>NC_052059.1:12679251-17959251 GCF_903992535.2 Arvicola amphibius
GGCTGGAGGTTAAAATACAGAGACACACCACAGACAGAGGGACAGAGACACGGTCATCCTTGAATTCCCCCAAGAATGCCCCCTTTATTGTTCAGGGGCAGATTATATAGAAATAGTCACGCACCAGCCAACCCACCAGAACCACTCTCCTGCCATCAGGAACTCCTGAAGGTCTCGTGCTCAGAGCAGCTGTAGGCACTCAGATCAGGGGATTACAAGAAATTCAGGATCTGGGGTCTCACTGCTCCCAACAGGTTGGTCCACCCACTGAGATGAGACAGTGTGCCTGAGCTAATGGGAGCTCACTAACTTCAGCTGGACAGGGAATGAATGAGCATGGGATCAAACTGGACCCTCTGAATGTGGTTGACCATTGGGGCAGACTATGGAACCAATAATAATGGCACTGGGATTTGTCTCTACTGCATGTACTGGCTTTTTGGGATCCTATTCTCTTTGGATGCATACCTTCCTAAGCCTGGATGGAGCAAAGTCGGGGGGGGGGGTCTTCGACTTCCCACAATGCAGGGTGCCTTGCCCTCTCTTAGGACTGGAGAGGAGTGGGAGGAGGGTGTGGGTGGGAGCAGGAGGGAAGAGGGAGGAGGAGAGAATTTTGATTGGTATTATTTATAAAGTAATAAAAAGAAAAGCTCCATGTTGTCAATGCCTGGTCTGTAAGGCTGAGCAGTGGACTGTTTTACATCTCAATTTTTTATATTCAAATACAAATGAAATGCACTACAGAGTTTATCTACTAGTAAAACTTTCTGCACAAACTATAAATTTTTATTAATAATTTTTTAGAAGGAATTAAGTTGAGATCTTTGATCTACTTGGACCTAAGTTTGTCCAAGTGACAGATGTGGATCTACTGCATTCATACATGCTGACATCTAGTTAGGCCTATGCTTCCTTTTTTCCATCATGTATTTCTGACTTCTTTATCAATTCTTATGTGTCCATAGCTGTGTGGACTTATGTCTGGGTCTTCCATTTAATTCTATGGATGAATGTGTCTGATTTCCTGGAAATACCATATGGATTTTATTACTACAGCTCTGGAGTAAAGCTTGAAATAAGGGATGATGAAACCTCCACAAGTTCTTTCATTGTATAGGAATCCTGCTTTTTGTTTGTTGGTTTGCTTGCTTGCTTTTCCATAGGGAGTTGAGCATTGTTCTTTCAAGGTCTGTAAAGAATTGTGTTCTAATTTGGCTGGGGATTGTGTGAATCTTTAAGTTGCTTTTGGTAGAATGGCCATTTCTGCGATGTTAACCCTTATAATCCATGGGCAAAGGAAATATTTACATCTTTTGATACCTTCTTCAATTTCCTTCTTCAAAGCCATGAAGTTTTGTCATACAAGTCTTTTACTTTCTGGGTTAGAATTACCTCAAGATAGTTTTTTCTGATAGATATTTTTTTCTGAAGTGTGTTTTTTCCCATAAATTCTTTTCCAGCCAATTTGTCATTTGTATGCAGGAGGGTTACTAATTATTTTTTTCAAATTAATCTTGTCTCAAGATACTTCCCTTAAGGTGTTTCTCACGTGTCGGAATTCACAGATAGAATTTTTGGTTGCTAGTCTATACTATCATATCATCTCTACATGTTGATACTTTGACTTCCTTCTTTCCAATTTGTATCCACTTGATCTTCTTTAGTTATCATATAGCTCTTCCTGTAACTTCAAGTACCATAGTGAATAGAAATGGAAAGAATGGACAGCCTTGTCTTGTTTCTGATAATAGTGGAATTTCTTTGAGCTTCAATCCATGTAATTTGATGATGACAATAGGCTTGCTCTAAATTGCCTTTATTAAGTTTAGATATGTCTCTTGTATCCCTGATCACTTCAAGACTGTTTTCATGAATGGGTGTTGTGTTCTTTCAAAATCTTTTCTTACATCAAATGAGATGATCATGTAGTTTTGTTTATTTGTTTGTTTTATGCATTTTTAAAGGTTTTTTTTTGGCCATCTTCTGTAACCAGGCAAGGTCTCAAGTAGAGGGATTGTAACATCAAGCCAGACACAAAATCATTAGCCTACAACTTGTCTTGACTGCAGAGTGTTCTTCAAAGAAACCAGAGAGTATTCATCCAGCAAGTGATGGGTGCAGATACAGAGTCCCACAGCCAAACAATAGCTGGCACTTGGGAATTCCTGAGAAAAATAGGAAGGAAGAAACAGAAGAACCAGAGAGGTCAGGGACACCACACGATTATGGGCCACAGGAAAAAAAAAAAAAAAAAACAGGCTGTGACAAATGGGGGCTCCCAGAAATCAGGGAGGGAGCTCATAAGCATACAACCTAGATCCTCTGCATATATGTTATGGCTGAGGAGCTTGGTGTTCTTGTAGGATTCCTAACAGCCGGAGCAGTTTGACTCTTTTTGCCAGGTTTTAGAACTCTTTTCCCCTTCTGGTTGCCTCATCCAGCCCAGATATGACAGCATGTGACTGGTCTTATTATAGCTTGTTATGCCATATTTGGTTGATGTCCCTGAGAGACCGCATCTTTCTGAGTGGAGGCAGAAGAGAGGTAAACCAAAGGGTGAGGAGAAATGGTGAGAAGGATGACTCAGGGGAGGGGGGCAAAAACTGTAGTTGGGAGAGGGGACAAAACAGAAAAAAAAAATATGTGAGAGAAGAAAAAAATAAAAATAAAGAACTTATTGCAAAAGTACTGCAGCTACTTTATACCTGTCCCTACCTCTCATTCTCCTCTTCCAATTTCTCCATACACCCTCCTCCTAAAAATATGGGGACTCATTTGATCATCATCATTACATATATGTATACCCACACACACATATGCATTGGAGCATGTCATTTAGGCACCTGAATCCATATACTGGGACAATGTTACTGCCATTCAAGCTTGCTTTAGAATAAAGGGTAATTTATTTTCTTTGAGGTTAGAACTGCATTTTGTCTTCTTTAGGTGATAATTGTCACTATGGGTGTATTTATTTAGCAATTTGCTCTCTTGAGGGTTTTTTTTTCTTAGAGTTGACATTGATCATATATCACATTATAAAGTACTAACCCTTCTCTGACACAGTGAATCATGACAGCCTGAAGAAGAAGAGAACGAATGGGAAGGAAGGGGAAGAAGGGGAGTACAGTGCCTAGTCTTGTTTATTTCGAGAACAGTTCTCAAATACAGAAAAAAAAAATACATGGAAAACTCATTAACAAATCTGATTTTAAATGAAACTCCATCTTGTTCTGTGAACTTTAGTTCTTGAGTCGTAAAAACAAAATGACCGTCTAGGGTATAACAAATACAACGGATTAGGAAAGGTGTTTCAGTCTGTAGAATTTTCTACCAAATGGTTTCCTTAATCATTACATTCTGACTAGTCTAGCAGGGAAGTTAATGAAATCTAGTTGGAAATCTATAGCACTTGACCAAAGCCACTTCAATCTTCCCCTTGACTTCACTGCCTTTCAGCTTCTAGCCATCATTTGTTTAGAGCCTGTATTTTAGAAATCTTAGAATTCTTTCCTTGTCCCATTTGAAGTGTAAATCTGTTCAAAAATAAAAGGAAGCAACTTGCCAGTTTTAAGATGCAGAGATGCAGGTTGGCATTTATGCATGACCTGGGAAGCATTTCTTTGAAGTTCAAGCACCTAACATAACTTTTTACACAAGCTCTTTCCATATGGGAAAGGCAGGAGTTGAGCTTCCATGGGCTGTAAGAATGCCTCAACTTCTGATGTGAACACAAGGACAACCCTATTTATTTTGCATGAAATGGGCATCTTTTATCTATTTTATTTTTCTTTGTACAAATTTTACTAGGAAAATGTCTAAGGCAAAAAATAATTCATGAATTCAGAATAGCAAAACAGGTATAATGATACTGTGTGACATACAAATTGGGTATAATAAAACATGTTTGCATTATGGTAAAAATCACACATCAGAAGTTGAAACATATGCATTTTCTTTCTTCCTTAGTGTGTATTGGACCAAAATGAATTTGATAGCACAAAAGGAAATGACACTATAGAGATGATAATGACTGGAAGAGAGGGGTAATTTATTACAAAATTTATCTAATTTTGAACAGTGTAAATGGATAGCAAAACAGAATATATAGGAAATATTGTTAGGTTCTAGACTGCTCTATGCATCAAGTGCAAAAAATGGTGACAGGTCTCTGTACTGGGACCAATGATGACAGTAGGAGACCGATGTGGGAAGCAATGCCATTGAAGTCTGTAACATAATCACCACTGTGTCACTATACTCACCAGCTTCCAGAAAGAAGTGAGTGTAGCAGAAGGGGATAAGAACAGGTTGGGATTTTTTTTTTTTATATTCTGTATCATGCAGACACATTTGAACTTCATTTGTTAAAGCTTAATCCCTATGTACATGTTAGTAATAGATTAGCATATACACACTTTTGATAGTTCTGAATTAGCTTCAACTTTTGTAGCCCAGTAGTTTATACTCACAAAAAATAGCGATGCTCAGTGTTGGCAGAACTGGCTAAGGCCAGATATCTAGAGGATGAGGGCAAAGAACACAGATGTTAGGGAAAGCAGTGCAGACAGCAGAAGTTGCAGTAACCTGTCCAACCACCTAGCCAGAGGCAAGCACAGCCACAGCGGTGAAATGACTCCTGGACTTCTCTCTTCTCGCCTTCTCCCTGGAAAATCTTCTGAGAAGAAATGTGGTGTAGTCGTTGTCTCTCGGCCTGTTTAGTTGGATGGTATTAATCACCTACCTCCTCAGAGCATCAGCGCTGGAAATAAGGAATTACCTAACAACCCAATGCTTTTTTTTTTTTTCCCATTCTCTACCTTTAAAGGATAGACACCTTACATGCCGGTAATCCGGTTATAAAAGAATATGGATTGCTGTGACTCCAGCCCTCAGAATGCAGAGGATTATGACAGATTTCCATTTGGGGTGAGGTATGGACATTGGCGGCTCTTTACAGGACACCGAATTGATATACTTATAGAAAATGATAACAGATGGAAAAATCCTAACTGGGATGAATCCTAATTTTTTTTACAGTTCTTCGACCCTTCATACTGAACCTGGGACTTGAGGCAGCAACTGCCTTTGCTTTTCAGACCTCCACATTAGTTTTCTAGAAGAAAAGCCATGCAAGAGGTGTGCATTTAGAATGCATGTGTAAGGATGCTAAAAGACTGGAGAGGGCACTAAAGAGAGCAAAGGAAACACTCTCCACCATTGTGGTCCATCGTGCAACAAGACAGAAGACGAATTTGTTGTTAAGAAGTCCTTTTGTTCGTTTCCCAGCCTCCTAGCAGCTCAGACTCAAAATAATCACAAAGAAACTATATTATTTAAAACACTGCTTGGCCCATTAAATCTATTTTATTATTAGCTAATACTTATATCTTAATTTAAGCCATCTCCATTAATCTGTGTATTGCCACATTGCTGTGGCTTACCGGCTAAAGTTTCTGGTGTCTGTCTCCAGTGGGGCTGCATGGCTTCTCTCTGACTCTGCCATCTTTCTCCCAGCATTCAGTTTAGTTTTCTCCACCTACCTAAGTTCTTCCCTATCAGGCCAAGACAGTTTCTTTATTCCCAGTGGTATTCCCAGCTTTCAGAGGGGAATCCCACATCACTTCTCCTTTTCTGTTTAAATAAAAAGGAAGGATTTTAATTTAGCATAGTAAAATTACATATAACAAAACAGTTATCAATTGAAAATTACAGTTACAATATTTATATCTACTTTATCATTTAACATAACTAAGGAAAACTATAACTATAAATTCTTCAATTCCATCATTGTCTCTGTTTCTCTGACTTCTGTCTTCTGTGGTTGTCTGTAGAGCAATGCTGCACAGTAGGAAAAGCTCAGGGAAGAATGTAAACTATTGCAACTAGATACTCCAGTATTTTTCCACCTCCTATTGCTGCTATATTAGGAGACATCTGGGAAGTCATGAAAAATAAATTGAAATTCTATTTTTCAAGGTGAAAACTTTTACCCAGCCCATAAACAGCAACAACAGCAAAAATGTTTTATTTCCATACAAACAAAGGTAAGTTTTCTGTTTTCTTTAAGGGATTTTGAAGTTCCATAACTCTCAGGAAAACCAGTCTTTCTATCTTCAATCACAGAATTCCCTTTCAGAATTAAGACTTGTAGTATTATTGGAAAACTCAGGTTCTTTATTGAAAATTCTAAGCCTTGTATATCAAAAAATGGACTCAGAAGAAAACTTGCAAAGAATTTTATTAGATTTTGAAAGAAATAAACATGGCAGAGAAGCTTGAAATCTCAGCAGATGCCAGAAAGGTAGATGGATAAGAGGAAGAAAACTGCTTTCTTAGTTAAAGGTCAAAGAATTAGGCAAACTGAGCTGTTTCATGACATGCCAAGTGCCTTCAGAGAAAATAGCAAGGATATCTAGATTTGGGGGGCAAGAAGGTTTCAGATTTGACAATGTATTCACATAAAGGAAGGAGGGTAAAAAGAAACATAGACTTTCTGTGTTATAACTTGGAAAAATGAGCAGGCTTACCAGCGAAGTTACATTTATGCCAAGTTCTCACAAACTGGAGTCTTTGTAGAGCAGAGAACCACAAAAAGAGAAGCCTCCATAAATAAGATAGGGTTGTAGGGTACTTTATTAGTTATTGAATAATGTAGGAGGACCTACCTCCCTGTGCTAGGGGCTGTCCTTGGCTGGTGGTCCTGAGTTCTATAGAAAACAGGATGTGTACCCAATAAGGAACAAGCCAGTAAGCAGAACTCTCTCCATTCTCTGCACCGTCATCCAGGTCTCAATTCTGCTTTAATTCTGTACTGACTTCCTTCAATAATGAACAATGATGTGAAAGCAAAAGCCAAATAAATCCTTTGCTCCCTAAGTGAGAAGACACCATGACCAAAAGTAGCTAAAATAATAAGCAATCACATCAAGAAAAGAATGTTAATGCTTGAAAGCACAGAATTTATTAAAGAAATATTAATTCCTACCATCCTTTTATACATCTAGAAGAAAGTTATGTTTCTTGTTTGTAGAGAGGAGCTTTCTTTCCCATGTAATTATCAACTTCATTTGAATTAACTTTTATGGGAGGAGAGAAGAATATATCTTTGTAAATTTATATTTTATATCCATAGTTTAGAAATATCATGACTCCACCCAGGAAAGAAACAAAGCTAAGACCCTCTTATTTTGAGCACAAATCATGCAATGGTATAGGCTTGAAGGTATTAAAAATAAGAAGAAGTATTTGATAAAATAGACATAATTTACATAAATCAGACATCTCTTAGTGGATCTGAGAAAACCCTGCTCACTTCTCCTTTTCATGTGCTATGCTATTCTAAATCTTTAGCAGAGGCAATTTTGATGATTCTTTCCTCCTTTTTACATGGAATTTTAAGCCCTAAGGATGGCAACTTTGTTATTTTTCTATTCATTAAATTATTATGTAATCAGTAATACTGGTAAAAAGATCCAAAGCTGATTTTGGGGGGAGACTCCATATCACCAAATGACTTCTTTTCTGGTTTCGTTTCCCATTTCTGTGATAAACCCTATGACTGAAACAATATGAAAGAAGGACGGCTTCATTTAGCTTACTGTCTACCACTATCCATCATTAAGTGAAGGTGTGGCAAGACTCTTCCAAGAACCAGAACGTAAGAACTGAAGTTGGTATTAAAGGAAACTGTATACTATCTTGCTTCCCCTGGCATTCCTGGCCACCATTGTTATATGGCTCAGACACCTTTTATGGGACAACACTGCCCAAAGGCTTCTGGACCATCTTGCAGTCACTTTTGCAATCAAGAAAATTCCTGTAATCCTGTGAATAATAAAATTGGGGCTACTTGGTATTGAGCCTCCATCTCTATCACTTGCCTGTGATATACAGGACACTGATCTTTTAAGAGGATGACGCTCTCCTTATGGTGGTGGTCCTTTTTTACTGGAAATCACCCCCTGTAAGAACTCATTTTAAAGTTATTCATTGCTAAATGATAATAATATCCGAAAGGCAGCTATTCAGTGAAATATTGTCCATAGTCATGTGATGCCAGAGATTAATTATGACCATTAAAAGATTATACTAACTATGAGTCATCATTCCAAGCTATGTAACAATTTTGAATAAAGGGGATATAGGGGTGGGTAAAGATATGTTTGGAATGATGACTATTTATGGCATCCAAGTCAATCTTACTAGGGAGATTTCTATGAAAGGAATTGGAACAGGGACAGAGTCCAACTGCATAAAAGGTCCCATCATCTTCTAGTGAAAACAGGCACAATGATAATAGCAGAGCTCATATAGTAGTTAGAGTGGCAGTCAAGGCAAAACTTTACTCCAGTTGAGATGATTGCCATGAAATGCAGGAACAAACAAGCCCCCACTTTTTAACTGGAAAAGAGGTACCTTCCACATAATATCTACAGTGATGGAAATCACACAGTACCAAGGCATCGTGACAATGGAGGAAGCCAATCAGATAGATGAGGAGGCAGACATACATCCAAGAAACCCATAAAACTTAGAATGTTTTAAATTAATGTTTTAAATAAAACAGCAATGCAGGAATGTTCCCTTTACCCACAACCTCTCCAACATAAGTTGTCATCAGTGTTTTTGATCTTGGCCATTTTTACAGGTATAAAATGGAATTTCAGAGTTGTGATTTGAATCTCTCTGATAACTAGAGATGTTAAACATTTCCTTAAGTGTCTTTCAGCCATTTTATATTCCTCTCTTATGGCTCTCTGTTTAGGTCTGTACTCCATATTTTATTTGATTATTTGTTCTTTTGATGATCAATTTCTTGAGTTCTGTGTATATTCTGGAAATCAGACCTCTGTCTGATGTGAGGTTAATGAATCTTTTCCTATTCTGTAGGCTGTCGTTTTGTCTTGTTGAGCATGTCCTTTGCTTTACAGAAGCTTTTCAGTTTCAGTAGATCACATTTATTAATTGTTTCCCTCAATGTCTATGCTGCTGGTGTTGCTGTGGTATAACTCTTATAGGTCTGCCATAATCTGTTACTTTGTTGGTGGCCTCATCAGATGAGCAACAGTCAGCAATGAAGCTCATGGCATACAACTCACCAGTTAGTAAAGTTGTGATAGGCATAACCTAGAAAAGCAAAGTACCAGGGAGATTATCTTCAAAATGCCACTGTGCCTCTGTTGTGCATTCCTCTACTTACTGCTGTTGTGTTCCTGCTGTATTGGGCATAATGTGATGACTATGTGATAAGATTCCACTGTATCTGCTATAGTGTGTTTGTTTCATGGGAAAATCCCACTCCTCACTAGGCAATTTTACTTTCAAGTTATAATGAAGATGAATATTTTAGAGCAATGATGCTTAGTTGGATCAGTATTTTAAAAGTACCCATGGTTAGGACAGATAGCAAAGATGATTAGGGAAATGATTTAGGTTATTATGCCAATAACCTAATTAGTTATATGCTCCAAGAAAAGATATTAAAAGGCAAAAATATGCTGGAAATCGTCCTCCCTTTTGTTCCATTGAGATTCACAGAGGATAAAAAATAAGAACAAGGAAGTTTTATGCTCAATAGATCAATGAATTCTGCCTATTGAAAAGATGCTGGTGATAAAATAAAGCAATTATCTTCCTTTACCCAAAGTTAGGTTTGAGTTCCTTGGTCATGTAACTTATAGAAATAATCACCGGTTTAGGTATGTACCTTGAAAAAACAAAGTTCTAAAAGGATATTAAATGGCCCTATTATGTGTAAAGAAAAACAAAAAATAGATGGTTAGCTAAACCACTTGTTTAATGTTTGTAGACTAGAACTAGAAAGGAATCTGCTACACTGAAACTGCAGAAAGCTGCTGGCAATACAAAGGGAACTGCCTGAAATATACTTGACTGACTTGAAACTTTGTTGATCAAAAATAAATGAATAGCTGGCTCAGAGTGAAGATATTATGTTGGGAAAATCAGTACAAAGAAAAATGGTTAGCTACTTGTGGGCTTCTAAGAAAAATTATGTAACTTGTGATAGTGTGATTTCTTCCTATGTAATGATTTTTGATTTGTTTTGTAAGATAAATAACTCGTTGTGAAGTAATCTTTTCTTGGGTAGAAATTCTTATCTTAGGTAGTATAGAAGGGATGAGGTAAAAAAAGCAGAAGAAAAGAGAAAAGGAAAACATGAAGAATTAAGCTTTGTCCCCTCAGGAAATAAATCTGCTCTCTCCTCTCTCTTTCTCTCTCTCTCTCTCTCTCTCTCTCTCTCTCTCTCTCTCTCTCTCTCTCTCTCTCTCTCTCTCTCTCTCTCTCTCTCTCTCTCTCTCTCTCTCTCTCTCTCTCTGTGTGTGTGTATCTGTGTGTGTGTGTGTGTTTAGGATTCACCAACTCTACATCTCCTCTCCAGTTTCTCTGACCTGCTGAAGCCGTTCTTAGGCATTACTTGGCATTTTACCTGCTGAAGCCGTTCTTAGGCATTACTTGGCATTTTACCCTTGCCCCTTTTAAAATGCTTTCTTTGTTCAGTGTATTTAATGTTTTGATTTTTATGTAATATGGGGACTTCCGATCCAATTTATTTGGTTTTATGTAAACTTCTTGTACTTTTGTAGGAAAGTCCTTTTAATGTTAGGGACATTTTCTTCTGTGATTTTATTAAATATATTTTCTGAGTTTTTGTGCTGAGCTTCTTTTCCTTTTTCTGTTCCTATTATTCTTATGTTTGGTCTTCCCATAGTGTCCCAGATTTTCTGAATGTTCTGTGTTAGGACATTTTTAAATTTAAAAACTTTTTTGACCAGTGAATCTATTTCTTCTATAGTATCTTCAATGCCTTAGACTCTCTCTTCCGTTTCTTGTATTCTGTTGGTGATGCTTGTGTCTGTACTCATAGTTTTCTTATCCAGATTTTCCATTTGCTTTCCCTCAGTTTTTGTTTTCTTTATTGCTTCTATTTCAACTCTTTTACAATTATCATGTGATAAAGTTCCCTTCACCTGTTTCCCCCCCTTCCTTTGGCTTCCTTGACATTCTTTAAGGAATTTGTTGATGTCCTCTAGTTTTCTTGTCTTTTCTTTGTTTTCTTTAAGGGAGTTTTTTTTTTCTTCCTTAAGGATCTTTATGTTCGTCATAAAGTTGTTTTAAAATTTGTTTTCTTGTGCTTTGACTTGGTTGTAGCATTCAGTTCTTTCTCTTATAGACTAGCTCGTCATTCCCATTTTGTATTTTTTTCACTGTCTACTGATATGGGTTTGGGATGATTAGTTCTAGTCTCTATTTTCTGAGTTTGTCTTTGTTGGATTGGTGTTTTGTTCCTTGTTTTCTTTTTCATCTTTGGTTTTCTAGTCTTTGTGTCCTGGAATTCTGGTTAGGGGTGTGACCTCTGGTCTATTTGGGAGTCTCTATTCAAGTTGGGAGTTAGCCTTAGGGAAGTTAGCTTGGCCTTTGTGGCAGCAGGTTATCTCTTTTCTTTGGACTGCTATGGCCTGCACCTGAGCACATGGAGGATCATCAGTCTCTTGTGACTTGCACCTGTTCTGATTTGTGATTTGTCTGATATGTGGTGGAACTCCACTACGGTTGCGGGCAGGATCCAAAAGCTGGGGAAGCAAGGAGCTGGGACATTGTGGGCTGTGGTCTTGTGATACAGACTCTAGGGAGAGGGAATTTTGCCTACAGGTGGTTCACTCACAATTTCTGACAGGCCTAGCCTGTCCCTGAGTGCTGAAGTCCACCAGGGTGGGGGACAGGGTCTAGCAGCAGGGCCACCAAGCAGCTGGACATGGTGGGTAGGGTGAAAAATTCCAAGGAACAGTATCCAGGAAATGGAACAATTCAATGGGTAGATAGGTGACTCAACACTTCTGGTACCTATGGCCAGTGGCTAAGTTGCCTGTTGGTTCTCTAATAAGAGAGAAGAAGAGTGTGAATGGTTGATAGGGGAGGTGGGAAGAAAGTGGGAGGAAAAAAGAGAAGAAAAATTAGGATATATTATAGAGGGAAATGTATTTTCAGTAAAAGAAAAATGAAAACTTTATAAATCTTGCAATCTGAATTTCATATCTTCACTACATCAGAGAAACCATTAGTGTTTTTAAAATCATTTAAAAATGACAAGTCTTAGTTCATAAGGAACAAGAGGGTATATATGATTAAATACACCATTTTTCTCTCTTAATAACATAATGCTATTAACATTCGATGCTCGTTTCCCCCTTTCTTGTTGGTTGTTAATTGATTCAAGAACTATAATTCATACACCTTCTTGTGCAATTCTTATTTTAAATACAACTATTTTCTCATCTTTTCTTGCTATTTGGTAAGTTGCTTCCTGTAGCAAAAGGGTTGTCTTTATTGGCCTTAGGGTTGATAGCGTATGATGCTACCTACCCATGAGGGTACCTTATTGTGAAAATATACACTAGCCCCTCCCTTGTTTCTTCTTCAAAATGGCAAATAAACTAACTCCCAATTCGCTTTCTCTTGAGGATCTTGTTTCTCATTCCTAACTTTAGATGCATATCTTTACAGCTACTTAGGGTGTGTGTAAAGAACTGTGTAAAGATCAGCTAGCCATTATGGAAGATTAATGAAAATTGAGGATTATATGGCCACAGGACATTGAATAAATAAAATAGCATAACTTTGTGTTCATAGTACAGAAATTACTGTCAGAGTTTTCTTTCTGCCCTTGAAAAAATATGCAAGCATTGCAGCTTTTCTACACAGCCCTCAGGCTAAGAGCAACTGCCAGCTAGCAAGCCAACTATAAGTACAAAGGAGGCCAAAAGAATTAAGATTTCAACGGGGAAGTGTACTACTGCATCTGAGGTATCCAATTGCATAAAGTAATTTGGTACTGAAAATTTTGGTATTAATTTCTTGAGAATTGTTTGCTAGCATAATTGTTTTAGAATGAGAAACAGTTATTTTCAATAAGTTTTAAATGGCCAGGTGAGATGCTGTTGTTAGTATCTGTGTATTACAGAGTAATTGCTCATAATCGTATCTGTGCTCATTATCAAAATCACTGCCTTTATTTTCAGCATTCAGTGCTGATGAGAAAAACAGAAATCCGGTCAACAGCAAGTTACATTTAGAAACATTAAGTTCACTGTGCCATCAAGTGAAAGCTGAGACAACCTAACACTGAACATCCAAGATGTCCTTTACAGAGACATCAGGAATCAGGAACTGATTTGCCAGGCAAGGTTAAATGCCTTTGAAACCCCCACACTGAGAATGGAGATCAGGAACTACTAGGAACTAAAGAATGTCCTTGGCTACTCAATGATACCTGGTCTCACAAAAGAAGCAGAAGAAAATATTGTCTGAAAATTACTGAACCTATTTGAATATGAACAAGTTACTTGCTGCTCGTGTAATGTTATTTACATACCTCCGACATAAATGCATAGACTTGCCTTCAAAATCATTGGCACACTGTATGTATTAAGAAATAGGCTCCCTTTGTTACATTTTATCTGCCCAATACTTACTACGAACATAGAGATTTACTGGTTCCTGAAAGTTCCTAGCTTCTTAAACTTAGAGGAGACAAAAAAAAATGCATGAAAAAGATATGCTCCATCCTGACTATCCCAGTCCCTCAAGTTCTCCTCAGCCCCCCCCCCCCACGTTCCCTTTCCTTTTACCTCCCCTGTTCCACTGCTCCCAAATTTTTGTCTGATTTCAATTTCCAGGTGGGTCTATATATGTTTTTCTTTGGGTTTACCATATGGAAGGACAGTTATAAGAGCAAGGAAAGAGATATCTTGATTGAGGGAGCCATTATAGAGTTAGCAAGAAAGCTGGCTCTAGAAAAATGCCCAAGAACCCACAGGGATGAACCCAGCTAAGACCCTAAGCAATAGAGGAGAGGGTGTCTGAACTGACCTTACCCTGTAGTCAGACTGAAGATTATCTTAAATATCACCATAGAACATTTGTCCAACAACAGATGGAAACAGAGGCAGAGACCCACATCAGAGCTCTGGACTGAGCTCCCAAGATCCAGCTGAAGAGTGGAAGGAGTGAGAGTAGGAGCAAGGAATTCAAGACCATGAGGGGGTCATCCACTGAGACAGTTCGCTCGAGCTAATGGGAGATCACCAACTCCAGCTGGACTGGGAGTGAATGAGCATGGGAACAACCAAGCCCCCCTGAAGAGGGTTGACAGATGGGCAGACTGAGAGGCCACCGATAGTGACACTGGGATGTGTCTCTACTGTATATACCAGCTTCATGGGATCCTATTCTTTTTGGATGTAAACCTTGCTCAACCTAGATGTAGTAGGGAGAGCCTTGGACTTTCCACAGGGCAGGGTGCATCTCACTTTCTTAGGGTTGGAGGGTTAGGGGTAGGATCTGTGGAGGGTAAGGGAGGGGACTGGAAGAAGGGGAGGGAGAAGGAATTTGGATTGGTATTTTTTTAAGTAATTAAAAAAAACATTTATAAAACAATACGTTCCTAGTACTGAGTCCTCTCTTTTTCCAACCATAACCAAACGGAGCAGACAAGTTTAAACTTACTCCCAAACTCTTCCCAATGTCACATCTTCCAATACTATGAAAATATGAATATGAATAAATATGTGACCTCACGTTAGCACATACATTTTACAGTATTGATAGTCACTCTGCTTTTATCTTGTGTGCTTAGCAGATTATTATATCTGTTTAAGAGAAGTTATAGGTAAATTGGTGCATGGTTCAGATTTGGAAAGCAATTTTAACACTGTTGACAAAATATGACAAACAGAAATATTCACTAAATAAAATAACTTCAAATATTTCAATAATAAAAACATTTATAATAATATTATTTGGATTTTTAATTGGTAGTACACTTTCCAAATTGTTATACTCAATATATGTATGCTTATTAGTGAATGATTTTCTATAAACATTCAGCAGAATCATTTCTCCTGTGTGTGGCGATTTTCAGAAGGCATTCCTGGCAGTGCCGATCATCCTGGCAGTTTGTTAATCATTGTCACTGCAATGTGACATTTACACAGCTTCTAGATTTCTCCAAGAAGCATTACAAAATATCCAATTTATAATTTACATCCTTTGTGTCCATGATCATGGACATAGCTTGCTTTAATTGGAAAGCATTTTAACAATTTCAGGGGAAGACAATTTAATAATAACCTACAGAAAAAGTTATAACGACTCTTGACTGACAAAGAGAAGGAATGTCTGTTTGGTGTCCTTTGAATAGTAGTTTGAAACTTATTTGAAAAAAAAAAAAAACCTAAGTACTGCTACGTACAGGTGGTGGTGCTTGGCTTTAACCCCAGTGCTCAGGAGGAAGAGGCAGCTGGATCTCTGTCAGTTCAAGGCCAGCCTGGCCTACAGAATGAGATCCAGGACAGGTTCCAAAATATACAGAGAAACCCTATCTCAAAAAACTAACAAACAAAAATCCTAAGTATAATGTTTTTCTTTTTATTTCAAGCTCCTTTCACAATTACAAAGTATAAAATATAAGGATAAAGTCAGGCAGTGGTGGAGCACGTCTTTAATCCCAGGACTTGAAAGACATAGGCAGGCAGATCTTTGTGAGTTCAAGACCAGCCTGGTCTTCAAAAGCAAGTTCCAGGACAGCCAGGGCTGTTAAACAGACAATCACTGTCTCTAAACACACACACACACACACACACACACACACACACACACTATATATATATATATATATATATATCCATATATATATGGATGAATATATTTTCTAATCATATATTTATATATTTTGTTTCTGTTTTGAATGGAAGTAGGCCTGCAATCTTGCTTTACAAAGTGAAAAATTCATCTCTATAGGTTGTCTGAGAGAAAGTGTTGTACACTGAGGCATGGACACATTGACATTTTTGGCTCCTAGCCAGGGCATCTCCAAATACCAGCTCACTTCCTCAGGGGTAGTGATGTCCTACTGATGAATTCACAGAATGGCTTTGGCAGCTCGAAGTGCTATTTCTGGTACTGATACTTCCTGCCAAAAAGTTTTGGAAAGGTACTTTTAAAAATAAATATCCTCATGTCTATGTGCAGATACATTTCAAATGTAAAGGCTTATGTTTTAAAATGTAAGCGGTACTTGTGTTAATTTTTAATTAATATATAAGCATATAAGTTTATACATTAAGAAATTAGAAACTTGCTTTTCCCCATATCACAATTTTTTACAAAATCATATCATATATGTTCAAAGTTTTCTGGAAATAGATACCATAGTCATATGTCAAACAAGACAAATTAGAGCAAAAGTATTTGTATTTGAATTTATGTTTATATTTTTGTTCCTTAATGCTAAAAGTTTTCTGATATTATACCAAACTGAAGATGAATTAGACCAAAAATGCTAGTATTTAAAATTATGTTAATGTGTTTGTTCCTTAATGTAAGCAATAACCTGATATTCTATGGTCATATCTACTAAATGCTTTGAATTATATATTACAAGTTATTTGTCACTGGCATGAGAACAACCATGTTAGGAAACGGAAGATATAAAAGTTAATTGAAAGGACCATGATGGCAAGTATTTATCTTGTAAGGATAAACTGATATTCCTAGAGAAAAACCACATATTTGCTCTGAAGTATTCTTGATGAAAAGCTTAGTGTTAATCAAAAAGACTTAGAAATATTAGTAATACTAATACTGACATGGAAAATTATGTGGAAACAATGAGAATGCCTTTAAGGATTTAGTGTGACTTAAGGAACGCAGAGCAAATTGGGCTAAAGTATAAGAATCAGAAGAAAACTAACAATAGCATCAGAAGTCTTTGTTTAAAGAATATTATGTCTTCTATAAAGAAGTTTTATGTTATGTCAAGTGTCAAAAATTTATCTGTATGGGGGCACATGATATGACATACTGTCTGACACACGAAGTTAAGTCGGTTAATGGAATTTGTCATTGGTCTTTCTGATCTCAGATATCAAGTGAACTCACTATTAATCTATTGCCTGAGCACATGAACAATGAATTACAACTATTATTATCATAGAAGAATGTGGCACTTTAATTATTCATTTCATTTAATTAGGAAATATCACATACATATATATGTATACTGCTGTCTGTGGGACCAGCAGCATAGGACCTTGACAGGAACCTGTGGAGTTGGTGAGAATAACCTTTTCTATTTGAGGGTGGTTAGGGAAAAATGTACTCACACTCTCTTGGTGTTTTTTCTTCTTTATTTCCTTTCTTTTTTATTCTCTCTCTCTCTCTCTCTCTCTCTCTCTCTCTCTCTCTCTCTCTCTCTCTCTCTCTCTCTCTCTCTCTCTCCCCCTCTCTCTTTCTCTTTATATCTCATGTTGTTTTACAGCTTTTATACCCCAATAGAATCTTCCAGATAGTACAAGAGTCAAAACAGTTGCATTCCATTTTTCAAGTTAATGATTAAAGGTAATAATATGTTTTTCATCTCCCTTACATGATTAAACATTTTATTATTACAGATGAAAAATAAATTATCCAAAGAACCCACATATATTTATACCCATGCAACTTGTTATAGATTTACCATGTGGGCAACGAAGGTGTTTTTTTTTTCTGCCCTTTTTACTGGCAAACATTTTGTAGTTACAAAAAGTGGCCAATTACTTTCTTACTTATCTTGAAAGGTAATCTTATAAGTACTCTTAGAGGAATCACAAACCTAAACATTTAGATATGGAAAAGAATCAGTCAGCTCCACTTTAAATCTTTAGGATACATATTCATTCATTAATAGTTTTTACATCAGAATATTGAGGACAGAAAGAGATATAAGGAATTAATTATCATGTTTGGCCATCAGCCAAACCTAGCAAGGAGAGTATATCAGCCAGTAATAATTGGGCTACTTTGTTCTTGTTCCCTGACCTTAAAGAGTTCCACATTCAACTACGTTCCCTTCTAAAACTTTATATTGTCTTCTTGGGCTTTTCACCTCAAACTTACTTAACAAAAATATCTAGTCTAACTTTGTTATCTTCAAAGCTTTGTTTCAGCTGTGATGCACTCCAAGACCTGTGAACACATCTCCCACCATTAAGGTTAAAAGAATCTAAACTAGCTGGGCTATTGGGACTCAATTGTTAGTCATTAATTGAGCCACAATCCATGCAGCTCCTTAGGTGAGACTTAGAGACACTGGTAATCAAACATAACCTTGTATTTATTTTTATTCATCAAAACTCTGTATGAGCTATTATTATTAAACTAGACAGTACAGATGAGGGAGGGAGTCATCTTCTTGACAATTCACAAGTAAAAATGCCCAGTAGAATAGACTGTTTCTAAGAGATGAACACACTATATGATAGACAGTGGAGATAGCCCCATGTCCAGTCACATCATGCTAGATACCAGAGAAAGAGAGTGGCAGCAAACGTGTACAGGCACAGCAGAAGCAAAAGACGTTCCATGGTCTGTAGTCCAGTGGTCTTGCCTAAACAAATGGCCCATCAGAGAATTCCTTTCTGGTGGGCTGACACTGGGAACTTCAATTGCATTTTGCTGCTTATCTGGCATGGCTCCAGCTTCTGTATAAGTGGACCAGTTCTTCATATTACACACTTGATGAAGAACACTAAAAAGGAATCAAAACTAATGCAAATTCAATGCTTTAATTGAAAATAATCATGGTGATATAGATTAATATTCTACTCAAGAGACTGGGGTTTAATCTTCAATAATCGTTCTCCACTTAGGACTTAGTAATTTTTCATCATTAGAACAATTATTAAATTCTTTCTAAACACACCTCCTTTTGGAATAGTATTATCAATTTTATTAGTATACTTCTTGATCATTTTATGACCATATCATTCAACCTACCTAATAGGTAAAATACAAAACTATTTTCTGTTTGTCGTTTAGACATCCAATGCCATGTAAGCTAATTATTGTTTTTTAAGTTTTAGCTTAATCAATTTAATTAATTTTATTTAGATATTATATTTTCATAATTTCAATAGCATAAAGTTATAAAATATAAGTGTCTGTCATTCAGTAATTGCCCACTATTGTATGTAAATGTATGTTTCCATGCACCTGTGTATAATTGTACCTATACCTATCATCAAATTGTATGTAGCTCACAGATAACAGGCAATAAAAATCCTCAGGTGAAATGTCATTTTTCATTTCCACTCAACTGAAATTTTAAGTAGTGTTTTAAATTGTATTTTTGAAAATTTTATACATAAGAATAAACATATTTTGAAATATTATTTGCCATTATCTCCTCCCATTCACTTTGGATTTCTTTCTACTAAGTCTCCCACTGTAACTTTCTATCTACCATTGAAAACATGGAATCATGTCAGGTGTTTCTGAGAGATAATGTGCATATTTAATTAAGGCATTTGAGATCTGGAGTCTGTCTCCAAGTTGCTTAATATTGGATATGCAATGCTAGTAAAAGGATTAATGGTATCAGTATTTCAGATCATAGGAAGGTCATTGCTAAAGGAGACAAGAATTCTTTTTGAGCCAAGGGAAAGTGAAAAAGAAAAGTATAAAAAAGTTTTTTTCAAAAGTATTTTCCTTCTGAAGAAAATTTGAAATATTTACACTGTACTTTGTAGAGATACAAGATATTGTATATAATTGTCCCAGGTTCACCAAGAGAAGCTTGTTGTGATAGCCCCAATGAATATATGTAGGACATCATAAGACAGCAGGTTGCTACACTGTGGTATTATCTATAAAAATTGAAAGTAATTCAAAGCCAAACCAAGGAAATACAACAGAGTAAAGAACATTTTCAGATATTTTTCTATAGGAAGAACAGGGAGTTTGTGCACTGAGCCATACTAGGCAGCAAAGATCCTTGAGAGAAGAATCAGACACTCTCTGCTTCCCTGATACCCAGAAAGAAGAACAAGCATACTGGTATTTTTCATCAAAAAGATTTTGATTTAATAACAAAAAAGAGAGCAAAGTGAATAATTTAGACATTACATGGGTACCTCAATTACTTTTTCTGCCTCTAATCAAAAAATATTTCTGACTTGAATAAAAGAAATGACAGAAAAATGAAAGTTTTTCATAAGAAAACAATTGAAAGGATAAAAATGTAATGACCTGAATACTGGCAGCAGATCTCGAGTTATAAACAAAAAAGCTATGCAAATAGGTCCTCATCTTATCAAGACTAATAAGGTCCTTATTATTCTGAGCTTCAAATTAACACTTCAGTGCTTCTTTGTACCAAAATGGTTTATTTTCTAACTTTGCCCTAATCAGAATTTGAAAGTTGCTGTTACTACTAAAGTATCTTCTTAATTATAGTTTTCCAGGGACATGATGCTGTTAAAAAATGTCTGATGGGTTTGTCCATATGCATTGCTAGGCTAGACAGTGTAGAATGAACACTGTTCTACTCAATTTCTAAGTTTAATTTATGCTATGCATGCATTTAATATATTCACCACCAACTCTCTTATACTTACAGATAGCCTTGTCTGGAACTATGATGCTTACAGCTTCATTTACCGTAAAATTATTATATTTATCTTCTATCTTATGTGTATGGAAAAGAAAACCTTGCCTTTTGAAATTAATTTTTTATTGAGTTTGACTGTAAATTTTCTCTTTATTTATATCGTATTTCCATTTGATATCTCCTCTCTTGTCAGTCATTAAGAAGTAGAAGGAAAGCATTTATAATGGCAGTAGTATATCCCTGGGCATTGCTCCAGTGTAATGTATATTTTTCTTCTTTATAATCATCAGAGAAAGGTGTATAATTGGTTTAAATAACTTTAAAATATTGACAATCGTTTTTCTCCAAGTTAAAGTGCGTTTTCGAAGGTGTGGTTTTCCAATGGTCTTTTCACAAACTTGAAAATGCTTTTCATTGACAATCAGTTTGTTATCGTTGTGCCTTAATTTTCTGGATGTTTTACCACAGCCACAGAAAATCAATTAATCTTTCCTTTCGATATTTCTTTTTCCTAAGTTTAGATTGAATGAGCATTAATATTTTGAATGGACATGCAATCAAATACAATTTCTGATGAAACAAATGGAAAATTTATACATCTAACACATTTTTCTACAATTAGTACTTTGAATCATCAGTTGGCAAAGAATAGAATCGCCAGACATTTATAAATGTAAATTAATTGTGAAATTTTGGGGATAAGTGAACTTAACCAAATTAGGAGTAGATCATAGAATGTTCACAGTATGCAAATAAATCAGTGGAACATATATATCCATTGAAATCTGGAGAGTAAGATATTTTTAAATTATTTGAATATACGTTTAAATATGTGAAATTATACTTGGATTACATATACGCATATGTGTTCTACACTTATATAACTTAATAAAATATAACAGTTCATCTAGATTTATATTTCTTGAAGAGAGATTGATATTCAGTCTGCTTGATTGTTATTTATAATACAGTCACATATATCAGTATCTCAAAGAGAATTAGAAAGACTTAGTTTAAGTTAAGGGTATTAGCATATTCCCTTCCTTCTTAATTCAATTCTAAAAATAAGACTCAAATTTTCTACAGGAGAAGATGTATCCATTCTAGAACTTCTTTTACCAAGTCATTACGAGACTGCTATTTCTTGAGAATCTCAAGTATTAAAGCCCCTGCTAATACAGTGGTATGATCAGTCTTGGAAGAATTCATTGTCTCAGAGTAATATAAGTATAATGGGTTATCTTTTGTCCCACGGGTGCTTTCTTGCTCACGCCAGGTAGTCTCTGATTTAAGAATTGGGACACATACAACTTCCAGTAAATCAGTGGCCATGGAAGTCTCTTGAGTTCGTATTAAAATTCACAGACCACAAGGGAAGAGTTTAGGAAGAAGTATGTTGTTATTGGCAGCTAAAGCAAAGAGTAAAAGCAATCTTCCTTTAGATCAGGAACTGATTTGAGAAAGTGAGGACACTTCAAGCTGCTGGTCTACGGCGTTTTTATTCTTGTTGGGGGTCAACAAAATTCTTTATTCAATTCTTAATTTAGAGGGCTGTAACTGTAATCTCAGCACTCAAGACTGAGGCAGGAATACTAAGTATCCCAAAGGGTGGGTAAGAGGAGTCTTTGTATGAAAGGAAACTGATGGGTTCCAACTCAACTTTGACATATGCCTGGCTCATTTTGCTGAGAGGCTAGGTACACAGTAAGCCTTGATAAATGCTTGAGGCTGATGATACTCTCTCTTTTGTTGGATCACTGGCCAGTACCAGCCAGTAGTGTCATAGGAACAAATGTGTGCCTGTCCCAGGCATAGACCTCACAAGCCTAATTGCTGTCATACCCTCTTAGCATTCATTCAGGGTGCACAGTTGCTGGTGAGGACATGGGTGCAGTGCAATGTGTTCTGAACACGAATGCCCACAGCAGCACACTCTTGGGCAGTTCAAACAACTACCCTAGAAACAAACCTAGCTAGCCATGGGAGGAGCTTTCCTCTTCCCAGATTAGGTCAGACTTCAAACACTAATTCTGGACCTGCTCTGGGTGACAGTGAAAACAGTATATCACACGCCTTCTTAGGTATCTGGAGAACAGCTCCCATGGCCCCTTCTTTCCTTATATGAGGTCATTGAGTCAGGATGATAAAGAAAACTGTGGCATGTGCTAGAACTTGTTCCCGGAATGATTCCAATCATTCTCTAACCCTTCTACCCAGTTCAGAATGGCATATGCATGTTTGTCAGAGGCCCTGGGAGTGCACAGCAGGTGACAGCTAGTGTTCAGATGTCTACCCACCAAAGAAACGATTCTCTGATGGAGAAGAATACAGTCTGGGAAAGGCCTGTGAGACCACTGACTCTGGAAACTGTTACTCCTTTCTGCAGTTTCCCATGTGCAAAAGTAGCTGTGGTGTCTCTTTAATATCTGCATTCTAGTGTGCAATCTCAGGTGATGTGTATATGTAATTTCATGATTGCATCTCAATCTTATGGGCACCCATATCTGTGGATGGTCAGGAAGATGACTTCTCATTAACCTGTACAAATATATAGAAAATATACTAGACTATGCTTCTTAACTGGGTCTATTGACACTTAAAGCCTGCTTTGACTAGACTATGCTTCATAACTGGGTCTATTGACACTTAAAGCCTGCTTTGTTCCTTTCACTCAGACTCACACAGAAAGAAGCAATTTCTCCCCAGTCCAAGGCAAGGCACCCAATTGGCTCATTCTTACCTCAGAATAAATTCAAACTAGACTGAATGTTTCTGTAAATGTTAGGAACTGTATAGTTATGCGCAAGGTCAGAGTCACAAGTATCTAACCAAGGTCATTAACACAAAACTACCTAAAAATAAATCATGCCAATTCTTCACTTGCCATGTCTGGCTGATAAAGACTTATGCCTCGGGGCTGGAGAGATGGCTCAGGGGTTAAGAGCACTGGCTCTTCTTCCAGAAGTCCTGAGTTCAATTCCCAGCAACCACATGATGGCTCACAACCATCTGTAAAGAGATATGGCGCCCTCTTCTGGCCTGCGGGCATACTTGAAGGCAGAATGCTGTATAAATAAGTCTTTTATTTATAATGCTGTATAAATAAGTCTTTTAAAAAAAGACTTATGCCTCACAGCTTGTTTTACCAGGCACTGTGCCACCAGCCTCAGGTCATAATCTTACACCTGGTACCTTGAAACCTTGCGCTGCCATGGTATATGGCTAAGCTCCTTATCATTTATCCAAGGAATGTGTTATATTTGACCAATTAAATGCAACTCTTGTAGCTTTTTTTCCTATTACCTCATGAAAAATGTATTTAAGCTAAGCGAACAGAGAAATAAAAAAGAATTGTAACAGTTAAATGAAACAAAGGAGAACTAGAAAGAATTGGAACTTAGAAGAAAATTAGAGGACAGAAAAATAGGCAAAAATAAAGAACATGACCAGAACAACACATGTGTGAATTTATTCCATTCCTCTCAGATAGTAAAAAACTTAAGTTGAGTTTTGCTACGCTGTGGAGCTTCTCTTCAAACTCTGGAGGTAACCTTGAGAGCTGGTCTTTCAGGGCTACTAATACATGTGTGGGTAGCAAGGCAAGCTGAACTCAGCAATTGGGTTCCTAGGAATGGTAAAGAGAAGGAAGGCCCTGGATAGACACACTAGAATGGCGCATTAGAAGCTTCAACATGTTTCTCACTGTTGTAGGGCAGTTAAGAGTTCCTTACCTCCTCCACAGATGTTCAGTGTTATGCTGCTTAAGCAGACTCAGACTTGTAATTACTTTGTCAATAGTTTTGTTACATCTTCCCACCTTATCACAGTTTTGACATTGGGAACCTGTTCCCCATTCTTTGCCTTGCTGTCAACAACAGTGTCACTATTTAATGTTTTTCTTTCCTTTTTCTTAATTGATTTTTGTTGAGCTCTACATTTCTCTCTGCTCCCCTCCCTGCCTCTCCCCTCCCCTTCAACCCTCTCCCAAGGTCCCCATTTCTTTCCTTTTTTGGGGACAGCGTCTCATATACACTAAGATGGAAAAAAAAGCCCTCCCTATTAATCAAACATCTTCCTGTCTTTCCATCCTAGGTGCTGAGATAATGTTTGTACCCTTATGTCTTCAGGGATTTGTGTGCTCCTGGCTGGCATGTCTCCACAGGAGCAAGCTCTTAACTGGATCCGCACTGAAAGTTAACTTCAGGAACTGCAGACTAGGGATAGGGGCGGGAATCAGCATTTTAGAGTGCTTGCTCTAAATGCATGAGGACCCAGGAAGGTTTGATTCATCACCTGGGCACTGCTGCATGTTCCTGTCGCCATCGCATTGCAGAAGCAGCAGACAGAGCTAGAGAGCTCAGTGGCTAGCCAGCTTAGTCAAAACATGGTTTTTGACTTAGCGAGGCAAACGCAACGTGTCTTTGAACAAGTCACTTATTTCTGGTCTGTTTCCTTCAACAGCAATGATAACGATCCCATTTCTTCCAGTCAAGAAATACAGATGACAGACCTGGGGGAAGGAGGGTGTGAAAATCCTCTTCAAACCATAAAGTTATAACGGTGCTGTGGAAAGATTCAAATTCTTCCACAGAATGTTCTCATTGTAAATGGAACATGATTCTAAAGGAGAAACCACAGGCTGGAAAATAGTTTGGAAAGCAGCGTTTGGGCCTCGGAAATGTCCCTGGCATAGACTTTTCTAAGATTCATGGCACGAATTGTGGCGAGTCACTAGGAGAGGAGTGAGCTGACCTGTCTAGTTTTCAGATACCCTTTGCGCGCTCAGTCACATTCTCCTTGATAGCACTTAGACAGGCTACTTATTAAGGAAACAGATAGCAAGTAAGAGGAGCTTGGCATCCTTCCTGCCATTCCTACCCTCTATCAAGGACATACTCTGAACTGCCTTAAGTGAGTGACTTCTCTTGTCTTTTAAATAAAAATTAAGATTGTCTATAAGACAATTTTCTGGAATTTTTATTGAGTTAAATTGAATTTATCAAATCTTTCAGATGATGAATCTATTATTTCTTTATCTTTCATTAATTTCATCAGTTTTATAAATTTATTCATATATAAACACTATTTTGTTAGACTAATGCATAGATATCTAATTTTGACACTTTGAAAATATACACTGTAACATATTTAATATAGCATTTCATTAATTAATTTAATCATTTCAATTTTTACCTTTTCACTGCTGGTTTACAGTAAAGTAATTGCTTTTAAACATTTATCTGATTTCTAACAAATTTCAAAGCATGATTACAAGAAATATGATATCATAGATAGATAAACTGTACATAGATAGGTAGATATAGATGATATAGATATAATGATCTATATCACATAAATTATTATTAATAAACTATATAAAATTAATCCTTAATGAATGTCCTACATATTTTATCATATCAATTCTCATATCCCCGGAATCTTTTTTCACTGGAATTATACAATAATGCTAGAAATAAAACATACTTAAAACCACTTTCCCTAATAGCATACCATTTTTTTCTTCAATTTTCTTGTTGTATTACTTTAGCTACGATTAGTAATATGATTTTGTTGACAAGGAGAGGGAAATAACCTTGCCTTTTTCATGATCTGAGTGGAAGGCTTCCAGTTTTTAATAATTTAGTGTGATAAAATTGTAGGGTTATATACATATCTACCATTTTGGTAAAAAGCACCATTTATTTAATATTATGGAGAAGTATTTGACTGAAAATAGATTTTTCTCCTACAATTTATTTTTATTATAATTTTATCTTCTCTCATTTCTTCCTTTATCCTCATTTCTTGAATAGAAAACAAATATTTGCCTGCTTTTGGGTACAAATTCTTCCTACTGAGTTGTTTCTCCCAGTCTTGATATGTGCCTAATCTTATTATATCTTGTTATGCTGTGTTAGATTGATATCTCTTTGAGGTCTACCCTTTTAGGGAAATAGAGGAGGAGTGGTTGTGGGAGAGATGAAAGGTGGAAAAAGGGCTGGAAAGAGTGGGACAGAGGAAAATGCTCAGGGATTTAATGTATCAGAGAAAAATAAATTTTGAAAAAGAAAAGAAAAGGATCAGGCATATAAAATGAACAATGACAACAAATTAATAAAATAAAATAAAAATAAACAAACTTGAATAGGACAGAACAAATGGATAGTAAAACAAAGAGCCAGCCAAAGTGAAAGCAGAAGAAAACATATACATGTAAACACATGCACATTGTAATGTAAAGAAATCCCCTAAACACAAAAAAATCAGAAAGCATAATATATATAGCAAAAGATTTGTAGGATTAATAAAAAGAAAAGAATATGCTGAGACAAATGTCACAGTGGAAAAAGGCCAAGGCAACACTAGCTCAATGTTAATTTTGAAGGATTTCTTGTTTCATAATGATCATGGATTTTTAATTATAAATGTGTATTGTACTTTTATCACATACGTGTTCCATCCCTATTCATAAAGGTTGATTATGTTTTTTTCAGTTGTCTTGATGTGGTAAAGGGCTGAAGTACAAATTTGATTTAATATTAGACATAATTACTTTATACATTTTTAGACAGAGTTGCTTGTACATTTTGAGAGTATTTGCACTGATATTAAAGAATGGTACTGATTAGTAATTTTTGGGATGCTTTTATTGAGTATCAGCAATGAAATGATTGATTATAGCATCACAGAGTGAGTTAGGAAATATTCCTTTTCCTCTCTCTTTTGAAATCAATTGTTGAGAACTGAAATATATTCTTTAAATATCTGGGAGAATTTGCCAGTAAATAATTCAACTGTTGTCGAATGTTAACTTTGATCCAAAGGTTTTTAGTTGACAGAAGACTATATAAATTTTCTATTAATGTCTATGTTATTTTAGGAGATGGAGAAATAGATGAATCAGTAATGTACTTTTTCTGAAAGCACTATGACCTCAGTTCCGGTACCAAACACGAGGTTTAAAGCTTAGGTACCCTGATGCGTACCTATATTTCCACACTGGGAAGCAAAAAGACAGATCACTGGAGTTTATTGTCCAGATATCCTAGCCAAACCAACAAACTTCTGGCTCAGTGAGAGATCTGCCTCTAAAATAAGATGGAAAGCAACCAAGAAAGACAATTAATATTGACCTCTTCTTCTATTTGCATATGAATGCACATATGCACACATATGTGCATATCAAGATCAAACATACATGCATACACACATATTCAAACCTAATGTGATTTTAATTTGTATACAATGTGCGTCGATTACAGAAATTTAATGACATATAATCAATCTAAATTTTCAGGGTAAATATTTGAAATTTTAGTAACATGAACATTTGCAGTGAGAAAATAGAAAGTTTAGGAAGTTAAAGAGAACATTAAGTAAAGAGCAAATACCAAAGATTATCATGCAGTACAGTTTTGAAAAGATATTCTGTCATGAGTGTACTCTATGATGGTCTAATATGTGCATGAATGAAAGAAGTGTAAATGGACAAAGAATGACATACCATATGAAAATTAAAAAAAAAAACTAAAAGGGTAGTCAGAATATCCACTTAATGAAAGATATCACCTGAATATTTTGTTATATTTCTCTATTATCTCTTGATTAAGACACTTGTGATTCAAAGTAGAATAAAAAAGGAATAGAGCAAGAATAATCAATTGACCAAAAGTTTGTTGCTAATTTTCTGAATAGTAAATATCAATATAAAAAGTTTTCAGAGAAAGATCACTTTTCTTCCATTACAAAATATTAAATGAAAAATTCAGTTTTTCAAATAATGTTACTTCTGGGATAATTCCAGTGAAAACTGCAATATATATTAGAATATTCAATGGTAAAAGAGTAGCCTGATTTGTGTTGTATAAAGAATTTTGTGTTAGTTATGGTACATACATATGATTTTTAAATTTAATTTTAGTTTAATTTTTGTAACTAGTTCATTAGAAATTTCATACAATGTGTTTTAATCCTATTTACCCCACTCTAACACCTATAAATCCAAATCCCCTTCTTTATCTACCTAACTCGGTATTCTCCTATTTTCTTTTTCAATCATTATTCCAGTTTGAGCCTCCCGTATGTCTTGGATATGTAACTTTTAACTGGAACATTTTCTGCTTAAAAAGGACAATACTCTTAAAGAAAGCTGATTGCCCCTCACCACATAGTATCAATTGTTAATCAATCCTCTTTTAAGGGTGGAACTTCAAGTCCACCACCATTCTCAATGCTCGGATTTGTTGTTTTGAGCTCGCATAGGTCTGTTTATGTTGTCACAGTTAGTATGTGTTCATATGTGCATATGCCAAGTTTTACCCAGAGGACACTGTTTTGTTTTATTTTTCTTCCGTTTTCTACAACTCTGGATCTAACTTGCCCCCTTTCAAAGCAATCCTTGAGCCATTAAAGGAGGTGATAGGCTACAGATGTCGCTAAATGAGATGAACATTGCAGTCTCTAATTCTCTCTGCCTTGGAAAGTTGTAGGTCTCTGGATTAACCTGCAGGTACTGCTAACAGAAGATTCACTAACTGAGCTTTACAGATGCACCAATCTATAGGTATAATAATAAGTCAGCAGAAGCTGGTTGGATAGTATATTTCTTTCACAAAATAATAGTGATAGGCTCTCCCCTGGGACCAACAATGTGTGTGGCCACAGGTTTAGGGACCTAAAATGGTACCAGGTTTGGTTTACATCTTGGGGAGTGAATCACTAATCAGGAAGTAGTTGAAGACTCCATTCCACAGTGCGTTATCATTATCTCATCAATGGGTTGTCTTGCTCAGGCAGACTTAATTGTAGCTGATAAGGTACACAGCTGGGTAGTTTGATGATTACATTTCTCTTCCTGTGGTTTGCACAGCACTTCTAAACCACGTGAAGGCTAGCCATTAGGATTAAACTTCCACATCCATGTCGGCTTACTTTCTATATGTTCCTTGAGTATGTGGTGTTTTTAACAATAGGGTCTTAGCATCAACTTTTGTAGGGTAAGCAATAGTATCGGTGATAGTCTGTTCTATTGGGTGATCTATGGAACCTCACTGTCAAGCAACTCCAAAAGAGCTAAAATTTTAGTATTCTTAACAGAACCAAAGCAATTGCTTAAAATAAATGACAGGTGAAATGTGAGTCAATACCTGGTTAAAGTTTCCTATCTTCTTAACCCTTCTTAGGTATTGGATATTTTATTTTTTCATGGTTCTGATCCAATGGAAAAAATTCTGAAAGAGACATCTCTTAGGATACTTGTCCAAATTATTTCCATTTTAGGTTCAAGCAGAAACAGTTTTATCAAGAAACAAAAAGACAAGAATGGAACAAAGACAGGGTAGCTCTCCTTACCCATCTCTGTGCTATACTGCATCAGAGTGTTGACTTCCATTTCCTAATGAATGTTTTCTTTCAGCTTTCACATCCTTACCCTTTATATGGACTACCTGCGAAATATTTTACCTCGTCTACATTAAACTGGGTTGCTTTAAAGCCTGTCTATTCCATCAATACTGACCAGAATTTTATAATCAGTAGCTTGAATTCCTCTGCTGTTGCACGTGATTAATAATGTTTCTAAATTTTCAAATGAAGCATAGAAATTAAATCATTTGTACATGACATTTTTATAAGGTAGATATTGTTTTGTCCATTCTCTAAAAACGATGAGATGCACTTTGGTTTAACACACTCATAAAATTCACTGGATCCTGCTCCCCGTGATAAATAATAGAAGCTAAAATGAGTGGGGATGCACATGTCTTAAGAGATTTACCTTATAGTTGACATGTCAATCCGTATTTGAATGACTAGTACCACATACTCTGCTGATCATATAGAAGGTAACTAGGACTTATTTTCTGTCTGAGTTGGTTTTCAGTGTAAAATTGAAAAGGATTTTGATGACACATATATATTTATAGGCACACAACCATGTATTTGGCAAATATGTTCTGTTGGCAACTTGATAAATTAAAGAGGTAATAAGTCTGGTCCAATCCTCTAATTAAGACTTAAAAACATTTTTTTCTCTATGACTACATGTTGCACCAGGAGGGTGCCCCTTTGTTCCCTCCTGGCCGCCCGGCTAGCTTACACCCAAAATAGTTACACAGAAACTATACTCATTTAAACACTGCCTGGCCCATTAGCTCTAACTTCTTATTGACTCACTCTTACATATTAGTTTAACCCATCTCCATTATCGTGTATCGCAACATGATTGTGGCTTACTGACAAGATTCTAACCAGCGTCTTTCTCAGGCAGGAGATTCATGGCTTCTGTCACTCTGCTCTTCTTCCCAGCATTCAGTTCTGTCTACTCCTATCAACTATGCCAAGGTAGTTTCTTTATTCAACCAATGAAATCAACACATAAACAGAAGAACCTCTTACACCAGCTATGTGTAGACTAGACCTGAGTTCTGTTTTGCTAAATAAAAATTTTGGTTGTGTTCTTTTATGTATTTGTTTTTCCAGCTATGGTGATAGAATGGAACAAAGAGATTCATATATGCGATATAAGCTTGTTTAGTTAAGTGAGCTATTACATAGACACTGACTCATAGAAGTGACAGATGTGATTCTATACTGTGTCATTATCACAAGAAAGACTAATATAGAGAACCCTTACCAACTGAGACAATATTAAAGGCAGAGAATATGTGGAATCCAAGGTTACAGTAAACAGCAGAGCTGTGGATGTTAGAATTCATATAAACATAATGAATCCAGTCATTAACATATAGACTATTACTGACCATCTGACATAAAAAATAAATTTCTATAGAGGTACCATTTGCATATTTGAAATATTTTATGACTGTATTCTATATTATGGGAGTCAAAAGCTAATTGTAAGAATTGGACAGCTATTTTAGTAGTTAAGAGCACCATTGCTCTTTCAGAGGCCCCAGTATTGATTCACAACATACACTTGGGGTTTCCATCTGTCCACTTATCCAGTCCCTGGGGATCTAATGTCTTCTTTGAATCTTTGTAGGTAATAGGCTTGAAAATGGTTCACTTGCATACAATGAGGGAAAATGTTCATGTTTTCATATAATAAATTAAGAAAATCCAGTTGTTTAAAAGATGTATTGATACTGACTGTCTAATGATAAGAGCAAATGACTGGAGTTTGGTGGCTATATGTTATGAAACTAAACTAGGAAGAAGAGAAGAGACATTTCCCAAAGAAAATACTGAAATCAGAAAGAAGGATGCATTTACAAATTTTAAAAACTGAGTGTTACCTTTGCTTGTTTCTGTTTTTTCAATTGGGTTATTCCTAACAAACAAAAGCTTTCAATAGAATTATAATTTAAAATTGTTTTACAAATCCACACTCATGGTATTCTAATGCTTTTTAAAAACAGAATGGCAATTGTTGAAAGAATAAAAATAAAGGTTAACTATTTTAAGAAAATAATAACAAATTGCAGCATTTAAGTCAAAAATATAGGAAGTTTCTGTAACAACTAAAATATTACAATTTTTTGATTTCAGTATTTATTATACACATCAAAAACACCTAGGGAGACAAAATTTCATTCATTCAAATTTTCCCTCCAGTTAAATCTCCAGGATTTCCAGATCATATGCCATTTGCTCTTTCTGGTCCTGTGGTCTAGCACTTATATTTAAAACTGTGGATCTTCTGTAATCTAATGCTTCTTTACTGTGTTATTTTGTGGTTCACTCTATCTGAGGATGTTAGATTTAACTTTGTTAAAATATTTCACATAATATCTTAATTGATATCATGACCCAAGAATATTAGATCATAAACCAGCATTTGGAAATGCTACATAATCCTGCCTTGTCTCCCATCAAGCTGACTCATCAAACTTTATCACTGTTGGGGAAGGACAAGTGGAGAGAAGGTTACAGGGCAAGTTTAGCATGGAAATACACAGGCAGATTTCATTTTGGAGCATGTCTTCTACTAACATGCTACAGAACTTACATTAAAAAAAGAATTCATCAGACAAATAACAAATTTGTAAATTTGAATTTTTTTAAGAAAGAGGAAAACAAAGCAAATAATTTAAAAATAATATGGCCCAATCTTTATTATTATTATTATTTATTATTATTATTATTATTATTATTAAAAATTTCCGCCTTTTCCCCACCTCCCATTTCCCTCCCCCTCCCTCCACTCCCCTTCCCCTCCCTCTCCAGTCCAAGGAGCAGTCAGGGTTCTCTGCCCTGCAGGAAGTCCAAGGTCCTCCCCCCTCCATCCAGGTCCAGGAAGGTATGCATCTAAACAGACTAGGCTCCCCCAAAGCCAGTACATGCAGTAGGATCAAAACCCAGTGCCATTGTCCTTGGTTTCTCAGTCAGCCCTCGTTGTCCGAAACGTTCAGAGAGTCCGGTTTGATCCCAAGCTTTTTCAGTCTCAGTCCAGCTGGCCTTGGTGAGCTCCCATTAGACCAGCCCCACCGTCTCAGTGGGTGGAGTAAGCCTATAATTCCTGATCCTAGAGAAGCCAAATAAGAAGGTGAACCTGAAGAAAAACATATAGTTATCCTCATGGATATTGGAAGTAGACTAGATTACCTGGCAAAAATTGGGATCTTGGGGGTGGGGATGGGGTGGTGGTAAGGGGTGATGGGGAGATGTGGAGAGAAAAGTGAGGAAGGGAGGATGGGGAGACCCTGGGGGAAGGGGATGGTTGGGATGGAGCAAGGTTGGGATGGATAGGGGAGCAGGGAAGAAGATATCTCAGTTAAGGGAGCCATTTTAGGTTTAGCAAGAGACTTCACTCTAGAGGGATTCCCAGGTATCCATGGAGATGTCCCTAGCTAGTTCCTTGGGCAGCTGAGGAGAGGGAGCCTGAAATGGCCCTTTCCTATAGCCATACTGATGAGTATCTTGCATATCACCATAGAAGCGTTGAATGGAGATAGAGACAGAGACCCACATTGGAGCACTGGACTGAGCTCCCAAGGCCCAAATGAGGAGCTGAAGGAGGAGAACATGAACAAGGAAGTCAGGACCGCGAGGAATATGGCCCAATCTTAAAGTTGTGCACAAATTAAACAGGAAGAACACGAGTATGTAATACACTTTTCAAATATTTTAGGCCATTCTGTATGCACATTCTATTTAGAGATACATTTACAAGAAGATATGGACTAGTATAACTTTCTGAAGCATTTCTATAGAACATGAAGGCTCTACTTTACTACTTCTTTATCTTAAGCTTGTGTGTGTGTATTTTGCTATTGTGTGTGTATTTGTGTGTGTGTGTTTGTGTGTGTGTGTGTGTGTGAGAGAGAGAGAGAGAGAGAGAGAGAGAGAGAGAGAGAGGGAGAGAGAGAGAACACATGCCTGAGATGACCAAGAGAGGCTTCTGTTCCACTGAAGCTGTCCAATGGGTGCTGGCACCAGAACTCATGTCACCTAAAAGAGGAATGTGTTCTCCTAACCACCAACTAGTCACTTCTACAGTCCTTTCTGGTTATACTTCTAAAAGGAGAAAAAAAAATGTGTTTTAGGGTATAGCTGGCTAAGACTCAGACTCGTTTTTATTCTTTTTTGTTGTTGTTTTGGAAGTGAAAAAAAAAAAACAAATTCTTAGAAAATATTTTTAAGAAGAATTGGTCTTTTGTTTCCTCTGAAACTGTAATTAATCAAATAATCCAAAGTCAAATATTTGATATAATCAAGGTTAAATACTAGCATTATGTGAATAACAACATTTTATGAAGAAAAATTGCTTAGACATAACATTATTATATAATTTATCACTTGAAAGTAATACAAAAATGAGATAACTGATCTATTTAAACCCCCCTCATATCACACTGAGCCACATAAGAATAGTTAGTGTATAGCATCTCACCCCTTGTTATTGTCATCACAATGATTTATGTACTGGAAGCTGAGAGGTCTACCTTGCTAGTTTTGCTTTTCATAAATAAATAAAAGGAGACATGCTATGAATCATGGAAACCACTTGGAGATAATTTTTATAAGCATTAGCTGCCTTTATTTCTCTGTATTGGAAGAGGAAAAATGATACACATACAAACTTCTTACTCTATGGATATAGTCAGAGCTTTAACTAATTGTTGCTCTGTTGAGGAGGTGGTGGTATGCATATGTGGATGAAATTTACATTTTTTGTTAAATAATTATGTTAACTATTTTTTCTGTGGTTATACATTTAAAATATTTTTGTGGCACCCTAGTTCTCGTTACATGGTTATCTTTATGTAATTGGGTTGTTTGATTATTTTTTCTTTCTAACTTTCACAAAATTAATTTTGTCCAGCAAATTAAATGCTGTTTAATAATGTTTTATGAATGCAGAGTACACATGGTTCTTGCAATCCTGTTTATTTTTTGATGGAACATTGAAGAAAAATGAACATTTTTTTCTTTGTTTTATTAGTTGTTTGGTTTTTTTAAGACTGGGTTTCTCTGTGTAGCAGCTCTAGCTGTCCTACAACTCACTTTGAAAATAAGGCTGCCATCAAACAGAGATCCACCTGCCTCTGCCTCCCGAGTGCTGAGATTAAATGTGGGTACCACTATACCTGGATAATGTATTTATTTTACTGTATAATTAACAATAATTGTCCAATTATATAATTGGAACTGACTTCTAATCTTTGGTCAGATAATCCAGGTAGGATGTTCATATACTGCTCATCCCTGCTCGCTTCACTTCACAAGTATTTATCATTTTCTTTCTCTGTGTGTGTGTTTCTGCTTTGCTCTCTGTATCTCTCTCAGTCTATTTGTGTCTCTGTGTATTTGTCTCTGTCTCTCTCTGTGTTTTTTCCAATATAGCATTTCTCTGTACAGCCCTGGTTCCGCTGCTCTATAAACCAGGCAGTCCTCAAACTCATAAATCAACCTGTCTTTGTCTAGTTCTGGGTTTTTTTTTTTCTTTTTTTCTTTTTTTGGTTTTTCGAGACAGGGTTTCTCTGCAGCTTTTTTAGAGCCTGGCCTGGAACTAGCTCTTGTAGACCAGGCTGGCCTCGAACTCACAGAGATCCGCCTGCCTCTGCCTCCCGAGTGCTGGGATTAAAGGCGTGCAGTGTGCTCCACCAAGCTGGGCTTTGCCACTTTCTATATTCTTTAATATACAGGCATGTCCTCTAGATACTTAACATAGACACCTACTTCATTTGTTTTATATTAATTACCTCAAACATAAAAGGATTGTAATCACAGAGTTTGTTTAATTAATAGAGTTCTCTGAAATTTATAGCATACAGCTATCAGAAATCTGAAGATTTCTGATTTATAACTGATTCTTGTCCTCCATAGAGACTTCACTCTTTATTTTAATGGGGAAAGGGCAAACACAGGCATCACTTAAGCATAACTTTTCATATAAGATATATGCTTTCAGCATTTTAATCTAATATCTTTTTCATTAATTGTGCATTTAATATATTTTAATACTTTTAGTTCTTGTTTTTGAGCAGAAACCTCAGTGTATTAAATCTGCAAAATTACTCTTACAATCTGATTCCTCTTTCCCTTTTTTTAGAGTGATTGGGAAATTTTGAATCGTTCTCTCTTCCTATGCATTTCTCACCTTTTTATATCCATATTTCTCCCCTTAGTGGGGTATTTATTCATACACAGTTGGCAAACTACTAAACATCATACAGCTACTCTTGTGTCTCTTCTATTTCAAAGGATCTGGCAATCTTTCCATAGTAACAAGCCAAGCCTTCTGCTGTGCCTTCCAAGGGTTTACATATGCTTCTATTATGCAGCACCCTGGATTCAACAAATGTTTCTTATCAGCCATTTAATCAGGGCTTAAGATAATCCTTAAAATGTGTGTGTTCCACGCCAGATACTTCACAAACTGAGCATCTTTATCATTCAAAGATATTACAAGGAAACAAAATGACTTACATGTTTAGAAAATTATCACATTTGACTCTAATTGTTGCCTATACTTTGTGAGGATGGTGTCATCAAACGTGTGAACTATGGAAGCATATATGCTAATTTTCATATGCTCTTGTTCTCTAAAATATTGTGTTGTGTGTGTGTGTGTGTGTGTGTGTGTGTGTAACATTTAGATTCATAAAGAGGAGTTGTTTTCCACATTTGCCAATGTCAAGCATTTGAAATTGAGACATTCTTTCTCATTAGTGTTCCAATAATGGCAGAGGGAGTTTTCTATAGCAGGTAAATAATACATTTATGTGAGCTAACATAATTTCATTCTTTTTCCATTCATAAGAAGAATTATGTTAAGATTATGCGTTGCAAATGAAAAGATTAAAAGTAAATCTAATAACAAAGGACACGGTTTTCTCTGACTGCTGTTTTGGTATTTGTTAGCTTGCTGAGACTCTGCCAGTATAGCTACCTCACCTTTGTCAGCTAAATCCGATATCATCGCTACAAAGAACTCTGGGAATTTTATCTCCACTATTCCTTTTGAACAACATGGTTCTCCATTATCCTTAAAAGATTCAAAAATTTTGGTGGTTATAAATTTGAAATAACATCTTTTATCCAGTTCTATTAGCTTCATAATTTATATCAAAGACTATTTCTTCGGGAAACCAGAAGGGAAATCTTATTTCATGAACAATATGACAGTATTATAAATTACAATCCTAAAATCTCCACTGTTTCCTTCAGGCTCAATGGTCTTTTAAGGTTATCATGGCTCCCTGGGGAATGCCTGTGTTTATGAGCCCCTGACAGTGTTTTTGAAAGGGAAATGCCTCTTTTAGTGTCCTGGAAATATACTGTCAACATGTACCTGAGACAACTACCATTCCATCTGGTTGAAATGCTTTGCCCAGCTCTGCAGATATGTGCAATTATACATATGGTGAATGTGGTGTAACCAGTGGCTTGGAGAAGTCCCCCAAGTCTTTCTCATACGTTCCTGTCCTCAAGAGCCCATGGCTAGACATTTAAATGTACATTTATTTTGAATGGCTAAATGATTTTTTAATGGAATACTAGTGGGGAATTTTTGGTAGTAAAGAAAGACAATTTCTTTTTTTCTTTTAATAATTTCAAATTTTATTGCAATTACATCTTACATATGATATATTTGTTATCATTTATAACTTGGGGGACATAAGGTCTTGGCGGGTCCCCTGGCAGATGGGAAACTGACAGATACCCATGGGGAGAGAGCTTGGGTATAGAGTTTATTTAGTGGATTATGGAGAGGGAAAAAGAGAGAAGAGGGAAAGGTGAGGGGGGAGAGAGAGAGGGAGAAGCTGCCTCTCCAGACCACAGGCAGATAGAAGGAGAGCTAGAGAGGAGGTGGGAGATCCCCTTGCCAAGGCAGCAGGGGGGGGGGGGATTGGAAATGGGCGGGGCTTGTCTCTTAAAGGAATAGGGTACCCAGGAGACAGGCCAGGTCAGCAAATTGCAACAGTATTCTTTTTTTTAAAAAAAAATTTTATGTGGAGAGTTTTATTGGGGGCACCAAAGGGAGAAAAGTGGAGCGAGAGTGGCTTTGTGGGAAGACAGAGAGACACAGAGGGAGGGAGAGGGAGAGGAGAAGGGAGGAAGAGAGAGAGAGAGAGAGAGAGAGAGAGAGAGAGAGCTCTTTTTAAAATGTTTAATTGAAGTAGATTCTTCTCTCATACAATACACCCCAATCATAGTTTTTCTAAAAGAATTCCTTATGTTAACATTGCAGTGCTGAAATTTAAAACTAATGTATCTCTGTGAAATAAACAAATCTGAATCTACTCCTTCTATAATTTGAATATATGTAATAAAAGTTATAGGAATCACTTTAGAAAAATACTTTTAATTGATGATAATCTAAAATTTTTAAAAAATTAGTCAAATATTCTCTACATACCTTAATAGTCTAGATATTAGAATGAGTCAAAAATATAGCACAACACAATATAAATCATGATAGAATACTTGTTTTTTTTTAAATTTGCTGTTAAAAATAATAGAAATTTAAATAGTAACAATAATTAACCGTTAAACAAAATTTAACCTTTGAGTACTTTATATTAAACTATCCAGAGTCCTCATATGTTGGTACATGTAAAAATACATATGTATTTATATACTTATGAAAATGTGCCACATTAACTCATTTCCTTTGCATGATTAGCATACATTAGCTTATGCTGTTACTTATATTCTTACAAACCAATGGCTCTGTAGAGAAGGTAATATACACATGTACACATTTGAAAATAAAAATAAGAAGAGTTAAGACATTTGTTACAAATCACGCTGCTGGTATGGTAGGGTCCTATTCCTGAAGACAGCACCTAGACAGTTCATTGAACACAGATAAATGGAGCTGGTTCCTACCTAGAGTCAGCAGAGGTTTCTCCCTTACTGACTAGAGTTTCAGGTACTAGAAGGTACTCTGTATACTAACAAAAAAGAAAGGAAAACACCAAATCAATTATGAACCCTTTGATTTACAGTGACTTCTTGCCTGCAATATGTGATGGTGTAATAGTGGCACACAGCCTGTGGAACTAATCAACCAATACCTGATTGGATTTAGGGTCCATTCCATGAAATGGAGCCTATGTGCAACACTTCTTGAAGGCCAAGAAATAGGCCATGCATCCAGAGAAATATCAAATACTATTGTTTTGCAAGAGGAATATTTCAGTAAAATGACTCCTCATTCTGTTATACTCACAGATTAGCAACTTACTCAGCCACTGTAAGAGAAACCTTTTTCCTGCAGTTGATGGGAACGAACCCTGAGGAAGACCTTTAAATACTCAGTCCTAAATGGGATATCTCCATTAAATCCCTCCCCTTAGGCCCAAGAAACCCTGCAGAAAAGAAGGCAGAAAGAGTGTAAGAGCCAGAAAGGATAGAGGCTACCAAGGATATATTGTCTTCTAAACACAGAAGGACCTAGACACATATGAACTCACAAAGATCTGCGGCAGTATGCACAGGACCTGTTCGACTATGGACCAGCTGGGGTCCCTGCACTGAGATGGGAAGTGTACACAAGCTCCCATCCCTCCTCCAAAATCTCTCCAACTGATAACTCTTCAGAAATGAAAAGTTAGTTTTCTCCAGCTGAGTCTCACTCTAGACAAAGCATCCTTACAGGCTGGCCTGAAGCCCACCAGTAGATGGCCAACACAACACAAACTCAATGGCATTTTTAGAGGTTCTTTGTCTTAGAGATATTTCATGTACATATTATGTACATGAAACCTTAGAGATATTTCATGTACATATTATGGTTTCCTGTTCTGTGTTTTTATGGGATTTCTGCGTGTGTGAACATGCAGTTTGGAATATAAAATCTAGCCTTAAAATCTATAAACTTCTTTCTTTTTGCTTTTTAATTATTTGACTTTATTAACTTGTTTTTAATGATAATATTGAAATAGCTGCTTCAGTACAATTTTGCTGACTTTAAAATTACAATGTTTTTTTCTAACTCATTATTATAGTTTCTATCAAAAGTAGGAGAAAATTTTTTGAATGAAAACAAATTGAGAAAAGTGTGTTCTTTTACAATTCTACTTCCTCAGAATATTTTATTCATGAAAAGTCTGTTTTTGTGCTACAAGATAAACCAAATGAAAGCTATTTAAATTTAGATTCCTTGTTCAGCACTCACTTTTGATATGCAATAATGTCTTCTAGAGTGCAATGAATGGTAATAATTGCACACATAAGAATCTGACCAGATGTTTACATTATTTGGAAGGTAATATAAAATACCAAAAATGTGAAAATAGTATATTCATGTAAAAATGATTCAAATAGGTGATGCTACCTACTTTCTGGATGGAAATAAATTATTTTAATTATTTTATTAGGACTTGGGAATAGGGGGATTGTGTCTTTCTCCTTAAGAATTTGTTACATGTATTTTAAATACCAGAAAAAAATCTTTAAAAAATTAATGTCTTAAAAGAATACTAATGTTAGTGTTTATGTGTATTGTGCCTTTATAAGCTGCGTTTTTTACACAGAAATTTCTAGCATATGACAAAGCATATTCATACTGAAGAAAGAACCAATGATGCATAACAAGAAAGAGAAGCACCATCAGAAGTACACAAGGGTCAGAGAACAACAGAATATATAATGAAAGCGGTTCTATGTTTAGAAGCAGCTCCTTGGTTAAGCTGAGTTCTTTAACCTTCATTTGAAAAACAAGCAGTAGGTTTTCATTTTGTTCACAATCAGTATTTACTGATGCAAACCATGTGCCAAGCTCTATGTTTGATGTCGAGGAGGAAAGAAGAACCGAATAAAATGTGTCACCCTCCCTCAGAGAGCCCACAATAAAATGAGAGGCAGGTGTGAACAAATTATTGTAAATAAAATCTGGTGAGTGGAGGTATACAGTAAGTAATATGAAAACACATAAAGATTTTGTAGGGGAAAACATCTAAAGTTAGTTTTGAATGTGAGGAGGAGTTTAGCAGATGGGTCAGGGAAGAGGGCAATTCCAGTGAATGTAAACAGCTTAGACGGCACAAGAAATGCGAGGCAAAGGATGCAAAATGATGAAAGATTTCTATTGAGGAAACTGTCCTTTGCTTTGAGTGAGGAAGAGAACAAACCCAGAGGACAAACTACACCAGGGGCAGAATCAGTCGAAAAATGGCAGCGAGGCATTTAATGCTTGAAACAAAATTTTTTTCAATCTTGGATTCGAATCTACCGCTCTCACTTCCTTCATGACAGTCATCTTCCCTGTGCATCTTTATGGAATTACACGGTTGTTTTTTACTCTGAAAAATTGGCTTTGGTAGTTAGAGAACATTTGCAAGGTCAACTTAGAACCACATGTGTCACTTAAATTCGTTATCTGTATTTTGCCCTCTAACTAAACTAAACTAGAGTACCCCCAAACATATCTCAGTCCCAATCTTTGGTCTATACTATCATACAAGTTTGAAATTTCATTCTATATTCCTTGACCATTAGCAAATTAATTCAGCTTTCATAGTGTGACTGAGGACTTAATAAAGGTTGTCAGGTGAATGAAAAGGAAAAACCGCGTGTGACTTCCTAGGAGAATAAACTATATACCTGCTCACCTCAGAAAAAGGAAACAGGTAGAGATCAATGGGAGCGTGATTCAAGTCAAGTTTGTGAACTGATGGCCTTATTCTGATGACAGAGAGAACAGTTGATTCGAAAGTTGTTGTTGTTGGTGGTGGTTTTTTTTTTTGTTTGTTTGTTTTTGCTTTACTTTTTCTTTGTCATTGTTGTTACTTGTTTTTATCAAGACGGGGTTTCTCTGTGTAACAGCCCTAGCTATTCTAGGACTAGCTCTTGTAGACCAGGCTGGCCTCACACTCACAGAGATTGGCCAGCCATTGCTCCCAAGTGCTGGGATTAAAGGGATGTGCCACCATAGCCAGGTCGCATCAGTGGAAACAGAACTAACTTAAAAAACAGGAAACCAAAGATAACATAGAAATAAAAAGTAATTTTAAAATATGTAAAATATCTGTATATAAAAAAGAAAATGAAGAGAAACAAAACTAAGACAAGAATTTGATATATAAATGTCTGAGGACTTTCTAAATTTAGATAAGGTTAGATAGATAACATAGACAAGAATAATGGGATAATATACAAGAATAATGGGATAATATAACTTTTAAAAGTTAATACAAAGTCTGAGTTACTAGGCCAATCAGTTTATAACTAATGTAGACCTCTGTGTGATTTCTTTGGGACTTAACTACTGCGGAACCGAGCAGGACAGAAACCTGGGACAACACATTGTTTTTTTCCTTCTTCGGTTCTAGTTTAGATAACCCTGTTTTCTAGAGTTTATAAGTGTAGCTTCTACTACTATTAAAGGACAAAAATCTTACAAATAATTCCCTGCTCACCATGCTCTTTTAATCTTTCCACCTCCTCTTCTCCATGCAATGATTTTTATCAATGCAATTATATAACATTGGCATTTTTTTCTTTAAATGTTCAAATTATATAAACTAATTAGCAAATATTTTAAAGAGATCTGTCAGTATTGCGAGTTCAAAATACAATATTTCAGCACTGATAAATAATAAGATATGGTTTGGGGGTATTTTTTAAACAGATAGAAAGAAAAAGTGAGGACAATATTAGAGAAACATTCCAGGAAAAAATTGGAGAATAAACTTAACATGCATGCTTATATTTTATTAAATATATTAGATGTAAATAGAAAAAAATCTATCATAAACAATCATTTAATAAAAATGATAATCTAAAAAACTGTCTTCTTGAAAAACATGAATTTTAGTCGGAGTTTGAAGAGTCTATTAATTGTAAATTGGGAGATAGAAACACTGAAGAGTTGGGGCAAATTTGTTAAAAGGAATTTTATAGAATTATATGTTGGGAATAACTTTTGAACAACCATATAAACTCAGCCCACTAATAAATAGCAAGAAGCAATTTATTATTGTTGGGGTGTATGACAGAATAAAAACAGATGAAATGGGAGCTGTAAGAGGAATTGTTTTAATGAAGAAATAAGACTTTGGCTAATAATTATAAGATAGACATTATGGATAAACTAAGAACAAAAAGGTTTCATTTGTCATTCCTATTCAAGATAAAAACACTTATATGATTATAAGAACTCTAATCTTTTAATTTGCCTAATATTTCCTTAATATTCATAGGATAGAAATTTTAATGTAGAATAAACTTCAACAATACCATACCAACCTGAGGTCTTCAGAATTGTTCTTTAATTTGTCACAGAATGTACTGCAGGGCAGTAAGAAGGAGTAATAAATTTAATCACTAGGATTATATCAGTTTGCTATATTTATTCAAAATATTAGTGCCGATGTCACTTCATTGACTAAATCAACTTAGATGACTACATATATATATATATATATATATATATATATATATATAATAAAAATAGCAGAGTCTCTATAAGATAAATTTGAGCTTCCATAGTCTTTCTCTGAATCTGCCATCCCCATAACGTGACTGGTTGTTGACCATTTGTCCGAACTCTATTTTGAATTAATTCAAAGGATATGGCATTTTTTTTCTTTCTCTATTGTTCTAATAGCTGCTGAGATTTAGAGCTCACCTACAGCTCCATAGTTGTTCTCTTTTGCTTTCTAATAAACCTTGTCTCTTGAAACAACTTTGGTTTTGATTGACTTTCAAACATTTCCTACCTTTTGATTTTTTAAAAATAGTACTACTACTACTACTAATAAATATCTTCTTATATCCCCAGATTGTGTCAGAAACCAACTAGTAATTAAGATAATTTCAAAATGTGACAAATTAAAAATGTTTGAATTAAATGGCCTTTTAGTGATAGACAATTCTTCTCCTAGAAGACATGACTTATTACATGAAATTATCCGAGCATGAGATGCTTCATTATTTTAGGGAGGCTCCATAAGTTTCCAAACAACAGAGACTATTGCCCTGTCCCTGGTCATCTGATGTAACTACATGGCAAAACTGTATTTCTGAAGACAATTCACAATTTGGCTGCTGGACATAGAGACATAAATCTCAAACTGACAGGCAATTTTCTCTCTGTCAGCTAGTTTTCAGAGTTTTGGAAGGTGCTATGCTGGGTGCTGGGAACAAAAGTTGGCAAGGATCTCACAAAGCACTGTACCCTGCATGTTGAAATACTGACCAACCAGGCAAGTGTGTACACCCGTGTTATCGTGGGTATAACTGTGACGGAGTAACAGGTGTTTTCTGACAGGAGTTGAGGTCTGTCTCACAGGAGAAAATGTCATGTCTGGTGCTATATTGCTCATCAATAGTCTATGACTGGGAGGTCACAGACCCTGGTGTAGCAGTTGATACTGTTATTTTGCTAAATGGTCACATTGGCAGATTGTCTTTTAAAAATTAGGTTTATACCATAGATATGAGTTGTCTGAAATCTTGGTCAAAGAAGCTTCTTACTGTGGGCAGCAGTTAATGCAAAGAAGTGTAATTGAGCAAGGTGCTGAGAATAAGCCATTGAGCGCTCGCTCATCACAATTGGGATACTGATATAATCCCGCCATCACCAAGGTTTCAGAAATATCAGAATGTAAGAGCCAGAGCATTAAAACTAGTGCTATGAAATGTCTTCTTCTTAATATGGCATAGCTATATTGTCATGAACTCAGAGCAGCAGTACCTGTGCAAGAACCACATAAGATCAAGCCAACTAAATTCTGTCACACATGAGCTAAATGAGATCAAGTCCCACAGCTTACTGAGGAGCTTTGACAGTTGGTAGTTTTTAGGGAAAGAATCTTGTTTTGAGGATGAGGTAACTGATAGGATTTGCAATAGTCAGGTATTTGGGCTGACATCATGCACACATGGACAGCTATACCTGAATTTAATAGGTTATCGGCAACAATCATGAAGACATGGAGGTAGTAGGGAGATGTGTTTGAGGGGAAATGTGGAGAGTTTGAGGCAAATATGACTATATTTTTTTATATACTAAAATGAAATTCTGAAGAATAAAGAGAAAAACAAAACAGTATTTGACACTAATGGATAATCAATAAGAAAGAAAAACCACATGAATTTAGACGATCAGTGTGTTTAGAAGTCCAAAATCTTCCCTGTAGACCGTGGGAGGTCTAATAGCATACTGATGTAAACATTTGGGCACCCTGTAGACATGTTGACCAATACTGAAAGTCCTGCTCCCCGGACCCAGCAATAATGTTTCTTGCTATATAACTACTAATGTATCCAAGTACTATTGAACCTCCAAAATCTAAGAAGCTTGGCCAAGTCTAAATATTGCAATCAATGACAGTTTTCCTTAATATCAGAAGTGATAATTTTGTTGTAGTACATCTGTGAAATAAGGGATAAAATATACCACAGGAAGAAAATGGATACATTGTAATTAGAAAATTATTAGAATTAGAAAAGCACATATGGTTAGTCAAAATTAATGTTTATCAAAGTAAGATCATCACAGAAGGTAATTACTGCATGTGATCATTTCTATTAAAACCTTTCTAGAACTTAAAATGAATTTTGGCATGAAGTAAGTTTCTCTTTGGTGGGAGGAGCTTTAGGGACTTTAAGCTACTAGCATGAGTAATTTCTTTTTATAACTGTGTCCTGTTACATAGGCATATTCACAAACACCAATTTACTTCATTGTACAATTGTATCTTATATAATTTTATGAATGTTTAATTAAGTTAAAATTTGAACTAAAATAATATTTACTTGTCATTGTCACATAAAGTAATATCTCAGATTTCTAATAGTGATTTTTATTTACATCATCTAATTTCTTGGCTGTAACTATAGCTCTGTGGTATAATGTTTTTTGAATTTGCATGAGGATCTGGGTTCAAATCCCATAGAAATTACATAATTTTTGTGTATCATATTTGAGCAAAACAAACACAATATTTTTTCATACTGTAGTTTTCAAGTAAGGAAATTTAAGGGTTGTTCTTATTATGTTAATTTCATGGAAAAGAAACAGGAGGATTTCAAAATTCTTCAGATCTGAGTCAGAGGAGCAATCTGAATAATTCACAACTTTCAGAAAGCAGTGATGTAGTGATTAAGGGGTAAACACTGAAAGATTATTTGGATTCAAGTGAGAAAAATGTAAAACCAATTTAGATCCCAGTAATTGAGGGCTATTGTAAGGGACTCGAGCAAGTATTTTGTAGATAATGAGGCATCATAGAAACCTCTGCAAAGAAAAATGTTGTAATTGTACCTGACTTAATGAAGATAGTGACAAAAACAGATTCAAAAGATTAGAATCTAAAATCTGGATATGAGATTGATGGGAATCATAACAGGTCTGACTGATGTTGAAAGTCTGAGCCAAAATACTCACAAAAGGAAACTCTAAAAAGAGTTTCTAAAAAAAAAAAAAGCCACCTTCTTTTTATAATGTCATGTGTGGAAATTGAGGGAATCTAGCAGATGATAAGATATGAACAATAAATGCATGAAGTAAAATTAACTTTAGTATTTCTAGCCTATGAGAAGAGCAAGAAAAAGTGCCATGAGCAGAAATAAGGAAAAATGAATCACACCTCAGAGAGAAACAATGATTCCATGCAGTGCTATGAGAGCTAGGTGTAGTAGTGTTGGCACGGAACCAACTGGATTAACCAGTGTGAGCCACATTAGAATGTGGAAGACCTGAGAGGATGCTAATACACTCTGTATTTTTAGCCCAAAGTCCTTTGAAATAATGGCGATAGTTTCTCAAAACTCTCCAGTAAGATACAATCTTTATTTATTATTTATTAATTGTCCACACAAATCTTATTTTAGGTTAGCTTATGAATATATTTTTAAAATTTCAGTGTTAATGGAAAACATTGACAAATATTTACACCATCTATCAAAGGAAGCAAGATAATATTTGGTTCAGAATAATTACTCTTGCTATTTTTTTGATTTGGCTTTTGGGATATTTGATATCATGTTTCTATACTGATGAATTTTAGGGTGAGCCTGCTATTTCATTCTTGGCCACACAGACATGAATAATCACAAAGAAACTATATCAATAACAACACAGCATGTCCTTTTAGTTCAGGATTCTTATTAACTAACTCTTACATCTAAAATTAATCAGTTTCTTTTAATCTGTGTATCCTCATGAGGCTGTGACTTGTATGGTAAAGATCGGGAGTCTGTCTGCTTTGACAGCTACATGGCATCTCCTTGATTCTGCTTACTCTCTCTATCCCTTACAGCCCGGCTATATTCTGCCCTGCCAACGACCAAAGAAACTTTATTAATTAACCAATAAAAGCAACACTTATACAGAAGGACATCCCCCATCAGTGAATTTTCATGCCTTTTATGCTAAGACTATAAAATGTATCACCCATTTTTAACCACATGTAACATGCAATTGACATAATGCATTTTATTTTTTATCATAACATGTTTATAACAGATAGTCAAAAAATGCTTGCATTGGTGATTTCCATGTATATAGGTGTATCAGCATGTAGCTGGACTTTTCTTTCCTCAGTGTGATTCCTATTTCTTCCTTCACCCTCTAATGAATAGTTGAGCTGTGTTGGGTGATTTATGCACTTGACTTGCAACATTTTCTTCCAAACATTTTTATTGTGGTTCTTCTATATCATCAAAGTTTTTGTGGATTCCTACAGAATCGAATATACTGAAACAACCATTTTTTAAAAAATTATAATCTTGAGACCTCATGTGGTAATGGCATCTGGGCAGCTGAGTGCTAGTGTAGACTTTAGGTGACTGGAGCCATGGCTTCAGAGGAGGGAATTGCCGAAGTTGGAGAAAGATTGCTGAAGACTGGTCAAGTACTACGTGTGGTAAAAGCTATTTACCCGTTCATCTTATCCAATGATGAAGAACTCAATTTTGAGAAAGGTGATGTAATGGATGCTATTGAGAAGCCAGAAAATGACCCAGAGTGGTGGAAATGCAGGAAAATCAATGGCATGGTTTGTCTGGTGCCAAAAATCTATGTTACCATTATGCAGAATAATCCATTAATCTTGGAACCATTGCCTTCACAGTGTGATTACTTCAGGCTTTTCCTCACTGGAAAGTTTACTGGCAATTCTTGATATTAGGGGCAAAATCACCAGGCATCAGGCAGAAATAGTACTAAATGAAAGGGGTGTGAAGGAGACTTCCTCATTCTTGGTAGTCAATCTTTACCAAATGGTTTCTCAGTATCATTAATAGCACAAGGGAAAAAGCAAGCATTTTTTTTTTATTTTATTTTATTTTTTTTATTTAAAAATTTCCATCTCCTTCCCTCCTCCACCCCCCTCCCTCCGCTCCTCCTCCCCCTTCCCTCCCCTCCTTCTCCCCCTTCCCTCCCCTTCCCTCCACCCATACCTCCCCTCCCTCCCTCTCAAGGCCAAGGAGCCATCAGGGTTCCCCACTCTATGCTAAGTCCAAGGTCCTCCCAACTCCCCCCAGGTCCAGGAAGGTGATCGACCAAGCTGAGAAGGCTCCCACAGAGCCCGTCCATGCAGAAGAGTCAGAGCCCAGCGCCACTGTCCTTTGCTTCTCAGTCAGCCCCCACTGTTGGCCACATTCAGAGAGACGGGTTTGGTCGCATGATCCATCAGTCCCATTCCAACGGGAGTTGGTGATCTCCCTTTAGTTCTGTCCCACCATCTCCATGAGTGAACGCGCCCCTCACGTTCCTGACTTTCTCCCTCATGTTCTCGCTCCTTCTGCTCCTCATCAGGACCTTGGGAGCTCAGTCTTAAAGGACATCGAGCCTATAAATTTGGGATCCTTGAGAAGATAATAAGAAGGTGAACTCCCAAAAAAAGATATAGTAATCCTCCTGGATATTGGAAGTAGACACGATCGCCAGGCAAAATTGGGAACTTGAGGGTTGGGCGAGACTGGGCCAAGGGAAGATGGGGAGAGAAAAGTGTGAAGGGGAGAATGGGGGGAGCTCGGAGGAATGGGGTGCTTGGGATATAGGAAGGGTGGATATGGGAGCAGGGTAGCATATATCTTAATTTAAGGAGCTACCTGAGGGTTGTCAAGAGACTTGACCCTAGAGGGGTTCCCAGGTTTCCAGGGAGACGCCCCCAGTTAGTTCCTTGGGCAGCTGAGGAGAGGGAGCCTGAAAAGGCCAGTTCCTATAGCCATACTGATGAATTTCTTGCATATCACCATAGAACCTCCACCTGACGATAGATGAAGAAAATGACAGAGCCCCACATTGGAGCACCGGACTGAGCTCCCAAGGTCCGGATGAGGAGCAGAAGGAGAGAGAACATGAGAAAGAAAGTCAGGACCGTGAGGGAACCTCCATCTGGCGACAGATGGGGAAGGTGACTGAGCCCCACATTGGAGCACTGGACTGAGCTCCCAAGGTCCTAATGAGGAGCAGAAGGAGCGAGAACATGAGGGAGAAAGTCAGGAACGTGAGGGGCGCGTTCACTCATGGAGACGGTGGGACAGAACTAAAGGGAGATCACCAACTCCAGTTGGAATGGGACTGATGGATCATGCGACCAAACCCGTCTCTCTGAATGTGGCCAACAGTGGGGGCTGACTGAGAAGCAAAGGACAGTGGCGCTGGGCTCTGACTCTTCTGCATGGACGGGCTCTGTGGGAGCCTTCTCAGCTTGGTCGATCACCTTCCTGGACCTGGGGGGAGTTGGGAGGACCTTGGACTTAGCATAGAGTGGGGAACCCTGATGGCTCCTTGGCCTTGAGAGGGAGGGAGGGGAGGTATGGGTGGAGGGAAAGGGAGGGAAGGGGGAGAAGCAGGGGAGGGAAGGGGGAGGAGGAGCGGAGGGAGCGGGGAGGAGGAGGGAAGGAGATGGAAATTTTTAAATAAAAAAAAAGAAAGAAAAAAAAGATATGGAAAAAAAAAAGACTTATACTTAGTAATACTGACGTATTGTAGTTACTATCTTTCACCCAGACAACACAGCATCAGCCTTTAGGTAAATGCTGTTTTCATGTTTTTAGATGGTTTTTATTACTTGTTTCTAATCATTTATATATATATATATATATATATTAATATTTACTCACTGTGACCCAGAGAGTAAATTTAGTTTAGCAGCAACATTAATTTTGTTTACTAATTTTTGAACTTATATGGACTCCTCAGCTTTTTAATTATTCATTCAAAACATCACTTTTTGGTCTATTCTGACACTGTTTATTCTCTATTTGTTTTTTCGAGACAAGGGTATCTGGTTGTCTTGGAACTAACTCTGTCCTAGAACCAGGCTGGCCTAGAACTCATAAAGATCAGTCTGCCTCGGCCTCCCATGCCTGGGATTAAACACATGTGGTACCACACCCGGCACTATTTACTATCTTAAGAGAAATAGCCAGGTGGTGGTGGTGCAGGCCTTTGATTCCAGAACTTGGGAGGCAGAGGCAGGTGAATCTCTGTAAGTTTAAAGTGAATCTAGTCAAAAAGAGCTAGTTTCAGGACAGGCACCAAAGTTATTCAGAGAAACTATTTCAAAAAACTTGCATACATACATACATGCATACACACACACATATGTGTGTGTGTATGCATGTATGTATGTATGCAAAATCCCTGAGTTTTGCATATGCCAATAGCTTTTATTTAGAGTTCTTGTTATTAGTTCCTTGTATGATTAATATCCAGGTTATCATCTAATTCAAATTCAACAAGAAATTCGTTCCTATTAGTGATTGCTACCAAATACTACTACTACTACTAATGTATATTTTAAAATATTAACTCTCTTAAGTATTTGAGGATAATCACTTAGCAGTTTATCTGTGAATTATACAGGTGATCACGTTTAATGACAATGAATGAGTTGTCACACGTTTAGTAATCCCGCATCATTTCTCTAGTGAAATATCTGCCAATATTTCCATAGGAGATATTAATTTGGAATGCTGGCTATTAGCTTTCTGTATATTTTTGAAGCAGTTCTTTATCAAAAGTATACTTTAAACATATTTTCTGCTAGAAAAGTGTTGGGACCAATTGGAGTCCTGGCCTTCAGCTGCTCTTCCCTGCTAGAGCCTTCTAATTGAAGTTACTAAAAGCTGTGCCTTACCTAGAGGATCAGAGGATGGGATTTTCACCTGTTGGCCATTGACTGCTGGGTATGTAAACCTCCATGGTGCTCTTAAAGAAGGGCAAAAAAGTTTGCATTCCCACCAGCAATGGATGAGTGTACCCCTTACTCCACATCCTCTCCAGCAAAGGCTATCATTGGTGTTTTTGATTTTAGCCATTCTGACAGGTGCAAGATGGTATCTCAGCGTTGTTTTGATTTGCATTTCCCTGATTGCTAAGGAGGTTGAGCATGCCCTTAAGTGTCTTTTGGCCATTCGAACTTCTTCTGTTGAGAATTCTCTGTTCAGTTCAGTGCCCCATTTTTTCATTGGGTTAATTAGCATTTTAAAGTCTAGTCTCTTGAGTTCCTTCTATATTTTGGAGATCAGGCCTTTGTCTGTTGCGGGGTTGGTGAAGATCTTTTCCCAGTCAGTAGGCTGCCTTTTTGTCTTAGTGACAGTGTCCTTTGCTTTACAGAAGCTTCTCAGTTTCAAGAGGCCCCATTTATTCAATGTTGCCCTTAATGTCTGTGCTGCTAGAGATATACGTAGGAAGCGGTCTCCTATGCCCATATGTTGTAGAGTACTTTCCACTTTTTCTTCTATCAGGTTCAGTGTGTTCAGATTGATATTGAGGTCTTTAATCCATTTGGACTTGAGTTTTGTGCATGGTGATAGATATGGATCTATTTTCATTCTTCTACAAGTTAACATCCACTTATGCCAGCACCATTTGTTGAAAATGCTTTCTTTCTTCCATTGTGTACTTTTAGCTCCTTTATCGAAAATCAGGTGTTCATAGGTTTGTGGGTTAAAATCCGGGTCTTCTATTCAATTCCATTGGTAGACTTCTCTGTTTTTATGCCAATACCAAGCTGTTATCAATACTGTAGCTCTGTAATAGAGTTTGAAGTTAGGGATGGTAATGCCTCCAGAAGTTCCTTTATTGTATAAGATTGTTTTGCCTATCCTGGGTTTTTTGTTTTTCCATATAAAGTTGATTATTGTCCTCTCAAGATCTGTGAAGAATTTTGATGGGACCTTTAAGGGGATTGCATTGAATCTATAGATTGCCTTTGGTAGAATTGCCATTTTTACTATGTTCATCCTCCCAATCCAAGAGCAAGGGAGATCCTCCCATTTTCTGGTATCCTCTTCAATTTCTTTCTTCAAATACTTAAAGTTTTTGTCAAATAGATCTTTCACTTCCTTGGTTAGAGTTACTCCAAGATATTTTTTGCTACTTGTGGCTATTGTGAATGGTGATGCTTCTCTGATTTCCCTCTCTGCTTCCTTATACTTTGTGTATAGAGGGACAACTGATTTTTTTGGAGTTGAGCTTGTATCCGGCCACGTTACTAAAGGAGTTTATCAGCTGTAGGAGTTCTTTGGTTGAGTTTTTGGGGTCGCTTATGTACACTATCATATCATCTGCAAATAATGAAAGTTTAACTTCTTCCTTTCCAATTCAAATCCCCTTGATCCCCTTATGTTGTCTTATTGCTATTGCTAGAACTTCAAGCACTATATTGAAGAGATATGGAGAGAGTGGACAGCCTTGTCATGTTCCTGAATTTAGTGGGATGGCCTTGAGTTTCTCTCCATTTAATCTGATGTTAGCTGTCGGCTTGCTGTAAATAGCTTTTATTATATTTAGGTATGACTCTTGTATCCCTAATCTCTCCAAGACCTTTATCATAAAGGGGTGTTGAATTTTGTCAAGTGGTTTTTCCGCATCTAATGAAATGATTATATGTTTTTTTCCTTTCAGTTTATTTATATGATGGATTACATTGATAGATTTTCGTATTTTGAACCAGCCCTGCCTCTCTGGGATGAAGCCTACTTGATCATAGTGGATAATTTTTCTAATGTGTTTGCCAGTATTTTATTGAGAATTTCCGTCGATGTTCATGAGTGAGATTGATCTGTAATTCTCTTTCTTGGTTGAATCTTTTTGTGGTTTTGGTATCAGGGTAACTGTAGCTTCATAAAAGGAATTTGGCAATGACTCATCTGTTTCTATATTGTGAAATACATTAAGGAGTATAGGTATTAGGTCTTCTTGGAAGTTCTGGTAGAATTCTGCATTGAAACCATCTGGTCCTGGGCTTTTTTTGGTAGCGAGGTTTTTGATAACAGTTTCTAATTCTTTGTGACTAACAGGTCTATTTAGATTGTTCACCTGGTCCTGGTTTAACTTTGGTATATGGTACTTACCTAAAAAAATATCCATTTCTTTTACATTTTCCAATTTTGTGGCATACAGGCTTTTGTAGTAAGATCTAATGATTCTCTGAATTTCCTCTGTGTCTGTGGTTATGTCCCCCTTTTCATTTCTGATCTTATTAATTTGCGTGTTTTCTCTCTGCCATTTGATTTGTTTGGATAGAGGTTCAAACACAGCAGTGCCAATACGCCGGGTAGTGACATTCTCAGCAAAAACATTACAAGCTAGACACAAGTGGGATGTTATATTCAGGTACTGAGAAAAACATTGCCAAGTGATAATGCTGACCCACCATTTTAAAGTAAAGGAGATATTAGTGATTTCAAAAACAAAGTTTAAGAGAGTTCATTGATATTATACACAAACTAGAAAAAAAAGATAAAGAAAATTATTTTAGCATGTGATCAAACTGGACTCTCTGAATGTGGCTGACAATAAGGGCTGACTGAGAAGCCAAGGACAATGGCACTGAGTTTTGATTCTACTGCATGAACTGGCCTTGTGGGAGCCTAGTCTGTTTGGATGCTCAGCTTCCTAGTCCTGGATGGAGAGGACTAACAAGGCAGGAAACCCTGACTGCTCTTAGGACTGGAGAGGGAGGGGGAGAGAGAATGAGGGAAGTGGGAGGGAAATGAGAGGAGGGGAGGAGGTGGAAATTTTTAATAAATAAGTAAATTAATTTAAAAAAGAAATACAAACGCTAGACATCAGAAAACAGAAAAGCAAATCTTTCAGTCAGTATACAGAATAACAATCAAACAGACAGTTCTCAAAAACAGAAATACAAATGGCCAATAACTTTTGTTAATCTTCAACATCCTTAGGCACTAGAGAAACAAAAATTAAAAATATTTTTAAAATTAAAAAAAGTGTTCTAAGCCATTCATGTAAATCTAGTGGCTTCTATATTGAAGTTCTAATAGCTCTGAATTACAAATGAATAAGTGAAGAGTTATGATTAATAATTACTACAATTTTTTATTTTTGCATAGTTGATTATCATCGTTTTGTAAAAGTAATTTCCAAAAATGTATTGTTTGCTATTGGGAAAAGACACCACAGCTCCTGAATGTTTGAATACTATGTACAGTTCTTTAAAATAATGTATAAATACCTTCCACAGAAATTTATATATGTAGAAAACAATGTCTTTAAAATAAAAAAAGTTTAGAAAAACAATAACATTTTGAAACTTAGTAGTATTTAGGATTTTTGTGATTTAATATAATGTTAAGAGACTGGCTGACCTTTAGCGTGGACGGAAGAGCAGTGGAAATGATGATCTGGCTATTTCACAAGCACCAGCTTAAAGCTAAGTTTTTACTGATGGGTAGACAAAAAAGCTCTTCTCTGGTTAGGAGCTGCTTCATGGGCTATAAACAAACAAAGTTCAATGTTTCTGAAGTACAGACAATTACCTTACAAACACACAAACCACACACACACACACACACACACACACACACTACACTGAAATAATTTAAGCATTTTTAAAGTTTTAAAACATAAAGACTTATGAACACATTGAATTTGATAGAGGAGAAAGTGGGAAGTACTCTACAACAAATGGGCACAGGGAACCGTTTCCTGCGCATAACCCCAGCTGCACAGACTTTAAGGGCAACATTGAATAAATGGGACCTCCTGAAGTTGAGCAGCTTCTGTAAAGCAAAGGACATTGTCACTAAGACACAAAGGCAGCCTACTGACTGGGAAAAGATCTTTACCAACCCTGCAACTGACAAAGGTCTGATCTCTAAAATATATAAGGAACTCAAGAGACTAGACGGTAAAATGCCAATTAACCCAATTAAAAAATGGGGCGCTGAACTGAACAGAGAATTCTCAACAGAAGAAGTTCGAATGGCCAAAAGACACTTAAGGTCATGCTCAACCTCCCTAGCTATCAGGGAAATGCAAATCAAAACAACTTTGAGATATCATCTTACACCTGTCAGAATGGCTAAAATCCAAAACACCAATAATAACATTTGCTGGAGAGGTTGTGGGGTAAGGGGTACACTCATCCATTGCTGGTGGGAATGCACACTTGTGCAACCACTTTGGAAAGCAGTGTGGCGGTTTCTCAGGAAATTCGGGATCAACCTACCCCAGGACCCAGCAATTCCACTATTGGGAATCTACCCAAGAGATGCCCAATCATACAACAAAAGCATGTGCTCATCTATGTTCATAGCAGCATTATTTGTAATAGCCAGATCCTGGAAACAACCTAGATGCCCTTCAGCGGAAGAATGGATGAAGAAACTGTGGAATATATACATGCTAGAATACTACTCAGCGGTAAAAAACAATGACATCTTGAATTTTGCAGGCAAATGGATGGAAATAGAAAACACTATTCTGAGTGAGGTAACCCAGACCCAAAAAGATGAACATGGGATGTACTCACTCATAATCGGTTTCTAGCCATAATTAAAGGACATCGAGCCTATAAATTTGGGATCCTTGAGAAGATAATAAGAAGGTGAACTCCCAAAAAAAGATATAGTAATCCTCCTGGATATTGGAAGTAGACACGATCGCCAGGCAAAATTGGGAACTTGAGGGTTGGGCGAGACTGGGCCAAGGGAAGATGGGGAGAGAAAAGTGTGAAGGGGAGAATGGGGGGAGCTCGGAGGAATGGGGTGCTTGGGATATAGGAAGGGTGGATATGGGAGCAGGGTAGCATATATCTTAATTTAAGGAGCTACCTGAGGGTTGTCAAGAGACTTGACCCTAGAGGGGTTCCCAGGTTTCCAGGGAGACGCCCCCAGTTAGTTCCTTGGGCAGCTGAGGAGAGGGAGCCTGAAAAGGCCAGTTCCTATAGCCATACTGATGAATTTCTTGCATATCACCATAGAACCTCCACCTGACGATAGATGAAGAAAATGACAGAGCCCCACATTGGAGCACCGGACTGAGCTCCCAAGGTCCGGATGAGGAGCAGAAGGAGAGAGAACATGAGAAAGAAAGTCAGGACCGTGAGGGAACCTCCATCTGGCGACAGATGGGGAAGGTGACTGAGCCCCACATTGGAGCACTGGACTGAGCTCCCAAGGTCCTAATGAGGAGCAGAAGGAGCGAGAACATGAGGGAGAAAGTCAGGAACGTGAGGGGCGCGTTCACTCATGGAGACGGTGGGACAGAACTAAAGGGAGATCACCAACTCCAGTTGGAATGGGACTGATGGATCATGCGACCAAACCCGTCTCTCTGAATGTGGCCAACAGTGGGGGCTGACTGAGAAGCAAAGGACAGTGGCGCTGGGCTCTGACTCTTCTGCATGGACGGGCTCTGTGGGAGCCTTCTCAGCTTGGTCGATCACCTTCCTGGACCTGGGGGGAGTTGGGAGGACCTTGGACTTAGCATAGAGTGGGGAACCCTGATGGCTCCTTGGCCTTGAGAGGGAGGGAGGGGAGGTATGGGTGGAGGGAAAGGGAGGGAAGGGGGAGAAGCAGGGGAGGGAAGGGGGAGGAGGAGCGGAGGGAGCGGGGAGGAGGAGGGAAGGAGATGGAAATTTTTAAATAAAAAAAAAGAAAGAAAAAAAAGATATGGAAAAAAAAAAAGACTTATACTTAGTAATACTGACGTATTGTAGTTACTATCTTTCACCCAGACAACACAGCATCAGCCTTTAGGTAAATGCTGTTTTCATGTTTTTAGATGGTTTTTATTACTTGTTTCTAATCATTTATATATATATATATATATTAATATTTACTCACTGTGACCCAGAGAGTAAATTTAGTTTAGCAGCAACATTAATTTTGTTTACTAATTTTTGAACTTATATGGACTCCTCAGCTTTTTAATTATTCATTCAAAACATCACTTTTTGGTCTATTCTGACACTGTTTATTCTCTATTTGTTTTTTCGAGACAAGGGTATCTGGTTGTCTTGGAACTAACTCTGTCCTAGAACCAGGCTGGCCTAGAACTCATAAAGATCAGTCTGCCTCGGCCTCCCATGCCTGGGATTAAACACATGTGGTACCACACCCGGCACTATTTACTATCTTAAGAGAAATAGCCAGGTGGTGGTGGTGCAGGCCTTTGATTCCAGAACTTGGGAGGCAGAGGCAGGTGAATCTCTGTAAGTTTAAAGTGAATCTAGTCAAAAAGAGCTAGTTTCAGGACAGGCACCAAAGTTATTCAGAGAAACTATTTCAAAAAACTTGCATACATACATACATGCATACACACACACATATGTGTGTGTGTATGCATGTATGTATGTATGCAAAATCCCTGAGTTTTGCATATGCCAATAGCTTTTATTTAGAGTTCTTGTTATTAGTTCCTTGTATGATTAATATCCAGGTTATCATCTAATTCAAATTCAACAAGAAATTCGTTCCTATTAGTGATTGCTACCAAATACTACTACTACTACTAATGTATATTTTAAAATATTAACTCTCTTAAGTATTTGAGGATAATCACTTAGCAGTTTATCTGTGAATTATACAGGTGATCACGTTTAATGACAATGAATGAGTTGTCACACGTTTAGTAATCCCGCATCATTTCTCTAGTGAAATATCTGCCAATATTTCCATAGGAGATATTAATTTGGAATGCTGGCTATTAGCTTTCTGTATATTTTTGAAGCAGTTCTTTATCAAAAGTATACTTTAAACATATTTTCTGCTAGAAAAGTGTTGGGACCAATTGGAGTCCTGGCCTTCAGCTGCTCTTCCCTGCTAGAGCCTTCTAATTGAAGTTACTAAAAGCTGTGCCTTACCTAGAGGATCAGAGGATGGGATTTTCACCTGTTGGCCATTGACTGCTGGGTATGTAAACCTCCATGGTGCTCTTAAAGAAGGGCAAAAAAGTTTGCATTCCCACCAGCAATGGATGAGTGTACCCCTTACTCCACATCCTCTCCAGCAAAGGCTATCATTGGTGTTTTTGATTTTAGCCATTCTGACAGGTGCAAGATGGTATCTCAGCGTTGTTTTGATTTGCATTTCCCTGATTGCTAAGGAGGTTGAGCATGCCCTTAAGTGTCTTTTGGCCATTCGAACTTCTTCTGTTGAGAATTCTCTGTTCAGTTCAGTGCCCCATTTTTTCATTGGGTTAATTAGCATTTTAAAGTCTAGTCTCTTGAGTTCCTTCTATATTTTGGAGATCAGGCCTTTGTCTGTTGCGGGGTTGGTGAAGATCTTTTCCCAGTCAGTAGGCTGCCTTTTTGTCTTAGTGACAGTGTCCTTTGCTTTACAGAAGCTTCTCAGTTTCAAGAGGCCCCATTTATTCAATGTTGCCCTTAATGTCTGTGCTGCTAGAGATATACGTAGGAAGCGGTCTCCTATGCCCATATGTTGTAGAGTACTTTCCACTTTTTCTTCTATCAGGTTCAGTGTGTTCAGATTGATATTGAGGTCTTTAATCCATTTGGACTTGAGTTTTGTGCATGGTGATAGATATGGATCTATTTTCATTCTTCTACAAGTTAACATCCACTTATGCCAGCACCATTTGTTGAAAATGCTTTCTTTCTTCCATTGTGTACTTTTAGCTCCTTTATCGAAAATCAGGTGTTCATAGGTTTGTGGGTTAAAATCCGGGTCTTCTATTCAATTCCATTGGTAGACTTCTCTGTTTTTATGCCAATACCAAGCTGTTATCAATACTGTAGCTCTGTAATAGAGTTTGAAGTTAGGGATGGTAATGCCTCCAGAAGTTCCTTTATTGTATAAGATTGTTTTGCCTATCCTGGGTTTTTTGTTTTTCCATATAAAGTTGATTATTGTCCTCTCAAGATCTGTGAAGAATTTTGATGGGACCTTTAAGGGGATTGCATTGAATCTATAGATTGCCTTTGGTAGAATTGCCATTTTTACTATGTTCATCCTCCCAATCCAAGAGCAAGGGAGATCCTCCCATTTTCTGGTATCCTCTTCAATTTCTTTCTTCAAATACTTAAAGTTTTTGTCAAATAGATCTTTCACTTCCTTGGTTAGAGTTACTCCAAGATATTTTTTGCTACTTGTGGCTATTGTGAATGGTGATGCTTCTCTGATTTCCCTCTCTGCTTCCTTATACTTTGTGTATAGAGGGACAACTGATTTTTTTGGAGTTGAGCTTGTATCCGGCCACGTTACTAAAGGAGTTTATCAGCTGTAGGAGTTCTTTGGTTGAGTTTTTGGGGTCGCTTATGTACACTATCATATCATCTGCAAATAATGAAAGTTTAACTTCTTCCTTTCCAATTCAAATCCCCTTGATCCCCTTATGTTGTCTTATTGCTATTGCTAGAACTTCAAGCACTATATTGAAGAGATATGGAGAGAGTGGACAGCCTTGTCATGTTCCTGAATTTAGTGGGATGGCCTTGAGTTTCTCTCCATTTAATCTGATGTTAGCTGTCGGCTTGCTGTAAATAGCTTTTATTATATTTAGGTATGACTCTTGTATCCCTAATCTCTCCAAGACCTTTATCATAAAGGGGTGTTGAATTTTGTCAAGTGGTTTTTCCGCATCTAATGAAATGATTATATGTTTTTTTCCTTTCAGTTTATTTATATGATGGATTACATTGATAGATTTTCGTATTTTGAACCAGCCCTGCCTCTCTGGGATGAAGCCTACTTGATCATAGTGGATAATTTTTCTAATGTGTTTGCCAGTATTTTATTGAGAATTTCCGTCGATGTTCATGAGTGAGATTGATCTGTAATTCTCTTTCTTGGTTGAATCTTTTTGTGGTTTTGGTATCAGGGTAACTGTAGCTTCATAAAAGGAATTTGGCAATGACTCATCTGTTTCTATATTGTGAAATACATTAAGGAGTATAGGTATTAGGTCTTCTTGGAAGTTCTGGTAGAATTCTGCATTGAAACCATCTGGTCCTGGGCTTTTTTTGGTAGCGAGGTTTTTGATAACAGTTTCTAATTCTTTGTGACTAACAGGTCTATTTAGATTGTTCACCTGGTCCTGGTTTAACTTTGGTATATGGTACTTACCTAAAAAAATATCCATTTCTTTTACATTTTCCAATTTTGTGGCATACAGGCTTTTGTAGTAAGATCTAATGATTCTCTGAATTTCCTCTGTGTCTGTGGTTATGTCCCCCTTTTCATTTCTGATCTTATTAATTTGCGTGTTTTCTCTCTGCCATTTGATTTGTTTGGATAGAGGTTCAAACACAGCAGTGCCAATACGCCGGGTAGTGACATTCTCAGCAAAAACATTACAAGCTAGACACAAGTGGGATGTTATATTCAGGTACTGAGAAAAACATTGCCAAGTGATAATGCTGACCCACCATTTTGAAGTAAAGGAGATATTAGTGATTTCAAAATCAAAGTTTAAGAGAGTTCATTGATATTATACACAAACTAGAAAAAAAAGATAAAGAAAATTATTTTAGCATGTGATCAAACTGGACTCTCTGAATGTGGCTGACAATAAGGGCTGACTGAGAAGCCAAGGACAATGGCACTGAGTTTTGATTCTACTGCATGAACTGGCCTTGTGGGAGCCTAGTCTGTTTGGATGCTCAGCTTCCTAGTCCTGGATGGAGAGGACTAACAAGGCAGGAAACCCTGACTGCTCTTAGGACTGGAGAGGGAGGGGGAGAGAGAATGAGGGAAGTGGGAGGGAAATGAGAGGAGGGGAGGAGGTGGAAATTTTTAATAAATAAGTAAATTAATTTAAAAAAGAAATACAAACGCTAGACATCAGAAAACAGAAAAGCAAATCTTTCAGTCAGTATACAGAATAACAATCAAACAGACAGTTCTCAAAAACAGAAATAAAAATAGCCAATAACTTTTGTTAATCTTCAACATCCTTAGGCACTAGAGAAACAAAAATTAAAAATATTTTTAAAATTAAAAAAAGTGTTCTAAGCCATTCATGTAAATCTAGTGGCTTCTATATTGAAGTTCTAATAGCTCTGAATTACAAATGAATAAGTGAAGAGTTATGATTAATAATTACTACAATTTTTTATTTTTGCATAGTTGATTATCATCATTTTGTAAAAGTAATTTCCAAAAATGTATTGTTTGCTATTGGGAAAAGACACCACAGCTCCTGAATGTTTGAATACTATGTACAGTTCTTTAAAATAATGTATAAATACCTTCCACAGAAATTTATATATGTAGAAAACAATGTCTTTAAAATAAAAAAAGTTTAGAAAAACAATAACATTTTGAAACTTAGTAGTATTTAGGATTTTTGTGATTTAATATAATGTTAAGAGACTGGCTGACCTTTAGCGTGGACGGAAGAGCAGTGGAAATGATGATCTGGCTATTTCACAAGCACCAGCTTAAAGCTAAGTTTTTACTGATGGGTAGACAAAAAAGCTCTTCTCTGGTTAGGAGCTGCTTCATGGGCTATAAACAAACAAAGTTCAATGTTTCTGAAGTACAGACAATTACCTTACAAACACACAAACCACACACACACACACACACACACACACACTACACTGAAATAATTTAAGCATTTTTAAAGTTTTAAAACATAAAGACTTATGAACACATTGAACTTGATAGAGGAGAAAGTGGGAAGTACTCTACAACAAATGGGCACAGGGAACCGTTTCCTGCGCATAACCCCAGCTGCACAGACATTAAGGGCAACATTGAATAAATGGGACCTCCTGAAGTTGAGCAGCTTCTGTAAAGCAAAGGACATTGTCACTAAGACACAAAGGCAGCCTACTGACTGGGAAAAGATCTTTACCAACCCTGCAACTGACAAAGGTCTGATCTCTAAAATATATAAGGAACTCAAGAGACTAGACGGTAAAATGCCAATTAACCCAATTAAAAAATGGGGCGCTGAACTGAACAGAGAATTCTCAACAGAAGAAGTTCGAATGGCCAAAAGACACTTAAGGTCATGCTCAACCTCCCTAGCTATCAGGGAAATGCAAATCAAAACAACTTTGAGATATCATCTTACACCTGTCAGACTGGCTAAAATCCAAAACACCAATAATAACCTTTGCTGGAGAGGTTGTGGGGTAAGGGGTACACTCATCCATTGCTGGTGGGAATGCACACTTGTGCAACCACTTTGGAAAGCAGTGTGGCGGTTTCTCAGGAAATTCGGGATCAACCTACCCCAGGACCCAGCAATTCCACTATTGGGAATCTACCCAAGAGATGCCCAATCATACAACAAAAGCATGTGCTCATCTATGTTCATAGCAGCATTATTTGTAATAGCCAGATCCTGGAAACAACCTAGATGCCCTTCAGCGGAAGAATGGATGAAGAAACTGTGGAATATATACATGCTAGAATACTACTCAGCGGTAAAAAACAATGACATCTTGAATTTTGCAGGCAAATGGATGGAAATAGAAAACACTATTCTGAGTGAGGTAACCCAGACCCAAAAAGATGAACATGGGATGTACTCACTCATAATCGGTTTCTAGCCATAATTAAAGGACATCGAGCCTATTAATTTTGGGATCCTTGAGAAGATAATAAGAAGGTGAACTACCAAAAAAGATATAGTAATCCTCCTGGATATTGGAAGTAGACACGATCGCCAGGCAAAATTGGGAACTTGAGGGTTGGGCGAGACTGGGCCAAGGGAAGATGGGGAGAGAAAAGTGTGAAGGGGAGAATGGGGGGAGCTCGGAGGAATGGGGTGCTTGGGATATAGGAAGGGTGGATATGGGAGCAGGGTAGCATATATCTTAATTTAAGGAGCTACCTGAGGGTTGTCAAGAGACTTGACCCTAGAGGGGTTCCCAGGTTTCCAGGGAGACGCCCCCAGTTAGTTCCTTGGGCAGCTGAGGAGAGGGAGCCTGAAAAGGCCAGTTCCTATAGCCATACTGATGAATTTCTTGCATATCACCATAGAACCTCCACCTGACGATAGATGAAGAAAATGACAGCCCCACATTGGAGCACCGGACTGAGCTCCCAAGGTCCTGATGAGGAGCAGAAGGAGAGAGAACATGAGAAAGAAGTCAGGACCGTGAGGGAACCTCCATCTGGCGACAGATGGGGAAGGTGACTGAGCCCCACATTGGAGCACTGGACTGAGCTCCCAAGGTCCTGATGAGGAGCAGAAGGAGCGAGAACATGAGGGAGAAAGCAAGCATTTTAAAGTCCAACTGAAAGAGACTGCTGTTATACCCAAATGAACGGGGTTCCCTCAAAAGCCAACAAAGGAGACCGGTCCCATATGAAAAAGCAAAGAGCCTTTATTTTAATCAAGTTTGCAAACCCGGTCTCTCCGCGTGTCCAATTTATTGGAAAATTCGGAGAGCTCCGAACTCAATTAGAATAGGGTTTTTATAGTAGTAAAGGTGGGGGTGAGGGGCGTCTCTGAGGTTTAGCACCAGCCCACTGATTGGCTGACATTTGTCTAGGGGTGTGCTGTTGAGTTGCGCTGGCTGGTGTCTCTATCTACAGCACTTGGTGTGCCAGGAATTTCCTTTGAATGGTTTGTTCTTGGGTGGGGGTCCGGTGATCTCAGCTTGTGGTTCCTCCTGCAGTCTGGCAGTGTCTCAGGGTAAACAACTGAGACTCCAGCCTCCATTTAAATTCATCGATGGCCAGAGTCCCAGGTGATAATGGTTGGAAGTAAAGAACTTCCTTTGAGTGACCTGCCCAGACTTAGATTATCATGGCTTGCCCCCACAACTGCTTGCTACACTGGGTAGTAGAAATTGAGTACTATGGAAGAACTTGTAGAACATTACCAAAAGACATGTATCTTTAACAAGGGAATAAGAAAAAGAGCTATATCTGGTCAAAAATTTGTCTTGATATTTATCAACAGTGAATATCATCAGCAGTGAACTGCTACACAGTTGTAACTCATCATGTAATTGAAGACTGAGCATGTTGGGCCAATTGCACTTGCTTGGAAAGTCTTGTCTCTAACTGTATGAGAACTGACTGTAATACAAGGGGATTTTTGTTATAACTCAATCTATACGTATTTCCCTATGCAGTGCATCTATACAGAAAAATTATTTATTCTCGGTTATCTATCTTACCATCTTTTGTCATTTTTTCTTCATTTATTTAAGATTTTGTATCCCAAGAAAGAATAATTTGGTTCAAAAGTCTTTATATGGAAGAATTCTTTTATTGATGCTTCTTTACTTCCTTGTAAAGACATCCTGTTCTTCCATAAAATTATATTTACATGGTATATGCTAAAGTACTTTTCTTGTAAACTATTAATCATTTTGTGACTAAATAGAAATAATAAAGAAAAAAACTAGAAATCATTTTCAGATTTGTATGTGTCACAAGACATTGTAGATATAAAAAAGCATAATTTTAATTCAGAGAAAGCATTTATTTATCCATCTAGGTAGGTAAGTCTTCACAAGTAAATGCTAACCCTTCAAATTTTAACAACTAGGTGGGTGGTGAGAGACTTATTTGGTGAGTTAGTCAACACCATCCTCTGACCTCCACCTTCACCAAGCTCAAACCTGGCACGTATGCGTGCATCCAAGCATAACAGCACTACATATAAGACTAGGAAAAAAAATAGTAATAGTTGGAATTTGTGGAGATAGTCCTGTAAGAAGAATGCAAAATGAGAAAGTATGAGGAGCTGAGTGTGGATCATCAGCAACCATGTTTCCTAAGCCAGGCTTTGGGAGATGGAAAGCAGAAGGTCACTGACGCTTGCTGACCAGTTCTAGCTGAACTTGTGAGCTCCAGGTTCAAGCGGAGAACCTTCCAAAAAGCAGCAATGTGATAGGTGATTGAGGAAGTTAACTGATACATACCTCTGGCCTAAATGAACACAGACACTCAAACACACACACACATGTAGGTGAATCCATGAGAACCTAATCAGATGGGTATCAAGAATTTATCAGAAAACACTTGAGGATACACAACAAGGTAAAGATCCTCTGTGGTCCTCCATTCTGCACAGGGGTGAATGGAACCCGTTGTCCAATATTGGACCACCACAGGAGCAAGAGTGTGACTGCCTCTTCTTTCTTTTAAAGAGACTAGGTTGGCAGACAAGAAGCTCCACCTCTATCAAGCCAGGTAGCCCAAGATCATGAGCGGAGCGAATACCCACTACATGCACAAACACACACACACACACACACACACACACACAGAGAGAGAGAGAGAGAGAGAGAGAATACATGCATAAACTATACAAATTATTCATAAATAATTATGAATTTGTTCGTGCATGTTTTGGAGTGTAGGTGTGTACAAGTATAGGTGCCTTGGTGAAGAATTATAGAATCATACTGAAGAAAGAAAGATGCAGTAAAATCTTAAATCTATCTCAGTGACAGTCTCTCTACTTTAAAGACATTTTTCTAAAATGGATAATATGTACTGTCCCTTACTAAATAATACATTTGTCAACTTTACCGCCACTGCTCTGACTTTCACAACATCCTTTATTATGTGAATTTCACTACAGACTGTAAACTTTTACCCCAACTTCCCAAGCTCATGCAGTCTGCTGTCTAAAATCCAAAATGCTTTTTTATATTTCAAGTCATACCAAGTCATTCATCAGCTGGAAACAGCCCAACAACTCTCTGTTAATTCTTAAAGTATTCTCTGCAGTCTTGGATCCCTGTCAATGCTCTTACTTCATTTTGTACCATACCATGTAAATTTGAATAATATTCCCTTTGCACAAGCTATGTATTATTGACTTCATATCATTCATTATACCTTCAACAATACTTTAACACACCTCCTAATCTTTGATGCATTCATATCTGTACTTACACAAACAATTACAAAAGTCCTAATTTGTGACTTTGAATATGCTACAAATTGTGACAGCAATGCAGATAATTCAGTCAATGTTATTCTTAAATTAGTATGTAAAAGATCCAAGTGACAGACCTGAAGATATTTTGTTAGGGCCCGTGGGCCCCGACATAGAAAACTATTTTCCCTAACTGGATTGGTACAGAGGTGCAAGGAATAACCAGACACAGCTTACACCATCATCACAGAAGGGCATCTCAGGCTTCTTTCTCTCCTGAAGATCTACCCATGTTTATTACTAAACATATCTGGATATGGATACCTCATTAATATTCTCTTTCCGGGGAACATGAGTCTAGGGGGCCAGGGACAGCACCTGCAATTAAGTAATCAGCTTCATCAAACACCTCTTCCCAGGCGATCTACATGTCTAACAATAGAGAAGGAGCAGCACATGCTGGCTGTTGTTGAGGCTGTCTTCAGGTCTACGTGACCCCCTCAGGTGGGCCTATGGTTCCAGAGCCTGGCTGCCACACCATAAAGAAATATGGGCCTACAATATTTTATAAAAAGAAATGGTATTTTTTTTCAAATGAGTCACTGGCTTCAAGTGATAAGTTTTATGTCCTTAAGTGTTCCAAATGTTTACCATTATTAGATAAGTCATTTCAATACAACTGGAGTTTTATTTACTATGGCAAAAAAATGGCACTTGTAAAGAGTGTCAATCTACTGGACAGAAAAAAGCATCATTCTTGTTGGTTTTATTTCCTATCTAAATTGTTTGAATTTTTATTAACAATAATTTTGTTGATTCAATGAGGAATGGGCAAGAAATGCAAACAAGAGCACTTAGTGTATTTGCAATAATTTAAAAGATAAAATTTACAAAATAATTATAGTAATGGGTGAACCACCACGGGAAATCTTATCTTTTCTTGTTTTATAAAACTCAATCTTTTTTAGACAAAGGAAAGTTGCACTTTAAGACATGTAGTACTCTGTCTGAAAACAAAACTCAGCTCTTTTTATTATGAAAACTCTTACCTTATTCCCATATCACAATGTTAAATACAAAATTAAATTAACCATTTTCTCTTCATTGGAGCACTAATGAACTGTTAACACTGCCATGGTAATTTGTTGCATGGTTTAATGTAAGCAACATTTTATTACTCCTACTTAAAACACAGTAATAATAGCAAGCCATTATACTTACATAGCTCCAGCATTCAGTAGAAAATCTCTAATTGTGATACATGTTTTTATAAATCCTCACATTGTCTACAAGAGCAAGGAAATATGATAACAACATATCATTGACTGAAAAGCTTGTCAGTACTGTATGTTCTTTGCATGAATGGATGACTTAATTAGGCTCATTTACAGTAATCCGTTTAGATTGTTCCAAAATAGGAACACCCAGATGATAGGTGGTGAATGAGCCAAACAAGTATTGTGTCATATTGCATACTACTACAATGCAAGACTAAATAATGGAACATTTACATACATTGAATATGGTTGTTGATATAAAGGCTAAATGATATGGAGACTAATATTTTTCACTATTAAAATTTTTGTCAATTATTATAGTAATATGATATCAGCTTATTATGCTATTAGATAGCAACTTCATTAATGTATTACCCAATCTCCCTACCACGTCGGTATGCGTGTGTGCATGTGTGCATGTGTGTGTAAGAGGCATCCCAGTCCATGTTAGGATTCACTTTTAGAGGACAGAGGATGGCATGGGTCTCAATTCTTGCCTTACACCTTGTGTGAATCATTTTATCTCATTGTCACCATATAGCAGCCTAACTGGCCTATGTGCTTCCAGAAAATTTTGTGTTTCTGCCACCTGATTGTATTCAACATTACATGAAAACTGAGGCCCTAACCTTATCTTGTGTGACAACACATTAACCATTGAACCATCTTCCTAGTTATACTACTCATAATTGAGAGTAATTTGTACTTAAGATGAAGTGAAATTCACGGTTTTTCATTAGAACAAAACAAGACAATAACAAAAAACAAAAAACAAACAAAAAAAAACCCAGAGGGCAAAGAATACTTCATTTGGAAATGTCATACATACACTGGGGTAGAATTTGTTTTGGTTAATGGATACAATGTTAAAAGAATATGAACTATGGTGGAGTTCATTAATCATGTTGACATAGCTACTGCATGGGTCTGGGTTCCTTCCCTAACACTGCATTAGAGGGTGTAGTGTTAGGGTCCTTGAAAAGTGCACAAAAGACCATCAAACATGTATGTCATCAACAAGAGTGTTTAAATCTCAAGAGCAAAAAGTTCTAGCATGCTGGAGCCACATCCAATACAAAGACAAAATGGTGACCTGGAGAACATGCAGGTTCCTTTGAAGCCCAGCACAGGGTTGGTTAAGGATAGTTAGGACATCCTGTCTCTGATGGCTAAGCAAGCAGAAGCTGTGTTAGTACATCTCTGATTGGCTAAGTCTACGGGGGCCTGGCTAGGGTTGCAAGTTTTCCATCTTTGGAGAAGTCCCAGAACCTGTTCCAACTTGGTCATTGCTTTGAAGTACTAGTGGGGAGGGGGGCATCTGGCTCAGGCCTGATAATGTTATCTACCTTGTCTCTGTGTGTATACTATCTCTCTGGTTGTCCTTTTAGGAACTGAAACTCAAGCCCAGTTGAAAAAATGGGGTATAATAGAAATTTTATCTAGCATATAGACACTGTGACTGAAAACTTTTAAAAATGATATTTCTTCCATGTTTCTGGAATTACTTTTTAAAGAAAGAAGATGTGAAGCTTTTGGAATAAAAATGACCCTACAATCTGCAATTGTTTCATTTTGTTCTTCCTCTCCATCAGTGTAACCCAAAAATGATGACAGTCCTATGAAATCTTCCCTAGAATGGTCCTAAGTTAGTGAAATAGAACATACTTGTATCTCCCGGATAGATCCTTGGAAGCAAGCCTTGGGCATTTTGGTAAGTCAATTCATAGTGAAGTTTCTACATTGCAGTTTTATGTTTAAAACACCTGTAAATAAGTGTGATACTTTCAATGAGAAGTGCCCAATAGTCTAGGGCATTTGAATATTTCCCAGTCGGTGGTGCTATTTATGAGGCTTCCTAGGCAGCCTTGTTGAAAGCAATGGATCACTGGAGGTAAGCTTCCAGAGTTCAGTTTGTTCTTTGTGCTCTGCTTCTTATTTGCTGTTTAAGATGTGACTTTATCTCTTGCTCTTCCATACCTACCTGCTGCAAGGCTACCTTGCTGTGATTGATGGTGATGAAGCTTGTCCCTCTGGAACTGTGAGCCCAAATTAACTTTTACTTCTCTAGGTTGCCTTGATCATTTCCCACAGGAAAAGAATAACAACTAATACAATGTTCAACAAGAATATGCCAAAAAAGCTTAGCATAAAAAATAATTAGGACAGTTCTAACAAATCACAATATATCCTTATTCCAGTAAATGTGACCATTATAATAAACAGATAAAAGGAATGTAGAGAAAGTGAAATTTAGTACACTGCTGATAGAAATGTAAACTAGCACAGCTATTATGGACAGCATATGGAGGTTGTTCATAAAATTAAAATCAGAACTGCCATATGATCCAGCAATCCAACTACTGGGTATGTGTTCAAAGGAAATTAAATCAGTATGTCAAAGACATATCTTTAACTTCCTGCTTGTTGCAGCATTATCCACAGCAGCCAATATGAAATTAAACATATGAATCTATCACTCAATGAAAAGGCATTGAAAATGTGAAATGCTCTGTACAAATTTAATGCTATTCATACACAGAAAAGAATGAAGACCTTCATTCCTGCTGAGATCACTTCTCTACTAAATGACATGAGCCAAATATCTGAAGATTACATAATTTGTTGGTTATCAGAGAAATTGGGAGTAGTCTGAGTTATCAGAGATATAGGAGATAATCTGAGACATGTAGGTAGAGGAAGTGTTGATCAAATTAAATATATTATAGTTAGATAGGATAAAGTAGCTCTGGTGTTTGACTGCTCAGAAGCTTGGCTTCAAATTACAATGATGTCTATTTCAAAAGAATAGAAAGAAGGACTTTGAATGATGTCACAGTGAAGAAAATAAAAATTTAAAGAGATAGACAGATTTTAGCTTAATTAATGTTGAACAATATACAATATTACACCTGTCAAAACATCACAAGATATATCATTAGTATATGCAATTTGCATTTTTATTTATTAGTTAAAGGAAGTAAACATAACACAAAGTAAAATCAGAGAAAGACAAATTATACTTGAGGATTAGCAGGAAAATATAGGCATCAGCAAGAAAATACAGATATAAATGCATAGTAAAACAGAATAAAGTGAAGATTGGTATAAAAATTCTGTGTAGTTTATGTAGTAAAAACATCTTCAATATAAATCACTTATTTATGTGATAATTATGAATGGATCAGAATTCTAATGTTCATAATCCTTTCCTAATTTGTACTAAGATTTTTCTTTGAGTCACCAGCTATCAAAAGACAGCACAAAGACTTACTATTACTATGAAAACTCAGCCTATAGCCTATGTTTGTTCCTAATTAGCTCTTAGAGATTAAATTAACCATTTATATTACTCTACATTCTATCCTGTGGTATTATATCTTCGATCTCAGACCTCCTGTTTCTTTTTTGTGTCCCTAGGGCTCCCTGCATTATCCTCTTTTTTCCTTTCTCTATCCAGAAAATTTGTCTATACTTTCTGCCTAGCTATTGGTTGATCAGCTTTTTATTACACCAATCATAGCAATACTTCCTTATACTGTGTACATTAAACATAAAGTGGAACTTAGTAAGTTGAACTGTCGAGGCTCTGAAATCCAACTTTTATGTAGCTGCATTGTTATATAAATTGTTTATAGTCAAATACCTTCATACTTGCATACATATGAATATATAAAAAATGCAAAGCATTGAAAGAATACAGTGATGATGAAATGAGGTTTCAACTAGACACTACTGACGCTGGTTGTAGCTTTAAATTAGACCTTGCAAATCATAATGCTCTTTAAGCAATTCAGGGCTTATTTCTAGTGTGTTAAGTTCTGTTTGTTTTTATCACTCTGTACAAATCTTTTGCTTTATAAATGATCTAATTTCAGAATCTGAAATTTCCCTAAAGTGGTTGTATAGTTTGAGTGTGTATATCACAGATAAAGTATGAATGTTTTTTCTAACCCATGTTATACTCTCTGAACAGAGGATGCTGCAGGGCATCTGAACACTGGGAAGAAAAGCAGGAACTGTAAGCTTCTGGATGTATCCATCTTTAGTTTTCAAAGACTCTTACACATGGGATTTCATAGCTGTATCTTGAGGTCTTTTCTTGAAATAATTTTACAAATAGCAGTAATTTAAAATACAGAGACATTTTTGTTGTTCTCATGAGGCTAGCACCCCCTGGTAGCCAATGGCCAGCAAGTAGTGTGATTATCACATAATAAGCCAGCAAGAAAAGAAAGAGGCTGGAAGTGCTTAATAGTCTGAAGGTCAAAAAACAACCAAGCAAAATGAGATTTACAAATGAGCCTTTTAGGGATAATGTATAGATGAAGATATGCTTCCCATCACATTTTTACAAAGTGAGAAATGAATGAAGGACCCTGCAGATGCCTGCAAGTGTGTCAGCCTTATTCCCCAGCTTTGATTACAAAAGTATGCCTACCACTAAACTGATGCTTTCTCCCTAACAAATGGATACTTTTCTCGAATGTAAATGAGGATTATTTAACAGAGAACAGCTACATTTTTATCACACTGATGTTGATATAAGTGTATGTCTGATATTATTTTATAATTTAATAGTACATGACATATTCTTGTTTTAAAATGCAGAAAATAAGCATACCTTCTCAATTTTAACACCTTAAACTGTGTGAAAATATTTTTCTTATCAGTATCTTTTCCTTTCAGTAATGTCTGCTTGTTTCCAGGTGGATTTATTTTCTGGTCTGTTAGATTCAAAGTTAAATACAACAATGAATACATAATTGAATTGATAAATATTTAGCATGTGTTAGAGCCTTAAGTAGAAATTAATATTTGTGTGCATAATAGAATTGAAATATTTCTAAAGAAATAGTCAAAATTTGTCTTAATGAATTTTAGTTGCATATGTTGCAGTATCCTGGTGAGGGCAGCAAATGACTCATCTTGAAGTCATTTGGATTGGATTTAATTTTTCAAAATATTAATTGGCAAATAGTAAGGTTGTATACTTAAAGAGTACAGTGTGTCGCTTTGACATGTGGGTTGTGGCATGGTGGAGATAAACTAAACGTATCTGTCACCTCACAACCAATCTTTGTGGAAAGAAACTTTAATTACCAGTTTAGCAGTTGTGAACTATACAATGTTTTTGATTTTTTTGTTTGGTTGGTTGGTTTTTTTTTGGTTTTTTTTTTTTTTTTTGGTTTGTTTGTTTTGTTTTGTTTTGTTTTGTTTTTTTTGGTTTTTCGAGACAGGGTTTCCCTGAAGTTTCTAGAGCCTGTCCTGGAACTAGCTCTTGTAGACCAAGCTGGCCTCGAACTCAGAGATCCGCCTGCCTCTCCCTCCCGAGTGCTGGGATTAAAGGCGTGCACCACCACCGCCCGGCTCTATACAATGTTTTTAACTACAGTCACCACACGACAAAAGAGAACTCAATAATGTACTCTGGGCTGGGGACAATGACTCAGCAGGTTACAGAATTTTGTATACAACCAAGTGGATATGAGTTCATTTGATCTGCAGCCTTGTACATAGCCAGGTGTGGGAGAGAGAGAAAGAGGGATATCTCATCCACAAGCCAAGCTCCATGTCCCTTGAGAGACACAGCAGGACACTTATATGGTCCTTTAGTCACTACACAGGCATGAACACAAACATGCATGAATCACACTTTGCTATTTGGCCTCTATCTCTCCACCCACCCTATCATCACACAGCCCCAGTACTGAGCAGTCCTCTGGACTTCTATGAGGAAGTCTCAAGGTTTGTTAATATTTCTGATGTATTTCAGTCAATATGATTTTCTCTAGGCTTCTTTATATTACCACAAAAGACAGGCTTTATTTCCTTTTAGAGGCTGCCTAGTAGTCTATTAAGCTATGCTAATATTTATTATATATGGTCACATTTTCTACGCATCTCTTCTTATGAATACAGAGATTATTTTCTTGCTTGAGCTAGCATAGATGATGCTCCCAGTGAACTGGAGAATGCAGCTGCATCGCCACTGTACTACCTCATTTCCGCTCTATACATCTTCAAAAGTGGGATTGCTAGATCATACGGCATTATGGATTTTGAGTGTTTTTAGGAAGCTCCTTATGTTTAATATGCAGATGCACTACCATGCAAACTTCAAGCTATCGTGAAATCTGAAAAGCAGCTCATTAGTCACAAGAAAGTATATTCCCAGACAAAACAGCTGTAGTTTTCATCTTTGCAACCAGTACTCTATCATTGTCTTCTAAATCATGAGTCATACTCCTGAACTCATCTGTGTATTTTCCACAAGCCTATACATACCACCAAAACCCAACAAACCCCACAAACCATTAGCATTATTCTGAATATTAGAATATGTCTGCAAATGAAATCTAGGAGGAATGTACATTCTTAGTGATAAGAATATATCACAATCGCTCAAATGTAGCATACATTATTTATAATTTATTTCCCTTTTCAAGACTTGTCTTGAGTCTCAGGAACCTTAAATGTGTATTTTTCAGTATTTTTAATTAGTAAATTAAATAATACTATTTTCTTTTTTTGAGACAGGGTTTCTGTGTCCTGGAAACAGCTCTGTAGACCAGGCTTTCCTTGAATTTACAGAATAAATTCTGCTTCCCAAGTGCTGGGATTAAAGGCAGCAATAAAATAAATGACAAATTAATTGATAAATTTATTTGACAAATGGTTTTCAGATAGCTTTTGGATGATAAGATTTAAGTCCCTGTTTATTCCACCACTGCTGATGTAATAAGCCAATCAAACTGAATTAATAAATTCACGTTTAATGAATGGAGCAAAGTACTCCTGGTAACTCTCATTAGGACAAGAGAGGTATCAAAAGCCAAATATATTTACCAGATATTAAGAACATTATAGGCATGGTTTTGAGAAGCCTCCAAGAAAGAAGCTGACCCTTGGCAGGCTTTTGATGGGATGGGGTTTGAAATGGGAGATGGGGGAGGTAGCATGGGGTAGAACTTCCACCAGAACAGTAGATACATTAAATACTTTAAATATATTCTGTGCATTTATTCACCAGAGCTCAATGTATTTTTTTATCTTCTAAATGTTCTATAAACATGTAGACATCTTAATCAGTAATATTTCTTGGTCAGATACTGCATTGTTTTTACATTTACTTAATACTGCTTCATGCACTGTTATAGAAAAATACTACACAAATATTATGTAGATTCTTGAAGATAATATTATTTGGCTTAATGGCTATTAAAGTACTTGGTGCACTAGTTAATTTTTTAAAAATTATCATTTTTATAATAAAAATGTAATATATTTTGATCATATATTTCTACTTCACTACTCTTACCAAATCTCCCAAACCAACCCAAACTTCATATTCTCTCTCTGATAAACAAGCAAAATTCAAAACAAACAAAAATACAATAAGACACAAACCACTAAACCAGATCAAAATGAAAAGCAAATAAAACATATGGACTGCCCTGAAGTGTTATTGATCCACCCAGTGTCACTCCATTTGAGAACACTGACTTTCCTGTCTCCAACAGGTTTTAATTGCAAATAGGTGCTTGATGAAGGGCATTAGGTTGTATCTCCTTCACCCTGCTAGGATTTTGAGACTGGATGGTTGTTGTTGTGGTTGTTGTTGTTGTTGTTGAATAGAAAAACAATTAGGAAGAACCAGTAATAGGGAAGAAAAGTCAGATAAAGTAGAGGAAAAGGAGCAAAATGAGTTTTGAACCTGCTTTAGTTTCTCCAGTGACCTACCTGCAGCGCACAACGCCTGTCTGCGCTCTATGCGCTGCCACACAGTTCGCGAGCTTCTGAGCTTCGGGCAAGGGGCTGGAGGTTGAAAGATACAGAGACACACAGACAGAGAGACAGAGACACGGACCTCTAGTCACTGGTAAGAAGCCCTTTATTCAATTCAATAGCACCCTGGAGGCTTATATACTCAACAGTCAAGTGGGCCAACAGGTGAAAACCTTACCCTCTGATCCTCAAGGCCAAGGCAACACGTGAAGCAGAGCTGGTAAACAACCTTAACACAGCCTTTAGTAACTCAAATCAGAAGGAAAGCAAAGATCTCTAACAGGGAAGAGCAGTTGGAGGCCAGGATTCCAAATGGCCCCAACAGTGACCAAAATAGTTTGGGCCTATGAATGTGCCTCAAATGTCAGTTTCGAGTCAGCGAGTTCCCACTAACTCAGGTCAGCTGTTTCTGATCACCATCATAGTCTTGACTCCTTTTGTTCATATTATTGATTTTCTCTCTTTTCGACTGGACCCTGGAGCTCTCAGGCCAGTACTAACTGTGGATCTCTGCATCTGCTTCTATCAGCTGCTGAAGGAAGGTTCTATGATGATTATTAAGATAATTATCAATCTGATTACATATTTTTCTCCATAAAGCATTATATATCAGCTCTTTAACACTAATTATAATATGGATGCATTTAAATTTTGTACCTGAATACTTATGATTCACTCATTTTTATTATTTAGCGATACTTTATTTTACCTTTTAACTTTTTTACATTTATTTACAAAACCAAAAATATTTTACATCTATTATATAACATATTATCCTGAAATATATCACGTAATTAGTAATTTTGTCTAATTAACATATTTGTTATTTTACATATGTCAGAATCTACATAGTGATTTTAAGAATGTAGTACATTGTTCTTAACTATGAAGAAACTTCCATTAGTACAACACATTAATTTCTTTCTTCCCAAACGCTGAAATTTTGTGTCCTTAGAAAGCTTTTGAAAGATCTCTTAAAAGCTAAAGTATCACTGGAAAAATATTTTTCTAAAAAACCTGATAGGTGCCTACATTAAATATAGCACACCTTCAGTTAACTGTTATTGAAGACAGTGGCATGTATTTTACCTACTTGTATCTGTGACATAGTTGAAATTTACTCTCAGTCACTGTATAGTTCTAAGAGCTTTATTAGTTCCATAAAGGTTTTAAAAGTAGATTGATATTTACATCACAGAATACAAACATAAATACAGTGATGTGGGGTTCCCTTCTGTATGATGTAAATATGCTTTATTACCATTGCTTAAAAATCAGCTTCTTTGGGCCCATTACATCGCAGAATAGGGCAAGGTGGGAATTCCAAGCAGATAGAGGAGGAAAAAGTAGGTGGAGTCAGTGAGAAGTCTTGTAACCACTGCAGGAGACAGTTGCTGAACGCTAAATGAATCATTATCAGTAGGCCACAACGATGTGGCGATACACAGATTAATAGAAGTAGGTTAATTTAAGATGTAATATGCTAGAGCCATTGATCAAGCAGTGTTGCAATCAATATAGGTTCAGTGTGGTTATTTCAGGTCCAGGTGGCAGGGAAATGAACAAACAGCCCACAACTACAATCGAGGACATTACAGAAAAAGTATGAAGTAGATACCGTCCATGCTGATTTCTAGAAAATCAATACTATAAGTGGATTAAAGGAAAAAGTAAAATATTAATTTGTAGTAATTTCAAAATGATACTCTACAAATTTTATGAGCATGGTAAAGAGAAATTCAGACCAAACCTAAAACCTAACTGTGGCACATCTATATATATGGAAGTCAACAATTAAAATTTCATACTTATATCTAGTGCTTTTAAACATGTCACTTTCCTAAGGTAAGTTTAGATTTAAAGTGGGACCTATCGCTACTTATTAACTCTCTATAAGTGACTTACACACTAACTTTGTCGGTTCATTCACAGACTGTAAAGACTTTCATGTGACTATTTATCAATGAAGGTAGTATTTTGAAAGAATGGTGTATTTGTTTATGAGGACAAGGTGTGAGTTGTGATAACTAGTAATATACAAGAAATATATATATATATATATTATATATATATATATATATATATATATATATATATATATATATATATATATTGCTACCCTTACTGGCAGAGTCTAGAATGAAAAAATGTAACAGTAATCCTATGATTTTGACAAGCTGTGAGTAGTTTTACAAATATGGAATATAGCTTCCACATAAGCATACTCAGTAAAATAGCAAAATTTTATTTTCTATTTTGTTGCAGACACTGTAGTGCTCCAGGGTAATCACGTAAACACAATGACATGTCTCTCAGGACCTTATGCTCTGTATATTGGGTCCAGACAATATTTTCCAGTTCTTCTCAAAAATGTGTGTAGACTTTACTGATATTTTGTTATTTTATTGTATGTATCTCCCATACACTACCTCAAATCCCTTTTGGAACCAAACAAGCTATTAATTAATTGCTTAATTCTATGCAGCTGCACTCTGCCAGTCCCTCTGCCAGATATGGGAAATACTAAGATAAACACAGTACAATCCCATTTTGCCAGAGATTGAAAATTCAGCCAGTGTGGTTCCCATTTTCAAGGCATGTTAAAATGTAGCTTCTCTTCTACATTATCATTTTTGATACAGACACATGGGAAATTTTAAAAAGTGCATTAGAAGTATGTTTACTCTTCCAGGCACTGAACTGCAACAATTATTTTTTCAGTAATGGTTCCAGTAGGAAGGCGTAGCTAATGTGCAACAACTCTAAAGGGAAGAAATGCATTTCCTGGGAGAATAGGTAGAATGTTGGAGGGGCTGTCTTTAATTCTCAACTGTGTTGATGGATTTTAACTTTTCTTATGAAGCAAATTCCTCCATCAGGATCTATATCTGACAACCAGATATTTTATAACCAATGAACTCATTCAAAATGCAAAATTATGGACCTCAAATAGAACAGAATGACTAGAAAACACAGTGAGCAGGGTTAAGTTTGTCTGCATTAAGAGAAGGTTCATATGTATTTAGAATGTTGATTCCTTATACATAAAATAGTATAAATATGTAGCTGGAAAACAATCTAATGACTGTTTACTAAATAATAATTATATGGGTTTTTGTGTACATGTTGAGTAATTATTCATTCTATATTCTCTTACTGAAAAGAGTGCTAATAATATCTACTTATCTTATTGCTATCTGTGTTTGGCCATTTACATGTTGATAACTTGAAAAAATCAGCTGCAGTACAAGACTACTTACTGTTCTGTAATTATGCATAATTTCTTTCCAGCTCCCTATTGAAATAGGTGCTCCTTCTGCTGTTCTGTGGAGAAGAATAAAGCAGAACTCTAGGGAGGTGGCACCAACACAGTTTACTGATTTTGTTGATCATAAACTCAAATCCTGAGGGAGAAGGCCAGTATAGACTGAGCAGAGATGCAGAGTTTGCACTCCTAAGCAGAATGGGCACCCAGGAGTCTGGGGAGGTGAGATCAGTAGCTGTAACAAGAAGATACCATGGTGTGGAGTTTCTGTCTAAGAATGAAAATTATTATTCTATGAACTGGCACATCAGTGAATGAGGATGCAATTGAGTGTGACTGGTCTAGATGAAGGGATGCCATCAGTGATAAGTGTGTTTCCGTGGATGAGTTGTGAGCCTATTAAGAGCCAAAGTACTCACAGGCAACTTCTGTAACATCACTGAGCTCAAACAGCACAAAAAAGTCACCTACATTTTTAAAAATTGTTATAATTGCAAATAATGATTAATATTTGAACTCAGAGGGTTGAAGCATCTTCTGAAAAGAGTAAATCCCCCTTTTCCCTAAGAGTGAAATAATATGACTATGAGTATAGAAAAGACTAGAGGAACAATGGAGCACTGGTACTGATACACCAAAAATCAGTAATAAATTCATTTTACTTATTTATAGTTTCTTCTTGATAATATTCCAAGTCAAGAATAGAAATAGGAAAATTGACAACATTCTTTAATGCTAGTGGTGATTTCATTTTATAATAAAACTGAAGGATTAATGCATTGTCTCCAGAAGACTGTTAGTGTGATAAATATTTTCCAATTCTTTAAATATTCTAATATATTCACTAATTTGTGTCTTTCAAATTTCAGGTAAATTAGAATAGACAGCAAAAATATCATACCTTTAATATAATAACTATTATAATATATAATAGATAAATAAAATACTTGGTTAGTTTTCTGCTGCCCTTATAAAACAAGATGATTAAGGCAACCTTCAGACACTTTATTAGGGCGTATGGTTCTACAGGGTCCATCTTGGTTGGGAAACCTGACATCAAGTTGCAGGTATGACTGCAGGAACAAGAAACTGAGAGTTTACATCTTCTACAGAATAAAGAGGTAGAGAAAAGGATTTGGATATATGATAAGACTATATCATCTCCAAGCTGCCACAAGCCTGGCCAGTGACACATTTTCTCTAGCACGGTTGTACCTCCTAAGCCTCCCAAACTGTACCACCAACTGAGAACAAAGATTCAAATACTTAAACCTATGATGGGCCCATTCTTATTCAAACTTCTACACATACATTGCATAGCTTAATAGAAATCAATCAGTATTAAAAGTTTGGAATATAAACCATTTATATAAATGTAAAATATACATAGAAAATGTATATTAGAGGGTTGGTATAATTACAGTTAAGTCTTATATAAGTTATGTGTATACAATTCTATATGCAATTCTGACTGTTTATTAAATAATAGTGTTTAAAATTTTAAAATTAAAAAACAAATGATTTTTCTATAAATACTCAGTGTTCAAAGAACAAGATTTGCTTCAAGTCCTATTTTATATACTCACATTTCTTAGACATAAAAACTAAACATTTTGTTCTTAATTAAATTATGTTGTAATATCAAATTAGCTTTAAAAACACAGATTGTGAACTGAGAAAATCACCTACATGTTATATATTATTCATTACACTGTGATTCACCAGAAAGCTTTCCTCCTCTTTAATTTTTAATATGAAATTAATGATTTACTCTATATTTATTTTTATAAAATCTTTCTGATTTTTCTGAAAATAAACCATATCTTTTCAAATTTTTATTTGCCTTTACTAATTCAGTTCTATCTTATAAGTCTTATTTTCTTTGATCTGACTCTAAATATACACCTAAAAGAATATTTAGTAGATGTGTAAATAAAAATGTAAGTTACTTATTCAAATCATAATATTTAAATATATATCATTATTATTTAAATATATATCATTAGGGATTGGATAATTGACTCTGCTCTTAAGAGAACTTACTGTGCATCCAGAGGGCTCAAGTTCAGTTCTAAATATCTGACAATAGAAAATATTTCCAACTCCAAGGGATCAAATGTGGTTCTCTGGTCTCTGCAATCAACTGAGCACATGTTCACAGCCACAGACACATACACACACACTCATAAATATGGTGTATAGTCTTTAAGAAAATGTCACTAAGAAATTGTAACACACTAGGCTGGAGATATTAAAGAATGAGTTTGTCATATAAAATGTGTTCTCCACAGAAGACTCCATTTTCAGCCGTCAATCTCAGTGACTACTTTCTGTTGTCATTAAATTACTAATGTTGTATTAAGAAGACATTTATCAAGCAACATTTTAAACAGTTGCTTATCTCAGAGGGCAGTAGATCAAAGACTTTGTCACAGGTGGGTTTATTTTTATTTTTGATATTACTTAAAATAAGACAAATTCTATCTTTTCTTTTTCTTAAGAAAAGATGTTTCTTGCAACATAGTATTAAGATAGTAATGTCAATAGATTTTGATTGACAGATTTGCAAATGCTTAAGCCCTGAAAACTGAAGTATAATTTGTAGAAGCAAGATGCTGAATTTGGTTGATTTCTTTGAGACATCCCACTGGGACCTGACATTTGATTCTGATTTTTCAAGACCACCTCTGAGACAAAATGTCATCAGCTTTCTATTAATGCTAGAGACATATTTCCTATGACAGCAGTAACGACTTCACCAAACGCAAGAGACATGTCTCATGTGACAGTAGTGACTATTTCATTAAGATAGGACAAAAGGAATAGCATGAATTATGAATATCTGAATAATCTACAGTATATTCTATGAATAAACCATGTAATCTCAGAGAAGGAAGTATCAGTCACAGGAGCAGCCATTGGTTTAGGATTTGCAGAGTATTAGGCAATATAATGATATGTTCCTTTCAAAGTGTCACAGCACATACACAGATGAGGAGTACATCTTCCAAACAAAGTTTTCATGTGTGATAGGTTAGAAAAAATGTCTAAATGGGCTTCTGTGGTCAGAGCTGATAACTTGTGTAAAAAAAGTCACTAGAAAATTATATACTCATTCATTTACATTTTGAAGACATGTAATTACTTTAAGCAACCAGTTGCTACGAAAAGAAAAAAATTTGGCTGATGAAATACCTGCAAATATAGTATTACTAATAATGCTATAATAAATTATTCTATTTTAAAGTTTCTTCATAACATCTTTAATACAATAATTACATTTTTGAAAATATTAATATGTATAATTATTTTAGATATAAGAAAAATAAATAAACAAGAACAAGAAAGATTATAGAAAATATCTTTTAATTTATATTAATATGCTTATTTACAATTTCAGAAAATGTATCAAATATTTTTCAATTAATAGAAGTTTGAGAAAAGTCAAAAGATTATAAGAATATTAGTGTGAATTTCTGAGAAACTTAGTCAACCACCAAGCAAATCTTTTTTCTTTTGGGGAAGAGAAAGTTTATTATACAACCAAGTCATGTGTCGATCATGATATAATAGTGCCTGCATCATGAATCTGGTTCAAAGCCTTTTATTACTGGGGGCAGCATAAGCAAACAAACAAGGAGTACATGTACCAATGTCTGCAAATGGTTGTAAATCACTTTAAAAGGCATAAAGTCTGTTAAAGAAAATTTTCCCATTTTCTCAGTGCCTCATGAATCTGTAGATACTAAAGTGTGACCCAGTTCAACAGAACTTTTTAAGCACCGAGGAATTTCCTTTGCTTCATCATCTTACAGTTTGGGAATTTCTACAGCACATATTAAAATAACATATTTTCTCAATTAAATGCTATAGTTGATGTGTGAATAATTATTGACTATATGTCTGCTTTCATTTCTGCTGTACACTTAATTTTAAAAATCAAAGTGACATCCTTGACAATGTGTAGAAGCCAGTTACCAGTAAGAGTACCTTTATTCAGATTTCATGCTCACAGACAAAACAAATTAGTGAAAATTATTAAAATTAAACACATTAACTTAAGTTCAACTAGACTGAAATAATAGAAAGTCAGTTATTAATACCACAACTTTAAAATTTTTGTTTAAGAATTTTATGCATGCATATAATATGTTATACATGCATATAGTGTGTTTTGATAAAATTTACTTCCTGAGTGCTGGGATTAAAGGCGTGCGCCACCACCGCCCAGCAGAGGCAGGCGGATCTCTGAGTTCGAGGCCAGCCTGGTCTACAAGAGCTAGTTCGAGGACAGTCTCTAGAAACTACAGGGAAACCCTGTCTCGAAAAACCAAAAAAAAAAAAAAAAAAAAAAAAAAAAAAAAAAATTACTTCCTGATCCTTTCCAACTGTTTGTTCTTTTGTCCACTTTCTGCTTTTTCATCCCTTTTCCCTCATTACTTCTCAGATCTCGGTCTTTACTCAGTACTACTTATATGCTGTGTAGCAATTTTTTCTAAAATAAAAGATCCATTTTGGAAGAAAGTTTGTTAAGACACAGGATGTTTGAAAGGGAAGGAAAAAATTCAGTTTTGCATTGAACTCACAGAGATCCACCTGTTTCTATCTCTTGAGTGCTGAGATTAAAGGCATGTGCCACTACTGCCTGACTATTTTCTTTACATATACTATCAATATATTTAATAACTTTTTAAGAATTTTGAAGAATATTTCATAGATAAATTACCTTCATGGCAAACAAGTATGCCTCTTTCACAGGCTTCATAGTTCAGGATTAACAAATTTTAGTTGTATCTTAAAAATCCAAAATTCCCAACTCGCTTTCATTGTTTGTCTAATGGCATTTGATAACTTAAGGTACTGATAGCTCATTACTTTGTATGTTAAGTTTAGTGCTAAATTACAGAGAGTTGTGCCTTTTTAACAGGCTTCATAGTCCAGACTAACAGGTGCACTACATTTAATGAATTCTTACTTGAATACTCAAAATATATGTGTATTCCCATTTTTATGATACCAATATAAAAATTAATCATGAATATAAAATAATGATGTTTAACAATTTCTGAGCATACTATGTTCAAATTTAATGATCATAGAGAGAGTCATCTCTGATAAATGCACTTTTTTCTTGGCTTATATAAAATTCTAATTTTGTAAACATATTTCTCAAAAATAAAGTATATTATTAAGAGCAAAGGGTAGAAGTATGCTCTCCTTATTGTATTTTTAAATTTCTTCTTCTTCTTTTTTTTTTTTTACTACAACCAAACATACAGTTTATTTAGCTATGCAATAAGAAGACTGTGTGCAAGCAGTGCACTTTTGGCATGGAGGAATGATGCCAGGAAGCAGCCATCATCTTTCTCCTATGCCATCTTAGCGTCACCCTCAGTCTTTTAGTTTATTTTGTTTTGTTTTATTACTTTTAAAAAATACCAACCCAAATTCCCACTCCCTACCCTCCTCCCACTCCCTCAACACACCTTCCTACCCAACCCCCTCCAATCCTAAGAGAGGGCAAAGTACCCTGCCCTCTGAAAAGTCCAAAACCCTCCCTACTATATCTAGGTTGAGCAAGGTATACCTCCAAAGAGAACAGGATCCCCAAAAGCTAGTATATGCAGTAGAAACAAATCCCAGTGCTACTGTCAGTGGCCCCTCAGTCTGCCCCAACTGTGAATCACATTCAGAGGGACTAGTTTGATCCCATGCTCATTCATTCCCAGTCTGGTTGGAGTTGGTGAGCTCCCATCAGCTCAGGAAAACTGTCTCAGTGGGTGAACCCCTCATGGTCTTACTTCGTTTCTCCTACTCTCACTCTTTCCACTCTTCAACTGGACCTTGGGAGCTCAGTCCAGAGCTCCCATATGGGTCTCTGCCTCTGTTTCCATCTGTTGTTGGATGAAGGTTCTATGGTGATATTTAATATAATCATAAGTCTGACTACAGGGCAAGGCCAGTTCAGGCACACTCTCCTCTATTGCCTAGGGTCTTAGCTGAGATCATCTTTAGAGATTCCTCGGAATTTTTCTAGAGCCAGGTTTCTTGTTAACCCCATAATGGCTCCCTCAATCAAGATATCTCTTTCCTTGCTCTCACATCTGTCCTTCCTCCATCTTGACTATACCATTCCCTCAAATTCTCCTCAAACTTCCACTTCTCTCCTTCCTTTTTCACCTTTCCCCCATGCTCCCAAGTTTGTCAGGGTATCTTGTCTGTTTCTAATTTCCAGGTGGGTCTATATATGTTTTTCTTTGGGTTCACCTTATTACTTAGATTCTCTAAGATCATGAACTACAGGCTCAATGTCCTCTATTTATGGCTAGTATCCACTTATGAGTGAGTACATATCATCTTCATTTTTGGGGAGTTTGGGTTAACTCACTCAGGATGGGTATTTTCCTATCCATCCATCCATTTGGATGCAAAATTCAAGATGTCATTGTTTTTTACCACTGAGAAGTACTATAATGTGTAAACGTGCCACAATTTCTTTAACCATTCTTCAGTTGAGGGACATCTAGGTTGTTTCTAGGTTATGGCTAATACAAATAATGCTATGAACATAGTTGAACAAATGTTTTTGTAGTATGATTGAACATCTTTTGGATATATTCCCAAGAGTGGTATTGCTGGATCCTGAGTTAGGTTGATTCCCAGTTTTCTGAGAAACTGCCATATTGTTTTCCAAAGTGGTTGCACAAATTTGCATTCCCACCAGCAATGGATGAGTGTTTCCCCTTACTCCACATCCTCTCCAGCATAAGCTATCATTAGTGGTTTTGATCTTAGCCATTCTGACAGGTGGTATCTCAGAGTTGTTTTGATTTGCATTTCCCTGATAGCTAAGAAAGCTGAATATCTCCTTAAGTATATTTTGGCCATTTGAAATTCTTCTGTTGAAAATTCTCTGTTTAGTTCAGTACACCATTTTTTAATTGGGTTATTTAGAATTTTAATGTCTAATTTCTTGAGTTCTTTATGTATTTTGGAGATCAGTCCTTTATCTGATGTGGGGTTGGGAAGATCTTTTCCCATTCAGTAGGCTGCCTTTTTGTCTTATTGATTGTGTCCTTTGCTTTACAAAAGCTTCTCAGTTTCAGGAGGTTCCATTTATTTATTGTTGCTCCTATTGTCTGTGCCACTGGGGTTATATTTAAGCTTATATATTAGAACTATACTCAGACTAAACACAGTGAACTGAATAGAAAATAGTTTAAGTGATAATAAATAGTATTCTCAGATGCTTAGTGAAATAGCAAAATAATATCAACTACTTCTATGAAGTACAAAGTGCTTAAAAACATGAATAAAACAATTCATCAAATTTTGCCAAATCTATTAATTCTTACCCATTAACTAACAATTTTACTTCTAACACTCTGTAACAAGAAAGTAAAGAAAAATACTTTGTAGCTTTACTTATGAGAGTATAATTTTAGAATGAATTATATATCAAACCCTATGAAATTATTTAGATCAAGTAGTTTGTGTTCTTCAAAGGAAGTCAGCTTCTAAGTTACTATAATAGAGAGAGTTTATCAATACTGATTCTTTTACAGATAAATATGCAAGTGATATGTTTTAATATTTATGTGTACATTACAACCAGAAATCTATTTTCTTTTCAGATTCAGTGGTTTTTTATTTATTCTTATTTTTGTTTTTTGTTTGTTGTTATTCATACATGTTGTATTTTTCTTAGTGTATGTATGCATATGTGAGTGTGTAAGCATGTGTGAATATGTGAGTGTGTGAGTGTGCATGTTTATGTAATGTTTGGTGTGTGTTGAGTGTATGTGCATGTATGTGTATGTGAGTGTGTATATATATGTGTGTATTCATGTGAGTGCCTTGTTGTAGGATCAGGAAACAGCCTACATTTGTACGAGTTAGTTAATTCTTCTCCACCCAGGGATTGAACTTTGAACTCACATCTTCAGTTTGTAACAAATATGTTTGCATATACCACCTATTCTTCCTAAGCATTTCAAATTCAGTTTATTAAGTTTGTCTTCTAAAGTTATGTAACATTATCAATAGCTATCACCCACATTAAAATGAACTACAAAATGTGGACAAATCCTATACACTAAACACTTTAGATTATAAGCACATTTAATTATTTCTGTATCTCCTGACTTACAATTGTTATCATAGAAATTGATGAAAATTTTCTATTTTGTGAAATAGAGGAAAAATAACAGGTTAAAGTCAGAATCAGAGTGGTTACTACACTCAGTGTTTAATTCCCACCCAACAGAATATGATAATACTGGAACACACATTCAAAATCTAGCTATGAAGCATCTAGAGGAGGCAGGAGACACTGAATCTTCTCTTAGAATAAAAGCAGTTTAATCCTCTCTCCTGTGACTTAGTCTTTTGGGGTTGGTGGTGAATTTTTTTTTTTATTTTGTCCTCCTGCCTTAACTTCTGGAGTGCTAAGATTATAAGGGGACTCCACTACTAAAATAATTTTAAATTACATTGAATAACCTCATTAATAAAGAAGTAAATTACTGACTACAAGTTCTTGTGAGCCCTCCTGGCTAGATTCTATGTAGGCAATTTGGAAAGGACTTAATACCTGTCTTACCCATTTGTAGGCTATGCATGCTACATGATTGACCAAACACACAAGAATTTCCCACCGGTGCTGTTGGCGCTGGACTGTTTTGAAGATAATCATTTTGTGATTAGATTGACAGCCATGTAAGTAGAAGTAGTACATACCTGGTACTATAAACCTGATCCAATGACTGCACAAGAAAGGCATGAACCAAAGAAGGAAATGCAGAGCCATACTTTCACTAAGTGTACAAGTTGTCAAATGCCTTTTTAAACGTATTTATATACACAGACTGGTGTAGTCTCAGTCTAGGACAGAGAAACACTGTTTGTTTGTTTTTGTTTTTTCTCTTCTAGAAATTGATGGTTGATTCAGAGATCCTTATGAGTGCTGAAAATAAATGTCACTCTCGTATTCAGCCTTAAATGAGACATTTTTATCATATGCCCATTATACCGTACATCTCAGAGAAAATCCCAGAAGGCACATGAAGAATGTAAAAAATGGGGTAGATATGACTCAGAGTACTGGCTTATCTGCCAGAGGACCTTAGTTTAAGTCACGGAATCCACATGGCTTCTAAAAAGTATCTGAAATTTCAGTTCCAGGGGACCCAATTTTCTCTGTGAAACTCCTTTTCCATTGTGTGCACATAGTGCATGCTCGTACATGCAGGGAAAACAGTCATGCAGATAAAATAAAAATAAAATCTTCCAAAAATGATAAAGAAAATGTAACAATTGAAGGGTGGATGTGGAAGAAATGCCATAGGACACTGTCATCAAATATGGCATGGTAATAATAATCATGAATACATAGCAGCACTGGATAGCTCCACAAATTGGACCCTTCAACATTTCCTTACATATAGACGTGTTCATAAGGCTATATTTTATATAGGGAGCTAATGGCTGCTACTGATTTCAAGAGGAGGTATGCCATTTTCTTCAGTGAAGTAGCCATCAGAGGACCCGCTGCAAAGAGGAGAGTCAGAAAAAAAAAAGAGAGAAATAAATGGTAATGTGGATAAAAACTGTTGCATGATTTCTAATTGTTCTTTTTTGGGGATTTTTGGTTTTTGGTTTTTTTTTTTTTTTTTTTTTTTTGGTTTTTGGTTTTTCGAGACAGGGTTTCCCTGTAGTTTCTAGAGCCGGTCCTGGAACTAGCTCTTGTAGACCAGGCTGGCCTCGAACTCAGAGATCTGCCTGCCTCTGCCTCCCGAGTGCTGGGATTAAAGGCGTGCGCCACCGCCGCCTGGCTCTAATTGTTCTTAATAAGAAAATTATGAAGTCAACTATAGGGACTAATGTTGAAAGATCAGAGAAGCAGAACAGCCAGCCATTCGTTCCTACTGCTACTGAATTCTCAGACCAAAGAAACAGCCCTGTTCCTATGAATCCTCAGACTGAATGGGGAATCCTGTCTCTAGAAATCCTTATACTGAAAGCGCTGAGCTCCTGCTTCCTTTTGCCTTACATTCCCTCTCTGCCCAGCCTATCTCTTCCTGTCTCCACCTACCTAGGACTGTGCTTAAAAGCTTGTGACTCCCAAGTACTAGAATTAAAGGTGTCAGCCACCACAGCCTGGGTCTGTTTTTCTTCTAAACTGGATCAGTCTAGTGTAGCCCAGGGTGGCCTTGAACTCACAAAGATCCACCTGCCTCTGCCTCCCAAGAGCTGTATTAATGGTGTGCGCCACCACTGCCTGGCCTCTATGGCTAACTAATGGCTCATTCCACACTCTGATCTACAGGCAAGCTTTATTTGTTATAGCACAAACAGAATATCACCACAATAAACACAATAAATCGTATATAAGTTTTAAATTGTTTTTAAAAAGAAAGAAACGTAAATATAACAAGTAAATAAATAACTAAATCCCAAAGACATTTGGACTGTTTAATGACACATAAAATTTCACTTGTATGCTTTTAATGTCCATCAAGAAATTTATTGTGAGCTGAGCAGGTTGGGACTGGATAACCCCAGCTTTTGATTGCCTGAGGCAGAAGGAACACTAGCTTGTGACCTGCTTGTTCTTCACAAAGACATTTTTAATACATCATTAAAAGGGAAAAAAAGAAGAAAAGTAAGCTCATTGTTATACATGAATAGTCAGCATTTTGATTTATAAGGAGATTTTCCATTACTTTTCTTCTTCTTTTAAAAATATATTTATTCTGGGCATAATGATACATGCCTTTAATTCTTTCTCTTAGGAGGAAGAGTCAGGAAGACTTCTGGGTTCAAGGTAAGCCTTGTCTACAGAGCCTATTTCAGGATCACCAGGGCTAGAAAGAAAAACCCTGTCTTGAAAAATTAATTAAATTAATTAACATCTATTATAAAAAGTTAAGAATTTTTGTATATAATTTAGTTTTAACAGAAATACTTTTTTTCTATGCTTCATTTTATTCTGAATATTTCTTATAGGTAGTATAATCTTCATTCTATTCTTATTAAATTTAATTTTCTTATGTCACACTGGTCATTGCCACACTGCCTTTTTGGAGTAGAAGGTAATAAACTATTTGAAGATAATAGTTTCAAAATATCTCATAATATATCTAAATCAGAAATTCTGATAGGTATCTGTCTAATATGACTCTAGTTTGAGGAGGAACAATCAAAAAGTAATGGGAGAGTGGTCGATGGAAAGGCTAAAATCTTAGTATAATTATCAATAATGGTAAATTAACTAAAGTATGTTTATTTTAATGAAATTTAGTTTGTTCTTTGGGTCTCTTTCCATAAAGAACTTGTTGGCATGTAAATATTATAACCTACTCCATAGCGAGGGTGTGGTTTTTATGTGATTACAAGGAACATTGCTTCTCCTTCTCATCAGCTAGTGTGTTTGGGGCTTTGGGATTTTGGTTTGCTGTGAATTTTTTCTTCAGTGGCTTTCCCATTCCTGTCAACATCAAACTGCAACTAAGGTACCTTAGGACTTGATCATGGCTTCAGGGAGGAAGATATTTTAGCTCTAGGTTCAGTCATTTATATTGAAACAGAAATGGGTTTGTTCCACTTATTTTCTCAGTCTAGAGTTCTCAGTTGCATAGCTTTCCCTTATTGAAATTGTCTGTGAGGGAGACTGTTTCCTCTGCCTGCATATAGGAATCAGTTAACTTAAAAGGAGAAATGAGAAGCTGCAAAAAATGTACCTCCTTTGCACACATACACATACTGGCACATGTAAGAGTTAAATGCTCATCTCTATCTTTTGTCCAACCAAATTTTACTAAGCGCAAAACAATTTTCATATATATGATGCATGGATTTCTTCCCACTTATCCAATCAGGTCCAAGATCCATAAATAAGTAAATGAATGAATAAGCAAATAAATAAATAAATAAATCCTTCAAGCACATCTATACTTTCTCTAACCTTGAAAACATCACCAATACCAGTTTGGCTTGCAAATTTTCATTCCCCAGTCTTCCCAAAATACAATCTTGCATGTGTATTTGATTTTATGCAAATTATTAACATGCCTGTACAGCTGATAAGCTTTCAAAGACATAATTGAAAGGAAAAGTATTGTTAAGTAAGTCATCACTGCTTAGCTACAGAAAGGACAGTGGCCCACTCCTTTAATGTTTGATCCCAACACTGAGGAGGCAGAAACAGAGACAGGTGGTGGATCTCTGAGCTCTAGGCTAACCTTGTCTACAGTGAGAGTTCCAGGACTGCCATGGCTACAAAGAGAAACCCTGTGTCCTCTTGTGGGAAGGAGGAGGCAGGGAGAATCAAATAATTTATCTGCTTATTTTTTTTAAGTCCTATAAATTAAAAAACCTAAAAACATGCATAATATTGTTGCTATTTTGTATATGAAAAGTATGCCACCTCTGTTAAAAGTCAGTTTCACTGACTTCCAAGTAAAAGCAAAATCTCAATTTTAGTTCTTAAGGACACTGGGTTTTTTTTCTTTTTTTTCTTTTTTGAGTTCTAGGTCCGAGTAAAGTGCTTATCCTCTGCCTGGGGAAACTGTAAGCATTGTTCTCCTTAGCCCCATTGACCCAGGGTGAGCTGAGAAGGAGGTACAACTACCCTGACTACAGAGAAAGACTTCTACTCTCTCCTGTCAGGATACAACTTGTTACTTACTTGTATGTATATTAAATTCCTCACATCTGGTATAGAAACTTTGTAAGGTGTGTGTGTGTGTGTGTGTGTGTGTGTGTGTGTACATGTGCATGCGTGACAGCATGCATGTGTGGTGACTGAGTGCCCTCATACAAAAGGGTTTTTAAGAGCCTTGGCAATCTGGAAATTTTCCTCATCCCCTTCCCTCTTTTTCTGAATGTCACTGAAAGCTTTGTGGTCTGAAATCAAAGACCGTAAGCAGGCATTGTGCTTTCATTCTGCAGATTTAAATAACGCTCAAGCAATACCATCAGAAACCTAACTCTCTAGGACCAAATTGACTGAAATTCTACAACAACTTTAAAATGGAAAAGTATATGCCTCAATTATATACCTGGAAACAAATATTCTCTACCAAATTGTGATATTATGTAATATATATATATATATATGCACATACATTCCGAATAGCCACTTTCTATGTACAAAAATAAAATAAGAGGTTCCAAAGGCATCAAACAGTATAAAACGCTGTACCGCAGAGAAGGCAGAAACGCATTTAAAGCACCGATGAAAATGGCGTGCAATATAATTACCTCAAATTGCTGTTCGCTTGACACCCTGACACTAATTTTATTCAAGCCATTGGGAAATAAATGTTTTAAAAGCCATGCTTTCGGAACGCTGGAACTCGCGGGGGTTGTGAGGTCTTTAAGGAAAGGAAAGGGTAAAGTTTCTAGCAAGCAAAAAGAATTAAATAATCAATTTAAAATAAGCTTCTATGTAGATCGACAGCCTTTAATACCCACGTTTTTAACGCTTGCCCTATACGTGGATTTTTTTTTTTCTTTCAGCATTCCCTCACCAGATGGATTTTTGCTACTGCAGATCAGCAGAGGGTGTCAGATCTTTCAGAGTGCACCAGGCTGGAACCAGCAGAGCTTCTTAGCAACTCCCCCCTCCTCCCCTTTCTCGCGCTCTCTTCCTCCCTCAGACAACTCGCTCCCCCTCTGTCCTCCCCCCTCCACGTAATTCCGAAAGAGCAGAAGAAAGAGAAGGAGAACAAGCAAAGAAGAGCGAGTAAGCACCGGCCGGAGCACAGAAAAAAAAGGAGGACTGGAGACGGCCAAAGGGGATAAAAAAGGATCAGGATGGACATCCACAAAACGCAGCGATTGCGGAAATTTTCCAGCGCCATTGGCTGGGCAGTGTGAGTCTTTCGGTCGGGCGTGATTTCAGCACCGGGGGCTCTGGACAGCACCTCGGGGGTACGTCTGAGCAACCCACAATCAAGACAGGAACTCCTCCCGCTGCCTGGACCTGTGAAGCTGCCGAAAGCTCTGCTTTGTATCAGAAAGGCAAGGTCAGTCCGACGCACAGCCATCACAGGCAGTGCGCCTGTACTACGCTGCAAACCTGCTTGTTTCTAACATGCACTTGCTTCTAATTGCTAGCATTGTTCCCTTCCTGATTAGTGAGGACGTCTAAACATGATTCTGTAAGGGTGCGTTTCCTTTTAATTTTAAGGTATATATTTTACTTATTTTTAAAGGGTTGAGGGGGAGTAGTTTGCCTTCTCTCTTTCTCTCTCTTCCCCTACTTTCCACCCCCCACCCTTTTCTGCTTGCTTTGCACTATGTGCCTGGATAGTTTGTAGATATAATTATTGACTGGCGTCTGGGCTATTGCAGTACGGGGGGGTTAGGGAGGAAGGAATCCACCCCCACCCCCCCAAACCCTTTTTTCTCTTTCTCTGGGATCGGACATTGGAGCACTAAATGAACTTGAATTGTGTCTGTGGCGAGCAGGATGGTTGCTGTTACTTTGTGATGAGATCTGGGATGAATTGCTCGCTTTAAAAATGCTGCTTTGGATTCTGTTGCTGGAGACGTCTCTTTGTTTTGCCGCTGGAAACGTTACAGGGGACGTTTGTAAAGAGAAGATCTGTTCTTGCAATGAGATAGAAGGGGACTTACACGTTGACTGTGAAAAAAGGGGCTTTACAAGTCTGCAGCGCTTCACCGCCCCGACTTCCCAGTTTTACCATTTATTTCTGCATGGCAATTCCCTCACTCGACTTTTCCCTAATGAGTTCGCTAACTTTTATAATGCGGTTAGTTTGCATATGGAAAACAATGGCTTGCATGAAATCGTTCCTGGGGCTTTTCTGGGGCTGCAGCTGGTGAAACGGCTGCATATCAACAACAACAAGATCAAGTCTTTTCGAAAGCAGACTTTTTTGGGGCTGGACGATCTGGAATACCTCCAGGCTGATTTTAATTTATTACGGGATATAGACCCGGGGGCCTTCCAGGACTTGAACAAGTTGGAAGTCCTCATTTTAAACGACAATCTCATCAGCACTCTACCTGCCAATGTATTCCAGTATGTGCCCATCACCCACCTCGACCTCCGCGGAAATAGGCTGAAAACATTGCCCTATGAGGAGGTTTTGGAGCAGATCCCTGGCATTGCTGAGATCTTGCTAGAGGATAACCCTTGGGACTGCACCTGTGATCTGCTCTCCCTGAAAGAATGGCTAGAAAACATTCCCAAAAATGCCCTGATCGGCCGAGTGGTCTGCGAAGCCCCCACCAGGCTTCAGGGTAAAGACCTCAATGAAACCACTGAGCAGGACTTGTGTCCTTTGAAAAATAGAGTGGATTCTAGTCTCCCGGCTCCTCCTGCCCAGGAAGAGACCTTCGCTCCTGGCCCCCTGCCAACTCCTTTCAAGACAAATGGGCAAGACGAGCATGCCACCCCAGGGTCTGTTCCAAATGGAGGTACAAAGATCCCGGGTAACTGGCAGCTCAAAATCAAACCCACACCACCGATAGCAACTGGGAGCGCCAGAAACAAACCCCCAGGCCAAGGCTTGCCCTGCCCCGGGGGCTGCAGCTGTGACCACATCCCAGGTTCAGGCTTAAAGATGAACTGTAACAACCGGAACGTGAGCAGCTTAGCTGATTTGAAGCCTAAGCTCTCCAATGTTCAAGAGCTTTTCCTCCGAGATAACAAGATCCACAGCATCCGAAAATCTCACTTTGTGGATTACAAGAACCTCATTCTGTTGGATCTGGGCAACAACAACATCGCAAACATAGAGAACAACACTTTCAAGAACCTTTTGGACCTCAGGTGGCTGTACATGGATAGTAACTACCTGGACACTCTGTCCCGGGAGAAATTTGCTGGGCTGCAGAACCTGGAGTATCTGAACGTGGAGTACAACGCGATTCAGCTCATTCTCCCTGGTACTTTTAATGCCATGCCCAAGCTGAGGATTCTTATTCTTAACAACAACTTGCTGAGGTCCCTACCCGTGGACGTTTTTGCTGGGGTTTCCCTGTCTAAGCTCAGCCTGCACAACAACTACTTCATGTACCTCCCAGTGGCAGGGGTGCTTGACCAATTAACCTCTATCATCCAGATAGATCTGCACGGCAACCCCTGGGAGTGCTCCTGCACCATTGTGCCTTTCAAGCAATGGGCAGAACGTCTGGGCTCCGAGGTGCTGATGAGCGACCTCAAGTGTGAGACGCCGGTGAACTTCTTTAGGAAGGATTTCATGCTGCTCTCCAATGACGAGATCTGCCCCCAGCTGTACGCGAGGATCTCGCCCACGTTAACTTCGCACAGTAAAAACAGCACTGGGTTGGCGGAGACCGGGACGCACTCCAACTCCTACCTAGACACCAGCAGGGTGTCCATCTCCGTGTTGGTCCCGGGACTGCTCCTGGTGTTCGTCACCTCCGCCTTCACCGTGGTGGGCATGCTCGTGTTTATCCTGAGGAACCGAAAGCGGTCCAAGAGAAGGGATGCCAATTCCTCAGCGTCCGAAATTAATTCCCTACAGACAGTCTGTGACTCTTCCTACTGGCACAATGGGCCTTACAATGCAGACGGGTCCCATAGGGTGTATGATTGCGGCTCTCACTCACTCTCAGACTAAGCTCTACACCCAAAAGGGGGAGAAGTGCAGGAGGCAATATACCCTCCTCTGCCTCCAGCGTCTCGTGGGAGCAGGAGAACATTGACCCAGATCTGGAGTGTCACAAGCCCCGACGGACATAAGTAAATAAATAACTATGAACTCACTCGACTTAAGAAGCTCTAGCCCTTAAGCTTCCCTCTGAAAACAAAGAGCAGGCTGTGGAGCTGGGAGTGCAGCTAACTCGCTCTTTGCGCCTTTTGACTAAAAGCATGGGGCCTGCCAGAAGAATGGAGCGCCGCTCTGGGCCAAAGGTCCCGTGGGGCTGGCTGCAGTGGCTCTATACATATATACATATATACATATATCACATCTATATAGAGAGATAGATATCTATTTTTCCCCTGTGGATAGCCCGAAGATGGCTCCCTGTTGATTATGCAGGGATGGGCAGTTGCACGAAGGCATGAATGTATTGTAAATAAATAACTTTGACTCCTGACAAGAACAAAAAACAAAAAAAGTGCTGCATGGCTCGCATGGAATCCCGATGCTCCAGGGACTCTGCCCCCCAATCCCAACACCCCACTGAGACTGGAGACGGCGTCACAGCACCCATCCTCGTACCTGATAAGTCCCATCGTATCAAACTTTCTATAAACAAATTACAGTATAATCAGAAAGTGCCATTTCGCCATTATTTGTGATTGGTAGGCAGTTCAGAGAGTATGTTTACTGTGAAAAAAAATGTAAAGGTTTTATTTAAGACATTTGCATGGCTAGTCATCAGTCCATTTTATGAGTTGACAATGTATTTTGTTGAGCAAAGTTTTTAAGGGTTGTTTTGGATTATCTTATATTGATGGTGATGTTTGTTTTTATTTTAGTTTCTGAGGGGGAATATTTTTCTATACATATCCAATAATGCCTTCCATCTGAATGTAAAATAAGTACCCATGATTTCTATTATAGTAACAGTGTAATTATTTAAGAAAAAAGATTCTGGGGCAGTTAAGCATGACCAATTAATGTCATTCTAGTGCTTAGGCTGCGATCCTATGGTAGCAATTGTGTGCTGGTATAAATCTTACTTATAAAGTAGGAACAAAGAACCGAGGAAGCACGTGAAACTTACTAATTCTATTCGAGGATTTTATAATGGCATATTTTTTCAGTATTAAAGTGAAAATGTTTTCAAATCTGGGTCCTTACATTTTTCCAGTTTTCTATTTGGATTTATGGTTGAAGGGGTGGGGGAGGGGGACTGTTGGGGTGGCTCCTTTCCTGGGTACCAGAAAGGATCTCACTATAATCACCTTAATGTTTAAATATTCACTAGCTCTCCTCACAGTCCCTCACATCCTCTTCGACTTTACTGCTTTTTACACTGTCCATAAAGTATGGTTTTACCCTAACAACCTCCCTCCCTTCCCCCTCTCCTAATGCGTCACTGAATCCCTTTATTAAAACTGGAAGTCCCTCACTGTTGATTTTGTTGGTGCTGCCCACACTGCAGATATATTGGAGATGTTAGTATAGATTTGATTTAATTGACTCTGTCTAGATAGGTCTCATTAAACAGAGAGGGATTTCATTGGTCAGCACTCCGCCATGAAAGACAGCCCTAATGACTGCTGGTTGAAATGCTGCTGGCATTTTGAATTCAACATCTGCTGAAAACGGTAAAACTAATTAGTGACCACCCACCCTCCCCGCCCCAGCAACTACAGATTGAAAATTGTTGAAGTACTCATCTTTATGGGAATCAATCATTATCCTAAAGAAGTGTTTGACTCTTATCATTCCAGTTTTGGCTATGGCCCAGTAATTTTCAAGGGAAAGCAGTAAACTGTTGGAATTTTACTGACCAGTGTAATTCTGGTCTGAAGCAGATGCCAGAGGGAATTCTAAGCAAGTCCATTTTATCAGCAGTTAGGTTACAAACCACACACATTGATGGGATCTGCATTCCACCACATATCCACTCTTGAGAAGTATGGCAAAGACAGCAGACCACACACTGAAATCACAGGATTCAAAGCTAGCTGCGTGAAAGCCCTCAGAAGCTGTTGCAACTAGATTTGTCAGTTAGAATTCACATCCTAAAAGGAAATAATTTCCTAGAACAGTGATGTTCTGGCATATATATTCTTTATTTTAACACTTTTAAAACAAAATCTTTATTGTAAATTATGACTCTCCCTAGGGGCATCCATTATTTATTTCCCTTGATTCTTTTGTTTGTGAGCTGCATTTCATAATGATAAAATAAGAAACGATTGTTCTCTGGCAGTTGCTCTTGGTTTTTTACTTATTATTTGTTTTTCATAAGAGAGCTTTAAAACTTTTATGGGAAAAATGATGCACTTTTGGTAAGCAATCAACAGATTTGTTCATTGTGAAAAACATGGTAAAGGAGGTGAGTAATATCTCCTACTACCTTAAGAAAGAAAAGAGGAAAAAGGGACGCCTTACCAATGTCTCTCATGAAAGGCAGCATTTATGCATTTATTGAAAAATATCAACTGGGGCATAGTAGGAAGTTTTACAATTGATACATGATTAGGAAAGATTAGGGGACAAAATCTGTCATAGAAGGTGTGAACAGAGAAATTTTCCTTAAGTAAACAGAAATTACTGTGTAATAGTCATGTCAAAACAATCAAATTGTCAAAATAATATTTTAATGACCTCGCTTAGTATTTGTACGGCAGACATGCTACTTTACATTCTCATTTAAGTTTCAAGGTCACAGGGCAATTTTCCAAATAATGTTATTTCCATTATATAGATGAAACAAGTGAGGCTCAAGGATAATACAAGATAATTTAAATCATAGATGCTAAAAATAGAATGACATCTAATTCAATTTCCTTCATACTTCAAAACCTCATTTTTATATAGAGCAATCATCATACCAACCTTTTAAAAATTATTAAAGCACAAAGCCATAAATACTAATACCATAAAACAGTTTGAGAATGAGTTTCCAGTTTCCCACTTATAATATTGTTGGCCTTGTGTACCTTTAGTTTGTATATGACAAAACAACCTTACCTCAAATTCAGTGAGTGAGCTAAATTTGTACTACTCTTCCTTAGAATAAAAGAAAATAGTTAAGGAAAAAGACGAGTGTACTTTAGGATACATATTTATACCATTGAATCTATATTAAGTTTGCATTGATTCCAATCTTAAGAATGCTGCTAGAATCTTAATAGATAATGATATTCATGAAAGCCTATAGAGAAAGCATGTCCTCTGACTTCATGATTATAATAATTGATTATTAAGATTGACTGTTCTTTATTCACTTTAGTAAAGCATCTCTGCCACAATTTAACTTACCTAGCAAAGTTCTTTTAAACACTTCACAGAGCCACATACAAGTAAGTAATATATTTCCATAATGTGTGTGGTTTCTCACATGTGTTTTATGTGAACGTGCTTAGTATTTTTTATTTTCTCTTTACACAAAATGCTAATATAACTGTATTTTGATGTTCATCGATAATGTATCCTGTTTCTAGTTAAATCATCTTTTAATGCATCACAAAGAGATGGAAAGTTTTTTTATGGTGACCAATGGGAAGGAAAAGAGAACCAGCCAGAGTGTCCTATATAGTTAAGTGGCTTAAAAAAAAAAACTTGAAGCTGCTGTGGTTACTGCTGTAATTAAGATCTTGATAGAATTTCAGTTGTTACCATAGAAATTTGTCTAATACTTTTTTCTTGTTTATACAGGAGGAAGCTGGGATAAGTGTTTTAACATTAAGACAATGCAGTTGCTTTTTTAAACAATATTTATACTATGTGTAATTAGAATTGTCAGAAATTTCAGTAACAGCTAAAATTATATTGGTCAACTCAAAGACAATATATTATTTGGCTCTACGATTTTTTTTTAAAAAAAACGTAGTTAGCATAGAGAAAGAAATACATGATTTTTCACGTGTTGATAATAGGATTGTAGAATGTTAAACATAGTGGCTTTTTTTCAGCACTTCTGCTGGCTTGTTTATACATATTTTTATTTAAGGTGCTTTCTTGAATAAAACGGTAATGTAAATTATGCTAACAATTTAATTTCAGTATTAATTGAGACTTTTTCATCTTTGTTTTACTTTTCCTTTCAAATTGTAATCTGCTATATTTTTGAAGGCTAGATTCAATATAATATAAAGGAAAGTAAGAAAAATCATGTTTCAATGATTAATATAATCTTATCTGTATATATTATAACTAAAGAAAGAGAGTCAAATTAATTAAATTTTAAATTTCTCTCTGTCATTCTTTTTTTTTCTTCCATCTGTATTCTTACTAGAAGCTATTTTCCAAACTCACACACAGGACAATTTTCATGTTAGTTTTCATGTTAGTATTGAAAGTTAAAGCAACACCATCAAATCAATTTCATGAGAGCATATTGTACAGTCCCTGTGACAGTCCATGAGACCATTCCCGACAGTCCATACCACCTCCTACAGCCCATGAGACTACCCCCTACAGCCCATGACACCACCTCCTACAGCCCACAACACCACCTCCTACAGCCCACGAGACCATCTCCTATGAGACTACCCCTATAGTTCATGAGACCTTTTACTATAGTTCATAAGACCACTCATTATATAGTCCATGAGACCACCGCCAACAGTTCATGAGATCATCTCCTACATTCCATGAGACCACTCCCTACAGGCCGAGAAGTGGAGCAACATAAACAGGTGTTGACCATGCTAGGTGCTATCAAAATTTGATTGGATTTCAGAAACAAATGTAGAAGAGTTAAGGTCATGATGAAATAACTGTTCAAGAATTATACTTTGTAAATAAAATAGACCACTGAACAAATCATCTTGGGATTTCTTTAAATCTTTAAAACACATTGGCTTTTTTCAACTGCAGTAGATTGACAATTTCAGTTTATGGGTTTAGACCTGGTTTGTCAAACTATTGGTTAGACTATTAGTTCTTCTTCTGTTGAATTCTAAAATAGACTGATTAGGATATACTGTTGACATAGAGTTGTATTTCATTTGTCATAAAAATTTTCTGGAATTATTTAAGAGTATTAAGTATGGATTATTTGTTGTCAATCTTAGTTATGTACTTTCTAGATAAAGAATATGGTACCCCTTGGTGTCTTAAGAGATTAATTCCTAGACCTTCCAATAATACCAAAATACACAGATACTCAAGTCTTCCTTAAAATGATAATGAAGTTAGTCTAAGCTTATCATTCCACAGGGTCATTTGCAAGTTGCATTTAAGATCGAATACAATATAACCATTCCATATATAGTCTGTCATTATTTGATGTTTGGTCAGTCCTGACAAACGGTCTGCACATGTTCGTTACAGGAATGTCTTCTTTGATATTCTTCAGATTGGTGCTGGAACCCAGTTTTAAATGATCTCCCTGCCTCTCACTTACATGTGGCAGATTATAAAGGCTTTCATCATAGATAAAATGTGTGTGTGTGTGTGTGTGTGTGTGTGTGTGTGTGTGTGTTTGAAGTGGGTGTACTTGACTATGTATGGATAGAAACTGAAATGATGGCGGATATCTTCCTCAAGTGCCTCTCCATCTTAGCTCTTTGGGACAGTGTCTCTCACTCTACCTGGAGCTTCCAGTATCATCTAGAGCTCCCAGGATTCTCTTTTTTAATCAGTCAGTTCCGGGATACAGGGAAAGCTTGGTGTTTATGTGGTTCTTGATAATTACTGTACATTCCATTACCTGCTGATCAATTTTTAGAAGCCAATGGGAGATGAATTTGAAAATGCTTATTTCAAAAATTTTTAATTGGTTCAAATTCCTAGAGCTAATTGTACTATAAGTCGTTTCTTATGAAAATAATATCAGGTGATTCTCATCTTAAGGGGTCTAGAACATATGAGGATAGGATATATGCACCATTTGAATATGAATACAACACATCAGCGGCAGTGTGTAACGCGAGTAGAACATCTTATATCTCTTTAGTAATTTAGGTCATTAGCCTTTGCAATCATTTTTGTTAACTATTATGCACTACGATAAAACTATCAAGTAATGTTTTAAATGAAGGATATTTCTGTTATCTTCATTTCCCTTTTTAATATATAAATAATTTTCATCATTATATACCACCATTCAGGCTTTTCTAAATAATTACTTTAAAATGATATGGCTTCTGAAAAAAATCTTGAACAAATTACAGATTACTTTTTAGCTTACAGGACTCGAGAAATAAGATGTTACATTTTAGAATTGAGTAAACTATATTATTGCTTTAGAAATAGTCATCATGAGATTCTTAATTATGTTTCTATAAATTCTATTTAGAAATGTCTGCAGAAAGTTTAATAAAAGTTGTACTTACATTGAAATTCATTTTATAAAAATCTTCAGCCAATGTATCATTTAGCAAAACTTAATTTCCCATCATATACCAGTAACTTACAGTTGTTCAAGTCCAAGGGTTTAACAGTCAGACTCGTAAGCAGAGTTGTGTCTTTGCTCACTTTTGCATCTAGGTTTTTGTACTTTTTGTTGTTTTCTTTGGCAGACTTATGGTACATGCTTGGCTATAACATATTGATTGACATAGAAAGTAAATACACAGTGAAAAATAGAAGTACCTCAAATACTAATGATGGGTCACTTACCGATTATCAAAGAAATAGTGTCTGTTACCTAGAAAGAGACATGAGAGAATTATTAGCATTATTCATGGTACTGCACATAATATATACTTTTGATTTTAATGATTGAAGTACTAATATAATTGAGTATTATAATTATTCTAATATAAATTGCTACTTAAAACAGCATTTCAAGAAATTTATTAAATGAGAAAATTATTCACACAATTGTGATACATAGGTAATTTGAATATTAAATGTTCATTCAAAAATGATTATCACATAGATAAACAAGATTATAAATTAGAAAAAAATAGATGCGCATAGCTATGTACTATAGATCATCCATATATTTTCATCCACTCAGTTTTTATTTAACAAAATAACTGATTTGGCCAGACAGTGGTGGCTCATGCCTTTAATCCCAGCACTCGGGAGGCAGAGGTAGACCTATCTTTGTGAGTTCAAGACCAGCCTGGTCTACAAGAGCTAGTTCCAGGACAGACTCCAAAGCTACAGAGAAACCCTGTCTCAATAAAACAAACAAACAAAAAACCTGATTTGTATAAATATATAATCCTAAATCACTAAAATCAAAATTTTGAATAACAAAAACCATAACATATTAAATTAAATGTTAATTTCTAACAATTAGTTTTGATAGCTAATATGACTCAATTATAAATCTTAAAAAAGTTATTTCATTGTGTTTATTTGACATTAGTATCTTTGTTGGCTTATGTACAAAATGATTTCATATATTTGTCATCATTGAGTCAAGTGCTAGCAACTCTCCTGAAGTTTCTCAGTCATGGCTACACATTAGTCTAGTTGTTTAATAGACTGTGTCAAAGGAATTGAAATTACTAAAATGCTTAATGGCTTTAGTTCCTCTATTTCTCATGCTTATCTCTTTGATGTTGTAAAATAAGGTATTCATAAAAGAGAAATCCTTAATATATTAGTCATAAAATATTGTGTTATTTTTCATTAACAGAAATACTTTGATTTGATGACACTTCTATTCTGAGGCATATAAACTTTCTAGCAACTAGACACTATGATTGCTATTATATTTAGATAATTCAGATATTAATACAAAACAAGGAGACCCCTATAATGAGTTATTACATATCATAATGTTGTATCATGAGGACTGAGTCTTGAAACTAATACACCAGTAGTTAGAAATGACAATAAGCCTTAAGAAATATTACAATATGAAATTTTAATATACCTCAAAATTTACGAAATATAATTAAATGGAATATCATTTCAGACAAACTTTAAATATTATTTGTTGATCAGAAGCAATTGAAAGTGGTTCTGAAACATTTTGCAATGTAAAATACCATACAAGGATGGCTCACACTGTGCTGATTAAATATTGTCTTTTAAAGACCCATTACTTACTTGATAAGTAGAAACAAACGTCATATTTTCATATATGAAATTTTACAATTCTGAAAATATTAAATGAATGTGATACCTACTCTTATTAGGAACAAACTTTGCAATCTATATTTAGGTTGACCTTTCAACTATGCTGCAGAAATGTATTCAGATAGAGTTTATAATAATGTTGGTTTCTGGAATAATACAATCAATGTTTGGACCAATTCAAGGCATTTTAAGTAGGAAACATAGTATGATTTTAAGAGAGATACAGTTTAGTGATACCAAATTCAGTAAATAAAATCAATAAGGGAAAGAAAGCAAATCTAAGAGATGCCAATATATTTTTATTAACTCAACTGGTTTCATTGACCATTTATCAAATCTTAGACACATTCAAAGAGTGTGTCTAAAGCTAACTAAAAAACATGCAGATTGGTAATTATCTAAATTTACACAAAATTTAAAAAACTGTTGCATACAATTTGAAAAATGAGCAATATGGGTTATAAATGACATGGTAACAGAAGGGGAAGAAGCTGATGACCTTTTGTAAGGGTAGTTACAAGAGTTATTTATTTCTGGAGAGAGGTGACATTAGTAGAGTAGGAAATAATAAATAAAATAATGGATAATTGAATATATGGTACTAGAGAGATCCTGGAAAATAAATGCAAGAAGTGCAAAGCATTCTAAATTGTAAATGAGTGTAGTACATTTAAAGAATAGAAAGAATAGCCGGGCGATGGTGCCTCACGCCTTTAATCCCAGCACTCGGGAGGCAGAGGCAGGCGGATCTCTGTGAGTTCGACTCACAGTTCGACTCACAGGAACTGTAGCCATCCTGGTCTACAAGAGCTAGTTCCAGGACAGGCTCCAAAGCCACAGAGAAACCCTGTCTCGAAAAAAAAAAAAAAAAAAAAAAAAAAAAATAGAAAAACTTTCCTAATGACTAGAATAAAGCTAGAATAAAGACAAAGACAGATGTGGATTCAGATAAACAGAGAGAAACCAGATAATGTATGATAAACCAAAAAAAAGGAAATTGTGTTTCATTTCACATATAATACAGTCTAAATCAACAAGTGATATGATCTCAGTACTGTGCTTAGATAGTATGGATCACCGAGTGTAACTGAATTCTCAACTACCTACACTGTGGCAAGGAGCTGCTATTGTGGAATTCAGGGTGGATGGAAGTGTCTTAGGATACAATTGTAGTACCCAGTCAGAAGAGGACAGCTGGGCAATGTGTCGGAATGGCTGTAAAAGAGAAAACAACAGGTTTCAGAGGGAATTAGTTTTAGCTTAAACAACCAATTTCACAGTTTTGAGTTTTAATGGAAAAAGAAGACTGGAGGCAGTAGGTTTTACACTACAGAGTCAGACTTCATAGTGTTTATTGAGATGATTTTTTTTTGCTTTATTTTTGTTTTGTGTGATTAGCTGAATATGGGAATGGAGAATGCAGTATGAGCAACAACACTAAGATTGAGCATTATCCCCTTTTGATGACTATTTTGTAGATGAGAAACACCATTTGGATGAACTCCATTGATGAATAATACCTTCAGGGCAGATTTGTTCAAAGTTGAAAACAAGCAGTTTTACACACAACTGATGTGCTGTGACATGCTTGCATACTTTTATATTGTCAAAACCATATAAACAAAGCAAAACATTTTCTGAAAATCAATTGAAATATAAAAATAGTAAGAAGCATAAAAACTGTATGTAATATAAAGGTAAATTGTAAACTCTAAATGGAAATGTTGTTTTTAATCACGATATTTGAAAAGATTGAGGGTAATAAGTCTTCAGAATAAATTATCTTTTATTTCTTTCTTTTAAACAGAAAACATATTTATTGGGTAGAGTAAAGATTGGAATCTTTTGGGGGATTTGTATTTTATCTGTACATTTATAAGACTATATGATTTGGCTGTTTCTTAAACATCCTACATAACACAGTGATGCTTGCTTGCATCTTAGGTGGACAATACAATTTGAGTAAAATAAATTCTGAATTTTTCCTGCAATCATTTATCTGCACATACCTAATCTTACTCTCATCAACCCGCCTTAATCATTAACAATCAAACTATAATTGAAAAGAGAATTTCTCTATTACTTTGTAGTGTTGAAACTAAAATATTAATATTAAGCATTTTAAAAAGATACATTATATTCTTAACTAAAATATTCCTTTCTCCATAAGTCTCCAGTTTGTTTCCATTTCTTCCGTATAGACATGATATCATCTTATAAATGTTCATTATTTTAAAGGAAGTTAAATCTGCCTGAAAGTGAGGCTTGGTCTCTGAAAACACAATATTCTTATGCTTCAGAATGCGAAGTTCTAGCCGGGCGGTGGTGGCGCACGCCTTTAATCCCAGCACTCGGGAGGCAGAGGCAGGCGGACCTCTGAGTTCGAGGCCAGCCTGGTCTACAAGAGCTTGTTCCAGGACAGGCTCTAGAAACTACCTGTCTCGAAAAACCAAAAAAAAAAAAAAAAAAAAAAGAATGCGAAGTTCTTGGGTAGTTCTAGAGAACCATAAAAAAATAACTACAGCAACAACCAACCAGCAAACAAACAAAACAAAACAACAAAAAGCAAGCAAACAAAAATTACTGGTGTTCAGCCGGCTTTGATTATCTCTGATGTTTCCACTAACCTGCTATGTGATCTCAAGTCTCATCTAGATTTAAAAAGAGACATTAATTCTAATAAATCTTAACTTCCATGCAAAATATGGGCACTACGCTCATATTTACTAAAAGTATTTTCTGTAGATTGCTAAAAAGAAATACCATAGGCTTTATTGATTAAGTTTCAAAACCTTGTATAATTTAAGGCTATTGTATCAATAGGTATATGCTAACAGTTTCAGAAATTCAGGTTAAGAAAAAAATTCCTTAACATTTATCATGAAAAAATTCAAAATTTGTTAGATTTAAAACATTGAATTTTATGTTTTAATGCTCTCTTCAACCATTTCACCAGTTAGTATATATTTTCTTATACACTAAATAAAAACAGCATGAATGGTAATTTGAAAAACCGAAGTCAGAAAACTCTAAGTAATCTTCATAAAGCTGATATTGGATTTACATCCTCACCAAAATGTCCTAAAATAATTTGCATTATTTATTACTATGTTAAATTGTATATTTTCCTACTCAATTTATTAAGTGAAATAAAATTTTGCTATTAGTTTTAACAAAATATAATTATTAGTGTACAGAACTTTGGTTATTAACAAAAAGCAAATAAAGAAGATTAATACTAACTGCATAATTGATTTTAGAATATTCATTCATCAAGATTACTGGAAATTTGGAGAAGCTGAGTCCTATCTCTAGAATCAGACAGTGTTAATTCTATTCCTAACTTCAGAATTATTAGATTTGTCAACTTGATATCTATTTGTTAACTTAATCCCATCAGTTTGTTATATTTTAAATGAAGTTGACAGCAAAAATACTTATGTTGGTTCAAGGGATGATGATACTTACCATAGGAGTACTTCAAGAGTAATTTTATACAGACATGCATGTATGTTATACCAATCAAAACTGAAATTATGTTTCCTACCAATCAAACATAATAGCTGATCTAGCTCTACAAGTGATTTAATTAATCTATTTTAAGCATGTAACATGTAATTAAGCTATATAGTAATGTAAATATTAATGTGACTGTCCTAGTAACTTAGTTAAAAACTTAAGATGATACAATATATTATGATATTTTAGAAATAATTAGTTATTCAAAGTATATTATAATTGGATAAATACTTTTATGTTATTTTAAAACAATTTTGTGACAGTTCTTTTTTTATAAAATTAAGTTGTAATTTCTAATTATGAATATCAGAAGTATCAGCTTCTTCCCTAGGACTACTGGGAACAAATATGGCATAGTCATTATTTAAATCTAGATTAGAGGGACTGAGACATTTTAAGTGTGCATTTCTTGTTTGTTGAGATTATCCATGTTTTTACAACACAGAATTTTATAACATCTTATGATATCCATGGTCTTATTGTTTTTCTTTAGATTGTATGAACATAATATATTCTTTCTCACTTGCTGACTCTATACCCACCGTTAAGAAAGTAGATGTGTTTCTAAATTTTATTCTCTTGACTCTATCCTCTTACTTATCTTCCTGGGACAGTAACTAAGCTTGAAAATTTTATTTATCTTTCTTCCAGGTCATCACCAAAGTAGAGTCATTCAAGTCTTCCATGTTAGCTGACTTTTAGTAGTATACAAAAGGAAATAAAGTTTAAAACTTACTGAAACTATATAGCTATATATGAAACAAAATACTTTAATATAAATGTTTTCTGTAAGAGATATGACAGTTAAAATAGTTTTTAGTAAAAGAGTTCTAGCCCACATAAGTGCAATTTTATGCTTGTTGACTGTGTTTCTGTCTCATATGATCCCACAGCCATTCAGTCCCAAAGAAATGCAGAGGTCAACACTAATTGTAAATTGATTGGCCTATTAGCTCAGGCTTCTTATTAACTCTTACATCTTAAATTAACTCATAGTTCTTGTCTGTGTCAGCCACATGGCTTGGTACCTTTTATCACTGAGGCGTTCTCATTTTGATTCCTCAGCATCTGGGTGATAACTGCAAACTGACCATTTCCTGTTCCCAGAATACTCCTGTTCTCATCGCCCCATCTCTACTTCCTGCCTAGCTACTGGCCAATCAGTGTTTTATTAAAACAATACAAGACCATTGTCCCACAGCATATGCTAACATTCAATAGAGATGTATGATAGGAAAACGTTTTCCCTTCATAAATAAACAAGATATAGACTATATATCTATATATAATTATATATATATATATATATATAACTATAGACGCAAGAAGAGATTTTAAAATAAATTTTATTCACAATATTGTCATTTTAAAATTTCTTACATATTTCTTTGGATAACAGAAAGTATGTACTTCTGACAGTATGATTTTGATGAATACATACTCTGTGGAAAGATTATAGACAGCACATTGATATGTTCATTGTCTCATTTGCTTTCTTGTTTATAATTATTTAAAATTGTTTGTATCTCTAAAGAGCTTTGTCTTTTTCACATCTCCAAGATATTCTACAGAATGGGAGACATTTGATACTTATAAGTGTTTAAGGCATATTTTCTAGTAAAAAAAAAACTAGAATAATTATTTTGTTTGATTAGTTGTGCACATTAGTTCAGTTTTGCCTGGCATATAGATATGAAAGTTGTAGAATAGTACTACTGGAGAAATTCTGCAAGTTATTGCTGTGAACACTTCCCACTCTAATTTTGAGACTTAATCAGGAGAAAGCGTCGGAATGTTATTTCTTTCCATAGTTTCCTTCTTACTTAGCCTGTGTTGACTTTGTGGTCTGATCTACCCTGTAATGATTCAATAAGACATTAAAATAGTTCTATCAAAACACATATTTAGGCTTAAACATTTTAAAGAAAGTCTGCTTGAGTAATTTAAGTTATACATCTTTAAATATAACTTTATATGTCTTGAAAAATACTTTGGTTCTACAAGAAATACATATTTCTCTCATTCTTGACTTCACCATCCATTGATGTCCTGTGTTCCATGCCACCTTGGTTTTATTTATGATTCCAGGACACTTATTTAGAATTGCAGAGTAGACAAGATGATTATCTGACAAAATAAGAAGAAAAAAATCTCAACAAAGCTGAACTCAGCAGACTAAAATTATAAGCTCAGTGACAATTCAGAAAAAATGTATTAATTCATGACAAAATCAAAGTGTGCACAATGCCTGGAAGCTGCTGCCTGTATTCTTACAGTTTTCAGGCATTTCTCAATCTAATTATGTGTCATTTAGCAAGGATGCCTTGGCCTTCCTTCAATTGTGCCATCTGTTGGAGCATAAGATCAGATCCCTCCATCCTGACTGAATGCCTCAGAGAAGCTCATTTCTTGAGTAATGTAGAACACTCTAAAGAAGACATTTCCCTATTAATCCAAGAAGGGAATATTCATTTCCCCAGTTTCATGGGAATATTGACTGGTGAGAGTAGTACATATTTTAAAATAGTATATTATTCAAAATCATCTTGCTCTTAGGTATCAAATAAATATTCTTCCATGCAGAGAACTCAAAAGCTTAGTGCATATAATATTATAATGATGATTTAATATGCTACAACTGGCTCATATGCAATTTGTTTATTCTATGACTTCAATCTTTTAAACAAGCTAATTTTCTTTAATTGAGTTTTCTATAAAGCAGATTGATTTTCCACCTAAACTTTTTACTGAGGGTCTTTGACACAAATGTCAGTTTATTCTTATCGGTCACTGTTTTGTTAAATCATCAAGAAAATTAAAAGTATCAAAGCATTCAATTTCCACTTCCATTTAAAATAACTTACGGCTATGTTGTCAACAATGAGGTATTTTTGATCCTTAGAGAATCTGAATACTTGAGGTGTAATTCACATTTAAGTTCTTCCAAATGATTTTCTTAGGTGTTTATGTTCTTATTATGTAATTAGAAAATATCAAAAGATCAGTGTTAGTAAAACAAATGGTATTTGTAAAACACTTGCCTTTTTGTTTTAAAATATGTTCAGGCAATGACAAAGCAAGAATCAGCACACCATAATCCATATCCAAACACTTTTTTATTATTAAATAAATATTTTGAATTTTTATTTGCTATAATGTTAATGGTGGTTAGCGATCAGAGAACTTAATCTTTTGATGAACAGATAGAAATATCTTTGTTTCTGAAACATGAGGTTAGGCTTATAAAATCAGAGTTACACATTTAGCAAAATGTGATAGTGTTCTAATTTTTTAAAACCATGTGGTTACACAGATTTGCACTACATGTTTTAATTTTTTCATTTATCTAGTGATATTATTAATTATTAATTATTATTATTACTATTATTTTAAATCAAGGCCAGAACCTTGTTACTTTTAAGGAAACATTTTGACAGTAAGTTATATTTCTTTCCCCAAAACTGACATTTAAAAAAAGAATGATAGAGGTTCTCCCTAATCTTTTAAGTAGACATAAAAACATAATTTCCTATAGTCTATGCAAAACAGCAATAGGACTACTATTTATGAGGCATGTGATAGAGCTAACCTGCTCTGGGTCTATGGAAACATAGGGATGTATGTATTTGTTTTGTTAATTTTTATGTCTACTGGATCTATGAGAAGGATGATACCATGCATTCATAGCTTTGTGGAAAGAACAAAATAAGATCATATTTTATTTACACTTTAAATTTGAGGAGTAAAATAAACTTTTACCCATGTAAAATTTCCTAAAAGAACATTGCATTATCATGAAATGGAGATCAAACATATTTGCAAGCAAAACTTTAGTTTCCTAAAAAATTTGACATATAATCTTTCATTAAGCATTAACTAGGAATTATTAGTTAGTATTATTAAATCCAATGAAATTTTATTTTAAGTACATTTAGACCACAAGAATTAACTGCTCAACATACATTTGATTTCCCTATACTTTTTTTATAATTCTTATAATCTGTTTTGAAAAAGTCACGTTATTAGTCATACATAATTATTAATCACCACTTTTAAAACATGAGAGAGCTTATTGTTTGAGAAATCATTTTATTCCTGTGAAACTGAGAGATTTGACTAAGGCAACAAACTAGGTTTTTATCTTTTGTTTAATTTTCTCATTGTTAGGATAAAAACAAATGCTAGTTTCCCCAATACTGGAGTGAAACTTTATGAGTAATATTTTACTGAAAGTTTAACCTCCTTTTCATTCTTTTGTTATTGATTTTTATTGAGTTCTACATTTTTCTCTGCTTCCCTCCCTGCCTCTCCTCTCCTCCCTTCAATCCTCCCCCAAGGTCCCCATGCTCCCTATTTACTCAGGAGATCTTTTTCTATTTCCCATGTAGATTAGACACCAAAAGAGGATCAGGGGGATGCTAATAGGAAAAGAAGAAGTCAAACTCTCAATATTTGCTTATGATATGATAGTTTACATAAGAGATCCCCAAAATTCTACCAAGGAACTTCGACGACTCATAAACACTTTCAGTAATGTAGCAGGATACAAGATTAACTTAAAAAAAATCAGTAGTCCTCCTGTACACAGATGATAAAAGGACTGGTAAAGAAATCAGAGAAACAACACCCTTCACAATAGCCAAAAATAGCATAAATATCTCAGAGTAACTCTAACCAAACAAGTGGAAGACTTGTATGACAAGAACTTTGAATCTTTAAAGAAAGAAATTGAAGAAGACACTAGAATGTGGAAAGATCTTCCATGCTCTTGGGTAGGCAGAATTAACATAGTAAAAATGGCAATCTTACCAAAAGCAATCTTCAGATTCAGTGCAATGCCCATCAAAATCCCTGCAAAATTCTTCACAGACCTCGAAAGAACAGTACTCAACTTTCTATGGAAAATCAAAAAACGCAGGATAGCCAAAACAATCCTGTACAATAAAGGAACTTCTGGAGGCATCACAATCCCTGACTTCAAACTCCTTTTCATTCTTAATGGCATTCTGGTGGGCTTTATTTCAGTAATCCACTTAAACCATTTTAGCTGATTCACATAGACAGCAACATTTGTTTGTATTTTCCCTGATCAGTGTGCAGAGAATTTTCTTTTTTTAACAGCAAAGCTCTGTCCCAACACCTTCTTACAGATGAAAGCATACAATAAGATTGTAGAATGTATTAAGCTAATTTGTTAATTTGTCCATTGAGCCATAAAAAATGTGTAGATTTATTAAATGAGTGTTCTCATCTAGCTCACGAATGACCTGGGAAAAACAAAACAAAATTTAACTTTCAAAGAGAAATCTATTCATATTTTCTCATTACTGCTTTGGATGAGAAGAGGGTAAACATTCCAATGTGTGCTGTAGGGATCAAGAGAATTAAGAACCAAGTAATGGACCTCCATTGCCTTTTCTTTGTAAACACAGCAGGAATCTTTCCATTCCTGTCCTGCAGCATGGCTGACACTGCTTTGAGACAAAATTAAATGCAATCTTGACCCTGGCTGTGCAGCAGGAATGCTGCTGCAGAGAGATCAGTTCTCCCTTTCCATATGTATATTATTCTGGGAGCAGGCAAAAAAAAAAAAAAAAAAAAAAAACCGACAGAAGGAGAATTTCATCATTTTGGCCCAGTGCACTAAGAAAAGCCTGTGACTATTATTCCACTGTTTATGGAGAGAGGAACAGAGTATCTGTTACTTGGAGACAAGAAAACATTGTGTAAATTAGACCATTTGCATCCATGGTACTAGGATTTTGAATCCCACTACTTTAGTACTAAATAATTTAATGTTTTCACTATATTATTGAAAGGTATATGTTTATTGGCTTTTTTAGTCAATAAAAAACCCACTTGAGCTCCTTTTCACATATTTAATACAATTGTATTTTGTGAGCTGCTTTCCCACAAAATTGCATACATAATATATTTTCTCTAATATTCACAATGAAAGTGAGTCACAAAACATTGTTTCAGAAAATAGCTGTAAATATTTTATCATTGATTACAGTCCTTTGTTTAAGGCAACCTTAAAACCATGTTCTTTAAACTTGTGTGAATGGGTTAGCAAGCCTCTAGATTCTTCTACTTTCTGGCCTGGATAATAAAGAAACTGCTAGTTAAAGTGCGGCAGCAGCACATCGAATACATTATGGTGTTCAAAAATATGCACAAGGTTAAAATATATCACCCTGAGACATTAGTCAGGAAACCTGCAAACTTAATGAGAATCCTCAGTTTGACTAATTGTTGGCATTAAGAAGGAAATTTCAAGGTCTATTAAGAAGGAAAATGAAAACTCAAGTGGATATGTAGCTTAGTGTGTGTAGTGGAGGCTGGCAAGGACAGGGAGAAAAGGTTACGAACAAAAACAGCAGAAAAATCACTAAGTAGACATGAAAACTCAGTGCTACATTATCACCTGGAGGCAGCCAGGAGTGGCCCCAATAGCTGCTTTCTCTAAGCTCAAAGAGTGAACAGTATTTAGAATGACATGCAGTTTTTAGTTTAATATGATATCGATCACCTTCCTGGACCTGGGGGGAGTTGGGAGGACCTTGGACTTAGCATAGAGTGGGGAACCCTGATGGCTCCTTGGCCTTGAGAGGGAGGGAGGGGAGGTATGGGTGGAGGGAAGGGGAGGGAAGGGAGAGAAGGAGGGGCGGGAAGGGGGAGGAGGAGCGGAGGGAGGGGGAGGAGGAGGGAAGGAGATGGAAATTTTTAAATATAAAAAAAAAATAAATAAACCATGAGAATGAAAAAAATATGATAATATAGGAACAAATATTTATGTTTATTTAATATTTTTATCTTACCTCTGTATCATGATCAAACAATTTAGCTTCTTCCATGAGTAGAAACAGTAGAGATAGGTAGCAATATATTCTTAACATTTTATTTTACCTACAAATATTTCTGTACATAACAGTCATAGACAAGCAGGTTAAATATATATATATATATATATATATATATATGTGTGTGTGTGTGTGTGTGTGTGTGTGTGTGTGTGTGTGTGTATAACATATGTGTGTGTGTGTGTGTATAAAGTGTTTAGTGAATTAGAAGACTAAAGTGAATATCTGCTCTGATTCTGTGATGACAATAAGGGCATCAACATTGTAGTTTACATTGCAGAAGTAACCTAATCTTTGCCAATTCAAAATATGTTATGATACTAAAGTGAAAAACACTTGTGCTAGATTTTTATCTCCAAGAAAAATGACCAGGTTTATATTGTACACAATGTGTATGTTTGGTCAATATGATTATATGAAAAGTCATATTTTGTTAATCACAGATAGTTACAGAGATTTAGTTCTAAATACACAAAAATAAACTCTCTCCTTTTGTACATAAGTACATACAAAAACTTCTGTTCTTTACAGGAGATTTAAGACAGGAATTCGATACCCCAATACATCACTCAAACCTCATCTATCTTCTAATATGAATGGTACTGAACTAACCTCAGTAGTGAGAAATTAGCAAACTGAGAGGAAATATGAAAAACTAGTCTTATAGTCCTGTGATTCATATTTATATCTATTGATATCACAGTCTTCAAAGTTTATGACTTCTCTTGTGTGCTGAATGCACTTTTGTTGATAAGCCAAAGTAATGCCCTAAAGGTTGGATATAGTTAATAAATAAGACAACCCAGTTTCTCAAAAAGTCCCATTTTTAAATGTTTCCTGTCGTGTGTACTTGTTGAATTACAGGCACAAAAATCCAAAGGGGGTTGTTTAAAGCACAGACAGAATCTTGGGCAATGTATTCAAGTTTTTGATTCACCAGTCTAAATTCCTGGCAATTCTTATCTTTAAAAAAATGGCATTCTTCATATTCCTTTGGTATCTGGAGGCTTACTCGGACTTGGCTGAGTAAAAGATCCTTTAGACGGAATATATCTTAAAATAAATATGTACTAGGTATGCTCTGAAAACTAAAGTGTGAGGGAGATCACTGTGACTGAATCCAGCAGGACGGAAAAGTCCCAGCGAAGGGCTATATCCACATCTGAATTTGATAGTAGATCACCTCATGCTGAATAGGACATTTGAACAGAGAAATGTTTAAGAGTTTTCTAGGTGGGAATTACAAATTAGAAAGAGGCTGGTATGATTATTCTGTCTTACAGATGTTCCCTTTCTCCATTGTCAGTAACCTGATGTCAAAACCAGGCTCTAAATATCAAGTGGAAAATCGCAAAAACAAACTATTTGTAAGACTTGAGTAACAATGGTATCTCAAAAAGTTAATGAAGTCAGTAATATTTTACTGAGTCCTACCTGGACATAAAACAATCCTTTCTCCAGTGTCTGTGCTGTGCATATTATCTGATATTACTTAAGTAGTCATTGTGATAGTGCTTTGCTTTATGTTCCTCTTACTTTATTTATTAATGCTCACAGAGCCTGATACCAGTAATGAAAACAAGATAGTGAGTTACAAACATTGTAATTACAGTCTTCTTCTGGTGCCATGTAAGAATTTTACAAAATGTAAGAGAAAATGAGAGACTTCCTTTTGAATGTTTTTAAATTTACTCCTCCCAGAGTTGAAATTAACTGAGTCCATACAGAAAAACAAAAAGAGGAATTACTTGAAATTGACAATAATGTATCCAAAAAAGAACATTGAGGAGGTATTTAAGTGACATGTCATTAAAATTCATGACTGCTGTGTTAAAGAAATTTAACTAAATTCCGTGTTTCAATGTTGTTGGTATCAAAATGCAATCAACATTAGTTTTCAAATAAATGAACCCAGAGGAAAAGACATTGTACTGTTTTGAACAAATGCTCAGTTTCAGCCAGTTGTTGCCATGGGAAATTGAGGTATAGGGTTGCCAGATTGCTTATTCTTTCAAATTCAGCCAAAATTCGGGTTTATTTATTGGAATTGCTTTCAACCAAATATAACAGAACATCTAAAAATAATAACACGTATGCCAGAGTGAGACTGTTTATTGTTAGAAAATCAGTTGGGAAGGTAGTCATATGCTGAGAGGCCAGCTCTTTTTCTCTAATGCTACAGGCAGATACTTTCTGTATCCCTCACTCATTCACTATCACCAAGGGCCAGGTATTATTATAGTATATTAATGTGTCAACGCAGCAGAGAAACTGACCAGCACAGTAGAGAATGTGGTTTTGCTATTGAGATAACATTATTTGACACTGCATTAAGGCTTTCCCTTATCCACTTAGATGAAAAGCCAAGAAACAATATTTAAAAGAAATGAATGGTCATTGTCCATTAAGCATTTCACTATTATGACTATGAATGGACATTGGAAGATTTCTTCTCAGCATTATTTAAGACACTCAATTACATATTAATCAAATTTTTTATTTTCTGTTCTATCAACACAATCAATCTGTCTTTTGTATATGTATATATGTGTGTGTATATCATCTATCGCTGTGCATTTCAATTTTATTTTTAAATGCATGTCGGGGACCATGAGTACCAGCCTCAGTACCCCTTCAGAGGTCAGAATTGAATGTCTATGGCAGGCAAGAATTTGAAGGTAAAAAAGTAGCTTGAATACGTTACCTCTGCATATTCCTTATGTTTTATGTGAGGGGAGAAAGTGAAGCAAGAAGGGGCGTGGCGAAGGGGAAGAATAAGGCGAAGAATATGGAGAAGAAAGAAGAAGAGTAAGAATAAGGGGTGATCCATGAGGTTTCTAGTTTTTACAGACATAGTTGGAAAATTCCATAGGCAAGGACAATGATAATATGCATATCACAATCACAAAGGGGACAGTAAAATATGAAAAGGCAGTACTCCGGAACAGGTGGCCTGACCCAGAAAATAGCCAGCATTCAAGGGGAAGTATCTGACATTTCAAAGCATTAGATAAAGTTACTAAACATCCCTGAATCCAGAATTCGCCCACTCTCCTCATCTAATCTCTTTTGTGTTAAACAAATTTGGGGAAGCCCAGATTTGTTTGTTAGCAAAGGTGGGGCATGCTGTCCTCCTGCTCAGTGCCTGTCTTCCATAGAAATTTCTGTGTGGTCTGTGAGCAGGTAATTTTGTGGGATTGACTCTATGTAAATGTGACTGTTAAAACAGAGTGAATGCCATTGCTCCAAGGTCTCATGTTGTAGGGGAATGGAGCAACGTCACTCTGTTGCCTGTGCAGAAGTCTCTCAGAAGAACTGCTGAGGTGTTTTGGGAATGAATTCCCATTTTAAAGGGAAGAACCATGGATTTACAAGGTGTCTATAGATACAACAATGACTAGGTGTTTCCACAGCTCTTCAAAACAGATTATTCCATGTGGACTTGTACGCATACACTTCCAGTGGATCTATCTGTGATCTGTCAACTGGGCATTTACTGTATAGTCTTGTGGGCTCCAACAAATACAAAAGAAAAATAAATTATATTTAGACTGTGGGCTGTCAGTTCTTTTGGAGAGTCTTTGGTTTTAGTACTTACTGGATATTACTTGGCACCATTGAAAAAAATAATCAAGGGGTGTTCATAATGTAAGGTAGAAAACTGGAACTTTATGTCTCTACTTGAGAATAAGGAGAGAACTAAAGAATTGCTGCTCCAGTTTCAGTTTGATTTCTCAGATAGAGATGACACAAATTTGGAAAAATACTTATTTAAAAATCAGCATTTTGAGGTTGATGAGTCCATTTTGTTTGTACATAAAGAGTAAAAGCTTTTTCTTGGAATAGTGTAAGCACCTTGAAATTGACGCAAAATATGGAGCAAACTGGATTATAAATATAGGCTTGGAAATTACAGAATATTGCAAAAATACTTATCATCATAGAAGAAATCATCCAGACTCCACAGCCGCAGGTGCAGATTGTAAAGAATGATATTAGAACCAAAGTCTGGGAAAACCCATTGTTCAAGAACAGATGAAAGTGTAAGGCTAAACATCCTGATGCAAGTAAATGGGAGGAGTGGACAAAAGTATGAATATAAGGGTGGTTCTGTGGGTAAAGGGACAGGGACTCACTGTGCATGAGCGTGGCAGACGCACAGTGGGTAAAGAGACAGGGACTCACTGTGCATGACAGTGACAGATGCACTGTGGGTAAAGGGACAGGGTTAGGGTTAGGGTTAGGGTTAGGGACTCGCGGTGCATGACTGTGGCAGGTGCATTATGGATCGATGCTTTGAAACCATATTCAAAATACTAGCAGCTGATCATTATGACTGACCTGTGAATTATAGTTAACTAATGTCTGATGAAGAAAATGAGTGGATTCTCTATCAAAGAAGAATTAATGACAGTGGCATGGCTCACAGTAAATTTCAGTACTGAAGCTTATGTCTTGCTAATATAATGCCCACAGTTAATTTATTACTATTGAGTCAAGGTGGAAATTAAATATAAAAACAAGTCAAAGAAAGTGTTGAAATTTCAGGAAAATCAGAGAAATTGTGTGTGTGTGTGTGTGTGTGTGTGTGTCTGTGTGTGTGTTTGCGCGCGCGTGTGTGTTTGTGTTTCTCTCTCTGTGTGCATATGTGTGTGTGTGTTAAACAGAGAATTGCATGAGGACACACATGTAATAATGATCCAAGTGTAATTTTGTTTGAGTCATGGAGGAATGCATAATATCAGGAGCGTTTTAGATGATCTTAGAAGGTAAATTTTTAGTGACTAATGTTATGATCCAAACAAAAGATGAAAGAGAGGAAGAACAGTCCTAAGAGACATGAGTAAGCTGAAATAATTAAGATAACAGACATCTAGGATATGGAGAACAGATTTAGTAGATGAGCTTCTAAAGCCAGGAAAATGATGGAAGGTTCCAGGTGAAATGCTCTCTGGTATGTCCTAGAGCATTATTCTGTACGACAAATGCAAACAAAAGTGCAGTTATAAGGCACTGCATTGTATTCTCCAAGACAATTAAAGGCAGTTTAGTTTCCTTGTAGTAGACTAGTTTTTTTTTTTTTTTTTTTTTTTTTCTCATGGTTTATTTTTTTTTATATTTAAAAATTTCCATCTCCTTCCCTCCTCCTCCCCCCTCCCTCCCCTCCTTCTCCCCTTTCTCTCCCCTCCTTCTCCCCCTTCCCTCCCCTCCCCTCCACCCATACCTCCCCTCCCTCCCTCTCAAGGCCAAGGAGCCATCAGGGTTCCCCACTCTATGCTAAGACCAAGGTCCTCCCAACTCCCCCCAGGTCCAGGAAGGTGATCGACCAAGCTGAGAAGGCTCCCACAGAGCCCGTCCATGAAGAACAATCAGAGCCCAGAGCCATTGTCCTTTGCTTCTCAGTCAGCCCCCGCTGTTGGCCACACTCAGAGAGACGGGTTTGGTCGCATGATCCATCAGTCCCATTTCAACTGGAGTTGGTGATCTCCCATTAGTTCTAGTTTTATCTGGTTATATTGGAAAGATGTTTTACTGATCAGGAGAAAATCATAGGTGGAAAGAAGTGGAGACATATTCTTGTGTGGCAGGTGGGGGAGATTTGGAAGAGGAAAAATCCCTTCTCACAGAAGTGGCAGACTGTTATTTTAAACTTTACAATTCCCATCTAATCTCCCCGAAATAGAACTGCTTGCTTGTCATAGTCATATAAGTTGGCTTTTGTAAGGTGTCTGTTTGGCAACCAGCAATACAGTAATAGCAAGATATGGAGATGCATAGAACTAATAGATTAGCTCAGTGATTGCTGAATTTTTACAGAGTATATAATTTAAGAGCATTTATAAAAGAGCATAGACGTATATACTGATCATTTATATGTAATTTTTCTTATATCTTTCAGAGGATATGCTTGGTTACTAAACAATAAAGATTTAGAATTTTGTAGTACTGCTTGAATAGAGTTAGAAATATTACATTTTGCTTAACTATTAAACAGAGACTATTCTAGAAAACAGATGATGCTGAAGTCTTTATATACAAACATTTATAAGTTAGCAAAGTATTTTTATTTCACACATTATTTGCTATGTATTATTTCTATAATCTAATTATATGTCTTGATTTATGACTATACCTAAAATGAAATTCCTGAATAAGCTTTTCAGAGGAGTCTGTAAATTTGATTTTTATCTTTAGCTGAGCTGAAGTTTTCTCCTGAGATGTGGTAGGAATGATGTTAATGTTTTATAGCATTTTAAATGAAATTAATTGGCAATTGTTAGGGAGTTTCCCTCATCTGCTATATATTTAATGAAATCTAAGCCATACATGGGATACAATAAAAGTTTGTGTAAGTGATGTATGAGTCATTTCATTGTAAACATGAGATTATCAGACGAGATTATCTTTCTTTAAGCTAATGTAATGGGAACAGGTGAATAGCATTTTTCTTAGTAAGCATGAGCTAGTCAGCTGAGCAGCCCTCAGAACCTCAGGAAAGTAGCATTAAGCTAACAAATTTGGTAAAGTTACTCTGACTTGTCCAGGTATGATAGTGTATGTCTTCAATACCACCACTTTGAGGACAGAGGCTTGAAGATCTCTGTATGAGATTAGTCTCTTCTGCATATCTAGTTCCAAACCACGAAGGACTGCACAGTGAGAACTTTTCCTAAATAATGGTTCTCAGCTATTACATTTTTCACTATGAAAAGGAAAGTAAATCATTTCAAACTTTCATTTCTTTGTCAAAAATTATAACAAGTGTTAAAAGTCAAATGTTTATTTCTTTCTATATAGTTTTCAAGCAAACTTTTTAGTAACATGACTATTTCAAGATAGAATTTGGTTAATGAATTTCGTTCTAATAATGTCCTTCTAGCTTTACATATATACATTTTCTAGAACCTGAAATTTGAACTGTTCTTAGTTGACAATATATCTGTGTGTTGGAAGGCATATCTCTATTTTTTGAAGTTTTGCTTCTGATAAACCATATTAGCAGACATATTAATGTACCAATGTTCTTTCAGATTTCTCCATTCTCTTTCATGGAACGATCTAATTGCTTCCATTCAGTCAATGATGGTACCCACGCTCAAATAGCATACTAGATTAACTTTTAATATCTCAATTTTGATTTATTTTTGTTTCTCTGAAGTTATTTCATTGAATCATTTACTATTTCTATGATAACAAGACAAAACAAATACATTTTCAACAGAGCACTCAATGACTTTAGACATGACGACATATGTTATACTTCCCAGTAATGTCTATCAAATGATTCAAACTTTGATGGTAGTAAATGAGAATATAATAGAACATATTTTCATTATTACAACTGGAATTTCTATTTTCACTGAGTCTGTCAAGAGGGAAATTTAGACAGTTCAGATTAATTTATTCACTAATAAGTTTAAATTAGCACCTGTTTTACATATGAGTCAACTAGTTATAAATTTAGATTGAACTTAAAAACTGAAATGACATATGTAGTAACAATTTGTCATAGACACAAAGACTGAATGCCTAGGTAAGATTACCAGAGAGACAATATAACAGTGTGTATGTATTGTAAAACAGCCTGACCTAGTTTCAATCCTCCTAGACTCTGCCAGGTAGAGGAGTGACAGAATCCCTGATGGGTAGAGAATATCTGTCAGCATGGCAATCATTAGTACTCTCCCAAGTTCTAATGCATAGGCAAAAAAAATGCATAGGCAAATCTTCACTTTTGTGAAATTATTTCTGTTATTTAAGAAGCGCATAAATGTTTTAAGATAATGATGATATTTTAAATCAATATTTCTAAATACATTCATTCATGAACACCAAATCGAGGAAGTTTTAGAAAACAGTGGAAACCAAAATTACTATTTAAGATATTAAAATGTTGTATAACATGCTCTACTGAAGAAGGTGATCCCATGGTTGTCCGTGCATGGCCAATGTGCCCACTGCTAATTATTCTAAACTATGGCAGCCCTTATGAACAACATTCTGTGAGTGCATGATGACTAGTGGTTGAAACAATTCCACATATATTGATGTTGCATAAGCTCATTTTTATGTGATATATTTTCCAACCTAAAGTATTACGTATAGAGTACATTATTTTCAAACACCTTTTTTTGCAAGATTTTACTTCATTTTCAAGAAAAATATTTCTAGAAATATTTCTATAGATAATTTTATTTTGTATTACTACCACATAAATTTGTAGTTTTCTACTATGATATTAAATATCTAAGAATTTTCTTTCTGTAACCTACTTTCAAAAATGTTCCGAAATAATGAAGTCATCATTTTTACTTGTGTTTATTAGATAATATGTCGATATATTTAGGTATTATAATGCTATCTAGATAAGTTACAATTATTTTTAGCACATAAGTTTTGAAAGAAATTTATACATGTGAAATGAGCTTCACTTTTATAGTTTTATGAATGGATTACAATATAACAGAGTTCTAAATATTTAATTTTAATTATACCAAACTAGAACTGAAACGTACTTCACACAGAAGTATGCGGGTGTGTGTATGTGTGTATGTGTGTCTGTGTTAAATACAAGGACAAGTAGGAGTGGATTTTTATATTGTATAAACTGATCAGCACTTGTTCTAACATAATTGCAAAGGATGAACAAGCACATAGATTAAGTTAAGTAAAATTTATTCATAAAAACTGAGTAGTATAGAAAAGAAATTCCATAATTTACTATGATTACAGAAATATCCAAAAGAACATTGAATAGACAAATCAGCTTTTGAATTGCCTCACACACAAAAGCTTGCAGTAGAGACACTGCTGTGGTATGGCAGTCATAGATTCTACCTTCACGTGGACAATTTCGCCAGTATTTTCAATTTATTCCCCTTTCTTCTTTTTTATTTGCTCCCCCAAAATTATTGCAGAATTTTGGAGACTTGAGTAACAAACTCTATCAACAAAGAAACTGATATTTTTGGCATGATTGAGAAATGATAAACTGCCATTTGTTGGGGCATTGATTCAGGAAGCACCAAACAACCTTGATTATCAATGACTGGTTGGAGTCAGATGATATAATATAGTGAAAGTGACCCTAAAATATTAACAGAATCAAAATGCTGTAAGAGTTCATCAGATTATGCAAGGAGATAGCAGCAGGCAGTCTAGCTTGGCTACAGCTATATTTCTATTACAGCCCAATTGAGTCACCCTGATGAGACAAATGACAAAAATGGAAAGTCCCAGAAGGCATCGTACAGTTTGTTTGAGCACTGAAATGTGATGTATTGTTTTATACAAAAAAAATAGAATGTTCTAGACTCAAAATTCAAGTAATAAGTCAATGGAAACAAGAGTCAAGGAAGAAAGTTGCAGTAAACTTTCCTTAAACTAAAGTAGTTCAACTCTGATCCTTAGTTGCCCTAGTCTCTGTTCTACTGCCGTGAAGAGACACCATGGCCAAGAAAACTGTTAAAGAGAAAGCATTGAATTGGGGGGTTGTTTACAGTTCTGGGGTCTATTTTAGTCAATTATCATCATGACAGGAGCTTGGCAGCTCATGGAGCTAGAAAAGCAGCTGAGGGATTTACATTCTTCTACACTGGCAGGAAGAAATATCTTCTCTATCTGTCTTTGAAAGATTTATATAGAAATTAAAGTCTTTATCTTATAATAAGCACATCAATTTCTTTCTTCATACCGATGATATCTAGATATGTTGGAATTTGAAACCCCAAGATGACCCCCATTGACTCCCTTCCTCCAATAAGGCCACACCTCCTAATTCTTCCACTCCAGTGGTGACTAAATATTCAAATGTGAGAGCCTATGAACTATTATTATTCAAATTACCAAAATAGTCCTACTGAGATTGCAGAGAAAAACTGTCTAGGGAACAATAGCACACGAATGATGCTACATGGGACTGGAGAGACAGCAGAGCTCTTAACCAGAGGACCTGATATCATTTCCCACTGCACACTCAAAGCTGACTACTGCGTAATGCTAGATCCAGGACATATGGCATATTCTTCTGAACCCATCAGGTATCTGCAGACATTGGCATGTGGACTCAACCAAATACCCATATTCCCAAAAACAAAAATAATACTTTTTTTTTTTACAAAGAGTGTATGTATCAATGGTATTTTTATGTTCCTGTATTTTTCCATAGTACTCACACAGCACACTATATACTTTTGTTCTTTCACTATGAGACAAGTGATTACCAACTTTATCCACATTTTGAAAGGATAAGTTCTTTGAATTTATCTATTATTAGCAACACATCATCATTCTATTTTATGTAGAAAGGATGGAATTCCAGGGATATAAATTTTAAAAATATTTGTGGAAACATTTTTTTTGAGTGTGTGTCTTAGATTATTGTGTATGTATATCATTGACACATCTAATCATGTGTATGGTGGCAGATGTGAGGGAGCAACAAAGTGTTTGTAGAGAACAGAAGACAACCTTGGTCTTAGGTTTTGCCTTCCTTCTTATTTGAGACAGATGTTGCATGTGCAGTCTAGTTTGCCTGTTATGTTACAGTGAAATTTCCGGTTCCTGTCTTCTATCCTCCTGTGTGATCACTGGAATACAGAAACACTATCACAATGTGCTGTACTTGGTTCAGATCTGAACTGAGGTCTGTGGCAAGAACTTTATCTTGAGTCTCCTCACTAACTCATGGATGTAAGATTTTTACTGCTAAAACAGTTTAATTTATATATTAGCCACATTACACTTTAAACATACCAGTGCTAACAAAGTCTCTTATTTCTTTATTTTTGTTCTCAAAATATTGGAAAGGATCACATTGCCAAGTCATCTCTATTTGCATTTTACAAATGCACATGGCTTCTTTTCTCTAAATCTCCCTTCTCTCTATAGAACCAATCTACCTTCTCTTTAAAAGGTTCATTTAGAAATTAAAGTCTTCATCTTAAAATAAACACATTAATTTCCTTATCTACACTGCTGATAGCTAGAAAATTTTTGACTATGTTTTTATGTATAAGTGTGATGCACATATGTTAGATATTAAGAAGACAATATATCCTAGCAGTTGATACAATATACTCAAACCAAATCAATAAATCTGACCACAAAACTGAAAAAAAACTTCAAAATTCAAATATGAAGCTTAAAAGTAGAAATATTTGTATGGATAACTAGATTTCATATAGAATATGTGCATCAATTTAAGCCAATTAGTGTTCAGCATTTCTCGTAAGAGTAATAACGACTATTATCTGGAAAAATTCTGATATTTTGTAAGTTCATTTGTTCCATCAGCTAATAGAAATGCATCCTTCTCATGTTAGGATTCCTTAAACTGACTATTCAGTTATATGACTTGTATACTCCTATGGACAGTTTACCTGGAGCTCCATTAGAATCACACGTTATGTAAGAAAATGAGGCAAATACACTGGCTTCTTTATATTGAGGCTATAACTTTCTAGGTCATACATGCGTGATATAAAGAGTGATTTCTTAGTAACAAAGTTCTACATTTATAAACTATATTTCCTTATCCTCTTCTTGGAACTGAATAATTCTAACTTAATTGTCTTCTCTAAATCAGATTTACTACAGTTATTTCCTTTGCAGCGTTTCAAGAATAACCATATTATTCTCCAAGGGAATATATAATGGAGTCTTTTAGCTTGGGTACTTCCTTCAGAGCCTGCTTGCAGAGATCGGCTGGGAAAATAACATTACCCCTCTTCACATATCTTTGTGACAGCACCTTTTCCAAAGTCCTACCCAGCACTTCACAGCATTAGTAAGACAATTTGTTTTACTCAACAGAAAATTGCCATCTGCCAGAAAACAGTTACTATTGCTTTTTCCATGTACCATGGCCTGAATATTGCTATTCAAGCACTTATCCTAATTATGTACATAAAATTGAGAATCAGAAAATGTTTCTTTTTTGTAATTTCCACATGAAATAGTATAGTGCCTCCTGCTTCTTTAATAACCTGACACTCCATTACTGTGATACTATGTTTCTTTCCTGTTCTTGAAAGTCAAACACCTTTTTAAGTTTTTCTATCTACTATCTTCTACATGATTTTTTAAAAATTTAACCCTATCACTTGTTTTTCTTATTTGGCTTTGGTTTGTTATTGTGCACACACACACACACACATACACACACACACACACACACACACATACACACACACAGAAAGAGAGAGAGAGAGAGAGAGAGAGAGAGAGAGAGAGAGAGAGAGAGAGAGAGAGAGAGAGAGAATAGTAATAGTAGATAGGTCTCATCTATGATGGAAAACTGATTCACCACTGAATTATTTGTTTAGCCTTTTGCTATTTCCTTCACCACTCCCTCAAAACTGCCCTTTTAAAGTTTATTAGAGACAACTACAGCATTATTTTTTACTTGCTACTGAGCAGTCCTTCCTTTAATTTAACATTTGATTTATGTCTTCTCCAAGCATTTTTTTTAAAAAAATAGTATCTCCCAACACTTCATTATCCATGCTTCATTTTCTTCCTCAGTGACCATTTCTCTCTGTTGGTTTATTATTTCTCATTTGTCTATATCTTTTTTTCACTTTTGGCAGACACTGAGCTGCTTTTTGTCCTGTTTCTCTCTTCTATTCATGTTCACTGACTTGGCATTCTCATCTGTTCTCACATAACTGAGTATCATCTGTCCAAAGGAGGTAGTGAATATTTGTCTCCTGTGTGTGTTTTGGCAGCATTGACATTTACCCTGGCTATTTCAGATCATTTAGATATGTTACATGGCCTCTTAGGATGTTATTTCCACATCTACCTCTTTTCTACCTTCAGACTGAAGCCAGACATATTATTTTTCATCTTTTTTACTTGTTTACCATTCCCTAATGTACACACACACACACACACACACACACACGCACATGCACACATAAACACAGTTGAATTGGACCTTTTCTTCTGACCTAATGCCCTTTTCCTTGGGAAACTATTATAATTTAATATTTCATATTATATTTGAATTGTTTTAACATCCTTATGTCTACTTTATTAATTTTGGGTCTTCCCCAACATTCCAGTTCAGGTAACTTCTACATAGTTTGGTATTTAGTTTATGCCAGATCACAGCTCTGTTAAAATGTTAATCACTTCTACTTTTACAAAGACTCACAGTCTATTACATGCACTGCATCCCTGCTCTGAAATTGGAACCTGAATCCTTATGCCATAGCATTGTCTCCAGCTGACAATCTTATGTTTTATTTATTATTTTAATTTTTGCATAAATTTTGACATAAATTTTTGAAATTTTCATACATATTTTATTGATTTACCTATAGTTTCTAAATTAGTTCAGGGATGTAAAAGACATCAACTAAATAATAGAATATTTATAGTGTTATTTCACCCAATATGGTCAATAAATCTGTAAAGATTTAAGGGTATGTTAGTAGAAAATAGTGAATTTGCTTTATGAATTAAAATGTATTTTATATCAATCCTGAGTATAAATACTTTTGTCAGATATGCTAATAAAGAAAAGCAAGATACATAAGAATTTTTAAACTCAAAATTGTTAGAAAATGAGTATAGTACTGGTAAATGATACTGGAAGTTTTACTGAAGTATACAGAAGATAGAAATTGGCTTGAAGTCCTGATATATCTACTAAAATCTTAGACATCACCTGCAGACTAAATACAAGGTTCATGTTTATGTCTTTTCTATTACTGTAACAAATACCTGTATCTGTCAATTGATAAAGATGAATTATTAATTATGCTGATAGTTTTAGAGGCATCATATTCAGGCTGAACAAATCCACTGTTTTAAAGCAAAATCATTATAATCCTACCAGTCAGGAAGCAAAGGGTGGTTATAAGATTTTCCTAATCCATTGTACTCTCAATGACGTAGAACTTTCCATTAAGGCTCGCCTTTAAATGTCTCACCATTTCCTAACAAGATCTCTCTGAAAATGAGTCCTGTAATACAGGACATTGGAGGCTATGTATGTATGTATGTATGTATGTATGTATGTGTGTGTGTATATATATATAACTTATATATACAATTTTTTATTATTCAAAACAATTTAAACTTTAAATAGATTTTGATCACATTCTTCTCTTCTCTCAAGTACTTCTATATTCACTCTTACTTCCTCCTCTCAACTTTAATCTATTTCTTAAAAACAAACAAAAATCCAATACAATAACCCCTCTCCCCCAACCAAGAACAGAAAATAAGATACTGGTCAATAAGGAAACAAACAAACAAAAAGGAAACAAGGAAATGAACCAAGCCCACTCAACTGAAACCAAATTAAAAAAACACATAAAACAAAACAAAACAAAACAATACAAATAACAACTGTGGAGTTAATTATATGTTTGTTCATTTCTCCTGAACATGTGACCTTCCCTGGAGTTCCTTGATATGCTGCATGCCACAACATTGGCAAAAATCGATTTTTGATCTCCCAGGGAGGATAAATGGCAATTCTGTTATTAACTCTTACCCTAGCAACTAGGTTTTCCTTCATTCCTGCATTCATTCTTTAAATATAACATGATAAAATACAATGAGATTAAAAAATAATTATTCCACTTGAGTTGGACAAGACAAACTAACAGAGGAAGAGTCCAAGCGAAATGACAAGAATCAGATAACCGCTCATTTGCACACTCAAGAATCCCATCAAATTACTACATCATAACTCATTGTGTAAACACAGATACCTAGTGAAGACCTGTGCAGGTTCTATCCATGCTGCTTCGGTCTCTGTGGCTTCATGTGAACGTCGCTCATGTTGATTTAGAGGATCCCGCTTTCTTGGTCTTCTCCATCCCCTCTGACTTATTCATGCTTGTTGTTTATTCTTCTTTGTGGTTCCCAGAGATTTGAGGGGATAAATTTGTTGGAGGAATCCCATTACAGTGATGAATGTTTTGAGAGGATGTCTAATGCTTCAGCAGTGTCCTTATTTATTTGTTTATATATCCATTTATTTATTTACTTATGAATTCATTTATTTACTGAAAAACAAAGCTTGAAATAAATCACCATTAGCTAGCCCTCTGGTTTACATACGGTTGCCAAATTATTAAAATTAATCAATGCATAATAGCATAATAAATTCTAAGTATTTGTATCACTATTACTACTAATATTAGTAATATGAAACAGTATCATTTCAAAGTTGAAGTAATATTACAGACTAGCTCAAAAATGATAGGCAGTAAGTGTCACCAAAGGCCTTTGAATGTCTGGTTATTGTAACTCAGAAATTGAAGATATTGTATGAAACTATTTTATAAGTAGATTCTGTTTTTCACCGAGTCAAAAGAAAACAAATATGTATGGGAAGTATAGTTTGAAAAGATTTTAGCATTATTTTCCTTCATGTGCACAAAGTTTTGCTGATTGATATATATATATATATATATATATATATATATATATATATATATATGAATTACATATATGCATGTATAGGCACTCCTCAAGCATGCTTTGTGTTCCCAGATGTCAGAAGAGGGCATTTAATCCCCCAAAATTGCATTTACGGATGGTCTTGAACTGCCATGTGGGTTCTGGCAACAGAATACAGTTTTCTGAAAGAACAAGTGCTCTTAACTTATGATGATCTTTTTAGCTCTTAGATATATAATTTTAAAACCTTTTGCAGTTGGAAAAATAATGGCATACATATGGGAAAGAAGAACAAAAATGAGAAATAAATTAAAGCTCGGTTCAGAACAGGTAGTTCAGAAAAGAAAGAGAAGATGAGTATCATGAGTCACTGATGATTAGAATGATGGGATGTGATGATGAATATAATTATATCTAAATGCACTATTAGTGAATTTTTTAGACACAACATACAGTTTTTTTTCTTATAGGGTCAAAGAAAAGTCATTTGTCTCTGTTGAGTTTATTTAGAAAAAGGAAGAAAATTCTTATGTAAAAAGTCCTGGTTGGTGGCCAGATAGTGGTGGTACACCCCATTAATCTCAGAACTCGGGATACAGAAGCAGGAGGATCTCTATAAGTGCAAAGGCAGCCTACAGAGTGAGTTCAAAGGCAGCCAAAGTTATACAAAGAAACCCTGTCTCAAGAAACAAACAAAAAGTGTAAGTTTACAGCATGATAAAGACAGAAATATTTCTTCATCAGAAACATTTCATACAGATTACTCTCTATATAAGTAGGTATGATACTGTTTCTTTGATCTATAAGGTAATTGATTTTATGTCTTTTGTAGGCATTTAAATGATTCCCCTTTATCAAGGTAAAGATTTGTATTCATAACAGTGGATGTGAAATTCACCTGTATGTGTACAATAATGTGTTGCATAGTGACTTTTACTGGGCATACATAACCAAATGTTTATTTTTCTGAGATAAGTCACCAAAGACCATCAAAAGTTTTGGTACAAATTCCACATAAAGTAGTGAATGAATGAATTTATTGGCTTACATAAATGAATTTATGGGTATGCATGAGAGCTTATTTCGAAGAACATAAAGTACTCACAAGCAGTGCCCTTACCAAAAGCATGCTTCTAGAACTGTGGCAACTCATCAAAGACAATGTTGCTGGCTCCTTGTACAATATAGAGCTCTCAAGGACAGGAAGCCATCCCTTTTCCAGAATCACTTACATAAACTTGGGAGGGAGGAATATTGAGAATCTCATAAGTTTCCAGAATTTCCTGAGATTTGAAAATTTCTTACTTCCTGATTGATGTAAGTTTTGTTTATTTCTTGAGTCTTGAAGAGCCTCTTCCAGGATAGAGGGTCTCATTTTGGAAGAAATTGCTAAAGAACAAACAGCAACAACTTAATGATTCTCAGACATAAGAATTGTTGTTCAAGGCCACAAAATAGGCTGCATCAACCAACTGAAACTCAGTTCCTCTGAGAACTTCAATATAAATTATTTTGCTCCAAATTAGAACTTATGAAGAAAAAACCCAGGAAAACAACAACACAAAACTATAAATATTTCAAGATAAGTTCTACTAACTTTGTATTTGAGAGTTATGAACCTAAATGGTTTGGTTTTTTTTCTGAGTAGTTTTTATATTTTATAGTTTTAGAGTCAACAAATTTGAAGAAAAATAAACTGTGTTATAGAGAAACATTATAGAGAAAAAGTTCCAGTGGATCAATTTTACACTAAAGGTGAAAGGAGAGGTAACATCCTTGAAGCATGCCTTTAGTTTTGCTACTGGAGTCAAGAGAATTACCCTTCAGTTACACATGTAGAACCGTGATCCACTTCCAGGAAAATGTCCTACTGTCTTGAGTGTGCTAAATGTTGATTCATATTAGAAGCCTGCATGCTACCTTGATCAGCAACCACTGAGATTCATTGAGCTCTTTGATAGTGCAGTAAATGGAACCTGACTCTTCATAACAGCTCAGGAAACATCTCTATTGTTTGATTTGTTCCCAGGGAATGACTTTAGTGTTAAGCAGGGTAGAGTTTACATTTCTAGAATAGCTATTTGATTGATATAAACAATTTTTTTTAAAAAAAATAATCAATTCCACATGAGAACTGAAAGTGAATAGGCCTGGCTCTTACACTTTTTGGTTTTCCAAAGCCATAGATTTTATGTGTAGGAAAATGTACTTGAATTTATGCTACTATAACATCTCTTTAGAAAATACAAAACTATACCTTTTATTTTTTTAAGTCATCTCCCTTGACCTGGCTTACTCCCTTTCTGTTTGATATTTTTTTTTCTCAGTGATTCCTCTCTACTACATGTAGGTAGTGATGTAAGTAAAAATCTCTATATTCTTCCCAAATAGATATATTCTTTCTTAGATTTTAGTTTTCTTCTCTCTAAAGCTATGTGAATTTGTATATAACACACACACACACACACACACACATATATACAACACAGCACACACACACATTTTTATGAACATGTTAGTATAGATGACATATCATTTTTTACAATTTTGTTTTTTTCTGTTTTTGTGTATATACAGGTTGTTTGTGTGTGCATAGACATGTATATGTGAATACTTGTACTATCTTGGCAGGAACATGTGGAGGCCAGAAATTGACATTAGATATCTTCTCTGAATGATATCCATTTTGTTTAGAGAGGCAGGGTCTCTTTGAACCTGGAATTCTCTAATGCTTCTGGTGTAAATAAGTGCTGTATAGGGATCCTCTCTATATACATTTTGATATTGTAGGCAAGAGTTCACATCTCCCTAGCCTTTATGCGTGCTTACAGTTCCAAGCTCAAATCCTTTCACTGGCACAAAAATTGATTTTTCACTACGCCTGTTTTTCTTTCTTTGTTTATTTCAAATAGTGTAATCAATGTTCTTACTATTTTTTACCAGTTATATAATAATAACGTAGGCAAAGTTTGATTGCATTTTTCTGACACCAAAATTCTTTCAATTTAGCTTTAATGCACATACATGTTTGGTTATGCTTTCCATGATTTCTTAAAGAAAACAAAGTAGTTGATATACTCCTTTAAATGTGATATTATTTTAAACTATAGGTTAAATTTGTAAAACTGCTTTTATAAATAGTATTTGGTATTCATTCTGAAACTCACAAAACTAAAGTCTGTGAGAAAACACATTTAATTTCTTTTGATTTCTAAGAATTGCTTCAATGACATAATAATGACATTTTAATAAATTCTGTAGCCATTACTAAATTAGAAAAGTGAGAAACAACAGGCTTTCAAACATCCACTGTATTATCAATACCATGCTATTTTAACAAACTTTACAGTAGGAATATTAGAAATAAGTTGCTATTAAGTTAGTGGTTAGTGTAGATGGTGGATAAATTTGAAATTAAAACTGACAAAAATTGAATTTAAGACTCCACTAACTCAATTTACCAAAAAAGGGTGGGTAAAGTTCCCTAGGTCCGGTGCCTTTCAAAATAGAAGAGAAACTACACACTTTTGGAAATAATGGATGATAATTATATTATAGTTTCAAAAATTACTAAAATGTTAGTAATTTTACATTTTTTTAAAAAAATTATCCAATTTCAGGAAGCAAGACTAATCACTAAGTTTAGTTTTCTTGTTTTTGCAATAGATATATTTTTCAAGAGTGAGAGAATATATTTCTGTATGTCTGATTTTATTATGACCATCCACCTATCAAAAGAATGTCTCAATTTGATGTATGATCATGAAAGTAAGAACTTTAATCCTTAAACACAAATAGTTTTACACATAGCCCTATTACGTGTATGAACTTAGGAATTTCTGTTGGCTACCAGTGCATTAGAGCATAATGGACACCTAGACCCTCTCAAAGTAGACTGAGACTATCCAGCATATGTATTTTCTTATATAGAACCATATATTACATATCATATCAAATGTCCTATATCCACTTTTTTCTTACAAGAAATGAGCTCTGAAGATCATTTTTCCCCAAGAGATGAGTTTTGCAAGTCTTTTCCGAAAGAAAAATCTAGCATTTCCTTTTATCATGAGTATTCAGCCATGTTAGATTATTGAAGCAAAGTAGAATGTTAGCAAACATTTTAAAACACAGCTTTGTAGGAATTTGACCTTAAAATGTATTCTTAGTGTAGATAAGTATAACCCTAAATCAGATTTGTGTTCTTTTTCATGAGAAATACTAGCATTCAATGAGGCTTCTGCCAACAACACACATAGGATGCATACTCATGACATACACTCCACTGAGTTTCTGGAAAGATCCATCATCATTTCTAGAAGCAATGCTCCATAGTATTAATGAAGTGCCTTTCTCAACAATGTAGCAGAGTGCAGGGACTTCATCTGAATAGGAATGATATTCCCTTAGGTAGCTTTGCAATGAGCAGGGCCTGGCTTGGGGATGGATGGTACCATTAAAACATCAAAGCTACTGGAGCATTCAAAACTGCAAAGTAAACAAAGTGCTTTAAGGAAAAACTGAGCGGAATGTTAAGTGATTGAGGTGGTACACCAATGTCTGGAAATTCCAGAGGCCAGCTAAAAGATTGGTCATAGAATGCATTTTCTGTGTAATTGGAAACAATACAGAAACAGGTTCCGTAAAAGCAATTTCTAGTGCAGGTTCTTGGCTCACTTGTAGGTTTGATTCATTGTTCATTAAATTTTATAACACATATCATGTTTAATTCCAGAACCTAATACTACAGTGCTAAATAGTTTACTGAGCATTTTAAATCCATGAGAAAGTGACCCTTCTCAGGTACATCTACAGGGCTAAGTAACAAGCTAGAAATAAGTGTTTAGTTACTGAAAGTACAAATTGAGTATGTTCATTGTGACTTTCTACACAATAAAATCTATTAGCCTGCAGAATCACCACCTAAAGGGATCCTATAAAGTCCATTAATGTCATTGTGTAGAGTCTGTTGAACAAAATGTAGAAAAGCACTTTGGAGAAAATAAATATATGAAGAGGAAATGTCTCTTTAAATGATTTTATCTCTCTTTAGTAAATATGTAAATACTTTTTATCTGCCATATACACTTCACAGTGTTTATTCTGTCTCTTAAATACGGTGAAGTAGGCTAGGAACCAGTACAGTTTATCCCTCCATTTTTAAAACTCAATTGTTTTCAGAAGCTCTTTCCAATATAATACTAATTCTTTTGAAATAGTGATATTCTTTTAAGCTCATTATCATCGTCGATATAACTCATTATAAAAGAAAACTGCAAAGAATTTTTTTTTTAATTTTTGATTTGTTTTATCAAGACAGGTTTCTCAGTGTAGCCCTGACTCATTTGAAATTCACTTGTAGATAAGGGTGATCTGAAACTTGTAGAGCTCTGTCTGCCTCTGTCTCCTGAGTGCATAGATTAAAGGTGTATGCCACCAATGTCCAGCTAACATTTTTTAGTGCTGGGAAGATGTGCTAGATAGTTTTGTCTTTGAGGAAGAAGCTCAGTTAAGAAAATGCCTCCATAAGATTGGGCTCTAGGCAAACCTGTAGGGTGTTTTCCTCATTAGTGGTTAATGGGGGAGGGTCCAACCCCAACACATTGTTGGTGGTTCCATCCTTGGGCTGCTGAAATTGGGTTCAATAGAAAAGCAAGCCAGAGAAGCCATTAAAACCAAGCCAGGAAAAATCACCCTCGATGACAGTGGTATCAGCTCCTCTTTCCTGGTTCTGTTCCTGCCCTGCTTGAGTTCCTGCCCTGGCTTTTTCTCTGATGAACCACAACGTAGAAGTAAAAGCCGTATAAATGCTTCCTTCTCCAAGTTGCATCACCCTAGAAATAGTAAAACTGAGACAAATGTGGAGCTCCCTTGTTTGTGTACCTGTATTTCATTCTGAGAACAATTTGAATGCCATCATATATTGTTGTCTCAAGGGTAATTTTTATATTCAGTAGCTAAGATCAGGTTCTGGTTTTTGTCAAGTTTCACTGTTACCATAATCTAACCTACATAATAAGAGGAAGTAGTTTATAATGGTCCACAAGGAAACATAAGAATTCAGGAAACAGCAGCCCTCATTGTCCGCCATGTTCAGGGAGTCCGGTTTTATCCCGTGCTTTTTCAGTCCCAGTCCAGCTGGCCTTGGTGAGCTCCCATTAGATCAGCCCCACCGTCTCAGTGGGTGGGTGCACCCCTCGTGGTCCTGACTTCCTTGCTCATGAAGAAGACTAATGTTCGTCTAAAAGAATAAAAGGTAAAATTAACTAACTACAATGAATTTGAAACATAATATTCTTACTATTTGGAATTAGAAAAAAACGTTAGTAACGCTACCATAAACAAGCATGCGTGGGTGCTGATGGGTTAGCTCAGTGAGAAAATGCTTGCTGAGCAAACAGAAGGACGTGAGTTCAATCTCCAGAGTCCACATAAACAGCTGCCAAGGACAATGGCACTGGGTTTTGATCATACTGCATGTACTGGCTTTTGGGGGGGGGGGGGGGGCTAGCCTGTTTGTATGCTCACCTTCCTAGACCTGGATGGAGGGGGAAGGACCTTCGACTTCCCACAGGGCAGGGAACGCTTACTGCTCTTCGGACTGGAGAGAGAGGGGGAGGGGAGTGGGGGAGGAGGAGGGAAATGAGAGGTGGGGAGGAGGTGGAAATTTTTAATAAAAAAATTCTCTGAGAATACAGAGAAGGAAGGTTGTGAAAAAAAAAGAATTCAGGAAACAATAACTTCATTCTTTAGCTCAGAAAGGGCAAGAAATGTTCAAATTCAGAGATATTTATCCTGTAATCTTATTAGGTTTAAATTACTTTCACACTCCACTATTGAAAAAACTTGGAGAAAAGAAAGACTTTTATAAATTGTAATTCTGAGTTTTAAACAAAACTTTTTATAATCTCTCTACAAGCCCTTTGCTTTCAGTATTATAGAATTATTTTAGATTAATTTTTTATTAGTGTCTTAAAAGTTAAGTCACACATATTATACCATGAAATCTTCTCAATGATGTTATCAGTGTATAATGCTTTCATTCATTGTAAGAGTCTCAATTTTCAGTGATGTTAAATCAACTGTTTAGAAAAGAACCCAAGATGTTCTTTTACTAACGGCTGTCTTCGTGCTTTACTGAGTAGAAACTTCGGTTCCCTTGTGTCAGCTTTGGTTACTCTACATGGCTACTTGACTACTCCCTATAACTAAAAAAATGAGAAAATTTTAGGGTCATTTATATTTCAGCCTATTACTAAAGTACATATAATTGAGCTACATTTCTACTTTTATCATGTAAACTTTTGCTATATTCTCTCCCACATAACCATTTTTAATAACAGTGAAACAGTTTAAATCTTCCTATGGAGAAAGGATCCACATATCAAGTAGTGTAGATTATTTGTAATTTAATCCTACTTTGAAATCTTGATATTTTAGATTATGTAAATTTGATTTACTAAAATTAATTATAAATACAAATAAAATGTATATTGTTTATTGTTTCAATAATTTTTTCAAAATGTAACAAAAAGTTCTTCATATTCAGAAACTAAAATAAATATGTGCTTTCAAAATATTGGCAGAAGTTGAAAGAAAATACATGAAAATAGGGAAGCTGTTGAAGTAAATATTGTAATTTCTTAAAGGAGCCTCACTGACTTACACTGAACTTTATTTCTCATTGTAAATACACTTGTCTTAACAGTACAACACATTATTTTAGTTTCTAAAAATGAAATGTTATTTTGCATAGAACAATATTTCATGTAGAATATTATACATGTAGCCCCACCGAAGACATGACACCAGAATTTTGGCTGGTAAGCCACAGTCACATGACAATACACAGATTATGAGTAATGAGTTAAATTAATATGCAAAAATTAGCCAACAAGAAGCTAGAGCTAATGGGCAAAGCAGTGATTTAATTAATACAGTTTCTGTGTGAACTAAGGACTAAACAGTTGAAATGAAAAAGCGACCTCCACCTACAAATTGGTGCCCATGTGGTCAACTAAAATCTACTTAAAACCTGAGAGGCCTTGCAAAAGAATTCTAGACACTAAAAGACAAAGTTTAGCTCCATATATTTCCTCCAGTGGGCTTTGCTCGCTGGAGGCAAACTGCTGCTCCATTAAGAAAGGTTTTCCTGATTCAGTCGTAGCAGGAAAAAGGCCACACCATTTTGAATTGCCAGCTTTCTGGACTGTGTTGCTGGTGTGACTTCTGGCTCTTCCAGGAGACTGAGCATTTGAATGAGGGTTGTGAGCAATATGCTATAGCTTGCTTGGTGGCAACTTGGACCAGCTGTGTGCCAAGAGAGGAGGCACTGTGCGTGGCTCTCAGAGGCAGCAAGCAGCTCTGCTATGCTGGACTGGGAAGGGCAAGTAGGCAGTACCATATTTCCCATAGCAATGATGCTGCTTAAGTTTTTAAGAAGCACATAGCATTTTAAGAAATGCTCCTGGATAGTAAACAATTACAGATAGACAATAAAATGGATTTAGACATAAAAAATGTGTCACAGTATTGGATAAATGTTTGTAAGCTTGAGAGAGAGAAGAAAAAAATATAGATAGTTATAAAAGTAAGTAGTTAAAAGAGTTAGAGTCTTTAAAGAGACAGAGTATAGATAGTCATAGATTAAAGAGTAAAGATAATAAAATAAATATTAAAAAGTAATGTAGTAACAACAAACAAGCCATGTAAAGATGGAAAATTCACAGAAAGTCTGGATTATGTATATTATTGTGTTATCTTTGAATTTATTGACTAAAGAGAGATATTTGATTCTGAGGACTGCTAAGCTAAGCCAACATATATATTTCAAAGGTATCTTGAATTAAAAACTGAAGTCTAAAGATATGTTGCTTTGGAAAAGAAGTTCTTTGGCTTCCATAGAGTATAAGTACCTGTGGATTCATTCCAGGCTAATATGGTTTGATGAATAAAAATCTCCCAATATGCTCGTGAGTTTTTTTTTCTGTTGGCCATCTACTTCTAGGAATGCAGCCTACCCTTAAGAATAATTGTTTTCCCCCAATGAGACTCTCTTGAAGAAAACTGAATTAATATCAGAGTTGCTACCAATTAGAGATTAATTCTGTAATAGGGCTGAGGTATCAGAGATTAATTCTGTAATAGGACTGAAGGATCTTGTCGAGTTCCATCCTTGATGGGTTTGTATGTTCCAGATTAGAGGCATGTGGATTAGAAATGTTAGGTAGATAAATGGAGATACAAAAAAATAAAAATAAAAGATAGAAACATAGATTAGAGTTGTGAAGGCAACCCAGTATTCACTGAAAAACAAATCACCTGCATTTATTTTTTTATGGTTTTATATACTCTAAATCAGAGGGTGGGGGAAGAAGGCAAAAGACTGTTTTACCAAGACACAAAGAACAAAGAGAGTTATTACCTCTTCAAAACCAGAACATCAACTATATCCTAAACTAAGTATTCTGTTATTTAGGCAGAACATGCAATGATCAGACCCTAGGCCAACCATCCTGCTGATACTCACATGTTTGGTCAAATATTCTGTCATAACCTTAAAAGAGCAAGAATAGACCTCAAGTCTCCAACCATTGGTTAAGGTGAAATGGCTCCACATTCATGAGCTCTGAAGGAAACACGTAGACTTCTTTTAGCTCTAGAACCCCTCTGGGGTAGAAACCTGCAGATTCTGTACTGGCTGCTTCAGTCTCTGAATTCATGTTTGTGTAGATCTTGTTGATTTAAAGAACAAATTTTCTTAATGTCCTCCTTCCTCTCTGAATCTTACACTTTTTATTCTTCCCTAGATTTCCCTGAGCCCTAAGGGAATGGAATTGATGGGGATATCCCACTTAGGGCTGAGTATTTCAGGGTCTCTCGCTCTCTGCACAATGCCTGCCTGTGGGTCTCTGGAATTTTCCCAATCTGCTGCAGGAGGAATTTCTCTTGTTTGAACAAGGCACTGATTTATGAGTATAGCTGATATGGGATTCCCCCTCTGTATGCTGTGATTACCATTAATGAATAATGAAACTGTTTGGACCTACAGCATGACAGAACTTAGCTAAATGGGAAAAACTAAATTGAATGCTGAGAGAAAGAAGGTGGAGTTAAGGAGAAGTCATATAGCCACTCTGAAGACAGATGCCAGAACTTTACCTGGTAAGCAACAGCCTCGTGGTGATACACAGATTAATAGAGATGCATTAAATTAATATGTAATTGTTAGCCAATAAGAAGCTAGAGCTAATGGGTCAAACAGTGATTTAATTAATACAGTTTCTGTGTGATTATTTCAGGGCTGAGAATCTGGGAATGAAACAAGCAGCCCTTCTAACAACATATAGCAGAACATCATTAGCACTCATTTTATTGCTATGCTTGTTTGTTTGTTTGTTTTTAGAACAATAGTATTGGATTTTACCCTATGTCCCTGCACTATCTAATTGAAAGATCCTGGTCACACAATCAATGTCAGGTATGATTTAAAGAAAATAAAATATTGGTTGGTTACTCCCACAAGCTTTTTGCCAATATTGTACTTATCTTGCAGTCAGGACCCCCATTGTAGGTCAAAGGATTTGTGGCTGGTTTGTGTTTACTTTTCTCCTTTGCTGTCTTTCTTATTATATCAAAGATACTAGCCTGTAGGTATAAGGCTCTTTGTAGGCATGAGCTGGATGTCTCCATTTCCAATGAGTTACATAGGTGCTATCCCTTAGCAATGGTGCCTTGCTGTCAGCTTGCGTACAACAAAATTAGTCTTGGCAAAAGCCTGAGTAGTTTGATGTTTCTTATGGTACCCTTGTGTCCATAAAGAAGAGAAGATTTCTGAGTCATGGATATTAAAATGAGCACTTAAGTAACATGAGGAATTGTCAATCAGACAACTAAAGTAAGAATTTCCTGCTAATCTTTCCATTTTGCTTTTATTCGTAGTAGACAGTGAACAAAAGGGCAATAAGAAATAATCAAGTTAAGAAGGAAATCTTGCATTAATTTGAAAAAATTCCAAGAAAGGTTATCCAAGGTAACCCTTGACTGTTACTGCATCAGCTTTCTGAGCACTGCATACTCCAACCCTGAAAAACGTGTGCTTTGATGCTCCCAAGTTTCCTACCTTTCACCTTACTCTGGCTTTCTGCCAGCAGACAATTCATAACTCTTCCTGACATTTATTTTAAAATGTTCCCTTGTCTGCTGGTACACTTGCTGACCTATGACTCAAACTTGAAGTTAGAAAGATCAAATTACACTGCTCATTTTTGTCTGGCTGAAGTCTTCATCTCTTAGCATAATATGTCAAATTAAGAAGGTACTCTTTTATAAGTAAGAAAAGATAAGGAAAAAAAGAGAATACCTTCCCAGGCACATTTTTCCATTCTAACTAGAAACATTTTTTGTTTCTAATTATTTGTCCCTCTCATTACACTGTACAAAATATATTTTACCCTTTCATTCTTATACACCAAAGAATTTATTATTGTGATGCTCACAAAATCTGCCTTTAAGATACTGTTGACATGAACTGATGTGAGGGAATTTGATCATGCAACTACAAGAAACTGCAAGATAAATAAATATAAAAATAAAAATCAGAAAATCATAGAATTATTTCCTAGGGTAGTAATTTTTGATTTCTTTGCATTCATGCAAATTTCCAACAGAAATAGTATGTAAGATGAACTTAAGTGAATTACAGTATTTTTAATTATGACTTATATATATTATAAAAGCATAATAACATTATAGTCTCATTCAATATAGAATTTATTTCTAAAACTACATGTCTTAAATGAACCTACTTAGATATGTGTATATTTATGTATGTTTGTGCATGTGTGTGTATATATATTACATACCCATATGCTGGAGATACACACATGCAAACATACACATGCACACATACACACACACACACACATACACATAGAGGTACATATGAACATATTACCACAGATATTTAGAAAATGTTAGTGTTGGAAGTGTGGTGCCGGAAAATTGTCTGTATTTTGTCAATCATGTTTTAAATAAACACTGATTGGCCAGACAGGAAGTATAGGTGGGAAAATAAGACAGGAAGTAGAAATGATGCAACAAGAACAGGAGAATTCTGGGAAGGAGGAAGTTGATTCTTCCCAGTCTTGTGCAGATAACCTAGGAAGCAGGATGTGACCTGTCAGCTGAAAAAGGTACTGAGCCATATGGCAAAAATAGATCAGAATAATGGGTTAATATAAGCTACAAGAGCTAATAAGTAGCTGACCTAATGGGCCAATCAGCTTTATAACTTATAGAGATCTCTGTGTGATTTTCTTTGGGGATAAACAGCTGTGGGTAACTGGGCGAGACAGAAACTCAACAAGCAGGCCCCTTCATTTTACAGAAGTGTGAGTTACGTTTGTTGTTTAGAGGGGGAAAATTTGTTATATTTTAAGACTGAAGTAACAGTGATAAATCTGAGAGACTTAATTCTGTTAAGGTTTCTGTGAAAAGTAATTGATATAATCAAAGCTTTTTAAGTTTCAATGAAAGTAAATATAACATTATTTCTATCAAAGATTAAAACTATACAGCATATGTCTGTGAATATGTTTCATATGTGAAAGGCTTTTCATGCCGATATAGAAGTTCATAGTGTCACAGGCTACTAAGATCACCACCATTTTATTTTTAACATGACTAAATGTTTTATGATAAAAGAATAAGGCAATAGGGTAATAAAATTCCTTTTTAATGTATATATATATATATATATATGTTTATACACATAAATGGAATTTAATATTATATAGCAGTTTTGCTTTTTAAGAATTATTTTGTATCTATTACTCACTGGAAATAAGATACTTTATAATTAAAATATTTAGTAATTATATCCTAGTAAAGAAAATTTAACTTCTCAGTTTTATATTTTTCCTTCCATAAGATGTGTTATTTACCAATGGAACTTTATTAATACCTATTTCCAATAAGTAAATTGTACTTCATTAAGGAAAAGCTTTGTTTTAATTCCTCTACTTGAAATTCCTGCTATGTGTACAATAATTGCTAAAAAAATTGCAGTTATTCTACAATACAAAATGTTATGCTTTATGTTATATAATGGGTTTTTCTTAAAGCTAATTCACTATTTCCCTCCATTGCTACAACAAATATTCACAAAACATTTTGCAGCATCCTGGCACTGAATGCAGGACTGTGACTTATGAATATGCTAATGAGATTGCATTCAACACTGGCAGAAATTCAGGACTCAAATACAATTATTGTCCTGGCAGTCCTCAGTGCTATCACACCAACCCTGACAAGGAAAATTTAAGTCAATTAATATAAGATATAGCTTTTGAATTGCAATGTGGAACTGATCAACATCACCACAACTTAGCAATTACAATATGTTAGTTACTACAATAATTTTTTCATTCATATTATTAGAATGCTCGACAGAAATTTCTAGTGGTAGCTTTCATGTGTTAGTATTATTAAGTTTCTGAAAGTTCATTTTCTCTACACTATTTGTTCTAACAGTAACTCCTAGAATGATATCATTCCTTGTTTCAAAGCAGCCTTGGATACCAGAAGCTTTTCTCAGCCATTTGCACACCCTGTTCTTACTGGTGAACCAAATGTTTAATGGAATCACTGTGGAGTTACACTTGTTTCAAATTTCAAAGCAGTGCTTTCCTCAGATGTGATAGCATGCCCTTAGCTTTTCAGTTTCTGCAGAACAAATTGACTTCCTATAACCTCTTGATTATGCAGTGTCAGACCGTTCTTTCAAATGTAAACCATATCAGTATTCAGGCCTTTGCTAAAAACCGGCTCCTCTTTGGTTGCCATGAAACAAAGGAGGGACAAACTGAAGAGTGGTCTGCCTAAAGTCAAACAGTCTTAAAACCAAAGCATTTTCCTCCATCATGGGGAGTTTCATAGCTTGCCTAACTTTCCCTAGGTGATTCCTAGGGAGTTGTTGTCATTGCTGTTACCTTTAAATCTTCATATGTTTATTCATTACTTTCATTGTTTCTCCACTGTCCAACAGATTATTGACATGTCTATACAAAAACAATAAAGTCAGTGCTAACACATGGTAAGTTACTTAGACTTCTCTTCTGCCTTAGTGTTGACACATAAAATCATCATCCAAATCTGAAACCAGTCGTTTTTGAAGCAGTATTAATAAAAATTTAGAATGCATGTATCTTGGCTATAATGAATTTCTTCTTTCTGACATTACTATATAGGAAATGTTATAGCATATTCCAATATAAGCAAGCCTTTAGAGTAATGTTTAATGATATATGTATTTGAAACATCATTCTGAATATATTAATAGAAAATATTTTATAATTCTAACTTTTGTCATGCTAATTTCAATTAATGATTTCTAAATAAACCAATCACTAATAATATTATAGTGTGCACATTAGCCAAGGTTGTTTTTGGTTGTTTTATCAAAGGCCATTCACAAGGACATTTATTACTAGGGAGATAGTTCCAAATTCAGGGACCATTGGAAGAAATGTGCTGTTGGTCCCACATGTCTCTCTATATCATTCGTGATTTTACAAGTTTTCAAGGATATAGGTTTCATTCCATTAATAGCTTATTTCTGATGGATTTTTCTTTTTTTTTTCTTTTTTGTTGTCATTTTTTTGTTTGTTTTTTTGAGACAGAATTTCTCTGTAGCGTTGATGCCTGTACTAGAACTAGCTGTTGTAAACCAGGTTGGCCTCAAAATCACAGACATACACCTTCCTCTGCCTCAGATAGCCATGTGCCACCATCGCCCATCTATTTCTGAAGGTTTTAGGAAAAGGAAATCATTACAGTAACCTTTAGAAGCTAATACGAAAGCAAAAGAACAATTGTGATGTGCAGCACAGGACCATAGCAGTGTTTATTGTCTGCTTTCATTATTCAGCATAGTATTGGTGATAGTATGGTGTACTGTTCATTAATTATTTGGAAGTAAAGTCATTATTAAATGTTTGAAAACAACAATTATTCATGGATGTGAAAGTCTCATATTACAAACCTAGATAATCAATAGGTAATCGCATTTTTTTTGTTTGTTTGTTTGTTTTTCGAGACAGGGTTTCTCTGTGGCTTTTGAGCCTGTCCTGGAACTAGCTCTTGTAGACCAGGCTGGCCTCAAACTCACAGAGATCCGTCTGCCTCTGCCTCCTGAGTGCTGGGATTAAAGGCATGCGCCACCACCGCCCAGCTGGTAATCGCAAATTTTACTACAATTTTAAAGTTCAGATGAGTTATAGTTAAAGAGGGTACTGAGACCAAAAAATCTCAACTATTTTGTTTTCTAAAAGAACCCTGATGGCTCCTTGGCCTGGAGAGGGAGGGAGGGGAGGTATGGGTGGAGGGGAGGGGAGGGAAGGGGGAGGAGGAGGGGAGGAAATGGAAATTTTTAAATATAAAAAAATAAACCATGGGGGAAAAAAAGAAATCTAAACTAACCAAGGGAAATAGTTCATCTGAAAATCATCAATGTTATCAATACATGCAGTTTGGAATATTCTCAGTATGTGTGCTTCTTCCTCCATGGCCTTCCAGAATTGGTTTATGAACTACTTTATGACATTCACCACTTACAGACTTTTTCCCACTCAAGACCTTCTGTGCACTCTATGAAATCTTGTAAATTAGAAATGAACATAGTACCAATTTATAACTAAAAATGTGGTTAAATGAAGTTCAGAAAATCAAATGTTTGCTATGAAAGAGAACTAAATTCAATCTATGTTTTGCTCAATTCTGACATTCCTTTAGCACCATCTACAATGCTTAATTCATTATCCTGTTCAGTCATGTTGTGTAATTCATTATCTTAATTTGAAAACAAAAAACACTGAAGTTTTTTCTTCTTTAGCTCATTATAGTAAAAATTATTTTTGACTTGAAATATATAAACTCAATTTATTTTTGTCACCACAGGATTTGCAAGTGATAATATTTTAATTATATATAAAATGGTGATGATATATGGAAAAACATATTTGCAGATTCCAGGGATGTTTGCTTCTTGAGAATTTATGAATTCATGCATAGTTATTTCTTTAATCTGCCTCATTTTCATTATTTTTAATCCCATTTTGAATTGCACATGTAGTATTTGGCAAGCATTTCATCTATGACTGAGATCCTGAACCTTTAAACACTGCTTATTATTATTAGAAGCTGAGTTTAGTCTTTAATAGGTTAATAATGCTGTCCTATTATGTTTGGCACATATGACAGTAAGATTTCTCATAATTTTCAAGGGATTAGTTCCTTAAGAAGTCAATTATTTGGCTCTTTACTTCTCTTTTTCATTACATTTTCCAACTGCTGCACAGTGGCACAACAGGGTCTTTGTCCACTGCTTAGAGGAACTATTTGTCAATTGTTTTGCTTCAAGGACTGCCTCCTTTGTCTGTGTTCTTCCACAGATCCAGAAAGTACCTCAACAAAGAAGAAAACTAAAAGAAAAAAAAATGCATTTTTTTTCCTTGAGAATTTCATTACAGATGGAAAAGTTTTCTAACTGTATTTCACAACGTACTTAATTGAGAACTAAAGGAAAATTCATTCTGCAGTTACACTGGGGACAGAGAGAAAGAGACACTTAAAAATAGAACGTTCTAAGAAAGAAAAAAAAGAACTGTCTCTGGCTCTGGTAAAATGACAGTATTCGACAGCAGGCAAAAATGAAAGAGGAACAGAGAACTTCCAGCTTAATATCTGAGCAAATCAGGTTAGAAATAGGATGCTCTTCTGAGTTTAGTAAAACCAAAAGGTATTTTTGATGTTATGTAAACTAGTCTTTGCCTTTCATAGGTGAAAAAAATTGCATCCTGGAGAAAATAAATTAGTATTTGCTCATCCTTTCGAACAAGTGTCAACAAACCACAAGTTTAGACTAAGGTATAACTAAGGTTAGTGTTGTGGGAAGTGGCTGAACATGGGAACGCTGCATTACTTTTGTTTGGCTAATTTTTGCTTGTGATGAGCAATTGCCCCATTGGCTGTTACATACAATAATGTAGTTAATGCTACCCATTCCTATGTACATAAGTTTGGAGGAGGTAATCTATAAATTTTTTATCTACACTCTTTCACAGTCTCCAGGTCTCTAGTGAATTTGTTACTTGTGAATAAATTTATAAGACATTTATAAAGGGTTTGAAAAATTTCCTTTCATATGGGATGCTAACTAAATTCTGAAAACAAAACACTGCTTAATTCCCTGTTTCGATTTATTTGTTCTTTTTCTTTTCTATCTTTGGTTCAGTCACAAATAATGGTTATTAAGAGTTCTGTTTTAATGTTTGGCTCCTTTGTCAGCTTCAGTGCCAGAGTGGTGTAGTTGAAGGTGCAGCATATAAACTTTAACATATTTACAAACGTGCCCATTTAAAGATAAACCATTTGATTCTCCATGAATTAGTAAGAACTGTCTTACTTAGCAATAGCACATGGAGTTTGAAAAACTGGATTGCAAAAAAAAACTTGTATAGGATGCATGCAATGCTGCACATATTGGAAATGTATTTCAAAAAAAGTGAATGGTCCCCAGAAGAAATAAAACATTTCCCACTTGTTGAGAAATGTATTGAGTGATGTTTCTATAAATTAATTTTCTTCCTGAATTTGTTCTTTAGTGGATCCAGGAGAATGTGAATGACTTACATGAGCCGACATGTTCAAAGAAGCTAGAAAAAACATTCTGAGAATAGAGAGAAACTTTTCCTAACAAAACAAAGCAGTTCGTTGAAAATATAATTAACCTCGCATCTCTCTCTTCTTTGACTACACTGAAAACATATTTTCCTTTGGGAAAATATCCCTTTTTATATTCAGTGCTGAAAGATTGTGCTGTTCTCAGGGTATTGCTACATTGAGGGACAGTAACTTCAGGGTCCCCTCCTTATGTTTGTTTAGTGGTGTCTGTCTTCACAGAGAGAAGGACCCACCATCTGTGGGGCAGTTGAAAATGTTATTCAGGGATTTCAAGTTTCTTGATATCTGTGCATGAAATGTCAGTAAGTCCAACTCACATTCTGTGTCAAACATATTGTATATGTTTCCATAGAATCAAATGCACTGAGTGATTTTCATATGCATTAAATATTTGCATGATATTTTTCTAATTTTACTTCACTCATTGTTTCTCAGAATACTCATATTGAGGAATTTATAATTTTTACAATAAAAACATTACATATAGTTATGAACCATAGAGGTAATTTATGCTTATACTTAATTACTGTCACTGTAGCAAATTCATGTTGAATACAAATTTAAAATAATTTATTGAATGATGTCATTAGTGTTCCTTTATAATACATGGAGGCTACAATGCAGAAGTATTGGGTGATGTTTTCAAGTTGTTTTCTCTGAACTTTGGGATTTCTTGGGAGTTTGTATGGAGACAAGAGAGAGTAGCTGGGAAGAACTAGGGAAAAAAATAGAAAGGTGATGATGTAATTCTATCTCAAATAAAAGCATACAACAAAGAGAAAGAATAAAAAGAATGGTTTAGACCATTCTCAATTATACCTAAATAGTGTATATCTACCCATGTATATTATCTATAACAGTTTACACAGGATTTTACTTGTAATCTGAATAGCTTAACTCTAAAACACATGGGAATACCAAAGACAAAGGTAATTTTTCAAGGGCACTTAGTAAGAAAATTAGTGATATTAAATTTTATATATTTTATATGTAGGCTGCTCCAGTACATATCCTCAGAAGGATTTGCTGAGAAGGTTACTTTGAACAGCATGACACATAAATTTAGGTCAACTTCTCTGTGAGGCAGCATAATAATTAGTGAATCAATGAACAAGAAACTATATTTCTATTCCAGGTGAAAAGAAATGCATGAACATATATGTACACACACTTGTACGCTCTTAAACAAGCATGGAAAAGGGAAATACATCAAAAACACAGAAGAGAGAATCTGTCCTACTTTATTTTCCAGATACTGAGATAGCTGGGTGAAAGGGAGCTGGCCGCTAATGAGAATTTTCTTGTCCTAAGATTAATCATTGTCTTGTCATTAGTTCCTTTTTGAGAATTATTGGAAACCTTCTATATTTACCTAAACTGAAGCAAATAAAAATATTTTCATAAAGTCCTACTGCAGTGCACCGTGCCCCCGTGTCTACATTCGATGCGCTTTTACCCAGTTACCGAGCTTCGGGCAAGGGGCTGGAGGTTAAAATACACAAACACACACAGACAGAGAGACAACGACACGGGTCATCCTTGAATTCCCCAAGAATGCCCCCTTTATTGTGTTCAGGGGCAGATTATATAGAGATAGCCACGCCCCAGCCAAACCCACCAGAAACCACTCTCCTGCCATCAGGAACTCCTGAAGGTCTCATGCTCAGAGCATCTGTAGGCACTCAGATCAGGGGATTACAAGAAATTCAGGATCTGGGTTCTCACTGCTCCCAACAGCCTACATATAAACATAACTTCCAGTTTTCTAATTTCATTCTATGTTTTTAATATATACAGTTAATCAAAATATTTTAGAATACTATTACTATTTATTTGACTAAGCCTGGTACAGATAACCTCTAAACCAACTTTCTATCACTTTTTTATTTAAAACATAGTCAGTTATTTAATTGTTTAAAGTTTTTACTTTATTTCACCCCCATGTGTTGTGGTGTGTGTGTGTGTGTGTGTGTGTGTGTGTGTGTGTGTGTGTAGTCAGTAAAGGTTTTTATTTTTATGAGCACCAGACATTTTTGATTTTGTGCACTATTTTGGTAAGAATGCCCCTACGAGGGGAAGGGCCTTGGTCATTCCTTGAAGTAAAGCTTCAGACTTTGTTGACTCTGCATGGGAAGCCTTACCTGTTTTGAGCAGTGGGTGGGGTAGTGGGGATTGGGAGAAGGTGGAGGAAGTGGGAGGAGGAGAGGGGGTGGGATAGCTATGTAAAATGAGAAAAAAATGTTTAAAAAATCTTACTATTTTTTTATCTGAAAAAAAAAATACCCATATACAATGTACTATATTCCTACTTAGGAGACATTTATCAATTGAAAGAAAAAAAACTGGGGTGAAGTCAGACAAGCCCTGATTCTTCTTTGGTTGTATGAAAACCGTTTAAGAAAACCCAGCAAGTGAGCAAGTGGTAGAAGGATGTTCCGTGACAATGTAATGATTAGTGGTTTATTGTGATAAGAATGAAACTAAAAATTCTGAGGAGTACTGAATGAAATAGCACACTATTTCAATAATGGATCTGTTTCTTAGTATAACTGTCAATTAGTGAAGCAAATTAGAATGCCCAAAATAGTACATGATAAATCGAACTTGTGTGTATTCCTATCGCTATAATCTGTATTTTGTCAAATCAGTTCCTCCATGCTTTCTGCATCAAGACAGAAATATTTGGAGTGTTTAAAAATTCCAATAACTCTTCCCCAACACTGTGGCATCTCCCCGAAATTCTACCACTGTTTTACTGCCCCTCTTCTTTCCTCAGATGCTCTCTTTAATGTCAGGTCATTGTTACACACCATGGTTTGAATTCTTTCTCAATACCTTTTGCTTTGTTTGCTTTATTGCTTTTTTTTCTTCTTTCACTTACCTTTTTAAAGGGTGGATGTTAAAACTATGACTTCTATTAAATTCAGTTTCTCACCCGCAATTACTCTCATGGCTAGATAATAAGCAAAAACAACAGATGCTCATGACTGCTGATAAATTTACATTAAATGCCTGTAACAGAGGTTGAGAATGTCCCTTAATATTGTATTTCATTTTTCTGCTGCACACACTCTTGTCATTCTCCCTGGCCATAAATCATCATCTTCTCGCCAATCCTCAGCCACAGTTGATAACCTTTAGCATTTTATTGGCAACCCCAATTTGTTCTGCATATCAAGTACCCCATCAGTACCTTTAACGGCGTGCACTTTTCCTTTATCCTGTTGCTATAAATAACCCATTCAGGCTTGGCTGTTTTATACAATCATGTTCATAATGTGACTCTGCCTTTAATCTATTACCCTGGTGTGTTTACCTCGATCATTCCTGATTATCTCTTTGTCCTTTACAACATTACTCTTTTGGTATAACATATGCTAAAATTTATTCAACCTTAAAATGTCCCTCTTATGACCCTAATTATCTCTCTTTCTCTATTATCTTTCCTTCCCTGCCAGAACAACACTGTGAAAGAATTTTTCCTGACTTAATCGCTCCTTTCCTCCTTGCCCTATTCTATCTCTTAAACCCATCTCAGTCATATTTTTATTGCCCTTTATAATGAGATATCTCCCAATAAAGTCATTAATGGCTTCTGCAAGCATTTGCACTAATAAACACTCATCCTCCCACACAAATGGTCTGCGTTTGTGGACACTCCTATAAACAATTTCTTCTTTTCATTATTTTCTTGTTTCCTTCGTGAGTTTGTGTGGGAGGACTGGTGATTCCGTACAGTGTAAGCAGATAATAGATTATTATTGAATATACAGTGACAATGCTGACATTGGTCTCCATTTGACTTTTCCCTTTACCCAAATCGTTCATTCTTCCAACTGCCGTGTGACTCTCTCTGGTAGCTCTCAGTGTTTCTGGCATGCATATGAATCCCAGTCACTTATATAAATACTGGTAGCCATGATAACCCTTACCAAGTGTCCTTATTCAGATATATATTTTCCATATCCTATTATAAATAATTCATAAAATAGTATACTGATTTTCCTTTGGTTTCTTGGTGAGAGGATAATCCATTTACTTCAATTTGTAAGACGTATGGATAACTAGTGTATTTTGTTAGATCCTGTACGTAGGAGTGATTTGCTTTATATATATATATTTGTTTATTGGATACAAAAAATCAATAATAACATATTTTCCTTTTAGTATGCTAATTCAGACAATTTTTTAATGATGTTTACACTAATGCCAACATTTTCTTTAAGCAGTATTTACCTTATCTTTACTTTTTGCTTTGATCTTTTTAGAAATCTTTTTTTTATTGCACTATACATTTTTCTTCACTCCCCTCCCTTCTCTCCCCTCCTCTTCTACCCTTTCCTATGATGCCCACACTCGAATTTACTCAGTAGATATTGTCCTTTTCTCATTCCTATGAAGATCCATATATATCTCTCTTAGGGCCTTTGTTATCTAGGTCTTCCCTACATTGAATAATACATTTTTCTATATTCTTTTAAAAAATAAAACCATATCAAATATTTAAATTATCCACTTAAAACTGGACATCCTTTAGTTAGCAAGTAATTTATGTAATCGGCACCATGATATCCGTTTAGTATGTATTTTACTTCTTTCTGAGTCATACGATGGCATTTGGCTATTTTACTTCTGATGGCAACAGCAGTACACCTCTTCCTTACTGCAGAAGGCAATTATGCTCAATTATTTCATGTTTAAATCATGTGCCCAGAAGATGCTGCTATTGACTTTTTTTTTTTTTTTTTTTTTTTTTTTTTTTTTTTTTTGGATTTTCGAGAGAGGTTTTCCCTGTAGTTTCTATAGCCTGTCCTGGAACTAGCTCTTGTAGACCAGGCTGGCCTTGAACTCAGAGATCTGCCTGCCTCTGCCTCCCGAGTGCTGGGATTAAAGGTGTGCGCCACCACCGCCCAGCTGCTAGTGACATTTTAATATCTTTTTTTTTTCAGGTAGTCCTTTCAAATAATTGGGTCCACCTTTTTCAAGGATAGTAATAAACTATGTTACTCATTTCTTAGTTAATGACCTTGAGTTTATAAGAAGATAAGTATCAAATAATGAAATATTTTTTGACTGATGGAGGTAATTTAATAAGTAGTAAATTAACTGTTTTGTGATAAATTATCATCCTTTAGGTTCATGTTGATTCATCTGTCAGAAAACATATTTACTCTGAAATAATTTTGAGATATGTTATGTTTCGATGAGCAAATTAGAATGAAATATTGTAAACTTTTGGTAGATATTTTGTTACTAATAAAAATATTTTTATTTAGTAATTAGACCATTTAAATACTTATAATAAAACAGTGCAAGTTTGGTAACTTATAATATAAATAAATAAATTTATAAATAAGAAATTTATTTCTCATAATTCTGTATTCTAAGAAATTCAAAATCAAAGATAAGTCAACTTGAATTCATTTATTCTTGATAATTAAACATCCAATTCACTTCTAGAAGCCAAATAACAGATTTTATTACCTTGGTATGTACAAATGGAATTATCTATCTATCTGTCTATCTATCTATCTATCTATCATCTATCTATCTATCTATCTATCTATCATCTATCCATCTGTCATCTTTCTAGGGATTGGTCTACCTTAATCCTTTCTCCAATACACCATGCTCCCTTGCAACCCTTTTAATATTGATCTTGATTATGTTGTTGCTCTTGGTTTTCTGTTTGTTTGTGGGGTTTTTTTTGTTATTTTTTTTCAAGACAGGGTTTCTCTGTGTATCTCTGGTTGTCCTGCAACTCAGTTTGTAGACCAGACTGACCTCAAATTCAGAGATTTGCCTGCCTCTGGCTCCCCAACAGTGGGATTAAGGTCATGTGCCACCATGCCTTATTACTCTTGTTTTTAAGAAGGGGTATCTCTGTGCAGCTCAGAATGACCTTGAAGTCTTAATCTCCTGCCTTAGTTTTACCAGTGCTGGTATTGCAAGAATGTAGTACCATGTTTCCTTTATGATTCAATTTCAAGCACGATTGTGGCACATTGTTTATGCTGTTTCACATCCTGCTTGATGCTCTAGCATTATGTTGTGAAAATAGTTCCCCTATGATATACAAAATTGTCCTTAGATTTTTAATGAGGTTGGGCATATTTTTCAAGTGGTGATATGTGTGATTTATTTAATGCTCCACAAAAGCATCTTGCTTCCAACATTTTCTGTAACCGGAAGGTAGCATAACATTAATCTTGCATGGTAAATGAATATTCAATGAAACATATTTTCAAATGTAATCACTGCATTCAACGGAATGTCATTTATTATAATGTGAGTAAATACTTCTACAAACTGTCCACAGAGAATGATTCTACTTTTAGCAAAGTAAGGAGTTGTTGATTCACACATATGCTTCTTTAGGGAGCGTACAAACATAATTGAAGTATACTTTAATGGCTTACCAGATTGGAAATACAAAGATAGACAGGATCAGGAGAATAGATTTTTCTCTCCTGAATGTGGACACTTCTTTGAAAACCTAGGATTAAATTTCACAGCTGTTAGCACCAGAATAATGACAGAGACATCTTAGGCAGTCATCATCATGAATTGAAGAAACTATAAAGCTATAAAATCTTGTTAAACTTCAGGAGATAAAATTCTGCAATACCAATTTCAACTAAAAACACAGAATATTAAAACTAAATATGGCACACCATACATGTTGAATGGTTAGGATACACCTGAGATTCAGATATATACTGACATCTTAATTACAGCTACCAGTGTTATCTGAGAGCAGTTCTTGACAACATATACTAAGGAGAGAGATTGCTAGTGAATATACGTCCCTGTCAGACCTGAAAATCTCCCAGACATTGTCAGAGCAGGCTCTTAGTAATTATTAGAAGACTCTCTTCTGAACTAAATTAATTGTAGAGATGTAGGTAGGGAATACAACATGTCTGTAGTCAGTGATTTTACTTAACTGATTTTGAAAGATATGTCCCCTTAGCTGTATTACCTCCTTGAAGCATGCAGTCTTTCAGATGGTAATACTACTAACACTATATAGATTTATCTTACACCATATGTATAGCATAAAATAATAGAGAGGTTTGCGTATGTGAATGAGTATATACATATGTAGATGATGACAGATAGATGGATGTATAGGCAGATTATAGAAGGATAGACAGAGAGATAGATGGACAGATACATGCTAACACACACAATCTGCTTTGCTTCTGTTTTACACTTATTAGGTATAGAAAACATACTTGATCTTCCCTCTTAATCAAAAATTGCTTTCATAACTGTATTTTATTAACATAAACTAACAAGGAATTTAAAAAGATTAATGAAGTGTTTTGTTTTGCTACACTGACTGCTATGTGTCAGTCCATCTTTCTGTTGCAAAAGCTTTGCTTCTTTACTAGGATATCCCATTGCACTAAGAAGCCATGTGACCCTGGCTTAGACATCCAAAGAATCTGTAAGTCACCTGTTACAAGGAAAGGACTATGAGTGTATATATATATATAATATATATATATTATATATATATAAATTATAATATAATTTAAAATGTTATTTTACAATATATTAATTCGGCATCTGCACTAATGATATCCATTTGTAAAATACTTTAACTATTTGTTTTATTTCTACATTAACATATAGACTCTAGTTAAAGTTTTTATATCCAAGAATCTAAGCTAGTATATTAAGAACACAAAATAAAACACCAAAGGATGTTTAAACTCACATAAACAGTTACACTTTTTCTTCTACTCTAAATGTTTGGACTCTTATCTGGTGGTGGTGGCTCAGAACTATAACTCCAGCGCTTGAGAAGCAGGAGTAGTTGGATCTCTACAAGTTTGAGGCCAGCCTGGTCTACAAGAGCTAGTTCCAGGACCGCTAGGGCTGTTACACAGAGAAACCCTGTCTCAAAAAGCCAAAAAAAAAAGTTTGGACTCATCAATTTTTTCATATATATATATACATATATATATATATATATGTATATATATATTGCCTTTTAGTTACTTATATACTTTTTAACCAATTGATTATTCTTGTATATAGGAAAATGAAGGAGACTGGATGCTCTGGTTACTTTATCTTCCTTTTTTTTTTTTTTGTCTGGGAAGCTCAGCAGTACGAGCATGAGAATCTCAGCCATATTACTATACCTCCTTGGAAGTAATGAAGAAAGTCTTGTGTAACTGTAGTATGAAGAAAAGTGAATATTAATAGTTCTATTTGGGAATAGTAAAAGAAATAGACTACAAAGAATTTTTTAATCTTGATTTAGTTAACTATGGATGGTAAGATTTGTTATATAACATTCTCCCCATCTCACACCATTAAAATCAGTACTTAATGATTTGTTACTTCACAACAGCATACAGAGAACTTTTACTATCATCAGTACATTAGTGATGCAAGAGTTGAAATGTGGAAATTTTCAGCAACATTCAGAAGAAGATGCAAATTCATAAGAAGTATTTGGTGTTTGTAGCACATAGTATAGCTTCACTTTTTGGATGCGTGAGACGTGTGGTACCATATTATAAAGTCTTCTTCATTGCTGGGAACTTTGGGGGACTGTTTAGAATAGTTTCTTCTGTATATCTTAGCTTAAAATTTATGTCTATTTTATAAAATAATTTTGTGTGGATATATGACTCATTAAGAACTTCCGATTTCAATCACATAATAAAATGTCACCTGAATTATAATGGCTTTTGATGACCATTCAGTTTTTAAAGAGTAATAGGATCGGCTCAGATATTTTCAGTAAAAGGTGAACATTTCATTTGAAATAAAAAAGAAAGAAATGTCATATCAATAGAGGACTAGATCTCCACTAGCATCTTTATATTTTTCATGGGGCAGAGATTAGAGAAAACTGATAATTTTGTCTTTGCTGCCCATTAGGTGTCCATTATTTGGAGGTGTAGCAGGACATGAGCTCCACCAAGGGTTGTGGCTATCAGTGGGCTTCCCTGTTACTTTCAGACACTTAATCAGCAGCAGACCATGGACAGAGGTGGCCTGGCCTACCTTCAAGAGAAAAAAATAGCAGTATCAAAACCAAACAGCAAAAAGAAAACAAGATATAAGGGACTTCAGGACAGTGACTCCAAACAGAAAACTCTGCAACTTTAGCTTTATAAGAAGGACACTCAATATCTCTGTCTTTGAAGAACTCAAATAAGATTCAGTCCCTCAAGCACTGATCCTCACTGAAGTAACTACTGAGGTAATTGGTAAACTAAGGTTGAATGGAAGCAGGTAGAACCTAGCTGAAAATCCCATTGTAAGAAGAGTTTTGTTGGTGGTGCTGATGTGGTTGATGTGTTTTTGGTTTTTTTTTTTTTTTTTTTTTTTTTTTTTTTTTTTTTTTTTTTTTTGTTGTTGTTCTTTGTGTTTATTTTGCAGTGATTGTGATTCCTTGAGCTAAGGAATCTGATCCTATGTTTTCTAAAGATGAGTGACGTACTAAAGACAGAAAAGACATAGACAATAGGTTGGATGGAGGGAAACAGAAGTAAGAGAAATTGGTAATGTGATAGATATGAGCCCAATGAGCTTTCAAGGCTACCAGGGCTAGATTTAATTGATGACAAAGATTACGGTTGAGGGAAGAGAAAAAGAATCGTGGGCAGAACTGCCATCCGTCAGCCCACTGCCAGCTGTGCAGAAAGGTACAATTGCTGCCAGATTTCCTTTGTGGAAAGGAGTTCTGAGTCAGGGTTTCCAAACACTCTCTGTCAGGCACAGGATAGGCAGACAACTCCAACTGGGGCTAACAACTACATTTCTGATGTTCAGTAAAGCAAGGGTGTGGGCAAGTCATAGCAGGGTTTAATACTACATTGTTGTTGGAAAAGGCAAGAAATCAGGGTGGGAAAACCATTGACAAGTGTGGACAATGTCACAGGAAAGAGTGCATTAATTTACAAAATTCAGATCATCAACTGACTCAAGTATAGAGTGACATGCACTAAGAATCCCAAAATTTAGGAGACAGAGACTGGGGCAAGAGGATTAGGCATTAGGAATTCAGGATCATCCTGGAAGAGAGTCAACATAAATGTTTAGCAAACAGTTTGACATCATGTTTACTTAGCAAAACAGCAGAGACTTATGACCTCTTGAGTCCTGGCTTTTTAACCGGTCTTACATTCTTGTTATGCATCCAGCCATACCTGTCTTGCCAGTCTGGCAACACTGACCATGTTCGGTCTGACTGATTGTTTTGTAGTTAAATTGTTGATGATGTTTCTCTGCCAGTAGCATTACGGAAAATAGTTAGCAGGGAGGAAGCTTCAGTTCTAATTTAAAGTTTTCAAACAAAGTATGAGGTGCCTTCAGCAATAGGATTTGCCATATTTCTTGCTGAGTATTTAAGAGTAAAGGCTAATGTTTGCATTTCTGAAGGGACTTCTGGGGGCATTCCTGACCAATAAGTCACAGGAATGTATCTCTTATCTGGCTGGCACTGTGGTTCTGGGAGTGACAATATCTATTAGCACAGGGCATCTCTATCTAAACTTTATAAAATTATGTTTTATTTTATTCTAAAAAAGTATATATTCATTCTAATTTTCAGGCATCCTTAGTTTTCCTTTATACTTTCTGGCATTTTCATATTGTTATGAGGAAAACAAATAGTCAATCCAGTATTTGCTATTTTAAAAAATAAGTTGTTGAGGAAATATTGTCAATTAAAGTAGAGAACAGCAGTCATCTTGTAATGTTTTCCTTTGGTTTCATCTCTTACTTGGATATAGGGATATTTTATGATCATAGAAGAGGTCTTTCCAGAATGTAAAAGGTCTTTCTTTGAACTTCTGTTTGGCTTAGGAAATGGTGAATAATAGCATTAAGTAAGCAAAACAGTAGTATGATCATCAGGAAAAAAATTCTGGAAGCAAGATTTACACAGCAATGAAAATTACTCAGTCCCATCATTGAGAAAGCTGTATTATTATTATTATTATTATTATTATTATTATTATTATTATTATATCACAGTGCACAGGAAGCTGTATGAATCACTTATGTACAATGTTAATGAATGCAAATTTATTTCTCTTCATAGTAGTCTACATTAGATGCTTATCAAATTGAACCACCTCCTCCTCTACTTTGAGGCAATTTTAGGAAGCATACCAGTAAGTGGATTAGTTAGTCATTAAAATAGTGTGAGATCATCTCCAGAGGAGGACTGTCAGGAGAGGTGATGAGTACCTTTCAGTAATGAAAAGAGTGAGAAGCACGCTAGTTACCTTCTGGGAACAGGTGAAGCTACCATGCCTCATCTTCACAGAAAATGGAGACCATCACAGAAAATAGCAATTAGAAGATCTGCAGAGATGAATAGAACATGGGGATCCCAGCCCAAACAGATACATCTACATCACGGCTCCGGCTTTTATGGCTCAGGGAATATCATGCAAGAGATGACAGGAGGATTGTATGAGCCAGAATACCAGAAATCCTTCTGTGAACATTATCTCCTAGAATTTTGTTTCACAACTAAAATCTGAAAAATATCAATATCAACAAAGATGTCAGCATGGAAGAGGAACATTGTTACAGGGTCCCATCCCTAGAAAATGAGCCATATGGAACTATTGATTCCTGGGAGAAGGTGAATTAGCCTTTTGGGTATGAGCACCCATTACTTATGGTCATCCTTGATGCCATATACACACAAGCAACAGCAATAGAGTCAGCAGGCTATTTATATGCATTAGTGCATACACACCTATATGTGTATATATAACATATTACTAAAATTTTACAGATATAATTAAAGAAGAAGAGGCTATCATCTTGTGAAGAGGCAGACACAGACAAGGTTCTATGGAGAGCAGCTGGAAGGAACAAGGGAAAGGAAAAGCGAGAAAAGGGAGGTGGGAAGTGACATAATTAAAATTTCATTAAAAACATTTAAAATAAGATAATAAAACTGTTTTCATAAAAAAAATAAAACACATTTTTGAGAAAATGCAAATTGGTACAAAGAGGAAAACTTTCATGATAATATGAGTGCTTTCATGGACTATGTACACTGTGTATAAATATCTGCACTGCTATTATACCAGTAGCTGCTGCATTACGTACATATGCTTGCTCAAGATGACATGTGTAGGCTGTGAACACAGTAGCTACATCTCAGTAATGGTGGAACTCTAGTCAAAAGCAATGCTCTGATTTTTCTGTCACATCAAACTCTTTTGACAATGTGACTAAATTGCTTGGATACCCATGTTACACAAAGGACCTCTAACATACTTGGGTAGCAATTGGAATAAGATCAAGAGACATGAGTGAGTCTATTTAAACAGACAAACAACAGAATAAAATTGGCAGGAAACAAATTAAATTTACTTGGAAGGTAAAGAGCTACATATGTTTATCATCAAAAATCTTTTTAAAGAGACTTCACCAAAGATGATCTCTTAAACAACTTGATTGGTCTTCTGCAATTGTTCTTCTATAAGTGATATGCTACTGTGTCTCTGGATATAGACAATTCTATTCTATTTAATAAAAAATTACAAGTAGGTATATTTTAAATACTCTAAATGTATCTATGAGATTTTATGTTATCATGGATATTTATCATATGCTTGTGCTTTCAATATTTTAGGTGAAAATTATATTACATTGTTAAAGACAAAAATAATTCTCACTCAAAATTTTAAAATTTTATATACTAGAAAATAGTTTTAAGTTATAACTTATTTTTCTTATATATATTTACATGGAGTGAAATATTTGGATGTGATTTTCTTTGTATGAGAATGGCTCATTTTTCTAATCAGGGTGTTGAAATGACTGTTCCTTTATTTTCTTTCACTTCAACAAAGGTGTAGCTGATTACAATAGCCATAAAAAACAGGCCATAAATTATTACAGTGTATTCTGACATGTCTGCAGAGTTGACATTGCACTCTGCAGAATATCCATTGTTCCAGAATTGTCCCAGGTGTACAAGTGACAAACTGCAGAGAAATTGTGTTCTTTAAATGTGTTTTTCACTGATAGTATCAACAATATGGCACTCCTAAAATCATTTAAATTCCTACCTCACAAATGAGCTCAGACATCCTCAGCTTATGAAAAATATTGTCATACTTCTAGAGAAGATATAGGGAGAGACTAATCATTATATATCATGCATGAAATTGACAAAGAATAAGCTTAGTTAATAATAGTCATGATAATAATGCCAATTATGATGATGATGATAAAGCCTTGGTGAGTCAGGCTCTGTCTCAAAGCAAACAACATATAAGCAAATGAATCATTTTAGAGACTTTACAGGTGCCTAATAAATTTATGAAATTTTTTAAGAGTAAGTCTAGAGTAAAATGAACAAATAAGATGTGATAATTCTAAGATGAGCAGAAAAATCTGAAATAAGAACAAGAATATAATTTCATATTTTCTCATATATTTTAGAAATAACAAACGTAACCTGATGAAATTTTATGAGCACGGGTGGTCAGGGGAAAAATCTTGCAAGTCCTTCGTGAGCGCTGAACAACGAAGACCTTCTCAGTGCAGCGCTTACAGCTGTATCACATAGGACTCCGGGTAATGTTCAAGTCACAGAGAAGGAACAAGTGGAAAGGCACAAATTACAGTGTCTTTTTGTGACCGAAAAATGTTAAGTTCTCTAGAGGAATAAATGAGGAAAAGGAAACAACTACTTCACTGCAATGCCTACTCAGAATAATAATTAAATATGCATAGAGTATTCTGTCACACACTCATTGATCTCAAACCACATTCACAGAGTCTTACTGTTGAGGGTTTAGGAATCTTTTTTTTTTTTTTTTTTTTTTGAAAAATGTCAGGAAAGTATTTTGTATTTTAATGGAACCTATGTCTTTCTTGATGCTGCATCTAAAATGCCATTATTTGTGTAATAACTCTGGACTTTGGGGATAAAGGAGGATACGGCAGTCGCCACGCCAACATGAGACATAGAAGTCAGATCTCTACAACCCAATTTATAATGAGCCCAGATATAGCTGGAGACCCTCCCTCAATAATAAAGTGGAAAGAAGTAAGAAAGACATTAACATTAACTTTGGGCCGCCATACACATACATGCAAGCATACATACATGAACCAAGAAATACATCTATGCCCAAATACATGAGCATTTATATGTACAGATCACATAAATGCGTGACAAAAATATTAGGAATATTTTTACAATTCTCAAGGTTTTTGTGATTATACCTGAGACCATGCCATTTATCCTACAATTAAGATACGAACACAGTGATATTTTTCTTTGATTGAAGATAATGGCATTATATAATGACAAATATCCTTCTCTGCTTCAAAAAATTTAAGAAGTAAAAAATTTACCATCATGAAGCCCAAAGTACGAAAGTGACTGTGGGTCTGCAGGAATGGGAGATGGAGAAATAACTCCAGAAAGGAGATAATATCCTCAGCCCCAAACTGGTGAATGTTATCTGACATAAGAAATGCGTTGAGGGAGGGCAATAGTGGCACATGTCTTTAATCACAGCACGCAGGAGGCAGAGGCAATTGTATCTCTGAGTTCATCTACAGAATGAGTCTCATCTACAGAATGAGTTCTAGGACAGTCAGAGAGATTTAAAGAGAAACCCTGTGAGGGGGCGGGGAATGGGCAAAGATGTTGATGTAATTGAAGTCATGACCTTAGATAGGAAGTGTATCCTAAATTATCCCAAGATGATTAAGTCAGTTATCTTGGGTTAGTTAAATTAATTAATGGACACAGACAAATGTCTGCAGCACCACAAAGGAACAGGAGCAACGAGGTACAACAGAAAGGAAGTTAAACAGATTCAACTCCTAAAAGGAGGCTGTGTGCTATTTCTGAATACTAGGATTGAATGGGAAGACATGAGAATAGTGTTGTATATACCTAGAAGACATAACAAACAAGAGATGCTAGTAAGTGTTAGGAGTAAGGAAGATCCTCACAGCCTATAGCTCTCCGGGATTGAGTCACAGATCTCATGCACAAACAGACTGAGATTGAATGTGTGCTCTTTCACTAGAGCGTATAGGATGTGAGAACTCGGTGACTCTGATCTCAGCTGTCTCTGACCCTCCAATAAAATCCAATAAAGTTTAACCTTCCTTTTGTCCAGCAGAAGCTAGTTACACAGTGAATACTATTTAAGGACAAAATATCTAGTAACTTCTCATATCAGCATTAGAAAATGGAACACAGCAGTCGAGAAGTCTATACTAAAGAAATGTTTTCATTTAAAGGATGAAAGATTGAAATGTACATATGGACAACAGTATGATAAGTTTTATAAGAATAATACCAATTTAAACATATTAACAAACATGGCATAAAAGTAGTAATCCACATGATAACCACAGATTCAGTGTCATTAGAGACATAGACGGAGATAAGAAAACGGCAGCTGCGTAGGGTCTACTTTGGTTATCCCATTTAGTTTTTGAAATACAGAAACTGGGAATAGCCTGACCTTATCCAAAAAGCTCTATTCCTGGATAAAGTTAAGCCAAAACCTCAACAATTTGGTCTTTTCAATAAAACTACTCAAATAACAGCTCACCTTAGTTTTTTGTTATATTTGTTTTTGTTTCCTTGTTTTTCTATTAGCAAGACATTTCATTCAGTCATGAACCTACAATTTGATAACTGTCATTTCTTTTTTCATGCGATATATTTTGAATATATTCTTTCCCCTCCCCAAATTCTCAATCCTCATAGGTCTTCCACAATTAACTCCCTCCAAACCCTCATATTCTCTCTCTCTCTCTCTCTCTCTCTCTCTCTCTCTCTCTCTCTCTCTTTCTTTTTCTCTCTCTCTCTCTGTCTCTCTCTCTCTCTCTCTCTGCTCTTTCTCTCACATATACATATATATCTTGGAAAAAAGAAATAACAGAAACAAAAAGAAAAGAAAAGTAAAAGAGAAATCCAAGAGGACAAAAAATACCAAAACAAAACAAAGCACACAAAGAAACATCAAATTAATTTTGTATTTGCTAACTACTAGATACAGGGGCTGAGTAGCATAGTTAATGTACACAGAGATACTCTATTGGACAATCCTTCTTTTCCTTTGCCAGGAAGTGTTCATTGCAAATAGCTTCTTGGTGAAAGATGGAACCCCCTTTCTGTTTCCTCCGAGAGAGACCTTGTCTGTCGTGAATCTATGCAGTTCTCCTGATAATGTCATAGTCTCTGTGAGGAAATTTGTGTACCAGTCCTGTTGTGTCTGCAAAGTGGGTGTTTTCTTGGTGCTATCCACCATCTCTGACTTTACGATATCTCTGCCTTTTCTTCCTCATATATCCCTGAACCTTGAGGGGAGGGCATTGATAAAGTTACCCCATATAGGGCAGAGTAGTCCAAAGTCTCTCATTCTGCATAATTCTTTAGTTGTGAATATCTGTGGAACATTTACATGATGAAATATCATTTAGTTGGTTAGAAATAGATAATTATGAAAATTGTAGATAAATGGATCTTGAACAATCACCGTGTTTGAGATATGCAAGACTCAAAAAAGACAAATATTTCTCTTATTTTGATACCTGGGCTTTAGCTTTTAATGTATGCATGCATGCTTGAACCCATATAACAACAGGTGTTAGGTAATCAAAAAAGGATCAAATGAAGGGGATCTCGCAAGAAAGGGACAACTGATTTCAGATGATATAAAGCGATAAAGGGGAAGCCAGAATAGGAGAGTTGAGTAAGGAAAGAATATGGGGAATAACAACTAACCATAAAGCACTTGAAAATTCACATTAAAAGTTAAGAAGTTAATAGCTTTCTAAAATTTAAATGGAGTCACCATATAATATTGGGGTGTAATGCATCAATTAGACTTCTTATGCCACCAAGTTAACCCTCCAGTATATGAATGAGTTGCTTATTATTGAGTTGTTGGCCAAAGGAGTACCATACAATCATCTACCACAGCTTCATAAACTATTGCCAAAGGTAGTGGTTATTTTCTATAACCAAGATTCAATTTAGAATAATGTCATTATTTTGAATTATTTATGAGAATAATTCTTTCTGTATTTGAAATGATCAATATGAACTCAATATTTTAAATATTACTAGGGTGATTAAAATATTACAAATGACTAGTATGGTCTGTTTTCTCTATGTGCAAGTTGAAATAAATGACTTTACAGATCATATTCACTTTATTTAAAACATGAATTAACACAATCTTAGCAGTATGTCTAAAAGGAGGAGAAGTAATATATTTAAGGACATTTTACTCTTTGGAATGCTTAATTTGGATTCCATCTGGGGTCCTAATGCTGGATGAGTAAAATTGAAGCCTGTCTATATCTGCTCCATTGGTGAGCACAATTTTTATTTCTATATTTCAGACTATTGCTAAAACCACACAACCTTGTCTTTGCAATTCAAACTGACTTTTTTTCATATTTCTGACTGAGTTGTCTAGATCCCAAGGCTATCTCTTTATTTTCCCAATAGTTAATTATGAAAGGCTAAATAGAAAAAAAATACCTAGAATATCCCAAGTTCTTTCTATTACATTGTCAATAGAATAACTTGCACAATGCTTTTTAACTAGCTATTTGAAATAATGTATTTTGACCTAAAAGCAATGGAAGATAAGGTCTCAGATGTTGTGACAATATAAGATAAGATTCTAAGTTCAAGGTTGTTTTTGTAAATACTTAAAATAGTAACTAGTTCTTATTAACAGAAATAATAAAACTGAATGACAGATTTTAGATAACGCCAGTTTCTCTGGATGGCTTAAATTATGCAGTTCTATTAAACCTTCCTTGCATAAAGCATTTTATATGTAGTAAATATGCAACCACTTAAAATCATGTTTAGTTCAGTAGGCTAATCTCAGTCATTGAATTCAAAATTAAAATGACAACACCAGTGAAGATAATAGAAGAAATTTGTTAAGAACAGAATATCAATTTTATATTTAATGATGTAGCAAAACATAATCCTTGGGTGGTGTTTCTATACAGAACACAAATAGTGTGTTAGTAATGTTTAAGAATAAGAATTAGGAAAACAATATTATTATAGTCTACTGTGATTTAATCATAATGATATTCATCATGAATGTTTGTGAATTAACATAGACTCATTTAAAGACAGGAAGATTATGATTCTCTGGCATTTAGGAATCTATTAAAGTAGTATGCAATGTGTAAAATAAAAGTAAGTCATTTAAACATTAGTATTATGTAGTATGTTTGTCAAAATCATCAGAGTGTACATAGAATAGTGAAAGAAAATTACACTGAGACATAACCACAATTAGATTCACACTCCTTAGTCATTTTACTAAAGGGAAATGTTCATTTAACATTTTGTATCATTTTTAAAAGTTTTTTTTATACATCAGGGATACCATTAAAACTATTAAAAATATTAAAGCATAGTTCCTACTAAAAGTCAAAGGCAGGAGAAGAAAGTAACAAAGGTATTATTTGTTGAAATGCTGTTGGCTGTGATTATTCTTACATATACATATTTTAGCTTTTTGTTTTATACCAGTAAATTATAATAATTAGTAGTAAATAAATCCCTAATGTAGATCTTGTGAATGTTCATGTGGTAGTCTACTCCATAAAATTAACTTCAAGTATTGAAGATGATTCTCTATAATACGCCTGACTCTACTAAAGATATTTAAAAGGATTAATGGGCAAGACCGAGGGATTTCTTAGAAAAGTAAGGTTTCAGGATCAAATACTGACAATTTTCAGTATCTTATCTTTCAGTTTTCAAGAAATTTCAGACTTAAAACCCCATACGTATTAATGACTTAACTTTAGAAATAAATTTATATAAGGATTGGTGCTGGAGGCTTGATTTTTTTGACCCTTAAAAATTACCTTATATTCCTCTCCATCTTACCACCCCACTTCCTGGGATCAGTGACTGCTCTCTGTGAGCCCTTGTTTTACTTATCTCTAAAATTCCTGCTAGTCATTAAAACCTTACCAAGGACAATAATTGTGACTATGCTTCAGTGTTGTTAAATTAACCAATTATTTCACAAATGTGTATAATTCATCTTTCCCCACACTCTCTTATCCCTTTTTCTCTACCAGTCAGCCCAGTTTTCTGTATACTCTTTCCCAGATCCATGACTTCTATTTGGTTTCATGGTCTCTTGACTTGGACTGTGACTACTTGCAGGACCAGGGGTCAGGATAATCTGCTAGAGAATGCAGAGTAACCAATGAGTACATTGAAGGTGGTGACTCCCACTTTTTCTAAATTCATAAGGAATGTGTTCTTTGATCTGTATACCCCTTCCCCACCCATATACCTCTTCTCATGCCCTCTTTAATGTACTCATCCAGCAGCGTGAATCAAAAACAAATGAGTTTTGTACTCCCAGAAGAGGGGGATCATTCGAAGGAGAGTTCTATGATTCCTCTCTATTGTGAAAATTCAACCTTCAAGAAATAAACCCTGAATGTGGGAAGTAATAAAAATAACAAGCCTTGGAGAAAAACTAGGATGTTCCAATTAATAGCTCAAGATTTACTTATTTTATGTTGTATAAATGAGTGTTTTGACTGCATGTGTGTTTGTGGTTTACCAAGTGCTTGTCTGGTGGCCTCTAAGGTCAGAAGAGGGTGTTTACAGATGTTTACACTAAGCCATCATGGGAATGCTGGGAATCTGGACTCTGGACTCTGGTACTCTGCAAGAGCAGCAAACGATCTTAACCACTATCTGAGCCAACTCTTCAGTTCATAGAACGTTCCAGTTCTCAAGGAACTTGCCTAGACTATAAAAGAGAGTTATTTAAAGACCAAGTCAAGAGATTTCAAATTGTCTAAGTCAGAAGAACAAGTATTATAGAAAGCTCTTTTTTAGTCAAGTTGCTCCCTTGTTATTTATATAATAGTATATTTAGTAAAGTAAGAGTGAAGTTTTTGATATTGCTGTCTATTGCTGTGCTCAAAACTTCAACCAAAAGCAATTTGAGAGTGAATCCATTTGGCTTGAATATTAAAATCCATTATTTAGGGAAACCAAGGCTAGAACACTACCCAAAGTACACTGAAAGTAACATAAAACAAGAAAATGCCTCCACACATTTGCCTATGGGCAAAGTTGAAGATTGAATTTTTAAATTGGAATTCTCTCTTTTCAGGTGACCCTATCTTGTGCTGTGTTGCTGAAAAACTAAACAGTCTAGGCAGGAATCAGGCTTCAAAACTAATGGCACAACCATAAACAGAGGTGTAGTTGAGGCATGTTAAAGAGGATATACTTGAAGATGTAGGCTAGTAAGATGCTCAAATATCAATAATAAAACAGAGAACAAAAGTAAAATACAAGAGGAGGAAATTTTTCTTTGAAAGCACTGAGTTTAGAACTTGAGAACAAGAGTAAATTATAGCGTCTGTTTGGTGTCAGAACAATGTTGCTATTGATCAACAGGTCAGAGTTCATGGACACTGTGCAGCCAAATACTGGGCGTATCTGGGTGCTAATGGGAATGGTTCTTGAAAGTAAAATCTTAAATCAGTGATGCTTTTAAGTGGGTTGTAAGAGGTCCATGGAATTGCAACTCAGAAGAAGGAAGCTAACAAGTGGGTTTGTGCATTATATTACCAGTGGAAATTGCCTTTTCCAATCTACTAACACTGTAGGACAGAGATAGTGGAGGATGTCATGATATTTTGGAAACTAATGTGGTTTGTAGGCTTATAACACAATGTAGTTTCTTTTTATCTGTTTGTTTTCTTTTCCCATATAACTCTCAACTGCTAAATGTGCTAATCCCCCTCAGGCTTGTCTCGGCTGTCTACAAAACACTATACATAGCAAGTCAGTTTGTGGTCCAGTTCGCACCATATCCCGAAAGAAGATATCTTAATCTTCTCAGAAGAAGTTCGAGTAGAACCATAACTCTAGTATTCCCATATGCTGCCCAGTTTGGTAACACTGTGAAATTACACAAATGTGCCATTGTGCCATTTCTTTTCTTTAGTAAACTTATAAAAAAACAACCCTAAGACTATTGCTTAGTTAAAAATCCATGGGAAGAAAGGTGTTGATTTCCTTGTCTTACACATGGTTATACTTTTATAATCTTGTGCAAACATTAGGACATTTCTGGATTTGAAGTTTCTGAATAATATATAGCCAAGAATGGGCAAATAAGCCTTCTAAATATTGATTAATTGTTAACTGTACTTTTCCAACTGCGGAGATGATTAACTGAAGTCTCAGGCAAGTAATCAATTCATCAGAGAAGTTCTTCAGAGACAAGTACTGTGACATTTCTAGTCTGTTCTAGGATGCTCAAAAGGATTCCAAATGATTGTCTTTGGCTTCTCTGCCAAAACCGAATGTTCAAGGACATGTACTTGAAGAGATGGGAGGATTTGTTTGGAAGACACCTAGAGACACACCAGGAGTCTAAGATCAATCCAAGACACAGTGTCACAGAGATTTCTACAAGCAAATAAATAAAATATTTTTTTATCTTTCCTATAATCTCTTCCTGCTAGATAGTTGTGAGTCTGTAGTTCACACAGTTGTAGTCCTTTTTATTCTAATTTCTCTCAGGGCTGTTGCTTTTCCTATATTTCTTGCGAAACAGATACATTATACACCTGGATAAACTATTTTAGATCTAGCTTTAACTTGAACAAGTAAATAAAAACAGAAATGCACATGTTATTTTCATTAGTGTACACAGAGATTATTTTTTGCTTTTATTTATTTATTTATTTATTTATTTATTTATTTATTTATTATGTACACAATATTCTGTCTGTGTGTCTTCCTGCAGGCCAGAAGACAGCACCAGACCTCATTACAGATGGTTGTGAGCCACCATGTGGTTGCTGGGAATTGAACTCAGGACCTTTGGAAGAGCAGGCAATGCTCTTAAACTCTGAGACATCTCTCCAGCCCGTACACACAGATTTTTAAATTATTTAAGTCCTATTTGTTGATTGTTGTCTTTATTTCTTTTTTGAACAATTTTTTTGTAAATTATTACTTTTCATTATTCTTTTGTATTGAAAATAGATTCTTCTCTCATACCATACTTCCCAATCACAGTTTCCCCTCCCCCCACTACTCCCATCTCACCATGACCTCTCCAACTATTTTTAAAAACAATGCAAAACTCTTTTACAAATGAATGTTAAATTACTAATCATGGACATATTGCTTTAAAAATCACATTTTTAATTGATTTACTTATGTATTATATATCTATCTGTCTGTGTGTGCACATGCAAATACTTGGCACAGTGGGAGCTGGACTCTTCGTACCTCCAGGTCTCAAATAGTAAACATTTTTATTAATTACGAAGGTTTAAACTAAGCTTAGGCTTGTTTTCAACTTGCTCATAAAACTTATATTAACCTGTTTATATTAATATACATTTGGCCACATGACTCATTACGTCTCCTCCATACCGTACATCCGACTCCCTCTCTGTCTTGCTGGTAAATCCCTACTCTCTTCCCAGAGTTTCTTTCTCTCTGTGTCCAAAGTCCTGTTTATCCTCTCTTGCCTAGCTATTAGCCATTCGTCTATTTATTATGCCAGTCAGAATAAAAGAGCCTCACATCTTCACATAGTGTGATCAAACACCCCACAAGAAATGTACATGTAGAAGTCAGAAGAAAAACTACAGTTGTATTTGATGGTTTGCTTTCTACCAAGTAACTTCTGTGGATCAAGTTCAAGTTGTCAGGGTGAGCTGCAGGTGCCTTGAATTCCTGAGTGAACTCACTGACCACATATTTTTGTGTCTTCAAAATTAGAGCATATATTCAGCAGTATCTTTCTCTGTTCATTCCCACATATTATCTAAGGAATTTCTGATGCACAGAGGGAAAAGCTACCTTTGTCCTTGACCTACTGAAAAGCTCCTCCAAAGTAAAATGAATAGAACTTAAATGAGATACTGGTTATGTTACCTTTTTGAAAGCAGCTATATTAGAAATAGGTTTTGAAATAATTTTTCTATGACAAGAGTTGCCAATCAACTTCAGAATTTAAGGAATTACATTTATTCTTTTCAGTTATTTCTTTGTCTGACTTCATGCTGAAATATGAACTAATAAGGCTAATGAATAAAATTTAACTTGTAGAATGACTCTCTGACATATTCAAAATATATTTTATTGTGGACATTTTACATATAAAACTATAGGTAAATTAAATTTATTACACTGGGGAAATGCATTTTTCTCTAAAGAAAAAAATTATTTTAGAGATCTTCATGCATGAACATTGCATTTATAGTAATTTCTACCTGTGGCAACTTGGATGTGATTAGCCACCATAAACTTATAGGTGCTGGCAAGTATGGTCTTGTTGAAGAAGGTGTAGCTGTGTTGGAAGAAGCATGTCACTGTGAGGGCAGGATTTGAGATCTCTTCTGCTCTAGCTTCCCTCAGTGTGACATATAACTGACTTTCTTTTTCCTTCTGTTGGGAGCAGTGAGACCCTAGATCCTGAATTGCTTGTAATCCCCTGAGTGCCTACAGCTGTTCTGAGCACGAGACCTTCAGGAGTTCTGATGGCAGGGGAGTGGTTTCTGGTGAGTTTGGCTGGGGCGTGACTATCTCTATATAATCTGCCCCTGAACACAATAAAGGGGGCATTCTTGGGGAATTCAAGGATGACCCATGTCGCTGTCTCTCTGTCTGTGTGTGTCTGTATATTTTAACCTCCAGCCCCTTGCCCGAAGCTCGGTAACTGGGTTCAAGCTCACTGAACGCAGACACGGGGCGCTGTTCGCAGCAACCTTCTGATTAAGATGGGCCACCACTATGTTTGCTTCATACTGCCATGTCCCCTCTATGGTGATAACTGTTTGAACCTCTAAAAATGTAGGCCACCACCTGAATAAAAAGTTTTCTTTTATAAGTGTTTCCTGGTCTCGGTGACTTTTGACAGCTGTTTATATGTATGTGTCCTTAGTGTTTACCAAATAGAATAAGCCCTATCAAGGGACTCATCCCTGGAGAAGACTAATTTTCTCGTTCACAGCAGACACTAGTTACCACTAATTACCTTAGCTCTTCACGATCAGTGGAGTCTTGTATGAGTTCCCTCATCCCCTTCAGGGATTCAGCGAATATTGTCTTTGTTCAGTCTGTGTTTGCGCATCCATAATGGTCAGATTTCCTGCGTACAGAATTCTAGAAAACTATCTCATAGCAGTCACACCAATCCTCGTGCTCCCACAGACTTTCTCCATTGCCTAGTATCTTCTCTGAGTTTAGATGTAGGAACTCGGTTGTTTATGTTGCAACTGGAGCTGATCATCCCCCAAATGGTTGGTTTCTCATTTTAGCCAGTTGTGATTTTTTTTTTTTTATTGTGACAGTCTCTGTCTACTGTAAAAAGAAGCTTTTTGCTGAGGGTTTAGAAAAAATACTTTTCTGTGGATATAAAATTAAGTACATAGAATGTTTTGGGGAATTACACTGATTTGGGAAACTCCCAAGAGGAGAGTTCATTGTAGGGTTTATGGCCTCATCCGCAACAGGTAGTTGGATAAGTTTATAGTACAAGGCATAATTTTCTCCTACTGCATGTACAAAAGCCCAATTTTACAGCAGCTGATTGTCCCCATGATACAATGTGCACAAGTTCAACCTTTGAACACCTTGCTATGCTGAGTGTTGTTGCGCACTGTGACTTTACAGTTCGATCAGACTTTTAAATCTATTTCTCTCTTGGCAGCTTATGTAGCACCTTCTGGTACTGTGAGGATTAGGGCTCAGGGATGAGGTTTTCACATCAATTCTAAAATCTTTCAAGTTTTGAACTACATATTTCTTAAATGAGCATTCATATGATTTATTTATCTAAGATGTATAAATATTTTGTCATGCCCATTGATTTTAAAACCTATATGTAATAACATTGATAACTGGATAGATAATATTTGACATTCCAAATTCTGTGATCGTGAGAAAATTATTTAACACTATCTAGCCTCTGTCCTTTTGTTTAAAAATAATGTAAATAGAAAATTAGTACTTCAGGATTGTGGTTCAGGGTACAAAAAATAACTGGAGAACCACATTATAAAATGTTACTCTGTAAACTGTGAATAGTTATTATGACATGCATATGCCACTTTCCCAGTTCCCAGTTTCCTAAAAGGCTGTCAGATTTTAAGTGTTTTTGTCTTATTGGTTTTCATTGCTGTGTTGTGTACACAATTGCATTGGTGGCAGAAGTCAGCAGCATATTTCAACAGTTTTTTTCAGAGTTTTCTAATGAACTCTTTCACCATTAAATACAAAGAAAAGCTTCAAACACTTTAATTTGTATTTCCAGTCAGATATGTTGTAAAAGCTGAAAAGTGAAAAATGACACTTTATGGCTTTAGATTTTTATATCAGTGAGTATATTAGGAAAGAAAGAGGCTGTGACCAAATATGAAATAATACTATATATAAAAGAAATTAATACCTTTATAAACATATATTCTTGAAAAATTTTTAATATAACAATATTTTGATAAATTTCGAATTTTGATTCGAATGAAAGGAAAGCTTCATTCCATAAGACTCTCCTGCCCACTCTCACTTCCATCCATCCATTTGTCTATCTATCTATCTATCTATCTATCTATCTATCTATCTATCTATCTATCTATCTATCCTTCTATCTTTGTCAAATGGGGAATCATACCAAAGGCCTCAAACCTGCTGCTAAAGACTCTGTAACTGAACTGAACTATATATTCAGTCTTTGATGAAACTTTTAAAAGATAAAATTCACTCCCTACTTGGTTCCTCTTTTACTCTGCATCTTGGTTAACTGTTGAATCATTTTTATTTCCTTTTATTTCTACAATCAAGTCATTGTCTGTTACCTTTGAAAGGGACCTTCAGTGTAAACTTACTGAACATGTTGCTCAGGTGAAAGATACATTGAGAATCAAATCAATAATTCAGTGAAAAGTGGAGTCATATTTTTCTGCAGACAACCTGAAACACTAAAAGCTATTTATTTTATAAATTTGGAAATCTTATAATATTCTGAAAGAATTTATTTTTAGCTATAACAATTAAGTACAAAATTGTTAAGCCATTTCTTTCTATCTCAGATGATGTGTAATATGATAAGAAATATGAATATATTTCACTAAAGAATGTGATAATCTTTATTTTCTAGAAATAATTTTTAAGGTGTAAAGGTGTTACAAAGATAATGCTGGTATTTTTAGTAGGGGGATTTAATTTTGGTTTCCAGGACCATGTGAGGTGGTTGGTATCCAAAAACTTCACCTCTGGGGAATCTGAGGCCATGATTTCAGCAATATGTCCACAACTGCCTCCTGAACTGAGATGAGAGACATGTGTCTCTACAATTCAAATCGAAGGAAATCAAGACAGGAATTCAAACAGGGTAGGAACCTGGAGACTGGAACTGAAGCGGAGAGCATGGAGGGGTGCTGCTTACTGGCTTGTTCCTCATCGCTTGCTCAATGTGCTTTCTTATAGAACCCAGGACCACCAGTCCAGGGACGGCAGTATCCATAATGGGTTGGGCACCCCTATCAATTTGTAAATAAGAAATTACATTTAAGGCTTGTCTACTGTCCCATCCTATGCAGGAATTTTCTCAACTGAGGTTCCCTTCTTTTACATGACTTTAGCTTGTGTCAAGTTGATATAAGATTATTCAGCACATTTTTTATTATTTTAATTATCTATATGGGTTTCTGTCTGCATGTGTCTTTATGTATCTGAGAGCAGGTGTTAGAGGAGGCAAGAAGTATCACATCCCCTGGACCTAGTGTTACAGGCAGCTGTGTGATATGGGTACTGGGAATTGAATTCAGGTCCTCTGAAAGAGCATCAAGTGCTCTCCACTTCTGAGCCAAACTTCCATTCCTGCGCTCCTTTGTACATGTGGATATATGTATTTTAGGAATTTCCACAGTAAGTTTCCATATAATTTTTGAAATGCCTTTTTGTTATTTCTTCCTCTCCCATTAATCCTCTACTATCTTTCTATTCCCCTCTCCACTTACCCCTTCTTGTTTAATCATTTCCTTTTATGAATTTCTAGCTATTAACATTAGCTATTACACATTAGACCTTCATGAATTCAAGGAAAATAATGTGTCAGCACCAAAAGGGAAGGAGACATAAAAAAACCAGCCCTAGATAAGTAAAAAGTTATCAAGAGAGTTAACGGCTTCTGGGTGAGGGGAGGGCAGGCTTGTAAGGGTGTATTCCTGGAAGGGTTGAACATGACCTCCTCCCCGCCCCCAGTGAAGAGGACATATTCACCAGTATATATGGATTGCACTAATAACAATGAATAGGATTTAAAATTGGGGCATAGTTAGTGGATTAAGAAGTGGGGCTTCAATGGGGGAGAATGAGGTTAGGGGTACATATGATCAAAGAACATTGTTAGAACTTCTAGAAAAACAAATAAAATGAGGAAAAAAAATCACAGGCAGGCCTTACATGAATTATTCAAAAATTCAAACGGAGCTTTAAAATTAGTTGAGTTTAACCACTATGGTGAATGTGCCAGTTCTTTCACTGAGTCTTGCTAATTAAAATTTGAAAATGAGCAATTTCTCACCAGTTTTGCAAAGTTTTTTTTCCAAGTTTCTGTTGCAGAGCTGGTGTACTGAAATGAAACTCCGAAACCAGGGGTCACGTCTGTCTCCTCTCATCACTGAGCATAAAGATCTATCAAAACTGTTCGTGCTAGAAGTGACAGTCAGTTTTTTCCATTTTCCAGATTGAAAGGACAACTAAAATAGAAAATATGTAGATGTGTGTACCATTTGTAGTCCAAGAGTTAAACAAACTGTGTCATGAAAATATTTCTAAGTATTGGATGAATTATAAAGAACAATCACATACATGAACCATAGAAATGAAATAAATGAAAATATGAACAAAATACGTCACCAAAAAATAGCAGTGCTTTTATCATGGAATTCACCAATGCTGAAAGATATTCCAAAAAGAGAAGTTTTGTAATTCTTATTAGTAATTTGATGGATAAAAATTTAGCTTTGCATCTTTTTACTTTTAATATCCACACTTACATTAAGAATTGTCATTATAAAAAAAAAAGAATTGTCATTATTACACTGTTCAAAGCTGCTCAGACTCCAGCTCTGCTTGTGTATTTGCCTTCATTCTGCATTAAAGATTTTCCAGGCAAGGGTGGAGCTTGGTCCTTGTCTGTTTGGAGATACTGATGGTGTGAAATATATAAAAATTTAGACCTATCTGTAAATTAAAATTGTACACAAATGTAAAATGTAAAATGAGCCTGTCTTTTTTATACTACCCATGTAGATTAGATCTATGTATGTCTCCCTTATGTTCAATTAGGTATATGCATATGGTATGTGTCTGTGTGCATGTGTGCATGAGTGCAGTGTCCATTGAGGGTCAAACTTTTGGTCTAAGCAAAGTTTCTGAGAAGACTCTTTTGAAGATCTAGGTTTCAGTACTAGCAGTTTTACCATTATTGTATGAATCATCTTGAATTATGTCATCAGATTTCAGGGATTAAATTTATTACAGTGATTCAGATTAAGCTTTGGTATAAGCCCTTCTATTTGCTAAATTTATGTATTTATCTTGCTAGTAATTATAATTTTCAGGTTTAAGTTAGACACAATAGGCTTGTAGCACTAAAATAAATGATGCAATTGATTTTATAAACACATTGTTACATAAATACTAATGACAGTATATGTAATTAAATCAGTATTGAATCAGTAAGTCTCGAACTCGTCCAAGGTGAGAAGATATGAACTGGCAATTTTTTTTTGTGCTCAGCTATATTTTGCCAGTTTATGAGCTCTATATTAATGTGGAAAATTTACATATTACACAAAATGTAGTGCAATCAAGTTAATTAAAATTTGAAAATGGTTAGAATTTTAACCCACTCTGTAATTTTTTGAGGGTGTAATTTTCTTACTTTCTTTTCTATTATTTTTTATTGATTTCTACATATTTTTCTGCTCCCCTCCTTGCCTCTCCCCTCCTCTTCATTCCTCTTCCAAGGTCCCCATGTTCCCAATTTACTCAGGAGAGCCTGTCTTTTTATACTACCCATGTAGATTAGATCTATGTATGTCTCCCTTATGTTCAATTAGGTATATGCATATGGTATGTGTCTGTGTGCATGTGTGCATGAGTGCAGTGTCCATTGAGGGTCAAACTTTTGTTTTCCCTAAAACTGTGTCTATAGGTGATTGGGAGCAGCCTACATAGGTTTCGTCAAGTGAATTCAGGTCTTCTTACAGAATATTAAACACTCTTAAACACTGAGTCATTTAGAAAACCCCCTTTTGTTTTTTTCTATCAATGCAAAACTGATAGTTTGACCAAATACACTTATTGGTCATTGAAAAATATTCCCTAAAATTTCTCTTTCAGTGCTCTTTATATTGTATTTGATTTCCATGTTTTTGTTTAACAACAAAATCAGTAAAATGACTTACAGTCTGCATAGGTGAGGAAGGTAGTTCTCCATATTTGCCACAGGTAGTTTCTGCTCGTAGAAAGAAAAAGTACGTGTCAAAGAACTATTTAAGTTCAAGTGATATTTTTGCCAGGTGTAATTAATATGTCTATTATTGATTTCATTATTTTAAAAAAGCAGTCTAACAGAAAGTTAGCATAAATAGAAACTACAATTTTTGAAGGGGAAATTTTTAAGTTTGTAAGTAAGAAGAACTACGATTAGGGGAAATATATTTTGGTTACACATAAAGTAAGAATATGTAAATTTATAGTATAGATACAATAGCAGTTAAAGGAAACGGTGGGAGAGTATTCTGATCTGTAAGTTCTTACAAAATCTAAAAAGATCCACAAAGCAAGAAGAAAATATCAGGGGCAGAAGGAACTTGTGTGAGTACTTAGAAGTATGACAATAGTAGAAGGATGTAACATGCTGCTGTGTTTAGCTTATTTAATGGGCAATTAGTGTAGTATACAGCAAAGGACAGTAGGAACAATGAATAGACCAAGATTCAGTATTTCCAGTTGGTACATGTGACTCATTACTACACTTGCTATGTTAGTGCTAGCATATTTCTCATGTTAATACTTAAATGTAGTTTTTGCCTTCTTCAAATCTGTGCTCTGGGAAACAGCAACATTTATCCAACTTTCATAGGACATTTTCTCTTATTAAACTCACAGAAGTGTAGATAAATTAATAATTTCACAATTAAAAACAAGCAATTGATCATACTCTGAAATTAATTATTTACAATAATCCGATTTCAAGGGCTTAAGGGACAGTTTAGTTATTAAGTGCACTTGTTACTCTAAACGGAAAAGAATTTGGTTCCTAGACCTTGCAGGTGTCTTACTATTATCTCTAACTTCAGCTCAAGAGATCCAACCTCTCTTTTGCCTTTCTAGGGACCAATGCACAAGTCATATACAAACACACAAAGACATACATATATTGTATATTGTATCCATTTAGTGTACTTGAGATTAGGGATGAAAACTTGGGATCAGAAACCCAGTCAGGGGATTAGTAACTGGAGAAAACTGTTTCTTCCTTTCTAGAAAATGTAGATAGACTGTAACTATTTTTTCCAAAGGTAGGACCTAGTGAAATCTCCCCTGCCCACATTGGCATGTCATCTGTTGTTGTTATAGAGATCTTGTTTAGGCAAACATATTATTGATATGTCATGGGTGTAGTGTCTCTGTAATATGTACAAAATACTATCTTCCAGATATGCAATGGTCCTTTGGTTCTTACATGCTTCCTAGCCCTCTTACATTATTCCCTTCATCCTCATGTGTAGGGGTTATATTGTAGATATCAGTTGGCAGTGGGCATCTCATAGCCCCCCTTTCTCTTCATTTTGACTAGCTATGGCTTATTGTACTTGGTATCCTTTTGTGGTCACATTTCTTTTCTGAAAGCCTCTCTTACTAGCTCTGGAAGCTAAACTGTGTCTTGAATAACCCATATAATTAGCTTTTGCAACCTAAGCTAAATGTATATTGTGATGGCTAGTGTTGATAACTTGACACAAGCTAAAGTCATTGGAGAGGAGGAGTTATTAATTGAGAGAATTCTCCAAATTTTCATAATTAGGGACTGATGGTTGAGGGCCTATTTTGGTTGGGCAATCATCAGCTGGTGGTTCTGGGTTTTATTAGAGATCTGGCTAAGCAGGCCATTAGATAAGGACAGTAAGCAGAATTCCTCTGTGACCTCTGCATTAGCTCTTGCCTCCAAGTTCCTGCTTGAGTTTCTGCCCTGATTTTCTTTAATTTTGACTATGAAGTGGAAGTCTAAGCCAAATAAAATATTTTCTCCCCAGATTGCATTTGGTTATAGTGTTTCATCACAGCCATAGTTATTCTAACTAGTACACTTTATTTTAATGTCATGTGCTCTTTCATCTTCTGGACTTAGAATAATGTATGTGAGAATGTGTGTGTTGTAATTATTTGCTGGTAGCAGCCAACATTTGGAAAGCAAACTAAAGTAAAACAATTACCTACCATAAATATTAAAAGTAATATGTGCTCTCTTCATTCTAAAGTGTTTTTCTCACTTAGCTTGGGTCAATAAAGCAAGTTCTTCTCCTTTAAAATTCCATTAAAGATTTCTGCAGTGACTCCCTCATTTCTCTCCATACCATGTTTTCAGGGATGTTTAGTTAATACAGAGAAAAGATTGTGTTCGGGAGAGGTTCATATAAGGAACAGGCATAGGTACAATAGACATCTGGGACAGACAGGTCAGACATATATAACAGACAGTACAGATAACCATTAACCACAGACAACGATCAGAGGAAATAAAAAAAAGAGAAGTGGAGAATTAAATTTGGGCTCACTCTAGTTCAAACTAAAACAAAGTGAATTGTTTTATTTTTATGATGTAATTCATTATCAAACTATTCAGACCTACAAAAGGAAGCTTCTTTGATGAATGGTGAAAGCTTCATCTAAAGATAATTATTTACAAAACAGTTGGAAGATATATTGATTCAGACAGTGGTAGATTAGACTATAGGGGACATTAATATTCTCCCACTGAGTGTGCCTTATGTCCAATTAGAAAATTATTGGTTAGTGTCAATATAAAAGCATCACTATTATCTTCTTAGAAATATGTTGCCAGACTTGACAGTGGTGGCACATGCCTTCATCCCAGGACTTGGGAAGCAGAGGCAGGTGGATCTCTGTTAGTTTGAGAGCAGCCTGTTCTATAGGATGAGTTCCAGGACAGCCAGGGCTACACAGTGAAACCCTGTCTAAATAAAGTAAACAACTAAACCAAAAACCAAAAACTAAAACCAAACCAAGGCACTAAAGAAATCTGTTGCCGGACTGGAGGTCATTGTTTGATTTGAAGGATTCACAGTTCACTCCTTGGATTGCGCTTCATTCCTTGTAGTTTGCATGGTGCCTTTAGATGCTATAGAGAGAGTCCTCAAGGAGTAGGCTTCCAGGTCAGCTCCAATTGTATCCTACTTAAGTCCCATATCCTAAGTGAGTGTGTCTCCGAAAACATGGTCTTACCTGAAAGTTCTGAAGGTAACTACAAGCTGGATCAATAGTCTATGTAATTTTGATAGTCTCTTGGATTCTCCTAACATATAAAGCTAGGTTTATCTTGCCTGGCATTAGGAGAGTTTTAGAAAATCTATGGCTCTTGGCATTGCAGAGCATTATCATCAGGTAAATATATTTATATATGTGTATCTGTGTCTGTTTACATATGTATGTATATACACACATATACATATATATATAGTTTTCAGTAAGCTTATAAAATAGTGTTTTCTTATTGTTTGCAAATGTGCTTTATATTACTCTCACCTCCTCCTTTCCTGTTAAAATCTACCCTCAATTTTCTGCTTCTCCTTTAATATCTGTGTCCTATTTATCAGTCTCTAGATGTAAAAATAGATCACATTTGCAATTCAGAAATGCATTTCTTTTGCAGTATATAGTAATGAACCTGCTATTATTAATTTAGATTTGGATATTTTGCCATGAGTTATGTTTATATATATACACACACATATACATATATAACATATATATGTGTGTGTGCTTATGTGTCTATTCATGAATTTAGATGTGTATAGCTGTTGTTCTTCTATCTGTTTGTATTTATGTGGTGTCTGTGTGTTTGTGTGTATGCATATATCTGTGAGATTTCTTGTGCTAGTTTAGCACAATTACATAAAGCTAAGCTGGCAAGTAGACTAATCTTGTAGGAGTAGAATGTGGTAAATGAGAGATATGATGGGGCATTTTTAATGTCATGTGGGCACAGGACAAAATAGAATCAAAAATATCCCATAGTGGTAGACACATTAGTCACTTTTGCTTTTTAAAGGAAGAAGAAGGTTTAAATATCACAAGAAAAATCTCAAGTCTGAGGTAGCTGGGAAGAAGTTCAGTGTTAGCACAGTTGATTATATGTATGTATTCCTGATATGTTTTCTAAGCCAAGGAATTAACTTTAGATTAGAAAGTACCTTCTCACTAATTTAAATGATTTTCTAAAACTGTGTAATACAGTGCTTTGTTTGTGACAAGAAACAGTACAATACAAAATCATACTGAATTTCCCAAAGCTACTACCATTATATGCATAAAGAAGACAGATATAACTAAAACACATTATTGTGAACAATTTAAAATACATGCTTCGGAGCCCAAAATAAGACAGTGGTTTCCGACAAAATGAGATGACAATACTTCATAATAAGAAAATGAGAATACAATTGTAAAAGAACCTTCATTTAAAGAACAAATTGTAGCTCTCTGATGGGAACATCATTTGGGAGCTGGAGAGATGGCTCAGCAGTTACTCACCTGCTGCTCTTTCAGAGGACAGAAATTTGTTTTCAGCACCCATGTCTTAAGGTTCAGAACCATCTGGAACTTCAGCTACCAAGAAACTGAAAACTTTGGACCTCTGTGGTCTCTCTCTCTCTCTCTCTCTCTCTCTCTCTCTCTCTCTCTCTCACTCTCTCTCTCTCTCTCACACACACACACACAAACTAAAAAATTTCACACAATTGAATAATAATAAAGTAAGAATATAAAAACTCTATTTCCATATATTTCTCCAGTTTAAGCAGTTTTTGACAAATATTTTAAGGAGTATAGATAGTAAATACATCTTGATTTCAGTTAAACATATTAAGAATATAATTATCCTGTAGCAGATTCCTATCATCTAATTGTCTTATTATTTGTTATTATTATAAGCACTGTGTGTGTGTGTTTCACGTGTGCATAAACACACCCAGGTATACGCATAAAGGTTTGGAGGCTGGTGGCCAGTGTAGGGGCTTTCATTTATTTCTCTCTGTGTTAATTTTTAACAGGACTTCTCTGTGAATCTAGAGCTTACTATTTTAACTATACTAACTGGGAAGCCAGTTCCACTCACACTTCCCTAATCACTAAGATTAGAAATACACTACCACGTGAAACAAATTTTTTATGGTTGTTGTATATCTGAACTCAAATATTCATGTTGGTATTGAAAGCAGTTTACCCCCAATTCTTCTCCCAAGCACCCATCATGATAATAATCAAAAACTATGACTATCTTGAAATAATCAGTAAAAAAACCAATAACTACTTTGAGGGTTAGTCATTGAATCCTAAGTAAACATAATTATAAAATTCATTTCATATATAAAAACACTAAAAATCTTCAATTCTATAATGTCATTAGTCTTGGTGTCCATTCGTCAAAGCCTTGTACAAATCTCTGAGTTTTTAGATCCTTTAAAAAACTATTGCTTGGGATTTTCTCAAAGTGTTATTGACACTAATTTAATTCTTCAAAGAATGACATATAAGGGCATTCATCTAATGGTTTGTGCTGGGCATACCTGAAATAGTAGATATGCGGCTGACAGGGTAAAGGATGGATTAGAAGAGACAAAAAAAAAAAAAAACAAAAAAAAAACAAAAAAAAAAACTATAGTTTTGAATTTTACCCAACAGGCAAAGTAGATGTGGAGTGTGGACCATAGAGAGTTAAGACGAGAGACGGCGACGTCTGAATGAGTAGTCTAGAGAGACAATAGGTATACGGTTGTACAAAACAGGGAAATTAAATACTATGTCAAGATCAGATATAGTCATGCAGTGATTTGTGGGTAATTGGGCTATAGGATTTATAGGATTTTGTGTTTGCATTGTTGACATTCGATCTTGCTTTGGCTAAGTATTTCCTGACCATGCCCCATTCCTCTTTATTGGAATGCAAGTATGCATCCTTAACCATTATGGATTGGCACTATATAATTTGCTCTTTTATTTCACAACAGTTAAGATTAAGAAAGTGCCTTGCTTTTTGGAAGTTACTAGTACTTGGGAATTTTGAAGTCGGACTGAACACATGATATGGCCATGATATGGGGGCAGGAAGTGAAATCCCGTGGCATGCTCAAAAATGGCTTCTATTTTACTCTACTGTGCTGTCCAGGACAGGTGTAGGGCCCATTTTCCTAAGTGATGCAGCTGGTAAGAGAAACGGTTAACTCCCTTGTCTACCACAAGAGGTAGGGGCAAGAGGGAAGGGGCATCATTCCCTAGACCTCACCACCACAGGGTAGAAAAGGAGTGTGTGGCCAGCTCTCCCATTCTCATGCCTGCAGAGCCGGCTTGCCTGTGCCTGTATCAATCGGGTCAGCTCTACTGTGCTACCCAGATAAAAAGCAGGGCCCATTTTCCTGAATGCTGCAGCTGGTAAGTGGGAGGGTCAGCTCCCTTATATGTCACAAGTGGCTAGGGGAGAGGGGCCAGGGGGGTACCTCTCCCTCACCCACATCCACGTGACTGACAAGGAGTCGGGACAGCCTTGTCACTCTGACAACTTCAGAGCTGACTCACCCACACCTCTGCCAAAAGGGTTGACTCTCCTCTACTGGCTGGGGGAGCTGCAGGAGCAGCTCTCCCTAATGCTGCAGCTGGTGAAGGGCAGTGAGAGCTCGCCCGCTCTTAGGACCTCAGGATTAGCTCTCCATCCTGCCTCAGGCAGAGAGAGAAGGGCAGTGGAGGGGGCATCTCTTCACTCTCCCAACTCAGCAGCTGCAGCACTCGGGAAAGTGGTACTGCACCTTGACTGGGTAGCTGATCCTGAGGACAGTGAAGCCGGTGCACTACCTGAAAATTTAATGTTGGAAGACCTGGCACGGACTCTTCTCTGCCATATGGTGGTATGTGTGGGGAAGAGATGCCCTCCCTCCTGGCCTTTTGTGAAGGATGAGAAAGTTGGCCCCCCGTGGTGACGAGCTCTTCCTGCCCTTCACCAGCTGCAGCACTCTGCGCCCTTCCACCCCACCTGGGCAACACTGGATAGATGGCCCTGAAGGTGGAGGTGTGGGAGAGCTGAGCCTGAGGATGGGAAAGCAGAACTGGACTTGCCACTTTCTCATTGCTGAAAATTATGTACTTGCCAGGGCAGTGCTGGAAAGCTTGCCCTGGTGGTGAGAACAAGGAAGAACTCTTGGACTGATGAACCCTACAAATACCCAGGCCCAGACCCAGGGCTGTGAGTTGGCCCAGCCCACTCGATCTGTGATCTGCTAGAGCAAGTGAAGGAACTGACCTTGCAGACCCAAAGCTACAGGACCTCCACACACAACACAGGGCAACCATAGGATACCCAAGAAGAGTTCCAGTGAGGGTCCAGCATTGATAGTGCACCAGAAACCACAGGCCCCAAACCAGACCAATGACTGCCATGGACAGTTGCAAGTAAAGCTGTAGAGATAAAAGGTTTGCTTTGTGACTCAATGTGTACATCACAGCTTTCCAAGACCAGATTTAGTTTTCCTTCTCTTCCTCTTCCTCTTCTTTTTTTTTTTCTCTTAAATTGCAAGGGCAGAGAGAAAATACAAAGGGACCGATAAGTGAATGGGATCAAGATGCTCGATGTAAAAGACACAAAGAATAAATTTAAAAAGTTAAAAAATGTTCCTTTATTGCCTCAAATATTTGAACTCCTAGTCCCCAGATGGTGTTGCTGTGTGGGGAAGTTAAGTTGGTGCCAGGTGGCACCTTCCTGGCAAATTATATCACCATAGACTCTTTTTTTTTTAAAGGAAAAGGTGTCAGGTACTTCCAGTTTGCTCTCCACTCCATACATGTGGTTCAAGAGGTGGGCTCTGAGTTTTCTTCTTTCTTCATGGTCCACACTTACTAGCATACTTCCTCCACCTATATGGACCTTAGCCCATTGCAATCAAAGCCAAATAAACTCTGTCATCCTTAGGCTATCGTGCTCAAGACGCTTTATAGCAGGAACAGAAAACTAGTCAATACAAGCAATTGGAGGTATTTCTTAAGTGTGTTCATGCAACACAGGAAATTATTGAATGTGATTAAATCAAGGAATAAGGCAACATGGCTCATATGATATATTTACTGTGATTAATTCCACAAGCCAAGAAAAGTGAACAGTAATATTGTTAGCAGACAAATGAATGATGTGATGGAAAAAAGTATCAAATCTACGTATTTCTCAAAAGGCATTAGAATAGCAAAGTGACGCGATGTGACATGAGGTTGAGAGACTCTTCCTGTACAGTGAGTCACAGAGCTCTCAGGGGAAATATATTTTTCCAAAAAAAAACCAATGCTTCATGACTTCATTAATAAATGTGAATTCTAATATCCGTTGTCAACTTAACAGGGTAATCACTACCCCGAGGACAAAACTCTGTGCATGTTTGTAAGGGAACTTCTCAATATGTTTCATGATGGAAAAAGCCTTCCCACTGTGCCAATACCTTCCCAATGACTGGGGTCCTGGACCAAATAAAAAGTAGAAAGTTAATTGGGTGAGAACTGCATTCATCTACCTCTGCTTCCTGAATGTGGGGATAACCTGAGTAGCTTCCTCAAATTTCTGCCACTGTGACTTTCTTGCCAGGACAGACTGAGTTCCAGAAGACTGGACTCTGTGAATATATGCTTGAGAGACTAATAAAATGACATATAACCAGTGGAATTTGAATCTTAACTAGGGGCAAACAATATAAGGCATTGTAGAGGAGTTTTAATGATGCCATTGGGTGTCATTTTTTATTCATGTGAGTCTAAGTACAATATTCTTATTTTGATGTAACTAATCTTACACCATATCATAAACATCAGTATTACTTTTATGTTTGGAACTATTAAATTATTTCAGTATTCTCTCTTTCCTAGCCTTTTTCTAAACCCTCCAAAATGCTTACAAAATAAAATCTGTTTCAGCACAGGGCGTGGTAATATACATCTTTAACTTCATTACTCAGGTGTTTGCATGCAAAGGTGAGCATATTATCATTATTCCGAGGCTAGCATACTCTACATGGTATGTAGAATGCATACACTGCCAGGCTGCATAGTTTGAACCTGTCACATACAAAGTTAATGCTCTGGTTACAGGCCAGGGAAATCTAATGACAATGTACTTCTATCAAAACTTTGCAATTCTAAAACATGAAAGCAAGCAAAACTATAGGCAGATAAAAAAATTAAAAATGAAATAAATACTGGTAAAAGTTTAAAAAGTGCACATAGGGAAAACTTAGTCTAATGTTCTCATTATTTGCTTCATAATAAAAAAGAGAGGGGGAATGTTTGACTACTCAGTCTTCATCTTCACGTTTCTGGGTTATAAACTCTAGCCACAACACAGCAACAGTAATGTGATTTCTAACCTTTGATTAATTTCTTTTTAGTTATAATAAGCCACCAAATTCCAAAAGAGAGAATCAGCTGAAATGATAATGAGATATAGCTAAAATAAATGCAGCTTATCATCTGTAGTTCTTCAGATTACCTGGATATTATTTGATTTCATCCCTTTATTTTTGGATTGTGGAAGCTACTGCAATGAAACTTAGAAAATATGTATTAGGGCACACTATAGAGTATGAGGATAAAGTTTTCTAAAGTGAGAGGTATTGTGAGAGTTACAAAACTGTCTTTATTATAGGGACACGAAGGAAATGGGATTCAAAGGGAACACACAGACTCACTAAACACCAGACAGGGTGGAAACCACAGTGCCCCACTGTTCTACTTCAGGGAAATGTAAACCAGCTTGCTTCTGCTCTGATCTCCCAAAAGAGCAAGAAAGCTTCTTCTCTCTGCTTCTCAGTATACATGTACACCTCAGACCAAGTCCAAAGTACTGGTACCCCATAAGCTAAAAGCTAAATGAATTCCCACAACAGTTCTCTATGGATTATGTTTGTGACATAATTTTTTGATGTCTGTGTACAAGGCATGCTTGAACAGAGAAGAAAATTGACGGTATTCAGAGGTAATGTGTCCCTTTGAATTAATCCCAGCATGTTAAGAGAAGGCCCTCTCTCTTTCCAATCCTTTAAACATTGCCTACATCCTGAATAATGACCAATAATTTCTATCCTGTTCTCCCAGGATAAAAATTGTTTATAGTCTAGGGTTATGAATTATCACATTTGTTCTACAAAAAGTGAGTGCTTTAGTTGTGAGGTCTAATACATACTAAAATTCTCTAAATCATGGTACTTTGTTTCTAGTGACAAATACTCATGTTGTCTTCTTCAAGGATTTTGTTCACAGGGACACATACACACAATTGTTTATGTTGTAAATAAACATAAGCAATGAATAGTAGATTAATAATGTTCATTATTATTTGTATCAATCCTCTTTTCTTCTACTAGGCTAATATTCTACCAGCATGGAGGGAAGCATTTCTGATCCATCATATACATTTTTTATTTAAGCCATGCAAGTGTTCTTCCTCCTCCTCCTCCTCCTCCTCCTCCTCCTCCTCCTCCTCCTCCTTTTTCTTCTTATTGCTTCTCTTCATCCTCCTCCTCCTCATCCGTCTCCTCCACCTTCTTCTTCCTTTTGATATTTTTGAGACAGAGTTTCTCTGTATTGCTCTGGCTGTCCATGCAAGTCTTATGTGTGAAGTTCTTATGATGATTTTGTCTGAAATGTCAACACCATAAACTAGAAATTATTGTGGAAGAGTAATTTTTTCTCTTAAAATTCTTTCCAAAGGGTAAAATTGATGATTACAACTAACATTGAATATTGTTACATTTAAAGAAATAGAATAAAATAGAATTTTTTATTTCCAGAAAATAGTGCAGTAACTTATTGGAAAGATGTTGCTCAACAGAAAATAAACAATCATTACAAGAGAAGAATGATTTTAAGAGGACAATTGTGTTGCATGAGTTTTCCTAGAAGACATATATAACCATTTTTCACCCAAGAATAATAGAAGCACCATCTCATCAAGAAAGATTCCATCCGACTCTAGTTTGGGGAACCAATAAGTAAGTAGCCAATAAGGTTACTTACAGGACTTTGGCCTACCCAACTCTACTTTAGCTTTAGCTATTGGGAGGTATTGTTCATTTTATACTTGAATTCTGGGCAACTGTATTGTTGGAAAGTTACAATAGTGAGCTGTTTATTTTCTATACTCCCAAAGAGGGAAAGTGTCTTATGAAGATGCAGTGAAGTTCTCCTAAGGCTCTGCAATCACATTTGATTCACAAGTACCCTCAGTCTTATGACCTCATGATTCTGCCCCATTCCTCCATGAGTGGTCAGTGGTCCTGATCTTATGAGAACCTCAAGTAAATCAAAGAAACATGATGCCACTTGTCAAGATAGTAATTCAACAAAAAAATAAATGCTTCTTATCCACTTTATACTGATTATACATGCTTATATGTACATATGTGTATAGTATATATTTAACATATATGTATACATAATATGCATGTATAATCAGTATAAAATGGATAATAAACATTCATATGTTGCTTGTATCCTAAATAATAGCCTATAATTACTACTCTATTCTTCCAGAAGAAAAATTGTTTATAGCCTAAGGTTATAATTACCATTTTTGTTCTACAAAAAGTGGATGCTTTAGTTGTAGGTCTAATAAATATCAAAATTATCTAAAGCATGTTATTTTGTTTCTAGTGACATATCCTCATGGTGTCTTCTTGAAGGATTGTGTTCATAAGGATGCATACTACACTGAATTATATTATATACATATAAGCTCTACATGCAGAAACTTGCTAGAGATTCTGAGGGTGTTATGATCTTTATTTCTCATATACAGAAAAAGCAATTTTCTTTCTTTGTACTTCATCTTTTAAGAACTTTGATACTCTGCCATCAAAAGAGTTACTTCATATATTTCGAGCAAAACCTGGTTTTGCATTCTTTTGGCTTTCAGAGAATTTTCAGTATTTTATACAAAGTGAAATTTTTTCATGATTTTTGTTGTTCATTTGGAAGACTGGCCGTATCTCCATCCTACTATATCAAATCCTCAAAGCCTTGGGTTTTCTTGATTGTTAGTAATTAGAATATCTAATTTAGTTCTATTAAAGTAGATAAATTTGTGATAACAAACAAGATAATTGCCATTTTCCCTAATCGCTAGAAGTGACTTTCATTGCATTTCTTTAACAAATTACCACATATTAGCATTAATTAATATTTTGAGATGTGTTCAATTTTTCACACTTTTTCTTTTTGAAGTTTTTTTTTCTTTTGCAGTTTTCCTTACATCAGCAGACATGTCATGCCTTTACACTGAAGGTACAGAGACAACAAAAGTTAAACTTAGTCAAGGGACACTTGTCCTTTCCTAGGTTTGCATTCGCCTCCTAACCAAATGAAGAGATAAAGAAGGGTGGAAAATAAGAAACAAAGATAAAGACCGTCAAACACAGTACAGCTACCAGTACTATCAACTAAGCCTGAAATAGGGAAAGATGAATTAGACACTAGATTAGAATACTGGCCTTAAACCTGAAGTTTCATAAAAATTTTCTTTGAGTGTATGCAGGTGTAAATAAAATTTATGAACGTATATTACTTGTTTCACAATATTTAATAAATAGTTTGACAAGAAAATGAAATCATGTTCTTGAAAATAAGGAGAGCTTATCTTTTCTTTGCATTTTTACACAAGCTAAGAAACCTTCCTGCCACTTTTTAGCCTAATGATTTTCAGAGCATGGTCTGGAGCATAATTCAAGCACGATTTCAAAGCTTGTATGAAAGCCATATTCTCAGACCTAAAAACGAGATACACATATTCTGAAATTCAGGAAATATTATCTGAATTAACATGTCTTACAATTTTTGTATATTTTACTAATATAACAAACACTATATACTGTAGAAATTTTTAAATTTATTTGTTAATGTTTAAATTATTTTTGAAAAGAAATGATTTTACATATTTATATTTTAGTTATTATTTGATGGAAGCTATTAACAAAATAAGATCTCTATATTTTTAGATTATTTTGAGTCATAACAATAAATATATATTTAAATATATATTTGGCTCAATAATTCTTTTAGAGCTTTTATTTGACCGATATTGACCTAATAAATTTACACTTCTGTAAAATTTTATCATAGCTATACAAAATTTAGCTCAGTGAAATGATTACACATAGTTTAATCTTTAAAAATATTTGCCAATTCCCAACTGATACCAATTTTTGTAAATTTCTTATCCGCATAACTGTCCAGAAGCAATTTTTAACCGTTAAAGCCTCCTAAATTTATAGTGACTTTAAATCAGCACTTAAATATTTGTATGTAACAAAGCTTGTGGGAGTATCCAACTAGTGTCTGATTTAACTTAAGGTTCATTCCACAAGATGAAACCCCTATCTGACACTCCTTACTAGAACAAGAATTAGAAACTAGACCGTCAAGGCATTTGGGTAAAGCTGAATATTGCTGTTCTAAAGAAAGCCAAACCAAACCAAACAAAGCAAAAAAAAAAAAAAAAGTAACAATAAAATGACCCCAGTGACATTTGGCTATACCCGTAGATCATAGTCTTATTCAGCCATCATCACAGACACGTCTGCCTGCAATGCGATGGAAACAAACAGAGACCCACAACCAAATCTTATGCAGTTTGTGAATGACCTTGGAACACTCAACCTTAAATGGGAAGTCTTCATCTAATCCCTCCCTTCAGTAATCCCAGAATCCTGCAGAAGAGGAGGGAGAGTTTAGGAGTCACAGAGGATGGAAGACACCAGGAAAACAGGGCCCTCTAAAATTACACAAACAAAGCTCATAAGAGCTCACAGTGACTGAAGTAACGTGCACAGGGTCAGTATGTATCTGCACCAGATCCTCTACATATATATTATGTCAAATTAGAATTTTTATAGGATTTCTGAATGTGTAAGCAAGTGGTCCCTGGATCTTGTGCATTTTATTGTACTCTTTTACCTTTATTTGTTTATTTTGTCCAATTCTAATGTGGTGTGTATTATTATCCATTAGAATCCTGTTTGTTTGTTTATTTATTTATTTGCCTAATGAGAGACAAAAGGGAGTAGAACTTTATTGGAGGCGCTTTGAGGAGGAAATGGGAGATGTAGAGAAAAGAGAAATCAGATTCAGAATACATAATGTGAGGAAACAATCTTTTTTCAATAAAAGAAGAAAAATTTAAAAAAATGTAGAAATTCATGCTGTCACCACTTTGCATTTTTGTAAGGAAACGTATAAACTCATTCAATTTCTAATTAAATCATAGCCAAATTCAGCCTGTTCTGAAGCTCAATTAAGGATGTATAAAGTCACATTTGCTCTGTTTGAGAGCCATATAAACAATAAAATCATGTTTTAAGGGCACATATATAACATATATGTATATATATGAAATAAGCATATATATATAAACACTTCACCAAATTTAAAGTATTTTTCCATTGTATTTTTGAAAGATATTATAGGAAAAACAAACTAAAATTTTACCCTTAGAGGACAACCCTGCATTTCTCCTCAAGTAGATGCTTAGCATAAAAAACATTGACACCATGCCAATACTTACAATATCGCCACATATTCTCTTGCATATGGAACTTGACATAACTTTTGCACTTTTTAACATAGAATTGAAAAATAAAAAACGTCCTTGTATTTGTATAAAATTGAACAATGCCACATAATATTCATAACTGCTAAAAATACAGTATTTGCCATTCAAACCCCGGGATGCTAAGAACGTGCAAGGTCTGAAGTGTGTGGACTTTAGCCAGCTGAGTACAGCAACAAGCAGTTCATTTTGCCAGTCTGAACAAGCACGTCTTTCATGGGAGAACACTCACTCACTATCCCAGTCCTCTCTCTCTCCCTGAAACATCCCATATGTGACATTTGCATTAACTTCATCAGCTTCGAATTGCACCATCATGAATTTTAGCTTGAAGTTTGTATTCTTTCATCAACAGCCAGGATGGGAGTTTATTAGTGTATGCCAAAGTATTAAACACGAAGGAGCATAAAAGAAAATTCTAACAAAACACAGACATCAAAACTGCCACTTGAAACAGTGGAAAAAAAAAATATTTTTCAAACACAAAATGCCCTGAATATCTACAAAAGTTATAGCACTTTTCACTCCCACATACAGCAGTATTTTACTTTTAAGCTAAGTTTTATAGTAGCTTATATAAATAGAACTTTTATATGCATATATAATTATCCATGTAGAGCATAATATCTGGAGCCGCTGGCCAATGCTCAGCATCTCTTTCCCCCTCTATTTCACTTCTATGGAGGTTTTAGTTTTTACATTTCGTGTTTGAGTGAAATTTTACAGTGCTTAATGACCCATGCCAGGCTTATTTCACTTACTGACCTCAAATTCCATTCCCATTGCTGCAGATAAAATTATACACTTCATTTTATGATAAACTAGTATTGCACTGAATTTCTGTGCTATGTATGATGTATTCCCAAACTGTTAGAATACAGGTGGTTTCTTAACCAAGGGAGAACAATACTGTAGTCAAACGGCACAGAAAGAAATCCAGAGCAATGACTTTATTTCCTCTTAGAAAAAAATTGCTGTGGGTTATCTGGTACTTTTTTTGTTAATCTTTTATTTCTGTGAAACAAGGTTGGGATTTATTAGGAAAATGTTGAAATATAGATCTCAGCATGGATATCAGGGAAGGAAAAAACTAAGGGAGAGGGTGGGATAGCCCAGCAAAGTTACAGCATATTCTAGACAGGAAAATTCCCTCATTTTAGCTTCTGGGAGCACATCATACTGTTTCCCACAATGACTTTATGTGTGTGTATTACCCAGAGACTACAGTAACTATCTTTTGACCACATCCCTGGAAGAATACATTCTCCTTTGTCTTTCGTTAACAACCAATTTTTTTTTTTTTTTTTACTTTTCTCTTGCGGCTAGGATATCTTAGTGTGTTTCTGTTTCAATTTCCCCGATGATTATTGATGCTGAGCATTTTATTTATTTGTTGTCCACTCCTTTTTTTTCACAAAAGTGAAATATGTGAATATCCTTTAATCAGGTGATTATTGTCATTTTTAGTTATCAGTTTTGAGTTCCTTATACAGCTGAATGTTAACACCATAGACACTATTAATTTCTTGTATATATGTAAGCATTATTGCATTTTGAAGCTCATTTATTTATTGTGACGTTGCTTTCTGTGTAAGCCTCTTTAATATAATATCATTTTTCTTTTGTATATCATTCCTAGGCTTTTGGGATCAAGTACAAAAACTGGTTGCTCATTCCACTGTCCTTAGGCATCTCTCTTTATAGATCTCTATATAAGTTTATTTAATTGTGGATTAATCACCTTTAATCACTGTTACAAACTTCCCTAGAAACAACTCAACGTAGGAAATGTTCATGCAGGTTTGTATGCTCATGAGGTTCAGATCTGAGATTGCTGGCTCCATCTGCCTCTGGCCTAAGATGAGGCGTAGGCATTGCGGTGGACTAACACAAGAGAAAACGAAGGCTTAAGTCACGGTGGCCAAGGAACAGAGGTAAGATGGCAGAGATGCACAGAATGTGTGGAGGTGTTCATGAAGTTAGGTCCCTCAGAATCCAAATATCTCAGAAAGCTCATCAGCTAGATACTGAGCTCTTAGAAGATCGATTGAAGGACACTCTCATATCAAACTATAATCCATTTATTTCGTAACCAGTGAGAAAGAGGTGCCTCATTGAACTTAGTTACATTTAGGTAGGCAATGGTTTCTGGAAATACGGCCTCTTTTTTTTTTTTTTTTTTTTTTTTTGGTTTTTCGAGACAGAGTTTCTCTGTGGCTTTGGAGCCTGTCCTGGGACTAGCTCTTGTAGACCAGGCTGGCCTCGAACTCACAGAGATCCGTCTGCCTCTGCCTCCCGAGTGCTGGGATTAAAGGCATGCGCCACCACTGCCCGGCTCGGCCTCTTCTTTAATTCCTGCTCTCAGGAATTAAATTCCTGTTTGTTTGGTTGGTTTGTTACTCTATCCTTTGAGGAAAGATCTCCAGCACACTGTGTCAGGCTTGTTTTTGGTTCTTTGTTTTCCTGTCTCAACCACTGAGTACTGAGAGAAGTGGTCGTCCACGATAGATGTGTTCCCATCTTTGTTGAAAAATTATGTGAGTGTAAATTTACAAGGATTTATTTTAAGGTCCTGCACTCTGTTCCCCGGGAATGTGTTCCTATTTTTAGAGCACTGTCATGGCGTTTTGATTTCTACAGCCTCACAGCACACTTCAAAGTCAGATATTATCAGTAGATCTTTGCGTCTTTTCCCCTTTGTTGAAGACTGTTTTTGACCGGAACAGTTTTTCCCCTTTATTGAAGACTTTTTGGACTGGAACAGGTTTTGTTGTTCAGTGGAGAGCCCACCAGCAATTTGTTCATTCCATTAACGACACCACTGTTATTTTGATATGTTCTACACTGGATTTGCTAATCCATTTGAGTAGTACTAAAATCCTAAGTATGGACTGCTTTTCAACTGGTCTGAATGAAGGACAAAATTACAAGGAAATTCTAACAATATGCAATGGGCATTTGATACAATTTAACACACTTTCATTTAAAAAAAACCCATCCATAAATGAGGTAGAATCAAATATAACATACATATAAAAGCTAATAATAATGTAATATTGACTTATAATGCCAAGGTTTTCTCTAAAATCTTGAGGAAACCCAGGAATCTGGAAAACTTTAATTAAAAAAAATCAGAAATGAATTTTAGAGATATCTAAATCATAAGAAGGAAAGACATCATTCTTTGCTGATAACTCGATCAAACCAATTGAAACTCCAAGGTTTACCAAAAAGAGTTTACAGCTAATATATTTTCTAATACATTAATTAGGATGAATGAGATCAGAATGTTGCTGGATAAAAATAAGCACATCTTAATCAGTAGACTGACTTAATTAGGAAGATGGTGAGCTATCAGACCCAGAAAACAAGAAATAAATTTCCTTCAAAATAATTAAGGAAAAAGAGTAAATTTTTCTAGTACTGAAATTTCCCATATTGAATTACAGAAAATATTGAAAAAAAATGATGAAACATTGGAATAGGACTTCTAAACTGTTCTTAAACTATTTACTATAAGTTTTATACATTATATATACATTTTAATAAAATAAATAATTTATCTAGGCAATATAAATTAAGATATACTAGTCAAAATAATAGAGAAAATAATGAAATTCAGAGCAGTTTATTCCAACTCTGAATCTAGAGTTGGCAACGAATAATTTAATAGATTAGTGTATCTGCAGACCTTGGAAACTCGTGAATATCCCTTAAAAAAGTAATATTACGTAAGCATAAGGTATACAGTAGTGTTTTAACAACACAATAATTTAAAGTTTTATCTTTTGACAATTCAATAGTAGTCATTAAGTAAAACTATAATATCTTAAACTACATTGTGCTTAATGTAAATATTTGTGTATTATACAATACACAATGTTTTATTTAAATTATAATTGAAAAATAAAAAAAATCTTAATTTTAGTTTTTACAAAGTGTAGCTTTAATGTTAAGTAATAGAATTCTACTTTAACCATATCTTGGAAAATCGAGGTACAAATATTTTTGCAGAAATTAGTGTTGAGAAAAAGACAAACCATGCATCACCTAATTGTTTTTAAAATATGCCAGTTTTATATATACAATAGTTACATTTGAGATTGGTTCACCTTATTTTCTCTTTTGTACAAAGTAGATAATTGATTATGAATATCAATATGTTATTAATCACTAAAGAAAGACCAAAAGTTTTTGAATGGTAAAAAATACAAGGTAAGTCTTATGGGGAAGCTGATGTTATCAACAGTCTTTGTGCCTGTGATGATAACAGTGGATCATTGTACTAATTACTTTGATATCACTGTGACTATAATTCCTGGACAGAACAATTTAAGGAAGGAAATATCTATTTGAAGTCACTATTTTAGAGTAGTCTTTCCATGGACCTTTAGTTCTATAAGCTTGAGCAGGATAACACTGTGGTAGAAGCATGCTGCAGGGTTCAAATGAACCTATACTGCATTTTATTTTATACATTATAAATAATGTCCTTAGAAAGCTGTGTGTGTATGAGCAGAATATCTTCAAGTACCAGCAGCAACTCCTAAATAACCACAATAAGACTTAATGTTAATTAAAAATGCTTGTCCGATAGACCAGTCTTATATTTAGCTAACCCTTATGACTTAAATTAACCCATCTAGATTATGTGTTGTCTGAGAATCATTTAACATATCTATGTATTCTCATGTTGCTCACTCTCTGTCTCGTATTGTCTCCTCATGACTCCTGAGACTCTGCCCTTCTTATTCCCAGCGTCCTCTATGTCTTGGTGTCCTGCCTATACTTCCTGCCTACCTACCAGCCAGTCTGATCTTTTATTAAACGAATCAGAATGCACCTTGGCAGAGACAGACCTTCATAGTTTAAAAAAGATTTTTTCATATTGTGTGTGTGTGTGTGTGTGTGTATATATGTATATATATATATATATATATATATGCATGATGAGTGTTTGTGTTTAAAGAATTTCTACTACCATCTTCATGTTAAAAGTTTTAAAATATAGCCTGTCTTTTTTGTAATACCACACTCATGAGGTATATAGCATAAATAATTTTCTGATTATAATTATGAGGAAGTAGATTAAAAATTGCAAAAACATCATTGGATGTCATTTACCTGTAAATTTTCTGAAGAGATAGGATTAAGCTAGCAGAAGAGTACATTAATGAGTATATTAATTTAGAAGCCATTAGCTAATTTTTCATTTCAGCTACACTGCTAAACAAATCAGAGTATCTTCAAGGGTTTTAATTATTTAGTTAAATATGGTTTTAAACTAAACTCCTCTTCTGCCAGTGTTGAAAATAGACTACAGATGATTATATTTCCATAGACATCATAACATAAGCTTCCTTTGGTTTGAAATAAGACTGTGAGGTTGCCAAGTATAAAGTTTATAACTGCTGTTATTTTGGAATATAAAGAGTTATGAAAATCCAAATGTTTTACAAAGTTAAAAAGTATCTTTTTTTGCTCACTTATAACTCAGAAATCACTAAATCATTCTGCTGAACATGCCAAGGACTGCTTCTTACCATATGCCAGCATAATCTTTTAAAATCATTGTGATTCACGTGCACATTGTCTCACACACACACACACACACACACGAGAACATGGAATGCCAAAGATTAAAAATAGGTTCTACATAGTTAACAGAAACTAGAATTGTGAACGTGACCTCATTTGAGGAAGTCACATTCTCTGCCTACTGGTATTAATACAGCAGTGTTAGTATAATTTGACACATATATTTTTCTTCATACTTCCTATATATTTTATATGTTCTCACTGTGTTCCAAGACCTACTCAGTAACCTAAAAAGTATATCATTTAAATTTTTGACATTTTTCATTTACTGTACATACTTTTCTTTGTCTATGGCTGAATAATCTAAAAAAATCATAATAGTGAATGTAATGCAAAAATTTCATCAGGTAAGTTTTTGGTGCATACTTCGATGCGTTTATTTTTTAATACCAATAATTGCTATTAATTCTCTGTGTAGCATTTTAGGAATTTGTCAATGTCCTGAGTTCTTAAAATAACTGAAAAATATCAGTTGATTCCTTTTTCCATGGTGACAGTTAGCACTTCAAATTCTGATTTGGGTCCTGCATAACCTAAGTGTCTTATTTCCTATGTGTGAACTATCATTAAGGATTTTTATCAAATTTCATAAACTAGTGTAAGCCTGCTCAGTAAGGAAGATGGATTGTATATTTTTCACTTTTGATGTGAACCAAGAATGTGTTTTCTAATTTGACGATTCTGAAATATTTAAAACTACTGAGTTGATGCCAGAGAATGATTTTTCAACTTCTGCATTCCTATGTATTGAAAAACTAGCTGTGCATGGAAGAAGTTTGGAACAGAGAGCAGTCATCTCTATCGAAGCCATACATATTGTTTAGGCTATGACCCGATTGCTTTAGGCTATATGATGCTTATTCCAATCTCTAGTTTGTCAGCATTCCCTCTTGATAAGTATTGTGCTTCCAATCCATGCCACCACTTCCAAAGTCTTCTACTTGTATAAGTTGAACCTTCCAATGTTTTCTTTTCATTTCTCCCACTTCTCCACATAGTCAACAGTGACTTGTCTATGTCTGCTTATCTATTCGGAATGAAGGGATATTAAGTATTGGCTCCTCTGATTCTCTTAGCAAAGAAACTCAGTATATATTGAATACAGTGTAAGTGAGAACTATGTTTTCTTTTCAGAGAAATATTGGAATATCTACAATCTACCTAGTAGGGTTTCCATTTCTTCCCTCTCCCATGACATCATCAGTCACTTCTGAATCTGGAGGAAGAACAAAATCATATAGAGGGAAGTGCCCTCCATGAACCCATTTTATGTAACAACCTATGGTTAGGCAGGACTAAGAAATGTTGTCTTAAAAAATTTCAGTGACTGGGATGGTTATTACAATCAATTACAAAATTAGAAAACACACAAGGATGTTCAGTTCTGGTGAGAGTTACTATATTCTGGAAACTGACATTTTAGTTCACCAAGTTAATTTTATCAGAGCCCAGAATTTTATTTTATTTGGTAATATTTTTATGACCAAATTCTAGCAGGGCAGGTGATGTGCCTGTTATTTTAATTCCTCAAACAAAACATTTTTTTTCTTTTTTTTTCTTTTTTTGTCTGTTTAGGGCATTTATTTTTTTTTCTTTTAAGTTTGAAAACTATTGGACTTTAAAAGAAAAAAAACGTAGGTATTCACAGAAGAGAAAAACAAAGAAGAGAAATTTTAAAAGCTATGCCATTTGAGTTTAACTGGCATGTTCAACTACTTGGCAGACAGGCAGCCACATGGCAGGGAGAGGAGCTTGAGAAATAAGGAAGCCAAAATGCCAGAGAAACCATACTTGGGCTCTGGTCAACGTCCAAAACAAAGAAAAGAAAAGGGAAAGGTTGTGGCCCTGTAGTGACTTCCAACATCAATTTAAAAAAATCAGGACGCAAGCCAAATACAGCAGTACACGCCTTTAATCCAGCACTCTGGAGGCAGAGGCAAGCCAATCTCTTGAGTTCAAGGCTACATAGGTTTACATAGTAAGTTTCAGGCCACAAAGGGCTATGTACTGAGACCCTGTTCATAGGGCATTTATTTATTTATTTATTTATTTATTTATTTATTTATTTATTTATTTATTTATATTAAAAATTTCCGCCTCCTCCCTGCCTCCCATTTATCCCCTTCCCCCTTTGCTCCCCCTCCCTCTCCTATCCAGAGAGCAGTAAGGGTTCCCTGCCCTGTGGGAAGTCCAAGTTCCTCCCACCTCCATCCAGGTCCAGGAAGGTGAGCATCCAAACAGGCCAGCCTCCCCCAAAGCCAGTATGCATAGTAGGATCCAAATCCAGTGTCATTGTCCTTGGCTTCTCAGCAGCCCTCATTGTCCGCCATGTTCAGGGAGTCCGGTTTTATCCCATGCTTTGTCAGTCCCAGTCCAGCTGTGCTTTGTAAGCTCTGAATAGATCAGCCCCACCATCTCAGATGGGGGGGAACCCTCGCAGTCCAGACTTCCTTGCTCATGTTTTCCCTCGTTCTGCTCCTCATTTGGACCTTGGGATCTCAGTCCAGTGAACCAATGTGTGGCTCTGTCTCTATCTCCATCCATCGCCAGATGAAGGTTACCTTACCGTCCTGACTTTCTTTCTCATGTTCTCCCTCCTTCTGCTCCTCATCAGGACCTTGGGAGCTCAGACCGGTGCACCAGTGTGGGGCTCTGTCTCTATCTCCATCCATCGCCAGGTGAAGGTTCTATAGTGATATGCAAGATATTCATTAGTATGGCTATAGGATCTGGCCTTTTCTGGCTCCTTCTCCTCAGCTGCCCACAGAACTACCTGGGGGCATCTCCCTGGATAGCTGGGAACCCCTCAAGAGTCAAGTCTCTTAATAATCCTAAGATGGCTCCCTTAATTAGGATATATGCTTCCCTGCTCCCATATCCACCCTTCCTATATCCCAAACATCCCATTCCCCCAAGCTCTCCCCATCTCCCCTTGTCCCCAACCCACCCCACCCCCAAGTTCCCAATTTTTGCCTGGCAAACTTGTTTACTTCCAATATCCAGGAGGATAACTATATGTTTTTCTTTGGTTTCACCTTCTTATTGTCTTCTCAAGGATTTTATAAAGCTCTACAGTTTTTTTTCCTCTGCATTGATGGTATAGTGGTGAGCATAGCTATCTTCCAAACAAAACATTTTAAGGGAACATCTGAATTTAACTTGGACAAACATCTGTGTTCTTTCTGTGACTGTTAAACACTCAATACTCATATGGTTTTTTTTTTTTTCTAATTCGGATCAATTTCCTCCTAATTAAATACCAAGTTTTCATTTTTTCCTTTTTTCCACACAAAAATTAATCTTTCTCCTTTGACTATGAAGACCATCACATAATTTAGGAAGGTATTATTAAAATTATATTTTCAATGTGGTTTATTCTTGAATGAATGTGGTTTTCAATATTTTTGCGACATGGGCAGTTGTGCTGGCTCAAGAGTGCCGCCTTGGAGAGGAAGTGCATGTGTATCTCAGCTTCCACATGTTGGACCACAATCATTCCACACTCTTGTTCCAAGGGTTCCAACACCCACTTCTGATTTCCAGGGTCAAAAGTCACATGAATGGTGTATACACGTATATACTAGCAAAACATATATACTAGCCAAAGACCCAAACACATAAATACATCTTAAAAATTAAAAAAATAATTCAAATTTTAGTCAAATTCTGGGATATATGAACATTAAAGCTAACCTTTATATAAAAAATGAAACAAATATTTATAGTAGATGGATAATAAACTATTGGATACTAAAATAAAATTATATGGAAGTGGTCTGGTCATTTCCCCATTTATCAATGTTACCTCTTCATAGTTTATGCAAAGTTTAACTTATGTACCCTTTTTATATAAAAATATGATGCAGTTTATTTTACCAAGCCCTTTCAAAATCAAGCTGTCATAGTAGAGAAAGAAAGCTATTGTTTAAAAATATCTGAAAGCAGAAGTATTTTACCATGGTCTTTATCAGCTGAAAGAATAGGGAGCTTTGCTGATGCAGACTTTTCTTTTTCCGCTAGAGTTCTGTGCATGCTCTTAAAAGCAGAATGTTAACTGATAACTGGAGGTATTCCAAAGGTTCAATTATGTCTTTTGCATAAAAAGAAAATAAAAATAAGTACACTTTGCCTTTTGGAGCCCAACAAGATTCAGCCTTGTAGAGGCAGTTTGTTATAGGCAATTGGCTTTTCCTATTAGGGATTATATGACTACATATCTTTTGACACAATGGAAAACTTATTTCCATTGCAATTTTATGTCCTGGATAATATATCAGAATCCTCACTCATGTAGTGCATAGCTGCCTTTCCTTGTGTGTTGTTTATATGTGTGTAAGAATATACTTTTCTTATTTGTATTTTTTTTTTCAGAGATTAGATTCCTACTTGTTTTAGGGTTTCGGTTCTTGTGACGAGAACCACAGCTGTGGCAAGTCTTATAAAGTGAAATAATTAACTGAGGCGGGCTTACAGTTTCAGAGGATTAGTCCATTATAGTAAAGGCAAGACACATGGTGGCATGCAGGCAGATATGGTGCTGGAGAAGGAGCTGAGAGTTCGACGTCATCATCTGGAGGCAAGAGAAAATGAACTCTGTCCCACACTGGACATGGCTTGGGTATAGGAGAACTCAAAGCCACCCCCAAAGTGACACACTTCCTCACACAAGATCACATCTCCTAATAGTGCTACTCCTTACAGGCCAGGCGTGCAGACACAAGTCTCTGCCACTCCTTACAGGCCAGGCGTGCAGACACAAGTCTCTGCCACTCCTTACAGGCCAGGCGTGCAGACACAAGTCTCTGCCACTCCTTACAGGCCAGGCGTGCAGACACAAGTCTCTGCCACTCCTTACAGGCCAGGCGTGCAGACACAAGTCTCTGCCACTCCTTACAGGCCAGGCGTGCAGACACAAGTCTCTGCCACTCCTTACAGGCCAGGCGTGCAGACACAAGTCTCGGGGGCCAGCCTTCTCCAAACCATCACATCACTCCTCTCCCAGTTACGCTTCTCTGAAAACGGTAGTCAATGTGTTTGAATGTTTTGATACCTTGATTAATCAGTCTCATCAAAACCAAAGTAATTTATCAAATAGTATGATTTATTACATATGTAAATAAATCCAAAAATGGGAATTTTAAACAAAACTGTTAACACTTCTCCTAACCTATTCTTTTCCAAATTTGATAAATCTGTTCTTCAACATTTTCAGAATATGATTTTCAAATAGAAAACAAAGGAACTCACACCAATAAAGTTCTAAATTGTGTTGTAGCCACATAATTAACAAATAACTTTTAATTTTATCATGATGAGAAACTGGAGTTGTATAGGTCCACATTTTAAAATGTATTAAAGTCATACTGATATAGTAGGGTTTATATGAGACATATCCTTTAAGATTATTATAATTTAATTTGATATAAATGTGATTATTTGATCAAACACCCTCATTTAAATCTCCATTTCCCTAAGCGGCCTTGTCAAATCTTAATGAATGGCTTAATAAACTTTGAAGTAGCCATTCACAGAAATGATACACATAATTAGTAAATGACCATTTCTGAAAACTCCAGTGTACTTTTCTCCTGGATTAAGTGGGTTCAAGTGAAACACATTTTCTGAAGTAACTGACAAGGATGAACCACACCAACTACATCATAACTGAGCAATCTGTCTGTATGGATGAGCGTAGCACAGCAAGGGTAAGGAGTGATAATTACAATGTGATTGAAATGGTAAGACATTTTTCTAATTGATACAAGCTAGGGACATTTCAGAAGAGGAACAGAACAAAACCCCCACCAGATTGCTTTTAGGCAAATTTGTAGAACATTTATTAATTAATTCTGTAAGAGGAAGGGACCCGTCCATTGTGGCAAGGGCCACTTCTAGGTAAGAGTCCCCAGATTGTATAGGAAATCAAACTGGACAAGCTAAGACAAAAATCAACAAGAAGCAACATTTTTCCTATGATCTACTTGCATTCTTGACTCCAGGAACTACTCAGACTTGAGCTCCTAGTTTGGTTTCCACCAATGAACTGTGACCATGAACTATAAATCAAACACATCCTTCTCTGTGTTGTTTTTGGCATAACATTTACATAGCAATGAAATGCCAAACTAAGAAAATGAGTTAGGAAGAAATTGCAGAATTGCACAGAAGTTATGAAATATTTTCTAGAGACTGGACAGCAAAATTCCTATAATAACCTACAAATCTTCAAAAATGAGTTCACTCGTCCATTGTGTATATGATCTTGACTTATTGAATTACTTATTTTTGATAAATGTGGAACAATTTGCAATGATATATAAAAGAATCTTCATTGTTGTAACTATACTCCATTGTTAATATCATTAATATTATTAATATTTGACACCTTTTTACTCTTCTCAAAAATAGTGTAATAATATTTGTGCGAGATCTATTATATTATGCATTTAAGACAAACTACATAGAATATATATTTTTGAAACTTTGCTTCAGTTTTTGGTTCCTTTTTTTAAATAATTGTTTTGTTTTAATATATGCTTCAAATCTAAAAATATTTTAGTGTACAATTTTGAGAATGTATTTTAAGATCATTAGAAAGGAAGAATTTTGTCTTCATTCTGCAATAATTGCATTGGAGGCAATATCTTAGATTCGTGAAAGTCCTTCTTTTACCTTTCTTACTTGGCATGTCTTTCCGCTTTTAAAAATTGTATGGATCTTCAGTACTGATTTAATTATATTTAACATTTCATATTACTTAGAGTATTTCATTGGCTTCATTCTTCAGTATAATCATAATCAAGCAATCATAAAAAATATATTTCTTTTTGCATTGCATGATACTTTGGGACAAGAAAGTAGAAAGCCTACTACATGGTGTTTTTGTTCTTTTTAATTCTTTAATTTTTGTATCTTTTTTTACATTTTGTATTTTTTATCTTTTGTTTTCCTTACAATTTGAGATAAAGGTGTATTGTAGACTTACTAGGTAGTCAATTCTTTTACACTATATAATTTTTGAAATTTATGTCTATGTGTGTGGATCTGTTCACGTAAGTCCTGGTTACACGGAGTCCAGCAGTGTTGGATCATTCTGTAACTAGGATTCCAGGTAGATGTGAGCCTGCAGATGTGTGTATTGCAATTTGAACATATACATTTTGCCAGAGCATGCCTAAATATTTGAAGAGTTCTGAAAGTCTCAATGATGTGGCATGTTGAGGACTAAGACTCTCACTTTGCACTCTGGTGATGCAAAGATGGTTGATGAGGTGAGTACTGGTTTTGCCAAGGAAACACGAGTACCCGAACTTCTTCAGGACCTAACACCACAACACTGCAGTGACTGAGATACAAGGACCCTGGAGAAAGTTGATCAGTCAGCCGTGTGGATTGGCGACCTCCAGGTACAGTGAGAGACTTAGCCTTCAAACTAAGGTAAGAGGGATACAGGCACACATCCAAGGCCTGCTTCTGGCCTCCAAATACAGGCACACAAGTACAGAGAATATACACAGAAACATATAAACTCACAAGTACATATACACATGCATATAACACACACAAGAACTAAGGATGACAAAATAATTATTTATACCATTTTCCACAGTTGAAGATAGAACATTAGATCTTAGACAGTTACCCTCCATCTGCTTTTCTCATTTCATGGTTATTGGTATTTTCTATTACTGTACTGCATTTGCTATGATTTTATAGTCGATATTGATATCTGTTATAAACTAAAGCTTGTAATTTATAATAAGATATTCTCTTTTGTTTAAATATTATAATGTTTTATATTATATAGTGAAAAGTATTTATCATTATAGTATTATAGAGAATAGGTTTAACTATAGTTTTAATATAAAATTTACCCGTACTCCACTTAATAATCTTTTCTTTAATCAAATCATTGATTTTTATGCTCTCTATAGTTTTGTATACTTTTGAGTTTTTGCACATTTATCTTATCATTTTTCTGATAATTTTTCCCCTGTCTTTGAATGATTTTTGTCATTTACTAAGATTTTATTGTTTGATTGTATACATTGAATCTACTAATATACATGTTGAAGAGTATAGCGGTTATCTATTGTTTTGAAACTTGAGTAAATCTGCAGTACACATTTTCATACAACCATTTTTTGTTTGTACATATGATATTTATTTTACATGGGGACACACTAAAGTCTGAATGCTTGATGGCATGGTCTGGCATTGGTTACCTTGATAATTATTTTCCAAACACTTATCCAGAAGTTTGGAGATTAGCATTTTGCATTTTCACCAAAAGAATGAATATTTCTTTTGTTTTTTGCCCTTCTCAGACTTTGGAACTTTAAGATATGGATATTGATTTGTAATGATTACTCATTAAACATTAAATTACTATTTTTGAAGACATTTGACCTAGAGTCTGCTCCTATATTTATTTGCAATGTGTATCTCTATTAACACGATGATATTTGTATTCAGGTATCTTGTCCAGTTTCATGGATCTTTATGATACATATTTAGCTCTAAATTTTCTTCATGTGTTTTGGATACTTGTTTTGGCTCCCAAGATAAGATTATCAAATCTTTGTTCACATGCTATGGTTTATATTTCTTCCTATCAAGCCTTATCTACAAAGTAGAAGTTATTTTATAACTCACATGAGGAACATTTTTCTATTCTTTATTGGATTACTCATTTGATACTAATTATAAAAATATGGATGACTTGGTGGCACTCAAAAATTGCAGCTGGGAAGCTGAGGCAGGAGAATATGTTCTCCTCTCATCTGGTCCAGCCTAGTGATGGTTTTGAATAACAGCTGAATTAAAAAAAATACAGTTGACGTAAATATCACCAATTATAGATATTCTGCATTAAACTTATAAAGTCCTATAATCCAATTTGAGTTGACATTTTTTGAATGAAATGGTTATGCCTATATTCTTCTCTCCTCCTGGTCTGGATAGCATCCAGGTTTTCTAGTGCCATATAGATGGCATTTACTATTTAACTTTCATGTAATATTTATTTATATATAAAATACATATATTATTTAAATTATCATCAGTTCTTTATTAAAGACCATAGGTATATGTGTATATAGAGGAACAGTTTAAAATAAAAAGAAAATTATTTGCAAAAGTAATTAAGGTCAGAGAACACATAAAAAACACAGCCCTGCCTTGTCTTTTCTTTTAGACAGAATAATTTACATCTATTTTAAAAATAATTTCATGATTCAGCATATGAGTTAAATATGAGTCAGAATCTTTTATGGATTCTCAAATAAAAATATATCCCACATGTAACTGAGCTCAATTGCTATAATACCAGAAAAAATTTTCCTTACTATGCCACCTACGTGTTATTACAGAAATATAACTAATGTAGGAATCCCCATCATTTCACATTTATTACATTTAAGTGCAATCAGTTATTGTTTACTAAAAATACGTCTAACACTATTAAGTACTGGCATAGGAAAATTTCCACAGAAATTTCTCCTTTGCTTGCTCGACTTGCTATAAAAATAAATAATTTGTTTGAGAGAGTGAAGAATATTGATATCTCAGCATCCTAGATGATCTTAAAAGTGCACGAGCCTAAAAAAGAATATTAACTTCAACAAATAAATCTCTGAGTGTACAAATGAGCCATAATAGAGTGCTTTATTTGTGTGTGTGTGTGTGTGAGAGAGAGAGCTGGTATGTTTCACAATATAATCTAAAGTGTTTTACCAAACTTGTGCGCACAAATATAAGAATATATTTGATGAATCTTAAAATAAAAGTGTCTGTATTATGTTTACCCTAATGAGAACTTCTTATATTGAGGAATATTATTTAATTAGAGGACTCAAATGCACTTAATGTATTATTTAAGTTCTACAAAAAGTTATTCAAGTTATCAGCTTAATTGTATAAAGTGCTTGACCTGCCTATGTGATCCATTTTAATTGATTAATTGCTAACTAATGTGAAAGCCAATATGAATGTACTGGTAAGATATTTATTCTTGAATCACTCCTAATTTCCAGTCAGAGAAACCTAGAAAGTCATGTGTGTAAGTATCAAAGTTCATAGACATATTCAAGTAACACTACATTAATCAACGATTGCATCTGTGTGGTTTATCCCTTTAAGTTCAACCTAAGATTTTCATGTATACCATCCTGGAAATGAGTTAGAACACAAATATGACTATTTTCCCCCTAAATAATATGCTGTATATGTATAAAGTGCCTTGATAACTGGATCCTTAAATGGGAATAATGATATTTGATAGTAACAAGACATTATCACACTGGAACATTTATTTGAACTCCAATAGTAATCAAAATCACACATCATCTCTTCTGGACCTACTGCTTCTCCCTCCTGGAGAGAGGTGAAGAATGAAGCTGACGACAGTACCATCTTGTAAGCACTGGGTCAAATTCTTCCCGTGACTGACCTAGTGGCTTAGTTTTATTACAAACTGAAACACGGTGGAACTTGGGCTCTGTGACTTTTAAAATAGTAATAAATTACATTGACTAATAAAATAGAGCTTAGGGCTAGGGCCTAGAGGAAGGGTCTGTGATAAGTATTAGGATTGATTCTATTGTTAGAGGATGTGAAATTTATGGGGCCTCTTTCACAGGGATGTGCTCTATTCATTGCAGAATTAGGGACTAAAGAATGCTTAGGATATTGGGGAGATCAAGGTGGAGGATAGCTCCCAAAAGAATAGCAAGAAATCTCCAGATTGGTTGCTGATTTTTCACTCTGGCCTTCTACATAAATAGGCATCATCCATTCCCTTCCATTGAAGAAATTAGGCCCATAGAATTTACAATCCTGGTTTCTCCAATGCTTATTCTAAGCCCTGCTCCCTCTACCCATCAAAGGCAGTGCAGCCTCTTCTGTATGCAGATGTTGAGTGAGTCTGCTGGCATCCAGCCCAGAAATATTAGGACCTTTGATTTCTTTTTGTGTCTCCCATTTATTCTGTCTGTTACTGCCAGGTTTCTTTTGATCCTTTAGAAGAAGTCGAAAGTCTTATACCAGTTTCAGCATTCAACATTTTTGAATCACACAGAGTTCAGGCTCCTCCAACTGTAGTATGGCACACACAGTGAGGGCGTTTGGAAAATTGAAGGAAGGTAACAGACAATTTAACAATCTCCTCAGATAATAACAACAATAAAAGACAGGTTTTCATTCCCTTGATCTAAATTCTGTTGAATAACGACTAAAGGTGTAGTGTCTTTATAGTCTAAGTAACCTGAAGTAGCAATCTAAAATAGAATGTTCTACTTTCCCAATACTCTATTCAATTCAATACAATTTAGCCTTTTATTTACATATGATTCTTACAGGTTATTTATTTTTATTTTAATTTTGTATAGTCCTAAATAATCTTTTTGAGGTAGAGCGATTTTTCTTTGGGCTGCCAGTCACCAAAAAGTCCATGGAAATTTATTATTAATTAGGAAAATTCAGCCTCGGCTCAGACTTGTTTCTAGCTAGCTCTCATAACTTAACCATGTTATTAAATCTAAATTCTTCTACACGATCATTACCTCATCTCCATTATATTATTCTAGTTATTTCTTGTCTGGCTGATGACGCCACCTTTTTCTTCCCAGAGTCCTCCCTGTCTGGAAATTGGGCCTAGCTATTATTGATCAGTCAGCTTTTTATTAAATCAATCAGAGAGACACTTCTTCACAGTGTACAAGAAATTATTCCACAATTTTTTTTAAGATTCATTTAGTGAGTTTTTCTTTTGACCCAAATACACAATGACATGTAGGTGAACACCTATTGGCTATGTATTTTTGGACTCTAGGAACTTACTAACTACATTCATTCATGCCAAAAGCTGTAAAAACAACTAATCATGATAAAAATTTGCACTTCCAAATTTCTCATGTACAATGTTAAGAGTACAGAAGCCATAGGTTTGCCACAAGTTGGGGGGTAGACTTAAGCTATAATAGCAAGTTTCTGAATAATCAGAGATCATGGTTTTAAAAGTCAAAAAAGAAAAAAATCTTCATTTTTATTTTAGTATGTGGCTTAAAGAATGTTTCTGCTTAATGAGATTAAATGTAGAGAAAAGTGTTTGAGAATGTTTTTTGTTCATATATTTCTTTATAAGTTCTTTTAAAGTAGAAATTTTTCTATTATAACTTTTAAAAATGTTTTGGAGTAGAGAGTAAAATGTTTTATTAAATCTTATGTACAGAGGAGTCTACTTATGATCACAGTAGAGACACACTGCATCTCGAGGAAGAACAGGGAGAAAGGCTTGTCATCTTGTACTCAAAGGAACTTTGAGCGACTCATCCTTCGAATCCTTTATGCACTGCACATTGAAGTCCATTAACTCCTCACCAGACACTTGGCTTTCAACAGAAAAATGAAAGTATTAGAGGAATTGAAAATTTCCTTTATTTTTTAGGTTTTGAAAGTATTTCTATTTGAAATTCATGCAGGAATGCTGTATTTTAGGAACCTCCGCACCTCTTATCTGACTCCTGTCTCCTTCCCACACCGCATTCCTTTCAAATTCATAACCTTATCTTAAAACTATTATTATTACAAACACACACATAACTTTGTAAAGGCACCTGCTAAGTCTGTTTAGTGTTACTTTTATGTGTATGCATTTAGGGATGACCACATTGTACTGGACAACTAGTTAGAGAGAGAAGTCTTGTCCTTTGAGGAGACTCAGCTTCCCTCTCCACTGTCATTAATTGCTTGCAGTTCTTCCTGTAAGTTTGAGGCTTCTTGAGATTTGCCCCATTCACATTTGTATGTTAACTGACATTGTCATCGTTAGGTAGCTACATTATTGAGATTTCCTGGATGCAGCTTCTTGCGGTCTCTTTTTCTTTACTGTTCTCTGAGCATTGTATATTGGCTTTTTGTAACACGAAACATCCATTGCACAAGTAACTTTCTTTGATGGGAGTGAAAAGCACATCAGTTTGTGAGTATAAGGATGAGTTTGTAAATGCAGTTAGAAAGTACACTTTGTTTGGAAAGTGGCAGTAGTAGACTCTCCTCTAGAGTCAGTGGCCTTACCAGCCATGGATGGATGCATAACTTTATAGTATCAGACATGAAGTTTCTCCTTCTGAGAGGACCTTAAGTCCAACTAGTTGGCTGGAGGTAACTACCAAGATATGCATGGTATTATTGTACCTATGCAGATGTAATGCAATGCTGAACATTGTGGCGGTCTAAGAGACAATGAGTGAAGAAAGAGAAATAAACATGGAGTGGAAATTACTTATAGGGAGGGATGTCAATGCAAGTGTGTCTGTGTCTGTCTGTCTGTCTGTCTTTGTGTGTGTGTCTGTGTGTGTGTGTGTGTGTGTGTGTGTATGAGAAACAGACAGACAGAGAGAGAAAGAGAGAGAGAGAGAAAGAGAGAGAGGGAGAGAGAGAGAGAGAGAGAGAGAAACTAGAAGCAAGGATGGACAATACTTAAGATGTTTGAAAATTCTATAATATTATCTTATGCTTACTTATAACTACATAAAGCTTGTTAAATTGCATTTGCAAGTCAATGTACACAGGATATTAAATTTAAAAAAATGAACTTGTGGTGAGAATGTTTTCCCCAGTACAGCCCTTAAAACAGAAACTCCAGTTCCTGGCATATGAGCTGCTTGTTCATACTGTTGACCACGGGAGTTCAAGCAACTCCAAAAACAATATAAACTTATGATACTGCCCTGTCCTTATTAAGTTCAAGGAATTAAAGGCAAGATCCTGCTGATGAAGGCACTACCCAAGGAGGATTTAGAGAAATTGAGACAGATCTCACTGAGAAGCTTTCCACACAAAGCCTGGCCATCTTGTTTGGGAGGTGCCATCCAGGCTGCTGAGGTAGAATAAAAAAGAGCTTTCTTTAATTACTTTTGATAAATTTGGCATCAGGACTACTTTTTCTCTAAATATTCTGTGGGCTACAATAATAGCTAATAAAGAGACTTCAAATCACTTGGTTTGTAAGTTATACCTGGCAAGTATATGTTATTTCTGTTCTTTTATTTCTCTTTCTGAGGTTTTGACATGACTAATCATATTGATTGATGTGTGGTAACAGAAACTGCTGTGAAAACTGCCTCAGAGCAATGTGCCACTGATGAAAATGACTCAACTTATGATATTTAAATAAAGATGGAAGAACTTTAGTATTAGTAGACACATGGATTTTAGAGAAAATTACAATAAGACTTCTCTTTGTACTGATTTCAGTTAATAGTTAAGCTCAATTTCAAATGCCATGAACATTTTCTGTCAAATGAGAAAATAAGACTTTAAAGGCCAGGAAATGTTCTCTCCCTTTCCTATACTTTACTGTTTTGCTATAAATCAAAGGGGGGGAGTTTCTATGAATGGTTACCAGTGTTTCCATGGTAAATTTCAACTTTTCATACTTTGATAAGTATGCTTTCAGATTCTTTTCAAGGTTTCCTTGATGGAAAAAAAGACATATACAAAAGACAATACAATGGCAAAATTCTCAATCCCATACTGAGTATTTTAAATGCTAAAACTGTTTTTAAAATAAACTAAAAATATTTAAAACAGTACTATGCTGTTTTGAGAGCATAATAAAAAGTATGTGAAATAAAAAAGTTTTCAGAGGAAGAGATCACAAAGGCATTCTCCTAGTAGAGAACATCAATGAATTCCACAGGGAGTATATGGAATTCTTTGAGATAGAGTCCATGTGTATTAGTTTCTGGATCAGAAGCATCCAGTAGTGGGTCTGAAACAAAAGATAGGTGCTCAATTCAAAATTGATTATATGTGTGCATACAAAATTTTTATTGAGTTTTTTTTGAAAAAAATGATAGAGGAAAATGTGTCAAATGTGCTCACATATAGAGTCTAACTGTAGCCTTACAGTTAGTAATGTAGTGGAGAACTTGCCGGTGGCACCCTAAAAGAAAAAGAAAAAAACGTCTACATGTTATGTAACTGCATTGTCTCCTACAGTAACTTCTCTATGTTTTTAAAAAGTACTTGAATTTATGTTACATAGACACATTAGGTTTATAGAGTGGTGAATTATTTGCAAATTATTACTTTTAAAAATATCACCAGACAAAACCACTATGAAAGAAAATTTCCCTCATTTATGAAATTGGTTAACCGTTTATATAAACTTCAGAATAAAACATGTTGACGTGTTACCACTTTCTGTATAAGTATTTCTGGTTCTATATGGGGTATTTTGTGTTCTATGTTAGATTTGCAAAAAGATATGGATCGTTAATATATCAGAAATGTATTATCAGAATTAAAACCATATTACATATAACCAAAATCACAATAAAATGGTACTTGGGTAAAACAGGGGTAAGGAAAGGGAAAGAGGGTGTTGCATTCAATTTTAATTAAAAATTTTCTATTTAATTAACTGTTAAAATTAGACAAATAGAAGCAGAAACATAATTTTTTGTGAAAATGATTACAATAGTGATGTTGCTGGATTTTAGAAATTCTACTCAAAGTAATTGTTTATTTTGATCTATCCTGATTTCTTATTTTTAAGAAAACACATTAATTTTGTAGAATATTAATGGGAAAGCAAATTTCAAACACAATTTTAGACATAAATTGTATGAAAAATGGGCACAAAAGAAGAAAATTAAGAGTGTCTGATGAGTCCGAGTTAGAGAATATTTTCAAAACCTTTGCTTTATCCCACCACCTACACTGTAGACATGTGGAAAAATTACATTAAATGAGCAAAGAATTCTATACAGAAATGACAGTGTCCCTGACCTATAAATATTTAAATTGTAACTGAAAAATAAATATTAATCCTAATGAATATTTAAATCACAACAGATATGTTCTCTGTCTTTGGTAGGGAATGAGATATATTGTGGAAAATTAATCTTTAATGTATCTTCATATATAAGTGTAATTATGTGCATAACATAGATAATTATAGTAAATACTTTATTGAAGACACCTTCATTAGTGAATATCTTGAGTAATGGTGCTTCATATAGACTTTTTAGAAGCCACAGAACAATAGTAACATTTATTTTACCAATTCATCATTCATGAATGTTTATTTGCTGATGTCTATCATTTGATTCATTTTGTTTTCCTTGAGACAGGATTACACTTTATAGTCATTATTCAGCTTGAGCTCACTATGTAAATCCCTCAGGCTTTGAACGGTCCATGCTGCTACCTCAGTGTCCCATATTCTGGAATCAAAGCTGCATACCACCATAGCTAGCATGATACATAAGTATAAATATTCATTTTACAAGATTATGGGCAAATGTAAAAAATATTTATTCAAATTTATTTTTCTAAAATCATGTATTGACAAAAATTTAATTAGTATATATTGTGTCCTGATTAATGAAATTTTATTTCTTAAAAGACATTTATGACAACAAATTGAGAATATAGAATATTGGATGAATACACCAGGAAAACGACAGGTGTAAGATTTATACGTGTATTTCCTTATAAGAAAATACATACAAGTATTATCAGTCCACAGACTATATTTATTATACTAGATTACTCTGTGACAATAAATTCTTCTTGACACCTGAATCTGAGATTGGTAACATTATCTAAATGTATCACTTTTCTTCAAAACAAGTGTTACCTCTTAAATGAAAGTTCTGTTTTAAGTGTGAATGTGAATAGAGAAATTAAACATATTGTATAACATGAAATTAGAGAGGAAAATTGGCCCTTTGTGGAAATGGGAAGCGAATATAAATAAACTACAGAATTTAATACTCTATTTCAATGTTATCCTATGATTTTTATTTGACCGTAAGAGAAATCATAGGGGTGTGCAGCCTTGAATTCATTAGTGTGGTCAATGTTTCCAGTTCCCAAACTGAAAATTCATCCATAATTTGAACATGAGGATGAAATTCTTCAGACCTAAAGAACTTGATCTTGCAAAATTCATCTGTCTAAGTGTTTCATCACAGAAGAAACTACTAGGTTATTTATCACCTACATAAATGTGTTTCTATGTGTTCATGAATTTATCTTGCAAATGCCAAAGCAACCATGCATTAATGATATGTACCAAAATAGCCCCAAATGAGGAGAGAAGGCTCCTTAATTTCCATGTATTTTCCTATCTACTTTACCCTGTACTTCTGTTCTGGTAAAATTGTGTCTAAACTCAGAAAACACTAACTATATAAAACTTCATATTGATAGAAGCAGCAGTTTGCAGGAATGAACATAAATTGGAAAGTCCTACTTAAGTCTGTCACACACACATTCACACACACCAACATTCCCACACAAGTATTCTTTGCATAAAATATAGTTATTAATATTATTAACCATATTATTGATTTGGTAAAATTTCTCAGACATTAGCTATCACTATAAATATAGTGATTTTTCTTAACATTCTGGTAGTTTGTTCGGTTCAATACATGCTGATTTTCTCTACAAATAGGGTCAGATAATTCATATCATCCCTAAATAAGGTAGTTCAAAATAAGTAAAATAAAAAATTTAGCATTTATTTTTTATTTTATTTTTTCTTAAAAACAGATTTTTTTAAAATTTTACATATACTTAGACAGGTTTAGGAAGTTGTCCAATGTTTTACAAAACAAATTTATTCTGTTGGGCAGTGGTGATGCACACCTTTAATCCTAACACACAGAGGAAGGCATATCTCTGTGAGCTCGAGGTCAGCCTGGTCTACAGAGTGCATTCCAGGACAGGCTCCAAAGCTACACAGAGAAACCCTGCCTTAAAAAACCAAAGAAATAGATAAATAAATAGATAAGAAAAGGAAAGTCAAATTTACTCTTTGGCAATTTCATACATGTACATGATACATTCCCTACCTTTCTTATTTTCGGTCTCCCCTCCTCCCACCCTTCCTCTCCTCTCTAATACTCTCCCGACTTCCATGTGTTTGTCTATTTTTTCTTTGTGTCTTACTAAGTTTCTCAAGGGATCTCTGTATGGACAAGGATGTGAAATTGTAGAGTGGAGTATGAGTTATTCACTAGTGTCTATGATCATCGAAGACAATGATTTAAATTTTCCAGGGGATATCTGCTCTCCATAGCTCCTTTCAGCAGAACTGGGCCACATAGACCCTTTCACCAGCAAAGACTGTTTACAATCTCAGACTTGTACAAACCCTTTCTATTAAGCAAGTATGTATAGTTCATAAGTGACAGGACCATGCCAGGCTCATAAGAAAATGTTTCATGGTCCTGTGGTCAGAATCTCATATTTGTCTTGTTCCCTTTTCTGTGAAGTTCCTTGAACTTGAACAGCGTGATATGGTGTCTGAATTAAGCTTAAACATTCAAAGTTTACTTTTTCTCTGTGTGTTAATAAGCCAGTAGATTCTTTAGTAACTATCTTTTATTGAAAAACAAACAAACAAGCCAAAAAAAAAAAAAAACCCAGCCTTTTCCACTAAAGCTGAGGACAGACCTAGTCAAGGGGTATAAACACAAATATTAGAAAGCAGTTTGACAACATGGTTATTTAGCAAATGTGCTCTAGTTAGCTTTCTGTCTCAATTGCATCTGTTAGATTCATATATATTTACATTTCTACATTTACACACATCATTTAACATTTTAAATTTGGAATTGTTTGTTCATTTCATGCCTTGATCCAATAAAAAGCAGTATATTTGCTTTTCTTCAATTCTGAGTTTTAAAAACATGCAAATAAAGACTTATATGTAATAATCTGATATCATAAATTATCTCTATAAGTTACTATGGACACTAAAATTAAGTTGAAAAGAAAGTCAACTGCCTAACTAGCATACACCAGCTAATATAGACAGAAAATGCATTTTTCATATAGTCAATTTACACTATTAACTTTACTCACATATTTCTTATTAACAAAAAACCAAACTGGATTTATTTAGAGAATAGGAAGGCTATGGTGATAGAAACTGAAGGAGCAGTATGTATAACTATTATATGAAGCTGTGAATGTGAACAAATGTAAGAAAATTTTAGAGAAAGATAATTTACATAGAGAGTGAAGTCATGAGGTTGGACACATACAAATTCAAAGATGAATATTTGTTATGACAAACGACAAGACAGTGACATTCAATCTGTACCAAACAAAATGAAACGGTCCCTGCTCAGCTGCATGAGTGTATATAATTAAGACACAAGACATCTCTGTCTGTTAAATTCTTTCTCGATTGGCTTGATTATATTCACTCTTAAGCAATCTGCAATCTATTCAGAATCTTTGTAGATATCTCAGATTTGATTGTTTTAATTATAACTCTGTGCTTCATGTAAAAACTCCATTTCCTTTTCTATAATAGGGAATCAAATAGCTTGTGTGAACTTTCTCTCCTTCTGCCTCTCGTTATCCCTCTGTCCCTACCACTCACACATTCATACACAAAGAATATACTCCTAGGTAGCTATGCCACTCAACAAATTCTACCTTCCTTCTACTTATTTTTTTCTTGAATGATGCACAAAGGAATGCCAGATTCAAAGTTGATAGTTTTGCCTCTGTTTATTCTCTTCCATGGATTTTCAGAAAGTAATTTCATTTTAAGTTTCATTATTCTTCCTAGTCCCTAAAAAAGTATATAGGATATTTCCTTTATATGTTCTTCATAAATATGAGGATAAAATTAAATTCAATGCTGATGGCAGAAAATCTTTCATAAAGGGAAGAGTGCTCTAAATTTAATTTACTTATTTAGACTCTTGTCTTTATTTCACATCACTGCTTTCTCAGTGGGATTTTGTGGAAATCTGTTTCTGATTATTTATATTTAGATCTACTGCTTCTGTTAAGAATGTTTGCGGTGAGCTTAGCATTTCCGCTCAATACCTCACTTACATTTAGAGTTACAGCCAATATCCTCATCAACACATTGAGCGACGACTTTATGGTGCAACTTACATTTGCACTTTTCAAACTTTGGCATGGATCCAAGCCACATGGAGAGCATACGGAAACAGGTGACTGGTCCCAGCCACTGAACTTCTGATTAATGCTCCTCATTGATAAAAGCATTGGAAAATAATAATTCTAGCTAGGGTGTCACTAACATTCACATACATTGCAGCTCCCTGGCCTTATTGCTAGAGAGTTATACTGTATACTAAACTACCCCCATGTAAAACTATCATCATAGCTCAAAAAACACACACAGGTGAGATCTGCCCATTTTGAAATATCCATTCCAAGTTACTCATTCCACATTTATACTCAGTGATATCAAAATCAAAAACAAGAGAACTGGGTTATATAAAGACTATTCTTGGAAAGTTCTAAATATGCATACGGTGAATTTCAGTCATTTTTGTTTTGGTTACCTGGTTTCACCATTCCATTCTATTTCCATAAAATCTTCATTCAAGGAGTCTTCCCCCTCCTATGTCTCCAATCTCTCTGTGTGTGTGATCCACAGACTTTGATTTGCGTTGCTCTTTCATAAGCTTGGTAGGAGGTTAATTACTAAGGCAGGTGCTACTTATTAGTGGCGAACCCCACTAAAAAAAAATGACACCATCTCTCCCAGAAGTCCCTAAGAGCTGTGGTGGTTTGAAAAAGCATTCCTCCCCAAGGTGTGTGCATTTGAATGTTCGGTTCTTAGCAGTTGGATTATTTAGCAAAAAACAAAAAAAGAAAGAAAGAAAAAAGAAAAGAATAGAAAAGAAATCTGGTTCCAAAGCCCAAGCCAGATGAGTCTTAGTCTCTGCTATGAACGTGATGACCAGAGCCACTGCTCCAGCTCCCTTCCTGCCAGCCTGAAGTCATATTTCCTGTCATGAAAGTGTAAACAAGCCTCAAATTCAGTGATTTCTTTTAAAAGTCACTTTGGTCATGCCTTGCTCATGGTGTGTTTTCAGAACAATAGAACAGTAGCAACACAGCTGACAGTTCCTTAGACATGAGACTTCAGCTCATGCCGTGTTCCTCATGGAATGTTGATGCTCTCAGCCTTCCATGGGGTAGAGAGGTGACTGCTGTTTTAATGAGTTCATTATTGCATTGTGCCTGCTATATGCAATCCATGTCTTTTTGCAGCAGGCCTCTTTGTCCTTTAGTTTTTACATTTTATTCAGTCTCCTTTTCAGAAATTTTCCTAGGGTCTTGGAGGGCTTTAAAATATCCTATTTAAAGCTCAAGATTCACCATCATTTATTCTTGGAATATCTATGAGTTATGGGTTTTGAATTACTTCCTGAAGCTTTAAACTGTTTCTCTGACATAAGGGTCAGTAATCACTAATATAATAGGTATAAACATGTATTTAGAAGGCAATTAAAAGATGCATTCCTTTAGCAAAATGATATTAAGTTTAATTCTAGTGCCTATGACCTACCCAGTCATGTGGTCTTGACTAAGTTTGAAGTCCCAGCGATTTGGTTTATTCCCATAGAGTGGGCTTCAAATTCAATCAGAAAGCAGTTTCTACCCTTATAATTATCATGCTACTTTTGACCCAATAGGAGTGAGCATATTACCTTGACAGATCAGCATAGTAGGTCAAGGGGTATACAGATACATGAGACTCTACATGGATTGTTCTCCCACAAAGGTCTTAGACTTTCTTCATGTTATATCATATTTGCATCCTCATGACTTCTTTACATTAGCATGTCAAATTTGAAATGTCTAGAGAGGCTATAATTAGACAAAAATTAGAGGGAGGAGGAAAAAGAAGCCTTATGTAGATCTTTCCTATATCCCAGAGACCACAGGTTACTAAAATCAAGTCCAAATACCAGGAAGGGTTTATATTTCTTTATGTTTCTAGGAAAGTCCCATAGCAACCTAAATCAGTATAGGATATTAGTCTTTATTTTTCTAAAAAATGTACCTTGAGCTACCACTTATAATCATCTAGTTACATCTATCACTTTATTTGAAAAAAATATAGTGATTTGTTTTCTTCTTGTCATAAAATAAGACAATTTTCTTAAAAGGAAATAAAAAGTTCTTGTGGTAGGTCAAAAAAGATCTGTCCTTCTTACTCAATCTTTTGTAAGTATTTGACTTAAAGAACAGTTTATATATTTATATATTTTTTAATGAGTATTACCTCTGTATTTGGTATTGATGATTGAAACAGATATGTAACTAGGATGCTCCCAAGAAAAGAACAACCGGAGCATTGCGGAAGTACCTTTTTGTTTTTTCTATTCATTACTAGCAGAACTTCTGCTTCACTAATTTGGGATATATTTGCTTCACTAATTTGGGATATTTAAATGTAAACATGGAAAAGATTTATTTTGGTTTACTGTATTTTTATTTTGAAATTTTGAAGATAAATTTTTATTTAGTGGGATGTGTATACACTTTTATATTTGCCTAAAGTAACTGTTTATATTCCTTGCTATTTGAAACACAAAAAAGGTACCTAGATCCAAACACCAGTTTCAACTATTTATTGGATCACACCAAGTATAAGTCAATGGGTCATAGGAAGTACATGTATTTTAAAAGTAAGTTATTTTTCAAAAATTTAAAAAATAAATATTATTTTACATGAAAATAATATAGTAAAAAGATAAGTTAGCCAAATAATATTTGTATTTTATTATATTTATTATGAGCATATTGTTTCCCAAACTACAAATCCTTAAAATATTTTTTCTCAAATTTTTAAAATATTGCATTCTATACAACTAACTACACTATTCTCTAGGCATCCTGTAAATATGCATTCTATAGAATACATATTTGTGCATTCTATAGAATACATACCAGATACAGGAAAAACTGTGGCTGGGTCGGTGTCCATATTCAACTTTTATGTATAATGTATGTGCAGAAAGTGAGGTTCTAAGCTTTAAGTATTTTTCCTACAGAATTATACATAAATTATTTCTATGAGTAACATATTGCTTTTGTTGACCAGTGTCTTAAATTGCCAAATTTTACTGAGCTTTCAACTATGCTTACATGTGTGCATAGTTTTAAAAAGATGAAAATTTGAAGAAGTCATAAACACATTGCTTTTCAATAAGCAATGTACTTAACCATATTGCATTTATATTTGCATAATATCAACATTCAGACTTAATGGTTTTATTTACTAAAAGCAGTTTTAAGTTTTTATTTCATTAAAATAATCATATCTAAGGGTCATATCTGAATATCTGAGAAAAGGGAAGTAGAGGAGAAAGGAAAGGAGTGGAGACGAGGAAATAAGAGGGGAGAGGAGGAAGGGGGAAGAGCAGAGAAAAGAGGATACACATGAGAGAGAGAGAGTGATGGAGACATGAAGACAGAGAGTCACATTCAGAGAGAGCGATACTCCCAGAATGAGCAAACATGCTGAATATTTCTTAGTGTATAGATTTGTACTAAACTATGGAAGAATCTGTGCAAAAAAGAAGACAACTTGGGAGTACAATAACATAGTAAAATGTTAACCCCAATTTGTTTTAGTCCCTGGATAACTAGATTCTTAGTGAGCCTGTGAATCTAATTATTTGGTACTTAGAGGAAAATAATTTAGTGAATTTGGGGTTTAAAAATGCTATGAATACCAAGAAGAGAAACATTTTAGCATTATGAAGAGATTTATGACTTGCTTATATAGTGAATATTCCCCATGACCTTCTAGATTTCAGAGAACTTTAAATGTTGAAAAGAAAGCTTAGAATGTGTTCTTATGAAAATTAAACTTCCTAGCATTTAGTAAAATTTCCCTATTCTTTTGCTAAGTGGTTTTAACTTTTAACTTCAAAACAGTATATGTTATAATTCTTCAGCACTATACATACTCTTTATAGTTAGTCTGTTTAAAAGGCCAATGAGTTTCCCTTCTTTTTTTTAAAAAAATATTTATTTATTCATTATGTATATACAATATTCTTTGTGTATGCCTACAGGCCAGAAGAGGGCACCAGACCCCATTACAGATGGCTGTGAGCCACCATGTGGTTGCTGGGAATTGAACTGAGGACCTTTGGAAGAGCAGGCAGTGCTCTTAACCGCTGAGCCATCTCTCCAGCCCCCTGAGTTTCCCTTCTTCATTCACAAAGTTATTTAACCACTTCATTATTTAATTTGGCAATATTTTTCATCTTTCAGAGATATTAACCATTTTGATTTTTGCCTTTCTCCTGTTCCTTTTCTTTTAGCCTTGCTATTTAATAGTCTATATCATGTTTTAAATATTTCATATTTATAGAATCTATGTGGGCTCTCCTCTGCATTCTTTAATCTATTGTCCTATGTTTGAAGATCGTGTTGAACCATTTTATAGGGAGAATATTAATGGTACGACACATTTCTTCCTAGGTTTAAATCATTCCCCAGAACGATTTTTCTACTTGGAAAGTTAAGGGTTTTTGTTGTTGTTGTTGTTGATTTTGTTGTTGTTTTATCATGCTGCATATCTGTTCAACAATGGAAAGGTAAATGTGAGCCATGTACCTCAACAGTGAAGTGAGTTGGACTTCTCTTCCTTCACATCACCTTTCTCCACAGTTTAGTAGCTGTTCCATGTGATCTGTAAAATGAAGGTGCCGTCTGAGCCCTTTCTAGTACAATCACCTGCCAGGAACCATTATGGACTGCCTAAAACTGCATAAAACCCTTTTATCATGCAGCGGAAGTTTGCAGTACGAGTGAAATTGTCCTCTGTCGGGTAATTCATTGCTTGCACCTAAGAACACAATTTAAAAGGCCAGGAGAGATGGAAAGTGATCTTAATGTAGATCTAAAGCTTTTAAGCAGAAGAAAAATGATGAGCTACTTCAATCTCCTTCAGAAATTTAATACTTAAATCAATTTCTCAGCTTTATACAAATGGTAGAATGCATGGACGATAAATTAAAGACCCAGATAAGAGCTAAGTAGTGGCTAGAAGATATCTTCAGATTCAAGAAGGCATATCTCAGCAAAGTCCATTTGTTTATAGTTTCTAATTTATGCTAGATTCTCTTAAAGTAATTGAAACTGTTATGATTGCAGCGAAAATACATAGCTAACACACTGCAATATAAGTGAAGGGTTTTACAATAACCCAGTTTATATCTGTCAGATAGAAACTGTTATCTCTAAGATAAAAGATAAATAAAAAATTCCTTGAACTTCAAAATGTCAAAGTTTTAAATTAGAGTTGATGTAGGGATCCTGTGATTCAGTTTGATTCATTATTGAGAGTACATGAAAGAAAACAGCAAAATACATTGTATTAATAACTCATTAATTTGAATCTGGGGGCACTGATTCTAAATTTAACTAGAATCATATAAAAGTAATATTTCTATACTTGCCAAATATTTCACTGAAATCCAAACCTATAAGGAAAGTCTGGGTGTAGGCAAGAGATGATGCCCCTGTCACCAGAAGAATCTTGGAAGATCAAAGGTGACCTAAATGTGCATAAAACCTATGTTCCACATGACTGACATATTCAAGAGTTGTGTAGCTCAAGATGAGAGTATGGGAGGAATTCTGGATTATAATGGGCAAATGCCTAACATAATCATTGAATTACCAATTCGTAAAATGAAATTGTTGGTAATAAAGCCTTCTGTGGTGCTTGAACAAAGGTTGATATAGGATCAGCTCAATTATTTTCAGTACTTTGACCACATAGAAGTGTTCAGTAGTCAATTATTATCAGCAGTGTGAACATAAATGAATTTTTTCCATTAACCAATATGCTCTGAGCAAAGAGAGCCTCTGCCTCAGGCTGCCAGTGGCACTTGTCTAAGAAAATAAGCAGAAGTTTGACAGCATACTTTCTTACAAAAACATACTACAATAAGCATCGTAAAGGTGTTTACTTAAAACTAAGCAATGTTAGCACATTTCTACTTGGATTTTGAGGCAATTATGACTGACAGTAAACTAGAACAGGCTCCTGAACTGTAATGTAGAATACAGTTTGCTGATATTAGCATTGTCACAAACAAAAAGGAAGGTCCTGAACCACTATGATAGGTATGGCAGGCCATGAGTGTTGATTACCATGATCATCTTTTTGACCACTAAAATGTACAGCAAACTTTATTTTATAGACTGAAATTTCCAATATTACAGATTTTTAAATAAGTTTTACAAGCAAAATAATAAATTGCAAACACATACATTTCTTGATTTTGAGATATAATGCACCACACAATGTAATGAATTTATGTTGATGTTATTTAGGCAACATGAATCATTTAAAATCTCTATGTTTGTGATTTATTACAGGTTATGATGACACATAGATGTTCAGTTTCTAAAATTTTTTTAAAAAAACTACCAATTTTACAATGTATCATGTATATATGTTTAGCATGCCTTTAAGAACCATAATAATTAGCATTTTTAAAAATGCTAAACAATTTAATTATTTCATCATTATTGATACAATAATTTAATTCAATATTTAATATCTGTGGGTTCTATCAGATGATTAATAGTATTCTTCACAATTTGTATACTAGATACATCCTATTGTACATTGTAAGAGAGAAGAACCAAGTACTGAGAAAGTATAAGTAATTCATGGCAGAGTAGCATTGTTCACATGGGCAAACTGCCTCTAAAACTACATGAATAGCTGTTATAGGCGGCTACTTTATTGTTCCCAGGTGCTCAGTCCACGAATAACTACTTAGAAACTGTATTAATTAAATCACTGCATGGCTCATTAGCTCTAGCTTCTTATTGGCTAACACTTACATAGTAATTTAACCCATTTCTATTAATCTGTGTATCGCCACGAGGCTGTGGCTTACCAGGTAAGGTTCCAGTGTCTATCTCTGGTGGGGCTACATGGCTTCTCTCTGATCCCACAATCTTTCCCCGGCATTCAGTTTAGTTTTCCCTACCTATACATTCTGCACTGTGCAAGCCCAAGATAGTCCCTTAGTAACCAATGGTATTTATAGGATATAGAGAGGAATCCCGTATCAAATAACAGTTTTTACTTTTCAAAAGAAAATTTTCTCCAATGCAGAAATAGGAGTTTTACATTAAAATTTTTATCTCTGAAGAACCCATGTTAAAAAATATCTTCCAAGCAGAGTGCCTAGGTCAGTTCCATGCAGGCTCCCTGATTGTTGAGACGATAATAACGTAGTAAATGTGGTAAGTGCAAAAGTGTCAATGGTTATAGATGAAGCTGGAATTGATTATAATAATGATTGTTGTGATACATATGGAGAAAACAGAAGAAGGGAGAGGAAGTTTGAAACAAAAGGAGAGGAAGAGAGACAGGACATTTTAAAATTATCTTTATTTATTCATTATCCACCAAGAGAATCATGGATGGTTACACTTCTTGTACACATTTATAGGTGAAGATATTAAAATAGTAGGAACAGCATGAGATAGTGTTAACCATAGACTTTAGCCATTTTGGAGGTCAAGTAAACTTAGTGAAGGTATTACTTTATTTATGATTTTTTAATTTTATCTTTCTTCCTTTTGCAATAGATATTATGAAATGCAATTAATACGCACACATAATGAAATAAACATATATATATATATATATGTTATAACATTAGAGAACAAAAGCAGTAAATTGACTATTCACACATGAGCATTAAAGGAAAGAGAAATTACTTTTGAACCAATAAGTCAAGGAGTTAATTTGTCTTGAATTCTTAAAAAATGGTGGAGCGTAAAACTCAGAGAAATGAGATAACTTTTTCTAGAAGAATGGAGAAAAGATAAATCATTTTAAGCTCTGTGCAAGTAGACAGACGGAACAGATATGCTAGTTTTGGATAATTGTTAACTGTGTGAATACCCATTTCATAGATGTATAATTGTTTGTTGAAAAGTGAAATGAGTTCAGTTTTCTGAAGGAAATATGCTTTCTATACTGCTGCTAGATTTTTCTTTTACATTTTCAACTGTAATTGGAATCTCATTTAAGATAGAATTTATGCATTATTTCTTGTTGTCATTCACAAAACATTTGTTAGTAGAACACCTGAATTGAATAGAAAATCATAAATGCAAACATATATAACCCATGAGTTGCATGACTGAGTAATTGCAAAGACGTAGAGTAGGAAATAAAACTGTAAACACTGGCATTAATGAATCTTTTTGCAGTCTTGTGCACTAGTCTTGTGATAGTGTTGATGACAAGCATGCTTAGTCTACTGCTATAAAAATTATTCTCCTTGAAGATTCTGCTTATTGCTCATGACTATTTTTACAATCAGAGTCCAGGGACTCACATAATTTCAGTTGAAATCTAACTGAACAATTAGAAGGAAATTTCTCTCTTACATTTTCTAATTGTACTCTGGTTATTTATTTCAAATAATTGAAATTTTTAGTCATCATCTAAATAAGTGGAGGTTTGAGATGAACTTTACTGTGTCTGCCCCTAAGCTAATATACCCATAATATGCTTTAGAAAAATAACTATAATCAAATCTGCATAATAAAGATGCACTCTAATGAAATAATTCATATGATTTTTATTGCTTATAACCTTGATAGATGTTATTTTAAAAAAACATTAAAAGTATTCCTTAATAATTTCAATTGAAAAATGTATAACTCATGTAAATATCAATTGCATCTATAAGAAATACTTTCTTAGTTGATTATCTATTATTATTTTGAATATATAAAATTTATATTGTAAAAATATTGTGATGATTGAAAAGAATTTTTTAAAGAGGAAAAAGTGAGCAATGGTTGTGCTCATTCATGACAAAGGCAATTAGTGGTTTTGAATATGAAGGAAATTTTCAGAAAAAGAGTTTTAATATGAAACAGTGTTCCTCATCTAACATAAAAAAATCTTGCCTATTTAAAATCAAACAAAGTACAAATTACATGCTTTCCAAAAACAAGTTTCAAAGAACATAGGAGCAAAAAGCTAAATCAGGTTATGAAAACCAGAGCAAGCTACATTTTGGGTTTTCCAATAATTACTCAGAGTAATATCTATTACAAACCTTCAGTGTCTGGAACACTGAGCTATAATCTGAGCATAGAAAAATAGGAAGATAAATTTTTGTATAAGTTTTAGCAGTGTGCTTTAGGAAATATTGACATAAACCTGATAAGTACAGAGCTGTAGACTTTAGCAGAGTCTGATGAAGAACTTGAGAGCACTTGGTATAAACCTTTCTAATTATTTGTCACCAGTTTTATTTTTCTCTGTTTTTAATTTTATAAGAACACTGATCTTTATGTATTTCTCTTCAGTTCAGACTGTCTCTACCTATGAAATTCATAATTGTAGATGTGCTGTTGAACCCCGAGTCCCTAAACAAATACTTTTGGTTTATATACACTTCCCTATTTATTTTTTTAAAACAATGTCTTCTCATTTTACATAACAATCTAGTTCCCTCTCCCTCCCCTTCCCATTCTCCCCACCAACCAAACCCCGACCGTCATATCTAGGTTGACAAGGTATCCTTCTAAACAGAATAGTCTACAAAAAGCCAGCTCAAGCATTAGGGATAAATCCTGGTCCCACTGGTAGTGGCCCCACAGACTGCCCCAGCCAAACAACTGTTACCCACATTCATTGGGCCTAGTTTGGTCTAATGCCGGATATCCTAGTGAGTTCCCACTACCTTCAGCTGTTTCTGTGGGTATTCCCATCATGGTCTTGACCTGTATTTGCTCAGATTATCTCTTCTACCTCTCTTCAACTGGTATCTGGGAGCTCAGCACAGTGCTAGCTCTGAATCTCTCAGTGGGGCGGGGCAGAAGGGAGAGCAGAAAACGGGAGAGAAGGAAAGGATGGAGAAGAACCGAAGGGAACAAAATGACCAAGATTGGAAAAGGACAGAGAAGGAGAGCAAGGAAAGAGATATCTTGATTGAGGGAGCCATTACAGGCCTAGCAAGATACCTGGCTCTGTGGAAATTCAAAAAAATCCACAAGGATTGCACCAGCTAAGACCCTAAGCAATAGTGGAGAGGGTGCCTGAAGTGGCCTGCCCCTGTATCAGACTGAAGATTTCTTAATTGTCATAATACACACATTTTTAAATGAATCTTCTGTAATATAACTCTGAATTCTACAAGTATTTTTACATTGAGCCTGGTTTTATAAAGCTTTCTAAAGTAGGAGCCATGTCAGTTTTTCAATGTCTACAACGCTGCAGTTCCAACAATGAAGGCAGACCTCAGATGACTGAGAAATTATGGACCTACGCAACTAACCTAGGAGTCTACGAAGCTGGAAGAAAGATATGGAAGGTGGAAAAGTCCAGTGGTAAGTCAGAGAACTCACAGAGTGCATGTGCTTCAGTGGGTGGGAGCCTTCAGTGATAATTGTGCTTTGTCAAGGTATTATTTATATTTCCTTTTGAAATCACACACACACACACACACACACACACACACACACACACACCAACACACTTTCTGTTTCTTTAGTGAATTATTTTAGTCAAGAAAATTAAGTTGATTGAAATTCTGGAAAAAAATTCTCCACTTTACATAATTAACAGAGTGGAATGCTGTCAAGGGTTACATCTTACCATCTGCAATCTGTACAAACAATTATTAACTATAAATAAACTTCAACTCAATTTTTTAGCATTATTCAACTGTCCATGGTACAAACCCAATCATTCACAACCCCTTCAAATGAACTTACCAAAGGCCTTTCTTTGTTCTTGACTGGTAATTTTTCATCATTTCTGAGTCACATTTCCTTTTTGTACTCTGTTGCTTAAGTTTAGATATAAAGACTACTATTGTTAGCACATTTGACATTAAATAACAAGATAAAAAAATAGGGACAGGAAAATAAGTTCTTCAGGATAAAGTGCGTTTTGAACTAAAGATGAGATACTTGTCAATAATGAAGTCTCATTTTAGCAATTATTAATGATGTCATAATTGACATTTTCATAGTTCTTATGCCTTTCTGTATTTCTTCCAAATAATCCCACATTGCTTCAATTCCTTGTGAGATTAAAGTATAAAATCATTTTTCGTAAAGTATTTAGGTCGTTACACATCATTTCTCTACTGATTTAATGTGAATTTCCCACCAACACTAATCATAGGTTATAGCAAATCCCATAGAACCTCGAAAGTGAAACAAGGCATTTTATACTATATTTTATAGTATATATTATTATGACATTTCTCTTCACAACCAAGATCATTTATCACAGCCCAAATGAGGATCAGTTCTCTTTCATGCTGTTTAAATAAACCAGAAACTGTCACAAAATTCTCCATTTCAGGTTGTTTAAAGTCAATATTGTGTTCTCTAACATAAAAAGTTGTTTTTATTTTCTGATAATGACTTGAAATATAAAAGTGCACGTGTGTATAGAAAACCGTCAATATTTGAAATTTTATTTCTTATTTTTTCTATAATTGATACGTTTTTAAATATTATACTCATTATCAAATGTGACAATTTTATTTTTTACTCTCTTTCCCAAAATAATCCTCAAATAACCTATTTAACAGTACATAGGCAGTATTTAAATTTAGCTCCTTAGATCATGATATTCTTTTTCTGTATTGCATGATTTAAAAATTTCCCAGATTTTTCTCTGTGCCTTAAAATCTAAAATTCCTTTTAAGTAAGGGATACCTGCAGGTTAATACATGCAGTCTTGCAGATAATATTTATTTCCTCAAATTGTGATATGATGGAGAAATTCTGCTGCTTGGACAGTAACTCCTTCAGCGTTTTTGGTATTGTTTTGCACTGCTTTTAACCATTGCTGTGCTCACACACATCTTTGCAATACAACCTAAAATGCATTCTGTACATTCAATTGCTTTTGTCTAGTGTTTATGTAAACACAATTAAATTACTCTTTTTAAGAAAACATTGGGTTATAATTCATACATGGTTATAACTTTTATTAATTTTTGGCAATGCATTTTGTCAAAATCTGTAAGGATGGCACTAATGCATATCAACTCTGGGTGGCAAAACTTTGTACTTGCAACCTTCTAAACTGTGTGCAACGCCACTGAAACCATGGTTAAGATACTTTAAGAAAAAGGGACGTATGAAACCATTGAGAGTCATTTCCTGTGCAGTTCACCATCAGCATCCTATTCAAACACTTATTCAATACATCTACCTCTCACTTATATGAGATTAATAATGATCTCAACTTGGGGTTTTATCAATTCATAAAATTTTTGTACTTCTGTTTTCTTTATTCTTTTCAGAATTAAACTAGATACTGGTTTTACCTACTCTCCAGTCTAATTTATACTCCATTTCACTTCAGAAATTCCATCACATTCTATGATCTGTATGCTATTTGAACATCACTAGCATCTAACTTGATGAACTAATCACTACTCTCTGTGTGCCATGTTTGGATACCTTACATTCCCCGGGCAACTGTGTGTATTACATTGATAAAATGATCTTTCTGACTTGACAAGATTAACAATGAATGATTTCATCATTTAACCCATAGTTTCACAAAACTCATGATCTATTTTAATCATTGTGCAAATTTTGTCATGCCCTTAAAACTTATTTTCGTCCTTAATTTGTAAAGCTACAGCATTATCTTTAATTTTTATTATTTTAATATGTGTGTGATACTTGAGGTCACGCTCAACACTTCACACAGCTGTTCTGAGTTATCCCAGCCCAAAGGTACAAGTTAAAACTGCCTTTGTAAAGTTGAAAACAATCCTTAATGTCTATTTGATATTTCTTGTTGAATATCTACTAGAATAAATCAATAATAAACATTGATCTTTCTACGTGCTCCGCACTGAAGGAAATAATACTCGGTAATGAAGTTAGGTTTTGGAAAGAGCATGTCTTTATTTGTTCAACTAAAAGTCATCAGAGAACTTTTTATCATTTTTTCTGTGATATCTTGCATATCTATATATTTATTTATCGTCTTTATATCAAAAATTAACATCAATTTAATAGTTTTCATTATATCAATTGTTTCTGCTTTAGTTCAAGATATAAACTACAGTTGAAATAAAACAATTCTAAAAGTTTCCAACTACCTCCTTTGTGTTTGCTGGTGCTATTGTAGGTTACTTCCATCAAAGAGAATAAATGAGAGAGTTTAGAGGGAGAAAAGAGAAACTGAAAATAATTATGTTGTAAACTCAATGACTACTTACAAAAAGAACTGGTAAGATTGCATCACTCTGGCTCAAATTCTCCCAGAACTTTCCCTTCCTTCTTGGAATAAAGGGCAACAGTTTTGCAATACTGATGGAACTCAGTCATTAGCATTGAAGGGAGAGTCGGGGTGGCTTACTCTATGCGTTGACCCACGTGTCATTGATTCTGTCCCCCTGCGTCCCTGTCATTTCATCATCCTCTCACAAACAGGTTTGAAGAATTCCCTGAACAAATGCAGTTTCTTGGACTTTAAAGACTTCAATTTCTCTAGGAATTTATTCTCTCCCTCTCCCTCTCCCTCTCCCTCTCCCTCTACCTCTCCCTCTCCCTCTCCCTCTCCCTCTCCCTCGCCCGCTCTCTCTCCCTCTCTCTCTCTCTCTCTCTCTCTCTCTCTCTCTCTCTCTCTCTGTCTGTCTCTCCCCTTCTCTGTCTTTCTATATATATGCATGTATGCATATTCTGAGACTCCAAACCCTCCTATACACCACCCCATGTTCTATTTCAAATTCAAGAACTCATTTTCATTAACAGTTATTGCATGAATATTTAGATTCTCTTAGGCATTCCTTGATTTGAGGAATCTCTTGTGGGGAAAAGTGAAAATCCAGTCTAGATGAAAGACGGTAAAATCAGAGATAATAGGTATTTGCTCTTTCTCAGAGTCCTTGAATCAATAGACTTTGGGAATTTGCCTGAAATCAGTCTTGCCCTGGGAATTTTCAGTGGTAAAATGCTGACAGAGCAGTTAGTAAGATCTTCATTCATCCAGCACTGCCGAATCAAAGAAAATAAATCATACTTTTGGTTTGAGTTTTCACCCTTCTTTGATAACAAAATTTACTTCAACATTTTTCCTCTAAAATAATTAAACATGCTTTCATAATATGTATACTCTGAGGACCTACTTGTGAGAATCCAAATTCAGGATTTATGTTTATTAACATTTATATCTCATATCCTCAAATTTTTCAGATCCAACTTTTTTTTTCCCTCACTATAGTCTCCTCTTTATTGTAAATATCCTCATAATGAAAACACCCAACACATTTGGGTGCAGCGTTGGTGGCTCACTCAAACTTCCATTTCAGTTGTATTCCCTCCCATTCTTCTACCATAAAGATCTTTGTTGATCTGACACCCCAGACTTCTTGAGAATCTAGACCTTATGCATACATTATTTTTACAGTTAGCCTATCTTTTATGGTTTGAGTGTGAAATGTCCCCCCACAGGCTTATGTGCTTGAATACTTTATCTGTTACTGGTAGCACTGTTTTTGTGGACTGATTAGAAGGTGAAGCCTAGCTGGAGGCAGTGGACCACCACAGGTAGGACTCATGGGTCATAGCCTGACCCCTGTTCTGGCTCCAGTTCTCTGTGCATACGATTCTGCTAAGATATAATGAGTTGTGCACACAGCCAAGGTAACTTTGACCTGGAAGTTTCCCCACTAAGACAGTGTATCCTTTTTTTCCCTTCTTTATTTATTTATTTGTTTTTATATTTAAAAATTTTCATCTCCTCCCCTTCTCCTCCCCCTTCCCTCCCCTCCCCTCCACCCATATCCCCCCTTCCCTCCCTCTCCAGGCCAAGAGCCATTGGGGTTCCCTACTCTATGTTAAGACCAAGGTCCTCCCAACTCCCCCCAGGTCCAGGAAGGTGATCAACCAAGCTGAGAAGGCTCCTACAGAGCCCTTCCATGCAGAAGAATCAAAGCCCAGCGCCTTTGTCCTTGGCTTCTCAGTCAGCCTCCACCGTCAGCCACATTCAGAGAGTCCGGTTTGGTTTCATGTTCCATCAGTCCCATTCCAACTGGAGTTGGTGATCTCCCATTAGTTCTGTCCCACCGTCTCCATGAGTGAACGCACCCCTCACGGTCCTGACTTTTTTTCTCATATTCTCTCTCCTTCTGCTCCTCATCAGGACCTTGGGAGCTCAGTCCGGTGCTCCAATGTGGGGCTCAGTCATTTTCTTCATTTATCGCCAGGTGGAGGTTCTATGGTGATATGCAAGAAATTCATCAGTATGGCTATAGGAACTGGCCTTTTCAGGCTCCCTCTCCTTAGCTGCCCAAGGAACTAGCCGGGGGCGTCTCCCTGGAAACCCGGGAACCCCTCTAGAGTCAAGTCTCTTGACAACCCTCAGATGGCTCCCTAAATTAAGATATATGCTTCCCTGCACCCATAGCCACCCTTCCTGTATCCCAAGCATCCCATTCCTCCGAGCTCCCCCCATTCTCCCCTTCAAGCTTTTCTCTCCCCATCTTCCCTTGGCCGCGTCTCGCCCCACCCTCAAGTTCCCAAGTATGGGAGAAGTGACGACAAATAGCCATTAAAAACAAACTATGTTATTTTATGTAAAATTGATGGGTCACTATTTAAGTAAAACAATTCGTGCCACAAAACACAGATAATTTGATAATGTGTTAAGAGTATGTCAGAGGATTCTAGGAGGAGAAAGTTTGCAAAGTATCAGGAACACATGCACTGCTTTCCTTCTGTTGTGGTATCATTTATTGCTAATGTTTTTTTCTGGGGCTTTATGCATTTCCACATGCCCAAGTTAAGTCTACATCTTAGAAGTTCCTTGAAAGAATTGACATAGTTTATGTGGCCTTCTTAATCAGTGTTCAGATCATTTAGTTTATGTGGCCTTCTTAATCAGTGTTCAGATCATTACCTGTGTGACAGCAATAAACCCCAATATACAGTTGTTTTATTTTAATAACAGCACACTTACATGCTATTTCCTCCATTCTTTAAAGATAATTCCTAATTTTCATCTCCAGAGATCTCTAAGTTTTCATTGATTCCATGAGTACAAAGACTGAAAACAAAATTTTCCTTTCTTTTGTGTCATTTAAGGTTGGATTCAAAAGCCTGGTTGTTTTAGACACATTGTGGTTCTGTTATGCTATTTTTTTCATTTTTTTTCCATAGATTTCAGGTAACATATAAAGACATTAAATTTTCTTAGAAAAGAAATTGGTCAAAATTACATAATCCTCAGTCAAGCTTTCTTCTGTTTGCCTTTCTCAAATTTAGGGTTTTAGTAACAATGATGAATTCATTTGTTTATTGTTGGTTTAAATTGCACCGAACTGAACAGCAAAATTTTTGGAGATATTAATTTATAAGCTTTTAATCATTGAATTGGTTTTTAATCATGTTAGTTTTTTCTTTAGGTCATGTATTAAAATAACTAAAGATGATTATTTTCAGTAAAACAAATATATTTTCAGTAAAATATCTTTACAATAAAGCAGTGCTTTCTGATTTAGTGTGTGTGTGTGTGTGTGTGTGTGTGTGTGTGTGCATGTGTGTGTCTGTGTTTGTGTTTAAAACTGAAGTGTTGATCGGAGGATAAATATGATGAGAGGAAAAAGACTTCATGAAATATCTAGCCTCATTTATAGTAATGTTATGTGCATAAGGAACTTCTTAAAATGATCCACAGAGCAAATGATATTTCAATAGTAAATATCACAGAGACCAAAGGAAATATAAATTTAATTCAGAATTGTTCAATAAAGGTCAGTGGGAAGTAGTCAGGGGAAAAAAAAAGAACAACATAAAAGGACAGGAATTTTCAATAATTTCCTCATCAGAAAGGTCAAACAAAGTTATTTCCCTATTGTGTAAACACAGGCACACAAGAGCATGTCCACCCCAACACAGTTACTTGACAGTGTTCAGTTAAAAACAGAAGAGAATTTAAAGAACAGGAAGCTTTGTGGTCACTGTTTTTCTTTTAGCTGAAGAAAGTTTGGGGTATCCCACTTACTTCATCAATATAATGAAAACTTTTAGGGAAAATAAACATTTCAACATGAAGATAAAGTTGAGATTTGTTATACTTTCTTTGATACTGAGAGTATCTCTTCTTGCTTGTCTATAGTCCTGAAGTCAGATATGTAGAAGACATGAAGAAAACCACATGTGCTCATATTGCAACATGTTTCTGAGTGTCAGAGCTTTTTCTAACCTGTAAAGGTGAAGGAAGAATGTGCAACTCCAACAAAGCCTTAGGATTCATACTCTCCATGTATATCATGAACCTATGCCAAAACAAACACAATTTGTGAGGGGCTGAAAGAATTCTTTTCAGCTTGTTGAACTATACAGTGCAATGAGTCTCAAATGATGACTTTAATTTGCCTAATTGAAAATGTAGAAGTAGATTTGACATTTCTAAATTTTAGCATGTTGTTTTTAATATCACAGAAGAAACAATTGTCCCTTGTACTCACAAATGTGTGTGTTATAATATAGAGTGATACACAGATGCAGTGATACAGCTTAACATTTAAGTGGAGAAACATATCTAGGTGACCCAAAGGTAAGTTACTGGGAGTTACTTAACTGGAGAACACAGGCAAAATGCTCATTTTTAGATCATACTCTTTGAAAATGGTAACGATATGAGTGAAATGTTAAAGATAGAACGATTGACATTTTGATAAAGGGAAAATTTTGTTTATCATATTTGTGTCAAATATTAAAATAAGCTTTATATGTAGTGTGTAAGTGATGAGAGAGAAAAAACTTACTTATGTGTGATCGTGTTTGATTTTTTCCAGCATGTAAGAAAAATCAATTCTTTGATACAGAACTTTAATGACAATGCCATTTATACATAACAATTTCCAATAATGCATTACTGAAAATGCCATATAAGATAAAAGGTAATTTGGTTTGCTAACTCTAGATATGCAAATAAATAGAAATAAGAAATTTATGTGAATTCACTACAGTAACCATAGGGGCTTAGGGAGAAGACACAAATACACAAGTGAAAAATCTGATTATAAGAAATCTATTAAATTTAAAAAGGTAGAAATATTATTTTGTGCAAAATTTTAAAAAGAAAAATATAACTTAGGTAAATAAATGAATTATGGCTATCCACATATACTAATTTTATGAGTATAAATTTACAAAATATGCAGAAAATTATTTGATGCTTTACTTAAATATCTTGGTTATATTTTCGTGATAATCTCTCTGAAGTCTTCTGGGAAAAAAAAACTAAAATACCACAAATTGTCTATAGAAAGATAATCAGTCTAGAACATATGGTAGAAAAACTTTAAAATATACATCCAAAAAAGGAATTTTGTTGATGTGGGAGTCCCCTCCTTATGTTATGAATATGTTTTATTACATATTATTATAAAGAAACTGCTTTGGCCAATGATTAACAGAGTAAAGCCATATTTGGGAATTTGAACAGAGATATAGAGGGAGAATAGGCAGAGTCGAGCAAATGCCAGTCAGCTGCCAAGATAAAAAGACATTTAGAAAATGAGGCAATGTCATGGCCGCATGGCAACATATAGCATAATAGAAATGGGTGAATTTAAGATGTAAGAGCTAACTAGGAATATACCTGAGCGGTTGGTCAAACAGTGTTGTAATTAATATAGTTTTGTGTGATTATTCAGGTCTGAGTATCAGGGAAACAAAAGTGCTGTCTCCATTTACATATTAATTAAGAAGACAAAAGATTTTCAAAATATGTATTTGCTTATTAAATGATGATGTCTATGTTGTGAGTAGGGCACACACATTTCCTTATGCGTACATAGAGATCATAGCCAGTCTGTAGGAGTTCAGTTCAGCTGTTATATGTAATGATACAGAAAAATCAATTTTGAACAGCTCAGTGACAATGATATGAATTACCTTGGGACAAAATATTTAGTAAATATATATGAATGATAATTGAAATATAATTTAGTTTACAAAGATTGGAAAGTAGACAGAAATTAGAAGCAAATATTTAGATTAAGGAATAAAACAATATCTTCTTTGGACTGTGCTTCCTTGGATATACAAATATTGTAACTCAGTAGAATTCGGACAGCTGTACCTAAATTTTGTCTTGATCTTCATCAAGCACATCTGAACTTCAAGTATTGCTTAAGTTCTTCGAAATAGTAAGCTTGGAAGTCAATAAGTACAGGGACATTTAAATGCAGAATATAAGTAAATTGTGATATGAGTAAGGCAATTATTGTCATAAATTCAGCAGCATTTCAAAACGTAATACAGGAGATTATTATTATATTATGAAATCAGTAAAACTAAAAATGGGAAATAAAAGACATGGAGCAGGGTTTGATACCACAAAATGAAGTACTAGGATTTATTCAATTTTAGGATTAGAATGTTTTGATGACCTTCATCATGAGATCACTTTTAGTTGAAGATTGAGAGCAAAAGCCTAGTTGCAAGGGATTGAATAGTGATGGGAGTATCAAATGTAGGCAAGAAAAGTAAAAGTTATTTTTTGAGACTCATAGAGATAAAATGGAAGAGAGCATCTTTGAAGTGGTTAAAGAAAGAGAAGTTTGTGCAATAGTACAAAAGCCATTTTTATGTTCTGCCTAAAGATCTTCCTTTCAAGTACATTTAATAGTCTGCATATTGCTGTAAATTGAATCACAGTGAGGATTACTCTTTGTGTATTCAAAAGAGGTCTTTGATGATACTCTTTTACTCATGTGATTCTTATTCATGGTTAAATTGAATACGAGTATTTTATTTTCTATATAGCCTATTACTCATGAACTATTAAACCTTGAAATATTTGGGGCTATTTTAAGGAAGCAAATGAATCTTTTTATATCATAAACATTTGAAACCTGATTTATGTTTGGTTCCCTATATAATATTAAAAATGCCTTCAACATTTCACTCTTAAGGAGCTCTGACTTTGACTTTAAGAAATAGCTGCTGATACGAAGAGACGGAAGAAAGACACTGGAAATATGCAGCAGAGTATCTAAGTGATTGACGCTGCGCTTTGCTAGATATCAACAAGGAGTTTCAAGTTATATCTATGGTAACACCCATATACCTTCTTCTTCTGGACTCTTGCAAATTTACCAGTTAGCAACTGTCCAACTATATTCTCCCAAAACATCTTTGGAAACCTATGCATGCAAAACAATTTTAAGTGCCCTCTAAGTTTCTTGCATTTTTCTGGTTGTATTTAATCATGAAAATTAAAGTATATGGAATCATGCATAAATATATTGAAGAGAAAACAAATACTCTGTTTATTCATGTCAAGCTTTGTTATAATTACGAAAGAATAGCCAATCCCATATGCATAAGCTAAAGTTGATTTTCTAGAAGCTACCTGGTTCATCTATATTTTCATTCTAGCCAATTAATAGAGTATCCCAGCAATGACTATTTTATGCACTAATTATGATTGACATGAGAAGTTATGAAAAATGCAGGTCAGGTGATGAACCCAAGATATGGGCTGCATGACTTGGAATTCCTGTTAACAGTAGAATTCCAAGTAGGAAGAGCCTTCAACTCACAGGCTCTTTACACAATGTTAGATTGCCACTCTATTTAAGCAGAATATACTTTCTCCTTTTTAATTATGTGTGTGTGTGTGTGTGTGTGTGTGTGTGTGTATTTACATCCTGCCTGCAGTTTCTCCTCCTCATCAATCCCCAAACCCACCCCCAGTCCACTACTTTCCCAAATCTATGCAGAAAAGGGCAGGCATCCCGTGGATATCAACAAAACATGGCTTACCAATTTTTCAACCCAAAAATTTCAATTAGGAAAATACTGAAATAAACTTATAAGAAAAATTGATGAGAGAAAGAAAAGAGGCTTCAGAATTTCATTCTCATTTTGATAGGTAAAGATTTTCTTGTATTAAGGCTGGGTAAAGCAATCAAGTATGAGTACCAGTGCCCAAAGCCAGGAAAAAAAGTCAGAGTCGGCCCACACTTCCACTGTTAGGAGTCCCATAAGAAAGTCAAGCTATACAATTGTCACAAATATGCAGAGGGCCTAGGTCAGTATCTTGCAGTCTTTCTGGTAGTTGGTTCAGACTCTGTGAGCTCATAACAGTCCAAGATAATTGATTTTGTGTGTTTTTTTTATTTTGTTTTTTTTGTTGTTGTTGTTGTTGTTTATTTCGTTTTGTTTTTAAATGATGTTCTTGATCCCTCTCGCTACCTCAATCCTTCCACCCTCTCTTCATCAGGATTCTCAGAGGTCCACTTAATGTTTGGCTGTGGGCCCCTGCCTCTGTTTCCAACACTTGCTAGATTAAGCCTTTCTGATGACAATTGGGCTAGGCACCAATCTATGAGAACACAGAAAATCTTTAGGCATCATTACATCAACATTGTTTTTTCTTCAGCCCTGTTGAGTTTTGTCCTAGTTCTGTGATTTATCTAGCCTCTGGGTCCTGGGGCTGCAGGCCAAGGAAGAGAGAAAATATCCAAGTGAACAAATCAGAAGTGAAACAGGAGACATAAAAACAGAAACTGAAGAAATCCAAAAAATCATTAGATAATACTTTAAAAACCTGTACCTCACAAAACTTGAAAATCTAGCAGAAATGAACGATTTTTTGATAGATACCTGAAAAGTTTCTGCACCTCTGGTAAGCCTTTTCACCAATGCAATAATCCAAATCAGACCAAATCTAGCAGAATTAGAAAAAAAGCCCAGGTTTAATGGATACACATGCTCCTGAAAGATTTTCCAGCATGCCCAGCCCAGAGTGAAGACAGGAAAGGAAGGAGAAAAACCTGTTTGTTCTCTGGGGAGGCAGTTTAAATACACTGTGGGAGTGGTTTTGAGCATCTCTGGGAAGGGGTCATCCTTTGGAAGGCTTTTTTGGGAGCAGAGTCTGTACTGAGGCAATTCCTAAGGGAGGGGGCTTAGGGTGGAACTTCCACCAGAACATTCAAAACTCTTTGGATATATGGATGCTGATGCCAAGGGCTGGCATGAGGCATTTATCCAAACAATATCACTTACCAAAATTAAATCAAGACCAGATAAACAATTTAAATAGACATATAACCCTCAAGAAAATAGCAGAAGTCATTAAAAGTCTCTAAATCCACCCCACCAAAAAAGATGAAAAGGTTCTTTCAATAACAAAAATTGTGAACGAATATATGCCTAATAAATAAGGGGAAATACTAAAAGCTTTAAATCTGTCACGTTATTTCTTGAAATAACAGCACACTCTAAAATGACACCCTGTATGACATCCTAAAAGCTACAATGTCTGCAAAAATCTTTACAATGAACATACAAGTACAACATTTTGAGCCAATTATTTCATTAACTGCATTGATTTTATACGTGAGACAGGCTTTCTTTTGTGAGTGCAGCAAGATGTGGATTCTCAGCTTTAATAACAGAAGCAGGGTATGAATAGACCTTTATGTACCAGTAGTTTTGAAAGTGTTAGCAAATAAGAGGCAAATGAGAATGTGACATTGATGTCAGATTATTGTGTGAATTCTAAAGTAAGATTCTGGAATCTTTTATTACCAACATATTACCTGTCAAATTCAAATGGGAAGCTAAGATTCAATCTATCATTTTATATAAATTGTAAAACAGTAAATACTATTCTGACCTTTCCAGTTTTCTTGTGTGAATATTATAGAGAATTTAGTTATAAGATATAATTTGCATCATCCTTTCATTTATATGGGAAAGGTATTGGCAGGACAATTTTTAAAGGCAAAATTCACACTAAAAAAGTCTCCCAGGAAATGCCCCATTCTTACAGTAACATATAACTACTTAAAAGTGACTGCACTTCTTTCCTGCTAATGTTCTATCTATGAACACATGACTTCTTGGAACATGCTTTGTGTGTTTTGGCATAAAAATGAAGGTGGTAGAATGATTTTTTTGACATACTGAGATAATAACAAACAGTTCTGATCAAGTCAAAGACTGACAGTGAGTGAATGAGAGTCTGACATGTCCTTTTTTATGTTCTCCTGGAACTTGGGAAATGTTATACTTATGAGGATCTTATAAATGATTTATATCTTGTAGTTAAAAATTGCAAGTCTACAAGACAAAAGTTAATTTAAAGTGATTTCATTGAAAAATAGGATAAAAGAAATTTCAAATGGTATTCATTCCCAAGTTATTATTCCCTTTTACAAAGCTCACTGGATAAAAATTCAAATCTAGAACTATTTCCTTTATTAAAAACCAAGAATATATATATATTGTTTTAATATATAATATAAAGCATCTTTCACACATAGTCATACTTTTCTGCATATATCACTCAAAATAAGATAAGAAGTGCATATTGGGACTTTCATGAATGCAGTTGAAGTTATTATTTTATTAGACTTTTAAGACGAATTCCAGTCTTTTTAATATAGTTAGTTAGTTCCTTAGTTGGAAAAGAAATCCTTTTTAAAGCAAAAAAAAAGTATATTTGTTTTGAAATTGATTACAGGTCCAACCTATTTAGACTGGAATCTCAGCTCCATCATATCTGTAAGCTATTTGGATAATGGAAAATATGAAAGCAGTATCTCTCCCATTTATTCCTTAAAAATAAACACTTTGCAATGGAAGTTCCTAGTCAACATCAAAGAAAACAGTGCTGAAATTTATAGCTATAAATTATAATCCATGAAAAGCATTTTGAACAAAAATATGCTCTTTTCTATGTGCTTTTTATTTTTAAATGTTACCATTGTAATTTATTTTTTTTTAATTACTCCTATTTTGCACACAAGCAGCTATTACATCAATAAATCTCCAATTCTAATAAATATTTTGGGAGCACTGTTTCTCTCTTCTGTCATCTCCTCTTCCACCCACTGCTTTATTACTAACTCCTGGAGGGGGAAACACTTTAGAAATAAGTGGAGGTTTTTATCTTTTTCAGACATAACTGTTCTTGTTTGAAAAGTATAAAAGAGAGTAGTGCCAAGGCATTTGATTGTCATTTCCCATCATTCATTTTTCTTGAAGCCAATTAAGCAGAGGTGTACATTCTACTAAAACTTAAAGAGGTCAGTTTATTTAACCTTTCATTAAAGATCATTTTATCTTCATCATTCTATAGTCAATATCCACCATCTTTGTAAGCTTCAAATGAAGATAACATGGCTTATCAAGTTCTTAAGACATCTTTAAAAGTTTCTTTTAACCTGAAATACGCAAGAATCTATATTAAAGTTTTTTCTGGTCTAAACATGAATATAATCAGGAATAATTTCATTAAAATAATTTATTTTGCAATATTATGAATAAATACGCTTTCTATGTGGGAGTAAAATGAATCCAAAGCCAAGATCATAGAAACACCTCAAGAAAATGTTTAAGAAGAAAGAACCACTGGCCATGTATTTTAGAACTAGCACATTATGTTTCATGTCTTTAGCTGGCATATTTGTCTAGACCTTAAAAACAAGCTTAAGGTCCCTGTGATTTATCAGAAATACCCATCTTTTCTAAAAGGCCACCCATAAGAAGAGCATTCCAAACAAACATTTCACCCAGCAACTCCCTGCACTGAATCCTATGGCAGACAGGGTGAAATGTCAGCCATTTCAGCGTTTTTCTATATCTCCCAGTCAATTTTGAGGATTAACCCAGGAAGTGTTCTCGGATGACCCTCCACATTTTCAGTTCAGGCCATTTAAACACAGAGCAGCTAGCCCGGAGGTCGCAGCTACACTTCCAATCTTTCTGTTAATGTCACGGCTGTGATGTCTGCTGCAGGGAAGCAATGCAGAGCTTCGTAGACCTGTGTTCCTCTGTCGGAAATGACTTTGGGTGAGAAATGTTCCCCATAGATCAATAACCAATTTTGCAGTTAAGGAAGATTCGCACCAACAGGTGAGGTATATAACCAAGAATTATTCACTCAAAATAGAGAAAAATGTGCTTCTTTAAAAATAAGGTTTTAGGCAAAACACAATGAAAAGAAAATGAGCAGACAGATGTTCATTTTATCAAAACCCACATGCACAATAGTTTGATTTATGTATTTCTTGTCTTAAAATTTCTACATTTTTGTTAACTCCATGTGTGTATGTGCTTCCTTTGCATGTGCATATGCTTTTGTGTGTGTGAATGCCTGTGTTTATTATATGTGTGCATATGAGCAACATATGGAGAGACAGAGGACTCTTCCGTGGAGTTGGTCCTCTTCTTCCACCATGTAGATCCATGTAGACCCTGAGATTGAACTCAGGTCTTCGGACTTGGTGACAAGTGCCTTTACCCTAGGAGCCTCCTCACAAGATCCATTTCTTCTGTCTTCTAAAGAACGAATATTTTCTTATTCAATATTCTTAGTCATATAAAACAAGACAGTGTATCCACAGAAACACTGAACACTGACATAATATGAAAATATAGCAAATATTTTTACTCTAAAGAGTGCCAATCATCATTATTTGCAAATGGGTTGAATTAGCAATACACATTAGATTTTTTTTGCTGTAAATAGATTTCAACTTCTTTTCTAAACTTTAAATGGTTTTGTATTATGCAAGATTATAAAATGTTATACCAAAATTAAGAAATAAATCAAAATTTCCATAACCAACTAAAAAATAAATGGTATAGTACTAAGACCAGTATAAAACCTACCTATATTACCTAGTGGCTGCTATCATAGTTTTATTTAGTGAGTAAACATAATAATATGGTCAATTTTATTGTTCTGTTTTTTATTATAATTATGCTTATGTTCAAGAATAAGTACTGTGGGGAAAGACAAGGAGATTTTTGCTTATAAAACATTTTATATTTTTATAATATATTAAAAATTATAAAAATTATGCTCAGTAAAATAGTTCATAAGTTTATTTTAACAAATAAAAGCAAGAAGGTACATGGTTGGAAGTTGCATTTAAATTCTTGCTTACATATTTATTCACTACGTTCAACAAAGATTGCTTGGTATTCCTGTATTGTGAGGATACATTAATGTAAGGGGACCTTGTTCTGAGACCTGTGATAAAACCTTACATGGCATACCACAAAGGATTGCACTTCTCAAAGTCATGAAGAGATGACAGAGAATTGCTTTTAGTCTCAGAGGTGTTTTATCACCAAACACATATTTTATTGTAATATATTAATATGCAAGTGTTATAGCTATGGAGAGAAAGGTACCCTGACTTGTCAGGAAGTCAGTCTATGTCCGGTGCTGCAAAGTGCCTGCTCTGGAGGCTGGAGCTGCAATAAAATAGCTCTGGAGGGAAACATATCTTGACTTGTTTCAGCAATACCTGAAGCTGGGGTGTAGTGAGGGATGATCTGCCCAAAGATGTAACAGTCTTGCTTCTCTCCTAGAGAGATCGTGACGGGGAATGTCCTAGCACAAGTCTCTGCCTCTTCTGCTCTGATCTTGCCCAAGGTGCTACATGCTGCTACAGGGGAAGCCCCTGCAGGAATAGAGCAATCTCCTCCTGCTTACGTGAAAAGTTACTCTTTTCTGTTCAACTCCCAAGGGAGGTTTCTAGGAGATGTAACTGTTTCTTCTGGTTTCTCTGCTCAGCCCCCTTAATGGAACTTCTTAGCAAAAGTTCTTTTTCTCCAAGTCAGTGAGAGATCTTCACCCAAAAATCTTTTAAGAAAGAGATCTATGGTGGAAGGAGGAATCCAGGAGAGTGGCTTCCTCTGTCAAGGTAGGAAAGAACAGCTCTCAGCTGTACAGACAGAGGGGCTTATAGGCGTCTTAGGGAGTGAACTTCCTCAGGGAGATTTTCTGCTTAGGGATTGGATGGCTTTCCTGCTCAGGGATTGGTGAGTTTAGTTAGCCTGAGGCAGAGTCGGGCAAGGATTTAGGGCCAAACTGTGTTTCTTTCACTGTCCTACTTAAAAAAAAAAAAAAAAAAAAAAAAAAAAAAAAAAAAAAAAAAAAAAAAAAAAAAAAAAAATTTTTTGTTCCATTTTCAGGGTCAATGCATATTTCTTTCACTCGCTCTGGTTTAGGACAACAGTGGGTTTTGTTGGCTGGCCTGTTACCCTACACAATACACCTGTGAATGTTAAATAATATTAATTGTTTGAGTAGGACAGTTAGTTATTCACTTCTGAGTACAATAGAAACATAATCCTATGTTATTGTTACAACATAATCATTTTTATCTCTACATCACATAGGGGGAAATATGGGCTTATACACAATCTGGCCAAAACAATCCTAGGGTTGCTAACCCTGAAGATGCCTGGCCGCCCACATCAATTTATTCCTCATGGTTCCCTTTCTGTAAATAGAAGAGCTCTAAGCAGCTTTCTCATGGCATTTCTGCTAAGTTTTGTCAAAATTATAATTTGGGCCACTTGGAACTCCATATTTTGCTGAGTAAAAGACATCATAAGAATTATTTTAAATCTCAGCACAGATGATACAAACTATTTCTGTAACATCAAACATGTGTAATATCATGTATGATTTGTGGCAGATGGGGACATACCTATTATATAATAATTTAGACTCCCCCTCCTCTCTCTCTCTCTCTCTCTCTCTCTCTCTCTCTCTCTCTCTCTCTCTCTCTCTCTCTCTCTCTCGCTCTGTGTGTGTGTGTGTGTATGTGTGTATATACATATATATATATGTGTGTGTGTATATATATATATATATATATATATATATTCCTTCCCTATCTGAATTTTATCATCTGATTTTATTTCCCAGGTCTCCTCTGGATTTTCCTTTTTCTGTCATCATTTCTGTTTTAAATTGTACTCATGCTATCTTTGTTTATCTGTAATCTAGAGAATTCTGTCTTTAAAATATGTTTAGACTTCATACCCCAGCTTTACTCTAATTTTCTCTTCCTTTGCAGCTGTGCTATGCTGACTACAGTGGTTGATCTCTAACCTCCTCTAATCTGCCATCAAACCCACCACACTCTGGAAGTAACTCAATGACTGCATATCATAAAGGGAGACGATTTTAGTGTTCAAAGACTTTGATTAAGTTTCCAAGTTTGGCAACAGCTCAGAAAATTCAATGTTTCTCACTACCAGTTTTAATAAACAAAGTTACATCTGTTTACCAATAAATAAATTGATCTGAGGGAACACCAAATCAAAAATTAAGACTAAAATATTTATTATCTTTTCAGTCAATTGTTTGTATTTAAGCTTCAGTTTAGCATACATTATCCTACACTTCCGTAGCACATTTACGTTTTTGAAACACAACACAATGTATGTGTCCTAGGTTTTTTTCAGACTAACTTAGTAACTAAGGATGAACTTTAACATCTAATCATTCTATCTTCATCTCCCTAATGACATGATTAAAGGCAGATACCACCATGACTGATTGCAGATCCTGAAGTTTAAACCCCATCTTTCATGACTGATATGCAAACATTTGACCAACTTAACTAAGCCCGTATATTCCTCAGCATTTAAAGAAAAAAAAATAATTTTGAAAAGATGCACCAACGCATTTTTAATTTTTTGTTAGAATAAGTAATGGTACATTTATATGGTTTAAATTTAAATATGATTACACAATATGCACCCTTACCTTTCATTCCCCACTTGTCCCATGTACGCCATCCCCTTACTTTTTCTCACATCCTGTTTTTAAGGCTGAGGAAATATCTAGAAAGATGGGGTGAAAAGATTATAATAGTCAGAGAAACAGGAAGTCTTCTGTGAGACTGTATCTCCTAAATGATACTCATGATATCCCCCCAAAACAAAATGGGTACCTTAGCACAGTCTAAACAAGGATAGGACAAATAGACATGTTAAATGGAGGAGAGAGATCTGAACACAAAATAAAAGGTTGGGGAAAACTAAGGGATGCTAAGAAGAAGACATTTTATTTTTTCTTGACTTTTATTCTTTTTTTTTTTTTTTGAGAGAGTGGACCTTTTTATTTTCCCAGGAAATTTTTAGCTTACTATGTATTCCATTGTTAGAGGGAGGCAGCATGTTTGTTTCCCAGACACCTAGAGCCAGAATAATGACACAAAAACTATATTATTTAAAACACTGCTTGGCCCACTAGCTCTAGCTTCTTATTTGTGAACTCTTACATCTTAATTTAACCCATCTCTATTAATCCAGGTATCACCACGAGGTTGTGGCTTACCGGCAAAGTTTCAACACATCTGTCTTTGGCAGCAGCTCTGTGGCTTCTTCTCTACTCCGCCTTTCTCCCAGTATTCAGTTTAGTTTTCCCCTCCTAGATCTGTTTTTCTATAGCTCTGCTATTATTGACCAGTGATATCCACAGCATACATAGGGGAATCCCACATTTCATGATGGCAGCAAGCTAGCAAGTGTCAGCCTATTGCTTCCAGAGATCTGGATATAAATGGTATGCTAACACAGCTGTCTCTCATAAAGTCTTAGTTGTTAAGAAACTAAGTCTAAAAATCAACTGTTTCTTGTTAGCTCATAGAGAAGACTAAAAGAATAGTAAAAGCAAAATATAAAGGAAGTATGAGAAAGAATTTTAGAACTAAGAGAAAGGGACAGGAAGGTTAATAAAGAAAAAAATGAAATTTTAACTAATTTTTACTTTTTTCTCATAGGATAATAAAATTATTAAATATTGTTACGTACTCAGTTCCTTAATCATAGTAATGAATTTAAAATATTTATGCTCTTTCACATTCTTACCCATGGGTAAAGGGCAGTTATTTTGTAGTCTATCTTTGTCACATAAGTAAATCTTCCTACATAGCATTTATAATAATAATCATCAAATACATAAAAGTATTGATATTGATGAAGAAAATATTCAAGACGACTCCTATGCCATTATATTATGTACTGTGAGAAAACTGACTTTACATAGATTGATTTAATATAGATTTAATATTGTTAATATTACTATTTCAAAGATATTTTTCTTCAGCATGTTTTATAAACAGGAGCTGATATGTGGAAAAAATTGGACATCTCTTTCTAATTTCTGTTATCTCATTATTCCTGTTAGTCTCATTTCTGTTCATTAACTCATTCCTTTTCCTGTTATCTTTCTAAAGTTATACTCCTAAAGCAAGGATAACATACTCTAATTGTTTTGCTGATGTTTAATTACAAGAGAGGCCTTAATCGGTACAACAGATGCATCTTTTATTTCAAAATAACACATTAACTTTCAGCAGAGATTTCCTTGCCAAAGACCTTGTATTGCTAGTACTTTAATTTTCTTTAAGCCCAATTTTCTCTCACTGCTTGTTATGTAATAGAGCTTCTAAAAACACTCGGTAATATTTGCTTGCATTACCTTGAGCTATTGTGAATTTGTTTGTTTTCTTTTTCCTTTCTTTTTAAGAAAGTACAATTGCTGAGAAAAGTTAATGGACAATTCAATAGCAATGTGTTTCAGCAAAAGCAGAGAATAAAGAAATACATGAAAAGTAAAAAGCTCAGAAATTATAGGTGAATGTTTTCAAAAATATTTGAAGACCTTATCCAACAAGGACAAAATCACTCAAATATTTTGGACTTAGACAAATATGTAGTCTGGCTTAAACATTGTCATGAGGAACATAATAGTCTAGTGTCTGTTGCTAGGCATTTATAGGCTGTAATTGCATTTTACAGATAAGATGGCAATTTCAGAAGTCTGAAGATCTGAGAATTAGTAAAAGTAAAATCAATAATTTTACAGATTTCTATTCTCGATTAAATGATAACAAGGAAAATTTGAGGTTCTTGTAAGAAAAATACAGGGGCCTGTGTGAACGGAAAGAATCATATTCCCATTGTCCCGCTGCACTCGCTGTGTAATTAGTAAGAAATCAGTCTACAGAGCCCACGAGTAAATCAAGTAAAATTGCTAAAAATGTAAATGTTTTTTCTTTTAATTTTTCCTACATGTCTGTTTGTGAACCACAGACATATAGTACTCACAGAGGCCAGAACAAGGTGTAAATACTTTGCAAGTGGAGCTACAGATGGTTGTGGGCTTATGTGTAGGTATTCGGAAAAGAATATGGGCCTCCTACAAGAGCAGCAAGTGTTCTTTTTTAGTAATTGTTGTTTATAGTCAGGGTTTCTCTGTGTAGTTTTAGAACCTGTCCTCAAACTCTCTCTCTAGACCAGGCTGGCCTTGAACTCACAGAGATCCACGTGCTTTAGCCTCACCATCCACCACCACGCCACCATCATGGAGGCCAGACAAAAGCACTGGTCTTCCAATATTATTGATTTCATTGGTTCATAAGTCTAAAATAGTGAAGCAGCTGCTTGTGTAGTCAGATTCGTCAGAGCTTCATTCTGGGATGCACTCACACTCAGAAGCTTTATTTTATATATTTTTGGACAGAGTAACAGTAGTATATCTTAAGAAAAAAATATTGCTTTCATATTATGAAGAGACTTGTATCATAATTAATTTCAGTTGTAGACAATCTATTCTTTTATAAACTAAGAAAATATGCAATGATGCTTATAAGAATTGGACAAAACCCCATGTTATTTCTTTTATCTCACCACTTGAGTCCTGGTAAATCTTGAATCTGTTGATATGTCTGTATGTAAATGTGGTGGTCAGGGTTTTCTCTGAGGAATCACAGTGGCTTGCAGTCATTTATCTTTGGGTCTTAGATCATCTATAAACAGTTCTTTTAAATAAAGATGAATGAACGTACACTTGAATTGTACTTGCCAAGTACATTCATAGTTAGGCCTGATTTAATGTCTCAGTTAATAAATGGGATATATAATCTTGCCATATTTAAACATAAAATTGACCATCCCTTTCCGGGTCACTTCTTCTCAATTTATATATCCCGATCCAGGTACTCCCCTCAATTTTATCCATTAGATTTCTTCTGAGAATTTTAGAAGTATAAGTATCAGCCTCTATTGCTTTCTAATCGTCAGAATTGTAGTACTCAAAGTTTTAAAGCTTATGTGGTTTTGTTCTCTACTTGTAGACCAGTATATTGGGAACTGAAAATAATCAAAGAGATAGGGAATATATAAATGCAGAGAGAGGAAAAGATGCAGGATTAGAATGTGTTGTCTCTTTTGGCAGAACTGTTGTTGTCTCTATGGTCCAAACATATTCACCTCTTCAGATTCCCTGACAAATGAAGATTTTTGCATCTGTGTGTCTTTTGTTTGGCCTTATTCAAATTGGGTTTCTCTCAGCTGAAGCCAGAATATCCTAATTGCATCAGGTTCTCAAGTAAACTCTTTGGTAAAAAAGAATCCTTTGGAAAAAGTATGAAGTAATGCCTATACAAAAAGAAAAACAGACAATATTAAACAAAAACAGAAAACCCTGAACAATTGTCCTGAGCACTTTCTGTTCTTTCAGAGCATCTGAGCTCTAGTACCAGAACCCACATGAGGTGGTTCACATTCCCCTGGAACGCCAGCACCAATGGTTCCCACCTTCGTCCTTAACTTCTGTGCCATATCTAAACATTCATTAACTGATCAAATATTTAAGTGGATTTGTAGCAATATTTCTAGCATCAAACATACTATCCACTTTTTAACTTACTTCTCCTTTCCTCCCTCAAACACTATCATGTATCACTTTTTGTTCTATTTCTAATTCATCAGGCCTGGTTTATACATGGGTGTCAGATCTTCTTGTTTATGAAGCAAGTACTTTTTCTGACCTCAGTATTGAAAACTTGAAAGATATCGTTGAGTTCCTTTCACTTTAGAAATTATGAATTAAAATGTAGTGCAGAGGTTACATGTTTCTGGCACAATTTATAAGATGTCCATACCATTTTTCTTTCCTTCACTTCCTTCTTGAGGACTAGATTTTATTTTCGGTGACAATGGACACGCTTTCTTGTTTCTCTTCAGGTCACCTTTCCAATTTATTCTCAGGTCACCTTTCCCATATGCTTAAAACTGGGAATATAAACAAGAGTCTCCATTGGTCTTAAAGGGAAATTTCTCTACAAAATGTGCTGGTGACTGTTCCCTGAGTTTTCTTTTGCATTTCTTCATCTTATCCATGCCCTTTTTGGAAATGAATTAGAGGTTAAAGCATTTAAACCCTAAAATCTGAAAATACCATGCCAGTACTGCTCTACCTCCCGGGCATTCCTCTTGTCATTTAAAAATCTTCACAGCATGCAATATTTTGGGCTTAGTTTTCTTGCTCTTTAGGAGAGTGGAAGGCACAGTGAATAGAGTAGCAAGGAGGATAAAGGAGAGAAAAGCATCAGGGAGACAAGATCTCCCGGGCAGACACGAAGAAAAGTCTTGGGACACAACTGCAGAAATAAAATCCAAATAATTGAGTACAGGCAAGCACACGTGTGCCACCCCCCGCCCCACGCACAGAGTGAGAGACAAAGACAAAGAGTTAGAAGAGAGAGAGAGAGAGACAGAGAGAGAGCAACAGAGGGACAGAGAGACACAGAGACAGAGACAAAGAGACAGAGAGTTCTAAGGGCCATCGCCCAACGCAATGCCCAATGCAACTAAAACAGTTTAAATTATAGACAGCTTCACTATAATGGCACATTGCTAAAAGCTGTATAATCAGAATCTTTGTCCTTGGAGAATATTTTCCTTTAATATTAAACTGTGAGAATTTAATATACTCTCCTTAGCCATGCCATTTCCGTTCTCCGATCCTGGAAGCCTCATGTCTCTTTTATATTCTTCCTTGTCATTGCTTCTGTTCCTTCACATCCTGAGTCTCTCCCTAGCTTGCCCACCCCAGGAACAGCTTTTAGAGCTTGGTTAAATTTACAATCCCTTTGTAACTTCCCGGATTGTGGATGATAAAACCAAAATTTCAAAGATCTGCATGTCATGTAAAATATTTTATTCATATAAATATTAAATAATAAGCCATTTGCTTTTTTAAAAATTGAGCATAATAACACATTTTATCAAGTGAAATGAAACCCTATATGTGATCCAAATGTAAATGGAAGTATACTTTTATTTATGCCTTCCTCTGTTGCATTCTACCTGACTTGCATTTTGTTTTTTAACATTTCAGCGTTGGCACTAATGAGGTACCTACAGCATAGCTTTCTTTTTCTTCTTTTATGTGAGTTCACTGGTTCCACTAGCTCCAAGATTTCTCCCTGAGGTTTTAACAATAAGATGTCTTTCCCTTTTCTAAAGGTTAATGTCACTTACAGACTCACATGCCTCACTCCTTAGAGGAAATGGTTGCCTAATTGATAATAAGGAAAAGCAATCTAACTTCATTTTTCAGTCTCTCCCTTACAGTTGCTTTATTTGAACCATCTTTAACATCCTCTTTCGGGAGTGGCAACAATTAAAAGAAGAAAAAGGAAAGATGGACCAAAGTATATGGTCTGGCACCAAGCAAATACTAAGAACTGCTAGTAATTTTTTTAAGTCATAGTAATAACCACTAGATCTTGAGACAGATGAATTCGAATCTTTCCTAGGAAGCACCACACTGATTTTCATAGTGGCTGAACATGTTTGTACTTCCACCATCAAGGAATAAATATTCCTCTTAATACATATCTTTATCAGCATGAGCTGGTTTTAGTTTATTGGACTTGGCCATTATCGCTAGTGTAAGATGAAATTGCAGGGTAGTTTTTATTCACATTTTTTTCTAATGACTAAGGATATTGAACATCTCAAGTGCTTCTGATTTCCTCTTTCCAGAATTCTCTCTTTAGATTTGTTCCCTATTTTTGTTACTTGTATTCTTGATAATAAAATTTGGGGGTCATTTATATATTTTGGACATTAGTTCTTTCTTAGATATATAGTTAGTTTTAAAAATAAAACAGAAAAAAAATTTCCCATTCAGTAGACTATCATTTTGTACAAATGATGTTACCCTTTGCTGTACAGACTTTTAGGTTCATAATGCCATTATTAATTGTTGCTAAATTGGCCATAAAAGTTTGGTTTCTCCAAGATTTTTTTTTTTTTTTTTTGGTTTTTCGAGACAGGGTTTCCCTGTAGTTTCTAGAGCCTGTCCTGGAGCTAGCTCTTGTAGACCAGGCTGGCCTCGAACTCAGAGATCCACCTGCCTCTGCCTCCCGAGTGCTGGGATTAAAGGCGTGTGCCACCACCGCCCGGCCTCTCCAAGATCTTTTTAGCTAGTGAGAGAAGATTCTTAAATGTGAAGTATTTTTCTATTGATTTTTATTGAGTTCTACATTTTTCTCTGCTCCCCTCCCTTCTGCTCCCCTCTCCTTTCACATTCTCCCAAGTTCTCCCATGCTCCCATTTTACTCAGGAGATCTTGTATTTTTCTACTTCCCATATATACTAGATCCATGTATGTCTCTCTTAGTGTTCTTATTGTTGTCTAGATTCTCTGGGATTGTGATTTGTGGACTGGTTTTCTTTGCTTTATGTTTACAAACCACTTATGAGTGAGTACATGTGATAATTGTGAAATATTAAGTAAAGGGTAATGATGTGTGAGCAGACCACCCTATGTGCATCACTAATGTGCAGCCATGGAAAAATCCCAAGACTAAATTGGTGCACTCTTTTGCTTACACACTAAATTAGTGATGCTTCAAATAAGTCTAATGACAGGACAGATCTGCTGTTCTTAGTAGCCAGATGATAATGGGTAGAACTTATTGCGGTTATTTATGATCTCACAATTGGACTTTGTCTCTGACCAAGATCCATTTGAATGTTCTAAAATGTAAACATAAATTCTTGCTGATGATATTACTTAAATTTATTATAATTGTGGAATAAATGTCTAAAATTATTTATTCTTACAATTTGTACAAAAAATATTGTCTAGAAGGTACACCTCTAACAAATTGAGACCTCTATTATTCCGTTTACTGGGTAAATTTGGAATTATCATCGCTTCAGTCTTTCACAGGACTATTTTTCTCTACGCTGTCTCAGAATAGACAAATATTAAATACGTAATAAATAGACTTAAGACTTGTTCCATGTACATTCTTCAGAATCCAAAGAGATTTACAAAGTACTGCACCAATTTCTTTACACTAACAGATGCAAGGTACATATACTTTCTTAGAAACTATGAAAGGATAGAACTATTAACACTACATCCTAAAAATCTTTGACAAATAGACTAATTTCTACTATGAGTTACACAGATGCAGCAATACTGCTGAATTATTACTTATACCTGTATGGAGGGACAAAGTATTAAGATTACATTTAGATGTTCTACATGGTCTTACTCCAGAAACCTTGGCATAGATTGGAGAATCATTGAATTCTATGCATATAGCTCTCACTTACATACTAGTGTAAAAGAAGTTGAATGTAAGAGGAATATGAAAATGGCTAATAGCTGCAAGCTTCCTTTATGAGATGTACTTAGAAAGCATTGACATTTAAACACCTTTGCAGCCCATGTATTTCTGTCATGCATGGAGAAGTGATATAACTGATTCTCTGTAGATTTTCCATCTAGTAAATCTCATGTTCCCGTGTGGTTTAGCCATCGTTTTTCAAAGCCAGGAAAATGACTGGATGTTATAAAATGCCTGCCAGAGTTTCACAGCAAAGGGCATGCATGCCAAATTAGATTAAGAAACACTGAACTAGAAGTCTTACAAACAAGTTCCAGATTATCAGTTATGGAAAAAAAAACTGGAAAATTCCTTTTACATTATTCTTTTCTCCACTTAATACCTGTTTTGGAAGATTGATTAATAGTCAAAGCAATTACTTTAGGAGAAATATTAAAAATTGTTTGTAGACCAATACAATTGCGTTAAAAGTTTACATGCTAAAAAATTAAGACAGTGTGACATGACAACTTATAATCCATATAACAAGGAGAAACCTACCAAAAGAATATTTGAAATCCTTCATATGAAAATTCTTGAAGATTTTAAACAGAGGTAAAATTGTATCAATCTTCATTTTTCTGTCACAGTAACAACACTCAAGAAGTGAACCAATTTTCAATGCATTATGAACGGATATTTGCTTGGCTACTGGGCCTCCTTAAGAAAGATTATAATCAGATAAATAACAAACAAAATAATAGGAGGAAAATAAATATGAACGTACTTATTGAGAAAAGGAACTGTCTCCTTCTTCTTCTTCTTCTTCTTCTTCTTCTTCTTCTTCTTCTTCTTCTTCTTCTTCTTCTTCTTCTTCTTCTTCTTCTTCTTCTTCTTCTTCTTCTTCTTCGCAATCCAGTGTTTCTATATTAGAAACTGAAAAAAGCCTGAAGGAATCAATTTAGTAAAACCTTGAGTGCAATGACACCAACAATAATTTGAGAAGCTAAAGAACAAATTTAGGGATTTACCAGTATTACAGAGTTATGGGATCTGCTGACATCTATAAGCTACTGCACTTGGGGAAATTAATTTCATGCTTCCCTACTTCTGTAAAAACTCTGAACGGATGGGTTCATCAAGTCTATGGCTGGCCAAAGAAATGTCAAAACTCTGATTGAAGAAAGCCACAAAAATATGCCAGCATCATAGTTGTCAGCGATCTTTTTATTAATTCATGTTTTCTTTGTTGATGAGTTTTTGGTGAATGAATATGGGTATATGAATTTTAAGTATGGTAAGTGATAACTTTCATTTATTAGAGCATAAAAACAGAATCTTTGGCATCTAGAAAAACAAGATCTCATTATTTTAAAAATAAATAAATCCTCTATTTGTTTTTTGGTCATCAAAGAAAAGATTTCTAAATATATGACTATAAAATGTGCAACATGTAATTTCTATAGTTTGCTGTAGTATTTAATTCCAAATGCTTAGAGTAGGTAATCAGAAAGCATATAGTTCTGATATATATTATTAATTACTCTTGGTTGTGTTGATTAAAAGGCTATTGAAATTTCCACAGGGAGATTGGAGAGTTGAAACACATTTGAAGAATTTTAAAGCAACATAAATTCAGGGGTGGGCTAAGTTCTTACTTTTAAACCTATTAAAGAATTATCACTGGTAGACATAAACATGTAATCTGGATCAGCATCATGGAATTACACAGTACCAGATTGACCATCAACCATTCCGGGTTTTATAATCTGGTGATCTGATTCAACAGAAAAAGTAGATTTCCAGAGTCCTTATGAACATGGAACTGTGAAGACTGGCAGTTTGTCAAATAAGTAAGGTAGGTTATAGGGGCCCAGTCATTTTAGCCCAGGGTGGGCAACTCTGGTGTGCAACCTTAATTTGGGGACTCTATACTATTGAAGCAATGCTTTTCAATAACTGCATCAATATTTATACTCTGCTTAATATGTCTTCTTCCCTTTTCACCCCACAGGTGATATTCTTTAATAAAAATTTTATGCTCAAAATCATCTCAGCATCTACTTGTGGAAAATGAAACATTCGACACTAACATTTTCACAGACTGAATTATAAAGGCTCCCCATATTCCCACTGGGCTGTAACTGAACATATTTCCCTGGGTATCATTTCCTCATTGATAATAGATGGAAAAAGCTTTCAAAGGAAGAACAGAAAGGGACACAGTACCAACACTAAAAATTTAATTCAACAAACTGCACATGATGTGTTTTATGTAAAACAGCCACCTTCTATTTACACTTCATCCAACTCCTCTTTCCATATTTATACACTTGCTCACAATAAGCTATTTTGCCTCAAGAACCGCTATGGGCATTTGGGGATTAAAATGTTGCTTGTCAGATGTATTCATTCACTTACACTGGGTTCCAAACAAACAAACAAACAAATAAATAAATAAAACAGGTTTTCACAAAACATCATCACAAAAATGATTCTAGCCATGGAAAATTTGTTTTTGATAAAACCTCAATTGCATGTTATCTTCCTTTAGGGAATAATGTAACAGATGTGGTTTGTTTTTTTTTTTTTTTTTTTTTTTAGTTTGTAGACCATTTTATTTAAATATATGAACAACCAATGGGCTACTGCAATCCAAGTCAACTCTTTGCATCTCAGAACCTTGTGAAGTGTAGTAAGGTAAATAAGACTGTTGGTCTTTGGCAGATCCCTCCTGCCCACAGACCGGGACATAGAGATACAGATAAATGTTTGCCGGTTGTGGTGGAGCACGCCGGTAGGATTTGCTGAAGGAGGCAGAGACAGGAGGATCACGAGTTCGAGGCCAGCCTGGGCTACAGATGTGGTTTTTTTAAATATTTTTTTTTCCTATCTGACTGGCCAGAGAGGAGAATAAAGTCCCAAAGTTACCTTATTTTAGCAAAAAAGAACAAAAAATGCTTCTTGCATGACAATGTCTTAGAGGCTTTGTAAGTGGACACCAATCAGGATTCCACAGATTTGATTATATAGAAAATTCTTCAGGGAAGTTCATTTTTACTCTCGATTGAAAGCCTCTTCTTCCATCCAAAGGACAGAAAATACAGAAGACTGTGTATAGCCGTAGTACTTCAACACAGAACGTGTTAGAAGCACAGTCTAAGTCTTGGCCCTCTCAGCAGTGCTCTAGATGTCCCCTCATTCTGGTCATCTGATGGTTCGGTCATCTGCAGAGCATTTGAAATTGTTACATTCTTCTGTCTCTGAATAACTGGTACGATTTCTCTACAGTCAGCCACTTTTCTACATATCCTTACACAGTATCATGCAAAACTCTTCATTTATTCATTTAAAATTTATCTGTTTATATAATATACACTAAAAGTTCAAGCTAGAGATCTCCTACATTCGCTAGTTACTGATATGGTATAGCAACATTTAGTCATTTCTTTGAAATATTTCATTATTTTCTTAACAAGTGTCTGCTCACATTTCAAGGAAAATGATTAAAACTTTTTAAATGTTCCCTTTGCACCAGAAAATAGTGTAAATAAATCTATTCCTGAGCTTAATTACCTCAGAGAATATTACACAGGTGATATGAAGAAGGTGCCACACTTTTACTGAGTCTCTGTCTCTTATAGATTTGCTTTCAGCCTGCTGTTGTGTTTTTTCAAATAACTGCCTTCCTGTAATATCTAGATCCCCTGATGCAAAAGTGAGGACTAATGGTAGCTTTTAAGAAAATTTATTCAAATTTTCAAATTGTGTCTCTTGCCAAAGACACATTTATCTATCAAAACATTGAGAAAATATATTAAGTTTGTCACAACAAAAATACCTGTCACCAGACAGAAACTGTTCCAATAAATTCTACCATCAATGCTGTGTGCTAGCAGTTCTCGTTCACATTTCATAGTTCACAGCTGGTGTAATCAAACAGTTTGGCCTTGGTAAGAAAGAAAAGCATATTTAGCTGTAGCATATGATCAAGAACATTGGTCATTTCCAAAGAATAAACAAAATGACCACATTCGAACCAAAGTAATGGATAAACTATCAAATGTTGCTATTCCTTCTAGAGAAAAAAAAATGCATTTATAAAGTCATTCCTGCACCAAAACACTCAGAGAATATGTAATCGGTTCACAGAATGCGAGCAGAGATAATAGAGACAGCTTCAGAACTAAGCGAAGAAAGCGTTCTTTTCCAGTAGTGCAGAACCTAAGCCGATGATTTTACAGCACGTTTCAGAAGAGAGCTTACCTGGCTAAGGGAATTAGTTCTGAAGATGCTAAACTTGAGGGGAATTTTAAGCAGGGCAGATGAGAAATCTGGAATTTTAATAAAAGATTAATGAGAAAGCTCATGCGAGGACGTGATATTCCTGATCTCATTAGATTTGTGCAGAGCACAGCTGAGTTGGGCGGAAACAAAGCAAAGCAGAGTATTTAGATGGGTCAGCCAAAGGACACTGTGTTGCTTTATCCAGTGTCAGTGGAGTCTAACTGACTGCTCATGTCATCTTCATCAAGATCTTTAATTTTATAAATATTTGTCCTTTAATAGAAAAAATGTTGATGGTTTCCATTCCATGAATGAGGTTATGTGTTTAATACTAAGATGCTTTTATTTGCTGAGGAGTTTTCTCTTGACTACATTTCTCCTCACCATATAGAAAGGGGCAAAGGTGGAGCATAAAAGCCATATTATCCATCCTAGTTTCATAAGCCGGTGAGTTTCTAGGGATTCTTTCCAGGGCTTACTTGGAGTGACAGGTAGATACATTAAATCCATGCAACAAAACAAAAGAAACAATTCTACACACAGGATAAAGGAGATATGATGACACTCTATCCTTTGATTTCTTTATACAACTTAAGACAATGCCAGGAAGTTCAACCTTAACCATTGTTTACTGATTGTATAACCTCCAAATTGGGGGCCTCATGGGTCTTTTAAGTTTTAGGCAGGTTTCCTATGTCTCTTGAGATTCTTTCCTGCATCAAGAAAAAAAAAAAAGCAAAACAAAACAGAAGCAGTATATACTTTTTTCACACAAATGTCAATAAACTCTGATTATCAAATATAAAATTCATGCCTGGATGGATTCTACTGGAAGCAAAGGGTGGCCTCATTTCTGGAACCAAGAATTGGTAAAAACAGGTAAGAGGGGCAAAGTGTGTTGTTACTAATGTGGTAGGTATATAACAGAAGCACAAATCAGTTTTCTTCTACTGTATTAGGCCACATCAGAGCTTGGGGAATTATTAACAACTCATAAACGTCTATCAATGCCTCACTTGAAGGTACGTGGAAAACAATGGAAAGCGTATAATGTAATTATGACATTAGTACTCTTCGAGGACTACAGTTATTGTCCAACAGTTAAGAACCCTAATCATTCTTAGTTCACTTGTCACGTCACAATCATCTGAAATTCTGGTTTGAGAGGATTCAGTTCTCCCCTCTGGCCTCTAAGGACATTGAGGACTCATGTGTTACACAGAAGTAGAACAATATTCATTCAAAATACATATATAGACAAAATGATATCAATTCAAATAAGCATCATTCCTATAAGCCAGACTAGGAAATACTATCAGAGGTGACAATTTTAGTGATCTCTCACTAGCTAAAAAGATCTTGGAGAGACCAAATTTTTTATGGCCAATTTAGCAATGACACAGAGAAGACATTATACCTCTCATCATGTGTATGCCTTTAAAATATTTTCTGCTGTCTTGTTTCCTTTTATTATAGAACTATGTACAAAGCAGAAAATATGCATAAGGAAACTAACTCTAAGCTTTGTTACCACAAATACTTCCACATCTCATGATAGTATAAGCTAATATACTGTCATGTAAAAACCTTTCTATCACCTAACTTTGCATGTCCTTCTTTTTCTTTTCTTCATTATCTTCTATGTAGTAGATCTATATGTACCATGGGAAATATATCACATGCATATGCATATCACTTATCCCAAAACATAGGTTATTATTATTCTGGCACTCAAGAATTTCAGAGTTTAAAACATAATGGAAAGATGAGTTTCCAAAAGGTTACTCTATATGCGTACTGTGAATATATATTTATGTTTATGTGTTCTGAAGCATGTCCCTTACAATAAGACAGAGAACAAAGATTGTAAGAGTACATAAGTCTACAGTAAACACATTCTAAAGGTCTTACAGGAAAAAAAAAAAGGCACAATTCTCAATAAGATATAAGCTGTCACAAAAGTTGTACAGGTACAAGATAAAAATAACTTTTGAAAAAATTGTTTTCTTTTGTAAATTCAAGAGTTTAGTTTTTAGGAAACAAAAGGCATCTAGAATTAGTTTATCATAAAACTGGAAATTTTCTAGGAAATTAACAGTAGAAATCTTATAGAAAGAAACATGTCTGTACTTACATGTATCAGTAACCATAAAATGTTACATTATAGAAATAAACATGGTTCTGAAGAAATGGCTAGGTGGTTAAGTGAGCTCACTGTTCTCTCCGAGGACTCAGGCAAGATTACCAGCATAAAATAGCAGTTTGTCATAGTCCCTACCAATAGTTCCAGGGAATCCTGTACCCTATTCTATCCTCCACGGTCACTAAGCATGTGTGGCATGAATCTACAAACATGAAAACAAACACTTGCAAGCATAAAATAAAAATAAACAAAATTAATCTATCTTAAATACCAGAAATATGTAAACTAGTATTTTCAAATATTTGGGCCATAGTTTACAATGGAAAGTTCAAAAAATAATATAATACATGTTATACTTTGGGGAAAAATATATTCTTACAATTCTTTTCAAAAGGAATTGTTAAGAGCTGATGAGAAAACTTATAGGAGTGAAAGAAATGTGCAAGCATTAAAATCTTGAATAGGATCCAAAGCACCGACATAAAGACAGGGCATTGAGGTACCACACGCAAATCCGCAAAGACAGGGTATGGAGGTACCACATGCAAATTCAATCTGGGAATGTGAAGATAGATAACAGGAGGTGGTTGTCCAGCCAGTGAAGTCAAAAGTATGAGTTACAGATTCTATGAGGAACCCTATCCAAAAACATTTGCTGGAGAGTAAGAGAGGAAGATATTTATGCCTAAATCTGGTCTCTACACACAGGTGAAAGTACCAATAAAATAAACACACACACACACACACACACATGTATACATATATACATGCATACATACACACATACAAACACACACATAGGAATTGATAATCTTGTGAAACAATGCACTGTGGTATTTTATGATATCTAATTAGACAAAATTTATTCACATGTACTAAAAGATTTAATTTATGAAAGCTCTAAATTATAATGTCCTCCTAAGATGTAGGAAAAAAGAAAATTTACAATTTCCATTTTTAACAGACAGCAAATGGATTAAAATAAAATGATTTAATTTTTCTAGATGACAAGAGGATTCAGTATCACATGGCTCTTATGTTACATTTTGAAATGTGAATAAGAGCTGATAACATAGTACCAAATATAGGATATTTAATTATTTGATAGATGAAGTTATAAATTATTAGACAGATGGCAGGTTGAAAGTATTAAAGAAGATATACACTTTATCAAAAATAGAAAATATAATGTTTTTTAAATAAATAACATGAAAAACTATAATGGATTAAATAATATTAATGCATAGTTATGATATAATTATATCCATCATTATCCATCAAATATGAGGGCATATTTAAGATATTTTATTCATGAAGATGGATAAAATACAAAATTTAAATTCGGTAAAGAAGCTACTATAGCCGGAAGTGCTGGGAGTTCAGTACTAATATCATAGATAATCCTAAAACAAAAGATATGGAGCCAAAATTCAATGTAGCCTTGAACTCACAGAGATTCACCTGCCTCTGCCTCTTGTGTTCTGGGATTGAAGGCGTGTGTCACCTCTGAGGCCATTCTGGTCTACAAGAGCAGCTTCCAGGACAGGCTCCAAAGCAACACAGGGAAACCCTGTCTTGAAAAACCAAATAACAACAACAAAAAAGTCACAGTTTCAAGATTATTGATAGAAGAAGAAACCAACATTTAGTGCTGAGATGCTTTAACACAACACAATGCAGATAGCAGTGGTAGGAAATTATCATATCCTTCTAAATACTCAAGGAGTTTCTATTAATTACTGTAACCTTAAAAATTGTATAGACAGATGGTAAAATATAAACAGTGCAAAATAATAGTAAATTTTTGCCTCCCAACCCAACTCAGTTCCCAAAGCTCCTTTCCAGAGATCCCTGACATAAAAATCATTAAATATCTGGAAGACAATGTCAATGTTCTCTGGTACATTGAAGATTCGTGATAGTATAAAGGTTGTAGCACAAACTCCCTTAGAACCTTAATTATTTTCATTCAAGATATACTTGGAGTATTTATTATTCTGTACCAACAAACACAGTGTGAAAATTTCTGAATGACTGATTATCGCACTTTTGCACAAGTATACGTTAGAGGGCTTTGGAACAATCTCTACTATTCTGTTCATAAAACAGAAAAGTGTGTCATAAAATTCAACATACTTTGTATATCTTTCTGCTGTTGGTGTCTCTGCACCAAATTAAATGGCATATGAATTGTAATCTTTACACATTAAATTGATCTACTGGGAGCCATGATAAATTAATATTGTCACCAGTTTTTTTCTAAAAGGATTTGAGTTAATCTTGGATGGAATTATTATTAATCATTGCCAATTTAAATGATGGGGAAGAAGCATTGGTAATGTCTGTGCTTATTTGCTTATTACTAATTGAATTTGCAGCTTACCAAACAATTTATGTAAGGTTTCTATTGCCATCAATGGAATCAACACACATTTGATAGCTAATAAACACACATTAAAAAATGTATAAGTTACATAAGTCAGAATTTTCAGTGGGCTTATCTGCATCATCTGCTTTAGTTCTCAGTAGGCTGAAAGCAAATTGACAGATGTGTTTATACTCACGAGGATTGCAGAGAAATATCTACTTCTAAACTCATCCAGTTTGCTGACCAAAGCCTGTCTCTAGTATTTACAGGACTACGGTCTCCAGTTCCTGGCTAGCACAGAGGCAGGAAAAGATTGTTTTCCTATTTCTACTGAAATTCTGTGTATTAATACTGGAAAATTCTTTTCTTTTCATTGTTAGTGTAGTTAGAGTGGTGATCCCTTTAATAGTCTATGATCACATTTTGTATATTAATGCCCATAGCTTTAATCATCTCAGTAATTTTCCTTTTCTTAATATGGGAGTACAATTTTTAGGATGTTGACAGGACTTAGTAAATGTTGTACTGCTTTTAATAGTAAAACAATAATAATAATTATAATAATACAAGAAATCTGTGCATCCCCAAGCTGATTCAGTGGAGAAAGGTGCTCTCTGCTAAACCTGATGATCTCACTCTAGGTTCCACATTATGGAAGACGAGTACTGACTCGAGAATTATCCTCCGGCCTCCACACACATGCTGTGTCATGTGCTTCCCCCATTCCCCACTAAATTATACACACATACACATATGCGTGTGTGTGAATAGTAAAGTTTAATATATGTTAAACTTACTCAAAAAAGAATGTTTTTTTGTAATCAGAAAGTATTTTATATTTTTAAATATAATATTTCTCATTTATATTACATACCAACCAAAGTTTTTCTGTCCTCCTTCCCTCCTTTCCCTCACCCTTCTGCTTCCCATCTACACCCCCCCACACACACCTCCATCTCCATTCAGAAAGTGACAGGCCTCCCATGCGCTTCCACAAAGCATAGCATATCAAGTTGAGGTAGAACCAAGCTCCTCCTCCTGAATCAAGGCTGGGCAAGGTAATCCAGCATGGAGGAACAGGTTGCCAACAGCCAGCTGAGCAGCAGGGACGGGTCCTGATCTCACTGCTAGGAGACTTACAAACAAGCTACCAACTGTCACAAACTTGGTACAGACAAGCTACCAAGCTACAGACTTACAAATATACAGATGGCCTACGTTGGCCCCATTCAGGCTCCCTAATTATTGGTCCCAAGTTCATGAGTTCCCATAAGCTCAGGTCAGTTGTCTCTGTGGGTTCTCCCATCATGACCCACTTGGCTCATACAGTCCCTCCTTCCTTTTTTCAGCAAGACTCCTGACATAACCTCAGTGCTTGGCTGTGGATCTTTGCATCTGCTTCTATGAAACAAATATGTGTTAATGTAAGATTATAGTATTATATACCATCTAGAAAATTCTACTTGACAGAAAACATAATTCTATACCCATTTCAATGTGTAATATTGTAAACATGAATATTTAATTAAGAATTATGCTTTCATTTCTAACATCAGTATAAATATGCTCATAGTTATATTTAGAACTAAAAAATATCATCTAAAATACAATTATTATATAGTAGTGATTAACATGACAGAAATTATATATAAGAAAATATATATTTGAAAATTATATATATGTATATATATTTATATATAATTTATCTCATGTGTTTATACACATATAATCATAATTTTTTACTATCTTTGGTAGATAAATCATGAAGCAACAATCTCACTATTAGTTAAATACACTGAACAAGATGATGAAGAATATTCAAAATATCGGGTTGGAGCTTTAAAATATAATTTGCAACATTTGGATAAACTGCATAAGGACTATCCCTAAAGGGTTCTACATCCTATTCGCTAGACCTTGTGAATGCTCAGGGGACAGGATTAAGGAGAACAGAATTAAGATTGTTGATAGCTTGACTCTAAACAGTGTCTGAGGTCATATCACATTGGCTTACAGCTACTCACAGGTTTTCCTACACAGAGAAAGGATGGTAGTTATGAGGTAAGATATGAGAAAGACTTAAGCCATTGCTGTCAGATTTCAAGGAGGAGGAGACCATTAGGCAAGGCATGCAACTTACTTGTAGAAGATGGAAAAAAACAAAACAATCAAACAAACAAAACAAAAAACAGCCTTTCTGTTTCATACTACCAAATAGAATTAATCTTGAATTTCATATATATATATATATATATTTTTTTTTTTCCATTAAAAAATTTACACTTCCTCCCTTTCTCCCATTCCCCTCCCACTCCCCCATTCCCCCTCCTCCCTCCTTAAGAGAGGGCAGGGAACTCTATCTTGTGGGAAGTCCAAGGCCCTACCCATTACATCCAGGCCTAGGAAGCTTGGCATCCAAATAGACTAGGGTCCCAAAAAGCCAGTACATGCAGTAGAAACAAGTCCCAGTGCCTTTATCAATGGCTTCTCAGTCAGCCCCATTGTCAGCCACATTCAGAGAGTTCGGTTTGATCGCATGCTCATTCAGTACTGGTCCAGCTGGATTTGGTGAGCTCCCATTAAAACAGGCACAATCAATCTTGAATTTCTTATTCTTAAAGTTGTACAATACTAAGTCTTTTGCTTTTGTTGAAGCATCCCACTGACATCAATTTGCTAACTATAGGATTAGAAAAATAATGCCACCACCAATTAATTCATATGATATAATTTATTAATATGCAGGATATTTGATATGTAAAGTCAAACACACTCTCATAACCTACAGTTAAAGAAATGAATAACGTTTGAGTTGAATGTGATTGTGCAAATTGACATCAGTATTAAGAGCAATACCTTTGTCATTAACTTTATTTAAATCCTGCCTACTGTTTGCTTCTAGCAATGGCCACTATATGAAATGGTTTAAAAATGGAGATAAATCTTTTTTATTTTCATTTTTTTAAATAATCGGTTTTTTTTTTCCATTTTACAAACCAATTCCAGCCCCCCTTCTCTCCTCTCCTCCTTTTCCCGCTACACCCCTTCTACTCCTCAGAATAGGTAAGGTCTCCCAAAGGAGTCAACAAAGTCTGGCACATCAGGTAGAGGCAGGACCAAGGCCCTCCCCCCTCCTGTATCTAGGCTGAGCAAGGTATTCTTCCATAGGAATGGGCTCCAAAACCTCAACTCATGTACTTGGGGTAAATCCTAAACCCACTGCGAGTCGCTCCATAATCTGCCCAAGCCACACAACTCTCACCCACATTCAGAGGGCCTAGTTCATTCCAATCTGGTTTCTAACCCATGTGACTTTTGAGGTTTTTGAGTAGCTAATGTATAACCCAGTACACAATATATTATATTCACTGGACAAATATTTAGTAGTAAGGTCACTCCTCAATTTAACCCTCCTATCATCTGTTTCACACGTCTAAGAAACAATTTATATGGGAAATGAGGAAGTGCATTACACAATGTTCATATGTAAGTCAATAAACCACTTGCAAGAGTCAATTCAGGGCTAAGAAAATAGTTATATGAATCATGCCTCCCACTAGAATATTTTTAAAGTTTTGAAAGTTTCATATATATATTACATATTTTAATATATTTATATTCTATTACCTCTGGTACTCTCCTCCCTGCCCATTGAACCCCTTTCTTCTCCCCCACCCCGTCACCTAAATGTTATATTCTTAATTAGACCTTCAAGTAACATATATAAATCTAAAAGATTATTATTGAAGACTAAATTATTTCAAGCAAAATAAGTAGGTACTCCACAAGTCACCTCCATAAAAACTGGTAAATTATTTTGCCTCCTTCACTATGTTTACCTGAACTTAACTAAATTACCATTCTCATTTCTGTTACCGATTTCTAAACCAAAATAGCTGTTGTTTAATAGTTGAACATCTCATTGGTCTTCCAGGGTTTCAGTCACAGGTAATAGAGTTTAGATGGCATATACATAAATCTGTGCTCTGGGAGAGGTAGGACAGATAAAACCAGGGAGAATTCACTGGAAGCTAACATCTATACAACATATTCTAGTATCTTTTAATCACTGACATACTGAAATAGTATGTTATACATTCCCAAATAGAGTCTCATTTATGAATATAAGCACCAGTATTTCAATAACTTGCTGAAATTTACATGAATACAGAAACTACTAATAATTCTACATATTCCTTTTCCATTTTTCTCTCCTTTTATTGGATTACTACCTTTGAGGTTTCTGATGAAAGCAAGCATTGCTCAGCATTCCAGGAGAGCTACTTGCTGCCAGCTTGTTTATAGGAAATAATCTAAGCCCAAGTGGCAGCAAGCGCTTGCTGCTGTAGTCAGCAGGGAAGGAACAAGGGCAGAAGGTAAAAAGATGGAGAGACAGCTGAAAATCATTATAGCAAAGTTCACCCAGATGTTTTTCTCAAATCTCAACCCACTCTCTCCCACGCTTCCCTAAAAACAGGTGTGACCCTGGAACATTAGAAAATCAGCAGGGGTAAGCACAGGGTGATATAGAGTTCAAAAGTAGCAGAAATTTTGAAAAATAAGCATATTTAATAAATAACACCTGTCTGCAGTATGCATTCTAATATTTAGATTTCACAGTGTAACTCTACTTAGGAAAAGAAAGAGTCTGAATCATCTCAAAATCATTGACTTTAGTAAGCATGTTATGGAAAGGCAGGAACATCAAAGGTCATAGATATTAGTATGGATGAGTTAATTTTAAATATATGTAGTTATTTCACAAGATTCTAACCTCATAGGGTTTGAATATATCATTCTGGCACAGACACCAGTCTCATCTATTCTAATTATTTCATTTGCATTTTTTAGGATTTCTCATTAGGAATTATCATTAAAAGTTCATAAGCTAGTCTTGACAGTGAATAATGAGCAAACTGTCAGATTTAGCCCCTGCTGACACTTCTGTTCTTTATTTGATGGTTGCTGACCTCATTAGGTGCACTTCTAAAACAGGGTTTAAAATCTACAAAGTTCTGGAGACTTGAAAGTAAACTAACGCCTAACCTTTTATTATCCCAAGTATCAGAATATTGATTTTTGATATACTATGTTTCTCTAATAAGTTCAAAAACTAAAAAAAAAAAAAATATTCAGGTTCTACTATTAGCTAGCTTTACCAAACAATTGCCAGTTAGTTAACTTGTCAGGTATGTATAGGAAGACACAAAAATATAGCATAACTGCATGTTCTATAGCACTCAAAATATAAGCAAGGGATAAGAGCCTTTTATTGCCACATACAACCTATTTTACCTCTAAAACACTTAGCCCGTTGTTAGCATCCGTTTGAACATCAAGAACATTTTTTAGTCTTTTCCTTCTTCTTTCCTTTCATTTTTGTTCCTTCTTATGTAGAAAATTAGAAATATTTGGTCTCTGTTCATCACTGTTAAAGATTATCTAATCATTGCTCTTTATTTCTTCTTGTTTATATCACCAACTATGTGACAAAAGCAACCAAGAAAAGGACGAGTTTAGTTTGATCTGTAGGTTGAGAGATCACAGTCCCCAGAAGCGGGAGTGTGAGATAGCTGCTTACATTTTATTAATGTCAGAGATGAAAGAGAGAGAGAGAGAGAGAGAGAGAGAGAGAGAGAGAGAGAGACAGAGACAGAGACAGAGACAGAGACAGACGGAGAGAGGCAGAGACACAGACAGAAGAGAGACAGAGACAGAAAGGGAGAGAGACTTGCTCAGCTTGTTCTCTCCTCGTTTATTTCTTTTCAATGGAGAAGTACTGATTACACACAACGTAGGTTTCCCCTACTCCTCCAGCAACATTTGTGAAAACATCCTTAAAAATATATCCAGAACCTGGTTCTTGGCATTTCCAAGTCTAACTGAGGTCATAGTGAAGATTAATTGAGATAGACAATAAATATAAAAATATTAAAATAACAAAAATAGTCCCAGTTCAGGCAGAGATCCCTTCTTGGTTATTTTGATTACAATTAAAATAAATGAATTTTACCTTGTGAGTTAGGGTTTTATCTTCTTATGCAAAAAGAAAGAGGATGAGTTTCAATAGTTTCTTAAGAAAATTATAGAGTGGTTAGGACTTAGCAATTCCTCACTTCTTGAGTTATATCTAAACAAACTTGGCAGGCAACTAATGAACTCTGAGAGCAGAAGAAACAGTTTTCCCCAGGGAAGACACTTATTCCCAACCTAATACCAGTGGTCATCTATGGAAACAAACATACCAGTAACATTATACATATGGAGCAGATTATACTTAAGAATATACATGTAACTATATATATATATATATGCTCATAAGATCAATTAATGCAATGAAAGAGGCCATGAATTTGAAAAAGATCAAGGAGGGGAATATGAGAGGCTTCTGAGGAGAAAAAAGAAAGGGATAAGTAATGTAATTATATTAAAATATCAAAAATAACAGAAAAATAGGAAAGAAAGAGATCACAGTTTTAGGGAAAGGTATATTACAAGTCAGCCTTTATGAGAGAGAGAAGTTTCAGATGGTGGCCCCCATGACCAGACCTTGAATTGTGTAAACAAGTAGGAGAGCGGTGTGGTCAACAACAACCACAACTGGGCCCATGAGGTGAGAGATGACCTTCCATTAAGGAAGTTGTACTAGGAGAATTAGCAGGGGATTTGTCTGGAGAATATGCCAGAAACAGGTAAACATCTTTGTGTCATTTCACGTTTAGTGGACTTCATGGCAACAGTTTGACATATAATCTTGTTTTGCCAAACACATGAAAGTTCTTTTATACCAATATCCATGACTAATACTAACAGTCATATCACACTTCAAAAATATATCTATGGACCTTTTTATATAGTTTTTTAGAACAACAACATGTTTTTAAAAGCTACAGTGGAGTTCAAATGGTTTCAGAAGTGGGCTGGGAAAGCATCTAGATTACTAAGCTAATAAATCGTGTCAGTAGCAGGAGGGGGAGGTTTGAGGTATCAGAGTCAGATTTTGAGTGCAAAGCTTCAGAGCTTAGAGTTTGACAGTGAGGTGTAAGGCTGAGTCCTGATAGGGAGCAGGTGGGGCAGCATCCGGTCCAAAGAGGATAACAGGTACACGTGAGTAGGCAAGTAAGCATTGGTCAACAGCAGGGCACCAAGCCAAGCAAGCAACCCAGAGATACTCTGGACTCCTCTGCTTGTAGATCCTTGATTCTCGCATCAAATACCAGATGATAGGCTAGTGTGGACCCACACTTTTAAGTATTAGGTATCCCTCACTTATGTAGTCCACGTGAGGAAGTTAAAAATATTTCCTTACCTGGCATGTCTAATATGTTTTTAGGTCTGATTTTCCTTTTATAATTAATATATCCCATAGTTCAAATTTATCCAAGTAAACCTATAGGGTGATTCCCTTTCTGTCTCCAGTAACAAGTAATTTAACAGTTTGTGCTGCACAGGTGGTGGCTGACAGATGATTCCGTTTTTGGTTCTCCACAGGGCCTACACTCACTTTTCACCTCAAAATAGAGTAGAAAACTGCTTCTAAAAAGCATCCACTAGAGCAGTGCCCAGCCTGAAAAAAAAAAAAAAAAAAAAGCTGATCTACGCAGGATGAAGTAGCAAAGGCTGATCTCAACAAAAGGGGTCCAAGACTGATAGATTCTGCAGTTAAAACAAAACAAAAAACAAAGAGACGTTTGATGCTTATGAGTTCGCACATATTTAGCAAGCTTTATACCACATAATCTGGTCTGGCCTATGTGCCAAGGGGCACTAATAGAGACAGTACTTAAGATCATCAACTTATCTTGCAGTTGCCAGTGAGGGAAGCTGCATGGTCTAGCACTACATTTGTTTTATAGGTCTCTGTCCCACAAAGAGAGCTGCCAAGGGACCTGATTCTGAGAGAGAGAAAGAGAGAGAGAGAGAGAGAGAGAGAGAGAGAGAGAGAGAGAGAGAGAGAGAGAGAGAGAGAGAGAGAGAGAGAAACAGTAGACAGGCATAAATGAGAGAGAGAGACTGAGAACTGCCATAGTCCTGATCCTGAAAGAACGAGAGAGAGAGAGACAGAGAGACAGAGAGACAGAAAAGAAGCCACCAAGGAACCTGATTCTGAGAGAGAGCAAGACAGAGAGAGCGAGCGAGAGAGAGAGAGAGACCAATGTTTAGACTACACAGAGAGAGACAGAGACAGAGAGGAGATTTAACATCAACTATTTAATACTTATATTTACTTACCAGTCATTGGAAATGAACAGAAGGATGGCTAGAATAGGACTTAAAAATTAAAGTACCTGAGATGTTTAATTATAGAAGAATTATACTTATGAAATTTAAATTATGGAAAACTAATGTATAATCTGTTAATAGAAGTACAACAACACAATAACTCATGTTTATTACATTTCCTTACAACTATCAGTTAAAGGAAAGCATATGCCACATGGGCATTATCAAATATTAATCAAATGTAAAATTTAGAAAGGCTTGCAGTGTAAATATTCAGTGTTCTACTACTTACCATTTAACAATTGTTTGGAAAGAAGACAGCAAAAATAAAATGACCAATAGTCATAATTTCACTTGTCAGATCACACAGTTATGATTTTCAACTGAACATTAATTATAGAATTACATTGTGCTTTCATTGATTGTTGTCCCCTCCTAAGGTATCCAAATGACAGTATCCCAACCACCAGTACTTCAAAATGTAAATTTAATTTGAAATGGAGTAGTAGCAAGTATAATAAGTTGAAGTTTCAGGGAACACTATAATCTCTAATTTCATATTATTTGTTGCCTTAATCAACACAGGAAATGTGATAAAAATGAACATGATCTCCTAGAGCAACAGCAGCTCTGTGAGGAGGGTGAGACAGGCGGTTTACACGTAGGAAGGCACAGTCAGTGATTTCCCGCAAATATGAGAAGTTAAGAGATGGACAGAGAATAGATATTCACTCACGTCTCTCAGGAGGAACAAACCCTCAAGGTACTATAAATTAGACATGTGATGTCAGAAGGGTGAGTCACCCTTGTTTGCACTCTCCCATCTGTGGGACACTGTTAACCACAGTCCTAAAAAATTGATTCAATACCGCCATTATACCCCCATCTCTTACCACTCGTGTATGCAAAGGTGTATTGTAAATGTATATACATATCAAGAATGGCAATATCTTTAGAATGATTACATGTTTAATGATAATTATCATTCCTGATGCGGCTTATGTGGTAGAAATAGACAATAAAGTGCCACAGAAACACTTTACAACAGTTTCCCTAATGAAATATTTAGAACACCACAAAACCAAAGAATGTAGTTTGGCACGGGATATATTTACAGTTGTATATTGACAAGATATCCATCATCTGCTAAAGTGTGCATCACTAAGCAACATTAAAATTGGCAGCATTTCCAAAAAGGTGGACACCCTTGCCAGATTTTCTACCAAAGCAATTGAAATTTAATACATTGCATGCAGCACTACTTAGTCTGAAGAAGCCTGTTATCAAGTGAGCATCCTGTATGTCTAACTTTAAGTTTACATGACAGAAACAAATTGCCTTTTGTTTGTGCTTAGTGTGATCTGTGATGGATATTATAAATAAAGGAGTTTATCACCTTCACAGCAAGCAAAAATAAAAGAATAACTAGCAAGAGATAGAGACTTTATAAGGAAATATTAAATAGTATGCTGAAAACATGCAGGTGAAATCAATACAGAAGCAACTTTAAGGTATCTAGCTGGATTAAATACACAATAGGGACAGTCCTGGGTAGAAAAGAATGTCCCCTCAGGTGAAGTTTATTAGTAAAAGAATAAATAACAGCAGATCAATGTAATAGTATCAATGACACACAAAATCTACCAGAAAAGGAGAGGGAAAGGCTAGTTTAAGGTGAAGTTTAGAATTGAGTTTCTTTCCCTACCTGAGCATCTCATGACCAAACTTCTAATAGATGAACTTCAAGCTTCATTTTCCTATTTTTACATCAAAGTGTAAGCAATAGGAACTCCTGTTGGAAGAGTTTACCTCCTAGCTGATCTCAGTGTCATGTTGTTTTTACTCTTGGGCAGTTCTGCTGTTCTTTTCACTCTTGTTGGAGATAGTTGGTCTGGCCCATCTCTAGATAAAGGGTACTTGGAGGAAAATATAAGCCAAACATCCTTGGGTCAAAAGTGGGGTGAGGCGAGAGGGTAGCATCATTTCCAGAGGCAGTTGTTTGGCTGCTTCAAAAAATAACACTTGAAAATTGTATATTTTTATCTTCTAATTACTACTTTAAATTCCAAATTATTTCCAACTGTTGGCCTCAGTTATACTACATAAATAGAATGGAAGCATTAACTAAGAAAAACAAGTCAAAGGCACAAGCAAACATCAGAGAAAAAAAGAAAACAGTAGTTTAGACTTAAATTAACATCATGAACGTTCATTAAATCTTTTCTTTGATGAGACCCAAGATACACAAACAGATCACCTGTATAATGTCATGTAGGAAGATAAACAGATTGCCCTCACAATATTCATTCAATGAGTATTTGTTGAGCAACTTCTGTTTGCCTGACACTATCTTCCATACTTGGTAAGATTGGAAAACAGAAGAAAAAAACCAACCTGAAGATCTGAATTGAATACCAACAATCTATAAGAAGTGGGAGAGAAGTGACTATTTCACGTTGTCCTCTGACATAAACTCACACTCACAAACACACACATATGCATGCACATACACATATATATGCACACACACAGGAACATACCCACACTCATATATACACCTAAATAAAAACTAAATAAAAGGTGCAAAAAGTTATATTTCTTATCAAAAGGATTAAGTGTTTCCAATCCGTTGTTCATTAATTTTCTATACTCTCATCTTCCAAATCAAATTCAGTAATCTGACAATTGTACACCTATAAATGCAAGTAAATCCTCCAGAAAAATAGTGTATATTCATTTTGCAGGTGAAGCATCAAGCACTGGTTTTGTCTCTAGAGAGAAATTATTGAATGCAATAAAATCTAAAGAAGAAAAACAGAGGATTTGGAAATAGACTTAACCCCCTAAAATGAAGAAAAGAATAGTGCTAACCAGGAATGCAATTTCATTCACACTTCTAGTGTTGTTTTCTTTTCTAATTTAAATATGATATGACTTTTATACTCTTTTAGGCACACTATCAACTACTCCATAAAGAGAAAATTTATTTAGGAGTAGTGAACTTTGATTTCCTTACATAATAATAAATCTTTAAATTGAGAAAGACTTGAAAGATACATACCGTGGCAAAAACAGTGAATTATAAGAAGAAGATGGCCCTCAAAGATCAGTCAACAAATATAACACATAGTATAATATTTCTCCTTTACATATTACTCTCTTCTCTTTTTAGAAGGTAACAAATAAAGCTTAAGAGTTTCATAAGCATGGAAAGCATCCCCCATACCATCACCCTGTTTTAAAAGTGAAAACTGTCATATAAGGGTATTGTGGTGTTCTCAATGAAAGGAAAATGGAAATTCCATATCAAAAATAAATTCAATAAATAAAGATTAAAATTGTCTATCTCTGCCAAGTGTGCAAACTAATTACTTCCACACATGATCCAAATACTATATCCTTTTATTGCAAATTTTTGTCTTACATTATTATCTCCAGTGAAGCTATGTAATAGAGAATCTAAAAACTTGTGCTTGCCGTGCGATGGTGGTGCACGCCTTTAATCCCAGCATTTGGGAGGCAGAAGCAGGTGGATCTCTGTGAGTCCGAGGCCAGCCTGGTCTACAAGAGCTAGTTCCAGGACAGGAACCAAAAGCTACAAAGAAACCCTGTCTCGAAAATCAAAAAAAAAAAGAAAGAATGAGAGAGAGAGAGAGAGAGAGAGAGAGAGAGAGAGAGAGAGAGAGAGAGAGAGAGAGAGAGAAAGAGAGAGAGAGAGAGAAAAAAAAAGAAAATCTTGTGCTCTACGGCTTTAAAGTTACATTTATATTAACCCATTTTGTATACTGTACATGTTACTTCTGGACATCTCATGGTGTTCACTCAACATCTAGTAATAAAAGAGAAGGCCTCTTTGCCCTTAATTTACAGTTTAGTAACTAGAGCCTTATTGAGTTTTACTTTTGGTTCTAGGAAAAGTTAATAAGGTGAATTGATTGTGTCTTGGGGAAAATAAGATTTTATTGTGCTTGAACAAGATTCTCTAAATTTAAATGGGTGTCTTAGCTGGTGATGTTTCTGTATTCTATTTCAAAAGACAAAATGTAAGCAAATGTCAGCAGTGACTCATTTATTTTAATACAGAGTATTATAACCTAAATTTAATTGTTTTAAAACAGAACAATACATACCTGTTTCTTAGCTTAAACAATTATATATTCAGTCTTTCAAATATCATATTAAGTGTTGTCAAAACATGATCCTAATTAAACAACGTTTTAATACAAAAATTGTTGAAACTATCATGATGAATATCTATATACAAATACAGAATACAATCTGCAAAATTGATTCATGTTGTAAAAATCTGAAGACCTTTCATTCCGGCGATTCCTTATTTGCCAAACTTTCTCTGCTGTGCCACTCTGATTTCTCAATACTCTTTCTCCACCTGGCACTAGCTCTTGTAGTCCAGGTTGGTCTTGAACTCACAAAAAGCCTGCCTCTGTCTCTGGAGTGTTGGGATTAAAGGCCTGTGCTACCACCGCCCGGTCTGTGCATTCTTATACACTATCTTAATGAGTAAGATTTGTTACATAATTCTTCAAACATTGCTACATATCGTGTGCAGAAAGGGACAATTATTTTATGGTATGCTTACCTACAATATTATTTAGGGGAAAAAAGTTCATCAGAAAAATCAACATTTGAAATGTGCTTTTTATACTCATTAGAAGATAACACTAGTTTAGGAAACAAGCTTTCAGGATGTACAGCCCAAGAAACCCAAAGGCTTTACAGTACAGCAACTCAACACAAAACTTCTACCATTTTGTTCTCTTCTTTGAGCATTTTGTAATTTATATATAAATTTATCAGTAAGAAGCAACATAAATCAACAAGAATATATACCTTATGTTAAGTGTGTATATAAACATAAAGACGCAATCCGAACTTTTTAAAAAGACAAAATTATAATAACCCAACTACAGTGACAAAAATACACACAATGAATGTGGACTTTATTTATAAAACAGAGTATTTAAAATCATTTCATCATTTAAAATATTCCATCTTAGGAAACAAATTCATCCTGAATAAAATGCTGTTTTACAAAAGGCTTAAGTTAGAATGTTTGTTCATTGTAGATGCTTTTTGAAAGAACCTGATAATGAAACTAGTTTCTATTCTGAAATAACTTTATGAAACACCATGAAATCCTGAAGCTGAATAAACTGCAGAGACCTATCCTCAATTACTTTCCTTCGCTCTAAAGACATAAGGAGACCTTGATGAAGGCGGTGGAACAGCCCAGAGGGCAGGAATGAACCTAGCACGTCCCTCCTGCAGGTAAAGTATGTGACTTTACCTGACCCAGAGTCAATAAAGACATAGACACAAAGATGATAATAACAAAATATATTCTTAAAACTTTATCCTTTTAGTACATAAATAAGTCTTCTACATGTAGAACTAAGACAGAGTGATACATTCTACTTGTAGGATATCTCCGAGTAGAACATCAATGTTTTAATGCTTTGCTATGCTGCATGAATTAAACAATTTATGCTATTGTATTTTTAATCATGCCAGTTCTTTGTAGAAAAATGGTGAATATGCATTATTATTTAAAAGAAAAATTTCCTACAATCTCTTACTGGCAAATATTGCAGACAGCCTTCTGGCTCTGCTGCAGAAAATGCAATGCTTGCACTGGTTAAAAGGGCATGACCCTTAATTCTCTGTAGGTCCATTTCTGGAACATTACGTCTCAAGAGATCCATAGCACACTGCTGTGATTACTATGCTAGAAGCACATCAATTTTAATAAAATTAGAAGGGGAAATTTTTTTGAATGCGTGCAAATCATTCACAAAACTTTTATATATCGCAGTTAACAAATGTGTCAATATGTCATATTTTCTCTCATGTCCCCTCATCTCTCCTGCTCCATCATGTTTGTTTGAAGCTTTACTCAGCCCTCACACAGTTCTCTCCCTATCCCCCGAAGCTATCCCCATGCCTGTCCCATGTGTTATGCACATTTCTATCTACCCTGTGCCATCAGAAACGTTATTCAGCTCCTATTTTTATAGTGTGAAATCTAGAAAATTAGGAAATAAAAATGAACCAAGCCTTGGTCCTCAACGTCCACAGTATGTCATCATGAACCAGGAACAAGACAGCCAGAATCAAATGTACCTGGTGTTCTCACTCATATGTGCAATCGAAAACAATTCTGAGAATTGGAGAGTAGAACAGCGGTTCCCAGAGCCCTGAACACTAGTGGAAGAGAGAGTGGACAAAGGTTGGTCGATGGGAGAAATAAATTTTACTACTTCTTTGCAAAGTATGGTCACAAGAGAAAATGATAACGTACTACATATTCAAATGAAAATAAGAAAATAATGTGAATATATTTACCACAAAGAAATCACATCTGATGAGGAGTAGGATTTAACATTGCCTATTAATGTACAGAAACACTACGCAATACTCCTTAAATACATAGTCCAATATCAGGTACAAATGTCAATTATAAAATATTATGTATTTAAACAAAAGAAGTGAAGAACGATGGTACAAGTCTTCCAACAGCAAGAAGACTGTTCTGAGTTCAAACATCACTTTTAGTTTCAATGTTTCTAAAATGTTAGCATTTGAGTGCAAATGTTTCTAATTTACTCAGTTCATTAATAGTAGGAATTGGGATGCTGCTACTGAATTGGTGTCAGGCTATGGGTAGGTAGGTAGTGGCAACACAGGTGGGAAAGGTCAAGGTTTATAAGATGTTACTCTGTAACACCCAGTCTCACACAAAGCAACAATTCGAAGTACAAACAGAATGACATACACTCAACTGGCTGTGTCTATTAGCATTGGGTAACTCTGGTGTCCCTATCTTGTAGGAAAGGAGAGAACCCTTGATCAAGATCATAAAATCTTCAGGCTATGTTGATACTGATTCATTCCTTCTGGAGTTTCTTCCTGTCCCTATGGCTTCAGTGATTCTGCCCGAGGTAGAGAAGGAGGAGCATGTCCTAGCAGAGATTAAGAGCGATACGCAAGTCTTGGATCTGTAGGACACTTAAATTCTTGTTCAGTCTAAAACAATTTAACATGGATGGAAGGAAACTTCCATATTTTAATTTTACTAAAAGCTGACAAGCCTTTTTTAAAGACATCTTGATGGAGGCTTATTATGCAAGGCTAATTCCTTTATATGTATTTTATTTTTTCAAATGCAAAGGTTTTAGTTTTTCCAAATGTGTAAACTTCAAATATCTCCTTTTTTTTCTCGCATCTACTACAATTTATATTTCACATATCCTGTCTTTTAAAATTAGATATATTTAATTTATCAAAAATAAGTAATAAACACAAGACTTTTCACCATTTTAAAAACTTTTCTAATGCTGGTCTGCATTTGAGTGTCCATTATCTTCAGAATCATCACGTTCAGCAGTTTTTCATAACTATTGTGTCACATCTTATAAACCTTGACCTTTCCCACCTGTGTTGCCACTACCTACCTACCCATAGCCTGACACCAATTCAGTAGCAGCATCCCAATTCCTACTATTAATGAACTGAGTAAATTAGAAACATTTGTACTCAAATGCTAATATTTTAGAAGCATTGAAACTAAAAGTATGCATTAAAGACAAAGATTATTTCAATATCCTTATATCTGTCCTTATTGGATTGATTTATCTTTGGGAAATGAACACATTTTTGTAACTCTGTGCTGTCTGATATTCAATGTGGGACTGTAAATTCACTTCATCCAAACTATGCAGCAAGAAAGAGTTTACAGCACGTTGTAGATGGATCCCATGCAATAAAAACTTGGTCAAGAATAATACTCTTCAATTCAGCCTGATGTTTTCTTAAGAACACAATAAGGAGCAAAAAAGGAAAAAAGGAGAAATAGACATCAGATCCTCAGTTTTTGCTGTCCTATTTTTCTTTTTTCCTTCCTTCCTTCCTTCCTTTTTTTTTCTGTAGCATTAAGAAATGTCATATTTGCCCAGTTAAAATAATATTCCACAACATTATATATATATATATATATATATATATGTGTGTGTGTGTGTGTGTGTGTGTGTGTGTGTGCATACATATATAAGTGTATAAACTGATGTATGTATATGTATGTTGTATAAACTGAGTAGAGCCAGAATCGCAGGTTTAGTTCTTTGCTTCCAGTAGAGCAGAGGTGACACAGTACCTTAGATGTTTCGTACCTTTCCCCTTTCCCCAGTTCATTCATCAGAAATATGTCAGGTCCAAAGGAAACACTGTCCCCCCCCACCCAATTGGTCATTAGAAACAGTCAGCTTTCCTCAGGAGCTTATAAAGTTGGTTCCCCTAGATTCCTTCTCACTGGCGGAAGGGACAAATGGCTGTCTGTGTTGGCCTCCAGGCTCCTTCAGTATCACAAGTACCTGCCTTTTCTCACCTCTTCACAACCACAAACATATCCAGCCCAGGAGCTTCCCTCCCCCGACTAGCTACTCATTTCTCCTTCCTTCCTTTTATTTCTTTCTTTTGTACTTTCTTTCTTCCTATTGAAAGGGCTGCAATTATAAGAAGTCATTTGTATCTGCCCTGGTCTAGGCTATTCAAATCCTTGAATTCTTAACTACTACTATCTTAAAAGGATTATATTTGGAGAGAAGAATTCCAAGATTCTATTAAGGTAAAACTGGGTCATAATCTAATCTTACAGAGATTCTTAAAGATAAACAAATAAACTTTGGCATCAGAAAACTTAGGAAAATGTTAATGACCATGTGAAGACAAAGAGAAAAGACAGCCTTCATCACAAGCCCGGATGGAGTTCATAAGGATTCACTCCTACTGTATCAACTTCTTCATTTTGGAAATTCAATATCAATACATACACATAAACAAGAAACATAACACTTTTATGTTATTTTAAGCTCTCAGTATATGCTATATTTTTGACCAAATCAGCAAACTAAAATAATAGTACACATACAACTACCAAAAAAAGAAAACAAAAAATTAAGATAGCAACAAAATAAACAAAACTTATAAATAAAAGCCCTCTATATCACATGTAATGAAGTCAGGTCTGTAAGAAATGATTACTGACATGTATTTATAAATATTTCTTTTTGGAAAAATTGTCTGTGTGTGTTTCTTTATGTGTACATCAGATGTTTGTGGCTGCCTGTTGAGGCCAGAAGAGGTCATCAGAACCCCTAGAGCTAGACTTACAAGAAGATTCTAAATCACCAAAGCTTAGTACTAAATACAGGTATCCTGGAAGTGTGGTAAGTGTTATTAACAGATGGGCCATATCTCCAACCCTCAGGTTTTCTTTAAAAGGATATGAAGCCTATAAAAATAAATAAATAAATTCTCCTTATATGAATAAAAATGTGAATTCTGTGAGGGATGCTGAATTAATAACTATCAGCAGAATGATAGCAAGAGATGTAGGTTATAGGTAAACTGCACTATTTAGAACCATTTCACAGTCTGACAATTCTTAAGGTATTTTTCTGTGTATGGAAAAGTTTCCTCGATTCAGGACTCCTTTGAATTCATCTGAAGCTAAAGTCAGACAATAGAAAACATCCTTTGATTTCCTTTATTAGTATACAGTGTCGATAATTTACCTGTATTTTGGAGTGTTGTACTTGAACTTGCCTTTTGTCAGGCATCTCTCTTCCAGAGAAAGGTACTCAACCCCAACCTCCTCACCCTTGCTCATGTTTTCAGACTTCTTCTCATATTTCTTGCTATTTCCCCTTTCTCTTTCTTTTGTGAATTCAGAAATCTAAAGTTAAATATCTTTATTAAAATCTACTAACTGGAATTTCTTCCCTATGCCTTCCATATTTGACTTATTTGATTTTCATCATTTGCACATATGTGAAATTTGTTAATCCTTTACATCTTCTCCTGTCAAAACAATAAAAGGAGTAAATGTAATGTGCAAACTTCCTAATTAGTAAATTTATATAACTCAGTTATGTGCAGATAACTCAGCCCTGATTTGTCTAAAATGATTGGAATAAAATCATCTTAGTTATGTGTCTTTGGGAAAAGAAACCATTCTCCAATGTCAGCAAAATATTCCACTCTATACATATTTTCTCTGAGTGACAGAAAAGTGTCTCTAGTATCCAGAAGGCTTTTCAATTTTAAACTTAATAGGACCATTGTGAGATGATTTCTTACTTGGAATCTAATAAATCTGGGTTCAAGGTTGACTGAGTTGAAAGCAAAAGTTCTATAAGTGGGTCATTAGCAAGAATAACGAGATTCGGAGGGTGCCCAGTGCAATTTATACCTTTTGTTTCCTTGACTTTTGTATCACACCTTATAAAAATGGTGTCATATATTGGTCACTGAATGAAAATTATTCATATATTGCTACTCACAGCTACTGGGCACATTTTTAAAAATATCATGATTCAGTGTTTTGAGTCATTCTGCTATTCTTCCAAGCCATTTTCTTCCCCAGTGAAGAATGTCTCTAAACAGAAAATGCCAGTTATCTATACTTCAAATGTCCTTCAATGCCATTCAAAGACATCATGCAGAATTGTTAGAAGTAACACTATGTGCAATATTGGGTCTTTAGTACCTCCAATGAAAGGGCTTTTATTTCTTTTTGCCACAAATAAATACTGAAACAATTACTATAGAATATTCTCTTCCCTGAGTTCTAATGGAAAACAACCAAGTTGTCTAATTTGTGAAATCATCTTCTACTTCATTATGTACAGTATAGTGTTTTGAATAAGAATAGCCTTTATAGGCTTGTGTATTTGAATACTTGGTCCACAGTTGGTAGAAGTGTTTAGGAAGGATGAAGAGGTATGGTTTTATTGAAATCTGTTGCCACTGAATGTGGGACTGAAGGTTTCAATATCTAATGACATTCCTAGATAGCTTGCTTTCTACAGCATACTTCTTTTTGGTCTGGTTCTACTTTGTGTTAGCAGATTTCCTTGGTAGGTACGCCAAGACTTTCTCATCTCCAACATCTGTGGGTCTCCAAATCAATTTAGGCTTCGTCTTCACAGCTTCAAACAATGCTTTTCTGGGCATCTATTCAGGGACGCTACTGACATAAATCTGACCTCAGAGGCTTAACTTAGTCTTAAGAGTGGGATTCCATAACCAGTTTCCTGTATTATTGACTCTAAAGCAAGAACTTCATAGACAAAGTCGACAAGTTCTGCTACTTTCTGCACCTGGAACATTGCCCTTTTATTCAAGTACGTTTTCACCGGCTTTATGATTCCATTGACTTCCTTCACTGCATAAGCTTGATTGTATGGGAACTCCCTCGGTAGACCAGGCTGGCCTTGAACACAGATATCTGACGGTCGCTTCATTCTGAGTGCTGGGATTAATGGTGTGCTCCACTATTCCCACCCTAAGCTTTTCTTTAATTCCTTTTTACAAGTTGGCAACTTAAGTGGGTAGGGTCTTGCATTGAGGTCACCAGTCCTTTTATTACACGTACCATCACGCTTTCCCTTAATCTCTGTACACTTCCTGGTGCTCCTTTCAGCCTCCAACTGTACATTTATTTTAATATTTTCCTTTCTCAGTTTGCTTCTTTTCATTACAGATCTACATAAGTCTGGCCACTAATAGGCTACACAGTCAAATATAGGTTATTTGTAAATATCCTTTGCAAAGCTGTCAATCAATAAATTGAATTTAGCCTCAGGCAGATTTTGTAGACCAGAGCAGAAAACAAATACATTCTTCACTGAAATATCCCAAGAATAATTTCTAGACTACATATTATTCTTTTTTTTTTTTTTCTCAGTACTTAACTTTTATTGTACAAAGTTATTACATTTACAAAATTTTCATGCATCTGTATTCTCAAGTCAAATATCAGGGGTTTGAAGGTATGCAGTTCATGGAGTTCAGAAGAGGGGTCACCGAAATGAGACAATTAAAATAATGTGTGTTTAATTTCTATAACGAGGGAATGATTTTAACATTAGTATTACTGATAATAATTCTTATTCGCCTCTGAAATCTCTTGCCTTGGGCCTTCACATTGAAATCACTCATACTACCACTGTCTTCCATGTTCCTAGTAGTATTAAGCCCTGGTAAAAGTGTCTAATTACTTTCCTAGCTAAAGTCCCAAAGTATTCCAAATTCCTACAAACGAAAGCATAGTCTGGCCACTCACAAAAGTAACCTATTTCTGTTACCAACTTCCATCTAAATTAGGGTTCCTATCACTGTAAAAAGATACTATGATCACACTAATTCTTAAAAAGGAAAATATTTAATTGAGGTGGCTTCGAGTTTTGGGGTTTAGTCAATTATCATCATAGTAGATAGCATAGCAGCATTCAGGTAGACATGGTGATACTGGCATAGCTGAGAGCTCTGCATCCAGATCTGAAGACATCAGGTAAAAGACAGTGGCACTGGGCCAGACTTGAACATCAGAACTGTCAAATCCCTCTTCTAGCAATACCCTTAAGAAGTAAGAAGGCCACACCTAATCCACCAATACTAGACCTCCTAATAGTATCACACCCTATGAATCTATGGGGACCATTTCCATTCAAATAAAAACAATCATCAAAGTATCTATTTGTAATAGATGGTGATGGCCCAAGAAGTCGAGCCTAAGAGATTACAAAGTGCTCAGCCATATATACAACTTGTCCTCCTCCTAAATACTAGTAAAAATTGAAGAAGTAGGTGCAGAAAGAGTGTGAAATCCAAAGGGAGTAGTTGAAGGTGAAGAAGCTGTGTTCTCTAGACATAGGAGTACAACTGCACAAATAAACTCAGAAAAGTTCCAACATCAAAATCTCTCAACAAACAAACCAGATCCAATCTCAGTATGTAAGTGGGTGTTGAGCAAAAAAAAAAAAAAAAAATCTCAACCCTACACATGACACAACTGTTATTTATTAGCTGCTAAGGAAGGGAAAGATTCTTTTTTTCAAAGTGGACAGACCCTGCTAAGTCAACCACATTTTAGTAAAAGATTTAAAGTATCACAATACCACTCTTTGGTATATTCAAAGGACACTAAATCGTACCACAAGGACATGTGCTCAAGTATGTTCATAGCAGCATTATTTGTTATAGCCAGGACCTGGAAACCTAAATGCCCCTCATCTGAAGGATGAATAAGGAAAATGTGGTACATTTGTACAATGGAGTACTACACAGCAGAAAAAAATAATGACTTCTTGAAATTTGCAGGCAAATGGATGGAGCTAAAAGCATCATACTGAGTAAGGTAATTCAGACCCAGAAAGGCAATTATCATATATATTCACTCATAAGTAGCTTTTGAACATAAAGCAAAGAAAACCAGCCTACAAATCACAATCCCAGAGAACATAGACAACAATGGACTCTAAGAGAGACATACATGGATCTAACCTACATGGGAAGTAGAAAAAGACAATCTTACTGAGTAAATTGGGAGCATGGGGACTATGGAAGAGGGCTAAAGGGGAGGGGAGAGGAAGGGAGAGGAGCACAGAAAAATGTTTAGCTCAATAAAATCAGTAAATAGTATGAGAATATTTGTCAGCATGAATTAATCTTTAATGTTAGAAACAAAAAGATACAGTGTTGGTGAAAAGGGAATTGTTATGAATATTTTTAGTTGGTGGAAGGATGGTGAACATGATCAATACTTGTTATGAAAAATTTTCAAAGTACTGCTGTATTTTTAAGAGTATTGTATATACCCTTCCAAGTATCCAAAATACAAGTATATATTTTATATATTTTTGGTACAGGTTTTACATCCCTAGTTTTACTCTTAACTCTTTTGTCATATATGAAAATGTCTATATGATCTTTAGTTTTTCTTCATGGGTTTAAAGGCCTCAGTACAGACTTTGACAAGAAACACTTAAGATTCGTAAATTTTTTAAAACTATCTAGGTAACCTCAAAATTGGTCATAAAATGTCATAAAGTCCTACCCTACCAGAAAGTGATGTTTGGGATGCAAACACTGCAAACACACACACACACACACACACACACACACACACACAAATAATAAAATAATAATAATAATATAATCCACTAAGAATTAATAACTCCAAATTACCCCAAGCATGAACATGCATGTTTCTCAATATTCATTCACACTGATAAATGATCCAGGATTGTAAATACCCCCAAAAGCTGTAAGATTCTTACCTATGAATAGGAATTTGACAGTAGACATTTTCGGGTCTCCTGGACTACACTGTAAAAAATGTTAGTGCTCAATCTTATATTTCTGAAAATTTGTTGTCTGAATTGTCTTGAGAAAGAACCCCTAGAACAGGTGTGTGACTGTAACTGATGTCTCTCAATAAGCAACCGTGCTGAGTAGTCATTGCTTGAGACAAATCAAGTCTGGCTTAATCTGTGCATCTCTGTTACTGACATTTTTTGAATCTAAAAGCAAGAGACAGAAACTGGCTTCTGATTTTAAGTTTTAAATAAAAGAGTAACTTAAGCTCCTTTTTATTCAACATGAATTTTTGTGTTTTATAAATCTATCTTAATTTTCAGTCTGTTTTTTCTTGGTGATCCCATGAACCTTGCTGCTCAAACCCTACTGCTTGCTGTGCAACATGTCTTGGGAAGAGGCAAGTCTGATTCTGAGCAAACTGCTCTTTGTATTTGTCAGTATTTTAGCTATAGAGGAAACATTATGACCCTGGAATAGTTGTTGCTATTAATGGTCCATGTGTATTACATCACAATATTACCAAATTCACAACTTCCTTCACAAAGAAGGTATCAGGTATACCAAGTAGATCCTAGATTCTCTGAGATTTAGGTTTAGTATTGCATTGAAGATAAATAGCTGTTGTCATAGAAAAGGATTCCCAACTATGTAGACTAGGTTTACACTGAATACCAAAAGACATAATATTTAATTTTCATTTAAAATATTTAAAAGTTCATAATTCATTTTATCTTGTAAATTTTAAATCTTAAATGAAACTAATAATTCATATATATTAAGCAGGGATCTCATTAACTGGTAGTCAAAATGTGAATTATATACACAACAGATATATATATTTACTTCTGAAAATGAATATGAATATATAATTTTCTTATCAAATCCAGTTTTAGTTAACAATATATAACTATGCTTTTCAACCAGAATTTTTTGCAAGTAACTTTTAAAATTTTTAAAGTATCACTTTTTATTTAAAGTAGTTAGACATTTCAGAATTTTGATAAAAGAATTGCTTTTGTTTTATTTTTATGAAGGTCTCAAAATGATCACTTTATATAGTAAGAATTTTAGAAAGCTCAATGGCATTAAGTGAGAATTCTATAATTTTCTTTCTTGTTCACAGCTGAATATATCAGTACTGGTCTGCCAAAAAGACAAAACATGAAAAAGACTTAAAACTCACACACAAGAAAAAGAATTCTTTTCTTTACTTGTCTTCAAGACACATTTTCAAGCACTAAAAAGATAGAACACCCTGGGGGCTGTTTGACAGATAAATAGAAAAACTGTCTGAGAAAGGGACTTCAAAGAAATGTCTAGAAAAAAGTCAGTATTTTAAATGTAGAAAACTACTCTCCTAAAGGACCCCAATTATAAGACTAGTTCACATAATAAAAAATAAAGATAAAAGTGAAGGGAATCAAACGTAAATCTAATGAAACTCATTTTGGTAAAGAAATAGAACAAGGCCCATTAGACTGTCTAAATTACATTTACTACTTTGCAGTCATTCTGATAATCATTACCTAAAGCTAATGTTAACCTAATGCTTTAAAAAAAATCACTTCTCATTACATACTGTACTTCAAAACACAAAACCCATAATGGCCTGAATCTCAAAGTGTTAAAACTTGACTTCTCAATTACCCCGATTTCCTACAATACTTAAATCAATCTGTAAAGACAATTTAGGTATCTGACATGGTACATGTACATTTCGTTTTTTATTTCAAGCAATTTCTGTAATCACTCGTTTTTTCCCATCAGTGCTGTAAATTGGATAGCTTCATTGATCTGTTTTTTATTCTGTACATTGAGAATTCATGAAACATTGTGCTGTGGATTTTACTTTGTTCCATAAGCACCAATTACCTTTGTTATTGTAAAATATTGTCATTTTCTAGGAAATGACCTCTCTTCCCTCCATCCTCACTACTCAGTTGGAGGATTTGAGCCACAGAGTGTGACCACTTGTAAGACAAAGGAATATTGCATGTGGCACACTTATCTTGCATTTTTCCCAGTTGCTGTAAGAAATTCTATGTTAGTCAGTTGACTGAGGTTTCTGTCCTGCCTGGTCCAGCAGCTGTTTAATCCCACAGAAAAGCACGGAGGTCCAAATTAGTTATAAACTATTAGCTCAGGCTTCGTATTAACTCTTATATCTTACATCTTAACCCACAAATCTTGTCTGTGTTAGCCATGTAGCTTGGTACCTTTATCAGCAAGGCATTCCCATCTTGCTTCCTCTGTGTCTGGCTTCCACTATAACTACTTCAGACTGACTCTCCTTTTCCCAGAATTTCCCTGTTCTCGTAGCCCTAACTCTACTTTCTGCCAGGTCACCCTTTCTGGCTACTGGCAAATCAGTGTTTTATTAAAATACAAGCAACAAACCTTTATAAAGTCCAAGACCATTGTCCCACAGCACTTCCCCCCACCCTTTTCTTTTTTCAGAATAAGAATTCTGAACCCAATCTCCCTTGTTTTGCTTTCTTCCTGACCATTATCCATAACAACTTGTAACCATCATTCTAAATAAAGACAAACATCTATAATCCAGTTTAAGGGAATGTAGGTGTAGTTTTCTAGGTCACTTCCTGCTGATTGGGGGTACTGATAATCTCATAGGAACCTAAAGAAAATTTAGAATTATTATCAAGTTCTGACTGGAGTATTCTGAGGTTTGATCATCTTAGCTAGCAGTCTTGACTGTTCCCGATGTACAGCTCAGACATCTGGGCCATCTGCTCCTAGCAGAGATTTCTTAGGGAGTCTTCCTTGATAAAACCTGATTTTCCTTAAACCAGAACTAATCCACAGCGTCTCATTTCCTGTGGAAGCAAAAACAAAACCTCCTCTCCAAAGTAACATACCTTTTGGCTTAAACATTGAAGTCAAGGCATTCTTGGCTTTTCACATGAAATCAAGTGGCAAATCTTTACAAAGCACAAGACCATTGTCCTAGAGCAATATGAAGCTCATATAGGTAGCTTGTTTCAGGTGTGCGAACTTCCTGGTCTTGCTGAGCCTTGTTATACAAAGGCTCCTAGAGATAATGGAGCTAATGAGAGAGAGAGAGAGAGAGAGAGAGAGAGAGAGAGAGAGAGAGAGAGAGAGAGAGAGAGAGAGAGACATAGAGAGAGAGAGAAATAGAGAGAGAGAAATAGAGGGAGAGAAATAAAGAGAGAGAAAAAGAGGATGCAGAAGGAGCAAAACTAACATGGTCATAGCTGATTCCAGTTTTCTCTAAGACTTGTGGCCTCACTTACCTAATGGGTTTCTGCCTGAGTTTGCTTGAGTTGGGTTTTATATGCAACTATAAATGCATGAAAAGCCAATCAAAGATAAACATTAGAGATGGTGTTTTATTTAATACGTCATTCATTTTCTAATGTGACTGTAGAACATTATATAGTGCTTTAAAAAAGCACATATTTATAATTTCACAGATCTTTAGTGCACAAGTCTGAAATGAGTCTTCCTTAGATGCAATCAATTAAATCAGCAGAATTTGTTGTAAAGAGGATGCTTGTTGGTTCCCAGCAGCTTGGTAGGTCAGACCCGAAATAATAACACAGAAACTATATTATTTAAATCACTGCTTGGCCAATTACATAAGTGTACTGCTAGCTAGTTCTTATATCTAGAATTAACCCATCTCCAGTATTTCATATTTTACCACAAGGTTTGTGACCTTCCGGCAAGGTTTCAGCATGTCTGTCTCTGGCTGCAGCTTCGTGGCTTATCCCTGATTATGCCCTTCTTTCTCCCAGCATTCAGTCTCATTTTCCTCACCTACCTAATTTCTGCTCTGGTATAGGTTCAAAGCAGTTTTTTTATTCATTAATGGTAATCACAGCATACAGACGAAAATCCCACATCAAAAATTGTTGTTTTATTATGGTATTAAAGGATATCATTTTTCTTACATATTCTAGTATCATTAGTTTCTTGTAACTATTGCTTGCTATTTCATTAACTATCCAAAGACAACAGTAAATCATTTAGATCTCACTTATTCTTGATTTTCTTTAAAAAATAAAAAAAAAGAAGAAAGAAAAAAATCCCTTGTTTTTAAACTTTTCTTTCCAATTTATACTGCCCACATAATCATGAATATGTAGACTATCATTTAAGTATGGTCATTCTAGCAGGAACTACACTTTTAAAGAAAACTGGCCCTTCTTTTTCAAAAAGCTATTAATTGTCAGTAACTATTCAACTAAGGATAAAAATGTATCCTCACCTCTCCTTTCTATGCTGGAAGTTTTTATTGACATTTATGTTGCTGTCACTGCAGGGAGTTCATATTCTCAGCTTCTCTGCTATGTCCTAAAAACATTGTCATCTATTGACTATAGATCTCAGAATCGTCCAAACACTGTTTATCCTATGATAGCTGACTTTATGAGGACAGTATGTGATGTCGATATCACAGCTGCACCTTGACTGAGTATTTGTGTTAGTCACTACCCACTTCAAATAGCAGCTTAATTAATCAGGGAGATTTCACTTATCTATGAGTATTACAATAAATCATTAGCAGTTGATTTAATACTATGCCCATCTGGCAGAATTACAGTATTATGTTCTCCCCTAAGGTCTATAATATGTCTGCCACAACGTTTGGACCAATAATGATACCAGATAGGGGTTTCATCTTGATGTCTGGAACTTAAACCCAATAATAACCTTCCAAGATGTTACTGTCACTGCTATACCAGTGGGTATGTCTTGCCAGTGCAGTCACTGTTGTCAGAACTGGATAAAACCAATTATTACATTTGTCCTCTGGGAGTACATAATGTGAAATCTAAGCTGCTTGATTTCTCTAGATTCTATGGCTCAGATACTTGGTGTTTGCAGCAATAAGGTCTAACTATTGAGTTCTCTAAGGTAATTGATAAGTTTGAGAAAAGCATTCAGTATTTAGGAATTCATAGATTTCGGTGGCCAAAAGAGGTAGCTTATTCTCAACATTGGCATTCTATGTGTTTGCATGTGTTATCTATTAGAGGTATTGCAACTCTTCTCAATTATTACTGTTAATCCCAAAGATGTGGGGGGAAGTCCACTGCCTCAAATAATTATGGCAAAATTATTTAAAACAAGCTATTATATAAATCAAGCAATTAGCTAAAGCAAACTTTTTTATTAACATACACATGCTGTTCTCTTCCTAAAGAAAAGGTTCAAGCAATCAGTTTGAGATCTGAGGAAATCAAGGTTTTTATAGTCATGGGTAAGGGTTTCCAAATGGGCATTTAGAAGTCAAAATATGTGGGGTTAGAGTATCAGAACATAAGTATAACAAGTTAGCCATAAGAACCTTCTGCCAGGTTGTCATACAATGTAGTCATAACAAACTTTTGATACAAAGGTAGGCTTCAAGATGGTTATTACAACTTTTTAAAATGAAGATATGTTTCTGTTTCCTGAAACAAGCAGTACAGAACCATTTTTCCTTAAGGTTAAAGATGGGAAATAGCCCAATTCTTGAGAAACATGAGTTCAATCAGAAATAGTAATGAACCTGGTTTGTCTTTACTATAACTTTTAAGCCTAAGATAGAGGCAGCCTGGTTCATCCTAACTCCATTTTAATTTCTATTGCATATGTATATGTATACATTTTAGGAGTTTCTACACATTTCCATTTCAAAGTCATCTATGTAGAAAAATTGTAATTCAGGGATAAACATTCTGTTCTTGTAATTCAAGTTGGTTATATGAACAAACTGTGATTCACTGTGAAGTATAGACATTATCTAACCTTTTGTACCATTTGAAGTAACCTACCTAACAAATATATTTCCTAAAAGCAAGTCAAGGTTATATTGCCTCTAGTGATTAACTTTGCTTCTGATTCAGAACTCATAGGGCATAGAAAGAAAATTCCTACTCTCTTCAAATAGGATCATAATTGCAAACACAGTCAATGGCCAAGGGCTACAGAGTAAGCACCAAGTCTTTGTTATATTAGTCATAAGAATAAAAAGATGATATTTTTCATTGTGCAAAATTGTTTGTGATATTTATGTTACACATCAACAGTGACATGATTTGATGATACTGAAAAATATACTTTCATATTTTCAAGAATCTTAAAATGTACAAAATATACATACAACTGATGTAGGATTCTCCTCTGTATGCTATGAATGTCATTGGCTAATAAAGGAACTGCTTTGGGCCCATAGCAGAGCTATAGGTAAACAGAGCTAAGTGGGGAAAACTAAACTGAATGCTGGGAGAAAGGAGACAGAATCAGGGAGAAGCCATGGAGCCGCCACTGAAGACAGACATGCTGAAACTTTGCTGGTAGGCCATGACCTCATGGTGATGCACAGATTAATAGAGATGGGTTAAATTAAGATGTAAGAGTTAGCCAATAAGAAGCTAGAGCTAATGGGCAAAGCAGTGATTAAAATAATAGTTTCTGTGTGAATATTCCAGGGCTAAGCGGCTGGAAAATAACTACATATAACTAGTAGCGATCTATTTTCATAATTTTCTTCATTATATTTCTATGTTTATTGCACACACTTCAATGGAGATGTATATGTTCACACATATCAGGAAATATAGATACATGTATTTATCAGTATATTTCTTTTTAGGGGAAAAAGCCAGAAATATTGCTTTAAAGCTAGACTTTAAAAGTTAGTCCATTTATTTAGGACTAGGTGTCTTTTTAATTGACAAGTAGGAATATGATTTTGCATTGTGAAATACTAAATAAATATTCAGCCTCTAATCATTACATCAGAGTGGTGGATGTGGTCAAGTTTTGGCAGCTGAACATTTCTCCAGACATTGTTAAAATCCTAATGTGAAGAATAAATAAAAATTTACCTACAGAAGAATAGCATATAGAAAATATTCTAGCATAAGACTTCTAGAAGCACTGGGATGCAGAAAAGAAATGCCCAAATCTAGATAACTCATGCTTCATTGAGTAAAATCTTGGATAGTAGTTTAAATAAATAATCTGATTCGTTGAATTTTCTTTTTATGGTTAATTTTTATGGTTAATGACCAATTAAATTACCATCTTTACAGAACCTACGGTCATCTGGGAGGACATACAAGTGAAAGATTATCTTTACTATCTTAGCCTGTCAGCATGTATATGAGTGTTTGTCTTAATTGGCAGGAAAGCATTTTCCTAAAAGTAGGGAACACTATTTCCAGATTTTACATCTCAGACAATATTTATATACGTGCTTTTTAGTTCAAATGTCACATAATAACTTGTTGCATATTTATAGTAGGCCAGGACGAATGCTGAGTCATGTAAAAACAAGTTGCTACCACATATAACCCTGTCCTTGTCTGTCAGCCTTATGTTCCCTTATTTCTTCTAATTCGGAATGTCACTGAAGACCTAGGATGAGTACGCTCAGCACAGTGCTAGGGTTCTAAAGTCACAGACATATATTTGTTCTGAGGCTGGGGGTTTCCGAGCTAGCTGCACTCTTCCTTGAGTTCGACTAACTGCATCCAAGCTGCCCCAACCCTGAGCTCTGTGGCTACAGGAGTGATGGATCTTCTTAATCTTCTCTGCTATCCTTCCTTTTATTCTCTTGCCAATCACCAGCAACCACATGCAGACCCTGCTGAACTGAGCTAATTTCCTCTAGCCAGGAAGCGCTTCACCTCTTTCAGTCTCCAGACCCCAGAAATACTATTTTTCACTTTGGTCTCCTTACTTTCACACATGGAAGTGCAAGGCAGAAATCACTGGGTTTTGACAACACTGCTTGGCTGACTTGCGATTTCAATTTTGCCCTGCTCCCCACTGTTGGCTTTGTTCCTTCCACGCTGCAGATCTTGCTGGTTTTTAATAAACTCACCTTGCTCTTCTGCTCATTCTCATCAGCACATATGGAAAACACCAGGGTTATGTTTTTAAACCTACTCTTCTGGAAGAAAATTTAAATAACCTGAGCTGAAATCATCAATTGGGATTATCGAGGCCCTTGAGGGGAATGTGGTGAAGAGCGAGAATAATGCCACCCCAGAAAAAAAAAGAGACAAAGAAACTTACTTGACACCAAAATGATTTGAAGAGTAGCCTGTGGCTACAAAGTCCTGAGCAAGAATTGAGTAAAATTGTCTTCTTAAAATTAAAAGTTCTAAATCAATGCATCAGCTGCAGAAAAATAAAATAGCTTTTAAAATGAAGAGAGAAATAAGAAGCTTTGGGTGGAAATAGAAAACACTATCCTGAGTGAGATAACCCAGACCCCAAAATAGGAATATGGTATGTACTCACTTGTTAGTGGATTCTAGCCATAAATAAAGGACATTGAGACAATAGTTCATGATCCTAGAGAAGCTAAGTAATAAGGTGAACCGAAATAAAAACATATATAGATCATTCTGGAAATTGGAAGCAGACAAGATCGCCAGGCAAAAGTTGGACACATGGAGCTGGCAGGTAGAGTGGGAGGAAAGGGAGGGGAGAGAGAGAGAAGAAAGAAGTGGAGGGTTGGGGAGAGCTTGGGGGAGTGGTATGGTTGAGATGGAGGAAGGACTAATATGGGAGCAGGGAAGAGGATATCTTAATTGAGGGAGCCATTTTGGAATTGGCAAGAGGCTTGGCTCTAGAGGGGTTCCCAGCTAGTACCCTGAGCAGTAGAGGAGAGGGTGACTAAACTGGCCTTGTCCAGTAGTCAGACTGATGAGTATCCTAATTTCCACCATAGAACCTTCGTCTGGCGATAGATGGAGATAGAGACAAAAACCAACATCGGACCACTGGACTGAGCTCCCAAGGTCCAGTTGAATAGCAGAAGGAGGGAGAATATGAACAAAGAAGTCAGAACCATGAGGGGTTGATTCACCCACTGAGACAGTGTGTCTGAGCTAATGGGAGCTCACCAAATCCAGCTGGACTCGACTGAACAAGCATGAGATCAAATCAGACTCTTTGAATGTGGCTGACAATGGGAGCTGACTGAGAAACCAATTATTATGGCACTAGGATTTGTCTCTACTGCATGCACTGGCTTTTGGGGATTCTATTCTATTTGGATACATGCCTTCCTAAGCCTGAATGGAGGGAGGAGGGCCTGGGACTTCCCAAAGGGCAGGGTACCTGGAGGCAGAAATAGAGAGGGGGAGTGGGGAAGTGGGAGGAGATGAGGAATTGGAAATTTTGATTGATTTTATTTATGAAGTAATAAAATATAATCTGCTGAAAAAATATCTGGTCATAATGGTTAAGGGTTCAATACACAGGATTCATCCATAGACTAAAAGTCCTGAAGACCCATGACTCAGTGAATTTTAATTCTTTTAATCTCTTGTATTTTGTGATCGTCTCTCTCTCTAATTTGAAGATAGTAATAACAATTAAAAAAATCACAACTCTTGTCTTATAAAACTGTCAACTCAGCATTCAAATGCAGTGAGTAAATGGGACAATCAATGCATATTTTTCTTTTCTTTTTCATGTAATATAAGACAATCTACTTGTGAAGCATCCCCTCTAGTATCATCTTGTTAACTGTGTTTTAAATCTTTGTTCAGTGGGGAAGATAATGAGAATAATTTATATAGATTAGTGATTACCCATCTCTAGTCTCAGATAACTAAAGATTTACAATTTACATCTTGGATTTTCTTGCTTTCCACCTTTTCCTCTGTAATGGTTGTCTTTAGTTGTCAACTTATGGAGGCCTACACCACAATGGACAGTGATATCCCTAATATCCCCTATTAGGAAGGTAGCTGAGCAAGCAATGGAAAAGAAGCCAATAAGTACTATTCTTATGTGGTCTCTGCTTTTGTTTCAAACTCTATGATTATTAATCTCCTGTAGTTTATGGCTTTCATCTGGTTATCATGACTAATATTTATGCTGAATTATCTACAGTAGTTTCTTAACTTTCAAAGAGGCTTGGTGGGAAACGCAGCTGTTATCATTATCATTACAAGTAGTACTCACCAGAGCTATATGACAAAACTTCAGATTCAGGGATCCTCTCCATTTGTGCAGGAGGAAAAGGAATTTAAATGACCCCAAATCAGTGTCAGCTGTTACTGTTGGCCTTGGTTGGCTCACAGAGATTGCAAGTCTAAGTCCTGTAACTGAGACAAGACATACTATGGATGCAATACTTGGAAGACTAGAATTCTAACCTGAAGCCACCATTCTGTGGTCTCCCTTTCATAATACTAGAAAGTAATTTACAAACTTCTAAGTGAAAGAAACAGTCAATATAGTCCTATCTATTTCTGGCACCTATGAACAACAAGTGACCAGCGTGGCAAGATATCCCTAAAGGTGTAATAGTGACACATCATGAAAGTAAGCTAATAGCTGTCTAATTGGATCATTTGGGCTTATTCAATAGAAGAGAAATAATGCCCAGTACTAGAAATTTAACCAACTACTCAGAAGTGCACAACCATAGAAAAGAAGCCACTAATGGCAATTAAATGTACACTAAAATTTGTACTTAAGTACACAGATAAGTGTAGCTTTTACCCCTCAACACACAGCCATTTCTTTAGAGAAAATGAAGATTATTATGGAATATTACTCCTGGTCACCAAATGGAGATTGATGAATTATGGAGACACAGACCCAGCTAATCTCCAAAATGTACAAAGAACTCAGGGAAATAGATATCAAAAGACCAAATAATCCAACCAAAAAAAAATGAGGTACAGATCTAAATAGAGAATTCTCAATAGAGGAAGCTCAAATGGCTTAGGACACTTAAGGAAATGATCAACATCCTTAGTCATCAGAGAAATGCAAATCAGAGCAACTCTGAGTTACCATCTTAGACCTGTCAGATTGGCCAAGTACAAAGACTTTGATGACAGCTTATATGGGAGAGTATGTGGAGTAAGGGGAATATTCCATCATTGCTGGTAGGAGTGAAAACTTGTACAGTCACTTTTGAAATCAATATGGCGGTTTCTCAGAAAATTGGGACTCATTCTACCTCAAGACCCAGAAACATCATTTTTAGGCATATATCCCAAAAAGCACATTCATACAACAAGGACATTTGCTCAACTATGTTTATAACAGCATTATTGATAATAACCAGAACTTGTCCACAACCTAGATGTCCCTCAGCTGAAGATTAGATAAAAAAATATTGTACATTTTTACAATGAAATAGTACCTCTGCAATGAAAACAATGGCATCTTGAAATTTGCAGGCAAAAGGACAGAACTAAAAAATAAATCCTGAGTGAGGTAAAACAATATTTTACTGGAAAAACAAATACAATATTTATTCACTCATAAATAAATAATAGAAATAAAAACAAAGAAAACTAGCTTATAGAGCCACAACACTAGAGAACCTAGGTAACAAAGAGGACCCTAAGACATACATGGATTCACCAAAAAAGGGAAAAAAGACAAGATCTTCTGAGTAAATTGGGAGCATGGAGGGCAGGGGGAATGATGGAAGAGGAGAAGAGAAGCAGGGGAAAATGTATAACACATGCCTATCCAAACAACTAAAATCAGAAGAAATAGATATACAAAATAAAATAAATTAAAATTTAAATAAAAGGAAATAACCATGTACCTCATCATTATTGCTGCCTAAAAAGATATGAACAATGACAATATCAACAAACATGTTAACCTTGAAGGGTGAAATATTATGATTTCCTACACCTAGAAAAAAATGATGCTTGAGAGAGGGAGAATTAGCCTTGTCCATGAATGGGCCCCTTAATTTCTTTTCAATTTAAAGTGGTAAGGCATGAAATTGTACCTACCAAAACATATTTAAACGTACTCAGCAGTGATATATATATATATATATATGGAGGTCATGGACTACCAGCAATGTTCAGGCATGTCTGACTATGGAGTCTGCTCCATAGCATCTCTCCCTGCTTCTTCCCAGCATTCCATGTACTTTTGCCCACTTAGCTCTGATCCCCTATAGCTCTGCTATAGGCACAAAGCAATTCCTTTATTAACCAATGAAAGCAACACATAGACAGAAGGACCTCCTACACCATAGAAATTTTTTTATGTTATATTTCATTTATTACTTCTTTTAACACCCTGATTGCAGTTTCCCCTTGCTGCTCTCCTGCCAGTCCCTTCTCCTACCTCCCTCTGCAACCTCCCATCTGTTTCCATTCAGAGAAGGGCAAGCCTCCCATGGACAACAACCAATCATGGCCTACAAGTTGAGGTCTGGGTAAGGTGACACATTATCAGGATAACAGGTCACAAAAGCCACAAAACAGTCAGAGACACACCATTTCACCCACAGTTAGGAGTACTGCAAGAAGACTAAACTATTCAGCTGTGACATATGTACAGAAGACCTAAGTCAATCTCATGCAGGCTTCTCGGTGGTTGGTTCAGTCTCTAAAGCCACTATAAGCCCAGATTCGTTGATTCTGTGGGCTATGTTCCTGAGCCATTGTCTCCTCTCGCTGCTACAATATTTCTACCCTCTCTAGATGAGCAAGATTCTTTCAGCCAAATGCCTGGCTAAGGGTGTCTGCATTTGTTTCCACTGGATGAACCTCTCTGATGACAATTGATCTTGGCAATAATCTATGGAAATTTACATATTTTTAGCATAGTATAAGGAAATGAATTTTGTACTTGAAAAAAAAGATGTGACTCAGTTCTACAATATTTATAAAAGGGAGGTATATTATTCTTCCTTTAAACATATTGATAGTTATAAGGACATAGTAAAGAAAGTATTATACATTCCAACAAATTTTCAACATATTCCTCAACAGAAGAAACAACAGAAACAAATTATCAGCTGGAGACTCTGAATATTTGTGTATCCAGAAGATCCTTATGTTGAATCATTAATACCATGCTGTGTTTTATTAGAAGTTGGGATATATAGTATTTAATAATTTCAGATGAGACATAAGTTCCGGAGATGGAAGCTTCCTTGTAGGATTAGTGTTCCTACAAGAAACAAGAGACAGGAGCATATATATATATATATATATATATATATATATATATATATATATTTCTCAGCATGAGAGAATGCATGCTGAGACTGGATGTCTAAATGCTAAGAAGGCTCTGACGAAGAGTCAACTCTTCCAGCTCTTTGATTGTGCATTTCTGCCATTAAAACTGTTATAAATCAGTGTGAATTGTCTAAGCCCCCCAGTTGTTGTAACAGCCAGAGTGAACTAAGACAGGCTGGTCGAATTGCTTAATACATTTTGTATATTGGATTTTAAAGGAGGAAGGAAATATCAGTTGCTCTTCTCAAGGTTGGAAAACAAATTCTTCTCGACATCTTCTTCCATCACATTTTTAATAAATTTGTGTCTGCATGTGACTGATGACAAGTCTGTCAGTCGCTCTGATGTCTGCATCTGGAGAATGCAATGTCCTAGCTCTTTGGGAAGATTACTGAGAAAACTTCAGTCCCCTGATTGTCCTTATAACAAAACTTCTACCCATTCAATCTTCTTTAACTGATGGAGAAAAGTCTTTTCAAACATTTAGAGAGGTCTGTTTACAAAAGATCTCCCACTCTGGTTGTCATAATGCAAAAACATATGGAGTTTAGTTTACTATTAACTGTTTACAGATGTTTTCTGAAATCATTCACACACATGCAAGTCAGATCTCTGAGATGTTTTAAATATACATATACATAATATGCATATACATAATATACATATACATAATATACATATACATAATATACATATACATAATATACATATACATAATATACATATACATAATATGCCTATCCCTCTGTTAAACCCTGTGGTGAGCCAGTGCCAGAGAAAAATATGGTCTTGAATACTGTCATTGAATTTTGGAGAGAGATCTTCTTCGCCCTTTCTTATTATTCGGCTATTTGGGGAAAATGACGTAAAATACATTATTCAACTTCTTTTTGCTTCATAAAACAAGAGCATAAAAGCTTTGACTCATACATGTAAATATATAAATTTAACCTAGCTGAGAAAAAGGGACAAAAAGAGACAGAAGTTGGGAGAGACTGAAGGTGAAGATTAAGAGAGAATGGATATGAATGTGAGCAGAGAAAGAGTCAAGGGGTGCATGTAGCCCTCAAAAAGTTACCTTTAATAACCAAATTTCTCCAAAGAACCTAATAAAATATAGCACAACCAGTTATAAACACAATTATTGGTTATTAATTAATGATTAATCCATGGTTGAATTAGTAATTAGGTACACGATCCAGTCACCTGTCACTGGGTAACAAATACTCAACATAAGAGCCTTTATGGGGCGCTTCATATATAAAAGATAACATGAATCATATTAGTTGTTCCTATCTAACAGGTCCAGTTTTAATGACAATATGAATCCTAATGAAGATGAAATGCTTCAATCTTTCTATAGAACCCATGTGTCTACTATATCTGTTAGTCTCTGATAATGCCAACTACATGGATTATAGAAAATAGCTCATATAAGTGATCTCATGAAATGTGTTTCAGGAACCAATGGTATGAGGAAAAAACAAGAAGGAAACTTTCTTCTGTATAGCTTATAAAGACAGTAGTTGTGTTAAATGTAAAGTTGTATGGTAGAAAACTGGAATTGCCTCACACCGCGGCCCCGTGTCTGCGTTCGATGTGCTGGCAACCAGTTACCGAGTTTCTGGCAAGGGGCAGAAGGTTAAAATACACAAAGACCCACACAGACAGAAAGACAGCGACACGGGTCATCCTTGAGTTCCCCAAGAATGCCCCCTCTATTGTGTTCAGGGGCAGATTATATAGAGATAGCCACGCCCCAGCCAAACCCACCAGAAACCACTCTCCTGCCATCAGGATTACAAGAAATTTAAGATCTGGGGTCTCATTGCTCCCAACATCTCCCCCCTAAATTTTTTATAAAAGTGTCTGATCTTAAGTATTCAGGGGGATGAGGGGTCAGTATCTCCAGGTAACATGTACTTCGGGCACTGCTGTGGCATCCACCAGGCTAGGCACCGACTGGGCTGAGGCAATGTGCCTCCACCACAGCCACCTAGCAAAGCTCTGCTTCAGCTGCCTTCTAGCCCCAGCTGCATTCGTTCTGGGTCCAAACTGGTGCATGGAGTGGAGCAGAACTCAGGAAGCAGGCTTGCTGCTCTGCAACCACTGAAGGGGCCCCATTTAGGGAATTTGGACGTTGTCAGTCTGTCTGGGTACTTCCTGCTGAATGGGGATGCTGCATTTTTGGGGGTATTTACTGCAATTCACTGCCATTTTCCAGTCGCACTCGGACGCGAGTGGCGGTCAGGCTACGCTTCTGCTCCCTGAGGCCCACGCGGGCCTAGCCTTCTTGCCTTGCCGGTCCTCGAGGCAGGCCCCGGGGTTTGGCGTTGCAGCCCCTCAGCGCTTGGCCTTGGAGCTGCTGCTGCTCACACTCCACTGCCAACATTTCAGGAGGTCTCGGGGATTCAAACCACATGAATATTGAATAAATCCTTAGGCTCTCTTCGTCTGTGGAGAGAAATCAGAACCTCTTTTCCAAAGCATCAAATTCTTAAGCCCATATTTTAAAGTCAAGATACCTTTCTTAGTTCCTAGAATCAAATGTCTTTCTCCAGTCCAGAACACAAAAGACAACACAATCAACATATCATACATCTGTACACATTTATCTTTTTAAGCTATATACATTCTATCTTTTCCCAATAAATATGTCCTCCCCGGCTGGGGACAACCCTGTTCGTTTACCCCTCTTTCTCGGTTGGAGTTCCACTTGCTGCCAAACCGAGCTAAGGACGTCAGAATTAACCATATACCCCAATCCACCCTCACCTTCTGAGGGCGACCTTTCAGCGTTCCCTAGTTCCCAATATCTCAGCTGGGACCTCCAATTGCCGCGCACCGCGCCCCCGTGTCTGCGTTCGATGTGCTGGCAACCAGTTACCAAGCTTCGGGCAAGGGGCAGGAGGTTAAAATACACACAGACACACACAGACAGATTGAAAGACAGCGACACGGGTCAACCTTGAATTCCCCAAGAATACCCCCTTTATTGTGTTCAGGAGCAGATTATATAGAGATAGCCACGCCCCAGCCAAACCCACCAGAAACCACTCTCGTGCCATCAGGAACTCCTGAAGGTCTCATGCTCAGAGCAGCTGTAGGCACTCAGATCAGGGGATTACAAGAAATTTAAGATCTGGGGTCTCATTGCTCCCAACATGGAATATCAAGAAAAATATTCTCCTTTTTTTTTAAGACACTTAAATTATTCTCAAAAAGAGACAATATTCTTTTCTGTTTTAGTGCACATTTCATGTTTTATTGCTACTTGTTAATAGGGCCTTATTTGGTGGCTGTCCGATCACAGCATTGCCTGGGCTTAGCTTGACTCACATGTCTCCCTTTTATAAGTGATTTTTTGCATGGTTTCCAAATCAAGTTTGGCTGATGTTTTAGCCACAATTGACTAAGGTAAATTCCTTCCTGCTTTTCAGAGCTCCGGGATTAACTATCTAGCTTTTGGCCCCATTCAACTTCAAAGCTTGCAAATGGCATGAAAAACAAATTGGTCTCATATGTCAAAGATGATCAATTTAATTTTGTGAAAATGCTAAGATCTTTGTGGGATTTGGTGTCACTCAGAAGAAGCAAGTGTGACATTGAAGAGCTTAGCTGTTAGCGATCCTAGGTTGAAAGGAAGCCAAAAATTTGCAATCATCATGGTCATTTAGAACCTTCTCTTGTGACTCTCAATGCAGCTTTGCTTTATTTTCAGATCTTTGCTCCTGGAAGTTCTTTGTTTGGAAGTTCTTGACATTGTGGAGAACTACATGCTAGTTTAGAGAAGACTCCAACCCACTTTCCTTTCTTCCATGTAGCCACGTTTTAATACGCATCTTACACAAAGAAGCATCATGACTTTGTGGTTGCCAAGTTTTCATGTTTTGTTTTTTATTTGCTTGTTTATTTGTTTTCTTTGTTTAAGCTTTCTTTTCACTGTAAGCCTGGAGAGTCAATGAATGATTTCAGGGTAACTCTGCTGGCAGGATTCCCAGCCTTTCTTACAACTCAATCTTTAGTTTCTAGCAAGAACAAAGTAGGGATTGCTCTCTCTCTCTCTCTCTCTCTCTCTCTCTCTCTCTCTGTGTCAGTCTTTCTCTCTCTCTCTCTCTCTCTTTCTCTCTCTCTCTCTCGTGTGTGTGTGTGTGTGTGTGTGTGTGTGTGTCTGTGTTTGCATGTACAGGGTACAGGGAAGTGGCTAGTAGTGAACCAAATTAATACTCATTGTATTCTGAGAGTATTTTTACACTAGAATTTTACCTACTGTAATGGAATTTGTAGCCAGAAAAATGGATGATTTTAATTACTTTACTAAAAAATGATGGTATAGTCCTTTATTACTAAGACATGAAAGAGGCCAGATATTTATAAGTACTAAGCCAATGTGTGCTTTTTTACTGTGCCCTTAATGGAGGGGGGAAAAGGAAAAACAAAACTATAATAGTCTAACTATACTTTCCAGGCATCTTAATGGGAAGGTGTCCTTCTTTTGCCAAGTATCTCTGAAACCATTGCAGAATTCTTATCTATAGGCAAGTAGTTCAGCCATATACATTTGTGCTAGATCTTCCAATGTATTTCCTGTTTTACAGAATCTGGAAAAAAATGCCTGTATATACCTCAAATGTGAGTTTTATGATTCTAACTGATGTGTCTGACCATCTGTATATTGATTTTTTATCATTATATTTGTTTATCTATCATCTATCATCTTTCTGCCTATATAATAATAAAGTATGTTTCCAATTTATTTTTTCTATATACACTACATTTTAGAGATTTAATTTTATGTCATATGCCAATATGTTTTTACAGGTATAACACACTAATCCGAGAGTTCCATTTACTTTTCACTTGTCTATCATCTACATTTTATTGAAATTTTTTTTAATTTACTTCTCTTAATTTTTAAAAATAATACATTTCCCTAATCCACTAATGTTGCTGATTAAGCCTATCTTTGTGAAAAACAATTCTCTAAACAGTACCTAAATATTTTTTTCTAGTCTTCAGTTATTTGGGAGTGGGTGTCAAAGATTTTAACATTTTACTTACTTAGTATATGGGTATGAATTAGATTTTACATTATTTAAAGTCTTCTCAAATTATCTGAGTAGTGTTGAGAAAAATCCTCTTTATCAGTGTACAAAAATCCAAACAGGCCAAATCAAACCAAATTAAAATGCCCATATTTTAATAATAAATACAGCACTCTCAGGTGGCTGAGAGCATGGCAGCGGAGACAGAAAACCAGGGAGCACATGCAAAGTCTGGGACCACATGTTCTTCCTATGGGCACCAACTTAAATACCCTGTGGGAGGGGTCAGGACCTGGCATGCTGGGATTTGGAGTCCAGACCAATGTAACTCCCAGGCCAGGGAGATGGGAAGAATGCCAGGGGCTTGGGTAATGCTCCCAATTTAACATCACATTTCAGTCTCTTTGGCTATAGGGGTGACAGGAAGTTGAGATGATAATTATGATCAATATATTAGGCTCTTCTTGGAAAAGGGGGCATAGATTCAAGTCTGGTTACTTCTTGTGGTCATGGGATGACATGGGAGAGGGGAAAGGAGAGATCTGAAAGTTGGCCCAGTCACGCTCAGTGAAAGGTGTGGTTGTGGTGGCATCCGGCTTGCTGTAGTCCTCAGGCAGCTACTTTTTGAGGGAGATGTGAAGGCAGGTGGCTAGGAGAAAAAATATTGTTATTATTGGCCCTATGAAATGGGGTTAGCTGTGCGATGAGACACAATAGCAGATGAAACCAGGTGTTAGTTGGCAGGTGTCCTTGATCCAGGAGAACTGGTACCAATGGTCACATCCCAGGATCTGGTGCAGGTGTTTATGGCATTGTTCTGGGAGTGATTTGTAGGTTGGTCTTGGCTTAGGCAGCAGGAGTGACTTGTAAAATATGCTTAAAACTGGCTGGGGTTCATGTAGCAATAAAACAATTAAAGGAATTGGGAACCTTGGATTTTAGCAGACTTGATTCTGGTGTAGCAATAGAACATTTTCAGGAACCTGTAAGAGAACTGGAACAGATTTTATAGCAAAAGGCTTTAGGTTAAAAGTTATGAACATTTTGGAAGGCAATTAAAGGAAATTGGGAACTCTGAACCTCTGAAGATTGAAACCTGTTAATCCTGGACTAGGAAGCCTGTTAAAGAACAGTGACTTGAGTTGGCAAATGCCGTTAGATCTGGGAGGTATAAATGAACAAAACGTGAGACAGCTTTTTGCCACAGCTGCAATCCCAAATCCTCTTCTTGTCCTTGGGGAACAGCAGCCTTAGAAGCAGTGCTTGCCATTAGTTATTGAGTACAAGAGGCCCAAAAATTTATTTTGTGTGGGGAAGATTCAGTCTACCTTTCTTAGCAAGATGAGTAAGTAGATCGATTCCTGTGTGAAGCATCCAGAAAGCTGGTGAGGTAAAAGGCCACTTTTTTTGTTGTTGTCGTTGTGTGGGTGGCTATGCCAAGCCCACAGGCAAAGCCTAGAGGCAGAAGGTCTTCTGTTTTCTTGGAGAAACCAAAGGGTTCTGCTAAAGCTGGCATGTCTCTGTCTTAAAAGCTCTTGTTTTTCTTTTTGCTTCAGTATTTTATTTTATTTTTTATAAGTTTTTTATTTATTTATTTTTAAATTTCTGCCTCCACCCCACCTCCCATTTACCTCCCCCTCCCCACCTCTACTCCCCCTCCCTTTCCTGTCCGAAGAGCAGTAAGGGTTCCTTGCCCTGTGGGAAGTCCAAGGTCAGATTTGTAAAGACTCTTGAGAACCAGGTACCACTACCCGGTATTTTAAACTGGACATATAAACTAAATTTAGAAGTGTATTTTATCTAATTAGTTGCAGTTTATCAAAGCTAGTAGAATACTAGCACACGTGGGAACTCTAAAATGGTGATTACCCACGTATTTGTATTTCTCCAGCGCTGCTGTAATCTAGAAGCACACATTTACACAAAAGCTTAAATCCACATCATGAAAATACAGTTACACACTTATATAAAGCATATTGTGGCCACATTATTTTAACAGAGAAAAAATATGACAGTCTTAGAATCCTGTGTCAGCCGACTAGACGTTATAAGAGGGAACAGAAACATAGGGACTAAACATTAGTCCAGGGAGACAGCTGATGGAGAATCCGGGCGCAGTTAGGCTTGGAGAGGGCAAGCACCAGGGAAGGGAGCAGGAGCAGGAGCAGGCTATGCGTCCAGGTGCATTGAACGCGAACCCGAGCTGTTGTTTGTCTGCTCTGGGCCCTAGATCTCCATTTTGTGGCTGCAGACAAGGTCAAGCATTGGAGTCCTGTCAGAGCCCATCCACCATGAAGGAGCCTCCGGCCCCTAGCTGTGAGTCAGAAGCTAAGGTGGGGAAATGGAATTTGGGGCAGAACAAGAGTGTGCATCTAAATAAAACACGGCCTTGGAGCATAGTTGGCTTTAAGTTAGATAGTCCCAATTTAAAAGGATTTTTTTTTGGTAAAGGCCGCTAAAGGGCATTTAGGATTGGCTTGAAATTGCAAGAAACTCATTGTAGTGCGTGCTTGAGTGATTCAAGTATGTCACAGGGTGTCTGCCGAGACAATTCTTGACCAAAGGCAGGGCTGTGAATATTGAATGTCCGGTGTCCCAGATCAATCGAAATTCACCTCAGCAAAATTGTCTGATTTTGACTGTGTGGTCAGGTTTCTGGCGCAGGCCCGTGGCTTCAACGGAGAACCCGAAAAGTGAATGAGTCACCCCAAACTTTACCGAGCATGCAGTTTAACAAAGGAACTTACCTGGAGCCGTTCTTGCCTGGCGGATGGTATGTGCCAGAAGGGTGTTTTCGAATATGGCCCTGGACCCTAGACTATTAAGAAAAATCCTCTCCTCTGGTGCACAGAAATCCAATCAGGCCAAATCAAACCAAATTAAAATGTCCATGTTTAATAAATGTAGTACTCTTGGGTGGCCAAGAGCATGGCAGGGAGAGACAGAAAACTGGGGAGCACATGTAAATCCAGGACCACATGATCTACCTCTGGGAACCCACTTAAATACCCCGTGGAAGTGGTCAGAACCTGACATGCTGTGATTTGGAGTCCAGATCAAGCAACTCCCAGGCCAGGGGACCGGGATGGATGCCAGGGGCTGGGGTGATGCTACCAACTTAACATCACAAGTAGGTTGGAAAGATTAGTGGTCACTTTGTATAGAGGATATAAAATACAGCAACAACTTGCCCTCTCTCTCTCTCTCTCTCTCTCTCTCTCTCTCTCTCTCTCTCTCTCTCTCTCTCTCTCTCTCTCTCTCTCTCTCTCTCTCTGTGTGTGTGTGTGTAGGGGTGAGAGGGTTATATTCAGTTTTACTTTAGTTTTGGTTTTTAATTTAAAACCTTCTAACAAATAGATAGATAGATAGATAGATAGATAGATGATAGATAGATGATAGATAGATACATAGATAGATAGATAGATAGATAAAAATAAAAGAGCCAGATTGCTTTAGCCCAGAATCTTACCAGACTTAAAAAGAGTAGTCATTGCCAGACTCCTCAAATTACATGACAAAAATAGCAACAGAGGGCATATTGCCCAATATATGTACCAATTAGAGTTTTCTTTCTCTTGTGACCTCCCAGTTCCTTACTGTTCTCCAGATTCCCTCACCTTCTGTTTCTCTTAAGAAAAGAACAGGCTTCTAATACATAATAAAAAGCATAGAGTAAGATAAGAACAAAACATATTGAGGTTAAAGTTGACTAACCAACAAAGGAAAAAGAGCCCAAGAGAAGATGCAAAAATAGAAGCACACTCCTTCACACACTTAGGAATCCCATAGAAACACTAAATTCGAAGCCATATTACATATGCGGAGAACCTTGTGTGTTGCTTTTAGTCACTGTAAGTATTAAGTTCACTCATGTTGACTTAGAAGGCCTTATTTTTTGGTATCCTCTATCTCCCTTTTCTTATACTCTTTCTGCCACTTCTGTGGAGGGTTCCCTGAGCCATGACAGGAAAAATTTTATGATATTTTTATTGTATATCAGCAGGACATCTTGAAATCACAGCACAAGATACCTCCCCCAGTTCTTTTATTACATGGGATTGTTTACCTATCCTGGGTGTTTGTGTTTCCATGTGAAGCTGAAAATTATCCCTTTAAGGTCTATGAATAATTGTATTGGGATTATGATGGGAACTGCATTGAAACTCTATTACAATTACTATTAAAATAGGCACTTTCTCTAAATTAATCCCATCTGTCCTTGTGAACAAGATATCTTTTCATCTTCTTATATATCATCAGATTCTTTATTCAATAACATGAAGAATTTATGATACAAGTCTTTTGAATTATTGTTTAGAGATACCCTAAAATAATAATAAGTTTGCATTATTTACGGTATTTGTGGAAGGTATTTTTTCCATAATTTCTCTATCAATCTGTTTATCTGTTTGTTATTGTATATAGGAGGACTACTGAGGTTTTTTTTTTTTTAGTTAATTTTGCCTCCAACTGCTTTAATGAAAGTGTTTATCATCTGTAGGAGTTTTCCAGTGGAATTTTTAGTGTTATTTTTGTATGCTGTCATATCATTTGCAAATCAAGGTACTTTGAATTCCCCCTTTCCAAATGTGTTCATTGGTTTACTTTATCTTTTTGAGCTATCTAAGAACTGAAGTACTGTTTTGAATAGTTATGGAAACAGTATTGTCTTCTCCCTGTTATTAGCAAAATTGCTGTGAGTTTTTTTTTTTTTTTAATTTAAGGTGATGTTGGCTATGGACTTGTGGTAAACCTACTATCATGTTGAGATATGTCCCATGTATGCCTAAACTCTCCATAAATTTGATCATGAATGAGTGTTGAATTTTGTCAGATGCATTTTCTGCACTAAATGAGCTCATGATGTGCTTTTATGTTTCAATTTGTTTATATTGGGGATTGCATTTATTCATTTAAAAATGTTGAACCATTTCCTTGTGTCTCTGGAATAAAGTCTTCTTCATCATTCTGTATGATCTTTTGGACCTGTTCATGGATTTGTTTGTAAATGTTTTATTGAAAAGATCTATGTTCATATGGGAATTGTTCAGGAATTCTGATTCTTTGTTATGTCTTATTTTGTTTTAATATTAGGATATCTGTAAGCTTTCAATATAAATTGGGCAATATTTCTTCCGTTTCTATGCTGTGTTTGAGTGAAATGTTCTGCACACATATGTTATGTGGTTTATAAGCTTAGCTCCAGAATTTCTGTTTTGTTTTTGTTTAGATGACCTGTGTATTAGTGGAAAAGATGGATTGATCCCACTAGCTCTCAGTGTGTGATTTAAGCTAGGATAGTGTTTCTATTATGAACATTGGTACCCTTGTGTTTGTGGCATAGATGTTAAGAATTACAATATCCTGTGATATATTTTCATTTGATGAGTAATTAATATCTTTCCCAGCATCTGGTTAACTTTGATTTAAAAGTCCATTTTGATAGATATTAAAATAGGATCAAGAATGCATAATGATCAAAATTCAGTCTGAGTCCACTCCAAACCAAGGAAAAGCACTTTATCATTTTCTAAGGATTTGAATACAGAACCAAATTTCTTGCTATTATGTGTTTAATAAACGGCTTCTTTTGAGTACCACTTGCTAAATCTGAGCAATATACCAATACTGATTGGTGAACTACTTGAAATAAACTTCATAAATACCAACCCAGTAACAGAAACAAAGTATATACTAGATTCTTGCCAGCAGCAATAATAATAAAACCCAAAATGTGACACTAAGATTATAAATCCAATATTCCAAACCATGTAATGTCAAACTGACATGAGTAACTTCCATTTAACCTGCTAATCATTTTGTCTTCAAATGATTGTGATAAGCAGTCAAGAAGTTTCATTTTCTTCTGTGGAGATTCTCTGAGAGGGGACAATTGAGCTGCAATCCCTTTAACTGCATATTTCTGTATTGTGAATGAAAGGATATATTCAGAGTTCAGTTTTACTGGGTCAATAATCTAGTTATTTATTTCTCCTCTAAATTTAGCTTTTTCAGTTCTGTGTTTCTCTTCCCAGCCCCCCAGAACCCTGAGTGTAATTTTGTCTTTCATTACAGGCATTGTTAACAATTTTGTTTGATCTCAACACTGTATTTATCTTTGGTTTTGCTCTGCTTCTAAAATGTGGCGGGCTAATTTTAGGACTACACTGAAGAGTTGAAATGTGCTATTTCTAAATTTGTCCTTTCAGAAATGTTCATGAATAATAGAATTTATACTACTACAACACTGTATTCAAAGAAAAAGTGTTGCATTTTAAAATGTGTTATATAAAGTTTCCAAAAAGTGATATAAATAAACTCCATTCTGAGTTGCTATCTTGAATCTACCTGAAATGACCTAGATTATCTAGTTCTGTCATGACTTTATTACATTTTAAAGAAATAGTACTTCTAAAATTGGATATTTTGTGCAAATGATTGCTACAGTTATTCACAGGTGAATATTCTCTATTTTAAACGGTTCTTTGATATAACTGCAGAAATCATATGAATTTTTATGCACAATAAGAGACTAGATTTTTCTCTTGTCTAATTTGCTTGGTCAAGTTTTCACAAATTTGGAAGTCTAAGAGGAGAATTTTTCAGCTATTATCACATTGAAGAGGAGCAGAGGCAAGGTGGTAGAAGCAGCCCTGACACAGGAAAGTGAAGGATACTTAGAATATGAGTATACCATGAGAAGAATCTTAAGGGCCTCAAGTAAAACACATTATTAGAAAAGGGCAATATGAACAGAATGAAAATACCAAATCTTCAAGAGAGCCAATTGTCAAATTGGGAATTTATTATGAACCTGATGTTTCATGGAATAAAATATGGACTACTACCTGGATTCTTCCATAAACACAGTTGTGCCGAAACACACACTGAAGATCATCCCATGCACTCTATAATACCACATTTAGAGATTTTAAATTATATTTTCCTTTCCAGTTATTATTTAATTATTTAAATGTCTTATAAGTAAATTTTATGTGTCCTGGTTGTTTTACAAAGTGAATTGCAAGGTTGCAGCATTTGCATTGAAGCAGTGTGGCACGAGGATCATGCTTTAACATCTTCAGGGGCTACATGTGTCCTCCTGACTCTGCCTACTCTCTCCTCCTCTATCCGCTTGGAATTCATGCCTTTTTCTATGCTGCCCTGCAATTGGCCCAAAGAAGATCCTTTATTAACCAGTGGTATTCACAGCATACAGAGGGGAACCCCACATCTCATATCTCTTTTGATATTTATAATTGAATGCAATTTTATAATTGTTCTTTGATTTTTTGCTTGCTTTGCATTCATATTTGAATTTTGAGTGTTTAATTTCTATATTTCTAAATAAGCTCCAAAAATATCATCTCTGTCTGGTGCACTATTATAAATCTCCTCCTGCATTGTAGGCTCTCTTTGAGCTTAAGTAAAGGTTTCCCCCACATAAGATTTTACGTTTCTAATAATCAATTTTACGATCCTTGTGGTTCTTTCTTGAGTTAATGAAAGCCTTTGCAGAAACTTGTCAACAATATCTATATTCTGAAATGTTTTTAATATATTGTTCTCTGGCTGTTTCAGAGTGTCAGAACTGAATGCTATGGTATGTTTTGATCCATTTTAAGTTGATTGAGTGTGTGTGTGTGTGTGTGTGTGTGTATGTGTGTGTGTGCAAGTTGAGATATATGGATTTAATTTCTTTCTTCTATATACCTTACCCTTTTTTAAGGGACCATTTGCTGACCTCTTTGCTCCAGACATATGTCAATGCTCAGATTCAATACGTTTATCTAACTTTGAAAATATATTGAGCTATAATTCATTTATTTTCCCTCACCAACTGAACACCCTCGTTTAGCAGTAGGTACACTACTAAGTTATCTATTGTTTTGCATCAGCATCAGCACCCTGGCCAACTTATCATACCCAGTTTAGCAGGGCAACTTTTCACAGCATGTTACTAAGCAATGAACAGATCAATGTACAGTATTAGAAATATGTTGTTTACTAAACATTTTTTTTCACTTTTATTCATTCAAATGTTGTGTCAGTTTTAACCATTACAATGCAAGGACTGGATATGTACATTTTATATGCAAATATCAATTGTTAAGAAATGGATATAATTATTTTACTATTTTTAATCATAAAATAAAGCAAATCATAAGTAATTATACTCCAAATTTTTCTGTTTAGGAGGACTAGAATAATATTAAATAATTGTTGTGATATAAAAATTATCAAATGGAAGTTTTTGATTCTCTATCTAACTTTTCTCAATCAATATTTTACTTTCTACCATAAACGAAAATATCATGTAGTCTCAAAAAGTTTCTACTTCTACAGAATGGATATTAAAAGTACTGTAATCTATACAGATGTCAAAATCAAAAAGAAGAATTCAAACTCTACATCAAAGCTTATTTATGTTAAGAAATGTAGCATAACTATAATATCTTATTATTAGAAATACAGGCTTAATGTAGTAAAACTATGAATTTTCAACTTTAAGCATTTCTTAGCGTAGAGTTAAAGTGGAGGCAAATTTACACGTGAAAGCCACCTTCCTCTACCTTATCAGTGGCACTAAGTTACTTCGAGAAATTAACAGCTTATCAGCCTTGAAATTTTATAATAATATAAATTTGAATTCCTCTGTTATGGAATATGCACGTTTAAGCTGGCTTCCTGATAATATAGATAGATTATTTCTGTGGACTATTTGGGTCATGTTTAATGAATTGCATTCCACACATAAAGTCTGCAGAGAAAATCTTAAGTAACTCTCCGTAAACTTCATATTTGTTCAATTTTAATTAGCCAGAAAAGAAATAGTGTGGAAGGTGTAATGGTCTTCAAGACTCTTTATATAATTTCTCTTACACATGGACTTTAGCACTCATGTGAAGAATGATGACCGTTAAGCATTAAGAGAAGACATGATCTGAGATAGATCCAACACAGTCTGGAAGGTGAAGTAACACTTTAAGTAGCCTACAGATGAGATAAATAATACATAACAAATAAGCAGACAAAATATATCTGAAATATGGTCGAGACACTTGATGAATTATTGTTGTTTTGGGGTTTTTTTTTCTGTTGGGAGCAGTGAGACCCCCAGATCCTGAATTTCTTGTAATCCCCTGATCTGAGTGCCTACAGCTGTTCTGAACACGAGATCTTCAGGAGTTCCTGATGGCAGGAGAGTGGTTTCTGGTGGGTTTGGCTGGGGCGTGGCTATCTTTATATAATCTGCCCCTGAACACAATAAAGGGGGCATTCTTGGGGAATTCAAGGATGACCCGTGTCACTGTCTCTCTGTCTGTGTGTGTCTGTGTATTTTAACCTCCAGCCCCTTGCCCGAAACTCGAGAACAAGGTTCAAGCGCACCGAACGCAGATATGGGGGCATGGTGAGCCGCAATTGGAGGTCCCAGCTGAGATATTGGGAACTAGGGAACGCTGAGAGGTTGCCCTCAGAAGGTGAGGGTGGATTGGGGTATGGTTAATCCTGACGTCCTTAGCTTGGTTTGGCAGCAAGTGGAACTCCAACCGAGAAAGAGGGGTAAACGAACAGGGTTGTCCCCAGCCAAAGGGGATGTATGTATTGGGAAAAGATAGAATGTATATAGCTTAAAAAGATAAATGTGTACAGATGTATGGCATGTTGATTGTGTTGTCTTTTGTGTTCTGGACTGGAGAAAGACATTTGATTCTAGGAACTAAGAAAGGTATCTTGACTTTAAAATATGGGCTTAAGAATTTGATGTTTTGGAAAGGAGGTTCTGTTTTTGTCTCCACAGATGATGAGAGCCTAAGGATTTATTTGGTATTCACGTGGTTTGAATCCCAAGACCTCCTGAAATGTTGGCAGTGGAGTGTGAGCGGCAGCGGCTCCAAGGCCAAGAGGCTCCAGGCGGCCAGCGCTGAGGGGCTGCGATGCGTGGAAACCCTGGGACCTGCCTTGAGGACCAACAAGGCAAGAAGGCTAGGCCCACTTCCAGTGTGGACCTCAGGGCGTAGAAGCACAGCACGACCGCAACCCGCATCTGAGCGCTACTGGAAAATGGCAGTAAATTGTAGTAAATACCCCTAAGAATGCAGCGTCCCCACTCCGCAGGAAGTAGCCAGACAGATTGACAACATCCAAATTCCCTAAGTGGGGCCCCTTCAGTCGTTGCAGAGCAGCAAGCCTGCTTCCCTGAGTTCTGTTCCACTTCATACACCAGTTTGGAGCCAGAACGAATGCAGCTGGGGCTAGAAGGCAAATGGAGCAGAGCTTTGCTAGGTGGCTGTGGTGGAAGGCACATTGCCTCAGCCCAGTTGGTGACCTGCCTGGCGGATGCCACAGCAGTGCCAGAAGTATCAGCAAACGCAACAAGTTTTGGAGCTGAGTCAAGCTGGAGCACAGACCCCACTGGGCTGCCCGAGAACGCAGCAGCGGGGCAAGGAAAAGGCAGTGGCAGTTCTAGGCTCTGCACGCCAAAGAGTCTGTGGCAGAGCGAATTTAAATCAAGAGACTGCCCTATTGTATTGCTTCTTTATGGCTAGTACAACAAATGTCTTGTTTATTATTCCATTTGTATGACAATCTGTTAATATTGCTAATGCCTGTTACGTGGTGAAACAATTCAATGGTTACTTGAATAGCCCTTGAAATGTTATATTAGCACACCAGATTATAACTGTTTAGCCAAAGGGATGGTTAAATACCATAGCCCAAATGGGAGGCTGGGTCCAGTGGTGATTGGGTACTCTATTGCTGGCAATCTTTATGCCTGTTGCTATGGGCATTCATCTTTAAATCCTGTGTAAGATCAGACAACCCATGAGAATGCAGCATGTGGTCACTTAGCAGAAGCAGGATCAGCTGGGGTACTGGGGAAGCCAAAGAGGTGCACGAGCGAGTTGTCTTCCATGCACTCAGCTGACAAGAACGAATGTGCCACAGGGGTATGGCAGCTGGGGTATGTTATTTAGGGGACTGCTGAAGGAGCAGTGGTTTCTGACTACTCCTGGTGTCATGGCAAAGCCACTCCTAAAAGTCCCAAGTCTGATATGGTCACATACCTCTGTTCACTTGAGGGGAAGAGGGTGTGTGGGAAATAGTATGAGGAACCAACAGTCTCTGGGATACTTGAATCTACCTGTCTTACAGGCTTAAGTTGCTCTCTAGTGTTCCCTAAAAGCCAATATTCTCCTGAGGAGATGCTGTCACTCTCTCCTGAGTACAGATTTAATTACAGTGACCTAAAGGCTGTGTGATCAGAAGGGTCTTCTGTTTTATAAAAATTTAGGGGGGAGATGTTGGGAGCAGTGAGACCCCAGATCCTGAATTTCTTGTAATCCCCTGATCTGAGTGCCTACAGCTGTTCTGAACACGAGACCTTCAGGAGCTCCTGATGGCAGGAGAGTGGTTTCTGGTGGGTTTGGCTGGGGCGTGGCTATCTTTATATAATCTGCCCCTGAACACAATAAAGGGGGCATTCTTGGGGAATTCAAGGATGGCCCGTGTCGCTCTGTCTATTTTAACCTTCAGCCCCTTGCCTGAATCTCGGTAACTAGGTGCCAGCGCACCGAATGCAGACACGGGGGCGCGGTGCGCGGCATTTTTCTGCTTGTTTTATTCACTTAAGTGATTTTATAGGCATATACATTTCTAGAAATATATTTCTGGGAATATTTACTCTAATAAAAACTGTCTCTAAGAGAAGACCATTTTCTGCAAGTAATTTCCTTGTGTTTGACCTGGATGTGCAATACCAATTGCACTTCTCACGCTTCCTTCTTTGACCCTTTGCTGAACTCTAATGAGTTAGCAGCATCAAATGCCTGTTGTTCAATGAAACCAAGCAGAATATGAATCAAGGGAATTCCAAACAGCACTACCCAACAGCAAGGCTACAACTAAGCTGAAAGAAAAGCCATGTATACAGAAAAAATGAGATCACATCATAGAGTTAACAAATTACATTCATTTACACAAATTTCAAATAAAATTATATTTTTGACAGTGTTCGAGAATTAGAGAATTCCGAACAAAAAAACCTACAATGATGCATATTGTGGATTGATAATCGTGATACATTGCAGCATATAGGAAGTACTCACCCCAAAATACAGAAATAAAATGATAGTGAATAATAAAACCTTGCCTTTTTACACTGACCTTGTCTTTACTAAAAGCTCTTGAGTTTCGGGGACCTGATCAGCAAGTAGCCCTGCACATTAAGAATACTTAGTGGTGTGTGACTAGACTATTGCTCACTGCAAGACTCCCTAATTTATCCTAAATTATTACAATTAAGGAAGGAGCTTTGATGCTTCTACCATTACACAAAAACTACTATTGGTTTTATAGTATCCTGTTTTGTCATTGGAAAATTAGATAGCTCCAGGGTATTCCTTTTTCATTTGGAAATGTAAAATGAATAATTTGTCAATAGTTGCAACCTCTATAATTTCATTCTCATCGTGTTTTATTATAGAATTGGTATTATACCATAAAATTAACTCATGAATTAAAATTAATATTTACAGTTTCTGTTTGATATTAAAGCAATTAAAAGTATCATTGTATTGCTTTTTATTATGACCATTAGATAGAAAATTGAATTTAATAATTCAAAATATTAGATGTCACCGTTTATCAAATCTTACAACACATAGCTTTAGAATTAAATTTAAAACTAGAAAAGGGATTTCAAAAGAGGCAAGTATATATTTTTTCCTTTAGGTTTTTGATCAATGAAGTCACTTTAATATGGCTGTACAATATTGGAAGATAATTAAAGAAGTATAAATATATTCAACAAGACAAAACTATCCTCAAAGCCTCAATCATAGCAATCACAGATATTGAAATACTAAGACTAAATAAATAAATAGCATACAAATCAGGAAATAAAAGCAAAATGTGGGGGCAAAGAGAGGCTTATTTGATAAATGTCCTAACAACTGAGCTTTGACTTGAGTTCAGTGCCAGAGAACCAGATGATGGAAGCATAGTATTTATTCCTGCAAGTTTTATTATAACTTCCATAGGTGCATGGTAACACATCATAGTCACACCCTACATGCCCATACAAATATACACAAGCTTACAAAACAAGAATGTAAATGAAAAATATGTTACAAAGGCACAACAATAATCTTTGTTTTGAAGAATATATTACCTTGTAAAAGGTGAGTTCTTTTTAGGAAAACATTTATTGTTCCTCTGAATAAAATTATAGAATTCTGCATGTAAAATATTTAGTTTTAAACAGAAGTGCAAACAAATCGATGAGTGGCAACAGCTTTTCATCTTGTGATTTATAAAAATCATGAAAATTAAATTAGAGTTATACTATTTCTCCATTCCCTTTTCTTCCTTCATCAACCCCTGTGAAGCCAATAACTTACTTGAGAGTTTGGGAAGAATCTCAAACTCATGGCCACTTTTTAAAAACATAAATTAATATGCTTAAACATATGAGGGTAACCTGTTTAGTCCATTTTATATTACTTGTATACACGATTTCAGGACTAATGCTTTTGTTCTCAGCATTTCTTATCTATTTATAGTTCATTGTCTAGGATTATGGACCTGTGAGATTCGACCTACCATGTTAGCTTTTTATTGCCATTATTCTTAATCATGTCTTCTATAGGCACCCATACTGTTGGTGTGGTATACATGACATTTCCCTGTCGTTTCTGGGAGGAACAATCTAGTCTCCTAGAAGAGCAGATTTCCTTGTCTTCTGGTTCTTACACTCTTTCCACTCCATCTTCTGAGATGGTCCCTGAGATTGATGTTGTAATATGCTTATTTATATATTTTTTCCAATTAATGAAAATGCATAGTATGTGTGCAGTTTGTTTTGCTTGAATCAGGATCTTGTTACATAAGTACATTAGTTACTTTTCTATAGATTTTATACAGGACCATGACCAAAAACTACTTGGGAAAGAAATGGTTTATTTCTCTGACTTTTCCACATGACTGTACATCATCAAAAGCAATCAACGAGGGAGCACAAATCAGGAACTTGATATTAGCAGCTGAAATAGAAACCATGGCAGAATCCTGCATACTCTCTTACTCCCCATGACTTCCATTGCTTGCTTATTTTTATAACACTCAAAAACTCTAGCTCAGTGGCACACAGACCTTATAAGACTGGGTCCTCATATATCAACACTAAATCAAGAAAATGTCCTATATACCTGCCTACAGGAAGTATAATGGGGGCATTTTCTCAATGAAGGTTCCCCTTCCCTCACAATAACCTGTGTCAAAATGACAAAAACCTCACCAGGAAAGTAGCTAAAGCAGTTTTTGATCTCAAACTCAACCGGCCTCACTCTTTTGAGTGTTGAGACTGTAAGAATGAACCATCATGTTGGAAATCCTAATGTATTTATTGGTGCAGACATATTTGATACTTTTGGAATGCCTATATTGGGAATAGTGTGGCCTTTAGTTAGATCAATCCCTCATTCTGCTGCACAGTTGCTTTTGTATGACATTACTAATCATAACTTGCAGGAAGAACTATATTCAGGATCAAAACCTATTCCATTCTTCATGGAATTATGTTACATACTGATGAGTATCCTCTGTCTTCCTAAGAACCTATTTCAAAGAGCTATTTTTTCCAAATATTTACATTTGAAAATGCTTTAATCTGTTTTACACATCTTGGTGATTTAGCAGGTTAGAGATTCTCGGGAGTAAATAGTTTCTCATCATGCTCAAAACAAGCTCTATTATTTTAGTCCTGGTTTAAGAATCCCAAAGTAATTCCCAGTTTTTCAGCACCTGTATTTTTGGTTTTGTTCTTGATGCTTTTCTTTCCTCAATTGCTTCTTTTATGATTGTTCAGTGAATCTACAAGTCACCAATTTTTCCTCATATTTTTGTATGAGACTTCCTAAACTAAATGAATACCTTAACATGTTTTTGGTTTCTAGTACAAAATATCAATCTAAAAAAGCACAGCTTCTCCTTTTGGAATATTTTCTTGTATTAAAACATCTCTTTTCCTCTCTCCATTAAACTTGTAGCTTGTATAAATACTACTATTATATGTTATGTTTATTGGGTTGGTTGTACAATATGTAGCTGATTAGGTGTATTCTTTTGTCTACAAATCTTATTAACAAATACTCTTTGGAATTTTTATATATTAGCTTTAGGTGTTTTGAACGTATTTTCTCTCTTCCTACTCTCAAAACTGCTTGTGAGACCTATATTCCCCTCTCAAATTCACACTAATTAATTCCTAGGACTTGGAATGAGCTCATATAATAGAAGATATATGAAATTAAATTTTATTTTCTGTACTGGTAATTGTTCTATCAGTGGTAGTGAAATTGAAATCATAAATTACAAATATCTAGTACTAAAGATACAATTCTATGTAAATTTGACATAGCATTTAAATTGTTTTCTTGTATTAGATTCTTTATATCGAGAAAACATCATGTTCAAAGCAACTTAAAAAGAAAATATTTAATTCGGTTGATGTTTCTGAAGTTTGGAGTTGCAGTGGGCAAGTGAAAGCAAGACTGTAGGAACAGATGAGAACAAATTCTCAGAGGAGGCCGAGAGATCACATTAAGAATGGCATCAGTCATTTGAAAACTCAGATCTGGGACCTCAGCGTAACCCCTGCTCTAACAAGCTCACATCTACAAATGCTTCCCAAACATTCCAGCAAATAAAGACTATCTATTTCAATATGTGATCTATGGGGTACAATCTCATTCAAACCACCACAAATTCTGAAAAGCAAATGAGCAAACATATCTGGGTAATATACAATATTCAATGATGGGAAGATCTCAATATCTTGAAAATAATGTCATCTTTGAATAAAGTTTAAAATAATTCATATAAAAATAGAAGGAAAACAATGACATAGAAATTATTGCTCTGATATTTATATGGACAATTTAAAATGTGATTAAATAAACAACATAACTGAAAAGAGAAGAATAAAACATGGTTAAATCTATGCAACATAAATCTCTTCATTATATGTATGTATATACATGTAATATATATGTGGCCCAACATATATATGTGTATTATATATAGATATAATTGTGTACATGATAGATCATGTAGATCATATACATATATAGACCATGACTATACTAAATATGCATTATTTATTATAGAGAGGGGGCTAGAAATTCAGAAGTATATGAAATAATTATTAAGTGTAAATATATCTAAAACAAATATTAAAAACATATCCCTTAATGTGCTCAAATAAATGAGAAAATTTGTTGTGATACATTGGTACAAAAAGGAACTAATTTATTTTAGTAGAAACACAATACTGTAATCAAAATGGATTGCAAAAAATTGTTGTAATTATTTATGTCAAGCAAAATTTAGCACAATTTAATCATGTCCTTTAAAGTAAAATATAAAATATCAATAAACAAAAAAATACTGTTTTAGATTGAAAGACTCAACAACTTTGCTAGTCACTTAAGCAATTGTAAAAGCAGGATTATCTAGTATAGCATATATTTAAATTGTATTGCTTTGTTAAAATAAAGTTTCCTATGGCCCTAGTTGGCTTTGCAATTGCAGTGCTGGGGAGGCTGGCTTTAAACTTCCTACCTATCCTCTTCTCCGCTGTCCACTTTGAAAGGAAGAGGAAGTACTATGCAGAATTACAACTAACATTCAAGCCTTTGGAAATTCCATATGGAAACCTGTGTTGCAGAATCTGTGAAAAAGTAAAATAAATTTAACTTCATTATTAAATATCTGGATCTGGAAAGTAATCTTAGCAATATACTACTGAGTTTGAAGCATGAATTAAAATCACATAAAAATTTATAGACACACAAACCCTTAACGAGGTATAAATTTTTGTTTATAAGGCCTCAAAGTGGAAAACTACAGATATTCTTTAACAAGCTATGGCTGTCAGCTCATGACAATGATTGATACTCAACAATATAAAAGAATAGGTGTTAATGCATACAACTATCTGGACAAATCTCAAAAATCAAGTACTAAATTTAAAAAGTTAGATATTAGCACTCGGGAGGCAGAGGCAGGCGATCTCTGTGAGTTCGAGACCAGCCTGGTCTACAAGAGCTAGTTCCAGGACAGGCTCCAAAGCTACAGAGAAACCCTGTCTCGAAAAACCAAAAAAAAAAAAAAAAAAAAAAAAAAAAAGTTAGATATTACATGATTTCACTCGTTAAAAAATGATAAAATATTACGCACCATTTAGTGTATAGTGAGGGTTCTTTTTTTTTTTTTTCGAGACAGGGTTTCCCTGTAGTTTCTAGAGCCTGTCCTCCTGGAACTAGAGCCTGGTCCTCTTGTAGACCAGGTTGGCCTCGAACTCAGAGATCCGTCTGCCTCTGCCTCCCGAGTGCTGGGATTAAAGGCGTGCACCACCACCGTCGGGCCAGTGAGGGTTCTTTGACAGATGAAGAACGATGGTGCTGAGAAGACAATGAGAGATCCTCACAGGGAAGGCAGGGTTGCTATCTTGACATCAGCAATGCTAATGTTCTGTTTTGATATTGTTTAAATTTTGGCATATTTTTGCATTATAAAAATTGGATAATTGATACTTATTAACTCTGTATTTTTTGTTATTTCATGTAGAATTGTTTAAAGGAATTTAAAAGGAGGGAAAGCCAACAAATGTTGTAAATCAGCTGTCATTATCTAGAACCTTACATGCTTACTTCTTTCCAGTCAGCTTGTTTGTTGAAAATTTACTCTGAACTTGCAAAGCAATGTAGAAAATGAAACATCAATAGCTTGACATTATTGTAATGAAAACTGTAGGGGGTATGAAATATCTCTAAAATGATGTTTTAAGGTTAAAATTTTCTGCTATCCCTGACAATTTTGTTTAATTGAAGTGGAAAGTTTCTAAACCCAAGGTCTGTGTGTTGTGTTCTATAGCTTGTTTAAATTAATTAATTCCCAAACCTCATGTACAACAGAACAAAAAGTCTTTATAGTTGAATAATTAATAATTGATTTTCATAATTAAAAGTAAATAATATTAGAAGTTTTCACTTTAAGTGATTTTCAAAATATCTAATTCCTTTCATTCATAATTATATGATAATAATTTAGTATTTCTTTAAAATGAAAAATTGTAAAAAGAAAACAGTCTTTCTAACACATTACTATACATCTAGAAATTAACTTTCGTATGGGCAAAAAAAATAGAAACTTCATACTGGAAATGAATCTGTTGTATAGGTAAAAGATACTAACAAGAATTATTCTTGTTCAGCTGTTTCTGTAGATTTCTTCATGATGATATTGACCTCCCTTGCTCATATATTCCTTCTTCCCTCTCATCTATCGGAATCCAGGTGCTCAGCTTCATAGTAGGACTAGGTTCTATCCCTGACATATGAGCAAAATTATTGGAACCCATTCACTACGGAGGGATGACATGCTCAGCCTTAACACAAGGGGAAGGGCCCAACTTAATGTGCCAAACTCTGTTGCCTTCCCAGAAGCCTTTACCCATTGTTAGAAGTGGAGGTGGGACAGGGGTAGGTAGCAGGAGGAGTAATGGGGTGGGAAAAATTGTGGATGGAATGTAAAATGACATTAAAAATAAATTAAAATTACAGAAAAGAATTATTCTGAACTTTATTTTTGAATGAGATGTGAAGTATAACATGTATTTTTGTATACTGAATCACCTATTCATTCTTAGTACTTGCCTAGGCTCCAGGACCACATGTTAGATTGTTAATGTATTACTTGTTCAGTAACATGTACATTCCCAAATGTACTTTTATTGAATTCTAAGCTAAAGATCTAAAAGAAATACAGTGCTCCAGTACCTTTAAATCATTCTCTATTTCACAGGGCAATTTGAAAGCATTGAAGCATTTTGTAAGAGCTTCAGAATGTTCAGTGTTTAGGGATTATAAAGAGTTATTTAACTTTATTGCAATATTTTAGATTTATTAGTATCATTTTGAAAGAGGAGGATTTTAATGCTGTATAAATCTATCAACTAAACTGGAGAAAAATGTATTTAATCAATGAAAGTGCTGTATGTAGACATACCCTGAGTCAGAGAGAATAAAGAAGTAGAGAGCAAACATCATAGACAAATCTGAGATCAGAATTTCATGGGCAATAATGTCAATTAGAAATCATAAACATACTGTCCTCTCAAGATCTGTGAAGAATTTTGATGGGACCTTGATGGGGATTGCATTGAATCTATAGATTGCCTTTGGTAGAATTGCCATTTTTACTATGTTGATCCTCCCAATCCAAGAGCAAGGGAGATCCTTCCATTTTCTGGTATCCTCTTCAATTTCTTTCTTCAAAGACTTAAAGTTCTTGTCAAATAGATCTTTCACTTCCTTGGTTAGAGTTGCCCCAAGATATTTTATGCTATTTGTGGCTATAGTGAAAGGTGATACTTCCCTGATTCCCCTCTCTGCTTCTTTATCCCACCAAGGCCAGCTGGACTGGGACTGAAAAAGCACGGGACAAAACCAGACTCCCTGAACATGGCGGACAATGGGGGCTGCTGAGAAGCCAAGGACAATGGCACTGGATTTGGATCCTATTACACATACTGGCTTTGGGGGGGCCTAGCCTGTTTGGATGCTCACCTTCCTAGACCTGGATGGAGGGGGGAGGAACTTGGACTTCCCACATGGCAGGGAACCCTTACTGCTCTTCGGACAGGAGAGGGAGGGGGAGTGGAGGGGGGAGGGGGAAGTAAATGGGAGGCGGGGAGGAGGCAGAAATTTTTAATAAAAAAAGAAATCATAAACATACTATTCCATATATATATATATATATATATATATATATATATATATATATGGGCATATAAGTTAAAATAAATACCCAAGTCAATATTCCTTGAAATCTAGTAAAATAATTATTATTGTATTTAGAAAAACTTAATGTTAAATGCTAGTTGAAGATACAAGAGACTTGTAGTTCTGGAACTTATTATTTACACTAGACTAGCCTTGATATCCATAATAATATGTAGAAATTTATGCTATAGAATTATTTATCACTTCTTGTAACTAATGCTCACATGTAGAAAATAAAATAAAATTTAATAGGATAACTAGATATCAGTAGTGTTAACTATTGAAAACACATACAAAGCAAATAAAAAACTATTTCTTCTTCCTCATTCTTTATGATTCTTCAAACTTGTTCAAAAAGAATATTCTTTGAAGCAAGGACTTGCTATTTCTTTTCATTTTTAACATTTGACGTTATATGCAATAAAATGTAAATGACCTACCATTGTTCATTTCCTTTGCTCTTGATAATTTTGTATTTATTTTTTTTTCATGATACACTCAGTCTATAGTAATTAGAGTCTTTTGGAGGCTCTGAGGGAAGATTTTATTTTATTTTTTTTTTTTGCTGTACAAATTCAGAGTTCCACAAGTATCTGACAGTCTCTCTCTGTCTCTCTCTGTCTCTGTGTCTCTGTCTCTGTGTCTCTGTCTCTCTGTGTGTGTGTCTCTCTCTCTCTCTCTCTCTCTCTCTCTCTCTCTCTCTCTCACACACACACACACACACACACACACACACACACACTCACAGACAAACCCTGAAGTGATGAACAGCCTTTGCTGAAACAGTTTTAGAAATATTTACCCTCATTTCTCTCACATTTTCCTAGTTGAAGTAAATTAAACTCCCATATTGATGAGACATTGGAAAGGAGAATTTCAAAAGCTCCTGTGGGCCAAGCTATATTTTTGTATCCATCTACTATAAATATGACTTTTCCTATAAAACTTTTTTATTCTACCAATTTGCATTCCCTTACTTATAATGTGAAAACTTTCTTCCCATCACATCACAGAAAATTGTATTTGTTATGCTGTAAGTATGAATTCCAACTGTTTTTTTCTAAATTACAGACTAGAGTCTGGATATCCTATACTATAAGTTTTTTAAATCATTCAAAAGACTTTGGAACCGAAAGGATCAGTTCCTGTTCTCCACCCCTACTGCTGTAATGTGTAAATATTATGAGATATCCATGACAAATACCATTGCTATAATGTGGCAAAAGGGAAGTCACAATAGTGAGAGGCCAGTAAGGATCTGAAATCTAGCTAGCCTTAGGATTTTTGTTTTCATTGTATTTTATTGAGGTTTATGTTTTCCTTATGAATAGCAATGTTTCATAAGGAACTTTTGTGCCATCGTGTATGTGATATTTTTCATGATTGAAGTGGCCTTTTTGACTCTTAAATATTTTTATCATACTGCTGGCCTGCCGCAATAGTTTGAGGTTAAAAAGAAGTCCTACTTTTTCTTGTTCTTTTGAAGACCAAACTATAAATTCTTCTATGAAGAAAAAGGTAAAGAATTTATTTTAGAGGAATGGACAAATAACCTACTTAACACCGGGAGTGGGAGTGAGGGAAGTGGTCCTTCCAAAGGAAGAGTTCACCAAGTGCTTGTTTGGTGCCAAATAGTCAGCCCTGAAAATATAGAAACAAGTAACATATATGGGCTCAATAGGATACATTTAGAAAAGTATTAATATAGACATATACATGTATGTATTCAATAAAAAATAATTTAAAAAGAGACCAGGAATTTATTTATTTATTCATTTATTTATTTATTTTGGTTTTTCGAGACAGGGTTTCTCTGCAGCTTTAGAGCCTGTCCTGGAGCTAGCTCTTGTAGACCAGGCTGGTCTCGAACTCACAGAGATCCGCCTGCCTCTGCCTCCCGAGTGCTGGGATTAAAGGAGTGCGCCACCGCCGCCCGGCGAGACCAGGAATTTAAAGGAAAGTGATGATGGGTATAGGTGAAGGATTAGAGGAAGGAAAAAAAAGGGAGAATTGTTTTAATAAAATTACAATAAAAATTGAAAAAATGTATATTAAGGCATAGCATTACATATTATTACATATTACATATATATTGTAATACATAGAATTACAATACTATTTCATCAGCGATGAAAAGAGTTCTTCCCTATTTGTTTTAAAACTTGTGTTCATCCTCATTAACTAAAGGAAATGATGTCGAAGGTATGTGATTAAGGGCTCTGAAGAACTCATCCATTTAGTAATGTCTGAGTCACTTGTTTCAGTCTTTCTCAGAGTCTTTAACTAAGGACTTTATACCCGCACTCTGGCTATGATCTATCATTTGCAGTTCTTTCTTATTTTAAGATTCTTTGTTGCCTAAAAGCTTACTGAGCCTTCTTCATGCCCCCAAAATTCCACTTATCAATCAGAAGGCTGACTCATTCCTCAGTATCTCTCATTGCATCTGTTTTGTCGGTAAATTCATCTGGATAGTATTCTCAACATTTCCCAGTAATTCTCTTTTCTAAGATTCTCACGCTCTTGAACACATTATTCCCTCCATGTCAGCAAATGTAATAGTTTAGTGACATTTTGCCACACAATGTGGGTCTCCTTTCTATTATATTCTAACAGCATTTCTTATTCTCCTTTATTCTGTTAGTGACAATAGCCTCAAAGCTCTGTTACACCCACTGCTGCTCTAATCAGAGTCCTCCCTGCTTCTAATAGCGATCTTCTCAAGATCCTAACAAATTTGGGAACATTTGGTCCCAAAGCCACATAATGTTCATTATTAGTGGGGACATGCAAAAAAGTACTCTCTATATTATTGATTTAGAATGAGATGCAGTTTCTGCCAATGGGACAAAACTGGAAACATATTTCTGACTTTCTTCTTGAATTTTATTTTCTACTTAATTAAAGGGAAAAGGTAATTCATCAGATTAATTATATCGTCAATATGTTATTTCAAAAAATGAGCCAAAAACATCTTACTGCATGTTGAAAGACTATTGCATAAAAGGGAAGGAATCAGCTAATGTATGTGGCTTAGATAAGCTGATAAGCCCTGTGGCAAGCTTAATTTCTCATATTCTACACATTTCTGGATATATTCCGATCTCTTTTTTGTGTCTGTCAAGAAAATAATGTTTCCACACAAATGAGTTCTTTAAGTGTAATAAACAAGTGAATTTTATTAAAAAGTACTAGAAATGTTATTTGCTAAAATGAGGTTTGTTCTCTTATTTCCTCTTCTCAAAAGAAGATATATTGTAATTAAAGGTTAAAAGTACTTTGACCTATACATATAATTCTGATTTATGTTTCTATAGAATATTCTTGACTTTATGATTTATTTATATTTATTTAACAGTATCATTAATTATTAAAATGCTTTTTTGCATCATGCTATGTATCTTTCAATGGATTTAGAGTAATCTTAGGTTTACATTCATAAAATAATGTTGGAGCTAATGTTTGTAAAATCTCAAGGACTAGAGACTTTGACCATTTATCGAATTGAACCAAAAAGCTTCTGGGAAAAAATTAAAAAATATCAAATAACAAGATAGTTTCACAATAGGTCTCTTAATGTTATCTTGCTTCCTTTGTTTTCTAAAGAAGGAGAAAGGGCATCGAGTTTGTGATTGGGAAAGTGGGGGATCTGGTAGGAGACGAGGGAGGGTACACTTTGATCTGAAAATATTGTATCAACCCAAAATGTATTTCAAATAAAATGTGGGAGAAAAGGAGGTGAAGAACACAATAAAATTGGAATTAACTCAGTGTTGGTCATTGTTTATGCTTTGGAAAATATATATTAATTGGATTGACATTGAATTGTCATATTGTCTTCTGCTATTTCCTTTTATATCTTCTGTGGTGCTACTCACCTCACCTCACCATTTTCTTTCTCTAAAATTTTGTCTTTCTAAAACATGTATCAAATTACAATTTGAAGTTATCTTTTCAGTCCTTTCATGGTGCTTCTTGTGAATTTAAGATTTTCTCCACATCTTTTTTTTTTTTTTTTGGTTTGAAAAAGCACTTCTTAAAACATCTAAATAGGATTTCACCCTATGAATGCAACACAATTTGTTTCTACATTCATTTTTTTGAAGAACATCTTGCTTGCTTACACATTTAAATAATTTTGAATATAGCTGTTCTAAAAATCTGTGTTCATGTTTTCTTGGAAAAATACTACTCTTTTGAGTGCATCTGTCTGCTTTTAATTTTCTTCCAGATATCCATTTATCCATCAACCTCCATACTAGCTGTTTATTTCAAACGTGTACCTTCTTTTGTGAGTTCCTTTTCTAAAACAGCTGCCATCACCAAGGAAGCGTTTTTGTTTGTTTGTTTGTTTGTTTTTCTTTTCTTTTTAAACAGACTCTGGAATATGGACTTTATCAACAAATTCACGGGTCATGTTATTATTTGGTGGTGTATCGGGACAACATAATGCTGATATATTTCCTTATGACAGATCAACATGAGTTCCAGGATGAAAGACAATTAGAGAAAAAAGCATAGTATTTTCTAGACCACAGTGGCTATGAATTGGAAAGAGATTTGTGTGGAACATAAAGTTTTGGTTAGGTGTGAATGAACAGAACAGCATATTGCTAAATATACTAGAGATTTAATTGTCAATTATTAGCATGCTTTGAAAATAATATACTCCTATAGCATCATATAAAAATACATATATCACTTACAGACTCAGAACAGACATTCTTAACAATCAAGTTCCAGGTGAAGTTTTGAGATCACATTACTATAAATTGTTGTATGAACAATGTTAGCATGTCTCCTGTTTTCAATTAGAAACTTAATTGACCTACAGTGGATCCCTATGAAAATGGCACATTGGGTGCCTACACTGAGGCACTAAACCTTCAAAACATCTCTGAGATGTCTAGACCTAAAAAATGTCTTTCAGTCTTTTGCACTTTCACATCAAATATAATTTTTACATCACTTTTACATCGAATATCATTCTGATTGCAATTTCCAGCAAAATAAAAAGTAAATTTTTCTCATCTTTGATTAACTATTTACCTGTATCAAAGCTTGCGTAAACCTTAAGGATGGCCACTGTGAAACAAGCTGAGGACTAAAACAAACCAGATGAGAAACGTGAGGGATTTCACATCCTGTGAACAGCTTTTTACCAATGGCAGAAGGGATGCAATGAGGAAACTGGTTATATCTTTCTGGATTTCCTTCTGCATTCTTCCTCCCTTGGAAATAAAATATAATAAATTATTTTCTTCTTTCCCTTTTCCATCATTGCCCAAACATATTCCATATTCTCCCTCACCCCTCTCTCTGTCTCTCTCTCTCTGTCTCTCTCTGTCTCTGTCTCTCTCTCTCTCTCTCTCTCTCTCTCTCTCTCTCTCTCTCTTTTCTTTGCTTTTCCCTTAAAATATAATAATTGTAGTTTTCAGAATACTTCAGATGAGCACTGTATCTTCACCAATCCTGCTTCTTAATCATGCAGATGGAATAGAAAGTTTGGCACCTTCTTGCTAACACTCTGAAACTGAGTGTGGCCAACAGCGGGGGCTGACTGAGAAGCAAAGGACAATGGCTCTGGGCTCTGATTGTTCTTCATGGACGGGCGCTGTGGGAGCCTTCTCAGCTTGGTCGATCACCTTCCTGGACCTGGGGGGAGTTGGGAGGACCTTGGTCTTAGCATGGAGTGGGGAACCCTGATGGCTCCTTTGCCTTGAGAGGGAGGGAGGGGAGGTATGGGTGGAGGGGAGGGGAGGGAAGGGGGAGAAGGAGGGGAGAGAAGGGGGAGAAGGAGGGGAGGGAGGGGGAGGAGGAGGGAAGGAGATGGAAATTTTTAAATTAAAAAAAAATAAAAAAATAAAAAAAAATAAAATAAAATACCCACAAAAAAAAAAAAAAAAAAAAAAAGAAATTTTTAAAACCAAAAAATTTTTGTAGAAGATACACTAATTTTTAGTTTCTGAAATGGAAGTGAACCTATAACATAAAATACAAAACATATTTAATATTTATTGCATTCTATCACTAAAAATGTATTTACTTTCAAATTTAAAAATATTGAATTTTATTCAACAAATTTGAAACATGAAGTTTGGATATGCCAAATTCAAACAAATTTTCCAGTTTCTAGGTTAGTGAGTATTTTATCACCTAAATACTTCTATTCCTGTTTGCTCAGTTTTCAGTGTTTAGAAGCTGGTCCAAAGGAAAGTACTCAAAAATTTATTAATGTATGTTATAAATTGTTGTCCAAATTACAAGCATTTTTTCTATAGTAAAATACAATTTTAGTGTAGAAGTTATATATTTACATTATTCAGTAGAGATTAGTAATTATTATTACTAATTATTAGTAATTATAGTTTAAAAATGGAAAACAATTATTTTAGGAATTATGCATTATGTACACATTTCTATGAGGACAGATAATAAGGCATACTTTGTATAATTATTCAATTCATTTTTAAGTTGTTTATAAGTCAAGTGACTTTATTGACTTTTATTGGTAAGTAAATAGTATATGTTTAATAATAAAAGTATTTTTATTTTGAACTAGTATTTAAAATATCAGATATTCAAATTAACATAATATGAAACTAGCAGAAGAATCATATAATGATCAGAAAGACTAGTGTTGTTAAGATATGTTATTAAAGCAAAGCAAATAATAAGTTTACAACATTTACAATTTTAAAATATTGTGTGAATATATTAAAATTTACACATTTTCTTACTAAGAAGATATACTTCCCAGATATAAAATACTGTATTGTTCATCGAGCTGAAAAGACAGATTTATGGCAGAATAATTCTAAGAGATCTTAATTTGACTTTATCTTTTCCTATACTACTTAATTACATAAAACTCATATTTGATAATTGCACATAAGGTGAATTATTTTGAAGATGAAACATACTGTTAAGGGGATGGCTCAACAGTGAAGAATACTTGGTACTCTTGAAGAAGACCTAAGTTTAGTTCCCTGACCCATGCCACACAACTTACAAACATCTGTATCTCAAGTTCCAGAGGATATGATGCTCTCTTCTAGCCTCTGTGGGCAACTGCATGCATTTGGTACAAACACAGACATTCAGGCACAAACACAAACACACAGGTAAAAAAAATCATTTAACATGTAGTGATAAGACAGAATAATATTTCCTTATTTTTGAATAGTAATTCAAATATAAAATATGTAAGATTAAAGAAGATTAAAACAAAAAATCTACTAACATTATTTTAAATTAATGAAATTCTGAAATATATTTTGAGTCATTTATATATCAAATTAGTGTTTTAAAACAAGAGCTAATTGAAATGTATAATGAAACTGGTAAGTATAACAAATCTCTACAGCTCTTTGGGTCTAAGAGAATGCTATCATTTACATAATGTGGGTTTTAGCCAATGGTAAGGATCATTTTAATCTCAGAGAATATGATAGGAAATAAGGTAGGGGACGGGAAAACAGAAAACCAGAAAAGAAAGGTTCTATAAAATAGATTTTGCATTGGTCATGGGAATTTCAATTACTGGAAAACTGTCTTGCATAATAGCATTGGAATCAATAAACCTGAATGCATAGTCTTGGGAGGAATATTGGGTGATTTTCAAGCACTATTTGTTATAAAACAGCACAACAATGTAACAGCAGGATTGGCTATTAAGAACCCCATTGAACAAAATATTTCACTGTCAAATTCCCACAATATAGCAATCTGTGGCATTTATGCTATTCTTGGCTTCTACAAAAGTGCACAGTATTTTCTTTTTATTATAAAGTAAGTAAGCTAGCACAGACTTCCTTGTATTCTCTTACCCATTTTTTTCCAGAATGGTCTTTCTATGTATGTATTATAAAAATAAATAGAACTCAGTATTAATTACTTCATTCAATATGGTAATAAAATTTTAAATATGCAGAATTCACCATACTGGTCACAATAACCACATATTCATAAGCATGACTTACTTGACTTAAATGAAGCTCAGATTATATATTCTACCTTTACATGCTCATAATAAAACATTACTAATTATGCAGCATTAAAGAAAGAATAGCACTATATTTCTTTCATCTAAGACTCCTATCAATAGTGGAGAGGGTGCCTGAACTGGCTTTCCCCTATAATCAGATTAGTGGATAACCTAAATGTCATCGTAGAACCTACATCTAATAACTGACAGAAGCAGAGGCAGTGATCCACAGCCAAGCACTGGGCTACAAGGAGGGCTAAGTAGCCAAGGACAATGGCACTGGGTTTTGATCCTACTGCAGGTCCTGACTTTGTGGGAGCCTAGTCTGTTTGGATGCTCACCTTACTAAACCTAGATGGAGGGGGGAGGACCTTGAACTTCCCACAGGGCAGGGAACCCTGACTGCTCTTTGGAGTGGAGAGGAGGCGGGGTGGGGGGAGGGGACGGAAATGGGAGGAGGGGAGGAAGTGGAAATTTTTAATTAAAAATAAATTTTAAAAAAGAAGAAAAAAGGGAAAAAAAAAGAAAAGAAAGGGAGAAGAGATCATATGAGAGCAATGCCAGTCAAGATCATGACTGCAAAAACCACAAAGACAACTGACCCACGCTAGTGGGAGCTCATGGACTCTGGACTGACAGCTAGGGATCCTGCATGGGACAGAACTCGCTCTCTCAATGTGGGTGACAGGTGACTTGATCTGTTGCAGGGGAGAGCTTGTCAGTGGAACCAGAACTTATCCTGGATGCATTAACAGGCTTTTTGGAGACCATGCCCTGTGATGGGATACCTTTCTCAGTCTTGATAAAGGGAGAAGGGGCTTGGTCCTGCCTCGATTTAGTATACCAGACTTTGTTGACTCCCCAAGGGAGGCCTTACCTCATCTGAGGAGTGGGTGAGGGGTGGGACAGAGGGAGGTTGGAGAACGGGAAAAGGGGAGGGAGGAAGAACTAGTAAAGGAATTTCAATTAAGAGACATTATAAAAATATAAATAACAAAATAGTAACATTTGACTTTTATAGGCAATTAAGATTCATGAATCCTTAACAATAAAATCCTTATTATTTTAATACAACTGAGTTTTTTATATTACTTAATATGATTTTGATTAGGTTGTTGCTATTGTGCAAAATAATATATTAGTATGTAGTTTTAATTTTGGCCTTGATAGGATAATAGTTTCAGCTCTTGTATTAAACTTCTGTTAAAAAATACTCCATTTATAATAACATAGCTGATTAGTTTTGTCTTCCATAAAATATTTTTCTTTGTTAGAAATTTAATAGCATAAAAGCTTCTTTACATATACCTTCAATATATTTAGTATTTTTTTAAATCATCAAATTTTGATGTCTGATTTTACTATGCCAAATTTGGGGCTCCTATGTGACATTCTTTTCTGTATATTTTCCATCTAATGGAGCCTTTTGGACCTGATGTTTTTGAGGAAAAATGCAAAATTGCTGAATGTAAATTAAATAAAAATATTTGGCGGAGAAATGTGCTTGCTACATGGTGGAATTTTCCCTATTACTAAGAATACTGTGATGAATCTGAAAGTCCTATTTCCAATGTTTTTAAAAATAAAACTAACAGTGAAGCCGACTGAGGGCAATAAACTATTCAGCTACGCAAGTCATTCACAAAATGTCGATCCTTCCTTACTGTTTACAAATCTCAACTTAGACGCTCAGCTTTACATTACTGGATAGTAGCATGAAAGACTGACATATGTTGTAATGTGGGTTGTTTTCTGAGGCTCTGACTTCAATAGAGATAGTGATTAAACAATAATAAAAGATTTGTTGCTGACTACTCAACACTTCCAACTTCCAGCTTGTTTTTTTTTTTTTATTACAAATACTTAGAGAGAATTGATATCTAGATGAAACATTTTTAAAGATACTACTTTTGAAAAATAAAAGTGTCCAACTTTCAAAGGTTAAATTTTATTATTTTTGGAATTTCAAAAGGTTACATTTTGCCTTGGTGAAAAGTCATCTCCCCAGCTGATCAATACTCACTCAATAAGAATTGTAGCTGAAGTAGAATTGAGGCAAACTCAGCTACTCTTTCCTAAGTGATTCCCAATGTTATCCATGGCCTGTTACGATAGCAAATAGTGACTGCTTGAACTGACATAAAATAATAATTAAAAAATGCCTGTTATTAACAGTAACATAGACTAACTCTTGCTTGATTTGGTCCTTCTATGGTTTGCAGATATCTCTCACTTTCCTTCCTATAATGTTTCTAAAAGCACACAGAATGCTTCTATAAACAAGGAAAAAAGAAATAAAAGTTAGCTACAGAGAACAATTTAATTATTGGACTAACATATTCACATAATTTTAAATATAATTTCAAGAAAAATTCAGCATACAGATTTTAAATAGATCCTTATGAATTATAAAGCAAGCATTATTTGTTATTTATGCCAACCATTAATCAACTATCTCAACAAATATGTCTTAGTGTGTTGAACAGGTATTACAACAATTGAAAAAAACATTTTTCAAACAAATTGAAACAGCTTTCGCCACCAAAAATACATGCTAAGCAGTATAATTCTGTGAGTACACAGTGATTTTAATACCCATTTTCTATTTTTGTCAGTAAAAGATAGGAAAGAGTGAATATTCATTTCAGGTTAAATATGTTTGACATATTTGAAATAGTAGCCTTCTAGAATACAAAGTGTCATAAATTGGATTGTGTGAGAGAAAATGCTCATCTTTCTCAATTTAAATCAGCTGTTCCTAATTGGTTCTGTTTCTCTGGATCTCCACAACATAAAGACCCATGTTTGCTAACCAGAGAACTACAGAAAAAATATCTAGAAATGTATATGCAATTAAAACAGTGCATGAGTGGAAGTCCATAACACTTAACGTAACCATATGAAGCTAAATAAAACAAAATACATACTATCTATGTTAATACATTCTTAATTTTCTATGAGAAATTATTAAAGCTACTAAATTTTTCCTCTATGATATTGTAGTAATATTTTGTTTGGAATCTAAGAAATAAAGTTTGCCTGAATATAGGAGTGTAAAACTAAAATACTAGTTAGCCATAAAGGCCAGGCAGTGATGGCACACACTTTTAATTCCAACACTTGGGTGACAGAAGGTCTCTGTGACTTCAAGGCCATCTTGTGTTACACAAGATTCATCCAGTCTAAAGGAGAATAAAAGTCAGAGGGTGATGGCTCACACCTTTAATAGCAGTAGTTGGCAGTCACACTCTAATCCCAGCACCAGGGAGGTGGAAACAGGAAGGGCAAAGAGAGGACTATAAACTGGGAAGAGACAGGAGCTCAACTGCTCTCTGAGGTAAGGTGGAGACAGATGCAGTCTCACAATTCTGTCTGTGGATTCAATCTGGGGATTGGATGAGATCATTTTGTCCCTTCAGTCTGAGGATTTGGTAGAGGTTAGAGGTCTGTCTAATGTTTGGCTGCACTGGCTCGCTGATCTCTCGGTTTTCACCCTCTAATGTCTGATTCCAAGTTCTTATTTAATAAGACCAGTTAGAATTCATGCTGCATGTTATGACATTGAGCATATCCACAGACGGTCACTGGAATCTAAAATATTATGATCTCCATGAATGGACATTCATTAGAATCCACATTGTGAGAATTTTACCATAGAGAAGTTCCACGATTTTAGAAAATACAGAAATCCCAGCAGATCTTTCCTCATTTATACAAGTTGCACTGGCATATGGAACCTCCCTTGCATCATTATTAATTTTCAATTATAGAAGAGGGTCATTTGTAGCACTCCAATATTCATTAGTTATGATTAGTCAACTACACCGTACTAGCTTTGTGAATTTTTAATTAGAATTATTTGAGAGAAAACTAAATCTCTGATTAGTCATACTCATATTGAGGGAAATATGAGAAAAATCAACAATGATATTCATAGCTAAGAACAACTTATTCTTTCATTCATAAAATTTATGTATTAAATCCAATTTTTAAGTTTTTGTTTAAAAATTTTAGACAAATATATATTTAGTTTAACTGATACAAACACACACACTATATTCATATGTATATATATATACATACATATATATATATAATAATAATTCCTATAAGTAGCAGACTAAAACCATCTTTTTCATTGATATTAGAAATCAAAGTATTTGGTATTGGCACATAATTAATACTTTACTTACTCCTGCCTTAGTAACCCTGTACTAGGGAGAAAACTATGTGGAGGGCCAAAAATATGGGCCAATTTTTACCTTGTTAGAGAGTTTGGAGGTTTTTTAAATGATTGACGTCCCAACTTAGGATGTGATTGCTAGGTTTTTTTTTTTTTAACATTAAAATAGCCATTTAAGTGGGTCCATGCCATCCCAGCAAGTGATCAAAACATGGAAATCTACTTTTGCTCTTTTAGGTTAAACTATGACATCACCTGGGGGACGACCTTCAAGATATGTGTTCTAGAGTAGTTTTGCTACCTAGACAAGACAATGCTAATGATTTGATGTCTCAGAGTGATAAAGCAACTGACTGTGTTTATGATCCTTTCTATCATGTTAATAAAAATTTTCCGTTACCTTCTCCCCTCTGTGCACCCTTTTTACACTGGGTATAAAAGCTCTGGAAAAATAAACGCAGGTGATTTCAGTAATCACTAAAATACCCTCCCGGTATTATTTTTATGGTTTCTGTCTTATTATCTTTATGTGTCTTCATATTCTTACTTATACTTCTAAAATTCCCATGCCCCTACCCTGGCAAGAGGTATTTTTGTCAAGAAAAAAATTATTATAATTGTATAAAGAACCACAAGCAAAAGTTATGTAGGCAAGTGTTTTCCAAATCTGACCAATACAAATGATAAGAATTAAAATTAAACTGCATTTTTGGCTTATGAGAATTACTTGTGTTATATTAAGCAGTGGGTATTGAGAAAAAATATTAAATCAAAACATAGCATGATAAACACACAAATCTATATTATAATCACCTCTAAATGCTGATTTGGATTCAGGAAATGAGCAACATTCATTCATTTCTGGCAAGCATGTCAGCCAGTGAGACCATTAGGCAACTTGTTATGTGCATGGCTCAAAAAAATAAGCACAGAAATACCATATAGGACCTGCCACTCCTCAGTATGCGCTGGAAGGTATGTCCATCATCACAACACAGAGGGACTTGCACATCCGTATGTGTGGATGAAAAGGTTTATCAACCAAATTATGCATACATCTTATATATCTGCCAATTACTGAATGTATGGAAAAATGTTATATGCAAAACAGAATTGGAGCTATGAAACAAAGATAGGAATTATGGCATTCATAGGGAAAGAAGTAGAATTGTAAGTCATTTAGTGACGGTAAACAATCCTGACTCAGAAAGACAAACATTCCACTTTTCTCATAGGTAGAACTTATATTTAAAGTTTATATATAAATTGAAGCAAATATCTGATGAGCTATGTAGAGCACAAAAGTATACACTGTACAGGGCAAGGAAGAGAGGAAGGAGAAGGGTAGCACGAACAATGAGTATATGTGCCCGGAAAACGGGTAAGGATGCTGTTGGAGGAATCAAAACAGTGACTGTGGGTGATGAGACTAAGATAATGGGGAAAATATCACAACGAGGGCAGAAAGGATACTGCGTGTGTATTATCCTGCTTCTGGGAAGAAAGAAACAGGTAATTTCCTAGGAATGGAGGACCAAAGAGCCTAAGCCAAACCTAGCAAGCCCCATACAATAAGAAACTCTACCTCAAAAACAGGGTTGTGGCTAGTTAGAAGTAATACCTAAAATTAAGTCTGTCATACACATGCTTGTTAAATTACATACATACATATATACGTATATTCATACATAATACATATACATACACATGCAATAACAGCCAAGAAATCTTTTTATATAACTGTAGGATTAGTAGAAAAGAAAAATAACACACACAAGGTACACAAAATACTGAAAATATCAAAACATAAAGCAAGTTTATAAAAATCTGAAATTATTGTTTGAAATTATAGGTTATAACAAAAAATAATCTAACAATATTTAGAATGATAGATAAAACAATAATTCAGGCATTTTATCTTTTAAAAAGAATTTTATAAACAATTTCTGTCAACCTTTCTGATAAAGCATTAAATTTTGAATTGTGGTAGAACCACAACAATGAAAAGAAAATATGCAAATATGTATATTATATACATAAAATTTTAAATTAATACTAGATTTTACAGGTATGTTTTCAAGTTCTATTTTTTAAACAATATTTTCTCATTTTACATACCAATTCCTGTTTCTTCCTTCTTTCCCCCCTCCTTTTACTTCCTCCCACCCTCTCCCCATCCTACCCCCCATCCACTCCTCTGAGAGGGTAAGTTTTCCCATGTGGAGGCAACAAAGTCAGGAAAATCACTTTGAGGCAAGAAAAAGGCCCTCCCTTCTATATTTTGGCTGAGCAATGTATTCCTTCATAAAGAATGGGCTCAATCCTGGTCCCACTGTCAGTGGCCCCACAGACTAATCCAGTCACACACTGTCATCCACATTCAGAGGCTCTAGTTTATGCAGGTTTACCCACTGTCAATCTCAAGTCAGTGAGCTCCCATTAGCTCAGGTAAACTATTTCTGTGGATATCCCAATCATGGTCTTGACTACTTTGTTCTTATTATCGCTTTTTCCTCTCTTTGATTGGACTCTGGGAGCTCGGCCCAGTGCTAGCTGTGGATCTCTACATCGGCTTCCATCAGTTGCTGGATGAAGATTCTATGGTGACAATTAAGGTAGTCATCAATCTGACTACAGGAAAAGGCCTGTCCATGTACCCTCTCCTCTGTTTTTACAATGTTGCATACTAATACATACAATGAGAAATTCACGAAAGCAGCAAATTAAATAATGTATTACAATATGATTGTATGACACATTTTTCTTTTGTGTCTCTGCTTCACCTTCTTAATGAAGTCATTATGTCAAATACAGAAGGCATCTGAAAATAACGAACAAAATAATCCATATTTAAAGTAAACTTTTTTTTTTCACCAAAATAGCTGACTATGGAAAACACTTCTTCCTTTCAAATGTGTGAGCCTTAAATATGTAAGACTAAAATCACCCGTAGAAGTCCTGCCTCATCATGGATTCACTAGCATGAGTATATATCTCATGCTAATAAAAGTGATTCTGAACCCCATCTTGAAAATTGCTACTAGAAACCAAGATCCACCTCCGTAATTCACCTTTTCGTTATTGTGATGGTGGAAGGAGTGTCTGACACTTTATAATCTGATATTGTTTGTGTTTTATTGTTTAAAAGTTAGTTACTATGATTTTCTTCCATACCCTTCTACTCTGCCAACATAATAGACATGTTAATATATATATTAGATATATATATTATATACATTACAAGAGTTATCATAGAACATATTTTAGAACTTGGGATTCTGGACAGACTCCTGTGGGTCTGGACTTTGGATGATGATGTTTTTCCAGATACTTAGAGCTCTTCCAAATCACTCCACTGTGGTAACTTTCCAATACCATTTTGGCTCTGCCAAGTTATTATGATCTGATTTAATTTCTAAATATGTAGGATGGGCATATTTTCTGGCTATATTATGATTTTCAGTAACCTATGACTAGCCAGATATTCAGGCTGTGATGATATTTCCAAATACTTATAGGCATGCCAACATGGCATACTCTGATTTAATTCTCAAATAGTTAAGAATATGCCAGATTGTGGGAATATAAATTGACTGCCAAAATAGTGAATTTCTTGGGAGGGAAATAGCTCCTAAGAGCAGATCACTTTCAAATCTATAGACTTGCATGATAATTTATACACTTCTCTTTTTTCTCCAAGGAACTGGGAATTATAATTATTCTGACAAGCATTTTATCAGTTTTAAAACTCAGGATTTCAATAATAGGAGGTCACAGTTGTATAGGGTAATTATTAAGAACAATGTGAGTTCAAACTTTCAAAATTAATTTATTGCTTCCCTACCCCTTACCAAATTAGCTACACTTTGTCAATCTGCTCTTTAAATGGAAGCAATAGAATGTTACTCATTCTTCAGTTGGAAATGTTATCAACTATTCTTCCTTGTTCTGTGTCTATGCTTAAAATTTGGCAAATTCTTACAGATTCTGTTGTAATGTTAAACATAGACTCAGTGCTTGTGTTTGGTTTCCTATGGCAGTCATAAATCAGATTTGCATAAACTGTTTGCAAGTTCATAATAGCTTTTTAAATGTTATATGGATATTGGACAGCCTGTCTAAGTCATTAAATCCTTTTACGGTTATGATCAAGATATAGACCACTCTTTGTTGCATTTCAAGCCATAGGCAGACCTACTATTATCATAAGCATTCTTAAAATAGATATGTAAGGGCCTGCAATGACGACTCAGTGGTTAAGAACTTGTACTAACTCTAAGAAGGACCTTTTGGATGCCAGTATGGACCATGAATACATTACAAATGCCTTTAACTCCAGGTTCAGGTACATTTTCTTCTGAACTCCATAGTCATCTGTGTATGTACAAGTACATACAGTCATTCAAATAATGCAGAAGTTAAAATTATAAATCTTTTAAAATACACACATACATACACATACATAAGTACATACATACATACATACATACATACAAAAAACATTTATCATAGAATTTACTCACAGAATAACAAATGAAGTTTCCAATGCCAGGGAAGAGAAATCTCATATTTTGGACTTATATAAGTCCAAATTTACATATTATGGACTTATTTACAGGTGATAATGTAAAAGTGAATTGAGTTAATTTTTACTGTTGTCTTTAAGTAAGCTACAATTGCAGTTTGGAATTTTAACTTGATTTACTAATTAAAGTAGAACTTATATGGAAATAATTTTTTAAAATGCATTTTCAAACAAAATTAGTTGATGACTTGATTAAATACATTTCATTGTAATTTATCTTTTTGAAATCCATAATAAACCAATTTCATTATTAGGGGATTTGACATGTTTAAGTTCTATTATATTTTATTTTTTATTGATTTTTATTGAGCTCTACATTTTTCTTTGCCTCTCTCCCTGCCTCTCCCCTCTCCTTCAACCCTCTCCCAAGGTCCCCATGCTCCCGATTTACTCAGATCTTATCTTTTTCCACTTCACATGTAGATTAGATCTATGTATGTCTCTCTTAGGGTCCTCATTGTTGTCTAGATTCTCTGGGATTGTAATTTGTTTGTTGGTTTTCTTCGTTTATGTTTAAAAACCACTTATGACTGAGTACATGTGATAATTATAATAAATTTTATTTTTTTATTTGGCATTTATCTCAGCAATTCAAAGCAATGAGTGTAAATATAATACTATTATAGTCTGTGTGTCTGTTTCTCTGAAATGCTAAAATCTTTAAAATGAAAGTGAAGACATCAGAGAAGATCTCATTCTGGTTTTCGGTATCCAGGGTAAAGACCTCATGATTGCAGTCATTTTATGTCTCTGTCTGATAAGAAGGAAGTTTGAATTTCATGACATTGAGAGTGGGGTTATTTTCCACACTGTAACATGACATGGATCTTTTGCTTTCAACTGGATTCAGTCTAGATTTCAGATATTATAAATGGAAGAGTTAATGATATTTTGTTACTATAGCTTAAACAGATTTAGAAAACTTCATAGTAAATACAATTTATCTTTTTAAGCATTTATTTCCTTTTCTTTTTAAAAGAGACTGTTATTTAGATATAAAATTCTGGAACAAATAAGTGCAAAGTTTTCTTATCTCAGCCTTTTGGAAGCTGATATAGGCCTTCATATCAGTTACTTTTAACCTGTATAGATACTTAAATTTAAACTTATGGATGTCATTATAAAAGGTTTCTTTCTTTCAGTTTTTGGTTGTGACTTTGGATTAAGCATTTTGATTGGCTTATTAAATCATTTAATGTTCCTATGTAAAATGTAGTATCTACCTAGTCAAGAAATAAAGGAATAATTGTCTTTCTGAATATACTTATTCCATTCAGTGTAACAGTTTTCAGTTGTAATTGCTTCCAAGCCAAAATACAAATCTAAAAATTGTATAATTAAATAAACTCAATTGTATATATATTGAATTTTTTATTTATCCACTCTGTTGATAGACAACTAAGCTGATTTCTTAAATGGCACCTGCTAATATTTTGCAGTGAGTGTAGATTTGCAAACCTCTCTGTAATATGTTGATATGTACATTTGGGTACATTCCCAAGAGAGAAAAATGTAGGCTATATGTGAGGTTTACTTTTAGTGTTTGAGGTTCCTTCACACTGATTTTAAAATAGTAAAAATACTCATAGTATGTAAATGGTTTTCTCTACCCTTACTATCATTTCTTATTTTTTAGTACTGTTATTTATTTTCTTGAAAGCAGTCACTATTAGTATGGATTAAAAATATTTTCTGAGATTATATTAATTATATCATGTTCCCCTCCCCCGTTTTTCTTATAAACCCTCCCATAAACTTTTTGTTACTTTCTTTCAAATTCATGGCTTCTTATTTCATTTTGTCTTTACAAATGTATGTGTTTGTGTATGTGTGTGTGTATACATTCCTAAATACATGTAAAATCAGAAGACCTTTGTATAATTGCAATTTACATTTGCCTGGTGGTTAATGACTTTTAATATTTATTGACTATTTGTGATTCAATTTTTTCCATCTTACCATTCATTTTAGTAGCCCATGCTCTGATTGGATGTTTATGTTTGTTGAGTTGATATGTTTTTGTTCCATGTCTATTTTAGAGGTTCATCTTCTGTCATATGCATAGCTCCAAAGATTTGTATCCTGTTCTGTAGACCATGTCTTAATTAATTGTTGCTTGTTTTCCGCAGAATTCTTAAAATCATATGCAGTCACATTCATAGTGATACACGCCACTTTTTTGTTGCTGTTCATCATAGGGAAATGCTATTGGTCAGTCCCCCACAGGAAGTAGGTCAGGTGCTCTCACTCTTTCTGTCATGGTCTTTTCAATTCAACCATATAGCCCACCTGTGCTACACAAGTGATAAGCTTTTATACTATCTGAAAACAGCAAGCATATTACTACTTTATCTAGTTAGTACACCATCAACGGATGGTTCCAATGTTGTTTGTTAGTTCTTTAGGAGTGTGTGTGTGTGTGTGTGTGTGTGTGTTTGTGTGTGTGTGTGTGTGTGTGTGTGTGTGTGTATCTGTGTGTCTGGGTTAGGGTTAGGGTCTCCCTGTATACATCACAATCAGCAGGGAACAGAAGCTCAAAGAGATAAGAAGGGAGATTTGTTTTGGTCACACTTAGACTGGTTTAAAATCCAGAGTCTGATGCCAGGAAGTATATTGTAAAATATTTAAACATGGTGGTATTTGGGGCAAAGTTTGCAGGCAACAATAATTCTAATTCCAGGTATATAGTAAATGTTAAAGAATGACTACACAAAAACCGCTTTGCAAGGAAGATGTGATAATGAAGACAGGTTCTATAGCTTAAGGGCCTAGGATCTCTTGTGGTCTGTGACCAAGATAGCATAGAAGTCAGCAGGCTGTAAAGTACATGCGACATCTCTCCTAAGCATGGGTTCTATTCAAGGGGAACTAAAGATCAAGGGCTAGGAAGGGAGAGTACAGGATAAACTGGAGGATTTGGTTAACGTCTAGTTTTCAAGTAGCAAAGATCACCAAGTCATTAACAACATTCACTATCAGCTTTCTGGGTAGAAAGCAGGTTATTATATTTCCTTCACTGAGGAGACACTGTTGAGATTTAATAGTGCTAATTTTCCTAATGATTATCTGTGAGTACAAGAACCTCATGACCTCATGGCCTCTATGCGCAAATTTGTATTTGTTTGTGTGTGTGCGTGTGTGTGTGTGTGTGTGTGTGTGTGTGTGTGTGCATGTATATATACATATGTGTGCTTGTGCTAGTGAACTTCAGAGACTGATTTTAGGTATCCTTTCTCAATCACTTTCCACCTTAATTTATGAGACAAGTTCTATCATTGAACCAGAAGCTCAACAGTTTAGTTACACTCACGTGCCTCCAAGACCCAGAGATGTTCTGTCTTTACCTCCCCAGTAATGGAACTACAAGTATATGCCAATATAGGAGGGTTTTATGTGGCCTAGAGTGTTTGAACATGTATCCTCATTTTAATTCACCATACATAGTAGCCAGGCAGGAAGTATAGGTGGGACAACAGACAGAAAGTAGAGGCGGGGCATGGAGAACAGGAGAATTCTGGGAAGAAGGAAGCTCTCTGCATTTCAGCCCAGATACTGAAGAAGCAGGTTGTGACTTGCCCTGCTGAAAAAGGTACTGAGCTATATGGCTAACATATACTAGAATAATGGGTTAATATAAGTTATAAGTTAACAAGAAACATTAGCTAATGGGCCAACCAGTTTATAGCTAATGTAGACTCTCTGTGTGATTTTCTCTGGGACTAAATGGCTGTGGAACTGGGCAGACAGAAACAGCAACAAGCGGGCCCTCACGCAACAATACATTATACTGACTGAATCATATTACTAGTACACATTCTGTATCTTTTAATTATTTATTGCTCACAATCAAGACTGTTTTAAAACTGCCATCACATATTTTTGTTTCTACCAATGAACAATTTTTTATATAAAAGTCACATTTTATCACATATTTAAAGTAATAAATAATAGATATATTCATTGCAGATGTTATTACTATATTTGGAAATATTTTCCCTCTGTACTTCTTGAGATGTTGGTTGGTTATATTGAATTAGAATCCAGTTGCATGCTAATGCTTACTGTACATGTATCTGAAATATGGGAAATGGAAAGGAAAGAAGATACTTGAATGTATTTTTAGATAAGTGGTGAGTTTTTCTTAAATAAATATCTGTGTATACATGTATAGATATATATAATTTTCAGATTTACTATGTAAATGACAACATGATATTTTAATTTTTAATGTGAAAATTAGATTGCTGGTTTGATTTATTCTGATACACTAAGAGAGTAAATACTAGATTGTGCTAATGACATAAGTATTCTTCTGAAATATGTTGAGTTTTATGTGTTTATAAGACATTCAATTTCTCAGTCTGGTATGTACCTGAGATCAGAGAAGTGAAAAGGAGACATATTTGTGGAGAAATTAGCATTGTCAATGAATCTGGAGTCTTAAACAGGAACAAGTATCAGAGAAATAGGATACATAAAAAAGCAGTGTATATATCAATGCTGAAGCCGGTAGTAAATAATGGTTATCGACAAAGTGTGGTTACTTTGAAACGTGAAAACAATGGTCCCCCAAACAGTAAACTTTAAAGAGACAAATATAGGTGATCTGTGCTAAATGCCTGGCAATATATCTTCAAGATAATCAAGGAGAGGTGTTTTATTAGGACACTTCCATTCATATTTCAAATTGATAATATTCTTTCTATTTTTGATGAATAATGAGGAAAATATTGGCTTTATAGGAAATTGGAGAATTGTGTTGATAACTAAAATAGAATGTAGAGTTATACTGTAGGCTATGTTTGGTTTCTTTTTAAGGATCATTGAAATAGATATGGGCCAACAAATAAATTATATATACATACATATATATATGTATATATATTTCATTGATTAATGATCTGGATAGTTTGGTTTACAGAATAATGGTGATGAGTTATTGGGACCTTAAAATGATACCTGCATTTTGATAATCCACAGAAAGAAAACATTAATGTGTCAACGACCTTGTTAGTTCCTATAAATGTATGTTGATATAAAACACTGAGCCTGGTCCAAACCTGGCCCTTCTTGTTATCCCATCTTATCTCTTGTTGGATCTCTACTGTGTTTGACCTCATGCTATGCCTTGCTACAAAAGAGATTTTCATCACCACTATCAGAAAGGTAAGCACTCCCTAAATGTAACAAATCTTAGGCGATTTTGTAATTCATTAAACTGCAGGGAAACTAGCTTGAGGTGATTTCATAAACTGCAAATACTGACACATGCACTATTCACAGTGAAGCCACTGATGAAGCAATATCTGAGTTCATTGTGATAAAGAAATATGGAGAAAATAAACCAAATATTGGGAGGTTGGTGTACTATTGATTGAAAATGAACAAATTAACATTTTCTATAATACTTAAGTATTGAAAAATCAAACATCCATCATCTTCCGCTAACTCAGTGTATTCAGTGATTCAAGCTATAATGATGGGGGTTATTTGTTTGCTGATTACTGGCTAGTAAGTATTTTTTGTCATTGTATTATATTGCACAGTCAAGGAATGTCAGGTAAAAAAATGAGAGAAATACTGTGTAGAAATAGTAGGAGCTTGTTGTGGGGATTGAAGAATCAGCAAAACTGTGTGCAAAAGTCATGTTTGAGTCTTGACCTAGATAAACTGAGGAAGTCAACCATGATGAAGTGCAGATAGGAATATTCCTGTCAGAAAAAATATAAATGTTATATAAATGTTAACAGAATATCTGTCTTGAAAAAGTACCACATGTGACACATAACAAAAAAAAAGGAAAAATCACTATAATAAAATGGAGGGCTATAACAATTAAATTCTGCAACATATGGGAAATAAGCAAATATCCGAGATGTATAAACCTCAGCCAGTGAAAACTGTACGTTTCTAATCCATCAACTAACACAGATGCTCCAATATGACTAGGAAGCTAAAGCAAACACAATAAAATGTGGGTTTTCTTTACATTTTGCACATTTAGAGACTCTATGTTTACTCTGAAAAATAGTGTTATTGCTAAAAAAGGAAGCTGTTTTCAATTTAAAACCAAAGTTAGTTTATGAATCACCATTATGTTTATGCTATGGATAGTTTCTTTTGTAAAAAAAATTTCACTCCAGTTATATATGGAAATAGAGTACTTATCTTCCTTTCAAAAATGAGATTCCTCCATTACCTTTTTCTTTTTCATTATGAATATTTCTACTGAAATCTACTAAACTGCTACACTGCCCTCTGTTATCGTCCGACTCTGAAGCATATTGAGACAATTATATCTGCAGTGATTGTTTTCAGCATACTAAATAGGCAGAAAACTATGTTAGGAAGGTAATTGAAAGCTAATAATTGTAAATCTTATAATCTCACTGATTTCTTATTCAAACTTGCAAAGTCATTAATTAATATTTAACTGATTATAATCAGAATAGGGTAATAATAAGTACTACAAGCAACAACAGATAGCATTCATAGAATTTAAATTGCAAAAAAATGCTATTTAAGGTAAACTAATGTAAATTTTACTTTAGTTATATATAGTAAATAATAAATGAGATGAATATAAAACATATCTTCTTATACAAAAAACTATAAAAAAATAGCATTTCTAATGAACTGGAAAGGTGACTCGCTATTTAGAACACTTCCAGACTTCTGGAAGTTTCTGTATTCAGTTCACAGCACCCATATCAGATGACTTCCAACCATGTGTAACTCAAGTTCCAGAAGATTAAAAGCTCTTAGTCTCTGTATTTATCCGCAATCATGCATTTAGCTGTGTGTGTGTGTTAACACATGATTAAAAATAATAAAATAAATATTTTCTTTTAAAAGACACTTTTAGGCATATGGAAACACTGTGTAAAATTTGAAAAAAGCAAGAAAGAATGGACACAAGATTCTGAAGGCTCATTGGGAAGGAAAACCATGATGATTTATAATGTTTGTTCATTTTATATACCATGCATTTTAATAAATGAATTCTTATCATCATAGGAATATTTGTTTTGATCATGTGTTGTGATAAAAAAAAATGACTTGCTGCTTCCTGTTTGTTAAGGTCAGGGAACCAATATTTTGAAAACTAAACTTGCTTTTTTATTTTTTTTATTAAAAATTTCCATCTCCTCCCCTCCTCCCACTAACCTCTCCTCCCCTCCACCCACACCCCCACTCCCTCTCTCTCCAGGCCAAAGATCAGTCAGGGTTCCTTACTCTATGAGAAGTCCAAGGTCCTCCCAACTTGCCCTGTAGGGCCCGGGTCTGCCCTTGTTCCTGGGGCTCATCTTGAGGACAGTTTCTGGTCAGATGACTAAGCATCCTGTTTGTTCCTGTGCTCCCTCTGCCCTGCCTGGTGATTTGTTTGTAGGGCATTGTTGACTCTATTGTTGGTATGGTGCTTTCCCACCTGCCTAGGTGGAAGTCCTTGTGCAGCAGTTAGATATGGTAATTTCCCACCTGCCTGGGTGGAATTCCTTGGGCAGGAGTGGGGTATATAAGATTTTCCCCAAGGCTAAATAAACGGCATTCGGCTGATCTCCTTTCAAATGACCCAGGTCTCTTTGTGTGTTCTTTCAATCTCCAGGCCCTTGTCCGACTCGCGTAAGGTACAGTGGCGTGCGAACTATACCGAGGGGGTAACACAGAATTGGGTTACAATTGGAGGCCTCGCCGGGATCATCAGCAACTGCAGTCGGAGACCCATCTGTGAGATCGGGAAGTAGGGATTTCTGAGAGATCGCCCTCGAAAGTCTGGCCAGCAGGTAAGAAATTGAGTGGTGAGGAGGGTGTATTGGTTATGGGTGCAAGTAATTCTGTTCCAGTGTTAAGGGGCCGGTTAACAGGCCAGTTGTTAAGTCTTTTGGAGAAACAAGGCACCGGTATTAAAGTTGAGACAGCACAAGAGATCGTTAAGACGGTTTTAGAGTTTAGTCCCTGGTTTCTACATGCAGGGGGTTTTAATATTACTGATTGGGAGCAGGTAAAGGCTGACCTTCAAAATGCTCTAAATGAGCGAGGGCCAGAAGAATTCCCCTTAGCAATATTTTTGCTATGGTGCTTAGTCAGAGATGCTCTTCTCAGTGATGATGTTAAAGTAAAAGAGCAATTAGAGAATTTGAACAAAACCCTTGAGGAGATTCAGGAAGTAGAGAATCTGTGAGTTCTATTAAGAGTTTTGAGGAACAGGAAGTTAAGAGTATTAGAAGGGATATAGAACAGGAAGAAGAAATTTTAGAAAAGGAGATCGCACTGATAAAAAGAAGTTAGAAAAAGAGGAAAGGAAGGAAGCAAATAGAGATGTCTCCATGAGACCTCCGCCGCAAAATACATTTCTTGACACTTCAAATCCTTATACCAGTGCTTCCGCCCCTATAGACTTAGAGGCAGAAATTCGAGAGATCCAAAACAGATTAAATAATCTAAGTAGAGAGAGGCAGATTTACCCTGTTGTGGAAATTATTGATCCGCAAGGACAGAGGGTCAAGCAGCATAACCCCCTGGCCTTTAAGGATATTAAGCAGTTAAAAGAAGCAGTTATGGACTATGGAGCTCATGCTCCTTTCACTATAGCTTTTTTGGAATCCTTTGCAGAACTCAACCTTATACCCAATGACTGGATGCAGCTTTGCAGGGCTTGTCTTTCAGGGGGAGATTATTTGTTATGGAAAGGTGAAATGCAGGAAAATTGCAAAAAGACAGCACGGAAAAATGCCAGGCGGGTTTTCCCCAGCATAACCTTGACAAGTTAACTGGTGAAGGACAGTATGCTGGTTTAGCAGCACAGATTGCATATGATCCTTGTCTTATGATTTTTGTCAAGAGGTTTTACACCCCCATAGAAATGGAAATTTAAATGTCTTTATCTGGTTATGCAGGGACATTTATGGCACTCAAGTGATGGGTAGGGTAATTGTTTCTGCCCTTAAGGAAGGTCAAGGTGAAGCCAGGTTAAGGAATTGTTATCAATATGGAAGGTCAGGACACAGCAAAAGGAACTGCCCTGCAGGCAAAGGGACGGTTAATCAGCCCAGGAAAAAAGCCCAGTGTAGTGGCACGCGCCTTTAATCCCAGCAACTAGACCCAGCTACTAGAGACAGAGACTGGTGGAACTCTATGAGTTTAAGACCAGCCTGGTCTACAGAGTGAGTTCCTAGAACAGCTAGAGGCAGGATGCATAGTGACATCCACTTCTCCCTGGAATACTCTTATCTTTGTTATTAAGAAAAAGTCTAGTAAATGGAGGTTGCTGTAAGATCTTAGAGCAAAAAATGATTATGGACATTCTGCAGGGAAATCCAGACCCAACCTCCTTTCGTGAGTTGACACCTCAGGCAAGGAAATGTATTACTTTAATTGAGAAAAAGCTTGCCTCTGCTCATACTTATTATATTGTCTATAGTCAGCTGTTGCTATTGATAATTTTTCCCTCTCAGCATAGCCCTACTGGAGTTTTTTGGCAGCAAGGACCCATCCTATGGGTACATGAACACGTGTCACCTGTAAAAATTGTTATCTCTTACCCATCAGCTGTGCTACGTGTTATTCAGAAAGGGTATAAACATAGTTTGCAAACCTTTGGAATGTTACCTGATAAGGTTATTACGCCTTATACCCAGGCAGAAATAACTTGGTTACAAAATTTTGCTGAAGATTTGACCTTGTTTTTATGCACTAATCCCTGCCAGTTTGATAATCATTATCCTTCTGATAAGTTGGTCACCTTTTTCAAAAATTATCCGGTATGTTTCCCTAAAGTTATTTCTTTGCAGCCTCTGGCAGGGGCTCGGAATGTGTTTACTGATGGATCTTCCACAGGGAGAGCTGTGGTAGCCTCCCCTCCTGATTTTGATATTCAGCCTGTTGATACTAAATCTGCTCAGGTGGCTGAATTGATCGCTGTACAAATGGCCTTAGAGAAATATGCTGATATTCCATTTAACCTTTTTACTGATAGTCAATATATAAGCAAAATTCTTGCACCTTTGGAAACTGCAGCTTATATTGCCTCTGTATCCCGAGTCCAGACGCAGTTATTGGCTATTCAAACCCTGCTTTGGGCCCGGTCTGTTCCCATTTATGTAGGGCATTTACAGGCTCATACTGAACTCCCTGGTCCCTTGAGCGAGGGGAATGCATTGGCTGATCAGCTTACCCACCAAATTTGTGCGGTTAGTCTAGAATCTTATGAAGCCGCGGAAAAAGCTCATAACTGTTTCCCATTTGGGAGTTAATCCTCGTGGGCTTGCTCCTAATCATTTATGGCAAATGGATGTTACCCATGTTCCTTCTTTTGGGCGTTTGCAATATGTTCACGTAACCGTGGATACATATTCTCATCTTAACGAGCGCATCGTAAACTCAAAGCCTATCTGCATAAAACAAAAAAGGGGGAATATGGTTTCACCCCCAGAGACCATTTGTCTTTTACTTTATACATTTTAAATTTTTTGACTGTTGATGCTCAATCTCATACTGCTGCTGACTGGCACTGGCGGCCAGATTCTTCCGGGATGCCTCATGTTAAATGGAAGAATCTAGCAGATGGCACCTGGTATAGTCCAGATCCTGTACTGGTGTGGGGAAGAGGGGCTGTTTGTGTTTTCCCACAGGATGCTGACAATCCAATATGGGTACCTGAGCGTCTGGTGCGTGCTGTGGATTTTCCCGTCCAGAAGCCTGAAGACAGGACAGAGCCAAGAGATCAAGTAGATACTGGCTTGTCAACTGAAGAGTTGCTGGGATCCTGAGGAGCTAGCTGTGGTGGTCCTAGTGCTAAGGACCTATCTACCCATCCCGTGATAATGCAGCCATTGCTGAGGCTGCCAGAGCAGCTAGAGCTGCTGGATTTTCCATTAGTCAGTCAGTTGCTTCTGCTTGCACAATGGATACCCTCTCAGGGCAGGTTGCAAATGCCTTGGCCATGCAAATTGAGCTAAATTTACATATGAATATTGCAGTTAATTTTGCTATTGGTTGTGGTTAAAGTCCACTGCTAGGTTAAAGGCTTATTGCTGTTTTTCATGGACCCTGGATTATACAATTTACTAATTGGCTCTTGAGATTATTCTAGTTTACTATACCAGGGTTCCTTTCACCAGTGCTGAGACCTTACTTAAAGGACTCCAATTTGGGCAGACTTATTAAGCAGGCACAGTCTCCTAAGGAATGCTTATATGCACTGGAGCATCATCTTCATGGTTTCATGGTGCCAGAGCTAAAGGCAAACTCAGGTCAATGTTGCCACGTGGCAAGTCCTCTTAGCAATTGCCCCAGAGAATCTTTCAGCACAAATCTGGCTGAACTCAGTGATGGGTGACTAGTGAGCCAATGACGGGAAAGGTTTTGGGGGGGCTACCCCAACCTAAGACAGGAAATGTGTTTTGACCTGGATGCTTTCCCATGACGGGTAAGGGGTATTGCCTGACGTCCAATGCCACCCAAGACAGGCCTAGTCATAATTTATATAAAAGGGGGACCTGTAGGGCCCGGGTCTGCCCTTGTTTCTGGGGCTCATCTTGAGGACAGTTTCTGGTCAGATGACTAAGCATCCTGTTTGTTCCTGTGCTCCCTCTGCCCCGCCTGGTGATTTGTTTGTAGGGCATTGTTGACTCTATTGTTGGTATGGTGATTTCCCACCTGCCTAGGTGGAAGTCCTTGCGCAGCAGTTAGATATGGTAATTTCCCACCTGCCTGGGTGGAATTCCTTGGGCAGGAGTGGGGTTTATAAGATTTTCCCCAAGGCTAAATAAACGGCATTCGGCTGATCTCCTTTCAAATGACCCAGGTCTCTTTGTGTGTTCTTTCAATCTCCAGGCCCTTGTCCGACTCGCGTAAGGTACAGTGGCGTGCGAACTATACCGAGGGGGTAACACAGAATCGGGTGTTACATTGCCCCAAGTCCAGGAAGGTGAGCATGCAAACTGACAAGGCTCCCACAGAGCCCGTCCATGGAGTAGAATCAAAGCCCAGCGCCATTGTCCTTGACTTCTCAGTCAGCCTCCACCGTCAGCCACATTCAAAGAGTCCGGTTTGAACACATGCTCCATCAGTCCCATTCCAACTGGCCTTGGTGATCTTCCATTAGATCAGCCCCACCGTCTCCATGGGTGAATGCATCCCTCGCGGTCTTGACTTTCTTACTCAAGTTCTCCCTCCTTCTGTTCCTCATTTGGACCTTGGGAGCTCAGTCCAGTGCTCCAATGTGGGTCTCTGTCTCTGTCTCCATCCATCACCAGATGAAGGTTCTATGGTAATATGCAAGATAATCATCAGTGTGGCTATAGGACGAGACCAGTTCAGGCACCCTTTCCTCTGCTGCCCAAGGAACAAGCTGGGGACATCTCCTTGGACACCTGGGAACCCCTCTAGAGTCAAGTCTCTTGCCAAACCTAAAATGGCTCCCTTAATTAAGATATCTACTACCCTGCTCCCATATCCAACCCTCCTCCATCCCATCCAACCCATTCCCTCAAGCTCTCCCTATCCTCTCCTTCTCTCATCTCCCCTTATCCCCACCTCACTCCCACCCCCATGCTCCCAAACCCTGCCCAGAAATCAAAAATACCAATTATAGCCTATGCTGAAGAGGATGTGGAGTAGGGAAAACACTCATCCGTTGTTGGTGGGAATGCAAACTTGTGCAACAACTTTGGAAATCAGTGTGGCAGTTTCTCAGGAAACTGGGAGTCAACCTACCTCAGGACCCAGCAATTCCACTCTTGGAAATATACCCAAGAGATGCCCAATCATACTACAAAAGCATTTGTTTAACTATGTTCATAGCAGCACTATTTGTAATAGCCAGAACCTGGAAACAATAGAAGAATGGATAAAGGTGTGGCACATATACACTTTAGAGTTCTACTCAGCAGTAAAAAACAATAACATCTTGAATTTTGCATGCAAATGGATGGAAATAGAAAACACTTTACTGAGTGATGTAACCCAGACCCAAAAAGAGGAATATGGTATGTACTCACTCATAAGTGGATTCTAGCCATAAATAAAGGACATAAAGACTATAATTAGTGATCCTAGAAAAGCTAAATAAGAAGCTGAACCCAAAGAAAAACATATTGTTATTTTCCTGGATATTGGAAATTGACTAAACTTGCTTTTTTTCCAGCTTTTTTCACTTCCCTTTCTGTCTCTCATTAGAAAAGAACAGGCTTCTAAAAAATAACAATCTAGTATGACAAAATAAAAATAATAAGATAAAACTTCTAGGGCTTACATTTTTATTATCATTTATGGGATCACGTGTGTTAGCATGTTAATATTTGGTTATCATGTATTCCAGAACATAACAATGTTAAATGCTTAAATTTACTATATTTAAACAATCAGTAGGGATATGAGTCTTACTTACGTTGGAGCTATAACGAATTTAGGAATACCTCACAGTGATTCAGTGTGGTGATGCATGCCTTTAATCCCAGCACTTGGCAGGCAAAGGCAAGAGGAGCTCTGTCCATTCAAGGCCAGTCAGATCTATATTGCTAGTTTCTGGACAATCAGAACTACTCAATAGAGAATTTCTGTCTCAAAAACAGGAAGGAAGGAAGGAAGGAAGGAAGGAAGGAAGGAAGGAAGGAAGGAAGGAAGGAAGGAGAAAGAGAAAGAAGGAGGAAAGAAAGGGAGAGGTATAGTAGCATTTCAACTGTATTATAATAAATAATGACTGCCTGAAGATATGAGACTATAACAGTCCCACTGCTCAGCCTTACGGAACAGATTATGGTAACACACACCTTTTATCTCAGTAGCCATAATGGCATGCACGTTTAATCCCAGTAGCCACACTAGTTACCATAGACAATGGGTGGTGCATGACTTTAATGACAGTAAAGCTTGCCTTTAATCCAAGAGTCTAAAGAGGATTATAAAATGGGAAGAAACAATTGTCAATGGACAATCTCATTCTGAGATTCCTGGCCATTGTGATCTGAGGTCGAGGTAAGAGCCAGTGGCTGGCTCTTTTATTTTCAGATATTCAGGTTGAACCTCAAGTTTTTTCTCTTAGTTTTTATTAATCATGCTTCAGAGATGGGGGAGGGGGGAAGGAAGTAGAAAGGAAGGGAGAGAGATAGAACTATCAATGAGTCTCTGCTAACACTAATCCTCAAAATTTATCAATGAGGATTAAATGACTTTACTTAAAAGGCTGTTTTACAGTTTATAAAATAATTTTAACTGTTAATCTCTGTAGAGCAAATAGGCAATCCAATTTTGACTGAATTCAGTTTTGGTTTTGAGTTATAGTATTTGCTGAAATGAGACTCTAAGTTGTGTTGTGCAGAAGTGATGAGCCCTCCTTTAAACTGAAACTGGAAAGTTTAGGGAGTTGTTTATGTTAATCTCTTAAAAGTCTTAGATTCTCTAATTCATTGGAATATTTATTTATTTATTTATTTATTTATTTTGGCTTTTCAGGCCAGGGTTTCACAACCTGTCCTGGAACTAACTCTTGTAGACCAGGCTGGCCTCAAACTCACAGAAATCAGCCTGCCTCTGCTTCCCAAGAGCTGGGATTAAAGGCGTGCTCCACGGCCACCTGGCTTAGGTTATTAAATATTTTCAAAAGTTACTTGTCATCGTTCTTTATCCAAAAAATATACTTTAATATTTTATCATTCCCATCTAATTTATTATCTAGCTACATGATTCCCAGAAAACCCCAACCAACCACTGATTTCATGAGGATCATGGAATTTACCATGCAAGGTATAGACTTCCTGATTCTATCTCCTATGAATCATACACATAAACATAACAATTATATGCTTCATGTCAATATTCCCCATGCTGAGGTGATTTACTGTTTTGCAGATCTATCAACTATGAAGCTCAGAGAAACCACCTACTGTAAAATAAAAGGTTCATATTTCATATACCTGTTTTGTTGATGATTTTTATAGATTAGAAATTTGGGCTATTTTCAGATGGATAGTATTTTTCTTTTCTTTTTGACTTTCAGATGACTGTAGTACATGTAGTCTCATTTATTACTCTCAGCTAACTCATATGGAAAATTCCAAGGTTATCCAGACAGGGAGTCAAAGCACAGGTAATACTGGAATCTCTTCATTTTGGCTATTTAACAAAGTCCAGTGCAAGTATTCTAGCCAACTTTACTAAAGGAAATGAGGTTAAATCTTTGAAGACAATATTTATAAACTGAGGTTTCACACACACATACACGCACATGTGTGCACATAAACACAGCTGAATGCACATGCATGCACAGACGCGCGCGCGCACACACACACACACACACACACACACGTGTGTGCCCTTGAAAATAAATGTGCTCGAATTTCAGACTAATTGTTACAGTACAACTAGGCAACCAGATAAACACTTACGGGGAATTTTATCCCCATAGTAGCAGCATCCTTTGCCCTTGCATTTATTTAAATTCAGGACATAAAGAACATATTTTTTACCCCATAATGGGAATGGATTACTCTTTATGTCTTTGAGAATAAAACAAAGGACAAAGCAAAATACAACACAATAAAACAAAATTCTTATTTTTCTTTGTTGCCTGTAGAGTTTTGAGTATTACGTAGTAATAAAAGCACCACATTTGCTAAAATGTACAAATTTTCAGCATTATACTTTAATTGTTCTTTATTTAGATAGCATCATAAGCTCAAATTTCCTGTCTTAGTGCATTTCAATTTCATGATCCACTATTATGTCAAGATTTCTTTCCATAAAAAGATTGGAGTAATAGACTTCAAGGTCAGATAGAGCTTGGTCTAAATCATAATGTAATAAATTGCAGTTGCTTATGATTTTGTATTGTAATGATTATTATCTGATTTCTTACCATTTTGTCTTCTAATTTTATTATGAGTGATTATTTTAATAGTAGGAATATTTTGAGGATTAACTAAAACTGAAAAGTACTAATTGTGTCCGTATAGTTGAATGATCCTAACAGTTCTCGATGGTAAATGGTTTAGATGATAAGACTGTAAATAATGACTTTGTGGTATAGGCACAGGCAATGTAGAGGTGCTGGTCTGAAGAGTCTATCCAGTTAGCTTTTTATGAGTAATAGAGTCATTGATCATATACACGGCTTTGCTCACCCCATGCTTTCCATCCTTAGGACTGATCCTACTCACAATTTCTGAGCGGACAACAGTAAGGTACAACAAGAACAGTACTCATAACACTGTTGTGTGTGATTTTTAAATGTATTCTATGCTTTATGAATTTTCCTTGTGAGAAAGTTTCAGGAGTCAGAAGGAGAATCCAAATGCAAAAAGAATGATTAACTTGAGCCCTTCTCGCTCACTCCTCTTTGCCTCTACTACTGATTCCTTGTTATTTCTATTTGGAACTGATATCAATACAGCATTGATCTTAACTCAGAATAATCATAAGTCAGCAGACATATGCTATTGAATTTAGTATACAGGATATGCATACAGGTGTTAATAAATAATGTGACAGTGCTCATGTCACTGAATTTTAAGCAATTGAAATCAATTCAAATACTTCTATAAAAAAGTCTTTTAAATTACAGATTTTTAAATGTACCTTCGAGATTCATGTCACATATATTAAAGCTACATTGAGAGTATCAAAAGGATTTTAATTTTTTTTAAATTTCTCAACTTAAGAGCTCAGTCACAGTTTCTTTAACTCTTACCACATAAATCAATATTTTATTTTACAGCACAATATTGTAAGATGCTAAAATACTGTACTAGCATACTCAAGACATAAAATTATAGTAGGATTTTCTTGTTTACGAGGCCCTAAAATCAAGTACTTTATTAATGAACTAAACTGTCACAGGCATCATGTGCATTTTAATGAAGATAATAAATTTCTCACCAAATGATTTGTAATTTAAATTATAGCAAAAGAACTCATGATTATTCTTCATATTATGGTGGCTTTACCATAATTCCTGAAAATAAAACTAGCAATTTCTACATGTACAATTACCAAAAAAGCATTTTTCCTTATATTGAAAATAAAATATTTTCTCACCTAATACATCAGGATTATGATTTTTTCATCTCTTTCCTCCTCCCAGTTCCTCTCCACATCCCCATTCATATGTATATTCTCCTTTTTTGTCTCTCATTAGAAAAGAAAAGGCTCCTAGGGAATATATATATATATATATATATATATATATATATATATATATATGAGTTAAAAACTGTCACACTGAGCCGGGTGGTGATGGCACATGCCTTTAATCCCAGCACTTGGGATTCAGAGGTAGGCGGATCTCTCTGAGTTCTAGGCCAGCCTGGTCTACAAGGCTAGCTAGTTCCAGGACAGGCTCCAAAGCCACAGAGAAACGCTGTCTCAAGTAACCAAACAAACAAAGAAACAAACAAACAAACAAACAAAAAAAACCAAAAAACCTGTTACACTGAAGTTGAGTAACATAAATTAATGAAAGGAAAAAAGCCCAAATGAAGAGATCCACTAATTCACACACTAAGGAATCTAATAAAATTAATAAACTGGAAGTAAATCCAAAAAAAAAAAAAACCCACTTAAACAAATGGCTCTATTATAAGTCCTGGAACAACTTTTGCATTGTGCTCCAGTCACTGGGCAGTTGTATAAGATTTGTTCATGTTAATGCAGAGGGTGTTGTTTTCCCCATTTCCTCCATTCCAATCCCCTGATCATTACACTCTTTTATGTATCCACTTCTGCAGGTCTATTTTCTCATAAAATCTTTTCCCATTCTTTTACCAGGAAGTCATATCTACCACTGATGTTAAGTTTTGTTTCTTGAATGAAACAGAAGGATGTATCCCATTTTTACATTCATTCTGTTGTTCTGTTTTTCCATTGGGTAACTGAAACTATCAATTTGAGAGCTATCAATGACCAACTAATGAAGACCCAGAATTTTGTAGTCACTGAGGTGGTTTTGGTGTATGTGTCCTGCATGTGTGTGTCCTGCATGTGTGTGTCTGCGTGTGTGTGTGTCTGTATGTGTGCACATGTGTGTTTCTACTTTTGAGCTTGCTTTTCTGAGATTAATTTTCCTCATTTATTTCTATGTAGTTAACATTTTTAGGTTAGAGGTTTTTTTTTTTTTTTCTAACACCAATAATAGGACTTGATTTGTACACAGATACTGTTTAAATTTGATTTTATCGTGAAATGATTTATGTCATCCATATGGTGATTGGAGCTTTGCTGATTTGGTAGTCTTGACTGGCATCTGTGGTCTCTTAGAGACTGCCTCACATATGCCCAGATTCCTTGATTTTTAGATCTCTAGTGAGAAGTCATGTGTAATTCTAACAGTTACTTGATTTTTTTTTCCCCTGGAAGCTCTTAATGTTCTTTCATTGGTGTTTACAGTTAATGTCATGATTATTGTGTACTAAGGGTAACTTATTTTTCCGGCTTAGTCTATTTGGTGGTCTGTAAGCTTTTTGTTTTTATAGGCATGCTCTTCTATAGGTTTTGGCATTTTTCTTCTTTGGTTAGGTAAAAGATATTTTTGAGCCCTTTACCTGGCTATTTTTTCATTCCTTTATTCCAATAATTACTAGATTTGGTCTTTTCCTAGTGTTCCAGACATCTTGGATGTTTTTGTTAAGTTTAAATCCATGGTTGCTGGGAATCTGTTGCCTCTGATGTAATAAACCAGTCAAACTGAATCAATAAACATAGGATTATTCTGTGCAAAGCAATCCTTAGTGGCCCCAACGGAAGCTGAGGAGACCATGAGGGGAACCCACCTGGTGGGGGCTTTTAATGCTCTCAGGGGTGGAGCCACTGATGGCGGGTTTTCTCACAGGGTGTATTCCAGACTGAGGCAACTCCAGGGGAGGGGGCTTGGGGTGGAACCCCCACTCAAACATTCCAGACTCTTTATGTATATCGAAGCAATTGGCTGGAATGAAACTTCCACCCTAACCTTCCAGACTCTTTGGATATAGTGGCACCAGTTCAAGTCTGGCTACTTCCTGCAAGCATGGGATGATGTGGGAAGGGAAAGAGTTGGGCATTGGTGGGCTCACATTTAGCAGGAGGTACGGGTGGAAAAGCATCCAGTTAGCTGCCATCCTGGAGGCTTCAGGCAGTTGTTTCTAGAGAGATGTGAGAAGTCAGGTTGCTAGGAGAAAAATAGATTGTTATCATCAGTCCTATGAATGGGGCTGGCCATGGGAAGGTCGACACCTGCCAGAATGAAAGGGTCAGGGAAGTGCCGTAAGGGTGATTGAGTGAGACATGAGAACAGATATGCCCTTTAAAACCATATCTCAGTTGTTGGGTAGATGCCCACTTGAGCTTGGAAAGGCAATACCAGTAGTGAAGTCCTAAGAGCTGGTGCAGGTTTGTAGTGGCACTTCAATTGTATTTTAGAAAAAAAAAAAAAAGACTGCCTGAAGATCTGAGAGTAAAACAATCCCATTATTTAGCCTTACAGACCAGGTTATGGTAACACACACAGCAGCCACAATGACTCTTACCTAATACCAGTTGCCACACTAGTTGCCATAGAAATCGGGTGGTGCATGTCTTTAATCCCAGTGGTGCACCCCTTTAACCCCAGCCCTAAAGAAGAATATAAAATGGGGTGAGACAGCTCTCAGACAGTCTCATTCTGAATTCTTGGAGGCAGGATCGCCATTTTGGACTGAGGCCCAGGTAAGAGCCAATGACTGACTTTTTTGCTTTTCAGACCTTTAGGTTGAACCCCAATTTCTGACCCTAAGTTTTTATTAATCGTGCTTCACAGGTGTTAGCATGATCTGGAGAACACTCTCTGGTTGTTCTTGTCATGAGTCTGGGGGAAGGGTGACCTGTGCAGGAACTTGCAGGTATCTGTAGAACTGGAATAGATTTATATCTTTGTGTCATAGCAAAAGACAATTAGAGGAAATTGAAAACTTTTGAACCTCTGAAGTTATATCTGAAACCTGTTAATTCTGGACTACGAAGCCTGTGCAAGAGGCACACTAGTCTGTCCTTTTAGCAGGAAACTTAATGAAGTAATGAGTTACCAGTACCTAGTCATCAAGCACTATCCCGACAGGTCTGAGTGGGATAAGTAAATGAGCAGAACCGAAGCAGCTTTTCCAGCTACCCAGGAGAACCCAGGCTCTCTGTGGTCTTTGGCGAACACCAGTCTTAGCAGCAGTACTTGCCTTTAGCTGCTAAACCCAGGAGGTCTGACAGATTTTCCTCTGGGGGTAGGGTTTGGCCTGCCTGTCCTTGCAGGATGAGACAATTGAGTCCCCTAGTGACCATTCTAGGTGAGGTGCAGGCAGCTGATGAGGTGAAAGGCAGCTTTTTATTTTGTGGCTGGATTTGCCACATCCAAAGTGAGTCTGCAGAAGGAAATTCTTTTGTGGCCATGAATCTTCTTGGAAGAGCTAAGAATGCACAAGAACTGGCATGTCTCTCTATCATAATTTCTTTTTAATTCCATACTATCAGATCTGTAAAGGTACGTGAGGATCAGGGTACCATTAGCTGTCAGGTATATCTTATATAGACATATAAGTTAAATTTGCACATATAGTTTCCAATCAGTTATAGCTTACCAATATTAGTAGAGGAAAGAAGATTAGAAGGGATACTTTAGTCTCTAGCTTTTAAATATAGTCATGTGTTCTAGAATATAATCCTATTCTGCAGAAAGCAGAACCAAGTTTTAACATTGGGAACCCTGATGGCTCCTTGGCCAGGAGAGGGAAGGAGGGGGGGTATGGGTGGAGGGGAGGGGAGGGAAGGGGGAGGAGAAGGGGAGGAGATGGAAATTTTTAAATAAAAAAACATGAAAAAAAGCTAGTAAAAAAACAATTTAATGTTTTAAATCAATATCAAGGGATTTATTCTTAAATTACAAAGTCTGGTATTTAGGAACATTTATTCCTGTACATGAATGTGAAGGTCCACTTTTATTATCTCAGTAAATCAGCACTGTATCAAATCTTATTTTTTTTAGGACAGGACAGAAATTATCATATAGAAACATATTGTAAGTCAAAGTATATTGGAGAGAGATGTCTTCTCGGTTGGGTCATAGCACTTGGGTGTCCTTAGTAAAGATGGCACTGAGGTTTTTGTTTTGACTCTAAACAAAAGGGTGGTTATCCACATGTTTCTATTTTTCCAGAGCTGTTATAATATATAGATTTTAATCAAGCATACATGCACACATAGGCATAAAACAAGCATACTGCAGCTACATTACTTGCAAATTTTCATCTATACATAAGGAACAGATAAGACTTTTAGCAAAAACAAAACTTTGAAAGGATAAACAAAACTCTTCCCTAAAACCGTGTGAGATGACCAGCTAAAAATTCTTAAATTAAGAAAGAAAACTAAGAACAAAATGCATTTTATGGAGTTAAAGCAGCTCTTACCAGATTGGGGCACCCCTCTGCCTGGAACATGGAGAAGGTGCTGTGGAAAGAAACTGAGCATGGATGAACAAACCAGTAATGGCAGAGGGGCAGGAGCCATGCAGAGGAGATAGCCTGTTGCAGCAGCCATGTGCTGGACCTGAATCCCAGTGTGGCTGGGAAACACAGGAGAAGTTACAATGAGGATCCAAGAAAGGAACAAGTTGGGTAACTGGACAGAAGCTTGAAGCAGAAACAGGCAGAAAAGAAAGCAGGTTGCCTGCAAGAAAAAGCCAGGAGCATAGAGGAAGGCTAGGAACAGCAGAAGGAGATGGGGCCGTGATGAAGTGCTCAGGAAGCTAAACAAATCAACTTAGTTCCAGTTGGGATAAATTTTAAAGGGCGAGCGAGGAGTGAACTTGGATCTGGAAGCATCCATTTACAAGCCCTTAGCCAGAGACCCTGAAAATAAAACAGAGCATCCTCTGAAAAAGCCTGTTGTCAAAAATGTAGGAGGTTTGAGGTACCCCTTTCAAGTTGCTCCCCATACAAGGAGCCCCAAAAGGTAGAGACTGTCTCTACCCCAGAACAGACCAGCCACCTGGCACTGTAGTATCGTATTTACAGGCGGGTCGGAAGGGACACAGGGTTCTGGACCCCTTCAGAGGCTGTGGCTTGAAATTGGGTAACTCAATAGCAAGTCTGACCTATGGTGGGGAGGATATAGTGTTTTCCATGGCTACCTGGAAGTGGGAAAACTCAACTTTACTTGGATTCCTCACCAAATGTTGTTTAAATCCCTGGTTAATGGGAATCTGCCATCACTGGTGTAATAAGCCAATGTATCCAAATCAATAAGTCTGGGTTTATTCTGAGCAAAGAATTCCTGGGTGGTCCCAGGGGAAGTTTAGGAGACCACGTGGGGAACCCTTCAGGTGTGAGATTTTAATGCCCTTGGGATGGATGGTGGGCTTTCTCAGGGGCACAATCCAGACTGAGTTAACTTCAGGAGAGGGGATTTGAGAGTGGAGCCCCTGTGGGGCAGGTCACCCAAAGGAAGTTCTTTACTTCCAACCATTATCACCTGGGACTCTGGCCATCCATGAATTTAAATAGAAGCTGGTGTCTCAGTAGTTTACCCTGAGACAATGCCAGGCTGCAGGAAGAACCACAATCTGAGATCACCTGACCCCCACCCATTCAAAGGAAATTCCTGGCATTCCAAGCACTGTAGATAGAAACACCTGCCAGAGCCCAGTCACCAGAAAACCCTAGACGAATGTCAGCCAATCAGGGGTCTTAAAACCTAAGAAACCCTTTACCCCCACCTTTACTACTATAAAACTCTATTCTACTTGAGCTTGGGGCTCTCTGGTTATTCCAATATGTTGGACATGTGGAGAGACCGAGTTTGCAACCTTGATTAAAATAAAGGCTCTTTCTTTTTATATACACAACTCTTGGTTTCCTTGTCGGCTTGCGGGGATTGCGCAGATTTGGGCATAACAGCCCCCAACCTATTTTATGTCAGGAGTTTTTTAGACTTAACAATGTCTTTGACTTAGATATTCATTTCTTCTACTTTTGTTTTCAGAGCCAAAGTTTTTCTCTTCCATCTCCTGTAAACTGTTCCTGAAGCTTGCCTTACTGTTTCCTGTTTCAGTTCCTTAAATGTTCAAAGCCAGATTTTCCTCAATTTGTATATATTTTTTTATGAATTTTGTTTATACTTTCAAGTCTTGGGCAATTTTTTTTCATTTCATTGTATTTTTTGCTTATGTTTTCATAGACTTTTTAAGGAATTAATTTGTTCTTTAGGGAACTCTAGTATACTCATAAAGAATATTTTACTGTCTTTTTCTTGTCAATCAGCTCCAATGGCATTTTTAGGTCCTGCTATGGTAGGGTAACTAGTCTCTAAATGTTTCACTGGGAGATACTTGAGAATGAACTTAGCCTTTTGTTGCTATAGGGAACTCCAGACCCAATTTTCCTTCACCTAGGGCAATTTTTCCCTATATTTACACTTAGACAGTTGACTTTCATAAGTTCAAAACAACCTGAATGAAGATTCTAAAAATACATATCCAAGTGTGAATACCTTGCTATAGGAATTCCTACAGCCAGTAGCCTTTAATTACCCACCCAATTAGACATGGGCTCTTATATTATGTATTCTGTAAAGCATGCATCTGGCTTCTCTTTCGGCTGTGGGATTCGGTTACTGTTCCCTGTTCAAAAAGAGGATTGTAATCTGTGAGTCTACCCCTAAATAAATAACCCTCTATTATACATAATTCTGAACTAATATGAGATTGATTTCTTTTCTTCTTTCTTTCTTTCTTTCTTTCTTTCTTTTCTTTCTTTCTTTCTTTCCTTTTCTCTTTCTTTCTTTTATTTTATTTTTATTGAGCTCTACATTTTTCTCTGCTCCCTTCCTACCACTCACCTCCCCTTCAACCCTTTCCCAAAGTGTCAGTCTTCAATACCTGATTCAGGAGTTTTCCTAGTTGCCCTCGAACCAAGCTTTGCATAGACTCTGTATTCATGGGAAACTCTCAGACAAGATTCACACAAAGTGACAAAAGGTATTTGTAACACAAAGAATGGATATTAGCTGGTTGCTAACTCAGAACTAGACCAAGTGAGGGTAAGATTTGGGGGTAGTCGCTAACTCTCTGGCACCAGGCCAGCATAAATTCTGCTATGGATTTTGTTTTTACACTGTTATCTAGGCATCTGGAATTAGGAAGATAATAATTTATAAGTACTGATATTTGGTTGTGTCTTTGTTGGGTGAGTGTTTTGTTTTTTTTTTTTTTGTTTCTGTTGCTATCTCATTTAATTAGGGAAGTGTGATAGATGTGTAATATATATATATATATTGCAGCCCTGGTAATTATTGACTGATAAGTGTATCTAGCAACTGGGACTTGACCCTGAGTAAATGAAAAAGGGTTTGGGGGACTGAGGGGCTTTACAGGAAGGAGAAAAAAACAGGGTGTTCCACAAGAACCTACTTAATCAGTGCCCTAGGATTGGGAGGCAGCGAGTGGGAGGAGACAATTGAAAGGTTTGCTACAGAGCTGTCAATTATTGTACTGGATTTGGAGGGATGGAGGGGAGGTAAAGATCTGCAGTTAGTATACTTGCTTCCCTAGTCATAATATGTTAGTATTAAGTAAGAATATGTGTAATTGCTGATCATAATCAACAATTAAGATTAAATTTTTATTTTTTACCATTTTTTAAAATATAGTGAACTAAGGAATAAAAATTTTATTATTAAATTAGTTCTACCTATCACTTCTGTGTAATTCATACTATAAAATATGAATGACTTCTCTTTTAAATTCAACTTATCTCACTTAGAAGTGTACTTCTTAGGGCTACCGGGTAATTCATAAAGAAGTCAAACATCTTTGTGATGTTACTTTAAACATTGTGGGAATATGAATATCCATTAATGAGAACAGCAATGTAGGCAGAACTTACAGATGTTCCCCATCTTGTTAAAATGTGCAGATGGTAGGCAATCCCATCTTGATTGTTGTGGATGTGCCTGTCTTAATCGTGTTCTCTTGCTGTGAAGAGACACCAAGACCAAGTCAACCCTTTTAAAAGAAAGTATTTAATTAAGGGCTTGCTTACAGTGTCAGCGGCTTAGTCCATTATCATCTTGGATAACACAGTGGTATAAATGTCAGAATGTTGCTGGAGAAGTAGCCTAGAGCTACATATTGATCCACTATCCAAAAGAGAAACTTGGCATGGACTTTTGCAACCTCAAACTCACTCCTAATTACACACTTCCTAATTACTCACTCCTAATTACACACACCATAGTACCTATGGTGGGCCATTCTTGTTCAAACTACCACAGGCCTTTTATTCTGACTGTTTTGTGCTCCTTCATTTAGATTATACCATAGGACTGATGTTAGGGGAGAAAACCCAACAGTCATTATATATTGTACATGACAAGCTAGAGAGAAGTTTTCTTGTCCTTGGAGAAACTGCCATGAGGTTGAAAGAACCATATGGCAGGGAATGCTTAGATTTACTAATTGTGGAGAGCAGCCACAAACCGCCATGCAACAGGAAATGAAAACAGGTGTTCCAGTTTAGCAGAAACAAGGGACAAGTTTCAGCATTCCCATATCTGAGATCAGGTTTCTGTATCTCAGTTGTGATTGCCGCTCTGGAGGTTGTTGATTCCAGGCTAATTACACTTGAGCTGAGCAATCGTTAGCTGGGCACCCAAAGATAATGTGAGATGAAAAAACTGCCTTCTACATTGTTAAGTTTGTGATAATTTGGTATACAAGTGCAACTGAAAAAAAATATTAAACTTATTTCTTTCCTCATCTATATAATATGGAAACAATGTACAGAAGCTATTAAGAAAACCTAAAATTTATTTATCAAAATAATGTTTGGACTCAAAAATTAATTTTATTTGAATACACATTCATAACTTTATTCAATCTCTCATTTATTTACTTAAAAATATATTTTATTTCCACTGGATTCAGTTTGAATTCACCTTGAAAATGAATAATGAACACATTTCCCAGGTTTTGAAAAGTAGTCAAGCAAAGATTTGATAAAGTATTCCAGAATTAAGGAGAAATTCAAAACAATGTTCTATTAGTAATGGGCTAAACTTGTGTTTGCCTTTATCATCATGAGCTAACATTGATCATAATAGTTTAAACTATACCAAAATATTTATATTAAAGACAATTTCTAGCTATAAGTTATATATAGTCTTAATCAGTGCCTGTGGAATTTCAAAGTGCATAGGGATCATCTAGGGATCTCATTAAAATTTGGTATGTGATGCATTAAGCCAAAAGCAGGCCCAGGGTTCCACCTTTCTAACAAGCTCCTAAGCTGTGTTGATGCCATTGGTCATAGATCAGGCTATCAAGAGTAAGGCCATTCATGACCTCTAAAGGTTTATTCAAAGAGATATGAGGTACATGTGTATAATTTGTATCACAGTTTTATATCAGTGTTTCTGTTTTCACATAATGTTTATAGTCAAATCTTGCATTCAAATAAATATACATAGTAGCACCAAGCAATTAATTGAGTAACTTATTGTTATTCTTTAAAAATTAAAAACTTTGCATGTTTTACTGTGACCTATTGTGCATTCACAGAGATATTCTATCTTCACAGGGAGGAAGAAATGGTGACTGGATAAATTAAAGAACACAAATTTTACACACACACATATAGTACTTTATAGCAAAATATCAGTTGATACGATTTTCATCTATAACTAATGCATTTTGAAATAATTCAGAAGAATTGATAGATAAATAACAGCTTCATAAAAGGAAGAAAATGATACAAAACATTCAATTAGCACTTTTCTGCATGAGAAATCTAATACTTGCCTAGGTTTTGCCTGGGTTCTCTGAATAAAATGATACAACAAACACTGCATTAAATTTGACTGTTTCCAGTAAGAAACATAGTATGGTATCCAGTGCAGACTGTCGTTTAGTTTCTGCGATGGACAGTCTTGACTGTTCACTTAAGGGGATTTTGAGTCACCATTTGAAAAATCCCCTGGAATATCCAGAAAGGAGGATTACTTTAATGTGTTTACTTGAAAAGAGAAAGCAAACCTTAAGGGTGGCTGGCACCTCTTCTTAAATTGGAGTCCTTGATTGGATGAATTGGAGAATGCAAGCTGAGCTCTAGGAAGCTCCTCTAGGCTTCCTGACTATGGACACAATATTACTAGCTACCTCAATCTCCTGTTGTTCCATCTTCTTGTGCTGTGGGGCTGTATTTGCTGGAACTGTTAAGTCCACAACAGGCCCTTCCTGCTTTAGATTGCAATGAGAGGCATTTTATCTTTGTAAGGAGTGAATAAACATGTAAAGAAAATTCTACAGTTGATGCCGTGAAAAGCCTTATGAGAGGGACGTGAAGGAGTTTGAGGGTGCAGCTAGAAAAGACTTGCATATTCTAAACAGAGCATAAGGGATATTCAGACAGAGTCGTCGGAGACTGAGAGGAATGTGAACACTGCAGATCTGGTTCCTAAGGATTCAGAGGAGGACCGGCATTCTATCAGGAACTAAATTATGTATTTATGTGGTATGCTGGCAAAGAATCTAGTTGCATTCTGTCTGTCTCCTGAGAACTTGAGTGATGCGGAGAGTAAAACAGGTGAACTAAGTTCTTTGTCAGAGGAAATGTAAGCAAAGGATAGCATTATGATGCTTCCATCATTGCTGCTCAATGCCCTTTTCAAGGTCTCCTGTGGGAGAGGGCAAAATGTGGAAAAGAAAGATAATAAAAAATTAAAATGTGGTGAAGAAAGGTATGTGGATATATTTAATGTTTCAGACAAGGAGAGTACAGGAGAAAGTCATCTGTAATTGTTAAAGAGATTAGCATCATTAAATAGAATGTGGTGCGAAGCTCTGGGGCTACATGAAAGTTGTTCAAGGGCAAGCAAGACCCTAAGCTTTGAAACTGCTATCCTAGGAAGATAAAATTTTATTTTCAAGAGAGCCAAAACTGAGGATTTCATTTGTGATGGTCTCTTCTCAAAAAACAATCACTTACATAGTATACATATGACATATGTATTGAAATAATTCTTATTTTCAAAAAGAAATATCTTAGTGTTTTTACTGTGAGTGTGTTGTGTGTGTGTATGTGTGTGCATGCGCGTGAGCGCACACGCATGTGTAAGATCATGTGGAGCCCAGAGTTGTCAACTTCCCCTGGAACTGGAGATACAGGCAATTGTGAGTTACTAAATGTGGGTTTTGGGAATTGAACTCAGGTGCTCTGCAAGGGCATTGAATAATCTTAACCAGTTACGCATCACTCAAGTCCTAACAAAATTCCTTAATGTTGTTATATACACAAATATGTGGTTTATTTGATTCTCTTAACCAGATTCATATCAAGGCAAAGTCATTAGAAAGAAACAGAAAATTGCATACATACATAAGAAATAGTATTTATTTATTATAATCTCTTGATACACTAGATACCTACTTTCATTTGCACACATTTCCATTAAATTTATGAGATACGTACTCAGAAATAAATACTTTCAATATGGTATCATATAGAATATAGTAACTATTCTGTTGTTTTGACTGATTTTCAATTTATATGATATTTTACCTATAGGAGAACAACTTTATTTTATGATTAAATTTAACCATGAATAGTAATAATAATCTCTCTCTTCTCCAGAAATAGTGGAAGAAAAAAAAAACACTTGTATATTGACTTCTGTTGATCAGGAATCAGAAGACTGAGGATAAATCATTACCTGTCCAGTTATAGTAGTTAAAATTCTTTCTCCCTTCAATATTGATTTTAAATCTGAGATTCCCAAGAGATACTGAAAGTAACGCTTCATACCTATAAGCATAAGGTACATAATATAAATTAAATGTATTTGTTTCTTAAAAAACTTTAAGATATTTGTGTGCTTTTTTTTCCCTCTTATGATGAATTTTTAAAATTCTTTTCACCAGTGCTTCCTCTTCTCTACTCATTTTCATGGCAGATCAACCCTTTTCAAGAGACAATCATAATTTGAGTTAAGAAAGGATGAGTGCTACACAGAGGTGGCTATGCTGCCCTTTATTTGGAGCTTTCTTTGTGTGTAAATAATGACACACCACGTGGGTAGCAGAAACCGATATACATGCCGTACTGACTGTCTCTCACAAGCTGAACACATAGAGGCACTTTGGAAATTGCCATTGCTAAGTAAAGCAGCAACTCTTATATTGCGAATAGGAAATTTTTTTTTTCTCCCCACTGAAGCAGTCAGATGAATTTTTCAGATATTTTTTATGAAACTAGCATATCTGATGGTCATCTACATTGTAGACATATTTGTGTCTGAGTGTCTTTATGAATTAGAACCTAATATTCAAATACTAATAAAAATCTGTTTTTCAGTTTACAATGATTCTGTTGGCCAACCTGAGTCTCTATGTACTAGAAGGAAGTACTTCCTTATTCCCTTTATTTCTACCTCCTTTTTCCTATTCTTCTCTACCTTTCAGAACTCCTGAGGTCATTGAAGAAGTGTGCAATGAAGTGAGATAAGAAGGATGGATGGGTCTCCAGCTAGTGCTCTTGTTGCAGGATGAGGGCCGGCTTGTTTTTCCCGGCCACCTGACTAATTTAGCCCCAAAATAACCACACAGAAATTGCATTAATTAAAACACTGCTTGGTCCATTTCTCTAGCCTCTTATTGGCTATCTCTCACATCTTGATTTAACCCATTTCTATTAATCAGTATATCGCCATGTGGCCATGGCTTACTGGGAAAGATTCAGCATGTCTGACTCTGGTGGCTCCATGGCGGCTCTCTCTCCTCTGCTTTCTTCCTCCCAGCATTCAGTTTTGTTTTCCCCACCTACCTAAGTCCTGCTCTATTAAAAGCCCAAGGCAGTTTCTTTATTCATAAACCAATGAAAGCAGCACATAAACAGAAGGACCTCCTACACCATGCTCTAATGCTCTCTGCTATCTCCTGTCATCTGCAAGGCTGTTGTCATGCGACTCATATATTCCCTTTGTGGCTTTTATGGTGAGCTTTTCTTCTCATTCAAGTTTTCTTCCTTAGGTGGACTGTGCAGGCAGAAATCTGGCAACTTTTTTCCTCTTTCTCCTCTAGAGTGTAGAAGTTTTTTCACAATTATTCCTGGACAGCCCAGTGCAGGTTTTCTCTTTCATGTCCTAGGTCCTAGTACAAAGAGATTCACAGGTTTGAGTTTTCTCTCTCTCTCTCTCTCTCTCTCTCTCTCTCTCTCTCTCTCTCTCTCTGTCTCTCTCTCTGTCTGTCTCTCTCTCACACACACACATATACACACACAAACAAACACACACAAGCATGCTTGATAGTGAAAATGATAAGCACACAGAACAGTTCCATAGCTCTCTCAAACCATTCTGTTGCAATAAAACTGCTATTATTTCACTTTATTAAAAAGGAAAAAAACATTTATCTTTCAGTACCAGAAACTGCTGTTGATACATTATGATTCTTAAGCTATTCTTTTATGATTAAAGAGAGCTTCTGAAAAATATATAGATAACTAGCAAATCCTTCCATCTGGGAATATGATTCCAACCTCTTTTTCCTCAAGAAAATCTGTTTCTGTAGGAACTCTAAGAATTTATCACATTTTGGTCCTAGGGGACTGGATAGGTATCACTTCTACCCAAAACTTGAGACTGAGGAGCATCCTAGAATTGATAATTTCTCTTTAGTATCCTTCTTAGGTTAGTATGCATTTTTCTTAGATATTATGAAAAAACCTACAGTTAATAGGGTCATTTCTATCTACTAGAAATACAGTGTTCTATAGAGTAATAAAGTGCCTGATTAGAAAGATTTTAAGGGTATGTGACTTGAGTTTATATTATCACCTACAGGATGTCTGAAGTACTTAGAGAATAAACATCATAATCAAATCCTCTAAAAGTCTTTAGTTAAATTTAAGATACAATAATCCATTAAGAAGCGGTGATTTCATGGTCTGAAGTCTGGAAGAGTAATCATTTTCCAAAGTATTATGTTCAATAACTGTTTGTTTAAAATATTTAAGACTAGGTAATAATCTAATAAAAGAATATCAAAAACTATTGAAGAAAAATATGTGTATGCAATAATCTTTAATATAAAAGTAGAATATAAAAATAAATACATTCACTGAATGACCTGTGTGTACTTTTGATTCTTGCATTTTCCCTTTAAATATGAGAAGAGATAAAAGAAAATTTTCTACCTCTTAAAAATCGAAAAATGGGGAACATTTCACTGGCAGGTATCAAATAAAAACGTCAGAGGTTACGAAGTCAATAGTCACCTTAATTGTATCCCTGCAACATTTCTTATATATGGGTCATATTTGTGCCATTTAATATTTTTTAAGATATGATTCTCAATTGTTTTTATGTATAAATATTCAGAGGCATAAAATGGTGAGTCTTTGTGAAATCCATTACTCCTTTCCATAAAATTTGAAGTACTTTTTCCAGGCAGAAAAGAAAAGGTAGCATGTTATTATATAATGCAATATGAAGAGTCTTCAAACAGGCCGTTTTTTTTTTTTTTTTTTTTTTTTTTTTTCCTAACAAACCAGAAGCAAACTTTATTCCAGAAACCAGATCCTAGGAAAACCAGAAGTAAACTTAAAAATAAAAAGTAAAAATAAAACATTGCGGGGCACAGAAGCTTATCCGCTTGTTGAGACCACAGCCAGAGATGGCGTTTGTTAGGCTGTGGCGCAAGGCAGGTTTTTTTTTTTTTTTTTTCATGGTTTATTTTTTTATATTTAAAAATTTCCATCTCCTCCCCTCCTCCTCCCCCTTCCCTCCCCTCCTCCTTCCCCTTCCCTCCCCTCCTCCTCCCCCTTCCCTCCCCTCCTTCTCCCCCTTCCCTCCCCTCCCCTCCACCCATACCTCCCTTCCTTCCCTCTCAAGGCCAAGGAGCCATCAGGGTTCCCTACTCTATGCTAAGACCAAGGTCCTCCCAACTCCCCCCAGGTCCAGGAAGGTGATCGACCAAGCTGACAAGGCTCCCACAGAGCCCGTCCATGCAGAAGAATCAGAGCCCAGCGCCATTGTCCTTTGCTTCTCAGTCAGCCCCCACTGTTGGCCACATTCAGAGAGACGGGTTTGGTCGCATGATACATCAGTCCCATTTCAACTGGAGTTGGTGATCTCCCATTAGTTCTGTCCCACCGTCTCCATGAGTGAACGCATCCCTCACGTTCCTGACTTTCTTTCTCATGTTCTCTCTCCTTCTGCTCCTCATCAGGACCTTGGGAGCTCAGTCCAGTGCTCCAATGTGGGGCTCAGTCATTTTCTTCATTTATCGGCAGGTGGAGGTTCCCTCACGGTCCTGACTTTCTTTCTCATGTTCTCTCTCCTTCTGCTCCTCATCAGGACCTTGGGAGCTCAGTCCGGTGCTCCAATGTGGGGCTCTGTCATTTTCTTCATCTATCGCCAGGTGGAGGTTCTATGGTGATATGCAAGAAATTCATCAGTATGGCTATAGGAGCTTTTCAGGCTCCCTCTCCTCAGCTGCCCAAGGAACTAACTGGGGGCGTCTCCCTGGAAACCTGGAAACCCCTCTAGGGTCAAGTCTCTTGACAACCCTCAGGTGGCTCCCTAAATTAAGATATATGCTTCCCTTCTCCCATATCCACCCTTCCTGTGTCCCAAGCATCCCATTTCTCCGAGCTCCCCCCATTCTCCCCTTCACGCTTTTCTCTCCCCATCTTCCCTTGGCCGTGTCTTGCCCAACCCTCAAGTTCCCAATTTTTGCCTGGCGATCGTGTATACTTCCAATATCCAGGAGGATTACTATATCTTTTTTTGGGAGTTCACCTTATTATCTTCTCAAGGATCCCAAATTATAGGCTCGATGTCCTTTAATTATGGCTAGAAACCGATTATGAGTGAGTACATCCCATGTTCATCTTTTTGGGTCTGGGTTACCTCACTCAGAATAGTGTTTTCTATTTCCATCCATTTGCCTGCAAAATTCAAGATGTCATTGTTTTTTACCGCTGAGTAGTATTCTAGCATGTATATATTCCACACTTTCTTCATCCATTCTTCCACTGAAGGGCATCTAGGTTGTTTCCAGGATCTGGCTATTACAAATAATGCTGCTATGAACATAGATGAGCAAATGCTTTTGTGTATGATTGGGCATCTCTTGGGTAGATTCCCAATAGTGGAATTGCTGGGTCCTGGGGTAGGTTGATCCCGAATTTCCTGAGAAACCGCCACACTGCTTTCCAAAGTGGTTGCACAAGTGTGCATTCCCACCAGCAATGGATGAGTGTACCCCTTACCCCACAACCTCTCCAGCAAAGGTTATTATTGGTGTTTTGGATTTTAGCCAATCTGACAGGTGTAAGATGATATCTCAAAGTTGTTTTGATTTGCATTTCCCTGATAGCTAGGGAGGTTGAGCATGACCTTAAGTGTCTTTTGGCCATTTGAACTTCTTCTGTTGAGAATTCTCTGTTCAGTTCAGCGCCCCATTTTTTAATTGGGTTAATTGGCATTTCACCGTCTAGTCTCTTGAGTTCCTTATATATTTTAGAGATCAGACCTTTGTCAGTTGCAGGGTTGGTGAAGATCTTTTCCCAGTCAGTAGGCTGCCTTTGTGTCTTAGTGAAAATGTCCTTTGCTTTACAGAAGCTGCTCAGCTTCAGGAGGTCCCATTTATTCAATGTTGCCCTTAATGTCTGTGCAGCTGGGGTTATGCGTAGGAAACGGTTCCCTGTGCCCATTTGTTGTAGAGTACTCCCCACTTTCTCCTCTATCAAGCTCAATGTGTTCAGATTAATATTGAAGTCTTTAATCCATTTGGACTTGAGTTTTGTGCATGGTGATAGATATGGATCTACTTTCATTCTTCTACAGGTTGACATCCAGTTATGCCAGCACCATTTGTTGAAGATGCCCTCTTTCTTCCATTGTGTACTTTTGGCTCCTTTATCAAAAATCAGGTGTTCATAGGTTTGTGGTTTAAGATCCGGGTCTTCTATATGATTCCATTGGTCAACTTCTCTGTTTTTATGCCAATACCAAGCTGTTTTCAATACTGTAGCTCTGTAATAGAGTTGAAGTCAGGGATGGTAATGCCTCCAGAAGTACCTTTATTGTATAAGATTTTTTTGGCTATCCCGGGTTTCTTGTTTTTCCATATAAAGTTGATTATTGTCCTCTCAATCTCTGTGAAGAATTTTAATGGGACCTTGATTGGGATTGCATTGAATCTATAGATTGCTTTTGGTAGAATTGCCATTTTTACTAGGTTGATCCTCCCAATCCACGAGCAGGGGAGATCCTTCCATTTTCTGGTATCCTCTTCAATTTCTTTCTTCAAAGACTTAAAGTTCTTGTCAAATAAATCCTTCACTTCCTTGGTTAGAGATACTCCCAGATATCTTATGCTATTTGTGGCTATTGTGAAAGGTGATACTTCTCTGATTTACCTCTCTGCTTCCTTATCCTTTGCAAACAGGCCGTTTTAAGTGTGATGCTTCTGTGCTTGTTCTGTTGCTATTGCTCTTCCTAAAGGTTTCCCATTTACCTAAAAAATATTTTTTTTAAAATCCCAGGGGGATCTTTTTGATTTTATTACTCACTTTTTTCACAAAAACATAGATAATCAAAAATGAAAAGAGAGTTGAAAAATATTGCTGGGTATCACAATGTAGCAAGCACATGTCAGATTTTGCAAACTTGGCCTCATTCATTCGAATGGTCATTGAGATCAGTTCCGGTGCTATGACAGGAAGAAAGGGAAAGCAGAGAAGGGGAGGACTGGATGGGCAGAAATAGGGAGGAAACGAGAGAAGGAGGCAAGGATGCACAGATATGAATTGAGCTGTAATGTGATCTAATAACCACTAACAGTATCTTCTAACCCCAATTGGAAACTCTGGATCCACAATACCAGGTATCAATGAAATCTCAAGAATGAAGGTATACTATAATGTGTAGTCATTGATATAAAAGTTGATAGTATGAGTTGTTTTACTTGGGGCATCACTTCAGCTAGTCAGTGGGGTCATTAAGCCTTTTCTGTTAAAGATGACTTTGTTGAGTTTGCCCTTCATTTACTAAATCAAACTTAATTTGTGTTTTAATTACAGAACAACTTTTTGGAGATGACACTTTCCTCTGAGTCCACATTCACTCCTCATATTGGAGAATGACTAGGGCTGTTTGTTTTTGAGATTCAGTTCTTTCCTGTGCTTTTGTTGATTACAGATATGGCTTCCAGCTTCCTTTCAGATGTTTAATCCAAGAGTGTTTTCTTTCTTTACTGACAGGCACCATTTTGAGGGACTTAGGCTGATAGCACTGATTTTATTTTCCCCCACAAACCCTAGAGCCATTTCTGTACCATGAAAAATATTTTGCTTGAAATTCTAAGACTGTATTCAACAAAAGACACTTAACTCTGCCTCTAGGACACGATTTATTCCACATGGCAATTATGAGAGTGGAGTTCTCCCCTTGGACAAGGGGAGAGCTAAATTGACAGGTTCAGAGCAATGCCATTCTTAGCATCTCCTATAACTTCTCCTTGTGTGGATCCGTAAAAGTAAACTCAAAACTGATATCCCAACCTGTGTTTTACTTGTCATAAAATTCCTCTTGTCAGTTCTAAACATACATAGCTATATCTCTTATAGACAAATATTTGCTAAACTAGAATGATTGACCCACTTATTAGTGACAGCAATGAGTAAAGCAGAAAACTTTTTCATCTAAGTGCAACTTATATTTGAGTTCAAACAAACAAAACTACTCCTACATCTTAGACCAAAATGAAAAAAAAAGTTAAAAAATGTGTGAAGTTTATCTTCTAAAAGGCAACTAACTCCCTGCAAAATATATCAGAGGTTAATTTTGTTTAAGTTAGTTAAAATCTGAGTGATTCGGCTTCTCCTTGACTCTTCTCTTGGGGAGTTTCCTTTTCATCACTGAGACTGTTCACTGACAGCCTCTTCTATTAGTTGTGTCCAAAGTGTCCACTATGTTGAAAGTTTTCTTTTGTTCTTTAATTAGTTTCTTTATTTCACCAACTTTTGAGGAAAGCTCCTTTTAGTGACGAGTGAATTCCTCTAAGAAATGGGAGGTGTTCTGTACAAGAATCAGAATTCTGCATAAAACTCCAAATTACTAAATATTACTTTTAAACTATTTTCTTTGAATTATCACATCTTTGTGTACACCCAAATTTAAAGTGCCTCCTCCTTTCCTTTCCCACTATTAATGGTAGTGACTAATACTAATTCTGTCTCACCTGCAATGACATAACAGAGTCATCCCATTCTTTGTTCACACCTTTTCATACATGTCAAACGAGAATGCCACAATAGGAAAGTACTGTGTAGAAGCCTAACTCCCATATGATAGGCATGGAAAACAAAATTTGATAATAATTTTGCATGGATTGTTGGGTTAAACTTACTGCATGTAATGTGAAAACAATGTGGAATGTTGCTAATGAATTCAAACAAATAGATAATCAATAAAAGGGTGAATCTTGTGACTAAAAAAAAACCCAGTTATGTGTTTAGCCCAGTACTTTCCAGATGTGAACAGTGTCTATTTCTATTAGGGAGATATTTATTTGGTTCATTTATAATGACAGCTTAGTTTCTTTTCCACATTTCCTATTAAGACTGAATACCCTAAGGGGAAAGACTATATATCTTAATTTTCTTTACTTTTAAGCCACAGCATATTATATATTACCTGTTACACTATAGCCTTGTATTCACCTTTTTAAAAATCAAGAGATAAGAATATAATAGTCTGATTACCATCAGATGGACAGTAATTAAGATGTCATTTTTTTTATTTGATTTGAAGTAAAATTGTAAGCTGTAATTTACAGTACTTTTATCAAAAGGTACAATAAAAATTTCATGCTATAAGCTGTAATATAGCTTCTGGGTTGCAGGACATTGGCAGGTTAGGGCAGCAGGAAAGAAGTGGAAAAGCATCTTCTAGTCCCCCACACAAGTAGAGATGGTCATTCTGAAATGTAGTGTCAGACAAGTTTCTAACACAGATTTTTGCACATCTCCTGAAAATATCTTTTATGGATATTTCTCAAATAAGTAAACAAAAAGTAAATATAATTTATCTGCCTCTTTAAGAAACATTTGGCATAATTTAAAGTATATATGCTTTGGTAAGTTTTGGCCTTGGAGAGTAAAACATGCATTGCAAAGGACACAGAAAAGCATGATGACTATTATTTTAGAAACTCGTGTTCAAGCCGGGTGGTGGTGGCACACGACTTTAATCCCAGCACTCGGGAGGCAGAGGCAGGCGGATCTCTGTGAGTTCGAGGCCAGCCTGGTCTACAAGAGCTAGTTCCAGGACAGGCTCTAAAAAAAAAGCTGCAGAGAAACCCTGTCTCGAAAAACCAAAAAAAGAAAAGAAACTCGTGTTCAAATTTCAGAGAGGCTATCTGACTTTGATTGAACACTTCAGGTGCCACGGCAAAGCTTTAGTTTGTTCTTCCCTTTACCTGGAGAGTTTGGAACTGCAGGAGAGAGGAACAATATGTCCCAAACACTATTTGAATAACAAAGTGAATACAAATAGAAAGTACAGCCTTTGTCATTCCAACATGAAGAATTCACAAAGGCTTTGTGTCTTGCTTTTGCTAGAAAAACACCTATCCCAGTAGTATCAGTCTGAAGAGCTCTCCACCAGAGCTCAGCTCTTGTTTGTCACTAGAAGGAGAGACTCAAAAAGAAAAGAAAGTCATAGGAATCAAATGGCTTGCTTCTGCAAATCTGATCCTGCTGCAGGCTAGAGAATGCTGACATTCATGATGAAAGTCCAGTAAACAAAGGCTTCTACCAATGTGATTCATGGGAGCTGAGACTGTTATGGTGGCTGTCCTCATTCAGTCATGCAACCGACATTGCGAAGTCTCATTTTTCTTTTCTCTAAAGACTGTGCAGGGCTATCTGGCAGGGCATGTGTAAAGGTCTCAATGGTTTCTTTAGTTCAAAGAATGAATGTGGATGTCTAACAAATATTGGAAATATGTATCTGGGGAGAGCTCAGTGTTTTAACATAGTATTTTCTCTTGCAAGAGGACCTAGTTCAGTTCTCGGCATCCACGTGGAGACTCACAAATGCCTCTAATTAGAATTGAAAAGACTCTGAAACCTTCTTTTCTTCTGTGTGCATGCACCAGGAATGCAAGGTACACACCCCTCCACACACACATCCACCACTCCACACACAGATACGCTTATGTGCATATACATATAGGCTAAACATTCATCCACATAAAGTAAAATGAATAAATAAAAGTACCCAGATCCCTCTCAATCTGAAAAAGTGACAATATTTTGTGAAGTTTTGTCATTTCCCACTCATTTTGGGCTATATCAGCTGGCCTGGAGGAAGGTATACTTCTGTATCATCTTCTTCCTCCTTATACCACTGCTGATCATAGAAGCCAATTGTTTTATGCTTACCTGTATTTTTATAGTAGATAAGGAGGCAGGTAATGAGGAATTTGGAGGAAGAAAACTTGTTTGTAAGAAGCAAGCTGTTTCTTCATTCACAAATCAGGTCCTGCCCATAAGTTTTTCTCAAATTAGAGTTGACACATTGGATTACATTCTAATTTTAGTGTGTACGTTTATCTAGTGGTTGGAATTAAGACAATTCAAATATTTTCCAAAGATTACTGGGAGAGTATGTGAAATGTGAAGCTAATCAAAAATCACAAGTTAACTAAAACAATTCTGAACAAGAAGATATTTGCTGGTTCTCATTCCTCATGTCAAGTTTTGCTACTGAGCTTAAAAATAAAAACCATGTGGTTCTCGAAAATAATTTGGAAGTCTTTACTAGAAAAAATAAAGAATATTTATTTTCTATTTTGCATACGTTTATTATTTCAAATAATCTATATTTCAAAAAATTTAAAAAATAAAAAAATGATAATCAGTTATTTCACCACACACTTTTATTCCTAATACTACAACATAATTGTTGCTAAATCTGTAACATTATTTTAATCCTATTTACAATATACATGAACTTAACCTATTGCATATTTCTATTCCTCTCTATAAATAATAAGATGACTATGTGCATTATGGTATTTTTAATTCTAATGTAATCTCATTTCTGTTCAGAAAATTTTTTCTTTTACAAATGAGGCAGGCATATTCCCGCTTTGTCTCTTTCAGATTTAAACTACCAGGTTTCCTATTTGAGGTCATTGATCCATTTGGATTTGAGTTTGTACAAGGTAAACTACAGGAACCAAATCTCATTCTTCTACTTGTAGTTATCTAGTTAGACCAGCACCATTTCTTAATAATAATGTCCTTTTCCATGTGTTTTGCTGTCTCCTTTAAAAATATCAGATTGTTCTAAGAGTCCAGGCTCATATGAAGGTCGTCAATGTTCTTGGTACAATAAGTGTGTTTATTTTCATGTCAGTAGCATGTTGTTTTATTGCTATAGTTTTATAGTATTACTTGGAATCTGTGATGGTGAAACCTTGATTAGTATTTATATTTATTGTTCAGGATGATTTGGGCTATCCTAGACCTAGATCTTTTAATTATCATATGAAATTCAGGATTTTCTTTTCAGCTTTGTGAATAACCATGGGCATTTAAGACCAACATTTAATAATTGGGACAAGAAGAAACAGAAATGTTTCTTATGCAAAATAATGCCATTATTCTATTGAAAACTGCCCATAGAATATTAAAAAATGTTAGCTATATATTGAGAGAGGGTTATCATCTATAAAACACAAATGAAACAATAAACCAAAGATAAAGAAAACAACCCAAACTAAAATAATGGAGCATGGAACTGAACAGAAAGTTCTCAAAAAATGAAAAATACATTTCTGAGAAACATAATATTTTAATTCTCAACATCATTAACCATCAGATAAACAAAATTAAAGCCAACTTTAGATTTTATCCTTCTCCAATAAAAATGTTTAAGTTTAAAAAAATGATGACAAATGTATGAATGACTCTGGGAAGCAGGAGGCATTCATTGACAATGCATGTGTGACTGTGGGAATCAGGAGGCATTTGTTCACAATACATATGTGAGTGTAGGAATCAGGAGGCATTTGTTCACAATACATACATGACTGTGGGAATCAGGAGGAGTTCATTGACAATGCATTTGTGACTGTGGGAATCAGGAGGAATTCACTGACAATGCATGTGTGACTGTGGGAATCAGGAGGCATTCACTGACAATGCATGTGTGACTGTGGAAATCGGGAGGAGTTCACTGACAATGCATGTGTGACTGTGGGAATCGGGAGGTGTTCATTGACAATGCATGTGTGACTGTGGGAATCGGGAGGAGTTCATTGACAATGCATGTGTGACTGTGGGAATCGGGAGGTGTTCATTGACAATGCATGTGTGACTGTGGGAATCGGGAGGAGTTCACTTATGGTGATATGAACACTGATGCATCCATTATGGAAATCAGTGTGAGTTTCTTCAAAACGCAAGAACAGAAATACTCCATGATCTCCATATTCATTTGCCTGTCATTTGTGTGTATGTGTGTGTGTGTGTGTGTGTGTGTATATACATATATATACATATACATATATATATACCATATGAAATTTATATATATATATATTTTCCATATTTGTTGCTTCCTTATCAAGAATAGAGGGGGGAATGGATTAGTCTATCAGCCAATAAGTGAGAAAAGAAATTGTGCATAATTGCAAAATAGAGTAGCATTTATCTGAAAAGAAAAAATTAACATTTCAGCAAATATGTGGAACTGGAAAAAATTATTCTGAGTGAGGTAACACAGTTCCTGACAGAAAAACAGTGTTTTGTCTAATTTGTGTATGTTAAATTTGAATTTTCAGGTATTGTGCTTAATTTTGAATAACAACAAAAGATACGAAATTAGGTGTTTGGGGAACTAGGAACATTCAAGAGAATAGAAATAAAATGCAGTATATAAAATGCTAAATGAATACTGAAAGATACAGCTTCCATGTGAGATTTTTGTTTGTCTCTTTTTGCTTTTTTGTTTTTATCTTTTTTTATAAATTTTGTTTTGTTTGGGAGAGTTTCGACAGGGCAGAGGCTGTTGTAAGGGGATAGAGAGATGTATAGGATTGGGATGTATAGTGTAAAATTCACAAAGAATCAATTTTTAAAAAGGGTTTTTAAAAGAGAAAAAAACATAAATTGAGTTATAGAATGAAAGGCAATATAGAAAAGAAAACTTGAAGAGGAATAAATGAAACTATGTATTTGTAGCATAAAGAAAGCATAGCATCTCATCAAATATTTGGAGGCATATTCTTATTGCATATCTGTTAATGTAGCAAAATTTAGAACCCAAACAGCAACAGATGCTGGTTAGAAAGTGTAGCTGTACAATTAGATTGATTTTGAAGTACAAATGCGTGTATTTCCTATTTTTTTTTTTTTTTGAGAACATGTAACTTAGGACATAAAGTTGGGAATAAGATACCCTGCAGAATAAATAATGGAAATGGAAAAGGATTTTTTTAAAAAGGAAGGCAAAGATGAAAATAGACAACACACATGGATTAATATTAAAAACACATCTTTGTGGAATTCATGTATATCTATAAAATAACCGACAATGCAAAGAGTAACAATTTCCTAACTATAACATAGCAAGTATTTCTCAATTTAGAAGGGAAATTGTGTTAATTTAAGGGAGAATCACAGGTTTTGGTAAAATATTTCTTGAAAAATAATTGTATTGCTATGAATGTAAAAACAAAAACAAAAATGCATAGATGATATATAAGGAAAAATATATTTGATTTTTTTTTAAAGTACAGAGTTCCATGCCAAATTTAGGGGAATGCTCCAAATAGAAAAGTCCACTTTTCATCTGTAATTTCTTGTGAATGGAGTCCTATTTAGGCTGACATTGCACCTGTACTGACTTTTTTCTTTTTTTTTCTCTCTCTTTTTTTTTTTTTTTTTTTGTTTTTGTTTTTGTTTTTTGAGACAGGGTTTCCCTGTAGTTTCTAGAGCCTGTCCTGGAACTAGCTCTTGTAGACCAGGCTGGTCTCAAACTCACAGAGATCCGTCTGCCTCTGCCTCCTGAGTGCTGGGATTAAAGGCGTCGCCACCACCGCCCGGCTCTGTACTGACTTTTCTATCATCTATTTGGCTGTGATCTTTGGAACAAAATCATCTGTCTTTGGAATTCCACGTTGCCCATTTCTCATTTTACGTTCCAACCTTTAATGCAGCTTTGGAATTTGCCAATTCTAAGACAATTAGTCATCTCCTCCATATTAAAATACTGCCGAATTTTATACCTGTTTTATCTAAACACACGAAAATATAATTATTACATGTCCTAAATCCCATAAAATTCTCTTGACTCTTAGGTAGTTTTTTCAAAATCATATAGTATTTTCTTAAACTTCACAGAGCTCATTTTTATAAGTAAGGTAAGACGTTAGGCATGGAGGTAGTTTATGCTTGGTAGTATTTGTATATGCTAAAATTTCCATTAATACAAAATGTCATTTTCTAAAACTATCGTATAGTTAAATTCAATCCCCCCAATAGTAGAAGAGTAAATATCTGATTTTTATCTGTAATATAATCTGGTACATATATAATTAGACATTTACCATGTTGAATACAAATACAAAAATAGCTGACTAAATTAAAATATTTTAGGAAATCTGATTTGCATGCAGAGACACATATTGACTTTTCTTTGTCTTTGCAGTGTTATTCTACTTATTGGCTTGATTCTGCGGCTGGAAAGCAGCTGGAAATATTTCTCAGGCTTTTTTATACCAGTTTTCTGCTGAATACTGAGTTGGAGCCACAGTATTAAGGACTCCCACAAAGATAATAGTGTGAAAGATCAGACACAGATTTCAAAACATGTCCTGTACATAGCAGGAAAACACTCAGTAGTCCAGCTATCTGAATTTGGAGAGCCATCCACATTAATGCAAATAGAAAGGTGTCAGAATTTCTTAAAAAACATAGATTGCTAATATTTTCTTATTTCTGACCTGAAAATTTAAATGTGTAATTTTTCTGCATTTCAACTTTCAACATTGGAAAGTTTTCTAGTGCTGTTAATATCTTTCAAGGTATATATAGTATGCATTATTTAGACCATCCTTGAGCATTGATTTCTTAAATATCTGTGTTCTTCTGTGCTTGTATGCATATTCCTTCTTTTATGGAAATTTCCTTAATTTCAAAATAACATATATGTCCAATATTTAGCATATAAAATAGGGAGATAAAAACAGTAGTATATTTTCAATATATTATCATAAAATATATGCAAATCTGCTGCGGGAGCGCCTTCTGCTCCTTCAACACAATGGGCTCTGCTACACCAATCTATTAACAAGTAGAAAAAACTATATTTACCCAAAAGTCCAGTAGAGAGCAATTTCCAATCAGAAGAAATATAAATATGCTATATTTAATTATAGGTCCATAAAACTATCTCTATTACTCCTCTACCAAAATAATTTTGTAATCACATAGCTGTTTCTATAATCTCACCTCAGGTGTGGAGTAGCCCCTCGATGTTATCCATATCCACGTGACAGTTTTCATTCAGTTAGTTCCTTATGACCATAGAAAATAATATATCAAATATCTTATTTGTTTATCACCAGTTGAAGTACACAAAATAAGCATTATGTTTATAGTGCAGTGTACGAGTCAAGTCCTTTATAAGATTCAGTGAGTCATAATATAACACTAATAAGTTTGTGGGAATGTAAAAACTTATAAAATAAATAGGAATGGAAAGTGTACCTTAGAGAATCTGAGTTGCCCAACAGCTAAGACTGACTTAGCTAGCACCACTTCATAACAGCCACAGCTGTTAGCTACACTTCCCATCATTACATCCATGAGCATCAAGACCAGGACCCAGATGCTGTCTGCTATTATTCCAACCCTGCTGCCAGGGCTGTCAACATCAGGAATGGAAACAGACAGCAGCCAAGTGAGCTATGACTCCTGTGGCCTTGCACTGGCCAGGGGATCATTGCTATGACTGTATGAAGAGCATCATTTTCACTGCAAAATAACCTTTTTTACACTAACATAATTTACACTAAGGTCAACTCCAGAGAGTAGTTACAAGGTATACAAGATCAGGCAATTATAGAGTTTGGTGTTGACAAAAGAGAAGAGGCAGCAATTGACAAAACCAAAAAGTTTCGATATAGTTGCAGCTATATAAAGTAAATATGCCAAACCAAAGACATTTCAAATGCTCTTCATAAGACAAGAATCTTTCTCCACACCAATTTTCCGCAAGTCCAATTACCTAGAGAATTAACAGAATGGAAACAGTAAGTTACAGGATGAGAGACTGAATTCTTTGAGTCCCAGACTACTGTAAGCAGTCTTACTTCATGGAAAGTTTCTTGGCTTATCACATGTGGAAAACCTGTGAGCCTGGACAAGAGTTCTCTCACTCTGTCACACAGTGAACTGAGATGAAAGGAATTTATCTCAATAGTGAAGGAAATAAGGCAGACAAATTCAACAGTGCATGCCTATAGTTACTGATGACACTTGCACGCCAGTCTCCACAGAAACTAATCTTCAGAGGAAAACGAAGAGAGGGTGAGGAGTTAGATACCAGGCTGTACATTAACAGATACTTCATTGATATCACCACAATATCAAGTAATGACTCAGACATCAGGAACACACAAACCACAAGATGTTAATGAATCAAAAGTGGCTAATCCACAAAATAAGACTAGATATTTTCCAGTTTGAGCAGGACTGTTCTAAACATACATGAGTTAATCATCTCTAATAGCTTCAGATCTTCCACAAACAAAAATAAGTATTAAATCACTGCAGTGAATTATGAACAAATGTTTGGAGCTGAAGACCTTAAATACTTGTTAGTTGTCATGTGGGTACTGGGTATGGAATGTGTGTCCTTCAAAAAAACGTCATTGCTACAATGTTACAGAATACTCTCTTTAGTCCCAGGCAAACATAATTCAAGAATTATACCCTGATGTTTAATTATAGAAGAGCCATATAACAGTCATAGAAGAATAATTTATAATAATGTAATAACAATAATATATTTAAAATATATATAATATTTTTAAAGTTATTAAAATATTTTTCAAAATATTTTCTCAAGTAAAACATATATGTTCCACTTATTCAGTATTAATTTAGATTATTATATATAAACAGATAAAATTGAACATGATTCAGTTTTACTGAAGACAGAAGTCTAAAGAATGGATGTATGTATATGTTTTAACAACTGGTTATTTAACATTAGGTGGGACTATAATACAAAAACAAACATTTTAGGAGACAAAATATGACCCTTATATACAATCAATTTTTAAGAGCATATTTCTTGGATTTGCTCATTAATTTGCTTATATTCATCTCATGTTCTAAAACAATATCTAATGAATATAGGAGAACATGGTCCACTGAATCAACTAAGCAGTTCTCATATGCACTCACAGACACTGAAGAGACAATCACAGGACTACAAAGGTCTGCACAAAGTCTTTTGCTTATATGTTATGGTTGTTATCTTGGTGATTTAATAGGACCCCTAACAGTGAGAGAAGATGTATCTCTGACTCTTTTTGAAACTTTTTCCTCCTATTGGGTTGCCTTGTCCAGACTCAGTATGAGAACTTTTGCCTTGTCCTACTATATCTTATATTAAACTGTGTGGTTATCATCCCTCGGTGGCCTGCACTTTTCTGAAGTGGGAAAGGATAGGGACAGAATGCAGGGAAAAGTTGAGGGGATGGACTTGGAGGAGTGGAGGGAATGGTCATGATGTATTGTATGAGAGAAAACTCTGTTTTGAATAAAAATTAAAAACAGAGATTTAGAAAAAATATGCATACAAATTTTAAAATGTTCAAACTTAAAATTTAAAAATGTTCAAACTTAAAATTTTAAAACATCTATCTATTTCATTAATTTCAAAATATCAGGAATTAAGATGATAACTAAGGATTGACTTAGCAATTATTTTAACAGGAAATAAGATGTAGACTTTTAAAATTTATTAGCTCAGTCTCCTGAGTGTGTGTGTTTGTGTGTGTGTGTGTGTGTGTGTGTGTGTGTGTGTAGGCACTGAAGTGGAGGGATTAACAAAGTTAGTTATGTTTAAACAACCGAAGGTCATAACTTCAGGCTATCTGATTTAGGAAAGAAAAGTGTCTGTGAATGCCTTCATATTGTGTCTTGCTGGAAGGACATTGTCAGCATGAATGAGGAAAGGCAGCTTCACAACACCTGAGGAAAGTAAAACCAACAAAAAGGTTTCTAGACTTTCATTTTTCCATTTCTTTTCTAAGTAACAGTAATCTCTACACTGAACTTCAGATCTCTTATATGGGGAACAATAAGGCCACTAGCAACAGTAATCCTAAAAGTCTTTTCTAAGAAGCAGTAAGTATATTCACTTGCTATTTAAATGAACCAATTGAAAGACTACACTAAAACTAATGGGCTTGATGGATCACAAGTTGCATTAGACTGATGAATATTATCCTCAGATTTGTGAAGCTGGAGACTACTCATTCATTTCCCAGCCTCTAAGACCCAAATATTCACATAGGAACTATATTAATTACAACACTGCTTAATTTATTATCTCAGGCTTCTTATTAACTAACTATTATATCTTAAACTAACCATTTCTTTAATCTACTTATCACCATGAGAATGTGACCTACCAGTAATGTTCCAGCACCTGTCTCCTTGGGCAGCCACATGGCATCTCCCTGACTCTGCCTTTTTCCCTCTTCTGTCTCTGCTTAGATTTTCCATAGTGATATATTCCATGCTGCCATACACTGAAGCAGCTTCTTTATTAACCAATGGTAATAAAACATATTCACTGCATACAAAGAGGAATTCTAAATCAGATTTGCATGAATATAATTTTGTCATATTTCCTAGGCCTGAAAATGTGTCATAGTTGACTATCTTCCAAACTTGTTGGAATCACACATAATGTGCTATGACTAATAAGACAAATTAGCCAGTAATCTGTGGATTATCTCTCTTACAAAAATATGTAAATATGTGTGCAATAATTTCCTTTGAGGCTACCTGAAATGTAAAGATTTTGAAACAAATTCTTGTGTTTCTCAAAATGTTCATGAGACAATGAAATATCATTGCAATTGCTTTGCTGTGAGAGAAAATGAATGGGGGAAAAGGTGTATATTGATGAACGCATAAAATGTGCTGGGATATGTCTGTTTATGCATGGTGTCCAAAAGCTATATTGGTTTTCATTTCAGGAAAATCTGATGCTGATTACTATGTGCTGTGTATGCATGCTGTGCCATGCGGCAGCTCATGGAAATGATTCCTGCCTTCAGGGTTTACAGCTTGAACATTCGGAGCTATTGGAGCAGTTCAAGTCAGACATATGCAGCTTAGCAAGCTGACTGGTGAAAACCTGGCATTAAACTTCCATTACTGCCTGCATCAGCGTAAAGGGTACAGGCTCAAGCAAATGATCTGGTACGTTTGTGACGCACCCCTGAACTTGCAGTTAAAGAGAACTCACAGATTTCTGTGATGCTTTGGATATGAGACATTGATATGATGGGCAGATAGAGAATAACAACACAAGCGCATCCCTGTTCCTGTTTAAATGCTTTACATAGAATGAAAAGTATTTCTAGTTCATTAAAAATAACATTTGGTGGTTACTGAAAATGCTGGTGATATCATCTTTAGTCTTCATTTATATTCGCATTGTAATTTCATTATTTCTTCCTTTTAAAATGTAAAAGTGGGTACTGCAGAATTGGAAGTATGTTAAGTAAGAGTGAAGAATTCAAGGAGTATAGGTATTAGGTCTTCTTGGAAGTTCTGGTAGAATTCTGCATTGAAACCATCTGGTCCTGGGCTTTTTTTTGATAGGGAGGTTTCTGATAACAGTTTCTAATTCTTCGTGACTAACAGGACTATTTCGATTCCATTGGTCGACTTCTCTGTTTTTATGCCAGTACCAAGCTGTTTTCAATACTGTAGCTTCCTATTTGGAGTTCTGGCCAGAACACTGTAAAAATGTGCACCATTTCAGTTAACCAAGTTGGAACCATCTTGAGCAGCTGGTACCCAAAACAGTTCTTATAGTAGTGCTATCACCATCATGACATCATATCAAGCAGGTGTAGTTGTTATTGCGGGGCCCCATCTTCTTCTGGAAATTGTTAAAGATAACTGCAGGAAAATTCATTGATCATTTTGGAAAACCTAAACCTTATTTGTATAGACATATACAGACATATAGTCAATGAAAGAAAGGTATGGTAGAAACAAAAATAGGTATGAAGAAATGTAAAATGTTTTCTAAATTCTTTCTTCTTTCTGTTTCATACCAGACAGCTCTTGACATGAGACAGAAACTCTGAATTTTTTTTTCAATGATATGGTTGGATTTAAAGAAGGACAGAGCCATTGTACAACTACGAACCAGCTCTATATAATCATATATAAATGTATATGATTTGATTACTTGTACTTACAAGTCATATTCTTTTTTCTTGATGATCCTTATTGGATAGTTATTTTTCCTTTTGTCAGCATCGAAACTTCCAGGGTCTATTAAATTTTTGATGATGTGTATATTTTCCTGTAAGCACAAGAGCAGAACCCTACTCCATCACTTTTAAGGTTTTCTTAATACCTATATGATTGTTACCCCTATGGATGAGCTGTCATTTCTCTTTCTCAAGAGGTTTCTCTTTTTCAAACTGAATCTTTAATAATTTTGATGGTATCCATAGTTTTTCTTCCCTTTTGAAACAAGAAAAAAAAAAAAAAACTCTTGCCCAACACAGCACATCTCCTGGCCTCCATTGTGATGTCAACACATCCTTGAAATACACAGACTTATTTAATTCAGAAGACTTTTCTATTACCCAGTGTCTCTCTGTTACTGTTGTTCCCTTCTCATTAGCATTAAGAAAATTTGAGGTTAATAAATACGTAATCTATTTCTGGGGGTATTTTCCACACACTTCTGTTTGTTTAACATATACTTTACAATTCTATTTGATCTTTCTATAACTGCCTGACCTGTAGGATTGTGTGGTATACCTGTAATATGCTTTATATTATAATAAGCAAAAAAATGTTTCATTTTCTTACAGACATATGCTGGACTGTTATCTGTCTTTATTTGTGCAGGTATACCTATGATGGCCATAACTTCTCATAAATTTGGGATTACTGAATTAGCTTTTTCTGAGCTTAAAGCAGTTGTCCAATTAAAACCTGAATAAATGTCATTCATGTGGCATAAATATTTTAATTTTTCAAATTCTGCAATTCGGAGCACATCCATCATCCAGATTTTATTCATTTGAGTACCCTTTGGGTTAGTCCCTGAAGGTAGTGGTGTTTGGTTATAGAGAGAGCAAGTAAGACATCTCTTTATAATCACTTTAGCTTGTTGCCATGTCATAGAAAACTCTTTCTTTAAACCTTTGCTCTTGACATGTTTCTTATGGAATTCTCAGGCCATCTCTTACAACCACTGGTGATATTGAATCCTTTCATTGTGCCCTCTTTCCCTGTTCATCGGCTCCAACAATTTCCTCAATCATTTCAAATCTCTTTAATATTGTCATCTGTAAAGCCTAAATCTTCTGGCCTGTATGTATTTCTAGTGATTTCATTGAGGTGCCTAGCCTCTGGTCGTTAATCTGTACATGTGATTCCAAGGTCTGAAGTTTTTTTCTTTAAAGATAACACCTCATCCTTTGACATTATTTGGATAGCGTGTGGATTGCATTCCTGGAGAGATAATTGATCTGCTAACCTACCATAACTTTTTAACAAATTTTGTTTGTCAAATTCAACAGTATGAATTTCTTCAGATAATTTCTCAGTACCCTTAGACATGGATTCATTTTTTTCTGTCAAATTAATGTTACCCTTTTCAATAGTATTCATCTTTTCAGGTAACTTTTAGTTTTTGATGGTATTAGTCCTGTCAGCTAGCTGTTCATTATTAGTCTGTAAAGACTGAATTATTTCTAAAAGTGCCTCATTCTTGGCTCTGTTATCAAACCATTTTCATAATGATATAATATGAAGAAAAAGTGTGTCCCAATATCCAATAAATGGATGCCTCACCATAACCATATAAGCCTTGCAAAATACAATCCATAGTATTAGCAATATGTTACTCAAATTGTCAATGTTAATATAGTCTACCATTATAACTTTCAAGATTATTAATTTATTAATTATCTGTTATGAGATCCGGTATATTGTTTTAGGTGTAATAATCTTTATTGTCCAGGATGTGTCGTGGTTTCAGAGTCACGACCAGCAGCAATACAACCAGTGGCAACATGAATTATCCTGAGCCGCTTTAGTTTCCAGCCTTGGTACTGGTTAAATACTAAGAAACATGCTTTGCTTGACAAATTAAAAGAAATTTAATCAATTCCACACATGAAGCAAGAAGCCCAGAACTCATGTTCAGGTAGCACAAACCGGAAGCTACACAAGTCACCACACAACAAGGAATGCAGCAGTGGGAGAGGAGATGTTTGAGAGCTTGGGTGATTTTCAATTTGCCTCAGGCAGTTAGCTCTGCTGTGGTGGGTATTTTACTGCTTTAGTAAAAGGAAGCCAAGTGGGCAGGGTTGGGAGACTTTCTGGGCTGTGGACCAGTTAGGCCTTTAGACCATCCAGCCAGTAGATGTCAAGTCTGAATCTACATGCAGCGCCAGATGAAGAAGGACGCCTAAAAGAAATCTCACACTAGCTCAGAATTGAGTATAATAAAGGGTTATTTATTTATTTAGGGGTAGACTCACAGTTCACAATCCTCTGCTGCAACTGGGATCAGCAACTAGCCAGAAAAGAGGCCTGTTGGGAGCAGTGAGATCCCAGATCCTGAATTTCTTGTAATCCCCTGATCTGAGTGCCTACAGCTGCTCTGAATACGAGACACTCAGGAGTTCCTGATGGCAGGAGAATGGTTTCTGGTGGGTTTGGCTGGGGCGTGGCTATCTCTATATAATCTGCCCCTGAACACAATAAAGGGGGCATTCTTGGGAAGTTCAAGGATGACCCGTGTCACTGTCTTTCTGTCTGTATGTGTCTTGTGTATTTTAACCTCCTGCCTCTTGCCCGAAGCTCGGTAACTGGGTAAAAGTGCACCGAACGCAGACACAGGGGCACAGTGCGTGGCAGAGGCCAGACATGGACTTTATATCAGCATAAATAGTATGAGGCCACGCCCAAGTGGGCGGGTAATTTAAAGGCTACTGGCTGTAGGAATTCCTACAGCAGCCATTCAATTCAAAGACAACACAATAAAATACAGTATCCAGATTCTCTGTGTTATTTTCTCGCTTTTTGTGACATTTTTCCCTTTTTTAAATTTTTGGTTTTTAATTTTTGCTATTTGAAACAGGATTTCTTTGTGTGTTTTTAGCTATCCTGGAACTCATTCTGTAGAATGGGATGGCCTTGAACTCACAGTTACCTGCCTGCCTGTGCCTCCCAAGTTTTGGTATTAAAGGCCTCCCAAGTGCTGAGGTTAAAGGTGTGTCTCACCACACCCAAATGCTCTATATACTTTCATGAAAGACTTTCTTTATCCTTTTCCTTTTATCTTCAAGCCTACATTTATTTTTAAGCACACTGTAAACCATTTCAGGGTTTTTTTTTTTTTTCCCCATCTGAATCTTTATATCTCTATCTTTTGCTCAGCGCATGAGTCTTAAATCTGCTAAACAACATGGCTAGGCTTAATGCTGTAGTTTTGGTGGCTGAATCCATCTCATCCCTTGGCTTCCTGAGTATCTAGCTTCATGTTAGAAGTACTGGAAAGAGCCATGTTAATTGCCATAACTCTGAAGTTATAACTTGAAGAGTTTCTAGTTCCATATTACCACCTAGAAGCCTGCCACTGGCTGTTCACACAAACACCATTTAAGTGTTCGGTGGCAGAGCCTCTTGAAAGAGCTGCCATGCAGTTTTAGCCACTAATTCTGAGTCAGTAAGCCTCTTAAAGGAGGTGTGCCTCTGCTGGCTGCCAGAATACAGAGTAGACTAGAGTAAAGGTGGTTACCAAGACGCTGTACTTGACTCTGTTCTTATCTGTCGAGAATCCCCCTCCCTTTTTTGTTTCTCTGATGACATTTCCTGAAAACAGGCTAGTGGCGGAACTGGGACACCAGCCAAGCCACATAACTTCTGACCTACAGTTTTTCCTGAATACAAGATGTGCTGCAGTATGCATGTTACCAAAATTATGAGAGTGGCCAACCAATGACTAATGGAGCCTGAGACCCATACTATGAGAGGAAGTACACCACTCACATTGTTTGGATCACAAGGATCCAGAAACTGGACAGTCCGGAGACGTAGGACAGAAGCAAACAAGGTTGGAAAAATAATGCCAGTGTAATCATGCTAATGATATTCGGCTCTACTGTGAGATGATGCCTAGACCAAGTGTCATCAGAAAAGTTCTGCCTTTTTACTCAAGGACTTAAAATAATTATTTTAGTTTCTCAAGTTTATGTCATTCAGTGTTGTCTGAGTAAATCAAACTATGTTCTCTAACATTATTCTTGAGGAATTTTCTGAGAGTATAAAAACATTTAGAGGTATATTGTCTGGTAAACAGGTGATATTTTTATTTTATTTTCTTAATATCCCCTGATTTTGAAGTTATTAACTTTTAGAACACAATTTCATCAGAATTTCAGTGTAAAGTTATCATCAGTCATCCTTTCCCTTTGAACTTAAAATACCTTTCTATGGCTTATATATTTTATGAAAATGATATTCATCAAGCATACTTTTGCATATATGCAACGTACATAAATTTGAATTAAAATGCTACTTCCTAGTCAATAGCATACCTGATTACTTAAATTCCATGTTTACTTTTAAGCCATCTGTTGCTTTTTACTCTTTTGTAGTAGTTAAATTTGCATATAGAATAATTTGCATTTAGACAATTTATCACATATTTTTAAAGAATCAAGCCTTTTACTTAAGCTTACTTTTACCAAAGGCACCAATCACATATGGTTTCATCATTAGGAATTATTTGGTATGGCATAAAGCCTAAATAGCCAATAAATGCATGTTTGAAATTATAATTTTGCAGTTGGGCAGCATAGTTCACACCACTTGGGAGACAGAAGCAAGAGGTTCTCTGTAAGTTTGTTGCTCACTTGGTCTACAGTGACTTCGAGGTTAGATAGGATGGTTATAGAAAGTAACCCTGTCTAGAAACACAGACACACAGACACACACACAATTTTATATTTAGCTGCTTGTAAAAATATTAATTGCAATTTCCTTTATTTCTCACAAGAAAATCTATTCTAAAGTAGTTTCTTACTAATTCTTTTCTGATTTACAGTTTACTTATGATTTATAATATGATCAATTAATTTTGTGGATGTATAAGAGAACAGATATAGTAGATTAAAAATAATAAAAGATGATACCTCCATCTTTATTATTTCCATCAAGCATAAAACACTCCGTAATTGCCGGGCGGTGGTGGCACACGCCTTTAATCCCAGCACTTGGGAGGCAGAGGCAGGCGGATCTCTGAGTTCGAGACCAGCCTGGTCTACAAGAGCTAGTTCCAGGACAGGCTCTAGAAACTACAGGGAAACCCTGTCTCGAAAAAACAAAACAAAACAAAACAACAACAAAAAAAAAAACTCCGTAATTTTCATACTAAAGCAAAATTGCATACTTGTCACATGAACACCTAAAACACACATATTTTATGAAGGAATTTATTAGTCTAACTCTGACACCCATTATATTACTGGAAAATACTTCATCTTCATAAGTGGCCATTCAGATTTCAGATATCTACATGGAAAGTAGCCTTGACACTTCGGTTTTATGTTTCTTCTTATTCACACCCTTTGTTTTCATCACAAACTGGGTTTTTGCACAGCCTATTTCTCTTAGTACTCTTGACTTGAAACTATCTTTCAGTCATGCTTCAAATAATCTTGAAAGTAGGAATATAGAAAGATAATCAAAACCTAATTTCAACAGCCTCCACAAAACAAGAAAATATATAAGAAAAATAAGAACTATGTTATATTTGAAAATATTTTCAGTTTTTAAGATATTTAGAAAGAGCTCAAAGAAATGGTAGTCAAAGTAAATAGGAAACACATTCCTGAAAGATGTTAGATAATCTTTATGGCATAGATCACAATGATAAAGTGAACTCGGAGAATTGAACATGATTAAAAAATGCTAAATTCACACTGTTGTCACCTTTTTATGGAGAATTAATATGAAAATATATCAGAAGAAACTTACAAAAATTAAAAAGTTAAAATAAGTTTTATCATATTTGTATATATATTACCAATTTAAAAAATTCTCAATTATTCAAATGTGTGTTGTTAATTATTATAGCTTAACTTTATATGTATCTATATCATTATCTAATCATTCTCATCATATAGCTAAATTCTAAGGAAGGAAAGATTGAATCTCATATGTGTATTGTGAAAATGAGAGACACATTTATAACAAATGAATTTTTAATATGACCTCCTTTTCACCTACTTAGAAAATTGATTATTTAATATGATCATATCAAAGTTTTATGACATACAAGAAAATGAGTTTAATATGATTGAAAAGTATCTTTGTATTAGACATTATTCTAAGTAAAGAAAGTATTTACTACCTTTAAATTACTATACATTGAATAAGGAAAAATAAGCAAATATATCTAAAACAATAAATGTAAACATGTAAGCACAAAGTATGGAATGTATTAATTTTAATATAATAATTAATAAGGTTGGCCTATATATCACCAAACTCTAGAGAGAGAGATATTGACTGCAGTTGTTTTAGAAAAGCAATAATCCTCAGATGAGATCAGTCTATGCAAAAAAAATCCTGCTGTGATAGCTGAAGTACAATCTCATCTTTCCTCTCTGGAATTTTTAAGATGTTTATGTTTAGCTAAGCAGAAAACTACAGAATAATGAACATAATTGGTATAGGCTATATATGCCAATTTTTCAAAACATAGGAGGAAAGCATATTGAAATAAATGCAGTCTCAGATATATATGCTGAAATTGTAAATTCCAGTCTTTTAATCTCAAACACAAAAAACACTGCATATATAATTCTAATAATAATACACAAATTTATCTTTCATATTAAACTTTTTAATAAAATAGGAATATATGTTTCAGATAAAGAAAAATCAGTGTATTTTCTGGATCACAAACAGAATCAAAGTGGAATATAAATTTCTAGCACATTATTTTTTTGCAACGATTTCTAACTAGTGCAAGAAAAGACAGTTCTAATTCTTATTTATTGAGTTGTAAATCTCAATTTCTATTTGTATTTATTTATTTCCTTTGAGAATAATTAAAGATAATACATGATAAATTTTGTAATAAGTAGGAAAATTCTACATATTAAATATAATTTATGTATAACTCATATACTTACAAAGAATATACCGAATTTATATATAATATGCCTATAAAATAAATTAAAATTGGATGTAGGAGCTTTTATACTGAGGAGAAATAGCGGTAATGATGTGGGATTTCCCTTTGTATGCTGTGATTACCATTGATATATGAAGGAACTGCTTTGGGCCTATAGCAGAGCTATAGTGGAACAGAGCTAGGTAGTGGAGTGTAGAGGGGGAATTAAACTGAATATTGGGAGAAAGGAGGTGGAGTCAGAGAGAAGCCATGGAGACAGATGCTGTTTGGAATCTTGTTGGTAAGCCATACCCATGTGGCCATATACAGATTAATAGAAATGGGTTAAATTAAGATGTAAGAATTAGCCAATAAGAAGCTAAAGCAAATGAGCCAAGCAATGATTTACTTAATACAGTTTTTGTGTGATTATTTTGGGGGTCTGGGTGTCCAGGAAATCGACAAGTGGCCAAGCAAAGTCCTTTAACTAATTGGTACTCCAATGTAAACTAGCTAAATATGTGTAAAACGTGAGAGATCTTGAAAAGGAATTCTAGACATAAAAGAACAGAGTTTATCACAGTTTCTTAGTAGCCACATTTTTTTTCTAGATCGGCTTGCAGTGAGCACAGGACCCTGGAGCACAGTAAAATCTGTGTGGCTTCTTTATAAAAAGCTGCAGCTTCTTGGTTTGCCAGCACAAATGGCTTTGGCTCTTTTGGGAGGTTCAGCTATTAAGCATTTAAATGGGGTTTGTGGACGGCATACTACAGGTTACTTGGTGGCAGCACAGGCCAACTGATTATCAAAGCTGAGATGGTGAGGATAGCTCCCACCTGACAGTCTCAGGCACTAATGGATTTCCACCATGTTGATTGTGTGGAGCAAGTAGAAAGCACCATATATATGCTAGTAATGCCACAGCTTAAGTTTTTAAGAAGCATTTAGCATTTTAAGAAGTGCTCGGGGACTGTAAAGAATTACAGATACATAAAAGGACAGATTCAGATATAAAGGACCTCTAAATGAGTCACATTGTTGAATAAATGTACATAGGCTTGGGAGAGAAGAAATAGAGTCATAAAAGGAAATAAATGGTTTATAAAAAAAAAATCTGTCTTTAAAGAGACAGAGTACAGACATTCATAAGTTAAAAGGAGTAAAGAAAAATAAGCCATGTAAAGATGGAAAATTCGCCGAAACTCTGAATTATGTATATTATTTATTATGTTTTCTTTGAATTTTTTGACTGTGACAGAGCTAATTACAGAGAGACATTTTATTTTATGGATTGATGAGCTAAATTAAGATATACTTTAATGGTTACTTGATTTTAAAATATGTATCTAAGGGTATTTTGCTTCCTTTGTTTCCATAGAGGATGAGAACATGTGAAATCGAATCCAAGGGTTCGATGGATCAAGAGCCCCTGAAAGATTGACTTGAACACCCCTCAAAAATTTCTATGCTCATCAAACAGCGGAAAGAAATTGGAACAGATCTATGTCCACATTCTTAAATATTGTCTATAAATTTTTCTTTAAATTTAAAAGGAGATATGCTATATAGAGTTTCAAAGATATGGATCTTGGTTATTTGATACAAATTTAAGGTCAATTCTGTTATATGTATATTTCTGCTTTTAATTAAGATATTGTTTGTCCAGCTCACTTAAAAATATAATGTATAATTAAGAAATATTAGTTAATAGATAATCATCCATAATAGTCAAGCTTGTAGTCATGTTAGGTTTTCTGGATATATAGAGATATATTTCAGTTAGATGGGTATTCTTCAAATCTTTCAGAAACCTTCAGAATATGGCATTTAAAATGTTTTAAGAACTTAGAACTTTTCCTGACAGTAAGACACATCTGCTCTTGGAAGGACAAGCTACTTCAAGAGGAATATGGGCATCAAAGAGGCTTCTTACAATGTTTTAGTCACTGAGGCAAGAAACTACTCTTGCCTGAACTACTTAATTGGACATTCAGGACCCACAGAAATATGACTGCTGAACTTGCCTAAAGGTGAGATGGTCCTTCAAAGTTCCTGCTTCATGAAATAGTCTGATAGACTTATATAAATTTTAGAATTGTTTTGTATTATTTTGCTTTATTTTCTAAAGCATTCTATCCTAAGGAAATTATACAATTTATTGGGATCTTTATGGTGATTTTAAGTATGACAGAAAATAAAGATTGCCTGTCAGCCATGAAGGAAAGAGAACAGTAGACCCAAATGATCTGCATACTACAAATAAAAAATTCCAACATTAGTAGTATTGAAAGTAGAAGAAGCATAAATTTACTTCTGTATAGTTATTACAATAAATATTATTATTTTTAACTAAAATAGTACTTTGTGTTTTGAAAGAAATAAACAGGACCTCACACTATGCTGGACAGAGTTAAAAGGAATGCTCTATAGATCACTATACAACATTTTCTGCTGAATATCAGGGGAAACATTTCAACATTTATTTTTATCTGCAAAGAAAGATTAATTGATATGGAAATTCTCAATATGAAGGCTTCATTTTGTTAAATCTCTAGAGACCGACTTGTTTAGTAGTAACAAATGTGAAGCAAAATGACTGTTAGATAAGATTATTCTTTATGTGTACGAAAACTTTTTAACATTATGCCTCATTGTGCATATGGTCATCCTTTACCTTCTGTGATAAACTGAACAGTCCTCAGATTCTAAAACACCTATTTTTATATTCAACTTTACTTTCCTATCTCTGCGCTATCAATTTCCTTATCACCAATCAAACATAGTCTCAATAACTCCTGACTCAAGCAAACAAAAAGATCTAGTAAAAAAAATACAAAGAAAATATTTATGGTCATACGATTTTCTGTATATTTCAAACTGTCACTTGGTTTCTTCTTTTCTGATACCTGTGAAGATTATAGCATATTTATTTTCTGGCACGAACATGAAGTGGGAACTTTTTCTGTTGAGATATCTGAACTAGATTGTTAACCACAGGAAACAATATAACTGATCCTTTCTGGTACAGAAATTCACTACTAGGATTAAAATCATATAAAAATATTTTAAATATTGAAGCCTACCTCCAGTAATAAAAACTAGAATACTCCATAGCAGGTCATTTAGATTTGACATTAATGTGTGTGTGTGTGTGTGTGTGTGTGTGTGTGAGAGAGAGAGAGAGAGAGAGAGAGATAGCCTTCTAAGCAAGAGTTGAACACTTATAAACATCCATAATATGAGTCTAGTAAAACTGAAAAAAGTATAAGTTTCAAAATGAAATTACATTTTATGTCAGAATTCTGAATGGATTTGAAGTTGAATGGGGTTGCCTAAAATTCACAAGATTTTCTTTTATATTTTTAAAATCATGAAGATATCTTGAATTTCTTTAATTAGGAAATGTAATAAAAAGTTACAGTGATGTGAACTTAAACTTCAAGATCATTGTAGAAATAAGTGTTTAAAGGTTAATGCCCACCTCTTCAATATTTTTAAGATACCAAGAACATGGCACATTTTAAATAATCATCAATGTAAAAATTAATATATGTTAAATAATATTTTATTAAGGTCATTACATTTTATGTTTTCCCATCAAAACCAGGCAAGTAAAAAGAACAAATTCATCACTATTACACTGGAATGAAGGATGTAAAATAGTGAATAACATATATATTACTTTAAATATATATATATATTTAAATAAATATATATTATTGCTGCAGAGCCGCACTACTGAACACTATGTCACTATAGTTATTTATGGTGCATGGTATTTGTGGAAAGTGTTAAGGATTCTCTCACTCAAAATGATATTAGCTGGCTGCATGCTGCTGCTCTACAATGTATGCTCACATGCACTAACACAATGCTACACATAAGAAATTCATGTAAATCCACATCATTATAGTAACTTAATGCAACTTGTCCTTAAAAACTAAAATAAAAGTAGTCTCTTCTCTTTTCCTAAGTATACTATATTTCTTGTAATAATACAGTTTCATACATTTAGTGAAGAAAAGTCAAGTACAAACATGTGACATAAAGTACAAATGACCATAAGAAAATTAAACAGCTCCATTTCCCACATAGCCATTTCAGAAGTCACTGTATAATTATTAATTGTTAATTTTTACAAAATGACATAAAATTATCATTTTTCAGGCTTAAAATAGAAATAAAACAGGCTAACTGGTTTGTGATTTGAAAGTATAAGGATATATTCTTAGAGAATGAGAGGTGCCATAGAGAAAGACTTCTGTTTTTCTGATTTATTTTTTTAACAGAAGTTTCAGTGCTAATGCTGACAACTTCAAAAGAATGGTGAACTTGACATAATTTGCAGCAAATGTGTTATGAAATTTTGCATCGCTGAAGACTGCTATCTATAGCACACTTGGCCTTTATAACTTCTTCTCATCTTTCCCTTAACAACCAGCTTTGCTCTTTGACCATTTGTCATTACATGCTTTCTTTAATACAAATAGAATAAAGGATCTCTTTTGTTGTTCAAGGTTTCACTAGATTATATTTTTTTCTGAAGAGTGTACAATAAATGTTTATCTCATTATTATATATGATTAGAAGAGGTTTAGGAACTGACTTCTTACAATTTTAAATCTAACAAATGATATTACAACAAACTATAAGATTTTTCATTTTCTTTAACTATTATTTTTCCTTCAAGGATACTGGAAACTTTCAAGATTAAGGACTTGAAATGGTTATAAAAATCAATTTTAATATCATGTGATGTTCTCCGTCTGATTGTGGTAACGGTTGCTTGTTCTTACACTGAATTTTTGAATCAAATATCTTTATAAGTGAATTGTATAATATGTGAATGATAGTTTGGTCAATAGGAGCTGATTGTAATAAATTCCAGGGAAAAGATTATCTAATTTAAAATTTGTTTGAATTACATGGACAGCAGTATGCTTACTATGATGAATGAATAAAACTGAAGATGTTGGAAACAAGTCAAGGTTTCCTTACTAAATGGCCCTCCAAATGGCTATATTTTAACCTCATGTCTCCAGGAAATCTAATTTCCATTTCTACTTCTACCTGACCTTAATTAGATAGAATCATTAGTATCATTAAATTGTTATATGGTTAACTGTATTTTAAAATCATGTGAACTGGAAAAGAGAAACATCCAGTTATGGTGTCCCTTACCTGTAATTCCAGAATTCAGGACGCTGAAGTAGGATTCACGATTATAAGGGCAGTGTCCTTGACAGTGAATTCCATATTGGCCTGAGCTACAGAGTGAAACATTGTCTCAGACATAAGGAGAGAAACAACGTCAACAGCCAGGGATGATGGTAAATACATGGTGAATACATATGAAGCATGAAGAACATAAATTCAATGTCATTTTTGGTTACACAGAATTTTTAATAGTTGATTGAGCCAAATGTCATTCTATCACCCATTTGATATCCAAACTTAAGTATTTTTAATAACAATTTTATCGAGTTTTTTATCTTTAAAACATGATATATGTTGTCAATTATATTTTTCTGACTAAAAACAAATTAGATATATATATGTATACATAATTTGTTTTTATATTTATATATTGTATCTTTATATATAAACACACACATATAAATATACATATATATATAATTTTAGGACAATTTGTGCATTTTAAATATCAATTTGTTTGTATTAAGCAATTCTTTAATATCTTGAATGATTCTTATTTAATAATGTTGAACTTCTTTTTTAATGTTCTGGTGAACTTGTTTTGCAGCCTTTTGCTTCTGTGTGTTTCTGAAATTTTGGCATGTAGTTGTCTGTTTTATTTTTGTGTGTGTGTGTCCTTGTCTGATTTTGTAATTGGTTTAGAGCTGGATCCAAAATGAGTTTGGTAGTGTATTAACTTCGGCAGTAGGTATTTTTTTTAAAAGGATTTTCAGTGGATTTTTATTAGTTGTTTATAAATGTTTGGTAGAGTTGTGAAGCTACATTGTCTTATAGATTAACAGACATCAAATATAGTATATCCCTCCACATCCTCATGTTGTTTAAAGAAAACTAGGAGACAGAGACCCTCATCAGAGCAACGGACTGAGCTCCCAAGGTCCAGTTGAAGAGCAGAAGGAGGGAGAAGACCAGCAAGAAAGTCAGGACCGCGAGGGGTTGGTCCACCTACTGAGACAGTGTGCCTGTTCTAGTGGGAGCTCACAAAATCTAGCTGAACCGGGTCTGAACGAGAATGTCATCAAACCGGGCTCTCTGAATGTGGCCTACGATGGGGACTGACTGAGAAGTCTTTGATAAAGGCACTGGGACTTGTTTCTACTGCATGTACCGGCTTTTTGGGACCGTAGACTATTTGGATGCACAGCATCCTAGGCCTGGATGTAGGGGGAAAGGCCTTGGACTTCCCACAAAGCAGGGCTCCCTGTCCTTTCTTAAGGAGGGAAGGGGAGGGAGGAGGGTGAGTAGGGCAGCGGGAGGGGAATAGTAGGAGGGGAGGAAGTGTAAATTTTTGAATGGAAAATTAAAAAAAAAAGAAAACTAGCAGGCAAAAGAAAATTAGGTAGACAAAACTTGAACCAGGGAAAGAATGCTATGTGATAATTGTACGTTTGGTGTATTATTGCTTTAATATTTTGGTGTATTTTTCATCTCATTTGCATATGAGTTGATGAGTATCTGGGTTTCTATTGGTAGGTGAGAGTGATGGCAGTGGCTTGGTTGTGCATCCTGGTTATTAAAGAAAGGTGGTGAAACTTTCAGAGAATTTGAATTGAAAAACGTGGAAACATTGCTCGTGTGGTATATAACTAATTCAGTTGAAAGAAGCAGGAGGACAAAGGGCAAGAAGCCAATGAGGACCTGTATAAGCGACTCATGTTCTTCCTGGTAAATGGAGACCTAGTAGAATGACTTGATGAGAAACAGTATATGATTTTTTGCAGGACATACATGGATACATGTTTCTTTATACCCATATGTTAAAGAGATTATATATTGATATACTAAAACTCTTACAATTGAAATTGTCAGGAAGCCTAGCATGCTCATAAACACAAACACAGGCACACATAAAAGACTTTTTTAATTGTTTATGTCATCAATGGGATTGCCTTATCTGGTGGGATTTACATTCAAAATAATTGAAAATTCTTTTACAAGTTTTACATTTTTATCATTCTGTGTGACTGTTTTAGTGAGCATCATGTTTGTCATGGTAGTTTCTATAACATTGAGTATTTTCAAGTAGTATTTTGACAAGAGAGCAAATAAACATGGGCTTTATTACTAGGTAACATACCAAAACGTTAGAGGATCTTATTTATACCATATCAGAGTATACACATCCTATATATTACCTAAAGAAAAAGATTGTCGTTAATTTTTCACCTGCAGCCATTTATTATAAATGTATGCTTATTAGAAGGATTTTATACACAATAACTCTGACTTATTTTTATTATGCTCAGTAGTTGAGGACATGTTTCACATGCATCATTTTTAAATCTATAAATGCTGAAAGGCAGACAGCCCAAATATTATTATCACCATGCTGTTAATGGGGAACCTGACAGCAAGACATGTTATTTATAGGCCATTATTGCTAAGTCTAGCCCCAAGTAATATTGAAGATTATGATTAAAAAACAACATGGTTCCTCTCTACCAGTGAGATCATCAGAAATATCATCAGCATACTATAAATGCATCTCAGGGGTATGGTGACTCACAAAGCTGCCTAGAAGATCAGTCTTCTGAAATTGATTTAGAGTGAGGTACAAAGTTAAAAAATGAAAATAAGAGAATTGTAGGGTTGCTCTATTACAAGGCATGACACTGCCAAACATGCCGTGAATGAGGAGACTGCATTGGTGATCATAGAAGCATGATACAGAGCTGAACAGGTTCAGGTGTAAATACAGTGTTCAGAGTTCTTGACTTTGTGAATATAATTGGGAAGTTCATACAGTGAATATGTTATATTGATAACGTAGTAAAAGCATGCTGGTAAACAGCATTTATATTTTATTAGAAGAATAAAATACAGAGATTGTGAAATAAAAATTTTTAGTAAGTCATGAAAGTTATACCATCCTCATAATCCTAGATGTTAGAGATTTTTATGAGGATAAATAAGGTTAAAATACAACAAAATATATAAATAATTCCTGAATTACTAATAAAAAAAGAAAGTCAATTATAATTAGAATGATATTGAGGAAGGGCAAGTTATTCAGGTATGGGGAAAAAAAAGGATTTTAGATCATGAATATTTACTTCTTACTCTTTTTTAAAAAAAATATAAAGTCTTACATAGAAAAGCACCACAATCTGGGTTCATTTAAATCATTTTGCAAAGCTATTATATTGACTATAGAATACTCTGAACAAAAATCAGTTATAATAAGAGGTATAATGAAGCTGGGTAAGAGAGGCTAGTAACTCAATTGAAAGTAACAGTAAATAAACTAAAAATAGGCCAGGTGGTGGTGGCACACACCTTTAATCCCAGAAGAGGCAGCCTGATCTCTATGAGTTCAAGGCCAGCCTGGTTTACAAGAGCTAGTTCCAGAACAGGCTCCAAAGTCACAGAAAAACCCTGTCTCAAATAAATAAATAAACAAACAAACAAACAGTAAAAAGAAGAATAAATGAATTCCACTTATATTTAAAACATGCACAGCACTTCATTAAAAGTTTAATATATGATGGGTGGTGGTAAGGAGATATTTTAAAGTTTATTCAAATAACTTCATTCTCAACAGCTTGTAACTTAGTACCAACACTGAATGCACTAAACAAGTTGTGCAGGTAAAGATTTAAGAGCTCCAATTTATGATATTTATTACATGTGCAAGGAGTGATCTTCATTGAGCGTTTACAATATATAGCATTTGAATACAGCTATAAATCTTGGTTATAGATACTTTTAAGATCAGGTAATCATCCTGAGAACAGAAAAGCAAAGAACTTAGTCAATAAAAGGGCACTGAATAGAAGATCCAAAGAGATTAAACATAAGCAACACAAGAAAAGTAAAAGAAACTAAGAAAGAACCGAATCTTCCGATTAAACAAAATGAACCAAGAAAATAACAGCAACAATGATAAGGAAATCCACTGTCAAACTAGACAGTTAATGAAGAATAATCATAGTTTTTGGCAACAGATCAACACCTCCAAAATTGGTGTGAACTGTTAGTTAATGGTTGGAGATTCAGGGACCGTAAAGAGACGGGCACAATAGGAAACTTCAAGGAACAGGGCAGGAGGATGACAAAACGTTTAGAGGACTTTAATGCAGTGAATAGCAAAAAAAAAAAAAAAATGTGTAGGTCATTAGGCTGAATTGCTTTCATCAGGGAAATGTAGCTTATTTTCCAACCATGAATTTTCCTTGAAAAGAAGTATGTTCTGCAGGAAGCCATAATAGAACTTCATAATCAAGGTCAGTAGAAAATATCTATTCCCTTTAAAAAGTAAAAAGTTAGACATTGTAGAGTAGTACATATGTCAACCACATGATCTATACAAGGGCAAAATATACAGGAGAGTCTACTATTCTACATGAGTACTGCAAATACCTCATACAAAAGACATCTGCAGCAAGTTTTATGTCAGACATGGAATCTTCAGGATCTTTCAAATAATGAACTGATCTTTTTCTGTAAAATATTAATAAAATAACCTGAGAAGTATATATTCAACATTTCAAGATTCAACATTTCTATTACCCACAATTCAATTTAAAGGAAAAATTGGGTAGTCATTGGTTCAAAATTGATCACAATTTATAGCAGATCAAGTGCTCATACTTTGTTAGAGATAAATTATATGTTCTATTTGGAAAGTTATCTGTTTATAAAAGTGTAAACATATGTTATAAGAAATATTGTTGATAATACAATATGATTATAAGACTTACATTGTAAAAAACAAATTCTGTATTAATTATAAATAACTCATAATGTTTTGTATAGTATATATAACCATAAGTACATCTATAAAAGGATTTATGAAGTTATATCCATTCAAATCAAATAAATATGTTCAAATTGACTATTAAAAAATTACCAAACATGAATTGTTCCAGTAAAGCAGAAAAAAATGAAGCAAAAAAGAATGTCAAACTTGTAGGCCTCAAACAAACTCATCCAGAGTACTTTAAACAGATAAATCAACATTATTAATTTAGATATTTTTTAGAATACCTTTAGAAAAATAAGAAATGAGGTAGTTCTTGTAAGAAACAAAATATATTAACACAACAGAAAGGTAATAAAGTGCATATTCTAAAGGATGATCTATGTAAGACAGAGTCCATGTGTATACAAATACGTTATTTTTAAGCAGTACCAGAGAAACACAGACACAACTGAAAAGTATAAGAAAAGGAAACCCAATATCAATATTGGTAAATGTTCTGTTAAATAAGAGATATTTAGCATGTGAACAACACCAGCAATGAGAAAAGATGTAAAACTCTTAACCAAAGCGAGGGCACTGATGATTAATTTAGTATTTGATGTAACTTGACAACAGTTTACTTGGTATATAGAGAATTTGAATCATGTGTAACAGAGAGCTGGATCCTGTTGGCTAACTGCAGATTTACACATTTCCTCCGTAGTACTTTGGGAAGCAACACTAAAATGGAATAGGTATCACTCTTATACATATAAGCATATAATATCATTTTTTCTTTTTATTGGAAATAGATTTTTTCTCACTTATTATATGTTGATTGTGGTTTTCTATCCTTCTAAAGCTCCCAGGTTTTTCCCATCTTACCTCATATCCAGATCAACTTCCTTTTTTTGCCTCTCATTAGAAAATAAACAGGCTTCTAAGGAATAATATTAAATTAAAATATAATACTATAAAATAATAAATATAGTGAGACAATCCAAAAACTAACACATCACAAGACAAAATAAGCAGCAGAAGAAAATCCCAAGAGGAGGCATAAGAAACACTGCCCACTTGTTTCCACACTCAGGAATACTATAAAATCATAACATAGAAAACCATAAAGTATACACAAAGTACTTTTGACTGACCCGTGCAGGCCCTGTGTGTGCTGCCTGGGTCTCTGTGAGTTTATGTGAGCTTTGCTCATGTTGGTTTAGAGGGCATTGTTTACTTGGTGTCTCTCATCCCCTGTGCTTCTTATACTTTATTACTCCTCTTCCACATAGGCTCCTTAACTCAGAGTGGAGGATTTACTGGAGACAAGATTTAGGGATGAATGTTCCAAGGTCCCTGTATAATGTTTGACTATGTGTGTCTCTGTATTTGTTCCCAACTGTTGTAGAAGGAAGCTTCTCAGATGATAGTTAAGAAGGCACTGATCTGAGTATAGCAGCATGTCAATTGGAGTCATTTCATTGCCCCCCCCTCTCAGAAATAATTTGTTTTGCCCTAGATCTCTGGGATATCTAGTCTCAGATTTTTGATCAGTAAAGCAGTATTGAGTATGTCTTCCATCTCCTGGAGTGACCCAAATCAGATATTACAGATATTACTTGGTTACTGCCACAAGCTTTGTGCCACCATTGTACTAGCATATCTTGTAAACTGAAGAATGTCATTAATCAAAAGGGTGTGTGATTGATTGGTATTTACATTTCTCTTTTGTAAACATTCAGAAACCTTCCATATATATATATATATATGAAAATGCTACAATCTTTAAAATATAAGAGAAAAAAAAGAAATCCCCAAAGCATAATTTTCAGTAACATGAATGTTATGCTGCTTTGCAACCAGAAATTTATAATTTAGCATTTAATTAAAAATAGCTGATATTTGTATTGAGTTCCGTAATTATATTTCCATATTATTGCTTTTACAGACCAAGCACTGATAATAGTAAAATTATAGAGATTATTAATCCTTAAGGGCATTGCAGTGAGTCAGAGGCAATCTGGGAAAGAATTATTTTGACTGGGATGGCCTAATTTAATCAGTTCAAGATATGCTAAGCAGATGCAAAATTTAGAATGGATACACAGGAATGGATAAGACATGTGACCTCTCATATAGATGTACTTACTGATTATACAAGAGCTGTGCTCTAATAACACAAATTCTGAAACAGAGATTATATATTAAATGGTCTTTCCCAAAATATAAGACATATTCATAATTAAATGTGTTTCATTATCAAGTCCGCCCTTTACAGCATAAATGCTCAAGTTTGTAAGAGAAAGAAAACTTTTTGCTATGATTTTAAAAAGTTAAATATTTAGGTGAAGTTATCCATATCTTCTAAATGACACATTAATATGAGCAAATTAATTGGATGTATATTCATGAAGACAATGTGAGATATTTTAATGAAAATAATTGAAATTCACAGTTTTAATGTTTATATTATTACAAAAAAATTTAATATGTGTTTCTATGATGTGCATTTGAGTTGAGAGAACTGGACTGTCCCAGACAAGACTGTGGTTGTCAGTTGGCAATCCTGGGTGCTGATTTCCCATTCAACCTTGCTTTAGACAATTTCTTTTTATCTCCAGCCTTTAATCAATTTATTTGAGGTTTGATGATCTGTTGTAGGAACTCTTTATGTATTTGCAATATGAAACATCATGGGATTTGCTGGCACACCCTTCTCATTCTGTATCTTAACCACTATCAGTTGTTTCATTTCTGCATAAGTCAAATTTTTGATAACCTCATGTTTCAAATTTTGTTTTTCTCCTATGTGTTTTCAGTGTTCTTTCAAATAATTTATTTATACATACTGTCAGGAAACTGTTCTACTGGTTTCTCCAAATATTTTAAAACTGGGAGTATTTGCTTATAACTGTAACTCAATTGGGCATCATTTCTATATGGGGTGAGGTAGGGAACTAAGTACACTCCATTGCATATGAATTTATTTGAACCCTTGTTATCCTTATTAAAGATTATTTCATCAAGAAAGCATGAATTTAATGTCTCTATTACCTTCTGTTCATCTAATCTATGTCTTAGGCTTACTATACAACTGTAGTCTGAATAAGAAACCAAGACACTTCAATCTTGGTTTATCTTTGTTAAAACTGTTGGTTTACATTAAAATATCTAGTGATTCTATATCAGCTTCAATGTTTATTCTATGGGATTGTATGTACAAATTCCCTTGGGTGACATAGATATTGTAACAGTATTAAGTTCTCTAGTACTTAGATGTGTACCTTCCAAACATCTTTAATTATATTCAATTTTAGATAATTATAAGTATAAATATATATTATTTCCTTGGCTATGTGTGCTCATAAATTTAAGAATTTTAGTGAAGACAATTGGAATGAAATTTTTAAATTTTATATTTAATTACCCACTGAATAGAAACACAACAAAATTCTATTTTGATATTTTTTAAACTGAAAGTTTCCTGAATTAAATTTGTTGCAAGCACTTTTATACTTAATATTAATTTCTTATCAAGTAAATTTATAAATTTATTTAGAGTAATTTTTAGTTTAGATGTAAAGAGATTATTGCATTTCTTTATGACATTATTCCTTCTATTCAAATTAGTTACCTCTCACAGAGCATCATTTTATATTCTCTACATCCTATTCTTGAGTCTCTTTCTTCCGTAAGAAAGTTTCTATTCAGCTTTATTGTCTCATGTATTACTTCTGTTTTACTACCCCACCTCCTCAATATCTATTCTATCTATTTCATTATCCTGTTCCTAATTTCTCCAGAGATAAGACACACACAGTGTCTTGGTTAGAGCTACGATTGCTTCAACAAAACTTCATGAACTAAAAGTAAGTTTGGGAGGAAAGGCTTTATTTGGCTTACACTTCCATATTTTTGTTGATCACTCAAAGAAGTCATGACAGAAAATCAAACAGGGCAGAATCCTGGGGAGACCACATAGGGGTATTGCTAACTGCTTTGATTCACATCGCTTTATCAGACTACTTTTTAAGAACCCTGGACTACCAACCCATATATTGCACTACCCACAGTGGGCTGGGCCTTTCCTCATTGATTATCAAGTGAGAAATGTTTACAGCTGAATCTCATTGAGGCATTTCCTCAACTGATACTGCCTTCCTATTTGATTAATAGCCTGTGCCACACACAACAAGTCAGTACACACGCACACATACACACAATCTTTCATATTATATAATATTATTAAATTATATTATATGCAATTTTAACTCTAGGTTTTTCATATAAGAGGTACTCGTGATTATATATTCCTTAGATTTTATATTTCACTACAGAGACAATTTCATCTTCATGCTCATTATTGTTTTATTTACAATACCTAAAACATGGGATCAGAGTTGATGCCTATCAGGAAATGAGTGAATATTAAAAAGGAGGTATGCATACACAATGGAATATTATACAGAGGTAAAGCAAAATGAAAGCATGAATATGCAGAGAGACAGTTGAAAGCGAATAAAATTATACCAAATGTGATAACTCAGATACAGGGAGATAAATGCCATGTATGCTCTCTTGTATCTAGAATTTAGTTTCAAATATTTTGTTTTGTGTGCTTAACTTAGAGAAAAATTGGAAGCCAGGGAACTAGAAAGTTGCCTTTTGAGGAGGGAGAAGTTAATGAAGGAGGAAGAAGGTCAACTACTACAAAAATGAGGGACACTGAAGAATAGAGGCGAATGAGTAAAGAATGAGGAGAAGTGTGAGAGAAATGCTGTCTTCCAGAGATGCCATGGCTATTGCCGTCAGTTCACGTCGCTGTAGTTGTTCATACCTACACAAGACCCACAGAAAACCAAGCCATCTTAAAGTTCCTGCATATACGGGAGAAGGGATCTCCAAGCCCAACCCACTCCTGAGGCAGTATTAACAGCTGGCATTTGCTTGGTGGGTTCTTTTTTAAGATTTGGCTTCTGGTTAGTTTCCATAATTCCGGTGGATGTACCTACATCAATAGGCATAATAGCAGCAGTAGCTAGATGTACTGAGTTATAAAAATTAAGGAAGACTAAAGCTGGAAGGGAAGCATGTTGAATTGCTTTGAGGTAAGTCAGAGAAGCAAATGCCAAGTAGTTACTAATATATTTCATTTGATTATGTATGAAATTATGTAAAATAATGAAAACAAATGTAAAAGAGAGAATAAACTATTGTTTTTTCTGACTTGTATTTTATATATAACACAATAATCTTAATAATGTCCACTCACCAGGAAGTGTCATGAATTTATTTTTATGACTGCACAATATTCAATTTTCTATATATACCATATTTTTCTTACTTATCAATCTGTTGATGAACACAAGGCTACTTGCATTTCTGGGCTACTAGGAATACTGGAACAATTAACATGATTCTGTTAAGTATCTACATAGACTTACAGTATTTTTGATATGTAACTAATGAATGATATAGATAGGTATTATGATTGTTCAAGTTTTAGTTTTCTTTAGAGACCATCATAGTGATATCCACAGTGAGTGACTGCAGCCAGTTAGATTTCCATGAGCAGTGAATAATGACACACATCTTCACTAGAGTGTTTTGTCCCCCTCTTTCTTTCGTGATTACAGCCATTCTGATTAGGATGAGATGAATTCTGAAAGCTATTTAATTTCTATTCTTATGATCATCAGGGCTTTTTAATACTATTAAAAATATCAGTGGCAATTTGTATTTCTCTTTTTATAACTTTTTAACAGCTAATTAGCTCAATAATTGTTTAAATTTTGCAGTTCATTGTCTTGCCTTCACCTCAAAACTCACCCCCTGATTGAAGCAGAACTAGCAATGCTATTTTTTCTATACATTGCCTCTTCAATGACATGAATGCTTCTATTCCTGTAGCAAGTGAGTTTTTTTGTTATTTGTTTTTTTAACTTCATTTAATCTCATTAGACTATTTTGTAGCACATCTAATTGGTCTTAAGAATGAAAACCCAGTGTCAGATATTAGCGGGTGAATGCTGAAAAATCAGAGAAGCAGGGCAGCTAATCACTTGTTCTTCCCTCTACAAAATCCTTGAACTGAATGGGATATCCCATCTCCACAAATCCTCAGACTGAATGCAGTCTCTATGAAACCTCAGACAGAATTGCTGGGATTTAAATGTGTGAGCCACCATCACCTGGCTTTGATTCCCAGGGTGGCCTTGAACTCAAGAGATCCATCTGCCTCTCTCTTCTGAGTTCTGGGATTAAAGGTGTGTGCCACCACTGCCTGTCCTTTATGACTAACTAGCTCTGCACTCTAATCTTCAGCCAAGCTTTATTTGTTCAAGCCAAACAAAGTATGACCACACAACAGTTTTGGATTGGACATGGTAGGGCCTAAGCAGATAGGAGGGGATGGGGGGATAGGAACATGAGTGCTTAGGATGACAGAGTTGAGTATGGGAAGGAGAAGAAGAGTAATGAAAGACATATCTGAATAGAGGCAGCCATTGTGGGGTTAGGGAGAAACATGGTGCCAGGGACAGTCCCAGGAATCCACAAAGATGACCTCAGCTAGAACTCCTAGCAATAGTGGAAAGGATGCCTCAACAGGCCTTCCCCTGTAATCAGAGTTGTGACTACCCTAATTGTCATCATGGAACTTTGTCCTGTCCCTATGGTGGGATGCTTTGTTTAGCTTTGATCCACTGTGGAGGTGCTTGGTCCTGCCTCAACTTGATATTGTTGATTCTCATCGGAGGCTTACCCCATTTGAATGGAATGGAGGAGAAGTGAATTGGGGGAGGGGAATAAAAGGAAGGCCCAGGAGGGAAGAGAACAGGAGGAGTAGAAGGAGGGGAAACTGTAGTTGGTATGCAAAATAATTTTAAAGAATAATAATAAAGTTGTGTTTAAAGTTGTAATTCTCTTTACTATATCAAACAAATTACTGAGTAGCACAATTGCTGACATAAAAAGATTTAAGAGATTGTGGGGGCTGGAGAGATGACTCAGTGGTTAAGAGCATTGCCTGCCCTTGCAAAGGTCCTGGGTTCAATTTCCGGCAATCACATGGTGGCTCGCAACCATCTGTAATGAGAACTGGTGCCCTCTTCTGGCCTGCAGACACACACACAGACAGAATATTGTATACATAATAAATAAATAAATAGCCGGGCGGTGGTGGCACACGCCTTTAATCCCAGCACTCGGGAGGCAGAGGCACGCGGATCTCTGTGAGTTCGAGACCAGCCTGGTCTACAAGAGCTAGCTCCAGGACAGGCTCTAAAGCTGCAGAGAAACCCTGTCTCGAAAAACCAAAATAAATAAATAAATAAATAAACAAACAAACAAACAAATAAATAAATAAATAAATAAATTTTAAAAAAGAAATTGTGAAGTAAGGCATTTGTTTCTTGGTAAAAGTTAATTAAAAGTGTTTAGCTTCCATTTTGAAGAAGAAATTACCTAGCTTATTTTTGTATTATTTTCCTATGGTTCTCTATAAGATGTTTCAAAATTCTAGATCTTAACAAAAGCATCGATGAAACAGAAATTGATTGATTTGTAGTGTGAGAGCTATAGGTCTAGTTTCATACTTCTGTATGTAGAAATGTAGTTTTACAGCATTATTTGTTAAGGAAGCTGGACATCTCTGAAAATGAATATAAAAATAAAATTATGCAGACTGAACAGATTATAATTAGGAATATCTATAGATATACATCTCTCTATATATGATTACAATAAATGTTTAAAGAATGAAGAGGTCTCAAATTTGAAAAAGAAAAAGTAGGGTATATGGGAGGATTTAGATGGAGTTAAAGTTGTAATTAAATTACAACCCCCAAAATAAAAAAGAACCTGTCTTTTTCAGAACATGTTTTACATAACTTTGCTTATATTAGATAATGTAGCTATGGATGGAGGTTTATTTATGGATGCTCTTCACTGTTCCACTGGATTTCATAAGTGTTTTTTTTTTTTTTTTTTTTTTTTTTTTTTTTTTTTTTTTTTTTTTTTTTTTTGTCTGCCCATGATCGTTTTGTTACTGTGATTTGTAATCAACTTGAAGGCAGCAGTTGTGATACCTCTGATTTCCTCATTCTGTTAGAGGTTATCTTGGCTCCTCTAGTACTTTTGTGTTTTCATAAAAAGTTTTATTTGTTTCATTTTTAAGCAGAATATCTTTTGGATTTTTATAAAAAATTATTAATTTGTAGTCTGATTTTGGTACTACAACTATTTTTTAACAGTATTACTCCAGTTAATTCCATCTTGTAATAAATTTCTTTAGTGTAATAATGTTTTCATGGTACAAGACTCTCCTTGGTTAGAGTTATTCCTAGATAATTTCAATTTCTTTTGAATGGGATTTCCTCATTCTCAAAATCTTTCTAGACATTGATAATTTTTACCCATAAAACTAATGATTTTTGTGAGTTAGTTTTGTATCCTGCTGCTGCGTTGAAAGTGATTCTCTATTCAAAAATATTATCTAATGGACTTTTCGGGGTTGTAAAATAAGTCAAATTAAAACGATTTATTTCAAAATGTACACCCAATTTTACTTTTTCTATTGTTTTAACCTCAGCATTACAAAATCACTTTTGGAGATTTGTAGTCTTATTTGCAAAATAATTCAGTAATATATTTAAAAGAGAACACTTATTGGAATTAAGGGGAAACAACAAAACGGGAAACAAGATCTTAAGGCTCTTGGGGATGGGAGGAAGAAATGAGTTATGCCTCCATATGTTAGAGTAAAAAGATTCAGTTTCAGAGGCAGGGTGGGCACATAATGATAAAGAAAGAGAAACACTGGGCATTTCTCAGGGACTTTGTTCCTTGCTACTTTTTGGAGGATCTTCAAATTGTTCTTCTCTGAAGATGATGTGTGACCCATGCTCAATAAAAATATCCAGCCATTGGGAACCAACAGGAAAGAATATTTAACTTTAAAGTATTTGGTTTAAGCTATCAGTCAGCAAGACTCATAACTTTGTGTTTCAAAACTTGGGATATAGCTTAAAATTCAGGTAAGAATGCTGCTACTTATTGTTATCACTTGTAATTTGGTTTTGGGGCCAAAAAGAACAGCTATTACACTTATTGTCTGCTTTATCCTGCAGCATTTTCTTCCCTTGTTATTGTCACAGCTTACCTGAAAAAGAAACTTGAAATTTATTTTGGCTCAGTGTAAAGATTCAGGCCACCACAGAAGGGAAGTCATGGCAGCAGAAGTGTGAGACATATGGCCATATTGCATATGCAGTTAGAAGACTGACAGAGAAGCATGCTGTTCTCAGTTCATTTTCTCCTTTTAATTCAGTCCAGGACTCCACCCCATGGAATGGTGCACCCACAGTTATGGTGGTCTTCTCAGCTCAATTATTTTAACCTAAAATACCCCACAGAGTTAGGCCCAAAGTTTTGTTTTTAGGTGATTCATTGTTAAGTGAGAATCAGTATTAACATCACAATCCTTAAGCTTTATGGCAACATGAAAGCACCGCTACTGTTCATCTATAGCGTGGCAAGTAGTTAAAGCATCCTGTGCATCTTGATCACTTACCGAAAGTCCACAGAAGTTATAAATCACTGGTAAGCAGCTTGAGTATTAAAAGTATTAAAAGCTATAATGTTTGGAATTTGCTTATATTTTCGTTTTAAAAATTCTCTGTCTTCCAGTGTCTATTAACCGTGAGTTATGTGCTATGAAACAGAGAATGTAACAAATTTGTATATTTGGAAGGGTAGTAAAGTAGTGGAAGATTATATGCAAATTCTTCAAAAGACTTTGGACTTCAGCTACTACTAACAAAGAGGAAATAAACAGGAAAAAGCACCAAGCACATATGATCAAAAATTATGAAAACATGTTTTAAATGAAGGGAAAAAGGAAATTCAAGCATAACAAACATGATTTAAAAGAAAATAATAATAATCTAACCTGTAAACCTTTATTGATGTCTTAAAAATAGGGACTTCAAGAAGAGTGTGAACCAAGACTGCTACAGCCTAGAGGAGTAACGTTAGACTCCTTCAAATGGCTGCTAGTCGCTGAGTGTATGCGTTGTTCCAGAAAGTTCCCTAGTTAATGTAGTTGTGAATAGTACAAAGTCCCTGATCTAGAAGACAGCAAATTTGAGGGAAATGGCCTTTAATATTGATATGAAGCGAATGACATTTTACCAGGTATGTTTATAATACTGGAATTTTGTGGGTCTCACATTAGAGCTGTAGATCATTTTCAGTATGAGGGCTGCATGAGTGTCATCACCTCCTTCTTTGCCTCCTCAATGCCCCTGTCCACTGCTTCATTAGGAACTGTGCATACCTAAGGAAGGCAGTGTGGAGTTCTGTACACTGCCCACCACACCACAGCAACAGTGGAGGGTCACAGGACAAGGCAAATGAGCAAAGGTCAGTTTGAGACAGGAAGCAGATGCTCATAATCTCCTCCCAATGTATAACCGTATCTTTCTTTACAAGATACTTATTCTCATTTGTTGTTCTGCCTTATGCTTTAGACACATATTTTTAAAGAATTTATTAAATATGTAGATGGGAAAGAGGAGGAAGAAAGGGGAGCAGAGAAAAATGTTTAGCTCAATAAAAGCAATAAAAATAATATAAATAAATAAAAAAAAACAGGGACTTCAAATGAAGATCTACAGAAATAGCTATTCCAAACCATGGAATTGCATATTGGTTTCTTTTGATCAAGTACACAATGTCCCAGTTAGAGGAAAGAATGAGTTAGATTTTCTTCACTTCCGAGTTTTTTTTCATATTAATAGAGGACTTAGGCAGATTATATGTACCTATAAGTATATCCTTTATTCGCTAGAAGTTTTAGAGTTTGGATGCTAACATTGAAATCTCTGACCCACCTGCAAATTGATTTGTGTACCGATGAGAACGATTACCAGTTGTGAGAGAAAAATTGCTTTTCATTTCTCCATGTTTACTAGCCAGTTTTCCCACCACCATTTGGTAAAGATGTTGTGTTTTCTGCAACATATGTTTTTGAAAGCTTTGTCAAAAATCGCAGGAACTTCTGCCTAAGACTTCGATTCCATTCCATTGGTAAATATGTCTGCTCTTGTACTTGTGCCATGCTGTTTTTTCTTTTTCTTAAGCTATGGATCTTAAGCTATGATGAAATCAGATATAATGACACCTCAGGCAGTGTTTAAATTTTCAAGGTCGTTTAGACTACACAGAGACTATGTGTTTTCATATAAAAGTATTTTTTCTCCATTTTTTTGTGTTGGAATTTTGAGGATTGTCATTGAATCTCTGTACATTGCCTGGTCTTTGTAGGTTGGTTCAGGGTATTGATCTTACCAATCCACACACATGGGCGGTCCTCACATATTCTAGAATTTTCTTCACTATTTTGTATAGTGTCTTAAAGTTTGCTTTGCTTAATTCTTGCAGGTTGTTTGTTATATTGACTCCAAGATATATTTTTTGAAGCTATTGTGAATGAAATAACGCTATTTCCATTTCAAATTGAAAACTATGTTCTTCTAGAGTGTTCTGTTAAGTCACGGGATATTTCACAGCTATAACGGTGGAAACAACTTGGAAATGTGAACAGTGTGCTGTCCTTGGCCCAAGGGAATCAATCCACTGTCCTGTAAAGTGAACAAGGGAAAAGTGAATTGAGCATTGCTGGCACCATTTCAGGATTTATCCCTGAAGCATCTTTAGAAATTTAAATTAATTTCCACCTGCAGAGAGAGTGTTTACTCTCATATCACCTTGGGCTACAAGAGCCCTAGGCTTTCACCTCCTTTTCCCAGTACAGAATGTGTGAGATCAAGGGTTACACTTACTCATGTATGCATTTTTTAAAGAATATTTTTGTTGATTATTTAGAAATTTCCCATACTGTATCCTGATCACATTAATATAATATCACCCATTACCTTAGAGATAAATTAAACGAGACTTATGTTACTGGTGTTAACTAGTGATGCTAGTGTTGTTTCAAAAGAAATCACCTTTTTATGGATTTATTTTTAAACTCTTTGAAATACAAAGTATTAGTGAGTAACTAAAGCCTTCATATGCCTTTTGCCATCCCCTGCTTACTATTTACCCTTGAAATGTCATCAGATAAATTATACAGGCTAGGAGGAAGGGCATCAAAGGATAGAGAGAGCCATTCAGACACAGTAAGAAAACCATCCCACTCAGAGAAATTATGTTGGGGAATAAAAGCCATTGAACATTTTATTCTGAAGTCAACACTTCTACCAAATCCACACATACTTAAAAACTCAAGCTGACTTTTAATGCTATCACGGCAAAGCAGGTAATGAAGTTGTTAGTTTTGGCCATGAGCAAAAAATATCCAGCGGGCATTCTATAATATTTCCTAATACTTACAAAATGATCAAGTGGCTGCCCCATTGAGAATGAGATTGAATATGGGTGTATTTAGGTACAATGTTTTCCTTGTTATAGAAAAGTTCTTATTGAATCTTTCCTTTAACCATTTCATTCCACTTGAATTTAAATTTCCATTGTAAGTTTCTAATATAATTAGTCAGATTTCTTTTATTCTTTTGTTGATTTTGTTCGCACTTCACACATCATTTTTATAACTGTATACTAAGAAGTCAGAAATTATTTTGATTACAGTAGTAAAATATCTTAAATACTTGAGGAACCCATTATGTATAAATTTTTATATGCTATTAAAATATATTTTCTCATAATTATGGTTAGGTAATACCTCACTTTTTAATATAAAGTAAAAATCTAGAATGCTGATGAAATATTTTGTACATTTTTATTAACATAATATTCTTATTGGCTATTTGGAAATTTCACATTTTACATCCTGACCACATTTACTTCCCAGTCCTGAACATGCTAGATCTCATCTATTTTACCAATTTTTAAATGTCAAAGCCAATATTCTAGACAAGTATATCTGCAAACTCAAATTTCTTATAAACTCCACTACAGTTCAAGTCAATTTGCTTCTCTGCTTAACTTTTAATCAGGCTCTACAACAGCTTCTGTCCAATTGGCCAGTTCGATAGTAAAATCATATTCAGTATTTGTGAAATATACACAATATCTCTTTGTAGAGCACCAACTTTTTCCATGTTGTATTTCCTGTGAAGCCTGGTGTAAACTATGAGTGAAACCATTTTACAAAACAAATAAACACACAAACAGAACCAAAATGTCAGATAAATGTGCACATTTACTCTAATCCACCCCACCACCATATTCATGTCAAGATGAATAAACTCTTAAAAGAGGGGGTTAGGCTTTGTTAAAGTGGCAAAATTTTATTTTTCAGATACATACTGAATCTTTAAAATACTTCCCAAATGATTAAGTATTATCCAAATTCTGACGTAAAATGTTTGACTGATTGAAAACAAATTTAGGATTGTGGGAAAGGCCATATCCATTGATTCTTTCCAGCAGACTCCCTGCATGGTGAGAGATGGATGATTAAAAACAACTTTGCACTGACTAACAGATGGGAACTGCAACAGATGGAAACTGTTGACGTTTGCCAAAGACAGAAGTCCGACACAAGACCTCCAAGTAAATTTGGAGAATATGGAATAATCTTTGTGGACGGCTACATAAGAGCAAGAAAGAAGACTGTTTGTTGTTGTTTGTAGCCACGTAAGTAGTACTTAGGACAGTTTTCCTATGAGCATAAAAATATCACTTTAACCAAGTTTACTTTTTAAAAGACCGAAACAAAGGAACAAGTTAAACACAAGACATTCAGTAACTGTTAGGGATTTAAATGAGAAAGAATTAAAACACAAATTCGACTATTTATTACTAATTTAGTAATTAGATTTCATAAAAAGTTGATATTTTACTTTTTTATTTTATTTATTATTATTAAATAGAAAATAATTTTTCTATTTAGTTTGTATAACAACTATTATTAACATTATATCTCAAATATTGGAATACAAATGGGTATAAAAACAAATAAGAAAATATGCTGTATTTGTATTTCAAAAAATAATAAATATTGATACTTAAGAAAGCCATATTCTAAATATATGTTTATAATTACTAAAAAGAATGTGTATATAACCACAATTATGACTAAATAAGACCCAAATGAATGTTCTTTATAAACAATTACTTAGTGGTATTTTTTAATAAATACAATTATTCTGTAACTCAGCCTGTTGTAAGTGTAGCTGAAATTGAGTATTTACTTGTTACTCATACAGTGTACAATTGTGTGCTAACTGAAACTTTGCTCTAGGTAGTGCCTGGATTTCAGGATAGGATGGTTATAACATGTTGTAGTTTGCTCCATTGCTGGCGTAATCTTTATTTCAGAACACAAGGCAGAAGGAGAGCACTTGTGACTTATATGAAGCATTGCAACAAGGCAGAGTTGGTATACAAACAAATACTTAGAGTCTTTATTGAGATACTATGCAGCAATTTCCACTCACAATGGGCAAAACTTGCCACATGGAAAATATAAAACCCAGAGAAATGAGAATTAATTTGGTGAAGATTTTACATCAGATTTGAAATTTATAATTATTGCCAATTTTGCCTGCACAATAGTCATCTTTTAAATCCTTACTTTCAGTGAATAAAATATTATTTCTTCAAGCCTCTCTAAAGAACATCTGGTAATATTTTCCATTGTGTAATAAACTCTAAGTGGAAAATTATTCTCTTCTGAATTGTATCAGGTATTAACCTAACTACATCTTATATGATTATAAGCAATTTAAATGTTTTCTTCTGTAATTTTTGGGTTCATCTTTTAACATATTGTTTTACCTTCTCCCTTGCTCAGAAACTCATTATAAATAAGGAAGCCATTCATTTGTGATATACAAATTTGGACATCCTGTGTGAGAAACTGAGTTTTTGTTGGACTTGAGAAAGAGTTCCCAAGACAGCAGGAAGTTGGCTCCATTTATTTAGTTATAGTTCTTAATTTGCCTGCTGAAATTTTGTTGTGAATTTTCAAAAGATTTCGCCATATGTCGTTGTTGTTATGCTGTGGGTATGTCCTAGCACAGTGGTGCATTTATACATCTTCAATCTCTGACCTACATTACATACACTTCTATCATCGTCTTTCCTGGAGCCCCATTCAGTTGTGTATACAAGCATGTGTCATAGGGTTTCTTTTTCTAGCTTATTTTCTTTTAATTGAAAATAGATATTCTCTCATATACTACATCTACATCCTGACCACATTTTTCCTGCCTCCATTCTTCTCACCTTCCACCCCCACCCCATCTCCCCCTCCTTTTCCTCTTCAGAAAAGGTCAGACCTACAGGAGACAACAGCCAAATACAAAAAATAAAATGCAGTAAGTCAAGACAAGAGCCTTCACACCCAAGCAGAACATGACAACCTAACATGTGGAAAAGAGTCTCAAGTGCAGGCAAGAGTAAAGGACACACCCACCCTGATAGTTAGGAGTCCCACAAAAACATCAGTTTAAGAGCCACAACGTATATACAAAGGCCCTGGTGCAGACCAATGCAGACAGGCCCCTTGTCATTTCTAATCTGTATAGCATTTGTCTCTGCATGATATATTGCCTTCAATATAAATCGTTAGGAGCTTGGGAGATGATTCTCAGCAGTTAAGAGAATTGACTGTTCTTCCAGAGGACCCTGGTTCAATCCAAGCATTTACATGGTAGCTAACAACTATCTAAACTACAGGACTTGATACCTTGACACAGACATGCATGTAGACAAAACACAAAAGCAAAAAAAAATGATGAAATTTTTCTAAAAATAAATAAATCTTTAAGTATTTTACTGTCCCTCTGTCTTAAATTACACTTTGATCTACTCTTTGACACAGGTGTTAATTTTCTGATCAGTTGTTTTTATAGCCTCTTTACTTAGAGTAAGACTTTGCTCTTACTAATCAAAGTTTTATTTGATGAATTATCTTACCACAATGCATTTGGGGATTCCTGAACACCAGTGGTAGGAGAGATACACAGTAGTTCTTGAAGTTTATGAGGTGAAATGTTTTCCTTCTATCAAAGACACAAAAATGTAGGATTTTCCTTAAAAATCGCCTCATATTACCAGGTTTCCTTTAAATTTCAACATTTGCCTTTGTATGTAAAAGTTCTGTTTCCTGAAACTCCTCTAGTCTTGCACCTCTAGAATGTAGAACATTCCATCTTAAATATAAAATCATACTTGTGTCCTTTTTTTGCCTAAACATTCTGCTCTGCTTGCTATTGGTTGTAATAGTCATCACATTCTCTTTTTAGAGACTCTTCTAAAAGGCAGTGCACAGAAGCTTTGCACTGGTGGAAACTGCCAATGCAAATTTTATTATAACGGTAGATAAACTAATCTGTTCCTAAGTGACATAACATCTTTACCTCGTGGAAGAAGGAACGTGAATGTGGATGATGAATGACATTTCCTTGTGCAGTGACATCAGTCACGAGAAGACTGTAGGTAAGTGTGCCACCACTTTTGCTCCTATGGTTTTCTCTAACTGAGATATGCAAATAGATGTCTGTTACCCACAGAGACTTATAAAAATATCAGAACCATTGCACTTTCTCCATTGGTATTTAAACTGGGAAAGACAAGTGCTTGAATGTGCTTTGAACAATTAGTTGTATCAGATCATGATGAAGAGTTTTAAACAGGAACTTATTAGTATCAGCTCTAAAATCTTGATCTCATAGTACCAAAATTCAACAATATGGATGATGTATTTCATGTCAATTTACTGTTTATTATTCTGCATCTAGTATTTTGAGATTGATTTCTACCTCATTTTCATAAATCCATATATATATATACATATATATATACATATATATGTATATATATATATCTTTATGGAATACCATATACTGTCCATTTAAGGCTAGCTCTGGGCATTGGTATATGACATCATTTGAACATAATTAATTCCTTGTAAATTTTTTACTCGATTGTAGATTTTCTGAATATAAATTATCATCACTGTAATTATTCATCTTCTTATCATTTTATATTATTTCTACATTTCCTATTTCAACTGAAGTTTTGCTATAAGATTTTGAGAAACATGCTTGAAAATCTCTTAGAATGCTGCATTACCTCTACAATTAGAAAGCAGAAGTCACAGAAAATACAATTTAAATTTCACTCACTCTGTCATAAGTTTCAGTACTGGAAGCAATTCACCTAATTTATTTTTATTCATTTTACATCCTAACTTTCAAAGGAATAGTAATTTAAAAAATGTATCTCTCCAAAGTTCAACAGTGGAATAGATATTAAAAATTATATCTGGCCTGGTTTCAAGAAAGCACGAACCATGTAACCTTTGACCTTCTCAATAATGAAGCCGTACATATAGCAAGCACTTATCTTGAAATTCTCAATGTAGTTTCATTTATGCTCTCAGTAGAATATTATCCAAGTATCAAATAAAGCTACTTTACAATATGTGAAAATGATTGCATTTTGTCTTTGAAGGAAGATATAATGATTTTATCAAATGCTGCATTGATTTCAAGCTCTTTCCCCAAGATCAGAGGCTTTTGTTCTCTTTTTGTTCATACTCATCTCTTCTCAAGTTAAACCTAATTTTACTTGTCAGGATTCATGAGTTTCTCATCTACTGTACCCGTTTTCATCAGATATGCAGAGGTCAAGTGCATATTTGACTCTATTGATTCAGAGTTATAAAACTCAAAACCACACAGAATCTGTGCAGGTTAGGATAAAAATGGAGTTAGGGACTCCTGATGTGAGGCAGAGGGCAGATATAGGAAAAAAGAGAAACAAAAAGAAGAAATAACCCATATTAGGAAACAAGAATCAGCAAGGATATGGTCTTATAATCTCTGTTTTATTAGAGGAAAAAATAATATTACATAAATTTATATGATATAAAATGATGTATGCATGTAAGTGAACCTCCTAATGATAGCATATAAGTCACATATTTGTACTGATTTTGTGATATTGATACTTAATAGCTAAGCAATTAATGACATTTAAATTACTACTTTTTTAATATATTTTTTTGATTAGCTGCTAATCACACTCCCTTCCCAGAGATCCCAAGTCTGCCTTCTCACTCTTGTGACACCCCCACATAAAAGAAAGAATAAAAATAAGAAAAAAATCTAATTTTTGTTATTTATATATTCTCTGGAGTATGAACAAACTCTCAATGTCTGAGCCTTAAAAAGAAGCGAGTCCTTCCCCTCCCAAACCACTGACAGAAGCCAGCAATTATGGAGATCTACAGTTCTGATTTCCCATCACACTTTTAAGAGTTCTCTTCAATGGCTTCCTGTCTAGGCTGTTATTTTGGGGGTGCTGGGTGGGAGCTTAGGGGTTGTCGCAGTCTTCTATGTCCCCTTCTCCCTCCCAGCTATGTGTCTGCAGTCATCAGCATTACAGGAAAAGGAGCTTCCTATCTCTTTGCAGTCAGCAAGCACCTGTCATCGGCCTATACACAGGTTTTGGTGACAGCATAGACCATAAACACTGCTACCAGCTGCATTCATGCTACAGACTCAGACAAGGCCCTGTGACACCAAGGTGGTCTCAGGCTTCAGCACCTACCATAGACATTCATAACATGGACCAGGAACATCACACAGACTCTGTCTGCTGTAGGACTTCAGACGTAGTCATGGCCCTTGGTTGCACCACAGACCTTGGGACTCCAACTTAGTCTCAGAAAGCTACGCAGGCCAGTCACACCAACAAGGTCCCCTGAGCAAACAAATCCCAAGGAAATAACCAAGTCTTCATTCAGCCACACAGACTGTTAAGTGCACACATAACTCGGGCTTTATCAGCACCAGGGGCAGCAGTATGAACCATATATACCAACATGATCTCCAGTGGCATCCCGGACCATGCTGGTCCTTTAAAGAAGTGCAATCCAGAAAGGGAACTGTTCCTTATCTCAGACTTCCATCATTGCTGAGAACTAGTGTGACCTTAGGCCGGGCAGAGTGTTTGGGGGCCAAGTCAATATCTGCATAATCTCCAGGATGCTGCACAGCAGTGGACGATGCCATATCCCACTGTAGACCTCAGCACTCTCTCACACATATCACCTCCATCTTGTGTCCTGTTCTGCCTCTCTCCAGAGTGCACTAATTGCTCTATTTTTCTTTTTTCTCCATCTCTATAGCACATGTTTGTTCATCACAGTGGCACCTGGCTGGCTTCCTCCGTGTTCACCCAATTAAATTATTATTGACTGTAGTTATCATGTCTACTTTCAGAATGTGTTCATTCTATCAAGTCGTATCTCTGTGTCTTTAAAAGTGTCTAAAGATTGCATTTTAGAATGCATATTCATGGGGAAAATGGAGAGTAATTATGTAAGAGATGAAGAAACAATATAAACACAGAAAACAAGTTTACTCAAAAGGAATAAGATACTGTTAACTTGATATTACTGCAAAAATGGTTTTTAAAATTAGCATGCTGAAAGAAGAAAATTATACAAGTCTATAAAGAAATTGCCATGAAAGCATTTAGTCCTGTGCTCAGATCCCTCACCCATGAATAAACACTGGATGTTCCCTGCAATAACAGCATTCAAGTTGCAAAGACATATTGTGATAACTAGTCTTGGTTTTCAGCTTGACGATATTTGTAGCTAACTAAAATCCAAAGAGCTACGTATATTCCTGAGGGATTTATCTTAAATACATCATTTGAAACCAGAAGATTTACAATTGATCTTTATTGCTTAAGGTGGGAAAATCTACCTAAACCTGGGCCACACCTTCTGGTGGCAGCCTGTATGAAGAGCATGGAAGAAGGAACTTCTTGCAACTTTCTTGCTTGCCCTTGATATCAATGGCAATTTCATTCTTCTACTGGTATTAGAGTCTGATTCTTTGGGATTCTGGTATATAATGGAGAACATCCAGCCTAATGGACTGAATAACTTCTGGATTCCCATGTTTTGTGTTGGGAGACAGCCATTGTTGGACAAACTAGACCACAGATTATAAATCACTCTAATTTATAAGTATCTTCCTTCATAGAATAATAAATAATGCAGAGATCCTCAGTACAAGCTATCTGGAAAGGGTATATGGAGTTGGTGGTCTCGAGGTTCAGCAACAAAACCTGAGACTATTAGAGAAGTAGAGTGTGGTCTAGGAAAACAGCCTAGATCAATTATGCCCCCAACACACGTGTATCTCTATTCATGCAAACATGCAGACATGCACATGCACATAATGAAAGAGAGATAAAGAGAAACAGGGAAAGGACAGGTGGAATATTACGTACAAGAAAAGAATAGACAATAACAGTGGCAATCAGAAACAGGATAAAGCTCAAATTATTTTATCTTAATATATTTCACACTTTGCACCAACACAGTCCATTATGTGTTTTTCTTGTTCTCGAGAAATTTCTCTTATGAGTTCTGAGTGCCTGGGGTTAACTTGATGTTCAACTAAAGGGATACATATGAACCACCAACTGAATTAAATACAAATCCAGGTGTTACTGTGAGATTTATTTATTTAATTAAACTATATGAATTTTAAACTTAAATAAAGGTAACTATGTATGGAATAATCAGTTGTGAAGCCATACAATTAGACCTGAGTCTCACATATGAAAGAGGGAAGCTGGCCCTTATGCAGCCCTCTTTCCCCATGTGTTTGAGTTTGCACATGTCCCTACCATCTGTTGTATAGATATTGTACTAATCCCTATTTCTCACTGTCATGTATGTGAAGTCCTCATAGTTTAACATGGTACAGTTTGGTTTCTTCAGTACCAGTGTTTAACAATAAACTGATAACAAATTTTTAACTAAATATGACATACTCTTGTGATGAACACTGTAAAATTATGGCATGTGCTTTAGTATAGCCTAAAAGCAGAGCCTTTAGAGGTTTGGCAAAGTATGACTGAAAGGGGCTAGACTGTCTTTAACAGACTCTGAGTACAATGTGGATCCCAATTGTTTTACTTCTCAGCATTTAGGAGAAGAAACAGAGAATCCTACAGCACCATTGACAGTGGCCAAATACAGTAATTAGAGTATTAATAGATATGTGGTACTAGCGTCCAACAATCAGAGAATGAAAGATTATTTTTCTCAATTTTGAAAGAAAATGGAATCATTGTGATATGAAGACTGTTCCTCTTAACTAAACTGTATTATACATTCATGACTAAATCACCTGCTGAAAAAGTTGAACTGACTGTTATTTAAGGAAGTTGCCAAAGTGTTGAAAGATGGGCTTGTTTTTATTTTATTTTATTTTATTTTTTGGTTTCAGCTATACACTGGAAGAATAACTGTAATGATTTGTAAAATGTGATGCCTAACTATGTGGAAGTTCCCCAGATTATACAGATTGGAAAAACCTGCTAAAACGAGCAATCTGACTATAAGAATAGTAGGTAAAACCCAGAAAGCTTGACTATCAATACATAATAAGTGGCACTTCGGAATATTGACAGTTCAGGTGTCTAGATATATAAAAACATAATTGAAAGTTCAAACATATTATACGTTTGTCCAATACACTAAAGCAGAAGATTCTGGATTATATAGGATCAACTCGTGTATATGCTTCCATATACATACAGGATTTACCTGCATGAGTGTGTTTGCATGACGCTACAGAATATAGAAAAGCATGGAAAGATAAACATAGAATAATCATATGTTTCTCCTGATTATATGATACCAAAGTATAACTATCCTATGTTAAAGAGGGTTAAGATCAGAGGATACCAAAGAAGAAGGTGTAGAAAGATTATAAATACCTAAGTCTTGGGGGTATGACTATCAAACACTGCTTTCTGAACCAGAAGGACTATTACAATCATGAAAACACAGCAACTATGACTGTCTCCATAAAAATGCATAAGATCAGCTCTTGATTTCCATCATGGGTGGGAGAAGTATAAATGAGGCCTCTCCTCTCCCAAAGAAGTACTATATAATTAATAATTGCTAGAGGAAGTTAGGTAGTTTTTTTTTCTCTCCCAGTTTGTAGCCAGTGATAAATTATCCAATGATCTAGTAAACAGCCCCTCCCCATCACAAATAAAGTAACCCTAACAAAGTTCAGTGATTCAATGCACATACAGAAAGCAATAGAAGTAGGAGGCAGAGCAGTTGAGAAGGAGGAGGGCATCAACAGGAGTGAGAAGGGAGAGAGGAGAAGAAATAAGGGAAAAGGAGAAAAGATGGGGGAAAGGGAGAGGAGAGAGGGTGTAAGAGTTCAACAGGGGTGAATATGATCACAAAATATTGCCTATGCATCTAAGATGTCAAAATAGAAAAGGGAGCAAAGAAAGAACAAAAGAGAAACAAGCTATAATACTCACAAATTGTATATGCAAGAAACACACCGGATACAATAATTCAACTGCAAGAACATGCTGTCACTGCTAAAAGGAAGAATTACTCAGAAGGGAGAGCTAAGAATCAAAGAGGATTATCCCCAGGCCTGGAAAGCTTGAAACCAAACAGATTTTGCGCAGCTAGATTCTGAAATAGTTGGTGACTAATGTTGCCATTGCCTTTCATTTTTCCTCATTTTAAACAAGAAGTCTGAAACTCTTATCCTATGCTTAATGCTACTGAAAATATTTTCATTGCAAGTAAACAGTGTTCAGAGAAGTTCACAAATATAGACTAGACATATAGTGTATTGACTGTCTAAGGCCATGACTAATGCTAAAAGGATAAAATACATTTAACAGTAGGAAATTTTAAACTTTGTGTTCCTATTTTAATGGAGTTAGTATTTGAGGTATATAATTTATACTTCTTCCAAAAAAGAATTTTAAACTTGGACCAAAGCATTGTAAAGAGGAATTTGACTGAATCTGGTAACAGAGCAAATGAAGGATAAAGTTACAAGCCAATAAACTAAACAACATTTTAAATTTAAAAAGCACAACAAATGATGGGATGGGGGAAAGATGACATATTCACTTTGTCCTAAAGGTCAACTTTGGCCTAATCTTTTGCTAAATTATTGTATGTTTTGTATGTTTTTAGGTCAGCACCTGTGGACAATTTTAAAAGTCGTAAAAACCACATACACAGATACATGTATTTATCTTGGTGTGTGATCAGGATTAGTTATACCCTGGTGGCTTTTATGTGCAGATGAAATAGCTTGCTACAAGTTGAAATCAAGCAATCTAACGAAAAATTGTCTTCCAATATTACAAAGTACAACATGTGCAGGTTTCCAGAGATTATGGTCATCCTAGAAGCATCTTATATAGGGAATAGAGTTTCAGAGATTTAGAGCCCAATTCGCTGTCTCCTTGAAGATTTCTTCACCTGCATATACCCTTTAGGCATCTTATCAACACTAATTAATATATGCTTGGTTAATGTATCTTGACTGGTGTAAAATTTACCTAGATAAAGCCTCATTCAAGTTATAGAAAAGAAACTGTAGTTTAGGATTTGTGTGGGAAAAGTTAAGGAATTGATGAAACAGGGTAGAGAGCACTTTGTTTAATAATCTGTGCCCTTCTGTTATTAACTCCTGAGACTTGGAGAGAACAAGACCACTGTTGCAATGAATGAACCAGGACCTTTATATCCTCCAGGGGCAAATGAAATGCTAATTATATTGGGGCCTTAAATTCAAGCAGCTTATTCTTTCATTCACATTCAGAAAGAGAAAAAAGTGCAATTGCATGAAGGAAAATTCTCAATGGCTTACAAGAAGACAAAGCATTGAATGCTATTTTTTACATGAGGAAAACAGAACGCATTATTTCCACTTAAATGTTTATATTTACAACATTCATCTTTACAACATATTTCTTGGGCACATTCTCTTTCATTAACATGAAGTACATGTAATTTGATAAACATAATAAACTGTTGAGAGATGTCTTGTATGTTGTAGTTGTTTCAACTGAGACTATCATTTTCAGTGCTGTCCAAATCCATGAGCCACAGCGAGATACAATGAACATATTTAGCGTCATATCTTATTCTTCATTTCCATATATATATATATATATATATATATATTTAAAATTTTCCACCTCCTCCCCTCCTCCCACTTCCTTTCCCTTCCCTCCTCCCCCTCCCTCTCCAGGCCAAAGAGCAGTCGGGGTTCCCTATTCTGTTCAAAGTCCAAGGTCTTCCCCGCTCCCCCCAGGTCCAGGAAGGTAGCATGCAAACAGACAAGGCTCCCACAAAGCCCATCCACACAGTAGAATCAAAACCCAGTGCCATTGTCCTTGGCTTCTCAGTCAGCCTCCACCATCAGCCACATTCAGAGAGTCCGGTTTGATCATATGCTCCATCAGTCTCATTCCAACTGGCCTTTGTGATTTCCCATTAGATTAGTCCCACCATTTCAGTGGGTGGAGGCACCCCTTGAAGTCCTAACTTCTTTGCTCATGTTTTCCCTCCTTCTTTCTGCTCCTCATTTGGACCTTGGGAGCTCAGTCCAGTGCTCTAATGTGGGTCTCTTTCTCATCTCCATCCATCGCCAGATGAAGGTTCTATGGTAATATGCAAGATATTCATCAGTGTGGCTATAGGACAAGACCAGTTCAGGCACCCTCTCCTCTGCTGCCCAAGGAACAATCTGGGGACATTGCCTTGGACACCTGGGAACCCGTCTAGAGTAAAGTCTCTTGCCTACCTTCAAATGGCTCCCTTAATTAAGATATCTACTACCCTGCTCCCATATCCAACCCTCCTCTATCCCAACCATCCCATTCCCTCAAGCTCTCCCCATCCTCCCCTTCTCCCTTCTCTCTCCCCATCTCCCCTTATCCCCTCTCACTCCCCCACCCGCTCCCAACCTCTGCCCGGCAATCTTGTCCACTTCCAATATCCAGGAGGATAACTCTATGTTTTTCTTTGGGTTCACTTTCTTATTTAGCTTCTCTAGGATCACGAATTATAGGCTCAATGTCCTTTATTTATGGCTAGAATCCACTTATGAGTGAGTACATACCATATTCATCTTTTTGGGTCTGGTTTACCTCACTCAGTAAAGTGTTTTCTCTTTCCATCCATCCCAATAACCCATTTCAAAATTTATAGTACCAAACTGACCAGGCTACATCTCTGTATTTCCTCTAAAAAACTAAAATTTATCATAAATTTCCCAAGTGCATGCAAGCCGCTCCCCACCCCACTCCCTGCCCCCACTGCCTTGTTCCCTGGTGTAGTTCCCTTGCATGGTTCCTTGCTGTGTGTTGACATGTGCAGCTTCCGGTTTGTGCTCCCTGCCCGTGAGTTCTGGGTTTCTTGTTTCTGTGTTCGGAATTGATTTAATTGCTTTTAATTCGTCAAGCAAAGCATATTTCTCAGTATTTAACCAGTACCAAGGCAGGATGCTAAAGTGGCTCAGGAGTTCTCCTGGTGCCAGAGATGGCATCACTGCTAGTTGTGACTCTGCAATCACAACACCTGCTAGACAATAAAGATTATTACATTTAAAAAAAAACTTACTGGATCTCATAATAGGTAATAAATAAATAAATATTTAATAAATAAATAAATATTACTATTGAAACTTTTAGTAATGTTTAGCTAATACTATAAATTTGTATTCTGCAAAGCTTATATGGTTATCGTGATACATATATTGGATATTAGGACTCAGTTTTTTCATCATATTATATCATTAAATAAGAATGTGGCACTTTTAGAAATGGTACAGTCTTTACGGACTAATAATGAACACCTAGATGACAGGATTAATACCATCGAAAATCAAACGTTACCTTAAAATTAATACCATTGAAAGGGGTAACATTAATTTGACAGACAAAATTGAGTTCATATCTAAGGGTGAGCATTTATATGAAAGAATTCATACTGTTGAATTTGACAATCAAAATTTGTTAAAAAGTTATGTTATATTAGCAGACAATCTCTCCAGGATGGCAATCTACACACTATCCAAATAATGTCCAAAGATGAGGTGTTATTTTTAAAGAAGAAACTTTAGACCTTGGAATCACATGTGCAGAATGAGGGCCAGAGGCTAGGTGCCTCAATAAAATAACTAGAAATGTATACAGGCCAGGAGATTCAGGCTTTACAAAACACAATAGTAAAAAGATTTGAAATGATTGAGGAAATTATTGGAGTTGATGAATAGAGAACGAAGGCACAAGGACAGAATTTAACATCACCAGTAGCTGTCAGAGATGACTTACCCAGGGTTTTAGCTTCCTACCCTGTAATCTACTCTGACAAAGCATCAAGTTTTAAAGGCACAAAAGGATCCAAAGAAAGTAGATGGATACCTATAGGAATGAATGATATAATGGAAATTAAGCAAGCAGTCATAAATTATGATTTGCATTCCACATTTGTTAAGGAGATGATAAAAACATGGGCTTCTAGCATCAAGGCAATGCCTTGAAACTAACTGCTTCAGTTAGTTTCAGCAGTCCTGAATGATGGTCCCCAGCTAGTGTTTAGATGTTATTTCAAGAAAGATAAAAAAAACAACCAAAAAACAAAAAACAAAACAAAATAAAACAAACAAACAAAAAAAACCAGGGAAAATCAAAAGGAATTGAGATTTCCCAAGAAATCAATTGTTGGTGAGGGTAATTAAGCTAACCCACAGGTTCAAGCACTTTAAGATGAACACATCTGGTCCCTATGACACAAAGCAGCCTTAAATGCTTGGGACATAATTCAAGAACTAGGAAAATGAGTTGAATTATATACCAGGGTTAAACAGGGCCAGGGAGAACCCTTTAGTGACTTCTTTCAAAAATTAACTAAGGCTGTAAAAATAGTAGTAACAGACCCAGATGCTAGATGAGTACTTATTGAATATCTGGCTTTTTTAAAATGCAACTTAGAATGCAAAACGATACTTAAGTCTTTAAAGAATGATGTTGGAACTAATGAGTCCTGGCCTTCAGCTGCTCTTCCCTGTCTAGAGCCTTCTAATTGAAGTTATTAAAAGCTGTGCTTTACCTAGAGGATCAGAGGATAGGATTTTCACCTGTTGGCCATTGACTCCAGTGTTTTTAAGCCTCCATGGTTCTATTAAAGAGAGTCTTTTTGGTACCAGTGATTGAGGTCCGTGTATTGGTCTATCTGTGTGTGTTTCCTCAACCTCCAGCCCCTTGCCCGAAGATTGCGAACTGGGTTCTAGAGCATAGAGTACAGACAGGAGGTGCAGTGTGCGGCAGGTTAGATCAGCTCCTATGAATGGATGGATCCTGCATACAATGAACATTGAGACATTTGACTATAATACTGAATCTTGGGTAGGAAAAACAACTTCCAAAGGAATGAGGAGACATCAAAGTACCAAATGTTTTATTTGTGGTAGAATAGGATATCTGAGAAGGGACTGCAGACAAGGAATTTGATGTGGGAGGGTCTTCTGTTTGAGTTGATTTCATTGGTTAATAAAGAAACTGCCTGGCTCATCTGATAGGCCGGCCCTTAGGTGGGTGGAATAGACAGAACAGAATGCTGGGAAGTTAGTCAGACCGCCGGGCCTCTCCTCAGGGAGACAGATGCAATGGAGCTCCAGCCCAAGATGAACTTACGCTAGAATCTTCCTGGTAAGGCACCACTTTGTGTTGCTACACAGATGATTAGATATGGGTTAATCAAGAGTAAGAGTAAGTGAGTAAGAGGCTGGAACTAATGGGCCAGGCAGTGTTTAAATTAATGCAGTTTCTGTGTTGTTATTTTGGGGCATAAGCTAGCAGGCAGCCAGGAGCCAGGAGGCAGGAACGCAGCCCGTCTGCCCCTCACTACAGGAATTCTTAGGAATAAGATATCAAGAAAACAAAAAGCTCAGTTAAAAAATGGAGTACAGATCTAGACAAAGAATTCTCAGTAGAAGAAAATCAAAGGATTAAGGAACACTTAAAGCAATGTAACATCATTTACCTTAGGGAAATGAAATCTAAAACTATTCCAAGACTCTTCAGAACCATTAAGATCAATAAAGCCAAAGATAGCTCATGCTTTCAAAGATTGGGAGTAAGTACAATACTCACCCAGTGTTAGGGTGAGTGAAAATTATGGAAATCAGAGCGGTAGTTCCTCAGGAAGGCAAGAATTGAACTACATCCAGATCCTGCAATCTTTTTCTTGGGTATAAAGCAAAAGGATGCTTCATTCCTCTGAAGGAACACTTGCTCAGCCAATACTGCTCTATTCATAATTACTGGAAATTAGAATCAACCTAGATGTCTCTCAACTGAAGAATTGGCAAAGAGAGCATGATACCATTACAAAAATAAAGTATTCATATTACCAAAAATAGTGACATCATGAAATTTGTAGACTAATGGATTGAAGTAGAAAACATCATCCTGAGTTGAGTAACCCAAGCATGAAATATAAATATGAATTTTCTTATATATTTATATTAGCCATTATTTCATTTTTATTTCATTCAGTTATTTATACCACTTTGTTTTTCTCCCTCTTTTATCTCCACAGTTTCTTCCATCTAAAAATATGTTTCAATTTTGTGTTTTTATGGCATTCTTATGTAGAATTATGAGTAGGTCTTTCTGTGTCATTCCTTGGGTTTCTTTTTATTATTTATTTATTTTAGCCTAATCTACAATGTTAGTTTTTGTTTTTTTTATTGTACTATTTTTTATTATACTTTGTTTTATTTTATTATTATCTCTTAAAACCTGTTGTTTTCTACTTAGAGAGGTAATAGTTGTGGATCTATAAGGGACCAGAGGTATAGAGGAACTTAGAGGAGTACAGGGAGGCTAAACCATAATGAGGACATATTATGTGAGGGCAAAGAAAAATCTATGTTTAGTAAAAGAAAAAATGAGCTTCAGAACCACAAGTGAAAGCATCTATAATTAGCCACAATAAAAAGTACTAAAAGTTTTATTTTTGTCTGTTTATTAAAGGAAGTACATATTGCTGGTACTCAAATTAAAAATAGTTTATGGGGCTGATTTTTTTCTATCAAATCTGCTAGTATTTCCCTTGTAATAATACATTTAATTATATATATTGAGCATTTGTTTTACAGTGTTCTAGAAAGATCTAAAAAATTGAAATTTTAGTGTTGACAGAGTCCTGCCCCGTCCTGCAGAGATTAAGTCCCAAAGAATCACACAAAAGTCTACATTGGTTAAAAACAGATTATTGTAGTAGCTCAGACTTCTTATTAATTCTTATATCTTATATTAGCTCATTATTCTTGGCTATGTTAGCCACGTGGCTCAGGACCTTATTCAGTGAGGCAGTCACATCTCACTTCTTCTTTGGCTAGGTCACAACTACAGAAAGCTTTCCTCTTTCCAGAATTCTCCTTTTCTCATTGACCTACCACTACTTCCTGTCTGGTCATCCTGCCTATACTTCCTGCCTGGCTACTGGCCAATCAGCATTTATTTAAAATATAATTGACAGAATACAAACCATTGTCCCACAGCACTTTAGAATGAATTTTAAGAGAACTAGTGCATATTTATACTTAGTGTTAATGCACATGTTTCTTATCCACTTTGTGATAAAACAAAACTATTCCATATTAACATATTAAATTTTAAACAGTGTTAATTTTTATTTACCATCTCATAGGTGAGAGTACTAGAAAAAGGAAAAATAAAAATTTGAGACATTATACTTTTTTCTTTCTGTCCAAATAGTAACACATGATTGGTCTAATATGTTTTAAGTTCAAAATAACAAAATAATGGAGAAAATGAAAAAAAAAATAAAGAATAAACTTTATTAGACTGTTATCACATGACATTAATGAAACAGAAGAGGTCTTTCTGTTTCTAAAAGTACACTGTACACTGAGAAAGAATATCCCCTGGGATGGAGAATGTACTTTGTGTACCAATTTATAAAGTCTTATTATGTTTTGAAATATTGCATATGAAAGACAAAAAATACAGAAATGGTGTTCCTGGTCTTGGCCCATGAATTTTCCAATAAAATTCACTGTTTTCTAGTTGCTCATTTGTTACAGTTAATACTCCACTGGTTTATTTTTTAATGTCATTTAATGTCATTCCAATCACAATTCTCCCTCCCTCCTCCCCGCCATCACTGTCTCCCAGCCCACCCTCTATCCACTCCTCCCAATGGTGTGCATTGGTTTATATTTTGTGGATATTATGAAACAATTAACAGTTGGTTTGGCCATTATTACTTGGGTTTTGACCGCAGTCTGTCTGAGGTACTATCAAAAAGATTGTAGACTAAGTAGTGATTTAAATAATAATTTCTCGTTTTTATTCCTCCACCCCAGTATTTTCATATATAGATCCAAGGACTGAAAATTTCACAACGATGGTGCCAAAAACTTCCATAAGTGGCAATGGACTATAACCTGGTTCTATTATGGTATTTTTTAAAAATTATATCCTAATATATGGCAGAGAAAAGCTCAATCCCCGGGTTTATTTATAAAAGGTCACTAATTTGAAGACCTCTCAACAGCATCATCTCCCAATGGACCCCATCCTAATGCCAGAGTATTTTATAATAGCCATGCAAACAGGATGTGATGAATACAATAAAAGTTCACTTAACATAATGAGAGAATACTTCTATTTCTAAATTAGCAATGAAATATAAATATAATGTGCATTATATGATAATTTATAGCACACATATACAGAAGCTTTAAGTTACTCATGTTTTCAATTTCATTTTATTGTTTGGCACTTGAAAGCATAGAAGGGATTGCATAATCTGCAATTGAAAGAATGCATAAAGCTAAATTCTGAGTAATTATGCTTTTTCATTTGGATGCTGTTGAATCCATATTTAATTTGAACATGAGATGTAATAAAGCATAAATAAGCTTCCTAAGTATATAAAAATTTATACATTACTGTTCAAGCAGTGAAAAAGTAGTAAGTACACTGTTTACATTAAAATTACTTCATGCTATAATTTATCACTAATTAAATACAAAAGTCGTTTGTTTAAATTTTATATTTTAGGCTTTCTCTTATGGAAATGAGATAGTTGAGTAAGGTATACGAAGAATTTTGTAATATATACTATGGATTCGTAAACATCATGATAATGTTATAAATGTTAGTGGTGTGCTGTAATATAAATAAAATTATTACATTTTGGTATTGTTTTGTCTCTTTGTCTGTCTGTCTGTTTGTTGTTATCAAAATGAGGCTATTTGAAATCCTAAGAACTTATGCCTTATATAAATATTAAAATTGGAAAAGTAATGTATTGGAAAAGTACAGAGATCAATAATAAAACTTGTAAGTGATATATGCATTATCACTTTTCTTTATGCATATGTAAGTTACAAGTTATTTATATGTTTTATATAGTATATTTCACAACACATAAGGCCATAATCAGAACTATTTTTCTAAAATTTTCATTTAAGAATAAAAAATAACTATTTGAAATGAAGGCAAATATATTCATAGTGTTATTAATTAAATCTTAGGAAAATGTGTACAATAAAAATGTAGACATCAGCAAAATTTATTTCAGTTATCTTAATTTTCTCTAAAAGTAACATATACTACTCTTCACTAGAAATATCTTTGTTGATTCTTTTCTTATGCTATAAATATTGAACATTATTTAGAATTTCATTTTAGGAGAAAATTTACAGGTTTATTATAAAATAGAATCATATAAAATAAACCATTACAGATATATTTCTGAATGCTATTAATAGATATTTTGTGCTCATACATATTTCTTCCTCATTCAAAAATAAATAAAATTTTTGGGTAAGTAATTTTTCCTCATTCAAAAATGAATACAAATTCCAGTAACTTAACTAAATCCATGATTTGTAAGCAGAAAAAGTCATGCAGAGGACATGTGCTCCAAGGTCAGTTCAGTTAAAGAGAGAAGCATATTATTGCAAAACTCAATATATTAGAGCATTCACTTGTCTTAATAATGAGGGATGATTTCATTAATCTTCCCATTAGTGTAAGCTAAAATTTCAATTATATATTCTACATGGTTTGTTTGGAGATTTTGTAGAAAATATGATTTCCTGTGTCTTACTTTTTTATGAGTTTAATTTTCAAACTCAGAAGGGAGGACAAATACAGGATCTGGTAGCTGTGTTATTTTGTTAGTGTTAATGTTTTATTATTTTTATTTCCTTTTAACTCAAGATTTAATAGTTCCTGGTTATAAATTTGAAACTCAAATGAAAAGCAAAACTGGCTTATAACTCCCAAAATAAGTGTAGCTACCAGGAGCCCACTGATGATGCCAGTGTGCCATCATAAAAGTTCCATTAAGAACTTACAGATCTGATCAATTATTACACCACTACACATGTAACTCTGGGTAAAATTTTCTATAGTTAAAAGTGTATAATAATAGATTGAGAATTGATTTGATTATCAACAATGATCTTTATGTTCAAGTTTTGGTTCTCAGGTTGACTAATTTAGCATTTAGGAGTTAGAAACAATTCTGATGTACTTTAATCTATGGAAACATGCCCCTGAAGAAGAATGTGCTTCTTTCATCTTCTCGTTTTTCTCTGCCGGATACAAGTGGCCTCTCAGTCTGCCCCAACTGTAAACCCCCTTCAGAGGAGCCTGGTTGTATCTCATGTTGTCTTACAGCTTTTATACACCAACAAAATCTTCCAGTCAGACAATAATATTAACACAGCAATAAAGGAACTAACAGATGTTATGCCTCAAATGAATGTTAACAGACATATTTCTAATATTCCATCCCAACAAAAAGAAATAAACTAACCCATGAGAACTAGATTGCAGGAAATAATCATATTGAGAGCTGAAATCAAGAAAATAAAAACAAAAGAAACAGTACAAAGAATCAATGAGACAAAGATTTTCTTTGAGAAAATCAACAAACTCAAAAATAGAAATTAATTTTCACGTTTGTGTAGGAGCCAGCCAAAATAAGCTAAATAGAAACAGACCACCTAAAGGAAGTTCTTTAATTCTAACCATTATCACCTGCCAGAGTAGGACTCAGCCTCCAAGTTTAATGGAGGCCTGAGTCTTAGTAGTTTGCCCTGAAGCAATACCTGACTGCAGGAAGGACCACAAACTGAGATTATCAGTGTGCCACTCAAGAACAGACCATCCAAAGGAAATGCTTACATTCCTACCATTGTATGTAGGATCACCTTCCAGCACACTAACCAGGATACCCCTAGACAAATGTCAGCCAATCAGTGGTTCTATGGGTTAGAAATCCCATAGAACCCCCACATTTACTAATACTAAAACCCAATTCTATCTGAGCTCAGAACTCTCAATTATTCCAACATGTTGGACACAAGAAGAGACCAAGCTTGCAAACTTGTATAAAATAAAGGCTCTTTGCTTTTACATACAGCCCTTGGTCTCCTTATTGGTTTGGGGGGACTTCTTGTATCTGGCATAACACTTTAGTCATCAAATAAACCTAGCAAGGAGAATATGTCAGTCAGTAGTAATTAGGATGCTTTGTTCATGTCCCCTGACCTTAAAGAGTTCTGCATTCAACCATGTGCTTTTCTAAAACTTTAGATTGTCTTCTTGGGTTTTTCTCCTTAAAGTTATTTAACAAAAACATCTTAATCTAACTTTGTTATTTTTAAAGCTTTGTTTCAACTGTGATACACTCTGAGACCTGTGAACACCTCACCCAATAATAAGGTTAAAAAGAGTTTAAATTAGCTGGGCTATTGGGACTCAATCTTTAGCCATTAACTTGAGCTACAATCCATGTAGTTGTTTAGGTAAGACTCACAGACCTTGATTGTGAAGCATATCCTTGCATTTATTTTTATTCATCAAAACTCTCTATAATCTATCATCATTATTATCAAATTAGATAATATAGCTTAAGGAGGGTTCATCTTCTTGACAATTCACAGAAAGAAATGCCCAGTAGAACAGGATGTTTCCAAGAGATACACACATTATATCATAGACAGTGGAGGTCTCCTGACACCCACTCACAGCATGATAGATATAAGAGAAATAGAGCTGCCTAAACATGTAAAATTGCAGCAGAAGCTGTCGCGACCACCTCGACCAGCAAGGAAGACACGACACAGACTCTTCTTTTTTTTTTTTTTTTTTTTTTTTTTTTTTTTTCTCATGGTTTATTTTTTTTTATATTTAAAAATTTCCATCTCCTTCCCTCCTCCTCCCCCCTCCCTCCCCTCCTTCTCCCCTTTCTCTCCCCTCCTTCTCCTCCTTCCCTCCCCTCCCCTCCACCCATACCTCCCCTCCCTCCCTCTCAAGGCCAAGGAGCCATCAGGGTTCCCCACTCTATGCTAAGACCAAGGTCCTCCCAACTCCCCCCAGGTCCAGGAAGGTGATCGACCAAGCTGAGAAGGCTCCCACAGAGCCCGTCCATGAAGAACAATCAGAGCCCAGAGCCATTGTCCTTTGCTTCTCAGTCAGCCCCCGCTGTTGGCCACACTCAGAGAGACGGGTTTGGTGGCATGATCCATCAGTCCCATTCCAAGCAGTTTATTCGTGAACCTTGAACAATCTTCTGAACCTCGGGAAAAGCCAGCCCAAGCTAAAATAGCCTCTGAATAGCCAGCCCCAGCAAGCCATGTGGGAAAAGCAGATAGGTCCAGGTTCATGAAAGCAAGCCACATTCTCAACCTAAACCATATATGGAAAAATATATGACTGAGAGCACATACTCAACTTAAGCCATATATGGGGATAGTACGTGACTGAGAGCACATTCTCAGACTAGGCCATATATGGGGATAGTACGTGACTGAGAGCACTCACCCACGAGGGGGGTGGAGGGCAGAAACCAGCGCCAGCTTCAAAGCGCAGCACAGCACAGCTCTCTACAAGAAGCAAAAGACATTCCAGGGTCTGCAGTCCCGCAACCTTTGCCTAAACAAGATTGACCCATCATAGGATTGCCTTCTGGAGGGTTGACACCCAGAATTTAAATTGCAGCTCCCAGATCCTCTGGCATGGCCCACGGCAAGGATAATCTCCATTTCAGCTAATTTCCCTAGGCATTTGGTTACTGGGAGGGAGAACTGATATTGGTGTCCAGAATGTGACTATTTCTGTAACAACATAATTTTGGATCATAATTGATTGTATTGTTACAATATAACTTTTCAATTAGGATGTGACAGGAATTTAGAAGAAATCTGGAGATCAGGTTCAACTAAGCTCTATTGTCGAAATTATTGGAAAAAATTCAAGTGATAAGAATACAGATAGAAATGTAGACTTGAAAATAAAGTTTCCAAATGAAGTGACAACACTATTAGAATTTGGAGTAAATGTTCTCCTTGTTAAATGCTAACAATAATTTTATGAATTTTCTCAATGCCTTAATACTTGGAGAAACAATATTAACAGTGAAATTATTACTAGTTTCTAGTATTTCTTCACTTCTGCCAAGTTGCAGCTCCAAATAAACCATGACATATATATTGTAACACACACAAAAATTGTTATTAATCTGACAGACCCTTTATAATCAGACTAAGGGTAAAATCAGAAAGTTTCTATGTATTTATCAAAACACATGCTCATCACATAAAGTATATGCTCTCAAGTGACTTGGTCCTTTGTGAAGAATCCATTCCTACTATGATAACAATATGGATGAAGATGAATTTAAGTCTTTTAAATATATTCAGTGCTTTCCTTTCTCGCTAATCTCTGCACACACAATTTAGGAAATTTCACTGTCAATTTTTTTAGGCATTTGCTTAGAACTATATTGGTAATGTAGTCATATCAGTGTTTTTATCTTTATAATTCTGCTCCAAAATTACGGAGATAAAATTAGAAGTCTCCCCATTGCCCCATTTTTCACCCTTAACTTACCCCATTTTCTAAGTCAATATGTTGTTGGCTTTTTGTTTAGTAATTAAGTTTTCTATTTTTCTCTTGTTCATCTCTTCTTCATTGTTTTTCAGTTGTGACAAATAATTTATACATTTCCAGTCATCTAAATGAATGCTATATATTTTTCAAATCATTCCTGGATGTTATTCCTCTCTGATTGTCCTTTATTTTTTCTGGGCAAACATATCTGTAGTTGTTCTAAGCTACATAGGAAATAAAAGGTTATTACCACTACAAGGTTATTATTAGTTCAGCATGGCTGGTTAATAACGTGAAACCTCAGAACATTGTATTTAATTCATTGAATTCCACAGAGTCCAAGAGTCGACCTTGTAGGTTTAAAACACAAACTTACAGTATCTCACAGTTAATTGAAATCAGACACTCGCTCCCAGGCCATCAGAGTGAATAGCAATGGAATTATATACCCCCTCAAAAGCAGCAGTTTAATTTACTGTGTGAAATGCAGTTGTTAAGTAGACCGAATATTTATTTTGTGTGTGCCGTGTATTCTAACTATAACCCATGACATATGAAGGCAAATGTTTGGAAGGTACCTGTTGAGCATGTAATGCAAGTAAAGCAAGTAACATTGCTTGACTATTTAATCTTAACAGCTTGGTGCAAACACCCACATTCTTTACCCTAAGAGGCATTTGTGTGAGAACATTAAGTATGCAGAGCCTGGCCACTCATGGCTGCATTTGCTGCTTAGATTGGGCTGTCATGTTGCTCACTGTAGCATTTCGCCTTTGTTTTGCTTAGTAGCAGTTTGTTATGAATGCAGCATTTTGTCAGAGAGCTTAAAGCAGGGTCTCTGAGCCTTGTGGTGCAAATCATCTGCATCACAGTGACATCAATGGGGTGTTAAAACTTTACCCTGGACTCCATTCCATTGACAGAATCTAACTGGGGAACTGGAAATGTGTTTAAGTGAACCACGTAAGCAATAGTCCAACCACTAAAGCTGGAAAACATAGGTTCTTTAAATTGCTACCTAGCATTGTACATTTTCACATATGTCTTATGTAAGTTATACTAACAAAACTGATGGAAAATAAATGAATACTATTACAAATCTTCTTATTTCAACTTACTAAAGAACCATGTTATGTGTTGTTTGTTTAGTATTTGCAGAATTGAAATTACTGAACCTTTCAGTAACTGAATAACAATCATATATAAATTTCAACTTCCACATTGTTTGAACTCAGGTTATTTAATAAGAAAAAAAATAGTTAAATCTGAGCTAACAAAAACATTAATCACATTTTCAAAACGAAAAATTCAGGAATATATACTTTCATCCTCAAATTTTAATGTTTCACTGTAGCATAAGTTGAAGACAAGAAAATATCAATAAAATAATTTAAGAAATGAATTAATTATTGAGTATTTATATCATACTAGAATATCTTATTAATAATGTGTCAAATATTGCATTTAAACATATCTGGTCATATTGAAGCATAGTGCAATTTTTAAAACTTCTGTATGTTGAAGAGTAAAATTTAAATTGAACTGAAATTTTATACATTATATAAAGTCATTTCAATTTCCATTAAACACCTAATTCCACAAATAAGATAGTTATGTAAAATAATACAGTATTTGTATTACAATAGATGTTTGGTAAATAAGGTTATAGTTTCTGTTTAGGATTATTCATGACATCATTCACAGAATTCTCTTAGATATGGTTAAGTCAGGCAATTTCCACATGAGGTTTGGTGACTTAAATATCATGTTTTTCTTTTGATGAACTTATTAGATACAAGCCAATATAATTCAGTTCTTCTTTAGGAGAAAAAATATTTTATTCATTAGTACAATATTAAAAAGATGTTTCACTGCATGGTAACTTGTAGGTGAAGGTCACTTGTTTGTCTTGCTTGCCCACCTAGAACTAAAATAACCACACAGAAACTATATTATTTAAATCAATGCTTGACCCATTTGTTCTAAATCATTATTGGCTGACTCTTACATCTTAATTTAATGCAATTTTAGCAATCTGTGTATCACCATGTGGCTGTAGCTTATGGGATAAAGTTTTGGATGGTTTCAGTAGGCTACATGACTACTCTATGACTTTGCCCTTCTTTCTCCCAGCATTCAGTTTAGTTTCCCCACCTACCTCTATTCCCTGTGCTAGCCCAAGACAGTCTCTTTATTCACTAATGATATTCACAACATACAGAGGAGATTCTCACATCAGTATCTGATAATCTTTACTAAACTATAATACTTACTCATTATTCTATCTTAATTTTTTGATTCTTTCATATGTGACTATGATAAACGATATTTTAAAAGTACATATTGTTCTTTTATTTATATTCTGATGCATAGACTGATCAAATTCCCAGTAACCTGCATGAGAAACTGACATTTGAATTGTCAAGAAAACAAAAACAAATGGTGTCTTTTAGAAATGGTTGCATAAACAAGAGAGGAACAATGGCAATAATAGCACACATGTTCATATGGAAGGAGGAAAATTTCATTAAATCCCACTCCTATACAAAGATTTACAGATAACTAATGACTTCTGGAAGAAAGAATATTAGTCTCTTCTAGGAACAAGTCCTTTTATTGGTTGTCCAATGAAGATTGGTCAGCCTTGAAGCCATTTACATACAATCAAAATGAACTCAACAGATTTTATATATACAAGTACTTGTGCATATGCAAATGCACACAGCCATAATTAATATGACAATAATAAATAAAGAAATAAAATATGAAAGAGTAGTGTTGAGTTGAGCATGGTATTGGATATCTGTTAAAATTCTTTTTTTTTGGTGGAACTATGTGATATTTTAGGGCATGGAAACAAGGATGCAAAAAGAACAGATGAACTATAAGCACCAAATAAGCCATGCTGCCCGTCATTATCTCACTACTCCCTTAATATAGCATACATATTGCAGGTCAAGAAAATAACCATTTATTTTAGTCTTACGTGTTTTTAAACACATTCTGAGAATGGCAGACACTTTAATTTGATTTCAGTCTTCTTCATGTCTAGTCTGCTACTTCTTTCTTTCTTAAAGGAGTCACAAAGGAAACAAACTGATTTGCTATAATTTTTCTTAATTTCACATTTGAGCTAACTATAGTTTTGCATTAATGTAAAATAAATAATATGCAAAATCAATAAAAATTTATTTATAAATTTCAATAGTTCCTGGCTTCCTTAAGTTATTCATTCAAGCATTAATTTTCCTGCAATAATTTGTCCTAACAATATTATTGTTTAGAGTGTTAGTTTATGAAAGATTATTTAATCCTTATTAAAGTGTTCTAATATAGACTCTATAATAATCCAGTATCCTTTGTGACTTTTATCTTATTTATGAATAACCTTTTCCTTATTCCCATTAAAGAAAGTTATGAAAATAGAACCAATTTAAACTGTAATGATAGGTGGGCACTTTCCCCTTGAATTTGTAGACTGATGACTATTATATTCAACAAATAAACATAACAGAAAAGAACTGAACACTGGTGTTCATGTAGGTAGAGCTGCCTTTTTTGGCATTATTAATTTTGTTTTCCATTGTACTGTGCTAATAATAGTTCTTATTGTTCTCTAAATGATCCGGGATTGGAAATATAAGAATACACTGAAATGGGTCATGTTTATGACCAATCTGTTTTTTTTGCATTTAAACATTATGTGACTTGTTCCATGGTACGAATGTTTATTTATAAATATTTTTATTTTCTTTGAATATACAATTATTGTTATTATTATTACTACTATTATTGTGTCATTCTCCCAAGTACTTTAATGTGCTTTCCTGCTTTACACATAATCATTTGTAAAATAATCTTTTATTTTACCATTCTATATTTCAATTTATTTATTTCTTTATTTATTTGTTGTGCCACAATGATCTCAGGGCCTGTACTTTGAGGTCTATAAGACAGAAAAAAGCCTGGCTCAAGTTTAGGGCCTAGACTTTGGGGCCTGTAGGACAGAGAAAAGCCTGGCTCGATTTTGAGTGAGGATGAAATAGCAGAAACCAGGTAGATGCCCCTCTAGCCAGAGGGAGGTTTTGGCTGCTTCTCATTGGCTCAAGGTACCCTCACATCATAGGATGTGGCTTACTCTTTATAAGTGGATGCTCACAATAATAAACTGAGTTCCTGCTTTGACTCGACTCCCTATCACGTCTGATTGTCCTGCATAGTGGGGTTGTGGGAATGGGCAGATAGAGAACTCACCTTTCCCTGGGGAATGAGGAGGCTCAAGAAGCCTAGCATTTGTTCATTCATTCATTCATTCATTCATTCATTCATTTCAAAAACTATCTTTTCCCATTTTAGATACCAATCCCGGTTCCCTTTCCTTCCCCTTCTCCTGTTCCTTCCACCTTCCTCAGCACCCCACCCCCATCTATTCTTCAGAGAGAAAAAGGCTTCCCATGAAATGTCTACAAAATATAGCACATTGTTTTGAGGCAGGACCTAGGCCCTGCCTACTACATCTAGCCTGAGCAAGGTATCCCTTCCAAAGAGAATGGTTTCCAGTACAAGCAGTAGGGATAAACCTCACTGCAAATGGTCCCACAGTTTACCCCAGTAGTACAACTGTCACCCATATTCAGAGGGTCTTTTTTGGTCCTATGCTGGTTCCTTATCTGTCAGGTCAGCATTGGTGGTATACCTATAGCTCTGGTAAGCTATTTCAGTTTCAGTGAGCATTCCCACAATGGTCTTAACCTTTTTGCCCATATTCTCCTTCAATTCTTCTACTGGATTTTGGGAGCTCATCCCACTGCTCCACTATGGATCTCTTCCTCTGCTTCTATCTGTTACTGGATTCAGATTCTATGATGACATTTAAGATAGTCATCAGTCTGACTACAGGGCAAGGCCATTTCAGGCAACCTCTCCACTATTACCTAGGGTCTTCGCTGAAATCATTCTTTGTGGATTTTTGCAAATTTCTCTAGTACCAGGTTTCTTGCTAGTCCCATAAATGCTCCCTCAATCAAGATTTCTTTTTCCTTACTTTTTATCTCTGTCCTCCCATCTCAATCATCCAGCTCCCTCAAGTTCTCCTTCCCTTTCCCCTTCTTCTCTCTTCCTCTGCTTCCTTATCCCTATGCCCCCACTTTTCTCAAGAGATCTTGTTTTTTTCCCTTCCCAGGGGGATCTTTTTTTTTTTTTTTTTTTTTTTTGGTTTTTCAAGACAGGGTTTCTCTGCAGCTTTTTTAGAGCCTGTCCTGGACCTAGCTCTTGTAGACCAGGCTAGCCTCGAACTCACAAGAGATCCGCCTGCCTCTGCCTCCCGAGTGCTGGGATTAAAAGCGTGCGCCACCACCGCCCGGCCCCAGGGGGATCTTATGAATCAGTACATACCATGTTCATCTTTCTGGGTCTGGGTTGCATCACTCAGGGTGTTATTTTCTAGTTCCATTCATATGCATATAAATTTCAAGACATCATTGTTTTTTGACCACTGAGGAGTACTCCATTGTGAAGATGTACTACATTTTCTCTATTCCACTCTTGGCTAACGGGCTTCTAGGCTGTTTCCAGATTCTGGCTATTACAAATAATGCTGCTATGAACATAGTTGAACAACTGTCCTTGTGCTACCATGACTTTCACATAAGTCATTTGTAAAATAATATTAAAGGCCTGCCTGATTACTTCTGAATAGTGGCTACAAATACGACACAAATAATCATTCAATTGCTGCTAAATATTAGATTAAGTAATAGTAGGGTAAGTAAAGATTGAGTGAAGTCATTATTAGTGAAACCATCAGCACTAACTTCCCTCAGAAAAAAAGTTAAACATTTTTTCATTATGTATATTTGTAGTGACACATAAACCTCTGAGGAATTACAGAGATATATAAGCATAGCTTGAAGATTTCTCTGATGTGGGAGTCCCCTCTGTGTCCTGTGATTACCATAAATGAATAAAGGAACTGCCTTGGCCTGTTGATAGGGCAGAACTTAGGTAGGCAGGGAAGAAAGAACTGAATGCTGAAAGAAAGAATGGCAGAGTCAGAGAGATGCTATAGACCCACCTGAGAGAGACCCTGGGAATTTTACCCAGTAAAACACTGCCACATGGTGATACACTTAATAGTAATGGGTTAAATTAAGATGTAAAAATTAGCCAATAAGAAACTAGAACTAATGGGCCAAGCAGTGATTTAATTAATATAGTTTCTGTGTGGTTATTTCAGGGCTAAGCTAGCAGGGCAGCCGAGACAAACGAGTGGGCCCTACTCCAACATCTCTCCATGAGGCTACAGGTTTTAAACTTTGATAATGCTATCTCATTAAATGTAGCACCGATATAATTCCTTGTTTAAGGATGCTGTTCCTTTTGCCCTTCAGTTGCTATAAACTGGATACTTTACAGAAAGTGTTAATCAAATTTTAATTACGTTTATTTAATTAAACTTCCACTCATTTTAATAATTGAGTATGTAATGGAAGTCAGAGTGGAAGAGAATCAAATCATATATGTGACACATAGTTTTTAATTGGAAATGATATAATATTTCTAAAGTAAGTTATTGTTAGAGAGTCGACAGCAAATGCAGCATTGCCTTCATTAGATGAGATACCCAGACCTTTTCTTCTTAATTTTGAAGACTAAACTGTGTGTTCTTGAGGAAAAATTAATTTTACTAGAGTACTTATTCATGATCTATACTTATTTTTTTTTAAGAAAGGCACTGAAGAATACAGGTAAGAAAGAAACAAAAAGAGATGGATTAAAAATAAAGAAATGATAATTACAAGAGACATGTTAATAGTTTGAATGAGATAAGAGCTAACAAATCAGGTAAACTTGTCTGAAAATATACTTCATTTTCTAAGTTTAGTATAAGTGTGTGTATGTGTCTGTACATGTGCAAGCATTTCTATGTATTCCCATCACTAAAGACCAACTACAAACTTATCTCATCATGCTGCTTCTCTGTAATGAAGCAAAATTGTAGATACCAGATTAGACATATAATTATTTTAGGCTCCTGGAGAGATAACATTTTGTTTGATATAGAGTATGTTCTAATAATTTGAAGTTGAAAATACACATAGTTAATGAAATGTTCAAGAGGAAATGAGATATTTTTCAAATAAGTCCTTTTCTTTTTTTTTTTTCTTTTAAGGAAATAAGAGATGGTTTATTGTGCGGTCAAATTTTAATGACAATGGCCAGGAAATGATGATTTAGGGTTATTCCAAATTCATTGTTCCTGCATGGAATAATTCTCATACATTTTATAGTTTTTTTTTCCTGATTAAAGTTTCCCCTCTTTATATTTCTTCCAGTTTCTTCCAATATTCCTTTCCATCCACATTTTCTCCCTCTCTTCCATATCTCATTAGAAAACAAGTAGGCTTCTTGTTCTAGACTTAAAAATGTAAGAAATTGAACCAGGAGATGGCCTTCTTACTGGCTCAGAACACTCAATTATAAAATGTGACTTTAGTGCATTTGTTCTGTTCTCTTTCCCTCTTCTTATAAATATGCCAGCTTCCATTTTGAAGTTCTTGGCTTTGATGACTTTATATGTCTACAGTAACTTTACAGAGATATAATTTGTCACAGTCGTAGTACTTTAAAATGAGGAATCAGTCTGAAAACATGGAGACCATGCAGCAACCAAATCATCACAATATTCTTTTTTCTTTTTTTTTTTTTTTGGTTTTTCGAGGCAGGGTTTCCCTGTAGTTTCTAGAGCTGTCCTGGAGCTAGCTCTTGTAGACCAGGCTGGCCTCGAACTGAGAGATCCGCCTGCCTCTGCCTCCCGAGTGCTGGGATTAAAGGCGTGCGCCACCACCGCCCGGCTTCAAGTCTGGGTTTCTGTGTGTAGCTTTGGATCCCATCCTGGAACATGCTCTGTAGACCAGCTTGGCCTTGAACTTATAGAGATTGCCTGCCTTGGCCTCCTGAGTGCTGGGATTAAAGACATGTGCTACCACCATCTGGTTTATATTCTTAATTTTTAAATTGGGAACATCAGGAGCTAGTTGTTCAAGAGTATTTATAAATAAAGAAATAAATTTCCTTTTTATTATTATAAATTTAGCCTAATCAAGTTGTTTATATGAATATGAGAGAAATCTCCACACACTAATTCATAATACATTTAAGATAAACATTCCTTGTTTTAGAATCTTTTTATTTTATTTTATTTTATTTTATTTTATGTATGTGTTAGTGCATGTTTGGACATATGTGTGTGCACCATGGGTGAGAAGGGTGCTTAGAGGACCCAAGTTTCTATTGCCAGATCTCCCATAACTGAAGTGCTTCACTGTGATGACATGAACTCAAACTGTGTCCTCTACCTCAACAGCAAGTGCCCTTCCTTCCCGATCCATCTCTCCGCTTCAGAATGATGATTTTTTTCCTATCCAAAATATCAAAAGTATTTTCTTCTTAATTATAAATACTCTTCAATTCTCAGAGAATATGCTTTATAATTATTTTTTAGGCAGCTCATCAAAATCGAAACATTCTTCTCTTCTATCGACACTTTGCCTCCAAGTCTCTTCTAAAGTGTAGGTACTTGAGATATTGGGGCCCATGAAGAAAGGTATAAGAATAATTGAGTTAATTAAAAGGGGAATTCCAGGCTGCAACATATCATGGGGTACTCTAGGCATAAAATCTTGACTATCGTGTAGGCACAATATGCCATACAATGGACTACAAATCACAGATTTAAATCAACATATTTCCTTGTGTAAATACAGAAAGTAAAACAAGCATGACTTGTCCTAAATTTTTTATGAATACAATATCTTACAACCATCATGAAACACATATATTCTAGCACTTTTATGGTATTTTTACTATAACAACATATACTAAAATTAAGTGGAAAAAAGTTTACTTAGAATATTAGTATTATATCTTGGACTATTTGCTTCAGTTTCAAGTCTGTGGAAGAGCTACCTCCTGAAGAAATACATTAGAATTAATTTAATTACTTCAAAAATATAAGCTTGATAATTCTAAAGATTTTCATTTATCTGTTATTCCTTAGGTAGAATTAAATGTTCTCCTATATGGAAAAAAACTATTCATATATCTTGAACTTGTAAAATATCCATACATTTTAAAGGAAAATCATAGAAATATTTTCAGTTTTTGCAGAAATTATTACCTATTAGCTTTAAGTGTATGAAATTCATTTCATTTCATTTTATATTATCTAAGTAATATATTAGTATCTTAGTATAAAATACGCATACAAATTATACTTCATGAATTATTTGGAGTAGGCTCTCTATTATCAAAATTAGTGATAACTCCTAGTACATTTTATAAATATTTTATTTTTGATGTTGTGATATAATCTTTTCCTTCATATACAGATTTCTAGTTCAAACGGACCTGGATGAAAAAGTATCAGGATGTGCCAATCTGGCACAAAAATGGTAGTCAGTCAATCATTCAACCATCTGGGTCCAGCACAGCCCTGATGGAGTTTTTATACTTTGAACCAAAGGGGACTAGCTCAAAGACTATAATTAACAGTGTGATGAGAAGCCACTGTTCCCACTCTGTTCCTGTTATGGGATATTGGCCACCAACCTAAAACACTGTTTGCTTCAACTCATTTTAAGTATAACAATAACAGTTCAGCATAAGGAAATTGTACTCTTGGCTGTTTTTCGGTATCCTTCAATTATAAACTCCCAATCTTAGTGTCTTTGACTTTATTTCTTTAAAAAGTGAAGTCTGTAGATTCTGGCAGTCACACTGAAACACTTAATAATAAAGATGTCCCACAAAAAATGACTTCTTATTTTCCAGAGATGCCTCTGGCAGTGAGGTGTCCATTTCATCCTGCCATCTGTGTGTATTTCAATCCTCTTATGGTTTGACTTCTCCATTTTATTTCTAATATTATTCAAGCATGTATCTTGTCCAGTTTTTATATTGAACATTATATTTATAACCAAGCTCAAAAACTCTTTTCAAATTTATTTTGCATTTAGCTGCTTTGAGAAATAAAATGATTTCTCAAATATTGAATGATATAGATTTTGTGAATGTTAGAATATTCTAGAAGTGGTGATACTGTGACCCTTGGGAGGTTAATTGAGATTATTGATCCACGATAATGTCTATTTTATTATGAATTTTATGATTTGTTTTAAATAAATTAATAACTAATTAATATTTGAATTTAAATAATCAATTGGTATCCAAATATTAACTCACACAATACCGATTTTTAAAGAAATGAATGCTGACAGGAGATATATATAAATTTTTAAAGCTCTTATTCCTCATATATATAAGGACTTCTAGACCTGACATAAATTTGGAGCACAATAGAACATGCTGGAGATCAAAGACAAAAGGATCTTAGAGGCTTCCTGGTTAAGCAGTCAATCTAATCTCTGAGCTTAAACTATGTGATAAACTCAGTTTCAAAATTCAATGAAAATTAATGCAGAAAAAAAGCTGAAGATGAACACTAAGTTGATCTCTAATCATGGTTTTATATCCGAAGTGAAACAAGTGTATCAGTCAAGATGTTTTCTAGAGAACATAACCTGTAGGAGATAGAAACAGTATATTTAGAATTACATCTAAATAAACCCTCATAAGTTATAAATATTGAAATTGAAAATTCAAATGATAAATATAGCTTACCATACCTCAGAGTGTAGTATTGTGGGGCACAAAAATGACACTCACAAACACACACACTCTCACACACATACTCACTCACACAGACACACAGACACACAGACATACACACACGCACACACTCCATACAAACAGACACACACATAAACACACATACACACTCACACACACATGGAGATGATCAGAGGAAGAGCAGAGAGATTCCTTAGCAGTTGCTTCATGACTTCATGCTTCAGTAGTGTTGACATTATCCCCAGGACTATCTTGTATCTAAATTTTCTGCTGACACCAGTGTGTACTAAATAATGAAAACAAAAAGTCTGCTTTTCCACCTTAAAGTATTATTTTAGTTTAGTTTAATTTTCTAAGTATTTGCATTATAGTACTTTCATACATGGACTTATTTTGGTACATTGATCTAAAAAAGCAACACAAATACCAATTTTCAAATTTTAATATGTTGAGAACATACAAGTTATTTTCCCATTTTTGAAATATTTGAGAGTGACAATAATCGTGTTATAATAAATGGTAAAAATGTTAGTTTACTTTGAACTCGCTGAGCATCTTTGTAATTGGTAGATATTTTGTTCAGTAGCATGCACAGGTTTTCATTACTTCTAATATTAGCTGATGGAAAAGATGCTTTAGTATTTGCTGAGTACACATTTCTCCTGATTTACATTTCCCAAAGTAAAATAAAACAAATCGTTATTTTCATGCAGAGATCCAACCTATGCTGTTAAGTACTTTTATGTGAAAGGGGCTGTTCTGCTGTTCTGTTTTATGTCCTTTCAGTGACTGCAAGGAAATGAACTTGAGGTGGTGCCAAGATCTTACTGGTATTATGTTTAAAAGGCAATACTTTTGAGTAATGGGCACATGGCCAGGAAACTAAACCCAATTAAAGACTTGTCAGTTACAACAAGCTCTGGCTTGATCTGCAGAGTCAGATAATACCGGATTCACAGCCCTGAACAAAGTTAAGCAGGTGTTAAACCCTGACAGTATAGACAAAGATTGACTGAGCGCTAAGTCACCAACTCTGAGGTGCTTATTTATTTCCTCATTGCTTGAAAATTACTATTACTTTAAGAAATTATGCTCTCTATCATATGGCTTAAAATTTAGATGCCATGTCTATTAAATAAACTAAAGCTAGAGGCTGGGGATGTACTTCAACTTTAAATAAATTGTAAGTAACTAATGGAATCCAAAGTTTATCTACAAGGGTTAGTGTTAGAAAAAGATAGGTTTTTGTTTATTAAGTTTAAAATCGTCACAATTTAAATTAAATTCCCTATAGATTGTTTGAGAATTTATTTGTAAAGTTAAAGTTCACCTTAACATTTATTTTAAAAGTTATTTGCGTTCAAGTCTTTTAAATATTTAAACTTCCTTACATTTTTCATAGAAGACACATTGTCTTGCTAAATAATATAAATATAAAATACTTTAAAATACCACACACACACACACACACACACACACACACACACACATCAATGTGATCACAAGTTCTTTAGCATAAGGATAAACAAGGCCTGGTCCATCCTCCACATTGGTCATTCTGAGGTTATTGAAAATTCCATAATTAACAGCAAGATAATACGTAATAGCCAAGAAGCCTCTTCATTTTCACTGTAATGCTTAATTTGATTGTTTGTATTTGTTTAGTTACTCTCTCTCTCTCTCTCTTTCTCTGTGTATGTGTACGTGTGTGTGTGTGTGTGTGTGTGCGTGAAATGAGTCTTTCTTTGTCCCACCAACTAGCTTGAAAACCATGATAGAGAGACTTATTTTTATGAAAGATTGGTCTCAAGCTTGGGTTTATTTCTAAGTAGTTATTATAACTTAAATTAACCCATTTCTATCAATCTAGGCCCTACTACATAGCTCGTGGATGTTATCCCACCTCCTTCAAGTCCTCCTTCCTCTGCATCTGACTGGTGACGTTGCCTTTTTTCTTCACAGAGTTCTGTCTGTCCCCAGAAGTCCCACCTAACCTCTTCCTATCTAGCTGCTGACCATTCAGCTGTTTGTTAAACCAATCAGAAGGCACCTTGGCAAAGATGCATCTTTACCACATAAACATATATTGGGCAACATGTGTATGGGTGTGTGTGAGTGTTTGTATATGTGATGCTTAGCAATTTCATGTTTATACTCATGTGCTTTGAGTCCAGTGTTGATGTTGGGAATATTCCTTGATAACCTTATTCACTAAAGAAGACTCTTGGTAGAATTCAAATATCACATATACACTTACTCTAAGTAAGCAGAATGTTTCAGGAGTTCATGTGCCTTGTTCTGAGCAAATAATTAAAGCTGCACCCAAGTCCTCCAATATTGTCCTTGTTTCCTTGAATCTGAACTCACATCCTTTTAAGAAATTTTTAATTATTTACTTTTGATATTGTATATATTTTACTATGATTACATTCAACCAAACATTCTCCTTACTCACCTTTCTTCCGTTCCAGCCAACCTTATTCTTTCCAACTAGTTCTAGTCTTTCTTCTCTCTCTCTCTCTCTTTCTTTCTCTCTCTCTTTCTTTCTTTCTTTCTTTCTTTCTTTCTTTCTTTCTTTCTTTTATTTCTTTCTCTTTTTTTCTCTTCCTTCCTTCCTTCTTTATTCTTATAATTTTTAAGATAATGAAGCTTTTTTTTTTAGGCAGAAAACCAAAGTATGAAATCACTCACATGTGTAGTCTAAACAGTTGACATAATAGAAGCCAGAAAATGGTGATTGCAAAAACAAGTGGCTAGAAAATGTATGGTAAAATGTATTTTATAGTTGAAGGTATTTGTTACCATAATATATTTTTGAGACCAGTAATCTATTTATGTAGTCAACATCTAGCATGGCTCATAAAGAAATTTGTTTTCAGTTACTCATGTGGTATGGAAGATCCTTCTCTATATGTGTTGCTTTTATTGGTTAATGAATAAAGAAATTTTCTTAGCCTGTGATAGGGCAACAGAGTAGAGCTAGGCCGGGAAAACTAAACTGAATCCTGGGAGAGGGAAGGCAGAGTATAGAGGTGCCATGGAGCTGCCAGAGGGGAAAGACATGAGCCACCAGCTGGAACCTTGCTTGTAGGACATGAGCCTCATGGTAAAATATAAAAGAATGGAAATGGATTAATTCTAGATGTAAAAACTAGCTAGCAATATGATTAAGTGATTGACCATGCAGTGATTTAAATAATATTTTTTTCTGTGTGATTATTTCAAGAGACTGGGAGGCTGGGAATTGAACAAGCAGACTCTCTACAACTCTCATGTGTCTAGATCAATCTACAGTTAGTTTTTTTTCCTCATTTTTTATTAAAGATTTCCATCTCCTTCCCTCCTCCTCCCCCTTCCCTCCCCTCCCTTCCACCCATACCCCCACTCCACCCCTCTCCAAGACAAAGAGCCATCAGGGTTCCCTTCACTATGTTAAGTCCAAGGTCCTCCCAGCTCCCCCTAAGTCCAGGAAGGTGAGCAACCAAACTGACAAGGCTCACAGTGAGCCCGTCCATGCTGTAGAGTTCACGTTCATTGCCGTTGTCCTTGGTTTCTCAGTCCTCCTCCACCAATATACATGTTATCTCATTTATAATGAAAGAGGGTGTTAACAAAGCAAAAGTTCATCTCTAAGACTAAGATATATATATATTTAGAACTAACCAGGCAAGGCTTCCACTGCTGTGACTAGAATATCAACCCAAACACAACTAGAAAAACAAAAGGAAAAAGGAAAAGTCAGTGAAATGGTTTCTAAGCATATTCTGCTGCTCTCATAAGTTCATGCCTGGCCGAATCGTCAACAGAGCTTCCTCCATCCTCCACTGGTGCCTGATGGGAGCAGATGCAGAATCTCACAGCCAGAGGCGCTAGAGAAGCCAGAGGAAAAGGGTGGAAGGAATGTAGAATTCAAAAAGTCAAGACACTAAGAGAATAATGCCCACCGAATCAACTAAGCACGGCTCATAGGGGCTCACAGAGACTGAAGCAGCAATCACAGAGCCTGCCTGGATCAGATCTAGGTCTTCTATAAATAGGTTATACTTAGCTTGGAATTTTAGGGTCTCCCAATAGAGAGGTTAGAGGTGACTCTGACTTTTTCCCTGCTTTTAGAACTTTCTCCCTCTATTGGGTTGCCCCCTTCAGCCCTGATATGAGACTTTTTGCCTAGTCATTTTGCATCTTATTATACAGTGTTCAGTTGATATACCTGGGAATCCTTTTTTTTTTGAAAGGAAAGAAGAAGTAGTTCTGGGAAAAAAGGAGGATTGGGAGGATGGGAGGAGTGGGGGGATGGGAGTATTGGGGGGATGGGAGGATTTGGGGAATGGGAGGACTGGGGGAATGGGAGGAGTGGAGGGAGGGGAGGTTGTGATGGGCGTATATGGCTGTATTGTATGAGAAAACACTAAATAAAAAATCTCTGTGTATATATTTGTGTGTGTGTATGTGTGTGTGTATGTATGTATGTATGTATGTATGTATGTATGTATGTATCTCTCCCTTCTTTCCTGTGCTTTGGAAAGGAAATCCCCCAAACACTTCTGTGGAGAGTAGAGACACCTACACTAAAACACCAATGTCTACACTTAACACATAGTCAATTCTAGTGGCCAACATCTCAGCTAAATTATTTCTTGGTACCATGGTAGCACCATGGAAACATTATGCAATGGTATATTTTAAGTTACTATTTTCAGTTTGTTTTTCTTCTCATTTTTACTGTTGCAGTCCCACTTTTTGTAAGTTCTGTGCTTTCCCTTTGAAATTTTAAATGGCACTGATTTGAGAATTTTATACTTTCTGGTGCAGATGTTTAAGATTTAAACATTTTAGAAATTATTGTTAATTTCTTATTTAAAATATCAAAATTGATTGTTTAAATTACTCTCAGTTAAATGATTTCTATCATTTCTACTATTTTTCTTTAGTCATTATATACTATATAAATTTTTGAGGATTTTCCAAATAGCTTGTTTTCAAATATATTACTGTAAACATATAGGCACATTATACGAAACAAACAGTCTACATTAGTACATAGTCTAACTCATTGAATAAAGAAGAAATAAGGGGTGTTTACAGATACAAAGTAATATGATAAAGTCCTCAAAGGGGTTAGTTGAAATGTTTCTTAAAACTGTATTTTCATCAAATTTTCTATGCAATGATGAAAGTAATTGCTACTTATGTTATATAAATGGAAATGACTAATTCAACACTTTGGTTTATTCAAACGTTGGTTAATAGAATTTACAACTTTATTAATTAGTAGCTATGCTGAGGCTGAAGTCATGCTCAAGAATTGAACATGCTTTTATGCTTGGAGTCTCTATTCTATTTCTTTTTCTTTTTAATTTTTTAATATATATTTTTTATTAAAAATTTCCACCTCCTCCCACTTCCCTCCCCTCCCCTTACTCCCCCTCATCCTCCCTCTGCCAAAGAGCAGTCAGGGTTCCCTACCCTATGAGAAGTCCAAGGTCCTTCCCGCTCCCCCCAGGTCTAGGAAGGTGAGCATGCAAACAGACAAGGCTCCCACAAAGCCCATCTATGCAGTAGAATCAAAACCCAGTGCCATTGTCCTTGGCTTCTCAGTCAGCCCTCATTGTCAGCCCCATTCAGAGAGTCCGGTTTGGTCACATTCTCCATAAGTCTCATTCCAACTGGCCTTTGTGATCTCCCATTAGATCAGTCCCACTGTCTCAGTGGGTGGACGCACCCCTCGCGGTCCTGACTTCTTTGCTCATGTTCTCTCTCCTTCTGCTTCTCATTTGGACCTTGGAAGCTCAATCCAGTGCTCCAATGTGGGTCTCTGTCTCTATCTCCATCCATCACCAGATGAAGGTTCTATGGTAATATGCAAACTATTCATCAGTGCTATCGGACAAGACCAGTTCAGACACCCTTGGAGTCTCTATTTCTCTGATAATACTTTTATTTAAGAAGCAATGTTTTTTTTGTTTTTATTAGAATAATTGCTTCTTTTTTATTGTCAATATTTGCTGTCACATTTCCAAAGTTCTTTTGCAATGTCTTTGCATTCATAGCTACTTTCTGTAGACAACAGTGTTCTCTCATAATTTTTAATCTCATTTAAGTAATTTTGCATGTTAAAGCATCCAAGTACTGTGTTTGGAATTGAATTGTTTTTAGATTTTATGTACTTCTATTTTATGTGTATTAGTGTTTGCCTAGGTGGATGTGTATAATGCAGTGTCCACAGAGGACAGAAAATGTCATTGTTTACCCAGGATCTAGACTTATAAATGATTGCTTGCTACCATGAGGGAGCCCCATTAATCTGGAAGAGTAGCCAGTACTTCTGACTGCTGTGCTGTCTCTGCAGCATTGGATTCAAATTGTATCCACTTTTGTAGATTCCTTTTATTTGTGGCTTTTATTTGTTTGATGATTTTTTTTTGTTTGTTTGTTTGCTTTTGTGATTGTGTTGTAGGAAGGCCACTTGTTCATCTACCAGCTGTCAAGACTCCGGAAATAACCACATAGAAACTGTATTAATTAAATCATTGCTTGGCTCATTAGCTCTAGCTTCTTATTGGCTAACTCTTACATATTATTTTAACCCATTAATCTGCATTTTACCATGTGGCAGTGGCTTACTTGTTAAGTTTTAGCATGTCTATCTCTGGCAGCAGCACCTTGGCTTCTCTCCTGACTCCACCTTTCTTTTCCCAGCATTCAGTTTAGTTTTCCCCATCTAGCTCTGTTTTACCTTATCAGGCCAAGTCAGCTTCTTTATTAACCAATGGCATCACTGTATACAGAGGAAAATCTCACATCAGAATTTTTTTAGATATTTTTAGTTCTGTGATTTTACTCTAAACTTTCTTGACACTTCATAATGTGTTACTATCATCATAAAAATATAGTAAATTCATATGTCTCTATGATTGCACCCTATATTGTATACAAGTTTTGACAACCTATTAATTCTTGATCATTTCCCAATATTAGGTAATTTCTATAATTTTGTTTGTTCATTCCTGTGAGCTTTCAGATAGGATTTGGTCTTGTATTTGATCAAAACATTCAGCTACAATCTATGAAAGAATCTGACTTCCAATAAAATATTTTTACAATTATAATTAGAAGTGGTAATTTTTAAAATAATTATTAATTATTCTTAAATAATAGCCTAATGAATTTAGTGTGGTTTTCTAAAATACTCTCTTCTATTTAGCTATCTACAAATACTTTAAAAGATACGGTCTTAGTTTCCCATTGCTGTGAAGAGACACCATGATCTTAACAACTCATATTGAATTGAGGCTTGTTTACATCTTCACAGAGTTAGTTCATTATACTCATGGCGAGGAGCAAGACGTCACACAGGTAGACAGAGTAGTTGAGAAGTCTATATTCAGATCTGTTGGCAGAATTAAAATAAGGACAGCAAGTCTGGATTGATCTTATAAAACCGCTAATCCTAAACCCAATGATATGTGTCTTCCAACAAGGCCATACTTCTAATACTTGTAAATTAAACCACTCCCTAATGGCCAAATATCAAATACATGAGTGTATGGGGGCCATTCTATTGAAACCAGCACAGATTCCAATAACAAACATAATTAAATATAACACAACATGTGGCTTACTACCTTATAAAACAACTTCTTTTCTCTTAAATTTTCTTTAGCTGTACTGAAAAGCCCTTTGTTAAATAGCTAAATACTCATCCAAACTTTCCAGACAAGCAGAAACCTTAGCAAGAGATATACATGACATATACTGTGTTCAAATTCGGTGTGAAAAATCGCCAGTTCTTTTGAAAGTAAACTGGTTTGTCTAAGAATAAATTGACTCATGTACTTTCCAATAATTTTATTTCCTGACCAAAGGCATTGCTAAATCTTTAAATAATATATTCAAGTTACAAACTACTATATAGAAAATATTTCCATTAATGCTTTGTGTGCACTTTGAACACAAAATATTTCAAGATGAACAGTTCCGCATATTTGCTCACTGCTAAAGGTACTAAGATGTAATGTCAAAAGCATTAGGTAGTTAGTTGATGAAACATGTCAAATAATTCCTCATACTTAAACATGAACAGTTTGTGTAATAGTCTAATAATGTTTCAACATGAGGGAAACACATATGTCCTACACATATTTTCTAATTTATTTTAGTTTTGTTTTTATAGATAGAATATTACAGATATCATGCATCCTTATTCTTATAAAATGAAAACAAAGAAAAAAACAAAAGAAAAAGTGTAGCCGGGCGGTGGTGGCGCACGCCTTTAATCCCAGCACTCGGGAGGCAGAGGCAGGCGGATCTCTGTGAGTTCGAGACCAGCCTGGTCTACAAGAGCTAGTTCCAGGACAGGCTCCAAAGCCACAGAGAAACCCTGTCTCGAAAAACCAAAAAAATAAAAATGAAAACAAAATGCCTTTAATCTAATGTATAAAAAACATATAGACTAAGAGAATAATAAAGAACTGACAAACGTCATCAAAAATTTATAATCTATGTCCCTTTAGTAAGATAGCATGACACTTTTTTAATTTTTCTTTCATATATTTCATCCTGACTGCAATTTTTTCTCTCTTCTCCACTAATCCCTACACACCTCCTCCTCTTCCCCTGATCCAACCTACCTCCAATCTCCCATCAGAGACATCTCAGGGATGTCAACCATACATGGTATAACATGCTACAATAAGACCAGGCACATGTTGTCACATCATAGCTGGATGAGGCTACCCAGCAGAAGTGTCAAACATATAAGCAAGAGTCAGAGACACCTCTGCTGCTACTGTTAGGCATTCTACAAGAACACCGAATACTCAGCCATAATATATATGCAGAAGACCTAGGTCAAACCCTTGAAGGCTTCCTGAGTCCTGCAATACTAAGTGATTCTCTGGGCCATATTTACCTGGTGTCCCTGACCACTCTGATTCTTCTGATCCATCCTCTCTAACCTTCACAGGACACTCTGAGCTATGCCTAATATTTGGCTGGTTCTGTTCCCATCAGTTACTGGATGAAGTCTCTCTGGTCTCTTTGATGATGATTCCCCTAGACTGCAGTTACAGAACACTCTGCAAGCAGGACAAACTGTAAGTCGAAGGTTTTGTAGCTGGTTTGGTATTCCTATTCCTCCATGTGAGGCCTTGCTTGGTTATAAGGTTTTGAGAAAAGAAAATTCGTGATATATTCAGCTGAATTTTACAAATAAGAGTAACTGGTTGTTTTACACTTTTAGCTTTAATTATTTCAAAATGAGTTTGTACTTTTCTTCCCTATCCCAGAAACTCTCTGTTTATTCAGTTTTCTATCCTGGGACACACCTGTCCTAAGCCTCTAGTTCATGAGTTTCCAAGTAGATCATGGAAGATAAACATTGAAGATTTTTTTGTTTGTTGTCCTTGTCTAATTTCCTATATTCTCCTGTTGATGTCTTCTCTGTCTTTGAGATGACCAAATATATATTATATCAAGTCAAGCCCTAATGATTTAGTATGCGTTTATATTAGCATAATATGTCTTTTCTAAGAATCTTGTTTACTGAAGACTTACCCTATTTAGTATTTAGCTACAACTAAAATACCCCCTTTATTTTCTATGGATATAGGTGAAACTTTGTGTCTTTGAATGAATACTAATAAAAAAGAATAAGGGGAAGAAATCAATGGGCTAGGAGGATCCTGGTAAAGAGCCTGATATGCAAGCACTGAGATTTATATTTAGACTCCATGTAAACAGACAGTAATGGTTATACTCAGGTAACCCTAGCACAAGGAAAAGGATTGGGTGCAGTTAAGTGGTGTTTTATTCAGGGGTCTAGCTTCCCCCAATCAATGTTACAAATTTTCTTCAAATTCCATGTGTTTTTGGTTAGTTACAACTGAAGACAATGCCATTATATCTTGGTACTTCATTTTCATAATCCATTCATCTTTTTATACTTCCTGGATATTGTAAATGCAGCATAGTGGAAGTGGGTGTGCAGCTCTTTCAGAAGGTAAAATGTCTTTGGAGTGTATGCACACTGTTGGGTCCGGTGCTAGCCCGGACCCTATATTAAGTCTCTTGACCAGACCCCAACATAAACTATCTCTGGACTGGCGTGGAGGCATAGGGATAAAGACACAAGTCACATAGCTTTGTCCGGAGGGAGATTCTCAGAGATCCCTCATGAAATCCTGAGTTCACATCCTGAAGAATTCCTCTTGCTTTATTCTCCAAATAGCTTTTGTACCAAGACATAAACTGAAGGGCAAATACATTAGCATTCTGTCTCCTAGGTAACAAGGTGAGTTACTTGTAGTCAGGTACACATCTACCTGTCTGCTCCGCATGCTAGCTGTCACATAGGCTAGAATCAGCATCTCTATCAGGCATCCTCCAAATTACAAAGAAAGGAGCAAAACAACTTCTTGACCTTTCGTTAGGTAGCAACAGCCTGTCCAGAAGGTTATGTGACCATCTCAGTTGTGGCCTATGGCTTTAGAGCCTGGCTGCCATACCATATAGAAATATGGGCCTACACACACCAGTGATATAGATTGGTCACATGTATTCTGATTATAACACTATGCTTATTTCTATAGTGAATATACCTGTGTGCACTCACAACAGTAAATAAGGGTAATTCTGGTTGCACATTCTCACTCGAATTTCTTTTCATTTGTTTTCTTGATAAAAACCATTCTGATGTTAGACAAATATCACTATTTCCCCATATATAGTTTTGATTAGAATGACTTTTTTTCCAGTGTATATTTTTGGCATATTTATTTACATAAGGGACAAGGCTATATCTATTTTATTTCTGGTTTCCTCACTCAGTTTCATCAATTTAGATTTCGGGTTTTGTAACAATGGTAGACTGTCTTAATTACTATAGTTTGATGGTATTATTTTTGGTCAAGTATAATGACACTTCCTGTATTGTACTTTCCACTAAGTATTATTGTTTTGACTCTCCATAGTCACTTGTTTTTCATGTAAATTTGGAATTCTTTCTAGTTCAGATTGTCACTAAATTTTTACAGGAATGTACTATAATCTGTAGATTAGTTTTGGTCAGATTCTCATTCTAGTAATATTAATTTTTCCTACCCAGGACCTTTGAATATCTTTCTATCAGACAGTAATAAAATTTAAGAAGAAAATGGAGCCCTTAAGCAGATTCCAATGGGATAAAGAAGCCACTAGGAAATACTCTAAAAACATGTTTCCCAAAAGACTGCAAAATGAAAAAGAAGGGAAAAATTACTAAATTCATACGCTTTAAGAAAATCAACTCAAGGGTTAGGTAATAATTTAATAATTTAAACATTTCAAATAATTTAACCAATGAGTAATGAAGTTAAGGCTATAACTAAATATTCCAAATCAATCAATCAATCAATCAATCAATCAATCAATCAATCATCAATCCAGAACCAGATAGCTCCTCTGCTGAAGTATAGGGATTCAGGGCAATCTGAAAGAAATAGCTACAACCTTTTTTAGAGACCCAGGAAAGAATTCTAAACTTCTCATTGTCTCCAAAAAGACCTCTGGTAACCAAATATAATCCTGAACTTCTAGCTACAGATGCTGGATATTTAATGATACCTATTGTAATTATTTTATAGTTTTTATATTATAATGTAATTATATATTATTCCCTTTTCCTTTCCTGCCCTCACCCCAATATATTTCTATTTGCTCTCTTTAATAATGAACTTTTTCAATAATTTTTATTACATTTGAGAAACTACAACCAATCCAATTGCAGAGACCCTGGGCCAATTCAGAACCGATATTTACATTATGACCCATGCAGTTAGGGCTCAGGTAACATGAAGGAAGAGGAGTCAAAAGATTGTAAGAGCAATAGAAACATGAGGTTTTCTGTGTAATTGTGTCTTTTCAGAATACCAAAAGCTATGTCCATATAATCTTATCAAATTATAAAATAATATGTTATTTTCTTTTTCTGTGGATGGCTTTATCTGTACCAAAAATGCTATAGATATTTACTTTCATGGCTGTGATTATATTATTTTAAAATATTTAAGAGTTTCAAATATTTCTGGGGAATTTGAACTTCAATATTCTTTCTGTTTTATGATATTGGTTGAATCATCATTGTAAGGTTTTGGGAATTCCAATATTTCTTTTCTCTACACATCAGTGTAAAAATTGGATTATTCACAATAAAATGGTTGACTGTCCCTGAAATGAATTTGAAGTTGCTATGAAAGTCAGGCCAGCAAGGCTGTTGCATTTGAATGAAAGCCAAAGGCAGGAATGTTCTACTACCAGCATTACCTCACTGGTTTGATTACAGTGATTTGACTGAGAAAAGTAGGGCAAAGTACTTACATTGATAGCATCTAAACAAAACTGCAGAGGAATACACTATAGTGTCAGTTCATAAATGTCCTCCTAGGAGGTAAAGTCTAATGTACAAAAATGGTTTTCTGGCTATTGTCATAGCAAGTTAACTCCTGTTGTAGTTATAGTTACAGATTGTTTCTGGCAGTATTACAGGGGAAGTATTTTGTACATATTTCAGTTCTTCCTAAAGGAATGCCAAAGAAAAATTGCTAAAATATTTCATTTTCAGAATTTGGCTTGATGATAAAAGTTCTCCTATGGCTGAGTTTCCAGAGAAGCTACACTGGTAATGGGCAAAATCAAAATTGTTGTCAATTTATAAGAACTTTTAAATTAGTAAACAGCAATTGTCTATTGACCTTGGTTAAATCTTGTTTCTTTATTTTTATTTTTGACAAAAAGAAATAACATCCTTAGAGAAAATACTAAGTGAAAAAATTTTGTGTAAAATGTTTGTTGAAAACAAGTTAGTCATTCAGGCATGTGTTTTCCTATTTATTCAATATGTGTAAGGTTCAATTTTTCAGTTTTCTCACTTTCTAAAATTAAAATATGTATATTAGAATGTGACATCAAATCAGATAAGGTAATATAATCTTCAAGTGTCTTTTTGGATGATTGTCTTCTCTGTCAAGGTCAGTCTACTTAAATTTTAGATTAATTAAAGGGTACATTTCTTCTGCATATCATTTGGATATATTGTGTTCATGATAAAACTATATTTCTTTTTGGCTTTTAAACAATAAAGCAGAACACAGGCATCATTTCAGGGACCATCTCTATTAAAACTCACTAAAAGCATCTGTACTGCATGTGGCAAAAGGATGAGAGATCTGGAGAATCATAGATATCTTTTAAACATTTTTATGACTTTAATTTTAGTTGTGAATATTACATAAAACAAAACAAGGTAAACCAATAATGGAGCGTTTACTTCCTTTAATAAAAGTTACTTATTTGAAAAGGAAAACTTTTCATCTCATTTCTGTTTATCTTAATACATGCAAACATTCATATGTGAGCCAGTAACTTATAGTCCTATGTACTATCACCAGTCTCTTAAGCCCTCATTAAGGACATACCTCTCTGAAAATCCTTCTTCCCAAAAGTCATTATCAACTAATAAATATTTTTCTATGTGAATAATAACAAAGACCATGGTTTTTAATATTGAAGAAAGGATGCTAGGTGAGAAATATTCCCTCCTATTATTAGAACACCCACCAATTTAATAGATGACAGTCACATGCAAGTCAACCTGAACATCAATTGAAAAAAAATACCCCCAAAAGACTGACCTGTAGGCTAAGCTGTAGTAAATTGTTTTACTCTATGATCGAAGTGGGAGGGCCCAGTTCATGGTGGACAGTGCCACTCTCGGCTGATGGTTCTGGATGCTATAAGGAACGAGGCTAAGAACCCATCAAAATCAAGCCAGTAAGTGGCACCCCCTCACTGCCCTCTGAATCTGTTTGGGCTGCTGCATTTAGTTCCTACTATGCTTTTCTTTTATGATGGCCTGTGATGTGGAGCTGTAAGCCTCTAATAAACCCTTTCTCACTAAGAACTTTTGGTCATGGCATTTTCTCATTGCAATAGAATTCCTAAGACAGAAATTGTTACCCGGATGGAGTATGTGACAGGCATGACTAGGTGTTTGCAAGAGTAGTGTGATAGAATTTGAAATGGAGAAGTCATTGAATATTTAATGGCTGCTTAATAATGCTGTGGGAACTTAGAAGATAATACTGAGAGAAGCACAGAAGATTAGATCCTCTCTTGTGAAGTTATAGAGGGAAAAATGTGGGTCCCTCAAAGGCACCCTCAGGGTCATTTGTATGAAATTGTTCTTAAGAATCTGTGATGTATGGTCAGAGGGAGCTAAAGACCTGACTGTGATTAACAAGGGACCAATGGCTTCTAAAGTTAAATTTCTTCTTTACTGAGGCGATTGATACTTGTCGCTTTATACTGTCAAATCAGCTGTAGTTAAGAAAAGATGAGAGAACAGTGTTAATGAGGCAGAAATCTTTGGAGAAGATTTCCTCAAGATCAGCACACAAAGTTGAAATTCAGATGGGGTTGAGACTGACTCTTATGCTGGCAGCTGAGCTTGTGTAATGTGGGGTGTCACCCAGTATGGACTGCTTTAGCAACATGCCTGGAACATGGAGAAGTAGTGAGGTTTATGTGGCAGGACAGACACAGTTGAACTGTTCCCATGAGACAGAAGAAAAATGGAGGATGATGGTTTCAAAATAAAGATTACTAGCAATTTTAAGAAAGGAAAAAAATCTATATCGCTAAATATGAAGTCAAATTTAAGAATGGTTCATATTATACTCACTCCTTTCATGATAACAGTTCTTTGGAGACTTAGCAGAGTAATTGTTCTGAGTTTTGGGGCAGATGGAATATTGCTGAACTGAGAAGCCAAAGTTGTGTTAGTGAGTATACACAGCAAAAATAAAATGCTCAAAAACATCTCTAAAGGAAAATTAAAAGAAAATTTGATGATATGTTCATGTCTCCCTCAATGTAAAGGGAAAATGTTGTTGTTTCTGTATTAAATTGGGTCCACTTTAAATCACTTACAGGCAGGAAGAAGAAAGATATTTCCTAAGTCACTATTTCATATAAAAAAGCAATATACCATAGAAAGTAGATAGAAATAAATAACTTACTTGTGTTAAAAAAAAAAACCATTGTCTTCTTTTTACTTAGGTAGAATTTAACAATTTCATGTAATTTAATACACTTTCAGTATTTCAGTGCTTCAGGTGACAGTAATTGGTTCTTCCTACTGCCTACTACTATAACGACTATTAACTGAAAATAAAGCCATGAAGAGAGAATTGGCTTGACACATAGTTTGGTTGCTTATAGTGCATAAACAGGTGGTTATATGGTTTTACAGCTGTGCCCCCATGCATTCTATGCTAGAAGCCTGTGGTGGAGAAACTACCTCACATTTTCCTGACTAGAACACACACTATGAAAGAGAAATGTGAGCAGCCTACTGATCATTGTTGAACATGGGCTCTGTGATCTAACTTCCACAAACTATGGTCACCCTCGAAAGTTCACCACCCCCAATGATATTAAGGACTGAGAGACATTTAAAACTAAATTATTATTATTATTATTATTATTATTATTATTATTATATTTTCCATGTTGTGTTATATATAATTATTATATAATTATATATATAATTATTATATAGATACATAATACAAAGAATAACAATATAAATACTAACAAATTATAGACACCTTGAGACTTAACAGTGGCAACGCTGTCCATGTAGTGATGACAAGTTACTGAAATCTTGATCTCCTGGAGTGTGAAGTGCTGTTGATTTTACCTTTCTGTGCTTTTTGTGAGCTGTTCTGTCTTGTACACCTAATGCCTGTATGACTCTATAAAACTGGAAAGAAAAATTGAATAAAATAACCACAGTGCATCTAAAGGAATCAGAATCTTAAACAAAGAAAGAGAATGAAGCTATTTTATTGATTGAAAGTTTCTGGATGATTCATTTTAAGAATAGTCTCAGTAAATCTTGCCACCATTCACAAGATATTATAGGAAGCTTGAATAATGGATAAATGTCTCTCTGATGGTCATGTGATTCTTAGAATTTTACAGCTGTAGACTGAATAGCTACAAATAAACTTCCAAAATTTATTTTAATTTTATAGCTTTGTGTGTACTTTAAAATTAAGTTGAACATTTGTATTATATTCTATGTATTAAGCAATTTAATTACTCTTATTATATTTCTATGATATAATGCATTATTTAGAAGGCTCTGTTAAAATCTTTTGTCTTCATATTTTATTTTCTTATTTGTATGTTCCTGTGTGTATGTGTGTTTGTATGTGTTCATGCACATCCTCCACTGCTTCAACTGGGAAAGTCAGCTCTCTCCTTCCACATTACAAGTTCAAGGAATCGAACTCATTATTAGGATTGATGACAAACACCATTACTCTCAGAGGCATCTCATCAAATGTAAAATCAATCTTCTTGAAGGCCTGTCATTATGAACCTGAGACATCCTTGTGACACAAACACATATAACATCTTAGAAGACATCATTTTTTTTCCTGCAAGTACATGGTAAATAAGAAATTAAAATTAGTAGAAAATTTATTACACAAAGTTTATAGTAAAATAATGAACAAAATAAATATATACGGAAATTACTGTATCTGAGTAATTCAATCATGGACATAGAATAAAAGATATCAGATTACAAGATGTCATACCACACAAATAAACATAAAACTTGACACACTGGAAAAAAATCACTAAAAAAAATTGGTAATAAAGACTTGCATTTCAATTGTACCATCATTGTACCTTCAAGAAAAAAATAAAAACACCAACAAATGAGCTTGATATTTGAGCAAAATGTTATATGGAAGTAGTATATTTTGAAAAAAATGCTAATTTTCATAGTATTTTCTTAGATGTTGAACACAATCTTTTTCTATCCTGTATGGGATGAGTATGTTAGTTTAGAGAAATGTCAGTTAACTAAATGTAATTTAATCCAAATGAACATGCACTCTTCATACCTAATGAAAGAAAATGTCCTATTTTTAAACAAATTGTAAGTGTTTGGATATGATAATCACTGTAAGTATGTAATCCCTAGTATCTAGAAATCATATTGAAAACTCAAAATAAGATATATTACTTATTGACAGTTTTTATAAACAATTCATTTATTTTTAGTGTGGGCAGATATGTTTGCCTGCAAGCATGCAAAGGTATCACATGTTTGCTTGGTTCATGAGGAGGCCAGAAGAGTATGCAGTAACTTCAGAAACTGTAGCTATAGTTCCTAACATCAGTGTAGGTGCCAGGAACCCAAACCAAGTTCTCTGCAAGTGCTTTTAACTACTGTTCCACCTCTCCAGCTCCAGGGATAGCATTTATAATGCATAAATAGCCAGTGTTTTCACTTAATAATAGTAAATACCACAGCAAAAGTGGTGAGCTTTCTGTGTCCTTTTATTAATTTACTCTGGTTCACAGTCGAGGAAGCTAATTATATAAAATACAATGTCACAACTATTTTTCATGGCATTAGGAAATAATTGTTATGAACGATAATTTCTCTGAAACATTTAAACTGTATGAATAATACTCTGATTTAAAGTTAGCTTTTCTGAGAACTAAGTGCATAGGTTCTTCGGGGTGAAAAAAAATATTTCATGCCACCAGTGTTAACCTTTTATTATTTATATATATATATAGTATATATATATATATTATATCTTAATAGAACACACACAAAAAGACACATAAATACACATGCCCAAATCCTAGTGAAAACCACATATCTCTATTTCATATGGTATATGATTAGCTAGAAACTAAATGTGAGAATGTAGCATGAATTCTCCTATATTCTTATAGAATGCGTAGTGACTGAAAATTTTTATTAATATCTTACATAACTGAAATCACATTCTAAAATAAGTGTTATTTCCAATAATGTCTATTTAATTCTCCCATTTCAATGTTTAAAATATCATTACCAAGAAAAGAAAATCCATACAGGTATTTAGATAGCTCTATTTCCTGTCATTATTTTTCCTTTCCAACGTACATAGAAAGCAATGAGTACAGAATGGAGTGAAACTTATTTAGAGAAAACCCTTCCTATTTCACATATTATGAAAATAATAATTTACCCCTGTATGAGAACAAACTAACTAAACAAAACTGCCCACAGACCTTATTAGCTGAATTCTTGTCTGAATCTAAGTTTTTGCTCCTCCGGCTCTCTATGGTGCTGCGTCAATGGGGTGTTACAGCTACACAATCAAAGGTTCCTATAGCTCCTTTATAAACGGAGTTGAGTTCTGTGGGAATGGCTAAGTATACAGAGCATCTGAGGAGAGCAGGAAATAACAGTGAAAACAAAAGTAACCCCCCCCAAGGCTGACACTCACAAGTGAAAAGCACACACAGCATAGGTCTGACTCCACCCTTCTCATTACATGGTTCTGCCAGTATACTATTTGCCTTTGATCCACAGAGGAAATCAGTAAACATCAACTGTCCATATTTCTTAATTAGAGGAATTGAACTTCAAATATTAAGCTACTTATCAAAAACCATAGCTAATAATTCAAATATTTCATCAATATTTTCTTGTAAATTACTTTATGTATTTTTATTTTATTATACATTCAGTTTCAATAGAATAAGCTAAAGTTAAGTTATACAAACCTATCCTAAAATGTAATGTGAGAAATTATTAATATGTCAGCATCTATTAAACCATTCAAATTTGTGTAAATACTGTCAATAGTGCCTGAATATAAAGAGATTAATGGTTTTCAGGGAGTCCAAGGATGTGAGTAGTAATTTTATTTGGTTAAGTTTACTGAAGCACACAATGATTCACCTTTAATGTCCTCTATCTACATAAATACCACCATTGTAGTGACTAGCAGGCTTAATGGGAAGCTAAATACAAAATGGAAAGAAGTAGTCAGGCCAGATGGATTCTCTCAATCTGTGTAAATTCGTTCTCCTCATAATCAACAGCTGAATTGCTTGTCTGACAATGGCCGTGTGACAGCACAGAAAAATCCAATTCAATAACAGCAAAAAGTTTTGCTTTGCTTTCATGAAAAGAGTAAAGAAATTCTTAATGATGAAGAAGATATATCCACGGTGGTTAGTGTTTGCAGGGTAAAAACACTGGATAAAAGAGCTTCACTAACCTTCAGCATTCCGCTTTTGCAGCATCAAAGGACACTTCCACTGGAGTTTGCGTCGTGTTGATTCATGCCAGAGGAGTTCTGATTGATCTCAGCATATTTTGTGCCTTTATCACAACCAGTGGCAATGCTCTTTGAAAAACCTCTCAATGTGTCTAAGATACTGTCTGTCCTCAGCTTTATTTTATTAACCTTTAATGAAATCAATGAATCATAAACTTCTGAAATTATTCTCACAATGAAACCATTGTGTAACTAAAGCTATTATGGGTCCATGCATTATTTTTATTGGCAAAAAGAAATATAAATTTGTTTCTCTGTGTCCCAGCATCTTAATATTTAATAGGTTCAAAGGAAGACAGTTTATCTTTAAGACGTCTGGGTATAAAATGGGACCAAAGTATTTTTTTTCTTTTCACTTAGGATTTCTTCTTTTCAAGTTTGCAAAAGTAAACTTCTCCTAATACAAATTATCAAGATATTCATTGAAATGTTTGCTTAAATCAGCTTTATTAATGATCTAATAAGGGCAATAATTAGTTTATACTTGCTACTAGAAACTAGTTCCTAACTACAGGTTCAAATACTAATAGTACCACCAGTCAGTCATTTTGAAGGCTCTGTACAGGTTCTCAACTTATCTTTGATCAAACAGAAGTGTAAGTGTTGTCTTCAGGAATGGGGTGGGGGTGGGGGCTCACTGTAAATTTGTGTAGACCAAGCAATAGCCTGCTTGCTTGTGAATTCTCACGGGACCACTTTGGCCAACATCTTGATTAAATGTAACCCAATTCCGGTGCTGTAAGCCTCATTTAGTGATGCCCAATTTAAATTGCCTTTGCCTGTCTATATTTTTGTAACCTTCTACTGTATAAAGCTTCTTTATGATCCCTAAAGTGACCCTTAGGCAGATGCCCACCCATATCTTTCTGCCCTCATTGCCCTTTCCCTTCCCCATGCTCATTTGAGCTTACCATTTGCTCTCAAAGTAGAAGGTAAACAGCAGCACAGCCTTTGGTCTTCAATGATGACCTGTGTGTGCTAGTGCAATAGTGGTCCAAGTTTGTAGGAGTGACCAGCCAATATATGATTGAATTTGAGGCCCACTCCATGAGCTGGAATTTATTCTCAACCCTGCTCAGGTAACCGAGAACCTGAGGCCATATGAAAACATGGCACTGGGAGAAAATCAAATTGTACCGTTCTGCTAAAAGAAGGTAGAAATCAAACGACTTTCAACGACATTCTGTTAGGTTTATAGATCAGTGCCTCCCTCAGCCCTCATCAAACAAGCATCTTTCTTCAGTAGATGGGATCAAATACAGAGACTCACAACTAGACAGTACATAGTGAGTGAAAGACATTGGAATTTTCAGCTCTAAATAGGATGTGTCCGTCATATCCGTTCACTCGGGCTTCAGGGGACAGAAGAGGAGGCAGGAAGAATGTAACAGCCAGAACGGAGAGAAGAAAACAAGAAATCAAGGTCTTCCAAGCAAGACAAACACACATATGAATTCAGAAATATTGTGCCAGAATGCACAGGGCCTGCTCAGGACCGAGACATTTAATCCCAGTAGCCACACCAGTTAGCCATAGAAACCAGGCAGTAGTGGTGCCCTCCTTTAAAGCCAGCACTAGAGAGGTTTATAAAACGGGAGGAGACAGCTCTCCGTCAATCTCATTCTGAGGATTCCTGGAGGCAGGATCGCCATTTTCAGACTGAGGTAGAGGTAAGAGCCAGTGGCTGGCTACTTTGTTTTTCTGGTTATCAGGATGAACCCCAATATTTGTCTCTGGGTTTTTATTGATAGTGCTACAGAGTCTCATGTCAGGGATATTTTTTAACCCTGACAAGTCCTTGTGTCTAAGTGTGACTTTCAGTTTTGTGTTTTATGAGATTTCTGTATGGATTAATGTGTATGTCTGCATCTCTGTGTTGCTATGCTTTTTCTGTGTTCTCTTCCTTCTGTGTATTTCTGATTTTATTGTTCTATTTTAGTTGGTTTTTGTTTTTATTATTTTATTATTATTCTTTAGATGCCTATTTGGTTTCTAACGTGGGAAAGAAAGTGTGTGGATTCAGAAAAGAGGATCTCAGAGCAGTTGGGAGATGGGAAACCATAATCAGAACATATTATATGAAAAAAGTATGTTTTAATAAAAATAAAATATAATAGGAGGAACAACAGCAAACTGAGGATCATGCCAGTAATAGAAGTGTTGAATCTGTTAATTTCTTAATGATAATTGTAGAACTGTGGGTGTGGTATGTTAGAAAGATAAGGACAAAAACATCAGTTTGAAAAGGTGTGTTATAAAAAGATAATCAGCAGTAAAACATTCACCAGTGATATTTCATTTTCATTTTTTTATTTTGTACTGGTGGTGAATGCACGGTAGGCAAGATATCTGCAACTGAGCCGTGTCCTGAACATGATCAGTTTATTAGTTGGATATCTCTGTTATGAGCTGTGAGTACAAGTAACCAGACAAGTCCTCTTTAAGCACTTCTGCTTAACTACTAAGCCATTTTCCAGGCCCTCAGGCAGCCTTTTTAGTGGCATGATTAACACATTATCAATTATAAAAGTAACAATTTCATTGAAAACAATCTGTAAATTTCTAACAAGTATCGTGCAAGCACAAATATCAAATTAAAAACTGGAAGCTGGAAAATACTTTTAAAACATACATGATAAATTGAAATGTTCATTACATTGCAAGCAACAGTGAATTTGGAAATATTTATAGTATTCTATGTATAAAAGCCTGTATTACTTAAACATGATTCAATTAACTTCAAAATCGAAAATCATTAAGTAGTAACAGTGTGAAAATTCAACTTGCAGGAAAGGTCTTTTAGTGATTTCTTAGGAATTAGCTATGATTTAATAATGTTCCAGAAAATTATGTTGCAGTCTTTATAATAAAATATTAATTTTGTAAGTTTAATAACATTCTAATAATACTTAACAGTAACAAACACATGTAATCATTGGATTTGTGTGTGTCTGTGTGTGTTTGTACATATGTTTTTCTGTGCATGGCAGTTTATTTATGAAGTGTCATTCTTTTTTCTAAGAATATAGGCTTGGTTTGTGATGTCTATCTATTCTTTGTTTTAATTTAAGGGATTAAGATAATGATATATCATTGGGTTGTGGCAACACAAATTTGTACTCATTGATCAACAGAGAAAGTTTATTACAGTGACTTCTTGAATAATTTTATAAACAAAATTAAAAGACACTGAAGTAGTTTCTTAATAAAATTTGATCAAGACAGAATTTGATCAAGACAGTTAGCTGTATTTTTATTGGGCGTGACCAAAAAAAGGAAAACACAGCTTTCGCTTATGAGAAAAGTGCAGCTTCAATGCAGCCTGTGAGGTCAAGTAAAAAGTGCAGTATTGCAATAGCGTTGACAACAAGCAGTGGCTGCAGCAGCTCCCATATTGAATGAAAGTCAAAAGTATTGGCCTGGTACAAAATAGTCTCCAAGTTGTACAATTCGTCCATCAGCAGCATTTGAATAAGGTCAGTATGAAATTGAAGATTAGTGGAAAGTCATAAATAAGTGTACTTTTTCTGGGTTTCTTTCTACTGATAATTTGAAAAGCAGAAGAAAACAAAACCCCAATACAGAGATATTCAGTTTGTTAGTTAGTCTTGTTTGCAACCAGGATTCTTGTCTTTTACTTGGAAAATAAAAGTACATGAACTCTGGACCCTTGATGACAGAACATTATTATGTATCCCGTGTAAGAGAAACTGGAGCAGGCTGAAAAGAAAGTGAAGTTCTGGCTGATTTTATTTTGTTTCACTGGTGGTGTTTGAGGATGCGGTGTAGTAGGCTGCAGCAAACCAGCCGCCCTTAAACATTGAACTCACCACTGAAAATGATTAACTGTCCCTAATTGAATTGTGGGTTCATTTTAACATTTACCTCTTTGAAAGTTTTTATAGGTTTTTTTTTTTTGGTCAGAGAATGGCGGACGTCATCTCTTTAATTATAGATAGCCCTGCTTCCTGGACCAGGAAATGGATGGCCCATCAAAAACATCTTCAGTACAAAGTTCAGCTTTTCTGCTTGCTTCTTCCTGTACATTTTGAAAGGAGAGCTCTGTACTCCTGGAATAGAATGAAATGAAACTATGTCAAGACAACACAATCCTGTGAAGCTGTCAAAATGTACTTCAGATGACCTCATGAACTACACTTGTAATGCTGCAGTGCTTTCAAGGGAAAAGGGACAGGTTGTACTGTTGCTATTGCTTTCCAAATAAGTTTTTAAGGTGAAATACTTATTGTAGGTAGTATGTTTCTGTTAAGTATTGCATTACTATTGTCTATATCAATATAACTATAATAATCTATGTCAAGACAGAAAAAAACTATCTCCTTAAGAAAATATTATTCCAAAATGGTCATTGAAAAATATAGGGTAATTTTTAGTTTAGAAATTGTCATAGCTAAAAGTTTTTTCATATATTTGTGTCATGAAGTATATCTTTGGATTTTTTTTAGTCTATGGGTCATATGGAAGTAATATAAACCCAAGAAGTATAACTATATATATGTGTATATATATATATATATATATCTGTGCATATACATATATGTATGCATGTGTATGAATATGTACATAACATCACTATATATATATAGTGTAATTATCTTAAATTTAAAATATGTTCTTCACCCTTTTAAGCAACTTTAATGTTATTTACAGTCTTTCAGTATATTCCTCCCTCCACTCTCTTTAGTTAAATCCTCTGCCCTGTTTTTCCCTCTCCTCCCTTAAAGCCACATTCATTTTTCTTTTTCCCACTCTATACCTCCTTCCCTCTATCTGGCTATTCTTACATTTCTGCTTAGTGCAGTTTTTCTGGGTTCCACACTCACGTGTGAAGCCTGCAAGTTAGGAGTGACCATGTGCCTTGGAAAGGGGTTGCTGTTATATTTCTAAGATAGTAAAAGATGGAAGAAATTGTTGATAGTCTACCAGGTCTCTGCTTGAAAGAGATACTGATCACTCTGTAAGCAGTAGGCATCAGTCTGTCATGGTTTGTCGAACAAAGACTGACTGAAGGCTGTGACTATTTGGTGTAAGCACTCCTCTTTGTGCTATGGCTGTAGAATTTCTATGTGCACACATCACATCAGTTTCCTATCGTCAATTCTGCTCCTTCAGTTGTAGAGTGTATGATTGATAACGGAGCCAACAGCAAGGTCTGTGAGTCACAGATTTCCTGCTTTTCCTCATCTACAATTTGTTGAATTATGGTCATTATGCCTACTTTTCTGTGATGCTTAATAAACAAACCTCTTCATTCAGGTATCCCAGAATTGTAGTGAAAATGTAGTTAATTTAATAAATCATTAGTTTCAGAGTATAGCTTTAAGTTGATATCTATATCAATAGTTGTTTCTGAAATTTAATCTGAGTCTGAAACTATTTTTAATTATGAATTCAAAAGAAATAAAAAAGCTTTAACATTTAAACAAAATTTTACCAATCAGTATTCATCTGCAAAGGATGAATTTTCTTAGCAATGACTGAACAATATTACTTGAAGCAAGGAATTCTTCCTTACTTGTTTCTTTATGCATGTACACATGCAAGTGTGCACACACACAGATGCACATGCATACACACACACACATGGAAAATTATACATTTAACTTTCTGTGATCCATAAGCTTCTTGAATTTAGTTAAAAATAATAAACATTGCCATTATATCGATCACAATTAATGTACTTTATTTTGCTTTTATTTTTTAAGTGAGCGACCTCATAGGTTATACTGACTGAATACAGTTACTTAAAAACACAAATGACTGTATTTGGTGGAAGTGCCGGATTTACGTCCACTTTAGTCACACATTCCCAGGTAATTTTCTGTACTTACGTTATGGAAAAGAAAATGTCAAGGGCTGCAGCTCTGATTAAACATATGGGTATGTTTCCTTGAAGTGAATTTTTTGCCAAAACTATTTTTCTGCCAACTTTTTAACTGAATTGTTAGCATTTTATAAAATTAACATTTCAAGGTAGTTACATGAATAACATTAAACTTATTTTCAAGATTTTAAACTCTCCAAATAAAATGTATCTTCATATTTAAAGTTACATTTTGCAAATCTCTTAAAAATCTTTAAAGCACATATATTACCCCATAAACATGGCTGTTCTTTTTCCAATTACTTTTAATTCCCATTTGTAATACATTACAAAGTGAATAATTTGGCTATCTTTATTTGCAAGTCTAAAAAAATGCAAGAAAAAATGACTTAATATGATTTCTGATGAAAACGTACCATTTACAAATGTCCACACATATATTCACAACATGAAATGATATTTGGCTTTACTCTCACAAAATATGTGGTTAAGTAAATGACATATGAGTTTCAAACAAATTGTCTTTGTTTCAAAGTACTTCCTGATATAGCAATAGAAAAAATAATGCCAAAACAAAAGAAAGAAGGGACAGAAGGAAATTGGGAATAACGAAGGAGGGAAGAAGAAAGACTAGTTCTGGTAATTTTCTTTTATGATTTGAAAATTTCGTAAATTTGTAATTGACAATGGAACAAAATATAATGTAATGCCTTACATCAATGTATAATAACAATATCTATTCCATTAGTTATTACTAAATAAACATTATTGTATGTGTAACTACACCAACATTATAGCAGCAATATTTTTGTTAAAGCCTGCATGGAGACTAGTCTATATAGATTGCCTGTCTTTCTACAGATCTGAGACTAGACTTTATTGTCAGTACTATAATAATGTGTAGTGAGATTTGGAAGCATTAAGTTCTTCGTCTTCTGAAAGCTGAAAATACAGTATCTCCTGGGAAGTTTGCTTACTCTTAAATACAGATATAAAATCCCCATCTCTCCCGCACTTGGGTGTGTAATCTGGGTTTTCCAAGTTAAAGTTTTCCCTGTTCCAAAACTCTTGGCATATTTTTCTGACATCATGTCCTCTTCACATCACTCCATGAAAGATTAATCAATTACTCTCTCCATCTCTTCCCATAGTCTCTTGTCTATTTCGTTAGTATTTAAAACACTGCCTCAGAGTTTCACTACTGTGTGTGTGTGTGTGTGTGTGTTTGTGTTTGTATGCATGTTTACACACTTGCACACGTGAATGCCGATGAACCAAAATTATTGTCTGTATCTAACTGAACTTATTTTTTTTACATTTTGGAAAAGTTTCAATTCTCCTAAAATTTTGATCTTGAATGCTCAAAATAAAAATTAAATAAGGTCTTAAAGTTTTATTTTCCATAATTTTTTGAATCTGAGTCTAACAACAAACTTGGTTTAACCACATTAGGAAAAAGAATTGCCCTATGTTTGAATAGCCATTTGTAGCCATACTTGTTGATGAATTTTCAACACACAGATTGTAGTTGCTCAGTTAATGAGATTTCATTTGTTTGTGTTTTAAATATATGGCATTTGTATTTCTGTATACACTGCTGGCATAGATAGCAATTCACCTTTTTTTACAAGTTCTTTGAAAGCAGTGAAAGGTGGAGTATGTATGCACAAGTGTCTTAGTTACCCCACTGATGCTTGCTATATCTCTTTGATAACAAAAGCAAAGATTTTATGAAAAACAGATGAACTGACTAATTATCTACTATGAAATAATTAATTACTTTTAAATCCACCCCTTCTACATGATAGAGTAGGCAATCGTGTCTGTGTTGGGCATCAGAAAGGTTTTTCCTGTGCCCAGAGGCATATAGAACAGGCACAAAGAATTTGATTAATGTGATTAATAAAATCCATTGTCTCTGAACGGGGTTTCTCAGATTTCTGATCTGATTCATTAAATCACACCAGGCAGACTTGGTAGTGTGAAAGTAACATAAAATTAATCTCATGCAGTTCAGTGTTCTTTGCAGTGCTAAAGTCTATGTCAATTTTTGTCTGTTACCTTTAACCAGTCAGTTAAATTGTCATTGTAACAGGAGTTATAGATCAGGATAACACTTCAGAAATATGCCTTTAAAGATCTTTCCCTGTTCACCTTTCTTAATTCTCCTCTCCCACCTTATCTTGACTCCCATAAAATAGTGTTACCATCTGTTTTTTAGAAAATATACACCACAGAAAAATTCATTTTCCTTTTCATATTTAAATCTATAAGGCAATGTTTCATTTTTTTTCTGTGTGTTTTCTTTCCTTTATGTTCAGAGGAAAGAATGGTTTTATTTCTTCTGTTTTGCAGTGACTGTGATTATTCTTCAAAAATGTAAAAATGTACATTTTGATATCATTTAGCTTTTATTTTTTTTTATTTTTTTATTTTTTTTTCTTTCTCATGGTTTATTTCTTTTTTATATTTAAAAATTGCCATCTCCTTCCCTCCTCCTCCCCCTTCCCGCCCCTCCTTCTCTCCCTTCCCTCCCCTTCCCTCCACCCATACCTCCCCTCCCTCCCTCTCAAGGCCAAGGAGCCATCAGGGTTCCCCACTCTATGCTAAGTCCAAGGTCCTCCCAACTCCCCCCAGGTCCAGGAAGGTGATCGACCAAGCTGAGAAGGCTCCCACAGAGCCCATCCATGCAGAAGAATCAGAGCCCAGCGCCAATGTCCTTTGCTTCTCAGTCAGCCCCCGCTGTTGGCCACATTCAGAGAGACGGGTTTGGTCGCATGATCCATCAGTCCCATTCCAACTGGAGTTGGTGATCTCCCTTTAGTTCTGTCCCACCGTCTCCATGAGTGAACGCACCCCTCACGTTCCTGACTTTCTCCCTCATGTTCTCGCTCCTTCTGCTCCTCATCAGGACCTTGGGAGCTCAGTCCAGTGCTCCAATGTGGGGCGCAGTCACCTTCCCCATCTGTCGCCAGCTGGAGGTTCCCTCACGTTCCTGACTTTCTTTCTCATGTTCTCCCTCCTTCTGCTCCTCATCAGGACCTTGGGAGCTCAGTCCGGTGCTCCAATGTGGGGCTCTGTCATTTTCTTCATCTATTGTCAGGTGGAGGTTCTATGGTGATATGCAAGAAATTCATCAGTATGGCTATAGGAACTGGCCAACAAACAAAAAGAGAACTTTAGGATTGAGACACCAAGGAAACATTTATTTTCACACACAAAAAGACGGATGCACATATGAACTCACAGACACCATGGTAACATGCCCAAGACCTGCACAGGTCCAACTTGCTGTTTTTCAAGCACTTAGAAAGAAACTGGACATGAGACTCTATCTCTAACTCAGAAACTATATCCAATTGATAAGAGATGGCAAATGAAAAATTACTTTTTTCACTGGGTATACAAATTATAGTTAAGAGCAGGCCTTTTCCCCAGCAGTAGACAGCCAACACACAATGAACTCAATAGTATTTTGGAGATGTCTGTCTCATAGACTCTGCATTTTACATTTTTATTCCACAACTCTCTCTTTTGCTTATATATTAAGACTTCTAATTTTGTGGTCTTTTCTTTTTGACTCCTCTCTCTCTCTCTCTCTCTCTCTCTCTCTCTCTCTCTCTCTCTCTCTCTCTCTCTCTCAGCGTGTGTGTGTTTCTATCTACCATCTACCTATCTATTATCTATCTATCTATCTATCTATCTATCTATCTATCTATCTATCTATCTATCTATCATCATCATCATCATCATCTATCTCTCTGTGTGTGTCTTATGTGTGTGTATATCTCTAAATCTGTATGTGTTTCTCATTCTTTTTCTTTGTTTTGTATAGCTTTCTTTTTCTTTTTAAATTCTTTTTTGTTTTTAACTTGCAAGTTTGTCTTCTAAAGAAATAGAGAAGGAACGCATGTATTTTGATGGGTGGGAGGGTGGGGATGAACAGGAAAAAATGAGGAAGGGAACACAGGATCAGAATATATTTATGAAATATTTTGCAATAAAATTTTAAAAAGAATTCAAGTGTCAATGAAGCAATGCCATGGAATACTAACTTTATTGGAGAAGAACTTATGGCTTATTCAAGCTTACGACACACCAATTATTCTATAGATCAAATTTTATAGATATGAAATCTATATATTATAGAACAATTACATTTCATTTTCAAAATGTGTTTGGATGTAGGACCAAATAACAGAGCATTAGTAGCACCAGAGATGTTACATATATGAAAGAATAAAATGTACATTTACATTTTAATCATCATCCCTGGGCAGTCATCGGTTGCCAATAACCCCTCATCTTAGGGAGATGTTTTATAGAAACTTTTCAAGTTCTTGCATGAGTATTGGCTGCTTGAGCTTCTACAGGTCTTGTGAACATCATGGGTAGACACCCACTACCTCTGATTCTTCAGCTCCTTTTTTTTTTCTCTTCTATTATCCTGCTAGAGTTTTGGAAAGAGAGAATATGATACAGTGGTCCCATTTAGGGCTGAGCACCCAACATTTTCCAATGCCCTAAATGTTGACCAATGGTGGTACATGAAAATATTCATCAATCCTGAAAAAAGGAAATTTCCTGATGAAGGATGGGACATGTGTTGATTTGTAGGTACAAATATACATCTTAGGGAAACTTTATTACTATTATATTAGTATGTACTTTTATTAGAATAATAGCATTAGATTCTCCCCTATGATTTAGTTCATCATGGATTTTAGGAAAAAATAATAATACCATGCATGATTTCCATCTTTTATGGAATGCTACTATTGCACTAGTGAGAGTATATTTCCAGGCTAATACTAATTATGGCTCATAGGACTCACAGCTGGATAAGACAGGTCACTTTTACTGGAGTAGTGTGTATAGAAGCTTTTCAGTACTCTGAAACCTTCTCAGCATGGATGAAGTTTCCAAGTGATTGAAAACTCTTTTTCTGCTTTTCCTAAGTCCTCAGGTTTGTGACATCTTCAACATGACACACCATCAAATTATGAAGAGTAATGAAGAATAGCCTTTAATATTTGAGTCTGTGATCTATCATACCCCACTCATGAACATTTTTAATAGAAGTAACCCAATACCTGACATTAAGCTTTTTATTTGATAGGGTATGCTTTCTGTGAGCAGCTTTGCCCCCTTCATATATTCTAAAATATACGAATATGTAAATATCATTAAGTAAAATTATCCTAATTTTGTTTAACGATAATTATATATTCGTATATTTTAGTATGTACAGTATTGGTTTCCAAATGATGTTTTCAATGGCTTTTAGTGTTAGTTATGTGTTTCCATATGTTCCCTTCTAACTAATATTTGGAGTACGGTAATTAGGTATAGCAGCAAATAGTGGGCAAAGTAAATATTTTGAATCATAATATTAATATCAATGTCGATAAGCTAAATTGTTATGGTCTATAAAACTTTCTCAATCTAATGAAATTTCTCAGCTTCAGTTCTAATATGTGTGTGGTTGTTTCATGATTAAAATTATCTGCAAAGATGTTGCAAAGCAGTTACTCTTTTATATGTGAGATTACTACTAAAGCATATGATTGAATACATTAATGTTACTTTCATGATTAAAATATTTATTCTATAAGTAATGTTTTTGACATTTATCATCTTTCTAATTTTTGAACTCCACTGCATTTTCCTTCTTGCATTGTTTGCACATTTCTACACTGGTAGTGTTTACCCACCAGTTTCTTTACATTCTGTTCAAATATTCCACTGTTTACACTGATTTCATGAGCTTAGCACTATAAATTTAATCACCCATTACTAATAAAACATTGCCACATTTTTCTTAATATAAATGCAATCTTATATGTATATGCTTACAAGTGATAGTGCTTCATAATTTTCCTATCATGAAATGTTTTTTCTTTTTATGAAAGACAACCTTTTAAAGTAAACTGAGATCATAATATAATAGCATTATTCATCCCTTCTTTTTTTCTCTCTTCAACCCTTCCATATTCCCCTGTCTACTCTCTTTCAAATTCATGGCCTCCTTTTTTACTAATTGTTATCACATGTTATATGCGTATATAAGTATATGTATACATGCATATATATTTCTAAAAATAACTTGTTCATTCCATACAGTATCACGAATAAGCATGTTTTTAGGGATGATCATTTGGCACTAGACAACCAATGATGTACTCTTCCCCAGTGAAGACAGTGTCTTCTGCTCCAGGTTTTCCCAGTTGCCTTGAGTTCTTTGTGGAGCTTTGAGACCTTGCAGGAATTTTCCCCATGTATTTCTTTAGCTTAAAGGAACTATCATTTTTCTCCCAATTGTATTGGAGTTTGTAATATAGTTTGTGGCTTATTGGGGCAGAGGGTAATGTACAACCCAAAACCCCTCACAACATATTTTATGTTTGAAACAAAATGTGAAGGAATGATAACCAAAATACAACTTTTACATTCTTAATACTGGAAATGAGGAATATTTTGCTTAATTATGTACTCTCAATACATTTATACTTATATTAATAATTATGTTTATGTGTTTTGGTATAAGACCATTTCAGAATGGTTTCCAAAATCTCTTATGTATATTTTTTTAATTAATTTTTTTACTTATTTCCATCTCCTCCCTTCCTCCTCCCCCTTCCCTCCCCTCCCTTCCACCCATACCTCCATTCCCTCCCTCCCCAGGCCAATGAGCCATCAGGGTTCCCTTCACTATGTTAAGTCCAAGGACCTCCCAACTCCCCCTAAGTCCAGGAAGGTGAGCAACCAAACTGACAAGGCTCGTCCATGCTATAGAGTCCAAGCCCATTGCCGTTGTCCTTGGTTTCTCAGTCCTCCTCCACTGTCAGCCACATTCAGAGAGTCCGGTTTGGTCGCCTGTTCCATCAGTCCCATTCCAACTGGACTTAGTGATTTCCCGTTAGTTCTGTCCCACCGTCTCAATGGGTGAACGCACCCCTAACGGTCCTGACTTCCTTGCTCATGATCTCCCTCCTTTTGCTCCTCATCAGGACCTTGGGGGCTCAGTCCGGTGATCCAATGTGGGGCTCTGTCATTTTCTCCATCCAATGCCAGGTGAAGGTTCTATGGTGATATGCAAGACATTCATTAATATGGCAATAGGATCTGTACATTTCTGGCACCCTCTCCTCAGCTGCCCAAGGAACTAGCTGGAGGCATCTTCCGGAACACCTGGGAACCCCTCTAGAGTCAAGTCTCTGCCAACCCTAGAATGGCTCCTTTAATTAAGATATATAATTCCCTGTTCCCACATCCACCCTTCCTACATCCCAACCCTCCTATTCCCCAAGCTCTTCCCATCCTCCACTTCACACTTTTCTCTCCCCATCCCCCCAATCCCCCATCCTACCCCACCCCTAAGTTCCCAATTTTTGCCCGGCAATCTTGTCTACTTCCAATATCCAGCAGATAACTTTATGTTGTTTCTTTGGATTTACCTTCTTATTTAGCTTCTCTAGGATTTTTTATGAATTATAGGCTCGATGTCCTTTATTTATGGCTAGAAACCAATTATAAGTGAGTACATCCCATGTTCATCCTTTTGGGCCTGGGTTACCTCACTCAGGATGGTGTTTTCTATTTCCATCCATTTGCATGCAAAATTCAAGATGTCACTGTATTTTTTACCGCTGAGTAGTACTCTAATATGTATATATTCCACACTTTCTTCATCCATTCTTCCACTGAAGGGCATCTAGGTTGTTTCCAGGTTCTGGCTATTACAAATAATGCTGCTATGAACATAGTTGAACAAATGATTTTATATTATGATTGGGCAAGTCTTGGGTATATTTTTTTATTTGTTTTAAAAAACTCACTCCTGAGTGCTCTGTCACTGGTGAATGAATGCTGTGTCATGACTGAACGAATGCTTTGTTGTTTCCACTATCGTCATTCCTCTGAAGGTTATACCTCACCTCTGAAGGCTATACCTCACCTCTGAAGGCTATACCTCACCTCTGAAGGAAGGCTATACCTCACCTCTGAAGGCTATACCTCACCTCTGAAGGGTATACCTCACCTCTGAAGGAAGGCTAATACCTCACCTCTGAAGGAAGGCTATACCTCACCTCTGAAGGCTATACCTCACCTCTGAAGGAAGGCTATACCTCACCTCTGAAGGGTATACCTCACCTCTGAAGGGTATACCTCACCTCTGAAGGGTATACCTCACCTCTGAAGGATATACACCTTCTGAAGTAAGTATGGAATCAATTCTTTTGTTTGGAGAAATAACACAACTGGAATAAAATCGCGTCATTTGGGTGAAGTCAAAGCTAATGTCTAAAATGAATAAAAATGACACGTGTTCTGTGCTGAGAGAAAGTGCTTCTCCCAATCATGGAGGCCAGAAGGAGGCATGCTACAGAGGTCATCCATGTTCTCACATCAGTTTTAAAATAAATCCACCTCAGCACACAGCAGAAATCCAAGAACACTTAAAGTAGACTAGTTTCAATGCCAATACTTGATAGTGTTTTTTTTTTTTCTGCTACATCATATATGAAGTTCCCACTAAGGTTACTCAAGTATAGGACGAGTTGAAACAAATACAGCTATTTCTGAAAAGTTACATGCAATTGTCAACTTATTAAAAGTAGATCCATTTTTACAGACATGCATATAAAAATATAATTTGATTACGGTGACTAACACAAGTGTAGAGTTGTTTTAGTTTTAGGATCTTTGGTTAAATGTTTGGTAATAAATACTCTGATTCCTTTGTATAAACATTCTAACTGCTCATTTTAAGAATATGGAAATATAAAAAATAGAATAAAATAAAGAATATGGGAATATTTTTTAAGGAGAAAGTTATGACCCAAGTTAATTGACTTCAATTTAGTTTTTCTTTGAAAATTGTATCTATTAAATAATCATTACAAATATTTATGCTGAATGAAAATTTAAAACCAAGAGCTAGGTAATGGTGGCGCACACTTTTAATCCTAACACTCGGGGGGCAGAGGCAGGCAGATCTCTACAAGAGCTAGTTCCAGGACAGGCTCAAAAGCTAGAGAATCCTGTCCCTAAAAACAAACAAACAAACAAAAAACAAAAAAAAAATAAATTTAAAACCGAGTCACTAGAATAGTGTTTGCTAGGGTCAAATTGACTTGTGGTAAACAACTATGAAATTATTCCCCCCACCGACCAGACAGCACATTTGTAAATTGCACATTCACTTATATCTAGGAAACTTGAGATCATTTAGCTATTGTCACAAACCCTTGAGCTTAAGTGCACCTAATTAAATTTATGCTAATGGAACTTAATTCTGGTAATTGCACTCGTGCTGTCCCTGATGCTTTAACTACTGCCATCTGGCCTCTCAGTCTCCAGAACCTATCATTTCTGTTACATCTGAGTACCTGCCCCAGTGTGTTCTCATCTCAGCCAGCCCTGTCACACGGCTCCTCAAAGCTCAAGACATACCCCGCTACATTGAAGCTTTTCATGTTTAGTGAATTAAAACTCTGTTGGGGCAGCTTCTTAGGACTTTCTGTGCATTGTCCACATAATACAATGACTTTACTATTCCAGCATTCCAATCCTTGCATCCTTCCTTTTACTACACATGGAAATTACATTTATTGGCTATTAAGTTATGTAATGTTAAGTCTCATTTTGAATCGAATGTATAATCACTCCTCATTAATAAAATCATCACTTCACAGCTCAAATACGACATTCACTTTTTGCAATATATTTGAATAAATCAAGCCTTTCCTCGATTTTCTTTGATGTACCTCACTGTGCTTTCTGGTTTTAATTATTTCAATACCAAGATAGGTTTCCTCCTGACTGAGGACATGTATTCTTGCATGAGCGCAGTGATGCCTTTGATTTTAATTAGGGACCTGAAAGCAATAAAAGTAGAATGATTTATTTAGTATCAGTGCCCCCATTTTTTTTTTTAAAGAAACAGTTCTGCATGTAGCCATTTCTACACAGGGGTTATAAGCAACAGAGCTTCTAGACTATCTTGACGTTCAATATTTTAAAAACCCATCCAAGACACATTTTCAAATTTGTGTGTCTTTTTTTATAGTCTAACTAATGTTGTGACAAGAACAATCCAGATAGTTACGTGTAGAAAGTGCTTCAAATTATAGTTTATTTATTTATTTTATTTTTTGCCACTATAGTAGGTTATAAAACTTGTTTCTCAGACTGAAGGTCTTCTCTATTACCAAAACTGAAAGTCTCATGTACACCTTCTCCTTCAGTTCCCATGTTCATTTCCGTGCTGGTGACCCTTACATTTTCTCTATGTTGTTTGTTGTTTTCCATCCCCACTGTGGAAAGCGATTAAGTGACTCCAGTCTTTATTATCACTGTAGTTGCCATGGTAACTAAGTATCACTCATGTTTACCTATAGATCATCGAAAGTTACTGATGGTGCCAAAATAAGCTGTTGTGGGACCTGTTATTCTACATAGTAACTTTGGGCTTGAATATGGATTTATCTTGAATGCCAGAACAACCTGAACCTAGAATCCTATTATGACTTTCTATTTTTAGAGATATACTTAATGTCAGGTTTGTAGGAATTGCAACAACAACTGGATAAATATTTCTGAATCAAATTGCTATAAATGAAATGGCAAATTATAGTACAATGTGGGGGTAAATGTAAATTCAAAGATTCGTGGAAGAACCCAAAATGAAACTGAAAAGATTTTATATTCTGCAAATCTTAGGGAAACAGGAAAAAATGATATTGATAAGCACTTTTGACAAAGTAATAATTTAAAGAAGGCAACATAAAAAGAAAATCTGACACCTTGTCTTAAATACAACAAATGCAGGTGAATTTCACACAAGATTAATTAGTAAAACAAATCTTATCACCCAGAAAGAACTCAGTACAGCAATGCCCACTGCTGCAGTCTGACACGGACAGCTTTATGAGGAAGAAATGACATAAAATAAAGGTGGCTATCGGCTATGTCTTTCTAAACATTTTGTTTGTTTTGGATATTTGTTATAACTTTTTGTACCAAGTGATTTTTATTTTGTAATTTTCAAAATACAGCATATCCTTCTGTGGGTTTGTATCTACATCTCCTATACTATTTCTTAGGTGTGTATTTCTGATTTCTTTAACAGTAATTTGATACTTTTTTTTGATTATTGATCTTTAGCATAAAGAAACATTCAATGTTCAGTATTATTTTAGCTTTCTATGATATCTTTGTTTACATGTTAATTTTAAAATTGTTATTTCCTATTTCTATGAAGAATGTTATTGTAACTTCTTGTGTATTGCAATGATTTGGCAGATAACTTTTGACAGTGTGGTTATATTCATTAAAAAGTTTCATAATTTGTAAAAATGAAGTATGATCCATATATAATCTCTACTACAACTGTTAACAGCTCCCATCATGCAGTTGTTTTACTCTTTTATTGTTTCAAAAATAAATACAGAATAACAATTTGAAAGATGTAAGAGGAAAACAGAGATAGCAAGTCAAGATGCAAAGAATAGCAATGACATTCTGAAGAGCACTCCAATGGCCAACAAACAAAGAACAATTATTGGAAATAAGACTTGATAAAAGTAAAAAGAATTCACAGGGCAAAAAAAAAATGGTGAACCATGCTCATCATCAGTCTTTTGAATACGAATATGTCTTAATTATCAGGACAAATACTGGAACATCCTCCTGTGAGTACTACTTATTGATTACTTTATAGTTTTAGGTATTATTTTTTCAGTGTTATAATGATCTATTTGAAGTGTCAAAGGAAGATTACTACATAGTATTTAAATTCTATCAATAAAAATCTGACTTCTAAAAGATTAACCCACTGTGTGCATTCTTTATGGTTAATTATATGGGATTAATTCAGCAAAGGCAATTTCATTTGTATATGTTAGCATTAATAATGGTTAATTATTTTCATTTCAAGAGATTTCACACTACATAAGAGTAGAAAGTTTGATAATTTGACGAATACATTTGGAGAACATTGGAGAGATCTTTAAACCTGTTTCTGAGCAATTAGAGTAGTTTACCCTCAATATACCATGTAAAGGTGTGGATGCAAGGGTAGTTTGGAGTCATATTTAGAAGAGTGAAGACTATCCATTCACTTGTGAGTGACACATGTTACATGCGACAGTCGAGTTACAATGCCGTCTCCAATCATTGCTGATTTTTATAGAGTCAACTTCTTTTAAAGATGTAGGCAAGTTCTCCCACACTGAGCTACACTCACAGCCTCATCACCTGTTAATCCCATGAATTTGGTGGAGCCATGCTGCTCCGAGATACTAGGAAAGGTAAGAACAGATTAGTTAAGAGCTATTTGAAAATAATGAGATAGGATAATAGAAAAAGTTGTACATATAATGCAAATTAATCTAAAATTCTTGGCTCTGATCATTGCTTTACCTCTATTATTTTAAAATTTAGGCAGTAAAGTCAGAGAATCATTCCAAAGGAGGCAGGAAACACGTTGATTAGGAACAAAAGGCTTTTGAAAGGGAGTGGGAAGAGACTCATCTGGAGGGAGTCTCTGCGGAGCAAGAAGATAACATCTGTCTAACACTTGGAAAAGTCAAACTGCCTGGCAGAGAACACCAAAATGAATGAGTTTGCTAATGAGCACTAATTAACCTGTTTGGGTGGAAAATTTAGTTTAATTCAGTGGATCTACCACATGCTGCTATCTGACTGAAGTTTAACACTAAATCGGGCTATTTCTGATTTATTTTAACAAAGGTTAAATCCATAAGCATTTTGTTGGAAGATATTTTTATAAAGAAATATTTAGGTGTTTAATTCTTAGCTGCAGCTCCAAAAAGTTTGGGAAAACATATTTTACATTTTATTATTGAGCTTTAAGTATTATTTATAATAATACCTCATGTGTTTATATATATAGATATGTTAACAGGTGTGTAAGTGCCTATAGAGGTCAGAAGAAGAATCTATTCCTCTGAAACTGTCTTTTTAGAAAGTTGTGTTGTAGGTGCTGGACACTCACAGGTCCTCTGCAAAAGCAGGGAGTCCTGTTAACTCAGGAAACTTTCCTACTGTTTCTATTGTAGAATATAGGTTTTAAATTACTTTTGATTTATAAACATATATATTCCATTAAGTATTGCAACTTGAGTAACTGAAAAAATGTTTATATCGTTCTGAAAAACTTAATTAGCAATATACATATACATATTTTCTGACTCTTTATAAATGACAAATATTTCTGGATACAAACAGAAAGATACATATACACACATACCTGGGTTTCTGCTTTATTAATTATAAAGAATATCATTGTGAAAAAGTTTCATAATCCAAATTTTATACATTTGCATTATATACAAATTAACATCGCCTAGAAGGAAACACTATTACTTGTTACTAAGTGTTCTCAGAATTCCCTAAGTTATTAACAAAGTTACTTTAAAATAATTAAGTAACCGCTTTAAAACATTTAAACATTTAAAACATGATTTTGTTAAAGCTAAGAAAATTACTTTCTTACAAAAGTGATAAAGTCTTTGATCCTGTTGATGTTTAAGTGGTTTCTTTTTATGCTGGCATTTTAGTTACCTGAAATAATAGTCTCAAGTGTGTGGTGGACTTTATGTTGTTGTTTCTCATCAAGTGATTAGAGTGTGTTCATCCCATCTGATAGCAAATATAAATAGGCAAAGATTGTCAGTTTGGGCAAATCAGATGCTCAGAATATGAAGCATCCGTAGACAAGACTACTAGATCCAGAAACAACTTACCCATCTGCGATTTCACCGGTAATAGTTTCACCTCTCAGTCTCAAGAAATCGCTGGTTTATAACAGCAAAACATAGAAGCCTCAGTGGTTAAAACCCTAAAATGCTGTTGTAGCTCCTGAACTTTGGGCCTTGAGTTTTGAAACTTGGTACTTAGGGTTTTGCAGTTTTAAATTTTTTTCCAGCCACTAGGACTTGGGATCTCTAGTATTTGACTTTTTAAACCCACCTTCTGCAACCATGGATTTCTCTTTCTTCTCACTTCCTGACACTTTTTATTATCTCAGCTATTGCTGATTTCCACAATAGTTGCCTCAGATCATTGTCCTTGATTCTTCTAATTTTTCCTCACTGTTTTTGCTCTTAGTACTATTGCATGCTCTATAGTTCTCATTTTTTGTTCACCGCTATACTAACGAGGATATAGTCCTCATTTTTTATATAGCTACCACCCCCACTACTCTATAACTTCCAGAATGTCCTCCTTATGTTATGAGGTCAGAACACTCACCTCATGAAAAAGATAATGAGTAGGTAAGAAAACTTCATTAAAGAAAGTCCTATCTTGGTTTCTCAGTCCTCCTCCACTTTCAGCCACATTCAGAGAGTCCGGTTTGGTCCCCTGTTCCATCAGTCCCATTCCAACTGGACTTGGTGGTCTCCCGTTAGATCTGTCCCACCGTCGCAATGGGTAAACGCACTCCTCACGGTCCTGACTTCCTTGCTCATGATCTCCCTCCTTTTGCTCCTCAAAGGGACCTTGGAAGGACTGAGAAACCAAGGACAACGGCAATGAACATGAACTCTATAGCATGGACGGGCTCACTGTGAGCCTTGTCAGTTTGGTTGCTCACCTTCCTGGACTTAGGGGGAGCTGGGAGGACCTTGGACTTAACATAGTGAAGGGAACCCTGATGGCTCTTTGTCTTGGAGAGGGGTGGAGTGGGGGTATGGGTGGAAGGGAGGGGAGGGAAGGGGGAGGAGAAGGGAAGGAGATGGAAATCTTTAATAAAAAAATGAGGGAAAAAATAAATAAATTTTAAAAAAGTGAAAAAAAAAGGTATCAAGCCATGTGGCTAACACAGACAAGAATTATAAGCTGGTATGAGTTATAAATTTAATAAATAAGAAGTCTGAGCTACTGGAAAAAAAAAGAAAGTCCTATCTTTTAAAACAAGGGCCAGCATGGGAATGGACTACCAGTGACTAAATAAACCAGATGCATAGTTATATAGCCAAAAAATAGCGTTGGGTTGTCTGGATTATGACAAAGTTAAGGATCATATGTGTATGTGTTCCAATTACGTAATAGCTTCCTGTTCTACTATATACAGAACCTGGAGTATGACCATATAGTATAAAAGGAAAATCCCAAGTCTTATACTGCACCAATGAGTCTTACTGCTAAGCTCCTGCCTTATTCTGAGAAAACAATATGCCAAGAGGAGCATTATCACATGGAGTCCACCAAATCTTGTCTCGTATTGGGGTTTTATAAGACAGGCACCTAAACACAAACCTCCTGAAGTAGGAATCATTAGGAAGAAGTTACCCACAGATTCTGCAGGGTATGTGATAAGTGATTATATACGCAAGGTATCTGTGCTGATATGAGGGTGGTCTGGCCACCTGAGAGAGACAGAGATGATTGTCCTGTTGCCCTCCACTGAACATTATCAGGAATAAGGGCAGGTTCAGAAAGCTTCTAAGAGAGGGACAAAAATGCTATTCAGGATAGTTTTGTTGATTCATTAAAATCAAGCAAATAAATCATGAGTCTTTAAATAATGATATATAAAAGCTAAAAATCTCAAAATGTTTAAGACAGTTTAGAATGCTGCCAAACATCCTTTGGGTGAATTGAGTTTAGCGAGTTCATTTCAGTATTTTAAAACATTTAGAGAGATGGGTTTGGTCGCATGATCCATCAGTCCCATTCCAACTGGAGTTGGTGATCTCCCATTAGTTCTGTCCCACCGTTTCCATGAGTGAACGCACCCCTCTCGTTCCTGACTTTCTCCCTCATGTTCTTGCTCCTTCTGCTCCTCATCGGGACTGAGAAGCAAAGGACAATGGCTCTGGGCTCTGATTGTTCTTCATGGACGGGCTCTGTGGGAGCCTTCTCAGCTTGGTCGATCACCTTCCTGGACCTGGGGGGAGGTGGGAGGACCTTGGTCTTAGCATAGAGTGGGGAACCCTGATGGCTCCTTGGCCTTGAGAGGGAGGGAGGGGAGGTATGGGTGGAGGGGAGGGGAGGGAAGGGGGAGAAGGAGGGGAGAGAAGGGGGAGAAGGAGGGGAGGGAGGGGGGAGGAGGAGGGAAGGAGATGGAAATTTTTAAATATAAAAAAAATAAAAAAAAACATTTAGAGAATTGATTTCATTTATATTACACATTAATCGACATGGCATCCCATGTTGGTATTAAAGTCAGATTTGGCCACCATTGCTAAAACATTCAATTCTTTGCCATGGCATAAATTCAGATAACTTAGAGTAGGAAAGAGGATCCAGGCATGCTCTCAGTCACAGTTACATAAGGTACTAAAAGGAAAGATGGAAAGGAAAGATTTGTGAAAGGCTGTCCGAACACTATAACATCATACAGGTGTGGGCCCCAAATTTCCAAGAGTGTGAAGAAAGAAGAAATGCCGTTCTTAATGAAAGGGGAGAAGTTCAGAATCATATCCTGCTGTGCTTATCTTCTCTCTGCCTTGCCTGCTCTTATAGGAAAGGCACTATTCCCAGGGGACACCCACTGAGGTTTTCAAGCTTTGGTATCTGGGGACAAAGACATATATGGGGACAGATAAGATAATAGAAATGCACTACTCAATAATGAAAGGCACTTCTGGAAAGGAAAGTGGCTTAGAGAGCAGGTGAAAGGTATATACACACAAAGGTATATACAAAGATATATATGCTTGGGATGAGAGCATCATTAAGAAGATTCTTAACATAGCACCTCTACTATTGTGTCTGTATCTTGACCATTTCTCAAACATACTCTATTTGTTCCATGTATCCTTGATGGAGAAGTGTTTCCAGTTTGCTGTCAAAGGACTTCACAGGCAATTAACCCCACATCTCGAGACATTCTCTCATTACATTTCCTAATATTTAGTACATCTCTGTATTTCCAGTACTCTCTAACCTGTTTTTGAAGATATTTAATCCTGGTTTTAGCTTCTCTTTACTTGTTTGTTCTGTTGTTGTGATGTAATATTTTGTTTTGTCCCATATATTTTGATTGCTTTGACCTATCCTTAATATTTCTTAGCTGTTTGCAATGCACACAACTTTGATGCAATATCAGGAAAACAGCTGTGTTTCCTCAGGGCAGATTTTGTTTTTGATTAACTGTGAAATTTGGAATAGTAGTATTTATTATTTGGACTCTTTTCTCATGTTTCAGCAGAGCTGGAAACTGAGGCAGCATGTGTCACATGGAAGTTTGGTGTCTCTAACTTTCATAGCTTCTTTATCCTCTTCTCCTACCACCCCCTGTGGGATTTTTGGATTTGTACTGTTCTCCTACTTTGGTTCACAGTCTTCTCCTTTCTCTATTTCAACTGTTACTAATTAATTACTCAAATTTATAGCATGCTAAGAAGAACTTTTAGGCATATTGAATCATCCATGCTTCCATGGAATCTAGACTTCAGAGAGTTGAGCTTTGGAGCTTTCACTGGGACAAGATGGCCATGGAGCCATATGGGACAATAGTCTCTATATACAACTTTCCAATAACCCAAGTAAGAAGTTGAAACAAAACTTGAAACAGCCTCTTTCCTCTCTTTTCTCCTAGACACTTTCATATGAATATCAGTTGTATACCAATTTTTTAATATGTTAAATATCTTTCTCCAATTCAAAAACTATTGCAAAATCTAACTACTATGAAATTAAAGAAAATGGGTAAGATTTGAAAAGTCAATACAGTTCCCAATGCAAATAAAATAAAATTAAATTAAATTAAAATAATTTGAAAAGAGTTTTAAACTGAACATGCTTCCAAGATAGGCAGAAGGATCGATGTACATGAAACATCTAACACTAAGAATTACCAACCACAGTTGGAAATTGAATTCAATGTTAGTATTGTAGCTGTATGAGATTGGTGTATTTCTCTGTTCCACTGTTTTGCACAGAGACAAACATCAGATTTATATTTATTTTATTGATGGGATTTAACTTAGGAATGCCCTTGTTTTTTTCATTGCTTTTTAAAGATGTATTTATTTTGTGTTTGTATTCTTGTCTACATGCGAACACACACATTTCACAGAACACCTTTGGAGGTGGGAGCACAATTGTGAAAGTCAGTTCTATCCTACCATATGGTTTTGGGAGATTGAACTGAAGTCAGAGTAGACTAAGAAACCATGTACTCACCACTGCTGCAAATTCCTGAAATGCTTTTTCTCATAAACCAGTGAATAAAAACATGCTGTAACAATGGAGCGATGCTGTCTTAGACCCTAATTTATATTCACAGATTGTGAACATATTTAACATATATTAAAATTGTGAACAAGGTTCAAATGATTTTTTCAGAGTTTTTATTTTTACAATGTACTTTTTATTTTACTTTGGAAATCAATTAAAACATCATTTTAATAATTATTAGCACACCTAATGTTTAATATATTCTAGTGTTGACTAGTTTACTCCAAACTTTTTAAACTACAATAGTATTTGTTCAAGATTCTATGCATTGTTTAATATGAATGTAAACACAGCATATAACATAATGGAGATACACATTGTAAATTGAATAAAAATTAGAAATAATGCAAGAAGAGTGTTTAACTGAACATGCTACCTCATATGCAGAGTGATCCACGTCTACAAAGAAGTAAGAACTGAATCTTAGTTTGAACTCAGGCATCACAATTTTACATGGGGGATTTGGCTCAGAGAAGGAAAATATTGTAAATATTTATCATTGACAACATTCAAGATTAAACTGGGTATTTGGAGAATCTGGTAACTTTGATATGATTGCTTCTGCAGCTCTTCAACAGTTGGTGCCATTTCCTAATCTGCAATAGGATTTAATGATATGAAGTAAAACTAATACTATATAATTCAACTAATTCAACAAATGAACTCAGTTAAGTTTTCCTATTCTATTACTACATTAAATATACTCTGTCCTTTTCCTGCTAGCCAGGGGATAGTTTCTAGATAGATAAAGAACAGATTAATATCCATTTATGAGTGCAGCTAGAGACTTTACAGTCCTTCAGAAACTCACAAAAAATTAATATATTTTATTTCATATTTGTTATATGTTAAACCTTACCTGTCAGAGATCGAATGCGTGTATATGGTGTTATACTAACTCTTGTCTGAATTACCATTTTACAAATAAGCATTTATACATTTTCAAAACCATTTTTTATTATTCTGAATTTTACTGAAATATTCTGTACCTGCTAGAGAATAAGAAAAAAAAATATTTGACGGTGGTTTGCTTGTTATTAAAGGTTACTATTTTGTTACTTAAGAAACTGCTTCAAAAGACATTTTATGTGCTATATAGTCTTTCCTTCCCCCTTTAAAAATCCTGACTGAGTGTGTAATTAGGCTGTATCTGAAGGATAATTTTTACAAATGATGCTTAACTCTATGATGCTGCTTGGATGTGGAAAGCAGTTGACAGAAACAAACTTCCCTGTTACGCAATATACCTTGCGCTTCACTGCTCTTGTTTAGTGCCATAAGAAGCTCTTGTGTATTTATGTTGATTCAAGCAGCAGAATAATAACTTTGTACTGAAACTATCTTATTTGAGAAATCTGAGACTAATAATTAGTCTCTAAGCTTATAAAATTCAGAAACAGTTTGCACAAAATTCTAATATTGTAATAAAGTGAGAGTATCAGTTAAGAAATCTGAGTGTTTGTCTTTAACAGACAGCTTGCACCAACATAGTATGGTTTATATCTGCCATAGGTGAGGTTAATGTGATATTAATATCAATAGGTATCATTGGCATAATGAAGTATCAACCTGCTTTCCTTCAAACATCAATGGGAAAAACTAAAATTGCTGTCAAATTGAGTTTTTAAAATAGAATGCTTCAAGCTAAAATATAGTACAAAGGATGTATATTAAATGGTTGCTAAAAGAGAGAGACAGAGAGAAAGAGAGAGAGAAAGAGAGAGAGAGAAAGAGAGAAAGAGGAGAAAAGAGGAAGGGAGAGAGGGAGGGAGGGAGGGAGGGAAGGAAGGAGGAAAGGAAGCAAAGAAAGAAAAAAGATAGAAAAGACCCACAACAAACTAGAAAGTCTGGAAATACTTGGCCTTACATAGTCACATTTTTTACTCTCTGACTTTCTGGTAGCTTTTGTAAGAAGAAACTAACATTTTCTGTAGTACTTCCAAAGAAAGAATAATGGAGTTGTTATTTGTATCCTGACCTGTCTGATGGATCCCCAGAAGCCTGGCTCATAAAGAATGACTCTATCTCACGTGAAGCGTGTCCAGTCTTAATATTACTACTCTGGCATGGATGCACAATGTGAGGCATAAGTATCAGTCAGTGCTGTATCATAAAGGGTTACAGGCTGTGAAACCATAGGCCAAGTTTAATAGCTCAGAAAGCAGAGATGATGAAAGAAAATATTTTGATGGCATAAGAGATTTGAAGAACTCTAACATGTTTCTGAGAATTTATAATGCCTAGTCAAGGCTCAAGAATTAATATTCAGAACATTGATTTGATGATTTTTAATTTATTCTATTGTATTAGATGAAATATAAGTTAAATTGTATTTCAGATTACTTATGTATAATCTTGAGGATAACACTTCTTTCATCTAAAAAAGAAAATAAAAAAAATTTTTACTTTGTGCCTAACACAAAATAAAAGTCTACGAAAATAAATTTTAGTTGCAAGATACAGCAGAATATATTCACTTCTTTACATGAATAGACAGATGAGAATTTTTCATTAATAATTTAGAAAATATTGACTAGTAAGTGTTTTATAACATAATAATAAAAGAATTATCATTTAGTGAATAAAAAATAGATATTGAGTTTCTTAAATATAAAGATACCTTGAGCATGACCCTGCGACTGTGACTACTCTTATGATATTGATTCAGTTTTATTACATTGTATAACAAACCTTACTGATTTTTTCATAAAATTCTTTTTTATATTTCAGGAATTCTGCTTAAATGCACTTTGAAACATGAAAACAATAAAACAGAACATACTTCAAATGTTGAATGTAAAATTTTTTATAGTTAAATATCTAAATACTAGTACTTTCCTTATTAAATATCAACTAAAAGAGAAAAAAAGAAAAGAAGGAAGGAAAAAAATAAAAAGAAAACAAACATGAGGATTTAGAGCTGTCTGACAAAAGTAAATGTTAAGTCTGAAATTTAAAATGATGGTGGAATTGATACCAGTATATCAGCACAGGTGCCAGAGCTGAATTGAGCAACACAGTTATGTTACTGTAAAGTTGCATAATAAATTGCTGCTTTTTTAAAATGACACTGACAGGTTTAATATATTATATAGTATATTACTTTTTTTTTTGCAAAAACACTGTACTAGGTACAAAATCTGACAAGACTTTTATTATCTTCATTGGAAACAGAAGCGATATAGTTACTCATGTAATTCAAGATGAAAATTATACAAAATGTAATTAGGGAACATGTTATCACATTAGAACTACATTGAATTAGAATATAAACATTTTAGTTTTTGTTCTGATATACAGTCATGAAAGAGGAATTTTTGTATACTACAAAAATAAAATAAAAACAGTAGGATTTCCATATTTAACTATTCAGGAGGTACCACAATGGCCCTGTAGATTACGTAGAATAAGAAAATGAAATTCCAGTATTCTTTTTTTTTTTTTTTTTTTTTTTTTTTTTAAGAGCCTGTCCTGGAACTAGCTCTTGTAGACCAGGCTGGTCTCGAACTCACAGAGATCCGCCTGCCTCTGCCTCCCGAGTGCTGGGATTAGAGGCATGCGCCACCACCGCCTGGCTTCCAGTATTCTTTTTTTTTTTCCAGTTTATTTATTTTTTATTAAAAATTGCCATCTCCTCCCCTCCTCCTCCCCCTTCCCTCCCCTCCCCTCCACCCATACCCCCACTCCCTCCCTCTCCAGGCCAAAGAGCCATCAGGGTTCTCTACACTATGTTGAGTCCAAGGTCCTCCCAACTCCCTCCAGGTCCAGGAAGGTGAGCAACCAAACTGACAAGGCTCACAGTGAGCCCGTACATGTCGTAGAGACCAAGCCCATCGCCATTGTCCTTGGCTTCTCGGTCAGCCTCCACCATCAGCCACTTTCAGAGAGTCCGATTTGGTCGCATGTTCCATCAGTCCCATTCCAAGTGGACTTGGTGGTGCCCGTTAGTTCTGTCCTGCCGTCTCAGTGGGTGAACGCATCCCTCATGGTTCTGACTTTCTTTCTCATGATCTCTCTCCTTCTGCTCCTCATCAGAACTTTGGGAGCTCAGTCCGGTGCTCCAATGTGGGGCTCTGTCTCTATCTCCATCCATCGCCAGGTGAAGGTTAAGGCTCACAGTGAGCCTGTCCATGCTGTAGAGTTCACATTCATTGCCGTTGTCGTTGGTTTCTCAGTCCTCCTCCACCGTCAGCCACATTCAGAGAGCCCGGTTTGGCATTGGATGGAGAAAATGACAGAGCCCCACATAGGAGCACCGGACTGAGCTCCCAAGGTCCCGATGAGGAACAAAAAGAGGGAGATCATGAGCAAGGAAGTCAGGACCGTGAGGAGTGCGTTTACCCATTGAGACGGTGGGACAGATCTAACGCGAGACCACCAAGTCCAGTTGGAATGGAACTGATGGAACAGGGGACCAATCCAGTATTCTTTTTTAAGATGTGATACAGTAGGGGTTCCACTGATGGTAAAGCTAGGAATTGTAGTAGAGCAGACACCTAGAAAGTAGGTACACACAATAGAGTAGACCCTTAAAAAACCAGCAAATAGTGCCGGGCGGTGGTGGCGCATGCTTTTAATACCAGCTCTTGGGAGGCAGAAGCAGGAGGATCTCTGTGAGTTTAAGGCCAGCCCGTCTACAAAGCTAGTTCTAGGACAGGCTCCAAAGCTTCAGAGAAACTCTGCCTCAAAAACAAACAAACAAACAAAACCCCCAAAAAAGACAAATGGCAAACAATAATAAATAACAAAAATGAGTTGTGATACCAAGCACACATATGCAAAATGCATTGCAGTTATAAGTACAACAAAATGTCTGAAAGTGGTATAGAACTTATAAGATATTAAAAAAAAAAAAGATGTTGGAAACTTGTTGAATCACCAAAGTACATGCTGGTGTGACTGTGATGGGATGTTTAAATGGGTTACATGTAATGGATTATAGGTTAATAATCTAAATATTTCATGGAATAATCTAGTGGTGGATAAATAAATATATCCATTGTTCAAAAATACATTCATAACACAAGTAATACATTTTTATATTTCCAAATGGAAAAATCATTTGGAAGTGAAAAGACCACTGTAACACTAAACAGTAAAGAAACTGTGCAGATACATCTACATACTTTGACAATGATGTTTCAACAAGAAAATAATTATCAGTGTTATACTGTCCTATGTGTATAAAGCTAACAAAAGGACTATAGAGTGTGAGAGCCAATTTTTCATTTTCAGTTATAAGTTAAAGGTTTCTGAGAAGATATGGAAATATATATTGCAATGGGTTACATCTGAGGTTAGTATGAACTATGTTTGGTTGCCATATATAGAGATCTTTCATTGTAGATGTAGTTACAAATACATGTACATTAACACACAGGATATTAAGAACATATATTCAGGGGCTGGAGAGATGGCTCAGAGGTTAAGAGCATTGCCTGCTCTTCCAAAGGTCCTGAGTTCAATTCCCAGTAACTACATGGTGGCTCACAACCATCTGTAATGGGGTCTGGTGCCCTCTTCTGGCCTGCAGGCAGACAAACAAACAGAATATTTTATACATAATAAATAAATAAATATTAAAAAAGAAAAATTTTAAAAAAGAACATATATTCATTAATATCAAGTAAAACATGTGACAAATTATATTATTATAGCATTGAGGACACATAAGATATTCATATTTTAGTACTTTTTGAGAAATATCATTACTTAGGTAATGGGGCAATTACACCATATAACCCTGTGGCATCTACTAGTAATCTTACTATATTAAGTGTTTAGTGGACTCTCATAGAAACACAGCATACACACTTACACATATGATATTCATATTGTATAAAAACATGCAAAATTTATCTACATAATCAGTATACTGCCATAGAAACTGAATTTATTAATATTATAATGAACATTTCACAGAATTCCTCCACATACTTTGACTACCAACTTTTTTTCTACCCTGAGTTTTGTTATGGTTCTTAAGCCTTGAGAGTTTGGTGTTAATGAGAATATCCTGGACTAAATGAAGAGATAACAACCCATCTTCATCACTCACCATTCATCTAATATTAATGAAAAAATTCTTAGCAGAAGAAAAATCATTATTTTTTGAGTCTCTGTACAGTGGTAGGTTTCTATTTCTCCAGCTAGAGGCCACATACTTATCATTAGATTTAGAAAATAGAAATATTTACATGCAATTAGTATGTTATATTAAAAAAGAAAAACAATGAAGCTGAGAGTTAACATATTAAATGGATGTTGTGAGAAGTATACAAGTAAAAAAATTGCACATAAAAATGTATGTTTAGGTGTATGTTCCAAATTCTAAAAAATAAGGAAAAAGTTTTAAATTACACCTACAACAATTTACTATGGATTGTATTCCTCAAGGCTTATGTTGTTATTGGGTTACATCCATTTATTGGATATTGGGACTCAGTCTTTTTCTTCATTATATTCTTAAGAAAATGGTTTGATAACAGAGCGAAGAATGAGAACTTTTAGAAATGATACAGTCTTTACAGACTAATAATGAACAGCTAGCTGACAGGATTAATACCATAAAAAGTCAAAAGTTACCTGAAAAAAATTAATATTATTGAAAGGGCTAACATTAATTTGACAGACAAAATTGAATCCATGTCAAAGAATACTGATAAATTATCTGCAAGAATTTCTACTTTTGAATTTGACAATCAAAATTTGTGAAAAAGTTACGATAAGGTTTACAATGAGCAACTTCATTGAGCTCAGGAAGGGCTGATTTAGTAATCACACATTTATTAGAAGTTATTGTCATCTTGGGTATACCTGCAAAAATAAAGATAGTTAATAGTTCAGCATATGTCTCTAAGATAATAAAACAGTTTTTTGCTTATTATAGTATAAAGCATAATACAGGTATAGAAAACAATTCTTCAGGTCAGGCAGTTATAGAAAGATCAAATCGAACTATGAAGGATGTGTGACACAAACTGAAATGGATGAAAAATACCCCCAGGAATAGATTACCTAATGCTTTATTAACCTTGAATTTTCTTAACGCTAATGAGAGAGGAATAACAGCAGCAGAAATACATTGAATAATAGAAAAGTCTTCTGAATTAAATCAGCTGGTATATTTCAAGAATGGGTTTACCTCACAATGGAAGCCAGGAGATGTGCTATGTTAGGGAAGGGTTTTGCTCTTATTTCAACGGAGAAGAAAAGTTAAAGATACAATCAAAATAAGTAAAAATTCAGTTTAAAAAGAGAAATCTCTTGAATAAGAGAAATGACGGCAAATCCACAGAGCTAACAACCAATCAGGTTACCACCTCATAAGGGTTGGTGCAAGGTTCTGCTCTTGTTTTACCAGGAAAATACTCATGTTCAAAATATCAAAAGAATCTGAACATCTAAATTCATAAAGAGAAAAGGATAATTATCTAGATAGGATCACCAAGCAAAGGGAGCTATCACTTATGTGGACCAGTCATCTGAGGGTAAGAATCTCTAAATACTAGCTAGAATTATACTCATGACTCACTTAAAAGTCAAAGCTGACTTTTGAGTTAGAAAATGGCTTTCTTCTTCTCAAAATCCAAGCATGTTGTTAAAATAAAAATTCAGAGTTTCTGTCTCATGTTAGGAGTCATGGTATGGGACAGAAAGAAGAAAGAATTTAGAAAAAAAATTACTTTGAATTTTCTTTCAGTAATTTTTGAATATTCCAGGAAGAAGATGGGACCCCACAACAACTCCACCTGGTTGATATGCCATCATGATGTTGATAGCACTACTATAAGACTTATTTTGGGTACTAACTGCTCAAGATGGTTCCAATTTGATTAGTTGAAATGTTGCACTTTTTTTTTTACAACGTTCTTGCCAGAACTCCAAATAGGAACCTCAGAAAAACCCTACCTAATACTCCGAGACTATTTGCAATTATACCCCAGGCAGTAATCTTGAAACTTAACCATCATTTTATTTTCATAGGATCACATAGAAAGAACATCACCCCTATGACAGCTGGAAGTAACTGTAGAAGAGAAGACAACATCCCCCTTTTCACCAAAGTTTGTTCTCAGGTTTAGGGACATCATTTAGCAGTTGATTATAGTTGTTATAGGGTTGGGGGTTGGGGGAAATTTTGTATGTTCAGAGATATTTTTGAAAAAATGGGGGAAATTGGATAGAATAATAGATAAGTGTGAGCTTACTCACTAGTAATAGTGAGTAATAAAGTGAATAATTGTGAGCTATTATATAAAGGCAATTTATGTTGGTATAGACTCTTGTATATTGATAAAAACTTATATTATAATGAATATGTTCTGATTTTTATCTACAATATTTGCATGCTTAGGCAACGTTATTTTGTGATATGCTTCTACCTCTGCTTAAGACATATTGTATATCGATACAATTTTAGGATATATTTAACATATTGCAAAGTACATTTCTACTTCTGATCAACATACTTATACATTGTTTACATTTTGTGGTCCTCATTTGTTACACAGTTGTTTAAAATTGTTTAATATTCTAATATGAAGCCTTAGTTTTTAAGTTTAAAGGTATTAAGAATTATAGGTCAAGAGTCATCCATGTTTGTCATACTTATTGTTGGACTAATCAGTTTCTTTAGATACATAGATATTGTATTCTGCATAGATATATAATATTTAAGTACTTCAAAGGGCTGTAAAATATGGTATTTGAATAACTTAGGGTTCTGCTGACATGAGATATGATTGCTCCTCTCAGCACCTATCTATTCCTGAGAGAGTGTTGATCATGGAGGACACAGAACTTGGAGCTTATTTTCTTATTGGCAATACTGGCCTTTGGCCACGAAACAGCCCATGCCTCAACCACTGACAAGATACATAGTATCTAGAAATGGATAAGCAGAACTGTCAAATCTTGCTAAGACAGGGTAAAACAGTTCTGAAAAATTTCCTGTCTCTGAAAATGGTTTGTAAGTTACTCTAGGCCTTAGTAAAAGTTGGTTGCTCTAACATTGCAAATGAGACTTTGGGTGATTGCCCATGTAGCCAGTTGTCTCTGTCATTTGTTGCACATTTTGGAAGCTGCTTGATTGCACTTCCTGCTTACTCAAGTAATATTATTTCTCTTCTCAGGTCTACGATGGGGTAGAAGACTAGATAGTTGTAGTTACTTTCTAATCATGACTTGGCCAAGTTATTTATAATCCAAGACTTAGACTCATTAGGATAGGATAATTATTGAAACATCTATCACATGTTTCTTGCTTGATATTGTTTATGCTGGTTGTAATTCTAATTTTATACCTGATATTTGTTCTTATTGAATATAATTTTGTATTAGGCTTAGAACTCTCTTATTTAAACAAAAGGGGTAAGTGCTGTAGAAATTCCTACAGCCAGTAGCCTTTAAGTTACCTCTTAAAGTTACCTCTTAAATTATTAATGCCGATGTAAAGTGTTCAGCTGCTCTTCCTGCTGTGAGATTCGGCTGCTGCTTCCTGTTAAAGCAGAGTACTGTAATCTGTGAGTCCACCCTTAAATAAATAACACTTTATCATACTCAATTCTGATTCAGAGTGGGATTTCTTTTTGTGTTTGTTTTCAGTGCTTTGTTGCCCTTGGAATTATGGAGTAGAGTTAAATGACTAAATTAACCTTAAGATGGTCAAACATTCTAATGAACCACAAACTTAATATTTCCAGAATACACACAGTTTTCAAGAAATTTTTTAGTAATTTAGAATTTTTAGACCATCACTTTCCTACCTCTTGATTTAATTAAGCTGCCACCACTGATTTTAAAGTTCTGTAAATCTAAACTTATATAGGCCTTCATAATCTTTCAAAAAATTAAAGGAATTTCAAGAACTTTCTATCTTGATTGACTCAGAAAAGACCAGTAATAACTGTCAAAAATTAAAACCTATTATTATAATGCAATTGTATGATTAATTGCATCTGCATTAATTAAACATGTTAATGTTCCTTAGTTACCAATAAAATAGAAATTTAATAATTAAAAAGTCTAACATTATGATTGAAATTCCATATAACTTGGAAAATGTACCCAACGTTATAGGTGGAAGTAATGAGAGTCCCTATGGATTACTGAAACAAAATTGATTAAGTAATTTTATTTTGTGCAAAACCTGCCCATTTCAGAAGTATTCTACAATGTCATCTAATGTCTTTGCCAAGAAAAAATACAAGCTTTTCAAACCCTTATGTTAAGGAAACTTCACTCTGATAAATAGCCAGTACAGTATGTAGTAGTGTATGTATAATTTGTATGTACTACATTTGAAGTTGTATATTCTTAAAGCCAAAAATTACATGGTTAATCTGTCTGATTATATAGTTTAACTCTTATTCAAAATTAAAATGAGTTATTTTGGTTTTGGTTTTACTTGAAATTTGGAAATAGAATCCAAGAGTGTTTTAAATGGAGTGCATAAATAGTTGATCTCTGTGTACATTATGGCTGTTGGCTTGCTGTTCTCTGGGAGTCCATACAGTGGAAGTGGGTATGTCCCTCTTTTGCCTGCTCTTGAGAGTATTTTCCCCATATTGGGTTACTTTCTAGCCTTGATATAATGGCTTTCTCTTGTCGAATTGTGTCTTGCTCTCTCCTTTTGGTTATTGTCTCTTGGAGGCCTACTCATTACTGATGAGAAAATGAAGGGGAATTGGATCGGAAAGAGAGGGGTGGGGGAAGGGAAATTGGAGGGATTGGAGGGAGGAGAAACTTTTGTCAGGATGTATTATATAAAGTGTAATCAATGTAAAAAAATAGTCAATGTAGTAGAAGTATATATTTATTTAGTGTTTTAAAATGCAATTTTAATTTGTTTTATTTAGGGTTTGACATATGCAATCTCTCATTTTCTGTAGCTTAGCAGCTGTGGGTCTTGAGTTAATCACAATCTATTTCAAATGGAGTATTCTCCGATGAAAGATGAGAGGTGGTTTGATCTATAGATATAAAATAAGTCCTTAAGAATCATTAGGTCCCTCACTCTTTACATACTTTCTGCTAGTGAAACCTGTATTTGTTTCCACCTGTATGAGAAAGCTTCTCTGACGGTATCTGAAAGAGGCACTGAATAATGAATACAACAAAATGTCATTAGGAGGCATCTTATTACTACATATTATTTGTTTGTTTGTAGAACAATTGTATTCAGCTTTACTCTAGGTCCCACTATCTAGTCTCAGGTTCTTGGTCATCCAAGCTGTGTAGGTTATGGATCCCCTGTGGAGTGGACCTAAAATAAATCTTATATTGGTTGGTTACTACTACAAGTTTTGTGCCACAATTGTTTTAGCATATCTTGTATCTAGTACACCACTGGACAAAAAAAGTTTGTGACTGATATGGTGTTTACATTTTTCTTTTGATGGTGTGCAGAATACCTTACCAAGTCAAAGATGGTACAACACAGGGTTGAAGGCTCTGTGTAGGCACAAGGTTTACTTCTCCATGTTCAAAGAGCTCTCTAAGAATTGCAATCAAGAGGTACTTATGAGGAGCAAAAGGAGGGAGATCTTGAGCAAGGAAGTCAGGACCGTGAGGGGTGCACTCACCCATTGAGATGGTGGGACAGATCTAACAGGAGACCACCAAGTCCAGTTGGAATGGGACTGATGGAACAGGGGACCAAACCGGACTCTCTGAATGTGGCTGACAGTGGAGGAGGACTGAGAAACCAAGGACAACGGCAATGAATGTGAACTCTACAGCATGGACGGGCTCACTGTGAGCCTTGTCAATTTGGTTGCTCACTTTCCTGGACTTAGGGGGAGCTGGGAGGACCTTGGACTTAACATAGTGAAGGGAACCCTGATGGCTCTTTGGCTTGGAGAGGGAGGAGTGGGGGTATGGGTGGAAGGGAGGGGAGGGAAGGGGGAGGAGGAGGGGAGGAGATAGAAATCTTTAATAAAAAAATGAGAAAATAAAGAAACTGGCTTTTCTACTCATTTGTGGAGAGCAACCTATAGTCTTGCTGACAGTCTGTGTTCTTTGAGGGTTCCCAAGCAACACATTTACCAACATATAAATTATATGCAAACTAATTTGGTACAGTACTTCAACACAATCCCATATAGGAAACTTCATTTGGTAACATGAGAATGGCCTGATGGGACTCTCTCTAATTTCTTAGCCATTTCATTTTGATCCAATTCATATACACATCTTTTGAGAAGCTTCCAATGTGTTAGGCTTCCATACTATCTTTTAAATGGTGCTTAGTTTTTGTTGTCTCTCCCTATATTAGCTCTATCAATTCCTTTTCTTTCTCCCTCCCTACTTGATCCTCTCATTTTGTCTTATTTGTCTTAAATTTATCCATAACTTCCCACCCTATTTCCCCAGTTCCCTTACTCTGTACCCAGTTTCTGTTGTTTGACAGAGTGTAGCTTGGTTGGCCTTTATTTACAGATAATAACCATATATAAGAGAATAGATAGCACATTGTCTTTTGAGGTTTGGAATACCTCACTTAGAATGATTGGTTTTTTCTAATTTCAGTTATGAACCTGAGAATTTCATTATTTTTAATGGATGAGGAGTATGTAGAGACACCATATTTTATTTTTCCATTCTTTGTTGAAGGACATCTAGGTTGTTTTCAATATCTGACTGTTATTTTTAGAAAATCAATACTCACTACTGAGCAAGTGTTTCTGTGGTAGGATGCAGTATCCATTGGGTACACACTGGCCCTTGATGTAGATCAAGTCTCAGATTCCTGAGAAAAACATCACACTGATTTCCATAGGAGCATTATAAGTCTGCAATCTCCCTAGCAATGGATGAACCTTCCCTTTGCTATATCCTCACCAGCATGTGCTGTTGCTTGTTTTATTGATCTTAGCTATTCTGACAGGTGTATACTCAAATCTCAAAGAAGTTTTGATTTGCATTTCCTTAAAGTGTAAGGAAGTTGAACAATTTTTAAAGTGTTTCTCAATGATTTGGATTTCTTCTTTTGAGTTTTTTCTTTGAATATGTACCCCAGTTTTATTTGTTTATTTTTAATGTCTAACTTTTGAGTTCTTTATATAGTTTGGATATTAACCCCCTCCCAGATGTGTAGATGCTATTTTTTTTCTATTTTGTAGGGCCAATGATGGTGAGCTTTGGGCTTTAGAACCTTTGAGGTTCCATTTACTATTGTTAACATTATTGTTGGTCATAACAGAGCTCTGTTCAGAAAGTCTCTCTCCAGTGTCACTGTGTTCAAGGCCATTCCTCACTTATTGTTCTATCAGATTTAGTGTATCTGTTTTATTGTTGAGTTAATTGTGCCATTTGGTGTTGATTTTTGTATAAAAGGATAAGTATAGATTTATTTGCCTTCTTAAACATCCAGTTTTACCCTTTACCCTTACTATTTCTTGAAGAGGATTTTTTTTGTTTTTTTTTTCATGTGTATGTTTTGGCTTCTTTATAAATATTAGGTGTCCATATGTGTGTAGATTTATGTTTGGGTTTTAATTCAATTCCTTTGAACATCATGGTTTTTTGTAACTTTAATTGTGATTCTTTTTTGTGATGACTATGTGTTGTCTGGTAGGAAATTATTTCAGGATCCTGAAAAGTAAGGATACTGAAGTTTATCTGTAAATATTTTCTAGGTATTAGAAACAGATGCATTGTAATGGAAATGGTCTCTGGGGCAAGGTGTAACAAAGTTCACAGCATGTAATTCTACCAGGATCTGTTTAATTCCCAAGGAAATGGTGCTGAGAGAGGACACAGCACAGTGTCTGCTATCTTTCTAGGAATAGAAATGGAGGGATGGGTTTGGAATAATGAAGGAAGAGGTAAAGATCTGTAGTTAACCTATCTGCTTCACTGCCCAAAGTGGTCTTTGGGATTCATGGGAGTGCCTATGGAATGTGGGTGCTGGCAGAATGCAATGAATGGGGGAAGGGCTTTGGATGGAAAGATCTTCATGAACTTCTGGAGAAGGAGACATACGCAAAATACATAGCAGGTTGTCTACAGCAGAGATAGAAATGACAACAGGGCCTTGAATTTTGGGGTCTGATGGAAATTTAAAGATCTGCAGTTAGTCTACTTGCTTTCCTGAGTAGAGTGAACATCAATTAATCATTAAGCACTACAAGGTAAAAAGGAACATTATAAACAGTCATTTATATTTAAGGCCAATAGTACCTATAGTATATCACTGATCAACGTCCTTGGTAACCCATCCCTAGCTATCTTTTTTTTTTCTTGCTGTGTTATCTATTTGGAACTTTCTTACCCCATTATGGAGAGACTCTATCCCAGTCTCTGATCTGTCTTTACATCTCTTTCTTTACATACTCTATATAGTTACACAGTGTGTGTCTCTGTGTCTGTGTTTTAGAAAGGTTTTACACTGCAATTTTATATACAGCTTTTCAAAAGTGGTAGTTAGACCTCTCCATATCACCTCCTTGAATCTGTCTCCGATCTCCTTCTTTACTTAAAATATCCCCTTTGCGCTGTTGTCCTTAACAGTTTAGAGCACTCCATTCTGTCTATCTTCCATTTAAAGCCCTCTACCATCATGGCATTTTATTAATTTCCTGTCCAACACTGGATAGGAAATCCTAGGTATTTATACAATACATATACAAATGAGCCAGAGATGTGTGGCAAGTCCTTCTGTGTTTTGGGATACCTCAGTGTATTATGATCAATATATTAATCTGTGGATTTAATAATATTGGAGTGAGTAATCCTCCAGTATGTGAAGATGACACAGTTTCATTGTTCATTTATCACTTTATAGGCATCTATTTTTCCTACTTCAAAGCTTTTATAAACTTAAGGTTATGAAAAATATGAAAAAGCAGTCATTTTATAGGCCTATTTCAAGGTTTATTGATCATTGCAGAATAGGGAGCAAGAAGATTGCAAAAGTCAACATTAGAGGTTGACTAGAAAGAAGCAGCATTTTTCAGCATTATAGGACAGTTCCACAGAACTCTCAGCAGACGTGACATCAGGCACAGTCTCAGGTCACAGGTCACAGGTCACACAATATTCAAGCACAAAAATGTGAAACTTGCTTGCAGACCCAAGTCTAGGTAAGGTGCTTCTAGCAGCTAATAGTTCCTAGGGGAGCGAGAGTCAGTCTTTCTACAAGGAATGACAATTGGAATGTTGATCTTTCTTCAGCAAAGTCCACAAACTCAAAAATGAATTATTGCACAAACTGTACTTTATGGCTTTAAGGAAAAAAATACAGAGCACATTGTGTCTGGAAGGGATGGGGAGATAGATCAAGAAGAAAATGTTGGTAAATATGATCAGATAGAGTCTAAAATATTTTCAAAGAACTAAGAAAAGTTACAAAAGAAAAGTACTTTGATAAATATTTATTTTATGTCCTCTGTGCTATTTGCTCTTTTAAAAATGTTTCATTTTATACTGAAATACAATACAGATTTAATTGATAGGCTAAAAATTGATATATGTTATGAATATTAAATACAGCATCACGTATTCAGTGTAATATGATTGCCACTCCACGGAACATTTAGTAAGACTACTCAAAATCCTTTCTGGCCTTTATTTGAAAGCCACAGTGGATTATAATTAGCTCTAGTCATCAGTCTCTGTAATTACACATCATTGTCTTAAAAAATTCCAATGTACTGACTGATCCAAATCATCTCATCTTCCATTCACACTGACATTTCCCCATGTTTTAGGAATCATTGTTCTGTAATTTTCTATCATAATAATTATTCTTAATATTATACATATAAGTCCTGTGATTTCTTTCTGTATGTGGCTCTGTTTCACATGACATTACATATTCGGCATTACCCTATATTATTTTAAGTGTTTTACTTTTTGATATTACACTTTCTTTCTTTCTTTCTTTCTTTCTTTCTTTCTTTCTTTCTTTCTTTCTTTCTTTCTTAATAGGAGGACATTGAGTTTAAACTACATGCTTTAGCTATTTCCACATTTTCACTGGGTGTTTTGTATCATTTTCATTCTGAAAGTATTCAAAATAAATATCATTTGAATTGGAGTACCCTAATTCATCACTTTCTGTGATTTGTTCCACCTAATTTTTATAGCACAATTATAACCTCTTTAAAATTCATTGTTTCTTTGTGTTATGACACATATATTATTTGAGTATGCAGCACAAAAGCTATTTTTCTGCAGTAGATCAAGTTTTATGTTAGTGGTTACCTTCACTTGAAATCATCAAATACATTGGAATGTACTTCTGCAGTCTATTTATAACAGTGTTTTATATTCATAATATTCCCTTTCAGTTTCTTAGGGCAACTATGAAAGAAAGAATACATATATTATATGCTTGCTAAAAAAAAATTGAATATCCTTTGGTTTTCCCTACCAAAACCCGGGTTTGCTACATTACATACAAAATAACTTTTTAGAAAGCAAAATGTTAGACTGGGTGATGGTGGCACATGCCTTTAAACCCAGCACTCGAGAAATTCTAGCACTCAGGAAGCAGAGGCAGGTGAATTTCTGTGAGTTTGAGGCCAGCCTGGTCTAGAAAAGCTGCTTCCGGGAAAAGCTCCAAAACTACAGAGAAATCCTTCTCGAAAAGCCAAATTAAATAAATAAATAGATGAAAAATTAAAAATTTAAAAAGATAAAAAAATAAAGGCAAAATGTTTGCATTGCACAACAAAATTGAAAATGTGGTTTCTGATAATCCTGTGGCCCGAAGAACAGTGTTAATTTTCCACTCTGGGAGTGACTCGTGGTAATGTGGATCACATGTGCACAAAGAGTTCAGCTGCATGGCCTAATCTATAAAGTACAAATCTGACCAGCGTTGGCATGAGTTGAAGCGAGGGGTATACATTGTGCATGACACAATGACTACAAGTTGGTGCCCAGGGGAAGTGATGTGGGAGGTCCTTCTGTCTATGTGTTGCTTTTATTGGTTAATACATAAAGAAACCGGCTTGTACTGATAGGCAGAGAAGAGCTAAGTGGGGAAAACTAAACTAACTACTGGGAGAAAGAAGGTGGAGAGAGAGAGAAGCCACCGTAGCTTCGCTGGAGACAGATGCCAGAAATTTACCTGGTAAGCCACAGACTCGTGGCAATGCACAGATTAATAAAAATGGGTTAATTTAAGATATGAGTTAGCCAGAAATATGCTTAAGCTATTGGCTAAACAGGATTGCAAATAATATGGTTTCTGTTGATTACTTTGGAGCTGAACAGCTGGGAACAAACAAGCAGGCTCCTACAAAATGTTAGGGTTTGTAGTTTGTGGGCACTTCCTCTTTCTCAGTGCTAGAGTTGGTCTGTTTTGAATCTCTGGTCTCGTGAAAGTTGTTTCAGCCTCTGGGAGTGCATATGTGCAGCTCAAAGATGTGTTTTCCTTGGAGTCATCAACATTCTCTGGCTCTATAATCTTTTTCTCTCCTCTTCTATATAAAACCAGGAACCATGAGGGGAGGAATTAGACAAAGAAAACCCATTTATGTCTGAGTGCTCCTAAGTCCACTACCCTTTGCACATTGTCAAGCTGTGGGTTTCTGTGTTTAAGACCATCATCTGCAAAAAGAAATTTCTCAAATGTGTGTAGAGTGATGCCCTGTTCTATGAGAATAGCGGCATTATGTCATTAAAAGTCATTTTACTGCTACATTAGGAGAAAATATCCTCTTTGTTATGTTATATTACTCAATCTAATTCATATCCAGTATCTTTTCTATTTCACCAATCAATGCAGTTACTAAAACGATTTCAGTATGAGCATAATGTGCATAAAAATAAAACAATATATTAATATTTATTATTTTAAAGGAAAGTCTAGTGATAATGATAAAATATTGGTAATCTTTGGTTTAAATTTTTAAATTCATTTTACTTTGCATTTTGTTCACATAAATATTGAAGGCAGTGATATACACAAATATATTTAAATAGATATATATCTATGAAAATAACTTCTTCTGAAATTTGTTAACAGAACTTTTATCATTTAATTTTTAAATCCTCAGATGAGGATTTGTTTTAAATAATCATCATATGGGTATCTGGAAACATATGTATAATCTCATATTTTGATGAAAGACATTTAACAAAAAGAAAGGACCTCATTATTCACCAATATCCATTTATTTCCTTAATTAGCATTTATGGCTCTTTAACTTTATAGGAAACTGTTATTATTAAATAGGTCAACAATATTATATGCCCATGAAAATGCTTCTTGAATGATTTTGTTTCTATTATGATTCAGTCTACTAATGAAATTAATTACACATGGTTGCTATATATGGGTAAATTTTTCTGATTTCTAAACAATTAGTAGTGCACAAGTAGAAAATTTATCTCTGGTGATTACTTTTTTTTTTTTTTTGGTTTTTCGAGACAGGGTTTCTCTGCAGCTTTAGAGCCTGTCCTGGAGCTAGCTTGTAGACCAGGCTGGTCTTGAACTCACAGAGATCCGCCTGCCTCTGCCTCCCCAGTGCTGGGATTAAAGGCGTGCACCACCACCGCCTGGCTCGTGATTACTTTTTATAACCAGAAATTAATACATCAACAATACTATCAAATTTCATCTACCCGGTTTTATCTACCAGCTTTTTTTCTAAATCACAGAAAGAAATGAAAAAAATATTCCTCAGTATTTCAAGATAAGAAAAATATTTCCCTCAGGTTCCTGAACTAAATAAGGAGGTCCTGAGTCACTGTCCAGATAGCACTATTAAATAATAGCATAAGCAAAAGCAAAACTAGCTAGTTCCATTTCCAGTCAAGTTTACTGCACAACCACATTTAGGTTTAATACACTGATGCTTTCAGTAGAAATGCATTCAGAGATCATCTACTTTCTACATAATTCTAACCATTAAATAGAGTGGACACAAATTTGAGTGAGAACAGGGAGGATTTGCAGGAACAAAAAAGAAAGGAGCAATGATGTAATTATATTACAATTTTAAAATTATTTAAATCTATTTTATGTGCAGGTTTGCTATGCCTATGAAACACATCTGTATCTGAGCCATTTCTTCATGTTAGGGAGTATTCAGTACCGTAGGACAAGAGAAAAAAAAAAAAAAACACTACCATAAGTTGCCATGTGAGTGCTGGGAATTAAACTCAGTTCTGTGGAAGAACAGGAAGTGCATTCAACTGCTGAGCCATCCTCACCAGCCCTTAGCCACAATTACCAGTGTTTAAAAATAACTTGCAGTCACAGATAGTTAACTAGGCTGGGACTGTTAAGGACCTTCAAGTTTAAACATAACCTAAATTAAATGAAACATATTACTGGTATTTTCTTGTATGGATAATTTGTGTTATTTCTTTCTATGTACATGTATTTGTCAGTTTTTTTTTATTTACTATGATTTGCTTAAGTTTATTTAGACAAATGAGCAGTATACAATTCACAGAGTAATAAAAGTTTAGACCCTTGTCTTTCTCAGTAATATAAATATTTTTGCATGATTAGAAGATACAGAACAAGGACATGGGAAAATAAACTTACAGGGTATGTAAATCATGTGGTCTTGAAAGTGTTAAATATGATATTCTAAAAGTTCCAAAGTTAAAAAATGTACATACCTATTATTAACCACATGTTTTGTTTTTTGAGATTGTAGAAAATTACATCAAAAAATCTAGAAATAGTAAGCTTGATTCTCATAATAGGGACATGCTACTTAATTAAAATTTTATTTATTTTTAAATCATCATATAAATTAAATGTTTTTTCATGTTTGTTATCATTATATCCAAACTCAGAATAAAAACTTCCAAAATCCATTCTGTTAGATTTCAGGTCTTCATTTCTTAATTGTTGATTCAATACAGTTTATAGTGCTTTGGGCACTCTTGCTCATTTTCTCATGAGGAAGACAATAAAACCCACTAGAAAAGCACCAGATTTGTGATTATTCAATGATCAATTCGATTGCTTAAAATGACCAATAACATTCCATTTTATAAGGTTGTATATATACACTTAGATTCTTTGATACTTTTTTCCGTTATATATCCTGCAAATTTTCTATTATATCCACATCTTAAAATCTTTGACCTAGAAACAAATTTAAGGTATCAAAGAACAAATTCTCTTGTGCACACATCATTCCTAAGATTAAAGTCTATCAGCAGAAAATCTATTTCATTTATAAATTCCTCAAGCTCTCTATTCATGGCATTCTCAGATACTTCAATGTCCTTTTAATGGCTAGAAGAGTAAAACTAGCAGTCTCTTCATAGAGACCTGGAAATTTGCATAAGAAGCAAATCAGATGCCTTTGTGGCATTAGAGCCTAAATTAAGTTGACTTTTAGCGAGATGTCTACTTTGATCTGCTGTCAGTTTTCAAGTGAAAGATTGCACAGTACGTAACTAGGTCAGCTCTGGGGCACTCTTGGGAGCTCTCCTTTCCTTTCCTGTGCCCTACATAGATAAACTGTAAGTTCTTCATTCTCTATTTATATCTCGGAGTTTGCAAAGTATTTCTAAGAAGATGATGATGAAGTAAAAATTGGGAAATTGTATAAATATTGTGATTTGTAAAATCATAACTTTACACAACTAATTAACTAATTAAGATTATTTTCTACTTACTTGGTCAACTTATATTATCTATATGGAAGGTACAAGATGAAGTTAGCAAATTTTTTTAAAGTATCAAAAACGAGAATTGCAAAAACATGCAACAAACAAGCAAAAATAAATAAATCCAAAAGAAGTATCTTTAACAATTCTATATCTTATATTATAAATCAATGAATCAGGAAACTGCTTCTGCTTGGTTTCTCACAAGCAGAACTCAGACTTTGCATTGTCAATTCCTGTGATAGTTCCAATGTAATGCTACGCCTGCTCTAACAGTCCTCATACTTACGCCTAAAGTAAACTTGTCTTCTCTAAGTTCTCTTGGTTGTGATGATATATAACAGCAATGGAATAGGAACTAATACAGTATGCTCATATCTTTTTCCCCTGCTTATACATGGAGGATATAAATATAGCATAAATGTGATGTTAATTGTTAATTTTCTTTTCTACTGTTGTTTCTTTTGAGGAATATTAAAAGTTGAAATAGCAGAAATAATGTAGTCTTTATTCAACAACCATATTGTTTAAAACTATACTTAGAAATCTTGGTGCAATGCTTTTTGGGGGAGGGTCTTATGGAAAACAAAAGATGTGTCTCCTTATTGTTACTTAAGGAACTCAGAAAACTAGGGAAATGGAAAATGGAAATGTGTTGAATTTTGAAGACAGCCCGAGTTACTCATTGTACTCCTCAGTGTTGACCCCAAAATGAACTAGTGTATGAATAAAACTAAATAGGATAAAAAGAAGATCATACCAGATGGATTAAGCATACTAGCAAAAACCCTTTTCTTTTCTTTTTTGAATATTTAGTATCTCTGAAAATACTATATCAAATATTAGTGTGATCATTTAATTAGCTGATATAAGATTCATAAGATTAATATGCTGGGTATTAATTTAGCATAATTTAAGTTTACATGGAGAAATCATTCAAAAGGCCATAGGATAAATGTAGAATATTTCCATTCCAGTTTTCATATTAGGATGTAGATTTAGTTTAATTCTTATTTTTCTTAAGAGTATGGGACACAGAAATCACACACACACACACACACACACACACACACAAACACACACACACACACACACACACACACACACACACATGCAAGAAAGAAAAATTGAGAGGGAGAGGCATTTGTTTCCAAAGCGTGAAAATGAAAAAAATGCATTTAAATATATTTGAAAATTTTATTATCTAAAAACATAATAGTAGTAACTTAGAAAATAAATTTTACCAAACAAAAAACAAATTTTGCTTTGCCTCTATGCATATATTTCACGAGTATAAAATCAGCAATAGTCAATACAGTTTACATAATAACAAACATTCACATTTAGAGGTTAGGATAGTAATTAAATCAGAAGCTGATATTTTGTTATATTGACCCAGCTATCAACAAACAAAGAAACATTTCAATTTCCACTATTGAGGTATCATGATTTTAATTTTCAAAATTCTACAGTATTCCTATGTATTATCTTACATCGTGAATTTTAAAAAGGTAAACTTTCTATCAGTAGAGTCTCTAAGGATAATTACTTGTCAGTCACTTATTTGATTCTAGGCCAGAGAAAGAAGACCTCAGACTTTCAGTAGGTGTTGGACCAACAACTCCTACCACCCTAACCCAAATTAGGCTTTTTTTTTCCTTCTTTGGAAGCAAGTGCAATAATTCTAAGTTATTTGAAACTGATGGGAAAATATCAGTGCAGTCTGTCAGTTAGAAAGCACTGAAATGTAGTGACAACTTGGTTAACTGAAATCGGCTTACTTTGCCACTGGTCTTTGGTATGGATTAAAGTCCTGAAGTGAAAGAGGTGATAGATAGCCAGTGGAGCCACAAGACCCTCAGTGAACATTGTTTTATGGCTTATGTGTTCAATAATCAACATCTCTATCAATGATAAAATTCCTTCTGTGCAAGTGTGGTTGACCATAAGCATATTCTTTCAACATTGGTTGCACAAGTATCCAACAATTTTGAAGATAGGCTCTCTTTATATTAATTTTAATGCTGAAAGAATTGCATATATAAGTACCATATTTACATCACTTACTCCTCTCTCCCACTCCAATTTCCTCTGTCCACATTCTACTCACTCTGTATTTCAAGACCTCATCTAAAATTTTCTTCACATGCAGATATGTGCTACACACTACCAACTTGTCCAGTTTAGTGTTGTTCTTGTGTGCATTGGATAAAACTGACCCCATGAGATGATACAATGTATTAGAGGACATATTCCTGGAAAGACTGAGTCTCACTTCCTAAGCAGAATTTTGTTATTAATAGTAATTATGACCTGGATGTTCTCAACCCCAATTCACCATATCCATCACAATCCCTGTACTTATATTGATTAGGGAACATAGCTAAGTGCCAGATGATTAGAAATCTTGCTGCTACATGTCTTCTGGACTTGACAGAAAAGCTGCGCCCGGTAGATTTCAATTTTCTTTAAAAAGTGCTTCCAATTTGTGCCACCAATCCATGCAGCCATGTGGATAGGGGAAATTTCACAAGGCTTCACTGCTGGATAAAAAAATAATAATAAAGATTCAATTTTTACTTCACAATCTTTTGCTCCTTTCTGACTGCACTTTGATTCTCTAAGAAAATGTATCAGCAAAATCATGACACAATTTTAGCTCCAATTTAAATGCATTTAGCATTCTGATATTTTCGCCCATTTAATTTGAAAGTAAGACATGAAGTAGAAGGTAGGAAACAGCAATTCAACTCCTGCATCCTAAGTAAATTAAGTATCTCAAGTTCTGCACATCAGATAGGAAACAAGGGATCTCTGCATGAAAGAATGAAATCTAAGAGTATTGAAACTGGCCTCTTCGTAATTTCCTTTGCTTTCCTCCCACTGTCTTTTTTTCTTGATTTCTTGTATCAAACACTCACTGAATTAGTGACATAGCTTTCAGTCCTTCAATAGAACTGTGCAATTTAAACGTTAAGTCTCCAGTTTTGTGAGATGATTGGCACCTCTTAGGTGCAAAGCATATATTTATTAACTCTTAAAATTAGAAAATTCTGCTTGAGCCAATTAGTTACTGAGAAAGACATAAAATTTTCTTGGTCCTGACTCATACTTCTATATTTATTTTGGAAGTGTGCTTCTCATCTATATTTAAGAGGGCAACAGCTCTATAAGAATTTTTTAGTTTTATTTTTCCTAGTTATAGTGAAAATGGCTTGAAGGGTAAGTTTGAGGACCTCCTCCTTACGTCTTCAAAGTATTTTATAAAAAGTATGTACATTTTCCCAAATACTTTGTATATTTGAACTTGGAAAACATGTACAATTACATAGAAAACAATAAATTCTACAAAATAAAGATGGAAACAAATGTCCATAAAAATTGTTCAGGATTAGGAAAAAATAACAGCAAATACATATATGATACCTGTGTGAATGTTATAGTATGCAAAAGTAGACATGAACATATAAAGATCACAGACCAATCTCACATGTCACTGTGTGATTTCCACCTTCTTGAGTCAAGATCTCATTTCTATCAGTGAATATACTAGTCTATCAAACCTGAGTTTCCATGGATTTCCCTGTATCTCCTTTTGTTCTGTCTAGGAACACTGGGATTGCAGGTTTTTCTATTTATAAATTTATAAAGGTTCTGAGCACCAAGCTCAGATTATTAGAGTTGAACAAGATGTCCTTTACTCACTGAATCACCTCTCTAGCACACCAGGGTTTTCCTAAACTTCAGTGCCTTGAATAAAAGGAAATGTTTAGTTCCTTTATTTAAGCCACAAATTCAAAAACACTTCTCTAAATCTGGCACTTCTCTAAATCCGCAAGTCAACTTTATACTGGGATTATCTGCAATCCATGACTTCCTTTATAAGCCTTTAATTTGCATTATTTTTAATTACTATTTTGAATGAAGCTGTTAATTTAGCTAGAGCAAATATTATTGATACCTTAAGTAGCTAATTCTTGGTAAATGTTATCATGCCCATGTTGCTTTTTGAAATTCAGTGTAATACACAGACATATACCCACACACATGGGGTACTTGATATTTGGTAAAAAAGCCAAAATATACATTAGAAAAAAGTCATCATTTTCAACAAATGGTGACAATCAACCTGGATGATTACATATATAAGAATCCAAGTAGATTTATACTACCACCCTGCACAAAACCACAAATTCAAATGAACCAACAATATTAATATTAAAACCAATTATGCTGAAACTGGTAGAAGAAAAAGTGGGGGATAGAATTAAACTCATTAAACTAAAGTCACTCACACAGAAGCAGACTTTCCAAACAGGACATGTATAGCACAGGCACTAAGATAAACAATTAGTGAATGGGATCTTGTGAAACTGCAGAACCACTGCATGTCTCCTGACATCATTTAAACAAAGTAGTGACCTACAGAATGGGCAATGACTTTATCAACTGCATATTTAATCGAGAGCTAGTCTCTAAAATATGTAAAGATCTCAAAACTTGATATCAACAGCCACATATCCCAATTTTCAAACTGAATATATATACATGTATATACATGTATATATACATACATATATATATACACACATATATACGTATATACGTATATATGTGTGTATATATGTGTGTGTGTGTGTGTGTATAGAATTCTCAAAAAAGACACTGGAATTCATGAGAAACACTTTTTTAAAAAGTCCAACATGTTTAGCAATCAGGAAAATACAAATCAAAGCTACTTTGATTTTTTATCTTAATACTGTCATAATGGCTAAAATCAATAACAAATGGCAGCTCGTGATGACCAGGATTTGGAGTAAGTTAAGCTTTCGTGAACTGTTGTTTGGAGTGAAATATGTACAGTTGCTACTGAAATACTATTGAAATCCCACATCAATCTGCCCCGGCCATACAACCGTCACCCACACTCAGAGGGCCTAGTTCTTTCCCTCTCCTGGTTCTCTTGCTATCAGGCCAGAGTTGGAAGGCTTCCCTTAGCTCAGGTCAGCTGTTTCCACGGGTATCCCCATCATTGTCTTGACATTTTTGCTATTATTTTTACTCCTCTTTCTCTTCAACTGGACTTTAGGAGCTCAGCCCCTTCTACTGCACACACACATACACACACACACACACACACACACACAAAATTTCTAAATATATGAATACAACTCTGTCAGTCTGGATAATCATAATTGCTCGTAAATGCTTTCTTCGGAACTGACCCTTTAGTATTTATGCTGAGGATGAGATCTTGTAGTAGTAGAAGGCACAATGATAGCTTCAAAAATAGGGATGAAACCAGCATCCCTAGCCAACTCTGATGAATATGACAGCAATGAGCACCATGGGAACATAACCCTGAGCATGCAATGGACAGATAACTTAGTGGTAAGAAACAGGTACCTTACTTGAGTTAATACCTGCTCAACAAAAGGTAATGCATGCCTGAAAATGGAAACTCAACCACCTGGTGAAGACATGTATCTTGAAGGAGAACCTACAACTTACAACTCACTAAAAATCAATGGCCCCAACTACATTCTAAAATATTCCCTTATGCCTATAGTTTAGTGTAGTCCTTACTCCATTTTTTTTCTTCGTAACATACTAAGATAATTGTAGATTTTATTTGAAAATCTGAAGGAACTAAGCTATGGAAATAGAAAAGCAAGAATTGTTTTTTTAAAGTATTGGCATATCTGTGAAGAAAGTTCTAGAATCACATTGGACACTTCATCACAGAGTTACATAGTTTTTCATATACTCCTCTTGGTTAAAAATTCAAGTCATTTTTATAAAATTATAATAGACCACAGAATTGATAAAGAATTTGAGTAGACATTCTCATTGACTTTTTTTACTTCCCCTTTTATGCTTACCACAATTTGCACTAAGCTTAAGATTCTTCCAAATGCGCAAAGATTTTTTTTAATACAAGGAGATTTTATTTTTATTTTTAAAAGGAAAAGTTTTCCAACAGATAAAAAAGAAAAAGAAAAAAAACTTAAAAGTGAAATAATAAGAAAATATCATATATAATCTAATCACAAGAATATTAGCATGATCCTATTGTTATAAATAATAATATTAAAAATAATCAGTGAAGATATATTAGAATGTTTAAAAATGAGAAAATTTTGATGGATCTATGAGAAAACAATCCATATTATCTAGATATCTATCAAAATAAATTCCAAAATATTACTAAATTCATAAATGTAAGTCTGCTTCGGCATAAACTGGTATTCGTTGATGAGCTATCAATGCATCATATATACATTAGTATATAATAAACAATAAAGGATTTGAAATGTACATTATAAAAGTTTTATCTAAATTAACATTCCTGTAAAAATTGTAATATAAATTTCTTCCAAACTATATATTGAACACGTAGGTAAGCTGTAGTTGACATAAATTTCATAGAGGTATTGTGTGTCATTAACCCAAGAAGTTAGGTGACACAGGCAGGCAGATTTCTGAGCACGAGGTCAGGTCATCTACAGAGTAGGATCCAGGAAAGCCCCTGACACACTGTTACACAGGGAAACGCTGCCTCAAAAAAATAAAAAAAGAGAAAGAAATAGATGATAAATGGATAGAGAGACAAAAATAAAAATAAAACCTCAATATATGTTTTATTTTGAAAACACTATATACTTTTTTCTCTGATAAGCACAAAATTAAATTAGAAAATTTTCAGAATATGTATAAAGTTATTAGATACAAGGCTAAGGATCATTAGCATTTCTTCTCTCATTCTTCCTGCTCAGGAATGTGTTCCCAGGAAAGGTAATGAGGTGGATCTGCAATCTTAGTTTTCTTGGTTGAAATCTATAGGCAAGCAAAGTAATCATATACTATATTGTTTCCTTAAGCATAAATGTCATCTCACTTTTCATCAAGTAAATCACTTTTGCAGACATAATTATTTAATGTTGAGGAACTTCAAAAACCAGAAGGATGCATTATGAGTATAACTTAAAAGAGAGTTTGATTTTTATTATTCCTTTAAAGTTAATTATTTCATCTGAACAGCATATTCATTTCTGATCACAGTTACAATTAATATCGTTTTAAATAAAATAATAAATCATTTATTCCCCATTTATAGATCTTAATCATTAATTATTTAATTAATTTGTGCTTGGATTTTGTCAGGGTAATGAACCAAATAGTGATAAATAGCACAATTTAAAATTATTATAAATATATTTTCTATTATGTCTATAAGAAAGAGAAATTTAAAGATTATTCATATATAATTTAAATCCTTATTTATGTGTTAAACTATATTTCTAAACTCACATTTGTTTTCTTTTTAAATCACAAAACCATCCCAACAACTTATTTAGCCACTGTATTTTTGAGGAAAACCCATAGTGCATTTCAGTAACCCAGCAATCATGAGATTCTCATTTAACTGCCAAAGTTTTAGCATCATGTCCTCCAACTCGATGTTAGAGTAAATGATATGAAAATTTCCTCTCGGTTCACAGGAAATCCTGTGTTTAATTATTTTAGGGATGTGGGAAATTACTTTCACAGAAGAGTCTAGCTGGACCTAGAATGCCAGTGCTGCTGACCATTCCAGCTGAACAGCTTCCATCTAATCACAAAGAGCCGTGATTATGGCCAGACATCAACTCAACCTCATGTGGGCCATACCACCATGGCTTGTTTGATGGAAGAGATAAGATAGGATTTGTTTAATCAGAGCCATGATGGCCTCTACAAATGATGAATAATTAATATGATTATTCATTTTAAAAACATATGGTTTGAAAAGCACATGCTTGCTTTTTATATTTTTAATGCTTTAAGGTCTAAATTTCATATTTTAAATAGGTATAACATAGGAAAAGCATATGGTGCACAAATACCACTGTTCAAAAATGTTTACGTGAGAAAGGGGGCATAAAATGGGGGAGACGAAAATCTTCAAATCTAAGTAGTAGAAGTCTAAACAGATATTTCATAAAAGAAAGGAGGAAGATGGATAGAGAGAGCGAGGGGAAACAACATACAGAAATTTAGGGTATTTTCAATTATTTAATTATACATGAGTAACTTGCAAATGTCCTGGTGTTACCTGGTAAAGCAGATAAGGCACTAAGATAAAAATGTCTTTTGGAATTTTTATTATCCTGGTAACTGATGGGTTACTTAACAATAGTAAGATTCTAACACCAAGCATGACATGATAATAAAAGTTAAATGTGATCAGTAGTTATGTAAGACTTAGTAACCTAAGCCTTGAGGGATAATGAAAAGACAAGATTGGTATAAGATCTTCTACATAAAATGATCACATCTATTATGGGTTATATATGATTGTTTTAAAATATCCTAAATGGAAGTGTTTCATTAACAGAGAATTTATAATTTTTTCTACTGCTTTTACTTTACAGTCAAAGCTTCTATCTGTATAACAATCTATCAAGAATGTGTAAAAAAAGTTTTTCTTCTTTGATGGAATAAGTGTCTTAGTTCTTAAAATGTCCAGTAATAGATAAGATAGATAGGAGAAAACATTTTTTACATATCTGCAGGATGGGAAAGGCAAGGTCAAGTATCAAAAGCTGTGGCTGGAGGGAGAATCTATTCTCTTTTTCCAAGATGGAGTGTGAATTTTTCAGTTTACTATGTGCATATACCTACTTTATCCAGGACTATTTGTTACAAATATTGTCTAATATGGTTTCTGGAACTTGTATCAAAATCAGGACTTTAGTGGTGTGAGACCAATTCTGAGTTTTCTATTTTATCAGATTATTTTGTTTGTATGGCTCTGCACTTCTTGAGGTGAGAAAATGGGTTATACTCAGTGTTATTCATTTTTGCTCAAGATTTTATAGGAACTATGTGGCCCTTTATAGGTTGCAATGAAGATTTGGTTTTGTTTCTTCTCATTATGTGAAGAATGCCACTTTAATTTTGAAGGGAGTGTTTTGATGTTATTGCACCTTATTGAACAAATAAGGATACTCATGTGAAGAAAATTTAAATTAGATCCATATCTATTACCAGGTACATGAATTGAATAAAAATGTAGTAAAAGACTTAATGCAAAGTTTCACTCTAAAAACAAAATAAGGAGAACAATTTAAAATACAGATATATAAGCAAGAACTTTCTAAAAAATACCCCCGTAACCCATAAGATGTTATCATGGAATAGTAACTGGGATGAAATAACATCAAAGAACTCCTTCAAAGCACATGAACAAAGCGCACAAAATGTAAGGAAAACCCTGGGAGCCATGTATCATACAGAAAACAGTCTTAAATGCACAGTTTATTGAAAATATTCTAAATGAGCCAATCAATGAGTAAAGGAACCAAAAAACTTGTTAAAATTAGAAATAATATGGCTAAACTACATATAAATGTTCAACATTCTTACATATCAGGGAAATGCAAATTTAAAATGGCAATATCCATTCCACTTCAGTTAGAATGAACGAGATTTGGTGAGTTGCAAGTACTGAGCCTTTATACAATGTTGATCAGAATATAAAGTAGATCAGCCACTATGAGAATTGTTATGTTAATTCCTTGATAATCTGATATTTATTTATTTATTTTTTATTAAAATTTCCACCTCCTCCCTGCCTAACATTTCCCTCCCTCTCTCCCCATCTCCCTTCCCCTTCCCTCTCCAGTCCGAAGAGCAGTAAGGGTTCCCTGCCCTGTGGGAAGTCCATGGTCCTCCCGCTCCATCCAGGTCTAGGAAGGAGATTCCATAACCCCTCTTTTGTGTTTTTGCCTCCAAAGCCAGAACCAGGGAGCCAATCTAAAGTTCTGCTGCTTACTGGGGTCAATTATGCCCACCTCTACTTCACAGACATTTTTCCATTAGCTTTATTATTTATTTATTTGTTTGTTTGTTTGTTTGCTGATTTCCTTCACTTCCTAAGTTTGGTTCTCCTGCTACTTTCTTTGTAGATCAGGCTGACCTTGAACTCAGAGATACAACAACTTCAATCTTCCCTATGCTGGAGTTATATGCACACCACCATGCCCAACCTTTCTTTATTTCCTGTTCACTTCTCTTTAATTCAGTTTCATAAGTAGAAACCTTAGCTAGGTGGGGTCTTGCTCTGTGCACCACTGCCTTTTTTCCTCTGAGCATTCAGTTTTTCTTTAATGTGTTTATGCTTCCTCGTGCTCCCTTTGTCTTTTAACACTTCAGGTCTTCTGCACAAAGATTATATCTTTCAGTTTTCTGTTTTTATTAAATTTCTTAATGTGCAAATGAGGTCTCTTGGTCTGTAAATGTTTGTTTTTTATTTCTTGGGCTCTATTCCTTCTTTTTGTTTATTTTTTTATTCTGATTTGTTAGTTTTGCTTTTAACTATGTGTTATTTTATTTTATAATTGTTACAAACGTGTGACAGAAAGAGGATGGATTCTGATGGGAGGGGATTTGAAGAGGAGCTGAGAGGAATAAGGAACAGGAAACCAAAATCCAGACATATTAGGTTAGGAACAAAATCTATCTTCAGAGCAACAACAACAAAAAACCGTCAAATGCCTTTGATTTATAGTAAGAGGCATTGGGAATTAATATTATTTAGATAAAATGAATTTTACAAATGGTGGTTTTCACTTTAAACAAATCATGAGATAATCTAGTTGATAATAGGAAACACATTTAGAACATGCAAATTAGTCAGAATATACTTAAAACATTGTTATTTGACACAGAATATTTTCAAAATTAGTCATTATAAATTCTTTCCTTCTGTGCTTATCTTGTTCCCTCCCTTAAGACGAACTACATCTATTGCTGTCTTTATTAAACACTGAGCAGATTATACTGAATGTATTTAGGAGTGTGTGTGTGTGGGGGGGTTGTAAAAACTAATGAAAATAAAGCCCATGGCTTTGAAAGATAGCAAAGAGGAGGTATGAAGGAAGTTTCTGAGGGAGGAAAGAAAATGGAAGAATTATGTAATTATACTATAATTTTAAAAATTAAAAAAAATAAGAAGGAATGTGTTACAGAATTTCTGTTTATTTCATCGGTATGTTCTTTAATTAAAAACAGGCAGAGCTTTTATTCAGCTGGCCAGAATCTAACAGCGAGCCTTGGGGGATCCAGGAGAGAGAGAAAGAATGACCAGAAGAAAAGAGGAAGAAAAGGTTTTCTGTATTTTACAAGCTGGAAGCAAGCCACTGCCAGTGTTCCCAGTGGTTTAATGTTGCTCAGGTTTCTTATATATTTGTGCACAAGTTTTGTTTTATAATAAATTGTAAAAGAAATCATTATCATCTGACCCTTACATAGGGTGCCAAGTAAAGCTTTTGCCTAATTATTCTTTATAAATAAAAATATTGGTGTAAGAACCTCAATGATCAGAGAAACTTCAGAGAAGTCACTAGTGACCTCATATCTCTCTTCCATCCTCTATTCAAAGGATCCTTTCTCAGCACCACCATAGTACTAACTTTCTCCTGTCTATCTACAACCCTCCAACACCTCTATGGTTAATTTTGGACAACTAGTGGCTAACTTTGCCCTCTGATTCAAAGCAAATTTTATTTTCAGGATGCATTCAAAATATCACACAACAGGAATGTGCATTATTTAGTTATGAATTTTAGAATTATACAATTGTTGTATTTCTCAATTCATTCTATTATTTACTGATTGTAGAGTACTTCACTGAACTGTGGTGCGTAATATAACTTACAGAAATGTTGATTAGTTCTAAAAAGCATAGGCCTTGCAGAGGAAGAGGTTAGTTTTTGTTTTCCTTCCTACTTTGAAATATGTCCTGTCATAATTTTACTGAATAAAATAACAACACAAAGAGATAATGAGTGTTTCTTCATTAATCTCCTTAACCAAAGATATTCAACACTGGTGTATATTACTAAAATAAGCAAGATAGGATCAGAGACAGTCTCCTAATAAAAAATTATAGATACCTACTTAATTTCTAAATAATTAATAGAATTATTTATATGACTCAATGTCCCTTTGAATTATTTCTTGATTATATTGCTACTCTTTCTTCTTTCTGATTTTAGTTTGTTTTTGGAATTTTGTTATTACTATGAAGTATATAGTTTTTAGTTATGCAAACTTATATGATTTTTTATTTTGTGTTTATAATTATTTAAAAGTAATCAAACTTAATATTTTGCTATTTAACACAGAGTATATTAGAACAATTTACAAATATTTCTACTGTTTATTTTAATTAAAGGTATAGCAATCATGAGCTTACTATAAGTTATATGGTGTTTGACTTTTTAATCTCATAGAACTTAGGTTTTAATTAATGTTTTGTAGATGTTGGAAAAAGATGAATTCTTAATTTTATTATGTCAGGCTTTTCCCTTATGTGTCAGTTAGTAATAAATTGAATGCAATGTATGAACTCATATATTATCATTATCACATTTTATATTTTCTTTTTATCTCTTATTGACTTATTTTGTATTGTGTAATATCCTTGCTTTTGTACTAAAAGTAAAGTCACTTTCTCTTTGGCATTAATGTAGATTTACAATCCTTTGTTGAATTTTTATTGAACCAGAAACTTATTGGAAAGATGGACTCCCAACACTGGTGTCCTTTAAACAGTATAGTTCTCTCCATGTTCTTCTTGAAAATTCTCTTTGTTTCATTGAACTCTTGTTAATGCTTATGTTAATTATTTCCAAACTTTAATATGCATCTTAAGATTTAGAAAAAGACGTTCAACTGGTGTGTACTGTTCCAAGACTGCCTTAGTGCCTGAATTATATTTGGTATTTTGTATTTCCATATTTATTTTAGAACTTTTTCACATGTTCTCAGAAACACCTGCTATGAATTTGATTGCATTTTTACAATGTTTATAAAAATATTGGATTTTTAAACTTTCTAATATTCATGTTTCAAAGGAATATGGAATATAAGTCAGTTGTTCAGCAACTAGTCACAGATTTTAAGTGGTGAAGATCTTATATAGCTTTTTTAGAGTTGCTTTTAGTTATTCTGAAATAGGACATTACCAAAATTTAAATTTAAGTTTCAATTTTTTAATGTTTATGATTGTTTTATAAGAGTAATATGGGATTCAAGTAGTGATCTTATGTTCAGTACACCTGCCATTTTCTAATGTTCTCAGTAAATTGTAAATATGACTAAATTTTCTCATTTGAATTTTCATTGAGCAATCACACATCTTTAATAAATTAGTCTGTCCATGTCTGAAATTTTGTTTTCAAATATGCATTATTTTTTTCTATATATACATAGCATGAGGGCAAACAGTTCAACAACAGGTGCTTCCACACTCATTTTAATACAAGTAGATGGAAATCTCAGAACAAGAATAGCAATGTCATTCTTGGTTGGAAGCTAAATGGCTGAAATTTTGGGGAGAATTTGTAGGAAAGGCTCACATTAAAGGATTTAAGTAGCTAGAATCAGATCAGATGTGTACAGATGAAGAACGGCTACAACAACAGACACTGAAAGTTATAAAGATTGGATGTGCTGCTTGGCTTCTGGTTTCTTCCACATTTCTTTTCTGTTTTTCCCTTTGGTTGATTAACAACTACTGTCTACGTTCTGAGCTTGTCTTCCTTCCAGTTGTCGTTTATCTGCTCAGATATTTCACAGAAATGTCCAGAAGTTTGCTTCAGTAATCTTCCATGCATCATGCAACTCAATCAAGACCGATGAGGAGCAAAAGGAGGGAGATCATGAGCAAGGAAGTCAGGACCGTGAGGAGTGCGTTTACCCATTGAGACTGTGGGACAGATTTAACGGGAGACCACCAAGTCCAGTTGGAATGGAACTGATGGAACAGGGGACCAAACCGGACTCTCTGAATGTGGCTGACGGTGGAGGAGGACTGAGAAACCAAGGACAACGGCAATGAACATGAACTCTATAGCATGGACGGGCTCACTGTGAGCCTTGTCAGTTTGGTTGCTCACCTTCCTGGACTTAGGGGGAGCTGGGAGGACCTTGGACTTAACATAGTGAAGGGAACCCTGATGGCTCTTTGTCTTGGAGAGGGGTGGAGTGGGGGTATGGGTGGAAGGGAGGGGAGGGAAGGGGGAGGAAGAGGGAAAGAGATGGAAATCTTTAATAAAAAAAAATGAGGAAAAAAAAAGATTTGCCATCATACCTGCGCTATCTTTCTATTGAAACCGCCTGCATTCCAGCCCGTCTCTCCTCATGTCTTCTCATCTCTCATAATCCCATGTACACTGACATCTCATTTCATCTGTCTCATCAGGTCACTTGCATAACTAACCTCTGCCTTGATATTTGTCTATCTTCTGATTTCCTCTGGTTTCTCCGTAATATAGCACTAGAAAAACATTAAATCCAAATTGCACATAGTGTTTTCTTCAAAAAATCTTCAGTGTCATCTCTTAGGGTTTTTTTTTTTGTTTGAACGTTTTAAACAGTCATTTTCCCTGATCAAGGCCTTATATATGGTGAAATTGGGTATTTCAAGTTTCAATTTTTAATGTAAAATTAATCTTACCACTAATGTACAGAATGCCATGGAAAATTTCAAGCAATCATCATGTTTCATGGGTCAAGCTTGTAATAATAATTTATAAATATTGTTGACCTGTGCAAAATACAGCTACCACCACACTGCTTCCTCAAGCTAGAATTCGACTTTTTAAGTTGTTTTCAAGAATTATAACTGATCTGATGAATGCTCTACTTGAAAAGAGAGATGGGTTCGGAAATTAATATATATCTACATGTGACAATGTTAAAGTTTGATATTCCTTTGGTCTGCCCATACACATATACTTCATATACTTTATCATTTCTCAAACATTTCTATTGACAGAGTTATAACATGCATGACTTCCTTGTGTGCATTGCCATTTTATGAATGAATTTTAAATACAGAAATGTAGACATAAAGATGGAAATTGAAAAGAGATAGTGAGGAGAGAAAGAGATGACAAATTCCACTGTTCAATTTTGTAATAAATAAAGGCCAATCAAATGTCAACAATCTAAAGTATTGTTAATGAAAAATTTAAGTTAATGAAAAATTTAAGGAACATTTAATTTTTAGTTATGGAAAGATAACAATCAGGGAAGGATGTAAATATGAACCAAGGAGGAATAGAAAAAAATCAAGAGATTTTCAATAAATGATTGATTTACAATTGTTGTAATGCTAAAGATGGACTCTAATTATACACACAAAGGAAAATGCTAAGGATTCTGCTTATGTAAACAGCTCTCTGCTACTTAGCTCTGCAGTATTTTAAATCCACCTTTTTAATATAACATATTTTTACATCCAATAGAATTAGTGAAATAACAGTTTTATTAATATGAGTTTGAGTAGGCTGCTGTTAAAATGAGATATAATATGTATTTTTATGTAATGAAGAAAGTCTGTTTATTTGAATTAGTGTGTACTCAGAGAAATGTTATTATATTAAGTAGTAAAAATACTGCTGCTGCTTACTGAAATTGGTTGTTATCCTTAGTCATACTTGAAATAGTTCATAAGTTAATTGAAACAGAGACTAATTATTAGCAACTTTAATTTATACCAAACTATAGACTTCTCTTGACATACTCTCTTTGATGAGATATAAAAAAAATGTACTTGACATTTTGCCACAGAAAGTTAATTGCTCTCCAGTTCCAATTAGGATGACACATAATTTGAATTGAATTGCCTAATATGTTGTTCTAAAATTAAAAAGGAACAAGACAAATACCCTAAAGTGACCATGATTTAGCAATACAGTATGTTAGTCTTTACAAAGAGCAAAAGCCCAACTTTCTTTTCATTTCTACTGGTGTGGAAAGAGTAAATTATTAGTTTCTTCTGATGACACATTTCAGAGAGTGTCCTGAAGTGTAATATTGAGTATTATTAACATTAGAGAAGCTTCTCAATGAGAGCCTGGTAGCAGTGGGTTTCAACACTTAGTAATATTATCACAAAATATATAATAAAGAACAGTAAAATCATATAATCAAAAATTACATATAAAATAAAATGCATTATAAAATTAATTTGTTTTGATTTATGGTTACATTAAATAAGGTAGATATAATATATGTAAAGAACAGCAGCAAAATCACAAATTTCTGTCGGTACCTGCAAAGATAAACAAACATATATAACACACCAATAACAAATAAGGTCTTAAATCACTTGTGAAATATTAAAGTAAAACACTCATACAGCTAGACTGTATGTATGAAAATACTAAGCAGAACAAAATAATATATGCTCTTAACCAAACCTAAGATAATAACAATAAACCCTTTAGAATTTTCATAATAAAACTTTTCTGTTATTAAAATTTTAGCTTATAAAACTTAATATAAACAAATGATCACTATATAAACACAGTAACACACACACACACACACACACACACACACACACACACACACATATATATATATATATATATATATATATATATATATATATATAAAATGTTCTTATAGGAACAACAATTTTCAGAGATATTTACATAAAAGTAAGAGGAAGAGGCTCAAGAAGGAGGCCATCTTGGAGACTTTAAGTCATAAGAAGTGAAGAACCTATGACAGAAGCTCTGCTTATGAGGAGCAAATGGTGACCATGAGGGAAAGAGAAGTTTCTCAATTCCCATTCTGCTTATGAAATGCAGAACTGGTGCTCTTTTTTATTTATTTATTAAAAAATTCCACCTCTTCCCCTCTTCCAATTTCCTTCTCCCTCCCCCCTCCCTCTCCATTCCTAAAATCAGTCAGATTTCCCTGCCCTGTGGGAAGTTCAAGGTCCTCTCCCTTCCATCCAGGTCTAGGTAGGTGAGCATCCAAAAAGACTAGGCTCCCACAACGCCAGTCCATGCAGTAGAATCAAAAAAAGCCGGGCGGTGGTGGCGCACGCCTTTAATCCCAGCACTCGGGAGGCAGAGGCAGGCGGATCTCTGTGAGTTCGAGGCCAGCCTGGTCTACAAGAGCTAGTTCCAGGACAGGCTCTAAAAAAGCTGCAGAGAAACCCTGTCTCGAAAAACCAAAAAAAAAAAAAAAAAAAAAAAAAAAATCCAGTGCCATTGTCCTTGGCGTCTCAGTCAGCTCTCCTTGTCAGCCACATTCAGAGAGTCCGGTTTGATCACATGTTTGTTCAGTCCCAGTCCAGTTGGCCTTGGTGAGTTCCCATTAGATCAGTTCCATCATCTCCATGGGTGGACGAACCCCTCGCGGTTCTGACTTCCTTGCTCTGGTGCTCTTTTTGTTAAACACATGACAAAGAATTTCAGTCATGGGTTAGCAAGAAGCTATGGAGATTCCTTCAAAACTACTCAGTCACTAAGAATAATAACGAAAATCTATTGAAATTTATAGGAAAAAATACAGAGTTTATGTTTAATTTGACTTTAGAAGATAACGTTTAACATCAACTTCGTTCAAAGCTTCAGGCAACATGGAAACAGAAATTCTAGGTACTGACGTTAAGAAAAGCAATGGAAAATACTATGGTATGCTTTGTATTTGTTTCTTGTTGTGTTTTAGCTTAAATATGAGTATCTCCCTTTAAAATAATCATGAGTTAATAACCATAGAAAATATCAGGTATCATCTAAGGAGTCTGAGTGCGTGTTCACACAAATGTATGTGAATGGAAGAATAGGGGTTGATTTCTAATCTGTTTGATGTCTAATACAATGAATTGAAGAAACATAAAATTACTTAAAAATATTTCTGTTTAAACTTTATTAAGAAATAATCATTTGTTTATGATAACCTTGTTGAAAGATTTATTTTTTTAAAGTATGTAAGTAATTATGTGCCAAGATTGTTAAGGAAAAAATTTTTCTTGAAAAGAATCAATTAGTTGGGTGACCTTTCGATAACTTCTTTTTCATTTTGTTTTAGACTTTAATTTTATCCTCCTACTAGCAGATTAATGCATATTTACGGAGTTAAATACATAAAATTGGTCCTATTGGCAGAGAAGTAAAAAAAAAATGCATTCAGGTATTAGCATAAAGAGAAAAGAAAGAGCAGAAAAAAATCCATTAACATTAACAGGAGAGATTTTACTAACATTTAGGCATATGCTTCAATCCCAATGGACTCATTTCACTCAAATGTCACCATCATAAAACCACCCTGGCACAGTGTCTGCAGTGTGGAAGCAGGCTGCCTTGGATCTGAGGTGAATGAACTCCTCCACAAGTGAAGAGTTCTAGCCATCTTTGTTAGAATGAGGAACAATGTAATAGAAATAATTGATCACTTCAAATGCAGCTTCTGTAATTAGGTGTACACACCTACTAAATGCCTTTATTTTTTTCAATGAAAGTCTATAAATAGTATCTTTGCTTATTTCACAATAATCTCTATACTGAGAAAAGTACCAAGAATTTATCTGTTTACGTGGGACACCATTAGGGTGTAAAATCCCACAGGTAATCATATTAAACATAAAGCATTAAACATATTTTGTGATGCTTAATCAGCACGTGATGCTTACAAATAAACTCTGTCAACTGTAGAGTTAAATAGGAAAGCAGATGTTTGAGCAGGGAAACTCTTAAGCATAATTAAGTAATGATACACTTGGAAACAAGAGATAATCAAAGGATAAGAGCAGACCATAAATTACATATGTGTGTATGTGTGTGTGTTTGTGTGTGTGTGTGTGTGTGTGTGTGTGTGTGTGTGTGTGTATGTATGTATGTATGGCAAGAATCAGAGTATTTGCAAAGCAACATAAAGGTGGGTTGATGAGTAAATAGAAGCCATGAAATCTCTCAGAATTTGCTAAACCCATCAAAAATGAACAGAACATTTGGTAAACTCCAGGGAGAAGGCATTCCCTGACGAACAATCCTTTGGTCAGGCTGCTTTGTGTACTCAGTGCTCCACATTGATCCCTGAAAATTTTAATGCCATTTCACACGGTTATAGATCTGTACTAGTACTCCAAACTATATTAATATAATGATACATAATGTTTTATATCGGTATGCACATAAAGGATAAAACCAGGAAATTCATATCAAGAAAATGTCATGTCATCCCACTCTGAAAATCCTTCCTATTTCTTTCTGCAAATGCTTATATCCCATTTGTTTTAAGTACTCAGTAAATAAGCAATCTTCTGAACTTATCAGTTATTCTTTCTTAATATCAAATATTCCCCAAACATGGCAATATTTATGAAATTATCCAGATATAAACCCAGTGGTATTTATTTTCAAATTACTCTCATGTAAAACTAGAAAGTAAAAATACCAATTTCTAGATAACAATTGAATTAAAAGCATCCATCAAAGAAACTGAGAAGAAAAATGTCTTCATAAAGTCTATCCCAAGATTGCAATTTTTGATAAAACTGAACCACTGCTTGGGGAGTTGAAATATGTATGATTGATCTCTGTGTGCAATGTGGGGAATATATTTTAATGACTGGAAACCGATACTGCTTATCTAAAACAATTTTCCTTGTAAGTAAAGTTTCTACTTGTCAGCTTAAGAAAATATTTAGCTGTATTTTCTGTATTCATTTATTATTACCTTGTAATATGCTGCTTCAGAGTATACTTCCTAGTCTGGAAAGATGTCTTTGATAATACCTTTCAGAGTTATGGAGAGAAATCTTTAATTAAAAACTACATATAAACAATCTGCCTGTCAATATTTGGTGTGCACTATTGAGAAAGCTAATAATGGGGTCTTATTGAAAGACATTGCAACATTGCCTTCCCAAGCCATCCACACCTGTATTGTTCTCTGCCTTCAACACATGCTTCTATTAACCTTAATATAAAAGATAAATGCATGGAAAGTTTTTCCCCTAAGTCTTTTCTTTTGATCAGTTTTATTTCATTCCAAGTGTCTCTTTCTCTCTCTGAACCAATTCATAGTCATTCTGAATTAGTAAGGATACAGCTCTTATCTCAATTTCAGGATTAAAGCAAAAGTGAAATCATCATTTAATATTGATATATTTTTCTTACAATTCTTGACTATATTTAATACATTTTTATGATACAATGTTTACAAAGCTAACATGCTGACACAAGCCCTAAATGAAATATTTCTCTTTAGAAATAGTTTATTCTGATTGTTGGGAGATTGAGAAGTATGGCAAAATGGTCATTTCAGCAGCATTCTCCCACTGTAGGCTTTGGGTTTTTTTTATTACTATTACATTAATTGAATGGACATCACTGCCAATTCAATACTTGAAAATATTATCGCTTCTGGGATAAACACTGCAAATGATTATGACTGAAAACTGCATCTCCACAGGCCATTGTTTTTGGGCAGCTGTTGCTATTTCAGTGGAGCATTCAAAATATCATTTTGATGCATTTCCATATTCACTTACATCCTACAGTTTTGTATGCTGGACACACTATTGCTTCCATTACTAGCACATGTCTGAGTTGAGGAGTCAAATCAAAGCCATCAGCAATGTGTCTGTCACACATATGAAATTACTCATTACTTACTTTGAGTTCATATTGCATTTCAATGCTGTATAACGTTATACACTGAATGTCTATGATATGTTATCCAAATCTACAAGTTTTCTTCCTATTTTCTAATTATGTGTTCTAGTTATATTTTCTTAGTTCTAGCTTTTGAAATGTAGTTATTACTTGCATGTGTGAGTATTTGATGTACATTCCATAATACAAATATAGAAGTCAGAAAACTTCTTTGGGGAGTTGGTTGTCCCTTCCCCCATTTTTATGTACTCTTCTAATTTCATTTCTGTTGCTGTGATAAAGACTGATTTAAAAAAAGCAATTTAGAAAGGAAGGGTTTATTTGGTAGCCAATTTCAATTTATAGCCCACAATTACACTGAATTTGAAACAGAAACTTAATCAGCTATTCACATAAAATCTAAGCAAAAATAAAACAGAATAAACATACCCTCTTTTATATCCCTACTCTGTTAACTTTCTCCTGTCTTATACTGTCCAGGACCTCCAGTTTAGAGAATCGTGTAATCCCAAAGAGTTCGTCTGCATCAGTCAACAAATAAGACAATCCCATATAGGCATGCACATAGAATAATATCTTTATCAAGACAATCCCTGTTAAGACTCTCTTCCAAAGTCCTGTAGGAATAGCTCAGCAAATAAGAGCATTTGTTGCTACTGAAGAGAATAAGGCTCTTATTTCCAGTTCCTTTGTGGTGATTCACAACCATCTACAGTTATGGTTCCTGGGAGCAGATTCCATCTTACGTCCTCCAGAATCACCAGGTCACATGACACACATTCATGTATACAAAGAAACACTAATAAACACAAACAAATAAATAGTTTAATATTTGACACTGTCTTCTTGGATACAGCAGAAGAGTGAATCCTCTAAGAGTAAACAAGTATGTCTTCATTCTTTATTATCCTATTCTGATGTCTTTGCTTCATCTTACTTTATTTTCTTTCATTTAAATATTATCCCTTAGATGCCTGCTTGTTTTCTAATTAGAAATAGTAAGGGTGTTAATTCAGATGGGGGAACTGAGACGTTGTCATCAGGATATATTGTGTGAATTAAGTTTGAAAATCCACCAAACTTCCATTGGTATCATTGTCTATTTATTGTAAAATTGAGAAATTTTTTAGGTTATTTATAAAAGTTTTACAAAAAGTAATATAGATAAAAGGTCTTGTTCTGCCTTTTTGCTATGCCATCATAGGTAATGGAATATGGCAATCAAGTAAAAATATTCTTAAGATTATTAGTACAATTTTGATTTTCCAAATTCACCTTAACAAATCCACGTTTTTTAAAATCTACTTTATAACTCTATATTATAAACTCATTTATTAAGGTAATTCCTGATGGTTTAAACAAATTAATTCATGTTTTGATTAATATTTTAAGTTTTTTATCACGAGCTACTGTAGTTGGTCATGCCTGCCTATTCATTTCCAGCCATCCCATTTTATAATGGGTTATTTTTAATATTCCCACAAGATTTGTGTCACTATTGAACTAGTGCATCTTGGTGATTGGTAACAATTATAGGTAAAGGGATGTGTATTCGGGTTGAACTTTACATATTCCTTAATGTGAAGATCTAAGTAGTCACAAGTTCAACTCCTCCATGTTCAATGATTTGTGTAGGTGTTCTCTTCAGCAAAGGGACCTTATCAAAAGTCTGTGGAGAGAAATTAATATCCTTGAAAATAGACAAGGTTGTCTGGGGCTTCTGTGAAGACTTTGGCCAACAACTTAATTAGACCATGAGGCCATGGGTGCTCCCCTCTTCGTTCCATCTCCCCATTTGATCCTTCCATTCCAGTCCCAACTCACCCATGCATAACCATATCATATTTTATTCCTAAGGAGATTCATCCCTCCCACTTAGTTCTGTACTCTACTCCTGATCTTTGTATTTATACAGATTGGGTACCCTGCTTATTGAAGACATCACAGCTTAGAAGACATTCAGTATTCTTTCTGGCACTCATTTACCTCACTCAGGTAATTTCCCCCCATATCCATCGATTTCACAGCAAATTTAATATTTTTGTTTTGTAATGGGTGAATATTCTTTTACATTGATGTACCACATTGTTTCTATCAACTCTTTTGTTGTCAGATATCTATGCCCTTTCCAGTGTCTGACTATGATGCAGACAGCAGCAAAATTCATGGAGAAAAGAAAAAGAACAAGTTCTGGTAAAGTTCACTATGTTTTAAATATCATATTCCATTTCCCAAGTTATAAATCATCTAAAACTGTTTAATTTCCCATCTCCATTTTGAACCTTAAGTATGTAGGTCTTTCTTGAAAAAGAAAGTAGAGAAAAGGGGCACTGGCCTCTTCATAGGCACTGGTGACCTGCAAACCTGAAAAAATATGTTTTGCCAATTAAAGATTCTTCATAATTGGGACATTTTCCCATTTAATGATTCATTATTTTATCTAAGATGCAGAAATACCTGACTTGAAGTATTGGTGTGAGAAATAGAGAGAATTCATGAAAATATACTCAGCCACACATCCAGGCTGAGCGAGTTTAGGACACGCACTTTTGTGTAGTTGTTTGTTTTCTTTAGATGCTCATCCACCTTGAAAACTGCTCACATTTTCATTGTCACTTAAAGCTAATTTAATAATACAAGTATAAGTTAAGAGGATCCTCTTTAACAGCTGTTTCCATTTTCAGCATAACTAATTATGAAAGATCATGAATAATATTGCTAGTCAGAAGGCAGTCTGCTACCACTACTCCACATATGCCACAGTGTGCCTGATCACTTTTATGTATTCAGTGTTAGGAAGACAGCTGTGAGGATTGCTGACTTCTTTTTCTTGGAGCTAATTTTTCTTTTTCAGGCAAGTTAATTTTCCAAAGGCTTAAGTACCTTAAAAATAGAGTGTTTCAGAAGCATTTACTGTACTAAATGTAAGAGGAAATACACATTGTGTTCTTTTATGGTTTGTTTTGTAAGTTTTAAAGAAATTATTCTAGAATTCAATAGATTGAAAAAATCATTTTGAATTATTATGTTAGTAAAGAATCAAAGTCTTTAATATATTACTCTTAATATAATGAGAGATATAATATTAGAAATAAGAATAATAGTGATATTTTATTTTAATCTTTAAGATTATAATGTAATTGCAATATTTCTTTCTTCTTTCTACCTCCCTCTGTAAACCCTAACACATAGCATTCCATGTACTCCATCAAATTTTTCAAAAATTGTTAATATGCATGCATGTATAAAATTATTTGTGTATTTGTGTATAAACTTCTAAATATAATGTGTTCAGTTTGTGATTCATGTTTAAATGTATAGCTGCCAGGTGGAATGATAGCATTGCTAGTCACCTTATATTTAAAATATTTTATAATTGGTATTTTCATTCAATAATTTTGCAATTCTATGTATTTATAATGTTTAAAATAAGAAACAGAATTTTGTTATATATTTCTTTAGTGTTTCAAAATTTCATAATTGTTTCAAAAGAGGCTATTTTGCTGTCATTTCTAGTTATTCATTACTGACACAACTCTTTCTTTCTTTCTTTCTTTCTTTCTTTCTTTCTTTCTTTCTTTTTTTGGTTTTTCGAGACAGGGTTTCTCTGTATTTTTTTTTTTTTTTTTTAGAGCCTGTCCTGGAACTAGCTCTTGTAGACCAGGCTGGCCTCGAACTCACAGAGATCCGCCTGCCTCTGCCTCCCGAGTGCTGGGATTAAAGGCGTGTGCCACCACCGCCCGGCTGACACAACTCTTTCTTATGTACTCTTTTCCGTAATTTCTGTACAAAGAGTATTACACAGTTTATTTTTTCATGCATTTTATTATATTCTATGAAAAGGCATATAAAGGTAGATTTCTTAATGCAAATTTTAGATATGCATATCATTTTCTTTAAAGCACCCAGTGTAAAAGTTGAATATAGATATTGATAGGAAATGTTGCTTTTATTGAACATTTTGAAAAATTGATAAGACTACCAACACTGCTTTAATTAGAGCATGCAAATTTTGTTTACTAATTCATTACTTATGTCTCCTACAGACTTACATAATCTTATTTCAATTGTGAAAAGTAAATTTGACAATTTATCAGCATATATTTTCTTCCAGTTTTAACCATGCAATCCTATGTAATCAACTTAGAACATGACATTGAGTGGTGCAGCTGTGAAAACCATTCTTCATGCCTAGTAGAAACTTTAAAATTATTGGACAATAAATTATCATTGCTTTCTCCCCCTCTATCTTGTATCACAACATCCTACCCACTTCTTTGAATAGACTCATTGTGTTTGAAACAAGATCATTTACAGGCACGTGGGTCTGGGTACAGGTGCAAGAGAAGTAGCTTCCAAAATCTGTTTTTTATATATTTTTTTTAATTTTATAATTTGATTTCTCCCCTTCCTCCCTCTCAAGGCCAAGGAGCCATCAGGGTTCCCTACTCTATGCTAAGACCAAGGTCCTCCCAACTCCCCCCAGGTCCAGGAAGGTGATCGACCAAGCTGAGAAGGCTCCCACAGAGCCCGTCCATGCAGAAGAATCAGAGCCCAGCGCCATTGTCCTTTGCATCTCAGTCAGCCCCCACTGTTGGCCACATTCAGAGAGACGGGTTTGGTCGCATGATCCATCAGTCCCATTCCAACTGGAGTTGGTGATCTCCCATTAGTTCTGTCCCACCGTCTCCATGAGTGAATGCACCACTCACGTTCCTGACTTTCTTTCTCATGTTCTCTCTCCTTCTGCTCCTCATCAGGACCTTGAGAGCTCAGTCCAGTGCTCCAATGTGGGGCTCAGTCATTTTCTTCATCTATCGCCAGGTGGAGGTTCTCTCACGGTCCTGACTTTCTTTCTCATGTTCTCTCTCCTTCTGCTCCTCATCAGGACCTTGGGAACTCAGTCCGGTGCTCCAATGTGGGGCTCTGTCATTTTCTTCATCTATCGCCAGGTGGAGGTTCTATGGTGATATGCAAGAAATTCATCAGTATGGCTATAGGAACTGGCCTTTTCAGGCTCCCTTTTCTCAGCTGCCCAAGGAACTAACTGGGGGCGTCTCCCTGGAAACCTGGGAACCCCTCTAGGGTCAAGTCTCTTGACAACCCTCAGGTGGCTCCCTAAATTAAGATATATGCTTCCCTGCTCCCATATCCACCCTTCCCGTATCCCAAGCATCCCATTCCTCCGAGCTCCCCCCATTCTCCCCTTCACGCTTTTCTCTCCCCATCTTCCCTTGGCCGGGTCTCGCCCAACCCTCAAGTTCCCAATTTTTGCCTGGCGATCGTGTCTACTTCCAATATCCAGGAGGATTCCAAAATCTTTACGATACAGTTCTTACCAGACAAAATCAGATAGTGAATTGGAAGCTCTGTAAGCATATTCTTGCCTCTGGATCCCATCGACTTCTCCACTTCCAAGTCCATCTGGATTTGAGCTCCTTCACATATTCCTACCAGCCCAGAAGTACTCCATCTTGTTTCCTCGTTCACTGTGGTCTGAACCCTGGGAAACTGTAAGCCAAGAGAAAGCTTTCCCCTTTAAATTTTTTTTTGTCAACTATTATGTTAGAATTACAAGAAGTAGCTAACACACCCATACTCTTGATATCTCACATGACAGGGCTCATTCGCCACCTCTTTGTGGTGGATTTGCTTCACTTTCAACAGAGCCATTAGGTTTCATTTCCGCCGCCGCAGACTGCAACCTTTACATACTGTCCTAGGGCAAATGATATTGTATCATGTATATTTACCATACTTTTCCTGTTACTCTGATAATATACCCTGAAACAAAGCAACTGAAGAAGAAAATAACATTTTCTCTCATTATTAAAGAATTTAGCAAGCTATGCCCAGGAAGCCATGGTGGCAGATGCTTAAGCAAGCTGGTCTGTTTGCATCCAAAGTCAGGAGGCAGACAGCAAAGGGGGTTTAAATTCAGCTTTTTCTTTCTTTTATTTATGTTTGAGAGCACAGTCCCTGGAATGGCAGTACCCACAGGTGGCAGGTCAGTTTATCTAATCTAGATAATCTCTCATATGCATACACAGAAACTGTCTAATATGGATAGTAAATGATGAGAATGATTATGTCTGCTAATTAAAATTAGTTTTCTCAAACTAGCAACATTAGCCAGCACAACCTCAGCTTTTGTCAGCTTAGCTCTCAGAAAAATGACCTTTAAGATACAACTTACTTCGTTTTATCTCTATAAACTCATGTATGTCTTAAAATTAAAAATGTATTCAGTACTACTTAAAGTCCTCAGCATTTAGTTATTTTACCACTGCTTAAAATTCTTAAGTCAGAGTCCCATCTAAGATTCAGGGTGATCTCTTAATTGTAAGATTATATAAATTTCAGTTAATTTCTTATAATACACAGTGGCATGGAAAAATAATTTCCGTGCAAACAAGAATGTTGGGATACCAAGGCATGATGAAATGAGGTCAAACCTGAATTACAAGCTGGAATACACCAGTTTTTCTGTTTCCACACCACGTCTTTGACGGAATGTTTTCATCACCTAAAGCCCGAGTGTCTCCTATCCAGATTTCCCCCTGCCTTGCATGTAGCCCTCCACTTGGTCAGTTCCACTCTGTGCTGCAGCTGCTTTCAAGGATGAAAGTGTTTCAGGGACCACAGGCTCCTGGTGTCTTCATTTCAAATCCATTATCTTCACATTATCCTGTAATAGCTTCCATAAACTATGCAGCATATAAGTTATTTTCCCCAAACCTATGAGTCATCATAGTATGGCTACAACACTTTTAAATCAGTGTGTTGATGAGTGAACATTATGTATCTATCAGACTGCTGTGAATACTGCTGTGTGAGCAAACAATGCAGAAACTTTATTGAAAGACAGATTTCAAGCCTTGGAAATGTTATTAGTGTGTCTTCTATGTCACGTGCTATTTCTGCTTGAATTGATTTAGGAGCTTCTATCATTTTTGTTATTTTTCAAGACAGGCTTTTTTCATTTGAGGGTTCAGTCATCAGTATATAATGTCCCCATTTGTGTATGTGTCTCTCTCTGTGTGTATTTCTAAATACATAACTACAGTCTACTCATTCTGTATAACATTTGCATGTGTGTTTTGGGGGTTCACCATTTGTTTACATTTCATTACCATTCATTGATACAATTCTTCTTTCTTGTGTATTATGTGCTTCCTGTTTGAAGATGTGTTGATGGCCCATGTGTTACATATTGCTGTTCTGTTTTCTCTCCTCCACTGATCTATATTTTTGAAACAATACTCCACTGTCATAATTATTAGAACTATTCAACAAATAATTTATGATGTGGGCTGTTTATAGTTTCCTTTTTTAAAAAAATATAACTGACAACTTCGATTTCATAAAACCTTGTAGTGTTCCTTACTCCTGCTATGTGACTGGGGTTTTGTATTTTATTTAACGATTAATATAAGTGGTAGTGTTTTAGGAAATTTGAACATAACTTTCCCAATATTGGCAGAAATATGATTCCATTACCCTTTCCTTTAATCTTTTTCAATAAATGTTTATAGTGTTATTTGTATAGGTTTCTCACATTCTGGCTAATTTTACTTCTAAATCTTTGTTTATCATTACAATAGTATGATGATATTGTTTTCCTCTATTTATTAATGAGGAAAAATATATGCCACCGAACACTATGATTTCATGCTGACTCAAGCTCTCCAAAATGGCCATGCATTTAAAGAAATAATAAATAAATTTTATTCCTAGAGGAAAGAAAGAATCAGATGCATGTATTTATACAGACTTTTCAGTATAGTGTTTATTTAAGATTAGCATATTTTTTTTAATTTTATGCTATTTGTCTCAGGTCTTTAATAAAAGTTCATAAAATTTGTAGAGTCTCTTCAGTCTGGATAACCAGAGATGAGTTGTTTCATTGTCCGTCCCAAGCGGAGATCTTTTGTTGTTGTTCAGTTAAAGTTACTCGGTAGTTCTTGTTCCCCAAACTGTTTTTAACTGATTTCCTAGAATCTCACCTCCAAGAAATTAGGTTCAGTGTTCAGTGAACACATAATTTTTTTTTCCATTTGATTTTTGCAGTCTTACACTGTAGGAGTCTCCTGTCCAGACTTATTCAATGTCTATTACCTCAGCCTGTTTGAACTGTCACGTCCCTATCAAACCTTCAAATACTTGGCTCTATTGAATCTCACATTCAATAACGGGACCTACAATGCCAACAAGATGATCCCAATGGAAGTTCAGGCCCCACCTGCTTTCATGGCTCCCATCATTTGCAGGAGCGACTATCTGGGGTTTTCTTTCTTTATTTTTTCTTCTTAAAAGCATACTTTTATTTCAAATTATTGAAACAATACTGGCTCTGAGTATATAATTTAGAAATTAATATTTGGCCTCATGGTTATGGAGATACAGATATTAATCCTTCATAGAAAACGTGACACTCTGTACTGTTACACTCTCTTAACTCTTTCATAAAGTGTGTGTTTATGTAGGTGATCATGTGATGAGGCACACATGAGGAAGTCCGAGGCCAATTGTCAAAGTTGAGTCTCCTTCTCCCATGCGATCCTGAGGATAAAGAACTCAATATCAGCCCTGAAAGTACATACCTTTACATTCTGATCTCTATTGCCAGTTCAGTTTTAATATTAAGCAATATTTTTATGTTTCAAAAGTATTGTGAAATGAATCCTTAGTTATTTTTGTTACTTTAGATTGTACTTTCATGAGAGAAAATAAAAACAATCTTTCAATGTCAAAACATCATCAACTCTATAGTATATTTTCAAAGTAATATCTTTAATTTTTTCTTAATTATGGAAAAGTTATCTCATATATTAGCTTTGAATTTTTTATATATGTTCAAATGATGATATTTAACACTGAGTGTTTTGTAATGACCTACTAAAAAGAGATCTTAAGCAAATTTTGGGTACATTTCACAATCATCCTCTATTTTGATTTTGTGATTCTCTTATTGAACATAAAACCTGCAAATTCTGAGAGACCTTAAAATCAAGATTAACCCAGGATCCCTTGTCTATGACACCTTTTTTTTTTTAACAGAAAATATGCTCTTTTCCATGTAATTTATTATAGTCAAGTTTTTCCCTAACCTGCTTTTTCTCGACATCCCAACCTTCTGCTTGTCTGGAGTACAGAAAACTGCATGCCCTCTGACTTAGACCTTCTGAAGATACAAACACTTGTTTCTATGCTTTCAATACATACACACACACATACACGTGGGTGTGTGAGTGTGCCTGTATGTGTGTATGCCCGCATTCATGGATCAGTTTGTGGTGTCCCCAGTATTATAATGTGGTTGAAGACCTACAACCAAAAGTATTAGAAATCACATTCCTGGAAAAGAATTTTACATTTTTACTAAGTGATATTTAAGATGCGTTTCCTCTAGCTTTCTCAAATCCTTGAATACAAAACAGTGGGAGGCCCTAGTCTATCAGGTTTGGGTTCATCTCCTCCTTTCCTGAGTGAGGAACAGAGGTTTTCTTACTGCAGAAGGCTGGGAAGGAAATGACCTATATTTTATAGTCCCTACAGTTTCATGTTACAAGAAATATATACATATATATATGTGTGTGTGTGTGTGTGTTTACATAGATAGATAGATAGATAGATAGATAGATAGATAGATAGATAAACATATCTGTGTGTGTTGTTTGTTGGTTGAAATGTTAATTTTAACTTCCATTTTGATATATTTTTAGAAATTATAGATTGTTATTTTCACTTATATTGCATTATGGGCTGATGAGCAGATTTTTTTACCTAAAATATCCATTAATTTTAGTCGCTTAAAGGTTAATTGTATAATTGTTAAAATTATGTGAAGACCTTTCCACTATATAACTGAAAATATGAAAACATTATAAAATTATAAAAATAAAACATTCAGATTACCAAATCATTAATTGGACAAATGAGCTGAACAGACACTTTTCAAAAGAACTAAAATTAGTCAATAAATTTCGGGAAAAGTATAATTTAATTATTTTAGAGAAGAAAATAATAGCTATTTTGAGATTTTGTCACATACCATTCATAATGTATATCATCAAACCATGGGCATTTTAAAAAGAAAGAATGATTTTATAGGATTGTTTTAGTTAACATTCAGTATAAAATATTATGCAATGAATAAAATATTTAGATATTCTGCTTTTACAATTTTTATCACAGGAATATGTTTGAATAAAATAAAATTTTTATTTACTAAGTGGCAAGCTCTCCCCATCCTTCCCTTCTCCCTTCTCTCTCCCCATCTCCCTTTACCCCCACCCTACCCCCACCCCCAAGCTCCCAACTTTTGCCTGGCAATGTTGTCTACTTCCAATATCCAGGAGGATGACTATATGTTTTTCTTTGGGTTCACTTTTTTATTTAGCTTCTCTAGGATGATGAATTATAGGCTCAATGTCCTTTATTTATGGCTAGAATCCACTTATGAGTGAGTAGATACCATATTCATCTTTTTGGGTCTGGGTTACCTCACTCAGGATAGTGTTTTCTATTTCCATCCATTTACATGCAAAATTCAAGATGTTTTTTTTTTTTTTTTTTTTTTTTTTTTTTTTTTCTGGAGCAGAAGCCATGTGAGAGCGCTGCTTACTGGCCTGCACCTCACATCTTTCTCAATCTGCTTTCTTATATAACCCAAGCCAGTAACCCAGAAAGTTCCCCACACTACAGACTTAGTTTTGTAGGACTTTTCTTAGTTGAGATTCCCTCTTCTCAGCTGTGTCTATGATTTGCTCCTCTTGGAACCAAGGTCTCTGTCTTAGTTACTCTTCTGTTGCTTCAGTAAAACACTATGACCAAGGCAACTTAGAGAAAGAAAGAGGGAGAGAGGAAAGGAGGGAGGGATGGATGAAGGTGAGAGGAAAAAAAGAAGAAAGTGAAATATAAATCAAATTTTAATCTGTTTAAAAATCACCCAAGATGTCATTTTTTTTTTTTTTTACTGCTGTGTAGTACTTAATTTGTATATATTCCACACTTTCTTTATCCATTCTTCCATTGAAGGGCATCTAGGTTGTTTCCAGGTTCTGGCTATTACAAATAATGCTGCTATGAACATAGTTGAACAAATGCTTTTGTAGTATGATAGGGCATCTCTTGGGTATATTCCCAAGAGTGGGATTGCTGGATCCTGGGGTAGATTCATCCCGAATTTCCTGAGAAACTGTCACACTAATTTCCAAAGTGGTTGCACAAGTTTGCATTCCCACCAGCAATGGATATACCTTCTTCTCAGCATCTCATGGAACCTTCTCAAAAATTGACCACATACTCAGTAACAAAGCAAACTTCCAGAGATACATTTAGTAACTACCTGTGTCTTATCGGAGCACCATGGAATAAAGTTAGAATTTAACAGTAATTCTACCCTCAGAAAGCCTACAAACCATGGAAGCTGAACAGTCAATTACTGAACCACCCCTCGGTCAGGGAAGAAATAAAGAAAGAAATTAAAGTCTTCCTTGAATTCAATGAAAATAAAGACACAACATACCCAAACCTATGGGACACTATGAAAGCAGTGCTAAGAGAAAAGTTCATAGCTCTAAGTGCCCACATTAAAAAACGGAGAAAGCTCACATTAGAGACTTAACAGCACAGCTGAAAGCTCTAGAAAAAAAGAAGCAGACTCACCCAGGAGGAGAGGAAGACTGGAAATAATCAAACTGAGGGCTGAAATCAATGAAACAGAAACACAGAAAACAATCCAAAGAATCAATGAAACAAAGAGCTGGTTCTTTGAGAAAGTCAGAAGATTGACAAACCTTTATCCAAACTAATCAAAAGGCTGAGAGAGAACATGCAAGTTAACAAGATCAGAAATGAAAAGGGGGACAAAACAACAGACACTGAGGAAATTCAGAGAATCATTAGGTCTTACTACAAAAGCTTATATGCCACAAAGTTGAAAATGTAAAAGAAATGGACCTGTTTTTAGATAAGTACCATTTATCATTTTAATTTTTACTAATTCATACAAAATATTTTTTTTTTTTTTTGGTTTTTCGAGACAGGGTTTCTCTGTAGCTTTGGAGCCTGTCCTGGAACTAGCTCTTGTAGACCAGGCTGGTCTCGAACTCACAGAGATCCGCCTGCCTCTGCCTCCCGAGTGCTGGGATTAAAGGCGTGCGCCACCGCCGCCCGGCCATACAAAATATTTTTAAATTAGCTATTTAAACATGGTTAAGAAAAAGCACTGTATCTTTTCACAGTCAGTAATTGAAAGATATCCATCTCAGCATCAAAATGGGAAAGGGATTATTTTCACTTAGGTGTCTTGATTTGTAGATATGTGTGCCAAAAAGACTCCAGGAAAATTATAAAAGGATTAAAATTTATTTTCTTTTTATTTTGCAAAAGAAATGAAACATAATAAATTATTCTCACCTTCACAAAATATAGTTTATTTTTTTCTGAAATTTATTACTTGTATTAAGACTAAATTTTGAGTTTTATTTTCATAAGTTTCTTATAGCCTTTGAAACATCTCATTATTTCTTATAAATAGCCTGTAACAGAATATATAGTCTTTGAATGCTGTTTATGTTTTAGTTTTATAACAAGTTAAAGATCAAAAGAACTTTTCTTATTTGGGGATATGACTGATCTGGTAAAGTGACGGCTGAGAAAGCATAAGGACTTGAGATGAAACTCCAGCTTCCACGTAAATGTCAGCTGTTGCGGTACCGATCTGCAGCTCCAGAACTAGAGAGGTAAAGATAGTTTGATTTCAGGGGCGTGTTTAGCCAACAGTCTAGCCACAGTAGTGAGCTCTTGGGTTAGTGAGAGATGTCTTCTTAGATATGTAGAGCGAGTTCAGATAGAAAGTAGTTATCAACCTCTGGCCTCTGCACAAATGTACATGGATTAGCACACCTTTCCACATGGGTACATACTATGAACATACATGTGTACATACATATATTATAAAAACGTACACACATACTTTTCTTTTTATTATTTATTATTTTATTTTTTAAAGAAACAAAGTTGGTGACTAAAAGATAGCCTTGAATTGACAATTCTATTAATTAAGCCTGGTTTCATTCTAAGGAATTAGTCAACCAGTTAATTCAAAGTAGACCCAAACTTTTCATAAAATTTTAAGTAGTTTTTGAAATTAAATGTGCCGTAAGTTGTTTAAATGTATGCTCATGTATATTGTTACTCAAATCCTTTTGGGGGTTGGGGTAAATTTTTGTAAATGCATTCTTTCAGAATGTGAATGCATGGAACACTTTGATTCTCTGACCTGAGAGACTTTATTTTGAGGTTACTCAAGTGGTCAAAGAGGCAAGAGGGACTGTATCTTCAATGTAAACTTCAGGTATCCCAGGAAACTCTGCTTCGCTTTGTATTGCCCAGTCTGTAGATGGAAAGAATGGTTTGCTCACAGCTCAACCTTTCTTTGTAACTGAACATTTGAAGCTCCAGAGCCTCCCTATTTGATCTGTAAATATCAGGTCACCCTGGACTCCATCCACTGCAGTTCACTTGCTATAAAAACTTGTTCTGTTTCCTGATTTCTAGTATTCAGCTCTAAGCTGCTTTCTTTTGCCCACAAAAATGGTACAAAAAATGCCTTCCAAACTATGATCTTCTTCTAGTCAGTATCACGTACTATTAGTATTAGAAACAAAACAGATAGTTTGACTTGGATTTTCAAACATGAATTTGAGTCCATAATCAACCCTAAAAAAAATATAATAATGTAAAAGTGTGTTTTGGCTAGTAACTTTTATTCTTTTTATGCTATGCATTCTTGTGTTGTCTACTTTTTAGTAAAAGGTATGATACACTTTGAAAAATTTAAAAGAGATTTTAAATGCATGGATTTATTTCCATGCTCATAAAATTCGTTGTTCACAGTGTGATGCTGTTATGGAAAAAAAATGCTGCATTGCTATTTCTTTAAACATCTGAAAGTGTTCTCAGTAAACTGAACTGTTAGTAGAACTTGCACCCCGTATGTAGATAGGGCCTAAACCTATATTGGTTCAGGTGTCTTTAGTGATTAGCAACAAGGAAGATCCCTATTGAACTGGATAGTTATTTTTCACAAATGTTGCTATCTGGATGACAATTCCAAAACACATATCAATATTTAGGTGAAAAAATGTGAATTTTGCCAGTACAATTTTTCTGTTTTAATGATTTCTGCCTTCCACTGGAAACAAAAAAAGCACAGGAGCAACAGAGTCATTCAGGGTTTGCTTATGGCTACGAAAATAAAATTCTTTGCTGAAGTTTTTTTATCCTAGATTTATTTCATACACCTTCTGAAGTATAAAGGGTATTTGAGACAGCCAAATGTAACCTCAAGGCTGCCAAAAAGCCGAGTCTCATTTAACATTGTTTGGCCTTTGGGAAAACTAATGAACAGAAAAAGATACTTAGGAAAGCTGTCTTCATAGACTGGGTAGGAAAATGCCTGCATGCGATCCTGAAAACAATTTTTGAGGTGCATATTCTCTTTTTACATCTGTTATTCAGAGTCTTTTCAGCAGTATGCTGTGGTCTCATGTCATCATTAGTGTTCTGAGCTTAAGGCGGGCTTTGTCTAAATTTGTTCCTGGCAAGTACACATTTCCATCCATTACTGGCTTATTGGGCAGCCTCTCCTGCTCTCTGAGTCATAGTTATACTTTCGCTATCTGACCCTAGACTCTAACGGTCTCTATAGTGCAAAAACTCTAGACTCACATGAAGCAAAACTCTCCATCAATGCTCTTCAGTGACCCTTTTACAGAATTCATATGCAAAAACAGCACTCGTAGTTGAAGACCCTGGATTTTCAGTGTGTAATTTTTCTTATCTGTTCCTGAGATTTTTTTTCTTGATTTTTTGTTTCATCTGAAGAGGGTGATTTGCTGGCTATACTATTTGTTAAACTTATTCCACCCTCTTATCAAAGTAAAGAGATGTGCCTCCAGTTACATAACAGTGCTTATAGGAACTTAGAAAATCTACCTACTATGCTTCATATATCTTCTGCTTTATATCTTAAACTTTTGCAGAAGAAAACAAGTAGTTTTTGCTATCTGCTAATGATTCTGAAGGATAATTAGTCCTATGAGGACCATTCTCCTCCTCTTTGTATTATCTAATGATGTTTCAGTCATCTAGTAATTCATATGTGTTGGGATATCAATTTGACATCTGCATACGGATGATAAATGATTTGAGTTAGTCAATTTTTTGAACTGGTCTTGCACTGCTAGATATGATCTTTTTTTTTAAGGTGGTGGAAAGGAAGTGTTATGAGATAATTCTCTTATATCTTGTAAATATTTGTCACTTCTATTGGTTTAATAAAATGCCAATTGGTCAGTAGCCACACAGGAAGTATAGGTGGGGTAAACAGACTAAGAAAATTCTCTGAAGCACAAAGGTTCAATCTGCAGTAACCAACCAGATGCAAAGAAAGCAAGATAAAAATGTTGCACTGAAAAAAGGTATGTGATGTTTCAAAAATAATCTTCCTAACACTCAAATCCCACGGAACAAGTAAATGCCTAGCTTGTAGAAAAGCACAGATTTATTGTGCATAGATGGTGATCCTGAAGTTTATTATCTATAATCATTTCCCATGCAATCAAGATGAGATAAAAATCACTCAGCCTGCTGGGTAGTGGTGGCGCATGCCTTTAATCCTAGCACTCAGAAGGCAGAGGCAGGTGGATCTCTGTATGTTCGGGCCAGCCTGTTCTACAAGAGCTGGTTCTAGGAAAGGCACCAAAGCTACAGAGAAACCTTGTCCTGAAAAGAAAAAAGTCACTCAGGTCACATATGATGGTGCCTCCCTCATATTTGAAAAGGATACTAGCAGGCTGGTAAACTTGAAGTCTCTAGATAATTCAACACAGTCAAGTCACAATCTCATATTTAAAAAAAACTGGGAAAATGATTTTAATTCATGTTACCTATTTACAAAACAACTTATGGTCCAAATATAATTACTAAGAATGCACACAACAACATCATGAAATAAATTATGCAGTACAGGAGATTGTCATTTGAGAGTTATTTCTTAAAGGAGAAGATAGTCAGTGGAAAACCAAATACATAGGTCTTCATATAACTTATAGACGAACTATATATCATGAGTCTTTGCTAAAAAGCCTTCAGTTATGGCTATGAAAGATGAAGCTCATTTATTTGAGCTCATTACATATAGCTTTTCTTCCAGATGTTCAAATGAAATAAGATTATTCTTTCAAGAGTACAAAATGTTTAACCTTACATATATTTGCATGTTATTATTACCACATCAATGCCATGTCCTGTTCATTCCTCCTCAGTTGATTCATAAAGAAGTCTTTGGCACATAAACAAAATATTCTATTATATTAATAAGGAATTAATTTTAAAACCCTAAGCCAGTTTCAGTCATGGTCTTAAACAATTGGCCATTTTATTCTGTTAGAATTAATGTTCAGAAAGGGAGAGGCTAGGATTTAAAATTATAAGATAAGCTATTACAATTTATACTTTTTGTATCAGCATCATAACCAAATAAACAAGATAAAAAGTTTTTGAATATTACATTCTTTAAAGACGAAGGTGGTTTTTTCGTTGTTTTTATATATGTATGCATATGTATCATGAAAATATAAGTGTAAAATGAAATGAGTTAGAATTAAATAATGAAGAGGTACTTCAGTGTAGAACACAGTTTCATGGAACAGAATAAAGTATCCTCAAATAATCATCCAAATTACACCCAACTGATTTTTGATGAAGGAGCTATGAACACCCAAGGAGAAAAGGACACTCTATTCAGTAAATAGTGTGAAGAAAACCTAGATAACAAAGTAAAGAATAAAAAAGGGAATTGTTTCTCATTGGTTAAACTATTAATTATGAATGTATTAATTAACTCAATTTAAAAACTAAATTTTCTAACAGTTAAAAAGCATAAAAATAGTTCAGTATATTTGCATAGGAAAAATTATGGATATAACCCTAAAATCATGAATAACAACAAAAAATTTAAAATTAAGCAAGGATTTATAATGTTAAATGCTAAAATATAACAAGTGAAGTCAATAATAACTCAAAAGATGGAGACTGAAACCTGATAAATTTCTCTTTAGGCAAAAATAAGTGCTCAAAACTGATGCCCTGAGTTCAACCCACAGAATTCATGTTGAAAGGACAGAAGCAGCTACTTTAAGTTGTCTGCTGACAATATATATGCCTGAATCATTTACACATATAAACTCAGCAATAATATATGTTTTTAATAAGGGAGAATACTATGGAAATATTGCAGTAGGTATTTATCATGTGATCTAACCTTTAAATTTTAAGTCCTTCAAGAGTTAAGCATCACATTTCAATGAGAGCTCATTAATCATCAAGATAAGAGCTATTTTTAAGTAATGAATTAATTGTGAATTCAAAACTAAAATATACAAAAAAACCAAAGCATTTTTATCAGAAAGCATTCTATGCTTGGCAGAGGCCGAAGTCAGTGAAAATCAGCACCAGTTGAAGATAACTTTAATTTATATATAATCTTCAAAGTATGCAATAATTTTATCCTAGTTTTTGATAAAAATGCAAATGAGATCATTTACTTCTCTTCGGTAGTAAGAATTACTTATGACAGTCTATCCCAAAGTAAACATTCAACTTTTTCACTGTGAAAAACTTTTCAAGAAAACATTTGGAATTCTCAGGTTTGGAAGCTTTATTCCTCAGTCCTTGGCTTCTTTATTTGGGACTTGGATGACGCAGTCTATCATCACACACAGGCATGATAACACAGTCCTATTAAACTTCCTAGGAGCCCAGAAACAAGGACAGTGGTAAAGCAGAGTCCAGAATTTCCACAAATGCCTCAGTGAGAACAAATATATCTAAATCAATGGAAAAGATAAGCGCAACAAATTGAAAGGATCGACCAAGATGAGAATCCAGGTAGAAAATAATAAACACTGAATCTTCAACTTGCATTAGTGAAGAATCCGATTTTCCAAGTATTTAGAGAGTCTCCCCCTAGTCCTTGATTCCTACAGCTAACAAAGTCACTCTCATGCACTGACATTGTTTAGCAGTTTTACTCTATATACTTCTCAGCGAGCACTTCCCAGGATTTCCATTAAAGGCTTGGACCTCACTGGCCACTCCATGAATTAACATGTACAACAGTACCTATAAAAACTCCTGTCATGTCTCCTTCCTTTTTCAACCTTTCCTTTAAAATGTTGGTAAAAGCCTCCATTACCATAAAACAAACTACTTTATCTTACCTGTTTTGTTATTAGCAAATTTTAAGATTTTCATAATTATCTTGTCATATAAGTAAATTGTATGTGACATTCAGTTTACGTTGGTAACATTTATATATATATGTATGTATATATATATATATATATACATATATATATAATTTATGATAGAAGTTAAATCAATTAGGCAAATAATCAGGCTAGCTAGCGCTAGCAAGAAGATAAAACAATTATACTTCTTTATGTATTATAAAGTGAAAACTCACAAAACAGGAACAAGAAGTCCAAGCTCATCTATGTCATGAGGGAAACACACACAGAGAAAGCACACCTGGGTCACTCACTGTTTTTCTCTGGGTCCCAGAAAACCACACCCTAACTTGGTCCCACCTCTTAAAGACAATTGGCTAACAAGGCTTACCCACCAATTTATTTAAAATTTCATTTCTTCTAATAATTGATCCAAACTCATATTCTACAATTCATTAAAAATGTCATATTGTAAAAATCTATTTCATAATTACAACTGCTTAAAGCTCAGAATTCATGACTCATTAGACATGTTATATTAGACATTTTTATTTAAATTTTGAAACCTATTTTCAAATTGATAACTCTATCTTGACCTTATTCTCTTTAAAAAATGATACAACCCAAAGTTTATAAAAGAAAGAGAATGCAATATGTAGAATGCAGTGATGAAGGGATCATGAGATTAGCTGGATAAATAGCAATTATGGCCAACATGGAATATATATTACAATATATCTTAATATTGTTTCTAATTTATAAAAATTATTAATTAATACTGAGATATTTGAGGATGCATAGTCATGGTTTTCAAAAAATATATTCACATCTCTTAAATCTTTACCATATTTTAAAGTATTTACTCATCAAAATATTTTATTCATATGGCACATTAATGGTAATTACATGTAAAATCTCTAACAACAACAACAATAAGAGAGCAATAAGTACATATATTTAATCTATGAATTACCAATGATATATAGAGAATTATATTTTATATGCTAATAGAATTAAACTGTATAGTAAAATTCATATGTCTCAGATATCAAACAAATTTTTCACATGAAAATAAAGGTGAAAATGTTCAGCAAGCACACACACATATATAATTTACCAGGAAAAATATAAATTCTTTAAATTATCTGCTAATTACAGCACAGAATACTTACTTGCATAGGTTGAAATCAAAACACAACACTAGAGTCTTGGCAAAGAGGCTTTTGCCATTAATCATAATTACCGAACATTTTGAATGGATCCAAAAGTCACAGCTACCTAAATTACAAAAAGTATAGCAAATTTGGAAGATTCTTTTAAGCAATTATGTTAATATTCGCTCATAAATGATGTCAATGTTGTGATTTTCCCAGCATAATAATCCATTATTTTCTAAGTCATCAAATGATGGATATGAATTTAAATTTGAATGAATGTAAACAGAATGCAAGAGATTTTTCTAAGCACACTTATTAATTAGTACAATTGCCAAACAATAAAAGTATCTATTTTTATTTTATTTATTTTTTACCTGAATGAAAATTTAAATAATTCTGTTAGTAACTAAATATTAAAAATATATATTAATTATTCATATATACTTAAATAGGTACAGTTAGGTGGAAATGGGATTTGCTAAAAGTAGTGACAAACTTTACGTAAAACATATCTCAAAATATATTTCATTATTTTAGAAATTTAAGATATTTTATACAATATTATTTGCTTTTAAGAAGTTTTTTTTACTGGATAATATAGCATTTATTTTGAAATATCTACTAATTGAAATAATTTTACATAATAGGTAATATCAGCAGAAATTTGAATAATGCTGAGAGATTGAAATTATATCCGAAGAATAGTCCCTCCAAATTTCAAAAGAAGCTCTCTACTTTTTATTAACAGGTAATTGATGCTGTATAGGATATTCAATATGAATCACTGATACTGGTAAAATCATACAAGTGATCTGTAAAATGAAAAAGCAAAAGCCGGTCCTTATTTCTTGATCTTTCCTTTTTCTTTTCTGTTAGTATGTCCTGTAGAACCTTGCCCCCCACACTGAACTTTGTGTTTCTTGTTTTTTTTTCTTTTTTTTCCCCGCACCCCTGTGTGTTTGTTAGTTTTATGTTTAATTTTTTTTTTGGGGGGGGGGGTCGAGACAGGGTTCTCTGTAGCTTTGGAGCCTGTCCTGGAACTAGCTCTTGTAGACCTGGCTGGCCTCGAACTCACAAAGATCCACCTGCCTCTATGCAATCTAGATTGTATTATATACAATTTTGTTGTGAATAATGGAGACCCACCTGTCCTTAAACTAAGCTCTTTCAGTAACACAAGGCAAATGGCTGAGTTTCCTTTTCTACTATTACAGGAGGCCACATTTATCAGCAAAACTGATGCATTACTTAAACAGGTATAACATTCAGAACGTTTTTTGAGATGGCTTAAACTTACTTAAACCTTAACAAACAGATTAGCAATAGCATGATACCAATGTACACAGATTTGCTGAAATAATATTTCTGTGCTTCACAATATAGCATCACAATATATTGATGGGGAAATTAATCTATACATTTACACTAGTAAGACAACTGGAATTAAGTTTAAAATTCCATGTGGGTATATGCATTCCTTTTCTGAAATATTGCATGAACATTTATTATACAGTAAATGTCTTTTTCTTTAATAACCAGGTCATATGTTGCCAACACTAAGCCTTCTCCTAATATGCAAATATTCCATTTCTATTTCTCTCCTGTCTCCAACTTAACATCTGTCACATGCATCATTGTATCCCAAAGTAACCAAGTTGGGAAAGAAGATGAATATGACTCAATAAATGTAGTAAATAGAACGACACTTATGTTATTTAAAGTGCTTTGACATATGTTACATTTCAATAAAGACAACATTTTAAAAATATTATTTAACTTTTAGAGAAAATGTCATTGAATTCAGGAAATAAATAATAAATTAGCTCTAATGTCAGAAACAATAAGGAGATTAGAGATTTAAACTGTAAATATTCTACAGTAACACAGAATCTAAGGAACCTGTTTTTATCTCTATCAACAACTTTCATATATTTCAAGTTGAACATATAAGATTTCTTTACTTTTTGTTCATATTTTCTACTCTATTTTATAACATTTTAACTGTTTCATTTATTATCATGTATTTTTATTTGTAAATCACTAAAGTATTTAATGCTTATTTCAATAGGAAGAGATTTCTTTACATTTCACATACTCAATGCTGAGTAATGAAAAATACATGAATCGATGATAACATTGCTCTCCTTGGGTTACTATCTTGGGCAATAATATTTTTAAGGAATGCTCACAAGGTAAGTTTGCTTAGTTAAACTTTAATTTTAAATGGTTTAGAACCTAAAATTAAAAAAGCTGAGAACACTTAAACTTAAACATAAATACTGTAGTTTCATTCATAATTGCCAACAATGAAAAGAATCAAAATGTGCTTTAATAGGTAAATGACTAAACTGTGACACACCCAACAATGAAATGTTACTTATTCAAAAGAAATAGTAAAGACATAAATCAAACTTAGCACATCTTAATAACTAGAAATTTGCTTTGTTCAAAATTTGTATTTGCTATAATTCAAAATATTCAACATTCTGAAGAGGAAAAGTATAGAAAATGTATTTTAAAAAAGAGAGAACCAGTGGTTATAAAAGTTTAAATCATAATGAAGAATGAATAGACAGAACTTGTGGGGTTTTAAACAGCAAAAGTTTTCTGGGCAATGTCATAATTATGAAGTCATACCATTATAAATATGTCTAAATGCAGTTGTACAAGAGGCAGAGTGACACTCTATGTAAACAATAGGCTTTCATCCCTGTCAGTTACAAAAGGCATTGTGAGAACATCTGCTGTGGGGATAGTGATAAGCATCTGCAATTGATTTTCAACTTTGCTGTGAAAATAAAGTAGCTCTAAAACAATAAAATTTAGTTAAAGTATCAATTAACCAGTATCATCCAAAACATGGCAACTTCATGTTTTCAATAAACTTCTTAAACTCATGATTGTGTGCCTTAGTTGGGTGTCTACTGCTGGGAAGAGACCCCAAGACTATGGCCACTCTCATAAAGGAAAACAATTGGGGCTGGCTTATAGGTGCCTAGGTGTAGTACATTCTCATCATAAGAAGCTGATGGCACACAGTCAACATGGCGTTGGAGAAAGAGTTGGCAGCTCTACATCTGGATCCTCAGGCAGCAGGAAAAGACTGAGCCATGTGGCCTGACTTGAGCTTCTGAGACGTGAAAGTCTACTTCAGTGACAGATTTTCCCCTACAAAGCCACATCTATTCCAGCTAGGCCATATTTCTTGACAGTGCCATTCCTGGAGTCTACAGGGGGTAATTTTCGTTCAAACTGCCACACTTGGTTGCTTTTATTTGAGTTTTAAATCTACTTGAATATTGAGACTGAATTCATTTTTGGTGTAGGAGGTACTTCTGTTTGTGTGTTGCTTTTATTGGTTAATGAATAAAGATACTGCTTTGGCCTGATAGGGTAGAACTTGGGTAGGCAGACAAGACAGAAATGAATGCTGAGAGGAAGGAAGGCCAGAGTGAGAGAGAGACACCATGGAGCCGCCAGAATCAGACATGCCAAATCTTTCTTGGAAAGCCACTGCCACGTGGTGATACATAGATTAATAGCAATGGGCTAAATCAAGGTATAAGAGTTAGCCAATAAGATGTTAGAGCTGATAGGCCAAGCAGTGATTTGATGAACGCAGTTTCTGTTTAGTTATTTCGGGGCTAAGCTAGCTGGGCGGCAGGGGCGAATAAGCAGCTTGCTCCTTGCAAGACATTTTTATGTAAATGAGGCATAGGTATGTTTTCTTTAAATGTGATAATAATTAGAAGAGAATTTTATCTACTAGGAAGGATTATAAATTTTATATTATGATAAAGGTTTCCTCTAATTTATTACATTTAAATATTATGTTCTTAGTGACCACAATTCATAAAAATTTTTGTCTGAACTTAATATAGACTGATATCAGTTTTCTATGTTCTAATAAGTAGCTCTTTTCCCTTGACCAACTAGATTTTTCATTCTTTAACCTTGTTTCTCATAACTGTTATGTTCTTTCTCAATCCTAGTTCAGTTCATGCTGAAAGCTTTTGTGATCCTATGAATGAAAACGGTCTCACTGATTCCATGACCTGTGTAAGTCTGATAAATGTTATGGCATGCAGTATACTTTACTTTCCCGGGTGATAATCTCTAAAAATTAGCTTAAATCAAGTATTTCCTGTTTTCTCCTTCTATTTTTTTTATTCCATCCTTTTCTTGTGACAAATCTGAGACAACGCCAAGGTCCACACTCAGTGTTAAATGGGGCAACAACCTATGTACCTTACTAGTTCTTCACTTAACTCCATAGAAGTGTCTATGCCTTCATCTATGATCCATCTACTTTAGTCTTCCAGTGCAGAGAACTGTATTCTTGGACATAAATTAAAACATATTTTTGGGTGCTCTAAATTTTTACCAAAATTATAGAAAAGTTCTTTTTCATACTTATGTGATTATTTTTTCTTGTCAAAGGTAGCTACCTATATTATTTTATTAATTTAAGACTGACCAAGAAATAACGCAATGTACACATGAAAGGATAAAATTAACTATAGCTTCCATGGGCTCTCTTTGTTGATATTTTATTCATCACATGATGAATATCTATATTTTATTAACTTCAGATAAGATACACCATATGACTGCAACTACCAAATGGTAACCACAGCATATTTTTGGTCGATTTTCCTTGTAGAAAATTTTTCATCAGTGTAGCCGTTATGATGGAACAGTATATATAAATTAGCAACTTTCTAAAGTAAATTACATTAAAAATAAAATTGCGCTGAGCTGTGGTGAAAAATACATTTAATCCCAGCTCTTGGGCAAAGGCTGTCAGATCTGAGTTCAAGACCAGTCTTGTCTACAGAGTGAGATCCAGAAGAACCAGGATTCTTACACAGAGAAACGCTGTCTCAAAAAGACAAAAAAGAAGAGAAAAGAAGTTGCTTATTTTTACTGTGCATTATACAACGAGTTATAACCAATTGTTTATTTGCTCCTAATGATTCTGAGAATGAGACCAGTGGTCATTAGCTGAAGCCTCTATGATATGCATGTTCGCTTCCTCAAATATGTCTTCCAAGGCAGAAAATTGTCAATATCAATAGCTCTAAATTTTTGTGAAAGTTTCCCCTCTGTTCAGTAGCTAGTAGCTCCCACATACTTTTAGCAATTATATGCAGAAAGTAATTTCTGACTTCCTGAAGAGAAAGGAAGAATTTGTGGACATCATAAAAGAAAATAGCAAATACATTGTTGTGTAAGTTTAAAGTTCAAAACTGCTTTTAATTTATCTTGCCAGTGAATTGCAACTGTGTTACTTAATAAGAGTGCTACAGCATCTAAAACTCAACCTCTACTCTTACAAAAATAGAAATCCAGGATCTTTACAGCTGCACAGCACTCAAAGAAACAGGGACATTGGCAGTAAAATTGTTTTACTGCAGCCATCCAGACAGGTGGAGAGCTTCTTTACCAATTAAGATAGAGGTGATTACTTACTTATATCACATTATATCAGCTTACTCAGCTTATAAAATGTAAGGCAGACATTAACCATTCTTAAATGAAGGCTCCTGCATTAGCAATGTTCTTAGCAAATTTCCTACAGCTAATACATAGTGCCAGGAGAAATTAAATTTAAAACTATCAGATCAAAATCTCAAAGACATCCTAGTATACCATCTTTACTAATTTTCCTTAAATGACATAATAGTCCATTCCCATGACTATATTCTATAATTTTAAACTTGCTTCAACTATTATACAAACTTTGAGACACTAAGGACAATATGAATAAGTGTTTGGCTTTGAATTATTTTAAAATTTATGTAATCATTTTCTTTGTAGAAGGAGAAAGTGAGTATATGTATTGCATTATATCTTTTATATAGTGAAAAATATAAAATAGTGAATGTGCTATATAAAATGCTTGGAAAATCCTATATGAATCATTTAAAAGTTATATACATTCATGGTAGATTTAATTTGGGATTTATTAATTTACTTGTAGTGTTTCTCCCATCATTGGACAGAAAAATGTCTATACAGTGGACAATGGTGAATTCAGAGACTAAAGAACTAATGTCTTGTTATCTAAAGTTTATAGAGCAATAACACTAGATTGTAAATATATCTTCCAATCATGGGGAGAAAATAAATGCTTTTTTAATTTGAACTAAAATGTATTTATTTTAGTACTGTGTTCCCCTGAAGGTCAGAAAATGAGTAAATTTATATTTTCTATCAAGTCCACTTCCTTTATATTACTAAATTATTTTCAACATTTAATTATTTTACAGGATTATTGTCCTCAAGACTCATTCAACATAGTACAAAGAGTTCTGAGTTATACCGAGAAGCTGAACTAATGAGTTTTTATTATGTGATAGATATATAGGTTCTCTCTATGTAGTTCTATCTGTGTCTAGAGCTCACTGTGTAATCTAGGCCAGCCTTGAACTTACAATAATCCTCTCTCTGCCTTTAATTGCTAAGATATTGAGAAGACTCATCACTCTTAATATTGGATCTGAATATTTTAGTATTTATCTTACATAATGCCACTTTTTAAATTTTCAATGACATAAAATTTTATCTAATCACTAAAAATTATACTAAAATTAATACATAATTTACTTTGTTTATAGTATTTATTTTGCCCATTATGTTTTTATTTCATTATTGATCTTTTTTATAAATTATCATTTTGAGTTTTGTGTTTTAATTATATTTCCATATGTCCAAATGTGTGTGTCTTTGCTTCAATATGTATTTCTTGAGCCTTTTATTGTATCTTTTTATTATGTTTGTTTTCTCTTATTCTGCTCTGTCTGTCTTAGTTTAACTTATTATATTGAGACTTTTAAGATGCCTGTATATGTTGTACTGAGAGAAAGAAAGAAAGGGATTTGGATGTGGGGGAAGAGGAGGATCTGGGGAAATGAGAGAGAAAAAACCATACTCATACTATATTGATAGAAAATATTTATATTCAAATAAAAAAAAAGACATTTGGAAATCTGGAAGCCCAGAATTTTCTTTTTTCTTTTCTATTTTTTTAAAAGCCAGACTGATGTAGAAATTAATTTGGTACATCAACTCATTCAATATATGACATTGGGAAACCATTATATTATTGTCATTTAAAATGAGAACTATAAATTATTTCTTGCTTCTCTGAGTCTGAATGTCTTGTTTTATTTTGTTTTCTTCCTTTAAACAATAAAGCCAGATGTCATAATATTGTTAGTTCTCATGCCCAGAACTTAAGAGTAGGGCAATTTACATTTCATACCCTTGAAAGAGCCTCCACAACATAAAAAATTCAGGCAGGCATTAAAAGAAATTGGCCTGTAACATTACAGCTGGTGTCTGAACTGACAGTGAACAGGATTTTCACACTAGTGTGAATTAATTTTAACATCTTTTCTCTATCCTCTACCTAGTTCCTCAGCCTCAGCAAATATAATGTGATCGATGGAGTCTTTCTGCCAAAACATGACTAGATTAAATACGGTGAACCCCACAAGATGTTAAATCACACAGTTTTAGATCTTTAATAAATAAATCCAAGGTCCTCCCAGCTCCCCCTAAGTCCAGGAAGGTGAGCAACCAAACTGACAAGGCTCACAGTGAGCCTGTCCATGCTGTAGAGTTCATGTTCATTGCCGTTGTCCTTGGTTTCTCAGTCCTCCTCCACCGTCAGCCACATTCAGAGAGTCTGGTTTGGTCCCCTGTTCCATCAGTCCCATTCCAACTGGACTTGGTGGTCTCCCGTTAGATCTGTCCCACCGTCTCGATGGCTCTTTGTCTTGGAGAGGGGTGGAGTGGGGGTATGGGTGGAAGGGAGGGGAGGGAACGGGGAGGAGGAGGGAAGGAGATGGAAATCTTTAATAAAAAAAATGAGGAGCCGGGCGGTGGTGGCGCACGCCTTTAATCCCAGCACTCGGGAGGCAGAGGCAGGCGGATCTCTGTGAGTTCGAGGCCAGCCTGGTCTACAAGAGCTAGTTCCAGGACAGGCTCTAAAAAAGCTGCAGAAAAACCCTGTCTCGAAAAACCAGAAAAAGAAAAAAGAAGAAAAAAAAAATGAGGAAAAAAAATAAAAATAAATAAAAAAGAAAATAATAAATAAATAAATAGCACAGCCAATGTTTCATAATTTAATTAATTATGAAAACCTTTGTAATTCTAGAAAAGAAATTAAAAATGGGTAAAATTTTGTGAGAATAATGATCTTATTAAAAATTATAAATTAGTAATGAGAAAGGAAGAATGTAAAGCTTACTTATGGCATATTCATAAGGTTTTTATTCTTACTATTCTTTTTCTTAAATAAAAATAATATTTACAGAAGTTACTTTCTGGTTGTCCCAGGTAGAACTTATTTCCAGGTATTGGTAGCTTACTTCAGGAATGGGGATGGACAAGAAGTGTGTGAGGGGTATCTAAGAAGGTACAGGGGAGGGATGAATGTTACATGTACCACTACATGTCACGAGGATATATGGAGTAGAGAAGGAAAGGAGGAAAACAGGGATCCAGTGTCATGCAGCACCTAGGCTACAGGGTTGAGGAAGATACTGGAGATTTCGAATTATAGGACATGTTGAAGAGTGAGATTGTCTGCCTTGATTAGTGTAGTGGTGTGGTAGGGTAGTAGTATTTTGATGTGGTGTGTCCTGAAGGTCTCCAAGGAGAGAGTGCTATAAGTGTTGTCTTTTAACATGAAAGCATGCTTTGAGGACAGAAGGCTATAGGAGAGAATGTGTTTAGTTCCCTGGGAGTCAAGGCAGAGAGGAAGGAGATGGTATGACAGTTTCTATGCTATGAAGCTTGTGATAAGTTTGAGAAGCTGGAATTGGAGGACTGGAAGAAGGTAAAAGTGAAATCAACAAGTAAGTGGGGAGACAGAACCCTGATGAGACATATCTTGTCACCAAGTCAAGCTTCCTTTGCTAGATATTGATTGCTTCTGAGTTCTGGGTCAAATGAGTCCCATGGGAACCCCAAACAACTCAGGCTATTTTCAGGGCCATTGTTTGCTCACCTTCAATTTATAGTAAGCCCCTGCTGCTGGAAACAATACCAACATAATTCATTGAACATTCAAAGATGAACTGGTGCTTATCAAGATAATTCACTTCTACTTCATATTACCAGGTACTTTGCATGCTCCTGAAGAGAGAGGTAAAATGAACCCAACTAAGACTAGAGAGTCATGGGGCTTAAGGCAAAACCAAATGCTACTGTTTGCTAAAGGTAGATAGCACTAAAATGACTCTTCTTAGTATAAAGTGAGAACATGAATATACCAAGGTATGGTTGTGACAAAAGATTTTTATTGTCTATATCACGGAAAGCACAACCAGAGGCATCTGGAATAGCCCATATCAGGGAGAGAAAATAGGAGACTGAACATGTCTGCAGAATGTACTAGCTCATGAGAAGAGGGAGACAGGGAGACAGTGAAAGATGAAGAGAGAGGAGGAAAGCAGGGAGAGAGGAGAGAGAGAAAGAAAGAGAGAGAGAGAGGGGGGGGGAGAGAGAGAGAGACAGAGACAGAGAGACAGATCTAGGAAAGGAATACAAAAGAGCACCAAGTGGTCACATGGTGAAAATGTCAGGATTATGAAGGAATGGGAAGCTGTTGGATGGGAAGTCCATGAATTAGAAAAGTATTTGGTGTGAGGTTGAGTGAAGAACTGAGAAGAGCCAAGTCAAGGAAACCTAAAGGTCAGCTTGTTCTTTGGTATGCAAAGAGACACCACAGTTCGTCATTTGTCCTGAGTTTCATTGGACAAAATATTAATGTCTTTCTACTGTACTGCAAGATCAGTACCTTACATAACCATTACCAGTGACACTTCTTGTAGCGGATGGGAACAAATATGAAGATATATGGCTGTAAAAGGTACAGAGAGTGAAGACCTTAATCACACCCTAAAAGAGACATCTCTATCAAATTCCTCTCCTTGGGTCTCAGATAAGCCTGTTCAAAAGGAGGCAGGATGTGTAACCATCATATTTGATGGAATATGGAAGGGAATCAAAGTCTTCCAGACACAACAGGACTGACATACGTAAACTCTCAGAATTTGGCAATGAACATAGAACTGGTACATGTCTTTACCAGTAGTCCAAGAGCTGAAAGCAGAAACGGACTCAAATCCTCTTCCTTAACTACATACCCAGTTGATAGCCACTTGCTAACAAGGCAGTCTCATTGGGGGAAAACAGTTTTAATGGTAGTCCCAATGCCAGGAACTACATAGCCAATACAACACTAAATATATGCCATCTTTGGAATATTTTTCTCATAATGTTAGGTCAGGATGCTTGTTTGTGTCTATTTTTGTTTTATCCCTTATATCTCCTTTGTGTATATATTATGAATTCTGGTTTATGGATTCCCTCCTGGTGTGAACCTCTGTGTCTCTGAGTCTGTACATATTTCTTATTCTTTTATGGCTCTTATCTTCTTTTTGTTGCTTTGTCTTATTCCAATTTGCTTGTGTTTGTTTGTTTAATAATGTTTTCTTATTTTGTCACCATTCTTTAGAAAACTGTTTCTTTTCATTTTTTCTTTTGGGACTAATGAGTCCTGGCCTTCAGCTGCTCTACCCTGCTAGAACCTTCTAATTGAAGTTTCTAGAAGCTGTGCCTATTTAGAGGATCAGAGAATCACCTGTTGACTATTAACTACAATGTATTTAAGTCTACATGGTGTTAATAAAGTGGGGCTTTCTGAACCAGCATTGGGAGTTCTGTGTGTTGGTCTGTCTCTGCGTCTGAGTTTTTTAACCTCCAGCCCCTTTCCCAAAGCTCTCGAACTGAGGTCTAGCGCACAGAGCACAGACCAGGGCCGAGGTTTTGACATATGTCTCTAAAAAGCAAGAAAGAGGGAAGATGCCTTTCAGGAACTTCATAAAGAGAGTCTATGATGGTTAATGTCCATTTTCATTTTACTCGGTATCACCTGGAACATAGTGACACATCCTATATGTGTATATGCATAGCCATGTGAAAGGACAGTTTACTAAGGAGGGAAGACCAAACCTGAGTGTAGGAGCACCATCTAAAAATGAGAAGGGGAAAGAGATGAATCCCATTGATAATGGAATTTTCCTCTCTCTGTTTCTTGGATGTCCTGACAGGAACTGCTAGCTCTCTCTACTTTTCAGCATGATGAGTGATATTTCTGAAACTGAAGTTATTCTTTGCTGCCTTTTAAATATCAAGTATATTTGAATAACTAGTCTATAAATGAATATTTACATCTTTGCATTAACACTATGTTGTATAAAAAAATAATCAAGAGGGAATTTGGGTAACAATGTAAAGCTGAACTGAAGCTCTATAAAATATGTTAGATTCTACAAGACTTACTGAATAATCATAACTGTGTCTTTGAAGAGTGGATCTATGAACAATTGACATAGTTTGAATAAGGGTGTCCTCTGCTAGACTTTCACTGGAACATTTTTGTGAAAGCTTTGGGGAGCGTGCAATTGTAAGATGACATATGTCACTAGAGGTGAGATTTGTAATTAAAACTATTTTGCCATTTAGATTTCTCACTGTGTCTGCTTTCTACTTGTAGTTAAAAATGAAAGTCATCATGGGCTGTAACCCTCTGGAACCATAAGCCAAATAATCTTTCTTCTATAAATCCCTTAGGTCATGGTGATTTATTGCTGCAATATAAATGTAACTAGAACACCAGCTGAGAGTCAACATTATTGTAGGCTATCTTCAATGCCCTTAATAGCAATTTATAATTGATCCTTGTATTTCAACTGTGGTTTTCATTACTTTCACGGTTACAGAAAGATTTGGAATGTATGAACTTTGGAAACCATTAGTTTCTACTAATCCAAAAGCTAACAATATTATCAGGTAACATTTAAATTCATAGCAGATATTTTCCTCCATTGCCGCAATCCACCTACTTTATATCCCAAACAATATTTTGATAAATGCCTTGACATATGACTTTCTTTTGTTCTGTGACTATAAAAAAATTCATATATAATAGTAGAACTTGTAATTCCTGTAGCCTGAAACTGTATTTCTAGAGCACGCTCTCTCACATTTGGGCCAGAATAAACTATTGCTTTCCTTCTGGAACAAGAATTGCATTTTTTTCTTAATAAAAGTGAAAGGCAAACTAAAACTATGGTGAAAGAAGCAGGAAAAAAGTAATGTTTTCATCAAAGGGGAGAAGCATTCAATAACAGCTATGGGTGAGAAAGGTTTAATAAAATAACACAGAAGAATAGCCCTGCATCTTAAAGGATAAGCCACTAAGAGTCTCCAAAAATTTTAACAGTGTAATTAAAGAAAATATATTTAGAATGTGGCTTCTGAAAAATTGTAAATACCATTTCAAATATATATGAGACTTTACACTGAAAGAGAATGTGGTGGTGCTGTTGATAATGGTGATGATGGTGGTGACAAAGAACTTGATTTTGTGTGTCCATCCATTGGGCTGATAGTATTTTTGTTCTACTGTGGACACATATGAAGTATTTAATCTCATTCTGGACCATAGATTGCAATAAATTTGTAGTAATGTCAAAAAGCTAATAGACAATAAAATTTTGCTGTCTTAGACATATATGTCGAGTTATTGTTGATGAGGTTTTATTGTAAAATAAGCATAGTCCTGACTGAAAAATGAGCCCATACTTTTATAATGGTGTTTTAGTATATACGTGTGTACAAATAATTCTGTACCTGGATTACAGAAATGTGCTGCAAAACTGATCCTTATATGATTATGGTTTTCAAAAGAAAATAATATTTTGTAGTAGCAATGTTTGGTGCTAAAGTAATACTGATGTTACTTTATGTTTATACACACATACATGTAGAATCCATACAAATGTTAATCATTTGTTCTTGTATGACTACCCACAGATGAAGAACTGTAGGAAATTAATGACTACTGAGAGATGGAGATGCTGTTTTCCAATTCCTGAGTCAAAAATTTGTTAAGGAGCATTTTCATGTTACATCTAGCAATAATTTGATTTTTTATCACTTTTATGTCTCAGTTTAAAACACCTGATAAAGCTACATGAGGAGGGCAATCTTAATTAAGGCTGATGAATTAATAATGCAGTCCACAGTTAATTTGCCCCTTGTGCTTAGGCAGAAAATGGCAGTGGGACTGTATATAAAAGGGATCTGTTCACTTCCTATTTTCTGTGAAGCAGGGAGAGGTAAAAAGGAAGAGGTCATGTATGGTACACAAACAATGACTCAAGAATAGTGACATGCTCTCTACCTATACTTCACATCTCAAAACTTCCACATACCCAGGCATTAAGATCATATGAGAACTCATTACACCAAAGATAAACTTGTAGGATACATTTATTATTAAAACTATAATGCTATTTGTTCTGTGCCTAGAAATTATTATGATTTCAAGGTATATTATGATCAAAACACAATAAAATATTTTGGATACTAGTATATCATATTCTACAGTAGTTTTAATAATTTACAATATTTGTATGTATATGTAAATATATTCTATATTTGATTATATATAAATCTTCTTTACAGGAATAAAAGTTTATAATAAATATTCAAATTGATAACATTTGCTATTTTGAAGATGAGTGATTTTATTCATTGTGTTTTTCTATATCTAAGTATTCCTCTATGTCAATTTTTAAAGTTTTAACTTAGTAAAATATGTATGTCAGGATTTAATGTAGAATGATGATTTAAAAACCACTAAAGGTTCTTGATTAAAACAATATATTAATTACTATACTTTTAAATGAGTTCATGCTAAATATCTTATTTGGGGTTTCTTTTGCTCTGATAAAACACCATGACCAACATGCAAATAGGGAAGGAAAGGGTTTATTTGGCTTACACATACACTCAAGCAGAGCTGGAAACCTGGTTTCAGGAGATGATGCAGAGGTCATAGAAAAGAGCTGCTTACTGACTTGCTTCCCTTGGATTTTGCAGTGTGGTTTCTAGTAGAGTCCAGATCTATCAAACTGGGAATGGCATCACCCTCCATGGACTGGGTCTTCCACCATTGATTGCTAATTGAGAAAATGTGTTGGCAGAGACTGCTTATTAGTTTCCTGAAGACTCACATCCGAAATAATCACACTGAAACTATATTAATTACAACACTGGTTGGTCAGTCACTTAAGTAATAGCTAGCTCTTATATCTTTAATTAACCAATTTATATTATTTTATATTTTACTACGAGGCTCATGGTTCACCAGCAAGGTTCAGGTGTATGTCTTTTCTCGCATCTCCTCGACTGTGCCTATATTCTCTCTTCCTCTATATACTTGGAATTCCAGCCTCCCCCTATTCTGCTAGCAATAGGCACAAAGTAGCATATTTTTGGAGTTCACAGCATACAGAAAGGAATCCCATTTAACCTTCCCTTTTCTGTCTAAATAAAAAGGAAGGTTTTAACTTTAACATAGTAAAGTTACATATAACAAAACAGGTATCAAACAAGAATTACAGTTACAATATTTATATCTACTTTATCTTTTATCATAACTAAGGAAATTATAGGTGTAACTATCTATTCTTCAACTGAATCAAAGAATCCATAAGGATATAATATTACTTAAGTAAAAGGAAGTGCATTGTAAACAATTTCCGAAACTCTAAAATTGACAAAGACACCTTGCTGCCTCGAGAGGCACCCAAAGTTTTCATGTAACACTGAGACATCCAATATTCATTCTATAGCAGACTTTTCCATGACGTGGGAAATTTCAAAGGCAATTTTCCTATATTTGTTTGTCAGTCACTTTCTTCTGTGTCTTTCAGAATGTCTGGCAGACTCTTTCATGATGCAGGACCCCCAAAGGACTGTCTCACAGTTAGGCATGTTCAGCAGTCATTTTTCTATGGGTCCTGCATGTCTAGTTCATACAGCATACCATCAAACAGTCCAGGCAAGAACAGTTTCTTGCCCAAATTGCTAACCAACTCCGTCAAGAAGCTTTTTGATGCCCAGCATCCTCTTGCAGTAGATTGGTGCTGCCTGGAGCAGATGTGTCTCACTGTCAAGAAAAGTCCTAATTTCTTAAACATTTTATTTGCTATATTCTGTTAGTCTTTGAATGATTTGAAGAATAACAATATATCTGAAATATAGCTCTGTATATCTAGAAAACCTAATGAATACGATTACAAACTGACTATTATAGATGACTATCTATTAAACTATATTTCTTAATTACACATTACATTTTTAAATGAGGTACCTTTAAAACATATATACTGGTTTAGCTTAGCAGTACAATAAAATGTCTCTCAATACACAGCTCATTTACAGTCAAAAAATTTAAAGAAAACACAATAATATATATAATCTAGACTGTGTATATTTTATCTTCATGTGGCTTATTTTTTACTCTATTATCTTTATAAGCTTAATATTTATTTTATTATTTTATTTCTTTAATCTATGACTGTCTATATTCTTTTATATTATAACTTTCTATACTCCTTTTTCTCTCTTTCCTAAGCCAGCGTACATTTTTTCCAACATTTTGACCCATTTAGAGGTCTTTTGTAAAAAAAATCTGAATCTGTCTTTATCTGTTATCTTTTATTGACCAGGGCCACTTCTTATAAAGTTAGGCATCATGGCTAGGACTATGGATGCTTTTCATTTTGTCTCTACCCAGTCCAACATGGTGGAGGCATGTTTACCACCTTTGCCAGCCATGTGCACGGCCCCAGTGCCAGATATGTGGTGGGTTTATGTTGTGCCATTAAGCAGTTTGTAACACTCGGCTCACAAACCCCAATCAGGCATAGGGCCTCACAAAAGAGCCAAAGTTTGTTCTGCCAACACAAACAAGAAAGCCAAAGAAGCTGCACAATGTTTTGCCACTAACAGTGAGTCATGATGATTTCTCTTAAAGGAGCTGTGGTGACCTTGCTCACTACCAGTGAACAGAGCCCATCCAAAAATAGAAAAAGTGGTTATCAAGAAGATGTGCTCACTCTGTTTATATTTGTGCCTAGAATTACTTCCCATGCTCTCTTAGGTTTTATGTGGATGTTGTTGCCCACATTTGTGCCAAAAATTGCTTTATAACTGTATCACTTGGAGGCATTTCCACAACTTACTATTAAGTTGAGAATCCTTACTCTCAGATGACTGTAGCTTGGGTCTAGTTGACATACAAAACCAGCCAGTACAACTGACCCTTGTCAATTTGAGACACAAGTACACCACTATTAATTCATAATCCTACCATTCTTATTCATCCCCAAAGGTCTTAAAGTAACAGTATAAATCTTTGAAATTTCTACAAATTTCATAAATTCAAATGCTTTAAAATTTCAGTTCTATTAAAATAGCCAATCTTTTTTAAAATCCAAAGTTTTTTAAAATTCAAAGTCTCTCACTTATATAGTCCAGTAAAATAAATACTTTCTTACTTCTAGAGAAAAAAAATCAGGGCAAAGTATTAATCAAATCAAAACAAAATCAAACTCCAGCCATCCAATGTCTGAGATCTACTCTTGATCTTCTGGAATCCTTCAAAAGGCTTGGGTCAGTTCTCTACCTCTGTCCATTGTAGCACACACAGCTTTTCTTCTGGGCTCTGCCTGGCTTTACTATGCTGCTACTGTTGTTCATGGGGGTCATTCTGTAGTACTGGCACCTCCAAAATGCTGGAATCTTCTGCTACAACTTGGTTTTACTTTCACCAATAAACTCTCATTGACTCTCTTCATGGTTCCAAGCTTCAACTTCTTTGCATTACCCCTTCAGTCCTGGACCTTCAACTGCCACTGAGACTGCACCTTCACAATTAGCCTCATATGGCCTATCACGGTCACAATCTCAGCTGTTTTTCATGACCCCTTAATGCTTTCAAAACCAGTACCACCTGGGTGATGCTAATTCATTACTGAGTCTAGCTGCAAAGGTGAGGTACAACCTTGGCCACTTCTGAAATATAACTTCTCTGCGCTCTCAGGAAACACTTCCCAGATGATTTCACCTCAGTGATTTGGTCTCTTCTTGATTACTGCTAATTTCTTAGCTCCAGCCAACCATCATGAAGTAAGGTTTCACTTTAGTAAGACTGGTTTCTTGTTATTATCACAGATAATTCTTCAGTTTCATCTCACAAGAGCCACAGAATCTTAATTAAAATAAGTATTAGAATAGAGTCTTTAAATTCCTCTCTGAATTTTCATGATCCAGGCCTCCATCCTCAACATTGTTCTCAATATTCCTACCTCCCATACTTCCATAGATCATTCCACAGAGTTCTTAATACTCTATGGCTCTTCTTGTTCAAAGTTCCAAATTCCTTCAATATTGGTAACAACTTCTGCTATAATTAGAATTTGTATTGTGTGAAGAGACAGTGTGAGCATGGTAACTATTCTAAAGAAAATCTTTTAATCAGGGTGGCTTACAGTTTTAGAAGTTTAGTTCACTATAACAATGGTTAGAAATGGCAGAATGCAGGCATTCATTATGCTGTATCTTGATCTTCTGGAGAAGGAGGTAAACTTTATCATTGGCCATAAATTAAGAATATGGTACCTCAAAACCCACCCTCACAGTGCTATACTTCCTCCACCAATGTCATACCTACAACTACAAAGTCACCACATCCTAATAGTGCCACACCATATGGAGGCCATTATCTTTCAAACCACCACTTTCCACCCCCCTGGTCCCCATAAGTTTATATCAATATCATATTTAAAAATATGGACTCAATAAAATTTCCAAAATCCTCATAGTTCTATAACAGTTTCAAATGTTTTTAAAAGTTTAAAATTCCATGTCTATTCTGAAATCCATGCAATCTCTTAACTATCATTCCCTGAAAAATCAAAATGAAAAAAATCATATAAGATACTTCCAACATATGGGATCAGAGATACACTACCACTTTTTAACAAAGAAAAGGGAGCATGGTGAGGAAATGCTGGACCAGAACAGAATACAAACAAGCTGGGCAAACTCCAACCTCTTTATATCTACGTTTGATGTCAAAACACTTTTCAGATCTCCTACTTCTTTCAGTTTTATTGACTACAATATATTTCTGTCTTTGGGGCTGGCTTTGTTAGCAGATTGTCTTGACATATTTTCCACTACTCTATCATCTTCAGCATGTTGGGGTCTCCAAGGCAATCCAGGCTTCATCTTACAACCTCAAGCAGTGTCCTCTCGAAGCCTCTACTCATGCATGGCCCTGACACATGCCTGACTTTAGTAGGTTTCCTCAGTTGCAAAGGAAGAATCATTATTAACCCCTTTCTTTTATCCTTGACTCTAAAGCCAGAGCCATATGATCAAACCTTCCAAGTTCTGCTTTCTGTTGTTGGAACATAGTCCGCTTGCTAAACTACATCTTTGAATGCTTTCTATTTTTGATTGTTTCCTTCACTGTGTAAGCTTGGCTGTCCTGAAACTGGATCTGCAAACCAAGTTGACCTCAGACTCAGAGATTTTCCTGCCTCTGCCTCTTGAGTACAATGAATAAAGGTATAATAAATAATAAATAATAAATAAATAAATAAATAAAGCCACATCCCCACACGTGGCTCTAATTTTTTTAATTCCTTTTCACAGATCAGAAACGTACCTTGGTAGGATCTTGCTCTACAGGTTCCTTTCCCATTATAGCATTTCTTAATCTATTAATTTCCTTGAAAACAGGATTTATCTCCATTCTACTCTTTTTCTTCTCAAACTGTACATTTTATGTTTTTTCCTTTCTCAGCTTGATCTAGGCAACATATTAAAATTCTTCTTCTCTAAGATCTTGCTTTGCCTTGTGTGTTTACAGCTTTACAGGAAACTATTAGTGGGTCTTGAGGAACTTAAATATTATCTTGCCTGACATTTTCTTTATAAAAAGTCACTGCTAATTTAACACACACTAAAGGATTAATTTCTTCAGTAAAACGTAGAAATGGCAATCTTTCAAATGGTAGGGCTGAGCATACCATTTATTCAGGTAAGACAAACCCTTGATTATCTGAAGATTCAATATTCTCATGTTGAATAGGGTCCTCCCATAATCCACATCTGAAATTATAATACTCCATTATTTAACAATTAATGCCCTTACTATAACTACTGACACAATCTAAAGTTGAATTTTTGATGTAGTTTAGACAAATTTATAATTATAGATTTGGTTGGATTTTCCACAAACTAAGCTCTGCAGCTTCCAGAGAGAAGTTTCTCTTCCAAGGAACAGTTAGATATTTTAGACTATTTATGTGCATCGGTTGTCAGTCAATTTTATCACTAAGTTCATTGTTCTCTCACTGACATTGATTGATTTTATTATGAATCTCATTTTTACCATTTTCAATTTATACAGACATATTAAGAGCAACCAACCAATGGTATAATTTTCCCCCAAACTTTCGAAAGATTCATATGCAGGCAGGTTTATTAACTTCATTGCTGCTCACCATTGATGAATCAAGATAATTGAAGGCATCGATCTCTTTACATTTGCAATACAGATTACAGCATGGGCTTTCAATACTTTTGGAGCTACCAGGAGAGAGAGTGACTGGAGGGATTTTAGTAGCTGAAGGTGCTGGCAAATTTAAAAGTCTTCAAATAATAAAAATATTTATCCTTATACTTCTGTTTCTCTATATCCACTCCTTTACCAGAGTCTGTGTTAGTCAGGGTTCTCTAGAGTAACAGACAGTATGGAAATGCGTGTGTGTGTGTGTGTGTGTGTGTGTGTGTGTGTGTGTATTTGTATAGGCTTCAGTCCAACAATGGCTGCTGTGAATGGAATTTCAAGCATCTAGTAGTCGTCAAGTCACACAAAGTTGAGTATTTTAGTTTGTCTTCTGTTTATGCTGGAATCCCAAAGAAGTCAGTTCCTGTACCAGTGAAGAAATAGATGTGCTGACAAGACAGGAAAGGCCAAAAAAGAATGAATATTTCCTTCTTCCACTATCCTTAACAAGCTTTCAGAAGAAGGTGTGTCAGAGATTAAAGGTGTACCTTCCCAATTGAAGACCTAGATAAAGTCATTTGTCATCCCACCCCAAGCTCTGTATCAAAACCTTGTGTCTTCCAACCTCAAGATGAGGAACAAAGGCATGTTTCTCTCCTTTCTCAAGATCCATATCACAAGTGTGTTCTCCATTTCTTGATTATAGCTCACTTCAGATATAATCAAGTTGACAACTAGCCATCAAATTAAATGAATAACAATAACTTTAACTACTGAAGTCATTGACTGTCTAAGATACAGCTTATTTTTTGTATATTTTTTAAAGATGGTGGTTTATTATATATTTATATTTGAAGATTAACTAGGCTATGGATTAGGCAATGCATTGATTGATTTCATATTTAAACAGATTGTACTATGTGGCAGGATACCACTTCACATCTGTAGGTTTTTTTTTTACTGCACTGTAAAATATTCTGTTAGAAAATAGCCTATGAGGGGAATTTATTTTGAGCTTAAGGTATTTCTTTTTTAAATCCCTAATTCTTCTGTAAGACTAATCCTTATAATAAGTCTTAGCACTCTAATATTGAGTTTAATCCACCACTATCAACAGGAATTGAATAAATATTATTCTGGCATCACACAAGAAATTGCTTTGGTGGGAAAATTTTTCTGAGATTAGCATTGAATAGGCAAAAGGGATTGACAAACCCCTTAGTTCATTTTAGGATAAATGAACAACACTAGATTTTCAACCTATTTTTTTCAAATGAATTGAACCATTATAACTATGCATAGAAATCCTGAAAAATTCATAAATGAATCTTATTCTGTAGCTTATGTCAGAAACTTAGCCCTTTCCTAGCAGTGAATCTGTGCTATGCTCTTCCACTTGAGAAGTCATTATGGAAAGGTTAAAAGGATTTGTCATGGTAAATACATCGGTTAAAATTCTTTAAGTAGGTAATAGCATTTGCTAGAAATTATATTAAACATTAGTATTTTAAATTTTTTCAATCATATATGCTGGCAATAAAATAAAAAGACAATGGAAAATAATATTTTCAATGCTTACCATCCAAAAATGAAGTTTAATTTAGTAATATCTAACAAAAATATATGGAAAATAATAAACAAGTGTTTCCAATTATATCAAACTCAGGCTATAATAGTGAGGAACTAAAATAAATTGAAAGTATGCTGCTTCATTTATCATTAAGGTAACAGAACTGTTCAAACAATTGTCACCCTGTGGAAGAACAATATGCATTAAAGAATAAGCCTACACTGCAGATGATTAAATAGTTACATTTTATACAGATGAAATTTAATAAATTCCTCCTACTGTTTCCTTTCTTATAACATCAGCTTCCTTAAATTTCACTTTAATCAAAAGTATAAGATATATTGATTTGCACCTATGCACATGGGTGTGTTTCTGTGCATGTGAGAGAGAGACAGACAGAGAGACAGACAGACAGAGAATGAGAGAGGGAGAGAGAGAGAGAGAGAGAGAGAGAGAGAGAGAGAGAGAGAGAGAGAGAGAGAGAGAGAGAGATTAGAATGGAATTTACTTAAGCTGCTATATTTGATGTGTGTGTGTGTGTGTGTGTGTGTGTGTGTGTGTAAAGATTTTTTTCTTTAAAGAGGTTCACCTTGTCACAGTTTGGGCACTAACACACCTCTGTCTACTAGAATAAAAAATTATCACATAAAAGGCATATGATCCAACCATCCATGTGTCAGTCTCTAAATCCCTTTCAGAGTAGTGCTGGAACTAATATTCTTCCTCAGAAGGACTTCACTAAGCAGTGAGAAGAAACAAAAGTCACATTTCTGACTTGCATCAATTCTCTCCTTTTGTGCTCAGTTCCATTGTATTTCTGAACAAAAGTAGTTTCATCATCTATAACACACTATTCATCCCTATTTTACTTTCTGAAGTTGTTTTACTGTATCCGTATGCATGCATTGCTAAAATTTGGTATACACATTCCTATAAGGACCATAATAAGCATAATAATAAGGTGTTAATCAGGTCTAAGAAAATATAATTAGAATGTGCTTCAACAATCATTATGATACTAGTGCTGATATGGGATAATTGTGTAGCTAAACAGTAATGGGGTTTTAGACCTGAACCTAAAGTAATGATGAAATTAAACTTCAATATTTGCTGAAACAGTGAAATAGTAGTTTGCTATTATCAGTAATTATTATGTTCCTTGCCTAATTTTATTGATATTTTTATTCTACTGGCCACCGTGTGGCTTGATTGCAGTACCATTGCTCAAATCATCTCACTATGAAATTTCAGTGACTGTGACTACAAGAATATTACATTATATCATTCTCTAATGGTACTCCATGATACAGTGTATTAGACATTGATTGAAACCTTTTCCATGAGAAATGGCTATATTTATAAAACATATATCTTTATTAGAATGTTACTTTCATTGGAGTAAGATTGTCAGTACCTTTCCGCCTGTTAGAGGTGAATTTTAAAATTTATCTGACGCTACTAAAATGAGAGTGAAACTGATCCTTCTCTGCAGATTTTATAATTAAATTTATGTTCAGATATGTTCATAAACTATGTACCTATTTATGAGATACTGATTTATAGAAGAGTTCATTTATAAACTCCCTCTCTTATGATTTGCTATAATATTGCAAAGCTGATGCTATCCAGGTTGCTGGGGCAAAGAAAACACCAACACTGGATAATACGTTTCACAAACCAACCTGCAGGGTATACCCATCGATGTAATAGGTAATTACTATTATGAAGTAACCAGTCTCTTTCTGATTGGAACTAAGGTCTGATCCACAGAATAAATTTATGTTTAGTATAATAAAAGCAGCCAAAAGCCCATGCTATGAGCGGTGATTGAACTAGGACAGAATCTACCATTGTTTTAGTAAATAGTCATTTTTTACTATTTTTTACATTTTTTACATTTTTAAATACATACCTTGTATGTATTTAAGTATTCCCCAAAGGCTTGAGTTGTATTCAGCACTGGTCATATAAGCATCCATCTTTTCTCATCAAATGAAGTGAAGATGTATGACTGGTCTATGTGCTGGGAATAAATCACTGTAATTTTCTGCTTTAAAAGGCAAATGTCCTTTGTTTCTTTGGATATTGGTAGGTCCTCCACTTGTAAAATATGTAATTGGAGCTGGCAGATTATTTGGGAATACAGTATATACAAAAGGATGTGGAAAGAGATAGAGAGCAAAAATGGGTACAGGAGACCATATTTCATTGCAGATATATAAAATTATCAAATATTTAAAACTGTGTAAGTGGTAAGAGAAACTTTCATTGACAATACTATGTTATACATTGACAAATGAGTTCAGAATCCTGAAGATAAAGAAATATAATTACAAATAAACTAATAATGAAAGCATTATGTTAAACAGAACATGATAGAACTTGATATTTCTATCTAAATAAATTTTCATAATTTCATTTATAGTATGCCATCATCAATGTTTTTATTGTGTATTTTGGATTGCAAGCTACTTATAACAGAGCAGCATGTGTCATTAAGAGTGAACTTTGGCATATTGCACTTGGCAGAATGTTCTTCTCCTTATCATTTACTCTATTAAAACTCAATTTAATACTTTAGCTTATCATTGTGTCTTTGAAACTTTTGTGAAAATTTCAATTCACTTCAACAGTACTTTATACTAAAAATCTATTACTTAATTATATTTTCCAGGCCATTGCTTGGGATTAAAGTCTCACATTGAAATTTCTTGTTATACTTTTTGTATGTCAGGTTTTATCCTCTTTAAGCCCAAAGAAAACAAGATTATAAGAGACTGATTGACAACTAATAGTTGAAAAGTCTCTTCTAAGACTCTATAATAAAACTTGTGTCTCTATGGCTGTACCATTGCAAACATTCTCAACTTCAATTCTATTGTATTTGAAAAATTCCAAAACAATTTCCTCTTAAATGTACTTCAGTTAATGCATAAAGCTAGTGTGTTCAAGTTGTGGGCTAAAGGGAACACTCCTGCATTGCTGGTGAGAATGCAAGCTGGTACAGCCCCTTTGGATGTCAGTGTTGTGATTTCTCAAAAAATTAGGAAACAGCCTTCCTCAAGACCCAGTAATAACACTTTTGGGTATATATCCAAAGGATGCTCAATCGTGCCACATGCTCAACTATGTTCATAGCAGCATTGTTTTTCATAGCCAGAACTTGGAAACAACCTAAATGCTCCTCGACCCAAGAATGGATAAGGAAAATGTGATACATTTACACAATGGAGTATTACACAGCAGAAAAAAAATAAATTTTGGAGGAAAATGGATGGAGCTAGAAAACATTATTTTGAGTGAGGCAACCCAGACACAAAAAGACAAGTATCACATGTACTCACTCATAAGTGGTTTTTAAACATAAACAAAGAAAACCAACCCACAAATCACAATCCTATAAAACTGAGACAACAATGAGGACCCTAAGAGAGACATAATGGATATAATCTACATGGGAAGTAGAAAAAGATAAGCTCTCCTGAGTAAGCATGGGAACCTTGGGAGAGGGTTGAAGGGAAGGGGAGAGGCAGGGAGGGGAGCAGAGAAAAACTGTAGAGCTCAATAAAAACCAATTTAAAAAGTTAAACTATATTTTGAAATTTTAAAATAGAATTGGAAAAATAGCACAGCATGTGATGGTGTTTTTACAAAGCTTAGTGGGCAATGTTGCTTAATAGATATAGAGATCTAATCCCTGTATATGGTCTTCTGATCTCCAAATATATGACATGCCATTCACCAACATGACGTGTGTGCATACCTACACATATATACATATCAAATAGATCAATGTGAAAAAATCGAAAGAAAACAATTACTGTAATTATAGTTTGTAATATGGTACAAATTAATCCATCATGTTCAGTACACACTAAGGATGGCATATAAAATGTGACTCTAAACTTATAATATAAACAATCTTATTAAGAACTATTTGACTATATTATTTCATAATAATTTTACATAAAATTTTATGTATATGCAGTTAAAAGTATTATATTAAAATATTTATTAAGTATATTGAGTAAGTTTGTGCATTTCTAGAAGTCTGGTGTAAAGGTAATCAAATACCAACATAATTATTTATGAAAAGTAACATTGATCATAATGATTAATACTGTGTTCTCAGTTGGGCAGTGGAGGTAACACGCCTTTAATCCCAGCACTTGGGAGGAAGAGGCAGAGGCAGGTGGATCTCTATGAGTTTGAGGCCAGTCTGGTCTATAAGAGTTGTTTCAGGACAGGCTACACAGAGAAATCCAGTCTCAAAACAAACATACAAACAAACAAACAAAAAAACATAAACAAAATGTGTCCTCTGTTTTCTCCTGCAGACTTTCAGTCATGTACCATCTATTTTTTCTATTATTTTTTGAGAGTCTCAGAATGTATCCCAGGCTGTGATGGTACTGTTGATACTCCTGCCTCATCTCATCTTCTGCTCTTTGAATGCTATGACAAATAACAAAATATATGGTAAATTAATTTTACAGCTATAATTTAATAACTGTACATGTACACTCATTCACATTCATATACTAATACAAATATAAATTGATCAAGCAAAGTTTACCAGTGGTTTAGATATGTCTGACATTAGAGTAACATTACTTTGGCTCTTAACTGAAAATGGTAAAACTAAATTGTACCCTCTCACTGAAAGTAACTACATTTTGTTCATAGAAAAACTTGCTATGAGCATTATACTTATAGTTCATGGTTTTAAGGGAGAAACTACTTTCTGGAATGCATATTAATTTTCTAGATGCAAAGATACACGCCTGAATAGTAGTTTTTTTTTTTTTCAACATTGCAGGGGAAAAAAAAAAACGAATCTTGCTTTCAAATAGCAGCAGTGTCAAAGGGAACCGTGAAAGAATCAGTTGCTACATTTTCTTTCTTTGCCTTTGGCAAAACTTTTGTTTTGGAATATAGAGAATTAATTTTAATTGTGCTTAACTTTTATCAGAATAAAAAGGCATGGGTTAAACTTTTAACCTAGCTGATAGAATGCCTACCTGGTATGCACAAATTTCAGTCTCCAGCACCATATCAAATGGGAATGTGCTAAACCTGTAACCGTAGAACTGGAAGGTCATTCTCAGCCTCACACTGAGACCAGACTGAGCTACATAAAAGCCTAGTTTAAACACACACACACACACACACACACACACACACACCACACACACACACACACACAAATACACTTTTATTGACTTGAAAACAAAAAATATTTCATATGATATTATACATTTTGAAGAGTTATCTTACCTTTTGCTCTATTAAATATGTCACTATTTTACTCATATATATGAATGTTCTGGTAGAAATTTAACAGAATTTATTTATTTCACCATAGATTATAATTTATTTACACCAATATAGTGCCCATACTAAATTAGGAAAATGCCTGTAAAAGATGAAAGAAGATTATAAATTCTCCTGAGACAAAATAGTTTACCAATAGCTACAATAAATTTTAAGAGACATTTCAGTACCACTTTGCCCTAAATTAGGGAACTACAAGCACATCAGTTAAAGAAGGCATGAATAAATCTTCTCACGGAAAATACCTACAGTATTTTGTAAACACTAAAATATGCAATATCATATTTAACCAAGTGTAGAAAGCATCATCCTATGTCAATTCAGGTGAACTCTCTGGAATTTTAGTGCTTTGAAGGTAACTAATTTTGAGTTGCAAATACAGAGCTTAGTGAAAAAGTTTGTCTATTCCAAGTTGTATCTGTTTCAACCCGTGACAAAAATTTGAAAACCGCCCTCTGGTGACGTCTGAGGACTTCCTCTGCACCATCTGTGCTTCTGAATGTCAGCACTATAAGTATCTGATACTGAGAACAAGCTGCAAGAGCTCACAGAAATAGGACTAGGAACTTACATTGGAACCAGCCCACTACTTGCATAGATGGTAAAAGAAACAGTCGTTTACCATGAAATCTTCCTCAGAGACCGTTAGATATTCATGGGTTCCTAGGAATTTACTGGCAGGGTATTGAAACATCTTGAAGAAGAAATTATATGTAGCAAATTAAAACACAACCATTTTTGCATGAGCTACTGAAATTAATCAGGTAATTTGAAAAAAGTATAAATATAATCCAATTGACAATTTGAACATTTTTTTACTTACAAATAGTAAGTATAATTTTCCATACTTAATATAATTTATATTCAAAAATTCAATAGCAGGCAAATTTATTGAACTGGGTTTAGTATATCACTTAAGAGAGAATACTTAATAACTTATAAGATAGTATCAAATTAAATACGTCATTTTCTTTCTCCTATTAGAATTCTAATTCAATCTGGCATCAAACTTTGTAATACAATCCAGTTAAATCACATACATACATATAATATGTTTTTTAATTTAAATATTTTAAAATACAGGAAATCATACACACAAAAGAGCAATGAAAATTGTGTTTTTTTAGCTACAAAGTTATAAATAATTTTGATGCTGTTTTAAAATATTAACTTTCAATTTTTTAGATTGAAATCTTTTTCTGCATTATTTATTTGCAGTGTGATATAGTAACTAATATATAAAAAATAAATAGAACAAAATATTATCTATCATAGAGAACATGACACTTGCTAAGTATTTAATGAACATTGAGAATAAAATCTTTATTAAACAAACAAAATACTAACACTAATAAACCACAATGCCTGACTGCACCACTATAAGTTGTGAGAATAGTCAAACACACTTAAGCAGAAAGCAAAATTCTGAATGATAGGGATGGAAAAAGAGATTGATAGGACTCATTCTAAGTGCATTAAAAATTCAACCATATTGGAAATATGCATACTGTTCTTCAGTAAAACTTATCAAAAAATGTCCCCAAAAGATAGATTTCTGTTTTTCTTGTACAACAATAAAAAGGAGCATCCTCTGGTTTATTTTTGGGAGGAGTTGAAGCACTTTCATGCAACCTGGTGAATGGTCAGATTGCACCAAGGTAGTCAGCTGCAGAGAAAGCAGTTCTATTCACTCAAAGGATCACTGTGTTCATTACAGTGTTTTCCTTTGAAACTTGTTAATTATGACTAATAAGTTTATGAGAATGTGATTGTGTGTGTGTTTGTGGGTGTGGCACGATACTTCATTTATGAGTTTGTTGTCATATATTTTAAAAGTGTTTGCTATTTTAATAGTTATGAAATGCAAATTAAATCTGTGGGGGAATAAGAATTCCCAACAAATGAGAATAATCTATAACTACTTTTACAACCCATTATAAGAAATATACTTTTTGAAATCAGAAAAGATTTCTGCCTTTGTGAGCTTATGTATCTGCATAGGTATCTCTATCAGATGTTTTTATATAAAAATATTTTTTCTGTATAATAAATATATAATATATATAAAATAAAAGCACAGAGTATGAAATATTCTAAAGTAAATACTGTTTATGTTATCATATTTATTTAAGTTCAATGTCTGGATGTATCTACTTTTTATTTTCTAGATACAGAGAAATAAAGTTTCAAACATAATTATTTTCTAGAAGAATAATTTGCATCTGCTGATGTTATAAAATAATCAACGAATTTGATTTTTAAATAATTTCTAATATTTACTCTCAAATAATAGTCAAGCACTATGTAATCTTAAGTATATGTACAAAATTACATTAAAAGTATTATTATCATGTAAATAGTCAAATATTTATTGTCAATAAAATATGAAACAAATGGATTTACATTAAATTTATTATCAGCCACACTCAGAGGGTCCGGTTTGATCCCATGCTCGTTCATTCCCAGTCAAGCTGGAGTTGCTGAGCTCCCATTAGCTCAGGGACACTGTCTCAGAGGATGAACCCCTCATGGTTCTAACTTTCTTGCTCATATTCTCCCTCCTTCTGCTCTTCAGATGAACCTTGGGAGCTCAGTCCAGTGCTCCGATGCCGGTCTCTGTCTCCACCCACCAACTGAATGTTCTTGACCTGTCTGTGACCTCGAACAGGTCTTGAAGACATCATCCTCCTACCTTGAATCTCTCAGTTACTTGAACTAAAGTGTATGCCTTTAGGACCCAGTGAGGTAAAAATGAATGTATAAGTTTGAACATAATATTTGTAATTAAATCCCCATTAGGCAATAATGGGCTTAAATTCATCACTGCAGAGGTGAGGGAGGGGGAGCTCCTGTACGCAGTAATGGTAAGAAATTAAAAGTCCAGTGGTGTTTTTCATTCCCAGGCAACAGAAATTTGCAACAAATTGTGTGGTTCCTATAAAGACAAAAGAATCACGGGCAGAATGGGGGCACGGGTGGCTTAGTTAACAGCACTGGTTGCTCTTTCAGGAATTTAGTTCTAAATACACACAGGGCAAATTGTAATCCTTTTGTAACACTAACTTCAAGGGGATCTGGTCTCTGCAGGCAAATGGTACATAGATATACATAGAGACAGGACACCTATGTACAAAAATAATTATCTAAAGTTTGAATAAATTAAAAGATGAGCCAGAGATTTGTAGAACATAGATTGCCAACCTGAATCAACATCCATGATAATCATGAATGAGACTAAATGTGAAAAGATATTACTGATCACATACAGACTGAACTGACTGAGCTCAAGAGACAACATGTAAGTTAAGGGGGAATGATTCATTTTTAAAGCCTGCTTTTGTGGAGACCCTACCATCATGGAAATTTTTGTTACGATTACCTTCAAATTCTTCTCTGGATTTTTCTCCAGGTATGTTTTATTATTGTGGTAAATTAAAACTACATAACATTATGCTTGATAAATGTTTGATATGAGGAATAAGCCCAAGTTTTCATTATTCTGTAACTTTATTTTCCCATTTTTTACTTACAATTATTATTGTAGTATAGTTATATAAGTATATGAAAAGATAGTAAATGCCATTTCTATGTTTACTTACAGGAATTTACACCTATGTAGTATGTAGTCATGCCATTTATTGAGCAATGTTTTTTTTCTTTCCTTTGAGAACAACCAACTTCACCATGCATATACATTTCTTACACATTTACCGCCTCTTGGTGATTTTCAGCTTTGATAGCACTGTATTCAGTTCACATATATAATTCTACTGTCAATTGATCCTGCTACCAAACTCTCTCTTGTTCTACCACTATTAGAATAAATCCATTAACATTCCCTTGATCTGTAGTTATTTACTATAGTTCAAAATTTATTCCTGTCTTGGGTCCTTGAAGAGAAAAGGAGGTCTAGAGTATACTAGTCTACTGACATCGAAATAGTTTTTCTTTCATTTAGAATCATTAGGGATTCAACACACTTTTTGCACGTAGCTCAGTTAAAAGTCCTTTTCTATTTAGGGATAGATACTAATAAGCACTCCAGCTTCCAACAATTACGACCAACAAAATATTACAAATTTAACCAGCAATAAATATTATGAATTTACAATGAGATTTTTATTATGCTTTCTGTCACTCTTTTCTCAAACCCTGTCTAATATACAAACAGTAATGTATATTTTCTGTCCTTTCTCACTTATATCTTTTTGAATTTTGAATACATTTTTCACCTTTTTAAAGTTTATGGTTCATATTTAACAAAAGTGTGTGAATCTCCAGGCATTCCTTTGTTCATAATAGAAAAGCAGCCCGACCACCACTTAAAAATACTAATTTTTCTAATTCTAAAAATTTCACTATTATTTTGTCGCCCATATTTATATTAAATCAGTATGATTGTTGTCTTTGCTTTTGCCACATTAAAGCTATTTCTTTCACTATTTGTGATGGTGGCACAAGTTTAAATTTCATGACATCAAAATCAGTGACCAATTTTTCTTATACAATTAAGGACTTGACTTATACAATTAAGGAGATTGACTATCTCATTTTATAATTCAGCTTTCTGACTCATTTGTCTACATATGGTTTCAGTGAAGCGGCATACAGCCCAAGCAGATTAAAACTAATGTCACCCATGGCAGCACTACTTCTTCCTGTTCACTTCTTTTGCCACCCTCGGTTCATCTGTTCAATGTCACATATACGTGTTGTGCCCTTGATATTCTCTTGTCCTCATTTTTAGCTACATTTACATTTTCTTTTTTTATAGTAGCTCCCTTATTTAACCATTTAGTGTACCTTCTTTGTTTTTCTGCATAAATTTAATGTGACCAGCTGATCTCAGGTCTAGAGACTGAACTCCTGTAGCCCATGGCATAATAAACCTAAAGATATTTGATGGCATGCTGATTGTATTAGAAGAGCTCTTTTGTAGAAACTAGAACATTATTGTTTCTAGAGTTTATAATACCTCTAAATATAGGTGGTCCATCCCAGGATACAATGATTTAATGATATACTCAAGTGTTATTTCATATCCTTCATATATTTTAATACATAATCTTCACAACATTGACTTCAGCAAAAGCCTCATTAAGCAGCAGGTCAATTACATAGAAAAATTGTTTAGATCAACAGAAATATTTTCTCAAAATATTGGATCACTCAGTGTTCTGAGTGTGAATACTGTGCTTTGAAGTGGTCAGGTTTCTATCCCTCACATGTTCTGATCCTTAAAAAGCAGCCAATGTAGAATCTTTTAGAATGGTGAAATCATGTGTAGTTTGGTTTTTTCCTAAAATACATTCTATCATGATGTGTATTACCAGGCTTAAAATATCCATTTAGACTTTAAATCATTTTCTTAGATAAAAAATTTAAGATTTTATGTTTCTCAATTTTATAAAATTTGCATCTCTTTTTTTGGGTTTCTTTTTTAATTTAGTAACAATAAAAACTGTAAGACTATAACTAACTTAGTTTTCGCCCCAATCAATGGCCCAAGAAGGACAAAATATTACCTGAGTAAACAGAAGATGCAGAGCAAACAGCTTCAGAAACTAGAGAAATGACAGAGACAAATGGCTGTCTGAACCCAAGGTACCTTTGAAATCCTGGGCATACCATCATTAATCTACAAGTCCAAAATATCTGAAAGACTTTTGTGCAATGCAGGATTTTTTGAAGACCTGACCTACCTTGTCTCAGTAAAGTTAGAATTTGGCTTCCATTATGTTCCTCTTGTCCAATTAAGAAATCATACTTTCAGCAGTAGAGGCATGGGCAGATTTTTCTGCCTAGTGGCTAACTTTGCCACAATGAAATCAAACTCTATTTGGAGAGCCTTCAATACCCATCATCTTCTCTGAAGTAGCTTCCAGTGCTAAATGTATCTCACTGTCATGAAAAACCTTCATATATATTATCTTAAATGCCATATTCATTAGCCCCCTGAAGTATTTGAAGACCACCTATTTAAAAAAAAAATACATGAGGCTAAATAAAACTTCCACCTGTCTATATTTCAGCACTTATTACAAGTTTGATTGTTATCTTAATTATCCTAGACTGTTTATAATAGTAGCTCTCAAAGACTAGGACTTTAGACAACATTTTTAAATGATTTGCATAGGTACCATACATTGCAGCATGTAGCAAGAAAAAAAATGATTTTAAATTTGTATCATTACACAAAAGTCTATACCAATGTAAAATACTTGGAACTAGCAGTTGCTATTTAGTATAGAAGTAGATTCAATTAGTCTGTCCTTTTTCCTTTCATCCTAATAATGTTATGCATTTTCATTGAATTCATGAATGTCTTAATCTTCATTTATTGTTTGTTGAGACAGGGTTTTCTCTGTGTACCTTTAAAGTCTGTTCTGGAACTTACTTTGTATACCAGGCTGAGTTCAAACTCACAGATATCCATATGCCTCTGTCTCCCAAGTGCTTGGATTAAAGGTGTGTGCCACCACTGCCCAGATTTAACTTCATTTTTTATTTCTGTCTTGACACAATTTTCAATAGAATGAAAGTTGTTCTGTTTTTGTGAGTTTGTATGCTTTCTATTGCTTCTGTCGCTGCTGTTATCCAGCTCTAATGCATGGGCTCTGATAGAATGAAGGAAGTTACTTAAATTTTCTTGTATTTGTTGTGACTTCCTTTTTGATGAATTATATGTTCAATTTTGAAAGAAGCTCCAGGAATTGCTATGAAGAAGATTTATTATTGGGTGTTGGAGAGAAATGTTCTGTAGATATGTTAGTTCCTTTCTTTGTTTGCTTGTTTACTTTTCTCATACTTTTCCCATTTTAAAGTATATTTAGCTTTAATATTTCTCTGTTTTTGTCTGAATGGCTTGTCCGTTGGTGAGAATGGGATCCTGAAGTCTCCCATGATTAGTGTGTAAGGGTCAATATGTGAATTTAAGCTGTAGTAAGGTTTATTTTATAAGAATTTGTGCTTGGTACATAGGTGTTAAAGATTGAAATATCACATTATTGGATTTTTCTTTTGATGAGCATGTAGTATCCTTCCCTATTGTAGTAAGGAGAGAGCTGCTTATTGGTTCCAGTAGCCCAGAACCAAAATAATCTCTCAGAAATTATATTAATTAAACACTGCTTGGCCCGTTAGCTCTAGCTTCTTATTGGCTAACTCTTATATCTTAATTTAAATCATCTCCAGTAATCTGTGTGTTGTCATGTGACTGTGGCTTACCAGCTAAAGTTCCCAGCATCTGTCTCCATAGGGCCACATGGCTTCTTTCTGTCTGACTCTGCCTTTCTTTCTCCCAGCATTCTGATTTTCCCTCCTAGCTCTGTTTCCCTATAGCTCTGCTATAGACCCTAAGCAGTTCCTTGATTAACCCATGATTCACAGCATACAGTGGGGAATCCCACATCACCTTATCTCTTCTGATTCATTCTATTTTGATTTGGTTTGAAGTATATTTTGTTATATATTGAAATGACTATTCTAGTTCACTTCATAAGTTCCTTTCCTTGAATACCTGTTTCTCACCTTTTACTCTTAGTTAATGTCTGTCCCTGACGTTGGGTTGTGTTTGTTAGAAGCAGCAGAAGAATGGATCTTATTTTAATAGTCTTTTTGTTTATCTGTGTTATGTTTGAAGGATTGAGGCTGCTGATATTGAGAGACACCAAAAACCAATGACTGTTGGTTCCTGATATTAAGTTGTTGTTGGTGGTGGTGGTGGTAATAGTGTATGAGTGTATTGTGTGTTTCCCTTCTTTTGGTGCTGTTGGCTTAAGATTACTTGTTTTATGTTCTTTTGTGGCTATAATTAACCTCACAGCATTGTGATGTGGGATTCCCCATGTATGCTGTGAAAACCATTAGTTAATAAAGAAACTGTCTTGGGCCTCCATAGTGAATAGAGGTAAGCAAGGAAACGTAAACTGAATGCTGGGAGAAAAAAAGGAAGAGTCAGAGAGAAGTCATGTAGCCCCGCCAGAGCCAGATGGAACTTTAGCCATTAAGCCACAGCCACGTGGTGATAAACAGATTAATATTGAAGAGGAACAAGAAGAAGAATGTGGGAGGTTTTGTTTCTGTTTTTGTTTTGTTTTTTGTTGGTGTTGATTTTTTTTAGTTTTGTTTTTTGATACAGGGTTCTCAATGTAGCTTTGCAGCATGTACTGGAATTCACTCTTTATACCTGGATTGCCTTAAACTCACAGAGATCTACCTTCCTTCCCCTCCTGAGTACTGAGACTAAAGTGTACGCTAACTCCACCTGGTAATGGGAGGTTTTGGGGAAAAAAACATAAGAGAAAAATATTGTATTTATAAATAGTCTCAAATACAAAATCAAACAGTAAAAATAAGATTATAATAGAAAAGTTAATAAGTAAAAATAGCCCCATATTAGAATAAAAAGAATTAAATTTTAGCCTAAATATTCTATTCAAATTCCTCTTGAACTGAGTTAACTATATTGTTTGACTTTTTCATTAGCTATTCAGTACATAAGGTTCCATTTCTCATGAAAGTCTAAAATGAGTTAACATTAAGGATACTGACAGGTGATGATAATATCATTGCTTATTGATAATTTAAATTTAAACAAGCTCTCGATAATAAATATTATGTGTTATAATATATTATAAATGTGTGTGTATACAAGATACATATATATGCATGGGTATTTGTTTATAAAGAACTTGTTTACTGTTCTGTCTCACATATGTATTAATCTATTTGCAGTGCTTTATAAAACACATTTGTTTCTTTTAGATGTTAATACTTTAGGTGACTTTAATTATACTGGCATTTTTACAACAAATGTCTTAAGATATGCACCTTTAGACCTTTATAAACAAAAGAAGCATAACAGTCCTTGAGGCACAAGATATTTATTCCCTCTCCTTTATGAAATCACATTGCAAAATGACAAACATGCCCCATACAATGAAAACATATATCTGCAATGAACTTTTTAATTGAATTAGTTCATGGCTCCAAATAAACCATTTCATTTGAAATATGGTAGCAATTACTCTGGCACACCATGTCTAATATATCAGCACACAATCCAGTGAGAGAGTAAGTAGCATGATGCTGAAAGGATTTAATTATTTTCATTTAATGACAGTAGTTCAAAGAGACCCTATGGAATTTAATGACAGTAGTTCAGAGAGACCCTATGGAATCTAACCCTGCTATCTCTGCCAGCTTCTACATTGGTTTAAAATGAACACTCTGTGAGCGTGAGAGCTTTTGAGTTAAATGTTTCCAGTAGTGTTGAGGGAGACAGCTGAAATTAAGGAGCTACACCTTGGCGTATGTGAATTGATCACAGAAGGAACATAGTTTAGACCCATCAAGAGTGTGTTCTCACAGTTCTTTGTTACAAAGCATGATATTGGGGGGCAGGGTAATTATATTCATGGTAATTTGGGGAATAAGACCTCTGCTTGCTTCTAAATTTTAGAATTTCTTGTTTTGAAAGACAAATACTTTTACTTTTATATCCACCTGAGAATTGTCATTACTTTTTCTGTGAACAGGCAGACTTAATCTTTCTAAACTTTTCTGTAAAATCTTTACTGTAGCCCATTATAAAAGATGGTACTTTTCAAACTGTGCTAAGGCATGGACCCCAGCTTCCCAAATCTCTTGTCATTAGTTTTAATTAGTAATTAGGATACAAGTTACAATTTGAATTTTGAGTGTACTAACTTATCATTGAGAAGAACAAAAATGTTTTCCCATTTAAAAATTATAAGGTAATATTTATCTTTAAAATTATATTTCCCCTTTTATTGAAAATATTTTTCCAATATTGCACTTCCTCCCCTCTTCTGCTCTCAGATCCTCCCCACCTCTCTCTTCTCTGAATTCACTCTCCATTGTCTCTCGTTAGAAAAGAATAGGCTCCTAAGAGATAAAAAAGAAACACAATAAAATAAAATATAACAGGATAAGACAAAAATCATCATATCAAAATTGGATAAAGCAAACCAACAAATTGAAAAGTGCCCCAAGCGGAGGCAGAAAAACCAGAGGTCTACTCGATTATACCCTTAGAAGTCACATAAGAGAACAGAACTGAATACCATAATATAAGCATAGAGGAGAGGCAGATATTTGTCGGCCCAGCGCTGCACTCTGTGAATTCATATGAGCTCTGCTTGACTGACTTAGAGGGCCCTGTTCTCCCAGGGTCCTCTAAGGACTCATGTTCTGACACTGTCTCAGTCTTTTCTCATGCAGTCTTCCCTGAGCACTGAGGAGAAGGATGCTTTTGTTTAGTGCACCGTCTCCCATTCAGTGTGCTGTTCCAAGGTCTCTCTGTTTCTCAGTGTGTAATGTCTGCTATCAGTCTCTGCTTAATCAAATATTAATTTTAATTTTGTGCACAGGTGTGTATGTGTGTTTGTTTGTGCTTTTTATATGATAGCAAGCAAACTTACTTGCAAATGCCAATGACCAGATTCTAATGAAGTAGGAGTTACACACATGTGTGATCTTCCCAATAGTGGGTGCTCAGAACCAAACCCAGCGCTTCTGTAACAGCACCACGGTTACTTAAGCACTGACCCATCTCTTTAGTCCAAATTATAGCTTTCAAATGTAGTGATATCAACTCAAGACACAGACATTCAGTGAGTTAATAGAATTTTATAAATAACACCCATAATTACTCTTATTTATATATTTTGGACTTGTATTAATCTATATATAAATGTGAGACACTACTATTCAAAATTAATTGAAATATATTTGCATCTAATTATTATGGATAAATTATATTTGTGAATTTATTCATTATAAAATATTATGCTGTTTTATATAGGAACACTAAATCAAGTTAGACACATATATTAGATTTTTCTCTGCCCAGCGAATATTGAATTGTGCCATGTGCATATTATATTAAATGTTTTATAAGTAACTTGTTAAACTAAAATTTACATTTAATTGTTCTTCAGATACTAGAGAATTGATATCCACACTACATTTTTTAGAGAAATGAAAGCAATACAATAATTGGATTTCAATGACAGAAAAATAGAGTAAAGTCTAAGTCCTATTTTGATCTTTTTTAGGTTACATTTTTCAGTTTTTGAGATTTTAATAAAATTGCATAATATATATCTATATTCATCTCTTAAAAGAATTTAATGTACTTATCTCTTCTTTTCTTTCAAATGTATGTTCTCTTTTTTATTTGTACACATGTATTTACACACACATGTACACAAACACACACACATACACAGGAAAGGTTATCCCTGTCCTCTCAGCATGTATTTGACATTCCCAGAGAGAGCACTATAGTTACTATACTTGGATGCCTTCGTGGTTAAGAACACTGGTTGCTCTTCCAAGGGCCCTGGTTCAATATCCAGCATGCACATGCCAAGTCAACACTGCCTGAAACTTCAGTTCTCGAGATACTTCATGCTCATCTAGCTTCCACAGACATCAATACACACATAGTGTACAGGCATACATGGAGACCAAAAATCTTTCTACATAAAATAATAATACTTTTGTAAAAGAATGGAATAGTAGAAGACTGCTCATTAGGTAGTGACAAAAATTGAGAATAGGTGTATAGATTCTACTTTACAAAGTAAAACTTCTAACACAAAATTATAAATAAGCAGAATTAATAAAACATAGTGAGGTATAAAATCTACTTCAGCAAAGAAAAATATTCTATAAGAATAGATTATAAGCCTCAGGCAAGAAACTCACATTATTAGTTTGCTAAACATAAATAATATTCAAATCAGTACAAATGACTCACTACTATACCTGTAGCTCAATGCAACCTTAAACCCTTTAGAGAAAAGCAGTAGATAGCAATTAACATAAATACCCTAAACTTACCAGAGTACAGAGATAAGAAACTGTGTAGTGCTAATATTTTTCTGGAATGTATGTGTCATAATACTCCACACCAAAGCTCTGAGTTCTTCATGAGAGTAGGATTAGAAAAAAATTTTAATATTAAGAAATATTTGATAACCTCAAAAAACTAATGAATTGTTTCCAGACAAAAGATTACAGATACACATTGAACTCTTAGTAATTTTGACAACATGCACAATAACTACAGAAGTTTAACTCAGATAAATCCCCGGAATAGGAGGAGGGTGGACTGTCATGAAATCCCACCACTAGCTAAGGAAACATTGTCATTTGATAGCTGCTTTGTTGTGGGGGATATTCTTGGTTCAGTGTGGTCATACATGTATCATGACACGCTTATGGAAGTAATTAGATTTTGTCATCTGTTGCCTTCCACATTGTATTAAAATGGTTCTCTTATTTTATCTCATAACTTCAAAGCCAGACGAGCATGTCCTTGAGCACCTGTGAACTGACTTAACCTTTGCCCCCATCTCATCGTAGTAGTTTCCCAACATTTGGTGAAATAATTTACTCACCAAGCCATTTTAAGGCTTCATTACTAAGTCAACTTTTGTATGATTTCACAGCTGAATAACCTATGAAGAATTGGAGGATTTTTGGAGGAAATGTGTCACTGAAGGTAAAATCTGCAGGTAAGTTTTGTTCTTGCATACTTTCTGTAACCCTTTGTACTTCTTGCCCATGGTGTAGTAAGAATATTTTTCCCTGCTTTGCCTCACTGATACCCAAAGACAATAAAGCCAAGAGAGAAAAGGATGAAAAATGAAATCCTTTTATGCCTTTAAATTTGTTTTCTTAGAAATTGTTACAAAAGAAACCTGTGTGACACAGTATGTAACAAAGACTTCATAATTATTCACCTTATTAAGGATATCTGTGCTTATTCCATTTTAACATTTTCTGTAACAAATGTAGCATCTGAAAACACAGCATTTTCCTTTCTATTCAATAATTTCCCAGTGGTGCTATTTTGGGGTCTTATAGTGAGTGGTAAAGCAATTCCCCAATTGCTTTCAACTATATCTGCAAATTTTACATTGCTTCAGCAAAATATGGCACTAATCTAGTTTCTCTTATCAGTCCCTCAGAATGGTACTCTGACCTTCTTTATATTTTTTTTTTATTTATTTTACATACCATCCCATTTCCCCTCCCTCCTCTTTTCCCATTCTCTCTCCCACCTCCCTTCTACCCACCAGCCCTATCAACCCCTTCTTCATCACCATTAAGAAAATGGCAGTCCTCCCAAGGAAGTCAGTACAGCATGGCACATCAAGTTGAGGCAGAGCCCAGCTCCTCTCCCTGTTTCAAGGGTAGGCAAGGCAACCCAGCTTGGGGATTGGGTTCCCAAAAGTGGGCTCAAGTGCCAGAGACAGGTCTTTATTCCACAAGCAGACCAAGCTACACAACTTGCACACCCATGCAGAGGGCCTAGGTCAGTCCCAAACGGGATTTCTATCTGTGGATCCCGAGTACATATATTCCCAGAAATTCAGCTCAGGGCTTGGCTGTGGATCTCTATATCTGTTTCTATCAGCTACTAAATGAATGCTGTCTGATGACAATTAGGATAGTCACCAACTTGATTACAGGAGAAAGCCAGTTCAGGCACCCTCTCCAGTATTGCTAGGATTCTTAGGTGGGGTCTTTGTGGATCCTGCGAGTTTCCCTAGTACCAGGTTTCTCCCTAACCTCAAAATGTGCTCCTATCAAGATCACATCGATCCCAGCTGCAACCCATCCAAACGAATCCCTCAAATTCCCATACCTGCAAACCTCCAACCCACCGAACCAGCCCCCGGTTTGCACAGGTGACCTCTCCTATTTCCCATTCTCAGGGCCATTTATGTGTCTCTCTTGGGGCTCTGCTTGATACCTAGCTTTTCTCCAGCTATGGATTGCAGCCTGGTAATCCTTTACTTTACAGATAATATTCACTTATGAGTGAGTACATACAATATTTTTCTTTCTGTGTCAGGTTTACCACAATCAGGAAGATATTTTTCTAATTCCATCCATTTGTCTTCAAATTTCATGATGTCCTTGTATTTTACTAGTGAGTAATATTTCAATGTAAAAGTGTACCACATTTTGTTTATCTATTCTTTGGTTGAGGGGCATATAGGTTGTTTTCAGGTTCTGGCTATTTTTTTTTTAAAGTTGAAAATACCATTCATAATTCACTGTGGCACATTCTCATTTAATGTAGTTTTTCTTTTAGATAAAAATTGAAACTTCATTACTTTGAATTACTTTTTAAAAAGGACTTAGAAGGATTTTTACATTTCTGTTATTCCTCCAAATCAGTATGACTTCACTGTATATAAAATTATAAGGTTTATTTTATAATTCTAATAAATGACACTTAAGTTAGCAGTGTTTTATAGTGCTGCCACTACTTGTCATTTAACAGTACATCTAGGGATTAAATTCTTTAATATATAGTAAGTAAAAATGAGTAATCTGATCTAGAAGAAATTCATATTCTCTATAAAAGCAATTAGTTAAATTAAACAGAAAATAATTGTGTAGGAAAATTTAGGTCAAAAACTATTATTTATTCATTTGAAAGTTTTTGTTTTAAATATAGATCTTTTCATTATAGTTCTCTACATATGAAATAAGAATCATTAACATTTACAGTAAATATTGTGACAACTTAATGTATTAGTTTTGCTGAAACAAACCAGATGTCGGAACACTTAAACAACACTTTATCACACTGCTAAATTAAACCTACATAGATACAAAGACTCTTGAGTAATATTCTTTAATAGAAACAGGACTTTAGATATAAATTAAATGTTAGGTTTATTTACCTACCAGTGGTCCCTCCTTTCTCCCTTCTCATTCTTTCTATATTCATTTACAGTTTAAGGCTGGAATATCCTCCCCAGATTTTTCATTTTTTTATTTATTTACTTATTTATTTACTTAGTTAGTTAGCTAGTTAGCTTTTGTTTCAAATGTTCTTATAGCCCCTATCATTTTACTTGCATGGTCACAGGTTTCCCCACAGTCTTTTCACATGACCATGCTTCATTTGGTAAACCTTGAACTGACACCTTCATCTTCCCCTTTCTGGTAATCTGCTTTAGCCTTTCTCTTCTAATTAGTCCTCTGCTATCTATTTCAAGTTTGTACATGTCCCTTTGTTCTTCTTATCTTTATCCATTCAAATGGTCAATTTCTACTTTGTTATCTGCTGTTTATACTTCAAATTAACACACAAAATAAAACATGTGGAGGCGATTTAATACTGTAATTATTTTTTAAAAAATATTTAGTACATCACTTTCATAAGAGCATGTTACTTTGTAGTATTAGTGATTAATATAGATACTCAAAACTGGTCAGTTTATGAGCCATCTATATCTTACATCTTTCTCCTAAGATTTAGCATTAATTAAAAGTGAAACAACTGGAAGATTATGAGATAAATTCTAATGGTGGATGAGTATATTGAGAAGCATTTTGTAGGTGTAATGGTATGTCCTGTCCCTTTAAAAGACAAGGCCCACCCACTCCCTCCCCTGTCTGCTGAGGCAAGCAGATCTTCCTTCTACTTCCAGCCTGCCAGTTCTCCCTTTTTGTCTCTCACCTGAAGAGGTAGCTGCTGCAATAGCTCCTCTCCTCTACCTCCTCTCTGTTTCTCTCTCTCTCTCTCTCTCTCTCTCTCTCTCTCTCTCTCTCTCTCTCTCTCTCTCTCTCTCTCTCTCTCTCTCTCTCTCTGCTTCTCTATGTTCTTTCCCTTCTCCCCTACCCCTGTTCCCTTTCCCTTCCATAACTCACTAAGTAAATACCCACTTTCTCTGCATGGCGTGTGCCTATCCATCTTTGTCTGTCACCAGCCACACTGCTCCCTGCCTAGGACTCACTGCTCCTCATTGCCAGTAGGCCCCTTGAGGAACAGCACCATTTTTATTTTTACCATAACATTGGTGCTTGTGACTTAGCCAGGCTCTCTCCATATTTCCTTTCAGGATGTGCGGAATCCTGGGCTTGGAAACCAGGTTTCTTTGCAACAGCTCTGCATTGCATCTGTGTGAATGTTGATTTCTACACACACCAACGGCTTCAGTGGTGAGTTTCCCCTTCCAGTCAGCTAAACACAGCCTTCAAGCTACAGTGGGGCTTTTGCTGATATTCATCTGTGGTTGCTTTCTATAGATAAAAACGTGATCAGACTACCCACAGTTGGCCCTCCTGCACTAGCACTGCACACACTGTGTGGTGCATCTAATTTGGGGCCCAGGGTTCTTTGGATTTTTCTTTCTCCTTTTCTTTTCTTTTCTTTTCTTTTCTTTTCTTTTCTTTTCTTTTCTTTTCTTTTCTTTTCTTTTCTCTTCTCTTCTCTTCTCTTCTTTTCTTTTCTTTTCTTTTCTTTTCTTTTCTTTTCTTTTCTTTTCTTTTCTTCTTTTCTTTTCTTCTTGACCACTTGTAAGTGGTCCCTACCATGAGAGACTGATCAGAGTGCCCTCTAGCCTCTCTGGCTTCCAAGTCACCCAGACCAGAGTCAGTCAGGTTTCAACACCCCGCCTATAGAGAAGAGTAGAGAAGAGATGTTTTCTTATAGGCATTGTGGTGTTGCTGTTTCATTAACACTCTGCTTGTAGAGAGAGGATGCTCTTCTCCAGGTCTTGCTGTGTCTTCACATTTTAAGCTATGGTGTAAACCCTCAAACTATCAGCTACCTGTCTGTGAATGCTCTGCTGATGTCCCACAGGCCCTGCTTTTTCTCAAACTATCCCTGCCACTGCTACCACTGTTCCCATGGAAACCGACAAGATTAGTCAGGTCCATGAGGCAACTATTTTCAATTCTAATATTTGCTCCCCACCATGGCTTGTGAGGTGACTGCTCAACAACAGAGTGGATCACACCTCTAGGTTGCTCTTGTTATTATGTTTAAATCTCCTGCAGCTCAAAAAACCATGATTTCTCCATACAACACATGACTCCTGCCATTTTGACTGAGGTCAGGTGACCTTACTGCCATCTTCACTGAGGTATTCCCTGCCTGGTCCCCAAGTGCTGACTGTTACATATGTGTTTTGTGCAGTTGCATGCCTTTGGTAAGGCCTACCAGAAGCATCCACTTTGCCCAATTCCAGTTCACTTTGTGTGTGTGTATGTGTGTGTGTGTGTGTATACATGTAACTTGAATGCAACTATTTTTACTTTTAAATGATATAATTCTCTGTTCATGGCATCTCATTCCAAATGAGAAAGCAATGTCTCATGTTTTAAATTAACATATACTTTTAAGTCTCTTACAAAAATACTATAAAATATATTAAGTTCTTCTCTATTATTGTCAGTTCTACTGTTAAGCTTTATTGCAAGAAGTTTTTCCTTCTTTCTGTCTTTTACACGTGTAAATCTTACCTGTTAATAGAGAGCCGGTACAGTCAAGCTCAGACCCAGCTTTGCAGGTAGATTCTATTACTTATCTATACCCCATAAACAGTTCTCATCTGTTAAGAGATCTGGGGAATATAGCACTTAAATGCTTAATTATTTTTAAAAAAAACCTTTAATAACAAAAAAGAGACAAATTGACTCCTAGCAACAGCACTTTATTTCTTCCAAAGAAGATAATATGGGTATAGAACAATGTCCACCTACAAGTTGCTTCAACTGCCAACTGCTTACCACTGGGCAAAACTGTTTTTCATATAAAATGAAGATCTCCAGACAGTGGACAGAATCACTGGAATCAACAGCATAGTTGTCAGGTCAAGGTAGGCTTATCTTCCTACAGATTTCCTTTAATTAATTAATTAATTAATTTTATTATGTAAACAATATTCTGTCTGTGTGTATGCCTGCAGGCCAGAAGAGGACACCAGACCCCTCTACAGATGGTTGTGAGCCACCATGTGGTTGCTGGGAATTGAACTCAGGACCTTTGGAAGAGCAGGCAATGCTCTTAATCTCTGAGCCATCTCTCCAGCCCCTTCCTACAGAATTCTTAGCCCACAGGATCTTCTGGAACCTGGCAGGTCCTGTGCTAAAGAGCAAAAGGAAAATACTACCCTCAGTGACCATGGAGGACCCTGAGGAGTAACTCTATGTAACAACCAAGCAAATTCTCTGTCGCTTTTTAATCAATAACTCAAGTAAAATTTTATCCTTCTCCAAGATCTCTGATGCAGTTTGACAGCTGAAAAGTTTTGTCAGTTTAAAAAGACAATCTCACCAAACAAATTTTAGTAAAACAAAATGCAAGTTATTAAGTTGTGTAGCAGCAAGTTATAAAAGTATGAGGACAAATACAAGGAAATCAAATATTTCTCTCTCATGATGCCTTCCATAGTCTTAAAAATACTTTCCATTATGCAAAAACATCTGTCACAGCCATTCTGACACAAACACGCTACTGTTTATACAATGTGTATGTTTAAAACTTATGTTTTCCCAAACCCAAACATTTTTGTGAGTTCTAAGGAGCCAAATTGAAGGATCCACCTTAAACAGGTTAGATACACCCCTCTCAATTTATTGGTCCCAAATTATTTTTTCTAAGCATAACTTTGTCCTCTGTTCTGCCAATACCTTAAACAGGTGTAAGAGACACCAGACATTTCCATACCACAAACACCTGACAGGAACAAAGAGACTAGCTAGCCCAGGATGTGACCAGCACCCAGCTTTCTCAAGTCTGCTCTCCCCAAGATGATGCCGACAAATAAGCAGGAAGCAGTCTGAGAATCCACCATGCAAATGCATATCAACAGTTATAACTGACATGGTATTTGTTTCTCTTTTGACAGCATGCAGAATGTCTTACTCTTCCAGTGATGCTGGAACACAGGGATGAAGGTTCTTTGAAGGCATAAATTCAACAACTTCAAATTCAGTATTGTTGTTGTCTTCAACAACAGGGCCTTTCTGTCAGTTTGTGGAGAGCAACCCATAGTCTTAACAGCCTGACTGTTTGGGGATTCACATGTGGACCCTTGAGCCAGTAACTCAATTAGATACAATCCAGTCTTAGTGCTCGAAACTTTGCTTGGTAAGGTGGGTGGGAATCAATCTTCCCCATTATATGGTGATTTCATTTAGATTGTCTTCAATATATGTATATATTTTAAGAATGTTCTACCATATTAAGCTTCCAAACCACTCTTTAAATGCTCCTTCATTTTAGTGGCATCTTTGGGCATTCTCTCTCACAAGCCCTTCTGTCCACCCCTCCCATTTGATCCTTACATTCTAGTCTCCTATTCTTTCTTTATCTAAAATATTTTATTTCCATTATATAAGGAGATCTATCTGTTTCTTCAAGTCAATTACTCTAGCCATACCCACTTTGATTATACAGATTTCAGCTTTATTATCGTTGCTTCATAGATATACATTGGCATTGTGGTGGCTTGATTAGAATGGTTCCAATAGACTCATATGTCTGAATGACTGAGAGCAGTGCTACTTGAGAAGAATAGAAATTTTGCCATTGATGAAGTATCTGTGGCCTTGTTTGTAAAACTGAGTCACTGGAGGTGGCATGTGGCTTTCAAAGACCTAAGTCAGGCACAGAGGCTCTCCCTCTGTTTGCTTGTGAATCCAGATGAAGAACTCTCAGCAACCATTTCTTCTTGCAAAGCTTCTATCCTCCCTGCCATGAGGACAGTGGACTAGCTCTCAGAAACTATAAGCAAGCTCCAATTAAATGCTTTCTTTTATAAAGATTACCATAGTAATGGTTTCTCTTCATAGCAATAAAACAGTGACTAAGACACATATATAAGTGAATGCATACATATTCCTCTTCTTGGATCTGGAATTTCTCACTCAGGATAAATTTTTCTAGTCACATCCAATGGCCTATAGATATCCTCATGTCACATTTTTTTTCTTTTTTTAATTTTATTAAAAATTTCCACCTCCTCCCCGCCTCCCATTTACCTCCCCCTCCACCTTCCACTCCCCCTCCCTCTCCTGTCCAAAGAGCAGTAAGGGTTCCCTGCCCTGTGGGAAGTCCAAGTTCCTCCCCCCTCCATCCAGGTCTAGGATGGTGAGCATCCAAACAGGCTAGCCTCCCCCCTCAAGCCAGTATATGTAGTAGGATCAAAATCCAGTGCCATTGTTCTTGGCTTCTCAGCAACTCTCATTGTCGGCCATGTTCATGTCACATTTTTAACAGATGAGTAATACTCCACTATATAAATTACCACATTTCTCTTATAGATGCATCTATGTTGTTTCCAATTACTGGTTATTATGAGTAGAGCAACAATGAGTATGTTTAGGCAAGTGTCTCTGTGGTAAGATGAAGTATACTTTGGGTATATGTACACAAGCCATATAGTTGAATTTGAGGTACAGCAAGCGGAGAGACTGCCACACTGATTTTCATAATGACTCTACAAATTTGCATTCAGAAATATTTGAAAGACTCTGGTCCAATAGGTATGAAAATGATTTTGCATTCCATAGTGGTATCCATAACTTCTGGGCCTTATTATAAAAATTACAATTTGGAATACTTAATTGATTATTGTTTAAAAAAACTGATTAATTAATTTAATTAAATTGTTACTTGATGCCATTTTAATTGATTTTTTTGCTGTTGTCAATTCTGTGCATGGCTATTCTCCTTCTACAAACTCCGTGACAAATTATTGTATCATTCTCAATCTGTCTGTAGAGATATAGGAATGGAAATTAAATGCAAAGTTCCACCTATGACCAATAAACTATTTAAGGTTGAATACTTTCAAGGGAAAAAAAACTTAGTTCTTCTTTTTTTCAGTGGAGTATCATTGAATGAAACACTCTTCAGGGCATGTCTATGTCCAATAATAGTTGGCCAACACAGAAATGGACTCCATAACATTTTTCTTACTTAGTGTGTATGTGCATGTGCACACATAAGGCAAAATTTTTTTGTTTTGTTTAGTCTTATTGGGTTCTATTTGTGTATATATGTATATATTCGCTCATTTATAATCTGTATATATATAGGTATATCAATTATATATATATATCAATTATATAATTATATAAAACACATGCATGTCTACTTACACATACACACACACACACACACACACACACACACACACATATATATATATATTATTTCTTATAGAAAGTGAAATAGTTTTATTTAAAAAAAGAGAATAATGGCCATGTTTGACCAGGCATAATAGACAAGGCAATGCTAATGCACTTTACAGAAAAACGCTAGCTTTAATGTGGTTAAGTTACCTAGGTCCTATTCTTGGTGTGATAATCTACACAGAACAAATTATTATGTTTAAAACCTTTTGTTGCAGGGTAATCATCTCTTCTTCCTATCAGAAGAAGATGTGAGGTTGACCAAGGAAACCTAATCTATTTGGGGCTTGATGCTCAGCAGGGTGTTTATGCATCCTGCACATTCTGAGCAACTATAGGAGATAGATAACCTTGCATACTAGTAACTATGCTCAAGCTGAATGATCAATTATAGTTACACATGTACTTGCCTATTCAAATATTATTTCTCCACTAGACAAACTCAAGGCACAAATTTCTTTCCTTTGTATTAATATTTAGTAACATCACAGCTAACTTTAAGGTTCATTTCAAATAGAACTTACAACCCATATCATATATTATTTTCCCATTAGAAACACCATGAGTAATTTAAAATGTTTTGACATCCAGCACTGATGAAAATTCAGTATTTTAAGCAAGTCTAAAAGTGTACTATAATATTGGAGGAGGATAAAATATGATTAAAACATTTTTTTCACAAAAATAAATTAAATTAGAAAGGAAAAGTTAAATGAAGCTTATGTTACCACCTTTGGACTAGAATAAATGTCTTAAAAATTTAGAGTTCCCATGAACTTTTCAGATAAGAAATCAATACTGATATAGTAAAAATTAAAGAAATATTCTTTATATGTATATTTAGTTTAAGAAGATATAGATCCCATAATATACATATAAAATACTTTTTAAATAAGAAAATAATTTAGAAATTGTCATACTTCCACTACATGTCATGATTGTATGTTATACACATATGCATAAGCTATGCATGAAGCTGTGGAGTCAGTCACTGGAGGAGAATACCAATATCAGTTTGCATTTTTCTTTAAATCCTATGGCAGGATTCCTACTCCGGGAACTCAGTTCACCCAAGAATTCTCTCTGGAATTGCTCTGTCTCCATGCACAGCAATTTCTTCACAGCTATCCTGAACTGGTGACTTTCCACATATCAAGATTAATATAAAAATTACTTTAAATTCTGCACATGATTACTACCCATTTTTGACAATGAACTTTAGAAAAATGTATAGTTTTTGGCATATCATACCCAATAAAAGAGAAGTTTAGACCTCTCAATCTTATGACTAATGAACCAAAAATAGATTAACTTTTGTCACTTTCATATGCTTGTAATTATCACATTTATTTATTTTATTTTTTGTCATGTCCTAACACATGAATATATGAGTAATAATTGTGTTCTGAGAAAATTCTAGCAGCATGGAAAAATTTATTTCACCAAATTGTTTTTTATAGATTTATCTCATTTTTTTATGTTTGTGTAAGTGTGATAGAAAGAATGATAGATGATATATAGATATAGATCGATGACAGATAGATAATTAGATATAGATACACATAAATAGACTGACAGACAGACAGTTGATAGCTAAATGATCTATAAGTAGGTAGAAAGGAAGGTAGATAGAGGATAGTTTGATAGACAGACAGATGATAGATGAGGTATGGGGAAAAATGGGAAGATATGATTTTGTGATCCGTGCACACGGAGTTACACCATCCTGTGAGCCATCTGATATGGCTGATAGAAATAGCTTCATCCAGTTCTGCGCAAGAGTAGCAATTAATGCTCCAGACAGTCATTCAGTCTTATGACATTTTTAAATTCATGTTAGTTTTTTTTTCTTCATTAATGTTTTTACCTTTGCTGTTCCACACATAAACACTAAAATGATTACTGGATGGTAACTATACTTAATAAATAGTTGCCACATGTTCAGTATAGAAGGAGTGGGGTTTAATTATAAGGAGCTTCTAAAATACAACACAAGAACCAAATGTCTTGATTCCTATAGAAGTACTAAGTACATATTGACGGTTAATTTATATGTTGATTTTGTGTAATTTAGGCTTTCTCTACTATTTACTGACTGAAGAAATTTTGTCTTCTTTATTCATAACTGATAATTCACACAACCATTTTCTATCTACTCAGAATAAATTCATGCAAAAATAAATAAAATTCAATTCCTAATTTATTCTTGGTGAATAACATTTTTACAAAAACTTTAAATCACAGTACCTTAAATGAATTATAGGCAACAAAGATTTGTAGAAGAAAATAACTATTACTATAAAATGTTAATTAGCTATAACCTGTAATTACCATGCAATGAAGATTGTTTGAACCCACACAAATGGTACATTAGTAAGTAGCCTTGTGCATGCTGTTTAGGAAAGTGCTTCCTTCTAGAAGGTTATGTTCTGGAAAGAAAAAATGGCACAGCTATATAGGCAATTTTACGTTATTTATTTGTGATTGAACACACGGCAAATGTTCACACAGGGATGAGTCAGTTAAGCCATTTTGTTATAAATGAATTACATCTGTGTTATGCAAAACAATATATTCATTATCTGCCAATTTTTGTTGCTTTTATTTTTCCCTTGTTATTTTCAGCAAAATAATAGGATAACAACGACAGAGCAATGGGAAGTTTAAAAGACTTCCAAGAAAAACAGGACACATTATGTTGTAAGAATGATTGCTTATCTATTTTCTATTTATGTTTTATTGAGTGAGGTTGATGTGCAAAAAAATAAAATTGACAGAAATCTAAATATCCGAATTCCCCCAAATTACCCAAATATATATGTACTATTTATTATTTATTAACATGTTAAGTAATTTGTCAAATATAGACTATTTTTGATTAATATTTCCCAAACTATGTTCTTATATATGAATTTTGATTAAAAATAACACATGTACTTATTTCCCAACTTTTTATTATTAATACATGTCTCAAGAAAATATCAGATTTAGGAATTAATTTATTATAGCATGCTTTAACTATGTATGGAGGCGAGCAATACATTCTCATAGTATTCCAGGATTTATTATTTTAATATGTAAAATATACCAAAATACTGTTTTGCATACAGAAAGTATTAGTCTACTTATTATGAATATTTGTTTATTCTTTTTAATTGGATTACAATCCTTGTAATTTTTTGACAATACATGTGGGCTGTTTTAAATAAGAACCATATGGTGGCCCCATATGTTCATTTAATTGATTGCTTAGCTTTAGGGAGTGAAATACTTAGATTAGAAGGCTTGTGAGATGTGGCCTTGTTAGAGGAAAGGTCTTGCTGAGGTGGTTGTTGAGACACACAAGCCAAGCCAGTGCCACACACTTTTCTTCTCTCTGCCTAGGGATCAGAATATATCCCTCAGATAGTGCTCTTGTATGTGCCTGCAAGCCATCACACTTCCTGGTATCATGACAATGGAATAAATCTCTGAAACTATGAACAAGCCCTCACCTAAATGCTTTCTTTCCTAGAGTTGCCTATGTTACAGCATTTCTTCATGGCATTAGGGCAGTAGGTATGAGAGAAGTTGGTACCAGGGAAAAGGATATTGCAGTGACAGGCTTAACCTTGCTGCTTGTTTTATGAATAGAGAAGACTGAGATTTTGGAAGAGAAAAGCAGTTCAATGGTTTAAGTAGGACTACATGGACCAACCTTTTTGTTGTTTGTTTTGTTCATTTGTTTACTGGTATTTCAAGACAGGTTTTATTTATGGCTTTGTAGCCTGTTCTGGAACTAGCTCTTATAGACCAGGTGGGCCTTAAATTCACAGAGATCTACCTGCCCATGGCCTCCCAAGAACTGGGATTAAAAATGAATCAAACTTCAAGTGGCATAAAAGACATCACTGAGGATAATTTCAATGATGTGTCCTAATTTAAGAAGTTTCAGGGAGGAAGACTATCTTAGAGAACATTATGATGATATGTGGTCAAGAATGTGTTTCCTTTTACCTCTTGTTCTAAATCTCTGCCTAAGTTTAGGTTCAAGAGGTTTTGGATTAATGGCATCGACAGAGGAGATTGATTGTGTTACATGATTAATAAAAATCTAATGATTGGTTTTATAGAGTTAATTTTAAAAAGAAGTAAATGTTGCAAAAGTAAATACAAAATGTACACTTTGAGATGAGAGAGAACAACAGAAAATATAATAAAGCTAAATCCAGGGCTCAAGGAGATAAAAAGTTCAAAGAAAAGTCTGATGCTAAATGAAATCAAGGGAGTGATTACCTCATGGAAAAAATCTCAGCCAGCTAAGATTTCAAATTATAAAAAAGAATTTTTAAAAAGTAAGCAGTGAAGGAAACCCTCAACAACACAGTTTATATAAGCATAATTGAATAAGGAGCTAAACTTCCAGCCCACCAAACAGCAGACCTCAGCAACTTACTCTACAATACTCTGACTTTAGAGTCAAGGATACAAGGAAGGTCTGCTGGGCTCAGAGAAGCAACATTAGCAAGTAGTTGACAGGAAGTAGAAGAAGGAATTATGCTAAAGGATGAAAATAATAAAAAAGGATGCCAGGGGGACACCAGGAAACTGCCAGTCAGATACAGAGGAAGCAGAAAAGTAGGGCATATAGAATAAAAGAAAGGTAAAAAGACCTGAGAAAAGCTGTAGATGAATAGAAACAGATTAAATTCATTTAAAAGAGCAGCTGGGGTTCGTTTTCTAAAGCCGCTGAAATTAACTGAATTCAGTCTCATGGGATTGCCTTGTTGCTTTAAGCTCAGGTAGCCAATTGTCTCCGTCATATACTGCTTGCTACCTACTCAAGTAATATTATCTCCCTTCTCAGGCCTTCAATGGGGTTGAAGATTATATAGTTATACTCTTATGGTTTAGCCAAGCCTTTTTCCGATGCTACACTTAGACCCTTTAAAATAGAATGTTTATTAAAATATTTATCATGTTCTCTTGCTTAATATTGTTTATGTTGGTTGTAATTTTGTCCTTGATATCTATTCTTATTGTATATAATTTTGTATTGGGTTTCGATTGCTCTTGTTTAGACAAAAGGGAGAGTTGATGGGGAATTTGTCAACCAGTTATCTTTGAGAGGCATGACCAAATTAGGGTGTGGCTTCCTGGAACCTGGAGAAAATGATGCACAGACCAGGTGTGCTGTGTTTGTGCAGTTCCCTTGAAGCACAGCTGAGTTTGGACTTCTCATTCCTGTTTCTTGAGTTTTCCCTGTATAATAAATAAAAATATAATTGCGTTATCTTTTAGCTAGCCTGGTTATTATCCAAATTGAGCTAACTTCAACACTTCCTCCCAACACAAAAGAATTTTTCTCTTTTTGATATTGAAAGAAAAATATCATCTTAGAAAACTTTTAGGTTTCCTTATGTCTCTTCTTTTTTAGTTTCTTCTTTGTGTTTATGGTTGAAGATTTCTTTTGAAAGAAAGAAAACTTATTTTTTCATATATTGACCAGGATTTTGTAATTCTTATTTTGCTTTCTTCCTATGAAGATGTATGTATAGCCCTCAAAATATTTATAAAGAATATTGGAGTAGAAGTTAAAAAATTATTTTCAAACTTTTGCTTTATGTAGCACATAATATATAATACTAGGCAGATTTTAGAAAAGGCTGGAAATGAAAGAAATATTTATAGCCTATCTCATATGTTGCTAAAGGAATGAAGTTTAATGTATACAAAAGCTTATAGAACTAGATTTCCTGTTTTAAATAGTTATTTAAATTTAGTGAATTTGATCTTCTTTGGTTGTGCAAATTTTAAAACTGTTATGTATGCCAAATGTGTGACTTTAGAAAATTTCCTATTCTGTGAAAATGTTAATGTCAATACTTCTTTAAATATAAGTAAATCCAACTTACTTTATTTATAAGAAGAAATATATTCACATTTTCACAGTTAACACAGGTTTAGTTAAGGGCAAGTAGGCAAATTCTTATTTTAGCAGGCCACTTTACCTACAACCTTTGAAATTTTGAAATTTTATCAGTCTTGTATTCAACTGTTAGTTATCACTCTTTTCCACCAGCTTTTTTTCAAAAAAATATATGGCTTGACCATATTTGTGTCTTCCTTAAATTTTTTTTATTTTTTGGTTTTTCGAGACAGGGTTTCTCTGCAGCTTTAGAGCCTGTCCTGGAGCTAGCTCTTGTAGACCAGGCTGGTCTCAAACTCACAGAGATCTGCCTGCCTCTGCCTCCTGAGTGCTGGGATTAAAGGCATGCGCCACCATCACCCAGCTTCTTCCTTAAATTTTTATAGAGCAAAATTGGTTTGGTAGACAAGGCAATCACAACTATAAATAGGCAAACTCATTAAGAGGTTATTTCTTCATAAGTAATAATAAACACACTAGAAATTAATAATACTGGAAGAAAAGAATCCCTCTTATAATGTACCAAAATTATTTTTGGTAAGCTTATAAAGGAATGCCTAGTGATCTGTCTGAGCATGGTGCCTCCACATTCTGACCAATAATAAATTCTTTCAAAACTGAGTTTTAAAATTCTAATAATTTTTTTTTTTCCAAAAAATACTTCACTCCATAGGTAATGGGCTCAAAAATAACAGTTTATCCACTAAAAATAAATTCTAGTTCCACTGCCAATGGTCACACAAACTACTCATCCGAATTCAGAGGTCCCAGTTCAGTCCTATGCAGATTTCTCAGCTGTACATCCAGAGTCCGTGAGCTCCAATTAGCTCGGCTCAACTGTCTCTGTGGGTTTCTTCATTGTGAACTTTACCCCTTTGCTCATATTAATACTCCTCTTGCACTGGATTTTGAGAGCTCAGTCCGGTGTTTAGCTGTGGGTCTCTGCATCTGATACCTTACAGGGGGGAAGCACAGTGGTACTGCCTCAACGTTCTGTGTCAGAATTTGTTAACTCTATATGGGAGATGTCTTTTGCTCTCTGAGTAGGTGAGTGGGGTGAGGAAATGTTGGAGGAGCAAGCAGAGGGGAGGGAGGTGGAATTGGTATTGGTATGTAGAATGAAAAAGATTGTTTTTAAATAAAAGAAAGAAAGGAAGGAAAAAAGAACAAAAAGAAAGAAAAAAGGAGGGAAGGAAGGATGGAAGGAAGAAAGGAAGGAAGGAAGGAAGGAAGGAAGAAAGAAGAAAGAAAGAAGAAAGAAAGAAGGAAAGAAGAGAAAGAAAGAAAGAAAGAAAGAAAGAAAGAAAGAAAGAAGGAAGGAAGCAATGCTTCACTACAGTGTGTGTTCAGAACTTGTTTTTGGAATTTAAGGTTTTGTATATGATACGAATATACCTATATAAATAAATATTTCGATTGAAACAATTTGACATGAATGACAAACAGTCATGGAAGTTATAAAGCAATACACAGTCTTAGAGGGCAGGTGGAAGAAGCACTCTAAGCTAGTTATTATATATATATATATATATATATATCCATAAAAGCATTAGCATTCTACTTAAGTATTTTTCAAAATGTGTTATTCAACATAAAGTACACCACAAATACATAGAAAAGTTTGTTTCTTAAAAAGAAAATCATCGAAAAAAATCGCTAATATGATTTCTAGTCTAGAAAACAGCAGTGCTTGCTTACAATTCTTTTAAGGTTCATATTTTATAACAGATAAGTGTAACTCATGAGAAAGTCTTACTCAAAGTTAGTCCTCAGAAATGAATATTCCTGTGCAATTTTAAAGAATAATAAATGAGCCAGGTGGTGGTTGCACATGCCTCTAATCCCAGCACATGGAAGGCAGAGGCAGGTGGATCTCTGTCAGTTTGAGCCCATTATGGTCTACAAGAGCTAGTTCCAGGACAGCCTTCAAAGCTACAGAGAAACCCTGTCTCAAGAAAAAAAAAGAACAATAAAGAATATAAATGGGATGACTATAAGAGGATTGATGATCAGCTGTCTATAAAATGGGAAGAGTAGCCTGGATTTTTAGTGGTCCTAATATAACCACAGATATAGAATAAGCAGGCAATGGAGATCAAGGAACAGGATCAGAGAAAAAAATGTCAAAAAAAGGGAAGGGTATGTAGAGTGAATGGAATGGGATTAGTTAGGTCATTGTTAGCTCTGAAGATCATACATGGAGGTCACACCTAGAGCAGGACCAGTCATAACACAAGGATGGATTGTGATTAAAAGTCTTCAAGTTTCCATTTTGACACTCCCCTGGCATTTGTGTGCTACAAAATATTCAACCCCAATTACTTTTTTCCTCAATTTTAACAGGTGGATCAGGTTACCATTGAAAGATTCTGAAAAATCATACTTTTTCAAATGATAATTTTAAATGATAATTTATGTATAGCTAAATAAAATATTTCAAAGCAGGAAAATTTGATATTGTTTACTGATTACTAATTACAAAAATTTATCCATATAATTTTCAAATAAATAACGTTTGTATATAAATAATACTTTTAGAGTTACATAAAGATTTAGTAATCAATGTGTATAAAATTACACAAATATTCAGTGTAGATATCGATGTTATAATTATATGTGTAGAATTTCGAAAGATGGCTCTATATAAATCCCATGTTGTACAAATTTGAGTACAGGCCTTTGGATCTTCAGCACCCATGTAAAATGTAGGGAGGTTGTCTGTAATGTCAGCTTTTGGGACACAAAGATGATTCATCTGGATAATCTCTATAACTAGACTCATTAGAATTGATGGGGTTTGAGTTTATTGAGAGAACCTCCCCACAATACAGAAATTACTGAGTTATAGAACAAGGCAACTGGTATCAACTTCAGTTCTGCTCCAAAGTTATTGAAAACAGGCAAACACATGAAGACACAATATGCACACAGATGCACAGAAAAGTAAAGACAATGTCTCTTTATATTTGAAGATAATTAAAGCTGTGAAGTGCACATATTAACATTAAATACATACTCATCATTTTACAAGGTTAACTTTTGGTGTATAGCAACTCCTAATCATGAGTGGCTTTATGTTTACAAATTTATCATCTTGTGTGTGCACTTAGGACCTCATCATATAGAAGTCCCAGCACTGAACATTGTCTTTCAGCCCCTGATCCTTTGCATCCCTCCCTTTGTTAATATGTATCTGCAAATTCATGTCATAAAGAATCTCCTGTAATTTATTCCTCTGACTACCTTGTGCTCACTCAGCAGTTCTCTTGTACTCATTTTTAACATAAATTCTATGTTAAACATGTTTTCTCTAGCAATTAAACTGGAATGAATTTTAACTCTCTTAACAGATTAAAACTCCCCTAAGGCACAAACGTATTTGTTTTGCTTCCCTTTAGTTTGTAGACTTCATTGCACATACAACCTGTTTAATATTCATTTCCCGATCACTAGGAATTGGGATGGGCAATGGGATTTTAAGGAGCTTAAAAAGGGCTGACTTGTAATATTATTAATATATTTTTATGATTGCAGAAATGGAGCTGGTAATTTATTCCCAGCTGGAATGAGTTGAAATGGAGGCTCTTTGTATTATCTTCTCATTTCTTTCTTTTAACAAATTCTTCTTTGGACTCAGATGCATATAAACCTCTAAAGGTTAGAAAGACTTTCTCATTTTACAAGTAAATGAAAGGAATGTCCCACAATTTATGCGATACACTTCATGGCTCACAAGAATGTACACCTGGTGAAAATTAATGTCAAGTTGCATTCTTTGCTACATGTTTTTTTTTTTTTTTAATATACAGGTGCATTTACCGTGGTTTCCAAAATAGACTCCATGTCATTGAGGATTTAAGAACTCAGTGCTTCCTGTAGGCTGGACCTAATCTCTTCTCCTTCTATGCTGATATGGTTATAAAGAGTTACTGAAGTATTAAAGGAATGTTTATAGAAACTTCACTGCCTTCCAAAAATTATTAGCTTTATGTCTTGCTATGGTTAAAGACTGACTGCTCTTCCTAAAAGTCCCATTATATAAAGTCTCCCACAAAACAAAGTTGTGTACTTTTTCCCCACTCAAATGCACTTGGCTTTATATCACAATATACAGGCAGCCCTTTGGTACCTGATACTGACGCAGAACTTCGGTCTCAAGTCCCATGGGCCAACCTAAAAGAGACCTGATCATCCTTCCTCGGTGAACTGAATCACAGCCTTGATTCAGCTTTTCTTGCTGTATCCTAATTCCTGTTATAAAAATGATCAGTGCTTCTGGACTGTAATAGGTAACATGCGCACGCACGCGCGCGCGCACACACACACATTCTTCAAAAGTAAAATAGAAATAAGGTAGGCTCTTTATATTTTGTACAATTCAGTTTTATTTTTTGAGAGGAGGAATTGTATAACATGACGAATGCTTCACTGAGTCTAAAGACTCTAGTATCAACACAGTAATTTAATTTCATCATATAATTTGATTGTTAGATTATAAGATTAAGATTGATATAAGACTTTTCTCTCCCCATCCCCCCTCCCCCCATCCCACCCCACCCCTATGTTCCCATTTTTTGTCCGGCAATCTTGTCTACTTCCAGTATCCAGGAGGATAACTATATGTTTTTCTTTGGGTTCACCTTCTTATATAGCTTCTCTAGGATTTTTTACGAATTATAGGCTCGATGTCCTTTATTTATGGCTAGAACCCAATTATGAGTGAGTACATCCCATGTTCATCTTTTTGGGCCTGGGTTACCTCACTCAGGATGGTGTTTTGGCATTGGATGGATAAAATGACAGAGCCCCACATAGGAGCACCGGACTGAGCTCTCAAAGTCCCGATGAGGAGCAAAAGGAGGGAGATCATGAGCAAGGAAGTCAGGACCGTGAGGAGTGCGTTCACCCATTGAGACGGTGGGACAGATCTAACGGGAGACCACCAAGTCCAGTTGGAATGGGACTGATGGAACAGGGGACCAAACCGGACTCTCTGAATGTGGCTGACAGTGGAGGAGGACTGAGAAACCAAGGACAACGGCAATGAACGTGAACTCTACAGCATGGACGGGCTCACTGTGAGCCTTGTCAGTTTGGTTGCTCACCTTCCTGGACTTAGGGGGAGCTGGGAGGACCTTGGACTTAACATAGTGAAGGGAACCCTGATGGCTCTTTGTCTTGGAGAGGGGTGGAGTGGGGGTATGGGTGGAAGGGAGGGGAAGGAAGGGGGAGGAGGAGGGAAGGAGATGGAAATCTTAAATAAAAAAAAAAGATTGATATAAGATTAGGTTTGGCCAATTACTCTTTCATAATCTTAGTGAGAATGCCTGGCTTTTCATATTTATGGTACATTAGTATTATTTTAACCATGTTGACGTTTCCCATTTATTACCATCTATCCTTCAAATCTAGTAACCATTCCACTTACAGATTCACTGTTTTCTTGTCTTAAGTGTCTTCATTGTTATTCTTTGACTTTAACCTTTACCATCACACAGCCTTGAATTTTCACTAATTCGTCATGCCTTCTGGAACTGATATCCACATAAGTGGTTACTTGACTTATGTGTACAGTCCATTGACATTCTCAAACTTTCAAAGTTTCCATTCAAGTTTCCTTTTTTAAACTATTATATTTAGTAAAATTACTAACTCTGCAGTTTTCACTTTTTTCTATTTACTTTTACTTCTTTTGCTATTGGCATTTTGAACACATTATTGAGGTTCCTTTCTTGTTGACATCTCTGGTAAGTATCTCAGGCTTCTGTGAGATGCCTTGTCTCACTGGTAGAGTGGTGTTGCAATGTGTTCTTAAAAATAATGAATGTCAATGATTGCATTGCTTTCAGAGTTGTTAAAGATTGCTGGGGCACAGAAAAGTAAGTCTCAATCACTGAATTTTACTTAGGTAAAAAAAAGAAAAGAAATCACTCTTTTCTGCCTGTTTGTTGACTTAAGAGGTACAAATTCTTTTAGTTTTAGACTCATTTTGACTTTTTGGTTTAGACTTGTTGTTACTTATTGTTTTAGGCAATTTATGTTCTTCCTATTAGTCCTAAAGATTTATTCACAATACTTAGGCACATTTTGTATTTCACTACTTTAAAGTACATAAGAAACTGTCAGAATCATTAAATCATTAGAGAGGTACACACAATCCAGTTGTGCTGCATTAACTATGGTTAAGAAAAACCTTCCTAGCCACAGGGTATTGCCATTTTGGCAGATCTTGATGTGAGATTTTCTCTGACTAAAAAATATTCCATTTAGTTTTAAGACCTGGAATTTTAGTGTTTTTTTTCAATATCAAGGACCAATGGACAAAACGTTTTGATTTTTTTCTGTTGGTTGCAAATTTTTGATGCTATTTTCTACATAGTTATAGTCTTCTTCTCCTACTGAGACCTCTCCCAGAGTATTTATTCCATAGAATAGCAACATATATCTTTGAATTATATATATATGACTGACATAGATCAGCAAATTTTACAAACCACATACATGAATACTAATATGGTCATAGTCTTATAATATGGAAGTACATTCTACTATCATTCATCTACTTTGCTATTGCAACCGAGCCTAAGAAAAACACATAACTTTATATAGTATGCCCTGGTCCAATAAACAGCGAATGGAATAAGTGGAAATACTCAATTATATGGTGAATATTTTGCTTGAGGATGAAAAAAAAAACTGATTAGGCGCTTAGCAAGTTTCAATGTCCATATAAACAGGCTATTTCTTTTTTCTAATTAACTTGAATTATACTTGCCATAGGAAGTTCTATGTGGTTGATAATTTTGCTGTGACAAAACTGACTACCAAGAAACCAAATGCAAGTCACATAAGTCTTTAAAGTCTTATGACCATTTACATATTAGGAACTTTTAGCATGTGTTGATGTGTCATTCTACATTATAATTATTTCTACAATTATGATTTGGCTGCTTATTTTGATTTCATTACATTTTAAAATATTTTAGGGAATATGAAAATAAGTGTATACAGATAAAATGGTCCCTTTGAAGTGTCAAAAAGCTGCGATGTCCAACAGTTTTCACACGTTCTAGCTGCTAATTGCTTAGCCTCCCATCTCAATGTGTAATAATATCTGTCTATTGCTTTTGTAAAAGACCTTTGTGAGAAATATTTTCTAATGTAGAAAATGTCAAAAATTTGGCGACAAATGCTCCTAATTAGTAGCATCTATAGATGGTTTCCATATCAAATAGTTCAAATTAGAGATAAAATTTTGTTTCCCCCAAAGAATACAAGAGCAATGGTTGACATTAGAGGAATGTTTGAAAATAGTTTGTTGAATATATATGCCTTCTGTTGACAGAGTGCTCTCCTCATGAACTAGTGACAATTAGAACAAATTTTCCAAATATCATATTATATTTTGTAATGCTGTGGCTGTTTTGTCAGAGAAGACATAGTTTAACATGACTTCCCACCCAGAGAGTCTTAGTTTTTCACAAGATCAGCATGGCTTAATGAGAGTATCATGAAGAAATTACTGCCTTTGGAAAGACTTTAGAAAAATAGGGAGGACTGGTATTATGGACACAACACCCTGGGAAATTTATCTCTTGGGAAACCTTATTTCTTGGGAAATAAGGCATGAAGAGCAAAAGGTGATAGACCAAATAGATGGCAGAATGTGTTCAATGCCCCCTGGAAAACTTAATGAGACCCTGTTTCAAAGAGGATGGAAAACAATGGGGGGGCTAGACTAGGAAGAAGGCTTGCTTACTGTTCATGAGGGCATGAGTTCATTTCCATGGAAATACATTGGTGCGTGTTTGTTATAATAATGATGGCATATGTATTTTTGTTGGATATTTTAAAAAAAGTTTTCAGATCAATTTTCTTTTGTAATTATTTCCTTATTTTTAATCAGGTCCAAATTTCATGTCAATTTTACTTGTATGCTAAAAACTTATTTCCAATTGTGGTGGCTTTGTTTATATATTTTATATTATTTTTAAATAATATATTTACATTATTTTCCATATTCTCCATATAACCACTATCATCCACTCTTTGCCTTTCTCTCAAAAAATTATCTACTCTTTTTATTTAATTTGTAAATTGTAACAATATAAATGTGTCTGATATTTACAGTGGTTCACACGGAATGTATTTTGAACTCTATAAGCCATCAATTAGTTGTGAGGTTTTATATTATGACAGGAAAGGAAGCTAAAGAAATTATTGATACTATAAATGAATTTATGGGGAATTATTTGAGTACCAAAAAGAAGCAATTATTTGTAAATTTTACTACTTAAAATTACATGGAAGATGATAAGAGAATACAAATTAATTTGTGTCAAGATGAAACGTAGGTTCTGCTAACAGACAGGACAAGCCTTGCAGTAAACTTGGTAGGATGACTGCAGTCCTATCTCTTTTTGTTCCTACAGAAGGATTCCTCCAATCTCATCCCCATCTCTCTTGCCCTACAGCCACACCCACCTCCAGCTTTGATCTCCTATTTAGTCAATAGACCTTCATTTTCACTTCTCCCCACCGCCCCCACCCCCAGCTCCAATTCATGACTTTTTCCAGCTCCAGAAGGCACTTCCTGCTAACCCACATGTCATGACTGCTAGGAAACAAGGTACTCTCCCTACAGACCTTTTCTTCTCTCTTGTCCCTCCCCCTACCTGCCAGTTTCAGTCCCATATTATCATGCCCATCTCTGCCACAGAATGTCATTGGCAGCCTCACCACCTTGTCTCCCTGTTCTCCCTGACCTCATACCCAGCAAATCACAAAGACCACTTCCAATTGCACTTCCCCCAAATCAGCCCAGTATTCTTGCCATGTATACCAGCAGTCATCCTTGGACACACACCAGCTGAGCAGGACAGACAAACAGGAAATACACAGCAGTTTGTCCTGCCCATACTTCCTTTTCTCCATAGCCCGTGGGGCTCTGATGCCACACACAGAGTTGCGGCAGGCTCCAGTTCCAAATTTGGGAATCTAAACCGGACTCCCTTCCATTGGTTGAGGACAGCAGAAACCATCGCTCTTCCCCTGGCGCTTGCCCATCAGCTGTTTCCCTGCTCTCTGTCACCTACACCAGGATCACCCTGGCTCCACTCTGCTCCTGCCCCCTCCCTGCTGGTTGTTGCTTGGATAGCCTTTAAAAAAAATTAAATTGGCACTAACACCTGACTTAAACAAGGCTCCAAATTGTTTCTTCCATGCACTCTGCCCTCCACTTCCCACCTCTAGCTGTTTGCTGTGCTTCCCTGGCAGGCCTAACTGCATGGGAATTTCTAAGTTGGTCAGCCATCACAGGTTTCTTTGTCTGTCAGAATGCTGTGGCCACACTATATCATTGTAAACGTGTAAATGTGTTTTCCTAATGTGCTCAGTCTGTGTAAATGTGTAAATGTGTTTTTGTGATGTGCTTGAAATATTCCTTTTAATCTTTTTGCACCTACTAACATTAGTAAACTGTAACAAATTGGATAAAATACATGTCTAAATTTAGCTTATATGCCCATTTTAAATAACAGGTAATGGTACCTAGTTCTCAAGTGCGTATACAGACCTGAGGACGTGGCATTTTAACAATAAGAGCTTCTACCACAGACATGCGGCTTCCGCAGCACCCTTTAGCTCCTCCAAAAGGACAGAAGACCTTCTGCCTCCAGGTCTTGCCTCTGGGTTTGGGAAAGCAACCCACACAGCAGAAAACAGCCTTCCACCTCTTCAGCTTCCTGGATGTCTTTCGGGAAATCAGTCTTCTCATCCTGACAAGACAAGTAGACGAATCTTTCCCTCTCCCACACACAGAAAAAAAAAAAATTCTTGGGCCTCTTTTACTCATCAGCTAATGGCAAGCACTACTTCTAAGACTGGTGTTCTCCTAGGACTTAGGAGAGGATTTGGGATTGCCTGCATAACTAAAAAAAGCTATCTCAGTTGTGCTCACTTACCCTCCCAGATCTGTCTAATGGCATTTGACAACTTAAGGTACTTTTAACTTATTACTTCATCCATGACATTTAATGAAGTTTCCTGCTAAAATACAGATAGGTGTGCCTCTTTAACAGTCTTCATAGTCCAGGATTATCAAATTTCAGGTGTGTCTTCTGAGGTTCAGAGGTTTCAGTTTTCTTTAATTGTCTTCTAAAATGTTCACACCTTTTAACCTAGAGCAATAGCCATTTGCTGAATCTGTTCTGGTTCTCTTAAAGTTCTGCTGCACTAACACAGCCAGTTTCAAGAATATCTTACAGATCACTCCTGCTGCTTGGGCCACAAGCAACTCACAAAGTGCTCTTCAGATAACACCAAACACCTACAACAGCTCCTGGGTATTCACCATTGGTACCAACTCTTCTGGATCAAGGACACCTGCCAACTAAAGTCTGATTTTTCTTTTATTGTGTCCCATCCCAGGGCTAGTCCCATTTCATAGGGCCAATAATAACAATATTTGTTTTCTCCTAGCCATCTACCTTCTCGTCTCCCCCAAAAATCAGCTGCCTAAAGACTCCAGGATGACACCAAACCACATGCCAGTTCAGCCACTCCTCTCGCTGAGTGTGATTGCACCAACTCTCAGCTCTTCTCTCTCCCACATTGCCCCATGCCTTAAGGAAGTAGCCAGACTTGTGCCAACACTCCTTTATCAAAAGAGAAATGAATAAAAAAATCCAATATAGCTAAAATAAGCCAGGAAAATACAAATTCTCACTATTCCTAATTTCTAGTTGTACTATATTTGTATATTAATAAAAACACATTGTATTGGCATAAAAACTGGTTAATTGAATCACATAAAAGACAAACACATAAAGCCACACACACATGGAAACCTAATATTTGAAAAGAAGCAAGAAATACATACTGAAAAAAGATAATGTCCTCAACAATTATGTTGGTCTAACTGAAAGTCTACATGTAGAATTCAAATAGATCCCAATTTTTCACCTTGCACAAAATTTAATTCCAAGTGGATCAAACACTCAATGTAAAACCAGAAACAATGAATCTACTAGAAGAGAAAAGGTGGGGCTGGAGAGATGGCTCAGTGGTTAAGAGCATTGCCTGATCTTCCAAAGGTCCTGAGTTCGATTCCCAGCAACCATATTGTGGCTATCAACCATCTGTAATGAGGTCTGGTGCCCTTTTCTGGCCTACAGGCATACACACAATCAGAATATTGTATCCATAATAAATAAATAAATATTTAAAAAAAAGAAGAAGAGAAAGGGTGGAGTAGCTTTGACCACATTGGCACTGGAGACAATTTTCTGAATAGATCTCTAATTGCTCAGACACTAAATCCAACAATTAGTAAATGGACCTAATGAAATGGAAAACACACTGTGAGACAAAGTTAACTGTCAATGGAACTAATGACAGCCTACAGAAAGGGAAAACTTTTTACCTACCCCAGTTCCAATAAAGGGTCAATATCCAAACTATGCAACGAGTTTAAGAAGCTATATAACAAAAATCCAAGTAATCATATTAAAAATGGGATACAAATATAACAGAGAATTCTCCAACGAGGAAACTCAAATGGCTCAGAAACACTTAAATCTTCAACATGTTTAACCATCAGTGGAATACAAATTAAAACTACTCTGAGATTCCATTATACACCTTTCAGAATGGATAACATCAATGACACAATTTGTAGCTCATGCTGGGGAGGTTGAAGAATAAGAAGAACTCTCTTCCTTTGCTGGAGAGAGTGCAAACTTATATAGGCACTATGGAAATCATTATGGCTATGATTTGGGAAGTCCTTCTGTATAGGTATTGTTTTTATGCATTAATAAATAAAGAAGGCACTTGGGCCTACAGCAGGACAGAAAAAGTAAACTGGATTCTGGGAAAAGTAGGCTGAACTGGAGAGATGTCATGTAACTGCCAAAGGAGAAATATGCCTGTGGGAGCCCACTGGAAGCTTGCCAACCTTGTGGTCATGCACAGATTAGTATCGATGGGCTAATTTAAAATGTAAGAGCTAGCTAGTAATACACCTAAGTGATTGGCCAAGTAGTGTTTTTGTTAATACAGTTTTTGTGTGATTATTTTGGGTCTGAATGGCCAGGAAATTAACAAGCAGTTTCTGACTACATGACTATTCCTCAGAAGACTGGGAATAAATCTAACTCAAGACTTAGGTATACCCCTCTTGGGCTTATAACTAAAGGATGTTCCATTGTAACACAGAGACACTTGCTCAGCCATAGTCATTGTAGATTTAATCATGATAACCAGAACCTGGAAAAAACATAAATGTCTTTCAACTTAGGAATGGTTAAAGAAAACATATGTGTTTATACAATGGAGCCCTACTAGGTAGTTACTTTTATTTGTTTAATTTCTGTTGTTGCTGTTCTTGTTTTCTAAGAAAAATACCACAATAAGATTTACAGAACCAATTAACCTTAACTCCTAGAGGCTCACCAAGATTGAACTAACAATCAGGGAGCTTTATGGGTCTTACCTAGGCCGACTACTTATATGTTATGGTTGTATAACTTGGATTTCTATTGGGATACCTAACAGTGGGAGTAGAAGATATCTCTGACTCTTCCAGAGTCGAATGTCTCTTGGAATCAGTGTTGCATTTGGAGTCAGATGAACTGCCTTCTGTTTGTAGACTTATAAAATGTTTAGTATAATCAAATTGACAGGATCCAGTGTTACGTAGTAGATTAAGCTTAGAATATGCATGTGACAAAGAAAGTTTATTAGATAGTTTTAATTTAAGTGAGAACAGCCATACTAAATATGCTGGAATATACGCCCATATATATTTAGAAGCTGAGGTCCTCATCTGAAATCATAGACATGACACAAAGAAAAGGTGAGAAGAAAACCAGAGTTCACGTCAGATTTTTGTTTCTTGATTTTAGGATGAAGTTAACCAGCTGCATCCTATTCCTGCTTACATTCTAGCTTAATGAAGACATGCTATGCTCTCAAAACAAATGCCATTAATTCCTATATTTTGGTTAACATTGATTAATTCTGAAATAAATGCATGGACATGTATTAACATAAGTTCTAAGAAAATAATACTAGCTTATGAAATGCTTTATTCTGCTGTTTGAGAGAAAATTATATGCTTCTGGACTTGAATTAGATTCATCTATATTAGATGTATGTGTCAAAAATTTATTGAACGTTCACAGTAATAATGAATTTATAAAATGAATCACTCACTTCCACTTCTCATTTTTTCTCTCATGAAAACTTCATAAAAAACTTAGTGGTATCAATTTCTGCCATTTTTATTTCTGGTAATAGACTTAGAGGCAGAAATTGTGTTCTTCTGTGGGCAATAAAGAATGCCACATGGATCATCATATATATTTATTTCAAATGAAGAGTTCAAAATGTCTTTATTAAACGGCTTCTATTTTAAAATCATATATAATGTATATTCATCATGTATATTTAATTTATTGTAAATCTATTAGTTTCCACTTCCTGTAATGTAAATGCAATTATGGAAATATTTGCCCCATTTATTTAAACATATTTTTCACTTATAATGAGTATTTCATTGTACTTACTATGTTTGAACACAAAGTACTAAAGTATATAGCCTGACCAGCAAAGGCAATTCATTACAAATCACACAATCAGTGGATAAAGAAAATAACATACTAACTTTAGTAAATGAAGAAAAACTGTTATTTTTGCTTTTTGACCAAAACTTAGCAGATTTATTACATTTATCCACTTTTACCATTTTCTTCAGTCATTATACAATATTTTAAATACATGATTTATACTTAAGAATAAAGTCTGTTTTGCAGTTCTGCATTATTATTTCTGTAGACACAATCTTCATTTATTCTTAATGCCCTCATAAATCTTTATCATTATAAAATGGCTATTATTTATTATTTAGGATGGATTAAACTAATATTTTCTTGATTTTTTACATATTTAATAAAATAAAATGATATATAATCAGCTTTTCTATTTTTATTTATATAAAATATTGGGTAAGTTATTTAGGATTATTACATTATTAGATACATGTGGCTATTTTTATTCTGTGGAACAAAAATACATTTAATAGAAAATGTGTTTAATAAAATTGGTTTGTTAAGATAATCTGTGTCTATAAACATCTCTCTTCTTCTTAATCTACTAGACTAAGAAAATGGCACTTCTTGTATAAACTTTATTTAATGTGCTTAACAAAAATAATGTTATTAACAAAATAAAAGTTTCAACATTTCAATTATTGTAAATCAAAATATGAAAATATAAGACTAGCCAATAGAGTTAACTGAACAGTCGGATATACCACTTGCAAAATCAGTTCTTGCAACTTGTACTTCTGTGCTCTGTACAGAACGTCTTCAGTTCCTACATACAGTGTACTTGATTGATATTCAGTGACTTATAGAAAAGCACAGACAATATTTATTCTTCTAAAAGTGAAGCTAGCTCTACATATCACTTTAATCTGTATACATTTTGAATAGCATTTGTCATTCATTTTGCTGTAAGTATGCATTCAGTAAATTTATTCAGAAATATTCTGTTCAATGCTTTCATTCTTTATCATAAGTCCACACCTAACAGCTTTGAAAATACCTGTGGATTATGGCTATTTTCACTTAGCAACCAAATAATTTAGATGTTACTATCCAAACTTAAACTAAATTTCATGAATTATTGACAGATTAACATTGTTTGAATGCCTCTACATAATAAAATATTTGTAACAAGACAATATTCTCATATTTTTATATATTGGATTTTATGTGTTCCAACTTACTTTAATTACTTGTTAGCATATGAATCTTCTTAACATGTTTGACTGAGAGTAAAATATAGTCATAAATATTAAAACCACAAAGGTTACTGATACTAAACCATACATATTTTCAAAATGTCAATAAATAGTTTGATTGCATAATGAAATTCAAAAATCACATACAAATTAAGTGAAGGGCCAGAGTTTTCCCCATGTCCCCAGAGTTATGAGGCACAATATGAATTCCTGGAATGTAACTTAGGTCTTCTGTAAGTGATCTTAACTAATGAGCCATATCTCCAGCCCCATTTTTTTTATTTCTACTTCTTTAACTTTCCAAGGGATCTTCTCCTCCTCCTCCTCCTCCTCCTCTTCATCGTCCTCCTCCTCCTCTCCCTCCTCTTCTCCTTCTCCTTATTTTCAAGCTGAAAAGCAATATAACATCTATCCAGCAGTCTAAATCTCTGCATGCAAAATCTTGTATAAAGGAAAATTATGCATAGAACCATTTGAAAAATAGGCATAAAGGATAAAAATAGAATACATAAATTTGCGGAAATGAAGTCTACTTTCGAGTAAAAAGTTTCCTGAAAATAGGGTACTGTTATTTCAAAACTAACTGTTGCATGAACAACAGATAAAGGATTATGTGGGAGAATAATCAGAATAAATACTATTAAATTGTGTGTGCATGGATGTGTGTGATATACGAATTAAGATTTATTTGTGGAGTACAGTGTTATAGATGGAAAGCAATATCGAAACAAAAAAGATTCAAAAATTTAAGTCTGAATAGAAAGAAAAAGGCTCAAATTGACATTTGGAAGGGAACCAAGTTAAAGGCATAGAGTAGGCATTGAAGGGGAATGAGTTTGGAATGAAAGGGGGGATTTTCTGCCAGAAGAAAAGCAGTTATTGAATTCGGAGTCAAATCATGCTGTGAGGGTGCAGTGTCCATTGCAGAAATGAGTTACAGGAGTTACAGCTGTAAGAGGAACAAGATGTGCCTGGCCCGGAACAGACAGTTTGGAACAGACCTGTAGAACGTGGCTGAGAGGAGGTGTGCAGAGCAGTTGGAGTCTGTGGTTATTTAATCATAACTTACTCTGTTTGGAGCTGTAAGAATGATGATTCTTGCTCCCACAGAGGTCGTGCTAATGGATTCTCTCAACTTACTTAGTCAATTATCTACCCTGTGACTAGAAGGTCAAGATGCTGACTAACCACAATTTAAGATAAATGAGAGACATTAAAATGCGCAATTTTGCACAAGGTGCCTATGACCCAACAATTTTGGGGATTTAAATACTTCTCTACTAAGATCAGACTCACTTAACAGCCAGTGTGTAAAAATTATTGCCTTACATTTGTATACCCTTGGTAAGAAATATATAAACTATTAGGTTGCAATTACCTTATGGAAAAAGAATAGGTCATTATTAGCATATTCTAATGGAAATTTTTGCCACCTTTTATCTGGAAGATGTAAAATAGAACCCCAAGAGTGTTGTTTATTAACTGTTCATTGGAAAAGTTAATTTCTTAGCATCCCGGCATTCTACAAGTAATATTTGAATATGAGCATGAATTCATACAGAGTATTTAATAATGGTATGACTGTGTACATTAGATTTTTATATCTGAATATGCCACTTGATACATATAATTTGTATTGCCTATGTTAGACATTTGATTTTAAGGCTCTAACTTTCCTACTTTTATTAAAAAATTTTTAGAAAACTTGCAGTCTTATGTTACAGGCTTTTCAAAAAAATGCCTTCTTTTCAGAACAGTGCCTCCTTGGCTGTTTGTAGTGAGAACCAAAATGTTATTGATTTACATGTGATCAGCGTGATATTCTTTAGTCATACAAAATTTTTTACTCTACTTTTCTGAATCTATATGCTCATCAATAATATATTTAGAGAATTTGCCATGTCTTACTGTGTCTTGTTTTATCTTGTTCGGTTGTCATTTCTTGGGGGCTTGCTCTCTTCTGAGCAAAATGGAGATGAAGTAGATTTGGGGAGATCTTGAAAAGTGGGGGAGAAGAACTGTGGTCTGGATGTATTGTGAGAGAGAAAAACCTCTTTTTAATGAAAATAAAATTAAATTAAAAAACTTTTGTTCATGTCCATATACAGCATTACAGACTAATAAGTAAAAGCAAGATACACAAATTCTCCTTTCTCTTTCATTTCTGAACAGATAGAATTTCATAAAATGAAGAAAGAAAGGTGGCAAGCATGAAAATGGAAGCTCCATAGGAACAGAGGTTGTACAAGCAGCAGTGGCTTGGTCACCTGACATTCTTTGCACTTAACTGGTCCACGTAGGTAGTACTTTCACGACACACATTACCTTAAGTATGGGACAGATAATTGGAAGTGATAGTACTGACTAGAAACAGGAAGAGACAGAGCTTTCAAACTACGTTTTTTTGACATTCACATTTAAAGTAAAAGATTGTCCAATTTCTGTTTAATTAGAAGTTGGATTTAATCACAAAATATAATCTATATTAAGAATGTTTTGCTATATTGATAGAGGAAAGAGTATTAATCTATAATTCAGTACTACACTCGATTTCTCTTCTTATGTTCTGATAAATATTTACCTCAGCTCTCTTTGATTTTTATACTGAACTTTCCAAGTCTCAGATAATTTTTCAATCTGAATTCATATAGTTTGCTTACCTGTTAAATATGATCTGAAGATCTTGTGCATTATGGTAGCTGCTTTTAATTTTAATTTTACTTTTGCTGAAAGTGCAACCTCTTACCATCTTCTGTAATAAAAGTAATACGTTTCAGAATTTGAAAGCAAAGGAATTTGAACTGACTCCATACCTATGTGAACAAACAGTACATAATTACTTCCTGATGAAATCTTTAACATTAAGAAGAAATAAAATGAATGACCTTTCTCTTGCTTTCATTTTTGATGTTGCCAAGTAATAATGAACGGAAGTATTGCTTTGAACAAAAATTCAGAAAAAAATTCAGAACATAATCAAAACCTTGTTGTGAAGTTTAAAGTTGAGGCCTGCTTAACTTCCTCTATAATAGAATGTATTTTCTTAATGTCTATCATTTTGTACCCATGACCATGTGCTCAACTATAAATGTCAAATTAATTCCCCTTTAAGTCTAAGATACACCAAGATGACTTAGGTAAATTTTTTTAGCTCTTTTTAAAAATGATTTTTGTCACTCAGAGTAGATTTTAAAAGATGAATGTAGACAATACATCTGCAATAAAATCAAGTGTGGGCAACCTTACCACTTCAATTGGTAAAAATATCTGTTATTGAAAAACTTACACTGATCATAAAATCTATCATGTGTACCAACACTGATGTAATTATGTATATAATACTTGGCAAACAGGAGGAAAAATATCAGTCATCAAGACAGGAAAAAAGCAAGGCCAGAACTTGTACACAAACTATCCTAGTTGTATTACAATCAGTGTTTTAATTATATCACAAAAATAATGATATATAATACAGATATATTATTTAAAATAATGTCCATCACAAAGTCATTGATTCTGTATTCTCCATCTGTAATAAAGGATTGGTGACAGGAATGGTACAACTCTTTTATAATCATTAAATGTATCCAAATTATGTGACCATTTTATTTTGAATGTTGGTGACACAGGAGTTTGAATTTAAACAGTTTACATGATAGAAACACCCACATATGAATATGTACATACACACACATTATCATAGGTTGTGAAGAAAGTAATCAGAGATACAAGTAGTGATCCAATTAAATTAGAGTTTTGATAGATAATTTATGAGTCATTTTCAAATAATGAAAAGCTTGTGAACAGAGATGCACGGATAAGAAACAATCTATTTAAAAATGTTGGAAAGATCATGATAAAACAAACAAACAAAAATAGAATCTCAGCGAACTTAATGATCCAGGTAGAAGATAAGATTTACATATTCAGCAGGCAGAGTGTTTGAACTCCATTAAGTAAAGTAAAATGCAATGGATCGTACTGTGGAATAGAGTCCGTAATAAAAAGCAATAAAGGATCAACTTTTACTTTAGATTGTACCAATAAATGCTATATAGTTTTTATGTTTCCAGTTGATGTTTTGAATTACTTTGGGAGTAGGAAGAAAGGAATGGAATATTCATTGTGTGAATATTTGCAAGGCAACCAGTGTGTTCTTTCTCTCTCTTTGAACAATAATAAAAATGGGAGAAAAATAAAACAGAAGAAAATAAAAAGCCACCAATCATGTGACATTCTATTAAAATTGAACAAATACTACTGAGTATGGGATGGAATAGTAGGTGGTTGATATGCTTAGTGCCATGCCAATGAGGAACACTTTTTCATCATCTGTTTGCAGGTGTGATTTGTGAATAGCTTCTAAGGCAATGGATGGATATTCATGTCCATGGCCTGTAGAAAATGTATTAAAGTCATAAAATAAAAGGGAGTGTACTAGACAATGCATTGGTTGGAATTGGGAAGAGAAATATATACAAAAGTTAGCAAATCTGGTTTCTACGGTATGTGTAATTGTTAATTCTGCAGAAACTTTAGTTGATACATGATATATTCAAAGAAAGGCTGCATTTCAGTTAGCTGAGCATCAAGTGTTATAATTTTCATGTGTTACAGAAGATATATAAATATTTAAGGATACTTTATTTTAAATATAAACATGTGCAGGTGGTATATACATATACATGTGCATATACATATATATTATAAGATATATATTTCATTTCTACACATATTAGATTTTTAGATTTTATGTCATTATACAAACAAATGTAAGCCAAAAAAAGGAATTACTTTAGCTAAGTGGGTTTGGAATATAAATGAATTTTGAAGTTTTTTACATAAATTCTATTTTTTAAAGCTTTGGCAAAATTGCAGGAACTGAGTTCCAGACTCTTTGAACAACAACAAAAAGAGTTTACTAAGCTTTACAAAATATTCTTCCCTAACTCCTAGTGATCAGGAATCAAAGAGGAACTAGGATGTCAGAGATGGTCTCAGATCTTATTTTTTTCTTCATTTATAGCTTTAAGAATTAAGCGTTTGTTTCTTTGTTTAAATGTGTAGAGATACAGGCATCTCTTGTTTGTACAGGTCAGGTAAAGCTGTGATGTATAATCATCTATCACTTTCCATCCTATTTTGTTATACAATTCTTCCTTCTCTGGAAATCTCTTTTTAGATGGGTCTAGCAGTAAGAAATCATAGAAACATTACTTCTGCCCTCATAACACTGGGTTAACAGACATTCCTATGACTGTGTCTATCTTGATACAACGGTGGTGTCATCGTTCAAATTCAGGTGCCTCATTCTCTAGCCCAAAACTATATTTTACATGTCAAATTTTGGAAGCAAATTCAATTCATTAAAAAGGCATTCATAAATTGTAGTTGTAAAATTAAGTATAACACAAGTTTAACTGTATGCAAATGTATACAGAATTAAGATTTCTGGTTTTGATGCCAGAGAGCATCACTTGAAAAACTGTATGTCTCAAGTTATAATTTTTGTATGCCTTTTAAAATAACTACTTTAGAGACAGAGACAGGTGGATATCATTAAATTGGCATCATATTGCACTATAAATGTGTTACTTTTAAATAAAAATATAAAAGATGGTAAGTCTTAATTTACTGAAGCCAAATAAATACCGAATTATATATACTTTTATGATCAAATATTAAGATCATTATTTTAAAGAATATGTAGATTAATTGAATCCTATTCAATTATATGCAAGCAAAAAACCTTTATTTTTAATATAATATATATTTAAGGTGTCAATATAATTTCTTAAAGCGAGTAAAGTCATCTTAAATTCATGTATTTACCTCCTTGAGCCTATATTATCAATCATTCACAAAATCACCGCACTGACATGACTGAATTTAATGCAACTGTAATCCCTTAATCAAAACTCTAGAATTAAATTTCAAAGGTTTTTAAATGAGTCATCATCTATTAAAATTCAGTCTTCTTATATTGATTTTATTTTGCTTTAGCATAAGGCTTTATTGTGTGATTGCTAAAGTTTCTTCATAATCAGCATATTTTCATTTGTAGCAGATTTTCTTTCCAATACAGTTCTGTAAAAATTGTATATATTAATAGCTTAACTCATTCCTGTATTGTTCTAGGAAATACTTTGGCACTAAAGTATGCACTAGGCAAGTTATTTTAAAATCACTTAAGTGAAAGTAAGGATTCTTTATTCAAAACAAGTTATTTCATCTACAAACTCAAAAATCGCAGAGCTAAAATGTGAAAAAATAGTGTGATAAGGCAAAATGTAATATTAGGATTCTTTAAGACTTTATAGTCATACAATGTGCTATTTGGTGTAGAAATTTGTTGTGTTTTGTGGTGTTGTGAATTTAAATATGAGACCGACACTATGCTAATACCATAAATACTCAGCAGGGCACAAATAAATGACATGAATATATACTTAAAGCTCTCATTAAATGAAAAAAATAGAAATGATATTTTGAATGTCTTCTCATGTATTTGATTTTCTTTTTTTTTCTCTCATGGTTTATTTTTTTTTTATTATATTTAAAAATTTCCATCTCCTTCCCTCCTCCTCCCCCCTCCCTCCGCTCCTCCTCCCCCTTCCCTCCCCTCCTTCTCCCCCTTCCCTCCCCTTCCCTCCACCCATACCTCCCCTCCCTCCCTCTCAAGGCCAAGGCGCCATCAGGGTTCCCCACTCTATGCTAAGTCCAAGGTCCTCCCAACTCCCCCCAGGTCCAGGAAGGTGATCGACCAAGCTGAGAAGGCTCCCACAGAGCCCGTCCATGCAGAAGAATCAGAGCCCAGCGCCAATGTCCTTTGCTTCTCAGTCAGCCCCCGCTGTTGGCCACATTCAGAGAGACGGGTTTGGTCGCATGATCCATCAGTCCCATTCCAACTGGAGTTGGTGATCTCCCTTTAGTTCTGTCCCACCGTCTCCATGAGTGAACGCACCCCTCACGTTCCTGACTTTCTCCCTCATGTTCTCGCTCCTTCTGCTCCTCATCAGGACCTTGGGAGCTCAGTCCAGTGCTCCAATGTGGAGCTCAGTCACCTTCCCCATCTGTCGCCAGCTGGAGGTTCCCTCACGGTCCTGACGAACAGGGGGAGCTCGGAGGAATGGGGTGCTTGGGATATAGGAAGGGTGGATAGGGGAGCAGGGAAGCATATATCTTAATTTAAGGAGCTACCTGAGGGTTGTCAAGAGACTTGACCCTAGAGGGGTTCCCAGGTTTCCAGGGAGACGCCCCCAGTTAGTTCCTTGGGCAGCTGAGGAGAGGGCGCCTGAAAAGGCCAGTTCCTATAGCCATACTGATGAATTTCTTGCATATCACCATAGAACCTCCACCTGACGATAGATGAAGAAAATGACAGAGCCCCACATTGGAGCACCGGACTGAGCTCCCAAGGTCCTGATGAGGAGCAGAAGGAGGGAGAGCATGATTTTCTTTATTTGTATCCTTTCTCCTATACATAAATAAATATAATTGATATGTAACTTGTAACTTTTCTATTTACAATAATTGTTTTATAATATCTCAAGAATTACTTTATATATAGTAAGTCTATATATAAATGTTTATTTCTAATATTTTGTTATGTATGTTTTATCAATATGAGCTTATGTCTCTAAATTAAACCTCAAAAATAGATTGTATAAATATGTCATTTTACCAAAGACTTTATCCCTAACCTCCCCACAGTATTCTATAATAAAATAAAGATATTGTCTTCTATTGTTGCTTATGTGAGAGATTAAACCACAATAGATTTTCACCTTATTCATATGTCCTTCCTTAAAAACATTTTTTCTTTGTTCTTGTTATTTGTCAAATATTCAAATTGGCTTTTTAAAACTAAAATGGTATTAAATCACATTAGATTCAAGTGACATGCAGTAGGATTTTTGTATACATCAGTAATGATTTGTAGCATGTGTACCCTTGTGAATCACAAAGTTTTACTTTAATTTATAATTGTCCTTTTGCTTACTTTTTGTCTTTGTCTATTAGTTAATATCGATGTAATAAAATTAACTCAAGGACAAGTACATGCTGTATAGAATGTTCTCTTTCGTGTTTAATTTAATTTCAGTTAATTTAATCTATCATATTTACAGAGATTTGAATTCTTCAAACCACCTTAGAAATTTTCAGTTATTTCATCTTCATTATTTTTTATATTTTTTCTCTCTTCTTAAAATATATATTCTTAGGAAACCCTCTCTCAAAAAATTAGATTTCTTCTATCGTACCTTTAATGCCTCAGATTCTTTCTTCCACCTCTTCTTTTCTGTTGCTGAACTTGTCTCAGTAGTTCATATTTGAATTCTTAAGATTTTTTAATTCCAGGTGTCGTAGTTAGGTTTTCTTTTGCAGTGAAGAAATATCATGACTCTTATAAAAGAAAATTTTTAACGGGGTGGCTTGCAGTTCCAGAGGTTTAGACCATTATCTTCTTATTGCTACTTGGCAATGTTTGGTCAAACATTGTGTTGGAGAAGGGAAGGTTGAGTTCCCTGTCTTTATCTACTTGCAACAGCAAGGACCTGAGACACTGGACATAGCTAGACCATAGGAGACCTCAAAGCCTTTCCCCACAATGACACTTCCTCCAACATGGCCATACCACTCAATAATGCCACTTCTTATGTGCTTATGGACACCAATTACATCCAAACTAGCACACCAAACTTTCCTCCGCTTGAGTTTTCTTTTTCCATTCTACTTACAGTTTCAGAAAAAGCATGCTTTGCACTGTTTGTTTTCTTGGATTTCTTTTACAGATTTATTTATTTTGCCTTTAAGAACCTACATCATATTCATTAAAGTTGTTTTAAGATAATTCTCTTGTTCTCAACTCTGTTCGAATACTCTCAGTCTTTTGTGCTAGGGTAGTTGGCCCTAGTGGAGACATATCACCCTGACCGTTGTTGATTTTGTTTTTATGCTGCCATTTTGTCATTTGGATTTGACTGACTAAAGGACTAGATGCTGATTTCTGGATTTGTCTTTGTTAAACAGGTGTTTGTACTCTGATTTCTGGTTCCCCTCTGGAATTTTGGAGAGAGTGACAGCTGTATGCTGTTTGTTTTAGTGGCCTGTTCAGCTGGTGTATTAACAGGAAATGCCTACTGTAGTTGGATGCTGGGTAACTGGGATGAATTGGGAGGAAATGTTAAAGGAGAAAGTCTTTGTGGTCCTTTGAGGATGGAGTCAGAGAGGTAATTGCGACCACGGAAGGCTTCCAGCCATATAGTTGGAAATTAGACATGGAGCATGAATATCATCAGCAGTAAGAGAGGCTTTCGGCGTACTTGCTGCCCTAAAAAAATTGCTCTTGGCACTTGGATTAGCAGAGGGGTTACCTGCTGGAACTGGGTTCTGGGCCAAATTAACAAGTCGGGGGTACGGAGGACATAAGTTGATGGTTTGTTTTATCCGTGGGATACACAGTCATGGGTAAGGGAAGGCTGCAGCTGTTGCTCTGTGGCACCACTAGGAATGAGACTCGGGAATTGGGTTTGGGGAACAGAGCGGGAGAGAACAGGTGGGAGGTCCTTGATTTTCTGCTACATGAAGTACATGATTTTCTGTTGGCGTGGTTGGTGCTTTAGCAGAGGGTACAGGATGAAGTTGGGGGATGGGTACTGCCATGAGTACAGGGGATAAAGGTAGGAGGAGGTGCTCTGTGGGATTCATGGGATGGGGGCATGAGAGAGGGAAGGCTGTAGCTGCTGTTTGTTACAGCACTGGGGACAAAACTTGGAAATTGGTTTTGGCGGGGCTGAGCGGTCTTTGGTATCATACCTGGATTTCTAGCATGTGTGGCCTAGGGATTAGCAGAGTATTTTTGATCTATTCTGTAATGGTTATTAACTTATTTGCTGACTTAACTCATAACTTTTTAAATTTATTGCATATTGGATTTTATTTTAAGACAATATTAGAATTACTTCATTAACCCATCCTCTTCTACTCATCATTTTTTTTCATAAACACCTCCTTACTCTCATGTTCTTGGATTCCTTTTTATTAATTTTTGTTACATACATGTTTGTGTATACAAATAGATATGTATTCATAAATATAACCATTTCAGTCTGTGTGATGTTCCTTGAAAATGTGTTTTCAGAGGTGATCCTTTGTCATTGGACAACCTAACCATCACTCTTCTCTACATTTGTTGCCTGTAGTTCTTTGTGCAGGGAGAAGTCCCTGACCCTAAAGTGAGGGAGTGGTCTGGAGGATGTAGTCCACGTATTCATAAGGGCTGTGCTCGAGAAGTCTACATTATGGTCTTCTTGAACTAGTAGTTATTACAAGAGTCTTGGTGAATTTAGTATTTTTTCTTTCTTTTGTTTAATATAATATAAAACAGTTGAAGAGATAGCATAAATATTTATGAAATTTTTATCTCATTGAAACATTCATTTTAAATTTATATTAATAAATTATCCTTTTATTGTTTCTTGATATTTCTTTTCTTGCAGGCTATTTTACTTAATATTAAAGCAACCAGTGTAGAGCAGTGTCAAATGTTATTTGTAGGAATTACGGTTAATCTTCATCTTCAGTATTAGTTTTTTTCCCTCTTGCAATAAAGACTTAATCTCATCCATGGTTGCCTAAAACTCACAATGTCACTCAAACAGGACTGAAGCTATACTGTACTATTCAGTTCTTATATACCCATTTAGTGGGACTTCAGGCATAATCTATGGCATCAAAATCTTTACTACCAGCTTGAAATCCTTGGGAAACTGATGTACAAATCTCGATGTTCATGTCTTAGAAGTTCAGAGAGCACTAACGAACAGGGTAAAACAAGACATAAATGTGGTTGGTTTCATACATAGACTTAAAATGAATAAAAGAAGGAAAGGGAAAAGTCAACTGCCATTCCTTGGGTTTCTGCTTTAGGCTTAACATTTTGTAACTTAAGATGTTCAAAGCTTCCTTGTCCTTCTCTGCTGAATACTCTGAAACCAGTATCTTTCATTTATCTTTCTCCCTTTAATTTTTTGCCTAATATTTCTTCATAGTAAGAGAGAAAGATATTAAATTGCTAACAGTGCTGTGAAGTAGATCGCAATGGATGGTAATGATGGAGGTCTCAAGAAGCACGTATGCCAACATTAATGCAAAAGTAATGACTGTAATCATAAGGATTCTGAGAACTAAAAATATTGTGAATTAGATGAGGGTCTGTGCATGGCCTAAGCAAGAAATACTGTGACAAAACATTCCTACATCTGTGTTTTACCTATGTCCTAAGAACTGGATTGAGATTACATACAAAAATAATTGGCTAATTCTGGTACAGAAAATTTCAACTCAGTATAGCATTCAGCCTGGGTCTATTATTATTGGCTACTGATAAACAGATTTATCCTGAAAATTGGAATGAAATAAGTGCAAAAATTTTAAAAATGTGCAATTCAACATTGAAAATGGTAGGATAAAACTGAGAAACAAGAAAGATTTGGGAATTAAAGAAATTAGTACTGGAGATGTAGAGAAGGCTCAGTGAATAATAATATTTGCCTTTCTAACAGAGAGCAAGGGTTCTGTTCCACATGCAATCTGTAATCATTTTTACTCAATTTCCAGAAGATCCCATGCTGTAGGAAGTCTTCCAGCCAATGGTTACCAGCCCATTGAGACATGGCCTCTTATACTATGTAAGCCAATGAAGAGCATGCATCCGTTCTCTTTCCAGTTGCTGGATTCAGTATCTATCCTCCATTTAACCGAGGATTCTGATTTGTGAGTTTACACCTACATAAATAACCATCTACTTCTCAGTTCTGAGCTAGTGTGGGATTTCTTTTAAGCATCCTTCCACAATCACATGCTTTTTCCTTTCCTTCCCCAGGAACCAAGAATATACACTACACAAACATACCAGGCAAGATATTCATGAATATAAACTAAAAATAAAAATAGATATGAAAAATGGTATCGTGTTGCCTTAAGGTTACTATGGCTGTGAAGGGACACCAAGATGACAGAAACTCTTATAAAGGAAATATTTAATTGTGGTTGAAGTTCAGAGGTTAAGTTCATCATGCAGGGGAACATGGAGGCACTCAGGCAGGCATACACCTGGAAAAATAGCCAAGTGTCCTATGTCCCGTAGGCAACAAAAAGCCAACCATCACACTGAGGAAAACTTAAGAAAAAGAGACCTTGAAACCTCCACCACAGTGATACACTTCCTCCAATTAAACTTCACTTACTCCAAGGCCTCATAATAATGCCATTGCCTTTGGGGGCCATTTTCGTTCAAACCAGACAGACACACAGACCTCCAAATCACTGGTACAAAGCCCTCTTTTCATAGCACCATGGAGGCTTGAATACCCAACAGTCAATGGCCAACAGGTGAAAATCCCATCCTCTGATCCTCTAGGTAGGGCACAGCTTTTAGTAACTTCAATTAGAAGGCTCTAGCAGGGAAGAGCAGCTGAAGGCCAGGACTCCAATTGGTCCCAACATTTTTTGTTAAGGTATTCATGGTTTTTTGATTGGCTATTGCCATGTAGTCAATCCCTAAGCACAATATTCTAAGAAAGTAAAGTTTATTTGCTAACAGCTTTAAAATTTGTACAAATAAATCAAAACTTTAAAATGTTAAGTCAATAATAATATAGAGACTTAGAAAAATTAAGTTAAAATTTAATTATGAAGATTAGTAACTTAAAAGTTAATATATTTCTATATTTCTACTAATCTAAATTTAGTGCATAAATTCATTTAGTTTATAATTTTCCTATATAGAGATAATAACAGAAATTTAGCAATAGAAAACTAGATATAGTTAGTAAAACTGTTAGGCTCATTTTATTTAATTTTAGCAAAACTATTAGGCTCATTTTCTTAAATTCTATCTCATCTTCTAATATTCTCTCTATATGCTTTTGGGATTTATGAAATAAAGTATTTAATGTTGGAATAAGGAATAGCAAATAATCTATTTTAGAGTAAGTGCTTTGTGCAATGATAACGGTGTCCCTAGGTTTCATGATGAGGAGCAAAAGGAGGGAGATCATGAGCAAGGAAGTCAGGACCGTGAGGAGTGCGTTTACCCATTGAGACGGTGGGACAGATCTAACAGGAGACCACCAAGTCCAGTTGGAATGGGACTGATGGAACAGGGGACCAAACCGGACTCTCTGAATGTGGCTGACGGTGGAGGAGGACTGAGAAACCAAGGACAACGGCAATGAACATGAATTCTACAGCATGGACGGGCTCACTGTGAGCCTTGTCAGTTTGGTTGCTCACCTTCCTGGACTTAGGGGGAGCTGGGAGGACCTTGGACTTAACATAGTGAAGGGAACCCTGATGGCTCTTTGGCTTGGAGAGGGGCGGAGTGGGGGTATGGGTGGAAGGTAGGGGAGAGAAGGGGGAGGAGGAGGGGAGGAGATGGAAATTTTTAATAAAAAAAAGAGGAAAAAAATGACAATGCATTTTTTTTTTCTCTTTAGTTATTTTGTGTCACATGGAACACTGACTTTATGGAGCTAGGTATTTATTTCTCATTACTCTGAAAAGAAGTGATATTTAGATTCCTGTTGCTACTGTCTAATTTTAACTTTTTCAGTTCAGCACTCAATACTTCTACATGTTTCATTTCCACCAGAATACATAGCTTATTGAACTATACTAAATTCATCAACGATGTGACATTGTTTTAGTTTAAACATGCATGTGCCTGTGCCTTTATTAATGTTATACAGATATTTAATGTTTAATTTCTTAATCATTTAATATGGGTTTTATTTTTATTTTATTTTTGTTCTGCATGTATGTATGTATATTACTTTTATGCCTGAAGGCATCAGAGGTCCAAGGAAATTAGGGGTCACACCAAACTGGTAGCTGGATATGGTAGTGAATTTAGAGACAAGATGAGAGGTTGGAGGATGTGGCTTTACAATGCTACTAAGGCAAGCTTATATGTGGAAGGATTGGCATCCCTACAAGGAGACCCTGAAGCCTTGGCTGCCCTGGAGAGCACAATATTTTGAGGCGAGAAGTATGAGTCATGTACCATGGAGAGTTGCATACTGGCCATTGAACCAACCCAAAAAAGAAATGAATGTAGCAGCCTAAACCTGGGGGAGGGTAGCTATCCAGTTCCTTTGAATCTGAAACCCTAGATACCGGATATAGACCAATAGGATTTGATGTTTATCCTGCTGGGCTTCAGTCTGGCATTTTGTCTAACCTATCTTCTCTGTAGACCCATGCCTCTTATAGAAAAAATAAAGTATATTTGTTGCTAGAAATATGTAATTTACTCTTTTAAAAATGTAACATGTCATAAATAAGTGGTTATCTTGAGTCTAATAACAGACAGGATTCTGAAGTTTAAGAAGGCATTGAGATTATGGGAACTTTAAAATTGTTATTCTATATGCATGTTCTTCATGAAATGTCCATTGGTCTATGAAAACTCAAGGCAGATTTCATGATTCGAGTTCAGAATTTTCCATATGAGTTAATGCTTTTGCAGAATTGGTCCCCTTTTTATGTCATGGATTGTTTAGGACATACAACGTAGCTGGAGGAAGTACAGGATATGTTAGTCTTTAGAGTTTATTAATTCTAATTCATTCTCTCTCTCTGATACATGTCTGTAGATGAAAAATATGATCAGTGAGCTTACTGCTTCTGTTATCATGCCATGACTTTTCTACAATTATAGACTCTAGTCCACAAGAGGTACAAGCCAATATTAAGTCATTCTTTCTAAAATTGTTTTGGGCTACAATATTTTATTAAAACACTAAAAATCACCATAAAAACACTATAATCGCTTCCTTTAATTCTGTTTGAGGTGTGTGTGTGTGTGTGTGTGTGTGTGTGTGTGTGTGTGTATGTGTGTGTGTACTTGTTTATTTCTTGCTGGTCTCTACTCCTGGAGGACATGACAAACACCTATTCAACCCAGATCGGAAAGCAATGACAAATTAATAATACCAACAAATTCTAATCTGATTAACATTTGAGTTTTATTGAGGACAGCAACAGGAATTTGGGTAAGGGAATAATTATAAAATATAAATAACTCAAAGAGCTGTGTCAGCAAAATCCACCAACACTTGATTGATAGTTCATTTAAATCCTGGAGAAGAGTACATTCTAGAGATGGCTCAGCAGGCTAGAAAGTACTCATTCCAAGTAGGTCATTTGATCTGGATCTTTCCATAGCATCTCTTCTGGACTCTTCTTTTACTGGAAGCTTGACAGGTTTAGATTTCTTAAGGTAGGTTGGAACATCTGGAATACTTCTATTAATCACTACCTGTCCTCAAGTGACTCTTGAAAGTTTTTACTCCTTATACATGCTTGGGGTCTGAGAAGCGGGTTGAATCTTGGCTTCACAAACAATAGATTCTGAAACTTTTGAACTGATTATTTTCTGAGCTTATGGAATCTCCCTTAAAAACAGGTTGTTTTACTTCTTCATAACAAATCCTGTTGTTTTATTTCCTCTTTTTTTAATATGGGCATACATGAGTTCACCTGTTAGTATACAATGTTTGTCACTTAACATCCTGCATTTTAACTAGCTTTCCTTGAATGTTGAACATTTTAATATCAGAGGAAATGACTACACAACAAAAGCAGGAGTATGAAGGATTGTTGATAAACCTGGCAGCAAGTACCTTTACTCACTGAGCCATCTTGCTGGGGCAATTTCATTTTAAACTTTATGGTGTTGATATGGTTGTATTTGTCTGCCTGAGCAGCATTATTCTAATATTTTCAGTTAGTCTATTTTGTTTTAATGTATTGTTATGTTTATGAGCATGTGTGTGCCAAGGTTTATAAGTGGAGATCAGACTTGTGGACCTTTTCTCTGCTGCCACCAAAAAAATGGATTTAATTCCTATTATCAGGGTTTGGTGACATATACCTTTACTGGTTAAGGTATCTCATCACCTCCTAATATGTGTGTGTGTGTGTGTGTGTACATATATATGTATATATACACATATATATTTAAATAATTGTATCACATGCCTTCATAATTATTTTATTAGTCATGACATGGCCATCTAGTTTTCCTTTTATTTGGCTTCCAGCTTTCTGTTACCACAGGGTGTCATTTCTTCATTACAAACAATTTCGTTACTACCCAATGTTGTTATGTGTGCCCAAATATACTGCATTTTGTAGACTAAAAGTCCCAAACCTTAATTATATGAAAAATGTATATTGTAGTCTTTTATTATCATATAAGACTACTGAGAAGGAAATGTACGTTGATAATGAAATTCATGTCTTCATTATCACTGCTTCTGTCCCTTGCTGTCAACCTGAATAATGAAAATACTGTGAATTTACCGCAATTCTCAAGCATCTTCCTAAGTCTTTCTTCTGAGGGAGCTAAAGTTGGATCATTTTGGTATATTTTTCCCTTGTTTATATGTTCTGAAACTTGTCTAGACTGTTTTCATGATCGCTACCCTCCATAGCTGAGTGTGAATGCTCCATTGGTGATCCCTGGTAAAAGGATCTGAACTTGCACATGTCCAGTCATGTTGATTTTGAGCTGGCCTACATTTCTATGTATTAACCTGATTACTATTGACCTGTCTGGCTCGCTTGGCAGAACACTTACTTCCTAAATATTATCAATTTCTAGTTGCATTCGTATTTGATTTTGAAAAGATGATTGGGTATAATTATTCACCTGATCCCAACACACTGGGATATTCTTAGAGGTGTTTTTATTTCGTTTATTTTAGTAGTTGCTGCTGGTTTGTTTTGGAAATATTTTTTTTTTCTTTCTCATGGTTTATTTTTTTTTATATTTAAAAATTTCCATCTCCTTCCCTCCTCCTCCCCCCTCCCTCCCCTCCTTCTCCCCTTTCTCTCCCCTCCTTCTCCCCCTTCCCTCCCCTCCCCTCCACCCATACCTCCCCTCCCTCCCTCTCAAGGCCAAGGAGCCATCAGGGTTCCCCACTCTATGCTAAGACCAAGGTCCTCCCAACTCCCCCCAGGTCCAGGAAGGTGATCGACCAAGCTGAGAAGGCTCGTTCACTCATGGAGACGGTGGGACAGAACTAATGGGAGATCACCAACTCCAGTTGGAATGGGACTGATGGATCATGCGACCAAACCCGTCTCTCTGAGTGTGGCCAACAGTGGGGGCTGACTGAGAAGCAAAGGACAATGGCTCTGGGCTCTGATTGTTCTTCATGGACGGGCTCTGTTTTGGAAATATTTTAAGTTTTTTTTTTTGTTTTTGCTCTTTTATTTTTTGCTATGATGAAGGCCTTCTCAGCCCTTTGTTTACCATTTGTCTTTAATAAGTTTTCTAAGGAAAGCTCAGCATCCTCTCATAAAGTGACTATATTATCTTTCTTAACTCCTTAACATGAGAATCTCTTGTTTAGGGAGGTGGTTTAGATTTGAATTTCTCTTCATGTAAATTCAGGTGTTGTTTGATCTTGAGCCCAGGTCTTTCATTTGCCCATTCTAGAGTTATTAGTTTGATGGACTATAAGTGAGGATACTTATTTTGTTTTCATTTATTCATGCATCTGTTTTTTTCATTTGAGACTGTGTCCAAGGCTGACCTAAAACTTGTACTATTCCTGCACCGATTATTTTCACACTATGGTTACATGTGTTTACTACTATATGTCTTTGTCCTTTTTATATTGGCTCCTTTGACACGATTCTGGGTTATGAAGCTTACCTCTCAGACTGTCACCAAGATCTAGCCTTCAGAAGTTTTCAATATACCAGAGCTAAGGAAGGCTATACTTTGTCTAGCAATTGGTTTAAGCAACAAAGATCTGGTACTATAACCAATGTTAGAGACAGTGTTTTTATCTGGTAAGATGTCATTTCCATATATTGTGTGCTGAAGACAGAAAGACACTTTCTTTTCCAGTCATGGTTGCACACAAGGATAATTAATTGGATGAAGGAATGAAGAGACAAGGCCTTAAGTGTATAGTTATATTTTGTTTTCAATAAAATATATTGAGTATATTGTTGAAGAACTTCCTTAATTTTCCTCGTATTCTTAGGATTCTTCCTGCAGTTTTTAAATACAGATACAGCCGTATGTGATAGTTTTAATTATTCTCTAAAATATATTTAAAATAATAGTAGTAGCCTTATGAAAGTACAGCATGAGGTTATTTTCATGAAAAACATGATGGTAAATCTACCCAAACTCACTAGAAAGAGCTAGATTTAAAAGGGAATGTCCTTGGCATACACAGGATGCATTACGTTCTTAAGCAAGAGAAAATGTGTGCAAACCTTTTGTCATTTCACAGTGACAGTAAGAGTTCTAATGCCTTCTTTTAAGGCTTTATGCTTTCTATTTTGTATTTGTTATTCAGCATTTAAAATTCTTGTTGCCATAGTAACATCTGTTAAAGTGAGAAGACAGAGGAAAATCAAAAGTGGAACTAAGATAAGAAAATATATTGTACTTAAAATAAGAGAAAAATTATTACTTTAAACCATAGTTTTACATAACCATTTTCCTCTCATATTGTATTACTTTTCTGATTTTGGATAAAATAATGATAGAACAATATAATGCCCTTATATATATGGAAAATTTGACATTATTAAGCTAATTTAAAAAAGAATAATGTTTGGAAGACAGATAATATTATATTCATATATACATTAATTTAGTAAGTGATTTTAAAATGAGAACTATATGATATTCAAAAGCTTTGTTATCCAAACAAATTATATTTTTTCCTGGTAAAATGTAAAAATAAATTGTGATAATTATTTTAATAACCCTTGTATTTGTCAATTCAGTAAGATCCAATTGACATTTTATCAAACAAAATGAAACGCAGTATATAAACAGCATTCTAAAAGCTAGGTTACTGTATGTCACGCTGCCCTGTGTGATTGCCCATTCTGTAAGGTCATTTTGAACTAAATAGAAAGGTAATAGCTGACCTGATATGGGATTTGATATTACTCTTAACAGTATGATGCCATCTATTATATTGCAATAGGTGCATCATTTAAAAGGTTCAAAATTGCTTTCCTTTCCATTATTTTTATCAAAAGAGCAAGAGCACACAGAATAAAAATGACTTTTTGAAACAGCCCGAACACACTTTTTGTAAGCAATTCCATAACAGCAGGCCATATCAGAGAATATATTAATGCTTTCCTGCTCAAAAAGCCTCCACTGTCTCCATTATTTCAGTTCTAAATTAAACATAAAAACTTAATTTAGTATGCTTCCTGTACTGAGAATCATCAACACCTTGCTAGTAACAAAGGAAAGGAAAAAAAGGAATAGGAAAGAGGAAGAAGGAAAGTGGAGAACAATGCTCTTTTCATGGGGAAATAGAGAGATCCATATGTTGACATCAATTTTACATGGAAACATGTGTATGTACATGGTTTATGTGATGAATGATTCTTAATTGGGGGACAATGACTGATTAACATCACAATGACTTCAGTCTCACTTTTAATTGCTGTTAAGCATGTCTGCTACTAAATGCTTCAAATAAAAGTTAATTGACTGATGACAGGTAACTAAGGGAGTTCATATATTTACCTTGTTTTCCATTAAAGATACAAACATGTTAGAGATGAAAGCACTTTACATTTAATTACTAAACATCCATAGCGTGCATTGACTTTTTTTGTATAATATGACTCTTCAAGTTTTGTCTAAGAAATTTCTGTTTGCCTTATTTTCAACCCCTTGTGCCTGTTCATCAACATTAACAATGAATCCTACATGAATTCAATATATAGGAAATATTTATTTTCTCTCGTCTTTCCTTTCAAGTATACCTGAAAATCAAACAAATCTCGTTAAACAATACTTACCAGTCTTATAATCACACCTAAAGATTTAGGACTGACTTTTTATAATGCTTTCGCTTCACATAACCATTAATGGTTGGTTCTTTATCCTTGGTCTGCATTTAGACTTATTTGTCTGGAGTCCCATTTCCCGGTGCGAGCCACTGTCTTCTGATGCCTGCACTGCTGTGCTGTCTTTTTGACTTATCTACACAGCACGCTCCTCCACACTTTTCCTGGCTCATCACTAAATAGCAGTGAAACATTTGAAACAGGATTCACAGTCAAGCAGGTGTGATCACAAAGCTTGACAACACATTCTACTTCCCGCAAGAGAATCTTATACAAACAGGATCCAGATTTTCATGCCACACTATACTTACTGCATTTCCATAGCAAGCTATGACTTTTTCTAAAAACTACTTAATTCTTCATATTTTCAGTTTCAATTTCTCCTTTTCTAGGCAGGCTGTTTCCTTTTCCTTAGTTCATTTCCCCAATTCTCTGCTCTTCCCTAAAGAGAGATTATTTTCTTTTTGGTTTTTGTTTTGTTATTTTGTTTTGTTTTTATTAATTTTACTGAGCTATACCTTTTTCTCTGCTCCCCTCCCTCTCTTTCCCCTCCCCTTCAACCCTTTCCCATGGTCCCCATACTCCCAATTTACTCAGGAGGTCTTGTCTTTTTCTACTCCCCATGTACATTAGATCCATGTATGTTTCTCATTGGGTCTTTGTTGTATAGGTTCTCTGAGATTGTGAATTGTAGGCTGGTTTCCTTTTCTTTATGTCTAAAAGCCACTTATGAGTGAGTACATATGATATTTGTCTTTCTGGGTCTTGGTTACCTTACTCAACATGATTTTTCCTAGATCCATCCATTTGCCTGCAAATTTTAAGTTGTTATTATTTTTTCTTCCATGTAGTTCTCCATTGTGTAAATGTACCACATTTTCATTATCTATTCTTAGTTCAAGGGGCAATTAGGTTGTTTCCAGGTTCTGGCTGTGACAATACTGCTATGAACATAGCTGAGCACATGTTCTTGTGGCACAATTGAGCATCCTTTGGGTATATACACAAAGGTGTTATTGCTGGGTCTTGAAGAAGGTTGCTTCCTAATATTCTGAAGACAGTGTTTTCTATTTCCATCCATTTGCATGCAAAATTCAAGATGTCATTGTTTTTTACCGCTGAGTTTCTGCGCACTGTGCCCCTGTGTCTGCGTTTGGTGCGCTGGCACCCAGTTTACGAGATTCGGGCAAGGGGCAGGAGGTTAAAATACACAAACACAGACAGACAGAAAGACAACGACATGGGTCATCCTTGAATTCCCCAAGAATGCCCCCTTTATTGTGTTCAGGGGCAGATTATATAGAGATAGCCACGCCCCAGCCAAACCCACCAGAAACCACTCTCCTGCCATCTGCAATTCATGCAGAGCCTAGAACTGCCACTGCCTTTTCCTTGTCCCGCTGCTGCGTTCTTGGGCAGCCCAGTGGGGTCTGTGCTTCAGCTTGTCTCAGCTCCAGCACTTCTTGTTGCATTTGCTGATACTTCTGGCACTGCTGTAGCATTCACCAGGCTAGGCACCAACTGGGCTGAGGCAATGTGCCTTCCACCATAGTCACCTAGCAAAGCTCTGCTTCAGCTGCCTTCTAGCCCCAGCTGCATTCGTTCTGGGTCCAAACTGGAGCATGGAATGGAGAGGAACTCAGGAAAGCAGGCTTGCTGCTCTGAAACCACTGAAGGGGCTCCACTTAGGGAATTTGGGCGTTGTCAATCTGTCTGGCTACTTCCTGCTGAGCGGGGACGCTGCATTCTTAGGGGTATTCTTAGGAGCAATTTACTGCCATTTTCCAGTCGCGCTCAGGTGCAGTCACGCTGCTCTGCGCCCTGAGGCCTGCGCTGGAAGCGGGCCTACCGTTCTTGCCTTGCCGGTCCTCCAGGCAGGTCCCTGGGTTTGGCATTGCAGCCCCTCAGTGCTTGGCCTTGGAGCCACCGCCTCTCACACTCCACTGCAACATTTCAGGAGGTCTCGGGGATTCAAACCACATGAATATCGAATAAATCCTTAGGCTCTCATCGTCTGTGGAGACAAAAACAGAACCTCATTTCCAAAACATCAAATTCTTAAGCCCATATTTCAAAGTCAAGATACCTTTTTTTAGCAGTTCCTAGAATCAAATGTCTTTCTCCAGTCCAGAACACAAAAGACAACACAATCAACATATCATACACCTGTACACATTTATCTTTCTTTTTAATCTATATACATTTTATCTTTTCCCAATATATACATCCCTGGGACAACCTTGTTCGTTTACCCCTCTTTCTCGGTTGGAGTTTCACTTGCTGCCAAACCGAGCTAAGGACGTCAGGATTAACACATATACACTAATCCACCCTCACCTTCTGAGGGTGAGCTCTCAGCGTTCCCTAGTTCCCGTTATCTGAGCTGGGACCTCCAATTTCCGCACACCACGCCCCTGTATCTGCGCTCTGTGCACTTTTACCCAGTTACTGAGCTTCGGGCAAGGGGCAGGAGGTTAAAATACACAAACACATACAGACAGAGAGACAACGACACGGGTCATCCTTGAATTCCCCAAGAATGCCCCCTTTATTGTGTTCAGGGGCAGATTATATAGAGATAGTCACGCCCCAGCCAAACCCACCAGAAACCACTCTCCTGCCATCTGCAGTTCCTGAAGGTCTCGTGCTCAGAGCAGCTGTAGGCACTAAGATTAGAGGATTACAAGAAATTTAGGATCTGGGGTCTCACTGCTCCCAACACTGAGTAGTACTCTAATGTGTATCTATTCCTCACTTTCTTTATCCATTCTTCCATTGGGGGGCATCTAGGTTGTTTCCAGGATCTGGCTATTATAAATAATGCTGCTATGAACATAGTTGAACAAATGCTTTTGTAGTATAATAGGGCATCTCTTGGGTATATTCCCAGGAGTGGTATTGCTGGATCCTGGGGTAGGTTGATCCCGAATTTCCTGAGTAACCACCACACTGATTTCCAAAGTGGTTGCACAAGTTTGCATTCCTACCAGCAATGTGTGAGTGTTCCCCTTACTCCACATCCTCTCCAGTACTACTCAGTGGTAAAAAACAATGATATCTTGAACTCTGCATGCAAATGGATAAAAATAGAAAACACTATTCTGAGTGAGGTAACCCAGACCCAAAAAGATGAATTTGGTATGTACTCATTCATAAGTGGATTCTAGACATAAATAAAGGTCAGTGAGCCTGTAATTCGTGATCCTAGAGAAGCTAAATAAGAAGGTGAACACAAAGAAAAACTTATAGTTATCCTCCTGGATATTGGAAGGAGACAAGACTGCCAGGCAAAAATTGGAAACTGGGGGGTGGGGATGGGGTGGGGATAAGGAGAGATGGGGAGAGAAAAGTGAGGAGGGGAGGATGGGGAGACCCTGGGGGAATGGGATGGTTGGGATGGAGAAGGGTGGATAGGGGAGCAGGGAAGATGATATCTTTATTAAGGGAGCCATTTTAGAGTTGGCAAGAGACTTGACTCTAGAGCTGTTCCAAGGTATCCATGGAGATGTCCCCAGCTAGTTCCTTGGGCAGCTGAGGAGAGGGAGCCTGAAATGGCCCTTTCCTATAGTATCCATACTGTTGAATATCTTGCATATCACCATAGAAGCTTCATCTGGCGATGAATGGAGATAGAGACAGAGACCCACATTGGAATGCTGGACTGAGCTCCCAAGGCCCAAATGAGGAGCTGAGGGAGGGAGAACATGAGCAAGGAAGTCAGGACTGCAAGGGGTGTGCCCACCCACTGAGATGGTGGGGCCGATTTAATAAGAGCTCACCAAGGCCAGCTCGACTGGGACTGAAAAGCATGGGATCAAACCAAACTCTCTGGACATGGCAGACAATGAGGGCTGACTGAGAAGCCAAGGACAATGGCACTGGGTTTTGATTCTACTATATGTACTGGCTTTGGGGGAGCCTAGTCTGTTTAGATGCGCAACTTCCTGGACCTGAATAGAGAAGGGAGGACCTTGGACTTCCCACAGGACAGGGAACCCTGACTGCTCTTTGGACTGGAGAGGGAGGGGGAGGGGAGTAGAGGAAGGGGAAGGATAATGGGAGGTAGGGAGGAGGCGGACATTTTTAATAATAAAATATTTAAAAAATATATAAAAATATATACAATATATTGTACCTCATTCCCCTCCCCAAATTTCTCCCAACTTCCTTCCTAACTCTGTAAGCACCCTGCTTTATATCCTAACTCTGTTTTTCATTAAAAAAAAAAGAAAACAAAAAAGAGAGAAAATAAACCACACACGCAAGAATCCTCCACAGGAAAAAAAATCAGACCATGGAAGCAAAAGAAGCATAAAATGGAAAATGCCCAATAAAACAAATGAGATGAAAAGTCTACTAAAGGCTTTGATTTATCTTGACTAGTTGCTCCTGAACAAAGGTACTAGCATGAAATGTAGTTAATATGCCTAAGTGAGTCGCCTTTAGAAAAAGATAAACTTTTCTTTATCATTTGGTATCAATTGCAGATATCTTCCTGTTTAAGATCCTGTGTCCACTCCCAGCTCTCAGTTCTGGGATATCATCAAGCTTGATACTGTTCCATTCCTGCATGCTGCCGCGCATCTATGAATTCATATATGTATCAGTCCTTTTGTGTCTGGAAGGCATATGTCCCTTGAAGTTATCCACCAACTCGGGGTCTCACAATTTTCTGCTTCCTCTTCCACATAGATACCTGAGCCTGAGGGAAGGAGTTTGATCATGACACTTCATTTGGGACTAAATGCCCTAAAATCTCTCATTTTCTGCACTTTGTATGATTGTAGGTCTCTGTGTTCCTTCCAATCTACTGCATGACGAAACTTCTCCGACAGTAACTGAATGAAATACTCAACTGTGGGTATAGTATAATGCTGCTAGAAGTCATTTTATTTCTATGTTCTTTTAATAGAACAAAACAATATGTTTTTTTCCTATATCTATCACCTATCTAGTAGGAGATTCTTGTCCACTTGAGCAATGTCAGGTTTGGGTTACATCTCCTGTATTGGGCACGACATATAATCAGAAATTGATTGGTTACTTCAATAACTCTTTCCCCAGTATATCTCAGAGACAGGTCACTATTGAAAGCCACAGTGTTTGTAACTCATTTGGTGAACACTTTCTTTTCTGGTAGCATATGGAGTAGATTCCAGAACAAAGAAGCATTGCCAATAAAGACCCAGATTCTAGTTAGGTACCAGCTCAACTTCTCCACGTTTGATGACATATATTAATTTTTGTCTTTGGCAATACAGACTTAACATCAATTGGAATTGCAATTGTGGGGAATAACCAATAGCATTGGAAATAGTCAAGGGTGTTTTAAGTTTTCAAAGGAGCCCCTGTGGTCAAGTGCTGGGCACCGCGCCCCTGTCTGCGCTCTATGCTCTACAATACAGTTCGCGAGCTTCGGGCAACGGGCTGGAGGTTGAGAAAACACAAACACATGCAGAAACAGACAGACACACGGACCTACAATCACTGGTACAAAGCCCTTATTTAATAGCACCATGGAGGCTTAAATACCCAGCAGTCAATGGCCAACAGGAGAAAATAGCATCCTCTGATCCTCTAGGGAAGGCACAGCTTTTAGTAACTCCAATAAGGAGGCTCTAGACAGGGAAGAGCAGCTGAAGGTCAGGACTCCAATTGGTCCCAACAGCCAAGCAGTAAATATTGTGTTTTCAAAGTGATGGACTGGTATTATTTGCCTTTATAACTATATTTCCAAATATAACATAAATTTGTGGTCAGATTAATTTGTGATGTATTTAAATGATACATCAGATACACAGTAGAGGTTTTATTCACTACAAAAAAATCAAAAATTTTGTTGTTTTCTTTTTTCAGAAAGTATATGGTCCTCAAACTAATCATGTTACAAAAGAAATAAAAAATGAATTTCAGAGAAATACTAGTTGCTATGTTATATGTGGATTCTAAAAAATGTATTTGTGTATTTATATATGCATACATGTATAGATGACAGGAATGAACTTTAGAAGTAATCCCTGAAAGTACAGTCTTGATGGAATGAATATGGCCAAAGCACAAGATGTACTTCAATGAAAATATACTTATGAACCCTTCATATTGAAAAAGGAATAAGCACTAATAAAATATTATGTATATCTGGTAGCTCAATTATTTTAAAATTCTGCTAAAATGCATATGGTATATAAAGTTTAAAGAAAGCAGTATATTAACTTACAGTGCATATTTCTCTCCCATATCCTATAAATTTCATTTATTGAAATATGAGAGCTCATATGTGACCTTATAAATTACACCAAAGAAAGCTACCTTTTTCCCAGGGCACAGAAAAATTTTCTACTATTTATATTTTATTCTTTATTTATAATCTTGACCCAGAATCATGTTTTAGAATCTCTATTGTTCTTAATAACTTAGTCCCAATTTCTACTGTACTGTATCCTGGCTTCTATTTCACAAAGTTCAATACAATTATGCCTTCACACAATTCAATACAATTGATACTTAAAGCAAGATTTTGTTATCAAAAACAAACCTTTCTAATTACAGGTGTAAATGAGAGAGAATACCAAGGAAAGGGCATAGACCAGATATTCACAAAATCATTGATAAAAATGAACTCGATTAAGGAAAGGCACACATACACATAAAACTACTTCACAGAAGACCAAATAGACACAAGTAAAAAAAATCTACACTGCACACAATAGAACACTAAGTGTAGATAAAAATAAAGTATGTTGACAGCTTCATGAGATAAAACACAAAGTCTCATATAAAGGACAACCTATCAGGAAAATAGCTGACTTCTCATTGGAAACTTGAAAGCCAGAAGAGTTGGAGCAATGTATTATAAAACCTACATTCTAGAGAATCAAAATATCTTTTTGTTTAAGTGTATGAAACAATCTATTGTCTATCTATCTATCTATCATCTATCTATCTATCTATCTATCTATCTATCTATCTATCTAATTCCAGAGTTTTCTTTAGTAACTTTGGTTATAATTTCACATGATATATAATTTTAAGTTTGAAGATATCTAACCCCAAATTAATGTGTTATTTAAAATAAGAATGCCCATAAATCAAACCCTTCTGTGGACAAATTAAAGTGAACCATTCTACTATAATTCTGTGTATTTTGTATAAATAAACTTATTCAGTAGCCATAATAGATACTTTCCTTAAATAAAAAAATGGATTATTTAAAGTAACAGCATCTTGAAAGCTGCAGACAAATGAATGGAATTAGAAAGCATCATATAAAGGGAGGTAACTCAGACTCAGAAAGACAATTATCACATGTACATACTCATAAGTGGTCTTTAAACATAAAGCAAAGAAACCAGCCCACAAATCATAATCCCAGAGAACCTAAACAACAATGAGGACCCTAAGAGAAACATACATGGATCTAATCTATGTGAGAAGTAGAAAAAGACAAGATCTCCTGAGTAAACTCGGAGCATGGGGACCATGGGAGAGGGTTGAAGGGGAGGGGAGAGGCAGGAAGGGGAGCAGAGAAAAATGTAGAGTTGAATAAAATACAAAAAAACTAAAACAAAAAATGAACATTGTTTTATAAAGGAGTTAAATGAGTATTAGGAATTAAAAGACATTTCTCATATCATAGAGATAGCAAATGATAATATATTAATTCCGAGTTTGACTAATTCTAGTGGCACAATTCTGAAGGGTTGTGCATTAAGTATATTATCACCGCTGAATGGAGAACTGCTGTCAAAATTTGTATAGTGTGAATACTTTTAGTGGATGATTTAATTAATTACGCTTGTGAGATTGTAGGAAATGCATATTCAAAGAATGCAATTCAAGTGAATTATTATCTTTACAAAAATAATTTTCTTAAGAAAGCTTTCTACTTAAGTGATAAACATAACCCAACGGCAGTCACAAAATTAAAAGAGCATTGATTGATCCATTTTCCTGTTTTCTTTTCAAGTGCTCTTAGCCTGGCTTTCCAGCTTCCACACCAGGTGTCATTTATACTTTGAATACTAATCCTTTGAGTTTTCTCAGAACATTCCATTCAGAATAACTCTGCATCCTAGTTATTTGTCAAATGTGTTCAATTCTGATCTGCAAAGTAGATAAGATATCCCTACTAGAATGCGCAATGTTGAGAAGTATTGGTTTATTCAGAGATACTGATTATTTAACAACATTGTATTTTTTAAAATAAATATTTTCTGAAACTACATGTAATGGATTCTCCAATCCAGCACTCAGTACTGGGACCCTATCAGCCTTGCGTATGCTGTCACATTCTTTTGAGAGTTTTTATGCATGTAGGTCAGTCCTGCTATGTCTGGGTGGCGCCATTACCTTCCATTCCCCCTGGCACTTACAGTTGTTCAGATTTCTCTTTTGTGTAAGTCCATGAATTCTGAGGAAGGGTTTTGAGACTAAATCCCACAGAGGACTGAGTTTTCCAAAGTCTCTCACTCACAACATATTGTCCAGTTTCATTTGTTGTACTTCTCATCTAATGTGAGAGTAAGCATCTCTAATTATGGCTGAGTAAGAAACACTGGTCTACAGGTATAGACAAATGTTAGGAGTCATTTCATTGGTATGCTCCTTTAACAGAGCAATACGATTTGTGTTATCTTTGAGCCATATCCCATCTAGACTCATTTCCATGGTCACCTGAGCAATGTCAGGCATGGGTTCTATCTCATGGGCTGCACCTTTAATTCAGAGAGTGATTGGTTACTCTCACAAAATTTATGCTAATAATTAATGTACTAGCACACCATGAAGACAGGTCTGAATTTAGATTAAAGAACTGGTAGGTCAGTTGGTGGTTACCTTTATTTTCTGGTAACCTGAAAAATATTTTTCTGGTATCATGAACCCTAGTTAATAAGGATTAGTATGGATGAGAACTCCACCTGGACACTAACTTGACTTCTCTATGTTCAAGGGAATATGCAAGTGTTCTCTTCTCGAGGAACATTGTGCATGGAAAGGCTATGGATTAGAGATACCAAGATTTTGGACCATAGTTGAGGAGGGAATTTTTATCTGTCTATATTAATAGAGAATAGCAAAGCTTTCTTTTTATACAGAATACATTACCAGAGGTGCTTTCAATTTATTATGAAGCAATATTGTCTCACAGTTTTGAATTTAACATCTGTGATTCAAACTCATGTCAGTTCTTCAGCCATCTTGCTATGCTTGCTTCATATACCTATTAACAGTTCTGTGTTGGGGAAGGATAGGTGTAGGCATTCAGACTATTTGGTAGTTCGTGCTTCTTGCTGCCCAGGAATATAAACATCTTGTCACTAATCTGTATATCTCATTTTTATGTTACTATGTAAAATAAAACTATTTTTATGATTTGCGGGTTATGGGTAGAAAAACATCATATTACATGTTCCTGGACAACACTTTACTTAAATTAAAAATACGTCTTTATATGTAAGATTCCATGTGTAAATTTTAAAAATAACTATTACATCTTAAAATAAATGTACACTCAGTAACAAAACATCTATGGTTATGACATATTTAAGAAATAGTGACGAAATCCAATATGATAAGGTAGTATTAGATAATTTGCATTATTTAAGTGAAAAAAATTGTGAAATCTGTATTTGTAGTTTTGAAATGTTTCTTTATATTAATTATAGTACTTATGATCAAAAAATCATATTAGGAAAAATTAGAAGTGTAAATATAGACAATGGGACAAGTTATCCTGTATTTAGATATTATTTACTATTAAGGCCACTTATAGATCGAATATATAGGAATTATAGAGGAAAACTCTTCTTTTGCTTTCATAAGTTCTTTTTTTAATTATTAAAAATTTCCACCTCCTCCCATTTCCCTTCCCCTCCCATCCCCCTCCACCTCTACCTCCCCCTCCCTTTCCAGTCCTAAGAGCAGTCAGGGTTCCCTGCCCTGTGGGAAGTCCAAAGTCCTTTCCCCTCCATCCAGGTCTAGGAAGGTGAGCATCCAAACAGACTAGGTTCCCACAAAGCCAGTAAGTTCTTCTACTTGTATTACTACAAGAAGGCAATGAAGGAAAACACAAAGCTCTAGCTATGAACCCCACATATCTCCTTGACTATAGACTGCAGAGCTATTAAGAGGATTCAGGGAGCACCTGAGTCCATTCTTGGGTAGAAGAATGACTAGTGAAAGTTAGTCAAGCTGAAAGATTTGGATCATTTTCCTTTGTGGATAATGCAATTGTTGGCCATAGTGAAGAGCTGTGACGCAGTATTTGCTCATCATGTTGTAGTTCTACAACATTCAGCTCAGTTTATAAAGCCATATTTCCTTCTAATATGTGTCTGCATAGAGTGACAATGTTAACTTTATGCAACTCATCTATAGTCTGTTTCCAAATTCATTTAAATAAATGTATAGTCTCCATGAAAATTCATGATACAGTTCACTTCTATACTTGTTTCCCAATTTCCCACACTCTTTTTGTTTTTTATATATTTGACTTCCCATTGTGATGTCGTTTTATGTTGTACTTTGGTTTGCTTCCTTTATCCATTCACCATATCAATTACACAAATGTAGTAATCATTAAAAATTGTGGTTTTCTGTGGAATACCTTCAAAAGCTTAAGAGAAAAATTAATGACAATGTTAGAAATAACATCATGTATCTATTTCTGTATCATTATAGTTTATAATTTAGCTTTTTTCTTTTATCAAATATTGTAGTTTAAGTTTTTATTTATTTCTAATGTATTTGTACATGTAGGTTTGTGTCATAATGTATGATACTCAGAAAATCACTTTCAGAAATAGGCTATTTCCTTTAACCTTTGAATTGCTGCGAATGAGCTCAGGTCATCAACCTTGGCAGCAGGTGTCCTCACAAGCTGAGCAATCTTGCTTGCCCTAGGTTGTTTCTTAATATGACCCTGATGTTAAGAAATGAATGGTGTGGTAGACCATAAAGAATCCAATATTTTGTGGAGTCACTGAAAATATATTGAAGTGGGACTGTGGTTTAAGAAATAAATAACATAAAGAAATGCCTGCATTAATGTGCAAATGCTTGAGAGAAAAAAACAGAATTGGTAAAGGAGAGCTGAAAATGATGGTATTTTCCTTTTACCAGGAAGAATTTAAAAGGCTATAAACAGTCAAGAATAAAATATGAGAGCACAAGTTTATTTTTAAGATGTCATTTTTCAATGACTTGTCAAAAATGGTTATTCTTCATGAAGTTGCTGTAACAGTTCATTTGGACAGTGGAAGCGTTTTAAATCAGGTGTGAATGGTATTCATAAAAAGAATAATAGAAGTATTTAAAGAAGAATAGAATAACGTTTCAAACTATTTTTATTCATAAAATTATTACTAGTCATGTCCTATAATATTCTTATTATGTTAATGACTGCAGTACAAAAAATCAATCACAAATTTATGGTCTCCAAATATTTATTATTTTACAGTGACTGTTGATTAAGAATCTAAGTGGCCTAGATCATTAATTTGGCTCTCATTCTCTTGAAACTAACATTTTCAGGACAAACTTGGCACTTCAAAGACCTCTTGTTCTAGGGATATAGTTGTTCTTTAGCAGCTGATCTCAACTTTTTTAGTTGCTTTTGCTTTTTTCCCCCTTTCCTTTCTTTCATATTATATGCTATCCACAGCTTCTTCTTCCTCTTCTCTTCTGGTTCCCTTTCCCCACCTCCCATCTACCCCCTCAACCACATCCACTACTCAGCTGTACCCATTCAGATAAAATGGTATAGGAGGTCTTTCTGTCTTTGTGTTGCTTTCATTGGTTAATAAAGAAGCTACTTTGGGCCTGTTGACAGTGCAGTACTTAGGTAGGCAGACAAGACAGAACCGAATTCTGGGAGTAAGACAGCAGAGTCAGAGAGATGGCATGAAGTCCCCAGAGACAGTCACTGGAAATTTTACCTGGTAAGTCACTGCCATGTGGTGATATACAGATTAATAGAAATGGGTTAAATTAAGATGTAAGAATTAGCTAATAAGAAACAAGAAGTAATGGGCCAAGCAGTGATTTAATTAATATAAATTCTGTGTGGTTGTTTCATGGCTAAGCTAGCCAGCAGCCAGGATGAACAAGCAGGCTCTTTTCTTGCAACAATGCAGTAAGGTTTCCCTTGGAGTTCACCAATGAATGGTATATCAAGTTGAGGCAGGGCCAACCTCCTCCCTCTTGCATCAAGGCTAAACAAGGCATCCTACCATAGGGAATAAGTTCCAAAGAGCCAGGGATGGGTCCTGGTCCGACTGCTAGAGGATCCACAAAAGACCAAGGTAACTATCATGCAGATGCAGAGGTCCTAGGTTAGTCCCATGCAGGCCCCCTAGATGTCCATTTACAGTCCATAAGTTCCCACAAGCTCAAGTCATCTATCATTTTGGGTTTCCTGTCATGATCTTGACCCCCTCCCCTTGCTCATATAATCCTGGCACCCTCCCTTCAGCTGAAATCCCGAGTTCAGCCCAGCGCTTGACTGTGGATTTCCATATCTGCTTTCATCAGATGCTGGATAAAGGCTCATGTTTGTCTTTTTGGATCTGAGTTACCTCACTTAGGAGAGCTTTTTCTAGTTCCATCCATTTGCTTTCAAATTTCATGATGTCATTGATTTTTTTTTCCTCTGAGCAATATTCCGTTGTGCAGATATACCATATTTTCTTTATCCATTCTTCAGTTGAGGGCCATCTAGGTTTTTAACACATAACAGCTATTATGAATAATGTTGCTATGAACATAATGGAGCAAGTGTCCTTGTGATGCTGTTGATGCATTATTTGGGTATATGCCTAAGAGTGGTATTCCTGGGTCTTGAGGTAGATTTCATGACAGCATGTTGAAAAATAAATACATCTAAATCTATTGACCTGCACAAAATTCAAGTCCAGGAGGATCAAAGACCTCAACATAAATCCAGTAACATTGTGTTGACAGAGGTGAAAGTGGAAAGTAGTCTTGAAACCATTGGCACAGAAGACAACTTCCTGAATACAAAACCAGGTAAACCTCTTAAATAGTTGAGACAAAATTAGTGTTCAACATTTTTAGATATCAGGGAAATGCAAATCAAAATGACTCTGAGACACCATCTTATACCTGTCAGAAAGACCAACTTGAAAAACACTAATGACAACCTGAGCTGGAGAAGATGTGGAGTAAGGGGAACACTCCTCCTCTTCTGGTGGGAGTAAAAACTTGGACAGCCACTTTAGAAATCAGCATGGTAGTTTCTTGGAAAATTTGAACACAACTCTTAATTCTTCATTAGATATTGTTTAATTGAAACATCCCCTTTCTATATAGCATTTCATCATGTAGTACCTTTCTTTATCAATGTGATCCTAAGAGAGAAAGGAAGAACCATGAAGAAGGGAATCAAGAAACTGCAACAGAACTGGAGGAACCAGCTCAAACACTTCTGGATGGGATTCCACTAATTTCCTTGCTCCCTTCATTACATAAGTAACTAAAACACATGTAAAGAAAGACACCTGTAGAATGTTGTGTATACTATTAGGTCAAGTTCTGAAAGACAAGTGATTGAAGATTTCTACAAATCCTCAAGAAAGTAAAGAGAAAAACAATCAAACATTCTGTACAAGCTAGAATACTCTTCAGCACATTTACTAAGTTTTTTTTATACAGAGCCAATCAGGTCAGGCATTAATTAGATTTATAATGTATTTATCACATATGGGGAAATTAAAATGATGCCATTTAGTACAAATAAAGGAAGTTTTTCCTTTTTATCTGATATCCTTCAGTGTTTAATGCTTAGTAAATTGTCTGTCTTTAAGCCATTTATCAAACTTACCTTACAAGTACTAAAAAAGGGATAGAAATGGAGTTATTATTGAGCTGAATGCCCATTTCTATTTTTTGCTCTTTTTGTATTTATTTTTTACCCTGTATATCATTGACTATTATGGAACTTGCTCTTTAGACCAGGCTGGCCTGGAGCTCAGAAATCTTCCTGTCTCCTACTCCAAGTACTGGGATTAAAGATTTGTTTCAATACTATAAAGGCCACATTTTTTTTTTTTTTTTGGTTTTTTCGAGACAGCGTTTCCTCATAGTTTCTAGAGCCTGTCCTGGAGCTAGCTCTTGTAGACCAGGCTGGCCTCGAACTCAGAGATCCACCTGCCTCTGCCTCCTGAGTGCTGGGATCAAAGGCGTGCGCCACCACCGCCCGGCCCTAAAGGCCACATCTTTATTGTTAGATTAATGGTTTGAATATATTGATATTAAGCTACATAGATATCATTGCATTGTATTTTATTTCACTTATTCTCCTAATCATGCAACACAAACATTGACATTTTCCTCTGAAGAAACAACACATTAAGAATAATAGACAAAAGGATGAAGAATATGCTTTATTTTTAGCCAACAGGATGAAGGATACCAAAGAAAAGGCCAGGGACAGACTAAAAGTGGTCAGGCTGTCTTCACTCCAGGCTTCCACATTTGTATCTGTGTTAAGTCAAAAATAATAGTCTGTTGGAATAACAAATAATGGATGATATCTGTAAAAGAATAAAAAAGGTGTGCGGGCAGTGTCAGACTTAAGGGTGGGGAATGGTGTTATTATCTATTGACCAACTCATTTATGAAGTGTGCGACTGACGGTCAGTCACATTACTTCCACTAAAGAGTTAAAGATGTAAATATTCATGCTCTCAAGAGCGTCTTTTACATATGACTTACCTTCTACCTAAATCACAAAGAATCATCTAGGACTTGGGTCCTCTCTTTTGTACCAAAAGCAGTTAACATAACACAAATACACAAATACCCCAAATTCTGTCTAATCTGCCACTGACTCTATTTCACCCTTTCTTATCCACCCCCTATGGCTCACATGGCTCACATCTTTTACCACAATGCCAAATGATTTAAAATCCTTGCACTGGATAGTCAAATAAATTTTAAATTATAGACAACCACTTTAATAATAACTGCTTATCATTTTGTGAAAAATAAATTAATATATGTAAGTAAAATCCACATTTTAGGGCATTTAGAATATTTTCAAAATTAAAGAGCACTTTACCAAATATAATATGTGAAAATGACTTTCAATTTAGATTAGATTAAAATTGCAATTATAAATTTGTTTTAAAGAGTTATGTTAATATTATTTAATATTTATATGTCACTGAGTTCTTTGAATATAATTTTAAAGGCATTTAATGTAATAGTTTATGGGAAATAATCTAAGTATAATTAAAAGAATACAGTTTTATAATTCCATAGTAAAAAAATTCAATAGTATATTTCAAATATAAAAATATAAGGGTGATTTAAAGGTATATACATGCAATTAGGTGAAAAATATGTTCAAAAAGGATGCTTATAATTAGTTTAATCAATAAGCCATATTAGAAGAAAGCAGAGGAGACTGATCACAAACTAAATATAAGATACATCTGGAAACAGTGATCTTATTTTAAATTCCATTTTATTTTATTCATTTTGACATAGTCAAAACATTTTTAAACATAAGAGAGAAATTAACTTAGAAAGTCATTCAGTATGATTACTACTATAAAATGATTATTCTTTGGAATAATTAAGCTGAATGTTATCAGTAAAATTATTTAACTCTTATTTAAGCTGCTTTTTAAAGAGCAACAGCACATTCTGAAGAGTTTTTTTTTTGGTATGTGATAAAAAAGAAATTCTTTTATTCAATATGCATTCATTCTGGACAAATGAAGACAATAAGCAAAGCATAGCATTTTCTTTTAAAATATGAACTTAACCTTAAATAGCAAGAATTACATCAATTATGTGTAAAACATTTTTAAGGTGTTAATAAAAAGTTTACTTGTGGGTTTAGCCAGGTGTAGTGGCCTGAAACAGGCCATAGCCAGGTCTAGCAGTGCCTCACTCACAGAGCTCAGCCCTTTCACTTATTTCCCCATCAAGATCTCTGGCCTCAAATCTTCCACTCACCAGAACTGAAGAATGATGTCATAGTTGTCCACTCACCAGAACTGAAGAATGATGTCATAGTTGTCCACTCACCAGAACTGAAGAATGATGTCATAGTTGTCCACTCACCAGAACTGAAGAATGATGTCATAGTTGTCCACTCACCAGAACTGAAGAATGATGTCATAGTTTTCTACTCACCAGAACTGAAGAATGATGTCATAGTTGTCCACTCACCAGAACTGAAGAATGATTCATAGTTATCTACTCACCAGAACTGAAGAATGATGTCATAGTTGTCCACTCACCAGAACTGAAGAATGATGTCATAGTTGTCCACTCACCAGAACTGAAGAATGATGTCATAGTTGTCCACTCACCAGAACTGAAGAAGGATGTCATAGTTGGGTAATTATTGCTCATAAATATTTTCACTAATCACAGGCAATTTTAATGTGTATGTTATTGTAGAAGGGAACGGCAGGGCTGTGTCTCATCACCCGGCTAGCTTTACCCAAAATAATTACACGGAAACTGTATTCTTTTTTTTTTTTTTCCTCATGGTTTATTTTTTTTATATTTAACAATTTCCATCTCCTTCCCTCCTCCTCCCCCCTCCCTCCCCTTCTTCTTCCCCCTTCCCTCCCCTCCTTCTCCCCCTTCCCTCCCCTCCCCTCCACCCATACCTCCCCTCCCTCCCTCTCAAGGCCAAGGAGCCATCAGGGTTCCCCACTCTGCCTGGCCCATAGTTTCAGCCTCTTATTGGCTAATTCTCACATCTTCCTTTAACCCATATTTAGTAATCTGTGTAGCACCACGAGGTGTGGCTTACCAAAAGAGATCTTAACCTGTGTCCATCTCGGAGAGGAGAAGCATGGAGACTCACTATGGCGACTGCCTGAAGCATCTCCCCACTCCTGCTACCCAGCATTCTGTTCTGTCTACTCCGCCTACCTAATTTTCTGTTCTCTTAAAGGGCCAAGGCAGTTTTCTTTATTAATTAACCAATGAAAGTAACAGACAGATAACTCTCCTCCATCATGTTATAACTCCATTTTTGAAACATTAAATTTATACGATTTACTAAAAGGCATAGATGTTACAAATTGTAATATCAATTTACATTTAAAATAGCTATGTAATTGGTTGTTTACCCATGATTTTGTATAGAGCCTCTCCCCTCGAGACTCAACTGTTACACTGATAATGTGGTATCCTCACACATATTTTCTATGTTTTTTGCACTGGTAAAAGCCTAGCATGCACAGGACATTGGTTTTCATAAAATGACACAAATGATGTATTCATTAACATATTTAGAAACAGTTTTTTGGTAGATGAGATGGCTCGTCAGGTAACGATTGCCATGTTAACTAAGATTGCCTGGAGAACTAAGTCTGAAGCACAGACCCCAAGGTCAGAGATAAAAATTGGCTCTTTAATTGTGTCTACTGAACTCAATGCATTTATTACAGCACACGAACACATGCACTAAAAACTCACAACACACATACAAACACGACACACACACACATATACTTTTATCTGAACCTACTAAGAGTCTGTGTAAAGGAAGGTTTGTTCTGGCTTAAGTTTAAAAGACCCTGTCCAACATGATTAAGAGAATTTAGCAATGGGTAGCTTTCTGGCAGTAGCAGAATGTGGCATCTTAATGTGAATATGTGGTATTTGTAACATCAAGGAACATTAATGGAAAAAGACTGTATGCCAGTGTTACCTTGTTTTCTACCATTTCACGTTTAATTCAGTGTGGGACTTCAGAGCAGAAGACGGTGTCCTTATCAGCTAGTTCTAAGTGTAGATTGTGTGTGTATGTGCAGGTTAAGGCACAAGCAACTTATATATAAAAGAAAAGCTTGATGAGTGAGCTAAGCTCCATAATAAAATGTTAAAAACTTTGCTAATATTCATAAAATTTAGTCCATCAGCTAAAAGCTCCTCTGTTATTACAGAATATGCGTAATTGCTAACTTTATGACATGATCAATTTCTGTCAATACTCTTTACCCTGACAGAATTACTTTTTTATATTTATTTTATTCATTCTCTCATTTATTATAATTTTTCTACAATATCAGTCATCATTGATTGACTTTTAATTTGTCTATGTTCAATGCCTGATTTATTCCAACTTTTCAACCTCTTTTGAGAATCCTTTTCAGACATATTTATTTAAAACATTCTATGTATAAATGATAAAGGGGCTGAGCAAGAAATCAGAAAAACATCAGCATTTGTAATAGCCACACTTAACATAAAATATCTTGTGGTAACACTATCCAAAGAAGTGAAAAACTTCTATGAAAAGAACTTTAAGTCGCCAAAGAAAGAAATTGTGGAAGATATCAGAAATTGGAAAGATCTCCCATGTTCTTGAAAAGGTAGGATCAATAAGTAAAAATGGCAATCCTACCAAAAGCAATCAATAGATTCATTCCAATATGCATTAAGATCCCAGCAAAATTCTTCACAGATCTCAAAAGAACAATACTTAACATCAAATAAAAGAAGAAAAAATAGAATAGCCAAAACAATTACCTACAATAAAGGAACTGTCCAGAGCCATCACCATCCCTGACATCAAGCTCTATTATAGAGCTACAGTACTGAAAATAGCATGGTATTATCATAAAAATAGATAGGTGGACCAATGGATTTGAGTCAAAGACCCTAATATTAATCAACACACCTACAATCACCTGATTTTTGGCAAGGAAACTAAAATTATAAAATGGAATAAATAGAACATTCTCAACAAACGGTGCTGGCATTGTTGGATGTCAACATGTAGAGGAATGCAATATCTATCCATACCTATTCCCATGCACTAAACTTAAGTCCAAGTGAATCAAAGACCTCAACATAAATCCCACCACACTGAACCTCAATGAAGAGAAAGTACTAGGTAGCCTTGAATTCATGGCTTTGTAAATATAACACTGGTAGCACCGACATTGGGAGTAACAGTAAATGGGAACTCATGAAACTGAGAAACTACAGCAAGACAAAGGACACAGTCACTAATATCTACTTATGAGTGAGTATGCACCTTCATTTTTTTATGGGTCTGGGTTCCCTCACAGAGAATTTTTTTTATTTTCATCCAAACAACTCTGAGATACCATCTTATACCTGTTAGAATATTTAATTTTTTTTAAAAGTAATGATAGCTTATGATGGAAAAGATGTGGAGTAAGGGGAATATTCCTCCATTGGTGGTGTGAGTGCAAACTTATACAGCTGCTTTTGAAATCTTGGGAATCAACCTACCTCAGGACCCAGCACTACCACTCCTATGCATATACCCAAAAGATGCACATCATACCACAAAGACATTTGCTCAACTGTGTTCATAGCAGAATTATTCTTAATCACCAGAGCATGGAAACAACGTAGTTGTTCTTCAACCTTCAAAATGTGGTACATTTACACAAGGAAGTATGATTCAGCATTAAAAATCAGTGGCATCTTGAAATTTGCATGCAGATAGATGGAACTAGGAAAAAAATCCTCAGTGAAGTAAATTAGACCCAGAAAACCAAACGTGGTATGTACTCATTCATGAGTGGATATTAGATGTAAAACAAAGGATAGAAAGTTTATAGCCCATTATCCCAGAAAAACTAGTAACAAGGAGAATACTAAGAGAGACATACGTGGATTGTGCTAAGAAAGGGAAATAGACAAAATCTACTGAGATATGGAGGAAAGGCCTTGGTCTTGCCTGGAAGTGACGCATCAGATTTTGATGACTCCCCACGGGAGCCTTGCCCTTTCTGTAGAGTGGGAGGGGATTATGGTAACAAATCTTAAATCCCAGGAGCCTCAATGACATACACCTTTAATCCCAGTAGCCACATTAGTTGCCATAGAAATTGGGTGGTGCATGCCTTTAATCCCAGTGATGCATGCCTTTAATCCCAGCCCTAGAGAAGAATATAAAATGGGGAGAGACAGCTCTCAGACATAGTCTCATTCTGAGATTCCAGGAAGCAAGATTGCCACTTCAGACTGAAGTCAAGGTAAGAGCCACTAACTGACTGTTTTGGTTTTTGGGTCTTCAGGCTGAACCCCAATTTCTGACCCTGAGTTTTTATTAATCATTTAATTGTGCTTCAAAATATAATTTACCTTACACGAATACAAATTCTTGGTATATTTATGGTAGTTTGGGTGAATATCCATAAATTTGTATTAAGCCTAATTTATTAATATTGATTAGAAACACAGCTTCAATTCAGAACAGACAGATATTTAAAACACAAGCTAGTTGAACAGAATGTACTTAGAAGAATAGTAAATGGAGAATCTACTAACTTCTTACTTGACCTATAACATTTGAAGAAATGTAGTTATGTAAACAACAACCTAAATATTTCAAATTACATATATTTCTAGATATTTTTTTCCACTTAGCTGTAGGTTCAGAATCACTTGTGCCAAAAAAAAAAAAAAAAAAAAAAAAAAAAGAAAAGAAAAGAAACAAACAGGTCCGGTTGACATAAGGAAAAACTTTATATTTCTCAATTCTTACATTGTTTTTACTCTCCCTGCACTTTCTTAACATGGACTTTTACCTTGGTGACAGTACATTGCAGAAAAATGGTTAATCATATATTAGGGGCTTATCAAACACTGGCTCTGAACTGGCAGAATTTCAAAAGTCCCATAACGCCAGTGTCATTTGTCAGTTAGAGGAGCTAACAGAATCTGTCTCATCAATATGGGTGTAGCACTAGACCTTTTCAGCAAGGAACTAACCGTCTCCTAAGTTCATTTTTTATTGTTCCTTTGAAAGCATTACTTGACTACGTATAGAAAACAACTGAAAGATTCATTAGAGTAAATTTGTGAGCTAATATTTGAGTCTATTCTTTTTTCTTTCTTTCTTTTTTTTTTTTTTTTTTTTTTTTTTGGTTTTTCGAGACAGGGTTTCTCTGCAGCTTTTTTAGAGCCTGTCCTGGAACTAGTTCTTGTAGACCAGGCTGGCCTCAAACTCACAGAGATCCGTCTGCCTCTGCCTCCCGAGTGCTGGGATTAAAGGCATGCGCCACCACCGCCCGGCTTTGAGTCTATTCTTATGAGAAAGGCCAGAAGTCAAGTTTTCTCTCTGAAAATATTAAAAGAACATTTTTTCATATCTGGAGGAATTATAGAGGTTAGTGATATCATGCAGGAATATCACAGAATTCAAAAAATTTCCTCTATCCACGTATTCAAACTTTTGATGATAAACTTTGGTCTGAAAATATGTGAAATAAAAAGCAATTGCATTTATACACTTCAAATAACTTGACAATTTGATTAGCATAACAGAACCTGCCACTTGCCTGCTTCATTTTATCTGATGTGTGGTCTTGTGCTTATGAAATCCCTATGATGTACATAACCAATCCTCTACCAATTACTTAGCTGCCTGGAATTTGAGTGCTGTATGGACTCATAAGTATGTGTTTAAGTAGCTTTTTATTATAGAGATTTTTTTGGAAGTGTTTTGAGAATGAAAGTAAATTCATTTTTTTTTTCTAAAAGTAAGCGCTTCCAAAAGAAACAGACAGTGTGAAATAAAGAGAAATGAGACTTAAATACCTAACTTAAAGATACAGCACTAGGTTTTTGATATTCCAGATGCTATTGACCTTGAGGGAAGAGCTAAGTGAAGCATTGGTGGAAAGTTCTGCACTTTAAGAGGAACAGCAGTCTTGTACTAGAAACAGCACTCTTTTAATAGAAACAGCATTCATTCAATACTCACTTGACACAGAAGAAAAAATAATTGTTGTACTTTGTAATGTGGTTTCTTCAGCAAGTAATCACTGATTTTCTCTCTTCTGCAAGTTTGATCCTTGGTGCCATGGGAGGTGGAATAATGAATTACCTGCAGCTCCAAGTTACAATGATCTCAGGATTTATTCCATAAAACAGTCATAACTTGTCATAAGCAATATCAGGTCTAATAATAATATAGGAAAGGATCAATGCTCTGATATTTAAGTAGGGATCACAGACACATAAAATGATTATTAAACATGAATTGATTAGTTCCGCCTCAGATTTTCTGGTTTGCTATAAAGTGAGAGGACAACAAAATTTTAATTTGTAGCGGGATCTCGAGTAATGATATGCTGCTTGCAATGGAGCTATAATTTAAAATTATTGCTGTAATGACATAAAGAGGATTTTATCTTGTTTTTAATATTGGAAGATGAATATTCCCAAAGACACAATAACATATGGTTTTAACAGTCTTTGACTTTGACATGTATTTGAGAAGTTAAAGGATTTTATTATAAACAATAAATAGTGGAGAATATTGGAGAAAATTTGACCAATCAACTCAAGATTTCCCTGAAAGTAATGTTACAATTTGTCATAGAATTTGCCAAACCTCTCAATTTTTGATGAGTTTAGAATAGTGTTTGATCCATAGTAGTAAATTTGTAGTAATTTACTAGTAGAGAAAGTGAAGAAAGCAAACGTTGTGCTATGATGATAACTTGGGTACATGCATAAGCAAATATGCCTATTGACCTTAGTTTGAACTGAAAACCACATGGTAAAAGGAGAAAATGCCCTTAAGTTGTCCTTGAACCTAAACAAGGATGCTATGCTATATGTGCACCTATACATATTCACATATATGATACACATAAACATATATAATAACATTTATTTAAATTGTTTAATTTTTTGTTTTTGTTTTCTTGAGACTGAGTTTTTCTGTAGCTTTGTAGCCTGTCCTGGAACTAGCTCTTATAGACCAGGCTGGCTCCAGACTCACAGAGATCCATCTTCCTCTGCCTCCTGATTGCTAAGATTAAAGGCATGTGTCACTACCGCCCAGTTATAAATAAAGTTTCAAACAACTAATAATTAAAGATAGGACAAAGGTATTTGTTTATGTCTGTATAGAAACTCCACACAGACTCTTCCTGTGGTGATGAGTAGTTAAAACAAGGTATTATTGGAGCTGATAGGCATAGGGAGAATTGAGAAATATGGCATATTTTATAATGACTGTAAAAAGGACAGGCTTTTGTTAAACAAGAGTTCTAACAATAATGGGAAATCTTAGTAGAAGGAACAACAGAAGAAAGAAGTGATATCCTTTCTTTATTTGACCACCTCCTGTATTAAAACTACATTTCTAGTAAATATCTATGAATTGATATGAAAAGGTTTAAATGCCATACAATAATACTTAAAAATGTGACTTCACTTAGTAAAAAAATTAAGGACAATGGAGCAGTCATACTATCCATGAAAAAGACTCAACTTTAAGACAGGGAACTTCTATAATATTGCATTAATTTGAGGTAGAGAAAAGTGACCTTTAGAAGCAGTATTTTTACTACTAACTATGTATCAACCATTACAGAACGCTGTTAACCATTTGACAAGTTAGGAAAAATTTCACTGTACTTTTTTTATAAATAAAAGTAATTTTCCTTTCAGAGACTATTTTCTAAACCTCACATAAAAAACTCATGGAGCAAAGCAATGTAAGATCAGAGTACAAAATTGCAGTTACAGCGTGAGTTCTTGAAAACTTGATGCGAGCAGTGTGAATATAATTTCTAGATCTGTGTTTGCTTGCATTTGCTGTGAGAAAGGATCTTAAGTGTTTTAATTTCTGGTGTATAGACACTAATTACATCCACTATTACCATACACATATGCATACAAACCACTGAATTGAAATATTTATGTTGATATATTTATTTATGATGCCTCAAAAAAAGCTGAAAGGAAACTTAATTTTGTTGTGGTAAAGTCTTAATGAAAGACTGAAATGAATTGTAATATTCTATATTCCCCAGGAAATATAAAGACACAACACTATAAACACATTTAAAGCAAAAAGTAAATCCTTTTAAACCACTGAACCTGCTAGTACATTGATTCTGGACTTCAGAGTTTCTAAGAGTTAGCAACATTTTCCACTAATTAAAAATTAAGGCTGAGTGGTGATAGTGTCTCAAAGACGCTAAAATAAGGTACCTCAACCAGGTAATTGTTTGTTCTTGGAGAAACAAGTCTCATTAGGATATAAAGCCCACTCAATATGAGAGATTTTATACCAGTTACTCTTACTGAAGGTCATTCCTCATGGCTGCTGATACCATAGGCACAAGAGTAAAACCAACTACTGACACTTCCCTCTCCAGAATAATTTTATGTTTCTTTTTAAGTACACAGTGAAGTGTATCTCACCCCTCATCAAGAAGTTTATGTACTCAACAGAGAAAGATGGTTATAAAATACTACAAGTGGTCAAAAAAAGATATAATTTACTGTGGAATGTTTAGTCCCATTGATACACCTACAATAACACTTTTATGTCAAATACGAGGGGATCATAGAGAAAGAAACAAAAAGATTGTAAGTGCCAGAGGACTCGGATTGCTGCCTTGAAATATCATCTTCTACATGGCAGGAAAACCTCACCCATAAAATCTGAACTATATGGTGGCTTAAAAAAAAACCTTAACAAGTATACAATAATCATACCAACCTTAAAGCTGGAAAACTCACAAACCTTCACCACTAACTGAAGAGCTACAGGGAATTATTGTCTACTAAGTGAGGAGAAATCAGTCTTTTCCTGGCATTGACTCTCTGACAACATCCAAGCCCAAGCGTTTGTAGCCCTACATTCATGGACGCTTAAGCAACACTAGATGCACACACACAGCAGGTTTTTCTTGTCTATTTACATGTGTATGAATATATAATTACAATAGTAGTTAAAGAACAGGAGCTAAGAAGTGGAAAAGAGGTTGGGGGTGGGGATGCTGAAGGAGTGAGTGAGTGGTGTGGTTATTCAATATATGAAATTCTAAATATCAATGCTTTTTAAAAATAAAATAAGAGGACAAGGACCTATGTTCAGGAATGGACCTTCTAAAATAATAATAATTAATAATAATAATAATAATAATAATAATTTATTATATATCTGAAAACTTATAATTAATCTTACTCATGTATTGGGACTTTCAGTATTTTTGACAAGTGGCAATTATATACTTACCTGAAATAGCTTTAATACTTCCATGGAGATTTTCAATTTGTAAAATTATAGTTTAAATAAATAGTATGGAATAGATTGAAGATTAAACTATCACAGTAACATGCAATAACTGAGAAAGAGCCTGGACATGTTTCTATGTGTCACTCTTAATCCATTAAACTCTTGGTTTTCTGCTGAAAAGGAGCAAATCACAAACATTTGAGAAACTTATTTGTGGCATGAATGCAGCTTTACTAACATCTCTGTTATCAGGCTGAGGGCTTTGCTGACTTGACTTAGCTCTCCTTGCTGGGCTATAGTTATATATTTCTTTTGCTTACACAGCTGTGTACTTTTGTTTTTTTTTTGTATAATGTATGAAGAAGCACAAATGTGCATTGTATCATTTAGATTATAAACTAAACAAAAGTAATTCCATTATTAATAATAAAAGAGTAAAGACAATTTACAATAGAAGTAGGCATACAAGTATTATATCCAGAGGCAGTTCTGAAAATAAAACATGTAATTCAGGCTTGTGGATATAGTACTCAGAACTTGTTTATATGTTCAGCATCAATATCAAATTATACATAATGTAGAAGTAGACCACATATTATATATATATATTTATATGCACACACATATATATAATTAATCATATACATATTATTGAGTGATGAAATTTAAATTTACATTTAAATTAACACATACCTAATATATGACTGAAAAGAAAATGTCTAGATATTAAAAATTGGGATCTTTAAAAAGATGTAACAGATAACACTAAATAACGAGCTGTAAGCTGAGAAATTATTCAGGGTTTCTTTAGGGATGTGTCATTCTTGACATTGGGTAATATCCATGTGATGCTAGCTTTAACATTTTCTGAGTAATGACAAAGGAGAAAATGGTTCAAATAGGACATAACTTTAGCATAACTTCTCTCAATTTAATATTGAAGTAATTTTGAATGTCATCCAATGCTGATCGGTGTTTCTAGAAGCATTAGTTCTCAGGCTAGAAGCCTAATCAGTATGCCAGATGGACCATAGAAACCTAGATGAGACTCCTGATCATCATGGCATATTTACTAAGTGATGGATGACATTCAATTCTCTCTGGGCTAATATTGATTAGATATATTATAAAGATATTTAGCGATATTTCAAAAAATGATTTTTGGTAATAAATCTAAAGAGCGCTCTTTAAAATGAGTATTGACTTGTTGCTCTTGAGAAGAGCACTTGGGCAATAGCCAAATGAATGCTTCAGAGAAGAACCAGACCATTGTCAAGCAATTACCTTCATAACAATGCATCACACTTTTTAAGATCAAGGTTATGTGTGGGATGATGAATCTATGTAGATAAAAATACAACTTTTATTTTATTTTTTAACTGTTCTAAAATTTTTCATTCATTGAGTGCATTTAAAATTTACATATGCTATTTCATCTTATGATTTCCAGTCTATTTGTTTATGATCAAGCACTCAGGAGGCAGAGGCAGACAAATATCTGTGGGTATTTGATTCTGTTACATTGCTTGTATTCACGAATCTCTCCTTTTATTTAATATCTTTAATATAGCCCATATATCACTGTTGTTAGAGAATAATACGTCTTCAGCATTCTAATTCTATCTATCTATCTATCTATCTATCTATCTATCTATCTATCTATCTATCTATCTATCATCTATCTATCTATCTATCTATCTATCTATCTATCTATCTATCTATATCTTAATTGATTACTTTTATTTTCATCCCTTTCTGATTTTCTCTTCTAAAAATTAAAAATCTGTTTTAATTCTTCTAAAAATGATTTTTCTGATAATATTTTTATTTCAATGCATTAATTAAAAATATTGTTCTTATAAATAAAAAAAAGTTTTTATTTCTCTTTCAAAGGAATTTTGTCTAGAGAAGATACATACAATATCATAAAATATCAAACAAAACAAATATTTAAATTTGTTTTCATCATATTACAAATACATTATACATTCTAAAAAGCAGAGATTTCTTGGCAGTCACATTTCTTAAGTTTTACATTGACAGCAAAATTTCTTATTTTATTTTTGTTACATTCATTAACATTCAGATTATTTCTTTTTCATAAGTTTCACATGCAGTCATATTTTGAATGATAATTATGTGGATAAATTTTTTTCCTTATTTTGTTCATGATAATCAGACCTAAATACAATTTTCCTAGTAATTGAATGATAATATTAAATATTTTTTAATTTTTGTTTGCTTTTGTTTTGTTTTTGTTGATTTTTATTGAGCTCTACATTTTTTTCTGCTCCATCCTTTCCTCTCCCCTCCTCCCTTCAACCCTCCCCCAAGGTCCCCATGCTCCCAATTTACTCAGGAGATCTTTTTCTACTTTCCATGTTGATTAGATCTACCTAAGTCTCTCTTAGTGTCCTCACTGATAATATTAAATTATTGATAAATGTACACTACTTTGAAAGAGCAAAGCTAAATGATATCTGCATTTTTCCATTAAAAATAATCTTGTTAGCACACACTTGTGTTCTAGGATTTCAAAGACTGATATAGATGTATAAAGACATTTTCATCATTTACTACACTATGAGCTGAAGACCTGCAAGAGCTACTTAAGACCTTGTTTCCGAACCCAAAACTGGAAAGTAGGTTAGTGGTAGAATATTTTTCAAGCACCTTAAAACCCTATACATAAAAAAGTGAACTAATTACTTCAAATTGAAGTTGATTTCTCATCACTTTTGTGTATTTGCTTCAAATTTTCTTCCTCTTAGAAAAAAGTATTTGTATGGTATTCAGAAATTGATCATAAAATTTGAAAATATGGGGTGGTCATATAGTTTTTAATGACAGTGTATTCTGAATTTTGTTAAAACACTAAACACAAAGTAATCTGTTAATCTTGAGAAATGGGAAACAAAATTCACTAGTTGATAATCTCATATGCTGATTACAGCTGATGAAAATTGTAAGTTATAAAAGTAATATGATGTTGCATGGTGATATTTTCTTCTAATAGTATTTGACTTTATTTAGGAAATATGATATTAAATTTCTATTTCCAAGTAAAGAGATATGTAACATTTGAAATGACTGCAACAAATGTAAAAGTTTTGTGAGAACTTTATTACTGTTATAAAGCCTTTTAAGCAACTTAAGTTGACTCTCTGATTTTGGAAGTCTTGCATAAGTTTAGAATTACCTGTAGAAGATTTTTTCATATATTTAAGAGTACTCATCTAAAAAATTATGTTCCTTGTCTGCTTCTCATTTTACTTCTGTATTATATTGTTGCCTGCTGTAATCATCAGACATGTCACACGATTATAGACTCTGATTTGAGTAGTGAGAATAAAGATTAGAAGTTTCACTAAGGAAAACACAATTCCTTATATAGGAGGAAAAAGAAGCTTCCAAAAACTTTGTTGCCATGGTGTCTGCTTAATATATTTAACATTTTAGAAAGTAAAAAGTTAAAAACAAAAAACTACACATGAGCACTTATGCACAACTTTAATCAAAATCAAAGACACTGAAGTTTTGCAGTAGCTGAACTTTAAAATATAAGAATTATATTTTATATTATTATAAATTAAATTCAATTAAAAAATACAAAGAAAATTATTTAGGTTATGGAAATCAAGAATGATTAATCATATTTGTAATCATATTTGTAATCCCAGTTTTAGGAAGGCAAAAATCACTGATGCTAGAATGTGGCTAGACTGCCTTACATTGTCAAGTCTAGATTCCCCACAGCTGTCAAGTAAGATTCTGTATTAAAAATAAAAATAGAATGAATGAATGAATGATAGACAGACAGACAGACAGATAGATGATTGATAGATAGATAGATAGATAGATAGATAGATAGATAGATAGATAAGGTTAGGAAGCAAAGAAGTTCCAAATCCTGCCAAAATATCATATTTCATCACCAAAAAACATTAGAGAGGTACAATGGAAGCATCAAAAGCAGATGAACACTTTTTAAGAGAAAAAGCTTGTTTTTGGATCATGTAAGACAAAAATGTATGTATGCATAACATAGCTGCTTTTTAGATTTAGATTATAATTGAAAATGGAATGCACACTAAGTACTTGTCTTAATTTAAACTCAATTAATTTTAAGCCCGATGTGTTTTCTCAAAAAGAAGAAACTTTCATTGATGTGTATCTTTTATGGCTTTGCAAACAGTATCTTGAAGTAGAAAATTTGAGCCACTTCATCTTAGAAGGAAACCTGTCCATGAGGACAGCTACTATCTCACTAGGAGCTGTGCCATGACTTAACTATTTTTTTTTTTTTCTGAAAGCATCCCTTCTCTATTCAAACGGCTCAGGCAGTTTTATTCAGTTTACATTATTATTGTTGTTTTCAGACCTTGCCTAGGCTGACAAGAACCTTCAGGAGTCGGGGCTTCGTGTTTAACACTTGGGAACACGGCAGATCACAATGTTCTCTGTGTGCAGTAAATTGAGAAGGTAGGAAGCAATGGTATAATTCTCACAATAGCTCTATTATGCCATTATCCTCATTTTAAATAAGTTTGTGCTGAAAGTAGTTTTAGTAATTTTGCCTTAATACTAGTTCATATGACTGGTGAATACTGCACTCTGATTCTGGCTGGGTCAAACAGGTTTTCAATAACTGACTGTGCCCTGAGAACACATAATGGCATCACTCTAAGTGTGCATGTATCATTACCACACTTCCAAAATTACCTGTATCCTCTCCTGACTCTCTCCATCCATGTTAAGATAACATTATTCACATATTTATTGGACCCGCTATTTTATTTGGAACCCCCTTTCATGTTAGAATATTAGAGAAAAAACATGGATATTAAATTCAACAGAACCTACATTAGAACATAACTGTGCCCTCGTAAAATCTCTTCTATTTTATGAGTGGACTGAGAGGTGTGGGGATGGCAACACAAGTGACCTGATTCGGTGAAGACAAACGGGAGAGTACTTAAAGATACTACTGGAAAAGGGGGACATTCCAGGGTAAAGAAAAAAATCTGGTGCAAGGGAATCTCCCAAGAATCTACAAGTGTGACCCCGGCTTATTATGCTTAGATTCCTAGCAATAGGGAATATGTAGCCTGAACTGGACACCTCCTTTGAGCAGACTGGTGCATAGCCCAATTGTCATCAGAGAGGATTCATCCAGCAACTAATGAAAACAGACGCAGACTCACAGACAAACGTTAGGAAGACCTCGGGAAATCCTGCAAAAGAGCGACAGAAATGATTGAAGGAGCTGGAGGGGTAAATGAAACACAACAGGAAAAGTCACAGAATCTACTAACCTGGGTAATAGGGACTCAGAGACAGAACCGACAGCATGAGAACCCACAGAGGACAGATGTAGGCTCTCTGTATATCTTTACAGTTGGTCTTACTGTGGGACTCCTAACAATAGGAGCCGGAGCTGTCTCTAGAACTTTTTTGGCTTTTGGTACCCTACTTCTAATATTGGATTGCCTTACTCAACCCTAATATAAAAGACAATCTTTTATCTTTATGTGACTTGATAAGCCTTGTTTTGTTGATATCCATGGGAGGCCTTCGCTTTTCTGAATAGAAATCAAGGGATGAATGGGCCAGAGTGGTTGAGGACTAGGGACTGGGAGGGAAACCGTGAAAAAATAAATAAATAAATTTATTTTAAAAATTCTTCATTGTCAATGAGGGTGTTGTGAAAACATTTCTGTGAATTAAGACAATTTCCTCCAAACTCTCTGGGATATTACAATACTTTTCTGATTATCAGTATGTATGGAAAATTTCCTCAATGAAACTTAAGGTTTGAAAACCAAATTGTGTTGTGATGTGTAATCTCATGTCTTTAAATTTGAACTAGTACATTATCACTAGATGGAGTGTCTGGCGCCTTCTTTCAACTGTCAACATAATTTGAATTTAACTCTGTTTTCATCATTGATTATAAATTATATTAATAATCAATTAAAATTATTCCCTTGTTATACAAAAGGTTTAATAATTATATACCTTACAACTTAAACATAGAAGAGCAACATAGTCTGTAGATTTCTTGTTTTGTTTAGAAATAGACACAAAATTTTCTTCCAGTATTATAATCATAGGTTATCGTTTTACACATTTCCTTTTATCTAAAATTGATTCGATCTGATCATTTCTCTTCTAAAAGAATGATATTTGAACTAAAAGGCTTTGAGTTACTTAGAATCCTTATGCAAAACATCAAATTATTATGATGATTATTATTTTCATCATCATTATAAATTTAGATTTCTTAAGAGTAGCCTCAGTTTCTAACTAATTTTTTTTAATTCCAGGTCAGTTGAAGAAAATATGATAATATGTTATTTCTTTTGAAAAGGCTAGAGTATCATGTAGAATTCATGAAATGTACATTTGGCTAGTGTTATGTGCCATTATTTTGAAATAAAACAGCAAATGAGTCAGCTATAAATCTATGTTACTGATGTTGCTATTTGTAGTTGGAAAATACAGAAAGTAAGCCATATTTTTAAAGTGATATGAGACTTCTGATTTCTAGTCTAACATGTACACAGTTTAGAGGTTATCATTCCAATATTTAAATAAGAAAACACAAAACAAATTGTACACTTCTAATGTTTATATGAGAACTGAGTCACAGTTGAAATGAGTACAATGAAGATGAGAGTTAGGCATGTAGGAAGGTTCACAGGTTCCTATGAGTATCAAGAGCAGAATCATAAAACAAAAATGATAAGTGTTGATATCTTATAGAGTCATTTTGTCTTCCTTGAGAATTTAGCACACAGTAAGTCTATCCCTGGTCTTAGGGATAATACATATATTCTCTCTTTTATCAGGTTCTCTAGATGAACATGGAGAAAATTACTTTTATACATGTATGGAAAAAAAAGTAAATGTAAGACAGTTTTAAAAAGGGAAAAGCATTCCGTTCTCCTTATCAAAGGAAAGTATCTACCAAAAGAAACTAATTTTTACAGCTTAGTTGAGTTGAAAAAAAAAACAACCAACTGGATTCATTGTACTCTTTATGATTTATGCACCAAAGTGAATTTGACAAATACATTTGAAACACACAGAACAGAGTCACAGATTTAAGAACTTTGAAGATTTAATAATAGAATTTGAGATTCTTCCCTTGCCTGGTCCTTGACAGTATATCCACATTTACAGATTATAAAGTGGACTAGACATATAGAATTCATTTAATGCTACCATAAAATCTCATAAACAGAACAATTTAAAGAAAATAAAAACATATTCATGATCATGCTCATAGCTGAGAAATCATAGTTCCCATAGATTTTTCTATCTAGTGGGTCAAATTTCATATGACTGGCACCTCTCATGCTTTAAAAAGAAAAACAGCTTCAGGGCTTCCTTCAAACTTATATTCATAAGATCATATTGTGTGTGAAAAATAATCAAGACATAACACATAAGAAGACACTATTTTAAGATTTCAAAAACATTTAATTCAATAAAAACTCAAACATTTACATAAAAATCTCACAATGTTTTGAGATAAACTGATATAACTTATCACCTTATGTATCATATCTCATTTGACCTTCAATCATATGAGAAATTTCAGCATGTGTATCATGGAAAACCTGTGGTTCTTACATTATATTTCTACTAATGTTTAAACATTTGAGATTAGTATTTCCTTGAGATTACAACACTATCATTAACATGAAACTCATACTGCTAGTTTTATATTCTGTATGTAGTTAAGAACTGTAGGTATTTGGGATTCTGTAGATCTTCATATGGAATCATTCAAAACAAAGAAATAATTTGATCTAAACTAAACTTACTTTAAATTCCAGCTTTGTATTTACTTACAATTGATATGAAATTTAAGACATTAAGGACAAAAATCCAGTAAAGAAAAAAAATAGAAATTGTTAGAGAACTAATAATTAGTTAAAAAAGAACGAAAGAAAGAAAGAAAGAAACAAACAAACAAACAAACAAACAAACAAAGAAAAGAAATGATTACTAAAGACTAAAGGAAATTTTATATTAGCCAGAGGTTTAACAGATAGGAAAGCAACACTATGCCACTGGCTAAGATGGAAGAATGAGAAAATGAAGTAACTTCCATAAAGTTTTCTTAAATGCAAATTTTAGAATTAAGAATGAAAGTTTGTTATTGATCACTGTTCGACAATAAAATAATTATGATATCACTGAAGATTTTTTGATGTTCTTTTTGTTTTGTTTTTGAGACAGGGCTTTTGTGTAGCTTTGGAGCCTGTCGCCTGTCCTGGAACTAACTCTTGTAGACCAATTTGGCTTCATACTCACAGAGATCCACCTGCCTCTGCCTCTGAGTGCTGGGATTAAAGGTGTGTACCTCCACTTCCCAGGTCACTGATGTTTTGACAGAAACCAGGATTGCGGTCTACAAGAGCTAGTTCCAGGACAGGCTCTAGAAACTACAGGGAAACCCTGTCTCAAAAAACCAAAAAAAAAAAAAAAGAGGTAACTATGTAAACATGATGAAACTGATTCAGTTGAAAGGAATTTTATTACTTACCTGGAGGAAATGTTATTCTGTACTACCAAAGGTCATGTGGGAATGGTCATCAGAGACAAAGGAGTCAAAAATAAAAGGAAGGAAAGAAGGAAGGAAGGAAGGAAGGAAGGAAGGAAGGAAGGAAGGAAGGAAGGAAGGAAGGAAGGAAGGAAGGAGGGAGGGAAGGAAGGAAGGAAGGAACAAAGAGATTTATGTAATTACTATGCATACTATGCCCTGTCTGCCAAGAGCATCAGATCTCATTAGATATATTAATGAGCCGCCTCTAATATGGTGGCGAGGAATTGAACTCAGGACCTCTAGAAGAGCAGCTAGTGCTTTTAAACTCTGAAACACCTCTCCGGGCCCAGACTTTTTATTTTTATATGAATATTCAATGATACAGAAGCAGTTGAATACCTCTTAGAGATTATGTGAATTTTTAAAGGCAGTTTCATAAGCATTAGTGTGAGTCAAAATTAAGCCTTCATAAGGTTGTAGATTATTAAAATTGTGCTAAAAAGTAGAAAATGGCAAACTGAGATGTTAAAGTAGTACAGTGAAACTTGTTAGTGTTACTGTCATCCAGTGTTAGAGACCAGCTCTGGCAAAAATGCTACTTACCAGGGTAAGGTCCTGGGGATCAGAAAAATAGTAAGGAGGACAGAGGATACAAATTAAAATAATAAAACAGAAAACATAGAATAGTACTGAGAGGGAGTTCCTGTGAATACTGAAATTTAATTTTCATTTGCTTGAAATATCCCTAACCCCAAAAGGTAGGAGTAAGATAAAAACTATATAACTTACAAGTAATGGGTGGTTCAGTTTGAACTAAGCTACCTGAAGACATCTAAACCCCTTTTCCTCATTTATGCCCCATGTGATTAATAACTAATCCAAATTTGCTCTGGTTCTTTTGATATATATATGAATTTACTCAAATAGCATAGGGTGTGAGATAGTAATACAACTCATTTTCAGTGAAATGTGAGCAGACATATCATACATCAGTTTCACAGGAATTTGTCAAGACTCAAAATGATTTATCACATTTCTTTCTTCTTGCCAAGGTGAACTTGGAAGTAAACGTTAAGTGGAGCTAAGATCAGTAGAAATCTGAGAATAACCACAATAAACTGAGAACACTGCCAACCGAGAAGCCTCAGTGCAAGTTAAATAAACTTTTGTGATACTAAGTCATGGAGTTCTAACATTGTTATTCACTACAACATATTTTTGGAAGTGCAGTGACAACTTACTTAATTTATTGACACTCTTTCATTATCAGGAGGACCCAGAACAGTTATCAGCTTCCAAATAAACCATCATGTCTCCCATTCTATGCCCATTATTTCTTAGTAGCATTCTAATATTTTCTTTTATGCCTTTTAAGTAAATTTCCTGCACACATATCTCTTCTCAGGTTCTAATAGCACTAGGTTTCATGTCATTCTGTTTTATTCACCTTAAATACTGAATATTTTTCTTCACTTCTCAGAATGCATTTGAAAAGGATTCTCTAGATTGAAGCTGTCTTATATTTTTGCTGCTTTTTCTTGTTAATAATGTTTAAATCTACAGGTGATAGAATACAGATTATGTCTCTGGATTATGATTGCTGTTTGTAATCACGTATTATCTATCTACACTCAGAATTTTGATAGAATGTTTGTTCTCAATGTCTTATATCCTCAATTATCATTCTTTGAATTTGACTGAATTTTAAGGAGATTGATGTTTTTAGTGATACATATGTATGTTTGTGCCTCTTTCTCTGTGTGTATGTGTGTGTGTATGTGTGTGCATTTTTGTGTGTATGCCTTGTGATGCTCCACAAAGTAGTCTTGTTTCATCATATATGTAATGCTTTAATACCTTAACTTTTTAATCTAATCATGGAAGATTAATATATACAAACATTATAAAAAATTCCAGTGTTTTAAAATGTTTATTCTTTCCAAAATTGTTAATGTAGATAGGGCTATGCTCTCCTAGTGTTTGTTTTATATTATTAGAGAAATCACTCTCCAATCATATTTGTGATGCTCCTTCTTGAGTATAAGCCAAAGTCAGTGATGTCTAGTATCTATTGCATTATCTCTATGACACTACAAAATCAGTGATATAAAGTACCACTGATTTAAATCTCATTTCTCTGATGACTCTGAATTATAGCTGGTAATAGCCAACACTAAGCTTGTACCTCATCATAAATGTGGGAAAGATAATTTTGGTTTTTTTTTTCATTCTCATGGTTTATTTTTTTTTATATTTAAAAATTTCCATCTCCTTCCCTCTTCCTCCCCCTCCCTCCGCTCCTCCTCCCCCTTCCCGCCCCTCCTTCTCCCCTTCCCTCCTCTTCCCTCCACCCTTACCTCCCCTCCCTCCCTCTTAAGGCCAAGGAGCCTGCTTTCAGACATAGTTCTGAAAAAAAGCAGGAAATCTGAGTGGAAAAAGGAAATAGCTCCCTCCTACGTTTGAAGAAGACATTCATGTTTCATTGGTGCCTTCATTTGGTTCTATAGAAGACTGAATAGGCCAATAGAGTCTCTAAGTGACTGAGCTATAGAAATGAATATTGCCCACACAGAGATAGTAAAACCAAGCTGCTCAATGTTCTGTCTGCTTATATGACAGAAGGTCATTAAAATACAAAAGTTAAGCTCATCACATATGATTGTACATGCTAGTCATTTTTCTTCAGAGCAGCTGATTTTTCTAAGGTTTTGAAGAGAATCACATTTCATTTCTTCTCTTTGTTTAGTATTGATTTTAGTTGCATCCTTTTTCCTGGATAAAGAAAAATAATAGTCACATGTACACAATAATCACAGAAATTTTCCTATACAGTAGATTTATCACTACTATTAATCCTTCTGAACAATAATGTTGAGTTTTTCATGAATTAACATAGTAAAAATGCTATTTACCAATTGCTTTTAGTATATAACAAAATGTTTATGTAACAATTGCTGTTAATAACAATGTGATGAAATCTAGGCAAGGTGATACATGTTTTTGAAAATTGTGTATTATCTTCATTTGTGACTTTTTGGAATCCAACTTAGTTATAATGACTATTTCTGAACAATACACATTTATAAACAAAGCCTAGAAACCCTTACAATATAGGATGGCACTTACTGGGTATTATCTCTTACTAATCAAATCAAATCTACTGAAATTGAAAGATATCAATAGATATGTATTTAGTACATGAGAAAAAAACAAGTAATCAGCCTACCTTCTCTTTTGTACCTTCAATTTAAGTTTACAATTCATGATGACCTTTTGTTAAAACATAATTTTGAAGATAAGTTCTTTTTTTTTTCTTTTTTTTTTTATTTAAAAATTTCCATCTCCTTCCCTCCTCCTCCCCCCTCCCTCCCCTCCTCCTCCCCCTTCCCTCCCCTCCTTCTCCCCCTTCCCTCCCCTCCCTTCCACCCATACCTCCCCTCCCTCCTTCTCAAGGCCAAGGAGCCATCAGGGTTCCCCACTCTATGCTAAGACCAAGGTCCTCCCAACTCCCCCCAGGTCCAGGAAGGTGATCGATCAAACTGAGAAGGCTCCCACAGAGCCCGTCCATGCAGAAGAATCAGAGCCCAACGCCATTGTCCTTTGCTTCTCAGTCAGCCCCCGCTGTTGGCCACATTCAGAGAGACGGGTTTGGTCGCATGATCCATCAGTCCCATTCCAACTGGAGTTGGTGATCTCCCATTAGTTCTGTCCCACCGTCTCCATGAGTGAACGCACCCCTCTCGTTCCTGACTTTCTCCCTCAAGTTCTCGCTCCTTCTGCTCCCCATCAGGACCTTGGGAGCTCAGTCCAGTGCTCCAATGTGGGGCTCAGTCACCTTCCCCATCTGTCGCCAGCTGGAGGTTCCCTCACGGTCCTGACTTTCTTTTTCATGTTCTCTCTCCTTCTGCTCCTCATCAGGACCTTGGGAGCTCAGTCCGGTGCTCCAATGTGGGGCTCTGTCATTTTCTTCATCTATCGTCAGGTGGAGATTCTATGGTGATATGCAAGAAATTCATCAGTATGGCTATAGGAACTGGCCTTTTCAGGCTCCCTCTCCTCAGCTGCCCAAGGAACTAACTGGGGGCATCTCCCTGGAAACCTGGGAACCCCTCTAGGGTCAAGTCTCTTGACAACCCTCAGGTAGCTCCTTAAATTAAGATATATGCTTCCCTGCTCCCATATCCACCCTTCCTATATCCCAAGCACCCCATTCCTCCGAGCTCCCGAAGGGGATAAGTTCTTCTTAATGTATTTTGGTATATTTTCTCATTTGTGTGAAATTATTGACTCAGAAGTAGAAAGGAAAGAAATTATTTTGAGAAACACCTTCTAAAATTTTCCTTCATGATATTTAAATTTGGGAAGATTTATACAAATAATAGTGAAGATAATATATTGTCTTTCCTGGTATCAAAACTTTATAAGAAACCTTACTATAACTTAAGAAGGTAAGGTTCCTTATAGTGTCTTTTAATATTTCAAAGTGTCAATAACCATTTACTAACTTTTGAATGCTCAATAAACTACTGTAAAGTTCTAAGAAAAGCTAAGTAGTTAACATAAGCTGTCTGAAATTATAACCTGTCCACTTTATATTCCTTGGAAAGATAATCCATTATCATATTAATGTTAATCATTTGTATGTAGTTCAAACTATAATATAGTGATAAAAAGAAAATGCTTAAAATTTTATTATATATTCATCATCCATTAAAAATTATCATGTGTTAGAACTGATATTTAGTCAATGTTTTCCTGAGAAACCAAACCAGAATTCAATGTCTTGTGGGATGGGAAGAATTTACCAGGAAAATGTGAGGGCATAGAGAATGAGGAATAAGAATTTGATCTTGTGAATAAGGAAGTCAATGAGGTCAACAAAAATAGAGTTGATGCTTAATAGTCAATGTCAGAATTTTTCTGTGGAAACAAGAATGATTCTGTTTATCTCATGATGGTAGATTATTTTTATTTTTATTCAGGAAAGGTAAAATTCTGTTTTATTCAGTTTTTTACCTTACTAGAAAAGTCCCAACCTAATATCATAGTCTAAATTTTATATATATATATATAGAGAGAGAGAGAGAGGAGAGAGAGAGAGAGACTATATTTATTTTACTATGTATATAAAGATTAAATTGCAAATTCAATGATAATTTTTCTTTTATTCTGACTTCAAATTTTAATAAAATATTAATTTTAGTTGAATGATAATACACATTAGATTTCTTATAAGAAAAAGAGTTTTCAATTTAAATCTCACTGTGTTATAGTATTTAAGTGTTTGTCATTGTATAATATGGAGGATGAAAAGCCTAACTGAATTCTGGGAGGAAGAAAGCAGAGTCAGGGAGAAGCCATGGATCTTCTGCCTAAGATGGACGCCTATTAGGATTTTTCCCAGTAAGCAACTGCCATGTGGCGATATATAGATTAATAGAACTGGGTAAAATCAAGATATGAGAGTTAGTCAATAAGAGGCTAGAGCTAATAGGCCAAGCAGTAATTTAATTAATACAGTTTATGTGTGGTTATTTTGGGGCTAATCAAGCCGGGTGGACAGGACAAACAAGCGGGTCCCCCTCTCCACACAAGGAAATGAACGAACAACCTCTGCCTACAGATTGGTGTCAACATGGCCTACTGAATCCAGTTAAAATCTGAGAGAGTTTAGGAAGGAATTTTAGACACTCACACAAAAACAAAAAAACAGTTTAATGCAGCTTCTTGTTCTGTTTGCTGGTGGCAAGAAGAGATGTGGCTCCTTTAAGAGGTTTCCTGCCTCAGCTTTAGCAGTAAAAACTGCTCAGCTTCCTAGTTTCCTAGTTCCTAGTTGAAAATGGTGGCTTCCTAGTTTGCCAGCATGAAGGGCTCTGGCTCTTTCAGGAGGTCAAACACTTAAACGGGGTCTGTGAGCAGCAAGTTGCAAATTGCTGAATGCTGCCATAGACCCACTGTGACCCTGGAACTGCACAGCATGTGTGGTTCTCAAAGGCAGTGAACTTGCCTTTGCCATGTTGGACAGCACAGAGCCAACAGATAGGACTGCAGAGGTGGTCCTAGCCACACTTGCTTAGCATTAAATAAAAGCACTCCTGGTGAAAAAATAATTACAGATACACATGCAATAAAGACAAATCCAGATGAAAAAGACCTCTAAATGGGTCACAGTGTTGAATAAATATATGTAGACTTGAGCAAAAGAGAAGAAAGGCACAGGCAGTCATAGGTTAAAGGAGTAAAGATAATAAAATAATTATTAAACTTATAGAAAAAGTAATTGAGTAAATAAAGTAACTTATGTAAATATGGAATATACAGAGAGAGTCTGGATTATGCATATTATTGTCTTTTCTTTGAATTTTTTGGTTGTAAATGAACTAAGTACAGAGAATATTTCATTGTACAGGCTGCTAAGTTAAACAAGCATATATATTTTAAAGGTTTCTTGATTTCAAAATTTGAGTCTAAGGATACCTTGCTTTAGAAAAGACATTCTACTTTTGTTGCAACAGAAGATGAGAACCTGTGAATTCCTTTCAGACATATGTAGTTTGATTAAACCACACCCCCTGAAACAATAGCCCACAATGTCCAACATCCATGATGGCTTCAAGACTGCTGACTTAGATAGCCCTACCACACAGGATACCCATAACTTACCTAGACAAGAATGCCAAAATTCCTTAAATGATTGTTTATAAGTGTTTGTTTACATTTAAAGGAGGATATGCTATAGAGATGAATATTTTGCATTGGTATGGATCATGGTTTATTGATACAAATTTAAAGTCAAATTTGTTATATGTATTTTCTGTTCTTTATTAAGGTATTGTGTTTGTGCAGCTCATACAAAAATGTAATGTATAATTAAGAAATATAGGTTAATAGTCTATATATATAATCTAAATATAGGTCTATAGTAGTCAAGCTTGTAGTCTTATTAGTTATGATTTCTAGATGTACAGAGATATATTTCAGATGGAGAGATTATCTACAAACATTTCAAAGACTAACAGAATATGACACTTTGAATGTTTTTAGAACTTAAGAGTATTCATGACAATGAGACACATATGTTCCTGTCAGCACCAATCTACTTTAAGAGGATGAATGACATCAAAGAGGTTCCTTATGAAGATTTTAGCCATTTGTGAAAGAAACTGCTCTTGCCTGGACTTCTAGATGCTTTTCTGTATGAACTGGACATGCAGGACCCACAGAAAAATGACTGCTAAACTTGCCTAAAGTTGAGATGGTCCTTCTGGTTTCCTTTTCCATGAAAGAATCTGCCAGACGTTATGCAGGATACAGAAGTAAGTGACTGACAAATTGCCAATATAGGCAGAACTGTCTTTGAAATGACCTGCTTCATGGAGAAGTCAGCCAGATACTATGAGCCTGTAGGCTGAAGGTGGATGCTCCACTGTTACAAAGAGCTTTGGGTGACTGTCCAGGCAGAGAGATATCTCTGTAAATTCTAGAGTTTTAGAAGTTGTTTACAATGCTCATTCTGTTTACTTAAATAGTATTATATCCTTCTTTGGTCTTTGTTGGAGTCCAAGAATACATAGTTATGTTAGTTATGATAAAGTTAAAGCAGATATAAATATTATAACTGCATTTCTTTCTTGATACCTGTTTTGTTATATGTAATTTTACTATGTTAAAGTTAAAACCTTTTTTATTTAGAAAGAAAAGAGGAAATGATGTAGGACTTCTTTCTGTATATGTGTTGTTTTTATTGGTTAATGAATAAAGAAGCTGTTTTTGCCTGTCATAGGGCAAAGTTGAACTAGGCAGGAACCCTAAAGTGAATGCTGGCAGAAAGAAGCCAGAATCAGTGAGGTGCAATGTAGCAGCTGCCAGAGAAGACAGATGCAGGAACCTTGCTAGTAGGCCACAACTTTGTTGTGATGCATAGATTAATAGAAATTGGTTGATTTAAGATGTAAAAGTTATCTAGAAATATGCATGAGCTAATATGGAAAGCAATGTTGTAATTAATAAAGTTTTCTGAGTGATTATTTGGGTCTGAGCAGCCAGGAAATGAATGAACAGTCTCTGCCTACAGGGCAGAGCTTTGGTCCTGCCTCAAGTCATGTGCTAAAGTTTGCTGACTCTTGATGAAATACCTCACCCTTTCTGAGGAGTGGATAGGGGTAGGGTGGGGTGGGGAAAAGGTGGGAGAATGCCTGAGGGGAGAGGGAACTGGGATTTGTATATAAAGTAAGATTGTTTAAAAAATAAAAATGTACTCAGAAAAAAAGATAAAAGAGAAAAGATGATTGCTCAAGTTCCATTTATTTTGATGTATGAGCACAGAATGGCTTTGAAGTGTTCACTTTGACAGTAGAAACTAGAGGAGAACAAGACGCTCTAATTCTGAAACCTTGATTAACTTTCAGATAAAAGAAAATTTATTTTGAGGTATAGATTATATATATGCTATGCTTAGGCCTACGTGTAGGTGACCAGAAGAAATGAGAATTGTTTTTCTTTAAAAGTTAACTTAAAAGCTCCTTGGAGAGTGAGCAACATAAATGGAGAATAAGGATAGAGAGGAACAGAGTGTGTCTGAACGTGCCACAACAACACGTTTGTTTCCTGGAGTATAGTGTGGTAGAGGGACTTTAGAAATCAAAATGCTAATAATACATTCATGACATGATTCATTTATTCCACTCATGAGCGCATGAAAAAGAGGACATAAATTTTAATTTGAGCCAGAAAAGACAGTACATGGGTGAGTTTGGCAGGAAGAAATTATGTAATTTAATTATAATCTCAAAAACACAAGTATTAAAATAACCCTTGAGAACTTCCTTAGCTCCCTGTGTGCCTTATTTTGCCTCAATTACAACTCAAAGTTCATCATCTTATAGCGTGGCATAAAGAGGGTTGAACTGTACATCTTTAAAAAATTCTCTTAGAGAGTAGAGATTTTTTGTTCTGTTTTTATTCAATAAACTGAAACTTTCTTTATCATAAAGACATTTGCTATTACATTAAATTACTTAAGAGATAATGTCCTTGAATATTTTATACTAAGTGTTAATAATGTATTTATACTTAACATTGCTTAACAGATTTTCTAAAATATTATTCAACTCTAAGTGATGGAAAACTTAGAAGTAGTCTGATTTTCTTTCTAGGAAAATACCACTAATTCTTTCTTTGATCAATATCTAAGTTACTGTCAGTTTTTCTGTAAGGGACACCCAAATAAAAATTAGGTTACACTATATTTGAACTTATCAATCATTATATAATAGGACAAAATGACCACAAATATAAAGAATTCTTTCGTCCCTATCTAAATTTTATTTATGTTTGATACAATGATTATTCTGTAAATTTAAAAAAATCATTATACAATTTTGAGTGGTGTTTATCTACCTACTGTTTTATTTTTTTAACAGAGAGATACCAGTAACATGTTTGGTATATTCATCAGACCATAGAAAGCATTGACTAATTATCATTTTTCTCTTTCTTAATTTCTTAGAAATTAAAAATAAATATGTTTTTGTGGAGTTCCATAAGAATCCACTAATGTGTATGATTATTAAAACAAACTCTCTGAGAGACAGCCCTTCCTTGGGGTTCTCTTACAATTAAAATGATTGCTTTCCCTAAACTTATACACACATCTTTCTTGAGAGGAAGCTAACTCTTCCAACAGTTTCCAATACAACTGGACACACAAACTGCAGGAAAACTTTACTGAAGTCCTAAATCAAAAGAAAGCAGTACAGAATATGCTTTCTTTTTTCCCCTTATTGAAAAGAGAAAGAAAATATTATGAAACACTTATAAATGAAAATCTAAGAACTGAAAAATAAATTTTACCTATGAGGCAAAAAAGACAGACTAAATATACTGAAGTAGAATTAAGTATAACAAAAATATTTATTAACAATTAGATAGCATTTAATATTTAATGAACATCTGCTCATTCATATTAATACGTTTCAAAATGAGGCCAATATAGATAACAAATATTTTTATATGCAATATTAATGTGTACCACTTTATATTTTATTGGTTAAAATACTTTACTGTTCTTTTTTGGTAAATACACTTTAATTTATCACTATGTAAATATGATTGTGTATTTCCATCAACATTATATATAATATTCATATATTCATATTAAAATAAATATTGTAATTTTCTATTTCACTGGAAGAGTGATTTTGTGTACATAATTTTTAACACTGCACATATCTACAAAATAAGATTCATTAAATGTTTTCAGTTAGTTTTCATATCTTTGATGAAACTGTACTATGGATTTGTACATATTTGAGTGGTATTTTCTTCTATCATGCTACTGCATTTTACATTAGCAGAGTATAATAAAAGTAAAATATCTTTTTGATGTTTAAGATATATAGAGCTTATTTTGAGAAAATAAGAATTAATGACAAAACCATAGATGCCTAGGTTTTGGAAGCTAAAATTATTTGTAAGACATACACAAATCAGATTATGATAGTTAACTTTTAATGAATTAATATGTAATATTGTGTATGATATAAAAATATTTAGTCAATCTTAACTATATGTTTCAAAAACTAGAATTACAAAGAGAAAGTAATGAATTTCCTGAAAATTTAAATTTTTTTTCAATGAGATATGATCCTGATATATTCTTAAAATTCAAAGTTAGTTAAGCAAAATCGTAAAAGTTAAGTTCATTGTTCTCTCATATTGAGTAATGCTGCGTGCATACACTGTGAGCTAAGGCTCTATTCTCTCTGCGTCATTTTATTTCTTATTGTACCCATTTGCTGTCATCTTCTGTTGATTTCTGATTTATCCCATGCTGATACAATAAACTTCTGTTGACTGAGTAGTAAAAATAGCAGAAATGTGTATCTCAAGGTTCTGAAGCCTAAAAATCTGAAAGAAAGTTTCAGCAATACTGAATTTTTACAGTTACACTCTTTGGCACAAGAAGCTAAGCCTAGAAAAGTCTTACAACGGTAGAACAGAAACAAATGCACTTAGGATGCATTCTTATATGTGGGGGCTAATTTTCCTGTCAAGGGTTCTGGTTTTATGACTTAAAAATATACAAAATGTTCTGTTTTCTTGTGTTGTCATTAGATTTCATTGTATGAATTAATGAGGACCCATTCATTACACACAATTTTTCAACTCATTTGCATGCAAATTGTGTTGGACACAATATGCTACAGTAATGACCTGCTATTCAAGATGTGCCAACTGGTGCAACAGTTGCAAGAGCGTTTATGGAGGAAACCTGCTGCTCTATTAATTGGCCTTGAGGCCTGATGCACAGGAGGAAATTCACAGTTGGCACTATATGCATGTTTAAATCCATCACAGGGAAGGCATGAACCCTAAAAGAGAACATATTGACATCCCTTTGCTTAATGGTCAAGTCTTCAAACTCCCTTCTAAACATTTATGTGTGCTTTGTTAGGGTTTTATTGCTCTGAAGAGACTCCATGACCACAATAACTCTTATAAAGGAAAACATTTAATTGGGGCTGGCTGGCAGTTCAAAGGTCTAGTTTATTATAACCATGGTGGGAAGCATGGTGGCATGCAGGCAGACACAGTGCACGAGAAGGAACTGAGAGTTTTGCAACTTGAAATACAGGTAGCAGGAAGATACTGAGAGACACACTAGTCCTAGACTAAGTTTCTAAGTCGTTGAAGCCCATCTCCAGTGACAAACTTCCTCCAACAAAGTCACAATTAATTCAGCAAGGCCACTACTCCTTTTAATAGTGCTACTCCCTTTGAACCTATGAGGGCCATTTTCATACAAACCACAGCAGTGTTTACTTTCACATATTTGTAATTCTTTTACTATTGGTTAGAGAAACATTTATTGCAGTGTTTTTGTTAATACAAACACTGTTTTCAAGTTACTGAGGAATTCAGTCATAGATGGAACACCTATCAATACCTACCTAAAGTCTCAAGAAACATTATGTAATAAGGGACAAATTTAATATAATATAAGAAGGAAGGACTGTGGTGGATTTTTATGAGAAGAAGGTTGAATGCTGTGTGGTTGTAAAAGTCTGGCTTCTGAACATGACGTAACTGTCAGACACATAAACTCACAGCACCTCTGGAAGCAACACACAAACTCCACAAAATCAAGAAAATAAAAATGACAATACGGAGCAATGAGGAGTTCTAGATGGGTGGAATCCAGAGTGCTAAACGCAGCTGATGAATACTGGGGGAGGAGCCACTATCCTTTAGGGAAATGGGTAGCTTTAGGGAAACACTAGTAAGCTTGGGTGAACACACAAACATGCACATATCAGCACCAGTAATTGGACTTAGTGGTTTATAAAGCAGAAAGACATGAAACTTGGAGGGATGCTGAAACACATTTTGATGGAAAGAAAAGCTGAGTGAAAAAGATGATGATATCAAGATTCATTATATACATTTAAGAAAATTCTGAGATAAATAAATAAATAAACAAAACAAACAGAAGTTGTTTGTTTTGTTTGGGAATGTGGAAAACTATGAAATGAAGAAATGTTCTAAGCATCAGTATGTTCTTAGAAAGGAAACCATTGTTGATGGTATTTGTGTTAGAACTACAATTTCATGGTAAGCTAAAAGCCTGAAAGTTTACAGTTAATTTTTTATCATATTATCATTGTACACAACACTAAAAGTAATTGCATAAAATCAATATGGGTTTTCAAACGGAATATTTTTGTAAGTGTGTAAAGATGTGTTTTATTTGATTATGTTCCATTTGTTTGAACATCAGTTTGTTACTGTTTCTTAGCAAATATGAATTGATCAACAATGAACATGCCTGAGTAAGGGTTTCAGTGGGTTGCCACATCTGTTAGACACAAGCCAATGATGGTAGAATTGTGTCATTAAATTGTATAGTCTATAAAGGTATTTACTGCTGGTAAAGGTATAGCTGATAGATTTACTTTTAGCTTCTTAAGAATACACCACCCTGATTCACAGAGTGGTTATACCTATATTCAATCTCATCCACAGTAAAAAGATAGCCTATTGCAATGATTATTTGTCAGTTGTTTCCTTGAAATTAGCAATTCTGAATGGGGTATGGTAAAAAAAAAAAAAAAGCTCTCAAAATTAACTAATTTGCATTTGTCTAATCACTAACAAATGTGAACATGTTTTCTATGCTCCTTAACAATGTCTTTTTTTTTCTTTAGCAACTATTATTCAGAGGCTTTAAAACTAGAGTCATCTGCAAAATATATTTGAGACTTTAAATGTATCCCATTATGGGGATTGGGAATTTTGTATTAGCCCTGGCCAGCCACACTTACATCAGTTATGGTATTTCTTAATGAGTGCATTAACATGATTTTTAAACTTACATTGGCATGATTTTTAAACTTTTATTATCTGATAATAAAATATGTTTCAATGCCGGTATTATCACGACAAATTTCCTTCACTTTTTACATACATTTTAAATTTATTAATTCTTTGTTATTTGCTCAGATTTCAGTTTCTAATCAATGGATATATGTTAAATAAAGTGCCGTGTACTGCGCCCTCGTCTGCGCTCTATGCGCTACAATACAGTCCATGAGCTTCGGGCAAGGGGCTAGAGGTTGAGAAAACACAAACACACACAAAGACAGACACACAGAACTCCAATCATTGGCAAGAAGCACCTATTTCATAGCACCATGGAGGCTTAAATACCCAGCAGTCAAGTGGGCCAACAGGTGAAAACCCCATCCTCTGATCCTCAAGGCAGGGCACAGCTTTTAGTAACTCCAATCAGAAGGCTCTAGCAGGGAAGAGCAGCTGAAGGCCAGGACTCCAATTGGTCCCAACAATAAAGAAGTAGTTATAATATTAAATACATAAATAGATACCTTACATGTAAATAAATGAGTAATTAAAATCAGTTTATACAATTGGTAAATACTAAACATTTCAACATAAATAGCATACAATTTTTTTTTAATTTTGGTCTTTTAATACAATTTCACCATTTCCCCCTTTCCTTTCCTCCCTTCAAACTTTCCAGCGTATGTTCCCCTTTGTCCTCATGACAATTTATGACCTCATTTCCTTTACTATTGATATACATATACATATACATTATATATAATGAATATTTATGTTCAAAAGTATATATTCATAAGTACAATTTTTTGATCTATAAAGTATTGCTTAAATCAATGAAATATCGCTACAACATATCACAGTCATGTTTTCCACTATTAGCTCCAGAGAAGTCTCTGATGTTTTACACAAATGACTTTTTAAATTTTTTTTTATTTTACCATTCAAAAATATACACTTCCTCCCCTCCTCCTATTCCCCTCTCGCCTCCCCACTCACTCTCCTTTCTCCCCCTCCCTCCTTAAGACAGGGCAGGGTACTCTGTCCCATGGGAAGTCCAAGGCCCTCCCAACTCCATTCAGGCCAAAGAAGGTGTGCATCCAAATGGACTAGGGTCCCAAAAAGCCAGAACATGCAGTAGAAACAGGTCCCAGTGCTATTATTGATAGCTTCTCATTCCACCCCCATTAGTAGCCACATTCAGAGAGTCTGGTGTGATCACATTCTCATTCAGTCCCGGTCCAGCTGGATTTCGTGAGCTCCCATTAGATTAGGCACGCTGTCTCAGTGGGTGGACCAACAACCCCTCACGGTCCTGACTTCCTTGTGCATCTTCTCCCTCCTTCTGCTCTTCAACTGGACCTTGGGAGCTCAGTCTGTTGCTCTGACGAGGGTCTCTGCCTCTATCTCCATTCGTAGCCGGATAAAGATTCTATGGTGATATTTGAGATAATCAACAGTGTGATAATGGGGCAAGGTCAGCTCAGGCACCCTCTCTTCTGCTACTCAAGGACCTAGCTGGTGTCATCCCCGTGTTCATAGCAGCATTATTTTTAATAGCCAGAACCTGGAAACAACCTAGATACCCCTCAATGGAAGAATGGATAAAGAAGGTGTGGAATATATGCGCATTAGAGTACTACTCAGTGGTAAAAAATAATGACATCTTGAATTATGCATGCAAATGGATGGAAATAGAAAACAATATCCTGAATGAGATAACCTAGACCCAAAAAGATGAATATGGTATATACTCACTCATAAGTGTACTCTAGCCATAAAAAAGGACATTGAGCCTATAGTTCACAAGCCTAGAGAAGCCAAATAACAAAATGAACCCAAAGAAAAACATGTATAGATCCTCCTGTAAATTGGAAGCAAACAAGATCACCAGGTAAAAGTTGGGAGCATACGGGTGGGCATAGGGGTGGGAGTGGAGATGGGCGAAGGGGAGATGGGGAGAGAGTGGAGAAGGGAAAGACTGGGGAGAGCTTGGGGGAGTGGGAGGGTGGAGATGGAGGAAGGACAGATATAGGATCAGAGAAGATATCTACCTTAAGGGAGCCATTTTAAGGTTGGCAAGAGATTTGACTCTAGAAGGGATCCCAGATGACTTTCTTTTAAAGACCATGAGCTTTTATTAGGTAAGAGTAATCGCCACCTTTCTTGTAACTGTGGAGTTTGGTTTTCTGTGTCAGGGTCCATGGACAACTGGTAGTCTTCATGGATTATCAGGTGATTATCAATACAGACGATATGGCTTAATGAAGGGAGACCTAAGAAGAGAGCAGGTGTACACCATAAAAGTGCTTGCTGTGCTAAAGTTTAGCCAGACACAAGGAACTTCCTCACATGGACCCTATTTATAGTTTGATGATGTATAAGAAACACTATAAATAAATTTCACTAATGTTTTCTATCAAGTAATATGATATCTTAGGTTCAGGTAAAATTAGAGAAAGTTCTCTTAAATACAAACAAGCAAAACTATGATACATAGCCAGTCCTGTCTTCAAACACATAATCCTTTTTTCAGACTCCGGAGTCCTGCAATTACAGTTACATGGCACAATGATGACTCAAAATGTTTAACAGCCTCTAGGGATGAAAGCAGATTTTTACATCAGACAGGTAAGTGTTATGACCTGCTACTCACTTGTCCTGTACCTTTAAGAGAAAAGCCCTGATCAAGCTGATCTTCCTTTGACTTCCAGCCTGCCTTGGCTCTCTGGCTCCCTACTGACTCTCTTCAGAAGAGGTGGCTGTTGCCTTTCCTCTCCTCTCCTCTCTCTCTCCCTCTCTCTGTCTTTGTCTCACTGTCTCTCTCCCCCTCTCACCCTTCCCCTTCTCTTTCCCTTTTATAACCCACCAAATTAACTATGCCCAAACTTTCTCTGCATGGTGTGCCTATCCTTCAGTCATACAGCATAGCTTCTTGTGGGACCTGCTGCACTGTCTATGCACCGGGAGAGAGAGGAAGAGAGGGAGAGGAAGTGGGTAGAGGAGAAGAGGCAGCAGCTAATTCTTCCAAAAAGGAACAGAGAGAAATGGACTGTACAGGTGAGAGATCCACTTGTCCCTGTGGAAGCTGGGGGGGAGGAGGGGGGGAATGGGCTGAGCTTGTATCTTAAAGGGACAGGACAGACCATTACAGTAACAGGAGTGAGAATTTTCTATGGTTTTCTTCAGGTAGAGGTTCCAGAAAACATGGATACAGTACATAGGCTGGTTTAATTCAACAGTTCTTTCAATACACTAATGTCTCTCAGTAGCTGCTGATCACTCATCATCAGTCAAAATATTCAAAACCAAGAAAGCAAGATACAGGATCCAGACACTCTGTGTGTTTTCCTTTTTATGTATCCAGAATAATTATAATCATCTAGTTTTTATCCAATAGGTCTCCATGACATTAATTTTTCTTTTGTAAGACCAAATAAGGCTTTAATTACTGGAAAAACCTTATAGCTTTTTTAGATGCCTATCAACGGAATGAGAGCATTATGTTCCATTGACATTAGTGAGAGCGACCCCTCTTTATTTCAGCTCTTCTCCTTGGGTAGCACATTTGACTGCTTATTAAACTGAAAATATATCATCTGCCAGTATTTGTGTATTCACAGACAACAACTGTAACCCAAATAATAATCTCCCCAATGGATTAAAATATTAAACATGCCTATTTCTGTTCCATTGGAGAGATCAGAAGCCAGAGGAGCTGACAGCAAATACATCATTTAAGAGAACCTGCTGAGTGCACTGCAGCTGTGGGATGTTCTAAAGACAAGTCCTTGGAAGGCAAGTAACAGCCTTGGGGCATGTGGGAATGGTATAACAGGAGTCCAGATATATTACCGAAGAAAAGCTAAAAAATATGTTTGTTCTACTTGATTAAGCTTTACTTCATCTCCTTACTTTATAGAAAGTTTTGAAAAGTGCAGATATTTTATGTGCCTACTCTATTAGTCAGAAATCTAACCTGAATTATTTTAGATGCTTTGATAGTTGATAGTCAAATGCAGTCACAAATGATGCCTTTTTAGATTCTATTTTAGGTTTGGTGAAATTTAAATCACAATATACAGCATATAAATATTATATATATATATATATATGTATATTACATACATATATATATATATAATTGCCAGAAGTCATTGGTATAATATTTTGTTTTTCATAAGAAACTATTTATGCATATATTTCTGATCATTTGTAATAGAAAAAGAAGGAAAGAATGAGAGCTAAATATTTACCTTAGATTCTATTCTTCTCTAACTAAAGTTGTGTTGATAGATTATTACAGAAAAAAAAAAAAAAACACACACACACATCTCCAGAGTGGTGGTGATAAGCTTTAAAAGAAAACAAAGTAAGTGAGAACTGGAGTTTCGTTAGTGAGTAACTCTCCAGGTGTTAATCACTCGAATACCTGGTTACAATCTTCTCCTTCATCTTCTTCTGCCTCTCACTTTAAGAGCATTTCTATCATTTCCGCCTTTGCTAATACACAGTGTTGTTCTGTTGTTTGTCTGAAGGAAAGAACAGAGCCACAGAGGGAGATGTAGCGAAAAGCCAACTTTGCCAGCTGAACGTTAACCCTTGTTTTTCTGAAATGTGAGCCTTTTAAACTGAGCAGACTTCTATTTGATAACTGCAGTTAAGGTTAACAAATAGACTTGAGCCAGCAACATGCTGACTTCCAGTCACACAAGTTTGCTAACAGATGAAATCGTGTCTTCTATGAAGTGTTTGATAGTTGAGAAGGTGAGATGGGCTGAAATAGACTTTTAATGCACATTTTGCCTGAAGCCAGCCTAAAGAACATGAGCAATGTGATTCTGACACTTATTTACTTACCTGATACTGAAAATCTTAGGCTTTCTGAATTGCCAAAGCAAGCACTGTCATACTAAAGCAAGCCCTGTCATACTAAAGCTTAATGGGAGCTTGTAACATTGGTCCAATTAAGTGAAGTGCTCCACAGCCACCTGTATTTCTGTCAGAGTATGTGTCTCCAGGGTGCAGTCAATAGCATATAATAATTCAGGAATGATTGCCTGGAAGGTTTTATTGGACTCACTCAGTTAACTTAGATAAAGCACAGAGAGAAAGAAAACCTTACAGGCGACTTGCTGACTTTAAGTCCCTAGTGTTTTTGTTTACTACATAGACATGCAATACCTGCTTAATGGGAGGAAATGCAATGATGATTTGCCTAATTAGTTGCTTCAATCTCAAATTCCTTCAGATTCTCTCCTCCAAGGACAAACAATCTTGGCTTTCACAGAATGGTTCCTCAAAGTCCCCAACTTTTGCTGGTTGTTTTGTATTGTAAACAAGTAACCTGTGAGTGTTGCTAGAGGAGGAACAGTTCATTTAAATTTCTATTTTCTTTTGCTAAGACAGGAATGAAGATAGCTTAATACTTCATGGTTTTATTCATTGAAGTTAAGCCTTATTTCTTAATCTCCTGTTTCTTTCTGAGAACAGAAAAATTCTTAAGCCTTTTCTTTTTAACGAGGTGTGTGACAAGACAGACAGAAACAACATTTAGCATTTAAGGATAGAAGAGCAGCTTACGGAGAAATAGTAAGCTGACTGAAATCTGTGTAATTTTCATTTCATTGTGCCCTATTTTAATTAGTATAAACTTCTGTGATTCTTATTGAGTCTAATATTTTAACACTCGTATAAAAAACTTGTCAAATCCTTGAACTTGACTATAGTCAATCAAGTTGAGGAACACTCTTAAATATTTCATACATTATATTTTTGGAACCTGTATTCTTCTTTTTATCTCTCTTTCAATCCTTGTCATGATCATTCTACATATGTTCATATTCATATACAGAGGATATTATACAATGTTTTTCTATGTATGGATTATCTTCTGTATTATTCATTATTTCTGCAGATAAAATACTGTGGGAAGTTTTATGGGTAAATGATTTTTTATATAATCATTTATATTATATAATTATAATTATATATATTAAATGAATATATATAATTATATAATATAAATGAATCCATATAATTCATTTTTATTTTACCACTGTATTGATGGATTTTCATAAATTTTATATATTTAATAATAATATTAAAAGTTCTGTGATAACTACAAAAGCAAGTCTGTAAAATTTGAATCACCCACTCTTTAGGGAAAGAACATATAATCTGTTTCCTAAAACCTGTCCTACTCCAGACACTGTGGTCAAATCCACAAAAAGAATCAGGATGTTATGTTGCAATTTTCCCTTGTGTTATGTTGAACTTTCAAAATTCCTATTACTAATTAGCAAGGGGATTGTGTAACTTCCTAAACAAAGACCATAAAGGTACAATTTATGAACAACAGATTTGCTCTCTGACAACAAAATGCATTTCCAATTAAAATGAGTGGCTTGACTTAGTTAATTTGTTGTTTATTTGAGTCTTGTAAAGAAAAGCAGAAAATACAATGTGTTGATGGTGATTAGGAAAATGTATAATTTAAAATTTGAGGTACAAGAGAATGTTTCTCATGTTAGTGTTGAGAATTTAAAATTTTGATACATATAATCAGTAGATCATGGTAGAAGACTTGAAATTCTTAAGGAAATAAACACTGAAGACATAAAATCCAAGGGTCAAGATCTCTGTACCACTTAGTTAAAGATATAATAGTGATGCAGTGAAGCCTCATGGTCTCATTTAAACCACTGTTCTAATAATGCTAAATGGATATTAGCTGAAAAAATTAAGTGAGTTAATATGCAGTGTTGATTAAATTGTGAAATATAAGTATTTACAGCTATTGCTACAGATAGCAGGATATAGCCTTGAGACAGGTGAATTCACCTTAATTAGCACATGTAATGACATCCTTTAAATAATATGTAAATTTTAAAATTTTGTGGCACTTACTTTAGCACAGAAATGTGTAATAGACTTAATTTCTCAAATGTTTCATTTGCAATTTTTGCTTTACTTTAAGGCTTTATATTTTCTCCTAGAATATGTGCCCAGATAAATACTCGTTGAATTGAAACTAACAAGAAAAATATTACTATATGTGACACTAGCTATAGCAGGATATAATTCTTAGTTCCTTGTGTTTTGTTATTACTGTTAAGAACAAATTTATGTCTATTAGCATTGAAGGCATAAAAAGATAGCATATAAAGTGTCAATTTATTTTTTATTCAGCATAGATTGCAATACTATGATGCAATGAAATGATGAATTTTAGGACATAAAATCTGGAGAGGTCCCAAAAGTTAGGTTTTTAATAAGACAGAATACAACCACAGGGTTAATGAAAGTAATTGTCAGGTGCATTGTGGTTAGAACAAGAATCGGGACTAAAGGCACAGGGCTTATTTACAACTGCTGCCATCTGAATTTTTTGTGCACTATCAATTTTCTCTCAAAACTATTTGCAGGGGTTTATAATAGCAGGGATTTTATAGAATCGGTATTTTATGTAGAAGTCTTAGGTAATACGTCTTAGAAAGCAATCCAGAATTAATGTCTGCCATAGTATTTAAACTAACACAGATACTTACTTAAACTATGTAACTTTCATATCCTCAATTGGTTATTTTTGGGGTATCAGTGGCTTCAATATATGACATATTAGTTGCTAAAGTGTCATGGTTTAAGCTGGGTACAAATGTGCTTACATGTCATGCAACCTATGGAGAGGCCAAAGTGTAGCACCAGCAAAGAAGTTGAAGACAGCACTTCAGCATGTTTATGAAAAGAATAATTTTCAGATTAGTCAATGTTCACATGGATATTAGCATAGTAATCTTTCACTAAAATATGTATTTTTTTCCAAAACAGTTTTTACCATTCTTTTTTTTACTGAACAAGGAAAGCCAGAAGATGCATTTGAAATGCTTATTTGAAAACCATATATATACATATATATGTATATACATTATATATAACATTTTGTTATATTGTTATATTGATCAGACATTGGCCAAATGACTGTAATTATGAGAAAATTAGTTGTCATATTTTTGGTATATGACAAATTTTATTTATAATTTCATTATATTCGTAAATCCTGGGTCTCACTGTGTTTTGTTCAGTGTGAAGACAAATAAGAAAATATTATAGCCAGTAATTTGTAGTTTAATCAAAATAGATAAACACTTTCTCCAAGTAAATATTGTCAGATATTTTCTGCTGTTTAACTTTGGGTTTTGAACTGCTGTTGCTGTGCATGTTTATGTGCTGGACAGACCTGAGTGGTCCTGATTACTGCTTTTGAAAGATATGACATTAGAAAACTGTCACATACCTTACCTTTCCTACTTCAAGGACTTTTCATGTGCTGAGAATGAAAGAATCATTTCTTTCCTTTCTTGATAAATTCAAGGTTGAAAATACATTGGGTTCTCAGATCCAAAGCAACTTTGGAATAATAGACATTTATCTATAATGAGAAGCAGTAACTCTAATGTGTCCAGACAGCTCATATCCACTCAGATGAGGTATATTATGAAAGCCTGCATGTTAGAACAAGGAAGAAATCCAGAGACTACATATTCAAAGAGCATTCTCCTCTGTTTTCTGGTGACAAGATCTTTTAATGGGATAAGCGAAGCTTATCACAAATAGTGTAATTTCAATATCAGTAACTTTAAAAAATATATGTGAAGGCATGTGCATGAACATAGATAAGCATATATCTTTGTAGCATGGAATAAAGTCTTTTGGATACATGAGTGAGAATATTCCTTATATATTTTATATTACACCAGTCCTCAGCTTTTTAAGTAACCTTTACAATGATTTCCACACCAATAAAAACATTTTGCAATCCACTCAGCAGTGAAAAAGTCTTTCTCCTTTCCAACATCTGCACCATTATCTATCGCCATTTGATTTAAAATTGAAGCAACTCATACACTGAAAGTTTTATGTTGTATGCAGATAATATTTTTTTTTATTCTTAGGTATGCCATTTCTGTCATAATACCCCCAAAATTTAGGTAGATAGCAAGGAACAATGGAGGAAAAGGTAATATGGCAAGGACTGGGAAATAGATTTTACATAAGAAAGAAATTAGAATAGAAAGACTGAGTGAGGAGGAAGGGGGAAAGGGAGTGAAGGGAACAGCGAAATGGTTATCTAATATTAAGGACCTTAAGAAAAATTGTACTAAAGCTTAATACTATAGAACATTCTTTAGATGAATGCTTATATAAAAGGAATTTAAATTGAGGTACCATATAATGATACCTCAATAGGGGCAGCATACTAAATAGATATCATATCCTTCCAAATAAAACCCTAGTATCAGGAATGAGTTACATCTTCTGTATCAGGTGCTCAAGGGTTCCCAGTGATAACCCCCTCCTAACCTTGCAAACTACTACTAATGCTATTGGTTACATTCCACAGTCAAACACCAAAATACTCTTATGGAAGACACTACAAAATTTTTCTTCGAACTTCAGGAAATGTATTATAAACTACTCCTACTATTATTCATAGTGATGAAGGAGTTATTTGGACTATAGGAGGAGAAAAATAAGAATCAATCGTCCAAAAGCACAAATCCTGTGATTTACAAGAGTGACCTTACTGTAAGATATATCTACTAGTGAAATACTGACGTAAATATTATGGTAGTAAACTAAGATTTTTGACTGGGTTTAAGGTGCAGTCCGTGAGCTGAAACCAATCTTCGACACTGCTAAGGTGACAAAGAACCTGTGACGAGATATGCATGTCATAGGCCTAGGGGAAAATCTACAATATAAATATATTAATTTAACACAACAATAAAATGACTCCTAATGGGAGTCTAAAGACTCAAGCATCTTACCTTGACCTAGACCACACACACACACACACACACACACACACACACACACACACACACACACAAATATGCTAACCAAATACATTAAAACCTCTAAAACTCTAAAACATAGAAATCTTCACTGAGTATTATTACATATTTTGTTAGAGAAATAAAATGAAGAAAAAGAATATTCAAATATCAATTTTTAAAAAACTGCTAAAAGACGCAAAACTTAACATGAAATTTCAATATTTATACTAAAAATCATTATAAATAATAGCCATTAAATCTTTGGATGGAGCAATTATATATTTTAAATTGTTTTCACTTCACAACTTACTACACAGACTCTGTAAGCAGAATTATTAAACATTCGATCAAGAATGTTTACGACCAGTCACTTTTTGATTATAATTCAAAAATAAAGAATTTCAAATAATCTCATTTCAAATATGTTTAATTTACATTCATATGTTTTATTAAATTCCAGAAATATGGCAATATATTGCCTCTTTTGGTATGAGTACAATTCACACATTTAAACTGGTCACATATCATCTTTATTGAAATTCTAATTCGTGTCTAATTAATTATGTGAATATTTATGGTGATATTAATACACACAAAATCAAGGAGTAAATAATGATACAACAACCATTTTTTCTTTACAGACTAGATTGTTCATCCCTTGGTTTCTATGGGTTAGAGGATCTCAAAATTGCTACCATATCCAGAGAAATATTCCTGGCTATGTGCATTTTCTAAACCTACCAAATGCTTAAATTAATATCCTGTCTTCTCATTATAGTATATAGTATATATATACATATATACATATATACATATATATGGTATATACAGAAATTTCCACAGTAACAGAGGTCTCTATATCAATGTAGGACTGCTTTAACTGCCATTCATGATCCTGTTTATATTTATAATGCAAATAGATAAATTATAGATGCAATTAGGTTTATTATATTTAATTCCTGAGAACAAAGGAATTTTTAAATTAAAGAGAATATTAGGAACCACTAGTGAAGGGAATGCGTCTGGTTGTATAAACTTGAAGGTGTGGATAAAGCACAGCTGTAAAAGGCCATAATTTCTTGTCTTAGTACTAACCTAAGCTGTCTCATATGTGGCCAAAGGTGATGCTTCCAGTTAAATCACTACATTGTATGGATTTAAACAATATATTATGTGCTTCTCTCTATGTCAAAATTGATGTATAATGCATTTTCAGATTTAAGATGTAAGAACATATATAAATGAGTATTCTCTCACGGGTTAATGATGTACTTGATTCTAGAAACATGTGTTAGCGTTCATGATTCAACCCAGAAGTGGAAGTGTGCTTCTGTGTGTGAACTTTGCTGATGATTTTGAAACAATGCTTAGATGGTTTACCCCAAGCACAGATGATACAGAACATATATAATCAAAAGACAGTCAGTTTTATAACAGAATTTGCTAAAAGTTGGTTCTTTGAATGCCTTATTCAGATTTTTTTTTTGATATTTCATTTGTATTTTACTAAATAAAGCTTGCCTGAAGATAACAGTGTAAAACAGCTTCATTGGTCAGCAATACAGACCAGGTAGTAGTGGTACACACCTCTAATCCGATTAGCCACACCAGCCAGAGACCAGGCAGTATTTTCTGTCTAATTGTGATGCAGAAGTGGTGATGATATGTAAATGTCATTTCAAGATCTTGTTTCATTCATCAAGACCAGATGCAGACCGTGCTAGAGACAGGATCTCAAATCCCTCAATGAAGAGTGAGCAACCATAAATTTCTGATCTCGTACTTTGTTTCTATTGTTTCTTAATTTAAAAACTGGAGGAACATGTTAGATTACATGGTTGACATTATTATTTCTCAAGACAAGCTTCTTGTAAGGCACTAATGAGAAGTGTGAAATTTTGGTTTCAAACCAGAAGGACTGAATGTGAAACTTCAAGGCTGAGTCTACAGAGATGAATTGTAAATACGAGCTTGGATAGTCTTAAGAATAGAGCTTTACCAAGGCCTGCTTTATGCAGCAATGCACATTGTGGCTGTTCAAGGATTGTTCATCCCTTGATTGCTGTGGGGTAGAAATTGCTCTCCTAATGGTATATTCTTCCAGTGCTCTTTGCCTATGAACTAAAAAAAGGTGATTAAAAAACACAAATGTCCAAAAAAAAAAAAAAATGAAATGCTTCTGCTCTGAATGATGTTTAGGAGATAAAGAAGAAGTAGTGAATGACACTCTGGACAGTAACTGTCCCCAGATTCTCAAGGTAGAAACAAGGATATTTTTATCTCAAAGAAGGTATCGATCTAGTTTATGGATGACAGTAATAAATACCACTGAGCTGAGAAGCAATCATGGAAGTCATCCCTCATTCCTCCTTTTCACCTGACAGGAGCCACTATAAACCAACAAACAGTTGTTCGGCTTCTTCAATAATTCTTCAGTCAAGGCCATGTTTTCTCAGGGTGTTTAGTGTTACAGTTGGCAGGACAGAATCAAAAGCATTTCTGAAGTTCATATAGATTATGTGCACTTCATTTCTTTGATCACTTATATCTGTCACCATGTCTAAAAAGAGGTTGTTTTGACATTTTTTTTCTTTTAAGTTTTTAGGAAAAGCTGTCTGTTACTATTTCATGTACATTGTGAATAACTTGCTACCTTTATGAGTAGAAAAATACTTATAACAAAGAATAGATAAATGTTTTCTGTAATTGTTCTCTTATATAATATTTGCATACATTGATCATACATTCATTAATATGAGTTCCAGTTTCTACAGATAGATGCAATCACCTTTAATTTTCTAAATGAATATTTTACCAACATAATTAATGACTTATTTCATTTATGTTGTAAGGACTAAACCATGCATTCAAATTTCCTTGGTTTTGCAATAAGAATTATGAAATGTCAAAACAGAAACCTATAAGAAACATTCTTTTTTAAATTTTTTTAAATTTATTTATTTAACATTTCCACCTCCTCCCATCCTCCCTTTTTCCTCTCTCTCCCCTATCCCCCTCCCCCTTGCTCTCCTAAGAGAAGTCAGGGTGCCCTGCCTTATGGGAAGTCCAAGGTATATACCCCTCAATCCAGGTATAGGAAGGTGTGCATCCAAACAGATTAGGCTTCCCAAAAGCCAGTACATGCGGTAGAATCAAAATCCAGTGTCATTATCATTGGCTTCTCAGTCCACCCTCATTGTAAGCCACATTCAGAGAGTCTGGTTTGATCACATGCTTGTTCAGACCCAGTAAAGCCATCCTTGGTGAGCTCCCATTAGATCAGCCCCACCGTCTCCACGGGTGGATGCACCCCTCGCGATCCTAACTTCCTTGCTCATGTTCTCCCTCTTTCTGCTCTTCATCTGGGCTTTGGGAGCTCAGTCCAGTGCTCAAATGTGGGTCTCTGTCTCTATCTCTATCCCTTGTTAGATGAAGGATCTATGGTGATATGCAAGATATTCATCAGTGTGTCTATGGGAGAAGGCCAGTTCAGGCTCCCTCTCCTCTGCTGTCCACGGACCTAGTTGGGGAAATCCCCTTGGACACCTAGGAACCCCTCTAGAGCCAAGACTCTAGCTAACCCTAAAATGGCTCCCTTGGTTAGGATAACTTCTTCAATGCTCCCATATCCACCCTTCCTCCATTTCAATTATCCCCTTCTCCCAAGCTCTCCCCAATCCTCCCCTTCTTCCTTCTCTCTCCCCATCTCCCCTTCCCCCGAATGATAGCCTATGCTGGAGACATTGTGGAGTAAGTGTAAACACTCATCCATTGTTGGTGGAAATGGAAACTTGTGCAACCACTTTGGAAATCAGTGTGGCGGTTTCTCAGGAAACTGGGAGTCAACCTACCTCAGGATCCAGCAATTCCACTCTTGGGAATATCCCAAGAGATGTCCAATCATACTACAAAAGCATTTGTTCAACTATGTTCATATCAGCACTATTTGTAATAGCCAGAATCTGGAAACAACCTAGGTGCCCCTTAATAGAAGAATGGATAAAGAAGGTGTGGCACATATATACTTTACAGTTCTACTCAGCAGTAAAAAAACAATGACATCTTGAATTTTACATGCAAATGGAAGGAAATAGAAAACACTTTACTGAGTGAGATAACCCAGACCCAAATGAGGAATATGGTATGTATTCACTCATAAGCGGATTCTAGCCATAAACAAAGGACATTGAGCCTATAGTTCGTGATCCTAGAGAAGCTAAATAAGAAGGTGACCCCCAAAAAACATATAGTTATCCTCCTGGATAATGGAAGTTGACAAGATTGCCGGGCAAAAGTTGGGAGCAGGGAGGTGGAAGAAACATTCTTTAAATACCAGTTTAATATGAAAAGGGAAAATGTGGACAGAAGTTCTATTTAGAAGAGAAATTCACAATAACAGCTTCACTATAAAAAGTTTTTATCATTGCTTGAAAAAGGTAAAATTTTAACACTTTATTATTGGGAGGGGTGATGAAGTAATGTGATGTTCTGCAGCTCCCACTTTTTTGATAGTTGATAAATCCAAACCGATGAAGAAATTGGATCTGTGAAAATGCCCTAGAGTATTTTGTAGGTGATAATTAGTAAAAGCATAATTTGGAGACTATAGTGAAAATCAATGTTTTAAAATATTTTATATCAATCATTATGAACCATAAAAGTTTCTTTGAAAATTTTTTTATAGATGATTAGATTTTTTTAGTAGTAGTTTAAAAATAAAGAACAGGTAGTTAATCTTTTGTAGTTTGATTTCTAAACAGTGGATTCACTTTATAAAAAGCAACATTAGTTCCCCTTCCACCCCTGAGCTAAGCCACCTTTATCACCTACCAGACAGGAGCGCCCAGAGGCACTGAGGAGAATTCAGGAGGAATTCTAAAGCAACCATGGTGCTGTCTCTGACAAAGGAGTTGTACAAGAGATGGAAAGACTGGGCTTTTCTATTTAGCCTCAAGGTTATTTGAATTCCTGTGTTGTGTTGCCCACTGATGTTGCAATTATCACCTTACAGAATAGTAATTTTAAAGATGTGGCCTTGTTTTCAACTAAAGCTCATCATTTCTGTCTCTTTTCTTCCTTCCAGGCAAACTATTAAGTTTGATCAGGTCCCTAGGAACTAAGGGGATCTAGTTAAGTTAAAAAAAAAATGAAACAACACAAATCCTAGTAATGGGAAGCATGCAGAGTTGGTCTTTATCTAATAAAACTTTCAACACTATGAAAAAAAATTTTAGACTTTCATTTCTATCTTAAAGTGTTGATCATGGGGTTCCAGGAAGGTTAGTTTTCCATAGTGTCAATGAGGGCTGTTAATTCTGACTTTTTCACTGTTACTGATGCTGATAACTGCGTTTTCCCCCCTTTGGAGCAAGAAAACAAGTTTTCCCTTCATTTGTTGTCATAAAACGGGAGCAGATAATTTAGTTCATTTTGTCCTATCACCAACCTTGTCTTGTCCTTGGGATTGTTTTCATATCTATTATCACTGTAGGATATGTATACCAAACTCTACTAGATGTGTAGAACCAATTCTAGATATTATTTTATGATTGTACATGTCATTATTGTTTTCTATTATTTAACACTAAAATAAGAAACAAGTACAACAAAAGCTGTGCCCTAAATTTTGTTCTGGCTTTGCATTGTAATCAAATGGTCACCTCCTCTTGTTAATCATATCAGACCCACTGATAATAATCATAAGTTAAGTTATTTTATCAGTGAAATCCCCTGACAACTATTAGAATCAGATTCAGTGATCCACAGCTAAGCACTGGGCTGAGCTCCTGAGTCTAGGCAAGGAGAGGGAGGAAGGATTATATGAGCAAAGGGGCCAAGACCATGATGGGGTAACCCACAAAGACAGGTGACCCGAGTTAATGGGACCTCACCTTCTCTGGAATAATAGCTTGGAGGACCTGCACAGGACTTAGGACTTCTGAATGTGAGTGACATTTGGGTGACTTGAGCAGTCTGTGGGGCCACTGGTAATGGGACCAGGATTTATTCATTGTGCATGAAGTGGTTTGGGGGGGGCCCTTTCCCAATGGAGGGAAAACTTGTTAAGTCTTGATACAAAAAGGAGGGGCTTGGTCCTGCCTCAACTTAGTATGCCAGACTTTGATGATTCCCCCATGGAAAGCCTTACCCTTTCTGAGGAGTGGAAGTGGGGTTGAGTTGGGGAAAGGTGTGGGCGAAACTGGAGGAAGGGTAGGAGGCAGAATTGTGGTTGGTAAGTAAAATGGAGAAAAAAAAAACTGTTTTAAATTAAAAAAAAGATACTGTCACACCCCTGAATCTGTGACTCTGGCTATCTAAGGATGGCGTTTGTGGAAGCTGTAAAATTGTCAGTTGCTTGGAAGAACAGAGTGTTTATTCTGTTTCTGTTCTTGGTGACTAAAAAGCTATTGTAAAAACACAATTCATCTTCAGTGTATAAAATGATGCAATACTTGTCTCATTTAGATGAAATTCAGATTCTATGCTCTGAGCATATCAAAACATCCTTTATTCTTAGGTCCTATCCTTGTTATAATTTTCCTGTCAGTATAGCTTATTTCCTTTAGGGCCCTTACTCTAAGAAAAAATTAGAAGGTAAACACACACACACACACACACACACACACACACACACACACACATATTTAAAAAAATAAACCATAACAACCAAAAATCTCTTAGCTGCTGTTTTTTTTCCTTTCGTAGTAACTATTTATAAACACATAGCTGCAACAGAACATATGCAATTATAAATTCTACAATAAAGTTTTTCCAAAGATTTAAAAACTCTAAGCCTTATCATTGTTTATTTTAAGAATAAAACATGCTGACTTTTTATTATTGTTTCCCATAAACTTCAATATTGTACATAATAGGTAATATTTTTTCATAGAGCATAGCTTCTAGGTTATGCTGAATATTTTCTTATGGCAACTTGCAAGTGCATATAAAATATATGGTATCACTTTTACTTTTGATAAGTATTATCATTGCTTCTCTGTTATTCAGTAACTATAACATTAAAAACATAGGACAGAGAATATTACAAAAGTAGTTTTGAAATGTTTCCTCCAGGAGGTGAACTCTATACAGCATACTCTACAGGGAACTGAACATTCCATCCTTCAGAGAAACTCACTAAAACTTTGAATATTTTAAAAGGAAGGAAAACATCCCATCATACAGATAAACTAATAAGGATTATAAAGAGAACCACTACCTAGCTTCAGAAAGGAGCTGAAACTGACAGACTCACTCAGCATGTTTATGTCAGAAGTAAGTGCTGAGAACCATTCTCAAATAAGTCTGACTATCTGAAAGTTTCCCCACCTGTCTGTATAGCCTGAGAGACCCTCTCCAACTTCTTGAAATGTCTACAAGCTGTGTAGTGAGCTCCAGATTTCCAATCTTTATTATCCATCATCAGTGTTGGGGCTAATAAGAACAATATGTTGTTGGTGAGGCAGCTGTCTTTAAGTAAACCCCTTACTCACAATCATGTAAGTAACCCCAATAAAACCCCATGATATTTACCATGTTGGATTTTGATGCTATCCTGACATTGATGTTCCTTAACTCCTGAGTGGAGACATCTGGACATGCCTCCATGGGGAACAGTACAGTGATGCACATGTCCACATTTTACACCTCTCAATAAAGTTCTTTTGAATAGACTATGTTTTGGGAATTCATTTAGCCAATAGCCTTTTTGGTATCATCCCATTAGGGCATGATCTGATAAGCACAGATGAAAGACATGCTCATCAAATTATCTCAGGACCTGTAACTTGAGGCCTAAACCATAGAAAAAAAGCCTGGCTTGAGTTTGAGTGAGGATGAGATAAAAAATTTAGGTAGATGCCCCTCCGTCCAGAAAGTGGGTTTGGCTGTCTCTCAGGGGATGGCGGTGCCCCACATCACACCATGTCACTTACGCTACATAAGCGGACGCTCACAGTAATAAACTGTCTCTCAGTGGATGGCGGTGCCCCACATCACACCATGTCACTTATGCTATAGAAGCTGACACTCACAGTAATAAACTGAGTTCCTGCTTTGACTCAACTCTCCATTGTGTCTGTCCTGCATCATGGGGCTGCTGGAATGGGCAGATAGCACACTCACCTTTCCCTGGGAAGTAAGGGGGCTCAAGGAAACCTAGCACTCACTCTCTCTTGGTTGCTAGTTGTAGTTCAGTTCACTGCTTCTAGCACCCACAGAGAACCACAGCTCTCTATCCTTATTTTGAGTTTTTTCTCCAGATAAATAAATACCTGATATCCTTCCTTTTGGACTCTTGTGGACCTCCTTAATTAGGCCTACATTAGGCCTTAATTAGGTGCCCAACACTTCCCATATCAGAAACAGTCATACTGAAACCATGTAGCTTCTGCTTAGGATTTAAAACTTTACTGTCAATTACATTTCCATTGGCTTATACACATATTAACTACACACTTGTGAATATATTGAAAATTTGTCAAATATAAAAGGAGAATGGTGATATAATTCATTTGGAAAACTTCTGAATAAAGGTTACCAAATATTAGGTGTATGTTTGTTTGTGTGTGTGTGTGTGTGTGTGTGTTTATGAATGGCACAAATGTAATCTATCTAGGTTATTAAAGTCTGAAAATTAATACAAGATAGAAATGATTTACATGTAAAATGTCCACATCCACTGAAAAGCAATTATAATTGAATCACCTTTTTATTAATATTTATCTTGGATATGTACATAAGAGAGGCTATTACTCATTGATGTTAAAATCATCAACTTTGTAGATAAGTAGTTGTCCAGTAAGTAAACACATCCTTTGGCATATACTAGTATTAATGTAATTTATGCACTAAAATAGGGAAGAGAACATAATTGTTTGTATGTTCTTGTGTGTGTGTGTTAACAGACTAAATTTAAATTTATAAAGATTTACCTCAAGAATACATTTCACAAATTTCCAAACTGACTGCTTCCAAGATAAAAATAAGACCTACTTAAAGAAAGCCAGGTAGCACCTTTATGTCAAATTGATGAAACTAGAAATCCTTCACTGTGGATGGAGAAAGGATTCATTTTTTCCCATATAGTTTACAGCTTTTTCAGATATAAAGTTGCCCTTTATTTTTGTGCAGTTTTCTGAAACAGCACCACCACAAACCTTAGAGGAAGCATGACTCATTGAAATGTGATCTTATCTAAGGTTGTGTTTTCTCAGAGAAATTTTACAGTAAAACTGTCTGACAAGTGTCTAATGACTGTGTGATTCACAGTTACTTTCTCTTTTTAATGCTCCCTAAGACTACTCTCTTAAAGAGAAAAACAGCAGACATTTTATAGTAACAACTAAATGATAAACACCTGAAAGTTTGAGATACCATTTTCCAAAGACTTGTGTAGGTGTTGATCTAAAGATTAGTGCAAGACTCCTTTATCAATAGCAAAAGGGTTCTTTTAAAGTATAGCAGAAGGGAACATAGCAAAAACATAAATTAAAAACCTACTACCTGAAACTGAATTTAGAATCAGTAATTTTTTAAAGTAGTTACTGTCAAAAAGCTAATGCAAGAAATAAACATACTTCTATATATTTCCCTTTACTTTATCTTATATAATGATACCTCTTCCTTCCAACATAAAAAATAACAATCCAGACACATATGTGGAATAGCATGAAAATTGGAGGCATTGTCACCCCAGAGACAAGTGACAAAAATGTGATCAGATAACTATTAATACTTGTAGAACTGTTCTTAAAGAAGGGAATCTAAAGACCAGAGTGTTGAAGCAATATGTAGGTTTGTTGAAGCAATATGTAGGTTTAATATCAGTCAATAAACAAACACCAGATGACAGTTTACAACTCATCTATTATTTCTCTGTCCCTGTTTACTCAACAATAAACTGAGGCCAATAATACCTTCTACATAACTTTTGAAAATTTAATGGAGGTCTTTATTAAAAACAATACAATATATCTTGTATCAAATAGTAAAGTACTAATCCTAGCACTTATATATTTGTTCTGCATTATAAAAGAAATAATTAGAGAACATTAAGTAGCATAATAATACTATTTTATCAGTTAAATGATTAATTCTTTGTCTAAAGAATGAATTTTGATATGTGGCAATTAATAAAAAACAAAAAACACTGAAAATCTCTACACATATACTTTGGTGAATATTCACATATTTATTTCTTGAATAAAATTAAAATGAGTTGGAAAAATAAAAAAAAATCTTAAAATATTTTTCAACATTTACTTCATAAAGTTTGAGCTGCATTTATTTGAAACTATGCTGTATTTAAAATATTACCATTACATTTTCCTATTTATAAACACTACAAGAGCATCATTTCCCATTGACAATAAAGTCCAATCTCCCTTTCTTGTTTTACCAGGCACTCTGTTTTTAGCTTCTCTCTGCTTTATATAAGTTGTCTAAATTAGATTTAGACATAGTTTGAAAGTCTTCCTCCTTACTTTCTTTTTTTGTTTGTAGTCCTAATTATTCTTTAGAAATGGAAACTTCTGTTCTGCACTGACAGCCCCTCTGTATTTCAGATTCATGCAAATTGTTCGACATTATAGGTTCACACCAGAGGAGGGAGATTGGTCTCAATATAAACGTTTCCTGTGTAGTCTTAATATACAATTTGAAAACAATTTTGTGTGACAGACTAAAACTGGTATTAGGCAAGATTAGATGGAATTAAGACAATTTGAATGGACTAACAGAATGAAAATTGTGGGAATAGATGTATATTATGATTTAATGTTTGTATCTCTTCAAAAGTTTTGCTGAACAATTTACAAGAAAGAGTACTAAGCTCTGGGCTTTTATGTCATGAAAACTTTGTCATTGTGACTGGATTGGTGCCTTATAAAAGAATATAAAAGGTGAATGAATACACATTGGGAAGATTATTAGTTGTTTATTTCAGAAGCCTTAGAAGGAACGTACTAACAGAATCAACATGCTTATCCAAATACCAAAATATCTTGTAGCTTGATTTTGAACTTCTATGATTCCATGATACTTAAAAACATGAATCACTTTTTATAGACTAATCATTTTATGGCATTGCATTATAAGAAAGCAGAGTAAGCCATCTAATACCATGAAAAATATTGTATGAACCAATAATACCTGACTTCTTCAAAATATTCATACTGACACAGTTTCAATAAGAAAGTGAAAAATAATGTGCACACAAAGTGAGTCATCACACTATGTTTTTATTACTTAGTAGCCACACTAGTTTGCCATAGAGACTGGGCAATAGTGGTGCACACCTTTACTCCCAGCGCTAGAGAGGAATATAACATGGGAGGAAACAGCTCACACACACAGTTGCATTTAGAGAAATTGTGGAGGCAGGATCACCATTTCGGACTGTGGTAGAAGTAAGAGCCAGTGACTGAATGTTTTGCTTTTCGGACTCTCAGAACCCCTATTTCTGTCTCTTGAGTTTTATTACTCACGCTACAATACCCATTTAAATAAAAAGATGTACTACCTTCACAAATTTAAGACATTTTACCATGTTGGTGATCAGAAATTTAATATTTTAGTAAGTCAAAACCCTCAGAAAGTTTTGTAAAACTTAGTCAAAACTATTTGTTATGTCTGAACAAAATAGTTTTCAAAATGAACACAAATTGAATGCAGTCCACTTCCTGATATTGAGGCATACCTTTGAGATTATGTGTATCATAACCCAGGAAGGAAAATGGAAAATAAAATAAAGTTATTGCTGTACTTACATACAGCAAATTAAATTTTGAAAAAAAATATATTTTAAATTCATGGAGAAAATGCAATCTTTTTTAATCTTACCAAAAGCAATCCACAGATTCCATTCAATCCCCATCAAAATCTTAACACAATTCTTCACAGACTATGAAGGAGCAATACTCAACTTCATATGAAAACAAACAAACCAACCAACCAACAAACAAAAAAACCAAGAATAGCTAAAATAATCCTGCGTAATATGGTAGTATCTGGGGGGCATCTCCATATCTGACTTCAAAGTCTACAATAGAGCTATAATAATAGAATACAATTTGGTATTAGTATTGACATAAAAACAGACAGGTCGACCAGAGGAATCAAATAAAAAACTCTGTTACTAATCCACACAGTATGAACACCTGATTTTTAACAAAGAAGCCAAAATGGTACAATGGAAACAAAAAATATGAAATCTTAAGATATAAAGTAACACTTGTAATTCTATCTTTCCTCAGACATAAAACTACATCTAAGTAAAAGGGACACCTAAATATTAAGGTAAAACTGAGTTCCCAAAGCTAGCAAATGGATGATATTCTTTTTTTCTCTCCTTTTGTTTTTATTTCCTATTCAGGTTCTAAAATCCTGGAAGCTTTTCTTTTTCATTTTCCCCACCGAGTATTTTATTTGAGTGGCTGGTTTCCAGCACTTTAGCTAAAAAGCACTGAGAGTCAGCGTTCATCTCTACCTGCTCCTTAGCTGCCGCTTCAATTTCACCTGTGCGCCCACGCACTCACAGTGAACACGTGCCTGCCGTGATGGGCTGGACTCTCTCTATGGGTCAAAATGATCTTTTCTTCCCTAAATGACGTTTGTTATTTTATTTCAACCATTGACATGCAACCAATACAGCTTATAACTTAGTGTAATTTTCGTTATAGTCTTTCAACCTCTAAAAATATCCATTATTTCCTTTCTTTATAGAAAACATAGAATTCTTACAGCAAAAAAACAAACAAACATAAATCAATCTACATAGTATTTATTAGTTTCCTGAAACATGTGCCTCATTAAGACATTTTTCATCTTGATTTGTTCTTGGTGTAAAATTATCTAGTTGCTTTTGTGTGACATAAATTATAGCTGTGTTATGATTATTAACAGATTTTTCAAAATAAAGATATTCTGGAAGAAATGATTGTATTATTTAACTTGGACATTGCCTTTATTTGTGAATTGATTGGGGGATGTGAAATTTATTGCCAAGAAGTGTTTTGAAGAGTAATTACGGAGAAAGCATTGGTTATCTCTAGAGGGATTGTTGCATATGTGTACACTTTTATTTTATCTGACACTTTTAAAATAACAAGAAATCCAAAGATGAGCAAAGTAAGAATAATTTAAAGGTTTCATATGTAGACTAAATAAACAAACCAGAACAATTTTTTCAGTTTACTTGTTTTGTGACATTTAATGCAAAGATAATATAACTTGTTCGATAAAATTGTAGTTATATTTAGTATGATATCTTCATCAATATGTAACACAGTATATACTCTAAATTTTAAGGAAAGACAGAAATTTTTGCTAAACCTTCATATTTTGGCAATTTAAAATAATATATGCATATAATACATATATATATATATAATTTTATAAATACTGGAGTCACATATATAAAACTGAACAAGCTATAGTTTAATACTAAAGGGGAAGTCATTTCTATTTTATTTCTCCAAATATTTCAACAATGATATATTTTATACTGAAAACTCTATGTATATAATTAATATATAAGAAACAGTATAGCAATAGAGTTATTGAGTGTGAAATGTTTGATCTGAAGAATTGTTGGAAGGCATTGCTGGCTGGACAGATGTTACAATCTACCATAGCCTGGTTTTTCTCTAAAATCAGCAACATGGAAATTCCCTCTCTCCCCAGCAAAGATCTCTGCTCTCTACCTAGCCTTATCTGGATGATATCTCTAGACCTAGAATTGCTGAAAGGAGGCCACTTTTTGTTTCCCAGATGCTTATCCCCGAAATAATCACACAGAAACTATATTAATTAAATCAGAGCTTGGCCCATTAGCTCTATCTTCTTACTGGCTAACGTTTACATATAAATTTAGCCTATCTCTATCAATCCATGTATCACCACATAGCTGTGGCTTACCGGATAAAGTTCTATCCAGTCTCTGTCTCTAGTGGGGGTTACATGGCTTCTCTCTGACTCTGCCTTTCTTCCTTCCAGTATTCAGTTTACATTTTCCCACATACCTCTATTCCCCATACATGCCCAAGACAGATTCTTTATTTATTAACCCATAAAAGCAACACATAGACAGAAGAACCTCCCATGCTATTTCCCCTTTTCTGTTTAAACAGAAAGGAAGGCTTTAACTTTAACATAGTAAAATTACATATAACAAAACCAGTTTCAAGCAAGAATTATAATTACAATATATATTTCTACTTTATCTTTTATCATAATTAATAAAAGCTGTATCTACTTTCTATCTATTCTTCAACTCTATCAAACACTCCAGATGGATATAATATTACCTAAGTTAACAGAAAGTGTATTGTAAGCTACTTCCAAAACTCTTGAATTTACAGAGACATCTCATTGCCTGGACCATCACCAGAGTTTTTCTGTACCATTGGGGCATCCATCTTCACCCTATAGGTTTATAGTATCTGGTAGACTTTTCCATGAGGTAGGAAATTTCAAAGACAGGTCCACCTATATTGGTAGTTCCACCTATATTGGCAGTTTGTCAGTAACTTTTTTTTTCTGTGTCATGCAGAATGTATGGCAGACTTTTTCATGAATCAGGAACCCCAAAGGTAAGTTCAAAAGTCATTTTTTTTGTGGGTCCTGCATGTCCAGTTAAGCAGCCAGGCCCACAAACCCCATTCAAGTGCTCCATAGCCAGACCTCCGGAAAGAGTCAGAGTTTGAGCTGGCAGCAGAGCCCAGAAAGTCGGCACCTCAAAACCACTGCTTTTAGCCGGGCGGTGGTGGCACACGCCTTTAATCCCAGCACTCGGGAGGCAGAGGCAGGCGGATCTCTGTGAGTTCGAGGCCAGCCTGGTCTACAAGAGCTAGTTCCAGGACAGGCTCTAAAAAAAAAAAAAAAGCTACAGAGAAACCCTGTCTCAAAAAACAAAAAACAAAAAGCAACAACAAAAAAAACCAAAAACCACTGCTTTTCTTTCTGCTACCACTGACTAAGGAAAATCTCTCTTCAAGGAGCTGCAGTGTGCCATCAGCTTGCAAAGTACAAAAAGTTTAACTGCATTTATTTTTCCCATATGTACTTTGCCCTGTAGTGAGATGGATGAATATCTTAAAAGTCACCATAGAACCTTTGTCCAGCAATTACTGGACACGGAGGCAGAGACCCACAGTGGAGGATTGGACTGAACTCCCAAAGTCAAGCTGAAGAATGAGAGAAGTGAGAATATGAGCAAAGAGGACAGAACCATGATGAGGACACACACTAAAACAGTTCACCTGAGCTAATGGGGAAGCTCACTAACGCCAGCTGGACAGGGAAGGAACCAGCATAGGACCAAACTAGACCCTCTGAAAGTGGGTGTCAGTTGTATGGCTGGGGCAGACTGAGGGGCCACTGGCAGTAGTACGAGTACTTATCATTACTGTTTGTACTGATGTTTTGGGAAACCATTCTTTGGATGGATACCTTGCTCAGCTTAACAACAGTAGGGTGGTTTTTGGACTTTCCCCAAAGCAACTCCTCTCTGAGGAGTGGATGTTGGATGAGTTTCAGGTAGGTGCAAGAAATGGGAGAAGAAGATGGAATGAGAGCTGGGATTGGTATGTTAAATGAAAAAGGACAGTTTGTTTTCTCTTTTAAAAAAATAAAATAATATTTTTAAAATAGAACTGAATAAATAAAAATAAAATGTTCAACTAAAAACAAAAAAGAGATAAATAATAAAATATTTTTTCTCGAATTTTTGAAACTATGGAATATAGAGATCTCAGGACACTGATCTCAGAATCGGCAGTGGAATGTTTCAAAGAATTAAAATTACTGTTGTTCTCCTTTTCATATAAAACCATGTAAATGATTGTCAAGTGAGTGAAATTTTGGTTTATACTAAATTCTGTGGTTATTTTGATGAATATAACTTTAATTCCAACCGAAATCTTAGCTCTGGGGAAGCTGTGAATGTTAGAATGTCAAAGATAATAACAAAGCTGCAAGGAACCTGCTCAGAAAAACAAACCACCAGCAGGTAAAATCCATGTAAATGGGGCAGACTCCTAACTGGCAATTAATTAATTAGTTTATTTATTTATTCTTGGTAATAATTCCTGGTATTTAATCTGGGTACCTCATTATTCAATGTATTCTTTTATTTAACTGCAAGTTGGTTTGAAAGTTCATCATCACTAGCCTAATACAACTATTGATTATTATTAATCAGTAGGTATTCTGAGTTAAATTTTAAAGTTCATTTTAGACATCACACAAATGGAAAAGCTTACAGATTGTACAAAATACATAGTGCTAAGTATTCAAAATAATATGACAGATATGATAATATATCTTAGATATGAGTCAACTGCCAAATGATAAATAGTTTTGAAATAACATTATTTTATTCTGTTGCCATTTTTCATTTGGACAGCAGTAGTGTCCAGTGAAATTAGGATACTAGTGTAGTAGAAACATCTATGCACAAAAGGTTTGTTAAACAAGATAATGAGAAATAAGTTTCAAAAATGCTATAGTGATTTTTCATAAACCCATGTCAAACTGATAAAACGCTACACAAAACTAGGGTTGGGATAAAATTAATATTTGTTAGCAAACCACTTTTTAGAATTTTTTAAAAATTACTCTTCATAATGCTGAGTAACATAACACTAAATAGGTAAATGAGATTAATGATATCACAGTGTTGTTTAAATATATGCATTTGTATACAGAGAAACCATTGGAAAAATGTCTAATAAGTTTCTGTATATGTGAAGATAGTAAAACAAATAACAAACCTAGCTGGAATTGAGAAATGCTTTACCAATACAATATATAAAATATACAAGTAAACTTGCTACTTCATAACAGGTTCCAATTTTGTAGAGATTTTGTTATATTATGGAATAATTAACTCTCTCACACACACACAAATATATAGTATAAAATGATATGAAAAATAGTTTGAATTCTTTTATTTGGAAAGCCTAAGGTGTAAGAATATTAGAATTATTGATGGAGAAATGGAATATATATATATATATACACACACATACATACATATACACCACACACACACACACACACATATACATGATTATGGGGTATATTCTATCTTCTATGCTAAGTGTGAATCATTTGTGTTATAAATTATATAGTTCAGTTTCTCAAAAATTGGAAGAACACGGAAACTGAACTTTCAGTGGAGTTACAATAAAACCATAGAATTATAAAGTCAAATATAAAAGTAAAACAATAAAATATGCATTTTAAATGAGAAAATAAGGAAAGGTACCTAAAAAGAATATCTTTCTGCCTCAATGACCTCAGTTTTTATATTAATCCAGTTGCCATTTTTGACTTAGAATACAGAATATATTTCCCATAAATAATTTCCTTTCTTGTCTTTTTTATGCTTGTTAAATTTAATGATAATTTAAAATAATTTGTAAAATATCAGACTTTCCTTCCACATTATTTTTTATTATTTGTAATATAAAACATTAGCAAGTAATAGTAATAATGTGTCTGATTCTTTGAAGAGCACTTTCTTTAAAAAGTATTAAGAAATTTATTTAATGTATTCTGTGGTGACATCCCTTAATTAATTAATTGGCTTTTTAGAAATCTGCCCATTTTTCATGTTTTTTTGAATCAGAGTCAGAATATATTACAATTTTTTCATATTTAAAACATTCTGTAATGATAGCTTACAATGTGTAATGTCCCCTTATTTTTTAGCAGGATTATAGAAATATCACTAAATCATTTCCAAAACAAGTGATGGGTTGCTTACTGTGTTTTTATTGATACCCTTCTAAAACAAATTTGGAGGTTTAGAGCTTATAACCCAAAATCTTCTGGAATCTATGAAAGCAACCCTTGTGAAATCTCCTAGTAATGAGGTATATGGAACCCGAATTGGCTATCATCTATAACAAGGCAAGGCCCCTAGCATGGAACTGGAACATTACCCAGCCACAAAACCTTCAAGTTACAATTTGTCCTGCCTGCAAGACAAGCTGGGACAACAGTAACACCGTAGCCAACCCATGATTGGTTCAACTTGTGGCCCAAGCTACAAGAGAGTTCTCACCTGTTCCTGCCTAGATGATCAGGAACCAGAGGCTGAACATCCTAGTGACCAGTATAGAACCAAACAAAACAAGGAAGAAGTCAATGAAATGATTCATAATGTTGTGCTATATTCACTGATCCATGCCTAACCCAACTATCATTAAAGGGTGTCATCCAACAGATAGAGAGATAAACAAACACATATTTGGTGGATTCATCGAAACCTTACCAAATAAGGGGAGAAAGGATTGGAGGAGCCAGAATGGTCAATGACACTATGCAAATATGGCCAGAGATCTACCTAAGAGCTCATATGAGCTCATAGAAAGTGAATTGACAATCACAGATCCTATATATGTCTGAGTTAGGTCCTCTGTATAAACCTTATGGTTGTGTGCATTATGTTCTTGTGGGACACACAAGAAGGGAAGGTGGTGTTTCTGACTCTTTTATCTTTGATTGGGGCCCCTTTTCTCCTACTAGGTTCCCATATCCAGCCCTGATATGAGGGTTTGTACTTAGTTTTATTTTATTTTAAGTCATATTTGATGGATATTCCTAGGAGACCTCCTCCCATCCCCTTGCTTTTTCTCTGGAAACAGGAGAGGAATTGATTTGGAGGAGAGGAGAGATGCGGAAAGGACTGAGTGGAGTGGAGAAGGGAAAACTGCTTATGGAATGTAATGTTTAAGAGAAGAATAAAATAAAAGATGACCTTACTGATTATTAATGGATTACTTGTTCACTTATTAGCATATTGTGTTAGGTTCTGAGAATAAAATAATAGGTGAAACAAACATCTCAGTAGCCCAGCCCAATAATACCTTAACAAAAATTAATCACTTTGCACTCTGAAGAAAGAAATTTGTCACACCTGTCATTATAGTTAGGCACCAGAAGTCAAAATTCAAGCCTTGTTTGTCTTTCTGTTCTTCTCTTGTTTACATGCATGTTCACGTGTACATACAATATTTAAAATAAAATGAATGTCTTTTTAAAAAAGAAGAGATTCCCTGTTTAATCATCCTTCCTCCAATTCTTCCACCTTTTCTTTTATTCTTCCATCTTCATTGCAACTCAATTCTGTGTTGATAGATTTTGAACGCCAAAATCATCAAACTATTGTTAAGTTTATTTATCCATAAATCCTGTCTTCTTCTACGTATATTTGCTTTTCTAGTGTAGCTTTGTATCACATTTATTTTAAGCCACTTTGGTGCTATTTGGTAATTGAATGTTTATACATAATGTCATTTTTGATTTGCTATGATCCAATGCTTAAGGCAAAACTGAAACACTCCTGACCTATGACACAAGACATTTTTCAATTATGCTGTCCTTGCTGCACTGTAATATTTTATTAAAAAATGTAACCTACACGAAACACAATTTCTCATTTTTTCTGTCTTTCAAGTGTCCTCTTTTTGTTTGCATTTTTTAGGAAGACCAAATTATGATTTCTGTTTGTATGAAATGAAGGATTTTAATCTTTCATGGATTTAAAGGTGAATGCTTTTACCTTCATTACCTAAATGCCATTCCTCGTAAAGACTGATGTTTAAAATACTCACTCTTGCTAGAAAGTGGTGGCACATGACTTTAAACCCATCACTCGGGAGAGAAAGGCAGAAAGATGTCTGTGAGTTCAAGGCCAGCCTCATCTATAGGAGCTAGTTTACAGGACAGGCTCCGAAGTTACTGATAAACCCTGTCTCAAAAAACAAAACAACAACAACAACAAAAAAAACCAATAGTAACAACAAAAACCCATTCTTTAATATATGGGTGATCTTTTAAATGTATGTGTTAATATATAGGTGTTGTATTAAAATTATCACCTACTTACTACAACGTAGCTTCCCTATATTATTTGACTGTGGAAAGTTTCAAATTGATCCTACATTCTACACAAATAGTATTTTCACATTTCAGGTATTTCAGGACCTGAAGTGAAATAATTAATTTTAATTCTACTCTTCCGTAATAATTCTAAACAGTTATGACAAGAGGAAAGACATCAATTCAGGTGACAAGGCTTATAACAATCATATTATTGACCTGACTCTCAACACTTAGGGAGTTTGTTTCCAAGATAATCATTAAATTGTACTTTCTTAAGGTTTGTAAAGTTTTCTATATAAAATAAAACCTTTATTTCTAAATTATATCAAATATAATATGTCTTTGGTCACCAATAAATTCCTATTAACGCTATGGTTATTTCATTGAAATGATATTCTTACTTAGTGCATTTATAGCTCTTTTATTTTGAAAAATATTGCTATAATATGCATAAAACATTCAAAGAATGATAGTTATGTTTAGGAATATTTTATTTGTTTTAATAAATAAAGCTTGCCTGAAGTTCAGAGAGTAAAACAGCCATGCTGGCCAGCCTTAGATACCAGGCAGTGTGACACACAGCTTTAATCCCAGTAGTCACATTTGTTTCTTATAGAAACCAGGTGGTAGTGGTGCATGCCTTTAATCCCAGCAAAAGAGAAAATAAAATGGAAGGAGACAGCTCTCACACACAGTCTCATTCTTACATTCCTAGGGGCAGGGTCACCATTTCGGATTGAGATAGAGGTAAGAGCCAGTGGATGGTTATTGTGCTTTTCTGAACTTCAGGATGAACCCCAATTTCTGTCTTTCGAATTTTAGTAATTGTGCTGTAGTTGTGTACTTAATAGAATCCCACTCATTAATATGTAAATTAGATAAGTATCTACTTTATTAAAACAAAAGGTGAGTTATATAAGATAAATAGATATTGTTATTATTAGCATCATTTACTGAATATATTTTATATTAAGAAGAAAAGCTTAAAGTAATTGATTAAATTCTTAAACTATATAAACCTCTTGTTGACTGGTCAATAATCATGATGGCCTTTTATTTTACCTTTTTATTTCTGAAAAATATTCTTTTTTTTTTTTTTTTTTTTTTTTTTTTTTTTTTTTTTTTGGTTTTTCGAGACAGGGTTTTTCTGCAGCTTTTTTAGAGCCTGTCCTGGAACTAGCTCTTGTAGACCAGGCTGGCCTCGAACTCACAGAGATCCGCCTGCCTCTGCCTCCCGAGTGCTGGGATTAAAGGCGTGTGCCACCACCGCCCGGCTATTTCTGAAAAATATTCTTAACTGCTTTACTCTTTCTACTTTTGTTGTTTTATTGTGTTTGTATTGAGAGAAGTATCAAGAGACTCTAGCTCTCATGCTCACTCATTTCAATTTTGTCTTTGCTCTCTACCCTTATACCTGTTCATGCAAATGTATGGGACATTTTGAAGTACATGGCAACAAGTATCCATTGTGTATGGGGGTACTTAGTTTTTACAACACAAAATTTTCCATCTTCTGACACAGTGCAGAACCCATGCAGATCCTCAATTCACTAATAAGTATGTGTCTCAGAAGAGCTTAGTGTACCTTCCACAGGGAAGGTAAACATTCAAGAAACGACTGTTAAATAATTGAAGCCTTTCCTCTGGCTGTTCTGTGTTTAGTTCTAGCCTTTCATCTGCCAGTCACCCCATGTGATATCTTGCTTCTAGCTACTCAGTTTTTTAATTTTTCTTTTTTTAATTAAACATTCACTGCTGATTTTATCATTTTTCCAGATTAGGATATATATGTTTTCAAAAAGTTGCCCATGGACATTTACATAAGTTTATCTTATAGGAACTATACATACAATATATATATATATATACATATATATATGCACACAGTAATGCATTTATACATTGATTTTCTGATATATATATCAGAAACTATATATATATATATATAGTTAAAAATATATGAGTAAGCATTGTTGATAATAAAACAAATGGGAGGAACACATATTTCCAATGAGTATTATTTCTGACTGATATCTTTTTGGCATATTTCAATATGAGCATTTTGGGACTCTGTGCTTTAAGGTAAAGCTGAATATTTCCAACAGATTATACAAATGTTTTTATTCATCCTGAAAGATGTATCTGCAGGGGACAACCGTTATCTGTTCAATTCCACACATATTTAAGCTTCTAAATGTTGTTCTTGCTAGCAGAGATTTGCTCTCAAGCACATAATTTCATGTTTGATCTCAACCTATAAATGACTTATACCACACTTAGCACACATTAGACAAACTGAAAATTTTTATTTAAATTTGAGGACTAGTGCCTTGAATGCATTACATTAAAGAAAATTTCAATATTCTATTTAAACAGTGGCTGGGTATGTTGTTCCCTAATTACACTGTTTATCCTGATTGCAAGAGCACTGCATTACATATCCCCATCATAAGACTGACATAGTATATACCTATCAATAGTATACACCTATAATCTCAGCACTAGAAAGTAGAGCCCGGAAGTTCAGAATTTCAAAATAATCCTTAGCTATATTGAAATTTTCAGGCAAGTCTGGGATACTTGAATCCCTGGTATATGCACACAGACCATTCTCACATACAGAGAGATAGAGATGGACAGACAGAGATCAAAGAGGGACAGAGACAGAGAGAGACAGAAGATACAGTGTGAAGACTAAAAATGAAATCATTGACCCCCTAACAAATCTATGTATGTGTGTATGCTTATTCAAGTATTTTTAGTCTGCATGATAGTAAACAGAAGGGATCTTCTCTTCCAACTAGAGAATGGAATGGGCCTACTTGTTAAAAAGATGGAGATTATGTGTTTGGGATTATACATAGGAGTCAAAGTAACAAGGAGTTTGCTGTGATATTCTCTTTTCTAGGAATATCAATAGCTACACCAATTGAATCTTATTTACATGACTAACGAAACGTGAACTGAGAAACAACAACACAGTAGATATGCCACAATGGATGTGTTAATCCCCAGGGACCTTCCATCCTACAATATAAAATGTAGTACATTTATTTCTATTATTTTATATTATTTGCTTAAATGTCTACTTTAGACTTAACACCACATTTCTATAACGTTTCTATTAGCATGGACCTTCTAATGTTTACCTTCATTGCAGTGAGTTTTGGCTATCCTCTGTTATTTTAGCACTTGGGAATCTCAAACAGAAGCCTTGTCTTTGAGTGAAGCAAATCTGAATTTACCGTGTAAAATGCTGTAGCAAAATATCTTCAGAAAATGATGAAATCTAATAGTTTTTTCATGGTAAATTAACCTAATATAGGCAAGCTATGTTAGGAAAATTTCTTTATATAATTTATTTCAAATGAAATATCACCTGAACTTGTGGCGATTCCTTTTCTGTGATTTTTTTTTCACCTAAATGGACTAGATAAGTATGCTTTATTTACTTCCAAATTGGTGAGAATAGATGTTGATTTTATTTCAGTTATAGTCCCAGAATATTCATTACTCTAGCGGAAATTACTGAAGAAAGCATTTTTATTATATTCTTACTACTCAATGTTTAGTCAAGAGTCTGGCTTCAATAACAGATATCTCAACTGTGAGTTTCAGTCTCTGTCTGTCGAGTCTACTCTTAGTCAGAATTTGACTAAGTTTGTTTAAAGAGGATCTTCCTACCCTGAATACTTATTTTTTGCAACTTGGAGCAAGAAATCTGCTGTCACTGCAGGGACATTTATGCTATCAGCTGTTTTTATAGACCTCAACACAACGTCTTCACATTGAGTTATGAAGAAGGGACAGACTCAGGGGGAAGAAAGTATCACCTTTTTTTTTTTTCTAAATTTTGGGACAATTACACATCACAGTTAACTAAATGATAAAGTAAATGTATTAACTTCAGTATTTAAATATTTCCTTTATGACAACTTCAAATAGCCAAGGTTGCTTATTTAATTACTTGTCATCATCAAGTTGAGAAACTAATTATGATGAGAGGGCACAAACAGCATAAGAATCTATACTTCATACAAAGTTTGTTAGCATTATTTTAGTAAAATATCAGTTTAGAATAATATATTTGAACAGATGTTACTATTTAAAGAATATAGGATGTTACTATTTAAAGAATATAGGACGTGAATACATACTTGTTCATGAAAGAATGATTGGTTATCAGAACTGTATCATGAATTTTGTTTGTTTGTTGTTGCCTTTTAGGTTTTAGAGGAAGATTTGGATATGTATATGTAGGATTAAAAACAGAAAAATTTCAAAATGGGAGTTTTAATTTTTGGTTTTATAGCACAACAGAAAAAAAATTGGTCAATAGATCTCTTAATTTCTTATTTGACAAAAGAATTTTGTAAAACAATGTAAATCAACATGAAATCAATGACACATTATCCATGCTGGGATGATTCTGTAATTTTTCTGAGGGACATGAAAAGTAGAGACCTATATTACGAATGAATTGAATATATTTATATTTTTAATTTTGTATTAATTTTAAGGATATTTAGAATGAATTCTGGTGTTACATTTGTCCTTTGTTTTCTTTGTACAACTCATTATAATCAATAAGCTTAAAGAATGCAATTTTGATAACTACCCATTTTTTAAAAGCATTATTTTCCACAGTAATCTTTAACATTCATATTCACTAGGAAGACTATACCATTCAGATCCTTAACAAGCTAAGGAAAGGGTATGGCACAGTGAATAAGGTAGAAAGTGTGAGCTTTACCATCACAAATCTAAAGCAAGCCCTCTATATTCAGTATATTCAGCTAAGACACATGTGAAGACTATGAGGATCTCAGTGTGTTGTAGAATATTATTTTAAGATGTGTTACATTTGTTTATGCTGTGGAACATTTGTTTTAATGATGCAAAGATGCGTTGCATTTTCTTATGTTGAATTTATTTAGCTCTGTGAAGCTGTGATTCTTTGCCTGTCTGAAACATGACGGTTTAATGAAAAGATAAATGGTCAATAGTTAGGCAGGAGAATGGATAGATGGGATTGACAGGCAGAGAGAATAAATAGGAGAATTTAGGAGGAGAAAAGAACCAAAGTAAAGAAGGAGAGTGGACTCCAGGACCAGCTACTGGGCCAGCCATAGACTAAGAGCACAAGGAAGATATACAGAAGAAAAAAAGGAAATGGCCTAGAGATAAAGTTAGACAGTGATAATTTAAATTAAGAAAATTTGACAAGCAACAAGTCAAGCTAAAACCAGGCATTCACAGGAATAAGAATAAGACTCCATATATAAATTGTTGGGGAGCTGGGTAGCAGGTACTCAAAAAAAGCCAATAGAGTAAACAACACTTTGGGACATTCTGATGTGGGGCTAGAGTAAAAGAAAATCCAACTATACCAGTGCAGCTGAAAAAGTGAGTAATCTATCAGGATGTCATTTACAGTTCTAAATATATAGTAACCAAAGTCTGTGTAGCCAGCCTCACAAAGCATATACTTCTAGACATAAAAAATAGATTAACCACAACACATTAGTGTGATGATGTGACCACAATATCCCACTGTCACAAAAGTGAACGCTCAGTAAAAGCATGGAATTATAGATGATAAGTGTTTCACTGATGAAAATAACTTCCTATATTTGAAAGGTGATTGCTTACATACTATGTGTTTGAATTATTAGTATGTAAGGAATCACCTACTAAAATTTAATAAATGAACATAGTGTAAGAGCTAGCTAGAAATACACTTAAGTTATTGTCCAAACAGTATTGTAATTAATATAGTTTCTGTGTGATTATTTTGGGCCAGGGCAGCCGAAAACAAACAAGCAGCCATGTTTGCTTTGTTTGCAATGTGTCTACAGACGGTAGCAAAAGAGCAGTGGATATGTGAGGAGTTGAGGTAGAAGTGGTGAATAGAATCAAAAAATGTTGTCCAAGTCTCAAAAAACCGATAAAACAAATATAAAAATTAAAAGTGTTTAGTTATGCAATGTACAGAAAAACAACTTGATTTTATTTACAAAGTACCATTTGCTCTGTGTATCAGAAATTGTAAAATGACATATTGATCAAGTAGTTGAAAGGAAACATTGGGAAAATGTTCATTCTGTAGTTAACATACAGTAGGATTTTTCCTGTGATTATTGCACACTTCAGTAAGAATAACACTACATTTAATAAGATACAATGGAGAATCTACATTTTTATTAAAAAAAGTTTAGGGTAACTTCAGAAATTTTCTGCATATATGTTAATATTTTCATCAAAAAACTTCAATATTGTGATAGATTTTGGAATTTGAATGAGGAAATATACAGTGTGACCTGTGAACACTGAAAATACAAAGTGAGAAATGGGTTGTAAATTTTCATCTCCAAGTCTCGTGAGATTGCATGTGTGTTTTAGATTTGGATGTATCCATGTTTGTGTGCATACCAATGCATAACTTATCCCACCTCCATTTTTCTTCTTCACTTTCTCCTTTTTTTCTTTCACTGCTTTTGTTGTTTTGTTTATTTTGTTTTGTTTTTAAGGCATGGCTCTCGTTTAACCTGATGCTCATCCATTCAGCTTTACTGATTCTCCTGTTAGCTGAAGTTACACCACCCAACAATGCAATTTTCAATGTATCCTGATATATTCTTTGTACACAAGGGCTCTAAATCCAAGCTCAGATATATAATTGGATATGTTTCTATAATAAACACTTACAAACTTATGTTTCTTATTACTCCCTGTCTTCTAATTAGAGACATTTTAACATAACCACATGTCAGCATTTGCAAGAACAAATTAAAAACAATCAGTACATTTTATTTTTGTCTCCTCTTCACTTAAAGGTCACTTGAACCCTTGAAATAACTATTAAAATAAAACGACTTTGTAAATGACACGTTATGAAAAGTTGTGACTGATTGTGAAATAATTGTCTTGTAAATATTTTTCCCTTTTTCCCTTCAATGTGAGGATTTGTTTTTATTTTGCCTGTGTAAAATTTACTGAGTAAGCATTGTTGTGTTTGGGAAAGTGCTGTTCACATAAATCCAGTACATACTTGTTACAGCATGATTCCTTAGTCACATAGTCTTTGTATGTAAGAATAGCACCAGGGTTGTCCTCGAAGTATTATCATAGATTAATTTCAGTTATTCATTTAGATAACACAAATTGAGTAACAGTTTCACTTCAGTCTCTTATATTTGTCTTTAAGAACTTTTTTACAATCTGAATGATTCTTTAAATCAATCTATCAATTCCCATCAATTATACTATTTGACATATCAATAATTTTATCCTCTTATATTCTGACACATATGAATAAAATCCACTCAGTTTTTGAGACATCACCATTATGTTCTTCCATTTCAGTGAGAGTAATTGAAAAATATTTTCCAAAGGTCAATTTTCCATGAGACAAAAATCAGGAGAGATCCTTTTAATGACAAGTCTGCTTCTAGAACTTTTTGAAACACAGAAACTGTGTTGTGTTATTAGTTATGCTCAGAATTTGCTATATTGTAGCAAAATAAAACTTTTGAGGATACCCATATAACCATCTGAAGTTTAGTCTTGTCTTGGCTAAAAACATTCCTTCTCTTTTTGATATATTTTCCTTTTGCTGAAAAGTTTCCTACATCATATATTCTGATTATCAGTTCTCCTCCCTCTACTTCCAGCTCTTCCCCACCTCCCTTGCCATCTGTAACCACTCCTTCTCTGACTTTAATTAGAAGACACCTAAGCTTCAATGAAATAATAATAAAAGCAAATAGAGGAAAATAAAATACATTAAGATAAATGAGAAATGAATGCATCATAACTCGACAAAATATAAAAAAAAATGGATGCAAAGAGACAAAAAGGAGGCACCAGAAACAGAGATTGACCTAATTTCATTCTCGGAATTATATAAAATTACCAAAATGGAAGCCATAATATATATGAATAGGATGTGTGGGGTAAAAAGAGAGAAAAACTTATATGCCAAAATAAAATAAATTAAAAGTTCTGAGGTAAATTACAGAATAAAAGAAAGATCCTGACATGGCATTATGAGAAAACCTCCAGCAATGCCATTGAGTTCATTTTCTGTTGACTGTATCTTAGATGGAACTAAATTTTCATTTTCAAGTGGCTAATAGTGAGAGATGCTTCAGAGTTAGCAGATGCAGGCGTGTGTACTCTTCACCTTTCAGCTCTACAACTCAGAACACTGCAGACATCTGAACATGCTTTGCATGCTGGGATTCATATGTACACAGATTATGCTGACTTAGAGGGCTTGTTTTCTTAGTATCTACAACTCCTTGTGACTCTTACACTTTTTCCTTTTCCACTACTGTGGGGGTTTCTTTACCCTGAGAGGAGGGAAAATATGGAGACCTCTGAGTTAGGACTTAGTCTTCCAATATATATACATTTTTGTATACTATTTGGCTGTGGATCTCTGTATTTGAACCCATCAGCAGTAGGAGAATAGCAGTAGGAGGATAGCTGAGCAAGGCCTTGGTGTATGAGAAGAGCAGTGTCATTAGGTGTCATTTCATTAGTGCTTTTCTTTTGGAACAGATGTTTTTGGATTTATTGTATATCTCCGAGCTGTCTAGTCTTAGGTTCTTGTGTTTTAGTGATCCAATCACTTTCAGCATGGCTTTCTGCACAGTGTATCTTACATAAAATTAGATATTATTTGGTTATTAATATAAGATTTTTGCCACCATCATATAACATAGCATTGAGATAGGATAATGTATATGAAAGGTCTATGGTTGGATTCTTGTTTATCTTTATTCTTTGGTAGCTTGCAGAATAGCTTCTACCAGATACAAAAAGAGGTTAAGAGTGGGAGGTCTTTGCATGCATCAGCTTAGCTACTCAATCTTCAATAAGTTGTGTAAATATTGTCTCGAGCAATGAGAACTTGTCAGCTTTTGAGAGAAATATATGGTCTTAACAGTCTAGGTGGTTTAGAGGCTCCCATAAAGACACTTTGGCCAAAGACTAGTTAGAGAAACTCAATCCTAGTACTGGAACTGATTGGCATTTGAGAGGTAGTGTGGAAATCTACTAGTTGTGTCTCCATGTATTCACTTCCTCATCTGTCCCTTCCCTCATTCTATGTAGTTTAGTTCCAGCTCAGCCCCAATCCAACCATAACTATTTTTTCTAGATAATTCTATTGTCCTACTCTTCAATGACATACTCTATACAAAACTACTGTGGTTGTGTTGGACTCTAACTTGATTATCATTGACTTAACAGTTAATATTAAAATATAAGCAAATATATAACATATTTGTTTTTCTGGGTCTGTTTACCTCAGTCAGGATGATTTACTCAAGATACAAACATTTACTTGGAAATTTCATGATTCCCTTTTTTTTATATCTCATGGATTCTCTACTATATATCACCACATATATACTTCTGTTTAAGGACATCTAGTTTGGTTCCATTATCTGTCTAGAATGAACAAATCAATAATTAAAATGTTTGATCAAGTGTGTCTGTGGTAGAAGGAAGAACTCCAGTGGTATAGCTGGATCTTGAGTTAAATTGAATCTCATCTTCTTGAAGAATCACCACACTGATTTCTTTAGTATCTATGAAATTTTGCTCTTGAACCAGCAATGGATGAGTGTTCTTATTCCACATTTTTGGCAGCATGAGATGTCACTTGCTTTATTAATTTTAGGCATTCTGAGTGGTGTAATATGAAATCTGAAAGTGGTTTTGATTTGCAATCCCCTTATGACTAAGAATGCTTTGCACTTCTTTAAGTGTTTTTCAGCAATTTGTGTTTCTCTTTTGAGAATTCTCTGTTTAAATCCATACTTCATTTATTTATCTGGGTGGTTTTCTTGATAACTTCTATTTTACTTCCTTATAAACTTTTGTATTATATCACAATTAGATGGGAAGTTGGTAAAAATATTTTCCCATTCTGTAGTTTGCTGCTTTATTTGAATGAAAGTGTCCTTTGCTTTACAGAAGCTTTTGGGTTTTATGAAGTCACACGTTTTGACATAGAGTTTTTATTGATTATTGAAAATTTCACACAATGCACCCTGATCATATCCACTTCAGAATCTTCCCAAGTTCACCCCTACCCTTGAGACCTCCTCAAAATGACAGAAGGAAAAGAAAAGAGAAGTAAATAATAATGAGTCCAATTGGTTTTATCCCTATTTTAGCTCGTTCATTGTCAAACTCCCAGTGTCCAACTCCTTAAAGATATCTGAGTCCTTCCCTATACCTATTCACATGATAAGCCATAAACTTTGAATGGCTTCATTTCAGAAACTCTATCACAATTTATAAGAGGTATCTTCATTGGCTTCCTGTTTAGAGTGCTTCTTTTATGGGGGAAGTGAAGGGTGAGAGCTGTCACAGAAGATTTCTACGTCTTTCATGCTCAACTGAGAATCTCCAGCCAACAGTAACTCATTCAAAGAAGCTTCCTTGCCTTTTCTAGTCAGCTTCAGCATGAATAATGGACTTCCACATGATCTGCCCATAGCACAGGCCACACATATCAACTGAGCTTCAGGTGGCAGCAAAGATCATGAACATTCCTCTGGCCTTCAGTTGTAACACTGACGCTGGGCAACAACACAGCTCTTAGCCAAAGCTCTCAGCCAAAAACCATGGAGACAATAATGGCTCTTGAAAGGAGAATGGGTTATAGACTTCGATATAACATGAGGGCCTACTTGTCGGGGTTTTTGTCCTGCCTGGTTTCTGTCCTCCCACCAGTTCCCACAGCCGTTCAGCCCCAAAGAAATCACAGAGCTCTACATAAGTTATATACTGATTGGCCCATTATTATTATCCGTGTTAACCACATGGTTTGGTACATTTTTCAGCAGCACAGGTCACATCTTCCTTCTTCAGTGTCTTGGCAGAACTGCGGAGGACTGGGATTCTTCCTTCCCAGAATTCTCCTGTTCTCATTGACCCACCTCTATTTCCTGTCTGGTTATCCTGCCTATACTTCCTATCTGGTTACTGGCCAATCAGCATTTATTTAAAACATAATTGACAGAATACAGAATTGTTCCACGCCACTTCAGCAACTTTACCAGTTATAAAAATTCAGGTGGCAGAAGGAGAGAAAAGATTGTTGCAATAATGATCTACAAACACTTTTAATGGATTTGATGAAAATAAAACATAGCTGAATAAGTAGACGGACGGCAGAACTCCACCCCTGCTCCTGCTCCTGGGTTTCAGTGACCAGTCACTTCCCAAGTTCTGTAGCAAGAAACCTGCAGCAGTTTTTCTTCCCTACCTGACCACATTGTCAACGATCACAAGTATCTTCCTCGGCCTTCCTTTCTCTACTCAGCCCATTGTGTCATCCCCCGACACCAGCAGTTATTCACTGGCAACAAAAAAGCTAATCAGAAAAGGAGACAGGTGAGCTACCTGAAGACCTGCCTCACCACTCCTCCCTCCTCCACTTTCTGGTCTTGACCTTGTGTTACACAGCTGAAACTACCTTCCTCCCACTGCTCAGACTCCCTGCGGATCCCACAGTTCATCATCTCGAATTTCCCTCCTTCTACTCTGCCACACTATTCCACCCATCAACACCCACAGGACACACAATCCAGAAAACCAGACAGGCTGCCAAAAGATCTGCTAATCTCCCTCTGTTCCCCTAAATCCACTCCCCTAGTTTCATTCCCAACTCCGTGGCTGTACATACCTTCTATGGAAGCCTTCCTTGGCTTTCTGTTTTGAACATCTTTGCATCTCGCATATCTTTCCCTTAAAAACCTCCCTCCCTCTACTCATTACTTGTTTGGACCCTAACTTGTGGCAGGCACTCACTCCAACACAAGGGTTACTCCTCCTGAGGCAAAAAGTAGGCTAAATTTGTAAGCAACCTTCTACTGCTCCTAACATTCAATGCCCTCACCGTCACCTCACATCTGTAGCAGAAAACCTACCCCATTTTCTTTTCCTCTTTGTTTCCATCTCCAATGGATCACAAAGATATTCTTCAAATTTTCCCACAACTCATACCAGTATCCCAGCTTCCAACTATAAAAGGTATTGCCAATGAGAAAACCAACTGAGCAAGAAAGTAAATCAGGCAACAAACAGTTGTTGCAACCTCTAAAAGCACCAGAGAAGAAACAGAAACCAGGGAAAAACACTCACTCAAAAAAAACAAACCCAGAAATCAGCACTGAGATCTATAGTCATCCCAAACCCACATGCCTACATCAGTTTAAGAACACAAACAATAACAGCCAAGGCAATATGTCTCCACTAGAGCGGAGCGCAGCTTTCCTATTGTAGCAGGTGCTAAATATTCCAGGGGAGCTGAGGTACAAAGAAAAGACCTTAAAACCAACTAGATGAAGATGATAGAGTTCCCTAAAGAGAAAATTAATAAATTTCTTTAAGAAATCTAGGAAAATACAACAATTGGAGGAAATTAATAAATCAATTAAAGAAAGCCAGAAAGATACAAATTAACAGTTGAATGAAACAGATAAAACTGTTGAAGACCTGAAAATGGAAATAATGAAGATGCAAAGCTGAGGGAACTCTGGTAATAAAAAGTATGAAGAGGACCTGCAGAAATAAGATTGACTAACAGAATACAAGAGATGGAGAAAGACATTCCATATTCATCAAAACAAAAATCCCCCATATCCACCATGATGGCATTTCAATCACTGACATCTTTGCCCCATACACGAGGACACCCATATCTATAAAAGAAATACCACTACAGATTAAATAACATTTTGATCCTCACACACAGATATTGGGAGACTTTATTTCTCCACTCTCACCAATTGATAGGTAATTCAGAAAAAACAAAACAGAGAAAAATATTGGATGTAATAGACATCATAAACCAAATGACCTAAAAAATATTTATAAAATATTTTAACTAAACTCAAAAGAATATGCCTTCTCCCTAGCACTCATAAAAATTCCTCCAAAACTGATTACGTAATTGGACACAAAACAAATCTCAAAAACAATCAAAAGACTTCCTATATATTAATGACACATGGACTTATAAAGAAATTAGAGAAATAACTTCATTTATAATAGCCACAAATAGTATAAAATATCTTGGAGTGACTTTCACCAAATAAGGGAAACACTTGTATAATAAAAATTTCAAGACTTTGAAGAAGATATTAAAAGAGAAAATATCACCCATGTTCATGCATCCATTAGATTAATATACTAAAATGCCATCCTATTAAAAGCAATCTACAGATACAATGTAATCTCCCTCGAAAATTCAACACAATGCTTTACAAATTTAATAAAATAATTCTCAACCATACGTGAAAAAACAAAAATCCCAGGATAACAACATTCCTGAGCCCTTGAAGGACTGCTAAAAAAATCACCATTCCTGACTTCAAATTTTACTACAGAGCTACACTGACAAAACCCACATGATATTGTCATAAAAACAGATACGTTGATCAAAGAAATTGATTTGAAGACTCAGATATAAATCCACAAAGTATAAACTCCTGATTTTTTATAAAGAATCCAGAAAGAAACACTATATAACTGCACCATCTTCAGCATATGGTGTTGGTCAAGCAGGATGTGTGTTTGTAGAAGAACAAAAGTAGATCCACATTTGTCAAGTCCAAGTGGATCAAAGACCTCAACATAAACTGAACCTGATATAAGACAAAATGGGAAATAACCCTGAATTGTCTTGGGTCATGTATGTCTGAACAGAATACCATTAGAATAGATACTAAGATGAACAATTAATGAGTGGAGTCTTATGAAATTGTAAAGCTTTTTATGTAAGGCAAAAGACACATTCATTTGTTCCAGCGTTCAGCCTCAGCGGTGGCCATGTCCCAGAGAGAAGTAAAGGAATAGGAGAGGTAAGGGTGAGCCAGGCATGATGGTCAGGGGAATCTTGCAGCTTGACTGACTAATGGTCAGAGTGTTACTTATTAATAAAGAATTTAGGAAGCAGGAATAGATTCGTATTGTTCAAAAAGATAGATCGCATCTTTTTTAATCACGTGTTTTTAACTTTTACTCTAGTACATCAAGAATCATTAGTTTATCAGTCATTGATAAACCATGATATGACAGAGCTATCTTTTACAGTCCTTTTTCTCTTTGTTTAATCATCAATTATAAAGTTATCTTTTTTAACCAATTTTACTAATCAACCCCATAATCCAATATTTAAGACTCATATGGTATATGGCACCCTGCTCCCAGACTGGCAGTTCTAACGACTTCAGGGACACTATATAGAACATCTGAAAGCAAGTCCAGGTAGACTGCCATGTCCCAAGTAGTATATTATTAACTCGTAATGGTCAGAGTGCCCAGGAAGATTCCCCAGGCCAAAGCTGCTCCAGTTGCTATTCAATTTATGGCATAATAAAATGCTTACATTTTATATATTTATATAATTTGTTTATATTTTCCATGGTCATAGAACAACACAGTGACTCTTCATTATCTAACATTTCTAACAAAGGGAGGTCCTAACACCTCATTTTTTATCATCTTTCCACAGAATTCTCTTCCTACCAATACAATTTCCTTTGTAACTTCAGTTGACATAATTTTATTGGCTTACATACCACATACCAGGCTAAGTACTAAGAACATTACTTATTTATAACCTTATTTGCAGATGACTCCTCTAGTCCACTGAATCTTGTTGACCTTTTCAAGTTTACTTTGTTTTGATAATCTTGTTCCAGGCTAAGTACAGAGACAGAGGTTATAAGATTATCTCATCACCTCATAAAAAGACTTCTGGCTTCTTTATATGTGTCACAACCTCTAAGGTATAAGAAAAGTTGAGAAGGATATCTCCCGAAAAGAGGGAGGGGTAGTATTCTCAAGGCTTTCCCAGGGAAGTTTAGAAGTCATTTTCCTGTGGGAAGGCATAAACTCTTCTTAAAAAATAATTTCCCATCAATCCATTATCCTCAAATTGAACAAAATGTCTCTCAAATATGAACCATGCAAAGATCAAAATCAAAAGTGGCAAGGCAACCATCATGTGACTCAGCTTTGCTGGATCTTTGTCAAGCAGCTGTACTGGCTTTTTAACTTTTGCCATTCTCATTAGATATGACTGTGCCACAATTGAATAAAGTGATGATCTACAAAATGGGACAGATTATTACTAACTCCACATCCTATAAAAGACAAATATTAAAAAGCTATAAACAAAAAACTAGATGTCAAAAACAATAATCCAATAAAATTGTGTAAGAATATAAGAAGAATTATCATCACAAGAAACTCAAATGGCTGAGAAACAAAGAAATATTCAACATCCTTAGCTATCACAGAATTGAAAACCAAGACTTCTTTAAGTTTCCATCTTTCACCTGTCAGGATGGCAAAGATCAATAATGTAAGTGACAGCTCATGTTGATGAGAAGGTGGAGCAAGGGGAATATTGCTGATATGTGCAAACTTGTAAAACCACTGTGAAAATCAATATTGCAGTTCCTCAGAAAGTTGAGCATCGATCTATTGCAAGATACAGTCATACCATTCTTGAGCATGTATCAAAAGAATTGAGCAATTCTACAATAAGGACACTTTCTCAGTTATGTTCATTGTGGATTTATATATAATAACAAGAGACTAGAAACAACCTAGATGTCTCTTAACAAAAAAAAAATGGATAAAGAAAATGTATTGCATTTACACCATGGTGTACTGCTCAACTTAAAACCTAACATCATGAAACTTTCAAGCAAATGGATGGAACTAGGTAAAATTATCCTTAGTGATGCAGCACAAATCCAGAAATATAAAAGTTGATATGTATTTACTCATAAGTGGAGAGAAGCCATTAAGCAAATGGTAACTAAGCTACACCCTATAGACTAAAAGAGGTTAGATAAAGAGGAAGGGCACAGTTAGGATGCATGCATCTCTCAGGGAAGTAGAAATAGAGTAGATTTTATGAGCAGACTGGAAGGTGGTGGGCATGAGTGATTGGGTTGTGAGGGAGATGCTGGGAAGGGAGAATATGCAGAGAGAAATGTCTGAAATTTGTGGCAATTGGAGTGTGGTGTCAAAATATAGTGCCATGGGAAATTACTAGAATGTATGAAGATTATCCTAAGGACTATTTCTAGTAATGCTCATCTCTTACAGCCATGTAAGACTTCCAGTGAATGTTCTTGGTTGCATTCAAATGAATTCTTGACCAAGGAGTTCCCATAGAAACTATCCAGACTGCTGCTAAGACAAAGTGTTGTTCTTTGCCAACCAATAGTTAGGAGCCTGTTGCTGAGGACAACACCAACACAACTCATTGGAAATGATAAACTTCAGCTGGAGTCTATATGGAGCACTCAGCACTAGGTTACAGTCTCCTTGCTGTGAGAAGATACTCTGCAAGTTACCAAAGTAGAGGTGTAAACACCAGTCCAGGACAAATGCTTTGACTAAAATCTGTCCTGCCTGTAGAATATGCTTGGATAATGCTGGCACAGAGCATGTGAGAGAAGTCAAGCAATGTCTGATATAGTTACAACCCATTCCGAAAAAGGGAAGCCATGGCTGACACTGCTTGGATAACCAAGAACAAGAAACTAGGTAGTCAAGAGAATAAAGTAAACACAAAAATAACTGGTTTAAAAAAATGTATCAATAAAATGACTCCTAATGATAGTCTGCTATCCTCATAGATCATTAATTTATTCTGTTCTCATCAGAATGACTTTCTCTGACATCAGACGAGAACAGATGCTTAAAGCCACCACCAGACGATACTGTGGAGGGAGAGTTTAAATGGGAGTTCTACATGAAATCCCTCCCCATACAGCTGGGGAATCCAAGAGCAGGGAGGTGGAAAGACAGGAAGAGCCAGAAGAGATGAAGGAAAGCAGGAGAACAAAGCCCTCTGAATCACCTATGCAAGGCACATATGAGATTACAGAGACTAAAACAGCAAACACAGGGCCTGCATGGATCTTCGGCAGGTCCTCTATGTATATATTATAGCTATAGCTTAGTGCTTTGTGGGGGCAGGGGCATTCCTGACTGCGAGAATAGTGTGTCTCTAACTCTTGTGTCTGTTTTGGGACTACAATCCTACTTTTATGTACAACTTCTATTAGATTGTTTTTGCTTCATATTATTGTATTTTGTCTTGTTTGATTGTTATCTCTTAGAAGCTTAATTTTTTTTCTAATGATAAACAAAATGGGGTGAGTCTAGAAAAGAAGGAAGTTAGGGACAAACTGAGAGGATTAGAGGTAGTGGAAACAATTATTAGGATATATTTTATGAGAAAGGAATCCATGTTCAAGAAGATAAAATAAATTAAAAAAGAAAATAGGCAACCATAACCATTCTAAAACAGTGATTAAGCATAAGAAGGATTCTAGAACTTGCAGTTGATTGTTTTGTTTTCCTTTATTAAAATTTTCTAGCCATAAAACTTGAGAAATTAACTAATAAGAGATGACTCACTTGTCCAACTTCTTCTTTGATAGTAACATTCAATATAAACTAGTTATTCCTATATGTAACCCATCACCTCCTTCTGCATGTTGCCTGGTGTCAATTACTCTTTAGTTTTATTCCAGAGTGTTTGGTTCATAAAATAATGACTCCTAACAACTTTATTCTGATTTCTGTACCAGTTCCCATCTCTCATATAAAACTCATACCATCGTAGGCTCCTATGCTTTCTCAAATAAAGGAATATTAAAATATTATTTAAACCATGCCAGTGCTGCTGACATTGAAGTTTTTTTCATTTGGATTTTGCATTATACTCTTCAATAAATATTGGTTGACTATACTAAAAATAAGAGCACATCTCTGAAAATAAGAAATGAAGCCCATCTAAGATTTATATGACGATAATGAACAACTGAACTAGTACCCAATGCATGACTAGAGCAGGGGCATTTTTAAGTGACTGTGACAGAAGGGCAGGTGGTATAAAACTGCTCTATTGCTCTAATTAGAAAATGGAAAATATCACTATGCGGTGTCATAGATGTGACACTTCTGACTGTCCCTGCTTTCACACTGGCATACTCTATTAAAGAAGTGTGAATGGTGTTGAGGATCCATTATTTTGTGTGAAATGAGGAAAGTCAATTAAAACACAGCATAAACTGTTCCTGCCTATGCACACTTAATTTTTTTCCAGGATTTAGTCAAGTCTTTTAATCTTAATAAAGGCAAGGTTGCCCTTGAAAATGAATGTATCTTTTACACAAAATGAACAGGATACTATTGTGTAATTTTTTCTTTTTCTTTTTTTTTTTTTTTTTTTTTTTGGTTTTTCGAGACAGGGTTTCTCTGTGGCTTTGGGGCCTGTCCTGGAACTTACTCTTGTAGACCAGGCTGGTCTCGAACTCACAGAGATCCATCTGCCTCTGCCTCCCGAGTGCTGGGATTAAAGGCGTGCGACACCACCGCCCGGCTCACTATTGTGTAATTTTTATATCATCCAATGATAACTCTGATGGAAGATGAATGTAGAAATGTTACAAAGATTATTTTCTTGAACATGAGAGATGGCTCAGTCCCTAAAGGGCTTTAAATACAAACGTGGACATGAGTTCTAATGCCAAAACCCAAGTAAACTCTCTAACATTTTTGTGATGGGTGGGATAGAGAAAAAGACTACAGCTGTTTTGGTTTTCAAGCCTGGTGAAATCTATGAACTTCTTGATCAATGAGAAAACCTATTTCAAAACAAAGATCAACGTCTGTACTTCGCTCACTCAAAGCACATTGTTCTTAAGCCTTCCCTAACAAATACACATACACAAACACACAAATAGACACAAACACACACATATATACCAACAAACACACACATACACACAAACACCTGCACACACACAAATTAACCCCCCACACACATATAAGGCTACTTTTCTCTAGTTAATATAGAGGTATTGGTTAGTGTTTTGCTTTTGTTTGTTACAGATTGTAACTATACAGAGCGGGATGACATTGAATTAATGATCCTTCAAGCTCAGTTTCTAGAAAAGGATTAAATGCCAATGTTGCCTATATATGTGTCCATATAATATTTTGTCAAGACTATAACTAGGACAAACTTATATTTTTATAATTACAATAAAATGCTAGAAACTGCGTAATAAATCTAATCTCTACAATTTTGTTTAGTATTTCAAATACTATTTAACATTGAAAAAATGATGAATTTACTGCGATAAATTTACAATCAAATCTGAAGAATTCAGCCAAAACATAAGAATGGACCACTGGAAACGATTATTGTGCAGACTATGTTGAAATGTCTTACATCATATCCAATAGAACTAACTACATTTCATGAAACATCTCTATCCTGTAGATAGGCATTTGTATAAATAAAAAAAATCACTTCAGTAAAGCACAGTTTATGCATATTTTACATGTGTACATTGACCTAGTGATTTTGAGTTTGATCTTATAAACAATTGAGATCAGAAAATCAGTTGATGAGCAGATCAACTGAGCAACGCCTGTGGCCACAACAACAGTAGAAAAGCAGGAGGTGAATGTAAGTTAATGTTTGAGGTCGCAAGTCAATAGCAGGAAAACAAGCATAAATATCTAATGTGACAAAGTCCATTTTATCTTTTCAAAATAAAAATGAGTTCCTCATTGAAACTTTCATAGTAAGAAAAATCAGGGAAATACAGAACATTGCAAACTATGGCAACCATAATTAAATAGATAACCAAAGATGCATTATATTTTTGAAAGATATTATAAGCAACTCATTTTGTCTTTTCAAATTCATTTGTAATTACCCCTGTTTATTTCCTTATCAGCAAAAGCGATAATGCTTAAAAGTATATGACCTTCCTAATAAGTAGGTAAGTTAACCCAAATTTCATCCTACTCCCCTGAAGGAATATTTTTAAAATTGCTAAGCCTATTGGGAAATTAAATAGCCTCATTTAGTTTTCATCTTTTCTTCACTTTTCCGTGCCAAAGCTCTAATGAAAGTGCTAAAGAGCAACGAAATGGCCAACGGCAGAAAGCCAAAGAGAAATGGGGAGAGAATAAAGAGCCAAATAAGCAACCCTTAAATAACTAAGAGTTGATTGATTGATTCAACCCATTTAGACAATTATCTTAATAGCTCTGTTTGCTAAAATTTCCTGGTAGTCTTGCCAGATACCATAAAGTAGCTGTGAAGCAGAAACTGAGTGGTTAAGTGCAGCAGATACAAAGTCGTTGTGATTTAAGCATGGGTTTCATAAGTTCTGAACTTTGTGACTTTCTCCATAGTTCAGATCCAATTTTTAGTGATTTATGGAAGTAGTAGCATCTGATATATAAAACTTTGAAAACAGCCTCAACCAATATTGGAAATTACTGTAAAGGGTCACAGGGTTAAGAACAGTAATATTTTAGAAAGCCACTCAAGAGAATAGAAGAAAATAATCAGCTATTTATTAAAAGTTAGTATAATTAGGTAGGAAACAAATGAAAAATAACATAAATAAAATACTTATTATTTTATTTAAATATTATTATGTGTTTAAAAATAACATAAATAAAATAAAGACAAAAAAATGTTCAATTAGTAAAGGATATGTTTAGTGTTGTATTCTTGGCTAGACATTAGTCTCTTCCCTCATAACCATTAGGTTGGGAGACAAGGAATTGAAAATATAAACTCTGGTTGATTCTCAAAGTAATGATATCAGAGGGAAACTGTATAACTGGCTGTGATAAGATACCTGCATTTCCTTCATTACCACGACAGTTGTAAGATTAGTATCCACCCAGCAGTTCTTAAGAGTTAATTTCAAAAAGTGTGTAAATCTCCTTGGGGCAGACACAGAAACAGTTTCTCCTGAAAAATATCCACATAAGGAATGCATGAAAAATGATAATGCCAACCGACATGCTAATGTAGAAGGTAAAACATGTGCAGGATCCCACAATTAGACAAAGAACTACAAACAGGTAATGACTGCAGTTGGAAAGAGAATTAATGTCTTTCAGGGATGAGCCCCTTTATTGATTGTCTAACACAGAGCAGTAAACCCTGAAAGCATACAAAAATAAGCAACAACAATCACAGCAGGCTGTATTTACATGTTTGTCCAATTATCATCCACACTTATTACATATATAGTATAATATATAGTTTAATAATATATAATATATAATATATGTTGAACAAATAATCAAAAAGAGGCTATCAGATTTCGAGTGGAGGGGCATGGGAATCATTGAGAGAGGTCAGGTGGAAAGGGCTGAAGGGAGGGAAAGAGTGATACAATACTACTGCAATGTAAATAATTTTAAATACAAAAAGAAATTCAGAACTCAAGATGCTGACAAAATTGCCGAATTTGTAACGTGCCTGATTACCATGACAGCAGTTCTGAATTTTACCCTAAGCTCTAAAGGACTTGTGGTCATAACACTTAGGTTGGAGAGGCAAAAGTAGCAAGGTCATTCTCCGTTATATAGAGAGTTAAAGATTAAAATGTGTTACAGGAGATCCTGTCAGAAAAAAAAAAGAAAAAGAAACCTTGCTTTACCAATTATTTTATTTAATATAAAAGTTTGTTGAGTTCAGATTTTTATCAAAGTGCTTAGATTTCTAATTAAGCATTGACCCATGTACATAATTAACTGTGTTTAATATCACAATAAAGCAATATCCAGTGATGATTTTATCAATTTTTCTTGATTTATAAAATATCTAAGGGTATAAAAGTTCAGAAACAAAATTAATTAACCTACTGTTGAGTGAGCATACCCTGATGAATCAAGTAAAATCTTTAGTAGCAAGGAATTACATGAAACAGAAAAACACAAAACAAATTATGTCTCGATTCTGTTTACATGTGTTTCTGAATAAGAACACCTTTACTCCATTTTGTGGTGGAAAGATAATAGCTTTGCCCTACATTAAATGATAATAAAGTAATCTAATTATGTAGAACATTTTAATTGTTTTGAAGTGATAATGAGTCACAACTTGCAAATAAGATGTCATAAGATGTCACTGTAGGAGAGAAATCTCTCTTAGGAAGGCAAAGTGTTTAAAGCAGTTCTTGTTTACTGTGTTAGGTTTTCTAACAGCCTTATTAAAAAAATAAGAAACAGCATACAATCAATATAACGTGATTAATGATCTAATTTAGTCTTATTTTCATATCAGCCTTATCTGAATTTTAAAGACTTGGCATAAAAAGTATCATTCATCATTTTATATTGATCATATGTTGAAACATTGTTTTTGTGACAGGAAAAATTATTGTATTATTAAAAACATATTCTTTCTAAAGGCAGGCATTTAGTATTGTAACAAATAGTAACTGGAGAAAGGCTGAGACAAGGGGCAAAATGAGAGGTTTTATATGAGGTTTTTTAGGCAGAATCAGGGAAATAATTTAGAGTAGGCTGTTTCTATATGTCATCAACGTAGAAGCAAAAGAAAGGAAATTCAAAGCTTGCCTCACCTACCTAGGGAACTGGTTGTCAGCATGGGTTACAACATACCTGGTCTCAGAAATAAGTAGGAGTAAAAGAAGCAAAAACAAATTATTTAGGGTAGCCAAGTTTTTTTATGTGGCTATGATCACTTTACCAAAGAGTCTCAGCTCAAGCTGCTGATTCCTACATACAAACTGTGTAAGTCTCAAGTCTTTGCTCTATATGAAATTCAACTATAGAAAACGCTTGGTGAATAGGTGAGGACAATTATAGCCATATTTACTATATTAAATATCAATACTATTACTAACATTGATGTTAACATATAAAAATCACACATTAAAATGTATGTACTAATAAACTCATTTGGCCTTTATTTGATGGAATGATGAACCTCATGGAACCACTGAGCTAGGTGTGTTATTGTGTCTAGTTAAATGTGCAAAAGACCTTTCTTTTCATGAAATATCTTTTGCATTTGATTAACTTAAATAAGCTAACTTTGAAGACAAAATCATTTTCTTTACAGAATTTTTAGCAATTGTGCAAACTATAGTGGCCTTGGAAGAAAAGAAGTGATCGCATTTCCCGACCTAGTCCGAACTCAAGATTGCAGTACAACCCTTGGAGAAATTTCCATATTTTTTTAGAATAGATTTGACTAACACAGATTGGTTTGGTCTCTTACTTTGAAATTAAAAACAGATGATGCAATTAGTTGAACATCCATTATTTTATCACAGTGGTATATTCTTTCTGATGTAAAAAATCCAGTTCTCACAGGATAACTATAACTTCTTAAAATGGAACATAGTTATTATGCATAACTAAAAATCAGCATAAAATAACATATAGTAAAGAACATAAGACAAACATAACCTTATATTTTATCATTTTATTATAAAATTTCAGATATTTTACTTTTATTCACTAATTGATTATGTTGGAGAGCTCATTTGGTACCATGAGCCAATAAAAGCCCTCATATTGAATACTAAATTCTTCTGAGATAAAACACAACATAATTAACAAGGCAATCTTTAGAATTGAGAGCTTCTTCTTCTATAAAATGTATAAGACTCACACTGACATTTTAAGAAAGAAGAAGGAAGTGTTTCCTATTATCTGCACTGAAGAGTTTTATGATATAATAATTTATTTCTCAAATTATGATTAAAACTTCCCTTCAAAAGTCAAATCCTTTTAAAGAAACTTTAAATTATAGTGTAAAACATTAGAACAAAATCTGGATGTTTTAATGAAAAATCCTTTTGACCTTTAATTTGATATTAAATTGTTTTATTTTGAAGAGATATTTTACTTTATTCAAGACAATAGAATAAAAATATAACAGAATTTGCTCAATGTGTTGTAAAGTTAAAAAAAATTGCATATCATTCTATTCTTGGGATCTTATCAAACACATTCCTGAAACATTATACTTTTAAAGATAAATTATTCAAATTAAAATAATATCTTAATTTGTTTTGCATGTTTGGTACCTCACAAGGAAATTAACCCCTCTTTAAAAGAGTAAGCATGAAAGACAACTGAGAGTATACATCCTAGTGATATTGCTTTGAGATTATGAAAATTATGAAAGTTTACTAATTTTCATACTTCCTGAGCTCTGCAATTATGTATCTGACGTTCTATCACTGGTGGAGTCTTGATCGTATGAATTCAACATGAAAGATATCTGTGATTGAAACTAAGAGTAGTATATATATGATAGCTTGATACTTTAAATCCAGTAAAAAGGAAGAAATTTTGAAAGCAAATGGAATAAAATCATTACCTTTCAATAAGAAATTTGGACTCAACACTTTTCTCTTCCTTTGTGTGTTTGTGTGTTCAGGTATATGTGTTTGTGTGGCTATGGGTGTATATGTACATGGGTGTGTTTTATGCATCATGAAGGCATATGTAGGTTATGTCATATAAATAAGAAATAATTCAACTTTAAATTCAGTTCATTTTCATGAAAATTAAAATACCTACTGAAAAACTAGTAATAGTTTTGTCAAAGGCTTCACATATACCTGTTCAGATGTATTCATTGAATAGCTCTCACTGAGCAGAAGGATGAAATTTCTTAAGGCAATAATTTGGTTGATTGAACAATAAAGGCAGTTTTCTTAAGAGAGAGAATCCAAATTTAGAATGCTTTTTTTCCCCGTTTATTTATTTTTTATTAAAAATTGCCATCTCCTCCCCTCCTCCTCCCCCTTCCCTCCCCTCCCCTCCACCCATACCCCCACTCCCTCCCTCTCGAGGCCAAACAGCCATCAGGGTTCTCTACACTATGTTGAGTCCAAGGTCCTCCCAATTCCCCCCAGGTCCAGGAAGGTGAGCAACCAAACTGACAAGGCTCATTTTTATATAATAAAAAGTGCATTAAAATATGCTTCATAGAAAAAACATTTAAAAGTGGATCATAAAATGTGCTAATACTAATGAGACTGCCAATTGTCAGTTACCTAACAAATTATTTCCTATACAGTAGTCCATATTTTCTGTTAAAACAGATATGCAATTATTAAAGTATTTGAATCAAATTGAAAATTTGAAGGCACAAGTTTCATTACATGCATATAAAAACATGAAATAATTTATGTTATAAAAGTATATTCTATATATTGGAAAACTTTAAAATTCTCCATGATTTCTTGGTCCAGGAAACTAGTGATCTTTCATTTTTTACACCATAAAAAAATAAAAAGTCTTGTCTCTAATGATCTTTGTGATGCCAGGGTAAGTTGAAACTTTCTGTTCTCTAAAGTCTATATCCAGGTAGTCCTAAAGTCTGTTTTAAGAAATGTAATTCTGCTCAGTAGTACATTCCTCTAATCCCAGCACTAGAGAGGCAAGGGCAGGCAGAACTCTGTGAGTTTGAAGCCAGCCTAGTCTACAAAGTGAGTTCCAGGACAGGCTCCAAAACTACACAAAGAAACCCTGTCTCAAAAAACAACAACAACAAAAGGAGAGAGAGAGAGAGAGAGAGAGAGAGAGAGAGAGGAATATAATTCTGAGTTTTTGGTATTAGAGCATATTACTTAAGATGATGTAAATAATTGTATTGCTAATGTCTGGGAACATGATTTTTTTTCTAATGTATGTAATATCTATTATACTAAATAAGAGAAAGTGTTAACCAAATTAACACTTTGTAGTGGTCTGCTAGTTAACATATTAAGATTACTTCATATTTATTATAGGCTCTATTTAAAAATGAGAGTAGCATCTTCAGTCAATCAGTAATCTGTGAACTAAATACTTTTTATGACCTTCCCATAAATTTGGGTTTAGAAACTACTTTTTAAACCCAATATAGGTGGATTATCTCATAATCACTGTCACTAGGTCAAGAGTTTGTGCTTTCTTTTCATGGTTCAGGGGGAGAGTTACTTAGAAAGATCTAGAAAAAGTCCAGTAAAGAAATCAACCATCAGAAGGCTTTTTTTAAATATAGAAACTGTGTTTTAAAAATTATAAAGGTACACAGTGTACAGGAGGGACACTTTTATGTGTGGAACAGAGTAGAAATAAATAAACAAAACCTTGACCTCATGTTTTCAGTGCTATTCCAGAGGATCAGGAGGTCACATCAGAATTCCAATAGCTTTATAATTCTAACTCCTTCCTTGATATTCTTCATATAAGTGACTTGAAGTGGACAAAAGACCCTTTTCAACAAATAGCATCATCAGGTTCCGTACATGAGAATGAGGAAGAGATGGTTGGGAACAAGTTCAGTTTGGAAGAAGCATGTGTGGGGCTGGTTATGCCCCAGTACATGAGGACACACTGGGAATTAGACCAAAACCAGCTCTAGGCTGTACCTTCAAGTCCAACTCCACAGAACACACTAATAATAGCCAAGTGTAAAGTCCCAAATTTCCACAACTCTTGAAATCTTAAACTTGTGGAATAAATTTCACACCAAAATCATAGCACAACTTAAAATTTTATTTGTGTGTGTGTGAGTGTGTGTGTGTGTGTGTGTGTTAAATAGCAACTATGAATTAGCTAAAATGCTCATAGCCTCAAAAGTTGTCATTCATGGTAAGTTTATCTCCTTTTTCCAGTACTTTAAAAAAATCATATTGTATTCAAAAAGCATTCATCTCCATTGCTCCTATTCTGTTTCTGCAATCCACACAGTGTTTCACAACTTTACTTATCATAAATTCAAAATATACTTCTAGTTTCATAGGATCTGGACATGTAAATCCAACAGTCTGTTGAATGACAGTGTAGAAGTGGGATCATCTCCATGATCTAATTTTGCACAATCAAATTAAAACAATATTCATCTAGGTAATGAGTTCTAAATTTTGTATAAAATATATTGGTAAATAGCTTTGACTTAAAGTGTGGGATAGATAATATAAAGTACAAATGGAGAAGGAAATTGGTTTATTACATTTACAATCCCCAAAGACAGCTCTGACCTAACTCAGTCCACTTTGAGAGTCAAAATCCCCCTATTCTCAATATAAATCAACTGAATTCTTAATATTAAATAAGCCATGAGATTTAATTGATTTAATATCAAAACAAACAACATGAAAATCAAATGTGATTTATCTTCTGGGATAAGTAGCAATAACATACATACTTTATACTAGAGATTAGAATAGTACAACTTCAATGAAAACTGTTATGTTTTTAGATTTCCAATAACTTCAAAAGTCTTATGCGTTGAAATAGTGATTGTGAAATCCTGGCTCTATCAGAGTATGACAACAATGTTAGGTAATGGATCATCCTGTGATAATGTTATGTTGATGAGTTTATATCTTTGAAAGAACAAATAGGAAAATTGACCTTCTTGTTTCTCTTCATATTAAGAGGAAAACAGTATGTGTTCCAGGCTGGTCTCGAGCTCACAGAGATCCGCCTGCCTCTGCCTCCCGAGTGCTGGGATTAAAGGCGTGCTCCATCCCCACCCGACTGAAGATACATTCTTAGATGCCTAGAGCTATCCTGTGCCCCTGCACAGGATGACTGAAGTGAGAAATAGAGGAAGTTTGATGACTAGCATTCCCCTCTCTGTGTTTCCCAATCCAGGGAATTCCAGAGGATTCGAGCTTCAGTCTGCCAGCACCATGAGTCTCCTGTACTTCCCCATCATGATGGGTTATGACCCAAAATAAAACCTTATTTCCCTAAGTCTCTTGTGTTTGGTATTCTGCCACAGTAAGTAAACAGTTAAGTAACATTTAATCATTATTGATGCTTATAGTGAGAAAAACTGACCACAGAACCGGCAATAGTAAAACAATATTATATTCGTGTTCAATAGCTGTATTCAGATATCATTTTCTACAGAGCAAAAAAAATATTGACATGCATTTATATATACAAATACAAATATATAAATAACATATATAAATATATCATTTGACAATATATTCATTATTTTATAGTCAAACATGGTGGCATACACCTTTATTCCCAGCACTGTTGAGAGGGAGGCAGTTAGATTTTTTTATTTCAAGACAATTCTTGGTGACATAACATAGGGCATTCAGGGTGAAATAAAGAACTTATAAATCAAAACACTGATATAGTGTTTTAGATATAAAAACATATGTTATAGACGTAATATAGGGCATCCAGGGTTCCATAAGTACCCCATAAATCAAACACTGTAATAGTGTTGACAAATGGTTTATTTAATTTATTTATTTGTCTAGTCTGATTTCCACCCTAGTGACAGAAAGGAAGAAAGGAAGGAAGAAAGAAAAAAGAAAGAAACAAAGAGAAGTTATTGGATTTGGGTGGGTAAGAATATGGGAGAATGTGGGAAGAGTTGAGGGAATGCAACCATTATCAGTATATATTATATAAAAATGTTAATAAAAACAAAGAAAATAATATTAGGAAGAATAAGTTTCTTCATACAGTTCAATGTGAATAAAAGTGAGCTTTCTCTTTTTCCCTCACTCATTTCAAGAGAAGTAGTTTAAAATGAAGGGTAATAACAGTATAGTAAAGATATATATAACACTTCAAATAACTGTGAAATTTATCACCGATCTTACTAGAAATATCCATTCATTGCTTTATATAATCAAATGTTATTGTCTCTGTACTATTGTTTAATTGTCACTTATTAATTTAATTAAATTAACTTTAAATAACAGTACATTTGCTTTACTGATGTGTGATAACCACAATGGTGGTAAGAAATGTTCACAGTCGGGTGTGAGGAGGTTTAAGTTGCTGACAGACTTACAAGCACTGATTAATGAAGAACTTTCTTTCTTTAGGTTTAAGGTATCAGAGAATGAAAAAAATGTGAAAACCTTCCCATTGTTTATTTCTTAGTGGATAAGAAGTAGGATAATAGGATTATGAAATATCTGGAATATTTAATATTATAAATGCCATAATTATACTAAAGTAATTTAGAAGGATTTATATAGGCTTACCAAGGTTTTGAACTGCATGATGAATTCAGAAAATAATTCATATTTGAAAAATGTCAATAATGCATCAAATAACATATGTGTATATGAGTGAGAGTATGAAAAATTATACTGTGCATAAGGGGAAGAGTTTTGAAATATAAGGCAAAAACTTAGGTTCAGAGTGGGAAATCACATTTCCAGCTTTCCTAGTTGTAGAATGTATAAATTAGATAATAAAGTAAAATATTGGAGTAATAATCGATTCATAAGAAATAACTATTTTCTATGCACATTTATAATTTTACTAGAGGTTTAATCTTAAGCATCTAGATGACATTTAATCTTTTTTCTTGGTGTGCATATGAACCATTAAAATTACAAAAGGCACTAGAATACTCAATTTAATTGTAGCATGAGTTTTAAAATTGTAGCATGAGTTCTAATAGGTCTTAATAATAAAAGTTCAGAGTCAGATATTGGGGAAAATGCTGAGAGATCAAAGAGATAAAGGATCAAAACTACAGCTACCTTACCTCTCAAAAGAGACCAAGTTCTTGTTTCCTCCTGCCTTATCACTTCCTCACTCCACCCAGACAGATCATTTCCTGTCTGTCTTTCCCATCCTTCAGGCCTCTATGGTCTGCTAGTGGTTCTGATCTCTGCCCTTCAGGCAAACTTTATTTGTACAATCTGCACTTAATGGTAATAGAAAAGGTTTTCTTTATTTTACTGAAATTTCTAATTTTCTGAACTCCTATACTTAGTAGAACTCATCTAAATATGTTTCAAGAAAAATCAAACACTAGAATGATATCAAAATTTTATCAGTGTAATTTTGATGCTATATTTTTATAAATGGCATATTGTTGAGTATGGAAATTCAAAACTTCAGTCCTAGTACTCTAGAGACAGAGGCAAGTGAATCTTTGTGAGTTCCAGGACATGATCAAAATATTGAGATCTAGACCAGCGAGGGACCCATAGAGGGACCTCCTGTATTAAGAAAAGAAAAATATGAAATAACAGCTATATACTCTGAAATCATATTTGAATATCTTAAAGAACTACACATGCACATGTCAAGAATTACTGCTTTTTTTGTCTCTTGACATTTGTGGCCTGATATTAATTGTTTGGGTATGACTGAAGTGTTTTGTTATTGTCTACAATGGCTACATGTCATGTCTCTATCTTAAAACAACATTTGAAAGAAAATAATAAAAGCTTTCCTGTCCTAGTTTTAAAATGGTATTTCTTTGTCAAGGAATTTTTATAAGTCCCTAGGCTCAATAGTATCAAAATGAGCAACAAGACACCTTCCTGCCACTCTTGAGATCTGTCTCAACACTCTGACAGATTTTAATGAAGCCTCTGCTACCCTATGACATAATGATTCTGTGAGACCCTGGAGATGATGCTGTTGTCCAGGAAACTGGAAATAAACTGCTAAAGACTTAGCTGCCAGGGCAGTGCTGGGAACTACAAGAGCCAAGAACCAGAGAGCTGGCATGGCCCATATTTGGAAACCAAAAATTTGGATTCAATACACACTGAGATGTAGCCAGGGCACAGAGGCTGTGGGGATTGAAAAAAAAAGTGTGGCAGGGAACCTAAAATTGAGAGGCTTGCAACGGGCCTTGCAGTCACATCACTGCTATTGCTTTTCAAACCACATAGAATGTGTGAGGATTTATTTCAGTAGTCTAATGTGTGTAACTAAAGTAAGCAAAAGTTAATAACTTCCAAGAATCTACACCATCTCAACCACAAAATCCTTTGACAGATAATACAGTCCTCCCAAATCCAAAGTCAAGGTAGTGTCCTGCAAGTGAAAGATCCAAAAACGGTGAGTGCTAGCAAATAACGGATGTCCATCACAGAATCCCTTCTCACATGGATAGTTATGGTCATTGACTAGAATTACTGATACTCACTTCCCCATCTCAGCCTGTGGAGATTGATATCAATATCTCTGCACACAGAAGAGCCATATCCTCTGAGCTAGGAAGACATGTAGGCAGATACTCTAAGATGGATATCTTTTCTTTCACTGCATTGCTTTATTTATTGTATGTTTTTATTATTTACAATTTTGAACCTTAGTTGTTTCGTTATGTTTTAACATTATTCTCAACAGAAAATATTTTGACGACCTATTTCTTTCCACTTATATATTCTATTGTATTTGCCGTAATAGCTCTCAAACCTTCTCCTTCTCAAACTCCTCTTTTTCCCCATTCACTTCTGTGCTCAGGTTACTACTTATATATGGATATTCTTAAATCAAAACTTCTATGAACTTCATTTTCCAAAATAAAGACTTGCTTCTACTGATTTAGAGTTTCATCAAGAACAAAGGTGACTGCACAAATGTTTTCTGTTGTAAGTCTTCATTGAATCTGCTGTATCATTATATCTGTCCGTGCTGTGGCATTTCTGTCTAAACCATAGCATGTCACATGACTTCAAGCAAAGACAACTTTTTAGGTAGACAAAATAAAACAAAAGAATGAGAACTGTGGAAAAAAATAAAACTCATATGACTTACAGGTGGAATTATATTAGTAGAAGGCAGATGAAATACAGTAGAAGTGTAGGGGAATAGAAACAACAAAAAAGGATTCGTTACATATTTGATGAACTCTAGTATGATTTTAATCTAATCAAAGTAACAACTGCTGAAGATTGAGATAAGATCACTGACTTCCTCTCCAGAGAAGTTTTCAAAGTAATTAAGTCATTAGTTATTTCTAGTACCATTTTGCTATTGCAATGCTAGTATTCTTTATAAATATATAAAGGCAACAAAAACAGCAAGCAAGAAAATTAAATAGGTGCAATCAAGAGAAACTGCTTCTGCTGACCAGTTAAGACTCAATATCTGCTATCAGAGTTACATTGAAACTGTACTCCATCGAGCTGCCAAGACTCGCTCTGGTAACTTCTTCAAAGCAATGGGTTGATAAATATTCTTTACCTTAACACCCAATAAATACCATTCTACTTCCATCTTGGAGATCCTCAAGCATTTGTGAGCATTAGTTTTCCTAGTCTTCCTAGATTGCATCTAATGGCAGCTGCATGCTGCCGTCATGGGCTACATCTGACTAAGGGTTTGCACTTGAGAAAGGAACCGGACCCTAACAACAACTTTACCAACTAACCAATATCATTAGTCCTTAAGCCTGTTCTTAACACAAATGTGTATCCTTACTTTTCTCCCTTTCTCCAACAAATAAATAGAAAAACAAAATTTGATTTCAGAGAAAGTATAAATTCCCCCTAAACACGGTGGTTATAAACGGATTCCCAGCAAGTCGCAGAGCTAAAGGAACATCTAGCAGAGACAACCTGCAGGAAACTAGCAGGAGGTACAAAGTCTTTCAGAGAGAAGTTACGAAAATCACTGTAATTAATCCAGTAAAGAGGTTTTAGAGCATGGGACATGGGCACAGTTATGACCCCTACTTCAGACGGTGCTTCTACTGGTGCCTGAGTTTTTCTTTATCAAGGAAGCTTCAAAAGGGAATAATTGGAAGTAAGTAAAACTTTCCTGGGGATTTATTATTTATTCTCTTTGTGACTATCTGAATGCATCTCATTTCTAATTTATAAAGTAAATAAAAAGATCTGACTCTGCTTCACACTGCTTCAATGGCACTAATTATTTCCAAAATTTCCCAGTGAGAATCACAGATAAAAAGTTAGAGGTGGTACTTGTTAAATCTGTGCTGCAAACCTTATGGGGAGCTTCAACGGGTCAATATGCTTGGTGCATTACTGTGCACCTTGTGCGAGATGTGCAGAGCTTTATTGCTTATACACAAGCAATTCTGCAGATACACAAAAAATTCACTAATTTCTAAAATATACAAAGGAACAATATAAAATGTCCATTATCAAAATAAGCATCAAGTCTTTTTAAGGTACTAGATTTAAACTGTAAACTTTCTAGCCCATATGACAAAATTTGTGATATTAGTTTTATAAGAATTATTATCAATAAACATTAACTTTCAGGTGAATCACAAATAAGAAATATCACCTTCTTTCTGCTTCTTTATAAGTTTGGATATCATCAACTTTGAGGGGAGGGAAGGGGCAGGAGGAGGGGAGGAGATGGAAATTTTTAATAAAAAATAAATAAACTGGAAAAAAAACAAAAAACAAAAAAAAAACAAAAACAACAACAACAAAAAAAAACAAAAACATATTGGCAGCTGCCACAAGCCTAAATAAATCAGCATGCTTTCAAAAAAAAAAAAAAAAAAAAAACTGCCTCTATCCTTGAAGGTTTATAAACATAAATTTTAATGTATGGTAATCTTTATCCACCAGAACTACCTAAGTGTATTTTTTAAATCATCTTTAAAAACGTTTGATTAGAGAAAGTTCTGTATTGTATCATGAGAACCTTCATCCCCAGCAATCTACCTCCTAGAGCTCTTGGTCCAGGCAGTCTCCTCTAACGACAGAGGAAGTTAAAGAAAGCCCAGCCGTATTAGCTCCCAAATCAACTCAGATGGTTTCACTGCAACAATTTCTACAACTCTAAATGTTTTTCAAATAAAACTTCACTAGTCCATGGATTAGTGACATCAAGGTGCTGTCTTCCACAAGAAGACTATCAGGAGTCCTTTTCTCTGCAGCTACTGTAACAACCGACTTATTGGAATGGGAAGTGTTAGAACTGTCAGGATTTGCGACAGATAAAAAAAGCCATTTACTTGTCATGAATAGTTTCCTCATGACCAGCTTCAGAAGCACTGTGGGTTGACTTGTGAGAAAAATCTGGAATTGGAATCTTCAAGCCATATAGATATGAGTGCAAGTCAGCTGTCAGCCGTCTGTACATCAAGCGCCAAAGGTCCTGAAGCAGAAGCGACCTGGGTTTTCTATACCTGAAGTTCACAAATCAAGCCACTCTGGCACTCCAAAAATATTACCGGACTTCAGTTTAACTGTGGAGATTATAATGAAACGATGTGTTTTTTCCAGATAATAAAAGGATATGGAAGTAGAAGACTGAAAATCTATGGAATTGTTTGGTGGTTCTTCTTTACAATTGGATATCAAATAGTTTTATTATTCAGCTGAAAATTGAACACTTTCATATATATTTGTCTAATTTTATAAATGTTGATCTTCCTTTCTGATGAATAAACAATTTATTTATATTCTTTTTATCTGGCATATGGATCTTCTTATATAACCAGTTTAAACTTCTTTGCTAATCTGTCTTAAAAACTCTATTGATATCACAGCAAACTACTAAACAAATATGAATTTAATACTTTCTTTTCACTTCCTACATGCAGGTCATTTTCAAAATTATGTAGAGAAAAGCAAATATTTTGAAAAAGTAGAGGACAGTGCACATAATGAGAAATTGAAAAATAGTTTTAAAATATTAGCTTTTGTTATATAAGAAACAATTAAAGTGATTTGAAGAATAAATTCGTTTCTGAATATATTCTTTTCAATAGTCTATAATGCAAGTAAGATTCTTTATTAATAATGTTGAGAAACATAGGTAAGGTTTGAAATAAAACATTGGTCAATGAATAACTGAGAGTTCGAAATAAAATACCTAGAAGATAATGATTAACTTCCCAGTGAAGTTGAAAACTATGGATTATTATAATCAAATTCTATTATTTTATAACATTTTTGTCAGCAGTAAGTATATTAGAAAGATGACAAATTAAGTTTTTTTAAGACGTTAACATAAAATTCACTACAAAATCATGAGGATCAACAAATTACCATGTAAAACATCAATATACTGACAATAGAATACCATGATTTTAGCGTAAGAGTGAAGCCTGAAAGTTTAAAGACCAGTATTGCCAGGCTTCAATGCTTGCCACTCCAAACTGTAACCCTTCAAAATATCTTATTCCCTAACTCTTAGCTTTCTGTTTAACAGATGTCTATCAAAACATTCTGTGCCTTTGTAACTTCTTATTATATGTTGGTGGGTGCCCTACATACATGAACATATTGGCAGCAATAATTGCAGCCAATGGTTAACAAAATGCATGTGGCTGGGATACAGACATACTCGGGCCTATGGGAAGAATTGAAAGGAAGGGAGGGAAGCAACTATTTTGTCAGTACACATTGTATACCTGAAGCTTTGGAGGACTCACATCTTATCAAAGAAGTTTTCTGTGCAGTAGAATATTACCGTTGCAAAAACAAAAATAAAAATTAAAAAAAAAAACAGTTAAAGAAAATGAAGAGCACTATTGAATGTGGGTTACTCAGCTGAAGTAGATACATCTACAACACAACTCCTGAACCCAAGACTCAGGACCCAAAGCAGAATTCATGATTGTTAAACATTTCATGTTACTTCAGAAACGTAGTAACTAGTTATTTTATTTTAACTTTTACTTGAATTTATTTGAAATTATATGCAAAATCTGTGTCTGCTCTTAGTCTTTCTGTCTTCATATATTCTGAGATTGGTTTGCCATTTGAAATTGCTTCAATGAAAGTAAATATAAGTGACTGCTCCAGACATTACTATTATTAAATATAATTATTTAACTGTGTTGTCTTTATATTTCAATAACTGTATGACAATCCATCAAACTACTCCAATATAATTTTATATATGTATGTAATTGCCATTTTTCAGTCTAGTTTAAGATTTAGAATAATTTTTCTAGGGTCATCTCCACTTATTGAAGGTTTATTTTGAATTCCTAATTGGAAATTTATGATTCTTGCAGAAATCCCATGATGATAAAATTGTGTTTTACAAAACCATATACTTAAATTACCAGGTTCAGAGTCCATGAAGAACTAGTTGAGAACATCCAACCACTCTCAATGTTAAGTTCCAATGTCTAGAGTTGTTCATGACAATTGCCTTCAAAAATACAAGTGGAATAAGTGGATTATTTAATACTATAATAAAATATGTTCTATTTCATATAAATGGCAATTCATCACATATATGTTCAGGGGTTTAATGTCATTTAAAAATATGCCTACATTTTAAAAATTTTTTCTTATTTTATGCTTACCTCCAATAGGCATAAAAATCTATAAGGTATCAATATGTAAAAGCCCAGATCTATAAAGAATATGGTTGGATTACTTGTATCTTTAAACAACACTCTGTACATGAGTAAATATTTTGAGATACAGAATACATTTCTTTTCGAGTGGAATCATTATTAGTCAAATTGATTTGCAACCTTGTTAAAGAACTCTGTAAACCATTCAAAATGCAGCTTAAGAAAACTCTGCTTTGGAAAATGAAAAGCAAAAATAATTGATCTTTTTACTACTCCTTAGACATACCTGGTTCTCTATTTTTAAATATCATGTTCATGTTTGTTTTATATGTATTATATGATTTCCTTGGGTTTCCTGATTTATGTTTCCTTCTCATAGGTAATATGCATCTTGAGTTCTGAGAAATAAGAGAAATAAGAAAAGAGAAATATTTTCTTTTCCTGTTTCTTCTCTGATCCTCATAAGGACTGACCTTTCTTCTTGCTCCTGGTTACACGTTGCATAAAATGTCAGGATCAGAGAAGTTTTAAGTACTTTTAAAATTTCTGTCTCCTAAAAAAGTCAATCTAGTTTAAATACTGAAATATATTTTAGTTTGAAAATATATGATAACTTTTAGTGTAATCTTATATTTGTAGGGATTATTAATCAATATTGCATTTCCTTCATTTTCTCATTTTCAAGTAGAGAAAAGGAGGAGAGTAAATCAAAACAAATGAGATTAAGGATGGAGATTCTTCCTTGAGTCAATGAATGTGAGTGTGGGTGCTCTGAGTTCACATGTATAATTTGGTGTTACTGAAGAACTATTGTTATTAAAGGAGACAGTTATTTAAAATGTTTATGAGTTCCTCTAAATATTCTCTTGCTTTTCTCAAACGTATGAAAGTCTGCTAGAGGATTTATGACAGTCTATCATCTCACAAATACGTGCTAGACATAGGTAAACTATTCTGTGTAGAAAGTTAATGTCCTTCTGATTTCTCTTGCATATCTTGGTTTTTGTCACAAGAATATTTTCTATTTTATTTTGTCATATTTACTTGTCACAAGGTTAGTTTCATTTCTACTCCATTAATTTCTTTGATTTTCATGAGTGGGATTATTTTTGGAAAAAGTTCCTTTTGAAAAATAAACTTCATTTCTTTTAATTGTTATGATACTCAGAAAATCATATAAAAATGTAGAAAGAAATTCAGTACTTTTAACTAATTAAGTTTACATTATACAAGCATAACTTCAGTCTGGAGTTACAAACTTGGTCCTGTTATTGTGCTTTTACATTCCATTATTGCTTTTACATTCCATTATTTTATGTAATAGTAACATAAGTATATATCATGCAAGATTCTTTTAGATTATATAATGATGGAAATATTTTCTGATATTTAAGTGAATGATAATATAATAAATTATTTAAAATACAATATTAACCATAGGTAAGTCTTAAGGTCATCTTGAAAGACACAAATTCTTTCAAATTCTGTTACATGGAACAAGAGCAGTGATATTTTGGTGGATAAGTGAACATATTTTTAAAATATTTTAAACATTCATATTTCCAAATATTTATGCTATTTTGTAAATGTATTTCTGTAAAATGCTTTAAGAAACTATGTTGATAATGCATTTTACTTTTACATTTACAGAAATTAAATTACAAATATATCTGAAAATGGAAAATGTAGGTAATAGAAAAAATATTGCACTATATAAATATTATGAAATGTTAGTCAATAGTCATACCTGTCTGTCATACTTATATTAATCAGGTTCTTTAGATGCATAGAGATTGTATTCTGCATAGATAGGTAATTTTCAAACCCTTCAAAGAGCTGTAAAATATTGCATTTAAATAACTTAGGGTTCTGTTGATATGAGACACAATTGCTCCTGGCAGCACCTGATAGAAAACTAAACATCAAAGTCACTCCACTTGGAGCTTGTTTGCTTCTTGGTAAAACTGACCTTTTGGGGAAAAAAACCGCCTATACTTCAACCATTGATAAAATTTACGGTATTTATTCTGGACAATCAGGGTACAAACAAAAAGACTGCCAATCCTTGCCAAGCCAGGATAAAATGGTTTTGAAAATTTTCCTGCCTCTGAAAATGATCTGTCAGTTACTCTAGGCCTTTAGCCAAAGTTGGTTGCCCCAGCGTTACAAATTGAGACTTTGCCAATTAGCCAGTTGTCTCTGCCTTTTTTTTGCATGTTCTGCAAGTTGCTTGATTTCACTTCCTGTTTACCCAAGTAATAGTATTTTTCTTCTCGGGAATTCGATGGGATTGAAGACTGGATAGTCATAGTTACTTTCCTCTTATGGCTTAGCTAAGCTATTTATAATAATTCTAATTTGTAATTATGATTTGCCTCTTCCTTTCCATGAACAATACTTGATATTTGTTTTTATTGAACATAGCTTTTTATTAGGCTTAGAACTCTCTTATTTAGACAAAAGGGGGAGAAGCTGTGGATACTCCTTCAGCCAATAACCTTTAAGATTCTGTTAAACTTTGAGCTTGGTATCATGTACTATAAATTGAGATGCAAAGTATGCAAGGGCCTCTTGTCTGCTGGATTCAGTTCAGTTTCCCAGGGCACACAGAAGACTGTGGATAGCTACCCTTTCTGTGAATTTATCACTAAATAAATAAACCTTTGTTATGCTCCATTCCGGGCTATTGTGGAACCGTTTTGTACAACAACAAGATTAATTCCCAGAACTCAGCTAGACGCTCATGATCATGCAGCTTCAGGGCATTCCATATCCTCTTTCACTTCTATGGGCACCAGGGATACACAAGCTATGCAGACATACATGCAGGTGAAACACTCATTCATACATCTAAACTGACATCAATAAGTCTAAACCTCAAGAGTTATGAAGTAATTTGAAACACACTCATCTTCCCTCAACATATGTACCAAGCCAATGCTTTTCTGCAATTATGTAATTGACTGTTGCTTATAACATACACAATTATAATAGTATGCTAATATATCATTTATCAGATAATAGCAATTAACCAATGTTAAATGCTTCAGCAACACAAAGAATTTTAAGTATAGTATTGGGAATGCATATGTGATACTTACTTTCAGTAATGTGTAACTTTGATTGCATTCATACCACTTAGGAAGTGTTTATAAAATGTGAAATATCTTCCCAGCATAGAAAACTTGATAAAAGTTTTGGATCTCTGTAAAATGGAAAATAGGAACTAGACAAAGAGATAAGTGGTTAAGAGTTTGCATTACTCTTGCAGAAGATCCAAAATCATTTCAAAGCAACCACAGGGGGCACCTTACAGCTACCTATGATCCTAACTCTATAGTGTCCAATTTATTCCTTTGGCCAGCATAGACAACTGTATTCATTTGCATATTCACCCACAAAGACATACAAACAAAATTAATTAACAAATTAATCAATAACTAGAGAGTAATACATTCCTAGGTGTAAGAATGATTGTTTTCAATGAGCATGAATATTTCAGAAACAACATGACTTATATTAATTGAAAAACATGTGCAGTTGCTGCTGAATAATTCACTAAAAGTCTGACTAATCTCCAGTGGTTTTCTGATTATTTTCACTAAGTTGAATATTAGTCTATATTTTAAGTTATTGAAATATACCAAAATATTTAAAGTTCATTGTTTTTTATTTCCTTAGATATATAATCCTTAAACAATTAATTCCATGTAAAGTTCCCAATTCCCCAGTAACTTTACTAATTGCTGGCATTGTCTCTTTCTTGTAATATCCTAACATTAGACACTAGTGTCTAGAGTTCTGTCTCAGTGAAAGTTTAATGAAGCAATTTGATTATATGTCTGAATAAAGAATTTACTTCAGTTAATACAGAAAATAGAAAAGAAGTCTCAATAGAAACTGTGGCTATTTGGGGATTAATTCAGTGAGCAACTTATGCTAGTTTAGGGAGTAGGGATATAAGATTCAAGTAAGTTCAAATGCTGGCACTATAGGTATGTGGGAACAGAATGGTCCACTCTGCATGAAACTGGCTTGAAACTGGCACTTTCTTAGCAGTAAATCTGAATTTATGGGAGAGAATTGCAACACAGGGGCTTGACTCAGTTTTAAAGCCTGTCTATTTCTTTATGTGGAAACTATGAGATAGTTTCAACTACTTCAAGTCTTTAATCTCATGGTTTCAAAGCAGATTTTATGCAACCTATGTGCTTTTGTGAAGGAGGCAAAACACTTTAGATGATATTCAATTGTTAAGGATTACCATGCTTGTATTTTTTTGAGAATTTAATTTCATAAAGGAACACACAACTTTTGAAGTACTTTAAACTTTCACCTCTAGCAAGTCTTCTGTCCTCAACAACCAACTGCCCTATACTTTATGGACTCTTCTATAATTTCTTTCTTTATGCATATTTATGTATATATGCATAAACATAGAGACAAACATCGTTAGATAAACACACATAAATATCCAACTGATTAATATCATGCATATTGCATAAATAATGTTTTATATAAATATAGGTATCTAAACAAGTAAAATATCCTCATTTGAATAAGTTTAGGGCTAACCACTTAGATTAGGTGTCTTTCCCTAGAAAAAAAAAAGCTTTTTTCTCCTCACCAGCAGTTTACTACCTTTAGATCTCCATTTTTCTCCACCTATTTGTGCCTGCCAAATAGAATGATCTTTGCATTTCTTGTGAAAGCAATATTGTTTAGCATTCATGGACAAAATATCCCTATCCTGTCCATAAAATACTATCTGAGTCATTCTGTTCATTATGTTATTAAAATATTTCTGCTCCTTTTCCAATATTTACTATTTTCCTTGGCCTTAGGTGTATAGGACATGTTATAGATCTGTCATTTGGTACTGTGGGACAATGTTCTTGTACAATGCAAAGATCTGTCCCTCATATTGGATTAATAAAATGCTGATTGGCCAGTAGCCTGTCAGAAAATATAGGTGGGGTGATCAAAGTAAGAGAATTCTGGAAAGAGGAAGACAGAGACACAAATGTCATCCGGGTGCACAGGAAGCACAATGAGAAGACAGTAGTGAGAAAAGGTACCAAGACACATGGCTAAACATTGATGAGAATTATGGGTAAATTTAAGTTATAAGAGCTAGTTAATAATAAGTCTGTGATAATAGGCCAACAAGTACATAATTAATTAAAGCTTCCATGTCTTTCTTTGGGATTGAATGATTGGAGGATCTGATGGGGAAAAAATTCTGACTACAATTTGGGGCAAGAAAACCACAGTCATTTTTCTCAGCATATTCACCAGTTCTGGATCTCTCTAACAACCTCCATTTTCTGTAAAGGAGGTCTAGTGGATAAAGTGCTAGAGCTGCAATTATCTTTGCTTATGAAGATGAGTATTTATAAAGCATTTGGAAATTTTATTTCATTAGTAACGCAGGAATCGCAGATACTCCTCTGGAGTCACGGCCTCTTCAACCATGGTTTCTTAGCTAGAATAAGTATTATCCAATTCCATCAAGCTTTAGGTATGATTAGCCAGCCATTATTACCTTTAAGATAAATGCATCCCAGCACTCAGCAGCAGAGACAGGCGGATCTCTGTGAGTTCAAGGCCAGCTTTGTCTACAAGAGCTAGTTCCAGGAAAGGCACCAAAGCTACCGAGAAACCCTGTCTCGGAAAAAAACAAAAACAAAACAAAACAAAACAAAAAAAAAAACAAACAAGACACTTAAACTGATAGAATAATAAATAAGTAGAGGATCAATTTTCATTTTTACTTGTCAGGGAGATATTATGATCATAAAAGTTGTTGCCCCAGGATGAGGCATATATATTGCACTCCAGATGTGCTTACCCTTGTAATTTCTCCAAATGCAGGAGACTCATTTGCATAATCTGGGGAGTAGGGAACTGTATTTGCACTTCTGCCCTATTTAAAAAAAAAATTTGTAGAACATCAATTTTTGAGCAACCACTGTTTAAAAATAGGATATCACGTTAGAATGATTATTAAAAATATAGATAATCATTTGTTTTGATACAAATAAAAACACAAACAAAATTGAAACTACAAATGGATTTCTTTACGCAGCATGAAACAAATATTTATCTTTGTCTTAGTTTGTGTTACTATTGCTGTGATGAAACAGCATAAAAACAAATTGAAGAGGAAAGTGTTGGTTGGACTTGTGCTTCCACATCTATAGCTCATCACCGAAGCAATTAGGGTAGGGACTCACACAAGGCAAGAACCTGGAGGCAGAAACTGATGTGGAGGCAATGGAGGGTTTCTTCTTTTTCCTCATGTCTTTCTTAGGCTTTATTCTTTCACAATCAATCACTAATTGAGAAAACGCCCTAGAGCCAATTCTTTTGGAGATATATTCTCAATTGAATTTCCCTCCTTTCAGATAACTTTAATTGTGTGGTTTTTTTCCTCCTTGGGGATCATTGGCTACAGTTCTACGTGGGAAGAGGTAGAAGTTGCGACCAGAGTTAAGAAGGCTGTGAGTACTGAGGAAATTATCTTCTGGGAGTGAGTTTCAGTGAGACAGCACACATTTATTTCAGGATGAAAGAAATATATAGTATGGGGACAGCTGTTGAGCATCACCTAATTTGAGTTTGTAAGCATTATCCTATCATACCACTGAAGCATAATACCTAGTTATATATCACAAAATGGAAAGATCTCCCATGTTCTTGGATAGGTAGAGTCAACATAATAAAAATGGAAATCTTACAAAAAGCAATCTAAAGATTCAATGCAACTCCCACTGTAGGGACACTTCAGTCAGGCATCCAAGCTCAGCGACAGTTTTCAAATAAGTTTAGGCGTCTGGGTCTAGAAATACTGTCCAAAGAGGGTAGAGAGGGAGTCCTGCTGCAAAGGGAGTTCTCCATATCATGCTGAGTTCAGAGAGCTATCGAGCCCTAAACAGCAGTGTCTTCCAACATTCCCCTCCCTGTTTTATTTTATATTGGCGAGGTGTCATCATTAGCCTTGAGAAGCCTGTTGTCTGTATCAGAGGGGTCTAGGTCCTGGTTGCAAACCATGACCTGATTGCTCTTAATTCTAGCAATGGTGATGATCTGCCAGTGGAGGAAATGAGTAAGGCAGTAGGTAAGTATTAAAATACATCATAGCATAATTAGGGTACTAATAATTGAAAAGACCCAAGGGGGAAAAAGGGGTTTGGAACCAGGGCAAAGTTTCTTGGTGATAATACTTGGCCAAAAGGTCCTTGGCAGGGCTTACAGGGTCTTTACATCATGGTACACTAAATTGGACTCATTTACAAAGAATCAACATTATTTTCTCCCAGGACCACACAAATCCCTGCCTTGTTAAGCAGTTATTAGGTCTGTCAAGGGCGTTTTGATTTGCTGCAAGTGAGTTCATCTGTCTTTGGAGTAACTTGAGGCTGTCAGTCATTGACGTCATGGCCTTTTCAAGTTTTCTTGAAAGTCGCCAGCCAGATATTGAGTCTGTGAAAGGGTAAAAGTTTCAATGCCTCCTAAACCCAGAGAAAGGGTGAGAACAAGAACCACTAGCAGAGGGATGAAACTTTCTTTGTGTGGATGAAAGCAAAGGAGGAAAGCAGCTTCTTCCTCTTGAACAGGTATACGAGTTGGAATGGGACTGATGGAACAGGGGGCCAAACCGGACTCTCTGAATGTGGCTGACGGTGGAGGAGGAATGAGAAACCAAGGACAACGGCGATGAACGTGAACTCTACAGCATGGACGGGCTCACTGTGAGCCTTGTCAGTTTGGTTGCTCACCTTCCTGGACTTAGGGGGAGCTGGGAGGACCTTGGACTTAACATAGTGAAGGGAACCCTGATGGCTCTTTGTCTTTGGAGAGGGGTAGATTGGGGGTGTGGGTGGAAGGGAGGGGAGGGAAGGGGGAGGAGGAGGGGAGGAGATGGAAATCTTTAATAAAAAAATGAGGAAAAAAAAAGAATCACAGATACGCAAGAGGTGGATAGAGAGGAGTTAACAAATGGCTGGGCATTTCCCTTCTGCCAAAAACAAAGGGAGGGGCAATGTTTGTCAGCCTGGAAAGAGTGATGTCAGAGAGACATGGGCAATGAGTAGGCTTGTCCTATCTGCAAATACAAACTGGGCAGTAGGACAGGTGGTCAGGCAAGAAGCAGTGAAATTTTCTGTGGTTCTGGGGTAAAGGAGAGTGTTGCTGACTGGCACGGCTGTCAGCACTTACCTATTGTTGGATGCACAAAAGCTGTTAGAGGTGTTAGGATGGGTAGTGAAAGGAGGAAAGTCAACAGCGTATTGAAAGCACTGGTTTCCTGTGACGGTGGCTTTGATCTGTTGATGAGCATGTTTTTTCTGTTTTTATTTTAATTTTAAAAACTACCATTATTCATTTTACATACCTATCTCCTATTTTGGTTCCATTTCTGCCTGACCAGAGTAAGTAAGCTCTCATTAGCTTAGGTAAGTTGTTTCAGTGGGTACACCCTTCAAGGTCTTGACCCCTCTCTCTTCCCACTCTTCAACTGGACTTTGGGAGCTCAGCCCAGTGCTTCACCGTGGCTCTCTGCCTCCATCAGTTGCTGGATAAAGGTACTATGGTGTTATTTAAGAAAGTCATTAATCTGACTACAGGACAAGGCCTGTTCGGGAACCCTCTCCACTATGGCTTAATTAGGTCTTAGGCTCATTCTTGTGGATTCCTGGGAATTTCTCCAGTGCCAGGTGTCTTGCTAGCCCTATAATGTCTCTCAATCAAGATATCTCCTTCCCTGCTTTCCATTTCTGTCCTTTTTCCAACTTGACTATTGCATTTTCTCAAGTCCTCCTTCCCCTCTTGTTCTCTCCTCCTTCTCCTCTTCAGTCTTCCCTTCTCTCCCCATTCCCATGCTTCCCATTTTCTCAGAAGATCTTCTCTATTTCCCCTTTCTAGGGAGTTCTATATATGTTTCTCTTAGGGTTCTCCTTGTTGCTTAGCATCTCTGTGGTTGTGGACTAAAGGCTCACTATCCCTTCCTTTACAGCTAGTACTCACTTATGAGTGAGTATATATCATGCTCATCTTTCTGGGTCTGGGTTAATTCACTCAGGATGTTTTTTTTTTTTTCTAGTTCCATCGATTTGCATGCAATTTTCAGGTTCCCGTTACTTTTTACTGTTGAGTAGTACTTCATTGTGTAACATACCATATTTTCTTTATTCATTCTTTGGTTGAGGGGCATCTAGGTTGTTTCTAGGTTCTGGTTATTACAAATAATGCTGTTATGAACAAAGTTGAACAAATGTCCTTGTAGGTTGATTGACCATCCTATGTGGATATGCCAAAGAGCTGGGTCCTGAGGTAGGTTGATTGCAATTTTCTGAGAAACTGCCATACTGATTTCCAGAGTGGCTGTACAAGGTTGCATTTGCACCAGCAATGGAGGAGTGTTCTCCTTACTCTGATTCTTCTCCAGCATAAGCTATTAGTGGTATTTTTAATCTTAATCTTTCTGAAAGGTGTAAGATGGGACTCTTATAGGGGGGTTTGTGGGGGTCCTCAACTTGTATGTTGTTGGGTCTATGAGACATTTTAAATTTTATTGGGAGTTTAGCGTGAGATTTTTTGAGTATGTTAGTGACCCAATGGACTTATAGGCCTCTGCTTCTTACCGGTAGGGCTGAGCGTGGCACCACAAAGCATATAAAGTTGGCATAGGTTTTCCATCTTTGTCATATGTTGATTTAGAGTCTTTCTTTTCCAGTGATCGCCTCTCTTACAGTATGGATAGATGTACTTAGGAGCTTTAAGAGCAGCGGTGTTTTTGCTTGGGAAATCTTTCCAGTGCCAGATTCCCCAATTTTGAATTGGACTGTAATATGAATATAAAGGAATTTTTATTCAAGAGAAAAGACCTGATATGAGGCAATCCCAATGTCATGGGTAGCCATGATCCAGCTATCATAATGTTGATATTTTTTTAGTCCTTGGCAAGCCTACCTGTGTTCTGGCATTGTTCCTTCCCAGTTAAAATTGTTTAGGGACATTGATTTGGCTGTGCAGTTTGTTATTTTTCTGCGCAGAGTGATTATACTCAGCATGAATTTCAGGAGAGCTTCCATTAGTTTTGATTTAAAAAGGTCAGGGAGGAGGCATTTCCAGGTTCTTTGGGCAAGGTATTCAAAAAGTCCCAGGCTTGAAGAACATATAAGTGGACCTGTTTAAAGAAGTCAGGGTGGAGTGGGGTCCATTGTATTCCTGTGGAAAACTGACCCTGAGCAAACAGTTGGTCATAATTACAGTGTATTGATTGAGCAGGAGAAAGAGGGTTTTCCTTGTTGTAGTAGTCTTATTCGGTGATTATGTAATTCATTTTTGTATCCTGCATTTGTCATTCATCTCTAAACAGGGCTTCTTAATGGACAAGTAGAAAACTGGGAAGAATGGATCAACAAATGTCTCTGCAGTCTTGGGGAGTTAAAAGGGTGCTAGTGAAACTCTGTAAACTAGACTTGGTCCTATCCTAGAAGATGGCTTGTCATAAGTTTATTAAGTGTGTTGCCAAGATGGGGTCCCAAGCATACAGAAACTGTCTTGTTACATGTAGATTAACAGGGAAGATGCCTGTGGGTAGAGGCTTGGTATTGCTGGGCCACTGTGCTTGAGGAAACTGGGAACAATTGCTCCTACTATTACTGGGATGCTTAAAGGGGAAGGTGCCACAGGTGGTGCTGCTGAGGACTGGGGAAGGCTCTTTCAGACGTTGGAAGGGGCGTTTGCTTTTGTATCTGGGTCTTGGCACTCTGTAATCAAAGAGGACTCTGGGTCTTTGTCCAATGAAGGCTTGTAAGTGGGAAGACAGGAGTAAAGGGGGAGGGTAGTGTTGTGGGTGCTGAATAACTTTCAGCTAATTAAATTGGTTGCTTTTTCCAGGGCCGCTAAGTCGGTTACAGGGCTGGATTGTTCTCTTCATTTCAGTTTTCCCCTTTGTCTCCCTGTGCTTTTTTTTTTTTATGGATAGTGTTGAGATTTTGGAGCTTTTCTAAACATTGCCTAATGGCAGCTATTACAGGGAGGAAGGAGAGTGGCAAGAGATACCCTTCCTGGACTTCCTTTTTACAACCAGGTTGGAGACGCAGATCCAGACATCACCATCGGAGACAGGACTCGGGGTACAAAATGAAGTACTTAGCTCCAGAAGTCTAGGCCTTCCTTTTGGGAGAGTTTAAATCTTCCTGATTTAAGTAAGGCTTTAAGGGACCAGATTTGGAGATGTCTCTCTGAGGTGATAGTGACTTCCCTGTTACAGAAAAGAGAAGTGCTGCCCGTGGCATCCAACTTTCCCTAGCCAGTTTCCCTACCAGGGGACTGAAGTGCGCCAATGAACACAAGCCTGTCGGCAGATTGAAGAAACTGGCAAACATCCTAGAGGTGTTTCATTGGTTGTTGCTTTACAAGGTTTTCATGAAAGACAACAAAGGTTATTGCTTATGCCCAGTTCAACTGTCTGGGTCTGGGAAGAGGTTAAGAGGACCTTCAGCCAATGGAAGAGAGTTGTCTTGACAGCAAGGTCTCAATTGCCTGTTAACTGTACATAGTACCTCGCAAAGGACCAATGCAAACGTACAACAAAGAAAGGAAGAGAGAAAAGAGACTGCCAGTCCGTGGACATTAAGGCCAGGCAGAGAATGCCTCTACCATTTGGTGATGCGGGGATAGGTTGGTGTGGTAGGGGATGGGGAGTGGTACTTACAAACTCCATACATCCCAGGGAGTCCCCTGTTTAGGCCTCAGCTGTGGGTCTTTTCCTTTCTCTGGGAAAAACTGTCCATCCATCTGGGAAGAAGGCGGAAATAGAAGCAGTATGCAGAGTTCAGAAAGCTATGAACTCTGGTCTTCTGGGAGTCAGCTTCAATGAGAAAGCTCAACTTTATTTCAGCATGAAGGGAATATATAGGGCATGGACAGCAGCTGGGGTATCACCTAATTTGCATTAGGCAGCATCCTCCTGTCATACAGCTGGAGCACAATACCTAGTTATCATATGGGCGGCGGGGGAAGAGTTTTTGCAGGGAACTATGTCAAAGGTCACAATTAAGATACATCAGGCATCCAAGCTCAGGGAGAGCTTCAAAATAAAGTCACACATACAGACCTAGAGACACTATCCCAATAGCTTCGAGAGGGAGTCCTACTGCAAAGGGTGTCCTCCATATTAGCCCAAGCTCAGAAAGCTATCCATGTGTGGTGAATTGCAGACTTGAGCAACAAGTCTTCTAACACTTAACTTGTATCAAGTTAACATATATTAGCAAGCACAAACAATTTATGAATTTTGTTCTATTTTATTAAATTAAAATAGAAAACACACAAAATTCTTATCAATATAACATGAGAACTTTAATGTTGGCATTTACAAATTACTTCTAGTTTTGTTTTTAATATTATTTATCACTTACTTTATAAATCATTTATTGGACCAACAACAGAGCATCTGCAATGTAAAGCTTTATTCCCTATCATAAATGAATGTTTTGATGATATGACAGTTGTGTTTGAATATTTAATGTTGGCAAAGCTTGATGTTATCATGAAATAGTACATTTGAGAGATGACAAAGGTCTATCAATTTTAATTGTCAAAATACTACTGAGATATTATTTCTAGTCTCCAAGTGAAAATTCATTTGATGCTGAAATTATAAATGATACAAATCTATGAATTTAGATAAATCTAATTTATTCTTTCCTCTCTCTGTGTTTGTTACTTTTTGACATATTTTTATAAATACTTCATTTAAATTTTCTGTCTCCTATATGAATGAAAATACTAAGTAAGTAACTCAATGTTTGACTGCTTTCTTTACTCTGAGTCCCATTAGATCTTACAGGTCTATATGCCTTTATTTGTAAATTTTAAAATTGTCTTTATTTAAAATTTTTGAAAAAAATTATGCATTTAACTCACATTATCTAAATATTTTACTTTCAATACCTGAATAAATTTTACTCCAACATGCATTTACATTTATTTTTAAATATGTTTTTGTGCCTATGTGTGCTTATGGGAACCACAAATTTGAAAGGATACCCTAAAGGACAAAAGAGTATGGTGTGGGTTTCCTGGAACTAGAGTTAAATCCAGTTGAGATCTGCCTTGTTTAGATGTTTGGGACCTACTTGCATTCCTTGCAAAAGTAGTAAGTCCTTTTAACCACTGAGCTATTTCTCTAGCACCTTAGATTAATAGTTCATGCCCTAAATTATCTTATTGATGGAAGAGACTTAGATTGAAGGCATAAGTGCTCTCTCTGAGGGCTGCAGATATAGCTCAGTGATAGAAAGTTTGCCAGCTAATTGTGATGCTCTGGATTCAGTCCTCAGCAACACAAAGACAGAAAAAGGAAACAAAAATTCTATTAGAAATGTAAACATTCTAAATTCAAAAACATTTTTATCAGTTTTTGAAAGCTTTACTAATTTTTATTTAATATATATATGTATTATTTTTATGAACTTTAATTGTACTCATCCTATCTCCTAGCTCTAACTCTGAATTTATGTGTGAAGACTCTATAATCTTTGAAATAAATGTACATACCTGAACACATACATACATACACAGACATTCATACAAACATAGTTTTTACTTGTATGATAATATGGTTAATGCTTCTAGGTTTCATTATCGTTGGTTTAATTTTGTTAATAGTACTATTTTAACATCAAGATGTATGTAGTGGGTGCATTTCTTGGGAGTTTCCTTAAATATCTACAATTATGTGCGAATATCTGTAGGTGTGTGTGTGGCATGTATGTAGGATGTTAATGAGGGGGTATGATAGCAATATATAGAGAAAAAGAAGACAGAAATTAAATGTCTGCTACTTGCTGAGTCACGATGAAAAAATAGTAACAAATGCACTTTGAACTATGAGCACAATGAATTTTAAGTATCTTGTAGAATGACAAACATAATGTAAGACATAAGAAGCTTAACTGAGGTAGCAGTCTCTTGTGATTTCTTAATTTTTGCTTGAAATTCAAAGGAGATGTTAAGATAAAGTAGTTTTGTTTGGTAAAGAATATTTGGAACGAGGATTTCATTTCAGTATTGACTATTTTTTATGCTTCAGCAGGCTCAAATTGATTGAGTAATAATTGTGTTCCTGAGTAGAGTATGTTGTAATTTATGAAATAAATTAATAAGTAAATTTATTCTTATTAACATTAACTAAAGGGATTGGTAATGTTGACTATAAAAGATGAGCATCATTCAGCATTGAAATCTGTATTTTGTCATGTCTCTGGGAGGAGTCTAGTTTAAGTTAAGAAGTATCGGAAGATTCTTTCTAAATGCAGAAGGTAACGTCATGCATTGCGGATCTGATGGAATGAACATGAAGTGCTCCAATGCTTAGAAAATAAGAATTCATCACTTTTGCCTCTTGAATGTTAATAAATATAAACAACCTCCTTATGGTTTGTTGCTATAAGTCCCCTGCTACATTTTATTTTATCTCCTGGAAATCTTTGTGTCCATTTAAATTATTATTATTAATTCCAGAATACCCCAACCAACACACACACACACACACACACACACACACTATGAGAAAGAATTCTGAATACTCCATTTTTGGTGTAGTTTTGCTAAGATTGCTACATTTGTATCTATTTCCTTTCTTTATGACACAGATTGTCTCTTTCTGTTGTATGAGTTTGAGTTTGTGCTTGATTGATGTCTAAATATCGTGTCTGTCCCTGTTTCTATTTGTGATCCTAACAAACGACTTTTGCTCTCCATTTATTACATAGCACAGAAAGTATTTCATGGAGAGGGATGAGAGATACTTTATAAAAATCTATAACATGGTTTTAGAAGGTATAAAGTTTTATTGACTAAAATTGACACAGCTGACTCAAATAAAAATTAGTGCAGGAGATAACAGTGCAAACAGTTATCAACCAATATTCACATTGCTTCCATAACTTAGGTTATAACACTTGTCTTATAACTTTGTCTTTTAAATTTTTGTTTCTTTCAACCAATCACTACCACCATACCATGCACACATACAAACATGTATTGCTCTCTGAGTCACAGCATAAAAGAGTTCATACTTAAGACAGCAGGTATGCATTAGCTTAGTTTGTAAAAGCAGATTACATGGGAAATCTAAGGCAAGGAAAGTTAGTCATGAAACTATTTTCTTAAAGATCAATTAATTAAACAGGCTGACCAGACAGTAGCTTGATTTCTTTCTTTTTTATTTAACTTACTTCTTGAAAAGAATACAAACTATCTTTTTTCATTTTACATAACAATCTCTGTTTTCTCTCCCTCCCCTCCTGCAATTCCTTCTACCTATCCACCCCAACCTTCATCCGTTCTTCAGAGAGGGTAATGCATATTGCTTTGGGGAAGGTCCAAGACCTTCCCTACTATATCTAGACTGAGCAAGCTATATATCCTAAAAGAACAGGCTTCCTAAAAGCCAGTACAAATATAGGGATAAGTCCTGGTGCCACTGCAAATGGCCCTTTGTCTGTCATCAACCTTTAGAGGGACTAGTTTGGACCTAAACTGGTTCCTTCCTTGTCTGGCTGGAATTGGGGAGCTTCCGTTAACTCAGGTAAGCTGTTTCAGTGGGTGTGTCCATGTCTGAGATATCATCTTACACCTGTCAGAAATACTAAGATCAAAACCACCAATGGTAAGTTATGCTGGAGAAGGTGAAGAGTAAGGGGAACACTCCTCAGTTGCTGGTGGGAATGCAAACTTGTACAACTACTCTGTAAATCAGTATGGTGGTTCCTCAGGAAATTGGGAACCAATCTACCTCAGGATTCAGGACTACCACTCTTGTGCACATACCAAAAAGATGTTCAATCATACTATAAGAACATATGTTCAGCTTTGTTCGTATCAGCTTTATTTGTAATAGCCAAAAACTGAAAACAACCTAGATGCCCCACAACCGAAGGATGGATAAAGAACATGAGGCAGATTTACACAATGAAGTAAAAATCAATGACATCTTGAAGTTTTCATGTGAATGAATGGTACTAGGGGAAAAAAATCCTGAGTGAGGTAACCCAGAACTAGAAAGATGAACATGGTATGTACTCACTCTTAAGTCGATACTAGCTGTAAAGCAAAAGATATTGAGCCTATAGTTCGTGATCCTAGAGAACTTAAGTAACAAGGTTAACCCTAAGAAAAACATCTAAAGAGCTGTCTGGAAATGGGAAATAGACAAGATCACTGAACAAAATTGGTAGTATGGGGATAGGAAGAGAAGGGAAAGAGGAGAGGACAAGGGAAGGAGGGAGGAGAACTTGAGGGTATGGGAGAGACGAGATGGAGGAAGGACAAAGATGAGAGCAAGGAAAGATATTTTGATTGAGGGAGCAATTATAGGATTAGCAAGAAACCTGACATTAGAGAAATTCCCAGGAATCCACAAGGATGACTCCAGCTAAAACCCTAAACAATAGAAGAGAGGGTGCCGAACTGACCTTGCCCTGTAGTCAGATTGAAGAATATCTTAAATGTTACCATAGAAACTTCATCTAGCAACTGATGGAAACAGAAGTAGAGATCCGGAGCAGAGCACTTGGCTGAACTCCCAAAGTCCAGTTGAAGAGTAAGGGGAGTGAGAATATGAACAAAGAGAACAATCTAACTTTTTAAAAGAACTCAGGTCTTACTTACTTTGGCTATGGGATCCAGAAACAGTTACAGTAACTTTGAAAATCAGAGATACTTTTTTTTTTTTTTTTTTTTTTTTTTTTTTGTTCGAGACAGGGTTTCTCTGTGGCTTTGGAGCCTGTCCTGGAACTAGCTCTTGTAGACCAGGCTGGTCTCGAACTCACAGAGATCCGCCTGCCTCTGCCTCCCGAGTGCTGGGATTAAAGGCGTGCGCCACCGCTGCCCGGCCAGAGATACTTTTGTAATAAGGTATCATACTGTTAATTAAAATAAACCCTCCTTCTTTTGTAAGCTGATTTCCAAAAATATTTCTTACAAGATCATGCAAATTTTCACTATTTTAAATTTTAAGCCAAGAGTGTGGTCACTGTTTTGATAAGTCTAAATATGTGGTTGCAAGGCCTTTGAAACTTATTTTCAAGTACAATTTTATAAAGCTTGGAAATTCAAATTACAAAATCCTGTGCTTGTGATATTTAGAAGTTAATTATTCATTCTTTTGGGTGTTAAAAATAAATAATTAAAAGAATATTTTTAGTGGAGGCATGCTTCTTGAGGAGAAAGAGAGGAACAAGGACCTTCTCAGCAACAACAATAAGGACCGTCATATGGGACTTTGGTAATCTGACTATTTTCTGAGCATACCTTGAGAATCTGAGTAAGGTTTAGACACTAATTTGTTTTGTAAAGGAAATTTCGACACAGTAATATTCATGTGATCTCATGTTTACTGTTTATCAGTCTTTTCAGAGCAAGAGTAGAAGAGATTTTTCAAAAAGTAATAGGGGATCATAAATATTCCAGTTAAATTTCTGTTATTATGATAAAATTCTTTCCAAAGAACCTTGGGAGGAAATGGTTTATTTGGTTTACACATTCCCATCATTGTTCCTCGCTGAGTGAAATAGGGCCATAATTTTAGAAGGAGAAGAAGCAGGAATCATGGAAGACATGAAGAGAAGAGCCTAGACCAAAATTATCCCTAAAGGTGTTCTCTCCTTCAACTTCCTAATAAAGCCGTTTCAGTTGTATAGCATGAAAGGCCCATAAAGAAAGTTCAACTCTTCTACAAGTCCTACACTAACTAGTAGTGGAACCTGGCAGAACTAAGCATGAGACACTAATTTAATAAAAATGGAATATTCAAGATTGAACAGACCACGGAGTCTTGAACCATTCTAGAGTATGCCTAAGGCCTGATAAGATATAGCAAGGCTGAAGTTCCAGTAGAGATACACTGTGAGTCCACTGCATGAGAATGCGAGGTGAAGCCTAAATTGCATGGAAACTATGAGATATTGGAGACTTTCAAACTATGACAGATGCTTCTAAGAAAGCTGTAAGTATAAAGTGGAGTTTCTCCAAAGGAAAAGTTATGTGCATTGCAGTCTTATACATGGAATGAATGAATTCCTCAGGCCATTTGCAGACCATATGATTTCATCATGATACCTGGTTACCAGGGATAGAGCCACATGATTTATTATTTTCCCTTCAGGGTTTAACACTTGATCATTCCCTGCTGTACACTCTATTCTGTTAGGCATTATTTTTTTTGTTCTATGCCATTTTTTTATGTGTGTGATGTTTGTAATTCAAGAGATTGTTTCCAGTCTCAGAAATGACTGTACTTTTCAGAGTTTTAAAACTATTACAGACTACATGATATCTGAAATTGAACTGTGTGTATTATTCACTGTTAAGTGGTCATGTGCATATGTGGACGAGGAGTGATAGTTTATGATTTAAGAGGATTATGCCTGGGCATCAAATTGGTGAGGGCAAGAATCATAATGGTTAGTTTCATTTTTAAACTTGGAAGATGCAGAACCCTTCCTGCAATAAAATCAACTGGCATGTCACAATATTTTTGGAGGGTAATTCAAATGTGAGGACCCATGCTCTATGTGGACCATGCTGTTTCTCAGCTTAGGATGCAGAGTGTGTAAAATAAGAGCATTCAGAGCAGGACCTTTCACCATTCTCATTTTCCTTGATGTGGATGAAAAAAGACTAACCATCTTTGCTCATGACACCAAGCACTACCTTCTCCTCCATGATTTACAGGCAGAAATACACTATTTCCCTTAAGTTGCTTTAATCACATATTTCATGCCAAGACTAAGGTAAGCAACTAAGAGACCAAATTCATGAGATTTTTCCCAGTATGGCTGAAATATATTAGAAATTGAAATGATTTGCTCTTGCTCTTATGAAACGTGTATAAAAGAAAAAGAAATTTAATATGAATACCCCTTTGGTGGCAAAGAAAAAGTTTCTGAAAATCTTAACTGATGAATATCACATCTTGCTTAGATTACCAATTATATGACTGGGTTACCAAACATAATTATTTCATCTCTTTATTTAAAATATGAAAACAAAATGAGTTATTTCCTTCGGTTTTTTGTTGATTTTATTGAGCTATACATTTTTCTCTACTCTCCTCCCTTTTTCCCCTCCACTTCAATCCTCTCCCATGGTCCCCATACTCCCAATTTACTCGAGATATCTTGTTTTTTTTCTATTTCCCATGTATATTAGATCCATATTTAAAATGCCAGAAATTGGAAACAACAAAGATGCCCATCAACAGAATACTGGACAAATATAATGTCATACATACTCATTGGAACATTATCCTGTCTCTAAAAATGAAATCATCAAATTTTCATGTAAATGAACAGATCTAGAAAAAAATATCTTTCTGAGTGAGATAGCTCAGACCCAGAAAGAAAAATATGTTATAAAATGTCTTATTATGTGTAGTGTAGTTGTTCAGTCAATGATGATCAAACTACCATCCACAGAAGTTAAGTACAGAGTAAGGGACAAGATTCAGCATGACAGTCTCCCTGGGAAAGTGAATTAGAATAGGTAGTTATGAATGAACTTGGAGGTGAGCAATGAGGAATAGAAAGAAAAAGTCTAGTGGGAAAGAGAGAAAAAGTTGGGACAAGAAAGGAAATATCGGGATAGAGACCTAAATTTAGAGTCACTTGAGGGGTAATGTGGAAACTTAATATATTAGAAGCCCCCTAAAATATAGACACATATTAATGTGATTTAAATGCAAATTTCCATATAATGGGTGAGATGGAGCCACAGCTGAACATCCCTTGTCACCAAATGAAGCTCCCAGCTCTAACGTTGGGTTACATATAATTGAGTTCTTGGACAATTGAGGTACCATAAGAACCCTAAACAATGCATGCTGTTTCTAAAATAATAGGTGTTCCTGAAAACAGAGCAATTCTCCAATGCAAAACACAACAATTACACAACTCGCTGAATATGGAGAAGTCAATCTGGTGCTCACATAGAGTTCACACCTACTTGCTAGCATTGGTGGTATGGGAAGGTATTCTGCACTGTAACAAAGTGCATATTTTATTCCTAGTCACAAAGCTTTCTATCTACAGTATTTTGCTACCTGTGATTTTTACTAGTGCAATGGTGACACAAAGTTTATTAGAATAAACATCTACATCTAATTTGACTTAAGCTTGCTTCATGAGATCCAACTTCTCAACACCATGAGACTAGATAGCCCAGGCACCTATGGTAAAACCAAACACTGAAAGGCTCTCTTTATTCTGTTTGTTTTGTCTTATTCTGGTAAGATAATTTTATTTTATCCTTTTTCCCACTTTATTTTATTGTATTATTTTTCCATAGAAGCTTCTTTGTTTTCTAATGCTAGACAGAATATGCGTGGATCCCTTTTGGAAGGGAAGACTTGGAGGAATTGGGAGGTATAGAAAGAGAGGAAATCAGGTAATATTATGTGAGAAAAAAAATCTATTTTCAAAAAACAAGAAAAATGAAATTAATCAAAACTGTATATATTTTTGCTATGACTGTGCTATTCAGCTCCTTCTTTTCCCATAATATGAAGGATGGAACTTTTCATAACCCAGAGCTCTTATTCTTTCTGTTTATATTCACTTTAACATTCATTATTAATATTTTATTAATATTTACTGTGTTATCACATTCCTCTACATTTTCTCCCATCCTTTATTCTCTGCTTTCTACATTTTACTTTCTTTTTTTTTTTTTTTTTTTTTTTTTTTTTTTTTTTTTTTGGGTTTTCGAGACAGGGTTTCTCTGTAGCTTTGGAGCCTGTCCTGGAACTAGCTCTTGTAGACCAGGCTGGTCTCGAACTCACAGAGATCCGCCTGCCTCTGCCTCCCGAGTGCTGGGATTAAAGGCGTGCGCCACCGCCGCCCGGCTACATTTTACTTTCTATCGGCAATGTTTCTACTGAGATTTTATTTCACTTGTTTGGTTTTTATTTCCAACATTCTATCAGTTATGAATTATTTTATCAGTTCTACCTACATTTTCCTATCTTGGACTGATTTTCTCAGTTCATCTATATATTGGTTTCTATTTTCCTGCAATATAGTCATATCTTCTTTGCGTTGTTTAAACACAGTTTTAATCATTCTTCTGAATTACCTTTCTGGTTGTTCTTCCAAATGTCTCTCATTAGATGCAATTAACATGGATCAGTGATTTTTGCTGGTGAGAAATTTTCTTCATTTTGAATGTTTGTTCATTTTGCTTGTTTATTTTGTTTCTAACATGACATACATACATCTACAGTCACATTGTTGGTTGAGTTTTCTTTAAACTTTTATTTTTGAAAAATCTAGTTTTTTTTGCTTTCTGTTATTTCAACAATCTTATTTGCTGTAGTCAGTAGATAACCAAGTCCTAGTAGGATTTTAGAATCCTTCATCTCCTTCATCTCTTCATAATGTCTGAATTAACAACTGCTGATGGTATTAAGAAGCTTGACTGACAGACTTTGGAGGGGTATATATCCATGAATATGCAAATAAATATCTAGAACACTTCTTTTTTATTGATTTTTATTAAGCTCTACATTTTTCTCCTTCCCTCCCCCTTTCTCTCCCCTTCTTCTTCAAACCTCCCCAAGGTTGCCATTTACTCAGGAGATCTTGTCTTTTTCTACTTCCCATGTAGATTAGATCTGTGTAAGTTTCTCTTAATGTCCTCATTGTTGTCTAAATTCTCTGGGATTGCATTTTGTAGGCTGCTTTTCTTTGCTTTATGTTTAAAACATAGAACACTTCTTGATATCAATATTATTAAGTAAAACAACATCATTAGGTTTTCCCCTAGGGCCTATGACTTTTCTAGTCATGTGGGTTTTTTTTTATAAAGTTTGTACTACCAAGCACAAATTCCCTCCTGTGGAACAGGACTGCAATTCCATCAAAAGAGTCTTTTCTTATTCCAAAAACAGTCTTTACATTAGTTGACATGGTATGCCTGTAGATCAGTATTGTAGCTTATAGTATCCAGTGATGATTAAGACCACTATGTCTTTTCTTCCCCAGAGATCTACATAACACCTTCTAACACAATGAAAGCTAGGGATCAGGTACATTCCTGGTTAGTTTTAAGATTGATTCCCCTGTTGTGTTAGAAAATTTTGTGTCAATTGCACACAAACTAGAGTCATCTGAGAAGAGGGAACCTCAATTGAGAAAATCGTGCTGTAAGATCAGACTGTGGGCAAGTCTGTAGGGCATGTTCTTCATTAGTGATTGATGGAGCAGGTTTCTTTCCACTGTGGGTGCTGATATCCTTGAGCTGGTGGTCCTGGGTTCTATAAGAAAGCAAGCTGAGCAAGACACATGGCAAAAGCCGGTAAGCAGCATTCTTCCATGGCCGGTGCATCATCTCTGGTCTTCAGTTTCTAGTGCTTTTTGAGTTCCTGTCCTGACGTCCTTCAGTGATGAACAGCAACATGGAAGAGTAAGCCAAATAAACTTTTTGACCCCAGCTTCGTTTTGGTCAGGGTGTTTCATCATAGCAATAGAAATCCTAACTAAGACAAGTATACTGCAATCAATGAGTGTGATTACTACAGTGATAGGTTCTTATTATATCATTATTGTGGGCTAATAAGAGAACTGACAGTACTTCATAGTGGCTTTGGTACCCATGCAACCTAATAAATAGGTAGACTTGTAACCCATGCTGGTCACCAATATGTTTCATAAAATAATTCAAATTTTCTGCAAGGACATTGTTTAGTGATGTAGTAATATACTTCCTTTTATTTAAAAAATTGTTTAATGGGTAATGATGTTTCATAAGGTTTTTTCATACATCTTTAGTTTTGCTTAACTGAACTTCATTTCCCTCACACACACACACAAGGCCCTTAGTCCCACCCCACTACCTCTGTAGCTCCTGGTGCTCTCCTCCTGTTATTTCATAACATATACGTTCTGTTATCTCACACCTTTAAATTGTGTGAGCCTATTTGGTTTATGCTCACACAGTAAGCATATTTGCATACTGACAAATGGTATGCATTTTCCTGTTCTCTGCAACAAGAGAGATTATCATTCATTTTGACAGAAACTGTTACTGCCAATCCAATTCCTGAATCAAAGCACATCACAATGTTGAGTGACCATTTTCTTTATTTTCTTTTCTGTTTTGTGACTTTATACATAAATTGTATCACTCCATAAGAACAAAGATTAAGGGTTAAGAATTTAAATGTTTGCTTACTTAGTATTACTTTCCAAAACTGATTTTGTATCCATAAAAATGGCACTTAAATATTTATTGTACATATTCTGTCCCTTATGTCAATGAGATTTTTTAAGAGTCTTGTTTCAGGTAGACTAAATGATGCTTATGTCAGCACAAGGATGTTAAGAACTTCTTACCATTACCTTCCACAAATGTTTAACATCATACTTTGGACTAGGAAAATGCTAGTGAGATATTGATGGTTAAAATGTAGAATAAGGCCATAGTATATAAAAAATTGAACAGTTAGCTAATACCAGTAGCTATTCAATTTGTCATCTTTCCTTGTCTTTTGATATCTTAAAGGAAGGGAAGTAATGGGATACTGGGTAAGAAAATTATATTATAAAAATACTTTTTCAGAATGATAACATCTTATTATTGTCCTTCTCTGAAGGGCAGGAAGATATGCAAATTTGTGAGACTACATGATTAGAAAACTGTGCTGAAAATAACATAAAATATCAAAATGTATTTTGTTACGTACTTGGCATTTTCTGTATGAACACAATAAGAATGTAGATGAAACTGCATAGAGGAAGTATATGCATATATACATACTTGAAATACATATGCTGAAGGGATCAAAAAAGAGAAATATAATAAAGTTATTTTGACCCTATACCTATGAAAATGTCTGACAATGCAAAATACCATCTTTAATGTTGTTTACACTAACTGTGTATCCTAAGATGAATGTCAAGTCATGGGAGAAAATAGGCATTGAAAATGAGAAAGGTAATATCTTTTTTCAAACATACTTAAAATTTAGTTATGACTGAAAATGGAACTCTGCTGAGCAGAATGAAGAAATAGTACAGTCAGAATATTATACAGCTTTTATCTTCTTAACACTAGGAAATTTCAACTTCCTACTGCTGCTTTTATGTACAGTTCTCACGTATTTATTTTTCAAAAGGGAGCATATTAGAAAAATGGCATTAAAGTGGAATCAAAACAAAAGAGATTCTTCTTTATTTTTATATTTTTTTTGACTCAGATCCATTCAGTAATGGACAAGGTGTAATATCCAATTCAGTTACATTTTTGGCTTTCTGTAAATTTTAGGAAAAGCTTTTTCAATTTATACATTTCTTTATAATTAAAAGCCATCCAGATAAATTCTAAGCCTTTTAATTAGTCTATATTTTACATGGTAAAATGAAATGGCTTCTGTTTATATCGATGAACAGGAATGGTAATTTAGACTTATGAGGGTTCTTAAAGATGAAGAGAATTATCTGTAAACCACTCCCAAACCATGGAAACTACTCTATCCATGGAATAACATGTGTACCTCTTCATGAAAGTCACATCCTCCCTGTTCAAATAATGTGACATGCAAATTCAGCCACATCCTCCTGTTTTCACACCCAGCAACTGTCCACCTTCCTTAGCTCACACCTCCAATCTCAGTTTTCCCATCAAACTGTCTTCTCTTGGATGGCTCTTTGTGGATATTTTCTTTTTTATTTAGAAGGAAGTACAATGGAGACAGAATAAGAGATCCTGGGGCATGTACTCATAAAGCCATTACTTATCCACTTTTCAAACAATTACTTAACATTTCCAAAGTCTACCAACAATGTATCAAATATGGTAGACATAATTTCTTAGCCTATGAGAGGGAATTAGAGAGAGCTAGAGACAAATACCAAATACTTTGTTACTCAGAGACTAAGAAAAGTAATGCATGTAGCCATTAAAATTTAGAAAGATCAAAAGTTTATACTTAGAATTCTAACCTTTAAATAGCTAAGATAAATTTATATTGTTTCCATTTCTTAAGTTCAATACAATTTGTAAAATCAGATTTAAGAAACTGTACTGCTAGCTGGAGCACATTTCTTTTACACAGATTAAGAATAACTAAGAGATAAAAATACTTGGAATGTTGTCAGTCCTGTGCATTTTAGGGGTTGAGGTTCCAAAATTAGGTTAACACATATAGATGGTAAATTTTTCATGAAAAATGTAGAAAGGATATTTAAAAATCAATGGAAAGAAAAAATAAATATCAAAAGTAACCAAAATCTGAATATAATTCTTATCAAATTTATGCAATGTATAAAAGAATTTGACAAGATCTCAGTATTATTTGTTACTTAAAAATTGTAAAGTAAATCGATTAGCTACAATTCCAACTGTTTTATAGTGGCATGACTGTTGACAACCATAAAAGAGCATGCAGTTTTTTTCCATTTAATTCTAGAGGTCCTGCAGCAGGACAAACAATTACGTTGCTCTTGACAGTATATGAACAGTGCAAATGTAGTCTCAACATATTAAAGAAGCTTTTTAAAAATACCACATTCAAACATAAAACATCATATGAGACCTACTGTCAATTAGTTCATATTCTCCACCCAGAAGAGCAGAAAAAGATGTATTCAGAACTTAAATGGAAAAAAAAATAAAGCTGTTACACTGAAAAATAATATTAGTTAGAAATAAGTATACAGGAAACTCTTTTGAAATTAACCTACCTTTAATGACTACATGTGAAAAATATAGGAAGCTCTGGAAAATATAACCTACATGCAGAAATAAATAAAGTGAAAACATTTTTCAGGAATCGACAGAGAAAGGTGAAGCTAATTTGTTAAAATATAAAGCTCCTTAGATTCGTGAGAGGTCTGCGTGATGGAGAGCTGTAAGTTTCTATTAAAACAGAAAGAAGTGCTAGAAGAGATGGCTGGCCAGTTAAGAGCGCACAGTGCTGTTTTTCCAACGAACCCGTGTTCAATTCCCAACCACCGCATGGCAGATTATAACTATGTGTAACACAAGTTCCCATGGATCTGACTCTCTCAAACACCAATGTACATGAAAAAAATTAAAAGAAAGAAAAAAGTTTACTCACTAAAAATTAAAGTTTTACCTCACCCTAGATTTTCTCTTTGTTACAAAGAGTACAGCAAAGCAATCCAAATGCATAATAAACATCTCAAACTTAACCTTTTTATTGTTGTTGTTGTTGTTTTGTTTTTCATAGTATCTTAAAAGGGTAGTGTGATACATCAACTTTTGGGGGTTATTGTATAAATATGAACTTTTTTGATATAATATTTAAATATTTGAGCATGTTTTTCTGTTGTGTAGGGCACTATACTTTATAATGTTATTTCCCAATAGGTGTGCATCACACCATAAACATGTTCACCCCAACCAAATAATTCCCACACCTCAGCTTTGTCCTTTTCTCTAGACCTTTGGTTTGGCTGCTACATGTCTTCACTTCTGATTTTATGTTACCCCAATCAAATTCTTTTACAGGAGTTTTCATGGTTGTGATGTCTTTTTCCAGTAATAGAACACTAACTAAGATCAAAGTTGGTACCAGGAGTGGTGTATTGCTATGACAGGCTTGACCATGCTTCTTGTAGTCAGAATGTGGAATTATGGACTTCGGATTGAGAATTATGGACTTTGACATTTTAAGCAAGGATTAATCTGCCACAACAGTAGGAATATGAAATGCAGCATTGCTGAGAGCAGTGTTGTTTATGACGGCCCAGTTAATGAAGTTCCAGAGGAGAGGAATATTTGTATATGGCTTCAAGACCATTCCTGGGATATTTTGGCAAAAAAAAATGTGCTGATTTTGCCCTTGTACAAAAAGTCTGCCTGCAGACAAATTGAAAAGCTTTGGATTAATAGCTTCAGCAGAGGAAATTTCAGGGCAGCTTAATATTGACTGTGTCATATGGTTACTAGTGGCCACTCTTATGCAGATCAATAATGAAAATTAAGAAGCTGATTGAGGAAAAATACAAAATATAAAGTTTGTGGAGAAAAAGAGCACCAGAAAGTATAATGGAAAGAAGTCAAGTACTCAAGAAGATAAAAAAAAAATCTTAAAGTCTTTGGCTAAATTAAAGGGAGTGTTGGTCTGAGGAAAAGACCCCCCACCACCATTCAGCTAAACTTCCAACTTTTGTAGAGGAATAAAAGAAATTAAAGAAAACTGTTAAAGACCAAAAGCTTGTGAAAATGTATTTGAATGTGGGGTCTACATTCCAGTCCCCGAAAACAGAATAATTTGGCAGCTTTGGCCGCATGGTTCCGGCTTTAGAGTTGAGATTGCAAGACAGGGGTGGTGGAATCACCTTCCACCACAGAAGAAAGACCAGGGATGTATCAGGGTGTCCCTTCACAGAGACTCAAAAAGCTGTGAAGGTGAAGACTGAATAGATGTCACTGGATTCTGCTAACAAGGTGTGGAACCAGACCAAGAAAGTTAAGTGTGTTGCAGCAACATAGTTGAAAAGAGATGGAGATAGGAAGAAGATTTAGATGTCAAACAAGAAGATGCAGAATTTTGAGTTTGCCCTGGTGAGTTTAGACCTTGTTTGGTTCAGTATTTCCTCATCATGTTATATTTCTTCCTTTTTGGATTGGTAATGAATTTTCTGTGTCATTATGTATTAAAATATGTGATACATTTTTTTATTTATTTTGATTTGGCAGGGGGTTGCAATGAAAATATTGCCACGAGTCTCAGAGACTTTGAACCTCAGAGTTTTAAATAGTGTTGAGACTGTGATAGATAGTGGGAAATTGAAATTTGATTAAATGTAATTTTTGCATTATGATAAGGCTACAAGTCTATGGAGGTCAGTTAGTGGAAAGTGGTGGTTTGATAGGCTCATATATTTGAGTGCTGAGTCACTAGGGAGTGAAACAACTTGAGAAGGAAGAATAAGTGTGGCCTGATTGGAGCAGATGTGGCCTTGTTGAAGAAAATGGGGAGTGAACTTAGAGCTTTCAAAAGCCCAGTCCAGGCCCCTACATATTCAGATGTAAAACCCTCAGTTCCTTAGAACAATGTCTGTCTGTATGTTAGCCTGATGTAATGATGAGGAAACATGTTAAACTGTAAGCATCCCCAAATTACAAGTTCTCCTTTGGAAGAGTTGCTGTGGTGATGGGGTTACTTTATAGTAATAGAACACTAGCCAAGAAAAGCCTGTACCATAATGATGTAGCATCTATTCAGAAAGGACTTTTCGTGTAGTTTTGTTGGGTAAATAAAAGCAATGCTAATAGCCCATATTTTTAAGTAGCTTCTGAGGCTTTCCTGATTAATAATTAAAGGAAAGGTATTCTCTATCTTGCACTGATATTTTCACTTAATGTATGTTTCAAGGATGTGATGTGAGCTCACTATTTAGTTTCATTTTGCTTACATTTTTGAGTAACTATAACTGGATTTTGTATAGAATGAAATGCTTTCCTCAAGATAACTTCTTAATTAATTAGTTCACATAATATTATAATATCTGTTATATAATTTTACTACAGTATATGACATTCTATACTCCAGTTGGCAACAATTTTGCATGTGAATACTGATTTTGCAATGAAAGGAGTTAAAAGAAACATTTACATTTTCCTTCCTGTGATGCCTACCCTTAGAACTACTCTCAGCAGAATACGATATCAATATTTTCTGATCTTTTCTACTAACAAACCTCTTACTAAATGAAATAAGAGTTTATAAAAGTAATTACAGTACATGTTAATTCTAATAGTTACCTTTAGTTCATGCGGAATATTAACTGCCCCATTCCAAAAGATCTTGTTCCAAAGCCTGCCTAATTTTTGTTTGTGGAATTAAGTTCCTTTTCTTCTGTTGAGACTTCTACAGTATGTTTAGAAAAGCTACCAAGAGGTTAATTGCTAAGTCATCTTCAAAGTCAGTAAATTATTTCCTCAGCAGTCTTTCCACCGAGGAATTGTCTTGGGTGTTTAATCAGTAGAAACACATCACCACTATTACAGTTTTTACTCTCTTAAAGCTACACATTCCAAATAAAAGTCTCTCCCATTTTTTTAATCACAGGAAGCAGTTCCCAAATAATTTCCCTACATAGATACATGAGCAAGCCTTAAACGCTATGAATTCTGAACTGCAGATAATTTGGGGGTTACTATAAAAATTTAGTATAGTAAAATTCAGTGTGTATTATAATTCTCTGCACATTTTGTAGACACAAAAGAGCAAATCTTTTTGAGGAGAGGGGGATAGCTCTTCAAGATCAGTCCCAGGTTTATACCATGAAAGTTCAGAATCAGTGCCTTTTCCAATTTCACCTTTTTTTTATTAAAAATTTCTGCCTCCTCCCCGCCTCCCATTTACCTCCCCCTCCACCCTCCACTCCCCCTCCACCCTCCACTCCCCCTCCACCCTCCACTCCCCCTCCACCCTCCACTCCCCCTCCCTCTCCTGTCCAAAGAGCAGTAAGGGTTCCCTGCCATGTGGGAAGTCCAAGTTCCTCCCCCCTCCATCCAGGTCTAGGAAGGTGAGCATCCAAACAGGCTAGCCGCCCCCCCCCCCCAAGTCAGTATGTGTATTAGGAACCAAATCCAATGCCATTGTCCTTGGCTTCTCAGCAGTCCTCATTGTCCGCCATGTTCAGGGAGTCCAGTTGTATCCCGTGCTTTTTCAGTTCCAGTCCAGCTGGCCTTGGTGAGCTCCCATTAGATCAGCCCCACCATCTCGGTGGGTGGGAATACCCCTCGCAGTCCTGACTTCCTTGCTCATGTTCTCCCTCCTTCTGCTCCTCATTTGGATCTTGGGAGCTCAGTCCGGTGCACCAATGTGTTGCTCTGTCTCTATCTCCATCCATCGCCAGATGAAGGTTCTATGGTGATATGCAAGATATTCATCAGTAAGACTATAGGATCTGGCCTTTTCTGGCTCCCTCTCCTCAGCTGCCCAAGGAACTAGCTGGTGGCATCTCCCTGGATACCTGGGAACTCCTCTAGAGTCCCAACTTCCCAAACAGGAGTCAAGGCATCCCAGACCAGTTTCCTGAGCACTCCTCAGAAAATCCCATTTCCCATTGCCCCCCATTCCGTCCCGATTTCCCACACTTGTAGATGTTTCATGAGTTGCTGAAGGACGTGACCCATATTCCCTAGTTTAATTCTTTCTCTCCTCCATCTTGAACTTTTTATCACCATCTCTGCATCCTTCAAACCTTCACATGGCTTCTAAGTCTCTAGAATGAAGTACTGATTCTCAGATTCGGGTTCTTAAGATCTGACTCACCATTCCACCTAGAACCTGGCCCTTGAAAACTCACTTGGAGTTTCTTCTCTCGTTTCTTCAGCAACTCATGCCTCCTTCTTCTCATCCCTCTAAGATCCAATGAGTTCTTTAGCTTTTACCCAAACATGCAAAATTAATAAAAGTCAATGTCTGGTACCCATGCCCTTAACAATGTTAGCTGCCTCACTTATGAGCTCAAAGCTAATTTCTATGTCCCCAAATCACAAGTATTTGGAACAAATATGGGTGACCGAACTTTTTTCTTCTCAACTAGGGAAGGGTTGTTTGTGTGAGAAGTAGCTGTCAGTGTGTGGCTTTGTATCCAGAACGGTATTCCCCAAAGTTCCCAGAGTCTTGCTTTTTCAGGATATCCCTGATGCTGGCATTGGGCACTGTGGTCATGTGACCCCTTCAGTTCCTTTTCTGCATAGGTGTATTAATAAGGCACAAGAATACTCCATCTCACTTCTGTGAAAGCAAGGTCAGTGGGTCCCACTCTGGAGCCTGGAGATGCTTGGATGTGTGGATCCCATTCACTAGAGGCTGGAGAGGTTGGGTTGACAAACATCTTCCACTTGTGGTAAACTGGATATATCAAAAATTAGCTTTCAGTAGTACATCCTGAGGAAATGCTCTCATATTCTCTACCCAGTGATAATAGAGGAGCAACTGTGCACAGCCAGACAGACTTTTAAAACAATTCTATTGAAGGAAGCCTTAATGACATGACTCAGATATGAAATTGATGGAGGATTCTCATTGGCTAATAAACAAACTGCCTTGGCTTTTTGATAGGACAAGATTTAGATAGGTGGAGCAGACAGAACAGGAAAAAGGAAGTGAGGTAGATGGCTCATACAGTTGCCCCACCTCTCCTCTCTGGGGCAGACTGCCATGACTCTCCTCAGTGAGCGAGATGCAATGAAGCCAGCCACCAGGTCAAATGTGCTGAATATTTCCCGGTAAGACATCAATCATGGTGTTACACAGATTATTAGATATGGGTTAGTCAAGATGTGAGTAAGAGGCTGGAATTAATGGGCCAGGCATTGTTTAAAAGAATACAGTTTGTGTGTTGTTATTTGGGGGCATAAGCTAGCCAGTGGCCGGGAGCTGAGCGGGATGATGAAAAACAGCGGCGTCTGTGTAGTGCTCCTCATCAGTTTTATCCCTTTGGTTAAGAAACATCTCTAAACCTCACTTGTCTAATCTTGTCAAGACATTTTCTTACTGTAAGAACTTTAATAGCAGATACCGTGAAACAGAAGTTCAAGTCATGGCACATTTAAGAGTCAGTTCAGAAAATGCTTTTGATCTGCCATTTCACAATCAGAAAAGAAAAAAGGGGCTTGTGGCCTGGCAGTGATGGCACACGCCTTTAATCCTAGCACTCGGAGGCAGAGGATCTTTGTGAGTTCGAGGCCAGCCTGATCTACAATAGCTAGTTCCTGGACAGGCTCCAAAGCTACAGAGAAACCCTGTTTCAAAAAAACAAAAGGGGGGGGGGCGCGTGGAAATTACTAATTGGACCAATCTGTGAATTCAATATATAACTAAGTCAAATATGGAGTAACATTTAGTAGTCATCAAGACAATCATCTTTGTTTTAATGTCTATAAATTTGATAAACAGTGATATTAAAAATAATTTAACATCCCATTTAGCATATTATATATTTCAGGAACACATTAAAATTACTCTCCTGGACTATAAAATTTAATTTAGATCTAAATATTATAGAAATATTCAGCTACCAGGTTTTTGTTGCTGAAAACACTCATGGGCCACAGCATTTGTATTATGAGCATTTTGAATTTCATACCCAGAATTTCCCAACATTCCCTGGAGAGTCACTTTGTTGGATCACCTTTAGGATCTCAGATAGTTTCTATTTGTCATTCTGCACCTCATCCAGCTTTTCTGGAAGTTTGGAATAAAACAGTGTTATTGCTTATTTGATAATGAGTCATTAGGATCATCAATTAAAAACACTTTCTTCTAATGATTAAGATAAATTTTTAATCAATTTTTAAAAATGAATTTGTTTATATTTAGTGAGGAGGCGTGGGCAGGTCTGCTTTTCATCCTGCCCAGATCCTTCATGGCTAGCTTTACACCTGAAATAATTACACGGAAACTGTATTCATTTAAATATTGCCTGGCCCATTAGTTTCAGCTTTTTATTGTCTAATTCTCACATTTTGATTAACCCATTTCTAATAATCTGTATAGCAGCACGAAGTGGTGCCTTACCGGGAAGATTCTAGCATACGTCCATCTTGGGCCAGAGATTCATCGATTCTGTCTCACTGAGGAGAGGCATAGCATCTGCCCAGAGAGGAGAGGCATGATGATTGCCCAGAGATATCTGCCTCAATTCCCTCTTCCCAGCATTCTGTTCTGTCTATTCCACCCACCTATGTTCTAACCTATCAGGCCAAGCAGTTTCTTTATTAATTAACCAATGAAATCATCAGGTAGAAGACACACCTACATCATTTATATAAAAAAGAATATGAATATAACATTTCTATCATAGGAGTTTACAAGTACTATTAACTACTGTTAATAACCACGCATAAGATAGCAAGTTGCTACAATAAATTGGAAAACATAATAAGAAGGGTTAGGTAAAGGGCATTATTTGTTAAAATCCTCATGATATCATTGAATGCTTAGTTTGAATGTAGCCTGAGATAAGTACAAAAACTAAACTATTCCATTATATTTGGTTTTTAAGGCCTTAAGCAGAAGAGGCTTGAATCTATTGAACAAAATTCAGGGTCATACTAACATAGACCACAAAACAAGACTCAGGTCTATATCTACCTTAAAATCTGGAAGTGGAAGATAATAAGCCAGGATAAGACGAAAAGGTAGATGCTGAGACAGGTCAATATGAACAAAGGTTTTGGCACATAGTACCTTCTGTGCCCGGCTGACTGATAGCTTGACAGCCTTTCAGTAGAAGATACCTACACCCCATCCACTTCAAAGGGGTTTGAACTTCCAACTGGCCTTACTACTCATAGTCTCCTGCTGTGAACCAGACACATGACTTCAAAAGATGAAACAGTTCTGAAGAGTAGAAAGTCAAAATCATCAACGGCCCTTGAAAAAGACACCCAAGTATGACAAAATTACACCTTTAAGAGTACGATACTCTTTTGTACAAAATGTGTGTTGATTTGGCAATTTCTATTTAATTCAAATATTTCATTTATGTATTAAAATTGATTTTTTTTGTGGAGAAAGCTTTAGTAAAGTCTTTATATATAAATATTTGGTACATACTTAAAGATATTTGATCCTTCCCTTTATCAGTAAAATTATCTGAGAAGGAGTGCAGAGGAAAAATAAAATTGTCAATTTTACCTTGGTCTTAGGAGGAAGCAGCTGAATCATTCTTCATTAAAATAATCTGTTTTTTATATGAAAATTAAAGAAGAAGTCAGATATTTTTATGACAAGATAGTATGATGTGGTATTTTCCTTAATGTTTAATATATGCTGTGGGTCTCACCAAAATCAACTCAGAAACCTGGAGTATGGATACATATGCATTGTGAGGCAGAGTTAGGTATATCCAGGAGCTGCCAATGCATTGAGCCTAATAAAAATTGCATGCTTCAGGTCCACAGGTACCTTGTCTCAAAAGAGTCAGACAGAAAAAAAGTAAAGAAATATACCTGATGTGTTTTATTGACTTCTATATGCAAACACAGGTTCATAAATGTACAAACTGCAAGAGCATCTACTACTCAGACAAACAGCACACATTCACATAGATATCTCTCTTTCTCTTTCTTTCCCTCCCTCTCTCCCTCCATCCCCCGCTCTCTCTCACACACACACACACACACACACACACACACACACACACACACACACACACACCATACACACCATGCTTAGAAATATCAATGAGAGGCTGGAAGTATATCAACAGTGAAGAGTGTGCTTATTGCTTTTTCATAGTATGGATAAGTGCATGCACATGGTGTATGCACTCAGAACCATACACATAAATACAAAATAAACCAACAAGTTGTTTTTGAAAGATATTAGGAAAAGCATAAGTTATGCATTTCGAAATTGTTTTTACATCCATGGACAGTTGGGGAAGGAGGTGACAGGAAAACCCATTAAAGCATTTAAGACTTTTGGCTCATCAGCACCAAGGGACGGGTTTAATGAACTGGCACCAGTTTTCTTTAACGTGTGTCTTTGATCTATAATGCTTTTCTTACAGCAAAAATTATATGTAAATATTTTTTTCAATTCTCAGCTAAAATGATTCTATGTTTTTTCATGTTTCTTCTTTCTGTTTCTGTTCCTGGTGAATATTTAAATTTTTAGTTTGATATAATGCGTACACATGTATATATCTTTAATATATGCCTAATGAAAATTTTATACACTAGTATACTGTGTAATGGTTAGTGTAATTATCAATCCTGTCTCCTCAGACACTTATCTTTTCTATGTGTTTAATGGTTAAGACATTTAAAGATATTTTGAAATGGGTAAAAAATATTAGTCACTATATTAACCCAGCTCTGCTAGATGATTTCAAAAGCCGTCCTCATCTCTGACTGAGTTTTGAACTAGCAATTTAAACTGACTCATTTTCCTCCTTTATATGCCTCCTCATCTTTTTAAATTCCCAACCTGTTCCTATTCTGGTGATGTATAGATTTTCAGCCCCCAATTTGGGTCTGTAACATTTATATTTTTGAGACTTGATTGCATTTAAGGAGTTTCCTATTGTAATTACTTCTAATTTTTGTTATCTAATTATGGTTATTTTGAAAGCAATTTGTGCTTATTGTCACTGTTTTTTATATTATCACTTTCCATTTAGTTATTTTCTATTGGAGGGCACATGCTTGTTATAATTCATATGTGGAGTTCAGGCCTGCTTGTAGATGTTCATTTCTTCCACCTGTGTGTAGCCAGATCTGAACTCTGTTCATCAAGCTAGGAGGCAGGCATAACTATATAATGAGCCATGCTGACAGACCTATATCCTCTCTCTTTTGAAGTTATGCTATATCATTAACTTTTTCCTGTAAAATATTTCACTGACTGAAAATTTATCTTTATCGATTATAATCAAGAATGAGAAAATACTAATTCATCATTAAGAAACTCCTAAAAATTCTTGAAAGATCAACTATGTATTTTATTGTCCTGTATTCTGAATTGTCAAACTTTTTTAAAAATAATATTTATTACTGTTTTTGAAAAGATGAAAATATTAGATCAAATCTCAGATGTTTTGAACTTCTTTGAGACTTATGGTTATTGGATTTTAAATTCATCATTGTTATACCAAAACACAAAGTTCCTTTGGTTCACTTGATTCATAGAGTTCCAAGAATCTCAAATTTAAATTGGAAAAAATAGAGCTCAGAAATTTCATGCCAATAAATGTTTTGAAATAAACAATCTTATGAATGAGGATTCTAAGCAAATTGCAGAGTGATTTGAGCATGTTCTCCTTTTCAAAAATTAGAGTACCAAACATTCAATACTACATAGTGATTGATCATTTCATGTCATTAACTTTCTGCAAACAAATGCTGAGATTTCAGTGTTCTGGAACTGAATTTAAAATGCATTTATTTGACCGGCAATCTTGTCTACTTCCAATATTTGAGAAAACACTGAATGTTCTTTTGTATTAACCTTATTTCTAAGTGTTAGAAAAATGCACTATAAAGCAATGTAGTTATAGATTTTTTACAGGCTTTGTGTATTGAGAAAGTACACCTACGACCTAAAGTGTAATAATGCTCTGTCTTTTGATTTATCTAAATGCAGCAGCATACAATTGTGCATAGAAATAGGAACAGGGCTGATCCTGTCTGCTTGAAACTGTCTCACTTGTGTCAATAAACAGACAAATGCTCCCCTAAATTAAATCCCACCCATTGTTTTTCTCTTACTCATTAGTGACATTGTAGGGGAAGAACAGAGCTATGAAAAGATCAAGTGTGAATGTGAGGGAAGGGATCGTTAAACTTGGTGCATACATAGGCATTGCTCACGCACGCTCTGACACATAGCCAGAGAGGACATGCTTGTTTATCTCCCTTGTTTGTAAAAAATGATTCTGGAATGTGTATTTATAAAAACAGACCCATTTAAAACCTAATTTTAAATGTTACAAGTGAAATTTTGTTTTAAAATTATGTGTAGTAAAAATCATTAACACAGGTTTGTATTACTTTAAATAGTAAAAAAGAAGTTAAAGGAGGGTTAGGGTTAAAAGTAATTGTTCACTGTTTGTCTCATATGTCTAAAGTCTTGCATTTAAAACAATATCTTAAAATAGAAAAATAAGCAATGCAATAGTTTAAATTAAGACAAATATTATTATTATTATTTCATATTTATGCTATGATATAGAATATAGATGCAATATTAAATTTACAAAAGGAAGTTTTTCATAAGTAAAATAAATAATTATAAATAATTTGAATTTATTTACTGAAAACATTGTAAATATTTAGATTATCATACATTCAGAACACCTTTCCCATCACCAACACATACCCATAAGCAATGACAGACTAATATTTTTTATTCAGCCTTACTTTTGAAGAACATTCACTATTACTCTACTTTTGATCTGTGTAATATAGTAATCATTTTGTTCTTACTGAGGTAGCCTTTCTCATCGTAAATATTTTTGTTCTTTACACTAAATGAATCGATGCCTTACTAATCAATTGTTTGTAATTATTCAACCCACATTGTTCCAAACTGTTCTTTCAAATATCGCATTGCTAATATGGATGCGATTCCACTGAGTCACTAAATGATGGATTCCCTAAAACAACAGATAGTCAATGTACACAGTGTCACAGTAGCAATCTGCTTCATTCCCTTTGTAATTACCATCTGTTTGTACTGATGAGGTGGAATCTGCCAGTGTCATATCAACGACACCAAGGGGAAGTTTATAATTAGTAATACTGTAAGTGGCAGATCATTATTATTGACATATTACACTTGCATCCACAAAAGCATTTAAATGTGGTAAATTGCAGATTTGATCATAATCAATGTTCTAGTTGGATATTTTAAGTCAAATTAATTGCTTAGAGATCATTTGTTCTTAAAATATTATCAACTGTTTGCCACGCACCGCGCGAGCTTCAGACAAGGGACTGGAGGTTGAGGAAACACACACAGAGACAGACAGAGACACGGACGTCCAATCACTGGTACAAAGCCCTTCTTTAATAGCACCGTGAAGGCTTAAATACCTACAGTCAATGGCCAACAGGTGAAAATCTCATCCTCTGATCCTCTAGGCAAGCACAGCTTTTAGTAACTTCAATTAGAAGTCTCTAGCAGGGAAGAGCAGCTGAAGGCCAGGACTCCAATTGGTCCCAACAACTGTTTACATTTATAGAAACTCATGAGTACCTGGAAATAATGTTATTATCAATTAAATTGATGTTATGTAAATTTCACTATTTTTAAAAATTTCACAAAATTGTTCAACAGATTATGACTTACAGAACCAATAATGATGGTAGTGAGCACTTACTGTCAAAACTTCATGGATTAAATATACTTAAAATATAAGGCAACCCAGTTCCAGAAAGACAATTATCACATGTACTCACTCAGAAGTGTTTTTTAAACCTAGACAACAATGAGGATCCTAAGAGAGACATACATAGATCTAATCTATGTGGGAAGTAGAAAAAGACAAGATCTCCTGAATAAATTGGGAGTATGAGGGCCTTGGGAGAGGGTTGAAGGGGAGGAGTAAGCAGGGAGGGAAGCAGAGAAAAATGTAGAGCTCAATAAAACTCAATAAAAATATCCACCCAAAATACTTAAAATAGAGTTATAAAGCATGAAACAGTAAAGATTCAGGGGCATCATCTTCCTAAAGTTTCTTGATATGACTATTTTCATGAATAATAAGATAATCATCTAATAAAATTATATATATATATATATATATATCATTAGAGATTTGCCAAACTGTTATAACAAATATATATATGACAGTTTGGCAAATCTCTAATGCTAATCTGCTATGTCAGTTTTAAGTTTAGGTGCAATAAGGAAATATATGTAAGATAATATTTATAGTGTTTAGCTTATTAAGTACAATTAATATATGCATATTTAAAAAGGCCACACATAGTCAAGCCTCTGCCAACCCTAGAATGGCTCCCTTAAGTAAGATATATAATTCCTTGTTCCCATATCCACCCTTCCTATATCCCAACCATCCTATTCCCCCAAGTTCTTCCCATCCTCCACTTCACACTTTTCTCGCCCCATCCCCCCTCCCCCCATCCCACCCCACCCCTATGTTCCCATTTTTTGTCCAGCAATCTTGTCTACTTCCAGTATCCATGAGGATAACTATATGTTTTTCTTTGGGTTCACCTTCTTATATAGCTTATCTAGGATTTTTACGAATTATAGGCTCGATGTCTAGAGGGGTTCCCAGGTGTCCAGGAAGACGCCCCCAGCTAGGTCCTTGGGCAGCTGAGGAGAGGGTGCCAGAAATGTCCAGATCCTATTGCCATACTTATGAATATCTTGCATATCACCATAGAACCTTCACCTGGCATTGGATGGAGAAAATGACAGAGCCCCACATAGGAGCACCGGACTGAGCTCCCAAGGTCCCGATGAGGAGCAAAAGGAGGGAGATCATGAGCAAGGAAGTCAGGACCGTGAGGGACGCGTTCACCCACTGAGACGGCAGGACAGAACTAATGGGAGACCACCAAGTCCACTTGGAATGGGACTGATGGAACATGCGACCAAATCGGACTCTCTGAGGGTGGCTGATGGTGGAGGCTGACCGAGGAACCAAGGACAATGGCGATGGGCTTGGTCTCTACGACATGGACGGGCTCTGTGTGAGCCTTGTCAGTTTGGTTGCTCACCTTCCTGGACCGGGGGGGGGGGGGGGGGGGAGTTGGGAGGACCTTGGACTCAACATAGTGTAGAGAACCCTGATGGCTGTTTGGCCTCAAGAGGGAGGGAGTGGGGGTGTGGAGGGGAGGGGAGGGAAGGGGGAGGAGGAGGGGAGGAGATGGCAATTTTTAATAAAAAATAAATAAACTGGAAAAAAAAGGCCACACATAAACAGAATCATTAGGGTCTACTAATACTTATGCAATATAATCTTTTATTTATTAATATATATTTGAGGATGCCTCATGGGTGGTACAGGGTTTAATACAAGAAGAGGGATGTTGTTATAGTAAATATAAAACATGTGCAATATAGTTTGAGACTGAGTGTAACAGAGACTGTGAGATTGAGGCACTTATGGAATAGTATATATGTTATGTTGAAGAAATGGTAGAAATATGAATGTTACAGCGATATTAATAATGGTTCGGTATCAAAGAAAAATATATATCCTCTCAAAAAGAGAGTATTTATAGACATGTGCATGTTAGAGTTCTTTTAACAATGACTCATAAAGAAAACAGAGCTCTAACCCCAACTCGAGATGAGGTTATTTCCATACCCATCCACAGGATTTGGGTACAATACCTCTACTGGTCTCCACCATGAACTAGTTTTTTTTTTGTTTTTTTTTTTTTTTTTTTTTTTTTTATCAAGTAGACATTTCCTTCTTCTGACCAAATCCCTTTTATTATTTATGTTCTATGGCCTGGGAGGCAAGAAAAGTACTCGATTCTCATCACAAGGTTTCCCCTAAATCTTTTTTTTTTCATAATCATTTCTAGGCCTGTTATTTATAAATGGAGAATGTTAATGGACATGTGTTTTCAAATAGCTGTGTAATTCATGTTAAAGATAATAAGCAGACAATTGTTCAGGAATTTTTCATTCAAAATTGTATCTACTTGTTTTTCTGAGATTACGTAAAATGTCCCCTTGCCTACTTAAAATAGAATGTTATTTCTATCCAACCTGCATACAAAAATAAAGTTGCACTTATGTTTATTCAAAAATATTACTTTAGACATATTAATGATCTCTTCCAATTGGAGAAGGGAATACACATCCCTATATAGACACATGGAGAAAAAAGTACAATAGGAAGCTAAGCAAATGAGAGCATAGTGATTCTAAGTAAATGCTTAAGACTACATAATACCTGATTATTGGAAGTACATGTTTTCTTTATAAAATTCATTTATAAAGTTTTATATTATAAAAGGTTGAATTAAGCATAAAAATATTGTTGTATACATTCAGAAGTTTTCTAAGCAAAAACATCACACTGTAGTGTATTTGTGGCTTTTGCATTTTGATCCACATGAAAAGATCTGCAAGTAAAACTGAGTTTCAGGATACAGCAATGTCAGTGATGGTGGCCAACTGTGTGAGAAATGACAGATAATGACACAGAAAGTGATGGCAATTTACAGGACACCAGTTAAGGCATATTGGCTCTCTCCTGCTGAATGGGAGCGCAATTCTGTAATGTTCATACAAAAGAACTAAAGCGCATTAAGAACTCACCATGGTAGAAGCTAGCAGAAAACCTGAGCTGAGTGTTCCATGCATCTCTTAGGTATATAGATCCAGTAGTGCCAAGAAATACATGCATTCATACACAAAATAAATGAATAATTTCTGTAAACATTTAACAAAATAGTTTATTTAAAATATATATTAAGGAACAGGAATTGCTTTCTCAGTTGTAACATAACAGGAAATACAAGAAGAGAAGTAAACTTGCATTGCTGCTAATATTTATAAGATTACAAAAATAATCATCAAAATAGAGATCAAATTCTGAAGTTCATGAAGTTTTATTTCGATATTTATAATATTTTTTGTAGTTCCAGTAGAGATAGTGGAAAACAAAACAAAGAAAGTGCTATCTAATGTTGATGATCATAATCATACCTAGAGGATTATACTTCAAAATATAGCTGAAGTAAAAGAAAGTATGTTTATTCATAATATATCAGAAATTTGCTGAAGGAAAACAAAATAAAAGCCAAAATGTATTGCATTATTCATAAGATACTTTAGAAAATTAAAATGGAGTCTTCATGGCTTAACAGTCATTTTATGTAGAGAGAAAATTTCTGTTCACAGACACTCCTCCTGCCTGCCTGTGCAGGAGTGACTCTACATTGCAGGAGAGACTGACTGGAAGTAAAAGTGTTTCTGCAATATATTTGCATACAGCTATCATTGCTAAAATACAGTCATGGTGCTGAGTGTATAGTTTAATAAGTTTACATAGTTTGTGCAAGGGCTTAAGATCAATCCCAAGGTCAGAACAATGGTAAAGCTTGCATAGTCTCATATAGTTTCTTGATAAACACAGTAAGGTGGTTTCTTAACTCGTGGTGACAAAGCACCAGGTTGCTAGAGATTTAAGTTGGCTGCCAAACACTAAAGCTTAGACAAAACTAAATGTTACTTCTGGAAAACATCAGGTAAATACAGTTTCTTGAGGACAAAAATGAAAGAAAAATTAAATTATATTGTCAGATGGAAATGTGACCTAATTTTTTTTTTTTTGAGACAGGGTTTCCCTGTAGTTTCTAGAGCCTGTCCTGGAGCTAGCTCTTGTAGACCAGGCTGGCCTCGAACTCAGAGATCCGCCTGCCTCTGCCTCCCGAGTGCTGGGATTAAAGGCGTGCGCCACCACCGCCCTGCTGTGACCTAAATTTTAACCAGGAGACAGAGAATAAAAGAACTACTTTGAAATCTGAAAACCTAAGCTACAGCATTATACTCATATGGTCTTGAGAGGCCAGCATGTACCGTCATCTCTAGTCCTTTTTATTTCACTAAAAGTTCATCTTTTGCACTCTGGACAACTACTTCACACTTCTGTGAAAATAGGGATAGATATGCTGTGAGACAATGGTTTGTACACTGTAAATTGTATTTCAATAAAACGCTGATTGGCCAGTAGCCAGGCAGGAAGTATAGGTGGGGAAATGAGAAATCTAGGAAAAGAAAAGTCCTAGTCTGCAGTTTTTACTCAGCCACAGAAGAAGCAAGATGTGACTGCCTTGCCAAATAAGGTACCAACACACATGGATAACATACACAAGAATAATGGGATAATATAAGTTATAAGAGTTAATAAGAAATCTGAGATACTAGGGCAATCAATTTATAACTAATGTAGACTTCTGTGTGATTTCTTTGGGACTTACCAACTGTTCCCACAGGACAGGGCTGGGCAGGACAGAAAACGTAAACAGAGAAACCCTCAGTAGACACAGATAAATAGAAAAACAAAGCTCTATTTCTTTTATCATTGTTATGTTCTTAAAGGGTTTCACTCAAATAGAATTTCAGGTTTCTAATATTTGATTTTCTAAACTTAAAGGAAAACTGTCTTTATTTAATACATCATTGTGTACAATAAAAATAAATTTAATTGTGCATATGGTCAATATTCCAAATGAGACACTATCAAGGAAGGCTGGGGCAAGAACTATAGAACACAACTCAGGGATGGAAAACTGAAGAAACTCACGTGCTAAAGTGTAGGGAAGTACAAATGAATGGTCCTTGTTCTTCTCTTACATGTCACCCTCCTGTTAACTGGATGTCATAATCAACAAGGAAATTTTCAGTTGTTCAGCATCTAGAGAATTTCAGATAGGTTATTTACATCAGTCACTAGACCTAAACTCAATTTCTACAACACTTTCCCAATTTTTGAAGGTGCCTGGTAGGAGATGAAAAATTTCAAACAATTTAGCTTTGACCAATTTCCTGTTGACCAAGTCTTGAGATTATAATTACAAAATTTCACTTTTCCCTTTCTTCCCTCCAAACCTTCTCTTATATCTATTCCAGTTCTGTCTAAAATCCATGGCCTCTTACCATTGTTGTGCAAAACATAAATGCATATGCATAGGTAGATAATTTCCTAAATATAACTTTGTCACCCTGTATAGTTGCTTGCATGTAAGTTTTCAAGAATAACCGTTTGATATTAGCTAACTACTTGGTCAACTTTTCCCCAGGGTTACTGTTTCTCCTTCTCTTAACATTCCTTAGTCACCTGCAATCCCTATTGTGGGGTTGAGAACACATAGGACTTTTTCTTGTGCATTATGGCATGTTTATTGGTTCCTTCCTCCATCAGCTTATGTTTTAGCAGTCATGTTGGTGATAAATTATGGCTGTAGCTTCTGATATTAGTAGGAGATTCAATTCCCTAATGTTTTACCTCTATAGTCTTTCTGCTTTCTCTTCTGCACTTGGTGCCTGATCATTAGGTGTGACAGTACTAGACTCCATAATTCTGTACTTGGATCAACTTTCATTTTCTGTAATGGCCAAACTAAAGATGATTATGTTTACTTTGGACATATAATTTGATTACTTGGGGGCTCAGGCAAACGAATTGCCACAGGTTCAAGGTTAATATTTTTATAAGGGCAGTATGGCTTGATACTTTAACTTTGAAACCAAAACAAATGAACAAACAAAAATGAAACAACCATAAATGTCTTCATCTTTTTTAATCTTATACGAACTTTTTCTACAAGTCCTTCCTCAATACTTTCTGTCATATTTAAGAATTGACTTACTTCTAATTGACCATTTCTTATCATGCTACTAAAAGGAGGATCATTTCTTCAACTCTTTTATAACAATCCCTTCATTTGAGCATAGAATAATCTGTATTTTTATCTAGACATCCATTCTATTTTTTTTTTTTTTTTGGTTTTTCGAGACAGGGTTTCTCTGCAGCTTTAGAGCCTGTCCTGGAACTAGCTCTTGTAGACCAGGCTGGTCTCGAACTCACAGAGATCCGCCTGCCTCTGCCTCCCGAGTGCTGGGATTAAAGGCGTGCGCCACCACTGCCCAGCTTTTTATTGATTTTTATTGAACTCTAAATTTTTCTCTGCTCATCTCCCTGCCTCTCCCCTCCCCTACAACACTCTCCCAAGGTCACCATGCTCCCAATTCATCCAGGATATTTTGTCTTTTTCTACTACCTATGTAGATTAGATCTATGTATGTCTCTCTTAGGGTCCTCATTGTTTAGACATCCATTCTTTTCCAGTGCCTGGTGAAATGTAGATATTAATAAAATAATGGTTTTCTTCTGGCTTTTTATTCCTTTTATTGTCCATTTCATGATATTATTCCGTAAATTTTACCTTTCAAAAAGGGATAAAACAATATCCTTTGGAATGGTAAGTGAAAGAAACCTGTTTTCCACATTCAGTAGAAAAATATAAGCTCTCATGTTTGCAAAGATGGCTCTGCAGTTAAAAACTTGTTTTGTTCTTTCTGAGGACCAAAGTTTGATTACCAGCACCCATGTTTAGATACTCAAAGACAACTGTAACTCCATCCCTAGAAGGGAATGATGTGCCCTGCATCCTTCAGCATAATCACTTATGAGAAAACTCATTTAATCAAACATCATAAATATATTTCTTACATTAAATAATGTGTATTTATCTGGTTTAAGGAAATGTCCCATTCAGGTTACATATCTGCTGTTTCAGGATCTTAACTGGGGTCCTGCTTGTTGACTCCTGGTTGATTCCTTGTTGATTCCTTCTTGATTCTCCTGTAAAATAGACTGCTCATTCATTTCTTGCCCACCCAGACCTGTTTAATCATACACACACTATATTAATTACTACCCTGATTGGTCTATTAGCACAAGCTCCTTATTGGCTCGCTCTTACATCTTAATTTAATCCATTTCTATTAATCTATGTATTGCCATATGTATTATCTATGTATCTACAGATAGGCTGTAGCTTATCTGAAAGGTGCCAGGGCTTCTGTTTCCTTCAGCAGCTATATGGCATCTCCTTGATTCTGCCTACTCTCTCTATATATCTCTCCCAGCCTGGCTATAGTCTATCCTGCCATAGGCTGAAGTAGCTTCTTTATTAACCAATGGTAATAAAACATATTCACAACATACAGAGGGGAACCCCACATCAAGGTACCCTTGCACAAGGTTTATACCTAATCCTGAACTGTACCCCTGTTTCAGTAGTCTATCTCGGTACTCTCCAGCCCTGCACCTCCAAAACCTGGTGGCTCAGGTTCCCGTTGGCTCCTACCCTTAGTCTGGGTCTTGTGGTAGATTGATTCCCAGATTTCTGAGAAATACCAGCACTGATTTTCAGCATATCCTTAATTGTTTCTTGAGCATTTGAGATTCTTCTGCTGAGAATTCTGTTTAGATCTCTACTCAATTTTTTTAAATTGTAATATTTGACTTATTGATAACAGTTTTTGAGTTCTTCTTGCCTAGCCTCAACACATGAAGAGTTGCTTAGTCTTACTGCAACCTTGTAAACCATATTTTGTTAATCCACTCAGGGGATGTTACCCTTTTCAAACAAAAACAAGGGAGAGTGGTTTACCGGGTGTTGAGAAGGGGTAGTCGGCTGGAGGGACTGGAAGTAGAGGAGGATAGAGAACTGTAAAAGTAGAGGAAGATGTAAAATAAATAAATAGTTTTATTAAAATAATAGTCTTTTCTAATCTCTGTAACCTTTTATATTATTCTCACAGTTAAGTGTTCGAGAGAGAATTACCTTGTCAAGTACTCTTTTTTCATTTATATGTTTCTGCCACTTATCAGCAATAAGAAAATATCAAAATATAAATGTTTTATTTAATCTACATGTGGAAGACTTAAACCAAGGTATTTTGATAATGTCCCATCGTAATATTGTTACTAAGATAATATCTAATATAATTAGCAAGGTAATTATACATATTCTCTTTGGCAATTCTATATAAAACTTGGTGTCTCAGTGCTTTAAATTACATTTTAATAAATTATTTTGTAAACATGTATTTCCTACCATCATCAAGTCATCAAGTATATAAACATGAGTTAGATTTTTGTGATGTTAAATTAGGCACAGATTGGTGCATTTATTTGTGATAGCTAATAATATTGTATATAAAATAATTTACTTATTATTTGCTTAGTTTGAAACTACTTTTTCTTATATTATGCAATATTATGGTTTAACTATATTTTAAGCAGTCTGATGTTTGCATCTATAAATAATAATTTTTGAAAACTTATAAATTATACCACTTATCATTGTGATTATTAGCCAAAAAATGTTCAGTAGTTTGACGTGAATTTTCCCATTAACATTTATAGATATTAACTTAAACAGAAAACAATCGCAGTATTCTTTTGCCTTTTAAAATTATGACACTTGTGACTATTGTTTAAGTACAAAAGTCAATTGTCACTGCTGATCTTAGTTTGTTAGGACTAATATGATTCACATGTCAAGAGACAAATATCTCCGTGAGAGTTTACTGATGGACTTATTCACTCCAGTCTGACAGAGGTAAGAAATGTTTGTCATAACGAAATAGAGACGCAGGATTATCCCCTTTGTGATGTCCACAAGTAGCTTGTCTAGCTCTGACATTTATGAGGAATAAAACCAGGAACTTCTGAGGGTTTCTAAATCACTCTTTACAAGCTTTCTTGCTGTTTGCAGACCCTTCAGAATTTGAAATGATCAGATCATGCTGGGAATTGATGCTGTAAATCGATGGAAGGCAACAGAACTAGAAAACCCAGAAGACAAAAAACTCCTTCCGCCTCATGTCACCCACACAATCGCACGTTTACAAATGAGCTGTTCACGGCGTATTTGCCCGTTAAGGATACTGTGATCTGATATAATCAAAGTAAGGTATTTACTCACAGACACCTCATTTGGAGAAAAGAAAGAAAATATTATAAAACTATCTACTACATAGATCTATTTTCTTTGTATTCATTGCCTTTCTGAATTTATATTCTTCACAGTCTATTGCTGCCTTTTATTTTCTATGGCCTGGTATTACAAATGCAGCCGAGGAGAAGCAGGTACAAATGATTGTTCTTGCAGAGACGTCAATACAAAGTGACAAAGAAATAAACTAAAAATCCCCTGGGCATAGCTCCTCAATATATGTATACTCACATAACTTACTTAAAAATAACCGATAAAATTAAAAAACATATTTCTAATACACTAAAGTGAAGTACTGGTAAATTATATTTTCCTATCAAAAAAGTTATTTCTTCCTTAAAACAGTACCAGTGCCATAAAACATTTGCTAAGATGATAATACTGTATCTGTAAGCTAATGGTAAGAATTATTTCTTTTATGTTTTCAGATATCCTGAAACCATAATACTGCTTCTATATGTATTTCTCCTTTTATTGAAAGATTTTCTCATATAATATATCCAGATTATGGGCTCTCCCCCTTCTTATATTTCTTGTTCCTTTTCAATTTTCCATCAATCTGTATCTACTCTGCTCTGTCTTTAATTAGAAAATGGACTTCACAGAAAATATATTAAAATGATATAAAATATATTAGGATAAATTGGCAACTAAGACATCTAAATTTTACAAACCAACAGAAATGGAAAAAAAACAATAGAAGGCACAAGAAACATAGACCCATTCATGATCATATTGAAGAATCCCATAAAAACATTAAACTGAAAGCCATAATATATGCAGAGAGAACCTGCTATAGATCCATACAGGCCTTGAACATGCTGCCTCAGTTTCTGCTAGTTCATATGCACGCTGATTTAGGGGGCATTGTTTTCTTGTTATATTCTATCCCCTCATTCTGCCTACTCTTCCACAGTGATCCATGGGCCCTTTGAGGAGGAATTGCTTAGAAACATCTAATTTAGGACTGAGTATTCTAAAGTCTTCCTCTCTGTATACATAATACCTGTGCGTAGGTCACTGTAATTTTTTTCCATCTGCTGCATGAAGAAGCTTTTTTGATGATTATTAAATAAGGCCCTGCTATTTGTGTGTCATAGTTAGGATTTTATTGTGTGAAGAGACACCATAACCACAGAAACTCTTATAAAGGAAAATATTTAATTGGGTGAAATTCAGTGTCTCAATCCATTATCAGCATGGTGGAAAATGGCAGAGTGCAGGCTGACACAGTGCTGGAGAGGCAGCCAGGGTTCCATATCTCATACAGGTAACAGGGAGTATCGAACACATTGTGTGTGGCTTTAGGTCAAGTCTGCCTCCACAGCGATACAGTTTCTCCAACAAGGTCGCGCTCACTCAGACAAAGTCACATTTCCTAATTGTACCTCTCCCCTTGGGAGTCTTTTCTTTCAAACCACCACAATGAGTATAACAGAATATCATTAAAAGTTATTTATTGTTGGGTGTCTTTTTAAGAACAGTAGTATTTGGTTTTACTCTGTGTCTCTCTGCCAGTGGTTATGTCTTCCTAATGTTATGCTGTGGTAACCCCTTACCATGAAGTTATTTATGTTGATTACTTCATAACTGAAATTTTGTTGCTGTTATGAATTGTAATGTAAATAGTTTTACAGACATACTTTTGCCAAATGTGTTCCTACACACAGGCTGAGAAGTACTGCCTTGTGCTATATAGTCTCGTGGTCTTGGTCACTCTTCCAGTGTTTGCTATGAGTTCTATCTATTAGACTGGACCTTAAGTCAAATCAGATATTACTTGGTTACTTCTACAATCTTTAAGCCATCATTGAACTAGTATATGTTTCAGATAGGCACCATTATAGATCAAAGCATGTGTAGCTTCAATGAGCTGAGCTGATGTTTATACTTCTCCTTTGTTAAAGTGCTCTGGTGGTTTGAATAAGAATGTCTTCCATTGGCTCATTTATTCAAATGCTTAGTATCCAGAAAGTGACACTATTTGAAAGGATGGGAAGGATTAGGAATTGAAAAAGTTTGTCACTTGGGGCGATAGGTTTTGAGGATTCTAAAGCCCATCCCAAGCCCTGCCTCTTCTATTCTCCTCTCTCTCTCCCTTTCTCTCTCCTTTTCTCTCCCCCTTCCATGGAAGATCAGGATGTCAGGATGCAATTCTCAGCTACCACTCTAGTACTGTACATGCAGTCATATCCCCAGGCAGGATGATAATGGACTAAATGTCTGAAAATAGGAACAGCAATAAATGATTACTTCTATGAGTTCTATGAGGTTATGGGGTCCCTTCACAGCAATAGAATGGTGCTTAGGACAGAATTAGGTACCAGGAGTGGGGTATTACTCTGATAGGACTGACTATACTTTTATTTAAAAGAATATGGAAGACATTGGAACTTTGGACTAGTAAAATATTCGAATGCTTTAAATAGGGTTTAATGAACCATACTAGTCATAGCATGGAAAACAGTAATGCTGAAAGTGATATGAACTATAATGACACAGCATAAAAAGTTAAAGATGGGAAGAATATTAGCAAATATCCTAAAGACCATTCTTCTTACACTTTGGCAAAAAATATTGCTGCTTTTTAGAATTATACTAAAAATTTGCCTGAAGTTAAATTAAAGACTTTTGGAGTAATGCCACTTTAGAGGGGATTTAAAGGCAGCCTAGTGTTGACACTGACTTGGAATTATTAGTAATAAATGTTATGCATATCTACAATGAAAAGGAGCAAGATAAACAAAGTCAAACAAAATTTACGGTTTTTGGACAAAAGGCACTCCAGGAAAGGTGATGTTGGAGCAAAGGCCTGCGCTCAAGGATATAAACATGAAAGCAAGATAAGCCAGTTGTAAATGAAATACAGGAAGTGATTACTTCTGAGGAGTACCTCAAAGAGTTACTTGTGGAAAGGAGTTAATGAAAAGCTTAAACAGTGAAAGAAACCAATAGCAGAAAGTTGATGCAAATGTAATTGAAGGAAGGGGCCAAGTTCTAGCCCCAACATGCAGCAGAACTTGGCAACTTCAGCTATGTGATTCTGGCTTTAGAGTCAGAAATACAAGAAAAAGGCTGTAGATTCTCCCTCCTTAACTAAAGAAAACCACTGAAGACAGATTTGTGTCCAGGGTGTCCCTGCATGGAATTTTCATGGTGTGAGGATGTGAAGGTAAAATTTGGATTATTTTGAAGATCTAGAGATGTTACAGATGCGAATGAAAGCTGAAGACTGGATGCAGAAAGAGTCCAAGAACAAGAAATACATTGAGCTAAAGAAAGTTTCAAGGAGTTGTAGATCTGAAGAGTGCTTTGACATCAAACATATGATGCAGAATTTGTAATTTGTTCTTCTGGTTTATGTTCTTGCTTTATTTTTTCCAGTATTTCTTCAGTATGCTCCCTCTTTTTGGCAATGGTAATGTGAATTCTGTACCACTGTATGATGTTCTATGTAATCTGCCTATTATTTTTTCATTTTAGAGAGGGTTACATTTAGGAAACTGCCATGAGTCTCACAAAAGATTTTCAGTTTAATATTTTTAGATAATTTTGAGACAGTAATAGACTCTGGAAACTTTTGGAGTTGAAATGCATGCATTTTTGCCATATGACATAGCTGTAAATCTATGGGAGCCAGGAAACAGAATGTGGTGACTTGAATAAGAATCTTTCCCTAAGCTCACATATTAACTATTTAGGTGTTTCATCAATCTGGAAGACTGCTTTCCCCTGTATTGATAGGCCTTGATGGTCTGGAGCTCTTTGTCTAGCCATTGGACATTTTGAAATTCCATCCAAATTTTGGAATGTCATTATATATTAACATTGTACATACTTTGTTTAAGTATATTTTTGGCAATTCCTAGGTGCAGTTCTCTTGTCTTCTATAGACGACATTATCTTACAACAGATACCCTGTTATAGTTCTCTTGCTATTACAAGTTTTCCACTCTGACTTACTTCATGTTTCCTGGGCCATGGGTATTGGAATCATTTTGTAGACATAGTAAGTAGACCTGAATATCCCATGGCCAGATTTTCTCTGTATTTTGAGGAGTTGTGTAATGATGTCCATTTGCTGCAAAAAGAAGTGTCTGTGATAAGAGGTGAGAGTTACACTTGTCTGTGGGTTGTAAGGTTACGTATTAAGAACACAGATAGATGTTATACTGCTTTGAGATAGTAGCAGTAGTGTGGTTCTCCACTAGCTTAAGCATTCAAAAAGTCATAATGGTTGGCTAGAACTGTGGTTAAATTCTCTCCTATAGAGTGTGTGTGTGTGTGTGAGTGTTGTTAGAAAGTTTCTGGCTACTTTAACAATTGTACTTCAGATGACATCTTGCTCTGCTGATAATGCTGTGTATCCTAGACATCACTGTTGGGTATTTCAATTGACTACTTTATCCCTTGACAGCTTACATCATATTTTCCAGTGATATAAGAGCTAGTCTTTAGCAAGGAGTCTTTCTGACAGTTACAGTTCAATACCTCCAACTCCTGCATTTGAAGCATATGGATTCTTCAGCAATAGGGACTTACCCTCAAATTCTGGGAGACAACCAAGGGCAATAGAAAGAGATTATATTATTCTACTAGATCTTGAACTCTACTGGCAAATGCCTATAATGTCTAGTACTGAGTACTTTTTTGTTAGAGAGACTATGGTTCTTGGTGGAAACATTATCACCCCTGGCTGAATATATATATATATATATATATATATATATATATGAATTTGCCAAAATTTTTATATTATATACTATATATGTATATATATTTATGTTTATATTTATATACATATTAAATATGTGGATAGATATTTTACTTCTTTTTTATTCTTTAGTTTATACTCTCATACAAAACATCCTAACTATAGTTTCTCCTCCCTCCACTCCTCTTCCTTTCAGGAAAGAGCACGCATATTAGGGATGTCACACCCTCAAAACAACATAACAAATTACACTAGGACTGAGCACGTACTGTATGAAAGTTTGTCTATAATGGAAGCCTAGGTTGAGTACATCATGAGAAGGTGGCCACTGAATCAAATAAGCAGGGCTCATAGGGCCTCACAGAGAATAAGGCAACAATCACAGATCCTGTATGGGTCTGATATTAAAATTGTTTGTCAAATAACTTTGCACACCAGATCATATTCAATATTATCATGTTAATATGGAAGAACAGTCTTAAAAATCAATGGAAGTAATTTTCTTAAAAAACCTATTAAGTAATCACCCTTTGAAATATATGTTGATTTCTTTTTATTATTGAAATTCGATTTTTTTCATATACTATAACTATGGTTTACCCTTTCCAAACTCTTCTCAGTTTCTCCCCACCTCTGCATTATACCCATTATGATGCCGGTAAGAAGAGGTACCTCATCCATTAAAGGCTAGCTTTACAACCAAAAATAAGTTTTAATTTCTTTTTTATAACTTACTTTTTTAAAAAAGAAAAAAAAACTATCTTTTTTTCCTTTTACATACCCATCCCAGTTCCCACTCTCTCCACTCCTCAATAACCTTCATGATACCAGCCCATTTGGGCATGGTCTCTTATAACTATGGGTTAAAAATCCCATGCTTTACCGAATGAGCTAACTCACTTAAAATTCAAAGCTGGCTTTGTAGTTGGATAATGGATATCCTTCTCTAAATCCAAGCATGTTTATAAAAGAAAAATTCAGAGTTTCTATCTCATGTCAGAAGCCATCTGATAAGGGACAGAAAGAAAAAAGAATTGAGGGAAAATTTTACTTTTCTCCTTACATATTGTTGTCTCTATAATATCTTTCATTGAATATATGTCTATATAAATAATGTTTAAGTCTTCTACAATGAACAATAAATTTTCCTGCAGTAATCTTTGAAGTTTCTAGGAAGAAAATGGGGTCCCATAACACAACTCTACATGGTTGATATGATGTCATGATCCAGATAGTGCTACTATAAGAGCAGTTTTGGGTACCAGCTGATCAAAATGGTTCCAACGTGGTTAGCTGAAAGTGTATGCCTTTTTACAATGTTTTGGCCAGAACTCCAAATAAAAACAAAAAAAAAAAAAAAAAAAAACCCTATTGACTACTCAGAGACCATTTATAATGATACCAGATAGTAATTTTAAAATTGAACAAATATTTTAGTTTTATAGGATTCCATAGAAAGAACATTGCCCCATGACAGTTGTAATTTTAAAAGATGATGGCCCTTCTCCCAACAAAGTTTGTCCTTAGGGTTAAGGATATCATTTAGGGCTTGATTATTACTGACATAGGGATGGAGATTGGGGTGGAAATTCTGTAGACTCAGGGATCTCTTTGTGAGCTTACTCACACTAATAATAATAGTGAGTTTTAGAGTGAATACTTGTGAGCTATTTTTATGCACAATTTACAATGGTATAGATTCTTGTTTATTATACAAATTCAAATTATATTGAATATGCTCCTATTTCTGTCTACAATATTTGTATACCCAGGCAAAGTTATTTTTAATATTGTATGCATTCATGCTTCTACCTCTGCTTCAGACATTTTGTGTATTGATACAATTTTAGGATATATTTATCATATTGCACTATACATTCTACTTCTGAGCAAGATACTTACACATTGTTTACACTTGAGGTCATTGTCTTCATTTCCTACACAGTTGTCTAAGGATTGTTTAATATTCTAATATAAAATCTCAGTTGTTAAGCTATATTGGTATTAGGAATTATAGGTCATTAGTCATACGTTTGTCACACTTAGACAAATCAGGGTTATTGGATACTTAGAGATTGTATTCTGCATAGATAGGTAATCTTCACAGACTTCAAAGAACTGTAGAATATGACATTTAAATAAATTATGGTCTTGTTGATTTGAGACACAATTGCTTCTGGCAGCACCAATCTATTCCCGAGAGAAGGTTGAGCACCAAACACACTCCACCTGAAGCTTGTTTTCTTCTGACAAAACTGGCCTTTAGGCATGAAACTGCCCAAGCCTCTACCATTGACAAAATGCTTGGTATTGGGACAAGAAAAGTAGAATACAAGAAAAGATTGTCAAATCTTGCCAAGACTGACACATTTTTAAAAGAAATTCCTGCCTCTGAAAATGATTTTCAGATACTCTATGCCTTATCCAAAGTTGATTGTTTCAATGTTGCCAATGAGAAATTTTGTGATTACCCAGGTAGCCAGTTGTCTCTCTCATCTACTTTACATCTTGGAAGTGGCTTGACTATACTTCCTGTTTATCTAGTATTATTTCTTTTCTCTGGTCTTTTTGTTTTGTTTTGTTCTGTTTTTTTGTTTTTTATTTTTCAATACAGTGTTTCTCTTAGCTTTGGGGCCTGTCCTGGAACTAGCTCTTGTAGACCAGGTTAGCCTTGAACTAACAGAGATACACCTGCCTCTGCCTCCCGAGAGCTGGGATTAAAGGCGTGCACCACCACTGCCTGGCTCTCTTCTCAGGTCTTTGATGGGGTTGAAGACTAGACAGTTGTAGTTACTTTTCTCTCATGACTTGGCCAAACTATTTCTAATACAAGACTTAGACTCCTTAGGACAGATAATTATTGAAATGTTTAGAATATATTTATTGCTTGATATTGTTTATGTTGGTTGTAATTCTAATTTTTATACTTGCTATTTATTCTTATTGTATATAGCTTTGTATTAGGGTTAGAACTGTCTTATTTAGACAAAAGGGGGAGGTGCTGTGTAGGATTACTTTTTAGTGTCCATCTTCAACTATATACATAAAAAGATACTATTATAATTAATTAATTTTATATTTTAAATTATAGTCATATTTTTATATTAACAATGGGCCACAAGTCTGGTTTTGAAATGATCAAAGCAACTTTCCTAATATTTTGCTTACTTGTTATGATTTGAAGCTATAGTGTTTATATTTACATTTATATAATATCTGATCAAATGAAAGATGTAATCCTATGAAACTTTTATTAAAGTGAATCATATTTATTATGCTTATAAAATTTCCTAATTATTAAGGGTAACCATCTAAAACAACTATATTTTTCTTCAGGGTAAACTGCAATATATTTTCACACTTACTTTCACCACAAAATTTCTAATAACATATTTCACAAGAAGTTTATATGTACCTATTATTAATTTTACAATATCAAGTTTGTTCTAGGAAAAAGTAACAACAAAAAATAATTACCAGTTAATGCTGCTTATAGTTAATTAGAATTTTAAATGGGGCTATATTGGACACAGATGGATTTACTGTATTAGAGAACATTTATGAGACAAGCACGAAAGATATTTTTGAGAACTGGCTTGTGTTTCTCATGGATTATTTTATGGTAAAAATTCAAAGTGTCTCTGTTCCTTTAAGGGCACTGCCTCTTTCATAATATATTCACCAAATTCATTCTGAAACCAGTAAAAGAGAGATATTTTGACTTTCTAAAAGTGCTGAAAGGAAGAGTAATTTGGGAAAACAGTTTGAAAATATAAGAGAAATCCGTGAGCATTTGAGCTAAATCCAGAGATGGCAAACATATTTTGTAGCTTTCATTTTATGTCTGTTCACATGCTGAGTTGAAAATGAAGATGTGTATTGATCAAACTACTGAATAGAAGAGGATGCTCAAAACGCCTTTAGGCTGATGCTATGGAGTAATGAATGCTCATGCCTGAAAACACATTATAATGTTTCTGGGCAACCCTTCTGTCACAGAATGTATTTTAGAGTGGCTGTGTCTTAGACTGTTCAGATTTCTCTAACAGCATAAGCTAGAGGGTTCATAAACAATAGAACATTATTTGTCACAGCTGAGGAGTTTGGGAAATTCAAGTTGATGGTATTTGTGATAGATTCAGGCCCAAGAAAGTCCCTGATACATATTTTCTACATAGACCCTGAATGGCTCTTCTCCAAGCCTCAACCCAATAAAAGAATAACACTCTGAAAAGAGAACCAGACCAGGGGAAGAGACACCTTGTCCCTTAGCCTAGAGTCAGGAAAACGTCCCCGAACCCTGAAACCAGGACCAAAAGAGCAAACTAAACCCCCACATTCAGAGGATACTAAAGATATTCACTCTGATCACAAAATTAGGGTAAAAATGTTAAAAGAACCACAAAAAGAAATACGGTTCGGCTCCAGAATTGGAGCAAACTCTGCCACTGACACAAAAACATCAATCATGGGGAAAACTTTCCAGTCACTGACCCCCTACAGTCTTGGAATACCTCTCAGGCAGTTACTAGCAGTCGGGAATTCCTCTCAGGTCTTGAAAGCCCCCGTACATCAAAGGAAACAGCCAATCTCAAGCCTGGCCTGGAAGTCTAAAATTATACTCACCCCAGAAGGCAACAACCAATCACAAACCCAGAGACTTGGAATTCCCCAATCCTCTTCTATATTAAGCCCCTCTGTTCACTGCTTGGAGTCTCTCCTGAACTGTTCCTGTTGCTACTGCTGATGTTTTTGTTGCTGCTGCTTCTTCGGACAGATGGAGGATCCTGAGTTAACTTGGGAATGAAGACTCTGTTTTTGCATTGGAGTTTATCTCCTATTGGTGATTCGGATTCTGAAATTCAGGCATAACATTGGTACACTTGAGTTTCTCTCATGCCCTCGTCAGATGTATTAGGAAAAATGTAAAGTAGAAAGAATGTGTATTTAAAAGAGGATTTATTAGAATGACTTACATGATAAGATGTAGGTAGAATTCCTAAACTGGTGCTGAACCTTGGAAGACTTCTGAAAAGTCACTGGTCCTCAGTTCACAATAGAAGTTCAAAGAAATTAGGTTCAGATACCGTGAAAGGAGTTGCAAAAAAAAAAAAAAAGGAGCAGAAATATAAGCAATAGATAGATAAACCCAGAAACAAGGTAGATGATCTTGACAACATGGAAATGGAAAATAAACTCCCCTGGAAGACGGGAAAGCAACGAGGCATGAAGTAAACCCTTTGCTCTCAGACCTCATTCCATGTTACCATCACCATAAAGTACTGCCCAAATTTTAGAATAGTTTTTCCCACTGGGAAAAAAAAAAAAGAAAAAAAAATTCCAGCATGGAGAGGCAGAGATAGGATTTGGTATGATTTATCATCTTACTTAGAAAGGAGCTTTGAATTCTGAGAGAAACAGAATCAACTTTCTCCTAGAATATACATCTAGGAAGTAAGCTGCACTTCAGTGGAATTCCACAGACCTAACTCGGGTGAACAGATCAAAGAACAGTTGAAAAGTACAAATGAGTTTATTTTAAATTTGACTTTAAATTTTTTTCAATTCATTTTACATACCAACCGCAGTTACCCCTCTCTCCCTTCCTCCTGCTTCCCATTGTTTCCCCCCATGTTACTCCCATTGCTCCTCGGAAACGATAAGGTGTCCCATGGGGAGTCAACAAAGCATGAAGTTGAGGCAGGACCAAGCCCCTCCTCTCCACATCAAGGCTGAGCAAGACATCCCACCAAATTACCTTTTACTAATGATTTTTGTGGAAAGGGAACTATTAGTCTTTTTAGTACAAAAGGAGGGAACAAGGCTGAGAGAGGTTTTTTTTTTTTTTTTTTTTTTTTTTTTTTTTTTTTTTTTTTTTTTTGATAAGTGAATCTACAAAGATTGGAAAGGCAATAATGAAGATGTTGAAGAAAATTAAAGCCATTACACAGTAGACAAGTTTTAATTTTCCTTCTTCGTCTGACACAATTATTTCCAGATCTCAGTTGATCCGACATCTCTGTATTTCCTGCTGTACTGTTGAAACAAGCTTCCCCCCATCACCCGCCTAATATATGCACATGCTTGCTTCCATGTGAGGTAGATGTAGGTCTTTTTCATCACCCTTTGCACTCTGCTTCTGCTGCTCTCGTCATCTTCTGGGTGCCAACTGGATAGAATGTTAGATAATCAGCTTTAACTTGTTTTAATAGCATATGCCTACATAAATCCCAACTATCTTTGTATCTAACTGTCCATTCGTCTTTTTATATATGGGTCTACCTACACATATTAAGATGAGTTAAAATTGAGGAAGAGAACTTGGTGTCATATAAAGATAGCATGTGTGAGATCTTAGTGCTACACTCTCTGTACTCTATATGTCCAAGTCTGTGTATACAGAAGCATTTACAGTGCCATGTCCTCTTTCCCTCAATATCAGATTTTCTCTTGCAGGTTGAACATGCTGCCTCCAGTACTTGCTTAAGGGTTTCATTGCTATTAGTTCTCAACTTGCTTTATTTTTCTTCCCATTATAAGCACAGAGTTGTAAAAATAAAGCTTTATATCAAACAGTAACAACAACAACAAAGGGATTTAATTGCCTCTAGTTCCTACTTGGTTTCAACAAGGCCATTTTCTAATGCAATAAGGTTGTTTATCATTTTTAATGCTGATTTGAGGTTTGCAAATATAATAGAATTTATGCTTCTTCTGTAGTTGCAATAGAAAAATGAGGAATACACATTTACACAAAGAGGCAAGGGGGAGATATATAACAGGAAAAGTTTGTGCATATATTAAAAATCAGAAGTTAAGTATTCAAGTTTTTAAAAAGTCATTGTTGAAGAAGAGATAGCTGATTTACTTCACATCAAAGTTTCCGTGGATCTGGGAAACAAGGTTATGCTAAGACATGCATGCTACCTTCAATGTGTCAAGGAAATATTTTAACTTGCTTTTGTTAACTATGAGCACAGCAATCTTTTTAATAATGACATTAGAAACTAAAGTATTTGTAGATAGCATAACTTAAGCCACTGGAGACCTTGAATATACTAAATATAAACATTGTATAAGGAATTAAACAAGTGAAAGAATAAGGATTTACCCATAAGATAATGAACTTTGAAATGTAGTTATGCGTTAGCCACAGATAACCATTACATGGAGATCGCAAACAAAGAAAATCATTTTTAAAAATACTTCTTCTGGGAACTTGAAAGTTTGTTTAGTGAGCAAGCAGCTAAGGACCTGGGTTTAAAAATGCAGTATTTACCAAAAACCAGGTGGGATATAGTAGAAATAGCATTATACCTAAAGCTCAATGGGAGGAGTTAGGTGGATCCTGAGGGATTTCTGATCAAGCAAGCTACTCAAAGGGTAAGATGCATATTTTGTGAGAGACTGTGTCCCTACTGCTGAGTTAGACCACAAGAGAGAAAGACACCTAGCATTGGTCTGTGGACCTCTGGCCACCATATATACATTCACGGCCTCCCCCACAGATGCATACCTGCACAGATGAAGAATATTATCTATTTCAGGTTTTATTCATTTTATATTATGCTACTGAAAGAATAGACAATGAAAAATAACAAAAAGAACATCTTCTTTATATATTTAAATTTTAAATAATGATGCGGGAGTTGACCTAAAGTCCAAACACATGCTAGGTAAGTAGAACCCATGCCTTGTGAGAGTTAAAGGCAAAATCCATGACACCTGGCTCTATTAAGCACTACTTTTTAAAGAAAGCACCAGAAGTCTCACCTGATTCATGGACTATACTAGAGCATCATTGACAGCACACATAGTTTTCTTATTTTCCATACAAGGGAACGACTACAGCTCTAAATAAATCAAGTGAGTACAATGAATATACTGAATATGAGACTGAGAATATTGAACATTAAAAGAAGAAAAAAATCTCATCAAAATATATTCTATGACTCATTCTTAAAAACCAGTTCAAATTTTAAACTGTTACAGCTATGTAGAATATAATTATAACTGATATTGAATAATTTAATGTATTTGCCCACTTAATGAAATATAAACTTGATGGTTATGACAAAACATATAAAATTTTACCTGCAAGAACATAACTCATTTTAATATAAAGATTTAAATACATTGTGTAGATGTCTCAAGAGTCTTACTTCAATGGTGAGGGATGAAAATACATTCCCATCTTTTGATATTGTAGTCCAAATTCAGTTCTCTTGAGAGGAGAAATAAACTAGCCTCGAAAGAATAACAAGAATTGAAAGAAGCTCAGTGACTGTGAAGAAAGAATGGATAAAGACTGGTTACAATTTATTCCTAAGAGTTAGGAAATTGACAATGAAAAATAATAATCTCCCTAGGTAGTGTAAAACTATCTGAATGATTAGGTCAATGGAGAATCACTTGTTAACGTTGTCCCAAAGCATATTTTGGATCTGTACCATGAGATTGTTCTCATTTTATCATTACATTTTTTAGACTACGTCTTCCTTTCTTTTATTCTGTTTTACTTTGGTTATATGAATGTTTTGCCTTTATGCAAATCTTTGTACCACTTGTGTACCTATGACCCACTGAAGCCACAAGGGGCATCAAACGAGGTTTTATGAAATTGGAGTTGCACTCAGTTCTGCTGGAAATCAAAGGTATCTCTGGAAGATCAGCCAGTGACTTTAAAGGATATACGATCCTTATAGACCTTTCCCCACATGACTTTTAGTTACATAGTCTTACTGTAGATTTTTCCCAGTTTTAGAACTCACAATGGACAAGTATATCCAAGGTTTAACCATGGTTTTTTAATATACAAAGACTGATAAAATTACCTGAAATAGAAAATCCAAAACCCTCACAGCTGTGTGTGCAGGGGACGAATCAGACACCAGACATTTGGAACTACTGTTTTGATACCTATCAAGAAAATCAGAGTATTTTAATAACTGAATTTTTGTGTATATTATATGCATGCAAAGTGGGGCAAATGTCTGTTACTTTACACGTTAGAAGACTTAGTATCTGAATTCTAGTGATTGAACTCAGGGAGGCAGGCTTCATGGTAAGCACTTGCACCAAGTGAATCACTTTGTTGGACCAGAATGTTTTAGTTCTGGTTACCATGGTTTTTACTAAGAAGTGGGGCATATGAGTGAAGCATAAAATACAATATGGCTTTGATATCTGACATTACTTTTTTCTTTCAGGTATTTTTATAAATCCTGAATCTTTCCATTATTTTATGAATTTTAGTGCATATTTACAAGCTTTCCATGAGCATCAAAGAGATTATTTTATTTTAATAAAAATAGTAAATGCATGAGCAAGGAAGTCAGGACCGTGAGGGGTGCGTTCACCCATTGAGACGGTGGGACAGAACTAACGGGAGACCACCAAGTCCAGTTGGAATGGGACTGATGGAACAGGGGACCAAACCGGACTCTCTGAATGTGGCTGACGGTGGAGGAGGACTGAGAAACCAAGGACAACGGCAATGAGCTTGAACTCTACAGCATGGACGGGCTCACTGTGAGCCTTGTCAGTTTGGTTGCTCACCTTCCTGGACTTAGGGGGAGTTGGGAGGACCTTGGACTTAACATAGTGAAGGGAACCTGGATGGCTCTTTGGCTTGGAGAGGGGTGGAGTGGGGGTATGGGTGGAAGGGAGGGGAGGGAAGGGGGAGGAGGGGGGAATAGATGGAAATTTTTAATAAAAAAAATGAGAAAAAAAATAAAAATAAAAATAGTAAATGAGTAAAATCAGGAGATTTTGGCAACTTTACATTACTGAACTTTTCACTACAAAAATTAAGGATAATTTCTAATCCATTTATTTATACAGATTTAACCTTTAATTAATGGTTATTTATACTTTGTTTAATAAAATATATATATATTTTATAGTAGCTTTATTCCTAGACTGTAGTGCTCTTAATTTTTATTCTACTTGATTCATTGCTCACATTGAAACTACAATAAATATTTTGCAATTTGATATGTGACATTTTGTGCTCCCAAAGCTGGGTGAATGTAATATTTGACTTGCTTAAAATGTTTCTTCTCTCAATTTGTCTTCCAGTATATAAACTAGCCTGTTGAGTTATATAGTTATTTCTATACTTGTGCTGTAAAAAGCAGAACATAAACGGAGTATCTCAGCTTTCCCATGCAAAATCTTTCTTCCAAAGGATAAATATATATTCTCCAGAATAGAGATTTTTTTTTTTGGATGTACGATGGTTTTTATTTACAACTTTATTGGCAAAAAGGGGAGAACTTTAAACCGCTTCAGTACAGTAAGTCAACTTTCTGAATTATTTTTCAAATCTCTAGAGATTTTAGAAAACTATTTGAGAGAAAAGAATAAATTATATAATATAAATGAGTAAAAAATTTTCCCTGAATGTATATTTGTACTGACCTTCACATAATTTAATATTAGAACCACACTCAAAAGTAAGCAACAAAGCTAATTTATTGATAATGAAATTTAACATTACTCAATTAACTCAAAACTAGTTTTATAAAATATAATATATTGTGTATATATAGACTCTGTCATGTTATTTAACCCATGATGATAAAGTTAATTCTTAGCTACAGCACTTCAACCCATTTAACTGCAAAGTTCTTTTTACTGTATGAGTTCTCCCTAGGGTCCTTATATGAAGATAAGCTTATCTGTAGATTGTTGCATAAAAATTATGTAAATTTTTCAAAACTATACATTTCTACCTGTGATTTCTTTATTTTCCATTGCAATTAATAGATATGTGTATATAAAATAGATATGTAAACACAATCGCCGTCTTCAATTCATGGGTTAATTTTCTATGTGAATTTCTTAGGTGCCACTATTCAATATTCTAACTCAGTGTGCTGTTAAACAGTACACAGGACTTTAATAGCTGAGACATAGAAAAGCTCTGCAAATCATTGAGTATTTACACTCAAAGGAGATGTTAGGGTCTAGTGTCTATCTCTCCGTGCCTCTCCCCGGCTGTCTGTATATGTCATCATTTTGATATTTCTGTGCTACCTGAGCTCTTGCCATGATTTAATTTCTTCCTTTCACCAGTATTGAACTACTTTATATACCATGCCTTTCAGCCTCCAAGGTATAAGTCGAATAGTTTTTTTAAGCAGTTCTTTCACTGTAGTAGGAGTTGAAGAACATACTATTTCAATTCAATTGATAACATTAGGAATACACTATGGACTACCTGTACAATATATGACATTTTGTATCATAATTTTCTTATTGAAGTCTTTGAAAATAACTTTGTAGGTTAACTGCATATGATATTTTCTCAGAATATAGATATGCACAAGGATATGTTTGTGGCTCTATATCTATTTCAATCTCTCTCTCCCTTTTAAAATATAATACATATATCTACATATAATATGTATTACAGATGATAGAAAGACAGAAAGATGAAAGAAAGAAAGAAAGACAGAAAGATTGAAAGAAAGAAAGAAAGAAAGAAAGAAAGAAAGAAAGAAAGAGAGACAAAGGAAGAAAGAAAAATAAAAAAGAAAGAAAAAGAAAGAATAAAAGAAAGGAAGGAAGGAAGGAAGGAAGGAAGAAACAAGGAAACAAAGAAAAACAAAGAAAAAAACAAAGATCCACACAATGACTGTTAAAGCAAGTTTCTCAGGGTATGAGTTCTAAACGTAACACTTGACTATATATGGTATGGAAATGTGATTGCATTAATGTAATTACAAAGTTTCAACTTTTTGCTTTGGTAAATGCAAGTTAAGTGAACAGTTCTGAACTATATTTGATGTATTTGGGGTCCAAAGTAGTAAAAGTCTTACTGATTTGTTTCAGCGAGGAGGCTAGGAGTCAAGAATGATGAAAAGGGAAACGTCATCAAACAAGAGCAGCACAGATAAAAAGCAGTTTGTGTACTCACATCTAAGGTCAGAATGAACATTTGGTTCACAAAGTTTGACTTTGAAACAAATTCTGTGCTTGTCTTCCATTCTTCTACATAAATAATTTTCTTCCTTGTTGTCAGATTCCATAGTGAAGGGGGGAGTTCAGAAGTCACACATTTTAAAATGGAATGATTTACCCCTAAACCATGTTGACATAACTTATAGTTAAATTCAAGCAGCAAAATGCATAAAAATCAAGACGAGTTCTCCACACCAATGTCACACATTTCAGTTCTGCTCAAATGTCTAAAAAATAAGTTAAGAATGTTTGGAAAGCAATGGCTAGTGAATTTAGCAAATTTATCCTTTCCTAATTTCAGTTCATGAATGTCAGTTGGATTTACTGCTTTTTCTGTTCTTTACACTTTGTTTAAAAGTCATGTGACTAGAACAATGTTTTTCTTCACTAACATCTGCTTATTAATGCATCTCAAGAGAATGTGTACACAATGTTTTAACAAGCCCACATCATTTATTTATGTTTACCTTATTTATGTCTCTTCTCTCTCTCTCTGGCTCCAGTTATATCTGGAAAATTCCCTTTCTGCTTTCATTTGCAATATTTAAATGATAAAACAAGTAACATCTTTATCTTCTAGCCAAACAGAATGGTAACTATCAATCTCCTGTTCAAATTATATTTTTTAACCTATTTTTCGTGCTTGTGCACCATACTGTGTTTGTGGATGCCAGAAAACAATTTGAAGAGAATGAGTTTTTCCCTCCATGTGAGTGTTAGAGATCAGGTTTGCTGGAAAGTGCTTTTATCCACTGAACCATATCATAGACTATTGATCTATTATTTAATAAGTAATAAATGAGATAATGATAGGAATATTGAAAACATTCCTTAAAATATTTAATCATTTCTTTTCCTGTTGATTTTCCATTTGTTTTAATAGTGTGTATTGGATAGTGTATTACAGCTATTCCTGAATATGAAATTAGAAACTGAGTGATTTATGATGTTGATGTGAGATTTGCCTAATTTTCCTTATTTATGAGCATATTTAACAACCTTTTGCTTGTGTGTATACATATAAGCATTTTCTTACTTTAGAAGTTTGATGAATAGTTAATGTTTCTCGTTAGATCATGTTGTTTAGACATTAATGTATTTTCACAAACAGTAGAATTTGAGACATTTTTTCAATTTAAATTAAAATAATTTAAAAACAAAAGACCTATGTTGTTATATCATTATGAACATAAACATACACTCCAGTTGCTCAGTAAGAAGTTTTATAGCAATATAAATAATGCATAGAGGTTATCAGTCTGGATCAAAGGCCCCATGTTATTCAGCCTATAAAAACTAAAACTTTTTCATGTTCTAGCATAATAGCAAAATATGAAACAAAACGTTGTTTTAAGAGGTTATTAACTGTTCCTGCTCATTAGAATTATACATAAATGTGAGGCTAAATTTGCTTTATGTATTTGAACAAAAATAGCATATTTATCGTATTTAATATGAAGAAAATAAATCTAATATTTTAACAGCATATAAAAGTTTTTTTTTAAGTCTGGTTTTTTCCCCTGGAAGATGATCCCATGTATATGTAAATAAGGGACTTTACAGAAAGAATTAACTGAGGTGACAAGACACGCTGTAGATGTGGGCAGCAATAGTCATGTGATATTTGACAAAAAAAGGAAAGAAGAATTGAGTTATACATTTATCCCCTTGCCTTACTGACTGTGGATTTAATGTGACCTGACACCTCCACCTCCAACTGCCTTAACACCCACACCATGGCATTTGCACCACAGCTCAGATTCTGAGCTATATGAGCCTTCCTGTCTGTAAGATTCTCTTATAAAGTTTTTTGTTAAAGAATAAAAATGAAACCAAACAAATACTATAAAACAAAATACTCTTTCACATTTATTTTATAAAATGGTGATTTTCATAAATATGAGAGAATTATTGATATTTATGATATTATTATTTCCATTAGGATGTGTTTAAATTTTTCATGTCATGTTAACTGTTGAAAAATATGAACCAAGGCCTATAAAATTTTCATAGGTATGAAGAAGACATTTTGGGAACTTATACAGTACAAAAATACTATCCTGAGAAAAAAGAAATTTGATTATGTAATGATAAGTAAGGAGACACTGAGCCTGACATATGTTGAGAGAAATTATGAATATGCATTTATGTCTTTTATACCATTATCACTACTTGAATTAGAAAACTAAATTCTTAGTTTGGAAGTATATATTGGCCTATAAATTATTGACTGCTTATACTACACAAAACTATTCTAAGTCAGCAAAGTATATTCTAAAAGTTGCATAGATGGATAAGCTGGTGATTATAACTAGTTTAGAAATTTCCTTTTTAAATGCTGAGCTCTGATTTTGCCTTGTATGTGGCAGGCTGTGCTCATCCTAGTGTTTTTAGATACAGAAGTGGTTATTATTTTATATATTTGTTTATTAAATGACCATGAGAGATACTGCTATACTACCAAATATTTGGCTCCCTTGTCAAAACAGTGTATATCAGAAAAAGAAGTAAAATAGTTATAAATGCTTAGAGCTAAAAGTTTACTAAAATTCCACATGGGAACTGACATAGGTAATACTATGTTTGAATGAAGACAATATGAAAACACTTTGTGCAAGTGCATAAAAGTATGGAGCTATTTTAGAATAACTGTTCCGTTTGCCCTTAAATTTATTTATTTTTTATTTAAAACAGATTTATGTGATGTATTTAGATTATGGAGAATCTTGGAGAAGTTTCTCCTCCCTCAGCTTCTCCAAGATTCTCCATAACTCTCCTATAAACCTTCACTTGTCTCTCTTTAGAAAAAAAAAAAGACATCAAAAGAATAACTTAAAAAAGAATAATTAAAAAAATAATAACGGAAGCAAACAAAGCAGGATAGGAAAAGGCAAACAAATGCAGCTAGACTGGCAGCGTGCAAAGGACCTTCACAGGTCTTGGAATGATGGGTTCCAAAGGCTGAGAAGGGTAGAAGGGTAGAGACAAGCTCATGCACCTAACCCATAAGCGATCTCCAGTTGATAATCTTTCACATGTGGAATGTGAGTTTTTCCCCAAAGAACTCTCCTGGAGATACAAACCAGTCTTAAGGGGAGGCCCCACGCTGAGCCAAGGGAAAAAGAACTCAAAGACTTCAATGAATGTTCCTTATCTTATAGAATTGAGTCAAGATAAATGATAAGACAACTTATTTATTTATTCTTTATTTACAACTTTTAGTTTATTCTTTCATTTTTTGCTTATTTCCTTTTTATTTTAGTTTGTATTTTATACAAGTCCTTAGGGTATATTTTATGCCTTCCAGAATTTTGCTTTATGGGATTTCTGTGTGTGCTATGTATATCTTCATGTCTATATGTGGTAATTCTGTTGTGTATAGAGGACCTTGTTTCCTTATTGTCTTCGATTCCCTTTGGTTTTTATAATTTTTCTTTTTCTATTTTTTATTACTTTATAAATAATACCATTCAAAATTCCCACTTCTCTTCCTCCCGCTTCCCTCCGGCTCACCCACTTACTCTCCCCCTCCCCCTCCAGTCCTAAGAGAGGGCAGGGTATCCTGCCTTGTGGGAAGTCCAAGGCCCTTCTCCCTCCATCCAGGCATAGGAAGGCATGCATCCAAATAGACTAGGGTCCCAAAAAGGCAGTACATGCAGTTAGAGACAAATCCCAGTGCCACTATCATTGGTTTCTCAGTCTGCCTCAATTGTTAGCCATATTCAGAGAGTTCGGTTTGATCCCATGCTCATTCAGTCCCAGTCCAGCTGGATTTGGTGAGCTACCATTAGCTCAGACACACTGTCTCAGTGGGTGGATGAACCCCTCGTGGTTCTGACTTCCTTGCTCAATTTCTCCCTCCTCTGCTCTTCAACTGGACCTTGGGAGCTCAGTCCAGTGCTCCAATGTGAGTCTCTGTCTCTATCTCCATCTGTTGCTGGACCAACGTTCTATGGTGATATTCAATATAGTCATCAGTCTGACTACGGGGCAAGGCCAGATCAGGCACCCTCTCCTCCACTGCCCAGGGTCCTAGCTGGGGACATACTTGTGGACACCTGGGAACCCCTTTAGAGTCAATCTTCTTGCCAACTCCACAATGCCTTTCTTAATTAAGATATCTTTTCCCTGCTCCCATATCTGTCCTTCTTCCATCTCAACCATCCCACTCCCCCAAGCTCTCCCCAACCCTCCCCTTCTCCCTTCTCTTCTTCCCACCCCACCCCCACCCCCATGCTCCAAACATTTGCCCGGAGATCTTGTCTACTTCCAATATCCAGGAGTGTTTTCTTCACTTCGAAAAGTGCCGTGCACAGCCCCCCTTGTCTGCGTTCAATGCACTTTTACCCAGTTACCGAGCTTCGGGCTAGGGGCTGGAGGTTAAAATACACAGACACACACAAACAGAGAGACAGTGACATGGGTCATCCTTGAATTCCCCAAGAATGCCCCCTTTATTGTGTTCAGGGGCAGATTACAATAGAGATAGCCATGTCCCAGCCAAACCCACCAGAAACCACTCTCCTGCCATCAGGAACTCCTGAAGGTCTCGAGCTCAGAGAAGCTGTAGGCACTCAGATCAGGGGATTACTAGAAATTCAGGATCTGGGCTCTCACTGCTTCCAACAGAAGAGCATTAACTAAATTAATCATCCCTACCCTCAGTAAAATGGAATAAGGATGTCTTTCAGTTAATAGATTCTGTATTCACCTATAAATTCTACTTCTCTACTCAGATCAAGAAGCAATTTACTTTTTTGCCAATGATTCTTTGAGAACTTATATTAACAGAAAATGTCTTCAGACAAATCTGATGGAGCATATTCTTGAATGTCATCTCTGTTCTCCAAATACATTAACTTGTGTCTAGTTGACAAATTCTTACTAATATACTGCTTGTACTACAGGTAAATTTGATTCTCCTGGCTGATTAGGCTATCTTACGAGTAAGGAAATGTTGTTCATAAATCTTTAGTGTTATTCTGATAAGGTGTGGCTGATGGAGGGATTATAAATTCTTTAAATTGTGTCAGGATCCTAAACCCCTAAACTTTCTATTTGACCGTCTTCTCCTTATTCTGAAACAGAATAACTCTGAAAAGCAAAAGTAGTATAACTCCGCCTCTGATGGAGCAAACCAACAAATGTTCATCAACCAGGTAGCGAAGATTCTGAATGAACTCCAGCAGAATAGAGTAAAACATTTCTTCAATGCTTATTCTGTCAAGAAGAATAAAACACTCAAAAATATTAAAAACTGCTGTCATTTAAAGAGACATAAAAGAATTTATTGCCATGTAGCCCATAAAAGACCTCAGTGTATCAAACAGAAGCTTTCTGCTAATAGTCTCCTATGATCTCTTTTTCTGAGATTTTTACAGAGTCTAAAGAAATTTAACTCTGGCTTAAATTTCAGTTATTTTCAAAATATGAAATTTTCTTCATTTTTTTCTTGGGACTTACCTTTTTTGACAATCTAAAAATATCTGTACACTATCCAGTTTGTTTTCCTTTTTACAGTAATATGAATATTAAATGAAGACTTCTGGTATTTCTGCCAACTAATCTAGAAAAAGACGTTTGGTGTTATCACTTCACTTAGGTTGGTTCTTTCAAATCTCCATTTTGCCATAATATATTGTAACTATACACAGTAACTTTAATAATAAAAAACAAGTTTTTACTACCCAATTCACAATTTCCTACCATTACTGGCTGGAGATTTTAAAAAAAAAACTTTATAGCCATTTGTAGATTTGTTTTTGTTATTTAAATTAGGTTTAAGATAAATATCGTCCTTCTGCATTCCTTGAATCTCTGATTTTTTAAATAATAGGAATAAGACATAATGTTATTTTAGCATTTATTTTTCAAGTATTTTATAAGTTTTGGAGGCCTTTCATTTAATTTTCATGAATTCAATCTTTTTATTCCAGTTTTACTAGTAAGCTCTGTCTACATTGAGTTCATTTTGTTCTGAACTACTGTGAAGGCACAGTTCTGCTGTATGTGCTCAAGGTCACTGTTTAATTGAAATTTCTGCACTCTTGCTGGAGTAGCATTGAATGTTTCCCAACTGCATGTGGGTTCTAAGAATAACTAAAGCTCTTGCTCTCAAGCAGTTTTCCTTTGCAAGGCCTATTCAATTTTATTATAGTCATGTTTAGCTTAGCATTCAGTCAAACATTTCAGTGCTTTCCTCTTATATATTTTTAGAACTCTTTTTTTGAGATTATTTTCTGCTTTCTTTTGATTCTTGTCTTCACATATTTCAATTATCGTGATCTTTCTTATTCTTATCTTTGTCTTCTATTCAGCAAAACAATTGTGTATTTCCTGAGATCCAAATCCTAAGCTGCACTATAGAAATTGGTTTCCAATTAAAATAATACTGCAGGCTTAGGCATTTCAAACTGCTCTCCCTATTTATTTAGTTCCCTTGAAAAATCAGAATTCTTTGTTGCTATTCTCTATCTTCATCTATTTCATCAGTATTCTCATGCTGACATTTGTTATACAGAGAAAGATACAACTTAGTTGAGAAAGGACTATAGGTGGAATTTTATCCAGTAATTTTTTATGAAATGCTTAAATCAAATATTCTATTATTATATGATATTTTGGGCTGATTCTTTTGTGAAGGTAGAGTCTTAGATTATAGCACGAGCTTTCTATAAATTACCCCTTTTCCTCAGCTCCAGAATGCAGGATTGCTGGCTGGAGGTCCTATATCAGATTGCTGCCTTTTTGTAAAGAAAGCATTCATATAAATGGCTTCAATGCTATTGAATTACATGTGGACTCATAATGGTCTCAATTTTAAGTTATATTATGGTGTATTTCAATCTGCTTTTGTTCTGGAGTTACAGTAGTGTGATGGCTATTATTGGTTGTCAACTTGACTACATTTGGCATTAACTATAAACCAAGTATGTCAAATTCAAGAAATTTTTGGTGATGTCAAACTTTTCGTAGACAAGTTCTAATCTTTTTCTAATTATCGACATCTTATAGTGAATTAAAGTATTAACAGGTCAATATCATAACACAATTTAACAGGCCAATACCATAACACAAATTGTCAAATCACACATATTTGATAAGACAGATTTAGATTTTTATACAGCTGAATACTGTTAAGAGACACTCTTAAATCAATTCAAGAGTGGCAATCCCAAACCTGGTGATCCTCCACTCCTTTATTTGGGAGATTCTACAGCCATAGAAGTATGCATAGCACAAAGCATTTTCTGCTTGCTTGCCATTAGCTAACTGATGACCTCTCTTGACAGAAATTTAGCTTAACCCTTGGATTACAGAGGTTGGCAGTAAGACACCGGTTTGATCTTTTGTCCCCAGGTGCCTAAAACATGGGCATATATATTTAGAATTACCAAAGACAGGTAATTCTGGGAAATGGGAAAATGTTCACCTAAGGTAGATCCAATTATCTGCCCTGTTGCAGAAATTTTTATTAAATTATAAATTAATTAATAAAAATGGAGGAACTGTGGAGAGCCAAAAACATGAGCCTATTTCTACCTTGACCAAATGTCAGAGAGTTGAAACTTACTTCTTTTACTTCAAGGTTATTGTGTTTTTACTTCAAAGGTCCCACCTAGATTTAGGTTAGAGAGTTCTGCTCTCTCAAGGTTATTGTCAACAGGTGTGGCTAATACCCAGACCTTGTATTTCGCAATAGAGAAGAGGTATATTTTTACCTTAAATAAAAGTTTAAGGATCCAACTAAAGTTCCATTTCTCTTAAGGAGATAACATTGGACTCCCCCCAGGGAGTGGATTCACTACAGAATGTTTTGGTCTATGGGGTGAGCATTTTTATTTTAGCAACAGAATATTTAACTATGAATGTAGCCTGTGACCTTCATCTGGTCTGTTCATGACCTTGTATCATGTTAATGGAGCTTTTAAAACTTACTCCTACCTCTTGGGGTTGGGGTATTTTAAGAAATTGAAAATTAAATACAGGCAATTGAATTATTCACTGGAAATCTCTCCTGGCAGTTAAAAAAACAAAAACAAGAAATAATAAAAACCAAGTAAGTGTATTAGTTAATTCAAAAAGGTGTGGGGGAAATCTGTAATTGGAATGCAGATGTGTGTGAGGACCCCTTTGAGAACTTTGAACCCTCAGATTCTCAAGGGCTTATCTCACCAGATGAAGTGGTCTCTCTGCCTTCAGGAGAAGATGCACTCCCATGCCAAAACCTTGAAATATTACATTTTTTTCATATTGGAATGGAGATAGTCATTCTTGATTGTCTGCCAATCAAGCAGCAACATTCTCTGAAGGACATTCAGGTAAGAATACCACTCATAGTTTACCTAATAGTTGTCTCTAGAAACACAGACAGGCAAAACAAGTTCTTAGAGGAAAAATAGAAATCATAGTCTATGAGGAAGCACACTATACTACTAAATAGCTTAATGATTTGGCTAATTCATGTAGGCATAAGTCTGGGAAATATGTGTAGGAATGAATTTCAAAGTTGTGGGGTAATATTGAAAGGAACACAAAACTAGATCAAGTGGAGAAATTGATATGAAGCACCTGAGTGGAGATTCTAGGAAATGTTAAAAATCAGTGTCAAATTTTGTTTGAATAGTTGGGTGAAACATTTGCTAAAAGATGGTCTACTGAAAAGGAGTTGGAGTTGCCTTATATATCTTAGTTTAATGTTGGTGAAGGGATTGTAAGGCTCAGGGAGATTGCAATGTAAGAGTGCATTATGCTTTATAAAACTTAATCCTTCACAACTGGAAGGTCCAGGAAACATGCTCTTTATGAATGTTCTATAACACAATATTGGTAGAGGAACATCAGTGCATTTGAAGAGCTTTGTTGTTTTCCTTTCCCTTGTGCCAGAGCATATAGGCTTGAAGACACTATTGCTTGGGTCAGTTCAGTAAATGCATTTAATTGTTCCCCAGAGTACAAGAGGTCAAGAGAAAACACTGAACTGCCAAAAAGAAAGGTGGTTATAGTTATTGTATAGGCAGCATAGGCAAAGCAATACCCATAATGGCTTGACTGATAATTGGCAGGATATTAAAGTGATATTTCGGTGGTAAGACACTGATAGACCTTTGGTACTTTCTAATCAGTCATGGTGTTTCCAGACATGAACTATGTAAGTATTATACAATTTTTTTATCTGTATAAGTAGAAACATTCTCAAACTAATGGGGGACAAAGCTACATTGGTTCTTAACAAAGGTTGTGAATTAATTTCTAGACTTGAGCCAGTTTGCAAAGCTAAAAACTTGAAGGTATGGATGTTCAGGTTCCCCGAAAAAGGACCTTGAGTTTTACCATTAGTCTTGCTCCAGTTCTTTATTCAGAGAGACCTCCAGCATTTGTCAGGGTAGTTGTCCACTAGGTAAAAAGAAACAATCAGAATTTGCAGGGCTTCTTCAATACTGGCTCTGAGTTGACATTGATTACACTCAATCCCAAGAAACATTGTAGCCTTCAGGTTAAAGTTGTGGCCTATTGATAGCTGGTGAAAAATGGAGTTTTGGCTGACGCTCTACTCACATTTGGTCCAATGGGTCTCCAAATTCAGCCTGTGGTTAATTCCCCAGTCCTGGAATGTGTAATTGGGATAGATATACCTAGAAGTTTCATTACTCACACATTGATTCCCTATCATTTGGAATGAGGACTATAATGGTTTGAAAAGCTAAATGGAAGCCAGATTCCCTATGCTGAGGAAAATGGTGCATCACTAACAGCATCACATCAGTGGACAAATTGCAAAAATGAGTGTCTGCATCATAGACTTGAAAGACGAACAGGTGGTGGTGGTTCCTGCCACTTCTCCATTTAGCTATGCTTGCTGGCAAGTGCAAAAGACAGATAGGTCATGGACAACGACAATTGAATACTGAAAATACATTTAAGTACCAACTACAATTGTAGCTGTGGTGTCCGTTCTTGCGCAGATTAACACATTCTTTGGTAAATGTCCTGTAGCTATTGATCTAGATAATAACTTTTAACTGGCACTTGCCTCTTATGACCATTAGAAGCAATTTCCTTCCATTTGCCATGGCTAGCAGTATACCTTTAAAGCTTGACATAAGGAGATATCATTGTATGTTAAGATGAAAAGACTTGTGATGGATTTCCATGGCTGTCAACTTGACTATCTCTTGAATTAACTATAACCCAAGGGTTTGAGCATATGTATGATGGACTTTTTAAGTCCTTTGTACAGGGAAGATTCCTGTCTAATCTGGATATTTTTAACTAGATATCTTAATGGGTAAAGATATGCCTTTATTATGGGTCACACCTTCTGGTGGCAGCCTAAATAGAGGACAAGGAAGAAGAAAGCTCTTGGCTCTTTGCTTGTTTGCCCTTACTCTTGTTGGCCAGTGCATTCTTTTACTAATATTAGAGCATAATTCTTTAGAATTCTGACACATACGAAAATCAGCTGAGACATCCAGCCTCCTTGACTTAACAATTACTGGGTTATTGGACATTGTGGTGGTAGACAGCGTTGTTGTACTAGATCAAACACAGCCTGTAAGACACTCTCCAAAATCCTCTTTGTTTGGATATTCATCCTATAATTTCTGTAATTGGTAATACAAATAGATCAATACCAATGCAACCCCTCTAAGGCCTGCAGTAAATGTTGCACATCTGAGTAAAGTTTCTCAAGTTATACTGATAGGGATCCTACATATCTGCAGTTTCTCAGTGAAGTCAGGTCATTGTCTCTTCAAGTCGCATACAATGATTTCCAAGTATCCCCTGGTGGTTTTCATCTTTAATTCATGCATTCTTATTCAGCGAGTGTAAAGATATATGCACACAGACATCAGACTCTTAGTTTTGACCATGTGTCCACCCTTTGTTCTAGTTATCTATATCCAATTTTCAAATTGTCAAATACCAACTGTGTTTAAGTCATATATTTGCCATTGTTCATTTTATTTTATGTGAGAGGAGTATATTAACTATCTATGAATGACTACTTATTAAAAATCAATAAACAAAAAAACTTGAATATGTATGATGCATTTATACTTAACCTGAAATAGTTTGTTCTGCGTTCCCTTCCTATATTAACTTCTGGTGTAGGACTTCGTTCTGTTTGTGTGTTGCATTCATTGGTTAATGAATAAAGAAACTGCCTTGGCTTATTTGATAGTGCAGAACTTAGGTAGGTGGGGAAAACAGAACTGAAATTCTGGGAGGAATAAGGGCAGAGTCAGAGAAGCCATGGATCCTCTGCCTCAGACAGACACTGGTTAGAATCTTTCTGGTAAGCCACAGCCATGTGGTGATACATAGATTAATAGAAATGAGCTAAATCAAGATGTAAGAGTTAGCCAATAAAAATTTAGAGCTATTGGTCCAGGCAGTGTTTAAATTAATACAGTTTCTGTGTGGTTATTTCGGGTGTAAGTTAGCCGGGCGGCTGGGATGAACAAGCAGGCTCTCTCCTTACAACAACCTTCTTTTGCAAAGGACCCAGGCATGATCTAGAGCACATGATTTTTTATAAGAAGGACATGCAAACTGATGAAACTGATTGGAAAAGTGCTGTCCATTTAATAACTCTGGGGTTTTAGGCACTGAGACAAATTTTTGCAATGAAAGTATTTCAATATGCCTATGATGTTTCTCTGCATTTCTTTAAATATTTTCCATTTCTCTGGATATCTGTTTTGAGGTTGTACAGTGTTATTCAATTTTTAACCTTTTTTAGTGTTTTGTACAAGAGATGATTTTAATACTACTTAACATAAAAAATCATATCAAATCTGTGCAATATTTAGGTAAATTGTGTTCAGGAGCATGGCATTGTTATTCTTCAGAGGTGGAACTCTAGAGAACAGTATGATGTTGCCATCTGGAGCAATAACAAGCACAGGAAGATGCCAGATGTCCAGCACGGCTTCTCCTAGTCAAAATGAATGTAACAAGTAGCTCAATTTTTCACTGGGGGACAATTTGTTTCGGGGGAACTTTTTTACTTTCTCTCTATCACGGGTCTCTCATTTGTATTTCTCAAACTGCCCTAAGCACACGATTCATTTCCCTGAATGATCTTTTTCTCATCATAAAAAATATCACTGGGTTATTGAGGACAGATTGTTGTTAAGCTTATCTCCCTCCTGTCATAATCTCTTTAATTGTTGAAAATGATTCATGTGGGAAGGAGACTTCAAGTAAGGTGATTATTGCAGTTTCTAAATGGATAACAGCTTCACATTTCTTCATATAGCACTATACATTGGGTGTTTTTCAACATGATGGACTGGTTGATCCATAATTGAGCTTTTGATATACATATATGCTTATAATCTTTCTGATAATTGGCAAAATCTCCTAGACAAATATAATGGAACTGTTTCACATCTTTCAAATATTACCCCTTAGAACACTTTTCGACTTGATTTGACCTTTTATAAAGTGGGATATATTTCAGATTCTTATTTTATTAAGTTCATATAGTATTATAATAGTCAATATGTAAATAATTCCATCTGAAACCAAATCTCCTTGTTCATTAGCATAATCACTCTGTGGTATTAAGTAAATATCTAACATTTCACCAACAACTGATATGCCATAAAGAAGAAATAATCATATATTATATGATTGCTAGTAAGTTCAGAGAAGTATATGTGATATACATAAATGTCACCAATTCCGTTAAACTTACCTGTTGTAGGAGAGAGAGGCCCCTTGCTCAGGCTAGCTTAAACCGAAATAATCATACAAACTGTATTTATTTAAATGCTGCCTGGCCCATATATCTAGCCTCTTATTGGCTAACTCTCACATCCTGATTTAACCCATTTCTAATAGTCTGTGTAGCACCACAAGGTCATGGCTTACCAGGAAAGATTCTGCATGTCTGACCTGGCATCTCCATGGTGGCTCTCTCTCACTCTGCTTTCTTTCTCCCAGAATTTAGTTCTGTCTTCTCCACCTACCTAAATTCTGCTCTATCAAAAGGCCAAAGCAGTTTCTTTATTCAACCAAAGAAAGCAACACATAGACAGAAGGACCGCCTACACCACTTACCTGGGTAATGGCTGTGATCAGTAAGCACAATTAGGTAAGATACTCAAAAGCATGGGTTCAAACTTAAATGACACTAAATATTTTACAAGCATATACACACAAATATATGTGTGTTGCTATAGATTCACAAGCATGTAAATACATTATTTTCATGCTGAGTTTTAAGAAGACATATAGATGTAAATCTTTTTCTCTTTTAAATAAATATTTTCCTGATTTTCAATGTCTATGCAAGATCTTAGATGATAAGTACCAAGAGTTAACCAGGCGGTAGTGATGCACACCTTTAATCACAGTACTCAGGAGGCAGAGGAAGGTGAATCTCTGTGAGTTCAAGGACAGCTTGGTCCACAAGAGCTATATCCAGGACAGGCACGATAACTACACAGAAAAACTCTGTCTCAGAAAACAAAAACAAAATCAAAAGACAAACTAATTTAAAAAGTACCAAGAATCAAGTTTTCACTGAGTAATTGATTACTAGTTTAGAGGAAACAATTTTTAAAAAATATTTCACACATAAATGTATAGAAATCTCAGCAAGAAAACTTCATTTAACATTTCAAAAAATTGATAATTGCCCTTTAAACATCATAGAGAAAAATTAAGTATAAATGAATTTCTGTAAAATTTAGACATATAAAATATATATCCCCATTATTATCTGTTGTATTAAAAATTCATAATCAACTTAATAGCATAAATTGTCATTTCAATTGCTTGTTCCATTTAAGAAGAAAAGTAAACTGAAAGCATATTCTGAGTGGCATTTTAATTAGAAAATATTTTATCAGAAGTGCAATAAATGAAATACCTAGTTTATCATCATTATTAATTTTTATATTGTTATCTTTAGTGTGAGACATATTTTACAGTTTATTTTAAAGAAAATGAAATGTCTGTTCTTAAGCATAAATTCTTTTGCCAAATTGTTTGACTGAGGATCTTTGTAACTAGCAGGCAAATAATTTGTGAATACAATGAGAGGATTAGTTTTCATCAAACCTAAGACTAAGAAGGTCATCAGATAGTATCTGAAGCACATAGCAGATGTTCTATTTTTGTTATAACTACAATCTGGTATTCTCACTAATAATATTAAGAGTAACTTGATTTATCATTTTATTTTTTCCCTTTACCGTAGAAAGTTTATGTAACTCTACTTCAGAAGAGCATGATAATTATGGTAGACACAGTCCATGTTTCTGAAACATGTTCACAAATATCTGCCTATAGAGTGAAAAATCTCTTATTTCCTTTTATGTAAGAGATATGTTCTTGCATCATGAAATATATAGTAACAATATAATCCAAATGAGAATAATAAATTTTCATTTTAGTCACACATGTACATAAAAAGTAAATAATTTCAAATAATAATGCATAGTTTCTTATCTTTTGAGGTATCAAAGTTTGATTAATTAAAGCAAAAGTAGGTTGGTGGATTTCAAGATAACCTGGAAGATATTATCAAATGTTTTTTAATATACAACAATTAACTGTTTCATTGTTTTGTTGTGATACATTTTCACTACAAGCCACAGGCTAGCCAAGAATTAGTGACTGTTTCTTGCATATTTCATAATAGTGGTTACAGGCTGGAATCACTAAAACTGGCTTCTGTTACGTCATGAATTTGATGATCTAAGAGTACTTTAAAGTTCAATCTGTATTTTTTTTTTCATTTTGGCAAACAACAATTTACATGATGGCATGTTTGGTTTAGTTTAATTATCTTTGATATTTGGATTATTTTGTAGAACTGAGACACTTAAAGAGAAGTGGCAGCAACATTTTCCTACTTTACCTCTAAACCACCTGTGCTAAGTTCAAATCAATGAATTTTATAATTTATGTCTATCTTAGCTTCATATCTGTTTCTGTAAAAGAATACCCTGACAGATAGCAATATAGAGGAAGAAAGGTTTTTATTGAGTAATTCTAGAAAATGGTTCATTGTTCTGAGGAAATTGGGCAAAAAAAAAAATTTACTATTGCATCTAAAGTCAAGGCATTACAGAATCCATCTGTGGATTACTGCGTGGTTGCTTTGCTCTACTCATCTAGTGTTCTCTATTAGTTGGCTCACTTAGAATAGATATTTCTTGTCTTATGCATTTTATTAAGCTATACATTTTTCTCTCCTCTTTTCCTTCTTGTTCCCTCACCTTCAACCCTCTCCCATGGTCCCCATGCTCCCAGTTTACTCAGGAGATCATGTCTTTTTCTACTTCCCATTTACATTAGATCCATGTATTTCTCTCTTAGGGTTCTCATTGTTGTCTAGGTTCTCTGGGATTGTAAATTGTAGGCTGGTTGTCTTTGTTTTCTATCTAAAAATCATGTATGAGTGAGTACATATGATATTTGTCTTTCTGGGTCTGGGTTACCTCACTCAATATAATGTTTTCTTTATCCATCCATTTGCCTGCAAGTTTCAAGAAGTCATTATTTTTTCTACTGTATAGTACTCCATTGTATAAATGTACCACATTTTCCTTATCTATTCTTTGGTTGAGTGGTATTTAGGTTGTTTCCAGGTTCTAGTTTTGACAAACAATTATGCTATGAACATAGTTGAGCACATGTTATTGTGGTATGATTGAGCATCCTTTGAATATATACCCAAAACTTGTATTGCTGGGTCTTCAAGAAGGTTGTGTTCTAATTTTTCTGAGAAATTACCATACTAATATCCAGTGGGGCTGTACCAATTTACACTCCCACCAGGAACACAGAAGTGTTCCCTTTACCTTACATCCTCTCCAGCATAAGTTTTCATCAGTGTTTTTTTTTTTTTTTCCCTTGGCCATTCTTACAGGTGTAAGGTGAAATCTCAGAGTTGTTTTGATTTGCATTTCTCTGATGGCTATGGATGTTGTACATCTCCTTAAGTGTTTTCAGCCATTTTATATTCCTCTGTTGAAAGTTCTCTGTTTAGGTTTGTACCCCATTTTTTATGGGGTTATTTGATCATTTTATGACCACTTTCTTGAGTTCTTTGTATATTTTGGAGATTAAGAGAGCAGGGTTACAAGGGACATACCTAAACTTAATAAAGACAATATAAAACAAGCCCACAGTCAACATCTAACTAAATGGAGGGAAACTCACAGCGCTACCACTGAAGTCAGGAACAAGACAAGACTGTCCTCTCTATATATCTATTCAATGTAGTTCTCGATGTTCTAGCTTAAGCAATAAGACAACAAAAGGAGATGAAGAGGATACAAATCGGAAAAAGAAGAAGTCAAAGTCTCACTTTTTGCTGGTTATATGATAGTTTACATAAACAACCCAAAAAATTCTACCAGGGTAGGTATTTCAACCTTAGTTAAATTCCCACAAACTCTACCACAGATTATTTTCAATTAATACTATATTCTCAGGTGACTCCAGAAGGTATCATCTCATTATACAATAATAATTAGAATAATATCATATTAGTATTTAACAAAGTTCATAATTATCTACTTCATTGTTTAATGGTCCACCAAGACTGCACTGTTACTAGTGATAAGAGAATTTTACTAAAACATATAAATTCTTTAATAGATTTACCTAATTTTTCCCTATTATAAAATACTAATTTCAAGTTAAAAGATCATTGTGTCTCTTTTTTTGCTAGTTCTTAATCAGTGCTCTATTGTTGTAAAGAGACAATATGACAACAAGAGCTTGTTAAGAAGAAAGCATTTAATTGGGGCTTCTTTATAGTTTCAGAGATTTTGTCCATCACCATTATGACAGGGATCTAGGCTACATGAAGGAAAAAGCAGTTGAGACTTTTGTATCCTGATATATAGGCCGGAGTATGAGAGAGATTCCTGGCAAGGTTTGGGTTTTGGAATCCCAAAGCCCATCCTGAGGGACAAAATTCTCCAACAAGGCCTTACCTCCTAATCCTTTCACATGGTGCCGTTACTCTCTGGTGACTAAGCATTAAACTTATGAGTCTATGGAGTCTTTTTTTTTTTTTTTTCAAGACAGGGATTTACTGTAGGTGTGGAATTGTCCTGGAACGCTCTCGGGAGACCAGGCTGATCTTGAAATCACAGAGATGTTTCTGTCTCTGTCTCCCCAGTGCTAAGATTAAAGCCATGTGCCACCCGCCTGCAGGTCTTGACCCTTTCTTTTTCACCAGTAACATATGTATCAAAATTCCTTATATAAAAATTTCTAAGAAATATATATATTATCTTTCAATTAAATACTAACCATATAATATGAATAAACAATAAATTTAATGTAAGAAGTATAGATACATGGAATAAAGCAAATATAACATTTTCATACTCACTAACAATGTTATTTCTCCATTTATGTTTCATTCATCAATGCATTTTCACCTTTATGTAATATATTATGTGAATTAGTGATATCTGAATAGAGGTTCATAATGTGCTTTTAATACAGGTGAAAAGTTTAAATATAATGTATTATGTCCTACTTTCGAAGATCTGATTCAGTTTACATATCTTCTCAAAATAAACACACTTCATATGTATGCTTTCATTATTATAATTTTTGTAGATCTTTCAACAATGAGGAAAGGGTTGTGATTCAAACTTGCAAGAAGTGATTGAAATTTTCCTTTATTTGAACCAGAAAATATTATCTTTTTTTTGTTTTTTTTTTTTTTTTTTTTTTGTTTTTTTTTTTTTTCGAGACAGGGTTTCCCTGTAGTTTCTAGAGCCTCTCCTGGAACTAGCTCTTGTAGACCAGGCTGGTCTCGAACTCAGAGATCCGCCTGCCTCTGCCTCCCGAGTGCTGGGATTAAAGGCGTGCGTCACCACCGCCCGGCTCCAGAAAATATTATCTTAATTTGTAATGAAGGCCACTTGATCTTTGTGGCCACTAAACAGTTCAGACCAGAAATAACCACACGGAAACTGTATTCATTAAATCACTGCTTGGCCTACAGGTTCTAGCTTATTATTGGCTAGCTCGTACGTATTATTTTAACCCATCTCCATTAATCTGTGCATCGCCATGTGACTATGGTTGACCTGATAAAGCTTTGCTTCTGTCTCCGGCAGGCTACATGACTTCTCTTTTACTCTGCCTTCTTCCTCCCAGCATTAAATTTAGTTTCCCCCACCTTCCTAAGTTCTGCCCTGTCAACAGGCCAAGGCAGTATTTTTAAGGTTTTTTTTTATTAAAAATTTCCATATCCTCCCCTCCTCCTCCCCCTTCCCTCCCCTTCCCTCCACCCATACCCCCCCTCCCTCCCGCTCTAGGCAAAGAAGCCATCGGGGTTCCCTACTCTATGTTAAGTCCAAGGTCCTCCCAACTCCCCCCAGGTCCAGGAAGGTGAGCAACCAAGCTGACAAGGCTCACAGTGAGCCCGTCCATGCCGTAGAATCCAAGCCCATGGCCATTGTCCTTGGCTTCTCAGTCAGCCTCCACCGTCGGCCACATTCAGAGAGTCCGGTTTGGTCACATGTTCCATCAGTCCCATTCCAACTGGAGTTGGTGATCTCCTGTTAGTTCTGTCCCACCGTCTCCATGGGTGAACGCACCCCTCACGGTCCTGACTTTCTTTCACATCATACAGAGGAGAATTCCACATCATTAACTGAGTTTAATTTAGCACATAATATGTTTCGAAAATGATATATTGAGACAATATGTGCATTAAAATGGCTGAGATGATGAAATTAATATCTACGTTTTTAGCTATTCAGAAGAGTTAAATATAATACACGATTAATAGATAAAACAACATAGAGTGCAAAAGCTGAAGAAAAAGTCATCAAATAGTATAAATACTGTGCATAGGTTAGAACACTCTGGGCCAGTTTGTACTTGTAATTTATAAAATTTTTGCTGTTGCTTTTCTGAGAGAGGGTTTCTCTGGAACTAGCTCTTATACTAGGCTGGGCTTAAACTCACAGAGATCTGCCTGCCTCTCCCTCCAGAGTGCTGGGATTAAAGGAGTGTGTTACTACCACCAGGCTTGAAAATTATATTTTTTGTAAACTAAGTTAAAATATTGGGGTACTCAAGCTTATAAAATTTACAATTTGGTAAAATATTGTGTTGATTTCCTCTAATTTTGTCTGTTTATAGGAATGACATGATTATAAAATTAACAATTTGGCAAAATTAGATTCTCAGTCATATACTCCAGAGATATGATATATCAACTGTGTCTAATACATTTTTGCATAAAACTATTCCTTTCAATATCCAGAAAACTGTTTTTCCGTGTCGCTCATGGCAGTATGACTCACTTCTTGATTTCTGTATCAATACAAACAGACAAACCATATCCTGCAGAATGAAATTGTCTTTTTCGAATTTTCTTGATGAGAATTTCCTTTTATATAGCCAGCAAATTTTCTAATGGATCATTAAAAGACTTTTGAAGAGAATATTACAGATTTTACGCAAAGGTAAAATAATTTTAATTATCATGATACTTGTTCTATTTCAATAGCTTGCAGAAAATTAATATCATATTTACATCAATGTAGTGTTGAAATATTCTTTGTTATAATGAGGTATTATTAAAATATATAAACTGAAAAATCATAAGTAAGTACTTCTGATTCACTAAATTCAATAAGCTGTCATGACTAAATATTATAACTTATTTGATGGAAATCCTATAGAGAAAATAATTTTGCCCTACTCTGCATGACATAATAGTTTCCTCTGGAAACTAAAGAAATCAAAGTAGTATTCTATATGAACTATCTGTCACATAACCATTACTATATTTAAATTTTTGTATTTGTTAACTTGTGAGTAATTCCCAGATTGCAAATGCTATTTCATTCTTTTTCCCAAAGTAAACACAAGTAAGTTTTGATTGGCTAATAATTGTTCTGTTAATATTAAAGCAATGTATTTATTAGATAGAATCACAACATAAATATTCTTTTAGATGATGCTATGAATCAATGCAAATAAAATAGCAATACAAAACAGTATATTATAGTATATATAATTACATTATATATTTATACATACATATATTAATATTTTGTCACCTAAATAAATTTAAATTGAGAGTAAGGGCAGAGTATTGTCTCCCAACCATTAATATAAAGGTAGCCCATTTAGATGATTAGTAGGCTGATGTAACTTAGCAAAAGATAAATAAAACAAAGAAAGAAAGAAGGAAGGAAGGAAGGAAGGAAGGAAGGAAGGAAGGAAGGAAGGAAGGAAGGAAGGAAAGAAGGAAGAAAGGAAGGAAGGAAGGAAGGAAAAAGGAATGGAAGAAAGAAAAAGCAATAGAATAAAGAGACTTCAAGCGGTAAATGCAGAGAACCCTGGGGGTGGGAAAATAATGAGGCAGTAGCCAGGGAATCGTCTGTGACTCAGGGAAAAGCAGTAGGACTGCAAAGCCAAATTTAGAGGCATGGAATGACTCCCACTGCAAATACTCACAGTCAGATGCCAGGCAGAATTAGCAATTCTCTAGAAATAAAATTTTATAAAATGCTGAACTGGATAATGAATGTTTAGAAACAGGAAATCTTAATTTTTCAATTCATTTCGTCTTGTATCATTTAAACATCTTACTCTCAACTAATTTGTTTGTTTTACTATGTAAATCTTTGCAAGATTCCCACAGCTTCTAATGTAAGTTTATAAGTCAGTATTTAAGGTTCAGGGATAGTTCCCAATGTATTCTAAAATAAAAATTTTAAACAGCTGTTTTAGAAACTATTTAAGTTTCCACTTCTGTCTCAGGGCTGTCAAATGAAATAACCTTGCCTAATTGTATACTATAAATGCTTCTCTTTGTTATTATTTTATGTCTAGCAAAGATAATTTTCAGAGATTGGGGATTATCCCTTAAAATTCTTGTCGCTACTGATGCAGTGGGCACATTTTTTGATGCAGGGTCCTGTGATGGTAGCCTGAATAGCACCTTCAGCAGTATGAAAGTAGGCCAACAGAGAGTAATGTATTGCTTGGTTAGAGACATATTCCCTTATGTCCTGTGACCCAAAAGAGCGACAACCTAAGCAATAGCATAAAAGATGGGGTACAAGGTCCCCTGGACCCAAATCTTACTCAGTAGATGGAAACTGAAAAGTTTCTGTGGCAGGGAAAATCCTGCTATTTAGAAATGTGGCAAGTGATACCTAAACTCATATATCTAATAATCAAAAACATATTTGTTAGGAAATGAACATTAATATAATTTAATCTTTCCCTCCATAGATTGTAGCATGAATTTTAATTGATCTTAATAATAAAAACATGGAGTTTGATATTAAGGAGTGAATGCTGAGAAATCAGAGAAGCAGTACAGCCAGTCACTAGAAAGATTGTTTACTTGTACCAAATCCTCAGTCTGAAGGGATTATCCTGTTTCTACTCATCCTCAGACTGCATACTAAGACTGTATCCTCAGACTGTATCTGAGCTCCTGTCTGCTCCTGCCTTATATTCCTCTCTCAGCCCAGCCATATCCCTTCCAGTCTCCACATTCCTAGTATTTGTTTTTTTTTTTAATATCAAGTAGAAATTCATTAGATTAACTTACACAATATAGTCCAAGTAGAACAAAAACAGCTATTCCACCCCTGAAAAACAGAGCCTGGAATTTGTCCAGTCCATGAGGCTAGTCCGTAGTTTTTTTTTCTTTTCTTTTTTTTATTGAAAATTTCCATCTCCTCCCTTCCTCCTCCCCCTTCCCTCCACTCCCCTCCACCCATACCCCCCCCTCCCTCCCTCTCCAGGCCAAGGAGCCATCAGGGTTCCCTATTCTATGTTAAGTCCAAGTTCCTCCCAACTCCCCCCAGGTCCAGGTAGGTGAGCAACCAAGCTGACAAGGCTCCCACAGAGCCCATCCATGCAGAAGAATCAAAGCCCAGCACCATTGTCCTTGGCTTCTCAGTCAGCCTCAAGGCATGTGACTCTGTTTCTCTTTTATACAGATTCAATCTCATGTAGCCCAGGGTAGACTTGAACTCACAGAGATCTATCTACCTCTGTCTCCAAAGTGCTAGAATTAAAGGTGTTTTTCACCACTGCCTGGACTCTATGGCTAATTAATGGCTTAGTTATGTGCTCTGATCGTCAGGTAAATTTTATTTGTTAGATTATAAACAAAATATTTCTACAATAAATAAGTTTCAAAAATAGATTTGTCTATTTCCTAGAACAGCCAATGACATTTTTATAAAAAGAAGAATTAAATATTAGATCATTAGTGTATATAAGTTTGAAACAGTATGAAATTAGATCTCAGGCATGAGTCATTTGAATAGTTCAGATGAATTATACAGAATTATGACAATCACATTAGGTTCATCAGATGACTGAGTTGTTCATGATTAATACAAGCTCTGCATCTTTGCCCTGTCAGAGATGCGGTGCTTTGCTCTTTTATTTAAAAATACTGCAAAACATGAGTCAGTTGATGACAATATTTTTATTTGAAAGCAGTGAATATCTCCCAAACTTCCTCAATATAAAGTTACCTTTTGCCTCCATTTCTAATTACTTACTTTGTAGAGAGTAATCACATTTATTAATATCATGTACTTTCCATTTCTAGTTATTAATTATTCATTTTACCTGATTCACGATTTCTTATTCATAAAATTAGCCATGATTCATATAATGATTTACTTTAATGTTTGAAATATACAATGGGTAGCTTCTCAGTTTCTATATTTGCTAATTATTTGAATCAATTTTTTGGTACTTAATGAAAATATTGATCGACCGTTTATATTTTCTATATAAATTCCAGAATTAATTTACTCCAACTTGTCATAACTTATTTTTAAATGATCTTAAAAGTGTTAATGGAGATTTGGAGATCATTGTTATTAGACGCCCTTTCAGAGCAGGGGATATAGTAATAGAAACACAAACATAGTAATATACTTAATTGCGACCTGACACAACTCAGTGTTGTGTCACACACTGAAGGACAGGAAATGCAATTTTCTTGAGTAATATTAGTAGCCATAGAATAAATTGAATATATTTGGGAAATATATAAAAAATCTTGTAGGTACTAAAAAATTGGATTTACTTGCACTTACTAATATATAAAGTTTAGTTCTTGCAGTTTTGTTCAAAGTAAAATGACTTTTAAATCCTCAAAGTGTTCCATTATTTAATAGCAAGAGTGAGGGGAATTGGAGGTCAATACAGGAATCCCTTTTGCTCTTCTATGTCACTGATTTCTAAGTCACTTTAGAGTTTGCCCAAAGGGAAACAGAATCCATCACGTTACAATATAAGTCTAATAATTCTTAGTGTATTGTTTTAGAAGTACAATGCTAGCTAATGAACTCAGTTCAGATAGAAGCTTCAGTCTTATATGTACCTTGAATGCTTGTCCCTGTGTAGATGACATTACTGGAGAATTTAAAGAGACATATGGAGAACGAGCCTCATGGCACAGAGCCCATATGCCTCAGCAGATGCTAACCTACCTTCAAGATGAGAACTATATACATAAATTAAACCTGAATCATACATGTGGGAACACATTTAAAAGGGGGAAATTGAACAGCTGAACCTTGCATAAATAGATAGCTACAGATTTATGTTATAAATAAGTGACTGTTTCATTAAAACTAAATTTTAATGTGTTTGCTTATGGTGAAATAGAAGACTTATATTTACAAAGTAAAACCTGGAATTAAGAAAAAGTGGATGGGTTGAAAATTTAATTTGTAAATCATCATAGTGCGCTATCATAAACCCAAAAGCAAGGTCTTTTGAAATTACATGGTGTGGACAATATAAAAGAATGCTACAAAAAATTCAGGTCAAATGACCACTAAAGCAGGACATTGTATTTGTTCACGATACATGCTCTGATGATCTTGAAAAGTTCTATTTCTATGGGAGGCATGGGATAATGTCATACTGAACTGAACTGAAAATATCAACACTAAAATGTAAGTAAACTAGCCAAAATATCCAGCATATTTGTCTGTAGAAATATCATTGAGGCATTAGGCAGAAGGAAATATTGGATTTTAAAAAAAAAGTGTGTGTGTGTGTGTGTGTGTGTGTGTGTTCATAGAAGAATTCCATAGAAGATTTACTTTTTAAAATTATTTTGGACATTTCTTAATATGTAATTTTGGACCCTTAAGAAAGTGGATAAAATCTGTCCAGAGACAGAAGTTATTGTGGTCTGTTAAGTTCCAGTTGTGTGAGTGAAGTAAACTAATATGTAAGACTATTGTAAAAATCACGAGGATAGATTTATTTCAAACACTCAATGTACAAACATGAAAGTACTTTCGATGCAGTATATCTCTTAGCCATGAAATGAAATATTTAAATTATAGAAATTAAATTATGTCATCAAGAAAACGCAATAAGACAAACAGAAAATACTCATGTATGAATTTATCACTAATTTACAGGATCAGAATATATAGAAAATACAATGACAGGTTTATGGTGTTAGTCATGAGGCTATCTCCAGTCCTAGTAGAAGGAGGAGGGTCACAGAGCTTTCATCTGGGAATCCGGTTGTCATTTACTCCTGCCTCTCTGCAATACTCATGAAGCCGCTAGATTACAAAGGAGTAGGAAATGTAAATGAAGGGAAACATCAGCAATAATATTTTTATGATGTTGTAACCATTACTGGTCTGGCTGGGGTGGGAGTCATGGAAAAGATTTTCTGTGAGTCAGGGGCTTGGTTTATTCAAGATTTCATACATAAACACACACACACACACACACACACTCACACACACACACATATTGCCTTTTGACTGAGTCTAACCCAAACTCTTCTCCTCCAATCCTTCCCATAAGCTGCCACTTTTATTCCAAATATCTTACTGTTATTTAAATTTAATTTGGAGCATTTTTTATATTGGTTTTATAATTTATCATTTGCTTTCCTCCCTCTACACCATAATTCTTCCCATGCCCTCAAAATCTTTTAAGCCATAACTTCCTCTTTTTTAACCTATTGAGTCCATTTAGTGCTACCAGTGTGTACTTAGTAACAGGGCCATCAACTGGAGCAGAGAACACTACGCTGCCACATGTCATAGAATGCTATTTTAAGATGTGTTACATTAGTTTATGCTCTAGAATATTTCTTTATTTTATTTTTTTTTTTTGAGACAGGGTTTCCCTGTAGTTTCTAGAGCCTGTCCTGGAACTAGCTCTTGTAGACCAGGCTGGCCTCGAACTCAGAGATTCACCTGCCTCTGCCTCCCGAGTGCTGGGATTAAAGGTGTGCGCCACCACCGCCTGGCTCAGAATATTTCTTTATTGATGCAAAGTTGTGGTCTTTAAATTGCATTTGTTTACCTCTGTGAAGCTGTGTTACTTTGCTTAACTGATTGATCTAACAAAGAGCTGATGGTCAAGAGCAAACAGGAGTAAGGATAGGCAGGGCTGTCAGGAAGAGAATAAATACAAGGGAAAAAAAATAAAGGATCAAGTATCAAGAAAAGGGGCCAACCACACAGCCACTCAACAAGACACAGAATGAGAAAGAATATATATATGGAAAGGTAAAAACACAGAGGCAAAAGATAGATAGGATAGTTTATGTTCAGAGAAGTGGGCCAAACACAAACCAAGTTAATGTCAGACATTTATAACAAGAATAAGCCTCCATGTGTGCATTTATTTGGGAATTGCATCATGGGTATGAAAATGAGTCAAAGAAAACAACAACAACAACAAAAGAAACCAGCATAGCCAGGGTTTGCATCTCAGAAGAAAGCTGTTTCTCATGTATCTACTGGCATCACTTGCCAATAGCTCCCATTTTATTTCAGGTTTTTCCCCCTAGGGGAGTGATTAATTTGGTGATTCCCTTCATCACCCATGGTAAGATTTTCCACTGATTACATTTTGTGCAGATATTCTGGATATGGTTATAGTCTTAGTGCATTCTCAAAGGGCCTGTCACCTTTCGAAAGCGGTTTGCTATTCTTTTTGAGTCACTGGGTTTGCTGTAAACAATCATTTATCCAGCATTAAGGCTTAAAAATCCTTTGATTTACAAGGTGAAATTTGATCAAATGTGGTCCTTGGTATAAATATAGTTAAAAGAAAATTATTTTAAATGAATTTCATAGAACATTTTGTAATAATATCGGATTTTCTTATAGCATATTTATGTTTAGTAACTCAATGTTCTCAATACTTAACATGTTTATTCAGAATTTCTTCTGTTGTTTTAAACTTTATTTTGCTTCTGAATTTGAATTCTTTTACCAGCCCAATATTCCTTGAATAAATTTGTCCACTATAAAAAAATCTTTCCAATGTGCTTGTGGTAAAGAATAACATATTTTATGATGTCAGTGTTTTCTAACTTGTGACATGTTTATATGTCTTGATTATGTTAAATATGATTATTATAATTTGATGTCCTAAAGCATTTCAAAGTTCACTAAATCCAATTAGTTCTTCTCAATTTCAATTGGGGTTGAGGGTATTAACTAAGACAGGGACATTCAATTGCATCCCAGTGAGGGGTGTGAGTTTCTAATTATGATGACAATTTTAGAATTTTTATCAGGACTAAATTTGTAAGGGTGTTGCGATTGCTACTACAGCTGTTTGAGCTCATCTAGCAACAGCCACAGCTGTTTGAGCTCATCTAGCAACAGCTACAGCATGTCCAGAGAAAAGCAGTTCACAACCCTTCTCCCCATTATGCTCTTTCTGACCCTTTTTTTCAGAGTGGTTTGCTGGTTTGCTGATTTTTGGTGGGATATGCTCTCTCTCTCTCTCTCTCTCCCCTCTCTCTCTCTCTCTGGTGTGTGATGTAGATATACCATCTATAGCTTAGCATTTCCAGTATTTGAATTATTTACTTTGAACTTTTGTGTCTCTGCATTAACCTTCACCCACTGAGATAAGAAAGTCCTTGATTAAAGTTGGGAGTAGCGTAGGTTTTGTGATATGCACATTTAGAAGGCAGTCATAAGCCTATTAAAGAAAGCAGTAAATGTATCTACCTCCCTATGGTCAGGTTTACAGTGCCAGATATGAACTCCCTTCTATGAATCAGGCTCCAAATCTAATCAGATAGCAGTTGATTGCACATGAAAGTCACAACACTGATACACTTCTGAGCACATCTTGTCCAGCAGGTCAGTCGATTCACTATTATAGCTTGCAGAGTTTAGCTTGTATAAGCCAATTGGTAACTTTTCTCTCATAGTCACTCATATTATAGTTATGTTAGGCAGGTGGTCATTTTGTAGGCCCACCTCAATTAAAAACTAAAGCTGTCTTTTGAGTTGGAGCATTGTTCTCTACTTCTCTAAACCCAAGCATAAATGTTAAAAGAAAATACAAAATTTCTGTCTTATATCAGAACAGCTGCCTGGTATGCAACAGAAGAGAACAAAAACCTAGGGCCTATTATGTTATCACTGATCTTATATCCCTTGCATTTATTTTGACTCCTTAAAACTTTTCTTAAGGTTTAAATACTATCTGCAAAATTTAAAATTTCCGTTTTGATATTAATGGTCTTAAAGAGCAGTAACTGATTTGAACTTTGACTTCATGTAGCTTCCTGTAATTTCAGGCTTCAGTCTGGAGCAGATATGTAGGAAGGAAGCCTGTGTATCCCAAATGTATTTAATAGATTATGGTCCTTTAACCTCCCCAAGATTTCCAGAATATGACATTTAATATTTTAAATTGTCTGCAGTGGATGACGAACATTCCTAACAACCACCTCTGGAGTCTGCAAGAGATAATGGGGTCCTACAATGATGATCTACCTGAATTGTGATAATGCCACACTATCCGAAGATCAGCTTTATACTACAAACTTCCCAGGACAATTTCAAAACAGTTAGTTAACATCGTCTAGTTTATTAGACTACTCCACTCCAACCAGGACTTGGGATAGCCCTTTGCATTGTCCTGTAACACCAGACTGGTCAGCAGCTGGATTCCCTGGGTCTTGACCATTATCTTTATTTTCTCAGGGATCCCTAAAGATGCCAGTGCCCCATGTCCCATGTCAACAGGAAACAGTCTAAAAAGCATGATGTTCTTGTTCCCAAAATGTAGCATGGGTGTTTTTGGTCATTCAGTGCATTGTAGTGCATTGTCACTGTTTGAAGTGGACCGGGTTTGTTGCAAGTTGTTACAGGTCATGGTCATGGTCAAGAGAATATTACTCAAAGGAAGTAACACTTCAGGGGATCTCTTTCTAAAAAAAAAGTGGGAATATAGGAATAATAAGAAAAAAGGTAGGATACTGAATCTACTTGAATATGAAAAAGAACTATTGATGTAAAATATTTTACATATAAGGATTTTTATATTTAAATTCAAATTTAAAGTTATTTTTGTTATACTATAAATGTTTCTACTTTTATTTAAGATATTTTTGTGTATCATTACAAATTTAATATTATTTTTGCTAGATTGTATGTATGTTTCTACTCTCATTTAAGATATTCTGTGTATTGTTACAAATTTAGTTTTTTAAACTGCATGGGAGGTTAACAGTTACCGATAAATATCAAACTTATAGTCACGTTAGTTCAAGTCATACATGGAATTTTTTTAGATAGATAGTTGATCTTCAAACATTTCAAAGTCCTACAGAATAGGCTATTTATATTGCTTTAATAACATAGGCTTTTCTTGACATGAGACAGGTTTGCTTACGGTGGCAAAACAGCAATGATGGTCATTAAAGTAACTCTGTATGAGTTTGCTTTCTTTTTCTCCTCATTTTTTATTAAAGATTTCCATCTTCTCCCCTCCTCCTCCCCCTTCCCTTCCCTCCCTTCCACACATACCCCCACTCCCTCCCTCTCCAGGCCAAAGAGCCATCAGGGTTCCCTTCACTATGTTAAGTCCAAGGTCCTCCCAACTCACCCTAAGTCCAGGAAGGTGAGCAACCAAACTGACAAGGCTCACAGTGAGCCCGTCCATGCTGTAGAGTCCAAGCTCATCACCATTGTCCTTGGTTTCTCAGTCCTCCTCCACCGTCAGCCACATTCAGAGAGTCCGGTTTGGTTGCCTGTTCCATCAGTCCCATTCCAACTGGACTTGGTGGTCTCCCGTTACTTCTGTCCTGCCGTCTCAATGGGTGAATGCACCGCTCATGGTCCTGACTTCCTTGCTCATGATTTCCCTCCTTTTGCTCCTCATCAAGACCTTGGGAGCTCAGTCCGGTGCTCCAATGTGGGGCTCTGTCATTTTTCTCCATCCAACGCCAGGTGAAGGTTACGGTCATCCTTGAAAAGCAAGATCTCTCTGAGTTTGCTTTCTTTTAAATCTATCTATGTATCTATATATCTATCATCTATCTATCTTTATTTATTAAAATGATCTTTTCTCATTTTATATACCAATCCCAGTTCCTCCCATCCCCTCTTCTTTTCCCACTTCTCCCAGTTTCTACCTGCCACATTCCCATTCACTCATTAGAGAGGGTAAGACTTCTCATGGGGGAAAAACAAAGTTTGGCACATCACTTTGAGGCAGGACCAAAGCCTTACCCCATATCTAGGTGCCGCACACTGTGCCCCCTTGTCTGTGGTGCGCCGGCACCCAGTTCTCGAGATTCGGGCAAGGGGCAGGAGGTTAAAATACACAAACACAGACAGACAGAGAGACAATGACAGCGGTCATCCTTGAATTCCCCAAGAATGCCCCCTTTATATTGTTCAGGGGCAGATTATATAGATATAGCTATGCCCCAGCCAAACCCACCAGAAACCACTCTCCTGCCATCAGGAACTCCTGAAGGTCTCGTGCTCAGAGCAGCTGTAGGCACTCAGATCAGGGGATTACAAGAAATTCAGGATCTGGGGTCTCATTGCTCCCAACAACTAGGCTAAGCAAGCTATCCTCCCAAAGAGAATGGACTGTTCAAGCACTAGGGATATATGCTGATCCTACTTTCTGTTGAAGGGAGCAGCGGGGCTGCGTCCCGCCACCGGGCCGCCGGGTAGCTTTACACCCGAAATAATTACACGGAAACTGTATTCTTTTAAAACACTGCCTGGCCCATAGTTTTAGCCTCTTATTGGCTAATTCTTACATCTTTCTTTAACCCATATTTAGTAATCTGTGTAGCACCACGAGATGTGGCTTACCAGGAGAGATCTTAACCTGCATCCATCTCGGAGAGGAGAAGCATGGAGACTCACTATGGCGACTGCCTGAAGCGTCTCCCCAACTCTCCCAGAATTCTGTTCTGTCTACTCCACCTACCTAATTTTCTGTCTCTTAAAGGGCCAAGGCAGTTTTCTTTATTAATTAACCAATGAAAGTAACATAGACAGATAACTCTCCTCCATCAACTTTCCATGGTCCCACAGACTGCCTCAGCCACACAATATCACATGCATTCAGAGGGACTGATTTTGTCCTATGCTGGTTTCCTCACTGTCATTCCAGAGTTAGTGAGCTTCCACTGTCTCAGTTAAGCTGTTTCTGTGGGTTACCCCGTTACGGTCATTTGCTCAACTCTACTCCTTCTCTTTGACTGGACTCTGGGAGGTAGGTCCTGTGCTTAACTGTGAATTTCTGCATCTACTTCCACCAGTTGCTGGATAATGGTTCTAGGATGACAATTAATGTAGTTATCAATCTTATTACAGGGGAAGTCTAGTTTAGACATCATCTCTACTGCTTAGCCTGGAAATATCTCTATATATGGTGGAAGGAATCTACAATGCTTCCCTGCCTGTGCATAGCTAGAAGATCCCATCTGGCAGGTTTCCCAGGCTGGAGTGCTGAGTAGCAGGCATACTCTTAGCTAATTTCCTCCTAACCCCAAGTGTGCCTACAAGCACCCAGACTCAAGTGTGTGGCTTTCCACACAGGTTAGCCCCAGTTGTTCAGTCACCATTCTGTTTCTTGTTCATATTCTGTTTGCTCAGACCAGAAATATTCACACAGAAACTGTATTAATTACAACACTTCTTGGCCAATCAGTTAAGTGTATTGCTAGCTAACTCTTATATCTTAAATTATCCCATTTCCATTATTTTATGTTTTACCATGAGGCTTGTTGTTTACAGATTCCCAAGCACCTGTCTCCTTTGATAGCTACATGGCATATCTTTGACTCCACCTACTCTCTCTTCCTCTGTTTGTTTGGAATTTCTGCCTCGCCCTATTCTGTGTTGCAATAGACCCAAAACAGATTCTTTATTAACCAATGGTATTCACAGCATATAGAGGGAAATCCCACATCACCTAACTTCTCTGGGGTCATGTGTTATAGGCTGGTTATCCCTTGATTTATGTGTAAATGTCACTTATGAGTGAATACATACTGTGTTTGTCTTTCTGGATCTGGGTTTCCTCACTCTGGATTCTTTTATCTAGATTCATCCATTTGCCTGAAAATGTCAATATGTCTTTCCTTTTTACCACTGAGGAATTCTTCCTTATGTAAATATACCACATTTTCTTCATCAATTCTTTGGTAGGGAGTTGCCAGGTTCTGGCTATTACAAATAATTTTGCTATGAACACAATTGAGCAAATGTCCTTGTGGTATGAGTGTGCATTATTTATTGTATATGTCTAAGAGTGGTATTGCTGGGTCTTGAGGTAGATTGGTACCCAATTATCTGAGAAACAGTCATATTGAGTTGCAAAGTGGCTGTACAATGAAGGAGTGTTCCCCTTACTCTGCACCCTCTTCAGCATAAGATCTCTGTCATCAATGGGTTTTTTGTTGTTTTTATTGATTATTTTTTGAGCTCCACATTTTTTTCTGCTCCCCTCCCATCCTCTCTCCTACCCTTAACCCTCTCTCAAGGTCCCCATGCTCCCAATTTACACAGGAGATCTTGTCTTTTTCAACTTCCCATGTAGATTAGATCTATGTATTTTCTCTTAGGGTCCTCATTGTTGCCTAGGTTCTCTGTGGTTGTGATTTGTGAGCTAGTTTTTATTGCTTTATATTTAAAAACACTTATGAGTGAGTACATGTGATAATTGTCTTTCTGTGTCTGGGTTACTTCACTCAAAATGATGTTTTCTAAAGCATGGGATAAAACCGGACTCCCAGAACATGGCAGACAATGAGGGCTGCTCAGAAGCCAAGGACAATGGCACTGGGTTTTGATGTTACTGCATGTACTGGCTTTGGAGGGGCCTAGTCTGTGTGGATGCTCACCTTCCTAGACCTGGATGGAGGGGGGAGGGCCGTGGACTTCCTGCAGGGCTGGGAACCCTTATGTCTCTTTGGACTGGAGAGGGAAGGGGAGTGGAGGGGGAGGGGGAGGTAAATGAGAGGCGGGGAGGAGGCAGAAATTTTTAATAATAATAAGAAATTAAAAAATGATGTTTTCTAGTTCCACCCATTTGTGTGCAAAACTCAAGATGTCATTATTTTTTTCTGTTGTGTAGTACTCCATTGTGTAAATGTACCACATTTTCCTTACCCATTCTTCGGTCAAGGGGAATTTAGGTTGTTTCCAGGTTCTGGCTATGACAAACAATGCTGGTTTGAACATAGTTGAGCACATGTCCTGGTGGCATGATTGAACATCCTTTGGATATATACCCCAAAGTGATATTACTGGGTCTTGAGGAAGGCTGTTTCCTAATTTTCTGAAAAATTGCCATACTGACATCCAAAGGGGCTGTTTTTTCTTAGTCATTCTGACTGGTGGGCTGGAGGGATGGCTCAGCTATTAATGGATATGCTCACAACCAAAAAGATAGGATTTTTGTTTTTTAATGGCAAATGTTAAGAATTTGGGCAAAAAAAAAAAAAAAACTGCCTTTGCCTTAATCATTGACAGTATGCTGTCCAAACTGGACTGACAGGGCACAAAAGAAAGTAATGCCAAGCTTTGTCAAGCAAAGTAGGACATTCCTTCAAAATTCCCTGCTTCTTGTCCTTGACTTCTCAGCAGCCCTCATTGTCCGTCATGTTCAGAGAGTCCAGGCTGCTGAGAAGCCAAGGACAATGGCACTGGGTTTTGATCCTACTGCATGTACTGGCTTTGGAGGGGCCTAGCCTGTGTGGATCCTCACCTTCCTAGACCTGGATGGAGGGGGAAGGAACTTGAACTTCCCACAGGGCAGGGAACCCTGACTGCTCTTTGGACTGGAGAGGGAGGGAGAGGAGAGTGGGGGAAGGGGGAGGGAAATGGGAGGTGGGAAGGAGGCAGAAATTTTTTAATAATAAATACATACATACATACATACATACATACATACATACATAATTCCCTGTTTCTTAAAAATATCTGTCAGATATACTAGTCTTCTAGGCCAAACCTGAATTCTCCAGTGTTACAAAACAACTTTAGCTGACTGTGCTGGCCTCCAGTGATTTATGCCATCTCTTAATTTTGGGAGATGCTTCTGCCCTTCTCACTTACTCAGGTAGTATTATGTCCTTTGCAGATTTTTGAAAGGGATGAAAACTAGTGGATAGTTACAGTTGTAATTATCCCTAATCATGGTAGAAAGTACATTAAGTACAAAACTCTTGACTACTTAGGAGAAGAAAGTTAATGGAATATTTTCTTTATTTTGCCAAATGCAAATGTACTGGATATTGCAACTATAATTCCTATTTGATAATTGCTTTTGTTGTATGTAATTTTACTATGTTAAAGTTAATAACTTCATTTTTAAATTACACAAATATTCTGAGAGGTGAACACAGTCACTTGAAATACAGAAGTAGAAAATACTGTGTTCAGATAAATAATTCCAAACAGTTTTTTTCAGACAATACGTGCACATATGACACATGTCATCTTGTTTAACAAAAAAAGGGATTTAGAAGACTGCACTGTACAATATATTTTATTTCTACATTATTACTGTTTTTGATTAAAAAAACATGCTACAGCTTTTGAGAATTTTAATATGCATTATCCATTTTAGATAAAAGCTGTTTTCATTCGTTTTGTAAAAATAATGATAGCAGTCACAAAATGTGAGTATTCAAAATAGGCCATGGGTGGGAAAGCAATATTTCACTTTAACTTCACTCTGACAAAAAAAAATTATGTCAGAAAATTTAAATCAAACATTTTATTCCCAAAGTAAATCAATCAAGAAATAATAGATTCAGAGTTGTTAAAATATTTTATATAATGCTGACTAAAACTTGATAACCTGTGCATATTTTTATCTAAAAAATGTCAAAGTAAGTGATGTGTGATTTCCATTTTGCCACACAATACACTTTTTGAATTTCTACTGAGATAAATGACTAACAAACTCCTTTCATTTTATGTGCTGCATATTTTCTAAAATAATGTTTCGTTTCATCAGGTGTGACTCTTCTTCCCTTTGTGTTTCCTCTCATGCATAGATCCCTGAGACCTGAAGGGAGTGGTTTGATGAAGACACCCCATTAAGACTGAGTACTCCAAAGCCTCTCATTCTCTGCAGGGGAGAGAATGTAGGAGAATTTGGGGGAGGAGAAATGTCTTCTCAGAATATAGTGTATTAAAATTACTCTTTTGAATAAAAAATCATACGAATGCTCAGGAAGGGAAAATATGACTGTAATATTATGCCTGAGATAAAACAAACTATACTCGGGGGGGGGGGTGAAGAAAAGTGTTTATTTGGCTTATACTTCAGCATTGCTGTTTATCAATGAAGGAAGTCAGGACAGGAACTCTAACAGGACAGGGTCCTAGAAGCAGGAGCTGATGCAGAGGTCACAGAGAGAAGCTGCTTACTGGATTACTTCATATGATTTGTTCAGCTGTACTTCTTATAGATTCCAGAGCAAGCAGCCCAGGGATGGCACCACCCACCATCGGCTGGGTCTATACCATTGATCACTAATTGAGAAAATGCCTTATAACTGGATCCCATCGAGGCAGTTCCTCAGCTGAGGCTCCTTCCTCTGTGGACTCTAGCCTATGTCAAGATAATACAAAAAAAACAGCCAATAGATACATGCACATAAACACACTTAACTAAAATTTAAGACCCAAACTGATGGATTTAAAAAATAATAAATGCGCCGGGCGGTGGTGGCGCACGCCTTTAATCCCAGCACTCGGGAGGCAGAGAGGCAGGCGGATCTCTGTGAGTTCGAGGCCAACCTGGTCTACAAGAGCTAGTTCCAGGACAGGCTCCAAAAAAGCTGCAGAGAAACCCTGTCTCGAAAAACCAAAAAAAAAAAAAATAATAATAAATGCATTATAAATCATTTTTATCATTCATTTCTACTTTTTTATTTTTATGACATATATAGATTTTTTTCTCTGCACCCCTCCATTCCTCTCCGCTCCCCTTTTACTCTCTCCCATGATCCCCATACTCCCAATTTATTCAGATCTTTCCTTTTTCTACTTCCCACGTACAGTAGATCCATGTATGTTTCTTCTAGAGTCCTCTTTGTTGTCTAGGTTCTCTGGGATTGTGACTTATAGGATGTTTTGTTTGTTTGTTTTGCTTTATGTCTAAAAGCCATTTATGAGTGAGTAAATATATTTGTATTTCTAGGTCTGGGTTACATCACTCAATAGGATGTTTTCTAGCTCCATCCATTTGCCTGCAAGTTTCAAGATGTCATTATTTTTCTCTGCTGTGCAGTATTTAATTGTGTAAATATACAATATTTTCTTTATCCCTATTTTGGTTGAGGGGCATTTAGGTTGTTTCCAGGTTCTGGCTATGGCAAAAAAAAATCTGCTATGAACATAGGTGAGCACAAATCCTTGTTGTATGATTGTTCTTCCTTTGGGTATATACACAAAAGTGATATTGCTGGGTCTAGAGGAAGGTTGTTTCCTAATTTTCTGAGAAATTGTCATACTGACTTCTAAAGTGACTAAACCAGTTTGCACTCCCACCAACAATAGAGGATTTTTCCAGTCCCTTTCTGCAAGGGAACCAAATGCCTTTTTCTTTTCCTTGAAAGAGCAGAAAAAATGTACAAAAGAAGTGTTTGACACATTAATCAAATATCATCTCACTAAAACCCAAATAAATCCTTTGAAAGTTACCTGAATGTTAGAAGGCAGGTAGGTATTTGACATAGGAATGGATCTAGTTAAGTGTTTCTATGATGAGAAAGTCTACAGTGAGCCCTTCAGTGGTGATCTGCCTGTTCTACCATTAATACCCCATGCCAAGCAATACATTTATTCACATCTCAGTGAAAGGGTTTTTTTTGCCATGCTGTGCTCTGTGACCTCAGCTGTAGTTTATCTTGAAGTTACCTTCTATTTTCACAATCAAGAAAACAGCTCTTTATTAATTAAAAACCATCAGTTTTCCCATCACAGTTTTCTTTATCACTTCTACTTTTTATTTTCAGTTTTATAGAAAGTAGAAGTGGTAAATCTTTCAGAGGCAAGCATGTTTTTATCATTAATATTAGTCTTAATTCTTTGTTAAGAAATAAATATTTTTATAATAAAGTTTACTTTATTCCTTCGTCAATATAACACTAAAGCACATGTATCTACATATTAATTTTAAAATAGTTATTATATTTGTGTGTTTTAGTCATTTCAATTTCATTAAGAAAATCAATGATACTCTCTTTGTTCTGATAGTTGCAACTGTACAATACTTAAGTTTTATCAATATTATAAAAAAATGCCTTACTAGGTCACTGAATATATAGAACTAAGAGTATTTATTCACTTGTTTCTGGTGACTATGGAAAATTTATTTTCAGAAGTTATTGGCATCTTTCATTTCAATATTTAAACCATAAGAAATGATACATAAATGTATAATATAAGCATTGAAAGAACAAATATTTCTTCTCTTTCAGAATAGAGCATATTTAATATGGGTAGTAGTTCTTTTTCCATTGTATTGTAAGAAATGTTTGGTTTTTGTTTTTTATGCAAGAGAAAGAAATGTATTATTAATGTAATGTTTTAACTTTGATCATATCTTCAATTCAATATTATTTTTATTATAAAACTTTCTATTTAAGCATCTATTTATTTTTCTTTTAAAATCTGATCATTAAAAATTGATTAAAATCACATTAAATTAATTAAATTTGTTTCATATAAATAACTATATTAGGATTCCACATTAGCAGAGCTCTACAAAGAACGAAGCATGGTGATCAGATTGCTTACTAGAGGTTTCCTAGGGTCATATTAGATGCAGGAAGAGACATTAGAGGAAGACTCGTCAGGATAAGAAAACCTCTACAGATATGCATGTCTTCTCTTTTCTTGAGTGATTGAATTAATAAGAGGATATCTCATTTGGGTACTTTAGAGAAATCACTTCCAGGATTTTCGTGGTAGTTCTTTATAATCAAGAACCTTGGCTAAGGAATAGACTTTGGATATGAAGAATCCTTGAAAATTTAAAGCCCTAAAAATCAGTAGCTCAGATGGTTGCATTTAAGAAAGGATACAATTTGATGTTGATTAGGTTTCTATCTGATGTACTATCGACTTCCCTTGAAACATTTCCTTATACCCAATGATTAGGTACAAAGTGATTTTCCTCTTCTTCCAAGGAGAAATTGACTAAAGGAGGTTAACTGAGTTTCTCTCCTATATGCAAATGAAACTTCTAACTACACAGTTCCTTTTAAGTGGTATGACTTTTGTATAGGAAGTCTCATATAATCATTCCAGAGGAGTAGATTTGGAGCAAAAGCATAATACTATGCCATTATGGAAATAACAGTAATCTGATTTGGTTCTGAAACATTTCCTTTCCATTCCCAGTAGTACAAATACCCACAGATATGAAAAATATGTTAGAGAGTAATTAATCACAGTTTGTAACATGAGTGTGGATCCATATAATCATTTGCATAACAATAAATCTAAAATAAATGATCAGGTTTAGGGTAAAATTGGACATACTAGATTGAAGAAGACCAATAGAAGGTGAAATATCTTTCTTTGCAGTTGTTGATGGCTTTTTGTTGTTTTTCAAGACAGGTTTCTCAGTATAGCCCTGGTTGTTGTGGAACACCCTCTGTAGCTCTAACTGTCCTCAAACTCAGAGATCTACTTGCCTCTGCCTCCTGAGTACTGAGATTAAAGGCTTATGCAACAACTGCCCAGCTGATGAAAGAATATTCAAAGCATATTAACTAGTACTATTAATGAATGTGTAAACTGTGGTATGTCAAATTATTTTTTAAAAAATTTAAACATGCTTTACTTAGTGGAAACCCAAGTTATTTCTTCTTCTATAGTAGGTGCATCCTACTAGACGCATAGATAAAATATTCATTCATAAAAAGTAAAAGTACCTACAAAACACAATATAATAATGTATATTATACTTTCTTTAAAGAGGTAAATAATTTATTCTATAAGTCATATTAATTTGTAAATTGCTTATATTTAAGGCTTGATCTAGGAACTAACTGGGAAAAATACTTTAGTTACTTGCAAATTTATTAATCAGAAAAAAATAATCTTGTAATAAATACTTTCTTGGAAAATAATTATGAAATATATTTAAAGTTGAAAAATATTCAGCTTCTATATCTACTAGGCATTTACATTTTCTTAGAAAATAGCATATTGCTGTTAGATTAGCATCAATACATTTACAAGTCGAATTGGATATTTCATAGGTTCTAACCTCTGCTACATTTTTTTTGTTTTAGTAAACAAGAACTCCAATAGTTGTTCCATAAATTTTCCTATATCTATAGTAAAAGGAAAAACACTATATCTCAGAAGGTATTTAAGTGGATGGAAAAGTTATTTACCAGTATTTAAGACCAGTAATTGTTAAGTATATTGCTACTTATTTTATCTATAGTGAATACATGAACTTTTTTTCTGAAACAAGAATAAATATGTAAATTGCAGAAAAGCAAAATACATACTTCTTAAATTTTAACTATTCCTAGTCCTCTTTTCTTCTTTCATTGTCATCACTACCCTGTCTATCAACTCGATGCCAGAGTTCCCAAACCAGAGAATACTTTCAATTTTGCTTTGAGTTAGTCCAGTCCACATACCAAACTATCAGTCAATGATGTAGAAAAAAAGACTACAATGTTGTACGAATGATAAATTAATTAAGTATAGTTAAAAAAGTACTTCTGTGTGGCTGGAGTTGTAATCTCATTTGTAGAGTGTTTTCTCATTATCTATAGTACATGGGCTAATCACTGAATGCTGATGTAAAAGAAAAATAAAACGAAAGAAAGTGAACAAAAGGAAAAAAGGGACGAAATAAAATTCTAAATTTAAAGCTTTAAAAACCAGTAGCATTTGTATAAAATGATAGCTGTCTAGAAAAAAAGATAACATCTCCACTAGAATATATATAATAAAAATGAGTATATTAAAATCAAATCCAATTGAGTGAAATGGAGTAACTGGGAGAGCTAAAATTATGCTTTATCTTTTAATCACTGTACCTGAGAATTCCATAATGCAAAAAGGCCTCTGTGCTGTAAACCTCTTTGACAAGAAGAGATATCTCTAGACATGCTGGAGTCTACAGTTTATGTAAGATAACAAGCCACATGTTTTCACTCCTCTCCATTTTCTGGGAAACCAGAGTCCATTATCCTGGACATTATTTCATTAAAGGTTGCTTCAAATTTGGCTCAAAATTGTATTAGTGGTCTTCTTTTCACCCAGTGGGATTCATGTTTTTTGAAGACCTCAGTAAAATTCATAGCACTCACCCAAATTCAAAAGGTGGATCTTTCCTCTGGAACTCGATTGAGGCATGGCCTCAGAAGACACATTCCCTGTGTCAGAATGAAGAGAGCAAAGCAAAATATCTAAAAACCAATATCGGTTTCATTTAATTGCCTAAGACTTCTGCCTATAATATATAATATATATTAGCAATCTATATATTTCATTATCATCTCAAGGTTTGCAACTGTATTATGTTTAAAAATATGTAAAATTTGTAAAAACATTAACCTAAAAACCTAAGACAAGATTGCTAGTTAAAAGTCTATGCATAGCTATCTTAAAGGAACCATGTGATATGACTCTGTCTTGTGATACAAGCAACACGTGACTACCATTTCAGCGCCTGTCCTCCACCCGGATTGACACAACCAGGTGACTGGCGGCTACTTTCGCTAGGGTTGGAGAGTGTGGGTGTCATGTGAATTCAGGACTATCACGATCAAAGGACCACATTATGAGGGCCAGCCAAGGAGGCAATAAAATGTCTCCAAGATACTTCTGGTTTGGATAGATTTCTGTATGATAATTCCTCTTCTAGAAGCAATGTTTGTGAAAGGTAGCATTTAAAAACAATGCTTGTTTAATAAGGTAATAAAACAGCACCTCCATGCATTCATATACAAGAATTTACTTTGCACTGACAGCCAAACATTGAAATATAAGTCACCCAAGTGGTATTGGTTTTAAAGACATGAAGGACTCATGGAGAAAAGTTGAGGATTGCTAGTGTGTGCCAGGATTTGAGTTCCTCAAGAGAGACCAGTTACAATGGGTCATCTAGCAGTTGTGGAGATGTTGGTGCCAGGTGATAATCATCAGAAAGACCAGGCACACCAAAAGAGAACAAGCTATGGTCTAAAAGGTAGGCTCTATATTCTGTTAAGAATGAGTCCAGAGAAGGATAACCAAATCCTTTGGGAAAGCTCAGAGAATTGTGAGTGAATCCCAGATGTTGAGCTTTGAGTTGTTTGTTACACAATATGGGAATTTGGTTTTGCCTTGTCTGGATTATACTGTATCTTGTTTTTTCCCTCTTGAAATAAAAGGAACTTTATTTTCTGATAATGCAGAGACATACAATTGAGATATTTTAAACCTTTTTAAGAGGAAATATCATAGTTTTATAAAGATTTTAAATTTAAAACTACTTGATAGTTTTTAAAGAGTTTTAAAATATTTTATTTTATAAAGCTATGTGAAATTTTACATTTATAAAATGTTTTATATTGTTACCATATCATCTCAAAATAAATAAATAAAAATCTAAAAAGTTAAGCCTGTAGTTATAAGCACCAAACACTAAACACCAGAGATTTGGACATTCCCATCCTATGATGATTCAGCAAGACAATGACCTAAGGCAAAGCATTTAGAGCAGTGGTTCTCAACCTATGAGTGGAAGCCTTCCAGGGGTCATAAAACATCTTCATTACAATAGCCTAAGAGTGGCTGCATGTAGAAGGTTTGCACTGTGCTTCAGAACAGTGGCAAAAGTACAGATGGGAAATAGCAACAAGAATGATTCTACGTTTGGGGTCACTGCCATTGCCCGTACCAGAGGAGCAGGGAGTTACAATTAAGTTCCAGGTGTCAGCCCACCAGAAGGGAATCCTCTGATGGGTCATTCTCATTTAGGCAAGGTGAGGAACTGCAGACCCCAGAATGTCCTTTGCTTCTGATGTGCCTTTACATGTTTGCTGTGACTCTTTCTCTGGTATTTAGCATTGTGTGAGTAGATGTGGGGTGACCTCTAGTACCAGTAATATAATGTTTTTATCTCTTGGAAACATCCCTTTCATCTGGGTATTTTTACCTGTGGATTGTCAAGAAGATGACCCCTTCCTAAGCTAATTTGATAATAATAATAATGACAGTTTATATTTTGATGAATAAAAATAAATACAAGAATATGTTTCTCCATATCCTATATTAACCAGGGTCCTCCTTAGGAACTGCAAGGATTGCAGCTCGAGATACTGACTAAAAAAGGACTTCCAACAGCCCATTTACTTAAATTCTTTTAACCTTAATGTTTAACCTTTAACCTTAAGGTCTTGGAGTGCATCACAGCTGAAACAAATTTTGAAAATAACAAAGTTAACTAAGATGTTTTTGTTAAATATTATTGAAGTAAAAAACCCAAGAGGAAAATCTAAAGTTTTAGAAAGGCACATAATTGAATGCTGAACTCTTTAAAGTAAAGGAACAAGAAAAAAAGCAGCCAATTATTACTGGCTGATGTACTCTCCTTGCTATGTTTGTTTGATGATGAAAGGTGATGATTAATTCCATATACCCATTTCTGTCCTCAGTCTTCTGATGTAAAAAAGCTATTAATGAATGGACATGTACCCTAAAAATTTGAAGTACAGCTGACTGATTTTTTTCCATATATAAAATTTAGGTTTGTGATTTTGTTAAGATTCCTTATAAGATTACCTTTCATGATAAGTAATAAAGTAATTGAACTTTTCTTTGTAACTGTAAAATGCAGCCTGCCAGTAAAAGACCTGACAAAAACAATTTACTTGCCACATGGTTAATCTATAGCAAGTTGCTTGGTTATTAATGTATGTGGGCTACCGAGTGAGGTAACCCAGACCCAAAAAGATGAACATGGGATGTACTCACTCATAATCGGTTTCTAGCCATAATTAAAGGACATCGAGCCTATAATTTGGGATCCTTGAGAAGATAATAAGAAGGTGAACCCCCAAAAAAGATATAGTAATCCTCCTGGATATTGGAAGTAGACACCATCGCCAGGCAAAAATTGGGAACTTGAGGGTTGGGCGAGACGCGGCCAAGGGAAGATGGGGAGAGAAAAGCGTGAAGGGGAGAATGGGGGGAGCTCGGAGGAATGGGATGCTTGGGATACAGGAAGGGTGGATATGGGAGCAGGGAAGCATATATCTTAATTTAGGGAGCCACCTGAGGGTTGTCAAGAGACTTGACCCTAGAGGGGTTCCCAGGTTTCCAGGGAGATGCCCCCAGTTAGTTCCTTGGGCAGCTGAGGAGAGGGAGCCTGAAACAGCCAGTTCCTATAGCCATACTGATGAAGTTCTTGCATATCACCATAGAACCTCCACCTGGCGATAGATAAAGAAAATGACAGAGCCCCACATTGGAGCACCGGACTGAGCTCCCAAGATCCTGATGAGGAGCAGAAGGAGAGAGAACATGAGAAAGAAAGTCAGGACCGTGAGGGGTGCGTTCACCCATGGAGACGGTGGGACAGAACTAACGGGAGATCACCAACTCCAGTTGGATTGGGACTGATGGAACATGAGACCAAACCAGACTCTCTGAATGTGGCCGAAGGTGGAGGCTGACAGAGAAGCCAAGGACAAAGGCGCTGATCTTTGACTATTCTGCATGGACAGGCTCTGTGGGAGCCTTCTCAGCTTGGTTGATCACCTTCCTGGACCAGGGGGGAGTTGGGAGGACCTTGGTCTTAACATAGAGTAGGTAACCCTAATGGCTCCTTGGCCTGAAAAGGGAAGGAGGGAGGGTATGGGGGGAGGGGAGGGGAGGGAAGGGGGAGTAAGAGGGAGGAGATGGAAATTTTTTAAATAAAAAAAAAAGCCAAAGAAAGAGATGGGAAACATAAAAAAAAATGTATGTGGGCTTTGAGATAATTTGTTTTTCGCCTGTAATACATAAAATGTTCAATCATGTGGAGATGAAAAACATATTTTTGCCTATAATAATTCACTTGAGAAATGGATTGCAACTGTTTTGACTCTTGTACTGCCTGGAAAATTCTGTTGGGGTATAAAAGCTGTAAGACAACATGAGATAGAAAGAGAGAAGAGAGACTGAAAATAAAGAAGAAAAAGAATAATGAAGAAAACCATCAAGAGTATTTGTGAGTACCTTTTTCCTTAATCCTCCTCAGATAGAAAAGTTTAGTCTCGCCAATTCCATGGATTCCTATCAAAGCCCTGTGCTGCTGGAGGCTGCCCCCTCACCGCCCCCCGCACCCCACCGCCAGATAGCAGTAGGTCACCACAAAATGGAGAACTATACTGTGAGGTCACAACATTAGCATGGTTCGGAACCACTGGTTTAGAGAATGTATCTCCTTACCTAAGGTCTATCCAGGCTTCAGAATGTATGTTTCATCTCCTAATCTTCATTAACTATTAACTTTAGCATATAGGAAACTGTTGTATCCTGTATCTTGTAATGGTACACAATGAAAGGATAAGGACTAGTGAAGCTGCCAGCCCCTCTACAGAATTTATTTATGATTAAAAGTTGCCTTTTGATACTAAAGAATTCAGTTCTGAAATTGTTAATTTTTAAGTCTAAGCCTAACAGGGATAAAGATATAAAATCCTAAAATTAAAAAAAACTATGGACATTGTAAACTGTTAAATATTATTAACACATGAAAGTTATTTTTTTTTATTTTTTTTATTAAAGATTTCCATCTCCTTTCCTCCTCCTCCCCCTTCCCTCCCCTCCCTTCCACCCATACCCCCCTCCACCCCTCTCCAAGACAAAGAGCCATCAAGGTTCCCTTCACTATGTTAAGTTAATGATTGATCATGACCTTATAAATAATAAAATCTGTTGGCGACTACAGACCACCAGATCCTGAATTTCTTGGAAACAACTTCTGTTCCTCTGCTCTGAGCAGCCTGCAGCTGCTCTGAGCAGGAGACCCTGATGGAGTGGGGGGAATGGGTTCTGATAGAGTCTGTAGCTGAAGGATCCCGGGAGCTGGAGCATGGCCAGAGCCCTATATAAGCTGTCCCTGAGCCCAATAAAGTGGGCATTCTTGACATTCATGTCTCAAGGATGTTCCCGTGGCCCTGTCTGTCTGTCTGTCTCTGTATAATGTGTGTATGTTTTTAAATTTTCAGCCTAGTTCTCATAGCACATAACCCATGGAACAGAATGGGTGTAGTTTTACAAAAATTCTTTAATGTTTTCAGAACTATGCTATAATTTAGATAGTATACTAAACTAAATATGTGTTTATAACTTGTAGTGTTAGTAAGGACTAATGCAATTAATTTTAGGAAAAAGTTTTATTTTGTCTCCTATGTATGATTTCAAGGTTACACCCAAAACAAGCAAACAAGCCAAGTTTGTTTAGCTTAGATATATTTAATATTTTTCTTCAAACTCAGCAGAGATCTGCTAAATATGACATTTAAAAACATTTAGTGGCAAATGTTTACTATTGCAGACAGACAGATCCTAGCAGTGACTAAAAGTATCCGAAGAAGATGATGTGGCATGGCAGTTCCTCCTGGATTGTGGAGGTGTTAACTGCTAGAAAAAACCACCCCAGTACCTTGCTTCTTTACAAAGACAAAGAAAGATCACTCTCCTGAGTTCCTCCTCTCCAGGGGAATCTCAGAATATCTTTCAGACCTGGGTCTTGTGGGTGAAGACTGATTCTGTGCTGTGACCTCTGACCTGAAGGAAGTCATTGACACCTAGGGCGACTGCCTAGTTAATAGGTAATCACTGTCATTTTTATTGATATATAGGCCTTTTGGATTATACTTCATGCTATAATTTATCTTCTCAGCCCTCTAATACATTGATAGATAGACCAATAGAGGCTTTATTAGCCTGTCAGCAGCATGCAACCCACTCCTTCTTCTACATCTGTAGCCACTTGTCTGTTCATTTCAGATATAAAAAAAAAACCAGGCCTTGCATCTTCTAAATCTACTCGGTCTCCTCTTGAGCAAAGGCTGCCAGGTTTGCTAACAGTATTCATACTAATGGATAAACAGGTTCCAGATATAATTTTTACTGTTCCTTTATTTCAAGAACCGTGCACAGCAATGACTGCTTTCAGTAATCAACCAATTAGGTCTTATGGTAAATAATTAAGAGGAAAAAGTTTTACATTGATATAAGATTGAGGATAGAAAAAAATCATTTCAGATATATGAAAAATTGCAAACATTTCAGAGTTCTTCACTGCCGCCATGCTAGTGTTACACTAATATTTTAAACGTTCTAAATTTTATAGACAACTGTTACCTGCTTTTTCTACAATGTGGATTTTATTAGAGACTACAAGCAGTGATAATGCATATATATATATATATATATAACTTTTATCTTTTTGTAAATTATAAAGTTCATGTAAACTTCAGGTAAGACTTGAATCTCCATCTCACAGATCAAAAAACTCCAGATAAGTACAGCCTAAAGTTTCCCTAACTGCCTATTCCTAAGGATGTGATCTTTCTCTTTTGCTCTCTCTGCTAGTCATGGAACTCCTCCCCTTTCACAACTACCACTACTGTGTGCCCAAAAGTTCCAAATATAAGGCTTTCCTTTAAATTCTTAAACTTTAACTTCTGTTCTAAGCCTATATTTATCACAGAAGATTACTACTTGGTTGACAGACACAACCCAGGCATCAGCCACAGACTGCAACCTGCTCCAAAAATCTGTGAGCTCTAGAGTTGCTGAAAGTTGATGTCAACTAGTATATCTAATGTTATTACTCCCTGTCCCTTCACTGGCTCAGCAAACCAGATGCTTCTGATGAATATCCCATTGTGTGAGTTTCTTCCCAGTCTTTGACTAGCATTCTAGCCTTGTTTGGCCTTGACAGGGCCATTCTGGTTTCAGTAGGAAGTAGTCACAGAAAAGAAGACAATATCCCTTGTCTTCAGCAGGCTAGAATGTTAGGTCAAAACGAGACTCTGTGGCATAAGGAACAAAATGGTCACCTATAGTGTCTATTGGCAGATCAGGAAAAGTACCTGTTAATACCAAACAGATACCAGTCTATGAACAGGCAGATGCAATGTCTGAAACAGCATGATAATATAATATGGCATTTGACCTTGATGTCAGACATCACTGGGCCTTTGACCTTTCTGCTAATTGCTGTTGGCACTTGAATCATTAATATCTTAATTTGATACATAAATTTCAATCTTGCACCACTAGATTGATGTTATATTGATTGTATATTAGGTCTCAATGTGCAAACAGATACTCACCACAGAGTCAAGGATTTGACACAGGATACAACTCAAAGAAGGTAAACATGGGAGCTAAACTTATATTTTAAGTTTTAGTTACTATACCTAAGAGATTCATGAAACAAGAATACCTCAAAATTGTAAGCACCTTGCGTAAGGACAGATGCTTTCTGACATGTTAGAGGCTATTATTTATGTACAATGACAAACCATTTGTTTTGGCTCCCCTAAACAAGTTTGTTTGACCCAGCTGCACCAGCTGTACATGATCACATGAACACAGGAAGAACATAGGTTGGAAAGATATAGAAGGTGCTCTTTCAACTGATTTATTTAGGTGGGAAGTATGCAGGCAGAAAGTATATCAAGATATACTTGTTCCTAATTGTTCCTGTGGTAATTAGGTAACCTTATGGGTTTACATTTATAAAGATGAGCAAAAGGGGAATCATCACTATTTTCTGTGTATCCCAGAATGGACCTTGCCAGAGTCCATCATACTGGTCAATATTTAATTAAAGTTCCTTCAAATTTGGCTCAAAATTGTGGTAGTGGTTGTATTTTTGCATCGTGGGATTAACATGCACATTCTGTTTCAAAATATATAATACAAAAGATGCAGACACCTATAAGGACAATATACTCACTTTACTAAAGATTAAGATGAGGCAAGGAAGGAGTGGAACAGCAAATTCATGAATGACATCACTTTAGTATTTTGACAGCTACTTCAAACACAATAGCAAGGAGTTACAAATATAACAAAAAAGCAAAACATGTATGGTAAAGAAAGAAAAAGTGGATAATTGAATTAGACTCATTGAGAGTTTAATGCAACTGCATCAGTATAATCAAGTTTCAAATACAGAAATTAGATATTAGAAGCATTAAAGAGCTACTTCATGCCCTTACAAGCCATTATCATCCTTTATGCACAGATGAAGCCACTTCAATGAATCAGGACTCTCAATTTTTTTCCAGCCTTGAACATCTTATGGAGAGTTATACTTCTGGATTCATGATTAGTTTAATTTTAATTAATGTTGCTCAGTGATAATTCTTAAAATATTATTTGAGATTTCTCACTTTGTTATTATTTTCAAGATACTTTGGCTATTTCTAGCTTAATGAATTGTCATATAATTTCAACAGCATCATTTTCAATCCATCTCCATGTGGTAGCATTTATCATTGAAATTAAAATTAATTTACAGGTAAACAGAAGGCAACAATATCATTCAATATTCCATGTTCTAAGCTTTGATAAATTCTACATATAGTATTGAATTCCCTTGATTTTACTTGGTTACACATTGCACTTTTTTAATTTTGCTGAATTGATAAAATAATTTCAACTATAAGATAGCTATCTTATGATTTTAATATAAAATGTCACACAATGACTGATGTGTCTAGCTAGCTGGGCCCAAGCTTTGGAGACTGTTTGCAGTGTTTCAGGAAGCACTGGGAGCAGAGCCTGGCTAAGGATTCTGATTCTCTGAGGTCAATCTTTAGGGTTGCAGGTTGCTCTGCTTTTGATCCTGCACTAACTTCATGGACAGTTCCTTGTAAATGAGCCATTGCAAGTTCCCACATGTACAAAAGTACTGCTCCATTGCCCATGCCTTGTTACCCATGACAGACAGTGACATTTGGAACTGTGAGTCAACTTTTACATCACCTCCATGAAGTTACCTATGTCAAGTGTCATATCATGACAAAGTAAAAATAATTAATGTTTATGTACACAAATATAAATGATGTCTTCAAAGTCCAGATTCTGATTTTTACATAGTCTGGCATTATTTTGTGTTAATGCATGCATATATTTTGTAAATAAGGATGGTTTCTAATTTATATTTATTTTCGTAATTTTTTAACTTTTTCATATATGTATATGCTGAGGGTTAAAGATAGCACCCCATACTGTCTATTTTCTCTTCTCTTACCTCTCCTCATATGTCCACTAAGCAATTTCATTTCCACTTGCACATAACATAAACTGTCCTACTTAGGTATCTACTTCTGTAAAGAGACTACATTACCATAGCAACTCTTATATAAAAGTATTTAATTGGGTCTTCCTTAAAGGTTCAGAGGTTTAATTTGTTATTGTCAAGGCAGGAGGCTTGGAGGCAGGAGGCCGACATTGTCCTGCAGAATAAGCAAAGAATTTTACATCTGAATTGGGAGGCAGGTGGAAGAGAGGGTGACACTGGGTCTGATTATGAAATGTAAAAGCCAACCAGTAATGACATACTTCCTCCAAAAAGACCACACCTACTCCAACAATGTCACACCTTCTAACAGTGCAACTTCCTATGGGCCTATCTTGGATTTTTTTTATTAAAATCATCATATATACATATGTAATTTTTATCTTTATAAAAGGTGAAAATTATGTGGTTACAGATACAATTTAGTGGTTTTGAGCACTTATATTTAGTTTTATTTTTTTGAGATAGGGCTTGGAGCCTGTCCTGAAACTAGCTTCTTTAGATAAGGCTGGCCTGGAATTTACAGATATCCACCTGCCTCTGCCTCTGAGTGCTGGTATTAAAGGCTTGTGCCACTACCACCTGGCTGAGCACTAGTTCTTTTAGTGAACCTGAGAGGAACCTAGCAAACAGGGCCATGGGTTACATATGCCTCTAATCCCAGCACTCTGAAGGCAGAGGCAGGTGGATCTCTGTGAGTTCGGGTCCAGTCTGGTCTACAAGAGGAAGCTCCAGGATAAGATCCAGAGGTACAGAGAAATCCAGTATCAAAATAACAATCAGATTCCATAGATGTTTGGGTTTATGTCTGGGTCTTCAATTTGATACCATTGATTAATGTGTCTGTATTTTGCCAATATCATGCAATTTAATTACTATAACTCTGTAGTACAACTTGAAATCAAGGAAGGTGATATCTCCAGAAGATCTTTTATTGTTCACGGTTATTTTAACTATCCTGCATACTTAATGTTTTCATATTGAACATCGAGAATTGTTCTTTCAAGGACTGTAATTGTCTTTGAATTTTGATGGGAACTGAGTAGAATTTTTGGTTGCTTTTTTTATGTGTACTATCCCATTATCTGCAAACAATGATACTTTGACTTCTTCTTTTCCAGTTTGGATCTGTATCCCTTTGATCTCCTTCCAGGACAGGCTCCAAAGCCATGGAGAAACCCCATCTCTAAAAACCAAAAAAAAAAAAAAAAAAAAAAAAAAAAAAAAAAAAAAATTGCTGATGTTAAGAAATATCAATCACCAATGATAGGTGAAATTTCTGTTGTTGTTATTGCTGCTTGTGATAATAATGGTTGTGGTGTACTTTTGTGTGTATTTTCCTTCCTTTGACTATCTTGGTGGGGAATTATTTGTTGCCTGTGTTTTTGTGAATTTAATTAACATGCTTGGGTAGGAAATTTCCTTCTAACATCTTCTGTAAGACTGGATTTGTAGATAGACACTTTTTAAAAAAAAAATTTTTAAAAAATCGACTTTACTATGGAATATCTTATTTACTCCATCAGTCTTGGTTGGCCTCTGTGGTATTTGATAATCTCCAGTATATCTGTCTAGGTCCTTCTGGCTTTAGAGTTCCCACTGAAAATCAGGTGTAATTCTGATACATCTGCTTGTATATGTTACTTGGTCTTTTGTCCTTGTAGCTTCTAATATTATTTCTTTGTTATATATGTTTAGTGTTTTGATTATCATGTGGCAGGGGGCTTTGTTTCTGGTGCAACCTATTGGGTATTCTGTGTCGTGCTTGAAGCACTTGTACCTTTATAGGCATCTCCTTGTTCATGTTGGGAATTTTTACTTTTTAAAAAATTTTTACTTTATATTTTTTTAAAAAATATATTATTTTAAAATAATAAACATTTTTTATTTTTATTCTATTTAATTTCAATTATTATATTGGGAAATATAATCCACTTGAGCTGGGATTCTTATCCTTCCTCAATTCCTATTATTCTTAGCTTTTGTCCATTTATGTTGCACCAGATTTCCTAAAAATGTTGTGCCAGGAATTGTTTTTATTGATTTCACATTTTCTTTGACAAATGTATTCATTTCTTCCATCACAACCTCAAGGCCTGAGATTCTGTCTTCTTTTGAGATTCTTGCATTCTTTTGCTGGAGGTTGACTCTGTACTTGATGTTTGAATTCCTAAGTCAATTTCTAGAATTCCCTCAGTTTGTGCTTTCTTTACTGCCTCTATTTTCATTGTCAGGTCTTGAACAGTTCATTACTTTCCTTCAACTGTTGTTCTTTTTTTTTTGGGTGGCGGAGGGGGCTGGCTTTAAAGAATTTATTTAAGAGAATTTGTTCATTCTCCTCAGTTGTTATTTGGGATTTTCTGGCTCTTTTTGAGAGATTTCTCCCCCCACCAACAGTTATGTGTGAGTTTTCCAAGACATCTTTAATGGTTTGCTGAATTTCCTCTTTAAAAGCCCCTCCCATCTATCATCTTCACATAAATAGTTTTAAGGTCGTTTTCTTGCGTCTCAACTATGTTAGAATATTTCAACTATGTTGGGCTTTGCTGTGGTAGGATAGCTGTGCTTTAGAGGAAATATGGTAACATGAGGGTTATTGATTTTCTTCTTAGTTTGGTGAGTAGACATCTGTGTTTGGGGTGATTATAGGTCCACATGCTGATTTCAGTGTTTGTCTTTGTTGAGTAGGTGTTTTGTACCTTTGTGCCTCCCAAGTACTGGGATTGTATTTCTTTGGTTTCTGCTGCTGTTGTTGCTGCTGCTACTGCGGTTGTTTTGTTTTGTTTCTTTGTTTTTGCTTTATTTCCTCCTTTTGGGGGGAGGGAGTGCTTGGGGCAGAACTCAGGATGTTGCAAGCTAAGCAAGGGCCTTACAACTGAACTAGATCTCTAGCCCAGAACATGATGACCGTGGGATGCCTGTTTTACCGTCTTGCTGGGCTGGTGTATTCCCAGGTAATGTCTATTTATGTTACAGGGTGAGATGCAGCGATAAGCTCAGGGAGGGAGCCCAGGAAAGATTGGTCTGTGATGTCCAAATGAGCTGTGGACCACAAGAAAGAGAAGCTTCAGCTGCTGTTTGTTGCAGCCTTGGGGAGATCACTGAGTGATTGGGTCTGGGAACAGAGAAAGAGTGGCTACGGCCCATAATGAGAAGGTCATTATCTACTGGAGAAAAATGTAGGAGTGGATGGGAGTCTGCAGCAGAACACCTGCTACAGAGCTGAGAATGAGACTGGGGATTGCCCAGGATGAGCAGAGGGAGAGGTGAAGATCAGCAGTTGGTCTCCCTGCTCCGCTAACCAGCATCTTTCTAATTTTTATTCTTCTATACTTTTGTTGTTGGATATTTAGATTTAATTCCACAACTTATACATTGTAAAAAGTACTGTAGTAGTTACTGAGATACAGATATCTGTGGAACTTGAAAATCTTTTAAATAAATAATCAGAAGCTTTAGGGGTATCAATATGGAATATCTATCTTGAATTTATTGAAACCTCTATTACTATTTTAGTATGCTTTGTAACTATAAATTGGTTTATTACCCTAAGCATTCAGTAATTCATTATCTGATATAATATCTGATATATGAAATTTTTAAATGCCTTTATCATGCAAACTGCTGACTTCTTGCTAGTTTATTAAAGATTCTTATTCTCTCTTGAATCTAATGAACATGGTAATAGCTACATTTAAGCATTATGAGTAAAATCTTTATATTGAAATAAACAAACTATAAGCCATCATTTCAAATAGGTGTCTATATATTCTCTAAGCTGTTTATTATAATACACCAGAAAACACCAGACTCATACCCCTGTCTCCTAATGACCTGTAAGATTATGAGATACGTCATATGATCTCAAAACAAAAGTTGTATATTAAGGGATAAAATAATCACTGTTTCAGTAAGAACACACAACTTTTGTTTAACTATAATCCAGACATAAAATTTTACACTTTCAATACTGCATTTGTGCTTTAATAACTATGAAGGTTTCTATCTATCCATTTTTATATATGAGTATTTATGTTTCTTGTTTTTAAAACAGAGTCTTAAAATGCAGTGTGACTGATTCAAGAGCACCACAGTCCAATTACATCATACCCTGAATGCAGATAAAATATGAAGAAAAAAATGGAGTATAATTTAACAGCATAGTTTTTGTAAAACTCTTAATAGAATGCAGGTCATTTAATTCTATGAGTATTTAATAAAAGAAAATAGCATGAACGTTTATGTTATAAAAATGAAATTTATAAATTTATAAGTAATAACTGAGTTTATTTGCAATAGTTAATTCATCAGAATCATTTTTCTTTGAATCAAAATACAATTAGACATTTCTATATTTCTTCTTAATAGTTGCATAAAGCTCAGCAGTTTATGAATAGCTAAGAACATTAACATTTAAAGTACATTTAATAATATCCTGGTATCAGAAAGGTACTAAAGATATACATACAATGCATTTTTCCTAATCAGTGTAATAGGACTTTCCCTGCATGTGTATATCAAAGATAGGTGGGGTGAGACGCAGAGAAAAAGACATTTCCAAACATTTCTTTATTCAGAAATGATTCATGACACCAAATAGAGTTCTTTGCATATTATCAAAATAAAACACACAGAAAAAACGTGTAAGAAACTGTCAGGCTCAGTAAGCTAAATATAAACAGATGTGAACAAATTGCTGTCATCATTCAAAAAAGGAAAATCTCAATGTATTCCCCCTTATTTGGCCATATAAACAATCCCGACCTATTATGCAGTCCTCTCGGATTTCCCTAACTATCCCAACAGTCTCAGTCTTACTATACTTCAATATTTCTGGTTACTCCTACTTAATAAACCATGCAGACTCCCAAAGTTTTTCTTCCCCTCTTGTGTGTACAATAGTTTCCTGCCACCCTTTAACTTCTCTTTCTTCTTTGTGCATGTAAATTCATTTTAGAGATATTGTATTGTATTTTTTATATACTCTAAAGTGAGTTAAGATGGAAAACAGGCAACCCAGTTTTGATAACATAGTCATAATAAAATAATGCCCTCTTCTAAGTACAAGCTTTTGAACATCACACGTGTAGTCAATACTTTTAAAATTTTAAAATCCCCCCCATCCACTCCTCAGAGAGGATAAGGCTTCCCATGGGGAGTCAAAAACGTCTGACACTTCACTTTAAGGCAAGACCTAGGCACTCCCCTCTATATCTAGGCTTAGCAAGGTATCCCTCCGAAAAGAATGTGCTTCTAGATGCCAGTTCAAGCAGTAGGAAAAATCCTGGTCACACTACCAGTGGCCTGAAGCCTGCCCAAGTCTCACAACTGTCCTAGTTTAGTCCTGTGAAAGTTCCCCCACTAGACATCCAGAGTCAGTGAGCTACTACTATCTCAGGTCAGCTGTTTCTGTGGGCATCACTGTCATGATCTTGACGTCTTCGATCACATTATCACTCCTCCCTTTTCTTGGGCTGGTCTCTGGTCCAGTGCTTCACTGTAGATCTCTGAACATAAGGGAATGGGATAATCAAGAAGGGGGTACATAGGAAAGGAAGGAAGAGAAAGGAAAAATATATTTTGATAGAGGAAGCCATTAAAGAGCTACTAAGACACTAAGGAAATTCCCAGGAATCCACAAGATGACCCCAGCTAAGACTAAACAACAGTTGAAAGGATGCCTAAACTAGTCTTTCCCTGTAATCAGATTGATTAAGTGTAATCAGATTGACCTTAAGTGTCATAATAGAACCTTCATTCAGCAACCGATGGGAGCAGACAGCCTCTCTGTTTACAAAAAAAAGAACAAAAGATAGAAAGAAAGAAAGAAAGAAAGAAAGAAAGAAAGAAAGAAAGAAAGAAAGAAGGGAGGGAGGGAGGGAGGGAAGAGGGAAGGAAGGAAGAAAGGAAGGAAGGAAGGAAGAAAAATAGAAGTTGTGGCATTATATTGGCAGAAAAGTGGGGAGGATCTGGAAGGTATGGGGGTATGGGGAGGAGAAACAATCAGAATATATTGAATGAGAAAAATCATTTTCATTAAAAAAAAGGATACCTCCCACTCCCATACCTTCCAGAAGATGGTTTGCTGTAAAGAAGCACTGTTCCTCATTATTAATTACAATAAGTCAGATGAACAAAAACAAGTATCATTCATTCATTGCTATATAGCAGAAACAGATATCTCATGAATCAAAATAAATAGCTTTGTGGTTTTCTTATCACTAATTACTAAATACCACTCTGGTTTTTGTGTAGTAAGTAACAACCATTTTCCTTAATCAATTACAGAACTAGGCTGATTTTCTCATTGTATTACATATGTTGACATAAAATTTTATATACTGTTAGATTTTAGAAACATGATTTTCTGTATTGTTTAATTTAAAGATAAACATTCCTGCTTAACAGACTGTGTATTAAATGCCAGAAATTTTTATTTCTTCTTAATGTTCTCGATATTATCCACTAAATAAATAAACTATATAATAACCAGCAATGGATACATTAACATGTATTAACATAATATGAAATAAAGTTATTAACAACACTTTCTATAAATGTGACTGATTATAGACAGAGGAAGATCATTTGAATATTTTTAGATGCTGAAGCTACCTCGTTTTTTTTTCCTACCATCTGACAAAGATGAAAGCTGCAATAAGTCTGAAAGGAACAATGTGGTTTTATATTAAAAACATATCAGTTTATTTTTTTGTTTAAGCCCGATATGACCAAATTTATATTAAATGTGTTGGCTCAATTTCCAATCTAATAAAACTGAATTCTCTTCTGCCATCATTGATTCTATGTTTTGTAAAATATGACTCAACTTCCAGGACTTCTTCTGTTTAAATATAGAAACAACATAAACAATAGTCGGACTTTGGAAATGCTTGGACCATAGTTGCAAGTTTGAAACTTTGCTTTCCCCAAATGCAATTAAATTAGCTGCCTCTATGTAGTTTTCTTTTTCTCTTTTTCTTTGTCTGTATGTGTGTTCAGCTGGGTTGATTTTTTTTTTTCATTTGGCATGTCCATGACAGAGGTTTCCTCACTGTGAATGCTGCATCTATTTCTGAGCTTAGAGAAAATATTGTTAATATCCTTAGCATGCCAGCAGGATACATTGGAGAAGAGTATGACAAGGAAAATAAAGGGAGAATTTTGGTGTTATCTATGTAAAATAGAGTCTAGAGTATCATGGTTATCAAACTTGTACATTTTTCTCAATATAGCAAAGTGAGGTATAGCTAAATAAGAATCTTACACATGACTGATAAAGCATATATTATGAGGAGGAATTCAAGTAAATTGATATTTAGAAACAAAACTGTACTTTGAATTGAACTTTTTACATTAAGAAATAAACATTAAATACAATTAAATATTCAGTTTAAGAACCTAAAGGTATAATTCAAAATTTAGAATTACTCTATAGTGGTTCTGACCAGAACCACTAAGATGTGACACATTGGGGGAGTAAATATTGCTCAGGACTTAGAAGCACTAGCTACTCTTCCAAAGATCAATTCATAGTCTTACATGGCTAATAGTAACTTATGGTCACTCCAGTTTTAGGGTCTCTCACTCCTATTTCTGGCCTTGAAAGGCCTGCACCAGGTATGTCTACAGATTGTGCACAGATGTACATGGAGATAAAACATTCATACTCATGAAATGAAGAGAGAAGGTGTTAAAATGTATACGAGGGACAGAGGACAACTTGTTAGGGTTCTCTTTTTTCCATAACATAGGTTTTCAGGATAATGTAATTTGGTATGTATTATGGGACACTTTGTTTGTGTTCTGACAAATAAAGCTTGCCTGGAGATAAGAGACTGGAACTAAGGTATTAACTGACCTTAGAAGCCTGGCGGCGGTGGCACCTGTCTTTTAGCCCAGCGCTCAGGAGGTGTAGGCAGGAAGTCATAAGCTGGGATGTAGACAGGATCTTGACCTTTTGGGATGTAGGAACAAGAGAGGAGGGAAGAAACTGGTGGGTGCTCCTGGTTCTCTGATCTTCCAGGTTTTTCCCTGATATCTGACTCCAGGGATTTTATTAATAAGATTAGTTTGATATACTACAGTCATGCTGGATGACTGGCATCTATAACTGTTGAACCATTACACTGATCTAAATACTACAATATAAAGTATAGATATCATAAATACAATTGACTAATATATTTTCACTACAGGTGGATTAAATAATAAAGGACACATGGGAAAGTTAAAAAAAATAGGAAAACCAACACCATTTTATTTGTCAATTACAATTATTTCATTATACATTTTTTGCTATTATCTCATCTCTTGAATGTGCTCTAAAAAATGTGAAAATAGATTTGTGAGCACTTGAAGTACTTGTGCCAATAATTCTAAGATAATTCAAACTTATTCCAAATCATGTATATTGGGGTATTTTGTTTCTAATATAACAGAATCTTCTGAAGATTATTGCTTCTAGTTTTATAATGTGTTTCAATTTTGCATAAATATACCCTGAAGATAATACTGAAATTTTATATGTGTTTGGTACTTGAGTTCATGTTTCTAATAAAGAAATGTAAACCAAATATACCCCCACACTAATTGACTTTAAGCTGTAATCTTTAGGCATTGGTACTGGGATCATGTGTATTGCTGAAATAGACCTGGGTCAGGAGGTTTTGTGGAGGATTATAAAAAGATTTTCTATCTCTAGGCTCTACAAATCATTGATTTATCGGTTTGCTTGGGGGGACTTGGAAGACATTGAGGACAGTAGTGCTTATCATGGAGGTGTGAGATTTAAAACTTCAATGTGAAGTTTGAGAGTTCCTTAAAATCTCTGTCAGGGCCATTCCTGTGATGTTTTAAATTAAAAATATTGTTCTAGTGAACTGTGAGTGAAGAATCAGTTATTAAGGAGAGACAAGCACTACTGGTATTATTGATGCTGGTTAGCTGTGGCTGAAAAACTATGTTTAAGAATAGAGACAAGTATCAATGACGTTACGTCTTCTCAGTGTATTTCCTCTGTCAGCACTGAGAAGTTGTGGTACAGAGAGAGCCAAGGCCTTAGCTCATGATTTCACAACCAAACCTAAATTCTGTTTCCTAGAATCCTTACATTTCTGAGAAAGAACCAAGTGGCCAAAGACCTAGGAACTTTCTGGTATGGAAATCAATCTACCTTACTTCACCATGGTTACTTAGATCTCTTATATGTGTAGGCAGCTTTTTTTTCTGGTGTAATGTCAAATAGCACAGAGTTTGCTAGTGTATAATTGTAGTGAACAGGATTCTTTGGTAAGTGAAAGGCAGAACTGTCTCAAATTAGAGAAGAAAGAACAAGAGTGTTAGTAGGAGACGTACAACTACAGTGTGCTATTCAGCAAAATATCAATACCTGTCAACTTCACAGCTGCTTTTCCTCGGTCATTTATTCCAACTTGCTGAACAGCAGACTACTCTTTTAAAATCCAGATAAATTTTCACTTCTTCAATAAGTATATAGTGCCTTCTGCACTATATTTTTAGAACTGAAAGGGAAAATATTTCTTAGTTAAGGTGTAATGTATTCCTGCATGGTTGGTATATCTGCTTAAAGCTAGGGAGATTTCAAATTTCAGTATAAGTTAAAAGACTGTATTTAAAATACTTATATTTTAAAATTATTATATTTAAAGATATATATGTTTGTATAGATATCTAGAGATATACACTTTATATAAATATGTTTTTAAAAGATCATTCCTTGTAAAGAACTATAAGTAATAAGACAAAATATTTAAGTTTTATATCAATAAATAATAAAACTATAGGTCAAAAATAAAGTATATGATAAAATCAGATTCACATCTATAATACTGAAATGCTATAAAAAATATTTCCATAGATTTTTGGCAAATATAACACTGATGGAGGACTATAATAAAAATAAGATATGCAATTGTTATAACATCTAATTAATTCATGAAATTTATCGAATGTCTGTCTAAAACAGTAGGTAAATGCCAAATCAAGTTAATAATAATGCAATCTAAATGTATTTTCGGCTTGGTGGTGGTGGCTCATGACTTTGATCCCAACACTTGGGAGGAAGAGGCAGGTAGTTCTCTGTGAGTTTGAGATCAGCCTGCTCTACAGAGAGCAGGATAGCCAGAGCTATACAGAGAAATCTGGTTTTAGAAATAAAACACAGTAAAATATCCCCCACCAAACCCAACAAAATAATAAATGTGGTATTTTCTTTTTTCATTGTGAACTAGAAAATCAAAACACAGTAGTGAAATTAAAGTTCTCAATACTGGTAAGACAAGATGATGGTAATAAAGCTATTCAGTGAGAGGAATACCTGGTTTTAATGCCAGTTCCAGAAGATCCAGCATCCTAGACTAGAAATAAATGAAACACACACACAAACACACACACACACACACACACACACATATAAACACACACAGTTAAAAATAAACCTGTTTAAAAAGATAAGTAGAAAGAATATACACAGAACAAATGTAATCAAGAAAAGTTTAACTGAATGTTTATTAAATATAACTGACCATTTCAGAAGAAATTTAAAGAATATGAAAATTTATACACTCCAGAAAAGCTTGAATTGCTAAAAAAAGATAATGAATTTTAAAATTAATTTTCCTCATGTATATTAATGAAAGATAATTGAATGTTAGTATTCATATATAAATTGGGGAATTATTAAATGATGGTAATTAACAAAATAATGATTCGTGTTTTAGAGTTATAAATAATATTGTTTGTACAGCCATTAAAAATTGAAGTGCAATGAGCATTTTTATTACATAAAAATATGAAAAGTTTGATTTCAATAAATATAAAAATTTCTGAATCAACTATCTAAATACAATAAAATTTTACATATGCACAGACCCAGTAAAAAGAAAAATGTAGATGCTTTATTAACATTTCAAAGGTAAAGTGTCAGCCAAATTTATATGAAATCAAAAATTTAAAAAGCTTTTATTTTTGTCTAAGAGGTAAAATATTAACAACATTCTTAATATTGTCTTTCTGAAAGTTTAAATTCGGTTACTATGTACAGGGCTGGGGGAAAGGCAAACTGACAGGCAAATATTTATATCCTTTAAATAAGAATTACACTAATTAAAAAGAGAGAAAAAGATAAAATACTATATTATAGAGATGAAAGACATGAGATTTGACCATAGTTCATGTTGCTATTGCCACTTGCAAACAAGCATTTCAAAATATTTATAGAAAAATATAATGTATAATGCTCAAAGAATTTTAAATCACTGTTAAGTATGATCAAAACATAATAGAAGAAAACAAGAATTATTATAATATAATTAAACCGTGCTGTTTATCTCAGTGGTACATCCTACACGCCTTAGGTTAAATCTTCATCCACTTCCAAAGTAAATAAATTATGTTCACTTTAATTCTAAGGAATTTGAACAAACTTTTAGGATGGGAGCAGTTTGACTCCTTTAACTAAACAGATTCTTTTTAATATTCAATTTAATATACATGAATTTTGTGATTTAATTTTATGTCCATATGGTTATTATTATATGATAAGATACTTGTTTCATTTTAAGTGGATATCATAATTATATATGTACGTCTAAATACAACTAAGTGCATATATATGATGCTTAAATTTAACATATTTACAGTTGCTATAAATTAACATAATAGTATTAACAAAGAGACAAAACATCATTTTTAAAAAAAAGAAAAAGAAAGGGTAGAATATATTTGACCTGTAGTGACATATCATATATATGAAAAACAAGTCATAAATATTATTGTTTATATGTTTTACATATTTGCCTTCTGAAGAAAAATGGCTACACAAAAAATCACTAAGAACCTGGATGTCTAAACATAACCTTTCCATTAACATTCCTGAGCCCACCTATGCCCTGACTTTCACACTGTCTCCTTGACATGAATTGTAACAGCTGTCCAGGGAATATTACCATGCTCCTCATGTTTGACCCTTGACTCATCCTTTCTGTACTGGAATTAGGTTTCCAAACTATAACAGGAAAGGTCATAACTGGGCAGGAAAGAACAAATTGGGAACAAGTTCTTTCTAATGAAACTATAACACCAAACAAGTGTGAAAACAGAGCTTTTCTTGTAAGAAAAGAATTTCTCAATAGACTCACCAGTAAGAAAATATAACTGTTAATCAACCACTCTAATCCTCACTGGGTTTCAGTGACCACGGACATGGCCATTTATCTTCTGACATGTAATAAGATGTTTTCATATTTGCTAAGTTGTTTCATAATTAATATTTCTCTAGTATATATTCTGTTTCTAAGATATCCTAAATTTCCTATCATGTACAATTATTACTTAAAGTGATTTTAATTATCATTGTATTTATATAGCTCTCCTAAACTATACTGAAGCTTGTAAAATTTTACACACAAGCACATGAATGGAAGCACACAAAAGTATTCCCATTAGATTTTCATATAGTAAATAATAGTCATTTTGAGAAGATTTTAGAGGTAGTAAATGCTATCATATTTCTAAAGGAGAAACTTTAATCATTGAATACAGCTCAGGATTTGAGATCTTGCTTATAACATTCTTTAATTTAATAATAGAAATAATTAAATAAAAATTTAGTCATTCAATAGACATCATTAAAATATATATTCCTAAAGATAATTACATAATATTAATAAATGGAAATTTTATATTTTATAATTTTATAATTTCTACCTACTTTTAATTAATTAATATTTATACCAAACTCAGAGACTAGGTTAACAAGGAAAACATCCTGTTATTGAACTCTATTACCTGATTTCAATTATTTTGAAAATTAACCGTTAGAGCAATCTTGGCTGGGCTTTTACCTCAGATCTTTCTTCTTTTCCATCTAAAATAGGTATTGTGAATATAAGCATGTGCTACCACACCTGGATGGAGTTTCAAACTTTCATACAATATTTTGAAAAGTGGAAGGTAAACATAGCATGTCAGATTACCCAATCACAGTATATATAAACTGTGGAATCACAATGGCATTACAAAAAGCTCCTGATAAAGCTGGATTGCTTAAAGCTAAGAGCAGATACATTACAAATACCCCAACTTTATTAAAAAAAATAAAATCTTAACAAATTTTTCAAACAGAACTCTTTGTATTCATGAAGACTAAGAGAATTTTCACAAACCTCCAAAGTTGCATACTCACATACCACGTTGATAGTGGAGATTACAGAACTGGGGAAAGTGACTGTGATTTGTCATTTGAGTTTAACCCTATCCCATCTTTCTAATGCTCATTTGTTTTACCTTGAAAATTATTAATGTAACACGTCCCCAGACCTTAGCACAATTTAAGCAGCATAGGCCTTAAAGTCAGCATGAAAGCAGCAACATCTAACAAACAAAACAAAACAAAAAAAGAACAGAAACAGAGATCCAACTGATCAAAGTCCACAGTTCTGGAAAATCTCTAAGTGTACTAACATTGCATTTTGGCTTCTGTAGTTCAGCTTATGGCTAACCATTCTTGTTGAATGAGGTGTGTCAACTAAGAATGTGCATTTTTGTGTTTAAAAGCCTATCCTGAGAAATGTTGTGGACTGCATTCAGGTTCTGAACTCTGATGGTAGTCGTGAGCTGGATAATAAATATATTCTTTTGCTTTTAACATCAACTAGACATATTATGCAACCAAATAATGTCACATGTGCCAGGAACAGACTACATCTTGTTGAACGATGGGCCATTGGGACCCACCCACACTAAATATCAAAGACTATTGACAAAAGTATTGACTTCTTCCCACAAGATGACAGTAAAGCTCTGTTGCTGAAGAAAAAAATATTACTGTATCAGACACAGAGAAAATCATCTCAGCTACTAATTGGACACGTCAGCACAACTGAAGTGCATAGTCCTGTGTAGGAGGAAGGCGAATGTTCATCCTAGCCACCCAGAACCAAAATAACCAAAGAACTATATTAATTACAAACTGCTTGGCCCATTAGCTCTAGCTTCTTGTTGGCTAACACATAGTAATTTAACCCATTCCTATTAATCTCTATATCACCAAATGGCAGTGGCTTACTGGCAAAGATTAGGCAAGTGTGACTCTCCTAGCTCCATGGCGGCTCTCTGATTCCACCCTTCTTTCTCCCAGCATCAGTCCAGTCCTCCCTGCCTACCTAAGTTCTACCCTATCAACAGGCCAAGGCAGTTTCTTTATTCATTAATGGTAATCACAGCACACAGAGGGTGCTCCCACATCAATCTTGGAAGGTACTCTTTGCCCTATTGTAGGAGAAAGGTAATAATTTATATCACCCATTTATGCACTGTAAAGCCTACAACAACTGCACATATATCAGATATACCATTTCAATAGTGGCACAAATATTGTGAGAGTAACCAACAACATTTTAGTTGGATTTAGAGCCTTTTCCATGAGATTAACCTGGTATCTGACACTGCCAATTTGAGGAAATACATGACTAGACAGGTGGTGAATCTAAGAGGAAATCTAATACTACTATTCTGGTAAGAGAACACAACAATGAAGTGACTATTAATATCATTTTTACTATCCCCCTTGATCTGTGACTCACTCATCCCATATCCATCAGAGAATATCCTTTTTGAATTATTTAGGAACTGACATAGAAACACCCAATTTGACAATGTTAAGAAAGTGAGAAACTTTGGGCAGTTTATCCTAAATGGAATGTCTTTATCAAAACCTCCATTCAGAAATCAGGGATCCATGTGGAAGAAGAGGGAGACGGGTTTTAAGAGCCAGAGACCATGTATGAATTTAAGCAATCAGCAATAGACATAACGGAACTGGTCTGCATGTGAACTCAGAGAGACTGTGGCACCATTCACAAAACACAATCATGTGAGATGAACTGATAACTTAGAAGCCTTTTGAAATTGATATCCACTGCAACAATGAAATTCAGTTTGCTCCAATATAATGGCACTGGCTGTATCAACTACATCCAGGGCAAGCCTCCTGATTAGGAATAACCCACACAAAATGTGCTAAATATTTTATTTATTTATTTATTTATGCCTGGCAGAGATGATAATAGTTTTCTTAAGACAAACATGACTCAAAAAAGTTTTCTCTTTTTCATTATTTGAGTAGCTCTCATTTATCAAATTATGTCCTTGTCAATTTTGAATTTTAAACTTTAAATACTAAATTTTGTCAATGAAATCTGCAGTTTGAAACCCAAACATCCCCCCAGAAACCTTATGTTCTTTTTAAAGATCATATACAGAGGGTTCAATAATGAAAGACAAAGTTTTTAAAATTAACATGTTAAAATTTGTTTTAAAACTGCTATTCAGTATTTTTAATTCACTTTTATCAAAGAAGAAACTCTTAGATAAGGTACTAACTTCTCCATAAGTGTGCAATTAACATATGACAGAACAAATACTCTTTTGATGATAAGTAAACTTATTTTAAAAATTGGAACATAGATATTAACATGATTCCCCATTGAGAAGATCCTACAATAAACATTTTTCTTCTCACTCACAATAATATTATGGTCATTTTTCATTTTTCTAAGGAGTGTTTTGAAATTATTTACTCTCTGAGAAGAGTAATGCATTAAACTTTTCAATATTTTGATTCACAAAGACTTTATTAATATATTTAAATCTATTTACCAAGAAAAATATTCCACTTTACCATTGTACATTTTCTTGACAGAATATTGATGATAGAGCACCAGTTCTCCATAGATGATAGATTCTCCGGGCTAATGAGCTGGGTGCTGTAAGAAGGCAATCTGAGAATTCCATGTGGAACAAACCAGTAATCAGCATTCCAGCATGGTCTCTGCATTGATTTCTTTTCTAGTTTCATGCATTGAACTAAGTTCATTAGATGAGAGCTATAGTTGGTGAAGCAAACTCTTTCCTCTCCACATTCTTTTTGGCCATGGTGTTTTATAACAGTAGTAGCAAATTAACTAGCCAGGAGTTAGCTGTTGATCTTTAGATTCGCTTTCATTTAATAATAGCTAAAACCTGGCTTATCCCTCTTGGAATAGAAAGTATGTAATTTATTTTAGTTTTGATTTTATAAGATCCCACAGCTGAGAGATACTTAACTTTGAAAGTGACTTGGTGTCTTAGAGAGACTGAAATTTTAGAGAGAGCTTAGATACTTTGGAGTAACTTTGAACTTTGAAAGAAAGATTGGATATTATAAAAAAGACATAAATTCTTAAATGTTTAGATATTTAACTCTGCATTACTTTAAACATACACATGCATGCATGTGACAACAATTAAGGAAAGCAAAAAGGCCATAAATGTGAAATCAGGAAAAAAAAATATATTGTGCATTTTTCATAAGATAAATAAAAATTCTTCTCAGTAGTATTCTAGAACTAAATGTAAATAAATGGCCTTGAAGAAAATTCAGCAAATCTAATCTGTCTTGTGACCTTGATTGTGGAAAAACATTCTAACATTGAGTACAAAATGTGTAAACTGCAATAGGAAAGATTATGAAACCGCATCATGTTAAGTTTCCATATAATAAAAAACAGAGTGGATGGAGTACCCCAAAAGAATATGACCCACTGATCAACTGAGCAGGGATTATTTGGGCTGATAGGGACGGAAGCCATCATGAGACCTACATATTATATGTAATGTCTGCTAGCTGTATGTTTTTGTAAGACTCTTCCTAAAAGTGAGAGCAGTGTTTCTTTGACTCTTTCGCGCCTGCTCTTGAGACTCCTTTCCTTCTATAAGATTGCCTTGTCCAGTCTGGACATGAGGGATTTCACCTTGTCTTTCTTTATTTCGTTATGGCATGTTTGGTTGCTGTGTCTTGGGAGTCTGTTCTTTTCTGAAAGGAAACAGATGGGGAGTGGGTCTGGCAGAGAGGAGTGATAGGGTGAGCTCTAAGGAGTGGAGCAAGGAAACTGTCGTCAGGATGCACTGCAGAAGAGGAGGATCTGTTTTCAATTTTAAAAGAATAGAAATACAAATCATCAAATGGGAGATTCATCTGCAAAACAGAACTCAATGAGAACGTTATCACAATTTAATCATATCTACAACTCAGTGAGAAAAGTATTAAAAACAAAACTATAAACAGGGGAAGAAATGGGAATTTGCAACATTTAAATAATTCAAAAGTAGGTATTTGATTTCACTATTAGCACATATATTGCAAACTAAAACTAACAATAATCTATTGCATGCATTGGCATTACTTATAAAACTTAAGTCAAAATATAGTAATTATATAACATCATATGAAAAATAAGAGTATTTGAGTGTGAGTGTATACTCAGTTTTAATATTCTTGCCTAATACATTAGAGGATCCATGAGCTTAATTACTGCTAAAAGCATAGAGGAATAAGAGAAAAGAAGTGCCATAAAATCAAGTAAATAGAAAATTAAATAAAATGTAAACCAACAACTTATCATTTCTACTACTCAGAATAAAAACAGTGCCTTGAGCTTCGATAATATGGAATTAATTCATTGTGTATGATTTCTTAGATATTTTGAGAATATAATTACATCATTGCCCCCTTTACTTTCCTCCCTACTCACCCTCCCATAAACTCCCTTTCTTCTCTTGCAGTTTCATGGCCCATAAGACAGCTAAGAAATGCTAAAAGAATAAACTGCCTTCTCCAGGAAAGAGCACAGAAATTTGTTATCTACTCTCAAATGAGGTTTTATGCAAATGCATTCATGCATTCTCAGTGGAAATTATACAAGAGTATTTTAAAGAGTAATATGCTAAAGCTAATCCATATATAGGTGACTTGAGCACAACAGTAATATACTACAGCAAGACTTAGAAAATTATTCTGATAAGTAGTACAAAATAGTAATATGATTGTTGAAGGTTTTATGGGATAATTAAATTGGGATTTTTATTACGAAGCTCTTCAGGTTTAAAAGTCTTATTTTCAAGGCTACGCACTTTAGAACTGAAATAACTTCTCTTTTCATGTCTTTTTATTAGTTATTTGTAAATTTCACACCATGAAGCTCAAACACACTCACTTCCCTGTCCAGTCCTTCCAGGTCTTCCTCTCCTTAACTATAAGGACCCTACTTCCCTCTGACAGAGAGAGAGAGAGAGAGAGAGAGAGAGAGAGAGAGAGAGAGAGAGAGAGAGAGAGAGAGAGAGAGAGAGAGAGAGAGAGAGAGAGAGAGAGAAACGTCTAATTTGTGATGCCAATATACTCGTTCCCAGTGATTAGCCCCTGAAGATTAGCCCCTGAAAGAAAACTGTTCCCCACCCATACCAACACAGGAGGTCATTTATTATGGACAGCTGCACTTAGAATTTTTATCACAATTTTTAGCAGTTCTATTCAGCGGCTTTCTGTCTAGTTTGTACTTTGTGGGGCAAGGAGTGGGGACAGGAATTGTCACAGAAAATTTCTTTGTCTCTCTTTCTCAACTATGAGTCTGCAATCATCAAACCATGGCAATATTCACTTACTTGCCCTTTACAGACATCAGGAACATGGATCATATACTTAAAATAATTTCCAATGACAGAAAAGATCATGGAAATCAACATGGCATCAGGCTGCAAACCAGCCCAAGGATATTAGTATGGCTTAGTAGGTAACATGGACCACAGACATCAACACAAGCCCAGGTTGCAGTAGGAGAATAGGCCTAGAAATGGACCTCTTTAGAAGTATAAACTCCAGTATGGCCTTTGGTGGTAAATTAGACCAGGGACATCAACACGGCTCCCAGCTGCTGGAGAATCATGTATATCCATGTGAACCTATGGTTTCATCACATCCTATGATGGACCACAGCTTCCAGTGTGGCCCTGGGCAGTGTGAATCATAGAAGTCCAAATGGATTAAAGACCTCAATATTAATCTGAACACACTGAGCTTGATAGAGGAGAAAGTGGGAAGTACTCTACAACAAATGGGCACAGGGGACCGTTTCCTACGCATAACCCCAGCTGCACAGACATTAAGGGCAACATTGAATAAATGGGACCTCCTGAAGCTGAGCAGCTTCTGTAAAGCAAAGGACATTGTCACTAAGACACAAAGGCAGCCTACTGACTAGGAAAAGATCTTCACAAACCCTGCAACTGACAAAGGTCTGATCTCTAAAATATATAAGGAACTCAAGAGACTAGACTTTAAAATGCTAATTAACCCAATTAAAAAATGGGGCATTGAACTGAACAGAGAATTCTCAACAGAAGAAGTTCAAATGGCCAAAAGACACTTAAGGTCATGCTCAACCTCCCTAGCTATCAGGGAAATGCAAATCAAAACAACTTTGAGATATCATCTTACACCTGTCAGATTGGCTAAAATCCAAAACACCAATAATAACCTTTGCTGGAGAGGTTGTGGGGTAAGGGGTACACTCATCCATTGCTGGTGGGAATGCACACTTGTGCAACCACTTTGGAAAGCAGTGTGGTGGTTTCTCAGGAAATTCGGGATCAACCTACCCCAGGACCCAGCAATTCCACTATTGGGAATCTACCCAAGAGATGCCCAATCATACTACATTAGCATTTGCTCATCTATGTTCATAGCAGCATTATTTGTAATAGCCAGATCCTGGAAACCACCTAGATGCCCTTCAGTGGAAGAATGGATGAAGAAACTGTGGAATATATACATCCTAGAATACTACTCAGCGGTAAAAACCAATGACATCTTGAATTTTGCATGCAAATGGATGGAAATAGAAAACACTATTCTGAGTGAGGTAACCCAGACCCAAAAAGATGAACATGGGATGTACTCACTCATAATCGGTTTCTAGCCATAATTAAAGGACATCGAGCCTATAATTTGCGATCCTTGAGAAGATAATAAGAAGGTGAACCCCCCAAAAAAGATATAGTAATCCTCCTGGATATTGGAAGTAGACACGATTGCCAGGCAAAAATTGGGAACTTGAGGGTTGGGCGAGACGGGGCCAAGGGAAGATGGGGAGAGAAAAGCGTGAAGGGGAGAATGGGGGGGAGCTCGGAGGAATGGGATGCTTGGGATACAGGAAGGGTGGATATGGGAGCAGGGAAGCATATATCTTAATTTAGGGAGCCACCTGAGGGTTGTCAAGAGACTTGACCCTAGAGGGGTTCCCAGGTTTCCAGGGAGACACCCCCAGTTAGTTCCTTGGGCAGCTGAGGAGAGGGAGCCTGAAAAAGCCAGTTCCTATAGCCATACTGATGAAGTTCTTGCATATCACCATAGAACCTCCACCTGGCGATAGATGAAGAAAATGACAGAGCCCCACATTGGAGCACTGGGCTGAGCTCCCAAGGTCCTGATGAGGAGCAGAAGGAGAGAGAACATGAGAAAGAAAGTCAGGACAGTGAGGGGTGGGTTCACCCATGGAGACGGTGGGACAGAACTAACGGGAGATCACCAACTCCAGTTGGAATGGGACTGATGGAACATGAGACCAAACCAGACTCTCTGAATGTGGCCGAAGGTGGAGGCTGACGGAGAAGCCAAGGACAAAGGCGCTGATCTTTTACTATTCTGCATGGACAGGCTCTGTGGGAGCCTTCTCAGCTTGGTTGATCACCTTCCTGGACCAGCGGGGAGTTGGGAGGACCTTGGTCTTAACATAGAGTAGGGAACCCTAATGGCTCCTTGGCCTGAAAAGGGAGGGAGGGAGGGTATGGTGGGAGGAGATGGAAATTTTTTAAATAAAAAAAATCAATTAAAAAAGTAAATAAAATAAAATTTTATTTATGAAAAAAAAAGAAGTCTTTCAAGGAGGGCCAATCCAGAAAATGAATAATTCTTCATCTTGGACACCCTGTCATTTCTCAAACCAGGGCAATAGTGCAGCTGACTTCCCATTCAGCAGCAGTATCAGATTGCAAACTCCAGGCTGCTTGGCAATGACAGTTCCCCTTTCCATCACAGCTTTCTTTCGTACCTACCACCTTTAAAAAGTCTCTAGTTCTGCCTCTCTTCACCCCTCGCTCACTCTTCTGTTCCTCTACCTTTCCCATCTCTCCATTGAATAGAATATAATTTCATTTTAGTGACATTGGGAACTGTGTTGTGCCTCCACCAATGTTTTCCCTTTTATTTACAATAAACTTTCTCCTCCAACAAACTTAGGAACAGTAATGTCCTTTCTTTCCTTTTTTATTCCATTCGGTATGTTGAAAACTAATAAATATTATTAGTAGGATTATAGATTTTTCTATTGAGTAATAAAAAGCATAATATTATTCCCTCATCTGTGAAAACCTATAAATTATGGAACAGTCTAAAATGCTTTGAATTGTTTTGCTTGCATAGTAACCAAATATTCCTTTAGGGTGATGTTAGAATTTTTACTGTCCCAGGGTATGAGCATTGACATAGGGAAACAAAACTGTTTTCAGCTGGGGAGATAGATCACACAGAAGTTCTGGGTGGCCACTGTGTGTGATGGGTTTAGAACCCCAGCCCCAGTACTGTAAGGCAAACACATTACAGCATACAGCTGTGATCTAGAGCTGAGGCGTGGGGGCACAATGGTCCTAAGAGCTTTATGCCAGCCAGGTGAGCTCGGTCAAAGAATCCAAGTACAATGAGATGGTCTGTCTTAAAATAAATAAATAAATAAATAAATGGACTGTAACATAGTCACAAGGGAATAACAGCCTCATCTGGCATCCATAGAAATTTGCACTCTTAAGTAAATATACATTATTCAAATTTAAAACATACCTTTGATAAAGTGAATGGCATATGTGTGTGTAGTCGATTTGCCTAAGTTTCAAGGGTATGTGCTATTTTATGTACCCATACCAAACCAAGTGTTACTCGGAACTCTGTTTATACGTGTTTTCAAAAAATGAAACAGTTATAGTCTTCTAAAAGCTGAACAGAACATACTTTCTTGAAAATGTTTTGTGACTCTCCATGAAATACTGCATGTACTTTGGCACCAGCAAATCAACCCTGCTCTTTATCTTGGGTGATTTTCTTCACTTACATCGTGGTGAAGCTAGTGACATAGTTTGCCATGTGTGTTCAATTTGTAACCAGAGGAAATGAAAGGTTGACCTGGAGCACTTTTCAACTTGCTGGGATCTCTCCTATTCAGGCTTTATCCCCTCTCGCCTTGTCCTTGACTTGTTCTATAACTGTGTGGTTCTTTCATTTTTTTCTCCAAAGGGAAGAAGATGACTTAGAGTTTTCTGTAACGCAAGAGAATTGTTATCAGAAGAAGAAGAGCTAAAACATAGACATTTATTTTCTTGATACCTGTTTTCACAGGTTGCCATTTTTATTTCTTCCATATGTATTTAAAATACAACCTAAAACAATCTTGACTGTGCACCAGGGATTGAAAGTGCTTGGCCACACACTGCTTTTTCTTTATGACTTATTTCATTTAAAAAATATGTAGACTCTCTAAAGTTAAATTGTACTGAATCTAAGATTGAGTGATATCTGTAATATTATAAAAGCAAAATTAGAGTGTTATAGTCTATCTTCTTTCAAAATGTGTAATTTACTATTTATTTTGTAATGATAGCTACCTAAATTCATGTGGATATTGATTTGTAACTAATGTTAATATAAAATATTATAAATATTTTATTCTTTAATATATATTAATTATGTTGAAAATTTAATTCATGGTACACAGTAGTTAGAACATAAATATTTGCTGTGTAGTAATTCTGCTGTAAATAAATACATATTTTCACAGTCATAGATAAGAATGAATCTTCTTTAATTCTAAACATAAAACTAATTATCTTGTTGTTAAGGTATCAACGATATGTGTGAAGGTGACAAACAACATTTTACTGAGTCCAAACATTTGAAATTCTATAATGGAGATTTTAATTAATTTTCAAACACCTCTCAAAAATAAATGTTAAAGAACTATAGAAGTGGCTCAGCAGTTAATAGGACTAGCTGCTCCTCCAACAATTCTAGGTTCTAGGTTCAGCACCCACATAGCAGCTTACAATCATCTATAACTTCAATTCTAACAGATCTTACTCCATATTCTGCCCTCCTAGGGGTATCTGATATACATGTAGTGCACATGCAGACAAGTGCACATTAATATTGAATAAATAAATAAAACTATTATATATTGAAATTCTCAAGAATCAAATGCTTATCAGTTTCTGAGACATAAGATACTTGATAGAGAATCCACATCCTCGATATAATAGATTAATATTTTATGTCAAGGAAGTGCATTCCCAGGAAATAAAGAAGCATAAATGTCATAGAGATTGAGCTGTTTCTATAATATAACTTTTCAAGTCAGATAAATTAATATGTGCAGAAATGACTAATACTCTGAGTTTAATTTCTATAACAGTGAAAATACAACATGAAAATGTTTCAGGTTAGTCTATATTTCAGAATTAATGCTAAAGAAAATACAAAAAAATCATATATTAAATTTGACAACTAATTTTAACAGGATGTGTTTGCCAAAGTGTAGATGTGAGATCTATATAGGAAGTGAAGGTAAATTTCTTACAGATATGAAAAGAAGTAAGATACCATCTAATTTATCAGGGACTAAGAATTAAGAATGGATCAGAACTAAGAAGTTCATGCATGTACAAGCCCAGGAAATTCCAGAAAGTATTGTTTTTATTACCACTAAGTTTAAGAGAAATGACATCAAAAATTAATAGAGTACTTTTCTGAGAAACCCTAGGTTCAATCAAGCACCATACGCCAAAATTTATCTCTTTGCAACATAAAACCACAACATAAAAATGCAGAGTTGTGGGCTCCATTTCAGCTGAACATCTACAGCACCACTCCTGTACCTTAACTCAGATATTATATGAGAAGTAGATTCGGGGAAAGTGTAAAATCGGAAAAACAGGGAGTTTTCTGCGAGATTGTATCTTTTAGTAATATCAGGGAAGCTTACCCATGAAGTCTCATCAATGTAACCTTCTAGAAAAGACCTTAACAAGGACAAGACCAGTAGAAATACTGACATGGAATGGGGAAATCTATAGCTCATAGCAAGAATTACAGTCAACTAAGGGATACTAAGTGTGGAAGATACAGTCTTTCCCAGGGAAGAATTTCCCATCTGATTATTCAGCATAACTGGGCATCCCTAAATTCACACACATAGAAGTGACATTATACTGAGTAGATTGTATTTATATATTTAGGATATTACCTCATAACAATGGTCAAAAGAAATGGCTATTCTTTTGATAGAATAAAATAAATAAAACAAATCAAAACAAAACAAAAACAACACTGCTGTTGAAATGACTGAGAAAGAAAAACATCTAGATTTCCATTAGTCAGATTTCTCTAGGTTTATCTTGATTGGTTCCTCTTCTATCCAATTTCCATGTTCTTACATAGCCTTAGTTATGTAGTTATCAAGAATACATATATGTTGATCTAAAATATCAAAAGTTAGACATATTGTTTTATGAATCATATTTATCAGAGTAGTCTTAATTTTCTAGTTCTTATAACACCAAAATCTAAGACTTAAATACCTAAATAGGAAAAAATGAATGGGGCCACACGCTGAAAAGAGTGTTCACTGCTTCTTGGAATTAAATTATCCAATAAAGAAGGAATTGGAGCTTCATACTCATTTAATTAAGAAAAGAACATTTTATTTTTATCTCCTATACAACAATTTAAAAAATAGGGGCTTTAATAGCCCTCCTCAATTATGTCAACAATTAAGACAGTGCTAACCGTTGCACTCTAACTTGTCTTGTTGCATTTGATTTATTTCCCTGGCTACTCCTTTAATATTAGATGTTTTGAAACATTAGCAAATGAAAAAAAAAAGGAATCCCACTAATTTTATTAGATAGGGGTTGATTTCCTTAACAGTATAATGACAGTATGATCAAATGAAGCAAAAAGAGTTAAATTTAAAAAAAAAGATTGAAAAGAGATTTCTATTGAAAGTAATTTATAATTTATACTGGTTGTATTAGTTTTAATCATATTACATATAATTTTAATGATTCAAAAGTATTATACTGAATTGGGTCCTTATTCTCAAACAGGTACTATAATTTAAAGTCTAGACCTGTCACTAATTAATGAAATGTTCTGGGATATTTTCTTAATGTGTTAAAACCATGAAGTCATCATTATTAAAAGAGGGATTGATCATATAATAAAATCTATCTTTTAAAGTCTGTCCTAATTTAATAAGATTTAACACATTAATTAGATAAAACTCATAAAATGCTTATGGTGACAATTTAATTACTTAATAAATTTAAGTATAATCATGTTAAGGTGGGGTTTTTTTTGGCCATGATTTGGTAGTCCCTTTGCATCCAGGAAAAATTCACACTAATAATCCTAATGTGAACTGCTTAGGTTAACTTGTCTCTCATTTCCTGCCCTTCCCTTTAGAAATTGTATCTTCAAATTTCTATATTTATTCTGTTCATAATAATCTTATATATTCTAATAGATATTAATACTTCAAACAATTTTAATATTTCCAAATATGTATACTTGTACATATGTATATTTCACATAATAATGTAAACAATCCTACACAATGCAATGTTGTTTTATAATAAATAAAATATTTCTTTAAACTCTTGACTAATTATGGAGTCCCCTTTATCACTCTTCTTCTATGACTTGTTTATAAAGAAGTTTCTTGGTATGGTCTTACCGTAGCCAAGGTCTGTGTTCATGTCTTTTGCCCACATCACCAAAAAAAAAAAAACCCATATGTATACAAGAACAAGTTGAGGAACAAAGTGAGAAAAAAATCCTAAAATTACACACACACACACACATATACACACACACACAGAGAGAGACAGAGACAGAGAGAGAGAGAGAGAGAGAGAGAGAGAGAGAGAGAGAGTTCATCACACAGACTTTAGATAGAGTAAAATTAAGTTCAAAGAAAGCTAATATGCATTTATTTTTCTATTGAAATAAGGTCATTTTATGTGAGACAATATTCATTCTTCTTATTAAAGGGTGTAGTGTAATTTTGATAAACATGTACCATATATAAGATTTTACTTAAGAGATATACAATCTTTAAAATTACTTTTATTTTTATTTTCTGTGTATGTTTTGTCTACATGTTTGTCTGTGTACCTTTCACAGAGAGAGAAGAAGAGGTCTTGGGATCACCTAGTATTATAGTTACAGCGAAGATGGCAAGCTGCCATCTGAGTGATGGGATTGAAACCCAGGAGCTCCAAAGAGCAAGAAGTGCTCTTAACCACTGAGCAATCTTTCTATGCTCTGTAAAATTTTTTAAGGAATCAAATGTAGTATATGGAACCTGAACGAGATTCTCTATTTTATATATCATGACAAATCATTAAAATAAGTTCCTTTAATATTTTAATTGTAATTGGAATAGGACACACAAACTGAAGGTAAAGAGACCAAAAGAAGGCACGAGAAAAAATAATCACTTGCTCATATACTCAGGGATTCCATAAAAAAGCCTACTTAATTAGAAGATATATACTCAAAGGACCTGGTGTAGTACTGTTCAGGCTGTGTTCATTATGCCTTAGTTTTTAAAAGTTCATATGGGTATTAATCATGTTGATTTGAAGGGACTAGTTTTCTTGATGTCCTCCATACCCTTTGCTGTCACATTTATTCTGCTCTGGAAAATTACTATAGTCTCTGAGGGAGGAATTTGATAGAGACACTCCATTTAAGACTATGCCTTTTAATATCTCTCACTCTACACAATGTCTAGCTGTGGATCTCTGTATTTCTTTCCATCTGATTCAGGAAGAAGTTTTTCGATGATGGCTAAGTAAGGTATTGATCTATAAGTATAGCAGAATGTTATTAAGAGTCATTTATGTTTTTGGAAGTAATTTTATTGGTAGGTTTTGTTGATATTTTGTTGTTTCTTCTTCTTCTTCTTCTTCTTCTTCTTCTTCTTCTTCTTCTTCTTCTTCTTCTTCTTCTTCTTCTTCTTCTTCTTCCTTTTCTTTTGGAGGTCCTGTGCTTGGTTTTACCTTAGGCTCCTGGGCTACCTAGTATCAGGTTCTTAAGTTCTTAGTCACCTAAGAAGTGGCACGTATGGTTTTCACCATGTGAAATAGACCTTAAGTCAAATTTGGTGTTGTTTGGTTGCCCCTACAAGCTTTGTGCTGCCACAGCACTAGCATACATTGTAAACAAGTTACCATTATAGATCTTGGTTGTGATTGATTAGCATTGATTTTCCTCTTTGGTAGCTTTTTAGAGTAACTTCCTGTGCCAAATATGCTAGAATATAGGGGTAAAGTCTTTATGTAGGCATAATTTTTACTTCTTAATGTTCAGTGAGATGCTGAGATGCTGTGTTTAGCAACGAGACTTTATGTCAGATGGTGGCAAGCATACTATAGTTTTGGGAACAGCCTGAGCTGTTTGGGGAACCAATCTCACAACATCCTACCCCAGTCAGTGTTCTATTGCTGTGAAGAGACAATGTGACAATGGTAACTCTTGTAAAAGAAAGCCTTTAACTGACATTTGTTTACAGTTTCAGGGGTTTAATCCGTTATCATCATGGGACGCAGCATGGTCACATGCAGACAGACATTATGCTGGAGAAGTTGTAAACCGTTCTACATTAGGATCGACAGGCAGAAGGAAGAGAGGTACTTGGTCTGGCTTGGGCTTTTGAAATCCCAGAGTCTACCCACAGTGATACATATACTTAAACAATGTGACACTTCCTATTCTTTCAAATCATATTGCTCCCTAAGCATTTAAAATGTTAACCTTAATCAAGATTTATCTTCTCAAATAATAGAATCAGAATATCAGAATTGTTTTCTTGGAAAAAATGATTGAGATATGATTTTAAAGCTTATTTTAACATATATAGCATAATAAAATTTCAAACTATTATATATATATGAAACAATATATAATCTCTTATTTGTTGATTAAATTATTATAAATCTTACTATATTTATTATATAAATACTATATTAAAATAAACATGTTCTTATTATACTCTTCCATAAGCATAGCTTTCTGCAAATGATAGTAAATTATGGCCCTGACTTTACTAAGTTTCCATACCTCCCAAATGGCTTCTTCATTTCCTAATTCTTCCTCTAAACAATTACCTATACAGAATCAACATTGCTTTAGAATTTATGCTGGATTACTTTGTGCTACCACCAAATACCAATAACATAAATATGTCCTTTTAAGTAAAAATTGTGGCTTAATATTGAGAACCTATGTAGTCCAAGGCATAGTTTCTCTTTGTTATTAATCAACATAGTATTTTCTGAGGTTCAAGTGTTTCACATTAGACAAACTGGTTTTGTTTTATACATATGTGAGTGAAAGGAATCATTAGAAATCTAAAACACTCCATTCTGAATGCAGTTTACTTAGAATTTTTTTTCAATTTATAAACATAAGTTATTATATGTGACTTAGTAAATAATGTTTTTGCAGAATTTTTCATGTCATCCTGTCTTATCTGTTCTTACTTTCCTACATCTTTACAAAAGACTTATATCTGTAAACATTGGAATCTTATGGATACATATGGTTTTATTATCCATTTTATGGTTACAATTTATTATCCAAAAAGTTTCTTTTAAAACCTACTTCTCGCCGGGCGGTGGTGGCGTACGCCTTTAATCCCAGCACTCGGGAGGCAGAGGCAGGCGGATCTCTGAGTTCGAGGCCAGCCTGGTCTACAAGAGCTAGTTCCAGGACAGGCTCTAGAAACTACAGGGAAACCCTGTCTTGAAAAACAAAAACAAAAATAAAAAAAAAACAAAACAAAACAACAAAAAAAAAAAACCTACTTCTCCTTATCATGAACATTGAGAATACATATAAACCTTATGCTCTTCTAAATCGATTCTTGGAATGTATAATATTCGGTATACCTTGGTTAACTTATTTAAAAGAAAAAATTAACCTAAAAAATTCATGTTAAGAAATGTAATCTTCTCAAGATATATTTGAAATTATATCAGGTAAAAGCAGATATAATACCAAAGTCTAATTTTATTTCCAGGCTAAAATCTAGATTTAAAATATTGATGACAAGTAATTAGCATGAGGTTTTTGTTATGTTCATAACAACTGGAAATTATTATATACATTTTCTCTTTATTTATTCTTCTCTCATAAAATAAATCCAATGACAGCCTTTCTTTTGGGAGCAGTGAGACCCCAGATGCTGAATTTCTTGTAATCCCCTGATCTGAGTTCCTACAGCTGCTCTGAGCACAAGACATCAGGAGTTCCTGATGACAGGAGAGTGGTTTCTGGTGGGTTTGGTTGGGGCGTGGCTATCTCTATATAATCTGCCCCTGAACACAATAAAGGGGGCATTCTTGGGGAATTCAAGGATGACCGCTGTCATTGTCTCTCTGTCTGTATGTGTTTGTGTATTTTAACCTCCTGCCCCTTGCCTGAATCTTGTGAACTGGGTTCAAGCACACCGAATGCAGACACGGGGGCCCGGTGTGTGCCACTTGGAGGTTTCACCGAGATATTGGGAACTAGGGAACGCTGAGAGGTCCCCCTCAGAAGGTGAGAGTGGATTGGGGTATATGGTTAATCCTGACATCCTTCGCTCGATTTTGGTTCCAGGAAGTCCAACCGAGAAAGAGGGGTAAACGAACAGGGTTGTCCCCAGCCGGAGGGGACATATGTATTGGGAAAAGATAGAAAGAAAGTATATAGCTTAAAAAGATAAATGTGTACAGATGTATGATATGTTGATTGTGTTATCTTTTGTGTTCTGGACTGGAGAAAGACATTTGATTCTAGGAACTGCTAAGAAAGGTATCTTGACTTTAAAATATGGGCTTAAGAATTTGATGTTTTGGAAAGGAGGGTTCTGTTTTTATCTCCACAGATGATGAGAGCCTAAGGATTTATTCATGCGGTTTTTAATCCCGAGACCTCCTGAAATGTTGCAGTGGAGTGTGAGCAGCGGCAGCTCCAAGGCCAAGCACTGAGGGGCTGCAACACCAAACCCTGGGACCTGCCTTGAGGACCGATGAGGCAAGAACACTAGGCCCGCTTCCAGTGCGGGCCTCAGGGCGCACAAGCACAGCACGACCGCGACTATTGTCCCAGAGCTACTGGAAAATGGCAGTAAATTGCAGTTAATACCCCTAAGAATGCAGCGTCCCCACTCAGCAGGAAGTAGCCAGACAGATTGACAACGCCCAAATTCCCTAAGTGGGGCCCCTTCAGTGGTTGCAGAGCAGCAAGCCTGCTTCCCTGAGTTCTGCTCCACTTCATGCACCAGTTTGGACCCAGAAGGAATGCAGCTGGGGCTAGAAGGCAGCTAAAGCAGAGCTTTGCTAGGTGGCTGTGGTTGAAGGCACATTGCCTCAGCCCAGTTGGTGCGTAAACTGGCAGATGCCACAGCAATGCCGAAGTACATGTTACCTGGAGATACTGACCCCTCATTCCCCTGAATACTTAAGATCAGACACTGTTTATAAAAAATTTAGGGGGGAGATGTTGGGAGCAGTGAGACCCCAGATCCTGAATTTCTTGTAATCCCTTGATTTGAGTGCCTACAGCTGCTCTGAGCATGAGACCTTCAGGAGTTCCTGATGACAGGAGAGTGGTTTCTGGTGGGTTTGGCTGGGGCATGGCTATCTCTATATAATCTGCCCCTGGACACAATAAAGGGGGCATTCGTGGAAAATTCAAGTATGACCGCTGTCATTGTCTCTCTGTCTGTATGTGTTTGCGTATTTTAACCTCCTGCCCCTTGCCCAAATCTCGTGAACTGGGTTCAAGCACACCGAACTCAGACACGGGGGTGCGGTGCGCAGAACCTTTCTTCCTTCCACTTCTCCAAGACTCCCACAACCCCTCACTTCAACATCCACTTCTCCATTTCCCTTTAGAAAAGAAGAGTACTTCTAGGGACATCAACCCAACAGAGCATAGAAAATTCAATAAGACTAATCACAAACCCTCACATCAAAGCTGGAAAAAGGCAATTCAGTTGGAGAAAAAGGGTTCTAAGACCAGGAAACAGAGTCATTAATATCCTCACTGCAAGTGTGAGTAATCTCACAAAATCCTCAAGCTAAACAAGCACATCATGTATGTATGCTGATAATCTAGAACAGGCCCTTATATGCTCAGTTCCTGTGAGTCCCTATGAAGCCTCTTTATTGATTCTGTAAGCCCCACTGGCTCCTACAATATTTCTTCTCCCTTGTGTACAGGGTTACCCATGGTCTGCCTTATATTTGGTTGTGGGTATCTGAATATGCTTCCTGCGGGTACTGGGAGAAACCTTCATGATGACAATTGATTATGTACCGATCTAGGATTATGGGATAATATCCATGAGTCATTTCATTGGTCTTTTTTGAGGGGAGAGGGAGATTATCAGTTCTGCTTTGTTCTACTATACATCTTGGGGCAATCCACCTTCCCATTTCTAGTGTCCCAGGCAGTGTCAGTTTGGGCTCTTCCCTTGACTTCACCTGGCCACAGTATACCAGTAAAATCTATTCTATTTCTCCTTCCTCAGGAGATCAATGTGTTCTCTCCCCACCCCAGTCCTCTTTGTTTCCAAGCCTCTCATGATCTGTGAGAAATAATTCTGTGTTAGAGCATCTTAGAATGCTTTGAACTTGATCATATGTTTCCAGAGAGAATGCCTAATGTATTCCTGTTAAGGATTATTCACCATACAATTGTATTTATGTGACAAATAAATGTATTTGCTTAGGTTTGTGCTAATATTCAATTAAACTTAAATATTGCACCATGCAACACACAATATTATGCTGTGTAAACTGAAAGACTATTTCAAGAACTTCCCTTAAAATGCTTTGTTAAGTAAAATTCATTTCGAATAATATGTTTTCATGTCAAAAGGTTAACTCCAAAGATTGATTTTTCTTCATCATATAATGACTATTTGACGTATAAAAAAGTGAATTTGTTTAATAAAATTTTGGGTCACTGGCATAGTAACAGCCCAAAGGCAGTTAATATGAATTTGTGCCTTGAAAACATGAAGTTATGCTGGATCAAAATATAAGGATAGCACATTAACTATATCCATCTCCATTCAACTTGCTTCAGTTGTTCAGTCTAATGAGCAAATGTTGCTGAAAAGAGCATTGCCTTTAACTCTATTGGTTTTCTGGTTCATGCTAGGGCTGCATTTTTCTTGTTATCTATCATGATTATATTATCTAATAATGTTTTTAATTGCTTAAAAACAAAGAGAAACTAATTTTCTCTTACTCTAACATTCTACTTCACTATAAGAGGAAATGACCATCTTTCATTAAATTCAGCATGAATCAGCATATATGCAAGGAGTATTTCTCCAAAGAGAGGAAAATGTTGTCAAAGATGAATTATCGCACCAAACAGCACATGACTTTCATATTGTGTTTATGGGAAAATTGGATTTATGTTAAGGTTCGATGTCAGATTTGTTTCTAATTTGCTACTACCTCAATTTGCAGTAGATAGGTTAAGAATACTTGAACTAACAGTGCTTTAATGGAAGTACTGAGCATGAAACTTTAGTCTCTTTGAAGCTAGAATTTTAAGAATTTTGGTAGAAAGAAGATGGACGTCACCAAACTGGCTTTGGAGGAAGCAAATCTGGGAATTCAACTTAACAAGTAGTAATGAGGGGAGGAAATATTTATACCCATTTGTAATCAAGCAATTAATTTAGGTTTTTATAAACATGTACTCTATTCACCTCAGTCCAAAAGAAGTTTCTAGGTACTGAATTCTGCTAACCAACTTGTACCCATATGTTGCTTCATTCTGTTCTATAAATGGACTATAGAATTTAATTTTACTGGGAAAATAAACAACAAACAACTCATGAACAGAACACCAATCTTCAGCTGTGGTAACATGTACTAAGTTTAAGTTTGAGTTGATAAGAAAAATAAATTTAAAAATTCAGTAACTACTGAAAAATTTAAACACTAATAATGATTCTGCCTTCAAGGAAAATCACAGAACTATTTGATATCCTTCCTACCTTGATGAATTCTAATTGTAATTTTAATTCTAATTCTAAATTTATAAATTCTGAAAAGGGAGGAATTGTAAACTCACTGTGATCCTGTCAACAAAACCATAGAAGACTTTAGATCTACTATGTACAAAGTCTTAAAATTGCTCACCAGCACTGAATAAAGTAGAGAAGGAGTTGGGGGAGGAAAACTATTTTATAACCACTATGATTAGCTATAATTCACCAAATGTTTTGAGGATGATTTCAACATGTGTAAAGTAATAAATGTATTTCAAGCTAACATAATAAATGGCAATGCCCATATGTTTGTTTTGATAGATATAGAAAAGTTATTTGTCAAAATAAAGTATCCTTTTGGATTCTATTTTTAGACAAATTATATATAGTAAGAAATATGGACCAAAAATTAGTAACATACTTAGCAATTAATTAATGGCATGGAATAAGTGATAGTTTTTCCTCTAATAGCTAGGTAAATTAGGTTCCCAACTTCCAACATTTATGATCAACATAGAACCTTTTTAGTGCTATACATATGAAAAACAAATGAATGAATGCATTTTTCTGATGACTAAGGATGTTGAACATTTCTTTAAGTATCTTTTGGCCATTTGTGATTCTTCTGTTGAGAATTCTGTTTAGATCTGTACCTCATTTTTAATTGGATTATTTGGTATTCTGATATCAAATTTCTTGAGTTCTCTCTACCGGTTGTGGGATTGGTGAAGATCTTTTCCCATTCAATAGTCTGCCTTTTTTTCGTAGTGCCTGTGTCCTTTGCTTTACAGAAGCGTCTCAGTTCTATTTATTGTTGCTCTCAGTCTCTGTGCTATTGATGTTATATTTAGATAGTGGTCTCCTGTGTCCATGCATTGAAGGTTGCTTCCCTCTTTCTCTTATATCAAGTTCAGTGTGGTCAGATTTTTATTAAGGTCTGTAATATGTTTGCTCTTGAGTTTGGGGCATGGGGCTAGGTCCTCTGGATGTGGGTGACAGTTGATTGTCTGGGGCAGACTGTGGACCCACAGGCACAGGATTTATCATTACTGCTTTTACTGATCTTTGGAACCCATTCTTTTTGGAGGTATACCTTGCTAGCATAGATATGGTGGGGAGGGCTTTGGTCCTGCCTCAAAGCACAGTGCCAGACTGTTGATTCCCCGTGCAAAGCCTTATCCTCTCTAATGAATGGACAGTGGTGGGATGGGGGCAGAAGTGAGAGGAACAGGAATAGGGGAGAAAGGGAGAACTAGGACTGATATGTAAAATGAGAAAAGATAGTTAAAAATTTAGAAAAAATAATAACTTCAAAGATTATAAAATATCTTGGGATAATTATAGCCAAGTATTTGAAGAAAGGAATTGAGAATATATCAGAAGATGGAAAGATGTCCTATACTCATGGATTGGTAGGATTAACATAATAAAAATGGCCATTCTATCTAAAGCAATCTATAGAGATTCAAAACAATTCACTTTAAAACTCATTACAATTCTTTACATAGCTTGAAAGAACAATACTCAAATTAATATAGAAAAATGAAATAAACAAATAAATAAACAAATAAAACTCAGGAAAGTTTAAAAATTCCTATAAAACAAATAAAACAAAAACTTCCAAAGGTATTGCTATCTGTGATTGTAAGCTGTTCTATAGAGTTGTAGTAATCAAAACTACATGGTATTGGCATAAAAATAAAGGTTGATCAATGGAATTAAATCAAAGACTCAGATGTAATTCCAAATAAAAATTCCACATATAGATACATGATATTTTTATAAAAAAGACAGAAATATACAATAAAAAAATGAAAGTTAAATAGTGCTGGTCTAACTGGATGTGGAAGAATACAAATAGATCCATATCTATCATCATATACAAAACTCAAGTGAACATGGATCAAAAATCTCAATATAAAACATTGTGAATAACTATTTATTTTCTGAGTTCAAGGTTTAGATAATAAATTTACCTTCTAACATAAAATATATGATGATATACATTTTCAAGAAATTTGTGTCCTTTTGTAAATGTTTTATTTTTAAAGTATCAACACATTGCTGATCTCTGATTAATTTCTTTCTCATCAAAAATAAAATGTCAAATTAATATTTGATTAGATATTTACATCATTGATATTTATGTATTTTTGAGAAAGACATGTCTTTTGTGCTGTTTCAGAGTATTATTTGGAATATGTATACATAAACATAGGCATGCAATAATAATTAATACACAAAGAGGCCATGAATTTGAAAGAGAGCTGAGGAGAATTTTGATGGTTTAGAGGGAGAAAAATAAATAAACTGTTACATTTATGTTAAAATCTCAAAAAAGTAAAATACATTACTTTTAAAATTAAAAACTGGTGTATGTTAAAAAAAAAACTCTAAGGAAACATTGTGTTATATTAGGAATTTCCTTTCCAGTTTGTTAATACATGAATACACAAGATCTTTTCAAGTTGTGTATTAGGATTCACTGAGCATAAGATTTTTATTTAAAGATGAAGCATATGGTGCATGCAGAAGGAGAAACAGAATGCAAGCAAGAATGGGGCTCTGAAAAGCTTCTTCTGTGCCAGGTCCCCAGGGCTTCTATTTGTACATGGCTGTGCTCTATCACCGGATTTAACTACTGTACTCAGTTGGACTATAAGAAATCCTGGCTGCTTATGAACTCAAAGCCAAATTGTACAGAATGATTTTGCATTCCTGTAGACTGTGTATTTCAAAATAGATGAAGAAGTTAAGCCAACTGAAAACCATTAACCTAAAATTAATAATAAAAAATAAAGCCTGAAAACTATGTTGACCTTTTCCTTGTCAAATAAGCACAAGGATAATAATAAATCTACTGGGGACTTGTAACTTGTATTTACATTTCATTTGCTCCTCATTAATTATTGTACTTGATGCATAATTTATTTTATGAACGCTTAAATTAACTTTAACAACTTGATTTTCAGCATAAGTACTGTCATTTTTTTCTTTAAATCATTCAAATTCATCTTAAAATATGTAGGATTTCTCCAATTTGAAGTTATACTTTTGTTTAAATAGACATTCATTCACCAAAATTATTCCTCTTTCCTATCAATAGCCAAGATAATTTGTTCAATAACACAATTCATATATTATCTTTTGCATATTTAATTTATGGTAGTGTTAGACCAACTTTTTAAGACTGTGATAAATACCTGGAGGAACTGCTTGAAGGAGGAAGGGTGAAATTGGGTGGCATTTTAAAGGTTTCAGTCTTTCATGGTAGATATAGTATAGAAATGTAAAATTGCTCAGCTTCTAATGGACAAAACTAAAAACATAGAACATAGAGAAATCTGAGACATTACAGAGCTTCAGTGAATATTACCACTGATGGCAGCCAACTCTCATGATCTCATTACCTCATAACAAGGTCTCATAATATCCACCAGCTTGTGAGTTAATGCACAATTCATCTCAGAATACAAGATGCACGTTGTTCTGTGAGATTTTCTTAGGACATGTGAACAGTATGTATTCATGACAGGTGAGACTCCAGTGACAGAAAGAGGCAGTACCTCTCAAGCCAATCTTGAGAATGAAATTGGTTTATGGTCGTCTCCACTATTGAGCAACCACGCTGTCGTTGACAGCAATTCATTAATTTCACTATTGCAGCTACTACTCAGACGGGAGGAAGTGTCTCTAGGGAGACTCCTGCAATTTAACAACTCTTCACAGCTTCTACTTAAAACCCCAGAAGACGACTGTCTGTTTTTGAGCTCATTCTAGCTCATTATTTCCCATAAGTCACCTTCTTTCATCCAGCATGGAATATTTCAGTTCAAAAGTAATAATAGTATTATATTTTGCCCATATCCAAGATTTATCATAGTTTTAGCATGTCTATCTTTGCTCAGATGTTCAAGTTCATGCCAGGTAGTAGTGGTACACACCTTTAATCCAGTGCTTGGGAAGCAGAGGCAGAAAGACCTCTGTGAGTTTGAAGCCAGCCTATTATAGAGACATTTTCAGGATAGCCAGGGCTATACAGAGAAACCCTATCTTGAAAAAAATTAAAATTAGCAAATGAGACTCAAAACAAATGAATAGTTTTGAGCTCATATACAGTATTTCATGAATGATACTCACAAATAAAATGATAGAGTAAGTATTTGTTCCAAAAGGAAGAAATAGTGTTATTAAGGAGAAAAGATCATATAGAACCAAGAACAAAACTCATCACAGCAATCATTAGACCTTATAACTCCATTTCTTCTTCCTAGACAGTTGGATGTGATGGGAAGGCTTATAAGAATAGGCGTTCAAGAGCTTTAAGGGGCCTCCTCATTCCCCCTCCAGTATAGTCAATTTGCTAATCTAAGTGTAACTTCCAACAAATTACTAGTGCCTGAACAAACTATATTCTTATTTATCACAATTTAACACACATATTATTGAATCCACATCTAAATTAGTCTCATTCCTCTCTGAAATCTCATGACCTTGACCTTCAATATCTTCATTGTAACTGATATTCCAGTACCCTGACCTCCCAACACGTCACCTGTTAATCTCTGTTGCTTGGAGCTTCTAGGTTTTTCTGGAACTTGTTTTTTTCACAGTTTCCAAGTTCCTCCCACAAACAAATCCCAAAGCCTTCTGAACCTGATGGACAGGTGAACACAGAAATGTGCGCAGTAACTTTATCAATTTCTTGTCGCTGAACTCTTTCATCAGTAGTGAGATGAAATACCTCAGGGGAAAAAAAAGCCAAAACGGAAAATCATAGCTTTTGATCCATGTTTCTGTCTGAGAGAGATTGGCCCTATTCTCTAAACCTGAGGTCATGGTGATGGGACCAATACAAAAGGGTCATTTAATTAATGGCAAACAAGAAGGTAAATGACAAAAAAATAAGAACCCGAGGCAAAATACAACATTCAAAGACACATTTCCATTGTTGCTTCTTCTATATAAGTTATGGATCTAGAAATATCTGTTGGGGAAATATTTCCCCATGAAGAATCACACACATATTCACATAAAGTTAATGAAGAATGAATTTTACAAAGGAAAACCTCCAATTTACATGTATTGTAGATTTAATATTCTGGATTTTTCTATGAGAGTGTGGGTTATTCCAATGACTCCTCCCATGTACTACCCAAAGAACAAACAGAATCTAAATGTAGATAATTTTAGAGAGGGCAGCTTTAAAATAAGGGATGCATAGTAATCATATCATTGACACCTTATGGATGGAAACAAGGAAATATGACTACCTTAGAAAGTAGTCAAATTACTTGGTTGCCTTTTTCAAGGTACATCATGTATTCTGCATAATGATACATTTCCTTTCTATGATATCTGCCTTTATAGATATATGCGTATTAATTTTTTTATTTTTGAAAAGCATTTTCCCCACAATAAAATAAAAGTTTGGTGGGTCATGCTTTGAAAGCAACTGAATCCTGTTAATAGGGTGGATAATTTTGACATTCTCTACTTGTTTCTGAAAGCAGCTCTGGTTTTCAAAATTTGCAGTAATGCTTTTAGCATATTTATTTACATGGCTAAGTGCTTCTGAAGTTGATTTGCATTTATAAGGTGTCAAAAATCCTTGCAAAAATAGTAAGGGATAAATTAGAAAAGTGCATTAAACACTCTTACATTCATTATCTTATCAATACTAAGTAATAAACCATATTTTTAACTACATAATTAGTAATAAAAGGCAAAAAATGTTCTAAAAGTCAAAATGAGTTTTAAAACAAGGGCATTAGAAAAATATATCAGAAGAATAAAGCAAACACAGAGATGCAAATAAAATAACAATATGAAAAAATCTGTATGGTTTTGCAAACAAGTCAGCAAATGCATGTTCATTTTTAATGTTTAGAATAATTGATACATTAATTCACATTTTTGTCACCATTATTAAATTTGTAGAAATCAACATTATATTTAACGGGGTCTTTTAAAACAAGTTTTCAACTTTAAAAAAGTTTTCAGCATACCTTTTTTTAATTGAGCTACATATTTTTCTCTACTCCCCTCTCTTCCTTTTTCCTCCCCTTCTACCTTCTCCCATTGTTCCCAAGCCCCCAATTTACTCAAGAGATCTTGTCTTTTTCTACTTCCCATGTAGATCAGATTCATTTATGTCTCTCTTCGGGTTGTCTTTGTTGTCTAGGTTCTGTGGGATTGTGAATTGTAGGCTGATTTTTCATTGCTTTATGTCTAAAAGCCATGTATGAGTGAGTACATATTATATTTGTCTTTCTGGGGCTGGGTTACCTCACTCAGTATGATTTTTTTAAATAAAACATTTTATTACCAAATAATAATTTATTTTTTGAATCTGGTTGTTATATGTTTTTGTTTGTTTATTTTTTAGTGTTGGAGAAGAATACTATCTTTTTCTACTGAGAAAGTCTAGGCCCTTTTTAATGTTGGATTGCTTTTGCACCAGTAGAAAACATCTCGTAGATCTTAATAGTTCATTTTATGTGTCATCTGGAGAAACCCACAATAGACAGAAAATTGGTTAAGCACTGTTCTACATGTTCTTTGAAGTAACTTTTAGAATTTCAAAAATAAAATTATGTTGAATTGTTTATTTTGTTTGACAGTATAAAAGTAACTTAAAATGTCACATATAAATGTACATTCCTTTGCTCATCATATTGAACTAATAAACCCTACTGATCACTGGGTGCAAGATGATCCACTTTAAAAAGTAGCTATTTGACTCAAATATGTTCTACTGTGATGTGCTCAATATAATATATAAAAGATTGATTTGTTGTATTTGCTTTTTTATCACTGTAGGAAATATCTAACATACTAAAAACTGAGACAAGATTTTTTTTGATTCATGGATTTAGAGATCATCAAGTGCTGTCCCTATCCATTTAGCCATAACACTTTTCTCATTTTTTTTTTTTTTTTGGTCTTTTGAGACAGGGTTTGGAGAAATATTTATGTCTTTTTATTGAGCTATATTGGATATAGAACAACCACTAAAATATTTAGAAAAACTCAAGTAAGACATTATAGTTCATTATTAAGGACAGTAATTGATCATATAACTCCAAAGTTCATAAACTTGAGGGATGATGTCATTATAAAATTAAACTTTTTTTTTTTTTTTTTTTTTTTTGGAATGGGACTGATGGAACATGCGACCAAACCGGACTCTCTGAATGTGGCCAACAGTAGGGGCTGACTGAGAAGCAAAGGACAATGGCGCTGGGCTCTGATTCTTCTGCATGGACGGGCTCTGTGGGAGCCTTCTCAGCTTGGTCGATCACCTTCCTGGACCTGGGGGGAGTTGGGAGGACCTTGGTCTTAGCATAGAGTGGGGAACCCTAATGGCTCCTTGGCCTGAAAAGGGAGGGAGGGAGGGTATGGTGGGAGGAGATGGAAATTTTTTAAATAAAAAAAATCAATTAAAAAAGTAAATAAAATAAAATTTTATTTATGAAAAAAAAAGAAGTCTTTCAACAACTAGGAATTTTTCAAGTTTAAAATAAAACCTCTAAGAAACATGAATGATGAAAACAGTTTATATAAGAATATTTGTTGCAGGGTGTTGGGACTAATTAAGTCCTGGCCTTCGTCTGCTCTTCCCTTCTAGAGCCTTCTAATTGAAGTTACTAAAAGCTGTGCTTTGCCTAGAGGATCAGAGGATGAGATTTTCACCTGTTGGTATTGACTGCAGGTACTAAAGGCTACATGGTGCTATTAGAGAAGGGCTTTTGTACCAGAGATTGAAGGTCCGTGTGTCGGTCTGTCTCTACGTGTGTTTCCTCAACCTCCAGCCCCTTGCCCAAAGCTCTGAAACTGGGTTCTAGCACATAGAGCGCAGACAGGAGAGGGGGTGGGCGATGCACAGCAGCAGGGAACCACTTGTTCGTCCTGGCCTCCCAGAATCGAAATAATCACACAGAGACTTTATTAATTAAATCATTGCTTGGTCCATTAGCTCTAGCTTCTTATTGGCTAACTCTTATATTAATTTTCTATTAATCTGTATATCACCATGTGGCAGTGGCTTGTCTGTCTCTAGTGACTCCATGGTGTCTCTCTCTCTCTCTCTGCCTTCCTTCTCCCAGCATTCTACTTAGCTTTCCCCACCTACCTAAATTCTGCTCTATCAACTGGCTAAGGCAGTTTCTTTATTCATTAACCAAAGAAAGAAACACATATACAGAAATACCTCCTACACCAAATATTAACGGTAAAAATTGATCAAATTAGTTCTATTTAAGTAGATTATATTGAATAACAAGTATCAGTGTATACCTTTAGTTATCTTCATACAACCTGATATTTCAGAAACTGTTTCTTTGCAAGATTCCAAAGTGGGATTTTCATCAGAGAGAAAGACTAGATCCTTGTTATTTTGGGAAATTGCATTCAATATTGAGGTAATACAATATACCAATAAACAAATTAAAATATTTCAGATAAATCACTGCCAGTGATATATAAAACCAACCAATGGAATATAATTTTAGCAGAAGTGATAGTGTTCAGGAGTGGTACAGTGAATGAATCAACAGATGGGGGCAGGATGGGACAGAGAAATATTTGCTAAGCTAACACAGAGAGAGCTGTGCTTGTTCAAGGAGTGAGGATGTGGCAAAGCAACCCGCATTTAAATCAACTTCCATTCAAGCCTAATTATAGTCATTATGGTTTCATTTCTAAAGAGGATCAGAATAACAATAGAGCAAGATATTGAAAATTAGTGAACAAATCACATGTGTGTGGCTAACAAACTTTGATGTGCCTTGTCAGAGCATGAGGACCCTGATATTCTCCAAAGTGTCATTATTCCAATCATGAAGGCTGAAAGTTAAAGAAAGAATCAGGTTTCTCAGAACAATATCTAAGGAAATTATTAGCATACTTTGCCAAGTATTTCACATTATCCATATACATATTTGCATAAATGAATATATGTATAAAATGCTCTAATTTATGCCTAAATTATATATATACATATATATATATGTATATATATATATGGCACAAACAGAGTACAATTTAAAAATGCAAGTAGATATGCCATTCATTGCCAAATCTTAAACATCTTCCTTGCATGACTGCAGCTCTGAGAAATGCAGCAACATTGGTCAATGATATCAGATCCCAGCTCAGCTGTCTTATAATCTATAAACAAAAGCACGCTCCTGTTGCTTTTACCCGCTTGACACTTTGGCTGGTATGACTGAATTTTCCATTAAAATTTCTGTTAAAATGTATTTTATTACATTTGCTGTATTCCCTAGTTTCTTCTCCAGTGAGAAATAGACAATTATTCTTGATAGTGTACAAATTGCAGAGTTTGGATGTGTCAGTTTTTTTTTAAATATTTCCATATTCAGATATTTTAAAAGATTTCTAATGTGGAGTACAAAATACTCTTAACAAGAGAACTGTAAATATAACTTCCAAGTTTTATTTATTTATTTATTTATGAGTGTGTGGTACATTTATATGTATAATATGTACTATGTATATGCACATGTAAGTTTGTAAGTGCAGGTGCCTGTGTATGAGCAAGGGTCAGAGAAAATCATGGGTATCCTCCTCTGTTACTTTACTCCATTTTTGAGTCAGAGCTAGAGGCTCTCTAACTCACAAACTCATATTTCTTGATGATTTTTTTGTTTGTTTTATTCTTCTTAATTTGTAGACAGGAAGAAAAGCTCCAATGATCAATTTGTTTTGCCCTATTTTGTTCTGTGGCAATGTGTACAGTACCACAATGTGACAATCCGAGGGTTCAGGCATCTGAAATCTGGTGCTCACATTTAAGCAAGAAGTGCTCTTAACTGTTGTGCAGTCTCTCCAGCCCCAAATTCTTCATTCTTGAATATATAATACAATTACTGCCCCATAATCTCACTAGCTTCAGTGTTAATATATGGGGGAAATACCTCTAAGAATACAATGAGTTAAGTATGTTTCTCTTTCTTTTCATGGCATAAATTGATAAATAAAATGAGTTATTGTAAAAAAAATATACAGAGATCTCTTTTAAACTCAGTGCAATATTTTTTTTTCTGATTTTTATTCCTTTTTGCTTTCTGTTACACTGTTTTCTGTTTGTTTTAGATTCAGTCCCACTTTTTAGATTTTAGAACCTACTTATTGGTTCTCCATTTCTACAACAAAATGGAAATGCAAAACATCATGCATTCTACAAACCACATGTGAATCTATACCCCAGCTAGCCAAATAAATTAGGAAGTTATAGATAAGACCAGTACCAAGTACCTTCCAGCAAGAGGCAGAAAAAGAGGCCTTTAGCAGTGAGTCTTCCTCATAGTTGTTTCAGAAAATATACCAAATACTATTTATTTTGAAAATATTGTTCATAAACACTGCATATACATCACTCCAGTCTCCCTTCTCCCCTCTAATTCCTCCAAATTCTCTCTCCCTATAAAAGAAAGGTTCTTTAATTATTATTATTATTGTATTCATTTACATATGTGGGTTAATTTACTGTAGTGACTGTGTTTATAATCCTCATCATCAAGTTTCCTATCCCTTCTTCTCTGATCTTGTTTTAGATAATCTGTATTTTTCCTTTCAGATACTACTGTTCTTATTTATAAAAACAGACCATGTGACTTAACATCTATAAATTTTCATAATTCCCAATGTCTGCCTAAAATTTATAGATAAGTATAAGTATCCTCATTTACTATCTTGAGATTATCTACCTGTCTGTCTGTCTGTCTGTCTGTCTATCTATCTATCTATCTATCTATCTATCTATCTATCTTCTATTTAACTATCTTTTTTTATATTTTAACCTATTAAAAGATATATATGTGAAGAAAACTTTTTCAGCATGCCCTAGAAGTCATAAACTGTGGATGGCTCCTCAACTGTAGTGAGTTCTTTTGCATGGAATGCTATGTGGTACCAGCTAGTGAAGGGTTTGTACAGGCAACTGCAGCTGTATGAGTTTATAAATACAATACCCTTTTTGTGTCTAGGCAGCCCTCTCTTACAATAGTCTTTCATCAATGCTGACTATTATATTCTTTCTTTCCCTCTTCCTCGGTGTCCCCCGAACCATGGAAACTAGTGGCATAATACAGTTAACATACATTACAATGAAAACACTATCAACACTCATTTTGTGTTCTTTGGTTGTGACTTTCTTCTGTATTAATCATCATCCACTACATAAGGAGTTTCTCTGACAGGGACTGAAATCTGGTCTAATTTGTGGACTTAGAGATAAGTATTTAAAAGGCAGTTTGATTCTTTGTCAATTTCGCACAATATAGATTCTCATCTGAGGCTTAAAATTTCCCCAGTCCCAGGCTCCTGAAAAGATTTGCAGTACAAGAAATTAGTTTCTTCCTATATAGTTTCCTTTAAAAAAAAAAAAAAAAACACCATGAAATTTATTATTCAAGGAGCACTTGTTTCTTATTACACTCACGGATATCTTGTTAGGTCAATTATTATTGTAGCCTAAAAGGAATATAAATGGGTAAAATCTTTATGTTTGCTTTTTTCCACACCAGCGTACCTAAACAATTGCACTTCTATGAAAGCCAGCTATGAGGAAGTAAACCATCATCTTGTGTTCTCAGTGCCCTGTGATCAAAGCATAAGCTCTTAATCAGAGCTAACAAACCATGTTCACCATAAAGTTTGAAATTTAGATAACTATATTAAGGTGATATTTTGTGTGTGCTTTAACAAATAAAGCTTGCCTGAAGAATTGTGGGGCTAACCAGACTAGTCAGTTATAGAGTCAAGGAAGTGGAGGCACACACCTTTAATCTCAGCACTCAGGAGACAGATGCAGACAAATCTCTGTGAACACAATGGCTCTCTGGTCTAGAGGAGATTGAATTAGTCTAAAAGAGAAACAGAACCAAGCAGTGGTGGCTCACACCTTTAATCGCAGGGCTAGGGAGGTGGAGACAGGAAGTGATATGGCTGGGCTGAGAGAGAAATTTAAGGTGGGAGGAGACAGGAGGTTAGGGTTCAGTCGGAGGTGTTGAAGAGATGGCATTCAGCATGAGGACTTATAGAGACTAGATATCCCATTTGGTCCGAAGATTCCATAAAATTCAGAATTAGTGGCTCTGCTTCTCTCATCTTTCAGTTTACATGCCCTATCATCTGACTCTGGATTTTTATTTTCAATACCAATTAGAATTTGCACTACATTGCTTCTCATTCTTTCAGTTGGAATGTTCGTTTTGATTATTAATTTAGGTGATTTTCTTTTTTTTACTCATTACATGAAAGGCTCATGAAAATTTCAGATGAGAATGAAAGAACAACCAGGGAACCAGGACCTTATTGCTAGAGAGCATCTTCTAGATTCATGAAATCATAAATATATAAATATAAATAAGGCTTTCTTAATGACAATAATTTACATGCCAATAAAAACAAAAGAAATTTCACATTATTCCTTTCCTAGATGAACAAATATAGGCAACCGATGGCTGCTAAAAAGGAATTATACATTGACTTCAGGGATGAGATCTCTGATATATTATCTGATCCTAAGTGGTCAGGCCCAACACATGTGTTTTCAAGCAAAACAAACTTGATTCATTGGGGGGAGTGTGCACGTGCACCTCTCTTTCTCTCTCTCTCTCTCTCTCCCCCCATTTATCTGCATGTGTGTGGGGGGGAAGTTGTGTGTGTGTATGAGCATCTATCAATACCTAATGTATATTATATTAACATAATTAGCCTTAAATATTTGGAAGAGTACTCTTTAAGGTTATAAGTTAGAAAACTTAACCTTATCAATTATAGTTAATAAGATTCATTATAGGTAATTTTCCACTTATCTCATTTCTACTACTTTCAGTAGTCTGATTTTCTGAAAGAAAACCTCCTTCTTGTTTTATTTAACTTTCCTTGAAAAAATATAGGGAATTTTTCTCTTAGTTTTAAATATTATTTAACAGACTATTTGAAATAAATTCTTATTATATAATGGCTTTCTCATTGACCTGCCAATAAGATGTCAACTTTAGGAAATTCACTCAGAAATGCTCATGAAAAAATTGATTAGACATTAAAAAAAGAAAAAGCCCTAAAGAAACAACAAATGTCAAGTTAAACTGTTTTTGTTATTGTGAATAACAAAATGGATCACAAACCTCTCTCTCTCATATATATATATATATACATATATATATGTGTGTGTGTGTGTATATATATATATATATATATATATATATATATATATCACCTCCTCAGTCTTTATAATGTTAGTTGTTTGTATGTTTTCAGCACTGACTCTTTTGTGTGGCACAACCCGTTGATGTGTTCTTTTCTGAAAAACGCTATTTCTCAGCCGGGTGGTGGTGGTGGTGCATGCTTTTAATCCCAGTACTCCAGAGACAGATGCAGGCAGATCTCTGTGAGTTCATGGCCAGCCTGGTCTACAAGAGCTAGTTCCAGGATAGGGTCCAAAGCTACAGAGAAACCCTGTCTTGGGAATAGATAGATAGATAGATAGATAGATAGATAGATAGATAGATATTATTTCTCCAGCTCTTAGCAATCCTTGAGTGTTGTAGTTCTTTGTGTAGAGCTGAGACCACCTAACCTTTCCCCATCAACATTAGAATTTCTATGGTTTTTCTCCTTATTCAGCTCATATTTAGGCAGTAATTATGTGAAGACTTCATATGTGTAGTTTCTGATATAACTAGTATAAAAATCCCATCACAAAGTCCTTGATTCTATTACAATCTTTCTGTTCCATCTTTTGCAAAACTCACTAAGCCTTAGTGGTGTAGATGTTTTTGCAGATGTATCCATTAATTATATGTGATGTTTATGGTTTCAACTGTATTGGAAAATGATGTAGATAGAATTTTACAATGACATTTAAAGCTTATGATTCTACTCATAAACATGAGAAAATATTTTCCCTAAATCAATTACACATATATACACACAGTAGAAAACTGTCCTATGACAATTATTTTTTCTCCTTTTTAATGTTTCATTCTAATAAGTTCCAAAAGTATTAAACATGTAACTTGAAATTCCATTCAAGTAATGAAGAACTGGAAAAGTCATATGATAAAAAATATTTGCAAAGATTTAATGAAGCAAAAAGCTCCTTTTAATATAAGAATTTATTAGAGCTTTCTGAGTCAAAGAAGTTTTATAGAGTTTGTAAAATATGTTTCATATTTGGATAATAATTGTTTTTATAATATAAACCATAATATAAACATTTATTAATTCATTTCAGTTGTCATTATGAAATTCTATGTACAAAATGTGAGACAACTGTAGCTATTCATTTTCATATTCACATAATGAAACACATTGTTAATCAAGTAACCTAAAACACTGCCAAGATAAATTTATGGTAGACTTTGTTGGCTACATTTAGTACATTACTCTTTTATTGACTCTATTAAAATGAGTAGTTTCAGGAACTTTAAATACTAGGCTACTGCTGAGACTCATTATCAAAAACTCTCTTCCTAAACAGGAACCTCAGTTTCATTAATTTCCTCAAAGATACTGCTTTTTATATCTATTTTATCTACACTGTGTATATTTATGTACTCACACATCAAAATCTTATAGGCTAACATAACGCAAAATTTAAAGCTCATATGAAATGCTATTTTGTTATATGTCAGGAATCCCAAAATCCTCATACCACCTTTGCAGGCACTGGCTTAGGACTTCGAGATTTCAACCTCCTGGTATATACTTTTTACACATTTAAGCACAAAAGAAAAGCTTTGGGAAAAGGTTATCACAACCTTTTTTCTGATAATTATCAGAACACAATTATCACAACAATGCTTTAGTCATAGCTACATAGAAACCCCCTAGCCTAGCAGCAAAACGCCTGTCACCTTTGTGATAAGAATGAGTTTCCTTGGCTGATAAACAATGTTCCAAGAAGTCCCAAAGTTAAAAGGATAATTAACAAGTATATGGATAGATTGTGCTGGAGGAGTTTATAAAGTACATGAGACTTCTTCCATAAGAATGTGTTCTATTCAGGAATCCTGGCTCCATATAATAACAAAAAAATCACCATGTTTTCAAACAACATTCACCCCAGCCATCTGGGTGACCACAAATAAGCCATTTTCCTTCCATTGAGTAAAATAGATACACATGTTAAAAAGCCTGGTTCCTTCAATGCTTTTCTTTATGCTTTGTCCCCTACAACTATTACTAAGATTCATTTGTTATTTCACTTTTTACAAGGTGTTTGTTTCTGAGTGCTATAAGCATTTTGAGTGATGCTGGCTGTCTCTGTGTACTATATCATAATAGTATTTTATGCACTGTGGAATCTTAAAAAATAATGATGACAAAAGAAGAAAGATATAACTGTGTGAAAAGCAATTTGTATTCATATATTTCAAGCCTGATATATCCAGAGCCGTATCAGTATGTCAAGAGTGTTAAAGCAATGGCTCTGTGAACCCATTTATGTGGCTTCTAAGTCTAGATTAGGCAGAGCAGCATGGAGTGATGAAATTTTATGTCCACAGTCAATAAAGCTGTTAATATATTAACAAGATTCCATTACCACTAAAAGCTGTGTAGGTTCTTTTTGAATGTTTATTATCAAAAATTGCTTTGTCTAAATGCTGTATCAGCAATAAGAATATTAACAAACAACTCCAGAAATGTTACCCTGGGGTGAAAACATAGTATTGGATATTTACCAAGCAAAAACCTACCTGGATAATTGAATCCATTTAGCTCTAGTCTTTTTTTCTACTGAATAACAATAACATTTTAATAAGATCTTTATTTCCAACTGGTGGATAGCGAGAACATAGCAAAAAGATACTTGCTGATAAAATGTCTCTTTAGCATTAAAATAAGGCAAATAGTCTTGGGGTTGTTTCTTCCTATCTGTAGGTGAAATCAAGGTCTCTCAACTGTTCCTTCTAAAAACTTTTCTGGTGACAAAGATAATAAAGGCAGCAACACAGCCAATTTCATGACCGGAGACTTAATTAAAGTGGTATATAAAATATGTTTGAGGAGGTTTCTCTACTTTAATTTGTTCCATTGTTCTCCCCCGTTTTAAACTAATATTAAATTATAAAAGGAAGATGATGACATAAAATTACATGGAGGGAAACAGAACAACAATCATGAAAACAAACAAAAAATCCATCAAACCTCATAGCCAGCCATCTTTATAATAAATATTACAGATGTGCTGGATATTTGAATGTCTAATTAGAAAAAGATAACTATCCAGAAAGGATCACTGAACAAAGAGACATATGACTTATGAGGTCATCTGAATGGTAATATTGTATATGTATATTCTCTGTATAACACACACACACACACACACATTATAAATATAAAATGCCCAGTAGAAATATAAGCTCACTTAAGAATCAATGCTTGGACAATGGTTATCCTCCTGTTAATCCAAGCATGTTATTCAAAGAAAAATTTAGAGTTTCTGTCTCATGTCAGGAGCCATCTGATATGAGATAGAAAGAAGAAAGTAAGTTCTTAGAAAAAAAATTTACTTTTCTTCATACCTATTTATTCTATATCATATCTTTAGTTGAATATATGTCTATATGAATAATGTTTAAGCTTTCCACAATGAACAGTTGATTTTCCTGCAATAATCTTTAGAGTTACCAGGAAGAAGACGGGGCCCCACAACAAAACTCCATCTGGTTAATATGATGTTGTGATGCTGATAGTGCTACAAAAAGACCAGTTTTGGGTACTAGCTGCTCAAAATGGTTCCAAATTGGTTAGCTGAAATGGTACACCTTCTTACAAAATTCTGGCCAGAACTCCAAATAAAAAACAGAATAACCCTATCGACTACTCAGAGATCATTTGAAATTAGACCAGACAGTAACCTTGAAACTTAACAATCATTTTAGTTTTACAGGATCCCATAAAAAGAACATCACTACCATGACAGTTGGAAGAAATTTTAGAAAACAATGGCCCTTCTCCCTACAAATTCTGCCCTCAAGGTTAGGGATATCATTTAGGAGATGTTTATTACTGGTATAGGGTTGGGGGTTGGGGTAAAAATTATGTAGGCTCAGAGATCTCTTTTGAAAAAAAGGGAAATTGAATGGGATAATAGAGAAGTATGAGCTTACTCAAGCTAATAATAATAATAGTAAGTAACAAAGTGAATATAAATGAGCTATTATTGATACAAATTAAAATTATATTTGTTATATTGAATATGCTCCTAGTTCTGTCTATAATATTTGTACACTTATGCAAAGTTATTTTGTCAGATTGTATGCATGCATGTTTCTATTTAAATATTTTGCATACTGATACAATTTTAGTATATACTTATCATATTGTATTATACATTTCTACCTCTGATCAAGATACTTATACATTGTTTACATTTTGAGGTCATTGTACTCATTTGTTGTACAGTTGTTTAAGGGTGGTTTAATATTCTGATATGAAGTCTTATTCATTAAGTTATACAGTATTAAGTATTATAGGTCAATAGTCATTCATGTTAGTCACACTTATGAGACTAATCAGGTTCTTTAGATACATAGAGCTTGTATTCTGCATAATTATGGAATCTTCAACCACTTCAAAGAATTGTAAAACATGGCATTTAAATAAATTAGGCATCAGTTGACATGAGACACATTTGTTCCTGGCAGCACCAATCTATTCCCAAGAGAATATTTAGTCCCTAAGACAGTCCACTTGGAGCTTGTTTTCTTCTTGGCAAAACTGCCCTTTGGACAAAGAACTGTCCATGCCTTGACCACTCACAAAACGCACAATGTCTGAACAGAACAAGAAGGATACAAATAAAAATCTGCCAAACCTTGCCAAGACAGAGTAAGACAGTTTTGAAAAATTTTCCTGCCTCTGAAAATGGTCTGTCAGTTACTCTAGGCCTCAGCCAAAGTTGGTTGCTTCAACATTGCAAATGAGACTTTGGGTGATTGCCCAGGTAGCCAGTTGTCTCTGTCATCTCCTGCACACTTTAGAAACTGCTTGATTGCACTTCCTGCTTACTCAAATAATATTATCTCACTTTTTCAGGCCTTTGATGAAGTTAAAGATTAGATAGTCATAGTTACCTTCCTTTTATGATCTAGCCAAGTCATTTCTAATACAAGACTTAAACTTCTTATGATAAAATAATTATTAAAACATTTAGCATATGTTTCTTGCTTAATATTGTTATATTGGTTATAATTCTAATTTATATAGCTGATACTTGTTCTTATTTTATATAGTTTGGCATTGGGTTTGGAATTCTCTCATTTAGATAAAAGGGGAAGGTGATGGGTATCCTCCTTCAGCCTATAGCCTTTGAAAGGCTGAACAAGGTGAGTTGTGACTTTGGGTACCAAAATGCCTTAGTATAGCCTTCTCAGTCTGTATCCCTTCCACTTACCACACTTGTGTTGTATGAGAATGCTTGTTTGTTCCCTGATGCTCAGCCCCAAAATAACCACACAGAAATTGTATTACTTAAATGAATGCTTGGCATATTAGCTCTAGCTCTTTATTAGCTAGATCTTACATCTTAACTTATTACATTTCTATTAACCTTTGTATCACCACATGGCTGTGGCTTACCAACAAGTTTCTGTCCTTGGTCTGTTTCTGGTGATGCTAAATGGCTTCTTCAAACTCTGCCTTCCTTCTCCCAGCATTCAGTTTAGGTTTTCCCACCAAGCTTACTCTTTTACCCTATCACAGGCTAAGACAAGTTCTTTATTAACCAATAATAATCATAGCATACAAAGGGGAATCCCACACCATCTCCCCCTTTCTGTTTAAATAAAAAGGAAGGTTTTAATTTTAACACAGAAAAATTACATACAGCAAAACAGGTGTCAAGCAAAAATTAGGTTATAATATTTATATCTACTTCATCTTTTATCATAACTAAGGAAAACTATAGCTATAACTATCTATTCTTCAATTCCATCAACGACCCCAGAAGGATATAATGTCACCTAAGTAAACAGGAAGTGCATTTTAAGCAACTTCCAAAACTCTAAATTGACAGAGAATGTCACTACCTGGACAGTCACCCAATGCTATATTATATCATTGGGGCATCCATCTTCAGCCTAAAGACCCATAGTATCCAGCAGAAATTTCCATGACACAGGAAATTTCAAAAATAATCCTGCCTATATTAGCAGTTTGTGAGTCACTATCTTCTGTCCTTCAGAATGGCTGACAGACTCCTTCATGAAATGGGAACCCCAAATGACTGTCTCAATGTTAAGCAAGCCCAACAGTCTTTTCTCTGTAGGTCCTGCACTTCCAGTTCATCAAGCATTCCAGGAAATTTTTTTTTTTGCACAAATGGTGAACAAACTCCGTAAGGAGACTCTTCGATGCCCATCTTCCTCTTGAAGTAACTGGTATTGCCAGGAGCATATGTGTTTCATTGTCATGAAAATTTCTAAGGTTTTAAACATTAAATGCCTTGTTCTGAAAAATCTTCGAATGATTTGAAGACTCCCTATCCATCTGAAATATATCTCTGTACATCTAGAAAATCTACCTAACAAGACTACAAACTTGACTATTATAGATGATTCTCTATTAACCTATATTTCTTAATTATACATTACATTTTCCATTCAAAAATTTATACTTCTTTCCCCCCTCCCATTCCCCTCCTGCTCCCCCACTCACCTTTCTCCCTCCCACTCCCTCCTTAAGATGGACAGGGAACCCGCTCTGTGGGAAGACCAAGGCCCTCCCACCTACATCCAGGCCTAGGAAGCTTTGCATCCAAATAGATTAGGGTCTCAAAAAGCCAGTACATGCAGTAGAAACAAAACCCAGTGTCATTATCAATGGCTTCTCAGTCAGCTCCCATTGTCAGCCACATTCAGTCCAGTTTGAGCACATGCTCATTCAATCCCCGTCCAGCTGAACTTGATGAGCTCCCATTAGAACAGGCACACTAAGTGTGTGGACCAACCCCTTGCAGTCCAGACTTTCTTGTTCATTTTCTTGCTCCTTCTGCTCTTCAACTGGACCTTGGGAGCTCAGTCCATTGCTCTGAAGAGGGTCACTGTCTCTATCTCCATCTTTCACTGTACAAAGTTTCTATGGTGATATTCGAGATAATCATCAGTGTGATAGTGGAGCAAGGATCTTTCAGGTACCCTCTACTCTGCTGCTCAAGGACCTAGCTGGTGACATCCCCGTGGACACCTGGGAACCCCTCTAGAGCCAAGTCTCTTGCCAACCCTAAAAAGGCTCCCTTAATGTAGAAATCTTCTTCTTTGCTTCTATATCTGCCCTTCCTCCATCTCCACTCTCCCTCTTCCCCAAGCTCTCTCCAGTCTTCCCTTTTTCCCTTCTCTTTCCTTCTCGCACACTCTCTCCTTCCCCCAGTCCTACCCCCACCCCTACCCGCCCTATGCTTCCAACTTTTGCCCGGCAAACTTGTTTACTTCCATTTTCCAGGAGGATCTATATATGTTTTTCTTTGGGTTCACCTTGTTATTTGGCTTCTCTAGGCTTGCGAACTATAGGCTTAATGTCCTTTGTTTGTGGTAGAGTCCACTAATGAGTAAGTACATACCATATTCATCTTTTTGGGTCTGGGTTATCTCACTCAGGATAGTGTTTATTTTATTTCCATCCATTTGCATGCAAATTTCAAGATGTCATTATTTTTTACCACTGAGTAGTACTCTAATGTGTATATATTCCACACTTTCTTTATCCATTCTTCCATTGAGGGTCATTTAGGTCATTTCCAGGTTCTGGCTATTACAAATAATGCTGCTATGAACATAGTTGAACAAATGCTTTTGTAGTATGATTAGGCATCTCTTTGGTATATTTCCAAGAGTGGTATTGCTGGACCAGAGGCATTACCATCCCTGACTTCAAACTCTATTACAGATCTACAGTAATGAAAACAGCTTGGTATTGGCATAAAAACAGAGACGTTGACCAATGGAATCCAATCAAAGACCTGGATATTAACCCACAAACCTATGAACACCTGATTTTTGACAAGGGAGTAAAAAGTATACAATGGAAGAAAGAAATCATCTTCAACAAATGGTGCTGGCATAACTGGATGTCAACCTGTAGAAGAATGAAATAGATCCATATCTATCACCATGCACAAAACTCAAGTCTAAATATATTAAAGACCTCAATATAAATCCAGTCACACTAGACCTGATAGAAGAGAAAGTGGGAAGTAGACTGCAACACATGAGCACAGGAGACCACCTCCTATGTATAACCCCAGTAGCACAGACAACAAGAGCAACAGTGAATAAATGGGACCTTCTAAAACTGAGAAGCTTCTCTAAAGCAAAGGACATTGTCATTAAGACAAAAAGGCATCCTACTGAATGGGAGAAGATCTTCACCAACTCCGCATCACACCAAGGTATGATCTCCAAAATATATAAAGAACTCAAGAAACTGGACATGAAAATTCTAATTAACCCAATTAAAAAATAGGGTACTAAACTGAAAAGAGAATTCTCATCAGACGAAGTTCAAATGGCCAAAAGACACTTAAGGTCATGTTCAACCTCCTTACCGGTCAGGAAAATGCAAATCAAAACAACTTTGAGATAACATGTTACACCTGTCAGAATGGCTAGCTGGAGAGGATGTGGAGTAACAGGAACACTCATTCATTGCTGGTGGGAATGCAAACTTGTGCAAACACTTTGGAATCAGTGAGGCGTTTTCTCAGGAAATCAGGGAATCAATCTACCTCAGGATCCACCAATACATTACATTTTTAAATGAGCTGTAATAACACATACCTTAATCAAGAGCAGAAATATACATATAACAAACAATACAACAAGATCCATACCAATGCAAAGTATTCACCGCTATATCATATTTCCCTTTAAATGTAAACAAACATTTATAAACAATCATTTAGGAAATTTGGATATAGTTCTTTTCACACTGCATTCAGCAACCTTAATCTTAGTAATGACGCTTAGTCGCTTAATATTTTAAGATGTGCTCTTGGACAGAAAAGAATTTCAGATACACAGTAGGACAGATTCAGACAAAAAAAGACCACTAAAGGAGACATTTAAAATTATTTATATTTTCCAGATAACTCAAAATGGTTACTCATCTGCTATTTTCAGACCAAAAAAAAAAGATGTTTTAGATTATGATCCATTACTTGTTCATGTATCTTATCACAGTACTATGCATGTTAACAGTACTGTTAACATCCATTGATCTAGACATCTTATAAGCTTTTATGTATTTTAGAATATGTCTCTGTCTTATATCTTAATGTTTCCACTACTTTTATAAAAAAAGATTACTATCTGTTTAAACTGGCAGTTTCTTGATATTACTAATCATTCCAATTTGTTTCTATTGTGATATAATTTCATTTAATGTAATATATATATATATATATATATATATATATATATATATATATATAACGTGGGATTCCCCTCTGTATGCTGTTATTACCATTAATGAATAAAGAAACTGCTTTGAGCCTATAGCAGAGCAGGGCATAACAGAGCTACCTGAGGAAAACTAAACTGAATTCTGGGATGAAGAAGTTGGAGAAAGTTGAGTAAGTTGGAGTAAGTGTGTAGCCCTGCTGGAGACAAACACTGAAAGTTTACCAGGTATGTCACTGCCACATGGCAATACACATTTTAATGGAGATGGGTTAAATTAAGATGTAAGAGTTAACCAATAAAATGTTAGAGCTAATGGACTAAACAATGATTTAATTATTATAGTTTCTGAGTGGTTATTTCTGGTCTAAGCTGCAAGGACAACAAACAAGAAGCCTCCCTGCAACATATATCAGTAAGATATTTGATATATGTACACAGTGTATAATAGCCCTTCCAATTCATCAACATGAGTAGTTCCTGACATACTTATTTTGGGGTACATATTATTTATTTGATCAACTGTCATAGTTATTCTTAAACTTGATATGTGATATGTTATCAAATATAGTGTTTACTACTTAATAGTGTCACTGTGATGTAAAAGAGAGCTTTAAATCTTTGGGGTTTTTTGACCCTCATTTCTCTCTTCAACCTCTATGAGCTATAGAAATTAACAGATTACTTTCTGGTCTATTAACTAAACACATTCTAGATAAAAATGAGGTCATAGTTACACTTTAGTGTCATATCAGACTTCTATCATTTAATATATATTCTGGTTCCTCCATGTTGCTCCACACAGCTTAATTTTTTAATTTTAATGTTCAGTTGTATAAGTACAAATTAAAAACATTAATTGCTTTTACCTATAATATATTTATATACTGTCAGTAAGTAGAGGTGATCAGGCACATCTTTAATAATTATTTCATTATTAGTAAGGAAACTGCTGAATTATATGGTATTTACATACTTAATTATTTATGGTTGTTAATTGTTGGGAGCAGAGAGACCTCAGATCCTGAATTTCTTGTAATCCCCTGATCTGAGTGCCTACAGCTGCTCTGAGCACGAGACCAGGAGTTCCTGATGGCAGGAGAGTGGTTTCTGGTGGGTTTTTCTGGGGAGTGGCTATCTCTATATAATCTGCCCCTGACCACAATAAAGGGGGCATTCTTGGGGAATTCAAAGATTACCCGTGTTTGTGTATCTTAATCTCCTGCTCCTTGCCCGAATCTCGTGAAGTGGGTGCCAGTGCACCGAATGCAGACAAGGGGGCACAGTGCACGGCAATTGGAGGTCCCAGCAGAGATTTGGGAACTAGGGAACGCTGAGAGGTCCCCCTCAGAAGGTGAGGGTGGATTGGGGTATGGTTAATACTGACGTCCTTCGCTCGGTTTGGCAACAAAGTCCAACCGAGAAAGAGGGGTAAACGAACAGGGTTGTCCCCGGCTGGAGGAGATGTACATATTGGGAAAAGATAGAATGTATATAGCTTAAAAAAAGATAAATGTGTACAGATTTATGATATGTTGATTGTGTTGTCTTTTGTGTTCTGGACTGGAGAAAGACATTTGATTCTAGGAACTGCTAAGAAACGTATCTTGACTTTAAAATATGGGCTTAAGAATTTGATGTTTTGGAAAGGAGGTTCTATTTTTGTCTGTACAGACGATGAGAGCCTAAGGATTTGAGATTCATGTAGTTTGAAGAATCCCCGAGACCTCCTGAAGTGTTGCAATGGAGTGTGAGGGCAGCGGCTCCATGCGTCTGCGCTGAGGGGCTGTGACAAGTGCAAACCCCGGGACTTGCCTGCTTCCAGCGTGGGCCTCAGGGCTCAGAAGCACAGCATGACCTCGACCCGCATCTGAGCTCTACTGGAAAATGGCAGTAAATTGTAGTAAATACCCCTAAGAATGCAGCATCCCCTCTTAGCAGGAAGAAGCCAGACAGATTGACAACGCCCTAATTCCCTAAAAGATAATTTAAGTGGGGCCCCTTCAGTTGTTACAGAGCAGCAAGCCTGCTTCCCTGAGTTCTGCTCCACTCCATGCACCAGTTTGGACCCAGAACAAATGCAGCTGGGGCTAGAAGGCAGCTGGAGCAGAGCTTTGCTAGGTGGCTGTGGTGGAAGGCACATTGCCTCAGCCCAGTTGGTGCCTAGCCTGGCGGATGCCACAGCAGTGCTAGAAGTATCAGCAAACACAACAAGAAGTGCTGGAGCTGAGACGAGCTGGAGCACAGACCCCACTGGGCTGCCCGAGAACGCAGCAGCAGGACAAGGAAAAGGCAGTGGCATTTCTAGGATCTGCATACTGAAGAGTCTGCAGCAGAGCGAATTTAAATCAAGAGACTGCCCTATTGTAGGAGCAGGTGGACTTATGGCTAGTACAACAAATGTCTTGTTCACACTTATCATTCCATTTGTATGACATCTGTTAATATTGCTAATGCCTCTTATGTGGTGAAACAACTCAATGGTTACTTGAATAGCCCTTGAAATGTTAAAATTAGCACACCAGATTGTAACTGTTTAGCCAAAGGGATGGATGAGTACCATAGCTCAAAGGGGAGGTTGGGTCCAGTGGTGACTGGGGACCCTGCTGCTGGCAATCTTAATGCCTGTTGCCATGGGCATTCATCTTTAAATCCTGTGTAAGATCAGACAACCCATGAGAATGCAGCATATGGTCACTTAGCAGAAGCAGGATCAGCTGGGCTGCTAGGGAAGCCAAAAAGGTGCACAAGCGAGAAGGTGTCTTCCATGCCCTCAGCTGACAAGAATGAATGTGCCATGGGGGTATGGCAGCTGGGGTATGTTATTTAGGGGACTGCTGAAGGAGCAGTGGTTTCTGACTGCTCCTGGGGTCATGGCAAAGCCACTCCTAAAAGTCCCAAGTCTGATATTGCCACATATCTCTGTTCACTTGAAGGGAAGAGGGTTTGTGGGAAATAGTATGAGGAACCAACAGTCTCTGGGATACTTGAATCTACCTGTCTTACAGGCTTAAGCTGCTCTCTTGTGTTCACTAAAAGCCAGTATTCTCCTGAGAAGACGCTGTCACTCTCTCCCGAGTACAGGTTCAATCAAAGTGACCAAAAGGCTGTGTGGTCAGGAGGGTCTTCTGTTTTATAAAAACTTAGGTGGGAGATGTTGGAAGCAGTGAGACCCCAGATCCTGAATTTCTTGTAATCCCCTGATCTGAGTGCCTACAGCTGCTCTGAGCACGAGACCTTCGGGAGTTCCTGATGGCAGGAGAGTGGTTTCTGGTGGGTTTGGCTGGGGCATGGCTATCTCTATATAACCTGCCCCTGAACACAATAAAGGGGGCATTCTTGGGGAGTTCAAGGATGACCCATGTCACTGTCTCTCTGTCTCTCTGTCTCTCTGTCTCTCTGTCTCTCTGTCTCTGTCTCTCTCTCTCTCTGTCTCTCTCTCTCTGTCTCTCTCTGTCTCTCTCTGTCTCTCTCTCTCTCTCTCTCTGTCTCTCTCTCTCTCTCTCTCTCTCTCTCTCTCTCTCTCTCTCTGTGTGTGTGTGTGTGTGTGTGTGTGTGTGTGTGTGTTTTAACCTCCAGCCCCCTTGCCCGAAGCTTGGTAACAGGGTAAAAGCGCACCGAACGCAGACACGGGGGCGCAGTGCATGGCAGTTAATCATTTCACCACAAATACATTTCAATAGCATGTGTACAAAGTTTTTCTTCAATTTGACTTCTGAGTTCTAATTTTTAATTATCCATAGCCACTGTCATTCATTGCAAAAAGTACTTTTCAGATTTAATTGTAATCTTCATATAAACTCCAATATTTTTCCCAGAATAAAAAAAATATTAAATTAAAAGATAGGCAAAAAAGTGTATTACTGGAGGTGCCACAATATGTGACCTGAACAAATTATAGTACAGAATTAGAGTGACAAATAAGTTCCTGATTGGACCACAAGAGAAGTCATATAGGTCGATTAGTAAAGAAGGTTACGCAAATAAAATCACAGAACTCTAGACACCTGCGTTTTGACAGAGTCATCAAAATTAAAATTAAGCTTCTTCAATAAATAGTTTCTTAACAACAGAGTAAAGATTTTTTAAAAACATCTAAAACTGTGGAATTAGTGAGAATCCTTGAAGTTAAAAGTTCTTGATCATCAATGAAGAGGACCAGAATTTGCAGCACCCACTTCAGTGCTAGGTATCCCACAAATACAGGGAGAATCCCAAGAATCATACATTCTCTCCTGCTTCTGAGATACAGGAATTTACATGTGCCCATAAGTAGAGAAGTTCACACATAAACAGACATAAAAATAGATAAATAAAATACAACTTTGGAAAAGTTTGAATATTTGAAACCATTAAAAGAAACAAACATTCTTAAAGACATAGGCAGTGTTCAAAGTTTCCTCTGATTTGTAGATAATATATCAGATACTATGCTCATGTCAGAATTCCTCTTGACTCTCTTCTTTCGATTTCTATTGCAGACCACTTTCTCTGGGCATAATAAATTTTTGTCAGGATGTCTGTGTGTTTTTAGCTTCATATCCATAAAAATATAATAATTTAATCCTGAAGACATTTGATTGATTGATTGATTGATAGAATAAAAATATAATTCTTTTGAATTATATCAGAGTACAATGTCATCCTTTCATACTTTATTTTGTGAAAAATAAATATTCTTATATTATTAAAAAATGAATATTACCTATAATACAGTGTTTAAGCCTAAAACTATCTCTTCTTACATAGTACATATCTTTAATATAATTTTCAGATAGCTAAAGAACCATCTCTTATTACAGATTGCATATCTTAATATAATTTTTTTGGATTTTAATTTTCTGAGACAAGATTTCTCTGTGTAACAGTCATGACCGTCCTAAAACTCACTCTGTAGTTCAAATTGGCCTCAAAACCATTTTCAAACAATTTTATCATATCATAGCAATCCAATCAAGTTTTGGTTCATTTCTGTCCTATTTAATAAGCTATAAGCACATCTAATGTGGTTGAAGTTATAGAATTCAAAAACAATTATAAAAATTGTTTGTTATATACTCTTTATCTTGTTAAACAAATGTCTGTTATATCATTAGAATTTACTAGGTAGTGTTTAAAATAATTTTCTTGCAAACCCAGAGAAGTGATTATATTTCTTTTCATTAGAAACACAACCAAACTATAGAAGCTACAAGTTATCTATTTCTCATCTTCATCCAATGGCATCGGTCCTTGAATGATTTCTAGAATGTCCTCATCTGTCAACCATGGCTGTCAAACAAGCAATCCAATAGGTGACATACGTAAAGCATAATGAGTTCGTAGATGTGGCCACTATATTGAAACAGAAAGCGTGATGAAGAAGAAATTTATGACTACCACCTTTTGCTTAGGGCACTGTTATTTTACTCTGTTGGGTAAATATTGTACTCTCAATCTCAATTAAAGACAAGTAAAAAGACTTATTAAATTGCATGCAGTGGAAATAGTTCATGTCGGCAGTCCTTTCACTACACTCAGCAGTAAGCATGACTCAAGCGATGAACGGTAAGTGGCAATGTGTTTGTTCTTTCTGTCTCAAACGCAGTCAACTTGAAATCATTTCTCATGCAGTGTGACAGGATGACAGGCTTCTTAGATAAAGAGAAAGAAAGAATCTAATAAATCTGTATTTTACCAAGACCTCTTGGCACCATTTCGCATAGCATGCTCATCAGCATGCTTGATAAATTGGATACTGGCACAGGAGGGTCATATCCAAATAGTCATAATCAATGGCTCTGTCAGCCTAAGACAAAATATTTAGAAGGTATCAGCATAGTTGAACCAAGAGGCATTATTGATCTATTTCACCAGAAATCTTGTGGCAAAGAGTAATAATGCCAGAGTGCTCATAAAGTAACCAGGGATGTCAAAACAAGTGAAGTTTTGATTACCTAAACAACAAATTCTGCTGAATGAGAGAAATTTCAGTCTTTTTACATTTACATTAATGTAAACCAATATGACTATTGAAGTGAAAATTTCCAGCTACCGGAAAAAATAACCTACCAGTTAAAATCCCTTTGCTTTCCTCTAGCTTGTAGTAAGACCATATGTAATAGAAATTGGCTAGCAATCATTAATGAGATTTGTAATTTTCCTACAGCATTCAAATGAATGAGTATGTGAAACTAAGCATGCTGGCAACCTAAAGAAATCATAATCAAAGTTTATAATGAAGTTTTATACACTATGTTAAATTTATTGTTATTAATATACTTTTGCATTAATGGTTGAAAATTAGCATATTCATTTCACTTTGATTACTGCTAAGAGAGTAATCCCTTACACTGATTGTTTAAGGTTTAGAGAAAGAATATCAATAATTTTATTGATGTTTTCTTTATGTATGACTATAAAATTTCTAATGAGGACCTTTGCAATTTCTGGCTGTTGGTACTCAAAATTTATACAAAAACTCCAGATGTTTAATGTAAAGAGTATATAACTACTTTCTTCTACTGAATACCAAAGACCAAAATATCAATGCATAGATTGAAGTTATAGAAGTACGCACTTTTGACTTGGTTTTTATTGTTATTATTCTGCCAAACATTACTCTGAAGGACTCTACCAGTTGCTCTGATGTGGCAGAAGTCAAAGACAATGGAGTACAAGAGGACTTACAATTATGTAGTTGAGCTTGAATAGTTATTCTTCCATAAGAAAGACTTTAAATGAAATTTAAAGTTCAAGTGGCAGCTTGGTTTCTACATCCACGAAATTCTTTAGAGATAATAAACTAATTGATTATTGCATTTTCTTTTGTTTGTTTTAATTATTATATATTTAAACTATATTTTTTATCTTTTGAGATTTTAACATAATTTACTTCCCTTTTTATTCTTTCTGCTAAACCCTCCCATATGTACCACTCTGTCTCTTTCAAATCCATAACTCAATTTTCTTTAAGTTTTATTATATATGTGAGCAAATATGTACATATTAATAAATAAACATAATCATTTAAGTCTATACAATGTTACTTGTACAAATATGTTTTGAGCTTAACACAATATGTATTTACATAGTTAAGTTTTTAAACATATTTCCTTCTGAATGGAAGAGGAGAAGCCACACAGTATTCAAGGAGGTAACAGATGCTCCTACAGCTCCTCTACCAGCATATAAAAGAATTAAACAATTGCTGGAGAAGAGAACTCTTCTGTGAAGTATGTGAAGTATGTATTAAGCTATTATTTCAATTTTGTTTTATTTTATATATGTAAATCAAAAGTCTCACAGATGTTCTCCCAAGAATGAATAAACAGACTTAGATGACTCTCTGTGTTTTTAATTTGAAGAATTTACTTATTATAACACTGAAAAAATCAAATCAGAACATTGCTCACAAAAGTATTGTAGTGGACATTATATTACTAAGTTGTCATGAAAATGTTATACTTAGTGACAGCTGGACAAAGAGCTATAAACATGTGACTTTCGCCATGTATGCTAAATTGAGATTTTTGATGCTGTAGCTGTCATGGATCCATTCACACGCATGTCAGTAGAGCCCATAACCTCACCACTTCCCCTGCTATACGTAGGTGGAGCTGCTCTACTTGGTCCTTTCCTGTGTTGTCTCTGGGGTCGATCTGCATTTGTTCATATCTCCCCAGGAAAAGTGACCTCACATAAAAAACATCCTGAGAGGAACTGCATTTTCATTAATTGAACTGCAGTTAAAATTGGAGAAAGTTTTAGAATTATGAAATAAATTTTAATTACGACATGGGAGAAGGTTAAATTTACTTGAATAGACAAATGATAGTATCTTGAACTTTGGAAATAATGTAGTTGGTGGTTTCCTGGAAAATTACAAATAATTATTATACGTTTTGTTTGCAAATTGTACTTTATTGTCATAAAGTTTAGCAACACTACTCCCTGCAAAAATGTAGAAACTGATAAAAGAAGAAACCATCTATGCATTGATCATTAGAGTACACATTTATCAACCAAATAACTTAGTAAAACATGATTAATCTTCATACATGAAACTGGATAAAATCATACAACTTTTAGTAAGATCTAAATGTATGAAAAATTTAAACATGATACAATATATTTAAAGACTAATGTATTACACTACCATTTCTATTTATTTCATTTAAACATGTATGAATAAAATTCTCCCAAACATTCTCCTAATCATCAATACACAGACTTAGAAGGGTCTAATTTTGAATGTAAAGACGTATCACAATGCTGAAATAATCAATCAAATCAGAATATTGTCTGTAAAATTATTGTAATGGACATTGTATAGATAAACTGTGCGGCACTTTTTTTCGTTTAAACATAGTTCTATTATTATTATTATTATTATTATTATTATTAAAATTTTTCAACTCCTCCCCTCCTCCCATTTCCCTCCGCCTCCCCCCATTCCCTATCCCCCTCTCTCTCCAGTCCAAAGAGCAGTCAGGGTTCCCTGCCCTGTGGGAAGTCCAAGATCCTCCCCCCTCCATCCAGGTCTAGGAAGGTGAGCATCCAAACAGACTAGGTTCCCACAAAGACAGTACATGCAGTAGGATCAAAATCCAGTGTCATTGTCCTTGGCTTCTTAGTCTTCCCTCCTTGTCAGCCACGTTCAGAGAGTCCAGTTTGATCACATTCTCCATCAGTTCCAGTCCAGTTGGCCTTCGTGAGTTCCCATTAGATCAGCACAGTGGGTGGGCGCACCCCTTGCGGTCCTGACTTCCTTGCTCATGTTCTCTCTCCTTCTGCTCCTCATTTGGACCTTGGGAGCTCAGTCCAGTGTTCCAATGTGGGTCTCTGTCTCTATCTCCATCCAACGCCAGATGAAGGTTCTATGGCGATATGCAAAATATTCATCAGTGTGGCTATAGGATAGGGCCAGTTCAGGTGTCCTCTCCTCAGCTGCTCAAGGAACAAGCTGGGGACATCTCCTTGGACACCTAGGAAGCCTCTAGAGTCCAGTCTCTTGCCAAACCCTAAAATGGCTCCCTTAATTAAGATATATACTTCCCTGCTCCCATATACACTCTTCCTCCATCGCAACCTTCCCATTCCCCCAAGCTCTCCCCATTCTCCCCTTCTCACTTTTCTCTCCCCATCTCCCCTTATCCCCACTCTACCCCCACCCCCAAGCTCTCAATTTTTGTCTGGCAATCTTGTCTACTTCCAATATCCAGGAGGATAACTATATGTTTTTCTTTTGGGTTCACCTTCCTATTTAGCTTTTCTAGGATACCTAATTATAGGCTCAATGTCCTTTATTTATGGCTAGAATCCACTTATGAGTGAGTACATACCATATTCATTTTTTGGGTCTGGGTTTTCTCACTCAGGATAGTGTTTTATATTTCCATCCATTTGCATGCAAAATTCAAGATGTCATTTTTTTTTTGTTTTTTTACCACTGAGTAGTACTCTAATGCGTATATATTCCACACTTTCTTTATCCATTCTTCCATTGAGGGGCATCTAGGTTGTTTCCAGGTTCTGGCTATTACAAATAATGCTGCTATGAACATAGTTGAACAAATGCTTTTGTAGTACGATAGGGCATCTCTTGGGTATATTCCCAGGAGTGGTATTGCTGGATCCTTCGGTAGGTTGATTCCGAATTTCCTGAGAAACTGCCACACTGATTTCCAAAGTGGTTGCACAAGTTTGCATTCTCAACAGCAATGGATGAGTGTTCCCCTTACTCTGCATCCTCTCCAACAAAGGCTATCATTGGCTTAATAAAAGCAGAATCTGACATTAAGGAGGGTTCTGCTGTTCTGATCTCTGCACACTTATTTCTAGTGTTCTCCAAAAGAGTGATGCTCATCCTTAACTCTGTGTCAGGACACAAGGAAGATTTCAAAACCATCTAAGGATAAAAGCATGCAACCATTAGAACACCTAGAAGATAAACTGCTCTTACATTATTATTTTTATTTTTTATGTAAAAATTCCTGCAGTGGCTAGGTGGTGGTGGCACACACCTGTAGTTCCAGCATGCAGGAAGCAGAATAACGTGAATCTGAGTTCAAAGCCAACCTGGTATACAATTCCTGGACAGGCTCTAAAGCTACAGAGAAACAAAGAAAGAAAAAAAGAAGGAAGGAAGGAAGGAAGGAAGGAAGGAAGGAAGGAAAGAAAGAAAGAAAGAAAGAAAGAAAGAAAGAAAGAAAGAAAGAAAGAAAGAAAATGCTTACAGTGGGAACAGAAAGCCAGGAGTTCAGCCATGGGAACCTGATCCATAATTATGAAGCTCAAAGACGAAATCACAGTGAGAGCTCCAGCTTCCCCAGTGGTTTTTGCTGGATATTTCTAAGCCCCTGATTGATGATGTTACAGTTGTTGGCTCTGTCAATCAGTTTACTCTTGGCTGTATGTTGTAACCTTCCTATGTGATGTTTTGATACTTATCTGCTATTTCTGCCTATGTGCTACTTACTGGCATTATTTTTTACCTTTGCTTGCTACATAATTAAAACACTATCCATCACAAACATGAAGCATAGATATCAAGCTCATTCTCCTTGCTCTACAGAACAAGTATGTAGAAACACATAAACAGAAATAAAATAGTGAAAATAGAAAAATAGCAATGCATAGCACACTAACATGTAACAAAGGGCCATTTATTATGCAGTTGAATTAAGACAGCATTTCAGATAATTGTGCTGGCAAACTGAATAGTTATAATCCCCCCCCCAAGAAAAAAGAAAGAAAGAAGATAGAAAAAGAAAAAAAGAAGGAAAGAAAGGAAGGAAGGAAGGAAGGAAGAGAGAGAGAGAGAGAGAAGAGAGAGAGAGAGAGAAAGAAGAGAGAGAAAGAAGAAGAGAAGAAGGAAGGAAGGAAGGAAGGAAGGAAGGAAGAAAGAAAGAAAGAAAGAAAGAAAGAAAGAAAGAAAGAAAGAAAGAAAGAACACAAATATCCTCAGTGTACAAGTATCACAGATTAGGAACGATAAAACTGGAAACTGAAATAATATAAAACAATTCCATATAAAAAGTGAATGAAAAAAATCATACATTCTGGAATCTAAATTTTCCAGAAAAATAGGAGATTAAAACAACTAATTGTATCAGCTGCTTTACCTGGTACTGTGCCAAAATACCTCATACAAATAACGGCTAAGGAAAGATTTTGTTTTGTGATTCAGAAGAGCCGCAATATGACCAAATACGTAAGCACTGTTGGGCTAGAACAGTGACTGAGGGTCCACAAAGCACAGAAAGCAAGCCTGAGCCAGAAACAGGTAGAAACTTCACAGGTCACCTCATTATTACCTATTTCCACCAGCTATAAAGATGCCCCAAAGTATATGGCCACTATGTAAGGCACAAGTGTTCAAACTCATGATCTTATTGGGGAATTATATATTTCAAAATCAAACTCAAAGCTTAGTGTTCTATTTGAAGTGATTATTTTAGATTCAACACTAAAATTAGAAAAAAATAAATAGACATTGCTGCAATTTAGTACATTTCTTCTATAAACAATGACAAAAAAGATAAAAAGACAAATCACAGAAAGAGACTGTCATAAATCTTGTATCTGGTAAAAATAATCAAATTTCATATTTTTATATTTAATATATTCTTTTATTCAAAGTAGCTTTTTCACACAATATAATCTTTTCATGCTTTCCCTACCCCAACTCCTTCTCACTTCCCCTTTCATCCAAATCCACAGCTTTCACTCTCTAAAAGTGATAAAACAAAGCCAATATAAGACAACACAAACTATCAATTCCATTTCCCCTCCTTCTGGAGTTCTTATCCTGCCCCCACCCATACCTTACACTATACCTAATTCCATGGTTGTATGAATTGTAGCCAGCTTACTGAAAGCTTAATACATAACAAGTTGAGAAAGTGTCTCTGTAGAAGGATATAGAGTATTTTGATCACTGTGTTTGTCTTTTTGCCAATATCATGTTATTGTTATTACTATAGTTTTTAGTACAATTTGAGATCAGAGAAGATGATGCTCTTATTATTTAGGAGTTTTTACACTACAGTGTTTCTGTTGTGGCTGCTGTTTGTTTGTTTGTTTCTATAGGAAACATAAAAATTTCTTTTATTTTTAAGAAGAATTGTGTTGGGGTTTGATAGGGATTGTATTGAACTTGTGTATTGATTTTGATAGGATGGCCATTTTCACTAAATTAATCTTAGTGATCCATGGCCATGTAATATCTTTTCATCTTCTGATATCTTCTTTATTTGTTCATTTTTCTGAAATTTTTATCATGTGCATCTTTCCTTTGTTTGATGGGACTCACCTGAAGGTATTTTTTGAGGTTTCTATGAAAGGTTTTGTTTCCTAGATTTCATTTTCATTATAGTCATTATTTGTATATAAGAGGGATGTTGATTTTTTTGTATTAATTTTGTATCTTGCTAGGTTTCTTGTAGTGTATATGAGTTGAACAAGTATCCTGGTGGAATTTTGTGCGTCATTTAAGTATGCAGTCATGTTTTCTACAAAAAAAAATTGTTTTTCTTAGTTTAATTTTATCTCCTTGAACTCCTTCAGTTGTCTTATTTTAATCAGAGTTTCAAATACTATATTGAATAGGCATGGAGAATGGACAGCCTTGTCTTACTCCTGGGTTTAGTATAAGTGTGTTGAGTGTCTTTCTAAGTTGACTTACTTTGGGTGTGGGTTTACTGTAGGTCCCTTTTATTTCTTTAAACTATGTCCTATGTATCCCTATTCCCACCAGTGCTTTTATCATGAAGGGGTGTTGTAAACTGTCAAAGGTCTTTTCATCTAATGGTATGATCCAGTGTTTTATAGTGGATTGAAATATTCAATAAAAATGCTGAGCAATAAATGAGTCTCTGTGATGAAGCCTCATTATCATGATGTAGGATCCCTTTGATGTGTTCTTGAATTCAAACTGAAAATACTTATTGATAACATTTACAACTATGTTCAAAAAGTGAATTGTTCTTAATCTTAATTTTTGGGTCTTTTTGTAGCTTGGGTGTCAGAGTAATTGTGGCATCATTAAAAAAAAAAGAGGACAATGTCTTGTACTTTGTATATTTTGTGGAGTAATTTGCAGAGTGTTGCTGTTAATTCTTATTTGAAGATCTGGAGAGTTCTATACTATAAGCTTATGTCTCTTGGACATATTTTGGTTAAGAGAGAATTACTGATTTTATTTAACTATAGATTATAGTTCTTTTCCAATTGCTTATCTGATATGTTTTTTAACTTTGGTAGGTGGCATATATCAATAATATTATTCATAGCCGGGCGGTGATGGCGCACGCCTTTAATCCCAGCACTCGGGAGGCATAGGCAGGCGGATCTCTGTGAGTTCGAGGCCAGCCTGGTCTACAAGAGCTAGTTCCAGGACAGGCTCTAAAAAAGTTGCAGAGAAACCCTGTCTCGAAAAACCAAAAAAAAAAAAAAAATAATAATATTATTCATTTATTTTAGATTTTTCAAATAAGTGGAATACAGGATTTTAATGAATGTGTATATGATTCTCTTTGTGATTACCTTGGTGTCTGTTTTTATAACCCTGTTTTTGTCTCTAAGCTTTTTATTTTGTTTTTGATTTAGATCTTCTCTCTGCCTTTTAGTTAATTAGGAAAAATGGTTTTCAATCGTATTTAATTCCTCAAAGACTGAGCTTTTCTATTTATTGATTTTTTTGTATTTTATTATTCATTTATTTGGTTGTTTGCCTATTTCTGTTGTTTCTATTTTATTGATTTTAGACTAGCATTTGATTATTTTTGTTGTCTATTCCATTTGGGTATGAGCTCTTCTTTTTGTTGAAGACCTTTCAGGTGCACTGCTAAGTTACTTTAATAAGATACTACTATTTGGAGGATGAAGTGGGGAGATGGTGCTATTAACTTGTCTCAAAGAAGTCCGTTTGTTTTGATGTACTATTGGTTGAGGTTATGATCTTATACATGTTAGTTTATCACTATAACACTGGAGGTGTAAATCAAGGCCCTGAGAAAATATTTGTAAGTGAGTTGTATAAAACAATATTTAGAGCTCAGGAATAACTGTTTACAATTACTAGAAAACTGCTACTCCAATAAGCAAGCTTGATGCTTCAAATAAGCACATTAGTTATTTTTATTTCATAATCACAGTAGAAACACCCACAAAAAACTGCAAGAGTTTCTGTCCAGCATCCTCTAATTGGCATTTTGAGCACCGAAGAAGACAGGCTAAGAGATAAGAACATTTTTATGGTAAAATTCAAAGTTAATATATGTGTAAGAAATTCAGCAACTTCTCGCGGGGTTAAGTGTAGACCAGCATTTTTTATTTTTAGCTTTGTTCAAGTGCAATGAAAATATATCATCCCATTTTTAAAAGAATTAAACTGCTTTAAACTATTTATAGAAATTTAATAATAGGTAGGGAAGCCAAAATCTAAAAGGAACCACTGTACTTAATCCAAGGAAAGAAAAAAACAAAACAAAAATCACTTTGTAACTTTGCAATGGAATGGCCCTTAATGATTAGTGGAAGCAAATAATTCTCCTAAGTCAAGTAAGGCGGCTTCTGTAGTTTATATACTGCACAAATTAATTTAAAAATAAAAGATGAAAAACTGCAAAGAAAATGAAGAGACCAGTGACTGTTGGTTATTGGATTGGAAGGTGAGATTTTTACTCTAAGGAAAACAAAAATCTGAGGTGTAGCTGTGCATCTTCTACTCATCTTTCCAGCATTTCCAATGTGACAGAATGGAGGAGGGAAAATGTCTTCAGCAGTACTGTATTTTGAGACTATATGTGACAGCAGAAAAGAATTCTTCTAGCTTAACTAACCGGAAACATTTAAAAGTTTGCATATTATGGAGTAACAGTAGGAAAGTATCTGAAAATTTTAAATAAAGTATATTAAAATTGATGCTGTATTTAACAAGTATCCCTTCTTTAAAATATCAACTTTTTCTCATTTACAGAACATTTGGATTATTTTTTCCATTTTCAACTCTCAGACAAAAAAAGCAAAAAACAAAACAAAAACAAACAAGCAAAACCACTAAAAAAAAAAAAAAAAAAAAAAAAAACACATGAACTTTTTTTTGTTGTTGACCAACTTCCTGAAAGTCTGGGGAAAATATTTAACTCACCAATGCATGCCTCTTTTAACACATTTTCTTCTAAATATATTCAAGGTTGGGTAGAAAATATTATAGTAAATTGACATAAAGATATATATACATATATATATTCCTACTAACATAGTATTAATTCAGCTGAAAAGCTCAAAACAAATAATAAGTCATAAAATGTTTCTTAAAGATTAAATTTGACCTGTTAAAATGAACAAAGATATTCCTATAACTCCCTAAAAACTGCCAACTTACTTATTCTATTCTAGGAAAAATTGCTTCAGAGAATCCAATTTCCACATTGTTTTGAATAATTTTGAATGGACAACGCCTGTGCATTTTGATCTGTATGGCTATTGTTTCATATAGTCCCTCAAACCATTGATGAGACTGCATCATTTAGCTTAATTGTACTTGCTCTGGTTTCTAGCAAAAACAGGTTGCCACTTTAACACACACAAACACACACATACTTATTCTTCACGCAGACACACTGAAAGCAAAACCAGCAGAAACAGTATTGTCATTGAATACCAACAAACATATTTGGCTCTAAATTTATTACTCTCTGAGGGTATTTTTCATTGCTAATAGGATAGATCTTTTATCTCCAGAGTTATTCAACCTTATATGAGCAGAGCTTTCAAGGTGAATTGATTTCAGTCTATGAAAACAAATACATTGCTGCTAGACATGCCTTATTAATGCTGCTTTGTGTGCTGCCATGGTGCTCAGAGTCCAGTCATAAATAAAGTGACATGTACCAAGCAAAAACACTTCATGACCAATAAGTGTCCAACCAGAAGACACATCCAAGAAAACTGCAGGCCTGGAAATTGCTAATATTTGTTATGTGATAGAGGTTGAGATCCTACTGTATGAGGTACTGATTTATTTTTCATAAAAATATGTACAATAAATGAAAATATTTCTAATGCATATACTGAAAAACATACATAGAAAAGAAAGTGCTACAAATATGTATATTACATTTAATTTAAAACGGGGCTTCAATATTTGAAAATTATTTGTTTGTATTTATATAAGAAAGGGAATTTGCATTTGACAACCCAATTTAATACTTAAAATTCATAATTATAAAGCTGAAGGAAGTAGAGTCTTTAAACTCTTTTCAATTAAATTAATTTGGGTCTAGAGAGATGCAGGATGGTTGTTCAGATATTAAAATCAGCCTATGTTGTTGGGGGTGGGGCAGGGAGAGAAGAAGAGAAATCTAAGCTGGAGAAATGGCAGGCCAGAGAGGAGGAAGAGCTTGGGTAGGAAGAGTTCAGTAGAAATGATAGGGAGCTTGGCATGGCCGTGAGGAAAAATGTGATGGGCACTTGGTGATGAAGGGGTGGCCACAAATAGCCAAGGCCGCGGCAAGGCAAAAGTCTAGGAGAAAGGATGATGCTGGGGTTTTACTTCAATCTGAGAAAGAAAACCTTCCTTCTCCTGTGTGAGACCAGATCTGGGTGGTAAGGATGGAGGTGCAGACCGTGCGCCATCCAGGAAGAGAACATACAGTCTGCACTGAGGTAAGGTCTGGGGAAATGGTGGTAGTGGCCAGGTTTAAGCTAATGTTTAAAGGTAGAGTCAGTAGGTATGGCTGAAAGATGGAAGTAGGGGAGTAAGGAGAGTGAAGGCTCGGGGGTCACTCCTAAGTGTGAGCATGAGGACGGAGTGACTCTCGAGTATGAGCTTAATGACAGAGTGACCCCTGAGTGTGAGCGTGAGGACACAGTGACTCCCTAGTGTGAGGACACAGTGACGCCCAAGTGTGAGTGTGAGCACAGAGTGACTCCTGAGTGTGAATATGAGGACAGAGTGACTCCCGAGTGTGAGCGTGAGGACACAGTGACTCCCGAGTGTCAGTATGAGGACACAGTGGCTCTCTCTTTGCGTGTTTCCCAGCAGGACAACATCTCAGTGATGCAATGCCTCCACAGTCTTGGTTCAACACTTCCCTCTCTCCAGCTCTGCTTTCCCTCCTGAATTCTAGATCCCTCATTTTATAGTCCTGTAACGCACTGAAGCCAGTCCTTCTTCTTCCTCAGTTCTGAAGTTGGAGGATTGGATTTTTTAAGGGCATCCTGTCTCCCTTTCTATTGGAGCCCATCCTCAAATAATTGCCAGGAGAGTCATCAGCTCTCTTTTCTGTCCAAACCATCTCCATTAGTGACATCACCTGGCCAGACACTGTTGGCATCTTCTCTCTTGTTTCTTGCTCTCTCCTTCTACCCTGGGCCTATTTCCAGGTATATTTTCCGGAAGGAAGAAATCTCAGCATTTCACACCACTGTTCCAAAACGACCAATGCCTCCGTATTAATGAAGACATCATGTGCAAACACAAAAGTGGGATTCAAGGTCGTCTGTCTCTCAACACTGGCCAGCATGAGTGCTACCTACAGAAAAGGCAAGATGCCGCAACCGCTAGAGACTGGGAGGAAGGGAATGGACACCCGTTTTCTGTGGGATAATGCTTTTCTACACTGTATAGATTTGTCACTCCTATTAGTTTCATAAAATACTGCTTGTTCGGTAGCCAGACAGGAAGTGTAGGCAGAGCGACCACACTAGGAGAGTTCTGGGAAGAGGAAAGGTAGAGGCGCAGTTGTCTTCCGGACACAGAGGAAGCAAGATGAGAAGAATGCCTCATTGAGAAAAGATACTAAGCCACATGGCTAAACATAGTCAAGAATTATGGGTTAATTTAAGTTGCAAGTGCTAGTTAATAATAAACCTGAGCTAATAGACCAAACAGTTTATAATAAAAAAGAATTATTTACTAAGTTTTTGATATGTTGATAGTAGAAGTACATACCTCATGAAGAGGTTGTAGAAATTAACAAATGAAAAGTATGAAATTTGAAAAATATTTCTATATTTTAGTGATCCACAGTGGGGACTGAACTAATACATGATTAACTAGTGATTATTACTAGTGAATAATAAATGCATTTCATGTTAATCTTCCATATACCATTATTCTAAAAAGCCTCAAAAATTAGAGTAAACAAGTTTAATCTGCACTAAATACAGATTGAGATATGTATGTAAACTCTGAGAAAATGTCCTTTCTATTTCCCACACTAATTTATCCTTTTTAGTTTCTCAATTATCTGGAATAACTTATGCTACTTTCTCCTTTTCACAACATTACTAATTACATTAATTTATGTCACCCCAGAATTTAACTTTTGTTCTTCTTGTGGAAGCTTGAAACTACAACGTGAGGATATGCCCATGATGGTCTATGCACGCAAGCCTTTTGAAAACATTTCTGCAGCTACAAAGACTTTTACTATTGTTATTTTTTTGCTACTAAGCATTTACTTCATCTCCATATTTTTTCATATATTCTTTATTGGGCTTGAGAGTTTTTACCTATAATCAAAAAGTTCTTAAGAAGAAGGCTACCAGGAGCTGAAGAAATCAATCAAAGTGTAAGGCACCTTATTCCTCTTGAAAAGAGGCCAGTTGGTTCTTAGTACCCACACACACCACTCACAATTGATTGTGACTCCAGGTCCAGTGATATCCAGTCTCTAGCCTCTGTATGAACTTGAACCCAAGTCACACACTGATACACGTACATATAATTTTTAAAAAATAAAAATAATCTCAAAAAGTAGCAGGTTACTAAGTCAAGTTAGTGGGAAGAGAGACAAACGCTGCTCAAAAGCCACTCAGACTTGAACAATTGCAAAGCCTGAGATGACTGAAATAGTTTTTTTGTTTGCAATGACTTTCCCTCTCTTGACAAACTCGACTTAATAGCCTTTTCCTACATATCAGTAGTGGATGGAGCTGCTACACTATTTATTAATGTTAAACATTCAAAATCAGTTTTGTTTTTCCTTAACCCCTGAATAAAGAGGCAACATTTGTACTCTAGTAACACACCTTTGAAAATATCTTGAAACTTGGAAAGATACGTATGTCATGGAAAATATCCTATTAGCAACCCTGAAAAAGCACTCAAATTTATGAGTTGTTGAAGAAGCAAAACAAACAAAGGAAAGCATAAACAACAACTAAGCAGAGGAGTAGACAACAAACATTTTGTTCAAAATATTATAGTGATAATAATAAAAATGAATCTGAAAGGCATTCCAATTCATTACAAAGATCAATTAACATTTACCTTCATTCTAATACAGACTCTCCAAGGTCTTTTCAGTGATATTGAAAGCTTGATATAAAATACCTATATAAAATCAATTTGTTCTTTACAATTACTGATCACTATTGAAAATTTTATCCTTTAATCAACTAATACCATTTTCATTTAAATTCAGAGAAGTAAATTAAATAAATGCAATCAAAATTAGAATTGCTACAAACTAATTCAAACAGACTGGGGTGCACTTTGGTTCACTAATCACTTAGTAGATCTAAAAATACAAAATTACAGAAAAAGCAATCCATTGCTTTAATTGCTAATACAATAATATCCTGCAGTATTTTTCCTCCTCTTTTTCGTTCCTGTAAGATAAAAGTACAAAATTTATTTTGGGAGGTAGAATAATTCCGCGTTAAAACATGTGATTCTGAATTTGTCTGAATATATGAAGCAGAGTAATTTTCATAAGACCTCTATCAAGGTATCAATGGACAGTCATCTGAAATTGGATGAGGCGAATGGCAGAATTATACAACAGAAATGTCTAAGATAAGTTCACTTCTAGAGGTTGGTATCATAACAACAAAAGTATAGAAATATTAGAAAATAGTACCATCTATATAGATGAAGAAAAAGCATCTTTCCCTCTGAGCATTCATACACTGTTTCTCAATTTGGTTATTTTTGTGACATCAAGACACCTGGAATTTTCTATTGAATCAAATGATTCCCAGGACAAAGTCTGAAACACTGATGTCAGGTGTACACTATTGACAGCCTCTTGTCATATAACAGAAGGCTTCTACTTATGAACTCTTGCCACTGCACACTGTCTTTGTGAAATAACCATATAAAATTCAGCAAACAAATCTACTTGTTAAGTGGAAAGAGAAGCTTCTCAAATCAGAAGGTAGGCCTTGAATTAACAGAGAGTATGAACAGACAAATAGAACACACAAAAGAAAAAAATTGTATTATTTCACTTTACTATGATTGCTTAAAACTTTATAGCCAACAATTTAAAATTAACATTTAGAAACAAAATGTTAACGTATAATTGAACAAATGAAAGAATGAGTGAATTCTATCACACATGATTGAAACAGTATTTACATATTACAATGTAAATACTCTGATGCAGAAAACACTTGATGAATTATATGGTTGCTTAGGGAAGCTGGGCAATTAGCTTGGAAGAATAATTTATCTAATTTACATATATTTGCACCTTGAGTTTAAGTGAGTCTAAACACTAAAACAGAAAACAATTAGCATGCTGAATTTGCATTCACTGTCAATATTTACTGTAAAAAACAAATTAAGTTACATTTTACACCAAGAAATCCCATCACCTGTTTAATATGAAGCTCTCTCACAACTTGCCGTGAGGTCTGATTTTACTGCATCTGGAGATTCTGCTGCGCTCACATTTACTCCACAATTCTAACTGAATAGAGATATTCTACTCTAAATGCTGCCTAAAATATTATAAGCACGGTAGTTATAAACAACAGCGATAGAAAAGATTTATTGTAGTAACAAAAGCCAAAAGCAAGGTCTCAAAAGGTCTAGCATCTTGCAAGAGTACCCTTTCACAGGGAGCACCTTCTGGTTTTGCTTTACAAAACATAGAGAAAGATCTCTAGCCTTCTTAGCCCCTTATACTTAAGGGGCCATGTTGTGTCCATGAGGGCTCACAGCATATATGATATGTCAGCTTTTCCCAAAGACACTTTCTTAAAGAATTAACATATTGACTACTATGTTTCTACATAATATTTGCAGGGAATTCAACCACTCTGACCACAAGAATAGGGAAGAAAATTTTACTTATGTCTTTGTCAAGTACCCAGTTGTCAATAGGAAGGAGACAGGTGGGACTCTGATACTTGTTTGCCTGGCTGCTGACCTGAATCTCTGAGCTCCAGATTGAGTGAGAGATCATGCCTCAAAAAATATGAGTAATTAAGGAAGACACGCAGCATGGACTTCTGCCCTCCACATACACAAAAAAAACCTCAAAATCTTCATCTTCTACACTTCTTCATCTTGAACCATTAGCCAGACTAAGATAAATTACTGTAATCATTAAAAGAAGCTTGAAAATACAACTTTTCAATGGTCGTTTTTTAAAATTGAAATACAATTAGCCTTTTCCTGTTGCAATCTGGTTAATTACAAATATGACAATAATTTCACTACTGCATATATCATATATTACATTTTTTTCTACTATGTCTTCATGTGAAATTGCTCAGTTAAAATTTGTAATTCTCCATTTATTACACTTTTATTGAAATATAATTAGCTATTCCCTCCCCCAAATCAATCTTCGGATCTAAACAAAGAATGTTCACTTCATGATTTCTAGGGAAGGAACTCTGAACACCTATTTTAAATAAGGGGCCCTGGATAGACTGGGCCATTATATTTATACAATTTCAATGCTTAGCATGAACACTCTTACTATCCAGTTTGCTTCCGCATGTTTCTAACAAGGGCTGCAATAGTTGCAGGTCGTTTCTTTACCTCCTTCCCCTTCTGTCCCCAGCTTTCCCAAGAGTAAGCATTACCTGCTTGATGCATCATTCTGATGTTAGAAGTGCAAGCTGTACAGCAAACGACAAAGACAGCTTTTCTAACTAGGCACACCTGCTCGTAGATGTGCCCAGCGGGAAGCGTTTGCAGTTACAGAGTCGTGCAAAGTGAAAGAGAATTTTGTTTCTAGTGATTAATGTTAACCCTTGCTCAAATCTAAGTTCTCACAATTAACTCATCCACCAAGACTGAATTAATTCCATTTTTATTCACTACTACTTTATCTCTATGGGGAATATATCAGGGTTTTTCCTACCATCCTGTAGACTACATTCCTTAAAAGCTTACTTCTAATTGTTGGCATTGCTTATTATGTCCCCTTTCTCTCAGCTTCCCACATTATTGGCGCAACTTCTAGAAATGAGGGCATTATAAAATTCTAGAATTCTGCTTGATTTCCTATTCCTAGATTGTTCCCATTAAGTCTGATATCATTTATTTACTGGCATTTCTCCAACTGAAATTTCTCCAGCTGAAATCATTCTCTCTAGAATAGTTACACAAATTTGTAATAATACCATGAACTACTGTGACTCTTTCAAGGTAGTAACAAGGTGCATTTGAAAGTGAACATCCTGTTCTTAAGAAGCTGAATTCATGGTCACACTTGAAACATCAAAGACTTTAGGAGGTGAATCAGCTCCTCTGAATATTTTTAAAAACATCCCCTCTGGATCACCCAGAGGAGCGTCATCAGGGTCGAGTTTTTTTCTTGTTGTTGTTGTTGTTGTTGTTTGTTTTTTTGTAAAAGTCATTTTATCTGTGACTGAGAAAATGAAACTAGAGCTAGTCAGCAATATGGATAGCATAGTGAAAGCAAGGGCAGCAGGTAACACATGCATTCCTGGGATCATGCCTAGAATTATACAGCGAATTGTCCATTGGCCTTGCCAAAATCAGTCACATTCTCCAAGGGCCTTGCCTCAAGCAGATTTTTTTTCATGCTATTCTCAATTTTAGTCCTCCAAATAAGTCACGTGGCTCCCAGCAGGTCATTTTGCTTAAAAATGAACAGAAATACAATTAAATTTTAGATGATGCACTGCCAGCATAGTACCTGTAAAAGTTAAGACGATATCAGCACCAACTTTGAAATAACACAAATTTTCTGTTTGGTTTCTACACATGATATGCTATTTCTCTCTCATAAACAGGTTTCTGTTGTTCAGCTAAATAAAAATTGAATTGATAACAATTCATCAACATATTTTAATAGTCATCAAGATTTTATATAAACATTTTCCATGTGCTCTGCTTAAAATTTAATTTGATGAGTAGACAAAATCATTCCCTTTTAAATGAACTATAATATTCTGCTTACAATCATGAATGAAATCATATTTAGAACTTATTTGAGGACTGGTTGTGTAGCATAGTAGACACAGTGTTTGCCTAGCATACATAAGCCCTGGGTTTGATCCCCAGTACTACACAAAACGAGACTTGGTGGTATATAGCTGCAAACCAGCACTCTGGAGACAGAGCCAAGAGACTTACATTTCAGTGCCATCCTTTGCTGCATAACAAATCTAAGGACAGATGGGTTATATGAGTGCCTGCCCTTACACAACAAATGTATTGGAATTGTGTGATACATCAAATCTAATTAATTTCATTTAAGATGTGGGATAAATATCAAATATGTATATTTAAAGTGCAAGCATGAAAGTCATTATTTTCTTTCTTTTTCAGTTAACTTTCAAACTAAAAGAATATCTTAATTAATGTATATCATCAATACATGATACTTACAACATATTTTAACATTTGTATTTTCTAAGTTGTACATTGAATGACATGATACCCACCCTCTTTACTTGAGCAAGTAAATTCCCCTGTCACAAAGGGAAGATGTACATGCTAATTTTCTGGCAAATGCTTGAACATTTTTCTATGTTATTATTTCAATTTCTATTTAAAACTACACTAGTAGAGAGAAAGAAATATGATTGAGGAAAAAGTAATGGCAATGACAACAGCATAAAAAATCAGAAAGAAGTGACATTAATACCTTTTTCTATTTCAATAAGAAATTTCTACAAACATTTGTGAGAATTGAGGAAAATTCTTTAGGATAATACATCTCAATACAAGCAGTAAGAGTTAATTTATTTTTGGTAGCTATAGTGTGCGAGGTGAAAAAAAAACATGCAATAGTAAATGAGTAGAAAAAATATGTTAGTGTAAACCATAGAGAGACAGCTAATTATTCTACTACCTGTGTTTCTGAGAACCCAAACCAGAGACATAATTCTGGGAGTCATGTTTGAGTCCTGAGAACCCACCATCTCCTCAGATTCTATTTGTCAGAGATACATTGGGTAAAAAAGAAAAAATAAGTTTATTTTGGTTTGGCCAGACAGGAAAGGCAGGTCATGGAGAAGCTTTTCTTCTACATTTTGACAATAGCTACAATATTACACAAAAGAAGAATAAAAGTAGGAAACCCAGAAGGATGTAGAAGCTTAACAGTTTGGTTAGGTTGTGACATAATTTCAGGTTTGATTCTTTGCGATATTGCTTGTTCATTCCTGAATTACTATCTTAGAACATTGTAGATATGATCATCACACATAGGAAACCTACAATAGGAAATATTTATTTTTACTTTGCTTGCCATAGGAGGTCTTGGTATAGATCTATTCCTTAATTTCTTTGTGTAGTTCAGAAAGGCACTACAAACTACTCAGGTCATCGCTATCACCCACACCTAACATAAATGCACTCAAAACTTCAGATGCCTTTGTGAGATAAAAAACAAAGCTAACTTTCACCTGGCATCTACTAAAGCAAAAACAATAATGATGTATTCAAGATTAAGTGTGCATGCCTAGATATGTAAACTGCTGCCTGTTATAGTGAGAGATACATTTTCAATGACCTCCTCATATTTTAAAAATCAAAACATATTAGAACATTTGACATAAGTGGTCTTTTTTAAAGCAAAAAATAAATTTATTTCTAAGGTAAAGGATATATGGACAAAAAAAGAATAGAAAATAGTTCAGTCATCTATATAGGAAGTAGAAAAAGACAAGAACTCCTGAGAAAACTGGGAGCATGGGGACCATGGAAGCGGGTTGAAAAGGAGGGGAAAGAAAGGGAGGGGAGCAGAGAAAAATAAATAGCTCAATAAAATCAATAGAAACATAAATGGAAAAAAAAAGGTTTCGTACAAAATTTATTTTTAATTACTTTGTCTGGTATAGCATGAGAATCTCCTTAAGAACACTATGGCCAATGTCCATTACAGTCTAAAGAAAGCATTGTGTGTTTCCCGAGGCATATGGGGGGGGGGGGCGAGTTGACTCCAAAGTCTTTAAAGCAGGAGAGTGGTTCCTGCCCTTCACCTGCTGCAAACCTCTGGGGAACAGACCCGGCATTTTGCATGAACAGCACAACAAGGCCAACCCTTTTGGTTGAGTTGTGGCTAAGTCACCCCCAAAGGGGTGAGGATGGGAAAGCTGTCCCTACTGCTTCTTAGTCTTGGGCAGTGTGTGGGGGAGAGACACGCCCTCGTAACCCTTACTCCGTACTGCCTAGGACAGATGAACAAGTTGAGCTCTGTGCCATCATTGGCAGCACTTGTGAAAGAGAACGCTGCACTTCATCTGGGAAGAGATGGCACTGAAGATGCAGGTGTGAGAGAACTACCCTAGAGGATGTGAAAGCAGAAAAGCTGGCCCTGCTCTTTACTCAGTGATGCTGACCAAGGTAATACCCATCATGATGTTCAGATACAGAAAAAAACAAAAATATTTTAAAAACCCTAAGACAAATTAATTATAAATAATACAGTTCTTTCTCATACAATATCTCCTAAGAAGTGTATGGACAGACTGGTCTTGCAGTACCTTTAAAAGAAAAGAAAATCTGGCAAAACCAGATTGCAAATTAAAAAGAATACTTTTATATATTACATTAATTCTACTACTATGTAAAAAATACTAAGAGAATAACCACTGATTTGAGACATTACCATCCTAGTGTTATTTTGAAATATATATTAATATTGCATATACATATATAAGCAGGATTTTATTTTACCTTAGATGTCCTGATGAAAATCATACAATTAAGTACACTGTTCTTCAATTAGCTTTAATTGTTATATTAAGAAAACATGTTCCAAAATATCTGAAATTAATTTTATCTCATGTAATATTTTTAAATTTTTTTGTAGTGCCACAAAAATGAGCATCATAAAACATCTGTGAACATAATAAAGTGGGAGTTTTTAATACTTATTTTATATAAACTATGCTGACACAACCATTCTCTGTGAATATTGTTCAAATGTATGCTAATCACCTCTAAGAAACAAAAGCTATTAGACACTAAAATATCCAGGGGTATGGATTTGAAGCAAAAGTTAAGTCTTTGACAGAAGACAATAAAATAATTAAAACTTGCCTGTTGCCTTTTGAATATTTTTCATGCATCAGTAAAAATCTTTTCAACAAAGTAATAGAACAAAGTATAATTAGAAACTGGCAGTCAATTACTCTTGGAAGTATTTCTATTTATCTCCATTAAAACGTTGCTAAGCTTAAAGACTAATGCTATGTGAGTGTGCATTTGTCAGATAAGAATTCTGAATAAATAGTGCTCTTAAGATTAGCATAAATTGCCTAAGGGAGTGACAGCACATAAAATAAGTGAAATGGGGGATAAAAAGAGAAAGGAAAATAATGCCAATAGGAACATACATAGGAGGAGTAAAGAATATGTCTGTGTTTTCCTGCTCATTTAGAACTATCAACACAGAATTGATCGTTTCTGTTTTTTTCATAAACAAGATGTTCTCTGTATTGTGCTCATGTATTACAATGAGGTTACATTCTTCTACTATTATTTCTGAAAGAATTTAAGGAATTTTTCAAGTAAGAGTAGTCACACTAGTTAAGCATTTTTAGAATAAATTATCTGTATAGCATTGTATATATCATAAGCATAGATGATTTAGTGATGCCAAATCCTAGTAATTCTCCAGTCAATATTGCAGATGGACGTAAGACTGACAGATCCCTGTACCTCCTGCATATGCATCTGTCCTTTGTTGGAAATGATATTTCCACTATTTTATTTTCTAGTTCAGAAGACTTAGTGTGTATTTTTGCTGATAAATAGAGCTCTCCTTTTCCCAATAGCACAGTATACCACCATACACTTCTCTTATTTTTAACTCTTTACTTACACAGTTTAGTCCTGTTTCTTTCCATTTATTAATATTTGCCTGTATCTTTATACATTTTATTTAGTTACCTATGCTCTGTCAACTCAGTTATTTTTACATGTCTGTGCTGCAGGTATTTAGTCTGTGTAAGCTAAGTTTCTATTGATGAGCAATGCTTTGTCCCTTTTACAGAAAGTACCTTGTTTTAAATATGCTAGTTCACTGAATCACATACTTGATAACTAAAGATAAACAGAAAAAACATTTCTACAGCTAAAGTCTCTGCCACCACTACTCAGGGCAGATTAGTTTCAAGGTTTTGAAACTTCTGGTGACTCCTGTGAGTCCACAGCAAAGATGCCTGTAAGGAGACACAATGCTACATACAAAGTCTGTTTCTCAGTTCTCTCTCTCTCTCTCTCTCTCTCTCTCTCTCTCCTTTCGTTCCTTACTTCTTTTCTTTCTTCCTTCCTCTCTGCCTCTTTCTCCTCTGCTCTTCTTCCTCCCTCCCTCCCTGCGGTGCTCCCCCCTTTCCTTCCTTGTGCCTTCTTTCAATCTTTTTTCTGAGAAAAGGCATTGTTTACTTAGGAATGGGCTTGAGTGCACTATGTAAGAAAGGAGATATTTGAGCATTGATCCTCTTACCATTGCTTCCAGAGGTCTTAGAATTTGTACATTAGCTATAAGGCTTGGTTAAGGGCTTTGTGCATCATAGAAAACAACATTGCAGCAACTTAGGTATATCTCAAAGCCATTTGTGTTTTTGCTTCATGATTGACACATTATTTGATTGAAGATTCTGTTGCTGTTGCAAAAGTTGCCCTCTTGCCGGGCGGTGGTGGCGCACGCCTTTAATCCCAGCACTCGGGAGGCAGAGGCAGGCGGATCTCTGAGTTCGAGACCAGCCTGGTCTACAAGAGCTAGTTCCAGGACAGGCTCTAGAAACTACAGGGAAACCCTGTCTCGAAAAACCAAAAAAAAAAAAAAAAAAAAAAAAAAAAAAGTTGCCCTCTCATAAAAATAAATACAAGAGAATTAAGAATCAGACAATTTTGTTTTTACATATATATTTATGGGATAATTTTCATTACTAATGGTGTATACTGAAGAATAAAATTGGACAGCAGCCGTTTACAAAAAAGAATTGGTTAAATAAACAAAATTTAAATTCAAAGATATTTTCAATATGGAAAAGAATCTCTAGAAATCTAGAAACTATTAAAAGTCTCTAGAAGAGTCATAAAAAAATCAATGTGCTTTCTGTCTTAAGGTGGTAAGGTTGCAAACAAGATTTGGAACAAAATAATTTAATGGGAAGGTAAAAAGCAGTGAATAGAGGGGTCAACAGAAAGTGTCTTTCCCTGGTCAGCTAGCTCCAAAGGTAACACATTAAAGTTGGAGACAGACCTTTTTGGGGTGTAAGAGGGTGGTTAGCTCACACAAAGAGGCAAGCCATGTGCTAGGAAAGAAAGAAACGTGACTAAACCTTGTACAAAACAAAAGAGATAAGAAATAAGGAGCTATGGACATCAGGTTTCGCCTCAGGAATTTCAATATATGGTCCCTAGTTGTTGTATTGTTTGGTTAGGTTTAGGAGGGATGTCCTTATGAAGGAAGTATGTAATTGGGAGTAGGCTTTGTGGTTTCAAAAACCACATCTATTTTAAATTATATCTCTTGGGTTTCTGCTTGCAGTTTAAAATGCAAGCTCTCATCTGTACTCCAGCCACCACTTCTGTCTGCTGCCACAGTGCATGGCCTTGATCTACATGGACAGATATTTCCCAGGAAGCATAATCCAAATAAACCCTTTCTTCTAAAGTTTACCATTGTTACAGTGTTTTATTTCAATAATGGAAAAATAACAACACATTAGCCCTTCGTGAAAAATTTAAAGAAACTTTTTAGGTGACAGCCAAGGGATGATGTATACATCACAGGTTTTGAAAAATAATCTTCAGGAAGGATAGAATCCATCACACAGTCTCTGCAGAGGAGCCGAACTTACGTAGCTCCTGGCACCATGTATGTTATAACATAAGTGCCTTGGGTTATAGAAGTCAGTAATGAGAAAAGTCAGTCAAAAACTGACAGAGAAGAACATTGAGAAAAATATTATATGTTGTATTGCCATCACTGACTTGTTACTAATTTATCCAAAGTAACGATGAAGTGATGTGCAGTGAATATAAGGGGAGCTTCCATTGCAAACATCATCTCATTTTTAAAAATAAAACTAGTTGGGTTTCTTAAATAACAAAAGTCATGGTAAAGTCAATATGAAGAAGGAAAAGTATTCAAATGAGAAATTATACCCACAATTCCACAGATTAGTCAGGGAGGGGAGAGAAAAGCAGGCAGCTGATAAGGAAGAGGAAAAAAAGTAATTCATAGGTTAATATTACAAATTATCAAAAGAACAATGATATATTTTTATATGAACATATACAAATTTTTGTGTCCATATGTCATTGATAAGAACTGCTTTTTTAATAAGAAATTTATGTATTTAGGAATGCATTTATATATATTTCTTATATAAAACAATCATAATATGTACATGATATTGTTAATGCATACACATACATATTGTATATATTATATAGGTAGTTATAAATCACTTCAAGGAATATACCAAGTATTTGAAAAAAGATCAAATGGGAAGGTATCCAGAAAGAAAATTAAGGAGGAAATGAACTAATTGCATTATAATCTCAAAGTATTTTTTGTTTTTGTTTTTATTTTTGGTTTTGGTTTTTTGAGACAGGGTATTACTGTATAATCTCCAAAATTAAGCAAAAATATTTCTAAAAATTTTCACGTTCTGTACTAAGAGAGAGAGGGACACACACACATACACACACTTGTTCTCAAATACTAAGGAGACTTAATCATGCATTTAATGAATAAAAACCCTATTTTGATAATATGAAACAAATTTTTTTCTGAGAATCTTCTAATGTTTTCTATATTCAGTTATTGATCAATCTATTATTTTAACTAATCTTTTACTTTCCCCAAATCATGTTTTGAATATTATGCATACCAAATTATTTCATTATGTCAAAGCTAACCTTAAGAATCACACCTATCCAGACTGCCTCTCTAGTGTTACTTTTATGTGCAGAGGCAGAAGCATAAATTAGTCCTCATTCATTTGAACATTGCTCTGACTTGAACAAGCAGTTAAATAAAATTCCAAAGATGAATGTACTTTTCCTGGTGTCTGCTGGGCTTTTGGAAGAATTTCTTTACACATGCATATTTGCCAGCTTAGTTTCCTTCATTTTTAATTTAATTATGGTGTGTGTGTGTGTGTGTGTGTGTGTGTGTGTGTGTGTGTGTGTGTGATATGTAGGTCATGGATGCAAATATGTTTGTTGTACTCAGCAATACTGATTGTACGTGTCTAGATAGTAGATATAATTGATAGGTTTTCTTCTGTTATGGCATCTCTACTTATATTTTAAGTTACATTTTTTCTCTGAATCTGTGATTCAGCATTTCAGCCACACCAGTTGGCTTTCACCTGTCTCTGCCTAAAACCAGAAGTATAGAAAGAGATTAGCACTAATATATGGGGCTGCAGAATCAAGTTGATATCTTCATGCATAGTCATTAAGCACTTTAACCACTAGGCAATCTCCACAGACTGGCAATTGAGATAATTGTGAAATTTGTAGGATACTTTGTTGCATTTTAAATTTAATTTTAATTTTTCTATTTTAAGCTAGTGAATAGGGCTGATGATTAATTTTGCACTGAACTTTATATGTGTGTGTGTGAGAGAGTGTGTGTGAAAATATATGGCATATATAGATATACATGGAGCAAACTTTAAACTAAGTTTATTTGTATCACTACATTCTATAAGTATATTGAACTATTTAATATTAAGTATTTGTATAACACTTAAATTCTTTACTGTGTTCTATTTACCTTAATTCTACTACTGTCTATTATGGTAATATAAAACCTTTTAATCATTTAAGAAATTACTTACATAGTACTCTTTATAAAATACCAACTTTTTATGAATAACTAGAAACAAGTTCAAATGATAAACAAGCATGAAAAGGTAGAATTCATATAACAAGAGGATATATTGCAAGTAAAAGAACATTATACAGTAAACTTCAAATTCAGTTAGCTAATACTCCTTTAAAAGTAGACATTGAGAGATTTACTCTCTGGTAATGTTAAACATGCTTTTAAACATAGAAAACCATCTCACAATATAATGGGCACTTAAAGCAATATTCACTTGTAATATATTATTTTCATAATGTTTACCTTGTCTAGACAATTCTCATATAATATAAGACACATATTTTAATCATTCTGAAAAGTTAAACTTCCATTATGGATTTTATGATAAAAAAAGACTTCTCAAAGGATTAATGAACATAATTTCTCTTTGCTTGGCTTCTGTGTTTTACTTTATGTATTTCTCTTAAATTAGAGGAAAGTTAATGAAATCATATAAACTTGAGGCATATTTTCTGTAATATTTAATATATATTACATGCTTTTGATGTGGGAAATATTTGCTCTGATGTTCAACTCAATTATTCTGATATACAAAACCCCATTATACTTTAAGCTTTTGTTCCATGTGAGTTAATTATACCACACGCATATACTGATGACTTCAGATTGTTTATCTCTGCATCATGTGGTGCTTTTCTTGAGTTTGGCTTTTATCCTTATCCTAGAATAAATCCTATGCAAGCCTCAGATGAGTGATTAAAAAGTAAACAGAGAGTCTGTTGATAGCTCCTGTGTTATAATTCTGAACCTAACCTAACGGAGCAGTAGCTTGAAAGCGTACTTTTAGTATTCAGGAACAATATATCATACAAAGTCAGGATTGGACATCACTTTGCTTTTACACTCATTAGCTATGCTTGATCTTGTCAAGGGACTTCTCACACTTTAGCTGTAGATACTTGGTAACAAAACTAGGACTATCTGCGGAGCAGCAAAAAGAAAGGCAATACTTTCTCATTGTGTTTACACATAAAAGTTGCTATAAAACTATTACCGCACGGAGATAGTCAATGACAACTGTTACTCTTACTGTGAACTTGCAGTGTCAGACCTTCTGAATTATTTATATTCCAAACATTTGCCTTTTAGTAGGGGATTTGTCTTCATATGATCTGCATAATTTCTGCTACTCTGAGCACTGCGATTTCAATGACTTAAGGTGGTTCTTCTATGGCCACTTTTATCTACATCTTTTCATCTGATTATTACCGTATTTAGTCAACCTTATTTTCTATGTTGCATGTTTCCTTATTTATGTAACTTTGCATGTTGCTCTTTTGTTACTAAATATTCAACATCCTACTTTTATGGTTCTTTTATACTTCATATCAAATTGTTTATTATCCATGAAGAAATTGATTTCTTTATATAGGCTATATTCTATGTCACTATTGTCTTATTTCTTAACGTGTTTCACATTTTATGTGTTGATACTTTATTTTTAGATATCTGTAAAATTATCCACATGCAAATGCAGGAATTTCATCTTCTTTCTTAATTTTTATGCCTCTAATAACTTTGTCTAATGGCATTGAATTATGCATTTATACTATGTTTAATAATGAGGATTATATTTTACTATATTGCTTCTTTTTCAACACATTGTAAAGAAAGTAGATTGCAATATATAGTGATATTTTTGTTTAGAAGAATTGTAAATGACTAAAACTTTGAATAGGTTTGAATATAAGAAAATACTTTTTGCCAGGTTTATCAATCACACATTCTGAATTTTTTATTCTAGTGATATAATACATAGCATTTCCAATATTAATATGTGAAGATTATTGATTCATTGGTCTTTTCACTCAGAGAATTTATTCATGATTTGAATTTTGCTAGAAATAATGTAAAATCTGGAGGACCAAGAGGAGTGCTATGACATACCTTTTGAAAATAACATGGCTGCCACACAAATGAAATCATAGTGACCATCGTCTTACAGTATTTCCCTTTGAGGTGGCTTAGATGATCTGAGCTTCCACCAACAGATACAATAAGAGGAAAAAACCCATAATATCTGAGGAGGCACAATTCATTCTGTTTAACTTGAATAAAAACATGACTTCTTCCATTATATCCTTTTTGTTATTACTAAAATATGTGCAAATATAATTGTTATTTATAATAATCCATAACAAACTAGTAACACGTCCCACTCATGACTATTATATTAGTATCTTTCTTTTCATAGCATTCAACATTACCTGATTCTCTTTATTGTTTTACATATTAAGATAATATCTTTTAGTCCACACAAATTGAGTTCAAAGAGAATGAAGTGTTGATAATTTTATTGATTTTTCTGTCTCTATCAATTGCATCAGTGTCTAGAAATTATGAGGTATCTGATAAGTACTTGTGGGCTTACTTGGAGAACAAAATCAAATTATGTGGAAGATAATTATAGATTTCTTCAAATTTCTCATTACAGCTTCCATTTAGATAATAGATTTATTTGAACCAGAATTTCAAGGTAGCAATACTAATTTAAAATGATGAAAAGTGACATTGCTTAAGAGCATGTAGTGTAATGCTTTCTACTGCTACAAACTTCACATCTAGGAGAAAATCTTCTAAGACCCAGGGTTTTCTAAAGGGAGGCAAAACAGTCTATCCCGCATAAAAATACCTTACTCTCAGAAAAGAAATGCCTCAATGTTTGAAAGAAAACGAGGAGTAATGGGGTAGTAGACGTAAAAAAAAAAAAGGGGGGAAAAATGTTATATTGCAATTTCAGCTAAGATAAAAGAACAAACTAAATGTAAAACAAATAATAACAACTTTGCCTTATATTTATTTCAATAAACTATTATATAAAACTGATATTAAGATTTACCCATTAAGCCATTTTTTCATCCTTAAAATCTGAGCTCTTTTGTAAATAGCAAGTGAGAGAACAATGAAGGAGAGTTATAATGTTGAATATCTTTAATGTCATACAAAGCTATTTTCTTATAAATATAAGTTTGATTTCTAGCTACATATACATGTAAGTATTCACATTTCAATAAAATGATATGGATATTTTCAATAATGTTTTCTGATAATACAGCATCGATAATAGCAAACTCTATTTCTCTAAATAAGAATGATATGGTGGAAAGAGATGTCTAACTTGTGCTTTGCCTCCCCTAAAGTTTAGTGACTCCAAACTAGATATTTCTTTCATATATATGTTTCTACACTATTAGGTTTCTATGTTACCCCCTCATATTGCCCTTAGTTTTAACTGTCCCTCTCCATATTCCTTCTATAACAACCTTTTCCTTCTCCTCCCTATTGAACCCTTCAGTTTCAGTCCCCACAACTTACACTGTACATCCAGAAGTATATCTTCTATTTCACCATTCTAGAGTGTCCTTACCTCCCACCTAGTTCCCACCTGTATACAAAAGTTCTGTGCTTATGTAATTTCTTCCCGCTTAATAGCTAACATCCACATAATAGCATACATACAATATTTTTATTTTGAGGTCTCAATTACATACCTCAGGATGATTTTTTTTTCTAATTTCATTTCTGTAACTGCAAATTTCATGACTCAATGCATTTTTTTAAGACCTGGGTACTGTCCAATTGTCAAAATTTACCAAATTTTATAACTATTCTTATATTGACAGGCATCTAGGTGGTTTCAAATTTCTGGTTACTATGACTAGAGTAACAATGGACATAGTTGAACAAATGTATTTGTAGTAATATGAACCATTGTTTGGGTATTTTTCAAAAGTGGTAAAGTTGGAACTTGACATAGATGTTCTTCCTGCTTTCTGAGGAACTTCCACATGGATTGGCATAGCGGCTGTAAATGTTTGAAGTCCTATCGGCAGTGTGTAATGACATTTCATTTGTATTTTAATGAATAGAGCTTGCCTGAAAATTAGAAAAGTAAAACAGCCGCACTGACCAGCTTTACAGACCAGGTAACAATGACACACCTTAAATTCCAGTAGCCACACTAGCTTTTTATAGAAACCAGGCAGTATCACTGTACATGCTTAATCCCAGCACTAGAGAGGATTGAAAAACAGGAGGAGACAGCTCTCACTCAGTCTCAGTCTGAGAATCCTAGAAGCAGGATCGCCCTTTCGGGCCGAGGTAGAGATAAGAGTCAGTGGCTGGTTGTTTTGCTTTTCTGATCTTCAAGTTGATCCCCAGTTTCTGTTTTTGAGTTTTAAATAGCCATGCTTCCGCAATGGATAAGTGTTTGCCCTACCTCACATCCTCATCAGAATAAGCTGATATTTGTTTTTTGGATTTTGACTATTCTGACTGATTTTAGATGAAATCTCAATGTAGTTTCAATAAGCATTTGGCGAAGAATGTTGCAAATTTCTTTACGTGCTTTTCAGCCATTTTAGTTCCCTCTTTTGAGAATAATCCAATTTTTAATTGGATTGTTTGTTTTTCTCATGTCCACATTTCTGAGTTCTTCATATGTTTTACATATTGGCCTTCCATCAGATATTCAGTAAAAAAAGAATCATTTTCCTTTCTGTATCTTGCTATATTAACCAATGGATGATTACCTTTGTCCTGCAAATGCCCTTCTATTTCAAGAATTCCAATTTGTTTATTGATGCTCTTATATCCTTCACTATCATTGTTCTGTTCAGAAAGTTTTATGCTTGTTGTTTTACTTTGTTTTTTGTTTTTGGTTTTTTTGTATTTTGTTTTGTTTTTGTTTTTATTTTTTTGCCTGTGAGAACAAGGCTATTTCTCTTCTTTCAGCTTCAGTGAATATGGCCTTAAGTTTAGGTCAGATTCTTTTAGACTTGAGCTTTCTAGGGACCTTAAGAAGGGATCTATGTGGATTCATCTACATGAAGTCATCTAGTTTGACCAACAATATTTGTTGAAGATGCTGTCATTTTTTCCACTCTGTATTTCTGGCTTCCTTATCAATATTTACATGTTCATAGGTATGTGAATTTATACTTAGTTCTTCAATTCAATTAAATTCATCAATGTGTTGTTATGATAATGTGCTTTTTTTCTTTTTTATTTACTGTATCTTTTTTTTTCGAGACAAGGTTTCTCTGTGTAACAGTTCTGACTGTCCTGGAATTAGTTCTTGTAGACCAGGTTAGCCTCAAACTCACAGAGATCCACCTGCCTCTGCCTCCAGAGTGCTGGGATTAAACGCATGCACCACCACCACCCAGCTATTTAGTGTATCTTTATAGCCCAATTTGATAGTCAGACCTTCAGAAGTTCTTCAATTATTTTGTATTGTTTTATCTGTCCTGGGTTGTCTGTGTCTTCATATGACATGGAAAATTATCCTTTCAATTTTTTGAAGAAGTGTGTTTAAATTTTGATGGAAATTAATTGAATCTGTAGATTGCTGTTAATAGGGTGAAAATTTTCAGTATGTTAAATTTACCAATCAATGAACATGATAAAGGATTGTTATGATAAAATGATTCCTAATGATGTGTTGGTACACTCAGAGATCAGCATGCCACTTTTCTATTATCAGAGAAGCTTCTGCTTGCAGTAACAAATGCAGAGACTTTCAAGAGGACAGTACACAGAGGAGAGAAGTCTTAGCATACTCATTCTTTGACTATGTCTTTATCAGTCCTAAATTGTGTGGTTCAATCCAATCCCTCTTTTTAGAGCTCATGGAACTCTGAAGAAGAAGATTTGGAAAGATTATAAGAGGTGACAAGAAGGGGAACAAAGCTTTCTAGACATAAAAAGGTTGTCATGAACATACGAACGCTCTGTAGCATGCATAGGTCCTATATGTTCTAAAACATATGGGTTCCCAGTGCCAAAAGGGAAAGCAGACAGAAGCTCCCATCACTCTACTCAGAACTTATTTTCAATTAAACAGTGTTTTCAAAGAAAAACAACACTGTTTCTTCTAAAGGAGTCTCACTGGTTATACAAAACATTCGTATGTTCAGACCCCATGCCCAGCAATAGATGGTCAAAAATAAACGAATTCAATGAGATATTTAATTATTAGTTTTTTCTTTGTTTTTTTCACACAATCTTTATCTCAGCATTTTTTAACCTTACAAATCTTTTCTTGTGTATTATGGCTTCCAATATTTTTTGATTTCTAAGTAGGCAAATACGTCTGTCTCTGCATCTATATGAGTTCCTTTTACTTTATCTTTTGCTCTTTTTTTCTGTTTGTTTAGACCTACTGTGATTTGTTTTTATTTTATATTATTTTATGGTCAGTATTTCTGAATATGAATGCTTATTTTTTAATGACAGAAAGAAAGTATGTTGATTTGGGTGGATAGGGAAGTGGGAAGAATCTAAGAGTTTGGAGAATTTAAAGCTAGAATGAGAACAGATTTTATGGAGAAAAATCTGTTTTTAATAAAATGGGAAGAATAAGGTAAGATATATTAGAAATAAAATCTGTTTACTTTGTCGAGGAGCTTTACAAAATGAAATTACTAGATGAAATCTGAAAGTGTTTGCTTTAGAGATCTAATAATGCCTTGATGTTTACTTCTTTCCATTCTTCTTTAGTTTGGAAATTTTATGATGCCTGCATTTTAACACATGTATATTTAATCCTAACATTAAATATAATAGAATATATTTTACTCTGATAATTCTGTCTTTGCATAGGCTAGATATTGAGGGAAATTTGATGATTTTTTCCTCCATTAGTATGTATAGCAACTTCCATCACTATGAGCATCAGTGAATAATGCTCAAGTTTCAAGTATTATATCAGCTAGATTTTTTCATGTTCTGTGCCATATAACATATGTATATGGTATCTACAGCAATCGTTTCTTACTGTCAAATTGTGGAGAATAGCCAGTAGCAACATGATAACATGCCAAAATGATGTGGGGTAGAATCTATGAAACACTTCTAACCAATGACACCAAAAACTTAACTCATTTCTCATAATAAGTATTTTATTTGGTAATTTATGATATCTAGTTGAGATATTGTCTCTCCCATTGTATATTAATTCCATTTAATCTCATTTTGCATATGCATATAATATATAACTCTTGCATACTAATAGGTGTTCAAACAGCTCTTCAAAATGTCATTGATATTACTTTTCCCCATACATGAAACAGTAACATAACCCTTAATCTCCCAATATATTTAATTGCTCTATTATATTTTCCCATTTACCACTTTATAATACTATATTCTGGGGCTTGGAGAGATGGATCAGAAGTTAACAGCACTGATTACTCATCCAAAAAACCTAGGTTCCATTTCCAGTACCCATATGGAAGTTCACAATGGCCGGCATCTCCAGTTCCAGGAGATCTGGCATCCTTACACAGGTATACATGCAGACCAAAACACCAATGTACATTAAAAATAAATAAGACTACATTCTGTAATGCCTTCCTTGTAATATCCCTTCCTCCAACATGATCCTTTACGAACTACGTAATCTCTTTAAGTATTCCAAATAAAATCAAATGTATCTGAAGTATAAAGCCATCATATTGGAGATAGGAAAGTTATGTTCTTCCTGTTCTATGTAACCTCACTCAATAATCATTTCTAGCTCACTGGTGCAATTCATAGAGATAAATTTTCTCATGTTTCCTAAAAGGATAGAAATTTAGAACTGGACAGAAAGTCAGAAAACAAAGAAAGTGGAAAGATGTAATAGGAAGGGAAGGATACAAGCAGGCACTGCTTACACTGTGGCAATATGAGGCTAAGTATCGTTGGTTAGCTTGGAAACTGCTTATCTGTCATACTCGGCTTATTTTACTTTTGGCAATAAATGTCTAATTGGATCATTTCTGAAAGGAAAAGGATACTTTGGGCTGATATGGATTCAGAAATTAAGGTCTATAATTGCTAGGCCATGTTGTCTTTCACTTGCTGCACAGCATTTCATGGAGAGAATCCATGATGGTGTAGGCTGCTCACTTCATTGTGGACAGGTAGTAAGAGAGACAGGAAGGGTCTCCTCCCAATCTTCTTGAATATGCCACTGCTAATGTTCTATCTCCCCTCCACAGGGTACCATCATGTAGATATTGATCATGTCCAACTGTCTATAGGCTAAGATAAGACTTCAATATAGGAAATGTTACTGGGCTTTCAAGAACCACATAGCAACATCAAATTAAGAGAAAATCCACAGGGAGGTTGATGGCTCATAAGATTTTGATTCCAAGAGTCCCACCAATAAATATATACCTACAACATACTCATATGTATAAGGATAGGATCAACTACTCTATAATCAAATATCAAAACACTAAGTATGTATATGTCTGGAGTATGGTCAGTCTAAAATAAAATGAACAAATACATCAAAATATGTACTTGAACTACTATAACACACGGGTAGAAGCAAATAAAACCAGTGCTACATAAATTATTGTTGCTTGTATATTAAGTCATTTAAATATCTATATGTAAAGATGTTTGTGGGTTTTGTACACATGTTCATGAATGCACACATACTACTAGCTGAAAATCTGGAAACACAAATATTGTCTTTAAATATGTTGCAGTATTGCTTTATAAGTTCATATTCTAAGAAATAATTGCACTCCACAGTATAAACCAACGTCCTACAAAGTAATATAGTATTGCAACAATTTCCAGCAGTAATTTATGTGAAATTTAGCAGAAAATAAGATTCTCTTTTGATCTATTACATTTGGGTTCAATAATTTTGAAAGCAAAGAAATGTCAGGAGAAAGTGCAGTGCTTATTCCTTATTTCAGAATGGGAAAAATGGATCAAGCAGAAAAATCACAGGAGATGATTAGAAGCAGTAAGTTTTCCTATGTTTTCACACTTGTGTTCAATTTGAAAGACAGGTAAAATTAAATTAGTTATCAAAGCCTAATTACTGAAAAGTCATTAAGGAACACTATTTGGGGTTTTGGCTTTATAAAATTGAATTAAGTCCTGTTAAGCTACTTAATATTTGCCATCTGCTAAATCATTTATAGTGTCATATTAATCATTGTCTATGCTAATAGTCTGTCTCAAAGACTCTTATTTGTAACAGAATGGATGTTCCCCAGATAACTGGAAATTTTTAATTAAAGATTAGCATTCCTTTATAATCGAGTCAGTTTTAGCAGTGCATATGTTCTAGTTTGCTACCATGTTGTGGTAAAGACCATGGCCAAACGCAATTCAGAAAAGAAAGGTATTGTATGATTTTATAGCTTATAATCAATCACTGAAAGAAGTCGGTTCAAGAGTGCAAGGCAAGAACCCAGAAATGAAGGATAGGCCATAAAGGGAGACTGCATATTGGCTTGATCTTCTTGTCTCAGTTAGTTTTCTTCTTTTATATAACCAAGGACCACCTCTCTATGGTTGTCACTACCCAGAGTGGGATGGGCTATTCCACATAAATTATTAATCAATAAAATGTCATACAGATTTGACTACAGGCCAATTTTAAACATGCATTTTCTCAATTGAAGTTCTTTCTTCCAAGATTAATCTAGTTTGGGTCAAGTTAAGAAAAAAAGAACCTACCTAATCCTGCATATAAGTAACAAACCACTAATAACTTAAAACTTTGTAACTTTCTTGTTGTTAGTCTATAACATTTGTATATAATTGTATGTTTTACACATAAAGGACTTGGTAAATATTATAATAAATCCAAAATTTTAAATACATGTAACAAAAAGTCACTGATCCGTACATATTTGTCATAGTTATAAAATCACTGCCATAGGAAAGTGAGGGATGCTTGGTTACCAGCTACAGGTTTTGGAAGTTCTGTAATCTTTAGGAAAAGTAGCCTGGGGAGAAACATTAAATCAGGGACTGGGTCTTGTGTACACTATGCTCATTGTTCTTTTTACCTTTTGTTTTTTTCTGTTTTGTCTTGAGACGAACAATCAGGGTCCTCTTCTACAACTCCCATTATCATAAATTTCTGTCTCATTATTGTCAGAGAATATATACAAGGAGTATATATTCAGATCTCTGAACTATGAGACAAAGTAAAATGCCATTTACTCTTAATATATTGTTATTTTTCATAGCAATAGAAATTATCATCAGAAGAATAAATCAATACATTTTTATGAGATGGCTTAAGCTGACCACAGAGCTCCAAAACCTAGGAACAATTTTATGTGGAGGAATTATAAATTGTTTTGCATGGGTAGAAAGCTTTCTCAGGTATGAGTACAGAAAACATAATTTAAGATAAGAAGGTGAACAGAAGACAGTGTGCTCATGGAGGTTCTAATAGAAAGAAGGAAATAGGAATTGTATTAAAAGCCATTCATAAGGCATTCAGAAAAAGAAAACATGCATGCCTGTTGTTTCTTAAAACATTTAAAAGTTTAATTTAAAATTCATACTGTACATTTTCTGGCAGTGGAGATTCAAGACAAGTAATATCTGATACTTACTGATATGTATGGCCAACAGAAACAGTAAAATCATTTTAAAATATTGCAGTCTGAAAAAAAATTGAATTTAAAGACGTTATTATTTCTAAAAGATTTGTGCTAGTGAAAATTGACAAACAATATGTATCATCATGTTAGGAAGGAGACTATGAGAAGATCTCCAGAATTTGTGGACCATACCCAACCAAGGTTATAGTGTTGTGCAAATTTAACTTATTTAAACTCTTTTGCTCAGGACTGTAGAACAGCTCTGGCTCACATAGGACCACACAAGAGTTGTTTCCATAAGATTCACTACAGTGTGCTCAGCCACCAGCAGCTAAGAGGTTCCTGAAGCTATGATCCAAGGGTAAAGATGATAAAGTCAGAGACAGATTCTAGTATCATTCATGTGATGTAGACTGGGACTGAATGTCCAGTGAGAGAGTCATGAAAACATGGAGACATCTGCCCAGATTGTTTTATAGAGATTATCATTTAATTACAAAGCTGCTCCTTCTCTTTCCTCCCTCTGAATCCTCACATAAATTTGTTCCCTCTCTCCTTCAAATTCTTAGCCTTTTCTTATTGTTATTTTATGTACATGTTTATATATATATATATATAACTAAATACAGACTGCTCAGTCCATTTAATACTACCTTTATGTATGTTGAAGGAAGATAGTTTGGGATTAGAGAGCCAATTGGTCTACATTCCCTTGTGGATGTCCACCACTCCTATTTCCAGTTATCCCCATTTACCCAGTTCTCTGTGTATGGTTAAGTTCTCATGGGTTTTTCTCTATCAAGTTTGACATGCTTATTGGTGTCCTCCTTGATCAGCTCACTTTATGGATTCAATTTAGTGAGATTTCAATGGGTGTAGCTTCTGATATTATTTAGAAACATCATTTCATAAAAAAGTTTCCTGATCCTTTGGCTCTTAAAGTCTTCCCTCACCTCTTTCCAGGTGTTCCCTTAGACTTAGGTGTGGGAGTAATTTTGTAGATGCATTCACTGGTGCCAGGCATCCTTAGCCTTATTCCCCAGGGAAAGGTGAGTGCACTATCCACCTGTTCCACAGAACCACGACTCAGGATAATCAGATGCAATAGGGAGTCACATCAAAGCAGGAACTAAGTTTATTACTGTAAGCATCAGTTTATATTGGTTAAGTAATATCGTCTAATGTGGGGGTACTTCCAGCCAATGAGAGACAGCCAAGCCCTCTCTCCGGCTAGAGGGGCACATGCCTAGATTTTGCTCATCCCACCCTCTGGTAGCTTTAAGACTATCCTTCAAATTCGAGTCAGGCTTTTCTCTGTCCTACAGGCTTCAAGGTACAAACCCTGAGATAATTCTTGTCCAACATCTTCTCATTTTTTTATTTTTTATTTCACCCCTCCTAAGTCACCAAGCCAGAATAGCCCAATTCACGCTTCAGTCTTCTCCCTACTTTTGACCTTTCTGCTCCTCGCCTTCAACTTCTTTCTTGCCCTTCTTAATAGTTGATTATTTTCAGATTCTTTAGACTTCTCACAGTCTCTGACCATTTTTTTACCTGTCATTAGGGATACAGAGCAGTTGGGTGAAAACAAGCCTTAAGGACCACTATAGTTGGATAGAATCCCAATGGTGGGGGTATATTAAACTGTTTCTCTTTCTCTGGCCAGAGTCTCCACCCATTTCCACAAGTCCCATGAGAAAGATTCGTGGTGGGTACCCAGAGCGCCAGGGTAATTCTATCCTGCCATGCCTATTTCACATTGTAGTCTGGCAATCCCAGGCCTCAGGAGAGTAGCACATATCTTGGCATATTAAGTGCTGGGTCATTTTTATGTGAAGTTGTATTACCCTAGATACTATCTAATAAGCTATTACATGGTGGAATGCATGTATTTTTCATTTTTGTTTTACTTTGGTCTAAATCTCTCTACATTTAAAGAAAAAGAGAAAGTTATGGAAATTGAATTAATTTTGGGAATTTAAAACAGAAAAGGAGACGTGTTCTAATGCAGAGTCCTGTAGGATCATAGAAATACTGATGCAATTGAAGCAAGAGTGATACTGGAATTTATTTTGTATCTTCTATAAATTTTATAAAAGCTTGCCTACATTTCTCTGGGTATTCTTAGAAATTATGGGAATGTTTTACATATACATAGCAGCACTCAATTTAAAAAACTGAATCAATGTGCTTAAGTTTTGAATGAATTTTATAATGCTTGACACACAAAGACAATTAGTTTATCCCAGAGCGAGTAGTTCAGAATATGCTTAATTTTATCTAGACTTCTAAACCTCTTAAATTATTTTCTCTGAAATAATTACAGGATTTTTTCCTATTTGTTTTCCAAATGATAATTAGGGAAAGCACTTCATATACTTTTAAATAATCATACTTTAAGCTTATGAAATAATGGAAGAATTTTGAGTGCAAGTAGTATAGGAGGTTATCATTACATTTAATAATCTTCACAAAATGTCTGTTATACTGTATTTACCCATTACTTCAAGAGCTGATTATTTGCATTTTATAAAATGTAAATATAAATATAAAAATTTAAAAAGACTGTGTGATACATGATTTATATATTGAATAAATTGTGACTAGTGTAATGTGTTCCATAGATATAAACAGCTTACATATAAGAAAAATTTTTCTTCATTCCTTCTCTTTGTATAGTAAAAATACATCTACCATTTATTACTTACAATCAAACAAAATCATGAAAGTTATGAACTTGTTTTAAATTTATAAGTTAATAGTTACGAACTTCTTTACATATGGTCTGTATTCTTAAAGAGAAACTTTAATACATGAAAAAGATTGTTAAGTAAATACTTAATTGTAATCCAATGAAGTATTTAAAAATAATAATTTTTTCTTTAATTTTTATTCTGGGGAGGCTAAATTTGAGTAAAGATTTTTCCTAAATCTTAAACAATCTGTTTAAGACAATCTGTTTAATAACAGATTATAATAAATAAATATTTTTAGTTTTTGAACTGCAAAGTATGATTTTCTATATGAAATGGTTAACCTTGGCTGGTAGCTTGACTGGATCTGTATACAAGAGACACACATACATTTGGTAGCTCTATGAATACTTTCTGTAACAATTAACTAAAGAAGGAAAAGCCTCCCCCAGAATGGGCAACACCAGAAACAGCTCAGAAAGAAAGTGATCTGTAGGATAAAGCTCAGTGCATCTTCTCTGTTAAAACCATTGTCATCCATCCCTGACATCAGGACTCAGCTTCTTTGCCTTTCTCCCTTGGGATAGACAAGTGCAACTTACTGAGAATGTTCCTTATCCTCCTTTCCAAATTGGGACCACTCTGGCATCCAACCTGATTGAGTGAGAAATTATTGGTTCCTTTGCTTCCCATGAATAAAGCTGCCCACCATCATGTAAGCCGATATAGCAAATCTTCAGTGTTCATGTGAGTGTGTGTGTGTGTCTGTGTGTGTGTGCTATAATGATATAATTAATAATAAAGGTTTAAGATAAAATCTTAGCTAATTTGATCATCAGCCTTCTAACTCACTTTTATGTTGGCAGTCACTTTGCAAGAAGAATATTTTGTATGTTCTTACCTTTGCAAATGTTGACATAAACTGTGAATATTTATTTCATTGTTTTTCTGTCTCTCAATCTCTCTGTTTACTTCATAAATATAAACCTAAAGAAAATTATATTTTTGAAAATTATTTGTTATAGCTGGACTTTGTAGCACATGCCACTAATCCCAGAACTTGTGGGGCAGAGTCAAACAGATCTCTCTGAGCTCATGGCTAGCTAGGTATAAATAGTGAGTTCTGGGACAATCAAAGCTACATAGCTAGGCCCTGACTCAAAATCAAACAAAAAGGAAAAACACAATAAAATTATTCCTGTTATTGTCTTTTGTCAATGTCATCTTAAAACCAACTGTATGTTAGATTTATTGATTCTTCCATTTTTCCTATATGGTAATTGGCATTTTCATTATCAATAATAAACTGAGCAAGAAAGCAAAGCAACTGAATCTTTATAAATATATTAGTGAAGTTAGTAATGATACATGAATTTCTACCTGGAGAATATTACTATGAAATATAGTATGGCTACAAAATACACAAAATGTAAAGAAAATGAATTAATTAAACAAGTAACATTAAGCAAACTTAATAAAATAAATTAACATAACTAATAATATATTTAAGTTTCCAATAATCACCAATCAGATAATGTCCTACTAGACTGTGAAATGACAATCAGATGAATAATTCATGGAACTAATGAACAACTACAAATTGAATATTGTACAAATAGTATTTTTACACAGAAAACAGTGTGGGTACTCAGAAAGCTATACTGTATGGATGAAGGAGAGTTACTGCTGACTGTATTTGTAGTATTTGGCAAAATAGCCACAGGCAGCAAACCAGATGATTACACTTAAAGAAAGATGTTTGACATTTGGAAAAGGGAAAATACATCAATAATTAGAAACACTGTAGGTGAGGCTCTCCATGCCAGGCTAGCAGTGGGGTCACCAGCATAAAGATAATTGCTGCTGGTGGTATAGAGCAGCATGAAAGACTGACTGAGGAATTCATAGCAGCAAATTGAAGGTTGGGAAGGACGCCAGTTTTGCCATTTATCCTCTCAGTATTACCTATGCATAATAAACATCAAACTTTGAAGGAAAGCATTCAAACGTTAGTAAATGTTATAGGTAGTTACTTACTAAAATTGTAAATTATTCAAAATAAAAATATAGAACCAATATAATCTCTCCATTCATTTTCTGAATTTGAAATCATAAAATAGGAAATATTTATGTATTGCAGATCAGAAGGCTTGGGATCTGCAGTCCTGAGATTAGAAAACATTTTTATTGACATTATTATTAATTATTCTTGGTATATATGTAACTTCAATTTCATTGATTCCCTTACTTCAAATACATCTGGGATTTTTCAAGTATGTTCATGTCAAACACCACTCAAGGGACATTACTGTATGGGTCAAAATAAAAACTGTATACAATCAGTGAAAGTCTTGAAGAGAAGGGACCACTTGCTGAGTAGTGACCCCAGGCTCTTAAGATATCACAAATGGTTGTATTATTTGTTGCTCATGTTTTCTGCTGTTTTTACAAAGTATGTTACTTGTATCACTTTTCCTCATCCAAACATTTAGTTTACCTTCATTATAGGATTTTGTATTTAACACCTTCTCTTTTTAGACATTAAGAAGACTGCAACTCTCTGTCCTCAATTCTTTCACAAACTTTTTCATTTTCTTTTGGTAAAAGAGGTTCATTTATCTGGTCACCCACATTTTATTCCAAACTACTTATCCTAATGTCTCATTCCTTTTGATGAAGGCAACCCAGTTCTCCTTTTAATCCATTATTCCATTATTTTCTGACACTAAATATTTTAATTTTTCTTTGAGTCCCGTGACTTATCCCTGAAGATTAGTTGACTTCCTCATTTCTGTTATTCATCTTACTGACTTTTCTAGTCATGAAATGTTGATTAGAGGACAAGCATGGCTACTGGAAGAATGAAAAGATAAGGTATGAAGGACAATACTTAGAAAAGGAATGGGGTGCCTGATGCCAGGAGTATAACTGGACACTAGTAAAAACAGTAAGATTTGACTCATTTGATGAATAAATAGTGCATTGCAAAAAAATGCCAAATTTGAATTGAAGCAAATTGTGAACAATATAAACTGATTAGTGCTTTATGATATGTACTCACACATAAGTGGATATTATACATAAAGCAAAGGATAATCAGCATACATTTCACAATGCAAGAAAAACTAGTTAGCGTGGAGGTTTTATAAGGGGGCCACTAATTTGTTCCTGTTAGCTCTGACCTGAAATAATCATACTGAAACTGTATTAATTAAATCACTCTTGGCCCATTAGCTTTAGCTTCTTATTGGCCAACTCTTACATATTAATTTAACCCATTTCTATTAATCTATGTATGACCACATGGCTGTGGCTTAACGACTAAAGTTCTAGTGTTTGTCTCCGTTGGGGCTACATGACTTCTCTCTGACTCTGCCTTTCTTTCTCCCAGCATTCACTTTAGTTTTTTCCTGCCTAGCTTAGATCTTTCCCTGTTATAGGCCCAAAACAGTTTATTCATTAATGGTAAATACAGAATACAGAGAGAAATTTCACATCACCTCCTCTTTTCTGTTGAATTAAAAAGGAAGGTTTTTAACTTTAACATAATAAAATTACATATAACAAAACAGGTATCAAGTAAGAATTATAGTTACAATATTTAAGTATAATTATCTTTTATCACAACTAAGGAAAACTGTTATTACTATCTACTCTTCAACCCCATCAAAAACTCCAGAAGGATATAATATTACCTAAGTAAATAGGAAGTGCATTGTAAGCAACTTCCAAAAACTCTAAAATTGACAGACATCTTGCTTCCTAGACACTTACCCAAAATTTTTCTGTACCACTGGGGTATCATCTTCAGCCTACAGGCTCATAAAGTTGAGCAGACTTTTCCACAAAGCATGAAATTTCAGAGACAATTCCCCCTACATTGGCAGTTTGTCAGTCACTTTCTTCTGTGTCCTGCAGAATGTCTGGCAGAATCTTTCATGAAGCAGGAACCCCAAAGGACCTCTCAGCTTTAGACAAATACAAAATGGTAACCCATAACTGCACTGGGATTTTCGCTTGATAGCCTACAGTGCTTTGGCAATATATTCTCTCCCATTGTAGAGTAACATCATTAAAATAATCATAATAATTAAATATGTAAATATTTTTAAGATTATACAATAGTAGGGTTACTACTAGTATGTGGCATTTTCAAAGGCTTATAGTGTTAATTATCTCTACTCATATTCCTTCCCCTCTCCTACTCACAGTGGCTGTGATTATATACATATAACCTGAAAGAGATCAATCCAGCAAAAATATCTCATTATGTACTGAAATGCTTATGAGGTCCCATCAGAAATTGAGTGCTATTGGCAATTTCTAGCTACTGAGAGGAGTGTAATAATACAGTAAACGGCTCCGCACCTGCACACACACACAGATAGCACTTAGTGTTACTTAGTGGATTTTAGAACTATAGGAAGCTAAGAAAATTTTAGAGCAATATACATATGCATATATATGTAACAACTGTTACTGGAAAAGGAGACATGAAATTAAAAGATTGCAAGGAGTTATGTAGGGGAAGATTTAGAGGGAGAAAATTATATAATTATATTTAATCTCAAATAATAAAATAAATAATTTTTAAAAAGAACACATGGGTATAGAAAAAGTGATAAAGAGGGAGAAGAAAGGTTATGGGTTTGTTTCAAACACATCTCAAAAAATACTCTTTCTTATGTTTTTGTTTTATAATGGACTATATTAAATAAACATTTAAATAAACTCTACCAACACTTTCTTTTAGAAACAATGTACCTTGTCTCACTTCATTGTTCATTTTCATTCAAGCTTAAAAACTTACAATGAAAATAAGAATTGTTGTTATGCTGTATGTAGGCTAAACATTTTCCCCATTTCTGAATCACAGGTGATGTAAGAAATTCTCTTTTGTTATAATGAAAAACTTGAATAGGGAGAAATTTGTTTTGTCAAAGTAGATACTCCTTTAGCCTGTCATCTTCTCTGTGTTCTTGTTAAAATTGCAGCTTTTGGGGCTATAATCCACAAATGCAAACAGCTGCAATTGAGTTTGACAGGTCCAACTAATTGCTTCCCAAGGAGCCATTGCATTATACCCGGTGAACTGTCCATGAAATACACAGCTACTTGTCCAACCTATGAACAGGACTAATTATGAAACAGCAGGAGATAGCTCACAGTAATCGGCCAAGCACTGTTGTTAGTACATAATAATTCCATGCCCAAATCATCAATTATAGCACTCTAGCTACCTTGAAGGAAATGCAAGTTTGCAGGAATAATTACTAGGGGATATTCATAACTAGAATTTGTGCCATTTTTGTTGCTATATATGACCCCTTCTTTTGACTAACAGTCCTTTGGGGATTAAAAACTCTGTCTAGCCACAAAAAAAAACAACAGAAAAAACAAATGAAACAAGGTGAAATCAATATGAATTACTTAAGACCTGCTTTAAAAAAATAAATATAAACTAGCTTTATCCTCTGCATTGGAATTTAAGTACTACAGGCAAAAATAATTTTCTAAGTTGTACTAAATTTTAGAAAGTACTTAAATACCTTTAATTACTGGCCCTTACTATGAAAACATGTACATACGAAAGATGTCATTGTTATTACTCTTTCAAATCTGTTCAGAACTAAGTTCTCTGTAGCATGTCAGTGGACTATTGGAAAGAGTATAAAAGTTGAGATGACTTCTTTCCAGACTGTCCCCTAACTATTGTTTTGCATGTTTTAAAAACCAGATATATTTTTAAAAGATCGTGCTTAGGTTAAGTAAATTATGTAGGGAAGAAACATCAAAAAGAAGTTGATGAAAAAAAGGCACATTTGCAGAGTTGAAGAGTACAAAGAGTTCCTTGCTTTTTTCCACTAACACAGAAGGAAAGGGAAACAGATATATTACAATTACGTTCTCAGGGGAAGGTGTCTGTCAGCGGACATGATTAACTCTGGCTTCTTTTTTCCCTTCTGAGGGCAGTCTTTCCCTTTCCTTGGTTTTGAGAGGCAAGTTAGTCTTCAGCAACATAGAGGCAACAGCCAGGGCTGAGACGGCTGGGATCACCCAGTTGGTCCACCAACTGGAATTAGAGTCCACGGTAGTGATAAGACTTTCCGAAAGCTTGGCTATCTTTGATCTGTCATCTGGGTGGAGCTCCCCGATGATGGACGTTTTGGACAGAAATATGGTGCATGGAACAGGTGAAGGGAGAGAGGGACAAGAGAGGGAATACAGGCTATACAATTAAAGACCATTTAAGGGGTAGTATGACAAGCTGATGAGGATGAGACAGGAAGACCCTTAGAGTTTGCTGGCCAAATTACAGAATATCAAGTTCAGTCATAAGCCTCTCTCAACCCCAAAAATTGTTGGAGAATTATTGAGGAATAGGTCAGTAGCTGACTTCATCCAGAACCTCTAGTTTCATGCTTACGATTGCACATATACATGACTATAAGTGTTGGGACCAATTAAGTCCTGGCCTTCAGCTGCTCTTCCCTGTCTAGAGCCTTCTAATTGAAGTTACTAGACGCTGTGCCTAGCCAAGAGGATCAGAGGATGGGATTTTCACCTGTTGGCCATTGACTGCAGGATATTTAAGCCTCCATGGTGCTATTAAAGAGGGGCTTCTGTACGAGTGATTGGAGGTCCGTGTGTCAGTCTGTCTCTAAGTGTGTTTCCTCAACCTCCAGCCCCTTGCCCGAAGCTCATGAACTGGGTTCTAGGGCATAGAGAACAGAGGGGGGGGGGGGCGCGGTGCGAGGCAATAAGGACAAGCATAGATTACAAACACATACAAATGAATAAAATAGGGCCCAAAATGTCCAAAAAATTTAATTTGTAAACTATTGATTAACTTTTCCACCTAGATAAATGTCAAAGGATAAGGCTAAACAGTTTATTTTAGTTATTACTCTATAATCCATATACAGCTACTTACAATAACAAGTTAGTGTCTGAAATATGAAAGAATTATTCCTCTTACTTTATGGTTATGATTATCAATCCCTGGCTAATACATGCTAAAAACATGCTCCACCACTGAAGATTTTCTTTCCAATGTATATATTCAAGTGTCTGTCTATATTAACAGAAAGAAATTTTAAAAAAATCATCCTTTAATTCATAATTTGTAATCTCATTTAATAGCTAGAATTTGACTTCTTAAATGTAATAAAAACACATATAAAATTTAGTACATATGAAAGTTTAGGATGCTAAAATAATGTTGTATAAAATATAAGAACAGAATGAAAGCTTAAATATATTCCTGTATATATATATATATATATATAAAATTTATATATATACCATTTATATATATCATATATATACAAAGAAAGACATTTGAAAGATTTATATTATGTGATAATATTAAATAAGATAATTGAATTGAAATGCATTAATCATAAATTTAAGTAACCTCCAAATCTTCAACAAAAATTTTTTTTTCTCTTTGAGACAAGGGTTCTCTGTGAAACACCCTAGCTGTCCTGGAACTAACTCTTGCAGACAAGGCTAACCTCGAACTCAGAGATATCTGCCTGCCTCTGTCTTTCAAGATCTGGGATTAAAAGCATGTACCACCACCCCTGGGTATAAGCCAATTAAATATAAAACAAGTAAAAATATTGACAAAACTACTACTAAAATCTCTCAATGCACATCTAAGTAATTCATGGGTTACTTGAGAAAAATTTTCCTTCCAGATAAAATGACTAATGCTAAAGAGGAAGTAGCATTAAGAGTTAACATTTTAGAGCCAAGAATTGCTACGCCTTTAATCCCAGCATTGTAATGCAGAGGTAAAGCAGATCCCTGTGAGCTCAAGGCTAGCTTCTTCTACAGAGCAAGTTTCAGGATAGCTAGGACTTAAGAAACCCCATCTAAAAAAAAAAAAAAAAAAAAAAAAAGATTAAAGAAAACAAAATAAAGTTAGTATTTTAGTCTCAAAATTCATTAAACAGTTTAATGCCAAGAAATCTAAATTTGATCCCAAAATTTAACCTTAAAAGGAATTTCAGAAAACTTAGGTGCTCAGTTTAACTATGTATTTCATCCTCCTGGTATTTCTTTTCAAAAAAGAAGTAAATAAAATAAAACATTTTTAGAAAACATGCACTTCAGCAATTAGAAAAAAAAAGGTTGGGTATTTTAAACATGAATACTCATTTTAGATATGTTCAAATAAAAAGGAAATAAACCTAGGATCTTGTTAAATGAAGAAAGCCCCTACTTTGACTAAAATACTTATCTCTGCCTGCTTCGTCATTCTTCCTTTCTCTTCCTGCAGCCTCTACTCCTCTCATGACACCCAATCTGTTCTTTGTCCAATGGTTCAAAGATCCTGTTCCACCATTTGCTCCTGTTACCGTTATCTTCTGCCTCATCTCAGCCAGCAGCGAGGGAGTCATTATACAACCTTTTGTGGAAACTTGTGAAACTCTGAACATAATTACAACAGAGATCAAAATACATCATAGTTCCCATGTGTTGCCAGAGGATGCCTCTCAGGTGATGCCTGGACAAAGCACCAATCTATGAGTAGCACAGAATATCATTAGGAATCATTTCACACACACACACACACACACACACACACACACACACACATAGTCCAGTAGTGTTTGGCACTGTCCTGTCTCTGGGCTTTCCAGTCTCCATTTCCTAGCTTCTTGAAGAAGTATCAGGCATGGACTCACTCTTATGGCTGGATTAAATCTCAAACTAAAGCAGACACTAGCTGACCACTCCCACAGTCCTGTCCCACATCTTACAGGTTAAACAGTGAATCAACTAAGCAGGGCTCATATTGGTTTACAGAGACTGAGCAGCAAGCACAGACCCTAATGGCTCTGTATCAACATAATTATGTTATGCCTACTATCTTGGTGATTTTGTGGGACTCCTAACAGGAGGAACAGGTTTGTCTCTTCCTCATTTTGGGTTGTTTTGTCCACCCTTGATATGAGGGTCTTTGCCTTGTCATATTGTATCTTGTTTTGTCATATTTAATTGTTGTCTTTTGGAAGTTTGCTCTTTTCTGAAGAGGAGCAAATGTGGAATGGATCTGGGGTGGAGCTTAGAGTGGTAGAGGGAGGGAAAACTACAATCATGATGTATTGTATTAAAGAAGAATCTATTTTCAAACAAAAAAAGAGATAAACAAAAAAACACCAGCATGAAATAAAGATACAACAATACACAAGACTAAATAAGGTGGTGAAATGCACCGCCTTCCCATAGTGAACTAGCTTCCAGAGAGAAAAGTAGGAAGCCTCTGGGAGGTGGTGGGGGAGAGTATATCATAATAGAAATATATTGTATAAAAATCTTTATTTGTTGTGTTTGTTTCTTTTATTTTTAAGGGGAAAAGGTGTTATTTTTAGTTTGAAATTTTAGCCCATAATTGAGGGAAGCCAGGGTAGAAACTCAATGCCAAAATCTGGTACAAGAGCTGAAGCAAAGATTTTGGATGAATGGTTCTTATTGGTTTGCTTCTTATGACTTGCTCACCTATTTTTCTTGTACAGCCCATGCTCCCATATGGGACAGCCCAGAATTGTCTGTGTACTCCCAAATCAAGTAACCAAGAAAATTTCCCACAATCATGTCATTGACCAGTTTGATAGATGTCATTCCTCAGTTGACATTTCCTCATCTAAAGTATGTCTAGGTTTGTGTCAAATTGACAAAAATAAACCAGCACACAATATCTTAGCATTATTGGCTAAAAAGAGAGAGACAAATACAGAGAGACAGAGAGATGGAGATAGAAAGACTCAGGAATAGGGTTGGATTAATAGCTCAGTCTGTAAAATGTTTGCCATAAAATGAGAGTACAGAACTTTTGTGAAAGAAAAAAATCCATTTTCAATAAAACTGAGGTTATAGAAATAGCCACTTTATTCCTTTTATAATTTTAGCTAATTTTTGAGACATATCTTCAAACTGTATGTACGTATCCACTGAACATATAAATAAAACTAGTTTTTAAAATGATAAAGGACTCTCAAAATAATCAAAAAATAAAAAAGAATAATAAAAGGGTGAAAGAAACTTTGCTTAAAATGTAGTAAAAATGAACATATTATCAGAAGAAAACAATAATTATGTCTGCCCAGAAAAACAATTTATGATATATCAGATATCTCACAGTTTATATGCAAATTCTAAGAAAGAAGAAATCAGTTGAGTGATGGAAATCACCAATTTGTTTTCCTGAAACTTTTAAGGACTTATAGGAACAATGAGTCTTCATGATAGGATATGTAAAATAAGAGTTTTGATTTGTCACCATTGAAAATTATTTTTATAAGCATAATTTCAAGCATTTTGTGAATTGTATAGAATGAAGTTTAGATTGTGATGAGGGGATTAAATGCTTTCTACTTCCTCTCTCCAACGCAATTGAGGGAGATTATGATTACATTGGGGGAAGTGATTAAGAAAAGCAGAATGAGTCACAAATACTGGAAATTAAACAGAGCTGAAATGATAACCCATTTCAAAACAGATGTGAAAAGATGCAACTGACAGGTGACAGGAAATAATAGAAAATAGAGGACCAAAATAGTCTTTCCTGGGCCCTTTCTTAACGGCCGCTTTTGATAAACACATGCTCCCAAATCAATGATTGTGAAAACTGTTGCTTTGAATGGAGCCATTTTATTATTCATAGTGAGTACAATTCTGTCATAAAAAATCTTACAGTTATGAATCCCATAAGAATAAGGAAAATAGCAAAAGCCAATGATTATGATCGTTGAATCATTGTTGAATATTACACACTATACAACAGATTTCACAGATATACATATACGCATACATAAGCTGAAATAATAATTAATGAAAAAATTATGAATTTGAGAGGAAGAAGGGGCAACATAGGAAGTGTTATGGGGAAGGAAGGGGCAGGAAGTATATTTTTCTAAGAGCTATGTATGTAATTTAAACATTAAAAAACAAGTAGAGGCTTTTTTTTAATAAAGCATTTATAGAGTTTCTATAAATATAGAAATATCTATCATCAAACTATTAAAATAAATGCAAATAGTGACTATTTAGTAAACATGGGAGATAATTTGGCATGCACTGAAAACTGAGAAATATGTCCTGTGGAAGGCACAATAATGGGCACTCTGAAATTCTGCATTATTCTTCCAGCTGAATGAATCTGTTAAAAATCTCGTCAAGTAGGACTTCATACTACAGATGCAATAAAGACAGCTAATTAGTTGACCCTGACATGAAGAAGCTATTCTAGCTTAATCACCTAGACCTAATATAATCATGAGGTTCTCCGTGAAGGGAAGACAAGGGCAAGGAGGTAGAACAAGGAAGGTGGCATTGTAATGTACACTTGCTCATCCGCTCTAATTTTTCATGGGGATAAAAACTTAATAAAAAAGATACAAATACGAAATTCCTTAAAAGAAACAACGAACTTCCTGTAAAAAGCACAGTTCTACCTACCAGCACTCTGATTTTATCCACTTAAAAATTATTTTACTTCTGACTTCCAGACTTAAAAAGCAATAAATATGTTTAGTCTCAAGCTACTGCACTGTGATATTATTTATGTGAAAGGTGGATATTTGCCAGACATTAGCAGACAGTCATTAAGGATGAAAAAGGTTTTTTTTTCTCCAAAAGTGCAATTTTGAAAAATTATAAAGCAATAAAGACCTTAGTAAAGAACCAGAATTATAGCAATATCTATAAAGGTAGATACATTTAGGAAGAAAGATAAAAACAATGAATAATCTGTGCCCTGTGAAGGAGGAGAATATCTCAGATCATGACATGAACATCGATGAGTGAGGAACCAGAAGTAAACTATTCTCAGAAGTCTGTCAAAAGTCATTCAAAGACTTAAAAGTAACTTCACAAATTGACAAGGGTAGAAGAAGTCCATGCTGAAGGAACTGAATTAGGGTATTTAACGAAAATGGCATACTTAGGTGAAGGGTATTGAGTGTTGATTTTGCTAAGACACCTTAAAGTACATACATTCAGGTCATGAGCAATTCTTTAGACTTAATAAATGAATAAAAACCACCAATTATTTTAGAAAACACAATAACATTCTCATGTGTATCTTATATTTAACCCCAGTTTCTTTACTGTTTGCCTCCATTTCTTTTATTTCAAATTATAAATTAACTGCAGATATTTATGAGGTACAATACAGATTAATGCAGGCCTAAAGGATGCATGATCAAATCATGTTAATGCATTTTCATATCTTAAAATTTTTGTGGTTAACATTTGGTATATGTATCTGTGCTTGTTTTATTTCACTAAAATGTCATTTTTAAAAATGTTTTAAAATACAGAGTCAGCTAATACATGGTCTGTGGTCACCACAGCAAGCTGCAGGTCATTGAGACTATGCCTGTCTTTGAGACCTTGCATCTTTCAATAAACAACTTTCATTTCCACATCATCCAGCTCTGGTATCTGTCATTCTTGTTCTTAGTTTCATGCATTCAAATGTTTAGGAGTGCAGCAGTGAGAACATATGGTGATTTTTCTCTGTGCATGCCTTGTTTCATTTGCTATAATGCCCTGTTATCTTATCTAGGTTCTGGTAAATGATAGAATCTCATGGGTTTTATTTCAAGGCTGATTAGCATTTCAGTGCACATATAAACCACAGTTTGAAAGTCTGTTCATCTTCTGTGAGGCAGTTTGAGTGTTTAAACATCTTGGCTTTCATGAATAACACCATTATGTATGTAGATACCCCGATACCTGTTTAACATGCTAATATCATTTTCTCTGAACACAATAATTGAAATAAGATTATTGTATGACATGATAATGCTATGCTCTTTATCTCCTATTACTGTGTTCATGAATGAATGGTGTTGCTGTGTGTGAATGCTGGATACAAATATCACTGTCATATTTGAAAGGTAGAGACAAGTTTAGGAAGTGGGTTCCCAGCCTCCTCATGAACTCTGCGTATTGAATTAAGTTCATTGGAGTTAATTGACAAAGTCTGTCTTCAATGATGCTTCTTATTGACCCATCAATTCTATTTTTATTATTCAAAAAAACTCCATACTTTCTTCTTGTTAGGTGTTAACTTACAATACTTTTATCACAGTGCTGAATAAAAATATCAATGGAAGGTGGAGCATGGTAAATTAATTGAGATGTTTATGAATTAGAAATAATAACACTAAAATGCCAAAATCACCTAAAATAGTATGCTTTTCATTGAAATCTTAATACAAATTCCAATATGGCTGCTCAAGGAAATAGGAAAACCACAAATTTGCATAGAACAATAAAATACATTACATAGCCAAATTAACTTTGACACAACAGCGAAGCTACGAGCATCACACTGGTATGTTTCAATTTTTTTTAAGGGGCTCACAACTTGGTTTTATTACCAAAATATTTCCATTAGGTGACAAACCTGAAGAGATAAGGACTCATGGAGCAACACAGATACAGTTAGGCTCTTTGGTAGCCACTCTTGGGGACAGACTTAATCTTGAAAATGCTGTTTGCAAACCATAACTATGATGTATCTCTAGGCAGTGGTTCAGTAATTATTAACTACATGTATGGCTGAATAACAATTACTATAGTTAATCAGTGAATATTGAAGTTAAATGGCCAAAGTTGATAGTTATAAAGATCAGTAACGTGATATACAGGTGAAAATTTGGGACTTTTTAAACCTGTAAATCATTGGTGAGAAGCTTTAAGTATGTTTCAAATTTTATCGCAGAAGTACAGTAGTAAAAAGTGATGGCGATGTCGCAGCAAAAGATGCATCAGTCAGCTGGAGAAGACAACCTGAAAATAAACTCACGTATCAGCTGCCGTGATATTTTCATAATGGTGGAGTATACAAATATTGGGGGGGAAATGTAGTTTCTGTAAGAAACAGGCCCCACATAGGAGCACCGGACTGAGCTCCCAAGGTCCCGATGAGGAGCAAAAGGAGGGAGATCATGAGCAAGGAAGTCAGGACCGTGAGGAGTGCGTTTACCCATTGAGACTGTGGGACAGATCTAACGGGAGACCACCAAGTCCAGTTAGAATGGGACTGATGGAACAGGGTACAAACCGGACTCTCTGAATGTGGCTGATGGTGGAGGAGGACTGAGAAACCAAGGACAACGGTGATGAGCATGAACTCTACAGCATGGACGGACTCACTGTGAGCCTTGTCAGTTTGGTTGCTCACCTTCCTGGACTTAGGGGAAGCTAGGAGGACCTTGGACTTAACATAGTGAAGGGAACCCTGATGGCTCTTTGGCCTGGAGAGGGGTGGAGTGGGGGTATAGGTGGAAGGGAGGGGAGGGAAGGGGGAGGAGAAGGGAAGGAGATAGAAATCTTTAATAAAAAAAAAATGAGGAAAAAAATAAAGGAGAACCAAATGCAAAATAAAAACAAATCCTATCACTTCTGATACAAAGATCATCTGAAAATGGATTCAAAATAAAATTCAATAAATACAAAGGCTGTACTTTCAAGATGAAGTCTTAAAAAAGAATCAGGTTCTGAGAGTAACATGGAGAAGGTGGATTGCTTCAACTCATATGGCTACTACACAGAGAGAAAACAAGACAAGCCACACACTGGGAGAAAATATTTCAAATCAACATAAAAACTCCAGGACAAATATCCAAAATGTGTAAGAATCTGCTATTGCAAAATAAAAGTAAATTGAATTCTACAATGGAATTTTAAAGGTTAAAGCAGTCCTAACAGATATTAATCAGAGCCAAACATGATCAGAAATTCAGGTTGAAATTTGGCTGATATCAGTAAAATGAGTGACTCAACACTGGTAAAAATCTAGATAGCATTCCAATATTTCTTCCATGATGCATTCTGAAAGATAATACACAGGAACACATAATAATTTCAAGAATACTAGATGCTCTTATTCAGAATCATTGAAAAAATGAGATGTGGCAAGAAGAAATATTGTAGCTTGGAAGCAGGAAGAAAAAGTTATAAATGCTTCCATGTTTAATTCAATTTACTGGATATGTGTCAGTGCAATTTATTAGGATGGGAGAGATTTTCTAAAAAAGAGTTTGGGAAGAAAACTAAGAAGTTTATCTCAGTAAGTGAACATTCAAAGGATGAATGAAAATCCACATCAATGTAACATTTTAATGCATCACTATAACCATTCTGAGATATGGATATCTCAAATAAATGAAATATATGACTGAATATTTATAATGGAAATGGATAGCTAAGAAATACTTTGCTGTAGCATGTTTTAAAATTAAAAATATTTTAGTTATGTCATGGCTAATATGAATTATCAATATGAACAAGTTTATTCAAAATGCATTTGTCATATCATGGTTAATGAATTCTTTTACTGTTATTGTCTAAAATGGATCATATGTGAGAGGAAATAAATAAGAACTCTAAGTGACCTTTAACATAATCTTCTCCAATATAAAATTAGATACTGATGATTTATGAAACGAGAACACAGTAATATAACCACGCTTATATGGTATATCTCAGATTCTTGGGAATAGGACCAGACAAAATTAGCTCACTGCTTCCATGTGCTGGCGACATGAAAAAACACCTGGGCCTGCAGAATTGGCTCTTTGAGTAACTGACAGGAAAGGGGCTACAAGTATTAATCTCATTTCTGACTTACAGAACAATCCCTTTTATGAAGGTGTCATTTATAGATGGAGACTATGTTCTCCACATTAGAAAATAAAGACTTCAAAAGTCTATTACTGGATGTAATATGAATTTATGCACTAATTTAAAATTGTATATTTTTGCAGTCTCATCTCAGCTTTCAGTGAGAACATATTCTTCTTTACAAGGATTTTATAGCTATTAACTAATTATAAAACCATGTAAGTTCTTAATAAAGCTTGACAGCTTTATTGTTTTCTCCAAACACTTGATCACTAGTCATGTTAATAAACCTTTTAATGATCTGTAACATTATTCAGAAAAAGAGATTTACCCATGTTCTACATTAACACTTTACTGAAAAATCTCACAAGAAACCTACTACATAAAGAGCCTGAGGCCAACGGGAGGAAATAAATGAAAGCATTGCCGATTACACGCATAGTACTGAACTCTCTCACTGCCTTCCGCATTTCTAGTCCATATAGAAACTACTCCTAGTTTAGTTTAGTGCTGTGTATATAGTCTTTTTACAACCATCATAATAACAGAATATCTGCTATGCTATGCATTCATTTATTTCAGTGAAAATCATGTAGTGAATTTCTTTCATTTTAAAATTAATAGTAGGTGTGTTTTCATATTTTTATCATAGCAAACTTTCTTTCTTTCATTTGCGCTACATTTTACCTATTTAAGTTTTGATAATTACGACTAATACTATGCACTTGAAATGAGGTCTCAAAGATGCCAGACAACTTGAGCTGCTAATCTCTCAACAGTGTGACAAAGCTAGGGAAGGAAATACATGCTATTATTATCTTGACGATTGATATAAGAAATAATAGCCATTCCAGAATGGTCACTAACAAAATTTTATTTTCTTTTTCTGCCTTAAGGAACTCTACACGTCATTTCTGAACCGGAACTGCTGTTCTTCACCAAGTAATGCCTTATTGCTTACATCAATTGAAGACAAGAGAAGCAAGAACTCCGTTTATACTACCCCAGACTATCAGCTATCAGATTAGACACTCCAGTAATATATCATTTTACTATTATTAAATCCATTCTGTGGTGTAGCTATAAGTGAGGGTTGGTAATATAAAGGGGGAAAAACTCATTTTTGGGTGGCATGTTTTCTCATGTGCTGTCATTCTTCAGCAGTCACATATGGATTTGGATGTAACTTACATAAATTTCGGACTTTTCCATGTACCTCTCACTGGGATGCCACGTCCCTCACACTGTTTCACTATGCTTCCTCTGAAATAAAGCCAGAGTCATACCTGCACAATCACAGCCACGGAGAAAATGGTTTGGTGTCAAGACTTCCCTGAGTATTCCAGGAAGGATAGAGTGGTCTTAAAGAAGAAACATAACCACAATGGTCCATCTCTTTTTGAAGCACTGTTCAAATTTTTCAGAATTTTTTTCCTTTTTAAAAATAAATCAGCTGCCAGAATGAACGTTAAAGACACAGATGTCTAATCTAGGACATATTCCAGTTTCTATTAAAGCAGCTATGTATCTTACAAACACTTTATATAGGAATTTAAAAATGGCCAGCAATATTCTTGATTTAAATATACATGAACATATAAAAATGGCAACATTGTATCTCCTAACAATAAAATGTGATACCAAAAAGCTGTAAGTGAGCTATTTTGGGGTTGAAATAAAAATTAGAATTCATCAAATATGATAGATATGTTCTTATTTTATTAATATAAACAATATATTTTATTGATTTAATACATTCATGTGTTTTCTCTGGTTTCTATACGTTGTTTGGGTGACATTTGCTATAACAAATAAAATAACACTGTTGCTAAATAATATTATCAATAATTATTATGAATAATATGACTTGGTTCTAATGAACAATATTTCAAAAAAATTTTATTCCCTTTCATATTTACTTTTTATACTTTAACAATTAGAATTTAGTAAATATTATGCATAATATTGGTTGAAAATTAGGATTTATCTTAGAAAAACACTAGAATTTCACAATCTATATTAAAATTAAAAGGTTTTACGATATATTGTCAATATATCATTAATGATTAACTAATTTTCTGAGTTATAAGCATATTTTTGTACACTGAATCTCTCTGTTTAGGTTTAGAACTTATATTGCATAGAATTTTGATTTTATCTAAATAATTGGCCATTATTTCAGACCCTATAGGTACTCACTACTTGCTTTTAAAAAGTTACTTCTTGAAAGTTAAATATATGAATAAAACTATCCTTTTGTCATTGTTCATCCATCACATTTCCCCCTCTAATTTCATTTTATTCCATTTATTTACGTATCTAGTCATGGAAACTGAAGGAATCCAATTAGGGTGGTCAATTTTGCCTGGTTATACCTTGAAGAAGGTAACCTGCCATTGACCATGACTGCCAAGAAATGTCACTGAAGCTCCCTTGCAAACCCTTGTTTCCCAAGAGCCAATCAAAGCACCAGGGACAGGTCCTGCACCCATTGACTGTACTGCCACATATGGAACAAGCTACACAACAGCAACATATATAGAGGGCCTAGGTCAGTCCCATTCATTCTCTCTTTTTGTTGGTTCAAACTCTATGAGTTTCTTAAAGTCAGGCCTCATCCTGGATTGCCTTGCCCAGTCTGAATACAGGGAGAGTTGCTTGATCTTTTGGCAGTTTGATATGCCATGATTTGCTACAGCCCATGAGAGGCCAGGTCTTTGTTAGGGGCAGGGGTGGGGTTGCACAGAGGGGAGGAGAGAGGAGGGACTGAGGGGAGAGCAGGTAGGAGAAACTATCTTTGGGATGTAAAGTAAATTAAAAAAAAGAATCCATTGTTTCCCAAAGCTGTGTAATTAAAGGTAAGATCTCAGACGTGCCCAACTTCCATGATGAATTTTATTGGAATATTTTTATTATATTTTTTATTATTTAAAAGTATTTTTAAGCTGAACAGTGGTGGCACACACTTAATCCCAGCACTCAGGAGGAAGAGGCAGATAGATGTTTGTGATTTTGAGGCCATCCTAGTCTACACAGAGAGTTCTAGGACAACCAGAGCTACACAGAAAAACTCTGCCTTGGGGAAAAAAGGAAAAGAAAGCAGAGTATTTAAGGTATTTAAGGTTTATTTGAAGCACGATTAATAAAAACTCAGAGGCAGAAATTGGGGTTCATACTGAAGGTCAGAAAAAACAAACAGCTAACCACTGGCTCTTACGTCTACCTCAGTATGAAATGGCAATCCTACCTTCAAGAATCTCAGAATGAGGCTGACTGAGAGCTATCTTTTCCTGTTTTATATTTCTCTCTAGTTCTGGGATTAAGGGTGTGCACCAATTCTGCCTGATTTCTATGGCAAGCTAGTGCTCCTACTGGGATTAAAGGTGTGTATCACCCCTTCCTGGTTTGCAAAGCTGGCCAGTGTTGCTATTTTACTTTTCTGATCCTCAGCCAAGCTTTATTTATTAAAATACAAATGAAATGCCACTGTATTTACTTACATATGATTTGGGATTCCCTTCTGTATGCTGTGAATATGTTTTACTGCCATTGGTTAATAAAGAAGTTTCCTTAACCTATGGTAGGGCAGAATATAGATAAGCTGGAAGAGATAGGGTAGGTGGAGTCAAGGAGACACCACGTAGCTGCTGAAGGAGAAAAATGCCAGTCATAACCTTAGATAAGCCACAGCCTTGTGGCAATACACAGATTAATAGAAATGGGTTAATTTAAGATATAAGAGTTAGTTAATAAGAAATCTGAACCATTGGCCAAACAGTGTTGCAATTAATATAGTTTCGTGTGGTTATTTGGTTCTGGTCTGCCAAGAAATGAAAGAGCAGTCACTGTCTATAATTGACACCCATATTCAGGAACATACATCCACATAAATCATACCAAAGCTTATGCCTAATCTCTTGGCCAAATTTGGGTCTGAGTCGACCAGAAATGAATGAGTCATCTCCGTTTACTATGTATACTAGTGCTCTGTGTGCATGTCTGCCTGCATAATGGAAGAGGGTTTTGGATTATGAGCTGCCATGTGGTTGCTGGAAATTGATCGCAAGATCACTAGAACAACCAAGTGATGCTAACTGCTAAGTCATCCCTCAACCCATTAACACATTTTAAATTCAAATATATTCTGACCATTGTCTTCTTCCTCCTTTTGTCTTCAAGATTCTGCCTTTTTCTGCACCAATTTAACGTTATAAAACAAACAAAAAACTGTAGCCGGGAAGAACAAGTAGTCTCTTCTTACTACATCCCCTCCAAACCAAGAAAACAGAATAAAAATCCCCCCGATTAAACAAACAAACAAGCAAAACATCAAAAAATTAGCCAAATGAAAACACACAAAAAAGAGGGGGAATTCATTGAATGTTGGTTAATTACTCGTGAGCATGAGGCCTTCCATGGAGTGCTTGAGATACTCAGTGTCTCCAGTATCACTCCATTGCAAAAACTGATTTTCAGACTCCTAGTAGCTATAAATGACAGTTTGTTTTTTAACTTTATCCTAGTGGGTAGGTTTTCCTTCATCCATTCATTAAAAAAATACAACAAAATAAAACATATGATAAAGGAGAACTATCATAGTAAATTAGGACAGGTCAAACCAATAAGAGGAAAAGAGCCCAAGAAACAGACACATTTGTTTGAAATAAAGGACATTGAGCCTACAATTCGTGATCCTAGAGAAACTAAAGAAGAAGGTGAACCCAAAGAAAAACATATAGGCACCCTCCTGGATATTGGAAGTAGACAAGATTGTCGGGCAAAAATTGGGAACTTGGGGGTGGGGTGGGATGGGGGGAAGAAGAGATGGGTAGAGAAAAGTGTGAAGGGGAGGATGGGGAGAGGTTGGGGGAATGGGATGGTTGGGATATAGGAAGGGTGGATATGGGAGCAGGGAAGTATATATCTTAATTAAGGGAGCCATTTTAGGGTTGGCAAGAAACTGGACTCTAGAGGGGTTCCCAGGTGTCCAGGGAGAAGCCCCCAGCTAGTTCCTTGGGCAGCTGAGGAGAGGGAGCCGGAAATGGCCAGATCCTATAGCCATACTGATGAATATCTTGCATATCACCATAGAACCTTCATCTGGCGATGGATGGAGATAGAGACAGAGCCCCACATTGGAGCACCGGACTGAGCTCCCAAGGTCCAAATGAGGAGCAGAAGGAGGGAGAACATGAGCAAGGAAGTCAGGGCCACGAGGGGTGCACCCACCCACAGAGATGGTGGGGCTGATCTAATCTGAGCTCACCAAGGCCAGCTGGACTGGGATTGAAAAGGCACGGGATAAAACCGGACTCCCTGAACATGGCGGACAATGAGGGCTGCTGAGAAGCCAAGGACGATGGCACTGGATTTTGATCCTACTACATATACTGATACTGGTTTTGTGGGGGGGTAGCCTGTTTGGATGCTCACCTTCGTAGACCTGGACTTCCCATAAGGCAGGGAACCCTGACTGCTCTTTGGATTGGAGAAGGAGGGGGAGGGGAGTAGGAGAGAGATGGAGGGAAATGGGAGGCGGGGAGGCCGGGAGGAGGCGGAAAATTTTAATAAAAAAATAAAATAAAAAATAAAATAAATTCAAAAAAAATCAATTTTGATATGAGCAGCATTGCTCATGATATGAGGCGCCTCTTTTCATACTCTTTTTTTTAAAAAAAAAAATAGATTAAAAGCTAGTGGAGTTTCATTAAAATTCTTCATATGTTTTTTTAATCTCAACCTTATTAAGCAAGTCTTTTTTTTTTTTTTTTTTTTCTTGTCAGACTTGAACAAGTCAATCCACAAACAGAATACTTATTAGTGACCATAAAAACAATTCTGGCCAAGGGAGGTGGGTAAACCAGTGAGTTTCTGGCATGATTTACAGAAGCACATCTGAGAGGTTGCTCATCAAAACATGTGTGACCTGAAGGCAGCCTTATCACGGAAAAAAAAAAAAAAAACAACTCCAACACTGAAGGTGACTCAGAAAAGCTGTGTTTCTGAAACTACTGTCCATGTTTCAGGACCCTCTAATGAGAAGCCTCCTCTATTTTAGCAATTCCTTAAGAATTATATAACCTCAGAGAGGGACCTCCTTAGTGGCATAATGTTGTGACTTCCCTGAGTGTCAGAAATTTGGTGGCATTCCTAAGCCTTGTATTTCAATAACTTCGTAAATATTATGAGGCTCTATCCTCCTTCCAAGAGAAAATCCTCAGTATATAGGAAGCAACTACACAAGAGGCTTATACTTACATTAATTTCTCGTTTGTGTGTGTTTTCAAAGCAGATGCACAATTCTAGACTTTCTATATGTTAGCTTCCAGAGCTTAATAAAAATATCTAAAAATAACATTATTAAGATTTTGACTTCAGGATTTTATTTTTTTTACTTCAGTATTTTAAAATACACAGTTTGAGAAGCATATGTATGTATATATATTTATATTTTCATATTCTCTGAATCTGAGCAATTATCATTTCTACCTCTTCCTCATTAAAGTTTGAAAAAAAGTAGAGTAGTTATCTGGGACATCAAGACAGGTGTCCTCCCTAAAGGAAGATTGTGCACTGTTCCTCTACCACCAAATTAAGCCCTAAAGAAAGTGTTGGAGGTGGAGCAAATTATAGAACAGATGTTTGGTGTATGTGCTTAACACATTCACAAAAGATTAGCTTCTGCACACAGAATGGTTCTCAAACTAGTGCACAAAAACAATGGTTATGTATAACCAATTGGCTGATAAGAGGGAAGTAGCTTCTTTCCTTGTACAGTGCTATAACTTAAATGGAGCAAGACGGTTTTTCTCCTTTGTCTAAGAATTCAGTGCTGAGAGCTTGCTTGTAAACAGGGGTAACAGGGCTATCTGAACAAACAGATTATAGCAGTATATGTTGAAATAAATGACATTTTGACACTGATGTATTGCCAACTCTAGAAATAATGAAAACAAAAAGGACCAGAGAAGAAGACAGACGAATTCAGTGGATGGAAATTTAAGAGACAGCAGATCTGTGCAAAAGTCTATAGAATATCTTGGTGTTGGACTAGTACGTCTCAATACTTTTTTGCATAAAGTTAAAATTAAGGGATACAAAGCACACACATACACAGAAGTGACAGCAGGGGATAATGACTTTATTTTGAATTGCTTTTGTATATTTAAATTTATTTTACAACCAACAATGTTGAACTATAGTGTATAATTAGAAAATTATAATTAAGTTTCCTCCATAAATGTAAATCATTATGTCCTTCCAAATTGCATTATGCACTTGAAGACGGACAAAAAAATTTTAAATGAATCAATAAATTCTTAAATCTTAACCAAAATGATGATCATACAAAGGTCTTCTTTTGAAATAAATGAAGGATAAAATATACCCTGCAAGGACTTTCTTTCAGATAGAGAGGTAAACATGATTTAAGTTATGATTCTAAGAGTACAGCATTTCAAGTGGATAAGGTGCATTGCCTAGGTTGGACTGAATTAACTTGTGCTAAAAGTAATATATATATATATATATATATATATATTGCATTTCTTTCCATAGATCTGAGATCGTCAGACCCTATGAACTTGTTATTATTTAACGCAATATGAATGTGAATTTCTTATTTATATTTTAAGCATAAAAATGAAATAAGAAAATTCAGGACAGTTTGTGCATAGGTGGACTGTGTATCTGTAGACCATTTTATTACTCAGGAAACTGAAGAGAATAGAACTCAATTTTTAGATTTTTTTAACTAAACTTATCATCAATTCTTTCAGGTACTAAGGTCATTAAAACTTCATCTGTCCCTATTATGACTATATTAACAGAGCCATTTTGTTTATAACATGGTCACTAAATTATACACAAAATTATATTGTGTTATTCTATAGAATTACTTATTTTATTTAAATAAAGATCTTTACTAATGAGGGTTAGTTAATAAATATAAGCAAAAGAAAATGTGCAAATACCTATACATATTGCATTTTTTAATTCTCTGTGTATCAAAGTTACATCCAAGAACAGTATATACCTAAAGGTTCTTTCTCAGATCTAAAGAATGCTGGCTTGTGACTCTGCTCAGGAGTCCTCATTGCTTTTGTTGCTACTGGCTTGCTCTAACTACCTTCAGGAGATGATTCATAATTGAATGAAGAGATTCCATTAACTTGAATAAAAATTCCATTCTAATTGAAATTTCATGTTCCTTTAAGCTTTCTACTACTTTAAAAAGTGACAACATTTTTACAAATAGGTAACACAGATAATTACTTAAAATAATATCAGTTTCTTATTTTTCTGAAGGTCAGTCTTCTAATAATGAATACCACTACTTTGAAACTACTGGCTTTTTACCTGCAAAAAGTATCAAGCTATATAATGAACTATTATAAAAGTATTATAAAATAAAAGTATGATACTAGCTATACCAATAATGTTTCTTCATACTACATGTGTTTCTTATACACATATTCATTTAAAATATTTCATTTGAAAGAGCTTTATAAAATATCAAAACTTCATGGTAAAAATGATTCAGAATGTCAGGATTTAATCAATGTTTAGCCCTATATTCATCAGAGAAGCTTCTCTGTTTAGTAGATTGGATTCAGACAGGTAACCACAACCTGCAATGTTCAAAGAGTGAAAAAAAGACAACTTTTAAACACTCAAAACCTTAAGTTTAAGTATCTAAGTGGATGAGAAAGGTGAGGATTTTCAGAGCCAGAACCGATAGATGACTCCAAGGAAATGCTGTGTTCAGATACAACCAAATTGGAAAACACATGAACTCACAGAAACTGTGGCAACTTTCAGGAGACCTGTGACAGTTCAAGGAATATGGGGCCCTAGCACTGAGAAGGAGAAATAGATAACCATGTTCCATCTCTCAACAGGAAATTATTTGCAATTTATACCCACTGGCAAAGGAAAAACAATTTTCTCCAACGGAGTGTCATTGGGCATATCATTGACACACCAGGACAGGCATCATATCCAGAAATAGTTTGCCAACACACACACACACACACACACACACACACACACACACACACACACACACATACACCAAACAAACAAACAAAATCATTCCTGCTTTTTGTTGTGTGTGTGAATTTATGCCTTTTTGTTGTTGTTGTTGCTGCTGCTGCTTTTGCTTGTTTTTTTTTTTTCATTTTTGGATTTTTTTTTTGAGAGAGAGAGAGAGAGAGAGAGAGAGAGAGAGAGAGCAATCCTAAAGTTGGATAGGTAGGGAGAAGGGTAGGATCTGACAAGGTTTGTCAGAGGGTAAACATTATCAAAAAACATTGTACGATAAGTTAAATTAAAAAGGGGAAAGATTATGACTTATTTTCAAGGTTTTAGAAGTAACTTTAATTATTTTATTTATTCATTTATATATTTATTCATCTCATTCACTGCGAATGTTTTGTATTTTATCTTAATCAACTCTAATACAAATCTCTTCTCCAGTTTCTTTTTCCTTTTATGCCAGGAATTGGCACTATAATTACTTAACTTTCCTTTTCTCTAAATTTTCATCCTTCTATTCCTTTCTTCTTCCCTCCCTTCAGTATTTCTTCTCTTCTTTATTTTCCTCCTTTCTCTCTTTTTTCCTTCCACCCTGATTAATAATATGGTTACTTAACAAAATCATAGGTATTTTATTTTGATGTCAAATGTATATAATAATTAACATAAGATACTTTATGAGCTTCTTTTCTAATTTTCTCAAGACCTTTTTTCTGATGTCAATCTAGCTTTTCAAAGCAGTATTGTAACTATAGAATATTATATCTGAAAAATATTACTAAAATATATTATATGTATGTATATATTATATGTATGTATAGCGGAGGACTTCATTTCAGTGAGTGAATTTTTGACACATTTTATATGAGACAAAACTGTTATTCTGATAATGACTCTATTACAGATAAATATTTAGCAGTATAAAGGTTTGACAATACTCCATTACAATACATAGTCGGAACAAATGTCATTGCAATAATCACACTTGGATAAAATATAAGTGATGTGGGAGAGTCTTCTGTTTGAGTTGATTTCATTGGCTAATAAAGAAACTGCCTGGCCCATTTGATAGACCGCCCCTTAGGTGGGTGGAGTAGACAGAACAGGAAGAGGAAGTGAGGTAGAAGGATCAGTAAGATGCCACGCCTCTCCTAAGTGAGACAGACCACCGTGCCTCTCCAGAGAGAGAAGCCAGACGCGATGAAGCTCCAGCCCAAGATGGACATACGCTAGAATCTACCTGGTAAGGCACCACTTTGTGGTGCTATACAGATTATTAGATATGGGTTAGTCAAGATGTGAGTAAGAGGCTGAAAGTAATGGGCCAGGCAGTATTTAAAAGAATACAATTTGTGTGTTGTTATTTCGGGGTATAAGCTAGCCGTGCGGGAGCCGGGCTGCGGGAAGCCAGCCCGCAGCTCCACACTACAGAATGGCGCCAACGTGGATAACTGAATCTACAGAAAACCTGAGAAAGCTTGGGAAAGAATAGAGTAAAGCATGTTTTCTTGATAGCAGCAATTTCTCGGATCTGAGCAAGCGTTCTCATCTAAGAGAGGCTTCCTGACTCAGCTTTAGCTGCAAAACCCTGCAGCTCTTTTAAGAGATCCTGTCGCGAAACACTTAAATGGCGTTGATAAAAGCTGACTGCATGCTTGTTTGTTTTCAGCCATAGCAGGAAAAAAGTTGTGCTGTTTTAAAATGCTGGCGTTCTTGTCTGTACTGCCAGGACAAACTCTGACTCTTTCAAGCAGGCGGTCCTGACTGTTGTTTGACACTGTTGCAGCTTGCTTGCTGGCAGGGACCTTGAAATGCCATAGAGTTGTGGCGATAAACATGGCTTCTGCGGGTACCTCCACCATGAGGGTAGAAAGCTAAGGCATGGGCTGGATCCAGCCGCCAAAGTTATGGATTTAGTTCTACCGATTTTGGTGGGTAAATTAAAGACTTATGTGGTCACAAAAAGAGAGATATACAGTAAAAGAAAGATTCAAAGTTGAAGAAAATATCTAAATGGTTTACAATGTATTAAAAGTATATGCAGGCTAGTTAAAGTTCTTAAAAGTAAAAAAGAAAAAGAAAAAAGGAAGTAGTTTGTTGTGGTGGTACACACCTTTAATCCCAACACTTGGGAGGCAAGGTAGATTGACCTCTGTTACTTCAAGGTGTGGTAGCACACACCTTTAATCCGAATGCCTGGGAGGCAGAGACAGACAGATCTCTGTGAGTTCAAGGTGTGGTAGTACACACCTTTAATCCCAGAACTTGGAAGGCAGAGGCTGACGGATCTCTGAGAGTTCAAGGACAGCCTGGTCTGCAGAGTTATCCCAGGACAAAGATATACAAAGAACTTACCAAAAAATAAAAAAAAAAAAGTAAAAATAAACGAAATAGAGGTTAAAATAAAGCCGTACAAAGATGGAAAATATACGGAGAATCTTGATACTGTATACTATTATACTCTCTTTGAATTGTTTGAATGCTGAGGAAGAAGCAATAGCTGCTAAAAGATATTTGTTTACAAATGCTGCTGAACTAATCCAAGATAGATATTTTGAAAATACCTTGACTTCAGAATTTAGATCTAAGGATATGATGCTTTGGAAAGGAGTTTCTTTTGTTTTTACAGAAAATGAGACCGTGTGGATTGCTTCTATACCAATATGGTATGATAGACCACGGCCTCCTGAAAGGTTGCTGTGAACACCTTCAGAAAATTACTTCACCCAACTGATGCCTGAGATGAACCTGGCACACAGGTTACACCATGAAAGACCTAATTAACAGCGTCCCCATTCAGCAGGAAGCAGTTTGGAGAGAAATAACTGCGCCCATTTTCCCAAATATTGTTTATAAATGTTCTTTTACATTTAAAGGGGGATATAATATGGAGATGAGTAATTTGCATTGATATGGATTTGGCTTTAGTGATTTAAATTTAAGGTCAATTTTGTTATATGTATATGTATTTCTGATACTGATTAATGTATTGTGATTGTGTAGTTCATTTAAAAATGTAATGTATATAGGTTGTTAATGGATAGTTATCAATATTAGTAAAACTTGTAGTTATGTTAGTTAGATTTTCTAGCTATATAGAGATTTATTTAAGTTACATAGGCATTCTTCATATCTTTCAAAGACTACAGAATATCGCATTTTAGATGTTTTAATAACTTAAGGCTTTTCATGACAATGAGACACATCAGCTCCTGGCAGCACCAATCTACTTCAAGAGGAAGATGGGCATCGAAGAGGATCCTTATGGAGTTTGATAGCCACTTGGGCAAGAAACTGCTCTTGCCTGAACTGTTGGCAGAAACTGGACACAAAGAACCCAACGAGAGAGGACTGCTGAACTTGCCTAAATGTGAGATGATTCTTTGGGGTTCCTAATTCAAGAAAGAGTCTGCGAGACATTCTGAAGGACACAGCAGATAGTGACTGAACTACCTTTGAAATTTCCTGATCATGGAAATGTCTGCTGGAAACTATGGGCCTGTAGGCTGAAGATGGATGCCCCAACAGTACAAAAGAACTTTGGGTGACTGTCCAGGCAGTGAGATGTCTCTGTCATTTCTAGAGTTTTGGAAGTAGCTTACTTCTTGTTCACCTAGGTAATATTGTGTCCTTCTGGAGTCTCTGATGGAGTTGAAGAATAGATAGATAGTTATAGTTGTTTTCCTTTGTTATGATAAAAGATAAAGTAGATATAAATATTGTACCTGTAATTCTTACTTGATAACTGTTTTGTTATATGTAATTTTACTATGTTAAAGTTAAAGCCTTCTTTTTATTGTTTAAACAGAAAAAGGGGAAATGATGTGGGAGAGTCTTCTGTTTGAGTTGATTTCATTGGCTAATAAAGAAACTGCCTGGCCCATTTGATAGACCGCCCCTTAGGTGGGTGGAGTAGACAGAACAGGAAGAGGAAGTGAGGTAGAAGGATCAGTAAGATGCCACGCCTCTCCTAAGTGAGACAGACCACCGTGCCTCTCCAGAGAGAGAAGCCAGACGCGATGAAGCTCCAGCCCAAGATGGACATACGCTAGAATCTACCTGGTAAGGCACCACTTTGTGGTGCTATACAGATTATTAGATATGGGTTAGTCAAGATGTGAGTAAGAGGCTGAAAGTAATGGGCCAGGCAGTATTTAAAAGAATACAATTTGTGAGTTGTGATTTCGGGGCATAAGCTAGCTGGTGGCTGGGAGCCTGGCGGCGGGAAGCCGGCCCGCAGCCCCTCCACTACATATAAGAGAACCTCAATCTCAATGTCATGAGTCTTGAATATCATAGTCTGCTATTTACTAAAAACTGACCTTTATTTTCTAAACTTTATCCTTGTTGGAGACTAATATTCTGTTCTTTCTTTTCATCCATATAATATTAGAAGAAAAAAGATGAAAATTCTCTTTAAAGTAATGAATTAAAATTACAAACAAATTTCTCAAAAATTGTGGAGATTATTTTATTTTTACCACTTCCCTTGGTGATAAAACTGGAATGTGGTATGAAACACATCACCCCAAAGTCATGACAGCAGAAGCTTGAAGCAGCTGACAAAACATTGAGATATTCAACTGATCATTGCTTAGATTGATTAATAAATTGAGACAGACCTGGAAATCAGATAAATGGGTTTATAGCTGGTAGAAAAAGGAAGAAGAAAGTGAGATATTAAGGATGTTATAGAAATCATTAAGAAGTGTGCGTATATGAATCAATATTCATTGACACCTAAAAGAAGCTATCCAAGATAGGAACAATGGCCATTAAGAGTATAGAGAATAATCAAGGTCTGTTAATCAATAGCATATGAACAGTTTACAACAGAATAGCTGAATGTTAAAGGATTCTTTTTGTTTATTTGGTAGTCAGAAAATTGTAAAAACAGATCATGAGAAATGAAGATGATTTGGAAAGAGACAGGGGCAAGCATACTGAACATCCCAGGTGTGTATGATAAACATAGTCAAGGTCACCCTGTGGAAAGTGAGTAGGCTATTTTGACGCACATGTGGACTCTGCGTATATTTGTGATGTTAGTTCTACATCTGAAATATATGAGTGACTGGAGATAGACCAAATGTAGTACAATCTTTGTACACCTGTGGGTATACATACATATGACATACAGATGTGTCAGTTTGTATATCCATGCTTGAAAATCAGAGGTCAATGCCAATATCTTCCTGTATTACTTCCTATCTTATTTTTTGAAATGTTACTGCAATACATTCATTTTTCCAAATGCTCGTTCTTGATTGTACAGCCACTTCTCGGAGAGGCTATATCAATGCAGACATCACAGTATTTTGGATCATAAAATCTTTCTGCCATCTCTTATTAATGTTCATGAGTCATTGATGTGGGAGCTTCAAATGATATGTAAGCGCGGATTGCTGGAAAAAGAAAAATTAGCACCTCTCAAGGATGAGGGTCCTATTGGTTTTCTAATGTAGTGTGGTCAGTCTTTATGCTCGATATACAAACAGCAAAACTGGATTCAGTAGCTTGTAATTATGTAAGTGTACATAGACACAATCACACATACACATCTTTATGCAATCACAACCATGATAAACAGACTATTACTTTGAGTATGAGGGATCATAAAAGGGCTTGAAGCAATGGTAGATGACAAGGACAAGAGGAAGAAAGGGAGGGAAGAAAATGATGAAATTCTATTTCAATTAAAAACATGTTTTAAAATATCATTTAGGAGATGAGCAAAGATTTCAGGTCAAAGTTGGTTCTTAACAAGGAAAAGTAAATTATACCATGACTTCCTTTTGTGGAATGCTGTAATATTATACAGAAATATGAGAGAATAGATGTTTATGTAGAAGAAAACATGAATATCTTTTGAATCCAACTAATGAAATGGATCCAAATTATTTGAAGAAGTTCAGGATTAGACAGGTAGTGGGCAGATTAGGATTCTATGATAGAGCAGGACTGAAAGCAGACAAGTTTGTGATCAATGTGAATAGGGAAGGTGTGTGTATATATACCTCCAAAATTCATTTTAGTAGAAAAATATACAGCAAAATTATTCCCCAAGGCTTCAAGTCTCTAGAAAAGAGTTGAAAATAAACAAAATCGTCAGAATGAAATATGGAGGTGTGTAAATACTAATAAGAGAAATAGTTGATGGAAATAGCAGACTTTTTCCTCACATAAACAGCAAAAATATACAGTGGAGGTCATCCAGCATACTGACATTGACAAGAGTTATTAACATATTGGATATAGAGTTGTAAAATCAGTGAGATCCAATTTCTCTTAAAATTTTGCAGGAGTACTTGCATCTTTTGGCCACAAATATATACTTATAATTTGAATATCTTTAAACAAATTGTTGCGCGAAAGGTCACTACCTTAGGGCATGCATGGTAAACCAGCTTTATTTTTCTTGGACTCATTCTGCTTACATATGAAATAAAAAAAGAACAAGTTCTAGTCACCTAAAAATAGAAGTGTATCCAAGATAATAGGTCAAAGTGTATTTTCTATGCTCCCAACTACCTGTATGTGAGAAAGACTGTCATGAGTCTGTTCTCTAAAAGCTTTACAGTGATATAGCACAAGCATTATCCTGGGGATGAAATTCCCTGCTGTCATTTCAGGACACATGACAGAAACATTGAGGATACCAGAGGCATTTTGTGAAAAGGTGGCTTTCTGAGGCCGTGGCCTTTACCACAGATCTCACTTTCTGTACATAAGGGAACAAATAACCGGAAGCCCTCATAACTGATTCTAGAGATAAAATACAAAGGTATGAGAAAATAGAATCAGTGCAAACATTAAAGTCAGGACAGCAGAGTTTAATTTCTGTCTCTCATACTAATGTAAGGCACCAGGATGAAAAGGAGCTAGGTAGATTGTCCAGGTTTAAGATCAAGGGAAAAATAGATTCCTGCACCAGAATGAAAACTTTTTTTAGAATAATTCTCTCAGTGACATGGAAACACATTTTTGAGTGGTTTTATTCAAATTATTGATAAATTCTTTTTTTTTCTCTCTCATGGTTTATTTTTTTTATATTTAAAAATTTCCATCCCGTCTTCCTCCCCCTTCCCTCCCTTCCTTCTCCCCCTTCCCTCCCCTCCCCTCCACCCCTACCTCCCCTCCCTCCCTCTCAAGGCCAAGGAGCCATCAGGGTTCCCCACTCTATACTAAGACCAAGGTCCTCCCAACTCCCCCCAGGTCCAGGAAGGTGATCGACCAAGCTGAGAAGGCTCCCACAGAGCCCATCCATGCAGAAGAATCAGAGCCCAGCGCCATTGTCCTTTGCTTCTCAGTCAGCCCCCGCTGTTGGCCACATTCAGAGAGACGGGTTTGGTCGCATGATCCATCAGTCCCATTCCAACTGGAGTTGGTGATCTCCCATTAGTTCTGTCCCACCGTCTCTATGAGTGAACGCACCCCTCACGTTCCTGACTTTCTCCCTCATGTTCTCGCTCCTTCTGCTCCTCATCAGGACCTTGGGGCTCAGTCACCTTCCCCATCCGTCGCCAGCTGGAGGTTCCCTCACGGTCCCGTCCCTGTGTCTCCCAAGCTTTCCCTAGTGTTCTCAGGTGTCCTGCTCCTGCTCTAAGGCCATCCACCCAAAGGGGTCAGACTCTGGCCTCCAGGCAGGTCTGAGGATTCCTGCGGAGGGGTGCGGGCTCCTTCAGATTGTGCTGCCAGGTTCGCTGTGTGGTTTTCCATCCCGCCCTGCCCCCACCTTGGCCCTTTTGTCTGGGCTGCGACCCTGGGCTGCCTGGAATCCCTGATCCTGTCCACTGACATTCCATCTGAACTGGTGAGTGAATGCGGACCCTGGGGTAACCTGCCCTGGAAGAGAGCACAGACCCCCTACCCCCACTTCCCTCTGCAGGCTGGTGTCTATTTCTCCCGTCCCTGTGTCTATTGATAAATTCTTATTAAATGTGAATCTGTACTACCAATATTTCATCAATTGACAGCTGTAGCAACAATTAATGAAGCTATCAACACCATGGGAGGACAGGAGATGCAAAATCCATTACTTCAAATCTGCATTTCTCCTACATGCCATTTACTAAGATATTATCACATCAAGGTTGGTCACTTAGTAAAGGATCTGATCTTTGCACATTAAAAATTCCAAGAAACAGAATACAGCCTTGGAGCAATGGCATTCCATAGAGTTAATAGATTCAAGAATCTTGTGCTGAACTGAAGAATTCTGTGAATAGTTGCCATGCTGCCAATGTGTTTTTTTTTTTTTTTTTCAAAGACCTACTTGCTTCTTCAAAAGAACAGCAGGAACGGGCATAACTTGTCTCTTTTTTTATTTTTTTATTTATTTATTTTAGAAAGAAGGGAAGGAAGAAAGAGTGTAAGGCATACATACAGACATAGACACACACATTCTAATTATAGATGGTTGTGAGCTGCCATGTGGTTTCTGGGAATTGAACACAGGGCCTCTGAAAGAGCTGCCAGTGTTCTTAACCTCCAGCCCCATGCGGCCACTTTGTAACCACATTTATAAACAATAGATGACAGGAAGAATGAAGCTCACAGTTGAAGTGACTATGGCCATCAGATCCGTACCAATGCAATGTATCTATCTTTATAGCACTTCTGCCTTGCTAAAACCTCTTTGTGTTCCTAATGCTACCTAACCAGGTCTATGCCCTTATTTGGTCACTTCCTCCTCCTTAGGTCTACCACTGAAGTCCAACTTAGAAAGTATTGAACTCCAGCAATTGAAACCCCCCTTTGGTTCACCTAATTCTAGAAGCAATCCATTGTCCCTACAAGACAAACACACTTTTCTCCTTTCCCGTGTTCTCTTCCTCTTCTTCCTCATCTCCTATCTCTTTTACCACTTCATCCTAACCCATTCTAATACAGATCTCCCCTTTTCCTCCTTGTTAAAGTTAAGCCTGCAAGGTTATTTGGTGTTATTTTCTTCGAATCAGAAAGCAGTCACTTTAACGTTTCTTCCCTGATTTATAAAGGACCTCTCTGTGAAAACGGGTGTCCGGGTGTGGTTCGTGACTAATCAACGGTCTGCGTAGGAGTACTGCTGTGTTGTACTCCTTCAACAACAGCATACACATGTTTATTTTTGTGGGTTAACCTGAATTAAGGTAAACTCAGCTTCTGAATGCACCAAAACCGAATTAATTTTTTTCTTTTGTTGCTTTTCTTTTGGAAGGGGTATTGGGGATCCCCCACACACATTCACTCCATGCCAGATACCAAAGAAAGATGGCAGAAAAACTTGTGAAGATACAGCAAATGCAAAAACCCTCCAGGGTCTGTGGTCTTGCGGCCGTGCCTATCAGAGATTTATCCACGAGGGTTTGTTTTCTTGTAGGAAAATCCCTTTAAGTCAACTGCCATGTGCTCTTACTCCAACATGGTCAGCAGCACAAATTCAACACAAACAAAAACAAGAGTAAACTGCTCTTCTGCATCTTTTGTTCCTACAGACAAAACTTTGACCAAACAATTGGCATAAGAAAATGCTTGGAATAATTTTCAGGTTCACTTATATAATTTTTTTTTCAAATTTTTCAGTTGAAAAGGAGTCATGACTTTGGTATCAGTCATATCTGCATAAGCAAGTTTTACCAGTGATGAAGTCAGAGTGAACAGAAACAATGCATGTATTCACATCTTTTCACACATACACACACACACACACACACACACGCACGCACGCACGCACACACACAAACACACACAAGCTGAAATGATAATTATTTCTCATCATGTAAACAGATTTTTCTACTCTGTATTTGTTTGGGTTTAATTTTTTTTTCTCTTTGGCTCCATTACTATTATTTTTTATGCCATCATGGTTGTTACTACTTTGTACAATCTCAGAACAATTTCTTTCTTAGTTTTATTTTCTTTTTTTACTTTTACAAAGCATCCCATTATTGTGCATATTTGTGGGGTACAATGTGATTTTTCAATGCTTGTTTTAAAAATTGTATGATGAAATCAAAGTAATTAATACATGTGTCATTAAATATTTAGCACTGCTTATGATCAAGGAATTCAAAATTGTCTGTAGTAACTTTTTTCAAATAATCTATTATGATTGAGATTAACCTTGGTTATCCTTCCGTGATATAAACCTTTACTTATTGCTTCTATTCAACTGATCCTTTTATTTGTTTCTGTATTATCATCCCATTGAGCTTGAACCCCATTTCAAACCCTTTTATCCCTTCTCTCAGCAAGAACCAAATTCATACTGATATGAAAAATATTGGGGTGACTTAATATTAACCAAGTTTAGACTGTTTGAATTTATGAATTTGCATCATTATACTACAATATTTTACATAAGTATATTCTAAATTAAAGTTATTTACACCTGTCAGATTGGCTAAAATCAAAAACACCAATGATAGCCTTTGCTGGAGAGGTTGTGGAGTAAGGGGTACACTCATCCATTGCTGGTGGGAATGCAAACTTGTGCAACCGCTTTGGAAAGCAGTGTGGAGGTTTCTCAGGAAATTTGGGATCAACCTACCCCAGGACCCAGCAATCACACTCTTGGGAATTTACCCAAGAGATGCCCAATCATATTACAAAAGCATTTGTTCAACTATGTTTATAGTAGCATTATTTGTAATGGCCAGAACCTGGAAACAACCTTCAGTGGAAGAATGGATGAAGAAAGTGTGGAATATATACATATTAGAGTACTACTCGGCGGTAAAAAACAATGACATCTTGAATTTTGCATGCAAATGGGTGGAAATAGAAAACACCATCCTGAGTGAGGTAACCCAGGCCCAAAAAGATGAACATGGGATGTACTTACTCATAATTGGTTTCTAGCCATAAATAAAGGACATCGAGCCTATAATTTGTGATCCTAGAGAAGCTAAATAAGAAGGTGAATCCAAAGAAAAACATATAGTTATCCTCCTGCATATTGGAAGTAGACAAGATTGCCGGACAAAAAATGGGAACTTGGGAGTGGGGTGGGATGGGGGATGGGGGGATTGGGAGAGAAAAGTGTGAAGTGGAGGATGGGGAGAGCTTGGGAAATAGGATGGTTGGGATATAGGAAGGGTGGATGTGGGAACAGGGAATTATATATCTTAATTAAGGGAGCCATTCTAGGGTTGGCAGAGACTTAACTCTAGAGGGGTTCCCAGGTGTCCAGGAAGATGCCCCCAGCTAGTTTCTTGGGCAGCTGAAGAGAGAGAGCCAGAATGTCCAGATCCTATTGCCACATTCATTAATGTCTTGCATATCACCATAGAACCTTCACCTGGCGATGGATGGAGATAGAGACAGAGCCCCACATTGGAACACCGGACTGAGCCCCCAAGGTCCTGATGAGGAGCAGAAGGAGGGAGAACATGAGCAAGGAAGTCAGAACCGTGAGGGGTGCGTTCACCCATTGAGACGGTGGGACAGAACTAACGGGAGACCACCAAGTCCAGTTGGAATGGGACTGATGGAACCGGTGACCAGACCGGACTCTCTGAATGTGGCTGACGGTGGAGGAGGACTGAGAAACCAAGGACAATGGCAATGGGCTTGGACTCTACAGCATGGACGGACTCACTGTGAGCCTTGTCAGTTTGGTTGCTCACCTTCCTGGACTTAGGGGGAGTTGGGAGGACCTTGGACTTAACATAGTGAAGGGAACCCTGATGGCTCTTTGGGCTGGAGAGGGAGGGAATGGGGGTATGGGTGGAAGGGAGGGGAGGGAAGGGGAGGAGGAGGGGAGGAGATGGAAATTTTTAATAAAAAAATGAGAAGAAACACCTACATGACCAATCATATTCACTATTCGTAGAAGCAAGTCACCCAGTATGACATTCTTTGAGTCATCTCTCTCTAAAGCATGTATGTATATGATATTGGGGGGTCAAATATAGATCCTCACATGCAATGAAGCACTCTGCAACTAAGCTGTGCCTCTGCTTTTTTTTTTTATTTTTTTGTATTTTTGTCCCAGATTTTCATTAAGTTCTCTAGGCTGATTTGGTCTCATTTTGTAAATCAGAAAAGTCTTGAACTTTGATCTCCTGCCTCAGACTTGAAAATAGCTAAGATTACATGCTTTCACCACAAGGCCCAGTTACACAATCTAGGTCATATATCTGAGCTTGCTGGCTCAATAGTCTTAAGAGTTAAGCTTAGTGGATTTTCTTTGGTTAAAGTTTATTGTGAGGGGAGAAATCAGATATATAGCAGGAGAAGAAATGGAGGGAATGAATGAAAAAACATGGTGATTGGAATGAATATGTGTATAGTAAAATGATGTGTGTGTATATATATGTATATATATACATATATATGTGCAAAAGCTATATGAAACCCTTTTTCTTATAAACTAATTTAAAATAATTAAGAATAAATCTACAACTAGGGGACTTTCTGTGTCTCTGTTATAAAACCTCCTAGTGCAACTATAGGCAGTAGGGAAATGTATAGAACTAAGGGGAGACAGAAATATTATTTGGTCTAAGAACCATAGATATAACTATGGGTTTATGGGGAACACCAATCTCTGGGACAGACACCAGACGATGCAAGAATCCACAGAAGTCTCTTTATTAAGAGGTGAAATGGAAATAACCCACTAATGAATACAGAATGAAGCACCACAGACACTTCATTAACCAGGGAAAGCTGAAGAAAGCTGGAACTGATTACCAAGCCAGGACATCGGGGATCCTTCCAAGTCCATGATAGTGGGCAACCCCTATCTTCAGTTCTTATCTGGTTATGTACTCAGAGCAGACCATGGCCATAGTGGTAGTCGCCCCAATATCTTTGGTTAAACTAACGAAGTTCCCATAACATATGGGCATGAAATATTATTCCTGTTGTGATTCTATAGGGATGTTAAACCATCACTGGCCAAAATTGGGCATTTATTCTAATTAGAGTTTTCAAGGAGAAAGTATTTAATCATGGCAACTAGAAATACTTATCTTTCTCTGTGTTGCTTTCTTTCCACCCATCCCTAAAGATTCCCCATATTTTAATCAGGTGATTCCACTTGTGAAAAAGAAAGTGTTTAGGGTGACTCCAAATGTAAATAACATGTGCCTGTTAAGTAAAACACAATTTTGAGTGAATTCACAGTCCTTTTTCAATGACTGATATCTGATTCAACCTATATTGGGTTAGAAATGACTATTCTCAGAAGGCACTAGAGAAGGCGAGGTTGTCCTTTAAAGAGAAAGTCTCAAGTAAGAAAAATCATTGGATAAACTTTGTACTATGTCTAAATCCATCCTAATTTTCCAATCCAGCTGTCCAAACAGGTAAACGCTGTTGAATTGCTTGATTTTTTTTTATCACCTAGTGGAATTCATATCCTGTTGGATCCAGCCTGACTGGTCCATATGTTCTCGAGAAGCAGAGGGTTGATTGAGGAAACAAATAGATGAGAGACAGAAGATTGAGTCGGGACGTCTTCTAGTGATTACTGTAACAAAAAGTCTCACATTTATTGCTTACAGTACTTATATACTCCAATCTAAAGGGGAGGGCACAAGTCTTCCTCGATACAAAGAACAAGCTAGTGTGATTATCCCCCTTACACCTCAAAAACACCTGGTAACCACACTCTAAGTCAAACATGGCTTTTGAGGATCAAAATATCCAGTTGTCATACCATTGGTCAAAGATCCTGTTGTTCATCCTTGAGGAGCAAGAAGATTTGAATTCTCTGACCTTTAGTCAAGATGGAACAAATCCAAAACTGGGCCTCCACAATATTCATGTACCTCAGTAGGAGCATCGATAAGGAGAAGTTTATTTTATGTTATTCTATTAAATTATTGGAGTTGTGTTTGTCTTATTTCAATTTTATGACCTTAATTAGAAATGACACAGTACCCACAGTAAAAATCCTAAAGCTTTGCTCAGTTCCCTGTTGAGTCTCATTGGTATGATCATGACGATGTTGAAAATGTGGTTATGTTCAAACAATATATGCTGCTTTGTGAATTGTAAAATATACTTGATGAGGCTTATTCAGAGGTATGTGAGCTACACATTGATATTAATTTCATGCCTGTAACTCATTTTGTGGTTATAAAACATGTTTTTATTAACTGATATGATTTTATATGTAAAACAAATTTTGTACAACTTAAGAAGGAGAAATAAAAAGAATATATTGAACTATCCATAGAATAAGTATAAAGATATGCTTCATATCTATATACTTAGATGGTCTGTATTGTGCAAATAAAAATCTGATTTTGTTAAAATAGCCTAAATACAACATGGGAAAAATGATGAAGAGATCAGATAAATATCTCTCAGACACAAATATGAAAGCAATACTGTCTTTATAAATACAAATAAAATATTCAAATTTAATTAAAATGTTTAGTTTCTGCTCACACTGATATTTGGCTATAAGAAAACAGAATCACAATGTGCACAGTATGTGTTGATTTTTGTTATTAATGCTTAATAATTATTCTCTGTTGAAGACATTTTCCTCTTTAATTTTGATACATCTTAAAACTTGTCACTTTATCAGTTTGCTTATAAAAATCTTCTATTAAAATTCTTTGCTTATTCAAATCTGTTTCCTTCTTCTGGTATATTTCTCACTTTAATATTTTCAAAACATGTATACCTGTAAGCTCCATTCTAATTTTTATAGACTTTTTAGATAGTTTCTTTTAAAAAAATTATTTATTTTACATCCTGTTCTCTGTTTCTCCTCCCTACTCTCCTTTCACACCCCCCATCCACTCAGTTTTTACACCCCAATGCACTTCTTTGAGTATCGACAAATCACAAGTATCAATAAGGTTGATACTGCTATGAGTATCAATAAAACATGGCATATCAAGTTGCAATAAAAACTAAGCACCTCCCCATATATTAAGGTAAGGTAACCCAGTAAGAAGGGTAGGGTCCCAAAAGCCTGTTGATAGCCCCTGTTCCCACTGTTAGGGATCCCACAAGAGTATCAAGCTGCACAGCAGTAATATACATGCAGAGTGCCTGGGTCAGCCCCACCCTGGCTCCCTGCTTGTTGGTTCAGTCACCGTGAGCCAATAAGAGAGCAGGAAAGTTAGTTCTGTGAATTTTCTTGGGTGTCCTTGATTCTTCTGACTCCTAACATCCTTTCTCTCCCTCTTCTTCAGGATTCTGAGACCTCTGTGTATAGTTTAACGCTCCTTGTTACTTTATCTCTCTGGATTTGTGGATTGTAACATAGTTATTGTTTGTATACAGTGAATACTTTCTAAATGTACCCATTTTTTTTTTTTTTTTTTTTTTGGTATACCATACTCTGGCTGTTGGGATCAGTGAGACCCCAGATCCTGAATTTCTTGTAATCCCCTGATCTGAGTGCCTACAGCTGCTCTGAGCATGAGACCTTCAGGAGTTCCTGATGGCAGAAGAGTGGTTTCTGGTGGATTTGGCTGGGGCGTGGCTACCTCTATATAATCTGCCCCTGAACACGATGAAGGGGGCATTCTTGGGGAATTCAAGGATGACCTGTGTTGCTGTCTCTCTGTCTGTGTGTGTCTGTGTTTTTTAACCTCCAGCCCCTTGCCGAAGCTCAGTAACTGGGTAAAAGCGCATAGAACGCAGACACGGGGGCGCGGTGCGCGGAACTGGTTAAACTAGGGAAATTACTGCAGCTCAAAAAGAAAGTCACAGAAGAAACAATGCAAACATATTTCTGAGAAAATAAATGGGTGGCAAACACAAATATAAGGAGATTTTAATAAAAATCCTTATTAATGAGAAGGCATGTTTATTTTAAAATATTTGAACATCCCTAGATTCTTGCAAGACTTAGATTTAAGATAAGCTAAATTGGCATACAAAAGAAAATAGAAGAGCATACTCATGAGAATCATGGGATTCATATTATATTTGAAGGACTTAGCTTAATACCAAAATACACAAATATTGAAATTTGGAGTTGCATCCTCTACAGCATGTTTAGGATATCCAATAATCAGATAATTCTCATGAAGCATATCATTGAGTACTGCATAATTTTTCTTTATGTAGCTTCAAAATGCTCTCATGGAAAGGAATGATCTTATGGCAGGTGCACTCTCAGTCCATGAGAGTTTTCCACTGAAATAAATGAACTATGAATCTATGCTAACAAACATGTGTACTTGACAATTATGCAGCTGAATCTGTTATATAATTTTTCTTTGAACTCACCTAGTCAATATCTCTCTGACAGAATCTCAACAATTGCTACAGATTCAGTTCTCACTTATTTTCTCCAGTTTTCTAGCAATAGAAAAGACTTCTTCAGTAGTTAATGAAATCAACCTACTTTTAATGTTTTCCACCACATAGTTCCAAAGGAGACTTAAAGGTGTGTTAATTGTGAAGTAAAATGTTGGAAAAGAAAACCAAACAATTCAAATTTAGCCATGCTTTTCTGAATAATGAGAACCCATCTTGAGCATACATCTGGGATTTCTCTTTGTACCATCAAATTCGAGTACACTTATTATACAAATGCTGTAGGTAAGTACTAGAGGCAGATATTCAACCTACAGCAGTCAAGACACTGACACAAGAGTCTTCGCCCAGTATATGGGTCACACTTGTAATTTTTTAATAGTAAGAAAAAAATTCTATGCTAGTAATTAAATAAACTTGCAAATATATAAAACAGAAGAAATCATTTTTAATCATTAGTGACTGGCTGACCCTTTATTTTACTTTATTTTACTCTGAAATGGGGTCTCATTCAGCCCAGGTTGATCTCATATTCGCTGTGTGAAAGAAGACCTGTAATTCTCATCCTTTTGTTTTCACTATCCAAATATGGGTATTGCAGTTATGCAACAATGCAGTGAATGGATGTTGCTACAGTGATATGTACCTAAAAAAGCACTGTATTTGTTCAGAATACATGAAAACAAAAACATAAGAAATACGTGTATTGAGGCATTACACAAGCTATGGTTTCAAAAGATTATCATGATTATTCTACGAAAGCTGCATTGAATTCAGTAAGTTCATGAAGAAACAAGTTACAGAATACTGCCAAACTAATTGAGAAGGAAGGCAACTGTTACCAGTTCAGGAAAAGCAGTTTTGCTCTCTCTCTCTCTCTCTCTCTCTCTCTCTCTCTCTCTCTCTCTCTCTCTCTCTCTCTCTCTCTCTCTCTCTCCCTTTTCTTTCCTTTTAATTTTTTAGAAACTACATCAAAGTTTCTTTCCTCAGTGCATCAGGGGTCATCCAAAATTTCATAATTAGGTATAACTGACTTATAGTACTCAATATTTCAAAGCTACAGAAATATGTATTGTAGACATACAAGTTTAGTCTTGCTAATTTTTAAATGCTCACTTAAGTTTGACATATACTAAAGTAAGAGGTATTGAGTTTATTCTTTTCCTTTTCTTAAATTTTAGCATTAGGAAAACTTGATAATCTTGTGCGACATGAGAGATTTCCAGACTCTTTATTTTTATTACTGGTTAACCATTGCATAAATCTACATGCATTTAAGCACTATAAATATAGCAACACAGGCAGAAGGAATCACTCCATTTGCCTATCTGTGAAAAGACAGTGGTCTCTCTCTCTCTCTCTCTCTCTCTCTCTCTCTCTCTCTCTCTCTCTCTCTTTCACACACACACACACAGATAGAGAGAGAGAAAGAGAGAGAGAGAGAGACAGAGGATGTTGTGAGATTTCCCTCTTGTTTTTGTTTTAGCCACCTTTAAGCTTAATGTTCACAGAATAATCATTTTCAGTGAAGTACAAGACTTATATAATTATCACAATATTTCCTTGGCATTTTTTGATCCCTTCTAAAAATTATGGTCAGTTTTACTCCAATGCATTATGAAATTATTAAAATTCACATTATTCTAGCTTACACCAACAGAAACTTCTTCAAGCTAAATATACAACTTGGAACATTGATCTTTAAAAGCTTCATGGTATCTGGAATCATAACACACTATGTCACTAGTTTATATAGTTTCTGCTCAAATATAAGATTGATTGTCCTGTTTGCAATCAAGAATCTTGATTACTGAAAACTACAAATGAGATTCTAAGATCAAAAAGTAGGTATGAAGATGAGTCATCACTCCTGGGTTGGTCATTCTTTCTATTTTCCCATTTTTAGATCTTTTTAATTGCAAGAACAAAAATATCTATAAATATATCTACACATACATTATATTGTCATATAATATATATTTAACATTCACATATATGGCATAATTGTGTTTCCAAAACACATTTTTTGCATATGCTCCTCCAATTTCTTGAATTTTTTGAATTATATTTCTATTATATGATCATGCAATTATTATATTTCATATTACTTAATTTATCTTTTCACTCCTTGAACACCATGCTTTATAGAAAATTAACTTTTAATGTCAGTAACTGTCTTAGGGGTTTATTGTTGTGAAATGAAAACATGGCCAAGGGGAAATCTTTTAAAAAAAGACAATTCTTTTATTTATTTATTGGGAATTTTACATCATACACCTAAAACCCAATAATTTACTAATACTTCTATGTCTGCCTTTTACCCACGTGGCCTTATTCCCCCAAATAAAAAGAAATATAATAATTTTTTTGAATTTATATTTTAATCAGTCCACTTCATTCCCAGTCTCACCTGCCTCTCCACCACATATCTGTTTATCCTGTCAGTGTTGGAGCTGTAGTATGTCATGCAGTACACATTTTTGCACAAACAGCTTTATTTTCAAATGTTTATACAACTCTTAGAAAGGAAAACATCTATCTGAACATGGCTTACAGTTCTGAGACTTAGTCCATAATTGTAATGGCAAGAAACATGGTGGCATCAAGGCAGGCATGGTGCTGGAGAAGGAGCTAAAAGTTCTGCATCTTTCTCTGTAGGCAGCAGGAAGAGACTGTTTATAAAAATGATATGAAAATTTGAAGGCAAATGGATGGAACTAGAAAAAAGTAAATATCCTGAGTGAGATAACCCATATGCAAAAATCACAAATAATGTGTATGTACTCACTAATAAGTGAATATGAACTCTAAAGTAAAGGGTACCCAGGCTACAATCCGCAGACTCAGTGAGACTAGGCAACATGGAAGGCCTGAGTGTGGATCTCCCTGGGAAGGGGAAAAAGAAGAGATCTCCTAGTGGACTGGGCACCAGTGGGCATGGAAACTTGCCTTCTCCGGTTTGGGGTTGGGCAGAGAAGGAGAAGGCTGAAAGGAAAGATTGAAAAGGGGAGCTTTCCAGGGTTGGGTAGAAACCTGATACAAGGGAAACTTGCAGGAGTCTACAAGGATGGCCCCAGCTGTGACTCCTGTTAGCAGAGGATACATTGCCTAAGTGACAACGCATTCATTGTGATCAGCCTGGTGACTACCTGGATTGTCAGCAGAGTCTTCATCTAGTAACTGAGTGAAGCAGATTCTGAGACCTAAGGCCAAACAGCGGGCAGAACTCAGGCAGTCCTGCTGAGGAGAGGGAGAAATTGCAGTAAACGGGGTCAGGAGCATTGCAGGAAAGACTAGTCTTGTTCATGGAAAATCACAGAACAACAAGGGAGACTGCATGGGACTGACCTAGTTCCTCTACATATATGTGATAGTTGTATAGCTTGGTCTATTTGTGGGACCCCTAACAGTGTGAAACAGATCGTCCCTGGTGTTTTGGGTAATTCTTGGGAGCCTATTTCTCATGCTGTATTTCTTTGCTGATCCTGAATACAGGGTGGGGGTGTTTAGTCTTAAGGCAGCTTGATATACCATGCTGGCTGATGTCTATGGGAAGGCTGGCCTTTTCTGATTGAATACCATGTGGGTGGGGCAAGGAAAGGGAGTAGAAGAGTAGAGAGGAGATTTTTTAGTTGGTTTGTAAAATAAATAAACAAATTATTAATAAATGAAATAACAACAGACATTTACATGATTAAATATTTCATTTTAGTTAAATAAACAATAAATTCCAATAAATCTTATATAACGGAAATAAAAGAAGAGTTAGGTACTGTCAGTTTCAATATTCAGAAAAACTAAGGAAAACATCATGTATATATATATATGTATAATACATATATATGATTATATAGAAATAAACTATATCCACAGTTATGTGGACATATACTTAAATATATTGATGTATGAAACAGTTACATTGTCTCTAACACAATCAATCAAGGAATAAATTGTTTTCAAAACCTGCCTTTGATTTACAAATGCTTCACTGTAATGTTTTCTATTATTTGTTTTCTTTACACATTTATTAATGCTTCGAATTCTCCTAAGTTGCTTGCAGCTAAATATAGAAAGATAAATGAACAAATAACACCCTGCTTAAGGACAAAATATTTGAAAGACAAACAAATAAATAAAAAGAGAAAGAATGTTCAAGAAAGAGTCAGGGCAATAGTTCAAGGACAAGCAAGCACCTGCAAACTCACGATGAATAAGCAAAATTGGCCCAAACAACCTGTCAACAGATCAAACGCACAGTAACTAATGATGCGCACTTCTAGCCAATCACAACACGCCACCAGCGACTGCCAGTTTCAAAAGGACCAACCAAAAATATTCCTATAGCAGCTTAATTTCCTTAACCCCATAAGCCTCCCCCAACCTTTTTGCAATAAAGAGCTTCTTATTGGATTCTCTTGGGTTCTCTGTCATTGCCTATGTGTCTTCCCACTCCCTCTCCCCTGGAAAATGGCGATCGTTCAACAGGCAGCAGAAACAAGTCTACAACAACTGACACCCAATGTGCATGGATTTTTTCTTTTGCCCGCTTCTCGGGTTACCATTACCCTCTTTTGAGCATTTTTTTTTCTTGCTGTCTGGTTGCTGTCTCCATCCCAACTCTCCACCAGCATCTTGATTTTGCTTCCTTGAGCTGTTTACAGTGAGCTGATCTTATTCCCTATTTTTGTTTTCTAAGCCCTTGGTGAATTGGGACTTTCTTTCCTAACATTAATTTTCTTTTCTTTCCCCTGTTTGTTTTCCTTTTTAGGAACTCTCCATTGTAACTCATTTTGTCCTGGTACCTCTACATAAGGCCTGACCACCAGGAGGCAGAACCAATAAAGGATCCTCTGACAGGTCCTTTTTGCTTGGAGACACTGTGTGAGCATATGGTCATGACCTAACAAACCACAGAAGTCCCTCACTATGAGTAGCACACTCAGTCCTTGAGAACTACTTTCCCTTTTGCCCTTGTCTTTGCGTGGACTCCCTTGTGGCCTGAGAGCAACTGATGATTTTTGCCAGGACCACTCTCCGGCAGTGTCTGAAATTTCTCTTGCTTTATGGGGACATAAAGGACACAGTCAATAAGACAAAACGGCAGCCTACAGAATGGAAAAAGATCTTCACCAACTCCAAATTGGGTAGAGGACTAATCTCCAAAATATATAAAGAACTCAAAAAACGAGACATCAAAATACAAAAAAATCAATTAAAAATGCAGTATAGATCTAAATATAGAATTCTCGACAGAAGAATCTCAAATGCTGAAAACACTTAAGTGATTTTTCAACATCTTTAACTATCAGGGAAATGCAAATCAAAAGGACTCTGAGATAACATCTTACACCAGTCAGAATGCAAAGATCAAAACCACCTATGATAGATTAGGCTGGAGAGAATGCGAAGTAAGGGGAACACTCCTCCATTGTTGTGGGGAGTTCAAAATTTTATAGCTTTGAAAAGGTCAAGTTGTTTTTTCTCAGAAAATTCAAAATCAATCTAACTCAAGACTTACCAATACCAATCTTGGGTATATACCCAACTGATGCATAGTCATACTAAAGGATATTTACTCAGCTGTGTTCATAGCAGCATTACTTATAATAGCCAGAATCTGGAAGCAACCTAGATGCCCCTGAAATAAAGAATAGATGAAAAAAAATGTGGCACATTTTCACAATGGAGTACTACTAAGTCTTAAAAAATGATATCTTGAAATTTTCAGGCAAATGGGTAGAACTAGAAAAAAATTCTGAGTGAGGTAACCCAGATCAGAAAGACAAACACATTATGTTTTCATGCATAAGTGGATATTAGACAACATAAAAGATAACCAGCCTGTAATCCACAACTCCAGAGAAGATAGGTAAAAAGGAGAACCCTAAGAGAAACATACATGGATTCCCCTGGGAAGGAGAAACAGACATAATCTCCAGAGAAAACTGAGAGCATGTTGTATAGAAGGGAGGTGGAAGGAGAAAGGGAGGGGAGGAGAGGAGGGGGAGGGAAATACAAGGGAGCAGGACGGTTGAGATGGGGGAAGGACAGAAAGGGAGAACAAGGAAAGAGATATATTGATTGAAGGAGCCATTGTGGGGTGAGCAAGAAACCTGGCACTTGGAAAATTCCTACGAATCCACAAGGATGACGCCAGCTAAGATCCTAAGCAAAATTGGAGAGGGTACCTTAATTGGCCTTCCCCTGTAATTGGATTGATGCCTATCTTAATTATCATCGTAGACACTTCATCCAGCTCTAATGGAAGCAGATGCAGAGATCCACAGCTAAGCACTAGGCCAAGCTCTCTGAGTCCATTCACAGAGAATGAGGAACAATAATATGAGGAAAGGGGTCAATACCATGATAAGGATACCCTCAAAAACATTTGCCCCGAGTTAGTAGGAGCTCACTTTCTCAGACTGACAGCAGGGAACTTGCATAGGGTCATCCTAGGCCTTCTGAATATGAGTGACATTTGTGCAGCTTAGGCTGTCTATGGAACCACTGGCAGTGGAATTAGAATTCATCTTTAATGCTAGAACTGGCATCGTGGGGCTCATTCTCTTTGTAGGCATACCTTGCTCAGCCTAGATATAGGGGGAGGTCCTTGGTCCTGGCTCAACATGATGTGACAGACCGTGTTTATTCCCCAAGGGAAGCTTTACTCTCTTTGAGGAGTGGATGGGGGTAAGATGGGGTGAAGATGGACTGAGCAGTAGAAGGGAAGGAGTGGGAACTGAGTATGGAAGATGAGAAAGGATTGTTTAAAAATAAATAAATTAAAAAAGATTTAATTTCCTCACAGAATTTGCTATTTATTGCACATTTGCATTAGTTATATATAAAAACTGTCCACATAAAACATTTTTTGCTACTATATCTTTAAATTTCTGTTGTAGTACATATCATATTATCCACTTAAAGAAAGTACAGGAATAATGAATTTTAATGAATCTAAGAGTGTTGGTGTTCATAGCTTTGAAAATGTCAAGTTGTTTTGAAGTAATATCTTTCTCACTAATGTTTGGAATTTCATATACTTCTATGGAGATGAGTAAGTCACAGATGCTTCGAAAGTTAAGAGTAATTAATTAATTAACACAGAGATGTATTTCTTCAGTATGTATATTTAAAACCACTTTATATCTAAACCATTTTAATAATTTTGTTTTTTATTGCTAGCAATATGCAAATACACACATACATGGATATAAATTTAAAATTATGAGTCCTACTGTTTGTCTATTTTTGCCTTAAGAGAGACAGATGAGTGAGACAGAGATAGGATAGATATAGATGATTGATAGATAGATAGATAGATAGATAGATAGATAGATAGATAGATAGTTGATAGAGGGACAGAGAAAGAGTTAGAGAACATAGAGCAAAACACTTTATATTTATAAGAATGCAACATTAGAATTCACAGAAGCCTACAGGCAACCTACTGTGACATTTTGTCTCTGAGTTCATAGCTAATTAGTCTATCCCATGCAATGATCTTTCACTTTAAGAAATGACTTCACATCAGAGATAATGCTGGTGGAGAATATGCTACTCCCAGTCTCTTCCCTGCTTCCTGGTTGAGAATCCAAGAGCCTGGCCACAGGCTTGTGATGTGAATCATTTCCCATGGTCAAAAAATGTTAGAAGGTTCTCACTTCTCATAAGTGGACTGTGAACTCCTCTCATCAGAATTCCTGCCATTGTGGTCTGTCTCTGTTACTGGGGCTTGAAATCTCCTTAAAATTTCCACCATGTCCTTGAGTATCTATCTGTTTGTCTGTCTATCTATCTATCTTTTATTTAAATCTTATGGCCTCAACAAGCAATCTATGTCTCAATGACCATTATTGCACCCAAGATCAATGGTTTCACAGTCCTTCCTCCAGTGATACTCCATCTGTTCCCCTTTCTAAGATCTCCTCACCTCCAAATAACCCATTATGTATTAATAAATAACCAAAATTTTCTTCAATAAATGATTTAATTGAAAAGGATAAACCACTCTTACTCAAATAATCTCTGTAAAATGAGACATCTAAGCACCAATAAACTGACAACTAATCCTGTATCAAAAGACATTTTATAATTTGTATCTATACTATGTCATCCTATCTCTGGCTCTCAAAGACTCATGCCCATCACTTCATTGAAAATTCATTTATACCTTTTTCAGTAGCTCTTAAAATTTAGTAGTTCTGGTATGCACAAAATGCAAAGTGCTAGATTTGGTACAAATGCTAATTGTGTACCTCTGGAAATACAAAGCCCAATACATAAATGAAACAAACTTACATGCTGCAACATTGAGTTATATGACAGCAACAGTCTATTTGTTCTCCAAAAAGGAGAAAAGATGGCACAGAAAGGAAAGATCTGATAAATACAAGATATAATGCTTTTAAGGCAAACATTAAATTTGGTGCATTCCATACATAGCTTTCAGAGCACATGGATCCATGATGTGTGCTTACAGAGAAATAGGCAATCACATTCTACCCAGTTGTGGATCACTTGGTCATTTTGCTTTGCTGAATTCCTGAATGCCTGCAGATTTTCTCATCTTTCTATTCTCATCATCTCTAACTTGTTGGTTTTACATGTTTGTCTTCATGTGTAACACTCAGGGGCATCATCCACTCAGGCATACACTGAATAGTTTCTATGATTCCTTTGGAATCCCATTAGATGATTCAGTGGCACACAATGTTTAAGTCTGGTGAATAACATTTGGTACATGACTCACAGATACGTCAGCAAGAGCAGTATCTTAGTTTCTTTAAACACATTACTGCTGTGTGCAGAAGATAACAGTTGGAATTCAGGACACACAGGCCCTTACTTCTGAAATATGACATCACTTTTCCACCTTCTAGTTCATGAAAAATTGGGTCATTAGTGTTCTAGTTATGTCCCCTACACCTTCTTCCTACTATTTCTTTTAAACATTTTTAGCTTTATTTCAATAACTGCTAATTTATTTCATAGTACATTCTCTAGTTATATGATTATAATTTTGTTCTTTTCTGAGCAAAGCTATAAATTTTGGCATACATTTCTGTTGTTCTTTTGCTCATGATCCTGAGTAGATAGATACCAACCAAAACCTTCCAGAAAAATCCATGCCACAGAATTAAAATTGCAATTCCTTGATGATCCCCCTATTAGATTAACTGTCTGTAATTTAAACGATACACAAAAGGGTGAATAAAATGTAGAGAAGGTATTTGCCAGAATATGGTGTGAATTATATTAGTTACCCCATGAAGCTCAATGAGCACAGTCTTCACTCTTCATACAACTATCAACTTTTGAAATTGCTAATATGCTTATCAGAAATTCTCTTGAAGTTCCATTGCCTCCTTTTCATGTATCCCTAGTCCGCAACTTTAGTCTTTCTAAAATACCTGCTACAAAATAATTGTAGGGTCTACTGAATCATGTTGTCAAGTATAGTTAAACACCATCCTGAGTGAGAACCTTCACCTGGCATTGGATGGAGAAAATGACAGAGCCCCACATAGAAGCACCGGATTGAGCTCCCAAGGTCCTGATGAGGAGCATAAGGAGTGAGATCATGAGCAAGGAAGTCAGGACCGTGAGGAGTGCGTTTACCCATTGAGACGGTGGGACAGAACTAACGGGAGACAACCAAGTCCAGTTGGAATGGGACTGATGGAACAGGGGACCAAACCGGACTCTCTGAATGTGGCTGACGGTGGAGGAGGACTGAGAAACCAAGGACAACGGCGATGAGCATGAACTCTACAGCATGGACGGGCTCACTGTGAGCCTTGTCAGTTTGGTTGCTCACCTTCCTGGACTTAGGGGGAGCTGGGAGGACCTTGGACTTAACATAGTGAAGGGAACCCTGATGGCTCTTTGGCTTGGAGAGGGGCGGAGTAGGGGTATGGGTGGAAGGGAGGGGAGGGAAGGGGGAGGAGGAGGGGAGGAGATAGAAATTTTTAATAAAAAAATGAGAAAAAATAAAAATAAAAAAATTTAATAAAAGCAAAAAAAAATTATCTGCATATTTTGGATCCACTTTTCTGCTTAAGCTTTACTTTGCTATGGCAATATATGTGAAGATAAGCACAGAAAGGAGAGATGGTTTATTTGGTTCAGTATGCAGTTGCACTCTGCAGACATATGGTCAGATTGCCTCAGGAATCAAATGGCAAGGTATTCACTGTCTAGCATATGAAAGACAAAATCATTTAGCTCCCAATGGGCAACAAGGAGATTAGGCTTCCAATACTGAATTTTCTCCCATGTGCTAATAGCCTCCCAGAATTCACCAGTAATCTAGTTATTGAAGAGATAAATCATGATCTAATCAGCTCCCAGTCATGACACCTCTGAATAATGGTAAATGGGGATTAAACTTTCAACGGAAAGCTTGTATGGAAATTTTGATCCAGTTAATAACACTATAGAAGGAAACAAAGTTCAAGATAAAAAAAATTCTAATTAAGAGCATATAAGGTGTGAGCAATAGAATTTATTAATATTATAATATTTCAATGGATATATAAATCTCATTTGATACTTGAAGAAGATATTTATGAAACTTATGAAAGCATACAGCTTGCAACATAAATATATGAAATAATTATTTGTTAAGTAAAAAGTAAATAATAGTTAAAATACATTCTTAAATGAATATTAACATAGGAAGAATGGCTTGGCTTCATTATTTCCAAACATCTCCAGATATGTGAAAAGTCAGCTGAACATAGAAAAGCTGTGTGTGTGTGTGTGTGTGTGTGTGTGTGTGTGTGTGTGTGTGAATCAGAGTGTCATAATATACCAACGAATGGGTCAGAAGTAAAAGTGCATGATGTGCATTTCTCCAAGCAGTTTCTTAATGATTTTATATGTTAATGACTGGCTAAACTGGAGGAAGTTGGAAGTTAAAACTTGTGGATACCTAATCCAGGTACATTTGACCACACTGAAGACAGAAACCTGTCGTGAGGAGCTGCGAGCAGGCCTGCTTTTCATCCTGCCCAGATCCCGGCCACCGGCTAGCTTATACCCCGAAATAACAACACACAAACTGTATTCTTTTAAATACTGCCTGGCCCATTATTTTCAGCCTCTTACTCACATCTTGACTAACCCATATCTAATTATCTGTGTAACACCACAAATGGTGTCTTACCGGGAAAGATTCAGCACGTCTGACCTGGTGGCTAGCTTCATCGCAACTCACTGAGGAGAGGCACGGAGGTCTGACTAACTTAGGAGAGGTGTGGCATCTGACTGAGCCATCTACCTCACTTCCTTCCTCCTGTTCTGTCTACTCCACCCACCTAAGGGCTGGCCAAGGCAGTTACTTTATTAATTAACCAATGAAATCATCAAATACATAGAAGACACGCCTACATCAGAAACCTAGGTGCCTTTATTTGTTATGAGAATAGAAGCAATATTGGTACACTAAGTCAATTAGGGTATATGACTGAAACACTTGATTAAGCCATAAATACACAGTTTCTCTTACTAAGTTCCTATCCAATACGTTCAAGAGAAAATATGTCTCAAATTAACAACAACGAAGTATTGAAAATGACAGTAGTATATAGTTACTCTGATTTGGAAGAAGTCTATAATTACATTTATTTATTTATTTATTATTTATTTATTTATTTATGGTTTTCTTTTCTTTTTTTGCTTTTTTATTGATTTTTATTGAGCTCTACATTTTTCTCTGCTCCACTCCCTGCCTCTCCTCTCTCCCCGTCAACCCTCCCCCAAGGTTCCCATGCTCCCAATTTACTCAAGAGATCTTGTCTTTTTCTACTTCCAATAGAGATTAGATAAGTCTCTCTTAGTGTTCTCATTGTTGTCTAAGTTCTCTGGGAATGTGGATTGTAGGCTGGTTTTCTTTGCTTTATGTTTAAAACCCACCTATGAGTGAGTATATGTGATAATTGTCTTTCTGTGTCTGGGTTACCTCACTCAAAATAATGTATTCTAGATCCATCCATTTTTCTGCAAAATTTAAGATGTTGTTATTTTTTTCTGCTGTGTAGTACTCCATTGTGTAAATGTACCACATTTTCTTTATCCATTCTTTGGTTGAGGAGCATTTAGGTTGCTTCCAGTTTCTGGCTATGACAATGCCGCTATGAACATAGTTGAGCACATGTCCTTGTGGCACGATTGAGCATCCTTTGGATATATACCCCAAAGTGGTATTGCTGGGTCTTGAAGATGGTTGTTTCCCAATTTTCTGAGAAATCACCATGCTGATATCCAAAGGGGATGTACCAGATTGCACTCCCACCAGAAATGAAAGAGTGTTCACTTTACTCCACAACCTTTCCAGCAGAAGTTGTCATCAGTGTTTTTGATCTTGGCCATTTTTACAGGTGTAAAATGGAATCTTAGAGTTGTTTTGATTTGCACTTCTCTGATGACTAAGGATGTTGAGCTGGGTCCAAACCTCTAAATTATATTTTAGCTCCTAGTATTAAGGAACTTAACTTTTTTCCATGTGCTTATGTCATTCCCAAACAAAAACCCTTGGGCATATTTCTGGACTCAGGCATTCGATAATCTATGAGTGACATTTGTATAATTGATATTTAGAATATTCTGTATGAAATATATGTAGAATAATTGATATTAATGAGTTTGAACAATTTAATTTTCAATTATGGGAAAGTAAATATAAAAATGATTTTCTTCTACTATTGCATTGTATATCATTTAAGTGAATAGAATCCTATAAAATAAAGATGAGGGGGATGCAAGCGGCAAACTTGTGAGAAAACTTTGTCTATCGTTACCATGAAATTTGAAACAGGCTTTTGAAGAGCAGTTTTTATTAATTTTCACATAAATATTTTGTACTGTTTTAAGTCTATTTCTAAATAGTTCATTGTGTATGTTTATTTTCTAGTACCTACCCTAATCATCTATAATCTACTCAATCAATGAAAGTTTAAAGAGAAATTTATATAAACTTTTTTTTGTGTTCAGAATATTACAGTCCAAGACTGTCTCACTTGTATTTGCATTTGTGCAAAAGACTCATGACATGTATATTTGTATATTAATTTATACAATGTAATTCCATATCAACATATAAAAATATATACATAGTAAGCATGAATGTATATTAACATGTATGTGAACATAGTTGAAAGAAAAAGGGGAGGACATTTGTTCTCTTATATGTCCATATACATACACAAATATTCTGGAAACACGACAAAAGCATATTTCCGAGAGACATATATACTCTGTTAATACTCTAGGTTCAAACCTACTTCTAGAAGAAAATTTCATATGGATACTTTACATTACTACAAAGACTCACCTGTAACATTAGCTTCTAACAATATTCAAATGAGGAAGAGTGAAAGTTCACAGATAATGTGGCTTCCATCAAAATGAAGAACATGTAAGTTAACTCTTTTAAAATATTAAGCAATTTATTCTAGAATAAAAGTTAGATGTACTAATTTTCCACAATATTTGGGTTTCCTAAGTCCAGAGTTTCTGTTAAAGAGATTATATATGCAGACACTCATTCTGGCCCAGCTATGTAACTCCCATTAGATTTATGGGAAAATGAATTGGAAAAATAGGCTGATTTTCACATGACTTGTTCTGACAAGGTAATAAAACATTTTGTTACTGACTTGAGAATAAAATGCATTTTAACAGCATCATAAATCTTTGCTACAGTAGCTTTTTAGCGGGCAAGTTAAAACTTCAATGCAGTCTCACTTTTGACATTTACCGGTTCTCTGTCATTGAACAGTGAACTAAATTTCTAGGAATCCTAGAGCCAAGTCCCATGCACGGGTGGCTTAAAACGGTTACACTTTCTCAGTTAGGAAAGCTCAAACCCTGGAATCAAAGAATCTAAGGGGAAATATTTTCTTGGGCCTCTGGGCAGTATCCTTGACTCTTTTTTTTTTTTTTTTTTTTTTTTTTCCTGCAGGAATTGTCATCACCCTGTGAGTAAAATAAAGCCATTCTAATCTCTGTGTGGGAAAATCTGGGACAATCTGAAAAAAAAATTCTAAGAATACTAAGAATAGAAGAAGAAGAAACCCAGGTCAAAGTCACAGGAACAAAATTTCATTAACCTAAAGAAACAGATACCTATCAGGTACAGAAATTTTAAAGGGTACCAAATAAATATTATCAGAAAAGAAGGTCCCTTTGGCCCATAGTTTAAGAACTAAAAGTATAGAATAAAGAGAGAGTATCAAAAGCAGCAACACAAAATGTTCAAGTAACATATAAAAGGAAACACATTTGATCAACACCTAACATCTCAATGGAGTCTATAAAAGTCAGAAGAACATGAACAACTGTTATAAAGAATCTAAGAAACCACAGATGCCAGAACAGACTACTATACTCAGAAAAATATTAAATCACAATATATGGAGAAAATAAGATATTCCATAATAAAAGAAAATATTAAGAAATATGCGACTATAAATCCAACAAAACCGAAGACAGCAGAAAGCAAATTCCAACCTTAAAAGGTTAACCACACCAGAGAAACTCAGTGAAGAAATTATGTCAGATCAGAAAAGCCATCATATGTACATGCACACAAACACCCCCCCCCACAGAGAGAGAGAGAGAGAGAGAGAGAGAGAGAGAGAGAGAGACAAAGACAGAGACAGAGACACAGAGATAGAGAAAGACAGAAATACAGAGAACAAAATGTCATTAACAAATACTGCTCACCAATAATTTTTCAAACTGTATGGTACCAGTTTCTCAATAAAATGTCACAGACTTACAGAATGTCAAAATGGGATCCACCTTTCTACTGCATCCTTGAAACACACCTTTACACCAAGGATAGTTATCACCTCAGGATAAAGGAAGGGAAAAACATTTCTCAGCAAATATACCTAAGAAGCAAGACACTGTAGAAATTTTAGTATACAACAAAGTAAATGTCAAACCCAAGCTAGTAAGAAGAGACAGGTAAGAACATTATGCACTCATCAAAAGAAAAATTCACCAAGATGACATTGCAATTCTTAACAACCAGGCACCAAACACAAGGACATCTAAGTTCATAAAAGAAACAGTTGCACAGATAAATTCACATACTGATCCTCAAACAGTGATAGTGGATGCTTCAATAGCTCAATGCTGCCAACAGACAAACAAAACTAAACAGAGAAATGTTAATGTTAACTGAAGTTATAAACCAAATAGATCTAACAGATATTTTAAGAGCATTGCACCTAAACACAAAAGAACATTTTTTTTCGCAGCACCTCATGGAAATTACAACAAAATTGACTCCACATTTGGAAACAAAGAAACTCTCAACAAATAATGAGAAAATTGAAAGAATATCTAGTATCCTATCTAAGCACCACAGATAAAAGCTGGATATCACCAACAACAGAAGCAACAAAGTTCAAAAATATATGGAAACTGAACAGCTCATTACATAATAAAAATAGCTAAAGACAGAAACCAAGAAAGAAGACTTTTTAAAATTAAATGAAAATTAATATATAATAATTTCAATCATATGGAATACAATGAAGGCAAGTTTACTAGTACCTACAAAAACAAAACAACAGCAACAACAAAATAACACAAGCAAAATAAAACCAAATAAAGTAAAAAAAGAACAAAAAATTGAAAAATTCTGGAACAAAAATAAGAAATATCATTAGAAAGGAATAAAGAGAAAAAAAATTTCAAAATCAAGGCTGATAAATAATACAGAAAGAGAAATATCCATACAAAAAAATCAATATAACAAACAATTTGTTCTTTGATAATATCAATATGATTGAAAAAAATCTTATCCTGATTAACTAAAAATCAGAAAACAATCAAAATATCAAATTTTTGCCACTCAAAAATTTATAAACATGGAATTCAAAAGTAAATGGATAGAACTAGAAAAAAAATTATCCTAAATGTGGTAACTCAGACTCCAAAAGAATAATATCGTATATATTTACTTTTACATGGATATCCACTATATAACGATAAACTAAAATCCATAGACCTTCAGCCATTAGCTATAGAGTAAGACATAGTGGGAGACTGCTGAGCTTAGGCAAGGGAAATAGACTATGTAGTTTTGGATGCATTGGGGGTTTCAGTAGAGAACTGAATGGGGAGAGTGATGGGAGAACAGACAAGGATGAGATTGTGGAGAAGGACAGCTAAATTTTGGGGGCAATTGAGGGATGGTATGGAAACCTAATATGGGAAAAGCTTCCCAAAATAACTGTCCATCTCTTGTAATAAAATGAAACTTTCACTCCTGGAATTTTATTGCATCTAATTGAGTTGTTGACCAATTGTATTTCCTGGGAATCCCAAAACAACCTGGGCTGTGGCCAAAATTATACTCTCCAAAAACTCACAGAAAGTCCCCATTGCAGGAAACAATACCTACACATCCCACTGAATCTGTAGGAGGTAAGCTGATGCCTATATAAGGCCTTCACCCTTTGCTCTAGCATTTCAACACAAATGGTACTCTTCATGCTAAAAATTAAAACAGAAGCCGGGCGGTGGTGGCACACGCCTTTAATCCCAGCACTTGGGAGGCAGATGCAGGCGGATCTCTGTGAGTTCGAGACCAGCCTGGTCTACAAGAGCTAGTTCCAGGACAGGCTCCAAAGCCACAGAGAAACCCTGTCTCGAAAAACCAAAAAAAAAAAAAAAAAAAAAAATTAAAAACACCAACCCATTCACATACTTTTTGGTCTACAATCATGTCCTGCTTCAGACCATTGATATGCTGCTCTGATGCTAAATCCATCAAAATCAATCAGTCTTCTAAGTTCTACCATGCCTCAAGTTCTTGTTTGTTTGTCTTATGTTCTGTTTTATGTTGATTCGATATGAGAAGAATGTTAATGACATCATATCTTCCTATGTAAAGATAGTAATGTTTCTCCCATCTTCCTTAACATGCACTGAATTTAAAAAACAAAAAAACCAGTTGATCCCGGCAGAACGTGTAATCTCTGAACTGCGGAATATTAAATGTGCTGCAGGTCACCATTTCACACAATTGGAGTCAGTGGTTCCTTTCTAAATATCATTTTCTAAGATGAAATGGTATAAAGAAAATGTTTACTTGATAAGGATAATATTTTTATCAATATTTGGACAAAACTGACATTTAAGGTAAATTTATTGAGATGACTTTCTGGGAAAGGACTGGAAAGATATTTTAATGGATGGACTTAGATAATATAAACCTGTTCTCCACAGAGAAATAAATCAATATTCAATTTCTTAAAAAGTATTTATGTCTGATTCAAGCGTCATAATGTTCTAAGTAAAACATTGCTCTGGTGTGTCACAGAAAAGTGTTCTGACAAGAGCAGTAGCTTGAGTTAGAAAACAGAAGTTCGGGAAGCCGATGGACTCTTCTTTCAGGACATTGATTGTAATTGTCCTGTATCACAAGATCCCATGGCAGTCATATGCTATGGCTGTATGTGCCCTGAATCACAGGATTCCATGACAGTCACACGTACACTTGCAAATGTTTACATTATTCAATATATTACCAAATGTAGTTCTCAGAAGAAGCTGTCGTACTAGGCTTGCCAAGGTCTAAAGAACCTTTATTTCTGAAATCCAAGTTCTAACATCTCACTCATGCCATGCAAGCAATCCTTTTGCTGTGAGATAAGGTCTTACTAATTATCTCAGACTAATTTTGAAATCATTATGTATTCAGGAACTCTTTGAATTCCATTTGCTTCAGCCTCCCAATAACTGGATCTAAAGGACTGGACCACAAGGCTGGTTCAAAGTTCCACATTCCTGTGTCTATCACTTTTTACACCCAAGACACATTCATAGAGTCCATAGCTGGGACTCGCCAATAAATGTCAGTTGATATTTGTAGTTTTGGGAGGTTGGTTTAATATCTGTAATAAATACTTCTCAATACTTTACTGAAGATGTACACAAAATTGTATATAATTAGGTACCTTTTTGAAAAAGAGTGAGAAAATTTAAGTTTATGCAGAAACATACAGAAAGAAAAATGATTCAAAGACCCTGTTTCCTTATTGAAACTCAAGGGGATTAAAACAGGTTTCACAACTTCACTTTAAAATTGATATAATTAAAGGCACATGGGAATTTCGGCATTTAGTCAAAGGATATTTGGAAGAATTTGAAAGGCTTGAAACAAATATGAACCTGTAACTCTCATGTTTCCTGCTGTAGATTCATTCTTTAAAATCAGAATTGCTGTCTAAAAAGAAAGCTATAAAATGTCCAGCATAGTCTAAGAACAATTTCAATGACACTAAATACTTAAATTTTTATTTAGTGAGACAATTTAATGGCCATGGAGCATTCATTTCATATTTGAAAGAAAAAATTTCAGACGGTATCAAATTAAGAAAACTGACTGTAGTATTCGGGTGCATTCAGATACTTTCCTGCTTTCCATAGTCAGCAAATAACGCTGTGAGTAGAACAGTGCCTTTTATTTGGAACATGTTGGGACCAATTGAGCCCTGGCCTTCAGCTGCTCTTCCCTGTCTAGAGCCTTCTAATTGAAGTTACTAAAAGCTGTGCTTTGCCTAGAGGATCAGAGAGTGGGATTTTCACCTGTTGGCCATTGACTGTTGGGTATTTAAGCCTCCATGGTGCTTTTAAAGAAGGGCTTTTGTACCAGCGATTAGAGGTCCCTGTGATGGTCTGTCTCTGAGTGTGTTTCCTCAACCTCCAGCCCCTTGCCCAAACCTTGCCCGAAGCTTGCGAACTGGATTCTAGCGCAAAGAGCGCAGACGGGGGAGGTGCGGGGGGGAGGGGGCGCAGTGCGCGGCAGAACACACATAAATAATTTAAAGACTATAATGAACTGTTAAATAAATTAAGTGACATATGAATATTAAAGATAATTACCTATATGCATCATATTTTTCATAATAAGAATAAGAAAAAAACAAAATGTTACGTTCTTTATAGAAAATATCATTTATTTTAAACCATAAACACATGTACTTAAGTTGAAATAAGGAACAGAGTCTCAGTGGGCTTCAGAAGGTTTCAATCCTGCGTGCGAGTAGTGGGCAACAAAGTAGTTCTTGTAAAGAAAATGGAACAGAAACATTGAATTAGTAATTCAATTTAAGTAAATAAAAAGAAATCAAGTAATTTGGCTATAAAAAATCATGTACTTATTTTCAAGCAATGAAATTTTTAGAGTGACTGAACACATTTTATTTAAAATAGATAACAAAAGGTTTTACAAGATGATCACCAGAGGTCTTTTTAGAAATATTTTTCTTGCATAATGAATACCTGTCAATTTGGTACTCAGACTTACATTTTGTGATCAATATTTATATTACCTAGTAGCAATTTCTAAAAACTCCAAAGTGATTAGTTATCAGTTCAACCAATCTGTAGTCTTATGATGTTGCCTATGAGATGCAATATTTTATCTATCTTTTTGGTTTTATATTTCATAGTGAACCAAGTAAGAAAAATAAAATTCCAAATAAATGGGAACATAATTATAGATTTGTTTAAAAATATTGTTGGTCTTTCTAGTATTGCCTTACATATAATCTTTCAATTATTCTAACATATTTTAATATCTATCATGTTTACACTGCAAATTAAGTCTTTAGAAATACTTTTCAAATTTATAGCTTATAAAACTTTGCATTTGATCTCTTGCATAAAGGGTAAGAAATTAGATCAGTAGTGAAGTTTGCAAAAATCTTTTTTATTACATATTTGAACTAAATAAGAATATCTCTGAAATAGAAACAACATTGGATAATAATCACCTTCTACAAAAGCCAGAAGCGAATATCAATCCTTTGAACCATTGCTCAATACCCCTCAAAGGATCAAGATGATATATCTCCTTCCTGCTGTATGAAGAGATAAGTGGAGCTGTAGAGATGCCATGGAGTTCCAGAGATTGCAATCAGACTAACGATGCTGCCTGGTTCAAGCATAATTGCAATCTCAGATTCAGGGAGCAATGGTACAGAGTATTATGAAAACATGAATTCTGATCAAATTTCAATGTAATTTACATTGGATGAATGCTGGAAATGATCCAAAGTTACATCAGAAGCATTTGATTTTATATTTATCATACACATGTTTAACAATGGATCTAATTTTCATATTTGCTTTGAGTATTCAAAGCAATATCGAATCTCTGAATAAATCTCATTAATCAGTGCCACTTGAAAAAAATGTGAGATTTGTAGGGGTTGATTCTTACTTCATCTATTTTCAATTACCAGTTTGGCAAGTGCAAAAAACTGATGGGCTTTAGAAATGATTTGGATTATAGTAACTTAATCAAGTGGAGCCTCTAATGTTGACTGCTCATTTAAAAGCTATTTCTGCTTTGGAGGAAATAAATATTATTTGCAACACTTAGAATACAAGGGACTAAAATGTTTCCCACAATTTTCCCCCATTTCATCCTCAAGGATGCACATTGTTTCAGAATGTTATTAATCCATACTAAACTACAAAGAATGTACTGCATGAAGTTAAATGCAGGAATCACAATAGTTGTAAAGGCTTTAATATTAATTTCCTCCAAAAATTTGAAATTGGGGTTTAGGTTGGCAGCACATAATCCCATGGATCTTTCTGTATCTTAATGATTTTAATGAATCAGTTAACTCATTTTTTGATTGTTTCAGGATATGATGGAGTCCTTGGAACTAGTAGAAAGTAGAGGCCAGGATATAGTTACTGGTAGTAGATCACTTAGGTCATAATTCCCAAAATGCCTCTTGTCCCTTGACACTTTCCTTCCTTCCTGCTCTGCTTCCCCTCCACTATAAGATAATCCACTTTGCCACAAGCTTTTAACACCATGAAGTTTTACCTTATAATAGGGACAGAGCATAAGAATAAGCTAGTCATTTACTGAAACCTTATAAACATGAGACAAAATGCATCCTTACTCCTTTAAGGCAGTTCACTGGATACATGTCATTGCAACAACAGAGCTAACTGGTCCTCAGAAGAGTCAATGAATTACAGAGAATGTTCTTCACCAAATAGGTCCCTTTGCAACAATGAAGACCTCACACGTACCAGCTTGATGTGTCTGATTCACATCTTTTGTGATAACTGTGGACATTTGAACCTTACCAAAATGGCTTTTTTTGCTTACTCACTCATTTGATACCTGAAACTTGTTATTGAAATTTCCAAGTGATCCACAGGAACTAGCTTTTCCTAACGGTCTGAATTTGTGAACATTATGAACTAGAACGTTTATAAGGAAATGAGAGTGAAATAAAAATTAAACTAATTTGTCTAAGGTATATTTACTAGATGTACCAAAAGCCAGCAACATGGAATTAGTGTTAGGCATGTTAAACAAAGGATGGACATGTAAAGAAACAGAATTGAGGATATGTGGACTGTCCAGATTCCCACTGGAGCTGACTGCTATCAGTGCTGCTGCTGTTATATGCCATGCACTAAGATAAAGTCAATTCGCATATATAGTAGAAGATGAGAAATGTCTAGGAGAAGAAGACAGCCATATTTTGATGAAGTAAAAAAGTATTTGCTCAAAAATAAGTTATATATGTGTGTGTGTGTGTGTGTGTGTGTGTGTGTGTGTGTGTGTGTGTGTGTAATTCCAAACAATGGTGGCACATACCCATTAATCCAGGACATAGGAGGCAAGGTAAGTGGATCTCTGAGTTTAAGGCCAGCCTGATCTACAAAGTGAGTTCAAGGACAGCCATGGCTACAAAGCAAAAGCAGGTCTCAAAGAAAAAAATTACAATGTTTATAAAGTATAAAAATTATGACAGTCCCCTATATGAAAAAAATTGAAATATTTTTTTAAACATTAAATATGAATTTTTACATTATGTGAGACACATATATCATAATTCCCATGATGAAAAGCAATATTTAATATTTTTAAAACACTATTTTTTCTGTGTTAGATTGTAAATTTGAGAGTCATTTTATACTTTATTCTCAATACATTTGTACTTTTCTTTAAGATGAACTTTTACATCCTTTGATAAACTAAAATTTAATTACCTGATATTCCTATCTATTCTCCTACCTAATATTCTCATGTTCTGTTTCATCTCTTAAATTTACAATTTCCTCTTCTTTAACCATTACATTATATATCTACATATAAGTGTGTGTGTGTGTGTGTGTGTGTGTGTGTGTGTGTGTAAATTACAACAAAATGACTCCTTTCACTGCTGCTTACAGATCTATTTCTAAGGTTGACCACTTGGTACTGTATAACAAATCAGGGAGCTCATCCCTAGAGAAGATTAATTCTCTGTTTCTTAGCAGTTGTTAATTCCTTGTAGCTCTTGAAAAAAAGCATGGGAAATTATTATTACATGTTTACTTAAAATTACTTATTTATATTTACCTAGATCACCTAGGTAAACTGGGAGTAGGGAGACATAGAAGAGGGAATGGAGGTAGGATCATGAGGGGTTTTATTCTGAGATAATATTTTAAAATAATTGATAGAATTTGTATTTTGCTAAAGGGAAAGGTAATACCAAATAGTTTAAAGGAGAAATTAGTAGTTCTTATAATTCAAAACATTCATTTGCTGATCAAGTGAAAAAATATCTTTTTTCCTTTTTTGTACAGTTTTTTTTTTTTAAACACAATATATTTTGAGTATGGTTTCCCCTCCTGTTATGGGACAATGGTCTTGTACCTTGTAAAAATGTATCACTTTTATTGATTTAATGAAATGCTGATTGGCCAGGAAGACAGGAAGGAAGTATAGGTGGCGTGACCAGAACAGAAAAATTCTGGAAAGAGGAAAGGTTTAGTTTACAGTCATCACCCAGACACAGAGGAAGCATAGGTGGGGTGACCAGAACAGAAAAATTCTGGAAAGAGGAAAGGTTTAGCTTACAGTCATCACCCAGACACGGAGGAAGCATGATGAGAATGCCTCAAGGATAAAAGATACCAAGCCATGTGTCTAACACAGACAAGAATTATGGTTTAATTTGAGATATAAAAGTTAATAAGAAGCCTGAGTTAATAAGTCAACCAGTTTATAATTAATGTAGACCTCTGTGTGTTTCTTTAGACTGAACAACTGCAAGACTGGGCAGGACAGAAAGCTCTGTCAACACCCTTCTCTTACTCCTCATGTAGATCATGTCACATTTTAGAATTTTTAACTTGGTATTTATGGTAATTTCTACATTGAAAATATATGTAAAAATTCTCATCCTTGTATAAATGCATTAAACTAAACATAATTTACAAATTAATGCCAGATTGTGATTACAAAAATAGAATAAAAATAATTGTATAAAATAACTTTTATTTCAATTTCTATAGAGGCATCTTCCTGACTATGTGCATTAAAAAGATTTTAGTTTTACATAAAATGCAATTTATTTCAATCTGTAAAATGAACAAGTTTCTTTAAGCTTCAGATATTGAACCTAAAATTAATGTGGTATATTTAGTCATGCTGGTTAATAGCAAGAAAAAGAGGTGAGTGTAGGATTAAAAATAATGCAGCACTTTGTTCTAAGGTATGAACACATCTGCCTTTGTTCTTTCTAGTGAACCATTTTAAACTTTTAATAGATCTAATATTTGATTTCCTTAGTAGGTTGACTGTGAAAATTCCAGTTTTATGCAATTATGTAATTTTACATAATTTACAAATTATACATTCAAATCTAATAAAGCCAGTCTACCCACTCCACTCAATGCTCTATGCTAGTTTTTGAGCACTTTGTCTATACTGCCTTAGACTGCTTTAAGCAGATGCTAAATGTGCTCAACTAAACCCTAAGTTTTTAGAATAAAAAATCTAATTGCCATTTAATCGTTACCCCACCACAGAGCACATTTTATTCAGTACTTGCTCTAAGCCAGTCTCTGGGTAAGTTGCTAGAAATACAAGCCTTAATAGAGATATAACTCTACCTCGGAAGAGAATAAGCAGATGAGATCGACACAAAAGCGAGAAAGTAAAACACAACATAACACATTTTACTGTGAGTAGTGAGGAAAGAATCCATTAGGATGCATCACAGAAACAATAACCGTCATAAACTTCTTGCCATCCTTTATAATTCTCAATATAACACTACCATTAGTCCTCACTAAGTATGTAGTGATAGAGAAATATGCTTATTTTAATGATCTGGATAAGATAGTCAAATCATCTTCTACACTTCTCACCTGCTGACATTTAAAATGATAACCCCCTGAAACTTGCATGCATATATATTTGAAATGTAAACACATTCTGTGGTACCTAATTTTATTTATTTTATTATTTTGTTTTTCTTGTATAGCATACAGAAACAGTTAGCATATTAAATGGTATAAAATAAAGGGAGATAATTTTGTCAGTTATACAAAAGAACACACTTTTTTAAAGATAAGGATGCATTGTTAGCTAAATACGTACAAAGTTTATAAATAGTGAAATGCATAAAAGATTATAAATATTTTTATTTCTTAGAAAAGATAAAAATAAACCTTTTTTGGTTCAGAAAAAATGCAATTTCTGTTGTATTTGTCACATGCATTATCAATTCTATTTATATAAAAATAAACAATTGAACAAACAATGCCTACACAGCAAGATAAAAATGTAAGGTTTGGAAATAGCTTTAAATGTTCTCTATTTAACTTTTAGAAAGCTGACCTGTTTGATTTTATTATGTTTTTAAATGAAAAGTTTCAACAAAAGCTTATCAGTAAATAGTCATGTAGAAATATAACCTTACTGTCACTTAAAAAGTTCTAATAAAATTACCCTTAATTTTTAAACGGCCTATTTTTATTCATACATTCATGTATGAATCAAATCTCTGTACATGCATGCAGTTGACCACAGAAGCCAGAGGGAACACATCTCTTCGAGCTGGAGTTAGTCTTAGTGTTCTATTGCAGTGAAGAGACATCTTGACCATGGCAAGTCTGATAAAAGGTTTCCATTGGGGTTGTATTTCATTGGGATTGGCTTACAGTTTCAGAGGTTTAGTCCACTATCAGCATGGCAGGAAGCATGATAGGAAGTGTTGCAGGAAACGTGGAAGCATTTAGGCAGACCTAGAAAAAAGAGATATTGGGCCTTACTTAAGCATTAAAACCTCCAAACCCTCCCCTGATGATATTCTTCCTCCAACAACACGATGCCCACTAATACCTCTCAAGTAACACAATTCTCTAGGGATCAAACATTCAAATATATGAGCTATGGTGACATTACTATTTAATCAACCGCATTCCACTCCCCGGTAAGCATATGATAGATGCCATATCATGCAAAACTTCCTTCAGTACATCTTCACTAGTCCCAATAAACTGTAACATTTTTACATGGTATAAAAGTCCAGGGTTCAAAGTCTCTGAAACTCAAAGCAATCTCTAAACTGTAACCATTTGTAAAATCAAAAAGAAAAAGCAGATCACATACTTACAATATAAAATGGAGGAGCAGAAGGAGCGAGAACATGAGGGAGAAAGTCAGGAACGTGAGGGGTGCGTTCACTCATGGAGACCGTGGGACAGAACTAAAGGGAGATCACCAACTCCAGTTGGAATGGGACTGATGGATCATGCAACCAAACCCGTCTCTCTGAATGTGGCCAACAGCGGGGGCTGACTGAGAAGCAAAGGACATTGGCGCTGGGCTCTGATTCTTCTGCATGGACGGGCTCTGTGGGAGCCTTCTCAGCTTGGTCGATCACCTTCCTGGACCTGGGGGGAGTTGGGAGGACCTTGGACTTAGCATAGAGTGGGGAACCCTGATGGCTCCTTGGCCTTGAGAGGGAGGGAGGGCAGGTATGGGTAGAGGGAAGGGGAGGGAAGGGGGAGAAGGAGGGGCGGGAAGGGGGAGGAGGAGCGGAGGGAGGGGGAGGAGGAGGGAAGGAGATGGAAATTTTTAAATATAAAAAAAAATAAACCATGAGAATGAAAAAAAAATAAAATAAAATGGAACAGACTGCATATTACCATTTCTAAAGGAAGGATAGGAACCTCAGTGAGGAAATACTGGATCAAAGAAAGAACTAAAACTACCATGAAAACTTCAAATTGTGCATATCTATATATGATGTCAAATTGTTCTTCATATCTTCAACTCTTTCACCTGTGTTGGTTGTAACTCTCTTCTCTCTCTCTTGGGCATGTTTCACACCATGTTACCAGTGCCCCTTTGCAGGTATCCCATGATTCTGGTACCCTGATATCTCCAACATCTTTGGGTCTCCAACAAATTAAGGCTTTACTTTCACAGCTGTACACATTGTCCTCTTTGGGCCTCCATGCAGATACATACCTGACACATGCCTGACCTCAGCAGATTTCCTTAGCTGTGGAGGGAGACTCTGTAACCTCTTCTTTGTACCCTTTACTCTAAAGCCAAATTGCCCAGATTGCTGCTTGTTAAGGCTGGAACATGCAAAACTTGTTTAATTACATCTGTATTATTTTTCTTTTGTATATTTTCTTCACTTTTTAAGCTTTTCTTCAATACCTTTTTATAAGTTTGAAGCTTAACTGGGTGTATATTGCCTTTGTTATATTTAGTTAATGATATATGGTCCTTTGGGGTTCCTGCTTCATGACAATCTTCTAAACATTCTGAAGGATACAGAAGAAAGTGACTGACAAACTCCCAGTTTATGCAGAACTGTCTGCTGGATACTATGGGCCTGTAAATTGAGGACAATTCTAGAGCTTGGGAGTTACTTAATTCCACTTCCTTAGTTAATATTATATCCTCCTGGAGTCTTTGATGGCGATAAACAATAGATAGTTATAATTAATGTCTTTTAGTTATGATAAAAGGTAAAGTAGATATAAATGTTGTAACTGTAATTCTTGCTGTTTTGTTATATATAATACCTGTTTTGTTATATATAATCTTGCATGTTAAAGTTAAAACCATCCTTTTATGGAAAAAGAAAATGGGAGGTGGTGTGGGAGGTGATGCATGCTATGAATATGTTTTATTGACATTGTTTATTAAAGAAGCTGCTTTCAGCCAATGGCTTAGCAGAGTAAAGCTAGGCTGGTATATATATATATATATATATATATATATATATATATATATATATATATATATCAATATATATATATATCAGCATATATATATATAGAGAGACAGAGAGAGACAGAGAGAGACAGAGACAGAGAGAGTACACAGAGTCAAAGGGAAGACATGTATCCACAGAAGACCTATGCTTCTGCCAGTACCTGCCAAAACTGCTGGTAGTCCACAACCACTCAGCAGTACATAGATCAATGGAGATGGGTTAGTTTAGGATATAAGAGCTAGCTAAAAATATGTTTAAGCTATTGGCCAAACAGTATTTCAAATAATATAGTTTCTGTGTGATTATATTGAGCCAGAGTGGTCAGGAGCAAGCAGCCTCCTACTACACAAAGATATAGAGGCAGGAATACCTGAAAGCTTACATTTTCAACCCACAAGTTGAAAGAGGACAGAGGGATCATTTGGAAACAATGTTTCACCTCCTAAATCTTCCCAAATGTTTTTCCCAACTGGGTACCAAGCATTCAAACATATGAGCTTATGGGGGTCATTCTCATTCAAACTACCAAAATCACAAAAGAAAATATGTTTTTATGGCTCAGAATATAGTGTTGTTCTCATTTTGAGTAACTGTTAATCTATCCTATTCAATAAACTGATTTTACTAAAAAAAACAACCCTAGTTTTCAAACTTCTACTGTATAAAATACATACTAAAAGAATACAATGAAGTGTGTTAATATAGAAAAAGGCAGTGATATTGACTTTCTAACACATATGGGTCCACCAGATTTTTGGACCAAACCATAACTCCCCAAACTAATTATTAACATTACTGATTTCCTAAAAATAAAAAAGATTTCACTTAAGTATGTTTAATTGTACCCATGAAGAAAATTTGACACTATTATATCTATGTAATTTACTCCTATTGTATCAGTGTTTTGACATATGTGTGTGTGTATGAGTGTGTGGGTATGTATATGTATGTACCATGTACATACCTGGTACCAACAAAGGCCAAAAGAGGGTCTTGGATCACCTTGAATTTATAATGGATTCCCTGAAACTCATAATTTTAAATTGGCCAACTTTATGAAATTAGAACTTTCTGATACTATAGCTGATTAATATTCCCACATTTAGATAAAATAATTGTTAGTAGGCAATGGCAATATTTTATAAAAATTTTTAAATAAAATATTTTCATTATATCTTGAAGATAAATACACAAACTTTGAAATTAAAATTAGAGTTTTGAGATATCAGGAACATACTAATGTTAATAAATTATCTCCCAATAAATGTTCATTCCATTACCCTGAAATATCTTTGACAAATTCATCACCATTTTGTACTCATAATTATAGTAGGGGGGTCTTTAGGGCAAGATACAGTTTAAATTGCTTTCAATTTTTAAGCCAAGTTAATGAACATAGAAGGAAAGAAATTAATAATAATTATGCAATTAACAATTATGACAAACAGTGCAATTTACTTCCAATTATCAAAATGGAAGAGGTTTAGAGTAGGAAAAATAACCTAAGCCTAATTAAAAATGACCAACAAGTCTCTTTTCTTTCATGTTTTTCTTTTTTCCCTTTTGCCTTCTACCCCAAATGCTAGGTTTATAAGGGTTCATCTCCAGGAATAGTTTTGGTAAATTCTGTATAGCATGGAATATTCCTAATGCAGTCTATTTTGGCTATTTTCTCTTGTGTTGCAGGCTTGTTGTTGCTGACTGTTGTGTGATTCCATATCCCGGAGGGCAAGGATTTAGAAGTAAGGATGACAATGACACAGGAGCTCTTTATTGTAAAAAGATCGGTGTGGGGCTATGTGGTTAGGAAAGTTAAGTTACCACAGGGACATTTTTCATTGGCCCTTTTCAAACCAGCAGTCACTGCTGGCAAGCTTTGATTGGCTAGGAGTGCATGTCATTATTTATCGTGCTTTTGGTCTGCTACATTGATTGCTGGAAGCTGTAAGTGCTTTTAAACAGTATTGGTGACATGGGTCAAAAATTCAGGAAATGGTTCCTTAGCCTGCTGGGCAAGATTGTGGAAATAGTCTACACTGTACTGGGTGTATAAAGTTTGAAGGTCTTGACGGTCAGATACTTGTTGGAAATAGGCAGGTAGGCCAATCATGGACTATGATGAATCAGTGTACTGTCTATGGCTAGTAGCATGCCAAGGGTAACATTAAGTCCAAATTGCAAATTTCTATGAGCTTAGGTCTCTGCTGCATCATCATGAGCATAGCGTCATTGGAGGAACACTGAAGGGTCAAGGACTGCCTTCATCATGGAGTACCAATCGAATTGGGTTTGAAGCTGCACGGTCCATTGTCTGAGTACTTGCTCAAAATATGAGTAATTGGGGTAGGATAGGTAGCCCTCACACATCTCTGCATAGCTTCCAGCCTGCTCCTGACCTTGCTGCCATATGAAGGGCACATAGCTGACAAGGACAACATCGTTTGAGCCTCCAGACTCCACAGGGATGGGATGCACCTGGAAGTGCTCAAGAATGTTGAAAATGGACTTGAGTCAGAGATGTTGAACCCTCCTTATTCAGTGACAAACGCAGATCTTTGGTCTTGCCCTGGAAGTGGAAAGTCAGAATGTATTCACCATGTTTTGTCTTATTCTGATGTATCAGGAGGACACCAGAGGAACCAGGGCCTCCTTCCAGCGCTAACTGGGCATCCTTGTGTCTAGAGAGCTTGCCATGAAACCAAAGATATTCTGAGAGAGACTGATCCCCTTCAGTGCCCTCTGACTCCCCCTGAAAAAGGAATAACCCTGTGGCTGCTTCTGGAGTACCCAGGGGAGGGTAGCGGGTTGGGAGGGGATGAACTGTGCCTGCTGGGGTCCCTCCTCAATGGGAATTTAAGGGGACAATTCCAGAGGAAGCAGTTCCATTGAGTCAAAGTGGAAGGCAGCAATGGAGATAGAACTAGAGTAATGGATACTGACAGGCAATCAGAAAGGCTTCCATAATCTATCTGCAACAGGCGGTCATTACTCTCGCTAAATCTATCTGCAACAGGCGGTCATTACTCTCGCTGAATTCCAGCAGCAGATCCTGGCTGGGCAGACTCTCTGAATGATTCAGGCAAGGCAACCACAGCTGTCTGTGTTATCTTTGTGAGGAAGGAGGTCCCAGGGGCTAGGGGAAGGGTTGATAGCAGGGCAGGGACCTGAGCTTAGGCACTCCTGGATGTCAGACACGCAGGCCTTCACATGAGTACATCAGTTGTCTCCAGAATGTACTCTGAAGGGTCGTCTTCCTTAACCCCAAACATGTTCTCCGTGTCAGGCATCTCTAGGCCTGTGGCTGTGGGGACATCAGTGAGAGTAGAACAGGGAACGCTGAGTCTGGGCCAGGATGCCTATGGTGGGATGCAGAACTCCAGGCGACTTCCTCCTTCTACTTCTTTACTTTGGAACAGTAGGTGAAACTTCTGCCACTGAGGCTGCCCTCCTCCCCCTGAGGTAAGTCAATCTGCCCCTTCTCCACGACACTCCGGCTGGGTCAGAGGCAGCTTCTTTAGCCTGCATAAAACGGAACAGCTCACCAGAGAAGTTGGAGTTTCTGTTTCCACCTAGCATTGGAGGGTCTGAAGTGATCTCTCTTTTTTTTTTTTCGTTTTAATTGTATTTTATTGAAGTATATTAATCGTACAAAGCCAGACTGAATTATACAGTGAGTTCCAGGTTATCCTGGACAGAGTGAGATCCTGTTTCAAGATATATAAACAAACAATTCTCAAAAGAATACATACAACTATGCAAAGAAATACTGGGAAATATTCAATATCACTCATTATCAGGAAAACATAAACCAAAATTTCTCTAAGATTAACCCCACTTCAGCTAGTATAACGGAGGAACTGAAGTGATCTCTTGAGGCACAACTGGGAGAGAAGGCGTCAAAGGCCAATTGCCACTGCAGGATACCTCATACAAATTCTCAGATTAAGGGACCTACTGAACGGAGGGAACAGCATTTCCTGAGCTTTTGCTTTGAAGACATTGTTGAGGAGCAAGAGACTGAGGAAGGAAGGGCCAGCCTGGTCCTCAGAAAACAGAGATGGACCCACCAGAGTCAGGAGCCCACCCACCCTGCAGCTGTCACGGGACAAGTCATATGGGGATACAATCTCCACACCAGGGGCTCAATAGGGTTAAGGCAGTTGGGGAGACTGAGATCAAGGCCTGGGCCACCTCAGCTTCAAAGTGCTGCAGGAATAACTCCGCAAAACAGCCAGAAAAGGCAGCTTTTACTCCAAGCTCTGCATATTGTGGGGAGAAGCCAAGTAGAGGTGAAAACGGCAGACAAGATCCAGGGCAGCAGCCCTCGCATGAACTCACAGAACTCTTGCCAACTTCGGGGAGGGGGTGGTGGCAGCGCTGGTTGAAAAGGAAAGGCCCCGTTATCCAAGGAAGGGACACCAATGGTGAGGGGACCCAGGAGGATCCAGTGAGTTTGGGCAAAGAAGACATGGGTGACAACTGCATCTTGGTCCCTGGGCTCAGTTCCAGCGTCAAGCTAGTGGAAGTAGTTCTCTGAGGAGAACATTACAGTCCCAATGGGAAAGGGGATTAAACCACAGTCAAACAGCCAAAGCCTTTCCATGAATTAAGAGACCAGCCACAGACGTAATATCCTTTAATCGGTGGATTAGTTGAGAAGAGAGACTAGGAGAGGAAGTCCAACAGTCTACACTCTCCAAGAGTGATAGGGAATGCCCATAAAGCAAGAGAAATTTCAGACATTGCCGGAGAGTGGTCCTGGCAAAAGCTTGCCTTGCAGAAGCTCCTCAATTTCAGGAGGTCTCATTTATTAATTGTTGCTCTCAGTGTCTGTGGTACTACTAGTGTTATATTCAGCAAGTATTATCTTGTGTTCATGAATTAAAAGTTACTTCCCATTTTCTCTTCTATTAGGTTCAGTGTGGTTGGATGTGTGCCTGATCCATTTAGATTTGAGTTTTGTGCATGGGAATATGTTGTGGGATTCCCCTCAGTGTGCTGTGCACACCACTGATTAATAGAAAAAACTGTCTTGGGCCTGCGTGGGCAGAATAGAGGTAGGTGGGGAAAACCAAATGATTGATGGGAGAAAGAAGGCAGGATCATAAAGATGCCATGTAGCCCTGCTGGAGATATACGCTGGTGGCCAAACTTTACCTGGTAAGCCACAGTCACATGAAGATATACACAGATTAATGGAGATGTGCTATTTTAGGATTTCATTCCACTATTATTTAAAATTATTAATCTATTTTCTGAATTATATATCACTTGTTCTGGAAAATTCATGTAAATTTCAAATGGATCTTATAGAAATATCCAGAAACCAGAAAAGCTATTAGCTACGTTGCTGATTAAAGGCCAGATTAAACTTTTAAGATCCCATTGCTCAAGATAACATATATTTTGTCTTCAAGATATGCAAAAATAAGCCTGGAACCAAACTGGAATATCTTTCTCCACTATCTCAATTTATTCTATTAAAGGAAGACTTGATTGGCTACATCTGGAGAAAAAAACCAAGAGTGCTGCCAGGCATTTGGCCTTCCTGGATATATTAGCAATATTCTAGGCCAAGTATACCCAGTGGTCTGATAGGGGCCTGACCATTATGGGTTCAACCAACCACTTTGAAGTTATATCTATAGCCATATCTATAAAAGGGAACTCATATATTATAAGTCGTGGATAAATACGTGGCACGTAATGAGGTGACAGGACCCAATGTTGAAAATTTTCTTTAGTTATTTAATTGAAATGGTGTATCTCTTAAATTGCTTTTGAAATATTTGAGTTAATTTCTGGGATTGTTTATTATCATTTTCAGCATGGCCTGATTTAGAGATATCATAGAAACATATCTTTGGGTATATCTAAGAAAGGCTTAATGAAAGGAAGTCTACCCTAAATGTAGAAAACAACACTCAATGAGTAGAGTCTCAGACTAAATAATAAAAGGAAGAGGTAAGTATAACACAAGTGATCCACCATAGATAGAAGAAAGCAACCAGATGCCTGCATTTCTTTTATAAAACTTCATGTCAGATTACAGAGAAAGGAATAGAAGAAATATAGGAATCAGAAAAGATGGGATGCTATTAAGCTACAAATCTTAGTTAAACAATTTCTTCCTGGAAGCTCCTAAGACTCTGGAAGCTAAAGAAACTTGAAAGGCTTTGGAAGCTCATGAAACTTAGGAAGCCTATGTATATCAGAATCTACAAGATGCACAGCACCCTTTTTAAAGATTATATAGAGAGTAATATTTTCTTGGGGTATGGGTGAGTTCCTGTCTAATGTAGACCATAACGCTAGGGATTTGTCAGCAATGCCAGTAGGTACTTTCAGTGATTTTGACATAGATAACTTTAGGGTAATCTTTTCCTTGTGAACATAATGTGCCTTCTCTATGATAAATACCTACTTTTTATGTTTCCCAGAAAAAGACACACAAGAGTAAAATTCTCCTTAAATAATAATAATAAAAATCCCATATGTCATTTTCTCTTTCAGGTTGATATTGTTCATAGACTTCATATCTGCATAACATCGATGATGCCTTCACAACAACCAGAAACCTGCATGGTATCTTCTGACAAACAGAAAGCTACCCAGCAGACAGGAAGCTTCTAGCTCAGTACCAGCTTGATACCTTTATATTTTTATTTATTTTATCAAAGATGTATCATGGACTAAGAAACAGAAGCTTAACCCCTAGTGCTGTTGGGCAACCAACATGAATGTCAAGAGCCTGCATTGTTTTGGAAGCTATTGAGATCTCTTTGACTAACAACTCCTACAGAGAAGGTCCATACCTGTCACAAGAGTTTTATTTGTAGGACTAATATTTTCTAGTTTTGTAGAGGCATTTACCTTAAAACACCTGTTCCTCTTTTATTTCAATAGGTTTGTCAGATACTACTACTTCAAAACGGCAAACTCCCCCCTTCCTTTGTTTCTCCAATCTCCACCCTTTTCCCTGTGTAAAATGTCCTAATCCTAGCATTACTTCTATCACCGTTTGCCCTAAGCTTTATGGTCCAAATCCTGTTAGCCAACCATACCTGCTTTCCCAATATTATTGTGGCAAAATGGGAGCAATTTAAAAATCTGAATGTTATAGCATGCATGTTTAAATATTAAAATCTCTAAAAATGATTTATAAAGGCTTGTTTTTAGCAACTTCAGCACAATCTAATGTCATTCTTTGAATATCAACTACCCCAACTCTCAGTTTCTGTTACTTTGCTTAAGAGAACAGTATTAAAAATAAACACATAAAATGACTAATTATAGAAAAGTAGATCAGCATGCTTTACACAAAATTAACTTTATACAAAACAGTATTCTAGTTCTGGTATAAAAATTAAGGTAAACTTTCTAAAAATCATTTGATAACTATATCAAGCACAGTTAAAGCTTTGAGTGTGTGTGTGTGTGTGTGTGTGTGTGTGTGTGTATGTGTGTATTTTACTCACAGCAGAACTAAGTCTGATAAACACCCTGGCCCTTGGCAGTGTTTCAGAGACACAGAGTAGTAATTCTCCACCTCTAATGCAGAATGACAGAGAAAGTAAAAGACTGTTCTTAATATAAAATTCTCTCCAAACCATTTTTAAAAATGGACTTCCAATAATAGTTTTACTATTTATTAATTCTTAGAAATTATTAGAGTTGACGTAGGAGGTATAATATTGAAAAGATGAAGCAGTGTCCAAGGAAAGATTAATTACAATATGACTTACATTTCATAAACTTGTTTTTGACTTTTAACACATGTATGAGATACTTTCAATATTAGTTGCAAACACAGTAATTATACAATGCTGTGTTATTTAATTTTTAGAAATTCTGAGAGTAAAATTGTTTCCATTTTTTTAAAAAAATAGTGTTCAATAAGCATCCCACCTGAAACTCAGTAACAGAATACAAGTATCAATGACTCTCGAGGTGTGACAGGAAATAAATATGTTTTCATTGAAAGGAATTCTTTCAAGATTTGATGTCTACTTGAACATGGTGCTATATATCAGTAATAGGCAGAACCCAGGATGTTGAGGCAGGGGGATTAAGGCATTCTTGAAAAAAAATTGTGTGAGGTGATTCAATTTAGTAAGATCTCTGTTTTGTGATTGTTCATGGAGACACATGAAGAAATGTTTATTTGCCTCAGATTAAAAAAGACCGAAGAAGTGATCTTGCCTGATTCATGTTTTGTGTTCCAAGGAGTTTATTGGTGTTGCTTGTAGGAACACAAGCAAATCAAGGCAATGCCATCACTCTAACCTTCGGGATGATTCCTGAAAACTCCATCCCTGATCCTTCCAGAACAACATGCCGAGAGTCAAAAAAAAAAAAAAAAAGGACCAACCAACCAAACAACCAAACAAAAGAAAGCCTTTTACCATTTTACACTATCACTAGCAATGGATGAGTGCTGCCCTTACTTCATATCCTCTGGCTCTCATGTGTTTCATTAGGCTTATTCATTTTAAGGGAGTATGATGAAGTCTCAATATAGTTTGATTTGTATTTCCCTGTTAATTAAGGTTATTAAAAATGTCATTAAGTGGTTGTCAGCCATTTTTGTTTTATCTTTTCAGAATTCTGTTTGTGTTTCATTGATATCCAGTTTTTGTTTGTTCTTTTAGCTTATTATATATTTTTAGACATTAGTTGTACTTAAGAGTCAAAGAGATCTTTATTCTGTTACTTATTTTCCAGTTTTATGTTTTTAAAATATGATTTAAAAAATCAATAAAAAGACTCTTTTACTCAGACTACCCAAAATAGCCAACATTGGCCTACAATTATTGTGCTTATTGTCATCTAACACCTAATATTTAAAGCAGTTCATATGTATGAATAGGCAAACATAAATACATGGAATTTAAGCTTTATTTTTATAATCACCCTTTCCTTTATTATTGCTTCATCTTTTAAAATTGAATGTATTACCTCAATATTGAAAATTTCTGAAAATTTACAAACACTAAAACTGTAATTGAAAACTCTCTTTTAAAAAAAATGTGGAGAATTTTATACTTCTTTGCCATTGAGGACAGTACACTACTATGGCATATATTCACCATGAAAAGTGGATATTTACCATACCGTGTCTCTGAAATGCTGCCAGAGTGTTAATCAGGCTTAGTTCTGCTGTGAGTAAAAACACAAAAGAGAATAAATTAGCATAAACTGTCAATGTAAAAGGGAAACAAAGACAAAGTATAACCATAATAGAAAAAGATGACCTTATTTCTTCATTTTCCACTAAAATCCTCTGAATTCCTGTTTCCAGGAAGGGTACAATTCTCCCTTGTTTTGTCTTTTTATTTACATTTATGGTCACGTTCTTATTTTGTACATATTTTTCTTAATAACTTTGACTCTAAATATTTCTGACTTCTCACTTATGGAAAACATTTAAAACGAGACCACTCTCCTGTAGTTAGAGCTCAATCTACAGCAGCATTTCACCAATTATAGGGGATTTGAATGACGTTTACACAAATGAGTTTCATCATAAATTCATAGCCGCAGACTAGAAATGTGCATTGAACAATGCCCTTAAATGCTGCTGCATCTTTCCATTTGTCTCATCTTCTAACAATAGATTTCAAAAGCAATTTCAGTCTCTTGGAAACTTGGCAATACCCCTTTCTTTTTCATTCTCACCAGAGAAATTGTCTCCTATCACATAATGTAATAAAAAGAGGAGATTGACAAACAGTACTGTTTTGTTTCCCAAATGACTAGAAATAAGTCTGTCATGTTCCTTCTCACTTGCTTTGCATTAGAAATGTATTCTTCGTTGTATTCTCAAGTCATCCAGTTGAAATTTTATAAACTTTTATGGTATGGTCTGTCTTTTCAATGACATCCTTCCTTCTCCAGAGTCTTCAGAATATATGTATATATATATATATATATATATATATATATATATATATATATGTCATTGTCAATAGCTATTACACAGCCACTTAATATCTGTAATTTTTTGGCATACTGTATATAATCTATCCTAAAATGCTGCTCTTGCCACAGATTTTGCCTCTATATATCTTTCTCAGCTATGCCTTTTTGAATTTACAGTTTCTAGATAGACTTTATATTAAAAATATTCCCATTTCTTTATTTCTTTGTATTAAAATATAATTTATTTGGATTAAAATATAATTATATAATTCTCTCTTCTCTTTAGTCCCTCCAATCCTTCTATGTATGGCCCCTTTGCTCAATCTTGAAACCATGGCCGTTTTTATTGTTGGTTTGTTTTGTTTGTTTGTTTTTACTTTAGTTGTTATTGTAACAGACACATTGACACAGAAACACACACACATGGGGACAATTAAATATATAAATACAACTCTCTTGGTCCTCTGGCTCTTACAGTTTCTCGACCCCTCCCTAGTATTGTCTCCAAGTTTTATATATATATGAGTTGTGTTATATATGTATAATTTGAGTGAGGCAGGAAACCCATGAAAATTTGTTCTTTGTATTTTGGACAGCCGTGGTTTTCTATAATTGAATCATTCTTGTTGCAAAGAAAGGTACTTTGATACAAATGGAAGATACACTTATCTGTGGGTAAGCATAGCTTTTTAGAATGCAGTTAGGAATTATACTAGTTTATTAAAGTGACAGTAGTAGGCTCTCTAAGATCCATTACCCTGATTCTTTTTCTGAAGTCTCAGTACATCATAGAGTTTTCCGCATTTAATTTATATATATATATTAAATTTAATTTAAATACATATATATATATACATATATATATAGTCTTGTGGCTTTGATTTATGAACTCATACTATTATATCCCACAACATCAGATTTTTATATAGCACTAATCTAATATCCCAATTTACACAAAACATTCTTGATGTCTGGAATGATTATTTGCTTATTTCTTCCATTTCAAAAATTAACATACATACTTCTGAAGATAAAGATTTTAAGCCGGGCGGTGGTGGCGCATGCCTTTAATCCCAGCACTCGGGAGGCAGAGGCAGGCAGATCTCTCTGAGTTCGAGGCCAGCCTGGTTTACAAGAGCTAGTTCCAGGACAGGCTCTAGAAACTACAGGGAAACCTTGTCTCGAAAAAACCAAAAAAAAAAAAATAATAATAATATATTCATCATATACTGTTCAAACAAGCCAATAACTGTATTTATCATTTCACTAAATTATCATTATTTTGGCATTTTTCATACAGGGTACTACTTTGTATCAGAGGCCGGTCTGGATTATTATGTATCCTGCTGAGCCTGTAACTCCTTCATTCCTTCAGCCTCACATGTACTGAAATCATAGTTGAAATTCCCTGCTTGTCATCGCTTTATATTCCTATGAACCAGGCTACACGGCTTGTACTTTCTGCACATCTTTCCCGATAGTAAGCATCATTTGTCTCTTTATTAGCTCTCATGCCATTAGGTGTGTAATATCTCATTTTGCTACTAACACGTAATTCCAGATGGTTAGAAGTGTTAAGTGGATTCAAATGGGAATGGAGGTGGGAAGGCTCTTCGGAGAGTTGGAGGAGGTATATATAAGTCGCAACTGAAATATATTTTAGCTGTAATTATTTATAAGTGGTACCTAGAAACATATTGAAGAATAAATCCAATTATATTGCTTTCCTAAGTATTATTACAATTCCATTTGTAAATTTCAATTAAATTACCAAACCTATAAATGAGTTTCTAGCTGAATGGTTAGGTGAGTGCAGACTTGTGACGTTTCTTAATATCAAAATAAACATTTTATTAATGTTTAAAAAATTTAAAAATGGTAATTGCAAACAATTTCCAATTTCATGTTGGAAGCAAACCTAAACTAAAAATGAGGATGATTGGTAGATCCACCTAAAAATATGTGAGAGTTGCCTGCTTATAAAGAATACAATGCACATTGTGTCTTTTCTGTGCACAGGACTTCCATATCTTGGTGAGTTTACAATTTGCCATTGAAGTTAGGAATGAATGTAAGTTCTGATCAGACCACAATGGGCAGATTTAAGGAGCAGAATGGAAATGACAACAGCAACACAATTCAGATAATTTTATTTTGTTCGCTTTTTGCCTTATTTTTTTTTCTGTTTATCTTACTTGATTTTAGAAAGAATGATTATATAATTTTCTGTCAAGAAAAGCTAGGACACTGCATTATTTATAACAGTAGTGCAATTTATCTTCATTCAGAACTCTTAAATATATGAAAACATAGCAATGGTATCTCTGTCTGACAAGGTTTTAAGTATGATTTATTTCCATAATATTAGATATTGATATGAAAGAAATCTTTAGAAGGAAATACTAGTTAAATAATACATGGATATTATTTTTGAAAATGTGTCATTGCTGTAATGCATTCAGGTTGCTACAAATGATGTGCATTATGTTATTATTTCTCTAACTGCTGAATAAGATATATTTCTATATTTTAGCAATTTAAGATATGAATGTTTTTACAGTCCAAATAAATTTACATATGTGAAACACATAAGAAGTAATTGAAAAGTGATTTAAAATATATATGAAGAGACAGAAACTAACAGGCTTAGAATATGAAATCTCGTGTGCTCAGTCACCATTGTCTGAGCTATTCCTGGTGCTTTAGTCTTAAAGTTTGCCAAAATCATGATTTATATTTAATTCTGCTTAGAATACCAAGTTTTTCTATTCTGAAGCTGCAAAATTATTGTCCTGGAATCTAATCAGAAAGGATAAACTGTATTTCCAGGCTCGTCATCACAGAATCTTCACTGCCAGCTTTTCCTCAGTTCTGACAAAAAGAAGCTAAGGAAGTTTCTCTTTGGGCTCCTAGTCTGAAAGTTTAGTACCAGAGGCAAGAGAGGTCAATTCACTTTTTATCTGACATTATAAGCGGACCGTAAGGAAAGCCGGTCTTCCATACTCACTCTCTTCTTATCCAGCAGGACTGCAGCCCATAGAACGGTGCTCTCAGAGTCAATATTCCCACCTCACTCAACTGATACAGACTCCCCCTTACAACCATGCACAGAAATTGGCATATATTTTGTTATTTTAGGTCCTGTCAACATGACAATTTTAACTATCACAGTCATGTTTCTGTGACTTTGTAGGTGCATGTCTCCTTCCTGTTGAATATTTCCTTTGGCCTGTTCTATTCTTGAAAATGATTGTTACGTTTTATAGTATAGTATTCACCAAAATATATATGTAGCTGCAAAACATAAACACTAGGCTGTAATTATTACTCTTATTACAAAGTGAGTATGCATTTTTGAGTTCTAAAACATAACAGAAAATAATTATGTGCTGCTAATATTTTTGTATTCATACACTATAGTGATCTGTACACTCTTAACAGAAAAATATATTTGTCGTATATTAACAAATGTTTATCGAAATGATTCAAGAAAAAAATAATATAAAACACACCCTAATGTCAGTATGTACAGAAAAAATAAAATATCCATCCTCTTCTTCATGGCTGGGGAAACAAAAAGTCAAATGCAAAACTATATATTACAAGGAAATAAGATTTTGAACTCACTATAGTGTGATCCACAGATTACCAAATAAGAAGCATAGGTTGTTAAAAAGAAAGAAGACGACGACTATGGTTTTCTTGTATGGTTTGGAAAATAAGCCCAGGAACCTTTAAATAATAATTCATTTTTCAAAAATGGAAAACAAAATACATATATCATTATATTATCATACAGTTTGATCATAACCATGTTATCGTTATTTAATCTGTTTAATGTGCTATATATCACTGTTTAAAAATGTGAATTCATGAGTCTGTTTGTGTTTTTATGCCTGTATGTATGTGTGAGAATATGAGTTACAATGTGTGAGTGTGAGCATACTTGTGCCACTCTTTACAATGGAAGTCACTAGGTACCACAGTGGCTGATTTAACTCAATTCAAGTAAATTTATGCCAGGATTACTTACTACATAACTATTATGTTCTACACCGTAAAATATAAATTTGGATAGAAAGTCTTACCTTCCAAAAGTAATACCTTATCAAATATTATATATTATCAATGCTACTGTTTTTGCACATAATTTATAATGATCAAAATCATATTTCGTGTGTCATTAGTCAATCAATGGAATATATACCATAGTAATTTGCTTAGCTATAACTCTTTGAGAATGAGTTTGTGAAGAACAAACATTAATTCTTTAGCAGAGATGGGTTATGTTCACTTTTATAATTATAGATGTTTTATAGTACAGCTGTGTCCATTGACTGTTTAATTCATGAAATATTTTTGCATATGTGTGGTAATTTATTGTCTTTTGACTAGTTATCTCAATAATTTTCCTGTACCTCATATACATCTATATATATGTATGTGCGTGTCTATAATATACTCACAAATATACACACTTTTCCCTTTATGATACTTAATTTTGGTTATATAATTTACTTCTTCATTATAAACTATGCAAATATTACTTTGTGATATGAATGTTGAAGATAATGGATAATATTTATAAAGCAATAAAATATTTCATTTCTATAAAAATTTAAAACCATAGTACCATTATTTTGGGGGATATATACAGAAATTCTTACCCTTTCATGTTTAGATACTGTACTTAAAGCACTTATAGTACATTTAATTTTTACATATTTATCAGAAAATTATATTTTATTTATATTGTTATTTTAATGTTTGACGTCTTTATTCTGATGATATATTAGTTAAGAAGATTTTTAGGACCTTATTGAATTGCAAAATAAATAAACAATATTTCAAGTGATTTATATAAAATTTATTTCAGGTCTGAAAAGATGGCTGATCAGTAAAGTATGCTTTCTGTTTTTTCTAGTACTTGTGGTCAACTTCTAGCTCCTATGTTTAATAGGTCATAAAAGGTGCCCTGTTCTGGCCTCTATAGGCTCCCATACATGAGGCAAACACACATGCACATACACATAAACATACACAAATAAAAACATATCATTACAATATTATTTAATGCATATAATGTAATAAATTATTAATAGGAGTACATTAAAAACTTATGAGCAAGTATTCATATCTTGGCATATGTTGTTAACTGTTGGGAACAGAGAGCCCCCAGATCCTGAATTTCTTGTAATCCCCTGATGAGTGCCTACAGCTGTTCTGAGCACGAGACCTTCAGGGGTTCCTGATGGCAGAGTGGTTTCTGGTGGGTTTGGCTGGGGCGTGGCTATCTCTATATAATCTGCCCCTGAACACAATAAAGGGGGCATTCTTGGAGAATTCAAGGATAACCCGTGTCTCAGTCTCGCTGTCTATCTGGGTCTGTGTATTTTAACCTCCTGCCCCTTGCCTGGAAGCGCGGAAATTGAAGGTCTCCACCAAGATAGCGGCAATTGGAGGTCCCCACCAAGATATTGGGAACTAGGGAACGCTGAGAGGTCGCCCTCAGAAGGTGAGGGTGGATTGGGGTATATGTGTTAATCCTGATGTCCTTCACTCAGTTTTGGTTCCAGGAAGTCCAACGGAGAAAGAGGGGTAAAGGATCAGGGTTGTCCCCGGCCAGAGGGGACTTATGTATTGGGAAAAGATAGAAAGAAAGTATATAGCTTAAAAAGATAAATGTGTACAGATGTATGATATGTTGATTGTGTTGTCTTTTGTGTTCTGGACTGGAGAAAGACATTTGATTCTAGGAACTGCTAAGAAAGGTATCTTGACTTTAAAATATGGGCTTAAGAATTTGATGTTTTGGAAAGGAGGTTCTGTTTTTGCTCCACAGATGATGAGAGCCTAAGGGATTTATTCGATATTCATGTGGTTTGAATCCCAGAGACCTCCTGAAATGTTGCAGTGGAGTGTGAGCAGCGGTGGCTCCAAGGCCAAGCGGCTCCAAGAGGCTCCAGGCAGGTGCTGAGGGGCTGCGACAAGTGCAAACCCCCAGACCTGCCTCAAGGACCAAGGAGGCAAGAACTCTGGGTCCGCTTCCAGCGAGGGCCTCAGGGTGCAGAAGCGCGGCACTACCGCGACTCGCCATCCGAAGGCGACTGGAAAATGGCAGTGAATTGCAGTAAATACCCCCAAGAATGCAGCGTCCCCGCTCAGCAGGAAGTACCCAGACAGACCGACAATGTCCAAATTCCCTAAGTGGGGCCCCTTCAGTGGTTGCAGAGCAGCAAGCCTGCTTCCCTGAGTTCTGTTCCACTTCATGCACCAGTTTGGGCCCAGAACTAATGCAGCTGGGGCCAGAAGGCAGCTGGAGCAGAGCTTTGCTAGGTGGCTGTGGTGGAGGCACATTGCCTCAGCCCAGTCAGTGCCTAGCCTGGCGGATGCCACAACAGTGCCAGAAGTACATATTACCTTGAGATACTGACCCCTCATCCCCCGAATACTTAAGATCAGACACTGTTTTATAAAAAAATTAGGGGGGAGATGTTGGGAACAGTGAGACCCCAGATCCTGAATTTCTTGTAATCCATTGATCTGAGTGCCTACAGCTGCTCTGAGCACGAGACCTTCAGGAGTTCCTGATTGCAGAAGAGTGGTTTCTGGTGGGTTTGGCTGGGGCTATCTCTATACAATCTATCCCTGAACACAATAAAGGGGGCATTTGGGGGGAATTCAAGAATGACCCATGTCACTGTCTGTCTGTGTGTGTCTGTGTTTTCTAACCTCCAGCCCCTTGCCCGAAGCTCGGTAACTGGGTAATAGCACACAGAGCGCAGACACGGGGGTGTGGTGCACGGCAGTTAACATGAGAATTTGTTATTCTCTGAATGCATGTGCTTCAAATCATAATAAATGTGGAAAAGTTTTGTACTCAATATAATTTCAGAGATTAAAGCAATGAAATGTTACTCATGTACTTTTATTTTCATATCAATTTGTTGATGTTGGGTAACATCATTTCTCTTGATAGTGAAAAATCCGTATAGTAAGATCAAAAGTAAATAAATGTGCTAATATTTCTTATAAAACCCACTTATTGGATAATCAATATTTATCAATTTTCAAAGTGTCAACAGTATTGCTACCAAAGTCAGAAATTCTAGTATGTACACTGTTGCAAGATAGGAAACCCTCACTAATTATTGAAATGGAATAATCATACAAAGATCTATGTGCACATATTTTGTATATCCGACACAACATCATGCCAGAGAGATAACACTTATCTTTATTTCTTCTAAGTGACTGAGATTAACTGATATCAATTGTTTTTCATAGTATTTCAATGAATTTCTATTAAATGTCTAGGTATTTTGTTAATAATTATTTCTAGATATGTCTATGACACTATATTTGCTCTGACCTTGCAGCTTTCTTTAATACTATTTTAAAAAACCAAATAAACCAAGATAACAGATTGGTAATAGCCATGTATAATAATTCATGTAAGATAGCCTGCAATATCAAGTTCATCTCTCTCAAACTTATTTGAAATTAATGTGAGGTATAAAGAATTGTATAAAATTAGATTGTTAATTAAAGAGAAGCCCAAAATAGAAAACAGAAGGCATAGAAATAAAAAGAGCCATTTACAAAATATTCTTTGATAGAAATCCTGTTCATTCATTAGAAACACAGCCTAAGCTGAAGGTCTGAAGATGGAGATGGGGTCTTGGGGAACAAGTACACTCCTTCAACAGTGTGTTCATTCTTTAAAAGTTCAAAATCTCCTAAATCTGCCAGAACCAATTAGTATGAAATAACCAGGGAATTTAGTTTTCATGGGTTTACCACTAGTTCAGTGATAATGGTGAAAATGGTTTAAGAATAGATTCAGAGTGCCTATCAAAAAATTAAATAACTCATACCAAAGCAAAACCTCATAATAAGATTCTTGTTAAATGATTTTTCTCTATGATTAATAGAATTGCAGGGATGCAGCTTCTGGTTATTTTCACTTACAGTGAGACGCAAGTGAGACAATATTGTACAACTTTCCATAATATACACAAAATACAGTATATGCCTATTTATGCTTTTAATTTATTTTTATTTCACTTAAAAATTTTGAAGGTGTTTTTATTTTGTGTTAATATGAGGTTTCATTTATTCCAGCCTGATGACTAACTGAACGTGCACTAGGTAAGAAGCTTGATTTTGGGCACCTGGCTCCATCTCCTAAGCCTCTTGACTAAAAAGGTATAGGATGCCAACCTGGAGTATATATTTCTGAGGAAACTGAAGGAAACTCTGTATTCCTTCTACACTAGGAAAGAATGAAGGAACTGTGTCAATTTAGTAGCTACAAACACAGACCATAAGTGTTAATTTCTATGTTCTAAATTTTTTCTATGTAATGGGACTCTTAAGAAAGGGGAGTGCAATTAACTTGTCATTAAATTGCAGTCATTTAGAGAAAAATAATATTTTTAAAATTTCTTCAGGTTACATTGAAATCTTAAATAAAAAGGAAGATTAATAAATTATAAAATTAGAAACTTGCTGTTTAATCTCCTTTTAAAATATAGACATAATCATTTTGTAGCCATATGCCAGCCTAACGTGTTACAGTTACCATTTAAAAAAAAAAAAGCCATTTGAGTTACAAAGCTGAACAGTGGACATTGAAAATAAGACAGCTGAGACATTCGAATTATGCTGTAACATACTCTGGAGAATAAGTGCAAATTAAATATAAAACAAATTGCTCTGTTCACAAGCCATTTTTATTTGCACAAGGAATTTTAATGGTTCATGTCTCATTGCTGACTTCAGTGTTCAACTATCCTACAAATGTCCCTCTTGGGTAATAAGTTATCTGAGCTTTTGGAAGCAATCTTTTCTCCCTCATAGAAATTTGCTACTGTGCTTAGTAGTTCTGAAATATTTTATTAAAAATCAAAGTGTTATGCATTTTATTTATATCATAACAAGTTTCCCTGGATATGTTATTTTTTATTTTGAACAGTATAAAATATTTTATAGACTTAATGAAACAAACTTAATTAATGAAATCCAAAAGATAAAGCTAATCATAGTGACATTTGCTTATTAAGAGAAGAGTATTATTTGGAATTTACTGCATGTTTGTAGCTTGGTTATCTTATTAAATGAAAATTTAATAATGATTTTTAACATACTTGACAAAGTAATAAGAAAATTAATTTTCTTTATCTTGAAACAGGTGTTATTTTATCCAATGACCTGCTTTCATTTTAAAAATGGAATTGTAAGATACAGTTTAACTAAACACAGATGAATTACTGCTTTGATACTCTTAAGTGTAGCCTATGAACATGAAAGAACCACCATACTATAACTTCATAGAAAATATAAGTCCATGCTGCAAGTTGAGCGTTAATGCAATATTCTTGTTTTTTTTTTTTTTTTTTTTTAAGTTCGATGATCACTCATTTAGGAACCACTTGAGAATTAATGATATCTTAAGTGGTTATCTTGCTACTGATTGATAATGTGTTTAAATGAACATAAAAAGCTGAATAACTCACTCAGCATCAGCATGAAGAATATAAACATAACAGACAAAACAACAGCAAAATGAAAAATTAGCAAATAAAGCAAGGGCATACTTACTATTTTAACCTGTCGTTCCTTCTTGTTATGCTGATCATTACCATTTTGTTCTGAATAAATCATTACTGAATCCACAAATGTTGTCCATTAATCTTACTTCCATTTTACTTTGAACACTATGATGTATAGGAAAACAAATTAAATTTTATGAACTTTATTTTGACATTCCGTTAAAGCCATAATCAAGTGATGTTACCTGCAGTCTAATCACGGTAAGGTATGTTTTGAACATCAGGATTCTGGAGTAATCAATCAGGGGCAGGGATTTTTGATTGTTGCCTTGTTGAATGTTAATTCACTGGAACGTTAAGTATCCAGTGAATATTGGAAAGTCAGTTGTAGAAAGGGACTACTCATTCATTCTTAACCATCTGGAATCAAGTAATTGCATAGACACTATATCACTTACAACACTGCTTGGTCAATAGCTTAGGCATATTCCTGGTTAACTCTTATATCTTAAATTAACCCATTTCTATTCATCTATATCACCATGAGGTTGTGGCCTACTAGGCAAGGTTCTGTCTTGTCTTCCAGCCTGACTGTATTCTTCCTTGCCAAAGCAGTTCTGTTATTAACCAATGGCAATAAAACATATTCATAGCATACAAAGGGGAATCCCACATCATCTCCTCTTTTCTGTCTAAATTAAAAAGAAGGTTTTAACACAGTAAAATTACATATTCCACAAAAAGATATCAAGCAAAAATTGCACTATAACAATATTTAAATCTACTTTATCTTGAAAACTACAATTACAACTATTTGCCTTAAACATCAACAAAGATTCCAAAAGGATATAATATTACCTAAATAAATAGGAAGTGAATTGTAAGCAACATCCAAAGTGCTAGAATTGACAGACATCTCACTGCCTGGATAGTTACCCAAAGTTCTTCCGTAATGTTGGGGCATCATCCATATTCAGCCTATATGCCCATTATATTGGCAGACTTTTCTATGAAGCAGGAAATTTGAAAATCTTTCCTGTCTTGCAATATTAAAGTTCATTAGTTGTTTTCTTCTCTGTCCTGCAGAATGTCTGACAGTTTCTTCTGTGAAGCTGGAACCTCGAAGGATTAGCCCATCCTTTGGAATGTTTAATAGTCACATTTTTGTCGGTCCCACATGCCCAGTTCATACAGCATACTATCAAACAGTCCAGGCAATAGCAGTTTCTTGAACAAATGTCTAGCAAACTTCATAAGGAGCCTCTTCAATGCTCAACAAACTCTTGAAATAATTGGTGTTGCCAGAAGCAGACATGTCTCATTGCCGAGAAATGTCTAAGCTCTTAAATATTTTAAATGCCATATTCTGTATGTTTTTAAAAGATTTAAAGAATACATATCCATTCTTAATATATCTCTTAATATCTAGAAAAACCTAACAAACATGACTACAGTTTGACTTATATAGATTACTATCTATTAATATGTATTTCTTAATTATACATTATATTTTGAAATGAACTATATAAACATAATATCTTAAACAAGAGTAGAAATGTTTACATAACAAAGACCAAAATCCATATTAAAGTATTGATTTCTATATCATATCCTTTTATTATTATTATTCTCATTATTATTATTTTTTTTAGTAATTGACTGTGCCCATTGGTTACTTATGATCAACCCCCTTTAAATGAAAACACGTATTTATAAAAAATCATTTTGGGAACTTGGGCATAGTTTTTCCAAACTACTTCTTGCTGCTCATTGGGCTAAATAATTTTAGGGTTCATGGAAGCCTTTTGGAGGGGGTTCTTGTTTTTATCAAACCACATTAGTCTGGAAGGTATCCAAAGGTTCTCATCTTCCATGGAAACAAAAGCATAACCTCTTTGCCAAAGCAACATAACATTAGACTCAAATTATGAAGTCAAGACACCTTTATGTTGGCTTAACTTAGCAATCACCAGAAACAAAGGTCTCTCTACAGTCAAAACATTCAAAGAAAACACAATAATATACATAATATAGACTCTCTGTCTATTTTCCATCTTTATGTGGCTATTTTTTACTCCTTTAATCTATGACTATCTGTACACTTTTATATTACTGTTACTTGACTTCTTTTTGTATCTGTCTATTCTTGTTCCTCTCTCTTCTAAGCCAATGTATATTTTTAAACATACTGTGTCTCATTTAGAGGTATTTTTGTCGGAATCTGTCCTATGTGTATTGGAATTCGTTTTCTGACAAGGAGCTTTTTAAAATGGTAAGCAATGTGGTTGCAGCAGCCCTAGGATGCTGCCTTTACCTGTCTTGGCCTTTCAAAATGGTGGAGGTACAGTTTCTGATGGCTCTAGGACTGCTGGGTGGGAGCTGTGCTCACCACTTCAACTCTGTGAAGCACTGTGCAGCACATAAACTTTTTTTGTCTGTGTAAAAGCTAAATCTGACATGCAGTGTGCTGCATGACCTGAAAATGTCTCCACATATGATAGAGTGAATCCAACATGCTTTCCTGCCTGTGCACACCTAGCTTGCTCAGGAGGTAGGCCTGAGAAGAAAGCATGCTCTCATCTACTTTCCTTCTAACACTGAGCTGGCATAGAAGCACCTGTACCCAAAGTGTGTGGCTGGCCACATGTGTTAGCCCAAACATATGGGAGCCATTTTGGTGAAGGAGACTGCTCATTAGTTCCCAGCTATCCAGACCAAAATAATCACACAGAAATTATATCAATTACAAAAATGATTGGACAATACCTTAGATATATTCCTCGCTAACTCTTATATCTTAAATTAACTCATTTCTATTAATCTGTATTGCCATGTGGCAGTGGCCTACTAGGGAAGGTTCCAGCATATCCTTCACCTTCAGAAGCTACATGGCATCTTCTTGACTCGACCTATTCTCTCTATGTATCTCTTCCATCCTGGATATATTCTGCCCTGCCATAGGCCAAAGAGGCTTTTTATTAACCAATGGCAATAAAACAGTCACAATATACAAAGGGGAATCCCACATCAGTGATTAGATCTCTATGTTGGATTAAGGAATGTGGGATGGATATTTCTTCAAACTTGGAGAACTTTTCTGTTTATGAACAAGTCAAATGTGTGTCTGCTATTGCAATGTAACTAGGTAGATAATACAGAGGAGCTAGGATAAAATTGAAGTCAATAATGGTATACATAGGGCCCTAACCAATTTCTTACTGTTCATCAGATTTAAAAAAAAAAAAAACTAGCTTTATGATATTTTCTGCATCACAGATCTGAGATGTTGCTTTGATCTAGGCTGAAAATTACTGTGCAATAGCTAATTTCTTAAAACACACACTCATACTGTTCTTGAAGTAGTTGTGTTCTTGTTAATAGAGGCAGCCATTAATGCCATCTTACTGAGTTAAAGAGAGGTATTCTTGTTCTATTTCTTCTTACATAAACATCTAAAATTAGTTCATTATCTGTTTGTGTTTTCCTTTATAAGCAATGCTTTATTGCAATGGAAAGGTGAGTACTCTAAATGTAACATAAACACCCACAAAAACTGAATTAAAGATAATTGATAATAATCTAACTGTATGAAAGGTGTCATGAATTGCCTATAAATATAGGATGCTTCTAAAACTCCTATTAAAGTTGGACTTTTATTTTAGTTTTAAGATCTGAACATTTTAGAGAAGCCCAATATCTATTAAAATGAGAATATCATACTAGTTTATGTACTATTTTCTGTCTCCTCAGATTTCTATTAAGATGATTAAAAACACCTTTTTAAACAAAAATCTATGTCATCTATTGGGTATTGTTATACAAAGTCGCACGTCACATTTATAAACAAAATTCACATAACCATTACCTTTCATAATATGTTTATATATAAATTCATACATGTGTAAACTCCCATGTGTAAAATTAATTCAGGAGTCTATGGTTTTACTTATTTATTGATTTTCTTGCTATTTATTTTGTTATGGTTCTCTTGCAGCAGTTTTTCAGCTACCCAGGGTGGCCTTAAAATCACTACATTTCTACAGCTGATCTTGAACTCCTGACCCTCAACCTCAGTCACTGCCCCTCTTAAACATTATTTTGTGTAAAGGATTAGTGTGGCTTTTGAACTCCTTATCATTCTCAATTTCCCTTTTAAGTGAATGACCATGATTAATGTTTTCTTATTATTTTTAATGATAAATACTACTGTATTGTTTTCTTGTCACACAAGGGAAAGTAAAATGTAGTAAGTAGGGCTAGATTTCAGAAGATAAGATGGGATTTTAGGTGGTATTTCTTGTTTGTTTGTTTGTTTGTTTTGCTTGTTTCCCAATGTCTTTTATGGGCATTTGATTTGGAAGAAATATATATTATGGTTTCTGATTGTGTTCATTGGTTTTTCCTGTGTGTGTACAAACGTGTACACCTCAGTGTCTGTCTGTGTTTTTTGTGCTTTTTCTTTGTCATCATTTTTTTCTGTTGTTTTGTTTTTTCCTGTTTGGTTAGTTTTTTAATTTATCTTTTTTTATTTAATTTTTTAATTTCTACAATTTTTGATGGCATTTTGTTTCTTAATGAGAAAGAAAATAAAAGTTTAAATTTCTGAGGGTGGGGAAATAGGGAGGATTCAGGAGGAGTTTGATAGGTAAACCATAAATAGAATGTATTGCATGAAAAAAAAAACTATTTTTAGAAACAAAAATATCCTAACCACAAAGAGAGAGCAAAAGCGTAAAAATTAATGGATATTTAACTTTGAAATATTATATTGCTACATAATCTGTTCATATTATAAGTTGTAAAATATTTCCTAGGTAAATGGAATGGTCCAGACTGGAAGTCTAAATCATTTTCTAGTTAGTATTTTTAGTTTAATGACTTAGTGTCTTGTAGTGAAAAGAACATTATTTGGATAGCCATTTTCAAATTTTTATTTAATATTTGGTCATTTGTATAAGCTTTTTGTATGTGTATATTTCTCTGATGAGCTTATGGGCACTATGTTCATGCAGATGCCACAAAAATTAGAAAAGTTATCAGATCCTATGGAACTGCAAGCTTCCATATAGGGTCTATGAAAGGAACCAGGGTTTTCTGCATGAAAATAGCAAATGATCTTATCCACTGACCTATATATCCAGCACCTTTTCCTTGGATTTTTAATATAAATTTTAAAAAATCTTTTTGTTATGATCTAAAATAAGCATATGTCAGAAAGCCTAGGTATTGACAATTGAAAAGAAACTAACATACTCTATGAAAAAAAATCAATTCTCATTAAGAAAATTTATGAGGAAAAATTCTTTCTGACTAGGCATTTAAAATACTGAAACAAGAAGAGCCAGCTTGGCTAGAGTAAATCAGTCTGAGACAAGAGACAGGAGAAGGTTATAATGCTTGCAGTGTGCGTATTCCATTTTGATGGTCGAAAGAGCAGAATTCACAAGACAAGCTATAACAAGAGGTGAGGGGGTCGGACATATGAAGAGCCCTTCTCTGTGATCCTAGAGGATATGCTTAGGTATTTGTCGCATTCTCTGCTTCTTCCCACTCTTGAAGTACAGGAGACGAATTGATAATATCTTTCTGTCGCTGGTGTGTAGTGCACTCAACAAGCTACCTATCACTTTAAAAAGAAACTACTTTTTTTCCCATAAACAAAAGTACCAGAAAATAACAACTCTTCTCTGAATCATGGACTGCATGACCTTCTATTGTTTCTGAATCCACGTTCATGCATTTTTGTTTGTAAATCTTATTTTCAAAACAAACGTGGCCCTACTTTAAAGAAGTCAGAAGAGCTTATTATTAGAATTCTAAATTTACTATATTCTTAGGCTCATATTAGTTATAGCTCCAAAGTCACTCACTATATGCACACTGTTTATAGTTTTAGGTCTCTGTTAATTACACGTATTGCAGTAAGAGGATACTTTGGTGAGAGTTAAGTGATGCCCTGATCTATCAGTATATTAACACGTCATTTGGGGTCATTTTATTACTATATTTCTGTAGGATAATAATAACAGTATGTTCTCCCTAGTTCACATAAACTATCTAGTCTCAGGTTTTTCATTTCTTTATCTGCATCAAGTGTTAGTTATGTCTCATGGGGTTAGTCTTGAGTCCAACTCAAAGGAGGTTATTTATTTCAATAACATGTGTGACACTAAATGCATCAGTATACTTTGTAGCCATGTTTATTTTGCATGTTACAGGGTTTCTAGCTAAGTGATATTAATGATTTTTTTTCTTCTTTGGACTGCAAATTACCCTCCAGGTTCATGAACTCTAATCAATAGGGGTAAAGTTTCTAATTGGGCATCAGTTGATATCTACATTCTTGATGAGATAAGCAAGTAGAACATTCAAGAATAAGGTCTTGTTGTCAGCTTGTGGGGAGTGACCAATAACATTAGCAATAACCTTGAATGTTTTAAGGATGTACAACAACATTTCAACCAATGACTTAACAATATATAACCTATTACTAGTACTGGATGGTTTAGTTGATGATATAAGGTGTCAAGTTGGGGTGTTGTCGCTCCATTATATAGTGACTCCATTTAAATTCCTTTCATTTATATATATTTTAGGAAGCATCTACAGTAGGATATTTCCAGATGACTTTTTAAACTGTCTTTAGTGTTAACTGTCCCTCTCCACAATCCCTTATTTACATCTCTTTCCCAATTATGTCACCTTTAATCATCTTATTCTAGTTTCCTCTTTATCTCGTTATAACACTGTATTCTTTTTCCCATTTACTGGAAGCTGCCTTCCTCTCTAATGATCCCTTACTTGGTACCTAACCTCTTAGACATTGAAATGAAATACAAATAAATAAAGCTTAAAATATTATATCCACAAGAGGCTGGACTTTCTTTTGACTGCCAGCTCCCAGATAATGACATGGGGAATACTTAAGTTTGTAGTAGGAAATAGGAAGAGTGACATCCTGGTCTTAGCTAAGGCTTGTTAGCTATTAAAACATAAATTAACCTGTTTGCATTAATCTACATTCTGCCGCTTGGCCCATTATCTCTCCTCAATACACTGTGTACTACTTCTTCTATGTCTGGCTGGTGAATTCGTCACCACCTCAGATTCATCCAAGTGTTCTCTATCCTGGAAATGCCTCTGGTCCTCTCCTGCCTAGCTATTGGCCCTTTAGCTCTTTATTAAATCAATCAGAATGTGCCTTGTCATAGACACATCTTAATCTTAACAGTTCATAAAAAGATTGACCTACAACATCTACTTAAAGACTTAAAGAGAAAATATGCAATATTTATATTTTTCTGTCTGAGTTACATCACTCAAAATTATTGTCTTTCATTCCACAAATTTCCCTGCAAATTTAAAATAATTTCATTTTTGTAACTACCAAATAATATGCTGTTTTCTAAGTAGAGTACATTTTCATTATTTACTCCTTGCCTAATGAATTTTAAAGCTTTTGCCAATATTTGTTTATCTATAAATAAAATAGCAATGAACATGAGTGAGAAAGCATGTATGTGGTACTATTTAGAGTCCTTTCAGCATAAACCCAAAAGTTGTATAGCTTAATATTATGATAGGAGAGTTTTCTACTTTTTGAGGAACCTTCAGAGTGATTTCTGTTGTGGCTATATTAGTTGCGATTCTAGCATCAATAAAGAAATGTTCCCTTTCCCTCACATTCACACCAGTATGTTCTGCAATTTGTTCTACTGCTCTTGATCATTCTTACAAGAGTAAAATGAAATCTCAGAATAGTATTAATTTGCATTTCCCCGATGACTAAGCATGTTGAACATTTTTGAAAGAATTTCTTGGCCATTTGTGTTTTTGAGAACTTTCAGAATTCTTGACTTATTTTGAAATCGGTTATTTGTTTTCTTATTGCTCGGTGTATTTAAATAAATATTAGAAACACATTCTCTATCAGATATATTATTCATAAAACATTTTTCTCATTCTGTAACTTTAACTTTGCTTGAATGATTATCTAATGTATAGAAATGTTTATATTTCATGTGGTCCCGTTTATCATTTGTCAGTCTTAACGCCCAAACTATCAGTGTCCTTCCTGTTTAAGAAGTTATTTATGCCAACAGGTTCTAGTATATTCCCTACTTTCTCTTTTATCATACATTCACTCAGGCATTCAGACCTGGAACTCTAATCAAACCATGCCTCTGGTCTTACACTGAAGTTCTAACGGCATTTTTAGCTGAATTTTTGCAAGCTGATAAATATGAATCCATCTTCAATATAGTAAAGTGCTAACTAAAGCAATAAGACAACAAATGCAAGGAGATCTGGGACACAAATAAGAAATGAAGACTTTCACATATCTTTATTTGCAAATGATAGGGTTTTATATGAAAAAGACATCAATAATTCTTCTAAAAACTTCATCTGACATACACTTTCAACAAAGAAGCAAAATACAAATTCACACACACACTCTCTCTCTCTCTCTCTCTCTCTCTCTCTCTCTCTCTCTCTCTCTCTCTCACACACACACACACACACACACACACACACACACACGCACGCACGCACGCACACACAGACAATCAGTACCATTCCTGTATACAAATGACAAACTAAGTGAAACCAGAGAAACAGTCTAGTCTCCGGTTCTAGACCACACCTGCAGTGTTGAGTATGGGTATCATCTATAAAGTGTGTCTTAGGTCATTCAAATATTGGTTTGTTTTTCCCAAAGACTTTGTGCCATTACTACAGTAGTGCATTTTGCATTCAGGACACCGTCATGGACAATGTGGATGACTTTGTACCTCAGCTGTACCAAAGCTTTCTCCTTTGTTAGCATGTAGAGAACTTTCCGGTACCGTGAATGCTAGTCCATAGGAATGAAATCTCTAGGTAGGCACAATCTTGGCTTTATGTTTATCTCCATTAATTAATTAATAAAAGCAATCAAAATGATGTGTGCATGTATATTGTTTCCAATAATTTCTTTATTTTTTGAACCTAGACATAAATATACACCAGTGATCTCAAATTTTCTTAGACTTTATATTAATTGCCCAAGTCATATCCTTTTTCTAATAAATATTATTAACACTTATATGCCCATTGATCACCATATCTTTCACTCGACTTCCATTAGAACTGTTAACATTGAGGTTTAATTTATTTTCTCAAAGAAAAAGAAATGTAGATTGTTAAAGTGAATTACACCCATGCTCCAAGGAAACATAGATAATAACAAGGTTTTAATAATCTACTTGTATTTCCTACATTCATTTCCACTCTCATCTCTGCAAGATAATAAGATAAAAATCCCCTCTCATCTTGAATCTTAAATGCAGATGATTAAACAAAAACAATTTCTATGGTCTACAGTCAGATCCATCCAATTAGTTTTGTGATATTACATAAGAATTTCCCACAAATTTACCAAGAGATACTAAATTTAAATTTGTTTTTTAAGTTACATATTATTATACTTCATAAATTAAAGCAGACTCAAGTGAATACTTTGACCATGTTGTCTAAACGTCTAAAATGTAAAACAATACCATACTGGACTTTTCTATAAAAAAAAATTTAGTGCTTTTTCTGCCAGGCCTGTAGGCCTTTAGCTTGGCCTGAAGTTAGAATTAAAAGTTTCTGTTCCACAGCCTTGTTTGAGGAAATCTCAAGTATAAGGACTCCACTATTGTTGGGCGCAGTGAGACCCCAGATCCTGAGTTTCTTGTAATTCCCTGATCTGAGTGCCTACAGCTGCTCTGAGCACAAGACCTTCAGGAGTTCCTGATGGCAGGAGAGTGGTTTCTGGTGGGTTTGGCTGGGGCATGGCTATCTCTATATAATCTCTATATAATCTGCCCTGAACATAATAAAGGGGGCATTCTTGGGGAATTCAAGGATGACCCGTGTCGCTGTCTCTTTATCTGTGTCTGTGTATTTTAACCTCCAGTCCCTTGCCTGAATCTCACGAAAGCGCACCGAGCACAGACACGGGGGTGCGGTGCGCGGCACACTATGAGATTCCTAGTAAAATTTGGAAGATGACAAAAGGTAAAACTAACTAATGTGCTCAGAAATTATTGATGATCAAAAACAAAAATAAGTATAACACACCTAAGTACAGGATTATATAGTTTAGGTACTTAAGAGAGACATCATATGTCTTACTGATTATAGCCAAAGAATAGGGTCTATGAAGCATATGCACTTGAACTACCAAAATACAGTCTGAAAGTCAGCATAATGACTTATGTGGCAGCCTGGTCTACTGGTCTACTATGTGGCTGCATGCTCCACAAAAAGACTGACATCAACAAGATCTATGAAAGATAGCTAGAGGTGACTGAAGACAAATACAGTGTGAAAGTACTGGTAGTCTGCTGGTCATTTCAGTTGCAATTGAACATTGAACAAGGTCTGGCATGAACTACAGCTGACAATGAAGTTCTGGGTACCCTGAAACGCGCTTTGGATGGAGACTTTTCCATCCTCCATATCACCAAATGATCTCCTGTTTATGGTTCTGAATGCAAGGGATTAACTGCATAAGTACATTGAAAACACACCATGGGAAAGAATTTCATAGACTACATGTGTTACTTAATGTAATAAAGTAAAATTACTTCTTAGTATATAATGGAAATCAAAAGTCTGTACATTGAGGAGATGTAAAAGAAAGCCCATTCTTCTCTCAGAGAGTCTAGTCCATGAGAAGAAATACAAGAGAGAAGTCAAGAGGTGGTAGGACCCTCCCAAATATTTTTTACACAGAAGAGAAATCAAATCACTCAGAAGTGAAATAGTTGTGGATGGAGATTTGATAATCCTTTCTTGTATTCTTTTTTTTTCATGGTTTATTTTATTTTTCTTTTTTTTTATTAAAGATTTCCATCTCCTCCCCCTTCTCTCCCCTCCCTTCCACCCATACCCCCACTCCATCCCTCTCCAAGACAAAGAACCATCAGGGTTCCCTTCACTATGTTAAGTCCAAGGTCCTCCCAGCTCCCCCTAAGTCCAAGAACCTTTCTTGTATTCTTGACTGTAAAATAAAAAGTACATGGCCAAAACTGCCAAATTCTTCTGCTTGCTGGGACCAGAACAGGGCTCTGTTGTTGAAAACATTTTCACTATTGTTTTGGTTTTGATGGTTTTCTTTACTGCCTAAGCTAAGTTTGGCTGTCCTGGAGATCTTTTAATAAACCAGACTGGCCTTAATCTCAGAGATCTGCCTGCATCTGCCTTCCAGGGCTGTGATTAAAGATGTGCATCACAGCACCCATCTCTAAGTTTTTCTGTAATCCCTTTTCATAAATTAGAAGCTTAGCTTGGTGGGATCGTGCTCTGAGGTCAAAACTACCTTTATTTCATTTAGAATCAGGCTTTTCTTTATACTTTTTGCTGATCCTCCGTTTTCTCTTAAATCTGTATCATTTTTTAAATGTTATTGCTTAGCTTGATTCTCATATATATATATATATATATATATATATCTTCATAAGAGTGAACACTAATAACAACATAAAACAATTAGTACAGATTGTTTCAAATCCCTATGGCCAAAGCCAATAATCCTTAGCTCTTCAAATTAGCTTTAGACAGATTTTTTTTTTGACAATGGAGAAAGCAGACACTTCCTTTCCCAAAATTTTACAAGACTAGTCCCTACACATATAATATTTTTTTTTCTTTTTTGCAACCTCTTGAGCAAGGGCCCCACAGTTCAAATTACTCTCAGAAGTACTATCTTTCATGTGCCTACTAGTATGGTCTATTAAGTCCCAGTTATAGTATCGAACAGCTTTTTTAACCTTAAAAGGCAAAGATGACATTTCTCCAAGCAATAGCACCATCAGGCTTATCACAGCATTTCACCACTCCTGATACCAACTCTCTTAGTTATGGTTTAATTGCTGTGAAGAGACCCCATGACCTTGGTAATTCTTATAAAAGAAAACATTTAATTGGAACTTATTTACAGTTCAGAGGTTTAGTCCATTATTTTCATTGCAACAAACTGTAAGGAGACAGTGTAGGAGAGGAGTTTATATATATATATATATATATATATATATATATATATATATATATATACTTGCCACATGTGAATTCACACACACGCACACACGCACACACACACACACACACACACACACACACACACATACACACACTTGCTCCAACAAGGCTACACTTACTCCAAATATGACATACTCAAGTAACACTACTCTTGATGATTCTGTTGGACCATTTTCATTCAAACCACCATATCAGACTTTAAGAACAGACTGCTGAGAGCTAAAGCAATTTTATACATATTTACCAAGAAACAATAAACAATTTCAAAAAGGAATACAAGAAGTCCTTTTTGTTTATTGAGCAGGTAGAAATGTTGGTCAGTTGGATCAGACTAGTATTAGTGGTATCAGGGTACCATTTTCTTTTGGAACAATGGAACATCCATTATTTAACCATAAAGAATAAGAGACATGTTGGAAACACATACACAGGGAACAAACACAAAACAGAACAAAACAAACAAACATAAAAGAAAACAGCGATAGGACAGATCATTGTGGTAAACAAAAATAAGTCACTGCTGAGAGATGACTCGGCAGTTAAGTGTACTAATCCTTGCAGAGGACACCCACAGAAAGATTCATAACTATCCACAACTATAGATCGAGAAAATCGTATGTCCTTTTCTGACATGTGTGGGTACCAGGTGTACACATACATACACACAGTCAAAGCAGTCATTCCCCTCAAATAAATAAACCTTGAAAAAAATTAAGAGGTCTTGAAAGCATGTAGAGAAATATAATAGTGTATGGAGGAGTGAATATACCAAGGGTGTTTTACAATCAAGTATAAAAATTATAACAGTGAAACTCATTATTTGCAACAATTATACACCAAGGTAAAATAAAATACTATGTAAATGAAAAGAAGGCATTAAAAGAGCTATGCAGATTTAGAAATGCATAATACTAATCTTTTTAGTAACTTTAAACTACTTTATTTTTTAATTTCTTCAGTTTAATTATAGACTGATTGGCCTAGTATATCAGGCTTCTTATTAACTCTTACAACTTATATTAGCCCATAATTATTGTCTGTGTTTGCCACATGGCTTGGTACCTTTTTCAGCAAGGTAGTTACATCTTGCTTGCTCTGTGTCGGCTTCATCTCTCTCTGGGTCACAAATGCAGACTAATACTTCCCTCTTCTGAGAATTCTCATTGGGCCGCCTCTACTTCCTGCCTGGTCGCTCTGCCTATACTTCCTGCCTGGCTACTGGCCATCAACATTTATTTAAAATACAAGTGACAGGGTACAGACTATTGTCCCACAGCAAGCAAGGTTCTAGGTATGGATTTTCTCCTGTTCTCCAAAAAATTCTCACAATCTAAATGTACCCCAATGTTATAATACATCAATTGGGGAACAAAGCTCCAACTTATACACCTTCAGAGGAATCAAAGCATCTTCAAAGTATTTTACAGACCTTTGAATTTCTGTCATTGTGTTTGGGGCATTAAATTTTTTTTGTGATGCTAAGTAGTGTATAAATAAATACTCAAAATATTTTGTATTATTTACTTTTTCTGAGATACATTCAGAGATGAAAATATTGTTCAAACTTGAGGAGAATTCCAATATTGTTAAAATGCCTTTACCAAAGGGACAGGTTTAATTTCTTATCATTTGTTTTAAAATATTTTTACTAAGATTAAAACTTGATTTTGTCTTTATTTTTAATCGTCTTGTATTTTATTTCACTTTTTGTGAGCAGATTGCTTTCCCTGGACAGATATTTACTCTATTCCAATTTCTTGACCATGAGAAAACAATCATATTTAATAGGAGGGCCCTGAGGAAAAAGGTGCCTTTGAATTAGTGTTTTTATTTTTAACCTCTAATAACTTATATGTTTGGGGCAATAGAATTCAATTTCAAAAGTTTTGATCAAAAAAGTCATGGTTGATTTAGCTTGATGCTCACAAATCTTTCATATGTTTAAATGAATAAACTGTCAAGTTTTGCTTTTTTTGCAGTGTGTTTCTGAAACACTAGTTCTAAAGGATTTTAATAGAGCATAATACATGTCATATGTGGTGCCTTACATATATAACTAAGTTTAGGAGACAATAGCAAAATCAAGCTATTTGAAAGCAGCTGGGCTATATAATGAAGTTGGAGCCAATATTAGCCATATATTAAAATCCACTCTCCGAATGATGATTGTTATTTAAATTATGTTTTATTCAGAGTCTGAAATAGTGTAATTTGTATTCTGAATCTTCAAAAACTTCTTGAAAAAATGTAAATAAACAAAGAAATTTATTTAAGATGCCTCCATCTTTATTGCTGATTCTAGTCACTTATAGTCACTTTTATACATAAATAAAATAAATCTTTAAAAAAGAAAGTGCTCTTTATAACCTCTTCATCTGAGTACATTCTTTATTTTCCTGTCCTGTGGTCTTACTTGTGTTGGAGGACATTCCTCCAATCATGTTACATTATGCCTCATGCTTTCAATAGACAAGTTGCCAAACTCAAAGTCTGTGCCTGAGAAAGAACAACAGATCTTGAACCAGATAACTTAACTCTTATACCTAAAACCCTTAGGATTATTTGAGAAGCAAACAGTGACTGCTGATTCAAAGTATGGAGTTTATGTTAACCCTCCCAAGTTCTGACATACTGACAATTATTTTCCTATGTCATTCAAAGGATATGCCAATTGTTTCATTTGATATATATTTCCCAGTTTTGAGAGACAATATACAACTTCTTATATCCATGCATTAGTCTACTATTTTATTAAGAACTTACCTCTAAATTTGCAGGGAATGTTAATAGCTCAAATATTATCAGTTAATTAGAATTGGGCTTAGGTTTGTCCCTTTTCTTCTGAAGATTCACTTATAGTTTCCATGTATATCTTGAATTTAATTCAAAACTGTTTTTTCAAGCAACAAATTAAAATTTAGTGCTGCTGTATTTTCAAGAAAATCATTTTTTTTGTTTATTGTGTGCATTTTTTCTTGGCAAATAAAGCTAATTTCTTTGTAATCTATCTTTCTTGCAATTGAATATTTTAAATGTTTAAGTATAACAAAATAATCACTAAAATATTTTAAATTGTTGATCATGTGTAATTTAGCCGACAACAAGACTTAATTTTGGGGATTTTGTATTAAATACTATACTTTTAAAATTTTAGGAACAATGATCATTTTTAACATCTTCAATCTAATATGTCATCATTATAAATTTTATGGCATTCTGACAAACTTTTTATTATAATGTCATTGTACTCCAGAAACATTTTACACCAAAAAAATCCTTCCTGTTCTCCTATCATGCAAATTGAATAAGTACTTTATCATTTTCAAGTATAAAAGTATCATATCTTGTCTTGCTCATCGAACATTGAAGGAAAATTTAAGGCTATTATCCCCCTCAACCGAAGAATGGATAAAGAAACTGTGCGACATTTATACAACGGGGCATTACTCAGCAGTAAAAATCAATATCTTGAAATTTGCAGGCAAATGGACAGAACTAGAAAAAAACCTTCCTGAGTGAGGTAACACAGAACCAGAAAGACAAACATGGTCTGTACTCACTCATAAGTGGATATTAGAAGTAAAGGAAATGATAACAACCCACAACCAGTAGAAGCTAGGCAGCAAGGCAGAGGAGACATGCATGGTTGCTCCAGGAAGGGGAATAATATAAGATCTCCTGTTATGAAACAATGATCTTGTACCCTGTAAATATTTGTATTGCTTTATCAAAACACTGATTGGCCAGTAGCCAGGCAGGATGTATAGGTGGAGCAATGAGAACAGGAGAAATCTGGGAAGAGAAAAGACACAGTCTGCCATAGTCACCCAGACACAGGGGAAGCAAGATGAAAATGTCTTGCTGATAAAAGGTACCAAGCCATGTGGCTAACATAAAAAAAAAATTATGGGTTAATATAGGATGTAAGGGTTAATAATAAGCCTGAGCTGATGGGCCAACCAGTTTATGATTAATGTAGACCTCTGTGTGTTTCTTTGGGACTGAATGGCTGCATGACCAAGCAGGACAGAAACCTCTGTCAACAATCTAAGTAAATTTGAGAGGGGGGAGGAGTGAGTGGAAAGGGGAAAAGAACTGAAGGAGGATGGGGGAGGGACAGTGAGGGAGAGCAATTAAAGCAAATATCTTGTTAGTAGGAGCCTTGATGGGGTTAGGGAGAAACTTGGTGCTAGGGAAATTCCAAGGAATCTACGAGGATGATCCCAGCTAAGACTCCAAGCAATAGTGGAGGGGAGTCCTGAATGCGGGTGATGTTCTGTGACTTGGGTAGTCTGTGGTGTCACTGGCAATGGGACAAGGATTTATCCCAAGGGCATGAACTGATTTTTTGGAGTTCATTCCATAAGGAGGGATACTTTGCTCAGCCTTGATATGGGGAGGAAGGAGAGGGACTTGGAGGTTTGATTCTGACACAACTTGATATGCCAGACTCTGTGGACTCTCCATGTGAAGTCTTACCTTTTCTGAGGAGTGGATGGAGGGTTGGGGGAGAGGAAGCAAAAGCAGAGTGGGAGGAGGGGAGAGGGGGGGAATTGTGGTTGTTATGTAAAATGAAACAAAATCTTTAAAAAAAATAATATCGTGAGACTAAAAGATGGCTCATCAGTTAAGAGTTCAGTTCAACAGCATCTACTCAGAGTAAATTAACTCTAGTATACCTCAGTAAACCCACAGGAAAATTCAGAGTCTTTTTCCATGGCTAGCAAAGCTGGGGGACACAGGAGTCCTGCAGAAGTAGGTAATAGTAGACATGGACATAGGACTCTGGGGTACTTCAGGAATGAACAATTTTTATTTTTAATGGATAGTTATATAGTGCTTAGCTGGCTATTAATGATAGCACTGAAATTTAAACTCGAATGAACAGCCTTCAGGGCATTCTGTCCATTCTTTGAGTTTCATCTTCCACACCTCCCTGACAATGTGGTTTTTTTGTGTCAGAATATCTTCCTCCTTAAACTCTATTTTATGAGCCGGTCTTTCTGTAGTCACCTCTCAGTCATGATTTGTCCCAGAAAATAGAGCTGCAGACTACTCAGACAATGGCAGATATTACCTACCTGTTACATCACAAAGCAGCTCCCAACCTGCCAGCGCTGATGATAATAACTTGCTATCGGAAGTCTTACAGCCAGTGGTTACCTGTTCACTGGGGCATAGCCTCTTATACTATATATGCCAATGTGGAGCATGTGTCCTCACTTTTTTCCCACTGCGGGATTCGGTTTCTGATCTCCGTTCAAGCAGAGGATTCTGATTTGTGAGTCTACCCCCTAAATAAATAACCATCTATTCCTTAATTCTGAGCTAGTGTGGGATTTCTCTATAGTGTCCTTCTTCAAGGACTTGACCCCACCTAAGCTTTTTGCTAGGAAACAGAAACCTAAAGCATTTCTGAGAAGCCCTTCAAATTTGGCTGATGTTCCTGAAACAGCTGTCAGTGCCTGCTCTGAAAAATGCCCCCACACTTGCTGTGCCTACTCACATTACCAAAAGTAAACTTCCTGTTGTTCCCCAAATCTTTGTAAGCCCCATTCAAAAAACTGTTCAGACAGTCAATCTATGGACTATAATAGAAGCAGGAGGTGCCTGAATTCATGGTAGCTTATCATTATCATGGTGCCCCACAGATCTGCTGGACTTGAGGACAGCACATTTCTCCTTGGTAAGAATGAATAACTTAAATTTTTCTATTATCTCGGTGGCTATAGATTAATGTTCTATTTTTTCCCAAAATGCTTCCATCTTGCCATATGACATTGATAAATTTCTTCTAATTCATAGTACATATGGGTCTAGCCATGCATGACATTGGAACAATGGGATTCTGATACATTGCTCGTGGGAATGCAAATGACAAGAGCAATTTACGCTTTAATTTTCCAGTATCTAGCAAAACTAAAGCTGTGATACATTTTGAGTACTGTGATCCTTAGCAAAAACATATTGCAGGAACAATTTAAAATTTACTGTAGTTCTGTTTGAGGGGAAAGAAAGTGAGCAACTTTAAAATATCCTCAAAGTCTTATGTCATAAGGAATTAATATACAGCTGTGAAAACTGATAAATTTGTGCATTTAATATAAACATATATTGTTGAGACTAATTGAGTCCTGGCCTTCAGCTGCTCTTCCCTGCTAGAACCTTCTAATTGAAGTTACTAAAAGCTGTGCTTTGCCTAGAGGATCAGAGGATAGGATTTTCACCTGTTGGCCATTGACTGTTGGGTATTTAAGCCTCCATGGTGCTATTAAAGAAGGGCTTTTTTTAACCAGCGATTGGAGGTCCGTGTTTTGGTCTGTCTCTGTGTGTGTTTCCTCAACTTCCAGCCCCTTGCCAAAGCTTGCGAACTGGATTCTAACGCATAGAGCACAGATGGGGGGCGCAGTGCGCAGCAATATATAAACTTAACAATTGTATACAATCTAAAATTTGTATGTTAATATTTAGTTGCAACATATACCTCAAAATGGTATACAAATAAATAGAAAATATTGAAAATGGACCATGATCTAAACTTATCATCAATGAATTCCTCAGATGATTCCCCTTAAAAAGAGAACCCTAAAATTACATTTACAACCATATTGTCATCATTGAACCATATATTAAAATCAGAAGATATTTTCAACACTAAATGTTCAGTTTAGGCAAATCTCCTGAAAATATTTTGATCATAAAATACCTATGTAGTTATCAATTGTTTCATCAAAATATCGGATGAAGTTATTCTATATTATTTTTCTAATAATGTCTTAATTATTATAAGCAACAAAATAGCTTGATTTATATACATATATGGCCCTCATTCATACATATAAACACACATGTATGTATTTATAATGTGACGATAAAGACCATTTTGTTTTATTTTATGGCATATGTTATCAAATTGAGACTAATGTGGTGCTGCTCTTTTATTATTGAGATATGCTATAGAGATATAATACATGTCTATTGAAAAGTTTATTATTTAAATGTACTTTACCATTGTAATAAAAATAATATTTTAATGTAAATTTAGAAGTATTAATTTGTATTCCAAGACCTTTTAAATCGATGTTCAAATTTGTTTATTCTGCAAAGGATCATTTTTCCAATAGAACTAAACTTCTTTTCAATTACCACAGCCATCCTGGACTGACATTAGTATTATTGCATTAGATGTGATCTCAGTTGATGCTGAACTCTTTGAGCTGCTGTGTTGTTCTGTATTTTGATCCATTAAATGTTCATTCATTCTTTAATTTTCTGAAATTTGTATCATATGCAATGTTTCTCATTGGACATCTGATGTAATTTGTGGTAGATGGGATTTGGACTTATATATACTGGAACAAGCATACAGTCTATCACCACATCTAGTCACTAAAACACATCTAGAAAGGTAAGAAAGAAAAGGGACAGAAGGCAGTTGACTTAGGCCATTTTCAACCCATGTATTTCCACTTATTTTAAAGTGCTTAAAGGACCTTGAATACAGTTTTTGTTTTATTTCAGAATAACCTTCCTCAGTTATTCTCACTAGAGTGTGATCTATTTCTTCAGGAAACTTTTGTGAACCATTTTAATTTTTCCAAGACATAATCCTATCCTAGAAACCTGCCCGATCTAAGATGGTTTCCATCTTTGTATCAAACATTTTTACTTACTTAAATATGAAGAGTAATTTGCTATATGAACTGGTAGATGTATAGGTGCCATTTCTTGAGTGGAGATCGTTATTCTTCCTATTATAATTTTGAAAAATATGTCCTGAATTTAAGTTGTTTCCCTCAAAATATAGCAAATAAAATATACTCAGACTTCCCAGGTTACCGCAATTTAATTCACAAAGAGTGTTTTCAATTAAATGTAGCAAATACCTTCAGTATTTCATTAGATTATGATAGCATCAGGGTTGGTTTGCTGTATGTATTAAATGTTGATTTCTGGTACTGCAAAATTATTTTAGACATTTTTCATTACAAAATAATTTATCATTCCACTATTGATATTCTTTTTTTTTTTTTTTTTTTTTTTTTGGTTTTTCGAGACAGGGTTTCTCTGTAGCTTTGGAGCCTGTCCTAGAACTAGCTCTTGAAGACCAGGCTGGCCTCGAATTCACAAAGATCCACCTGCCCCTGCCTCCCGAGTGCTGGGATTAAAGGTGTGCACCACCACCACCCGGCTTCACTATTGATATTCTTTTGATTAATTATATTGTATTTATAATCTGTTTCACATAATTCTAGCTTCTTTTGTCTATATTTTCCTTTTGTTCCCTCTTGTTTGAATTATCACTTAAATTTTATTTCAAGCTGGGTTTTTCTACTTATGACTACTGTTTTATTATTTTGTATTCATTGATTAATTAGTAATGACTTTGAGTGATTGGCCAGTCTTGTCAGCAGAAAGAATATGACTTTATATTTGTAATGCAAATAACTTATAGAGAACAAAACAAGTTAAATATGTTCTGTCACATATTAACAAATAAATAATTAGAAATGATTGTCATTTAATTGCTGTGGAAATAATATATATGAAATAAATGTTTTTAAAAGATTGAGTACCTAAATACAAATTCAGAACTTAGAAACTTCTTGTTCATTTGTCTGCTTTTAATATGAAGGCCAGTCACAGCAGGGATTTTATATTTGGTACTTTAGTCTCCCCAGGTGACCATAAATGTAGTAGTTTTATGGAAAGGCTGTAGGCTCTGTATGCCTTGGAGTCACTCTGGGAGATTTTGCCCAGGGGTTTATTATGCTAAAAGTCTTGAACAGTCATTTTCCTGTCAGCTATTAGATTCTCCACTGCTTTGCAATAAGTGACTCTGGGCTGATTCTCTTTGTTCTCAAAGTATCATCAATTCTAAAGAAATCCATTATGACTAGATGACATTCATGCTATTTAAATATCTGCTGACAGTCAAAGAACAGTTTCTATTTCTATCATGCCATTTTCATTCATTCGACGTTGGCTGAAGCTTCTTTGAGATTCCTAGGAAAAATTTATTTCAGAATTCCATTTAGTATTGTTTCATAAAAGGAAAGCATTTATTAATTGTATAAATTAAACATAACAGTTAATATGTCACTTAAAAATAGAGGTAGAGTATTTGAGCTTAAAATTTAGGCATAAATAATGAGATTTGTTGATTACCAATAAAGCCATCTTTTTTATTACTCTATTTTTCACCTGTCTAGTTATCCAATAGTGAAGACTGATGTCAAAAACATGTCCGCAATGTCTCTTGGAAGATTGATGGTCAGATTTTGCTTTACTCAGAAAAAAAAAGACAAAAAAAAGTATTAAAATTTGAAAGCTGTTTTAATAACATCTGGGTATTGTACACTGGGTTTGAAGAGACTCTTTAATCAATTGAAAATTTAAAAAAAACTTAGCTCTGTTCTTCTACCATAGAATGTACACTGACTGACATACACATAAAACATGCCAATTACATTGTCTTGTTAGCTGTTAGAAAGAGGGAAATTCTCATTTCTGTTTAGTCAGAACAATTCATTCAAATAATACATAGCAAAAGACATGGGGTACCAAGTTTCCCTAGAAAGATTTTTCTGCTTTTATTAGCAATTAAATTCTCTCTTTTTTTGTACAGACTGTACAAATCCCCTCAATATAATGAATGTCAAAAATTTTTACTTAGTACATTAATTTATTGTTTAGTTTTCTTTGTATGTATGCTTGTGGTTGTGTGAGTGTGTGTGTGAACGCTTGCACATGTGTGTTACATGTGCACAAACACACTTTTATGCCATAAAACCATGCTATATACCTTGACCCTGGTAATACAAGCCTCTGTGAGATATACAATATGAAGCTAAGAACTGAATCTTGGTCTTCTAGAGAAGCCACAAGTTTTTAACTTCAGCGATATTTCCCCAGTCCCTCTCTAATATGATCTAAGGTTCTTTACATGATTAAATTTGGATGATTTTTGGATGATGTGACTATTTCATGGGAACACTTCACTGGATTCAGTGAATATCTCCTTTTTGAATTTCGATTGGTGTCAAAAATTTCAGAATCTTTACAGAATGCTGACAGTGTCTGATACATATCTCACAGGAAGATTAAATAAGACATTTAAAAAACTCAAACTTTACTTATAAAATCATATATAAGGTAAAATTAACTGCCAAGTGACTTGAAAGAATTACGCAGAGACATTTTTAGTACTTTTCTCTGAATTCTAAAAGCACAGTAAGTTAGGATTTTACCTCTTTATGTAGTATTTTACCCAAATTTTTGAGAATACCAATGCTGTGATTGACACACTTCCTAGCACAATGCTAATTTTGTTTAGAGCTAATGATACTTCACTACAGAGAGAACAATGCTTTAATGCCAGTGCTCTAGATCAAGAATGATGGTGATTTACTCAACATAAGTTTTTGGGACTAATTCTTCAGGACCTTCACTTCCTCTCTGTTCATGCTGCAGGCATTTCTGCCTTGAAAAGTTTTCTTTAGTTTTATTTACTTGTATTTCTAGAACAATGGTAACAAGCATACTGTTCAATGATTTTGTTTCAACATACCAAATTACTCTCTGTGGTGATTTGAATGAACATGTTCTCCAGAGACTCTACATGTTGAATTGTTTGGGAAGGATCAGGAAGTATGGCCTTGTTGGAAGAGGTGTGTCACTTTTGAGGTTTCAAAAGCCTAAATCCTTCCCAGTTAGTATCTACCTACCTACCTACCTATCTACCTATCTATCTATCTATCTATCTATCTATCTATCTATCTATCTATCTATCTATCTATCTATCTATCTATCTATCTCTCGAGAGGCTAAAATTTTCACTAGGATTGCTTACAGAATCACTGGTGAGACAATGTTTACATAGCATGAGGACCTTACCAATGGCTACATATACATACTGATGAGAATGTCGTGCTTAGCCCTAGGAACTCTTAACTACCTTTAGATCCGCTGGAAGTTTAGAGGCATTGTAAAGTTCTGAATCTCTATAACCAGATGGTGATAGACTTAATCTTAAAGACGGTGCTATTCAGGCAGTCATAGCACTGTATACTCAAGAGTGCAATGGCTATGTCATACCCTGCAGGCTGAAGTTTCTGTCCTGCTAGCAGCTCCCAAACAAACACAGTGAGGATTATATTAATTATAAGTACTCAGCCAATGGTTCAGGCTTGTTACTGGCTAACTCTTTCATTTAAATTTCTTATCTATGCTTTTTCATGTGTCTTGGTACATTTCTTAGTATGGCATGCCTATCTTGCTCTTTCTGAGTCTGCTAGTGACTATTCACACTCTGCCCTTGTTCCTCTAAGCATTCTCAGCTTGTCTCTCCTGTCTAAACGTATTCTGTTTAGCTATTGGCCGATTAGTTTCTTTCTTAAACCAATCACTGTGACATATATTCACACAGTATAAAGGAACATTACACAATATCCAGGAGATGTCATTCCACAGCACCCTACTGTTTTCTGTGGTTGTTACAATTTCTCTTATAGCATGATATAGGCATGTTATCAATGTCTGAGCATTCAAAAGCTTCTTATTCTCATTGCTGTGTTCACTAATGTGTATCTGTAATTATGACTGATTCTTGAAAAATAGAAAGCAACATTAATCTATGGGTATATGCATAAATATTTTAAATCTATTTCTCATGCACACTGTATTCTCTTAGCAAGGTAATACAATATCTTGTCTATGCAATCCTAAAACCTCTCCAGCCAAACCTTTTCAAGAGTTTCAGAGTACATAATGTGAATTCTCTATTATTATTCAATCTGTGAATAATTAGTAGAGTTGTACTTAGGGACCACAGGCGAGTAAGACTCTTGATGAGAAATGTCTTCAAGCAGTAGCCAGAGTACTTTCCAGTACTCTATCTAATGCTAGTCACTAGGGTGGAAATTTCCAGACCAATTACTTTTAGATTGCTTTATATTCTGTAATAGAATGCATGGTATTATCATCAAGAATGATTTCAAAGTAGTATTTTATGTAAAAACACGTTTTCTATTTTGGTTTTTTCCAAATATATAATCATAACATCATCAAATTGTTTAAATATATCTTTAAATTTTTATTTTCAGAAATCTGAAAATAAGTTTCTACTAAAACTATGTGATATGAAGAAATAAGATAAATTTTCTCACACCTATAAATTATAACATATGCTAAATTCCATTTAAATCTTTTTTCTCTATTCTGTATATGTGCTTTAATTAGGTTATAATTAATCTTTTATTCTTCTGGCATAAGAAATATACATAAAACAATTTCAATTGCATCTATTTATTTATTTATCTTATTTAATTTAATGGCCATAACCCAGGAGATAATACATCTATCACTTAGCATAACCTAAGCCACATTGTTTTTAATTCCAAGTGTATGGAACAAAATGAGTACAAATACATTTTGGAAAGATATTATTGACAATTCTTTTTACTTTTTATTTTATATTCCAATCCCCAATATACTAAAAGAGAAACTTTACTCAATATCAAAAATTAAAATGTTAATATTTATAAATCACAGTTTTATTTCCATTTTGATTGTTAAAGATATATTCCTTGTTCTTAGAAAATATAAAAACTCTTTTATATTAACCATAGTTATTAAAGTACATTGGATATTAATAATTATTGTGAAAAATAGTACATTGAATGTTTTAGGAGCAAAGAAATATCTATAAGCCTGATTTAAGATATCAATCTAAGATGCACTTTCAAGTTCAGATATACAAAAATAAGCATCGTTCCATTATCACCAGATAGTCATGGGTAACAGGCATATACATGGAAAAACTGTGAGACTAACTTTATGGAGAGTATCACTTACTAAATCGTGGTAAGGCATCTTGAGAATTCACAAGTCTTCTGAGGAAAGTATATTTAGGAACAAAGTCAATAAATTGGAAGGTAGAAGCTCATATTATGGACTGAATAAAATACACTTTATAAAAGAATGGATTTTTGTTACTCCAATTACTGTCATATTTTAGAAATTGTATGATAAGTAGAATGATCTGAAAGATTATGAAATAGATATAAGAAAATGTGAACAGAAGTTCTTGACTCTCAGAAGCAAAATTTGTGAGAAATAATCATTTCTTGTGTTAGACCTAACAGTCAGTAGTTTTCTGTAAATATCTTGCTCAGATTGCTAAGCTGAGGTCAGGACAAAGGGTGGTCTTCCTACATATCTGTATAGACACAGGTTCCATAAAACACATAACTACACAATTTCTAATCACTACATGTATTTTGGTTCAAATGGACACTACTTGAGGAAGCTTCACAATTTTAAGGAGGTGGATCCTCAGTGGAGGAATTTGGACTCTGTTGCAGACTCTCAGGTTTTATAGTCTGGTAACACTTCGCATTTTCATTCTACTTTGTAGATAAGAATACAATACAACTAGCTACCACATGCTTCTGCTACCACACCTTCCTTAGGAGAACAGACTGCATCTCCTCAAATGACAATCCAAACAAAATCTCTCTCTATTAATATGCTTGTCTGACATATTTTCTTATCAATGTAAAGAGTAACCAATACTGTAAGAATGGTAGGTTGTTTTACCATCACTATGCATTGGCATTTGGCCCTACATATCAGAAATGAACAAAAAATAAAGATGAGAAAAAGATGATTGGAGTGCAGAAGGGAGAAGTAGCAGTCCAAATTATTTCAACACATGTAGAAAAGTGACTCAAAAATGATCACAGAAGAAAAGAAAAATAATAACAAGCTTAGAAAAAATAAAACAATTACACAACATAAATACTTTTAGTAATAATTTCAGTTTTGGCCTTGTATTTGTAGAGGTGCTATGAAAACAGATAACATAAAAGTCATTGTATTTGATAAAAATTCACATATTTACTCCATGCATGAATCAGTTTAAGAGACAAAACTGAGAAGAAAATAAATACTTTCAGTTTACATAATAGTTATAAGAAATCTTTTCAGAATGTAGAAAGATGCATCTAAATCCAGAAGAATTAAAATAATTCTTCAAAAATGAGCAAGTGTTATAAACAGATCATCTACCAAAGAAGACATAAGATTTAAAATATGCAAATTAGAAGATATCATTGAGGGAATGAAAATGAAAACCATGACGACAGGCTACTAAACATATTAGAGTGGTTAACATAAAAAAAAGTCAATGGCTTATATTGTTACAGGGATTTGCTGATAAGAATAAGGAGCAATGGCCGGGCTGTGGTGGCACACGCCTTTAATCTTAACTAGCACTCGGGAGGCAGAGGCAGGCGGATCTCTGAGTTCGAGGCCAGCCTGGTCTACAAGAGCTAGTTCCAGGACAGGCTTTAGAAACTACAGGGAAACCCTGTCTCGAAAAACCAAAATAAAAAAAAAAAGAATAAGGAGCAATGATATGAATGACTGATACAGAAAGCTATATGGCCAGCACAGAAAGCAATTTAGCAGAGTTTTATAAAATGCAACACACAAACACACACACACACGAACACATACACACATACACACACATTGCATCTCAACAATAATGCTTGATGATAAAGACACACTGATAATCGTTAAACCTACTCTCTACAAATTTATATGGTATGGTTTATCATAAGTGCCTCAAAATTAAACACCAACAACAAAGAAAACACATGGGTAAGTTAAATAGCTAGATGAACAGTGAGTGAAATATATTAATGTTTTATTCAGCAGCATACATGGATCTCAACTGAGTTATGTTAAGGAAGAACTGAATCTACTATTGATTATTGGTTGAAATGTGAGCCACCAAGGAATAATATATTTATACACACACACACACACACACACAATTTTACCACAAATGGAAGTAGACATCTAACACACAGTAAAAAAAAAAAAAAGTAGATATTTTGAGAGGTGAAATTACTCTATATCTTAGCTACTAGAGAAAGCTACAATAATACATTCATTTGTTCAAATTCAAGGCATAAATATATACTACATCTAAAGGATATATCATTAAAGAGTAACATTTTTCACATATAAAAATGATGGAATTCCTTGATGTATACATTTCTAATATCTAATATAATTTTAAAAATTAGTAACACTTAAAATTATGAACAGTTTATCCAATGTTTCTTTGTGCTTTCTGCAGGCAAATATTTCTTAAAAAATGCTTTAAGAACTGTATGGTTTCTCGTATGTTATTAAGTGGTATCTATAGATTTACCAAAGAAAAAGAATTACATTTTGTTACTCCTTCAAATGATTTTTATTTTAATATATAATACACTTTTAATCTTTTCTTATTGAGGGACAATGTTGTAATGTCTAAGTAATTTTAGTAAAACTAAATTGTTACAATAATCAAAAAATGATGCATTTTTATTCTTGATATCCTCAATCAAGTTACAATATTTTCTTGCTAAAGAATTGTTTTCTAACTCCAAAAGTCAGTAATAAGTAAATTATACTTATTCCTTTCTACCAATAAGATGCTATGACTAAGCTATCAAATCATTTTATAATAGAGTTAATCCTAAGGGAGTCATTTTGCATTTTTGTATGTGAAAGTTAGGGAACAATAGTTATATATTTATTTGTTGCCATGATATAGATTTGCATATTGAAGTAAATAATACCAGATTGCAAAACAAAAAGCAATGGTATTATGTTGTTCATCTTCTAAATACTAATGAATGTCAACTTGTGTTCTAATGATCCCTCTAAGGGAAAGACTATTGATCATGAAAAGGCTGAATTCAAGAAATAACAATCCCAAGGCAGCTATTCTATGTTAGTCATAAAGCAAATTATAATCAAACAGATGATGTCTTGTTCTTTTCACAGAACACAAGCAGTAATATATTGAAGTTCATAAGAACTGATTTATTTTAAAGGAAGTTCTGCTTGTACATTGTTTAAAGAAGCCACAGAGTCAGAATTATTTATCAGGTCTAGTTCTAACATAATCAAATTTACAGAGGCATTGGCCTAACCAAGGGAATAGTTAAATATTATATGAATCATGATAATTTTTAAAATATAGGAATAATAAAAATGAATATTCATTCTCAAACTAATATTTCTTGATGTCTTTATCATGAGCAAACTTCTTAATCTCTGGGTAATATTATTGTAGGCATAAATAGACAATTAAAGTAAATCTGTTGTCAATATAACAATTGCATAGCATTTGTAAGGCCCAAGGCTTAGTTCTTAAAACCAGAAAAACAAGATAAAACAATCTCATGTACAGTGACATTATGTTAATGATAATAAATAATAACTTTTCACAAAAAATGGGAAACTATAAAACTAGAGGAGATTTACAGTAATGGGTTAATTACAGTAAAGCAACAAAGGGGAAAATATGATCAATATCGGTAAGAAGATGATCTTTACTAAGCATTTGTAGATGTGATATATAATGCTAAAAATATAGGGTTACATTTGCCTTGATAGTAACATGAAAAAATTACCAAAGCTGTTGGTTTCTCTCCACAAACTGATAAGTGCATTTTTCTGATGACAGCAACTTTTAATGACTTTTCCCTACTCATAGAACAATTATAATATAGATTATTGATCTGCCAGCATCAGAGAAGCTTCCTCCACAGCAGATGGGAACAATGATGGAGACGGTGAGGTGTCCTATACCTCTCTGGCTCCTACAATCCTTTCTGCTCCACTTCTGCAGGATTCTCTGAACTCTGCCTAATGTTTGGTTATGGGTCTGCATCTGTTACTATTAATTGCTGGATGGTGCCACTAATAACAAATGGGCTGCACACCAATCAGGTCATAGGAGGTGGCTAGTTTAAGATTTGTATCTTCTATTGTTAGGAGTCTAAGCTACAGTCTTCCATATAGGTACCTAGGAGATTCACTTCCATCAGGTTTTTATCCGACCCCAAAATGCTCTTCCCTCTTTTTAGTCATCTCTTTCAGTGCTCTCCCCTTCTGTATCCTAGCCTGGTTGAACACATTCCCATCCATACTCACCCTCAGTCCTCTCATGATATCTCTTCAATTTCCCCTTCCCAGGGAGATCTGGGTGTCTTCCCATGATCTCTCCTAGTTACCTAGTTGCCTAGTCTCTCTGGGTCTGCAGCAAAGTTACCCATTATGTTATATTTCTTACTTATGAATGAGTACATGTTATGTTTCTCTTTCTTTGTCTGAGTTATCTCACTCAGTAGTATTTTTTTTTTCTACTTCCATCCATATGCCTTCAAATTCTTTGGTGTCCTTGTTTTTTTTTTTGTTTGTTTGTTTTTTAATAGCTGAGTATTTTTCTATTGTGTAAATTCATTTCCTTTATGCATTTCTTCATTAAGGAATATCTAGGTTAGTTGAACAAGTGTCCTTGTGGTATGATTGTACATCCTTCGGGTATGCTGAGGAGTGGTATGGCTGGATCTTGTGGGAGGTTGATTCCCAGTTTTCTGAGAAATTGCTACATTAACTTCCAAAGTAGCTATACAAGTCTGTATTCCCACCAGCAATGAGGAGTGTTCCCCTGGCTCCACATCTTCTCAAGTATAAATTGTTATTTCTGTTTTTGATCTTAGTCATTCTGGCAGGAGTAAGATGGAATCTCAGGTTTTGATTTGCATTTCGCTAATGGCTAAGAATGTTGAACATCTCCTTAAGTGCTTCTCTTTGATTTGAGATACTTCTGTTGAAAACTCTATTTATATCTGTACCCCAGTTTTAAAAGTGGATTATTTGGTTTGTTGATATTTAGTTTCTTGAGTTCTTTATGTTTTAGAAATCAGCCGTCTATCAGATCTGGGGTTGGCGAGGATCTTTTTACATTCTGTTGCTTCTGTTTTGCTAACTTCTTAATATTTGATATTCTAAAAGAGACCATAATGTATATATTTACTAAATTATAATCCATCAGTGTATATGGATGTGCTATATATTGGTCACTATTTTAACTCACATTTTTTCAAATTATATTTTTGAGATGTAAAGCAAAAGTAGTTTCAAAACTAGGAGTTAAATTATCTTTATTTTTCAGGTGTGTATGATTGTTTATACATACATATGTGATTATTTCAGGCTTGATATGTGCATGTTATGACATTAGGTTAACGTTGCATTATTTACTTCCATTATTGTTCTCCTTTAGGTTTTGAGAGAGGCTCTCACTGAAATTGAATCTAACTGACTCAGTTAGGCTGTCCTGCCAATGAAGCTGTGGGATCTGTCTATTTCTGTTCCCCAAAGTAGGGACAAAATGATCCACTACACTGTGAGACTTTTTTACATGAGTTTGATGGATCTCAGCTTAGGTCTTCATGCCTATTCAGCAATCACTTTGAAATAATCACAGCTGATTATAAAAAAAGGAATTAGTGTCGGGATCAACCTACCCCAGGACCCAGCAATTCCACTATTGGGAATCTACCCAAGAGATGCCCAATCATACTACAAAAGCATTTGTTCAACTATGTTCATAGCAGCATTATTTGTAATAGCCAGAACCTGGAAACAACCTAGATGCCCTTCAGTGGAAGAATGGATGAAGAAACTGTGGAATATATACATGTTAGAATACTACTCAGCGGAAAAAAAAAAAAAAAACAAAAAAACAATGACATCTTGAATTTTGCAGGCAAATGGATGGAAATAGAAAACACTATTCTGAGTGAGGTAACCCAGACCCAAAAAGATGAACATGGGATGTACTCACTCATAATCGGTTTCTAGCCATAATTAAAGGACATCGAGCCTATAATTCAGGATCCTTGAGAAGATAATAAGAAGGTGAACCCAAAGAAAAACATATAGTAATCCTCCTGAATATTGGACGTAAACAAGATCGCCGGGCAAAAATTGGGAACTTGGGGGTGGGGTTGGACGGGGCCAAGGGCTGATGGGGAGAGAAAAGTGTGAAGGGGAGAATGGGGAGAGCTCGGGGGAATGGGATGCTTGGCGTATAGGAAGGGTGTATATGGGAGCAGGGAAGCATATATCTTAATTAAGAGAGCCATCTGAGGGTTGTCAAGAGACTTGACTCTAGAGGGGTTCCTGGGTATCCAGGGAGATGCCCCCAGCTAGTTTCTTGGGCAGCTGAGGAGAGGGAGCCAGAAAAGGCCAGATCCTATAGCCATACTCATGAATTTCTTGCATATAACCATAGAACCTTCAACTGGCGATGGATGGAAAAAATGACTGAGCCCCACATTGGAGCACCGGACTGAGCTCCCAAGGTCCTGATGAGGAGCAGAAGGAGGGAGAACATGAGAAAGAAACTCAGGACCGTGAGGGGTGCGTTCACTCATGGAGACGGTGGGACAGAACTAATGGGAGATTACCAACTCCAGTTGGAACGGGACTGATGGAACAAGCGACCGAACCGGACTCTCTGAATGTGGCCGACGGTAGAGGCTGACTGAGAAGCCAAGGACAATGGCGATGGGCTTGGATTCTACGGCGTGGATGGGCTCTGTGTGGGCCTTGTCAGCTTGGTTGTTCACTTACCTGGACCTGGGAGGAGTTGGGAGGACCTTGGACTTAACATAGAGTAGGGAACCCTGATGGCTCCTTGGTCTGGAGAGGGAGGGAGTGGGGATATGGGTGGAGTGGAGGGGAGGGAAGGGGGAGGAGATGGAAATTTTCAATTAAAAAAATAAATATAAGAATGTAAAAAATAAAAAAAAAGGAATTAGTGCATTTTCAGAATTATATAGGATAGCTAAATCTGGCTAGCCTGGATTATGACTTATTAAATTTCTTGAACACTAATAATGGTTAGGGTGGATCTAGATGGCTAATTTTTACATATAATCAGAATTTATAAAGAGAAATCTTAAAATTAGTAAGGTCACATTCAGTTGTACCCACGAAGTATTCCCAGAGATTATTGGCTATTAAAGACTCCATCATAGTCAATGAATTAATCTATTAATCTTCGTAAAACTTGAATAGACTTACAAGATAAGGGGCTATAAAAATTGGTGTCTATATGGAATCTGTTTTAATATCCTTACCTTTTAAAGATATATCTTGACCCAAGGTTCTTCTTTCATTTCTGTTTCCTTTCCAGTTTCCATGAGATGAAATACGTTCCTATACTAGGAAGTTCTTTCTCATGACAGACTCAGAAACAATGAAAAGATATGGTGAGGTACTGGAACATCTAGAATTGTGAACCAACACATCTTTCCTCTTTTAAATTATTTTCTTTAAGGTTCTATGTAGTAGTGAAAAAGCAACATGAATTCTTTTAATTAAAATATGTTAATGTTAATGAGTTATAATACATTCCTTCTATTGCTGCAAGCATTACAATAGTGTGATGGGTGGCTCTGAGATGCCAGACATGAATTCTGGAACCTTAATATTGGTCCTACTATAATTGTTGACCTACCTCTCCAGTACCCTGAAACTTACTTTTATGTAGTAAATGCATAGACATATTAAAGGCTTACAAGTCATAATTACTTTAATGAATTGCAAAACTATAAATAAAACTACAAAAAGTTAATTTTATTTTTGATTTACTATTACGGTACTTTTAACTCTCAAGTGTGCTTATTGTTTTCAATAATGTACTCTTGAAATCAGGGGAATTTGAAACGAACATTTTTGTTCTGTAATTATAACAACAGGAAGCTAAAAATTATTAGCTACTTTGTGACAACATTTTAGGATTAAATTGTAAAGAAGTAATCATACTTGAAGCTTCTATTCTAATCATGAAAATAACAATTAATATTTTAAGAAGCATAGTTTACATTGATTATAAAATAATTTCTCTAATTGTCTACTTTTATATTATGAAGAAGGGGTGGTAACAAGATTTAATTACTTTGGCATAACTTTATAAATGAACATAATCCAAAACATAGAATATGCTTGCAAAGTTATTTACAGTCACAAGATGAGTAGTGAATACTTTCTTGTAATTCTAAAGAGAATTGGTTAATAAATGGATAATTAAACCAACATATGGTGAGGACTCTCCAGAGAACATTGCTTTTTTTTCCTACTTCCCTATTCTTTCTTCATACAATCAGTCAGTGCTTACACACTTTCCTGTTAAATCTCTCTTTTGACTCTCACAAATTATTCCGTGCCCTTAAAATTCTCCTACACTATTGAACACACATTAGGGAATAGAGTATTTGCAGATGACTGTGAGAAGCCTTTGTGAATTTTTTTCTCAAACCTTTACTCATCTTAAGTTGGAAATATGATTGTGTGGGTAAATGCATATGCACCAAGTCTGGTGACATGATTTTAACCTCAAGGGAATACAAGGTGAAAGCAGAGGAATGACTAAAATTTTTTGTCCTCTGAAATCCATACACACATATACCTATTCCCCCAGCATACAAAGACATGAGTACAAATTCATTATTTGATTAATTGATGTAATTTTAAAAAGCCTCCTGAAGTACTTTACTTTAAAATCTTGCCATCAAACTTAGTCAACTTAGCTACATTTCTTTCATTAATACCAATGACTCTGTACTAATATAACCCTATATTAACCTTAGACAAATTAAATAATTTACTAAGAATATATTATACAACTTTTATTGAATATATTAATAATATAAATAACATGGGATGATGTTATTCTGAAGTGTAATGGACTTACTCATCTTCCATTCCGCTCTTTAAAAACAGAAAAATGTGTAAGGGGGAATTAAAACACTAACAAATGAATTTTCACAGAAGAAGGGCACATGCTACCAAAAGCCTGGACTCAATGTCTGTGCTCACTGCAGCTTTCATTTTTTGCCCACTTCCTTCTAAAGTGTCATTTTCTCTCATCCCATCCCCCTTTCATATCTCTTGTTTTCTTTTTTTATGAGCAACATGCAGATCATTCTCTAAGCTTAGTCAATCACATGTTATTCTTTAACTTTCTTATTTCTGCAATGAAATTTCCTCCTTCTCCAGCAACACCTAATGTCTGCAAGGTTCTCATTATTTATTTGGGATCAAACAGCATTTTAATTCTGAGTTAAAGCATCATATTTATTTATTCCACAAAATTAACAGAGAAAAAATTATTAAGTCCCTGGGAAGCGGGAAGAGGTGAAGTTATGTGATGTCTCTGAAAGGGAGAGGACTTTCAATAAAACTGAGAAAGCACAAAAATAGGAATTTGAGTTATAGGCATTATTGGTGACATTGAGATGCTTTGTGCCTTGAATTCCTAACATAATACAATCAAGTAGTTGTGTGGAATTCATTGCCTTCAGTTCACGACTACTGAATGCAACATGATATAGAGTAAAGCTCTTCCTTAAGGAAAGGTAAGACTGCATAAGTCTAGAAGCTTAGTTCTGTTATTTAAAAAACATTTAAAAATTCATTTTTAATTTTAAAATGCAATAAATTGTTTTAATCTATTCTATTTGAAAATAATACTTTAAATGATGATTTTTAAAACATTCAGTGTTTCAACATTAATATTTTATATGGCATCAATTAATTTTACAGTAACACTTTAGATCATCATATTTTAAAGTTTTTATGGTAAGAAAGATGTTTTCTTAAACATCAAGATTCCAACAAATTTATTAAGCTTTAGTACAGTTTATATAAATATTAACTGCAATATGCTTTCATGAAAATAGTGTTTTCAACTAAAACCATTTAGTCTTAAGGTTTTGGGGAACATTTTGTAGAGGTTACCAAATTTGCAAGCTTTAATTCATATATAATTTAAATCTCATAATATTATGCAGCAATTTATACTCTTTGTGGAAAAGAAATTTAAGTGTAGGGATGCTAGTGTTTAATTGGAGCAAAAACAAATACAGATTTACTAAGAAAAAAGTGCAAAATAACTCTTCACTGAAAATGCAAGGGGTTACCAAGGAAACAATAAATAAATATTTGAAAATTAAATATAGTCTCTTCATGTCTTTGAATTCATTGAATATGTTCAATACTTATGAATAATTAAAAGTATGCCCCTTTATCTCTTGTCATCTGTTCTAATATAGTAATAAGAAAGTTTCATTAAGAAGAGCACAATATCATTATATATATATACATGTATATATATATGTATATATATATGTATATATATATATAAAATGTGTGAAGTAGAAAATGTGTCTGAATAACCAAATATCAGTGCTTGCTAGACATATCCTAGCTAGTGGAATTAGTTTTAAGTGTGCCTTCCTGATGGTCATTCATTTTTATGAATCTTATGAAAGATAGTAGTGAGCATGTCTTTAATCTTAAAATATGTTTCCAAAAAATACAGGAAGAGAAATAGAGACAGAAACAGAAACCCAGAAGAAGGAAGGAGGATGGGAGGAAAGGAAGAGAAGGGAGAGAGAGACATAAGCAAAGATGAATAGAGATAAAATAATAATATTTTGTTTTTACTAAATTAATCAAAAATATAAAAACACGTAAAAAATAAAAAAATATATAAACACTGTTTTTTAATGAAGATATATAGAGGAAGAATGAAAAATAAACTCTATTTTAAATAACTAGTTGATTTTATGCTAAAAAATATATTGATAATGAAAAATAAACTAGAAATATATGATATGATTATGAGAGAAATATATAGTGTTATATTGCCAACAGACACATTAATTAATCATTGGATAAGGGAGTCTATACACATGCAAACTGAATCCATGCTTGTGTTGTTGTAAATTCTCAGATTTAGTGGTTCAAGAAGAACACTGAAGCAGATTGTATCTGAGGTAAAATATTTATTAATGAAGTTCTAAATGCCACAGAAAGACAACAAGGTGAGGGCCACGAGGAAAGCTCCAGCTCATGCATTTAAGGGCGAGCAGCAATTCCCATCTTACTCTTTTCAGAAGGAAAAAAGTGATATCTCATTGTATTTAGATGATGAAAAGCCCACAATAATCACACTCAAAGTAAGGTTGTCTCTGGTTCCCTGGGGGCTAGAGAAAGAAGAATGATATGTAGCTGGAAATATTCTCTGTCTCCTTGGTCCCCTGGGCTGGTTTCTCCTCACCCACCAGGTCTCTCTACCTAGTTCCTGCAAGCATTTATGAAAGAACCACCTGAAGCTTCTTATTATGAGTTATAATTGTCTAGCCAGTGTCTTCAGGTTCTTACTGGTTGGTTCTGACTATTAAATTAACCCGATTCTATTAACATGTATAATGCCATGAGGCTGTGGCTTACCAGTGCAGCATGGTACTCCTTCAACAGCTACATAACATCTCCTCACTCTGTCTTCCTTCTCTGTCTCTTTGTTCACATTTCCCACCTATCTATATTCTGCCCATCCATTGGTTGAAACAACTTTATTCATCAATCAATAAAAGCAACACATATATAGAAAGACATCCCAAATCAAGAATTAGAGCTCATTTTTCAAGTGTATCGTCATACAAAATGTGCCACCTGTAGACTCTGGTTCCCTAGGGTTATTCCTGTAGAAAGTGAGGACTTAATAACGTGTTCTACCCAACATTTCCTTGGAAGAAGCTTTCTGGACAAAACGTGTGGTAGGTGAACATGGACTGAGTAACCCTTAATCCAATTCTAACAGCATAACAATCTATTATAAAGGTCTGGCGCCAATTCTCATGACAGATCCTCAGTTTTAAAACTAACAGATTGCCTTAAAGTGGTAGAGAAGATATAGAGGAAAAAATTTGCAAGAAGGGGAACTAGAGAGCACCATGGGTGGTGACTGCCAAAATTAATTTCAGGATTCCTCAAGCTGGATTTAGACATTAGAGAATTAGAGTAGGGCTTGCTTGTATGGTGCTTCGTTTTCTGGTATTATTTCCTGCTAAGCTTGTGCCTGAATTTATGAATTAGGAGAATGCATACAAGGCTGTGTGATGATGATTCATCAGGCAAAGAATCATCATAAATGCTGATAACCTGAGTTCAGTCTCTTGCATCCATATAAAGACAGGTGACAAATGACTTGATAGAGCTGACCTCTGACCTCACACATAAGTCGTGGTATGCAAAAATATTCACTCACATATATCCCATATATGTTAACAAACCCATGCGATAAAATAAGTTTAAAAAATTAAAATTCACAATATGGAACTTACTGAGCTCATATGATGATGGAAGTCACAAAATCATCCCACACCAGTTCAGAATTATGAATAATAAAAGGGTTATTTATTTAAGGGAAAACTTAAAGATCACTGTCCTAGACAACAGTCCTCTGTGTGAACATGAACAGAGTCTAGCAGCCAGAAGCAAGAGAGAACACAAGCTTTACAGCTGCTTTTTACAGTATCAGAGATCACACCGAAGTGGGCTAGTATCTTAAAGGCTACTGGATGAAGGAGCAGAATGTGCTCCCACAGCACTCATACCTGCATTTGGTGTGGTACTTGTATTTAGAAGTAGGTGGCAGAGGAATTTTGAAAGATAGATAAGGAAGCTGATGTTTTTCAGATAAAATGTTTTTAAATGATACAAGCTATACAAAATGGAAGGGAAAGCAAAGCTTTAGATGCATTTTGTTACTGGAGTTAGCATTAGTACTTGGCTTTTGACTTCCCTGGGAATCCAGAAAAATGAACACTTATATTCTATTAATGAGAATTTAAAATGCCACTAAAATTATTGGAGATGCTATGAAGGTTTCTCAAATATTTAAAATCATAAATCCATTAATGTTACAATTGAGCTGGTAACAGTATGTTTAAAAAGACATCTAAATTGATGTTTACTGCAGCATAAAATAATTAAGAGATATAATGAAACTAAATTTCCAAGAGCTATTTAATGAGATATATGGTTCATATACAAAGTGGGATCCATATTTTTTTGGAGGCCCTAAGTTCCATGGCTGGGGGTGGCTCGTGAGACTCCTGGCATGAGGTGTAGCAAGAACCACAGTTTATATATATGCATACACACACACACACACACTCACACACAGATTTATTAAAATGGGGCTCTTGTGAAGCTGGGACCAAGGAAGCTGGGAACTTGCCACATGCTGCTTCACACCACCTGACACAGTCTCCACATCTCAAGGGTGTGTTGATCCCTGTCTCTCTCCTTTTAAGAGATCAAGTTCATCCAAAGAGAATAGGTTCCCAAGAAGTCAGTACAATAGTAGAGACAAATTCTGGTGCCACCACCAGTGGCCAATCAGTCTGCCCCAGGCCTACAACTGTTACCCACATTCAGAGGGACTAGTATGGACCTATGCTTGTTCCCTCCCAGTCCGTTTGGACATGGTAGGCTCCCACTATCTCAGATAGAGTGTTTCAGTGGGTGTACCCGTCATGGTCTTGACCTCTTTGTTCATATTCTCTCTCCTTCTGCTCTTCAACTGGATTTTGGGAGCTCAGTCCAGTGCTCCAATGCTGGTCTTTGACTCTTTTTCCATCAGTTGCTGGATAAAGGTTCTATGGTAATATTTAAGATATTCATCAGTCTGACTACAGGGCAAGGCCAGTTTAGGCACCCTCTCCTGTATTGCTTAGGGTCTTAGCTAGTGTCATCCTTGTTGATTCCTGGGAATTTCCCTAATGCCAGGTTTCTTGCTAGCCCCATAATGGCTCCCTCAATCAAGATATCTCTTTTCTTGCTATTATCTCTGGGAGGTCCTTGAACCTTCCCCAAAACAATGTGCCTTACCCTCTCTGTGGAGTTGATGGGGGCTGGGTGGGGGGTTAAGTATAGGGAATGCAAAGATGGGAGGGAACTTAGATTGGTATGTATAATGAAAAAAGGTAGTTTCTTTTCTGTTTAAAAAAATAAAAACAAATTGAGAGATAGAGATAGAGAGAGGAGAGAGAGAGAGAGAGAGAGAGAGAGAGAGAGAGAGAGAGAGAGAGATCAAGCCCATAGACAAGAAGGCACAAATTAAGGCCAATACCCCAAGAGGAATTCCCATAGCAATGTGGTGCATTCTCTAGTGTATACGCCTACATATATGCTTGTAGTAGATGCAATCATAGTAGTTAGTGGGTTGAAAAAGAAGGAAAAATAGATAACATGAAGTTGAAACCTGGAGAGTGCTCTTAGAGGACAGGAATGAGGGAAATGTGAAGTGGATGTGGTTAACATACATGGCAACATTACGAAACTCTGGAGCAAAATGATTGATAAATAAAAATAATAAACAGTAGTGTTTACCTGCTACATATTGCTCAGGTATAAGTGGACATGAAAAATCATATTTGATATATAAAGAAAGAAAAATTTTAAGATAAAATGAACGTTTTATAGGAATATTCATGTCTTAAGGCTATGTTTTCTTTTCTATAGAACAAATGAGATTTATAGGTGGAATAAAAATCAAAATCATATGATCTCCTGAATTGCCATTTTTTGTTTATTTACCCAATATTCAGGAATAAGTTAAAGAGGATTTGGGGTATTTCTCAAATAGGTTATGTATATTCATACCTTTAAAATTTTGCAATAATGATAATATCATAACTTGATATTTAGATGTGGTATGCTTTGAATCTCTATCTTAAACTTCATCAACATTTCATATTTCTTTTCTATAATGCAAAGATATCTTTGCTATGAAAATCTGAGTGAATCGAAGTCATTCATATTCATTTGATTTTCATACTAGAGAGCACTTGCTCATTTTCATCCTAATTGAATTTGATACTTCAAAAATCCATAATGAATCAATATAAATCTAAATCTCTTCTTAAAATGTCTGCAAATCCACTGCTTGACACTTTTGAATGATCAGCAAATGTTGGGTAAAGAATTTTGTTTACAATAATATTAAGAAACCAGGTTTATTAAAGTTGCTGATTGAATAATACATTTATCTTAAAACAAATTAGTTATAAGGTGATGAACATACCTTTGTTTGATTATTGGTATCCTTATTTAAATGACTTGTTAGATTATTTTATCAAAAACTTCTCTCTAAATTTAAACTTATGCAAATCTCATATTCAATTGCTTTTTCTTGATTCTATTTTTATCTCCTCTTTAAAGTTTGCCAATTATCTATAATTCTTGAAATCATAATTAGTTACAGGAGATGAATAATATTTTGCCACTATAAAAGAGGGAATAATTACATATTTATTAATGTATGATATGAAACAGTCTTTCCTTAGTAACTAAACTTTATCTTTGTCACTATTGAGAAAAGTTAAAATACCATCATTTATTCATCAGTTTGTTAACATGGGATTCTATTTTTTTATATTGACCAAAGAACAGAAAAATAAAAAAAGTCAACTGTTCATATCACTGGAATTTGCACTTTTTAACATTTGAGGCAATATACCTGTATTCACACAAGAAATTGTATGAACATGAATAAAAGAAATACAGACGCTACATCTGTAATATTATCTAAATAGTTTGTGAAGCCATGGGACTTCTAGAGATGAAAGAATGCTTCATTCATTCCAATATTAGTACAAGTTTCACTCAATAGTAATTACATCATCTGAGAAAGGTGTATATAAAAGAGAAGAGCGCCTGTAACTGGTTGAGATACATAAAGTCTACGCTCTGAAAGAATTTAAGGATGAGCATGCTTAGGACAAGAGTGCTAGATGTTACAGAGGGTCCAAAGTTCAGATAGAAAAGGATATATGTGGCTATTAGTTTCTAAGCTTGAGGATTTATATGAATTTTTGTTTCTAATGATGATTGATATTGGTAAAATTTTATGTATTGGTAGTTGTGATTGGTATGGCTACATTCTAGAAACCTTGCTAATATGCTTGACAATGGTTTATGTTTTCTTGGCTTCTAGATAGAGGGCAGTTTAGCCTCAAGCCTCAGATTCAGGGTATAAGAACGTTTTGAGACAGTCTCACTACATATTGTTGACCGACTTAAAATTCACTATACAGACCATAGAACCCTCAACGTTTTTGCATTTCTCCTACGTCTTTGCTGAAGTTATCAGAATCTAAGAACAAGTTTAGCCCTTCACTGATGGGGCTAATGGCCGTGTGGTGGTAGCAGTAGTGACGGTAGAGGGGGTAGTGGAAGCTGTGCTACAGCGGTGCTGGTGCAGCAATGTGAGGAATGACTTCACACCTCCATACGCAGAATCTATTTGTTTAGTCATGTCTTCATGACCTTTAGATGAGGATACGGTTTACTAGTGTGCTTTATAATCGCACAAAATAGAAGGTAAGAAATCCTAATGGGGAAGGAAACTAGAGTGCAGACTGGAATATATACCATAAGAAGGATTAACAGGTAATAACCTGATAGAAAGAGAATCCATCTAAAGGTGGGAAGAACTACTGGGGAGCTGGGGATGGGATTCAAATATAGAAAAGTAGACTTGCAAGTGTTCTAGAAGAAAACCTTAGGTTTTTTTTTTAAAAAAATACATTCTACATTAAATTTTAAAATGAAACTAAAATATATATTATTTGCTCATTAGAAAAGAATTAAAGAGAAGAATTAGAATACTAAGAAGCAAATGAAGTAATGAAATAATAAACAGAACACTAACTTATCAAAAATTACCTTATGTACATATGGGTTTCAAAATATCAATCAGAATGCCAGAGCAAAAAACAAAATATGATGACAAAACACCGGTTAACAATTCCCAAGCTGCAGTTCATTTATAGCAGAATTGAACACTTAAGCAAGTGGATGGCAGATGGTGAGAGTCAAGTTATTCACAGTTTAGAATGACATAATAGGGAGCAAGAAGAGACAGATAAAGGGAACATATGGCAAAAGAATAGAGTTGGAGACATCAATTAAACTCACTTTCTGCTTAAGTAGGTATTTCTAGAGAAAAAATATGTGGTTATATATAGAGAGAGGTTGGCAATCATCCTCAGCAGGGACCTGGAAGTGGTAACAACTGCACCTTATATGCTTGTTGTGGCTTCTAATTCCATTTGTTCAAGAAAATACAACTGTTGCCAAAACAATAATTGCTTCAAAACACTAGAGTAAAATATTCATTGTATGTGAATCATCTTGTAGAATAGGAGCCTTAGATAGAGTTGGAAAAATAAGTTCCTAGTAAAAGTGGGGGTAGATTACTGATGGAAACAATATAATCAAAGTGTTTAATATGCTAGCAGAAATGTCATGATTAAAGTCATTATTTTATATGATTATTATATACTAGCAAAATGTAGACATTATTAAAGTTGACATAATATAAAATGTAAAATTATTAACATCATTAGCTTATATATCAAGATGTAATATATATGCATGTGTATGTATCTGAAAGTATAATGGGATGAACTAATTCCTTAAGAGATATGCCATGTGGTCATACATGGTACTTGAGAATACAGTGTTACTTAAAAACAAACTTTCACTGAAGTAATTAACTAATGTTCTCGTGATTAAATTATCCTAACTTTAAGGACTGAGACTTTAAAAAATGGCTGATAACTTTAGAAAAAAATAAAAAGGGCATAAATGATTTTTGTTTTATAATTATTTACTCATATATTACATCCTGACTGTACTTTCTGTTCTCTCTGCTCTCCTCAGTCTCAACTCTCACCCTGTCTCACCTCAGAAAATAGTAGGCCTCCAAGGAACATCAATCAAACATGGCATAATATGTTTCAATAAGACCAGGCATATACTATCACATTAAGTCTGGATGAGGCAACCCAGTAGGGGAGAAAAGGATCCCACAAGCATGAAAAAAAGTCAGAGCCTGCCTTTGCTCCCACTGTTAGGAATCCCACAACAACAAGCTACTCAGCCATATGATGTATACAGAAGACCTAGATCATGCCCTTATAGGTTCCCTGATCTCTACAGGACCCCATGGGTCTTGGTGAGTTGATTTTGTGAGCCATTTTCCAGAAGTATCCCTGACTCCTCTGGTTCCTCCAATTCTTTCTCCCAATACCCCACAAGACTCACTAAGCTCCACCTCAAGTTGGCTGTGGGACTCTACACCTGTTCTCATTGTTGCTGGATGAAGTTTCTCTATGCTCTTTGATGAGGATTCCTCTAAGTTCTGGCCCAAGAACACTCTGCAGACAGTACAAACTATAGGTTGAAGGTTTTGTGTCTGGGTTGGTGTCCCAATCCTTCCACTTGAGGCCTTGTCTGGTTACAGAAGATTGCCATTTCAAGCCTTATGTCCCTCACTATTAAGATCCTCTTCTAGGGTTACTCTTGTAGATTCCATGGAGTTTCCATTGCACAATGTTTCTATCTTGTCCCCAAAATGTTCTCCAATTACAATCATTTCTCCCAGTATTTTCTTCACCGACACTTACACACTATTCCTTCTGTTCCCAATCCCACACACTGCATTCCACCCACAAAATTTATAATTTTCCCCTTGTCTGTGAGATCCTTGCATTTCTTTGACACCCTCTTGTTACTTAGTCTAATCTGTAGGCAGTAGCGTCAGTGTGTATTACTTTCCAGTTAATATTCACCTGTAAGTGAGTCCGTACCGAGTTTGTCTTTCTCAATCTGGGTTCATCACTATGAATGATTTTTTTCTACTTCCTTCCATCTGTGGGCAAATTTCAAGAGGACATTGTTTTTAAAAGTTGAATAATACTTCAGTGTGTAAATGTACCACATTTACTTCACCGATCCTTTGGTTACGAGCAGTCTAAGTTGTTTCCATTTTCTAGCTATCATGAATGAAGCTATTATCAACATAGTTGAGCAAGTGTGCTTGGGATGGGATGGAACCTCAAAACTAGCACATGGAGAAGTATAGAGGTAAATACTTTTTAAATATTTACACAATAATTTTTATGTTTAAAACAATAATTAGTGGGTACACACAAATTTTGATAGCTTAGTTGTAAAATAGCATCATTTGTAGCAAACACACTTAAAATCTTTTTGAAAAGAGTATTAATTAAGATAGCTCTATTTAGCATAACATTGCAATCCAAAGAATGTTTATGTATATTTAAACTAAACTGATAGCATTTTAGAGTTATTTATCTTTTTATATATATGAGTGTTTATATACATGTATTCATGTGTACTACTTTTGTCCAGTGTCTACAGATGTCAGAAAGCAGCAATGGTTGCCTTGGAAAGAGAAAAATTAAAGCTGCCATAATTATAGAGGAATCTGAATGGCATCTACATTGGATTTAGAAATTTCTAGGAGTGAATTATTTTAACTTAGATTTTGATAGACAGTAAGCTTGTTGCAGTCTGTAAGCTTTTTTCCCTAGGTTCAATCATCAGAAACAAACACAAAATTTTCCTTTGTTAATGATGGTTGTAAGCCATCATATGATTTGTAAAAACATCTACCTCTGTCACTACTTGTGTATTCATGGATACATGCATCAGCACACACATGTGAACAAACATAAATATATCACATGTTCACATACAAACATATGAGGTAAATACATAAGAGCACTAGTAAAGTACATATCTGGAATACTTGTAAGGATATATTCAAAGAAGAATAAACTATATAGACCTCACATGATAAACTGCTTGAATGTGATGGCAATATTGAGAAATGATCAAAAGGAGAAGATAGGATGATAGTTCAAGGAGTTAGGTCATTGGCTATGTGTTCCTAGAGGTCATATATGTTCAGCTCCTTTCTCATTTCCCTTTTTATTTTCTCTGGAAACCAAGAGGTGACTTGCTGAGCTTGCCATGACTTCCCTCCCTACTTATCAGAACCATGACCTTAAACAAACATTTCCTTGTGAGTTGCTTTTCTTATGTACTTAGTCACAAAGAGGCAAGGCTTGGATTGTAGAGTTACGTATTTCCTTTGTATTCATCTTCTTATCCATTAAGAGCCACACTTGTAAAAATGAAATCAGGATCTTCTCTTCAAGCCAGAATAATAATGGCTGTTATCAACACAATGTCTATGAGCATCATTTTGTGTTTGTGCATGTGTTTATGTATGCATGTATATATTGATTCACACTGAATAAACACCTGTCAGTCCTCAGTCGAAGTACTTATGGGACTTACTAAGACTGTAGACTGGAATCATCGTCATGTAGCTTGTTTCATTGACTGACCCAGCATAATGCTATTTACTGGTGGTAAAGGAAAGAGATAGAGCTTATACTGGTGATATTTTCTTGTTTCTGGTGAATTCTTTATAGGTTATTCATGATTCTTAGGTCAAATATCCATTATATACCTTAGAAGAATAATTTATTGTCAATCAACTGAAAATAGAAAAAAATGAAAAAGTATGTAAATGTTGTTACATAGGGTGTGAGGTATGAACATCATAATGTAAATATCTATGATACTTTTGATTAATGTAAACAAATATTAACAAAAAATTTTAGAAGTTTTGTCAGATTATAAAATATTACATATCAATTTCTTTTATCTTTATCTATAAATAAATATATTTTCATTTTCTTCTGTACTTTTGTCTTGTAATTATTATTGTATTTGTTAGATAAAATACAATTTCTTTAGGATTTTAAAATGCTTTCATTTTTATAAAAAATAGAAATTCTTATAAAATTTTCTCTTGCTATTTATTTTTCTCTTTAATCCATGGAAGCTTAATTTTATAATACTCTAGTAACAATACACTGTTGTCATAGGTAGATCAGTCCAGGACAAACAAATATATCTGAATATTGAAAAACAATTTATGGATGATTATATTGTAAAAAACTGTAGAGTAGAATAATAAAAGGTACATCAAAGGAGGTAGAACTAGTTAGCATTATCATAGCTTTTTGAGAAAAACAGTGAATTAAAGTGTATTCCAAATGAAGTAGAGTCACAGTTAAGCATGTGTGTAATCAAGCCAACTTTGGCTTTAGGCTTCAAAGTGTCCCCAAAGTGCTGTTTCCTTGGAAACTACAAATTAAGTTAATTATGGAAATCTCTGTCTTGAAATCCTTCATCCAAAACGCTGTACCACATTTTGAGTTGGATTATGTTTGCTAAGGAAGTATCTTAAATAACACCACAAATAACATAGCTAGATCTTAACAATATGATGTTAAACAATAAAATTCTTGATAATCCAGAGTTTATAAAATAATTTGTTATAATGGAGAAAGAAGTAGTAGTGTTCAAAAGGAAAAGGAGTGCACATATTAGTCATCAGAAGGGGAGCTTTCCCTGGAGAAATGCTGTTTTCTCTTCTGAATAAGTGAACATATTTACATTTCCTCATTAAACAAATTTTTAAATGACTAAGCATTACAAATATATGTGCTATACTGCCTCTTTTTAAATGTATTAATTGAGATTTTAATACATTAATAGCAAATATTTTGATAAATTCCACTGCTATTTCACTCTAGTTCTTCCCAGTGCTTCCACCTTTTCCCCTCTTGTCTTCATGTACTCTTTTTTAAATATACTGAGTAGACTTAGTGTTGGGAGTATGTGAATGCATGTAGGACCACCCAATGCAACTTGGGCAGCCCATAAGTCAGTCCCTAAAGTAAAGTGACTCCTAGCAGGCATTAGTTGATGATCAATCTTCGGATAAAGGTGAGAAATCATAAGCTCTTACCCGATTTGTGCTGGAATTTTGGTTGGCATGATCTTGTGAATGTAATCAGAATTTATGTGAGTTTATGTGTACAATGCCATTGTTATTTGAAAGCACTTTCACAATAGGGCTTCTTTATACCTGCCTATTACAACCCCTGTCCTTTAGTTGATCCTACTGAGCCTTAGAGGAAGGTGATATGATATAGATATTCCATATATGGCTGAACATGCCGTAATTCCTTTTTCTCTGTATAATAACTAGCTGTGCATCTCTGTATTATATATAACCAAAAGGGATTTCACTGATGAGGACTGAGAGATACTAACCTATAGGTGCAATGGTATTTCTAACTTGAGGAACAGTTTAGTACTATGTCCATTTAGAAAAATCATAGTAGTAGGTTCTACCCTAGAACCCCTGACCTTCCCTTCCATGGGTTTATGGCCAGTTAACAATATCAGTCATGAGTTCTGTCTTCTTATGTTGTTCCTTATTATAATTAGAAAAAACATTGAAGCATAGAAAAAATTCAATCCACTTTTACGACAGTGAAATTATTGTCAGTGAGGACATTATAGGCAATATTGCAATTTTCAGAGTTCACAGCTGTTTTAGACTTTTGAGGACTTTTCTGTGCAGTAGTGAGCATAGCACCTCACATGCTATGAAAGACAATGAGTAGGAAAGACACTTCCATGTCTGTAAGAGCTGGATTCCCATAGGACCTATCAGATAGGGACACATTGTCTTCACCAGTAATGTCTTACAATCAGTTAATGATGTAATTAACTTTAATTAAGAGAAATAATGTGCATTTAAAATGTCATTTGTATGTGTCTTGAATAAAAACAACATTCAAAATTAAAAGTAATGATTCAAGTCATTTAAATGGTATAAATAAATAATTTAAATAATAAATAAGATATGTAATTGGTTTATAAATTATCCACTCACTTTATCTTCTGAAATATAAATAAAATGAAGTTTCTTGACATTAAAATTCTATATTTAACATTACTTGTCTATTTTAATCACTGTTGCAATCAGCTTACAAAGTTTTGCTTGCTACTCTGAACTGTCTAATGAGAAAACATAAACTAATATGTAAAGTTTTATAAAAAGACAAAACATTCATTAGCAAGGTAAAATGGATTATACTATCTTCTTGCCCTCGGTGATTTGAAGGTGATATATATTTTCAGAAGGATCTGACTTTATGGATTGGAAACATACTGAAAAGTAGAAATGGAAACCAGGAGCAACCATGAATGTTAATGTGACAAAAGCAGAACCTAGGGGCAGCAGCTTTTACAGGGTTAGACATGCCTTCATAATTATAACCTAATGTTTGGAGAGAATAATAGAGATACACTATACTTGTTTTAAGTCTTTGAAAGAAAAGTGTTTAGTTCTATGTTAAGGAAAATATATAAAATGCCAAGACTAATATCTCTCAAAGACAAATCACTCATCAAATAGTGGATATTTGTGATAAGAACTTTGTTGTTAGTTTCATTTTAGGTAATTTTATTGGGAAAGGAACTCTTACTAAAGCCTGACTTTATACTACTTAAAGAAATACAATAAGTTTTTGAGATGAGGCTTATATTCTTACTACTGTTTTTCTATTGACAGTTTTATGGTGTTTGTGTGTGTATGTGTGTGTGTTTGTCAGTATCATATATGGAAATCTGTGCATATTGCATGCAATCATAACTTCATGTAAAGACTGTGGACATTAGGTGTCCTTCAATTACTGTTCGATTAATTTTTTATTATTTTATTCATTCTTTATTATTTATTACTTATTTATTTGGTTTTTCAAGACAGGGTTTCTCTGTAGGTTTGGAACTTGTCCTGGAACTAGCTCTTGTAGACCAGGCTGGCTTTGAAATCACAGAGATTCCCCTGCCTCTGCCTCCTGAGTGCTGGGATTAAAGGCATACTCCACCCCTGCCTGGCTTTGATTTATTTTTTGATTTGTTTCTCTGAAATCTAGGATCTTGCATTTCTGATTGATTGGCTTATCAAGAAACTCAAATATCTATTTGTGTTTGCTGCTCTCCACACTGGGGTAGGCATGTCCTCATTTTTATGTGGCTATCAGAACTCATACCTTCATACATGCACATCAAGCATTTTATTTAGCTACCCTTTTGTCTCATAGCTATATTTTAATTGATATAACTACTTAGGCTTCTGAATGATATATGTCTGTATGTTAAAAATTTGTCACTATTACATTTTTATTTCTCTTTTTCATTTAAAATATATGCATTTTCTAATGCACAATTCTCAAACTTTTAATAAATCATTGACTATTGGTAGTGTTTCTGGATATCATTGAACATATGGCAAAATCGCTGCTGATCATGTCATCCCCATTTGATGATTAAATTATCCCCACATATTGTTTGTATGTGTATCTTTAAGCATGCTCCTGTCACTTTCAACAAGCCCCTTTATATTTAGAAAATGTTCAAGATCATCTCATGTGATAGAATATTCTAAAGTTATCTGAGTGTTTCAGATCTAATCTCAAGTAAGCTTAATTAAAGTAACATAGAGGAAATTATTAGGGAGAACATTGTTTATATATGTTCTTCTGTTTGTTAACTTTTAACATACGTAAAAATGTATGCCTCTGGTGTGGATATTAGTGTACCTTTCTTTCCTACTATCTATCTACTCATTTACTTACCTACTTACTTTTCTATCTACATATCATTCAGATATATGCTTGTATATCTGAATCCAAGTCAGCATGATAGAATTCATTGCTGCTTTATTTATTAGTAATCTCCTTCACCACCAGTAAACACTGGACACATTAATTTCATGATATCTATTCATTTGTCAAATAAAGATTAATATTGATTATCAAGTTGACATGACTTAAAATTACGTAAGGGTCAAGTCTACGAGTAAGTGTGGTGACAAGAAACACATTTATGATTATGATCACCATTGCAGAGTCTGAGGTCCTGGATTTATTAACTAGAGAACAATTGGAGCAGTAGCACTCACCTGTATCTGCTTCCTGACTAAGAGTAGAATGTCACCAGCTGTTCCTTTTTCCTGATGTGACCTAGAATAAACATGCTATCTCTTACATTGCTACATATCAAGAATTTGGTCACATTTATAAGAAAAATAACTAAAGCCAGAAATCTTAGAAACCAGTAGGAAGGCATCTTGGAACTCTTGAAGTATATCTCCTTTGGAAGAAAAACTATGAAACAGAAGTCAATTTTAGCTAAGAGATACTTTATATGGAATTTTAGGGCATACATTGTACTTCAGATTTTAGTTAGTTTTTCTGTCCTGTTACTTCATGAACCTATAAAAAGATTGAAATAAACATATATTTAACTTTTTTGATTGTATTATATTGTTTTTCATAATTGTTGGTTTTATTATTTTCTTTAGAAAAAAATTAAAAGACTTTGTTATGAAAATGCAAACTAATCAAAATGACTTCTTTTTTTTTTTCTCAGCCATTCTCACCAATGTGTGACCATGCTGTCAGGACATTCATTCAGTTTTAATATTTATTTCACTTAGTTCTTTACCTATAATTATCTCTGCTTCAGAAAGGTATTAATAGTATCTGTGCTTCATCTTAACTTTACGGATACATGAATGCTTAAAACTAATCACTACATATATGTTGAAAGCAGAGAACATTAGAAAGTACCTGAATTAAATCTTAAATGTCACAATTTCTAAACTTAGTAATATACTGGAATCATAGTTTTCTTAGCCTTAGAAATCAAATTTATAAGGCTATTTTATGTAGCAAAACTAGGAATCGTTTATATTATTAACTATAACTGGGCTTCTCATATCCCTTTAATGCAGTATCTTTCTAAATCAATTTTTTTGTGTTAAGATTTGTACAGCCAGTTTCTTTCATTCACTTTCTTGAAGGTCAAAATGTTCACAATTCTATGTTTTTTCTGAATATCTCTGAAATTTTAGATAGAAGTTACATAGAGTAATTTTCTGTGGCAGAGTAGCAATTACAATATAAAATTCTTCCTCTATTGAGAGTTAAATTATACTAACTGAAATCTATGAGATTTTATTCTTTTGAAACTATTTAATATATTTAAAATTTGGCTTTGATATATTTTCTTTCATTTACAGCTTCCTGGTTTAATGTTTGTAGATACAGAAGTCCAAAATGAAAGGTTTTCATTTGCATTAGTAATGATAACAATATTTTAAGTTTGTTATTAAATAAATTGATTTAACTAATAGAAAAATTCTAATACATAATGTTAACCAGCTTTATATTTTATTTAAGAATAAGATCCATGCTTGGTGATAAAAGCCTATTATCATAGTACCTCAAAGGTAGAAACAAGAGGATCAATTCAAGATAATATTCAGCTACAAACAAAACCTAAGATCAGCCTTAGAAAAAAGAACTGAGCCGGGCAGCGGTGGTACACGCCTTTAATCCCAGCACTCGGGAGGCAGAGGCAGGCGGATCTCTGTGAGTTCGAGACCAGCCTGGTCTACAAGAGCTAGTTCCAGGACAGGCTCCAAAGCTACAGAGAAACCCTGTCCCGAAAAATCAAAAAAAAAAAAAAAAAAGAACTGATTTTATTTTTGCCTCAAAAATCAAAACCAAATGGAAAACCACCAACAAATAAGCAATATCAAACAAACAACCTAAACAAAATAATTAAGAAAGCTTAAGATCAAGGCTGAAATTGTATGTTTTAACAATTTGGTTTTTTTTAATTACCAATAGGTATATTTTAAATAACTACTTTACAATGTCTGCCAGACAAAGTTGTCGCAGACATATTCTCAAATGCATGCACACACATATGTATCAAAAAAAGAGCTGTGTTAAAGATTGGTGGGCAGTGTTAAAGAATTACAAAGAGGTCAGATTACCTAAGTACTGGCCACATTTAGTTTATTATATTGATCCTTCTAAAGAAGAAAGGGAAGGAAATTGTTTTTCCATGCACCTAAGAACCAGAAAAGAACATTAGAAAACTGTACCATATGGTCATTGATAAAAGTTCAGCACACTGGGAGCAGCCATTGGGGTATTCTAGCGTGCTTTACTGTCTATCTTCTAAATCCGTTGAAGAATACTTGCAGAATCAAGGGCAAGTGAAAGGAAAAGAAAGGAAAGGAAAGGAGAGGAGAGGAGAGGAGAGGAGAGGAGAGGAGAGGAGAGGAGAGGAGAGGAGAGGAGAGGAGAGGAGAGGAGAGGAGAGGAGAGGAGAGGAGAGGAGAGGAGAGGAGAGGAGAGGAGAGGAGAGGAAAGGAAAGGAGAGGAAAGGAAAGTGTTATGTTGTACATAACATGTTGACCGGCATGGTTTAGGGACCAACATTAATGGGGCAACAGGCAATGAAGAGAAGATACAGATACAGATGTGTACACTATCAGATGGGGTGCACCAGTGGCATAGTGATAACAGGACAATTTAGAAGTGGAGGTAGATTATCTAATCTCATGAGGAGCACTTGCAGGGGAGGAGTCTCAGGTTACAATCCTTAGGAGAAGGAATATGTGAGTCATAATTTCTGCATATCATGACCACGTTTGCTCTGACCATGGGAGGGCTTTGCCATTCCTGAGCCTGACCGGGGGCCTTGCTATTCCAATGGGTCTGAGGCATTGGGGTTCTTGATATGGCCTTGCTCATTCATGTCATTAATTCACACTTATTCAAGACTTTCTTAGCTCTACATTACCTAGTACACTGAATTTAGCAGCAGAATCAAAACTAGTGTGAACACATTAATAAGAATAAAATATGATAGAACTGTCTATGAAGTACTTGGTAAATGATTCTATCCTACAAGTATAAGCTTTTAGTAAGTATTCTAAGATTCTCAGCATTATGAATTTTCCATTTTTATGATTGCCATTTAATTTTATTATTATTTCTGTAGCATCAGGTTGAAAGAAAACTCTATTTCTCCAAATTCCAAAAGACAAAAAGAACAAATAACTGTCTATATGTGGTACATATTCACATAACAAAGACCACATAAGTCTACTGGTTCCGCAGTATTACAAGAACCTATAACACATTTGAAAGTCCATACTAATATTCTAGCTCTTCTCATCTCTTCCCCCTCTTATTTTTTCAGCTAATGGGCTTGCCTCTCCTCAGCTACTTATTTTCCATGAAACCCTGCTGTTTCAGCTCTGCTTGCCATTCCCTTCTGGTCTTCCTTCTTCTCTCTCTGTCCTTCCATAATCTCTCTCTCTCTCTCTCTCTTGCCACACACAACTCCCATCTGCGCTCTATGTGCTACCATACAGTTCACAAGCTTCGGGCAAGGGGATTTAGGATGGAGGTTGAAACATACAAAGACACACAGACAGAGAGACAGAGACACAGACATATAGACACTGATAAGAAGCCCTTTATTTAATAGCACCATGGAAGCTTATATACTCAACAGTCAGGTGGGCCAACAGGTGAAAACCTTATCCTCTGATCCTCAAGGCAAGGCAACACGTGCTCGTGAAGCAGAGCTGGTAAACAACTTTGACACAGCCTTTAGTAACTCCAATCAGAAGGAAAGTAAAGATCTCTAGCAGGGAAGAGCAGCTGGAGGCCAGGGCTCCAAATGGTCTCAAAAATATCTCATATCTACAAAGTCCTTAACCATACCATGGAGTGTTCATGTCAGTTTAAACTCTGAGGAGTTGAGAATGGCTACTATTATTCAATCTAGGATAGCCCTGAACTCATTATGTACCTCAAGGATTCTCCAGATTAAAAAACCTATAACTCAGGGTTATTCTTCACAAATTAAAAGAAAATGATCCTTGCTGAAAACAAAGTCAACAAATCTCAAAACTTAAAGATATCAAGCTGGTACCTACGTAGTTCTTGCATCCATAATTTCCAGCATCTTTGGTATAAGAAATTACTTCCCATGGTTTGAAAAATGAAGCATGAATATCATTCCAGCAACAACCAGTATCTACAATGGTGTGTTGCCTGCAAGATATGCTAGGTTAATGGCGGCACAACACTTGTGAGAGTAATCAATCAATAACTGATTGAACTTATGGACAACTTCATGAGATGGAACCCATATATAACACTGCTTAAGGGGTCAAGAACTTAAAACTAGATAGCTCAGGGAACTAGGTTAACAGCAAAAAATTCTGATCTAAATAAAGAAAAAAAGAGAAATAAAATGACTACTAATGATATTCTGCTGTACTCATAGATCAGTACTTTTTTTAGCCATCATCAGAGAAGCTTTTTCCTGCAGCAGTCAGAAACAACAATAGAAACCCAGAGACAAACATTAGGAAGAAATGAAGAGATCTTGAATCCACAGTCATAGATGTTTTCACCAATCCCTCAACTCAGTGGTCAAGGAGTCATCCCTGGCCCCTGAAGAGGAGTCAGAAAGAATGAAAAAGCCAGAGAAGAAGGAGGAAACCAAGAAAACAAGGTCCTCTAAATCAACATGAGTGAAGCTATGTGAACTCACAAAGACTGGAGCTATATGCTCAGGGTCTGTACAGGTCTGTGCCAGTTCCTTTGCATGTATGTTATGGCTTCCAGTTTTGCGTTTTTATGGGATTCCTTAGAATGCAAAAGAATGGGTCTGTATCTGTGCCTTCTTTTGGACTCTTTTCTGTTGCTTTGTATGGTTCAACCTCAATGTGATAGTTTATCATATTGCATTTTATTTTGTTTTATTTAAAAATAAATGAATGAGTGAGTGAACAAATGAATGAAAACATTACCATTATCATTGTTGCTAATAACTGAACTGTCAAAAAATCAGTTTTCTCCAATGGAGTGACACTATGTTCAGGAATGGCTTACTAAATATAATGGACTCTACAGTTTGCTTGTTGTGTACTTTCATTTGGTTACCTTCTGGGGCAGTTTTTGCTATTTTTTTCCAAGTGATATTCTATTTTTATTTCTTGGTTTTGTGGGTTTTTTCTTGTATTGGGATTTTGGGTTTTTTTGAGAAAGAGTGTGCAGTTGTGTGGTAGGAAGGGGGAAGGATTTGGAAGGACTTGTGTGAGGAGAAAAACATGATCAAAATATATTTAAATTTAAAAATTGCTTTAAATAATAATTAAAATTTTCTTAACTCATTCTATAGCTCAGGTTGGCCTCATTTAGATAATATATCTGCTTTAGTTGTTCAGTCTTTGATATTACAGATACCAGCCAAAACCTGAAGAATTTTAAAAATATTTTAAAGTGGGGAAAGCAACCACAATACCAAGCATTACTTATATAATGTTAATGTAATAAGAAATTATCTATCACCCTTCATGTTTGTGTTTTCAGAATATAAAAATGTGTCATAATAGAAGAAAATGAAGAAAAAATGTAATCAATTTCAAATCAAAATTTTCCAAAGGGACAAAATAATAGTGCTATAAACATTGTAATAAATCATCAGGGCATTAATTTATTTATTAAAAAATAAGATTTTTAAAATTTATGTAAAAAAGAGAAATTTAATTTTTTAATGGTATAAATATACCTTTAACTGTATCTGTTATAGTGGGTAATTTAAATGGTCTGACATATGGTGATATGAATACACCAGATCATATATGAAGATCAAATCTTATACATCTACACCCAATTTTTTTAGATACTATTAATGATTATTTTGTGCAACATGATTCTTGGTTATATGAATATTATTACAACTGATTTTTAAATTTGCGAGCAAATTGTAACATTAAAAGCCAATTCAATTTACATAAAATCCAAGCAACTTTATGCCCCATTTAATGAGTTTCATATTTGTCAGAGTTTTGTAAAATCTAAATTAGTGCATGAAGCAAAGTGGTTGCCCATGTGTTATATTAGATTATACAGAACATTGATCTTGATATTTAGGGAGACTATTAAAAATAACAGGCATATGCATAAGTACAACTATCCCTAAAATAGACAAAAGATAAATATTAAAGACAGTGTAGCATCAAATAAGAAAGTTAGTCCTATCGGAAGTACTGTGATTTATTAATGTTCATATGGCAACATTAATAAACTAAGTATTCTTTCATAAAACAACATTTCAGATCACTTGGTTTAGCTTTATTTTCGTTTATAGAAAGAAAATAAAGGTGATAACGGGTGTTAATAGTCATGAGATGATACTACTGCTGAAGGACAATGGTCTTTTATCTTGTCACTTGTATTATTTTTAGTAAAATGCTGATTGACCAGTAGCCAGGCAGGAAATAGAACCATGGCAACGAGAATGCTGGGAAGAGGGAAGCTAAGTCTGCAGTAGTGACCCAGCCACAGAAGAATCAAGATGTGACTTCCTCACCGAAAAAAGTACCAAGCCACGTGGCTAACATAGACAAGAAATATGGGCTAATATAAACTATAAGAATTCGTTAATAAGAAGAGCCTGAGATACTGAGACAATCAGTTTTTGATGAATGTAGGCCTCTCTGTGATTTCTTTGGGACTTAACGGTTGCAGGACTGGGCAGGACAGAAAACCTCAGTCAATATACTACATTTGTGGTCATTGGTATGCCGTTTATATTTCAAATGCACATGTGACTCATCAGCCTCCTCAAAGATCTCAAAGTAAACTGAAAAATCAGAATATACACTATGTAGTAGATTTAAAACTGAACTGATTAATTTTAATGCTGCAATGCATTTGTATACAGTACCAAACTATGAGATGACACTGTCTCTATAGAATTGGTGCACAAAAGATTTCAGAAGTTTTGAAATCTGTACAAATTTATATAATAATTTACAGTCAATATTATAATAGGTACTGCTGTAATTTAGCCATAATTTACTCCGATATTAGAAAACATTTGGCAGCATTGCTATAAGTAAATAGGCTTAATATAATTTTCTTCGTAAAAACTACTGTCTTGGATTAAGCAGCACTTTTAAATTATGCAATCCTTGTTATATTGTATTAAAGTCATTTGGAACTGAACTAACAGGGACCATCTGTGTTATCACTGTTCCTTTCCTGTTATTTTGTAAAAAATACTATAAAGTAATAATCAATTTAGTATCCTTCCTAAAATTATCTTTTTAATTTTATAATGTTACCTAATGTTCCAAACTGTAGCAAGGGAAAATTGCTATTTCCACCACCATCACTGTTACACAGTGAACATTTAATTTCATTGTATTCTAATAATACTCCCTAAATTTGCAAAAGGCAAGAATGTAAAAAATTTTTATGCATGTTGAGTTGTCATACATAGTCCCATTTCTTATATTTATCTCTGTAACTCTTTACAAACTTGTTTAATTCTAAGGTAACACTGAGTATTTTCTTCACTTTCCATTAAAATTACGTTCAGAAAGAGGCCTTCCTCGTATACTTTAATAATAATATTTTTTGCATCTTTACACTGGTTTGGGATCTGTTATGATTTAGAAGTTAGATTATATTTACCTTGAAGCAATTGACTTCTTACAGCCGAGAAAGTAAAAATCTCCCTCAATCCAACCCTGCTTCTCTGTCTGTTATTATTTACTCAATTTGACTCCCTCTCTGAGGGCTTTCAACTCCCTTGACATATATTATCCATAACTTCTTATTAAGTTATCTCCAATAAACAATACATTTCTTGCCACTTTTGCTTATTTTGCAATGTATAATTTTCTTCACCAAAAGTTAAAGATTTAGTTTTATTTGGAGTATGTGTTTTGCTTGTATATATGTATGTTCATCCAAACTGTGTCTGCTCCCAGTGAAGCCCAGAGGAGTTCATTGAATCCCTGAGCACTGGTGGTATGAGTTGTTGTGAACTGCCTCATGGGTTTGCTGTGTTCTATGGAATGGGAAAACAATCTTACTACTGAAGCCATTGCAGTCCTGCTAAACATAAGTTAGAAAGAACATGTCAGCGAAACTATGGCAACATGCACAAGATGTACATAAGTTCACCGGAAACAGAAATTCCCAGCATGGAGACACAGACATTTGCACAAACTCCTTCCATGAACCATGAGTTATTTGCCATTGATAATACTGCAAGAAGGGAAAATCCATTTTCTTCATGAAATAAAACTGGACAGGATGTATGCTCATGAGTGGTTGGTCAATACAGAACTGAGTCCATGATTTATTTGTGTGTGTGTGTGTGTGTGTGTGTGTGTGTGTGTGTGATTAAAGAGACAGAAAGTATGTAAAGTATAAAGTTGAGTGCTTAGGGAGGCTGGGATCTGGCAGTAGTTTGGAGAGTGGAACAAGCAAAACCAAATATATTGTATGAAAAAATTCAGAAACCTCAAGAAATAAATTTACCTAAATCAAAGAAATAAGCAAAGTCTATCATGCCGCAAACTAATTTACAATCTTAGTTAGCTTACATTTTTATATTTTTGTACTATTTATACTAATTTCAGCCCAGTGTAGTATTTCTGATCGATAAGATTAATATAATAAAAGTCCCATCCTACCAAAAGAGAACAAATAAACTAAACAAACCTATAACAGCTATAATGAAAAGAAGAAAGAAGAAGAAGAAGAAGAGGAGGAGGAGGAGGAAGAGGAAGAGGAAGAGGAGGAGGAAGAGGAGAATTAGGAGGAGGAGGAGCAGGAGGAGGAGCAGGAGGAGGAGGAGGAAGCAATTATGCCTAAATAATGAAATAATTCTGGGATGTTTCAAGTCTCTGTGGCCCAAGACACAGATTTCTTAGTGTACTAAGTAATTTTAAGCAATATTTCCATCATTTAAATATTAGTTGGACAGAATATATTTTTTATCTAAATAACTCAGAGATGCTCTTAAAATTATATTAAATACTAAGAAAAGAACTGGTTGTACATCAAAAGTAAAACAAATCCAAATCTTTATTAGAGTATTCCACTACAACAGTAATATCTAGTCAAAATATTTTGCATGAGTAATTAAAACACCCCCATGTTTATAGCTTGAGACTGTTGATCCCCAGACATCTCATAAAGTGACAACTCACCCTTTCCCCATAAGCTGTTCTAATAAACAATTGGTGGTTCCAGGTTGATAGCAGCAGTAGGTCCTTCTCTCAGAGAAAGCTGGTCTCTGCAGGAAGCCAGGTTTGTTGTATGTGTGTGCTCTTCCTTGTTTTTCTTTCTACTACTTGACAATATGCCAGGATTGAGCTCTGTATTAGTATCATAGAAGAAGTTCTACATTACCAAACAGAAACAAACTCTTCTGAGAGGCTAAAATGGTTCCATTAAAACTGTAGAAAAGCTTCATTTTTTTTCACTTCATTTGTGTTTTACCTTTATACATATGACAGCTTTTAAATAATATATTATTTTTAGCTAAATTTGCAAATATATATGACAATGTTTACTATCATTAGGTTTTCAAGGAAAATCGACTTTTCTTTGTTTTGGAAATATAAACCTCTAGGATTTGCCCATGACTCATAAGTAATTATATTGTGTAAATTCTAGTGTTTGTTTACTTTTAGAAAATATTTCTAAAGACACTATAAAATAATATTCCTCCCACATAAATTTTATATGTATTTTATTAGTTTCTTCACTTTTAATCATAGAGCTTCTGTTTCTAGATAATAATGCCCTATTATTTCAGTATACAAACACTAATAATCAGACCGATTAAGTAATTTTCCAAAGGCAAAACAGGTCAGTGTGGCAATTGGATTAGAGTTAAGTATGGTTTGACTCTCAGGACTGACTGAAGATAATTAAAAATATCTCTTCAGTTTAAAAAAAATCTCTTTAGCCTGACTTCAATAATTTAGTTAGGTGTTCATGAGCAAGATTGGTCTGTAATTCTCTTTTGTGGTTGAGTCTTCGTGTGCTCTTAGTATCAGGGTAACTGTAGCTTCATAAAAAAAGTTTGGCAATGACTCTTCTGTTTCTGTGAAACACATTAAGGAGTATAGGTATCAGCTCTTCTTGAAAGTTCTGGTAAAATTCCGCATTAAAACCATCTGGTCCTGGGCTTTTTTTTGTTGTTGTTGTTGGGAGGTTATTTATGACAGCTTCTACTTCCTCACGACTTATAGATCTATTAGATCTATTTAAACTGTTCACCTGGTCTTGATTCAATTTTGGTATATGGTATTTATCTAAAAACAAGTCCATTTCTTTTACATTTTCTAACTTTGTGGCACATAGGCCTTTGTAATAAGACCTTAAAGATTATCCCACAACACACATATTACTTTACATATGAATTTATCATTGTATATTTACCCATTATTCTTCCACAAATGACTATTCAGTAATGTACTTTCTAAATTGTCATTTCTGACCGTATAATATTCAACTAACTATAGTGATTTGAATGCTTTCTTTTTAGGGTTTTTATATGGAGCTTCCTCAGTCTCTATTGCTCTCTATTAATTTAGAACTACCCAGAAATTGTTATACTTTTAAAGAATGTCTCTACCAGTTGAATATCATTTTCATGTTTATTCTTTCTGTCACACATCCTTAATTTAATTCCCTCGTGTTTGTTTTAAATAAATAATTAGTCTATTATTTGGCCTGTTTAAAGTTCAGTCTACTGGCAAAGAGTAGAGAAAACCACTTCTATATTTTCTAAGCTTTCCAATGACCAGTACATCGCCCAGGATGCAAGAGCTATCTAATGAACTGGTAGTGAGGCGAATGTTTGCATGCAGAAAGTAGATCCAGATGAACTTAAAGAACTCAAACAACTATCTGAGAAATGAGATTCAACAAATTCCAAGCAGAGATAAATACTGACAAATTATGCTTAGGGGTGTGTAATATCCTAGAAAGTGAAGGACCTTAACACAGTTTAGCACGAATAATGCAATAATCATAAAGTTATTTTTCAAAATTTACAGAGGCAAGTTTGACTACAGAAAGATTTTGCTGTGTATTTTGTTAATGAATATGTGGTAGCAGATATTTTCAACATGTGTACATTTCAACCAATGCAGTCTATCCCCTTCCATACAATTCCTACCCTATCTACTGACACTTTTCCCTCCAATTTTGTGTGCCTTCATCAGTCTCACTGAGTCAGGTGCTCTTTCTTCAGGCACAGGTGCAGAGATATCTCCTGGAACATTGGGAGCTTCTTGGCATATTCATCTCTATACAGATAAATAAGGCAGCCAGAAATTGCCAACAACTCCTCTTCTTGGCATGGAACATGATCACTTCATACCTTGCTATGTATGTCAATATTTTATGAGGTTTCCACAATAGTAGGTTTCTACTTGACTTTTTCTAGAGTCTATTATTGTTGTTGTCATATGACTCCCCACACACACTTCTTAACTTTGCCCTCTAAAACACCTTTAACTTGTCTTATACCTTCTACATCTTTGCAAGATTGTTATGTGATGTCCTTCTGTATATGTGTTGCTTTTATTGGCTAATGAATAAAGCTGTTGGGTCAATGGCTTAATAGAGTAAGGTCAGATGGGACTTCTGAATAGGGATATATAAGAGAGAGTATGCGAAGTCAAGGAGATGCAATAGCCGCCAAGGAGACAGATGCCGGAACCTTACCTGGTAAATCACAGCTTCATGACAATACTTAGATTAATAGAAATGGGTTAATTTAGAATATAAGAGCTAAGTAGAAGCACAACTAGGTTGCTGGCCAAATAGTGTTATAATTAATACAGTTTTTGTGGGATTATTCAGGCTGGGTAGCCATGAAGCATACTAGCAGTCTCTGTTTACATAGGCTATGTAGGATTTTGTCTGAATTAGTATTTTACAGGTATTGTGCATGTTATGAAAGCCACTCTGAGTTCACATGTGCAACTGGGTGCTGTGTCTATGCTCAAATACTGTTACTCCTTATAATTCTTCTGCTTCCCTTCTGTGAATTTCCTGAACCTTAAGAGAGAAAGTATGATTCATATGTCCCATTTAGATCTGAGCACTCTGCAATCTTTTATTTTCTGTCCATTGATCAGTTGTACATTGATTTTTTTCAATTTATTAGATTTTTTTTAAAAAGTACCAATCCACGTTCCCACTCCTTTCCCTCCTTCCATTTTCTCCACACACGCTCCCACCACACCCATATCTAATCCTCAGAGAGGATGAGGCATGTTCCTTTGTCGAAGGTCCAAGGCCCTCACTACTATATATTGACTGAGCAAGGTATACATCCCAAAGAGATTAGGATCCCAAAAATTCAGTACTTGCAGTAGGGACAAATCCTGGTGCCACTGCCTGTGGCCCCTCAGTTTGCATGTAAATGGATGGAATTAGAAGATACTATCCTGAGTGAGGTAATCCAGATCCAAAATGATGAATATGGTGTGGTACTTACTCACAAGTGGATACTAGCTGTAAAAAAAAAAAAAAAAAAAAAAAAAGGATTGAGCCTATAGTTCATGATCCTAAGTACATTTTTTTTTTCTGAGCTGAGGAGTGACATGACCATGTGCTTGTTAAGTAAGCACTCTACCACTGAACTAAATCCCTAAGCCCCAACTGAGCATTTCCATGTTAATTGCCTTTCCCTGGGGGGGGGGAAAAACCCTCTGATGAAGATTGAGAGATAAAGTAATTATGACTAAAATGATAGGATTTGAGGAGTTGGTTTAATATTATATGAAGAAGGATGCTAAAAAGAAATCCCACACTAGCTCAGAATTGAGTATAATAAAGGGTTATGTATTTAGGGGTAGACTCAAAATCACAGTCATCTGCATGAATGGGGAACAGTAAATGAATCTCACCACCAGAAGAGAGGCTGGATGCAAACTTTACATTAGCATATATAGTATAAAATGCCATGCCCAAGTGAGAGCTTAACTTAAAGGCTATTGGCTGTAGGAATTCCTACAACAATTATAACCATTGAGTAGCATAGTAGTATATTTCCTCTTTGCACTATGACCTACCCAACTAAAGTATCTTGACACTATTAATGATGCCAGGCATGAGAGTTCTGCCTAGTGAAATGGGGTTAAATTCAAATCAGAAAGAGGTTGATCACATTCATAACACACATGCTGATATTGTACTGGTGGGCCTGTCTTACCAAGGTAGTTGTTAGTACCTTGCAGTGTTCGTACCTGAGAAAAACTGCCAATTAATTGTCTTTTCTAGTATTGCCCGATAGTATGAAAGCTTGCCAGTAGAGACAAAGCTCCCAACTAAGCACCACCTTGATTTCTCCATGAATTATGACTCAAGTGCATGCTACCTTTAGCGTTAGGTTTATTGTAACGTTCTTAGGATATCCAAGAGCAATGGCAATGGTTTTTAATGTGGTGGTTCTATGTTTACACACAGATGAACAAATCCAAAAGAGGTAATACTTTCCTAGCTTTTATCTATTAATTGGAATACCTACGGTGTTCGAGAGAGCCATTGCTCCTACTCTGATAGGATGAACTCATTAAAATTTTATATATTTCAATATTTTAGGAAGATTCTGCAGTTGTAGTTTACCTCTTGTCTTTTTGCAAAGGTCCTGTGTTATTTCTCTCCTTAAATATTCCTTGACCTTGCTTCCCCATCCTCCACTAACCCTTGTCACAATATTATCCCATTCTTTCAGAAAGACAAATGTCACATATTTTTCTATCCTATGTTTTTTTATTTTATTTACTGTGAAGAATGTACCAAGTCTTTTGCACTTACTTGGAACTTTTGAAACACCTGATAATTCATGCTAAAGAGAAATGCCACTAGTACCAAAAATGTTAAAAATAAAAAACTCTTTAATTAAAAAAAAATTTAAATATGTGTATTTAAATCCAAGCACCCATAGACGTCAGGAAGCTAGTAAGGGTCTATAGGGGAGCAGAAGACTTTTAAGAGATTTTATAGATTTTAATTCCTTGTCCCATCCTGCTCTGCCCAGTTACTCTTGTTTCCTCCCCTCCCCTTCCTTTCCCACCCCTTCTCTTCTTGCCCAGTTACTCTTGTTTCCTCCCCTCCCCTTCCTTTCCCACCCCTTCTCTTCTTGCCCAGTTACTCTTGTTTCCTCCCCTCCCCTTCCTTTCCCACCCCTTCTCTTCTCTCTCTTCCCTTCCTCTCTTTTCTTCTTCTTGCCTTCCTCTCTTTATCTTTAATTTACGGCCTAAAACAATATTAATATTTGCAAATTTTCATTTTTTAATTATATTTTGTGTATGTATGCATGTGTGAGGGCCCATGCATGGATACTCACATGACAGCTAAGTTTAAATAAATAAAAACAGGTACTTATGCAGGCCAAATGCAGGACTTTAATCCACTACTGTTAGAATCACACCTCAAAGTGGGTACTGGCAGTTCAACTAGGATCCACACTTAAAGGCAGTATTCACTTTTAACTATTAATTATCTTTTCAGGATTCAGATATCTTTAATGTTCATATGTGCTGCTTTATTGATTGCTCAAGACCTAGTTCCTTTTAGTCAGAATGCACTTACAGATTTTTTTAGTATAATATGACCTTTCCACTAATAACTAAAAAAAAATTGTATAATTTCTTGAAATATCTTATAGTACTAAGTATTTCACAAACTTTAAATATCAGAAAGAGTGTTATAAATGGCTATATATACCTGTCAGACTTATTTGTTTTCCAAAATAATACAATATTAACTATTCTTGGAATCTAGATAATGATTTCTAATAAATAAGATCATATAGATATATTAGAAAATTAGAAGCATTTCATACTCATAAACTAAATTTCCAAATAAATACAATCATTATAATTGAGTTGAATCACAGATTTTTTTTAAACTACAAATCACAGTTTTATAGGGAAAACAAAAGAGTATCACAAGAAAAGAGTATTGTGTTCAAGACATAATGCTGTGATGAGAATAAAGACTGTTCTCATATACAATTAAAAGGTGCTCCTAAAAATTTATTAACAAAAAAATTGAGCAAAGACACTGTAATATCACTTGAGAACTGTATCATACTGAGCCTTTGATTGCTTCATCTACTAAAAAGTAGCGTGATGCTTCTACATAGATAATTTAAAATTTTATATAACTCATAATCATGAAATATGTTTAAGATCCACTGTCAAGTTATGAAATCAAATAAGTTATTTTAGTAACTACATTGCTCTGTGTTGTCTTACTTTTACTCATTTCTTTATATGTTGTTTTTCTTTTTAATTTTATTTTTATTTCATGTTTGCATGTTTTGATGCTTCTGTGTATGTGTACCTTGTGTGTATATAGTCTCAGAGGCCAGAAGAGGACGTTAAACTCCTGAAACTGGAGTTAGTTGTGAGTCACCATGTGGGTGCTGGGCACCAAACCCAGGTTCTTTGTAAAAACAGTCAGGGCTCTTAATCACTGAGCTATCTCTTTAGTCTACTTTATTCATATTTTACCAAGCTACTTTTTTCTGAACTTTTGAAAAATCTGTTCATATTTTCAACTGTCTATAAATTAGGTCCATCCTAAAGTGTCGGTAACTGCCAATGTGGAAAATTAAATTAAAGGAACTGTAGGCAAAATTGATGTTATTTATTCTCTCAGCCTCCTAAATAACCATGATTCTTGCTTAAGTGTGTATGTGTGTATGTGTGTGTGTGTGTGTGTGTGTGTGTATATATATATCAATGTTTACCTTATACCTTATATTGTGCTTCCAAATGCATACTCTGAGCATAGCACATATATTTTTTCATTAAATTTTCACAGTATGCCTGTAAATTTTGAATTATATTACAGATGATGAAATAGAGCTTTAGATGTTAAATAACTTGTCTAAAACAGACTTTTAAGTATATAGATTCAGACTCTCAGTCTCTCAGCTTATTTTCAAGGTAATAAGTCTTTTACTTATCGTCAATCATGATGAGTAGATATTCTCAAAATTCCCAGCAGAAGAAACATAATTTTCTCAATTTTTTTTTTTTTTTTTTGGTAGCTAGTTAAAAGGAAATACTCCAGCTTGGGAAAATTACGGCACAATTTTCCCCCAGGTAAAAAAAGTAAAACCTCTTTAATTAAATCAAATTTTTAACAACCAGATTTTCCCCCACCCAGATAGAACAATTAAATTATTTGTTCTCAACAAAATGGATAGTTTTAATATTGTTCTCTAACATAAGGACACAGAATTGTTATCGAATTGTTATCATTCATTTATATCTCATTTAACTTTTTTCAAACTTTTTTTGTGTGTGAATTGCATAGACTTTTATCAAATTAATTAAATTTAACTCAAAAACAATGTTCTTTGTTATTTTAAATGTAGTTGTTTGCTTAATTTCCTTTTCAGATAATTGCTGTTTCTCAAGTTTTCGATAAGGGTTTTATTTATTATTGTGTGTGTGTGTGTAAAGGCACGTGCTCTTGATGTCAACACGGAACAGCAGAGAACGTCTTTATAAAATCTGTTCTCTCCAGGATCCCTTTCCATCTGAAGTTTAATGATTACATCAGACACTTTTAATTTTAGATTCTATTGTCCTACCTTGAAGAAAGATTTATTGATACTTTAGAATCTTACAGAACCACAGCTTTGGAGACTCATTTAAGAGGCTCTGTATTTTTATACCAGTCTTTCATGCAGATTTCCTTGTTATATCAGTTCAATGACAGGTCTCAAAGTACATAAGTCTTTCACTTAAATGTTTATTTGGTTTATTTGGTTTACCTCTTTATTATATTCTAATATATTATGAAAATATATTACTGTACTTGGTAAATGGAATCAAATCTTTTTTCCAAAAAATATTAATCAGCTTTGCAACACTGTAATTAAACCAGATTATTTAGTTCAGAACTGCTTGCAGGTTCAAGTCTAAGAGAAGATGAGTCCTGTGGTTAGCTTTCTGACTTGGAAGCATATTAGGCAAGATATGAATTTTGGAATGTTGTTAATATCAGAAGCTAAATTAAGAGAAAATTTAAGTGACTTGGGTTCAAAATTCTTTTACCATATTCCAAAGATATATCTAAAGGTTTCCTTAACAATCCACAAGACCCACAAGGCATCACATGCAGTATCACTACTCTGGAGACAAAGCCTGTAATAAGGATACATACATGATAGACTTTGTGTGTATACATACTTGATAATGTGTGCATGCTTGGTAGACACAGCTCTTAATCGCAGCATTTAGAAAAGACAAATATTCTCTCATATACATCAAATTAATTTAATAGAGAGGGTAAAATTAAGAGGTTCCTCAACTTATAATGCTTTATTCACTTCATGATATCATATAAAAAGATATATATATATATATATATATGTATATATATATATACACATATATTCAGCTCAAGCTAATTATTGTCTGAATTTGAATTCTTTTCTTTTCTTTTTTTTTAAAGTTTTTAAAGTTAATTTTATTGCCATCTTTCTCTTAGGCACCTCACCCTCCAACCTAGTATATAACCAGTCATTCACCAAATAGAGAAATAAACCCATTCCCATGAAGACCAAATGCTTGCCTCCCAGGGACTAAAAGCTGTTAAAGTGCTGCCTCCTTTGGTGGTGATCTGCTACTTTATGAGGAGGGAGTTGTGCTTCCAATGTACAGGGGAGGAAAAGGAAGCCCAGAAGTTAAGCATTCCCCACCTCATTGTAGTACATGGTGTATCCAAGTGTTGCAACCCCTGGTGTCTAGGCACAGCTGGTGTGCTATTGTGATTTCCTTGGTGTCTGCTTCCCCGAACAATATGAAAGTTATTGATCTTCTGAACTGCAGTGCTGGGAACTGGGGTTAGCAAAGGATACAGAAGAAAAAAGGATTCTTCAAGGAAACACTTTACCAACTATTGCTTTTATAGGGCAAAAGAGGGCATGATAAGATGGGGCATTCAGAATGTCTCCTTTCTGTTGGGCAGGCACCTGATCTGTGTGCTCAGGGCCCATGGATGAAAGAGGTGAAGGTGATAATTAATGTTGTCTTTCTTCTGATTTCCTTCCTTCCTTTGTCTTGCAGGTGTTAACTCCTTCATGGTTTACATGCCTACAGGGATATATATCAAGTGTCAAACACAGAGTTAGCAACCCATTTGGCTGTATTTTTTGGATTGTCTGCATGCATGGGATTCCATTCTAATGACCTTTGCCCTAGAAAAATGGGTCACTGTGGTTACTGTGGAGGGCTGTCTACTGACATATGTACTGACGTATAGCCTGCACTGCATTTGAAAGAAGTTAATGGGCAAAGCAGAGAGGAGCTTGAATTTCAACTGGCAACAGTTGTTTTGAAGTATAAGGGGAAAATTCTTGTCTCCAAACTGCTCACAAGCCTGGTGAAAATGTGTAGTTCTCTGCTTCATAAGGTCAGGTGAGCTTCCTGCTATTGGTACCAGCTTTTTTGTCGTCATTGTAACCATTGGCCTGCCCCTAGGAAGTCATGGGTACACTTTAATAGATCAGAAATAATCAAGGGAATTGTAAGAAATTAGTACTCTTACCTTCTAGGTGGAGAGTAAAGGTATGTTTGTCTTAAGAGGTTCAGATTAAGAGACTGAGCATTTTATTAGCTTTGATCAGGCTGTAAGGGGCTTTGTGGAGGGAGCAGTGGTAAAGAATTCTGAAACTCTGCCTCAGTTCCGAGGGAAATTACTCCATGAGAATGGGATGCCAGAGAGACTTTTTAGATATTGGTTCCGTCTAAGTCTAGACAAATCTTTCACAGAGACAGGGCCTCCTAAAATGTCTTTTTTGTTTTGTTTTGTTTTGCTTTTCTTTGTTTTGTTTTAATTTGATTTTGAGACAAGATTTCTCTGTTAATCCCCTAGAACTCACTCTGTAGACCAGACTGGCCTCAAACTCAGAGATCAGCCTGCTTCCCCATTACTGGGATTAAAGGGGTGTACCACCACAAACCTGCTAAAATGTCTTTTGACTACATTCCTCTCTGGTTTAAGACATTGTTTCAACTCTGGTTTAGTAATTGTCCTTTATGTGAAGTTGTTACTTTCTATTTCAGCTCTATGAGATCTTCACCTGCCTAGAAGAGCTGGGGGCCATTGCTCAAGTTCATGCCGAAAATGGAGACATCGTTGCCCAGGTAACATCATGAAGCAAGCCTTTGTGTGTGAGAGCTTGGGTCTGCATCCCATCCGTTTCCTCTCTTTACATGACTTGAAAGCCCCAAGTGCTCAAGACTACCATAAACACACGGCTAAAGCCAAAATCTGTAGTGAGGAGCTATCAGGCCAAGCAGTTTCTTTATTAATTAACCAATGAAATCATCAGATAGATAGAAGACACACCTACATCAAAAATTTATGCTAAAAAAAAAAAAAAAAAAACCTCATAGCTCTGGGCTCACACTTCTAATCCCAACACTGGGCCTACAGAGGAAGAAGGATCATCAAATGTTCACAGTCCTTAGCCGTGATAGTGAGCTTTTTATTTCTGGCTGTAAACAGTGTATCTTAAAGAGTTAGTCTTCAGCTGCACAGTGGGGGCCCATGACTTTAATCCGGGCACTGGGGAGACAGAGACAGGTGGCTGAGTTATCTGAGTTCCAGGCCAGGGGGTGGGGGTGGGGGCAAAAGGATTAATCTTCAAGGTCAAGTAGTGATCCACTTCTTTAATCCAGTAACTTGAGAGGTGGAGTTTAAGAGGCAAGTGAATTCCTGTGAATTCCAGGCCAATTAAGGCTGCAGAAAACCAAAACCCAAACAAAAAAGAATTAATCTTCAGAGAGTTACTAATCTTACAGGACTTTTTTAAAAATAGTTTGCCTGATGCCCTCCTCTCCATTTGTTGTTAATTTTGAGACAGCACCTCCAACCCAGATATTTATTTAGTTATGAAGACAGATATGTCTAAAAGTGGCCTACTAAGTTTTTTCTCCCTAACAGAGTTTACACCTAGAAACTTCTAACTGGAGTAGAAAGAAGACAGTGGGTGTGATCTTGGTTGTCCACCTAACTGCATCTAGAAACAACTCAAACAAATTCCTGAGCACTTTATTGTAGGGTTCTCTCTCTCCCTCCACCTCTTACCTTGCCCACTTGAGCGCACTCTGGGACTTGAGCGGGTTGTGGGACTCCTCCGGCAACTGAGGTCTCCTTCCCCTGCAACTGTAGCTGTCCTGAACTGCTTAGTGCACTTTCACCGAAACTGCGTCTTTCTTCTGCCAGACCTCCAACCCAGTTCTGAGACAGGATTGGCCCCTGATCTTTCCATGTACCCACCCCAACCCCACCCTTGCCGCTGGGCACTCAGAGATTAAAGGTGCTCTATTGGGATTAAAGGTGCATGCTACCACACCCAGCCACCAAGGATTTTCATTGGAGGCGGGAGACAGACCCCACCCACATGTGGGCGGTATCTTCCGGTGGCAGTACAGATAAAAGGACGCGCTGGAAGGAAACCTTCCTAATTTTAGCCAGCTTACCCTTGCTCTTGCTGGTAAATTGCCCTATCCAGCGACTCGGCATTCTTTAACCGATATTGGGACCAAGTTTTGGGGGGATTTCAACAAAAACCGAAGACTGAAAGACCGGAGCACACCAGGATATCTTCCAGCCTTCGATGCCAGATTGGAAATCGGCTAGGAAGTCTAGCTTCCTGCACTAAACAACTCCAGGATTGTTGGCCTCTCCAGAATAAGAGAGACATTGACATTTTGACTTCCCTGATATGGCACATATGAATCAGCACCAAGACCCCAATTTTTACAACACTGTACAAGCAGAAATAGAGGTGGAAATCGAGGATGAGCAAGAGACTACACCGGCAGAAGAAAGACACAGTTTCGGTGAAAGTGCACTAAGCAGTCCAGGACAGCTACAGTTAGAGGGGAAGGAGAACTCAGTTGCTGGAGGAGTCCCACAACCCACCCAAGTCCCAGAGTGGGCTCAAGTCCCAGAGTGGGCTCAATTCCCAGAGTGGGCTCAAGTCCTAGAGTGGGCTGAAGTCTTAGAGTGCGCTCAAGTCCCAGAGTGGGCTGAAATCCCACTGTCTGCCAGAGTCCCACATCCCCGGAGGAACACTCGACCATGGATCTGCAGGGGTGTCACACCCTGGCAGCTGAGCGAACTGGAGGGAGTTTTCAAAGACGATCAGTACCCTGGTGAGATCAGAAAGAAGGACCTTGCAAGGCGCCTGTATATGAAAGTATCCGAAGTGCACTGTTGGCTTAAGAAGCGAAGAGCTAAGTATAGGAAAAATCAAAGATTACAAATGGTCAAGGGTGCCCCTGATGGTACCCAAAAGATCTCTCACTAAAGCATTTAGAGGAGACCTGGACTGTCATGCAACTCCAGTTATTATTGCTGACCTTTTCCCTTCAGCAGTAAAGAAAGATAATTAGTTCAAGGTCAGCAATAGCTGATAGGGAGACCCTGATTTAGAATATACCAGAAACCTAAACCAAACAAAACAAAACACTGAAATAAACACAAGAGTCTAATAGTCTGTAGACTATTAGAAGACCAAAGGAAAAAATAGTTAAGAGAGAGCAAGGGATGAAAACAAGGAGAAACTAGAAGATTCTTGGCAACCAAGCTATATTAGAAAGGATTGTTTCAGACTGAGCCCTTCCTTGAGCAGGGCAGGTTCTTTGCTGAAAACAAGCCAAAGCTCCCTGGCGTTCAATATCATAAGGCGGCATTTTTCTGAAGCCAGAAATCTGATCCAAGACTGCAGATCACACAGCATCTGAGCTCAAGGTTGTGTGTCTGGATGACCCTTGCTCTTCGTGTCCCACAGTACAGCTGTTGGGATTTCAGAGTCTCAGCAACTTCTTAAGAGTGGAGGAGGTGAGCTAAGTGTGCAATTTCCTCTGACATATGACCAGGATGTTCTTTTTTCCCAGGTCTCCCCTATATCCAGACTTCATAAAATATTTTTTTTTCACAGAGGGTACAGTTGCTTTGATCTCAGGGGATGGCCCCACGGATGTTAGAACTGTTTATCCTCCCTTTTCTCCATGTGTTCAGCTCAGCAGCCAGAGGTCCCAGCTCTTCTTCTACTGCGAGGAAATACAAACTCCTGCTTCTATTTCAGAACCGTGGCTATAAGGCTCAAAGTCAAAAAGCACCACTGTTTGGCTCCTTTCCCCTTGTGGTTCCTCAGCACAGATGCTCCCTGGGTCCTCTTCATCCTACCCTTTCCCGACCTTGGGAAGATCTGTTCTCCATCAGGAGAAATAATTGGGCCGTTTTTTTCCCCCATTTGGACGAGTTTCTGGTGTGTATTAGATTCAGCTTTAGCTGAAGATTACATCACATCATCTAAATAAAGACAGCTGCTACCCTCAGAATTTCGTGCTATACTTCTGCAAAAGAAAGAGCCAAGTAAAATCTCCTTTGCGTACAAACAAGGACAATTTTCAGTCCTTTCTAATTCCAAGCTAGACTTAGCTTTCTTAAGTTTGCCATTGAGAAATGTCCTTGTGCGTATAGGAACACATAGCTCCTTTTCCTCACTGAAGAATCTGCCCTTGTGCCGGGCGGTGGTGGCGCACGCCTTTAATCCCAGCACTCGGGAAGCAGAGACAGGTTGATCTCTGTGAGTTCGAGGCCAGCCTGGTCTACAAGAGCTAGTTCCAGGATAGGCACCAAAGCTACTGAGAAACCCTGACTTGAAAAAAAAAAAAAAAAAAAGAAAGAAAGAAAGAAAGAAAGAAAGAAAGAAAGAAAGAAAGAAAGAAAGAAAAAGAAAAAAGAATCTGCCCTTGCCCTAGACAGAGACAATCACAGAAAGCTACATACCGGTCAAATACAGAGTTCTGATGCCTCCTCGGTGAGTCTACCTACAATACAGCTCCTGCACCCAAGACTCAAGGAACACGAGGAATCAGCTTGTCAGAGCCAGCGGAGTAGGAAGTCTACTGTGAGACTGTCTCCGGGAATGACAGGAAACTCTCCCACGATGTCACACATTGGGACTGCTGAACGAAGACCTGAACATGAACCCTGATAGATACGGTAACTCAGAAGGGCAAACTTGCATGGTTCTCAACCCTAAGCAAAGACTCCAGGCAACCAGTGACTGCAGAGAAAAGGAGAATTTTCTCTCCCAGGATGAGTCCCTAACTGGTTGTCCAATGCCAAATAGTTAAAATTATGTACATCCAAGATTTTTGTACTTATGTATATGTAATAAATGTAGTTAAGCAAAAAAGAGGCCAAGAGGCCATGGATTTGGAAGGGACTGAGGGGTGGGTATATGTGAAGGGTTGGAAGGAAGAAAGTAAAGGGAAGAAATAATGTATTCATATTTTAATTAAAATAAAAAAATAAAAATCTTTTAAAAAGAAACTTGAGTCTATCGAATTCACCATATGTTGAAGAGATATGCTGAGAGTGGACAGCCTTGTCTTGTTCCTGATTTTAGTGGAATGGCTTTGAGTTTCTTTCCATTTAATTTGATATTAGCTGTTGGCTTGCTATATATTGCTTTTATTATATTTAGGTATGATCCTTGTATTCCTAACCTCTCCAAAACCTTTATCATAAAGGGGTGTTGAATTTTGTCAAATGCTTTTCCCGCATCTAATAAAATGATCATATGTTTTTTTTCAGTTTATTTATATGATGGATTACATTGATAGATTTACATATGTTGAACCAGTCCTACATCTCTGGGATGAAGCCTACTTGATCGTAATGGATAATTTTTTTATGAGTTCTTGGATTCTGTTTACCAGAATTTTATTGAGAATTTTTGCATTGATGTTCATGAGTGAGTTTGGTCTGTAATTCTCTTTCTTGGTTGGGTCTTTGTGTGGTTTTGGAATCAGGGTGACTGTAGCTTCATAAAAAGAGTTTGGCAATGACTCTTCTGATTCTATTATGTGAAACACATTAAGGAGTATAGGTATCAGCTCTTCTTGGAAGTTCTGATAAAATTCTGCAATAAAACCGTCAGATCCTGGATATTTTTGTTGGCAGGTTTTTTAATGGCAACTGCTATTTTCTCACAACTTATAGGTCTATTTAAATTGCCCACCTGGTCTTGATGTAATTTTGGGAAATGGTACATATCTAAAAACAAACCCATTTCTTTTACATTTTCCAACTTTGTGGCATATAAGCTTTTGTAGTAAGACCTAATGATTCTCTGAATTTCCTCTGTGTCTGTTGTTATGTCCCCATTTTCATTTCTGATCTTGTTAATTTGCATGTTCTCTCTCTGCTGTTTGATTAGTTTGGATAAAGGTTTGTCAATCTTGTTGACTTTCTCAAAGAACCAGCTCTTTGTTTCATTGATTCTTTGGATTGTTTTCTGTGTTTCTATTTTGTTGATTTCAGTCCTCAGTTTGATTATTCCAATCTTGTACTCCTGAGTGAGTCTGCTTCTTTTTTTCTAGAGCTTTCAGCTGTGCTGTTAAGTCTCTAATGTGAGCTTTCTCCGTTTTTTTTGTTTTTGTTTTTAATGTGGGCACTTAGAGCTATGAACTTTCCTCTTAGCAGTGCTTTCATAGTGTCCCATAGGTTTGGGTATGTTGTGGCTTTATTTTCGTTGAATTCAAGGAAGACTTTTATTTCTTTCTTTATTTCTTCCCTGAACCAGGGGTGGTTCAATAGTTGACTGCTCAGCTTCCAAGAGTTTGTAGGATTTCTGGGGATAGAATTATTGTTAAATTCTAACTTTATTCCATGGTGATCCGATAAGACACAGGTGGTTACTTACATTTTTTTTTTTTTGTATCTGTGGAAGCTTGCTTTGTTACTGAGTATGTGGTTAATTTTCAAAAAGGTTCCATGAGATGCTGAGAAGAAGGGATATTCTTTCCTATTTAGGAGGAATGTTCTATAGATGTCTGTTAAGTCCATTTGGTTCATTACCTCCATTAATTCTCTTATTTCTCTGTTAGGTTTCTGTCTGATTGACCTATCCATTGGTGAGAGAGGAGCGTTGAAGTCTCCTACTATTAGTGTGTGGGGTTTGATATCTGCCTTGAGTTCTGGAAGTGTTTCTTTTGCATATGTGGGTGCTTTGAGATTAGGGGCATAAATATTCAGGATTGAGACTTCATTCTGATGAATTGTTCCTGTTATGAGTATAAAGTGTCCACCTCCATCTCTTCTGATTGATTTTAGTTTGAAGTCAATTTTGGTAGATATTAGTATAACCACACCCACTTGTTTCTTAGGTCTGTTTGATTGAAAAACCTTTTCCCAACCATTTACTCTGGGTAGATGTCTGTCTTTGTGGTTGAGATGTGTTTCTTGTAAACAGCAGAATGTTGGATCCTGTTTTTGCATCCACTCTCTTAGCCTGTACCTTTTTATAAGTGAATTCAGTCCATTGATATTAAGTGATATTTCCTTCTTTTACTTTCTGTAAGACTGGATTTGTGGCTACGTATTGTTTAAATTTGTTTTTCTTCTGGAATATTTTGTTTTCTCCATTGATGGTGAACGAAAGCTTGACTGGGTATAGTAGTCTGGGCTTGCATCCATGGACTTTTAGTTTCTGCAGCACATCTATCCAAGACCTTCTGGCTTTCATGGTTTCCATGGAGAAGCCAGATATAAGTCTGGTAGGTTTACCTTTATAAGTTACTTGATCTTTCCTTTTTTTTGCAGCTCTTAATATTCTTTCTTTATTCTGTCTGTTTTGTGTTTTCACTATTATATGTTGAGGGGATTTTTTTTTTTTTGATCCAGTCTATTTGGTGTTCTGTATGCTTCTTGAACCTTCATAGGAATATCCTTCTTTTCAGTGCTAATATGATACTCTTGACATGATGTGCAGTGGATAGCAAATTAAATCTCTCCATTGGTCATATTATATTAAATATAATCAGTAATTTACTTAGTATTGTGCCACTAAAATATAATGCTTGATAATTTGTGTATTAGCTACAATAATGAAAACATATTTCTCATTTATACTTGTTTTAACAAAATAAACCATATAATATATTTCTTAGATTAGATGTTTTAACTACAGCTACAAATTATGGTATTTGACACTATTTTAAGTTTAAACTTAACATAAAGCTTAGAATATTAACTTATTATACATATTATTATATCTAAATATTGCATTAGACAATACTGGCTACACTCATTTCCTGTTTTAGAAAGTTGATATTTAGATATTTTAATAGGTAAGTATATCCTGATTATAAATAATATGATTTAATTTATTTTCTTTTTATAAAAAAAGATGAAATTCATAATTATATTTTTTGTGGATAATTGCCACAAAAATAACTTTTTATGTGTCAAAATATTTAAAGGAAGCCAGCTAGATTATTTAATGAGTAAAAGCACTTGCTGACAAAACTGATATCTAATTTCAAATCCAGAGAACCAACTACATGATGTTAGGTGAAAAGCAACTCCTATAAATTTCCTTCAACTTTAGAAAGCACTTCATGACAAATACTCTGTCCTGCATATTAATACATAAATGTAACCTAAATAAAGAAGTCTCAATCCAAATTTCAAAGCATATCTTAAGTGATCTCTATTTTGTTTTAATTCACAGTGAACAGAATTTTATGTGTGATATTTAGTGTTGCCTCATTGTACACATTTTCACTGTAAAAACAAAAAGTTTTGATGGTTTGTTTGATGTCTCCGATGCTATGCTAGCCTAGTATAAAATATCTTCAAAACCTCACATCAGGTTAAATGACACTACTCACCAAGGACTGTTTTCAATAATATTCTTTTTAGCAACAACATCAATAGTGATTCAAAGAAGATATAGAGCAATTTATTGTCTAAAATTTTCCATTTTATGAAAGGCTATAGGCCATTAAATATTTACAAATATGAATATATTTACCTATAAATATATATTCTGATCATTTATTTATTAACTTTATGAAAAGATACATTTATATGAATGATTCTTATTAAGCTACCTTTTTCCACACTAAAGCACTTGAATATAGAAACTGCTAATTTATGTGCCCACACTCAGGCTGGTCACTGGATCAAAGTGTTAGCAAAGTCCAAGCTTTTATACCCTAATGATTTCATTTATTCACGTAGACAGCCATCAGCAAATAAACAAGACTGGTCATGTAACTACAAACTTAAATATTCTAATATGAACTGGATTATAAAAACAAGCAGCTGGAGCAACAAGATAGGCAATCAAATTGACAGTGTGTCTCTTAGTAAATGAATGTGTGCCACTTGGCAAATTTAAATAACTAACTGCTAAAATGTTGCTACAAGTTGATGTGGTTATCTCATCCATGCAGAGTCAGCACAATTTACATGAGATAATTGCTCATTTATGTAAGTCAGACAAACATACAGTTTTATAAACATGGGAAAATGAAAAGTATACCTGGGGCATGTATTAAAAGCAAACATAGTAATGTAATAACCATTTAGCAAATAAAAAGTTAATATTACTGAATAATACAAAGATTAGATTATGATTTGAAGGATCCCTTTAGCATTTTCATGACTTATGCTAGAATATACAATTCTTAGAAAAGCTTATTATAGTGTATTTCATCTTTATGACCCTGTATAATATTGACTATAATTAAGCAAATATCAATTATTCTCTTCCTTTCCTTGTGAAAATAAGAGTTTATATATAATATTTATTACATGATGATATCTAATTCCGCTCATGTTTCTGTCCATAATTAGTTCCATTTTTATTTACTCCTTGATAATTCTCAACTGTGAATATATAATACATTCTCTGCTGATGGGCATCTAGACTGTGTACTAAGGCCATTGTGTATAGTGTCATAAAATGTATGGATGTATTAATGATGTTGCATGCCCACTATGTTTCTTTAGGTACACTCTTGGAAATTATATAACTGGATCATGCAGCAATTCTAATTTAGGTATTTGTTATATCTTCACATTGATTTTCACAGTGACTACACTACCTTACACTCTCATCAATGTTGCATAACAGCCATTCTTATGACACATATTCAGTATTTGTTTTGGTTTTTTTCTATTCTTGGAGTTATAATAAAAATTCTATATACCTTTGGTTTTCAATTTCAGTGCTCAGAAATTGCATCAATAATACAAATTGAGTCACATCATTTTGTACAACTATTCTCCCAGTATTTGTATCAGTGGTTTGTCCATAGGCTCAGATTCCTTTTGTGGTGTGTGGCAATTCAAAGACCTTAGTGAATGTATGATAATTTTCAATTTTGGTATAATTGCTTCTAGGGAGTATAATTTTGTATAGTAAAGAAATATGCATGCAAATATTAATGATTATATCCTGTCATGCAAAAAGATATACCTGTATGGTTGCATATACATATATGGTTGCATATACACATATGGTTGTCATACATAAAGATATACCTATATGGTTGCATATACATATATGAATGTATGCACAAGAATATGAGGTTATCCTTATATTTCTAAGGGATGATCTTGTCAACTAAAGTACAACTCTAATGTGCAGTTACATTTATGCTCACCTGCAAAGTTATTTTTTTCTCTTACTTCCTTTTAAGAGGATGTTTAATGAAGTTTTGGTCTGTTTGCAGTTTTGAAAACCTGAAACTAAAGTTTTCCCTAAATATATACTTAACAAAATATAAATTATATAAGATATATTATTTATAATTTGTATATTTGATTGACTGCATGCAATTATATATGTATATTTGTGTCATCTAAATTGCTTAGATTATTTGAAGAGAATCCCTATACTTTTTTCTGTGGCAGGCACACTAACATAAACACATTTACAAAATGTAATTATTAAACAGATACTTGTTTTTTTTCATAGTTTTGAGTGTATGAATGAAAATGAAGTTAACTCTTTTTCTTTTACCTTCTGTATATGAAAGAAAATGTGTTTATGAAAGAAAATGTAACTAAATGGAAATTATTTAAAATACTTAGAAAGATTATATTTAGCAATCATAATTTGTTAATGAAACAATAGCAGTTTCTAAGCTAGGGTCTCTGAAACCCCTTGCCTCCTCACTACTGGCATTTTAAACAGAATTATTGTATCAGACACAAAATTACATTCTATAGAGAAGAGAACAAATGCAATCAGAAAGCAGTTTTGTATGTCATGAAAGTCATACCACTATAGCATGAATGGCCACATCCTTCAGGGCATGTTGTTATTATTACATGAAGAGTAATCCTACTGTTATCTTTGCTATCCAACAATTAAAAACTAAGATTTTTGTTCCATGTATGATTTTATATTTTATTTTAGACTGAATAATAGAATTTTTAAATCAATTTAAATATATGAAATGATTCTAAATAATAATCAAAATTTAATTAAATTACATTTCTATTATCATTGACATTGTGTCATCTGATTGAGTATGAAGATAATGTTCTTAACAAACCATTTGCATGCCACCATTCAGTGGTTAATGCTGACCCTACTAAAATCACTTGTTTCTTTAATTTTGTACTGTTATAAAATCATGTGATAGTGTACCTTCAAATCCATAAAAGCCCTTCCCTTTAAGGCAGTTTTATTGCTATACATTACCCATTCCCTTCTCAGAATACTGAATCAATCTTATTTCTTAGAGAATCATCTAGTACATGACATTTTGATAGCATGATTTTTGACAAAAATATGAATATCAGTAGCAATTTTACATTTTAAATTATTTTAAGGGATTTATCATATCAAAATATAAATATAGGAAACCAAAAATAAAATATATAATTTATATATTTTGAAAGATTCATATACCAAAAAAAGGAAACCTATCCTAAACATTCCTTCTATCTTCTCTGCCCTGATAGCTTCCATCAGCAGAAAAGAGCTGATTATGCAACCTACTTACATTTGTCTGCAATTCTTAGAATTCTTTAAAAAATGAAATAATAAAAATATTGCATATACTTATATATGTTTAAACAAAATTTGCTACTCATGTATATTTTCTCATGGATCACTAACTCATTTTTTTTAATTATAAGACTGAATTGAAAATTTCACTTTATGCATTTATCTTGTAGTAGAAAATAGGATTATGAATGACAAAGACATGTAAATATCAGCATTAAACTCTGTGTGTAAATGTATCTAACTTCTTTTGAACAAATCCCTGAGAAGAAAAAAATCATGATAAATAAGTAGAAAGGTTTGATTCAACATTTTGAAAATTTTCCAAATAAGTTTCTAAACTATGGACACTCAGAAGTCCACAATAGACGGGAACATATCAGGGATTTGAGATTGACTTACTGATTGTTGTCTTCTTATATCTTTCACATGGCCATCAACCAGGATAACTTCACTGTGCAAGAGCAGAGAGAAAGAAAGAAAATTTTACTTTTTTTTATTGAAATGGTTTCTATCCCAATGTTTCCACTCAAATGAACAATTGAACTATTTTTAATGAATATATATCTCAAAATTTTATCATTCTAAGTAGAAAATGTGTTTTATTTCCCAGATGCCCAGACCTGAATACTCACACAGAAACTATATTATTTACAATACTGTTTGCCCAATAGTTTAAGCATATTTCTAGCTAGCTCTTACTTCTTAAATTAACCCATTTCTATTAATCTGTGTATTGCCTTGAGGCTGTGGCCTACCAGTAAAGTTTTGTCGTCTGTTCCTTCAGCAGATACATGGGATCTCTTTGACTCTACCTACTCTCTCTATTTAACTCTTCCAGCCTGGCTATATTCTGCCCTGCCATAGGCCAAAGCAAATTCTTTATTAACCAATGATAATAAAACATATTCAGAGCATACAAAGGGGAAATCCCACATCACACCACTTTATGGAGTCGTACTTTAAACCATTTGTTTTGGAGGAAAAAACTCACTCCTTAACATCAAGAAACCTTTGTTCCCTAAGATTCTTAGCTTGACTAACTCAAGGAGTATATGAGGCACAACTGGGTTCAGTCCTCTTGACTGTCATTTTTGTAGTAATTTTCAAATTTAATTTCCCAAGTTTTGTTTTATTTCAGATAGGAGGATGGTCAAACCCTTGTTATTCCATCTTGGTCAGATGTTCTGTGTTATCCAGTGTTCACCTTGAGACATTAAAGCATCATATGTCTTGGTTAAAAATTTGCAAGGAAATAAACAATAAAAAATTAAAATTCACAAGAACACAAAAATGATTGTGATAAAATAACAGCAAGGAATAAATGCAATGAATAAATGCCTGATGTCTCTGAAGGATGAATACAAAATATACTAGGAGAATTAAAAAGATATTGTACGATATTTAGTAAACAAGCTAATCCATTCTAACAGGTTACTTATGATTTATAATGCCAGGCAAGTTATTTAACCTATGTAAGCCTTAAGTTTCTCAAGTGTAAAATTGTAATGAAAATGATGTTCACCTCATGTAGCATTTTCAGAAAAATTATTTGGTTTAGCGTGCAAAATAAATGGTGTACTGCATTTGCTCAAGATATTGAAATTCCCATTTATCTGACATAAAAATTATTGTGGCATGGGAAAAGAAATATCATTTAAGCCATTTTTGCTGAAGGAGAAACTTAAATTGAACATGGTTTGCCCTCAAGTATAAATTCTCAATAGAAAATCGCAAAGGCATATTGGAGAAATGGATGGAAAATAAAGAAAAAAACCACAATTCAAATTTTATCTTGCAGAAACTTGGAATCCTTGCTCCCAGTATGTAAAGTTTTGATGAATGCAAGTGGGATTTGAAACTCCACAGCAGAAGATCAAACATGGTTCTGGCTGCCTATTTCGGCCGTATAATTTCAAGCTAGTGTCAACATTTTCTCTCTTTAAGTGCTCTAGTGGAAGAAGAATTAGTCATTCACCTGTACTTTTCTATATTTCTCAACCTTGCTATGCTAGTTAGTTTTCTAACTCCTCACTTCCAATGGCAGTTGATTTCAGTTAACTGAATTTTTGTCACTGTACCTAACAAATATGAAATAGGCAATTTTAGAATCCAGTTCTGGAAATTCTTCTTTCTTCATTCATTGCAGTTTCTAAGCACTCTATTACAGGAGCTACTGTTGTATTTTCTTGGTAAAATATTTGTTTGCATGCACACATCCCTGTCTTCAATCTGAAACAAAGTATCCCCTGTTCCTAAAATTTTAGTGTATAATATACAAGGTCAAGCATTATTAACATTGTAAGCAACACAGCAAATGCCATATTGAGAATGTCTTAGTGGGCTGAAGTCAATGTGCAGAGAGTTTCTTTAGCTACCATAGTAATTCTGAGTCTGAGATGATTTCTATGGAGCTAACTCTTACAGAGAAAACAAGGAATTTCTAATTCTAGAAAATAATCTTGAGGAGATCAGTTAGAGAATCTATATATCAAGTTGATTACATCTTCGGGTGTAGGGAACATTCTCAAGTGAGATGTGACTGGAGCGTGAAGACTTTCCGATCACCAGAGAGTAACATTCAGACTCTCCTCCAAGTGATAAACTTTCTCATCAGGACAGAGAATTAACTGTACTTTTTGTGAAATATTTAACATTTTTATAGCAGCCTATTGACTTGTTGTCAAGAGAGAAAATGAGAGCGTCAGTCTACCAGAGGCAGATCTTGACATAATAAATTGTACTTCTATCTAGCACAGAATCAAGAGCTGTGTCTTCAGCTAATCTCAAAAGGAAAAGAGTGCCAAGGTTTTGTTTTGTTCTGTTCTGGAAGGTGTTTCTTAGGATGTACATTGAAGGTATGCAATGCTGAGCATGGGAACTTTAACAAACATTATAAAATATTTACATCATGAGTTGTCTGTTTGGAGTAGAATAGTGATAGAGTATTTTTTCTGTGCTATTTGCACATATCTTTCATGTACAATACGATAGATTATTTTCATTTTTATCTTCTCAGTACTCCAGTGAGTTTCATCTTTTTTTTTTATGAACTAGAGATTGATTTTTGACAACTGAAGTTTTGTATTTGCTCATTGATTGATCACACTACATCTTTTTCATGAAAAAATAAACCTGCAAAACATAGTAGTCTTTAAGTTTATTGCCGGTTAATGGGAATTGATAAAACTGGAGATACTGTTCTTTATTTTCAGAAAAGCCTCTCACCTTAAATGTGTTTTATTCCAAAAGTTGCTCAGGTTACTGCTGTTCCTCTATGATGAGAGGAATGCAGAATCATTGCAGAGACTAATGAGAAACATGAACCAGAGTTTAAGGGTACTTATCCACTCTTCTGAAAAGAAAAATAGTCATTTTGTTCAGGACTAAAGAAGCATAACTGAGGCCCATGATATTCAATAGAACTAGTCCCATTGATTTTACATACCATACTAAAAAGTTCTTAAGTGTATGCCCAAGTCTACAGGTTGTTTCAGATTTTGTAAATAGTCAGAGTATACAAATGGAAAAGCAATAGCTATTTTTTTAAGATTATTATGGCTAGCTATTCACCCAAGTCACATATAGGTGAGTGCAAGCATATTGCAATTAATTAATGCTTTGATTTTTGCTATGGATATAGAGGTCACAGGGCAATATCAAATGTCATTGTTTAGGCACTGTCCTCCTTGTTGACAGGGTCTCTGAGTCTCCTGAAACTTGTCATGTGGGCTATTCTTTCAGGCCAACAAGCCCAAGAGATCTCCTGTTTGTCTCCATAGCACTGGAATTGCAACTGTGCGCTACCATATCTTGCCTGTTTTATCCAAGTCTGCAGGATTAAATTGATATGCTTAGACTTGCAAGTCAAGCAGTTCTTTGAATGAGCAATCTTACCAGCACCATAAAGTATGCATTTATAAAATGAAAAAAATATTACTGCAATGAAAATGTAAAGAGAAACAGAATCTAAAGACTGTGACTTAATTACAAATGAAACAATTATAATACATGTATCTCATACAATTCCTATCTCACAAAAATCCTTATTGTAAAAATCCTATTCAAGACCTGCAAAGAACACACTGGTTGGTATGCCAACACAGATAAAGAAAAAATTCAAAATGTTTTATCCATAACTGAAAAACTCTAAGTACCCAATGTCTGTTGAAGCAAGGAGAAATATATTTGATCAGTTAATGAATCTGAAGGAAGTGATTGCAGTGCCACTGAAAGAAACAAAACAGGGGAGGGAAGAAAAATGAAGATAACTTATAAAGAATCTGAATTGCAATATTAGATATTTAAAGAGATACAAAATACTTATTATTAAGGGTTCTAATGGTATCATGTCTTTGCTTAACTAATAAAGTGCATCCTTTACAACTCTGGATAAAGTATATAGAGAAGTCTTGTTATATTGTATTGATTGTAGATTACTGAGGAGTAAGATATATTGCTATAAACACATATTAATCATAAAAAATGATGGCAGTTAAAGATAAAGAATATGTTACTCTTTCTTTTCTGGTGGAACATTTCTACTCCTTTAACTTCTAAAATACAGAAATTAAAAAGATAAACTTTGCCAAATTCCTACTAAACATGGCATAAAGGTAATTTGTGGAAGATGGAAATGTGGCTCAATGGTAGAGAAATTTGCCATCTCCTTTCTTAAGGATTTGATGACTGCCTTGGAAATACTAGAAAATATATGTTGACCATTTAGCTTCTCTTGTAAGAATATTGCTTACAGTGATTTGAAAGTGTGGAAAGTGGTGATGAATATGTTTGGTGGCTTTCAGGCCATCTGTTAGCTAGACAAATTTGCACTAGTTTGTAATATCAGTACTTAGGAAGCTATACTAAAAACATCATGCATCACAAGCCACTCTGAAATACACAATGAGACCCGGCAGCATATATATATATATATATATATATATATATATATATATATAATAAATGCATAAGGTAAAACAAAATAATCAAGAAAAATCTCTCACTCCATGAATCTATTAGTTTCTTTTTTTACTGAATATTTTTTTTCATGCATTTTTAAATAAGTAGAAAGGGTATCATTGAGTAGAACTTGTAAATATAAATATATTTTATCCTTTTATTCAAATAAGTGTGTTTCTGCTAAAGAGACAATGTGGAACAACTATTTGGCTCACACATAACTCAGTAATTTATGGAATGCCAGAAAGCTATCTCATTCTATTGCTTCTGGCCAGAGATTGGACTGGGTCTGGCCAGATGGCCAACATTCAGAACTTGGCTGTACATATTACTGGCTGTCTCACTATAGAAAATTTAATTATTTTGTTTCTTCAGTTTCTTTACCAAAAACTGAGAGTAGTAGAATTTCCTGTGTTTAAGATCATCATAAAGCTAAAATGATAAGCCAGCAAGTTTAAAAACAAACAAAAAACCCCGACATGTATCAAAAGCTTAATAAATGTTCATTATTTTCATCAGTACCAGGTTGATAGGGATATCCTATGAAGACCAAGGATGTACTTGTTTGAGATAAGGAAAAATATAGACCAATTATGAGTCTTCCAGAAATATTCTTAAGCATCATGGGTTGAACAACACACTAGGAGATGGAAATAGTGACACATTCTGGTCTCTCCTTTACTTTCCACAAGGTTTTTAAGGCACCTATACTTTCGCTGGTTTTGTATCTTTAAATAATAGACATTTTTCCCTTCATATAGCTCAAATTAGGAGGAGTTTAAGGAGAATGTTAGATGAAACTGGGCATAGCCTTATTGTGAAAAGAAAAAAAAATGCTTTTTTGTTTAGAAATCTGTACTCAAAATAAGTGCTTATAATTCTGAAAAAATAAATGGATATATCAAAATATTATCACAGAACAAAAATTATTGTGAAATAAAGTTCTTATATCTATTTATATACTAATTTTTACATAAAACACATTTAGGAAAATTTACGTTTAAAATATATTTAACTCCATAAATTAGTGTGTATGTTTGTGTATGTGTGTGCTAGCATGTGCCTGGCATGGCATATCTTTCTTAATCTGAAAACAACTACTTGGAGTCACTGTTCTTTCTCCTTCCTGCTTGGGAAATCTAGGAGCTGAACTCAGGTGAAAGTCATATCACATGTGTCTCCCCCTGTTGAGTCTTGTAGCATACAACAATGCCAAATTTTAAATGAATTGTAGTTGAACAACTACTGTAAGAAGTATATTTGAATCTCTGTTTAGAAGGTGAATATTTATATTTTCCTTTTCAGACTTTTGTTATTTATAGCACCAAGTTCTTCTATTATAATTTACTATTTATAAATCAAATTATTATTTGAGTACTTTATGCATGCATGGTCTATTGATTTCATTTCCACCCTTCCCCTTCAACTTTTTCATATTTCCCTTATACTACCACTCGGAAGGAGGACCTCTTTTCTTTCATTACTACTGTTATATACTTACACACACACATATACACACAGAGATGCACACAAACACACACACACACACACCCAATCACTCCCCTCCCCCTCCCCCACACACGTATAAAACCTACTGAATCCATTTGATGACTGACATGTATGTTGCTTAGGGTAATCTACTTGGTGTATAATAAATTATCAGTGTTTCATCCATATAGGAGGGATTTTTCCTCTCCTCAGTAGCCACTACTCACTTACAGCTCTTTATCTAGGAGTAGGGCCCTATGAGATGTAACCCATCCACCCATCCACATTGGCATCTACGGGCATTCTTTTATGCGGATCTTTCTCATGCAACCATATCGTTAAACTTCCACAGCTTTACCTTTCCTATCATGTCTAGCAGACACTATCAAGAACCAGGCATCCTGATATTTGGGATCTTCCTTTTTTTTTTAGCTTCTACGATGTTCTCTGAACCTCAGGTGCATAGGCTATGTTGTAAATATATCAGTTGAGTTTAAGAATGTCACAGTCAATTGTCCTCTGCATCATGAGGAGTAGTGGATTTCTATGACTATCTCCGTCTGCTCCAAAAATAAGCCCTTTATATATGGGTTAATATCTATACCAATCTTTAGGATCAAGTATTAGTACTTAGAATTTACCTAGAAATTATACTGGTTTAGGAAAGTGGCAATGGGTTTTCTTCTCAGACCCATGACATCTCGAGCCATATGGTGTTGTCTAGGTTTAGAGTACCAGATATGAAGTCCTTTTAGACAGCTATAAATATATAGTATATATATATGTATTAATATATATTAATAATATATATATAATTATTATATATATAATTGTCTTGCTGTGTTGGGCATTGTTTTGGTTAATTTTTGGGAAGGGATGGTATGCTTATTAATTTTTTTGTCAATTTGACATAACTTAGGGTCATCTGTGTAAAGGAAACTTAATTGAAAAAAATACCTCTATAGATTGAACTTATGCCAGTCTGGGGAGAAGTTTTATGATTAATTATCTGGGAGAATCTAGCCAGCTGTGGGGCATGCTGTCCTTGGAGAGATAATTCTAGGTTATATAATAATGCAAACTAAACAATCCATGAAGAGCAAGCTAGTAAAGGACATTCCTCCATGATTCTTGTTACAGTTCCTACCCTACATTCCTGCCATGTTTGAGATCTTACCTTGGTTTACTTTTATGTGATATGATCTGAAAGTAGAAACCAAATACCTTTTTACCTAAAATTGTTCTTGGTAATGGTGTAATTTGCAGGGATACAAAGCAAAAAAGAAAATCTATTGATTGATTTTAGCCCATGGAAGTTTGAATTGCAGTTTTGAAAACTGTATGAGAAAAAAATATTGATAAATTTTAAAGGAATAAAACTATAAATGCCTGTTTTATTAATTGAATATTAAAATTATATTAATGTTATGATAGAAATGATAATCATGACTGCATTTAATCTATAATGATTAGCACAGAAAGGCTCATTCTGATGTCAAAGAAGTGAGGAGAAAAAGAGCTTCCATAAATTTAATAAAAATCAATTTATTAAATTGGTTCTTAATATCTTGGATAACTTCCAATTTTGAAAATGAATAAAATCCAGCAATGAAGTCTTTCTTTTGAAGATGAGATCAGTGCATGAAAATGCTCTGTCAGGAAATCTGTCTCTTTCCCAGTAACAATATTTGTAATCTTAATATGCAATGCTGCCTAAAAGAGGGACTGTGGGGAGTGAAGTTAAAGCAACACAAAACTATGGAGGCCACACTTGACAATATCAGACCATTTTCAAACACAGTATTGGAGAGCTGACTGCCAGAAGTTTCTTTAAAGAAACATAGTTAATAATTCCTCTACAGCCTTAGGAAGTCTAAACTACTGTTCCTTTAAAATAGCCCTCATTTGAAAGATGCATTTATAGACTCATGAAGATTCCTATATCCTTTATTCTGAGTCTGGAACCCAAGGCTATTAAATCAATGTGTTTTTATACTCATTAATGTGTGTTGAGAAAAACATACAGATCTTTAATTATAATTGAATCATTATAAAGAAAATGGATTTTTCTGAATGCTTTTTTATGCTATTTTCATAAATTCCATGCATTCTTCCATTTCAATGAAGTCCCTTCCTGAATGTTTGCCTATGGAATATTTTTTATAATGTTGAGCCACATTAAATATGGAAAAGTTTAAGTCAGCAGAAAACACATGCAATCAGCAAAGTTAAGAAGAATATATGGTATTGAGGGAGCTTGAGGAAACGATGCTTATCAAGCATCACGACTATCACCACTGAGGCTTCCCAGAGGCTGGCTTAATTAGGCTACATTTCATAGTGTAGAGAGCAGTGTTGTAATTACCTTCAAATGACCACATGATGCAGAATTCTAAGGAAAGGAGCGCACTGCCAGTAATGACCCCATTTGCAGCTGACAGTGTGTTTAATGCAAGCCATTTATAGCAAAAACAACATTTAAGTATATGTGTTTTCATATATTTATTCATAAATTGTTGAGTTTTAGGTACTTGTTTCATAATATGCAGAAGCAAAAATAGTTGAAATTAAAAGCCACCAATCTGTAAAGTGCATTTTGTTCAGTGTAAAATGACTAAAATATAAAACAAATACAACCACTTTCTAAATTTTAAATTGACACATAAAGAAATGAAATCACAAAGCTTTAAAATAAATGTCACTTAGTGAACACTAAAGTAGAATTGCTTTGTTGTTCTGTCGTCCATATATCTTTGTGAAAATTGAGCCAAAATCGAAGCTTCAGTATTAAAATATACATATATTTTACCTTTTCCAAGTATTAAAATAATTTTTATATCAAAGTACTGTCCAAAACCTGAGACATATGTTCTCTAATATAGAAAGAAACTGAATTACCCATTATTTTAGAGAGAAAGCATGGTGTGGTATTCTTCTAAATATTCTTAATAATTCTCACTCCTTGCATGATTAAATATTTTATGTAGTGTAGGTGAAAAACAAAGTATCTCAAGAAACTTTATACATTCACACCCAAGTAACTTGTTACGGATTAACCATGTAGGCAAGCAAGATATTCTTCTCAGTCAGGTCTTTTACTGGCAGGCTACATTTTATATTTACAAAGAAAGGGCTATAGTAAGAGGTCATTTGCTTGTTCCTGGCTGCTCAGCCCCCAAATAATCACACAGAAACAGTATTAATTAAGTCACAGGTTGGCCCATTAGCTCTAACTTCTTATTGGGATAGCTTTTACATCTTAATGTAACCCCTTTCCATTATTTTATATTTTACCATGAGGCTCATGGCCTACTGGCAAGGTTCCAGCATGTCTGTCTCCGGTGGTGGCTCCATGGATTCTCCGTGACTCCACCTTCTTCCTCTCAGCGTTCCATTTAGTTTTCTCCACCTTGCTAAGTTCTGCCCTGCTAAAGGTCCAAAGCAGTTTCTTTTCTTCTTCTTCTTCTTCTTCTTCTTCTTCTTCTTCTTCTTCTTCTTCTTCTTCTTCTTCTTCTTCTTCTTCTTCTTCTTCTTCTTCTTCTTCTTCTTGGTTTTTCGAGACAGGGTTTCCCTGTAGTTTCTAGAGCCTGTCCTGGAACTAGCTCTTGTAGACCAGGCTGGCCTCGAACTCAGAGATCCGCCTGCCTCTGCCTCCCGAGTGCTGGGATTAAAGGCGTGTGCCACTGCCGCCTGGCTTCCAAAGCAGTTTCTTTATTCATTACTGATAGTCACAGTATGCAGAGGGGACTCCCACATTACCACTTCTTTTCTGTTTAAATAAAAAGAAGGTCTTAACTTACCTTAGCATAGTAAAATTACATATAACAAAACAGTTATCAAGCAAGAATTAGAGTTACAATATTTACATCTACTTTATCTTTCCTGATAATTAAGAAAATGTTTGATTGTGCAAGATAGGTGAAAAATAAGTTTTTACCTGTATTCATTATAATTGTTTACTTGAAATACAGAATGTAACCACATTATAATTCCCATATTGCTTGAAAAACTTTATTGAGGTATATAAACTGTAGAAAAAAAGTCATCCTGAGTGAATTAGCCCAGACCCAGAAAAATAAGCATGATATGTACTCACTCATAAGTGGGTACAAGCTAAAAAGCAATGGGTGATGAGCCTATAATCCACAACCCTAGAGAAGTTAAGTAACAAGGAGAACACCAAAAGAAACATATATAGATTCCCTAATAAAGGGAAATAGACATGATCTTATGACAAAACTGGGAGCATGGGGGTAGAGAGAGAAGGAAGGGCAGAGTGGGAGGAGGAAGGAAAAGGGGGAGGGGACATGAGAACTTGAGGCAGTGGGATAGTCAAGTTGGGAGAAGGACAGAGAGGGAAAGCAACGAAAGAGAAATCTTGATTGAGAGAGATGTTATGTGCCTAGCAAGAAACCTGGCACTAGAGAAATACCTAGGAATCCACAAGGATGACTGCAGCTAAGACCCTAAGCAATAGTGAAGAGGGTGCCCGGACTGGCCTTGCTCTGTGGTCAGATTGATGACTTTTTTTTTTTTTTTTTTTGAGACAAGGTTTATCTGTGGGCTTTTGAACCTCTTCTGGAACTACCTAATTAGACCAGGATGGCCTCAAACTCACAGAGATACACCTGCCTTTGCCTCCTGTGTGCTAGGATTAAAGGTGTGTACATTAATATCTATCTTAAATGTCACCATAGAACCTTCATCTAGCAACTGAGAGAGGCAGAGGCAGAGAGCCTCAAAGTAGAGCACTGGGTTGAGCTACCAAAGTCCAGTCGAAGAATGTGAGTGAGAATATGAGCAAAGTGGTCAAGACCATGATAGGTACACCCAATGAAACAGCTTACCTGAGCTAATGGGAGCTCACTAATTCTGTCCAGACATGCAAGGAACCAGCATAGGCCCAAACTAGACCCTCTGAATGTGGGTGACAGATGTATGTATGTATGTGTGTATGCAGACTGTTTGGGCCACTGGCAGTGGGACCAGGATTTATTCCTACTGCTTGTACTGGCTTTTTGGAACCCATTCTCCTTGGATAGATACCTTGTTCATCCTAGATATAGTAGGGAAAGACTTGGTCCTTGCTCAAAGCAAAGCAATATGCCTTACCCTCTTTGAGGAGTGGATGGGGGATAGGTAGGAAATGGTGGAGGAAATGGGAGGAGGGGAGGGACTAGGAACTGGGATTGGTATGTAAAACTAAAAAGAGTTTTTTAAATAAAAGAAAAAGTAAAAGAGAGGAACAAAATAAAATAAAATTATCACGTTTAAGCTAATAAATGTTATGACATAAAGTGAAATTATCAATTTATATCTGTACACATTAGTATTCAGGTTATACATAATGAATATGATGATTTTACATACTTAAAATAGATAATATTATCAGTGTTCAAGTGACTATGGTTCATTGTTTTCCAATTTGTCTTGTGAATCTAGAAATATTCTGAAATTATTCTAGAGTATACGATGCTTGGAAAGTCAATAGGATGCAAGGGGGAGGGGCTTGATCCTGCCTCACGTTAATATGTCAGGGTTTGTGGACTCCCCATTGGATGTCTAACTCTTTTGGGGGAGTGGATAGGGGTGGAGCAAGAGGAAGAGTGACTGTAGTTAGAATGTAAAATATAATTTATAAAATAAATAAGAAAATTAATATGATTGGAAGACTGCTACTGTGTACAGAATGAATGTTGTGGCCTATTGTCTTAGAAAAACTGAAGGTAATGTATGCCTCCTGATTTCCATGACAAGCTTTGGGCGACTTTCCAGAACATAAAGAACTGCAGGTCCCTCTCTGTGGCCTTCAGTGTGACCTCGTTCAGATTTGCAGGCAAGGAGAACGGGCTTTTAAAATATTCTGCTCTTGCTGCATTCTCTACTATGAATAATAATCTCATAGCTCTGACCCAGGAAGCTTGAGGTTTCCTTTTAGAATATCCATTAAATAGTGTCAGGCATTTTATCTTTCAAGGAAAGTAGAATTTCAAAGCTTCTATAGTCCTAATATTGTCCTGTAATAATACTAGATTGGAATTCATCAGCCAATAATAATGGAGAAAATGTATCTTAATAAAGCAACAGAAAGTGAAGTAAATGAATTTTATCAATGATTTAAAAATTTGCCTTAGAAAAACTAATTCAAGATTATAAGCAGGAAGTATTTTCTGTAGGGGTTTAGCTACTGGTAAAATAGGGGAGGAATGGTTTAGAAAGAAATGAAACTTATTTATGATATTATGACATGGTTTTATTTTGTTTTCTTGGTTTTGTCATTTTATTTGATTTTGTTTGTTTTTGAGAAAGAACTTAAAAGTTCAGAATGTAGGGAGAGGGAGAGAATCTAGAAGGACTTGTGGGACAGAAACAATATGATAAATATATATTTAAATATAAATTAAAAAAATAAATATAACACAATAAAAATGTACATTTATGCCAAAGTATTCATCATTTTCTTAAATGCTATTCATAGTAAAGACATTTATTCAAGAAGGATATGAAGCAAATAAATAGTAAGTCTCTGTAGATAAATGTTTACTCTACATAAGGATATCAAGTATCAATTTCAAGATTAATGCATGGAAATAAAAAACAATATTCATAGAGCTGGGGACAATAGTCCCTTTCTCTCTCTCTCTCTCTCTCTCTCTCTCTCTCTCTCTCTCTCATGCCTGATAAAAGCATGTGTTATTTACTCAAGGTTAGCCCAGCTCTTTGCTATGGCAAACCCATCCTCCATTGGAAAAATGTCCAAGTGGGATCCCCACTTTTCAAATTTTAAATATACACAGTTACACCTTTTGCTTTAATATGACATCTTTGAGATGATAGCGTGAACACAGGCAGCGATGGTACCTATGGCCCAGTATGTAGACCCCAACAGCTAAGAAAGAGAGGAAAAAAATTCCATGGCCTCCAGCAGAGACAGTTGAGTCCATCCATATGGTTTACCACACAGATTGTACTGTGGAAGCCAGGTGTTGACATCCAGTTGTTTCACATTCTCATCAGTTCCCAGATACAAGATGTTACTTGGCCTCATTTTATCCCAGTTGAATATGATCCGGACTGTGATCAGACAGATTTCTGACTCTCCGTGTTGGTTGGAATGGAGTATTGTTGGGCTTCAACTTGTTAAAATAGCTAAATCAAACTCAAAACCTTAGTATCCTAGTATGGTACTTCTACCCAGTTAGACATCCAGCTTCCAGATGTTATCATCTACAGCAGCCACACTCAAACATATGAAGAAAATGCCTTCACTGCTTCCACCCAAACTAATCCAAGGTTTCCGAGATTCTCTGAATGAACTGGGTAGGATGCAAGACAAGGAATAATGTCATGAATTTGGAGAAATGATAGGGATGAAATCTGATTTTTAGGAGCTTTGAATTGTGTAATCTTTTCTTAGATGAGGTAGGGAAAGTTACACTAAGGAAGCCTATTGTACAGCCAGATGAGTTGGCTCCCCTCTCCTTGGAGAAAATGTTTCTTCCTTTTGTTTCTCTCTCAGTCTCTCTTTCTCTCTCTCTTTCCCTTTTCTTTTCTCTCCTTTTCCTTGATACCTTCCACTCCTATCTTTTAGAGTCCTATCTTCTTAAATTGTACTCCTGCCATTAATTATATTTAATAACCACTGTCAGGTTCTTATCTTCGAATGCTTAGTCCTAAATTAGTGGAACTAGTTGTATAAAATTAGCATGTAGGCCCTTGTGGGAGTAGATGTGTCTTATGTGTATATGTGTTTCACTTGGGTGGACTTTGAGGTTTCAAAAGCCCAGTGAACGGCAAATGTTTCCCTCTGCGTCCCTTCCTGCCTGCCTGTGGATTAGGATGTAACACTCAACCCCATGCCTGTCTAAGGTGATGCTTCCTTCTAAGATGATAATAAACTAAGCCTCTGTCACTATAATCAATCCAAAAATTAAAAGATGCATCTTTGCCAAGGCACCTTCAAACTGGTTTAACAAAGAGCTGAATGTCCAGTAGCTAGAGAGGAAGATGTTATGCAGTACCCCAGGAGACAGAAAGAACTCTGGGAAGAAGAAAGGCTAAACAACCAGCAAGACAGAGAGAAGACAGGAGGTGTAAGATGGAAGAGAGGCAACATCTCATGTCAGATCAGAAATTATAAAATGCCGCACACTGCGCTCCCCCCCCCACCCCCGCATCTGTGCTCTATGCACTAGAATCCAGTTCGCAAGCTTCGGGCAAGGAGCTGGAGGTTGAGGAAACACACACAGAGACAGACCAACACACAGACCTCTAATCACTGGTACAAATGCCTTTCTTTAATAGCACCATGGAAGCAGTCAATGGCCAACAAGTGAAAAGCCCATCCTCTGATCCTCTAGGCAAAGCACAGCTTTTAGCAACTTCAATTAGAAGGCTCTAGACAGGGAAGAGCAGCTGAAGGCCAGGATTCAATTAGTCCCAACAATAAAAATTGTTTAAGTTATAAGAGCTAGTTGATACAAGCCTAAGATAAAAGTCAAGCTTTTATAATTAATAATAAGTCTCCAGATCAATATTTTCAGGCTGACAGTCAAAAGATAGTCTGACAAATAAAATCTGACTATCTATGGATGTGTTTGTGCGTGTGTGTGTGTGTGTGTGTGTGTATACAGGAAGTGCTTTGTGGACTGAACTGGTCATCTTCTGTGTTGCAGCAAGACTTCCATTGCAGGCTCTGGAAAACCAGCCCAACCACATATCTTTCAACCTGCAGTCTGTTCTGCCTATGGGATATGTTGGGGCAAGAATGGAACCGAGATTGTGAGAGTCTCCAACCAATGACTGGTCCAGCTTGAGACTGATGGCATGAGAGAACGCCCACCCTTGACACTGCAGAGTGCCAAGACCCAGAGGCTAGATGGTCCAGAGACCTACCTTCAAACCAAACATGAATGGATGAATAAAAACTGTCAGTGTAATGATGCCTATCAATGTTCTGCTATACTCATAGATTGGTGCCTAGCCAAATAGTCATCAGAGAGGCTTCTTATAGTAAATTGGTGAAAACAGATGCAGAGACTCACAGTCAAACATTAGGCCAAGCAGGGGGAATACTCCTGAAGAGAGGGAGGAAGGAGTGTAGGACCCTGAGGGGTCAGGAACATCACAAGAAAACCCACGGAATTAACTAACTTGGGCTCATAGGAACTAATAGAGACTGAACCAGCAACTAGGGAACCTACACGAAACTAACTAACTTAGGTACTCTGCATATATATGTGTGTGTGTGTGTGTGTGTGTGTGTTTGTGTTTGTGTGTATGTATGTATGTATGCATATATGTGTGTAATATATATATATATATGTATATTACAATTATGTAATTTGGTCATCTTGTGGGACTCCTAAGAGTTGGAGCAGGGCTGTCTCTAACTCTTTTACTGGTTTATTCCTTCTACTGAGTAGCTGTGTCCAACCTTAACAGAAGGGGAGTAGCTTAGTTACTATAATTTTATATGCCATGTTTTGTCAATATCCATGGGAGGCTTGCACTTTACTAAAAAGAAATAGAGAAAGAGTGGATGGGAGTGGGGAGTTAGCAAGGAGGTGAGAGGAAGGGAATAGGAGGAGAGGAATAAGGGGAAATTTTAGTTGGAATGTAAAATAAATGAATAAAAATATATCACATAAGGAAAGAGGAAAATGAAATAGTATCTTTTTATTAGAGAAATTAGTCAATATGATTTGTGAGAGAGCTAGAAGGGATAGATACACACAAATCAATGAATGGAAAGTTGTCATGGGAACATATACAGGAACTTCTACGACAAAAGTGAGAATGACTGAAGAACAAGAGAAGAATTTGTGGTAAGAAAAGTACAGTTCATAATGTAAAAGTGCTTGAATGTCAAAATTTAAGTTAAGTCATAATTAGTGTGTTTTAGAGGAAACAATGGCTATATGGAAGCATTCACATTCTCTGACTTTAGTAAATTGCTGAATGATGAAGTTCTGAAGGTTTTTTATTTTGAATTTTATTACTTTTGAGAGTGTAGCGTATTTACATAATTTTCCTGTCCTTCCTTCAAACCTTCCCACAGAGCCCTCCATGCTCTCTTTCAAATTCATGGCCTCCTTTTCTTCCATTTATCTTTGATATATTTATTTCTTAACTATTTAAGTACAACCTGCTTGGTCTCTATAATTTTCTGAAATCTGTTTTCAGCGCTAGAGATTTCTGGAAGAGTGTTTGCACGTGGAAAGGTGGTAAACGCTGAATTGTGAAGGAATTGAAGATACTTGTACACGTTTCCTGGAAAGTTAACAAGACTCTGCATAAAGAAGGGTGTGCTCTGTAGCTACCTTATAAAAGACAAGCTGCAATTAACACTGGTAACGGATAACAGAACGCACCTGGCACACGTGATGCCTTTGAATGTCTGACTCTGCTCTACTTTGCAATTGCTTTGCTCTTTACTTCATGCTTTGTTAGTTGCTGGTCAATTTTATTGGTTAAAGATCTCTTAACTAAGAGTCTTTTTGCCCACACTTATGATTATTATTCTGACTGTATGAGGATGAATATCATGGCATGTATTACAGTTCATAAGGTGTTCATAAGGAGTTCATAAGCATCCAAGATTATGAAATCCTTCAGAGATGTTAAAGAAACTGAATATTTCTTCAGGAGACACTTATGAAAGAATGCATGTAGTTAAAATTAATGGAAAATAATTTAATCAGAAATTAAATTTATAAGAAAGAAGATTTATTTCAGGATATGACTAGTTAAGAAAATAGCCCTTAAGTAAGCAAAAACTTATCTGTATTAAACAGTTGTTGCATTGGTTGATGGATTTTAAAATATCTGGATTTTCTTTAATGATCTCACCCCAAAATATATCTTTCCTGTATTTTCATAACAAAAGACATAGTTGTGTCAAGTGGCATGGTGCTAATCCAAGTTAGGTAAATCTCAAAGATTGGAAATCTTTCTTTCTTAGCAATTATATTTTAAAATACAGTTCCTAGATTCTAGAGGAGAAAAGCCCTATCTTCTAAAACCACCTATAGGCATTTGAAAATAATCACTTCTCAGGGGGACAGAGAAAATGTATTATTATGTCTTTCCTAAAATAAATTCTCTAAAATGCACTACACATTGAGGTATGGAGACTTTGTCTAAAAACAACTCAGGGAGCAACAAGGCTTTGTTTGCCACTGTCAAATTTATTGTGGGTATTAATATCAGAAAAAACTCTGTATAACCTCTTGTATTTTTCCTCCCTAGAACCATAGCTGAAACTTCTAGGGTATGAATCTTTAAATAACCCTAGAGCAAATATAGCGACTGCAGCCAATCACCTGAGTTGAACATTAGAATGGAGAAAATGTGTTTTATTTTAAATCACCATTATTTTGAGTTTCTTTGATAGTATATTCTGTTTATAATTCCCTAATATATTGATTTTAGAAGTACATTGCACAACTCTCGGGTTTGTAATCAAGGCATATCAATTGTGAATGAAAGAAATAATTATTTGAGTCTAGATGGATGTTACTCTTAAGCACAGGCAGCATATTTTGCAATAGTGCCTCAGAAATTCCTTGTGAGGCAGATTGCATGTCCAATTATTTTGTAGCTATAGGCGAGGAGGTCAAAATATAGAAAATTAGACCTCGGGATTTTATTGACTACGTTTTATCAAATATAGCCAGAAAGATGAGATAAGGAAAGCATTTGCTTGCTGAAAGGCAGAAATAAAAAAAAAAAAAAGGTGAAAATACTTTTGGAACCTGGGCCTTGATGCCATGAAGTTTCTCAGTCAGCAGCATACTGCTAAAGGTTTTAGAAGGCATGACCATGTTGAAAGCCAGCGTTGTGACAAGATAAGAATAGAAGTGCAGTTTCCCATTTATTGCTGAAAATTCTCAGAGGATTCAAGTGCCTGAGGGCCATGATCAGATTAAGGATATGGAAGACTGTCAAACCTCAAAATCAAATTAACTTATTTTGAAGAAATCAGACTACTTCTTTTCCTCAGACGCCTCAGATTTCTGGTTACCTGGTTCAAATTGGAAGACAGGATACAAGTGGGGATTGATAATTCACAAGCACAATCATGAACACATTCACACACACACACACACACATTCATTCACACTCTCTTTCCAACACACACAGTCTCAAACACACACATACACAAACACACACACACACACATTCTTGCTCTCTGTTCCTTTACTTCTCTCTCTGTCTCTCTCTCTGTCTCTCTGTCTCTGTCTCTGTCTCTCTCTCTCTCTCTCACACACACACACACACACATACACACACACACACACACACACACACACCTATCCATTGTGGCTTTGAGTCTATTTTAAATGAGCTAACATTAAGCAGATAAATTTGATGTGTTTTCAGATAAAATGCTACAAGGAGTAACTTGAAGTATCTGTCAAAAACACATTTAACTATCAGAAACTGTGTAGCTTCCCATATAGCTGAAATTGATAATGTGCTCAATAACCTGAACAAGTCAAAGACAGTCAAGATATTTCAGGTAAATAAGGAAAGAGGTTGAACCATTCAAGAAAATGGCATGGCCCAATATAGTAATGCTGTATCCAAGCCTGCCACTACAGTAATTCCAGAGCATGGCAGAGGACACGCCATTACCCACATATAAGTCCTCCAAAAAGATTCTATGCAGCCTGTTGAGAAGCTATTCTTGTTACTCAAGATAGGTACACTGCTTCTGTTTCACAGAGACATGATAAAAATGTAAGAGAAAAGAGATAACTTGTCTCATAGCTCAGTTTTGTATTTTGTATTTTTAATTTTTTTTCTAGATTTGGGAGAACCAAAGTGAATCCTGTTGAAAAAGATTATATGAACTTGGAAAAGAAAAATGTGGAGATATGGGAGAAGGTAGAACAAATGGAATCATATTAAATTTGATTTATATACACTATATGTATGTAAACAATTCTCAATCAAATTTTAAAAATAATTACTTCATAGTGCCCAGATATCATACAATTGAAGTTGGATGGTAGGGCCAGATCTGAGCAGGTCTTAATGATGATTGGATGTGCATTACACATTAAAATAAGAAAAAGGAAGTGTGAGAGAAACCTGTAATATTTAGTTACAACCACGTGAATAAAAGTTCATTGGTTATTAAATAATTAGTATCCCAGTTGAGTATCTAGCCCATGTATACTACAGTATAGGATACATTGTTTTTTTTAAAAAAAAAAAACAAACAAAGAAAACGCATAGAAGCAGTCTGAAAGTCATACAGGTCATTAATTAGTACGTACTTTTGGGCATGCAAACTTTTCCATCTATAGCTTATTCTTTGCTAATCTAAATTATCTCTCAATAAACAATTTCCTTTGGTACTGAGAAGGAAAGTGTGTTCTCTTCTCTTTCTAGAAATAACACTTGAAACATGAGTTTTTATGTCAAAGTGTATTCTAGGGACAATGTTCTTTTTGAAGATACTCATTCAGAGAATATACACAGAGAATTCAAGACATTTCCATGAGCTAAGAACTTGAATTTCTTGGTTTATATGGTCAATTGCTTTTTTTATTTTTTATTTATGTATTTTTTTTTTTTTGGTCAATTGCTTTTAACTCCGTAATTGCTTTAAGGATAGAAAAATAAGACTCAAGGAGCCTGAAGACAAGGTCCTCAATAATCCGAGACTAAACAAAACAAATACAATGGTCCAAAACAAAATTTCTCTTCATGGCAAAAAAAAAAAAAAGATACTCACATGACCCTTAGTTGCATAGATTTATTTCCTATTTGTTACAAGATAGCTGAGAAAACATGCTGCTCTGAATCACACACTTTGAAAATGAGAGGTGTTTTTGCTCCTCTCTCTCTCTCTCTCTCTCTCTCTCTCTCTCTCTCTCTCTCTCTCTCTCTCTCTCTCTCTCTCTCTCTCTCCCTCTGTCTGTCTCCTCTGCCTGTTTGTGTGTGTGTTTGCATGTATGTGACTTACCGCATAATATTTTATTTTCAGCATCGTATTGATGACAATATAGTGACAAGCTGTCAAAGGATTCGTCACTTCTGGTAGTACTTTGGGAATGAGAAAAATATCTTAAAGGTTATCTATCGTGTTTGGTGTTCTGCTTTTCTTAAATATAGCATATTACCATCCTATATCAACCAGAACTTTGTGCATTTGCCAGTGGGCTCATGACAAGTCTTCAAGTGAAATTATTTCAAAGATCATTTGCTGCCCTACAGTTGCATAGTCTTCTAACAAATTATACTGTGAACTCCCATCTGGAGAAGCTAGTGTTGTGTTCAAATGGGCACTACATCTATTTGAGCCTCTGGGTGACAACATGTAATGAACAATCTTCTCCAGAATGGGTATCCTACACTGGATTTGCAGTATGAGAAAGAACAAATTCTTTATTTATTGAGAGTTTAAGAATGTATTCACACACACACACACACACACACACACACACACACGCACGCACACACACAATCTCAAGTATCTAGTCTAATATATGTCACTGACCTCAGCCTTTTGCTGTTATGATTTCTTGCCAAACACGTGTTGTGGGAGTTCAATCCCTTTAGCCAGGGGCTTTTGGAGTTAATGAGCCCTAGGGCTTGGTCTTGACTGTGAATGTGACTGCTTAAAAGCTGATAGGAGGGTTCCCTTGCTCTCTCACTCACTGTCTCTGCATGGTCAGAGAACAAGCAGCAGAGAGGGGTCATGGTTCATGCTCTTTATCCCTGGGAAGAACAGATGGATGAAGGGAGCTGGATCAGCCATGGTGTTCCATTTGTTCCGTATCTGTGAGTTTGTCTTTTCACTAGACCCCTTAATAAATTGGTTATTAGAAATCGTGGGTTCTTGCTACACATGTGCATAGGTGAACACAGTAGACAAAAACCATTGTGGTGATCTGAGTGAGAACATCTGCCACAGGCTCATATATTGGCATATTTGGTCAGCATGTAGTGGTGACCTTTGAAAGGATGAGGAGGTGTGACCTTGTTGGAGGAAGTGTGTCACTAAATATAAACTTTGTGATCCCAAAAGCCCATCCTAAACCCAGAGTCTTTCTTTCTTCCTAAGCCTCTGAAACCCTAAGCAAGCCCCAATTAATTGCTTTATTTTATAAAAGTTTCCACAGTCATGGTGTCTTTTCCCAGCAATGGACTACTGACCAAGACAACTAACATGTATTTATGAAGACTTAGAAAATAGTTTTTTATTTATTTTTTTTTATTTTAAATACCAACCTCAGTTTCCCCTCAGTCCCTTTCTCCCACTCCCCATTTCCCCCATCCCACCCCCATCCACTCCTCAGAGGGGATAAGACCTGCCATGGGAAGTTGACAAAGTCTGGCATACCAAGTTGAGGCAGGACCAAGCTCCACCATCATGCATCAAGTTGGAGCAAAGTATCTCACCAGAGGGAATTGGCTCAAAAATGCCAGACAGATCATGTACCAGGGAGAAGTCATGGTTTCACTGCCAGGGGCCTCACAAACAGGTCCAGCCACACAAGTGTTACATTCAAGGACCTGGTTTAGTCTTATGCAGGTTCCCCAGCAGTCAGTCCGGAGTATTTTCAGTATTTTTTCACTGAAAATACTTTAATTCTAAAAATTCTTAAAAATGTCAACTAACAGTGTGGGATATGACAAGTGAAATTTGAGGACTTGATACGTAAATACCACTTACTGACATTCAGTTCATTAACTTATGAAACACTACTCTAAAATTTTTAGGAAATAACAAAAGTTAGATCAGTTGAAAAAAATCTAGAATAGTGACAAAAATCAGGCTCTATGTTCTATGAAGTCAGTGTTTACAATTTGATTTTTTTTACATAACCATGATAAAAATATTTATACTGGTATAAATGACAGGTATGTAGTAACACATAAAACTTGCATATCACAATTTATATAAATAAATAAAAATAGGTTAGGTGTCAACTAAATTACAGCAAATTATCAATATATTAAATTCTGTGATGAACATCACTAAAATATTTCTGTCACAAATAATCATTCATTCTTTTAGGTTACTGGTGGAAAGTCATAAGTTTTATGATTATAAAGTATTGGTAAGTTCTGCTTCTAGAGATGGCCCAACTAATGATATGCTAATCTATGACGTTATCACTTAGCTCATTGACCATAAAGTCTTGCAACTTGCAGGTTAACTTATGACAAAACGTCAATATTGTGTTCCTATCATAAAAACTTTTTTTTTTTGTTTTTTTGAGACAGGGTTTCTCTGTAGCTTTGGAGCCTGTCCTTGAACTAGTTTTTGTAGGCCAGGCTGGCCTAGAACTCACAGAGATCCTCCTGCCTCTGCCTCCCAAGTGCTGGGATTGATCATAAAACCCTTTTAAATCTGTTAAAAAGTATTACAAGTTCACTAAGATATAGCAAATTCCAAATATACTTAAAGAAGGCAGAAAAATTAACTTTTTGTTGCTTCTTAATTCTAATTTATACTGTTATAAAATATTATTTAGCACATTGTTAGATATTTAGAGCTGCAAATGATCTAGGTTTTATTTTTATAGAGGAAAATATTTCATAAATCAATCTAAACTGCTATTCTCAAAACTTCCTATTGAATTATTTGTTGGCTTATAGTTTCACAAATTAAAATTGTATTATAAATTAATTGCAAATATTACTATTTCCTGTTACAATAAGAAATTCTGTTTTACTTTTTCATCAGATTCAAGAGTCATCTCTGCTAATGATTGTGGCATGCAATTAGTATTATAATAGACTAATTTGAGAATAGTGATTGTTTCTTTCTACTCTCTTGAAAGTTATTCATGAGTAATGTATATGATATGTAATATTCCATGCCCATAAAGTAGGTATTTGCTGTAACCTTACTTATTTTTGACTTACTCCCCTTACTTATTTTTGACTCTGCTGGATACTATGGGCCTGTAGGCTAAAGATGGATACCCTAATATTATAGAAAAAATATGGGTGACCGTCCAGGCAGTCAGATGTCTCTGTCAATTCTAGAGTTTTTAAAGTTGTTTACCATGTACTTCCTTATAACTTAGATAATATTATATCCTTCTTGGGCCTTTGATGGAGTTGAGGACAGATAATTATAGATTTCCTTAGATTCTTTAATTATTTCCACAGTGTCAGAGTTATCAATTAAAATGAAACTAGAATATTTTTAAAACATAAAATAATTGTTTTTCTTTTAAATTTGTGGGTTTTTAAGTTATCTTACAGTTTTTAATGCTATTTAATGTAATGCATATAAATATGAATTATATAATAAGAATAAAAAAGACAAAACCCATAATGTATATATACATTTTGGTCTAATATTAAGCCAATATATGCATAAAATTCACACTGAAAGAATGGTTAAACAATTATTCAAAGGTTATTGAATTTTCACTAAGAATAATATGCAGAAGATTTCTTTCAAAGCATTACAAACTTTAAAATTAAGTTCCCCAGACTTACAGAAAATATTTTCAAATAATTAGTGGAAACAACAGCTCAAAAAAATAGTGTTTCTGTGTACATGATGACATACATGCTCATTATATTGTTTTGACTAAGATTTTTTGTATTTAATACTGTCTGAAACAACAAAAGCAATATTTTGAAATAGTATTTAGGTCTCTAAAATTTTATTTTATGAATTCTAAACAATATCAAAGGAAATTAAATCTCTTTGTAAAATTTAAATGTAGTAATAAAAGAGAAAGGAGATTTTTCTAGGTACCCTTTCTTACAGACGATAGTCATACATCCAGGCATATATGCTTAGCCCTAACTCAACTTAGTGTACTATCGATAAAAAGAGAACTGAAGGTAGAGGGGAAAACTAGGAATGATACAGAAGGAATTGGAAGCAAAAAAAAAATCAGATAGATATAATCTTATTTCACTGTATATGTTATAGAATTCTTAAAAATAAAACTATACAAAATTGATTAAAAAAAAGATATAATGTACCTCCCACCTTTAAGGCTGAGGGCTTTAAGGACAGTGAAAAGGGTGGCAAATCATCATGACCACCAAATATTCACAACGATCAGGACATTTTTGCACAGATATTTTAATAGAAATATAAACACTTTCAAGTGCATTTTAACCATATTGGATATTACACTTATCTCATTGAAGAATGACAGAGAAAAGCAATACTTTCTCTTCACATACACTTTCACATTAGCTTAGAAAACCCTAAGTCCATGTTCTAGTCACTTTTTAAAAGAAGTTGGTATCTTTAAACCAATTGATTTAGACTTGATATGGAGTCGATATATATTCTTTATTTTAAATACAATAGCTTCAGAAGTAGCTCAAAAATAAAACAATAACCTGACATTGTCTACTTATAGGCTAAAATGGACATGGGCATTCACAATTACTAGTTTTATTTAATTATTTTCTCAAAACTCACCTAACTCATATTGAAATAGTTGAAAATTTCCATTATCAGCAGTTGACATGAGATTCTACCTTTTAACCATAGAGAAATCAATTGAAAAGCTATTACATCTAGAAATAAGATTCTCCAAAGTGCCCAGTTAGAGAGGAAAAATTTAAAAATCAATATTTATACAAGTTATTCATTTTAAGATATCAGTTAACATATCATTCCCTAGATGAAATTACTACTATGCTCTTAAAGTCACACATTTTATTCCTTTCAACATGATAATCACACAATTATTGAAGTTAAAATGAGGTTTTAGGTATCCAACCAAATATTACAAGGATATTTCAGCTACGATCTTTTCTATCTGGAATAATAATCTAATATAAGTATAAACATTTCCACAGACACAAATGAGAAGGAAATATATAAATCATTAATTAAACTGTTATTCACACTGGTCAAAACATTAAGATGGTGACTTAGTGAAGGAAGCCTCAAGGGAAAGAATTTCCATAGTAACAGTGAGTATACACTGCCTTTGAATTTTGGGATCTACAAATTGTGATCTATCCTAAAATATGTATAATTATACATAATATAATCTCAGATCATTTAGGAAAATAAAATTTTGAGATTTTAAATTCAAATACAATATGGTATGGTTTTCACACTTGTTTGGAAATCAAAATATGTTAATCTCTTTTTCTCAATCCTCAGCACTCTGGGTTTTCCATCTAAGAAACCTGTCTTACTGAATGCAGACTGTCAAGAAAAACCACAAAATGCCACAAGTCAGAGATCAGCAGTTGTGAGGATTCTTCATGTATGGCTTCAGGAAAATTCTAGAAGAGGATGTGGAACGAGTGTAAGAGCCACAATACCAGAAAGTCTGCTGTGAATATCTCTTCTAGAAATGGCTGTGTAGAGCCTGATAGATGACTCAGAGGTAAAGAACATTGCCTGCTCTTCCAGAGATCCTGGTTTCAATTCCCATCAGTCACATGGAGGCTCACAACCATCTGTAATGGGGTCTGGTGTCCTTTTCTGGCATGCAGGCAAACATGCGGACAGAACACTGTATACACAATGAATAAATAGTTTTTTTTATTTATTCTTTGTGTCTTTCACATCATGCCTACCGATTCCACCCATCACCCTCCTTGTAAACTTTAAGAGGAAAAAAGGATAAAAAGGGAGAAGAGAAAGGGAAAAATCTCATCATGGAAGTTGCAGTATGACACAGAGTCACACAGTAAACCCCTTCATCCATGCGTTTTTACATGCGGGCTTTCATTGCAAGGAAACATTGGTCTGGTTCAAGGCCTCTGGTCTTTGCTACACCATTGACACGGTATCCTCTCTGAGACTCTTCCTGGACATTCTATTGCTGCATTATGTCACAGATATCCTGCAACCCTGATTCCCTGGGAGAACTGCTACCCCCCCCCCCATGGTGTTCAAACATATCACATATGGTATAGATGTTGGGGTGGGTAGGCCTGGGCAGTTGCAAAGTTAGTCAGCCAGTCAGCTACCCTTTGTCTTCACCTCCAGGGTGGTCTCTCCTACCTTTTTTCCCCGGCTAGCTCACCTCTTGAACTGTATATATAACAAGTACAAATATAAATATAATAAAAATAAAAATAACATCATATATAAATCTTACAAGAAAAACGATGGCTGTATAAACAAGACCAGCACTGCGGCAATGTGCACAGTCACGTGAACCTGGAAGGGGCACACTGATTTGGGTCACACTTTTATAGTAATTTACTATATAAGACTTCTAAATATCTCCCACATTTTGTTTGTTATGCTTATAATATTTATAACATTAAACTGCACAGGGGGAAAAGCTAATACTTTATGCAACTCTGACCAATGTCAAGAACTTTGTGGATCACTTGCTGTTTCTCCAGTATGACTATTTATATATATATAAAATAGTGTATTTAGCTGAGTAACACCTTTCACCTCACTGACAATTTTATGTGTCCCTGTATGAGTGAGAAGCTTTGTAAACTCTCCTTTATTGGATAGAACCATTGTGATCAACTTCTTTTTATTTATTTGCTGTGTTCTATCAACTGAGACTCCTTTTATGTGTCAGCTCCTCAGTTAATTGGTAGGTTGTACATAAGCTTATTGATATTTTATTTTATATCTCCATTATTTTCTCTTCCCAGGAGGAATAAATTATCTCCTATGAGTATTACAAAAGTAGTAATAGTAGATGTGTTTTCAGAGGCACACTAATTAATTTAGATGATTTTTTTAGTTCTCTCTAATTTTATTTCTTTTTTAAGTTTAAATAAGTAAATTGTACATGTTATTTGTTTGTACTTTTATATCAGCATGTTTATTATTATACTATACAGACTTGATCTCTCTTAATTTATATTTTAATATTGAATGACTTACAACTTATATTTATTTTAAAATTATTTTCCTCTTTCCGGTTCAATTCTTTTCCTAACAAAATTAGAATATATGTATCATGTTTCACAAAGAAAGAGGAATTTGGATATTTGAACACAATTGTAATTCATTTAACTTTCTTATTTCCATTCTTATATTGGCAATTCATAAATATGTGCTTCAATTGAATTAGGAAATTATTGATGTGTTATGGTTCAGTAATAAATAGTCCCTACAAATTCTCATGAACAAGGGTATTCTCTTCAGCTTATAGTGATATTATGGAAAACACTGAAAACTTCAAATGCAGGGTTTACTGGGGGAACTGGGTCCCTCAAGCTGTCCTTTAGGTAACTTGTCGCAGGTCTATCTGCTCTTTACTGGGAGGTAAGTAGCCTCAGATATACTACCAATATAGTTCCCTTTTTACCTTCACAATGCCAAGCAATTATGAAATAAATGTCTGGACCTAAGTGTGTGTGTGTGTGTGTGTGTGTGTGTGTGTGTGTGTTTGTACAAATATAAATACATATGGCTCAGTAGACCACTGAGTATGTAACATTGCCTGCCTTGTCACACACCCCTGAATGTGGCACTTCAGAAAAAGATTATCACTCATACTTAAATATGAACATGGTCACCAAAATACCTTTTGTAAAAATATATAAATATAAATGCAATTTCAATCAATTTTCCCAGGAGGAATTTTGAGACTTATAAGAGGTTGGAAGCAGTGTTTTAACAATTACCTAATTCCCACGTCAGTTAAGGACCTTAAACCTGAAAATGAGGTGCAGAATGTCACTGCATGCCTTTTGTTAGTGTTAAGATGCAGCAGAGTTCAGCTCTGGTACTCTGGGATTAATAGGATCACTAAATGGCTTTGTAAACTATGAGTCCTGTTTTTCTTCAGGTTATATGAGCTTAATAAAAAGACGCCCTACAGAGGGGTTTTTACCATGCTGCCACAGTGATTCAGGATTTTTTTCTCCTCAAAACTATTGTTGTATGACACTATCTCCAAGAGAAAGCACAAAAGGGATTTACACATGTCATACTACAAATGGTCCTGATGTTTAGAAGACTAAGTCAGTGCTAAAAATTTTCGCTTTAATTCTAGAAACTGTAATCAGTTTTTTTCAAGCAAATACGGGGTATATTAGTATTTTTGTTGATATTTGCTCTTTGACTACCTTTATTTTCTAAGATAGTGTTTGATGTAGTCCAGAGTGATATTAGCTCCTTATGCAAAATGACCTTGAACTTTGATTTTATGCAATCATACCAGTGCTAGAGTTATAGGCATGTGCCATCAAGCTTAGCCCATGAATCTATTATTTTATTATTAATTATTTCCTTCTTTCCTGCCAAGTGATATGGCTGGCTGAACAAAAGAGAGATTATTAGAGAGTAATTATCAACTGTGCCAGTAATGACGTTGAGGTATTTATCTTTGTAATATATTGGATCATGCAATATCTTTGATAGTTTAATTTAATGGATACAAGATTCAATATCACTATAAGATGAAAAATAGAAAATAAGCTTTATTTTTGTGCAGCAAGGTATCAAAAATATGTATTGATTGTTCTTATTTCTTAGCTAGAAAAGATATCTACAAAAATCGTGCAGGTCCACAAAAATATATTAGTGTGAAAATAATCTCTTTCTCTTATGTATTTTGTAACAACTTTCCTGAAATGCAAATAATGACCAATGCAACACATCTATTGAAACTGTTGTTTTTAATCGTTTTAGTCTATTTAGTGTTGTGCAAATGTCACCATGAATAGAATAATTCTATCAATAAAACACCATAAAAACCTCTCTCTACTTCATCCCAACAGACCCTCCCAATCACTAACATGCTTCACTAACATACTTCCCAAAAATATGTATTGCCATATTCTATACATGTCCTGTGAATGACTATATATAAATTTAATGATTAGCTTCTTTTACTTAGCTTGCTTTCAAGGTTCAAGAGTCTTGCAACATGTTTTGATTCCTTTCATAGGATAAATTTCACTTCATCAATTTCATATGCCATAGTGCTTATCAGTTGAAAGCTGTTAGATAAAAATTTTCTATCCTCTTCTTCTAATTTCAATTATTGTGAGTAATAGTATCTTTTTTATCTCTATGAGGTACATAAATAATAGTTTAATTTCCGAGTCTTTGCTCTTTAAATTTTAAACAAATGTCAGTGTTTTAACATTGCATCATCTTATACTTCCAATAGTCACATAGAAGATATTTCAATTGCTTCACAGTTTTGACAGTGTTAAAAATTGCTAATAAGCCACTTTTAACAGTTATGCTAATGAGGGAAAAGTAGTTATCTCTTTAGAGTTTAATTTACATTTTTGGGATACGTAATGACATTGAATAGCTCTTCATACTTTACATTTTCATTTACATATCCTCTTTGGAAAAACATCAATTCAGATCCTATATTCTTAACTGTATTGCTATCATTTTACTATGAAATGCTAGGAATTCAAGTTCTAGGGCCTGATCAATTGGCTGATTCACAAATAGTTTCTTTCATGCTGTGGGTTTCCTTTGAAGCGTGCAAACATTTTAATGAAAGTAAGAATAATTTGATTTATTTTTACTCTTGCTTTCTTTGAATTTTGTTGTCATTGGCACCGATGCATTATATACATTATATAAATCAATTAATAGAGACACTCTCTCAAGAACTAAGAATGTTAATGCATGTTATTCCAGTAAAATTCTAACACGACTAGACTATAGATAAGGAGTACGTCCTTTTTGTTGCTTTCGTTGAAAAATGTAATAGGAATTTACTAGTTGGATCAATTATCTAAGCACAGAGACTCAGAATGATGAAGTTTTCAGAATAGTGTTTAGATAGGAGCTTTTAAACATAACTGTAAACACTGCCTGTGGCATTTCTCAGCAGCAGCAAATTTTTTAAACCATTTGGTGGGTGATGGAGTGAATATTTTGTCACTCTAAATATTTACCCATTTCTAATTATTTGTAAGTAGCTTAACTAATAAATGCTGTTTCAAAATGTACACTATTAATTGTTTCTATGAATATGTGCGTAAATTTGCTTTGACTGTAAAGTTATACTAACAATTGGTATTTCAGGGAACTTATGTTTAAATTTTTAGATAATTTCCATAATTGTAGGATGACTTTGCTAATGGAATATCCTCATAGAATAAAATCATTCTTAGATTGTATTTACAATGTAACAAATTATATAAACTATTTTAGTTACAGTCCAATAGAATTGCCATTACTTACGAAAGTGTAAATTTCAAATAAAAAGCTATGAATAATAATGTGGAGGAAATGTAAATTTTCATAATGCAATGGTTTAATGTATGGTAAATATTAATTTAAAGTCTACATTTGTCACCATGCATTTTTGTGTATTTTTCTTTCAAATCTCATTCATTATTGAAAATTTTTACATTTATGCTTTCTTTTTTCATTTCTTTATTTTTTAATTTATGAGATTTTTTTTAAAAATACCAATCCAAGTTCTCACTCCCTCCTCTCCTCCCATTTTCTCCACACAACCTCTCACCCCATCCCCATCTAATCCTCAGAGAGAGTAAAGCACATTGCATTGCGGAAGGTCCAGGGCCCTCTCTACTATATCTAGGCTGAGCAAGGTTTACATCCAACTAGAATAGGATCCCCAAAATCCAGTGCATGCAGCAGGGATAAATCCTGGTGCCACTGCCAGTGGTTCCTCAGTGTGCCCCAGCCCTGCAACTGTCAACACATTCAGAGGGACTAGTTTGGTCTTATGCTTGTTTCATCCAGTCCGAGTAGAGTTGGTGAGCTTCTATTTGCTCAGGTAAACTGTTTCAGTGAGTGAATCCATCATGGTCTTGATCTCTTGCCCATATTCTCTTTCCTTCCACCGTTCAACTGTACTTTGGGAGCTCAGTGTGTGGGTCTCTGCCTCTGTTTCCATCAGTTGCTTGATGAAGGTTTTATGGTGATATTTCAGATAATCATCAGTCTGATTACAGAGCAAGTCAAGATTGGACCCCCTTCTCCTCTATTGCTTAGGGTCTTAGGTGTGTTCATCCTTGTGAATTCCTGGGAATTTCTCTAGAGCCAGGTTTATGTTAAACCTATAATTGCTCCCAAAGTAGAGATAGTTCTTTCCTTGCTCTCATCTCTGTCCTTCTTCCATTTCGACTATCCCATTCCCTCAAGTTCTCCGCAAACATCCCATTCTCCCTTACTCTTCCCTTTCTACCCTCCCTTCCCCTTCTACCCCCACTTCTCCCTGCACCCCCCCTCTGCTCCCAATTTTGTCAGGTGAACTTGTATTTTTCCAATTTCCAGGTGGGATTACATATGTTTTTCTTTGGGTTCACCTTATTAGCTTCTCTGGGATCATGAACTATAGGATCAATGTTCTTTGTTTATAGCTAGTATCCACTTATGAGTGAGTACACACCATATTCATCTTTTTGGGTCTCGGTTACCTCACTCAGAATAATGTTTTCTAATTCCATCAATTTTCATGCAAAATTCAAGATGTCTTTGATTTTTACTACTGAGTAGTACTCTAATGAGTAGATTGCCACACTTTCTCTATCCATTCTTCAGTTGAGGGGCATCTGGGTCGTTTCCAGGTTCTGGCTATTAAAAATAATGCTGCTATAAACATAGTTGAACAAATGCTTTTGTAATATGATTGAGCATCTTTAGGGTATATGCCCAAGAGTAGTATTGCTGGATCCTATGGTAGGTAAATTCCCAGTTTTCTGAGAAAGTGCCATACTGATTTCCAAAGTGGTTACACAAGTTTGCATTCCCACCAGCAATGGATGATTATTACTCTTACTCCACATCCTCTCCAGCATAAGCTATCATTAGTTTTCTTTTTTTTATCTTAGCCATTCTGACAGGTGTAAGATGGTATCTCAGAGTTGTTTTGAATTGCATTTCTCTGATAGCTAAGGATGTTGAACATCTCCTTGAGTTTCTTTTGGCCATATGAGATTTTTCTGTTGAGAATTCTCTGTTTAGTTTAGGACCCTATTTTTATATTGAGTTATTTTGAATTTTAATGTCTATTTTCTTGAGTTCTTTATATATTTTGGAGTTTAATCATATGTCTGATGTGGAGTTAATGAAGATCTATTCCCTTTCAGTTGGCTGCCTTTTTGTCCTATTGACTGTGTCCTTTGCTTTACAGAAGTTTTCAGTTTTAGGTCTCATTTATTTATTGTTGCTCTCAGTGTCTATGCTACTGAGGTTATATTTAGGAAGTGGTCTACTGTGCCGATGCATTTAAGGATATTTCCCACTTTCTATTCTATCAGGTTCAGTGTGGTCGGATTTATATTAAGGTCTTTAATCCATTTGGACTTGAGTTTTGTGCATGGCAATAGAGATGGATCTATTTTCATTCCTTTACATGTTGACTTTCAGTTATGCCAGCACCATTTGTTGAAGATGCTTTCATTTTTCCAATGTATAATTTTAGTTTCCTTGTCAAAAATCAAATGTTCATAGGTGTGTGCATTAATATCTGGGTTTTTGATTCAGTTCCATTGATCAACCTCTCTGTTTTTAATGCTAATACCAAGCTGTTTTCATTAATTTTCCTCTGTAATAGAGCTTAATGCCAGGGATGGTGATGCCTCCGAAGTTCCTTTATTATACAGGATTGTTTTGGCTAGCTTAAGGTTTTTGTTCTTCCATATGAAGTTGATTATTATTCTTTCAAGGTCTGTGAAGAATTGTGTTGGGATTTTGATGGGATTTCATTGAATCAATAGATTGCTTTTGGTAGGATTGCCATTTTTAATGTGTTTATCCGACCTATCTAAGAGCATGGAAGATCTTTCCATTTTCTACTACCTTCTTCAATTTCTTTCTTCAAACACCTAAAATTCTTGTTAAATAGGTCTTTCACTTTTTTGGTTAGTGTTACCCCAAGATATTTTGTTATTTGTGGCTATTGTGAAAGTTGATGCTTCTCTGATTTCCCTCTCAGCTTCTTTATCATTTGTGTATAAGAAGGTTATTGATTTTTTTTTTGAGTTGATCTTGTATCCTGCCACATCACTGAAGGTTTTTATCAGCTGTAGGAGTTCTCTGTGAGAGTTTTGGGGGTCCCTTATATACACTATTATATCATTTGCAAATAATGAAAGTTTGATGTCTTCCTTTCCAATTTGAATCCACTTGATCTCCTTTTGTTGTCTTATTGCTACTGCTAAAACTTCAAGCACTATGTTGAAGAGATACAGAGAGAGTGGACAGCCTTGTCTTGTTGCTGATTTTAGTGGAATCACTTTGACTTTCTCTCCATTTAATTTGATGGTGGCTGTCACCTTGCTGTATATTGCTTTTATTATATTTAGATATCTTTCTTTTTTTAAGGGAAAATTCCAGTGATTTTTCCCCCCATGGTTTATTTTTTATATTTCCATCTCCTTCCCCCCTCCTCTCCCTTCCCTCCCCTCCCCTCCACCCATACCCCCCTCCCACCCTCTCCAGGCCAAGGAGCCATCAGTGTTCCCTACTCTATGTTAAGTCCTCCCAACTCCCCCCAGGTCCAGGAAGGTGATCAACCAAGCTGAGAAGGCTCCCACAGAGCCCGTCCATGCAGAAGAATCAAAGCCCAGCGCCATTGTCCTTGGCTTCTCAGTCAGCCTCCATCGTCAACCACTTTCAGAGAGTCCGGTTTGGTCGCATGTTCCATCAGTCCCATTCCAACTGGAGTTGGTGATCTCCTGTTAGTTCTGTCCCACCGTCTCCATGGGTGAACACACCCCTCACGGTCCTGACTTTCTTTCTCATGTTCTCCCTCCTTCTGCTCCTCATCAGGACCTTGGGAGCTCAGTCCGGTGCTCCATTGTGGGGCTCAGTCATTTTCTTCATCTCTCGCCAGGTGGAGGTTCTATGGTGATATGCAAGAAATTCATCAATATGGCTATAGGAACTGGCCTTTTCGGGCTCCCTCTCCACAGCTGCCCAAGGAACTAGCTGGGGGCATCTCCCCGGAAACCCCGGAACCCCTCTAGAGTCAAGTCTCTTGACAACCCTCAGATGGCTCCCTTAATTAAGATATATGCTTCCCTGCTCCCATATCCACCCTTCCTGTATCCCAAGCATCCCATTCCTCCGAGCTCCTCCCATTCTCCTCTTCACTCTTTTCTCTCCCTATCTTCCCTTGGCCCCGTCTCGCCCCACCCTCAAGTTCCCAGTTTTTGCCTGGCGATCGTGTCTACTTCCAATATCCAGGAGGATTACTATATGTTTTTCTTTGGGTTTACCTTCTTATTATCTTCTCAAGAATCCCCAATTATAGGCTCGATGTCCTTTAATTATGGCTAGAAACCGATTATGAGTGAGTACATCCCATGTTCATCTTGTTGGGTCTGGGTTACCTCGTCCCTGATCTCTCCAAGACCTTTATCATAAAGGGGTGTTGGATTTTGTCAAATGCTTTTTCAGCATCTAATGCAATAATCATATGGTTTTATTATTTCAGTTTATTTTTTTTTCTTTTTTTTTTATTAAAGATTTCCATCTCCTCCCCCTTCCCTCCCCTCCCTTCCACCCATACTCCCACCACTCCACCCCTCTCCAAGACAAAGAGCCATCAGGGTTCCCTTCACTATATTAAGTCCAAGGTCCTCCCAGCTCCCCCTAAGTCCAGGAAGGTGAGCAACCAAACTGACAAGGCTCACAGTGAGCCCGTCCATGCTGTAGAGGTCATGTTCATTGCCGTTGTCCTTGGTTTCTCAGTCCTCCTCCGCCGTCAGCCACATTCAGAGAGTCCGGTTTGGTCCCCTGTTCCATCAGTCCCATTCCAACTGGACTTGGTGGTCTCCCATTAGATCTGTCCCACCGTCTCAATGGGTAAACGCACTCTTCATGGTCCTGACTTCCTTGCTCATAATCTCCCTCCTTTTGCTCCTCATCATATGATAGATTACGTTGATAGATTTTTGTATGTTGAACCAGTCCTGCATCTCTGGGACTTAGATGACTAGATCATGGTGGATGTTTTTTTTTTATGTGTTCTTAGACTCAGTTTGCCAGCATTTTACTGAGTATTTTTGCATCCATGTTTGTGAGTAAAATTGGTCTGTAATTCTCTTTCTTGGTTGAGTCTTTGTTTGGTTTGGTTATCAGTGTAACTGTAGCCTCATAAAAAAAGTTTGGCAATGTCTCTTTTGCTTCTACTATGTAGAACACTTTGAGGAATATAGGCATTAGCTCTTTATGGAAGTTCTGGTAAAATTCTGCCTTAAAACCTTCCAGTCCTGGGTATTTTTTGGTTGGGAGAGTTTTGATGACAGCTTCTATTTCCTTGTACTTATAGTTTAAATTTCTCACCTGTTCTTGATTTAATTTTGGTATATGATATCTATCTTTAAAAAGTTCATTTCTTTTACGTTTTCTAGTTTTGTGGCATACAGGTTTTTGTTGTAAGATCTAATGATTTTCTTAATTGCCTCAGTGTCTGTTGTTATGTCCCCCTTTTCATTTCTGATTTTGTTAATTTGGATGTTCAACTCTCTGATTTTTTTTTGTTAGTTTGGATAAGGGTTTGTCTATCTTGTTGATTTTCTCAAAGAACCAGCTCTTTGTTTCATTTATTCTTTGTATTATTTTCTTTTTTTATATTGTTGATTTTAGCACTCAATTTTATTTTTTTCTGTCTTCTACTCCTCCTGGGTGAGTCTGCTCCTTTTTTGTTCTAGAGCTTTCAGGTGTGCTGTTAAGTCACTAATGTGAGCTTTCTCCATTTTCTTTATATGGGTACTTAGCAATATAAGCTTTTCTCTTAGCACTGCTTTCATAGTGTCCCACAGGTTTGGCTATGTTGTGCCTTCATTTTCATTGAATTCAAGGAAGATTTTAATTTCTTTATTTCTTTCTTGACCTAGGGGTGATTCAGTAGTATTCTGTTCAATTTCCATGTGTTGTAGACTTTCTGAGAGTAGTATTCTTATTAAATTCTAACTTTAATCCATGGTGATCTGATAAGACACAGGGCATTACTTCATTTGTGATCAGTTTTAGAGAGGGATCCATGATGTGCTGAAAAGAACATATATTCTTTTGTGTTTGGGTGGAATGTTTTATAGATGTCTGTTAAGTCCATTTGATTCACGACATCTGTTAGTTCTCTTATTTCTCTTTTAAGTTTCTGTCTGGTGTCCATTTGGTGAGAGTGGAGTGTTGAAGTCTCCTACTATTGGTGTGTGTGGCGTTTAATGGGAGATTTAAGTTTTAGTAATGTTTCTTTTATATGTATGGGTGCTCTTGTATTAAGGGCATCGTTCAGGATTGAGACTTCATCTTGATGAATTTTTCCTGTTATGAATATATAGTGTTTTTCTGCATCTCTTCTGACTGATTTCAGTTTGAAATCAATTTTGTTAAATATTGGGGTAACTACACCTGCCTGTTTCTTACATCCATTTGATTGGAAAACCCTTTCCTAACCTTTGACTCTGAGGTAGTGTCTGTCTTTGAGGTTGAAGAATACAGCAGAAGGCTGGATTTTTCTATCCATTCTCTTAGCCTGTGTCTTTTTATAGATGAATTGAGTCTTTTGATATTAAGCGATATTAATGACCAGAGGTTGTTAAATCTGCTTATTTTTTGGTAGTAGTGTTTGTGTGTTTCTCTTCTTTGGGTTACGCTGGTGGGAGGTTATCAGATGCCTGTTTTTTGTGGGTCCATTTAGCTTTCTTGGGTTGGGGTTTTCCTTCTAGTAGTTTCTGTAAGGCTGACTTTGTGCATATATATTTTTTAAATCTGTTTTAGTCATGGAATATCTTGTTCTCTCCATCAATGGTGAATAAAACTTTTGCCAAGTATAGTAATCTTGTCTTGCAACAGTGTTCTCTTGGTGTCTGTAGCACATCTATCCAGGATCTTCTGGCTTTCGTGGTTTCCATTGAGAAGTCAGGTGTAATTCTGATAGGTTTACCTTCATATGTTACTTGACATTTTCCCTTTGCAGTTCTTAATATTATGTCTTTATTCTGTATGCTTTGTGTATTGATTATTATATGGTGAGGGTTTTTTGATCCAGTAGGGGTAGATCAAAAATCTATTTGGTGTTCTGTAAGCTTCTTGTACCTTCATAGGGATATCCTTCTTTAGATTGGGAAAGTTTTCTTCTATGATTTTGTTGAATATATTTTCTGTACCTTTCAGATGGAGTTCATTTTCCTCTTCTACCCCTATTATACTTAGGTTTGGTCTTTTCATGGTATCCCAGATTTTCAGGATGTTTTGTGTTAAGAATATACTGGATTTAATGTTTTATTTGACCAATGAGTCTTTTACTCCATAGTATTTTCAGTGTCTAAGATTCTTTCATCCATCTCTTGTATTCTGTTGGTTATACTTGTGTCTGTAGTTCCTGCTTGTTTACCCAGATTTTCCATATCCAGAATTTCCTTGATTTATGTTTTCTTTATTATCTTTATTTTAGTCTTAGAGTCTTGAACTGTTCCCTTCACCTGTTTAATTGTTTTTCCTTGGTTTCCATGGGTTTCTTTGATGTATTGATTAATTTCTTCCAATTTTTTGTTTGTCTTATCCTTTATTTCTTTAAGGGAGTTTTTCATTTCCTGTTTAAAGGTCTCCATAATTTTCATAAAGTTACATTTAAATTCATTTTCTTCTATTTCTTCTGTGTTAGGATAATCAAATCTTCCTGTTGTGTGACTGCTGGGTTCTGGTGTTACTATGTTGCTTTTTAGGTTGTTGGAGGAAATCTTGCATTGGCACCTACCCATCTCTTCCTACAAATGTGTCTGGTGGTAAGAGGCAATTGTCTGTATTCTGTCAATTATATTTTAAATAAATGCTGATTGGCCAATAGCGAGGCAGGAAGTATAGGCAGGACAACTAGACAGGAAGGAGAGGCAGGTTAATGACAACAGGAGAATTCTGGAAAGAGAAAAGCTTTGTCTGCAGTCCTGACCTGGCCACAGAGCAAGCATGATGTAGCTGCCTCATCGAAAAATGTACCAAGCCACATGGCTAACATATATATGAATAATGGGCTAATATAAGTTATAAGAGTTAATAAAAAGCATGAGCTAATGGTCCAATCAGTTTATAGTTAATGTAGACCTCTGTGTGATTTCTTTGGGACTTAATGACTGCAGGAACTGGGCAGAACAGAAAACCTCATTCGACAGTCCAGCAGTGTCTTTGTATCTTGGCCCAATCCTTGCAGTGGCTGTCTGAGTGTTTGGGAGTTTTTCTTCATCTACTCTATACTGTCAATGTCTGTCTCAGAAAACCTCTGAGGTCTCTATATGTCTGCTCTGTTTTTATTCTCTCCTGGTTTGCTCTCTTGCTGCTCTCTCTTAATCTCCCCTCAGTATTATAGCAAGCTCTCAGCTCTTAGGTGGGTTGTAGCTAGTAGCTTGGGGGATCCAGTGGATGGGTTTGGGTTTTGGGGGAACCTGGCCACAGGAAACCCCCTGCTGGCTGACTAGAAAAGCTGAGGTATTTGGGGAAGGGTAGCGGGGTTTTATCCCACTGTGGAGGTCCTAAAGAGTGGGGCATCCCACTGTGTGGCTGTTTATTCACCTCTTAAGTTCCCTCATTATTGGAGCAAGCTGTGTTTCAGAGTTCCACGGTGTTTGCAGGAGAACAGGCCCATTTCTCTTTTCTTATTGGAGGTTTTAACTAACGAAAACTGAATTTCCTCTCATAAATTCATGTAATGAACAAGGACAATAAGAATAGATAGGCTTGACATTATTCTTTCTGAAGTAGACTGTGAGCAGCACCTAAGCCAGCAAAAATCTCATCTGGGTTAGTCAAGGAACATTGTAAGCAATAGAAGTAGAAAGCAGAGACATAAGGTAGGAAATGGTGCTGGAAGTTCAAATGATTCCATCATACCCTTGCTTGAAATCCATTAAATCCATGCAACTCAACTCTGTGACACGAGAGGAAGCTTCAGAAATCTACAAACCATCTGCCGTCTTAATAAACAACACACTTCTACCATTGTATTAACCTCCATTTCAAATTTTCTCAGCTGTACATCTGCATTCTCAATCAAGCAGACCTTTTCATTTTTCCATGGATCTAGCACAGACATCTTTAAATCCTTAAGTTCTGCTTCCATTTTGTTAACACAAACTGCCATTATTGTGTTTGTTTCATTCTGAATGTTATAACAATCAAGAGAAGTAGATTGATGTCTTGTGCTTTGCTTGGGAGCTTAATCCTGTTAATACTACACTTTATCGCTTTTAAATGTGTGATTCCCATAATCAACAAGACACAGATGCAATTCAGCTGTTCCATTTTCTTAAAGAGAGATTTCTTTCATTTTCAATAAAATATTCAAATTCTACCATATTATGACAGTCGTCACCATTCTTATTTCTACAGCATTTTCATCATGCCCACTTTGAGAATAAAGAGACTACTTATAGCTCTTATTCTCTAGACTTTCACTAGATTTACATTCTTTAATATTTAGTTGATAGCACTGTAGGATTTCTTTAGTGTTCTCTCACAGATTCTTCTTGCATCAACTTGTTACCCAGTTGAATAATGGCTCTTCATGTTAACATCAAGACTTCTCTCTTCTGCAGTGGTTTCTCCCTTTGTCCCAATCGGCCTCCATAGACAAATGTCCAGGGATGAGGGGTAACAAAAAGGAGGAATTTATTTTCTACAAATTGAGAGCTTAGAAAGTTGGTTACAAATGAAAATAGTAGTGATGTATGCCCGAAGAAGGCCCATTCCTCATTTACAGCAATGTCAAACTGTCCTTGCAGCTACGTGTTAGAAAGTAGTCATAGGTTAGAAGGTCCAAACAGGGACAAACACTGTGCCTTTACACGGTTGACTGATAGACAAAAAAATACTGAGTATGTTCTCTCAAGCCCTTCTATATCTATTAGGAATTAATGCCATCATGATCTTTGAGCTCTCATGATTGAATCACTTCCAAAAGTCCCAAGATTTATTAATGTGGCAAAACCTTTAGGTTTATAAATGTAGCACTAAAGGTTTTGCCACATTAATTTTTAGTTCAATTAGACACAGTAACAGTGAAATTGTGCTATCTGCTTCTTACTAACACTTCATGTTAAATTTTACTTAAAGACGTGTGACTTATCTATTACACACAGTGCACTAAATATAATTTTATTTTCTGTTGTTTGGAAGCCTTGATGAAGTATAGAGAGTGGTAGCTTGATTCAGATATATATTGATATTGCACTATCTCTCCTAAATATGCATTTGGAGTGTTAATTTATGTGGTGTAACTACCATAAATTCTTATATTTATGGAAGTTATTTTATCACTCATAATGTAGACATATAAAATAAATCAGAAAGACTGCAAATCAACACTTCTTATAACTATTTGCTTTTTACTGACCTTTCTTAAATCATATGACCATTAAGTTAATAGAAGCCTTCATATGCACTTTTAAATCCCTCAATGGAATACTTCTATATTGCAATAAAAGTTGGGGAAATATTGGTAAATGATTAGGGAGGAAATCTATGATGGAGTAAAAGCATTGTAAAACTCAAACTATATTTCTGTTCTTATTCTCTTCACCTTCATATTATAGATATTTCAACATTTGATCTGTTTGTATCAAATAGTGGAGAATGCAATTTCATTTCTCCATAATAAATCTCATTAAGTAGAACCAGATATAGTTTTGTGCAGGCTCAGACTACCCTTGGATGTGCATGATGGTCTGGAGTTTCTGCTGGAAATTTGTTTTAAGCAGGTTGCAATAATCCAATTTTATTTTGACAAATCTCTGCTAAATGTCACTCCAGAGTATTTCAAAAAAAATTTCTTTAGCAATGTAATTATAAAGTAAGAAATGATAGCATATATCATTTATGTCAGAAGCATTCGTTCTAAGTTAGAGAAAGCTGTTGCATAGAGGGGGTAAGTAACATGCTTAGTGCAAGAACTAATGGGGATGTGAAATTGGAAAACAGCTTTGATGGAGCTAAATGTTAGTATTTTAAATATTACTTTCCATCAAAGTCATATAAAGAGGACTTTGAAAGTAGAAGTGTCTTTTATGCGTACGTCAAAAGGAATGTTTGTAGTGAAGGACAGGGATTTGGAAAACTTTTGAGATTCCGATGCAGGCAGTTTGTCAGCGGTTCTTATACATCCATCAAGTTTAGATTAAAGGAAGCTGGATCTCCATGGAGTAACTCAATTAATAATAACAATGCAAATTCCTACTTAATCAGTAGCGAAGGCTTTGAGTTTGAGGGGCTATCATAGGGTAGCCCTGCAGAGATATTTCTGCTGAATTTTTTTTCAGAAAATATAATCCTGCTTCTTTAAATTTTTATACACTTAAATGATATTTATGAAGGAAAATTATGGTAAATACCATAAAGAAGAATTATTTCAGAACTGAAAGATACTAAAGCTGGTAAAAAAAAAGAATAATTTAAGAAGGGCCAAAAAGAAAATTCCAAAGGTTCAATAGAACCCTCAAAATATGTATATTTACAGAGAAAGTAGAGACCTTAAAATTAATGTGAATTTTTTAAATAGTTTTAAGATTTGTCAAATAGAGAATGCAGGTAAAAATATTGATATTTTACACTTGCAATTATCTATTTCAAACTAGTTTATTATATTCCATAGTTTACTAATGTTTTGTTTATTATGTAAAGGAAAATGAAGAAATATTCTCTCCATAATTGGCTTTCAAAATGCATAGAAAATATTTTTCAATAATCAGAAATCATAATGAGTTTTTATTTTATAACTTAATATTCATTTAGCTTTCATAAATATATGTGTCTGTCTTTCTGTGTCTATATATGTGGGTATGTGTAAGACATGGGACACATGTCTAGGTCATAGAACCATAGAAGGGAATAAATTTTTTCCTTCCACAAGATAGTTTCTGAAAATTGAACACAGGCTCTTGTCAGCAAGCATCTTAATGTATTGAGCTATCTTATGTAGCTCATCATGAAAATTTTAATGAAATAAAGTGGATATACTAAACAATGAAACAGAATAATTGATAGTACTTTTGATGAATTTTATAATCTTAATCTGAATTTTCTTTGTATATAATCACAGTGGAAATCCACCTTCAATAGTATAGTCAATGTACTTTTGTAGATTGTAGATAATTAGTAAAGTTCAGACAACTTCATAGACAAACTACAGCATTTCAGCTAGAATCACCTGATTTCTGAATGCTGGAAATACCTAGAGTTTTCTGGATTTACAATAGTATTTGAAACATTTTAAAATGGGTAGAGATGATATAGTTCTTTAAGATAACTAAATATCAAAAGGGGGTTAATTAAAAATGCAATACAGTCCTTTCCTATGAATTTTGCTAGCCCTTTGCTGACTCTGCTTCCAATTCAAAGTCATGACTGCAGCAAACAATTAGGACTTGCAGCCAATTTTAAATTTCCATCAGTTCTTCCAGTCACTGTAGGCTATTTGTATCCTATGTGTTTCCTTTGGTCAAATTGTGTAACAGATTGTTACCAGATAGTCCTGTCAAGTACTGTCCCCAAAGCCAGATGCCATGATTATCCCAGATGTCACTTGCTAGTGCCAAGTAGCATGCATATTTTGTATGTGTATTTCCTTTACAATTGGATTATTATTTCATGAAGCCTGTTAAAATACATCTCTATTTCTCCCCATAAAAGTGGCAAATTCTACAAATGCCTTAAATTGCTGTACCTGAAATACAGATAAGATATTTTTCATACAACAGTACCATAAAGTAGGTGTTCTATAACATGATGATTTATTTTAACAATCTTTTTCTTTTGTTTGTGAACTCACACCCATAATTTTAATAAAATATTTATTTTTGAGAATTTTTACTTTTTATTTCTTCATAGTTATTTTTATAATGACAATATGTCCATACTTATTTATTACCCCAAGAGTAAATATGCAGGATGATTTTATTATATTCTTCCATAGGTTCTATGGTTGTTAGAAATTTTTCATAATACAAGTATAGTTTGGGCATAAACACCAAAATCTTACTACTATTACCACAGTGCAAAATGTATTCCATTCATCATACAGAAGTGCCTGATTCTAAACCACTTGAAATTTTCTTAAAAGTCCAAGTCAAATGTCTCCTTTGAAGATATAAGGCAAGTTCTGCTTTCAAAGCTCAAAAAGAATGTTCGTAGTTAGAAGACAGAATAGTAACAATGAATGACAAAGAATAAAAAATTCCATTCCTGACCATGGGAGCGGTATGAAAAGAAATAGGAACAAACTTAGACCAACTCAGCTCTTGTAAATAGTAAACCTTAAGTTTTAGGCATAATATTTGAGAAACATTGAACTTAAATACTGACTGGCAATGACTTAGGCAGTCTCCTTCCTTTGACTGTGGTGATTGTTGCCTACTTCTTTGGCTTGGTGTTACATATGGACTATCACTTTCTCTGATAAATTTTGGGTATTCTGTCTTCCTTTACCTTTCTGTGGGCTATATTAAAGCCTTGGCTTCTGTTCAGGTCCTCTTATCATGGTACTGTTGGCTTTTTTATGTGTGAATTTAAAGCTAATTCTCCCATTCTTTACTTTGACAACTCAGTGGAAGTTGATATGATTTCATGATTCTTGCAAGCTACATGCCCCTATAATTTTCATCACAAAATGACACATATTTACTAGTGAATTGTGAACCTGGGGATCTATGAACTGTAGCTGCAGGGACATTGAAATGTGTTTTAGAAAGGGAAAATGTATCTGACATACTCTTGGACAAGTAGAACACTGAGTGACTCTTTTCTTAATGGCTTTTCTGTAGAAACTCAATAAAAAAAAAACCTCACATTAATACTTTTATGATTCATGTATGTCTCTCTTAGGGTCCTCATTGTTGTCTAGGTTCTCTGTGATTGTGATTTGTAGGCTGGTTTTCTTTGCTTTATATCTAAAAATCACTAATGAATGAGTACGTATGATATTTGTCTTTCTGGGTCTGGGTTATCTTACTCAATATTATATTTTCTAGATACATCCATTTGTCTACAAATTTCAAGATGCCATTTTTTTTTCTGTTGTGTAGTACTCCATTGTGTGAATGTACCACATTTTCCTTATCCATTCTTTGGTCAAGGGACATTTAGGTTGTTTTTAGAACATAGACAACAAAGAAGACGCTAAGAGAGAAATATGGTTCTAATCTACAAATGAGGTAGAAAAAGACAAGATGTACTGAGTAAATTTGGATCAGGAGGACCATGGGAGATGGTTGAAGGGGAGGAGAGAGGTAGGGAGGGGAGCAGAGAAAAATGTTAGCTCAATAAAATCAATTAAAAATGGAAAATAAAATACGATTACCAAAAAATAAATACTTTTCTGAGACTGTGATGGGTAAGTGATTTGATAGATTTCAGAAATAAACTGGACACGTTTTTGTTATTTTCTAAAGGTGTGCTTTCTTTTTACAAAAGATGATGCTCCATTACTAATGCCCAGTAGTCCATGTGGTCCATCATGGGATTCTTGTTTCTTTGTTTCCTATCCTCACTATAAATTTAGCTCAACTAAGAATATTTTAGGGTTTTCCTAGCTGCTTCTCTAGACTTTTTAAAATTCCTACCAGATTGTTGGGCACAATTTGTAGTTAGTGGCTTTACTTCCCTATACTAATTTTCTTTACTAGTGAACTTCTACCTATATAATGGAATGCAATTGATTTATAAAGAGAAAAAGTTGATTGTGCTCTTACCTTTTGAAGTTCTAATTGAAGGTCATGTGGAGGCACTGCTGGGGCTCTCCAGGGGCTCACTAGGTGACTATGGCAGAGAATCAGACTGCTTACTGCATTCCCAGGAAAGAAAGAAGGAAGAAAAGACCTCATTATTAAAATGTTAAGTGAGAAAAGATTAAGATGACTTAAGGGTCTCTTGAGCTTACATCTCTTAATGCTTTCCTACCTCCCAGTAGAGTCACCCTGGATATCCTGCCTCTAAAACATTGCCCTTTGGAAAAGTTATTCAACCCATAGTAGTGGTTAAATAATCAATGCTTGTTACCTTTGTCCTAGAAACAATTATTTATGCAGTTTCTCCTGTGTGTATGTGTGCGCGCTCATGTGTGTGCATGTATGTTTCATGCACATCTTTGCCAATACACACAGAAGACAGAGAAAAAGGTCAGATAACTTTTTTTTTTTTCACTCAAACAAGAATCCCTTGAGTTTTACTGGCATCCAGGAAGCCCCACATATAACTACATCTCTATCCGTAAACAGTACTGGGGTTACTAGTACACAGTGACCAGGCCTGGCCTTTAAGGTGGGTGCCAGAGATTCAACCTCAGAGTCCAGCAAGTTCTTTTAGCCACTCAGACTGCTTATCAGTCCCAGTAATGTCTCTTTTTCAAATTACACATTCGCAAATATCTTTAATGATAAAATTGTATTTTGGAAAGATATCAATGATATTTTTAAAATATTATTGCTATGATGTTTGATAGTTAATATAAAGACTCAGTGCTTTTCCAGTTACAAAAATAAAAATTATTAACTTTGGTGGTAAAATATGAAAACTACACATCATAACACATACAAAAATTAATTCATTGACTCAACCCCTTCATTTATCATCATTGTATTTACTCAGGAAGCTGTAAAATTATTCATTTTTCAATCCATTACTGTTTGTCATATCAATAAGGATAATATTACAAACATAATAATTGACGGCATTGTGTTTGCATTAATAAAGTGAATTCAATTAATCAATCTGGAATTCAGTGTCACTTGTTCTCCATGAACTCTCTTTTCCTCCAGTACACACCACTCTTTTGTGATTGTCTGACAATGAGTTGATCTTCTTTGTTAAAACACTTGCAGTACAACTTTCTTTTTCAAGATGTCTCCGCATGTCTCATTTGTATGTCTATGCAGTGTTGATTTTTACTTCACTTATTTTCTTTACCATTGCTTTGAATTTGAATAGTTTGGTTTTTGTTCTTATCTAACTAGGAACCAATTACAACAGCTAGCGCTATTTTTTTTTTCAATTTCATTCCATTGTTTTAAAAATGATTTGCAGGCTTGAACTCTGTAAGGTGGTAATTTCCAAATTTAAGAGAAAGAAACAGGAGATTTTCACCAACTTAAGGCTGACCTGAAATACATACAAGTACTCTATCTTAAAAACTTCACTAATTGCCCAGTTAATCAATAAAATATACAGTCTATATAGTTCAAAATAAACAAAGGATAACCAGTCTATAATCCACAACCCGAGGGAATCTAGGTAGCAAGGAGAACCCTAAAAGAGAAATACATGAATCCCCCTGAGAAAGGGAAATAGACATGATCTCCTGAGAAAATTTGAAGGTGGGCGGGGGGGAGTCAGAAGATGGGATGAAGGGAGGAGAGAAGGAAAATAAGGGAGGAAGGATGAGAACCTGAGGAAATGGGATGGTCAAGATGCGAGGAGGAAAGAGAGGGAGAAAAAAAGAGATATCTTGATTGTGGGAGCCATTATGTAGCTAGCATGAAACCTGGCATCAAGGAAATTTTCAAGAATCCACAAGGATGACTCCAGCTAAGACCCTAAGGACTAGTGGAGAGGCTGCCTGAAGTGGCCTTCCCCTATAATCAGATTGACAACTACCTTAATTGTCATCAAAGAACCTTCATTTAGCAACTGATGGAAGCTGATGTAGAGATCCACAGCTAAGCACCGGCCCGAGCTTTGGGAGACCAGTTGAAAAGACACTATGATCAAAAGGATTAAGACCATGATTGGGGATACCCACAGAAACAGCTGACCTAAGCTAGTGGTAGCTCACTGAGTATGTACTGATAGTGGGGGAACCTACATAAGACCAAATTAGGCCCTGTGAATGTGGGTGACAGTTGTGTCATTTGGGCAAACTTTGGGGCCACAGGTACTGGGACCAGTGTTATCATTCATGTTGAGGGTGAGCCTGAGGCTACACGGGTCCCTGGTGAATGGGAGAGAGACAGATATGGCATACAGAGAAAGCTTGGGTAAAGAGTACGTTTAGTGGGTGAAGGAAGAGAAGAAGAGAGAGAGAAAGAAGGGGAAAGGGGAGAAGAAGGACAGAAAGAGAGCAAGAGCTGTAGAGGAGACCAGAGATTCCTTGCTTTGACTTGATGGGGGAGATAGGCAGTAGACAGGGATTGTCTCTTAAAGGGACAGGGTACCCAGGTGATAGGGCATCTCAGCAGATTTACTTATACAACAACCAGGATTTATCCCCAGTGCTTGAACTGGCTTTTGGAACCCATTCTATTTGGAGGGATAACCTGCTCAGCCTAAATACAGGTGGAGAGGAAGGTCCTTGGTCCTGCCTCCAGGTGATGTGTCAGACTTTATGAACTCCCCATGGGAAGATTTACCCTCTCTGAGGAGCGGATGGAGTGAAGGGTGGGAGGAAGTTGTGGATGAGGAGAGGATGTGAAAACTGGGAGGGATAGGTTTGTAAAATGAGAAAAAAAATCATTTAAAAGATAAATTAACATAAAAAATCAAACATTTAGGGCGGGAGAGATAGCTCAGAGGTTAAGAGCACTCACTGCTCTTCCAGAGGTCCTGAGTTCAATTCCTAGCAACCACATGGTGGCACACAACCATCTGTACTGAGATCTGGCGCCCTCCTCTGGTGTGTGGACATACATCAAGGCAGAGTGTTCTATACAAAATAAATAAAGCTTTAAAAAATTAAACATTTAATTTCCATTTTTTTATCTACTTATATATTCATTATTTTATATATTTTTATTTTCTCATTGATACCAAACATAATTTCATTGTAACAATGTTCATGAATTTAAATTTCTTACAACTTTTACATCTTAATCATATAACCAACGTATAACCAACACATACATGAGATATAAATGTATCTTGTAGTCATTGACTTATTCCATGTGCATCAATTGAGTTTATTCACAGTTTTGTCTAATTTGTCAATATTCTTGGTCAAAATTAAGATTTTTTTATAAATTATTAATATAATTTTGCATATAGTTATAACTATTGAATTGTCAATTCCCTTTAGCCATAGTTCAATCATACCTCAAAATAAATACTTTATCATTATCTTATTGTATAATAGCTAGCTTAATTGTATAATTTCTAAATTATACAATTAAGAAATTCTCTTTTATTTTGTCAAATTGTATTATTGGAGTGAAAAGTAATATACAACAGATGTATAGCTGACAGATTCTTAGACAAACTCACAAGTGTACAACTTAATGCAGAGCTTTGAAAACTCCTGTCGTTTGGATGGTGTTAGGGCCCGTGGGCCCTGACATAGAAAACTATTTTCCCTAACTGGACTGGTATGGAGGCACAAGGAATAACCAGACACAGCTTACAGGGTCATCACAGAAGGACATCTCAGGCTTACCCCCACCCCGAAGATCTACCGCGTTTATTACACCCAAACATCTCTTAATCCCTCACAACCGAGGTGGCCACCTCATTAATACTCTCCAGGAAGGTGTCACTTACAATTAAGTCATCAGCTTCAGCAAACACCTCTCCCCAGGCGACCTACATTTATAACAAAAGAGAAGGAGTAGCACATCCTGGCTGTTGTTGAAGGCAGTGACAGGCTGTCTGCAGGTCTATGTGACCACCTCAGGTGGGCCTTTGGCTTCAGAGCCTGGCTGCCACACCATTAAGAAATATGGGCCTAGAGGATGGTCGCTATCAGTTCTACCTAATGGTATGGAAAGTCAGATATTTTCTATTTCCCTTGGATGCTGGCCCTTCTGGGCCCTTCCTGAGTGGTGAAGCCTTTTCCTGGAGGGCTGCTTTGTTAGGTTCTACCTGATTCTTTCTTTCTTTCTCTCTCTCTCTCTCTCTCTCTCTCTCTCTCTCTCTCTCTCTCTCTCTCTCTCTCTCTCTCTCTCTCTCTCTCTCTCTCTCTGTCTGTCTTGTTTTCACTTCATGACTTTGAAATGCATGTTGATATCATTGTTTTTGCCCATGAATTTTTTTTTATTTGTCTGCAAATACTAAAACCCTGGTAGATACAGCAGTTTCTCTCTGCTTCTTTACCCAAAGAATAAAGAACATGCAGAGGTAAAGTGCTTGAGTTAATTTAATTCATTTACCCTCAGACCTTAGGAGTCAGATTTTTGCTTGCTGTAGACATCCTGTTCTGAGCCCTGAGGGTGGACTGAGTACTCAAGGTCCACACTAATATATAGTTGTTTTGTTAAAAAAGGAAAAGAAAAAAAAAAGAAACAATTCAATAGGTCACAGACAGAATTGATTTTTAGGCTGCTACATATTCTGTCAATATTACCTGACACTTCCAAAGGCTTTATAAATATATTTGTTTTAATTTATTATTGGTTACATCTTCCTAAGTCATACAATTAGAAGTGCTGCTAGAGATTAGAGTGTATTACCAATTCTATACTATGCTAAGTCATCTTAATATAGATATCCTCATTTATGCAGGAAGGTCAGAATCCTGTTTTGTTGAAATAACTTATTACTGTATTCTGTGAGGTTATAGCTTTTATTTGACTGTATGTTAGGAAAAGTTCCTTAAAACAAATTGAATAATCTGTACTTGTGTATGTTCTAACCTATTTTTTGTAGTGTGGTAAATATCAAATGTGAATACACAATGTTACACTACAACATGTCCATGCCTGCTGTGAAACTTTGAAATTCAGCCTAAAAACAAGTTAAAATTGTCCTCGGAGGGCTTTAACTCATTTCTAAAACTGACAGTAATTGGCACTTAGTTTTATAATTCTGTCTTTTCCCACCCCTGCTTTTCCCCATGGTTACATTTTTCTATACAGAGTTTTATAAAATTGAAAAAAGTAATCAATACATATATTTCAGTGAAGAATCTATTAAATAGGCATATATGTGTGGTAAAAATAAAATATTAATAGATAAGAGTATAAACTTTTATACACATGCTATCAGGATTATGAATTATTATATTTTAATTTTAATATACACTTACTGAGATATATATTATGTGACATGTTAAAAGATATCTTACCTGGGTATTTCTAAAAATTAACAAATAGCTGAGTGATGTCAGAAAGTTGGACATGTGATATCTCAGTCTTGTTTCCTCTCACAAAGAAGAATTTGGCAGCTATGCGTGAATGAAAATAACTCTGGGGATATGCCATCCACTTAAGAAGGTGCAATAACACAGTGGAAAAGAGAAATGGCCATTCAACTAATGTTTCGAAGAACAGTTTCATTATGCCTACATCATTCTAACCTTTGAACCAAAGTTGCACTGTGCAAGGATGAAACTCCCTAGATAATTGATACACTCTAGAGTTTAAAGGAGAGCAAAGAGTAAACCTGATTGTCTTGAAATTTGTGTCATTTCTCCAATGACCGGTATGAGCCTAACCTAGGCTGATACATGGAGAGAATTGCTCAGTTGCCTGGGCTGAAGTAAGATAAGGAGAATAACAGTGTTAACAGGTATAAATCACAGAGCAGGAGTCAACACTGGACCCAAAGCCTTGCTTTTCAATAGCAGTTGTTTCTTTTGAAGAAGATTCCAAGAGGCTACTATACATTCCTACCTAGTTCATGTAAGAATCCTAAAACATTAATCACTATAGATTCCAATAACATCACCAAAGAGAGGGGAAAAGATAGCTTAGGAACAGCGGACCTAGTGTCTTCTACACATAAACTCCCTTAAGTATCCGTCTTCATAGTTTCTGGGTCCCTACACCTTAATGCTGTGTAGTCCAGCCTCCTGTCCCTGAGGTTGTTTTCGGAAATGCTGCCTACTGATGAAACACAGACCCTAGGACTATTTCTACAAACATGTCTGACTTCTAGACCACAGGCTATGGCTTCTTGGTAAGAAGTACAGATAATAGATGTGCTAGCATTGAAGTAAGAATAGTCTGTGAACATGAAGGAGGAGGCAAGAAGTTCTAGCACAAGCACCCATTCCTACCTGCCTAGGAGCCCGGTCTCATTACAGACTTGCACTCCAAACTGAGCCTGTCTATACCTGTCTATACTACAAAGCTATGTGGCATCATCTTAGCTGTGCCTATAAACATGACTGATCTAACCTCTTGCTAGATCATAGATGCTCAGTAGACCCTTTAAGGTTATCAGACTGTAGCCTTCATGGCACAGAGAATTTCATAGTTGTTAGTAGTCTGTGATTCTTGCACTGGTCCTTGTAAATGAGGGTGAGTGACCTGGATTCTTTAAGTTGTTGCTACGTACTTGATAGAGAATGATCTTATCAAACTAACTTTATATATATATATATATATATATATATATATATATATATATATATATATATATATATAAAAGTAGGCTCTGGCCCTCACTGCTCCTTGCCATAGTCTGATTTACTCAACCCAAACGTACTGCAGGAACAAAGGAACACTTAGCGCTACCACTTACTTCTCAGTCTCTTGTTACCAATGAGCGTGCTGTTACACACAGAACAGAGTCTGCCGCCTAAGACATTTCTGTCATATGGCACTCATTACCTCAGCATGAAGCCACGATATGCATCCGATGCTAGTACATGCCCCACCCTTATGAAAGTGACAACTTTGACTTAACTTGTCAGTGCAGGGATTTTGGGGAAAGTGACTACATCTTAAAAAATATATTTATTGTTGCAGGTATTTGTTGTAGAATGTGCTCACATATAACAATCTATTAACAACCAAAAAGTAAGAAAAAAATATAAATGATCACAAAACATTCTAAAGAAATAATGAGAAAAAATATGAATATCTATAAATTGCCAAATAAGAGTTTAATGCTATAATTGTAAGAAAACTCAATGAACTACAAACTTTAAAGGGAGACATGAACAATTTAACAAGGTGAGAAATTCCACAAAGAGCTGAATACCTAAAGAAAACCAAATATACTTTTTTGAATCTGAAAAGCATCTTTGAAATAAACATGAGGATCATCCAGAACAAAGAGGTTGAGATAAATAAGACCGAAAAGCGAGTGTGAGGACAGTCATTTGAATTCATCCAGTGAGCATAGAACAAAGGAAAAACAAACTCAGAAAGGAAACAGAAACTGCTGGGACCCTTCAAATCACTGTCAAGTAAAGAATTTTAGATTAAAAATATGGAAGATAAGATAAATAAAAGAGACAATTCCATGCAATAAGGGCAGAAACTGCACACACTATAGAGAAATCACTAGTCTGCTCACCTAATAGAAGAGACAAATACTTTTATACAACATAAGTAGGGTCTATAGACTCTGTAATAAGACCTTACTTCAGGTCGTAACAAGTGGTCATTTGTGGCAACTTTCTGTTTTTTCTTGCTTTAATCAGTTGGAGTTTTATACATTCACATTTTTGAGTTCTCTTTAACTTATTTAGTTTTTTAAATTTTCAAATGCATGTATTTCCATTTTATTTATTCTGCTTAAGCAATTACCTCCCATAACTTTCAAAAGTTGTAATCACAAATAATTTATTTTATATTTTAAACATATATTCATTAATCATCATGTTTCTTTCACAGTTAAACTTTTTTCAATGCATCCCATGCATTTTAAAATCATATAATCAATTATAATATTTTTCAATTTATATGGAGACTTCTTTTTATACTTTTTGTTAATACTGTTCAATCTCCAATTTATTATTATTATTTATTATTATTATTATTGATTGCTAATTTAATGCTATTGTGGCTATATAATGTTAGTTGTGTAATTTTATTTTAAAATTATTAAATAGTTAATTTGAACTTGATATGTTTGATCAAATGTTGATACGATCTTGAAAATAATGTAGTTTTCTATGGTATTAGATGGAGTTTTATCTTAATGCCACTTACCCAGTTGACTGCATTCTTTCTGATTTCTGTCTCCTGTACCTATCACAGATGGAAGAACGCAGAAGTGAAGTGATGGATTTGTTGCCAACAGCTTCCAAATATTGAGACAATTACTTAATTTCATTGCTCAGGTATCACTAAAATACTTAATTCATAGTCTTTTGGAAAGGAAAATTTATTAGCTAGAGTACACTGAGAGTGCTTATAACCCTTATGACTTGACTGCATAGCATCAACATTTCCAAAGTCTGCATCAATTGCCAGCCACCAATTCAGACCATTTTACATAAATTATTCCTCACACACTAAGATTTTCTGATCATGTGCATGATATTTAATTCATATATATTAAACTACATTTTGATGCCAGGAAACCTGCAAATGTTGAGAAAACCTAATATGTATATATTATTATAATATTAAATAATTTTAACCACTATGAGCTATGATCTGTGATATCCTGTTTATTAGGTATTCCATAATGAGTCACTATAGAGATTGAAGATGTCATCATCTTTGCATTCTTACAGTCCTGGAATATAGGGACATGAAATCAAAGAACCAGCAGATCACAGTCTTCTTTAGCATCTTCTGGAGTCTTCTGCAGTCTTGTGCCCACTGCTGTATCCTTAAACAGTACGCCTCTGAGCATATGCACCCCCAGTGTGCATACCATCTGAATTTTATTAGTACAACTGTCTAATTAGGCTAATGTGACAAGGGAAGACAGTGCCAAAGTTCCTCCCCCTGTAAGAATAATAATGGAGTTATTCTTACTGGGTATTTTAGACTTAAGTCAAATTTGATCTCTAGTGGAGAATACCATGGACACCTATCCAACTCTGTTCTAGGTATCCAAGGTCAAAATTCCCCAGCTAACGTAGCGTCTGCCAAATCGTTGTTTATGCAACCCCCCTCCGATTATCTAATTATCTTAACTTTGATTAAACTGTGCTCAAACCTACCCCTGCAGCTGCTGAGTAAGATACAAGGATATGTTATTTTGCCTTTAAAAGTCACTTTGCTCTAAATGCTGAGTCCTACACTCGTATCCCAAATATCTGACTGTAGTCCCAGCTGACTGGAATGAAGAGTTGCAAATTCATCTAAACTGTGTCTGGGTGATCATCTCTGCGGGCTCTCAATAACACTGAAGCTTAGCTTTCAGTCACTTAGTTAATTAATTGTATAATGATATTTTGTTTTTGTTTTAATAAATAAAGCTTAACCTCCAAACCAGAAAAGCAAAGCAGCTATACCACTAGAGAAATTTTACCTCTACCAAGACTGGCTTACTACAGATTAAGCAGCCAGAGCCTCTCTCTCCTCCCATTTTGTATTCCCTCTTGAGCTGAGATTATAAAGGTGTGACTCTCTAGTACTGGAATTAAAGGTGAGGCGCCACCACCTGGATTTGTTTCCACATCAACCTCGCATAGCCCTGGATGGCCTTGAACTCACCGAGATCTCTGCCTCTGCTTCCAAAATCCTGAGATTAAAGGTATGTGCCATCACTGCCTGACCTTTAGTGGCTTAGCTTTGCCCTTCTGATAGCCAGGCAAGCTTTATTTATTAAATATGAATAAAATATCAACTCTATAATTGCCTCTTTTATCTCTGAGATTACAATATAGTGACATCATTTTTTTTGTCCTTTTGCCCACTCTAAACTTTCCATATTATCCTCTTAAACACGCCTGCCTAAGCCTGGCTTTATGTTATAAGGATAACAATAATCACGCCAAAGTTGACAAGGAAGGACTATAACACTTCAACCATTCTAAAAGAACTGCAACAGTAAGGAATGCTGAGAGTGGGAGGAGGGGCTTCTCCCAGGGAAAAGCACACCAATTCATTTTCCAGTACTCCATAGTCTTCCCTGAGAACATGAATGCAAGAAACAGAATTTGCTTATTTTACAGACTCTCACGCCAAATACAGATACTTTCTACAGTGGGGAAGTTTAAGGTTTGCACACATTAATTTTTGGAGATAAAACTGAGTCAAATGCAGCCCCCAAACCACAGTAATCACTTAAAAAGTAAAGCAACTTTTGTAACAGGTTTAAATTTTCCAAAATATTTTGATAATTGGACTCAAAATTATGTACTTTTGCAAACTGCTTTCTTTTGCTAAGTAGGAAAAATTTTAAATCCACGCATCCATGTTTGAGGTTCCTGAGTTAGTTTATTTACGTTGCATTTATGTTTACTGCATTTAAAAGTCTAGAAACAGCTCAATCTGGAGCCCTCTTTACCAATTAAACGTGTGTTTCATTATCTGGTATATATGAATGGAATTGTGTGATTGCTTGGTAACCTTTCCAATTATGTACCTTATTATAATTTTCTTGGTCAATGCACAATTTCATTGTTTTAAAAGCAAGATGCTTACATAGAGAATATGATGATAATTTGTCAAGTGTAAATTTGTTGCTTTGTCGGGGTCCAGTCCCAACATAAATTATCGCTGCAGAACAGAGGGGAGGTGTGGGAATAAAAATACAACTCATACAGCTCTATCGGAAAGGAGATTCTCAGGGCTCCTTCATGAAATCCTGAGTTCACATCCTGAAAAATTCTTCCACATTTATTCTCCAAACAGCTTTTATACCAAAATGTAAACCGAGGGGGAAATTCATTAGCATTCCGTTTCCTAGGTAACCGGGAGAACGACTCTGACCACATCCACACCTTTGTCCACACCTTTCTGTGCCCATTTTGTCGCGTCTTCCTATCTTCCTGCTCTGTGTGCCAGCTCTGTCACGTAGGCCGAATTAATATCTCTGTCCCAGGCCTCCTCAAATTACAGAAAAGGAGCAGAATGACATTAGCAAAACCTGACCCTATGTTTAAGATGGCAACATCCTGTCAGGAGCAAACTGGCCTGAAACTCTGGCTGCCATTCAATGTAGAAATATGGGCCCTACATTCCTTGGTACAAGGGTTGGGATTTTTGTTTTCTCTGAACTTTCATATGTCTTCAAGGCTGAATTTAGGTTAATTTAGGTGAAATCTTTTCACTGTCAAATATTCACATCAAACACAACTTCACCAACAAAATAGGTAATTTCCAAAAAAGTCCATCAATATTCTGAGTTCTTCTTAAAGAAAGTTATAATACAATCAATCACTGAATAATGAATTTCAGTAATGAATTTTGAGTTCTTTATACTTTCAGAAGAGACATATTAAGAATGTTTAAAATATATCAATTTCTGTTCAGTATGTGTCATTGTAAATATTCATTTTAAGTATTCATATTTAATAGTTATATTATATCTCATTCTAAATTATTACTGACATTGATTTTGCCTTTTAGATAAATCATTAGTATCATATAGTAAACATAAAACAGTATGTATTAATAGCATAGACTTATTTTAATATCTTTTGAAATCATAATTTGTGAATGTTTTATAACTGATATGAAATAATAAGAATGAGATTTGTTGAGTACTGAATTTGTTATGTATATAAAGTATTATTTTAAAAGAAGGATTATATTAGGGGGTTTCAAGTATCAGACTCTGCATTCAATGTTTCACAATTATAGTGATTAAATATTTTAAAAGCAATTAGCAAGTATTTAGTATACATATTAATGCACATTAGATTTATCACATAAATAATGGCAGGGAACTACACTGAAACTGTGGTAATTTTCCATCCTTAATGTAACCGTTTCAATTATTGATTCCTTATTATTACTTTTTTAGTCGCCAAAAATTATTTATCTTTGTTGTTCATGGATTCAAGGAAGCAATGTGAAAGATCTAAAAGTTGAACAGACTTTAACACAGCTGATAAATACTAGTAGATTACATTAGAGATAGGGACCATAGATAATGACTTATAGACAGTAAATTATTTGCAAATTCTGGATATAAATTTTAGCATAAAGTATTTTCCCATTGTTAGCACAACAGAAAGTCCTTTGATCTCAGTGTAAATTTGCCTTGTTGCAATGCTTGACAGCAGCCAAGTGTGATAGTCAAGCCTTCATAGGGAAGTTGTATTACACTACTGATAGATAGAAGGCAATCTCTACTTGATGTGACTCACGTCTGAAAATTAACCTTGTAAAATCAGTAGAAAGAATTGTATAAACCAGTAGAAATTTATCATTCCAGGGGGAAACAAAGATAAGGAGCCATTTGCAAATTCTGTCAGTCTCTACACACACACACACACACACACACACACACACACACATACAGGCATGCACACACTAAACATTCCTTGAAAATATTCCTTGAAAATATTTTTAAAGTTGTATTGAATTATTTAGCTTCTAGAACTTTTTTAAATTCCCATAATTCTGGATATTGATCTGCTATCAGAGGAAAAGTTTTTCAAATATCCCCCCCCCCATTCTTTAGGTTGTCTCTTAGCTGTCTTTTTTTTTTTTTTTTTTTTTTTTTTTTTTTGTCGTGCAGGAGCTACACAGTTTAATATAAACAGTCTCTTTAATTTCGCTTTTTGGACTGAGAAACCTAGTCAACATTCTTTTCCTATACTAAAGTCTAAATGTGTTTCCATGGGCTCCTTTGAAGCACTGTCGTAGGTTCAGGGATTTCATCCATTCCAAGTTGATTTTGTACGTTGAAAAGAGTACTCTCAGGTGGCATTATTCTACATACATATATCTAGTTTTACCAAAATCATTCATTGAATAGATCCCTACTCCTTTATTAACAGTATAAAAATCCTAAGTGAATATTTTACACTGAATTTTTGAAAATGTCTTTGAATATAACATTTATAATGTTAGAGATGAATCCAATATTTCAAGTGGTCTATGGCATCGCTTTATGTATAATTCATTACATTAGGGCAAGTTTCCCAGCTGGTAAGGTCAAATACTTTTGTTCATATACATTCACTGAAAAAACCCTATCTATGATCCAAGAAACCCATCTCAAATCTTGAGAATATTTCTATTAACATTAGCAATCTACATAAACCATTTACTCTTTCAAAATCATTTTTCCTACCTACAAAATATGGTCATTACTCAAAGTCTCTCCAACCTGCTTCCTGCAACAAATGATTCAGTTAATAACTTACGAATCTACATAACTTTAAAGTCATTGGAAGAACAGTGGTGGAAGGCCTTGCTGGCTGTTTGAGTTGCAGTCTATCATGGCCTGGTAGCTTTCTTCAAAAGCTCAGCAACATGAAGACTCCCTCCCCAACAAAACTCCCAGCCTCTGCCTGCCGTTATCTGGAGAATGTCTCTGGGCATAGTGGACTGACCTTATCTGAGAGCTGTTTCTAAGCCAGATGCCCAATTTATCTTCAGCATGACACTTGGTTCAGATTTCTGCTGAGAAGAACTGTTCTTGGAGCTCTAGGATAGGACCATATTGCTACATATAAAACCCCGTGATAGATGCTTACCACTTAATGCAAATTAGGGTTTGCTCCCAGGTTCCCGAACCCTATATATTCCAAACAGTCTGGAATAATGTTCAGCTTCTGTACCAAAGTCTGTCACCTGGAGAGCTTTCTCTGTCATCCCACAGCCATCCTTTCCCTTTTCCCTGTTTCTGCTTCCTACTCATTTGTGGACCAGTGAAGCCAATGATCTTGAGAAGGAAGCAGAGTCACAAAACAGTAAAAATGTATTTTATAAGTTATCTATGAAAGCAAAATGATAGCAAATGCACGATGAGATTTGAATTCAAGCAGTTATAATATTTAAAGGTAATAAAACAACAAGCAAGAGAAGTACAAAATGTTTAGATTCTGAAACTTATTTTCAAAGACTAAAATGTGGACCACTAGGCTCTACCATACTTTTGAATATATTAAACAGCAGTCAGGCAGAGAATTCAGCAAGCTGTACTAGCATGAATGTTAATGTTGAAAATATGCACAGTAAAGAGGACCGTAGTGTTATAAGTAATATTGTTAGGAAATATCTTAATGTAATCTTTGGAGCAGAAATTATAAGACACACCTGCTTCTTCATGTACAGTATATTCTTTTTTGAAATATTACAAAGTACATCCTGAACGAAGCCGCTTCCTTGAGTCATCATTATTATTTGTCTCTGAAACAGAACTTTTTCTGTTAATTCAACACTCAGCAGTCCTGGGAACATATTGATCTGTAATCAAGTGCTGACAAAGCTCTTTGGCTTTAGCCATGTGTTTACCGAACTGCAAACACAGCATTATGACAAGCATATATAAAACTGTTTTCTACTACACACAAAAACTCATTGCGAGCACTTTATCTAAGTGACAATTTTATCTGCAGCTTTCTTTTTCCAATTTGTTCAGTAAAAAAAAAATGTATATGGTAGCCATTATAAAAGTAACAGCACAACAAAACTTTCCCAAACACAAAATTAATTACTTCTGTGTTTCCTTTTTTATAATAAAGACTTTAATAAGATACAAAAACGTGGAAAGCATTCTGTTAGTACCCATCTCAATTATAGAGGAGCAATGTTTGTAGTATTTCATTTCATAGGAATTCTTAAAAATGCTGTGGTGACTTATGGATTTTTTTGGTTTAATAGCAAGTATAGAAATAAAAAATTTTGAGTTAAAATACTTAATAATGTAGTGTATTTGATATGCAAAGCCATCAAGTCAATATTTTAATGTGGTAAAAAAATAATAAAATTTCTGTCACTGATAAACACACATATGACCATAAGGACATTGTTTAGGAGTGTGGTATTAAAATTTAGGGTATGAAGGGATTTAATGCTACTTACTTCAATCTCAATGGCATCTGTGTAAAGAAGAAGAAATGACATTTTGAAAATACTGTGAAATCTCAGATGATGCCAGAAAACATAAACACCTGTCCTCATTAAATAGCCAAACATAAATACAGGCAGAAGCCTAATCAAATAGAGAGACAACATGAAAATAAACTCGTGAGTGTGTGATCAATTGTTTTCTGACAAAGTTGTCATGGAAAAGTACAGTATGCTCAAATAATAATAATAATAATAATAATAATAATAGAAAAAAATCGATATTCAAAAGAATGAATTGTGAAGTTTTTCTTATGCATACTGATCCATAACAGAAACCAGACAAAACCTGAGGTTTACATATACATGATTAAATATTTTAAAATATATATAGAAAAAAACTTCAGGATATTCAACAGTGCCTTGAATCTAATATTATTTTCTCAACATCAACTAAAATAAAATATACTAATTGGTTTATATAAAAGTTAGTACTGTACATGTGAAAGACAAAAGGGTATTTATGAAATAAAATATAATATAAATCATATACCCAAAACGATGAGAGTGACCTCGATTTTGAAGAATAACCACCAGTCAGTAATGAACAATATTGAAAACTATAAAGAGGATTTAAGTGGCAAATTATCTTAAAAGGTATGTAAATGAAAAATAATTATTAATATATACTTAATATCACTAACTATTTAGAAAATGAAATCAAAGGCACAGTGATAAACTTCTTTTTACTCACGGTGATGGCCATGATCACAAATAAACCAACAAAAGAACAGACAAACAAACAACAGGTAGTAAGAAAAGTTGCAGGACAGAGCAAGTGTTAAACAATAACAGAGAGAAATTAGGAACTTCATCTGTCTTGGGAGAAATGTCAATGAGGCAGCTCTATCTGAAATACTATGGTGACGCTCTAAATTGTGAAAAAAGAAATTACCTTTTGTCTACTCTTTTCACTTGTAAATATATTGAAATTAATTAATGTAGCTCTTTGAAGGACATGTGTGTGATTTCTCACAGCGGCAATATTCTCCTAACCAAAAAGTGGAATAAGAGCGTGAACACTAAATGAAAGGATGAGCAAAATGTTTTTACAGTAAAATATTACCTGACCTTCTAAAGCTAAAAGGTCCCAGAATCTGCTTCAAGGTGGATAAATGTTTAGGAAAATATTAAGTATGATATTTAGGACATTGTTAAATTTAAAAAGGCAGTCACGTAGTATTTACAGCGGGCTGCAGTCACAATTTGAAGGCAAATGGATGGAACTAGAAAAAAATCATGCTGAGTGAGGTAACACAGATCCAGAAAAAACAAACATTGTATGTACTCATAAGAGGAAATTAACAGTAAAGGTAAATTTGTGCTACAATCCACAGACCCAGAGAGGTTAGGAAACAACAACAACAAAACAAAACAAAACAAAACAAACAAACAAACAAACAAAAACAGCTCAAGGGGGGATTAATGGATTTCCTTGGGAAGGGGGAAATAGAGATCTCCTGGATGGAGTGAGGCAGGTGGGGAGAGTTGGGTAGGGTGTGGGTGGAGGGTGTAAGCACTGAAAGAGATGACCTGAATGTGGAAACTTGAAGCAACAGAACTCTGATAAAGCTAAGACTCCTATCAATAGTGGATAAGTAGCCTGAATTGGCCCTCTTTTGTGATCAGATTGGTGACTACCTCAATATTCATCAGAGAGCCTTCGTTCAGTAACTTAGAAAAACAGATTCAGAGACTACAAGCTAAGCAGTCCAAGGGAGGATCACTAGTAGGAGCCAGAGTCAGTGGGGTCAAGGATATCACAAGAAAACTCAAAGAAACTACTAACCAGGTTCATAGGAACTCACTGAGTCTGAACAAATAACAAGGGAGCCAGCATGGAACTGACCTAAGACTACTACATGTATGTGACAGTTGTTTGGCTTGGTCTGCTTGTGGAACTTCCAACAGTGGGAATGGGAACTGTCTCTGACTCTTACTGTCAATTGGGAACCTAGTCCTAATACTGGATTGCCTTACCCAGCCTTAATACAAAGGGAGGTCCTTAGTCTTACTGCAACTTGATATGCTATGCTTTGTTGATAGCTATGGGAGTCTTACCCCTTTATGAATAGAAAACAGAGAACTAGATTGGGGGTAGAGATGAAGGGGATATGGAGGAGGGAATAGGAGGGGAGGAAGAAGGGGGAAATGTAGTGGGGCTGTAAAACTAATTAGTTAATTAATAAAAATTTTAAAAAATAATAGAAAAAAGACAGGCATAGAATAACAATATTGTATGGTCTGATATATATGGAGTTTGTGGGGTATTCACTCCTACAAAACTAGTAAGAGGAAGAATGATTGTCAATGGCTTGAGAAAATGAGACTAGTATTGTATACATGGTATAGAGTTTCATCTTTGTCAGCTGTAAAAGTTCTGGTGATTAGTTATAAACAATTTAAATATGGGTGTTTTGCTGATGTTCATTCCTTAAAGTCTGTAAGCTTGTAAAATTTATGTTATATTTATTTTGCTACCACTAAATTCATAATGTAATGTGTCCTAGGGACACACAAATTACAAATGACATTGTGAACGAATGGATAAATAGACATAGTAAATCTTCACAATTTAATATGATTAATGCAGGAAAAACAAATTACAGTTTAAATCATTAAGGAGAGAAGCTCACATCCTGTCTATAACATTTTTTATTGGTTGCTAAGAACAGGTAGAAATCATATCATCTTATACTTAAGGAAATCTTTCAATACTTACTCATTCAGTATTTACAATTTTGGTCTTATAATAAAAAACACTGCATTACACACAAATTACTATCAGGCAAGTTTCATCTTAAGCATCTTACCTTAGTCAAAAAGAAAATGAAGAGCAAAATATGTTTTATAATCTTTACATCTACATTTCAGGAATTTTATAACCAACATTTTAATTTTCATTTTACTTAAACCAAATAAATATGACATAGGCATAATTTTGTTTGTTGACAGGGTCTAATTTTCAACTGTATTATCAACGAAATTGCAAAAATAATACTAATCAGTAGAGAGAAAAATATTTTCAACATACAAATGTAAAAGTAAAAAGCCCCTGATGATAATAATTTAAGCAAAAATATTAGTGGATTCAGAACTATAATTTTATTCTTAAAACTATCATATTCTTGTCATTATTCTACTTTTGAATTTTAAATAAATGTGCTGTTTGGGACATCATTCGACTTTGAAAAGTAGCCTACACAAATACAATTACCATTGTTATATAAAGCAAAGCATATTTTGAAACTAAACAACAATAATTCATCAATCATTGAAGTATAATTTTATAGTGTTTCTTGTCAACAGAAAGAAATGTCTATCAAAAATTACAGAAAATCTCAGCCCTTTAAAAAATACAGTTTCGTGAATACACTGACATATTTTTTGTTTTCATATCATGAAGAGAAATGAAAACTGTGCTGCAGGATGTTAGCACATAGCTACTATGTGGTTCACATCACAACTTTATTTCATTTACTCTTGTAAATGTATTACCAAAATAATATAAAATATTTTGATTGTTAATACATGAATGCAACTTCTACACATAAAGTGTCACTGACTTTGTGGAAGAGGTGAGAGAAAGATTGTAAAAGCCAGAGCATTAGGACAACTGCTTTAAGATAGTGTCTTTACATAGACAGGGAAGCTGTACACAGTAAGCCTGATTATTAAGGTTGCCTGAAAAAAGACCTACACAAAGGCTGACATACCAACGTGGATAAAAAAAATCTCACAAAGTCTGGCTCCTATGTGAATAGCTACAGGCAATTAATGACTATGGAGAAATTAAGAATCAGGAACAAACTTCAAAATAATAATTAGAGAAAGAGCTCATAAATTTGAGGTCATGGGGAAAGGAAGATGTTAGAATGGGAAGGTGGAAGAGTAGAAATGATGTAAAGGCAGGGTTGAAATGTGAAACTCTTAAAAAATGTTTAAATAAATCAAAGAAATATCCTTATTTATACTTATATTTCCGGAAATAAAAATAGGTTTCTAAAGGGTCCATTTATGTTCTCTTTTGTCCAATTTAGAGTGTCTTGCTATGTAGTCATGAGTTTCATTGATTCATAGAAATATATCCATATATTATCTTTCTGAGTATGAGAATTACAGATGAGAATTACCATCATGCCTTGTACTTTCTTTTTTTAAATGTAGAAACAATGTTATCTGACGGTATCAGCTCTAGAGGAGGAACAATCACTAGAAGACAAAATGAGAGCCACATAACTGGATTACAGACAGAACACCAAATTTCTCCATCTCGAAATAATGATATCTTAAGAATGCTGAGCCATGAGCTTAGTGGCTAGCATTAATGGGCCTGTTGTGTTTGTTTTGTTTCTACTGACTGATGCTAAAACTCGGAGGAACTCAAGGGATGTTGAGAAGACCAAAAGTCCCCAGTGACACCGACACAAAGCTCCCATTTCCGTTTCCCTTCTCATTCCTGTTCTCAGTCTCCCACATGCAGTCATTTGCTCAGGAAGTCTTTGGAGAAACTAATGACCTGTAAGTCTGAAGTGGGTGACTGGCTTGGTGGCTTCTGCCAGCCATTTAAGGCTGGAGAAAGAACTTCCTATATGGTCAGAAATACGAGACTGCTTGGTTTTTCTCTGCAGGTTTGTTTTTTTTTTTTTTTTTTTTTTTTTTTTTTTTTTTTTTTTTTTGTTTTGTTTTTTTGTTTTTTTGTTTTTTTGTTTTTTTGTTTTGCTTTTTAGGTGTTTGGCTGGAAGAGGGTTTTGTAAAACTGAAGCCTTGGTGCATAGAGGAGGCTTCTTTGGAGCACACAGTCAGTGGATCGAGTTTGGGGATGACTCTGTGACCATGCATTTCAGTGCAGACACCTTCAGCCTCTGACCCGCTGATCACTCACTGCCTTCCCCCTCTCCAGAGAGGACTATTGGCTAACAAAGCCCCTTCCTGGCCTCACAGCCACCACAGCAATTTACTGTAGTGTCTTACACTTCAATGTCACCACAGCGTGGGAGCATTAGAGGAAAACCTAGACTTTTAGTTGATAGAAGAGCCAGTTGAAATATCATCAATAGAATTTTAATTTTAGGAAAAAATGGTTTGATTTCTAGCTTTAATACTATTAGGTATATAAGCTTGGGCAAATCGCTTAATCTTCAGGTCTAGTTTTCTCACAGAATGAGGACACTGGACTAAATGATTTCCCAATTTCCAGCTAGTCCTAGAGTTCTATATTTCTACATAGTTGAATTATTTTATCATGCTGTTGCTGGGGAATACAACTAACACTTTTGAAGCTACTAATTTTATGTCAAGCTTTAAAGTCCATGATTGTTATCTTCAGAAAATATTATTTGACCTACAGTATGTCTAAATCAATTTAATAAAATCACTTTATAACAGGAAAAAAAAAAAAAGAATGTTTCATGAGCCAGGTAGGTGTTTCCATCATGTACCATAGACTTCAAACCTGAGTACAGCTATTTTGAAATCTGCTCTCACCATTGTCCAAAGTCCCAGCACAGATGGAGAACCTAACTTGAGACATGAACTCACTTTGTTGGTGCCTGTAGATTGAAGAGAAGGTTCCCCTGTTTTTGGTTCTTGTGACAAGGCCAGCTGTAGCTGACCTAAAAGTACATAAAGAAATAGGATTCAGTCCTGCTCTCCTGGGTTTCTGAGGGAAGCCCTGCATTTCTGGTGACCTGACAGCAGCTTTGATAATCCACACAGGATAGAAAACTTGTTCATAGTAGACACAAGTTCATTAGAAAATCCATTGTTTAAAATTAAACCAATTCCAAGTACTAAAATGATATAGACTTAGGTCTAACTGTAAACATTCCTAGTTCTTGATCAAGATGCCTGGTCATGAAAATAGACGTACATCTCTTCCTCCTGTGATAGCTGTCTTGCTGAGACATTATGGTAGCCAAACAACCTAAAATCATGCTGAACAATGAAGCTTTTCCTTCAGCATCCCAGCTGTGAAGAATATAAGAACTGATTGTTGCGTTTCTAAGCTTTCCATAAGGCAACAATATTGATGAAGAATTAGGCAAACAAAACAACACTAAAGTAGGAAATCAAGTCTAAAGAAAAGGAAAACTATTGCAAGTGAATATCTGTTTTTAAGCAATTGTTTTCTCAAAGGTAAGAATTGAGCAAAGAAATAACAGTTCAATCAAAAGTTTTCTTAGCAAAGAAAGGTACGTTTACATTTCAGAAAGAAGTTGGAGGAGTGTGATCTGAGAGGGATTGGTGAGTAAAAGAAGTCTATTGCAGTTTGAGGCCAGCCTGGTCTACAATATCTGGTTCCAGGACAGGCTCCAGAACTATAGAGAAGCCCTTTCTTGAAAAACCAGAAAAAAAAAGAAATTTATTGTTCCCCATGTTGCATAGTTTTTTTTTTTTTTTTAAAAAAAAAAGCAAAATCTGATACTGTAGCAGGAAGATATTATCTGAAATTTGTTTTGAAAAGAAATTTCATGTAAAGTACTTGGAAGTCCCCCAATCTTTTCTTGCCAACCTTGCCTCATATTAGTTGCTTCCCAAAAATGAATTAAATAGGTAATGAATAGTCTAAGTTACAAAATTCCAGATACTGTTTAAAGCAAGTGCCTCACCTTATTTTATAGAGTCTTGGAAATTGTTAAAAAAGAAAGTCAGATACCCGGATGTAGGCATCTTGCAGTTCACTTAAATTATTATCCTAGTAAGCTAATATTGCAAATTAAAATGCTGTTTTGGAAAAATAGCAAATCAAATGTTTTCAAATATACCTTTACCTTTGTGCCAAATGGAACTAGAGATTAGGTTTTCCCAAATGAGAAATTATCTTACATCAGCTTTAGCTGAGTCACATCACTAAGGATATCATGGAGGAATATCCTGTTCCTAGCCCACCTGTCTCATTCTCTTTTCTTCCTTTTTGCTGTGTTAAGACAGAAGTTTCTGTTTGGCCCAGTCTTGCAGCCATTCAGTCCCAAAGAAACACAGAGAAGCTTATAACAATTATAAACTGTTTGGTCTATTAGCTCTGGATCATTAACTAGCTCTTCCAATTTAAATTAACCCACGCCTATGTTAGCTATGTGGCTTGGTACCCTTTCAATGAGGCATTCCCATCTTGCTTCCTCTGTGTCTAACTGGTGACTATATCTCTCTGCTTTTCCTCTCTCCAGAATTCTTTTAGTATGGTTGCTTTGCCTATGCTTCCTAGTGGCTACTGGCCAATCAGCATTGTATTAAACCAGTGTGAGTGACAAACCTTTATAATGTACAAGAGCTTTATCCCACAGCAGCTACGGGTGAGAAACTTTCCTCTACCACACAGTATTTCCATCAAAGTGCATGGGGCCAAGAGGCAACTGATTAAATATTATCTCCTGTCAAAGTAATTTATCTCTTCCCAATGATGTGAAATGAAGTAAAAAACAGACCATAAGGATTACATTAAAATAGTTCATAATAACAGAAATTTATGCCATTTTGTATCATATTTAACATGGTTATATACTATAGTATAGTTTTTATACATAATTTCCATTTTTTGATTGACACTGCCTATGTCTCTTGCTTCATTGGGATGTTTCTCAATAAAAATTTTTATAGAATATGGTATAAATGTCTATAATACTAATTCCTACATAGGGGAAACAAAATTGGAACAGTGTCCCAAAATCTGTTGACTTGCATTTTTGACTCTATGGTGATAAAGGATATGCAAATCAAGTGAGTCATATGATCAAAGGTTAGATAAATGACCTTTTATAAGTAACGTTTTTCCAAGTTACAATGCAACACTAAATCCCTTTGTATATGATCAAACCAGCCACTTGCTACCAATGAGTATAGGTAATTATTCAGCCGAGAGGATGGAGCTGGCCAGGAAAACTAATGTTTATGCATAACAGATCCATAAAAATATCTTGTTTATACCATTTCCCCTATAAATCAGTGCTGGGAAATGACTTTCACTTGTCTTTTGAGACTAGTGCACCTGTATCTACTCCTTGATGTTCTTGAAATAACTGAGGTCAGGGTAGTGAGGTAAGAAGGGTAATTACAGTATATGAGAGAGAAAGAAACTCAACAAAACAAGTAAATCTTAGAGAGGCTTCATCAGGGTGTCCATGCAATTATCAGGTAATTTTTTAATGTTGTTGTTTCTTTTTTTTCCATCAGTTTATATGGAATATTACGCATGTAGAGAAGATGAACTTGCCTTTGAATCTTTTCTGCTTTGGCAAACTTTTTCTGTAGCTCTTCAGTAAGTCTTTCACACATTCAGTGTTCCTAACCACCTTTCTTCTGCTAATGTCTCTTCTGGAGATGTGACTAAAATAAAATAAAGTAGTAAATCCCTTTTTTGTTTTTATGGCATTTATTTCAGCTCTTTTTCTTTTTTGTTATTCTTCTTCTATTAAAAAAACACCTTGACCACAGTAGTCTCTCCTCTTCTTCTCCCTGTTCCCCAGATACACCTCCCTTCTTCTCTAGATTCACAGTACCTTCAGAAAAGAACAGTCTTCCTAATGATATCAACAGAACACAGCATATCAAGGCTGGATAGGAAATCCCATAGGAGAAAAATAGTCTCACAAGCAGGCAAAAGAGTCAGACACCACCCACAACACATATATACACATATATAATCCTACAGTTAGGAGTCCCACAATAACAGCAAGCTCTAAAACTGTAACATATATGGAGAAGAATATATATATGGAGAAGAACTAACTCAGACTCATGCAGGATCTGTGATTGCCACTTCACTCTCTGAGTCCCAGTCAGCCCTACTAATTTGACTCCGTGGGCCAAGATCTGGTGTCCTTGAACCCTAAGGCTCTTACACTCCCTCACCCCCCTCTTTAGCCAAGTTCCCTGAAGTCTGTCTAATGTTTCACTGTGGATCTTTGTAAGTGTTCCCAACAGCTGCTTGAGAAAGTCTCTCAATGATAATTGGGCTAGGCACCAATCAGAATATGATTAGGAAGTGTTTCATTGACTTTTTTGTCAGTTCTGCTTGATTCTACCCTAGATCGCCAAGTAACCCAACTTCCAGATCATAGCCATCTAGGCAATGCTGGATATGAGGTTCATCTTATGACTTAGGGGCAGGACCAGACATTTAAGAGAAGAGCAAGCTCAGCATATTCCTCAGATTTCAACATGCTCAGTTTCTGTGACCTTCTGTGACAACACAGTCCACTGACGTCATCACAGACCCCAGCTACAGCAAGATCAGGAACATAGACCATGCCCTCACAAACAATTCAGGCCCAGATATTGCATGACCCCAGTGGGTACCCAAGTCATTCAGGGCAGCATAGCACCAGCATCAGCAAGAATCTTGGACACCACTATAGTCTCAGGTATCTGCCTAGACTCTGGGCATTTGCACAACCCTCAGTAGCAATAGGAGCCATGGACATCAACCCAGATTCTGGCTGTTGCTTGGTCATAAAAAAAAAAAAAAAAAAAGTTTCAGAGAATTTCTTTACAATTCGTCATACAAATACCTAATAAGTCCCAGAAATGCACTTGCTGTTCATATTCAATTATGTTAAACTTTCATAGATTAACATATTTCTGAGAATGAAAATAGAGTGGAGAATTATTGTGTCTGGAGGATTGTGCTAGAATGATTTAAGGTAGCGCTTCTATATCACCACTTCTTTGTCGGGGCTGGAAGCCTTGTGCTCACCTTTTATCTTTTTGGCAAGCAGCATTTTAACTTAAATTGTGTTCTTGACACATTGTGTACAGAGGTTTACATATGCTACTGTCCAAAGTGCAAAGGAGATTCTTTATCAAACTGATAGAAAGTCCAAAAACTATCCAATATCCCTTTGTTTTAGCTTTGACCACAAAATTGAGAATTCCAACCCAACAACCCTAGAATAACATAAGGAAGTAAACACTAAATTAGCTGCCACTAAAACAGAATTACTGAGAGTAAAGATGCCAAGGGGTGCAATAACTTATGTCAGTAATTGAAGCACTCAGGAGTCAAAGGCAAGAGGATTATTCATTCTGAGCTGGAGAAGATCAAGTTCTGTAATTTCCAGGGAATCCTGGTACACAAAATGAGACAATCTCTCAATGAATCCTAACTTAGAAAACAATTGGCAAACAAAGTTAGCATGACCTATCTGAGTTATTTGCTTCATCTTTAATTTGGTATTTATAAACACAAATCTATAAGTCATGCTTTGTGCAGTAACTATTTTATTTTAAAAACTTATTTTATGAATCAATCAAAATATATGTCCACACATTTATGATACCTTCAAATTAATATCATATGAATTATTACATGATGCTATTTTCATGTATGATCATTTTTGTTAAGATTAAGTCTCATTTTACTTGTGTCTGTGACATTAAAATACTAAATAGGTCACTCTGCTACATTATAGTAAAATTATCCTGATCCCCTTAGCACAGTGATAGGTTTTGAAAGTCAAGTACTGAATTACTATCTCAGGAAAGTTCCAAGGAGATAATCTCTCACAAAGATTCAGTAACATCTAGGTCCAATACAGAACATGTGAGAGTCTAAAAAAGGAATAAATGTCAAACTGGCAGGTAAGCTCCCGAGACTCCTACCCAAGTTCTATTTTTAGCTATTTTAAGAGAGATAAAAGGCTGCTAAGATTAGATTCCTTCTTTTGGCAGTCCTCTCTCTTTGAATTATCCTAGATATCCCTGACCATTCTAAAGTACACTGTAGGATTTTGCTCTTAGTGCAGTTTCTTTTGTAATGTAAATTAGGATCCTGTGGTATAAAATGGGTTTGTTAATTAATAAATGAGGAGGGAGACTTTGGTAAGTGGTAGCTGGCTATTCCAATCCAGTTGATTTTTTGTTTTCATCATAGATTTCTGTATCTTGAACCTTATAATTATTATTCCATCATTTTAAATATATTTTAAAGACAAAAAGAAAACAAATAAAAACAACTTATGTAAGTCACTGTGATAGAAATATGCTCATTTCCTCTCAAGTAACCAAACTTTAATTAATAATTGAATTTCTTGTTTGTTGCTCTAAAATCTTACTTACAATAAGACAAGAAAAAGTAAATTTAAGAAAATCAATGAGACATAAATTAGCATCAAGTTTCTAATAGGTAAATCCACATGTCAAGAACTATAGGGATGAAGTGCATAACATCTTTGAACTTTGAGAGACAGGAGTTTTGTTGATGGCACTCATAGTGGTCTCTCTAACCAACTGTTTCATTTCTCACAGAAATAATTCTCTGCAACCAACCACTTGTCTACAAATTTACACAGACAATTTCATCAACAATCAGCTTCTGAGTTTTAAGTTGGGCTCCACTGTATACAGAATAACATAATTTACCTGAGGATAGGAAACATTCCATGTACTAATAGCTACATAATTTCTCCTATTCAGTATGAGTTTAAGAAAAGCCTAAGGCTGTGTGTGAAATTAATAGATGCGTTTATCATATCAGCACTGCTATTTTTAAGATTACTTATTCTGATATTGCTAATATTTTGAAGCAGATGGCAGGAAGGTCAAAAAGCCCAAATACCTTAAATAACATTTAAACCATAAAATAATGAGAGCCTATTGAAAAAAATTCATATTCAAGTAGGAGAAGATATAATAGCATATTTTAATAGTAGCTATTGAAAACAAACTAGATTAGGGATATAACTGAGTTTGTAAAGTACTTGCTTTGCTAGTGTGAGAATTTGAGCCCTGGTTCCAAGAGATTAGGATTAAAGCGAGATACAGTGTTTTGTGCACTGTTGGGAACAGTTGGGGATTGGTCCATACTTTACAATCCTGTGTGATTGGGGGAGGAAAAGTTACAACACTTTTCATTCTCATGAACACACATGTTCTTGTGCCTACCCATATAGTAGCTAGAATGGAAACATCAGACCAACAGAAATCTTATCTATATTTCTAATATGATCTTCACATGTGAATTGTGTGTTCTAGCTATCATTATTTTTTTATTTTTAACAATTATTCAATTATTTTTCCCAGACAGATCAGAGTTTTACCACCATCCCTCCCTCCCCTCCTCTCATCCCTTTCCCTCTTCTGCCTGATCCACTTCTTTTTCTTCAAAAAAGGGTAGGCTTCTCATGTATACCAGTCAGCTATGATATAACAAGATTTGATAAGAGTAGTTACCTCCTCTCCCATTATCCTTAGACTAGGCAACCCAGTAGGAGTAAAGTTTCCAAAAAGCAAGTAAAAGAGTCATAGACAGATCCTGCTCCTAATTTTAGGAGTTCAAGAAAGGCAAAGCTACCCAACCATAACATCAGTCTAGGTCAGTCCCATGGTAGCTCTGTGACTGGCAGTTTAGTCTCTGAGTCCCTATGAGCCCAGGTTAGTTGATTGTGTGGATTTTTTAATGGTGTTCATGGCCTCTCTAGCTCCACAATCCTTCTTCCTCTTCTGCTACAAGATTCCTTGATATCCACTTAATGACCAGTCTCTGTATCTGTTTCCATCAGTTATTTGGTGAAGCCTCTGATGACTATTGGGATAGTCAATGATGTATGAAGAGAGTGGAATATTTTAAAGAATGATTTCATTGATTTTTCTTTGCCATTCACTCATGGTTAGTTTTATCTTAGGTTTCTGGGTTGTCCTGCCTCTGGGTCCTGACCCTCCAGTCAGTAGGAGCAATGGGCTTCCTCTCACAGTAGAGCTCTTAGATTGTACCACTCATTGGTTGGCCACTTCCTTAATTTTAATGCCACTCTTATCCCAATATATATTATAGGTAGGGCAAATTTGGGGGGTCCTAAACCCATCACTGGAAGTTTTACATGGTTACAGATGGCCAGTTCAAGCTCTGTATCTCCTACTGCTAAAAGTCTGAGCTAGGGGTCAACCTCATAGATTTCTGGGGGTTTCTACTGTAGTAGGTTTCTAACTCATCCCAGAGATGCCCCTTATTCCATTTGTCTTTCCCAGTACTCTTTCCCTTCATACTCTCCAAACTGATCCTTCTTGTTCCATGCTGACCCCCATTTCAGGTCCCTCCTCCTGTCCCACTTTGATGTCTCCACAGTGAGATTCCTGTATTACCCACTTGAGTCTTCATTTTTAGTTAGTTTCTGATGGTTTGTGGATGGTAGCACAGTTTTCTCTTACTTTTACAGGTAATATCTACCTATAAATGAGTATACTCCTTGTTTGTCTTTCTCTTTCTGACTCCCCTCATTCAGATTAATTTTTTTCCAGTTCCAACCATTTTATGGCAGATTTTATGATGTCTTTGTCTTTAACGTCTTAATAATGCTCCATTATGAAAATGCACCACATTTTCTTTATCCATTCTTCAGTTGATGGACATCTGGTCCACTTTCTGGCTATTATGAATAAAGATGACATGAACATGGTTGTTGAAGTGTCATTGATGAATGAGTGAGCATCTTTTTGATATATGCCCAGGAGTAATAGAGCTGGATCTTGAGGTACATCGATTTCCAATTTTTCAAGAAACTGTCACAATGATTTCCAAAGCTGTACAAGTTTGCATTCATAGCAGCAATGGAGAATTATTCCCTTTGGTCCACAGTCTCACCAGCATAAGCTGCCACTGTGTCTTTGAATTTAACCATTTTGGCAGGTATAAGATAGAATCAGAGTCATTTTGATTTGCATTTTTCTGATGGCTAATGTTATTGAACATTTCTTTAAGTTTATCTCGGGCTTTTGAAATTCCTCTGTTGAGAATTCTCTAAATCTGTAACATATTTTTAAAAATGTTATTCATTGGCTTATTGATGTCTAGTTTCTTGAGTTATATATTTTGGAAACCAGCCCTCTGTCAGTTGTGGGGCTGGTAATGGTTTTCCTATTCTGTAAAAACAGCTACATGATTATTTAATTAGAAGGTGAAAAGCCTTTGACAAAATCCAAAACCCCTTCATTATAAAAAGTCTTAGAGAGTTTATGAATACAAGAAATGTACCTAAACATAATAAAGACAATGTGCAGCAAGCCAGTAGCCAACATCAAATTAATTGAACAGAAACATAAAGCAATTCACAAAGGTGTCTACTCTCTTCATATCTATTCAATATATTACTTGAAGTTTTAGCTAGAGCAATAAGAAAACTAAACACAATCAAGGAGATATGAATTGGAAATGAAGAAATCAAAGTATCATTATTTGTAGATAGTATGATAGTATACAAAAGCAATCCTCAAAATTCTACCAGGTAGAATAGTTGATAAACACCTTCAGCAAAAGGCTAGATAAAATATTAACACAAATAAAAAATCAGTAGCCCTCCTATAAACAAATGATAAATGGCCTGAGAAAAAATTAGGGAAGCAATAGCTTTCACAATAGTTACAAATGACATAAAATATCTTGGTGTAGCTTGAAACAAGCAAGTGAAAGACCTTTCAATTCTTTGAAAAAAAATGAAGAAAGTATCAGAAGATGGAAAGATTTCCCATGCTCATTGCTTGGTAGGATTAACATAGTAAAAGTAGATATCTTGCCAAAAGCAGTCTACAGATTCAATGCAATCGTGCTCACAATTCCAACACAATTCATTAAAGAACTTAAAATAACAATGTTCATCTTCATATGGAAAAATAAAACCTAGGATAGCTAAAACAATGCTGTACAATAAAAGAACTTGAGGAGGAATCACCATCTTTGATTCAAGCTGTATTACAAAGTTGTAATAAAAAACTACATGGTATTGGCATAAAAACAGAGGTTGATCAATGAAACTGAGCCAAAGACCCAGATGTAAATCCATATACCTATGAACACATAATTTTCGATAAAGAGGCTAGAAATTTATAATGGAAAAAGGAAGCATCTTCAATTTCATACTCTAACTGGATGTTAGCACACAGAAGAATGCAAATAGATCCATATCTATCACCCTGTACAAAACTCAAGTCCAAGTGGATCAAAGACTTCAACATAAAATCACATATACTGAACCTGATAGAAGAGAAAGTGGGAAATAGCCTTGAACCCACTGGCACAAGAGACTATTTCCTGAACAAAACACTTTTAGTGCAGGCACTAAAACTAAAAAATAAAACGTGGGACCTCATGAAAATGAAAAGTTTTTGTAAAGCAAAGGACACCAGTTATCATTCTTTGTTTGATTTTTTTGTTTTTGTTTCTCAAGACAGGGTTTCTCTAAGTAGCCGTGGGTGTTCTGGAACTCACTCTGTAGACCAGGCTGGCCTCAAGCTCATAGAGATCCATCTGCCTCTGCCTCCCGAGTGCTGGGATTAAAGGCATGTGCCACCATTGCCTGAATATATTATCATTATTAATAGATAAAAGAGTAAATAAGATGTACTTTTCATTCTTTTCTTTTCTGTTTCTTTTTTTTAACTAAGGAAGATAATTATACTGAAACAATCTCAATTGCCTCTACATAAATCAAAAATAGGTGAAATAATTTTAAAATTCTTACCACAAGACATAGATAAAGGAACCATGCTGCTGAATTCTCAATGTTCCGGTTGTCTACATTTTGTACACCTGTGATTTTATGCAATATTCCATGTTTGCTGTAGAAAGGAGTGGCTTAGAGGGTAGTAGAGAACTATAGTTATCTCTGGTAGGAAGGTAAGATTGAGATAACATTAGAAATTGTGCTGGGCTAGAGAGTAACCGTAGCTGATTCTCTTCTTGAACCAATGGTACCACGAACCACAGGTAGGTTGACTAGGTTTCAAGTATCACACATGACTTCCTCATGTTGAGTGAGGCTTTAAGTCCAATTAAAAACCAATTTGTTACTGGCAACATGTGATTACCACCACTGTACCATTAGAACTATTTTGCCATACTGCTCATTGTTGTAGGCATTACAGCTTGGTAGGACTGTTAATTTCCTCCCTCCCTTGACAGCTTGCCTATTATTAACTTGTACTATTGAAGTTAGGCCATAGAAACGAACCTTTCAGGAAAGACTGATCTCTAATCTTGTGAATCCTGTGGCTGAAGGCAGTCATGAATAACAGTAATAGCTTATACTGCTTTCAGAGTCACATAGACCGCCTAACCAATTATGCGAAAGGAGGTTTCTCATGCATAGCACTGGAAATTTAGTTTATCTCCCAGGTAGGGGACATTTTTAGCCAAAGTGCCATAATTTTGTTTAGGATAAATATTGATTGTAAAAAAATTAGGTGAATTTAAAATACTATGTTTACTTGAGGCCTTATCAAATATTTTTGGTTTAATTTGTCCTTTCTTCCTTTCCCTTCCATATTGATCTCCTTCTTTGATCCCTAGTTACGTGCTTCCTCCCTATTTTTTATTTTCCCCTTCATATCATCTGTAACTTATGATTCCTCTTTCAAACCCCATACTGCTAGGCACATACATCCAACTCTGCTTCACTTATTTAAATCCTATAAGAACAACTGAAATTATTTCTGAAATCGTAGCTCCTGGAAAGTTGACCACACTCCAGTGCAAGACTACTTAGCTAAGAATATGTGGGTAGTATAAAACTCTCTTAATTTTATTGAAGTGGTTAAATGGTTAATTATTTGTGCCATGAAATTGTGATCACATTTACATAATTTTCCATTCAATAATTTAACATAGAAAAGCAAAGTCTACCTCTGAGTAAATTTAATGACTTTTCAATATCTTGACAAACAATAATTATACCATGTCAGGATTAATTATATAATGTGAGTAACCACTATAACATAAGATTGATATAATTTATTGTTATAATAATAAGTCTAAGTGTATTAATACCATAAAAATATGTTACCCATGAATATATTTATTATGATTTTGCTATTGTGCTTTATTTTCATTGTTTTTGTACATTCTTCATAAGGAAGCATTTAAGGTCAAGTAGAAACATACACTAAATTTTTTAACTTAAATTGTTTATATTTCAGCTCTGGAAGTCCAAGAGCTTGTACTGGCATGCCCTCTAGCCTGGGGATAGCTTGGAGATGAACTTCATGGCCAAAGTAGAGGCTCATTGAAGACCAGGGAGACAAACCAGTGAAATGGTTCAGTGGGTTAAAGCAATTGCTGACAAACTGAGTTTAATCCCCGGAAGGCACAGCTAGAGAGACCTGATCCCTGCAAAACATCTCCTGTCTTCAACTTATGTGTCTTGCCACATGAGTACAATAACACCCCCACACCCCAACATACAATTTTTAAGAAAAAAAGACTGGGGAATCACCTAATGTAAGAACACATAGATGCCAGAGAAATGATCTTTATCAAAGCACTCATGAAAACTAATCAGGACAATAGGAGACTATGTACAAAGGACAGCACCCCAATGTATATAAATGTCTTCCACCAAGCCACATCAACCTTTAAAGGGCACACTCAAACCATACTCAAATTAAAAAAGTAATTTTCCACAAAAGAAATTAGTATTTATTAGTGTTGTGAGTAAATATGTATAATTTCTTCCTTTTCATTATTATGACTTGAATATGAGGTTTAATCTTGTTACATTTATAATATGATCCCAAACTTATATTACTGCTATTTCAAGTCAAGACTTTAAGGATATATAACTCAAGTTAGATAATATCAAGATTTGGTGCCCCCATAATAGGGTTACCAATTTTATATCTAGGGAGAAATATTAAAGCTACTATACTCCTGCTTTCCAGATATGCGTTTTCTTTCATCAGGTTATAATCTGGTAAGATGTTCCTCAGTAGAATGCAAAACAGAAACTGGTGACATGTCCTGAGACATTCCAGTATTCAGAGCATGAAATAAAGAAATTACTATTCAATACATAGCTCTTTTCTTTCAGATTTTTTGCTATAGCATTTGAAAGGATCAGATAGCAACTGAATCTGAAGGGACATGAATGTATGAAAATAAGCAATGAACAAAAAAACCCACTAAGTGACCACATGATGAATATTGGCACTTAACATAATTTTCATAAAGTCCTGAGTGCTAGAAAAATACATTCATTATGTCTAGCTGTATTCAGAGATATGTTATGGGTATTTGGAAGTTGATACTGTTGTTCTCAAACACACCAGAAGCCAACTGGAAAGAACACAGAGGCAAATGAAATGGAAATGGGTTTGAGTATCAGTTAGGAACTGCACTGTACAAAAGGTGGAAAAAAGAAGGAAAATTTCATGATTTTTCATAACTCCTTTTTAGTTACTGCCATCTAGAGGATGCCCTAGACATATGTGGGTGGCTTTTCATAGCACTGAAATTTCAGTCACCGCTATAATCTTCGTAGTCACCCAGTTACATGAGCTTCATAAATAATGCTTCTATCTCTTGCCCACAATCATGTATTAGTTACCCCTAAAATTTTACCTCATAGGCAGGAGTTAATCTAGAACCACCCTCACAAGTTAAGATTTAAAAATCGTACTTCATTTTAAATGAAAAGAATACTGTTTGAAGCCTTAATATTTGCTAGCTTTGTTTGACAAAAGACAGAGTTCTTTAAAACACATAGGAATTTATTCGTCATTGAAACATTTTTAGACATAAGTAGAAAACAATACCATAACATCAATTAAAGAATAAAACTTCTGTGTAATTTAATTATCAAAGCATGTTTTGCATTAAGGTCCTGTCTACATGCATACTCTGTCACTTATATTAACAAAGACATTAAAGCACCATATAGCAAATGATTCAGTAATTAAAGATTTTGTGACACTTAACTTGAGGGAGATCTTTATAAGTGAGCCCTATCAGGGTTAAAACACATATTAAAGAGAAGAAAATCATCCGTGTTTCTCAGAGTAGGTAAAAAGTAGTAAATTGAAAGATTTTAAATGAATAAAACTGAGATAAAAATTGTGGGAATGGAGAAAGTTCTTCAGATTTCAGATTAGATAACAAAATATGCATCAATTTTGGTATATACTACTTCTTGGATAGTTAAAGTCTACTGAAATAATTATGGGAGATACCTGTGAAGTGATTTCACCTGTTCTCTTTTCTCTAGTCCTCACTCCAATTTGAATTTTAGTTTAAAAAGTATATAATTTTCTATTACATTATGATAGAATTCAACATTATTCATCAAGAAGCAGCAGCATTTTTAAATGGATATGTATCAATAACTCACAACTACTGATAATAACCTATCAGCAAAGTTCAGATAAAGACCATCATAGAGCTTTTGCAAATTACAAGTTCATTAACTATGCAGCATAGTTCAGCATTCAGTATCCCATGGACTTTTTATAATAAGTGTTAGACCATTTAGGACTGAGAACTCTCACACAAGATGCTCACTGTGTTTTAAATTAAGTTAACCACACAAGAAAGTCAAATGGTATAAAGAGAATGAAAGGGGAAAAGGAGTACAAATGTACATTTTCACACGTTTATCTGGAACATAATATTAGTTTATTTCATTTTCTGTTTTCTCATTTGGATTTGCATATTAATTGTTTAATATCTTTATCTGTTTAATGAATTACTTGATTTCTGTTATTGTACAAAGTTATTCTCATATATTTTTAGGAGAATTAAAAAGACAGGAAGCCAAGACATATCGAGTATACTGCTCTTACCATGATGTTATAGATGCAATAATACTAAATTTATAAAACACTCTAATGGAAACTTTGTTACAAGAACAAGGTCTGTAGACCTAACAAATAATAATTGGTTTCTATAATGACAAGTTTACATATCAGGTATATACGACAGTCATATCTACTGTTGACTATTAAGTAATTAACATGAATGATCTTATTACAAGCTTCTGTAATGAAGATTCATTGAAAAACCACACTGTACGATCCTCATCTATGAAAAAAAAAAACACATGACACTGTTATCAACCTCAGGCGACCAAAAGAAATTACTTTGGTGTGAACTGCATGATTTTATAAAGTTTTCCATATATTCAAAACTGTTTCTGTATTTAAAACTCTGCTTCATCTCCAAATCCTCCTTTTTCTGCTAAGAAATAAAATTAAATAAAAACATACTTTATCTTTTAAATGAATCACTAAATGGTTTGCTACTTTCTCAATTATTTTGTGACAGCAGTAGCATCAATAACAATCAATAGCATAGTCAGGTATTGATTGCATCTTTTCTATGATGCTTCCTAATAAATATTACCATTGATTTTAGAGACTCGTAGATGTGAAGTCTGATCCCCACTGCAACAATCTCTTAGACTAGAAAATAAGAGTCAGCATTGAAGGAAGAAACTGTGTCAAATTACATATGTACTAATTTGAAGAGAATCTACCAATACAAGTCTAGGGCAACTGAAAATACAGCTAAAACCTGTTTCTATATAGTACTATAGCCTACAGAATGGAAAAAGAGGTCTGTGAAATATCAATATGTTAATAACAGTTAATATTGTTGACATGAAGATGTATTCTGAAAAAGACAAATGTTGAGCTGAGATTCAACTGTTGCAGATTGCTTACCTAATATGCTTAGAGCTATGTGTTTTATCTCCAGTACCATATAAACCTCCATTTTAATCCCAGCACTCAGGAATAAAAAAGACTACAGTCTTATCCTTTGCTCCACATTGAGATTGAGGCCAGCATGAAATCCATGAGAACCTGCTATCTCAAGAGAGAGAGAGAGAGAGAGAGAGAGAGAGAGAGAGAGAGAGAGAGAGAGAGAGAGATATCAAAGAGAATCCTGGAAAAATCTACCTGGAAAGGGAGAAGGAAGGAGAGTGAAAAAATATTTATTACTATTTATTCTAATATAGAAAATATAAATTAAAGGAATATTAAGAAATAATGAAGTTAAAAATCACTGTGTTTTTAAACAAAGAGTAAGAATAACAGATTTATACAATAATCATCAATGAGTGATAAAAATATGTAGACTAAAAATGAATGATGATAATATTAATTATAGAGTTACTAAGTATATGCCTATATAAGACAGAGGAAAAATTAATAATGTCATCAAAATGTAAATGTTTGTCAATAAACATTTTGATTATCTTATATTTAGAATGATGTATAAACATTCACAAAGCCATTTAGCGAGCTATGCTCCATTTTATTATGGTATAGTGGTGTCTAATTATTTAGAAAAGCACAGAGGAGCAAACATTAACACATTTCTGTCAAATAGAATGACTTGACAAAGTTCCCATTAAATTATTTTTCAGACATTGTAATATTTGCATAGTTTCTATAGATTATGATGTTGACTAGTATATACAAGCTAATAATTAATACTTGCTTTAACAGTTGTCATTTATGGAATTCCTGAATAATTAATAATTTATACTTATATATTGTATCCATGTTATGACCCAACAGAACCCAATTTTTATTTCAATTTTTTCCATAATAAAAGAAATGATAGATACATTCCATGTTTAGCATACACGTGACCAAACTGCAATTAGATGATACTTTTGAAGAAAATATTGTGTAGTACCTTAAGTGTGACACTCGGTACAAATTTCTGCAGTTAGCAAACATTACACCATTAATCGTTAGACAGATGTCTACCCTATTAGCACTAGCCCTCATCAGGAGCATTTTCTCTTTTTTGAGTAAAATGTTTGCTTCTCTCTTTCTTGAGTCTGTATATTATATACTGTTTCCATTACATGCCTTGATAAGGTTATTTCTCAGAATATAACTGATAACTTATTATGAAATCTTTCTTGACACAGACACTTCTTGGAGACATAGGTGTAGAAAAAATCTATAAATTCCTAGTCTGTTATGTTTTAATTCAAATTCATTTCACATTCTCCATCAGAGGTTATATCTTTACATATATTTTTTCCTGACTTAAATAACTTGGAAAATACTGGCAGTTTGGGGAGATGGCTCAGCTGGTAAAGAATTTGAGCACAAGCTTAAGGACCCAGTTCCAACCAGGTGCTCATGTAGTAAGGTATGTGTGTGTGCATCTTGTAGGCTCATATTTCTATATGGGATGGCAGCTAGGCTCTGAAGCCATAGGGCCTACCTGAGGTAGTCACTGTAGCCCTGCAGACAGGCTGTCACTGCCCCAACAAAGGTCAGGATGTTGTTGCTCCTTTCCCTGTAATTTGGAGGATGCCTTATAGAGATGCTGATGCAAGTCTACGTGACAGCTAGCATACACAGCAGACAAGGTAGATGCGGACTTGACAAAACGCCATTCACCTGGTTACCTAGGAGACAGGTCTGGTGTATTTTCCTGCCCAGCTTATGTGTTGGTATAAAAGCTGTTTGGAGAATAAACGAGAGGATTTCTTCAGGAGGAATTCTTCAGGATGAGAACTCAGAACTTCATGAGGGACCACTGAGAATCTCCCTCCCGATAAAGCCATGTGAGTTGTGTCTTTATTTCTGTCTCCTCTACGCTGGTCAAGAGAGAGAGTTTATGTTGGGGTCTATTCTAGAGAAATAATTTATGATCCAGGCTAGAACTCAACAAAAAATGTTTTTAAAAATGTCAACTATGGGCTCAGATATTTGAGTATTTGGTTCTAAATCAGGCACACTGGCGGTGTTGGGTGGTATGAGTCAGTGGAAGAAATATGTTACTACTGTCAAACTATGAAATTTCAATGTCAGACAACATTTCCAATTAGCTCTGTCTGCTTTCTGCTAGTGGCTCAAGCCTTCAGTTCTCTGCTGTCACAGTTGCCATGCTTTCTTACTACTGTGCGACAAACACATTTTCCTTTGAAATATAAGACAATACAAAGTTCCCCTTCTTTATGTTCCCTTGGTCATGTGCTTTTTCACAGTAGCAGAAAAGTAATTAAATTATTTTTATTTTATTTTATTTTTTAAATAAATAAAACAGTAAATAAACATTCAGTAATTGTGGGAGTTGGTATAAAAATGAACTCCACAGGCTCATAGAGAGCGGCAGTGTTAGGATGTATGCCCTTGCTCGAGGAAGTGTATCACTAAGGGTAGGCTTGGAGGTGTCAAGTACTTAATTCAGGCATAGGCTCTCTTTCTTCTTGCTATCTGCTGATCCAAATGTAGAACTTTCAGGTACTTCTCCAGGACCGTGTCTGACTGTTGACTGCCATTATTACCACCATGATGATAACAGACTATGGATCTGAACAGTTAACTATCCCCAATTCAGTGTTTTCCTTGGTTAGAGCTGTGTGGTCATGGGGTCCCTTCACAGCAATAAGACACTGACTAAGACATCAACTGAAAAAAAGCAACTCATTCATTTAGAGTTTCAGGATCATTTCTAATTTAGCCATTATGCTTTAAAGTGGAATAATTTTACAGAAGTTAATTTCCTGATTCATGAAGTGTATCATGCTACAGAAGCAAAAAAATATTTAATATATATCTTTTCAGTTACAATTTAGAGTCAAATATTAACATAAAAAGAAATTCTTTAATCTTACAAACTTTGTATTGATTCTTGATCTATCTTCACTTCAGCACTAAAATAACTTTGCACTTTGAATGAGATATATTGCTTGGCATTCTTACAAATATGCTGAAATATATCCATTATGACCGTGTACCAACTATTAGACAGTAATATCTAGAAAGTCATTCTCACACTCAGAAGGCAAAAATGTACTCAAATATCTCTTTCAAATATGCTTCAATGTCTACTGATAGTCACTGGTTTTCTTCTTTGTGCAGGATGTTGGGTGAACCAAAAGAATCCAACGATCTTGACTATAAGATTTTGACTTCATCATATGTTTTCTCTCCTAACTGTTGGCATAAACCAGACACGTCATTGCACTGATAGTGTTCAAGTGACAGAGAAGAAATATTAAACAAGTTTGTAAGCCTTTGCTTGTCTATACTGATAAAAGGGAATCAAAAAAGTTAAATTCACAATCATTATCATCGGAACACACCCCCACCACACACACAGAGTTGAATGAAAAATAAGATTCATGTGTCCTATGACAAAATCATATTTTTTACTTCACTGCTTTAATTGCAAACTGCTAAGAAACCAAGTTAGAATTTAAAAAAAATGCTAAAATTAGATATTTTGTTTGACCCTTTGTTTGAGTTTTGAACAGACTTCTGTTGCATTTATAATACTAAGATTTTAAATTGTCTAGCTTCATGAGTTCATGCAAATGTCATCATTCTACAGATGCAAAGAGTTTCTGTAGTTTTACTAAATGGGACAAGAACTTAATAGTCTAATCCTGCTCATTGCATGAACATTCCAAGATAATTCAGGGAACAACCTAGGGCAAAGATGACTAAAACAGAAACAAAAGAAAGGAAAACAAAAGCAAAAAGCAATTATAGCATTTGCAGGGAGATACGATTTTGAAAATCTGCCTTACAGATGAGCAATTACTAAATGATATTGTTGGCTATAGTTACATATTTTCTTAATGTATAAAGGTTCTCTTTACATGTTTTTAAGAATTTTAAGCATATTCTAACAGTTAAATATGTTATTATTTGGCATCATCCTCAGATAATGCTCCTTACCTGTTTTTTCACCCACCAAACTAAGTGTCTAAATGCAAAATAAGGTAAATATAACTTACTTTCAGGTAAAAATAGTAAAGACCTATATATGGAGCCTCTAATAATGTTAATTACCCAGAGAAATATTTGTGTTTCCTGATTATAAAACGAATGAACAAACAAACACAGAGACAAATAATAAATATATGGTGTGGTAATAAAGAATCCAGAGTAAAACAGTCATGATTTTATCCAATATTAGTCTCACACTAAAGCATTTATCTAGATTTCTCAACTTATCCTCTTCAATTTTCTTAAACTAATTTCATCAGTAATTCTGACCCAAAATAATGCCATTGGACACATGGTGAGAAATCACAGACCTAGTACATGGAATTGAAATGTTTATCTGTGTTGTTCTGAACTACAAATCAAATGCACCTAACAAATTTGTGCACTCACATCAGTAAGAATTCAAATGCTGTTCTGCAACTTTCATGTTGTCTCCCATTATAGTCAGCCCATTTGTTTTTATTCCTCTCCTCTGCCCTTTTAGCTGTAATGTAGCCCAGCACTCCTAGAACTCTGGGAAAGCTTTTCAGCAGCGCTCCATAATGTTCTGCTTTGTTTACATGGCTTTCTGAGTAATTTCAAGCACTTCCTTTTGCGCATTTATACCCAAGGTACTTTTTACAACTGCAAAAGATAATAAGGCTATAGAGATGCACAGTGCTGAATAGAAATGGTTTCTAAGCGCAGAGAAATATGCATTGTAGCCTAAGTATCTCTATCGTGTCTATATATACCTAAGGTTATTTGTTAAGTTTCTAAGGACGATGCTATTCTGTTTGTGTATAGTTGTTTTCTATTGCATATCAGTAAAACAGTGGTAATAAAATTAGTATTGATCTTAATATGAGAGACACTGGGGAATCGTGTAATGAGTAGCTTAAGTTTTATCATAAACTGAATTTATGTGTAAAGAGAAAGTTTTAAAGAATACACCATAGATGAAGATATTATTATAGGATTACTGTGACAACAGTTATATTATATGCACAAGTAGTTACTGTTCTAATGAGAAAGGCAATCGGGAGTGATCACAGTACTGATACAAGAGAAAGGCTGGACTGAATGTAGAAAATTGCTTAGCCAGAGGGTATCCATTTGGGTAAACAAATGTGATAGAGTTGCTGTTTAAAGGAAAAAAAAAGGAAAAAAGAAAAATAACGTGAGTTGTTTCTGTGAAAATGTGAGTAGCGGAAATTTCTAATTTGGATTTAATGTGGCATGTGTTTGCATATTCTAAAAATGATTAACAAAGATGAAAATTAGCATTATAAGTTTTATATTCTTGATTTTACAACCCAAACAACAACTTGATCAAATGGTCAAATTAAATGAACTCTTCATCAAAGAGTGTGGAAGTAAGTACATTTAATGACTTCAAAACTTCAGTTAATTTGATCTAATGAATGAACATCAAGGAAACAGAGCTTGGAAGGTAAAAGAAACAAAACTGCCTATTAATTAAAGTTTAATTTATCTCTGTTTAAAGGTGCACACGCTCTGTTTAAAAGTGTATGCCATTTGCAGTACACTTACACATTTCCCATGTAAGTCATTAGGAACAAATAATAACTAATTGTTGTGCCAGTACCTTTAGAGCAAAGAAAACAGAACAAAAATACCTATAACAATTCAAGCATACTGTATTTCCTCATTAATGCTTTTAAAATATAAAAAAGTGAAAGAAAATAAAATGCAATAATACACATGTAAATGAAGAAAAATGAATTATTTTTGATTTCATGCAAGTTCATTGTCTTATGCTTTTGCTGAACAGGAAAGCATCATAACTAATTTTGCTGTCAAAGCCAGTGACAATTTTATTGGTCTCATTGATCCATCCATTTGTACTGCTTAAAGAGATTTAGACATAGGAAAGAGGTTAATGTCATTAAAAAGGGTTCTGTTTTAGTACAAAGTGTAATCACTTCTACAGCATTAACAATAGAATTGAATCAACAATATGTAATCCTGTAATCCTTATAATCTTTTTTTTCCTTTTTTTATTAAAGATTTCCATCTCCTACAAATTCTTATAATCTTAATCTTGATGAGGATTTATGAAGAAAATACTAATAAGGCATGATTCAGGGGCCAACATATCTGTCTTAGGGTTCTATTACTGTGAAGAGACACCATGACCACAGCAACTCTTATAAAGGCAAACCAGTAAATGGGGCTGGCTTACACTTCAGAGGTTTAGTCCCTTGTCATCATGGCAAGAAGTATGATGGTATGATGTTTTAGAAGAAACTGAGAGTTCTACATCTGCATCAAAAACAGCAGGAAGATCCAGAAACATTTGGCCTCAATTGAGCAATAGAATCCTCAAAGTCCACCCCCATTGTCACACTTCTTCAACAAGGCCACATATACTGGAACAAAGCCACACCTACTAATAATGCCACTCTCTGGGGACCAAGCATTCCAATTTATGAATCTATGGTAGACCATTCTGATTCACACCAACACAATATCTTTTAAGAAAAATGTTTTATAAAGGACTAGATGTTACATGATGATCAGCTGATATAAACAATTAAATTCCAAGTGATATTTTAAAATGCAACATTAACTACAATCAACTTTATATTGAAAATTAAAAATCTTTAATGACACTTTCTGAAACTTGTGTAAGAAATGCAGCTGCACTGGTTTCTATGATGTAAGAGAATGAATATCTTTCAATGGATATCTTTTAAGTATTCTCTCTTTCTCTCTTCACTGTTCTATCTCTATACAATTATAATTATTTATGTTTCATTAACTTAGCCTTTGGTTTATTTCAATTGTTCTGTACTTGCCCAACTGGAAGTCTTTCTTGATAGCAATAATGCGTAGTATATGCTGACACTGCTTTGAATATCAGTTAATTGTATGTGTCTAATTAAACATTTTATATTACTGGCACACTTATTTGCTAATCAAGTATTGTGTGTACTCATTATACAATTGCAAATCTCTTAATATATCTACATTCTATTAGTTTAGAGGTGAATATTGTTTTCTCCAGTAGAACCTCCTTATGCCTTTTTCAAATCAAATCTGATTTTAAAAAATTACTGTGTGCATTTCAAATTATTTGGAGTGTTCCTTTTTATATAAAATTGTGATTACTTGTTTGTCCAGGATTTTAAGACTATTAAGTACTAGAAGTTGGGAATTTGATATGCCATTATTTCTAAGAATTTGATTTATTTTCCAAATCCTGATAGAGTTCCATTACATTTGCTTGTGCTCTTACCGTCTCATAACAAGCATGGCCAGCATGGGACATTTTTCCTGATAGCAATTTTTTACCAAACTTTGTCAAAGATCAAGGTCACTGTTCTTAATATGAAAGTACTTCACATTCTTTCTTATTGTTCTTGTTTGTAGTCATTTGAAAAACATGTAACCCATCTTTTCTAACCAACATATCCACTATTTGCTTTGTCTGAGAAATCATCATTCTGTACCTCATCAACGCTGGCATTCAATCTGTTCTGACTTCACTTCATGCACACATGTTCATTTAATGTTTTACTCTTGCTACTGTTTCGTTATCATTGTGATTGCTATTTCACCAGTTTGTTTTGGTAAATGAAGAACCAAAAATTTGCACTCCCTTCACAATGTCTGCACTGTATGTAGGGATCTATGCTCTGTGTAGTAATTTAAATTTGGTCAAACATTAGAATTTTGAAATGCTCACCTAAATGAGATCTTTAACAATATCTATCTTTGGATTAGCATAGTGAACAGTAAAATAAATAGAGACCCTTCACCATTGATTATTCTTTCTGCTTCTATATATTCCAAACAAATCTATTAAGTTCTCGGTATAAATGCTATCATGTAAACAGCTCGATATTTTAAAATAATTGCACTGTTCCAAAGTGCTGAAAGATTTCTAAGAGGAGTATTTTCATGATTGCATATGTGACATTTAGATCACTTCCAGTATCTTATGAGGATAATTAAACCCCCGGGCTTAAGACTCTTTATTAAAAGTCACAAGAATATGTTACTTGACATTTTTCCACATGCACATAAACCCTCTGAATGCAAATTTACTCTAAAAAGAAAAGATTTGAAAGCTGATATCATCACGGGAAATATTTCTATCAACTTACACTATTGAGAAAAAGCATATAAAGTTAGTTATGAACTTATATCTCTTGCTACACTGTACACACTGAGTTGTTTTAATTTTAAGTTACTGAAACTCAATATGTGTGATCTTAGTGCATACTTCATACCAGAGAAGTGTAATCATCTTTTAATTTATAGTTACTTCCACCAGGGAGTATTTTGTTTCTCTTACTTTTTGTTCATTTTTCTCTCTGTGCCAGTTTCAAAGCCTCTGAAAAAGGCTTTTTTATAAGTTATGTTATGACTCATTTGACACTCAAAGATGACAAGTTGTGAAATGTCCTAAGGCAATTTTCTGTCTTTTAAAAGTCTTGCTTTTTATAAATACTCATGAATTTCAATATAGAAGTATAAATACATTTCATAATGAATTTTTTGCCTGGCTAAGAATTTTACATTCTGCTTTCTTAAAGTCCACCAACACTAATTGTGCTTTTTTTCAGAGCCCTTCATTGTCTCTACATCATGTTAGGACCAACTGTGACTCATACACAAGCATGTATAGACTCTAAATGGAGTATTTTCATTTTATATTAGTTGATTTAATATATTCATTTTCTTGTAATATATATCTAGGGTCAATTTCTAATATTTATAGTTGAATTTATAATTCACTAACGAAAATCAGACATGTGTAAAACTCATAATGCTAAGCTGCTTTTTCATTGAAGTCAAACTTTTATCAATAATCAAATGATTTGTTAGTTTCAGACACAAAAGATAATGTATATGACACCATTGAAATAAAAATTAACATTTCAGTAATCTTTAGTAACAGCAAAAGCAGAGAAACAGTAAAGCATGATAAATCTGCACAGTGATTGAAATCTAAATTATATTAATTTATTTATTTTAGTAAGCATTTTAACAGGCCTTTACATATATCATGGAACATAGGACTTAGATCTATATAGTAAGAAAAGAATTATCTCATCCCTTCTTACTTTAGAAGAGTGAAGAACAGCATAGATGCATATCAAGCTGACAACTACTATAAATGATGTATGAGCAAAGATCCTAATTTCCCACTGAGGATATTATATGGGCCAAGGCTTCAAGAAAACCAAAAGTGACCATATAGATATTATGTAGAAGAATGTTTCAGGTATCCTGATGATAGTGTGTTAGTAAAGAAATGCTGTGTCAAGCCAAATTTGATCCAAGACTGTTCTTTGTTATAGTGATACGGACTGAATTTTCTTAACACTAGGCTGTTCAAGTGATGGCTAATTTTTAAGTTGATAAATTTAAACTTAATGTTTATCACCTTCTGTGTAGTCAATAATTTAAATTATTATTTTTAGTAGAGAAATTGAATAAATTTCTAGTAACATTAAGAAATCTAGTAGTTCATGCTGTAGAGAAGAAGGCTCGGTGACTAAAAGCAGTCGCTGCCACTCAGAGACTTGAATTTCCTTCTGCATATCAGGCAGAAAACAATTGCTTGCAACTCCACCTTTAAGGTATCTCATATCTTCTTTTGACCTCTGTCAAAATATGGCATTCAAACACACACAATATGCATAAATATACACACAAATAAATATGATTGTATAAATAGAAATGGATAAATACAATATTTTGTGTGAACATCATTTGGTGAAAATAACTGAAAATGGTGGGGGGGGAGAGAGAGAGAGAGAGAGAGAGAGAGAGAGAGAGAGAGAGAGAGAGAGAGAAGCTTTTCCTAATGTAATAGGGCATAAGTGTTACCTAACTTTCTGTAGGGCAGGTTTGAGTCTTCATGTTTTTGTAATTGAATAGCCATTAGAATAGAAATTTTTTAGATGCTTCCAATTAATATTCCTGATTCTAGATTATCAAGGGTTAGAAAGTAGGGCTCAATTCTCATTCTGAGGAAGGTATCAATCACTTCATGGACTTTTTGTACCTTTCTCTTTTGATTGGCATCTCCCTGTAGTCTATGATCAGGAACCCATAACAAAAGAATGGCATTTACTTGACCAACAGGGCTCCACTAAGTGCAAAAGAGGAAGATTACAGGCCTTCTGGGTTGTTAAAAAACTGCCTGTGTTCCTGCTGCTGTTCTCTGTAATTTAAAGATAGGTTCTAGGTAGTCATTATGGATGGGTGCCAAGAATGATGGAGACAGAAAGAAATGCAGTCAGTGCCTTGAAATACAGTCATCTTGGAGAAAGTCTTAGAGTCACACAGGTTGTCAGCACTTTCTTCGACACAAGGACACTTAGAAGCATTCTTGTGCTAGGATTCGAGTATTGATTTTCTATGGTTAAATGCACATGAGTCTTCAGATTTCACATGTGACCAAGAGGACACAAATTTGGGGGATGCATTTAGCCAGAGGGTATGTCAAGAAGTTGCTTCATAAAAAAGGCCGGGTGATGGTGGCACAAGCCTTTAATCCCAGTCCTCCAGAGGCAAAGGCAGGTGGCTCTTTTTGAGTTTGATGCCAGCCTAGTCTACCAGAGCTGGTTACAGAATTGTTACTAATGTTACACAGAGAAACCCTGTCTCGAAAAACCAAAGGGAGAAAAAACTGCTTCATACAAATTCTTACAAAGAAAAATTAATAAAGGAAAACAATACCCTTTCTTATTACTTTCATTTTCTACTCTCTAAAATCAAGTATATATCATACACTCATCAGCAACAACATCATGTTTTACAGGGTGCTCTGTAAGGAGCTATCTTCTGCTAAAACTAAACCGCTGTCAGCATTCTGCAGAGAGTATCATGGGTGCCCAGTTTTGCAGCATAGTAGATTCAATAATACTTAACTTTAGAGATAGCATGCTTTTAACCTGTGAAATTTGCTCATGCATTCACAAGTGCTAAATTTCAGTATTTCCATATGCTGACACTTATTTCCAAGCATAAAAGACTATCCCAGCTCTCTGAAATAACACTTCACCCTTGATAGACACATGGACTATATTGTCAGGCAATTTGATGATTAAATAAGCATAGTGAGTCTTTGTAACAACCTGCTGTGATCTTCTGAGGTCAAAGAAAAATAACACAAATGTGTTTTCTTCCTGGTAGGTTCAAATAAAAGCAATTTGGTATCTGGAGTTCCCTACTAGAGAATACCACTGGGTAATCCACAGAAGGAAGGGAACCTACAGGGCTATGCCCACTGAAAAGGTGAAGTTCTCAGTGGGACTGGCTATTTTCTTTAAAAGTCGGGTGAGGAATTATATTGTTTCTCTGGCCTAATGCAAAAAGTGAAAGCAACTGGTGACTGACAGAGACTTTTACCATAAAATAGATTTGCTTGTAGAAATATTTCAGTAAAATAATTTTTTCTCAGATAAAAAAACGTTTTCTTAAAATCATAATTGTTCTTGAAAATATTATGCTATATTAGCAGTATTAGAAAGAAATTTCAATTTACCTGTACTACTCTTTTTTTTATTATTGTCTTCTCAATATCTGTGAAGAATTTTTTTCTTTCTCATTTTTTTTTATTAAAAATTTCCATCTCCTCCCCTCCTCCTCCCCCTTCTTTCCCCTCCCTTCCACCCATACCCCCACTCCGCCCCTCTTCAAGCCAAAGAGCCATCAGGGTTCCCTTCACTATGTTAAGGAATGACTAGGGAAAACTACAACATGATGCTCAACTCATGAGACAGAAATTTGAAAAAGTCTGAATTTGAGGCCAGCCTGCTCTATGTAGCTAGCTCTAGGCTAGCTGGAATTATATAATAAGACCCTGAATTAATGAATGAATGAATGCGTACATAAGTAAATAAAACAAGGGATTGATGATGTCAAAATATTTGACTTTTATATGACAAAATAAAGGGAGTAGATATTTTTCATGCTTTGGGGTTTGAAAGATAAAAATATGATCTCTTATTCTGTTCTAGGCCAGACAGTGGTGATACACGCCTTTAATCCCAGCACTCGGGTGGCAGCGGCAGGCGGATCTCTGTGAGTTCGAGGCCAGCCTGGACTACAAGAACTAGTTCCAGGACAGGCTCCAAAGCTACAGAGAAACCCTGTCTTGAAAAACCAAAAACCAAACCAAACCAAAACCAAAACAAAACAAAACAAAACAACAACAACAAAAACATTCTGTTCTAAATAGAATACATTTCTAACACATATCCCATGAGCCATATTTTATTTTGTAATTTTGTTTTTGTTTGTTTGTTTTGAGACGTGGTCTCAGTAGCGTTCCTGTTTAGTCTGGAATACAGTGTGTAGGTCAAGCTAGCCTCAAACTCACACAAATGCCCTGCCTTTATAGAGCTTGATTAAAAGCATATTCCACCAACCCAATCCTTGAAGCTGCATATTTGACTTCCTCCAGTTGGATTATTTTTATTTATAAAAGAAGCATAGTATTGGGAGAAATATAACTCTTCTTCTGTTCTACTGCATAGTGAAAATAAATTGAGAAGTAAGATACTTAAACCATTAGCTATGGTAACTATAAATCCTGAACGTAAACAATATTTTTCCATGCTTTCATTCTATCCACGTGACAGTTGAACAGTTACTATCTGCCTAATATAGAAGGAAATACTGGGGGAAAATGTTTTAATAAGGTACACAGAAGCTTTCTAGAAAGATGCTTATTTTTGTGTATGTCTGCTAACCCATAAATATTCATCCATTTCACATCTGAGAGAAAGATAAATATCATGATGAAAATAGCTTTTGATAAAGGCCAACAAGAAAGAAGCTGGGCTTAAGCAAGATGGACATGGCAGGAATTTTTGGAAAATGATCCTTTGTTCGGAACATTGGAGACCACTAATGATTTTTTTTTGGTAAAGATCATTTGAGAAATAGACACAGAGATTATGAATGGTAATATTATAGAAGCAGGGAAATAAATGAAGGCATGTATCTTTGGGTAGATAAATCATATATATATGTAAATATACATGGGCCTATGTAAAAGAAATATTTAATAAATTATGTTAAAGTGTTGAAGTCACATGACAGAGCTATCTGACCAGTACTTTTCATTTAATTACAGAATATATAAATTCTTACACTGAATATCTTTCAGTACTAGATATTCTTTATTAATTATGTGCTTCATATTCTTAATATTTCTGATAACTTAAATGCTATCTTCACACCATGTTATACCATTTAAATTTTGTTTTACTTTCACTTTTTTATGCTGTATGGTTCTTAAAATGAAGCACAGCTATGTGCTTAAGTTGCAGTCTGAGAGAAGGAAGCACTTAAACATCTGTAGCTATGTATGGACAGTATGCATTCAAGTGATTTTTTTTCTGTGATCATTCTAAATCTAATGTGCAAACCCATAGTATTTTTAAGGAAATACTATATATAGCATGCCTACCTTACAAAAATTAAGCAAGTTTATTTCCTTTTAAGAATTCATGACATTATTATACTTTCTATAATATCAAAGATTGAAAAAAATGATGAAAGTTACCCTTCAAACTTTATCAATTATATTATCCAAGGTACCATTGAATCATGTTCTGTAAGTTCTAGGAGAGGAGAATGTCTGATTAGTAATTTTTGCACAATGAAAAATAAATTTCAATCACACAGTTAATTTATTTTATATAAAATGGTGTCTCCTGTTTTTCCATTATAAAATACAATAAAATGTAATATAACAAATATTGATTTTTGCAAACATAGTGATAAATATGAACAGAAATAAACCATGGTGTGGAACTGAAGTAGAGAAGCAGTTATGGAAGTGAGAACTTCTAGGCATCAGTGAAAATGGTACCCAGATCTAGAAAGAAGTCAGTTCCTAACACAGCAATTTCTGACAGCTCTCAGCTACACTACTGTGCTAAGCTGCACCCTCTTTGGGGTTTGTGGCATATCCTGAAAGCACCTAAGATTGGTTTTTAGTGGCATTTTTTTCATGTTTTTCTTAAGAAGTCACAAAGTCAAAATCATTTCTGCAAAGTAGATTCCTCTTTTTTGTTTTACTGTGTGCTTTATTTCTGTTACAAAACATCAACCTTGGTTGCCTAGAGCCAAGAGAAGCCTCACATTTCTAAAAGAGCCACTCATAATTAAACTTTCTGTTGACTAAAATATTCATTGTTCCACAAAATTCAGACTTCAATTTAATACACTTAAATGTGGCCAATACTTAGGTACTCTGACTTAGGTACTCCTTTAACACTACCCACCAGTCTTTAATACAGCTCTCTTTTGATACATATGTGTGCGCATGCATGTGTGAATATGTCTGTGACAACTTTGTTGGGCTACATTGTAAAGTAGTTATTTAAAATATACCTATTTGTAATGAATCAAACAAATTGTTAATACATACAGTTTCAACCTTGATCTTAAGTTTTCTTAATCTTTTTGTTTTGATGTTTGTTTTACATTGCTTTTTTGTTAATGGTTTTCCATTTTGTCTTGGGTTTTGAAGCAAAAAAAATCAGTTCTTGTGTCCAACACTGACCTTAGGTTTGGTATGTAGCTGAAAATTATCTTGAACTGATTCTACCATCCCATATTATCTGGCAGACCTTTCCAGAAAGTGTGAAATTTCAAAGACAGTTCCACCTATATTGGCAGTTTGTCAGACACTTTCTTCCGTGTCCTTTAGAATGTCTTGTAGACTCTCACGAAGCAGGAACCCTGAAGTACGGTCTCACCTTCAGCCAAGTTAAGCAGTCATTTCACTGTGGGTCCTGCATGTCCAGTTCATACAGCATAGCATCAAGTAGTCCAGGCAAGAGCAGTTTCTTGCCCAAATGGCTAACAAATGCCAGAAGGAGCCTCTTCAGTGCCCATCATCCTCATGAAGTAGAGTGGTGCTGCCGAGAGCAGATGTGTCTCATATCTTGAAAAGTCCTATGTTATTAAAATATTTTAAATGCCATAGTCTTAAAGTCTCTGAAAGACTTGAAGACTACCTAACTGAAATCTCTCTCTATATACATGGAAATCTAACTAGCGTGACTACAAGCTTGATTATCATAAATGATTATTTATTAACCTATATTTCTTAATTATACTTGCATTTTAAATGAGCTATACAGACAACATACCTTAATCAAGAAAATAAATATACAAATAAAAAAATTATATGATATTTGCATCAATAAATCAAGGTCCACACCAATGAAAGTATTCATCTCTACATTATGTCCCCCTTTAAAAGTAAACAAACATTTATAAACAATGTTTGGGAATATGGGCATAGTTCTTTCCAAACTGCTTCCTGCTTTTTGTGAGGCAAAGTAATTTTTTTTGGGTGTGGGGTGTTCATACCAAACTTTCATTGGGTCTTGGTCCATCAAAGCACTTTCATCTTGAAAAAGTCCACAGGTTCTCATCTTCTGTGGAAACAAAAGCAGAACCTCTTTTCCAATGTAAATTATCATTACCCATATTTTGAAGTCAAGACACCTTTAAGAAATACTTATTGATTTATCTTACCAGCCTGTACAATAAAATGTCTCTCTGTATTTAGCTCCTCCACTGTCAAAAAATTAAAGAAGCCACAGTTACTTTATTAGTAGAAGTAAAACTAGGCTGATTCCAGATTTGGCTGCTACAAAGAGTAATATTATAAAGCATAGGTGTGTACATAAATCTGTCATATGCTGACCTTGATTCTTAATTTCAGTGTGGTTTGACTGAGTTACATTCCCACCAGCTATGTTTTCGTTTACTTGATTATATTTTTTCTGATTGGGATGTTATCACACTTCATTATAGTTTTGATTTATATTTCACTTATGACTGAGTATGCTGGACATGGTTCATTTATTTATTGATCTTTTGAATTTGTTTGAAAAGCCCTTTTTAAGGACTTTTCTCAATTTTTGATTATATTATTTTATGTGTTTAGTTTTGAGTTGTTTATTTTGGGAATGAATCTTTTAGTGTGATGGGCACAGATTTATACCCATCCAGTCTGTTTTGCTACATAAAGCACTTTAAATTAATGCAATCACACTTTGTCTTCTTCTTAAGATATTGAATTAATCTCTTATGAATTACACATTAGTTGTCTCATACATGTTCACTGTACACAAATACATGCTGCACTAAAACAATAAAAATGCTATCATAAAGTAGCATCAACAATAAAATAAACCCAATATTTTTCTTCTCTCAAATGTTTAAAAATTATAGTTCTTTTCTCCCTTCATTTCTCCACATAAGCTTCCTTTATACGGTCTCTGCAAAAAGATTCTTACCATGCATGGCAATATGACAGTTGGGTTTGTACACATTACCATAATATATTCAAATAGATGTCTTATAAATATATAAATCCATCACGTTTGGTGAATTAATCTGTCACTGGAAGGGTAAATTTTTAACACTCCCTTTAAACTTTTACCTTTCTAAAATATTTATCCAAAAGGAATTTTACAGTTATAAGGAAGTCACAAACTATTACACATTCCTGAAAATTGAAATAGTAACACACTTTAGGAAACATTGGGCTGATAGTTTAGTTTATATTTTTCCATATGTAGAAATCAATAAAGTATTTCAGAAGATAATTTCAACAGATTATAGGCTTTTGAATAAAACTGGATGTGGTTCTGAATAAAAAAAATCTTGACATAAAAAACATAAATTTAATTTGATGAGCTTATCATTGATACCTAGTTATCCTTCCTTCCAATAAAACCTAGAATTATATCTTATAACTGAACTAAGACTAATGCATGTAGTGAAGGCTTCTAGTGTCTGATAGTTCTAAAATACTGCAGAAAGTAATTACTTTGTTGGAATTTATATATATGTATATATGTATATATAATATTCTTTTCATACACTTTGTCTGCTAACATCTGCTCACATTTTACTTCCAAAGCCCTCACCAGACCTAAAATTTTTATTTAAAGTATCTAATAATAAAGAAAACAGAAATTTTTGTAGTGGTTCACTTAAAATGAAAATGAACTCCAAGGTTTAATGTTATTTATTTAACTTTATGTCCATATTTTCCATGGATATAAGCTAGTAAAGAATGAATAGGAAAACAGTATGAATTTTTGAAAATAAAATGGTGGCTTCATACCCCTCACAAATCTGTGCTTACTAAATAAGCAAAATGGACTATAGGATTAAATATATTTGATTACAATAAGTAACAGGGCCTAGGGTGATGTCTCAGTGCCCAGGAGTTTTTGCTATTTTAGCATTAGAACTTTAGCATACATTTAATAGACCAGGTGTGGCTGACAGCTTTTATGATCTCATCATTGGTGAATAAAAGAGGTGTATTCTGGGAATGCACTGGCCAGCCAGCCTAGCACAAAAGAAAAGCCATAGACTAATAAAAGGACATTCAAAGGCAAGCAGGCATAAGGCAGGAGCCACAAAGAATATACCTAGTGGCTCTGGTTTCTGCATGTTTGTATTCAAACATTCATTAAAAAATAACATTCATACTACATACAACCTCCTACACACAATGTGATATTAACTATCTGAGAAAAATATGTATTCATATAGAAAAGAAAAAAATCTCAAGTTTTCCTTATTTTCTTCTTGTGTAAGTATATAAGTTTTATTCAAAATGGTGTTCAATAACAAATAACACAATTTGGTTTTAATTACTATAGAATCCAAACTACTGCATTTGAAATCATTTTATGTTAACCTATGATCCCATTGTTACCATTCCTCTCCTCTTAATAATTAGGCTTATTTGCTGGAAGATCTTCAATGTTACTTTTGGTTAATTAATGTAAATTAAAAATAAGTAAATGTAAATCCTCTTGTGAACACACAACCATATTTTCAAATTAGAGCCTTAATTAAAATGTTATGGTTGAATAATTACCATCATTAAATTCCCTATAGTGTTCCATAATTATTTTGAAGTTATGATCTTTATTTCTGGACTTCAAATACCCCCCATATGTCTACTTCAAGACAGAGCCCCACATAGGAGCACCGGACTGAGATCCCAAGGTCCCGATGAGGAGCAAAAGGAGGGAGATTATGAGCAAGAAAGTCAGGACCGTGAAGAGTGCGTTTACCCACTGAGACGGTGGGACAGATCTAACGAGAGACCACCAAGTCCAGTTGGAATGGGACTGATGGAACAGGGGACCAAACTGGACTCTCTGAATGTGGCTGACGGCGGAGGAGGACTGAGAAACGAAGGACAACAGCAATGAACATGACCTCTACAGGATGGACGGGCTCACTGTGAGCCTTGTCAGTTTGGTTGCTCACCTTCCTGGACTTAGGGGGAGCTGGGAGGACCTTGGACTTAACATAGTGAAGGGAACCCTGATGGCTCTTTGTCTTGGAGAGGGGTGGAGTGGGGGTATGGGTGGAAGGGAGGGGAGGGAAGGGAGAGGAGATGGAAATCTTTAATTAAAAAAAAGAAAAAAAAAAGAAATTTTGAGAACACCATGCTGCTGCCGAGTCTTCAGTTACCATATGGGGTCCATATTCATTTACTCTTTCTTTTCTCCTGTACCAGGTACCAACATTTCCACGAGTAGAGTCATTTTTATTTAAATCTATAAAAACAGCTTGGTATTGGCATAAAAACATATATCTTTTTATGAATCAAATTGAGAACACCTATATACATGTCCCGTAGCTAGAAAGACAGTGAGAGTTAAGTAACAATCTCTGACTAGTTGAGATGCAGTGATACAAAGAAGCATGTTGTTAGTTAGAAGATTCTGGTGTGATGTATCTTTTATTTTACAGAATATCAAAGAGTATAGGCTGTGAAAGTAACTCTTGATAGCAACACCATTTAAGAACCTTGTTGCATTTAGCTAAAAATATTCTGGTGCTATTTATTTATAAGATTTACTTCCTAAAACAATGGAAATTGTTCATTTTATAGTGATTATTTTATTTAACATAAATATATGTAATTACCAAGTTGCCAAAACATATTTTTAACATAAGATAAAAGGCTTAGATGAAATAATTATTTGCCCCATGTAAATTAATGAATAAAATTAATAATATTTGGTTTTCCTTACACATCCTAGAGTTTACATCTTTAAACTTACATTAATTATAAATAAATAAAAGTATAAATTCCTTCATGTATATACATGCAATAAGACAGTGACGTCTCCTGAATATCATTGCTGTCTGCATCCTGCATCATGCTGCTCTCTCTCCTTTCAGAGCTGTCACTCACCTGATCATATTAAGGTTAGCACAATGATCATTATGCAAAATAACTTTTTCTCATTATTTGTTTTCATGTATAAAAATGTATTTGTCTAAGTGTTCATAATGAAATGGATTAGAAACACTCAGTATGTTTGCATGTCGTTATTTCTGTCTATATTAAAGTGAATGTACTTTAAAAAACCACATATAATATTTTAAAATATGTCAAATACATATATGGTAACAAGTTAAAAGAAAGCATTTGTCTATTGATAAAGTGCACATTGAATGCCATTCATAAGCTAGATACACTAAATTGAAAAAATGTGTTTGATTCTGAATCAATATTTGGAACTAAAAAAAGAAGAGGACTTGACATTTTATTGGAGTTATGTTATGATCACATAGACAGAATGTTCGAAATACTGAAGTAACACTGCTACTTCTAATTATACATAGTTCCAGTTATCAATTTGATAAATGTCTATACAACTAAAATAAATATCATTGACCCACAAAATGCAATTGTAGCAACTGAAATCATTGTAGTTATTCTAAATGGATTTTTAAAATACAAATTATTAATTAACTGAATAATGACAGTTTAATCTTAGACCTTAGCTATGCCCCAGATAAAAATCTCTGTGAATTGTTGGGTGTATTTGACTACAATAAAGAAATTTTAATTATAGCAGTGTAGTAAAGGCAACACCTGGTGTTGTGTGTGCATAGACTAGAGACAAGTAAATCTCTTTTGGAGAAAAGGGTTATAAAGAACAAAATAAATGTTTGTATTCTGTATTTAATTATGCCAGTTAATATATCTTTTAATTATATTAATAAAACTATATTTTAGTAATAAAAACAACATGAAAATATGCATTGACAATGTCTTTTATGAGGCAAAATACTTAAAAATGTAAAAGCCATCTCATTAAATACAAAACAAATGCACTAAAGATATCAATTATGTAGACATTAAATTTGTACTTTAGAAATACATGCCTCTTGATAACTGTTCTGTTTAGATAATCACTCATAATTTCTGCAAATTTATCTTGACCTATGTGCTTATTTATGTATATTTATTTATTTAGACATTTGTAGAATGTAAGATTCTTCTGATGTAGATTTAACAAAAGGAAACAGAAGTCAAAGGTTCCTAAATCACAGTTACAATGTAAGTTAACATCAAACTACACACACACACACACAGAAAGAGAGAGAGAGAGAGAGAGAGACATTCAGAAATGACTTGTTTGAAACAGCAAGCAGATCAAATGCAAACAACAAAGAAAATGTATATAATAAAAAATACAAATTACATGATAGTTTACTATCCAACTATAAAATAACCTTAGAGTCAAAAATCCGAGACAAATTGTTACTTTAAAATGTTAATAGCAAGATATTACAACATTAAAAAACCCTGAAAATTAATTTAATAGGTACCTTACAAAGAGAAAAAGAAGGAAATGAAGAAAAAATATAGAAAGGAAGGAAGGAAGACAGAAAGGAGGGAGGGATACAAGAAGGGAAAAAAAGAGGGAATGAAAGGGGAAAAAAGGGCAAGAGTGAGAAAAGATTAAAGGAATGAGGCACAAAGCAAGGGAGGAATTAAACCATCCATCGCCTCCAAGTAAGTAAAGTCCTCCTTAAGGGATGCATTCCTGTACAATCAGCCACAGGTGAAGCTAACTATGTTTGCGTGTCCAGAAAGTCATCATTGAACGCAGTAGAAAACAAGGGTTGTAAGGGAAAACAGGCAGAAGAAACGATCTGAAAATTTTCTGGAGTCAGCAGATGCATAACTACTGTAGATTGTGTAGAGTATATAGAAGTACAGTGTTAAGAATCACTTGTTTGCCAAGAAAAGTGACCCGGAAGAATGTGAGGAGGAATGCAAGTGAAAACGCATTTCAGAATACTTAACGACACACTGAGAATATTTCTTTTGGGTTCACTTGGTAAGAAGCTGTCACCAGAACAAGACTTCTGTGGAAAACTCTTTGGAATTGTGCTAAGATGCCATAACGTAATTGAAAGCTCATAATGTCTCAAATACTATTAGTAACATATTTGCTTTCTTATAGGCTCATTAAATTCAGGAAAACACACTCTTCAAGTTAACTGAATTCAAATATTTGAATGAATCCTAAGTATGTTGAATAGGCGCATTCAATGTTTCCTTGTTTGCATCCTTACAGCTCTCGGCAGCACAAAGTTCATGTTTTCGCATGTGAACCTGCATGTGTGGAAGGTAGAAGCTGAGCGGCGTTGTGATCCTGAGCAGATAGAAAGTCACTCGGTGGGCTATAAAATATTGTAGAGTAATATAAAATTCTGTGCCCACCTTTCAAGAAAATAACTATTTTCTTAAAATAATGGAATTGGCACTGAAGTAAAAGCTAAAGGACACTAAGGAGATTGCAAGTTTTTAAATGCATATGAAATCATCACTATCTCTGAAATAGTTAGTAGAAATTTTTTAGGTTATTCAGAAGTTGTTATTTTTAAAAATAGAAAATCTAATTTTGTTTTTATGCTTGCATTTTCAGTTTCAAGGCATTTTAATAGAGACGATCTTATCAGAGATTATAAAATTTTATCTTGCAAATGTGGTTTTATGTTCTTGAATATACATACATTTGCTAAACTTATATTAAAAATATTTTAATGGGTGGGAATAAAGTTAATGATCTTGTGCATTCTAGACATTTTCTTCTACTCCTAAACTACACTTCCACTATATCTAGTATTTATTTTGAAATGATTTTTGTTTCTTGATTCCTTTGAAACTGTGCATCTTTTCACCTTGATTTGTACGTGTATTTAGAATGTGTGTTTGCTGGAGTGCAGGACTGAGCTCCCAAGGCCCAAATGAAGAGCTGAAGGAGGGAGAACATGAGCAAGGAAGTCAGGACCGCTAGGAGTGCGCCCATCCACTGAGACTGCGGGGCTGGTCTAATGGGAGCTCACCAAGGCCAGCGCGACCCGGACTGAAAAAACATGGGATCAAACCGGACTCTCTGAACCTGTCGGACAATGAAGGCTGACTGGGAAGCCAAGAACAATGGCATTGGGTTTTGATCCTCCCGCATGTACTGGCTTTTGGGGAGCCTAGTCTGTTTAGATGTGCACCTTCCTGGACCCAGATGGAGTGGGTTGGACCTTGGACTTCCCACAGGGCAGGGAACCCTGACTGCTCCTTGGACTGGCAAGGGAGGGGGAGGGGAGTTAAGGGAGGGGGAAGGAAGTGGGAAGTGGTGAGGGGGTGGAGATTTTTAATAATAAAAATAAATTTAAAAAATCAGGGAACAAAAAAAAAAGAAAATGGAAAAAAAATAGAATGTGTGTTTGCCTACATACAACTAGTTTTATGTATTAGGATTAAGCTGGCATATCTGTATGTAAGCTTTTGTGGGTTTGTGTATACATTTTATGTTATCCATAAGTATATAAATGTATACATGTGAAGTATGAAATGTATTTTCATGACAATTTAAACACTGTAAAATAAAATGAGTGAACATGCTTCTGGTTCATTAATATGTTTGTATTTTTATATATGTATGACTTTGTATGTAAATCTATGTGTTCATTGAACTATAAACATTTATATTTCATAATATACATTGCATGTTACAATGTATATTTATTAATAGTTGTGTTGTGCTTCTTTTTAATTGTACATTTCAGCATGATTTTATACATAATAGCATTTTAGAAATTATACTTCTAAATTTTCTGTATTGGTACCTTCCTTCCAATCAACATTTAACATTTAGGAGTGGATGAGAAGTCACCTTCTTTGAGAAAGCTAACTGTGCTTTTTAGGAGAAATTGCTCTTTTTAAACTTTTTGAAGATAAAAATCATATTTTCTGCATTCTTATACAAAATCAAATTCAGTTAAAGTAAGAATTTCTTCTTCATTCATTTAGAATCCTCTTTTTTATTTTTCAGGAGAATGTTTTTCTTGAAGCTATACTACTTTGCCTTTCTACTTAGTAGGTGTTTTGTCTGATACTGAGAATATCACTGAAACCTGGATTCTCTTTAGTGGATCAGTGGATGTCACCATGCACGGAGTTCACTGGGGTTAGCAGAGCTTAACTCCTAAACATCACTATAATCTTCCTATAGTTCTTGCATATGACAACAGTATCAATCTGTTAACTTTCACTTCAATTTATGTAGATATTGCTAGCAAAATTATATTTGTCAAGTTTATTCCAGTCATGAACAATAAATAATTAGAAAACATTCTAATTCTTCTGGTATGATAAAGCACCTAAACACTCTCTTAGAAAACTAAAAAAAGTAAAAATTGAGCCAGGAGGTCGTGGCACACCCCTTTAATCCCAGCACTCAGGAGGCAAAGGCAAGTGAATCTCTGTGAGTTGAGACCAGTCTGGTCTACAAGAACTATTTCCAGGACAGGCTCCAAAGCGACACAGAAACCCTGTCTCAAAAAAAAAAAATAATCTAAACAGATATTTCAAAGTAAATCAAAGCAGTATGCTGAAGAATTAACACAGTCTCATGTTCTTTGAAACATTTTTCACAGTGACCAACAAATGAAAATTAGTGTCCTTAAACTGACTAAAAGGAAAAGAAATTGTGATAGTTATGAAGGTGAGAATATTATTTTATATGAAAGGGATGGCTGCCATTTACTATGACATAGAAATTATGAAAATTCATTATATTACATGAAACAAGACAGGTATATAAAGCCATGTATAGTCGTGTGTGTGTGTGTGTGTATTCCAAAAAGCATTCATCTCATGCAAGTAAAAAGAAAGTGTGGTGGTTATAGGAGTTGGGTACTGAGACAGAAGACAGAAATGGTAAAATATTGATCAATTGTATTCAGTTATTTTTGAAAAGAACACAGAGTTCTTCTGTGCAAGCAGCTTAAGGTGAAAAAAAAAGGTGGATCAGGAGCTACATATCTTAAAAGCTCTGTGGACTAGAATTTGAAAGATTTTTTTTATAAATGCTAGAAGAAATAGTAACATTTAATCTGATTTGATTTAAATATTGCAAAATGTTTACCTGTATTAAAAATTCATGTGTAAAATTTAGATATGTGAAGCCTTATTGTAGTGACTCATGACTTTAATCACAGGTATCTGAAATGCTATTTTCATGAGATGATGACAAACCTAAAATTTATTAATTCAGACTGCACATATTACCACCTCATATCTAAGAAACACAAATGTATAATATGAAAAATGAATGTCAGGGACTAAAGAGACACATTTTGCTACATTAGGGAGTTTAGGATACCGGTCTAAAATGCAACAGTAAATATTCATTTGGTGGCTACATGAACTGAATTGGTCTTCAGTGTAAAGCTATAAAGCATACAGTTTTCAGTTTCTGTGCTTCTCTATAGCACAGTTCCTCGTATCATTTCTACAGTTTAATCATGAAACAAAATGATTGTTATAGAAGACTTTTGACACATGTAAATCAACATTTGATCTTTTACAGAAGTGTAAAATATTCTACCAAGCTATATCAACAGTAAAACTAATTAATCAGTAATATCAAGGACAATATTTGAAGATACTTATGTTTGTCACAACAAAGCTACTCCTGGTTTCTAGAGAACCATGGTCAGAAAGTCTTGAATTTTAAAAAGCACAGCAAGATATTTTGCAGACAAGAATATCTAAATATCCAAACCTGAGAAAATCTGATACACATTGGCTCAATAATGAAAAAACAAAAGGAGAATGAAGAGAAAGTGTAGGAAACTTCAGAAGGAAGGAAGAAGGAGCAAGTGGGAGAATGTATGAAGATGGACACATAGAGACAATTTGGTAAAGAAATTACAGAATTCTCAGATCAGTTAATTTTTTTTCAAGATATGGTTTCTCTGTGTTGCTTTGGAGCTTGTTCTGGATCTAGCTCTTTTAGACCAGGCTGGTCTCGAGTTCAAAGAGATGTACCTGTCTCTGCCTCCTGAGTGCTGGGATTTAAGGCATGCACCATCACTGCCCGACTAAAATTTTCTTTTTAACATCTGTATATTAGAAGATATTTTTTGAAATTGTAGTAACCCAAAATAGTTACTTAATAACATCCAGTTTAATGAAATTGCTTAATAAGTGCTTTTCATGCATTTTTCACATTGATTTAATATATTCAAAATACATATATACTCAGATGCATGTATCAAAAAATGTCAATAAGAAGTTCAGCCTTGTGTTATTTATGTTTGGTAATGGACTTTTTTTTTTTAGCTATGTGTGATGGAGTTGTCAGTAAAACTTTGAATCCACTAGGTAATTTTTGTTCAATATTTATTCCACAACAATCTTGTTAAAAACAAAAAAAAAATGATAATAGCAATGTTGTGGGGTCAATCATGCTGAAATAAATTGTTCTAAATCTATTTCAGTCTTTGCAAAATTTGCCCTTTTTCATGAAAAAGAAGTTAAATACTAAAGACTGAAGAAGTATTCAAACATTAGCCCATATTAAACAAATAGCCTGAACACAACCTGGGAAAAAAAGGGAGGAGAGAAATAATTTAACTTAGTTATGTAACTGTCACAAAAACTGTATAACTGCTTCGTAATAATTGAAGATAATAAATCAGAAGCTGCAATATAGTTGGAAAATAAAGTTGCTGGGATTTTCTCTGAGGTATAGAGGGAAAGATATAAATGATCTGTTTATGGCTCAACATTTAACCATACATTTATTCTCAACCATGACCACAGAAAAGAGACATACAGGAAGGAAATGATGGTGACAAGAACTGGAGAGAAATAAGATTGCAAGAAAAAGATTGCAATGCAAGACATAAACACAGACAACTATCAATGAACAAATTTTATTTTTAAAAATATAACTTGAAATATATTCTTTAAGATGATATTTCCAGTTTACTCTTTTTCTAATAGTGCTATATTATTTGGGACACACTAGTGGTGTAACATAAAAGTATAAAATGCATTTCTAATCAGAGTTATTTGCCTATCTTTATTGCCAGTGGCTTACTTTAATATCTATTTAAATTCCACAAAATTATCTTGGAAAATACAGAATCACAATGTAGAAGAATGATGCTTTTGAGTCTGGCTAGGAAAGTAGGTAATCTAATCTCAGTTTTCCACGTTCTGTTGACATAAGACATGATGATGGCTCCTGTCAGCATTGATCAATTCCCTAGAGAATGTTGAGCACCGAAGACATTCCACTTGCAGTTTGTTTCCTTCTTGGTAAAATTGGCTTTGGGGCAAGAAACTGCCCATACCTCTACCACTGACAAAGTGCACAATGTCTAGAGTAGACAAGCAGGATACAAGAAAAAGACTGTCAAGTCTTGCCAACACAGGGAAGATGCAATTTTTTTCTGCCTCTGAAAATGGACTATCATTTATGCTAGGCCTTAGCCAGAGTTGGTTGCTTCAATCCTGCTAATGAGACTTTCAGTGATTGCTCAGGCAGCCAGTTGTTTTGGTCATCTACTGCACATTTTAGAAGTTGCTTGATTACACTTCCTGCCTCCTCAAGTAATATTATCTCACTTTTCAGGCCTTCAATAGGGTTGAAGATTAGATAGTTGTAGTTACCGTACTCTTATGATCTAGCCAACCAATTCTAAGACATTTAGACTCCTTAGGATAGAATATTTATTAAAACATTTAACATATGTTCCTTGCTTAATATTGTTTATGCTGATTGTATTTCTACACTTATTCTTGCTATCTGTTTTAGTATATATAGTTTTGTATTGGGTTTAGTACTTCCTTTTTTAAACAAAAGGGGAGGTTCTATAGAATACCCTTCATCTTCTTCAGCCATTATATTAATAGTGACAAATGATAAAAACATAGAGGATAATCATAAAAAACTCCTTTAAACGTATTACCATTTCTGACTATTCCTTCATTTTCTTTCATTCAAATATGCGATACTCAGCTTTTCTGTGCTATATATCTGTACAGCTGATATGCTATTGCAATTTCCCATAACCTCCAGTCAGAAAACCTTTCCCTTGGAGCTCATTGTTATCTTGATATGATTAGAACTTGGCAATTTAATAGATCTGATGTTGATTTCAATGTGTTTAGATAGATGTCCAAAGTGTTTCCATGGCAGTCACCAATCAAAAGTTTAAATGCTATTACTGAGAGGTCCAATATTCAACTAATGTTATCATCCTTGTCATACTAGACATCCAATATATTTTTGGGTGCGTTTACTAATGTTATTGTATTAAATAATCTATTTTATAATATACAGGGACTTTAAAATCTTCAAGGGTTTATACATTTTTAAAGGATTGCTGAAATGTAGGTGATGATGAGAAAGTTTTTTATTTTATAAAAATGTCAGAAATGTGTCAGATTATAAACATTTATTTCTGAAAGGAATTAAACTTAGACTGAAAAGCTTTATGCTCTTTCAAAACTATGTCTTCGTCTTTCTCTAATGCTTTTCAAGAGACACCATAACCAAGAAATATCTTATAAAATAAAGCATATAATTGGAGTCTTTCTTACAGTTTCAAAATTTCAACCCATTTTTCATAATGCTGGGGGAACATGGTGTCATGCATGGCATTGGAACAGTATTTGGTAGATATATCTTGATCCATAGACCAAGAGTTTCATGGTCTGATGAGTAAACATTCAAATATATGATGACTCTACAGGGACATTCTTATTCAAACCAACACAGTATACTTCTAAAATCTTTATGCATGCATTGTTCTTCACAGAATACATATCACTGAATTTGATCAGTTAAATTTGTTAATATTTAATCATTATTTTGAATGCATCTATATATATAGTGATGATCACATGGATTGACATACAATTCCTTTGGGTTATAGTTAACACACTAAGATATAAAATTTTCAATAATACATATATAAATAAATAATAAATATAAATAAATAAGATATAATTATATATAATTTTCAATTATATACTAAGATATAAAATTTTCAATTATATATAATTAAAAATATAATTGAAATATACATCTGAAAATTTTATATAATATGTATATAATCCTATTGTACATATATATGTCCATATAGATTGTACAAATCAGTCATTTTCCTTTTACTTAGCATGTTGTACATGGTAATGTATAGAAAAACAGAATTTATAAATTTAACTGGAAAATAATGCCTGCAACTCAATTTGCACAAGCCCTGCCACTATTTGTTCTCTTTTATTATGTGTAAATATTTTGCATGTGTATATGTATATATGTCATATTATATAGGCAAAATTGATAAACAAAATCTTGCTATTTTAAAATATACTACACAACAGATGAATTCACATTGCTTTGTGAAATCACCATTTAATATCTTTTGAGAATCTTATAGTGTATTTTGATCATATTCACCTTCCCACAAATGGCTCTTCTTTTTTTTTTTTTTTTGCCTCATCCAGGTCAATTTGTGCTGTCGAATGTTCTAGGCTATGTGAAGCGTGGTTGACATAGTCGACCTAGCAGGAGCCCCCCTTCTTCTCTCAGCAGCTAACAACTACCAATAGCTCCTGTGTTAGGTGTGGAACTTCACCGTAGCTCTCCCCATCCTGTTGGGATTTGTCTATTTGGGGCTTTCACAGCTTTAGAAAACATCGTTACACTTCCTGTGAATTCACACCTATAGCTGCCCTCTGCGTCTAGAAGATAGTTTCCATATAGTTCACCTCTTCTGGATTTTATACTAATAAGAGCTTTACTGTAAGCTGGGAATGATGCATTTAATGAATGAATTTGGATGAAATAGGTCATCTAGTGTACCTAGGTAGTGGTGAAGCAAATTTTCTGAAACTGTGGGTCTTAGAAGGTAAATGACCTTTTGCTATGACTACAAATCCCTACACGTCTCTCAAAATGGGGGCTAACATTTGCATTTCTCTTAATCATAATCCATTGTTAGAATACGATGTCTTTATGACACAACAGCAACATGTTTGTACTGAAAATGCTCTAAAACAGGATAATTGAATTGGGTCTCAAGTTTTTAGTTAATTCATACTTAGTGTCAACATTTTTTAAAATAAGCATCTAGAAATAATTCCAAATCAATCTATTTTTTAACAATAGCCTGATGAAGGGAAGTTACTTTACCTTATGAGATTACATGTTAAATGTATATATCTAGATATGTACTTGTGCACATTATTTCAGAATAGTTACTTTCTGTTGCACCTTGACCTTGAAAAGCACAAAACCTTGATTATTTTAAATCCATGAAGAGTTTGAAGGAGAATAATTTAAGACAAGAAACTTGGTTAAGTGTTTTTTTATACTGTTAAGCACTATGCTCTTCTCCAAGGGAATCACACAGGAGAACCAATTTTCATGCATTAAAGGTCCTGCCTGCTTTTACAGTTATGCTGTTTCTGTGGAGGAAAAGTATATAGAATCAACTTAAGATTTTTTTTAGGTCCCAAAATATATCCTAAAGTGTTTGGTACAAAGACATATTAGGGAGTCATAGAGGAACTAAGGACACCAAAACCAGGAGGCATATAATAAAAGGAGCACATGGAGCCCAAGGCACTGTTTACTGAACTCAGTCTAGTTCAGTAGTGCAGAGAAACTGCAGAAACAAGTAATTGAAAATTAGAAGACCCCAGAAATTGAATGTACCATAACCTGATAGGGTAACTGACTCTGCTGATTGCTGAGATAAAGTTATTTTAAGAACTTAGATTTCCTACTTCATCAAATTTGATAATTCCTTTAGAATCATCAAATGTTGAAATGCTGAAAATAATTTATTAATTTTAATTTCTTGAAAATGATGTATTTATTTGCTTAGATGTATACAATTTATCAACTTTTATTATGGCTAATGTTTCCACAGAAATTTACTTATATAGAAGTAGTAAATAATTATCACAATAAACACCTTCAAAAATAAAAAAGAAACAGCTGTGCGGTGGTGGTGCATGCCTATAATCTCAGCACTAATGAGTTCAAGGACAACCTGGTCTACAATAGCTAGCTCCAGGATAGGCTCCAAAGCTAAAGAGAAACCCTATCTTGAAAACCCTATCCCAAAAAGTAAATAAACAAATAACAATAAAAAAGAAACAGATACATTTACATAATATTTTATGGCTACTAGTACAAATTGATAAATATTAGGATGTATATTCCGATTAACTTTATAACATGGTATATACTACATTAAGAATCATTCAAAAGGAGATCCATTTCTTGTATTTACACAATGCATAAAATGCATGCATTTTACTTATTTTTATATCATTAAAACAACTTTCAATGTCCAGTTGACATGATGAGAATTATACAACTGTGAAAGCAGTGGTTGCTCGGTCACTTCCATCAATTTTTTATGGCATTTAATTTTCCAGAGAGGGAAGCTTGGGGAAGCTGCTAAAGAGGGCTGTTGAAATGGGTTGGGATCAGCTCTGGGGCTCTTCTGTATCTGCAGTGTTCTGCCACTGCCCCTACCAAACCACTTAATGATGCACTCCAGGTCACAGGGAACATGGAAATTAAAGCTGGAAACAAATCCATTATCAGGTATCAGGTATTTTCTAACATAATGCTTCAGATTTTTTTTCAATATATATTGTGCTAATACCTGCCAGGAAGGAGTTAGAAAAGTTGGTAAATGTGTCCACTAATGGTCAAAATGCTCCTTTTAGATAAGTTTCCACTGCATTGTCAGGAACTAAACTACAATGATACTTCTGCCACTGTCACATGTGTAAAACCTGGGAGAACTGGACCGTGCTATCATTATGTCACGTTTATATGTGCTTTAAGGACCATTTCTCTCTCTCTCTCTCTCTCTCTCTCTCTCTCTCTCTCTCTCTCTCTCTCTCTCTCTCTATCTCTCTCTCTCTCTCTCTCTCTCTCTCCTCTCTCTCTTCTCTCTCCTAAGTCATGGTAGGAAAAATATCTTTAAAGAGTATATTGATCTCCCATATTTTTGAAGAAAAAAAGTTACTCAGTCCCATAACATGGCATCGATCTCATAAATATTTATTGTAAGACTATTCATTCTTTAAGATACACAGAAGCGTATCTGCCATTTATGGACAAAATATTCAAATCTTTCTTTGAAGTTTATACTGTGCTAAATAAACTCTTGCTTAATTTTTCTCTTATCTGAATTATTTCTCTCTAGAAGACAAGAACCATGGACACCTGCAACAATTTTTATAGAATAATGCATTTCATTTTGGCATTATATATATGTGTGTGTGTGTGTGTGTATAGTTCTTTGTTAATATTTACCAATTATCTTCTCTATTATTCTTTCAGGGAGTAATGTGGAGACCTGAGATGGAGTTAATCTAACATTACTTTCCAAGGAATCTTTGAATGATTTCTCTGCTTAGCTGAGACAACTTGGGAAAGATCAATCACTCAAAATAGAACATCTACTGGGTCATGAGGTCCCAGTAAACTTGAGAGTCATTTTAATCTCCCAGACATTTCAACTTAAATGAAATTCAAACTGCTGCAGAAAATTCACAATTACCATTATTGATCAGCTCAACAGAGTGTGTCCAAGACGATGTTAAAGCTTATGTGCCTTCAGTGTTATGGCAATTTCTACAAAGATGAACAAATATGGAACTTTGGTTTTGTCTCTAAGAAGACTTATAATAAGAACCAAATCAGGCACTAAAGATGATAAATCATAACCTCGCTGAGTGTTGTACTCCACCCCTGCGTTTCCTCCTTATAGTGACAAGGGCTGTAGTGGTTAATGATGAACGTCATACTTTAGTTAGACACTGAAGAACACATTGGTTTGATGAACAGTAAAATGCCCTTTTCTCCATCTCAAAGTGCAAGAGAAGCATTTTTCTCATCATTGAAATAATTAATAAAAGTGACTGGAGAGAAAATCTATGGCATTACCTATCCTACAGGGAGAATCCTTTCTTTCTATAAGACCATACATAACTAAACAATACATATGAGCTTTGAGAGCATATGATTATCTGAAATAAATATGTTAAATCTGGTAGACAAGGAATAGTATAAGCTAGAAACAATATGGTTCAAATGGACCACTCTGGGGCAAAAGTACAAATTCTGAAATAGATTTAGAGTGCTATCTTTCCAAAGGGATAAAATCAGCATCAATAATTGTACCTACTCATATTATACTATACATTTTAATAATTTTTGTAGCATATTATTGCTTTTTGTCAAGTTAAATAAAAGTAGCTTTGCCTGTTAGAGTTTGGTGGATATGATTGTACATGTAAATAATTAATGTTTTTGCAATGTTCTTTTTATTAAACATGCATCTATTGATTAAGTTGTTGATGTCTGTTAAAAAGTAGAAACTGAAAAGCAAAGTCACATTTAAAACATTACACAAAGAGGAAAATTATTTCAATTATTGAAAAAATATGTAAAATAGAAATGCATTTAAGTAACTGTTGTTAAATTTAGAAAATTTCTCCTCCATAATACAGAAAAAAAGTTAACAGCTAGAGGAGATAAAATTAAAGGCAATGTGTAAAAGTTATTAACATTTGTGATACTCAGTTTCTCAGTATAAACATTGGGCTAATCTCCAACATAAAAAAACACTTATATCACTGATAGAGTTTTAACATGTATGTATATATGTATGTAACAAAATAAAGTTGAAAAGATCTTGAATTGGAGTTGGGAACTTGGTGATCTCAATGTTTATTAAAAATGAAAACTGAGAAGGATGGAAATAATGTAAATAACATATTCATGTATGAAATTCTTAATAAAATTTAAAAGTAAAAGTAAAAAATTAACATGATAGACTGTAGTATTCTCTAGCACTGAAGCTAGATAAAGATAAAAGTATATTTTAAAAATTTTCCCCATCACAGAGATGTGTGTTTATTAAGGTAATCTGAAAAGACTTTAAGATACTGTCTGTTCTATCCAAAAAAAGACAACAAAACACAGAAACAAATGGATTGATGAATATGAGACTATAGCCACACAAGACTATACTACGCATTAATGGATCAAACTCTTATTTTTAATGACCCTAAATGCAGTGTAGTTGAAGTACTTGGATGCTAAAGTATGTAGAAGGACTCTCGGGAGGAATGATGAGTAATTCTAGGAAGCTGCATTCCAGGAGTCTGGTGCACAATTTTCAGAACTCTTCTTTTTTTCAGAATCTTCTCCCTCTAACAGCTGTTGGTTCTAATGGGAGCTTGGAGAGGGGGTCTTGTGACCAGTGTGATTTTCTTTCCTTTGTGAGTATTAATAGAGGTCCTTCTTCTGAAGAAACATTTCCATTAGGAGTCAATTGTTATACAACATTCCACTAGTTCCTCTTTTTCTTACATTCCTCCCACCCTTTTGTGTTTCGACTTCTATGCTGAACTGTAGACATGTATTACTGTATTTACGTATATAAGCATATATGTATATGCACATATGTATATAATTATTTTCTTCTATCTATGGGTGAGTATTAGGGTACAATGAGATAGCAACAGTCACTTAGTCTCAGTAAATATCTGCAATATACCTCCAACTGAAATTTTCCTTTGCCTGCAAAGTTTCCTTCTATGACCAATTGCAAATAATAATAATAATAACAACAAGCTATGGGCAATAGTACTGTGCAATCATTAACACAAATACTTGGAAAGTACTCTAATAAGCACACAACATTTATTTAACTAATTAATATCAATTACTTCCATGTTGAAGCCTTTTATCTCCCCACCCTGGGGCTTCTGCCCTGGCTTACATAGCAGACAGTTTTCTGTTGTGGAAATCAGGTTATGGTACACGTAAAAGTTCTGTCAATATTGTGTTAGTGGAACTGACTAATGTGATATTATGTTGCATATAGGTAGTATAACCAAGCATCAGTGTTGATAAAAAATTTTTTTTAGAAATATATATATATATATATATATATATATAAAATCTTATTGTGACACATGAAAGCCAGTCTAAGAGTAAGAAGCTTCCAGCTCAGTCCCAGTATGCTTTCTTCATGTACTACAGAAAAAGCCTGTGGTAATAATAATTTTGTCATGTTTGGTTTTTATATCTTAGTAGCTTGTTCTTTTCTAATGAGAGACTGAAAGAAAGTGTATCCAGAGGGGAGCTGAACTGAGGAGTAACTGAGAGGAACAGAGCGAGACAAAAACTATAATCATGAAAATTGTTTGAAAGAATCTATTTCTGGTAAGAGAGAAAAAATACAGTGTTAGATACAGAAACATGTGAAGAAAAATCACTTCATTTATCTTTTCCTAATCTACAACACTTTTCTGTGATCCATTAGGTCTCTTTATCTTGGAGTGTTGCTGCTGTCATAGGTCACTGTCTATCTCCCCATTTCTATGGGTAGTGTCACAATACCAGGACATGGCTATGCCTGAAGACTGGACCCTGGCCTGCTAAGCTTTGGGGCCAGCTTTCAGCAGTCTCTTTCTCAATTACGACTTTGACTTTCCATAAGCCATAGTTGCTGCTCTACAATGGTCAAAATCTCTTACCCAGTGTACTTCACATCACAGAGTCTATGGTGATAATTGTTTACCCTTAATATTTTATTAGTCGCTTCTTTCATGAACTTTTGCTTGATTTGTATGGCTATTTATGAATGAATGATCTGTGTTTGCAATGACTATCATCCATGGCTTTCTTCTTATAGTTACATATGAAGACAAGCTAACTTCTTCCCAGGGCTTGTTCCTAATAAACATGCTGAGGTCCCATGTTGTGGTGATGGCAGAAGCAATATGTGAACCCCACATGATCCAAGCTTTAGTGAAGATTTGTCTGTGACTTTGTCCCCTTACCACTTCTAACCAAGGTTATGGCACTCGAGCCACACTGGTGACATCATTCAGTCTTCACACATTTCCCACGGCTCAGAAGCAAAGTACTTGGCTTTTAGTTAATTTTTACTCACCTAAGAACTCCAGCTTTCCATATACTTAAATGATGTAATGTGTAATAAAATAAGAGAAAGGTGTAGATGTAAGAGTCTTGCCAGTGTGTAAAATGTTATTCAGGAGCAATATTATACAAAGTGCTGCCTTTGGAATTTTCTCAGTTTGAATAAAACATTTGTGAAAGAGGTTAATAGTTTCTGAATGTTCAAGACCAACACTGCTTTACCTATTTTAAATGCACAAGCTCCTGGAACAACCATGGCAGCTACAAGGTCAATCGGATATTCTTCTATGTCCAAAAATCACACATAGTAAAGTAAATGGCCAGGATAGGATCACAGTGAATCTAGAGTTTATATTTTGAGTGTCTGTTTGGAATAAGTGTTTCCTCATCCCTACTCTATATTCCTCTCAATTTTATCTTTGGGATTTTTATATACTTTATTGTTATTATTATTATTTTATTACTTTAAAAAATACCAATCCAAATTCCCACTCCCTCCCCTCCTACAACTCCCCCTACAAACCCTCTCACTCCTCCCCCTCCAATCCTAAAAGAGGGAAAAGCATCCTGCCCTGGGACAATTCCAAGGCCCTCCTTACTACATCAAGGTTGAGCAAGGTATACATCCAAAGAGAAAAGGATCCCCAAAAGCCAGTATGTGCAGTAGAGACAGATCCTAGTGCCACTGTCAGTAGCATCTCTGTCTACCCCAACTCTCAGTCACATTCAGAGGGACTAGTTTGATGCCATGGTCGTTCATTCCCAGTCCAGTTGGAGTTGGAGAGCTCCCATTAGATCAGGCAAACTGTCGCTGAGGGTGAACCCCTCCTGGTCTTGACCTCCTTGATCACATTCTCACTCCTTCCACTCTTCAGCTGGACCTTGGGAGCTCAGTCCAGTGCTCTGATGTGGTTCTCTGCCTCTGTTTCCATCTTTTGTTGGACAGAGGTTCTATGATCATATTTAAGATAATCATCAATCTGACTATAGGGCAAGGCCAGTTCAGTCATCCTCTCCTCTACTGATTAGGGCCTTAGCTGGGATCATCCTTATGGATTCCTGGGGATTTTTCTAGAGTCAGGTTTCTTGCTAACCCCATAATGGCTCCCTCAATCAAGATATCTCTTTTCTTGCTCTCATATCTGTCCTTCCTCCATCTCGACTATCCCATTCCCTCAAGTCCTCTTCAACTTATCCTTTCTCCCTTTCCTTCTATCCCCTGCCCCCATGCTCCCAATTTTGTCAGGCAAACTTGTCTGTTTCCAATTCCCAGGTGGGTCTATATATGTTTTTCTTTGAGTTCACCTTTGTACTTAGTTTCTCTAGGATCATGAACTATAGTCTCAATGTCCTTTGTTTATGGCTAGTATCCACTTATGAGTGAGTACATACCATATTAATCTTTTTGGGTCTGGGTTATCTCACTCAGAATAGTATTTTCTAATTCCATCTATTTGCATGCAAAATTCAAGATGTCATTGTTTTTACCACTGAGTAGTACTCTAATGTGTAGATGTACCACACTTTCTTTATCCATTCTTCCATTGAGGGGCATCTAGATTATTTCCAGGTTTTGGCTATTACAAATACTGCTATGAACATAGTTGAACAAATGCTATTGTAGTATGATTGAGCATCTTTTGGGTATATGCCCAAGAATGGTATTGTTGGATCCTGAGGTAGTTTGTTTTCTGAAGTTATCAGCATTTGCTTACTTAGATTCATAAGCTGTTACATCTTTGCCTATTTCCCCCCTCTGGAAAATGAGTCACTGTATTACATTAATGTATTAGTAGTAAAACTATTAATAATAACATAGCTTACATACTTTATTGAATGTTCTAACATTTTAAGCATTTTCACCTAGATGATTTTTGAAAATCAAGACAGATTGACAGTACGCAGGCTCTTATTGATACCACTAACAAACCATCTCTCCTTTATGTTTCAGAGGATAAGTTAACATGAATGATGGAGAGGTACATCTGTCTCAAATAGAAGCTCTCTGGTTTTTGCTGTTTTAGTTTCTTAGTCTCTAGTGTTCCAGTATTGATGGTCATAAAATTGAAGTCATTATTCATGTCTTCCTGGACCAATGGCAAATACTGCCACTTTTTATAGGAAGGTCAATGTGGCAGCTTGGAAAATGCAATTCTTTCAGTTTGAGGTAGGGGTGGATTAGAAAAGAGCCAAGTCAAATTCAACAAGGATTTAATGAACTCTAACCCCGCCTTATAATCCTCATACTAGGAACTACACACAGTAAAAATACGGGTAGAATATACCCTTTTTCCCTAATGCAGAGTGGGATAGAAGGAGAGAAGTGGGAATTAAAAAGAAACTGTTGCTTACCACTGGATTATTGCAGGGCATTTATAAAAAAATAGATGCTCTTCTTTTTATTAATATTGAGTTTTTTATCACAACTTTAGCTTTTTCTGAGCATTAAAGGAGAGAAAAATAGCATTGTCTTGAGTAATCAGGAAGCACAGAAAACCATAAAGTATTGAAGAATATGAACGGAAGTACAAATCATAAGATAAGAAGACAAAGCAAAAAGAAATGGTTGTTCTCAGAGGTAGCATTTGAAATTCAGGAGCTCTGTTTAAGAGAAAACAGATAAGAACATGTTTCCCAGTATAACCAACTGTGAAATAGGAAAATCCAAAGTATACTTGTAGAATCATAAACAGCATGAGAGAGTTTACATTGAAAAGAATTTTTCATGTGGCACATAACTAGATGAATTTTTAATGACTTGCCTTTTTTCACATATTTCATTGATACCTTTTGGCTTTGGTTTGCCCTATGTACAAAATAACGTGTACCAAAGACAGGTTAATAACTTTGCATAACATTTGGAAGATTTTCATTATTGACAACAGTATAATTTCTAATATTATATTTTCATTTGTTATTCATTTTTTATTATGCTTCCCAACATAACCCAACAATATTTTTTAAAGGTAAGTTCCTTATATTATTCATGAACGTCTGTCTATCCGTGAGAAGGCTTGTTACATAGCTAATGATGAATAGTGTTTTAATATGAACAGATTACACTTTCCACAAATTTTATTGCACAAATGAAGAAAACAAATTATGACCCTGGGTTTATACTACATTACAGAGTCAGTTTCTGATTTCATGCCTCCTTCTAAATCTCAAGTCCTTTTCAGGTTAAATTGCCCATCTGTCGACTTTTTTACTGAACTAATTAAAGTGTATTTTTCAAGATTGTAAGAGGCATTGTTATTTAATGAAAACACATAAAATGGGGGGGGGGGGAGAATGATTTAAGTGTTTTTACTTTTTTCTTCTAAAACAGTTTCCATAATCACTAAGAGCTCAAGAATCAACTAGTCAGTCATCCCAAATTAAATTTTATATCATGGAACCAGTGAAAGAGAAACACTTAAAATTTGCTGAATTGGCACATATATTAATTTCCACCAACATGGCATCAGTTACCTAAGAGTGCTTGCTGTCTGTTTTATAAATTCTGCCAAACTTCTTACTAAATAAAATGAAAATATAGTGTACAACAATGAGAGGTTGCTTTGTATACAGGAAAATTTGGATGTGTTTTATAATCTTATAAATTGTGAAAAAATTGTGTACATATTGTTGCTTCTTATGTAAATTTTAAGTTAATGAATAAATAATACTCAAGATGTATGCACTTTGGAATAAAACAATAAAGAACATACATACTTATCAGTATGATGTTGCCACATGGGGCCCTACTCATAGTTTGAAAATAACCATTTTCCATATTTTATGAGCATAGTGCCTCGACAATGCACTGAATACTACAGTTGCATCTTATTTTACACCTTAGGCAATGGCAGAAAGAAAGCAACTAAAATCAGAGTTCATACTAAATCTCCATTTTCTGTATTAAAATATTTACATATATTCCTCAGTTAAAATGTTTGCAGCTATGATCCATTTTCAGAATTATTGGTTAATAAAAGAAACTAAACTATATTATTGAGGAAGAACATCAATTTAGATGATATATTTCTTATAATATCATTTTTAAGTTATTTACAGCCTTGTGTTCAAATAGAAATATATTTTTCAGTCAAAACTGAAACCTCTTTAATGGAGATGTCAAACTATCATAACCAAATTTAATTCATACAACCAAGTTTTCATAATTAATAATATTAAGTCATTTCAACAAAATGGACAAGTCTTCATTAAAGGAACATCATTCCCAATGTTTTTAACAGCCCAAAGAAAAAATTTTGCTTTCACATTATTGACTGATTAAATAAGTTCAATGTTTAGTGATGGAGTAAACATTTAAAAGAAGATACAAATGCTCTATGCGTGTCTTTATTTGTTTTTCTGTAGTTAATATTCTTGTAGATCAGAGATCAGTCAAAAAAATGAACTATGTAGTAGCCTTTAATCTGCTCCAAGAAACAGTCAGTTATGTCTGCTATGACTGGTGTTTGATGTCAGATCAGAAGGGAAGAAACCACTAGAAGTGAGAAAATCTCTGGAAGTGGGCCAATCATCTAGTTTTTGCTCTTTTGGTTTTGTTTTGTTTGTTATATTGATGTTTTTTGCAAAAACAATTGTAAACGTTCTAAAACTATACCTGCTTTAGCTTTGGGTTAAACTAAATGTAGCACCATTTAGGACTTTAAGAAAATGAATATGCTCTTGAGTCAGTACTTAGCAATTTTGTTCCTCTGAAAGAGTTTTAGATAATATTACAAATAGCCAACATTTATTGCAATGTTATTGTGTCTCATGTATTTTTCCAAGTTTTCCCTAGACACAACTGCATTTAAACCAAAAAATAATCATGTTAGGTAGAAAGAAGTGATTTCCTTTCTTTTATTGTCTTATGTAGACATGAATACTTTCATCTATTCACTCTCATAGACTGACAATAAAGCTAGAATTTAGAATCAGGAATTTCAAAATCACACAATTAAAGAACCCCTTCATCAAAATATCAGGAAACATTCCATGAATATACATCTTGTCACACTTCTTTCCTTTCATTACATTTAATTCATGTCTTATATAACTATTAATTTTCAAGTGGTATAATCAACATTAGTTTCCTTCTCTGGGAACTTGTACCTCTATCTATCTACTACCTATCTGTCTATCTGTCTGTCTATCTATCTATCTATCTATCTATCTATCTATCTATCTATCTATCATCTATATCTATTATCTATCTATCTATCTATCTATCTATCTATCTATCTATCTATCTATCTATCTATCTATCTATTATCTATCTATCTATTATCTATCTATCTATCATCTATCTAATCTATCTATCTATCTATCTATCTATCATCTATTTATCTATCTATCTATCTACCTATCATCTATCTATCTATCTATCTATCTATCATCATCATCTATATCTATCTATCTATCTATCTATCATCATCATCTATATCTATCTATCTATCTATCTATCTATCTATCATCTATCTATCTAATCTATCTATCTATCTATCTATCTATCTATCTATCTATCTATCTTTCTCCCTCTTCCTTTGTTTCTCCCTCTTTCTCTCTCTCCATAAGTGTCTGTCTGTCTGACTCGGAGATAAGATATCAATTAATACTATCTATTTTTGCACTATGATTATCATTTCTATGCTTCAAAGTTCATTTTCTGTTTTCTTTAGCTCTTTTAGCTTCCCAAAGCATAGCTTGCATTGATGTGCTTCTCAGGCTAAGATTAACAGTGTTGTTGAATAACCTTCGATCTATTACTATACACCTACCTATAATTAGTATACTGGTATTTACAGATCTTGTTTTACATAAAAAAGGAACAAATAATGAAATAGATATCATTCATATTTTGTCTACATTTTTTCTCTTCCTACAAACATATACACTGATTTGGAGTGGAAAATGTACTCAGTGCAAAATAGAGAAATATATATTTGCATTAATCAATTTCTACTGTAAATGTTTCTCATGATTTAATTGATATGTTGCTTTTAAAGATTTCAATGTAGTATATCATTTCATCTTATATTCTGATGTATGTATTGATATATTTTTCTCAGTTATGCAATTTGCTTTTACAATCAGATACATGCATTGGTTCTTCCTTATTCTTATATTTTTTGTTTGATTGTTTTTGTTTTTAATTTTTATGTTTTTATTTTTTTGTTTTTCCCCCACAAACAAAACTGTTGTATATTATCACAGACACTTTCTCATATTAGTTCATTAATGCATCCTATTTGCTAGTTATTATTATTTTAACCCAACATTGATGTAGGTGGGTGTTCTGTTTTTTGTTGATTTCATTGGTTAAATAAAGAAACTGCCTTGGCCCTTTGATAAGACAAAAAATTAGGTAGGCGAAGTAAACAAAACAAAATGCTGGGAAGAAGGCAATGAGGCAGTCGCCATGACTCTCCTCTCTGAGACAGATGCAGTTAAAGCAAGATGTGAGAATTAGCCAATAAGAGGCTAAAACTAATGGGCCAGGCAGTGTTTAAATAATACAGTTTGTATGTTGTTATTTCGGGTGTAAACTAGCCAGGAGCTGGGTGGCGGGACCCAGCCCGCTGCTCCTTTTATATACAACATGATTAAATGTTAGTGAATCTTCACTATACTAAATATTGTTTGGAGCCTTTTGCTCATATTTATGTTGACTTTAAAAGTTTTCAAAGTTTTTCAGTTTAGTTTTAGCTATAATTATCTAAATAATATAGTTTATGCTTGATAATTACTATTCATACATTTCTTTCAATGACATTAGCTTCAATTTAAAGATTTTGTCAGTTACATTGTATAAGAATACACTTTTGCATATTTTGCCTAATTAGCTTTTAGTATGATCTGTCTTATACCAAAATTATAACTCTTATGACAATTAGAAATTAATACCTTTCTGAAACTCTTCATTTATCCTAAAACTTCATTTTATGTTTGAACTTGTAAACATTTGTAATAGGAGTTCAGTTCATATTTTTTTAGATTGAATTATACTTGACAGCTTGGCATGTTGTTATATGTCAAGTCTACAAAGAAAGCATGGGAAACCTGATGTGAGTGTTATCCATTTTCAGCCAGCATGGAGAGACAGACACAGAGAGAGAGAGAGAGAGAGAGAGAGAGAGAGAGAGAGAGAGAGAGAGAGAGAGAGAGAGAGAGAGAGAGAGAGAGAGAGAGAGAGAGAGGGGAGTTATCAGAGTGAGGAAAAAAAGGAGAGAAAAACTGTAACTACATTTTAATTATTTTAAAAATTAAAAAATTCATGGTCAGTAACTTTTCCTGATTGAAACATAGTAAAACATAGAAAGTGGAACAAAGTAGCAATTCTGTCTAATTTTCTTTATAATAAAAAATATCTATATGATATAAACCATGTTGCATTAGTTGATTTATAAATGTTTTACTGATACTATAAACTTTCCACTATTCTTATTTGGGAGTCTATATTTATTGTTCTTAGTTGAACAGTATTTAATATCTTTGCCTTACACACTAGCCTGGACATATAAATAGCAAAGTGTGTTTCTATGGTCATATGACAAAAATGTTGTTTCTTTTCACAAGCATTTGTTAAAATATTTCTAATTTTATTCATGAAGTATTAAACACTGGATATTTTGCACAATAATTTACCAAACTATTCTTAAAGGTTTATATTAGTCTTTTAAAAACAATAATTATATTTGGGGACTCTAATAAACACAAGGATTTGATAGCCACATCAGTGAGAAATTTAGGCACTTCTTTAATATAACCTCACTAATCTGTTTCAAAGCAGATGCAGAGTGCAGAATACCTCTTCTGGTTTAGCAATTTTTAAAATCTCAAAGGCATGGAAATCTAAAGTGTGAATAGTTTCTCAGTAATTTGCAATTCTTCACTGTCTGTACTTTTTCTTTTAAACTAGCACTTCCTGTATCAATGACTACATTAATACAACAGGCTATTTGTCAGGAATTCAAACCACTCTGATGGGAGAGAGACTGTTAGGGAATCTAAATTCCAATTAAATGCACTATTGAACTCTATTTTTTCATTCAAGAAAGTGGGAATAAAACTCAGATGGGAACAGCAGTATAAAAGATGCCCTGACTGAAAAACATTCCTAATTTTTAAACATTTAGCTGTAATGAAAGACACTGGATAATCTATGTTTAGAAAATAAAACATACTTAATAGTGCATATTATTTACAAGGATTTCTTTTTAAAGTACATAGTTACTTAAGTTATTGTAATAAATCACACTAAGTGGTTTTGAGCTATGAATAGCATGGTTATAAATTTTTAAATAAGTTCTTTCTACATCAGAGGAAATGAGTTGGCTATTTCATTATTGTAGATTTTGAAAGCACGATTAGCATCCTGAAGACTAAGGCTGACATTGCTGAAGCAGGATGAGTAGTGGTGGACTTGGCATAGTGAGTGGGATACCTGATAACTATAATCAACAGAAGAAAATGGCATGTGGTAATGTGAATGTAATTTATCCCTACAAGCTCACAGTGAGTGGCACCATTCGAATTAGGTAGGGCTTTTTGGGAGGAAGGATGTCTCTATGAGTGTAGACTTTGAGGTCTCAAATATGCTCAAGCCATACCAATGTTTCAGACCACTTCCTGTTACCTGCTGGTCAAGATGTAGGACTCTCAGCTACTTCTCTAACACCATGTCTGCCTGCATGCCACCATATGTCACCATGATGACAATGGACTGAAACTACCCAAAGGTAAGTTGCTCAAATTATTTTTTTCTTTATTAGAATTGCCATGACTCTGGTGTCTCCTCAAAGTAATTGAACCCCTAAGTAAAACAGAAGTTGGTACAGGGATGGGAATATCGATGTGTTAGGCTTGGCCATACTTTTCTTTGAAGGAATATGGATCCTAGGCCTGTTTATTAGAAAGGCAGTTGAACATTTAAAATGATGCTTAATTGGCCATTCTAGTAGAAGTATGGAAGACGGTGGTGCTAAGTGTTACTCAATGAACTTTGGATACTTGGAAATAAAGAGAGGGGGGAGAGGAGAGAGAGAGAGAGAGATTTTATGGATTTAATGGTCACTCTCTTCTTACTCTCATCTCTTCTTCAAAATATATCATTGAAGAACTATGCCCATCCAACCTGAAAGAAGGAGTATTCATGTCTGGAAAGCCACATGGAAACAGAGAGGAATCTGAATTAACAGGACGCCCCTTCCTCTGTGCCTACCTTTCGTATAGCATGATAGCACTTCCTCTTATATAACATGTAGTTCTGCACATCTGCCCATGACATAAAATATCTAAGTACAAACAAGCACATTTTTTCCTATTTCTTTGGTTGTTTATTATCTTATGGTAGCTATCAAGTTTCATAAAAGTTAAATGAAATAGTTTTGTATTTTCCTTCATATTAATCTGTTATTAAAGTACCTTAGAAATAAGCTTTTCTTTTTCTCTTTCATTATTATTTTACTGTAAATATATATGTACAAGTATGTAATGGTGCATACGGGTTTTTCAGAAGATTTGACTCATCAGACTTGGTAGGAAGTACCTTTACACATTGAGCCAACTTGTGGACCTAATCATTAAATTTTCTGAGAAAAAAATGTATCTTTTTTCATATATACAATATGAATATTTGGCCACATTTTAAAATTCTAAACAGAGCCACAGGTATATTATTATTTTATAGGCTATTCAAACAAGAGTTTACAAGTTCATTAATTATAAATATCAAAGAAACATATCCTTTTGCTGTAAAGTATTGACAACTTTAAAGATAACAGTGACATGCTACTTCCATATTAGCAGTGGAGATCTAGTATTTGTTGATATGAGCTCAAGGGAGCTGAGAAAAAGCAGATTTAGTAAAATGACATTTTCTTCTGACGTATTCAAAACACATCATTTATATTTGATCACTGATCTTGTTCATTTATTGACCTTTCTCATTTACTTCCAGTCCCTATCTTCAGTGAAGGTTCAATGGGGAATAGGGGGAGTCTTCCATTATATCTTTAAAAATGTAGACAACCACAACTCTTTTTAGAGGTTTTATTTATTTTATGAGAATGTCCCAGACACATATAATGTAATTTGATCAATTTCTTCTCTCTCTTTCCCTGCTACTTTCCATCCCAAATTCATGTGTTCTGTTTTTTTTTAATCAAATTGAGCCCATTAACATGTGCTTGGCTATTGGAATATCTGCTAGAAAGTGGATAACTTCTCTAGAATTACTCCCCTAAGGAAAACTCTCAGTATGTCAACTGTCATGACCACAAGGCCTATCCAAGAACTGGAAATGTTTGAACATAGATTTCAAAACTTTCCACTAACAGAATTTATTATTCTATGGAATTACTTAGTAGTTTTTCTGTATTCAGATATTTGTTTAGTCTATTTAAAAAATCTGAGACTTATTAATAATGCTAGGCTGTATGTAAGAAGCTACCAACAAGTATTTGTGTGTGTATTTCCTTTTTTTTGCTAAATGTTGTGAATTTAGTTGTATCAACATAAACAAAATTTACAATGAATATTCTGATTATATGTATTTTATCAGATAGTTTACATATATTTTGTGTTACTTTTAATTAGTCTTTGATTCCATTAAGTTTTTTAAAAAACAGAGAAATAGAAAACTTATACTCCTCCTCTTTTTAAGGGCAAATGACCAAATAAGAACATCCCCAGAATGGCTAAAAACTCAAATAGATTTATAGTGCATAAAAGAAAAACAAGATAAGCTAGAGATAGTATTAATATGCAAATCTAACAGCTTTAAAGTATTGTACACTTCTAAATCAGACCACAAGTTTAAACATTAAATCTCCACTGTCAAAGCAAAAATCTGTACAGAGATTTAGAAAGTCCCCAAGGGGCTAACAAAAAACATTTCTTCAGGAGAAGCAGAGCTCTCCTGATACTAACGCTGAAATGAATGTCTCTGATGGGCCCCATAATTGAAAGATCTTGGAAGACCTAGAGATAATAGTGTGCATGCAGTCCTAGTACCTACTCAGGGCCTTCATTTACTCTTCCCCATCCTTTAAAAAAGGCTATATCTCTGCATGAATGAGTCCAGTGGCAGTGGCTCAGCACTAATGGGGTAGTTTATTATTTAGCAGACAATTCCCAGTTTTGGAAAATGTGCTTCTTTTATTTAGCTTTGTATGTATAATCCTCTAGTCATAAATATAATTCTCTGGAGCAAAGTATACAAGAGCACTCCATATTCCACTTGTAAATAATTTAAGAATAGATGCAACTGTTCCCTATTCATACATACATTCATTAAAATATGCATTATACTTTTGCAATTAAGTAGGCTCGATGCTAAAAGTTTCGTTGATATAACTGTGAGAGTAAAAGCGCAGCTCTTGCTCCAACTAGATATATAAAAGAAAATGATTAGCATGTTTTTTCCAGCTCCTTCTGAGCTAAATATCATGGGCTTTCCTCTTCAGAGGGCTCTTCATCCTTCACTGCCTTGCTCTGTGCCCTGTGGCTTGACTTGAAGGGACTTTTGCATTAGAGATTCTGAAGAGGGGAAAAGAATGTCAGCTACTTATTCTTCAGCTCAGTCCCTGTGAGGACATCAGCAACCGGCATCACCTATCAAGCAAAGGTCAAAGTTTCTATAAGGCATTTTTTTCCAGCATCTTATAACCTTCCCCCTCCTCCTCACCCACTTCTTGCTGTCTTGTTCTCCTCTCACTTTTTCTGCAGCTAATTTTGCCTGCAGTCAACAATTTTTAGTCTAATGGCCCTGAACTTCACAGGATAGTAGTAGCCTAAGCACATTTTTAAAAATGTGACACAACACCAAATTATTTATTTCTTTCCAAGTACCATATAATTAAATTATCAATCTGTAATTATAAAAAATGCAAAGTATAAAGCAAAAGATTACACAAAATGCAGCCCAGAAATACTGGAATATCGACAGCAGAACACACATCTTACTGCAGGCCTCTTCCTTCCCTATTCTTTCTCCTAATTGCATTCTCTATATTTTTGTACCCATCTATCCATCCATCCATTTATAAAAGATACAGAAGTTTACAACACTTCAAGATTGTATTATCATAAGTAGTTTTCATGATCATAAATCTAATAATTTTATCTTATTATTTATTCTCCATAACATATTGGTGTGTTAAGCATGTGATTACAATGGCAAGTGAGGAGTCTGACAAGCTTGCTGAAATAAATTCTAGTTTTTAAATTTTTTTTATTTTGCTCATAATATATATTTTGAGACTATATATTATAATAAAATTTCACCTCTTTATAGTACTTGATAATGTATATATGTATATATTATATATACATATGTATATGTATATATGTATACATTATATGTGTACATATGTATATGTATATACATGTGTAAGTGAGCATTCAAAAGAATGAGAAAAAATATCTCTGTCACAATGATAGTGAATGATAGATTTTAATTCTATTTCTGGCTAATTTATATTTCAATCAGAGAAATTTCTTTTGTTTATACATCATTATTTTTTCACCAAATTCACTTGTTTTTTGATTGTCTTATGTTAACAAGGAATATGATGATTATGTCAATATTCATAATGTCACTTTGTTAAACATTTCTTCACTGGAGTATACCTATAACAAATGAAGCAAACTTGAATATTCCAGTTAATGAAGACATATTAAAATTACAATTTCTAGAAGCACTTTTCATGATCCATAAGAACAGATATTGTATGGAAACCTTATAAATACTATATAGATATCTTTTATCTGTTATATAAATAATGGTTATATTTCCAAAACCATTGCTTTTAAGTGTGCAAATTGCTATAAAAAGAGATGGTTCAGTGAGACAAAAGGTAAGGTAAATTTTGGTCACAGATTAGTTGGCCACCCTCTCGGTGTAGAAATACATAATTACTGTGTGGTAAACCTTTTCTGGGAAGAAGCAACGTTTATACCTCTATTCATGTCAGAAAAAAAGACTCATCGCAAACCAAAGTAATGAGTAAACTGAATTTAACTTTATTTCAGGATTACTAAGAAGAGTATAGTTAAAGGGTTTCTTATGTGATAACATATGACTCAAAAGTAGCTGTGCCACCAAAATGTCTGCTTAAGTAATGGTGATTGCTCATGAAAGTTGCATTCGTGGAGCTCTCTGAATGGCTTAAAAGAAGCTCAATACATAGGAGAGATCCCTTTGAGTTTAGATGGTCAGTGTCTCCTCCCCTCCTGCTATTTATTGTTTCTATAAAACTGGGAAAAGGCTTTCATTATCTTTCAAGTTTCAGCTTTCCAAGATGTGTGACACTTTGTTTATCTCTGGAGTCTCAGGACCCTCCACCCATTTCTCTCTGGATGAAAATTTCCATCTCAGAAGATTAGAAACACAACAGCATGTGAAAGAATGGATTACTACTGTCTGAAATATTAGGCAGACAACAATCATAGAGGAGCTAGCAATTGGTATCTTATGTGAAAGTAATTACCAATATTATTTTTATTTATCAATTGCACATATATAATATATATACTATAATACATGATATATTATAACAATTTTTATGATACATTATATCATATATGTATATAATAATATATTACAGTTTCAAAATTATGAAAATAATAGAAAATAATTGCAAATAGGTACAATCTTTATCTTTATCAGTCTTTTTTGGGCCCAGAGAAAAATTCCTAAACATCAAGCACAGCTTTTATTCAGCTAGTTAATGGCAGACTTGTGATCTCTTTCACCTCCTGTAATTGTTTCATTACTATTCCAAACTCTTGACAACAAAACAGAGACTCTGAGAAATACATATACAAACTTCATTGCCTTTGCAGACCTCCTCCAACAAACTGAAGAAAAAAATTTTATTAGCCAATTTCTTCTCTTCCCTTTCCTTTCTTTGTTTCTTTCTTCTGCTTCCTCATTTCCTTTTGTCTGGATATTTGGCATTCTTAAGACACAGTTTGACTCAGATGGAACTGGATTTTGTTATTTTGCACTTGGAACACTGGAAATTCTTTTGTGACATCTTTACTATAAAACAACTTTTGGTAAAATAAATATGACTTTTGGATAATAAGCTAACATCCTAATTAATAAGCTCCTGATATGAGTTAACCCTTGTTATACATACTATAAAAAGGAACATGCATGTAGGGAGGACAATAGGGAGGAATTTAAAAAAAGTAATTCTTGGGCAGGCTTATATTAGTGCTTGTACTCCATCTCATGCATTCATTTATAACAATGTTATCCCTTAAATAAAAATTATTCATCCTTGCCCAATGGGAAGCAAACCAAAATAACTACTCTTTACTGAATAACATTCCTTTCTGTCAGCTCAAGATATATTACTTTATTATACTGCTATGACTATGTAATGTTCTACAAACATAAAACATATGTAATTTTAGACAAAAGAAACAATGACTACAGTAAAAATCATCATTTGGAGAAAGGCAGATCAGTGAGTCATTTATCACAACTTACTGGGAAGAGCAAAGAGCAATCATCCACATTAAGAAATGATATGCTTTGTTAGCTAAAGTAGATATACTCAAGGAGAGAATAAATGATGTTTTTATGTGTGCAAAGTATTCATGAATAACTCTGGGTCATTTTGAAGGTCAGTAGTCTATGATCACACTCATGAGGTGCATTTAAAACTCAGACTGTCACCAGTAAAATCCACACTGCAATTAATCCGTATGCTTTGATAAATTCACATTTCTCAAACTATCACTGAGATTTTGCTATGTGGCTTGATCCAATGTTTAAATCACTGTTCTACTGCTGTGGAGATATTACCATAACCAAGATAACTCCCATAAGAGAAAGTATTCAATTGGAGAAATTAGAGATGTGCTTACAGTTTTAGATTCCTCAGTGATCGCTATGTCAGGAATAGACATGTGACAGTGGGGCTTTATATCCTGATCTGCAGACAACAAACAGAGAGAGATGGAGAAAGAAAGAGATGGAGAGACAGAAAGTGAAAGATGGAGAGAGAATGAAGATATTGGGACCTGGAGTGGGATTTTGAAGTCTCATAACCCACATCCACTAACAACAAACTAATGGCCCTGAATTTCAGCAGTTTAGTTTGTCCATCTTGTGTATGGAATTTACAACTGAGTGCTTCCGTTTTGTGGGAATCGCCTCATGTTCCTGTATCTCTCTGAGAAGTATGAGGAGAACTTTGGCAGCCTATAGTAGCAGCCTCCAGCTCCTCCACTGTGATGTCATCCACTCTTGGGAACTTCCTATGTTTGATTCTCTTGATAGCTTCCTCTGTCTTACTCCTCTCAATATTTAATATTTCCTTATCATCTCTGGTGTTCGAGTAGCTACCAAAGTGTTTCTTGTTTTAGTCCATGTTGACAGCATCAGGGTCATTGTACAGGGGGTCAAAGTATTATCTCCATCTTTGCTTTACTTCCCCTGGTTCTGTTAATAAATGACCTTGCCCATCTTTAATCACTTAAAGATGAGGATCATATCTGGCAGTTATCCATCTGATACCTTTGTAGACAAGATGTGTTTTATTATGGAATCTAGCCTCGTCAACCTCTTTGCATATACCTTGTCTACATAGCTCTCGATCCTTCTTCCCTCCTCCTTTGGACCTCCCTGCACAGAGGTTGTGGGGTTTTGCTGTCAGTGGATTGACTCTTTGTTTGCTTTAGTTTGTTGTGCCACAGCATGAAGATCTTTTCCTCCATTGTCCTGCAAAGGATCAAGGGCAATCCTAGAACAGGCCCCGTAAGGATTCAGAGATAACAGGAGAACGATTAAGCAAATCTTCACTTTGAAGAAACTGACAGAAAAATATGAAGAATTTGGAAAACTCTTGTATGTCTATTACATCGACTACAAGAATGCGTTCAATAGCATTTGGAGGAAAGAACTTTTGGAAAAAATGAAGTTCTACAGGTACCCAGAGAAAATCATAAGAATTCTAGAAAATTTCTATAAAGATATGTTTGCTTCAGTCAGTGTCTGGGGAGAACTAAGTGATGAGTTTAAAACGATCTTAGTAGTATTGCAGAGATGTCTGCTCTCACCACTGCTCTCTAATATATTCCTGAAATTAATAATCACAACATCCCTGAAGGATGAGGAGATACGCATGCAAATAGGTTGTGTGCAAAACAACAATTTGCTTTTTGCTGACAATATAGCACTACTTGCTGAAAGTCCAGATGAGCTACAGGCCATGATAAATAGATAAATAGACTGGTGGAAGTAAGTAAAAACCTTCATATGAAAGTAAACATCGAGAAAACTGAAATACAACAGTTGGAAAGGGTGCAAAAGAATTTGAACATTGTTGTAAAGAACCAGAACACCAAGCAAACAGTCAACATTGCTTATTTGAGGCGAAACTTCAGTTCCAAGGAACTATCTCAGACTTAAGAAGGTAGATAGGGGTAGTGAGAGGTGCATTCCAGGCACTAGGAATGATTTGGTGAGCAAAGAGACATAAGGACATCACAAAATTGCAAGTATATGAGACACTTGTCTTGAGCTGTGTTCTTTACAACTCTGAAATCTGAACAATGAAATGCTGCTCAGAACAATGGCTGAATGTGCTTGAGATGGAATGTCTCAGGAGGATTTTAAACATCATCACACAAAGAAATGGGTCATGCAATGATGACATTAAGAAACATCTCCATCTACAGAAGAAAGAAAACTACAGAATACAACAATGGCACTTGACCTTTTTCATCCATGTTATGAGAATGAATGACAGCACATACCTAAAGATAGCACTGCTTGGAGGAGTACATGGGAAGGCAAAGAGGAAGGCACAAAAAATGCAGGATAGACAGTCTAAAGGGAGACTGTAGAACCTTGGATATGACAATAACACAGGCATCTTTGACTGCCCAGGATAGAAATGACTGGATAAATGGGCTGCCCATGCATACATAAGCATTCCAGGGCATAATATGATGAAACCCACATCCAATGGCAAAATTCCTCCAATAGGCCACAATTAAACCAACAAGGCCATAAGGAATAATCTTCTCAAACAATTATACTACCAGGTGACTAAATATTGAAATGCATGAGGCTAAGGGGACCATTCTCATGCCAAGAAAGGCCCCATCTAAACAGTGATTTTAATTTTGAGATCAGCGGGTACATATCATTTACTTCATTTAGAATCTGTCTTGTTTCCTTCACTATCTACTTTCTTTGGAATTCCCTGAAAAACAATAACTTAAGTAAGACATGGCTTATTTTGCCTTATATTTAAAAAGTTATTAATAGTTTAAACTCTCTTAGATGGGAGGTTATTGTTGCATTTGGAAATAGTAGGCCAAATTTTGTTTTCTCTCCAAAGGTTTAGGGAAGAAAGATCATTCTGGAAACAAAGACTGTCTACAATCCTCCAAACTCAACCCCTTGGCAACCCACTCATCAAGTTAGTGATCCAAACCAAAGGTACCACAGCAATCAAAATAGTAACATAAACAAGAGACCAAGTGTTGAAATATATTATTAGCCTGTTACAATTTATAGCTAAGAGTTATTAACCAAACTTTTCTGTGAACATGTGTATTTCATAACACAAAATTCATTCATTTCAACATAAAAAAGTCACTTTATCAGCATTGTATAAAAATTTAAACTTCATATATTCCTCTGAGATACATTCCTCATGCTATCAACTTTACACTACTGTGAAATCAAATAAGTTATTTATTTCCAACATGAATGGCTTAGAATAAGATTTAATATTTCAAAATTGAGGAAGGGGAAAGTATAACATGGTGATGCTAGGAAAAATAAATTGCAGAAAAATTCAGCACAGTAGATAAAGAAGGCTTCAGCTCCATTTATAGCATCCAGTAGACTTCACAAGTACAACTCTGTCTGATACTGGAAAACTTATTTGGGCTGCTCTACCTATTTCTTGTTGTTCTGTTCTGTGAATATCCTACATTAGTGATATCTTTGATATGTTCACTTGTAACCTTGGCATGAAAATCTGTCCTTAATGCCCAGTCCACTGGGGAGCTATATATAGTGCATCTAAACTTTCTTCATAGACTACAGACACTTTCTGGAGCCTTGTTATAAACCTCCATGACACAGTAACTCATACATTTATTTAGGCCTTTGAAATTCTTACTGCATAGATGATTCCAGGATTTTCTGTCCATTGGAGATGTGTTGGGGCACCATTGAGTCACAGATGTAGTAAACCTTTCATGCCTCTATGTTTGCATAATTTAATTAGGTGGATCATGTTCCTAAACAGCAGTCTTTCATAAAATAGAATCTTTATGTTTTTGAGAACTGTTTTCAGGTCCCTTCCCTTCGTATAAATATCCATTTTATGCCATGGAGACTTACATGGTAGTCAGAGTATAATTCTTACTGTCCTAGTGTAAACCAAAAGGTTTCTCTTTAATTGCGCTATTGACAATCATTTCCCCTCTACAGTGTTTTCTCAGTCTAATTTCTCTTTAGGTTTCTACAATCTCATATTTTTATTCCATATTTCCTGCTCTCCCTCTGTAATTCTGGCTAAAATATGTAATCAGGAACCAAGCAAGGATGTTACATGATATTGAAATTCCCCAGAAAAAATAAATTATTATTTTATATTTAGGTTCAGCTTCACTCAGAATCTCAAAACATTGTTATAACTTAAAAAGAGTTCATGCTAAAACACAATTCCTATGAAAAATTCAAAGACAACTTTTGAATCACACAAATCTCATGATCCTCAACTTCTTTGCTCACATTTTGGTTACCTTCCTGATTTCTCGGGTTCAAGCCAGAAAAGAATAATGAAGTTTCATGAGGGTTGGAGGGCTTTTCTAGGCAACAGATTCAAACTCGATGTGGGATTCTCCTTTGTATGCTATTTATGTCATAATAAAGGAACTGCTTTTTCTTATAGCAGAGCTATAGGGGAACAGTGATAAGTGGATAAAACTAAACTTAATGCTGGAATAAAGGAGATGAAGTCAGAGAGAAATCATGTAGCCCTGCCAGGGACAGATACCAGAATTTTATCCTGTAAGCCACAGCCTCATGGCAATACACAGATTACTAGAAATGTGTTAAATTATGATATAAAAGTTTGCCAATAAGGATGTAGAGCTAAAGGCCAAGCAGTGATTCAATTAATATAGTTTCCGTGTAATTATTTTGGGGCTAAGCAGTTGGGAACCAACAAAGCAGCCTTCCCTCAACAATTGGTGCCCAATGTGAGGCCAATATGACCAACTAAAATCCACATAAAACCTGAGAGCCTAAAAAATAATCCTAGACACAAAAGAACAGAGTTAAACATGTTTGGTAGCAGCATTTTCTTGGCTGGCTCTGTTTGCTAGAAGCAAGTAGAGGCATGGTTCCTTAAGAGAGGTTTTCCTGATTCAGCAGTAGCAGCAAAAAAGCTGCAGTTTTATAATACTGGCCTTCTGGGCCATGCTGCCAGCATGACCTCTGGCTATTTCAGAAGGCTGAGCATTTAAATGGGGTTTGTAGATAGTGTGCTAAAAGTTACTTGGTGGCAACATGGGTCAACTAGTTATCAGAGTTGAGATGGTGAGGACGGCTCCCACTTGGCAGTCTCAGACAATAAATGGACTTCTGCCTCATTGGACTGTGTGACACACCAGATAGATCCATATATATCTTAATAATGATGCAGCTTAAGTTTTTTTTTTTTTTTTAGGCTAGATAACCTGTTTAATCCTTCTTATTTCCATAGGTTTTTTTTTTTTTTCCTCATGGTTTATTTTTTTTTATATTTAAAAATTTCCATCTCCTTCTCCCCCTTCTCTCCCCTCCTTCCCTCCCTTCCCTCCCCTCCCCTCCACCCATACCTCCCCTCCCTCCCTCTCAAGGCCAAGGAGCCATCAGGGTGGTGGCAACATGGGTCAACTAGTTATCAGAGTTGAGATGGTGAGGACGGCTCCCACTTGGCAGTCTCAGACAATAAATGGACTTCTGCCTCATTGGACTGTGTGACACACCAGATAGATCCATATATATCTTAATAATGATGCAGCTTAAGTTTTAAGAAAGTGCTTAGCATTTTAAGAAGTGCTGCTTGGGCAGCTGAGGAGAGGGAGCCAGAAATGTCCAGATCCTATTGCCATACTCATGAATATCTTGCATATCACCATAGAACCTTCACTTGGCGTTGGATGGAGAAAATGACAGAGCCCCACATTGGAGCACCAGACTGAGCTCCCAAAGTCCTGATGAGGAGCAAAAAGAGGGAGATCATGAGCAAGGAAGTCAGAACCGTGAGGGGTGCGTTCACCCATTGAAACGGTGGGACAGATCTAACGGGAGACCACCAAGTCCAGTTGGAATGGAACTGATGGAACAGGGGACAAAACTGGACTCTCTGAATGTGGCTGACGGTGGAGGAGGACTGAGAAACCAAGGACAACGGCGATGGGCTTGGACTCTACAGTATGGACGGGATCACTGTGAGCCTTGTCAGTTTGGTTGCTCACCTTCCTGGACTTAGGGGGAGTTGGGAGGACCTTGGACTTAATATAGTGAAGGGAACTTTGATGGCTCTTTGGCCTAGAGAGGGAGGGAGTGGGGGTATGGGTGGAAGGGAGGGGAGGGAAGGGGGAGGAGGAGGGGAGGAGATGGAAATCTTTAATAAAAAATGAGAAAAAAAGAGAAGTGCTCCTGGACAGTAAAGAATTACAGATACACAATAGGATAATTTCAGACATAAAAGAGCTCTAAATGGATCACACTATTGGATAACTGTACTTAGGCTTGGGAGAGAGAAGAAAAGGAGGACAGAGAGTTAAAAAAAGAAATTGTTAAAAATAAAACAAAGTCTTTGAAGAAACAGAGTATAGATAGTCATAGATTAAAAGGAGTAAAGGAAAATAAGCCACATAAAGAAGGAAAATTCACAGGGAATCTGGATTATGTATATTATTGTGTTTTCTTTGATTTTTTTGACTATGAAGGAGCTAAGTGCAGAGATTTTTCATTTTATGTATTGCTAAGCTAAACCAACATGCATACTTTAAAGGTATCTTAATTTAAAAATATGGATCTAAGGATATGTCGCTTTAGAAAAATGTTCTTCTTTTGTTTCCACAAATGATGAAATCCTGTGGATTCATTTCAGGCTAATGTGGATTGATTCACCAGGATACCCTGAAAGGTCTCTGTGAACACCCCAAAAATTACTTCACCCAACAAAAATCAGGAATCAAAACTATCAAAAAATTATTTTGTACAAAATTATGCCCATATTACCAAATATTGCTTACAAATGTTTGTTTACATTTAAAGGGGAATATGTTATAGAGATTAGCATTGGTATGATCTTGGTTTATTGATACAAATTTAAGGTCAACTTTATTATACTGTGTATATGTATATTTCTGTTTTTAATTAAGGTATTGTGTTTGTGCTGCTCATTTAAAAGTGTAATATATAATTAAGAAATATACGTTCATAGATAGTCATCTATAATAGCCAAGTTTGTAGTCATGTTAGTTAGATTTCTAGATGATAAACAGGCATTCTTCAAACCATTCAAAGACTATGGAATATGGTACTTAAAATGCTTTAAGAACCTAGGACTTTTCATGACAATAAGACACATCTGCTCCTGGCTACATTAATCTACTTCAAGAGGATTTTCTCCATAGAAGAGGATCCTTATGGAGTTTGCTAGCCATTTGGGCAAGAAACTGCTCTTTCCTGAACTGATTGATGCATTAGACATTCAGGACCCACAGAGAAATGACTGCTGAAATTGCCTGAAGGTGAGATGATTCTTCAGTGTTCCTATTCATGAAATAATCTGCCAGACTTTATGCAGGACATAGGAGAAAGTGACTGATAAACTGTCAATATAGGCAGAACTGTCTTTGAAATTTCCTGCTTCATGGAAATGTCTGCTGAATACTTGGGCCTGTGGGCTGAAGATGGGTGCCCCAACAGTACAGAAGAACTTTGAGTGACTGTCAAGGCAGTGAGATGTCTCTGTCAAATCTAGAATTTTGGAAGTTGCTTATAATGCACTCCCAGTTTACTTAGGTAATATATCCTTCTGGAGTCTTTGATGGAATTGAAAAATATGTAGTTATAGTTAAAGTGTTCCTTAGTTATGATAAAAGATAAAATAGATATAAATATTATAACTGTAATTCTTTCCTGATATATTTTTGTTGTATTAGTTGTACTATGTTAAAATTAAAATGTGTATGTATATATATATATATATATATATATGTTCACCATAAACATATATAATATATAATTTTATATGTATATATTTATTTATGCTATGATAAAAGTTTCCTTAATAAAGGACCACATTACCACTTGAAAAAAACATATTGCACAAAGTCTTACTTGATAATTTTTTTTTTTTAAATTTTTCGAGACAGGGTTTCTCTGCAGCTTTAGAACCTGTCCTGTCCTGGAACTAGTTCTTGTAGACCAGGCTGGTCTCGAACTCACAGAGATCTGCCTGCCTCTGCCTCCCGAGTGCTGGGATTAAAGGCGTGTGCCACCACTGCCCGGCTAACTTTTAATATTTAAACTTAAATTTTGTTGAACCAAAACAAGACACGAGTAGGTTTATAATCACCAGTCATTAGATGTTAACTCTTCGGCTAATTGTTATTTCTTATTGAGTTTCATTTTCTTCTATGAGATGGAAATTTCCCTAATGATGTTTTGAGACTTGTTATGATATTAAGTGCTTTGTGTGCTGGTTGTCAGGAAATGTCTCTTTAATGAATTTGCTTTTCAGCCCTTCTCCAATTAAGTCAGAATCATTTGCTAGAAGATTTGAGATAATATTGCATAAGGAAAAATGCATATATTTGTGTATATTTAGCTAGAATTGCTTTATTTTGTCCTTGAGTTTTTAAATCCACATTTTCAATTAATTAAAATTACATTTTCAATTACTGGTAATTATATAAGTTTTTACCTTCAGTGAAGTGTATGTATCTAATTTGGTAAACAAGCTGACATCAACCAGAATTTTAAAAAATTGCTGTCTTTATAATATTTTATCATAACATACCTAGTAAAATAAATTTGTCATTAAACAATTGACAGTTATAATAAATAAATGCATTCTCTATGGCTTAATTTATCTTGATGATTTTTATCCATTCTACTCTGATACATGCTTAAATTTCCAGTGATCTCAATGGTTCATTGTTTATACATGATAATGGTATTCTATTCTCATTATAAACAGATATCTCTACTTTTTCAGCTGAGAGTCAGCTTGTACAAATCAATAACCATATAATTATTCACTGTCAAAGAAAAGCAACATGAAAATTCAAAAGCAGCAAAGATTTTTTCAAATAGTTTCAAATATGAACTATCACGAATTGTGCTTTTTACTTTCCCCTAATTCAACGGGATATAAAGTAAGGACAACCCATGCTTAATGAAATAAAATGATTTCTTGGGTTTTTAATAGAAGATCAGACTGCAATCTAAGTCTTTCTCACCACAAAAACCTTACAAATGGCATTTTAAAAAGCATATGAGAAAACTATTGGCAATTTATATCTGCTTAAAGAAAGAAAGTCAGTGTTCTTCAAAGGGTAATACTTGGTATTTTAACCCCACTCTAGAGAAGTCTTCAGAAAAGTAACACATTTTCTCTAGTGTTTACTGTCTTGTTAATATTTACTTTTTCTCCTCCTGTTTTGTTTGTTCGCTTGCTTTGATTACCATGATTTGTTTTGAAATTTGAAGGAGAGTTTCTGAGAAAGTGAGAAAAAACATGAAATTGGTGGATAGGGGAAAGAAGATGATCTGATAGGAATCTGGAATGAGATTGAAATATAATGTATAACATTTAAATAATAATAAAAAGAAAAGTATAAAATAAAGCCAAAAATTAAAGTATAAATTTTTGACCCTGACCCACAACCTACACCTTTAATACCATTGCTGAAGACAACATCTACATAACTCATTTAACATGGAGAAACGAAGCTAATACCTCAATAGAACCTTCACCCCTGTTTTCTAGTCTCTTTGGTACAAGATGGCACTATACAGTCTAAAAAAGTTGAGAAAAAGAAACAAGAATTCATCCATAAACCTTTGATCTGAAATGCAGTTCTGCTGTCAAGATATTCTACCACAATGGAGGCATGATGCATGTGGGAGTAATTAACAAATACCTTACTTGAGTTAAGACCCACTCCATGGGCTGCAAACCATAGCCAACACTGCTTAAGGACCAAGAACTCGAGATTAGACAGCCCAGGAATTAAGGTAGAAACAAAGATTACTGTACAAAACTGAAAGAGAGAAGTGGGGGGGAGGGAGGGAAGGAGGGAGGGAGGGAGGGAAGGAAGGGAGGGAGGGAGGGACGGACGGAGGAAGAATGGAAGGAAGTAAAGAAGGAAAGAAAAAGGAAGGAAGGAAGGAAGGAAGGAAGGAAGGAAGGAAGGAAGGAAGGAAGGAAGGAAGGAAGGAAGGAAAAAGGTAATAATAAAATAATTCCTAATGCTATTCTGGTATGCTCATAGATCAGTACCTTCCTCAGCCATCCTAAGAGAAGCTTTCTCCTGCAGAAGGTGGGAAAAATTCAAAGGAATCCAGCCCAACATTATGCAGGAAGTGAGAGAGGCTTTTGAAAAGGATGTTTCCATTAAATCTTAAATCCTTCTCATAAGGGTTCAGGGAACTCCAAGGAAAAAGAGGCAGAAAGAGTAAGAATTAAAGGGGATGGAGGAAACCAAGAAAGTAAGGCACTCTAAATGAATATGATCTAAGCTCATATGAACTCACAAAGCATGAGGCAGCAGGCATAAGGCCTGTATGCGTCTGCTGCAGGTACTCTGAGTACATATTGTAGCTTGCAGTTTACTGTTTTAATGAAATTACTGAAGGTGCCAAACAGTGGGTCTCTGATTTTTTACCCTTACTTGGGTTCTTTAACTTCTGTTAGTTAGTTTGTCTTATTTTTATGTATTATTTTGTACTTTATCTAATCGTATTTTATTATAGTAAAGTATTTTATTAAAAATTAATAATGAGCTATGTTGTCTCATGTCTTTAATACCAATATTCAGAGGACAGAAATGGGCAGATCTCTGAGTTGGAGATCAGCCTAGTCTCCAAAGAGAGTTCCAGTACAGCTAGGCTGAAAAGAGAAATCTTGTCTAGAAGAAATATATATATATATACAACAACTCCATAGGAATCATTTGTATCTATTTAGAAATTTAACATTTGAAAATTACTAATAACTGTCAGTAACCTGTTATATAAAAACATTTAGAACTATCATTTATACTAGGGTTAAAATTAAACCAAGATAGAAGTCTGTGGAGGCAAGTCTCAAAGTAGTCTTCCAAGCATGCTACAGTTTCAGCATGCTCACCTTGAAAAGCTCAAAGAAAGAACCCCAAATTACAATAAAGGAAGACAGGAAAGAGAGAAAAGGGGAAGAAAAGAAAAATGTTTAATCTTTAGCATACAGTTTATTATGAAATCCATGGTTTTATATGAATTTAAAGTTTACATACTCTATGGACCTTTTAAGAGTCTTAATATCTACATTGTTGCATGATATCGAAATCTAAAGAGATGTTAACTTTATAGCAAATAATGGTTAAGTATAATTCTACTGATTCAATGGCTTAGGAGACTGCTCAGTTAGTGAACCAAAAGGCCACAATCATGAGGTTCCACATTTAGCTCCCAAGATTCATAGGCCAGGCACGACTACACAATTGTAATCCAGTGTTTGGAGAGGGAGCAGGTGCATCCTAGGTCTTGTTAGTCAATCAATCAAGCCTGAGCTGTGAGCTTCTACTGCAATGGGAAGAATGGTCTCCAAAAAGTGAAAAGTTTTGAATAGACTCCATTCATCTTTTCATCTCCATATACATGCATATACATACACTGATCCATAAATACAAACATTACATTGCATAGGTTCCGGAGGAACTAAATTGAGAAAAATGAACTGTCCCTAACATGGAAAAAGATAGCAATTCAAATGCAATGTTTGTCAGTCATTTAAAGAGCTGTGATGTGGATTTAAATACATATATGTACTACTTAGATATAAATTTGGACTGTATAAACGGCTATAATGTAGGCTATATCACAGTATATCTATGTATTACACTTAAAATACATTAAATTCTAATGTAAATATTAAATATTTAAAAAATAAAAAACAATTTGAAACTTTATAAATTAAAATTTTCTAGTTAGAAATATAAATGCGATTATCTTACTCTGTCCAAATATAATAAAATAAAATTAAAAGAATTAAAGTGAATAATAAAAGACTAATAAATAAATAAAATAATAGTATGCAACATAATAATTTAGGTACTTGTCTAGATATTGTTGCTGTTTTAGTAATAGTTTTGTTTTGGTTTGGTTTCATTTTGTTTTTTTGAGACAAGATTTCTCTGAAGCTTTGGAGCTTATGCTGGAACTAGCTCTTATAGACCAGGCTGGCCTAAAACCAACATAGATCCGCCTGCCTCTGCTTCCCTAGTGCTGGGATTAAAGGCGTGAGCCACCATGGCCCGGCCTTTAGTAATAGTTCTTAAATTTTTATGAACTACTTTTAACCTACATGATAGTCTATGATATAAATATTACTTTAATATATTTACATGTTGGGCAGTGGTGGTGCATGTCTTTTATCCCCGCACTAATGAGATATAGGAAGGTAAATTTCTGTGAGTTCAAGGCTAGCCTGGTCTACAGAGTGAGTTTCAGGAAAGCCAGAACTGAAACACAGAAAAACCATGTCTTGAAAAAACAAAAATGAAATTATAAACACAATTTGTATTATAAGAAGTTATTAAAATATTAAAAGAAAATTTCTCAATCATTAATTGTTCATGGATATTAATTTCCGTGTGCTGAATTCATTTTCCAAAAGTGTACACATTTTATTTGGTAATTTAAATTTTAAATGCATGCAAATATCTTTTAAATATTTAAAATATATTTCAGTATAATAACTCAATTTTAATCTTTTATCTGATGCAGCATATAAAAAATTTTGGATACTATGAGTTTTCCAGAGACTTTGGAAAAAAGTATGGATTATCTATAATTTTCCGTATTAATAACCGTATACATTTATGAGTTAACTATACAATATCTCATACAAAATTGACTATCCATCAAAGATTAGTAATGATTGCTAATAATAATTGAATTAATTTATTTTCACATTTCTCTCTTTTGATTACATGGTATTTTTGCAAAAATATTGTGATCAAAGTGCAAGAATAGAACATATATTGCTACACTGTCTGTCACTTCAGTTTGAAAGTTTTAAATATTATTAAGTTTTAAGGGAACTGAAATGCTTGGCAGATACACACACAAGTCATAGGGTTGTCCCTCCCCAAATGGTTACCTCACCTTTTTCCTTTGAAACTTGCTCCTCTTATGTAGCTAGGTTCCATGAACAGCACCATGATAAATCTAGTTGATTAAGTCTGAAGGACTGGATTTATTTGACTGCTGTGCTATTCATCATCCTCTGTCACTTTGTTTCAACACTTTTCCCTTCTGCTCTCCAACATCTTAATTTTTTTATTATCCACTTTATCATTTCTCTCAACACAAAAGTGCCGTTCTGCTGACTGGACTTTCGTTTACAAGGCATTGTTCTACTTCATTTCTCCAAGTGGCAACGAATCCTTTTGAAAGATTTGTCTACATTCCTTTGAAAGAGTTTTTTCTTTTTCCTTTCTGTCTCTCTCATTCTAGGACTATTTGAACCTAGCATTATTCTCTTCATTGTTTTTATTTCTTTTTTGCCTTTTAATTTCAAATATTTTTTTGGCTTTTATTATGTTTAATACCTTTTTCTTAATGTAAAAAAAGAAGAAACTGAAGGACAGAAAAAAAACTCACCCAATTTAAAATATATAACGTAAAACTAAACATAGAGTTCTGAAAACAGGAAACTCAAATGTCTGAGAAACACTTAAAGGAAGAAATGTTCAACATCCTTAGCCTTCAGGGAAGTGCAAATCAAAATTACTCTACGATTTCATCTTATACCAGTCAGAATGGCCAAAATTAATAATGATAATAATAAAAATTACAGGTCATATTGGTAAGGATGTGGAGTTGTTGAAACACATACATTGTTAATGGGAGTGCAAACCTTTAAAGTCACTATATAGTGCTTTCTTGGGAAGCTGGGAATAGGTCAACCTCAAGATCCAATCTACTACTCCTGGGAATACACCCAAAGGAGTCTATATCCTAATACAAGGACACTTTTTTGATGCGCAAATCATAACAATCCAAAGTTGGAAACAACATAGATGTGTGATTGTGTAGGTGTGTGCAGTTGTGTGTGTTTAATATATATATGTGTGTGTGTGTGTGTGTGTGTGTGTGTGTGTGTGTGTAAATATACAATATCCATACACACACACACACACACACACATATGTGTGTGTTGGGAGCAGTGAGACCCAAGATCATGAATTTCTTGTAATCCCCTGATCTGAGTGCCTACAGATGTTCTGAGCACAAGACCTTCAGGAATTCCTGATGGCAGGAGAGTGGTTTCTGGTGGGTTTGGCTGGGGCGTGGCTATCTATATAATCTGCCCCTGAACACAATAAATAAATAAAGGGGGCATTCTTGGGGAATTCAAGGATGACCCATGTCACTGTCTTTCTGTCTGTCTGTGTCTGTGTATTTTAACCTCCTGCCCCTTGCCCGAATCTCGCGAACTGGGTGCCAGCTCAGCGAATGCAGACACGGGGGCGCGGTGCGCGGCATGTGTGTATGGATGCATGTATTCATTATGTAATCGCACTTCTGTAGATCCCAGAAGTTGATATAGGGTATCATGGTTTAATATCTTCCACCTTGTTCATTTAACCAGGGACTTGACTGAATTATTATAAAACTCCAAGAATAACTACTGCACAAAACTGGTTATTTTATATGTCATGTGGCCACTCCAGGATTTTTATATGTGTCTTAGGAACTAAACTAAAGGTCTCATAAATGAAACAAGCCCTTTTAAACCACTGAACCTTTATTCCAGCCCCATAATCTGTTACATTATTTTTAATTTGTTCCTTAAGAGAAAGTAGCTTTATGTGTTTTGTAGTTTTCATATGCACTCCAACCCCTAAAGCATTATCTGCCATATGGCAGATGGTCAAAATTCTGGGAAATAGAAAATTGTCAACCAATATTGAATGAGATTACATAATAACATTATTAACATTGACTATATTATGAAGATAGTAGTATTGCTATACAGATTTTAAGCTTTTGTTCTAGAAAACTGAATAGAATGTGTAAACAGTAGAATTACACAGCTGCATATACATCTTTAAATGACAAAATTTTAAAGCAAATCCAGTAAATAGAAGGATTGTAATTATAGACTAATATAAGAAGCAGACAGTTTCCATATGTCCCTGTCTCCCTGTTGTTCTGACTTTTTCTGATTGTCCAACACTTAGTCACATTAGGCTGAAACTCAATGTATAGTCTTATAGTGGTCTCTGATGTGTCATTTCTTCAGAGAAGATGAAACCTAAGGCCAAATCATTTCTTGATCCTCTGAATCAGATATCAAAAAATCCTTTGAGAACAGGTATCTGAGGAGCTTCCTTCACATTTTCACACTGTCAATGAACCACTATAGCTTTACTCAGCTTTTTAATAATAAGCTGATATAAAATTCTCTTCCATATAATAGGCCATATAATCGCTTATACTTGACCAAAGCCAACTGGAAGACGGTCTCATAGATTTATATATTTAGTTCCATAGTATTAAGGTGATGAAGGAGGGTCATCTGTCTATGTGTTATTTTCATTGGTTAATAAAGAAACTGCCTTGGCCCTTTGATAGGACAGAAAATTAGGTAGGCGGAGTAAGCAGAACAGAATGCTGGAAGGAAGAAGGCAGTGAGGCAGTCACCATGATTCTTCAATCCAAGACAGATGTAGGCTAGAATCTTTCCTGGTAAGCCAACACCTTGTGGTGCTACATAGATAATTAGAAATGGGTTAATCAAGATGTGAGAGTTAGCCAATAAGAGGCTAGAACTAATGGGTCAAGCAGTGTTTAAAAGAATACAGTTTCCGTGTAATTATTCTGGGGCTAAGCTAGCCGTGCAGGAGCTGGGTGGGACGAAAAGCAGGCCTGCCCACAGCTCCTTCTACATTAAGGTTTGGAAAAAAAAAAGGACTTCCAGATTCTCATGTGTTAGGTACCTAGTTACTAACTAGAAGTGTTGCACTGGAGAGTTTCTGATAACCCTAAGGTGTGATGCCTAACAGGCAGGCATATGTCACTGGAGACATACCTTTAGAGGGTGTTCCTGCCCAGGTCTATTCTTTCTGTTTTGTGTCTACTGGGAAAGTAGTGGCTGCATGTGCACAACCTTAATATTTTGCCTCACAGGAGTATAGAAGGAAATGGAGTCAAGTCTTATGGACTCTTTAAGTTTAATGTCAGAAACTGTTTCCTCACATTTCGCCATCCAGGCGATATTTGTGTTCCATGTATCTCTGGCTACTAGTCAAGCTGGAAAAGGTTATTCATTTTGTGTTCACACAGAATGGAAGAATTGTTGCATTACCAAGGTTTCTACCAATATTTCAAATGAAATCAAATATTGCCAGACAGGCAATGTTTTACAGAGTTGGGGTTCCTTTGGGGCAGTTCCTCATAAGTTGGTACATGAAACTGTTAGGCTGAACATAAAACTTCAGTGGAGAAACAAGGGTGTTGTTGACACCAGGAACACAGTACAGTTACCTAGACAATCAGAGGAACTGAACAGAGCTAGGCAGAGAGAGGTGATTGTATTTCAATTTGGATTCTGAACCTATATTAGCAAGTATAAGCTTTACGATGAATAAAAGCAAAAAAACTAGTCATTATATTAATCTTTACTTGTTTTACATAAACAGTGATGGTCTGAAATATTAACTTAGGTAATCAGGAATTTAATCCAAGGATACCAGAGAAATATTAAACCCGATTTGTGTGTGTACTTCAGATATAATCTTAGTATGTTTTGTATTAAATAGAGAAATAAATGCAAATGTATGTGAAAAAAAGAAAAAAGAAAAATAAAATGGTCATTGGGACAATAAAAATCAGCATCTTGAGACCTCATATCAACACATAACATAGAGCCAGGAGATTTACTGTTTGTCTGGCTGATTCTGGTCCTGTTTTGATCTGATTCTAATTCATTATTAATCTATACTTCTCTTTGGAATGGTAAAATTTATTCTGTTTCAATATGTCTTAGAACAATATTTTGGAAATATACAACTTGCTTTTGATTTTGCAGAGTCTCAGATTTGATGTCTGGCTTGCATTTCTAAAGAGGCATAGTATTCAAATTTATAATCATGGTAAAACTTAAAATTTTTGGAGTGTTGGGGATAGATGGACTAAATGCAATATGATATTAAACTATGCCTTTGTAGAACAAAGGCATAATGTTGTATATTAGATATTTAATGCCCTCTGTATGTTCACATGTAGAAAACTTACTTCCTACCTGGCAGCATGTTGGAGGAGGTGACAGAACTCTCAGGACTAACAACCTATCTGGAGAGAGTGGTTCACTTGAGTCATGCTGGGAAGTTTGTGCATAATCCTCAGCCTCCATATCTTCAACATCTTCTACATCTTGTTGCATGCACTACGTAGGCTCTGTCCATTCCTCCATTGCAATGATCTTCTGTCTCTTTCCAGATGCAGAAGCAAATGAACCAAGGACTGTAGGGAAAACTCTTGAGTTTGTTGAGATAAGTAAATCTTTCCTGATTTTAAATTGTTTCTGTCATACATTCTGCCACAAAGACAGGAAAGTTAACTTACAAAGACAACTGCCTGCAAAGAGCTCAGTGAATGAGAATCTGTTCTAACATATGCTGCTATCCAGCATACTCTTTGCCTATTTCTTACTCTAATCAGCCAACACACAACAGATAACCTGAGATAACCTGGTCCTTCTAAATCACCCTGGGTAGGTCCTTTATTGACTTCTGTCTTACTCTGTCTTCTGTCTTGACAGAAGATTGCTAAACTTTTGTATCTTTCTTAGAATAAAGTGTCAGACATATATATATATATATATATATATATATATATATATATATATACACTAGTTTAAATAGTTTTAATTAATAAAGTTTTCCTTGATAGATAAATACTGTTCTTATTTGCCATACACAATCCACCTATTTATTTGGAGAACAGATTAATTTTTAAATTGCTAAGATCTCTGTTCTATGCTATCTCTATTATACCATTTTGGTTTATGGTATATTTTAACTTAACCATTTTATTAATTAATTTTCTTCCCATTTCAACATAATGTTCCATTAAATTCAAACAACAGGAGAAATGTCCTTAAGATAGAAAAAATGGTATTTTAACTCATAGGTTGAGAAGACAATCCATTATAGCATAGAAGGCACTGCTTAAACTTCAGTGACTAACCAGGAAGAAAAGAAAAACCTGGAATGAAATTAAAAACAAGATATTGCCCTCTAACACTTCTCATGACTTAGTTTCTCAGTGTAGGCCACACATTCTGAAGTTCTACATACTTCCAAAACTGCAGCATCAACTTTGTCTAAGTGTTCAAACACATGAGCATGCAAGCGATACATTCCCTCCAAAAATAGCACCTTCATATAATTTTTACCTGCTTTAAATTAAATACACGAGACATTTTTCAGGCAGTTTACCCTAACTTTGTTTAGGACTCTAATTATTTTGGGCATCAAGAAGACTCAGTAAGTAAGGACTCTAGCCACCAAGACTAATTAGCTGAGTTTACTCCAAGAAGCAACTAGTGAAATTGTCGCACCACCTTCTGCCATTTGTCCTCTTACCTCTAACACCCATGAGAGCATACATCTACACCTCTAATCATATACATAAAGCTACCTGATGTGCTGTTACTAATATAAAATTTGTTCCCACTTTCCCATTCGTGTCTGCATCCCAGTTCCAGCTCTCCCTCTCCCAACTCTCACCCTCATTATGTCCCCACCTAATTCATCATGCTCTTGCCCCTCCTACCCCTAGTACACTCACAAAATAAATTCTATTTCCCCTCAAAGAAAGATTCACAAGTTCCCCCTAAAGTCCACCTCTTTAGCTATCTCTATGGGTCTGTGGATTGTAGCTTGATTATCATTTATTTAAAAACTAATATCAACTTATAAATTAATACATACTGCCTTAGCTAATTTCTATTGCTGTGAAGAGACAGCATGACCATGGCAACTCTTATAAAAGAAAAATTTAATTGGGGCTGGCTTACAGTTTCAGAGGTATAGTCTATTACTATCATGGCAAGAAGCATTTCATCTTAAAAGAAGACATGGTTCAAGAGATGGAGCAGAGAGCTCTACATCTTGATCCACAGGCAACAGGAAGCAACTATGACACTGATCATAGCTTGAACATTTGCATTTTCAAACATCATCTTGAACTTATTCAGCAAGACAATTCTGAGACACAATTGTATCTTAACTGGGATTGCAGAATCTTTATAAATGCCTTCATGTTCTTTGCCAGTGTTATTGCTTTTAAACAGAACTGTGCATGTTAACTGAGGTTATGGTGTACTATGATTATAACTCACATGGGTTACTGTTAAAATGAAGAAGAATGTATTACTGAAGGTAAGAGTTACATTAAAATCCCTTATGTCAAACTCTGCAAGACATTGAAGAGGCTGTTGAAAGCATAACATCCTTCACAGAGCTCTCATCAGGTAAGTTGACCCTAGATAAAATGCCTCTCTGCTGAGTACCTTTCCTCTTCAACATAGGACTAAACTTGAAGGAAATAATATTCTAAGGTAATTATTTGAAGATGGATATGCTATTATAAACATCTTTAGATTTTTAGATTCAGCATAATGATTATCTTGTAATTATATTTCAAGAATTACTGATGTGAGATGTAAAATAGCACTATTAAGAGTAACAACTTAGAAGGTACTGAAACCAGGAGTACAAAAATGTCTGGTGGTCATTTACCAGTGTATGATTCTCTCTGTAAAAAAGATTGTTTTAACATGAAATACAATTTAAGAACATTCTCTGCATAAAACTCTCGCAACTTAGGGTGTAAAAGGTCTTAAAACCATTGCATGTCAGAGGTTACATATGCCTGAGAAGCTATAGAAAGATTAAGAAAATGTGTCTGTGACCACAAATGTCACAGCACCTTCATTCCATTGTATATAAAAGCAAACATTCATTTTTCAAGTAAGAACCAGGCATGGAAAGCAATTTGCTCAGTCAGATCATTGTTAAACACCAGGAATGAGCCAACCAGCTTAAATTCAGACTGTGTTTACAACTATTAAGTCACTCTATCTTCACTGGGTGGAAAAAGGTATTCAAATCAGTTAGTTAAAGAGATAATAGAGAACAAAATTTCTTAAGAATCTTATTAATATAATTAAATAGCATTTGATCTTGACATCAGAGAAGAATCCACTGAATTCTTTGAGTGCCATTTAGAACAAGAAAAAAATGTCTACCCAGAGAAGGTCATACTAAAATTGAAACTTTTAAGGGTTAAGGTTGTGGGCACAGAAGGCATGCATCTATTCTTATTAATTATGTATTATAAAAAGCAGGAAAATAAAGACGAAAATGTACTTATACATTTTTGGCTTGCAGATCCTGAATTTTATTTCCTCATCTGAATTGAGAATTATTTTAGGGATAACAGACTTACATATTTTTGCATGAGATGCACTGTTTATGACTATAAGCAGCTGTGACAACAATGGAAATTGGTCCGTAAGAGATTGGTTATTTCTGAAATAAAGGAATAGAATTGCATGAGACCAAGAATAAAAAAAACTCTGTAGTAGACCTCTCATTTGTGAAAGCAATAGCTTCTCATTCACTTGAGAAAAAAAAAACCTGTTATATGGACTGGTTTCTTGTGCTAAAATTTATTTTGTATAGAAATTACTTCTGTAAGAGCCAGACATTATTGTATATGTATATACTGCCAGTTTCTAGCGTGACTGAGGAGGGAGAATCCCAAGATTAAGGACAGTGTGTGTTATAGAGCAAACCATCATTATAAGAGGAAAATATCAATTTCCATTGCAGATTCCACTTGAGATAATTTCAGTAGTGAAAAAAGGAGCTTATCACATGTTATATTGTTTGATCTAGTCTGATGTTGTGATATATACAGCGAGAAGGACAACAAGAATATGAAACAGTGATTGCAGTCACAGCATGTAGGCAAAACATTTGAACAAAGGGCATAAATGGGTGAAAAAAGGCAAGTTTCCAAGGACAGCTTGTGTTTGTATTTTCATAATAACAGGACTAGGTAAAAATCAATACATGTAATAGATTCTTCCAATAGACTAAACTCTTCAAAGAAGATAGGGCCCTGCCTTTAAGATGAGCTCTAGAGATAATAATAATAATTGTGTAGCACATTACACCACAGGTTAAAATTGGAAAATTGAGGGTTTTATACTATGTTCTGTGAAGAAGAAGTAAAATGGGTAATCATAAGGAAGATTTTTGAGAATACAGCTTAAATTCTGATACCACTCTGGCGAAAATAAATAAATGAATAACAGCTTGTATTGATTTCGGAGGCAGCTTTAGCTGAAGTGGTCATTTGCAGTGCTCTGGGGCGTCAAATGAAAGATGCAACACACACATATTCTACAAGTCCTATCATTTGTGTCAAGAACACAGATCTCTGACTCAGATTTAAATCTTTTTCTTCTTCAGCTTGCTGAACTGAGAGGTCATGAGACATTTGAAGGCGTGAAGTGAGTAAGACGGGGCATGGTCCGTCCTGTCTCTAGAGCCAGCCCCTATGCTCTGCTTCTGACTCCATGTGGTAAACCATACCCTGGCCCTTGTGATTCCGCCACAATGCTTAATGCGTAACAAAACGCAAGATGTGTAAACAAAAATAATGCTAGTTTAAATAAAGAAAAAGTGCAAAACTAGAGAAATGAGTTCAAAGTTTGTTTCCTTGATATAAAAAATTGTTCATTAAACATGAAATTTCAATGAACCAGCCACAAATGTTAATAATGAATGCCTCAATTGGAGTTGGCCCATTCTGTTCTTTTACCAGGTGGGTTCCAGTAACTGAACCCAAATCATCAGGCTTGGTCACAAGTGTGTTTATATGCAAAGCCACGTTTCCAGCTCCAAACATTTTGTTTTCACATCAGAACATATTAAATCAGTTTAGTGCCAATGCACCAAGTTATTGTACCTTTCTTACTGTATTTCTGTCCTTCATGATCCCTGCCTCCCGGGTGTATGCTTCAAGAAATAACTTGGGAGAAAGCTCTCTTTCAAAAAGATGTGAACAATTTATACATTTGAGACACATAACATATTGTTAAATTTTCTTTATATTTTTTACATGTAAATAACTTTCAAAATATTTGTTAAAAATCCCTTTTTTGAGACTTGACTCTAGAGGGGTTCCCAGGTGTCCAGGAAGACACCCCCAGCTAGGTCCTTGGGCAGCTGAGGAGAGGGTGCCAGAAATGTACAGATCCTATTGCCATACTCATGAATATCTTGCATATCACCATAGAACCTTCACCTGGCATTGGATGGAGAAAATGACAGAGCCCCACATTGGAGCACCAGACTGAGCTCCCAAGGTACCGATGAGGAGCAAAAGGAGGGAGATCATGAGCAAGGAAGTCAGGACCGTGAGGAGTGCGTTTACCCATTGAGACGGTGGGACAGATCTAACGGGAGACCACCAAGTCCAGTTGGAATGGGACTGATGGAACAGGGGACCAAACCGGACTTTCTGAATGTGGCTGACGGTGGAGGAGGACTGAGAAACCAAGGACAACGGCAATGAACATGAACTCTACAGCATGGACGGGCTCACTGTGAGCCTTGTCAGTTTGGTTGCTTACCTTCCTGGACTTAGGGGGAGCTGGGAGGACCTTGGACTTAACATAGTGAAGGGAACCCTGATGGCTCTTTGTCTTGGAGAGGAGTGGAGAGGGGGTATGGGTGGAAGGAGGGAAGGGGGAGGAGGAGGGAAGGAGATGGAAATCTTTAATAAAAAAATGAGGAAAAAATCCCTTTTTGAAATAATAATAAAGTTTTGTCTTTTTCCTGTTTTCTCCCTACTTATAGCTTCTTATTACTTAATCCAATAGTTATCTTGATAGGTAACATTCTCTATGTATTTTTCTTGCTCCAGTAATTATTTGAAAACAGAATGAAATAAGTAAAAGTTTTACAAAATGCATGTTCCTATACTTGTTTTACTCACAAAAAACAGATTTTTATAAACCCTTCTAAAACATATCAGCTTTATAGTTTTAAACTGAGAAATGTGTTTTTATGTGTTGGTATACATGGGAGTTTGAAGAAAATTGACACCCAAAGGTAGTCATATTAGGAGATGTGATCTTGTCAAAGTAGGTGCGGCCTTGTTAGAAATTGGTGTGTCATTGTGGGGACAGACTTTGAGATCTTTAGTGCTCAAGCTTCACTCAGCATGACCCTCAGTCTACTTCCTTTTGCCCGCCTATGAATATGCAGCAGCTCCTTCTCCACTATCATGCCTGCCTGCAGGCCCCCATGCTTCCCACCCTGATGATAATGAACTAAATCTTTGGAAGAATAAGCTGCCACTTCAGCTAAATATTTTCCCTTATAAGAGTTGCCAGAGTCATGGTGTCACTCCACAGCAGTAGGAACCCTAAGACAGTAATACATTTCATGTCATGAGCTTGTCCTGTGAGAATTTATTGTTTTCAAGATTTTGTCACTATATATGCTTCTATAAGAAATTTGAGGGACTAAAGGGATGGCTGAGTGGTTTAAAGTACTTCCTAGTCTTGCAGCAGACTCAAGTTTAATTTCCAGCCCCTACAGGGCAGCTAACAACTATCTGTAACTCCAGTTCTAGGAGCTGACATGCCTTCTTCTGTCCTCTGCCTGCACCAGGCACACACATTGTATGCATACATACATGGAAGTGAAACAATCATAGCCATAAAATAAGACAAAAACAATAATTTGTGGGTTAAAAGGAATTGTCTGTCCTCTGGATATGCCAAAATATCTGCCATGAATAATTTCAAATTCTTTTCTTGTCATCTTGTACATTAGAAAGTTCTCTTCAACGGAATTGTACATCTTTTGTTTTTGCTAAAATCCATTAAAATTGAAAAATAGTGAATATGTATTTGAATCATTATAATATAAGCTATTATTTTATCATCTTTGCTATCACATCTTGTAAATAATGTTTGATTATGAAGCAAACTGCTCATGTTTGGTAATATAAGTATTAAATTGAGACTAACCACATCCAAAATCATAATTTTCTCTAGCTATCTACATCAATTCTAAATGTTGACTTCTCTATCAATCATCCAAAATCAAAGTAAACCTTCACTAGTGAAAAGAGATTTTCAGTAGACTCAGTTCAGCAGTAATTATTTCAAACATTAAAATTGTTTCATTCAGTGAAACTTACTCTAATTAAATAAAGCTACTTTGGCTCTCACTTCAATAGGCATTCATTTTTTGAAAATGTAATGACCCTTTTATACAGATACATGATATTAGGTCACCTGCCAGCAGTCTTTTCTCAAGTTGCCTAATTAGCATTCCTTTTAACTAGATATTGAATAATTCCAAGACTTGCACCATTAATTTTTCTCCCTCATGCACATATTGCATATTTTTCTGCACACTTTTTGGCTCTTAGCCTTTGTAGAAAAGTTCAATTCCAGTCAAACACTACATGAGCTAGTTTTAGGATTTAAATTTTATCATTCTCATACTCAAATTAAATGTTAAGTATTAAAATAAATAGGCTAATCATTTAATGAGCTGTACTTTTATCCATGTATTATTACTTTATTTGAAGGAACAAACTGAAAAATTCTCAAGATGCAAACCAAAGTATTGGGTCTACTAATTTCTATAAAAAAATTTGAAAGAAGACACATGAAAAGGTGGGTATGACTTTTTCCCTACTTTGGTGAGACGCTCTCCTTCCTTTGACATGACTCTCATCTTCCTTTCTCTTGATTCTGCTGCTCCCTGAGATTGCTCATCAGTGACCTCCTCTGCTGTTAATGTATTTATCACTCAATGTTGTGTTCAATAGCACTTCATTTAATGTTAGGGACTGCAGACTCTCAGACCCTGAACTTTCTATGACCTCTTGCCTGCCAGAGTAAACAACTTGTTTTCCTAGCTTGCAGCTAGCTGTTCTGAGCCTGAAACCCTGATGAGTTCCTTATAACAAGAAAGTGGTTTCTGGTGGACTTGTAGAAAATTCTGAGAGCTAGGGCATGCCACTAATCAAGAAGAGCACTATGTAAACTGCCCTGGAACACAATAAAATTGACACTCTTGCTTCAAGAGTGACCCATATCTCTTAGTGTTCTTTAATTCCCAGACCCTTGCCCGATTGCAGTTCCAGGTTGTGCAGGTGCCACAACTTAAAGCATTAAAAATTTGGTACCTTAATACTGTCTTCGTTTTCACTCATTTGGTTCAATAATAAGATATTTAAATGAAAACTGCTACCTACAGAATCTGTAGTCATGGTAATCCGTATGTCCACTACGCTTCTATTAGTCGTTTATCTTCAAAATTGTGTTTAACAAAACTGTTCCCTTTTCATCAATGACACCTTATAAGAAAATTATTCCCCAACATTTAAATAATCCTTTCCCTTTTCTATCATCAGTATTACTTTACTCCCTTTCATATTTTTATATGCTTCATATCACTAACTTTTCACTTAAAACATATTTAATCAGCTACTGAGACTACGAAAATAGTCCAGTTTTTTCTTTTTGAGATTAATTTTATAATATGATAATCCATGTGTCTTTTATATTTCACATTGCATAAGAAAGCCAAATGTAAAATTATTACCTACTTAGATCTTTGTTGTAGTAATGTTTCCTCCAGAGAAATGTAGCCTGTGTATAAGGCCACAAGGAAGTTAAGAACTTAAAGTCATTGTTTTTGTTACATATTTCTGTATTAATTAATTCATTTTTATAGGACAATCTCTAAAGTTATATTGAGGAAAACTTCTCTAGCTTGTAGTTCGAGACCACTTGTTTGTTTCTGGCTGCCCAGACCACGAAATAATCACACAGAAACTGTACTATATTCAGTACTTTTTGGCCAAAAGGTAAAGAATATTTCTGGCTTATGCTTATACATCAAATTTACCCTTTTCTATTAATCTGTGTATTGCCATATGGCTGTGACTTACCAGGTAAAGTTCTGTCCCTAGCACCTATCTCTGGCAGGTGGCTAAATAGCTTCTCACTAACTCTGCTTTCTTTCTTCCAGAATTCAGTTTAGTTTTCTTGCCCAGCTTTACTCTTTTAGCAGAAGCCAGCTTATTTATTCATTAATAAATAAAAACAACATATACAGAAGTCTTCCCACACTACTAGACCATGATTATTTTTAAGCTTGGAGGTTTGTTTATTTTCTTCTAAATTTCTAAATGTTGCCACAGTATCTGATAAAAATACATGCTCCAAAATGTTCATGAGTTTGAAATATTATTAAGACTGCCACTGGCTTACTATCCTACATATCAAAGTAACAACTGATATACTCTCAAGACAAACAGACATATCATAAACTATTATATAGAATTCAGGTTAAATAGAAAAACAAATTACTTGAAGAATAGACTGTAAGAAAAATCAAGCAGAATTTACAGGGGAGACAATTCTTCCAAGAACATTTTAAAGTTAGGTTAGTGATCACATGATTCAGTATTTAATTTTTTTTTTTTTTGCTAAAATTGGAGTCACAAGTAATAGGAAAATTGTTGCAACAAAATCTTTATCCTTCTTATCATGAGCAATTAGAGGGATACAGAAAATTGCTGGTGAGGATTCTCAGAAATTCCTTCTGTCCTATTTGCTCTTTCCTTCCTAATTTTTAGATATACACATATATACACATATGTATATATGTGTACATTAGATATACAGGTAGAGGTAAACATATTTTTTCTGTATTTTTTACATTTTTCAATGAAATTTGCATCTTTTAGGTTGCTTTTCTAATTGTAAATGTATTCATGACCTAATGAGACCTAATGCTATACCAAAATATTGCTGTATTTTCTATTGATATAAATGTCATTTATATTTTGTACCAGTATTTGAACTCTTATAATACTATTTTTTATGATTCTTTACTTAACAAGTAAAATTCCACAACTTAACTTCCTTTTTTAATTTTTTAATAATGTTTAAATTTTTGTTAATAATTGGTCACTTCATATTATAAATACAAAATTATGAGAATTTCAGTTGTTAATAGTTAATTTAATTTTACATACTTACCACCATATTAACTACTTTAGTTAACACTTGTATGACTATACAAACTTTTGTAGAATCCAAGAGACTATTTAATTTTCTCCAAAGAATATTTTATTCAACAATCCAAAAACTCTACTCAGGTTGGTATATATCAAGTTGAATGTTAGTATTTAGGCATCTATGTGGGTTTAATCTCAATATACTTGACATTAATCCTTTGCTCTTCCACAATTCATTTGAGAGTAGGAATGTTGACTCACTTCCCACCTTCTCAATCTTTTACATGTATAATTATCTCCTCAGAAGTCTAGGTTCTGAAATGTTCTTTTTACCCATCACCATTTTACAAGCTGTGGGTTTCTGTTCTTGTACTTTAAGCATTTGAAACATGCATCCCAGAAAAAAGTGCTGTCAAATGTCGTGTCCGTTTCTCCTGAGGAATTTATCCCTTCATGCTCTACTGCATTGTCTGCCTTGGAAAACAATTTTCTACTCTCTCCCACTTTAAATCTCAAAAGTCCTTTATAGACCCAGACACTGTCTACTTTTATATTAGAACTTTCAGACTTTTCCCCATGCAGCATATCAGCAAAGCCACGAGAGAGAAAGTTAAAGAAGTGCCTTAGTGATCCTAGGTGAATACCATGCTTTGCTTTGTGATTCCTTTGAAGGAGATTTAAAGTAGATACTGATATGATTTATCAAGATGACAGGTTTTTTCTCTAATTTTATTGGTTTTGCATTGTTATTTGTTTAGTCTAACTCAGTCTTGCATTACAAATCCAAGAATGAGACCCTACAGTATTGGGATTACATAATTTTCTTGTCCCATCTGGCTATTGAGAGATTGACTATGCTGGAAAATAAGCTAGTACATCTGAAAACTTTGATACTAATTTTTATATAAAAGAATGTCTAAATAAATATATTTAATTGTATGAAGCATTATTTGCTATTATAGTTTCTTATTTATCAAAATCTTACATATTTTCAACTCATTTTATTATGTAAATCATGTCATACAAACCCAGAATAATTACCCTCTAATCTTTGCTACTGTTTAATTATCTAATTGACAACATGTACCTGACATTTTGATTATACAGAATTATGTGATGTTTTTATTTATTGAATACATTAGTGCAGTAAAATGGAATATTTGAAAGAAATCTCTTAATTCTTCCATCATGTCAAAATTTTAATCATTTACTTTGAAATGCATAAACTAAAAAATTCAAGTAATTTAACACCTTTATGTGAAATGTAGAATTCTTTAAGACTTCATAATATTGACACCATACTTTTGCTCTTTGTAAATAATATATTTATTTCCAGAGAGGTATAGAATGCCAGAACTAGTTATAAATTTTACACACAACATACACACACAAGTGTATATATATATATATTATATTCAAGTGTTACAGACCATTTCTAAGTTTAAATTAATTAATTTTAAGTGCCCTATATAATTTTCTTCACATGGTCATGGAGGCTTAACAAATTTTATCTAAATATATGTATTGGTAATTCAAAGTACATTTATGTTTTTAAAAATTATTTTTAATGTCATTGCTTAGCTTGGAAAATATCAAATTCAAATACTTTAAAAAATATATCAACATAATTTTATGTAATATTTTGACTTCATACAGCTTTGTTATTTGATTTATAAATACAAGCTTTAATATAAAAATATATTTTGTCAAGTTACATTTTTATCCTTTGAAAGTTTTCTACAAATTTACATTATGATTCTATACACCCCTACTGATGTGGGATTCCCCTATATGTTGTGAATATCATTGGTTAATAAATGAACTGCCTTGGCCTATAGCAAGCTATATGAGAATAGAGCTATGTGGGAAAAACTAAACTGAATTCTGAGAGAAAAAGAGCAAAATCAGAGGGAAGCCATGTAGTCCTGTTGGAGACAGATGGTGGAACTTTAGCCAGTAATCCACAGCCACATGGCAATACACAGATTAATAGAAATGAGTTAAATTAATATGTAAGAGTTATTCAATAAGAAGCTAGAGCTAATGGGCCAAGCAGTGATTTAATCAGTACAGTTTCTGTGTTATTATTTTGGGGCTAAGCAGCCGGGAACACCCGGCCTGCTGCTACACCCCTATAACTTCACTCCAAAATTATTTGGTCCTCCCAATATATTTCCTTCTTACAAACCTCTGCCTTTATTCCGCTTTTACTTCTAAATCCTTTGTATCCAATTAGTTCTTTCCCTAGGCTTGTATGTTATAAGAAGTTTTAACTGAGAAGCAGAAAACTTAGCAGTGATTACATATATGACAAATAAAAGGTCCTTTCTTCCCCAGCTGCCATCAGCCACCAATAGATCCTCAGCAGTGATAGGGCGTCAGGATCTGTTCCCAGGACAAGATAATTTTGTTCTTGGAAATAGGTTATTTTCTCACACAGTATATCCTGATTATAGTTTCCCCTCCTTCTACTTCCAGTCCCTCCCAATTCACTTCTTCTCCAGATTGACGCCCTTTCTGTCTCTCATTAGAAAAGAACAGGCTTCAAAGAGACAACCAAACATGACGGAATTAAATAGAATAAGATGAAGTAAAAACTACCATATTAAAGTTGGTCAAGGAAAGCCAATAGTAGGAAAAGAGTCCATAGAGCATGCAAAAAGTCAGATACCCACTCATTTTTACTGTTAGGATTCCCATAACTAAACTAATCACTATAATATATATGCAGAGGACCTGGTATAGACCCATGTAGGCTCTGTGCTTGATGCTTCAGTCTCTGAGTCCATGTGTGCCTTGCTTATCTGATTTTGAAGGCCATGCTCACCAGGTGTTCTCAATCCCTTTTGATTCTTACAATCTTTCCACCTTCTCTTCTGTGGGATTCCTTGAGCGCTGAGGCGAGGGTTTTGATGGAGATCACCAATTTATACTCTTTCTAAATAATGTAACTAACTTCATACTTAGAGATAACTCAAAGGTAAGCACATTTCTTTGAGATTATTGGGAAGTACCCATGCTATGCCCCGAGGTAAATATTTTTAAGAATTTGTCTACTTTACTTTTAATTAAAAGTACTTCAATTTTATTTAATTTATTAATTATAATAAAATTCTCACAGAATTACCTTTACTTTTAATTAAAATAAAAGTAATTCTGTGAGAATTTTATATATTGCATTTTGATCCTCTTGTGTGTCTCCTTTCAGAAACTCCCCCTCATTTCCTACCTATATAATTTTGTGTCCTCTTTTGTTTTAAAACCAGAATTCTATTGCTGTGGTTGTCTATATATACTCCTAAGTATGTGACCATCCAATGTCAGGCCTATCAAGAATAAAACTTTAAACAAAATAATATTTCCTCTTCCAGTTACTGATTACCAGTAGTCCTTCAACAGGGGTAAGATTTCATGCTGATTGTCAGTCCAATTAAAAATTTTATCTTTCTTTTTTGTTTTTTCTTTTACAATTTTTTTCACACCATTCTCTGTAATTTGCAGAGTAGTAAAATCTGTATGTCCCATTTCGGAGTAAGTCCCTCTGTGTATTTTATGCCTATGATTGATCTCTATGATAATTTGCATTTGCTGCAAAAAGAGACATATCCCATGAAACTGGAGAAATGTATAAATCTGAGGGTGCAAGGAAAGGTTGTCAAGATTCAGATTATCACAGAGTAATAGCAGTCACTTCATCCATAGAGCTTATGACCCATCTGGACATGGTTTAGTGGTTCTAATAACTATGCCATTAATGGTTCCCTATTGTGGAATGGACCTTAAGTCCAGCCTGAAAGCAATGTGTTACTCCCATGACATTCATGTAATTACTGCATTCAAAGGCACAGCTTGCCAGGCAGGTCACTATTGCCATTCACAGAAAGGGCACAGCTGAAGAAGACTCGTTTTGACTTTTATTTTTTAACAGCACAGGTGACACTTTCCATTGCTACAAAAGCTGGCCATAAGGATGAGAATTTTTGGGCAATACCTGATTGATTTTTCTATGTTCTATGACTTCTGCCATGTTTTCAGCAATAGGGTCTTACCATCAAGTTGTAGAGAGTAACATGGAGAGCTAGTAATAGTCTGAGATTTGGAGCTTTTGAAAATTCTTTGGTTAAAAAGTCCAATTGAGGTAATCCATTCCTGAAACTCAGCATTGTTATTTGTTAGTAAGTGGTGTTTAGAAAGGACATTATTGCCCCATTATAGCATAACTCTATTAATACATTTCATGTATGTATATGTTTATATTTTAGGGTTTTTTTGAGGTGGTAACATCTTGTATTTTTTTAGAAGGTCTTTATTGTAGTTATCCTTGTACAATTTCCTAATTTAACCTGACATTCCAAAATCTACCTCATTTGGTCTTTTCCATTTAAATAGTCCCCACACCACTTTATGTCACTATTCTGTGTTTACCCTCCTTTGAAAGCAGCTTTCTGATTTCACGTCAGCTATTAAGAAAAATGAAATTATTAAGATCACACTTAAATAAAATTTTTCTGAGTAAGATAAAATCAGATTTAACAAGACAAATATATTTTCTCTCAATTAAGTTGATATTTGAATCTTTAGATACATAGGTCTTATATTCTTTCTGAAGCCTTGGGAGAGGAAAGTTGATAAACATATCCCGACAATAATTAATCACACTTAGTCACTTATTCACAGCACTTAGATTAGTTATGAATCTCTGCATTAACTACTATCAAGTGTAATAAGGTTCTTGACCAAGATTAGTAGCAGCATAATCTACTGATATAAATTTAAACATTTAGAAGACTGCTTGACACTATGACCACTTAGAAAACATCAATAAATTCTTCTTGACCAAGGTTTTGACCATGCTCAAAATTGCAGTAATAAATTAACCTTTGGAAAACAAATCTCAAGTCCAATCAAGAAGGCAATTGCTAACTCCAATAAAGATTCTTTCTGCTATCAAATCAGTTCACACATATAGCCCAGGAAGACTCATGTTGTACAATGTCTGTCCCAGTTCTAGGTAAGACCAATGGTGTATTTTTCTACATCGAAAATCTACATATTACCTCCCAGGATTTTGAAAGTAAGAAAGCAGGTAAAGGGTGTTCTACTCTCTTCTCTGTGTACCACTAAGTATATAGTGTCTTCAAGCAGGGGACCTACCATCTAATTATGTTGAGAAATCAAGAGCAACATCAATAGTCTGTACAGTTTTTGAGTCCCTGAGTCTTCTCTGACAAATAGCTATTAAGGAAGTTGTCAAAGTTTGGTACTGAGATATTCATTTAAGAACCCATATGTTTTGTGAACAGAATTATTCACGAATTTTGAGTAATTTGATTTAAGCTCCCTTTTAATAATTGTGCTTGTAATTAGTTCTCAAAGACATGGGGTTTCAATAATGCCTCTCTAGTCACTCTAAGTTTGTTGTAAGTGCTCTCTACCCTTGCTTTTACCCATTCCTTGTTTCCATTCCTAAGGAAATCTATTGTTCCACGGCATTCCCACTTTGTGTTCTTTCATGCCACATTTTCTCCACTAGTCTCTTAGTGTGTTTTCCAATGGTTACAAGGTCATAGGTTCCTAAAATTTCTTTGTGCATACTGAATTTTGGTTATGCCTTCTCCTGTCTGCTTGTGTCTCCATCCCTACACAGTTTGTTTGAACCATTTCGGTACAGTATTCCTCCATCTGATTTCATTTCACCTATATTTTTACTCCTTTCCTGAAAAAGGGTGAATTTATAGGTACGTAGCTTCCATATGTCCTCCAGGCTAAACAAACAAAACAAATAATAATTGTAAATATTTATTCCTTTTCCTTGTACAAAAAAAAATTAAAGTGCAATTCTAGTATATCTAGACATTTTACCTGTAAAAAAAAAAAAATAAACCTACTTTTAAATTTCCTGTCACAAAATATTTCTGTCACTATTGAAGGATTTTTGTTTTGGTTTGGTTTGGTTTCTTCAAGACAGGGTTTCTCTGTGAAGATTAGGTTGCTATCCCAGGATTAGCTCTGGTAGACCAGGCTGGCCCCAAACTCACAGAGCTCTGCCTACCTCTACCTCCCGAGTGCTGAGATTAAAGGCACGCACCACCACTGCCCACCTCATGAAGTTTTATAGTAAAGCAATATTTGTTTTTGTCTAGAAAATGTCTTTAAATTGCCTCTTATATAAATTCTTATTAAAACAGATAATTCTAATTTAAATCTTTTTTTTTATTAAAAATCTCCATCTCCTCCCCTCCTCCTCCCCCTTCCCTCCCCTCCCTTCCATCCATACCCCCACTCTGCGCCTCTCCAAGCCAAAGAGCCCTCAGGGTTCCCTTCACTATGTTAAGTCCAAGGTCCTCCCAGCTCCCCCTAAGTCCAGGAAGGTGAGCAACCAAACTGACAAGGCTCACAGTGAGCCCGTCCATGCTGTAGAGTTCATGCTCATCGCCGTTTTCCTTGGTTTCTCAGTCCTCCTCCACCGTCAGCCACATTCAGAGAGTCCGGTTTGGTCGCCTGTTCCATCAGTCCCATTCCAACTGGACTTGGTGGTCTCCCGTTAGATCTGTCCCACCGTCTCAATGGGTAAAAGCACTCCTCACGGTCCTGACTTCCTTGCTCATGATCTCCCTCCTTTTGCTCCTCATCAGGACCTTGGGAGCTCAATCCTCTAATTTAACTCTTTAACACTATAAGCAGCTTACATGAACTTTTAAAACTAAATTTTCGGGTGTCACAGTAAAGTACCAAATTTTAAAAAGTATATAAAAATCAGCAGTTAAAAGCACTGGGTCTTCACAGCACCTACATGGTGGTTCACAACAATCTGAAACTCTGGGTCCAAAGAATCTGATGGTGTCATCTTTCATTTAAGGGCACCAGGAAAACAAGTGGTCTATAGATATACAGGTATGTACATACTTTTTTTTCTTTTCTTTTTTTTTTTTAATAAAGATTTCCATCTCCTCCCCCTTCCCTCCCCTCCCTTCCACCCATACCTCCACCACTCCACCCCTCTCCAAGACAAAGAGCCATCAGGGTTCCCTTCACTATGTTAAGTCCAAGGTCCTCCCAGCTCCCCCTAAGTCCAGGAAGGTGAGCAACCAAACTGACAAGGCTCACAGTGAGCCCGTCCATGCTGTAGAGGTCATGTTCATTGCCGTTGTCCTTAAAAAGATCTTCACCAACCCCGCAACAGACAAAGGTCTGATCTCCAAAATATATAAGGAACTCAAGAGACTAGACTTTAAAATGCTAATGAACCCAATTAAAAAATGGGGCACTGAACTGAACAGAGAATTCTCAACAGACGAAGTTCGAATGGCCAAAAGACACTTAAGGGCATGCTCAACCTCCTTAGCAATCAGGGAAATGCAAATCAAAACAACGTTGAGATACCATCTTACACCTGTCAGAATGGCTAAAATCAAAAACAGCAATGATAGCCTTTGCTGGAGAGGATGTGGAGTAAGGGGTACACTCATCCATTGCTGGTGGGAATGCAAACTTGTGCAACCGCTTTGGAAAGCAGTGTGGAGGTTTCTCAGGAAATTTGGGATCTACCTACCCCAGGACCCAGCAATCCCACTCTTGGGAATTTACCCAAGAGATGTACATACTTTTTAAAAAACGTTTTTAAAAAGTTAAAATATGGTTAAAAATGTTTTAATATTTGTGTCATTTATTATGGCACAAAACGCCATGTTAACACATATTACATTTTATTTGCATATGTATCCATTGTTGGACTCTTAGGGTGACTATAAAATTTAACTCTTATGTATAAAATATTGGTAAATATAACAATGCATATAACTTTAATATGCTAATTTAGAGCCTTTTCCTGCCTACCTAGGGTTAGTATAGCTAAATCATATAGAGATCTATGTTTCTAGAAAAATAACCACCTAGCCATGAAGCATATCCAAGAATTATGGCAGTAGCTTCTATTGTTCTTGCAATTGTAGCATTCTTTGAGATCTTTAGAATCTGTGGTTAATGAGACATCTCAATTCATGGATTTTAAGTGCAAACTCCCACACAGTATATCTCTGGAAACTTTTTTTTTTAATTACATATTTTAGTTTCTAAAAGTGACAGGAGTGCTAACCAGAAGGGACTAACCTGTGCACATATGTTGAAGAGCTCTTCTTGGGGTACATTTGCACAATGGAGTATACACAGCAGAAAAATGTAACAACATCTTGAATTTTGCAGGCAAATGAGTGGAGCTAGAAAACACCATTTTGAGTGAGGTAACCCAGACCCACAAAACAGTTATCACATGTACTCACTCTTAAGTGGGGATTAAACATAAAGCAAAGAAAATCAGCCCCAAAATCACAATCCCAGAGAACCTAGACAACAATGAGGACCCTAAGAAAGACGTCCATAGATCTAATCTACATAAGAAGTAGAAAAAGACAAGATCTCCCGAGGAAATTGGGAACATAGGGACCTTGGGAGAGGATTAAAGAGGAGGGGAGAGATAGGGAAGGGAGCAGAGAAAAAAATGTAGAGCTCAATAAAAATAAAAAGTACAGTAAAATAAAAGTAGAAGAGCGCTTCCCTTTCAGTCCTCTAGATTTCAGGGTTTGCTTCTAAAATTGAGGCTTTTGATCTACATTGAAAAGGACCAATAGAACATTGTTCAGCAAATGCTGTTTTGCTATGCACTCTAATTGCAATCTCAACTTGGTGTTTTTAGTATGTTATCAAACGATTACTCTGTTAGTAGACATAAACCTCCACAGAAATCCAATGTGAACCTGCATTGTGGGTTATATCAGAAGAAATAATCAGGCATTTTCTCATCAAATCATTCTATTTTATGCTATAAGACGTTGAGAGAATCATTTTGGACAAATATCATATTCATATGGGTACTCGACTTACACAATATTTCTTGAAAATATATTGCTGCATCAATAGAACATTAATTTTATTTTTTCTCATTTTTCTTCTGTGAAATATATAGGAAAACAATGTTCGATGCTTTCAGCTTGATACTACAGAAAACTTATAGAATAAATTTTAAAAATCTCTTCTAGCATCTACAGCGATAAGTTAGCTGCATAAAAAGTAGACATATCCAAAATGCAGTGTTAAAAATGTTAAACAGAAGAATGCATAAATATTGTAGCTTCATTAGGCTTACTGATTATGTTTACAAAACAAAACAAATCACTAAATAAAATTAGAAAGAAAATATTTTCTATTGTGTTATAACTAATAATAAGTCATTAATATTGATAAAATGAGAAAAGTCAATATCTATTTTATATATTGTGTATTTAAATATGTTAAATAATTATTTATTAAAAGTGTATAAATTTAAATAGATGTGTCTATTTTATTTCACTCACTGAATTTAAAAACTGGATTTTAAATTGCTATTTAAACTGGAGCTACCTTGAACTTCAGTAAAAATGATCCTTGAAAATTTAAAACTACACATAACATTTAATCTAGTTATATGACTTCTAGGCATATAGCTCATAGTCATCCTCCCTATATTTAATAAACCAAATTATTATGTTATATTATAGATAGTTAATAGAAAATATTCATCAGTTATTATAAGGTAAACTTCAGAGTTATCGATTTTTCTTAATTTTCTATCAAACGTCCTTTCATGTTCAGAATTAGATATAGTGATTTTTTTCTCTTTATCCTAGACTTTAATTGCAGCTATGGAATAGTGTAAACTCTGCCTGAGTACTTCCATTCCAATTTTACTCACATTTAGTTGTCAGTCCAGTGTGTCAATAGAGACAAAGGTAGCTTTTATTTAGAATTAAAGTAGTATTCTCAAAACTACTTCACCACTAATTCTTGCAACATGACGTTTCATTATTATTTAATCTTTTCTTATAGTTTAAATTTTTATTTTATTTAAACTTTATTATGAAAATGTGTAAATAAATAAAATCATCACATATCAAGCTAATCAAATAAAAGGACTATATTTCAATGAACTTTTATACAGTTAAAATAGCTACTTAGAATGGAAGCTGTGACCCTTCTCATTAAATTTTACATTATATTCAAGAACTGCATATGGTTTATGAACTTATCTACCACATGAAACAGAAATAAATCATAACACATATTTAAGAATGGAATTACCTTTATATCTTTGTTCAAAACTTCTATCCATTGCTATACGTAGCCCTTCCTTATACTCTTATATTTAGCTTTTCTTCTTTTCTTGTCGTTATTTAATATCATTTCTATATGTACATTTGTTTAGAACACACAGACATTACTGTCTAGACACTGAATAGGAAAGAACAGGTGACCATCTCCTTCTGAAATTTTGTGAGCTTCCTTAATTGTGTACATTCTAAATTCATCACTTTTCTTGCATTCAACTTCTATTTTCTTTAGTGCTGAATAGTATTCGATTTTATGCATATACAGCTAATTTCTAATATTTGTTCCTATATTGATGAAAAAAAGGCATATTTCAGAGGGGATGCAAACATGTCTATGGTAGGGTATCCAATTCTTTAGATATATTATATTACCAGGAGTCAAATCATTGGGTCATATGGTAGTTCTATTTTTAATTCTTGAATAATTTCTAAATTGATTTCCATATTGGTAGTATCAGTTTGGAGACACTATTCACATCACCTTCAACATTGTTTTCAGATTTGGTGATGATAACTGTTCTGTTTTGAGGTGGTGTCTCAAAATTATTTTAATTTACATTTCAGTGGTTAGGGATATTGAACACTTTGAAAATAGTTTTTGGTCATTTGCACTTTTTAGTAGTGCCTGTTCAGTTCATTTGCCCATTTGTTGATTGGTAATTATTCCTAGTTATTTAACCTCTGAAGTTTGGTGTTATTTTCTGAACATTGGTCTCTTGTTTCAAGTGTTACTGGTAAAAAATTTTTATTCAACATGTTGGTGGTCTGCTTGATTCTTTTCTGTTAACACAATCTTCATTTGCCATACAGAAAAAAATAATTTTATATAGTTCCATTTGTTGATTCTTGGAGATAGTTCCGGCGTTTCTGGTATCCTATTTTAAAAGTTCTTGCCCGCTCAAAACCTTGAAGGTTGTCCCCTTTGCTTTCATTTGAAAGTTTCAGGTTCTAAGTTAAGTTCTTTGATCTATTTTGTATTGATTTTTCTGCAAGGTGAAAGATATAAATCTAATTTCATTCGTCTGCAGGTAGAAATCCTGTTTAGCCAGCACAAATGGTTGAATGGGCCATCTTTTTCCAAAGTATATTTTGTCTCCTTTATTAAAAAAAATCAGTGTGCAGAACTTTGCTATTTTATGTTTGTGTCTTCTACTCTGTTCCTTTGGTTTACATATTTTTTATGCCAGTATGGGACTGTCTTTTTTTATAGCTATATAGTATAATTTGGGTCAGTTGTTTTAATACCGATAGCATCGCTTTTACATTTTAGGATTATTTTGGCTGTTCAGTGTCTACTATTTTTGTGTTCTAAACTTACATAATAAAACAAGACAATATCGGTAAGCATTACAATAATTCTGTAAATTAAGTTGGTATGTGAACATTTTTATAATATTAATGTACCTATCCAGGAACAAGAGCTACTTTTTAAAGCTTAGTATCCTCTGTTATTTTCCTTTCAATACCTTAACTTCTGTTGTATAGTTCACTCGCTTCTCTGATTAGATGTATTCCTAAACGTTTAATGGGGGTTATTTAATTTGAATAACATACTTTTACTAATTTTCTCAAAGACTAGACTTCCAGGATAATAAAAAATTACATTTTTCAATAGATTTTTTTTTCCTCCCGCAGATTAAATGTAACTGTTTATTGGATTTAAATGTTTTCTAGTTGATTTCATAGGGTCTATCAGGAAAGAATCATTGCCTTCCAAATAGACAGTTTCCTTCTTCCTCACCTACCATTACTTTTTCTTTCTCTTGTCTATAATATTTTATATAATATTCATCTTTCATATGACGTATTTTTGTCAGTCTACGCCCATCGTCTCACACACAATTCCTCCACTCCACCCCACTTCCCTTCCAAACTCCCACTGATCTTTACTGTTACGACTATTTCTTTCTCTCACACCAAGCCTGTCTTTTTCTTTCACTGTTAACCAGTGATTTTGTAACTACTGGGGTTACAGATAGGAGCCGGGCCTGGCTTTTAATTGGGTGATAGGGATGCAAACTCAGTACTTGTGATTATGCAGAGTTCTCTTTCCTGACTGAGCAATCACCCCAGTCCCAGTTTGTCTAAAGGAAAGTTCTTTATGTGTTTAATTTGGAATTTCATTGTTGTTGCAGTATTTTCAATAAATGATTTTTAATTACTAATATATATATATGTATATTACACATGCATGTATATTACATGTATATGTATATTATATATAACACACATATATATATGTTATAGTCTTTTGACAGAAATGATTCAATTTGAATGACATAAACGAAATCATTTTGGATCCCGTGTATGTAAAACATCATTACTAAATTCATATGATCACTTTTTCAAACACTCATTTGGAGAATTCAAATTTCAATAAATTAATTTTCTACTTGAATAAAAATCAATTATGTGTGTAACAATTCTATGTTTGTTGGCCTTGTTTATGATGACTTTCTTTTTTGGCTTTTTAATATATTATTTTATTCTTTGAGAATTCCATGCATTTATATAACAAATTTGATTATTTCTTACTATTATTTCTTCTTTTTTTATTTTAACTGAGAATTTTAAATCATACCATTTTCTCTATTTTATTAGAAACTCAATTATGTTATGAAAGGTATACTTATTATCCTAGAACTTGACGTATTCACAATTTATGGATATTGTTTTGAAAACTAATGATTAAATAATAAGGATCCACATCGTATCTTTATGTTAATAGACTTTAAGTTTAAAAGAAACTGTCATACCTTCTTCTAAAGTAACTATTCCTTTTAAACATCTATCAGTAAAAAATAAGAGATTTATGGGTGACATTTTTCTAACAATTCAATATTTGTCATATCCCAAACTAAATCCAACTTAATCTCAAACCTTTGACATTGTGTGTGGCATAGCATATTCTAAATTCCCTTTTCTCTTACATTCCTTCTGCCATAAATTCACTTATGCACTGTAGCTCTCCAATAAATCTTAACATTGTGCAGTTATGTATTACATCAATTATAAATAAAAATTTGTTATTCGATACTCATTTATAATTCCTTAACACAACATAATTTTTGTTTCATTCTGAAATTCTCATCAACATTATTTTACTTTGATCTAAGCATCTTATTTGTTTTCTTGTAAGATAGGTTTTATGCTGATACTGGACAGGCTCTAAAAAAGCTGCAGAGAAACCCTGTCTCGAAAAACCAAAAATAAATAAATAAATAAATTACATATTCTCTTTGGGAATATGTTTATTGTGCTCTGCCTTCACAAAGTTGATATCCAGTAAGTAGAACTATAACGTATACTTTTATTCAACCATTTATGTCTTTATCAAAAACACACTGACGAAGCCTGCCAAGGACTCAGATAGGCAAACTTCTCTCCTCCTATTGTCCCACATTTACAAACCCCCTTTCATATTTTCAGCATTGAAGCAGAATTCCTGTCATATTCTCTGCTTGGGATTTCCTTTCATTCCCAAGAATCTGTCAGATCCTGGTCACATTAAGAGCTTTCCTACATTAAAAAGGAAGCCTATCAAGAAAAGCAAAAAATCAAAACAAAACAAAACAAAAATCCCAGAACATTAAATAGAATGGATCGTAAAAGCCCTTTCCCATGACCCATAATGATCAAAAACTTTAACTGTAAAGCACAAAAAAGAGTATTAAAATAACCAAGTAAAAGCAACATTTAAAGTATAAATGCAGCAATATCAGAAGAACATCTGACTTTTTAATGTTAGACTAAATATCCTAAAGATCCTGAACAGATGTTCTACAAGTCTTAAGAGACTATAGAATCCAGCAGAGACAACTATACATAGCAAAACACACCTTAATATCAAGAATATATATCATCTCATATAAAAGGATCAAAAAAGAAATTATAAAAAAATGGACACAAGAACTAAGTTGGTGCAGCGATTTATTGTCAGACAAAATAGACCTAAGATCAAAACTAATCAGAAGAGACAGGGAAGGAAACTGCTTACTCATCAACGGAAAAATCCACTAAGATGCTATTTCAACTTTTAACATCTATCCACAAAATACAAAGGGGACCCAAGTACAAAAAAATTAAACATTACCACTGCTTATATTATACATTGACCTTCACACACTGATGGGGTAACTCCAATCCCCCTCTCTCGTCAATAGTCAGGTCATCTAGACTACAATTAAACAGAGAAATTCTGGAGCTAAATGATTACATATATTAAAGCAACCTAACACAGCTTATGAAACTTTCTCCAAAACTGATCAGAAACTCACATGCAAAGACAGCCTAACAGATATAAGAAATTTGATATAAAGTCTTATATCATATTTCCCCATCACAGATTAAACCGTGTGACAGTTTATAGATTCATGGTAACTGAACAATTTACTACTGAATGAAAAGTGGGCCAAGATAGAAAAAATTAAAACTATTTAGAATTGAACAAAAATAAAAACAAAATGTAGCCAGTCTTGTGGGACTCAATGAAGGTGTTTCTTAAAGGCATATTCATATATGTGTCTACATAAAGAGGTAGAGATATCTCATAATAACTAACTGACACACATAAAAGCTCTAGAAAAAAACAGATGAAAAATTTAAAGGAGTAAATAGAAGAATAATTAAAAATGGATGAAATCAATAAAATAGAAATGAACAAATGAAAACAATACAAAGAATGAAAGAAAAAGTTGGATTATTGAGGTTGGGGGGAGGTAAGGGCAGTACTAGAGGAGGAGGAAGGGTTAACTATAGTTGGTATGTAAAATAAATGAAAAATTTAAAAAAATAAAAAAGAGATAAAAATCAATAATACTGGCCTACCATTTTCAAAATTAACTGCAAGGAGCAGAGAATACATCTAAATTTAAGAAACAAGAAACAAAAGAGCAGATGTAGCAAAAGACATATAGGAAACCCAGATAATTATAAGAACATATTAAAAATCCTATACTTTCTAATCTTTTAGATTGAAAACTCTAAAAGAAATAGATAATCTTCTTTGTATATAACACCTACCAATGTTAAATTAAGAACAGATAAGCAATTTAAACTGACCTATAACCCCAGTGAAATAGAAGTAATAATTAAAAATCCCCCAAGCATAAAGAACAATGACCAGATGGTCATAGCACAGAATGCTGCAGACTTTCAGTGAGGTGTTAATACCAATATGCACTATACTGCTTTTGCAGGGCTTTTCCCCTTGCTTTCTCATTTCTTCTCTCCTTTCTTTCCTTTTTTAACTTCACAGATTCTCTGTGTATTTATTATGGCTGCTGCTGTTGTTGTGTTCTTTGAGAGTCCTTTGGGTGTAAAAGTGTGTCTCTACATCTCTATGTGTTTTTTCTGCCTTTTCTTCTGTTCATTTTGTCTTATTTTGGTTTGTTTTTGCTTTATCTTATCTTATTATTATTATTAATTTTATTTATATTTTTGTTTGATTTCTAAATTTGGATAGAAAGGGTGTGATGCCAAGTGGGAGGGTAGGTGGAGAATATCTTGGAGGAGTTGGGGTAAGGGAAACTGTGTAGAATTTATTGTATGAAAAATTTATGTTTTCAAAAAAAGAAAATAGCAATCATTTGCATTAAAATAATAAATAGGTGATAAATATTATATATTATATCTTATTATTAAACCTCTGTATATATGATGAATTATCATTTTGCCTCATAAATATGTGCAAATGTCATACTGGCTAACATATTTAAAAGTTTTTATTTATAATTAACAGAAAATGTATCTTTAATAATTCTGACAATAAGAAACCTTAAGAAGTTAATGTAAATAATTCAGGACCATTCATACTCAATGGTTCTAAATCTATGCACATACACACAACATGAAGTGATTCATGAGTATTAAAAAGATTACATGATCATAGAAAGGAAACAAGAAGTGGTAAGAAAGGAGTTGGGGTAAATATAATGGGGATAAATTTGTCAAAAACACACTTTAGCTTATATAAAATTCTCAATCAAAACAACAAGACCAGCATGGATCAGTGAGAAAATACTGAGGCCCAATCACTAGCTAGAGATCTACAGGAAATAAGATGACTCTTAGGGTGGGATGATAAATCTTTTTTTGGAGTGGGACCTATGGATGGAGAGAGGTTTCTGTCCCACCTGGTCCCGCAACCATCCAGTCCCAAAGAAACACACAGAGGTCTACATTAATTACAAACAGGTTGATGTATTATCTCAGGCTTTTTATTAACTCTTATAACTTTTATTAGTCCATAATTCTTGTCTGTGTTTCCTGCCTGGCTTGGTGTCTTTATCAGTGAGGCATCTTGTTTCCTCTGTGACTGCTACAGCCTCATTCTTTCCTCTTCCTAGAATTCTCCTGTCCTCATTGCTCCACTTCTACTTCCTGCCTGGTCACCCCACCTATACTTCCTGCCTGGCTACTAGACAATCAGAGTTTTATTAAAATAAAAGTGACAAACCTTTACAAAGTACAAGACCATTGTTCCACAATGCTTCTGACCCCCCTTTTTTTCAAAACGAGAATTCTGAATCTAATCTCCCTCATTTAGCTTTCTTACTGACTACAAACAACACTCTAAATAAAGAAAAAGATCCATAGTCCATTTTTTTGGAAATTTGGGCATAGTTTTCTGGGATACTTCCTGCTCATTAGGGGTGCTGATAATTTTATGGGGACCTAAAGAAAATTTAGAATTATGACCAAGTCCTGACTTAAGTATCCTGTGAGACTTGATCATCTGAGGCAGCAGTTTTGAATCTGTTCTGGATTTAGAACTCAGACATCTGGGCCATCTGCTCCTATCAGGGATATTTCAGGGGGTCTTCCTCATTCAAACCTAATTTTTCATAGCACAGAATGAATACACAGCCTCTCATTTCCTGTAAAAACAAGAAAAAAACTATTCTCTAATGTAACATATATTTCGACTTAAAATTTGAAGTCAAAGGGATTTCAAAATATATGTGCTATATTAATCTAGCAGCATTTGTAATCAAATGTCTTTTAGCAGCTGTCCCTTTTTCAACCATCAAAGAATTTAAAGACAACACAATAGCATACAGTATCCAGACTCTCTGTGTACTTTCATCTTTACATGGCTTTACTTAAACTCTATTTCTTTTTCTTTTTAGTTGTAGGTTTTTTTTTTTTGAGACCATGTTTTTCAGTGTATCTTTAGCTGTCCTTGCACTAACTCCATATACCAGGTTGTCCTTAAACTCATAGAGATTCACCAGCCTCTGCCTCCCAAATTATGGGATTAAAGGTGTATACCACCACACCCAACTACTCCCTCTCTTTCTTTTATGTTTTAAGAATGTTATCCTTTTTCTTTTCTGTCCCAAGCCTATATATATTTTTAAAAACACTATAAACCATTTAGAGGTTTTCTTCATCTTTGAATCTATCTTTACTATATATCTCTTTTTCTGACTATATGTGTCTTTAATTTGCTAAGCAATATGTCTAGGATTAAAGCTGTGGTTTTGTTGGCTGGATCCAGCCCATTCCTTAGCTTTCTGAGTGTCTAGCTGCATGGTGAAGGTACTAGCAGGAGCCATGTTTATTGTCACAACTCTGACTTTCAAGGTCCTGCCACCACCAAGAAGCATGCTGTTGGCTATTCATAAACACAATCTAGGTGCTTTGTGGCAGAGACTTTCAAAGGGGCTGCGAGATTTTTGGAGCTAAAGCTGAGTCAGAAAATCCCTCTTAAATGAGATGCATTTACTTCTAGCAAACAGAGCCCATCAAAGAAAATGCTGCTACCAAGAAGCCATGTTTAATTCTGTTCTTTCGTGTCTAGAATTCCTTTCCAAACTCTCTCAGGTTTTAAGTGGATTTAGTTGGCTGCACTGGCGCCATTTGTTGACAGAGTTTCCGTCCCACCTGGTCCTACAGCCATTCAGTTCAAAGAAGTACACATTAATTATAAACTGTTTGGTGCATTAGCTCAGGCTTCTTATTATCTCTTATAACTTATATTAAGCCATAATTCTTGTCTGTATTAGCCATGTGGCTTGGTACATTTATCAGTGAGGCATTCTTATCATGCTTCCCCTGCAGCTGAGAAACCACTGCTGCAGACTCAATCTTTCCACTTCCCCAAATTCTCCTATTCTTGTTGCCCCACCTCTATTTCCTGCCTGTTTTCCCCACCTATAATTCCTGTCTGGCTACTGGCCAATAAGCATTTCATTAAAATGACAAATCTTTACAAAGTACAAGGCCATTGTCCCACAGTACTCATATTTGCTCATGAATAATCTTCTATCCATGAGCAAATAGCAACACTAATTAGATTTAGTAGGTTAGAAGCAAGAAAAAGATCAATGATAATTAAAAATACTTTTTAAAAGACATAAATTCAAAGCCAATGAATCATTAAGAAAGTATTGTGCTGGGCAGTGGTGGCACACGCCTTTAATCCCAGCACTCTGGAGTCAGAAGCAGGCAGATCTCTGTGAGTTTGAGGCCAGCCTGGTCTAAAAGAACTATTTTCAGGACAGGCATCTAAGCTACAGAAAAACCTTGTCTCAAAAAAAGAGAAAGTATTGCATGTTAAACATTGCTATAGGGGATGAAAAGGAAGTTTTTATTTGAATTTGAAGTTTATATTTAAATTGATTCATTTCAAATATATGCAATAAACAGAAACACAGGCAAATGACTTAAAATCACAGATAAGGCCAGAATTAATTGGTAGAGAAAAAAATCTAATAGTCAAAGCATTCATTTTTATTTCTTTAAAGATTTCATGAAAGGATTAAAGGGGACTTTAAAGAGGGAGAACTAGAAGTAGTCTCCAAATTTGGAAATGCAAAAGTTACTGCACTATAATATAAATGTTTTGGAAAGATATAGAAACAAAAGATATAGGCAGATATAGATATAGAACAAAAAATAAAAACATATACATATAAATATACATAAATTTAAATTAATAGATGATTATAGAGAAGTCATCCAATAAATTATTACATTATAAAATTAACTTTGCATTGTTCTAACACTCAAGAAAATTAAACCAAAATTAATATTGCTACTTGTAGGAGAAGAACTCTCAATTACTATAACAAATCTAATTAAAAGTTATGAAACTACTCTTTACTGAACATTGTAAAACATTATTGAAAGAAATAAAGCATGACTAAATAGATGAGGTAATATAGTATGATCTAGAAATGAAAAGCATAACACTCTACTGTGACCATTTGTCATAAAATGATGCTAATGTAGAGTTCCTCCAGGTTGAGTGTGTGTAATTCTCTTTGTGTCTATAATTAAATTAAAGATGAATCTTTGTTCTAATGTTTTCTCCATGTGTACTTTTTTCCATACACATGGGTGTTTAGAAAGTGGTCCACATAAGATGTTTAGGACAATTTCTGCCACAGGATATTAGACAAGTAGCTGCCTTAGTAATGAAGGTATTCAACATAGGAGCCCTGAGTTTCACAAATAAAACAATATTATCAAATTACTTCTGAGTAATTACAGTGTGTTATTAGTTTATGTCAAACAAAATTTTTATTTTAAAAGAATAACAAAAGAAGCTATTAGCACAATTTGAAGGAGAATTGAGGAAGTTATTTATTTAATTTTTGTTTTTAACAGGTTTTGTACTCCTTTGCTATAAAGATACCCAGTCAAATTACATGCTTCTCATTTACTTATTATTGAGAACAAATACTCATCCCAAAATAACTATAACTTTATCGCTCTACTTGGTTTTAATGTTCTCAAGTGTGAAATCTTTCCCTTTTCTGCCTTTTTTAAAATTACTTTATTTTAAAACTGTATAAGTTGAGTTGGAGGTAGAGCAGGGAGAGCAGATGAAAAAACAATTTCAAAACTAAAGATTTGATGAGAAGAATTAATAAAATAGAATTAAAAGAGTCAAATCTGACCTTTTGCTGTGATCCACCAGCACACAAAACCTTCATTTACCAGACTGTCATGGGGCAGCAATGAAGCCCAAACCTTTATTAACCTTTGTTCAAACTTAGTGTCTTCATATGCATTTTATTGCTTAGAAAAAGTGCATCTTGTGTGAAATTATTGTCTTTGAATGGCCAAATTATTTATGATTAAACCATGCAAGCAGTACTCAGTTAGGTATAAAGGTCAAACATAAACCTCAAAGATGGGAATTAGAAAGTGAAGCAGAAAATTAATTCCTCAATTACTGCTTTATACTTTTTCTCTTACATCCCACAATGAACAAACAGAAAATCAAAACTTTAATGTTTCTGACTATAAATAAAAAAAAAACATAACTAAAATGACTTTGGAAAATGCCTCCTCAAAAAAAATAATATGATATACTCTAGAAATGTACTTGAAGTAAGAAAAATGTACATTTTGAATCAGTATTTTTTTAACTTTTTAATATGAAAAAGCCTAGTCATGACAATACACTCTAACACTTGTACTGTAAAGGCTGAAAGATCATTCACATGACTGTAGCTAGCCTGGAATCCATAAAATCCATCACAAAAGCCTGGCAAAACTGTGAAAATTTCAAATAGTTCTAAGACATGAATCATAGAAATCTAAAGGATCTTAACCTTTAACTTAAATGATTTTTTGAAAACATGCATAAATCTCTTAAGTTAATCTCTTTTAGTTTTATAACTTGATTAAATTGGACTCATTAATTTTCAAATGATCATATGAATGGACACAATTATTTATAGTTATTTGGGTTTTTTGATATAATAAAATTATTTGCTCCTTCCTACATGCTAGTCTACCCATATACCCCTGCTGCTGCTCTCTTTAAACTTCATGGTCTTTTCTTTCATTGATTGTTGTTACACACACACATGCACGCACACATATTCCTAAATATGAAAGCTACTCAGACTGTATAATGCTAATTTTATGTTTTCAGGGCTGATCATTTGGTATCTCATAACCAAGTTGTGTGCACATCCCTGGGGAAAAATATTTTCCCTTCTTAAAATTCTTTGGTGGCCTATAGTTCCGGTGTGAGGATGAGGCATTCTAGAATATCCCTGTCCATATTAAAATATTTACTGTAATCATCCTTGTTCAATTTACATTTAGACAGTCATGTTGTTGAGAATTTATGAATATCCTTTCTGACATGCTTAGCTATTCTGATACAATATCACTATTGCTACTGCTATTGCCTTCATTTTTCTACCCCTATTCTACCAGAGATGGCAAGTAAGTTCCTGTTGATGAAAACACCATGAATCTTAGACACAAGGCTCAGAGGCCTCTGAGCTGGAATTGAACTGAAAGTGTCCTCCAGAAGGACTAGTTTTATGGTACCATAAGGTGTCATGCAAGCTACTAGAGGAGGAAAATATTAAAAAGTCCTAGCTGCCTAAACAGCTATGAACTAAAACACCATCTAGCATGGTATGATTCCTCAAATATGCAATAATGTACAAAATAATGTACAAAACTGTCACATATAATGTTACAAAAAGTTACATTTTAAGTCTTAATTACTATGCCTTAGAGAATCATGAAACAAAAATGTCTCTGATTTGCAAGCTGCTTGCAGAAGTGCAGATAGTTTCTGAAATGCTGGAGGATACTGTTTGTGGGAAATCACAAGTCACATGTTTTTCATTTCCCTAAACAAATTTGTTTGACCCATCTGCATTGAATGTGCTTGATCACACATGGGCGGGAGGTGCATAGAAAAGAAGTATGTGAGGATATATGCTTTCCCTGATTACACCTGTTGCGAAATGCAATGAATTGTGGGTTTTCCTTCTTAAGCTCTTACTATACTTGATTATGGGTCATTTGCAGTAACCTGAGTATGGACCTGGCCAAAGCCCATCCACTTGGCCTATATTTAATTAAAACCTTCTTGAAACTGGGTTTTGAATTGTGGTAGTGATTTTATTCTCAATCAGTGAGATTAACAATAACTTGACAGTGTCCAAGATCTGTAAGCGGTGACTGCTCATTTATTTCCCAGCCGCCAAAACCCAAATAATCAGACAGAAACTATATTAATTACAACACTCTTTGGCCAATAGCTTAGGTGTATTCTTAGCTAGCTGTTGCATACTAAATTAACCCATTTCTATTAATCTGTTTATCACCACAAGGCTGTGGCCTACTAATAAGTTTTTAGGTTCATTCTTTGGCAGCTACATGGTATCTGCCTCCTTAAGCAGTTACATAGTGTCTCCTTGACTCTGCCTACTCTCTCTATATGTTTGTGTTTGGATTTCCCACCTGGCTTTACTCTGCCAAACCATTGACAAAAATATCATTATTTATCAAACAATAAAAGCAACACATATACAGAAGGACATCCCACAACAAACATTTCTTTAATTGGACTTAATACCTATTCAGGGAAAGAAAAATGATTCCAGGTAAAAGAAATCTAGTTAACTCTCTGGCTCAGTGAAGTCAAGAATAACGAAAAACTTAACAAAGAGATCCCTTACATAATTTTCCCCAACCCCCAACCCTATAAAAGTTATAATCAACCCCTAAATGATGTCCCTAACCCTGAGGACAAACTTTGCTGGGAGAGGGGACATTGTCGCCTAGAATTACTTCCAACTGTCATGGAGATGATGTTCTTTCTATGGGATCCTGTGAAAGTAAAATGATCATTATGTTCCAAGATTACTGACTGGTATAATTGCAAATAGTCTCTGGGTGTTTGGTAGGGTTCTTCTGAGGTTCCTACTGGAGTTCTAACCAGAACGTTGTAAAAACAAGTGCACCATTTCAACTAACAAAGTTGGAGCGATCTTGAGCATCTGATACCCAAAACAGGTCTTACAGTAGCGCTATCAGCATTATGATGTCGTATCAACAAGGTGGAGTTGTTGTGGGACCCCATATTCTTCCTGAAAACCTCAAAGATTACTGCAGAAAATTTTATTTTTCATTGTGGAAAACTTAAACATTATTCATACAGACATATATTCAATGAAACGTATGACAGAGTAAAAAATAGGTATAAAAAAGTAATTTTTTTCTAAATTCTTTCTTCTTTCTGTCCCATATCAGATAGCTCCTAACATGAGACAGAAATTCTGAATTTTTATTTTAACAACATGCTTGAATTTAGGGAAGGACAGAGCAGTTGTCCAACACCAAAGTCAGTTTTGATTTAAGTGAATCATGACTATTATTCTAATTTAGGTTTAAAGATTCTTACCCTCAGATGCCTTGTCCTCCTAAGTAAAAATTTTCCTTGCTTGGTGAACTTATCTGGATAATTATTGTTTCCTCTTTAGGCATCTTGATGTCCAGGGTCCATTAACTTTTTGAAGATGAGTATTTTCCTGCAAAGACAAGAACAAAACTCTGTCCCATCCCTTATGAGGTTTCTTTAACACCTGTTTGATTGTCAGCTCTGTGGATGAGCTGTCATTTCTCTTCTCAAGAGATTTCTCCTTTTCAAATGAAATCTTTATTAATTTTGATGGTATCCATACCTTTTTTCTTCTACTGAAACAAGAGCAAAACCCCTTCCCCAATGCAGCATATAAGTGTCAATGATGTGGTGTACATATTTTAATTTTCTGCAAAGTGTAACACATCCATCTGCCAGATTTCATTTCTTTGAGTACCCTTTGGGTTATTCCCTGCACGTAGCAGTGTTTGGTTATAGAAAGAGTATGATATCTCTTTATGATATTCTTAGCTTGATGCAATGTAATAGAAAACTCTTTGTTTAAATTTTTGCTATTGATGTGATGTTTCTTATGAAATTCTGAGGCCTTCAACACATTTCCAATCATTAATTGATCAATTTCTGCATTACCTTGCGCTAGAGAACCTGGTATACACATATGGGATCAGATGTGTGTTTATATCTATGGGATAAAGCCTATTTCTGGTTATATCTTGAAACTGAATGAATAATGAAGTCAGTTCTGTATTATCTGGTTTACATTCAGCAGTTCCAATATACAAGACACTTCCTGCATATTGTTAATCAGTAACTATATTAAGAGGTATCCATGTACCTTTTTTTGGATCCTTTTGGGTCTTTAGAACTCGATGCTTTGTCAGAATAGATTACTGGATAGAAATCTAAAACCCTAGGTAAGTCATCTCTGACAGCTACTGTTGATATTAAATTCTGTCCTGTATCTTCTTTCCTTGCTCATCAGCTCCAATAATTTCCTCAATTGTTTCAAATCTTTTTACTACTGACTTTTGGAAAGCCTGAATCTCTTGACCTGTATAACATTCTAGTGATTTCATTGAGGTATCCTCTGGTTCTCATTATGCACATGTGATTCCAAGGTATGAAGATTTTTCTTTAAAGATAACATCCTTGAACATCATTTGGATAGCATGTAGATTGTTTTCCTGGAGAAATACTCTATCTGCTAACCTATCATGAATTTTAAACAAATTTTGATTGTCAAATTCAACAGTATGAATTCTTTCAGATCATTTCTCCGTATCCTTTGACATAGACTCAGTTTTGTCTGTCAAAATAATGTTACTCTTTTCAACAATATGTTTTTTCAGGTAACTTTTGATTTTTGATGGTATTAATCCTGTCAGCTAGCTGTTCATTATTAGTCTGTAAAGACTGTATCATTTCTAAAAGTGCCTCATTCTTGGCTCTGTTATCAAACAATTTTCTTAAGGATATAATATGAAGAAAAAACTGAGTCCCAATATGTATTACAATAACCATATAGCCTTGCAGAATATGATCCATAGGATCAGCAAAAAGTTTACTAAATTTCTCTATGGTGATACTGTCTGCTGTTATATTTACCTGTGTTTTGCAGAGTTGCAACCAGTTGTGCAACCTGGTGCCAAGAACATTCCTGAGCCACTTTAGTTTTTCACATTGCTACTGGTTAAATACTGAGAAATATGGTTGGCTTGACAAATTAAAAGCAAATAAATCAATTCCATACACAGATCAAGGAACCTAGAACTCACGAGTCAGTAGTACAAACCAGAAACTGTGCACACACACAAAAAAAAAAAAAAAAAAAACCGCTTAGTAGGTAAAAGCAAGCCAAGCTGTCAGGGGCGGGAGGGAGACCTTCTGGGCTGTGGATCAGTAAGGCCTTTAAATGGTCCACCTGGTAGTTGTGGAGTTTGAATCCACCACGTGGGCACCAGATGCAGATGGATGCTAAAAGAAATCCCACACTAGCTCAGAATTGAGTGAAATAAAGAGTTATTTATTTAGGGATAGACTCACCGATCACTGTTATCTGCATAATGGGAAACAGGAACTGAACCATGCAGCCAGAAGAGAGAGTGACCATGTGCTTTCCATTGGCATATATAGTACAAGAGGTCATACCCACGTGGGCAGTAGATACATGGCAGTAGGAATTCCTACAGCACTCATTCTTCTTCATATTTTTTCAAGACAGAGAAGCAACAATACAGACATTAGTTAATTATTTGTTAATCCAGCCAGGCTGCAAAGCTTTCTTTATTCTTTTACCAGACGAAAAGATAAGTAGTCTTAGAGAGAAGTTGATTCTTTTATTCATTTTTCCCTCTTTCTGAAACTTCTTTTCAGTGGCCTACTTTACTGGGGAGTATCTCTTGTTTAAGAAGGTCCTGATGAGGAGCAGAAGGAGGGAGAACATGAGAAAGAAAGTCAGGACCGTGAGGGAACCTCCAGCTGGCGACAGATGGGGAAGGTGACTGAGCCCCATATTGGAGCACTGGACTGAGCTCCCAAGGTCCTGATGAGGAGCAGAAGGAGCGAGAACATGAGGGAGAAAGTCAGGAACGTGAGGGGTGCGTTCACTCATGGAGACGGTGGGACAGAACTAAAGGGAGATCACCAACTCCAGTTGGAATGGGACTGATGGATCCTGCGACCAAACCCGTCTCTCTGAATGTGGCCAACAGCGGGGGCTGACTGAGAAGCAAAGGACATTGGCGCTGGGCTCTGATTCTTCTGCATGGACGGGCTCTGTGGGTGCCTTCTCAGCTTGGTCGATCACCTTCCTGGACCTGGGGGGAGTTGGGAGGACCTTGGACTTAGCATAGAGTGGGGAACCCTGATGGCTCCTTGGCCTTGAGAGGGAGGGAGGGGAGGTATGGGTGGAGGGAAGGGGAGGGAAGGGGGAGAAGGAGGGGCGGGAAGGGGGAGGAGGAGCAGAGGGAGGGGGAGGAGGAGGGAAGGAGATGGAAATTTTTAAATATAAAAAAAAAAATAAACCATGAGAAAGAAAAAAAAAAAAGAAAATTCATTATTATCTATAGAACATTGGTTGAGCAATTCTGTAGTAGAGATAACTCCAGGATCTTCAACAAGTAAAGGAAAGGTGGTAATTCATAGAGACCCCAATAAAAGAAAAATAAATAAACATACATCTCTACAAAGCACTCCCACACGTATGCCTGAGGGAACATTTCAGGAAAGGGACTGAAAGCCTGAAGGATCTCAAACATCAGGGACTTTGCTGTGAAATTCTGTATTAGAAAAATCAGAAGCTGCTTACATAAATTCTCACTGTTCAAACACGAACTGAACAAGGATGACACCAATGAACATGTCAAACTTGATTGAGAAACGCGCATTGAGCCTAAACCCTACACAAGCAACTCCAGGGGATGTGTGCAGTTGGCTGGGCAAAAAGGAGTAATGGACACCATCTGATGGTTTATTGAAAAAGGAATACACTTTTCTTACTCAATAGATTAGCCAGTCACAAGCAAGTTTGAAAGCAGAATCAATGATTCAGCGAAAGAAAGCAGCCATTAACTTTATTATAGCATTTTTCCCGAGACAAAAGCAGAAAGTTCAGCAAGTACCTAAATGTCTATTGTTCTCAAAGTTTCAGTAACCCTTCCAGGAGCGCTCTTGCATCAAGAAAGAGCCATAAGTTTATCCAGCCACAGTTAAGGAGAATTACTGCTACCATGCAGGAACTTTCCTCGAATCCAGAGTGAATGAAGGCCCTCATCCAAATGCCTGACCTTGGGAAGAGGATTTCTGTGGACCAGAAACTCCACCACCATTTAAGAGCAATTTTCTGTCCTCAGGGGGATAAACGCTGCGCTGTTCCCTGTTTGCTTCCCTTTGTGCCTTAGTCTTACTGAATGGGCCTGTTCCTCTCATACATTCCCCAAAGGGAATGTCTGGGTGTCTTACTCATTTTCCATTATAATTTACTATTCTGATTTCTCCTAATTAACTAAAAGTTTGCCCTTAATGCCCTCAGGCTCTGAATCTGGTTTTTCTGCTTTCCATCCTTGAGGTCAGGTGTGTCTAATAAATCTCTACCTTTCCTTTACCTGGTGTTATTAGGAGGGCCCAGTAAGATTTCTGGTTACAAAGTGGCAAGGATACTTTTTCCAAAGAATTATTTTGTTTAAAGAGGCTGGCATTTTATACATTTCATCCTTCAAAGCCTTCACAAAATTTCTCAAAGGAAAAAGTGACAAACTGTAAGGGAATTCCCTTATCACACAGTGAGGATCACTAAAAAATGAAAGTTAAAAGGTTCTGAAGAATTGTGGTCTGCAATGTCAAAATTAGAGAACTTTAGCAAACAGCAGTGGTCTCCATGTGGTCCATGCCAGTCACTCACTGAAGCCCCTTTCTCTGTGTTTAATTGGAAGTTCTGCTTCAGCCCCACCTCTTTTTCTCCAGACCCTGATCCTGAGAAAGCCCTGAGATGCTTAAGAGTATTGCTGCTTGACAAAATTCCAGCATTTTGACATTGCAGATCACAATTCTCCAGGACCCCTTTACTTTTGTTTTTAATGATTCTCACTATTACGCCTTTCCCCTTGGGATGTTTCGTATAGACTTTAAAGGATGAAAATGTATTAATGGCAGCCTTTTAAAATAATTTTGTTGGAAAAACATCCCCACTACCATAAAACCATATGATGTGATAACTCTGCCTACTCTCCTACAAAATAACAGCAAGCTGATAGAAAATTTAGATAAGTAAAATGCTTTATAAACAAGGCATATTTGGTAAATAACATTTATTTGGTAAAGAAGGTATATTTGATAAGATTTCAAATTCCAAATGTCTACCCAGATTCACATATTCCAGAAATTAATATGTGGCTGGTGTTGGGAAACACATTATTTACTTCTTTAGAGTTCTAAATATTAAACTCCAAACTACTAACTAAATTTTTCATTGAAACAAGTTAAGTTAATATGAAAATATCAAACATCTCACAATGCTTTGGACCCCGGAGTACTAGAATATGTATCATACTACTCTTAAAGAATTAGAATTGATTTTCCATTAAAATCTATATATGGACCATGAATTTTTTATTCTAATTATAAAACCACCTAAAATTTCTATTGAAACTCTATTATATCAATAATTTCCATGGCCATTCAATAAATTCAATAAATGAATAGACTTACTCAACAATGCTCAAATAACTTTCTTGAAGAAGTCAAATGAGGTTTGTTTCTAAAGCTGATTCTGAAGTTGTGGCTATTCTGAAATAGTGATATTTTGAGTGCAGTGAAAAATACAATTTTGGATTTTCTATTTTTTGAGATAACATTTTTTCTCTTTTAAAAATCTAGTATGGAATCATTTTGTCTTTCTATTTGGCAACAGAGTCGTGGATATTTTTACTCACTTGAGTTTTGTTGTTTAGAGATGGCTAACTACTGAAAAATCACACACTTACTCTGAAAGCACTGTTTCCTGGGTACCGATTTTTATCAACTACCTGTCTCTTTAACAAAGGCTATATTGAAGGTCTATAAGCCTAAGCACTATGAGGAGACAGCTAAGAAAGAATAGAATTCTATATCATAGACAGTCATCGAGCCCACTCTCTAGCTCTATGCCATATCTAGACTGCCAGTGTCCAGGTACACTTATTCATCTCAAATCATAAAAGACTCAGGGAAAATCTCCTAAGAACAATTTTTATTTTCTTAGCAGAGAAAAATGAGCATATAGATATTCTCAGCCTTTGTTTTTTAAATCTGTTTTTGTTCTGAATTTATTTCTTATGTTTCTTGGAACTGATTTTTCAAAGTGTGCTCATTTAAGAGGCTCAAGATACACATGCATATATATATACATTATTATCTCACACATATATGCATATTCAGTTATTATTTCACACACATATACATATTCAGTTATTATATATACACATATATATTCAGTTAATATTTCAACTAGTGATGCAATCCACAGTGTTTGTTTTTCCACTAAACCTGAAGCCCTGTGTGTATGATGAAAATTTCTGAATTTCTGAGTTCTTTGCTCTCATTTCCCATTCTCTTTGTCTTGATAAGCTTAGTCTTTTTCTCGCCTCTCTTCATTCAATTTATGTTTCACTGGAGTGTGGATAATTCCAGAAAATTCCCTAGAAGTTTACCTGTTATTTCATTAATAATTGAAAATATTTTATATGATTTTAATTGTATCTCTATTTTGCTCTCATTAGTGGGAAGGGGTCTGTTACTTTAAATTATTAATACAAAAAGACATATAAATTCCACAGCACTTACAAGAAACTCCAAATCATGCATTTGAAAATAGTTATAAATTAAATCATCAGTTAATGTCAGATCTTGTATATGTAGGGTGTGTTTCTGTATGCTTGTGTGTGTGGATGTCTGTGTTTCTCCATCTGTGTGTTTGTACATATGTTTAAATAAGACTTATAACAGGATTTGAGGGTAAGACTTTGGTAATCAGAATGCAAACATGGCTTTTTTTCATGTGATTGTTTAAAATAATGTGAAAAATTATAAATTCCTGTGTTCATTTGAGCCCATAATGTCACAAATTTTATACTTGATATTAGTCTATTACTCACCAGAATGTGGTTTTCAATAACTATTGTCATTTCATTAGTTTTCTTTTATATTATTTCAAAAACATTTTATCACTGAAATGATTATTAAAATCAAATGATCAAGTTATTGTGCATTTTATTTTATTTTCTATTTTTATTATGTATTTTAACAGTAACTTAAAACATATTTTAAGATTCACAGTAAGAAATTTTTATGTCTACTTGAGTAATAAATCAAATAGTTATGGCCTAATATGCTCTTCTTGCAATAGTTATATCTTTGATTTCATCATTTTATGTTTATGTTTTTTGAAATATTTGTTAATGATTATTAGAATGAAATATATTTTTTTAATTATTAAGATTATAATGCTTTAAGATTCATGATAAATATAAATTAATACAAAAATTTTATTGGGTGCTTTTTCTTATAATATTCAAATTATATAAAGAATTTTAAACTCTGAGAAACCATACAGGATATTTATGGGACATCGTGATGGTTTTGTTTGATAAATTACCAAACATGATAAATGTATTACCTAATTTTTTCTTTTTCATTTTTCTGCCTTTTCCTTCTGTTTATCAGTCTATGTATCTTTGGTATTTATTGTAAGTTATGGGTTATTCTTAATATTTTTCTATTTGAAGACAGGTGTAGTATAAAATATATAAATGCTGTTTATTTTTATGCTTTTATATGTAATGTGTTTTAAAGTTTATTTTTCAAAGTTCTTTATCAAGTGAGTTTTCCTCACGCTCAAAATTGTAGCTGTGCACCCAGATGAATGTACATGAGGTAGTCATATGTTATGTGAGTGTGTTCTCTGAAAGCACAACAGTTTATGGTCTGTAGTGCACTTGCTTTTATAAGTCCTGATTTTACTTTTCTATGTAGTGCTTTATAGGTTTCTGTAGTCTTCTTTAGAAGTCAAATGTTTGATTCTATTATGAATAAGTTTCAATTCAGTAAAGTAACATAAGGAGACAAATTGATTTTAAGGGAAAAATAATAAAATAGTAATGTTAATGTTTTTCTCCTAGGAAATAACTGACAATTTTGTCTTTTCAGAAAATGAAGACTTTTCCTTCATTGCCATAGAAATGTATTTACCTCTAGGCCTGCATTGTAAATAAATGGATCCATTGTGGACATGCAGTATAATAAATGAATCTATTGAATCTACTTACATTTATTTTGCAACAAGAAGAATGTAGTCACAAACCATGGGTACATGGTTTGAAGAATTTGATTTGTGGAATCTTTACAATTGAAAAGGAATATGAAGTTTTATTCAATTCCATCTCAAGTTTATTTGAAAAACAATACAAAAAATCAATGCATGATTGAAATGTTAAATTGTATATGCAGCTATCTAGATTTATAACAGTCTAGCAACTTGTTTTATGATGTACAAAAGATTTAAATGCCCTCTTCAAAAGATTTGTATTTTAAATTACAATAATCTGAGTGGTTTGCAATAATCATTTGATTAAGTCAGCAAACTAATAATACATGATAACATGTGGCTCATGTTTGATATGACTCATTTCAGGCTTAAATTTATTCTATCCACATAATATATGTATCTATTTCCTTTTTCAAATGAACAAAAATTCAGGAAGTCACTGTTTATCAACACAATTCATGTAAATCACTTTAATTATGTGATAATAAATATATCACAAGGAAGGCCGGGCGATGGTGGCACATGCCTTTAATCCCAGCACTCGGGAGGCAGAGGCAGGCGTATCTTTGAGTTCAAGACCAGCCTGGTCTACAGAGCTAGTTCCAGGACAGGCTCCAAAGCCACAGAGAAACCCTGTCTCGAAAAACCAAATACACACACACACACACACACACACACACACACACACACACACATCACAAGGAGAAAACAGATAGTATAAAAATTGTTGAGGGTAAAAAACTAACAGCATCATTAGAGGAATATTTTCACATATAGATAATCAGAATCTTAAGTCATTTAAAATGACATTTATATAGATTATTGTATTAATCTTTAAATTTTGTATTAATCCAGAGCTATAAATAATGAATATAATAATATATCAGTTTTGTGTTAGGATTAATTTTACAACAATTTATAAATTGTTTTTTATAAATTTATAGCTTTTTGTGTGTAAAAAGTATATTTTTATGTAGTGAAGAGACGAGCAGGCCTGCCTGGCTCCTGCATGGCTGGCTTTACACCCAAAATAACAACACACAAATTGTATTCATTTAAACACTGCCTGACCCATTAGTTTCAGCCTCTTATTGGCTAACTCTCACATCTTGACTAACTCATATCTAATAATCTGTATGCACCACGAGATCGTGGCTTATCGGGAAAGATTCAGCATGTCTGACCTGGCGGCTGGCTCCATGACATCTGTCTGGGGTCAGAGAATCATGGTGTCTGTCTAACTTCCCTTCTTCCCAGCATTCTGTTCTGTCTACTCCACCTATCTAAATCCTGCCCTATCAAAAAGCCAAGGCAGTTTCTTTATTAACCAATGAGAGTCCTCCATCATTTTTATGTGTATATGAAAGGAAAAATAGCAAGGAAAGAAAGGTCTATAACAGCACTGGATGTCACTATCAATATCTTTATTTTATTTTATGTAAAATTCTTGAAAACCACATCAGTGTTATGTGAGATGAGATTTTGAAATTTAAAGTGATCTTTATAAACTGGCAAGGAGTAGTCCAGGTATCATACACACCATTTTTCTTAATTTGGTTAATGACAAGGAATCCAAAAAAGGTGGGCAAGGAAGCATGGAAAGGCGAAATTTATTTTAAGAGATGTGTCTCTAAAAATTAAGTCAGCATTTGTACTTCCATTAATAAAAAATGTTCAGAATGATACTGCAATTGAATATTGACAGTTTTAGTAAAAGAGTTGGGTACAAATGTTCAGAGAAATAGGCTATAGGGATTAAGATTTTCCATGTTAATGAGATTATTTTCTAGGAGGTGTCACTGATGTTCTCATATTCACAAAAAAATATTCCAGGAACAGAGTAAGATTTTCTTTTGACAGTAGATTTGTCATAAGAAATATACTTCATGAAATTAATGCAAATTAAAGAAAGAGAAAATAACATCTATTTATAATAGACATAAAACCTCACATAAATACAAACATGATGAAACCCAGTCTATATCAAATTAGAATGAATAATTTAAAAAACTTGATGTAAAATATAGTGTTACAAATATAATTAACAGCTTACTTAAACTTTGTCACTAAACTATTTATGGCTAAATGGTGAGGATAAATGGATAACATTAACTAAATATAAAGTTAACAAGGAAATACATTCACATACAAAAAATATTTAGTGCTACGTTTACTAGAATTTAGTTATAAACTCCTAACAGAAATCAAAATTATAAACAATGAAAAAGAATCAAAGACTGAAAATTATGTTTTTGGATTTCTGAATTGTAATAGGATGAATGAACTCAAACTTATTTGCTATCAAAATTGAGATTCTGACAATAAAATGCAGAACATGTGATGAAACTGTTGTGTTTGAGACTGATTTAATAATTAGTGCATTTTAATAATGAATGTCTCCTTCAGTTTCTGGAACTTATTCTAACAAAAACAGCAATAACACTAGATACATCATGTGAGCAAACTGTTGGCAAGAGAGCATACCTTCATTCTGCCTTTCCCCAATAGTGTATCATCTTCAAAACCGTTCCTCACAACAAGGATTCAGACAGAGGATGACCTGAAACTCCTCAGCAGGAGGTGAAAACTATAGTCCCATCTTCAGTATCAGTTGAAATATATAAATATATAAAGAACATGATGGAAAGACCCACAGTTTTTCATCAAAAATTTCAATATAGATTTCATTGTGCTTTACCAAGTTATAGGTCATTCAAAGGAGGATGACACTTTCAATAAATAAATAAAAATTTAAACAAAAACTAAAAATTACAAGGCCTAGGTAAGGTATCTGTGGTTGTATATCCATTATATTTTTTCTTTTAATATTACCCTTTTTCTAGATTTATATTTGTATAAAAATGTCAACTTTTTAATATTTAATTGTATATATTATTAAGTAATATATATCATTGCTTATCAACATTTAGGCAAGATTGAGTCTAGTAATAATTATCTTGGTAAGTAATCTATTTGTTTAAATTGAATACCATCCAAATGCATTCATAATGTTTCTCAAATGTAAATAATAATGAAACACTGAGGTATTTAAAACTTCTGAAAAATAATACAATTTAAATATGCTTTTTATGACTATAAGATGAGAAATTAGGTATTTTTTATACTAGTTCTCATAATTAATTCAAAATGCTAATTACTTTCAGATGCATTTACTCTATAAATATGTATAAGAACACAGTTATATTCAACAGTAATGAGGAATACAATTTCAGAAGATAGAAACTTTTTCTCTTCTTTATAAATACAGAATATAATTAACCACCAGCAGGGAGGGTATATTCCTCACTACCCTTCAACTAACCCTGAGTAAATTATTTATTCCACGTAAACTACATGGTCAATTGAACACTTATCACCTCCTCCTCCATCCTGCTGTGTATTAAATGCTGAGCACAGAGTCCACTGAGCTATCAGCTATTATTATGGTGTTATTTTCTTCTTTTATGATATTTTTGACCTCTACATTAGCCATATGATGTAGGATGCTCTCATTAAGGTCAATTTGTCTCAGAGACAGTGAATTTTAAATGAAAGATCATTCCAACTTAATGAAAGGTGATGTGTAAAATGTTTTTTAATGAAAGTTGTACTTGTAAATGAGATTTACTTCATCAGATTTTGAGTCTTGTTAATAACAAATTACACTAAGAGATCATGCTTACTGTATTGCATACTACCTTCAGAAGCATTCAAAATTTCTTTTTGGTACCATTCCACTGACTTATGAATGGCTTTTGGAATATTATGGAAAAAACTCAAGTTATCCATTTGTAGAATGTCAACATAGATATGTATATACTTCACATAAATCAAAAATTAATAATTTTATGTTCATACTTTGTGAAATCATATATTGAGTCATAGGATTAGTTGCTCTATTTTCCAGTAGTATATCATCCTTGTGATAGTAAGGGTAATTTCAACCCAGTTACTGACATGATTGACTAAAGAAATTGATCATGACAAATCCTCTTACCTTTTCTCTCTTTTACCAGAATATTAAGAATGGCTAAGTAAAGACTTCATTATAAATAAATCAAAATTTGTAAAGAATTATGAAAATATAAAGGTTACCTAGCTGTCAGCGAATCAACAATATTTATTTTCAGTCAGTCTTTAAGATTAGGAGAAAGAAAATATACTTTTATATTAAAAATAAGTCTAGAGATTTAAATTTATAATTTTTTTAAATAGCTGAATAAAAGACACCTCTATATTGTGTTAATATCAAATGAAATAGACAGGTGAATGCAGTATTAATGTATATACTACTACTAATTTTGATAAACCATTTATGAGGCATTATAAAATACTTCATCAGGGAAACTGTGGAGCACCAGGTCAGGGCCTTGGGGCTGGATTCCTTGTCCACTGTATAATGGACTGGGATGATTGTGCAGAAAATCCAGACAAAAGCATATAAGGAAGTGGGAAAATTAAAGAGTGATATAGTACTCCATGAAGGAGGAAGAAAGAGCTCAAAAATTGGTTGTCACAACATAAAACGAAAAGTCATGAATATGGGAAAAATGTATGAGGAAATGTGAGAATTTGACAGATGTGGAAAAGCAGACAGAAGAGAGGGTTTAGGAGAAGAATAGTTTAAATTATATACATGCATGAAATTTTCAAAGAACAAAGTATTTAATATGAAGAAGATATATTGAAACTCACCAGCTGCAAATATTATTCAAAATTTTTATGAATTTTTATTATCTCAATTCAATATTCAGCTGGTTGTATTCATAAATTTGGACATGCATATATATGTACACACACACACACACACACACACACACTTAGTTACTTTTTTATTGCTGTGAAGGTATACTATGACCAGAAAAACTGATAGAAGAAAGCATGAGTCTTACAATTAGTGGGTAAATCCATGACTATCATGGCAGCAAGCATTGCCATAGATAAACAGGTATGGCTCTGGAACAATAGCTGAAAGCTTTTTTGTTGAGACAACAAGCACTAGGATAAAGGGAAAGAGCTAAATGAAAATTTCAAAACCATTTATAATCACAAAGGCTACCCTTAATGAAACATTTTTTTTTCATACAAGACCATATCTCCTTATTATTCCCAAACAGTTCCACCAAACATATGAGCCTATGGGAAGCAAAGCATCTTAGGTACTATCCTGTTGCTGTGAAGAGACATCATGGCCAAGAAAATTATTATAAAGACAGCACTTAATTGAGTACACTTACACTTTTAGAGATTTGTCCATTATCATCATGGCAAAAAACAAGGCATAGGCAGTCATGGGGCTGAAATACTACATCCTGATTCACAGATAGGCTAGCAGGCAGAGAGAGCCTGGACATTTTGTGGCCTTTAGAATGTCAAAGTCCCCACCCAGTGATAAGGTTCCTCCACCTGGCCATGCCTACTCCAACAGGGCCCTGTCTCCCATTTTTTCTCAAACAGTGCACCAACAATGGACTAAATTTGCAAATATATGTGTCTATGGGCCTATACTCATTAAACCACTACAGTGTTTAATAATAGTAATCAAAGAAATGCAGGCTATCATTTTGAGAGTAAGAGCAATAAATAGAAGGAGTTGGAAAGAGTAATTTGGGGGAGCTGAAGAAAAGGAAATGGAAATAGGATAATTATATTTTAATTTAAATTAAATTAAATGGGAGAAAGATGAAATGGAAGAAAGATCCCAATTCAAGACTACATAATCAAAACCAATTTCAACACATCACACTGACTTTTCTAGGTGAGAATTAGTGACTCTTTTGCTTTCATACTAGTACTTGGTGAATAATTCTGCTAGCATCTATTACAAAATAAATGAGATATTCTTTACCTAAGAGAATTTAGTAAGTAATACTTTGATATTAGTATGCTTTTAATGCTCAAGTGAATATAAAAGATGATAAAAAGAGGTTAACAAAGGAAAAAATGTAGGCAGCCAAATGTCAAAACAAGAAATATAGAGCAGATATTATTAAGTGAAATATCACACCTAGTACATAAATCTGTGACCTCCTCATTTTCTATCAGTGGTAAACAATCAATTGACATTGGTAAGTGTAACACCCGATTCTGTGTTACCCCCTCGGTACAGTTCGCGCGCCACTGTACCTTACGCGAGTCGGACAAGGGCCTGGAGATTGAAAGAACACACAAAGAGACCTGGGTCATTCGAAAAGAGATCAGCCGAATGCCGTTTATTTAGCCTTGGGGAAAATCTTATATACCCCACTCCTGCCTAAGGAATTCCACCCAGGCAGGTGGGAAATTACCTTATCTAACTGCTGCACAAGGACTTCCACCCAGGCGGGTGGGAAATTACCATACCAACAATAGAGTCAACAATGCCCTACAACAAATCACCAGGCAGGGCAGAGGGAGCACAGGAACAAACAGGATGCTTAGTCATCTGACCAGAAACTGTCCTCAAGGTGAGCCCCAGGAACAAGGGCAGACCCGGGCCCTACAGGTCCCCCTTTTATATAAATTATGACTAGGCCTGTCTTGGGTGGCATTGGACGTCAGGCAATACCCCTTACCCGTCATGGGAAAGCATCCAGGTCAAAACACATTTCCTGTCTTAGGTTGGGGTAGCCCCCCAAAAACCTTTCCCGTCATTGGCTCACTAGTCACCCATCACCGAGTTCAGCCAGATTTGTGCTGAAAGATTCTCTGGGGCAATTGCTAAGAGGACTTGCCACGTGGCAACATTGACCTGAGTTTGCCTTTGGCTCTGGCACCATGAAACCATGAAGATGATGCTCCAGTGCATATAAGCATTCCTTAGGAGACTGTGCCTGCTTAATAAGTCTGCCCAAATTGTAGTCCTTTAAGTAAGGTCTCAGCACTGGTGAAAGGAACCCTGGTATAGTAAACTAGAATAATCTCAAGAACCAATTAGTAAATTGTATACTCCAGGGTCCATGAAAAACAGCAATAAGCCTTTAACCTAGCAGTGGACTTTAACAACAACCAATAGCAAAATAAACTGCAATATTCCTTAGTAAATTTAGCTCAATTTGAATGGCCAAGGCATTTGCAACCTGCCCTGAGAGGGTATCCATTGTGCAAGCAGAAGCAACTGACTGACTAATGGAAAATCCAGCAGCTCTAGCTGCTCTGGCAGCCGCAGCAATGGCTGCATTATCACGGGATGGGTAGATAGGTCCTTAGCACTAGGACCACCACAGCTAGCTCCTCAGGATCCCAGCAACTCTTCAGTTGACAAGCCAGTATCTACTTGATCTCTTGGCTCTGTCCTGTCTTCAGGCTTCTGGACGGGAAAATCCACAGCACGCACCAGACGCTCAGGTACCCATATTGGATTGTCAGCATCCTGTGGGAAAACACAAACAGCCCCTCTTCCCCACACCAGTACAGGATCTGGACCATACCAGGTGCCATCTGCTAGATTCTTCCATTTAACGTGAGGCATCCCGGAAGAATCTGGCCGCCAGTGCCGGTCAGCAGCGGTATGACATTGAGCATCAACAGTCAAAAAATTTAAAATGTATAAAATAAAAGACAAATGGTCTCTGGGGGTGGAACCATATTCCCCCTTTCTTGTTTTATGCAGATAGGCTTTGAGCGTACGATGCGCTCGTTCCACTATAGCTTGTCCTTGAGGATTATAAGGTATTCCCATTTTATGGGAAATGAAAAAGTCAGAACAAAATTTAGTAAAGCCAGAGCTGGTGTAGGCTGGCCCATTATCAGTTTTTACAGTTTTTGGAACTCCCATGAGGCAAAGGCCTGGAGACAGTGACTTTTAACATCACGTAATTTTTCTCCTGTATGAGCTGAGGCAAAAATAAGATGAGAATATGTATCCACGGTTACGTGAACATATTGCAAACGCCCAAAAGAAGGAACATGGGTAACATCCATTTGCCATAAATGATTAGGAGCAAGCCCACGAGGATTAACTCCCAAATGGGGAACAGTTAAAAGTTCTGTACACAGAGAACATTTTTTAACAATGTCAGTGGCTTGCTCTCGAGATATCTTAAAATGAAATCTTAACGACCCAGCATTGAGATGAAAACGATTATGAGCTTTTTCCGCGGCTTCATAAGATTCTAGACTAACCGCACAAATTTGGTGGGTAAGCTGATCAGCCAATGCATTCCCCTCGCTCAAGGGACCAGGGAGGTCAGTATGAGCCTGTAAATGCCCTACGTAAATGGGAACAGACCGGGCCCAAAGCAAAGTTTGAATAGCCAATAACTGCGTCTGGACTCGAGATACAGAGGCAATATAAGCTGCAGTTTCCAAAGGTGCAAGAATTTTGCTTATATACTGACTATCAGTAAAAAGGTTAAATGGAATATCAGCATATTTCTCTAATGCCATTTGAACAGCGATCAATTCAGCCACCTGAACAGATTTAGTATCAACAGGCTGAATATCAAAATCAGGAGGGGAGGCTACCACAGCTCTCCCTGTGGAAGATCCATCAGTAAACACATTCCGAGCCCCTGCCAGAGGCTGCAAAGAAATAACTTTATGGAAACATACCGGATGATTTTTGAAAAAGGTGACCAACTTATCAGAAGGATAATGATTATCAAACTGGCAGGGATTAGTGCATAAAAACAAGGTCCAATCTTCAGCAAAATTTTGTAACCAAGTTATTTCTGCCTGGGTATAAGGCATAATAACCTCATCAGGTAACATTCCAAAGGTTTGCAAACTAAGTTTATGCCCTTTCTGAATAACACGTAGCACAGCTGATGGGTATGAGATAATTTTTACAGGTGACACGTGTTCATGTAGCAATAGGATGGGTCCTCACTGCCAAAAAACTCCAGTAGGACTATGCTGCGAGGGAAAAATTATCAATAGCAACGGCTGACTATAGTCAATATAATGAGTATGAGCAGAGGCAAGCTTTTTCTCAATTAAAGTAATACATTTCCTTGCCTGAGGTGTCAATTCACGAAAGGAGGTTGGGTCTGGATTTCCCTGCAGAATGTCCATAATTATTTACTGCTCTAAGATCTTACAGCAACCTCCATTTACTAGACTTTTTCTTAATAACAAAGATAAGAGTATTCCAAGGAGAAGTGGATGTCACTATGCATCCTGCCTCTAGCTGTTCTAGGAACTCACTCTGTAGACCAGGCTGGTCTTAAACTCATAGAGTTCCACCAGTCTCTGTCTCTAGTAGCTGGGTCTAGTTGCTGGGATTAAAGGCACGTGCCACTACACCTGGCTTTTTTCCTGGGCTGATTAACTACCCCTTTACCTGCAGGGCAGTTCCTTTTGTTGTGTCCTGACCTTCCATATTGAAAACAATTCCTTAACCTGGCTTCACCTTGACCTTCCTTAAGGGCAGAAACAATTACCCTACCCATCACATGAGTGCCATCAATGTCCCAGCCTAACCGGATAAAGTCATTTAAATCTCCATCTCTATGGGGGCATAAAACCTCTTGACAAAAATCATAGGACAAGGATCATATGCAATCTGTGCTGCTAAACCATCATACTGTCCTTCACCAGTTAACTTGTCAAGGTTATGCTGGGGGAAACCCGCCTCGGCATTTTTCCGTGCGGTCTTTTTGCAATTTTCCTGCATTTCACCTCTCCATAACAAATAATCTCCCCCCGAAAGACAAACTCTGCAAAGCTGCATCCAGTCATTGGGTATAAGGTTGAGTTCTGCAAACGATTCCAAAAAAGCTATAGTGAAAGGAGCATGAGCTCCATAGTCCATACCTGCTTCTTTTAACTGCTTAATATCCTTAAAGGCCAGGGGGTTATGCTGCCTGACCCTCTGTTCTTGCGGATCAATAATTTCCACAACAGGATAAATCTGCCTCTCTCTACTTAGATTATTTAATCTGTTTTGGATCTCTCGGATTTCTGCCTCTAAGTCTATAGGGGTGGAAGCATTGGTATAAGGATTTGAAGTGTCAAGAAATGTATTTTGCGGCGGAGGTCTCATGGAGACATCTCTATTTGCTTCCTTCCTTTCCCTTTTCTAACCTTTTTATCAGAGCAATCTCCTTTTCTAAAATTTCTTCTTCCTGTTCTATATCCCTTCTAATACTCTTAACTTCCTGTTCCTCAAAACTCTTAATAGAACTCACAGATTCTTCTCTCTGAATCTCCTCAAGGGTTTTGTTCAAATTCTCTAATTGCTCTTTTACTTTAACATCATCACTGAGAAGAGCATCTCTGACTAAGCGCCATAGCGAAAATATTGCTATGGGGAATTCTTCTGCCCCTCGATCTTTTAGAGCATTTTGAAGGTCAGCCTTTACCTGCTCCCAATCAGTAATATTAAAACCCCCTACATGTAGAAACCAGGGACTAAACTCTAAAACCGTCTTAACGATCTCTTGTGCTGTCTCAACTTTAATACCGGTGTCTTGTATCTCCAAAAGACTTAACAACTGGCCTGTTAACCGGCCCCTTAACACTGGAACAGAATTACTTGCACCCATAACCAATACACCCTCACCACTCAATTTCTTACCTGCTGGCCAGACTTCCGAGGGCGACCTCTCAGGAATCCCTACTTCCCGATCTCGCAGATGGGTCTCCGACTGTAGTTGATGATCCCGGCGGGGCCTCCAATTGTAACACCCGATTCTGTGTTACCCCCTCGGTACAGTTCGCGCGCCACTGTACCTTACGCGAGTCGGACAAGGGCCTGGAGATTGAAAGAACACACAAAGAGACCTGGGTCATTCGAAAAGAGATCAGCCAAATGCCGTTTATTTAGCCTTGGGGAAAATCTTATATACCCCACTCCTGCCTAAGGAATTCCACCCAGGCAGGTGGGAAATTACCTTATCTAACTGCTGCACAAGGACTTCCACCCAGGCGGGTGGGAAATTACCATACCAACAATAGAGTCAACAATGCCCTACAACAAATCACCAGGCGGGGCAGAGGGAGCACAGGAACAAACAGGATGCTTAGTCATCTGACCAGAAACTGTCCTCAAGGTGAGCCCCAGGAACAAGGGCAGACCTGGGCCCTACAGGTAAGTAGTTACAAGAAAAACATAGCAGTCTAATCCAAATTCAATGATGTGATTATATTGACAGCAACTGTGGAGCATCAGGAAGAGATGTCAAATATGATGAAGTCTTCCTTGTCACCCCCAATGAAAGGTTCTAAGTAATGGGGTAAATGAAAATGAAACAACTTTACAGCATTTACAACGACTAGCCCTAAGATGCTTCCTAGGAATGAGAGTAGGACTCCACTATCAAGTCAGTGGAGACATGTTTGGGGAATAGCCAATTCTATACTCCTAGAAAATTATTGTTAAATTCTTTTGAGTAATGACTGTAATCATACATAAAATAATTTTATTTTTTACATCTGGGGGAATTTTAACAAATATCTGTACTACAACTCTGTAGCCCCTTCATAGCTCCACATAAAATAGGACTCAAATGCATATATTTTAATAATTTTTGAAGAAAGTTTATGGGAAAAATTAATTCCTCCCCCCAGAAAAAGGAATCATTATGAGTAGAATCAGAAGCCAATTGTTAATATAACTAAATATCTGAAATAGGATTGGGATTACTAGCTTAGAGAAGATAATAAATATTTTAAAATATTGATATAGTTTGTGGATATCACAGCTTAAGGATTGGGACTGGAGAGATGGCTCATCAGATGTGCCCCACCTTAGTACCCGAGAGCTTTTCAGGTCAAATGGTAGAAAGAGTTTGTGACTCCTGTGTTGTTGGCACCATGAAAATGTGTACATCTCCCCACACCAGACATGCAATGCATATATAAAATAAAAAGGGAATTATGAAACATAATTAATGCACAAAAGATTACCTAAATGTGTAGCACATTTGAGCACTTTTATTCAAAATCCATGCATTTATTACATTATATATTAGATGTTTTTATTAAGTTAAAATGACTCACCATTATTTGTGAATTCAGTTTTAATTTCTATCAACTCACCTCTTCTGAGCTTATATATACAGTTCACATACTGTCTCCTTTCCGAGGATGTGTTAATGAAAGCTATAATTCTTCCTTCTAGATACCTAGTAATTAATTACAGCAAACCTAATTGCATAAGCAGTTGCAATTTTATGTATATTTTATGTGTTGTGGTTTGGCTATGCCTAATTAATATGGTAATATTTAGTATGGACATTTAATGTTTTAATAATTGTACTCAAACAGTAGAAAAAGGGAAATAAGTATAGAGGGACCATTTTGGAGCATGCATATAGGCAGATGCAGGTCTTAAAGGAGGTAAATGCTTGGTTTTTGACCTACTATGACAGAATGCATCTTATAGTAGACTTTGAGGGGAATGGGTGAACATAATGTAAAATTTTCAGAATATAATTGTGGTCTAATCCATGTAATTTTATTATCAATATGGTCAACTGAACAATGGTGTTCATAAAAAATCATTAAACAGTAGAAAGCCGTTGAGAGTACTGTAGTAAAAAAAAAGATAAAGATTTTTGATGATGGAAATTTAAGACAGTAGCAGGCATCTATTACATTCTGCAACAGTTTATTATATGTCAAAATAAGACTAAGCAAGTGGTAGTAATGTATAAGATCAAGATTACACCAAATAAATAAGTGTTTGCCAAAATGTGATTCTGATATTACTATGTAATTCCCTCATTAAAAGAAAAGGGAACTCATAACCAGAAATAGACAAAGATGACTCTCCATTCTAATAAAATTTTGATGCATTTTATTTTATTCCAGTTTCATTTCTCAGCACTTTTTCAGTTTTTCTGCCAATAACTGTAGACAATGTCAGCATCAAAGCTCTGGGATATCATGTCTAATAAATCCGTTAATGCTCTCTTTAAATGGAGAACCCTCTTTTCGCTAATATACATTAGCTTTGAAAATCACAGACAATATCTGTGCAGTTATGTCACCTCATTTCAAACTATATATCAAAAATAAACTCATAACTCAACTCATGTCCACTAATGTTGGCATTTATATTTCTAGTCATTAAAATCTTCCAAGTGACAAAAAGTTTACTGTTAAATTTTAAGAGAAAAATAAAAAAATTATCATTGTTAAAAGAGATAAGACCATTATTTAAATCAGTTAATACATCTAATTGCTATAAAATGAAATGTTGAATATACTATATTGAAGCTTGCATCACTAAGGACTGACAAGTAGCTTTGATTAAAGTGGACCAGATAAAGCAAACAGTAATTGTAAGAAAATTAAAGATACTAGTATTGATTTAAAAAAAAAAACAGCAATAAGAGGAAGTGGCAGAAGATAGAAAATTTATTTTAACACATCCGGTTCATCTTAGTTCATGAGACAGTTGGCATGGGAAAGACCTGTATTTCTTTGGAATCTAGAGACCTTTGTGAATGGTGTTAAAATTCAGAACATGTTAGAAACAATTCTATAGTTTCTTTCCTTACGTTCTTTCTGTTTTATTGTTTTTAATTAGGCAAATAAACAGGTCATATGACCACTCACCAGTGCATATATTCCTTTATTATTTTAAGTGCTTCTCATTCTTAAATGGTGGGACATGAATTGTTTTCTGTTATTAACTTCTAGCACCAACACTTATTTTTTGTTTCAGTTTTGAATTTAGTCATGGCTAAGGTTCTCAGATTTACTCTACTTTCTAGCCTTCCCCCTTCTGAATCAGCAGAGGCCCAGGAGACATGAAGGGAATTCAGATGAGGACTGAAATTTTTTTTTTTTGCTTCTCCATAATTCATGTCCTTCTGCACCCTGTTGTAATCACAGCAGTAGGTGAATTCAGAGAGGTGAAAAACAAGATGCATACAGTACAATGCCACAGTAGCAGTACCATGATGAATTCTAACAACCCCCAAGCTTCTGAATTCTGAGTTGACAGTGACAAGTAATTGAAAACTTAGAAGGGAGTATCTTAATTGCAATCAAGAAACCCATATTAGATTTAAAATAAGAAGTAACCATGGTACTAACTTTGAAAGGATAGACAAAATATAATAAACAAGATACACAGTTGAGAGGTATCATATATATAGTTCATATTTGATCAATAAAATCATTTGTTTTTATTTATATAACTCCATTTTGGAGTCCAAAAGGTAGCAAAGGCTAATTCTACATTACCAGGAAATATTACACTACAGTTAAAGAAAAAAGGCGGAGAACAATCTACTATGGTATTAAACTCCACACAAGCTACTCTCAAGAATTTTGTGTCTTATCTCTGCATACTCTAATTTAATTCATTCTAATATTATACTTCTGTAATATACTTCAGTCATATACCCCTTGGTCCAATGCAGATTTTTGTGCACAAACTGATTCTGAGTGTACACTTGTAATGTGAAGTAATTATTATAAGTAGTAGCACAGGGTGATAAACATCCATGTCCACTTTTGTTTGATTTTTGAAATAAGGTATCCTGTAGACAAGGATGGGATTGGAATGACTGTGTATCAAGGATGAACAAAATGTTTAATCCTTGTATATCTGCTGTTTCTGTGCTGGAATATAGGCATGAGCCACCGCATCAGGTTGGAAATTTAACATATATTTCCAAAGGCATCCAATACAACGCAATAAAAACAGATTCAGCAGATTGTATTTGTATATATTTGCACATATGCATGCACACTTATACACACATGTTAAAAAGAAAAAGAAATACAATGTACATTTAATAATATAAAATAAATAATGAAAGTGATTTTCCAAGATGAACTTTAATTTAAAAATAAAGAATACTAATCAAGACTATACATAGCATTTGTTTATTCCAGATAGATTTCATTAAAATATTGTAAATATATATTTCTAACTATGAGACTGGAGTTGAGACACTGTCTAACATTTTACCCATAAAATACAATTAGAGTTTATATTAGAATTTTATTTAAATCTAAATTGTACTAATTAGTTAACAGTATTTGGTAAGAACCTGAACCAGTGAATTTAGCTTTCTATGGTGAAATAGACTCTATTTCTCTATTTTAAATGACAACCAAAATCACATTTTTTTAGAGCTAGCATGAAATGACAGCTGTCATTTCTAAACTAATTCCTTCAAAATATAACATCACATGAACATTGAAAATAGAGAATTCTTTTTGGTAAAGTCCTCCTCAAGAAAGATTAAATAAAGATGCTTCTGGCAATGTAGAAGGAAGAGCCCAGGGACAGAATATCTAACGGCAAACACCTTTGAAAACACCAGATGGAAACCATTACTTTATAAGATTCCTAAAATATTTACAAACACATATGTAAAAGAAGTCTAGGTAGATGTTCTCTGTAACAGTGGGACTGTGCCTCTTCAAAACATATTTTCAGATAAAAATCCAGTTACACATATGGGAAGCCTCTTCCCAAAGTTTTGGTCACTAGGGCAACCTCACAAACTTTACAGGTTGTTGGCACTATTTTTGGTTACTTTCTACAAGTAGAGGATAAGACTCAGTTACTGGATATGTCAGTTATTTCATTATGGGATCTGAAGAAACAAACTGAGGTGAAAGGATTCTTACAAGATACCAGTTTTCATAGTACCAGGAGATGATATAAATGCTAACAATAGAAAAAAAATTCAATATTCTTACCTAGTTGTGAAAAACTGATCTGTCATAATTTCAACATTGTTGTTTTACTGAATACTATTCATTATTTGAAACCTTTCTGTTTAATATTGAGAAATAAGATGCAACCTCATACATATAATATTCAGGGTTCTCTTCTCCTTTCTCAGGGTTTTTAGTAATGAATGATGATCTTATTCAAATATGTGATTTTGCTTTATGCCAATCTATCAGATGATATAACAAGATTCTGAAGGAATAAAATTTTCTTGTTAGATCTTTGATCTTTCAGAAAACTGTTGAATTTTCCAATGTGTAAAAATACAACCTGAAATGAGGGGAGATGTCAACTATAAAGAAAACATCCTATATTCATATTTTTTCTCATTTTTTTATTAAAAATTTCCATTTCCTCCCCTCCTTCTCTCCCTTCCCTCCCCTCCCTTCCACCCATACCCCCACTCCCTCCCTCTCCAAGCCAAAGAGCCCTCAGGGTTCCCTTCACTATGTTAAATCCAAGGTCCTCCCAGCTCCCCCTAAGTCCAGGAAGGTGAGCAACCAAACTGACAAGGCTCACAGTGAGCCCGTCCATGCTGTAGAGTTCAAGCTCATTGCCGTTGTCCTTGGTTTCTCAGTCCTCCTCCACCGTCAGCCACTTTCAGAGAGTCCGTTTTGGTCGCATGTTCCATCAGTCCCATTCCAAGTGGACTTGGTGGTCTCCCATTAGTTCTGTCCTGCCATCTCAGTGGGTGAACACATCCCTCATGGTTCTGACTTTTTTTCTCATGATCTCTCTCCTTCTGCTCCTCATCAGAACTTTGGGAGCTCAGTCCGGTGCTCCAATGTGGGGCTCTGTCTCTATCTCCATCCATAGCCAGGTGAAGGTTAAGGCTCACAGTGAGCCCGTCCATGCTGTAGAGTTCACATTCATTGCCGTTGTCCTTGGTTTCTCAGTCCTCCTCCACCGTCAGCCACATTTGGAGAGTCCGGTTTGGTCCCCTGTTCCATCATATTTTTGCTTCTGCTTTTTAATTACATAGATTTTGGTAAGATGTGTACATGCTTTGATGATTAATTTTTCTATTTAAGCAAAAATGTCACGGTGTTAAGAAATTAATACATTTGTTCCTTTTTAAAATGAAGATTTTATGAGTGAACTGTGAGCAAGTGGGGATGGAAACATAAGTAATCAGGTTGAGTGATATGGGGTTGGGGCTACTGAAAGATACTACTGGAAAGCAAGGCTTTGGGCCTGGATGTTGTGTCATGTGAAAATCTGGCACAAGGAAATATCCCAGGATTCTATAAAGATGACCCTAGCTAAGATTCCTAGAAATAGTAGATATATGATGAGGGATTTCTGTTTGTATGCTGTAAATATGTTTTATTATCATTGGTTAATAAAGAAGCTATTTTGGTCAATGGCTTAACAGAGTAAATTGAAATGGGAAATTGAATAGAGATACAGAGAGCAGGTGGAGATAGACACCATTCAACTGCCGAAGGAGACATATGCCAAAATATTACCAATAGGCCACAGTCTTGTGGTGATACATAGATCAATAGAAATGGGCTAATTAAAGATATAAGAGCTAGATAGTAATATGCCTAAGCTATTGGCCAAACAATGTTACAATTAATGTAGTTTTATGTGGTTATTTGGGTCTGAGTGACTGAGAAATGAATGAGTAGTCTCCATTTACAAAATAGCACCAATATGTGCTTACTACATACACATAAAACTTGAGAGACCTTAGTGCCAATATCTCAGTGGGAGCCTCCAATTGCCGTGCACCACGGCCCCGCGTCTGCCTTTGATGCGCTTTCACCAAGTTACTAAGCTTGGGGCAAGTGGCTGGAGGTTAAAATACACAGACACACACAGACAGAAAGACAGCGACATGCGTCATCCTTGAATTCCCCAAGAATGCCCTCTTTATTGCGTTCAGGGGCAGATTATATAGAGATAGCCACGCCCCAGCCAAACCCACCAGAAACTACTCTCCTGCCATCAGGAACTCCTGAAGGTCTCGTGCTCAGAGCAGCTATAGGCACTCAGATCAAGGGATTACAAGAAATTCAGGATCTGGGGTCTCACTGCTCCCAACACCTTAGAAAAAAACATCTTGGACACAAAAGAATAGAGTTAAGCTTGGCTTCTTGGTAGCAGCATTTTCTTGAGTGTACGCTGGTAGTGACAAGCAGACGTTTGGCTCCTTTAAAAGTAGGCTTCCTGACACAGCATCAGCAACAAAAACTGTGCAGCTTCTTTTTGAGAAAGCTTTCTCTTCATTATTGGGCATGAATAGCTCTGAGTCTTTTATGAGGCCAAGCAATTGAATGGGGTTTGTGTGATATAGGGTTACCCTCTGTGTGCTGTGAATATAATTGGTTAATAAAGGAACTGCTTTGGGCCTGTAGCAGACTATAGGAGAACAAAACTAGGTGGGGAAAACTAAACAAAATGCTGAAAGAAAGAAAGGCAGAGTCAGGGAGAAGCCATGGAGCCACTGCCAGAGACAGATGCTGAAACTTTAGCCAGTAATCCACAGCCAATTGGTGATACATTGATTAATAGAAATGAGTTAAATTGATATGTAAGAGTTAGCCAATAAAAAGCTAGAGCTAATGAGCCAAGCATTGATTTAATCAAAGCAGTTTCTATGTCATTATCATGGGGCCTGGGCAGCAAGAAAACAAAAAAGTGGCCTTCCTCCAACAAATTGGTGCTCAACATGGACCCACTGTGTGCCGAGATGGGGCACTGTGCAGCATGCAGCTCTGCCATGCTGGGCTGGGTGGAGCAAGCTCCCCTAGCAATGGCACAGCTTAAGTTCAAAAGAAGAGTTTAGTATTTTAAGAAGTGCTTCTTGTCAGAAAATAATTACAGATATGCAATAAAGACAAATCTAGACATAAAATACCTCTAAATAGGTCACAGTATGTTTAACAATGTATGTAGGCTTGGGAGAGCAAAGAAAAAGAGTATAAAAATTGAAGTAAATGGTTTACAAAAAATAAAATAAAGCAGTCTTTAAAGAGAAAGAGTAAGACAGTCATAGATTAAAGGAGAAAAGATAATAAAATAAATATTAGAAAGTTATGACTAAGAAAAAGACATGTAAAATGAAGTATACACAGAGAGTCTAGATTATATACATTACTGTATTTTCTTTGACTGTGCAGGAGCTACATACATAGAGATATTTCATTATATGGGCTGCTAAACTAAACCATGAGCTGTTAAGCTAAACTAACAAGTATATTATAAAGGTATCTTGACTTCAGAATTTGGGTCTAATGATATTTTGCTTTAGAAAAGAGGTTCTTTTTTTGTTTCCACAGAGGATGAGAATTTTATGGATTGTTTTCAGACTAATATGGTTTGATGAGCCAAGAGCTCCTGAAAGGTCACTGTGAATACCCCCCAAAAAGTTACTTCACCCAACTCTTGACTGGGATGAACCTAGCATGGGAGGATCCAGCATGAAAGACCTGATTACCAATGCCAGCAATCAGTAGAAAGTCGTGTAGAGAACTACACCCATACTACCAAATATTGTTTATATATATATATATATATATATATATATATATATTTACATTTAAAGTTGGAAATGCTATAACTCGTCTAGATTCAGACTCAAGTCTGGAGAGGAAGGCCACCCCTGACACTACCTGGAGCATTAGGACCCATAGACTTGATGACCCAGAGAACTAGGATAGAACCAAACATGACTGGAAAAACAAACAGTCAGCACAATTATACCTCAAGATATTATGCTATACTCATAGATTGGTGTCTAGCCTAATAGTTACAAGAGGCTTCATCCAGTCACTTATGGAAATATATTCAGACACAAGCCAAACATTAGGCAGAGAATAGAATCCTGCTGAAGAGAGGAAGGCATGATTATAGGAGCCAGAGGCATCAAAGACACCATTAGAAACCCCACAGAATTGGCTAGCCTGGGCTCATAGAGGTTTATAGAGACTGAACAAACAACCAGGTAGCCTGCAAGAGACTGAACAGGGCATTCTGCATATGTGTTACAGTTGTGTGGCTTGGTCTTCTTATGGGACTCCTAACAGTGGGAAGAGGGGCTGTCTCTGAATATTTTGCTGACTTTTTGGAGCCTACTCCCCATGTTAGGTCACCCTACCCAGACTTAATGCATGGGAACATATTTAGTCTTACTGCAATTTTATGTGCCATATTTTATTGATATCCATGAGAGACCTGCCTACCCTTTCATGAGAACAGAAAAAAAAAGTATATGGGGGGGGGAGAGGGACATAGGGGTGAAGAGGGAAGTACTTGGGGAAGAGGAAGGAGGGGAAATTACAAATGGGATATTAAAAATAAATAAATAAATAGCTTTTAAAAGTTGAAGCTTTTAGTGGGAACTCACCAAGGCCACCTGGACTGGGACTGATGGAGCATGTGATCAAACCGGACTCTCTGAATGTCACTGACATGGAGGGCCAACTGAGAAGGCAAGGACAAAGGCACTGGGTTATTATTCTACTCCATATAATGGCTGTGTGGGAACTTAATCTGGATCCTCAACTTCCTAGACTGGGATGGAGGGGGGAGGACCTTGGACTTCCCACAGGGCAGGGAACCCTGATGGCTCTTTGGACTGGAAAGGGAGGAGGAGGGGGAATAGGAGGAGGGGGAGGGAAATGAGAGGAGGGGAGGAGGTGAAAATCTGTAGTAGTAATTAATAATAATAATAATTAATAATAATAATAATAATAATGAAAAAATACATAAAAAGTTGAAGTTTAGTATCATTTCTAGGTGAATAAATATTAAAATAAAATAAGATATCAAATAAATATATATATATATAATTTGGGTATAGAACAATTATTAATTTTCTAGTCATTCTAGAAGATACCAACTTTAGAAAAGTGTAACAATAATTTCAACTAGAATATGCATTTATATTAAAAATTATACTTTTATTAATCTTTTGAAATTGAAGTACATACAAATTATAATTTATTTTAATCTCAAGCTGCCCCATTCATATTTATAAATTAGCTACAAAATTTTGGCTTATGCATTTGAAGAAAATATCTAATGCACAATTTAGGTAAAATAAAAGGCATTTTGGTCTCTGAAATGCACTGTGGATCATACTGTAGTTGCCTTATTGACATCATGATAAATTTAGTTTATAGAGTTCAAATAAAACATCTGTTATCTCCACTCAGAAATGTGTTCAACCATTCATGCTTCAAATGTCTATCATATTTTAAGAGAGAATAATTTATAGCCCAATTATAGTCTGTCTTTCAGTGTGCTTAAACATGACAGTAGGTGAAAAGTTCATTAATATGGGAAAGTTTTAGGGAATTCTTCCAAAAGAGACCAGAGGAAATTTTAATGGTAGAGAAATTCAATTCAATTGTATCAAAACACATTGTATTACCCACAACAACAAAGACTTAAATGAGTCAGAAGCCTATCAACATTGACCAAGATTGCCCAGAGAAGTGCTTGTTGGATTTAAAGTGTTAATATCCTCTTCGGAGGATGATATAAGCAAAAGGGTTCTGACTACAAGTACATCAGATAGCAGTCCCCTTCTCAAAGATACTAATTTTAATTGCTACAATTAAACAGAAGGGACTTCCAGGAGTAGTCTGTTTCTAGCCAGTTATTTTTGTCTTCCTTTAAGTTCCTTTTAGACAGCATAATGTAAATGAGCAATTCATTTTTTCTGTGCATATTTCAACTCTTTAGCCTTCATCTGTCTATAACAAAAGTTATACTTGGTGCATCCTGACACTTTCTGGGTTTTTTTTTTTTGATAATTTATAAACAACAATGAAACTTATTAAGAACTTTAAGTTGTTCTGGTTTTACCACCGGGAGCATTTTTTTTTTTTTTTATATAGGCTTGGTATCATATTTGTTTCTTTTTTGCAGGAAAACTAATTTAATTCTCAGAAGAAAATAACAATAGCAGCAACTTTCCTTGGACTTATGGGTTATCTTTTAGACATATAATGAAGAACAAAATGCAGCCAATTCATGTTTTCATGTCATTTATGTTTCACATGTAAGCGGTAAAATAAATCTCCTTATAGTCACCTTCTTCTTCTGGAAGCTGTATTTTACAATTGGTTTGGACACTTCTGTAACCCAGATGTCAGCACTGCTACACTACTTTAGAGACTCAAATGAAAATTGTGCAATTCTATGCCATGTTCAATAAGAGAGCGGCAGGTGCAGATTTTTGCAAATTCACATCTGGCTATGAACTTGGGCTGCATTCCTTAGTAAACTGCTCACATCACCAGCCTTTGATATCTCTGCAGAGTCCAGATCAAAATGAGTTCATTTAGCACAGAGGTTATCCGCACTCTTTTTAAAATCCATGAAAACACAAATCAGAGAAGCTCTCTGTTTAAAACAATTTAAAATATCCAAAGAAATGCAAATATAAGTGTAATTAATGAAAGAGTTTGTTCTGATGATTCATTCCCCTTTAATCCTTTTCTGTGCCCTTAAACCTTCACACTCACAAATATGTTCAATTTGACATTCTTACAATGCACTTGATTTTCCTTTCAAAACATTCTCCTGGAGCTTTCACCTGTATCAGAAGCAGAAAATTCCATATCTAGTTTATCATGCAAAAATCTAAGTTAATAAGCAAACATATGTTTGCATAAAACCCAATATGAATAGTGCAACCAATATTTACATACATTTAATGAGTAGAGATTTTTCATTCTACCTATCACTTCAAATGTAGTAATAATATTAGTAAATCAGGTTGCATTACAAAGAATAATTATTGCATTCTTTAAGTGTGCTTCCATGTGGCAGATGCAGTGTAGCAACAAAGAAGCACTTTACTTCAGAAAATTGCTAAGGTGTATTGAGGGGTTACTATGAGCCAGGCAAACATAATCACCATGGAGACGTTTACTGCCTTAAAATAGCAGGAAGAAAAAATAAGCATTACTGTCTCAGGCATGAGTAGATTTGGGTATTGGCCATTTCTACACATCTGGTAAATTTTCCAGGTATATTTTCAATCATGTTTTATTGTATTCTGAGTTCAGTAGGATAATTAGGATGATTTACTATTGGCATATCCATAGATCAACCATGCAGTGTTTTCAGAGACAAATAAAGAAATGCTAAATAATCACATAACTTTCCCAGCATGACCACTGATAACAATGGAGTCTCTAAGAACAAATTGTTTAAAGAGTGCTCACTTCACTCTGTCATGTTAATCATTGCCATTTCAGGTATTAGAAAGCAGGATGTGTCTCTCTTATTTGTTCTAAATAAATACACACATGCTTCATTTTCTGAAGAGAGCCCTTGTAATTACCTGTTAAAAAATGCAGTAATCTGTGAAGGACATCACCATAGGTTGATAAAGTAGTCCTAAATAATACTTTTTATTTAAAAATAAAATCAGCCCATTCTCATATTGTAGTGACTACAGGGAGAGGAGATTAAAGAGTGTATTAGTATGTATTCACAATACAGTGAAAACATGTGTAAAATTGTGAAAAATGTAATCTTTGGGGCTGGAGAGATGGCTGAGAATTTAAGAGCATTGGCAGCTCTTCCAGAGATCCTGAGCTCAATTCCCAGCAACCACATGGTGGCTCCAACCATCTGTATATGGATCTGATGTCCACCTCTGGTCTGCTGGTGTACATGAAGAGTACATAAAAATATATAAATAATTTTTTTTAAAAAAGAAAAGATTAATCTAAAACAAAACTTGTAGCCATAGGTTTCTACTGCCTGACAGTTCTGAAATAACCACTCAGAGACTTACTATTAATTATAAATTTTTGGCCAATGGCTTAGGCTTATTACTAGTTTGATCTTACATTTAAATTAACCCATTTCTATTAATCTATTCATTACCACATGGCCATGGCATTACTTATTTTCTATAAGTCTTGCTTTCTCAGCAGCTGCCTGGCATCTCCTGGATTCAGCTCTTTTTAACTTGTATCTCTGCTTGGAATTCCCACCTGACTCTGTCCTGCCTTGCCATAGGCCAAAGCAGCTTTATTTATTAACCAATGAGAAGCACACATATTTTACATATTTACAGTGTACAGTATCCCACAACATTTCCCTCCCATGTCCAATCAAAAGTGTAGCTGTTAACTTTAACATAGTAAAATTACATTTAACAAAACTTATCAAGCAAGAATTGCAGTTACACTATTTAGTCTATTTATAGTTGGCAAAATTAAAGAAAATGTTCTATTATCTATCCTACCTCTGTGAGTCTAAAGTTTCATATACACTTCATTTTTATCATAACTAAGAAAAACTATAATTAAGTCTTCAGCTCTCTCAAAGATAACAGAACAGCACAGTATTTCCTAAGTTAACAGAAAGTATATTGCAAACAACTTCCACAACTATAGAAAAGACAGAGACATCTGCCTGGACAGTCACCCAAACTTCTTCTGTAACATTGGGAAATCCATCTTCAGCTTACAGGCCTAGAGTTTCTGGAAGATGTTATAGTACAGCAGGAAAGTTGAAGGATTGTTAAGTCTTGTATTAGCAAAGTATATCATTTGCTTTACTCTGTCTCTTGCAGAATGTCTGGCAATTTCTTCTTTGAAGCAGAAACCTGAAGGACCATTCTGTCTCATTTAGCAAAGTTTACCAGTTACTTTTCTGTGGGCCCTGAATGTCCAGTTGTTGCAGCATACTGTCAAGCAGTTCAGTAAAGAACATTTTCATGACCAAATATGTAGACTTGTCACATTGAAATAAAACTCCATGGGGAGGTATGGGTGGAGGGGAGGGGAGGGAAGGGGGAGAAGGAGGGGAGGGAAGGGGGAGGAGGAGGGGAGGGAGGGGGGAGGAGGAGGGAAGGAGATGGAAATTTTTAAATATAAAAAAAATAAACCATGAGAAAAAAAAAAAGAAAAAAAAAAACTCCATAATGAGTTTCTTTGATGCTTACCATCCTCTATGAAGTAATTGGTGCTTTCAGGAGCACACAGATCTCATGACTATAAAGTTTGTTATTAAGAAAATTTAAATATCATATTTTGTAGGCCTTTGAAGTGTTTGAGCATTACCTATCTACCTAATTAACATGACTATACGTTGGATAGATATGGCTAGTATTAGCTTATATTTCATTATCCTGAAAAGCTTTTAAGGACTAAACCTTCATATTGCATCATTAAGCAAGGTTTATAGGTATGAGCTGTATTGGTAATGCTTAAAGTAAAAATTAGAAATATATTTGCAGTATAAGGACAATAAACTTAAATTTGTTTCAATATAAAAATCCTTTTTACAAAATAGAAACATATATACAGTATAACAAAATTAACTTTAAATTTTTATCATTACAAAATCCATACCAATGGAAAACTTCTGAGATTAATAGTTGTCTTTTTATCCTATATTTCTATATTCCCCTAAATATAATAAACATCCATAGCCCACTAAATAACCAAAAACCATTCATACCCTACTACTTCTTGGGATGTGGGTATCATTTCTCCAAGTTGCTTCCCACTGTTTGTGGATGAAGTATCTTTAGGTTTTCTGAGAAAATTTTAGAAAATGGCCAAGTCTTGGGAAGACCAGTTATATTCTTTGTTGATAGATATCTTCTGTAAAGGTTCATGGAGTCTTACAGCATCTATCTCTTGTCCATCAATCATCAAAATTTCAAAATCAATACAATAAGTTATAGGACCCAGGTTCCCTGTGTATTTTCCAATTTTATGTGGCTTTTTAAAAATACTTTTTTACTGTTTCTTTAAAGATTTTGTTTTATTTTTAAGATTATACTTCTCATTCCATCCATTTGCATGCAAATTTTAAGATGTCTTTTTAACCATTGAATAATACTCCATTGTGTAAATGTACCATATTTTCTTAATTTATTCTTCTGTTGAGGGGCATCTAGACTGTTTCTGGGTTCTGGCTATTACAAGTAATGCTGCTATGAACATAGTGAAGAAATATCCTTGTAGTATGATTGAGCATAGAACCTTCATGCAGAAACTGATGGACACAGAGGCAGAGACCCACAGTGGAACACTGGGATGAGCTCTCAAAGTCCAGTTGAAGAGTGGGAAGAGTGAGAATATGAGCAAAGAGTTCAAGACCATGATGGGGATATCCACTAAAACAATCTACCTAAGCTAATGGGAGCTCACCAACTCCAGATGGACAGAGAAGGTTCAAATTAGTCCCACTGAATGTGGGTGACAGTTGTATGGCTAGGGCACACTGTGGTTCCTCTGGCAGTGGCACCAGAATTTATTTCTACTGCTTGTACTAGCTTTTCATAAATCCATTCTCTTTGGATAGATTCCTTGCTCAGCTAGATAATTAGAGAGGGCCTTGAACCTTCTCTAAAGCAGCATGCCTTACCCTCCCTGAGGAGAAGATGGGGGTAGGATGGGAGGACATTTGAGGGAATGGGAGGAAGGGAGGGAGTGGGCACTTGGATTGGTATGTAAAATGAAACGTGATGGCTTGTTTTCTTTAAAAATATAAAATAAAATTGTATTTATTTCCTTCCTACCTTTATCCATTTTCTTTCTTTCTTTAGCCTACACACATTATAAAACACATCTGAAACCTATTTAGAGGTTTTGCCACCTGGACCTCTTTTACTGTGTAGCTTTTATCCTTTTTTTTTTTTTTTTTGTCCGTATGATACAAAGCTAAATCCAGCACACTGCATGCTGTGTGGCTTGGAGACGCTTCTGTGTACCTAGATGGGAATCCACTATGCTGTGCTCAAGTGCACATGCCGCAGCATCGCTGTCCCTGTGGCCCACATGAAAGACAAAACTATGAAGCTATTTTTGGCTATGTTTATGTGTTCTAGAACCCTTTTTTAAAACTTTCTTAGGCCCTCACATTCGAGATCCTCACATTGGTATGTATTTTTTGGAAGTCAGTTACTTGCACTTCTTGTTTATTTAGATAGTATTATTTAAATCTCAAGTCTCTCTGATAGAGCTGAAGACTAGATATAGTTTTTTCCTCTTAAAAATTCAGGAAAGAAACCCAACATCAGGAGGTGCAAAACGTATAGGGTTGAGACAACATCAAAAGATAGTTTTGGGTTGGTAACACAAATTAGGATAGAAACTGAAATAGGTATAATACTTTGGACTCACTAAAATAAAATAGATAATGGTGTATTTTCTCTGAATTTGTCAAATGCTAATGAAGTAGACATTGCTAAGATAATTTTTGTGCATATATTTGTTTAGATTTCATTTTTATAATTTCAAATAAAGTTTATCATGTTAAATCTTGTGTTCTTGTTAACTGTTCTCATTGTCTCATGATTAAGTTATATGCCAAGCCTAGCTTCCAAATCAGTGGAAGCAAGATCATCTCACTAAGTAAAAATATTTTATATTACTTATACTAGATTTTTTAAAATACTAACATGAATATACTAGTTGGACATGCTAGGTTCTTGACTTGTAGGTGATAGTCTTCCTGCTTCTGCAACTTAAGCAGTGAAGATACAAGTCCAACAACACTTGCCATCACTTATTTGTTGAATATCAGTGATCATTGTTGTAGAATATTAGCTTAAGATGTGTTACATTCCTTTATGATGTGGAATATTTATTGAATGATGCAAAGATGTGTTGGTGCATTTCTTTAACTCTGTAAAGCTGTTACTTTTTCTGTCTAAAACATCTGATTGGTCTAATACAGAACTTAATGGTCAATAGCTAGACAGGAGAACAGATAGGTGTACTGGCACACAGAGAGAATAAACAGAAGGAAAAATCAGGAGAGAAAGAAGAGTAAAAGGGAGGAGAACAAAAACAGAGGAGAAGGGACACCAGAGAACAGCCACCCAGCCACACAGCCAGCCACAGTTTAAGAAGGAAAGAAAGATTAGGGAAGGGGAGGGAAGGGGGAGAAGGAGGGGAGGGAAGGGGGAGGAGGAGCGGAGGGAGGCGGTAGGAGGAGGGAAGGAGATGGAAATTTTTAAATATAAAAAAAAAATAAACCATGAGGAAAAAAAAAAAGAAGGAAAGAAAGGTATTTGTAATAGAAAAAGGTAAAAGCCAAGAGGCAAACGGAAGGTGGGTAATTAAAGTTTAGAAAAGCTGTGTAGAAACATACCAAGCTAAGGCTGGGCATTTATAAGTAAGAATAAGTCTCTGTGTATATATTTGGGTAGTGGCCTCCCAAAGAGTAAAGAGTTAAAAAAAATACTATATATCCATTACCTAGTTGGATGGTCAATTTGTCAATTATGTCAATTGAGTGATTATTAATTCTTATAGATATTTGGAAAATAATTCCATAAACCTTCCAAATCGCTAAGATTATAGTTTTCATTATATTTACATCTACCCAAATTAATAGAAGTCCATGTTAATTCTTTGGTGCATAAATTGGTACAGGGAGGTACATAGGATCCAGGTATAAATCACTATGAATCACTAGATACAAAGACAAATACTCTTCTGCTTGATCATGCCCTACATCCCTCTTTTTATCTACAAATGCACTCCACACTCTCACACTCATACAAACACAGTCACAATTAATATAATTTTCAGAAGCTGACACTGACACTTAGTCATGGTTAATAAAAGCTAATGCTCAGGGAGGCAGAAGAGATTAAGTAAATGATGCTGTCCAAAACTCTTAACAAAATAATTATTACTATGAAAAAGGTAGAGCCTGAAGTCACATTGAAAACCTAAGGGAAACAATAAATATATTCACATCATTAACAAGCCTGTTTGTTCTTTAACAAAGGTCAGTCCTGAAAGACCAAACAAATGCTCAGAGATCTTATCTATGGAAGCATATGATACATAATATAGCAACTACAAAAGTAATATCCCTTAAAAATTATACACTAGCTACATTAGATAGAGGGATGAACAAACTGATGAAGTCATCTCCTGATTGTCCTGTTTCTTTGCTATGTGTCCTGGGGAACAGGAATTATTCATGTACAGTTCCTACTGGACAGGGTTCAAGATATAATTGTATTCTTGATCAAAATATTTTAAAGGCAAGGGTTGAAGAAAGGATATGGAAGATGCTAAAATATAGGAAGGAATAAAGGCTTTCTGGAAAGGATTCTATCTTCATGTATACAGATACATGTATACACATACACATACACACATGCACACGTATCAGCTAAGGTCTCTTTCTATAGAATTTTTATTTATATAGAAATTAAATATATGCATATATCTTATTGAATACATATAAATGTAGATGTATCTATAGATGTATATAAATCTTAATTTTTCAGTGACCAAAGCTTCAAATTTAGCATCTTTTCTTCCTTTAAGCTTTTTGTCTGCTATGAATCAATTGATATGGTATATTACATGATTATTTTTTTTCTTCAGATGTCTTTAACATTGTGTACTAAAAAAATTTTCTGTTCTGATTCTTTAACTGTATCTAATTAAATGGTTAATTATCTCACTAAGACCTTAATTAGAATGAAATACTTTATTCTTACTGTCTTTTTTTTGTCCTTTTTAAAACATGTTTATCTTTATGTGTGGTAATGAAGAATTTACATTCCCCCCATTTCATTATTTCGTTGGTCTAATTTTGAAGGTCACATTTTGTTTTTCAGTCTTTATTCTTATGTTCTAAAGATGACAAAGCAGTTTACTCTAAAGTACCCTTACTCATAATGAGACTAATACTTTTGCCATTTTACCTTCAAATATAAGCAGCAAAAAATTAAAAATTTCCAAAATTATTATTGTTAAGTAGATATTTTCTGTTATGTTGTTAAACCTGAGGATAGAACAGAACCATAAAGGGCTCTGCTTTGTTCACCAGTCTACATAATTTTCTTGAAATTAATGGTAAATTTGTTCTTTCTTATCCAGTTCCCTAAGGCATTATATTTCAAATAAGTGCCTGACAGATATAATCCTGTTAGTTATTGCTCTAAAATAGCAGTGATATTGCTTGGTGTGTATTTGTGTTTTGGTTGTTCTCCACCATGAAAACATCAACTATTTCTAACCACTCCAACAGATGTTTCCAAAAGTTTGAACATATTTTGGCTTGTCAAACAGAAAGAGGGTAGGTTTATCATTCTGAAGTTAATGAGTAGAACAGAATGCTACTGAACCTTGAAGCAAATATTTTACAAAGAACAATTATACAACCAAAATGTTGATAGTTTCAAGCTTTGAGGACTTAATACAACTAAGCTTTATTTCAATTAAAGGCAAAATTATTTCACTGAATTTCCAGTGGTAAATATTCTTTATATTCTTTTTTAATTTCTTGTTTGTTTATTATCTGTTTATTTTTTCATCAATTATAGATTCTGAAGGTTTCATCAGAGGTTATATGGCTGTAAGGAAAATATACTCCCCACTTACTGAAGAAAACGGATTATATTTTAATCCTTCTAGTAAATTTGCTCCATCTTGGATTGATGTTTTCTTTTACCTATTTTCTACCATAAAACTGATTTAAATATTTTCATTTTTAATTGCATTAAGTAAAACCAACAGCATTAAAGACAACTTCTGCAATTTATTTCTTGTATACCAGCCATATATAAAACTGACATAATTTGAAATCATTGTGAATAATTTGTTTACTTTTGAATATTTAATGTAGTAATGTTTTGAAATTCTTAAATGTCATGTAAAGTGAAGTTCTAATATATTCCAGTTTAACTTCACCTGTGAAATGTAAATTGTCGAAGTAATATAATTTTATAAATTACATCTGTGCCTTAGCTCACTGAGACAATAAATTATTAAATTATTAATGAAGTAGCAGCTCCTTGATTATTATATCCACTTTTCACATGACAGCTTTTGAGTTCTTTCAGTTGTACCCCCATGATTTACTTTCCCTAAAATTAATATCATGATTATGCAGCACATAGATGGCATCTGACTGTGGAAGTAATCAAGCATCTTTGAGAAAGGGTTGACCTCCTCAGCAATGCTGTCATATATCATGATGATTCAGGTTTTGCCATTATACATAAATGTTCAGGACAAGATGACATTGTAACCCCAATTGCCTGGGAACTTTGCCAAAAATTGGATTTTGTGCTACATTAAAGTAATGGAGACTCATTCTTGAATTGCACTTAAGTTCTATTGGATTTTTTTAAAAGAAGGATAGAAACTCTCATAACCTTGACTAATCATTAAATAGAAACCCTGGCTTACAAAGCTAAGGTAAAAGGAAAATGTTACACATATTTTTCACATGATATGTTACTGAAATAACCACATTTCAAAATAGCAGATACTTATAATAATTTTGTATTAGTCATCCATAGAATACCAAATTTATAAGATGTTTGTATATGTTGTGTTTTGAGAGGATACTACACTTAAGAACCAAGAGGAACAATTTGACATGAAGTCATCCTTCTGTAATTAACTCTTTATTTAGGGAGTATATACAACAAACAATCAATTAAACTTATCAATGAAGTCACTGTTTGAGTGTATATTTAATGGAAGGCAATATTAGAGTTAGAGCTTGTTTCTAAGGAAAGACTTGACTGACACACCAACTCCTATAATTTTGAATGTAGCTTTTAAAAATTATTTCTTATATTTGTAAAAATAATTAGCATAAGATCATTAGGCTCAAACCTAACTTGCTATGATTAACATTCAATCAAAGTCAATAAACATGAGCAGAGTCATCTCAGTAGATGGGATGACCAATCCCAACAGAAACTAGAAGCAGCAAGTGGGCTGGACTGTCTCTTAAATGCCCAAAGAAATCTCAGCACTTCTGGTATTGTAATCAGAATTTTAGTCCTCAGGTCACTGGGAGAATAAACTGATGAAAAGACACCAAATTTGGCTCAACTTGTTAAAGTATCCCTAAAAAGCTAATGCAGATGGTATTTGAATTAAAGTTTAAGGTATGACATAAGTCAGCTCTCAGAAGAAATGGGTAAAATGATTTTTAAAAAGAGGTTGACAAACTGCAAAATATAAAATCAGAATAAATTGTGACATGCACACAAAAAGGATTTGTCTGTGTGTGTATTAAAAAGGTATCATGCTGTGGGTTGGAGAGATGGTGCACTGGCAGGTCTTCCACAAGACCTGGGTTCAATTTCCAGCACCACATGGTAGCAAACAACTGTCTGTAACTTCAGTTCTAACATGTTCACAGAGGCATACATGCAGGTCAAATACCAATACATAGGAAGTAAAAAATAAATAAACCCTTGAAAAAAATATCTGGCAAGAAATCTTTGCAGACAATGATAATGAAGTGATAAGAAAGTGTATACAAAATTGTGTTATTCAATAAAGTAGCATTCAATTTTTCTAGCAAACTGAAACAAATGAATAATTTAAATATAGTATTGAATTAGAATAGAATATAATCACAAATAAAATTTGTGCTTCTAAAGAACATTGTTGAAAAAGGAGAGAAAAAAGGAATATGATACTGAATAAAAGCCTTTGGAAGGTGAGTTAAGCAAGGGTTGAAATCATTAGTTCACCTTTTTCTCACTATGTATACTAATGCTTTTAATTAGTTAATAACTAATAGAGATGGAAAAGAGTAAGAGACATTTTCTGTGTTAACAAAAATTACTGTTAACCACCATCTGTATAGTGAGAATGGAAATTAAGTCAAAATTATTCTTAGATTTTTATACTTGCATATGTAGTAGATATAACCTTTTTTATAATAACTGCAGTAGTCTAGAATAAACAGTATCATGCAAAACAAAATCAATTGTTATATTATAAGAAACAAAGTATATTAGCTAAATTTCTAAATTCACAATTTGGAAGTATTTTAGGATTTTAGTTTAATATTGATGTGTCTGTACATGAGTTTTACTATTCTCATTAGTTTACATTTCAAAGTTACAAAGCTAACAATACAACATAACCTTTGTTATATGACAATTCATTACCATTAGCTACCCCTACATGCTACATTATTTCAAGTTTGGTTAACACAATAGTATAAAAATATTAATATAGTCTATTCTAGCTATAATCCCAGTGATATGTCTGAAAGAAATAAAGTATGCATATTTTAGATACCAGCATAGTAATATTTATTATAACACTATTCAGAGACATCAAATGAAATAATCAGGCTTGGATATTTTCAAAATAAAAGTATATTAACAAAATATTCTATATTTACCATATGTGCTTTCAGCTTCAAAGAAGAATGGAACTGATTAATTTTCAAGAGAATGGATGAGTCTAAATGTTATTATGTTACATAAAATGGGATAGACACTGAAAGACAAATATTTTAGGTTTCTCTCATATGTGTAGTTTAAAAAGGAATAACACCCTGAGAATATTAGGGAAAGAGAAGGAAATCAAAATAAGGAAAAGCAGGAAAATAACATGGAAAAACAGGGAAAAAAACAGGGCAAAATAACAAGATAAATAGTACCAAATTATATCTTATACTGTTATGAGAAAGCCATATATAAGCCACTATTTTGTCCAACTAATGCATAATAGTTAAATACACAAATTATGATTTTTCACTACCAAATATTTTAACATGTTAGAAATGCACTACCACTATATCATCAAGAAATAACACAGTAAACTGAATGTATAATTCTGTTACATGCTGCATAGTTTCTGATATATACCCTACCCATTACCCCATTATTAGAGTAGGTTTTCAATATTAAAGTCATGAACAATCAGTAGTCCTGTGAATCCATGTGCAAATCATGAAATTTCTTTTCATCAAGAAATATGTCTGATTAAAATGTAGATTAAGAGTAATTTACAAAATATTTTTTCAAAATCTAAGGCAATGCATGTTTAAATGTAATATCAATTTCTGTTAAGGTTATTTATTGGAGTTGGTTTTTTTTCCTGCCAAACAGGAAAAAATAGTCTAGAATTTCCGTTGTACATGTAGCACCCATCTCTTTCTGCATTTCATCCAGGAAATGAGTTATAAATGTCTACTGAAAATGTCAGCCAGAATTCTCCATATTACAGAGAATTGCAAGAGTATCCTGTGGGGGAAGGTGAATTTAGTTTTAATGAGCCAATCTCTCTCTCTTTGTGGTGTGCTTTCGCTTCTCTGCTCTGAGTCTTAATGGTTATTGCTGGAATGGTCTCACTTGGCACATTTTGCTGAGATGGATGGCCATTTGCTCACAGGAAAAGTTTTGTGACTGACTCATTATGTAACTCATTGCAATATTTCCCTCATTTATACAAGCGGAGTCCGATGAAGATTAGGTGTATTGTGCACATTTCTGTTGTATGTGACTCCCACATAGTTTGGTTGTGCTGTATTATTAGAAAAAAACTCTAACTTATAGATCTAAAGAGTGTATCCAAAATATCTATGCCAGGAATTTCAGAAGATATTAATTAAAAAGCTTTTATTATAGCACTAACATGACTTTAGCCATCCTCAAATCTGTTTTTGCGAATGACATTATTAATATTGTAAAGGAAATATATGTGTTGAAAACAATGCATTACCTTAAATTTTTTTATCTTGGAAAGTATTTGCTTTTCAATTTAAAGAAATGGTGTAGTATGAATAATAAAAACCCAGAGTCAGATATTGGGGTTCAACTTGAACATCAAAAAAGCAAAGCAGCCAACTGCTGGTTCTTACCTCTATCTCAGACTGAAATGGCAATCCTGCTCAAAGAATCTTCAGAATAAAAAAGAGTCTGATATCTGTCTCCTCCTATTTTATATTCCTCTCTAGTGCTGGGATTAAAGAGGTGCACCACTACCGTCCAGCTTCTGTGGCTAACTTGTGTGGCCACTGGGATTAAAGTGTGTGCCACCACTGCCTTGTCTGTATGGCTTACCAGTGTGGTTGTTTTACTCTCTGATTTTCAGGGAAGCTTTTTCACAAAATAAAATTGAAATATCACCACAAAATGGTTCTAGAATTCCAAATGATACCCTTTAAAGAACCCCTATCATCTCCTAAATTTCTTGCTTAATTCCTAGCACGCGCACGCGCAGACACACCCACACACACACACACACACACACACACACACAACACACACACACACACACACACACACACACACGAATTCTGTACATATATACAGTGTATTTTAATCGTATCCAAATTTCATTTTCCTCATACTGCTTCCTCCTTAAATATATCACATTCACTGAGTCTGGTCAGTACTGCCCATGTATTAATGGGTGTAGGTCATTCATTGTGGCATGGGAAAACTACTAGCATTCTGACAACACAAAGAAAATGACTCCTCTTGCCACAGACACCTTCAGTTGCCAGTATTTCTCATCTAGAATTTGGAACTTCATTGTCCCTTCCTCCATCAATTTGGCAATTACTATCTTGATCTTGTGCCATATCATGTCCAGAAGACAGTATTTTATAATGTTCTTCCCCATCCTCCATCTCTTACACTTCTCTGACTTTATTTCATGGTAGCCCTACACCTTATTGGGGTTAGGTGGAGTCTTAATGTCCATGTTCAAGTAGGGAATTGTTGAGGAAATAAGAGAGGAAGGGGAGGGAGGGAGTTTATTTATTTCTATACTATAATTAAAATTATATCTTAATTCCTAAAATAAAATGCATGCATTGATTAGTGGAATCACCTGCATTTCTCATTTAAAATCAGTATACAAGGTATTAGGTATAACTATTTCATTTTTGAATGATGTATGGTTTAATAATGAGCTTATCTTTTTATTCATATCTCATGAGCCCTGATATTCTTTGTAGTACAGCCCTCAATCTCTTTTCCAATTTCTTGACCCATGTGACTTGCCAACTCCTTGCTTGCCCTTTTTGTTTCCAATATGTTGTGTGAACACAGTGTTTTAGTGTAATTTTTTGCTGTTATAAAATAAGTATGTGGTTTTGAAAACATTAACAACTGTGGGCATAATAAATTAAATGAAGCGTCTGAATAAATTTGTTTTATAAAGTATAATAAAGTAATTTTATTAAATATAAAACATGATTATCTGTGTCCAGAATTTTTAAAGGTTTATTATATTGATATTATATGTCAAGGCAAACCCAATTAGTGAGGTTTTCACAAATAACCCTATTGAATTTATTGAGTTAATAAAAAATCTAACAATATATTCTACACTTCTGTAAAAAAAAAAGAGCTTACTATATAGCCAACAACAAAGATGTGAAGAATACAAATTAGATATAGAAATAGCTTACATATCACAAAATTATAGGCCCCAATATTTCATAGTGAACAAAACTGCTATAAGCCTGAAGAAATATATTACCAGTGAATATAAGGGTTTTAATTGATGGATTTTACATCTATTAAGATTACACAAAAACATTTTAAAAATTATTTCCCAATCCAATAATTAGCTGTGCTCCAGCTGTGTAGTGTGTAGCCAAGTGATTTCTACACTATTGAAATATTGCTCGTCCACCATTGACTTTTTCTCCATTCTTCTTAAAGTGTGATTACAAAACATGTTTTCTGTTCTTTGCTTCAAATTTTTGCATATGTTCAAAAGGAGACACTCATTCTTAGGATTTATTGATAAGTGGTTCAGAACATTCTATGTTTAGTAAAAAACATGGATTAAAATAAAGAAAAAATAAACAGCTTGAATGAGAGCAGTCAAAGGAAGGAGGAATGGAAAAAGAAAGAATCGGGTAATAGAAAAGCATCTGGGGGAAAAGAAGGGTGTTTTGTACTTTAGAGTTTCACAAATAGGTCATCCATTTATAAAAAAAATAGCTTAATATATTTGCTACAGTATTTTTAGCTTTTTATTGTAATAAAAACATCCTTTTAAAACACTAATACTGTTAAAATGACTAATATACATTTCCGGATCACCCATTTTATAGTAACCAAATGAATCCATTTGGAACCCTATCTTTAGTGCCTTTCATAGAAGATACTAATATATTGATAGATATTAGCTTGAACTATTGTATAGAAATATTGCATTGAAATAGAGATGATGTAAGTTTGTAGCTCTAAATGTAAAACTGTTATGACTCTTTGCATGTGAATACAAGTAAGAGTAATACAGAAGGGAAAATGACTTTGTAAATATAAATCTTTATGATAATTGCTAAGCATCCTAATAGAAAGATACTGATTTATAAAGATTACATTTAGCTCAATAGAGACAAAATAGCAATTAAGCATGTTAAAATCTTATGGTCTGTATATAAAGGGGATATCTGGGAACATAAAAGACAAGAATGGTTTTGTCAACTGATTTGTTGTTTTACTATTGCTATGATGAAACACCATGACCAATAGGCATTTCTTAATTAAGGTTCTCTACTTTCAAATGACTCTAACTTGAATCAAGTTAACATAAACCAAGCCAATATATCAAGGTCATACATTAGTGGGTGATTTCTGAGATAATTCTTCAACAGTGATCAACTTTGTTAGGCAGTATTCTACACATACAGACAGAATATTACTATAGAATAATATTGTATCCTATCATTATAATTACGGGAACTTTACCCGGTAAGCCACAACCACGTGGCAACACACAGGTTACTAGAAATGGTTAAATTAATATGTACGGGTTATCCAATAAGTAGCGAGAGCTAATAGGCCAAGCAGTTATTTAAATAATATAGTTTCTGTGTGATTATTTTGGGGCTAAGTTGCAAGGAACTAACTAGTGGCCTCTTCACTACATTTCACTATTGAATATATTTTATAAACTTACTGTACACCATAAAAATGAAATTTATAGAAGAGGTGTAACTTGGAAAAAATTTGGTTTTATAGCATCTTTCATAGCTCAGGTGTCCTTGAGCTCCTTCCTCATCATCCAATTATCACATTAGCCAGCTATCTCAGTCTTGGCAATTACCAAGAGCACTCCACATCCTACCATAAATATATTTACACCCCATCTTTATTTTCTACTACTCCTTTATCCCTATTTTTATAACATTTTCCCTTTATTATACTCTATTACATTGAAGTATATCAATATTATCTGATGTATCTTAATAAGATGCAGTATTCTATAAAATAATATATTGTCAAAAGTTAGATATTGCGCAACTGTAGTTATATTTCAGAAGATCAATAAAATGACCTTGAAACAAGATGTATCTTAGTAACATGCAAGCTATATAATTATTTTTACTATACACTCTATTTTCTTGTATTGAAAATAGTTTTGACACAATATATTCTTCTTATGGTTTGCTCTTTTTATATTTTATTTTTCTTTTTTAAAAGAAAACAATGTTTTTAAATTGTACATACAAATCCCAGTTTCTACTCCTTTCTATCCTCCCATTCCCTACACCTTCCCTCGACCCTACCCCATCCGATCCACTCTTCAGAGAGGTTAAGCCACATTGCTTTGGGGAAAGTGCAAGGCTCTTCCTACTATATCTAGGCTGAGAAAAGTATCCATCCAAAGAGAATGGGTTCCTGAAAAGCCCGTACAAGCAGTAGGATAAAGCCTGGTGCCACTGTCAGTGGCCCTGCAGTCTTCCCCAGCGATACAACTGTCACCACATTCAGCGGGTCTAGTTTGACCCTATGCTGATTCTTTCCATCGCAGATTGGCGTTAGTGGTCTCCCATTAGCTCAGGCAAACTGTTTCATTGGGTGTCCTCATCATTAACTTGACCTCTTTGCTCATATTGTCACCTCTCTCACTCTTCACTGGTCTTTGGGAGCTCAACTCAGTGCTGCACTGTTGGTCTCTGCCTCTGTTTCCATCACTTGCTGCATGAAGCACACTCATCATGCTGGATGATTATGTAGGTCATGTTTGTTCAGAACTGCATCTTACTGTCTGATCAGCCTCTCTTGCCCAATATGTGTAAGCTTTTGATTAAAATCATGTCCTTACTAGGTACCTCATTATGAAGAAATAAAATGGAGTCTAGCTAATTTAACTAGTATAAATAATTGGATTCTGAACTTCAGATAAAGTTCAATAGCCAAACTTGCCCTTTGATTCGCATTCTACTCCACCTGAGCTGGAGATAGTAATGTTGTCTCCCATTTTCATTGACATGTACAAATTACTGAATAAAAGTGCCCTTAAAGTTTTATGATACCGCAACAAGGCAATCCATTCTGAAATGAAGCCATTCTGAACGTCAGCAAGTACATACTAATTAAGTACCCTTGGTAGTTGAAGATAAAACTACATAATAACTTATACACTGATTTTACAAAGGAACATTACAGCTTTTCTAAAAAAAAAAAAAAAAAAAAAAAAAAAAAACCCAAGGTCCTCCCAGCTCCCCTTGGAGAGGGGTGGAGAGGGGGTATGGGTGGAAGAGAGGGGAGGGAAGGGGGAGGAGGAGGGAAGAAGATGGAAATCTTTAATAAAAAAAAATAATCCCCTGTAAAAAAATGTAAATACTATCAGCTCCTCCGGCTCTCTCTCCCCCTCTCGTCAATTGAGGAATTTCAGTAACAAACCTTTTGGAGAGCTATCAGTTTTCTCTGCATAAGATATGTCTATCAGCACATAGTAGATGTTTATAATGGCTAATACAAATAAATTTTCTGTCATGCATTATTAAAAGGTATAAGAACTATACAGTTTGTGCGTTAAAAAGTCACATGGTAAAAAAGAAATTTAATGTAATGAGAATATTCCATATTCTATTAGACTGATTAAAAGCAAGGATAATAGCCTTTGGTATAAATTAAGAAGAATATTGAATTTCAACACATCACCAAAGTGAAAACACATTCCCATGTATAATATATGAATCAAGAAATAAATGAAACAATTTTTGTCCATAAACACATGTCTACATATATCTTTGCCTCATGAATTATTTTCTGAAACCACAAATGAACATAAACACCATGTGATCCTCAGAGATAGGTTTACAACATAACAAAGGCTAAGAGAACTTCAGTGACAGGTGCTATGGCTAATTTTCTTGTTATATTATATTGTCATGATTTCTTTAAGTTCTGATGGGCTTATTTATTTGGATTGTATTACATGTATTTAATGTGTTATGCATTATAATATAATATATATTTGATTATTAGGGAAAATTTGCAATACTAGCTGTCTGTTTGTTGATGAAACTATCCTGGAACTCTTGTTCCTTCTGCCCTAGCCTCTCAACTTCTAGTTTTGGTCCACATTAGCCTGTTTGTTTTATTTTCATTTTGTTTTTGTTTTTTTCTCATTTACTAATCAGTGAGTTTATAAATTTAAAATACAGTGTTCTTTATGTTTAAGTTTTAAAAATATAATTTTCATAAATACTCAGAAACTAAAACTGTTTACATTTTCAATTTCTATGCACACTAAAAGACACATTTATTATTTTATTTACTGTGACTCTTCAAAGTTGAGTATATCATCTTCAATGCATTGTCTATGCATTAGAAATATCTGTACTATTTTTTATTGAAAATAAATTATTGATGTGGGATACCCCTTTGTATTCTGTGACTATGTTTTGATAATATCAGTTAATAAAGAAGCTGCTTTGGTTTATGTCAGGGCAAAAAATACCTAGGTGGGAATTCCAAAAAGAGACAGGGATAAAGAAGGCAGAGTTGGGGAGACAGAGGCAGATACTTGAGGAGTAAGATGCCAGAGCAGTACTGCTAAGCCACACGGCATAGGGCACAGGTTATTAGAAATGGGTTAATTTAGATGTAGAGCTAGACAGTAAAAAGCCTGAGTCATCAGTCAAACATTCATAATTAATATTAAGTCTCCGAATGATTTTTTTTCATAAATGGCTACCAGATTGGGTGGGTAGGAGGGAAACCTGTCCAGTGGAACAGGATGGAACAGAGAAAAGACTTTTAGCTAGCAGGTTATTTTCTCATAAATAATCCTGAGCACAGTTTCCCCTCCTTCCACCCTTCCTAGCTCCTGCGACCTCCCCTCTTACCCAGACCCATGCCTCCTCTGTCTCCAAGAAACAGCAACCAAAAAAGACACAATATGACAATGTAAAAGCCCTCTTATCAAGCCCTTATATAAGGAAACCCAATAAGAGGAACGAGTCCCAAGAAAAGGCAAAACTGTCAGAAGTATACCTACTCCCACTTTTAGGAGAGCTAAACTTAGGAGATAGAGGTTACAAATAAATTCACGAGCACTAAAGTTACATTTCAAAGAAAAAATACTAATAGGAAAGAGCTTCCCTAGCTTTCAGAATCTTTGGTTCAGTCGGAAGCACCATATAAAATCGCATAGTGAATCACATGTCAGTAGCATCTCAGCATTTGGGAGGCAATGAAAAGAGAATCAGAAGTTAACAGCAGATGAAATCAGGTTGTGGATATTTAGTTTCTTACATCTATAAATGTAAACTGTAAAGTGTAAATCCATAGTGTTCATGGTAAGTAATTATATAAAGACTTGGAATGCATGCTTCAATCTTCAGCAAAAGTGATGAAAATTCTAAAGTGTAACAAAAAAGAAAATACAAGGATCCAAGCTAGACTAGTGAATATTTAATAACCCGAAAAAATTATTAATGATGTAACTTTAAATGATCATAAAGCACAAATTAAAAGAAAATAAATGTTGCTATAGTAAGAAGAATAAGTTTATATGAAATATGGACTCCAAGATCAAAAGAGTAATCAATTACTGTTTTTAAATGATATTATATATTCTCCTCAAACAGAGGACATAACTTTAAAAAGTATCAAATGTCATAAGCTGAAAATAAAATTGTGTAATACTGAATTTTCTTTTTAATCATTCTTTTTAATGAAAAATGTCAAAAATAATGAAATTCACCATGAGGTAAGGAGATTTATATTTCATTATGACAAAGGGTTCAGTTTATCTGTAAAATGGAGCAATCATAAAGAACCAAATATAATATCATTGTACCTTCAGGCAGAATTAAACAGAAAAGAGATAAACTTACATGATAGGTAAGACTCTTTTTAAGGCCTAGCAGTCAAATCACCATAGTCCATGAGTGTATAGTAAACATCAAAGTAGAAAAGCATTTGGTTTGTAGAAATTTCAGTGACCTGAGCTACAAGGTCACGTGGTGTCTATACTGAAAGTCATGCACCATCATTTCATAAGAAATGCTTCAAAAAGGATGTGAATTAAAGGTTGAATAAAATCTAATAAGCCAACCTTAAAATGAGTGGAACTGCTAATGAAAGAACCTGGCTGGCACTTGGTGAAGTATTCAGTAACTGAAGTGTAAAAAGTATTAGTTTCTAAGAGGAAACTTCCAATTAAAGTAGATATGACACTAAAACTCTAACTTGAAACTTGAAAAAAAGGTCCTCATCTATATTTTCACAGTTATTTGATCATATTTCTAAAAATAAAAAAAATCACCTAAAATATTAATTTCTCAAAGGTTGTTTGAATAATGCTGAATATATGATGCACCTGACAGTTTTTCAGTCTATATTTTCAAACTAGTTGAAGAGAAGTAGTTCAGGCTATTACACAGGAAGAAAGCTTCATATTCTACCTTGTTAATTGAAATTCTAAGTTTAACTGAATCCTTCGTTGTAATTTCATGTGAGGGGAAGTCTCATGAATCTGTGAAGTTTTATTCAAGCTCTGAAATTCCAGAGAATAAACGTCCATAGTAATTAAAATTCAGTCACAACAGACTAGCTTAATTGGGACCAAAATACTCCTGAGAAAATTAAAATACATTATTTCAAGTGTGAGCACTTCAAGGACTTCTTTGTTTTGCCAAGATTCAGTTATTAACATTTCTCTTGTCCTTTCATGATTTCTTCTCAATAAATCTCCCTTTCTAGGCAGTTTTATAAATGAGTAACCGGAATATCACTTCTACTTCTCCAACGAACTTAGTCATGATGAGTAAAATTGCTATGATTTATGTCCTGTCATGTAGGCTATGAACAGGGAAAAAACGAAAGCTGTGTCAGAATCCTAAGCAGCAGGGGCATCTCACACTTACAGGAATATGCAAGCAAAAGGTTTCTGACAACTTCACTCTGTCAGCAAATCTCTCATTTAAATATTTTACAGTAATCAATGTTAGAAAAATTGCCAAGCACATATTTATTTGCAATTTAACAGAAAAAAAACAGAAGTCAAATAAATATTTAATAATGTGCTTGTAAATTTCTAATATTTTTTCAAATTAAGAGTGTAAAAATCTGATCATAGAAAATATTACTGGGCCTTACATAACAGTATTTTTGGGCACCTAGGCAGTAATAAAAATATACTAAACTATCAACTATTCAAATGCAGGAGAAACTTTTCTTCACTTGTGACTTAGCTTCCAATCAATGGATTTTTTTTTTCATGTAGTGGATGAGATGACTCAAATCTTTATAACACTTTGCTCTCAGATCACATATCCTTTTGATTATTCAACAACGCTCTAATGTAACAGTTCAAATAAACACTCTGCTCTGGAAAAAGCTATCAAAAGTTCAAGGGAAAGACACAGAGAAGGCTCACAGAGCGAGAACAATATCAAAGGCTAGAAGTTTCACCTAGAGAGAATAATAATCCTGTTTTCACAATGAAAAGGTTTGGGTGGACAGCAGGTAACTGCAGAAAGTAATCTAGGAAAAAGTACTACTTGGTTGCCTCAATTCTCAGACTTACTACTATGATTACAGTAACTGGCATCCATAAACACATGCAGATCCAGGAGGGAGACTTTGCAATCTTAGACTGAGATAGCAGCATCATGTCTTCCACATTCCACTAACGAGGACGTTGTCTAATGATTCAGTGCTAGGAAGGATGGGAGACATAAAAAAGCTGTGCTGAAGATGAGAAAGAGGACAGTGAGGAACTAAGCAGGGCATGTTGCACTTAGTGTAGGGGGGAATGTAAAGTTGTTCTTATTTAATACCTCTTGAAAGGTTTAGACATTGAACCATAGTACATTGATACATAGTTTAAATATTAGCCACTGTATTGTCCTCTACTTCTGAAACCATAGTATGTGCTCATTTCCATAAGTTTGAGAACTTCACTAATGTGGTCATTTTTGATCAGTCTGCCACTTCCTGCTCTGTATTTCCCCAAATGTGCTCCTATGATATGTCTCTTTTTCAGCTTTATTAGATCTGATTTTTTTCTTTTTGATTTTGAATCAGAGTTTCTCTGTGTAGCTTTGAACTCTCTCTAAAGACCAGGAACTCACAGAGATCCACAGCCTCTGAGTCCTGAGCACTGGAATCAAAGGCATGTAACACCACCACCCAGGTTAAATCTGATACTTTCTCGACATTATTAACATAGAAATAGTCTGGAGGAGCTTTTCTGTTTGCCTTGCAAAATACACTGCTAAAGCCAAGTACTGGAGATCTTTATCATAGGAATGAGTTCTATGCCTGGGGAACAGTGCTCATCCTTGGGCCTAGACAAAGGATTTTTTTATGGTTTTTTTTTTTTATTTAAAAAATTTCCATCTCCTCCCCTCCTCCTCCCTCTTCCCTCCCCTCCCCTCCACCCATACCCCCCTCCCTCCCTCTCCAGGCCAAGGAGCCATCAGGGTTCCCTACTCTATGTTAAGTCCTCCCAACTCCCCCCAGGTTCAGGAAGGTGATCAACCAAGCTGACAAGGCTCCCACAGAGCCTGTCCATGAAGAAGAATCAAGGACAATGGTGCTGGGCTTTGATTCTTAGACAAAGGATTTTAAAGGGTGGATTCTATTGATGGAGGTTGCAACTCCAAGATTCATGATTCTCTTTCTCTTTTCTTTCTTCTTTTGTTTTGTTTTTATTTTGTTGGTTTGTTTGAGATAGGAATTATCTGTGTAACAGCCCTAACTGACATAGAACTAGCTCTTGTAGACCAGGCTGGCCTAAAACTCATAGAGATCAGCCTGCCTCTGCCTCCTGAGTGGTAGGATGTGAAGTACGCATCACCACCACCCAGGTGTTTCTCTTTCACAAGGATGAGTTCTATACACTGAGAGACAAAACCCAGAATTGGGGCTTAAACCATGCTCAGGAGTTTTAGGAAATTCAGGTGGAAGCTTGCTCCTACCAGAATAGGAAAGAATTGGGGTCACCAGGCATCATTCTTCCTTCCTTTGGAAAAAAGTATGCCATGTGTTTAACACGCCCGTTTCCACCAATGCCTTCTTTAAGCTCTTCCTCCAAGATGAAGCAAACTCATAAAATGAATGTAAAAAACCCTGAAGAATCATGAAGCTACTGAACAGAACTGTTGTCTAGTGATACTAATTAAACATTTACTTGCACTTCAGAACATTTAAGGAGCATGATTGTAAAGCCTGCTTTCTAGGAGTTTGCTGCATCAAGATCTGCTCCCACGGCATCTCTATCCACACCCCTCTAAAACCAAAAAGAGACAAAGAAACTATGAGAATATGAATGGAAGCTCTTCTTTCCTATATTTCAAATAAATATAAGAAAGTTATACAAAATCTGAGGAATAGATGGGGGTGGGTAGGGAGCAGGCAATGGGAAGAGAGGAGGAAAGAGAAACTGTAGTTGGTATGTAAAATAAATAATTTTTTTAAAAAAAATTAATTTAGCAAATTGCAGAATTGTTTCAATTTTAGTAAATGTTGAATTCCGATGAACTTTGAAGGAGTGAGTTGGGCATCTTCATGTTCTTTTACCTGATTTTATTCAGCACACATAAGAGCGGAAATCACTGGACCAGGGGACGGGATGATGAGCATGTATTGGCTTCAGTGGTGATGAGAATGTGACTAAGTCATAAAAAGAATAATGACTTTTCCATTTAGCAAAGACTAGAAAAAAATAAAAGATAGAATCATAATACACAGTAATGAGAATAGGCATCTGGCCAATACTTTTATAAATTGAATGACTTCTACATCATCAGTCCATTTGTTTTATGAAAAAAATACAATTTAAAAATGTTATGTAAGCAATGAGAACGATTCAACATTGGATGGAAATCAGTTTTCTAAAATTATATTCATTAAAATTCCAATCCCAAGAAATGTTCTTTTGACTGATCAGCACAAAACAAAACAATTATGGAGGCAGCAGTATCGGCAAAGTAACCAAATACTTTCTCATACAATGTATTCTGTATATGGCTTTCTGTCCCCCAACTCCACTGAGTTCCTCTTTACTGCCCATCTCATCTTAATCCATACCCTTTCTGTTTCTCCTTTAAAAGAAAACAGACATAAAATAATAACATATAATAATAACAAAATAAGATAAAAACAAACTAATCAGAAAAGGACAAAACAAACAAAAAAGAAAAAGACAAGTAATAATGACAAGAAACACATACAGAAGCAGATACACTCACACATGCACACACACACACACACACACACACACACACACACACACACAGAGGAATCCCACAAAACCAGAAACTATAATCAGAACTATAAACTATAAACCAGAAATTATAATGATCCAAGAATTCCACAGCCCTTTTACTTATACTATGGATGGTATTATGCAAGGCTTAAGTGATTCCCCTCCTACATCCTTGTATTTGATTCTGGGGTTTATCTTTGCCTTTCATATTTTCTCCTTAAAAAATGGTTTGATAATAGAGCCAAGAATGAGGCACTTTTTATAAAAGATAAAGTCTTTAGAGACTGATAATAACCATTAAAAAGAGAAAATCCGCACTCTGGAGAAGAATATAACTAGTTTGATTGCCAAAACCCAGTCAATGTTGGAGGGTGCTGAGACATTGTCTGAGAGAACATATGCTGTTGAATGTAATAATCAGAATCTGAACAAGAGTTATGATAGATTGGTGGATAGGATGTCTCTCCAGTAAGTTAATATGTTATCATAAAGATTATATCCAAGGATGAGACATTATCTTTACTGGACAGACTTCATACCTTGGAATCCTCTGTGAAGACTTTAGAACAGAAAACTGGACAGGAGATCCATACTTTAAAAAAGGCAGTGGTAGAAAGATTTGAAAAGATTCAGAAACTTACTGAAACTGATGAGCAGAGAAAGAAAGTACAAAGGCAAAATTTAGCCTCATCAGTATGTACCAAACTCTGGGATGGCTTACCCAGAGTTCTAACTTCCTATCCAGTAATAATTAGAAAGACTATCTGGCATTAAGTACCCTATGGCAGTCAAAGAATATACAGGGGAAACTATATGTATGAGTGATCTAAAAGAAATTAAACAGGAGAGCAGGGATACAAGGAATATACCTAAACATAATAAAAGCAATATAGCGCAAGCCAACAGCCAACATCAAACTAAATGGGGAGAAACTCACAGCGATCCCACTGAAATCAGGAATAAGACTAGGTTGTCCACTTTCTCCATATCTATTCCAGATACTTTTTGAGGTCCTAGCTAGAGAAATAAGACAACAAAAGGAAAACAAGGAGATACAAATTGGAAAAGAAAAAGTCAAATTCTCACTGTTTGCTGATGATATGCTAGTTTACATAAGTGATTCCAAAAATTCTACCGAGGAACTTCTACAACTCATAACAACGTTCAGTAATGTAGCAGGATACAAGATTAACTCAAAAAAATCAGTAGCCCTCCTGTACACAGATGATAAAAGGGTTGAGAAAGAAATCAGAGAATCAACACCCTTCACAATAGCCACAAATAGCATAAAATATCTCAGAGTAACTCTAACCAAACAAATGGAAGACTTGTATGACAAGAACTTTCTTTGAAGAAAGAAATTGAAGAAGACACCAGGAAGAGGAAAGATCTCCCATGCTCTTGGTTAAGTAGAATTAACATAGTAAAAATGGCAATCTTACCAAAAGCAATGTAAAAATTCAATGCAATGCCCACCAAAATCCCAGCAAAATCTTCACAGACCTCAAAAAAATGGTACTCAACTTCATATGGAAAAGCAGAAAAAACAGGATAGCCAAAACAATTCTGTACAATAAAAGAATTTTTGGAGGCATCACAATCCCTGACTTCAAATTCTACTACAGAGCTACAGTACTGAAAACAGCCTGGTAATGGCATAAGGAAAACAGACAAGATAACCAATGGAACCAAATCAAAGACCTGGATATGAATCCACACACTTTCAAACACCTGATTTTGGACAAAGAAGCAAAAACTATCAAATGGAAAAAAGAAAACATACTTAACAAATGGTGCTGGCATGTCTGGGTATTAACATGTAGAAGAATGAAAACAAGCAATAGCTTCCTATGATCTAAAATCACCCTTTGTTAGGGAAATGGTCAAAACGTGGGCTTCAGGCAATAAGGCTACCCCACACACTTGGCTTCAATTAATCTCAGTGGTCCTAGAAGATAGACCACAGCTGCTCTGGAAATGCTATTTGAGAGAAGAGGCAAAGATTTTAAAACAACAGGGAAAAGCAAAAGGACCTGAGATGTTCCAAGATCAAATTCTTGGAGAAGGACATTACTCTGATGCTCAGGACCAGGCTCTCTATGACAAAGAAACCTTGTCCCTATGTAGCACAGAGGCTTTAAATGATTGGGACAGGATTCAGAAACTAGAAAAGAGAATTGAATTATATATTAGGGTTAAATATGATCAAAGATTAACTAAGGTGGTACAGATAGAAGAAAGAGATCCAAAAGCTAGATGTGTACTTATGAATCTTTGACTTTTAAAAATGACAACTTAGAATGCAAAAAAATCCTTAGGCAATTAACGGTAAGATAAGCACCAATAGATGAAGGGATCATACATACAGTGAATGCAGAAATATTTGACTATAGTACTGAAGCTTGAATAGGAGAATCAATTTCCAACGGTATGAGGAGACACCAAAATGACAAATGTTTTAATTGTGGTAGAATAGGACATCAAATAAGGGATTGTAGACAAGGAATTCCTAGGAATAATATTTTTTCTGGGAAAATATTGAATATGCTGGTTGTAATCCTAATTTATACTTGATATTTGTTATCCAGTTTTCTATTGGGTTTAGACCTCTCTTATTTAAACAAAAGAGGGAGGTAATAAGAAACCTCTGTCAGCCAATAATCTTTAAGAGGTTGTACCAGATTAGGGCATGATCTTTTGTATACCTAGAGAAAATTGCTGACCCACCCAGGGTTCTCTCTCTCTCTCTCTCTCTCTCTCTCTCTCTCTCTTTCTCTCTCCTGTTGGACTTTTCAGTTCTGTTTCATGAGTTTGCCCCTTATTATAAAGAAAATATAATTTGAATATTTTGGAGTTAGCCTGGGATTCTTTGACCCATATCCTTAACCATCAACAGGTAGTGAGAAAATAAATATTGTCAAAATAAATTGTCTGCATGTATAATGCTAGCAGAACATTTAAAATAAGATGAATAAACAGACACAGCCAAAAATGCATTGTGTACAAAAGAATACAAAAAGATAAATAGTTGATTTATCTACATAAACAATGTATGCCAGAAGGCATTGAGTCATTTCTTCAAAATGATAAAAACAGAAAAAGCCAACATCAATTAAGAATCCAGTAAAAATCTGCAGTTCAAATATGAAAATGATATAGAGACATTCAAAGACTTGAAAATAAGAGACAGAAACTGATGATACTTCCCTGAATATACAATCCTGTGGTAAAGATTTTATGCACAGGAGTCTTGAGTAAAAATCAGCTACAAAATATCAAGTGTTCTTCCAAATTCAAAAATGCCTAAGTTTTACAATGTATCTAGCATTTTGGATCGTAATCTGTAGAATATGTTCCAAAAGAAATATTATAACATAAATTTCCAATTGACCCTTTTAAATAAATATTAATCACACAATGATTTCATTTTCAGTCATCATTTATGAATGTTTTCATATGTCTGAGATCATGTTGTTAACAAGGACATTTGTGGACCAGCATCAATGCCCCCTCAGGGTTCAAACAACACACTTCAGCAAGCAGGGTACTAGAAAAACCTGAGGGTGAATGAACTCTCAGTATGTATTTTTCTGTATCTGTTTCTTTATTGTTCTGCCATAAGTCTGATTCTTGTGTCCTAGTTCTAGCCTCCTGGCTTTCTTCTTCTAGTTTCTTCTAGTCTAAATATTCTCATTCAGGAGTCTTGAAGTGATAAAGAAATTACAAGAGTTGTTTCTCCACGGTCAAGAGCATATTCATAGGGTAAGTGATAAGGAGCTGAGCCATTTTCATAGAATCAAAACTCCAAGGTTACAGAAGTGAGACCATGACCAGAGGGCAGGCACTACAGTGAGATAAGCTTTTTGACCTAGGCCTTTTGTTAACAGACTGGCAAACAAAGAATTGGCAAGCTTTTCTTGGCAATTTAGCTTGAACACCTGGGGCTCTGACTTTGTACATAATTTTAAGGATTCAAACTTATGGTCTTTACAAAAAGTCTTTAGTCTAGTTTGAACTTGCTCTGTCATAAAAGTGAGCTAATTGTGTGCAGTTTGTGTTAGACTGAGAAATTAATAGTTTTTTTTTTATATTAGTCTGACTAAAAAGGACCAAAGCAGTCTTTTAAGTACCTATCATCCTCATGGAACAAAAATAGATCCAGTTATGAAGCATGTCATAGTATATATTCTATATATCAGATCTGTATATTTAAATGAAAAGTCATCTTCATTACCACTCACAGATATATGTGCCCAGTAGATGAAATATTTTATAAGATAAACACACAAGCTGTGGAAAAACACTCAAAACTATTCTTAGGTAAAAATGAAGTTCTTAGAGAAGAAATGAAATGACTCAAAAGAAATTAGAGGCAGGAGCCACTGGTTTTCACAGCCAGTAATTCCATGACCTTCCCATTGGGGCTCCTCATCAGGGAATCATTCATCTGGTAGGTAGGCCTTTGAACAATAGTATCACCATGTATCTCTAATGCCTCCTGACAATTTGGAACGTTTAATTGAATACCATACTGAATAGTAATGAATTATCATGGCCCACAGTGTTGTTTGTTAATATCTCTGTAGCTACAAATATGTTTTTCTCGTATGTAAGAAGCCATACTTGAGAAATAGTCATGTTTCAATTAATTAATTATTAGCTAATACTTAATTAATTTGGTTTTTCATGACAGGATTGTTCTCTCTGTATCAATTCAGGGTGTCCTGGAACTTACTTGCTTTTGTGGACCAGCCTGGCCTCGAACTCACTGGCATCCTCCTTCCTTTAGCTCCCAAGTGCTGGGTGGCCCATGTTAACGTTATTAATAGAAGTTTTGTCTGGTAAGCAATTTTGTTATTTGCCCTATGAACAATCTTATGTTCAGATTCCCTGTCTAAAATAGCAAAGTTTTTTGAGTTATCTTAAATATTTTGTACAGTATAAAACCGAGTTTTCTCTAGAGGGTTTGTGCATTCCAATATTTTGTCAGCTTTTTTTTTTTTTTTTACCTGATTTGCTGGGATTATTTGCCTTATCTTCCAACTTTTCTTTCTCTAACAAAAACTTATTTTTTTAGCTGTTTCCAGAAGATATTTTTCCCTCCAATTTGAATAAAAATTTCAAATACAAGGAGAAGCACAAGTTACAATAGGAGTTTATGGGTTAAAATTAGGAGAATAAAGAATCTAAATATAACCATAATCAGTGGATTTCTTAGCTTTAATTACTATTCTACATCTTCTAAAAATTAATAACCCTTTTCTCTTCTTTTCATTATAATGGAAATTATAAGAACTTCAGTCTCCTGGCCTTCTTGCATCAGAACATTTTTTAGCATTTGTTTGTGAAATCTTGACGATAAACTGATATCCAGTGCTCTGAGCTGCAATATAAAAGTTTTGGATGCACCAGTCTCCCTGATGCCTGAACTAGGAAATAAGAAACGTGGGGAATTTTTGGCCTTCTAGTATAAAGGCAAGATTGTTACAAAATTAATGACTGAAAATAAAAATAAACCTTCGTCAGTGTCCTTATTTTTTTAAAGTGTCCTTTTCCTTACTTTTGGAAATCATTGCCAGTATAGGAGTTTTCATGTCTGAACACCACTTTTCTTTTTCAGTCTCTGTGGGAAAGAAGATGCATAACTTCTTGAGTGGTCTCACAAGAAAATAATTACCTCAGCTTGGGACAGTGTGTGGTCAAAGCTATTGTTGATGCTTTGCTCTTTACGTACCACCTAATAGTGGGATTTTTAGTATATATACATATATATATTTTTTAAATTGTTCAACATCTATAAAATGGAGGGAATTTCCCACATTATAGAGCTAAAAACCAAATGAGAATTTTTAAATCAGTAGAACACTAGATTCAGTGATGTTTCTTGGAAATTATTTTGGATCAGGAACTCAACAACAACAAAAGGATGAATTCCTAGTGTACATACTATTGTGAAATTAAAACTCTCCAATGGATAACATCATGCTTTTAAAGAGAGAAATAGCTTTCTCTAGGGTCTTGTCTGGCAATATGTTTGTAGTGGCTTTTAAAATTTTAATAGATGATATCACCTGAAAATAATTTAAGTATCATATTTAACATTTAGCTGCCCTTGAAAAAGTAACTTACACATTTCCAAATCTGTGTAATAGATTTTTATCTGTACAAGTACATTTGAAATAAGAGTTAAATTAGAAAATCATTTTGTATAAGCTTTGATTAAGAATTAACTATTTTATAAAATACTAAAGGTATTCTTGATCAAGATAAAGTTCTTGACATATAATGTAAAATTAATTATCAGTTAATGAGTATATACTCTTCAATATCTGACTTCATCCATTTGTAGGTTTTTTTTTTTCATCTTTGTTTTTGGATTTTGAGACAGGGTTTCTCTGTAAAATTGTCCCAGCTGTCCTGGAACTCGTTCTCTAAAACCAGATTGGCCTCGAACTTACAAAGATCCACCTGCCTCTGACTCCCAAATTTTAAGATTAAAGACATGTGCCACCACTGCCTGGCTATTTGCAGTTTTTAATATGGAATTTTAGTAAACATTTACATAAAGTCTTAAGTGACCTCTGAAGGGCAGCATTGTGTCAGTTGATAATTGTCTATAAGGTAAAATACCCAAATCTTTGACTAATGTAGTATCCCATGCTTTAGGTGGGAAAAGCATGAAAATCACATCAATATTGAGAATAATTTGATTTCTATGTAACATTTAACATAGTCATATTAAAGGGAAATTTTTACTTTATTTTTTATAGTTCTCATTGATTGCTGACACACTCTTGACACATTCTTGATTCACATCTGGTATTGAAAGTGAAAATTCTTTTTTTCTGGGACATAATAGAAAAGATAATATAAAAAAACTTCATGCTTCTTTTATTGTTCAGTGTCTTAGCATCTCATTCTCACTATATTTCCTTAACCGTTGTGTGCCTATGTTGGAACTCAATGTTAAATTTTTACTTTATACTTGTATTGAATATTCCTTAGTGATTAACATTGTTGTATCTTACACAGTGTCGTGTTTGATATACATGGACCTGGTCTTGTCAGTTATTCTCCTTCCAATGTGATCAATTTGAGGTTATTCGATACTTCACATCAAAAGTAATAGCATAAAGAACATTCTGATTCTCTTCAAAGGCTTAAAACAACAATGTAGCTTTAAAATGTCTAGTCCACTCTAAGGAAGACTGCTTTTAGTTTTTCTTACAATTGCAATTTTTAATGAACTGAGGTAGCAAATGCTTGAAATAACAGCTGGCTTCAGAAAGGGACTTTTAAAGACCTTAAAAATCTGGATATTTATAACAATTATTTATTTATGAATTGCTGACTGCATTCCTTGGTTAACATTCCATTAACTGAATGTATGTGTTGTAGTGTTTGGGAGCTTAGTAATACCACATTGTATGTCTCATTGATCTTCCTTATAAATATTAAAGTAAATGAACTCTTTCCAGTTTGTTAACATACATAATTTATCTCTGAAGCCTTGAAACTTGCTGAAAATTCCCAGTCTCTTAAGTAAGAAATTTCTGTACTTAAAGACTCAGAGAAATGATAGAAAAACAATATGAAGAAAACCCTTATTCCTACAATTAACTTATGATTAATAAACTCAATAACAATATAAAATAGCATATTTTTATTCATGTATGTTTCACTTTGCTAAAAATTAATCTACATATACAATTCTCTATTGTATTGATTGATATGAAAAGTAGAATGCTCTAGTCATAGAGTCTAGAATATTTTATTTACATAACTTACTTATTACATATATATATCAGCTAAATGTCTATATTGTAGCCTGTCTACAGACTTTAAGTGTATTAGAATTGATGAATTAAATATGGTTGAGATTTTGTGTATATATATGCATATATATAAACTTAAAATAATATGTATGTGTAATGTTGCAAACATATCTTACATATATACTATTATATGATTATAGAACTTTGTTTGATATCATACTCTGTCTAATCAAAATGTGCTACTGTGTTTTTGAAACTGGAAGGGGTCAACAAATTAAGGATTGTCACAGGTTTTAATCATCATTATATGAATTTGTTATAACAAGGATAAGAATAAAAAACATTAAGGGGGTTGATGAGATAGACAGCCAGTAGGGTGTTTCCCTGTACTTATATCTAATTCCGAATTTAATTCCAGAATCTAGAGAAACAGGCAGGAAGTGCTGATATACCCTGTTATCACGGAACACAGGTGGAAAACAAGTGGAGATAGAGACAGGTCATAGAGTCACCCAGCCTAATATACTTGGTAAATTTAAGATCAGTGATAAACTTTGTTTCAAACACTAGTGTGGACAGATTAACACACACAGAATTATAACTAAAATGGTCTTCTCTCAGTCAGGCAGGGGTGGTGGTAACTTTAATCCCAGCACTTGGGAGGCAGAGAGGTGGAGCTCCACACAAACACTTGAGTGTGAAATTATACTTGTTCTTAGAAAAGAATAAATAAATATGAATGTGTTTTTAATTACACATTATCTGGGCATCGTCAGAAAGCTGTGACCACCTATCCAAAATTGGTAACTATGAAAAGCTATTGAAACGTCTAACAGAAGGGGGAATAAAAAAAGGAAGGAGGGAGGGTGGAGCATGGAAGGGAGCAAGGTAGGAAGAAAGGGAATGTTATAATAACAGGGCAGAGTAAGAAGAAATCTTATCTTTCACCTCCACATTAAGAGGGCAAGAGTAGAATTAAGAAATCCAGCCTAAAGTCAAAGTGAGATTGAGACTATACATAGTAATTTTCAGTAACACTAAATTTGGAAAGTAGAAAAGAGAGAAAGGCAAGAGATGGCAACAGAGACAGAGACAGAGAAGGAGAGAACACAATCGCACACAGTGACAAAGAAGAAAGTAGTAACCAAGAGGAAGATAGCATTGCCACTTGAGACTCATCATTGAATCCCTCTGCAGTGCAGCATGACAGCGGTCTTACATTCCACATAATGCCGAGATGTGGGGAAAATTAAATAATATCCACTTTCAGCATTAAACTATTCCAGCTGCAGAGGTTTTGAATGAGCTAAGCCTAGTGTTTACACAGGGCTGAGCTGCTCTGGGGGCAAAAGTCCTTCCCACCATGAGAACCCACGGCCTAATTGGCTGGCAGAATTCCTTTCTGTAGAAGGAAGCGGCTGCGTTCGCGTCCCGCCACCCGGCTAGCTTTACCCAAAATAATTACACAGAAACTGTATTTATTTAAATACTGTCTGGCCCCTGGCCCGTTATCTGTAGCTTTTTATTGGTTGATTTTTGTATCTTGCTTTAACCCATATTTAGTAATTTATTTAGCACCACGAGGGGTGGCTTACCAGGAGAGATCTTAACCTGCGACCATCTCAGAGAGGAGAATCATGGTGACCGCATATGGTGACTGCCTGAAGCATCTCCCCAACTCTGTTTCCTTTTTCCCACAATTTTGTTCTGTCTACTCTGCCTACCTAATTTTCTGTCTCTTAAAGGGCCAAGGCAGTATCTTTATTAATAATGAAAGTAACACATAGACACTCCTCCATCACCTTTCTCTATGGGATTTGGGTGGAGGGGAACACACATATATAGATAGCAGTGAGAACTCTGGGTGAGCCCATGGAACACAGCTCTTTCTGAAAGATGAGCAGTAACGAATGAGCACGCAGGAGGGCACCACCCCAGAGCCCTGCTCCTTTCCCTTCCATCAACAGACCTAACAGGTACTTAAGACTGGCACTTGCAGTGGAAATTTGACGTCAGACACTTTCCTTTTTTAGACCAAGAAAAGACACTGGGAGTCATAATGACTGCCCTGCTGTTAAACTGTGCTCTGTTATGAGAAAAACATCACGGTGATCAACACTGGAAACAAACAACAAACAGACCGTGCTCTCACCACATAGTGAGAACCCAAGAACCCAGAAAAGGCGTGGGCCAGTCATTGCTCTCCTGCGCACAGGAGCGGTTTCCTCAGGAGGCAGGAAATCAGACTTACAGTCATAATTGCTTTTATTATTTTTAGTTTCAATCTTATTTTTATTTTTATTTTTAGTTTTTCTATTTTTAATATAAATATAAACTTTATATATAGAGAGTGCTGAAATACTACTGGTCAGTATAAACATATACAAATTTTTCCCTTAAATTTCCTGGTATCTATTCTTTTATGTATCTCTTATTTAATATTTAGCTCCAGTTTTAAACTCAAGGTTTCCCCTGTTTTGTTCTCTCTTTTTTTCCCCTCTCATTTGTTTGTTGAAAGTTACTAGTTACAGAGAAGATACTAGTGGGGTACTGGCAGCCTACCTGTTTTAACTCGCTGAGGTCTGACCTTCCAAATATGACATTCCATACACACATTTTAAAATTTATTTTTGTTTTCTTCATCCTCTTGCAACTTATTTTGCTCTTAACAGATTTCTCTCCACTATTCTTTCCTTTTTTGTCATATTTCTTTACCTAAATTTTCATCTTTGCTGTTTGTGATCTTCATATTTTTTTCCTTCTAACTGGGGAGTAAATACCTCATTCCTATCCCCTACTTTTAATTTTGTGCTATCTTTTGTTTGTTGTTACCTCAACTGCTTTCTCTCTAATGTTCTAATACTGCCGAGTTACTCCCTCTATTTCTTACCATTTTTCTTCTTGGGAATATCACCTTTGAAATCATAGAATTACACTTGTCCCTTCTAAAATTACTGCAGGTACAGGTGTGAAAGGTTTTTATTGTGTATTTGTAATTTTCTCGGACATTGGTCTTCTGTTGTCAGAATAACACTAGGACTTTGGTTATGTAACTAGATCCCACTGTCTTGGGGCTTAGGTAATACACTCCATTCCTGGAACTATGGAGAAAACGATAGCTTAACCCTGCCCTAACATTCCGACATAACAAGAAAGATGGGAAATTTAAAATCCCAAAGAGTGAATTAAGTCAAGATCTGTAAGTCCCAGAACAGAAAATAACAAAATTTCAAAAGCAAATAAACAAAATAATTCTTCCAAGAATTTAACACTTTAACAATGCATTGCTGTAGCCAAGATTTTAAAAGAATGATTATAAGAATATTAATTAAAGGGTAAATGGGCCAGAATAATATATTGACAAACAGATGAGTAAACACGGAAGATACCACAAGAGATGAAAGGGGAGTTTAATAGAGAATTTAAGATGTTTTTGAATAGTATTTATTTCTCTACATTATATTAAAGAAAAGAGAATGTACCAGCAGAAAGAGGGTAATGGAGGGTGAAAATAGACAAAGTGCATAGCATACTTCTATAGAAATGTGTTATGAAACTCATACTTTATATAATGAATATGAGATAACATTTTTAAATTTTTGCTACTAAAAGTATTTGTAAATATAACATATGCATGCAATAAGTCTAAAGTAGAAATTATTTCCAACTTTGACATTCAAAAGCTGAGCTTAAGTTTTGATTCATGGACCAAAAATACTCCTAAAATATTTCATATTTTAAGTCATTCTCTATAAATTCTCAATTGTAAGCAACAACCTTTCTAATTTGCTAAGTCAGTAACCCATTACAACCTCCCTCTAAAGTCATTCGCTTTTCCAAATTTATCTAATTAGCATTTAGAAAATTCATAACATCCCTTATAGGCCTGATTCACATTAAGGAGAGATGAAGTGGTTATAACTACACAATAAAAATCATTCTTGATAATTACAGTATTCATCCTAGATCCATGGGCATTCATGCATAGGTGGTGAATAACTGTGGACAATTAAAGAGTTTATAAAATTTACAAAGAGTTACAAATGAAAAAAAATCTTCCAGAAATAGGAAGAGCCTGAGTTATTTGAATGATTCTATCTGCATAGTCTTTGAGATTCAGATCATTTTTAAGTGAGACCACAGTCATGAGGACATAAGCATGCCTTGGCTCATCTTCCTTTAGGCATAGACTGTACATCAAAGCATGAAAGAATTGATAATCACTCATATTCTATTCAACAAAGAGCTTCCTACATAATGATATGTAGGAAAAACAGATTGAATTTTTATGTGGAATGAGCAGGACAATTATTAAGAACAATATTAAACTATTTATGAATATGCATGATGCTTTTTCATGTGGTTTGATTAGTCATATTACAGAGGCTTCAATATTTAAATGTTTTGTGAAGGGTATTGCTATCTTAAAGCCAATCACTTTTCTTGTGTGTGTGTAAACTCAAAAACTGGAAGCTGCATAACTTGTGACAAATACAAAAACATTGCTGATCAAGTACAGCTGTGAACTGATAGACATTTAGCATCTCCCAGTCACTGCATTTTGCCAGAATGGAAATGGAGAAACAGAGCACAGGGAATCCAAAAGGAAGTGCTGAATTTTCCATAAAGAATAGGAATATAAATTATGTTGAAAACAGTAAGTAATACATGAAAGCTCAAACATAAATGAAACATATTCAAAAATAAAAAAGTATCCACATAGCCTTTGTGAAGGTCAGATTGTTTCCATGAGTCCATACTTTCTCCTTTGGGACCTGGGAATCCTGAGAAACAGGAAAGTGATCTTAGCCATTCTGACAGGTATAAAATGGAATCTCAAAGCAGTTTTTATTTGCAATTCCATGATGGCTAACAATGCTGAGCATTTCATTGAGTGTTCTTTAGACATTTGAGATTCCTTTTTTTGAGATTCCCTGTTTTTTTTTTTTTTTGTTTATATTTGGACACCATTTTCAATTGTTGAGGGCTAGGGGCTTGTGTTCTTTATATATTTTGGATATTACCCATATATCATATGTGGAGTTGGTGAAATCTTTTCCAATTCTTTAAGCTCCTCTTTCATCCTACTAATGGTGTTCTTTGCCTCACAGAAGCTTTTTGGTTTCCGGAGGTCCCATTTATTAATTGTCAATCTTAGTGCCTTCACTATGTTGTTCTGCTCAGGAAGTTGTCTCCTGTGTCTTCAAGACTATTCCCTATGTTTTTTTTTTGTCAGATTCAATGTGTTTGGTTTTGTTGAGATTCATTAGAATTGAGTTTTTTACAGGTATTAAAATGGATCTATTTGCATTCCTCTACATTCAAGCATCCAATTAGACCAGCACCATTTGTTGAATATACTTTCTTTTTTTCATTGTGTATTTATGGATTCTTTATAGAAAAAAATCAAGTGTCATCAGGAGCATGGATTTATGACAGTGTCTTTGATTCAATTACATTGGTCAACATGTCTGATTTTATGACAATACTATGTGGGTTTTTCATTACTACAGCTCAATAACAGAAGTGACAGTTCATCCTGGTGAACACGTGGGTCATGTTAACACTCTTCCACTGTTGGTGGGTGTGTTAACTTGTACAGCTACTGTGGAAGTTAATGTTGTGGATCCTCAGAAAGCTGGGAATCAATCTACCTCAAGACTAAGCTGTGCTACTCTGGAGTATATACCCAAACACACTCTATCCTACCGCAAGGACTCTGACTCAACTATGTTCACAGTGCTTATATTCATAACAACCAAAACCTGGCAAACACCTAGATGTCCCTAAACTGAAGAATGGATAAGGAAATTATGGTATGTTTGCACAATGAAGCATTACTCAGTTTTAAAATAATGACATCATGAAATTTGCAAATGAATGATGAACTAAACAACATCACCCTGATTGAGGTAACCCAAACACAAAAATACAAATATGGATTCATTCATTTGTAAGTGGATACTAATGATAATAAACTATATGATAACCAAGATGTAATCAACAGACCCAGAGAGGCTAAGAAATAAGGAGTAGGCAGGATACATAGATCTTCTTGGTGAGGAAAAACATAATTGATATTGCAGATGGAGGGAATGGGAACAGAAGACATCAGAGAGGGGAAGGAGGGATCAAAGGAGAGAGTTCAGGGATAGACTACTGGAATAGGAGAGCATTTAGTGGGCGATTTAGGAAACTACTGTTGGAATCCCAAGTAGAAGGGGAAAAAGGATGTAGGAGTCAGAGGGGTTGAGGATACCAGAAGAACATGGCCCAAAGAACTAACAGTGCTCATAGCAATTCACAGAAACTGAAGTGACAATCAGAAAGCCTGCATGAGTTTGCATTAGGTCCTTTGTGCATAAGTTATGGTTGTCTCATTTGAGGTTTTCATGGGACTCTTGGCAATAAGAGTGGGGTTATCTTTGACTCTTTTCTCTGCTCTTGGGACAGTTTTCCTCATACTAGGCTGCATTGTCCTGCCTCGATGTGAAAGTCTCTGCCTACTATTATTACATCTTGTCATTCGGTGTTCTATGGATATCCCTGGGAGGACTGTACTTTTCTAAAGGGCAATGGAGGATCAGTGGATTTGAGGATAGGAGAAAAAAGAAGGATCTAGAAGGGAGAGGAAACTGTGATCAGGATATATTATATGGGACAGAAAAAGAAAAGACATGACTAAAAGACAGTGAGAATCAGAGGAGATGGGTGACACCGAGAAAGCAGCACATTCTAGACATAGTAAGATGGCTGTACACATTAGGTTATAGAGACTGACAGCATGCACAGGATGAAACAGGTTCGAACCAGACTGTGTACCTGTACTGGGAGGGGAAAATGAACATGACTTCTTCTTATCCAAGAAGCTGTCTCCAATGAACAACTCTTTACAATGGAAATATTAGTTTCTTTGGTGGACTCTCACAGGATATATTATCTGCACTTAAGGGTATGCACCATATCCAGCAGTAAACTGCAAACACAAATTGAAATCAGGGATATTTTGATGGACTTGTAGTCTCATAGTGCTTTGCTTGGGCTCTTTATTTTTTCTTATTGTTCTGTTCCTTGTGAATTACGGTTTCCATCTTCGTGATTTTACCGGTTTTTGTTTGTGTGTGTGACTGTGAGTTTCTTGTTATAATTTTTGTTACTTTTACTATTATGATCCTGATTAATTTGTTTCTTTTTTTGCCTGTTTATTTTCTAAAGAAAGAAGGAAGTAAGGGATGGAGTTTGGTGAATGGGCAGGTAGAAAGGAACTGGGAAGAGTTGGGAGAGGACAAATCATGACCAGAATATATAGAAATAAATGAAAAATTATTTTCAATTCAATAACACAGCCAATTAATTCTATACAATTACCAAATCAAGAAGTATACTTAAATATTCAGAAGGCCCAGAGTAAAAGGTACAAATAAATATGATGTACCTAAAATACTTGCTAAGATTGTATTTGCATCATAGGCAGAATCATGGCAAAGTATATGGAAATTCATGCTAAATATATGATAGATCATAGTTAATAATAAAAATCAAGCTCTAAAATTGCATACTTAGATATTTCACACTTAATGTCAAATCAATATCTTATCTGAATTCATTAGGAATAGTTGTTAATATCTTAGTTCATCCAGCTAAGAATAGTTGTAACATTTTTTGATTTAGTTGAACTAAAATTACAGAAAGTAAAGGGGAAATACTAATACATTTTTATTACACTTTTTGTGAAAGCATCCAAATGCTGAAGGAATATAGGGTGTTCCAGTGAATATACTTTATAAAGTAAATCACACAGTCTTTAACTTTATTCTATAGAAGGAACAATGTATTGAGCTTCAATTTAAGTTTAGACGAATTCATTTATTAGTAGAGTCTCTCCATGTTATAATACTTCTTTGACTTTTATTTTTTAAAACTCAGAAATAACCATCAAACTCAATCTTTCATTTGGCTTCCCGAATTTTCAGGAGTGTAATTGGGGTCTGGACTGTTCCATCTTTTAAATGTCAAAGACAAGCAAGACTTTAGGGTTTCTATAAGCAACAGTGTGACTCAAATAGTATCTCCCCAAGAGATTGGACCTTAACTAGTTGGTCAATGCATCTCTAGATGAAATAAATAAAATATCTACAAAACTTGTATGTATAACTCAAAGTTTAGATTTACCCAACAACTATTTAAATTGACCACAATAAAGTTACAAACATTCACCAGCTTTCAAATTTGTGATCATTACAAGAACTCATCCTTTTTTGTTTGACGATGAATCTAGTTGCCTTCAAGATAAAATTATTCCATGTGACTAAAATGAACATTTTAAGCTTCTTCCTGTCTTTTCATATGCAGTATTTTGGTTTTTTTAAGAGTGAACTACTAGTTTAAATATGTAACTGATTAGAGCCAGGTGATGGTGGTGCATCCCTTTAATCCCAGCACTCGGGAGTCAGAGACAGGTAGATCTCTATGAATTCAAGGACAGCATAGTTAACAAGAGCTAGTTCTAAGACAGGTCCGGAAGCTACACAGAGAAGACCTGTCTTGAAAAACAACAAAACAGAAACAAACAAACAAATATTAGCAAGTTGTGAGTGTACAGAACACTAGAGTAACTTTGTTTCAGAGATCGAAAATGTCTTTATTATTACCCACCATTCACCTTTTTGTTTTATAGAGCTCAAGTGAGCAGAGGAATTTTGAACACAGGCCATCTCACAAAGTTGGAACTGCATCCAAGAGCACAAATTATAGTTACTTTGTGAAGCTAAATTATTCTGACTAGAAATGTCAGAATTCCGTTGTTGACTTCCTGGACATTTATTTTAAGAAACATCAAGTGAAAATTATTAAAAACAGCTCTGTCTACAGATATAATTAAGGTAAGGAAGAAAGATTTACAGTACAGGGATAGTGACAAATGCTACATTCTCTTTCTTATAAGACTTAATTGCATGAGATGGATCATTTCTTATCAATCATGTTGACTCCAATAGTAGTTTTACTGATAGACATTTTGTAAATTGAATAGGCTGAAAATTTTAATTAGAACCTTCTGCTAGTCAATAAATACTTCATCTATTTTTCATAGACACACATAAGTGTGTGATATAACTTTATGTTAAAATAAATAAGTATATATATATATTCATAGTATTTACTCTGTGCTTTGCATTATAGCTACAAATCAATTAACATTCACATATCTTGGAAAGAGGGAACTCATATCACCTTTCCATCCCACCAGGATGACTTATGTCCATGTTCTATTATGTATAAGATAATCAGTCTTACAAGTCCTAGTTATAGAATATTATTCAGATATAACTTTATGCCAAAGAACTGGGGAAATCCATTTAAAATTTATAGATCTTAAAAATATTAGTAAATGATTTCAAAGGCCATGGTTAGTATATTTTACCACTGTGAAGGAATAGTGTCAATGACCACTTCAGAATTTGTAATGTATATTCTCATTTGACTTTACAACTGATCCAAAAGTCTGTCATTTTCAATCATCCCAGAACAAGGCAAATTTAGTCATCTTTCCAGTCTCTGATACTTGTGATATATTACTTGTTAGATAAAGTGTCAATTATTTTTACCTAGCAGAATTGAATTGCTTTGACTTATCTCATTCTATTAAGGCATCTGATTCTTTGGGGAATTTTTAGAAGAAATAAGTAAAGAGACCAAAATCAGAGTATGTTTGCAGCTTTAGCATGATGTACAGGTATGGTTTTCCACTGGTGTTGCAAGAAGAGCCAGGCTGCTTGTTCATCCTGGTTGCCTGGCTAGCTTAGCCCTGAAATAACCACACAGAAACCATATTAATTAAAACACTGCTTGGCCCTTTATCTTACATCTTAGTTTAACCCATTTCTATTAATCTGTGTAGTACCACGTGGCAGTGGCTTATCAGCTAAGTTTCAGCAGCTTACTCTAGCAGCTGATCCACGGTATCTCTCTGACTCTGCTTTCTTCTTCCCAGAATTTAGTTCTGTCTTTTCCACATACCTAAGTTCTACCCTAACAGGCCAAGGCAGTATGTTTATTCATTAATCAATACAAGCAACACACAGAGGGGACTCTCACATTACACTGGAGTTGGTCCAGAGTCACTGTGAAGGAAGACAAACCAAAGCTACTGTTATTCCAACCACAGAAAGTAAAGTTTAAACAATATCTGATAATTTTGTGTGGAAGGATATACAGCTGGAGGCTTCTATTTTCCCACTATTTGATGGACAGAATACAATGGTCTGAATGAATATTCCCCAATTTAGAGAAAAGAAATGTAGAGAAAAGTTTGAAGTGCTTTAGGTATGTATATATTATTTGAGAAAAATCTTCTTGATAGCATCACCTGTGAAGAAGGTTGCAAAGGTATTTTATTCTCTTTTTGGAAGCATACCAAAGTGTAATCTTGTAATAAAATCCTTCAGAAGACAAATAGACATATTCTGTGGACATAAGGAAATTCCATTTCATATCCATATCTGCCTTTACCCATGAGCTCATAAAATCATTATGCAAAAATAGCAATTGTAAGAATGCAAGCAGCGACTGATCTGAAAATTGACTCAGACATCTGATTCAGAGATAACTACAGTTATTGTCCATTACCCAGAGCAGAAAACAACACTAAACCCTCAACAATGAGATTGTATTTGGACTTCAACAATTATATTCCTAACAAGAAAAAATAAATTTCAAAATGTTTATAAAATAACACTTTTCATGTAACAAAAAGTACATTCACGTAAGTTTCAAAGACATGTATATATACAACATGTATTTTATAAACAATTGTGTGAAGTCAAGCTTTGTAAAGTATGCTTAAAGAGAACAATTAATGAATGGAGATAAATAATCAAGCCAAAAAAGAGAAATTATTAGTTTATTTTTTATAAAATAACAATTGTATATTATAAATAACAAATTTTGTATTAAAATTACAGAATTAGAAAAGCACATATTAAAGGATATTTTGTTTGTTTTCTTTTGTTTGTGCAGATATTTGTGCAAAATTATGTAGGATTGAGACATGTGGATTGTAACAGGATTATAAAAGAAGATTTGTCCCACTATGTATAGTAATGGTCAATGATAATCCACTGTAACATTCTGTATGTGTTTGTGCATGTTCGCATTAAACTGTACATTTGGAAGATTGTAAATTCCAAATATTCTACAACTCTAAATGTTTTTCTTTAGCTTTATCTGATAAACCAAGTTCTTCAAATGTTCTGATTTTATCTCAGATAATCTTATATTATACCATAGAATATACAGGGGCCCTCAAATTTTCATCCATGCCCTATAGTGGATTTTAGTGCCCCATCTATCAGTATTGTACTATTAATATCATTGTGAATTTAATCTATTTTTCTCAGGAAAACTAATCAGACATTTTTGCAAATATTGGAAATAAATTCATGAATAACTCATAACTGGTAAGTTCTTCCACTTTCTATTTGAGAATAAGTGTGAATAACTTATGATATATGTATACTATTTAACAAAATTGTACTTCATATCTATTGTTAGTTTCTGTCATTGGTGGCCATTTATCTTTTTTGCATTCATGACAATAAAAGTATATGTAGAGTTTTAAGTATGTTATAAATCTTAATATAATTGTATTCAAAATTAAAAGTAAAATCTGTAAGAAACATGATTGCTGTCAAAAATATTTTAAAAGCAATATGGCACAAAGCACATATCATATTAACAAATATAGTTTTAACAAATAATCACTCGTTTTACCCATTCTATTTTCCTATAAACTATCCTAAAAAGTAAGTAAATGTAGCAACTAACTAGCATTATAAAGTTTCCAGGTAGTATAGATCTTTATGTTTACATTAGTTAGCTTTGCATCTAATATGTAGATTCCCTTGATTGGTATCTTAACAATATAAAATTTCAGTAAATTTTCAGATAAAATCATCAGTCAGTTGTAGGCCGATACTGAGCTCTTAAGAACATTTCGGTGGTGTAAAGATGAGACAAATAATAAAAGCTTTGAGAATGCAGCAACACTTGCTACGCATCATCAACGGTGTTGGTAATTCATGTTATACAAGGCAGACATGGGAGAAGAATTCACAATGAAATGCAGATGCAGGGAAACAGGCAATTGGGCACACGTTAAACTGACATTACCTCAGCAGAAGCAGAAACCATTTCAGTGACTATTTTAGAAGTAGTTCATCTTAAATCTACACAACCATGCTTGAAAAGAGAGGTTCATGTAAAACAATGAAAAATGTAAAAAAGATTTTGGTAATGCTATAGAAACATAAGTTTGCATTTTAGTGGCATATGCTATAGGACTTTCTGACAGTCTTGCTTGTTATTTTATACTTAAGCCATTTTACAAGTAATTCATGCTGTATATATTTGAGATATATTAGATTTGACTTAAAAAATAAAAACATATGTAACCTGAGAAGAGAAAGAAGGATGTTGTTTCAATTCTATCAAAAACTGTTCTCTGGAAATTTCCAATGATATAATACTACTATTGTATTTTTCTATTGCTCAGATAAACTTCAAGGCCAAAAGCAACTTAAGGCAGATATACTTTCATTTGGGTTAGGGTTCCAGAGGGATAGATGGCCCTAAATTTGGGGATGGGGTGACATTAAGAACAAGAAGCTGAGAGATCACCTCTCCGTCATAAATAAGAGAGAAAATAACAGAGCAAGAATCAATGCCAAGCTATAAATTCCCAAGTCTGCTGCCAGTGTTGTACTGCCTCAACTCAGGCTTCATCTAGCTACTAAAGGTTGCGTAATATTCCTAAATGGACCACAGACTAGGAACTAAATTTGGACACATGAGCCTATGAAGGACTTTCTAAAGGTTCAACTATTTCCCAGAACAGTTACATCAGCTGAGGAATAGGTTTTCAAATGCATAGGCTTGCCAGGGACAAGTACATCATTTAAAAAGGACAGTGTTCTGAGTGACATTCACTGGCTTATGGCCCAAATCTCACTCTATCTCTTTCATGGTCTGAATAGATATTAAAGGTTCCAGACATATACTCTGTTGTGATGGAAACTGCCATGTCTGCCACACCATGATGCAATATGTCCTCAAACTATGAGCCAAACTTCTTAAGTAACTTCTTGTCAGATATTTGATCACAGGGAAAAAAAAAGTCTCAAATACTAAATGAAACAGAAGCTTCTGGATCAATTAGTTCTTGGGATAGTGTGTGCTTTAATTAGAGAGATTTAGTTTCATAGAATGCATAACAACTAGTTCAATCCTACCAATATTGTCTTTTAACTATTTAAAACATTATACAGTGCAGAGGCAGTTACGTATTATCAGTTATTTAATGGTAAAATAATTCTGTGGTACATATAATCAGCAAATGCATTATCTGTACCTACTATCTCCTAAAGTTTGAAAATAATTAAAACTCAATTTATATCTGTTTCCACTGGGTATAGATCTTTGGAGGGCATCTTGTACCCTCACTTTCTTGTAAGGAGGTGACTCAATGGATGGTGAAATTTAGGTCTTCGGGAAGAACCTGAAGGGCAAGACAGTGAACCTGACTCTGAGCCTGCTGACCACAAAAGTATGCCAAGACCTGATTCCAACCAAAGACAGCATCGTTACTAGTGGAGCCTGATATTCAAGGGCTGATGTGCATAGTGGAACAACAGGATGCCTGATTTTATGGAGCTGCCCTCTCCAGAAAGTGTTCCCTACATCTGGTAAAGTGCTTGCACAGAAACATTTTCGAGTCCACGTTCTGCTGGCTTCCCCAGGGCAGCTGCAACATGATGATCTCCCCAAAGCTCAGCTCCTGCCTACAATCCCATGCTGCCAACTATTATAAAAAGTACAGCTGCACCAGAGTTTCCAGGAAGACAGTCTATTGAAACACTGTAACAGTCCTACTCATGACCCACCTTTGGTCAGCAGTGGCCTCAGGATCTTAAACTCTACCTTACAGCGATTACAAATACAGTAATTCATTAAATCTTTGCAATAAAGAAGTAACAAATAACAAACATTGAAAATTTGATTAATGCATTAAAATAATTAAAAAATTTAATGCAGATCCAATAATGGAAAATTAAAATCAAATGATTATTTATAATAAAGTCTTAAAACAGAAATTTAATATAAATATTTTAAGAAGTCACAGGATTTATTTTATCAAAAAGGATTTATTAGCCCAGGTGGAGGCAATGCATACCTTTGATCCCAGCACTTGGGAGGCAGAGGCAGGCAGATCTCTAAGAGACAGAGGTCAGCCTGGGCTACAGAGTGAAGCTAAAACAGGCTCCAAAACTACAGAGAAACACTGACACAAAAATTATTCATTAAAATACTCAATAAGAGAATAGAAATTTCCAAACTAAAAAGCAGAACATTTGTAAGTCTTCGCCTAAGTGGTTTGTGTAAAACAAGAAGGATAAATTACTGCAAATAATTTTCATGTTTAGCATGTGGAAACCAGAGCTTATTTATGAGTCTTCACTAGGTAACCCACTGAGAGGATGCCTTGTACTTAAAAAAAAATATCGTTGTGAATTAATTCACACTAAATAACTCTTTGTGCTTGCCAAGTTACATCCTACCAAAAACATGTTCTCGTTAAATATTTACAGAGTTCTTTGCAAGTTGTACTGGATGGAACTACTTCAATACTTCTTGAGTATTATTTTTAAGTTTTAGTTCAGTTTCGTTTTAAATTTAATCTGCATTTTTAAAATATAGGCCTTTATTTTTGAGTTTTTTTTTTCAAGTCAGGCTTTCTCTGTGTAGCTCTAGTTGTCCTGGAACTCTTTCTGTAGACCATGTTGGCCTCAAACTCGGAGTTTTTCCTGCATCTGCCTCCAAGTGCTGGAATTAAAGAAATCCACCACCACTGCCTGGCCAATTTAGGCCTTTAATTTAACAAATTACCTGGAATTTTGGAGAATTCTATGATTTTCTTACTGCTTATGGCTGATGGATACTGGGCCAGTTTTAACTCTCTAAAGAAAGACAAAGTTTACAAATTCACATTCAGCTCTCCAGAGTCATCCAAGTTCTATCTGTATTTTGAGAAGCATGCTGATCCCTAAGATCTCTGTTGGAATATCAAAATGTATTAGGCTTAGAAGAAAAGCAAAAGCACTTCCCCCAAATATTATTGAAGAAGTATTTGGAGTTTTATAAGTTTCCAAACATTGTAGAATAATGTCCTATTTATTCTTCTTTGAATCTTATGACCGCATTTCTAGTATTGGATTTTAAGTATCCCCTGTTTCACGGAGCTACACCACAAGATAAAGAACTGCATGTAGTAAAGGATGCTTAGTAGAAGGAGGAGTCTTCCCCCAAGAAGGAGTTAGTTAAATGGGTTTCTCGTTCCTCAAACTTCTGCTATGGTGTTCCCTATCAGTAATACCCCCGAACGAGGAAGCCATGAAACCATGGAAGAAAGAAACTAACACGAGGAATGCTTCATGGAAGCCTTGAACTCAGTATGATTTTCTTGATTTGAACCAAAGGAGGACTGTCACGTGTCATATTGTCTTCTGTCAAGACGACATACTATAATTCTGTTCATTTTAAAGTGTATTCATTCCAGAGGTTTACAACACCAAACAATTGCCTGTGCTTGATCTTTTGATGCTGTTGGTCCAAGATCAGATGCAATAATGTTTCAATTACTAAATATTGATTTCTAGCTTTTTCTAAATAGATATGCATATAATAGGAGATATTATACTCAGTCTTAATCAATTTCTAAAAATTTAGTTCCAAAAGTCAAATCTAGTCTTTGATATATAATTATACTTGCTGTTACTATTTTTATTGTTTTTAATGTAAATGTGGTATGTGTGTGTATACCTTTGTGTCAGTGTGTGTGTCTGTATTTCTTTGTGTGCAGGAGGAGGTGTACTACAGCAGAAGTTCATTCTTTCCTTCTACCACTGCTGTGGGGAATTGAACTTGGATCGTTAGGTTTGCACTCTAATACCTTTAAGCACTGAGTCTTCGTGCCTGATCATACTCTTTGTAATATTATATTTACACATTCATTCTGACAAAACAGGTCAGGAACGCAACCCCTCAAAAAATGTTTAATATTCATCAAATTAATATTTGCATGCTTAGCAGACTCGGTGGAGCTTAGGAGCCCTTATGGACTGACTGAGAAACATGTTTGTGTGTCTACATACTTCAGGGTTATAAATTTAAGTTCAGTGATCTAGATGTCTATGTTCAAAATTTCTTTTAAATGATGCTGCTTTTGTCAAGAAAAGGCCCCTTTTCCAAAATGCCTCATTTGTTTCTATATTTTTTGCCATTTTTTCAATTACCACTGTTATATAAGCAAATTTTAACCATATTTCTGTATTACCTTATAGGGAAGTAATCAGAAGTGTAGCATAAATATTAGGATTAGAACTGTAACAAGAATAGAGTCATAAAACAGCATTTGACAAATAAAGTGTGTCTACCTGTATTGAGTGTTACACTTGTTACATCCTCATGTAACCACAGATAAGAAGGTGGTCATTGTAGATTTAAATGATTCAGCTGGAAGTACATGTCACAATCATTCCCTAATATTTTAAGAATCTGACAGTGATGCATTGGTGGCTCTAACAGAATTTTGCTATAAACAGTATTAAGAAAAAATCAGACAAAAACGTAGTAAAATGATACATAGCAGTTGTTTTAATAATATGTGTGTGGCTATAAGAATAGTTATACTATGTGAGTAAAGATGAATATGACATAATGGATGTAGTTAGAAAATTTAGAATTATAAGCATAAAGAAATTAAAAACAACTGCATGACAGTGTGGATAAAATAAAAATTCTTTGATTAAAAAGAAAAATGTATAGAAAGTATAACAATTAAAGAGTCATTGCTGAAAATAATGAGTATCATTTTCTTGAAATCATAAAATATATGGATTATCATTATATTATTGTATGAGATAATACTTGTAAAATTAGAGAAATATTCCTTTGAAATAATGTAGATTGCTATATGATGTATACAAGCTTTTTCATGAGTCTCTAAATATTTTATTAGAGTTGTTTAATTTATGTCATTTTCTCTAATTTATTCATTTAGTTTACATACTGGTCAAAATTACTGTTGTTTCCTCTCCTCCCATTCCCCTCCCCCCCCACACCTCTCTTTTACCCTTCCAACCTGACCCTTCTGTCCACTCCTCTGTTTCTCATCAGAAAGGGTCAGGCCACCTAGGGGTATCAACAAAGCATGGCATATCAAGTTGTGGTAGTACTGAGATCCCCTTTTTGTAATAAGGTTGAGCTGTGATTTTTAAGTATAAAATAATATTAAAATTAATGGAGACCTAATCTAATATACATACAGAAGACAGAGCACTAAACAGGCTGGGAGCATTCTATGTACAGAACAACTCCTAGTGTAAGTCCAGGAAAGACTTGGAACTAGTGGTCAGTGGCATCATTGTGGAATGTTTGAAAGTTGCAGAGTGCAATAATAATAAGAATATATGAATATATATTTGTCTGTTTGTGAGTGTGTGTGCATGTATTGAGTATAGCAATCAAAGAAAAATAAAGGCCATGAATTTGAGAGTAATTGCAGGAAATTATGGTAAGATGAAAGGAGAGGACACGTGAGAGTTTGAAGGCAAGACAGGCAATGGTGAGAATAATGGTAATAAAAGTTAATTAAAACTTTGCAATGTAGACAATCCAAATTATAGGATGCTACTGATTTAATTAAAGAAAATATGGAAATAAAAATATAATGAAACAAATTATTAAAATTGAATAATTAGTTTTAACATAATGCTGCATCTATATTTCAGAGGTAGTGGAATGGACATTCAACAACATTTCCATGGGGACACACAAAAGGTTTTATGATTTTTTATCTTATTTTGGGGGGGAATTAAATAATAGAATATAATCTAGGGAGTTATGCTGATTTCAAAACTTTTTATTAACAATCTTGGATGATATTTAACATTAAAATATGAGCTTAATTCCTCATAAAAGCTTTAATAGACACTAGTCACTACTAGACAGACAGAAGTGCCCCCAAACTGAATCTCTTCCTAACCAGATACATTAAATAATCATTGAGCAAAATGTATGCACTATATGTGATTTAATATAAAGTATAAAACTAGGAATAATATTCAATACATATTTCTAACACTAATTTGTACAGAAAACTACAGAGAATAATTTTCCACTTTCTTTATGCTGTTTGTTTTCAGTGTTTAGTTATTACACCAATGATAATGTTTTCATGATATTTCTAACGGAAACATCCAAATTCTTTCAAGTCTTAATTTATATATATAGCTCTATAGGTATATATATACATATATATACATACTGCTCTTGCTGCTTGATTTACAGTATAATACCTTAAATAATCTGAATTTCTAAATCAACTGCACAAGGGATTTTGAAATCCAGTCTCCATTGTCATTTAAGATATAATAATAACAATGAGAAGTAGAATAATCTTAAATTGCTGCAAATTCACACCTTACTTATTTTCTTCATGAAATGTAAACTCTTTGTTGTTTTGCTGGGCTACAGTAGCATTTGGTTTTGTTTTATTTACAAGACAATTCATGTTCTTCAGGCTGGCCTTGAATTTATCTCTTCCTTCTTCAGATTCTCAGGTTTACTGGACCCATCTGTGTCCAGCTCTTATTCCCCCCCCCCCCCATCCAGCTCTGGTCATTTTACTTATCTGGTTTGGAATTTGCTATTATTACCTTCTACTTAAATGACTGCTTTTGTTATATATAACATTTTAAATATTACTTTGGGCCATGTTGCAATTTGAGAGAGACAAATAGGATTCAAAGCTACAGAGAAGAAAATAGAAATTCTCAATTTTTTTGGTTTTTTTTTTTTTTTGGTTTTTCGATACAGGGTTTCCCTGTAGTTTCTAGACCCTGTCCTGTAACTAGATCTTGTAGACCAGGCTGGCCTCAAACTCAGAGATCCGCCTGCTTCTGCCTCCCGAGTGCTGGGAAGAAATTCTCAATTTTACATCAGCTACCATTAATCATTTTAAAATATCAATGACCAAGTTCTACTTGGGACTATCCCTATCATTTTATTTTCTCAGCTAAGATGATCTGAGTACTGATAAAATTATAGAAGACCTCACATGACTCAGCTAAGGGAGGTCTTTAGGTAACTTTCAGTAACTGAATTGGTCTCTCAACACTGTCCTGCAAAACACATGTGTATAGTGTACTACAAAGGCAGTAATATGGTAATAACATCCTTGGGTAATAATCTTTACCTTCTTTATTCTGCTACTGTCAGGGTACACATATATCATACAAACTGTCTTGTATTTATTTGTGTTATGAGTCTTCATGGGACAGCTGCATTTTCCATTCTCTGCCTTTTTCTACTATAAAAATATTGTCACACACATTCTGATTTAAAGTAGCAAAATGTATTGTTGGACAAGTCTGTAGTTCAAGTGAAGATTTTTAAAATGAAGAGATTTATAATACTGAGCTCCATTAGGGGACTCTGAGGAAGAAGCAACCCTTTCACCTGAAGTTAGATGCATTTGTGATTTGTGGCCATTGGTTATGTTAAATTTTATACACCCCCCTCTGTGTGTTTGTGTGTGTGTGAGTGAGTGAGAGAGAGAGAGAGAGAGAGAGAGAGAGAGAGAGAGAGAGAGACTTTTTTGTCTCTCCTCTACACTGTCATATTCCTTTCCTTGATTCTGACCTACCTCCATTTCTCTAAAACGAAAAGGGGAGGGAGTTGTGGTTACAATGACAACCTCTCCTCAGGCAATCTAGAATAGTTTGCCCATCTCTAAATTGCCCTTGGCCATAAAATAGGAAGCATATTCACAAGGTCTAGAAATAAGCAATCCATAGGTGAATATTACCTTCTCTAACATGGTGTGTAGGTTACTAGGCAATTCTGGTCATCCATAATGTCTTGTTCATCATTTTAAAGCAATCTTCATTCTCAATCACATTCTTCATCTCTTTAAAGAGCAATGTATGTGTATATATGCATATATGTATATATATAAGCTATAAATACGTATACAGCTATATACAAAACTTGGTTTATTTAAATATAAACTATATATAAACATATAAATACTATTAGAATGTATTGTCATATTCATATTTTGTTCACTCAATGATTGTATATACCACCTACTGATGTGTTTGCTGAAAGTTTCTAAACTTATATTATGAATCAAACCCAATCTGATTTAGTTATCTTTTTTCTCTATATCAAATTTATTCGCTATTACTCTGTGTTTAGGCATTAAACAAGACCATTACCTCTTTCTAATGACTTTTTTCAAATCCTTTTTTCTATTTTTTCCATATTCCAGTTTTCTTTTACTGAAGTGATCTACTTTGCTTCATTTTTATGCAATTTTAACCTCTGCATCCTTATAACCTTGTATAATGGTGAATTTGTGATCATCTTTTCAAATGCACTCAGATCACCATGTTATTCTCTAATCTCTTCTTCACAGGACCTGAGCTATTCATTCTGAGTTAATTGCTATTAATATTTAAATCTGTCTGCCAGAACTGCATTATCAACTCCCACTAGATGTGATCCTTGCTGTAGGAAAAGTTCCCCACACTAGACATCTTATGACTTGCATTCAGAATCCCTCCAAAAGAATTCTCTAACCTTGGGAAAATCAATACACTTTCAAGGTCTAGTTTTCCTTTGATGTAAAATGAAGTTATGAGAAAAATAATTCTGAGAGTAAGGTTTATTCATCTGTGTGTCCTATTTTGTGAAAGCTGCTTTCTCATACGTATCTAATAATAGCTAAATAACTTAGCAATATTAGGGAGAACCAGAGAAACTTTGAGTTGTGTCAAGGAAATTCAGAGTTAGACACCAATTAAAATCAGAAAGAGAACTTTGTGTTGAGAAATAATTGCAAACAGGAAAGGAGACTTCATGAAACACAGAGCTTATTTCTAAGCTACACTAGTGGGAATGCATAGTTCTCGACTGGAAAAGGCTGCATGTAGAACATTACTAAGTGGAAACAACACAGGAATTATGATAAATTTATGGAAGTAGTTCCTGTATTGCAATTGTGCAAATCCAGGTTTACAACCAAGTCTGAACCAAGGAACACTCAAAGGAGTCTGTCTAAAATTCCAGTTAAGGAGAGTATCTTTGTTAACTACTGTCATGACACCCTTTTGATATTACTAGGTGACAATGTTATAGGAGCTTAATAAAAAAAAAAGAAGTTGTTGTATATATCAGCTGAAATGTTTTTAATATGTAGCAGGACAATGTTATAAAAGATACCTCAAAGATACAGTCAGGTAAGAGACTTAGTAAATCTGAGTTCCTTGACCTCAACACAAGACTAAAAATAACACTTGCTGTGAAACTTTGTTTGCATCTTAGATATAGCAGTCAATAACATATTAATTTGTGATTATGTGGAGAATTATTATGTGTTACTATATATACATTATAGACATAAATGATGCATAAAATAAAATATCTGATCGTTTTAACTAAGCTCATTTTTATATTTCAAGCTACAATCATGGTCTTAGAGGCAAGAGAGAGAGCTCGCTAGGTAAAGACAGCTATTGCCAAGCACAACAGCCTCAGTTTTTGGTAGAACACACAGTAGATGACATGGGTTGTCCTCTAACCTTCCCATGTGGCCATGGTACACACACACACACACACACACACACACACACACACACCCCACAAAGTCACACACACACATAAACACAAAATAGATAATGAATGAACAAATATTAAAGTTTTATAAGAAACACTGCTCTAGAGGAATGCCCAAGCTTGGCAGGGTATTTGAAAAAAAATAAGAAAAGACATATGAAAAATTAATAATTAGGAATGCTATAAACATGTCTAAATGAAAGTCTTCTACTTTAATCAAACATGAGATTTAAATTGCTTCAAAATATTTATTATGAGAATTGGATTTAATAGTTAAAAAGCATATGATTATAATTCTGTTTCTTCAACTACAATCCCAGCTAAGATGTTTGTGTATAAAAATAGTGTACCATAAACCATTTAAGAAGAAAGTCTTGAAAGAATATAAAAATATTTCTTCTCCTGTGGTTCACAAAGAGAAAACTAACATCTGCATCCATAGTAGTGTGGGAATACATAAAGTGAACTCAGAGCTAGCTTCTCCAAATGACAATTCATTCTAAGTATACCCCATATTTACATTTAGTACTTTTATTTAAAATGTTTAAAACAGATCAATGGGTATCATTATGATTATAGTGATTCCCCAAGCATTTCAGTGACATACAAAAGTGTGTGTTTACTGCAAATGCATGTTCTCTAGCTTTTGAAATTTTTGGTTTACAAATTAAAAGCATAGTTGACTGTCATTGTTTGGTATGTTGGACTGCTTGAGGGCAATATGATGTGGCATACCTGTGTGATATAAAGTCACTTTCATGCAAATATGAAAAGTAAAGCTGTTTACAAGTTGAATGATTTTCTTTTGGTTAAGCTCTCAAACTGTGAGTGCCAGGGGAAGCTTCTTGGCAGGCAGGTTCCTTCCACCTGTTTTTAGAAGAAACAACATAAATTTGAGCCATAGGAGATGTGATTTTCAGCTCTAAACAGAAAGAATTTACTTTATTACTGTGCAAAGGAAAACTATCCATATGTTCAATTAGATAGTAAATAGTTTAAATATTTCTCTTTGCAAGTCTGAAATTCTTGCCTAAAATATTTATATTGGTTATTTTCATGAAACAATCACTGTTGTTGGCTTGTTCAAATTAAGTAAGCAAAATGAAAAAATTGAGATATTTATAGAAGAAACTCAGGTTTTGAAACTTTTGGGTAAATAAGTATACATTTCCTATTGTGCTTCCTGATTAATTTTATCATTTCATTTATTAGAAAAGTTGGTTATACAGAGGATAAAGATATAATAACTTGGGATTTTTCTGTTCAATTCTCTTAAATATACTGTTTAGAAGTTAGGATAATACAATGAACCTTGGTAAATATGAATTTTATGCTTTCCTAAATAGTATCAAACCTGGAACATTCAAAACTGACTACCTTTTGTTTATGTTTTAACAAATAAAACTTGCCTGAAGATCAGAGCAAGTGCCACAGACCTTTAATCCCAGCACTGGAGAGACAGAGACAGATGGATCTCTCTTAGTTCAAGGCCACCCTGAGCTACAGAAGATTGAATCTGCCTAAAAGAGAAACAGAGCACATATAAAAGTGATCTTAGTAAATGGGACCTCTGCCTCTTTTCCCAGCACCAGGGAGGTAGAGATAGGAGTGGTCAAGCTGATCAGAGAGAGGAATATAAGGTGGACAGACACAATACGGTCTAAGTTTTGGTAGAGTCAGTTGAAGTCTGAGCTACAGTCTGAAGCAAGCAATCAGAGGAAGCAGACTGATGCAGCTAAGGACAGCATTGCCACTTTGGTCAACAAGGGTTGAGATAAAGGTCTACTGAGTGACGACTCTTGCTCTCTGATCTTCAGGCAAGCTTTATTTGTTAAAATGCAAGCAAAATACCCCCATTATTTTCTTGATCTCTTCTAATTTCTTCCGTATGTTGATGGGAAATCTACTATAAGTAAATAGGTGGAACCAATGGTAATAACTTAAGAAGTTTCATTCAAAACTGGAGAGCATATTGACAGTAACACTTTTCAGTGGAAAAATAAACTAAAATTTAAATATGGAGTTTTATATTCCCTCTTCAGGCACCTAAACAATAGCACTGACAAACTGTCTCAAAAGAAATAAAATAAATCTCTGAAAAGGGTCATGACAGCATATATCATGATGTTTTACTTCCAAGTCCCACACATGCAGTTCACAGTGATTTTTTGTTTGTTTGTTTGTTTTGTTGGAGTTTTTTTTTGGTTTCTGAGTTTGTATTATGCCTTCTTAACAGCAAATCTATGGGTTTATTGAATACTAGGAAGGAAACTCCGTGTACCCTGATTCTTAATATTTCTTGTACTTATTATTTAATCTTAAGCAAAAGAAATTATCGCTTTGATTTACAAGCATTATTATTAATGTACCCTAAATACATTTCTATGTTTATCAAGTACTATCTATTCTATGTCAGGTATAGGACTGTGACCTGACTAACATTCAAGATGGACACACATCAAATATTTCATGTAGTCCTATCAGAGTTGAAGGAATCTTTCCTTAGGCTACATTAACTATGCGTGTAAAAAGACATTTAGAAAAATGCTGCATAACAATAAGAATTTTTTGATTATATTTGGAATGAATTTTCTTATATATTAGATGAATATTCATCAAATTATTTTATAACGCTGACACTGCCCTATGAAACATATAAGACAATTGCACTGCAAACAACAAAAAGAAGCAATAAGATGCGGAGGTGTCCAAGATCATTGACCCTGCCTTCACAGCTGATTCTTTTCCTTTTCCTTCCTTTGCTTTCTTCTTGTAGACTCCCTCTTCCTGCTGTGTCTACTCTGTGAGTTTCCAGGAGCATCAGAGGAAGCTAGCTAAAGATAACATTTTTATAGTGTAGTAATTAGAGTAGCAGGTAGAGAGATCAGTGAATACACGGCTCAGTGCTAAATTCTCGCAGCTGTTTCTGACTGTGTCTTTGCCAAGAATTGGAGAGCAATGTCTGCTTGTTTCCCAGAGCTGCAGACAATCAGCTCTCACTTTCCACACTTGCAAGTCCTATCTCATTGCATGGAAATTCTAAAACAATTCACATGTCTCTAGTTTGTTGACATCAAGACAGAGTTCAGAAACTTGGTGATTTTTTAAAAAAAAATCTCAATTTTGAAACTGTTTATTATAAAGCATGATTGGGTTATATGATAAGTAAAAGTATATTTAAAGCACAATTATCTGAGTTTAAAACATCTGTTGATAATTAGTATTCTCATTCACACAAAGCTATATTTAGTCCAGAGTTGTCTCAATAGAGTTTCATCATGAGATTATCTAGGGATGCTTTCAAAAGTATGAATGTCCTTGGAATTATCCCAGGACTAATTCATCAGAATCTACAATGGAGGTTCTCATCTCCACAATTTGAAAGTTCTTCAGAGCAATTATTCTACTTGGGAAATGATATGAATCACTGGTTTAGCCTTAACCAAACTTGGCCTATTTCTACCTAATTTACTACATCCAGTCATGAAGATTGGTGCTGTTTAACTTAGATTTTCTTCCATCTATTCCACTACTCCTGCCAGTATCTCTCATATAACTCTTGCTTTTAGAATTTAACACTTTTCTTGAGTTTTAGTGTAGACAAATATAACAAAATATCATTGACTTAGTGGCTTCAACAACAAATATTTACCTTTGAACAGCTGTAGAAATTAAACATTCCTAGAGTAAGGGGTCAGAAAATACAGCCTGAGCTGAGGGCACTCTTCCTAATTTGTCCCTAAAAGGAAAGAGAAACTGGAAGAGATGGATGAAAGCAGGAATAGAACAATCTTTCCTATGACATCTGACTGGGGTGCCTGTTATAATGGCACCATTTTCATGAAGTTGTTAAGTTCCATGCTAACTCCAAATGCCATCAGACTGTGTATTAGAGCTTCGTCATATTAAATCAAACAATGACACCCATATTTTTCTTCTATTTATGTCATATATGGGAGACCTTGTAAATTGATTTTGTTTCTACATGTTCTGTAGTATGAAATAAAATGTTTTTTGTTGTTTTTAATTTCTTACTTTTACACATTATCACTGGTTTCTCAGCAACTCATAAGTTTTTTTTTTTTTCTCTAAGTTTTGTTTCAGGTTGGCAAACAAGAAGAGCTAATTATAATGAGTTTTAACAAAATATGTATTTCTTCAAAATATAAATAAATGAAGAGTCAATAAAATGTAGGAAATAAAGTTTATAAAATTGTTGGAAAGAATAACGAGCAATGTGAAATTCAGTGAATAATCCTAAACTACTATTGGACACATTTTTACAATTGACCTCCTATTTTTAAGCTATTCCTGTGCTAATCAAATTTGCTTTATGTATGTGATTGCAGATCCAGTGCTCATGTACGTGTCTCCAGGAAGTAAAAACTAAATTCATTAGGCCCTTACCTCTCCTATATTTTGACAAATAATTCTGATTGATATAACATGTGATTTCTTCAAAATAAGCACTAGGTTCACATACTAAGTAATAAAAATGACTTCAATTTGAAGCCCATTGTTTCCAAGAGATAGACAACAATTAGTTAGCTTTAATGCAAAATGCAAGCACACATGACCTTGGGACACAAAAAGACATGAACAGTCTTAAGTCTTAAAGACGTATGCAACATTAAGGCCTACATTATGGAACAGGTTTTAAAAGTGTTTACCCTACACTTCTTCCATTTTACTTTTTCTGTTACCTATTTGTGTTTGAAGGTGTGATTTCCCAGCTTCCTATTCTACCACTTTGTCAACACTGCCACTTGATGACAGGACCCTACCAGGATGGTCTGGAAGCACAAACAAAAATCTAACTCTTTCTTCTATAAGTTACTGTTGTTTATGGCTTTATCATAGCAGTAGAAAAGTAAAACGCAACTAAAGGACATATATACACATCAGAAAATATCAATTTATTTCCTACAATGACTGCACAAATGTAAACGCATAATGTTTATGTTTATTTAACCATTGTGTTCCATGCAATTTCATTCTAAAGCTCGACACCTTAGGTTTAGGTTGTTTAGGCTCTGAAATATCTGAGATATCAGAGAACTTCAATATTGAATTATTTGAGCACATGGTAATTTTGATTAAATGACTGCAATATTCTAACATTAATGCTAGTTATTAGCTATATAAGAAGAATAAAATGAACATTGATGAAATATTAGCCATATTAAAGTTCTCTCCTGTTTCTGAACTTTGGAAGTCATTCAAGTCAGCATCAAAAGTCTCAGCTTTTCCTAATAAGAAATACATGCTGTTGTCTGGTCCTGTGAGTCACTGTACAGTCATGATTTGTATGTCTGAGTAAATTTCTGCCTTGTACAGGATAACAGTCACAGTCATAGAACACTGTGTGACTGCCTTGTGGAAGGACACTCATAAGTAACCCTGTGGAGCAGAGCCTTCTTTTACTTTCTGACCTGAAGAATTGTGAAGAGCTGTTTATAACCATGCATGAATGAGGAAACTAGAAATCCTCATGAACCCTGACCTGCTACTTTCTGTTTCTGTATTGAATAATTTCCTTACCCAGGAGCAATGCTCCATAAAACACTGAAGTACTTCATGATTGTGAAGTATACAGAAGTACTGGCTGTAGCAGAAGAACAGAGAATGTGTTTTCAATCTGAATGAGGATCATTCTGAGTATTGACAAGCTGTTACTCTCTCCAAGGTTAAATGCCTACATATTTTTTTTCTTTATTTCCATCTCAATAACCATTATTTTATATAAATATTAAATTATTTAAAACTTACCAAAGATGTATTCATTATAATATATTAATATTAAGAAGTCCAAGTTTGCTTACTTCTGATAACCAGTTGAGTATTTAATGGCAAAATATTTTGGCTATAGGGAGATTTTATAACACCCTTTTGTTTATGCACTTTAAAGAACGGAGAGCAATTATTTAATGCTAGTGTTCAGCTCTCTTGATTTCTCTACTCTTATGCTGTCCAGGAATGTTGGTGCCCAAAGTGGCTGTTACTTTCACCTCAAAGTAATCCAGGTAATCATCATCACAGGTATGTTTTTGAAGCATTTAAAGCCTGTCTCCCCACTGATTCTAAGTTTGTTCGAGTAGGCAATTAACACTAAAAATTGTAAATCCACTTCCTACCAACTTGATATCTAAACACATCACATTTAAGACACAACATTCCAACCGTTTTCCACAGGGTTCATAACTATGCTATAATACAAAACGTTTCAATCTAATTTAAAAAGTTCCCATTGTCTTTAGCATTTTAAACAATTAAATTCATAATAAAAAACAAACCACATATTTCCAAAATTCAATACCAAATAATAAGCATTCTTAATCTAGAAGGAAAGAAACAAGGATTACCAAGAAGCAGTCCCAGGACTGCAAAACTCAAATCCAGCAGGGAAGACAACAAATCCTGCATATCTATTTCTGACATTGATGACATCTCAAGCAACAAAACTAGTTTCAAAGGTTTGGGTAGCCCCATCCTTCTCTCTCCATCACATGTGATGTACAGAGGATTTTTATCCTAGAAAGGCAGCAGTACATGCTCACAGCTTGCCTTGGTAGATGTCCCACAACCCTGACCTCTTGATTTCTGAGTCCTGAAGTCTCCATTGGAACTGAGGTTTCACTTTCAAAGCTTTGCACAAAGGCTTCTAAAGGCCTCTCTTCAGTATTGCAACTCTGCTCCACACTGCTTAATTGGTCCCTGGTCCACTCAAACTTGCATGTCATCCCCAGTTAGCTCTCTCTGACTTCTGGCTGTGTTCCAGATGTGAGCTCTCTGCTATCGCTCCACTGTCGTGACTACGGGACTTCCGCCATGCTCTATGACAAGATGGTCATAGACTCAGGCTCTGCAACTATAATCCCTCAATAAACTATTTTTTCTACAATTTGCTTTGATTATAGTGTTTTATCACAGTGATTGGAAAGGAACCAAGGCCATGTTTATGACCGCACTCTACAAGTTCTGAATCAGTCTTGGAGCCCTCAACAAGTAAATGTATAAAGAGAACGAGCCAGACAGGGCAGTTTTATTTAACAGTAAAGGAGAAATGTATGTCAATTCAGGTAAATTGATAGACCTGGAATTCCTTATATTTAAATACAGTGAACCAATTCTACAAAGATAACTATTGCACACTTTTTATTAATCTGTGAGATCTAGGCGTATAATGAAGATAAAAGTATATTAAGTGCATGGATGAAATTGCAACAAATCACTTAACTTTCCATAATTATTATTTATGAAGGAAGCACATCCATGCTGATTCTTTCAGTCAGATATTTTTTTTAAGTAAAGAAGGCAAGAAAATTAAATTTAAAAATTATAAACAAATTAGCTTTAATTGGTTCCATGTGAGATCCCATTGAAAGTAGACAGCAAGTGTTAAATATGTTAACAGAATTAATAATTATAGGAACACATCATGTGCAAGATGATCAGCTACCAATATGTAAAGGTAGCATGCAAAATCTGGTATGCTTATAGAAAATGAACCCTTATAAATCTATAATGCCTCCAAAAATATTTTAAAGTATAATACCTAAGATTCAAATATACCCTGAAATCTATATTGTGAGAAAAGATAATCATAACCCATGGAGGTATATACACTTGTTATTTAATTGAAAAATTCAGATAGTTGAAATGTATCTCTCCTTAATTACTGTATATATTCAAAGTGAAGGAAATAAAAACCCGAAAATGTTGTCTTTGAATAAATTAACATATTGATTCTAAATGTGGATGACAAATAATTAAACACAACATCGAGATGATTTAAAGATGAACAATGTCAAATCCTAAATTTTCTGATAGATTCAGTGAAACCGATTCCTTCACAATTCCACATTACCTGTTGTAGTAAGCTCAGAAAGTAAACAAATTTAATCGGGCTAGGAAAGCTGTAAGGAGCAAGATGCACAAGGCACCTCACTCAGTTTACAAAGCAGTGGGGGTTGCTGGAGCGATCGGGCTCCACCCAGATACCGTTTCTGTGTCACCTAGCTGGATGTAACACAAATAATAAAAACCCAGAGACAGATATTGGGGTTAGCTGAGGATCAAAAAAGCAAAACAGCCATCTATTAGAGCTCTTACTTCTAGGAATCTTCCGACTGAAAACAGAGCGAGTTCCTGTCTCATCCCACCTTATATTCCTCTCTAGATTGGTATGAAACTGGTGGTGCCCCACCACCACCAAGCCTCTATAGCTGACTAGTATGGCTGCTGGGATTACGTGTTTATCACCACTGCCTGGCTTGTATGGCTGTCTAGTGTGGTTAAGTTTGCACTCTGATATTCAGGCAAGCTTTGGTATTAGAATACTACTATAGGCTTTTTGGCATTGGGTAACCTACTCTCCTGTAAGTATACTCATAACTGCTTTACTGTGAGGAATACGAATAATTTCATTGACTTGAAAATTTGTACATTCATAGAATAATTTATTCCATCTGTCATGTATGCCATATCTGGAGTGCATAGACATTTATTTACATCTCCACATTAAAACACATCTCACACAACACTTGGGATTAGGAAATTATCTGAAATAATACATAGAAACCAGATGTGTAAACTAATGGCGATAATTTAAGTTCAAACAGAAGGACCGATATGAGTCCAAGGCCATCATGAGTTACAGGGTGAAACCGTGTCTGGATACTAAGCTGCAGCATTTTACAGAAACATTACAATTATAACATAAAACAAAAGGGAGAATTTATTTTCATTAACTTGCAGAAAAAAAAGACATTGAAAAGAATAGAGGGAGAAACTATTTGGAGTTCACATAATTGATGAGGTGTTTATATCTAGAATGCAGCATAAATGCCTTTAATCAAATAACTAAAACACAACACAATTCCAGAGGTATTTCAGTGATTCAGAAAAAGTTTTTAATCATCAGTATAGGTAGCCTGATACCAGAAGTTTCTACACATAACTATGGTTTGGCTCTCCAAAAAGACATCCCTGGGGCAAGCTGCAACACAAACATATGCTTCTGTAAAGAGATTATTTTCTGCAAAGATTTTGAAGTTTCTATTGATGGTAACATAATAATTTCATGAAAAATAAATAAGTAATGTTGCTATTCTGTTATGTATGGCCTGGAGAATTATTCAACACTTGGGAAAGATCCAGAAACGAAGCTCAGAACTTACCAAGCACAAAGGACAAGAATCTTGTTGGAATTATATTGTAAAAAAAAAAAAAAAAAACAAAAATGGAAATGAGAGAGACCTGGTCCCATAGACTGGATCCTGTGAACACACTTTGTTTGCTATGGTCCTTTGGCATTTTTGTTTGAGCTCCCTGGGAAGGTAGAAAATTATTTTACATTTAATCAAATTTAAGTACAATCAAGTTGTATTGAAAGTAGTTCAGACAGATTTAATGATCTATTGTGCATTCTGAAAATCTTCACCATTTCTATTTTCCTAAGCTTTCTTTGCAATTAGCCATCTGACTATAATTTAAATTGAGCCCTTGGGAAAATTTGCCCTTTTTAGGATTAAGCAGATTCACATTAGGAAGCATATTTTTGGACTACAGTTGTTTTCTACAAAGGGCTTTGGCTGAATCAAGAAACTATCTCAAAAATAAAGAAAACATTGACAATGAAAAATAAGAGGATGCCACGTTAGGAAGGGAGGAAGAGGGAAAGCCTTGGTGAGTTGGTGGTGGGATTGGGTGACTATGTGAAAAATATATTCTATAAATGTATGAAATTCCCAAAGCAGTAATAAAAATAATATGTGAAAAATACATACTATGAAGGTTTTAGATAAAAAAGGATTTATTTCTTCCTTTCCTGTAAGCTTATAAATAAGTTTTAAAGGAGCTGCTTTGGTTTATATTGAACATAAGAATATCAGTGACATGATTAATTTGAAACAGATTTTTTTTTTAATTTAAGGAGGTTCCACAACTCACATTTCATTGTCTGGTTCTATAAATCTGGTCAAATCCCATTGCCTGGAGAGATCATAGCTCTTAACAGGGAATCTACTGCTGTGATAAATATTCATGCTGGCAAATCGCCCTCTAAATCTTTATGTTTACTTTGGTCAGAAAAGCTTCTTGTTGTATGAGGTAGTAGTTATTATAGAGGCTTGTAACTGGCAAAATGCGATGTATGAATACCTTTGAGTGTATAGTTGTGGATCAGTCATCAATATCTATCTCACACTCTTCATGGTTTAGGGGTCTCCACTGAAGAGGAGCAGAGAAGAAGTTCCAGCCTGCAGATGGGGAAGAGAAAAGTGAAACACCGGCATGTGGAAAGGAACTGGCTTTTAACTGTGGTAAACTCTACAAGAGTGGCACAAGATATAGCCATTCAAAATTCCAACATGAATGGAAGTCCGATATCCCAGGCTTAGTGCAGGAGTTGTAGACAGTTGATGGCTGTGGGCAATTCTTGGAGCATGTGATCAGGGTTCCCTAAACCTTCTGAGCCTTTGAAGGGACATACCCTCAAAAAGACATAAACAAGTACACATAACTAATATAATAATGTAAATAAGTAAATAATTTGAGAAAAGAATTCTTATTAAAAGGGGAACTGAAATATATTTAAATTAAAAATAACACAATGTTACAGAACTTATAATAATTTTGGAGATCAGTAGTTGAACGAATTCATAGGTAAAATAAAATCTCAAAACCTTGAATTTGCAACAGTATGTTGAAGAGTTGATTGGTAGTTTCAAATTTACATTTTGTTATAAGCCTAAGACAGTGTAAAAATAGAACCCAATAAATTTCCCTTTATTATGCATACCTTCTTCCTTTGTCTGGAATCTGAATTTTTACTATTACTGTATATAATCATTTTCGTCCTTTGCCTGTTCCATACCAAAGACAGAGTCTCATTTCTGAATGATCTGCTCTTCAAGCAGTGTTTCCATGTTTTTCTCAAACTGCAAGAAACTCTCAAAAGGCAACCAGACTCTTGTGAATATCAAATAATATAGTAAGGAGAAAAAAATCTACATTCCTTTATATTAACAACCGGATTCACAAAAATCAGTAGGCAAAATGTTTGTTCATGATTTTAAAATACAAATCTAAAAATATATCCTACGATCGAGAACTTATTTCAGGAAAACCAATTTTGGAATTTTTACATGTTAATCAATATGAATAAAATACATACTAAAAAGGAAGATCTTTCCCATATGAATCATGTACAGGTGATTGGAAAACTAATTAAATATTATTGAAGTGAAATTTCTGCCAATTTGAGCAAATTTGCAAGTCATAATTGCAGTTATGTCGTACTAATCTTGCAAACATTTGAATGACTGATTTGATTATATTATCTTTGCTTCATTATTTTAATATGTTTGATTTTTGATGAAATATGAAACATGTATTTACCAGGTGAGAATGAGTTTGAACAGATCCTCCTGCTGAGAGAGGGAAAGACAAATGAAGACAGCTGAAATGACAAGCAAAGTCCATGCTTCAAGAGCTTACTGTAGCTCTGCTTCCTGGCAGAGACAAGGCATTTCCTTTTTCACAGTTTCGGGTCTTCATTTGTGAGAAAGAAATAAGGAATGGAAATTAGGAAAGATAAATCATGACTTCAGATCTGTTCACTTAAGGCGTCTTTAGCTGCAGATGGCAAAACATTTTATGAAATTTCTTTTAAAGATTTTGTGGTGGGTCTTAAATTTACATGTCATTTTCTCTCTCCATTGTTATCTATTTTTTACAAATAATTTCTTAGAGGCATGAAATACGTATTTCGGCATTGCTTCTGTATATATTTTAATATTATAAAAATGTATCACTTTATCGATGATTTGTCTAGCTAGATACATCTGTATAGACAGAAACATTAAATTTCTCCACATAATCGGGAATTCATACATTTAACTCCTTTTTGATTCAACATATAAGGACCGATATGTACTATTTCTTACCTATATAATAATGAAAGGCAATCTATAAATTCAACGCAATCCCCATTAAAATCCCAACAAAATTCTTTACAGACCTTGAGAGAACAATAATCAACTTTATATGGAAAAACAAAAAACCCCAGGATAGCCAAAACAATCTTATACAATAAAGGAACTTCTGGAGGCATTACCATCCCTGACTTCAAACTCTGTTACAGAGCTACAGTATTGAAAACAGCTTGGTATTGGCATAAAAAGAGAAGTTGACCAATGGAATCGAATAGAAGACCCGGATTTTAACCTTCAAATCTATGAACAACTGATTTTCGATAAAGGAGCTAAAAGTACACAATGGAAGAAAGAAAGCATCTTCAACAAATGGTGCTGGCATAACTGGATGTCAACCTGTAGAAGAATGAAAATAGATCCATATCTATCACCATGCAAAAAACTCAAGTCCAAATGGATTAAAGACCTCAATATCAATCTGAACACACTGAACCTGTTAGAGGAGAAGGGAAGTACTCTACAACATATGGGCACAGGAGACCGCTTCCTACGTATAACCCCAGCAGCACAGACATTAAGGGCAACGTTAAATAAATGGGACCTCCTGAAACTGAGAAGCTTCTGTAAAGTATTGGTCATAATATTTTATTACAGCATAGAAACCCTAGCTGAGATCGATGTATATTTTACATATTTTTATGAATTGCAAGAATAGCCCATTTTTTTTCTTTTCCCATTAATTTCTTCATTTAACTAATGTACAGACTATTGGGTTTTCTTGATAAAAGCAAAAGTGCAACTTCCATCTTTGTATTTTTCCTGTAGTATATCAAGTGTTTAGTCTGTTGGCTGCTTTTCTCATATTTTATTCTAATAACTTATATCTTGACTTAAATTTACTCTTGCTGGCCTAGGCATGAGAACAGATTTTATGCCATTTGTGTTCCCAATTGTTCTTTCCTTTCAAAGGGCATCAGGTGCAGTCACACATTTTCTTTTTACCTTTGTTTTGGCAAAACTTTCATATCAATAAATATTTTCCACCTATTATATATTGTCGAAGTGGAACTAAAACAAAAGGTTTTCTGATTCATTTAAGAATGAAATAAAGAAAGCTATTCTTTAATAAAGTCTTCTTCCAACCTTTAGGAATAAATGTGCAACTTCTCAAAAAGAAATCAGCCCCTTGGACTTCAAAAACCGTGATGACTTTTCCCGGGGCTTGGAAACAACCATGCTCAATACACTTTCTAAGGAAAAGAGTGGTCTTAATTTCAAGTTTTGCAAAAGAGTAGGCTCCTGATACATGTCAGAGGGGACATATGCCTAAGTTACAAAACAACCTCTTGTATAAAAGGTTAGATAAATCTCCTTTAGATAAAGCTCACTAAATAATAAGTGCTCTGTTTATCAGATAAATTGAGGAGTAATATACACAACAATCCATTCCGGTAAACCTGCTCCTTGAAAACTTCTTATTGTTCATCTTGAGAACATCTAAACAAAGGCATCTTTCTGCCTGTCTGTATAGATCGCTGGGATTCCTTTCATTTTCTGAAATTGTTTTCCCCGAATGCCTGATGCAGCTCATTTTGTCTATTGAAACTAAGTGAAGAAACTATTGACTTTGTCTTTTGACTTTACAGAAGGATTCTTCTGAAAGCAAGATTGTTTCTTTTATCATTATATTTTCTCCAAAACAGTATTTTTCTTAATGTTCATCTAGAATTTCTAACTTTTTAATTACAGTATTTATACACTTAGATTTATTTCTGATTCTACATATATGTGTATATATGAGGGCACATACATGCCACAGCATGCAAGTGGACATTAACAGACAACTTTAGAGAATCTGTTCTACAATGTCTTCCTGAAAATTGAATTTAGAATGCCAGACCTAGAAATAAGCACTCTTAGACACTCAGAAATATCTCTGGACCCATTTAGAAATTTTAAAAATTTCCCCTGTCTTTAGTTCCTTGGTGAAAATTCAGGTTTAGCGAATGTTTGCTTTATTTTCTATGTTAATTCAGTTAAAATTATATCTGTTCAAGATATTATAATTTTATGCTACAGGATATTGACTCCCAGGCCATTGAATAAGAAAGAGTAACTCTTGATTTAGAATTAAAGTTTAGTCAGTTAAGTATTTTTGGGGGATGTTAATATCTGTTATTTTCATCAGTGGTAGAAAAACAGACACGGTTACCTAAGGTTTAAATGAGTAAATGTGTTTTGCTTTGTTTTGTTTTTACATGTGAGTGAGAGAAATAAAGGAAAGAAAAGGTTAAATAAACATTAATGACATCATTATGTTGGTATAGAAGACTCATCAATTCTCCCTTCCAAAAATAATTGTTATTACCCAAAATTACCTCACAATTCTCTTGCAATCAATACAGTTACATTAGTGATGACAGAGTAAGGAGGCAGTTGGCAATAATAATATAATTTTGCTAAAGGACAGACAGTAACACTGTACACTATTTTATCAAGGACATTCATATCCAATGGGCTAATATCTAATTAGCCATTACCTAATACCCTTAATTGAAATAACAAATCACAGTTTACACTGCTTTTCAGAGTAGAGCTGGGGCATTCTTGTTATAAAAGTGCATTAATCAGAATTAGATGAGTTAATATTCGTAATGGGACCAGAGAGTGGCTGGAAAGATACATTCCATGACTGCATCAATACAAAGTTCTGTTATCTTAACGAAAACAGAGTTTTAAGGTATGTGTTTGCTAAAAAAAAAAATTTAAAAATGACTTCATTCATGACTACAGATGTAACAGAAGGACAATAAAGTCTGATATCTCTGACTTCATTTGGTACCTGTCTCCTTTGTTTTAAACTTTGGATTGCATTACTCCTAACTTAATCATGTGGGTACACTAGTCATATACAGAATAACAATATGAAGTTGATAATAGAATTTGATTCATGACTGAAGACATCAAAATAAAAGTAGTAAGCTAACTTCAACATATTGTTAAACACTATTTTTATATCATCTTATTGCAAACTCTTAGCAAGCTTTCTTTAGACATATCCTGAGCCCTTCCATGATGGACAAATTACCTCCATAATGTGAATGAAGGCTGCTTCACTAACCATATCGTACAATTCAAACTGGCTCCAATGCCCACTTCACTACCGCCAGTGTAAATATAATCCTGAGAAATAACGATTCTCTACCAGACAACTTTGTAGTAGGCAGCCATCACCTCTGCATGGAAAGGAGTTTGCCTCCTATGAACAGTGACAGTTTCGATGGCACTTGCAAACTCTGTATGATCAGGAGTGAGATGACTATCAATCAGAACAGACACTGCGCAGGAGGGCAGGGCTACATATACCTCTTGCCACTCTTGCCTTACGAGGTGATGCCTCTTCTACTACCATGTTACCTAGAACACAGGATTTTTCGTTTTATTTCCAACATCAATTTATAGATTGAATTTCATTTCTTCTAGTCATAGTTCAGTTTTTTATTCCATTACCTTTTCTAGATATGTGGCCAGGATTCCCACAAAGTAATGTTCTTTATTGCCTACGACTTAAGTAGCTAACTGTGTAAAGGGGAAGTGAATTGGGAAAAACAATAGACATAAGCTCATTTCTATTAGCATTCATCATTCTGTTGCAAATTTTTTGAAAATCTAGTTTTCACAAAGTTTTCCCAAAAGAAAACAAAGAAACATCTAGTCACCCCATATAGAGAAGGCAATGACATATTCGAGAAAGTATTCTGCCATAGTCCAGTTTATCGAACCAATAATGCTGTTGGTGTGATTTAGAGGGTATGTGTGACTTAAAGACCATTTATAGCATCAGTAAATCCTCCTGGCGGCTGACAGACACATGACCAAAATGTTCCATCTGCAGATATGGCCATTCACGAAGGCTGCACCAGTGTAGAATACCCTGGCAAAAGTCCAGGACACTATTTTATGAAAGAACTCTCAGTCATTTGTTCTTGGGCAGTAAGGGAGTCTTGTAAGGATGTAATGAAAGTTCCTGAGACTCATGAACCTTTTTACTTCTTCTGGGAGTGAATATTATCCAATTTGCACTGCTCAGACTCTTGTGGAAGTGATCACTGCTCCTCTGACTTAAGACACTAAAGTAATGCAGACCTATGGTGTTATTTGGAATTTTATATTATTAAATATATAAAGCAAAGTTGTGGAGTGCCATAAATTCATTTTTCTTTAATCCATTTGACTAATAGCTACTGAAATATAACTTTATCTATACTTCGTGCATTATATAAAGACTTCAATCCAATTTTATATTTTGATATGCATATGATAAGTAAACTTGTTCATTAGTTAGTGTGATTTTGTTTGTTTTTATAGATTGCACCCACAGAGTCTACAAGCCATTCTCTAGAGAAACCCTAAATGTTAAAATGTCTTGGCCAAGAACGTGATATCAAGAATCTCAAGAACAAAACTAATTAAATAGTCACTGAAAAAATATTGATTGGAAACTTTCATAAGAGCTAATTATCGTGATTTTAGCTTCACACTTTTGTTGCTGAATCTAAGTATTTGTTTGAAATAAAGACGAAAGATAGTATAGAAATGACTCAAATATTCTACCAATAGTAACACTAAAGATGGAATGTTACTGTTCTTTCTGATACCCATTGAGAAAAGTACTCACAAAAAATACTCATTTCTTCTTTAAATGCATTTTACTGTTCTCTGTTTATAGTCTTGAAAGTAATATAGAGCAAAAAATAATACATCAGTTAAAAGTTTAAAATGCTTTTTCTCTTTGCATCTCACACACAGCTCCCTTTAAAATAATTAAGAATCTACCTTGCAAGTTCTCTATTTGTAAAAAGAAAACTTTACTAGTTCACAGACTCAGTAAAAATATCTTAGCATTTGTGTACTACAAGTTTAAATTTCTCTTAGTTATTTCTTCTGTTATTACAAATACCAATCATCTCAATAATCTCCTGTAACCCTGGCATAATAAAATTCCATTTTCAGATCCCAGGGAAATGATCTGAGGACAATTATTAGTTCAGTATCTAAGTAAGAAGTTTATATTATACAAAATTATGTGGACCACTGGCCAGACTTTGTGAATCATGCCATTTCAACATATGTGCTTGTGTGTTCCATGAGGAATCTCAGAGACACAGTACTCTACCAGTTACCCATCAGTAATATCATGCATAAATATCATGCATTTGTTTTGTTAGCAGACTTTCAATTGTATATCGGTAAGATGTTATGAATGCCATGTTTTTATTACCAAAACCTTAAAAAATGGGTATCTGTGCATTCTACACAAATAAATGGGTTATCCAGGTTCTCAAGCACCCCTTAATTAATCCTGCACCTTAAACTCCAATTATTTCTCTCATATCTTGTTTGAATCTGAGCAACAACTGTTCTAATCTTACAGACTCATTTCCAGGATCTGCTAAATTATTGTACTATAAATAAAAATAATCGTTTAAACTTCTACCCTCACTTCTCAATGATTATGGCACTCAGGGTTGATACTGTTACCACGGAAATGTCAGCTCAATTATTTTTAGAGTAATTAGCTTCATTATACATGTAAGGTACATAGATATAAAATTCAGTTTCTTGATTTAAAGCTGCATCAGTAGCAATCAAATTCAAATGGAAAGAGGTTCACACCTGCTACCCTCATCGTTCTTCATTTTTTATAGCAAAATATACTTTGCAGGATGTAAACCATGATTATCAGCATGAAACTGGTTGTGAAATATTGTCAGAATATATCTAGTATTTATCACTTCGAAATTGCCTACTATAATTTCTTGTAATTGGAAATACAACACAAAAAATACAAAAAGTTATTTTATCCCCCTGTTTCTGAAGAGATGGCTATACAAAGAGGCTACATGATTTGGTCTGGTAGAAGCGTGGCATAAGACTGTGGTGTTTTCTCATAATGATTCCTGCTACATCAATTCATTTCATTCACAGAACACAGAAATTCTGTGTATCAACTAAAAGCCTTTCTGAGATCAATCTCAATATTCCATTACATGAGAAATTTCACATAAGAAACACAAGTGAATTTCCAGCTATATGTGACATGTTAAGAGTTTGAAAGAAAATAAAATACAATTTAAAAACAATAATATGCAAATGCATTCTTTAGGAATGATTTAATTTAAATGTAGATTGATAATACATGCTCTTGACTGATGCAAAGGTGGAATTAAAAGATAAAGAACCTCAGTTCTAGATTCTTGTGAACCTTAAGTAAAAGTGACTAAAATGCAATTGCAGAGCCTGCGCGGGTCTGCACTAGATGCCCTGCATGCATGTTATGGTTGGGTAGCTTCGTCCTGTGGTACTACCAGCAGTGGGATTGAGGGTATCTCTGACTCTTTTGTCTGTTCTTGGGAATCTTTTTCTCCTACTAGATTGATTTTTCCCGCCCTGATATGAAGGTTTGTGCCTAATCTTATAGCCATGTTTGTTTGATATCCTTGGAAGGCCTGCTCTCCTCTGAAGGAAAATGGAGGAGAGGGAATCTGGAGGAGAAGAGAGGTAGAGGAGACTCGGAGAAGTTGAAAGAAAGGAAATTGTAGTTAGAATGTATCGTATGAGAGAAAGATAAATAATCAAAAGAAAGAAGAGATGCTGAAGCTAAAATGAAGAACAGTAGACTTTGCTTTTTTGTTTATGTACAATGTGCTTGCTTCAAGGCTTGTAATTGAAATCCTTTTCTAAAACAGATATTGAAATACAGTAAAATTTTAAAATCAGAAAACCACTGGCCAAAACCAAAACAAAACAGCAAGCTCTGCAGGCACAACAAATAGATCAACACAGAGTTCAAATTTGCCTTCTGGTTTGTCTTCTTACAGCATCACCAATCAAGAAAATACCTCCCAGACACACCAAAACTTTCTGATGGAAGGAATTCTTGGTTGTGTATCCTTCATCCTATGCATATCTAGGTTACTATAAAGTATGTCAAGCTACTTACTATACTTCCCTTCCCTAAGACATGTTTAAATGCACTTAGTTTTTTTGATGACTCAATTCCTTAGAGAGTCTATATTTTAAAAGCTATTTACTTTCTGTCACAAATAACATTTATTTATCAATTATTCAGAATTCTGTTATTAATCAATGCATTTAAACTTAGAAGAGGCAGGGTGAAATTATTGTGTGATTAATAAGAAGCGATGTGAGGTCTTTTCACTATCAAAGAGATAGTAATAGCCATAATTTGTCTTCCTCAAATAATTACAAGAACACTATTAATAATATCTACCCTCTTGGTCTTTGTCTTAGTCTTTAATTGCTGAGCCATTTAAACAATATTTGTGTGTCCAAAAGTTATTACTCATTCAGTAACAATCTTGTACAGCAGATCTCTAGGACTTGTTTATCTAGCATAACTGAAAAATTTTTATGTATATTAGAAGTCACTTTCTTGTATATTTTTATAAGGAGCAGAGAAATCTCTGAGAGAGTGGCTAACTAGTTGATTATATCCTAATTATTATTTTATCAATAGAAACACAATCTTGACCAGGGCTCCAATGTCCCAGACCAAAGAAAATGATGATGCTTTTTCTTAGGGTTAGGTTAATGGATCTAGCAAAGTTTTGCTCTATTCCGTGCATGGATGCTAACAGTATGTGCAGAAGACATTGAGGCCACAGATTTTTCCTCCAGCAGGCTCACAGAGAAGACTGGTCACCCTAGAAAAGCCTATTCTCCTTCAGTTGTTTGCTGGAGCCTTACCTCCTCACTGAGATTCATACAATAAACCCTACTCCTCAATTCAGATGTATGAAATAAATGCACAGAGTTTCGCTGCGTGATGCTGGGCCACCTCCACCAAAGCATACTACTCATTTGATTCTAGTCTTTCCATTTGTGTTTTGATTGTTTTTTAATCATTCTTCATTGTCCCATTTGTATCAACTATTAAGCTGTACAATGTATTGATACCTTTTTTGCAAACACCAGAAATCATTCTTCGTATGCCACACAGATATTTCATATAACAGTATTGATACTTGTGTGAATTGATTATGTATCTCAGCTTGATGGTAAGGTTTACTCAAGGCACAACAACGACATATAACCTTTCTTTCACCTCGATTATCTCCTACAATTAAGTGCATTTTCTACAGCTGTTGTCTGAGCTCTATGAAAACATATTAGGATGATAATGAGTAAAATTACCAGTCTATTGTTGAAGGGAACCTATATTGCTATGGTCAGTGTGTAAATACTGTGGATGTTTCTCAAAAATTGTAAAATGAAATTTGAATATTATTCAGCATTCTGACATCTGAATATTCTAAAAATCTGGATAGTAAGGCCAAATGATATTTATATTTCCATGCTCATTACAAGTTAAATGGTAATGAATTAATAAAGAAATTCAATTTTCAAATATAAAATTTTAAACATCTTTTCTAGCAGTATTGGAAAGATATTTCAATTTTCATAAGCTATAAAAATGCAAGTCAAGCTATACTAGTTGGATTTATATGTGTTGTTTCAAAACTGGTGAATGTATCCTCATTGTTGTGGTTTTAAAGAAAATAGCACGCAAGGGGAGTGGCACTAGGAGGAGGTGTGGCTATGTTCGAGTAGATCTGGTCTTGTGGGAGGAAGTGTGTCACTGTGGAGGTAGGCTTTGAGGTCACATATTTGCTCAAGATATTGCCCAGTGTCTATGTCTCCTTCCTCTTGCCTACATATAAAGATGTAGCCAGCACATGGCTGCCTGCACACTGCTATGCTCCTTGCCATCACCCTAATTAAATGTTTTCATTTATAAGTGTTTCCATGGTCATGGTGTCTTCACAGCAACAGGAACCCTAACTAAGCAGAAGATGGTACCAGGGACTGGGGTATTGCTGTGATAGGACTGACCATGTTTTTTAGAGAAATTGGACTTTGGTACTTTTGGTTTTGAAAGCAGTGGAATGCTTTAAGCACTGCTTCATGGGTGATACTAGAAAAGACATAGAAGGCAATGGTGCCGATAATGATTTGAACTGTGGGGATCAAGGTTTCAGAGAAGAATATTAGTATGTGTCCTAGAGACTGGTTTTGTAATATTTTGATGAAGAATGTTGCTGCTTTTTACCCTCGTCCAAATTATTTGCCTGAGGCTAAAGAGTTTTGGATTAATTCCATTGGCAGAGAAAAATCTCAAACCAGTCTAGTATTCACTCTGGTGTGTAGATACTAGTGGTAATGCTGATGAAGATTTGTAAAGAAACGGAGCAAGTTAAACAAATAAAAACAAAAAATGTACAGATTGAGAAGGAGCACCAGGAAGTGGAATAGAGCTAAATCTTTTGTTCAAGGAGATAAATGGATTAAGAAATGGAATAAAGGGGAATGATGGCTTCAGGGCAACATCCGACCCAGCTAAAATTCCAATTAGTGAAAAGGAATTAAGAAGTTTAGAGTCAGATGTGGTGGTGCATGCGTATAATTCCAGGACTGGGAAGACAGAGGCTGAGTGATCTCTGAATTTGAGGTCAGCCTGCTCTACACATCCAGTTTTGGGACAGTCAAACTTAGGCAATGAAAGACAGAAAGCCGAGAAAGAGGAAAATGAATGAAGGGGCCATGTTCCAATCCCAGAAAGCATCAGAATTTGGCAGATTTGACCACATCGTTCTGACTGTTGAATTAACAATTAAAGAAATACATTATGGAATTTGCCTTCACAACTAAGGAACTAGTCACTGAGGCCAGGCATATGTCAGGTGTGGCATTGAATGGAGACCAAGAGAGGCCATTATGTGAAGCTGTGAAGTTGAAGCCTGGATTGCCGTAGAGACCCCAAGATGTTGGAAATGCCAAAGCCATGAGATTCCTGACAAGAATAGCTGCTAACAGGGAGTCGGAACAGCCCAAGAGAAAGAGCTATATTGCAGTCCACAAAGCTAAAAGGAGTAGGAGATCTGAAGAACATTTTGACAACTGATATGGAGAGTCAGATTTTGGAGTTTGCCCAACTGGTTTTTGCTCCCTTTCCTACATTTTGTAATGGTAATGTAGATCTTGTGCCATTATATGCTGGAAATACGTGATCTGCTTTTATTTATTTTATTTTTCAGGGGATTTTTCAGGAAATTGCCATAAATCTAAGAAGAAACTTTTGAATTTGGACTTTGAAACAAGCTTGAGATTGTTATAGACTATGGGGACTTTTGAAGTTGGACTGAATGCATTTTTGCATCAGGATATGGCTATAAGCCTTTGGGTAGCAGGGAATGAAATGTGGTGGTTTGAAAGACCATGGTTCCCCAACGGGAGTGCATCATTAGGAAGTGTGGTCTTGTTGGAGCAGGTGTGTTACTGTGGAGGCGGGCTTTGAGGTCTCATACATGCTCAAGATGCTGCACAGTGTTGTACTCCACTTCCTGCTATCTGAGTATCAAGCCATAATCAGCACAAGTCTGCCTACACTCTTTAACATTCTCTGTCAGGACAATAATAGACTGACCCTCTGACAATGCAAGCCACACCGATTAAATGTTTGTCCTTTGTAAGAGTTGCCCTAGTCATGGTGTCATTTCACAGCCGTAGAAACCCCAGCGTTGACATTCATTGCAGAAATTTGCGTCTCTCAAAACAGATGTGTCCTGTGCTCAAAGGATTTCCAGTGCGTTCACCCATTGAGAAGGTGGGACAGATCGAATGGGAGACCACCAAGTCCAGTTGGAATGAGACTGATGGAACAGGGGACCAAACCGGACTCTCTGAATGTGGCTGATGGTGGAGGAGGACTGAGAAACCAAGGACAACGGCGATGAGCATGAACTCTACAGCATGGACGGGCTCACTGTGAGCCTTGTCAGTTTGGTTGCTCACCTTCCTGGACTTAGGGGGAGCTAGGAGGACCTTGGACTTAACATAGTGAAGGGAACCCTGATGGCTCTTTGTCTTGGAGAGGGAGGGAGGGGGGGGTATGGGTGGAAGGGAGGGGAGGGAAGGGGGAGGAGGAGGGGAGGAGATGGAAATTTTTAATAAAAAAATGAGGGGAAAAAAAGAAACCCTTGCTTAATGTAGATACAAAGAAGGACTCTTAAAATTTTAGATTTGTCAATGATTCAAATGTCATTTTACTCAAGCAAAAGTAGTTTCTGAACTGGCACATAAGCGATTTCATTGAAGTAAATTGTTTTTTTTTTTCTTTTTTAGCATCTTTCTGTGGTTGGAGACTAGTCAAACCATATCTTGAAGTGTGAAAGTAGAGTATTTTTATTGAATGGTGCCAGCTTTTGTATAAATTTTTACGGAAAAAATAAAAAAATAAAGGTTAATATTTAGAATCGGCTAGAAACCACAACCCAGGTTCTGGAATTCATACAGTATTTCTTTTAGAAGATAGACTCAGTAACTTTACAAGGTAGAATGAGATTGGACATAGTTATCATGCACATATCAAGAGTGCACTGTGAATGCATCTGGTGATGAAATCGACATCACACAGGATAGAAAACATAACACTGAACATTCTGTTAGAGAAACAGACAAAATGATTCATGGACACAGTAAATACTATGTTTACTATTTTATAGCAATATAACACATTGTATAGCATGATAATGTTTTGTGTGAATGATTCAGGGTTTTATTTTTGCTGTTATGTGACCTAAGTAGCAAGCAATTGATTCATGAACACATAATACACAATTCTATGTGATTGCAGATCTTTCTAATCTACAAATTAAACTGAAATTTCATTATAAGAAATTTCTATACAGTGGGTTTTCTTTAGTACTGGTACCACAAATATACACACACACACACACACACACACATACACACACACACACACATATACATACATACACAGGTGTGTGTATTTATGGTAATATATATATATGTATATATATATATATATATATATAGAGAGAGAGAGAGAGAGAGAGAGAGAGAAAAGGAGGGAGAGAGACATATATGTGTGCAAGTGTGTGTGTATGTGCTTCTGTATAAGTCGCAAATTCTATATCTGTTCTATGAGCATCACTTCTCCATTTCTCTCACTGTGAGTATAATTTAAGTAGCAAACTTTGTGGATCTAAGCTAAGGTCAAAGTGTTAATTTTTTATTCAGCTATTATTAACTTAAATGGCAGAGTGAATGCTAGAACACTGATTAAAAATTCAACTAATTATTTAATAAATTGAAAAGTGGTTGAGAGATTTACTAGAAGACTACTAATGAAAAGCATTTTAAAAACTTTTAAATGTGTTTTTCACAGAATGAGATATAAATCAATGGATTCAAACAAAAGGAGGTTAATTGCAGATTCAATGAGGTCCTTCTGTAAGATGACCTCATCTCTAAGGTCTAACGCCTATATTCTAAAACACATTACATAACCGAGGCCAGGTTTTATTTATATACTGAATAGTAAATGTCTAATAAAAACACCCCAAGTCTCTCTGTGCATATTTATAATGTTTATAAGCTTGATGCAATCCAACATGGATAGATAAGTGTCCTCAAATCAGGCTCTCATTAACTCACAAAAGTGTAATAGAGGGTTAATATGAACTAAGATGTCCAGATGGACTTTCTTGTGTTTTTTGCTTTTTTCCCTCTCTCTAGCCATAGACTTTTCCTAAAGTATTTTATGTCTAGTGATTCTAGAAAAAAAGCAACAGCAGAGTTAGGTTCTGCTGCTGATAAGTTGAAATCTGTAAGTATCATGATTAGTGTCACATTCCAAGGAAGAGGTTTAAGAAATGTAATATGCTGAGATTACTCTATTCAAAGATGCTGGTGGCCATCTCAGAGAAACAATAGGTGACATTTGAAGGTCAATGTGTTAGCCCACCAGGAGGAAACATCCTGGTGGGTCAATCTCAGATAGGCAAGACCCCTGAGACCACAGATGTGGGAAAATCTTTTGCTTCTGTCGTGCCTTACATGTTTGCTAATGCTGTCTTTCTCTGGTATCTGGCATGGTGAGAATGGGAGTGTGAGATCCCTACTGCCTGTAATATTTGTGTTTATCTCATGGAAACATCCTGTTCTAGTGGGCATTTTCCCTGTGATTTATTGGGAAGATGATTCCCTCCTAGGCTGTACTCTCTGACTAATAATAATAATGCAAGTTTATAAAGAGTTTTTGGTGAATAAAAATACATACAAGGAAATGTTACACAGCTGGGGCTCATGAAATTCATCTAAGGAGCTGCAAAGATCACAGTCCCAGTTGATAATCATGGAAAACAGTTGAGTCCCAGGAGCAATGTTGGCTCAAATTCCTTTAACCTTAATGCTGAAAGATGTAGTACCAGGTTTCAATGTGCATCATTAGCTGAACAAAAGCCATATAACAACTTCAGGTTAGATCAGGTGTTTTGATAACAGCTTTGAGGTTTGAAAAACCCAAGAAAAGAATCCAAAGTTTTAAAAAGTCACATAGTTGAGTGAGGAACTCTTTAAGGTTGGGGAGCAAAATCAAAACAGCCCAATTATTGATGACCAAAGCTAATGATTAATTCCTTATACACATTTATGTTCTCAATCTCCTGAAATCTTAAACTTGTAACATTTAAGTTAATAATTAGCTCAATAAAAAGTTAACACTTTGACCTTAGCTTAGGTCCACAAAGTTTTCTACTTATATTATACTCACAGTGAGACAAAGAGAGTATTGATGATGTCCATAGAACAGATATGGTACACAAGCACACACACACACACACACACACACACACACACACACACTCTAGTGTGGCGCTGCGGGCAGGCCTGCTTTTCATCCTGCCCAGCTCCCGGCCACCGGCTAGCTTATACCTCGAAATAACATCACACAAATTGTATTCTTTTAAATACTGCCTGGCCCATTATTTTTTGCCTCTTACTCACATCTTGACTAAACCATATCGAATAATCTGTGTAACACCACAAAGTGGTGTCTTACCAGGTAGATTCTAGCATACGTCCATCTTGGGCTGGAGCTTCATCGCATCTGTCTCCCTGAGGAGAGGCACGGTGGTCTGACTAACTTAGGAGAGGCATGGCATCTGACTGAGCCATCTACCTCACTTCCTTCTTCCTGTTCTGTCTACTCCACCCACCTAAGGGCCGGTCTATCAGATGGGCCAGGCAGTTTCTTTATTAGCCAATGAAATCAACTCAAACAGAAGACTCTCCCACATCATTTCCCCTTTTTCTGTTTAAACAATAAAAAGAAGGCTTTAACTTTAACATAGCAAAATTACATATAACAAAACAGTTATCAAGCAAGAATTATAGTTACAATATTTATATCTACTTTATCTTTTATTATAACTAAGGAAAACTATAACTATCTATCCATTCTTCAACTCCATCAAAGACTCCAGAAGGATATAATATTACCTAGGTGAACAAGAAGTAAGCTACTTTCAAAACTCTAGAAATCACAGAGACATCTTGCTACATGGACAGTCACCCAAAGTTCTTTTGTATCATTGGGGCATCCATCTTCAACCTTCAGGTCCATAGTTTCCAGCAGACATTTCCACGAAGCAGGAAATTTCGAAGGCAGTTCAGTCAGTTTCTGCTGTGTCCTGCAGAATGTCTCACAGACTCTTTCATGAATCAGGAACCCCGAAAGATCATCTCACTTTTAGGCAACTTCAGCAGTCCTCTCTCTGAGGGTTCTTTGTGTCCAGTTTATGCCAATAGTCCAGGCAAGAGCAGTTTCTTGCCAAAATGGCTATCAAACTCCATAAGTAGCCTCTTCGATGCCCATCATCCTCTTGAAGTAGCTTGTGCTGCCAGGAGCAGACATGTCTCATTGTCATGAAAAGCCCTAAGTTATTAAAACATCTAAAATGTGGTATCCTGTACTCTTTGAAAGATATGAAGAATGCTTATGTAACTTAAATATATCTCTATATATCTAGAAAATCTAACTAACATAACTACAAGTTTTACTATTATTGATGACTATCCATTAACAACCTCTATACATTACATTTTTAAATGAACTACAGAATCACAGTACCTTAATCAGTATCAGAAATATACATATACATATAACAAAATTGACCTTAAATTTATATCAATAGAGTAAAATTTATACCAATGTAAATTATTCATATCTATATCATTTCCCCCTTTAAATGTAAAAGATTTATAAACAATATTTGGGAATATGGACGTAGTTATTTCTCTCCAAACTGCTTCCTGCTGAATGGGGACGCTGTTAATCAGATCTTTCATGGTGTAACCTGTATGCCAGGTTCATCTCAGTCATCAGTTGGGTGAAGTAATTTTCTGAAGTTGTTCACAGCAACCTTTCAGGAGGTCGTGGTCTATCATACCATATTGGGATAGATGCAATCCATAGGGTCTCATTTTCTGTAAAAACAAAAGAAGAATCTCTTTTCCAAAGTATCATATCCTTAAATCCAAATTCTGAAGTCCAGGTATTTTCAAAATATCTATCTTGGATTAGTTCAGCAGCATGTGTAAACAAATATCTTTTAGCAGCTGTTGCTCCTTCCTCAGCATTCAAACAATTCAAAGAGAGCATACAGTATAGTATATACATATAGTATACATACATACATATAGTATACAGCATCAAGATTTTCTGTGTATTTTCCATCTTTGTGCGGCTTTATTTTAACCTCTATTTCGTTTATTTTTACTTTTATTTTTTGAGACAGGTTCTCTGTATATCTTTGTCCTGGAATAACTCTGTAGACCAGGCTGTCCTTGAACTCTCAGAAATCCGTCTGTCTCTGCCTCCCCAGTGCTGAGATTAAAGGTGTGTACTACAACACCTTGAACTCAGAGATCTTTCCGTCTCTGCCTCCCAGGCATTCGGATTAAAGGTGTGTCCTGCCACACCTTGAAGTCACAGAGGTCAATCTACCTCTGCCTCCCAAGTGTTGGGATTAAAGGTGTATACCACCACAACAAACTACTTCCTTTTTCTTTCTTTCTTTCTCTTTTTTTTTAACTGTAAGAACTTTAACTTTTAGCCTGCATGTATTTTTAACTCACTGCAAACCATTTAGGGGTTTTCTTTGTCTTTGAATCTCTCTTTACTATATATCTCTCTTTTTCTGACCACACGAGTCTTTAATTTACCAAGCAATATAGGTAGGATTAAAGCCGTGGCTTTGACAGCAAGATCCAGCCCATTCCTTAGCTTTCCAGCCTCGTGGCAGAGGTACGGGCTATAGCCTTGTTTATCACAACTCTTTGGCGGTTCAAGGTCCCTGCCAGCAAGCAAGCTGCAACAGTGTTAAACAACACTCAAAAGCTCCATAGTCAGGACCGCCTGCTTGAAACAGTCAGAGTTTGCCCCAGTGGGACGGCCAAGAAAGCTGGCATTTTAAAACGGCACAGCTTTTTTCCTGCTACGGCTGAAAACCGAAAAACAAACATTCAGCTTTTCATCAACACCATTTAAGTGTTTCGTGGCAGGACCTCTTAAAAGAGCTGCAAGATTTTGCAGCTAAAGCTGAGTCAGGAAGCCTCTCTTAGATGAGAGTGCTTTCTTACCTCTAGCAAGCAAAGCCAAACCTGAGAAATAGCTGCTACCAAGAAAACATGCTTTACTCTATTCTTTCCCAAGCTTTCTCAGGCTTTCTGTGGATTCAATTATCCACGTGGGCACCATTCTGTAGTGAGGAGCAGACGGGCTGCGTTCCTGCAGCCCTGGCTCCTGCACGGCTAGCTTAAAACCCGAAATAACATCACACAAATTGTATTCTTTTAAATACTGCCTGGCCCATTATTTTTTGCCTCTTACTCACATCTTGACTAAACCATATCGAATAATCTGTGTAACACCACAAAGTGGTGTCTTACCAGGTAGATTCTAGCATACGTCCATCTTGGGCTGGAGCTTCATCGCATCTGTCTCCCTGAGGAGAGGCACGGTGGTCTGACTAACTTAGGAGAGGCGTGGCATCTGACTGAGCCATCTACCTCACTTCCTTCTTCCTGTTCTGTCTACTCCACCCACCTAAGGGCCGGTCTATCAGATGGGCCAGGCAGTTTCTTTATTAGCCAATGAAATCAACTCAAACAGAAGACTCTCCCACATCAACACACGGTATCAGAGACTATTGATGAGTGGCTATGCAGCCTAAAGATTTAAAATAGAGCTGACTGATTCTTTTCCATATATAAAAGTTTACATTTGTGATTCTTTCAAGAATCTTTATAAGAATGCTTTTCAACATAAATAATAAAGTGATTATTCTTTCTTTGTAACCACAAAGCACAGACTTTCAATAAAAGGATATCTTGCTTACTTACACACTGTTAATCTATAACACGTTGCTTGGATCTGAATATACATGGGTTCTTTGGATAATTTGTTTTTCTCCTATAATATCTAAAATGTTAACTATGTAATGGATATAAAAAACATGCTGTGTTTGTTCATATTCATTGTAATCATTCACTTGAAAAACACAGTGTAACCACATTATAATTTTTTATATTGCCTGAAAGATTTTGTTGAGGTATATAAGCTATAAGGGAAAGAATAAAGATAGACTTAAAATGAATTAAAAGAAAAATATCAAGAATGAAGGAAAACATCAAGAATGAGAAAGTTAAAAGAAAAGCATCAAGAAAAAATATAGAGTTAGAAGGAAAGCAACAAGAATGAGAGAAGGAAATCACCAAAACAGTAAAGAATAAAGAATACAAAAGAAGAATGCAGACAGTATCTGAAGGAAACCATTAAGAGAGTGTTTGCCTTTTTCCCTGAACTCTCTCAAACACATGGACATCTCCACAGTTACAAACTCTAACACATGTTAAAGACTATAGAGAGAGAAGCTATAATTGTTGCTGAGTTTGCATTGCCTTTATTTTTTTTCATTTTATGTTATGAGTATGAGTATTTTGTCTATATGTATACATTTATATGCAGCTGCTGAGGAGGTCAGAAGAGAGTTACACTTCCTGGAACTAGAATTACAAAGAGTAGTGATGTGCCATGTGGTTTCTTATATCAAATCAGGGTCATCTGGAAGAGCAACCAGTACTCTTAAACATTAAGCTATTTATCAAGCCCCCTTGAGCTATTAAATAACACAATATACTTCAAAAGGAAGGAGCATAATATGTCATATTGATTGGTCTTGTTTATATTTAAAATTCATCAGATTTTCAATTTTTCATGACTTTTGACTCTTTAAGTTGTCTATCTGCCTTCTAAATATTTGTATTCAAACCATATATTATGAAACTCTCAACTTTGGACCATTTAACTTCTTTTTTTTGCACCACTAATCTTATTTAAATATAAATATCCTTAATGGATAATGTAAACATTATGAGTAGTCAAAGAACTGAATAGAAATAGCTGAGTGCTCTATTTTCGATGAATCATCTACCACAAGCCCCCAATTCTACCACTGCAGGGCTTAGAAAACATTGTGGAAGAGGAGATACAATGAATATAAGAGGTGAGAGATGGGGAGAAGCATGAAATGCTGGTTTGGGGGCATAATAAGGCTGATGTACCCTCAACTTCCAGAAGATGTGGTTATCTACGGAAGACTCGTGTAATATCAAGCCGAACAAAATTCCTGCATGAACGGAAGAGGGACAGATGTTCCCATTCTTGGTTATGATGTTATTGACCAGAGATGGCCAAAAAGCGCTCTCCTTCAGTGACACAGCCAGACCACGGGTAGGGTGTGGATGACACCGCCAGACCACGGGTAGGAAGTGGATGGCCGCACACCCTACATATGTGAGAAACATTCATGGGAATCAGTGGATTATTAATGAATATTTTTAAAAAGAGGGCACAGACATGGAGGGACAAATAGGTAGGGAATATGAAACTGAGATGGAGGAAATTAGAACTGTATAAATATATAAACATTTTTAAAAATTAGTAAAATCTATTACTAAAAATCTGGATGTGCGTGCTCTGAAGAAGGTATGTGAATGAAGGCTATCCAGCTCAGTGCTATCTGTCTTGCAGGTTTTTTTCTTTGGTCAACCTGAAAGCTTTTTGTCTTCCTAAATCCCCTTGTCTGGAAAATTGTATTTATAGCATCCTTGACTGATTTTCTTTCCCTTGATCCTCTCCAAGTAGCATGTCTCTGTGTGGTCTAAGTGCTACCTTCACACAGCTCTGACAGGCAGCTCCGTGTGAATATTATAGAACTTTCCTTAGGGAAAATCCTTAGGTAGAGTCTTAGCAAGGCTTGAATCCTGAAGTTGGTGAGCAAAGACTGACATAAAGCCTTAAGTAATTTCCCTTTGCTGAGTTGAACCACTACCAGATCTACCTTGAGATACCCCAACTTCAATTAGTAGTGAATGACCTACAAAACAGCCTCTCCCTAGGTCCTAAGGTAATGTCAGGACCCTAATCTGCCCAAGTAGTAACCTTACTGACATCTATGGTAGAAACCCAGAATCAGAAAAACCCTGGTTTGATTGCTTTGCTGTGTTGCTTATAATTTTTGCTACAGAAGAGAAAAATTTTCATATCCTTTGTTTTATGACCATGTGCAAAAAGGCTCTTGTAGACTTAGAAAGCTATATTCTCTATAATGAAAGGAATTATGGTAAAGCATGACAGTGTCTCCTTTTTTCCATTTGACAAACAGAGATCAGAATATTTGAAAACTCATAATTTAAAATAATGAGGAAATAACTATTTACTTATTATTCATCAGACTTATAATTAGCTGTTCCTATCATAAATGCCAGTAGGATAATTCACATAATTGCAGATGCTTAGGAATGCCACATTGTGGTAACATCATTTCTAGTAATGAATGATGAAATACTGCATTGCAGTTTAAAAAACATCAATTTAGTTAAGTAAAATAGGATATTTTCAACTTTACTTCTGAAAAAGGTATTATAAGTGTCTAGATTTGGAACTATAAGGAAATTCAAATGTGCTATAAGAATTATTGGCATTTCCCTCTTATGTTAACCGAAGTCAAAAGCACCTACAGAAGGAGTTTTCTCTCTTATACAACCTTAGTCCATCATTTGTTTTCTGGTGACATAATGCATTATTTCTCTTGCCCTCCATCTTTTGCTTTCAATGTAAAATTTTTCCACAAGTCTTTTAATTTCTTTAGTCTTCTCACAGCTTAGCAACAGGCTTAGCATCTAAGGAGGAGACCACAGCGATTTCCCTTTAGGGCTTTTGAACTGACTAAAAGAGAGCAATCAAATTTATCAGCTGGAAACAGTCGCTGGCTTCAAGCAAATAGACCAGTTCATTTACTACAATTAAGAAGTCTTACTGGGCCAGTCCAGCTTCACTGTGAAGAAACCGCTTGTGCAGCACAATAAGCATCTCTAATTCCACTGAAGTCATATCCATCCTTGCCAGTACATCAAGTTAACATGGCCAAAGGCCAACCAACACAGAAGTAAAGAGTTGGCCGATATTTTAAACCTGATGATTTATGATAAATCTGACCTTTGGAAATAATTCTGCATTCTAAAAAGGTAACTTTTTTTCTTTCTGGAACACATTTTGCTGCACTCTATGGAATTATAATCATGTTTCAATATGGTGCCTAGCTTTACAAGGAAAATAAAGATAAAAATGCCGAAGATAATGATTTTATTTCCCAGTGAACTCTATTGACTTTCTTTAAAGTATTATTCTAAATATAATTGAGAGAAAGAAAAGAAACTATAAATAAGGTCTTACGAGGAGCATGATTTCCTGGCAGTCAGGGAGAACAAATCAAAAATATTAAAAGTATAGAGAAGAAAGATAGAAAAGGGAAACCGTTGCTCTACACAGGCAGTTAAGGGAGCAGAAACTAAATAAAGGAGCCTTGCTGATGCAAGTACAAGGGGCAAGTGCTAGGAAAATAAATGTGGGGGTATGGGACTACTCGGCTCTTCCTTTTGATTAAACGGGGCAAAAGAGATCTGAGCAGCTAGCTCTGCATGCGTATACAGCAGCTTTGGCAGCTCCAATAAGAGTATTGATATGATGTGCATTCAATGTGTTGTCACGACCACTGGTACTTCAAGGAGGATACATGCCAGTGTTTCAAAAATCAGAGTCAATCTCAACTTTCAGTTTGCTCGGATTTAGAATCACCGTGAAAACAAACCTCTGGGCAGGTCTGATGGGAAGAATCTACTTATTTGGGGTAACTGAAGTGTGTAGACTCACCCTACATATAAGACAGTATTCCATGGAACAGATATTCTGGAGAAAGACAGAGACAGATAAAAGACATCATCTCCCCTTTTCTGTTTAAATAAAAAGGAAGGCTTTATCTTTAACATAGTAAAATTACATATACAAACTTAATATTACATATGTAATATTAAGAAAAATTACAACTAAAATATTTATATCTACTTTATCTTTTATTGTAACTAAGGAAACTATAATTATAACTATCTATTCTTCAACTCCATCAAAGATTCCAGAAGGATATAATATTACCTAAGTAAGTAGGAAGTGCATTGTAAGCAAATTCCAAAACTCTAGAATCGACAGAGACATCTCCCTGCCTGGACAGTCACCCAAAGTTCTACTGTAATGTTGCAGGAAACCAACTTCAGCCCATAGTTATCTGGCAGACTCTTTCATGAAGCAGGAAATTTCAAAGACAGTTCTGCCTATATTGGCAGTTTGTCAGTCACTTTCTTCTGTGTCCTGGCAGAGTGTCTGACAGTCTCTTTCATGAAGCAGGACCCCCAAAGTACTGTCTCACCTTTAAGCAAGTTCAGCAGTCATGCCTCTGTGGGTCCATTTCACATGGCATAACATCAAACAGTCCAGGCAAGAACTGTTTCTTGCCCAAATTGCTAACCAGTGATATAAGGAGTCTCTTCAGTGCCCATCATTCTCTTGAAGTAGCTTGGTGCTGCCAGGAGCAGATGTGTCTCACTGTTATGAAAAGTCCTAAGTTTTTAAAACATTTTGAAAGCCATATTCTGAAGGTCTTTTAAAGATTGGAAGAATCCCTATCTAACTTAAATATATCTCTATATATCTAGATAATCTTACTAACATGACTACAAGCTTGACTATTATAAATGATTACCAATTAACCTATATTTTTTAATTTATACATTACATTTAATGAGCTGCATAAGCATAATACGTATTCAAGAGCAGAAATATACAAATAACAAAGTTAACCTTAATTTATATCAATAAACCAAGATCCATACCAATGGAAAGTATTCATACCTATAGCATATCCCTCTTTACATGTAAACAAATATTTGTAAATAATCACTTAGGGAATTTGGGTGTAGTCCTCTCCAAACTGCTTCTTGCTATTTGTTGGTTGAAGCAATTTTAGGGGGTTGTTTTTGGTGACCTTTCAGGGGGTCTTGGTCTGTAGCCAGATCTCCCAAGAAAGAGAGCCATTTGTGCTGGCAAACCAGCAAGTCACCAGTTTCTTTCTTTTTTTAAAAAAAAGAAGCTTCACAGTATTTAGTAAACCTCTTTTAAAGTAGCCAAGGTGCTCCTGCTTGTCACGAGCCCATCTAGAAAAAAAATGTGGATATTAAGAAACGGTGCTTTTTTTGTTTTTTTTTTTTTAAGAAAAGAAAGAAAAGAAAAGGTATTACCATTCATTTTCTGTATACTTATTATATGTGTGTGTGTGTGTGTGTGTGTGTGTGTGTGTGTGTGTGTGTGTACATGCTATACTGTGTGTGTAAAGGTCAAAGGGCATTCAAAGGTTGGTTCCCTTCTTCCACCATGTGGTTTCTGAGGATTGAATTTAGATATGCAGCCCTAACAGTAGGTGCCTTTACCTCTAAGCCATTTTACCAGTTCTGGTTTGAGGTCTTATTTGAAAGTTTGATAGAATTCAACTGTAAATTCACTTTGTCCTGTTTTTTGGGGGGAAGTAGGAGGTTTATAATTACTAATTTCTAATTACTATTGCAACCTATGTTATTGATCTGTTTTTGCTATTTCTTTCTGATTTAACCTTGGGAAATTGAGTTTTTCTTCAGAGATTTATCAATGTCTTTTTTTGGGGGGGGTAGTTTTGAGACAGGTTTTCTCTGTGTAACTTTCACTGTCCTGGAACTAGCTCTGTAGACCAGGCTGGCCTTGAACTCACCTCCTGAGTGCTGGGATTAAAGGCATGCCCACTACTACCTGGTTAAAAAAAAAAAAAAAAGAAACGGTGCTAAACTCTGTTCTTTTGTGTCTAGAATTTTTTTCAAGCTCTCTCAGGTTTTAAGTGGATCTAGTTGGGCATGCTGGCATGCCAATTTTTCTAGGAGGCAGCTTGTTTGTTCCCAGCTGCCCAGACTTGAAATAGCCACACAGAAAATGTATTAATTAAATCACTGCTTGACCTATTAGTTCCAATTTCTTATTGGCTAACTCTTATATCTTAATTTAATCCATTTCTATTATACTGTGTATCATCACATGTCTGTGGCTTACTAGCAAGGTTCAGGCATGTCTGCTCCCAGTGGCAATAACATGGTGTCTCCCAGACTCTGTCTTTTTTCCCACAGCATTGAGTTTAGTTTTCCCTGCCTACCTATATTCTGCCCTGCACAGGCCTAAGACAGTTTCTTTATTCATTAACCTATACCAAAAGAATGTGGCAGCCTACTACAAAGAAATATAATGAGCAATGTTCAGATTTCTACCCTCTTCTCACTAGCAAAGAAATGAAAACAATCTAAATATTCTTAAATCAGTGAATAGATAGTGAAAATCAAAACATGCCCACAATAAACTACTACTTACCTGTGGAAAAAAAATGAAATCATGAAATCAGCAAATAAACTGATGGACTTAGAAAAATATATTTAGCCAGGTAAACTATACCCAGAAACAAATACCATTTGCTCTCTCTCATCAGCATTTCCTAGCTTCAAAACCTTAGATACAGGGTAACTACCACCACTCATAAAATAAGTTTCTCTTTATATAAAATGGATACTATCACAGAAAACAACTAGCCATAAAGAAGAGAGTAACAAATCATAGAGAGCCCAGAATAAACAGTTACATGTACATCAGTGCTCCTCTACCTATGGTTTAGCGAACAGTACAGAAGAGAGGAAGTTTAAGAGGTGAAATACCACCAAGTCAGCTGTGAAACAGTCTCTTCTAGAAATGCTTGCATAAATAAGACAAGACAAAAGGTAGTATCTGTGGATATGTTAATATTAAGGAGAAAATTTTGCAGGGTTCCACCCCTTAAAAAGCTTGCAAGCAACTAATGATTAATAGGATAATTAGCCTTTTCCGGTAATGAAGTCCTTATTGGCTGAATACAGAGTGATTGACCTCAAAACCACATATACACAACTAACAAGAATGGACTCAGCAGGTTCAATATATGTGTGTGTGTGTGTGTGTGTGTGTGTGTGTATGTGTGTGTACATATATATACATATATATCATGCATATGTAATAATAATTTTTAACATGAGCCCATCAACTTGAGGGCATTATTGGAGGAAAGAGAAGGCAGAAATGATGTAATTCTATATCAATTGGAAAGCATACCAAAAATAAGATAATAGTTGTACCTCTCCTGAATACTCATGCTAAAATAAAATAAGATATAAAAAGGAAAAGCAATATAAATATTAAAAATGTAAAACATACTACTTTGTAATTTTAATAATTTAATTAAATGATTTTATTCTTCATGTAAAAAAGACTCAAGTTCCTTATGCAATATTTTTTCTTATAAACCTTAAAAAGAAGCAGCAACACTCAGTGTTTCTTTATTGATCACAGACTTTTGCTTTTATTGTCATGGATTGAAATTTTAAATCCCGGTTAAATTTTTTATATATTTGTGACAGGAAATTATTATTGCCAGATGTAAATTAGAGATTCTAGCGTGCCTTCTTGGGAGCACTGCTGTAATTTCAACCTATTTTCTGAGGGAATTCATTTTGAAAATGTTTTTTTTTTTTATCATTTTAGGCTCTTGCTTTGTTTCTTTCCCTGGGTTTCAAAGCTTCTTTGTGATATTTCCAATTAATATTGAAGTTTGCTGTGTTTCTTTTTTCCTATAATACTCACTTGAAAGATTTCTTTCTGGAACAATGCCATTTTTTCTAACACACAATTCATTTCTGTAAGTAGGCTGGCTCTCAGGTAAGGCCTCCATAGCTGCATTCAAGATTAATTAGCATTTCTGAGGAAGTTAATGAGCATCTTGCTTCTCATTTTTTTTTGTGTGCAAAATGCTTGACATGTTGTAAGTGCTTTATTTTGGTGGATTGTTCATAGTATATGCCAGTATACACTTATAATTTGATTTTAAAATGTATAGTGATTAGGCAGGTATTACCACCTCTCTGAATGGCTTAATGTTTTTCTTTGTTCAATTGTATGGTGACATATATAACTTGTCTATTATTGATGATGAAACATATCACCACAATGGTTAAACACAGGCAATATTCAAACTTTCTATTTCCTTAGAAGTTGAACCATACTATTACTATAATTACTTACATTCTTAATTATCTGTTACAGGTTTATGTTAGTTCTGTTTGCTGTCCTTTGTATTTGTTTTGTTTTGAAAAGATATACATAGGAAGATGCACAGCAAATTCTCAGGAAATTTCAGTATAAAACTTTAATATAAGGCAAATCTAATGCAACAAATGTATTAGAAAGACCAATTTCCTTCAAGTCAGGAAATTCATATTAGTACTGCAAAACAGCTGTAGTATATTTGAAGACAGATTAACAACAACAAAATAAACATTATTATCTTATTATTCAGTAGTTATATTTCTTTGACAAGTGAATCCAAAGCATGGATGTTTTGGGACAAAGACACAGTGGTATGTTCTGAGAAATTGTGTAATTAAAAATTAAAAGTAAACTACTGTGTCATGAAAAAGCAGCATGAAGGCAACTTGCATATGCCTGGAACTGAGTGATGGATGTGAACCTGTAAACATGACTCAGTGTCACACCCAGTGTGTAAACATCTATAGAAAGAATGAATGCTTGAGTGATGACCAGGAGTTGAGTAGGGAAGGGACAAATGGGTCATTAGCAGAGTGAAAATAACTCTTGACAGTACTAAGATGACAGATAACAGTATGAGACAAGAAACAGATCCACAGATCTACAATACCAAGATTGAGCACTGGTGTGCAGAATGAATTATGTGTAACCGATATATGGTGATGCACTAAGGAGTTATCACAAATGCACCACATACTGGAGGGTTCTGGTACTGGCTGAGGGTGTGCATGTACCAAACTGAAGAAATACAGAAATTTTGTATGCTTTTCACCCAGTCCTAAAAATATGAAATAGTCTAAATTTTTATATATGTATTTTGGACAGAATGGTGTATTAAATTATATTTTAATTATAATTATATTATATTTTAAGACATTCCCAAGGTTTCTGAAACAAGAAAATTTATAAAGTGGTAGGTGATTGCCTAAGGGTGGATAAGCAATTCAAGGCAAATTCTTAAATATTGTTCATCTTCCTCCCATTATCCGATCACCATTAAATATTTTCATGTTCTCAGTCCTCAGTTCTTTTATTTTTTTATTGAAATGACAGTTACATAATATTCTCTTCTCCTCCCTTCACCAAAGCCTCACACAAATCCCTCCTTGCTCTCTTTCAAATTCATGGCCTCTATTTTTCATTAAATTTTGTTTTGCACATAGACACGCATGCTCACACATACAAGCAAACAGCATATATTTCCAAAACATTAATACATCCTTCTCACTCTTTAATGTTGTTGTATGTTTATATTCAGGGATGACCATTTGGCATCATATAGCCAATTGATGTGTTATTCTCTGGGGAAGAATGTTTTTCCCACTACTCATTCCGTAGTTGCCTGTAGTTATTTGTCTAGAGTTAAAGCCTCCTGGGTTTTCCCAGCATCCACTTTACCAAGTCCATTCTTATCATTGTTTGCTTCATGTTTAGACAGTCATGACATGAGGCATTATGGGATCAGCTTCTGGCATTACTAGGAGACATAGTCTCAAAGCAAACTCTCAGATGCTTAGGGTCTTAGAAACTCTCTGCTTCCCTCTCCACACTGTGTTCTAAGCCTTAGGTGTATGTGTTGTTTAACAGGTGAATCTACTGGGATTGAGTTCCAAAATGTGGAAGTTTGATTAGTTGTTATTTTCTGTAATGTTGTCCATCTATTCTAAAGAGAAGTATCTTTGATGAGGGGTGTGAACAAATATATATAGACACAACACAGACAGACACACACATACATATGGAAACTGATTAAAATATAGTTTCTGATACAGGAAGTAGAGAGAAAGTAAGTCGGAGGATGTTCTCAACTGATGTTGATGCTGTGTTTATCTCTACCTTACTTAGTAGCATTAGAGAGGACTTAGGCAAAATTCCGTGGTGATCCTTTTGGGAAAAAACTTCCCTCCCCTGCCTTTCATACTTACTCTAAAAGATTCCCTTTCTTTTCAACCAATTCATTTTCCTCCAGATTGTCCAGCCAGAAAAGCATGACTGCAAAAGCCAAGAAAACTAACTCCTTATCTGTGTGCACATACTCTCTCTCCACAGATAGCTTATTTAGTTTTTCTCAATTTATGAAGTCCTGGAACAAAAGGGGGTTAAAAAGGGAAATTATATTTCTAGTTTTCCCTTGAAAGAAGCTGCTATTTTTTCAAGTAATATTAATATCTAATTCAGTCAATCTATATTCCTTCCATTTTGAATGATGTCTTACACATTATCTCACTTTTCCTGATAACTATAATTTGTCATGGTTAAAGATGTCTACATAATAACTGAATTTTGAAATTTAAGTGATCAATAAGAAAATGAAATATCAATTGTAAATTTCATAAATTTATATGTGGTAAAATGATTAATCTTTAAATGAAAAGACCTTTAAATGTACCATGGAGAATATTACCATACTACTTCAGAAGCGTATCATTTTAATATGATTTTACTTATGAATATATCTATAAATATATAATTTTATTTAAAAAATAAAAAATAAAAAATTATTAAAAAGGAAGTTGTTTACAAAGAATGAACAAAGATGTGGCAAATTACAGTTTGGGATGCTTGATTCATAAGTGAAATTGTTTCAGAGAAGTTTTGTGTAGCCAGAAATACTGATGAATAATAACAAGTTATGGCATAAAAAAGCTATAGCCACAAGGTAAATAATGGTCTTACTTATTGAAATAATAATATTTATAATAATTGTGGCTTTAACTCATATGTGAGATAAAGATTTGTGCTTATGTATTTCATATCTGTAAATAGAGTTAATAAAGTTGAGAAATTTTATAACACAAGAAAATCAGCCAATACTTTTACTATAATTTTTATATAATTTTTTATATAACGAGTGCTGTTTTACTATCTTCTTGCATTCTAGCTCCTTTGATGACTGACTAATAATTAGCATAGCAACAAATTGTTAGAGGAGGCCACTTGTTGGTTCCCGGCCACTTAGCCCCCAAATAATCACACAGAAAGTGTATTATTCAAATCACTGTTTGGCCCATTAGCTCTAGCTTCTTATTTGTTAACTCTTACATCTTAATTTAAGCCATCTCCATTAATCTGTGCATCACCATGAGGTCATGGCCTACAAGCAAAATTTCAGCATGTCTGCCTCTGGTGGAGGCACCAAGACTTCTCTTGAATATGCCTTCTTTCTCCCAGCATTCCATTAGAATTCCCCACCTAGCTATGTTCCCCTATAGCTCCTCTATAAGCCCCAAAAGTTCTTTTATTAACCAATGATATTCACAGCATATAGACAAGAATCCCACATCACCTAATAGATGTGCCATGGAATTTTTGTCCCTTGGTAAACATCTAATTCTTTTTTATCAAATCATACTTCTTTCATGGTTACATCAGTGTGTTACCCTAACTTTTCTTAAATATTATGTATTACCTCCTTCTTCTTTACATGTATATTTAATGGAATTCTTTTACTTATTAGTTAATTGATAGGCTCTGATAAGTCTTCAGCATAAATGTTTGGAATTAGCATGCTGTAAAAGGGTTTGTTAGAATATGGAGCACTGACTCAAGAGCAACCAATGAGATCTCCAAAAAGACTGAGAACTTACTCCTTTGCAAAGAAATGTGGAGTCTTTGAACATAAGCATGCATGGATCTTATTGTATCTGGTGATTAAAAAATTTTGTCTGAGGAAGTAGCTTCAGGTAAGGAATGTTGAGTAACTTTTACTTTTATTATTATTTTTGCAGCATCAATACCAGGTTAACTTGTTGGTATATGACATGATTCTTCCATTCTTAGTTTTTGTTTTTTAAATATAGCAAAATAAAATATAATAAGATATAACAAAAATCCATCATAAGAAAGCTGGACAAGGCAGGTGAGAAGAAAATAAAAGAGCCCCAAGAGACATCAAAAGAATCAGAGACCCACTCATTTACACATTCAGGAGTCCTATAGATGCACTAAACTGAAAGCTACAGTATGTAAGCATAGGAGCTGGTGCAGGCTAGGTAGGCTCCGTGACTGCTACCTGAGTTCCTGAGTTTGTGTGAATTTTTGCTCAGTGGTTTTAAAGGCCCCTGTTCTCCTGGTATCCTCTGTCTCCTCAGTATCTTCTACTCTTTCTTCCCCCTCTTCTCTTGGGTTACCTCAGCTGCTAGGGGATGAATTTGATGGAGACATCTCATTTAGAACTGTGAGTTTCAAGGACTCTCATTCTTTGTGTAATATCTGGCTGTGGGTCTCTGTATTCGCTCCATCTGCTATAAGAGAAAACCTCTCTGATGATGGTTGACTAACTCACAAATCTATGAGTTTAGTAAAATATCATTAGGCATCTTTTTATTGTTACTTTGTATTTTTTAAGACAAGTGGAATTTGGTTTTACCCTAGGACTCTGGGCTATCTAGTCCAAGCAGTGTTGGAGATGGGTACCATTTCATGGAGTGGACATTAGTCAAATCGAGACATTGGCTGGTAACTCCCACAAGGTTTGTGCCACCTTTGCCTAGCATATTTATCAGACAGTAAAGACTGTACCTAAAAAGGTTTTGTGATTAGGTTGGTGTTTACATTTCTTATTTGGTAGTGTCCAGAGTATCTTTCCATTATGTAGACACTAGAATAGGGAGTGAAGGTGCTATGTAGGAACCAGCTTTATTTCTCCATATTCAATAAGTTATGTGTCTTCAGTAATGAGGTCCTGCTGTCAGTTAGTGGAGGACAGTTTACTGTCTTAGCAACAGCCTGGGCTGTTTGCATATTTCCAGGAGTCCTTTTCAGTCAACAACTCAATTGGATGCAACTTAGACCCAGTACTGAACAGTTCATTTGGTGACAAGAGATGGCCAGTTAGGGTTCTTTCTCCCTCTTTATTTGGAGACTTCATTAGGATTGCATTCCTATATTATAGGAATTTTCATAGTACTAGATTTCCATACTGGCCTTCAAAGGCCCTTCTATTCTAGCTGTCTGTTGAGGAGTTTTTAAAAGCAAAGATACAACAACCCCTCTTAAGGCCCCTAAAGACAGCATCCGAGGAGTTGGCTATAGGTAAGAATGGTTTCTATGAAAACTCTTTGATACACTAGGAGAATAAATGCTTTTATTCTTTTGTGAACATTGGATAAAGATGAGTGAATCAGAACAATTTATTTATAGGAAGTTGGAACAGGTAAAATAAGCTGGAGTGCTAGGGTCCATATCCCCAAAGCTGTGGATAAAGAAAAAACTTCCAAGAATGTTAAGGACACAACTGGTGGAACTGGTTTACCACTGGCTGGCCACTCTAAACCAGTATTAGTATTTAAAACACATTTCCTCAGAAGACAAGCACTTTGGTTTTAACTATCTGCACTTACATCATGATCTGGAGGCTGCTTTCTCAACCATAGACTTTATGTATAAATACTACAAGCTTCAAGTGAAGGATAAACAAGAATAACAACCAACATGAAAATAACTATATGCAGAAAAACACTTTGATTGATCAGTTTCCTTTGAATTGAAACTAGCTTCTTAGTGTTACAAGGATTAGAAAATGTTGTGAGTGGACTCTGGGGAAGATCTTCCATGAGTTTCTTCATGCAGCTATGCGAATTGGAATTCCGAAGCATATCATAAATAAACGTGAAAATTGATGTTTTCCACTGTTTCTTGTCAGAGAGTAGTTTGTGGATTCTCAGAAGGAAAAGTTGCACACAAACACAAAGCAAAATATTTCAGAATACAGAAGCATTAATACAAAGTTCAAGCATGAAGTCTGTAGAAAGTAAGTAGATATCCTCAGCCTGTGCAGTCTTTATACCAAGTTACTATAAGACAATGACAACAGTTTATGTATCCAAAAGATTTATTAAAAATTTGGTTTACTTGACAGAAAATTCAAAAAATAATGTTAATACTGCTGTAATTGAGATACATCATTATAGAGTATGAAAAAATATTGTCTTTTGTTTCCTTTGTTCTAGTATTTTATCATTTGACATTTATCAAGTCGTTTTATGAATTGACTTCTCATGATTTCTCATCAATGTGTATCCATTCAATTATTGAACATAAAAACAGGATTAAGAGTTAGGATTTAAATAAGGAAAATGTTATATTAAAATTCCATTGCATTTAGAATTTGAGCTAATGAGAATTTATTTGCACTTTTTAGAGAAGCTAAAACAAAATTGGTGAGAAAGTGTGTGAGCAAATGGGGCTGCAGTTGATGAACCAGTCCTTCCCAGGACCATGACATTCCATACTCCAATAAGCCACATTTGGGAGTGAAGACTCAAAGATGCCTTTGTTCAAAGAAACCTGCTCATATCTTTTTTAGGGTCATCCCACCTTCATATTTCACAAGGAGTTGGCTGATCGGATTTGTCACTACTGAATGGCAGGATCCATTTTTTTGAAAAAAATATAACATAATTACATCATTTCTTTCTTCTCTTTCTTTCCTCCAAACGCTCTCATACACATCTCCTTACTCTTTTTCAAATCCAAATAGACATTTGTTTAGAGAAGGGCATCTAAGGGTTAGTGTCCTTAAATTCTTGTCTTAGACATAATGGCATAGAAAGAAATCAAGGTTGAAAAAAACCACGAGTACAATGATAAGAAAAAGGAGCTAAACTGTCACAGACTATGAGAATTGAAAAGGATTAGGATAAAAAGACTCTGCTTCTATAATTTGCTAGCAAAGTAAAGGATTAAAACTGTGATTCTTTGTAGATCCGTAAGCAAATGTCTGAGAGACAACTGACTCAAAATAAACCAAAGCTTTAAAAATCCCAAAACTGGAAAAACAAAGTTATATGTGGCTCCAAAATCTCTCATAAGTATGTTTACGTTGACTGCTTACGACTAAGATGTAATCGTCTGTCCCATCTTCTGATAAAAGGAAGGCAATCTTTAAAGAAAATTTAGTTGACATGACAGGTCCCAGAGGGTTTTGACTGCCTGCACGACAGGAAGCCTAACATCTAAATAATATCTGACTTACTCTATGCTCATTGATTTTAAATACCTGGAATTCTGTACATATGGCATACAGCTCTGTAAAATCTTCAAAATACACAGAGAAAAAAATATCCCATCAGTGAGTGCATCAAACATTTTAGATTTAAAAAAAGAGTTATTTCAGGTACAAGATTTTTATGTCACATCAAACGTCAAGCTGTAGATGACAAAGATATGTACAGGCTCAAAGCACAAACAGGTGTGGGACCTTAATGAACGGATGAGAAATGGTGTCCTGATTAAAAAGTGACACAAAGATTTCTTACTATGCCATTTACTCCTTTTAGGGCATAAACCCACTGTGGTTGAATAGCTGTTAATTTCAGGATTTTAAACCTAATAAGAATAAAGAAAGAACAATGAGAATAAATGTTGGTTTTCTCTCTCAGTGCCACATATTTATGAGATACAATCTGGATAAGTTCAAAACCACCACCAAGTGGAACTTTCTCTCTCTCTCTCTCTCTCTCTCTCTCTCTCTCTCTCTCTCTCTCTCTCTCTATATATATATATATATATATATATATAATTTTTAATTTTGTATTTCATACTCTCATGTTCAAAAGTCATAACAAAAACAAATTAATAGTTATGAAATTGACTTATAAAAAAGCAATATACAGTATTTTAGAGTACAATTTTTATTTAAAAATTTTGAAATATATAAGCTTGCAGTCTTGTGTATTGGTATGTATGTGTGTGTGTGTGTTGCAGTACAGTGCACACATTTTTCCATGTGTCCCTCCTTCTCCTTTCTCACCCCTCATGCTCCCATTGCTACCTTCTATAAACAGCTTACTTCAACTTTCATGTCATACACTCTTGATTTTACGTATCTATTTAAATCTAAGAACTGAAAGTGCGACACATACAATACTTGCCTTTTTGAGATTTTTTTTCTGAAGAACAGGCCATATCACAGTTACTGATTTAAAGGCCACCATTGTGAGTAGATATTCACAACAGCAATTCTTTAATATGTAATTTGGCAAAGTGTGAGAATATGCTCTCTCAATCCAGGGCTTAGAAGGAAGTATACAATATATATATTTTTTATTTCTGTGCTCACAAACTCATTCTAAAAAACCAAAACAGAAAACACCTGCTGGAGTCTCATTGCCTGCATTAGTTTATTATGACTTCTGAGTGTTTATTCTTAATGTTGGTGACAGCTTGACCATGAAGTAATTTCAATACATTATCTGGTATCAGTGGCTCACTAGTAATTTGATCACAATTATGTAATCAAATATTTAATATTTCAACAACTTCTTCAATATTCAACAATATTTGTTCAACATTTCATCAGTCCCCCCACTTGGCATAACTGCCAAGTTATTTTGTTTTTACAAAGACTGTCTTAGAAAATAGGGCACAAGCAGGCTACATAAATAGACCCAAATTATAACTTTTCCTTTGTCATTTACATAGATCTATTAATTTTTAATGTGCTTAAACAGCAAAACATTGAATAATTTAATATTACCATTTAGTGTGTTATATTTGCTAAATTTTAAGAAATGTTTTAGGAAAAAAGTCTATTAGCAAATAAATCTAACACTTACATTAGATAATCTTAATTTTCATGTTTATATTTTATTTTCTTTTGGAAAATAATTCATATCATAACTCCAATAAATTTTACTAAAATATAAATAGTAAAATTACTTTGTCATTGTGATTTGAAAAAATGCAGAGGAAAACACAACACAAGGCTTGGATTATGTTTTTTAATCACATACTAATTCGTACACATAAGTTGAATGATTTTTCTTATGTAGCAAGTATCTGCACTTATGAATATATATAGTAAAATTTCAGTGTTAAATGTACGTAAGTAAACCAAGAATATTTAATTAGAAAAAGATCTTATCATAATAATATAATTTTATCAGGAATAAGTATTATCTTTTTCAAAATAAATAAATGGTAATTAGAATTCAGCCTGTGTGAATATTAAAATTTGCTATAGAACTGGTAGAATTGCTCAGTGGTCCAAGGCATTTCATTGTGGTTGAGTGATTTCACTTAAGATCCATCGGGCAGGAGAACAGAAATGGGTTCTACAGATGGCTCTCTGACCTCCACATATGGTCACACCCCTTCCCTTCACATGGCTCTCTGAACTCCATGTATGATCACCCCCCTGCATGAATGGGGCGACACATAAACAGCAAGCAAGTGAACAACTACATTATTATTACATAAGTAAAGCTTAGAAAATTTTTATAAAATCTGGTCTAGGGTATTTTCTGAAGACAGAAATACAGGCAGAAAAGGATTTTTGAAGTATAACTTGGAATAATTCTGCATGATTAGTTGTTTTAAGTTTTAGATTAACCATATCTGAGTATGTCTGGTGGATGCAATTAATAAATTAGAATAGTGCTATTTTGAAGCCATTATTTGTAAGACGTTGGGCTGGAGTATGTGATAATTTAGTTTAGTGCACAAAACATCAAAGCTGAAAATAATATTGTTCAAGATAGTATAACTTTTGTAAACTTCTACCCAGAAATTATTAAGTGGTACTAGAATGAATAATTTTAATAAAAAGCTCCATCACAATGAAATAGTAATAAGGGAAGAACTTTACGTCTTTGTGGCTTACTGCTGGATCTGTTTTCAACTTTTGGTTTAGTGGCTTTTGTTTTTACCTGCTTTCATTTCATTTTGACCCATGTGAATTTTAGTTATTAAAATGAATTGCAAATAATACACAAAGCACACTACAATTATTCTTTACTTTTAAATTGCTAAAACTCAGAGAAAAGCTTAAGAGAAAGACTTTTGTTTTAAATGATGTATATATACATGCAGGGGCTTGGTCATATGACAGCAGAGACTCAGGAGGCCAGAAAGGGGGGATGTACACTCTGGAGCTGCAGTTACAGGGGATTATGATGAGCCCTATGTGCTTGCTGGGACCCAAATTCCAGAGCTCAAATTGCATTGCTCATCTATAGCCAATGAGCCATCTATCCAGTTCTAAGACTGTCTTTTCATTCAGTAATAAAAAGATACAGATAAAACTTAAACACAGATTCCCAAGTAAACAGAGACAGTCTTTGGGGGGGGGGGAGGTTGATTGTATATTGTAGCACCTACATGGCATTATTTAAAAGTCAGATCTTCGAAAACAGTGTAATATTCTGTGGTTGTCTGAATTAGGGAAAGACAGAAAGTTAAGGAAGAGGAACAGTGATAATTTTTACAGCACTATATGGTATGCTAATGGTGGCGACATGTCATTGTGTATCAATTAAAACATACAAAATGCAGGACTTCAGGTTCTACCTTAATGAGAGCTGTCAACTTGTGGTGCCCGTGTACCTAAGTCGATTTTATGATAAAAACAAATGCACTGCTCTCATAGAGTATGTTAGGTGGCACAAGGTACATGGAAAGCTTACTTTATATTCTCAATTGCTGCGAACTAGAAGCTGCAAATGAAAGTTTACAGAAATGAAGAAAAGAGGTTGGAACTCTCATATTAAATAATATGAAACACACAGAGACTGTGTGGCCACTGGCAGTGGCACCAGGATTTATCCCTACTGCTTGTACAGGCTTTTTGGGAACCTATTCTCTTTGGATGGATACCTTGCTCAGCCTAAATGTAGTAGGGAGGACCTTGGACCTTCCCCAGAGGAATGTGCCTTACCCTTTCTGAGGAGTGAATGGGGGATGGAATGGGGGGTGTAGGTGGAGGAAAGGGGAGGAGGGGAGGGAGTGGGAACTGCAATTGGTATGTAAAATGAAAAAAGATTGTTTTCTTTATTAAAAACATAATAAAAAATACACATATTTCTATATATCTAAAGGACCGTGAGGGGTGTGTTCACCCATGGAGACGGTGGGACAGAACTAACGGGAGATCACCAACTCCAGTTGAAATGGGACTGATGGAACATGAGACCAAACCGGACTCTCTGAATGTGGCCGACGGTGGAGGCTGACTGAGAAGCCAAGGACAATGGCGCTGGGCTTTGATTCTTCTACATGGTCGGGCTCTGTGGGAGCCTTCTCAGCTTGGTCGATCACCTTCCTGGACCTGGGGGGAGTTGGGAGGACCTTGGTCTTAACATAGAGTAGGGAACCCTGATGGCTCTTTGGCCTGGAGAGGGAGGGGGGAGGGTATGGGTGGAGGGGAGGGGAGGGAAGGGGGAGGAGGAGGGGAGGAGATGGAAATTTTTAAATATAAAAAAATAAACCATAAAAAACATAATAAAAAGATTCAAATAGAGTCTTAGTTGCTTACAACTGAGTGTGGTGATATAGTTAGTAGCTTTCAGTGTGATTTTTAAAAGTATGGACTGTTTTGCGTAACTCCTAGAAATCGTCGTATTGGTACTCCACATACATACTAAAAAATAACTGTGTTCTGCCTTACAGACTGAAAAGCTAGTGGGTAAGCCATGGGTTGCAGAAATCTTTAGAGGAAACCAATCCTTTCTTAGACACTATTCCTCTGAAAACCCAGTCACATACTTTATTCTTATATTATAAAACTTTCATCATCTTCACAGGAAATCAACACACAAGCTCTGTAGTTCTTTATACATAACATATAATTATAAAATGGTTGTAATTTTTCTTGCTGATCAAATTAGAAAGCCTTGTATTAATTGTTGCTGATAATTTCTTTGCTCAAGAAGAAACAGTGTCAGTGCTACTCTTAAACTCTGGCTATAAAAGGATACAGGGGCATCGTTTTTAATATAAATTCCTTTGGCACATATTCAACGTGCATTGATATTGGTTTCGGGAATACATTAGAAGTTGCACGGCTTTCCTGTGATGCCAGCTCATCCTCACAGTCTCAGATTGTCGTTACAATCATCGACACACATAACATGCTGAATATGCCTGCTCTCATCCACATCCATATCTTATATAATTTGTTTTCTTCAAACAGGTTAAAAAATAGGTTATTTGAAAGAGCCAAATATGAGTAGCATAGCCTGGGAACGAGCATACTGGGTTATCCCAAATTCCATGATTCAACATAGCAACCTTTCCATGAAGTTTTTGTAGTGATAATTTTTTTCATAAATCAAAGCACTTCTTTGGGTAAAGTTTCTTTGTATTATTTCCACTATAAGTTGCTTCCCTGTAGGACTATTTTGGACTTGCTTCCCTGGGTTTAAATTAGTCATACAGATTTGAAATTCCTGAACTTAAATATACAAATTCATTTCTTCCTGACTTTAATTTTGTCTTATTTGTGGTTTTCAACAACAAATTACAACAAAATAAGATATGAAGTAATAACTATACCATGGCAAAACAACAGAAGGAAAGAGCCCAAAAGGAAGGTACAAAAATCAGAAATCAACTTGTTCATACATTCAGGAGTTTCATGAAAGTACAAAACTGAAAGCTACAATAGAACACATGGTGCATAGCCACATGACATGGTGCATAGCCACATGACATGGTGCATAGCCACATGAGAAGGCCCTGTGCTTGCTGCTTTTGTGTCTGTGAGTTCATATGAACTTTGCTTAGTTAATTTGGAGGCATTGTTTTCCTAGCGTCCAACATTCTCTCTGACTCCGATATTCTTGCCTCCACTTCTGGTATGTTCTCTGAGCTCTGGGGTGGGGGGATTTGAAGGAGACATCTCATTAAGAGCTGTGCATTCGAAAGTTTCCCTTCTCCCTCTTTCACTCCCTAGCCCATCACTCTGTAATGTCTGGATACGAGTCTCTGTATGTTTTCTCATCTACAGTAGGAGGAAGTTTCTCTGATGATGGCTGAATAAGACACTGATCTATGGCTATAGGAGAATATCGTTAGGAGTCATAAAGTTATTTTATTACTTTTATTTGTTTTAGACCAGGAGCGTATAGTTTTTATCTAGGTCTTTGGGATATCTAGTCTTTGGTTCTTAGTTATCCAAGTGTGTTGTTTATTCATTCCTTCTCACAGAGTGGGCCTTAGTTCAAATCAGACGTAGGTTGACTAGTCCTACAAGTTCCATTGCCCTAGCATATTTAGCTGGCAGGACAGAATGTTGATCAAGGTTTTGTGGCTGGGTTGGTGTTTACATTTCACTTTTAGAAGCATGCAGAGTAAAGGCACTAGAACATAGGGTTGAAGTTTCTATGTAGATACCAACTCTACCTCTATATATTTTTAGGAAATTTCTAATGCTGCACTATTTCCCAGCTGCTCTCAATTACAGCTCTCTTTCTCTCTCCATGTTCCCTCACTTAACCTCGTCTCCTCTCGCCATCACTACCCAATACTACTGTTTCCAGTCTCTCCAGCCTGCCAAGTCCACCCGCAGAATATTTTCCACTCCTATTGAGACAAAGGTGTTGCCCCTGGTCCCTTCTTCCAAGCCTAACTTCTCTGGGTCTATATATTGTAGTAAGGTTATCACTATTTAACAGCTAATATTCTCATATAAATAAATATATACCATATTTATTTTTCTGGAGCTGGGTTATCTGCATGGGGTAATTTTCTCTAGTACTATCCATTTGCCTGAAAGTTTCATTATATCATTTTTATCAGCTTTATAACACTCCATTATACAAATACAACACGTTATCGTTATCCTCTCTTTTGTTAAGGAACATCTAGTTTGTTTCCATTTTTTAGAGATTAATAATAGAACAGCACTGACTATGATTGAACAGTTGTTCTGGATAGTATATAGGGTCAGTGTTCCTTAGCATAATTTTTTAGAGACACTTATATATAGTATAATAATATAAGCAAATAATGATTCTTTGACATCTTCCTTTACAGTTGTTTCCTTGATCTCCTTTACTTTTCTTATTGCTATTGTAAAGAGTTCAAATATTACATTGCATAGATATGGAGAGAGTGAACAACCTTGTCTTGCTCCTTATTTTTGTGGAATTGTTTTGAGTTTCTCTAAATTTGTTTTAATATTTGTTATGGGCTTGCTATAGACTATCTTAATTATATTTAAGTATGTCCCTTGTATCCCTAATCTCTTCAGGACATTTATTGTGAAGGGATGTTGGAGTTTGTCAAAGGATTTTTTGCATATAATGATATGAACATGTGTTGTTATTATTGTTTTAAGTTTGTTTATGTGGTAGATTTTGCCGCGCACCGCGCACCGTGCCCCCATGTCTGCATTCGGTGCGCTCGCACCCAGTTCACAAGATTCGGGCAAGGGGCTGGAGGTTAAAAAACACAAGACATACACAGACAGAGAGACAGAGACAAGGGTCATCCTTGAATTCCCCAAGAATGTCCCCTTTATTGTGTTCAGGGGCAGATTATATAGAGATAGCCACGCCCCAGCCGAACCCACCAGAAACCACTCTCCTGCCATCAGGAACTCCTGAAGGTCTTGTGCTCAGAGCAGCTGTAGGCACTCAGATCGGGGATTACAAGCAATTCAGGATCTGGGGTCTCACTGCTCCAAACAGATTTCATTGATTGATAGTTGTATATTATAAATACCTGCATCTCAGGGATAAGGCCTCCTTGAGTATGGTATATGGTATTTTTGTTGTGTTCTCTGTTTAAGCTTGTAAGTATTTTTTTGCACCTATGTTCATAAGAAAAAGTGGTTTCTAACTTTCTTTGCTTGGTCTTTATGTGTTTTAGGCATCAGGGAATCTGTGATCTCACAAAAGGAATAGGGCAATATTACTTCTTTTTATATTATGTGGAATAATTTGAGGAGTATTGGCATTAGTTCTTTGAAAGTCTTTTAGAATTCTGTGCTAAAACCATCTGGCTTTGTTGTTGTTGTAGGGACACTTTAAATGACAGCATCTATTTCACTAGGGTTATAGGCTTGTTTAAAGTGCGTATCTGTCTCTGTCTCTATCTCCATCCATCGCCAAATGAAGGTTCTATGGTGGTATGCAAGATATTCATCAGAGTGGCTATAGGACAGGGCCCGTTCATGTGCCCTCTCCTCAGCTGCTCAAGGAACAAGCTGGGGACATCTCCTTGGACACCTTGAAACCCCTCTTAGAGTCCGTTGTCTTGCCAACCCTCAAATGGCTCCCTTAATTAAGATATATACTTCCCTGCTACCATATCCACTCCTCCATCCCAACTGTCCCATTCCCCCAGGTTCCCCCATCCTCCCTTCTCACTTCTCTCTCCCCGTCTCCCCTTTCCCCCATCCCACCCCCAACCCCAAGCTCACCATTTTTGCCTGGAAATCTTGTCTACTTCCAATTCCAGGAGGATAACTACATGTTTTTTTTTTTTTTTTTTTTTTTTTTTTTTTTTTTTTTGCGGGGGGGAGGGGTTCACCTTCCTATTTAGCTTCTCTAGGATCATGAATTATAGACTCAATGTCCTTCATGTATGGCTAGAATCTACTAATGAGTGAGTACATACCATATTCATCTTTTGGGGTCTGGGTTACCTCACTCAGTATAGTGTTCTCTATTTGCATCCATTTGCAATCAAAATTCAAGATGTCATTGTTTTTCACCGCTGAGTAGTACTCCAATGCGTATATATTCCTCATTGGAGCACTAGATTGAGCCCCCAAGGTCCAAATAAGGAGCAGAAGGAGAGAGAACATGAGCAAGAAAGTCAGATCCGCGAGGGTTGCGTCCACCCACTGTGACGGTGGGGCCAATCTAATGGGAACTCACCAAGGCCAGCTGGACTGGGTCTGATGGAGCATGTGATCAAACCAGACTCTCTGAACGTGGCTTACATGGAGGGCTGACTGAGAAGCCAAGAACATTGGCACTGGGTTTTGATTCTACTCCATGTACTGGCTTTGTGGGAACCTAGTCTGTTTGCATGCTCACCTTCCTAGACCTGGATGGAGGGGGGAGGACCTTGGACTTCCCACAGGGCAGGGAACCCTGACTGCTCTTTGGACTGGAGAGAGAGAGGAAAGGGGGAAGGGGGGAGGGGGAGGGAAATGGAGGAGGTGAAAATTTGTAATAATAATATAATAAAAAGAAAAAAATAAAGTGCATATCTGATTTTGATTTAAATTTGGTAAGTGATAACTGTCAAGAAAAGTATCCATTTCTTTAATATTTTTCAATTTGACCAAGCCCAAGTTTTTAAAATATTTCTTTATGGTTATCTGGATTTCCTTGGTGTTTGTTGTTACGTTTCTCTTTTTTTCTTTTGTTAATTTGGATTTTTCCTCTCTGCCTCCTCATTGATTTGGATAACTATCATATTGATTTCTTAATTAACTATCTCCTTGCTTTACTGATTCTTTGTATTGTTCAATTTTATTGATTTGGACCCTCAGTTTGATTTTTTTTTTCTGTCTAGTTCTCCTGGGAGTGATTTCTTCCTTTAGTTTAAGTGCTTTCAGTTCTTCCAATAAGTTGCTAATATGAAATCTCATCAGTTTTTTAAACTGAAATTAGATTCTTCTCTCAAACAATAAAACCCAACCACAATTTTCCCTCCCTTCATTCCTCCGACTCATCCCTCACTTCCCTTCTCCCCAGATCTGTTCCCCTTCTGTTTCCTTTTCAGAAAATGGCATGTTTCCAAGAGACAACAGCCAAACAGGACAGAATAAGATACACTAAGATAAGATGAAAGCCCTCATATCCAGACTGAACAAGGCAACTAATTAGGAAGGAAAGAGTCCCGGAGCAGGCAAGAGTCAGAAATATATGCACTCCCACTGTTAAGAGTCTCACAAAAAAACACAAAGATCACAGCCATAACATATACACAGAGGACCTGGTGGAGACCCATACAGGCCTTATACTTGCTAAAGTCATCTTTGAATACATGTGAGTTCTGATTAACTGATGCAATGCTCTCCTTGTGGCCTCTAAGCCCTCCTACTTCTACATTCCTCTTCCCCTTCTTCCAAGGAGTTCCCTGATCTCCAAGGAGGGACCTGATAGAGACTTTCAATTCAGACTTTCTCTTACCATAATGTCTGGCAGTGGGTCTCTGCATTTGCACTGGTCTAATGCCAGAAGAAGTCTCTCTGATTACTACTGGACAAGGCACCAATCTATGAGTACAACAGCATATCATTAGGAATCATTTCATTGATTTTTTTTTCTTCACAGTCATGTTTAGTTCTACCTGTAATGGCTAAAGAAGTTCCCTTTTGAACTAGACATCCATCTTTGTACCAACCAGTGTCTCTGACTCCAGACCCTGGAACATAAGTTCCCAGTAACCCCAGCTCAGTGGCCCCCACCCAAAACTCTACAGCTATGACTATCTACACATTATGGTATGAGTAACTACGTTTTTGCTTCTGTAACTTGCTTACCCAGATACACAATGATTGTTTTGAGTTTCCCTAATCACTTAGCTTGGCAGAACAGAACAGTTTTTACTTACTTGTGTAGATATTGAAGGTATTCATGAGATTTTTCACCTTTGAAAGTCCTTCCTAACACCCCTCCTTTATGGTAATCTCATATTTGGCTCAGAAAGTGTTTGCCCTGATAACAGCTAATTATAAATATGTTTATTATAATTTGGGTTGAGTTATTATAATTTGGGTTGAGATACTTTAGCAAGCATAAGGCCTATATGGGTCTCCACCAGGTCCTCTGTGTATATGTATCTTTTTCCAGGAATCACAAACTCCAAAACACTACTCCAGGACTCTGTGCCATTCAGTCTTCAGTTCCTTGCAATATACAGGCAGTGTAGTGCCTGAGATTTCTGTCATTGGTTGGGCCTCAAGTTAAACCAAACTTTGGATGGCCACCCCCACATGCTCTGAGCCACTACTGCATATCTTGCATCTTTTCGTGCTATAACTTGCCTCTTATAATCACTTTCATTGTGTCCCATTTGTTTGAGTTATGTATGCATTCATTTTCATTCAACTCTAGAAAGTGGTTAATTTCTTTATTTCTGTCTTGACCCATTTTTCATTCAGTCAGGAGTTGTTCCATTTACATATCTGTATTACATATTGCATATATTATTTGTACACCTTAAACCAATAGAGCCCAATGGAAGGCACGAGTATCAGATATTCACTGGTTTGCAGCCAGGAAACCCATAACAATATTAAAAGGATACCATAATATATATGCTGAAGATCTGGTGCATAAAGGTTTTGTGGCTGTCTTGGTTTTTGTATTTCTTTTTTTATAGCAGGTATTCTTTAATGATCTACTAAAAATTCAATAGCATATTTTTCAGGCTCCAAAAGTTTGCCTATGATCTGCTATTTCTCTTGTTTTCTAAATATGCACACCAAAAATGTGAATAAAAGACCATAGGATTTGACATTCTTAATGAGAAACGCAAATAGCATAATCATTTCATCTTTGGAAGTCTTCAAAAAAGTACTAAAGAAGAAATATGCCTGATGACATTCTTGTTTGTTGCAATGTAGAACCAGCTAGTGTTCACTGCCATAGAGTCAGAGATGTAATATGGCTCAGTCTGATAACCAGAGGCCCGTCTTTAATGAGGGTGCTATGATTTTGAATCTGAGAGGAAGCAGTTACTGTGGTTTCCTCTACACAGAACATATACCCCACAGGCTCATCCGGACACTTAGAAAGTGAAGGGACAGAAAAATTGCTAGAGGATGAAATCATTGTAAATATAGTTCCAGGCAACTAGAAGTCATTGTGCCTTTTACTAGTTAGGAACCAATATAAATGATAAAGTATAACGTTTCTCTTTGTATTGTTCTCTAACTATTTCATTCTGATCAGAGAGAATCCCAAAATATACTTCTCTTGCTCACTCTCACAATCTCTCTTTTATATTTGGTAAAATTGCTTTGTTTCTTAAGAACTGGTATATTTTGAGAAAGTTCCTTCCACAGATATTGAACATTTCAGTGGAAGATTTTGTATATGCCTCAAGTCTATTTGATTCATTATTCCATTTAGTTCTTATATTTATTGGTATATTTTTTCTAGAAGACCAAGGACCCACTCTTACTGTATTGAAAACAATCTTAATCTTTTAAACCTTTAGTTCATTTTATGAAATTATGTGTGCTGTTGTTCAAAATATATAAGTTCAGAATTGTACTAAATTCTGTATGGATCCTTTTCTTTTTTAATAATAGAATAAAATATAAGATAAAACAGAGACCAATACAGTGGAATAAGATTATTTTCATAATCAGCATGAAATGACTTTCTTTGTCTCTTCTGACTAATTTTGGTGTGAAATTTCATTTGTCCAATATTACTATGGCTGTTCTTGCTGTTTTAAAACCTAGTTTCATTTCCTTAGAATCTTAGAATACATCTTTCCAAGCTTTCACCAATGTAGACCTTTGCCAGTAAATTATGCTTCTTGAAAAAAAAGAACCTAATGTGTTCTATTTTTAACTCAGTCTTCTAGTCTATTTTCTTATTTAAAAATCCAGACCATTAATAATCAGAGTATTTTTCCCATTTATTTCTTAGGCTCTATATCTTGTTATTCTGTTTTCTAACTTTCCTAATCATTACCTTCTCTTTTTCTATTTCAGTGTAGTTTGTTCTTTCCTGTGGCATTCTGAGTGTGTTTACCTCTTCTTCAGGGTGTGTACATTTTGTGCCATTGAAAGTGATACCTTACTGGTTATAAATTTTTGTTTGTTTGTTTTACATCCTGACTGCAGTTTACCTTCCCTCCTCTCCTCCTTGTTCCTCATCCCCGAGCACTCTGTGTTCCCACCCACGCCATCCTTTCCTCCTCTGTTTCTGTTTAGGAAATGACAGGTCTCTTATGAGTATCAACAAGACATGGCACATCAACTTGCAGAAGGACTAAGCACCTCCCCCATGTATTAATGCTGTGAAAGGCAACCTAGTATGAGGAGGAGGGTCCCAAAAGCCAGTAAAGGAATCAGAGACAGCCCTGGCTCCAGCTGTTAAGATTCCCACAAGAGGACCAAGCTACACAACTGTAACATAAATGCAGAGTGCCTATCTCAGATCCATGCAGGCCCCTAGGTTGTCAGTTCACTTTCTGTGTGCCCCTGTGAACTCAGGTTAGTTGATTCTATGTGTTATCTTGTGGTTTTCCTAACCCCTATGGCTCCTACAATTCTTTGACGCCCTCTTCTGTAGGATTCCCTGAGCTCTATCTAGTGTTCGACTGTGGTTCTATATATGTTTACATCAGTTGCTGGATGAAGCCTACCTGTCTGATGACAATTGGGCTTGGCACTATCTATGAGTATAGTTGAATATCATTAAGTGATGTGGGATTCCCCTCTGTTTGCTGTGAATTCTATTGGTTAATAAAACAAGCAGCCAGGGGCCTGTGCAGACCAGAATAGAGGTTGGCGGGGGGAAAACTAAACAGAATGCTGGGAGAAAGAAGGCGGATTTGCGAGGTGCCATGTAGCCTCCAGAGGGGAAAGATGCGAGCTGCGAGCTGGAACCTTGCTGGTAGGCCTCGAGCGTCATAGTAAAATATAAAATAATAGAAATCGGTTAATTTAATATATAAGATCTTGCTGGAATGTGCTATAATGATTGGCCAAGCAGTGATTTAATTAATACAGGTTGTGTGTGGTTATTTTGGGGCTGAGCTTCCGGGAACACAAATAAGCGGCCTCCTACAATTAAGCATCAATGAATTGACTTTTTTTTTAATCCAGTAGTGTTTGGTTCTATATGAATACTCTGTGTCATCCAGCCTGTGGGTTCTGTTCTCCAGGCAGAGTCAGGAGCTGGCTTACTCCCCTGGCATGGATTTTAGGCAAGATCAATCATTGTTTGGCCAACACCTCAATCTCTAGGCTACCCTTACTCCAGCACATTCCATAGACAGGACAGGCTGTAGTTCAAAGATCATGTGATTGAGTAATACATTCTTATAGTTTGTGCTTAAACAAGAAGGTTTTCTTTCTTCTTTAATTGCAAAAGATAACTTTGAAATTAGTATTTTGCAAAGAGAATCAGTATTCTGGGTTGGTTGCTATTGCCTCTCAGAGGCTGAGAGTCATTTCATGACCTCTTGGCTTTTATCATTTTTGGTGAGAAATTTGTTGTTAACCTGATTGATTTATCTGTATATCTAACTTAGTACTTCATTTTGCTACTTTCAATATTCTTTGTTTTGTATGTTCAATGTTTTAACTGTAACATTTCATGGAGACATTCTCCTCTGATTTCGTCTCTACAGCATAATGTCTTCTGCATCTGAACAGCAATCTCTTTCTCTAGAGTCATGAAATTCTCTGACCAGAATTTTTAGTTTATTTCCTATACCCACAGCTCATACTTCTCCTTATATGGAGGTGAATGTTAAGTTCAGTTTTGAAAATTATGACCTGTATACCTTGCATAGCCTGTTCATTCTTTCTATTCATGCCATCTTTGTTTTTGTCTGCGCATTCTATTTAACTCTGTTGGTGAAAGAGCTGCCTGGTATTTTCCATTTGAAAATTGTTAGGCTAGAACATTCCCTATTTAGTGTGTCAGTGAAGAAAGGGTTGTCAGAGGGACAATTGCTTCCCCAGCAGGGCTCAACCTCCCTTACAAACTTCCCAGCTCTCAAGCCACTTCAGTGTGTTTACCACCAGGACAGCTCTTCTTTTCCAAACACATTGTGTGATCCTGTTTCCCTGTGTGATTTCAGCATCCAAGGTTATGGTGTGGTCCTGTTCTGGCTTGTGTTTGCCACTGTAAAGGGAAATTTCTGCTTACCAGGGTTTGGCTGCCAGCACACATAGCTTGGGGATGCTTGCTCCACTGACGTTTCAGTGCAGGTCAGCTCCTAAGGGTAACAATCTGCTTCTTTCTACATGTCTGATGCTCATAGTGCAAGGAGAGGGCACAGCTTTAGATGTGTGCAGCACTCTTCTCCTGCTCTTGGAGTTTGATTACAGAGCTTCTCTCAGTCTGTCCACTTTGTCTTCCAATGGAAATAGCCAGTCTCTAAAGTTGCCATCCAGGAATAACTTCCCAATATCTGCCTTCAGACAAATTTGCTGGTTTTCAACATTTTGGATTTTTGCTGTTTTACTTCAAGAGATATTCCACATTTTTTAAAAGAATTCAGATTGAAGAAAAGAATAATTATGCACATCTCTCAACTTGGTTTGGGCTTTTACAGTATCTTTTTCCTTTATATATCAAAGGTTCACTGTATTTCTGAGGTGTACTACCTGCTAGATATGCCAAGATAATGGTAGCACAGAGCCAATGAAAACAATCAGCCAACAACTGATTTAACTTAAGGTCAACTCCATGAGATGGAATGCATGCACAACGTGCTTGAAGTGACCAAGAACCAGACACAAGATAGTCCAGAGATCTAGGGAAAAATTAAATAATACTATTGTGCAGAAAAAGAAAAAGAAATGTAGTGATAAAATGACTCTCAATGATATTCTGCTCTACTCATAGATCAGTGCCTTGCTCAGTCATTTTCATCGGAGAAGCTTCATCCTGCAGCAGATGGGAACAAATACAGATACCCACAGCCAGACATTAAAGTGAGAGTAAAAACCCTTGGAGCATTCGGCCTTAAATGATATATGTCCATCAAATCCTTGCCCTCAAAGTTCAGGAAATCCCATGGGAGTGAAGGTGGAGAGACTGTATGAGACAGAGGGGAAGGAGGACACCTAGGAAACAAGACCTCTAAATCAACATGAACAAAGTTCACATGACCTCACAGAGACAAAGGCAGCATGCCCAGAAACTGCTGGATCTGCTCTAGGCTTCCAGCTTAGTTTTTTTTTTTTTTTATATATATTTTTATATTTTTTTCTAGTGGTTTGCTTCCTTCAGTTTTCTCTACCTGATTTGAAGTTACATCTAGAAGAATTTCTTCCAAATCTGTAGCTACTTACAAGATGAATGCTAGCTCCTCCTCCATGAATTTTCAAAACCGGTGTTCATATATTAATATTCTATCAAGACAAAACAGGACCATTGTCCTTCACATTATTGTCAACATCAGCATACTTTCCCCAAACTTCTCATTATATGTGAAAATTTATTAATGTCACTTTCAAATATACTATACTGTTTTAAGATAATGTAGAAAATGATTCCAATTCACCAAGACTAGGATTCAGAGATGCTCAAGGAAGAATTAAGATGATCTATCTCTCCACACATGGCTTCATGAAACCTGTATCTTGCACTTTTATTATAATTACAAATTAAAGGTTAAATAGATTTGTATTCTAAAACATTATTATTATTATTATTATTATTGCTTTTATTTTTTCTCAGAAAGTAATTACTAAAACCTAGGTAGTCACTGTAAGCAAAGCAATATGTTTTCACATTTAAATTATGTTTCTCATTGACTCCCATGATTTACTCACTAATGAGGATAGTTTTCTTTCTGAAAACTCTAAGTTTAAATACGTCATCGTACAATTGTTCTTTCTCCCTTTTTCTTAAAGTCAGTAGTTAAAAGCTGTCCTCCCTTAGCTTCAGCTTTTTAACATGCTCCTTCAGAACAGCTCCCGCTGCTTGGCATGAAGATGTCAATAGATCCAAACAGCCCTCTCCCAGAGAAAGCATTTTCATAGCAGGTGAAATAACACTCTGAGCAGAGACTTAAAAAAAATCATTTTGTAATTCTAAATATTTTATTGAGAATTCACTGTCGTTATTTTTTAAAGGACACAGAAGTCAGTTTTGTAACATATAATTTGTCTTATAAGTATAATCGTAGAAACAAAATAATGTGGTTTAGTACAAATGCACACTTATGTCCAAAGCACTTATAGAATTGTGACATATATTTTTCTATATGCTGCTTCAGACCACTTCATTTCTTCCCTTTCTAAAAAGCATCTTTTGTGAGGTTTGTAGCCAGTTTATGCTGAGTGTCACTGACTCCTTTATTATGTCATACTTCATTATCATTTTCAATCATAGCCTGATTTTTCTGTCCTAGGCAGTTAATTAAAATATGATGTGTATATTCTTTTATATGTCTTTGCAAAAAATGAATTGTAATATATGTGTATATAATTCTAACATTGCTAATTATATTGTTATACCATGGGAGTCTTATTGCCATGTGTACATACTATTATTTATCTGTGCAAGCATTCTGCTCCATTGTCTTATGTGTTCCTCAGATGTAATCATAGCTTTCAAATTCTCTCTCTCTAATTTTCATTTCAGAGGTCTTCTCTAAGAAGCTTTTCTGTTTAGGTGATATTCTATGTAGACAACACTGTACAAAGTATACACCTGAAAACACAAGTCATAAGAAATTTATCTCTATTACATAGCATCGGATTAGCCTACACTGCCAGCATTATTCATTTATATGTATGATTAAAGATAGCACTTTATTAAAAATATTCTAAGGACTACAAGCAAAGAGGAGTTTTGGAATTGCAGCTGAAAAAAATTTACAATAATACTCTGAAAATAATATTGAAAGACTATAATGCCCCCAAGTTCCTTATGATCTTTCAGGTCAGACAACTTCATGCCTTTTCTACTAGTTACGAGGAGTCATTTTTCTAAGTGCTCTAATTCTGAGTTTTAAAACAGTAGTGAAGCATAATAATTTCCATGCCACTACTACTAACCCCTTCTATATGGTAAAAGTTATTTTTTCATCTTACATATATATTGAAAATTTGCTCATTGAGTATTGATTTGAGAAAATTTAGAAGTGTAAGATTTTTGGTAGACATTAACTTAGGAGATCATATTTATTGTTTTGAAATCAGGGAGAAAATTATAGATAGTATAGGATATATGTACTAATAATGGATGATGATTTAAATTATTGTTAGAATAATTCTGATTTTGCTAGTCCAAAATTTTTAATGACCTTGACATCCTTGAGATGCCAACTAATATTTAATCATACTACAGATGATAACTAGGGTGTCAAATTACAAAAACAGCAATAACAACAAAACAAACAAAAAACCCTTTCAGGAGATTATTAAAAACAGTGTAGCCAGAATAACTTATTTATTTGTGTATTTATTTATTCATTCATTCAACATTTTTCATTAAAACTATACACGTCCTTAGAAGTAGTTAGACATTAAATACATAAAATTATGTATTGATTAGCACCAAAATTCATGTTTTATTATGTATCAGATACAGTGTGTGAATAGTCATGTGATTCATATTCTTTTGTGAGCTTACTTGGAGGTTCTAGCAACTAGCCTGCATGACCTAAGACAAAGAAGGGCTCCTCTTATTATAGAAAGGTTATCCTCTTCTACCCAGTGGCAGCTTCAGGAATAATGCCCATGAGCTGGGAGGAAGGAAATGCATAACATCCCTGCCACTCAGATTGTCTCGTTCAACACTGGAAATCCATGGGATATCAGATGCTACAGCCACATCGTCCTCACTTCCAGTGATTCACATCTGTTGTAAAACAAAGTGAGAGTAGGTGACCCAAACTTACTGGAATAAGGGTCCCCACTGTCATGAAGTGAGAATAGGTGACCCAAACTTACTGGAATAAGGGTCCCCACTGTCATGAAGTGAGAGTAGGTGACCCAAACTTACTGGAATAAGGGTCCCCATTGTCATGAAGTGAGAGTAGGTGACTCAAACTTACTGGGATAAGGGTCCCCACTGTCATGAAGTATCGTGGGAGGACTGTTGAAGAGAAATAAAGGAAACAGCTATTTAAAATAAACCCTAGAAGTTAAAACAATAAAATAAAAGCAATAGCTTGGACTAGGAAGGGGTCTTGGATAAGCTGATGATTGCTGTTGCTCAAGCTTATTAAGAAGGACAGGATCACATATATAATGTGCAGTGGGAAAAACAGCCAAGGTCAGCAGAGTGAAGTCAGACAGTGTTAAGAGAGAGAGAGAACACAAGATACCTCAGACACAGTTGCCTAACGACTGATTGTGACAGACAATGCAGAAGAGTCGGTCTGGAAAAGCCTGATCCTTGATGCCTCCTAGTCACTGACTCCAGCCTTAGACTGGTCTTGCCAAGTGCACTCCTGGATAAGGTCAAAGAGCTAAGATTCCACTTGTCCTTTTATCAGGTCCTTTGAGACAGTCTTGGTCAGTCTGGTTTCCCATAAGTGGGTAACAGTGGCCCTGGGTATTCACTGATAAGTTAAAGCTAAATTAAATGAATCAGTTGAAACTACTATTTTAATAGCTAAAGTGCCCAGCTATTAAAAATACTCAATATGCGTTATTTTTTAATGTGGAGTATGTGGGAAATAGTTTTTTTTCTCTTCTCTTTAGGTCAATTCCCACTCAGTAAAAACAGATGATAGATACAGAAATGGAATTCAGAAGCAACACTGTCAGACAATTCCAATTAGAAAAGGGGGAATTTGTGCTACTCAAGCCAAACACTTTATCTTTTTAATTTAGCAACTGCATTTTTTGGTAGGAGCCTCCACTGGACTGTTTCACCTTCCAATAACGCTTCTCTCCCAGACAGCCCTGTCCCGTTTGCAGAGAAAACTCGAGCAAATTAAAACTTAGGTGCTAGCCTTAATCTCTTCATCCTTTCTGATAGAGATGCCTTTCCTGCTGAGGAAAACCTAGAAAAATGCTATCACCTTTAAGTGGAAATAGAATTTTGTAGCTGGAATGTCTTCAACCCTCTTGGCAGACGAGCTAAAATATTACACACAAAATAATTGTATTTTTATTCTGAATCCTATTCATGCAAAGGTGTGTTTTCTTGTAAGATAAAATATAATTTAAGGTTTTATTAAGTATGCACAGACTGAATTTAAGAGGGAATCTAATGAAACAACTTTGCTTTTGTTTTATATCCACATCCAATTCATTATCTTCCTATCTATTTTATTATCTGTGCTGTAAAATCCTACCATAGCATGGACACATGCAGGCAAGAATAAAATACAACAAAAGAAGGCAAAGCAAAATTGCGTCTATTTATATGCTGATTGCTATAGAAGTTAGATTTAGTTTTCCTTTATTTATCCATATATAATACCAACTTCAGATTTCAAAGTGGTTTGTGGAAAAATATAAAAGAGATCCGGACAAATACTATGCGTTGAGAAAGAGCCTTTAGGTAAGTAGTTAATAATAATTAAGGTCAGTTTATGGGGCCATCTCTAAACAAACTTTAGAACACTCTTATTTACCTAAAATAGCTTTTTCTAAGAAGAGGCTTTATTGAACATGTCTACAGTTTCACTGCCATAGTAACTGATTTAATTAATCAAGGCCCCACTTTAAAAGTGATTGATGATTTAAATGTGGTCCCTTTTATCTGATTAATTAGCACAGTTCCTAGTGTTTGCACTAATTAAAAAGTTTATATTGAAAGCCAAGAAGAAATGAATGCAGATGAATGTCTTCGTTCCTTCAGATTTAAAAGGGTCTTAATATTAATATGAATATGCAAAAGTTTGTGATTTTTTTCAGTGTAGTGTTTACAACAGAACAAACTTCCTCATTGTTTATTTTGTAACGTTATCACCAAGGTCTCTGGAAAATAATCCAGTTCATCATATTTTTGTCTCTTAATCCCTCAACTCTAATTTTGGAAATGTCACTAGTTAACTTTAAAAGGGTACATAAAGCCAATTACAAATTTTCTTCCAAGACCAAACTTTCTATAATGGATGAAGCAATTTAATTATTCCCAATTGAAGATTTCATCTCTTTTGTTCTAAGTCGGTTTAAATCCTGGAAGATGAGTGAGATTTCTAAAAATATATCTTGACATTGATCATTATCATGGAGCAGAATGTAGTTCTCATCAACAGGAATAATCGAGTAGACTGCTGTGGTAAATTAATGAGCAAATTGCTTAAGCTGATTTAGAAGAATCTTTCATGAATATCTGATAAATAAATGTATGAACTACAGCCTCTCAATTTTATTTTGTGTAAAAACAACCGTAAACCTAAAATTTGGGGCAGTTACTATGAAAGGCACACGTTTTTCTACTCAAACAAAGCGTGTTAGAATGCCAATGCTGTACACGCCTATTGAACTCTGCTGGCATTATAAAGTGGAATGCTACAGGACCTGTTTTTAACCTTCAGCGTTTAAGAGATTGTTATCTTGAATGCGGAGATGGAGAAGAGTTAAAAGTGCTTGCTCTCCATTGAAAGAATCAGAGTTCCAATGGCCAGAGCCAATACAAACTGCCCAGTAGATGTGGTGGGCCCCCCTGTCGTTCCTGCTGTAGAGAGCTGAGACCAGCCCTCTCGGAGAGCTCTGGCTTTAATAGAAAAGCCCTGTTTTAAAGAATACGATAAAAGTCACCAAAGAAGAGTGCCCAACATAAACCGTGACCTCCCCACGCACATGAACCCATGTGAAAGGATAGCACCACAGATGTGAGCACAATCAATAAAGCATGGATATCCCCCAACAAGCACACAACACTTGCACTAACGCGTTAAAGGAAAAAAAAAAAAAAAACTATTTCAATTTCTTCATTTGTATTATTCTTTGATTTCCTAATTTCTATAATACATTAATACAGATAGAATCTTGTTCTTAATGCATCAGTAGTTAGGCTAGATGACTGCAGTAATAACTGGGTTTGCTAGGTATGTGCAATATTATAAGCATGTTCATAACCCCTTCATTATTTTTATGAGTAGTTTTTAAATTATTACTCATAATATTCAAGCACACAAATAGAAAGTAGAAATTACATATTGTTCCAAGTCATAAAATTTGACTCAATCCTACATAGTAAAATGTCTAGTTTATCTTCTCTTTAATTTCTTTCCCTTAAGTGGCTCTGTCGTCCAAGAGTAGGAGTAGAGAACTATCCATCTAAACCTCGTTCCTGAATCTAAGCTTCCACATTGGAAGTCCAATTTTATTTCCTGCCAATCATATATTAATAGAGGTTTTTAAATTAAAATTTAATTTTCATTTTTATATTTTCACATATGATGACCACATACTGATTGTACCACCCAGCTCCCTACTCTCCCTCTCTTCATTTACACCTCCTCACAAATACTTCTCTAACCTTTATATCTAGACATTTTTTATGACCCAACAGGATTAACTAAGCCATCTCTCTAACCAAGGTTTCAGAAACACCCACAGAAACCTAGTAGCTTCCACAGACAGAGAAGAAAGAACTGAAAACAGTAACTCTTTCTTTGCCAAAGTCCATCAGTAGCCAGTAATTCAGAGGTAAAATATAGGGAATTGTGAGCCCCTCTTCCTTCCTTGAGAAATTGTTGATAGAACCATTCTTTGTGGAATACTTACAACTCTGATTGATTTGAGTTAATGATAAGAATATTTTATGTAAGCTACGGAGTGGTGTTTCAGAGCCTTTCATCTTATATTCTGGCTCTTAAATACTTCCTGACCCCTGTTCAACATTCCTTCAACCACAGAAAGGATTGGATAAGGAAGTGACTTATTTAGGACTGAACCCATTTTCTTCATATTAGATGACCATTTGTCTGTGAATTCAGCAGTCACTGATCAATGTATAAAGGAACTTCTCTAATTAAAGTTGAAAATAAATGGGAATTTATTCAGATTAGCAAACTTCTTTTACAAAGTATGTAGATTGTTGTGGATATCAGACGGAAAGCAGTTCTCAAAGGGAGTGGGATTTTTAGAAGGTGTGGCTTTGTTGGAGTGGGTATAGTCTTGTTTGTGGATGTGTCACTGTCGAGGTGGGATGTAGAGTTTCATATATGCTCAAGCCACACCCATTGTCTGAGACCACTTCTTGTTGTCTATGGATCAAGATGTATAAATAGCGTTAGAATATGCAGTGGTACAAAAGGACTTGTTTATTTTTGTTTCTGTATATCTCACTGAAATACATTTCTTCAATACTAAGATATCTGCATATTCTAAGATGTAGACAAAAGTACTCCCATGACTCTGAATTTACCAGTATAAGACTTGGCTTTGCTTTTGACTCTGGGAGCAGCAGAAGTCTTGAAAACTAGACATGAAGAAAATTTAAGTTTCCCTGAGAATGATAGTAAAAGAATCTAAAGGAGGAGAGGAAGCAACAGTCATGTAATTTTAGGTATTTGGTGGCCATTAAAGCCACATGTCATAATTTTTCAATGTGTTATATATGGTAATGTTTCACATAGCTTTCAGAACTTTGGAGCATCAGATAATCAATGAAGAACTGATTACTTTAATAAACATATTAATCATTCCATGTTTTATGTTTTATGAAAACTGACCGTATTTTTCTCCATAAGAAGCTCTGTCAAAGAAAATTCATACTAGGCAAAATGTCACAACTGTTAATGCTAACAGTTGTCATTCTTGTTTTATATCCTCGGAGGATACAACTTACATATAAACAAAAATTCATATATTAGTGCCTGATCTATTATCCTGTGAAACTTTAAATCAAATGTCATGTATTGTTACCTTATTAGAGATATAATTGCAGAAATGGTACAAGTAAGAAGTGTAAACAGAAATTCCAAAATCCAAGGACTGGATTGGAGTTGACAGCTGGTGTTCTTTACAGCAAGCATAGAAAATGCTTGATCTTACTTGACACCTTCATGCACTTATTTTGCACAGTTTCTTTTGTAGAGTGGTATTCAGGTGGGAGCAATAAATTAACACTCTTTTTATTTGTGTTTCCTCTTATACCCATCAGCTACTTTCCTAGGATTGTAAATTTAAAAGAATAGCTTGAGCAGGAATACTAAGTTTTTCAAGTGAATACATTCCTTTAGATCAAATAACAGCATTAAGATAACTAGTAAATGAAACTTTTATACATCACCATTGTAGGGTTTCTGCAATGAAATCATCCTTCATATCAAAAAGGAAGCAGGAGAATCAGTGTCAAAGTGTCAACATTGCCCACCTCTTACTTGTTTTGAAGATAATAGCTGGAAAAGATAAGACACCGTGTTCTCCAACAAGAGCTTTAGACAAAATGAGGTTTAATCAATATTTTCATTTTTGTTCAGAGACGTATCCCAGAGCACTGACCCCTAGAAATACAATATGTATGTGTGCCACTTCAGTGTATGGTCTGTCCAAGAAAAACTAGGACACAAGAAAAACTAGTGATCCATTTTTTTTCAATAGTGGAAAGCACGTTGACACTGAAAATTACATGAAAATAGTAATAAAGAGATACATTATTAGAAACAAAATAGAGTGGACATAAGTGTGCGAGTGATATAAATATAAAACTAAACTGAACAAATGCTAGAATCAAAACAGTCTGCATAGTTGTAAGAATTTTGAACATAATATTAAAAATAAATTATGTGTGAACTAAGTATAAAAACAAACTCCAACTTAATATAACCAAAATACATTATTTTAGAATTACTGAAATAAATTTTGAAATAGTAGAAAACATATTTGTTACATGAGTGAAAACAATCTTTTGATACTAGGGTAAAATGTTTGCCACAAAAGCTTTGTTTGAAGGTGTTTGTGTTTTTTTTGTTTCATTTTGTTTTATCTTAATCATTCATTGAGCAATTTGGGAAATTTGCTACAATACAGTAACATGTTAATGATGTTGGCCCACCACAGACCTAAGCCTAAGACTATTTTTTAGATCACTGGAGGCTTTCTGTATTTTTTCCAGGGTGAAACATTATTAAGGAAAAATAAGGAACAAAAATGGAGTTGGCTTATTTGGCTCATAAAGCAGAGAAAGCTTACTGACTCAATGCATGTATTTTTCTAGTTTTTAAGGATCCTTTAACTTATTTACCATCACTATCATAATTCTTAATCTAATCTAATATATTAATCTAATATTAATAGTAATATAGTAATATATTAATATATTATCTAATATTAATATGTTAATTTAATAGTAATATATTAATCTAATATATTAAGAGATTTGAGAATATGAGGTTTTATTTTTTATTTTTAAATATTTATTTATTATGTATACAATATTCTGTCTGTGTGTATGCCTGCAGGCCCGAAGAGGGAACCAGACCCCATTACAGATGGTTGTGAGCCACCATGTGGTTGCTGCAAATTGAACTCAGGACCTTTGGAAGAGCAGGCAATGCTCTTAACCTCTGAGCCATCTCTTCAGCCTTGAGGTTTTATTTTTTTATATTATAATGTTTTGAACCCAGTTAAAGGAGAAAGCCATGTGTGATTAATCCTAGTGTTAACAAAGACATGGTTATGCTTGGGGCTTATATTTGATACAAATGCTCGGAAACTCCCAAGATAATGGTTAGATTCACAGCATTTGTGTTTGGGGCTAGAGTCTAAATTTATGGTATTCCAAGAATACATCTTTTTAGAAAATACTTGTGAAATTTTTGAAGATTTCTAACACATTCAGTCTGCAAGTAATATTCACTTGAAGTACTACAGAAATCAACTATGAAGTATCATAACTTGTTCTAAAATAAGACAATCTTGTTGCAATTAAATCTGTAGGAAAATTTATCTGTATGATACTAAAGAAATTCAAGTAGTCTTGCCTTCCCACATGCTATTTTTTTATAGTGTTACATATTCCAAAAAATTTCACACTTAATTCAAACATTTAATCTGTTCTAAATAGTTCATTTAATATTGCTTTGATATATGTACAATTTTTCCATGTACTGAGAATCATAAAAAATCAGGTCAGACGGAGATCATAATGACTATGTAAGCCAATACCTTCCTTTTTCAACTTAAAAAAAAAACAAATCTTAGAAGGAGTACAAAATGATGTACAGAAATTCACATGTGAGTTTTTAACAAAACTGAATGTCCCCAGCTCTTTATTCACAAAATAATGCCTTTTCTGTTGCTTATGCCTATTCCTAAACGTATTTCTATTTCAAGGCATAGATAAGCATTCATGCTTACTAATGCAGAGCATTGTTATAAAAATTTTAAAACCTCATTATTTCTAGTGCATTTCTATTATCGGGAAGAAAATCCTCTCACTCTTATCTTAAATAGCTTTAACAGAACACCCACAGCAAGTGTAGAATCAGCTGGTTTGATGGGCAATGCCATTGTCTCCTGGGTTTCTAGAATAATGATGGGTATGGCATTTCTGTCAAACCCACCAGATGACTGTCAGGTTAGAATGGTTTTTTGTTGTTGGTGGTGGTGGTGGAGGTGATGGTGGTTTTTTTTTTTTTACGGTAAAAAAGAAATAACAATAACTATGAGGTAAACTCCATAAGAGCACAAAATATGACTGGTAAGGAGTTTCTAATATTTACAGGTGGTATATTTTCATAAGTTTGACATTAAACTGTAAAAATAATTATGCTTTACTTTTGTTTGCCTTTTTTCATTTCTTGAAAAATCTCAGCTCCTTACATGAATCAATGGAAAACAGAATATTTGCTATCACTGTGACTTGTGTTCAGAAATTAAAACTATAATTATGAGAAAGAATCATCTGAGGATATTTGCAAATGATTATTTCTGAAGAATAAAACACAAAATCATTTCTGGGAATGAAGTTAAATGCAGAGGTCGGCATGAATGATGCTGGCAGAAGCTACAATTATAGCACAGAAGCACATCAGTGCCAAATGGAATGGATTAAACTTGGGAAAGAGAAATCTGCAAATCATGGAGATACTTATAATAAGAAATGTGTGGCAGAAACTATTATTTTAAGTGAAGAGCATCAAGTAAGGAAGTATGAAAGGGCCCATTAGATGACAGGGTTGTGATTTTGAACATAGAATTAAGCCTCACTACATAAAACTCAACAGAATTAAATACAAACATAAACATATTTATGTATAAAACACTAAATATCAGACAATGTATTGAGAAACAGGCCCTTTGCTTTAAAAAAGTATTCGATTTTCCAAATAAAAAGCAAATGGGACTGATGGAACAGGGGACCAAACCGGACTCTCTGAATGTGGCTGACGGTGGAGGAGGACTGAGAAACCAAGGACAACGGCAATGAACATGAACTCTACAGCATGGACGGGCTCACTGTGAGCCTTGTCAGTTTGGTTGCTCACCTTCCTGGACTTAGGGGGAGTTGGGAGGACCTTGGACTTAACATAGTGAAGGGAACCCTGATGGCTCTTTGGCTTGGAGAGGGGTGGAGTAGGGGTATGGGTGGAAGGGAGGGGAGGGAAGGGGGAGGAGATGGAAATCTTCAATAAAAAAAAAATGAGAAAAAAAAGCAAATTAATCTTGGTAAATTCACAAAGGTAAAACATAGATTTTTTTGTTCGGTTTGGTTTTTGTTTTGTTTTAGTTTGTTTTTTCAAGACAGAGTTTCTCTGTGTAGCTTTGGTGTCTGTTCTGAAACTCGCTCTTGTAGACTAGGCTGGCCTCATAGAGATCCACCTGCCTCTGTCCCCCTAGTGCTGAAATTAAAGGCACGTGTCACCACCAACTGACTGAATTTGTTTTTTCTTTAAACAATCAAAATTGATAATGTGAAATAGCTGTCATCATGACAGCCAAATATCTGAAAAGAAAGAAAGGAATTTAGAACACATATTCATAAGTAAAAGTCCTTCTGAAGTTGATGTCTTCATCTCAGAGTCTGGAATGCTGCCAATAGCTTACATTGTGTTGCCTTCCTCAAGTGCTTTCTTACCTATAGCGTTCCTCTTGCAAATTCTAAAGTCTTTCTCTCATCTTTAGATTTTTCAGTTGTGGTAACCTCAGCTTTTGGCAAATAGTGTTTTTCTAAGTGATATTAGGAAGTTTACATATGGAGTCTGGTCTGCTGTGTGTTTTAGTATTTGTTTTGCTTCTTTGCTTCTGCCAATAGCTGTGACTTAATATTGCTTTGTAGTGTTCTTTTACAAGATAGGTTTTTTTTTGTTTGTGTAGTCTTGGCTGTCCTCCTGGAACTTTGTTTGTATATTCTGCTGTCCCCAAACACACAGAGAATGTCCTGCTTCTTCTTCCAAAGTGCTGGGATTAAATGCATATGCCACCACTTCCCAGTGCTTTGTAGTATTTTTCAAAAATCACCTGTAGTGTTTTGTTTTAAGTTTTGACTTTTGTTGAGTCAATTGAAAGTATTTGTAAGGACTGTATGTTATATGAAGTTAATAAACTATTTGTTAATTCTCATTTATATGTTTAAATTTTTATTAAAATATGCAAATGTTCAAACTATTTGCACATACATATATACACATACCTATAATCTGTTATATATGCTTGAACAAAATTATATAATAATAATAATAATATGCTTTAATATTCATACAATAAGAGGACAACTTTCCTTTCTTCTGCTCTTTTCTCCTTCCTTTCTCTCTTTCATCCTCCTGCCCTCCAAGCCCACCCTGGACAATAGCGTATTCAGAATACAGGGACTGGCTTTTAAATAACTTATAGGAAATGATTGATTCTAGAAATTTGGGGAGTAAAAAATAAATTAAACGAGGATAATGTCTCTTTTGAGAAGTTAAGTAGCTACAGCGTAGAGTCTTCTAGAGTACACGTCCAAGTCAAATGCCATTCTTCTGAAACTACTTTTCAAAGTACTAGACAATATTGAGAGAATTATTCAGTAAATAAGATGACAGTATATTATTTATCTGTTTGTATATCTCCAGCACCCTACGTCTGCCTAGTTTCTGCAACTCAGGATTAGAAAAAGATATTTCCAAAAACATTATTTTGTAAAATTTCTCATTGAAAACTCTTTCAATATGATTGGAAAAAATATAACCTACCTTCAGGGTAAAAGCTCAATGCCTTACCCTGATATATAATTTTAGGGTCCCTAAACAATTGAGACAAACTCATTACAAATAAATTTTCCATATTATTTTAATTACAAATAATTTTCTTTTATTTTATTTTCCCTTATCATACTATTTTGCTTTATATTTTATATCATATAGTACAAAATTGTTATTGTTAAAATGCTGTGGGAACATATTCTGCTCTTTCATCCAATAACTTTAAGATACCAGCCCACTTGGGCATGGTCTCTTATACTGTAAAAGCAGCTGTAAACATGTACCCACTCTTTTGCTTCCAGTTCCCACTTCTGGCTGCTAGACTCTGTTCATGTTCTTACTGAGGACTGTTATCTAGGACAATGATCTGTAAGTTTTCCTCTTAAATAAATAACCCTTTTATTATTCATAATTCTGAACTGCTGTGGGATTATTTTGTGACCTTCATCACCATAATAATAAATATTATTCTGTAATTTTAAAAAGAGAAAGTTCTTAGAAAATAGTAAAGATCTATCATAAAATAAGGAATGTACCTTCTAGGAACCAACTACACAGTAATATGAACACAAAATACTTTTAATATAGGGTTATTTCTCCTTTAATAAAGTAGAAATCTCTAGGAAAATATAAAAATTTATAAAAAATACTTATAAAAAGTGCAATATATTCTGTATAAAAACACCAACTAGTAACTGACTAATGAATGTTGATTAGAAAAATTACATTTAATATCTTATAAATGATAAATCTAAAGGGAGAAATTGTGGTGAAAATGTAAGATTTTTATATAATATAAAGAGTTGCTTTAAAATAGAAGAATCTGGCAGAAACCAATTTACATATCGAAAGTTGTCTTATTATGGGTGAACTAAGAATTGTTGTCATTGGATAAAATGTAAAGCAAAGAGCATGTTTATTCTGGGAACTTACCCAATCAATAAATTAAACCAGAATTAAAGGAACATTGTATAAACTCATAAAGCATGAGCAAACCTTAGAAATTTGTTTTCTTTATACTAAGATTCTCATAGTCAGGAAAGTCAAAAAAGTTGATGCATTTTCTTTGCTGAAGGAAAATAGACATACTAGAAAGTCAAAATAAACAAGTACAATAAATAATCACCATTTCTATTCTTTGACAAACTGAACAACCAAGTACCTGATAGGAGCCAGAGTAATAGATTTGTGATAAAGCTTCCATTCTGTTTTTTTTTTAAAGCAACAACATTGTTTTCAAATACAAGAACATTTGAATAAACTAATGGGTTTCATATAAGGAATTTCAATGAGTTTAGACAACAGCAATTCTTGAATACTGCTTTCCTAGTCTAAGCCTACAACTGACTATTTAGGTCATATAGAAAAAATATTTTAAATATTTTTTAAATATTTAAATATTTTAAATAAGCATGTCCCAGTATTAAAAATGGATCCAATTTAGATTTCAAACATATGTAAAATTTGTGATTTTTTTTCTCATGGTTTATTTTTTTTTTATATTTAAAAATTTCCATCTCCTTCCCTCCTCCTCCCCCCTCCCTCCGCTCCTCCTCCCCCTTCCCTCTCCTCCTTCTCCCCCTTCCCTCCCCTTCCCTCCACCCATACCTCCCCTCCCTCCCTCTCAAGGCCAAGAAGCCATCAGGGTTCCCCACTCTATGCTAAGTCCAAGGTCCTCCCAACTCCCCCCAGGTCCAGGAAGGTGATCAACCAAGCTGAGAAGGCTCCCACAGAGCCCGTCCATGCAGAAGAATCAGAGCCCAGCGCCAATGTCCTTTGCTTCTCAGTCAGCCCCCGCTGTTGGCCACGATAGGTGAAGAAAATTTGTGATTTTTTAAATGAAATCTCTCACATTTTAATGTTTGTTTTTAAATTACAAACTAAAATTAAACTTGGTAGCATTGTTTCTCAATGATATCAATTGTTTTCAAATTGGAATCACTCAAACTTCTAGATGGTTGAATGAGAGAGAGAAATACTATATTCACAGACAATTTTTAGTAAGCTTGTACTCCTCACTGAAAATTAGCATTTTCTATTTCAATAGCCCAGATTTGATTATAACGAATATTGCTAGCTTACTATGTGTGATATAATGTAAGAAACTGACTTTATTTACTAAATAAAACTTTGCATATTATCATACAACTTCATACTAAGAATGATTTTGACACCTAACATAAATTTCACGAATTAAGTGTGAAACCTGCGACCTAGACTTTTATATGTCACTCCTAGACATCTCCTGTCATAAACATTTTGTAAAAGAACAGCAATTTTATATTGCAATTTAGTTTGATGTTCAATATCACCTATTATCTCAGAAATACTGTTAGAGTATTCAAAACTGAAGCAGTTGCTTTTGTTATAGCAATAATCGGCCAATCATACTTACTGAGGTGTAGTGTTTGCTGAGTAATGTTGACTTACATTCTTATTTTGTACACAATCCAATCAGTTCTGTACTGTGTTGTTCAGGAACACCATTGATGCTGGTAATCTATTAGAATCTCATAATTTCCATTAACAATGATATCAAAGTAGTTAAACCTGAAAGTAATTAAATTCATATAGCATAACAATTAATATAACTTTATTAAATTTGATTCAATAAAACAAAACCATGGAATTTACTGGACTATTTACTTTTTTGTATGTGATCTGGTGTGATTTTTCTCTAAGCCATTAACCCTTAGGTCTTTGAAAGTTAGTCTTCTCTTGCCATCTATATGCCATTACTAAATCTGCCAAAACAGTTGCTCAGGCATCTCTGAAATAGGATCATTGCTATCCATAAATCTTCAATGGCAAGTTAGGTATTGATGGTGCACAACTTTAATCCCAGCACTCGGGAGACAGAGACAGGCAGATCTCTCTGATTTCAATGTCAGCCAGATCTACAGGAGCAAGTTTCAGGACAGGCTCCAAATCTGCAGGAAACCTTGTCTTGAAAAGCCGAAGGAGGGAAAGAAACTGTTCAATAGCTCTCTGTCTTTTTGTAGGTATGTATTGTTTTTAAACTGTGGTTCAAAGGATTTTATGGTTTCTTTCTCATCTGAATTTATGTAAGTCAAATTGGCTGTCTCTTGAACAATTAGGATCTTGTAATTTGCCTGCATTGGCATAGTACTATCTGTGATACAGAACTGGAGTTAAGGACTTTACTTAGCCCACTCCCCTTACTATGTGCTTCTTGTCTTGCTTTAGCATGGCACTGTTGGTCATGACACAGCTTCGCTTTCTCTGTTAGGCTTATCTCACAGAATGAAGAATTGTGATCATGGTTTCTTTGATAGTACAGATACTAGATGATTGGGTCACAGTTCTAGGAGTATGAATGCATGTACTTGCCCGCCAGTATTATGCAGTCAAACTCTTTAAACTATAAATAATAGTATAATATTTATGTCTCCATGTACTTCCAAATCAGCTTCACTCTTCCACTTAGGTCTCATGATAATTTTATTTTTCAAAATATCTTATATTAGCAATATCTTTTCCTTATGCAATTGAGATAGAAATACACATATTTTTCTTTTGAATATGTATATTATTTTCCTTGGTGGATAAAATGTTTCCCAAACTACATTTTTTAGAAAACCTTTCCTCATTAATTTATGTAAATTGAAACACAGACTAGGCATCTAAATTGCAATCAACTAATAATGGATAATTTTGAAAATATTATATTTATAGGTAATTTCCCTTTCTGTATTTGTGTACCTTACTTTGTGCTTAGAACTGTCTATAATAGAAACCTCAGTTAAGACAAACCTGTCAGAATAAAAACTGCTAGAGTTCCTGATTCAATCATCATTGATGAGAAAGCTTTCTAGACATTTGACTCATCCCAAGAGTCCTGCAGTGGAAGCAAGAATGATGGCTCCTGTTGGAAGTTAACAGAGGGTGTCTGATATGTGTCACTCCAGCCTAAGAGCTTACAATTTAACAATTTTTTCTCATGTAATAAATCGATACACAAATACAAGTGAAATGTCAGTACGTGGTGTTATCTCATGAATTGGTCAACACTGGAGTCTGGGTGTATTTGAGATGGTTTACAGAACATAGATTTAGAGCTAGGCAGATTCACTGCAGAAGTCTGCCTTGTATAAGCTCTGAATAACCTCCCTCCCTCTCGTCTCCCCCCCCTCTCTCTCTGTGTGTGTGTGTGAAGTTTCTTTAACAAATTTAAAGTCCTTCCTGTTATAGTTTAGACACAGAACCAAGAACAAAACTATATTTTCTCTTACACATGTGCTTAAAAATAGACTTCAGGGTACTACATCAGCCAGTGTAGCTGTATTAGTTCCAAAACATCAATACTGTAAAAAAACACTTTTATCTCTGTCTCACGCTGTGGGTATGTCTGTCAGCAGCACCGCCTCTTCAGTCTTCCCATCTATAAGTATCATATGACACTGTCTCCATGGTATATTGGACAGAGAACACCATAAAGCACACAGCATCAATGTAACAATAATGTCCAATGTGCCAATTAAAAAGAATAGACTGGCAGCAATCCATGGGGACTGAGAAATTTAGGAAAAAGATCTCAGTCACACTGTATTCTCTCAGCTTACTATTAGGACATTTCTATACTTCTTGGAATTATGATTTCTGCTTGATGCCATTGTTTTAATTATTAAAATATTAGTTTCTAATGATATGTTGATGCACTTTATTACTTCTCATATTCCATATTCATTCTGCTCCATATTTACTGATGAGACACAGTAAAATAAGAGACACAGATTGTTGTACATATTTAGAATGCCGAAAATTTTATATATTTTCTAAAATTTTTGACATAAACATAATAAAATATATTCATATATGCATACACAATGCAAATATATATGTATGTATACAAACATATAAAAACATGTGCTGCTCAGAATGTACCAAACATTATTTTAAAAATTCCCAATGTCCCTGTGAGCATTTTAAACACCAATCCAAATGTGCTTTCTCTTACTCTCCACATAATATAAATAGTGTATTAACCATTTTAAATGTATCATGAAGTGTCAGAATAAAACTCAAATTAACAGGAATTATAATCATTCAAGAAAATAATACATTTATCATTTCCCTATTGTGGCATAACAGTGTTGATCAGAATTCAAATCATACAACTAGCTCCAGATTAAACCAGTTGTATTTATAGATCTAAAAGTATATAATTTAAATAAAATTTTATGAAAATTATACCATAATCTTGTTAGTATATAATAATACATTTGTTATTAACCTACATTTGTTGTAGATCATCGCTCAGCCAATTAAACATGCCATAATTTGCTGTACATTGTTACTAAGGATGGTTATAGGTGTGTCATATATGCAGCTTTCTGTAAAAGTTTGCTTAAGGGTCCATGCAACAGAGCTCAGTACTAATAATATTACAATAACAATGTACAGTATTGGATAGATATGAAATCATTCTCCAAATCATATTCAAGCTGTTTTCATATTGAAATCTAGATAAAAACGTCAAGATTTAGTGTGTTTAGATAATAATTGCCTCTAGGTTCTAATCCTTTCTCAGCAACTTTCCACATTGTTTTTGATGGTGAATTGTACTATGAGTGAAATAAACTATTCCTACCCAACTTGTCTTGGGCTACTGCGTTTCATCGCAACAATAGTTACCCTAACTAAGACAATGTATTTCCTTTTTAAAGTTAATAAAATAGTTTAAACTTTGGACTAGAATGCAAACTTTGGCAAATTAAGAATAACCCTCAAAATGCTCTCCTACTAGTTAGTAACTTCATAATTTTTATTATTGATTTTAGAAGATTGGTTTTTTGCAATTAAAAAAAATCTTACTGTTTTATTTTTTTTATTATAACTGAAAAAAAAAATACCAATCCAAATTCCTACTCTCTCCCCTCCTCCCAGTCCCCTCCTTCTCCCTCCACAGACCCTCTCACCCCACCCCTCCAACCCTAAGGGAGGGCCATGCACCCTGCCCTGTGGAAAGTCCAAGGCTCTCCCTACTACATCTAGGCTGAGCAAGGTTTACATCCAAAGAGAATAGGAGCCCATGAAGCTGGTATATGTGGTAGAGACACATCCCAGTGTCACTATCGGTGGCCCCTCAGTCTGCCCCTCAGAAGATTACTTTTTATGTTCTTACTTAGATGTAAGCCTTATAAAAGAGAGCATGAATTTGTCTAGATAAGAAAAGGAAAATTATTTTAATATTAAATAGTTCATTTCCAGCCTGTTAATAGTGGTTATATCATTTTGGATGGGTTAAAATGATAATTTAAAAGAGGAAGAAAAAGAGACAAAGAGGCAAAGAAGCATATACAGAGAGAATGAACAAAAAAATCTGAAATTCAGATTGCATATGAAGGATAAAGAGGGATAAAGGATTGTTTCCCACTGGTACTTGAGATCAGTGTTAACCATCCCACAAAATATTACAACTAGAGTCCCGAATTAGTGTTGAGACTCAAAAGAAATATTGCGTATGCACAAACAGATACATGCTATCAGTCTAAGTGCCTGGAAGCAGACAATATGAAAACATGCACTATTTGAAGAGAAGATCATCCAGAGGACCCAACTCTTTAAAAAAAAAATAAAGGCATTTTATTTAAACCTACTGCAAGTGATTTTAGAGGTTCTTCCCTGAAAATAGTTCTCTGAAATATTTTATGTAACACATTAAACTTAATTGACACTTTCCTCAAAATTGGCCAATTCATCCGTAAAATCATATCCTTTTATGTTGTCCAATTTGGTATGAATTTAGCTCCAAACTGAAAGCTGTTAAGGCTATGTGTCATATCTCATTGACTCATTGGCTATGTGTCATATCTCATTGCTTAGAACAGTGGCTAAAACATATCCTAGTCTTGAGTATTAAATATCACATGGGAAAATCTCAGAATCCTCTCAAACCTTCTCCTACATATTTCCTTGTGACTTCATTTTTAATTATGTTCTTTTCATAGATCTCTAGATCCTGGGGAAGCTAAAGATGTTGCCAAGATAAACCCTTAGTATTTCTTACAGTTTTATCATATGAATTAATGATTCCATGTTCAGTCATCCACCCTTAAATACATAATTTCAATTAGTTAATAAAGGCCAGAAATCCTCACTAGGAACATAACCATCATGACATATTGCAAGCACTGATAGAACAGGTACTTTTTCCCTAGGAATTGAAGCAGATAGGTTATAGAGATATGTAAAGTATAAATTTTATTTTAATGTTAATGTAATCTTATTTTTCAGCATTTTAACTCACTAAAACTCAAAATATTGAATAAATGTCAGATATCTGAGAATAACAAAATATAAATTACTATTTATTTTTCTAATATAAGCTGATTATAGAATTATTTACCAATGACAGAATTTTGAGGTTGGTTTAGCGTCTTACAGTGGTTGTTATTCATACTAATGATATTAGTCTAGAAAATGTCATCAGCCAGTTTATAAATAAGGATGAAAATTAAATCAACACTTCCCAAACTAGTGCTTAATTGAAATAAGCTAATAGTAGTCAAACTATTTCATATAAGATGTGATTTCTTAAAAACTTATTCAGTCAAATACATTTTATATATGTCACATCACTCAATATTTTTCTAATAAAATACGAAAACATACATTAGCAAAAAAAGTAAAAAAAAAACACTAGTGAAGGCTATTCTTGGTTTTCAAGTTGACTATATAAGGAATACTGCAATCTGGAAATGGAGGGCATACTGTTATCCTGATCTTAAGGCAGAAAAGCACACCTTTAATCTGGGCCACACCTTCTGGTGGAAGCCCATATAAGGACAAGGGAAAAGTAAATAGCTCAACCTTCTTCACCTGCTTGCCCTTGCCTGGTTAGCATATCCAGCACTTCACTGGCACTGGAACCTATTTCTTTGGGATTCCAGCATAGACAGGAAGGCCAGCTGAGACACCCAGCCTTGTAGGACTGAGAATCTGTTGGATTATTGAATGCTTCATTCACAGCTAGCCATTTTTGGAGTGCTGCCTGTAAGTCAGTCCAATAAATATGGGGATATATATGAATATATCTGGGAATATATATACATATATATGCTTACATATATAAAAATTAATTCTATAAGTTCTGTGACTCTAGAGAACCCTAATTAATGTGTCTATCTATATAACTATATCTATAAATCTTCAATAATGAGAATACTTTATCTTAAGTGATTTAAATACTGAAATATATTTAAAATAATTTTCCATAAGTAATTACTTCATGAAAGATGTTTTGTATCAAGTTTTGAATAGTATATACATTCATAAATGGCTAATTGCAATATATGTAATAAAATGAAACTCACTATGATTTTAAGCATGACTCAGGGAGACAAGAATATTCTAATTGCACTGTAAAACATTTATAAATATATCAATAATATTATTATTATAAAACTGATACATAATTCTAAAGGATTATGCATATATTATAAAGGGAAATGAACATAAAAATAAAGCAACAGGAAATTTGCTTTATAGTTATTTAAGCCTTTCATGTGAAGGTTATTTTCCATTTATGTATGTATTCTAGCATGTATATGAAGTGCACATGGAGTACAGAAGAGGATATAAGGTCCCTTGAAACAAGAGGTATGGGAGATTATGATTTCTCACGTGAGTGTTGGTATTTGATCCCAAGTCCTATGGCAGAGCATTTCTCCAGTTCTCAACATGTGAAGTTTTGATATAAACCTTGATTTTTTTTCATTAATGTATTTGAAAAAAAACATAGATTCTTGTGATGTCCTTAAAATGGTCTATATATACTCCATGTGTCTGAATGCTTGGTCCCCAGTTAGTAGAACAGTTTGTAAATTATTATGAGATATGAACATTTTGGGGATTTGTTTCACAGAGGATAAGCTTTGAGGTTTCAAAGGCCCAAGACAGGACTAAAGTCTCTTTCTCTCTGCCTGCTACTGCTAATGGATAAGCCACTAAAGCTCCTAGACTCCTGCATGCCTCCCTACATACCACTATGTTTCCCACAAGAATAAACATGGAGTAACTCTCTACAACTATAAGCAAGCCCCCAATTAAATATCTTTTTTCCTAAATTGCCTTGGTCACAGTGACTTTTATAGCATAGAATAGTAGCAAAGACAATTCCATATTCATAATATTACTTAGAGATAAATACAAGACACCAAAAAGAAGACAAATTATCAACATTGGCATGCTTGTGGGGCTACAGTATATAGAGTTTTACAAAATTTATATATTTTCTGTCTAAAAAGTTCTACAGAAAAAGATAAGTATAAGTTGCCACAGTACTTTATAAAAATGAAGACTAAGAAAGATATCACATGTTACTCTGAATTCATAAAATATTATTATAGGAATAATTAGTATTATAAATCTAGAAAGTTACTGAAATTCAAATCAAATAATCTCAGGGGTATACAAAGCCATTGGTAGATGCTCATGGACTAAACAGAATAGCATCAGCAAAAAAATCTTCCATCACAACATCAGGTAGTGAAAAACCATGCTGCTGATAGAAGAATTGAGTTTGAGACTATATAAACATAGTGAACTTAAGACAGATGTAGGTGTATTATTATTATTATTTGTTGTTGTTGTTTTCAAGACAGAGTATCTCTCTATGTCTGGAGCCTGTCCTGGAACTCTCTCTGTAGACTAGGTTGGCCTCCAACCCACAGAGATCTGCCTGTTTCTACCTTAGGAATGAATCAAATCTTCTAAAGGTGCCATATTACATAACGGTACTTAACTGAAAATTTAATACGCTAGGAAGGAAGCACAACATTGCACTGACATCTATAAGTAAAATGTGCTTTCAGGTTTCCTCACTGATATTTGGATATTTTTCTCAATTATATAATAAAAATTAGATTTAGTCATGACAAATGGCTGACATTTACAAAAATGGCTTCAAATAGGTCAGTGATTTTAATATTTTCATGCTTTGATGTCATGACACACCTTTTAGTGTCTAAAACATAATATGAATTAGAATTAAAATTTTTTAATTTCCCCAATGACATTAAAAGTCTGTAATAAAAGGGTGGGGAATTGCCACTTATAATCTTGTAATAAATCTGGTGTTTATTTTTGTATCACTTTCTGCATGATGTGGCTTTTCCTTAGTGGAAACAAGAAGTAATAAAAAAATAGAATAGATCGTCCTTCCCTGGAGTGGGCAGAAACACAATTCGCTAGTGACCGCCGCAAATTGCCTGGGTACAATAAAGGCTGTTGATTCACTGGTGCGGTACAAAGACTGAGGACTCAGACAGCCCTAAAATGCCAGAAAAAATTAGGGTGAAAGATATAAAGAGAGCACACTGCACAGTAAAGCGGAATGAAGAAACTGCTAATATAAGATCCTCTGGTAATCTTCGAGCTGATGCAATATTTAAAAAGTGCCATGGTTTTAAAATGTGCACTGTAGATACATAAAACAGAATAGTAAGACAGACACAACGTCAGAGAAAGCATCCAAAACCAGCAGACCAAAAATACAAGAGGATTACTGTTACGCGAATTGAGAAAGCAGAACGGAGCTCAAGGAGACTGACAGGAAAGGGATAATGAGAGGGGGGAAAGTTGAGACGCAGTGGGGATGAGAAGCAACAAAGTGGCAGGACAGAAGGAGGATGATCATCTCAAAGTAATCAAAAGAGCAGCATCTATAAGGTGACAAAAAAGACTGACATGAATCATGGAAAAGAGGGGAGACACATCAGTAGAGCATGCTGCTTTGAAAGAATGGATAGGGTTTATTTAACACAGTCTGTCCATCCTCCACCTTGAGGGGAGCCTTACCACTTATTCTGTTGAGACATAATTGTATTGACACAGTAATGTGGGATCAAACATGGGTAATGCACATTTAGAAGATCTATTTCTGAGCCTATCTGGCTGTGTGTGTGTGTGTGTGTGTGTGTGTGTGTGTGTGTGTGTGTCTGTGTGTGAATGCCTGTGAGCCCAGGATTTTAGTGCTATTACTATTAAATACTGCTTAAAAAGAAGACCACAGGTTCTGGTGTAGAAAAAGAGGAACTGGAAGCTTATAACCATGTAAAGATGATTAGGTACTGTAAAGGAAGTGCACTTTATCAGTTAAATGTCCCCAAAGGAAAACCGTTTTCCCAGTTACCAAATTACATCTGAACCCCAAGGTCAATGTAATAAGATTAGTCAATTGCTGGTTCCAACTTAGAGGGAAGAAGGTCACAGGCCACACTTTATACCCAGATGGTTCCAATTCATTTGGTGAAGTTGACTATTTTCTCCTTGCAAAAATTCTTTCTGGGGATTGCATTGCATTGTTTTCAAATTTTAGTGTCCTGTATCCATCTAATATTTTCAAATATTATTTTTTTCTGTGCATTTCTCTATCTCTTTGCATGTGTGGATGTCTGCTTGTGTAGTCTCTAGGCAGCTATATATTACCTTAGTACTTTTTTGTTTTCTTTTATGTATAGCCGATCTACATTCACTAATGCAATATGTTTCAGGAAGAATTGCTGAAAACTCTGCAGTGTTAAGTGTAAATTTTTTTGTAGACTTTTCCTATTGCCAGGTAAAAGCTTCATTTTTACACTGTGCTTTCTAATTGAATGTAATATTGGAATTCTGAACATATTTGACCTATATTTTTCTGAATATTTTCTTTAATTGTCTAACAATATTTAAAGGTTAGTAAGTACAGTGTGACTTCTAGTGTTAAGACTTTCAAACCTCAGCAAAAATTATCCTTTACCTCATCAGTTGAGGGTTATAAAACTTTTCAGTTATATTGATTGATTGTCTATATGATTCCTTAACGCATTCATACAAAATTCAAAATTTGATATCAGATAAATATCAAAAGCTGAAATATATATATAATAACAATATCAGAATATGACAAAATTTATTATTCATATCTTGACCGTTATTGTTTTCCTATTTATATGACCTAAAGTCTAAAATCCAGTGCTTGAAGTAGTATATACTTCTGCGCACCGCGGCCCCAGTCTGTGCTCTATGTGCTAGACGCCAGTTCGCGAGCTTCGGACACGGGGCTGGAGATTGAGAATACGCACACAGAGACAAACCGACAGGCAGACCTTCAATCACTGGTATACAAAATCCCTTCTTTATTAGCACCATGTAGGCTTAAATGCACTGCAGTCAATGGCCAACAGGTGAAAATCCCATCCTCTGATCCTCTAAACTAGGCACAGCTTCTAGTAACTTCAATTAGAAGGTTCTAGAACAGCTGAAGGCCAGGACTCATTAGTCCCAACAATATACCTATCTGAAGTGCATTCTAAGCATGAAGCATATCTTCCTTACACTAAGAAGCCATTTTAAGGCATGGCTGGAGATGAGTAACAGGGCATCTTCCCTAGCATATGCAATGACTGGGCTTAATCCCCAGGTCTGCTGCATTAGCAACAAGGGAAAAGCCTTCTTCCTAAAAATATTTGTATACATTTCTAAGACAAAGAAAATTTACCTATATTTTAAAATATTTGAAGACTTTGAATACTATAATTTACACCATTTTAACATAAACAATAATTAAGGAGTTCATAATAGTTTTATTGAATACTTTGAACGATATTCTGTATTGCTAATAGTTAAGCATATTTTCCTAAGTAAGTAGCACTTACTATATTTTACTTTGAGTTTTAAAACAACAATACTCCCAAACACTCCACAGTTCCTCTAATCTTTCTGTAGGAACAGCATTTTTGAAACCTATATAGTCGTCTACCCAAAACTCAACTTTTCTTCTCTTTCCACTTGTCTCTTTAATGAACATTGAAATGAGACACAGCATTCTAATGCAATCTTGCCACTCCGCCTGTATTTTGCTAGACTCCCACACTTAATCAAACACTTGATAAAAATAAAATCCAGAATATATTGAATTAATCACAAATGATGGTGCTTGCATACATTTGATATCAGCACTCAGGATACAGAGGCTCTGTGAGTTTGAGGCCACCTTGATCTACACAGTGAGTTCCAATCCAGCCAGAACTACACAGTGAGACCCTGTCTCAAAACACACCAAAAAAACAATTGAATTGCTCATGTAAACATTTGCTAAGATACTTATGTTTTCATTTTCAACTCTATTCACTTGCTAAGATACTTACATTTTCATTTTTCAACTTTGCTTTAGGTTAAGCTTGATGGTATACAATATCATCTGGGAGATTGGCTTCAGATTATACCTATGAGTTATTGTCTTGATTACATTGATTGCTAGAGAATGATCCATCCAGAGAGTGAGTGGGACATGGAATATATATATATATATATATATATATATATATATATATATATATATGTGTGTGTGTGGGTTTGGGTGTGTGTGTGGGTGTGTGTGTAACAGATAGCTGACCATTAACTTGTATGCATTCTTTCCTCTCTTATGGCTGTGAATGTAATATGACCACTTGCTTCAAACTCTCGATGACTTGACTTCGTGGCATCATGGACTGTAATATGTATCTCTCCATTAGTAAAAACCTTACTCTGTCAAGGTTTTTATATCACAGTGATAAGAAAAGAAATCAAGACAGATTTAGTACAAAAGCAGGGTCAGTGCTCTGCTAACTATGATCATGCAGCTCTTTAAGCCTTGGGGATGATTTTTGAAAGGAATTACAGAAAGTCTGGAACTTTAGGCTAGAAAAGCCATTGGTTTATATAAGGAAAGCTTAGTGGTCATTTCCAGTGTGAGTTGGAAGACAAGAAATTTAGAGGCAGTGGCCGGGCTCTTAAACTTTCAGGGAAGAACAGGACTTTACCAGTAATAGAAAAGGGTCGTTTGACGTTCTTGTGACGTTTTAGACAAGAATCTGGCTCCATTGTGCCAATATCCTGAGAACTTGAGTGTAATTGAATAGAACAAGGATGGACTAGTTATTTGGCAAAGGAAATTTAAAGAAGGAGAGCATTCAGGCTGGTGCTGAGGCAGATTAGCGATTGCACAGTTCAGAATCACCAGGGGAAAAAAAGCACCTGAGTTGCATCAGGACAAATACAGATAAATCCCCACCCATCAGAGGCTCCAATTTATGAAGATTTAAGTTCATTTAAAGGAAGAAAGCCTAAAGTAAAGTGGTCCCATGCTCCTTGAAAACAACTACATAGTAAAGTGTTTCCCAGGTTGTCATACAGACACTGATGAACCTGTGTATTGAGGGAGGCTGCTTGTTCATTCCCGGCTGCTTAGACCCAAAATAATCTCTCAGAAACTATATTATGTAAAACCTGTTTGACCAATAGCTTAAGTGTATTGCTAGCTAGCTCTTATAACATAAACAAAACCATCTTCATTAATCTGTGCATCACCATGAGGTCATGGCCTACTCGCAAAGTTTCAGCCGGCTTCAGTAGAGGCATTTTTCCCTGGAGGCAGCTACATGGCTTCTCCCTGACTCTGCCTACTCTCTCTATATGTCTCTTTTAGCCTGGCTTTACTATGCCATTGGCTGAAAGCAGTTCTTTATTAACCAATGGCAATAAAACATATTCACAGTTTACATCACCTTCCCTTTTCTGTCTAAATATAAAGGAAGGCTTTAATTTTAACATAGCAAGATTCCATAAAAAAAACAGGTATCAAGCAAGAATTACAGTAACATTTCTGGATACTTTATCATTTATCATAACTAAGGAAAACTATAACTATAGGTATCTATTCCTTAGCTCCATCAAATACTTCAGAAGGATATAATATTACCTAAGTAAACAGAAAGTCCATTGTAAGGAACTTCCAAGTCTTTAGAAATGACAGAGACATCTCTCTGCTTGGACAGTCATCCAAAGTTTTTTCTGTATTTGTAGCATCCATCTTTCTTACAGGCTCATAGTATCCAGCAGACATTTTCATAAGCAAGAAATTTGAAGATCGCTTATGCCTTGCTTGGCAAAGATTCTCAGATGTTTTTTTTTTTTTTTTTTTTTTTTTTCTCTGTGTCTTGCAGAATGTCTGACAGACTCTTTCATGAGGCAGGAACCCCGAAGGACTGTCTTACCTTTCTTAGGCAACTTTAGCCTAATGACTATTTTTCTGTGGGTCTTGCAAGCCCAGTCAATCACTTCAGGCAAGAGAAGGTTTTTTTTTTTTTTTTTTTTTTTTTTTTTTTTTTTTTTTTTTTTTTTTTCCCAAATGGCTAACAAACCCCATGAGGAACCTCTTTGATACTCATCATCCTATTGAAGTATATTGGTGCAGTCAGGAGCAGATGTGTCTCATTGTCATGAAAAGTACTAAGTTCTTAAAACATTTTAAGTGCCATATTCTGTAGATCTTTGAAAGTGTTGATGAGTATCTAACTGAAATATATATCTATATATCTTGAAAACCTAACTAACATGACTACAAGCTAGAGTATTATAGATGATTATCTATCAACCCGTATTTTTAATTATACATTACATTTTTAATGACCTGCACAAAACAATACCTAAATCCAGAGCAGAAATATACATATAACAAAAGTGATATTAAATTTGTATCAACAAATCAAGATCCATACCAATGCTAATCATTCATATCTATAGCATATCCACATTTAAACGTAAAGAAATATTTTTAAACAATACTTGGGAATTTGGACATAGTTTTTTCCAAACTACTTTTGTTTATTGTTGGGCAAAGTAATTTTGGGGGGTGTTTCCAGTGACTTTTTGAGGGTACTTGGTCCATTAAAGCACATTAGTCTGGAAGGAATCTACAGGTTCTCATCCTCTGTGGAAACGAAAGAAGAACCTCTTTTCCAAAGCAACAAATCCTTAGACCCAAATTTTGAAGTCAAGACACCTATTATATATATATATATATATATATATATATGTGTGTGTGTGTGTGTGTGTGTGTGTGTGTGTGTGTGTGTGTGTGTTTGGCTTAGGAGACCATACAATGAAATGTCCCTCTGTACTTAGTTGCTTTGCAGTCAAAAGATTTAAAGAAAACACAATACTATACATAACCCAGACTCTGGGTATTTTTTTTATCTTTGCATAGCTTATTTTTTGTACTCCATTAATCTATGACTCTCTACTTTGTCTCCATAAAGACTTTACCTTTTAAAAAACCATCTACTTTTTTATAACTGTCTATATTTTTCTTTTCTCAATCCTACGTACATTTATCTAACATTGTGCCTCATTTAGAGATCTTTTTTAATCTGAATCTGTCTTTATTGTATATCTGTAATCATTTTTTCAGTATCTGTGATCAGGGGAAGGGCTTGTGGTGGGAGGTGTTCCATGCTCCATAGTAAAGAGCAAGCAGAGATTTGCAGTATCATCCATTGATGCTAAGTTTGAAGATATCCAAGAACAATTAAGAGGGTCAAGAAGAGCAAGCTAGGCAAAACACTGTATGGTACAGTTGGAATTTCTGAAAGCAGAATCTGAGAGAGTGTTGTATATGGAAGAAACATGAAACCTCACCTTTAATGGACACCACAGGATAATGGCAATGTTAGTAAGTGATGTGTGCCAAAGAAAGCTGGAAGTATGGAATGTACACAACCTAGAGAAAATCTATGTGTGCTTAAGGCATAAGAACTGAATGAGTGGAGAAATTTTATAACTGGCCTATAACCTTGAACTGTGGCCTTAAATAAACCTATTTTCTAATAAGTTTATTGGCAGTTAATTTTATCAAGACTGTAATTTATTAGCTACTTTTCTATTGTTGGGATAAAGCACTGTGACCTCACAACTTGTTGAACAGTTTATTTGGGCAGAAGGTTAGATTCCAAGATGGTGGAGCAGAGGAAGTAACTAATACATTAACTTGTGCTCACTTTTAAAGTCAAAAGAAAAAAAAATTGTTAAAAGTCTGGCAGTTGTCAAAATCAACTAATTAATATGTGTGATTATGATCTTCATCTTGAAGAAATGTACAATGTATACTCAAGACCCACAGCTTAAAAAAGCATTTATTCTGCCTAAGACAAAAAAGGAAATTAACTCTCAGCTCTTTTATAAACAATTGAGGAAAGCATATCTCTATAAAAACTTCTTTGGAGATATATATTCATAAGAAACAAACTTATCCAAACATAGCAATGAACTCAAATTTTTAATCTTTGAAAAAACATTAAATATTTGTGCAAACAAATATCATTTTTCACAAGCAAAGGAAATGAAGTCATTAAGAAAAAATAAATTGTTAAATACCCCAATTTTTAAATTAGCTGAACTCTATTATAAGTCATAAAAATTGATGTCTCATACAATTGCTATTTTAATTCTTATATTGATGTTATGTTATCTTCATGATGAAAGTGTTTATGATGTTTCAGTCATGAGACTGAATTATGGAAGGACTTTGGAACTTTTTGGTTTGAAAATTCATTCAGTTTTGAGACCTCAGTGGGATGTTCTATAGGAGCTTGGAAGACAAGAATATTCAGAGCTGTGCAGAAGATGGAGGCTTGACTTGTGAACATTCAGAGGAAAGTTTAAAACTCTATTAGAGTCATTTGTTATTTTTTTAACTAAAATTATTTAGTTATTTGGTTAGCTGGGGCTGAAGAAGCAGCTGTAATTAACAAGATACCAGAACTACTAAAGCTAAATTTTGTTTTACTGGGATACTTAATGCTGGTAACTGTAGCTAATAAATTAGCAGTGATTAAGAAGAGACCTGCATTGTTCAGGTGAAATCATCTAGGAAATCTGGGAATCTTTCCTAAGAGCACAGAGAGGCCATGTTCTAGAGATGACCAAGGTTGTATCTTATGATGGCAGCAGTACTTGGTAATGTGTTAGAGTCACTCAGGTGGCTCTGGTTTTGAAAGCATGAAGGATCATGGAAAGTAACTGCCGCTTGTTGCTTGAGAGACTAGGAGAGGCCATTGGTGAAGGTATAGCCTCAGTGGCAGTTGAAGTTCAGGACTGAAGGGGCCATGAAGATAAGCTGAGTTTTGGCACCATGAGAAGAACCCATGAGAGGTTATTTGTGAAAGTACAGTTTAGTTGCAGCAGAAGACCCTAGCATTTAGGAGATGCCAGTACCATGGCAGGACCACCAAGATTATCGGCAGCAGTGGAGTGGAGTCAACCTGAGCCTAGAAGATGAGATGTATGTGCTAGAGAGGGCAAAGCCAGAGAGTTCACCCAAGCCTTTGAAAGGAATCCAGAATTTCATGAGTGGATCCAGGCTTTGGACAATTGGAATATTGTATTGCTTTGATTTGATTTTGACTGTGCCCTGATTTTTCCCTCTTGAAAGAAGAAAGTGGTTTACTAGAACCCAGTTGAGAGACTTGGATTTTAAAAGACTTTGGATTTCTAAAGAGATGAGCTGTTTTAAAGGAACTGGAATTTTAATGTTTAAATTTGTAAACACTATGGGACTCTTAAAGTTATTTAAGTTCTTGGTGGATGAATAAAAAAGAAAGGGTTGTGGTTTAATAGTGATGTGTTTGTGTGTCAAGATGACAAGGGGTCAGTTGCACTGGGTGGTTTTGCATGTCAACTTGACACAAACTAGAGTCATAAGAGGACGGAGCCTCAGCTGAGAACATGCCTCCTTGAGATCCAGCTATAAGCTATTTTCTCTACTAATGATCAAAATGGGAGGGCCCAGTACACTGTGAGTGGTGCTATCCTTGGACTGCTGCTCCTGGCACTTCAAAGAAAGTGAGCTTAACAAGCCATGGAAAGCAAGCCAGTAAGCAGCTCCCCTCCATGGCCTGTGTATCAACTCCTGTCGTCTCCAAGATCCTGAGCTGTTTGAATTTCTTTCCTGACTTCCTTCAGTGATGAGCAGCAATGCTGAAGTGTAAGTCTGATTAAACACATTCCTCCCAACTTACTTTATTATCATGGTGTTTTCCTGCAGCAATATAAATCCTAGCTAAGATACTTCCTAATTAAATACAATAAAAATATTAATTAAAATTAATGGAATAGTAGCATAGTATAATTTGTCTCATGAAAGCATTTTTCTTTAGTAAAGTACACTATTGTGAAAATGAAACATGCTTCAATCTTCTTTATTATTTCATGAAAGATATATTTTAAAATAAATATTCAATAGATAATATTAATAATTTTAATGCCAAGTGCATGGAGGTATATTTAATTGAAATATAACTTAATTTAACTTTTTATTATATATATAAATAGGTTTCTGTGTTTTAAATTTACACAAAGATCATTTGTTTTGTCCAAGGCATTTTCTACACTTGACATGTTTAATATCTCAATGGTTTGCTTATAGTGTGTCTTTTCAAAATTGCTCAGATTGTAATTAATATCTCTTCCATAGGGCTATAATTCTCAGCAAGTGCCCATATTCCCCATAAGATGAGCTAACACTGTGAAGGAACTGAGCTGCCGAGCCCTTCCGTCGTCTCACAGTAACATCGTGGACTTCTCCCCTCGGCATTCTCTCTTATGCTTAATTTAGTTGGCTTGTAGTAAATGACTTGAAGCCTGACCTAATCTCTAAATATCACTCTGTGAAGTGCTCTTTATTCTGTGTCCTCTCGTTCCTGGGCTTTTGTGGCATCAATACTTTTTCTATTCAACTGCAAACCTGTTTTTGTATTCCCTGGTCACTTCCCTGAGCACAGCAAACGCCATATTATTTTTTTTTCTTAAACTGTAATAGCTGACTGCTGCCCTGCAGCCCCTAACCACATCAATTCCCTACAGTTTTCAAAAGAAAAGATTGGAAATGCACATAACTGCAACTTTCACAAATTCATTGAACCTGAAATGGTAAGAAATCTTGTTAAATGTGGAAGCCACACACTAGAAAGAAATCCAAGGCAGTTCAGTGATATAATACAAAATTAATGATCTAGCTTTAAGACAAAGGACTCAAGTCAAATGCTAGGAACCTCAACCCAGAACAGAGGAAAACAGCACCTGTAAATTCTGTTTCTTGTATAAAATGATTTATAATCTTAAAATTTACAAAGAGATACACATAAGAGTTTCTTTTTCTTTTTTTCTCTTAAATTATTTTAGCTATGCATAGTGTTAGAGTGTTTACTTCCTCTTGGTCTGACAGAATTTAACAAATGATAATTTATTTTCAGATAATTACTTTACTCTTTTAGATTTTTTTTTTCAATTTTATGACTGCTGAAGCAGTCAGTAAATACAAGTGTCAAACTTTGGATCCCAAGCAACTCCTTAAATTCTGGGCTTGATGCACTGTCTATAAACTCTGTGTGGGAGACAAAGACAGGGAACCTCCAGAGCAAAGCAGCTCTAGCTGAACCAGTGAACCCTGGCTTCAAGGGAGGGAATCCTCTTCAGTGACTAGGGTGAAGAGCAATTGAAGGCAACACCAGTGCCCTCCTCTCGCCTCCACACACATATACATATGCACACTAACAAACATTTTATCACACACACATGAACACACACCGTGAGCATACAAACAGAAACTGAAAAAGGAAGCAGGTCATGAATAAGAGCAATTTTAGAAACTGCATGAGTGCAGAGGAAAACTTAATGTATTGTGGAAACATTTTGCAAACTTACCTGGAAAATACAGTTTGAGGTGAGTGCTTACTGAAATCCAATTATGATATTGTCTGTAGACCAATAAAACCCTTCCCCTCGAACTTTCACCACAATGTATAGAACTATTCATTCATTTTCCACACTTGGTTTTACATCTTGTTACTTCATGCCTTTGCTCGAACTACTCAGGTCCCTGTGATTCTGGCCTCTAATTGCTGGTTTTATGTTTGACCTAGAAGTACCAAGTACTAAGAATGGGATTAAGACAAGAATCAAGGAAAGGAAGTGGAAAACTATTAATTTGATTCTTTATGAATGGGTAATGGAAAAGAGTCTGGAACATTATGGATAATAATTCCTTTCTCTATGAAATTACCTTTGTTGTCAGTCATCTATTGACTATAATTCTCAAATCTATCTCTGCACAATGTTCTATGCTTTTGATTTCTGTGTTCTTTCATCTGTATTATCCTATTTGCATATTAAATGCTTTGAAAGAAATAATGATATTAGTTATGTAGTGCAATTTTATTTAATAAAACTTAACTTGATCATTGTTGTTTTATACTTGAAACTTATTGAATAGAAAATAATACAAAAATGAACTCATCTGTTGAAATTTACACTATATATTGGTCAATTTTGGTGCTAAAGTAGTTGTTATTAAGCTGTGATACCTGAGAAATTTTCTTTTAAAAATTTGCTTGTCAATAATTTTTTCTAATATTATTATTATTAATTTTATCTTACTACATAATAACCTTTAATTGACTTCATTTAAAATGTCTATTTGTGCTGCCTTCTTATGACAGGACTAAATAGAAAATAAAAAAATAAAAGCTCTTTACAAAGCATCTCTCTTATGGGGTTGGGATGATGTGTCCAGCATTAAGAACACCGAGAGCACTGGCTTCTGTGGCAGAGAGCCTGGCTTTAGTTCTAAGCACACACATGGGGGCTCACAAACCCCTGTAACTGCAGCTATAGAGGATCAGATGACCTCCTCTGAATTCTGCAGACACACATGGATGGAATGCACTTATTTGCTGCCAAAACATTCATACACATTTTGGTAAATTTAAAAGTATTGATAGAATCTCTTGCCCCCGCCTCCCCTCTCTCTTTCCCTCCCTCTTTCTCTCTCTCCCTCTTTCTCTCCCTCCCTCCCTCCCTCCCTCCCTCCCTCACACCCCCTCTCTCTCTGTTTCTCTCTCTCTGTCTCTCAGTCCCTCCACGTTTGAAAACTTGAATATGCTATTGAAGAAACAACTCTCATTTAGTTAAGCTAGTGGATGTTGTTTATAAAAATCACACACCCACAAATATTTCCAAACATAAAAAATGTTATAAATGAAACAACAAACACTTCAGGAATAAAATGATTCATTGTGTGCACTTCAAACTAATCTCAACAATTTAATAAAATGCTGTTAATGTGTTTTATTCGCTGTGAATGATAATAATGATAATATAAAAGAATAACAGAAGAACCAACGATGGCAGTTTGTTTCCCTGGGTTGTTTTGGTTCTTATGTTGTGTGGGCATTGTGTTTTAAGAGGTGTAATCTCTTAGAGAGTTATGGGGGAAAGTAAAACCAACTGAAGAGAATATAAATCTGCAAAGCACCACAAACAAAATGACCCTCTGTGGACACATTATTGAAGATGGCAAGATGGTGTTAAAGGCTCCAGTTAATGACTCCCTCACTGATCAGACTCTCTCCTCTACAGGCTCACCCAGTCAGAGCCTCTGGTTTCCTTATATCAGGTCAGAATGAAAACAACACTCATAAGAGATTTAAACTACACACCATAATTCTGGATAATATAGCCAAGAAATAGTATTTGCTCAAAACTTCTTACAAAGTTTTCTCTTGAAACTATCTAATAATCTGCTAAGGTTAGATAAAATGTAACACAAGTATTATACATAATTTTACTTTGACATGTTCATTTTTTATTTGCTTTATTTTAAAAGTTCCCTTATTTTGAAAAGAATAGTAGACAAACTTCACTGATATAAATTTGATAATCCAAAGCCTTTCATATCATTGAAGCAATATCTTCAAAACCTACAATCACAGAAACTACAATCATTTCCCACATAGAGCATTTTTCTATGTTCGGACATAGTCGCTTGCTGGAACAAAACCTTATATGTGATTTATGATGAGAGTTCTGGAGCTATATTGAGGTATTTCAAAATACACTCAAGTTATGGAGTTCTTAAAGAAACAAGCTAGAGCTAGTGAATCTAAATTTTTGTTTTGTTTTGTTTTTTATTTTGATTTTTTTTTGAAGCAGAGTTTCTCTGTGGCTTTGGAGCCTCTCTAGAACTAGCTCTTGTCGACCAGGTAGGCCTTGAACTCACAGAGATTCCCCTGCTTCTGCCCCCCTCCCCCCCCGGTGCTGGGAATAAAGACATGTGCCACCTCCACCTGACTGTAACTCTGACATCTTGTGACCTCAGTAAAGAATGGAAGGGAAAAAAGGTCATGTGTAGATACCTGATTGTGATTTAAGCAGACTTCAGAGTTTCCTCAACACACAAGCATAGGGAAAGATTTATGAGCAAAGGACACATTCCTAGGATGTTTTGAAATTGTATTAGAACTGCCTCAAGAGCTTTCTAGAGTTATAGTTAAGCTTACTGTATTTACAAACATCTGGGAATCACACTTCTGGGGGTGTCTATGAAGACAGTTTCCAAAGAAGTTTAACTGAGAATGCATTGTGAATTACTACCTCCTGCTCCTGATTCCATGCTTTCCTTACCAAAATGGACCATGGCCCCTCACACTGTAACCAAAATACACCCTTATTCCCTTATTTTACTTCAGGTCATTTATTATGTGATAGCAATGCAAACAACAATCAATACATATATGAAATACTATGTGACATTGAACAATAAAAAACAAAAAAGTGATTTAATACTTTGATCCTCAATTTTTTACCTCTGAACTAAAAAGTTTATTTAAATAATATCAAACTTAATAAGTCTTTAACATCTTCCCATGGGCCAAAATTAAAACTAAAAGCAAGACTATGTAGTTAAATAGTTCAAGCCTTTCCTTGTAAATTTGCTAACAAGAAAAATTATTTAAGGACATATCACAATCACATTAAATTTGTAACAATAAATACTAATATAGTCTTAAAATATTGTTAGCACCCATTACAGAGCAATAATGCTCTCATTTTTTGATAAAGATGCTATGTTAAATTTATGTGCAGTAGTATTTTTCTGTAGAAAACAGCACTAATTTTATTGATAAGATGATGAACAAAGACAACATTTCTGCCATTTTCTTAAATGTCCGTGAATTTTCGGAAGTTTATTCACATATAGGTTCAGATATCTACCAATCCAGATACATATTATGCTAAATATGAGTGTATCTTATATCTCAAACATATCTGTCACCATGTTTCATGTTCTTCATCCTTTTATGTGTCTCCCTTTGCAACAGTCAGACATGACTCTCACATTCTCTCTGCTCGTCATTCACCTGTCACATGGTAGAAAGAACACAACAGGAAAAACATGAGGAGTGAAACAGGAGGAGCCACATCAGTTGGCTGCAGAAAATACTAATCTAACAGTGAGTACCTTTTTTGTTTTCAAGAGCAACAGAATTAATTTAGGGTTTAATGTCATGAAAGATATTATGAACTGTTGACCAAAAAGACAGTACTTTCAATTTCTCTTATTGTGTACATATTCATTACTTGGTGTTTTCTGTAGGACAGCACAGCTGGATTAGAGTCAAGTCCACTAAAAGGTAAATTGTACAAGTTAATATGGGTTTTTTAGTTGGCATTTGTGGAGTCAGATGAAGTCTTAGAGTTGAATGACACTGTTTAGCTTATTTTTAAAAAATTACAATGACAGCCTGGAAGTAGAATTGGATAAAAGAACTGTGTGTTAGTATCACAGTAATATCTGAGAAATAGCAGTGGATAATGCAAATAAATTAGTGGTTAGAATGATAAGGGGAATGTAGATTCAGAATAAAGCAAAAATTAGTTGCAATCAATTCCCTTGATGAAATGTTGATAGAGAAATAATAAATCATCAAAATTTTAAATCTAAAGAAACAAAAACTACCTAACCACTTATTGAGAAAACAGAAATCTTCAAGAGAGGAGAGGAGAAAGAAGGGGCTATTATACAAGAGTGGATATACACATTAGAACTTAAATTTAAGATGCCTTAATGCTGTACTCAATAAAGCATTAGTTGATATTTTATTTACATAGTTAATTAGGAGTCAGAGTTCATCTAAGATGTCCTTTCAAGAAGTATGAACTTGATATTCATAATAATGTAAATACAGTTTAATTTAAAACCTGCCTTTCCATGAGAGATGCTATTTCAAAGCAGTGAAATAAGATTTTTTTGAAGATTAGAAGAAGAAAATTTCATTCCGCATGGGTCTCTAGCCTTCAAAGTTTAACATCCCTGGGAAATACTTCTGTCTTAAAATTTAAAATGTCTCACTAGGGAGAAAGTAAATTCAATCTCACTTCCTCCTAAAGGGAATAACTATAAAAGATTTTGTTATAGGTTTTAAATTTACAAGATTATATGTAATTAACTATCAAAATTTACATTTAGACAAATAATAAGAAATTCTGAAGATGCCTGGGACACAATATACAGATGTTGCAGGATTATAAATTATGAATAAATAAATTAGAGAAGAATGGCCAGGGAGGTAGAAGACAAAAGCAGTTTTATAAGCAAAGTAAAAATGTGTTTTAAGGAAGAAGGGTGAATAGCATGTTCAACTTTTATAAATAGATAAAAAAAACCTTATAAGTAATTGTTTTGATTTTAGAGACTATAGACAAAGGGGAGATATATATTAAGTAAAAAATTTTGTTTTTTGATAATTAAGTAGATATTATTGTGTGCGGGTATTACAGGGGTTAAGAGGCAACTTCACATGAACAGGGGAGATGATCAAATCTGGACCAGTGTCTTGTACCAAGTAAGCAACTGTAGAAGCCACAGAGAGAGATGAAGTAGCTGTAGACACAACCTCAATGTTCTTGATTGCAAGGCAGGTGACACCAACACAGCCCGAGAAGATCCACTGGCCTGCAGCAGGGAGAGCACTTATATTATTTTCCTTGTTGCTTTTGTTTTAGGCACTAAACAACAAAAGTAATTACATGACACTGAAGTGGAAACATTGTGCTAGTATCTCAGAGATAGCAGAGGAATCATGGAAATTTTCAAAGAGAAGATAAAATTATTGTAGGATCATATAATGTAACTCCTGAGAGTTTCAGCCCCCCCCCCAAATTAAAATATCATTCATTCAATTTAAAGTCACCTGAAATGTCAATAGTGGTACATGTCTGTTATCTCGGCATTCAGGAAGTAGAAACCGGAAGACCATGAGTTTGGGAACTGGTAATCTGGCTACAGCAAATTTGTATGAAAATAAAACAACATAATACTGATAACTTCACAGGTAAAAGGGAGATAAATGAATGTACTGTACATTTTGTAAAGTCGGATTTCCCCTATTGTGTGAGCATCAGAATATAAGGATCTTTTATTATTTCTTTCAGAGTGGAAAAGTTGTTCCATGATGTGGGCCTGAGACTGATGATAATGTTGGAGGAGAGAATCCACAATGTGTGAAGGGGATTTGCAAAAAGAGAAAAGGGCTGACCAATATTAGGAAGATTAATGTCCATATATATAGCATTAATAATGAAAACCCTGAGTCAGATATTCCCCAAAACCAGAAAGGCAAAGCAATCAAGCCACTAGAGAAGTCTTACCTGTACCAAAGTTGGATGACAACACACTAAGCAGTCTAAGCAGATTAAGGCTCTCTCCTCCTGTTTTATATTCCCTCTAGTGATGGGATTAAAGGTGTGACCCCCTAGTACTGGGATTAAAGATGTGAGGCACCACCACCTAGATTTCTTTATGTATTGATCTTGTGTAGCCCAGTGTGGCTTTGGACCCACAGAGATCCAATATTTCTGTCTACCAAACCCTGGTATTAAAGGTGTGTGCCACCACTACCTGAGCTCTGGTGGCTGATTTTCGCCCTTCTTATCTTTAGGAAAGCTTTAATTATTAAAACATAAATAAAATATCACTTCACATATATTCTAAAGAACCTGAGAAATTGCTGGATCTCAACAGTGCTTTTCATGACAAAAATAGAGGATAACACTTAGGACATTTGAGCAAGAAATTATTTGAAAGGTATTAATTTTTGGTAATACCAAAGTCTAGGACATCACCATGCATGATAGACATCGAGGCTATGGAGAAGATACAATCACAATAGAAAAGTTCTAAGAAGCAAAAAATGTCAGAGAAGTTGAAAGATTCTGAACTTGGTTAACAAATTCCGGGAAATAAGTCAAGATTGTGGTTGCTAATTGTAAAGTATTAAACTAATGGGGACCAATTAAAGTAAAATTCCAAATAAACAACTGTAGATGAGAGTGTTGAGACAAAAATTGATATGACAGCATGGAAAGCAATTAGGAAGAAGAGCTAGAAGCAGCCTCACAGTCCACTGTATGCTCAGCTCCATTGCTGACATCTAGCGCGGCTCCAGAAATTTAGTAGGTACTACTCAAACATTTATTTGCTAAATGGATAAAGCTATGAATGTATGAATAAATCCGCAAAATAAAGAGAATGGATAGCGCTTCTCAAAAATAATTTCAAGTTGTAATGTTTCAATTTTACACATAGGGATATTATTCACTGTACTTAAGCACTGTGTTCATTATGGTGAAATAGCTTAACAATTGATACTATAGCAAGTATCACTTCGCTCCAGTCCAATTACTAACATAAATAAGCCCTGTGCTATTTTGTTCACTTCAAAGGACTTGGGCTCAGCAGTAAGTCATAGTTATAGCTTTGTCTATTTTTTTAAACAGTTCTGAAGCTATACTGGGTAGATTTTTAAGCCTTTGATCAAAAGTTCTAGGGGTATGGTCATTAATGTCGTTTATTGGTTTTATATGTCTAAGAATTAGCTACTTCTTGATGGATCAGCAATCTCACTGGACCATCACAGTCTTATAATTTGCTTCAAATTGTTCCACAAGTACTTTCCTATTATCTGAATATGTGATCTATCTATACTAAAGTATTTTCATTCTTTTTGTTTGTTTGTTTGTATTTCAAGACAGGGTAATAACCTGTTAACAGCTGTGTAACAGCCACAGCTATCCTGGCTAGCTTCAAACTCACAGGAATCTGCCTGCCTCTGCCTCTGGTGCGCTGGGAGTGAAGGATGTGCCACCACCAACTGGCTCATTTCCATTACTACTGACATTAATATGTTTAGCTTCTATGCTTATAAAAGGTTTAAGATCTACTTAGACTCCAATTTGTGTTTATTTGGCTCCATCTAGGACAGCTTAAATCCTGATATTGAGAAAAGTAATGATCACTTTAGAGCATATCTTGTAAGACACAGAAACATATGTGATATAAAATACATAAGCCTTTAACATACCATGGATCATATGTCAATTATCATCTCTCGAGATGGTGCCAAAGAGTTAATTGAGGTCCAGAATTGTACAAGGAAGATAGGTACTGCTTTCATCGCCATATACGTAAGTAACAGAGAAATAGCATTATGACCCAACTAGTTCAATTGATAGGGCGCCTGAACTGGCACTATACTATAGCCACTCTGATATCTTGTATACCACCATAGAACCTTCATCTGGCAATGGATGGAGATAGAGAGAGAGACCCACATTGGAGCACTGAGGTCCAAATGAGGAGCTCCCAAGGTCCAAATGAGGAGCAGAAGGAGAGAGAACATGAGCAAGGAAGTCAGGGCTGCGAGGGGTGCGCCCACCCACTGTGACGGTGGGGCCAATCTAATGGGTACTCACCAAGGCCAGCTGGACTGGGTCTGATGGAGCATGTGATCAAACCGGACTCTCTGAACGTGGCTTACATGGAGGGCTGACTGAGAAGCAAAGGACAATGGCACTGGGTTTTGATTCTACTCCATGTACTGGCTTTGTGGGAACCTAGTCTGTTTGGATGCTCACCTTCTTAGACCTGGATGGAGAGGGGAGGACCTTGGACTTCCCACAGGGCAGGGAACCCTGACTCTCCTTGGACTGGAAAAGGAGGAGAAGGGGAAATGGGGGGAGGGGGAGGAAAATGGGAGGAGGGGAGGAGGTGAAAATTTGTAATAATAATAATAATAAAAAGAAAAAGAAAAAAGAAAACAGGTAGATGGTTTACTGCACAAGAAACTTGAAATCCAAAGTCTAGGTACTACAGGAACATACCCTCCCACTCTATAGAAAAAGGATGCTCATAAATTTTAAACTCATATTCTGTTTCCATATTCTCCTCAAGTTTTCTCCAGATGTTGGGAGAATTTTACTAGACAAGATCATTTGAAGTCCTTCCACTCACCAATGCAAGCTACGTAGTTGTCTACTGTTGGTCTATGTACAATTCTTACAATGACTTCAGTGGTTAAATTCACAGCTTCCATCTAAAACATTTCTACTAGTTTGTTGTTTTATCTTTGGCTACTTGGTTGATTTGGGGCTTTCTTAGTTTTTCTGTTTGTTTTGTCAAAGTTGTAATTTTGCTAGTTACCTTCTAAATAATATTTCTTCACAATTTCCACTTATTTTTCATGCTTGTACATATTCATTACATATGTATGTTCTCCCGTTTGACCTTAATATATATGTTCTCTGAAAGTCATATGTTACAGTGATTAAGAATACAACTGTCTCACATATAAGTTGTGAAAAACTGGCCCAGTTCATTTTTCTCTTTTCTTTAGTTTCCACACTATGGCAAAGACCCTAAGGCATTCAAAAACATCATAGCAAAATTTTGGTCACTCAGAGTTAATGACTCTCGCTTTACCCTCTATTACTTTTATAAGAGAAGAAAATCGTGGTCTTTCTAATAATTTCTCTAAAAATGACGGCACATTTTTTTTTTTTTTTACATTTCTATAGGGAATTGAACTAGTGGATAACTCTAATGTAAAAATTTTTGAAAAGCTGTGTGGGAATAATTTTACAGTTAATAATAAAAGAATTGATTTCAAAAAATCTTTACTCATAGAAGCATTATTAATTTCTATAAAAATTTAAATATAAAAAAAAATAAACCATGAGGAAAAAAAAAACAAAAAACAAAAAAAAACAAAACAAAAAAAAAATATTAGATACTTTCCAATCTTGTCACTTCTGTGACACATGCTATCCACCTGCAGAAGTATGCATCAAAGCCTCCTCTATTAGCTCACTGGACATTAGCAGATGGTAGCACTTTAGAAAACATGACAGACTTGCAGAGAGAGGTCTGGGACTGCGGCAGGAGCACAGTGGTCCCCACTATTCTCTGTCCTTCTGGACAGAAATGCTAGGAGGCACTCATTTCACCTCTGAGGTTAGGGCAAAATGGACAAAGAACTTTACCTTGTAAGGACTATCACTGTTAGAAGAGAATTTAATGGGTGTGTATATTTAAGATTTTGCATCAAATTTTATAATATTTTTTACTATTTCCTCAGGTCTTTTGAAAACTAAGTATGCTCATTAATTTCTTATTTTTAATATCATCAAATCAGTTTCATCATTCATTCTGTGAATAAATAATAATTGAGAATTTGATAGGAATCTCATTCTATATCTTTAGAAGTAAATTTCAGGGCACATTTATTTTCTATGTTTACTGATCAATTGATAGAATGTTTATATTTTCCAGTTTTTCTTTTCTTTTTGAGAATATACTATAATTACATAATTTATCAATTCCCTTTCAAATCCTCCCACATAAGACTTTTCTCTGTTTCAAATTCATGTCTCTTTGTGAATTTTTGTTACATTCATACATATGAGATATAAGTATATATGTTGATATATACATACACACATATGAATACATATATAAAATCTGTTCAGTCTGTATAACTTTACTCATATATATATATTTTTAGAACTGATCATTTGGTAACGGATAACCAATTGGTGTTCATTCCCTCATTCACTTTAGCATATCTATTGATGTTATGCTCCATCAGGTTAGTAGAAATGCTTGTATGTCAAATAAAACACTCTACAATTAAGCTACAATTGTAAGTACTTACTAGCGATATCAATATGGATATATTTATATTTGAGGAATTATCTACATTTTAGTATTCAAAATATGACAAAATTAAACTTTGTCTAATATTTTCTTTCTGAAAAAAAAAACACTTGCAATATCTACTTATTTAATTAGAGTCATCTAGTAATGAGGCCAAGGTACAAGCCACAATTGATCAGCATCTGGAAGTAATGGTGTCTGCAGAAAATAAATCAAGCTAATTAACAGCTAAGAGACACTAAAATAATTGTTGTTTCAGTTCTAGACTTTCAAAGGCTTTTGAAATACTTCAAAGACTAAGAGGATTAATTTAAAAATAAATCCTTGAAGTAAATTTCTTAACTTTCTGGAAAAACATTATAATGATTTAAATTGCTGGTTGGAATGCAAAGTTGTGCAACCACTTTGGAAATTAGTGTGGCGTTTTCTCAGAAAACTGGGAATCAACCTATTTCAGGATCCAGCAATACCACTCTTGGGAATATACATGAAACATGCTCAATCATAATACAAAAACATTTGTTCAACTATGTTCATAGCAGCATTATTTGTAATAGCCAGAACCTAGAAACAACCTAGATGACCCTCACCTGAAAAATGGATAAAGAAAGTGTGGCACATCTACACATTAGAGTACTACTCAGCGGTAAAAAATAATGACATCTTGAATTTTGCATGCAAATGGGTGGAATTAGAAAACACTATCCTGAGTGAGGTAACCCAGACCCCCCCAAAAAAAAAAAACCAAATATGGTAAGTACTCACTCATAAGTGGATACTACGCATAAACAAAGGACATCAAGCCTACAGTTCATGATCCTTGAGAAACTAAATAATAAGGTGAACCCAAAGAAAAACATATAGAGACCCTCCTGGAAATTGGAAACAGACAAAAATTTGGGAGCATGGGGGCAGAGGACAGAAGGAATGGGAGAAGGGGGAGTTGAGAACTTGAGGGAATGGGATAGTAGAGATGGAGGAAGAACAGACACAAGAGCAAGGAAAGAGATATCTTCATTGAGGAAGCCATTAGGGAGATAGCAAGAAACCTGTCTCTAGAATAATGCCCAAGAACCCACAGGGATGACCCCATCTATGACCCTAAGCAAAAGAGGAGATGGTGTCTAAACTGGCCTTACCCTGTAATCAGACTGATGATTATTTTAAATATCACCATTGAACCTTTGTCTAACAAAGGATGGGAACAGAAGCAATGGCCCACATCAGAGCACTGGACTGAACTCCCAAAATCCAGTTGAAGTGTGGAAGAAGTGAGAGTATGAGAAAGAAATCCAAGACCATAAAGGGTTCATCCACTGAGACAGTTTGTTTGAGCTCACCAACTCCAACTGGACTAGGAGTCAACTCTGAAGGGGGTTGACAATTGGGGCAGACTTAGGGGCACTGATAGTGACACTGGCATTTGTCTCTATGGCATGTACTGGCTTCTTAGGATCCTATTCTCTTTGGATGTAAGCCTTACTCAACCTAGATGTAGTAGGGAGGGCCTTAGACTTTCCACAGGGTGGGGTGCATGGCCCTCTCTTAGGATTGGAGGGTGGTGAGAGGGTGGTGGAGGGAGTGGAAAGGGAGTGGGAGGAGGGAGGGGGTGGGAATTTGGATTGGTATTTTTAAGTAATAAAATCATAATAATAATAAGGAATAAAAAATAAGAAAAATGAAAAAAATTACTGTAAAAGCAAATGATGAAGATTACACAAACATAAACCCAACTCTCCCCTTCTCTTAGTTATGATTAGAAATCTCACTGGAGCATAGTGGGGACCCACAAGCTCCAATGTTGGATGTCCTTGCATGTCAGTCCTTGGCTGACCCTTCAAAAAGCTTTTTTTTTCCACATGTAGGTATTGCTTCTCATATAACCATGGAGATAAACTCTATGAATGATAAATTTTAGCTTCCTAGACCTTTGAAGTTTTGCTTACCTTACAAGCGTTTTGAGTCTCCCCCTCCTTCCAGGTGGGAGTATTTCAATTCAGTTGAAATACCTAAAAACCAAGGAATATGAAACTTCTGGAAGTGACTGGCAGCGTTACAATATAGGTTGTAGCAATTGTTTCTAAGGCTTATACTTATCCTCAGTCTTATCAAATTGCTATGTTAAATGTACAGTTCTTTCTGTATCAATCAAATCTTAATAAGATTCTTTAAAATTTCAAACATTCCTAAGGTTGTTATTCCTAGCTATTGTTAGTATGCCATTTTTTTCACTATAAAAGCTTTAATACAGCATGATGAGTCAAATCTACCAAGACAGAGGTAGTAAAAATCAGTATTGCTCTAACATGATCTGTCTTGTACTGGGCCAATAAAAAAAAATAATAATTTTAAAATTTGAATTAAAAATAATAGTACCATTTCTCCCCTTTCCTTTGCCCACTTCTCTCATGTTCCCCAACTCTTCTCTAATTCATGACTGCATTTTCTTTGATCATACACACACACAAATACACACACAACACACACACACACACATACACAAACACACACTTGAGTCCACTTAGTGAATTTATATGTATATGATTTCAGTTCTGATTACTGGCACTCAAAGCAATTATTTCTCAAAAAGACTAATTCTCTCTAATTAGTCATCTCATATAATTTTAAGTATGGGTCCCAGTGAGATTTCCCCCCTCAAAATTAGCATATATAATAGTTTTGTCGTTTTCCTGGTCTTCTTTAGGAAGTTAAATTATTGTGTTTTCTTTTTTTTGCTATCATTTATTGCACTGTGTTCACATATATACATAGAGTGATTTCAATCTTTTATTTTCATAAGTTAGCAGTAATTATTTATTTTTATCAAATATGTTCTTTTCTTTTTTTTCCCTCATTTTTTATTAAAGATTTCCATCTCTTCCCCTCCTCCTCCCCCTTCCCTCCGCTCCCTTCCACCCATACCCCCACTCCACCCCTCTCCAAGACAAAGAGCCATCAGGGTTCCCTTCACTATGTTAAGTCCAAGGTCCTCCCAGCTCCCCGTAAGTCCAGGAAGGTGAGCAACCAAACTGACAAGGCTCATAATGAGCCCGTCCGTGTGTTTTCTTAAATGTAGCTTCCTTATCTTTTCTAAAATACACAATCTCACAGAGTCCAGTTTTTTTCTAGTTTTTATGAGTACTTCCATGATACCACTGAATCTCTTTTGTTATTTATTGATTTTTATTGAGCTCTACATTTTTTTCTCTGAGAGACAGGGAGGGGAGCAGATACCCCTGAATCTTTGGTCATGAAGTTGTACTGCAGTTTTATACCTGGAGGATGAGCAATCCAGGAGCAATTGTTCTCTGGATTTTGAGCAGTTGTGTTTTTCTTTGATGGTCTCCATTTGCTCCAAAAAAGAATTACTTTGTAAAGGAGTGACATCTACATTTATCTGTGAGCATAAGATTTAGATTTTTATTGCAGTTGGGAATTTACTGGTCTAGTATAGTGTCAGCAGTAGATTCTCCTCAAGACCAATGACCTCAGTAACTTCAGGGAGATGGCCATATTTCCAGTGACAAACATGATTTTCTTCCAGTTGAGTGAGCCATAAATACAATTAGACAACTGCTGATCATCAAAAGATGAATGTCACTAGTGCACCTTCGGGATTATCTTGTTCCCCCTTTTTATTGTATGTTTTATTCTTTAAAACATTTTTAAATTTAATGTATTTTTATCACATTTTCCCCTTCCCCATGTCTTTCCTAATTCTGTTTTCCTCCCTACCAACCCAACTAAGTTCTTTCTCAAAGACAAACAAAAAAATCAATCAAACAAAATCCACAAAATTAGTAAAGCAAACTCCACATAGCAAAGGAAACAAAATAAAGTGCCACCTCCTAAAAAAATACCACCAAACTCTAAACAATAAAAGCAGACAAAAAATGTAGAGTCTATTATATGTCAGCTTCTGAAATTGGGCCTGCTTTGGAGGGGTTGACATACCCAGTGTCACTCCACTGGTGTAAATTATTTTTCCCTCTCAGCAAATACGAATGACAGTTAAGTTGTTGATTTTACCTTAGTGGCAATGTTTTCAGCCAATCATTTGTTCACTTTTTAAATGTGACAAATTAAAATATCATATGATAATAGTATTACATTGAAGATTGTAAAGACAGTTCAACAGAAGGAAAAAAGAACAAGACAAGGCCAAAGAGTCAGTTACCCACAAGATTGCTCACTCAGAAATCCTATAAAAATATTAAACTAATAGCCATGATATAAATGCAGAGAGCCTGGACCCTATCCTTGCAATCACTGAGCAAGCTGCTTCAGTCCCTTTTGAGTTCATATGAGATTTTCTCACGTTGATTTAGAGGTCCTGGTTTTCTTGGTGTTCTCCTTCCTCTCTGTCTCTTACACCCTTTCTGCATCCTCTTTCATAGGGTTCCCTGAGCTCTAAGAATAGGTGTTTCCTTTTTGTAGGCTCGATATTTTTACTGTTTCAATCCTATCAACCATGAGCATAGAGGGAATCTTTCCATCTTTTGACACCTTTTTCAATTTCTCTGCTCAAAACTTGTTTTTAGTAATCCAAATCTTTCACTTGCTTGGTTTAAGTTACTCCAAATTATTTCATATTAACTGATGCTATTGTGAAAGTTGCAGCTTCCCTGATTTCTTTCTCAGATCATTTTTCATTTGTATATAAGAAGGCTACTGATTTTTAGGAGTTAATTCTTTTACCCAGCTAATTTGCTGAAAGTGTTTATCAGGTGTAGGAGTTTCCACATGGAATTTTTAGGTACACACACACACACACACACACACACACACACACACACATTATTATATTGTCTAGAAACAAAGCCACTTGACTTACTTTGCAGTTTGTATCTTTGTGTTCTCTTTCAGCAGCTGTCTTATTGCTCTAGCTAAGACATTAAGTTCTATAATAAACAGGTTTTTCAGAGTGGACAACCTTGTGTCTTTCATGATTTTAGTGGAATAGCTTTGAGTTTATCTCCGTCTAAGTTGTGATTGACTCTTAGTTTGTATAAACTGCCTTTATCGTTTGAGGTCCTCTGTATGCCTAATCTCTCCAGAGATTCTTAAGGAATATTTTGCAAGCCTAGTTATTGTTATGGTTCATAAATGTCACAGTTAGGTAGACCTACTAACTACTGTCCCCTTTTGGAACTTTGCATATCATTTCTGGTGCTATGAGAACTTTTCTTTATGGAAGAGTCTTTCAGGTCAAATGAAGCTCAAACTGAGTACTGTGTGTCAACTACATGGTAATGTCACCAACAATGACTTACTTTTAACCTCACAGAGGTAGTCAAGGGTAACAGTGAAAGCCTATATTGTTTGGTTTGGGGAGTCATTTGGATTACCTTGAACAAAAACCCCATTGATTTCTCACACCTGGTGCTGAGTTGATGTTAGATGTTCTGTAGTTCTTAGAATGAGCACTGTCAATATAAGTAGCATTATTTAATTTAAGACAGACAGATACTCACTTGTATGTGTTATATTTAGTTTTAAATAAATATTATATAGGTGAACCAACTCTTCTCAGTGCATTAGGAGAGATCCATTCAGACTTATTTTCTGCAAATTCCAAATGTGTTATTACTTGGCATTCTCTACCTCACTGTTGTTATTTGCACCTCAGCATTCATGAGTTTTTTGTCTTCACTCATACATCCCGACCACAGCTTCATTTCCAGCGGAACATTCTGACCAACAGTGCAAATGTCTCACAATCCGTATTGTGTAATATACATGTTGGCATCTCTAGCTTGAATGTTACTATTTCAGTTGTGATGAATTTACATTTACCTTATTTTAATTTATAAATAAACTCACACCTTGGATATACACAAAGCTTTAAAGAAAATAATTTTTTCTATGCCTCCATTTCGGAGAACTCTTATATAAAATTTCCAAATATTATCAGTAGACTTAAAAGACAGTATATTCTGGATAACTTAATTTGCCCTAAAGTTCTTATTTTTAATATTAAGGAGAAACTTGGATTTTTAGTCGAGGAATCACATCTTGATTACAGTTCTGACCTTTACTCAATTTCATTCTCTGCAATCCTGAATTTTTTAGTGTTACAGTGGAGAAGCTAAAGATTTGGGACAGCAATTACGTATAATAGTCCGGGAAAAGTCAAGCAGGAGGAATGCCTAGGAGGCTGCCACTGAGAGGTGAGGGTTAGGAATGCTTCTGTTTCTCCCTCCAGAGAACTAAATGACACTACACAAGCCATTCTCTTCCCCACTTCCAGCGTGGTGCTTTCATCCCTTTATCCTCAGTGTCAAAGGATGATTCCACCAGCCTATTTGCTGCAAAAGAAAATGCATTGTTAGGAAAGTAACTTTATTTGACTACATTAAAAATATGTCTTTGAACTATCTTACCATAGATGCTGTTAAAATGAAATTAATTGGAAATAAAAGAATATTTGGTTTATACCACACGTTTTTAGCTTAATTAGCATGGAGAGAAAGCTAGGTTTTCTTTCATATTCTCTCTCTCTCTTTCTCTCTCTCTCTCTGTCTCTCTCTGTCTCTGTCTCTCTCTTCTCTCTGTCTCTCTCTCTCTGTGTCTGTCTCTTCTGTAATTTTTGGGACACTAGATCTCTCTGGACATTTATTCTAATGAGAGTAAATAAACTCCAGCCTCACTAATAAACCCTGTCTCAAAAGAAGGCAGAAGTAATTGAAAAAAAAAAAAACACTTCACGTTGATTTCTTAACTCCACATACACATGTTTGCATACCTGAACACACATGTGCACGCACACACAAATATACACAAACAGAAAGATAGGCACATGTTCATGTTCACATGCATGCACACATGCAGAAAGAAATGAACAAAATAGCCAAGTACTGATTTTCAAACAGGTATTTTTCACTCTCTAGAAAACAGCACATTTACTCTAAGTAAAATGAACAGGTTGTGGGTAGATATAACAATAAAGTGCTGAAATGACAATAGACAAAATAATGAAAGTCATCATGCTGGGAACCACAAGCACAAAAATAAATTGTATCTCTACTGAAAACATGGCTTGCCCTGGAGAGCTCGGATAATAATAGTCCCTTTTCTTCAGCTGCTTTGAAATGTTAATGTGCAGAAATTTACTCTGATATGATTCTGTACCAGAGGCAATACTCATCGTGAAGAACGTGCACCTGGGTTTTAGTGACTAAGAATCCCCATAAGCAAGACTTAGTAGCTTTGCCATGGTATTTCACAGCACTGAGCCTGAATGTATATGATATCTCTGAGCACAAGGGTATTCTCAGTAGAAAATAGTGTTGCATTGGTAAAATAAAACAAAGATGTCTTTGTGAAGGAAGGGTTTTGCTTAGAGTTACTGATATTGAGTCAAAATCCAATATGTATGGCTTTCAGGAAGGGCTCGGTGAAATTGGTTTATCTGTCATTAGCATGTTTCTTGATGGGAAGCTACTAAAACTTTTCTAAATTTCTGATGACAGAGGGTACCAAGAGTATTTTCTGTTGTAATGTTTGACCTTTTATTTGAAAGTATAATAGAGTGTCTCTGAAAAAGTGTCAAATAATGTCATGTGTTTTCATGTTGCCAGTAAATAGCTCTACAAATGTCATTCACTTTATCTTTGAACATATATTTGTCTTAGTTAATTTCGTCTGTTATAATACCACAAACTGAAAGCTTATGAAAATACCAAATTATACATTTTACAAGTCTCTCATTTGCTTTATTAGAGGTACCTCAGGATATTTTATACTTTTTGAGGATATTGTGAAAGGTGGTGCTTCCTTGATTTTTTTTAAACCATTTGTCATTTGTATATGCCAGAGATAATTATTCTTGTGAGATAATTTTATATCTAGCTACCTTGTTGAAAGTGTTTCTTAGCTGTATGAGCTTTTTGTTGGAAATTTTTGGGTCATAATGTATACTATCATATTATCTGCAAATGATGCTTTGATATCTCTTTTCCAATTGGTGTCATCTTTATCTCCTATAACCGTCTTGTTCCAGCTTTGATTTGATGTTTTGTATTGAACAACTGTGGAGAGAGTGGACGACTGTGTCTTGTTTCTATTTTAATTTTAGTGGAATTTCTTGGAATTTTTATTCATTCAGTTTGATGTCTTTTATGGGTTCGCTGTTAATTGTCTCTATTACATTGAAGTATGTCCCTTATATATTTAATCTCTCCAGAACTTTTACTATGGAGGGATGTTGGATTTAGTCAAATGATTTTACTGAATCTTAGGAGATGATCATGTGGTTTTTGTCATTCAGTCTATTTATATGGTGGGCTATATTGATAAATTTATGTTTGTTAAACCATCCTTATATCTCAGAGATGAAGCCTACATGATCATAATGGATGATCTTTTTGACATCTCATTGGATTTAATTTGCAAGTGTTTTATTTAATAGTTTTACGTCTATGTTTATGAGAGAAATTTGTCTGTAATTCTCCTTTTTGTTGGATTTTTCTGTGGTTAAACTTCAAGTTACTGAAGAAAGAAAATGAAGAAGATACCAGAAGCTAGGAATATCTCTGATGCTCATGGATCCCTAATATTAACATAGAAAAAATGGTCATTTAACTAAATTCAAGTTGTACTACATAGCTCCAGTATATGTAGCAAATTAAATCTTTTATTATATTATTTATATTCATTTATTTACTGTCATTTTGTCTTTTATGCATACTAGAGTGTAACATGATATATGTGTGGAAGTCAGAGGACAATTTGTGAGACTTAGTTCTCTCTTCTCACCATGTGGGTCATGGAAGTATAAGCCACAGTGTCCATACCGATCTGAGTAACCTGTGCTGCCACCTAGTGCCATCTATGATGACTTCTAAGATGGAGCTGTAACTGAGGTGCATGTCTGGGCCCATGGCCATACCGCTGGCAGGGTTAGAGCAGGTGTTCTTGGTTTCTATTATCACCAAAAGCAGTAGGTGGTAAGAGAAGGTAACATTCCAGGGATGGCCTGCCACCTGAGGCCATATTGATGTCCAAGAAATGTTACAGCTATGCCAGGCTGATCTATGATGTCATCCAGGCAAAGTGCTGCTGAGGGCCATGTCTGGGTCCTACAGAAGCCAGGTTCTGAATTGATTTCAGTGGCTCCTGTTGCCACTGAAGGTCATGTGGTTGGCTGGATCTGTCTGGCCAGCCACTTGAGACCACACTGGTGTCCGAGAGCCATGCTTCAAACAGGGCTATACAGATCTGAGAGGCCTGTACTGATATCTGATACCATGGTGATATTTAAGCCAGAGCTGCAACCAACAGCCATGTCTGGGTATTGTCCATCCCACAGTCAGGCTCTGTGTTGCTATCCATGGCTCTTGTTACCTTTGAAGACCATGTGGATGCCTAGATTCTGTGCCACCACCTGGAGCCATGTTAGTGCCCAAGGGCTACACTGCTGCTGGGGCCATGCCCACCTTAGTAGCCTGCAGTGTCACCTGAGGCAATGGTTGCATCTGTTCTGGGTACTGCCAGGGACAGTGCCAGGGACTGTATTCAAATCCAAGGCCAGTGTTGACACCAAAGGCATTAGAAAAGCCTGGAATCAGGACTGTAGCCTTTTGGTATCTGAGGACCATGCCATCACCAGAGCCGTGCTGATATGAGTGGCCTGTGCTGCCACCTTGGGCTATGGTATTATCTGGCCCTGAGCTGCTGCCAAGGGTCATGTCTGGGTCTGTTGCCCTAGAGCAGCCAGAATCTGAGCTGCTCTCCATAGTTTCTGTTACCACTGAGGGATATGTGGACATCTGGGGTCTGATCAGCTTCCTGAGACCATTTCAGTGTGTGAGAGCTTTGCTTAAATCACTGGAGACCATACTTACCTGGGTTACCTGAGATGCCACAGGGGCCAATGTGACATTGGAATCTGAGCTGCTATTGAAGACCATGTCTGAGTCAATGGTCCTGCTGCAGCTGGAGTCCATGTTGAGGTCTGTTGTCCCTGTTACCACATGGGGCCATAGAACCATGCAGGAAGAAATCCAAGGGCCATTCTGAATTGGCGCTACTCTTTGTTGGCCCTGCCCTTTCCTGGACACTGCAGCAAGAGAGCTGGCTCTGACTCTGATGGGAAAGCTGCTCCCAATGTCCCAGACATGGGGGAAATGGCCCAGGCATTTAAGAGAGTTAGCCACACTCCTCACCACAGGGAGTAGAACTGACTCCATCGGTTGCCTGAGGGGCATGACCCAGTGGCCCTGACTGACCAGCTCAAATACCACCCAAGCCCTCATCCTGGGCCTTGGTTTGCCTACCCTAACAACTACTCCATCTGTGACCTACAGGAGAAAGTATAGGGACTGGTTCCTGCCCAAGAATACGCACAGGATCTTCATGACTCAGTGGGGCTGTGGGATCTCTTAGAGGAGTCGCAGTGGAAGTCCAGTGAAAGTGGTGTATGAGAAACCAGAGGCCTTGAACGAGACCAATAACTCATTGCAATGAATATTTGTAAGCAAATCTGATTAGATAGAAGCGTATTCTATGTGACACACTGCAGCTTCCAATGCCACTGAAACCAAAGAAAAGGTGTTGGAGAGGCAGGAAAGATGGAGCATCTTCTTTGTCTATTTGGTTTGATTTTATTTTTTTAAAATTTTCTTTTAGGGGGGATGCTTCAAAGATGAAGAGCAGATGTGGGGACACTGGGAAATGAGAAGAATTTGGGTGCATGATATGAAATTCCCAAAGAATCAATAAAGCAATTATGTTATAAAACTAATTTAAAGGGTAAAAAGATGGATGAAAATTTACAAAAGCAGCATATGAAATCAAGTAAAGTGAAAAACAACTTACAGTCGAGATGCATTTCCAACTGAAGACAAAGAGAGCAAAGGCCAAATCAAGTGTAAGAAACAGGAAAGAAATTTGCATAATATTTGGATGAATATAAATACAAGCAACTTCTACTTTCAAAATGGCATTTGACATTATATATAAAAGTTCAAATAGCAATATAGTTTTTCCTCTATCAGTAGCAGAAATTTTGTTTGACAATAAGTCTTATGTGTCATTCATTAAAATGCAAATACTCCAGCCCCTAAAGATGCATGTCTGGTGACACCAAGAAAAATTACATATACATTTATTCATTGGAAAGCATTTACTTTTAAAATGTGTATGGTATCAATGCCCTAGCTGTACAGCTTATAAGCAAAATTACATTTAAGTAATAGAAATGTTAGAAACAATCAAAATTACTATCAAGAAAAAACAGTTTTAAAAAATGAAAATGAAACCAACTTTTAAAAGAAATACTAGACGATAGTAAGATACACAGGAGGGCTATATACTAAATAAATATAATAAATACTCTATGTATTTATTACCAAATAAAAAACAAGAAGCCAATTACAAATCATATAATTTTTGAGTAAGAACAAAAACTCAAGACATTTCAAGGCATATAATACAATGACTGCATTAAAAAATAGTGAATGCCACTGAATATCATTTAAGTCATATTTGTAGATATAAGCAGAAGGAGTAAAACAATGCACAAATGAAAGGAATTTCAGGAAAAGTGCCTATATTTTGACTTTAAATCAATAATAAGGTTTTTTAATATGCAGAACACAAAACAAAATTATGAGAATAATTTTAAAGATCAGTAAAATCTAACATAACTAATTTCATATAGTTTGGGTGACATGTTTTACACAATAAACAATAATTCAATTTTAGGCATTTCGAAAGCTCTTACTAACTAATGATAAATAAGTCAAATGAGTCTTAAAATATCTGAGAATATTATAAATTGCTTCATTTATAATATTCTCCACGTAATATAAAAAATTTACACATAAACTAAAACCATTTTTGCTTTTACTTTTAAATAAATCTAATATATGTTTGAACAGTGTACAGTAGAAGAATTTAAGTGTAACTGAAAACTAACAACAATGTATCCACCATCTCTTCTTCATTCAGTATCTTTCTATATGAGAGATAGATATCCCATTCTTAAAAAAGTAGATACTTAGCTATGGGATAGAAAGTTCATCACCATTTTATACAAAGGGGAGATACTCTATGAACTGAAAGTTCACCCCCTCAATTCATATATTCATGTCGTAACACTGGATGTCACATTTGCATACGGCATCATGAAGAAGTGAAGAGGGGCAGAAGGTAGTATCGTCAGGAATATGTTAGAGCCCTTCAAGAAGAGAATAAGTGCAGCTTACTCTCCAGTTCATGCAAAGGCTCAGAAAGAAGGCTGTCTGCCAACACAGAGTCTGACCCCAAAGATTCCAGCACTTATATTCTAGACTGTACAGTAAACATTTCTGAAATAAATACTGACTTTTTTTAGTCATACAAACCTTAGTAATTTGAGAAAACAGTAAAAATTGAGGAAAAAAAAACTCTTACCATTGACTGTTTCCCAAAGGTTCTCCTTTGCTAAGGACGCCATGTACTCAGAATATTTGAATTAAACTTGACCTGAAAGATTCATCCATGAAGTACTATCCTTCTTAGTACCAAAGATTTTGTGTTGCTGACAAAGAAGGGCAACAATTAGTGACCTTAGTCAGCTGTGATACAACAACAATGAAAAACAATGCAATCCTGGGTTTGCAGTGGTGGTATTCAAATCTTGATGGTAACCAACAGTATTCCAATTGGACTTAAGGCCCACTCAAGAGAAGGTATCATGCCTACTTCTGAAAATGTAGTCAATTTCCTCGTGATGTAAAATGTCCTTCTGTGTATGTGTTGCTTTATTGGTTGATGAATAAAGTTACGTCAGTTTTAGGCAGGGCAGAATAAAGTCAGGCAGGAAACCTAATCAAAGATAGGGAGAGAGTAAGAAGAGTCAAGGAGACACCATGTAGCTGCCAAAGGAGAAAGATGCCCAGAACATTTACCAGTAGGTCACAGCCTTGTGGTGATACACAGATTAATAGAAATGGGTTCATTAAAGATATAATAGTTAGCCAGGAATATGCCTAAACTACTCGCCAAGCAGTATTGTAATTAATATAGTTTTTGTGTGATTAGTTGGGTCTGGGTGCTCGGGAAATAAATGAGCAGTCTACAGCCCTGACGTAGTTGGGTCATATGTCTTAGAGTACAGCCTTCTACTGCATCTTTATGGAACCAGCATCATGGCTAACTGTGTTATGAAACTTATTCTTATACCCACAGATCAATACACTCAGCCCTTATCAAAGAGGCTTCTCTTAGCAGCAGGCGGAAAACAACAGTAAAATCACAAGTGGTCAAAATTCAGAGAACTAAGCTTGGTTTGCCTAACCCGAGGTTTATCTACAATTTCTGCTCCTGAGGCCCAGAAGAAAGAGTAAAAGACTGTAAAATCCAAATGACTGTAAAGTCAACGGTAAAATTCTATCTCCTAGAAATTACAGGGAACCCATAGACCTGCAGAAATACAACTACCAAAACAGGACCTGGACAATGACAACACCATAATACATGAAATTGTGGAGTAGAGAAACCTAAAGAGACAAACACTTCTCCCCAGACAACAAGTGATAGACACCTAACGACTGTTGAAAAAGATGAAATGTCTTCCTAATTCATAAGCACTTAATTGGTAATATAATGCCAATTTGTCAGGACTAGAATCATTTAAATAAAAACAACACACAAGTTCTACTTACATATTTATTATATGTATATGTAAAAATAATTATCAAGGAAAAAGAAGACATGAATTTAAGCGGAACTAAGGGTAACCAAATGAGAGCTTGGAAAGAGAAAAGGGAAGGGAGGAAATCATATTTTAGTTAAAATTTAAATATTGAAGCTTTTTAAACAATCTTACAACATTCTAAATTCCATTTTGAAATGTACAGGAGCTGATGACAAGATTTTTCCATTATTTTAAGTTTGAATAATCTCCATTTTCATTTTACCTTTTGAAATATGTCTTTAATGGATTGAACACTCCAAGTAAATGAGAACATCTCTTTGTAAGTTCTGTGTACATTTCTGTGTACATATTTCTTAGTGAATATCTGTCTGTGTATGGTTATACATATGTGTATGGTGTGTGTATATGTATATGTATCTGAGTGTATTTCTTTCTGTGTGTATATGTGTGTATGTGGTGTTTGATGTGTGTGTGTTGGTGGATATCTGCATGTGTTCATGTGCATGTGTATGTGTGAGTATGTGTATACCAAAGTGTACATCTGTGTTTGCATATATGTTGCACATGAAGTGAATCATAAAGAAATAAAACATTCATAACAGACATTGGAGCGTTCAAAATAATACACTTTAATAAAAATAGTATTTCAATGAGGAAAAACTGACAAATTGCTATATACTTCTTATGTTACTACATACCAGTATTATCAATCTGTATTATATGGGAGGAGAGTTAAAAGTGAAATAACTTCATTTCATGAAAGCAAATATTTGAAAGAGTTTTTATAAATGGAATTCCAAATGAGGGAGGTGAGTTTGACAGTGCTGTGATTTATAGTACTCATTCCTCTGGAAATAAGAGCACGAATAGGTCACTCATCTCTCTCAAGTTTGCCAACCAACAGCAAGTGGTCATCACAATGCCTTCATAGAGCAAACCTGCCATTGTATAGGAAGAAGGTAAGATAATAAAAGTGTAAAAAATAATTGCTTTTCTTCCAAGCGTTCACTATTTCTTTGAATCTGAAATTAATTGCTTTTTGATTGTAAAATGGAGTCTATGCCCAGTAAGGAGGCTGCAATGAAACATTAAACACTGTCAATTCTTTGTGTGATGCCATATTAATACTGCATAACATCAATATTTTATATCAAGAATGTTAATTTCCCAGAGATTCTAGGATGCCTAACAGTGCTGAAGTACAAGCACACTAATTTCACTTTTAATTCATTTTTTTCCTTCTATTGGCTGTTCTCCCTGGATCTGGTTCTTCTCCCTGCAGTGAGAAATGAGTTCAATCAGCTCTCACTGTCAACGGGAACAGCCTTGGAGCTGAGTTAATTCATCACCTACTGACAAAAGGTTAAAAATATTGAATATCAATATCCAGAATGTTTTCCCAACTCACAGCGATTGCTTGGCATTGCTAATGCTGGGTCCCTAGCAAGAAAGTATACAGTTTAGCGTCTCTGAATCCATGATGTTACACTGGGATTTATATATGAAAAAATGCAGATTTTCCCAGGCTTTTCTTTCAGTATAGTTGACCTATAGCTACAAAATGCTACCACAAACACATATAATAGTAAAATATATTAATCTACATTTACACTTAAAATAAAATTTCTTGGGCACCCAGGTATAACAGCAGGATACATGTTGTATAGATAATGATGGTTCATGTAGATTTCAGGTACTTTATGAAGGCTGAACATTGTGATTTTTTTCAATGAATTTTGTAAAACAACATCAACACTTGCAAACAGCCAATTGGGTTGGGAGTACTGAGAGAAGAAGCTTTAAATCTCCACTGAGAGGATCTAAAAGCCTAGCAGGATAGGACAAGGCACACTTGTGTGAATTTTATACATCTGTACACACCTAATGATGCATAAAAATAAATGAGAAAACGGTATGAGAGTATTTCCATCAAAGTCTATATTCATGGCAATAGGTTTGTTGACATATTTAAAACCGCATTTCAAATAATCTCTGGTGGTCATAGAATAGTGGCCATGTCACACACTATGAGGCAGTGGTTCTCAACCTTCCTAATGTTATGACCCTTAATACAGTTCCTCCTGTGGTGATCCACAGCCATAAAATTATTTTTATTGCTACTTCATAACTGCAATTTAGTAATGTTATAAATTGTAATGTAAATATGAGATACTCAGGATATCTGGTATGGGATCCTGTGAAAGGGACCGTTGACCCAAAGTGGTCGTGACCCACAGACTGAGAACCACTGCTCTAGGACATAGAATAAACTATAAAAGGTGGTACAGAATAAAATGATTAAAGGCATTGAAGATTCAGTATAAATAAACTATATTCACCTGAGAGCAGAGCTAAGTCTCCGTCACTGAGCCATCACTGATGTTAGAACAATAGCTAGTGGTATTCAGGAGGAAACAACAAAAATTTGGTTTTCAGTGGTTAAGAATAGAGCCAGTGCAAAAAATCCTATACAATGTGACTGTAGAAAGCTGAATTAGATGGGAGGTGAGGGGAATTTTCTAAGAAGGTGTGAGTAATTTCAATTGCAGGGTTTGATCACGGCATCTTGCTAATGAGAGACAGGTGCAATGTAGCCTTGTCCGTGGGAATGTAAGGCAAAGATGAGATCTTACAGTTTCAGGATTCAAGAACTGGCAGAAATAATTAGAACTTCTGAAATTGTAATATAAAGAGAGAGAAAAGCATGAGGATGAAAATATATGAGCATAAAAAAAACACACACATAGTCCTCTTACAAAGAGTATGTTTTCTAATCTCTCCTCTTACTATGTATTTCACTTAAGCTGAAATGTTGTAGATACCCAAGCAACTTCTTTGTGACCACTTTATTTTGGTTAGCCCTTTCCCTAGCCCATGGTTTCCCCAGTCTCACCAATAAACTTGAGCCTTACTTTCTCTAGAAATCCCTCTGCATTGCTTCATTTCATTTAAGGTCTACTATACATTTTCCCTAAGTGCACCCTATCCCCTGACCAGTGCTTTCTTTCTACTTTCCTGGCTCCCACATGCACTACAGGTCAGACACAAACAAAAATATCAAAGCTAGGGACCTACATCTAAGAGAGAACGTGTACTGTCTGTCACTGAGGCCTAGGTAACTTCATTTTGAATAATTTTACTGGTACCCTACATTTAACTACATAATTTGTGTTTTAGTAAAGTTAAGTAATATTTAATATGTATGTGCTTTATTTTTCATTAGTCAGTTAATGGGAAACTAGACTGAGTCCATTTCATAGCGATTGCGAAGAACCAGCAATGAGCATGGATGTGCCAGGGTCTGTCTCTATAATCAAGTCCATTGGAAATATGCCCAAGAATGGCAAACTGGGACATATGATAGATTTGAGGTTTTCTGTTGTTTTTGTTTTATATTTTGTTTTGTTTTGTTCTAGAAACTTCCAGACTGACTTCCAAAGTGCAGTTGCTTATAATTCCAATGGCATATAGGAGTTCCTAATGATGCCCCTTTTGACATACTGTAGTAGTTTTAATCTGAATTTCTTGATATCTAAAAATGTTGGGTTTTTAGAAAAATTCACCAATGTTCTAGTTTGTTTTATTATTGTGATGAAACGGTGATTAAAAACAACATGGAAGAAAATGTTTATTCCATCTTGTACTTTCAGTCCATCAAGAAAAGTAGTAGAGTGTTATAGGTTTGCTGATAGTTTGGTTGCTTTCGTCTTGCTTGCTCAATTACTTTTTATATTTTGCATAGATATACCTTTCCAAGAATGGCAATACCTATAGTACTCTAGGTTCCCTTGAATCTGTTAGTAAAGAAACAACCCATAATATGCTACATGTCGATCTGATGGTAGTGATTCTTACATTGATATGCCTTCTTCCTGACTATGTTTATGGGTTAAATTGACAAAAGCCTAAAAACAGACAGCCGTTTGTATTTTTTCTTTTGAGAACCATTTATTTATTTCTCTGTTCCATCTTTTAAGAAATTCTTTTGCCCTCTTGATATTCAGAATTTTCTTTTTTTTCCAAAGAAACTTTCTTTCTATTCTTTATTTCTTATATATTCTATTGTTCTGGAAATATATTACTGGCAAAGACTTACTTCCATTCTTTGATCTGCTTCTTTCCTCAAATAATTTCTTTCTTTTCTTTACGTAAGCTGTTTAGTTTCATGAGCTCTCAGTAGCTAAATATTCACTTTATTCTCTGTACTGAGTGCTATTCAGAAGGTTCTTTTGTAGTTATAATTTGAACTGTACTTTCTACTATTTGCTCTAGGAGTGTCTGCGAAGCGATCTTCCATTGAGGTCCTGGATTGATTTAAATTTGGGTTTTGTGGACCAGACAACTTATAGTCCCTAGTTCAATTAGTTGTGTCCATCAAATCAGATGTAATGGTTATAATTCTGAAATTTTACTGTTTTACATTTATTCTTTGCTTTACAAATGACTACAAAAGTTAGGTTAAGCTTTCTCCTCTCACTATGTTCTTAGTGTTCTCCTTATAAATATGCCCTCTTCTAGCCTGACTGTGCTGAGGCTGTCCTTATTTGTGAATTGAACTCAAAATAACAATTTCTAATGATCTGAGAAAAGGTCAGGAAATGGCCTTCTAAGTTATGTAGCAAAGAAACCAATAGCTTTTCATTGTAGACACTTGTTATATAAGCAAATCATGTTGAGGAATTTGCTTCACATAATTTTGGTTATATTTTCAGGAGGATGATTCTGATATTTTATGTCTTTTCTCTTCATTACATTTTTTCTTACTATTTTCTCTCTTACTCTTATTTTGGGACTTGTTTGTGTTCTATGTCTGTCTTGTGTTTCTGTCTGTAAGGTGTGTGTGTGTGTGTGCTCATATAATTTGTGAGATACTTTTATTTAACATGCTATTCTATCCTTGACGTGTGGATGTTCTCATGGTAGAAATATGAAGATAATGAAATTAACTCTTAGAAGTATGTCTACAACAAAGTGAAATTTACAATTTCAGGTAATAAAATATAAGATAGTCAGGCAACAAATTTTGTATGTGTACTATAACTATATTACATTCAGTTTTTTAAAGATATTATATGCACACATACATATATATGTTATTCACCATATTTGTGAGGACTTTTTCAATATTTCATTTCTTTTACTTTAGTTTAATTTTGTTTTTTTGAGACAAGGTTTCTCTGTAGCTTTGGTACCCATCCTAGAACTAGCTCTTGTAGGCCAGGCGGGTCTCTAACTCACAGAGATCTGCCTGCCTCTGCCTCTTGAGTGCTGGGATTAAAGGTGTATGCCACCAAAACCTGGCCATTTCATTTCTTATGTTGTATAATAAGATAAAATATGAGTTAAGACTAGTAATTTACTTCTTCCACATATTTGTCTTTCACTGTGGAATATTGTAAAGCCAGAAGCATAATGACCATCTGTAGCATGTCAGATTGAAGCTCAGTTACATTATTATTTATAAGTGCTCAATTGAAATATAATGTTTTATTTGAACATGTACTTGATTTTGTTACATTGATCTCAACATCTCTCTGATTTTGTTCTTACAAAAGAAACATTATGACAAATGCATGAAAGCAAATCAGAGGATAAAACACCTGGGAGCAATGGTACTACAGAAATAAATGCAAGAGATGTCAATCCCTGTGAATGCAATAACGATCTGCCCGCAAAGGTCTCAGCATCTAAAGAAAAGGCTGCCTCTAACATTCAACTATACATAAATCCAATTGATGGAAACAGAGCATGTAAAAATAATCCATTAGGGACATTTAAGATGGTAACATTTCTCTGTTGCTTTATGGAACATATGTGGAACATTTTTAAAAATGTATTTTCCTATAAAGAATGGCATTGCTGCTATTGATCAAAATCTGTCCAAGATTTTAGTGTTCTGTGTGAATCCTGTCCAAGAAAGACTTGAAATTTGTTGTCCAAAAATGTAACAACCACCCACACACGGTAATCACACATCAATTTTAACTTAATTCAAATTAAATTAAAGTCCAATTAGCTATAATGCCCATAGTTTGAGTGCCCAACAGTCACAAGTGTTGAGTGGTTAAAACATTAACAACATAGGGGACATTGTTACCAACACAGAATTTTCCTGTTTGAAATGGTTTACACAATAGATCTCAAATATTCTGAACACTTTTGTAAAGCTGATGGTGAATTTGTGGCTAATCGGTTTGCTCTATTCTTACCACATTTTTAGAATTATCCTCATTATGGAACAAATTAACAAAGCTCTCCTAACATGATCCTGTACCTAGTAAAAATCATTTGACACTATTGCTTTAAACTACACAAACCAAGCAAACTTCACATTGTCACTCAGTTTATGATGAAGCTCCATCTATCAGAATGCAATGAGATCTCCATGAATATTCAATTATGCCAATTCTTTTTAAAATACTTCTCATTGGGAACAAATTACTTGATGCTTTGATTTTATACTGAAAGATACTTTATAGAGAAATCATGTGTTGATTATGTCAACTCTTAGTTGATTATGACAACCAATAATTTTTCAAGCAACAATATATTATTTATTGCATGTTAATGCATTTCCCTTCTGTTTTACATATCATTTTTATGTGCCCAGTAATTGCAAAATGCATCTGAATATTGTGCATAAAATTAGCCTAAGCAGTGTATGTTTTTGAAAATTTGAATAGAATAGCTCTGTCAGATGACGATGTTGTAATTTTGCCACAATAAGATGGCAATATAGCAAACAAATGTACACTTACATTACTGAGATCCTGATAAAGGTGTCGATCTATAACTCACATGTAATTTGCTTTTTAAACCAATAACTGTCTTTCAGATCATAAGAATATGAGAGAGCTTAGTTTTTTTTTTTTTTTTTGAGGTTAAACCGTGAACATCCACCCTAGCTAGCAGAAAACTAAGGAAATGGTTTAAACTTAAGTATTAAACAAACATTTGAGCTCTTCTTGACTTACTCCTATGTTTCACATGTACAGTTAACAATCCTGCCCTTACAAAATTGCAGTTATCCTAGGTCCTAATACAGAAGTTTGCTTCCAAATTATATAAAAATATTTTACAGCATCTTCAATTTGCCAGGATGCAGAAAACCTTTCAATAAGTAATATGTGCCATTCGAAAAGTAGGATCTGGGAGTATAACTCAGTAATAGGGAACATTTCTTGCATTCATGTTTTCCTAGATTTTAAAGCCCAGCAATTTCAAACAAGACAACAAGAAACAAAAAATCAGATGAATAGATGGATGTGCAAAATACTTTGCAGTGCTAAAAGTATATGAAGGCAAACCTGGAAACTTATTTATTAATCAAAGGGAACACAGACTTCCCATGATATCCTGCGTCATGGACATGATGGCACTACAACACAGATTCTCTCTCTCTCTCTCTCTCTCTCTCTCTCTCTCTCTCTCTCTCTCTCTCTCACACACACACACACACACACACGGTGTTTTGCAGACTGAACTGATTTATGTTGATGAGTGGAAAATATTTGCAAATCAACTGAAAACAGTGGGTGAATTTCATCGTAATATTAGAAAAATTATCAAACACTATATTCAGAGACTGTGAATACGTGATGCAGTAACAATACATCAATGACAAAAATATTTTCATTTCTCATAAAAATGTATCAACATTTATTTCTTCTCATAATGAGGTACTAATAAAATGAAGAATATCCTGAGTATTTATCCAGAAGATAAGCTATCCAAGTGAAATATAATATTATACACATCTTAAAAGTATTAGAGTTGCAAAAAGCTCAATTGTTCAGAAATTTATCAGCTCAAAAGAGTCAGAGTCATTCACCGTGTCTGTGTTTTCATTCTGTCTGGCGCTCAATGTACTGCAAATGCCCTTTCTCACTGGGAAGTGTGGGGTGTGTTTTATTGTTTAATAGTGTCACAAATTCCAATTTCAGGCTTTTCCAGAAAGGTCTTGGAGACTCACCCTCTATAAATTTGATCAGTTGAACGTATCTTATTCAGTTCAGTAGATGGATAGAGTTTATCCATAAGGAGATGCATGGACCAAAATATGCTCTTTACTGCCTTGTGCTGAAAGGTGTGTCATGTGTCCTGTGGCAAAGAATAGAAGTGCTCTATTATATTTTCTCACTTTTAATTGACATACTTCTAAGGCTTAGAACAGAGTTGGGCTACAAATAAAATAAGGAGCCATCTATCTTCCTACAGCATTTTCTTCTTTACTGAATAGTATTTCATATAGCATTTGTGTTACATTTTGTGCGTGGAAAATAAGTAGTTCATAATTAATGCAAATAAAACTTTATAAATCGCATCTTTTCTATTTATGTGTACTTGAGTTTTTCTTGATCTCAATGTGTCATTTTTGTGATATATTCTTAAAAATGAATCATAATTCTTGTTTATATATTCTCCCTTGAACTTGATATGCATTTTTGAAATGAACATCTAAGTGTTTATGTGTATTTGATTATTATTATTGCTATTATTATTATATTATTATTATTAGCTGTAGTAGTAATAGTAGTCATACTAGTAGAAGTGATAGTAGTAGTAGTAGTACTAATTGGTGGTGGTGATGTTGGTGCGTGTGTTCATGTGCATGGCTTATGAAAATACACAAGTCAGAAGATAATTTTCGAAGTCTCTTTTCTCCTTACATCTTGTTTTTTCAGGTAGAATATAACTTGCTGTTTTTCACATGCTATATGCTGTGCTCCAGGCTAACTGGCATGCCAATTTAGAGGCAATATTCCTATCTGCTCCTCATCTCACTCTGGGAGTGTTGGGTTTCTAGTTGTGTATGACTAACTCTAGCCTTTTACATGGAGTTTAGGAATCTAATTCAGGCTCCAAGGCTTGAACATATTGCATTTGTCTGTTCTTGACTTCTCTATAGGTACATTTAAAAGCACACTAAAACAAGTAAGCTTATTTCACATTTATGTCATTATTGGTCAATTATGTGGCCTACTTACTTATTTGTTCAGTTTGTGATTTGCCTTTTTATTTTATTAGTGGTGTTTTCACATACCAAGGTTTTAATATTGATATTTTTCTTTATAATGTTTCGGTTTCTTTGCTATTCATTCATCTTGAAGTTTAGTAAGAAAGTGAGAATTTTGAAAATATTGATATTTTTCCCCATAATAAGTTTCCCCACTGATGCAGTAAACTGGATCAATCCAAATTACAAGTATAGCATCAGGCTTTTTGAGAACAAAGCAATTTTCAGAGAACAAGGCCAGAGAAGTAACTCCCCTTAGCCAAGGCTGGAAGGTTTTATAGATCATAGGTGAGGAGTAATGACACGAGCCAGGAAATAGCACTGTGCCCAAGTATGGTAAAAAGCTAAGTCCTTTGACAGGCACTAGGGGGCCATTCCATTGATTAGAGTTTTCTCAGCATGGGCAGGGTTGGGGGAAGTAGGGTAGATAAGGTTTTCCAGCTTGCACTGGAGCAAACCAAAAGTTAGAAGGGAACAAATCTCGGAAGCAATGTAGAGAAATTCATAGTGGTGTTTATGTTGCTATGTTTTCTTCTGAAAGTATGTTAAAACTCGGATTTATAGGCTCATTACTCTGAGTAATGTCCTGGAGACAAAAGAGTTAAATCAATGCCCTCATCAAGCAAACAATCATTTTCATATGGCAGTCCTCTATGCGTAGAGAGGTGAATCCCAGGAGTGTGAGGCCACCCTGACTTCTGTTTTTATTATTTCCTCTCCTAGTGTACATAAGCACACACACTTCTGTAGCGTGTCAGGGGTGTCATGCTAACTTTAGACCTTTGTCTTCTTTCCCATGTAAGAGCACAGCTGCAGTATATAGACAACCAGATCAAATGAAAATGTTGTTCTTACATGTCTTTTATGTCTAATGGTAATGACACTGTATTCCCTGACATTTGTAAATTATGAGACTTCTTCATACCATGGCAACTAGGTTTCCATGCCTCATACATTCTCACATGGCTCACATTCATACATTCTTAACTAAGATAGGGGAAGAGTAAAAAGAATAATCCTTCTAACAAAATTGCCACAGATTCTGTGTTCTGATCCCATGTGTGATTTTAATAATGAAGTGTTCTTTACCTGTGGAAAATATCAAGATCAGTGAAATTTTATCTTTTTTCTTGTTTTGTAATTCATTTCAATTCTCATTAACTCTATGATTACATTTTAAATACTTTCAAGTGTTCTCCCTTATAATCCACACCATCTTTTTTTTCTTTCTTAAATATATTGAGCATACATTTTCCTGAGTGTAGCTGGTAGCTTTCTTTCGTCAGAATGCAATCATATACAGACACTTAACTTATTTATTCAGTTAACTGAGAACTTCCCTGCTATAATTTCACGCAGAAGCCTCATACCTATAAAGAGTCTTTGGTTCTGTGTAATCTGATCCTTGTTCCGAAAGCCCATGCCATCCTCTGTGAGCTCTTTGTGTCTGCTTCCTACTTGTGGATCAAGATGTAAGCTGCCAGCTGTTCTTGTCCCCATGCCCTGGCTTTGCCATCATGGATTCTAACCCTCTATAAGCCCAAATCAAACACTTTATTTTATAAATTGCATTAGTTATCGTGTCCTATTACAGCAATAGAAAAATGAAAAAAGACACCTTCCAGTTCATGGTTCTCTATGTTCTAACTTGAATGTGTAATAATAAAAAGATCTGCAATCAGCAAATGAGCAGTTCAAGAGAAAATGATCGTACAGTCACAGCAGTTTTCATGACACACCACAGGTTTAAATCCAAAAGGATTTTTTATTTAAAAAATATGTTATTGTTTCCTCTTAAATCTAATTGTTTCAGAATTTTACATATCAAAGTCACAGAGTTGTCACATGAGTGACTCTCCTGGGTTATTTCCACACAATTTTTGATCTTTATTTTTTCTGCTAGATATTGTTTAATTTACTAAATGAAATTTAAATAAATTTAAATAAAATTTAAATCTTTTGTCTCCCTCCACTGCCAGATGATAGAGAAAAAAGACTTTAAATGCATGAAACACATTGAATAAAACACAGAGTTTAATGCTTTCTTAAACTCATAAATATTCATATATCAACATTATTCAATAATGTTGGTTAATTATGGGCATTATTTTACAAATAATGTATATGTATGTATGATATAGGAGTCCCCTTCCCTTTGTGTGTTGTGATTACCAATAATAAATAAAGAAATTGCATTGGCCTGTGGATAGTGCAGTAGGTGGGGAGGATTGAACTGAATGCTTGGAGAAAGAAGGGTGGAATTAGAGAGATGTCATGGATTCCTGGAGACAGACGTGAAAAAACTTTGCTGGTAAGCCACGACCTCATGGTGATATACAGATTAATAGAAATGGGTTAAACTAAGATGTAAGAGTTAGCCAATAAAAAGCAAGGATTAATGGGCCAAGCAGGGATGTAATTAATACAGTTTCTGTGTGATTATTTCGTTTCTGGGCTCCCTCTGACATATGTATATTCTACACTTTTTCATCTAAATAGGAGAGGAGAAATGAAGATGGCTACCAGTTACTGCCACTTAATAGAATGAAAAATACATTAGTAGGTTATTTAGAAATATTTGTTTTATTCCATAACATAGATAAAACATTACACACTCAGGACATTTGATTCTACACGGGAATACTCAGTATGACTACATTATAGTAAATACATGCTTATAGTGATTGTACCAGCTGCCCTTCAGTCTGAGAGGAACATAAAATTGTAATAAGGACTGTCCCTTCTCAAAAAATTTATGCAAGTTTACAGAGCTTATGGATTTGGAGAGGTAAGATATTCATAGATAGCTATGTAAAGCAGTGTGAGTTTGCATATTTCATAGACTAGACACTTACACCACAGTCAAGGTAAAAGATAAAATTTTACAATTCCCCATGCACAATTTTAGTGCAATTCATCCTACTAATTTCATCTTTTTAAACTTTCTACCCACAAATCCAAACATTTGTTTGTGTAATTTCTCTCTTGATTTGATACAAAATAGCACCATTTCAAATTTATGAGGATCTGGGGATTAGAAACATCACTCTGTAGCCTAATTTAAACAACACAGCTTTTTAAAGTTCTTTCCTCAACTCCCTCTCATATTTATCAGTAAAACAGGGCATCCATGCTCCATTTTATAGTGGGGAAGAACACTGTGTAAAGGAGTTCCCATTTCATTGGAGCATTTTACTTAAATAAATTTTGTGAGTGCATACTATCATATTACTATTCTCATGTACATGTGTATGTGTGTCCAGTGTGCATGGGTGTATATTAGCATTTTCACATTTATGTGGGTGCAGATTAGATTGGAGTATCTGGGATGAACCGTAGACTTAGGCATCTTCTTGGTTTAGTGGTCACCTCATTCACTGAGTTGGGGACTCTAAGTTAATCATATACCATGGCATTTCAACCTAGATTGTCTAGCAAACATATTTGGAAGATTCCTTTCTACCTTTTAATCATCACCATCCAGTGGGATGTGACAAACACCCAGCATTTATGTGGGTTCTGGAGATCTGAACTCAGTCCTCCCACAAGATTTTTAACCAATGAAATGTGTCCAAAGCTCAAGGTTATTGTTTTGATCTGTATTTCAGAATGATTTAAGAATAAGTCTTGTCAAAATAAGACATAAAATAAAACTATGATGTAGTATTATGTAACATTAGCAATAAAATTGTATTTTATCTTCTAAGTTTCTTTGGATAAATTGTGTGTTTATTGTACAAGGCTAAAACAAAACAAATTAATTCTACTCATCACAAGTTTTTGAGTTTATGCAAATGAAGGACTGCAATAATACAATATAAAATCCATTCTTTTCTCTATAAGCAGAATGACTTGAGTCTGCAGCTTCCTTCGTCTATCTTTGTTTCCTTTCCTCCTATAAGGAATGTGAGAGTCCCGCAGGATGCGTAAGTAAAATCAGGTGCACTGTGTCTTGTCTTTCCTAGTACTTCCTAGGGTAATGATCCTGAATCTTTTAAAACAAGTGCCCATTCTCAATCATTTCATTCACTACTATAACATAAAACAAAATGAGCAACTCTTAGCTAAGAAGGTAACCCAGATGCAGGTTGTTTGCCGATCAAACGTAAAGCCAAGGATCTTACACCTGTGAAAATGTACAGCTGCAACTATTTCCCACTCTGATACATTTCCCTGTTCGTTGCTGTACAATTCTCTCTGGTGTGGCTAGACACTATTCATCTTGACACTGTATAGTTTTCTACTGTAATGATACACTTATTGAAAACTGATCATTTCTTATGGTCAGAGAGTTTGGAGATTTGACAAGCATAAGTTGCATGTCCTAACTCAGAAGGTGATTGCTTGGTTCTTTTGAAAGTAAGATAGCTCAGTGCCATCCTGATGGGTGCTCAGGATCAGCAAATGTACTTCTGCTCCTTCTTTCTTAACTATGAGGTCACCTAGGGAAATGGGGGGGACTTCAGCTTAAGTGACCTAGAGTACATGACTTGGGGCACCTCACTACCTAGACAACAGAATGCTAATGATTGGATGTCTTAGAGTTGACTGTGTGAGTTACCCTTTGTATCATGCTAATAAATTCTTTTATTACCTTCTCTCCCCAGTTTACCTTGGATATGAAAGCTGTGGAAAAAAATGTGGGCAAATTTCAGGATTTCAATAAAAAAAGAAATAAAACTGACAATTTATAATTTTAACTCAGAGAAGAAGCACTCCCTAAAATTATATTTTAAAATTCCTTTGTCAGTAAAAATCTCAACCTGTACTTCTTTACTATATACACATTGAAGAATTATGAAAGTTAAGATAATTTCCCACAATGCCATAGTGCCATCAGACAACACTTCTGATAATACTAGCTAATAATTACGGAAAATATATAGCTCATAAAATAGAAAACAGCAGTACGTATTTGATGATCCAGTGCTGTGAAAGTCTGTAGCAAAAAGGTCTAAGCCTCACAAAATGCTTTGGTGTGGATGGGGCTATCTCAGAGGCTGCTGGAGTCTATCCAGATGTGTGTGATGAATAAGAACATATAACTCTCCTAACTACTGTTTTTCATATTGCTGTGAATTATACAGGATGAGCATGCTAAAGATTGAGTATTTTCCATTTATCATTTTGAAATATTTTTCAAGCTCTCATATACGAGTATTCTGAATGTTAGAGAGATGGTGTGCATAGAAGTGAAACAGAAAATGAATTTTGATGTAGAAAATGGTTTTGCAATTGATAAAAGTGCTCTGCATTCAACCAGGGATTGAAATGTACTTTATTAGCAAAAACAACAAAATGAAATACAAACACATAATAGGATGTAAAAGATAAAAATAGATGTTAGTTTCTAGTCATTATTGAGTGACCTCATGACATGTAAGAAGACAAACATATCCCTTGTCTTCTTAATCATATCAATCAATCTCAGAGTATCACTTTTGAATGCAGTATAGTTTGCATGCAACATGTCATCGAATCCGATAACAACAAATATTAATAAATCATCAGTTTAGCCAATCAAGACGTAAATGGATTGTTCAACATATGCAAAGTAACCAGAGAGAGAGAAGTCATCCCAGTTTTCGACTCCAGATTTATTACCAGAGCCTCACGAGAATCATTAGCAAGCACAATCTACTTATTTATTGTTCAGCATTAATATTACCAACTTATTTATGATTAAATGGAACTCATGAGACATGATAATTTTCTCTTTGGTCATTTGCAAAATTTAAGCCATGTTGATGTCAATACTGTATGTTGTTGTTTATGTTTACAATATGGAACAACATACGACAAATTAGACAAACAACTTGAAACACTTGAAGTTTCCTGGGGAGACATGCACAATTATATTTATTTCATAATGTTAAAACACCTAATATTTTGGAACATATACATATGATTTATTTTAAGGTCATAATTATTCTCTTAACAAGAAGAATTCAGAGTATAAGATAGTAAACAATAGTCATATGTCTGCGAACCAATAGAAAAACTAATAAAACTAACTGTAACAAGATGTGGCAATGGGTCCTGGCTTCTTCCTTTCAGTTGCCAAATGTAAAAAAGGACATTTCGGTGTATTTACCTTCTTCCTTCCTTACTTATTGTTTTGTGATAGAGGAATTAAAAACTCCATGTATAATGTTAAGAAAGTGGGTTTGTGTTTATGATATTGGCAAAATTCCTTCTATAATATTTTCAAATTCCATGATATGGACCCAGTTACATAATGCAATCAAAGCATAATGCTACAGTCTTCCATATGATTTATATTGACTTTCATTTGTTGTTGTACTGGATACTTCCTATCATTGGAATAAAGTCACTTAACATTGCAGACTACTTATGAAATATCACATGATTTTTACCTATTATTTTTCTAGCCATCTCACCATTGAAGGAAATGTTTTATCTGCTCTGTTTGTATATTACATGTAAATTGATGTCAGTAAATATATCTTGTGTACTTAATAGTGTAAGCAATGGAAGTTAACCAAGTAGAGCAAGTATCTCTAATACTACTGACAGATGTGGTTGCAATTAATTTTTATGGATTCTTGAAATGATTGAATCATCTGAGCAGGAGCACAGTGAGGTACTGAGTAAATCAGACATCATAAATAAAGGTATATATTTTCCTTTAGACTCTTCTGGTCTTGGCAAGATATTCAGCTGCTCATTAATGTTATTCCAGTATATCATTATGTCATGATTTGAGGCCAGGTAAGAATCTAGAAAACCTAAGTCATCCTACCGTTACATTTTGTCATGGTGGCAGAGTTTAAAATAGGAATCAACCCTCTGCAGCAATTTCATGTGATTATTATATTTATATTTAACAGGGACTTTAATAGTTTTGTTTTTAAAATAGAATTTTGCTCATTTTAGTTGTAAAACTGTGAAGTGGACTCCTCTTCAATTCTCCTAGTAGTCTTTTTATCTTAACCACAAGCTTCCTAATCATTCTGAAAAGAAACTAAACACATTTTTTCTTCAATTAAAGTAAGTAGAAACTTAAAACTAGATTCGTATTCCAAGTGTTCATCTACAGCTGTGCTTCCAGCAGTTCCACACATGACTGAGTGTTTCATGCATTATTCATTAAGATGAAACATTCCGACCCAGCAATCTTTATTGCAGTTGTAAGGGTTACAGATGAAAACTTTCTTTGAATGCAACTCATAATAACTACAAATCAGTGTGTACTACCATGGCTGTGGGTGAGCCCACACAGTAGAGTCCTCTGCAACTAAAGGTGTGGATATGCATGAATTTGAAACATCTTTAAGGCCAATACCTAGCAAGAAACCCTAGTTACAATATATTCCTTCTGAAAGCATGGCCACAATAGTACTCTGAGAGAATTTATTTTCCTTTCATATGGATCATGCTTTTTCTTCCCCTGCACCATACTCTCATTCTTTACATTCTTAACCCTTCTGTCCAGTAGATTACTGTTTTCTGCATTTTCATGTCCTGCCTAACTTCACAGGGCATTAGCATGCAACCAATGACTACAATGGAAATTTAGAAAACATTCTGCTATGAAGAAATGGTTCCTCAATTTTATCCACCAGGCAACAAATGAATATAACCTGACTTTTCTACCAGTACTGTTAATCTGTGACTTTTGCTTTGAGTCACCGGCTAAAGTTTCATGTCGATAATTAATCACTCGAAATGTGTTTACCCCAAATTAGCTATACCTACCCTGCTTCATCCCTCTTCAGTATTGAAGGCAAAAAGACAAGAGTAGTGTAGGCAACTGTCACATTTCACAGAGATCAGTCCTAAACAACAAAGAGTACCCAACTCCGACAGACGCAGACCATCACCCAGATGGAGCAGTCATGCACATTTGCAATGATGTGCTTACAAGAATGTACCCTGGACAGTAACTTGTCACTGAGGACAAGTCATCTACCTTCTCAAGTGATAAGGACTTCTTTAAACCACTCTACAGAAACAGAAATGAGATGAAGATTATTAAAACCACACCTCAAAGAGATATGCTTCCATTTTCTCCATAGCTATTCAATATCATATGAGATGTCTTAGCTATATCAATAAGACAGCTAAATTATATAAAAAGTGTAAAAATGAGAAAGGAACAAGTTAAAATATCATTATTTTCTGAATAAGATTTTATACAAATGACTGCACAAAGAGACGTCTCCTACTGATGAAAACTTTCATAAAAGTAGCAAGACACAAAATGAGCACACCAAATATCAGTAGCTTCCCTATATTTTATTTTATATATGTATGCATACTTGCCTATATGAGTGTATGTGAACTGCACACGCAGGTACCAGAGGAGGGCAGAGGACACCAGGTCCCTTGGACCTAAAGTGATGGTTGTGAATAGGTATGTGGGTGAGGGGAACAAATCCAGGGATCTCTGCCAGTACTCTTTACACCTGAGCCATCTCACCAGCCATGGAAAGAAATTATCTGAGTTGTACTGGGAATTTCTTAGACAATCTTTAATTCACACTTTTTTTATGTATTGCTTTTTATTTTTTTTTATTTTTTTTCCTCATGGTTTTTTTTTTTTTTTTTTTTTTTTTTTTTTTTTTTTTTTTTTTTTTTTTTTGGTTTTTCGAGACAGGGTTTCTCTGCAGCTTTTTTTTTTTTTTAGAGCCTGTCCTGGGACTAGCTCTTGTAGACCAGGCTGGCCTCGAACTCACAGAGATCCGCCTGCCTCTGCCTCCCGAGTGCTGGGATTAAAATTTCCATCTCCTTCCCTCCCCTCCTCCTCCCCCTTCCCTCCCCTCCTTCTCCCCCTTCCCTCCCCTCCCCTCCACCCATACCTCCCCTCCCTCCCTCTCAAGGCCAAGGAGCCATCAGGATTCCCCACTCTATGCTAAGACCAAGGTCCTCCCAACTCCCCCCAGGTCCAGGAAGGTGATCGACTTTACATATTGCCTGCCAAACTGTACTACCCCTTCCATTTCTAGAGTGATTCAGATAAAAAAAACTTGGCAAATGTGCCAGCACAGAGCCACCTAGAGATGGTAGAGTGTATCAGCAACTTTCCTACTTGACTCCTTGCTCATCTTTCTTTCCCATACATACAAAAATGAAAGGGGAGGACTGCTTAATTGGTTTTATTTTTTCTTACTCACTGTCTTTCTTTGTATTTTGTTTTAGCATGATGCTAGTAACTGAAAACTGTGAAGAAATCACTCTGACAAATGTTACAACCTACTAAGAGAATAAGATAATTAAACCACCAAATAAGTCTACAAAGTTTCGAAAATTTTGGTGAACCAAATCTTGCATGGTGTTCAGTATAACTGTTTTGATGTCTGTGTATTCTTTTATCTCTAGTGAAAGGAAGAAAACCTGTTTGCCTTCCCTAATTGTGATACATACGTTGATACAAAGAACTACTTGAAAAATACATACCTTAAAGATAAAAAGGAAAGACGGTACACTTTGGGGACTGTTTAATAGAATTCAGTCTAAAGGCTATTATAGCCTTAATATAACCAGAAAAAATAATGGAATAGTAAATGTCATTATAGGAAGACAGTTGCTATGGAGATGAATTTTTTTCATCTGCAAGTTAATCTCTTATGCTTCATGTTTTTTATGTTTCAGATTGTGCATCCCCTTAAATAAAATATTGAAAAAACTTACCAAATCCTAGATTTAAAAAGATGATAGGAGACAAATGTTAATGGTTAATTGCACAAGAATTTTTATATTCAAAAAATACTTCATTTTAAAACTTTTAATCAGAGCTTAGTTTTATTTCACATTCCTGAGTGAAAATAGGTTATCCATTTCTGCTAATAAAATTATTTAAAATGGAAGGACCCTTTAAAATCCAAATGCTAAGAAAAATACTATTTATTTGGAATATCTTATAAATTAGGTTAGATAAGGAAGACTTTTTAATCTACTTACTGAGAAAAAATATTCTTAAGAGTTCAACACATCTGATAATAAACAATCAGATAAGTTACAATGTATTTCTTTCCAGTGCTTATGGGTTGTATGTGATTAAATGACTGTAATTCTAATATATCTTCTTGCTTATGAGTTTGAATGGGGAATTGCTGTCCTGTCAAGCCCTTGGGTGTCATTATGATTCTCTACTGTTCTGTCCTATGTTTGTTTACAAGTTAGTTTGCCTTTTGCATCACCTATAAAATTCGTGGAAATTTTTCATTTTATATTTTATGAGTGAATGGTTTGATACATCATGGTGACTCACTGGGAGCACTTAAGCAGCTATAACAAATTAAAACTGACATAGAGACCACATCCAAGCTGGGCATGGAAGGATATTCAAGTCTATAGCTACAGTCTTAAGTGGCTTAGACAGAAAGGTCTCTAGGGCTTTTGGACAGCCATTCCAGTTAAAATGTTAAGCCAGATTCATTAAGAAACTGCCTTACAGAACAAGCTGGAAATCTATATACAGAGACACCTGTATTTATGCATGAAAGGGTATGTACATCTGCACACATGTGCACACACATATTTACACACACACATACACACACAAAACCACATGATTCATGATTTTATAGTTTATCTTTTAAAATAATGCATACTTTATGGTTGTTGCAGATTAGATAAAGTTTCATTTGCAACACTATTCTTGACAATTGGATGAGTGACGATTTACATGAGGGGACAGAATGGTCGTTTGGGGAGAGAGAAAGAATGGAAGAGCAATGAAAGAGAGATCTTAACAGAGCCACTATGGGGTTAGGGAGAAACTTGGTGCTTGGGAAATTTCCAAGAATGCAAAACAATGACCCCGGCTAAGACTCCTAGCAATAGTGGAGAGGTAGCCGGTACTGGCCTTCCCCTGTAATCAGATTGGTGTATACCCCAACTATCATCATAGAGCCTTCATTCAGCAACTGACGGAACCAGATGCAGAGATCCACAACCAAGCACCAGGACAGGCTGAGGGAATCCAATTAAAGAAAGGGAGGAGGGAATATATGAGCAAGGGAGGTCAAGACCATTATGGAGAAATCTACAGAGACAGCTGAACCAAGCTTGTGGAAACTCAGGCACTCTAGAGCAGCAGCTGTGGAGCCTTCAAGGGACAAACCTAGGCCCTTCATATGTGGGAGATAGTGGTGAGTTCTGGACTATCTGAGCTAGCTTGATGGATTCCATTCCCTATGGTGGGATGCCATGCTTAGTCTTAATGCAGCTGAGAGGGGCTTGGTCTTCTCCCACTCCTCCCCAGTCCATCCCCCCATTCACTCCTCCCAACAGGTAAGGGCTGCCAGACTTTGTTGACTTCCCAATCCGCCCTTACCTGTTGGGAGGAGTGAATGGGGGGATGGACTGGGGAGGAGTGGGAGAAGGGGTGGGGGGAATGCATTGAATGTAAACTGAAATTTCAAAAAATTAATAAAAATAAGAGAAAAAAGAGAATGATAAACCTATCATATGATAACTTTAAAAATATTTTATGCAGTACATTTTAAACACTTTCAAATTGAGAAAACTCTTAAAATTCTAAAATATTTTTCACAGAAATTATTGAGTTGTCAAGCAATCTTCTAGTATTCATCAAATAGAAAATGTCAAATGGAATTCAGTTTATAAATAAATCTTACATTTTATCATTTCTGAAAATTATCTTTTTTTTAAAGTTTTGTCATCCACAATATTTCTTTTTTTTTTCTCATGGTTTATTTTTTTTATATTTAAAAATTTCCATCTCCTTCCCTCCTCCTCCCCCCTCCCTCCGCTCCTCCTCCCCCTTCCCTCCCCTCCTTCTCCCCCTTCCCTCCCCTTCCCTCCACCCATACCTCCCCTCCCTCCCTCTCAAGGCCAAGGAGCCATCAAACCCGTCTCTCTGAATGTGGCCAACAGCGGGGGCTGACTGAGAAGCAAAGGACAATGGCGCTGGGCTCTAATTCTTCTGCATGGACAGGCTCTGTGGGAGCCTTCTCAGCTTGGTCGATCACCTTCCTGGACCTGGGGGGAGTTGGGAGGACCTTGGACTTAGCATAGAGTGGGGAACCCTGAAAATTATCTTTTTATTTTTTTTGTAATTATGGAAAATCTTCAAAGATGAATTTATTACAACCCATAGCAGTAATATCAAAAGTAATATTTTACTGTTGAGGATTTTTAATTCTGGTATGTATGTATATATATGTATATATATACACATATATATACATATATATGCATACATATATGTAGATATTCTCCAGGAAAAAGGCAATAAAGCTTTAATTTTAATATTTGTGTAATTACAGCTTTAAAATTAAATAGAAGGAACTTTATAATTAAATAAAATAATAATTAAATGTATTTAAAATGTCATTTTTAATTTAAACACAATTAGGTTAATGAAAATTTAATATGAGAACTTAATTTAATACAACTTTTAAGTAAAGAAGAAGAAACAAAACAATGTGATAACATTTTCTTCAAATTCACATGTGCCTGTGTTTGTGTGACTTTCATATATCATAAATAAAATTTCCTGCAGTAATAAAGTGCTTTCTTTTAGTTCCTTTTCTCCTTTCTGTAGCTGCGTTTTCACTGTTTTGACAAATCTTTCAAATAAGATATAATATTTTGTTCATAAATTTTTCATGTGTTACTTTCTCTACTTTAATGGAATGGCAACAAATGTATTTAATGACTTGCAGACCATGTTTTTAAATCATTTCATGATTATAGAGTTATTCTTTTTTCTATTAATGCTACATTACTTCAGTTTCACTGAATTTTCTACCCATACAGAAATGGTGATAATTTATGCTTAAATTTAATGACTTATTTTATTAATATTTTGTGTGCTTTTCAGGTAAGAAAGTCATAGCTTGAAATATCTGATATACACTGACAAATGTGTATAGATGTACTTACCAGTACTTTATTTAATGTAGATGTTTGTTCATGTACTTGTATGTGCTGTGTATAAATCATACCTCCTTAAAAATAATTCTATCATACAGCCTGGTATTTGGATTAAAACCAACTGGAGGACCAATGCAACCTAATTGAAGACCCAGATATTATTGCACACAACTCAGAACACCTGATTTTAGACAAAAAAGCAAAAAATATAAAATGGAGAAAAGAAAGCATATTCAACAAATGGTTCTGACATAACTGTATATCAACCCGTAGAAAAATGAAAATAGACCCATATCTACCACCATGCACAAAACTCAAGTCCAAATAGATCAAAGACCTCAACAAAAAGCCAGCCACACTGAACCTCATAGAAAAGAAAGTGGGAAGTACACTTGAATGCATTGGCACAGGAGACCACTTCCTAAATATAACCCCAGTAGCACAGACACTGAGAGAAACAATTAATAAATGGGACCTTCTGAAACCAAAAAGCTTCAGTAAAGGAAAAGACATGATCAACAAGATAAACAGCAGTCTACAGAACAGAAAAAGATCTTCACTAACCCCATATCAGACAGAGAACTGATCTCCAAAATATACAAAGAACTCGAGAGAGATTGGTCACCAAAAGAAAAAATAATCCAATTTTTTTAAAAAAATGGAGAACAAACGTAGCAAAGAACTCATAACAAAGGAATCTAAAATAGCTGAAAGAAACTTAAGGAAATGTTCAACATCTTTAGCCATCAGAAAAATGCAAATCAAAAGAACTCTAAGATTGATCTTACACCTGTAAGAATGGCTAAGATCAAAATCGCTGATGACAACTTATGCTGGAGAGGTTGTGGGGAAAAGGGAACACTTCTGCATTGCTGGTGGGAGTGCAAGCTGGTACAGTTCCTTTGGATATCAGTATGATATCAGAAAATTAGGAAACAACCTTCCTCAAGACCCAGTAATACCACTTTTGGGTATATATCCAAAGGATGTTCAAGCATACCACAAGGACATGTGCTCAACTATGTTTATAGCAGTAGTGATTGTCATAGCCAGAACCTGGAAACAACGTAAATACCCCTTAACCAAAGAATGATTAAGAAAAATGTGGTACATTTATATAATAGAGTACTACATAGCAGAGAAAAATAATAATATCTTAAAATTTTCAAGCAAATGGATGGATCTAGAAAACATCATATTGAGTGGGGTAACCCAGACCTAGAAAAACAATTATCATATGTACTCACTCATACATGTTTTTTAAACAGAAAGCGAAGAAAGCTAGCCTACAAATCACAATCCTAGAGAATCTAGACAACAATGAGGACCCCAAGAGAGACATATATGTATCTAATCTACATGGGAAATAGATAGAGACAAAATCACCTGAGTAAATTGGGAGCATGGGGACCATGGGGGAGGGTTGGAGAGGAGGGGAGAGGCAGGGAAGGGAGCAGAGAAAAAAATGTATAACTCAATAAAATCAATAAAAAAGGGAAAAATAATTCTATAATCTCACTATCATTAATTCATCCATATATGTACTTGTATATCTATGTATGTTTCATTTATATGTCTCTTTCTGCCTATGTATCTAGCTATTTATCTATCATCTATCTATGTATCTATATATCTATATAACTATCTTATTAACTGTTTCCATATAGTATAGGTTTTTTTCCCCAAGTTCTAAATTCATATTTTGGGGCATCACTTGCATAGTCACCTGAAATGCCCCCAGAATCTATATGTTATTGGGATAAAGGTAAATCTATATCTTACCCCCTATTCTCACTGTAAACTTTGTGCTCCATATACCTTGAGCAACAACAACCCGACCAAGTCCCCATTCTCCATACATATTGTCATGTGCTACAGTCCAACTCCAGCAGGTCAGAGAAACTAGAGAAGAGATGTGGAGTTGACAAGTACACAAAAACAGAGAAGACATATCTGAGAACAAATATTTATTCTCTTTATATTTTACTGTCTTCCATCTGTTTATTTTCCCTTATCCTTTTTTACCACCTAAAACAGAAATATCTATGTAAGAAGAAAATAACTTCACAATTCTAAGTTACATATTTTCCAAGAACAAATTAAAATCTTTACACAGGAAGAGATCACATTACGATCATTAGTTACATGTTTTTCTTTGAAGCCCACAAGCAGTAAAACATTTCCCTTTGTATTAATTTTCCCACCATAATGCTTTCACCCCAAAGCCATGATTCTTTTATGATTTAACAAAGTTTTAATGAAACGAAGTATATTTTCGTTCCTTTTTACTGGCACACAACAGTTTGTGGTTTCAGTATAGCTGATTCCCATTTGATTTCTGCTTTACAAAGCTTTACCCAAGTGGTCTAGCTAACCATCTAGTTTTTTTTCTTTACACACAACAGGGTCATTTAATATTCTTTCACAACTTTATTTTATAATGTGCACACTGAAACGTGAGATTAAATCTGTAAGCTCCATAGCCAAGGATCTCAGACATAACCTTGGGTGTACAAACCTAATTGCCTTCTTGCCTTTTTTGATCTTCAGCCTGCTTTTCCACAGGAAGAACCTATGGCTCTAAAGTGTATGAAACTTCTTCCTTTTCTTTTTCCATGCTTGGCAAATTTCACAGTTAACTTTTCTTCCTCTGTAAAAATCATTGTCATTATTATCTGCAAGTATTTTACCTAGTGAGGAGTAGAATTTTTCCATGAAACAATCATACTATACTAGAAACACTGGCATTCTTTCACATAATAATCATACAAGGCAAATGCAATAGAAACGCGATAGCAGCAAGCAGAAGAAAGCACAGCAGAAGCAAGGGACATTCTGGACACAATCCCTCCACCTAGGGCTTTGCCTCTCTGGGGTGCACCCGTCATAGCTGTGATATCTAGTGAGCTGCACTCCATAAGCACCATTGCTGACTGCAGCTCCTCTGACATGGCTACTACCCATCTGTCATGACATTTCTCATGGTGAAAGCAACCCAAATTTTCCTTTTTCCTGATTTACCTTTACATTGTCTGTGCACGTCTCATTCTAAATATTAACCCTTGTAACTTGTCAGAACTCTTGCCTTTGCATCCGAATTTGAAAACATCCAATTCATTCTATGATACAATTATGATACAATTATGATACAATTCTATGATACAATATCATTCTAATGATACAATTGTATCATTGTAATAGACCTACTACATGGAGGATGTGGAGAATATGCTTATATTGTTTGAACACTTAATATTTTCCAGTGACTCTTCTTAGATCATAAATAAATAAATAAATAAATAAATAAATAAATAAATAAACAAACTACCTTGGGCTCAGGATACACAGTGATTTTGCCTCTGCATGAGATAATTCTCTCCAGATACATCTTATCTGTGTTTTCAAATTTCAGTGACATAAGTGCAGTCATAAATTCATTGTCCTGAGTTTCACAATGAACTTTCCATATGGTATAAAAATGTACTTTACACCTACCCTCTACATTATCCCTTTCACATCTTTCTCTTTTCTCTCCCCTATCTTTTCCCTTTGATGTTTTAGTCATTTTTCTTATGTTTTCCAATAATACATGAATATTTGATGGCCACGTATGTCCATCCTGGTAGCCTAGGATCTGCAAATGAATAAAAACCTGCTATTTGTATTTTAGAAACTAATTTAATTCACCAGAATCCACCTGAATTTGACTCTTAGGTCCCAGATGGTAAAAGAAAGAAGTGATTTCTGATAATTGAATTCTTGCCTCCACATGACCAGAATGTGACACACACACACACACACACACACACACACACACACGTGCACAGTGTAAAAAAGAAGAGAAAGAAATGAGTAACAAAGAAAGACAAGCCAAAGACAAAATTGAACATTAATCAAAATATAAAAGAGATAGGTTTATGAAACACATGTATAAAATGATATATCTTACCTTTACATTTTCGTAAAATGTGCTCCCATTATGACTGCAGCAGAGCAAAGCCAGCTTAATACTTCTAATCTTCTGCTTCACTCAGTTATTATAGTGAAAACAAGGACGTTTACTGATGCTAATCATGGCGTGAGTACTTCACTTGAATTTCATTTTTAATAGGCTATTTTCAGTGTATATGACATGATTCTTATTTATTTAAAATAGAACCAGCTTGTTTTCTAGAAGGAAAAATGTAGAGTAAAGATTGAAGAATAGAGAAGAAATTACTGAATACAGAAGGAATTTCATTAAGTGTTGCACTTGCTCCATGCCAGTAGCAAATGAAGCATCTCTAAAAGTCAGTTATTCTAGCAATAGGTGGCAAATAGATTTGGTCAATGATAATTGATGTTCATGTACATTTTTCTTAACAATATTATTATTCATCAATTATAATATAACAAGATTATTATTCTCAATTCTTATGCTAACTTTAAATTCTTCTCATCATTTCACCAAAACTACTGTACAAAATTAATAAAACTTCTGTGCCTGGCATGTTTAAAAATATAATCTTTTCAGACAGTCAATGAAATTATAGTCATCTAGTAATCTTCCTAATTTAACACTCTTTCCTCTTATTTATTCAGAATATATTGATATAAGTTGACAGTTTTAAAGTAATCTTGATTTTCTATACAAGTTACTTCACCCCATATTTCTGCTGAGACTGTAATTAGTTTCAAACTCCTGTATTGTCAGAATTGATATATCATCTAACATGATTATTTTAGTCAATTTTTATGTTTTAACGTGTTTGCTTCCTTCAGTGGTCTCTCCTGCTTTTTTTTCTTTATGATAAGCAGATACCTACATTTTATAATAAAATCAAGAGTAATTACATTTGTATACATTTACGTTTTATAAACTACTTTATGAAAACAGAAGTAGAAAATCTAATAGTATTCTCACAATTTTGACAAAGGTAAATCAAACAACAGTTTGGGTGCAAAGAGCAAATACTGGAGCCACATGAACAGTATTAAGATTCCTTCTCAATTTGGGAATTCACAGTTAGAAGAAAGATCTCAGCAGAAGAACACTCAGGTCAGAGCATGTATCAGACACTGAGTAATAAACCACTGAATTAATCTTTGGGAAAGAAATAATGGAAATGTCATTCCTCTTCTGTTCAACAAACCCTTGCTTACTTTTAAAGTTATGGGCATGAGAGAAAACAAGGTTTCATGCCACGTATGCTTAGGAGTTGTATGAAATTTGAATAAGTCATTGCAAAAAGGAATTTGTTTTTAATTTGAACAATAAAGATTAAATGTGATATAAGTTCAATGTGAAGCAGGCAAAAATATGTAAATGTGCAATAATAGAAATCTCTGAATCTGAGACAGATTACTTTAATTTTTATTGCATAAACAGGTGTTTTGATCTGTGCTATGGGAATGATAGCTGAATATCGTAGTTACTGTGGGACAAGCAGCAGAGACAAGAACTTGCCAGCCTGCAGCTGTGAGAACCTGAAAAAAAAAGAGGTTCAAGGTCTTGAATAGGCCACTGATGCATAAATTTGCCTTTTATTAGAAAGAGAAACACGATTTAAATGACTCTTGCAATTGGGACAGGGTGATGTGATTCCTTACAGCAAGGAGGTTGCTCTGACCCATAAATTCAACACTCTACTCCATTAGACGGCCAAATCCATTAACAGAAAAGAAAGTGCCCCATTATAATTAGTTAATGATCATGTCTAACAAAACCATCATAATAAGTTCCCATGTCTCGGTGACATGATTTCTACCTACCAATATATTAGGTGCTCCCTTTACTTTTAGGGAAAGAGATTGTACTCCTTCATTAAATATCATACCCAGACTCTTTACACTCAAACAATTTTTAACAATGAAATCAGGTCATAGCTCCTACATAGGATGATAATAACCAGTGAAGCTTTTTCACTAGCCCACAAGGTCAATCTCTTTTTTTTTTCTTAATGGTTTTTCCTTGTTGCGCTAATCACTGTTTTCTCTTCCATTCTGCTACACCTGCACTAAATTATGACAAACGCATCCTTGCCTTAGGACATTGGTGTGCGAGGTTCAGTCAATCTCAGACACTCCTACACATGCTTTTAAAGCCTGGCCTGACTTTAGTTACTTTCAGGAAAACCTCTGATCTGCTCATTAATTATCAGGAAATAACACTGTTCTGATTGCTAATGAAACATTTAGAATCCGTGTTAGGTGAGATGGAATTCCATGGGGTCGCTCCTGCGTGACTGCTGAACTAGACACCCCTGTGTTCACAAACAGCCCTTGCCCCGGAGCAGCACAGCTTATGGATATGGCTGAGTAAGTCCGGAGAATTAGACTGCAGCAGGCTGGGTTCAGTTTACTCAGAGTGTCAGATCTTTGTCAACGAGTAACTTTTCCTAATGAGTCTTTTCTGTAGTTGTGACAATCAGAACCATTCCCAGGAGAGTGAGACATATTAATACACTTTGAGAACAAATAAGAGATGTAAACGCTCTATCATAATTGCCACAAAAATCAGATTTTTGATAAAGTAGGTACAATTCAGAGCATAAAATAATGTAACTTTAAAAAAAAACAGGGATAGTGGTAATTTTTTATAGTAACACCTATGTCTCAACTATCTAAGTTTCATGAAGAGACATCCTGCTGAAAGCCTCACAGCTCTAGAAAACCATTTCATGCCCCCTTTTCCACCGTCATTCCCTGTGTTGATAAAAGAATTCATTACACATGAATTGGTGTTCTATTAGCCCGCCTCTCTCTTGGGTTTTCATAATGCAGAGTGTCAAGAGACTCTCTCGAATTTTGGTTCCTTTGGCTTCTGACTCAGAGAATTGATTCTTCATTTGATAGTTACCAAGGTTTCATAAATGTTTGAGACTATCACTGGCTTGTCGGTTGCTGGTGTTTGCATCTTGTAATCAGTATGCCTACATCAAGGAGATAGAGTCTCATAGAGGTTATCCCAAATACTTTTAATTGATATAGCTCAATATAAAACTTCTTCTATTGAATACCAAGAATTCATAAATTGACCAATGCCTTTTTTGGCTAAGTATTTCCAATCAATGGAGCAACTTGAAGCTTTGTCTTAGAATAATGTAATTCAGCAGGATTTACAAAGACAGTTTTAGGACTCAAAACCATCAGCATTCTTGGTAAACAACAAAGAAATTAAAATTCTTCTCCCCACTACAGATCCCTTCAGTTCAAATCTATCCAGCAATCTGTTCAAGGCTTTAAAAGAAACGGTGGATAACCACTTATTTAGAAGAGGATTAGGGAACAAACTGTATAACATCATGCTTATTTATTATAGAATAACCCAACTTCCAGATAATTACTATCAACATAAAAAAGGAATATTTATAGAGTGAGGGGAGAAAGGAAGTTTGACTCTTTTTTTGAGGCCTGTAATGAGATCCCCATTAGAGATAGTCAAGAGTCAATTTGAGCTATCTCTAACGTACCAGTTTTACTATACAATGTACACACAAAGGTACATATAGACAGGTTTTTAAATATGGGTGGTGGAATAGTTTGATATAGGAAGCCTTAAAAGTTTTTACCTTTAAGAGCCCCCTTCCAGGGTTCAGTTAAAAATACCATGAATAGCTAAAGGGAGGATGGGGGCTAGAAATCTGAAGGGAAAGATCTGAGGGGTAAGAAACCTACTCACAATAAGAATCGCCCATCCATATTTCTTTATTCTTCTTCCTTCTCTTCTTTCTCATTTCTATCAATTCTCCCTTACTCATTCTTCCTCTTTCTTCTACATCATTCTACACTGTCCCTCTTTCTACCCATTACAAACGTTCCCAGTCATATATATTGTTAAAACCAGTAATTCCCCAGCCCAAACAGGTTCCAGAGACAGAACTTTTTGCCTCATAGAAAATCAGATAAGGGTTTTCACATAGGCACACAGATCCATGGGAATGGCTAGTACATGTCCGGTGAGCTCCTTAATGGAGAAAGTTTGTTAAGAAATCATTAGGGGATTCTAGATGGGAAGGATAGTAGTGTGCTAAACTTCATTTTTAGGTGGTTAGTAAAGAACTAAGGAGTTTATTTTCAGCAAAAATTATGAAGAGGGTACGGTATTTTAAATCAGTGAGCCACTTCCTTTCTCCCAGTATGCATAGAGGCTGCAAGGTAACTAGGCAACCTACAGGAAGCTGATGGATCTTAATCAGATAGCACATACACCAGACACTGCAATTTCTACGGGATAAATGGGTGCTCTTTGCCTGGGCCCTAAACAATGACCAAATACCTGCTGATAAAGATAATCGCAGGAGGGCACATCTCTGCACTTCCCTAAGAGAGAGGAAGAAGGCCTGGCTAGTGAGAAACTGTTTGCACAAAACAGTTCTGAACTGTGGGAATTCATTCCAAGATATGTACAGAAAGGGAGGTAGCTACAGTGAAAAATCTACAGCAAAGGACAGCCACTTTTCTCACAAAGCAGTAATACAAAGGAGCCTTGCCTTTTGTTTTAGCCTTTACCAGATCCCTTGGTTCTGATAAGTCACTTGGGAAAAGATGACTGAGCAATTACTGTAAATTGTTGTGGCTTGTAGCAGTTTGAATGTAATTAGTCTCCACAGTCTCATAGGGAGTGACACTATAGGAGGTATGGCCTTGTTGGAGGAAGTGTGTCACTGTGAGTATGGGCTTTGAGGTTGTCTGTTCTTAGAATAATGCCCAGTGTCTCAGTTGACTTCCTGTTGCTTGCAAGACATAGGACTCTCAGCTATTCCTCCAGCATCATGGCTGCCTGCACGCCACCATACTCCCTGCCATGATGATAATTGACTAAACCTCGGAAACTAAAAGTGAGTCCCCTCAACTAAATGTTTTCCTTATAAGAGTCGTTAGGGTCATGGTGTCTCTTCACAGCAATAGAAACCCTAAATAATACAGATGGCTAAGTGAAACTACAAGGTAAATGACAAACAAGTATTTACCTGTACTGGGTATATGGGGAATGAAGAAAAGTATAAGAATGTCTTATATGAAATTAATACCTCAAATCAGCAGCCTTGAGTGATAGACACTTTATGTATTCCATAAAGGCTCATGAATTAAAGAATTGGTCAATAGGATGTGACGCTCTTTGGAAACAAAAACCTTTAGGAAGTGGATGTTAGCTGAGGGACCTTTGGGAACTGGAGACATACTTTTGAAGGTGACATTGGAAGGCTGTCACTTCTTGTCTTGGTAGGCCTTCCAAATGGCTTGTGATGATATGAGTTCCTGTACCACACTCTCCAAAACACACTCTGCTTTACAGGACTAAAGTAACACAACTCTGGACGTAAGTTTCTGAACTGATGAGCCAAATTGGAGTCACCTTTAAGTTGATTTAATGATGGCCCACATTCCAGTTAACTGAAGAGGGCGGGTGCTGTTTGGATTGTATACATAACTCTTCTTGTTTGCATGTTCCTTGGAGTCATGCTGAAAGGTTCTCAGGGACAGGCACTGCTTTATCCTCTCTCTTCTCTAGCAGTAAAGTGGTTCCCTATTCACACAGATAGGGAGAACAGAGCCAACAGAGCTCATAAGCAAGCTTGAAAAAGAATCCTCTCCGCTCCCATGTGGAAATAGAGTCCCACTCATAGTTTCATCAGTGCCTTCAGAGACACTTCTGCAGGGAAATCAGATAGATTGTACCAGGTCTGACCTCTTAAAAATGTGTGAAATAAAAAATACGCATTATTTTAAGCTGTCATCTGTTGGCAATTCTGAATGGTATGCAGTGAGAAAAATTGAATGCCTTAGCACCTCACTGCATATGGACATACTTATTTATTTTAAGTATCTGCATAAATATATTTAAAGTATAAAACAAAAAGAATACTGATATCATAATTTTTCCATCTTTCCCTCTCCCTCTCCCTTCTATCACTCTCTCTTTCTCAAATAGGGCGTGAGGAAGAAATAACAACCCTCAACCTTGTAGGAAAACCTGTTTCCTTAAGCCTTCATAACACTTAGAAAACCCTTAGGCCAAAGCAAATATTTTTTATTGCCACAGAGAGACTTTTATGATAGGAAAGTACATAGCTCTCAGCTTGGAATTCACACCTAATCATTTTCTATTAGAAGAATGAAAGTAATATCACACTGAGGAAAAGCGGGTGTGAAGCCTCCGAGTAGAGAGTGCATGCACGTTGCCTTTATGGATTCCTATCCATCCTTGGATCTAAGTTACAGAAGAGCAACACGAAAACTGTCCTTCAACATATTAGCTTTTTAATATTTGCTTTACCTTTTTATATTTACTCAGGTGGTCTCACCTTGAATTTCTCTTTGGAGAACAACTCCTTAAACACATCTCTCTTCACCCTCCTAATGAGGCAGGAGTCTTCCTGCAATTATTTTGAAGTGTTTTACTGCTAATTATGAAGGGAAATTGCAGCCCATAGGGGAAAATGCATGTGAAAAATACTGAAATGAGAGGCTCTTAAAATGCCTGGTAAGTCTCTTTTGCTGATCTATAGTCTCCATGCTGCTCGAAAGTTTGCTGTCTAGATTTGTACGATGTGTTCTTGTCACTTTTGCTGATCAGCCTATTTCAGTTGAGAATTTTAATTGTGGCATATTCCAGAATCCCACTGTGCTAGTGTATGTCCAGAAGACTCCAGATTGCAGAGGATTAAAATTACATTTGCTCATTTTTTCCAAACACATACAACAGCCTCACTGATTGCCCCTCCACTATTATATACATACAGAGAATCTTGTTGGCCGAGGCAGAGTGGCTATGCTCCATTAATACAGCTGACATCTCACATGTTAAACTCCATTAAAACTATATTTTCCTTCCAGTTGGACAAAATTCAAGCTCATAACTGCCAAATTACATATCATATGCCCATCTGTCTTTCTATCTATCTATCTATATTTATATACCTTTATATCATATATCTATCTAATCTTTGAACTATCAGTTTATCTACCTACATATAGTCTATATATGTAAAGACGTGTAATTAAAAAACAATGCAAATACCAAAAATAAACGCTTTTAGTAACATATAGACATAATCAGTTTGTCTATGCTAAAAATCTTGATTATCTTAGATATCCCAAGTGTCTCAAGCTCCAAAGTTTCCATTCATTTTAATCGATTCATCACTAGCCCTGTCCATGTACTTCACACATGGCTTATGACTTTGACCTCATCTCTCATCTGCTTTTATGAATGTCTTTTTATAAATAAATTATTTAATCAAGAAACATTTAGAGTGCTAATGCTAAATGTTGTTATTATCTGAATCTAGAGCCAATGAAACTTCAGTGGAAATGTCATTAAAACAAAACCCATGATTAGTGGACTACGGAAACTTAGAACAATGAGTTTGTGATTTACTTTGTAAAATCTGTGTGCTTCTGGACTCCATCATGTGGGGACTTAATGCCTTACTTATAACATGGAGTTTATAATACTGAATCTATTTAAAGAAACAATCCCAATGTCTGTTATGTTTTTTATGAATATTAAGTGTCTTTGCTATCATTAGTGTATTGCACTTGAAAGAGACATGCTTTAAGTAACTTGGTCAAAATTGTGGTATAATCTTACAAAGTGAGTAAATATAGGTTATTCTACAATAAATAGTTATAACCCTACAGTTTCATAGCTTCCCTACTTCTAAAAGACAAATGACTTGTCTCTACACAATAGAATATTTTTTTTAATATTTTGCCTTTTTCGTTAAATGGTTTTTGGCCCAAAAAGATGACAAAGTTGAAGTGTTCAAGCATTGCACTAACATTGTAGAAACCTGAAATTTGTTTTTGACTGACATTTCCCTTTTCCTGCACCTGGCAAAAACAAGTGAAAATAGTAAGTATTTATTTAGCACTCTCCTATTAATCAGATCTAAAAAACCAACCATCTGCAGAGAAATACTTTTCAGCTGGCATATTTTTAGGTATTCCTATCTTACAGATAAAGAAATGATTATTTAACAATAACTAGAATATAATATTCTGATCCTCACTTTTGATTAAACACTTTCCATATAGGAATGAAAGTTAACAGTTGAAGCAAAGTTACATCATCATGGTACATGAAATTTCAAAAATGGCATTTTGAATTCCCATTCTGTTCAGTTGACATTCTTTTTACTTTATTATTTTAGTTAGTTATTTTAAAGATTCAAACAATGTGTTTGAATCTTATTTAGTCCCTTCCTTGACTCTTACCAGACCCAATGCTCCCTCCCCTACCAGCTTGTGTTCTCTTATTTTTTTTATTTAATTTAAAATTCATGTCCAATTTGTGTTGCCTGAATATTTTTGGATCTGTAACATTTTGCTGACTTAACTAGGACTACACTCTTCCAGAAAACTGCCTTTCCATTCCCACCACCTAACAAAGGTCAAAAGCTCCTTGTGGGAGTGTCTGTTTTCAACTCCCTTTTCTATGTTGAGATTTGCTTTGACTTGGTTTGTGTAAGTCTTCTGCATGCTCTTCCAACTGCTATGAATTTTTATCGAGAACATTCTCTGTCGTGTCCAAAGGACAGTTTCCTTGTAGTCATTCACTGAGTTATGTCTCTCTTCACATCTTATGCAATGATCTCTGGTTGGAGATATCAGGCAACTGCAGTATATAATTTCCATTTATGGATAATTATTCTCTAGTCTCTTATTTTCTGTATCTGAGCTAGCTGTGAGTCCCCGAGATCTCTAATGCTAAGACAGTGACACAACACTTGTAGAGTAGAATAGAATAATATATCCCACAATTCTTAACATCTTTGTACCCTCTTTTTTGTGAGGTCTTCTTTAAACTGAAATTAATGAATAACACACTTCAGATTTATGAAAAGAAACCAAAAAACTAGAAAAAGCTAATAGTAGGTTATTAATACCAAAAGAACAGTTGGTTTTCATTTCAGGTATTTATGTTGAGGCTCAACTGGGATATCTTATTTTTCATTTCTAGCTTCAGGAGAGGACAATGAATAATCACACAGTGAATAACTGCAAAGTTCTAAAATTCAGAAGGAATCACATTGAAATGAGTAACTGTAAGGTTCTGAAATTCAGAAGGACAACTAACAAACTGGAGTCAAAGGATAACAGGGACAGTCCAATGAGACTAATCAGTCTGAGAAAGAGTAAATGAGAAGGAACGATATAACTATCACACAATGGAGCTGAAGACGACTTTATAGGAACAATAAAAGAAATTGACATACAAACTACAAGATTTTTTGGTGTATTAGACTTCTCTTAAAATAAGGTGAAATGTGTGAAATAAGCAATAATGAGTGATCCTTTAACAATATTGCAAAGATTTCAACCTTATCTAAAGAATTTTAAGTGTATGGACACATAAATATTGCTTTCTCCAATTTGTGCAGTAACTGTGACTTACTTTTCAAGAATATTCTAATGAAATTTCAAACTGACTCAAAGAAATCAAAGAGTTCCATCTCTTTAAAGTGCTGAGTCTAAACTTTGCTTCATGGTAACAGTTTTGCAAGTTGTTCTAAAGTCTAAATGTTTAAGGTAATGTCTGGAACTTAGACTGTCTATTGCTTTGTTTCGGGGGGCTGAACAGACCTGACAATCTTCCTGTACAGTTAACATGTGCTTCTGGTCAATGTCTTGTGGAGTCTCTATCCTTGCTCTGGTATAACACGCATGTAAATCAGGTCTTTCTGTTTCCCTTCCACATCGGGCTTTTAATTCATTGTGATAGATTTTGTCTTTCAAGTCATGCCAGACCTCCCGGGACTGATGTGCTTTTCATCTGTCATTCTCTTCACACTGTGTGATTAAATTGGTTTTCCTGCTTTCAGGGAGACAGGCTAAAAAGCCTAAGAGGCCATTTCAACCCAAATGTGCAATTCAACTTTTTTACTATTTGAATTTTAGTCATTAGCCTGGATTTGAATACAAAGGAATTGCAATAATCTCTAATATTTTGCCTTTATACCATTTAAGACAAGGATTTTAAAGAAAAAGAAATGGTTTATAGACATAATTCTTTTAAACAAATCATGAAATAATATTTTAGATAATTTTCATTTTAAAGAACATCAATCAAATAACGTATTAAAATAAAACAAATATAAGTATTTTTCAGTAAGAGAAATTATAAAGAAAAGTTTTGATTGGTCCATTGATATGTAAATAGGACTTTCTTATTTCACCAATAAATTAAATATATTTCTGTCATTACCCCCAAGTTAAGTTTTAAAAAAAATACACTAGCATGCTGTTTATACCTCTCAGCACACATATGGTTGTATTCTGATGTTCTGTTCTTCACTGTTTAATAATTAAAATAATAGGGCCAAATTTAATAAGCTGATATTTTAATTGATCATAACCTATATGTGTTATTCAAAATCTAGAGTCATGTTATTTTGTGCCTCTTTGTATTTTTATATGAGTATACAAATATCTCCCCTATAAATGTGACAGTTGATTAAATAAAATACTGTATTTCACAGATTTTCATATTGTTTTCTTTTATGTATGGTATATATATGTGTGTGTGTGTGTGTGTATTAATTTTAAAGATGATTTTCTTTCTTATATCTTGAATTTAGATAAAACAGGTCTTATATTTTATTTCTTGTCTTGCCATACCATTTTATGCATGCATATTCTATAGAAATGGATATAGATATGTGTACATTAATATTATATATGGATGCTTCTCTATATGAAAATAAATATATTTTTAAATTTTAAATAAGAAGCTTAACATTGTAGGAGCGATGTAATGTTTGGAAATATGGTAGTAGATTGCTGTGGAGTAATGTTCTTGTACACTGTAAAGATTTGTCACTCATATTGGTTTAATAAAACACTGATTGGCTAGTAGCCAGTCAGAAAGTATAGACAGGGAAACCAGACTAAGAAAATTCTGGCAAGAGGAAAGGCAAAGAAACAGTCATTAGCCAGGTGCAGAGGAAGCAAGATGAGAATTGCTCACTGACAAAAGTTACCAAGCCATGTGGCTAAACATAGACACAAATTATGGAATAATTAATCTCAGGGTTATGGGTTCAATCCACACGTTGGTGCCAGTAAAGGCTATGGGGGCTCATGTTGGATTCTCCTCTGTATACCGCTGATTAATAAAGAAGCTCATTTTGGTCAATGGCTTGACAGTATATAGCCACTCTGGAAAAGTTATATAAAGGGAGTAGGCAGAGTCAGTGAGAGCCATGTAGCTGCCAGAGGAGAAAGATGCGAGCTGCCAGCCAAAACCTTGCAGGTAGGATGAAAGCCTTGTGGCAAAATATAAAATAAGAGATATGGGTTAATTTGAGATGTAAGAGCTAGCAATATGCTTAAGCTCTTGGACAAATAGTGTTGCAAATAATATAGTTTCTGTGTAATTGTTTTGTATCTTGGCAGCCAAATACAAGTGAGCAGCCTTTGGTAACAGGGAACGGGTGAATATACAATAAATTTTAGCAGTTGTAGATTGCAGTTATAGCATGTTATTACATTTCATATATATGGTGTTACTGTGTATGACTTATATGTGTGTGATGCGTATATACATGTACACACACACACATATATAATGATTTAGAGAGTTGATAGTATATATAGCACATATATGCTATTAATTCATTAAAATACACAGAGATATATTTATATATGTTAGAAAATATGAAAATATTTTATATTCATACAAACATATATATGTATATTTGCACATACACACATACACACACACACACACACACACACTACCAATTCTTTATATAGCCTCTTCTCATATGTACCTTTGGCACCTAGATCCTATAGTTCAAAGAGTTTATTTTGATAAAAAAACTATGTCAATAGCAATGACACAGGGATATGATTCTGTTGTTATTGATTATTTTATAATTCACCTCTGTTTGGAATAAATGGCTTTAAATACATATAATATGAAGTTTCATAGGCAAATTAATTTTTTCAGAAGGTCATTATTGAAATTAGAGTTTTTCCAGTGAATCAGATAAAAATATTATTCCCAGAATTTGGAATTTCTTGAATGTATGTTACTCTAAGGCATTAATAATGAAAAACTACTACCAATGTATTGGGGAAAAGAAAATATCATCAGTCAGTTAGCAATAGAGATTGATGTAGTGATAAGATAATAATAGGTCATCACGCATTCTCTGTAAAAAAGAAAAACTTAAATGCCTTCCAGTCTGAGTGACGGACTGACTTTCCTCCTCCTGTCTTCCTTTCCCTCTTTCTATTGCTTGTTGCTTGGGATAGAGTCTTGCTATGTAGTCCTGGAACCTATTCCTTCTGCCTCCCAAGTGCTAGGATTGCACACTTGGCTGAACTAGTGTTCTTATTCCCGTTGGCTGCCTCTAGACTTGGTCACCACCATCTTCAAAGCCTAGGAGAGAAGTAAGGAAGTGCAGGCAAGGCTGCAAGGCCAGCTTTAAGGCAGCTGCCGACTTCCTTGTGGGGCCAGGGAAATGTGCTGCTGACACCAAATGGTGCCGCTTTAACTGTAGGTGAGGTGGAATGCCATACTGCCACGTGACTGCAGACCAGAAGAAGATTTAGTTCAGGAAATACTTTGCCAAATCCTGGGGGTTTACTAAAATCTAAGAGGAGAAAAAGAAGACAGTTTGCCCAAAGATGCTAATACATTTGGGTTTGTTTTCTATTTTGTAAAGTTAACCCAACATTTTACTTTTATATTGTGTGAATTTAACCATCTAAATATTTTTTTCTTTTGTAACTGAAAGGTACCAAAGGCTTTTTATGTTTTATTTGATTTGTTTGATTTTATTGTGGGATTTGATTTTTCTAGAAATACTTTGATACAGATTTGTCCCTAAGTGTCTGGGTCTGCTTCATTCTGTGTAATTGTTTTGATTTCAGTTTGTTTGTATCTGTCTCTCAAGGCATTGGTGAAATCTCAGATTTTATAGTCTTCATTAAAGGAGAATAAATTCCAGAAAACATGGCATTCTGAAAAAAAAAGAGAAAAACAAAAACAAAAAAATGACTAACTTGTATCTGGGTGGTAATGGCACACACTTTTCCTTCCAGATCTCCAGATGCAGAGGCAGGGGCATCTATGAATTCAAAGCCAGCCTGATCTCAGAAGGAGTTCCAGGATAGCCAGGGCTACACAGAGAAACCCAGATTCAAACAACCAAAATTTTGTATATTTTCACAAAAATTTATTGTAAATTTTACTGACATGTTTATATGGCATCAAATTTAATAATATTACATGTACAATACTGTATTATCTTAAATACTGCATAGTTCTGAAATTCTCATGAAACATTTTTATTTACTTTGTTTAACATTTGTAGCTAAACCAGTTGTAAATGAATGAATATGTTCGCACATTAAATGTGCTTGCTGTTTCCATTTGCCTTCACTATGTGAGATGAAAGTGAATTTAAAAGTGCATGTCAGAAGTTACATTGCACAAATGAATGGTTTGTTTGTAGCATAATGTAATCCTTTTCAGACAATGAAAAAATAAGGCATTATTTTTTTTCCTATTCATTAATAATGGCCAAGGACACTTCACAAATTTAGCTGAGTCCATAATAATAATAGTTTTGAGCATTTTACATTAAGCCAAGACAAAGAAAATGTATCTACTGATTTCATTCATTTAAATACTCCATTATACTTCATTTCAATTTATTAGCCTGACATCATTGACTATTCACTTATACAGAGGTCTACCAAGATCTAAATCATGGTTCCATTAAACAGGTGAAATAGTCTTGTACTGAAAAAAATAAAAACTATGTAAACAAAATTGCATGTTCATTTCTCAGCCACCCAGACCAGAATAATCACACAGACACTATATTAATTACAACGCTGTTAGGCCAACAGCTCAGGCATATTTCTAGCTAGATCTTATATATTACATTAACCCATTTCTATTATTTTGTATTTTATCATGAGTCTCATGATTTGTTACCTCTTGCTTCTTGGGCAGGTACATGACATCTGTCTCTTTTGGGAACAAAATGGCATCATCTTGACTCCACCTACTCTTTGTCTATATCTCTACCAGCCTGTCTATATTCTGCCCTCCTATAGGCCAAAGCAGCTTCTTTATTAACCAATGATAATAAAACGTACTCACAGCATACAGAGGAGAATTCCACATCATTTCCCCTTTTCTGTCTAAATTAAAAGAAAGGGTTTGCCATTCTGTATATTTGCTGCATTCACTGACTTATGAATAAAGCTGTTTTAGCCTATGACTTAGCAGAGGATAGCCATGTGATAAATCTGAACAGAGATATAGAGAGAGAATAGGTAGAGTCTAGGAGATGCCATGTAGCTAAAAATGGAGAAGGATGCTGGAACTTTTACCAGTAAGCTACAGTCTCATTGTGATATGTAGATTAACAGAAATGCAATAATTTAAGATATACGAGCTAGCTACCAATACAACTAAGCTAATAGTCAACAGTGTTCTAATTAATATATTTTCTGTGTGTTTATTTGGGTCTGTGCAGCTGGGAAATGTGCACCTTCTGTTTACAAGAGTATGTAGCAAAACAATAAAATATTACAATAGGTAAAAAGCAAGGTATGTTTAATTTTCTTTAAATTATATTTAAAATTTTTGTCATTTGTAACACCAATCATCAAAATGTTCACAAGTGTTCTGAAAACCTAACATATGTTTTGCAGTGTCTGGATTATTTTATCTAACATATATATATATATATATATATATATATATATATATATTTACTGGATTTGAAAAAAATTAAAAGAAATTGAAATATTTGTAAATATACATTTGCTGATTATACATACAAACAGAGTACAGAAAATGTAGCCTCTACTCTAACATCTGTATCCTCAAACCACAAACTTGTCTTATAGTATCAGGCAGGTATGAACTCTCATGCCCCATGATGCACCTACATTTCTAAACTTTTACTCCCAGTTCATAAGGAAATTTGTGAAATCTGATGGAAGAAAGACAGAAAGAGTCCTTCATGCTATTTTCATCCCACTACTGACATACCACCTCTTGGACTGTGTCTGTTCCAATTTCAAACCAGGATAACACTGCATTATCAAACCAGAAAGAACATTGTGTATATATAACATATATATATATATATATATATATATATATATATATATATATATATTCTCAATACTGTAAATATTGAATATTAGAACACATCTAATAAAGTCAGTAAGTTTTATTTTGAATGGATAATTTTAAAAAATAAGTTTGACTTAAATTTAAAAGGATAGATATAAAAAGTAAATAGCATAATAGCATATATTTAGAACTTGCAAGAAGGTATATGATTTATTTAATTGACAATAAATGCATCCATAAAATGAAAAATCAGTCATATTTTATTAGAAGTTATTTATATGCGAATTATTATTAATTTAAAAGAATGCAATCAGCTCATTAATTAATTTATGGCTATTAAATACTAAAATATATGGCAGAATTAAGACCAAATAGAACTGAGTTTAAATATGATTCAAGAGTTTTTTGATCTAAACACAGAGATACTTACACTGCTTGAAGTTTTCAGCTCTAATTTATCAAGACAATTTTTTCCAAAAAAGCTTGCCTCTGGCTACTTTAATCAAGTTTAAAGTGCAACAATAACTGTATTATTAAATTTTTCTTCATTCTTTAGAAATGTATCAAAATAGAAAAAAGTAAGTAAATAAATGAACAGAAGAAGACAGATTCTCTTTGAACTAGCATTACACCATTACTGTGTGTACAGAACCTACACTTTATTCTCTCTAAGTCAAAATCCCTTCTCAATCTACATTCACATCTTTCTCAAAAGCTAATAGAGGCTCAAGACTAAAGTAAAGGAGAGTTACAATCTCCTCCAAAACATTTACAATTGAATCCCTGAAGGAGAATTAAAAACTAAATAAAATACAATTGTTAACTATGATCATGGGAATTTATACTTAAATTTACTTGTAGTTAATAGATAAGGACAAAATGGATAAATACTATTAGCATTTTGCTGACATTTCTCTGGTTATGTTTATAACTCTCATGGCCTGGTTCAGTCTGCTGTGAAACAGTTACATAGACTGGACGGCTAATAAAGAACAGACTTTCTTTCACCTTGAGTTAGAGATAAAGAATATCTCCTAGTAGCAGTAGGGCCTACTAGAGCCATAGTGCTGACAGACTGTGCCCTAAAATAAAAAGGACTGTCCAGTTCATTTGAGTACTATATAGAAACTCTAGTACCAGTTACTCTGAACTCTTTCCTCATAATCTAACCACATTTCCAAGGTCAATTCTAATAAAGACATATTAGGGTTAATATTTCAACTTATAAATTTTAGAGACAAACAGAACTCACTCAGTTCTAGAAACTATCCATAAACATCAATGTATATTCCCTACATATGTGAGTAATATAAAGCACAGTCCTCAAATATACAAATTTTAGCATGTCTAAATAACTACCTTTTATGTAGAAAAGCTCATCTCTGTTTTTAGTGATCATATATCTATGTGTGTGTATGTGTCTATATGTTTACTTATGCTCAAAATATAGATTTGAACATACATAATTATATAGTATATAAATATTTTATGTACAACATTTATAATTTTATTTGTATATTATATTGTAATATAAGTATGAATATATGTTATACTCATTATTATCACACATAATATATAAATAAAATTATTATGACTTAATATCTATTAGAAAATATATATTAGTATAAGTAACTCTATGTATAAGAAACATGTTTTTAAAATACTTCTATGTGATATCAATTTATTAAGGATCATTGTGGGCAGAAACGTTTTGTAAATGGAAGCAAAAGATCTTTCCATGTAATAAATTCAAATCCCCAGCAGCAGTGCTGCAAACACTTTTCACACTATTTATTTGGTATAATATGGAGAGATACAGAAAAGAGGAATTGTCATTTATGTAACTACTAAATTAGTTTATATGAGCTTCTAAAACACTGAAACTCACACAGTGACTGAGATCTATGCAAGAAATACAAACTGTGCAGTAAAATTAAATTAATTGAAACTTAATGTGTTTGCCAGTTGAGATAAATATGCTACTTTAGTTGTTTGCTATTATCTTGTAGAGACTTTTTAAATATTAATATAGCAAATTATAAGTAGGATACAATAAAAATGACATGGAAAACAACAATAATTCCCTAATTTATAATTTTCTGTGTTTTAGTATATTTCTTTTCCTTATGTTATTACTGAGCCATCGCTACTACAGATAATTTAGAAATGCTATTTCATCTAAGCTTTGTATATCAGGATAGTCCAAGTACATATGGAGATACTTATTAAGTTTATTTTTATTACACATTTTTCACATTTGACATAATCATATCTCCATGAATAATAGTATTACAATTTTATAGCTTTTATATAAACACCACAGTTCCCCACCCTTCCCCTCTTCCCCTTACTCCTACCATTGACTCCTCAGAGAAGGTAAGACCTCCCATGGGGAGTCAACAAAACTTGGCAAATCAAGTTGAGGCAGGACCAAGACACTCCTACACATATCAAGTCTTAGCAATGTATCTCAGCATAGTTAAGGGCTCCAAAAAGTCAGTTCATACACCAGGAAAAAATTCTGCTCATAGTGCCAGGGGTCCCAAAAAAGATGAAGCCACACAACTGTCACCCATATTCAAAGGACGTAGTTAGGTCCCATGAAGGCTTCCCAGCTCTCAGTACAGACCACATGAGCTCCAAACTTGCACAACCAATCTGAAAATCAGTATGGCGGTTTCTCAGAAAATTGGGAATCAGTCTATAGCAAGACCCAGCAATACCATTCATGGACATATACTCAAAGATGATCAACCATATTACATGGACATTTGTTCAACTATTTTTATAGCAACATTATTTGTAACAGCCAGAACCTGGAAACAAACTAGGTGCATTTCATCAAAAGAATGGATAAAGAAAATGTGGTACATTTAAACAATGGAGTACTACTCAGCAGTAAAAAACAATAACATCTTGAAATTTACATGCAAATGGATAGAACTAGAAGAAACCACTCTGAGTGAAGTAACCCAGACCCAGAAAGATGAGCATGGTATGTACCCACTCTTAGGTAAATACTAGCAGTAAAGCAAGGGATAAGAAGCCTACTATAGTCCATGACCCCAGAGAAGCTAAGCAGCAAGGAGAACCCTAAGAGAAACATACATAGATTCCCCCTGGGAAGAAGAAATAGACAAGATCTCCTGAAAAAAATGGAACTGTGAGGATTGAGGGGAGAAGGGAAAGTGGAAGAGGACTAGGAGGAGAGAAGTGGAGGGAGAAAAGAAGTAGAGGGAACAGGATGGCTGAGATGGGGAAAGACAGAGAGCGAGAACAAGAAAAGAGGTATCTCGATTGAGGGAGCCATTATGAGGCAAGCAAGAAACATAGCACTAGAGAAACTCCTAGGAATCCACAAGCATGACTACTACTGCAGGTGAGACCCTAAGGAGTAGTGGAGAGGGTGCCTGAATTGACGTTGCCCTGTAGTCAGACTGATGACTATCTTAATTGTCATCATAGAACCTACATCCTGCAACTTATGGAAGCAGATGCAGTGAACCACAGCAGAGCATTGGGCTGAGCTTCCAAAGTCCAATCAAAGAGATAGAGGAGTGAGAATATGAGCAAAGAGGTCAAGACCGTGATGGGGATACCCACTGAAACAGTTTACCTGAGCTATTGGAGTCCTTTTAACTCCAGCCTGACAGTGAAGGAACCAGCATAAGACTAAACTAGGCACTCTGAATGTGAGTGGCAGTTGTATGGCTGAGGCAGACTGTGGGGTCACTGACAGCAAGACCAGGACTTATCCCTACTGTTTGTTCTAGCTTTTTGAAACCCATTCTCTTTGGATGGATACTTTGCTCAGCCTAGATATAGCAGGAGGGCCTTGGTCCTGCCTCTAAGCAATGTACTAGACTTTGTTGACTCCCCATAGGAAGCCTTACCCTCTCTGGGGAGTGGATGAGGGGTGGGAGGGAGGATGGAAGGTGGAGAGAGCAGGAGGATAAGAGGGAGTGGGAAATGGATTTGGCATGTAAAATGAGAAAAGATAGCTTTTTAAAAAAATAAATTAAAAAAATCCAAACCCTACATTTTTCCTCCTGGAAGTTTACAACCTAAAACTTCTGGCCTATTGAGACCTCCTACCAAGACTATCTAAACCTCATGCCCTGGTGCTCAGGTTCCTGTCTGTCACTGTTGTAGGGCCCATTCAGAGAGTGTACATTTCCCACATGACATTGACTTCTCTCCATTTGTCTGTGTGTTGGTCCTCTTCTTCACTGCTCTGTGGTCCCTATTCAGGGTACCAGGGTCAAGTTTAATAGGTTGAGTTACCATATTCTTTTCATAATATGATTCAGTATTTAAAGATTTAAAACTGTTTATATTTCCATAAGAAAAAATTTCCTTCCAAAAGAAAATTATGAGTTTTCCTCTAGAGAAATGACAACAGCTCAGTATTGAAAACAGTATTGCAGTGTGTGACTGTGTCTTAATCAAAGTCATGTTCCAAAATCATTGACATATTTCTTTTGATTCCTGTGTCAATATAGAGCACAGGTGAGTAGAATAAGCTACTTTAAGAGGCATATGCTTCCAGTGACTACCAGTGCTCAGAGAATATACTGTTAAATGTTCCTGTCTTCCAGTCTTTTCTTAGTATGCTGTACCATAGAAAACCTTCACAGCAAAAATCATCTCCTCTGAGCCAAATAATCACTATATCATATCCAAAATACAGTTATCCTCAGCAGGATAGCAGATAATTGGAATATGCAAAGACACGTTTTTATCACTTTCTCTGCTGTTTATACTCTTCTTATACTTTCTCTAAGATCTAAGTCCATGATACTTCTTTGCAATCAGAATAGCGATTAACAAGGTGTTCCTGTGTTCTAATTTAAGTTCATATCAAGTGAAGTAAAGAAAATAAAAGTAACAGAGTTCATAGAATCCCAACCCTCCTTTGATAACTAAGAAAATAACACAGTTCATATTCAATCACTATATATATACATATATATACACTATATACACTATATATAGTATATATATATATATATATATATATATATATATATATTTCCCTCTGAGGAAAAATGAAAAAGTAATTTTCTTCTCCTGGAGTCATCTGGCTTCAGCCCTGACATGAAGAGAAATCTTAATTATCATTATTATTGTTACAGGAAGAAATGTCTGGACAAACTGAACACCAGAATCTTTTCTCAAACCCTTTGTCTAAGATTGAAGGCCAGGACATCATCCCTCCTGTGGAAGGACCGGAAAACTTAGAGATCTATTTTCATTTTGCAGACTTTCTGGGAATCGAACTGGCAGGCATAATTAGATTTTGGAAGCTTATGTACAACTTGAGCATAAAACTCACCAGAGGTGAACAGCCTGTGAGTCCCATCAATCCCATCAGGACTGTCCGTACAGAAACAAATTATGGTTCACCATAGGACATCCAGGAAGCAATGGAAGAGTGGCAGCTGTGAAGGGCAGCCACAGGGGCTCCATGGCAAGGGCTTCCTCTCCAGGCTAAGGGACTTTCTCAGCAAAGCAAAGATCTTTCCCATCTTCACAGCCTGCAGTCTGCCTGTCACAGCAAAGAAAATAAAATGGACTCAACTTTGGATTGGAGTTTAAACCAACACAATGGCCAAGCAGAATAAAATGCTTGATATTTTAAGAATGAGTAAAATAAGTGAAGAGACTAAAAAAACCAGTATCTCTATCTATAACTCTAAACACCAAAACAATATTGCTTTACTACAATTTAGAAACATTCTTTCACTTTAGTTTCTAGTACAGGTTTTCACTACCCTAGCATGTAACTAAAATAATAATACTAGCAATTAAAGCTATAGTGCATGACCGGAAAAACAAATAATTAAATTTTTAATTACTTTGAATTATATTTAACATGTTCTGTAATAATCTATGTGCCACTAACTCTAAAACTCACTGCCTAAGTTTCCAGTGATCATTCTGTCCTACCAGTTGCTTGCCTTGTATTGCCTAACACTGCGGGTTAATAACCAAGACATTGTTGGTATCATTCAATATTAACTGGTGAACAGTAGAGATGTGGTCCTTGTTGTTATGAAGCCTAAAACAAGTAGGGAAGATCAATGCAGAAGCAGATTCAAGGCCTGAAAGCAACATGAAAAGAGATTTGTATGGCTTTATGAAAGCACTCATATTTATAGAATTAATGATTCTATGAAAATGTACAGGTTCACAGAATTAGTCACATGTTAAAATCATAATTTCAAAAGATAAATACTTGATTACATTACTGCATTATAAAATTTGCCACTATTGAATACATTCAGTTGAATGAGTATTATGAAATACTGTTGCATGTTCTGCCAATAAAATAAATTATTTCACCTGTTTAATGTATTGTACAAGACACAAAAAATCAGTATCTGTATCATTTTTCATTCTTCAAATAGACAGAGAGGGAAAATCTGAAACTATAAATCCAGCAAGCTAAAGTAGCAGCTGTCTTGGCAAAATGTGATCAGTGGTACAGTAGTGGATTGATATCTCGAGAGTAACCAGAAGTCATGTCGTTAGACATCAGGCTTGCTAAATTGGAGGAAATTCATAGCTGGCATTGTGAAACTAAAGAAGAACTCATGAGTGTGGAGGTCATAGACCCTTGGGGAGAATCAATTACTATCATTTTATTAAACCTACTATATCCAATTACCTTCTAAATGCTTATACTTATTCATGTAGACCAGTGCAGCTTTCACCCTTCACCAAAAAGCTTTTCTCAGAACATGAAGCTTGTTGCAGAGACCCATACTAGTCAAAGTGAAAATAGGAAGGAAATTTGGCCACATAAACAAATTCAGTATCTGTAATAAAAATCCCCTCCCAAACTGATAGAATAATATATTACATTTAATTATGGTTCATTCAATCTGCCTTTACTTGCAATAATGTGGTATAAAGTTACATGTACTTTATCATATGATTAAATTAATGTCTCTGTTATAAAATTTACTCCCAAAGCTCCACAGGTAAAGACTTGAAATATCATGCAGGAAACAATTATCTAGGTTTACTTAAGAATTCCATTCTGGGATTAAAAGTCGGAATTGAAGAGCACATACTGCTTTTACAGAGAGTCTGGGGTCAGCTCATAAAATATTGAGACTCCAATTTGAGGTGATTTGGTAAGTCTAGCTTCTGTGGGCACCTTCAAACTCATGGGAACATACCTTCACTTGACACATACACATAATTAAAATTTAATAAAAGTTGAAGTTATAAAACAGTTACATTTTTTACTGCACATACTTAAGATCAACTTCAGTGCATCCTTTCCTATCCACGTGCCTTTGTAAATTAGTATTTAGTGTATTGATGAATAGGATGATGCTTTCAAATATATAAAATATATAAAAATAGAAAAACAAGATTTTGGTTTAAGGTTTTCTAACATATACAAAATACATACTTACAAATTTAATACCAAATAAAAATATTTCTACTTAAGTTGTTAAAAGTTAGTTATCGATGTGACAAATGTTTATTATGAATTCAAAAATGTGATTTTCATTGATATTCGATGCCTCTATATTTTATAAGTGTATATATGTATATATATTCTTCTTAATAACATTTCGCTAGTTTTATTATTTTAAAATAACATAATTATTAGAAAGAAAGATGAAACCTAATACTACCAGCATTCACTATGACTCACTCTAACTGTTAGTACATTAATTAATAAATGGTTCTCTATACCTGAAATATATTGGGGATGCTATTTTGCTTAATTAACATTCAATTTTCTCCAAATTATATAACAGATTTCATAATCTCACATTTTATTGTTTTCTAGAAAAGTATTTTCTCATATATTAAAATTTCTTCTAGATGCTTAAGCATTTTAAAAATTATAATCTGATGACATAGATAAAATATGTAGAATCATGAAAAAATGGAATGTAAGATAAGTTTAGGTTATATATTAAATGACATTGAGTGTATAAAGGCAGTTTAACCCAGGATTTGGAAGACTGAAAAAGGAAATTTGCTCAAAGTATGAAACCAGTCAGTTAAAAACTGCCTCTGAGGTATGTATATAAACGTATTCTGATTTTGCCTTACTGGTGACTCCTAAACACATTCTACTTATTTGAATAGACAGCATTTTTATTCCTTTCATTTCCCATGCCAAGCACAGGTGTACTGACAGAATGATGAAAATGACTTGGCACAAAACATATTTCCTTGCCAACCTTGTTTGACAGTGGTTACTTAACTTCATCATTAGTCAACCTTAAGATAAATAGCCTTACTTTGTAGCTGAAAGCAATGAAGTGAAAGTCAGCAGCAGAAAATAAGTTAGAAGGTCAGTTTGTATATCAGAGCAAAGATGAAAATAAGTACACATGTGTGTCCCTTCTCACTTGCTGTGTTACAAGTATTAATTTCTGTTTTGCAATAAATATAAGACGTGAGCAAAAAAAAATTACTTTGCCAAAAAAAATCACTATTTCTGATTTGGAAAAATAAGCCAGAAGAGAGAGTAGGTATGTTTGTGAGTTGTACATAACCTGAATGTGTATGTGATCATATACATGTGTGCTCATAGACTGCATTTTACTATTTATTTCTGTGTTCTACCTTCAAATAGATATTTTCAATATCATTTTAATATTCAAATTCTTCCTGGCTTACAAATTCAAAGAAAAATGTAATACTAACCTTCTTAATACTATGATCATTAAAACTATTTACTATCACTTATTGAAATGTTAATATTTTCATAATTTCATGCATGAACACTGTATTTTCAACATTTCCACTCCTACATCACTTCCTCCAAATTCTCCCTCTACCCTGAATCTTTCTCAAATTCATGATCAAGTCTTAATTGTTATTGTTATGAGTGTGTGTGTATAAGTGTGTGTGTGTTTGTATTTACATGTCTGTGTGTCCCACTGAGTTTATTTAGGGTTGTTCAAATGTAGAAGAATGAAAATAGATCCATGTCTATCACCATGCACAAAACTCAAGTCCAAATGGATTAATGACCTCAAAATCAATCTGAACACACTGAACCTGATAGAAGAGAAAGTGGGAAGTACTCTACAACATATGGGCACAGGAGATCGTTTCCTACATATAGCCCCAGCAGCACAGACATTAAGGGCAACATTGAATAAATGGGACCTCCTGAAACTGAGAAGCTTCTGTAAAGCAAAGGACACTGTCACTAAGACAAAAAGGCAACCTACTGACTGGGAGATTATTTTCACCAACCCTGCAACAGACAAATGTTTGATCTCCAAAATATATAAATCAAATGGCCAAAAGACACTTAAGGTCATGCTCAACCTCCTTAGCGATAAGGGAAATGCAAATCAAAACAACTTTGAGATACCATCTTACACCTGTCAGAATGGCTAAAATCAAAAACACCAATGATAGCCTTTGCTGGAGAGGATGTGGAGTAAGGGGTACACTCATCCATTGCTGGTGGGAATGAAAACTTGTGCAACCACTTTGGAAAGCAGTGTGGTGGTTTCTCAGGAAATTCGTGATCAACCTACCTCAGGACACAGCAATTCCACTCTTGGGAATATACCCAAGAGATGCCCAATCATACTACAAAAGCATTTGTTCAACTATGTTCATAGCAGCATTATTTGTAATAGCCAGAACCTGGAAACAACCTAGATGCCCCTCAATGGAAGAATGGATGAAAAAAGTGTGGAATATATACACATTAGAATACTACTCAGCAGTAAAAAAAAATGACATCTTGAATATTGCATGCAAATGAATGAAAATAGAAAACATTATTCTGAGTGAGGTAACCCAGACCCAAAAAGATGAACATGGGATGTACTCACTCATAATTAGTTTCTAGCCATAAATAAAGTACATTGAGCCTATAATTCGTGATCCTAGAGAAGCTAAATAAGAAGGTGAACCCAAAGAAAAACATATAGTTATCCTCCTGGATATTGGAAGTAGACAAGATTGCCGGGCAAAAAAATGGGAACTTGGGGGTGGGGTGGGATGGGGCTAAAGGGAGATGGGGAGAGAAAAGTGTGAATGGGAGAATGGGGAGAGCTTGGGGGAATGAGGTGGTTGGGATAAAGGAAGGGTGGATATGGGAGCAGGGAACTATATATCTTAATTAAGGGAGCCATTTTAGAGTTGTCAAGAGACTTGACTCTAGAGGGGTTCCCAGGTGTCCAGGAAGATGCCCCCAGCTAGTTCCTTGGGCAGCTGAGGAAAGGGAGCCTGATATGGCCCGATCCTATAGCCATACTGATGAATATCTTGCATTATAACCATAAAACCTTCATCGGGCAATGAATGGCGGTAGAGACAGAGCCCCACATTGGAGCACCGGACTGAGCTCCCAAGGTCCAAATGAGGAGCAGAAGGAGGAAGAACGTGAGCAAGGAAGTCAGGACCGCTAGGGGTGCACCCACCCACTGAGATGGTGGGGCTGATCTAATGGGAGCTCACCAAGGCCAGCTGGTCTGGGATTGAAAAAGCATGGGATAAAACCGGACTCTGTGAACATGGTGGACAATTAGGGCTGCTGAGAAGCCAAGTGATGTAGGTGTGTCTTCTATCTATCTGATGATTTCTTTAGTTAATTAATAAAGAAACTGCTTGGCCTAATAGGTCAGAACATAGGTGGGTGGAGTAGACAGAGCAGGATGCTGGGAGTGAGGCAGATGCCTCAGGCAATCGTCATGCCTCTCCTCTCTGTGACAGATACCATGAAGCCAATCACCAGGTCAGACATGCTGAATCTATCCCAGTAAGCGACCACCTTGTGGTGCTACACAGATTAACTAAATATGGGTTAAAGCAAGAGAGAGTTAGCCAGTAAGAGGCTGAAACTAATGGGCCAGGCAGTGTTTAAATGAATACAGTTTGTGTGCTGTTATTTTGGGGCATAAGCTAGCCAGGTGGCTGGGAGCCGGGCAGGATGAAAAGCAGGCCTGCTTGCTTCCTCACTACAGCCAAGGACAATGGCATTGGATTTTGATGCTACTGCATGTACTAGCTTTGGGGGGGGGGGGCTAGCCTGTTTGGATGCTCACCTTCCTAGACCTGGATGGAAGAGGGAGGACCTTGGATTTCCCACAGGGCAGGGAACACTTACTGATCTTTACACTGGAGAGGGAGGGGGAGGGAAATGGGAGGCTGGGAGGAGGCAGAATTTTTTAATAAAAAATAAATTAATTAAAAAATATAAGCCAATAAAAAAGAGTTAATGAGAAGCATGAGATATGAGGCCAATCAGTTTATAATTAATGTAGACCTCTGTGTGTTCCTTTGGGGCTAAATGGCTGCAAGACTGGGTGGGACAGAAACGTCTGTCAACAAAGTTTATGGTTCTACATCCCCTATCTTCTCCTAGATCCTTCCCATTTCACATAACCAAATCCACAAACATTTTCTCTCCCATTAAAAAACCAACAGGTATCCTCCCATGCTATAGGCCAAACCAATTCGTTATTCATTAACCAATAAAAGCAACACAGAGACAGAAGGACCTCCTATACCATCCCATACCAATCTGTCTTTCTACATCTGAATTACCTCACTCAGGATGATTTTTCTCTAGCTCAACCTGTAAATTTCATGATTTCTTTTTTTTAACAGTAGAAAAATATTCCATTTTTAAATGTATCACACTTTTTTACATTTATCTATTGACAGATATTCTAGGCTGTTTTGAATTTCTCACTATAGTTAATATAGCAACAATGAACATGGCTGAACACACATGTGTTTCTGTGGTAAAATATAGAGTTATTTTGGTATAAACCCAAGAGTGGTATAGCTGGTCTTGAGGTAGATCTATTGCTGGCTTGCTGAAGAATAGTAATTTTGATTTCCATAGTGACTGTACAACCTTACAGTCCCACTCACACAAATAACTATTCCCCTTATCCCTCATTTAGGACAGCATAAGCTGCCATTGGTTTTATTGATCTTTACAATTCGGACTGGTGTAAGATTGAGGTGGGGTTCTGAAATTAGTCTTTTCATTTCCTCCTTTAAGACACCAAGGGATGACTATTGTTTAAAAGAGGAAAGATATGAATTATATTTACCTTCTTATATTATGTTACAGAGCTATAAATTAAATTGACATTACAAAATAAGTTGACATGGCAGGAGGATAAACATAATTTAACTGTATATGACTTCATATACTGTCATAAAAATCAAAATCAATAAGGACTAGTGACAGGAGAGGAATTAGCTATCTGGTCGATGAAAGAATAGTGACTTGAAGATAGATCAGGTTATCATAGCATGGGGGAAAAAAGGGGGTGGATGAATAAAGCTTGCTTTGTTTTGTAAATATTCTAACAGAGATAAAACTAGGGAGTAGTTCCAAACAATAAGAAGGAGATTTTCCTTTAACAAAGTGGTAACATTTTACTTTACTTTGACAGTTGTGGAAGTGCCTAATTTTTCCTAGATTGGGTCATTTTCTTTTTTTAGCATCTGAAAATAATGGGTAGCCCAGGATAGCATATTTGAAAATGATGCTATTTCAAACCCTTGCCATATCTTTAATCAAAACTATAAAAATTAATAAAACTAATAAAAAAAGTCAAGTCATACTAGGGTATGCCCCACTGTGAAGGTTTTTTTGTGCTCTTTATTTGAAATATAGTTTTAGTAGATAAAGTTTTTGGTTTTACTTGAGGGTTTGTTTTTGTTATTCTTTATAAAAATAATAACCTCAGGGAAACAGTTCTTATTTAATTGTATAGACTTGAAGACACACATACAACTATGTATGTATATGTGTGTGTGTATGTTTAAGTGTTTTATTTTCCAACATTATAAACCTATTCTAAGATTTAAATATGAATAAATACTGCTTATGGAATACTGACAGACTATTATGAACTATTATTATGTATTCTAAGTGAGTACACTGGAAATGTAGGGGTTCTACTTTCCCTTTTATTTCTCACGTGTCTGAGTTATAAGAAGAGATCTCTCACAGCTAGCTGTCTCAGGAACTGGAGTTGCTTAGGGAAGGCAAAGGGACTGTGCTCTGGCTCCTGCTGTCAACAAAGTGCACAGCAGGTTTGTTTTGGTGTTGTTTTTCTTCCCTGTCTTTCAGATCTTTGTCAGAAACTCAGTGTGTCACTAGCTCTAAGATGTGAAAGATCAACAAAGGTATATGAAAAATAGCTGCTTCTGCTTCTATTCATTTTATGGATATATATATATATATATACATATATACATATATATGTATATATATATAAGCATTTTGTAAAAGTTTATCTGAAATATCTTAACCTTTAAGCCTTTAAGATTTGAGCACATAATCAGACACTGCCTACCCATCTGCACTTCTTAAAAGAAATTTGTTCAATTATCAAAATACATAGGATTTTAGTATACTCTTGCCAAAAAAACCATGATGTATAAATATATTTTTTCTATTGTTTTTCTTCCTTCTAACCATCTCCTCAGTCCTTTCTGAACTGATGTTTAAACTTTTGAGTTCATTTATTATTTCTAATTTTTAAATGTGCTCATTAATATTCACCTTTTGTTCTCTCTAAGATGATCCTCTGCATCCATTTTGTTCAGAACTACAATTTTTAATAATTTTTCAGAAAGAAAAATATCAAAAAGCAAAGTGATATATGCTGGATATTTAGAAAGTTGAAAAAATGGTTATTTAGGGAAGAATTCTGCAATTTAGCGATTTTTACTAACGGTTCATAGTCTCAGCATTACTGTTGGTGCCTCTAAGCTATAAAATAAAAGGTAAAACCGATATTAGAAACAACTTCCATGGTTCGTAGAACAATTTTCTCTTTTTTAGACATAGGTGTGAACAGAAGGAAAGCATCAATTCATCCACAAAATCCCAATATACGAAGAATGTACATACAAAATCAATGGCTACCTAGGTAGCATCTTCAAAACTGAAAATAAATTTTTAGAAAGGTGAAAAATAAGGAAAAGAATATTTTGAATACTTAGAACTACAAGCATAAAGAAAAAGAACAAAGAAAACAAAGAATAAAGTGACGTAAGCTTTCAGTCCAGTTTTCAATCCCATAATAGTCAGAATTGCTCTCTTAATAAATAAAATATGACATTTAGACTTCTATATTATCACAGAAAACTTTTTTTGCTGGTGATTGTCTTCATCCTCATATGTTACTTCTATATATTCAATCATATACAACCAAACACTTTTATAAAAAACCTATATCCCTCTCTATCATACATATATATGTATGTTCAAAATTTCTCTTAGAGTGCCTAAATAAGACAAAGTGCTGACTCTATGCATGACACTTGTACTATATGAAGTACAATAATAATAATAATAATAATAATAATAATAATAATAATAATAAGTTAATAATGTAACATTGATTTAAAGTATATGGGAGGATATACACAGCTTATATAAAAAATACTATGGCAATTTATATGTAGAGACTGGGTTTCCATGTATTGGGGTATTGAGCTTGGGTTGGGATATTTCAAATCAATCTTCTGAATGCCCTGAAAGACAACTATATTTTACTCTCTTATGTAAAATGAAAAAATTCAAAGTGTTAATAGAACTGAAAGAATTATAAATTTGGATGGAAACTTTTAAAAGGGAAGTTTGATATCATTAACACACCATCACAGGAAAGAAAGTCACTTTATTTTTTTTTCATCTACCACAAGAAATACATGAATTTTTTTACAAAGACCACAACAGCAAAATGTCTTTAAAGTTATATACCTGCCAATAAATCCACACAAAACACATATCATTGCATTTCTACTGTTCATCCAAGACAGCCAAAGGGCTGTTTTTGGTTAGTCTTCCCAGAGGATAACACACATAGACATTATGCATATATTCTTATACACTGAATAACTAACAAGGCTTTCTAACATCTTACTTCAACCCTGGCCCTGCAATAAATGAGGCCACTTACCCTTCGAGATCAGCGTTAATCATTGCATACTTGCATATACCATTCATTTTCCAGTTAGTGATATGCAGTTACAATAATGAACATTTTAATAATACATTAACCTAAAATGCTACTTCATGGTTTTGAAAACAAAAGGGGAATATATTAAAAATTAATAATAGATAAAATTGCTCTTGTGTTCATAAAAAAATTTGTATTTAAATATTTTGTACAACATTTATTTATTTTTTTTTTTTACAAAGGTATGCCCTTTTCGGTTCATGAATGAATAGCTATAAATTTGGTTTAAAACCTAACTCTATTTTGGGTAAGACCAAAATCTTTTCACACATTTTCAAACAGAATTTTCAATAAAAAGGAAATCATTAAAAATGTATGGCTGTGGTAAGAGGGAACATAGGACAAGCCCATTAGTGTCTTTTCAGTTCCTTTAGAAATAAGATGAAAGGGAGGTACTATGTCAAGACATCATGTTTACTCTAAAACTACAGAGCTAGATTTTGCTCTGAAATATATTCCATCACATTTATTTCAAAAACTCTCAAGATATTAAATGATTTAAGGTAATTGCTATATAAATTCCCATAAAATTTTTTATTTAAATTTTATCATTATATCTTTGTTAAATAGTTATTTTCACAGGAAAAAAAAGACAAATTTAATGCTATTGAATTATAATATCATATTATGAAGGAAACAATTGAATCTAGAAGTCTGGAAAGTTTGGGGGAAATTATATCTGTGTTATTTTACTTAAATATTAAAATGCTTCTCATTTTAGTTACATGATACTCATATGAATGAAACATTTTTAATTAGTGCAAATGAGATTGAATTGAGGTGAATTTATTTAAAAACTGGAATTACACGAAGCCTAAAATATGAATTGTGTATGTGTTATTTAGATTTAATTGAATTTAACATTTAAATAAATTTAAAAATATACAAAATATAATATTTGAAGATTTTTAGTTGACTATATAATCTTAAAATATTTTTGAAAACTTTTATAAGATAAATTTCACTCTAAGTTTCGCACCTCATTTTGTTTCTATGCTTAAAAGAAATTCTAAAATTCTGTTCATCACATCGTCTCCATTTTCAACTCTGCTTACTAGTAATGATTTTCATAGATAAATCATGGAGCTCTCATGTTCTTGTGTTGTATTAGAATAAAGTTGATGGCTATGATCAGTGCTATGATTTGGATGGAAAAGGTTCTTATCATCTTATGTGATGAATCACACACTGTGTCATGAAGCTAGCCTACTGACTGCCTCACGATTTAAAGGCATTCTTTTTTTTCTCATTTTTTTTATTAAAGATTTCCATCTCCTCCCCCTTCCCTCCCCTCCCTTCCATCCATACCCCCACTCCACCCCTCTCCAAGACAAAGAGCCATCAGGGTTCCCTTCACTATGTTAAGTCCAAGGTCCTCCCAGCTCCCCCTAAGTCCAGGAAGGTGAGCAACCAAACTGACAAGGCTCTCAGTGAGCCCGTCCATGCTGTAGAGTTCACGTTCATTGCCATTGTCCCTGGTTTCTCAGTCCTCCTCCACCGTCAGCCACATTCAGAGAGTCCGGTTTGGTCCCCTGTTCCATCAGTCCCATTCCAACTGGACTTGGTGGTCTCCCGTTAGCTCTGTCCCACCTTCTCAATGGGTAAACGCACTCCTCACTGTCCTGACTTCCTTGCTCATGATCTCCCTCCTTTTGCTCTTCATCAGGACCTTGGGAGCTCAGTCCGGTGCTTCTATGTGGGGCTCTGTCATTTTCTCCATCCAATGCCAGGTGAAGGTTCTATGGTGATATGCAAGATATTCATGAGTATGGCAATAGGATCTGGACATTTCTGGCACCCTCTCCTCAGCTGCCCAAGGACCTAGCTGCGGGCGTCTTCCTGGATACCTGGGAACCCCTCTAGAGTCAAGTCTCTGCCAACCCTAGAATGGCTTCCTTAACTAAGATATATAATTCCTTGTTCCCATATCCACCCTTCCTATATCCCAACCATCCTATTCCCCCAAGCTCTTCCCATCCTCCACTTCACACTTTTCTCTCCCCATCCCCCCTCCCCCTATCCCACCCCACCCCCATGTTCCCCTTTTTTGTCCGGCAATCTTGTCTACTTCCAGTATCCAGGAGGATAACCATATGTTTTTCTTTGGGTTCACCTTCTTATATAGCTTCTCTAGGATTTTTTACGAATTATAGGCTCGATGTCCTTTATTTATGGCTAGAAACCGCACTGAACTGAACAGAGAATTCTCAATAGAAGTTCGAATGGCCAAAAGACACTTAAGGGCATGCTCAACCTCCTTAGCAATCAGGGAAATGCAAATCAAAACAACGTTGAGATACCATCTTACACCTGTCAGAATGGCTAAAATCAAAAACAGCAATGATAGCCTTTGCTGGAGAGGATGTGGAGTAAGGGGTACACTCATCCATTGCTGGTGGGAATGCAAACTTGTGCAACCGCTTTGGAAAGCAGTGTGGAGGTTTCTCAGGAAATTTGGGATCTACCTACCCCAGGACCCAGCAATCCCACTGTTGGGAATTTACCCAAGAGATGCCCAATCATATTACAAAAGCATCTGTTCAACTATGTTTATAGCAGCATTATTTGTAATAGCCAGAACCTGGAAACAACCTAGATGCCCTTCAGTGGAAGAATGGATGAAGAAAGTGTGGAATATATACATATTAGAGTAGTACTCGGCGGTAAAAAACAATGACATCTTGAATTTTGCATGCAAATGGATGGAAATAAAAAACACCATCCTGAGTGAGGTAATCCAGGCCTAAAGGCATTCTTTGGAAGTAGTGCTACAACTTGCTTAATGGCAACATAGACCACCTGTGTGCCTGGAAATAGGGCCTAGCAGAGTTGGCCCTGGACAAATCTCCGCCATATTGGACTGGGCAGAACCATAGGACAAAGCAGCCTTTGTCCTAGCCATGCTGCTGAGCATTTTAAGAGGCAGTCCTGGTCAGAAAAGGATTACAGATAAGCAATAAAGACAGATTCGGATAAAAAAAAAAAAAAGACCTCTGAATGGGTCACATTTTTGGATAAATGTACATAGGCTTGGGAGAGAGAGAAAAAGAATATAGAGAGTTATACAAGGAAGAAAAAGGTATTAAAGACTCTCTGAATGACTTTTATCTGTTTATTTTGACCACTTAATGGCTATTATTACACTAAGAAAGATGGTATTTCAATGAGAAACATTTCCTTTATCTCTAAGAATTATGAACATAGGTGACTTTGAAATGAGCCTACACATGAGAGGGTAGAGTAGTCTGTATACTTTAAGCTGCATCTGCTCACCTTGGACCAAGCCAAATAAGCATTCCTATGTCCTCCCTCAACAGATTTGTTTGTTCATTTTCGTTCGGTCCTTAAGCCAAGGACCCTTCTGCTTTAAGAATGGAATATGTCTAGACCTCAGTTTCCTGCAAAAGTACTTGCTGAAGGTCTGATTTTTCTTCTTGCCTATTCGATGAAACCAAAACTCTGTTTTGCCAAAGCTATTGGAGATTCTGTTAGGGCTGCAGCAGCCATTGCTTATTTTCTTTTGTCACTTCATTGTTGCTCCTCATGTTATTTCATAAGTTTATATAATATTTATGTCTGGTTTTCCCTAGAAAATTGCAGTAGAATACTTTTTATATGTATATCATTATTCATAGCTCCAGAAACAGGTTTTAGATATTATAGTTGACAGTGTTTAATGCATGGGAATCTATGACATGATAACGACTTTCATCTTCTGCTCCGGGAAACTTTAAATATTTTTTCCTGAAAATGCTTCCTATCAAAAACTTAAGATAATTTGTGTGTTGCCCTAAAAATGACTTTCATAAAGCATTTCCCTAGCAATTAATCATAAGATGATAAACATAACTACCAATACCTCTGTGCTTTTATTAAGAAAATGATGACCTGCCAGCAATGACATTTTAAGTAAAAAATGAATAACATTTTTATTCACCAAATATATTTTTATACCTAATTACATGTCACTGTTATCTTATAACAGTGTGTTTGTTTATACAATGACTATACTAGATACTAAGTTGTGCCAAGACAGGGACATCGGATGCAGTCCTGCAGATTCCACCTGCCAGTGATGTACATGTTTTTAATTTCCTTACTCTGTAAGGTAGCAGCCCTACTCTGCTTATGATAAAGTGTTTTGTGGCTTCATATTGGGTGTGTTTGTAGCTTTGTAGTGGGTGATTTCAGTCACCCTGTTCCAATAAATAAATTTTGAGACATTTTATAGTTTAAGTTTCAAAGTGAAAAACCCTGGTTGAAGACATTGAGAAAACAAGACTCTCAAGAATATTGTGAAGACGTATGTACTGTTAAAGAGAAATAATTCAAATATAGTTATTCTCTACAATTTTTAATACTGTCACAATTACTGTAAAGCTAGTTACAACATAGAAGACTGAATTCAATTCTATTTCCACAAAATTCAAAGGAGTTGTGTTTTTAATTACCCAGTAAAGCTTGTAATTACTGAAGATAAAAGTGATGATGTTTTGATGAGTGCATGTGTTTCTCTGTGTGTGTCATATACAGATCAAATACCTATACACTGCAAAATTACAGAAAATATACTGGAAAACTGTTGTCTTTTATGATTCTAGAGTTGGAAACATGTTTGTGCATAGATTATAATGAGTGTCCTATTGTACTGGGCAAGATAATTGACTTTATAAGGAGAAAAGAGCTGAAGACCAAGTTTGGTGAATAAATTAGACCTTTGTCTGCATTTGAAAAGACATATAACTATCAATTATTTTGTTTCTTGTATTATTATTTTTCTTGTTGATTTGCAAACTTGTAAATTATAAACAGATTTAGCATATTTTGTCTAATGATATGCTTTTTATTACTATAATGGCAGAATATTTACATATCTGTTATTTTTTTCAAAGTAAATTTGAATAGTCATGTTAAGATTTTTAGCCATTTAGGTCTGTTTAGGATATAAGTTATTAAGAAGGGATTTATCAGATATATACATGTTTTTCCTCATAGAATTTTCTGTTTGTTTATTATTTTCATATCTGCTTTCTAGACTGCCTAACACTAGTTTTAATCTTTTACTGGACTTAAAGTCAATACAGTAATAGTAAATAAAGTGAGTTGGAAAAAGCTCTAGGACTTAAAAGACTGCTTGATGGATACAGTGATTACAAGCATAAGGTGCTGGAACTCAAAGAAGCTACAAACAGCAGTGCCATTTGCAATCCAAGGGGATATTGGAGAATTCCAGGAATCTTTAGGGTAGCACTTTAAAAGGTAGCGCTTGATAGAATTCATCAAAAATCTAAGTAATGTACTTATATTCTTTAATACTATAAAGATTAAGCCATTGAATATTATTGATATTATTGATAAATGGAAGAAAATTGGATATTGATAGCTTCTTCATCAGACTTTACCATTTTATTGTTATAACTTTTGGAACTTTAGAATGAAAACATATTTATATCATAAAATTTATTATGCTTTTATAATGAGTTTATAGTTTTCAGTCTACAGACAAAATGAAAGGAAATTGATCTTCCTATGTCCTAAATTACCCTTTCTCTTTTCTCCAAGGTTATTCATTGAAGCCTTTTAAGGAGGCTTGAGTTTTATTCTATTTTTACAAAAGTATGAGGGATCATGTTCAACGGTATGAGCGAATCAGTCAGCTCTGAAATCTGTATTTAAAAGAACACTGAAAATAAATTTCCCAGAAGCCTCATTTTATTTTATTTTTTTCATTCTGTATTAGAATGTATTTGTGAGGAAATAATAGGAAAGTAGAAGAGGTATTAAGATAGAATAAAGGAAAGAAATACACTGTAAAATCATTTGTTTGCTATTGGAAAAGACTGTATTGTTCTGAAAGGAATACAAAAAAATGTTAATTGACGATGCACTGGAAACACTGCAGTTTTGTGACTCTCCTGCTAGGACGTGTTCAGGTCTTCTTTATAGGAATCCTTCTTGTATCATTTTCCTCTCTCAATCTCTCTCTGTGTCTACTCCCCTTTGCAGTTATTTCAGCAATCAAATCTCATACATAATTGGGTTTCTGTTTATAAATACTTAACTGACGTATTCCCAGCACTAATAAGCAAGAAAAATGGTTCTCTCTCTCTCTTTCTCTCTCTCTCTCTTTCTCTCTCTCTCTCTCTCTCTCTCTCTCTCTCTCTCTCTCTCTCTCTCTCTCTCTCTCTCTCTCCCTATCTATCTATCCCTCCCTCCCTTTTTTACAATGTTAAATAATCAACCCGTAATGCGAAATGGGGCAAAAATGTCTGCTTATGGGCTGGATCTTCCTATAAAGATTTCTATGCAGCTGAATCCAATAATGTGACTTTAATTTCAGGTCATCTCAGAGACTCAAGCCACGTTTAAATATTAATCATTACATAATAAATTCATATACACATGAATGGATGGGTTCACATTACACTTTTCATATTTATTAATAAATTTCCCTCCTTGGCAGTAGTTTGAAATAGAGGAAACAGATAAGACGAGATAAGATGTTTTTAACCAAGAAAAGCCACACAGAAGAACAGAATAGCTCACACAATGGTTTCAACAGTCCTTTTTCAGTATTTCCATGAGGTCCTATCATTTTTAAAAATGTCACCCTAAAAAGTAAATGCCCACCTTGCTTGCTTACTCAGTGTCAAAAAACTCACCATTAATCTAACAAACAGCAGCTCCCTTGGCTAGGAAAACTTATTTAAAATCTTTTTGAGGCAAATATCCTTACACAGACATAAATCATTTTCTTTTGAACTCTATTTGAACTCAAATTAGCATAAAAATATTGAGATAAGTCTGTTTTAACTCCTTTGCATAAAGTACCACATCTAGATATTTTAAATTCATCTTCATTTCCTATAAAACATTTGAACATTAAAAACATTTATTATAATTTTAATCAACACAAACATGGGTGCCTGATCTTCAGGGCTTAAAGTTTATGGGCCTGTCTTTCTTGCTGTTTCTTTCCTCATTTATACAAAAATATGTGAAGCTGCTGGTGTTCTTTAAGTTCTTTGTTTTCAATATGTTGTTTCAGGAGTCAAAATTTCATTAATTTCTAATAAAATGTGTTTTTTCCCTTAGGCTTTTATTTAAACACTACCTTTGCAATAGAGTAGAAAACAGACATGCAAAGCCATTTTAAAATTGTAGAAAGGATTCTGATAACTGTTTTATAATTTATACAAAAAGAAATTAGAAATTACATGTATTCTAACTGTATAATGTAAAATGTTTATACAATATGAGTACAGTAATAAAAATAGACTTTCTCTAAAATTGTGCTGTTTCCTTTTATCCCAGACCTCAGGAGACATGAAAATTGACAGTTCTTGTCCAACTTGGGCTATATGGGATTATCTGTTTCCAAGACACACACACAAACACACAAACACACACACACATATGATAGATAGATAGATGATAGATAGATAGATAGATAGATAGATAGATAGATCGACAGACAGATAGATAGATTATAGATAGATAGACATAAATATATTTATCAATTTAGAAATAATATTAATGTATTATACATAATTTGATTCATGTTACTTATATATAAATAAATGTATATGTATACAACCCAACATATTTCTATTAGAATCAATATTTTTTGAATATATAAATGTACACATATTTAAATAAACACAAGAGTATGCATAAAAAATTATAAAATGTATAAATATATATATGAGATGCCATAAAATTGTATGCATACTATATGTAAAATAGGTCAGTGCAGTCAGTCACGTCTGTGTTCAGTGGACTGACTTTGCTCAATAAATTTCTATTCATTTTCATGTGGATGAACTCTATTAGCTGAGATTCTAGAACTACTTTAGTTGAGGAAGCTTCTACTACACTATTTTGACTTTGAAAGTCTACAGGAAAGATGGCTTTCATTTCTTCATCACTGAGCTCCTCTGAGTTTTCTTAGGGGATGGTCTTCCAATGTGTAATGTTAATAAGTTCGCCTACTAAAGGAGTGTTTGCTTACAAAAGAGCATTTTCAGATTTTTAAATAAAATGAATCAAGCATGGCCAGTGGCAAATGCAATCTCTGTACCTTTCATTCACAGTTGTCGTATTTATTTGCATGAAATAGTAACATAATCCATGTAAAGATATTTCACTCAGGAGCCAGGCAGTGGTGGTGTTTGCCTTTCATCCCAGCACTCAGAAGGCAGAGGCAGGCAGATCTTTGTGAGTTGAGGCCAGCTTGGATGACAAGAGCTAGTTCCAGAACAGGTTCCAAAGCAAAACAGGTTGAAAAACCCTCTCAAAAAAACAAAATAAAACCAAAAAAAAAAAAAAAAAAATCTCAGTATCAATGACCAATGACTTTGTTGGTTTTTTTGTTTATTTGTTTGTTTTAAGATGTGAAAAAGCAATGTCCAATGTTTGGCACCATATAAAGAAAAGACATTTTAAAGTCCAAAAATTGGGTAGCCCTATGCATTTGGTCTTCAGTGCGGGTTCCCTTACCTACAACAGAACATGGTAGTTTACATTATGAGCTTCTTTTTCCTTTCTCTTTTTTTAATTGATTTTTATTGAGCTCTACATTTTTCTCTGCCCCCCTCCCTGCCTCACCCCCACCTTTAACCCTCCCCGAAGGTCCCCATGCTCCCAATTTACTCAGGAGATCTTGAAAACATCACTTTGAGTGAGGTAACCCAGACACAGAGGGATAATTATCACATGTACTCACTCACAGGTGGTTTTTAAACATAAAGCAAAGAAAATCAGGCTACAAACCACAATCCCAGAGAATTTAGACAACAATCAGGACCCCAGGAGAAACATACGTAGATCTAATCTACATGGGAAGTAGAAAAAGACAAGACTTTGTGTTTTTAAAATCATGTTGTCTATCACTTGAGGGAAACTAAAGCAGAGCTGTTTGTAGGTGCCAGCCATGATAAGCTAAATATGAGCAGATTGAAAGACCCCCAGAGTTGGGAGACTCTCACTCAAGTCTCAGGACCCCCCAAGAACTCATGAGAGACTGTCCTTGCTGTAAGCACACGAGGTTTATTGACAGGAACCAGCGCGCTGCGGCTGAGACTCATATCCCATGAAGGAGTAGAGGAGTTCGACCCCGAGTAGCTGAAAGAATTGGTATTTTAGGGAAGAAACCACAACTCAAAGGGGGTAGGGAGGGTATCCTTGGAAGACTCCCAAAATACCAGTGATAATCACAAGGAGGTGACTCCCCATTTCTCAAGATTGTTCTCAAGATTATAATCTAACATTGTGGTCAGCCAGTTCCTGGAAAAAAGTCACTGAACTGGCTAACCTAGATTTTTGGCTCTATTCTTCCTGCTAGGGGGTCTGGAATTATCCTGGTCTTTCAAGATCACCCAAAGAAAGTTCTTTACTTTCAACTATTATCACCTGCCAGGGTAGGACTCAGCCATCAATAAATTTAATAGAGGCCTGAGTTTCAGTAGTTTACCCTGAAGCAATACCAGGTAGCAGAAAGGACCACAAATTGAGATTACTGGACCACCAGCCAAGAACAAGACCATCCAAAGGAAATGCCTAACATTCCAACTGCTGTAGATAGGACCACCTGCCAACACACACTCACCAGGATACCCCTAGACAAATGTCAGCCAAACAGGGGTCCTGAACCTCAGATACCCCTCACACCCACCTTTACTACTCTAAAAACCAATTTTTTTTTTTTTTTTTTTTTTTTTTTTTTTTTTTTTTTTTTTTTTTTTTTTGGTTTTTCGAAACAGGGTTTCTCTGTAGTTTTGGAGCCTGTCCTGGAACTAGCTCTTGTAGTTCAGGCTGGCCTCAAACTCACAGCAATCTGCCTGTATCTGCCTCCCAAATGCTAGGATTAAAGGCTTGCACCACAAATTCTAACTGAGCTCAGGGTTCTCCATTTATTCCAATACGTTGGACAGGTGGAGATACATGCATAAAATAAAGGCTCTTGGCTTTTACATACAGGACTTGGTTTCCTTGCTGGCTTTTGGAGGACTTCACAGATTTGGACATAACATTTGATACTGTCAGAATTGTCTTGTTAGGTTTTGTACATTTGTAAATTATAAAGGATGCATTTGTTCTCTTAACATTTATTTTATAAGAATGACTGATTTTGTACATTACACGAATTTTGAAAATATATCTAAATATCAAAGAAAAAAGTACAACATTTTCTTATTTTATCTAATTAATTTTCTGCACACCAACATGTTAACTCACTGGACTTGAAAATCAGATCTCATATTAGCTAACACTGAAATACATTATTATTATTATATTATTATTATATAAATTATTAGATAAACACAAGCAGGTCTAAATGAAATTATATTCAGTGTATCATGTGTGTGTATGTACGTGTGTATGGTGAGCACTTCACAGATATTTATATGTAACTTGACATAAACAGGATAGTACTATGTGAATATGGTGTAGATTTTAAGAAAATATTTTCTTTCTAATTTTGTATTATCTGTTTATTCCCATTTGATTCATTCCATATCCAATAATCCTACCTATCATAATCCAATAGCTGAAACATTGGTCATCCCCTGCTATCTTTATACAACTATACCAGGAGATTCCAATTCCATGTGTTAATAGCATATTTTTTAATCACATACATACTAGAAAAGAGACCATCATGTTGATGTTGAGATCCTTGAATGATATTTGATAGGCCTAAACTTCCTTTTTCTTTTTTTAAGAAAATTAGTTCTGCCAGGAGTAGACTTGCCTCGCTGTCACGAAAGGCATTATGCTATTAATGCATTTTAAATACCAAATTATGTAGATCTCTAAAGTACTTAAAATATATCTCTGTTTGACCTTAAAAACACACCTAACATGACTATAAGACTGATTGCTACAGATGACTAATAACCTTTCATCATTATCCTAAATAGCTTTCAAGTTTTAAAACTTTATATTACATTTTAAATGAGTTGTATTTAAACAATACCTTAAACAAGAATATATATACATATATATGTATATATACATATACATATACATATATATATATATATATATAGTGGCATTCCAATTGTGTTTTAATAAATATAAAGAATACCTGAAGACTGGTCAGCCTTTCAGACCAGATTATGGTAACACACACCTTTAGTCCCAGTAGCCAAAATGACATGCACCTTTAATTCCAGTGGTTCATGCCTTTTATCTCAGCCCTAGAGATGAATATATAATGAGGGGAGACAGCTCTCAGATACATAGTCTCATTCTGAGAGTCCAGGAGACAGGATCAACTTTTCAGACTGATGATGGAGTAAGACCCAGTGGCTGGCTGTTTTGCTTTCTGGATCTTCAGGTTCAACCCTAATTTCTGATCTTGAGTTTTCATTAGTTTTGCTTCATATATTCATATTCCTGCATTTTCATGTCCCACATAGCACATTCTCACACAGTAGATTAGAATAATTTCAGTTATGCCATTCTTATTTATACCTAAATCATATTACAAAGGAAATAGATTTCCACAATTCTTTGTTTACTAAGCATTCAATAAACCAAAGCAAGCTTGAGGAAAAGGAAACCAGAGGTGCACACCCATGGTGAGCTTGTTATAAGGTGCACACCCATGGTGAGCTTGTTATAAGGTGCACACCCATGGTGAGCTTGTTATAAGGTGCACACCCATGGTGAGCTTGTTATAAGGTGCACACCCATGGTGAGCTTGTTATAAGGTGCACACCCATGGTGAGCTTGTTATAAGGTGCACACCCATGGTGAGCTTGTTATAAGGTGCACACCCATGGTGAGCTTGTTATAAGGTGCACACCCATGGTGAGCTTGTTATAAGGTGCACACCCATGGTGAGCTTGTTATAAGGTGCACACCCATGGTGAGCTTGTTATAAGGTGCACACCCATGGTGAGCTTGTTATAAGGTGCACACCCATGGTGAGCTTGTTATAAGGTGCACACCCATGGTGAGCTTGTTATAAGGTGCACACCCATGGTGAGCTTGTTATAAGGTGCACACCCATGGTGAGCTTGTTATAAGGTGGCAGTGAAAAGAATTAACAAGTTCAGAATACAGCTGACTGCAAGGGAGCAGAGAGCAGCAAGAGCTTCATTCGTCCCTCATTTAATAACTGGTTGAATAAAAATATAAAGAACTTTGGTGGAATAGAAGCATGACATTTTCAGGGTCTAATTTACCACTGTATGGAGGAAGTCCAGGATAATTGAGTATGGCAAACATTGTGCATTGAAATTGCTTCCTGGGCTGTGAAAACACGTAATTGGTTTCTATAGGTCAGGGTATCAGATGGGTGTCATTGTAACTATTAATGAGAATCTAATATGTAAATTATTATATAAAGGGATAATTTAATAGTAATTTTGATTAAAGCAAAAGGAATGAACATGAAAATGAAGGTACAAAAGTTATGCTCTGCCCTATGGCTAATGTCAGCCAAGCTACCCTAAAAAACAATGCACAAGATTTCATTGAATTTTATGTAAGACCACACAGACATTTCTTTTTAATAAAAGATATAATTGCTACAATCATTGTAAAAAGTTTTCCTTAATCCCTTCCTACACATTAACTCTCTACCCTTTCTCTCTCAGCTATGATAGAAGTAAGCTCTAATTATCAATATTCTTTGTTTGGAAAAATGAACTGGGCAATCTTTAGCCTGTTATAGACAGTATAGAGGTAGGAGTGTTCTATAATTATGTCAGAAATATTCATTAAAGTCACTCCCCTGAGAAATAACAGAATATCAGCCAAAAAGGAGAGGAAAAACTGTAGGAGTCAGAGGAGATGGAGGATATCAGGAGAACATGGCCCACCAAATCAACTAAGCAGTGCACAACACACATGGGCTCACAGAGATGAAGCAGGAAACACCGAACCTGCATGGATCTGTAACCAGGTCTTCGCCTTCCGAGTGAGTGTCAGTCTGCTGTTTCTTGAGACTCCTAACAGTGAAGCAGTGTGTCTCTGACTCTTTCTCCTGCGCTCAGATCTATTGTGCTGCCTTGTAAGTCTAATATAAGGACTTTTTCCTTGTCTTACTGTCTTGTTTAGTCCAGTTTGTTGTCTTTTGAAGGTGTAGTCTTATCTGAACAGGAAACAGAGTGGGGGTGGATCTGAGGGAGAGGGGAGTTGTTGGGGATAGCTGGGAGGAGCAGAGGGAGACGAAACTGTGGTCAGAATGTATCACATAACAGAAGAATCTATTTCTGATTTTAAAATAAATATTCTGATATAAATGAGGTAAGGAAAGAAGTAAAAATATCAAGAGAAGTTCACATTGGAGATCTGTAGCAAGTTATCAGACAAATAATAAAGTTATATTGCTCTTGAAACTAAGATAATTACAGTTAATATAAACACTCCTATAATTATGTAGGCAATAAACAGAAGAGTAGAAATTATAAGAAGCAAACAAAGGAATTGTAGAAATGTAAAAATAATAAAAATAATTATTTCAGTAGACTTAATAATAAGTCACCATGACCATGGCTAAAAGGTATGTCACTAATTTCAGATGTCAATTAATACAAACTCAAAACCTAGAATTTATGGAAAAGACAAATGAAAATATAAAAGGACAAATGGCTATGAATATGGCACAATATCAATGGCTGTGTCATACACAAGCCTGAATTTATAAAATGGAAAAACAACTTTGAAAAACTCATCAAAATACACTACAAAGTTATTACCTAATATTAAATATTTTTTCTGGAATGTCCAGAGTGCACACGCGTGCATGCCCTCCCCCCACACACATACACCCACAAACACTTATATTCACCATACACAGAGAGAGGGAGATCAATACCAGTGAGAATTCACCTCAATATATTACATTCAAACCAGAAAATAGATTAAAAGGAAATCCTAAGAAAGTAAAAGAACAAAAAACATTTCTTACAATAGAGATTCAAGAATATAAATTATATAGTACAATTCCCAAAAGAACTATGTGGGCAGGAATGCAGGTTTAAAGAAATTCTCTCCAGCAGAACTTATGTTAGAAAAGTCAAAAGTAATTGACAGAGTGTAGGACCTTGTTCTTCATCAGTAAGAGAACAGCACGAGAGAATGAATAAGGAAAGTGAAATATTTTATTTATTTTTAATAGATATAATAGATAACCAATTAAAGTACTTTCACTAGCACGATGTGCAAGGGAAGGCTTTTAGCAATGGGGATAGAGTGAATATTTGAAAATGTCAGAAAATATCAGTAGTATGATTGAGCATTTTTGGGGTATATGCCTAAGAGTGGTATTGCTGGATCCTAAAGTAGGTTGATTACCAGAATATATATGATCATATTATTTTTCTTACCTCAAATACTCCTCAATTCCCCTTATTCCTGACATGTCCATTTCATGTTTTTCTCTAAAATTAAATTACATAAAAACTGTGTGTATTTTCTTTTTATTATATACCTTTTGTTTATTGTAGTTGCTAGTTGCCTACTTGAATTCTTTCTTTTTCTATCTTGTTTTGTTTGACTGAATATATCTGCATGTTTTTATGTATCTGTGTGTATGCATGCACATATTTGGTATATCTTTTAAAATATCTAACTTCATTATTTTTTTGTAGATTTCCACCTGGTTCTAAGTACACATTTTAAATATACTATATTCACCTTTAAATAATTTTATTATAACTCTGATGTAATTTTGCTTTAAAGACAATATATACAAAAAGGGAGTAAAAAGAAATAAACATGGAGAAATATCCAATATCTATACAAAGGATCATGAAAATATATGCCAATAAACAGTAGTAAAAATAACCTATAAAAACTATTTTGATTTCTGACAGACAAGAATGAGACCAGAGGTCGAACTGGACATTATATTTCGATAAACAGGTAGAACATAAGAAATGTTTTGTAAGGTGGCATATCAATATCAATGCTAACTGTATTTGTACACAACAATAGAGAGCAAAATTGTATGGGTAGTGATGGAACTAACAGGAGAAATAGATAAAGTTACTATCGTAGCTGCAGAATTTAGCACCCTTGTGACAGTAACTGATAGTCAAGACAGACAGAAAATCAATAAAACTATAAATTCCTCAAGCAGCACTATCAATTCATTTGATGAAACTGGAATTTATATATTTCACTCAACAATGGAAGCACAAATATTGCTCTTGAATTTACATGGAGCCTCCTTCAAAACTAATCACATTCTGAGTCATTAAGCATATCTTAACCAGAAAAGACAGCATCGTGGACATATATAGTTACAATGGGCTCCTTGAAGGAGAAAAGACTCTTCAATTTCCAAAATACCAGGAGAACTATTACATCAATGAAATGTCAAAATGATGGTAATCAGAAATCACAAGAAGGGTATGGTCACTGTAAGGGTAACAGAAAACAAAACGCTAATAACAACATGTTGCTACAAAACGGACCGCTGGTAACCCCTCCTCTCTTTCTTAATAGGGGTAAGATAAAACACTTTGGGTAAACAGGTGTGTAACCTGAATCTGAACACCATGCCCTTCCTTTAATTCCTGCATTTTCAACACTATTTTATTTTCTCTCATACAATGCCTCCAGACCACAGTCTCCCTTCCCCCCACTTCTCCCAGGCCCCCTCCTATCTCCCCTCTCAAGCAGAGCCACTCCTCCATTTGAGAAAAGAGCAGGTCTTCCAGGGATATCAACCAAATATGGCATAACAAGTTACAATAAGACTCCACATATCAGCGCTGAAGGAGGCAACCCAGTAAAGGGGAGAGGGTCTTATGGAAAGGCAGAAGAGGCAAAGACAATCCCAAGGCTGCTTTTAGGAGTCCTACTAAACATATGTAAACTAAACCATAACATATTTACAAAGGATCTAGTACAGACAAATGCAAGCTCCATGATTGACATTTCAGTGTCTTTGAGCTCATATGAGCCCTGCTTGCTTAGTTGATTCTGTGGTTGTCAAAAAGAAGAAATTTTTTACACTGTTAGGTTCTAGGATCCAATTTTGTGATGAATAAGGCAAGTCTCACTTAGAATATACACGGTAAAAAGTTTTACTGTTAACAATCTTTCTGTTAGCCTTCTTTTAGCCTCCAAGAAGATATCCTGGCATTGTCATGGAGACTGCATGTGAAAAACAAATATTAGAAGTATTCAAATACATGATAGAGAAGAATCACTACTAATACCAGGAGGTCAAAAACACTATGTATAGCCAGTGGAATGGGGGAAAAGGGAGGGCAGGAAGCCTGTAGAGTTTTAGCTTACACTATGTTCACAGTACATGCAGACCGTCTCAATGCATCTTGCTATCGTTTCCTCGGTTATGCCATTGGTATATATGGGCATATGTTGTACTAATGTCCAATTGTCTTAATTCTGATTTTGTTGTTGTGTTTAAACACTGACTAAAAGTACTTGAGTAAGAAAGGGGCTATTTCGTCATACACGTTATTCCATCATCAAGAGATGCCAATGTAGAAGCTCAAGCAGAAATCTGAAGCAGGATAGTCAGCAGATGCCATGGAGAAACATTCCTCACTGACTTTCTCCTTGATCAGCTCACTCTCTTTTCCAGCTCAGGACACATGAGAGGCATCCCCTATGGTGCACCTTCCACACCAACCATTAATCAAAATACCAAATAGACATGCCTAAAGCCCAAAATTACAGAGGCCATTCTCAACTGGGGCTCCCTCTTCTCAGGTGCCTCTAGGTTGTGTCAAGATGGTAAAACTAACCAGCCTATTAACCTGAGAACTTCGAACATTTCTTAAACAAGTGCTCCTAACCACTGAGTCATCTCTCCAGGTCTTGGAAATATTTTTGAACTAGTGCACAGTCAACTTTAATACTACTACAAACTATAACTACACAAAAGTACAAGCTTGACATGGGAATGCAGTGAAACTCCAAATGAGGCAATAAATTAACAAATTTATTGATGTCATTCAATAAAAAAAGTCCTACATAATCATGAAAATGACAGGTATTTGCTATATACATTGAAACATAAATGAAAGTCTATTGTAAGACTAAAAAGTATTTATGCTGTAAAAGATTTTGGGAGAAATACAAGGTCATTTGAGAAAATCCCCGTTGTGTTTTCATTCTGTTAAATACTTTTAGTGTCAAGCTGTGAAGAGTTTAGAGATTTTTGCTTTTTCTAAGATGCTTTGTCAAACAGAGAATGTTATATCACAGATGATGTAAATAAACAAGGATGTGTTGAAAGGAAAAAAAAAACAGAAAAGAACAACAATTTTAAAGGCAAGGCTCAGAGGCAAGAAATGAATCTCTAACTACTGAACAATTATCTCTTATAGTTCAAATTAACTTTCTTGGAAGAACCTAGACTTTATAAACTAGAATATTTGCAAACATTTTGAAGTCAAGACACAGATGCTGTTTAGAGTTGTTGACTTGAACACAGAGAAAATGTTTCAACTTTTAACTTTGATGGTGTTTTTCCGTAAAAGGAAATGTACTAGTGAAAAATTAAACATTATTCATGTAAAGTTTCCTTTGTTATATGATACTTGGACTCTTTGGGTAATTGAATTTTATATGCCTTCAAAAGGAATCTGAAGTAATGCAAGATAAGAACTGATTATTACTTAAGTATCAAATTCTGTGAGCGTTCTATAAACCAGGCTTGAATATCACTTCAGGAAACATTTATGTACTTCAGGAAACATTTATGAGAAAAGCACACACAAGAATGACAGTGGCCATAAAGAAAATAACAAAGCATGATAAACATGTTGAGAAAAAAAACCTTAAATGAATTAAAATTGGCCTATTAGTAATTGGAATTCTTACTGTATTTGTAACTTTCACAGTTGTTAGTATTTAATTCCTAGATCAGCCTTTCTATAGCTTAGTGGAAAGTACTTCATAAAAAGAAATAAACTTAGGGAATCCTCAATAGAGAAAGTTTATGATATTTTACTTTTTAAAACTCTGAGAATCTCAAAATTTTCTAGAATTTAAAAAAATTAAATTTTACGTGTTTCCCAGAGAAATCACAAAATATCTACTGCATCAATGGTCAGTTTGCATGTGGACAGCAACAGGGGAGATTTGTCTTCTGACATCCATAACTGAGGTTTATTTCAAACAGATTAGTCACTGGAGAATTAACTTGGGGTTAGAGACAAAGAGCCTCATCACAGTTTCTTATCTTAGTAATGTGAACTAAGTGTCTGTCCAAGACACTGGAGAAACATTTCTCAGAGCTTGCAATGCTCTTTGTAGCAGTTCAGCAGACAACCCACTCAGCACACCAGATGCTCATCAGTCTAAGGGATTCAGGTTCTTCCATTACCTCTTACAGTTCGAATACAGCCCCCCTCCACTGTAGATTTGATGACTGGGTTCTGAAATGGCAACTGATGGACTTTTGCAAATAATTGAGTCAGAGAACTTTGAGCTAAAAAACTAACTCACTCTTGATAGGTTCATAATATGCTGGCAATACTGGAAGGTGGTCAGTGTAGGAGGTAACATCCAACTGAAGGCAGCAAGTCATTTGAGACATATTCCCTGGAGGGATTTTGCCTTGGTCCCTTTATATATTTCATGCTAAATACATTCTAATGTATAATTCCTCTGATATGGCTCTTTGCCTTATTATGGATACAGAAACAATGGAAAAGAACAATGACCTGAAATCTCAGACTGTGAGGTAAAATAAACCATACTTCCTTCCACATGAGTTGCTTAGGTCAGACACTCTGTAAATGTGGAAATGGGCTGATTCAATGAATAATCACTTGTAGTCCCCTTACCCATTCTAATGCTGGTCTGACACTGTCTATAACACTACCATTCTGAAAAGTGTTAATGCCTATTGTGCAATGTCTTACAAAGTGCCTCTTTAAGTTCCTATTTCCTGTTTCTTGCTGCATGAGACTAAATTAATGATGCGTCCTTTCATTATCAATTAGACTTATTAGAGAACAATTATGTGGTGAGATCTTGTTTGTACTCTGACAAAGTTTGCCTGAAGATCAGAGGGCAGAGCTAGCCACTAGTTAACCATATAGGACTGGAGGTCTATACAGACACAGTGGAATTTATATGGCTGGGGAGAAAGAGGAATATAAGGCAGGAGGAGACAGGAGCTCACCCTTTCTTTACAAACATTTTTTATGGAAAAATTAAAGAATATTTACCTCTTACCTCTCTAATTTCTCAGCCAAAAAAGAGCAAGCTGCCGTCTCTTCCTGACAATGCTGTCTGTTGGTCATGAAATGTGAACAAGAACCTTTCACATCAATCATTAATCAAAATTCCAACTAGGCATGCCTAAAGGCCAAAATGGCAGAGGAAATTCTCAAACACAATATCAAATATATAGGTCTTAGGGCCATGAGAGAGCATGTCTGTAATTCCAGCACTTGGGAATTGGAGGCAGGAGGACACTAGAAGTTTCAGGTCAGCCATGGTTCAATAATTACTGTGAGCTCTAGGCCAGACTGAAACATGTGAGAGTAGTTAGTACCAGAAAATCCAAAAAATAGAGAAAGTCTGGTCAGGTAAGTTCCTAATTCCTTTTAGAAAATATTTTCTTCCTTTTTTATCAAGTTGGAATTTCGTGATCTTATGCTTTGATAATTTATGTCTATTTATAAAAATTTGAATACTAACAAAATTCTTAGATATTTTGTACTATTTAGATACTTTCCACACTTATTTTGTAAAAGCAAGTCTTTTAAATGTCATAGCCATAATATTATTATGTTAAAAGTAAATTGAAGCCATTTGTTTTAGTATACTAGAAATCTTGGTACTAGACTCAAAAAGACATTATTTGATTTGGTAAAATACAGGGGAAAGTATACCAACATTAAACATCAAATTTCTTAGTGAATATTGATGGATTCTTTTATTTAAAATCCCTTACTTTGCATTTGCAATAATTGTCTGTGTCTGAAAACCTAATGCACAATGCCTGGGTATGTTAAAAAAAAATTTCTTCTAAGAATAAAAATCATACATCAAAAACTTCCCGATGTTCCATGAACTTTGGAGACTAAATATATTGCATTGTCTGGCTTACCAGAAATGCTCTTCAATATTGAGATTGAATTCCCTAGAAAAATAGTTGCAATCAATTTTCGCTTGATACATTCAGCTACTCAATGAGATTAGATGTTAGAATTTATAGTGTAACTTGTTGTGCGAATTATAGCTTTCTTGCAAGGGTGAAGACAGAAAAAGTGTGCACTATATTTCTTGCACTTGGTGACAGCTTTTAACTGGATACATAAACTAGTAGTGATCTGATAAGAAGTGAAGTAGGACGACATTTCAATTCGAAAGGAAGCTGTAATGACCTGAAATATTGTTCTTTTAGCTCACTTAGATTCTGTTGAAATGATGGGACTTAACAATCTGAAAAAGGGAAGTAACACTGCTTGGGCAATGAATCCCACCCGAGCCCTCATCAGAAACCGAAGCCAAAGCACATGGTTCTGATGTGACTGAAAAGACACAATTTATATGAAGTTCATGGTACTGCTCCGGGGATGGAGCAACTGCTATTTTGTTTAAAAAAATGGATTTTAATAAGGGAAAGAAAAGCTCAAAACAATTAATTATGGATGTGATAAAAATGGAATTACAGAATTTCAAAGGCATTAAAGTATTTGACTTTTTTCCATTAATATCACAACTAGATTCTTTCAATTCTAAACCCAAACCACTAATCGTTTGTTGTGTGACAGATTATCAAGGTTAAAGTAATAGGCCACAGTTAGTTATTTCTTATATATATGATATGATATCATCACTTATCATTTTCTCGTGTCTCCATTCCATGATGATATGCTATATGAGTAAAAAAGATCCAATTTCCAAAATTATTTAATTTCTTTTTATTTAGCTAACCATTAAGGTTACAACTGACTGCATTTAGACTACAAAATTTCATATGCTTATGAAAAGTTCCCAATAAAGGTCAATAGAAAATTAAAGAAAAACTTTTTGGCAATGTAAATATTTTATGATAATGAAAAATGTGGCATTTTCAGATTCTTATGCCATTTTGCAACCTTTATTTAAGATTTTCCATTAAGTTGAACAGATTGATTTAATTGTATAAGAAAAAATAAAATATTCACTTTTACAGCAAATACACTTCAATTTTTTAAGAGCACTATAACATTAGTGAAGAGGTTATTTTATCATCATCATTATCAACAGCAATGGTAACAGTTAATTTACTTAAATTGCACTACAATTAAATCTTTTACAATAATGTTTTAAGATCATTATAACTTACCTTACATATTGGCACTATAAATTGAACTCAGAGTTCCATAAAATGAAGAGTTGTGTTGTAATTACAGTAGACAAAAAGTTAGGGGCTCTGAATATAATCTTTCTGATATTTCTAAATTTGTTCAGAAGATATGTTTCTTTCATTTCTCTTCCTCCATGAGTTCAAGAAGAGAGAATTGTTAGTGTCCAATTGCTATGGTGATAGATATTTGCACATACATCATAACTCTGTATAGTTAATTCTTAGATTTTTATACTTAAGCACTCACAGCTTTGAAAGAATGAAAAGTGTCTAGAAATAAATTAATAGTGGGTATAAGAATTAAAGGTAGATATATTTCAAATACAAAATATTAGAGTTATTCTATTAAGTTTATTCTCATTTTATTGCTTTTAAAACACAAAACACAGAGTTAACACATAAACTCTGTTATTTAAAATTATTTTCAGAAAGAAAAACATTGATTAGTTAGCTAGAATTAAGAAAAAATACTTTTTTGTCATTATCATTATTTTTTAATTTTTATTGTTTTTATGAGCTTTATATTTTTCTCTGCTCCCCACTTCTTCTTCTCTTCTTTTCTACCCTCTCCCATGGTCCCATTCTCCCAAATTACTCAGATCTTGTCATTTTATATTTCCCATGTAGATTAGATTCATGTTTGTCTCTCTTAGGGTCCTCATTTTTGTCTAGATTCTCTGAGATTGTGAATTATAGGCTAGTTTCTTTTAGCTTTATGTTTAAAAACCACTTATGAGTGAGGACATTTGATATTTCTCTTTCTGTGTTTGTGTTACCTTGCTCAATATAATGTTTTCTGGATCTATCTATTTGCCTGCAAATTTAAAGATGTTATTACTTTTTTCTGCTGTGTAGTAAGTACTACATTGTGTAAATGAACCACATTTTCCTTATCTTTGGTTGATGGGTATTTAGGTTGTTTCCATGTTCTGACTATGACAAAAAATGCTGCTATGAACATAGTTGAGCACATGTCCTTGTAGTAAAATTGAGCATCCTTTGTGTATATACCCAAAAGTGGTATTGCTGAATCTTGAGGAAGGTTGTTTCCTAATTTTCTGAGAAATCGCCATACTGATATCCAAAGGAGCTGTACCAATTTGCATTTCCTCCAGCAATGGAGGAGTGTTACCTTTATTTACCCCAAATCCTCTCCAGAATAAGTTGTCATCAGTGTTTTTTGATCTTGGCCATTCTTATAGGTGTAAGATGGAATCTCAGAGTTGTTTTGCTTAACATTTCTCTGATAAATAAGGATGTTGAATATTTCCTTAAGTCTTTCAGCCATTTTAGATTCATCTGTTGAGAGTTCTCTGTTGATGTTTGTGTCCAATTTTTTCATTTGATTGTTCTTTTGATGACCAATTTCTTGATTTTTTTTTTGTATATTTTAGAGATCAGCCCTAATTCTGATGTGGAGTCAGTGAAGATATTTTTCCCATTCTATAGGCTGCTGCTTTGTCTTGTTGACTGTGTCCTTTGCTTTGCAGAATTTCTCAGTTTCAGGAAGTCCCATTTATTAATTGTTCCTCTCAGTGTCTTTGCTACTGGGGTTATATTTAGGAAGTGGTCCTCTGTGCCAATGTGTTCAAGTGTACTTCCCACTTTCTCTTATGTAAATTTGAGTGTGGTTAGCTTTATGTTTAGGTCTTTGACCCATTTGGAGTTGAGTTTTGTGCATAGTTATAGGTATGGACCTATTTTCATTCTTCTATGTGTTGATTATGCCAGAACCATTTTTTTGAATATGCTTTCTGTTCTCCATTTTATATTTTTTGCTTCTTTGTCAAAAATCAGTTGTTCATAGCTGTGTGGATTGATTTCTGAGTCTTGGATTTGGTTCCATTGGTCATCCTGTCTGTTTTTATGCCAATACCAGACTGTTTTTAATACTGTAGCTCTCTAGTAGAATTTGAAGTTAGGGATTCTGATGAATCCATATGTTCCTTTATTGTACAGGATTGTTTTGGATATCCTGGATTCTTTGCTTTTCCGTTTGAAGTTGAGTATTGTTCTTTTGAGTCTGAAAAGAATGTTGCTGGAATTTTGCTTGGCATTGCATTGAATCTGTAGATTGCTTTTGGTAGATTGCCATTTTTACTATGTTTATTCTCTTTACCCAAGAACATGGGATATCTTTCCATTTTCTTGTGTCTTCTTCAATTTCTTTCTTCAAAGATTTAAAGTTCTTGTTATACAGGTTTCTCCTTGTCTGGTTAGAGTTACTCTGAGATACTGTATTCTATTTGTGGCTACTCTGAAGGGTGATGTTTCTATGATTTCTTTCTAAGCCTATTTATTATCTGTGTAAATGAGGGCTACTGATTATTTTGAGTTAATCTTGTATCCTGCTACATTAATGAAGGTGTTTTTGAGTTGTAGAAGTTCCTTGGTAGAATTTTTGGGGTTGCTTATATAAACTATCATATCATAAGCAAATAGTGAGAGTTTGACATCTTCTTTTCTGATTTGTATCCCCTTTGATCTCCTTTTGTTTGCTTATTTCTCTAGCTAGAACCTCAAGACCTCTATTGAATAGATATGGAGAGAGTGGACAACCTCTATTTGTTCCTGGTTTCAGTGGAATCACTTTGAGTTTATCTCCATATAGTTTGATGTTGGCTGTTAGCTTGCTAGATATTGCCTTTATTATGTTTAGGTATGTTCCCTATATACCTACTATCTCCGAGACCTTTATCATGAAGTGTGTTGTATTTTGTCAGAGGCTTTTTAGCATCTAAAGAAATGATCTTGTGGGTTTTTTCCAGTTTTTTATATGGTGGATTACATTGACAAATTTTCATATGTTGAATCACTCCTGCATCTCTGCGATGAAGCTGGCTTGATCATGGCAGATGATTAAAAAATACTTTTAAATATGCAAGTTCTGATTAAAGGGGTCAAGGAAATGCCAAGTCCTTGCAGGATTCCAGAATCCTGACTAGGGAACATAAAGGGATGAAGTAATAAACAAATAGACACACATCAAAATCTGGCATTAGGAAATCTCTGCTCCCTAATGAGGAGAGTACAGTACCCAAGAAGCTCAGAATGTTTATTATGTGCAGTTCAAAAGGGAGGTGAAGATTCAGTATATAGCTGAACAGGAGCTGACATTGTTACACACAGATAAATGAGGGAGCAGGGTTTCTATATAGAGGAAGCTGAGCAAGGAGGCAAATTTAGTTAATCCCAATAGAGTCAGTCTTATACAGAAAGAGAAAGCAATGATGGATATTCTCTGCACACACTATTAATATCTACACAGGGACCTAGGGGAAGCTTTGCCATTCCTATGAGCCTCACCTGAGTGAGGCTTTGTCAATCCAATGGAGTAGAAGTATTGACATTTTTGACATGGCCCATGCCCATATCAGAACCCCACATTTACTCAGGACATCATTCTCTACTCCCCACAGTGAAGGGTAGTTTAAATTTCAAAAGTTCTATTTGCTGTGTATGCTGGATTTACATCCAGTTCTGACAGTTTTCTGAGAGTATGAAGATAAAAGAGAAAGAGGAGTCCTACATTTTGGAACCAAGCTTTCCAATTATAAGCCTGTATATAGCATTTCATATCCAAAAGGAACAGAAAGTGCACAGAATTTCACTTTCAGTTGTTTTTCTTTTGTCAGAAAAGAGAATGGAAAGTGAGAAATGGATGTTTAACAAAATAATCTGATATTCAACATTAAATAAAGTGAATGTTTCATTATTCTTTATTGCTAACATGTAAATGCTAATGGTTACTCTTTTGGTAACAAATGACTTTCCATGCCAGTTCAAGATAAAAAGAGAAATGTAGCTCAGAAGTCATCCTATGCTGCAGGACTGAGGGGACATTGTGAGCTGCAACAAAAGGCTTTGCTGGATGCAGGAGGCTCTGCACTGAACTAGAATGAAAGCACAGGGGAAATACTCAAAGTTAAATGTCCAGTGTCCAGATCCCTGAAATCTCATATAATTTATTTGCACAAAAGCATTATTTGCCTCTATACTGCTATTTTTGCCTTACTTTTGGAATGCATTGCACACCATGATTGATTATAGTTCCTGTAGTGGCATTCAGTTCACAGCAAATGGTAAGATTTCTGGAAAGAAAAATGAGAATCTGTTTTCTTGGTTTAGAAAACGTCTATATCTCACATGTACATAGCAATCCTAATAAATAACAAAAAGAATGATGATACCCTAAAATATTTCTCTTTAATTCAAAGAAGATTAGTAATGTGGTTTACCTTTAAGCTAGATAGCTACCAGCGATGCACAGACAGATGCTTTAAAACACTCTTCATTGCTAAACTTCTGCAGGCTTCCAAACATAATAGGATGCTGCAGTTTTAATGTACTTGAGAGTATTTTCAATGAGAGTAACTGCCAGTAAATGTATAGAATAGCCATTGTTTATTTAAGTGTCAAACATTGGGACGTCTTTGAAAATTTTATACTTTTCTCTGATTATTTTTGAGTTATAGGATAACACAGATAATTTTGCTTCCCACAAAAACACCTAAAAAGAACATATGACTTACAAAAATAAAAAACAATTGTGTAAGAATTTTAGAATATGTATGTTATTGATACTGATACAGAAAAAATAAACACATTATGATTATTATACATCTTATGGTAATTTATTCCAGATATCATTGGTTATAATATTAGGTATAATAGATGAACTAGAAAACACCCCTTATTCTCAAACTTATATATCTACCTAAGGGAAAGTGGTCATTAAGTTCATAATTTGCTGTTAAGCTTGATTTAAGTCATAATTATTGTTTTAGTTAGGGTTTCTATTGCTGTGAAGAGACACCGTGACCATGTCAACTCTTAGAAAGAACAGGTTCAGACATTCAGTCCATTATTATCATGGCAGAGAGCACGGCAGTGTCCAGGCAGATGTAGTTCTGGAGGAATAGCTGAGAGTCCTACATCTTGCAAGCAACAGGAAGTCAGTTGAGACATTGGGTGATATCCTGAGCATAGGAAACTTCAAAGCCCCCCCCCCCACAGTGAAACACTTCCTCCAACAAGGACATACCCACTCCAACAAAGCCGCACCTTTGTGTGCCACTATGTATGGAATCATGGGGCCAATTACATACAAACTACCCTGGTTGTGTTGGTTTCATTAGAGCACATAGGCATGTCCCCAAGAACTGCAGACTAGAAAGAATGAGGAACACAGCTGAGGGTCATTCAAATGAGAGAAATAGATTAGTAACATTGAAAGAAGTTTCCAGTTGTGCCCCATCATATTGTAACTTGTTATGCCATGTTCAGTTGATACCCCTGAAAGTTGTGCTCTTTTTTTGAGGGAAATGTAGGAGGAGTGGATCTCGGGGAGAGGGGAGGTAGGGGAAGAGACTGGGAGGAGTGAAAGGAAGTGAAACTTTTCATGTCATGTGATGTATGAGCAAGTAATACGTAACTATAGGGGGAATAGGGTTACCAGTTATAAACTGAAAACAGATTAGAGTAAAATCACAAGACATGTCAGAACAGTTCCCTACTTTTTCTGTTCCAAAGCCATACTTTCTTTCTCTAACTTGACTTTTAAGACCGCTGTTCCTGCTAGACAAAGGTGTAGGAAGTTCTTTTTTTTGTTTGTTTTAAACAAGTGATATATGTTATTATCTCCTACCCATCTCTGTTTCAGGTGCTTTGGCTATGTTCTTAATCTAAGCACATTTACTGCAAATTCTAATGATGCAGGCACTGCTCTCACCATTTGCTTGCTGGGCATATGTAGACAAGTTCTTCAATTTTTCTATACTTTGTAATTTAATCCACTCTTCTTAAATCACACATTTTTGCAGGAAAAGGATACTAACTTATATTTAGTTCTATAAATTTATTTAGAGGTAAAAGGTAAAGAAACATTTTTTGCAACTTACACTTTGGATGGTTAGCATTTATTTACACATTACCGTGAACGACTGTAATGAATTCAAGGCAGCTTGTGTCTCTAAAATGTAATGGAAGTGCTTCACATGGTTATATCACTGTACATGCACATACCATGTTAGAATTCTAGTCAACATTGCTCATTTATTTTTAGAGTGTAATATTTACTTATCACATGTACTAATAAAGGCAGATAGATATGAAAATCAAAAGTACTATGTGTGCATCATCTAATGCAATCAAGATACATAAGTAATTAATGGAATCTGACACGGTTGGCACACTCTCTTTTACTTATGTAAAATTTATGTAAAGAATCTCCAGCAGACACAAGATAAGTTACTCTTTGCTTTTAAAAGTGTTCTGTTCTTATACATTTAGTTGAACAGAAACCCTGTCAAACTTGATGTCAGCGAAACTTGGCTTAGGTCCCAGCTCTTTCAATATCTCATTCAGAACTATCATTTGGCTTCCCAGAAAGGAATTCTATCTGGCAAATATCCCCTGTTATTTATAGATAAATGGAATTCATCAGCTAAGTCCAATTTTTCTAAGACCTTAAGAAACCCCACCATCATTAAAAGCAGAAAACCTTGTATATTTTTTTAACTTACTCCCAGGTCATATAATATGTCCTCCAGGATCTTCACACTTGGTTACTCGTTTATTCCTATTGCTCCTGGCAGTTTTCATGTTGTGGCCCTCTGCTACAAAAGAGCCTACTTGCTGAGATATGACTCATATTACTGATACAGTGAATAATTTCAACTTTGGACATGTACTCAATTATCAAGCATTATCAATCAGAGTAGGCATTGTAGTATACTAAAGGAGGCATGCCATAGCTGTGTAATGTGGTTGATAACTGGATACCCACCCAGTACAATTCAGCACTGATGATACATGACACTCAGAAGCACGATGCTACCTAGCCAAGGGATGTCCAGCAGGCAAGGCCACCTCAAGACAGATGCAATTTTCATAATGCTCATAATGACACATGCTCATAATGACAACACAATGTTTAATTTTAAGTGTTACCTGAAAGATAATTGAGAAGCATTTCATGGGTGTAGCTGTAACTGTTTTCAGAGGAAATTGTCTCATCTGTTAGAGGACAAGATGAGGGAAAAATCTATCTTTGATATGAGAGCAATATGTAATAACATGGAACACAGAGTGTAAGAAAAAGGCATAAAAATGGAGGACGTATTCCTCTTCTTTTAAGTGAAATGCTTCTTATCTTGCCCTTAGACTTAAGATCTTTAGATTTCTGTGACTTCAGACTGACACTCCTACAGAAAGCCTCTCATGGGTCTTAGGCCTTTGATTCTACTGAGAGGTGCATGATTGGCTCCTTTGGTCCTTGAACCTTGGTCCTTCTGACTTGAATCCTTTCAGACTATTGGTTTCTCAAGATCCACAGGTTGAAAGTAGTCTATTATGAGAACTACCATTCATAGTCAAATAGGTCAATTGCTATAATTATCCCAACTAACCTTCCTTTATTTTTCTGTATCTGTCTACCTATAGTCATCTGTCTTTTATATAGATATGTTATATTTATCTGTTATCATATTATCACATGTCTATCATCTATATATTCATCTATGTATGTATATATGTATATATATATATATATATATATATATATATAAAATCTTCCTACCAGTGCTTAGTTCTGTCTCTTTGATGACCCTTGAACAACATAGGAGGGTTAAACTCAAACACCTAACAACAAAAGAAAAAAACATAACAAGAATATTCCACAATTCGATAATTGATCTGATTTGAAATTATGCCTAGAAAAGATATATCTCCCCAAATTCTGAGAATTGCCTTTAAATGGAGAACTCTTCTCTCAGTCCATCACCTATCCTCATAATAATACCTGTAGGACCACCAGTCTATTATTGCTGTCAGGCTTTGTTTGTTTATTTTTCGAGACAAAGTTTCTCTGGGTAACTTTGGTGCCTGTCCTGGAACTAGCTCTTGTAGATCAGGCTGGCCTTGAACTCACAGAGATTAACCTGCCTCTGCCTTGCAAGTGCTGGAATTAAACGAATGTGCCAACACCACCTGGCTTGCTGTCAGTTCTTTAAGAGCATTGTGAGGATATGCTGTTTAATGACAGATATTGATCTTTATAACTGATGTGACTCCACCATAAAGATATATGACACCCCAGAAAAGCTAGGTAAAAATGGCTACTTAAAAGTTATGAACATGGGAATTTCTGAAATGTAATGATACATCTACATATGATGTGAAGATATACATTATCTGTTATAAATTCTTTATATGTACTATATTTTATAAATTCTTTATATATATATTATTTTACTATATGTTAGATATTATATTTAATGTTTTATATTTTATGCAATCTCTAGATGTTATAGACACATATTATTCGATATAGTACATATATATTAATAAATATACAGAAAGAATACATAAAATGTAGTAAGTTAATATCTAACATTCATTTCATTCATTCAATGTTTTGCTTTTAAATTACTTTTGTATGCTGCTGGTAAATGGTGGGATTTCTTGGAGATATAGATGAGCTAAACCACAAATCTTTCCTAGCTTCCTGGCATTCAATAACATAGTAATTGGTGTATTTGCTTGTTTGTTTGGTTCTTTTTGAATGAAGAAAAGTTAAGAGAATTTCCATTATAATATTATATTTCCCATTGCTATTATTTTTATTTTATTATTAAAAAAATTTACCAGGTTAAGTAATGTTTTAACTAATTTTATATATAGGAATGTTCTAATTGACTGGATTTATGTAGATACCTGAATTAAGGTAATTTCTTTGACAAAAATCACGTGTTGAATATGCTATAGATCCTGATGCCTTGAAATTATAGAAGACAGTTATTTTATTTGTATATAAACTTATAAATATTTGATTTATAATTAATTATATTAAATCTCCAAGACAGTAACCAAATATTGATGCTAGTAATCACTATTTCTTTTAAGATTTATCCAATATTTGTTGAGTACACAATTTTTAAAGTAATGGTGACACAGATTCCAAAGAATGATATTCTTAAATGTTAATTTAAAGTAATAAGATTAAATTATCTCTCCTTCCCATAGGTAAACTAAACACATGAAAATATTTCAATTTGTTTTATGTTGTTCCCATTTTCTCATTTGTTTCTCAATGTGCTCTTCCTTTCCTATTTCCCTCTAGAAGAGGCAGATTCTATCTCTCTTCTCTCTCTCCTCTCTCTCTCTCTCTTTTCTTTTCTCTCTTTTCTCCCCTTCTTGCTTCCCCCTACATAACCCACTAAATCAATAAATAAAGAAAAGCTGACATTTTTAGGCTAAGGAAGAAAACAGTCTAATCAAAACAAATTTTTAAAAGACTTTTGAAATTATAAACAGTGCCTGCATAATATTTGTCCTTAAAATCTGTGTATTCAATCATTAAAAATCATTTATTCCTGATATATAAATAATGTGTCTTTGAATATTAAAGAAGATTTCTAATCCCAAGAAAGCATATTTTAGCAGAAAGAGTATGACATAACATTGAATCCTAATTTTCTTCACTGTATCACTTCAAAGTATTTTTAAAATCATAGTTATTGGATTTTACAGCTGTAGGGATATTGATATTGATCCCATAAAATTTTTATCCTAAATAAGAAAATGGATATAAAAGCTGTTATATTTCTTACATAATACTGCTTTATTTACTTTTCCCATCAATAAATTTTATTAGATAGAAATCAAACAAGTTTTAGATATAGTATTTTTTTCAAAGTTTATCACAAAAATGCACATGGTTACACACACACATACACATGCACACACACACACACACACACACACACAGGAGAGACATTTAAATAACAATGGCTTTATATTTATAGACTGGAAATATGATATTACATATGCTATGTACAAAATGAGGCAGTCAAAAACACTTTAAGTGTTTTTATGTGGCTGAAATATTCAATGAAGGCTTAATATAGGATATTTTCTCTACTTCTACAGTAAGAAAAAAGAAGTAAAAATCTAAATCAACTCAGTAGTTCATTTCAAAACATGCTCAGAAATTGCTTTCAGCGGGTGCATAGGGATCATAACAGACAAGATGAAGCAGTAAGCTAATTATATACTGTACAACGTTTCATATGTTATACTCAAAATTTTGTGTTTTTTCTCACTAGCTCTTTTGAAGCTTTTAAATATGTTCCAAATACCATACTAACAAACTGTTCTCAAAAATTATCATCTAAAAATAGTTTCTCCAAAGACTTTGGGAATTCTACTACTTATTCATGTTATTAAATGTATAAACTTTACTTTGGCAATGTACTATTTCCTTGCATCTAGTTATTAAATAAAATAGTAATGTCTTTACTAAGCAAAATAATTTATCAATTCATTTTTAGCATAAACTTAGGTATAAGTGGAAAGTTAATAAAGGATTGCAGAGTTTCTTGTATTATTTGATAAATTCTTGCATACATAAAAGAATATCCTCTGCCACACCATCCTCTCCATTGTGTTCTTCAAGTTACATGTGCTCCCTTATCTTCCCTTCCCTCCCCTCCTCTTCTCTTCTCTTTTCTTTTTGTTACTCATGAGTCTACTCAGAAATGTCTATATCTCTACTCAGTGTAGCCCATTTGGAGGAAATGTTATTTAAGGTAATAGATATGTTTGAAACCAGCCTATGTCTCTGGTAATATTCCTAACAAAAGATTTCTCTTTGAAATAAAAAGACAGTTTACATGAAAAATAAAAGGTATGATTTTGCTAATAAAATTCATTTTCTTACATTGCATATAAATGTAAACTACAAAGATAAAAGTATGACAGTAAACCAATTTAACATAGTGACCTGACATGCCACAGCTGACATACCATGCTCCCATGCCACAGCTGTAGAGAACATTTTATCTGGCAAAAATAAAATAAAATTGTTATTTGTATTTCAATTAATATTATTATTCTTTGCCACCACTAGTGTATACTGAACCTCTGTATATAACATTATAACAATGCAATATCATGCATTCATGCTTCCATTAATTTTTATATTATTATTTAGCACATATGAATACCATCCTGACCTGGTTTCATAGAATGACATTTTGTACAAAAAAGTATTGATGAAAAATCAATAAAGAAATATACAAATTTATTGGAAAAAATAAAAATGTAATTGGAAAATCTAATTGTATACAGAAGTTGGTGGAATATAAAATGTTTGTCTTCAAGTGTATTTGTATAAATGCATAAATCACATTCACTCACTGTACTTTGAGTACACAATCTGTTCATTTGATATTTACTTTATTTTTCTTGTTCTCAGCTCATCTTATTCTTTCCTAATTTATTATTTTTTCTGCAAAAAAACACAAAACTTATTCTAGAAATATAAATAAATAAAAAATAAACATCATCAAGGTTTTTAAATATGCATCATTAGATAACTACCAAGACTCCATTCTAATTGGAAAACTAGCATGAAGTTGGTTTGTATCCCCCGGAAACTTTATCTTGCTGCACTAAAACATCAGAGTCCTTAACCCCTAATGAAGGTTTGCTGCTGTCTCCATGATTTCAGGACAGATTTCTCAAAGCTGCTTAATCACTAGAGCTAACCCAATCTTATCCTCTGGCTTGGGAAGCAGCACTCAACTCATAGAAAAGGACTTTACAACTATACCAAAAGTCTCCAGACAACCAGAAGTCATGGAGAATGCCTATTTATTCATTTAATTGTTCCTGATCAATCACTATCTGAGTCAATCACCTGATGTATCAAGAAAGTTTATTTGGATTAGTATATGTTATGATAATGCTTTGTTACTGTGAATATTCTATATTAATAACTAATGGGCAAAATCAAGTATTGGAATTTATTGAACCATTCTATATGGACTCTGCATATTAATTTTCAACTTTGGATATGGTAAATTTTTTCTTCTGTTTCAGAATTTCTGTTTAACTATGCAAAGTCATGTTGCAGTTCTTTAATTATGTAAAGATTTGTTGCATTTATTTAAGTTACAGAATGTTTAATTATATAGAAATATGTTGCATTCATTTAATTTTGTAGAGATGTGTTGCTGTTTTATCTTGCCTGCCTAAGGCACCTGATTGGTCTAATAAAAGGCTAAATGACCAGTGGTGAGGGGAACTATATGCAGGACTTTCAGGCACAGAGAATAAGTGGGAGTAGGAATTTAGTCTGTGGGTAGCGGGGAAGAAAAGAGACACCAAGGATTGCCAGAGACCAGCCAGCCAGACATGGAGGAAGCAGGAAAGTAGGACATATATAATAAAAACAAGGTAAAAAGCCATGCGGCAAAACACATGAAAAGAAACAAGTTAAATTAAGTGACAAGTGCTAATGGAACAAACCAACATTAAGGCTTAACATTCATAATTGATAAGTCTCTGTGTCTTTATTTAAGAGATGATTGGCAGCTCAAAGAAAATTCCAACTATATCTTCATGTGTATTTGTGGGATATGTAAGTACACCTGTCCTCAAACAAATAGGAAAGTCTAGGAAGGATACTAAAACAGTTTTCTTTGATTCTACTAGATTTGCCAAACAAAGTAATAGAAATAAAAGTGACTTAAAACAACATAAAGGGATTCCCTGCATTTCTGAAATCCGGAACTCCACAATCAAGGACCTGTGAGAAACAAAGTTCTCTACTTCATGGTAAGAACAGAGATGATTGAGAGAAATGAAAAAAACCAGTGTGTTCCAAGACTTCACAGTGCCAGAACATCCTCTTAAATGGCAAACTCTGAGACAAGAGAACAGACTTTTATGAGCCTCTCACTAGTGCCTTCCCCTTTTTTCTCACTGATTGAGTAATCAGGAGTGTTCAGTCTTACACATCAATTAGGTATTACCCTTTTCTCCCTCTGTGGCCCTTTTTTGGGGGGAGAGGGTCTACTTTTCAACAACAACATGTACTCACCTCTACATTTTACATCTTGTTTATTTTATAACACACCAAGTGCATGACCTTGCAAGAAGCTTGGCTCTTAATAATTTTCAACTCTAAACTTTTAGATTGAAGGATAGATTAAGAGGGATCAGCATTTTCTGTTCATATTTCACTGGTTTTAACATATAATTATTACGAATAATATTCTGCTATACTAACAAATCAGTGCCTAGCCCAAACATCATGAGAGTTTTCCTGCAGCAGCTGATGGGAGCAGATGCAGTAACCCACAGCCACGTATTAGTCTGAGAGAGAGAAGACAATTTGGAGATCTCCATCAGGTTCCTCCTCTAAGAGCTCAACTCACCCCATGGAAAAAGGAGTAGGAAGAACTGTAGGATCCAGAGGTGTCGAGGACACCAGGACACCAGAAGAACACAGCCCTCAGAATCAACTATGTAGGAATTAAGGGGCTCAAAGAGTCTGAAGCCACAATGATGGAGCCTGCATAGGACTGTGCTACGTCCTCTACATTAAGGCTGTGATTGTTTAGCTTGAGGTTTTTGTGGGACTCTTAACAATGGGAGTGGGGTGTCTTCCCACTCTTGTCTGTCCTTGGGACCCTTTTCCTCCAACTGTGTTGCCTTGTGCAGCCTTGAGATGAGGGTTTATGCCTACTCTTACCACATCTTGCTATGCCATGTTCAGTTGAAATGGGAGGCCTGATCTTTAAGAGGAATAGAAGGCAAGTGGATCTGGTGGAAGGGTGGCTGGAAGAGGCAGAGGATAGGAAAACTGAACTGGGATATATTGTTTGAGAGAAAAATGAAACAGATAACTCAAGTCATCTTGTTTTCTTCTTGTTTGTCTGTTCTAAAATGAAACATTCAGTTTTATTTCTCACAGTTTCCAACAGAGAATCAAGTGCTCTAGAGAAAGTAGTAGAGAATAGAAGTCTTGCCACTAATTATGCTTCCATATCTTTGAATAAGCTCATTCATACCACCACCCACACACATGCATGCATGTGTGTGTTAATATTTACAAATATCCCTTATACATATGTTTTCATATTCAGTGTTGGCTTTCTTGTGGAATACAGATGATTTAAACACCGCAAATGCCAATTTTTATTTTCATGAAATCTCTGTACAAGTGTATGATGTTTGTATCGTATGTATATGTGTGTGTGCATGTTCTCGTGAAAGTGAGGGTCAGTGGGCTTTCCACCTTCTTTTAAATTGGATCTCTAGTTTTCTGCTGAGTACATCAATCTAGATGTCATTGGATTTTCTGGTTCTCTCTTATTCCTGCCTCCCACTTTACCAAGGAGCCCTGGGCTACCAAGCAGCAGTATTACCTCCTGCTTTACATGCACATACATTTATTTTATATATACACACATATATCGAAACATATGATTTTATATTATTATTTACCAAATATTATGTATATTAGAAATAATTTCCTGATTTAATCATTTGTTTAGTATATGCATGTTATTAACATTATATATATATATATAATGGTGACATATTTACATATATATTTAATGTTGATACATATATACATTCAAACATATATACATGGATAACTTTTATTCTGAGAAAAATCATTGTGATAGTCATCAAGTATAATTCAGTGACTTGTTACCCAAGTATTAGCCACATATTATTCTTGTCTCCTGGGTTCCTCCCTATGAAAAATAAGTGAAAATTAGGGTACAGCTTTATAGCAGACTGCATATAGTTTCTACATATAGTCACAGATATTAATATCAAAGTGTTTGGTTTATTTTTAAATATATTTTGCCATGGCATGATAATGTTGATAAAATTAAGTTATTTTCAAAATAAATAAGACAAAAAGGAAAGATTATATATATATACAAAAATATATATATATATATATATATATATATATATATATATTTGTAGCTTGCAATGTGTGTTCTTATCTGTGAAAGGTTCTTTATTTTAATAAAATATCATGTGTTCTTGGCACATTGTAGGTTATCTCAGTTTTAGTCGGCTGCTACAAGCAGTCACAATGTCATAGCAATTAGACACTAATTCAGTAGCAGGATTCTAAATTACATTAATATCAAAAACCGCAAACCATGAAAGGCATTTGGGATATAGTGCATTCCATAAAGGGCTCTCCTCTATTCTCAGTGAAATAACACTTTAGTTTTACACTCTGGTGGCTAAAGGCTTGATGATATAAGAGTTCTACCTAATATAAATTGCATAAATCATACAAAATGTCCAGAACATCATGTTCTGTGGCTGGCTGATGAGAGCTGCATTGTTCTGCATTTTCCAAAAAAGAAATCCAGCTCCAACTATTTAATCTAAGAACACAGCCAACAACCCCTTACTATTAACTTGTATTCTATGCATTGTGCTGTCATCAGTAAATTATCACTTGCAGTAATATATTTAAATTCATTTTGACCTTGATAAGACAGAGATGTCTTATCCTATTGAATTTAGCATGCTGCTCATACCTTTGCCTTTTATCTACATTACAAAGTACTTGGCAACATGTGATTTTACTTGGAACAAACCTAAGTTTTTAAATTACTCGTGTCCTGTGTGATGATCTTCTGTAGTGATAAAGTGAAGACCACATACCCATTTGTTAGGACAATTTTTCTTTCAGCTTTTACTTGTAAAAAATAATTTGCTCTTTATGTGTTTTCTCATTCTCCAAATTTGTACTATCAAGATCCATTTTTCATCCTAATCTACTCAATTCCACCTCTGCCTTAAAAGGAAATAAAAATACCATTGCTACATAAATTTTCTGTGCAGAGCCCACCATCTAATTAACACAGAAGACAACCTCTTTCTATTAAGTAATGGTTTGTATGTCCCCAACATAATTCTTGGCAAGAGAAAGAAAAGCTCAAGAACTGTCACAGGATTCCCAGACACACTGGGAAAAACTGGGGCAGAGATTTTCATATTTGCAGGAGATGAGACAGACATTGCTCCTTGACAACCACTTATTAAAATTAATATGTAGTTTGAATCTTCAATTGGAGCAAAACAGCTTCATTAAACAAAAAAAACTGTATATGAAAACTTTCTGTCTAGGAAAAAATGATGCTAATGAGGAGGAGGATGAGTATCACACGGTTACATAGCAACATCCTCTAATTGTACTCCTACTCCATTCTCAACTTCAAATTTTCATCCACACATCACTTATTCAAAACCTTAACTTATTGCTAGCAAACTTTTATCTTCCCTGTATCACTTTTATCAGAGCAATGCAAATCTTGCCAAGGTCTTTGTTTATCTTGTTTTCCCCTATGGCAGTGGAATTACATACTCTAAACTATGTGGTTCAAATAGCTAGAGCTCATGCTGGTTACCAGCATAAACCAGGAAGCCACCATTTTTTAAAGAAACCATGCTGAGGTTTTTTGTTGTTGTTGTTGTTGTTGTTTTGTTTCATTTTTTGCTTGTTTGTTTGTTTTGCTAATGCTGAGTCAGAGTCAGGAAACATTCTCTTAGAGAAGCGGTGTATCTGCTAGCTACCAGCAAACAGAGTCTATTAGAAAATAAAATGTGGTTACCAAGAAGCCATGCTTGACTCTATTCTTTCGTGTCTAGAATTCTTTCCCAGGCTCTTCCAGATTTTACATGGATGTAGTGGACACATGTTAATGTGCCATTTGTAGGTGGAGACTACTCTTGCATTTCTTGGCCACTCATACCTGAGTGATCACACAGAAACTATATTAATTACAACACTGTTTGGACAATTATCTCAGGCTTCTTATTAACGAACTCTTGCCTCTTAAATTAACTTATTTCTATTAATCTATGTATCACTTAGAGGCTGTGGCATACTGGTAAAGGTTTCGCGATGTCTGTCACCTTTGGCAGATACTCAGTGTCTCCCTGACTTTACCTACTCTCTCCCTATATCTCTGTTCATATTTTACACCTGGCTTTATTCTGCCCTGCCATAGGTCAAAGTAGCTTTATTCATCAGCCAATAAAGCAACACATATACAGAAGGATATCCCACAGCATTGGAAGCCAACTACAGGTATACATCCATAAAGGTTGACATGAAGCTGCATATGCAGGACTTTTCCTCCAAGAAAAGTAAGGGGGTAAGGAAGTTGCACTTCCATCTTTGCTATACTTTTTGCCATTTCAGTACCTGAGCATGGGAAAGAAATGAAAGAGGAAACAAAAGATACCAAGAGTCCACTGTCCCTTGTATACTTGTTGAGAACATGTCTCATACCTACTGGTGAGATTCCCTGGCCTGGAGAGGAGGGGCCCACATTACCTATGCTGTATCTATCACTACTTAAATCTTTCTCTCATTCTATAAACCATGTATATACTTTGTTTTTCATAAATATGTTTATTATTTGATACTTGGCCAGTCACAGTGAACAACCTGTTTCTGATAGACGAAGGATATACCTTACTCACTTCATAAAATGGTTATGAGTGAAAACAATTGACTATCAAGGACTAATATTGAACATTGAAATAGCTTACTCTCACTTACATTAATTTATGGTACCATCCAGAGTCATGGCTGGTTACTGTACTCCTTAGCAACCTTATTCATAGGAGTAATATTGGCAGAGAGAATAAATTATGGGATAAAAACAGGTATGTGCTTAGAAAAACATTGGCCTTACTCTGAAATGCATAGATAACAGGAAGGAGTTTTAATAACTCTTCAGAATCATCTGGCTTAGATTTATTTTAAAATTTTCTAGTAACTGCAGAAATTAGATTGTAAGAAACAAAATCTAAACTTATTGAAAATTCAATAAGCCATTAAAATGTTTTAATGCAGAGTAATGTTGGCTAAAAGTAGAAGTAACAATAAGTAGGAAAATAATGTGTATAAATTGAAAAAAGTGGATACTAAAAGATGGGATAGATGACTAGTTTGAAAATGAGTTAATAATATAGATGGTGGATATTTGAGGAAATAGTAAAGATAAATTCATAAAATATTCAACTTTAGAACAATAAAATAGGAAGTTTCATTTAGAACTCATGCAGCCCGAAATATTAATTGTTTATTGGTAGGTTGTCATATTGTCAGCATTTTAGGTTATCTTCTAGCTCATGGAAACATCAGTAGGGCAGTGTGTGTGTGTGTGTGTGTGTGTGTGTGTGTGTGTGTGTGCGTGTGTGTGTGGAGAGAGACAGAGAGAGAGACAGAGAGAGACAGAGACAGAGAGAAAGTGGAAATGGGGAGAAAGTCATAGCATAATTTCAGACAAAAATATAGATTATGCATGGAGACAAACTATTACATATTTCAAAGCCAAATAAAGTTTTAAATTCAGTGGTGTTTGATATCAGCTTCCAAAAAAGAGCATATAGGTAGCAGTTCAGAAGAATATAGATTATATATAGTGTTTTATTTGTCTGTATAAAATATTTTTTCTTAATTTTTACTAAGCAATATCAAAATTTATCTTAAAGATTGCTCCTCTTCTTTCAAATTTTGTTATTAAATAAACTCTGTCTAGAAATAATCATGTAAAAAAACTACATTAACAGTTTTCATGGCAAACATTTAATTTTATGTCATCCTTATGTATTTTGCCCAACTTATTTTATGAATTAAATTCACTTTATAAATATGAATTTTGCTTAATCATATTTATCTTGCCAATATCCTTAGTGTTATAAATCTGCATAGTAATTAACAAAATTCTTGATGCCTGGAATATTTCAAAATGAATGCATTGTTAATTTTAACAGCATTAGTTTTTCAGGGGATAGCATAATATTCCTCATAAAACACTCAACTGATTTTAACTATGTGTTTTGACTTTCTACACCATATAAAAGAACAAAACAGAGATTATACAAAAATATTGGTTACCAAGTTTTAGAGGTAGAATTTTATTAGCCATAGCATATATAGAAAAATGTATGTGTAGCTACAGACATAGATACATTTATTAGGAAGTTGACTGCCATGACTAATTCCTAAGACTCTGAATAACTTGTGAAACACGAAGACCAACCCCGGGGCAGTTAGAGGCTGGATGCTGTGCTTAATTGTGTGTAAGATTAAGTGCAGTTCTTCCATGACCATCAGTTTCCTTGCTAAAGCAGCGTCCCTGCAGTGATCACGATGTTTTCTAATCACATTCAGTGACTTCCTATGCTTCAGACAATGAAATAAAGACCAATGGAGAAGAACTAGGCAAAATGAATTCACTGCTGTCAGGAGACCAGAAAATATGGAGAGACAATTGGTAGTGTGCTTCAGTTAATTCCCTTTACATTATGGTGTGTAGGAATATTACATGCCTAACCCATACACTATCAGCATATGCCTAAGAACCAACAGTAGATGAGCAATTGTCTTTAATTTCCCTATGCAACAAGGACTTTATTTCCTGAAAACCAGTATTTTATTACTATTGCTGCAATTCAGAAACCACCACTTCCTTGAATATCTATGTAGAAAGTTTCATTGAAATTAAATACTATTGACATGAATGTAGAGTACAAAGTTTAATGAATTATATATGATAATGTCAAAATTTAAAAAAATATAAAAATCAACATACATAATCTACTTTTAAGAAATAATTATAGAGTTACCTTCTCAATAATATATGCAAATATTTACAGATAATGTATATTTTTATGTGTATATATATGCACGAATGTGTACAAAACAGATAGTGTCAAAATAATTGTTTTTATTATATGATTATTTTGAGATAAATCATCTACTTTGAACAATCTTCTTTATAAAGTTTATAGTTGAAGTACAGAATTTATTTTTGAACAGAAGCTAAATGGAAGTGCTTCATTACCACACAGTCCTAGAGAACTGTACAACCGTCACTCATGATAAGCTTCACTGGATTGCAAAGTTTGGTGCTGTGGGATAATGTTCTTGTTCACTGTAAAGATTTGTCACTGGCATTAGTTTAATAAAATGCTGACTGGCCAGTAGCCAGGCAGAAAGTACAGGCAGGGAAACCAACTAAGAGAATTCTGGGAAGAGGAAAGACAAGAGTGTTAGTCACCAGCCAGATGTAGAGGAATCATAATGAGAATGCCTCACTGAGAAAAAATGATTACACATAAACAAGAATTATGGGTTAATTTAAGATGTAAGAGCAAGTTAATAATAAGACTAATATGCCTGAGCTAATAGACCAAACAGTTTATAATTAAAAGAAGCCACTGTGTGTTTCTTGGTACTGAACAGCTGCGGGACCAGGCGTGAAAACTTCCATCTGCAGTTTGGGGTCTGTATTGTCAGCGGTGGTGGCATCAACAAAGTTTACATATGACAACATAATTATTTTACTCTACATTTGCGATTCTCTATGGGAAATCTTTGAAGTGTCCTCATCAGGCAACCTTCTTATAACATATCATGTACATTCAGTCTGTTTCTTCCATTTTACATCTCAATTCTAAGGTTAATTTACAGTTCAGTTTTTAACCCCAGAATTAATTTTTAAGAAGGTTCTCAATTTCTACATATTTATGTCTACCACTTTCCCCCTTTCAAAATAATTGAGTTTATGATTTAATTAAAACATTTTTTCTACCAATTTTCCCTTCCCTCCCTTCCTACAAACCCTCCTACCAGCCTACTCTCCTCCAAATAAATGACCTCTTTTTAAAACTAATTGTTATTACATGCATATATGTATATGACCATATGTCCATATTTTCAAGTATAACCTGTTCATTTCATATAACACAACCTGTAAGTATGTTTTCAAGTTTGACTGTTTTACTCTGAATTAACAATCGCTGTGCTCTTCTCTGAGTAAGGCCACATCTCCCATTCCCAAAGAGCTATTATTTCCATATCCTAGTCACTGACTCATATACAATTTGCAATGAGGCCTGAAGTATGGGAAGCTATGTATGAATGAGACACAATGAATCATTTACTTATATTTTTCTATTATTAATAAAAATTCGTGAGTCAGATACTGAAGTAAAAACCTGATTCAAAGGAATGATCAACTGACTCTGCCTCTTCAGACTTCCCAGTTCAAAAAAAAAAAAAAATCCCTATCTTCCTGTGTGCCCCTGTCTGAATCCTCCAAAACCTCTATAGCTAATACTAGCCAACCAATTGATGACTGTGCCCTTTGATTTAAGGTAAACTTTATTATCAATCTTAGATTGTCAGTGCAAACAAATATCCCACAACAGTACAACAGCCTATCAACTGACAATGTCATATAGATGCAAAAAAAAATGAACGTGAATTTTCCAGTTACTCTAATTTCTTGATTTAGGTAAGTGACTCTGCCTATAGGTTTGCATTTTTATTGCCGTACATTTCAAATTTCATTAAGATTACTCATGACAAATCTTCAAATCTGAGTGTTTTATTAATACCACCATTCATTTCTCACACATCATTAAGTATGCATTTAGGTCAGGCTCACATTCATCTCGGTAATTTAATTGATTGAGGTGCTCACCTTACATCAAAAGTTCCACATTAGCAGTGGTAGACTTTAGCATAAAACTAAACAAACTGTGAACCTGAAAATGAGTTAGAAACAGGAATACTCTAGACACAGGATTCTTTAAGACAGAGATAGATGCTGATAATACTGTATGATACTATTTTCTAATTAGCTGAATTGCACTGAAGTCCGCGCAGTAGATGAACACAGGCATAGCCCACATTTGAAGCAGGCTTAACCCCTGAGTCAGTGTCTCCAGCAAGGAAGCCTGATTATTTACCCACTCCAATGCAAAATAAGTCCTTTGTTTTCAAACAAGTTTTGCCTTTAAAGGCTACTGATCAAAGAAGGAAAAAGTAGCCTTTATAGACTCGTGCTTAAACTTTCAATGTCCTTGCATTAGCTAAAAGTTTCAATAATATTTTCCATTACAGACTCACTCTTTGAAGACACTAGATCTTTGTAGATGAAATTGGGAGCACATATCCTCACTGGTTATCATTTCCTTTAAAATAAAGTAAGAAATTTAAATCATTTCCCAGTGATGATAAGGTAAAATATGCGGTACATAAATGATATTTTAAACTGGGAGTTGATTAAGCCTAAAATGTTATTTTAGCATATATTCTGGAAAAAAAAAGAAATGACGGATTTCCATTTTCCTGTGATGTTAAGGCATAATACTATAATCTCACTATGTCCCTTCATTTTCCTGATTTTGTGCAATTGTGACTTTGCCTATGTGTTAAAATACAAAAATGCAGGGCAGTGATCAAAGTCCATCATAGATTTTTTGTGATATTATTTTAAAGCACAATGAAATTTGCGAGAAGCATGTGAGATGCTTTAATTCTTATGAAAACTAAATTTTTTTATGAGTGATTTCTAAATCCATTTCTATGTAGGCACAAATGTGGAGTGAACAGAGGCACAGAGATGGGCCAGCAATGCTAGCTTGATGCTTGAAGTGAGCTGATAATCTTCGAAGTTTCAGGGAAAGACCATGACAAACAAAAGCTTTGTTAGTCCTTCCTGGGCCTTGTATATACCTCTGGCCCCACATCACACTGACCCCTGATAATTTCTAGGGTTCCTCACATTGACTAGAATATAAAATAAGTTGTTCCTTTGCTTATCTACCTTTAATTTTCTTAATGATTTCAGACAAACAAATGGAACATTAACTCCACAATTAACTTTAGATACTCTGTAATACTTTTGTTAAAATGGTTATGTAACTTATACATGAGGATCACTCTTTTACAGATTTTACCATTACAGGCTATTGTTACTAAAGTTAGTAAAAAGAATTTGACCACATATGGACTAAGTTGTTGTTATATTTTTTATTCCTTGTATTTTATATTTATTTATAAAAATAAATTCAATTCTTCTTTGTAAAATTTAAAAATACCTAATAAAGAAGTTCATTACCAATTGACAAATTTTATTTATTCACACTAGATAAAAAATAGTCTAATTCTCAAATCTTATTTTGGATCATTAATGTAAAACATAAAACCTCATATTTAGTGTAAAATCACATAAGGAAGGAAGCACATATCAGAAATAAAATATTATAATAATTTATGTATTAATTTCTTCATCAAAGCTACCATTATTTTCAATATCATGATCTGGGTTTTCTGTCAGACATATGCATACATAAAAATTACTCATATTTATATTTTAGTAAATACAGTGGTTTCACAGATGGTACTCAAGTATAAAGTATTGCCTTGATAGAAGAATGCAGCATGCTGCAGACTCAAGAATTCAGGTAATGTTGCAAGTATAGTAAATTGATCTCCACACGAACTAAGAAGATAAAAAATCCATTGACAAAAAGATGAGATGAAAACTAAAGAAGTGACATTAAAGTGATAATATAAAAATAACATAACACTATACTTAAATCAAATTTATAAAAAATTACTTTGCATTATAAGAATCATAACTGATAGAGTGAAGCTTTGACTTACTATTTTATGAATCAATCCTTGACAGAGGAGCATAGATGTAGATTAGGAAAGGTGCTGATAGGTGTTTATATGGTCAAGGACAAGCTCTCCCAAAATATGGCATCAGGAATACCCAACATTTAAGCTGAAAGAAGGCCAAAATGGCAGGAAAAAAATATTTTCATTTTCCACTGGATTTGTCCCATGTGCAAGAACCCCAAGGTTCCTCTATCATCATGAACCAGAAAAGGGATAAAAAATGATATAAGGTCTTAAGGAGGTAGATAGAGTTAGTGGAATACTTGTGGCACTAACATAGGAAGGAGGCCATTGTAGAAAAGAGATCCGCAGGGCAAAATCAAGCATTAGGGGATCGGTGTGGCTGTAGAGACAAATAAGATCAAAGTATGTATGAAAATGTCACAATGAAACCCATTGCTTTGAATGCTATCTATAAAAATAAAGAACTTTTAAAAAAATTTTCCAGTCTTTTCTTCAAAAATGATTGGAAGTGTGTTTTTCTATTGTACCCTGCAAGGATGAATACAGACTGTAAACATCAGAAGAAACTAAGCAATGAGCTCTACAGAATTCTGTTTGCTATTATTAGATTATATCCCTTGTATCCAGCCATGCTTCCATATGCCTGTCCATTGTCCAATAAGTATTTATATATATAGTTGTCACTTTCTGTATTCATGAAAAAAGCCTCCTGTATCAAACAGGACTTACATTAAATAAATTTACATGGTTTTATTTTGTTTTTAATCTGCCTCACCTAGGAGTAGAACAGTGACTGGGAGAAGACTATGATTTGCCCCATGCCTTCTAAACCCATGGTTTGTATCTGTAGCTGATGAGAAACCCTAAAATTTCTAAGAGGAATGAGGAAAATATGCAATGACATTTTAATTCCCATCTCTCCTAAACACATGAAAAATTTTCACAGACTTACACATTTGGGGTTTTGTTGTTAGTTTATTTTTAACTTCTATTGTATGAAAGTTTATACTTATATCCTTTTAGATTTTGAAGAACAGTTGCATTAACTATGAGTTTCCAGTGAGCAATAGACACTGCCAAGATGGATCATTGTGAGGAACATATACTTTTCATCTTCTTTTAATGTGATGATATTATGAAAGTAAAGTTACATATACATATTTAGGCCTAAAATCCTAAGCCACCTATAATTAGAGACCAATAAATAGATAAATATGCTTGTTATATTGTCTTAGTCAATGTTCTATTCAGGAGAAAATAGATCATGATTACAACTCTTTTTTATTTTAGTTTATTTTTTTAATTTCTTTTCCACAGTTCCCCTCCTGCCCCTCCTCACCCCTGCCTCCTACCCCAACAAATTCCCATGTACTCCTTCCAATGGTACAACAACTCTTATAAAGAAAGCATTTAATTTGGAGTTCAATTATACAGTTTTAGAGATTTTAGTCCATTATACTCATGGTGGCAGGCTGGAGACATGTTGCTAAAGAAGGTAAGAGTTCTACAACCAGATCAACCACCAAAAGAAAGAGAGAGACTTTGGGGTTGGAAGAGTCTTTTTGAAACCTAAAAGCCCAGCCAAACTGTCACACTTCCTCAACAAGCCCACACCTGCTAATCCATTCAAGTGGTGCCACTCTGTGGTGACCAAGTATTTGAATTAATGAGCCTATAGTGGTCATTTTCATTCAAACCAATGCATTTCATTCCCTGGCCTCCATAGGCTTATACCCATATCATAATTCTAAATATAGCAAGCTCAACTTAACATGTCCTCATAGTCTATCAGAGTCTCAACACTGTTTAAAAGATCAAGTCTTGCTTGGTGGTGGTAGAACATGTCTTTAATCCCAGCACTCAGAAGGTAGATACAGTTGGATCTCTGTGAGTTTGAGACCAGCCTGGTCCCTGTCTACAGAGTGAGTACTAGGATAGAATACAAAGCCGTGAGAAACCCTGTCTCGAAAAGCCAAAAAAATTAATTAATGTCCCTTTGAAATTCATGGCAGTTTCTAACTATATTTCCTGTATAATCAAATCTCAAGGCAAAGTATATATTTCTAACATAAAATCATACAGAATATGCATGTTCTATCACAAAAGGAAGGAAAGGAAGCTTAGTGACGAAATACTGGGCCAAAGCCCCAAAACCAGTTGAGCAAACTCCGACCTCTTTATCTCCAAGTCTAAGTTTAGATCTTCAACTCTTATCAGCTTTAATTATGGCAACATATATTTTTTATAATATTGTCGACCTACTTCATCTCTAAACACATTTTTCTTATGCATTCTCTAAAAGTGTGACTTTCCAAAGTAGACACCTACAGGGGCTTGTTTATAATGCTAGAGACATTTTGCCTTTGACAGGGAAAGGTGTGGGTACTGGAAGTGTGTGTATACTTAATTACATCTCTCCTTACACATTCTAAATAACTTGAATTCTAGCTATCGGAAATAACTACAAAAGACATTAATCACAACATATGTTATCAAGGATAAAAAGAGTTCTATGATCCTGAGTTAGACAACAAAGAACAATATGGAATAAAACTCATTCAGCATCCATTTCTGTATGTTTGATTTTAACTGACTTATATCTTGTATACTGTATATATGCCATATGCTTATGCATGCATCTTTAAGCATAGGAACTGTACAAGTTGAATATCTACCTTAGATCTCTTTGGTATATACCGTACTAGTTACTGTATATGGAGGTGAGCAGAAGAGAGAACAAGTAAGATTTTGTTTTATCATATTAACTCCTCCTAACTTAAAGGAAATAGATATAAATGGAGATTGCTCCTATGTTACCTGGCAGCCCAGACCAAAATAATCACACAAAAACTTTATTAATTAGAACACTGTTTGGCTAATGACTCAAACATATTTCTAGTTAGCTTTTACATCTCAAAGTAAGCCATTTATATTCACATATGTATCGTTATGAGGTTGTGGCCCACTGGTAAGGTTCTGGTATCTTTCTCCTTCAGTAGCTACATGGCATCTGTCTGATTCTGCATCTTTCTACCTGCATTCAGTTTAGTTTTCTCACGTAGTTCTTTCTGCCCTGCCATTGACCAAATCAGGTTCTTTTTTAACCACTGGTAATAAAACATATTCATAGCATATAGAGGGGAATCCCACTAAATGGATGACTCTGAAACCATTTGCCCCTGAAAGCTTTTGTCCTACTTTTGTGCTGTAGTGGATTTATGTGTGTGTGTTGTATTTCACTTGCGTTTGCTTTGGGTAGATACCGTGAGGATGGGTGATCCAGTAGTTACTGGAGCATGAGCAACTAATGAGTGCTTTAAGCACTGGATAAAATGATAACTCTTCCCCAAGCCACTATTACCTGTCCTCATAGAGGATGAAGACCCCTCCTCCCTTCATGAGTAAGTGCTGAAGAGTCCAAGATTGTTCATTTTTTATTCAAGTAACCACATTGCAGTGAGTCCATCAGTGTCAATGCAATGTCCAGACGACACTGTTTCACAGAACTCTTTCTCAATCTTTGGTTCTTACACTGTGTCTGTCATCTCTTCTACAAAGTCCCATGTTGCTTATGTGAATGATCTATGTAGATAGCCTGTGTGGGACTGGGCATTACAGTCATTGGTTCTATGTGTTTTGATAAGTTGTGAGTGTTTGTACTAATAACCATCCACTACTTAACCAAGGTTCCCCACTGAGAGCTGAGAGCTTCGCTAAGACAGTTCGAGTCTATGACAATATTGCAAAACAATAATAGCCGATTATTCACTAGGACTTAAGAATTCCTCAAGCACAGATTTTTGCCAAGGCTACAGCATCAGAAATAAATTCAATTAGATATCGGTTTGTTAGCCCCATAACCTCCTTGCCACTACTGCACTAATGAGAGTATCGCTCCAGGTTGTTCATTTTTGTAGGTCATAAAATTAACATGTGGGTAAGAATGTTGATGAGTTTTAATTCCAGCAGCCTAGTAACCTGGCCATAAGGGAGGAAGACTGTAGTTAGCCATGTACTAAAACTAAATAGTGCTGGGTCTTTAGTAGCGGGATCTTACGATAAAGTACTGTTGGGAAACCAAGAACAATCACAACAGAAGTGTTTGGAGGGGTCTGTAGCAGCCCCAAACAAACAACTCCTAGGAAAATCTACAAATGGGACTGAGATTTTTGTTTAGTAATCTGTCTTCTGAAATAATTATCCTGCCATGTAGAGTACCTCTGTTCAAAACTCTTCCTAAAGACTATATTCCCAAAGAAGTCCACAAAATAACAGATTTCCACATATTTCCTATATATCCTTAATGTCAATTATTCCTCCCCTGTTCCTTCTCTATATCACTCTCCCCTCAACTCTCCTCACCTGATCTCTAACACCAATTTTCACATTCAATAATCATGTTTTATTTTTCTCATGTTCTCAGAGAGAAAAAGTTTATAAGGCTGAATTATTATTTGTAACAGTATTTATTCTTTCATCTACTGCAGAATTTGTCTACATCTTTATATATCACCATGTAGATGGCACATAATCATCCATCATTTTAGAAATATGCACCCTGTTACCTCACTTGTCTACCTTGGACCCAGAATTTTCTGAAGACAAAGTATGATTTCAAACTCTTTTTTTCATGTGATACCTATCATATGTACAATCCCAAGCTGATGTAGAAAAATAAGGAAATTAATAACTTTCATTGCAATTCAAGATAGCCACGTACAAGGATATTGTTTTGTAATAATTTCCTTAGCTGTTTTAAAAATGAGTTACAGATTTTTACAAAGTTTTCAAGATGTATTTTATAAAAGGAGTCTTGGCTAAGTGAACAACAACAAGAATATTTCACTTTGAAATTTATATTGAATAATCTTTTCTAGATGTTCTAAATCTTCAGCAAGCCATGATACAGTATGTACTACAATCTTAAAGTCACTGCTGTTTCTACTAGTGATAACTCTTTTACACAAAATATTCCTAATACATAAAACAGTATTCACATTTATTATATGATGTTGTAGGAAGTCCACTTGTTTGTTTCCAGCTGCTCAGCCCAGAAATAATCACACAGAAACAATATTATTTGCAATACTGCTTTGCCAATAGCTTAAGCATATTTCTGGTTAACTCTTATATCCTAAACTAGCCCATCTCCATTAATCTGTGTATCACCATGAGGCTGTGGCTTACCCGGAAAAGTTCCAGTGTCTGTCTCTGGCGGGGTTACATCACTTCTTTAAATTCCGCCTTCCTTCTCCCAGTATTCAGTTTAGTTTTCCCCACCTACCTCTGTTCTGCATTGCTATAAGCTCAAGCCAGCTTTCTTTATTCATTAATTGTAATCTCATCATACAGATGAGATTACCACATCTATATGGCCTATGGTCTTTTTCTATTAACGTGACCATAAAGAAATCCCACTATACTTTTCATTTTTCATATTTTATGGGATCTACAGGATGAAATCTAATATACTAGGAAAAGCTATTATAACTTTATATACAGATTAAGATGTCATATATCTTGTAGGCAGTTTCTTATTCTAAGAATAATACAAAGTGCTCCATATTAAATTGAACTTTTCATGTGATATCAAAGTGAAAATAACTGAATTGATTTTCAAGAGGAAATTGTGTCCCCAGAAATGATCTTCACATGTAGCGTTTTTCTGTTTCAATGTCACATTCTTTGCTGGAGAAACAAGAATATCCCATTGGGTTTCAATATTTTGGCACTAGCAATTGCATGTGAATACAAATGCAAGAATATTTCAGCTTAGCAGTATGGGGATCCTGACAACTCCTCATAGTCACATTCACATTGAGCTCTAGCACATTTGAGCTGTAAAGGTTAAAATTATCTTCTGAACGAGTATTCCCTTCCCTTTGACAAAGCCTTATAATAAAAGAACAGTTTGAATTTGTACAGAGCAGGATCCTGAGGGAAATAATGAGCTCATTGAACCGCTTTACACCAGAGTAATCTGGAGAGAAACACGAGTCAGTACTTTCTAAAACATGATCTATGAGCTTCCTTGAAACAACTATTCTCTTTTGGATAAGATGAGCCTACAGACTAGGATCAGTATCAGATTAACACCAATAACCAAAATTATCCTAAAAATTACCCTGAAAGACATGGTCTATAAAGTGGCGCGGAGAGTTGCTTACTTGTCACTTTCGTTAAAAACAGACCTGGAAAGCACAGTCCTTGGAATAATGGGATTTGAAAACATCCTTTACTTCTAAGCATGTTTCCTTTACAGGCCTTGTCTAGAACCTAAACCCAAACAGTAACAGGTATCAGTGGCTTCACATTCTAACTTTGACTGCGTTTGCAGAAAAAAAAAAAAAATGCCCTGTGAAGTAAACAAAAGTAAGCCTATTGGAATAAGAAAAGAAAATCAGAAGTGGATACTTCCTCAGTGGCCGTGCCCCTTCTGATTTATATTTACACAACCTTTTAATACAACATAATTTTGCTAGACATACATTTATCTATAAGATATGCTTTCAGAACTAATTATAGTTAAGCTCTTTGTTTGGCAATAAGAACAAAACACCTTTTGAAGGACTTCCAGACATAAAGTAAGAATAATTTTTATTAAAGTAAGTAATGTAAGCCCTGAAAAGTCACGAGTCCAGTAGTAATACTATCTTTCTGCTTATCACCCATATTAACTGCATTAGCACTGCTCCCCATTTCTTAACCAGAAAATGTTTGCCCTTACTGTTTGTCTCTTACTGTTGTCTTTAAATGATTTATCACTGTTTTTTAAACTAATATATAAACTTTGTTGTTGATCAATCCTAGATTTAATTTACAATAATGTTGAATTTAATATGTCAAGTGTTCTGGAGATTTTCAACATGTTTGTTTTATTGAATCAGAGAGTAGGGATTTAAGGTGAAAACTGTTATGGGTATTGACTTTGTAAATAGTAATAAACCTGTTCTCCTGATCAATGATAATTTCAATAATAGAACTCTGGTGATGAAATGACATAGAAACTGTAAGAATATCTAGCTCCAGGTAAAAAGGAGGAGCCTAAGAGGGACACACATGGAAGATACCAAGAAAGGGAAATAGTTAAGATATCCTGAGCAAACTGGGAAGGGGAGTAGAACAGAAGGGATGGGGCATGGGAACATGAGGGTTCCAGATGGCCAAGTTGAGGGATGCACAGAGAAGGGGAACAATAAAAGAGGTACCTTGACAGATGGAGCCATTGTGGGGTTAGGGAGAAACTATGTGTTCGGGAAATTCCCAGGAATCCATGAGGATGACCCCAGCTAAGACTCCAAGTAATAGTGGTGAGGGTACCTGAACTGGCCTTCCCATATAATGAGATTAGTGATACTCTAATTGTCATCATAGAACCTACATCCAGTAACTGATGGAAGCAGATGCAATGATTCACAATCAAGCACTGGGCAGAGTTCTTGGAGCTTAGTTGAAGAGAGGGAGAAGGGATCATATGAGCAAAAAGAGTCACGTTCAAGACTGGGAAAAATACAGAGACAGCTGACCCCTGCTGGTGGTTGTTTAGGGAATCTGGACTGACAGCTGGAGATCCTGCTGGGACCAAGCTAAGCCCTCTGAATGTGGGTGACAGTTATGTGGCTTGATCATTTTAGTGGGGGTAGTAGTGGGACCAGTACTTATCCTGGGTGCATGATGTAGTTTTTTAGAGCACGATGGTACGATACTTTGCTCAGTCTTAATACAGGGAGGAGGGGCTTGGTCCGTCCTGCCTCAACTTGGGAAATTAGCCTTTGCTGACTTCCTCTGAGGAGTGGAGGGAGAGTAGGATAGTGGAAGGTGTGGGTGAGAAAAGTGGAGGGAGGGGGAACTGAATGCAATATTAAAAATGTTTTACATAAAAATGAATATCTAGCTCCTTTAAAGACATCATCCCACATTTTATGCCTGCAGTAAAACATTCTCTGTTGACTAGAAATTGCTACAAATTGATTGGATATTTTCTTTTTTTTATATTTAAAAATTTCCATCTCCTCCCCTCTTCCTCCCCCTTCCCTCCCCTCCCCTTCCCCCAAACCCCCCTCCCTCCCTTTTCAGGCCAAGGAGCCATCGGGGTTCCCTACTCTATGTTAAGACCAAGGTCCTCCCAACTCCCCCCAGGCCCAGGAAGGTGATCAACCAAGCTGAGAAGGCTCCCACAGAGCCTGTCCATGCAGAAGAGTCAAAGATCAGCGCCTTTGTCCTTGGCTTCTCTGCTGTCAGCCTCCACCGTCAGCCACATTCAGAGAGTCTGGTTTGGTCTCATGTTCCATCAGTCCCAATCCAACTGGAGTTGGTGATCTCCCGTTAGTTCTGTCCCACCGTCTCCATGGGTGAACGCACCCCTCACGGTCCTGACTTTCTTTCTCATGTTCTCTCTCCTTCTGCTCCTCATCAGGACCTTGGGAGCTCAGTCTGGTGCTCCAATGTGGGGCTCAGTCATTTTCTGGATATTTTCTGTTCTATCCTATTTTAAATAGCGTACATTTGCTGTGAACCACTAGATCAGTGGTTTTGTTCATTCTCTCCTGCACTCTTCAGCATGATTTAGAAGATCATTCCTAACATCAGTAATGGACAATGACATCCCTGGAGTTGTTTGGCAAATATAAAGTTGATTTGAAGACAGCTTTATATTTGAAGAGCACTTTCCAGTTTATCAAATACAAAATAGAAATACTTTTCTGTTTACAGGTTCTTAATAAGGGTCACAATTATTGTAGACAATCTGAATGGCTATAAAGTACATCCTTTTATGAATTTTTCAGAAAAGAAGATTAACATGAATATAGTTTAATTATATTGCTGTCTTTATTCAAAATTTTATCCCTTGGGCAACTTAATGAGATCTTGCTGTACACAAATTTATAGATAGAAGCAATTGAAAAGGTACTTCAAAATTAGCTCCAATTATAAGAAGGTGCTTTCCTTTAGATTAAAAATTCCATTAGTGCAATAAGTATAAATCTGTAGGCAATAACCATGTTTTCTGGATACTCTCTCTATATAAGATCATCTAATGAAGTGACCTTGAGTTACTAATTTAAAACATTATATGACTCAAAGAGCAGAGAGAACAGAGTATAAGTATAAAATGTATTAGGCTATTTCCAAGTCAAGTCAAGCAAAATGCAACTAAAAATATATGATTTATTTAATGAAGTAAAATCCAACATTTAGTTTTATAACCAATGGTACCATGATAAGTTAGAGTATACTCATGCATAACATATGATATAGCCATGAACACATGAAAATTACCTCTACATGTAAAGCATTGACAATATTAGCTTAAATATTTTATAAATGAAGTTAATCACAAAAGGTTAGTCTCACAAAAAATATTCTATAACCAATTAAGATATTAATTACTTTTAAGATTAATAAGTATTATTAATAATTAAGTACCTCCTAAACACTGAGGTTAGGAGATGGTGGATATTGAGGTTATATTGATTTTCTTTTAAAATATTTATTTTTATTTATTTTGCATGTGCCTGTGTTTGTGTGTGTTTTGTGTGTTTGTCTGTGTATGTGCAACTGATTTTAAGTGCCTCCAGTGGCCAGAAGAGGGTGTTGCATCCAATGTAGCAATAGGTGTTTGTAACACTGATGCTGGAAACCAAACTCATGTTTCAAAAGAGCTTCAAGTGCTTCTTAATGTTCAATCTAAGTAATAAACATAGCATGTTTCTACTCTACCAAAAGTACATTAAATGTGTATAAATAATTAGTATATTATTTTGCATTATTATTATTTTATTATTTGACATAAAAGATTTTAATCAGGAATGGTCTTGAGATATAATCATCAAATCAATGGTGTAAGGAATATGTTGGACAAATTACAACACTTCAATGAAAGATACCCTGATCTGTGATTTCTGAAAGCCACGTTGCAACTCTTGGAAGGATAAAGCAGTGAAAAGAGTTAACTTTCAAATGACTTTTAACTTTTAAAACAAAACGAATGGTATTTTATTTGTACTTTAACATCTTAATGAGAATTTGATAGTGAAAAGGCGTTTAAATTTAGATTGGGGGCATTTCTATGTTTTTTATTCTCCATTTACTTACTTACTTATGTATTCCCTTTTATTAAAAATAGATTCTTTTCTCATACAATTTATCCTGGTTGCCATTTCTCCACCCTCAACTCCCCTCAATTTCTTCCCTACCTCCTCTCCCCATCCTGACCCATTCCCTTTCTGCCTCTCATTAGCAAAAATAAACTTCTAAGATAAAACAACAAAATAAAACATAACACAGAGAAAACCAAAACCAGCATATCAAAGTGAGATAAGGCAAACGAACAGATGAAAAAGAATAAAACTAAGACCTTGCCCGAGAGTCAGAGAGCCATTCATTTAAACACTCGGGGAGTCCCCATAAAAAGTAATAAGCTAAACACTATCATATATAAACAGAGGGTGTGGTGCAGACCATGAAGGCCCTGTGCATGCTGTTTAAGTCTTTGTGAGTTCATGTGAGCTTCATTCAGTTAATTTAGAAAGCCTTGTTCTTTCATGCTGTTCTCCATCCCCTCTGACTTCTTCTACACTCTTCCCACCTCCTTTTCTGTGGGATTCCTGAAGTCTGAGGGAAGGGATTTGATTAAAATATTCCATTAAAGGAACTGTTTTTGTCCCAACCCTAGCGCTCTCTCTCTCTCTCTCCTCTCTCTCCTCTCTCTCTCTCCTCTCTCTCTCTCCCATCTCCTCTCATCAGATCTCTCGGCTCGTCGCTCTCTCCCTCGTCTCTCTCTCTCTCTCTCTCTCTGTGTGTGTGTGTGTCCCTGAAAAATTTTTGGGCTGATTGTCTCTGTGTTTGTTCCCATCTGCTGCAGGAGGAATCTTCCCTGTTAATAGCTAATTAAGGCACTCGTGTGTGGGTATAGCATAATAATATGAAAATTGAGAAGTCGTTTGATCACTATTTTATTCATTTTTAAGACAGTGGTATTTGGTTTTACCCTAGGTCTCTGGACTATTTAGTCTCTGGTTCACAGTCACCTAAACAGTGTCAGAAATGTTAATTACTTTTTTACTTGTATATCTTTATTAAATTTATCATTTGATTTTCTTTATTATTTCATTTTATGATATTTCAGAACCACTGATCAAATGAGTTTTGTAAGTGAGAGGAATTTTATTTGAAATTTAATAAAAATATATGGAAGAATGTCCAGTCATGGACATGGTGTCAATTGTTGATTCAATGAACATCATATTCTGCACTGTCTCAAAGATAACATAAAACATATTGAAATATAAATCCTCAAAAGACTTAAAATATGGGACTTTGAAGTAGGAAAACCTATTTTCGGTTGTTGGTCTTCTTTAGTGAACAGCATACATCACGCAGACTTACCCCTTTGAACTAAGCCCATTTGGGATGATATTTTTAAGTAAAAGGAAAAACTCAACTATCCATGCACATTTTGTACTTCAGGTAAATATGTCATTCCTTCCAGAACTGGGGTGAGTAAGGGGTTAAAAGTAAAATATAAGCTTACACTTGTTTTAAAAAAAAAATCAAGGAAAGCTTCCTTTAAAGCTCAGCATTAAATACTGTGTGCTTTATTCTTTGTTCTTTCTCATAGTTCAAGATGCTCACATTGTTCTGTGTAATGAAACATTTAAGTCATTTATCTGATGCTACCACTCACCTGTCTTGTACATACTCAATTGTAATTGAACAAATGACATAATCTGTAATTTTCAGCAATCATGGGAAAGTAAAAAAAAATATGACAGAGGATTCAGTTTACTTCTTGATTCACACATTCTATAATCTCTACAGTTAGTTTCCTAAGAAAGATGAAATAAGCAGAATAAGGAAGATAAAATAAGGAGAATAAGAACTAAACTTGCCTGTTTTTACCTGTATGTTGCAACTTTCAGTGCAAAATAGTAGTAACTCCAGAAAGGGAAGTTTATGCTTCCAGGAATACCGTCCCTTCTTACTGTTTTGAAGAAATTATTATTTGAATGGTCAACATGGTTTCTGGAGATTGTCATGGTTACTCAGCTACCATCTCTAAAAATAAATGCCAGAGAAAACTACCAGGTAAATATGTTGGGGAATATTATTTTAAGGTGTGTGACTTCTGTTTATGCTGCATTTGTTTAACTCTATGAAACTATGATTCTTTGCCGGTATAAAATACCTGATGTTCTAATAAAGAAATGATCAGCCAATAGCAAGAGAGGAGCAAGGATAGATGGGGCTGGCAGACAAAAAGTATAATTTGGAGGAGAAATGAGAAGAAAGGAGAAAGAGGAGAAGAGGACACCAGGGGCCAGTCACCCAGCTACACAGCAAACCATGGAGATAGACGTAAAATGAGGTATACAGAAATAGAGAATGATAAAGTCATGAGGCAAAAAGTTAACAGGAGAATTTAAGATAAGACAAACTTGTCAGAAACAAGCCAAACTAAGGCTGAGCATTCATAATTAAGGAAAAGCCTCCATGTGTGATTTCTTTGGGAACTGGGTGGTGAGCCCCCCAAAAAGTCAAAAGAGCAAAATCTAGTACAACATCATTAGATAAATTTGGCCAGCTATTTGGAACTTCCCAGTTAAAGGATAGGAAAAGTTTCTACATTAACCCTCTGTAGTGTGACTTCACTGGGAATTCTGGGAAAAAAATGTTTGTTCACTCCAGGAAGGATGCTGCCATTAAAATCAATCTTGATGGACCAATGAATTTCCTAAGGTTAGTTAGGATGAGGGGTTCTTACAAGAGTTTTGGTAACTCAAAAGACAGATAAGGTGTAATTATTTAGGGTGACAACTTAGGAAAGCAGGACCTGGTAGTATCTGCAACAACCTGCTGGCAACTCCTCCAGATGTCTATCTCTCAGTACACTACTTTTATCTAGGGAGGGTTCTTGGGCATTTTTTAAGTTTTAGGAGCTTCCAAAGAATTTTGTTTTCTTAGTTTTCCGAGTTTTATTGGCCTTCCTCTTTATGTCAGGACGGAATGTTCCTACTAAGAGATAATAGCTTCACAAGTTTATGATCAGGATGCTAAACAGGTAGAACCTCAATCATGAGGTACAGGAAACTGTTTAGTTCGTGGTCAGGAAGTAAATGACATAGGTGAATGCCACTACCTCCTTTAATGTCATGCCTTCAATGACCTAACAATCTCCCAGTAGTCTCTCCCTCCTAAATAGTCTATGGTCTCAGAGGTGTACTACCACGAATATCAAAACTTTAACATAAATGTCTCTGAGGGGCCACATACTACCTTCATGATCTTTGTGTCTCCCTAAAAGTACAACCAATGTAGAATCTCCACAATTTTAAATCATGAATATCACAAATATGCAGAAAAATAAACAAAGAAATGACAGCTATCAATTCCATGAATATCTTATCTGCCCATGCTCATTCTTTTTTTTTTTTTTTTTTTTTTTTTGGTTTTTCAGGACAGGGTTTCTCTGTGGCTTTGGAGCCTGTCCTGGAACTAGCTCTTGTAGACCAGGCTGGTCTCGAACTCACAGAGATCCGCCTGCCTCTGCCTCCCGAGTGCTGGGATTAAAGGCGTGCGCCACCACCGCCCGGCTTCATTCTTTAATGCCAAATCAACTTCATTGCAAAGCAAAAATTTGAAGAGAATTACTAACAATTTAAAGGTAGAGACGTCAAAATACACATATAATACATATTTACACACATTGTTGTTATGCCATGTTCCATACAATGTTTCAAACATAGATATATTCAAATACAGAGTCACAACTATGTTCTAAAAGATCATAGAAAACTATAGGAGTTGCAGTGCCAAAAGGAAAAAAAATGACTCAAAATTTAGAAGTTATGCTGAGCCTATACTGTATAAAATGCTCTGTATATGCCAATGACATCTTCAACACACCAGAAAAACACAGTCTAAGAAAGACTTACTAAGTAAGGCTTTTCAAACCAAATCTCTGTTGTGATCGACATTGACAAGACAAAGAGTAATCACTGATAAGGTAAATATTTGAAAAGATAAATGAAACGGTATTTATATCCAAATTATAAAAGCTCTCTAAAACTGAATAGTAGTAAATCTAAAGAGAAAAATAGAAAAGGACCCAAATAGACATTTCATCAAAGACAATCTATAATCCTGGGATGATGGTAAGTGCGTATTAAGAGCTAATAACAGAGGAGGCCAAGAAGAAGAGTGTAGAGTTGCAGGTTCTTTTTCCAAACAAACAGATAAACAATAAATAAATAACACACAAATGTAAATAAGTATTTGAATTGAAAAAAATGTTCAACATTATTTGATATTGGATAATTTCATATGGAAACATGGAAACAAATGCTATTCAGCTTTAGGGGTGAAATTGATAAGAAACACACTCTTTTCCAAATATATAAAGAACCTCTATGCACCAAATAAACTTGGACCAATGAAAGAATCAGCATCTGTATTTCCTCTGTCACACTCAGAGTCCTCAGTTCTTGTATTCTCTCCAGGGAATTCGGCCAAGCATGACTCTCTAGGCTGGTATTTTAAATGAACTTCATGCGGCCAAGCCTCATTTGTATTTGTTCTCTGGTTAAAAAGCAAATAAACTCATTTCAGAAGCATGATGTGTGACCTGAAAATATCAACTTCTTGCCCTTTCTCCCCCTTTGGTGATGCAGATACTTTGTCATATAGCTGAAGAATGTAATTGTAGCAGGGATACAGGGTATGCCATCTGTAGCATCCTTCATCAAATAAGATTTTACCAAAGAAAAAAATGATCTTCAGCTTTTATCTGGCACAGATTCTGACTGCTGACAGGCAGTAGCTGCATCAATGTCATAATATGTTCTGGATCATTACCAATCATGGCTTTTTTTCATCATTTTTAAAATTTATTCTACATACTGACCACAGTTTCCCTCTCTCCTCCTGTTCCCTTCCCCCACCCACCTCCTTTCTATCCATTCCCATCCACTCTTCCTCCACCTCCATCCACATGGGTTAAAGCCCCCCATGAGAGTCAACAAAGCATGGTATATCAAGCTGAGGCAGAACCAAACTCCTCCTTACTGCATCAAAGTTGAACAAGGAATCTCAACATAGGGAATATGTTTCAAAGAGCCAGCTCATAGGCTGGTTCTGGTCCCACTGCTTGGATCCCATGGAAGACCAAGCTGCACAGCTGTCACCCAGATGCAGAGGGCCTAGGTCGGTCCCAAGCCTAGCTGTCTGTCCTGAGTTTGTGAGCTCCCACAAGCTCAGGTCATCTGTCTCTGTGGGTTTCTCCATTATGACCCTGACCCCGCCCCCTTGCTCATATAATCCCTCTACACTCTCTTCAACTGTATTACCGGGGCTTGTTCCAGTGCTTGGCTGTGAATCTCTGCATCTACTTCCCTCGGTTACTAGATGAAGGCTCCTTGATGACGATTAGGGTAGTCCCCAATCTGATTACACAAGAAGTCCAGTTCAGGCATCCTCTCCTTCTAGGTGTCTTAGCTAGGGTCATTCTTGTGGAATCCTGGGGGATTCCCTGGCACCAGGTTTCTCTCTAATCCTATAATAGCCCCCTCTTTTAAGATATTTTTTCATTACTTTACCCATCCTTCCCACCCCAACTCTACCATCCTGGTCTGTCATGTTCCCATTCCCCCTTCCCCACCCTCTACTTCTTTCCACCTGCAGTTTAGCCAGGAGATATCATCTTTTTTTCCCTTCCAAGTTAGATCTTAGCATCTTCAGAGATACCATTCTTGGGCATATACCCAAAGGATGCCCAACCATACCACAAGGATCCTGACTCAATTATGTTCATAGTGGCCTTATTTATAATAGGCAGAACCTAGAAACAAGCTAGATGTCCCTCAGCCAAAAAATGCATAAAGAAAATGTTGTATATATACAAAGGAATACTACTCAGTGGAAAAAAATACAATATTATCATGAAATTTCCAGGCAAACAAAATGGAAAGAGAAAAACTCATCCTGAGTGTGATAATGCAGATCCAGAAAGACAAACACAGGATGTACTCGCTCATAAGCTGATATTATATAAATTTATGTAGAGAGGCTAACCAGCCTACAATCCTCAGACCAGAGAAGCTAGGTAACAAGAAGGACCCTAAAAGGGATGCATGTACCAATAAAATTTTTAAAGGTTTCATAATGACCACTTTTGAAAAGCAAATTAATTTTTCTTATGTATAATATATAACTGTAACTACTTGTTGTGAAATACCCACATATAGTGTTTACACAGTATTTATAGCAATAAAAAATGAATATCATATATGTGTTGTATAATGCATATTATATGTACATATATTCTATTCACTAGGCAAAGTTCTATATAAATTTGTTAAAAATGTCTTTACCAGTGATATTTAACTCATATTCTTGAAACTTAAGTAAATATAGGAAGTCCAGGTACTTTACTGATATTTGTTCTTTTGTTTTCATGAGTGCCATTTGAATGTATAAGTGTTTCATATGTTACCAGTATACAGTAAAGGACTATCTTTTATGTGGCTCTATCATACTAAAATATAATATGCAGTGAAAACATAATAATAAATATAATTCTTAATTTGTTACATAATTCGTTTCATCCATGCTGAAGACTGAAGACTGTATCATAAAGCGTGAGCATTACTGACTGTGGAGTCTAGACAGAAGTCTTATCTACTACTCTGTGCCACTGTGCTCTGGACCTTCAGCTGAGACTACCAGAAACAAAACAAAAGGACAAATTGCTTTTCTATACACAGTGTGAAGACCTTCTTCCCTGTCATTATTCAGGAATAAACTTTTCAGAGTATTCACCCTGCATTACATATTATAAGTCGCTTGGGGTCACATAAAATCTAAGCATAGGCTACATGTTATTTTCTGTACATAGCTTGAGAATCACTAAATTTCTTACCTCCAGGGAACCTTAACAACATAATGCAGATGGTGAGAAAATAACTATAATTGGTTGCAGACCCTTTTCCAAATATAGTGTTTCTGATTCATCATCTTCCCTGGGAACTCTGGAAGAAAAGCTTGCTCTTCTCCTTTGTCTGTTTTCATAAATGTTAATTTATGTTGGGATTCTATCTTCAGCTCTGCTTTATTCTCCCCACTGTATCCAGCTGATGACATCTATTCTCCTGCTTTCAACGGCCATCTATATACTGAAGACTCCTAGATATGAAATTCCAGCTGAGAATGTTCCATGACACTCGGAAAGTGAGAGGCTATTGAGGTGCCACACACCTGTGCCTGGATTATGAACAGCACCTGAAGCTCATTATCTGTTAAAGTATATCCATATTACCCGGCGGCAAACCTACTTCTATTTCTACACAATCACATTTGATACATTTCACATTTATTTGCTAACATTCTTTATAGTATAAAAACTATTTTTGGCATTTTTCAGCTCTAAATCTTACCTCTAATAATTTACAAAATTCTAGGAAAAATTGTTCTGTAAGGTTCTATTTTATTCTTTATGTGCATGTGTCTGTTTGCATTGACTTGTGCATAAGGCTGCCAGTGGACTCCAGAATGTGGTGTCAGAGTACCTGGCAGTGGAGTTATAAGCAGCTGGGAGCTGCCAGATATGGGTGACAAGAAATGAACTCTGGTTCTTTTTAAGAGCAACAATCACTGTTAACCATTAAACAGTGTCTCCATTGCTGGAAGTATGGCTTTTGTACAAGGATGAGGAATGACCATAACACTCATGGGACACGATATAAAAGTTATGTATGATAAAACTTACTCAATTTAATTTATAGAAGGATGAATTGTTGCAGAAGACTTTTGTTGTAAATATTGTAAGGAGCCTGCTTGTTAGTTCTCAGCCACTTAGCCCCAAAATAATCACACAGAAACCATATTATTCAAATCACTGTTTGGTCCATTAGCTCTAGCTTCTTATTGGCTAAGTCTTACATATTAATTTAACCCATTTATATTAATCTGTGTATTGCCATGTGGCCATGGCTTACTGGCTAAAGTTCCCAGCATTTGTCTCTGGCAGTGTTCCATGACTTCGCTCTCACACCACCTCCTCTGTCCCAGGATTTGGCTCAGTTTTCCCAGACTAGCTCTGTTCCCCGATAGCTCTGCTATAAGCCCCATGCAGTTCTTTTATTTATCAATGGCAATCACAGCATGCTGTAGTGGGAGGCTGCTTGTCTGGCTGCCCGGCTAGCTTAGACCCAATATAATCACACAGATACTGTATTAATTAAACAACTGCTTGGCCCATTAGCTCTAGCTTCTTGTTGACTAACTCTTACATATTAATTTAACCCATTTCTATTAATCTGTATTTTATCACAAGGTCCTGGCCTACCAGCAAAGTTTCAGCATATCTATATCTGGGTGTGGCTCTATAGTGTCTAACTCCACCCTTCTTTATCCCAGCATACAGTCTAGTCCCCCACCTAGTTCTGTTTTTCCATGCCATAGGCTCAAGCAATTCTTTATTCATTAACCAATAAAAGCAAGACACAAATAGAAGGGCCTCCCATACCAGCATACAGAGGAAAATTTAATATCATGTAAAGAACACCATGTTCTCATACTCCAGATTAGAGTTTTATCTAGAGAACCCCATTAAGCTTGACTTTATGTACACGGTTTCTAGGTGCAACCATGTTATACAGCAATGCTGTCTGCATGGTTCACTCCTATTGACTTGCTCCACTTAGTCTTCAACCGTGACCTATCTTCTGATCTCTCATTGACCTGCAATGATATCACCAAAAGAACATTTTTTTTTTCTAAAATGCTAACCTTCAGAATCCCTTCAGGTATAAAATTCCTCCTATAATGCCTAAAAATCATACTGTTATAAAAACCTATCCAGTATCTTGACTATAGTTAGACCAAAAGACTACAGCTTCTATTAAGAGCATAATTCAATCTGTTCACACTCTGCTCTGTCTCCTCCGACTAAATTTATTGTACAAAGAAAGCTTACTAAGTGGCTGAGACTTAGAAAGTAAGTAGAAAAAAGAGGCTAAGTGATGCTATGCTGTAACAGCTAATTGTGTTTGGTGTCTGGCATGTAGTATGACAAGGAAAAGTTATGAACTTTCACACAAATGACTTTACTTGTCAACATTAAATATATTGTAACAATTACTTTATAATTGTTATAGATTTTAGACTATAATTTGAATAAAAATATCTAATATGCTTGTGTTTTAAATTAGTTGTGTGGTGGTGCTGTTGATAACTTAAGGAAGAGAAGTCTTGCTGAAGGAAATTGTTAAGTGGATGGCTTTGAGCTTCCATGGCTATTTTGTCTTTCAGTTTCTGCTTCCTGGTTACTGATGTGATATGACCAGCATTATCCCTCCTCTTTCTGCCAGCATGCCTCTCCTGCCTTGGTGGATTGTATCCACTAGGATTGTGCTTGAACTATGAGTCAAGATTAATCATTCTTATTATTTTCTTTTTAAATCGATTTCAATAGTTATTTTAATTATATGTGTATGTGTCTGTCTTTATTTGGGCTTATGTATGTGATTGTAATACCCATGGAAACAGAAAGAGTATGTGGAAAATCTGGATTTGGAGTTACAGATAGAAATATGCTACCCAAACTGGGTGGTGGTGGCACACTCCTTTAATTCCAGCACTCAGGAGGCAGAGGCAGGCGGATCTCTGTGAGTCAGAGGCCAGCCTGGTCTACAAGAGCTAATTCCAAGACAGGCTCCAAAGCTACAGAGAAATGTTTTCTCAGAAAAATAGAAAGAGAGAGAGAGAGAGAGAGAGAGAGAGAGAGAGACTAAGACAGAGACAGAGACAGAGAGACAGAGACAGAGAGACAGAGACAGAGAGGGAAAGAGAAATATGCTAACCAATGTGGGTGCTAGAAGTGAATTTTTGTCCTATGAACTTTTGTCTGCTGAGCCATCTCTCTGCCCCTTTAAACTGTCTCTTGTTAGCCATTTTGTCACAGGAGATAAGGACTTAATGCAGAATGTATGCCATTTGACAGGGTATTTACTGTTCATGAATAATTATTCTTCATTTAATTAATCTAGTTTCAGTGTCTGATATTATTATATTTCCAATGGTAATGAAATATGATCAGGAAACATAAGGGAGCTAATATGTGATATTTTCCCCTTAGATACATTGTATTTCTTTCTGAACTTGAATAGGAGAATAACGAGTTTTCAGGAAATGTTGAATCAATAAAATCTTAGAAGGGCTTGCTCATCGTGGAGAAAGATTCATTTTTTGTTAAAATACTAAAAGTACTATTTGAGTGGATGTAAGACATAATTCACAAGAGGCACCTTGGTATTAACACTGCTCTAATGGCCAAGAACCCATATCCAGCATTAGAAACCCACAATAGAAACACAATGCCATTTTTTGAGATTTTTGTCTAATATTGCTTTTGGTAGTCATTTTTGTTTGTTTGTTTGTTTTAATATTACTGGTCTTTTACTTTTTAGTACGGTTTGCAATTTTGTTTTTTTATGGGAGTATGGGTATGTCATGATTTTTCTTTTTCTTTTTTAATTTCACTTTCCTTCTTTGCCTGCTTCTTTTTTTCTGATAAAGAGGAAGAAGGATGGTAAGACAAAGGATGATGGGAAGATAAAAAGAATCTGGGAGGAGATGAAAGAAGAGAAACTGTGTATGAAAAGAAAACGTTTCAAGAAAAGAAAAGCACAAAAATCCTCAGATTCAAAATGTGACAATATTTTGTAGATTCATTAGTCAAAAATATTTCCCAAACAGCTATTGTTCAAAATATAGTAACATAATATCTAAAAGTTATGTTTCAAGATGCCTCTGGGATTTGACCACTTATCTTAAAGGTGTGCCAACGCCAGTATGAAGTGTCACTAACATCATAGATTTCTATTCATTGACTCTTGAAGATCTTTATCAGAATGAAGAGAGTAACTATGTGAGTTGCACTTCCCATAATATTTCTCAGAAATAAAAACCTCCTTTGTATTTTATTATTCAAAATTTTCAGAACCGTCCTGGTTACCTGGTTATCAGAGATTCAGGATTTATTTTCTAAAACTTGAAGATTTTCTACATTAGGTTTCTTAAAGGGTGCTGTATGTCCCGCATGACCTGACAGAAGTGTACAGAGCACTGTGGATGCCCCTTCTTACATGGTAGAGCGCTGACTCTTTAGCGTATCCTTCAGGGCATCCTCCCCAGCCCCTTCTGCCCTGACACTCTTTTAGGAGTTCACCAGCTGGAAATTTCCCACTGAACTCTTGTATCTCCATTTCAATCCCTCCTGACTTCTGATTCCGTGGCCTCTCACAGTAATTCCTCGGGGGCAATGCTTGTCAGAGAGCTTCTCTGTCTGACTCAAATCATTCCTCAACCTGACTGCAAACTGTCCAACATGAAACATCACGGAAAAAAAACACAAAGACTGCAAATAACAAACTGTCAGCAGGCAGGTGACTGTCCCGCTACCAAATGACCCTCAGGTGAGAGCTGGAGAAGTTCTAAAGCCCCGAGAAGGAGAAGTCGGGCAGTAAAACCATACTTTGTTTCACCAGTACACGTTGTGGATGTTTGTGACGGCACTGTCAATATTCTAGTATGTTTTCTTTGCTGAATTTAAGAACTGCTTGTTTGTTATACTTTTTAAAATACTGCCTAAATAATTGTGATTTTTGCTGTTCTATGTTGTTTTGGAAACAATATCATTATCATATTTCAGGTGTCTGTTACTTGTGAAGATTGATCACAGGAATTATTTTTGAACTTTGTTGTTGATTGGCTAACTCCCCAATAATAATACAGAGACTTATTGATTATGAAAGCTTGGTCTTTAGCTTAGGTATTTTCCTGACTAGCTCTTATAGATTAAATTAACCCATCTGTATTAATCTACCATCTGCCATGTGACTTGTTACATATCCTCCATAATTTAGGTATGATTTTTCACATTGTCTGGCTGGCATCTCATACATTTAGATTCATCCCAGTTCCTCTCTCTCCTAGAATGTCCCACCTATTCTCACTTCTGCCAAGCTGTTGACCATTCAGATCTTTATTAAACTAGGCAGAAGGCACTCCAGGCAGATGAGGCAAAACAGAAACACATCTTCACAACGTACAAAAATATTAGCCCAAGAATATACAGTATGTTTTGCTTTAGAAAACTCTATCAATGCAAAGGTCTCATTTCGATTATTTTTATAGAGATCTATATGCAAATATCATCAAGAAAAAAATCTTTAAATATTAGCAACTTACAACAAATCTTGCTGTTTTGTGAGGTTCAATTTATACTATTTAGTATTCACAAAGAAACGGTTTATCAAAATTGATTAAGTATGTTAGGAGTATAGTTATAAATTCATCCTTTATACTTAAACATTTCATTTCATGCATATGATTGTTTAACTATAAGGATATGTGTGCATACCTTGATCTAACACAGGTCAGAAGTGGGTGCAGGATCCCTAGGAACTAGAGTTAGAGCTGTATGTAAAACACCATGTGGGTGCTGGAAACTGAAACCTGTCCTCTGCAAGAAGACCAAGTGTTCTTAACTGCTGATACAACTCTTCAACCCTATGAATTTATCCTTTAAATTTCAGTTTTTAATTTTTATTTGATTTTCTTATTTATTTTTTTCTTTATGTGTGTGCTTGTGAATATACATACAAGTGTGCATGAATGGCACTGCATGCATGTGGAACTGAGAAGACAACCTACCTGCAGGTATCTGTTTAATTCTTCAACCACATGAGTCTCTGCTTCCAAAACCAGGTCATCAGACTTAGCAGCAAAAAACTTTATGTGCAGTTTTTAATGAAGTGAATATATTGCTTTCAATTACATATTTCATTATTGATTTAAAATATTTGAGAAATTGGGATATTTTACTTGTTTATTTCAGTTCTTTATTTGTCAAAATAAATACATTTGGTGTGTACACAACATATCAATGATAAAGGATCAGATTCTCCATCTATTAGAGAAACATTAACCAAATAGATATATAAGTAATATGACCCCCCTACTGATTTCTAAGAAATTCAATAATAGCTCAAGTTATGCCACAGAGAGTTTGGACAGAATTGTCTCCTTACAAGAAAGTGAACCACTTTCTAAAATTTGTTAATTGTTCTATCTTTAGTGGAGATCCTAAGAAGGAATATATCCAGAGTTTCATGCCATTAGAAACCAGTAGTCATAGGAAAGAAGATATGTTGTTTAATATTATAACCGTTAATTATCAAATCATGAAAAAATCTGTATCTAATCTTTCAGAAGACAATAATTTAGATGAAATAAAAGCCTACTATTATTTAATGCTATTTCTATTGAACAGTAAATATCTCAATGCTACATCTTTTTTTTTTTCAGAAAGCTCACAACACTTATTTTAACCTTTTTTAAAAGAATGTGGCACAGTTGGTAAGGCAGCTCAATGGTAGAGTGGTAGAGAGCCTGCCTATGATGCTCAAAACCTAGACTCAGTCTCCAACATTTCTAAAATTGTAACTAATTGTATTTCCATGAATCTTTACAAAAAGAAAACACAAGAACAACAACAAAAAAAAAAAAACCACTTTCCAGAAGTAACACAATAAAATAGTTACTTTAGATAAAAAATAAGGTGTGAGATAAGTAAATTAAACAGGAAACAAAGCTCAGTCCCTTACACCCACTCGAGTTTGGAATTCTCATGTTCCCTGTGAAGCCAAGTAAATGATGCATAATTGCATCTTAAATTAGACTTTTGAAGTGATTAACCTCCCTAGCATTGCTTGTTTCATGAATATATTATTTTTAAATGATCAAAACAGTATTTGTGGAGAAATGTTAAAGATGTTTTGTCATTTGTTTTATGGAATTGTTTAAATAGAATTTATAAGGGCGCTTAGAAAAATCCTACTAGAAGTTTTTGTTTTATCCAAATGAGTATGTTTACTATAGAAAATTATGTTATAGCAGATGAAGTAGGTAACCTATAGTTGAAATATAGAGGATTATATCCTAACACATTCACTGAAGGCACCCCTCTTTATCTAACAGAACAGAACGAGCATCTGAGAACTGGACACAGAGCACAACTGTTGAAGTATGGAGGTACTATGATTCCCCTCTTTATATCTGGAAAGATGGGAAGTTACCTGTGCCGAAGACCACATTTGCTCTCTGGGAAAACAGAAAATGATACTGTTTAGATATGGACCTTAGATCACTGAAAAGTGAGTAAATAAAAACAAGAGAGAGGGTTTTTTCAGTAGTATGATTATGAGAAAGTGAGGTTTTGCTCTAAGAAGACAAGAGAAATTCCTGCAGCATCTGTATCTTAATATAGCAATAAGGAGGCTGTATGTTGGTTCCCAAATGCTCTTCCCAAAAATAATCACACAGAAACTGTATTATTTAAATCACTGCTTGGACCAATAGTTTTAGCTTCTTATAGGCTAACTCTTATATCTTAATTTAACCCATTTCTAGTCATCTCTGTATTGCCATGAGTCTGTAGTTACCGGGTAATGTTTCAGCATCTGTATCTGGTGGGGTTGCATAGCTTCTCTCTGACTCTGCCCTTCTTTTTCCTAGCATTTAGTTTAGTTTTCTCCACCTACCTAAGTTCTGCCCTGCTATAGGTCCAAAGCAGTTTCTTTATTCATTAATGGTAATCACAGCATACAGAGGGAAATCCCACATCGCCTCCTTTTTCTGTTTCAATAAAAAATGATATAAATCTTATTTCTTTCCTTATTGGCAACAGTTCTACCTTAGAAGTAGAATTTCCCATAGAAGCCAAGAAAGAGAAGCAAAGAATGGCAGACACAAATAGGACAAAAGCCTACTTTGTGAAATATCCCATTTCTAGAAGCCAATACCTGATTTTTTTTTATATAGAAATTGGATTATGCTGGGAGTTTAGCCACTGTGAATAACACCTCCAAACAGTGTAGAAACAGAAAGATGTAGAGAAAAGGTTGAAAACTCCGCATTCAGGGGCAAAAATCCTTAAATGAAGTGAGTCTTTAAAAAAATTAATAAGGAGCCAAACATAAATGTGAAAGGAGCTATTTATGTTGAATTTAGCCTAAAACACAACAAAATTCTTCCTTCTCGACGTATCAGTATAAATGAGACAAAGAGTCAGAAACTATCTGAATCATTACTGGTCCTTTTCTTACTTATAGAGATTCATATATTTATCTGTGTGTTGGAGATAAGTTTCACAAAATTCAAAATGTTTAGTATTTAAATTTTTGGACATAATATATATAATGGTTAAAAAAGAATGCACATCTATACAATGATAAATTAATTATAAACAGAATATTCATAATATTTGGTTATTTATTTGAAATAAATACTTTATAAAGAACCTAATGGATACAGTAATGCGATAGTACTAATGAAATGTTTAACAAACATAAAAATTTAGGTATATATTAGCATTATAGTAGGAGAACATGCATTAAGAACGAAATGAAGGCCTCAAGTTTCATCAAACATTTAAATTTTAGTTAAGGCTTTAAATTTACACTTTTCTGTCTTTGCAATGCATGGCTCTCTTTCCATAGTGAGTGAGTGAGTGAGTGAGTGAGTGAGTGAGTGAGTGAGTGTGTGTGTGTGTGTGTGTGCGTGTGTGTATTTATTTCTTAATTGCATTCTATGTACTTATTCTTATATCCACAGATAAGTACTGCTCTCACCGCCCACCAACAAAAATTCTCTTTGCAAAAATAGAGATTATTACAGAAAACCACAACCATTCAAAGTGCAGAACAAGTGATTTTATAGTGATGTTCAGCCCCGACTGAATCAGCTACACACACCTCTCTTCTCACAGATTTATCGATCCTATGTCTTTCTGTATGAAACTTTCTAATGAATATTAATTGCTGACCTGATCTGATGATTACTGTCTATCATTATCCACTCTTTGTTACTTTGTTTTTTTAATATATTCCATCTTAAAACTAAATTCTTGTTGATTTTTGAGAATTCAAAACGTGTGCATAATGCAATTTTATCATATCCACCACTACCCCTATTTCCATACTCCAATCACCCCTGATGCCGAAATCTCGGTGGAGACATCCAATTGCCATGCACCGCGCCCCAGTGTCTGCGTTCAATGTGCTTTTACCCAGTTACCGAGCTTCGGGCAAGGGGCTGGAGGTTAAAATACACAGCTATATACATTCTTTCTATCTTTCCCCAATATAGTCCCCTCTGACCGGGGACAACTCTGTTCGTTTACCCCTCTTTCTCAGTTGGACTTTGCTGCCAAACCGAGCAAAAGACGTCAGGATTAACCATATACCCCAATCCACCCTCACCTTCTGAGGGCAACCTCTCAGCGTTCCCTAGTTCCCAATATCTTGGCTGGTACCTCCAATTGTTGATATCTCGGTGGAGATCTCCAATTGCGCGCGCAGCGGCCCCGTGTCTGCGTTCGATGTGCTTTTACCCAGTTAGCGAGTTTCGGACAAGGGGCTTGAGGTTAAAATACACAGACACATGCAGACAGAGAGACAGAGACATGGGCCATCCTTGAATTCCCCAAGAATGCCCCCTTTATTGTCTTCAGGGGCAGATTATATAGAGATAGCCACGCCCCAGCCAAACCCACCAGAAACCACTCTCCTGCCATCAGGAACTCCTGAAGGTCTCGTGCTCAGAGCAGCTGTAGGCACTCAGATCAGGGGATTACAAGAAATTCAGGATCTGGGGTCTCAGTGCTCCCAACACCCTGATATAGCTCACCAGTTCAACTCCCAGTTTCCTGTCCCCTGTTCATACTTTATATATTATCATCTACTGGAGAAAGGGCAACCTGCCAGTGGTCATAATTTGTAAGAAAAGTAGCTCTCCAGCCACCATAAATGCCATTATCTCCTTGAAGGAGGCTGGATCTCTTGATCAATTTTCCCATTGTAGGATTTCAAATAGCTTGATCTTATATAGGGCCAATGCAGATAACCACAAGGGGCTGTACAGGTTACTACAGTTCCTGTGAGTTCATGAGTACAACTGCAATTTCATGTCTCAAAATCAGCATTTCACGGAACTCTCCACAATCCACCCGTTAGCACTTTCATGTTTTCTGCTCTCCCTCCCATGATTCATCCTGAGTATTGGTTCACAGAATTTGAGGGCTGAGATCTCACAGTTACTTATTCTTAGCATGTTGACCAGTTATTAATCTCTGCATTTACTGCTACCCACTACCTAATGAAACTTCTGAAACTCAAAGCTTGTGAGCCATAAAGAACTATGTATACAAGCACAACTATTAGGAAGGCAGTTTGGTAGCATGGTTGTTTAGAAAACTAAATAAAGAGGCATAGGGCATTTAAGTGATAGATTAACTTAATAACGAACCTTATTTAAGCAATACTAAATAGTTCATGATTCCTTAATAACACAATTGGGGAAACAGAGCATATGTTGATATTTGCTAAAGAAGATTAACAAAATTCATTTTTTAGAAATTGTGCAAGATTCTAAGCTTCTGGTGCTAACATCTTTACCTTTGTCTATTACTTCATCTTGCTTTATGTACTCAGACCTTCCTCTTCCCAATAAGCATGGAATAAAGTAGTTTTCCTATTTCTCATACCATGGGCAATAAATAACTTTCTACTTCGGTCTTTCTTCATACAGTGAAAGGGGCTGTTTGAATGCTCTGTTATGATACGTTGAACTAGAAATAATTCAAAGAAATGAACTTCAGTCTCTATCTCCATCCCTCACCAGATGAAGGATCTATGGTGATATGCAAGATATTCAGCAGTGTGTCTCCTCTGCTGCCCATGGACCTAGTTGGGGAAATCCCTTTGGACTCCTGGGAACCACTCTAGAGCCAAGACTCTAACCAACCCCCAAATGGCTCCCTTGGTTAGGATAACTTCTTCCCTGATCCCTTCTCCACCCTTCCTCCATCTCAATTATCCCATTCCTCCAAGCTCTCCCCATTCCTCCCCTTCTCCCTTCTCTCTCCCTATCTCCCCTTCCCCCCAATCCACCCCCACACCCCTGCTCCCAACTTTTGCCCTGACATCTTGTCACTGGGTCTGAAAAAGCATGTGATCAAACCTGACTCTCTAAATGTGGCTGACAATGAGGGTGGACAGAGAAGCCAACGATAATGACACTGGAATTTGATTCTACTGCATGTACTGGCTTTTTGGAAGCCTAGTCTGTTTGGATGCACACATTCCTAGACCTAGATGGAGGCGGGGGTCCTTGGACTTCCCACAAGGCAGGGCACCCTGACTTCTCTTAGGACTGGAGAGCAAGGGGGAGGGAGAGGAAAGAGGGGGAGGGAAAAGGGAGGATGAGATGAAGTGGAATGTTAAATAAATAAATTTAAAAAAGAAAAAATAAACATATATATTATATAATACATATATATATGATCGTATGAAATGAACTTCATATGAGAGATTCAGTAATCCATGTGAAAATGGAATGTCCCTAATATGCATCTATGGAGAATCAAACTTGAATAATGCTTTCGATGAGTGTCTAACCAACCTACACAATATTTTATTCAAGTGTTATTTTGGTAACACCATTTTAGATTCCTTTATTACATGTATGTACAATTGTCAAAAGTGAATCTGTCAGGGTTTAATGCATTTCAAGATGTATTCTATAAAGTTAATAGCAAACATTGAAAATGTCACCGTGTTTCATTGGCTATAGAATTTTCTCAAATTGTCTAAAAATTTCTCTTATTTGTTGGTTCTAAATTCAGATAATACTTAGGGACTGAAGTCTTGCTAGATAATTGAAAGCACTGTGCCTTTCCAAAGTTTTTAAATTGTAAATGTGCTGACAACATAAAAGTCAATAATTTGGGGGTAAATTGAACAATTTGTTTCTCTTAAGATATATAGTGTTGCTTAGGCACTTTGCATCTAAGTCAGAAAGAAATGCCTATAATTTACTTCTGTTCAATTTGAGATCCTTTTGGCATGACAATTAAGGTTTTATCTAGTTTCCAAGCATATTTATTTGCTCATAGTTTAAGGTAATTTTCCTTTGTTCCATTTTCAGCAGAAATGAAAAAAAAAACATTCTGACCTCATCATACATATAGAGAAATGAAAGAAAAAATATATAAATAAATGATATATAGAGAAAAAGACAGGAAGACGGACAGACAGATGATTTTGAAGTAGTGTTTCTGACAAGTAAAAGATGGAATCAGAGTCATTTTGAATTAATTTTTTCTAATGGTCAAAGATGTTGAACATTTCTATAAGTGTTTCTGAGTCACTGAGAATCCTCTACTGAGAATTCCATGTTTAACTCTGTACCTTATTTTTAATTAGATTGTTTGGTTTGTTGATATCTAGTTTCTTGGGTTCTTTATATATTTTGGATATTAGGCCTCTGTCAGATGTGGAGTTGGTGAAAATCCTTTCCCATTCTAAATGATGTTACTTTGTACAAATTATGCTATTTTGGCCTTCCAGACACTTTTCAGTTTCATAAGATCCCATTTATTGTCAATCTTAGCTCCTGTGCTATCAGTATTCTGCTTAGAGTGTTGTCTTCTGTACTGATGTGTACAAGGCTTTGCTCACTTTCTCTTCTATCGAGTGCTTTTTCCTTCTTTCTTTCTTTTTTTAGATGTGGGAGAAAAAAATATATCATTTTATATTCGAAAAAAATTAAATGTTAAAAATAATACTGCCTGTACATATTAAATGTTAGAACTTGACACCCTGCTTTCAATGTGCTTACTAATGACTAAATATATTTTAATGTCTAATTTACTAATAATTTCATAGCTTAGAGTATATATTTTTATTTTTGAGAAAAAATGATGTCTCTGACTAATTCTTAATGATATTCCCTCTATAGTATCTTCTATAATTTTTATTGGTATATATTTTACCTTTCTGTGAGTGAATCATTTTCAAAGGCCTTTTATATATCATATTAATTGGGTGAAAAGTTACATCCCAGAATGGTACCCAAAATGGTCAGTGTCCATTACAATCATAATTTTAACTCCGCTGGAAATGGCATCAGTCTCAGGAGAAAATTGACAGTTTTTAACAATTGAAGCTATTTTCCATTAGCTTATAGTTGTGCATTACCAGATTTATAAAGGGTAATTTTATTCTTATTTTTCCAGAATATTTAATCATGACTTAATTAAATTCCTGACTTAACTTATCATGAAATTGACAGAGTTTGCCCTTCAATATTACTGATAGATTTGTTACTTATTTTATCAGTAAAATATTCATCTTTATTGTTAAAACAGAAATGAACTCCTGGAATAAGTCCAATTTAATTATGATGTAGAATCCCTTTCATTTATTTGGTTGATGTATACTATAATATTCAGTGTTTCTATATTCATGTGAAAGCCTGAGAAATGGTTTTTTTCTTCAGTTCATTTTTAGCAGTGATTGTGCTCTTCTCATAAAATACAGTGGTCATAAACATGAGTTTGTCTGAAGTGAATTTTCTTTTCTAAAAGGTATACATGTAACTGACTAAACTGTCTTTGGGATATATGAAAATGTAAATATGATTAGTAATTTTTTATTTTACTTCTGTGAACTTTAGTAAGGTAGTCTGCAATTTAGAACTTTGCTTATCAATGTTCCTGGTGTCCTTGGAACTCAAAAAGGGCAGTCTTCATCACTTTCCTGCTGGTGTAATAAAATCCTCTGACGAAACCTACATAAAGAATTTACCTTATCTCACAGTTTAAGGTAGAGTCCATAATTATGGGGACATCGAAGCAGCAGGATCTTGAAGCAACTTGTTGATAGTGCAGAAGAGACGGAAAGACTCCAGGCTTCTTTCACCACTTCATCTCTCCACAAGCACACTCAAGGATCTTAGACAGGGAGCCATGCAAAACACAGAAAGCAGCACTCTATACCGCCATTCAGGTAATCAAAATAATTCTCCCCAGACAGGTGTAGGCAGGTTCTCATCACCAAGGTGAATCTACATTCTGTCAAATTGGCAGTTAACTATCATCTCTAGCCTATAAGAAATCTGTATATGTCCAATCTATTTTTTCTTTATGGGTAAGCATTAATAGCAGTGTCTCTACCCTATGAGTGAACTTTTCTGAAGGTTTTTCTTAAAAGAAAGTCCAACACTGTGGGAACCCATAGAAGTGTATCCGTTCCCTCTTTACTGGAGCTCAGAGACTTCAGGCCTGTTCTTGCTCCTTCAAAGTAATTGACAAAAGATTTGACTTATGATGTGGTCACTAGCAAGATAGCTTGATCTAGGGTGTGGTTACTTGGAGTTTAGATGTTAAGATGGCAAACGGAGGTGGACCTCTTCCTCCTTGACCAAAGGTCAAAGAGTTCAGGATATGATGGGAGGTTTGACCCAGGGGGTGGCTGACTAAATGATATTTGGCGTAAGTTGTGGTTGCTGAATGTCCTGCCTAAAAATGCAAGATACTTAACTCAGGGTATAATTGTTTAATGATTTAGGTATTGAAGAGGTAATTGCCCTGTTCTTTGCATCATGTTAAAGCAGTCTTTTGTCTTCATTCCCACTTTTTTTGAAGTGGGTTATATAAGCATATGGAAAACAAACAGAAGTGAATTCAGTATTCATTGGATTGTCCTCCTGGTTCTATCTTATGCCTTTATATTTCTTTTGTATTTCTATTCTGTCTGCTTATTGTTTCTAATCCACATGCCCATAACTTAGAATGTGAGAACCCCATTGAGGCTGCACCCCAACTCAACATAGAAAGCTCAACACAACGAAAGACAGTATTGTATCCCCTTTCATTCAGTAAACTTTCTTGCCTTGATTATATCAGGATATATTCAAGCAGCTGTCTTATGGTCTGTACTCATCTCTAATAGTTGTTTTCTGTAAGAGGCTAGCAAGATAAAACTTACTCAAACAGGTCCAGAACTTGCTTTCCAAATTGGTTTTTGTGTATTGTTATTCAGATGAAAACTTCTATTCTCATTATCTTATTTTTCTACTCTTATAACTCATTAATATTTATGGCTATCAACATGAAAGATTTTCTTTGCAAAACCAATTAAATGCAGTGCTTGTTTTTAAAGCCCTTATCCAAGTTCTTTTTTCAGAGCCCACAGAAGGAGAAACAATAAATTAAACTTTTATTCTGCTCTTACTTCAGCCAGTTCCCAATATCAACAAATGGCTTTAGAACCAGTTCTATTACTATATACAAGTTATTAAAATTCTCTTCTTCTCTTATATTCTTCAGCATATGTGAACTCTTTGTAGTGTGAATTTTTAATGAACAAGGAAAACAGAACTATTTATTGAGCTTGGCTTGAAAAAAAGGTAGAAGTTTTTTCGGGGGACACTTGATGTATTCCTGATGTCATATCATTTCTCAGCTGTTTGTGCTTTAATAACCCATAAATTATTCCCCAAAATACATTTATCTAGTGATACCTAAGATTTTAATGAAAATGTCTTTTCTGAATTGTCATTATTGGGTCCATATTTTTTGTTGATATCTAGTTGTATTTAAATGGAAACAAATTTTAGGGTCATTTTGGTCTGGAAGCATCATTGGAAGCATATGTAATGAAAAATGAAATGACCTTCTATCTCTAGTTGACTTTTATTCATATATTATAGAATGGTTGAACATTGATTCTTTAACTCCTGACCACTAAACTGTAATGCACTCTGACTGAAAAAAAAATGTTTCTAATACTGAACTTTTTTGTAATGTGTCATGCATGTATATCATGAGAGGGAACATATTTTTGACAAAAATATGAACAAGTGCAAAATTAAAACAAATCTATAACATATGTAGCAATAAATGGTACATATACTATCAATGAAATTCAAGTATAAAATGCCATTATCTCTTCTAGGCTGTTTCTGACATTACCTTAGACAGATTATACATTAATCTAACAGTTGAAAAGTAGCATAGCAGGACACACTTTACTCTATATAGTTGTCTATTAATATCTAATTATATACCTTATTATTTATCTTCCTGGAAAATTTACCAATTCCTATTCAAATTTTACACTTATAGGGGTGGTGACTTGCAAGAAATAAATGAATATAAGTTCTAGTCACAAAGTTATTCATTTACTCAAAAGTATGTTTTATTTTTCTCAAAGTGGCAACTTACTAAGAAGTAAGTTATCTTAATGGGTAAATAGGCAAAAATTCTTGCATGAACCTTCTATTCCCCAATATTAGTAAAAAAATATTGTTGTGTTTAAGCTTATTTTTATTAAGATTTACTTTTATTATTTCAAATTATGTGTACTTTGTAGGTATGTATGTAAACACGTTCCCTGGCATTATAGAAAGCTATAAGTTACCTCACATCGGTGTTAGAAACTGAACTCAGCACATGTGAAAGAACACTGTGTACTCTATCCACTCAACCAGACCCATCAAACTTCTTAATTTATTCATTAATTTTGATTGACTTTCTAAGATGTACATTATCAACAGTAAGTTTATTTAGTGGGAGACTTACAAGTATACCCCCTTAAAATTATCACTAGACTGTTGAACTCAAAGTAGTAGAATGAGTACAATTGGAAAATTCAATTCAAATCACAGAGCACTAAACAAAAGAAATAAAACCCAGCCAACATATCAAGGAAACCTGAAATTACTTCATTAGTAATACAGAAGGGCATCATTACGATGAGTTGATCATTGGCTGCTTAAAAACCTTATAGTAACAACATTTAGAAACCAGATGTGTTTGTTTTCAATATGTGAAATTGAGCAGAATCAGACATCAAGCATGCTCTCATTTGCTGAATCAAAATTTCAATGGAATGCAAAGTATTATTTTCAGCTATCTAAATTTAGTCACTAATTAATATTACTCTAAAAATGCTCTCTATGGAATACTAAGGACGAAAGTAGATTTTCAAAACAAATGTATACATAAAGAGAATTTACATGAACTTCAAAATAATTTCTAATTATGTATGTAGAACTTACAAATGGTACAGACATTTAATGAAGCATAGCAAAGTAATGTTATAGTAGTGCTATGGTTTGAATATTAAAGAACACAAAATACTATTCTTATATATATTTGTTGTGGAATATTATTTTAACTATGTAAAAATGTGTTAATTTGTTTATGTTGCAGAATATTATGTTAACTGCTTAAAGTTGTCTTATATTTGTTTTATGCTACATTTGTTTAATGATGTGTGCCTAAGATACCTTGTTGGTCTAGTAAAAACTGAATGGCCAATGTCTAGGCAAGAAAAAATAGGAGGGACTGGTGGGTAGTGATTATAAGGGAAAATAATAAAGTTGAGAACAAGGAAGAAAGAGATGGAAATGCCCAGGGCCAGCCATGCAGCCAAGCATCTGAAAGCCAGCTAGATGAAGTAGGACATACAGAAGAAAAGAAAGGTAAAAAGCCCCGCGTAAAAATGTAGATGAAGAGAAACAGGTTAAGTGATGTGGGATGCCCCTCTGTATGCTGTGAATATGTTTTATTACCATTGATTAATAAGGAAGTTGTTTTGCCTATGAAAGGCAGAATACAGCTAGGTGGGTGAACCAAACTGAATACAGGGAGAAGAGTTGGAGTCAAGGGAGATCCTGGAGAAGCAGGGTGTAAGGTAATAAGTCACAAGTCTTGTGGTAAAATATAGAACAATAGAAATAGGTTAATTTAAATTGTAAGAGCTAGTTAATAATAAGACTGAGCTAAAAGGCCAAACAGTTTATAATTAATATTAAGTCCCATAGTGGTTATTTGGGAACTGACAGGTATGTGAGAAATCTCCAGTTACAAATGGTGCCAACGCAGGACACGTACATCCATATAACATCTGAGAAAACCTTTGAAAAGAAAGGATACTAGAAGGACCTAAGAGGTGAGTGGACAGCCAACCAAACAGCCAGATGCCCCACTCTCTAGGACCTCATAAGTTGGAGAAAACCCAGGAGCCCTTCCCAGACTCACTCAGCTTTTCTAGCCAGGCAACAGGAAGTTTTCCTGTGGCAAGGCTACCCCAACCCTTCCAGCTCCTAAACAAACTATTACTACACCCCGTCCCCAAACCCGCCTACTCACCTGCAATCTCAGTGGAACTGTGAAACACAGCTTGCTCAAATACTGAGGGGACCTAGGAGGTGAGTGAACAGCTACACAGCCAGACACCCCACTCTTTAGGACCTTTCCAGTAGGACAAAACCAAGGGACCCATCCCCAACTCCCTCAGCTTTTCTAGCCAGCCAGAAGTGAGTTTCCGGTGGCTCCCCCAAAACCTAAACCCATCCACTGGAACCCCCAAGCTACTAACCACACCCCACCTAACAGGTGAGAGCTTGTTATAATACTGAGGGGACCAAGAGCTAGCTACGACACTGAGGGGATTAAGACAGCACAAAAAGAGAAAACCAGGAGAGAAGACCAAGAGAATAGGTATATAGAGGCCAGAGGCTTTCTGAAACAGACATTGACAGTACAGGGAAGACCAAGAATAACTCCAAAATACTCAAACAGCCACAACAAGGATTGGACCAAGATGCAAAGACACTGCCGACCTCATTTGAAGGAAGCCTATTCAAGAATTCCTCCAACAACCTAAAAAGCAAAATGGTAACACTAGAACCGATCAGACATACAATAGGAAGACTTGATCAGCGTAACCCAGAAGAAGTAGAAGAAAATGACTTTAAACATAACTTTATAAAAATGATGGAGACATTAAAGAGGAAGTAAAAACTCCCTTAAAGAAATTGAAGAGAAGACAAACAAAAAATTTGGAAACCCAAGAAAACCAAGAAACAAACAATCAAACAGGTGAAGGAAACAGTTCAAGATTTGAAGACTGAAATAGATGTAATTAAAAAAAACCCACAAACCTAGAGAATTCTGGATATGGAAAATCTTGGTAAATGAACAGGAAATACAGAGACAAGTATAACAACAGAATATAAGAGATAGAAGAAAGACTCTCAGGTGCTGAAGATACTGTAGAGAAAATAGACTCATTGGTCAAAGAAAACATCAGATCCAAGAAATTCTTACCACAAAACATTCAGGAAATATGGGACACCATGAAAAGACCAAACCTAAGAATTATAGGGTAGACGAAGGAAAAGAACTCCAGCTAAAAGGCAAAGAAAATATATTCAACAAAGTCATAGAAGAAAACTTTCTCAACCTAAAGAAGGATATCCCTATGAAGGTTCAAGAAGCTTACAGAACACCAAATAGACTGGATCAAAAAAATCCTATTGCCAAATAATAATCAAAACACAAAACATACTGAGTAAAGAAAGAATATTAAGAGCAACAAAGGACAAATGTCAAGTAACTTATGAAGGTAAACCTATCAGGGTTACACCTGACTTCTTAATGGAAACCATGTAAGCTAGAAAGTCCTGGATAGATGTGCTGCATACACTAAGATACCATGGATGCAAGCCCAGACTACTATACCCAGCAAAGCTTTCATTCCTTATCAATGGAAAAATAAGATATTCTATGACAAAAACAGATTTAAACAATACATACCTAGAAAACCAGCCTTACAGAAAGTACTAGAGAAAAATCCCAACCCAAGGAAACTAACTATACCTACAAGAACACCAGCATAACCCAAAAAAAAGGAAATACACAAACATTACTACCAAAAAATAACCAGAGTTAACAGCCACTGGGCATTAATATCACTTAGTATCAATGGACTCAATTCACCTATTAAAAGACACAGGCTAAGAGAATGGATACGAAAACAGGATCCAGTCTTCTGTTGTTTGCAAGAAACATACCTCAACCTCAAAGACAGGCACTACTTGAGAGTAAAGTGTTGGGAAAAGGTTTTCCAATTAAATGGACCTAGGAAACAAGCAGGTATAGCTATCCTAATATCTAACAAAATTGATTTCAAACTAAAATCAATCAGAAGAGATAGAGAAGGACACTTTATACTCATAACAGGAACAATTCATCAAGATGAAGTCTCAATCTATGCCCCTAATACAAGAGCAACCACATAGGTAAAAGAAAATTACTAAAACTCAAGTTGCACATCAAACCTCACACACTAATAGTAGGAGATTTCAACACTCCACTCTTGCCAACAGATAGGGCAAACAGACAAAAACTTAACAAGAAATAAGAGAACTAACAAATGTAATGAATCAAATGAACTTAAGAGACATTTATAGAACATTCCACCCAAACACAAAATAATATACCTTCTTCTTAGCACCTCACAGAACTTTCTCTAAAATTGATCACATACTCATTAACAAAACAAACCTCCACAGATACAAAAAAAATGTAGTAACCCCCTGTGTCTTATTGGATCACCAAAGATTAAAGTTAGAATTTGACAACAATATTTATTACTCTCGGAAAGCCAACAAACTTATGGAAATTGAACAGTCAACTACTGAACCATCCCTAGATAGAGGAAGAAATAAAGAAAGAAATTAAAGTCTTCTTTGAGTTCAATGAAAATAAAGGCACAACATATCCAAACCTCTGGGGCACTATGTAAGCAATGCTAAGAGGAAAGTTCATAGCACTAAGTGCCCACATAAACAGAATGGAAAAAGCTCACATTAGAGACTTAACAGCACACCTGAAAGCTCTAGACAAAAAGAAGCAAACACACCCAGGAGGAGTAGAAGAGATGAAATAATCAAATTGAGGGATGAAATCAACAAAATAAAATCATATAAAACAATACAAAAAAATCAATGAAACAAAGAGCTGGTTCTTTGAGAAAATCAACAAGATTGACCAATTTTTATCCAAAATCATCAAGAGTCAGAGAGAGAACATCCAAATTAACAAAATCAGAAAAGAAAGGGGGACATAACAACAGAAACTAAGGAAATTCAGAGAATCATTAGGTGGTCTTACTACAAAAACTTGTACTCCACAAATTGGAAAAAGTAAAAGAAATGGACAATTTTCCAGATAAAGCCATATACCAAAATTAAATCAAGACCAGGTGATCAAATTAAAGACCTATAAGCTGCAAGGAAATAGAAGCTGTCATCAAAAATCACCCAACCAAAAAAAAAAAAAAAAAAAGCCCAGAGCCAGATGGTTTTAGTGCAGAATTCTATCAGAACTTCCAAGAAGAGCTAATACTTATACTCCTCAAAGTGTTCCACATAATAGAAACAGAAGGAACATTGCCAAACTCTTTTTATGAGGTTACAGTTACCCTGATACCAAAACTACACAAAGACTCAACTAAGAAAGAGAATTACAGACCAATCTTACTCCTGAACATGGATGCAAAAAATATTAATAAAATACTGGCAAACCAAATCCAAGAACACATCAAAAATTTCCCCACAATGATCTAGTAGGCTTTGTTCCAGAGATGCAGGTCTGGTTTAACATACAAAAATCTATCAATGTAACCCATCATATAATTAAACTGAAATAAAAACCATATAATCACTTCATTAGATGCTGAAACAGCATTTGACAAAATTCAGCACCCCTTCATGATAAAGGTCTTGAAGAGATTAGGGATACAAGGATTATATATAATATAATAAAAGTAGTATACAGCAAGCTGACAGTTCACATCAAATAAAATGGATATAAATTCAAATCGATTCCACTAAAATTAGGAACAAGACAAGGCTGTCCACTATCTCCATATCTCTTCAACATAGTTCTTGAAGTTTTAGCAGTACCATAAGTCAACAAAATGATATCAAGAGGATTCACATTGGAAATGAAGAAGTCAAAATTTTGTTATTTGCAGATGATATGATAGTGTACTTAAGTAACCCCAAAAACTCTACCAGAGAACTCCTACAGCAATAAATACCTTCAGTGATTTGGCAGAGTACAAGATCAACTCAAAAAATTCAATAACCCTCCTATACACAAAAGATAAAGAAGCTAAGAGGGAAATCAGAGAAACACCTTTCACAATAGCACAAATAGCATAAAATATTCTTGGGGTAACACTAACCAAGGATGGGAAAGACTTATTTGACAAGAACTTTAAGCCTTTGAAGAAAGAAATTGAAGAAAATACCAGAAAATGGAAAGTTATCCCATGCTTTTGGATAGGAAAGATCAACATAGTAAAAATGACAATTTTAATTAAGGCAATCTATAGATTCAATGCAATCCCCATCAAAATCCCAACACAATTCTTCACAGACCTTGAAAATACAATACTCAATTTTATTTGGAAAAACAAAAACCCAGGATAGCCAAAACAATCCTATAAAATAAAGGAACTTCCAAAGGCATTACCATCCCTGACATCAAGCTCTATTGCAGATCTACAGTAAGGAAAACAGCTTGCTATTTGCATAAAAACGGAGACATTAACCAATGGAATCGAATCGAAGACCCGGATATTAATCCTCAAACCTATGAACACCTAATTTTTGACAAAGAAGCTAAAATTATATAAAGGAAGAAATAAAGCATTTTTAACAAATGGTGCTGACAAAACTGGATGTCAACCTGTAGAAGAATGAAAATAGATCCACATCTATTACCATGCCCGAACTGGGCCTTGCCCTGTAGTCAGACTGATGATTATCTTAAATATCACCATATAACCTTCATCCAACACAGATTTGGAAACAGAGGCAGAGGCCCACATCAGAGCACTGGACTGAGCTCCCAAGGTCCAACTGAAGAGTAGAAGGAATGAAAATATGAACAAAGAGGTCAATACCATGAAAGGTTCATCCACTGAAACAGTTTACCTGAGCTAATGGGAGCTCACCAACTCCAGCTGTACTGGGAAGGAACAAGCATAGGATCAAACTAGTCCCTCTGAATGTGGCTGACAGTTGTATGGGTGGGAAGACTGAGGAGCCACTGGCAGTGGTAATGGGATTTATTTCATTTTAGGTAGGGGTATGTGGATTAGAAATATTAGGTAGGAGAAACAGAGATATGAAAGAAACAGAGACATAGGATAGTACTGTGAGGGAAAATTAGTGAATACCAAATACTGAATCTGCCCACATTTAATTTTCCTAACTTTTTATAACCCAAACAGGAGGAAAAAAGGCAAAAGACTACTTTAACATACACAAAGGACAGCCAGAATAGTTACTTGCTTCAATACTTGAGAATTCTAGCTCCCCCTCTTGCATCAAGGCTGGGAAAGGCAACCCAGCATGAGAAATAGGTTCCCAATGCCAGCTTAATCATAATAGCCAGAACCTGGAAAGAACCTAGATGTCCCTCTACCAAAGAATGGATTAAAAAAATTGTGGTACATTTACACACTGGAGGATTGCTCAGTGGTTAAAAAACTATATCATGAAATTTGCAAGCAAATGAACAATTGAAGGCCATGCTGAGTGAGGTAAACCCCTACTCAGAAAGCCAAACATTGTATGTACTCACTCATAAGAAGACATTAGATGTAAAGTAAAGGTTAACCAGACTGAACATCATGTTTAAATGCAGCTCCTGCATTAAAAAATAGCTGATGTAAATATTTCAACCAATCTACTCATGAAAAAGGCACCTATAACCTTTGTAAAAAAGTTTGTAATTTCAATCAATGTGTTTGTTTCTCCATCCTACTTTGTTGTTAGCCATAATTTTATAGACTTCTAAATTCAAGTCAGTCTTTCCTTGAACCTTTGCCAAAATGTTTTGTGGGAACAGTGAGATTAAAGGGATACTGCATTAATAAAAATCTTCTCATCAGAAGATTATCAACTTGATAATATGCTTTGTAATTAGTGTTTTAATATCAAATTGTTTTGTCATGTTCTTTGCAAAAAGTGTTTCTCTATAAATATAAAATGAAAGTAATGGGTATTACAATGATTGCCAGTAGGTAAACAAATACTGACAGCATTGCTGACTGATTTTTTTTTCAAATTACTTCCATTTGTTATACTCAAGAAATTATTTTGAATTCACATTTTGGCTTTCATTATAAAACATTTTTATTGATCATTTCTATTTCTACAGAAGTCCCATTGTCAATTATGAAAGTTATGTCTAAAAGCCGGGCGGTGGTGGCGCACGCCTTTAATCCCAGCACTCGGGAGGCAGAGGCAGGTGGATCTCTGTGAGTTCGAGACCAACCTGGTCTACAAGAGCTAGTTCCAGGACAGGCTCTAAAGCTGCAGAGAAACCCTGTCTCAAAAAACAAAAAAAAAAAAAAAAAAAAAAAGTTATGTCTTATTGAAATAATACCTACTTGGAACTCCTAATTTTCTGATGAAATATACTGCTTTCTGCCTTAATATTTAAACTTCTAGACTATTTCATTGTAGAATTTGTTTATGACTTTTAGAGGGTAATTTCTACCTCTTACATGAAAATTGCCTAATTAGCCACCAGTTGGAGGAGGCTGCTAAATTTTATGGAGATTTACCCTTCAAATCAACAAAGGCTTTTTCAAATTAAATTTTCAGGAAGGCATAGACACTTCTCTAAGATACACATAATGCATTTGTTCATCTAAAATCTTACCTAAAACATTCACATTACAGAACTGTTTCTTCAGCAAACATCATCCAAAAGCAACCACCATTTAGGAAATATGCTCATTTTCTCAGTACATTACAAAAGTCATCATTTTTGAAACACTTGAAACTAAAGTAGACACATAATTATAAAATGCCAAGATATAAGTTTATGAGTGCTTCCAACACAATAGAGTAGCACAGTGAATTTGCCCTCAGAATGTTGGTTATAACAATGACCTGTAAGGTACAATTCAATCAAACAGAAAAGCATACATTTCTTTGCCTTCCATTAAATAAAAATGATAATGAATCAAAAAGAACCAAGGAATGAACCCAGATTCAACAGCATTGACATAAAAAAGAAATTAATATATTCATATAATAGAAGAAATGCTGTGGGGTTGGATGCACACCCACACCACTTATAAGTGGATGCTGAAAATTTTTAGTGATTTAAAAATTTCTAAAGTAGAGTGCTTATTGTAGTTGAGGAATAATACTGTAAGAACAAATATCATAAACATTTTCCTATAATAAACTTGAGATGCTTTTCAGTATATGAATAATAATGTAGCAAAATAAATTTCTATCTGAGGCTATGTACTTCACATCGTATACACTATTGATGTTCCTTTGACCTTGATTCCACCTACTAACAGTCTATAGCATCTATAGTGCTATTATTTATTATCTCTTAGAAAACTCAAAGGCTCCTCACTTTTCATGTCTTAAAGCTACACTGTAAAAAAGAATGGAACAGTAAAAGAGGCAATAAATAGGAGCATGCCAAAATTGGGGACAATAAATAATAGAAAAAAATTAGGAGTATTATCATCTATTCCTAGTTGTTAGGAAAGTCTAGTAATTGTTGTATCAACATTTGCATTCTCCTCAATGAAACAATATGTTGATATCTCAGTCCCAAATGTAGGGAGACTCAGAGTCCAATGTTTGGGAATGATTGCAGCTAGATGAACTCAGGAGGCAGACTCCTCTCACAATACATCCCCTTCCCATCACACACACTCACTCTCTCTCTTTCACACACACACACACACACACACACACACACACACATACATAGAAAATTTGTTGGAAAGAATCCCTGAACTGTGAGTGAGCCATCACAATTTTAAAGAAAATAAACATTTTCTTTAAGAGTTGCATGGTCGTGATGTCTCTTAACATCAAAAGAAACCCTAACTAAGACAGAAGTTGGTACCAGGATTGGAGTTTCGCTGTGACAGATCTGACCATATTTTGGCAAAGATTGTGTAAGGACTTTGGAACTTTAGGCTAGACATACCATGGAGTGTTAACATTGAGAGTAGTGCAGAGGATGAAGGCCTGGCTTGTGAAACTTCAGAGGGAAGTTTAAAGACTCCATTAGGCCATTTGTTATTTTCAATTAAGATCCTGTGGTTCTAGTTAACTGGGGCTGAAGAATCAGCCATAATTAATAAGATATCAGAATGACTAAAAGAAAATTTTGCTTTGCTGGGATACTTGATATGGGTTCGCTGGAGCTAAAAAATTAGAAGTGATGAAGAAGAGACCAGCATCATAAAGGTGAACTCTGGAAATTAATGTCTAAACTCTCTGGCCATCAGACAAGGTGGAAATGGGCCCACATTTCTCAGATTCCACAGATGGTGCCCTGTTTCTTCCCTCTTGAAGAAGGTATTTTGTTTTGATTTTTAAAGGACCCCCACAGGGAAAGACTTGAACTTTTAAAGGCGATTTTGGAATTTTAGAGAGACTGAATATTTTAAAGATACTGGAATTTTAATGTGTTTGATTTTATAAAGACTATGGAACTTTCATTTTTTAAAAATTTAATGTGAGATTTGGGGGATGAAAAAAAAGAAGGTTTTGGCATGATAATGATACATTTGCATGTCAAGTTGACAGTTTTACTCACTGGTTTGTGTGACAACTTGACTCAAGCTAGCATCATCAGAGAGGAATGATCCTAGTTGAGGAAATTCCTCCATGAAATTCAGCTGTATGGCATTTTTTCAATTAGTGCTCAGTGGGGGAAGATCCAGCCAACGGTTCATGGTGCCATTCTTGTGCTGGTGGTCCTGGATTCCATAAGAAAGCAGACTGGGAAAGCCAGAGGAAACAATCCAGTAATCAATTCCCCTCCAGTTCCGCTACATCATTTCCTGATTCTGGGATTCTGCCCTGTTTGGGTTTTTGTCCTGACTTTCTTCAATGATGAACAGCAATGTTGAAGTGAGAGCCAAGTAAACCCTTTACTACCCAAATTACTTTTAGTACGTGGTGTATCATAGCAGCAATAGAAACCCTAACTAAAGCATAAATTCTTTTTATTGCTGTGAAGAGACACCATGACCATGGCAACTCTTTAAAAAAAAAAAAGGTTTAATTGTGATTGCTCACTTACAGTTCAGAGATTCAGTCCATTGTCATCTTGGTGGGACATGACAGCTTACAGACAAACATGGAACTGGAGAGGTGGCTACTACATGTTGATATGTAGGTAACCGGAAGTAAATTGAAATACTAGGCAGTATCTTGAATATATCTGAGACCTCAGAGTCCACCTCCACAGTGACCCACTTCTTCAAACAAGATCACACATGCTCCAACAAGGCAATAGCTCCTAATAGTACCACCCCCTTTAGTAGCCATTTTCTTTCAAACCATCACTTTATCAGAGTAGTTTGTAATATATAAGAAAATGAAAAACAGTAGACAAAATTAAAAATATGACTAACCTCTTCTAAGATTTAGCAGGGGTGTATTGAACTATATCAGTTTTCATGATGAAGATTTGATTTCATTCTTTTCTGTCAGTAATGTTTTTGTCTGTTTTGTGTATGAAATATTTGAAACTATCCCAAAGAGATATAAAATTATCGAATGAAACCTTTTGAGAGTTGTGTTTGGAGAGTAATGAGACTATAGTAGTTGGAAGATGAAAGAATGGTCCCTGTACAGGGCTTCCTGCTTGAGTCCTCATCCTTTAAAGCAGAATGTGGACATTCTCTGTATAAATTTATTGAGCTGACATATGCCTCCATATTTAGTGAAAATAACACACTAAAACTATGTTAATTGAGGCTAGGGGGATGGTTCAGGAGTTTAAATTGTTTGTAGCTCAATCGTAAGTACCAGTGTTTGGATTCTAGCACCCACTTCTTATGGTTTATAAGTACCTGCAGCAACAGCTCCAAGTATCAAAATGCACTCATCTGGCCTCGGAGAATTCATGGCTGGCCCCACACCAATACAAGGATGCACACACACACAATGACACATACACAGTAAGTCTCTAATACACATTAATTGACTGAGTTTATTTCTTATATGTTCTGTTAAGTCAGCTAGTTAAAATCTTTTCCCTATAAAACTATTACAATATATTATTTGGCTCCTACTAAAATTTTTTTTCATAATACTGGCAAAAAATTACCTGAAGTATTACCTATGAGTTTAACAAAGGAAATTTACATTTTAAAAGGTAGCTTTTATGTCTCATCATTTTGTCAAATAGTATTCAAGTTTTCTATTTATTTACAAATGTCCTTTGCATATTAAAGGCATTAGCACTTGTCAGAAAAAAATCAAAATATTTTTATTTGTGTCAGTATCTTATATTTACATTAATTAAAAGTTCTCAAGTTTTCTTTTCTCAAACTTTTTAATTAATTGTGCTTTGTATAATTTTCTTTGTTAAACTCCTAAGTATTTTATAATTTGAAAATAAGTTAACTGTTATACTGTAATTGACTTAAGTTTATTCTGATTATGTTGTTATAACATAGAATTTGAAGGGGACTTACAATAATTAATTACCCCCACAAAGGTATATTGAATAATCAAAGATACAGAACTAGAAAAGATGAAAAATAGAGATTTATTATGAGGAACTGACCTCAAATAATTGTAAAAATTAATTATGAGACAATTCTTGACTTAGCGTAGCTTTATTTCTGATATTTTGATTTTTTGATGGTAAGACACAACATGCATTTACCATAAGCCAGACTGAAAGCTTTGACTTTGGCTTCTTCCAGGTTAGAATTGCTGGCAGTAGCACCCCAGAAAGCATTCCCAGTATCCCATGTCTTTATTAGGATGATAAATAGAACTAGAATCACAGACAGTATGTTTGGTAATTTAAGGATAATGAAAATAATATTTAAATTTTATTTTAGTCAATATTATTGTGTGTGTGCTTGTGTGTACATGATATATATACCGATATCTGCTTGCCATGGATTGTGTGTGAGTTCAAAAGACAAGTTTGTAGACAAAATTATTTCCTTCTACTTACATATGAGTTCTATGGATGAGACTCAGATCATTAGGTTTGCATATTTAATAATTTTACCTGATAAGACTTCTTACTGATCCTAAATGGACTTTTCAGTATTTTGGAAGACGCCCCCTGGTCTTATATGGTGAGATAACCTTCTGAAAATCACGGAGCATTTTTTATTTTATGTATTGCTATGGCTTCTGCATCAATTCTACCCTAAGAATGGGGAGAGGAGTCAATAAGTAAAGGCAGTCAGTAAGTCATGAAATTAGGTCAGAGTAAAGAAAACAAAAACGAACATCAATTATTCAACTTCTAAGTCTCCTACTCTGATGGGGCTTAACATGTACAGGAGGTTGTTATTCTTTATCATTATGCTAAGTATACATCTATAGCTAGTGTTAGAATGTTAAGGTGAGAAATCTGGCCAGATCTGTAAAACACAAGCACATTGGTTCTTTCAGTCTTCCTTGTACTTAGTCACTGCTCAAAGAATGTGAAGAAGATTTAGCTGTAGCTCTGTGGAACTGATCCAGCCCTGCACACGAACCATACCCATGAATCAAACACCACTCTTAGGAATAGGAAGAACAGGAATATCATCCAGTTTTCCCTTAGAGATTGCAGTATACTTAGAATGTGCTATGTGACCCACTCTGACAAGACACTTGAGGAGAGTGATTATAGCTAATGTAGTCCTAGGTCAGAGACGTAGACCTAAAATCTACCCTAGATCACCCTAGACCTTACTTTAGAAACACACACAACGTTAAATGTGTCTACACACAGCTGTGAACGATTCTCTTGACTGATTCTACGCTTTAACATTCACCACCTCTAGTTTTTACATTTCTCTATTTTAGCTAAATTTTATTGAAATTACAAAGGGCATCAAGAAATCTTCAGGAAGTTAATGTTTAGCATGGCAAATAAAAGCAAATGGCTCCATTTTGTAAAGAAAATAAAGGAAAGCAAATCTTGATATCAGACAACATTTTGGTAATTGTAGAAATGTGAGAACCTAAGCTAGAGAGTTAGTGGTTAAGAGCACTAGTTGCTCTTGCAAAGACACAGGTTTGATCCCAGCACCACATGGTGACTAACAGTCATCTGTATCTCCAGATTAAGTGGATCCAAAAACCTCTTCTGGCTTCCCTGGTCACACATGTGATGTATAGATTTACATTCAGAAAAAATACTCATTTACATGAAATATAAGTTATAGAAAGGAAAAATACGGCAGTATTTATTAAAAGATGCTGAAATATAGTCAGGTGGTGGTGGTGCACACCTTTAATCCCAACAGTAGGGAGACAGAGCCAAGTTGACCACTGTGTGTTTGAGGCCAGCCTGGTCTACAAAAGCTACAAGGACAGCTACAGCTATTATACAGAGAAACCCTGTCCCGAAAAAATAAAACAAAAAGAAAAAAATTCTGAAGTATAATTTTTTTGTATTTTTTTATTGGTTTTTATTGAGCACTACATTTTTCTCTGCTTCCCTCTCTGCTTCTCCCCACCCCTTTAACCTTCTCGCAAAGTCCCCATGCTCCCAATTTACTCAAAAAATCTTGTCTTTTTCTACTTCCCATGTAGATTAGATCTATGTATGTCTCTCTTAGGTTCCTCATTGTTGTCTAGGTTCTGTGGGATTGTGATTTGGGGGCTAGTTTTCTTTGAGATTCTATCTAATACCTGTAAGAATGGCCAAGATCAAAAACATTGATGACAACTTATGCTGAATAGGTTGTAGAGAAAAGGGAACACTTCTGCATTGCTGGTGGGAATGCAAGCTGGTACAGCCTTTTTGGATGTCAGTGTGGCAATTTCTCAGAAAATTAGGAAGCAACCTTTCTCAAGACCCAGTAATACCACTTTTGGGTATATATCCAAAGGATGCTCAATCGTGCCACAAGGACATGTGCTCAACTATGTTTATAGCAACATTGTTTGTCGTAGCCAGAATCTAAAAGCAACCTAAACATCCCTCAACTAGAAAATAGATAAAGAAAATGTGGTACATTTACACAATGGAGTACTACACAGCAGAAAAAAAATAACATCTTGAATTTTGAAGGCAAATGGTTGGAGCTAGAAATGGAGTTACCTCACCATTTTGAGTGAGGTAACCCAGACCCAGAAAGACAATTATCACATGTGTTCACTCATAAGTGGTTTTTAAACAAAAAGCAATAAAGTATTATTTATAAAAAATGCCCTGGTATCTCCTAACATTTTGTTTTTTGAGCTGGTTGCCAATTAACTGCATATAATAATTTGGGATAATTTGGAATAACATACATTTGATTACATATTTTTCTCTGTGTTTTTTCATGCTTACTATGGAAACTTCTAAAATGTTATTATATAGGTGTGAACCTAGAAAAGTTTCAAATTATTTACTCAGTGATAACTAATGTAGTTTATAACTAAAAACTGGATGATAATTGCTATTTATTTTAAAGATAAGACTTCCAGGTTTAGATTTAGTTTCTCTAAATATTCTTAAATTTTTTTAATAATTCCATAACATGTTTTATGCCACTCTGCACTTTCCTCAAATTTTTACTATTCTAATCATCTGTCTTTCTAATACTTTTGTGTAATGAAGAATTTAAGAAATTTTTGTTTCAATAGCTAGGGCAATATACAAGGATTAGAAAAACTACCATTATTGTGACACAAATCTTACAGACCTTGAAAAGTAACTCCCTGAATATATTTTGTTATTTTGATTAATTTGTTTTCGGACATGGAGTGTCATATAGACCAAGATGGACTTAAGCTAAATAGATGGTTGAAAATCAGATAGAATTATTATTTTATCTCGTTTCTTGTTTGTTTCAAGGGAAGAGGCAGAGCTTCTCATTAATGGTGTGGAACTTACAGAGATCCTCCTGCCTCTAACAATAAAGGCGTGTGTCAGCATTCTGGAAATGTTACAAATGTAAGAATCCATTGCCTGCCTGGATATAACCCTGTTGTTTAGAACTGGGAACTGAACCCAGGGCCTTCCATTTGTTGGAGCTCTACCACTGAGCTAAATTCCTGACCCAGACTCAGATCTCTTTCCTCCACTGCTCTGGCCTGGAATGTTGTGCTGTGAATCCTATGCTACCATCTCTGGTCTGTGCTGTGATGGAGAGGAAACCAGTCATTTGTTTTTACTAGCCAAACGTTCTCCTAACTGAGCTACATCCCAAACTTCAGAGCTTCCAAATGACGGTTGCGACCTTTCTTACAGGTCTTTTCCTCTCACAGACAGTCATCCGCCAAAGTCCTTTAATTATCCTTTATTATTTTTACTTTCACTGGTACTTTCTATTCAAATTTTTATAGTCATTGATGCGATTCATACGCTCTTAGGTCTTATATCTCTCTCTCTTTTTTTTTTTTTTTTTGGTTTTTCGAGACAGGGTTTCTCTGCAGCTTTTTTAGAGCCTGTCCTGGAACTAGCTCTTGTAGACCAGGCTGGCCTCGAACTCACAGAGATCCGCCTGCCTCTGCCTCCCAAGTGCTGGGATTAAAGGCGTGCGCCACCACCGCCCGGCTTTTTTTTAAAGATTTATTTATTTATTATGTATACAACATTCTGCCTCGATGTATGCCTGCACGCCAGAGGAGGGCGCCAGATCTCAGTACAGATGGTTGTGAGCCACCATGTGGTTGCTGGGAATTGAACTCAGGACCTCCGGAAGAACAGCCAATGCTCTTAACCTCTGAGTCATCTCTCCAGCCCCAACTTAGCATTTCTTAATCTTTTTCCCTGGACAAACATTTTACCATTCTCTATTTTTAACTGATGGAGCTCTCATTTCCTTGACTGACACTTGAAGTTCTCTAAAGATGATCTTCCTGGCTCATAGTCCCTCGTATTCCAAGGCAAGTTTCTTCTTCTATAGGGAATGTTCATTGGATGCTTTACAATGTTTTACAATGGAAGAAAATAGGATGCTGCTGGTAGAGACAATTGACAGAAAAACAATTAAGACAAATAAGCTACCAGGAAAATAATGTAGGTGGAATGTGTGTCTGTGTGTTTTACCTTATAAAAGAAATGGTATGTAAAAATAGAACATGTAATAAATATTTTAGCATAAATGATTCCTACTTTTCTCATAAAACTTGTTCTCATAAAGTCGAATCTTCTGAAAAACGAAACAGGACCCATAATTGTGAAATAGAATATTGCTGACATCATTGGTCTCATGGAAACTGGACTGGGTTTGGGTGGTGAAATTTTGGTCATTTTTGTAAAATCAGAAGTCAACAAACATGAAAAACAAAAGTATTCGCTGAAAATTATTTTTGCAGTAATATCTTTCTGCATACAAATCTGTGTTTTAAATACTTGGGAAACAAGATGCAAGAAAACCCAACTTAAAAAAAAAAAAAGATTCTCAGTTGCCTGGCCTACATTTCTGTTTTTTTTGTGTGTGTGTGTGTGAAATGTTGGGCACTGAACATAGCAGACAAGTACTCTACCAATCCCCGGTCTTTTGGTTCAGAGAGGAATTCTTAAGCACCCAACTGAAGTCTATATTCCTATCAGAACTGGCAACTAAGAACTTTGAAGATTCTTAAACTTTCATTTAAAATAGTAATACAGAAGCATGCTCGTAGAACCAAATCAAAGGTAGATAATATTTCACAGAGAAAGGAGGAGTTTGTTTAAAAGGCATAGGGAAGTATTACCAAAATAAAATATAAAACCTCTTTCTTCGGTAACTGGGAAAGAGAAATATAACAGCAGATGGCACTAAAAAGGCAGTAACTTCTAATTTTCTCTTTCCTTCCGACATTACCCAAACTGTCAACTCATATAAGAAAACCCAAACAAGATATATAAGGCCTAAGAAAGCAAAATTTCAGACCGAGTGTGTGAGCAATGGATCACTTAAACTACTTGGATATGCTTAAATTTCCAGCACAGTGATTTCAGCACTAGGATTTATACAATTACCTGCAGTTATTACAGCAGTACCAGCAATCATCTCTTATAAATCAAGAGTGTGTGGAAAGGCACACCGCTGATGAAATGCCATGTGCCATTTCCATGACGGATGAGACAAAAACCTTCCTTTCCTCTGTCTGATCCTGCTATTGCTAGATATCTACTTTCTACTCCTGGCTCTGTAAGAGAAAACGGGCATGAAAAAGATCTATGGGGCTGCCCTAAGAAGACAACAGATTTTTAATGGGTGTAGTTTTGTAAAATTGAGGGTGCAATGGAAAAGACTCTTTGGCGAGGTGATAAGTGCTCACTGCTCCTCAAAGAGGAAAGTTATCAATTTTCACAGCAGGAGGCACATAAATAAGACTAACCCAGGAAATAGGAGTATAGGGCCAAGCAGAAATTCAAAGAGCCAAGGAGTGGCTGTGAATGAGAATAGGAAAGGATGAATTATTTAGGGAATGTGTCTCACACTGGAGCAAGCAAATATAAGCCACATACAAGCTAGCGAAGGGAAAAGTTCCAGGAGGTAAGAGTTTAATGTTTGTGACAAATTCTATACGTGAGAGAAAGGAGTTTATGTTCTAGCCTTAAGAATCTTTAAAAACAAACAAACAAACAAACAAAAAACATTCTTTTCTGGAAGAAAAAAATAGTGGTTATAGAGATGAAATAGCAACTTGTATAAATATATAAATTATATTATCACATGTGACTGCATAAAAATGGTGCTGGCATGTTCCAAAATGGATGCTGGAACCAGAAGATGGGCCTTTGGTGTTGGGCCTGCTAAGTATCAGAGGCAAAAATGAAGAAGCCTCTGTCCTCATCAATGTGGAAGGAATGACAGTGTCACAGTGAGCTCATGAATCTCTCCGTTTGTTGTGGCCATGTGCCCGTGAAGAAAGAATTAAGATGTGGGCCAGCAGAGGAGCCTAGCACTTCCACATTCCACAGTTCGAGGTTTGCTTCAGATAATGATAAATCACTGTATTTTTAAAGTACGTGAGTAATGAGATTGGGGAAAGTAGCTTTGGTAGTGTGGGAGAAAACAATTGAATATAAGGGAAACAAAATACAAAAGAAATCGCATTTGTAACACTCAAAGTAAGGTAAAAGTTTCATCCTACAGAAGATTTGAAGAAGACCAACTGAAAGGCAAGGCTAGAGGTCAGCCACTCTCAGGGAAGACGCATCTGTGAAGAACTAACATGATCAGAGAGCAAGTTATGTATATTAAATGGGTTTCAGATTTAAACCCCAAGTTTGCATGCATTCTAATTGTAGGGTTAGCTATTTTTCAATATAGAACAGCAATACCAAAGCAAAGAACAAACACCACACAGACTCTAAAATGAATACTCAGAGTGGAAAATGATTTTTCTATGTGTGAGCAGAGTCTGGGCCCCAGATCTAATAAAGTTTTATTGTAACTTGTGTGGGGCTACATAGAATCTTTTTTTTCTTATGGTTACCTTTGGGTCAAATACAAGAAGTTAATTGTAGAAACAATTTATACCATAAAAAGTCTAAAGTAAGAACTGTCTGAATCTGATAACAGAAAAATGGCCATTTTAAAGTTAATATAATCTATCATTAAATATAATGGAAATGTGGTCTGACACCATCAAGCTTCTTGAAGTAGACATTAAGAGATATGAAAATGGACCAGGCACTGGTAGCATACACCTTTAATCCCAGCACTTGAGAAGCAGAGGCAGGCCGATTTCTGTGAGTTCAAGGCCAACCTGGTCTAAAAGAGCTACATAGAGAGACCCTGTCTTGAAAAGCCAAGAAAAAAAAGAGTGCAATATGAAAATCATTGGATATTAACAATAAAATAATCAATATGCAAAGCTTTGTGTTATCAAAAGAGAAACACATGTATTTAACATTAATATTTGTATTATAAATGCATACTCAATCTACTTTTATATTCTAATGGCTTCTTTCTTAATATTTATGAAGTCCAAGTTAAAATTTTTTCTTTCTAAGTTATCCATTTGAATTTGTATCTGTGCAATATTTTGCTTAGTCCAAGACATGAAGTTTTTTCTGATATGCTTTTATCTATAACTTCTATGGTTTGGTGTTTTTAAGAAGTTGATTTAATTGTATTTTTCATGCTGTGTGTGAATTTTACAACTGTTTCTCTTTTCTTTATTTGACACCCTTGTCAAAAGTCAGTTGATCACATGTGTGTGTATGTTTCAAAGGCCCTGAATTACTAACTTAAACTTGTTGATCTTCTGAATAAGAGCAAAATAAATGTGTTATATCAACTTTAAAATAAGACTGAAAATTAAATATTTGGAATTGTCCAAATATCTTCATTTATTTTAATATTTATACTATACATTCTTTATCATTCCATTGAGATTGAATACACAAATTTTTTATCAAAGACTCTTCCACAATTTTAAATATGATTTAAATATTTTAAATATGTTTAATATGTACATCAGTTTGTAGGAGGATGTATAACTTAAACTCCAATCTATATAAATGGTGATTCTGTTCATTTACTTTTATCTCTGATCTTTTTCTTCAGTATTTTATAATTGTCACCATAAAACTTACTTACATTTGATTAGATTCATACCTGTGATTTAATAATTCTAAGTACTATAAAAATACAAGGAGTATTTCTAAAATGTGACTTTTTGAATTGGTTTCTTGATGCACCACATAAGTTTTTTAATTAAATATTGCAGTTTTATGCTAACAAAATTAATTTTGGTGTTAAATATACTACCTATAATGGGTTATGGTAATTTTATCTAATATTATTTTTTCTGTAATAGCAGCCTAAAGACATTAAAGTGTGCCAATTATAATGTACTAGATTGAAACAGTGAAACTATAATGTTGCAGGGAGCAGCAGTTAATAGAGAGATGAGCATCTGGTACTTAAGTACTAGAAGACAGTACTGAAGGTGCTCCCTTCTGAATGTGATGTGTCTATCACGTATCAATCATCGTCTAGCAGCTGCACAAGATCTAGACCAGATGAAGGCAACCAAAATCCCAGCAGAGATGAGGGGGATTACATCCAAGACTGACCTTTACTGCAGAGCTGCTGACAGTGCATAGCTGCCTAAAGGAGAAAATAATTTTTTATTGAGGATGTTAGCACTAGTAGATTTCCCATGCTGCAGCAGATGTCCCCACACTCCTGCACACATGGGCAGTTTTGACAGGTTTTAGGGAGAAAATGAAAAAAAGGAAGGGAAGAAGAAAAGAAAAGAAGAAAGCAAGGTACATGAAGATGGGAGGTAGAGGAGTGTGTATAGATAGGTTTGAGATGAGTCAGAAAAAAAGGGTGGGGTATATATGACCATATTTCCTTGTATACATACATGAAAAGTTAAAAATAAAGAAAGCTTAAAATGAGCACAGAAACATAAAGCAAGAAATATACTTTTCTAGGGCTAATGGCTACGTGAAACAGTGAAGGTAGTGTCTAAGTAGGATAGATGTAATATAGGTGTGGATATGATCAAAGGAGGCTCCATACATTGATGAAAATGCCATAATGAAATCCATTATTCATACAATTAACATGGCAGTGAAAAGGCAATGCCCATTATTAACTCTGTGGGAATCATCATATGATATATTCAATGGTTTTCCTTAGACTTTCAAAAGATTAAATGCTACTACTTTTTTTCATGAAGACTAAGTCTACAGATAAGCAATCAGCTTTGGGTATGACTTTATGCATATTTACCTGCGTCAGACAGTTCTCTGCAGTTTATCTTAGACAAAAAAGAAAGAAAGAAAAAACTCTTTCTGTGTGAGCTCCTTGGAGGAATGGAGCAATAAAAATGCAAAATAATAAATACAGATGGTTCTACAAAGCTGCTCTACTGAGATGCAATACATTTATTCTGGTCCCTAGAAATAAATAAAATATGTCTTGATGGAATAACAATATTCTACTTCATGCATTTAAGCCCCTAAATATCCATGACAGACAAGTCCATATATTTAGAAACTGATAGAAACACAGTAGCACCCTCAGGGGTTATTTAATCATATGTTAAGGGTAGAGTTTGAAGAAAAAATTTAATTTTATAAAGTGGAATATTTTTCCTCAGGGAGATACTGAATGATCATCTTCAGACAAGACAAAGGAGCAATAAGGGGTTCATGACTCATGCCATCAATTCTTCTTTCTGAGAGCATAGTTAAATAGTCAGGTTCATCTCATAAATCATGTTTTCACCATGAGGACGCAATGAAGCATTCACATTTATTTGTTGATTCTGGGCTGTAACAGCAATTTGCTACATACAGTGATATTTCAGTATACATTCTTGTTGTATTCTCAATATTTTAAAATGGATGTTAATACATGAGCCACTTTTAAGAAGAGGTATTTAATGCACTGAATGTCAGGAGTTTTCTAGGCAAATGGCAGGACATCAGAAGTCTAATGACCAAAATCAGAGAGGAGTTTCAATAAAAGACATGTTACTCTAGTAGAACCAGGAAGAGCAATGGAGAAATTATATGAGGATATACAAGTATCCTAAAACTGGTAATAACCTATTGTTTTAACAAACAAGTTGATGAAGTGCTACTTTAATCAGAGCTAAAGATGATGAAGAGCACCCCGGGAGCCTCTACCTAATTTAGCGCATCTACGGTTGTCTTTGTTCAGTCCATGTATAGGTCATACTGGTAAGACTTGATGTTCATGCTCACTCCCAACACATCTGATGAAATTTAGAACTGCCAAGTAGAAAAACAAAATGAATAAGTGGACTTGAAAAGACTGGGAGGACTATGACAAAAAAAAAAAAAAAAAGGTGAATGAAAATGAGTTACACGCAAGTGAACTCATTACTGAATATTTTATGTTCCTTCCAAGTACTTGAAAATTCATTTATTTTATTTATACTTTTAAAAGAAAATATTTTACCTTTTCCTTTAAGGGTTAAGTTCAGGCCTTTCATTCATTTGGTGAGGGACAAAACTAAAAACACTTGAAAGAAAAAGACTGGCACACTGTTTTAATTAAATGTCTTACAAAGGCGAGTTGTTTTTGGTCGCCGTGAAATTATGAGTGCAGCGGGTCATGTTTGAGAGGAAGAACTAGAAGACCACATCAGAGCAGGCTGTAAACAAACCCTTCTCACAACGGTGACAAAACCAAAACAGAGACAATCAATTGAATATCCTTCAAATGATGGAAGGAGTGAGAGATACAGGAGTGACTCTTGGACATCTACTTTAACCCAATGACTTTCAGATAGAAGAAACTGTGGGACGTTAGTTTCCTACCCTAACAAATTAAGTAATTATAGAGAATGCCTAAAATTCCCATTTGGCTTAAAATTTCAAGACATAGCATAGTTTTTCAAATCAGTTGGGTTCCTAATCTCACTCAAGCCTCAGTAAAACAATCAAAATTGCAAAGTAAACAAAATATAATAAAGTAGAAAACATTGTGGTATTATTTTGTTTGTTTCTTTTTCTTTATTCTATTTTTTATTTTTATATTCTTTTAACTTACCAACCACAGTTTCCCCTCCCTTCCCTCCTTCTGCTCACTGCCTCCCCTCCCCCACAAGACCCACCTGTAATCCATTCCTCAGAAAGGGCAAGGCCTCCCATGAGGAGTCAACAAAGCCTGGCACATTAAGGTGAGGCAGTACCCAGCTCCTCCCCTCTACATAAAGTCTGAGCAAGGCTTCCCATCTTAGGGAATGGGTTTTAAAAAGCCAGCTCATGTACCAGGGATTGATCCTGGTCTCACTGCCAGGGGCTTCTTAAACAGACCAAGCTACACAACTGCCCATCACATTCAGAGGGCCTTGTTAGGTCCCGTGTAAACTCCCCCAGATGTCTCTTTAGAGTCCTTGAGTTCCCACAAGCTCGGGTCAACTGTGGGTTTCCCCATAACAAACTTGACTTTCCTTGCTCATATAATCTCTCCTCTCTCTCATTAACTGAACTCTAGGAGATCAGCCTGGTGCTTGGCTGTGGATCTCTACATCTGCTTCTCTCAGTTACTAGAAGGTTCTATGATGGCAATTAGGGTAGTCACCAATCCGAATACAGGACAAGGCCAGTTCAGGTACCCTCTTCACTATTGCTGACACAATCCTTCTGTTGAGAATTCTGTTTAAATCTATATCCCATGTTTCAATTTGGTTATTTAGTTTTTTGATGTCTAGTTTCTTAAGTTCTTTGTATATTTTGGAGATCAGTCCTCCATCAAATGTGGGGTTGGTGAAGATCTTTGTCCATTCTGTAGGATGCCGTTTCTGGTAGATTTCCCATAATGGGTTTGTAGGAGACATTGAGTAGAAACACCAAAGGCCTCTTGGATCTTTGTTTACATTCCTGCTCTGCCTCCCAAGTCCGTGGAATGGAGACACCTTGAATGTTTTCCTGCTTCCTATTCTATAACATACATAGTGGGTCAGTGTTTTATGTTAAGGATTGTACAGAGGGGGACACAGCAAGATGGCTCAGTGTGCAAAATCACTTCTCTAACAACCTCAGTTTTACCTGCCATTCCCTAGAAAAATGATGATTTTAATTTCAACATTCCTACAGTGAAATGGGAAGTGAAATAGGAGTATATTTCAAAAACCACTAGTCTGGAGTATGCAGTGTTCAAAACAGACAACAAAAGAGGGCATATCTCATAGAAGGGAGAAGGATAGAACTGATCCCTGAAAGTTACCTTCTAAGTGCTTGCCGTACCATACATTTGCCAGAACACACATACAGACATGCATACATTCAAACACACACACAAGCATGCATATACTATTCACATACATACTTCCCACACACAGAATAAGAATAAATTACATTGAATCTGAAAATGCATAAAAATTCAACAGAGATGGCTTAGTGAAGTGGTTCAGAGGTAGCTCTCCATAAACCAGGCATGACAGCATGCCTCCATAATCACAACATACTTGTCTAGACAGGAGGAAGAGACAGGAAAATCCTTGGAAGAGACACAAGTCAGTTATCCCAGGAAACACTATGACAAACAGCATGAGACTCTGTCTAAATGATGATAAATGATGAAGTCTAACATCTATGCCTGTCCTCTACCCACCACATTCAATGTGTAACACATGTACACTGAACACAGTTGAACAGACACACACACATACATATATACACACACCACAAATATTAAATGCTAGAAAAATTTAAACAGAATTTCAACGTCTTTGAAATATTTGAGGTTGATACCTCTTTGCCAAAAAATCTAATTACTAAAAATTAACATTTGAATCAGAAATTATATACCCAACTTAATTTAAGGGGAAAAGCTGAAGCTAGAAATTGAATTAGGTACCTTTGGGTCTTAATAACTAGGATATAGATACACAGGACTAATAACAAAAGAATCACAGAATGCAAATTGACATTTATCCTACAACATCAGAAGGGATCTTTCAGGCTTGTATTTGTTTTGAGTTCCTCAACAAGGATATTCTTGGTGTAAAGCAGCTTCACTCCTTGCCCATGTAACCCAAAACACAAAAGAATACAAGCGTATTAGAAGGGTGGTTGGTCTGGGCCACATAATCTGAATGATTCACATATTTATCTTATTTATGTTGTTGCAAGATTAGAAGGTAATGAATTGGAAATGTTAAGCTCAAACTTTTCCAGGTTAGTATTATTAGCTAAAATGTATTTTATTGGTGTTTTATTATCGGAACTATAGAAACACATTTCAAAACAAGCACACTATTTTCTCAGAAGATGCCATATCCAGACGTAAAAGATTTTGATTCATGCCTACAGTCTTAGAAACTTGATGCTGGCTTCCATTTGTATAGTACAGTTCCCTCCTCCACATGGGAGGAAATGTTTAGGTTTTTGATATATTGACATTACTCATTAAAAAAACCACATGTACACACTCACCAGTATAAGCCACCAAGGATCACATACCTGAAAAATGAGAACAAAAGCAATAGTCTAAAGAAAGGATAGCTAAAACTTCCTAAATTCATGTAAGTAATGAATTACAATAAACACTTGTGTATCCATTTATACCCATGACAATGAACGCTCTTTTATTTGCTAGCACTTTGATGCTTGATTGTGAAAAAAATGTTCAGGGATTTTCATAGGAAATATGGGAGACAGGAAGAAAACAAGAAGGGAAAAGAGGAGGAGTAAAGAATGGGAGAAAAAAGAGAAGTAGGATGGAAGAGGAGTGATAGAAAAGCAAATCTTAAAGTTGTTTTATTGAATTGAATAAAATTTTCAATATTCACATATTTCATGGTTTTAATTGATTGTTTTCCTTTTAGGATCTCAGATCCATCACATTTGTAATGAGAAAGCTGAGGAGACTGAAGTTATGTGAAATAAATAAAATCTAAAACTAGGGAAACAGTGAAGCAGAGGGTACAAATGGAGAGTGTTAATTGTCACCTTCTCGAAGTTAAATACTTAGAAAGTTCAAAATGGAACAAAAAAACTCAAGCTGACTTGCAGTCATCCACACCAGCGTGCGGAAACCTCCAATCAATGGTCCAGCCTCATCAGCTCTGCTGAGCAGCTTTAAAGGTGACTTAAGAAGAGCATTGTCAAAGCTCCCTCAACTGGAGCGATGAGTGATGAACGTTCATAATAGCCATCTCAGGGGAGTACATTCAGCCCTCTCTTTCGTATTAAACTTCCTTTTTTCTTTGTGCTCTAAACTAATAAGGTTTTAAGTATTCCTTTTAGATCTCCTAATGGGAGCGTTCAGGACACATTTTGCCACAGTTGAGGGATCTCTGATAATTCCCTGAGTCAGTTATCTTTAAAGGTTATCACACAATTATATTATCTCCTCAAAATTCATAAAGTTTCAGCAATTTTTATTATTTATTTCATCAAGAGGGGTTATTTTTTTTAAATTAAAGCATAAAACTGCTTATTCCTGCTCTGAATTACTTGTCCCTGTACTGTAGTGAATACTTTTGGTATTTTGAAACATTTTGAGCAGATGGAATATTTTGCTTAGGGAAAAACTTGCAATTGCAACATTTTTTTTCAAACATATTTTCTAGATTGTCAAAACATTACCAAGTCATTAGGAGACTCCCATGTTAGAGTCTTGTCAGAGATTTCGTTATAAACCTGAATTAAGATTTAAGCTATTTTAGATCACAAACAGACTCGGGCAAGCACACTCTGCTAGTTAAGTTGAAATTTGTTGGGGGAATGATACAAAATAATGGTAGTAGTTTGGCTCCTAAGTGTCCAACTGAGCATGCTGACCGAGCTCTGTGGATGTAGAGTAGAAATACAGACCTATGGGTGCTAGACTTTCCATTTCAGTGATGTGTTGAGAAAATGTTTGTGGTCTGTTTTTCCTCATCACAATGTCTACTAACAAAGAGAAAATGTAAAGTTACTTTAAAAGTTACAGTATTTAATTTTTATATTTATATTAATCATGAGCAACATGCTAATCTCATCTTGATTTCGAGTTGCAGACATTGAATTCTTAGTTTGTCAATAAACAATTAAGCAAATTAATGCTGCCATATTAAATAAAATGAATGTTTCTAAAAATATGTTTAGTTCTCTTATGAGAAAAAAAATGTCAAATTTCCTGAGTTTTGTAAAGACAAGCTTATTTTTATAGTTACAAGAATTTTTATTGCTCATTATATCCTCTTTTTGTTCTTCATTCTAAAAATCAAAATAAGAAGCAACTACTCTTCCAGATTCTCATATTTTAAACCCATGTTTACTCACTATGCATATAGTCAATTGGACAAATCTTGTCACACAGGAAAGCATGAATTCAGTGTAAGAAAAGGATGTATCCTCTTATTAAGCAGTTACATAAAGATAAGTTTAACTGGTTCTCACCAATAGCCCTGATCCTTGATACCCAAAAGCAGGTGGATGTTAGCAAACTGGGAACAAACGTGGCTACATAATGAGTTCCAGGGTAGCATGAACTACAGAACTGGATTCTTTGTCAAAATTAAAAACAAATGAAAATAGAACTTTCGAAGTTTGAAAGAGATGGTTAATACATATTACAGACAAATAATAAAAATATAAGCAGATTATCAGCATTTTATGCAGAAATTATAATGGTTTAATAGAAAATATTAGAGAGTTAATGTCTGGTCTAGAACAGCAAGGAATTTCTTGTCTTCTACTGAATATATGCATTTTTAATATACCTTGTGACATGAGAAATATGAGATACTTGAATTCATTTTTGTCTGAGATGCTTGGTATCTAATTTTAGTTATATCTCTGTTGTTTTGTTTGTGCAGTGACAATGATGAAAAGTTTCAACATAGTTTTATTCTGCTCATGACATAAATTCTAATCAGTGAACAAAAAACTTCTTCCTGCTCTCACTCTTGCCTCATTCAGCCTCCATAAGGAAAATGTGTTTTCCCATACAAATCACATTGATCAAGGACTAGAGGGGAACTTCATGTCAACCTATAGAATAGACAACTTTCAAAAAGCAAAACACAAGTTCAGGAATGTCGTACTCTCTGGTGAGGTAATGTCACTGTGAATGAGTATGAAATAAAGAGCCAGTGATAGCATCTCAAAGTGAGTGAGCCCTGAAACAAGGTGCAGCTACACTTTTCTTTGGAGTTTAATCAAGTGAAGGCATTAAAAGTATCATTTCCACTTGAAAAATGGATTAAAGTTGAAATTCAGAATCAGATAACTTTGCATTCTAATAGCAGATCTATTCATGGAGATGTCTGCAAGTAAAGACTTCAGTTACTTATAAAATGACAGATATTTACAAAAATTTTACACATATATGTATCAGACAAAAAGGCAGAAATGTTGGATTCAGATCATATATAAATAGATACATACATACATATATGGTAGATAGATGATAGATAGATGATAGATAGATAGATAGATAGATAGATAGATAGATAGATAGATAGATAGATAGATACATACATACATACATACATGATAGATGGCAGCTATAAAGATTCACAAAACCTTGAAGGAATAGAAAACCAGGTGACCTATGTAAACAGACAAAAGAAGTTGATGGTCCTTGGTCCATTAACAATTTTGCCTAATGTTAGCAAGCTCTAAAGGCCTTTTAGATCTAAACTTTACATCTTTGTTCTAAGATGGGGGTGGGGGTCTTGATTTCTACCAGAGACATCAGTAGAGGTTTGTCTTCCTCCAGATGGTTAATTATTTCTTCTGAGAGTACGACACAAGCAGTAAACCTCCTGTATAAAGTTATCAGTAAACTGAGGTGAGGGTAAGGTGAGAAGTTACGAATCTTTTTATGCAAGGTTAGTTTTAGGTCTTCACTTTTCTTATCAAAGTGACATAAAACCAAGGCAAGCTTATTGTTTCTATCTACGTGAGCAGCTATAAATTAACAGATTTGGACAAGTCGTAATTTTATGTCCTTGAATATCTGGGAATGTTTTAAATGGAATTCCCTTACCTAGACCCTAAATGCTGAGCAAATTCCTGTCAATAAAGATAATTGCAGGAAAGCAGATCTCTATGTTACATAGAAGAGAAGAGCAAAGACCTGATACGGGAAGCAGATTTCTTGTCTGTGTGACTGTCTTCACACATAGCTCAAATTCAAATATTGCTGAACTGTGGGAGATAAATCCCAAATCTGTAACAGAAGGGGAATAGCTAAAGCAAGAAATCTTACAGCAAGAAACGACCACTTTATTCACAAGGCAATAATTTCAATTTGCCTTGCATTTTGATTTAAACATCCAACAAAACTCTTGGCTCTGATGTGTTGCCTCATGAAAAGATTTCTGAGTAATTACTGTATAATTTTGTGGCTTGAATCAACTTCATCAAACTTTCACCCTCATTTTTATACTAGAAAATGTATTTCTTTTTAAAATGACGATAGATTATAATATATGGAATGAATACAAAGTGTTCTATCTTAAGTTAATATGAATTTTAATAATAAATTAAAATCCCTAAAATAATGGAGTGAAACCATGAAAAATGAAAGTGTTTTTTGCTAGTGGAAAGGAATGTACTATAAGGATATTCTTGACAATTTCACAGAAAACTACCTGAAGCAGAGGACAAAGGAAAAACAGAGCATGCAGATGGAAGGCATTGCGGTAATTAAATGCAGACACCAAATATTTCATGATTATCTTCATTTCTGTAATTTGTAAAAGAAACTATTTTAAAACTTTTTAATTTTAATAAAAACAATTTTATTAAAATCTAATAGAGAACTATTTCGCAGTTTGGGAGAAACACCTTGGCAACCTACAAGGAGAAATGTAGAGAAGGTCATGCCTTCTATGTTAGATATGGAACAGAAAGGAAGTTTATTGGGAAAGGAAAACAAATTCCCAGGATGATAAGTGACGATAATGTGGAGCCCACAAAAGTGAGTTCCTTCCACCTTGACTGTGGGTCAGAGAGTTCACACCTACTCTTATTCCTGTAAGGATATACAATAGGGTGTTTGACTGATGGGGAAGCTATCAACCAATCACATCTATTTAGGGTGTGGCTACCTGTGGCGCTCTCTCTGTGTGGTGCCACCGGACATATAGGATGTAGGACCTCTCAATCTTGTAGCATGAGTTTCCCCTTTTCAACTATTAAAATATAACAGTTATTCTTGAGCTAGTCTGGTTATTTATCTTACTGACCTAATATGCTAACATTTGACCTAAGTTGTGGTTACAGGATGGTTTGCCTAGACAAAAGGACGTTTGATCCAGGGTGTGGTTTCTTAAAGTTTTGGGTATTAAGGTAGTAAGTAATTACATTTATTTGTTCTTTGTATCATGGGAAAGAACTCTCTTACTTTCCCTCTATTTTGGATTCTGCTATGAGAAATAAATCTGGGCAGATCACAGTATTCACTGGATTCCCTATCAATTCTGTCTCTTGTCTCTTGTCTATTTCCTTCTTAATCCTCACCCCTCCATCCAAGTAGGTGTGAATAAGTCATGCCAGCCTATGAGTATGTTTAAAATCAAAATAATAGTTCTAATACAGATTTAATTGTCTCACATCTCATTTGCTGTAAAATCAATCACCCCAAATTGAGCTATTACTGTTGTTCATCTCCAAAAAATGTTGCAAGAGCTAAAAAAAAAAACCCACAATCCTGTGCACAATAATCACTAAACTGTGAACATTAAGTTTCTTCACAATAATCATGATGCTGTGAATATTTTCCCCTTTCCTTTTTTAACACACTAATTGTGATGGTCTATAATCACACTGTTATACAAATAGAACTGATTTCCCCAGAATTCCTGGTAGTTATTATGAGACTGGAGGTAATTTGCAGAATGTCATTTTTAAACATGTGCTATAATACATGACAGAAAAAATGACCCCAAATGACCTAAATGACTAGAGAAATCCCTTCCTTGAATTGTCCTTTTTACACATTGTTCTTGAATCTAAATGCTTCACCTGCACTTCCAAAGGATTGATGTTTGGTTCCAAACTTCACATCTCCTTAATCATAACCTCCAGTGATACTAGCTGCAGGGATTCAGCACCCTCTTCTGATCTCCATGGTACCTGCATATATGTAACACACACACACACACACACACACACACACACACGAGAGAGAGAGAGAGAGAGAGAGAGAGAGAGAGACAGAGACAGAGACAGAGACAGAGACAGAGTTGGGGGGCATATGCAGGAACATAAATAAAAATTAAAGATAAATCTAAGCATAAAAATGTATGTTTGTATTTTCTCTACCTAGAAAATGTAAGAAAAGCAGTGCCTCATAGGTTTCAGCAGTCCGTCTAAAGGGACATGTCAATCTTCAGTCAATAACACTTTCTTCCTTTTTTCCCCAACACAATTCTTTCCAGGTACAGTTTCAGCTTCGAAGAAAACACACACACAAGCTATCACACACAAACACACAAAACCAGATAACATAAAAGTTCCTGAATATGAAAAGAGCAGATGTAGGCATCACCATCCTTTATTTCCAATTGTACTATTGAGCTCTATTAACAAAATCAGCATGGTGGTTCTTCCTTCCTTAACTAATTTGCATTTGTCAATGGAAAACTCTTCAAGCCCCTTTGTTTGTTATTCAAAAACAATTGTGTGTAGACTTCTAAACTCAGCTTAGAGAATTAGGATAGCCACATACAATAAAAAGAAATTGGGAGATAAATTCTTGAGATTTAGTTATTTTAAAACATTTTGTCTGCTCTTTCGATGCAGCCTGAAAAGACCTTAGATATTTTCACCTCTGTCATAGCAACCATCATGTTCATAGATGGACATAGCTTCCATAGATCATGTTTCCTCTTAAGTTCTTAGGAAGAAGTCACCTCTATTGATGGACACAAAGAATCCCATCAGAAATATGCTCCCATTAGCTCAGGAGCCACTGGAATCATGACTGGCAGGTCAACAGAACTGCTCAGGATTTTGTCTTAGCTTTAGTAGAGATGGAACTCAATCTGAGGATTTGAGGAGACACAATCTTGTCTCCTTCAGTCAGAGGATTCAGTATAGTCAAGAACACTAGTGGCTGGCTTCTCTGGTTCTCTGATCTCTCAGCTTTCACCCCTAATTATCTGACTCCAGGTTTTTTATTATTAAGACCAATTAGGAATCACACTACAAGCCTGTATTAAAAAGCTGGCAGAATTCAGGGCAGACCACTTGGTATTGAATAAAAAATTTGGGGTCTCTTTCTTAGGAAAGACTATTTCTCCCAGCCTCAGCTTCCTTAGTTGTTTATAGTTCTTGACTAGGGTTGAGTCCCAAGAAATTTCTCCCTACCATATAAGCACATCTATTGGTGTTGCCCATGCTCAGAACTGAAATCATAAACACACAAGTAACATTATACAGAGGGCAATATATCAATAATAAACAAAATAGAGTCCATGAGTTTGAGAGAAGTAAGGTTCTTGGAAAGGCTAGAGGGAGGAAAAGAAATGGGAGAGACAATGCAATTACATGCTATTTTCCAAAGAAAAAGGAAATCTATCAGAAAGCATGGTGTTGAGTGAAGCACCTTACTCGGTGACTTTTGCTTTAGTTTCTAGCAAATCTGAGTTCCTGTACTTGCTGACCTCGGGATGGATTATGACCTGGAAGCATATGAGATGAACTCTTACTACCCGTAGTTAGTTTGGGTTAGAGAGTTTGAGCACATTGGAAATTAACTAGAATGGTAGGACCACTGAAATCAATAATAGTATTGATAATGATTAAATTATTATTGAGTCAAAATTTAAATACAGTCATTATTTTACAGCATCTTTTCAAATTAAAGTACATTCTTATAGTTTTGATATATTTAAGGTATAAAAGATGCTAGAATAAGAGTTTAAAATAAGTATAAAAGGCAAGCTAGAAAGGACGGGTTGCTATGGTAACAAAAATGCATTTAAAGCGAGTTTATAGAAAAGGTAATACATTTTTATTGCCCTGAAGTGAAAATCACAACTCAATAACGAATGATGTCTAAATCAAAGCAGATTACAAAATTCAGTTACAGTGCCTACACTCAGAAATCAAGATATTTGTTTTTACCATTTAAATGGTTTTGCTTTTGTTTTTGTTTTTCTGGAGAACCACTTCTTTTAACATCTGATAGTTAATGTCCTTTATTCAATTTAAATTTTGTATCATTGAAATTGTGTAATTACTTAAATGAAACTATATAATGGATTCTATTAAACCTAGGACATGAAACTTTTCAATGAACCATATGATGAGTACATATATGAGTGATACTCTAGTTATCGATCAGTAAAATAGAACCTTTAATTAACCTCCTAATTTCTTAAGGGATATAGAAAGATTGAGTAATTTTTATGACCCTCAGCTCAACAAGAGATAAATTTCTAGATTCATCTCTATAATTGATTAAGTTTGTAATCCTTAGACTTGGAAAACACCCATCAAGTATTAAAAAAAGTAAAGAGCATTAATGCAATTTTTATAAATAATATATCAGTCCAGCTTTAGTTTATGCACAATAAACTACAACATTGCTCAGAATTCTGATCATTTAGATAATATTATGTTATAATACTTCATACTTTTTAAATTTAAGTTTATACAGTCGTCACAAGCTGTGTATTTTTCATATAAAATATTGTTAACTATACCATTACTAATTTTTAAAATAAATGCATTCCTAAACTGTTCTGAGAGTTGGTTTATTTCAGCAATGCTGTGAAGGAAGCTAGAGTTAGAAATTGTTTTTAAAAGTCTCATATCTAAATTATGTCGCTTATCTCTTGTTTTGATTCAGGAAGCTTAACTACTTCCATGTTTTGTTTTCTGCACATTTGGGTTGCAAACCACACCCTCAACATTATATTTCCACTTTAAGACTAAAATATTTTTATATCCATATATGATAACATGTATAATTGTGTTTAATGTACAGTAATATTCGACCCCTTTACTAAATATTGTATATTGTGACAGATAATAATTTGAAAGTTGTATCTGAAGTTGCAACTGCACAATGTGCTTTTCTCACCTTCTGGAATAGATTTGGAGGTATATACTTTCAGTAACTTCCCTGTTCCATTCCAGTGTGGTAGCCACCTACAAGAAGTCAGTGACAGTTTCATTACAAATAGGAAAACAGTTACTTCCTAAATTAAACACAAATTTGAGCCAAGAATATGTACAAAGTAGTCAAAAATGTAAAAAATTAAAGTTTTAGTGGAAACTCAGTTCTTTTTTATCAGGTTACATTACAATTCACCAGTGGAGGGAAGAATCTTGTCTTCTCTCTTGATTACCATTTTATTTTGCATCTTTAACTGAGTTGTAAAAGCACAGAGAGTATATGTAATAAACAAACACTCCTTCAATAATTGAATGATTATACTTGCATTGTAGTGAGAAAAGAGAAGAGCTGTGTGAGTCACTTTAGGGTCATAATATCTGTTCCATGTGTCCTGGCTTTCACAACCTACAACTCCATTAGGGATCTCCCTGGCTGTAAATTAAAGCTTCAGGAAGTGTAGGTTGAGTTTCTTCTTGAGAAGAAGCCTTCCAGCTGTACTGAGTTTGGGCTTTGATCCCAAGCTCCTTCGTTCTTTTGTGGTCTAACTCAGGCTGTGTCCTCTGCATGAATTCCCACTGTGCACAGAGGTAACATTCTGAACATGTTTCTTGCCTAGGCTGCTGCCTTTTCATTATAACATATCTCAAGTTAATATGCCAGGAAAATCCAAGAAAAACTACTTTAATGAAATCCTTAACTCAGGACCCTAAATTAAAACAGATCAATACTTTAACTGACAAAATTAAGTTCTTTACAATACATTTTTAATTTAAAGTAGAGTTATGGCACTTTCCACCATCCTCTCTCTTCGCTGAACCCCCTCTGAGCTACCCTCACTTGAACCTCTCCCATGTGCCCCCCAGACTCTAAGCCTTTTCCTTTAATTATTATTGTTACTATAATAAGTATTTGTGCACAAATACATAAAAATAAGCTTGTGAGTCCAAAGTTCTTTTTGTTTGTTTGTATATGATTTTAAGGCTAACCACTCTACAATAGACAACTAATAAGGGACTCAGCCCTGTGAAGTTATGTTTAGCAGTCACTAATTGCCTATGGTTTTTGTTTATTTGTGACTCCATGAAACTCCCTTTGTCCACGGTATTGCTACTGTTCTGGTTTTGTATATGTTGCTAATTCTAGGACAATCAGTTGCACTGCAGACCTCCAGGTATTCTGTCTGTATAATCTTCCTACTATCCACTTCCACAATAGTCCCTGGGCCATTGACGTAGGAACTGTGACTTAGTTCCTTTGACACAGGAACTATGATGTGCCATTAGGACTGGGCTTCCATCAGTTGCTATCTGTATTGTGTCCAGATTTGGTTTTCTTTGGTAAGAGTGGCTTCTTGAATGGGAGTTAGTAGCTGCACTTATACCTGAGTATAAGGGTAAGATTTAGAATGTGATAAGGAACAAGATTTGCTATAAGGTATCATTTGTTTAAGTGTCTCACTTAAACTACTTTGCTAGGTAGCTGCTTTCAAGTGATATTCTGTGAAATTTTTTACACAAGTGCAATCTATCTTTCAATATCCACTATTGACTTCCCTCAATCCCCAGGATTTCCCCATCACATCTTCACCCCAACTTCAAAGACCAGCTTCAGCATAGCTGGAAGCCTTCTTCTCAAAAAGGAGTGCAACCTCCGTTTCCAAAACAAACATCTGCAGCCCGGGAGATCCCGATAAGAAGTTGCAGGCTGTGAGAATTGGGACACATGGAACACATGCTTCTGACATATTGCAGTACATATCTTCCTATAAATTCTTATCTACTCACTATTTTACTTACTAACTTAGCTCCTCAAATTCCATTAGTGCCATTCACAACATTTTTCTCTCCATTCAAACATAGAGCTTGTAGTGCTCAGACGCCCTATTCTTCAGTCTGATGGATTCTATCTCCTGTTATTATTATAGCTTAGATTAAAAGACTATAGGTTCCAAGAAGCTTCATCCAGAACATTTTGTTGCCTTCCCTGGACCCTTATTTCCTCATCTACGTCATGTCACCATCTGCTGGATATTTTTTATACTAGTTGAATTTTTAATGAATTAACAGATAGCATGCTTAAATGAATAACAAAAACTATGATTCACAGATTCTCAGAAATAGTCTGATATTTTATACCACAATATTACTAACTTTTAAGTTAAAATTTTGATTCTCATGTTTTTATTTACCAACATATGTGTTCAGTCATCCAACAAAAATATCTATTAATATACTCATCTTGCTGATAATTATTATTTGGTCAATTAGTGCATGTTAATAAATATTTTTTTCTGATAGTGCATAAATACTTACTGATAGTTGGAAACTGGAAATTTGCTGATTGCATAATAAAGAAGCCACATGCACTAACTTTATGTTATATTGCAAATAAATCATCTGTATTACATTTCAGTGGAAATATGTACATTAAAAATGTCTTTGTATATTAGTAAATCTCATTAGAATAAGAGTTATCTTAAAAGTTATCACATATAAAGTCTGTATTTTAGACCTCAATGTTTCTCCACAACATTTATTTCATTGGACAGCAGATCATACTTTGAGACTGATTTCAAGTTGGATAGAAGTAAAAGACAACAAACAATGTTCTTTATCGTTTCAAAATGTTAAGATTTTAAAAATCTACACAAGAACACTGTCAGCCTTCCAAAAATATGCCCTCAAGAGTATTAGGTGCTTGGGTTTTTTGTTGTTGTTGTTTTTGCCTATAGGCTGTTGATTCATTATATAGTGTACATGTGATTCATTACAGACTGATTATAATGGTCAATCTTGCAATCCTCGAATTTTAAAGGATAATTTCAAAAACTCAACATCTAGTATGTAAAATCATACATATAAGTTTGATCTTTGTTCTAATTATGTTTTTATTGCTGTAATAAACACCACGACCAAAAGGGAGGAAAGAGATTATTTCAGCTTGCAATCTACAATGCATCATCAGGAATATCAAAGTAGGAAGTAAGGCAGGAAAACGGAGGCTAGACCAGAAGCAGGAGCCATAAAGTACAGTTCCTGACAGGCTAACTCCACATAACTTGCTTAGACAGTTTCCTCAACAACCTAGGACTACATGCCTACTGGCAGCATAGGCCACTCTGGACTAGGACCTCCTACATTTTTAATCGAGACAATAACCCACAAACTTGACTAATCTTATGGAAACATTTTCTCAGTTAATATTCCATCTTCCCAGATATTCCAAGGTTATATCAAGTTGACAAAAACAATCAACAAACTCTTCTATTAAAACCTATTACTAAACTCTTTCTGTTAGTCCTTTTTTGATATGATTTATTTTGTTTATTGTAAAATAATGGTAACTCAGTAATTAAGCACTTGTGATCTGAGATATTGTAATTAATTAAATTTATCTAATGATGAACATATTTCTGAATCAAAATAATTGGAATAAATTTTTGATGCAACATATAGTAAAAATCCACATACAGTGATATTTTAAAATTCACTCAAATAAGGCTGATGCATTGAAATTATAATTCTACATTAATTTATATTTGTAGTTGCTTTTATATATACATGTGGAGTTATTAATAACTAAAGTAAAGCTAGCCTCCACTTGATAATTTTTCATGAGGAATAGCATAGATCTTCAAGAAATTTTTCACCATGTAAGAAAGCAGGCAGGAACAGATGTGGAGAGATTTTCCACAGTTCCTCTGGAAGCTCTGCTCTCTTCCTCTCTGAGGAAGAGATTGCAACAGGGAGGGGGTGGGGAATAAATACAGAAACATCTGCTGCTCAGAGTAAATGGATAGAGACAGGTTTCAGAGAGCTTAGATGGAAGTAAAAACTGGAAAGAAAAATGGATTTGTCTTCTCAAATGTCAGGAGTTGATATAAGACAGTCCAAGGTATTTCTAAAGATGTGAACAAGAAAAGTAGAAAGGGAAAATGCCTTTTCAAGTAATTGATGGGGAGAGAGGTGGGAATGTTTCAGTAGGAACAGAAGCAACATGCAGCTGGCTATCTGAGCACCCTTTCTGCGTGCTATATTGTAAATCATACTTAATACTGATGAAAACACTGTGCCGTTCTCAGTACCATGAATAAAACCAGACTGTTTATCATAGAAATAATACAGAAAATTTGGGGGAAAATATATGTAAATAGATTAAATCCCCAAAATGACTTTTGCAATGTGATCAGTTTTATATGGCTTGATTTTTGAACATTTATATTGGTGATAATTTTATGATGTGTAGATAAGAAAATTAAATTTAGATTATTTTCAAGTTTTGCACATCTGTAGCCCCATATTCTCTCTAAGGGATACTTACAAATAGTTGTAAGCTGCCTAACTTGTGAGCTAAGATTCTAACTGGGGTCCTATACAAAAGTAGTATGGGCTTTTAATCACTGAGACACCTCTCTTAAGCCCCTAATTGTTTTAAGTGATAAAATAATTTTAAAAGCTACATATATTCACACAAAACAAGAGCAAAAATTCATAGCCAACATATAAGTGAAAATGTTTATCTTTAGGCATCAAGGAAGTGAAATTAAAAAACAGTGTTGGGGTGCCATATCACCCCATTAAGAATGGCTAACATAAATTATACAAACAGCAGTAAATGCAGATGGAAATATGATAAAAAAAAAACAACCTATACAGTAATGATAGGATTATAAACTGGTATAGTCATTGTGGAAAGCAGCAGGAAAGATTCTCAAAAGTTTCTCAAAAAAACTATGACATGATTCAAGTCTAAGAGCCCCTGGAAATATAACCTAAGACATCAAAGTCAGTATATAAGAGATAACTGTATGCTTCTGCTTACTGCTAACCGTTCCTATTGGCTCAGGTGTTTAATATTCACAGATGCCCATTCATGGGTGATTGAATAAAGAAAATGGGGCACATGCATGCAATAGAGAATTATTTAAGAAGAATTCAATCATGTTGTTTGTAGCAAAATGTATAAACAAGATGATGATATGAAAAGAAGTAGTTGCTCTAAGAAAAGCAAGTATTGATTTTTTTTTCTCGTATATGGATCTAAAGCTCAAAACAAAAATCACATATAAGTAGAAGAGGAAATGACTAGAAATGTGACAACGGTGGTGGTGAAGGAAGTTAATATGGGCGATGAGGAAACTGATATGAACAAAGTTTCATATGTGTGTGTGTGTGTGTGTGCGTGTGTGTGTGGTGATTTAAATCATTATTATATATGATTATCATTCATTACCTCAGAAAAGTGCTACATAAATAACAGTTAACATGAGCACTTTTTTGGGGTGGCGTGGGTTTCAAGACAGGGTTTCTCTGTGTATCCTCGGCTGTCCTAGCTCTATAGACCAGGTTGGCCTTGAAATCACAGAGACCTGCTTACCTTTGTCCTGAGTGCTTGGATTAAAGGAATGGGCCACCACTAATTTTTTAAACCTACTAAACCATGACAAAAGTCAGAGGTTATTTCCTGACATCTTTGAAAGTGGAGAAGAGAAATATCTAGAACTCTGTGTGAGTATCATGAAGAGAAAGGAAGGAACAAAGTACATCCATGCATGTGCAAAAATGCTGGCTGAACTACCATAATGCTTCCAAGCTATTTTTATTAGATATGTTTGACAGGGTTTGCTTATGGTAGTGCTCCTCAACCTGTGGGTCTCAACCCCTTTAGAGGTGAAACAAGCTTTTCATAGGGTCACATATAAAATATATTGTGTATCAGATATTTACATTATGGTCCATAACAGTAAAAAAAATATAGCTATGGAGTTTAACAAAATAATTTTATGGTTGGAGGCCACCAAAATATGAAGAACTGCATTTGGAAGGTTAAGAACCACTGCTCTATAGGGCTTCTAAGTGCTTTCAAAAGCAGAAGGCTGTCATTATTTCCAATATAAACTCAAAGCTGATTGAGTTGCAGCAGGCATGAATATTGATAAGTTCAGCCCATAAAAGCGTGAAGGTGACACACACATATCTCAATTATCACAGTTTATATTACTTTTCAAGATATTTGCAACATTTTCTTCATTTTTGAAATGCAGTATTTACATGTTACTTTGAAATTTTTGAAGAGTGGGGTATACCATAACTTCTCTTTTCTTCAAATACATTCTATTCACTGACACATATTTGAAACTCATGCCTACAAAAGATCTCGAAGTGTAAATGACCCTGAAATTTATCAAGGGAAAAGAAAATATAAATTGTTAAAACAATTTGTTCAGGAAGCAAATGGTTTAATGTCTACACTATATTCTTAACTTACACTAATGACAATATTCAGGATATTTTACATCACTTTATTCAGAAGTCCAAGAACAAACAATGTGAGACAAAACTGGTATGGTCTTAGCTTGAGTGGTAACAGATTTTTGTTTTTAAATAGTTGTCAAAATATATATTACAGTTAATGTTTCATATTCACTTGCTATATTATAGATTTTCCTATAGTTTTATGTGTAGTTTGAAGCAAATTAATACTATTTAAAGTAAGAGGAATCTTTCTTAAAAATATATTTAGATAGAAAGGTGTATGAATATTATCAATATTTGTTAAGTTTCTATGCAGGCCACGTTGATGGATAATGTACAGAAACATTTACTTTGGTTCTCAGAGATGATTCCTGAGCACATTTTAAATGTCTTCTCTTGCCTTTCTGAATGAAGGAACCTGAAAAAGTCATATAGGCACTGATGCTACATAATGCACTATGTCTTCTTCAACAGAAAAATAACAGATGATTATAAAGAATCTTGTAGGAATATAAAATAAACATCAAATTCTAGAAATAGTTTGGAAATAGTATCCCTCTTTATACAGTAATGAATTCTCTTACCAAATAATGAGAATTCTGACTATATCAATAATACATTTGTTTTCCAGATTCCAAATGTACAAACATTCATAATAAATAGCTAACAAGTAATGGATCAAAACACCATATTGATTTATTTTATGTTCAAGTAATCATTCATAATCAGGCACCAGCTTCAAATTTTCTAGAGAATAATTGCATAACTATAGGAAAATCAGAAAAACTTAAGTACTATTTCAACTGATTTACATAAAGGCAACTTAGTGTTATTTATTTAACATGAAAAGCTACAGTAAAATAAACTGAAATATCAGAAGGCCCAATACTAAGAAACTCAAATGTGTTCTACTTCAGAAACTTAACAAAACTTGGAAACAACTCATGTTAACTGTTAATGGCATCTGCTGAAACTAAATTACACCAAACTGCTTTCTAGTTCTAAGAAACCATATTTCCATGATTACTAGAAAAGGATAGAAGTATCTAAGAAGACACAGGTAGAGAGTTCTTTCAGCTATGAAGCCTATAGTGACTTGCTACAGATTCCCATGCAGAACACACAGATGTGGCAGTAGTGCACGTCCCAGTCCATTTAACAATGGTCAAGTAAAGAGTGCTGTGACTTTAACACTAATAGCTTATGCCCAACAGGCAGGGAGGCAAGGAGGAAAGGGGGCCTTGAGCCTACCATCACCACCACCACCACCACACCACCATGACCTTGGAAAAATCTAAGGCCTGCAAGAAACCACATGAGTCCGGGTGGTTTTCTCAGTAAAGAATTCAGATAAGAATGAACTCTGACTAGTTTGATCAAACTTTGCATAAGATATGACTTCACCATTCACATAAAGCTGTACCTACATTCTTTTTTTTTTTTTTTTTTTTTTGGGTTTTCAAGACAGGGTTTCTCTGCAACTTTTTTAGAGCCTGTCCTGGACCTAGCACTTGTAGACCAGGCTGGCCTCAAACTCACAGAGATCCGCCTGCCTCTGCCTCCCGAGTGCTGGGATTAAAGGCGTGCGCCACCACCGCCCGGCCTGTACCTACATTCTTAAGAAACAGTTACAAATTGGTTGTGTTCAGCTGCTAAATTTTAATTTCCAGAAACAAAAAAAAAAATCTTGAGTTCTTTGCATAATGCTATTTTTCCTATATTCTGATAGTGAAGCAGCAATTTACATAATGACTGGGACTTGTCTTTTTTTTCTGACATCTTGAGTGCTCCACAGATCCAGAATATATTCAAACACACAACAAATATCAAAATAAGCCCTTAGGTGCCCAGCAGATGTGGGAGGTAAGTCTCTGTTGTTGAAGACATAGGACCCAGAAACCCTGGAATGGGAACTGACCAACAGCCCCCACATAAATCCACATAAATTAGGGAGTTTGCTATGGTTGTATCTCCTAGGAATGTGGGAAGCTACACACATAAAGTCCCACCACCTAAATATTAGCTGAGCAATATCAACAGAAATACACAAGAAGAAACGGAAAGCCCACAAGAATTCAAAGGCAACTAAGAAATGTTGCGAGTGGGAGAAATGTTTCCTCTCCATGGAAACATATACCAGCTGACTGTCCAATACCAAATTAAAAAAGACATTTTTAAGACTGAGAAGTGTGTGTTTGGGGAATGTATGTACACACACACACACACACACCACACACACGCACATTCACATAGTGGCAAGATAGAGTAGCACTGAATTTAAAGGAGAGGAGCTGTGTGTATGAGGCTTTGTAGAGAGGAAATGGAGGAAATACCACTTCTATGACTCAAGCAAGTTTGATCTTAATTTTTTACTCTTAGAAATACTTTGTTTTCCTCAACTTTATAATATGAATCATTACAGTAAATTCCCAAAATAATTCTGGATTTTCTTTAAAAAGGAAAAAAGACTAAAACAAGTGATAGAGACATGTTTAAAATAGTGTAGTGGCTGTCGAGCATGTTTAAAATGGTATAGTGGCTGTCGAGCATGTTTAAAATGGTGTAGTGGCTGTCTAGCATGTAAGCGTCCCTTAATTCGATCTCCAGTACCAGCAATAGAGTAAAATAAAAATGTTTAAATAAATTATATTACCAAATTAAAATACTACTGTGAGTGGTTTGATATCACCTACAATACAAACCTGGTAAGTTTTGGTGAATAGAATACATTATCTACTTCATTTTAGCTGCAGCTTTTACATGCTTTAAATATGCATACTTGAAGTGAACATAATAGACTAATGGAATTAAATGGTCAATAAAGAAAATATAGTTGGCCTCAGTAAATCAAGATTCAATTTAGGGATTAAAAACAGATTTTAATGATCCACTCATCGGCGAAGATTTCAAGGTAGAAAAGTGAAATATGAATATATAGTTTAAGGAAAAAAATCATGTTCCTTGAATTTAACCACTAATTAGAGTCCATGTCTGCCAGAGATGGATATAGTCTATTAGCTGAAGGGGACCACCTAAGCAGGAAGACAGAGGAGCGGAACTGTTTACTGGGGTATCTGCATTGTGAGAGCAATTCCCCTTTGGGGTGTTGCATGTGTGCAGCTATTTCACAACTAGAAATGTCACGTTTATTTTTTATTGTACTGGAACAAAACATCATTAGTGTGAATACAATTTGTATCCCACTAAAACATCATTATTGCTCAATGGTCTCCTTTATAGCCCCATAGTGTTTCAGAATTATTGTTTCCATGACAATCTTTAATGCAAGATTTTAAAGGATTCATGACTCAGGAAACCTAGTGCCCAGTGTTTCTATATGAAGTAGACAACCACTCTCACAATTTACCTAATATTTTCTAAATGTGTGACTTTAAAGTAGAAAATAAGTCGATATCAGCCCCTTGGTCAGATCTCAATAGTTCCACAAGTTAAAAGAAATTTCTATTTTCTGTAACTCTCAAACCTTGTTCTATTTCTGTCAATAATACTGAACTGGGGAAGAAAAACCAGATGAAGGCCGTGAGTACAAAAGATGAACACCTTGGAACACTAAGACTAGCAGAGAACTAGCTACCATATTAACATAGGGTGGAAATGGAAAATAAAACCTCACAAAACAAAGAAAGTATAGTTTAACATGAAACATCGCTGTATTATAAGACCATGTGTAATACTGTGGTGAAAACCAGAAAAATAAAATAAAAACTATTTTTCTAAAATTTTAAAATTGGTAGGCTATTACATAATTCAACATTTTTAAAGATAAACTTTGAAGCACTTTATGATGGAATATTTACATGTGATAAGAAAAAGATTTATTTAGGGCTTTGAGGTGTAGGTGCTCTGAATAGTTTAAAATGGGAAAAAGAAAGGAGAAATTCTGAAAAATCTGTTTGAAAATATATATGAGATGAATATTTACTCAATAAGAGGGAGGATTTGCTGTTCTCTTTTTTTTAGAATTGGTTCCCCAGGAAATACATTCTGAAAAAAAATCTTGGGAGTTCATATTTTACAGGGTGGTACAAACCCATGAATAAAGTATCGATTGCAGAGGTAATGAGACTCAGAATGGAGAGGAGTCTCCGAGGTGCAGATTGAGCCTGCCTCTATTTTTTATTTTCTGTGATTTGTTCCCGAGCTTATCAAGAATTTTAGCCTGGAAGCTGTATTAATTTGTGGAAGTTCGTTCCACATAAAAAGGGAAAAACCATTTGTCTTTTGCTTACAATGCAACTCCGATCAAAGGCTTTTCCTTGGAGATATTCACTTCTCTGCACTTCTGGTTGCATATGCACAGAAAGTTTAGATCCACGCTGACACGTAATCCCAGCACAAAGAGAAAGCTTAGCTTAGCTTCTTCATATAAGGAATGATGCATTATCAAGAACTAAGAGTGTTCAGTGATGGTTTCATACACTGAGGTCAGTCCTAATGAAAGCTAAGAAAGCATAATTTGTCAAATTCCCACAGCTAAGGACACAGGATGTATTTAAGATGATGATTCTGTGTGTAGTGCAAGGAATTAATTTCTGTTATCCTCTTACCTTAATCACCATCAATTCTATAATACATTTCTGTTTTGTGGGAAACAGACGATTTCACTACTTTCCTGAGAAGGTAAATAGAAATGTGTATTGTTTCTGATTCTTTTTATGTTGGCTGTGGTTTATGTTTCTATAACTAATCCCATATAGTACTAAGAACTATAACTATTCCTTGTTCAAAAACCCATCTGTACTCACTGATTTTATCCCAACTTGACACAGGTGAGAGTTATTTGTGAAAAGTAAATCTCAATAGGGATAAGAACACCACATACTGGCCCGAGGAACAGTGCATTTTCTTGATTAAAGATTGACATGGAATGCCCTAGTTTATTGTGTGCTGGACCACCTCTGAGATGCTACTCCTGGGTGCTAAGAAGTTAGGCTGAACAAACCGTGAGGAGCAAAACAGTCAGTATCGCCCCTCCATGACATCAACATCAGTTCTTGCTTCCAGGTTTCTGCTTTTTGTTCTTTCTCTGAAGCTGCTGGATGATTTGACTATAAGCTATAAAGCAAACTAGATGCTTCTTTCCCCAAGTTGCTTTCAGTAACAGTGTTTCATAACAGAAAGAGAAGAGCTAAAACATCATCCTAAAATCCCTTTCCCTTGCTAAGGATTTCGGTTTCTTGGATAACTTCCTTGATGGCTGCAAACCAGATTTTAATCCTGTGATTGTCATCTCTTCCTCAGCTTAAGCTTGCTGCAATTGTTCCAAGACTTGTCTCCACGAATGACATAGGTAGCTTTTAAAGCATACCTTTCCCTAACTTGACTGCATGTCACTATTCTGACATTTTTTACAGTACAAAGTGCCAATCATCTCTGTTATAGTAAGTCATCTCTCTGCCCATTGATCCATAGAAAAGAAAAGGTGGGAAGTGTTAAATGAGATGCAAATTTCTGATTCATTGAGACAATTTTCATTAACCTTAGTACTGTGACTCTTTGTCACCACCCTTAACTCAAGAAGAAAATTTTAAAATAAGAACTATTAAAATATAGGAATAATGAGTATGAAATTGGTTAAGTCAATCACAAGCGCTTAAATGAAAGAGTCAATACCACATTTATCCCATTGTTTGAAAATACTTAGTCTCCATGATAGTGATCTGTAATGTAATTTATTTGATCCATTACAGTGACCCAATCTTACATAGTGTCATTCCCAAACTGACAATGTGGACAAACTCTTCATTAAACACTCTCATAGTCTATATATCATAGCACACGACACGAACAAAATGTTTTTCGTGTCTAGGAGACCAATATTAAGTATGAACTAAATAAGTATCCATACATCTTAGGGTCAAGAAAGTGACTGGGCACTGCTAGCTTTCCCAAATAGAGGTGATTTGAATTTTAAAAGACTGCATTCTCTATGCGAATAGCTGTGAAACAGCATCTCCTTGGCTGTTTTTCAAAAAAGAAACCACATTTGGGGCCAGAGAAGATATTCAGTGGGTAAAGGGAATTGCTTCCAAGCCTGATGATGTTCATTAGCCTTGTTTCTGACATAATAAACACAAAGAAACAATTCCTTCAAATTCCCCTGGACCTGCACATGCGTGACCATCTACAGAGAGAACATGCAAATATGTAGAGTATGTAAGCAAATTTTATCTTTTAAATAAAAAAGCACATTTTTCCAGAATAAACACAACAAAGTATTTCACCTTGTTAAATTTAAAATAACGACAAATGATCTACTATATCCCATCTTTCCCTTACTCAAGAAATCTCACAGATAGCATAAACAACAACACAAAAAAAGGATGACAATGAACCCTGTTCTCTTAAGTGTTTCTTGCTGTTGGGCATCTTTTACCTATTCATGCAGCATGTGGAGCATGACTTCTGAACCACTGCCTTGGTAGATGAAAATATTCTCCAACTCCTTTTTGCTCTGCTCTATCCGTAAGTCTCATATGACAAATTAGAAACACTTGTAGATGTCTCACTACCTGTGTGGTATTACAATCCCATTTTTATCCTCAGAAAATAGAATCATCCTGTAAACTCAGTGAAATAACTGTAAGAAGTATATTGGATTAAGATTTACTTAACTGATGAAGGCCCCAGCGTCCTCTAGGACCGGACAAGCAACACCTTAGTGACCTCTAGAAACAGACAGGAAGGCCTGAGCTATCTTCAGGATCAGGCAAACAAGGCACGAAGAAACCCCAGGAGCAGGTATGCAAGGCCTTAATAAATTCTGGGAGCAGTTAGGAAGGCCAGAATAACTGAAACTGTGGTTCTGACTTCACCTTGAGGAGCAACTATGTGAGACTTGGACCCACTAGCACTGGGAGGACTGATCACCGGAGAAACAGCCTCATCTTCACCAATTAGAGGAAAATATGGATAGATAACAATATATGAACAAACTCAACAACACAAAGAGCAAATAGCATCACGAAAAACTTGAACATCCCAACATAGATGAAGCAGAAGAAAACAACCTTAAAATTAACTTTAGAAAAATGTTTGAGACTCTGAAAGAGGAAATGAAACATTCCCTCAAAAAAGTAGAGGAAAAGACAAACAAAAACAGTGGAAGAAATCAACAAAATCTTTAAGGAAAACCAATAAAAATGCAATCAAACAGGTTAAAGAAACTTTTAAGACTTGAAAATTAAGGAGGACTAGATGACAGAAAATAATCAAATTGAGAGCTGAAATCAATAAAATAGAAGGAAGAAACCAATACAAAGAATCAATGAGACAGAGTTATTCTTCAAGAAAATCAACAAAATAGATAAACCTTTATCCAAACTAATCAAAGGGCAGACACAGAATATCCAAATTAACAACATCAGAAATGAAAGGGGACATAACAACAGACACAGGAAATCCAGAGAATCATCAGGTCATACTTCAAAAACCTGTACACCACAAAACTGGAAAGCTTAAAGGAAATGGGAAATTTTCAAGATAAATATCACTTATCAAAATTAAATCTAACCCGGACCATAAATTATTTCTCTAGACCAGACCCCAACATAAACTATCTCTCTCTGGACTGGCATGGAGGCATGGGAATAAAAACACAACTCACATGGCTTTATCAGGAGAAAGATTCTTTGTGATTCTCTCATGAAGTCCTGAGTTCACATCCTAAAGAATTCCTTTCCTTTATTCTCCAATCTTTATACCAAAACATAAACTGAGAAGTAAATACATTCGCATTCTGTCTCCTAGGTAACCAGGTGAATAGCTTTCAGTCAAGTCTACAACTACCTGTCTGCTCTGTATGCTAGCTGTCATTTAGACTTGAATCAGCATCTCTATCAGGCATCCTCCAAATTACAAAGAAAGGAGCAAAACAACATCCTGACCCTTTGTTAGGGCAGTGACAGCCTGTCTGGAAGGCTATGTGATCACCTCAGGTGAGGCCTATGGCTTTAGAGAATGGCTGCCACACAACAGCGGGGGCTGACTGAGAAGCAAAGGACAATGGCTCTGGGCTCTGATTCTTCTTCATGGACGGGCTCTGTGGGAGCCTTCTCAGCTTGGTCGATCACCTTCCTGGACCTGGGGGGAGTTGGGAGGACCTTGGTCTTAGCATAGAGTGGGGAACCCTGATGGCTCCTTGGCCTTGAGAGGGAGGGAGGGGAGGTATGGGTGGAGGGGAGGGGAGGGAAGGGGGAGAAGGAGGGGAGAGAAAGGGGAAAAGGAGGGGAGGGAGGGGGGAGGAGGAGGGAAGGAGATGGAAATTTTTAATTATAAAAAAAAATAAACCATGAGAAAAAAAAAAAAAAAAAAAAAAAAAAAAAAAAAAAAAAAAAGAAATATGGGCCTACAGTTTTGCAAAGGTGATCATAGTTCTTAAGTGAATTTGGGTTAATCAACAAGCAAATTGCTCCCATGGACAGAAAGAAGAGCAAGCTTTGAAAAAGTGTAAGAGTTCAAGGCTAGACTGGTCTACAGAGTGAGTTCCAGGACAACCAAGGTTGTAACACAGAGAAACCCCCTCTCCAAAAAGAAAGGAAGGAAGGAAGAAAGGAAGGAAGGAAGGAAGGAAGGAAGGAAGGAAGGAAGGAAGGAAGGAAGGAAGGAAGGAAGGAAGGAAGGAAAGAAAGAAAAGTAATTATCTCTCTGAGAGCAGTTTTCGAGTAGTCGCTGGGTTTGCCGTTCAGGCCAGGTTCACAGCATTTCACCCTGCTTTGTTCCCTGACTGCCAGTCTTCCTGAAGGATTTTGGTGTCATGTTGTCAATGCCAACAACTATATAGCTATAACTTTGAATGAAACACTCTAGTAGTAAGTAAGTAGTAATTTATCAAACAGTGTAGAGCACATGGTATAGACAGATGGGGCAGGAGAGATGGGGCAAGAACAAGCATGGTGTTTCAAAGAAGCATCATATTTTATTCAGCCTAAATGTTGTCATTGATTTTACCACATGAAAACTATTCAGACAATCTGGGGAAAAAGTAGAAAAAAAAAAAACAAAATAAAACAACAAGGCAAAATAATAGAAAAGCAATTCAGCGTGTGGCAAATAGCAAGGTCTTTTGTATGCTACATAAAGAGGAAGTGAGCTTCAACTACCATCATTTAGAGCACTGGAATTTGTGTGAATTTTAAACAGAAAATGTCCTTGAGAGACTTCCCTTGAGCAACAACAAGCAGAAAAATTTCCAAGAACGTGCTGAAAATTCTAAGCTAATAAATAGACTGCAGGGAAAATTAAGTGCATGACACAGAGAAAAAAAGGAATAATAGAACCCCAGATTGATTGAGTACACAGAATTCAAATATCATAGGAGTTTCACTGCATACTTCTGCGTGTAAAAGTTATTACTTATATCATAAATTAAGTATAATGCCTATTCTGTAACATGTCATCAGTCATCATAAAGAAATCTATGATTAATGGGAAGGTCTTAATCAAATACCCAAATAAATTGCTTTAGGTTGATATATGTACAAGTAAAGTCATTTTGAATTCAGATGGTAAAAAAAAAAAAACATGCAAGCAAGGGAAATATTAACTTTTTATGCAGGTTTCTTTAAAAGAATGAATTATTTCTAGAAATAAGACACTTCATATTTATGTGTACCGAACACAGCAATAGAGACGGAATGCCACATAAAGATAAAGGTGGTTTTACCTTTATATTGTCTTAGGGTAGGGGTGTGTGTGTGTGTGTGTGTGTGTGTGTGTGTGTGTGCATGTGTGTGTGTGCATGTGTGTGCATGCATGTGTGTGCATGCATGTGTGTGTGTGTGTGTGCATGCCCGTGTATTTGTTCTATGAAAGAGCAGAGGAATACAGTGATTGTTTTAAACAGAGATGTATAAAACAGATGAATGCATGCAAATTTCAGTTACAATTTGCTACCCTGTTATCTTAGCTAAATTAATTACATTCACTCATTTCATTATGACCACAAAACAAAAATAATTAGGAAGTAAAATATTATTGACAAATTTAAGAAATTATTAAGAATACACCATGAGCACAATAATTTTTTAAATTTCTTTAATATTGTCTTTGTTAAATCATCTACAATTATAGAAAGCACTGAGAAATACAAGAAATTGCTTTTGAAAATGGCAAAGACTTCTTTTTTAATATTTATTTATTTTTCATTTTACATACCAGCCATAGTACTCCATCTCTCCCCTCCTCCACACCTTTCCTCCACCTTACCCCAACCCACTCCCATTCACTCCTCAGAAGGGTAAGGCCTCCCATGGGGAGTCAACAAGGCCTGACACATAGAGTTGAGTCAGCAAAGACTTCTTAGGAGCACTTGACAGAACTAAAGTTGAAGCAATGATCAGTCAGAAAATTATTTAAGAGGACTACTTAATTGTGTGTGTGTATGTGTGTGTGAGCACACGAAGTATGTATTATATCTCCTAGCCCATATTTTCCTTTAATTGAATATAAAGTTGGAGCTCATAATCCAAAGATGAACTCAAATGTATATCAATTTTACCTTTCCCTTCAATCAATGCAGAAGTTGATTAGATTTCATTCTCTCTTATTCATCATAACACATCTCTTTAATTGACATAAAAGGGGGGAAATGAGCTGAACAGTTGAGCACAGGTATCCATCATCCTTGGCCTCCTAACTGCAAGAAGTCAAACCAACCATCTCCTACGCCCACCCTAATATCTCCCCACAACAATGGACCCATTCCTTTGAACTGCAGCCAAAATAAACCCTTTCTTATCTTGTCTTTATCAGACTTATTTTAATAAGGAGGAGAAAAGTGACTAACAGCTATCAGGTCTTGGAATCTTTTGGGATTATGACCCTATGAATTTTACTCCAAAACTCACTTTATATAACTAATGATTTTAGTTAGTGTGTGTGTGTGTGTGTGTGTGTGTGTGTGTGTGTGTGAGAGAGAGAGAGAGAGAGAGAGAGAGAGAGAGCCTGCGAAGACCTGCGAAGACTACCATGATAACAGAGGGAAAACAGTAATATCATACTCCAAAATCCAATACTGTAAAGTGAAATCTAGGGTATGTCACAGCGACAAGGACAAGTAAGTCCTAAAAAACTCAGAGAAAAGGAATCTCGATGTACATAACCAATTCCTCAACAAATATAATTTCAGAAAATCTTGGCAGAAAACTACAATAGATGTGGAGAGATTGGAAAGTTAATTCCCAATTCATCTTGGCTTCAATTTTCTTTTTCTAGTAGAAATCCCATAACCCATTTTTATTACTTCTTTATAAATACCCTCATGACCTCATTTCTCTTGCCTTATACTTTTTCTCCTCACAAAACCCAGTCTTGATGAACTCTCCCTCTCAAAGTCTCTTGTCTTGAAACTTGCTGGAGCAAAAAGCCCATGTGCCCTGCCTGACTATGCACACGAGTTTATGATCTCAATTTTGACATCAGCTATTTCATATCAGCTGTCATAGGCAACATGCTGCTATCTCCCTCAAAAGCCCTCGCTGACGAATTCATTACAATCCCTTGAATGTCTCAGGACACTTTTCACCTGTGTCTAATGACAGCCTTGCATACTGTGGAAGACCACAGTGAAGAATTTCTGCACCTCCCTGACAAACTCAGTTCTCCCAGTTTCTCCTTCCACTACAGAAGATAACTGTCATAGCTAAAATGACATATCAAATGCTTAGCAATATGTTATATGTAAAAATCTGAATTCTTTGCAAAGTATCATGTAAGAGTCACTAAGAGTTCCTTTATAATATAAAATTCTGAGTTATATAAAAGATACTTTGCATGTGCATTTCCTGAGAGCTTTATCCATTCCCTCCTTGTGTGTGCACAGATGGGTTTATATATCCATATACACATGTATATACCTGCAAAAAACTATCCTTTTCTCCACGACCCTCTCTCTTACCCATCACCTTTCCCCCACATGCACAGGCACATGTGAGCACACACAAAAATCCACCTAGCCATTTTTGGATACACACACATAGAACCCATATAAGCACATGTAGCCACACTTATACAATACAAGATACAAATACAGTTTCTATGTAACTCACAGATATGGAATGTATTTGATGATGTGGTCATTAGTAAAGCAAGCAGTGTAATAGAAGGTCCTGTGCATGGGTGGACTATATAATCTTATATAATCTATAATCTTAGTAGCTGCATAAGAAGAGATGACAGCACAGATATTCTCATGGGAGAAAAACAACATGAAAGAACAGAGATAAGAGGGCCACCCTCAAACAAATGAGCATGCTCTTAGAAAACAAATCCATTATACTACAACCTTCATTGTGGATATCTTTACTGTAGAGTCTGAGAAAGTAACCCTCTAGTATTTGTTTCTCCATTTGTCACAGCAGCTCCAGCAAACTAACATGCATATGTACAAGAACTCTCCTCTTCTAAACACACACACGTGCGCGCACACCCACACACAACACACACACACACACATCTTCATACAAATATCAAACACAAGGGTTACTTTTTTTCTTTAAAATTTTCTATTTTTTTCTAGCATGCCAATCCCATATTTATAAAAAGAAGGACTTTGGGAATCCTTCCTATTTTAAACCAAATGCTTCTATTCATTCTTTTCATTTCATCTTACTTTAAAGTATTATATTACTTATTTCTTCAACACTGTCTTCTCCATCCTCTATATCATTTTGTTTCCTTCTTTGTGGCTTTATTCAAAGACTGTGCTAATACATGAAATCTCACAATTTTTGATCCTTTTGGTTTTGTTTAATATTGTAGTCCAAAGAGGGAATAAGTTCTATAATGATAGAATAATGTACCTATGCATACATATGCATACATCAATTTTCATTATTTCTAACTTCAACACAATGCCTAGAGCATTGGTAATCTCACACTTATTGAATACATGACTATAAACATTTCTAGATTTATTATTTGTCCAGTAATAAGTCCTTGTGCATCTGTGATATTCAACATGGGCATATGTTCACATTTACACAAGTATATCTATGTGCACATGTGTATTTTCTGCTGAATATGGTCAAAACACATAGTAGGGAATTAATATCCTATAAAATAGTTGCCTTGGTTCTACTGACAATCTTCAGAACCATTTTTAGAAATTAATGATTACTTAGTATTCTAGATTCTGCAGAATTTTATTTCTTTTGTAAGCAATTTCCATACATGTTAATAGAGCATGAGCATGAGACAATGGGTTGGCCTTGTGACTAAGTGGGTATAAAGAACATGGGAGAGGATTGGCAAAGAGTGACTCAAAATTAGGTGACAAAAATCATGTTTTTGTCCCTTGTAGGGAAATGTCTCAGAAGCAGAAATATTTAGATGACTGGAAAGTGTAGATAATTCAGTTTTATACATGTTACTTTCAATATCACATTGCTCTTTCCAAATTGAATAGTCTAACTACCTGTACAAAATTTTGGTTTAGAACAAAGCAAAGATTCCATAGTGGATTCAAAAGCTTGCTAACACAATATGATGTATTCTCATTAAAGCAATATAGGAAAACAAAATTGGACATATCAGGTCAAGAAAGGCTGCAAGCAAGATAACAGAGCTGTATGAAACTTTTTAATGTGTATTTCAGTTACAATTCAGTTCTAAACTAGCATATGTTCTTCATTCAGCTATAGCATTCTCTCTTGGATGAGTGATTTCTTAAGTTTTATTGTTAATTTCAGCTGGAATTTCAGACATTAGTTGAATTTGGTCTTCAGCAGTTAACAGGTATATGTGCTTTAATCACTTCAGGTTAAGCAATGTCCCTGACGTTGTTGTATAAGTATTAAAAAGCACAATATCAACAGAAGTAACTACCACATTGAGACTTTGCTGCTTGGTGAAGGAAATGTCTTTCACAAAACTCCCCTTCTTTGATGGGATCAGCTTTTTGGTAAAGAAGACAATTACATCCCAATTTCTAAGTCGGGTGTAGATACAAATTGTAAGAGAGTAAAATACAAATGTTGAGTGTTAGGAGTTATAGTATGCTAATATTCCTCCCAAAATTTCTAGAATAATTTTTATGAATAATTATTAATTGTTTATATAAATGTTAAATACTATATATAAATATTAAATAATAAATATTCCATATATTCCATGAATTATTAGCCAAAAATTTAAATTCTATTATTATCAGTATTTGAATCTGATATTTAGATGCCCACTACTTAATTGTACAATGTTGCTGGAAGACTATTTATTGTAAGATGCCAATTGCTGACTCTAATTCACATATAAAGCCTGCAGGCATGAAAGTCAGACTTCCAAGGGCTGAAATTTCAATTACTGTTTCTAATAATTGATTTGTCACAGTATCCCACAAAAGAAATACTTTTGCTTACTAATATTTGTAAATAAAGTGTAGCTAAGATTTGAACATCTACAGTTGGACTTTTTTGCTATTAAACTATAAAAAATAAGAAATTTTAAAGAAAAAGTATTTAGATTTTTATGTACTACACAAATATCTTCAAAATAAAACAATGTTAAAAATTGACAATATGGTTCTTAATCTTAGCCAAGTCTATATTTTACTCTAAAATAAATCTAGAGAAACAAGCCCAAAGATTCCAGCACCAGGTACAATTATGCAATAGAAAATTATATTACCAAAAGATTCTCAAAGACCTTTGAGTTTGAAAAGGTAGATTTGTGTGTGTGTGTGTGTGTGTGTGTGTGTGTGTGTGTGTGTGTGTGTGCGTGTGTGTGTGTGCATATTCTTTCCTGTGATGTAATTTGTAGGTTCTTTCTCTAAAACAAATCTTTTTTAAAACTGCTCAGCTCTTTTGGCAGAAACAAAAGCAGTGAATAGCTAACACCTGGTTATTAGCTACAAGCCTACCTTCTAATCTTTGCCTCTAAGGAAGTAAAGTTTGAATTTCAAAAATCAAAATAAAATGAAACTTTTCAAGTCTTAGACTTCTTCTCTATAGTACAGTCTTTGACTCTGAGAAGACAATATTTTTAAGGAAGGCATCTATTAATACTCAGCTTTAATATTTTGATGCTGTATGTGCAAATAGAAATATTGTCAGATGATGTCCTATTTGTCCTTGTTGTGTGACGGTGTTCTTGAGGAGACATGAACATATTACTATTCACCCCTAGTAAATAATCACCAACGTTGAACTTTGAACAACAATGAGTTTTATTAGGGTTACTTACAAGAATTTTGGGCAAGGGGTTACTTATAAGAGTAAAAATGACTCAAATACATCTTCATCAGCAAAACACAGACTCCAACATGAATAATATTTCTGGTCAAGTCTTCATTTTCAGGCCTATGTTTATATGCAGGGTTAGTTACCTCACAATAAAATATAATGCATTGTGAATGTCTAAATCTATGGAAAATTATATTTTAATAATAAATGTACATTCATCATAAAATAGAAAGATAAAATTTTTGGATATTTTTTTGAGAAAGGGTCTTTCTATGTGATCCTGGCTGTCCTAGAGCTTCTAAGTAGCCAGGCAGGCCTCAAACTCACAGAACTCCTCCTACATGCATCTAATCTCCTGATTCTGGGATTAAAGGCTTACATCACCATGCCTGGCTTTGAATGTATTTTTATGACACTAGACTTCATTGTCATTTTTGAGTTATCATCCCACAGTTTTAATAAACACACACATACTTACATGATATTATATTAGATATTAGATATCATATATATGTGATTATATTATTCTATTGTTCTCTCTTATTCCCTTCCCCTCCAAATAAACTCCTCCTTCACATTTTTCTTCCTATTTTCAATTCCTTTTCTTTGTTCTTTTTGTGGTCCACTGCATTTAATCAGAAATAGCAAGATAAGCATTGGTGAACAGGGGCAACTTTCCAGGGGCTAACTCCAAGAGAAGGCTAGGGCCTTATGAGGTCCTCATCTCTTCTTGATGACCTGCTGATAAACCCAGCTTTGTGAGGTTCTTTCATGGACATCCATGACTGCTATGTGTCTATGAACGCAAAAGCAACCATACCTGTCCAGAAGACAGTAATTCACAGCAGTCCATCACATCTGAAGCTCCTTTGCATTCTTTCCACTTGCTCTTCTGATAAGATCCTTAATCACAGTGATATAGCTGAAATTACACACACACATATATATATGTATATATGCATATTTGTCAAATTGTCATAATTATTAATTGCGAGAAAAATACAGCATCCGTTCCCCATTATAGAACACTGACAATTTATTAAATATGAGATGAATGTATGTGTGTTTTCATACATACACACACATACACACACACACACAAACATGTAGTTCAGTTTGGGGCTACATGCTTACTTTACCAATTGTTATGCCTATCCCCTCTTTATTTTCATTATTTTTGCAGTTTTTATGTCTAAAATAAGCATTATATAATTCCTCTTTGATTGCATTTTACTTTATAAAAATTAAGATCTCCACTTGCTTTGCAATTGTGATAATATTGTCACTTATTCATTATATATTCTACCCTTACTATGTTGACACACAAAAAACAGCACCTTCCTCTACATGAATAGTGCAGAACACAGAATGGACAGAAATTATGCCAATAATATTATCCCATATGGTAACAGTTTATAAACATTTTATTGTTCAGAAAAGAAATAAATAAAAACTGAGGCAATTTCTAAATCCTTTGGTGGAAATCAATAGACATATTAGTATCCTGGAGAAATCTCCTGATAGGTTTCCAGATCTGGGAGCATGCCTACCTTCTGTACTGGTGGGTGCTCATGGTCTCTTAGTACAATCCTATAGATTTGACAGGATAGTCACAAGGGTAGGAGGTCAGACAAAAAGATGGACAGTGAATCACCATGAAGCTAATCTCTCATGTAAGTTAGTGGCTTCCCAAAAGTCTGCATTGTGTTCATTCAGATGGCTTGACATGACATAGGGCAAAACATGACTGTTAGAAACTGGGAAAGCCTCAGATTTCAGCTACTCCAGAGAGTATTGTTCCATCTGTAAAATAGATCCTTCTGCTCCTGGACACTGTGCAGGGCACAGCATCAATTTAAGATGGTTTTGTTTACAAGTAGCAATGTTCTGTCTCAAAATCCCGTTGACAGAGATAGAATTTGTCGATTTCTAAAACTGGTTGAATAAGTAAAGGAGAAAAGCAATTACAATGGTTGTATTTATTATCCTAAAATTATTACTAAAACCATTTTTATTCTCTCGCTTCCATTGTGCCATGTTATTCCCAGTGTGAAATCCTTATCAACAATTGACAGAATCTAAGTATAAGGGTAAAGGTGTCTGTGGCCTTTAATGCTTTTTTTTCTGAGATTGTCATAAGAAATGACCACAAACCAGATGGTTTAAAAATGTAGAAATGATTTTCTAAGAGGCCAGGTGACCAGAAATCAAAATCAACGTTTAGAAACATCTTTGTTTTCCTCGTGGTAATCTGCTTTTCTAACGGGGTTCTGTTCTGATTCTAAGCAGAAGGGCCCCACTCCCACTAAAGCCCTTATATCATGGTGGCACAAGACGTTTGCTAGTTAGTGTTCAGCGCCATTCCTGTAGGCTGTCTCACCTCCCATTATATATTCCCCAAGATGACCTACAGATCTGCCTCTGCTTAACTCAACTTTGGGCAGACAAGTTTTTGACTCTATCCCTGATCTCTTCCCCACCCTGAATGACTATATCACCAAGTCCCTCCTCTGCTTTTTAGCATTTACTTGAGAAAACTTGCACTTCTGGGCTCTTTAATTACTTATATGAGACAAAAAAATTAAGAAAACTTTCTGATAATCTAAAGACTCAATATTGATGTGATAGTTTGAATGTAATTGGCCCCCATAATCTCACAGGGAGTAGCGCTATTAGGAAGTATGGTTTTGTTGGACTAGGTATGGTCTTCTTAGATGAAATGTGTCACTATGAATGACTAATTTGAGATTTCCTATACTCAGGATACCACCCAGGGTCTCAGTCAAAGTTCTGCTGTCTGCAGGACGCAGGACTCTCAGCTACTCCTCCGGCACCATGGCTGCCTGCAGGCCACCGTGATCCCCACCATGATGATAATGGACTAAACCTTTGAAGCTATAAACGAACACTTACATTAAATGTTTTCTTTTATAAGAGTTGCTATGGTCATGGTGTTTCTCCACAGCAATAAAAACCCTAAGACCACATTTTAACAAAATGATTCCATTTTGTTAAAAAGCTATGAAAAAGTTTATTTTTCTTGCGTATATCATAGGGTCACTCAGCACCCCGCCTTTAGCTCTTAGAACCCCTTTCAGCATTTGTTTCCATGGTTTTGATTTTACTCTAATACTTGCCTCTCTGTCATTATAATATCATTAAGTAAAGTTTTCCTGCTTCATTTAGTCTCCCTGTTGTCTTCCTACTTCTTTGTATTTGTATGCACTCTCCTCTCTTTATGAAAACACGAGTCACTGCTTTTATGGCCCTTTCTAAATCTAAGAGAACATTACTAAAAACATCTTTAATTAATTATATCTTAAATGATCCCATTTAAAAGTTATATTCTGAAATCCAGGTTGATATTATTTGGGAGGTGATAAAATCCCCTAATATTGACTGGTAGCTACTTCTCACAGATTCTTCATAATCCTTCTTTCTTCCCTCATGTCTGAATTGGGTCTGATATTTTTCATCAAAACACTCCAATTGTCCAAGAGAGTCTTTGAAACAAGGGTTAGAATCACCATAACTTACAGAAATCTGATCTTGGCAAACTGCCTTTCTCATATAAGGCATCTGGCATGTCCCTGTTCCAACTCATACAGTAAATTTTTTGATGAAAGGCATTCAAAGATGTTATTGTAGGTAGGATGCCAGTATTTGAAATCTCAAAATATAAAGGTGAAGATAATAAAGGAGAAAATTCAGGAAAGCTTCTGTCCTCTCCATTTACCTAAAAAAACCAAAGCATGGATTTACAATATCTTGACATCCTATTAATCTGCGACAACAGCAAAACATGGCTATGAGCCCCTTAAACCTTCACTGCCCATTAATAAGCTTCACTATTATTTATCTGCCATGCTCCTTTCTTCCTCCATATTTCATTGCCTTCGGAAAACCAAAGTTCTTTCCCTGGTGCCATCATTTCTCTAAACTGCTCCCCTCTTCTGGAAGATGTTCTATAAACTAGAATGCATTCTGTGGATGTCTCCCATATACATAGGGAACAGATAGGTGTTAATAAACTTTATTTCCCATTTTATTATTTTAAGATTTATTTTGTTGTTTGCTTATGGGTGTTTGACTTTGTACATACACATGTGTAAGCATGCCAGTGGAGGCCAGAGGAGGATGCTGAACTCCCTGGAGCTGAGATCATAAGCAGGTGTAAGCTGACATAGATGCTGGGAACCAAAATTAGGTACCCTGAAAGAGAAGCAAGTGCTGCTATTGGCTGAGCCTTTTGCCAGCTCTTGCTCCCATTTTAATCTGTCTTGAAAATCAGGCATCCTTCCACCTTTGAGAAATTGAGAGAAAAGTTATAAAACACAGTTTTTGGAGATAAACATTGTATATAACTAGACACTAAATATATTGGGAAGTCAATACAACTTTATTTACACAGACAACTAGAAAAATTTAGCCTGTTTGTACCAGTTTGCAAACCTATTCCTAAAATAAAGGTGAGCACCATGTTTCTTTTTGAGCTGGGAATATAGGGACATACTTCCTCTTGTACACATGGAAAACAGGGAACAGGATATAGGACACAGGACACAGTACTTGTTGATTCATCCCTCAGGAAATCCTGGAACTAGCTCTGTAGACCAGGCAGGCCTCAAACTCACAGTGATCCACCTCTGCCTCCTAAATGCTGGAATTAAAGGTGTGTACCACCACTATCCAGCCAGAAACTTTTATTTTCAAAGGTGCCATTTACCATCTCTGATAAAAATAGCTAGCACTATTGAATAAACTAACTGTCTTCTTTCAGCAATCCTTCTCTGTCTATCACAGATAGAACAGCAGCATTTACCTGCAGCCATGACTTCTTTTCTCAGAAAAGAGAATAGGGAGACATATTTCAATTTATACAGTATTTTTTTTCCTGTGTGCTGTGTGTCATGTGTTATTTATGTGTGTGCACATGTCTGTAAACGTGTGTGTGTAAGATGCACCCTTATTGTTACCGAATTTAACATTTATAAACAGAAAATTTTAAAAAGTAGGAGATTCCTTTCAATAATTAAATGAGATAATATATACAAATAATTTACTGTTTTGGTACTATGAATTTCAATAAATATTTGTAATCATCTATTTATATTATAAAATATCAAATGTCTAAGGCTTTTAAATGGTCAGATATAAGTTTTGAGAAAATGAGTAAGAAAATAAACTTGTTTTTTCTAACACAAGAAACTATAATAAGTAAAATATTTTAGTTTTCACATTTTAACCAAAATTAAATCTATCTAAATAAAATTTTTTCAATCTTTAATCAAACATTTAGCTCATTGCAAAAGTGCTCAGATTTTTATAGTAATTAAGTATCTCAATTATCTAAAAGCTTATAAGTAATGATTTCATAACCAACTCATGAAAACAACTTCATTTTCCAAGACAAACCATCTGCATTCTGAAGTAAATCTATGATTTTTTTGTAAGAAAACTGAGTATTTTTATTGTAAGCCACAAGGACAGAGAAATTAGTTAATAATTTTTCTTGTTTTATATTATTATAAAAAATAAAATAAGTTAATATTTGACACACTAATATTTTTATCTTCACTAATTCATATTAATTTGTTTACAGATGGACTTTTATGCCCATCACTTTTAATGCATGTACATCACAGATTGCTGGCTTTCTACCCAAATGCACTGTCCATTAATTTATGCAGAAACAGTAAAATGTAAACCGCATATTCCAGCACCCTCGAAAATTCAGTGTGCCCATGTGGAATGCATCAAAGTGATGTGAAACATTGCCAGTTCCGAGCCTCACCGTGTTAAGCATGTGGTTTGTCCCCTTCTAACTCTGTGTATCAACATGGCAGAAACATGGCTTCTACATTCAAGCCACTGGCATGATCACAGCATTGTTGTCCAGGACCACAAGATGTTCCTCACGAAACCACAGAATCAGCATCACCTCAGACATCATTAGTGATCTCTGCTGCTGCAAATCCTTGGGCTATTTAAGAGACATGCAGGACAGCATGTGTGGTGAACTCTAGAACAGCACTGAAAATAGATATTTGCACCAGGCTGAGAGTTTCTCATACTGAACCACTCCAGAAAACAGTAAGAAAATCAGTTTGATATTGAGGAACTAAGTTAATGACCACTTTTAAGATAGAAAGAAAGAAAAAAAAGAGGAAGGAAAGAAGCAAGAAAAAAAGGAAAGAAGGAAAGGAGGGAGGGAGGGAGGGAGGGAGGGAGGGAGGGAGGGAGGGAGGGAGGGAGGGAGGGAGGAGAAAAAGAAGGGAAAGACCATTAGATGTTGTGATGGGTAAAGTCTTTCCATTAAAGTCTGATGAGCTGAGTTCTCTCTCTGGGAGCCACATAAGGAAAGGTAGAAGAAGAGAATAGACGCCATAGTGATCGCATGTGTTGAAGCCCTTTCATGCTGCTCTCCATCTTTGAGTTATTTGCTAGCTTCTAATGTTGGCACCTTCTGCTGGCTATTGCAATTGTTCCCAATTACTAGATCTTGCAGGTGTTTCAGGTCTCTGACCCTGGCAAGGTACACTAGTCTTTAAGTAAACTATGTTCTCTTTGTGTCCAGGTTCTGTAGTCAGTTTTTACTTGATCCTAGACCCTACTTCTTATAGGAAGATAGCTCTTAAAACTTCTCCAAGATGCAACAACATTTCTATTTTTTAATATGATGACATTTAGCTTCTTATCTACAGGATGGTTTACGATGTTCTCCTTTGTGGAATAGGAACTGCTTTCAAAAGCCATTCTTGTTCAAACTTAGAAAGGGTAATTCTGTCTTGCATACATTTCTCAGAGGTTTTGTGGGTGCCAGCCAGATACTGCCACATTTGACTTTGCTTTTCCTAGCACTATGTCCTATAAGAGATTTGGCCATTTTCGCTATTTTGTAACTAGCTGCAATCCCTCTAATTTATCTTCCCCACTGGTCCAGACACGATCATTTTTACACTAGCTTTCCTATTCAATATTAATATATGTTATCACTATGAGAATAAGGAGAAGCCTGACTGCTTGGTGAGTAGTATACACTACTTAAATTCAGAGACCTCTAAGAATAGCTGAAAGAATCAAGCGAATTGGGCAGTGCTTGATGGCAGTACTTGTGGGCAGGAGTATAAGCTGGCCACCTCAGAAGGTCTGTGCTGTTGTTTTGTGTAATTACTGAGTCTGAGATGGCTGCTCATTTGGGAACTTGCTTGTGTAAAGGCAGAATTACAATGGGAAAGAGAAATGTGCCGAGGGTCCATCACATTCCTTTATTTTCAGGTAAAATGGATAAAGGAGAGCACGTGTCAAAGGTGCCAGCCTGACAATTTTTACTACTAAGATGCAAAAGGGAAAGAGACTGTAAGTAATTTCTATGTTAAAGTGTATTTGGTAGGATCTCAAAACTTGGATCATGTGGGAAGAATCCAATAACTGGAAAAGAGAACACAAAGTAAATATAATATAAGACACCTATCAGGTCTGAGTTTTAGTAGAAAGCAAAGGAAACCTACAAAGCAACATGAAGATGGGGTACTCACTATTGGCCGTACCCAAGCAACTGTGAGTCAGGGAATATTCACCTCATGGACTGCTTGAATTGGGAAAGATATTTTCAATAAGCCGTGGATGAGCCTGTCAGAATACGGCTTATGAAACTGTGAAACATAGGGATAAATGGAACGAGTTTGAATGATACGAAATCCAAAGCCCTGTCAATATGCTACTTATCCTTCCATGACATAAGAGCTTCATAGCCTGAGGCAATGTGAGGGAAATCAATTCCAGGTGGACTAGATCAAAGGGGTCATGGGGAACACTTGGTTATATTATAGGCTGAGGGTTCCGTGGTTGCCAGTGATCAGAAAGCAATAGAAGGTCACACATTCCTGAGGAAGTATTAATTGCCCAGTTTGCTGGGGTAGAAAGGACGGTGCTTATGGGAGAATTAAAATGCTGATTTAGAGGGGATTAGCACACTGTTAGTTGGTTACAGGTACTTTGTTGAGTCAGATTCTTTTCTTTCTGATGCAGGAATGGCTTTGGCAGGGCTGAATGATGGAGACAAGCACATAAAGTTAGCTCATAAGGTACTGAATCACTGGGCAGAAGATGAGAGAAAGAGTAGACAAAGGGGACCTTCTAGGCCACTCAAAGGCAAAGGAGACAAGATAATGCCACACAGGATTTCTTGTGGAAAAAAATTGACAGAAATACAAGTGCCATGCTAGTGAGCTTCTATAAGGCTTTATAGCATGAGCATCAGCTCACAAAACAAAACAAAACAAAACAAAAAAAAAACTGTCAAAGTTAATACACGTAAAAGCAGATTAAACTTGACCTAGGGTGGGATGTTATCTTCCCAAAGAATATAGTGTTTGACCCTCCTTTTCAACAAAGAATACTGGTGATAAAAATAAACAAAACCCTGTTTACCCAGCCCAGAGACCTTCAGTACCCTTTGTGTCTAGTGAAAAGGAAAGAAATGTAGGGCTTATCCAGAACATGTAAAAAACAGTCACAACGTGCTGGAGTGCAGCCTCAAGCAAGGCTGAGCAGCCTGAGCTATTCCTACCAAGACTGCCACTGATGAAGAGGTATACAATAATAGCACCAATACCATGAGATGAGGAGGCCAAGTGGGTTGTTAAAAATGATTATGGATCATGGAATGCAAAGAATGGTTCTGTCTTTCTCCCTCCAAAAGCTGAGGAATGTGATGGGATCCTTTGTACTCTCTTACACCCTGCTAATATTTTTGAGTGTTTAATGTTTAGCTGTTCAAGACTGTCCTCTACTTGGGAGGGCTGTTATGGGCCTTCAGATTTCCTGATCACACTCACTGAATGGTAAGTCCCTAAGTGTAGTACAGACTCAAGAAAGCATCTCAAAAGCATTGTCATCAATAGTTATGGCCTCTAGTCATGGGGCTTTACTGAGAAAGAACAATTACAGATGCCATAAAGATGTTAGATGAACATGTGTGTGTGTGTGTGTGTGTGTGTGTTTATAGATAGATGGATGCCTTGCATTTTTATTCATTCTATGATAGCCAAATTTTTCTATAGTCTATTTATTTAAAGCAGTACAATGAGCAAACTTGCGCATTAGTAAGAGGGTTTTCTATTGTACGCATCTACCAATGAAACCCCAAGACCATATCCTAGATACATTGCCAAACTACTTTTGATAAGAAACTGGTAACTTGAGCTGGGCGGTGATTACTAACTTAATCCCAGCACTCGGGAGGCAGAGGCAGGCGGATCTCTGTGAGTTCGAGACCAGCCTGTTCTACAAGAGCTAGTTCCAGGACAGGCTCCAAAGCCACAGAGAAACTCTGTCTTGAAAAAAAAAAAACCAAAAAAAAAAAAGAAAAAAAAAGAAACTGGTAACTTTATGATAGATTTCAAGCATTATTAGAACTAATAAGTCACTATTTTATGACCGAGATGAAAGTACCTGTGATTATTAGATCATTCTGAGAGTCCTGTACTTTCTGTTCAATGATTGAATCTTTGGGACAAACATAACTATTTCCTTGTAATTTTCTCACCTTGCATGGGTAGTAAGTAATCAGCCTAAGATGCACTATTTATTTCTTTTTGCATTTTGCCAGTCACAATCAGTATTAGAATTGTGAACAAATTGTACTTAATTCTTTTTACCTGAATGAAACCCTTTCTACTAATGATGCAGAAGTTTTAAAGTCATATTCTTTTCATCAAAACCTACTGTTTTTTCTAGTGTACAAATGAGATGAATGCATGTGCACACATACACACACATACACACACACACACACACACACACACCTGAGTGTGTATCTTAGAGTTTAAGTACATCTCTGTAGGTCAGTTCTACATATTTTCTCTTTGTCTTTATCATTCTTTTTAATTAATCTATGGAAAGTCAGATCAATCAGGGAAAGAAACATAGAAATCAGAAAGGAGCTTGTGGTACCCACCCGTGAGTCCTCAGAAGCTAAGGAAGAAGAGCAGTTCATCTATGGCTCCAAACATGACTGTCCCTCAAAAACACATCAGAAAAAAATGTGTTTCATAAATGGAAAGTGCCAGGTAATTAAAAATGATAGAAAATTGTAAGTGAGCTTGTATTTGTATTGAAAATTACCAAGAATTAACAATAATATTCAACTGACAAACTATTGAGAAAAAGTCTTAATAACTGTATATGTTTGACCAGGAAGCAATTGCTAATTGCCTAATTATCACTACAATTGTAGGGCATTAATTAACAGCACAATTAAAATTATTTATACAACCTATCTCTACATATTAAAATAAGGGTTTTAATCTGAAGTTCTCTTTGTCAGTGCATGCAGTCATTGTATTTAAAATGTATAAGGTACAGCAATCCCCTGTTGCATTGCTGCTGATTTTATTCACATATAACCCACATCACCCTCATTCACTCACCTCATCAAAAGGGTTAATTGTTTTGGAGAGATGGGCATAAGTGAGACATGAGCAAAGGTTGAAAAAATCCGGAAGTTCAAATTGCAAGTACACCACAGTAAGAAAAACCCAGGCTGCCTATATCAACCTCAGAGCAACGTGGACAGTTCAACAGACTAATACGTGGGTAATGTGAAGTCTTGCCGGATTGTGAAATCACCTTTTAGCTCTTTACTCTCATATCTAACTTACATTAAATACATCACTTCTTACTTTAATTCTATCATGGTCCATATAGAATGTTAAATTGCTTACCCATAATGGTCAGTATCGATTCAATGAGAGAATAATGGGTAGGATTCAAAGAACCCTCTTTTGCTTACTGTGGAAGTGCACTGGAGAGATACGGTAACTATTTAATTTCCTACTATGCTATATATGCCAAAATGTATCAAATGATAACTGGCTGATTGGAATAGTTTCTATAGAAACACTAAAATCAGTAACGTTACTTAAACATTATGAGTAAAGTAGTGTGTTAAAGAAATAGCCTTCTTCTAAATATTCTCACATCTACTCTCAAGTATTTTTCTCATTTTTATTAAATATCTGAGAATTCCGCACAATGTGTTTTAATTGTATCTACCCATAGTCACCCTATCAAACCAACATCATGTCTTTTCTCTTTCAATTGATTAAGTGCAATTAATACCATTCATATATTGGAAACACTTAAAGAAAAAAAGTGTGTAGTTTTGACATTGACTCACAGTAAATCCATAAAAGCTTGTTTTCATTTGTGGAAAAGAGAAAAATTCCTTCTTATGCTGATTTATTTTGGTTTAAGTTTGACAGTGCTTACTGAAATTAAAAACAGATAGAAGAACTTGACCAATAATTAATGAACTTCTCTTATGTATAAAATATGGCAGCTGTGCCTACCACAGCTCATAAATTAAGAACTGAGACATTCATTTTCCTATGATGAAATGGAAAAATCTTAAGAACTTCATTAAATTTCACACTGACGATGACATTCATTTAAAGGTACATATTACCTCACTGCCAAGACAAACAGAAAATGCTGCCAACTACAACAGAAAAGCTGGTTCAAAAATATTACCCTGGTAAGATGGGTGGCAAGGAGATGAGGTTCCTAGAGAGACTTCTGGTAGGGAAACACCTGCCTCAGGCAAACCAGCTGCAGGGTTGCAGCTTGCTCCTGGGCTCTGACTCCAAACTCAACGTTTCTTCCTCCACATCTCACAGATTCAAATGTCTTCACAAAACAAAGCTCATTTTTCTCCTTCTTTATTTCTGGTGGGATTATTGAGTCTCTGTAACCTTCGCGAGGAGGAAATCAAAGTGCATGGCACTGTATTAATCAGAAAAAAAAAAAAAGGATTGTGCCTGCCTCTTCCTGCCAATCACTTGATAAAGGAAAACAAATAGCAAAGATTAAATCACGGGCTGCTAGCAGGCTTTTGTACTTGGAATAAATACATTTCGGCTTCCACAAAAGTCCATTATGCAGTGTTGGCTTTGATTAGCAGGGGGCATTTCATAAAGCATGACAGAGAGCTACAGCCAGTTGAAGAGGGAAGAAATGCAAGAGTGTTTTCTCACTATTTAGTTAAACAGATGATTCACCCCAGTTAAAGAAAATAGCAAAGGCTGTGACAATTACCAATGTCCTTGGAAAAGGGATGAATTTATCTGCCTGTAAAGGAGACATCGCTTGAAAAGGCAGTGTCTGCAGCAAACAGAACACCAGCAGAGCGTGACTATAAAGAACAATCCATATTTGCTTTCACACTGGAGAGACCCACAATTGCAACCTGATTGTAATCCTCACCTGGGAAATCTGAAACCACCACCTGTTTTCTTTGGATGCTGGTGTGACACACTCCAGCGACTTTCCACAGAATTTAGAGCCTTCATTTACTCCAGTGAATACACTTGGAGATTTGCTCAATTCAATTTATTCTCATTAAGCAGCAGACTCCCCAGAATTGCTTGAGCTATGCAACACACGGTGCTTTCACAACCCTGTTTTATAGCTATCTACTGCATCACTGGTGTCTGCTCCATGACACCCTTCATGCAATGTTTCAAGTGTTTGCACTTCATTAGAAAGGGGAAACTATGAAATGTGGGAACAATTATTTACTATATAGTCAGTTTTCTTAGGGAGATTAAGAAGCAAAGCCAGTGAAACATGACCACAGTCATTACCCCAAAGCTTGGTTCCCTTCTAAGAAGCTCCTTCCTATTCAATTCCAATTCTTATCAAAATCCCTGTTATTTCTATTTTACTATTATATTTGTATAACTTTATATTTTTTAATAATCAAAGAAATAACAGGGATTTGCAGGTCAAAACCTTATAAAGTAGGTTTATGGTCCTTTATAATGCTTATTACAGTCTTCATAATCTTTAATATTTAATCTCTGGGAATTATATTTAACTGCACATGCTGCCTAATTGAGAGAGAAATATTATAACATGAACTGGACTGCTGTTATATGCTAAGGTAGATATAAGATCTGCCAGGGGATTCTCATTATTATTGCCTGAGCAAATAACCAAAATAAGTAAGGGAACAAACAGAACCTCTGCAACATCTTTGTACAATGCAAACTCTGCGATGAGCTTTCAAGAGCACAGTTCAGTCATATGCAACATTAAATAGTTATATAGAATAGGGTGGCTCTAATTTTTTTCTAAATTTGAGTACATTTGTTAATTTACTGCTTTCTGTGAAGTGTTTTGTAAAAAGTTTGAATGTGATACTTGAACTGTAAAACTGTAAACATAGAGACAAAGGTAACAATACCCTAAAAGAATAAATTTCAATCCAATGTGTGAAAAAATCATCTAAGTATTATTATGAGCTTGTTGCAATCAGGTTTATCTAATCAGTTTAATCTTCCAATGAATAAAGATTTATTGTAGTTAAGCAAATTCTTTGTCATCTCCTATTATTGAGGAATTTTTAGGATCATGTAATTATTGTGCAATGACCTAGGGGAAGTTCAACTTTAGTTCTTGCTGATCGCTACTGCCATCTACTGGCTAATTTTGTCATGATCCAATCATTGGTGAGGGTGGGATATGCCCTTTGCCAGGCACAGTCTTTTACTTAAGCTTAGGAATAAGTAAGAATTAACACAGCTGTGCTTTGATGAGTCACAGATGTTTACATTATTATAACTATTAAAATTATTAAAGTAGGGGGAGACATTCTAACTAGGGAAAATTCGTTCTAGGGCTTTTATACAATGATGCAAATACTGATAAATATATTTCTGTCTGAAATATTGAATTTTGTGTTATGATGGAATATGATTCAAAACGCTGAAAGACTATTTAAAAGTAACACGTTTAAATAAAATATCTGAAAGTCGTCGTCAAACATGATATCCAGACATGAAGTGGTTCATTTAATTTAGCTAAGGTTGATTTAAGTGCCTGTTTTGGGTTATGAGCCAAGGCACAGAATTGGAGTAGATATTTTGAGAAATATAATTTATAAGACAGTTGTATGTAGAGGGAACAGGTAACAATGTAGACGAACATCTTGAGTAGAGAATGTGAGAAAAACCACACACACAGGAGGAGGCTGCGTTAGCTTCGGCACAGTAAGCACAAATGTATCCTTAGTGCTGACATATAGGACTTCCTTTGACAACGGTAGCAGAAGGTGTTATCCATACGGAAAGCATGGAATCTTGTGAACCTTCTCAATGTAATAAAATACTTGGTTTTGATCACTGACTATAACAAAGAGCAGCTTGCACAGACATCACTCTGCTAAACCACTGCACATTTGATCCATCCTGTGAGTATAAACTGAAGAGATTGTTTACTAGGAAGTTGCACAGTTTCAGGTAAATGAACAGAACTGCCTCCTTTAATTCCTTATTAAACTTTATGCTTTGGGCTTTAAAATATACTGGAGGATACTTAAAGCTGAAGTAAATTATTATTCTCTACTGCATGTCGACATTCATCACAAAGTTTTCAAGCATTTAAAACATTTGCCCAGATAATGGTGTCCCAGTGAAGTCTCCTGGTTATCTCTAAGAAAAGGGAAGAGGGAAGAGGAAGAAGTATTTGGCAGTGGAGTTAGCAGCTGGGTGACCTCTCTCCCTGTTCAGAGTAGAATATATATGTATATATGTGTATATTTATATATATATATATATCATGTATATCTATCTATACACAAGAGGATGTTTGTATATTTTTAGTAAACTGTTTTAATCATAATTATAAGTAACTTTTTCAAAAGGTACTCTATTGATAGAAATAATTTTAAATATTGGCCTTTTTAAACACTTAAAATATAAAAAATTAAGACATAAGTATAAAGAGAGGAAGTAATAAGAACAGCTTCAGGGAAAGAAGGGAAACAAAATGGAGGATTAGCAAATTTTCTATTGGCTGCCTTTTGCACAGCAGTGCACTAAACTCTTCAGTGATTCTATTCATTTTGGCCATAGTAATGTATTGTACTTTTCTAAATTTCTTTCTTACCAGCAATAGGGACAGTGATCTGCTCAATAGTACTGAAGGGTAGCAATGGCTGTTACCTCATCTATACAGCATTAACTTGTGTATTACAGATGTTACAATGATGTTTGCATGAAACTTGTATTTCCTCAAACAAACTACATCTGTCTTTGGTAGAATTCAAGATGCTTGGATTGAATTACCAAAACTAACAAGCAAAATATAGTGTTAAGTGTTTGGCAGATTTATAGTGCTAATGATGATAATGATGATGAAAATGCTTGGTTTCTTTTGGTGGGGACTGGATCGGTAGGAGATACTGGTTTGGAACTTATTAAATATCCCAGACTGGCCTCCAGTTTACTATTCTCCTATTTCTACTTTCTGAATGATTAAAGTACGACACCAAGCCCAGTGTTGCCAGATACAAATAACAATTACATCATCAGCCTTCTCTCTATCTATCTCTGCTTATCTTTATCTCAATCTGTCTTTCCATCAACCACCTATCTACTTATTTATCTATTTCCCTTTCTCTTGTATATGTTAGTCTACTAGTGTCAGAGAAATTCAAATATATTAACAGTAGCATTCAGTATATCAGTAACAGGATTTTTGAAAAACATGGAAAATATTATTTGTTTAATAAAACTCAGAAATTCAAATTACAAATGTAAAATGTCAAATCAAGACTAAAATAAGATACTGTGTGGGAAGGATATGAAAACAATAGGTTTCATTGTATCATCTCGAATTATGAAACAAATTTGAAAATTCATGTCTGCTAAAAAATTGTTATTTATTCATAAATTCTTGTGCATATAACTCAAAAGAAATGATCAACATCACCATTAAAGAGTATATTTGATGGTCAGTGTTTGCTAGTTTTGATGGCTGTGAATGATAAAACCTGAATATTTATTTTGAAGGAGTGGACAAAAAGGAAGTAGTAGATGATTGACATGAAATATCACGTAAGACATATACATAATAAGACTGATTAATATAAAATTATAATACAGTGATAATGCAATACAAAATACCATGCAGACAATTTAAAAATATGCATGAAGAATAATGATACATTTTAAAGAGAATGTATAAATGGAATGATTTGCACAAAACTATGAAAATGGAAAGAAAAGAAAATAATCCAATGCATGAAAACACAAATCCAGAAATGAAAGAGTCATGGAATGATGGCAATAATGTAGGCTGTTGCAATCTGTGATTAATTCAAGGTTCTCAGCTGAGAGTTAACACAGAAAGACGTGACTACGATCAACGCCTTCTCCAGGGTGTTGAAGGACGAGTTTGGACGAGTTTGGACATGGAAAGGTCTTGAGATCAACCTTGGTGACCTGGATGTTTTCTATAGTATCATCAGAATGCAAAGAATTTTAGCTTTCAGTTTCTAATGGCTTTTGATTTTAGTTGATACTTTCTATATATTCTAAAGCCCAATCTTCTATCTCTAAATTATTTTTTCCAATTCAATTTTATATCTGCCATTTCATTGTGTATATAAAAAATAACTTAGAGATTTTTTTAAATTACCTTCATTGGAGAAAAATGAAAAATCAGCTGTGACCTGAAGTCATATCATTCTAAAAGTACATTAACTGCAATGTACACTGCTCAACATTTAAGTGTTCTTGACTTTAAGAAAAGGTGCTATCCACTAACAGTGTTTATTATTTCACAAAAAAGGCAGTAATGATTGTCTTCACTGCCTCAAAATATCCATTTAAGCTGATTTTTCACTTTGATAATATCATTCATAAGGTTAGAAAGAAACAGATAAAGGACAAAGCAATGGCATTGATTATACTTATACCATGTGAAGAAAATTACAAGACTGCTATCTTGATATTAATAAAGTTCTTTGGTATAGACACAGATTGACCTCATCATACTTTTCTCCTGAGTTTAGCACACAGAACCTTACTGGACCCTCTTGAAATCTACAGAGAAAAGGAATTGCTGGTTCTCTGTAACAAATGTAGAGCCTGTTTATCTGTATGTGTCATTCTCTCGGTGTTCCAAAATCTATTTAAAATTCTTCTGACTGGAGACCAACCAAGTACTTCCAAGTGCCTCCTGCTTCTGTCTGTAAGACTGTCGTGGAGTGTGCCGCACACCTTGCTCTATACGGAGCGGGAACAGGTCACAGAGAAGTAGGAAACATGGGTTATGTTGGTAAAAAGAGTAATTGGTTCAAAATGTAAAATCCTAAAATTCAACATGGACTTGACTATGAGGGACACAGGACTCATTATACAATCTAAAATAGGGAAAAGAAATATGAAAGCTGTGTTTTAAGAAGTTTAATCTTCTTGAACTATATCAAATAAATTGAAATGAAAAGGGCTTAAATACAAGATAAAGGAAACTATTGTTAACAACTTGGTATTAGATAAAAGACAGACGTGGGGAAGAGGAAAACCAATTAAGGGGAAACTGAATTCAAATGTATTTTAATTAAAAGTGTGATCAAATCAGGGTATTAATGTAAGTGGGTTAAGTAAATGAGGTATGGGTAAAAATATATCTGAAAATATATTCTATTCCTATTATTTCTAATGCAATATTTTCAGCATGATATTGGACATAAACTGTTTAACTATTTAACTGTTTTATCTAAAGAAAATAATATTAGCATACTTATAATCATTAGCCCCATTCAGATATTTCTTTTAACCGACAACGATAAACAATTCTTCATATTTTAATGATCAACAAAAACTGGGAGACCATTTAGAAAGCAAGATGCTGTGATGATGGCTATGAACCTCTCTCTGGCTTTTATAAGTCATTTTTAAAATTTATTTTAAACTGAAAATAAATTGTATGCTTAATGAGAAAATGTAATATTAGCATTAAAATCATGTTGCCTTATACTTTGCTGGGCAAGTCTATCTATTGACTAATATTCCAGATTCTCATAATCAATGTATACAGTTGCTGTAGGACAATAGGCATAATTTTTTCCAGTGCATAGAAATTGGCAGACACTGTCTAATGGAGAAGTAGGCTTTGTTGGGGTGATGAATATGTTCTAATAATAATACTATATGTAAACGTGGAGCATGCACAATATTGTGAGAGCAGTGTATATGACTATTAGTGATTTAATATTGTGATTGCCCTAAAAAAATAAACCTATTTTGGGGCTGAGATGAAAAAAGACTAGCCATAAACTGATAATTATTGAAATAGGAAGGAGGAGGAACTGGACTATGCATACATGTGTGTGCTGCATATGTACATGTATATTTAGACATTTAGAGATGTGTTAGGAAGCTACCATGATAAAATGTTATAAAAAAGCTATTTGTTGCATAGCAAATTGTTTTCACATTTAAGACACTATTATTAAATAGATGAAAATAATAGTTCATTGAATGATCGTAACATTTTGTTGAAAATTAATTGACAAAAATTGACAAAAGTATATTTGCTTAGGATATTATGTCTAAAAACAGAGAAATGGGTTTGCTTATTTCTATACTCTGAGCTCTATTTTGTTTCTGAGCTCACTTGCTCTTTGTTTCTCCCTGTATGTCTCTCCATATCTCTCTTTCTTCCTTCCTCCTCCCTCCTCCTCCTCCTCCTCCTTCTTCTCCCCCCTCCAGGAAGTGCATCAATTTCTACCATGCTTAGAATCTTTTGCCTTGGAGGGAATCTCATTAAGACCCAGGGTGTTTATAGGAGATAAAACAATAGGATAGCCTAAGAGAAGGTAAGACATTCCATTCTTCATGGGAATCTAGTTAAGCTCAGGAAGTAAACAACTTAAAATAACATTAGGAAGTTCCTGAAACTGACCAGATTTAATAAGCCACTTCATCTCCAAGCATATATAAGCATCAAGAACTGCTTAGATGCACTCAGAGACAAACTGAGCTGGCTAGAAGGTTCTTAGATGAGGTTAGTCATCTGTAAGCAGAGATCAGCTAGCTTGTCTTTCAAAAGCTCAGACCAAATAAAGCTGAAAATGAGTAATAATAATATATTTTGGTCAGTCATTGTTTCCCTATATGGTATGAATAGATGTTTATTCATGTTTCCTAAAGAATAGTCTCTCTCTCTCTCTCTCTCTCTCTCTCTCTCTCTCTCTCTCTCTCTCTCTCTCTCTCTCTCTCTCACACACACACACACACACACACACACACACATGCACATACACATAACCATTCTATATTATTGCAATACTGTTTTAATGACTAGGGATGACTAGTTTTGAAATTGGGTAATGTGAGTCCCACAAACTTTTTCTGGCTCCTCAAGATTATTCTACATCATTATAAATTATAGTCTTAGAATTATTTTAGGACTTTGCTCAATCTATGGATTTAGAAGAATGCTTGCATCAGGTCAGCAAATCTTCTGATATATAATCCCAAAATCTCTTCATTTATTTGTGTTGCCTTTAATTTCTTTCACTATTTGAAAAACTCACTATATAAATCTGGTAGCTTCTTAAATTTATTCCTAAATATTTATTTTCTTTAACATGATTTCAAATGGAATTATTTCCCCAGTGTCCTTTTAGTTGCTTGCTGTTGCTTAGGAATAAACTGACTTCAGTGTTAAATTTGATTCTATGCTTTGCTTTATTTGTATATTGCTTAAATTGTTCTTTAGGGATTTCTCCGGCCTTTATTCTTGTAAAACTATGCCATTTATGGCTTTCAACTCCCTTTCATTTTGTTTTCCAGTTTCAATGTCACTCATCTTTTAGTCTGTCCTGGCTTTTCTAGGCTGGTTTAGCAACATCCCTGCTTTCTTCCTACTCTTGGGGAAATTCATTCACTTTTTTTTAAATCACCAAATAAGTGTTACATCTGGGATTTATATAAACCTACTCCTAATTTGTTCTGTTTTCACCATGAAATGGCACTGGATTTCAAATAAATTTTCTGCCCACCTCCCGACCTCATATTTCTCTCTCTGCCCAGCCATATCACTTACTGTATCTACCTCCCTAGTGCTGGGATTAAAGATATAAGCCTCTTGGCCCTGTTTCTCTTTTAGGCTGATTCAATCTCAGGTAACTCAGGGTAGTCTTGAACTCACAGAGATCCATCTGCCTCTGTCTTCTGAGTTCTGACATTAAAGGTGTGCGCCACCACTGGCTGGCCTCTATGGCTAACTAGTGTGGCTCTCTCCATTCTGTTCTTCAGGCAAGCTTTATTTGTTAAAGTACAAACAAAATAACACTACAAGTGTATGATAAGAAAAAGCAGACACATGGGCAAGGTGTTAAATGCTGGATGCTTGGCTCAGTCAATCTTCATCCAACTCATAAATATAAAAATAGGAGCTAACCCACACACATGCCAAGGTGTCAGGAAAAGATACGATGTTTCAAGGAGAAAAATTTCCAAATGACACAAATAAGGACTGAGAGATTCAGTATCTATAAATATGTTGGCGAGTTTTGAGGGCAGTTTATAAAAACTCGATGAGGTCATGTTGCAAAGAAGGCATTTGGATCATTTCCCATCCTCCCTGGGATATTTATTCAGTGACCTAATATGCATTCTGCAGCTATGGCTTTGGTAACAATCTGAAAGCTTTGTTGGAGCATCTGTCTTTGGAAGATCAGTAGACACTAGCCTGAAAAGTGGGCTCCAATCCAGGAGGTTTTCCTCTCATCTTTCTGCAGTGTAGCTCCAGTGACATCTCCATGTGGCACACTCGTCCTGTAGAGATGCAACACCTCTCTATTAACCCAAACAGGGAGTGTGGGAGAGAGCAAAGTGATGTTGCAGGAAAGTTCACGTTGGTGAGCCCATGAGTGGTTCCTGGGGTTGCTACAGGAATATGGAGAGGACTTCGTATGGAAGAAGGATGTCTCAGAACAGCAGGTGAGGTAGTAAAGAGAGCAGGTGCATCACTGAAGGCCCCACCACAGCTCAAGTGACAATTAATGAACTCTGTGACCTCGCAGCGCTGAGCACAGCTTTCCGGCAGCTGTACCCTTTCTTCTGCAGGACTCAGGTGGCCAAAGGCTCTTCCCTACCTGTTCGGTAAGCCCTCTAAATTGCTGGAACGAGGCCTCTGAAAATCTGCAAGTTTTCTACTTTCTAAAAGATATGCCCCACCACTTTTTAAATCAAGGGTATCTCAGGATCATCTCCCTCCCTCCTGGATGCAATGTTTAACTGGAATGAAATTGCTATACAATAGTCGTTTTCAATTTTTCCGAGTACTTTTACTTCAACAGATACACACCTATGGCCTCAGCTATGTCTCTGCTGGAAAAACCCTTTGCCAGCTTCCAGCCTTGTCACATATGAAGCCCATCTACATTATTAGTATTTTCTGTCTCGATGAGAAAATGTTCAATGGTCCTAGAAAAAGACAGCCTGGGGTTAGAGAAAATTTCATTAAGTCAGAATTCTACAATAAAATTCTTCATGGCACTTCTATAATCATCCTGAAAATCATAATTCTTTGTCCCTTTTCAGACCTAAAATACTCACCTTTTTTTTTTTTTTTTTTTTTTTTTCGTGACAGGGTTTCCCTGTAGTTTCTAGAGCCTGTCCTGGAACTAGATCTTATAGACCAGGCTGGCCTCGAACTCAGAGATCCGCCTGCCTCCCGAGTGCTGGGATTAAAGGCGTGGGCCACCGCCGCTTGGCTTCAACCTTTTTCAAACTACAAGGTGAAGCTACCTGTGTGTTGGTGGCTCATACCTGTTGTCTCAACACCCAGGAGGCTAAAGCAGAAGGATTGCTCTAAGTTCTAGTACAGCCTCCGCTATATAGTAAGCTCAAGTCCAGACTGGGTTGCAGATGAAGGCCCTGTCTCAATAACAGACAAACAGAAAATACTGAAAAACAATTAATTAGTAAATGAATAAAAATAAAAACAAATAAAAAGTATAAAGTTAGTGAAGTTACTCAGGTAAAGTCAGTGCAGCATTGTTTCCATGCAGCAACGTGAAGTTTTTACCATTTTAAAAATTAACTTCATACGTTTGAAATCGTATTAGAAATACAATGTGTCAGTCAAAATGATAACATATTTACTGATAACACATCTCAAACGGGCAAAAGCCAACTGACTTTAATGAATTCTAGCTGTTAACTTACAAAGTTGAGTCAAGTCCAGGACTCTAACAACTGATGTCACTTTTACCACTAGCGTGTGTTCTTGGCACCATCTTAAAAGTCTCCACTATAACATGTTTTATATTGTGGACGGGAAACTGGATTCCTCGATTCATCTGATATTTACACTTATTCTCACCTAACAACAATCTTCACTATTTCTTTCTCAGAAGGTAAGAAAAGCATTCAGAAAACTGTAATTTTATTGGCCCTATGCAATAAAATTTTCTGTTTAGTCTATTATCAAATTTTAGTTTTGTCTGAAGATTTACAAAACTTAATTCCTTTAATGAGAGCACCTCTTCAGCCATGATCTGCTCAGTCTTCAATTCCTTTTCTTTGATAATATACCAAAATAGTATTCTTGTCTCCTCGGATCCCCTGTCCACTCACTCATTACGCTCACTTGTATCTTTGCCCTGCAGAGTTGTTCCACGCAGGGTAATATACAATGCCTTGACCTCTCGCTTGCCGTCTTGATTGCTAATAGAATGCCACACAGAGAACGGAAGGCGGGAAGGGGAAGAAATGTCAGAGCATTTTTCTTCAGCTCATCTATGACTGAAGGTCACAGCTCCTCTTAAAATGGCCTCCTCACAAGACACTCCTTTGACTTTCTGTTAACCATTTGCCACTCAGGGTTTCAAGTTTGAGGAATAACATTCTTGGTATTATTAACCATAGACTACATCCTTCCCTTCAAGTGCTTTTTTCCAGCATGACCACACTCATGCTACTTGTCAATGTTCATAATTATCCTGAAGTTGCAATGAGTACATTTAATGTGATATTATTCTTAAGGTGCCAATAAATAATAGCACATGTCAAAAGACAGCACAATTATCTGTGACTTTTCTTCTTACCAATAAATAAGACTGCATGGCAAAAGACAGCACTGGGTATTAAAATGTTCTCTCTCTCTCTCTCTCTCTCTCTCTCTCTCTCTCTCTCTCTCTCTTTCAGTTTTCAGTCATGTAAGTGTAGAAAAGAACAAAAGAGAAAAGCAGACATTCCTATGAGGTGTTGCGATTACTCTCAGTTTAATGTTTCCTTGCTTAGTATAAATCTGATACTTTTAGGCCAGGTACATATTGGCCTTTTGCTGAGTCAAATGTTTGAGTTTTCATGGTGGCCTAGGGTGAAGGGAAGGTACTTGCTAAAAGAAATTAAAAATAAAGAAAAGAGATCCACCTAAGTTTTACCTCTAACACAATCTAGATTCACCCAAATGCTATTAGGATCATCTGGTCCATAAAATTTCTCAATCATTAAGATGTTCAGCTGAAGTTTGTACTAACCAGGCCTTCATTTTATTTACAAAATGTTGAGAAGAGACACACTCAACCTCTACATTCCTGATGTAAGATAAGATTTTTTTCTTGTCTACTTGTTAATTTTGATGTATCAGGTAAAGCAGTTGTGTCCTGGGGAAAGACAATCCACATATGTTTGCTCACCCCAGAAAAGGAACCCATAAAACAAAAAAGTGATGATTTCTTTAAAGTCTGACTTGGGGAACTAATGTTTTCATTGGCGTTACTAATAGGTATGCTGTGATGGTTATCCTTGGTAGTCAACTTGATGATATCTGAAAAAAATCAATCCAGAAATGAATGAAAGGAATCCAGTATGGAAGGCACCTGTAATCTGGATCTTGAGGCTGGATAACATACTCCTTCAAACCAGACCTTGAGGTGCGCGGAGGCACGCCTATAATCTGGGCCACACCTCTTACATAAGGACAATGGAAAAAGGAAGTGGTCATTCTTCTCCTGATTGCCTTCCCCTTGTCAGCACATCCATTGGAGCCTCCTTCTTTGGGATTCCAACAAACACAGAAGTCCAGCTGAGACACCCAGCTGCATGGGACTCAGCAGTCACCAGATTTTTGGAGTTTCCATTCACAGCTAGCCATTGTTCATATATATCAATATACATCTATGTATGTGTTTATATGTATATGTATGTATGTATATACACACACACACACACATATATAGAGAGAGAGATATTCATTCCATAAACTTTGTGACTCTAGAGAACCCTTAGTAGTATGTATGTAGATGATGAATTTCTTTCAAAACTATTCTGACTCAAAATAGCAATTGTGTCACCAAAAATTTACCATGACAATGCTGAGGACTCATGTAAACTTCAGCCCTTGAGCTCTTTGCAAAATGTTAAGGCAGCTCAACAGCCTGAGAAATCCCTTCTCTGTAGCTAGGTTGCTCATTTCCTCCCCAGCATTTTTTAAAAATTCATTTTATAAAGCTGGAAAAGAGTCTTCCATAATCTTTCAAATCTTTACTTTCTCAGACACATGACCTTTTATTCACCTCTTGAGTCTCCAAAGCCTTTTGTTCTTCATGAGGGAAGGGGTTCAATTTGAAGGAAACTACTCTATCTACTATATTACAGTAGTCATTGTCATATTACTACATCTACAAAAAAATGAAGGTGAATTAAACAAAAGACAAAAATCTTTGGATCCAGGAATGAACCTCTTTGAATCCAGTAATGAACCATAAAAATGGTATATAATAGCAAATTTAGACAGTGATAAATCTACCAATCCAATGTCTAGAAACAGGCTCTTATAGCAACATAAACAGTGTTGACCAAGTAACATGCACTTGATATTTTTCATACTAAATGATATCAAGGGTGAAAAATACAAAATAATTTAAAACTTCAGTAGAAATTGTAGAAAAGACATGCCTGCATCCCTTCCAAGTCTTTAGGGCATAACTCTAAAGTGCTTAGCCTCCCGGATAACATGTCATAGTTCCATTTTACAGTAAGCTTCATGTGTTATTGGCTGGTTTTCTTTTTGTTGATTACAATAGTTTTATTAATTTTGCTTTAAATAATGTATTGCCATGGATATTTTATTTTTCCCTCTGTCATCCCTAAGGTTTTGCCCCTTGTAGTATGCTTTCAGAACGGTTTTCTGAAACAAGCTACAAAAATTTCAACGATCCTCTGAATCTTTCCCGGAGTCTGCTGTTCTCTCCCTTCGTTCGCCTCAGCGCTATTGCTTACTTTGCAGTATGTGACCTTCAAATACGTTAGCCTTCGCACCTCTTTATGGATAAAGTTCTAAAACATATTCTCAGGATGAATGTGAGTGAATATTAATGGATAAATCTAGATTTTTGCTTTAAAATAACTTATAGTGCCAACGCAGGAGGAACTTGTAACTATATGACATTTAAACACGCACTCTCGCCGGGCGGTGGTGGCGCACGCCTTTAATCCCAGCACTCGGGAGGCAGAGGCAGACGGATCTCTGTGAGTTCGAGGCCAGCCTGATCTACAAGAGCTAGTTCCAGGACAGGCTCCAAAGCCACAGAGAAACTCTGTCTCGAAAAACAAAACAAAACAACAAACAATAAACACGCACTCTCCCATCGTCCCTAATTGAAATATCTCTAAGATTTACCATTGGAATGTTGACAGCATGGAAAAAGACTGATCACAGGTCATCATTATCTCCTAAACAGTTTACCTGGCCACTTATTGGCCAGATCCAGAGTGGTTTTTTTAAAAACTATCACAGCTATTTTTAAACTGTCATTAACTCCAGTAATTAAAAGTTAACTCACCTCTCTAAGAAACAAACACAAACAAAGGAATTCCCAACAGAATGAGCTATTGAAGTGCTGGCAAATACCAAAAAGTCAATCAAGAGTGCAGTGTCCCTAGAGCTTCATTTATAAAGGTGTAATTAACCCCATTTCCTAATTCCTTTCACAAGAAGAATAGTGTTCAATTTGTTGTCTGATCACTCGCCCAAGTACCAAACACTTGTACAGGGAAGACACAGCATTAATCATGTAGCCATCTGTCTATATCTTGTTTATGTTTTACTTATCTTGCCATTGTGACATTCATCTTATCCGTTCAATAGCTTTTCTATAGAGTTAAAAATGTGCACTTGCAGCAAACTTTATATACACAGTGAAACACTACCATGTACTGATGATATAATAGCATTTTTGTAAGAATATATTCATATTCAGTTTATGCATAGCTGGTCTACAGAACTTTGAGCAAATTGGCTATTAGTTAATTAGTAAAACTAAATGCTCAAATGTTTGTAAGCCTCCTATTACATATAGAAGTGGGGGTAAAATCAGTAATTAAATAAAGAGAATTATCAGAAACAAAACCTTAAAATAATAGTGGAAAAATGTAGCTATGAAAAAAGTAAATGTATCATGAAAGGAATGAAGGAAACAATTATATTTGGCTTACATACAAAAAGAATGATAAAGATTTATGAACAAATATAAGCTGGAAACAAGACTGGATAATAAAGAGTCAGAAATGAAGCAAGAAAGTTTAGTAAAATTGATTCAGACTTGGTCACTCATAACTGTGTTCTTAGTAGTTAATATACATTAAGTAGCAGGATGGCAAGTTTGAAGGTAAGCTGGGCTACATAGCAAGACCTATGAGAGAGAGGAGGGGAGATGGAGAGGAAAAGGATGTACAAGGGATTAGAAAAATGGTAACACAAATATCTTATCAGAAACAAGAAACAGGTTTTGTAAATGGAGACTGATTGTTCATTTTCTGGCCACCCAGACCCAAATAATCATACAGAAAATATATTAATTACAACACTGTTTGACCAATGATAGTTCAGACATATCTCTAGCTAACTCTTATATCTTAAGTCTACTCATTTCTATTAATTTATGTATCACCACGAGGTTGTGGCCTACTGGTAAGATTGTGGCCACATCTTTCTCCTTCGGCAGCTACATGGCATCTCCCTTACTCTGCCTACTCTCTCTTATAGCTCTATTCTGATTTCCTACCTGGCTTTATTCTGCCTTGCTATAGGCTAAGCAGGTTCTTTATGAACTAATGGCAATAAAATACATTCACAGCATACAGAGTGGAATCCTACATATAAACAATATGGTTGATAAAAGAAAATTGAGAAAGACAGAAGTTAAAGAGAATCCCTGACTAAAAGAAGGGGTAATAAAGGAAATGGAAGACTTAGACAAAGCCTAAAGGAATGCTAAAGAAAAATGAGAAGTTTCACTCAAAAATGAGTAAGTATAATTTTAGCAGATAACCATTTTAAGCTCTAGGATACATATATACATTCATGGTGTCTACTCTAGTGTAAACAGCATAATCACAAATCCTTCCTGAGACTCACAGCAATTAGATTAAAGAGAAAACTGGTAGAGAGAAAATGCTGCCAGCTACGCTTAGTGGAGGCCATGTAGGAAAACTTTGTGTTTCTCATTTCTCATTATTTAGTAATGTCATGTGGGTGCACTTCACATTTTATGCTACTTATCCCAAATTTATGCTTTAATTTTTTTCCCTAGAAATAAAAATAATGATTTTGAGTGGATGACAATTACCTACCACTGGTAATTATTTCTAGCTTTTCTGTCAGCTATAATTTGCTTGAATAAATTTTGCGTGATGAGTGTAAATCAGCTATAGTGGATTACAGAGTGGCTTTAATGCTTTTGTTTACCTTAGAAAAGATGACTAACTGAGTTAACATCTTCTCTTTATTCCTTCTTTTTACCAAAGAGAACATGGTATTTGAATGCACAGCATGCAGACACACACACACACACAAAATTAAATAGACTTTGTTGAGGACCTAAACCAGCATTAACCCTTAGCTATGGAACTTTGTGGATTAGGTTAACCTTTATCTAAACAGGCAATTTTAGACAATGGTTCTATCAGTTCAAGTCAAGCTTAGTCTGACTTAAGTAATGAAAATCTATATTGTACTCTACCTGCTTACTGACTTATTTTTCTAAAATTTAAATGTTGCTCATATTCTAATACAATTTTTGATAAACTAAATGTGTCTGAGGGATAGAGGCAAAGGCATTGAAGTACCACGGGGTTCTCCTAGAGCTAGGCAGTGTACATACAACATAAGCAATACTTATGACCACCACTGTGCAGATATCTTTGTAAGAGAATAGGTGATTTAACAAGTGGCAATTGATAGGATAATCTAGTAACACAGAACATTAAGGAAGTAATTATGGAAATACAAAGATCATCTTATGGGGAGTAATAAGGGTTATAGGAACAGAAAATATCATAATAATGAAGTCAATGGGTAACTGAGGATGTGGGAAAATTAGGCAGAATACAAAGCTCTTGCTTGGCACACACAAACTGGAGCTAAAAATGTGTGGTTGTTTGAATGGGAATAGTCCCAGTAACTCATATATTTGAATTTCAAGACCCGAGTTGGTGAAATAGCTTTGGGATTGAATAGGAAGTGTAGCCTTTTTAGAGAATTTATGTAACTGTGAATTGTTCCAGTCTTGCTCTCTCTGGCTGTTAACTGTTGATTAAATGTAAGCTGATGTTCCAGCACCATGATGGTCATGGATCCAACCTCAGAAACTACTAAAAAAACCCCAGTAAAAGGTTTACTTCAACTTGCCTTGGTCTTGATTGTTTATTCACAGCAATAGAATAGTAACTAAGAAAATAAACTAAATAAAAATCTTTCCTTAACAAAATTTGCATAAGATTTCCATTTGCAAAACAGTAAAAAAATTAAAATTTTTAGCTGAAGACATGCTTTTATTTATAGTATATTATTTATTTAAGGACATAATAAAATATATGTAGTTATCATTCAACATTTACCTATAAAAATAATTTTCATGAATGTTGGCTAAAAATCTAAATTATTAAGTAAAGATATATGAACTGACAAAGCTTATCTCATGTTTATGACCAATAGAGAGAAATTGGAAAGAATTTCCTTTCATTTTTCTATTCCTAGAGTAATTCAGATTCATATTTTTACACATATATTCTTATCTGTTAATAGTAGATTCACTTTATTCATTCATTTCAAAGCACACTGTGAATAGCCTCTTAAACTGCATGTCATATGTTCAGGGTTTTTGTTGTTGTTGTTTGTTGTAATGATGTTATTTTTAATTTGCTATACAATTCTTAGATGTTATTTTCTAATTGTAGTGAGCAACATATCACAATATATAATTTTGGAGTGCCTGTAAATTTTATGAATAGTTTCTCCAGTGTAGATAAATTCTTGTTTCTTTATTGAACACCAATTGGATTGTGTTAGTTACACTTCGATGTCAGATAACACAGTGAATTAGTGTTATTCTCCAAAACACATGATTGTATTTTCTCAAGTATAATGGCATGTTTAATGGAAAAGCTCTATCCTAAACCTGCTTGAAGCTGATAAGTAGAGAAACTATTCCCATGCCTTTGCATTTGGCAATATGTTTTCCTGAATGTTCAGAAAGCAACAATAAAGCTTAGAAGCCAAAGTGAACATGGTTGGTTTCTGTATGCTTTGTCCCACTTCAAAAGCAAGCAAATGTTCTGTTTGTTTTCCACAATTCAACTCTGTCCCGAGGAAATTATGCATACTCAAGCATATACTTTCTCTAGTACAACATAAACCTCACATGCACAGGAATTCAAAGTTGAATTGCATATTTGAAAGAGTTTTTCATTATAGACTATAATGGTTCTCTACTAAAATTCTGCCACTCTTAGAGCCGCTTTCTGAAGTTAGCTTTGTGATTACAGAGCTAAGAAGTAACTACATTGCCATCATTCTTTTCTATGAAAGAAAACATTTGAGGACAAAGGGCAAACCACTTTCTCATCTAAAATATAAGTCTGCACTGTGCTGGTCGTATAGGACAGCTTGTACTTCTTTTACTACTGCTAACAAAGGCATAGCCAGCACATGAGTGGTGCACACAGCAGCCAAACACATTGTTTTCATCCAAATATCAGAACCTAAGTCTAAGCAGCAACGACCCTGTGATCTTTTCATATGCATGAGCTGGCTATGTGGAATGGTTCCTTGGGTCCTGATCTTTTGGAATGGTTGTTAGTTCTACTCTTGCTATTTTCTGAATTTTTGTATCATCCCTAAAAGTCTTCTGTTGAAATCTAATCCCTGATGTGACACTATTAGGAGGTGAAGACCTTGGGATATCGTGAAAAGATAGTCCTCAAGACTGCGGTTAGTTCTTAGGGGAAGATTACTATTAAAGGTCAACCTAACAGGTTCAAGGATCACCTAGTTGAGAAACTTCAGCACTTGTCAGTGAAGAAGTTTCTAGAATTCAATAAATGAAATGGGAAGACCAACCTTGACTAGGCTGTACCATTCTTTGGACTAGAATCCAAAGGACTAAATTTCCTTAAAGTCAAACATCATCTATGGATTGTAATGTATCCTTATTTCTACTACCTGTCCTAGTGTCCAATCAAAGGCATGTTTAAACTCTCCTCTAACTTCCCCTAGCATGTTACACAGTAAGTACAGAAACACAAGACTATTTTATGAAGGTTGGAAGGTCCTTAATTTGCATATTTGAAAGAATGCTGATTAGAAAATCTAATCATTTGAATAGTAAGCTATAAACTTTATCCAATATAGATGGCTTAAATAAGGTTTCTAGCTATTCATTCAAAGGCTTATGATAAATAGACCAAATAAGGCTTTGATAAGCAGAAATTCTACTCTGTGCTTAATATTTTATAATTTATTAATATACACCATTGTATATCAAAACCAGAGCATTGCTACCTTCTCTCTGTTTGACAACACAGCGCAGAATAACATACACTCTGGCTTCTGCTTTGTGATATAAATGTCTACTTATGTCTGTGATAATCCAGGACCCACCACCCTCACTGTAGGAAATCGATGTGTCTCAATGGAGTCATTTCTACACTGTTCTTCCTCTTCTCCCATCAAGTTTGGAATGTCAGATATAAGTTTGAGAGAAAAGATTCGTTTCCCATTGTTTTGAGGTTTTCATGTCATTTTCCATGGTTAAAAAGATCAAACTGTCAGCTTTTTAAAGTATCTTAATTTCCACTCATTTATTTGGACAGTGTCGCGGTTGTGTGTGTTTCAGCCACAGTGCCCATTCTCTTCCACCATGTCACAACAGTGCCTGGAGGAAGAGGAAATCCTCTCAACCCCTTCTGCTATTATGAGGGAGCAGATGGCACACGAAACAGCAAGTCCAATACTCAGCGTTCTCAAAGCTTTTGGATTTTTTCCCACCATATTATATGAGAGAATGCTGGGTATTTCAGCCTCTTTGCATGTTGGCAACCATGAAGCACCAGATTCAGTCAGCAAGACAAACAAATTATTAAAGCAGATTTAATGTATTAAGTGCAGAACCTGTGAGTTGTGCAGATATATCCATAAAGTTGTCTCCATTCATTGATAAATAATAAACTCTTTCAAGAAACACCCTTAGAATTGATTCCTGCCTACATTCTACAGACTATAATACCATGAATTATCCAAGCCTGGGCCCTTTGTATCAACTCTTCCTTTATGACTCCCTTCACTATACTAGTGGCAGCTGCTTCCTGCAGGCTGAATTATTTCATCTTTTCTCTGTTATTGTTCAGGGTTCTCAAAGTATCTTTAGAGTTTATTTATATGTTAAATTCTTTCTGCATAACTTACCTGTTTTACAAGATCCTAACAAGACCAAGATTATGTCAGGGAAATATGTATCTAGATGGAAAACACAGCAAACCTAATCTAGAATTTGTTAGAAAAGCTATGATCTTAGTAATAGTTTTTAATAGTTGTATATAAGATATTCTATATTGATATGAAATTCAACATCATCCAATTCAATGTCCCATCAAGTTCAGAAAGTCTCAGATACTTCTGGTGTACTAATAAAAGATGAAAATTTGGAAGTATTTTTTTTTTCTTTAAAATCCTAATTTCTACTGATTCATATGTAAGTTTCTAATCATTACTTTTCATTCTACCATTTGGACTTGAATACACACCCAATGACAAGGAGGCTTAGAAAATATCTGAAAACAAGTATACTCTGTCTTCAATCCATCTTTTCTCAGAGCTCTTATAGGGAACATTCTAGTTTCCTCAATAAAAAAAAAATAAACCAAAAATAAAAACATTTTGAACCAATTGACTTCATTAAAACAAATGTGTTTCCTAATATAATGGGAGTATCTTGTGACCACCTTCTCATTTGCACACCTCCTGAAGGATATATATCCCATTATTGTCTTTATTTGTGGCAATAAAAACATTCCACAGCTGGAGAGGATGACAGTTGCCCAATATTGTGAATGTACTGTCAGGAGCTCAGCTGGAGACACCAGGTGTTAGAGTTTCTGGTTAAGACAAGCCAAACTAAAAGGAATGGCCATGCCTGGTAATTGCTTACTGGGATAGTTTAAGCAATATTCTAAGCCAGGAAACAGCAGCCTCCAACTGATCCATCTCTGGCCATGCACTGCTGCTACAATTAGGGTAAGGTGAATCAACAGAGATACGAGGTGCAAAATGATTATTTCATTGCTACTGTAAGGAAAAACATAAGACTTCTTCATCCCTATGAACCAGAGGCCAGAAGAGAGGAGAATGACATACAAGTGGAAAGGTAGCCGGTACTAAGGGTACCAAGGCAGAGTGTAGGATGAGATCTCCACACTTCTTTCCTGAATAACTCTTCTGCTATAAGTCCCATCAGATGGCCCCTGAAGAAAAAAATCTTGTTCAAAAATGTCAAATAAGCTTAAGTCCATGGTTGATCAAAGAAGCATGAATGATTGACAGTAGCCAACTCCTTCCAAAGTGGCCAGGAGGAAAGGCCACTGCCATTCTGGTGAGACTTGACAGGTGAGCCTTAGCATATGCTTGTGATTGACTATGAAAGCCCACTTGTAGTGTGTTTGCTCAGAACAAAATACTTCATCTGCTCATGAACGGTACCTTTAAAAAAGTTACAATGGTAACCATGACATTGATGAAACAATACAATTTGGAGATGAATAACAAAATGACATTTGGCTTATGAGTCAAAACAGAGGTTACAGAAGTCAGTTCAAAGAGACATTATTAAATAAAAACTGAAAAATGCTGTTATATGTATATCTGAATATATCTTACCTCATTATAAATTATATTTATAATTATAATTATATTATAAATTATATTTAAACTATAATTATAAATATATCTGAAGAAGGGATATAAAAATCACGCCAGACCTCTTTATTTTCAGCTCAGTAGTTGATGTATCCATAGAGAACCTCAACCATAGACCACAAATAAAATAAAGTCCCTAATTCACAATAAGGCAAAGATGAATTTAACAGAAAAACTGTTTTCATACTATATTAGTTGATTTCTATTGCTGTGATAAAAACCCAGTAACAAAAAGAAACTTAAGGAAGAGAGTTTATTTTAGCTCAAGGTCCCAGGGAAAAGAGCCCATGATGGTGAGTCAGAAGTATGGCAATAGACAGTGAATGTAGAGGCAAGAAAAAGAAACTATGAGCCCACATCCTAAAATACAAGCACAAAATAGTGAAGTGAACTGAAGGAGGCAAGAGGCACTTTTGTCTCAAAGCTGTCCCCCAAGAACGTACCTCCTCCAGCAAGCTCTCGACTCCTAACCCTGCCAAAACAGCAGCAACCACTACAGGAAAGATGTTCAAATATCTAAGTTTATGTTGACCAGTTCTTGTGTTAACCACTACAAATATGTCTTTCTTTATAAAATCCTTGACAGAATTCCCATGTGCCTTACACTAAATGCAATTTCCTGCTGTATTTAAGAACAATACTCATGTCCTGGTAATAGCTCTCTCTGCTCCAGTTCCACTGTCTTCTGTGCCTCACCATGTCTCTGTCTGCAGCATGGTGCTGGGCAGTCCATCAGTTACTATACAGTACATGGTGCTGAGCAGTCCATCAGTTACTACAGTACATGGTGCTGGGCAGTCCATCAGTTACTATAGTACATGGTGCTGGGCAGTCCATCAGTTACTACAGTACGTGGTGCTGGGCGGTCCATCAGTTACTACAGTACGTGGTGCTGGGCGGTCCATCAGTTACTATACAGTACATGGTGCTGGGCGGTCCATCAGTTACTACAGTACGTGGTGCTGGGCGGTCCATCAGTTACTACAGTACATGGTGCTGGGCGGTCCATCAGTTACTACAGTACCTGGTGCTGGGCAGTCCATCAGTTACTACAGTACATGGTGCTGGGCGGTCCATCAGTTACTACAGTACGTAGCTCTTTTTTTTTTCACTCTATCACTTCAATCTTCTGTTCGTTCTGCCTGGCAGACTCCCCCGCTCTGGACTTGGCTAGCATCATATAACCCATCAGTTCCCAGTTTAATATAAGTTAATTACGTAGACAGTTCTTTCTTCCTTGCCTAGATTAAGCAGAATTACTTTTACCTCCAAAGAACCACTGCTGTAACTCTCACTAAAGTTGATTTGTCTTGTATGATTAGTATCTTCCCCCCCCAAAAAAGATTAAGTCCCACTAAAATAGGGACTGGATTGAATATGTATGGCCAGTGCCTAGAAATAAAATCAAATAAAAACATAACCATTGTGTAAATCAATATTTAGGCATTAAAATGAATGTTTCCAAATATGTCTATAATATGTAAGAAATACTAGGTAATTCAGAACAGAAAAGAAATTGTACTTGAAAGAGCAAAGGAGTTTTAACAAGAGAAGAGGTATTTCGGAAAGACCAAGAGTGAAAAGGAAGGAAAAGACAGAAAAGACGGCCTTTTGCCTGAAGTGGACACTGCAGGAGCAAAATAACAATGCGAGTAAATACAGTTTCCTTCTAGAGGGCACAGATGAATTATTAGTGTTTGCACTTGACAAATGCTTGTGCCCTTCCATTCGCTGTGACCTTTATGACTTTTGGTATTTTTTAAATTGTTCCTTTCCTTGCATTTGTCTGATTATTTTTCAGAAATATATTTTGCTCCTATCTAAGGGGTTTCATCCTTTTTATCATATTTGGTGGTTATTATTCACTTTAGAGAATCGGGGATAGTGAGATGGACCAGAGGCTAAGAATAACTATTGCTCTTGTAGAGGGCGTCAGTGGGTATCCAGCACCCACAGCAATGCCTTACAATCTCCTTTTTCTTCACCGCCAAGGGATCCAGTAACTTTCTGGCCTATTAGGCCACTAGCAATCTTCCTAAAAAACACTTTTATCACTAGCATACAGAGTTTCTTGGCTTTGTTTAAACCACTGTATCTCTTCTTAACAAATAGAATTAATTTATTCACTTTTATTTAAATTTCAGAAATTAAAATAAAATGAATTACTCACGTTGGCTTAAGAAGGACATTTTGCAGTGAAGGTAGAGGTGGGAATACTGAAGAAAGGATTCCAGTACATGGTGTAATGATGGGGACAGGGAAGCCAGGGGTCGGCGGAATGTTAAGCAAAATGAAGTGTGCATGAATGTATCAAGACAGCATTAAAAAATAGTAAGAGTCTTCTCATGGAATAATTTGATGAAGAGTGAGCCCAAATTTGAACTATTGGATCTTTCCCTGTGTTGTCTTTCTACCCCCAACACTCAGCTTTACTCTGTGTTGATTGGCATCATAGGAAACATTGTGTGGGGAAAGAATGAGGGTTACTTTTCTACAGAAGCCTTTAACAGAGTTTCCCAAGAGTTTTCTAATTGACACAAAATAGCATTCAAAAACACACAAAAAAGTTACCAACTGATATCCACTTGTTGTTTCCAACATTTGTGAGATAATTGTTTGGTTTAAGGATGCTTTCAACCTGTTTGCTGCTTCCAGCAAATGACTGCTAAAAAATTCACTTGTGCCCATGTACACATGCACACGTGCACACACACACACACACACACACACACACACACACACACCACACACACACACATAATTTCTAGGCCAGAATATTGGGAAACTATATATACTTTTTGAGAGGGAGGGAGGGGAGGTATAGGTGGAGGGGAGGGGAGGGAAGGGGGAGAAGGAGGGGAGGGAAGGGGGAGGAGGAGGGGAGGGAGGGGGGAGGAGGAGGGAAGGAGATGGAAATTTTTAAATATAAAAAAAAATAAACCATGAGAAAAAAAAAAGATCAAAGCTATGCATCTAGCTTAGCTGTAAAACTTTTAGATGGGAACTCCATAATCTTTTGCCCTCTACTGTGTACTTAAGACCAGTGACTCTCTATTGAGCCTCCAGACTTTCAGCACCAGATTGAACATCATTGATTAAACAACTTCTAGGTTCTTATTTCTCCAGCACATATATCGTAGGAGTAGGGCCCACTTTTTTGTCCTGGATGTCTGGCTAGCTTAGAACTGAAATAATCACCTAAAAGCAACACACAGACAGAAGGACCTCCCACACCAATATATGATTATTGTGGGACTAACAATGTGTATACTTTATATTAGTGTTCTTCTAGAGAGCCCTAACTAAAGCAACTCTATGTCATTCTTTTCCAAAAAGTAAATCTTCAATGTCACTAAATTATTTTTAAAAGAGATAATTAATTCATATGTATTGATCATCTTACATTTTACACAGCTTAGAATTGTATATTATTTAATATCTGTTTATATAATTTTAACAAATATTGATATTACCATACTTAGTTAATGTGCATAATTTTGCTTTGCACAAATCCTTTAAGACTTGAACTTTTTAACTGAACTTTGAAAATCCTGACAGAAATGCTTACTGGCTGCTCTGTGAAGCCATCTTTGCATTGCTCCTGGGGTTCTGCCTCGTGCTCTTGTAGCCATCTGCTTGGAGATGAAGTAGCTGAACCCTTTGCACTACCTCTGGAAGGGAGCAGCCATTTTCTTCATCTGTGTGCTTCAGGGCTTTCTCAGGCATGTTTTCTGAAGTATGCATCCACAGCAGCTATTCATCAATCTGCAAAACCCAGCCACTTACCTGCCTAGCACGGGGAGGGGAGTCTGTAACAGATGAAAACCATTTGGGGAGTGATAGTGGGGTTTGAACTTTGGATTTGGGGCAATGGTTCACTCATTTTCTATTCTGGTCACTCAGTTTTCAGTGACAGGAAACCCAGTCTTCTTGCAGCCAGGTCATAGTGTCATGGTTAGTGTCGAAGCCCACTTCCTGGTAGGGTAATGGATTTCCACTTTAGTAGTGGACTTTCTTGAGACTAGTTCACAAGAATTCTTAACCTGTCAGGATGACTTACTTGATCCTGGTTTTTCCAGCTGACCAATCAGGACGCTTCTCTTAACCTCTAGAACTGCAACTTTATTTTCAGATTGGTCCTGGGAGCTTGTGTTTGTTGTCAGAACTTTGCTTTCAAAATCCATGAGTGGTCTGTGGTTCCTATGCTTGCTCAGCTCTACCTTCATCTTGACCAGTCATACTGTGTGTTTTGTATGACTCCCCTTTACCCCTTATGTATTGTCCCCTCAGCCTCCCTTCCATTCACTCTCAGAAATTGACAGAAGATGGTCTCATGCAGTCCAAAGCCAGTCCTGTATGATTCCATGACCAGAATTTTTCTTTCAACTGTCCTTTTGAACCAACAGGTGTTTGAAAGTTGAAGAAAAAATTATCAGCAATAGTTGGTGTTATGGTTTAAAGTAAGGTCGTGTATATACAGAGGAACTTAAAAGATACTGAATTCTATTGGCAGAGGAGGATGGTGACAGCAGCAGTAATTGGCAAGATGCACTCACTGGCAAGAAGCAGGTTGGGGACATTGAATTTTTCTCAGACCAATTTGTATCAGGGACACTAGCCAGAATGTAGCACCTACTCTGTAGTCTGAGCACAGCAAATCCTTGTTGGAAATGCCTGCACAGACCTGCCTAGAGCAGTGTCTCAACTGATTCCAGATCCAGTCAAGCTGACAATCAAGATTAATTATCATAAGTGCTCTGTTCAAAATATGAAATGAAATGGATTTAAAATGACCAGATGTTCAGTAATTCTGTTGTTTCCAGAGGAGTCATCTAGATTTTTTTTAATTCTAGTTCACAACTGATGGCTACATGCTTGTCCAAATTTTCCTTGTCTAACATCACTCTTCTTTTATAAGAAAAATATGGAAAGAATTTGGCACTTGAAACATGTTCAAGAAGCTTGGCAGTTTCCCTCTCCTTACAAGCATGACAGAATAGCACAATCTTTTTTTTTTTTTTGCTTTTATTTTTTTAATTTGCTCTTCAATGATTTCATACTAGCATACCATACAATAAAATATGAGCATAATTCCTAGTCACCCACCTCCCAGGAAACCCAAACATGTTCTCTTCTCCAAACCCCAAGTTTCCTTCTTTTAAAAGTAACTACTACATCCAATTACTACTGTCAATATGTGTGGGAGTGAGGAGCCATCCCCTGGAGCTTGAGCAAACTACCAGGGACCACATCCCTGAAGGATGACTGTCCCTTTCCCCATATCTTCTCAGCTAGTGGGACCCTCATGAAACCCTCCTCTCTGCATGATAGAATTTTGGCTGACTTAATTTTATGCAGGTTTGGGGCTGGTGTCAGTTTGGCACCAGTGGACAAAGGGAAGAACATCTCAGAAAGCACACACAAAGGTGATAAAATCCAGTACAGAGGATCAGAGTCCTGAGGACTTTGCAAGTGGCCTCTTTTCAGGCATCTATGCCTTGATCCAAAGACAACAGCCTTCTTCCCCAACCTCCAGATGTTACATTAGTTTTTGTATCCTCTTCTGTAATGTTCCTTGGTTGTTGCCAGGGCACTTTATAAAGATATCTCATTTAGAAGTAAACACTCACAGTCGGGTACTATCAGAACTTTGACTAGTATTGACTCTTGGCCTTGAATTCTATTTATTACAGAAAGAAAGCTGCTGAAAATTGAGAGTATACTAGGGCCTATGACCTTCCCTTGCCATGGACATTTGTTCATGTTTACATTTACAGATATGAATTTTATAGCTAATTTTCTATCCTATGCAAGTACATCTAATTTTTTTTTTTTTTTTTTTTTTTTTTTTGGTTTTTCGAGAAAGGGTTTCTCTGCAGCTTTGGAGCCTGTCCTGGAACTAGCTCTTGTAGACCAGGCTGGCCTTGAACTCACAGAGATCCGCCTGCCTCTGCCTCCCTAGTGCTGGGATTAAAGGCGTGCGCCACCACCACCCGGCTTAAGTACATCTAATTTGTAATATTATACTGGGAATTTATTGAATTTGCTGTGCTGATATCTCAGTGACTATTGGAGAAGACCTGAGTTTAGTTCCCACACTGGGTATGTCACAAAGTTCTGTAACTCCATCTCTAGAGATTTGACTTCCTCTTTTGGCTTTTGTAGATGGACAGACACACACAAACACACACACACACACACATACATACATACACACAATACTTAAAAATGGAATAAATTTTTAAAAACTCATTGGCAAATTTAGATTCACCAAGCAGGCATCAAAAGAATTCAGACCTCATAAGATAATCTCATACTTGGACTCTCCTATCAAGCTTTCTGGATACCTTTGGGAATGATGGGCACTCCTTATGTTTTGGGAGTTTGGGAAGAAAGGGTTTATTTGGCTTACACTTCCATATAACTCCTCATCATCAAAGAAGACAGGATAGAAACTCAAGTAGGGGAGAAACCTGGAGACAGGAGCTAATGCAGAGACCACAGAAAAGTGTTGCTTATTACCTTGTTCCACATGGCTTGCTCAGCCTGCTATGTTAGCAAACCCAGGATATCAGTCCAGGGATGTCATCATCCACAATAGACTGTGCCTTCCCACATTGACCATGCAGGCAAACTTACAGCCTGATATTAAGGGAGCATTTTCTTAATTGAGGTTTCCTCCTCTCCGATGATTTTAATTTGTACTAAGTTGGCATAAAATTATCCAACAAAATTGTTGCTGGTGGTAAGTATATTGCTGAACTGCTTGCTAGGTTAAGGGTAGAATTCTTTGTCTCTCTGAGTCATTTCCCTACATTGATCAATGTGCCATACACTTGTACAGTCTTTACTTGGTGTATGATTTGAATTGAGATCCAACATGCAACTCTGGGCAAATACCATTTTCTCTCAATTCATAGTCTTTGGGAAATTACACAGGCTAAATGCCAAAATGCACACAGAAGTCTGTCAATTAAAAGATAGTTTCCTGAAAAGGCCAGTTCCTATAGCCATACTGATGAATTTCTTGCATATCACCATAGAACCTCCACCTGACGATAGATGAAGAAAATGACAGAGCCCCACATTGGAGCACCGGACTGAGCTCCCAAGGTCCTGATGAGGAGCAGAAGGAGAGAGAATATGAGAAAGAAAGTCAGGACCGTGAGGGAACCTCCAGCTGGCGACAGATGGGGAAGGTGACTGAGCCCCACATTGGAGCACTGGACTGAGCTCCCAAGGTCCTGATGAGGAGCAGAAGGAGCGAGAACATGAGGGAGAAAGTCAGGAACGAGAGGGGTGCGTTCACTCATGGAGACGGTGGGACAGAACTAATGGGAGATCACCAACTCCAGTTGGAATGGGACTGATGGATCATGCGACCAAACCCGTCTCTCTGAATGTGGCCAACAGGGGAGGCTGACTGAGAAGCAAAGGACAATGGCGCTGGGCTCTGATTGTTCTTCATGGACGGGCTCTGTGGGAGCCTTCTCAGCTTGGTCGATCACCTTCCTGGACCTGGGGGGAGTTGGGAGGACCTTGGTCTTAGCATAGAGTGGGGAACCCTGATGGTTCCTTGGCCTTGAGAGGGAGGGAGGGGAGGTATGGGTGGAGGGGAGGGGAGGGAAGGGGGAGAAGGAGGGGAGGGAAGGGGGAGGAGGAGGGAAGGGAGGGGGGAGGAGGAGGGAAGGAGATGGAAATCTTTAAATATAAAAAAATAAACCATGAGGGAAAAAAAATAAAATAAAATAAAATAAAATAAAAAATAAAAAAGATAGTTTCCCTCTTTCATTATTAAATTTAATTCTTAATATTTTTTAGAATAGGTACCATATACTAAATCTTTTGAATTTAATTAATTTGTTTGCTTAACATCCTGACCACAGGATCCCCTTCTTCCTCTCCTCCTACTTCCTGCCCCCACCACTCCTCAATCCACCCCTTTTCCATACCCACTTAGAAAAGGGGCAGGCTTCAACAAAGCATGTCACATCAAACTACCTTAAGAACAAATACCTTGCCTGTATTCAGTCTAGCCAAGGCAGTTCAGCATGGGCAATAGGTTACCAAGGGGCAGCCAAAACACCAAGGATATCCCTTGGTTGCATTGTCAGGAATTCCACAAATAGATGACTGCACAACTGTCACATATATACAGAGGGCCTATGTCAGTCCATGAAGGCTCATGGTTGTTGGTTCAGACTCTGTGAGTTCCCATGGGTTAGGCTAGCCATTTCTGTGAGTTTTCCTGAGAGGTCCCTGAGCTCTGTAGCACCTACAATCCCTACTCCCTTTCCTGAGCAGAACTCCCATAACTCGGCCCACTGTTTGGTTTTGGGTCTCTGAATCTCCCTCAGTCTCTGGATGAAGGCTCTCTGATGATTACTGGATAGTCAATAATCAGATCTCAGGGTTGGCCACTGCAGGCTACACACCTACTAAGGCAGAAGTCTTAGCTAGGGGTCATCCTTATAGATCCATGTGAGTATCCCTTTCCAATCATCTCTCAGCACTCTCTCCTTCCACCCACCCCAACCCAATCACTTCAGTTCCTGTGCCCAGCTACTCCCTTGCTCCATAGCCTCTCCAGCAGGAGCTGTTGCTTGTGCTTTCGATCTTAGCTCTCATGACAGGTATAAGGTGGATTCTTCAGCGTCATTTTGATTTGCATTTCTCTGACGGTCAAGGATAATGAACATTTCTTTAAGTGCTCATTTGAGATTCTTCTGTTGAGAAGTCTATTTAGGTCTCTCCCCATTTTTAATTGGATTGTTTCTTTGACAACTAGTTTCTTGAGTTCTTTACATAGTTTGGAGATTAGCCCTCTATTGCATGTGTAGTAGATGAAGGTCTTTTCCCATTCTGCTCGCTGCTGTTTTGTCCTATTGACCGGGTCCTTTGCCTTACTTTTCAGTATCCAAAGGTTCCATTTATTAATTGTCAGTCTTAATGTCTATGCTACTAGTGTTCTATTCAGGAAGTTGTCTTCTGTGCCTATGCATTCAGGGTTATTTCCCACTCTCTCTTCTATCAGGTTCAAAATCTAAATTTATGTGGAAGTCTTTGATCCACTTGGACTTGAGTTTTGTGCAGAGTGATAAATATGGATCTATTCACAATCTTCTACATGCCAACATCCAGTTATTCCAGCATCATTTGTTTCTGATGCTTGTTTTTATCCATTTTATAAGGCTGGCTTCTTTGTCAAAAATCAAGTGTTCATAGGTGTGTGGACTTATGTCTGGCTCTTTGATTCAATCACATTGATCCGCCTGTCCATTTTATGCAAATACCATGCTATTTTTTATTACTATAATTCTGTAGTAGAGCTTTAGATAAAGGATGGTGATTCCTCTGCCAGTTCTTTTGTTGTACAGAGTGGTTTTAGCTGTCCTGAATATTTGTTTTTCCATATGTAGTTGACTATTGTTCTTTCGAGGTCTGTAAAGTATTGGGTTAGAATTGTGATGGAAATTGTGTTAAACCTATAGATTGATTTTGGTAAAATGGTCATTTTTACTATGCTAATCACGAGCATTGGTGTCTTAGTTAGGATTTTCTATTCCTGTAAGAGACAACATGACCAAGGCAACTCTTAAAAAGAAAATATTTAGTTTGGGTAGCTCCCTCACACTTCCATACATTAGGTCCATTATCATCATGACAGGTAGCATGGCAGTGTCAGGTGTTCGCATGGGTTAGTCAAAACAGAGGTCACTGCAAGATGATATTTTAAGGCCTGTGTGGCAGCAGGAAGGTCCAGCCTCTGAGGAACTAAACTGAAACATGAACAGCCATACAAAGGTATATGTATTGACGGTTACACAGCTGTTTTTTTTTTTTGTTTTTTTTTTTTGTTTTTTTTTTTTTGGTTAAAGTATATTCTTGTGCAAGGTCCCTCTCTAATCTATGCCCTTCTAAGGAAAAGTATTTCATGCCCTTATGTTTTTAGTTTTTACTGTGCATCACTAACAATATACTATAATCCAAGAACCTTAGTTGTGTGAGAGGCATCTTCTGACCCAAGGACTGTGAAGGCTGCAATGCCCCTGCAGTGAAAGTGTTCTACAAATCACAGAGAACAATCACTGTTTTTCACGAAGATTCTTTACTGCTTCACCACAATCGTTCTGTAAGGTCAATGGACTTCTAGAAAACAACTATTTGTTCTAAAGTCTACCCAGATACAGTGACTCTGTTGAATTCCTACATGTCCTCCTTTTGTTTAAGCTATATTAATTATGTTGAAGATTATGCAGCCACACAGTGAAGACAGGCTTTTCTCTTTGTGATATTTCACAGTCATATTATGTAAGTCAGGGTATATTTGAAAGCCAGTAGAATTATTAAAGCAAAAACAAGTATAACAATTGCTAGGATAAGAAACCCATTAAAATGATTCATAGGATTAAATGAAGCTATGGTATCTGCAAGACTTTCTATAACATCCATTCCAGATACATCAGGTAACTCACTTTAAAAAGATTCCTTGATTTCTTCTTGTAAATCATAAATCATTTGAGAAGAATTGGGGTGACTCAACAATTGCATTTTAACCTTTTCCCAATCATGCTTGCTTTCATTAAAATTTAAAGGTATAATAAGTTGTAACATTCCAATCACATTTTAGTTTAATTTGTTCCTTTAAACTCTCCTACTGATCTCCCAAAAATAGCAGTTTGTCTCAAGACAGCTAATTCATTAACTATCTTACTATCTATTTTATTTTGTTGAGCCCAAGATTTTAGAGTACTGGTGCCAGTCTCTAACAAAATCAGCAGTTGGAATTTTTTTTATGAAGGGACATTCCAGTTGTTGCAGCTGTAGCAGTCAATGAAATAATTCCCATAACCACAGCAATGGCCAGACCAATCATCCAAGGTATTATTTTTAATATTTTTTCAGTGAGTTTCTGGACTAGAATCAGCACAGGTGAGTCTTGCCAGGCCCCGAGAGCTTCTTTGGAATCCAGACTGCTGGTTTTTCTCTAAGAATACATAAACTTTCAGAAGTTGCATCCAATGACATACTAACATTAATAGACGTATGGAGGACAATGTTAACAAATGATAGCATAGTTATTAGAGAGCCATTATACAGGCCCTTTCATTAATTGCTGCGGGAGCACATTCTGCTCCTTCAGCCAATAGCCTTTAAGATACCAGCCCACTGGGTCGTGGTCTCTTATTGTTTAAAAAGCAGAGGGAACCGTGCACTGCCTCTCTTGCTTCTGGCTCCCATTCTGGTGGCTAGACTCTGTTTCCTGTTTGTGATGAGAGGACTGTTGGGTGATCTGTAAGTTTTCTTCTTAAATAAATAACCCATTTCATTATCCATAATTTTTAACTGGTTTGGAATTGTTTTGCAGCTTCAAATAATATATAAGATAATGGTAAAACTGAACCTCAAACAGCCATACAAAGGCATATTTATTGATTGTTACACAGTTATTTGGGGGGTAAAGTATTTCCTCACACCAAGCTCCCTAATCTAATATATGTTTCTTTAAAGAAAAGCATTACAAGCCCTCATATCTTTAGTTCTTTATTGTGTATCATTTGCATTACACTGTAATCCAAGAGCATGCTGCAAAGGTGTGACTTTGATTCAATCTAAAGGACAAAGTATACTTACCATTATAAATATTAACTTTGCTTTCCATAGTTTAAGAGGGCAAAGGCACTTGCCAATTTCCACAGATTAGTCTGAACTGAATTGGCAAACTTTAGTACAGGACATGATATTCCAACTTTATGCCATTGGATCGGTTCATCAACAGTATAGCTAATTTACACAGTTCTGTTCAAACTATACCAATACCATTTTAACTCAGAGTGAGAATATTTTCCTCAAGGGAAGCTTTAGGGGCTCCAGTCAATGAAATCTCCATGGGAGATATTAATAAGAACTCAAGGTTTCCCACTTTTACATTGTTGCCAACTGTACCCCCTTAGATTCCTTGTCAGTTGCTCACATCTCACAAGACAGTAGATTTATGGAACTAGTAGCATTAATCTCCTGTACTCAAAAACTAGATTCATGAAGCATATAAAATTTATCATAAAAATCCTGGGATTAACTACAGATAATCAAATTTGAAAAGTTTTATTTAGACACTAAGTTCCATTACCCATACAAATGGGAATTCCTTGTACTCAATCTCCTTACCTTCTTCCTAGGCTTAGGAGGTACTCGGTGGTCATAACAACCAGGTAGCCAGCAGGATTCATTGACCACAAGAGGAATATCCTAATTTCCCCAACTTACCTCTTTGTTAGTTGATTGGGAATATGAGCCCAGTATGATCAGTCCCAATACCCGTATGGTTCATGGATAGCATAGCAAGGAACAGTGTTTAGAATGCAAAGGTTCTTTGTGCAGCTGAACTATTTCTTCTCCTTCTTCATTAATCACTTAAACTGCCCCCACGTGAGAGTATCAGCTGTTATCTTCAAGGGCTTTCTGTATCATCTTCTCCCCAGAGCTGTGTTATTCAATTCACATAAGCAGCCAAGGCACCCAAGAAACTTCTCTTGCTCGTGTCTGTTTTATTATTTTCTGTGGTATCCACAGCTTCTTGGCTCTGGCAGAAAAATAGTAAAACCTTGACCTCATCATAACACCTTCCCCCATTTTCACTCTGTTGCCAAAGCATCCTTGTAGTACAGTCTGAATCAATTCAACAGGTTTTCTATGGTTCAATGCTTTTCAGCAGCTGCTGTCCCTGTTTCATTAGCACTTTAAAAGTTTAAAGTTAGTATTGTGTAATCTATCTCTGAGAGTCCTCTATTCCCCTTTTGTTTTATAAGCATCTCTTTTAGAGTGCAGTTGGCTCTCTCAACAAGTGCTTGTCTGTCCTATAGGGTTATATGGTAGTCCTGTAATGTGTTTTATGTTATAACGTGCAAATAAATGATTCATTTGACAGGAAATATTTTCAGATTTAATTTGTATCAGTGCATCCATTACAGCCATTGTCTGTAATAAATGTGTAATTACAGAATCACCCTTTGCAGAACTTAAGGCAGATGCCCACTGATGTCTTGTTGGGAGCAGTGAGACCCCAGATCCTGAATTTCTTGTAATTCCCTGATCTGAGTGCCTACAGCTGCTCTGAGCACGAGACCTTCAGGAGTTCCTGATGGCAGAGTGGTTTCTGGTGGGTTTGGCTGGGGCGTGGCTATCTCTATATAATCTGCCCCTGAACACAATAAAGGGGACATTCTTGGGGAATTCAAAGATGACCCATGTCACTGTCTTCTCTGTCTGTGTTTTTTAACCTCCAGCCCCTTGCCCGAAGCTCAGTAACTGGGTAATAGTGCACAGAGGGCAGACACGGGGGAGTGGTACGCGGCAAAGTCTAGAGAATGTAACAACAGTATGATGAATATATTTTAATTTTCCAAATTCTGCATAATAAAATACATCCATTTGCCAAATTTTACTTCTTTGAGTGCTTTTAGAATTACTTCCTGCAGGTAAGGAAATTTAATCATATGAAGAACAATTAGAACAACTTATATAATTTCTTCATCTTGTCAGCAGGTAATGGAAAATTTTCTTCAAGTCTTTACTATAATAATGATGATTTTTACAAAATTCTGAAGCTCCTAATACATCTGCTATTATTAGTTAATCAATTTCTTCATATTCTTTTGTTAATGACCCTGGCAATCCAATATGAGACCAAATACGGGCAATATAAGTGGAAAATTCCAGGCCTGTTGCAGTTGTGTAAACAATAAAGTTAATTCTGAATAAGTTCAGCTGTAGTTTTTGTTCTACATGGGCCAACTCCTTTTTTGTTTCAGCTGTTTAAATTCGAGTCACTTACAGAGTTCAAAACATATTACTTAATTTTTGAATAGACAATCTAATGGTAGACTGTAACCAATTAATATCTCCCAATAACTTCTGGAAATTGTTAAGTGTGCAATTGATCTCTTTTAATATGTACTTTTTGTGCCTGATTTCTCTGTTTACTCAATTTAAATCCTAAATATTTAAGGGAAATTCCTCTTTGAATATTTTTCAGAACCAATTTGCAATCCCCATTGAGATAAGATCTTTTGTACCCCAGCAAACACTTTTTCAAGTATATAAATATCAGAGGCATTTATTAATATATCATCTTTATAATGATTAAATAATAGAGTGGAACAAACAAGTTTAAAAACTGCTATAGGATAATACTTTTGTACACTGTAAAGATTTGTACACTCATATTGGTTTAATAAAATGTTGATTGGCCAGTAGACAGGTAGGAAGTATGTGTGGGGCAACAAGACTAGGAGAATCCTGGGAAGAGGAAAGGCAGAGACGCAGTCACTAGCCAGGTGGAGAGGAAGCAAGATGAAAATGCCTCACTGAAAAAAGCTAACAAGCCATGTGGCTAAATATAGACAAGAATTATGGATTAAGTTAAGTTGTAAGAGATAGAAATTTTAAGTAATTATTGTACATTGTTAACCTCATTATTCAATTATTTGTTGATCATATGTATCTTGAATAGGTAGTATATAATTTTGCAACATCATTACTTTTAACTTATAATTAAAGCATTCTCAATATTGGAAAGAGCCTAATACTCAATAGTAGATTATGTATGCCCACCAATCTTTGTATTTTTAATATGTGAAATCCTATTTTTATTAGAATCTCCATTGTAGATCAATCTCATAATTTTTTCTATTTCATATAGTTCAGTTTCATACTGTCATAAGTAAAGCATTCATATATTTATGTATTTGTGTATTTATGTATATACATACAAACATACATATAAACATATTTAGAAACATCAATTTATGTATTGTGTTTTAAAGATAATTAGAGTGGGTTTATATAACAGAATTCTCATCTTCATTCCTCTGAAAAAATATTTTAAAAGGCCTGAAATAATCCTCATAGCATGCTGTAAAAGCACCATGTTTTGTAACCAAGGTAGATATTTTTGAAAATTGAATGTGGATAATGAAACAGAGTTTTTTGTTCTATCAACGATGACACCAATTCTGTACAAAAATATAACATGGAAGGGTGATGGTGTAATGGACTCCACAAAGCTAATGGTCTTGTTATTGCATTTAGCCTGGTTTCCAATGGAAACAAGAATTATAAAGCTACTTAGTGCTCTTATACTTTAGGTAGCAAATAAAAGTTAAATAATAATTATTATTATTAGGCTATCTGTCAGACTGTCAGTCTTACTAATGTTAATAATGTTTGCCTTTGCAAGCAATTTCAGCCCAGTTTACAATGATCGGAGACTCAGGACTGGCACAGAACATAAAACATAAAGAAAATAAAAACAAATCTCTCCCTGAAATGTATAAAGAGAAAGTGACAAGAAAATGTTAGACAGTTAAGTATTTATTCTTTATTTTAAGTATAAATGTCAAATATTGGAACAAATTTTCTGCACTGCTAATTTTGAAGAGTAGGTGGACCCTCTTAAGGATACAGATTGAAAAGAATTACAAAAATACTTTACCCTTTCAACATCATTTGCCTCCCATACTGCATTATGCCCATAAGTTGCATAGCAACAATGTGCGAAAAACAGTCTCTAATCATTCCAGTGAATAGTCCTGTGGCTTCTTGCCTGATCATAAATCCTTCAGGAATCCTCTGCTACAGATGCCATCCATCCTGAGTAACACTCATTACTGCTTCTTTGGTCCACAGCTAAAACAATATAGTTATAGGCCCTTCATAGTTTTGTACTGTTTTTATTGGATTCACTGCCCCAACTTTTCCCAGATCAAACCTCCTCTCCTACCCACCCAACTTTATTATTTTTCTATTTGTTTCTTTAACCCATGGAGATTAATGTGGGAAGCCCAAATATTCTCAGATAGGTGGTCGCCTTTTGTAGCATGATTGACTTATCAGGACCTATACTCAGAAAAGGTCTCTCCCTCTTCCAATAGCAAAACATTATAAATAGCTGCACATATCCAGTTTGATTTCATGCTTAGAGTCAGTCTCCATGCTAGGGCTTGATCTGGCTTGGGCTTGCATAGGCTTTGTGCATGCAGTTGCATTTATTGTGAGTTCACAGGTGCAACTGTGTCCAGAAATCCCTGCTTCCTTGTAGTCATTCACTACCTCTGGATCTTACATTTCTACCTATGATCACTAATCTTTGGATATATGTTTCTTTCAGAGCTGAGCTTTCTGCAGATGCTTATTATTTCCACCTTGTCCAAATGTGGGTTTCTGTGTTAATCATGATGTAAATAGAAGCTTCTGAGATGGTGACTGAGAGAGACATTGATCTGGGAGTATAAAGATATGTCATCAGACTCAGTTTAACACTGCATCTATTTAGCAGAATAATACTACTAGGCTCAACCTAGGACCTAAGGCCTGCCTACCTATAAATTTTTATCCTTAATAATGGAGCCAAAAATATGTCTCATTTTATAGACTCAGACTAAAATCCAATCAGAAAGTAACCGTTTACTTGCCAGTGTCCATTACATTATACTGTGGTGTCTTTCTAGGCGACCCACTATTATAGCTGACAGGGTTCAATACTGGATATGATTGATGATTACTGTTCTACTATGGTAGCTTACATAGAACCTTTCAGTATTCTAAAAGCTAGAAAAAATATAGAGCTTCCAGCTTGATTTCTCTATGCTTTATGACAGAATTATGTGGTAGCTTCAGCAATAAGGTCTTACTGTCAGCTTGTAGAGAGTAGCAAAGAATGTCAACAAACTGTAATGTTTGGAGATCTACAGGACCTCACTGGCCAACAGCAGTTAAAGAAGTAACCCATTGTTGTCACTGGGATTTTTATTTGTTACTCTCTTTCATCCAGTAGGGGTGTTATTACTTGGTTATAGGGTAATTGTTTTTATGCAAGAGACAGAGATGAAGCAAGAAGCTTCTACATTAGTAGGTTTTTATGTTTTTTTTCCCAAATTTCTTATTCTGTTCTGTCCCCAGCACCACCTAGTGTAACTTTCTGTTCCATTATTAATTGTTAACACTTTATAAACTGTGTTCTATTCCCATCTTTTGAGAGCACTTCCCCAAAGCCTCTTAGTAATTTCCTGACATCAATGGGTATTCCAATGTAACACAGGCATCAAATAGTAACTACCTGCACCTTTTCTGTGTAAAATAAATTCATTAGCACTTAATAGAATTACATTTAATTTTAGATAAGCATAGGGAATTTCTTCTTAAGACTTCAAATTTTTAATAATTTGAACAGCTACTATCATGAAAATTCAAAAAAAAAACACTTCAAGTTTTCCATTGTCACTCGTCTCCCTCTAATGTGATTAAATTTCTCTCTCCAATAGTGGCTCATCATACGGCGCTTACATGACATTTAAAGGACTCTCCAGAATGTGTCATTGTTGTTCTGTAGCCTAAACTGGCCTTGAAATCAAGGTAATCACCTGCTTCAGTGCTCTAAATGATCTTCAAAGTTATTTAATTTGGAAAATTAACCTTACTTAATATATGTGGACACTGAGCAGGTATCATATGCATTTTAATAAGAAAAGTAACTTTTGGGGAGATACTGGATTTACAAATTAAATATCTTCAGTCATAAAATGACTAATGCCTGCATGCCATTATGCCAACATATTTATGTGTAAGAACATTTGAACGTTGGAGTTCCATATGCTGAGACTAGGAGGAGTATATTAGTCAGATAGTGAAGCTTCGTTAAACTTAACCAAGAAGCAGTCGGTAAATAAAGGGAGGAGAACTGGGGCAAATCTGAGGCCACCCTGAAGTAGGCAGTGACATTTGAACAAACTTGGGGAACAACGTGCAATTCTTTCTTGAAAAAATATTTTAAAAAGCAAATAAAGTATTTTGTAGAGATTAATCTATTTAAAAAAATTTGAAAGTCTCCCTTACATAGTTGTAAATATACTAAACTCATACCAAGTCCTTCATATTTGACAGGCCCCAAGACTCAAATATTCTCTGTAAATACAGTGAGAGACATATAAGTCAGAAATACAATGAGAAATCTAGCTTTATTTTCATATTTATTTGCAGAATCTCACCATGTAGCCCTGGCTGAAAGTAGCTCACTATGTAGCCCTGGCTATAGCTTACTATGGAGGCCAGGATGGTTTGTAAACATCTATACTGAGATATGCGTTATTATCTTGCAACCTTATTTGGCATTGTCTTATAATAGTTACATGGGTGTCCTTTAATATGTTAAATATTATTTAAGTCGGTTTGAAAGATGACTCAGTGGTGTTCTCAGCTGTTCTTATAAAAGACCTAGGTTTAGTTATAACATCAAGCTGGTAACTTACAACCCACTCTAACTCCAGTTCCAGGAAACCAATGCCTTTTCCCAGCCCCTGTAGGCACTAGACATGCATGTAAAATGTGGAGGAAAAGACATGGAGACAAACATAAAGTAAAAATAAATAAATCTTTAATGCAATAAAATTCTCTTTAATCTACCATTATTTTCACTAAAACAGTTTAAAATAATCACTTTAAACTAATCACATGATTTTTTTTTGAAATCATAAAATTTATATTTAACACCATATGCACAATTAATAATGTGATAAAAATATTTATTATCAAACTAACATTTGATAAAAAGATAACACTAATTTTAAGGCATAATAGTTTTAAGCAATATAGTTATAAGGCATACTAATTGTAACATGCATTTATAAGTCTTAACATGTGAAAGGGGATATTTAGAATTGGTTAGAATTAGAAATTTGAAAAGTTATTTAAACAATAAAAGCCAACATTATTCAGATTTTCTTCCAGGATAATTTGTAATTTGGGGAAGAATGTACAGTCTATGAGATGATAACAAGAAGCCATGGGAGGAACAAAATTCAGCATTTTGTAGTCTTCACCATAGTCCATTTTAAATCTCCATGGTGATCTTCCTTTAATAGTTACTTCTGGGTCTCATTGAAAGTCACAAATCCAAAATTCCAGTACAAGCATCAAGAACAAATTCTGGTGCCACTGCCAGTGACCCCACTGTCTGCCCAACTCATACAACTATCATGAACATTCAGTGGGTCTAGCTCCATCCTATGCTGGTTCCTTTCCTTTCTGGCTTGAGCTAGTGAAGTCCAATTAGCTCAGCTTAGTTGTTTCAGTGGGTGTCTGCATCATGGTCTTGACCTCTTTGCTCATATTCTCACTCTTCCCACTCTTGAACTGGACTTTTGGGGCTTAGCCCAGTGTTCCACTGCAGGTCTCTGATTCTGTCTCCATCATTTGCTGGATGAAAGCTCAATAGTGACATTTAGGATAGTCATCAATTTTATGGCAGAGTGCTATAACTTGCTTAATGGCAACAAACTGGCTGTATGCCTAAAAATGGGGCTGTGAGCATGGCTCTCAGAGGCAGTGAACAGTTCCGCCATGTCAAATTGGGCAGGGCAAACAGGCAGTGCCATATTTCCCCTAGCAATGGCACAGCTGAAATTTTTAAGAAGAACTTAGCATTTTAAGAAGCGCTCCTAGACAGTAAAGAATTACAGATACACAAGAGGACAGATTCAGACATAAAAGACGGCTAAATGGGTCACAATATTGGATAAATTTACATAGGCTTGGGAGAGAAAAGAAAAAGAGTATAGAGAGTTATAAAAAGAAGCAAATGTGTTTCTAAAACTAAAACAAAGTCTTTAAAGAGACAGAGTACAGTCATGGATTAAAGGAATAAAGATAATAAAATAAATATTAAAAAGTAATAGTGTGAAAACAAGTCACATAAAGATAAAATACACACAGTCTAGATTATGTATATTATTGTGTTTTCTTTGAGTTTTTTGACTGTGAAGAAGCTAAGTACAGAGACATTTCATTGTATGGGCTCCTAAGCTAAACTATCATGTGTATTACAAAGGTATCTTGACTTCAGAATTGGGGTCTAAGGATATGCTACTTTGAAAAAGAGCTACTTTTTTTTTTGTTTCTACAGAGGATGAAAACCTGTGGATTGCTTCCATACTAATATGGTTTGATGGAACAAGATCCCCTGAAAGATCACCTTGAACATCCCCCCAAAAATTACTTCACACAACTACTGACTGAGATGAACCTAGCACACAGAACATATCATGAAAGACCTGATTACCAACATCCTCAACCAGCAAGTTGTAGTCTAGAGAACTATGACCAAGTTCCCCAAATATTGTTATAAATGTTTCATTACATTTATATAGGAATATGCTATAGAGATTTGCTCTGGTATGGGTCTTGTTTTATTGATACAAATTTAAGGTCAATTTTGTTATACTGTGTATATGTATATCTGCTCTTGATTAAGGTATTGTGTTTGTGCAGTTCATTTAAATGTATAATGCATAATTAAGAATTATAGATTAATAGATAGTAATCTATAATAGTCAAGCTTGTAGTCATGTTATTTAGATTTTTTAGATGTACAAAGATATATTTCAGATAGATAGGTATCCATTCTTTGGTTGAGTGGCACCTAGGTTTTGGAACCCATTCTCTTTGGATGGATACCTTGCTCAACCTGGAAATAGTGAGGAAGGTCTTGATCATTCCCAATGTGCCTTGCCCTCTTTGGGGAGTTGATGCTGGTGGGGTGGAGGGGAAGTTGGCAGAAACGGGAGGAAGGGAGTGAGTGAAAACTAGTATTAGTATGTAAACGAAACAAAGATAGTTTGTTTTTTCTTTTTTTAAAAGATAAAATTAAAAGAGAGTTGCAAATCATTGTATTATTTATTGTACAGTAAGGTGGAAGGGTTTATAATTATTCATTAATGTGATCAAGGAAGTTTCATTACTACTGCCAGTAATACATATGTGCTATAGAAGAAAACCAAGATGAACTCTGCCATTGCTATATTGGTCAGAGTGGAAGATGACTTTCCATGGGAACAATACAACAAAGCTTACTCGCTTAGACAGGATGTAGTTCTAGGTTGCCTAATAACATAGAAAGGTCTGAAATCCTCCAAAGGAACTTTTGTCAACATAGTCTTTAATTTTGAAGCTCCAGTTTTAATCTATGGCCTGTGATATAAAGAGAGAAAGAGTGTGATCTATTGGTGACACTTCCTGTAATCATACTGCTTGGAAGATTGTGACGGAAGGATCTGGGAGTTTCTGGCCAGCCTAATCCTAAACTCTTAATAGGACCCTGTTTCAAACCAGAAAAAGAAGAAAGTGAAAGGGGTTGAAGAGCTGTTGCTTTTGTTGCTGTTTTAGGGAATTCTCTGGAAAATTGTCAGTTCCATACTTCCTTTCTCTGAGACTATTCTCTCTTTGATAAACTTTTCAATGAATCACAAAACTGTAATGTTTTCAGACTTTATTTGGCTCACCTTAATGATGTGTCAATAAGCCAAATAAAACCTTTCTTATCCAAATCATATTAGGTCATGGTGTATATTACAGTAACAGAAACAAACTAGAAATTTGGGGTTGGGTAGTAGGGCTGTAAGCCAGCACTGACTACCTTAGCTTCTACATCTCTAGCAACCTGAGTCCTTAAGGATACTGAAAACATTCCGTTCACTGTCCTAGCATATGCCCTTAGAGTAGTTTGCATTTTTATCTTTTGTGTCTTATTTAATCATCTTTTCAAAAATATAGAGAAATATAAGACTATGAAGTGAATGAATACACCAAAGACAGCATCCAAACATGAACAAGATCAAAAGAAAGTAGAGCAGTAAAAAGAAGTTGTGATGCATTTTTTAAAGAATTGGATGGAAGAATTTAAAATAAAGATCCTCACTTGTCTTTAATCTTACATATTTCATCTTTTAATAGACTATATGCCTATATAACTAGTGAGCTTTAATTCATGCCTGACTTGTATGGTAAGAAGTCTAGGAAAAGAAATAAATTAATGCATTCCTTTAATTACCATCAGAGAGCAGGGGGATAAGAACCAGCTCAACAGATAACATATCAAAAGCATCATCTTATCATCTTCTAAAAGAATAGTATGGTAAATAAATTCTTAAAAGCATTGATAGAAAATAGAGAAAATTCATCCCGAAAACCACTGTTCTTCTTTAGAAAAATAATGAGCTGTGAGTCTAAAGACTACTCTAAACATTTATGTTTTTCAAAGATATTTTTTGAATAAAACAATCAAAGTGCACAGTATGAAAAAGAAATACAGATAATTTCAATTACTATTATGGTGTTTTGGCAGGTACATTAAAAGATATTCTTCATTTCTTCTACTATGTTAAGGTATCCATTGCACAATCATGATCATTACTTTATTTTTAGGTAGGTTTTATCTTTTTGACTGATTCCTTGAAACTCTGAGCCATAGCTCTCTGTTCTTTGGGTCCATCAGGGTAATGTAAGTCAATTAAATTTCAGCATAACATGTAATTACTGTTGGGAGTCCCTCCTGCAAGGTTTTCAATTTCTCTTTAGGGATTTAGAACTGAACAATGAACAATTTTGGTTTAATTAAATTCACGTATCAAATCCCAGAAGGTTCATTTTACAGAGACCTGCCAATCAGTCAATGAAAGGCTTATAAAACTCTTGCTCACTCTGTGACGATCTTTTCCCCAATGATATAACCCTTAATGAAATTTTTTGTTTTCTTCTATTTCATCCCAGATATCTTGTAATTTGGCAGTCTTATAATGAAAGAAATGGCATTCAATCCAAACTAATGAATTATCTAGCACCAAATTACACCAGTTTTCATGAATAAGAGGACAATATAGAGATTTTCTTTCTTCTTTCACCATTCGTTACATATATGTGTATACACATATGGCTTACTGCCAAACTTGAAGAATAAGCAACCTAATTGAGATCAATTTAATATGTAAGAGAGCATTTATTATTTAATTATTCATTAGGTATAGATATTTGTTATCTACTACATTATAGGTAAATTCTTGAAAGACCAAAAGAAAGCATTTCAAAAATTTTAACAGTCCTAATAATGTGATTAAGAAAGCAGACAGGCCAATCTTTCATAAAGAAGAAATTTTAAAGTAAAAGAGACTGAACCCTCCAGGAGATGGCAAAGGCAGTGCATGTGATTCGGCCCTGGCAGTAAGGAGTGGATTTCACAGAACACTGCTATCTGTGCATGGTGATAATAAGCTGTAGATATGTGTTATGAAGAGAGTGGGTTGGGAAAAATAGTGTTCAGTTCAAAGACTAGAGAAAGAGCAAAACATTATAGATACCTGCTATCAGGGGAGCAGGATACTAAATGTAAACTTTTAAAGGCTGTTGTAACTAAACCACACACCCATTAACTCTGTACTTGGGAGCCCAAGGAAGGAGGATGGCAAGTCTGAGTACTGTTTTGAAAGAAGGGAAAAGCAGAAGAAGGGCAGGAAGGGATGGCAAGGTTAAAGCTTTGCATTTTAAGAAGATGGAGAAATAATATGGGTTTCTAAAGGAAAGTAACTCTGTAATTCTTTGTGCCCTTCAAAGTCATAGTAAACTATACCTAAACTATAGGAATTGCTGGAGTAATGGGTAAAATACAGAACCATAGACTCTAGCCATGTTACCACAGGTGTGTAAACTTTGGGCTTGGGATATGTTTAAATAAGTTTTTTTTTTCCCTTCTCTCATCCCAGGCTGGTTGTAAATACTAGATGCATCAGCACATACTACTGCACCCTCAGTTGATAACATAGCTCACTTAAATACCATTAGCAAAGCATAAAAATAAACAGTGAAAAATTCATTAAAATTCCATTTACTAATACTTTCTTTCAGAGAAATAATTTGGACCATTCAATCAAATATTCTATTTTGGACTTTCACACAATCAGGAAGCAAACTACTTGTTAAAAGGAGAAATAAAAAAAGGGGGCAAAGAGGTGCCCCCAGTAATATCAGGAATATCTTCTGTGGTCATTCTAAAGAGCATAAATGCCACACTTGAAGAATTAGAGTGACCATTCCTGTGAATTAAATTCATCATAAATGTAATATATTATCTTTCACATATCAGAAACAGCCCAAAATATAACACCATTATTTAATTTAAGATTAGAACAATAATCCAAAAAAGTTGGATCGATATGTCTGAAATAATAATAACCAAGTCTGTTTCTCTCAATAAACGACTTTAAAAATAAATTGTTATAACAATGTATTAACCAAAACTAGAAAATGCACTGCAGCTTCTGAACAACATCCATGGCACATAGTTTAAAGGAAATGTGAAGAATAGCATACTGACAGTTAAGAGGCACTAAGATGCACTTTGAATATTTCTGTTAAGTCTAATGCTGATGACAGCAGGGCACTGTTGATTTTATGCATTCATTGACAATCACAGCGGTTAATGATATTGCTTGGATTAAATAACTTATCTGCACAAGGAAGCTGATGGATTTCTTTTGCTACTCCCATTTCACAAATAAGAGTTCTGAGATACTGTGCAGTTAAGCATCTTTCCTAAATTCTCAGCAGTTCTGGAGACAGGATTATTAGCAAGATTTAGCTAAGCTACAACCACTGGTCCCAAAGTCTAAATATCTTACTTTGTAAGGTCTCATTTTCTGCCAACTGAGTTGGTTCAGGCACATAAATACTCTGTGTGTGTGTCTTTGGGAGTATACTCATATATGGACATATCCTTGGGTACCTGTGTGAACCTGCAAGTGGAAGTCAGGCTTCAGTGGTGGGGGTTATTCTTCAGGAGTTTCTCCATCTTATTGTGTTAAGAGTCTCTTTAATCTGAAAACTCCCTGAAGAGGCTAAATTGGTTCCCTGAATAAGACCCCAAGGAGCTACAATCCTCGACTTCCCCAGATATAGGATAATAAGAATGGATCACCAGGCTCGGACTCTTGTCTTAATAATAAAGACCCTGAGTCAGATATTAGGGGGTGAAAGACTGAAAAATGAAAGAAGCAGAGCGCCAGCCATCCGTTCTTGCCTCTGTGAAATCCTCAAACCTAATAGGTTATCCTGTCTCAAGTCCTCAGACTGAATACTCAGACTGAAATTCCTGAGCTCCTGTCTCCTCCTGCCTTTTATTCCTCTCTCTCCCCCAGTCAAATCCCTTCCGTCTCCACCTCCCTAGTGCTGGGATTAAAGGCGTGTGACTCGCAAGTACAGGGATGAAGTTCTGAGCACTCACCACCTGGTTTTGTCTCTTTCGACAACAGGATCGATCTCATGTACCTCACGGTGGTCTTGAACTCACAAAATCTGTGTACCTTTACCTCCCCGAGTACTCGAGACTGAAGCCACTGCCTGGCTCGATGGCTACTAACTAGTGGCTAGCTCCCTACTCTGCTATTCAAGGAAGCTTAATTTGTTAGAGCCACATACCAAAATGTCACCGCAGACACGTGTGTTTTGGGGATTAAAGTCAGGCTTTATATTGCATAATAGGCACCTTGTTTCATTAGCTGCTGTATTATAATCTGCGAAGACCCTCTATGCTTAAAGATTAATAGGCAAATATACTGCATTGGAGTTTATCAGCTAAGTCACTAGTGTAGCATCTGGAGTATCCATAACATTAGTGGATCTTATCCCCACAAAATATGTAAAAGAAGAGAGAGAGAATTGAGAACCAAATAGGTGTTAAAATTAGGAGTTCCCTTGTAAAGCCACTTACGGTCAGAAGGAGGGGTTTGGCCTGTGGAGCAAAGCAAGAACCGAGCCCTGAAAGAAACACTAGGCATGATGTTTGACCTTTATGGCAGTGTTGGTTTCTTGTGCTTTTCCCAACTTGGTGCCACAGAAACAGAATAAACAATCACACTATTTTTTGTTTCTATTGCAGTTTAAATATGAAACTAACTTTACTTATTTAGAAATAAGTACCATCAATTTATAAAAGACAGAAAACATTTGGTGCTATTCCTAAAATAATACATTTTTTAAGTTGGAGTTAATGAAACAAAAAGTTTAAGATAGTCATTAAAGTTGCTCACAGGTATTTGGTGGAACCTTCTCACCCTGATTACTTGAAAACTCCTAGATATTTGATTACAGATAATTAGCTTAGTCTATTAAGATTGCACATCACAAGTTAAAAGTGATTTTATTGTTCCTGCAAAAGTATTATTTACTTATGCAATAAAAATTGACTCTTTTGTAATTAGCAATTATTGAAATAAATAATTTTCTGAAAAGACCCTCCTGATCTTGACTGATTACTTATGATATCATTAATCTAATGAAGGGCTACTTAATAAATTATTGTTTCTCTTTGACTCTTCACCTAGATACACACACACACACACACACACACACACACACACGTGTAATAGGTCTTACTTTCAGATTAATAAAGCTATGTATTGTATACTGAGCAAGAATAATTGCATCCATTGTTTTTTCCCCATCTTAACGCCACTTGTTTAAAATGTTGGATATTATAATTACATAGAGTTATGGAAATTACTATAAGCATACAATATAACCAATAACTTTATGATTTTATCAGTTCTATGGTATTGTAACATTTATGAAATAATAACAACTTCAAATGAAGATGTCAAAGCACCAAACATCCAGAAACCATTTCCTCAAAATCATCACTCTGGGAATTGATATGAATTTGTTTGAGTTTTCTAAATCCTCTTTCCCTTGTTTAGATTTCGTGTGTTCAGGATATATTTGTATAATTGCATTAGGAATTATTGTGTGGCATTTGGATGCAGGAGGGGAGGAAAAAGAACAGAAAGAAATCAGAATGGAAACTAGGAAGAGACACCCAAAATCCTTTCTTTCTGTGTTGGTATTTCTATGTCTAAATATGACATAGTCCTTATAAATGTTTGACTCTTTTCTGTGATGGTGTCCATTTGCTGGAAAGAGAAACTTCTTGGTTCCCTGGTGCTGGCTATACTTACCTTTGAGTATATGAATAAGACTTAAAATGTCTTAGGGAATCATGCTGGTCTAGCAAAATGGTGGTATTAGATTCTTTTCCAAAAAAATCATTATCCCTGAGAAAGCAGGCTAGGCTTCCAGTACCAGGAAACTCCTCAGGAGCAGACTTAATATTCAGTTAGACCACTGTCGGTGGCTGCCAACATATAAGTGCCACTTGTTACATCTTTATGCTTATCTTGCAATGCTGGTAATTGTCGTGGTTCATCTGTGTTGTGCCTGGGTAGGACTTTATTTGCTCTCCTCCCTCAACAGCTTGCAAAGTATTTTCTAGAACCACGGAAGCTAGAACACAGGAAAGGCATTCCTAAGTCAGACCATCAGAGTCCTGTGTGTGCAGTGTCTTTAGCAATAGGGATCCACCCACAAACCCTGAGGAGCAAACAACAGCAATAATAAATTGCTATAATTATCCATATTTTTATCAGGGTCACTTGACTACCTAGACCAACCAGTTAGAAAGAGGTTTCACATGTCTGGTGCTAGGGGTTTTGTTAGTCTAAACTTCTTGTGGGGAAAGCTGTTAACTCAATATGTATGTACATACATTTATGTGTTGTGTATAATTTTAGGTAAATAATACGGTTCTTGGAAATAACCGCTGACGTTTCCCCCTCCACCCAGTTGGAGACCACCTTCTTCCTGTTTTACAGTTTTACTTCTTTAATGTGAATTCTGATATTCTTATCCCAAGAAACTCCTATGGCCCCTAACCACTTTCTGGTACTGCTTTTATTCCATGTTGTAAAGCCACACTTGAGGATTTTGAACTAAGAACCTCAGCAGAGATCAATAGGATCCAGTGGCCAAGGACACGTTTACATCACAATTCCTGCAACACTCTCTTGGAGAATATCCTAGAGATGGAGATGGAGAGATTAGAGAAGCTAGGATATCAAGAAATCTTGTGTATGTGTACAGGTGCAAACCAGACAGACATACAATATTATACCCATTTCGAAGAAAGGAGGAAGGAAGGCGGGAGCAAGGGAGGGAGGAATGGAGGGACAGAGACAGAGAAAGAAAAGAGAGAAAGAGAAATAAAGAAAGACAGGCAGGTTTTTCAATTCCCTGTAGGTGTTTCTTGAAACAGTTTTCCCATGAGTTTGTTTATAACTAGTTTGAAAAAGTTTCAGCAAGAGTAACATTTTGTGAACTAAAGAGTTGCTGAGCAGCACTTTTCATTTTTATTGGAGCATTTCCGCCCAGACTGAGTAAATTAGAATTTACTTCACAATAATGGATAAAATAGATACTGCTTGATCCAGTGGGAATAGAAGATATACAGCATTATCCCCGCATGCTCTTTGGAAATCATATTATTTACTTTAGTATTCAAACAACGAGTAATTTGTAAAGGTCGTATGCTCTGCAGAGTCATTTTGTCAAATTGTTGAAGCTGACTGATTTCTTTGGGGACGACTTCAGCTGCCATGCCATTCAGGACACATCCAGAGGGCATCTCATTTGACAGTGGTTTGGGGAAACATATTTGTCTGAGTATCAATTTTCTGTCACCTTACAGGCTATCTCTATAAATTATTGAAGCAATTGTATCAATGGGGTTATTTTTGAAATGTGTTATTTCTTGGGCTTTATTTGACTGTAATAAGAGACAAAGTCATGATCTGGTAGAAAATTTGTATAATTTGTTTACTATCTTGGGTGTAATGTTCTTAGAAATCTCCAACAGTCTGATAAAGTTTACCTCTAAATGTATGACTTGAGGTCCCACATATTTTGAGTGACTTAATACATCATTTAAGAAGGATATGAGTACTTATTTTGTGGCATTTTGATTTTCCAGTGGAAGAGTAAGTCACTAGGGTGTTAAATCATGCTCTACAATCACCCTGATCGATACATCTAAGGACAAAGACGAAGTATGAGCTGGAAATCCTAACTCCTGATTTGAGACTAGTTTTAGTATGATTGTGGAAAATCTATTATCTACTTGGTGTCATTCAAAATGTTTTAATTGTGAAAACAGCTATTGAACCTAATACCTGTGATGCAATTGTGCTCAGCACCACCACTCAGATCTGACCTTGAGGAATTGACATAGCCTGTCTGCATTTTGGTTTCCTCATTTGTAAAACTTAGTTTTGACTGGAACATGACTACGATGACTCAATGTGAGTCCTAAATTTGAGTATGTAGAATAGCATCTAGTACATAGCAGTCTAAATAATATTCATTACTATAAGTCATCAATATAACAGTACAGGATTCACTGCTTAAAGCCATAAAAATCCATTAATTTATTCAAAACCTTCAACTTGGAGGGGGATTATGAGTTTCCACCCATAGCCATCTCTTAGGGCGTCTTAGGTGTGCTCCTTGAGTTTGGATCCACTATATAAACAATAAATTAAGATAAACAATACAGTGATAATAAGCCTATTGTAATAGAAATAAGACTGTTTATATTTATTGATGCTTTGGCACCATTAATCTGTCATCTGAGATTCTTTCTTCTACTCCTTCAGGCCCCAAAGTTTCACATGGTCTTATAAGGTACAAGATTAATTAAAGGTGTACCCTATTGATGTAGCCTTCATGACATAGTCACCCATGCTGAGGAGTGGCTTCTCAGAGAACATAGCTACTTTTAAATCACTAAATGTTCTCCTCACCTGACTCATACATCTTTAAGTAATTTCAATAAAATCCTTGGTGTATAAAGTTGGATTGGAATGGAATATTTGTTTTGTCTGTGTTCTATCTGAGATAAACATTTCTTCATATCTCTCTAGGAAAAATAACACAACCACTAAATCTGTATATGCATTATGCCTATTTATATTCATAAATGAAAATACAGATTCAAATAAAAACAATGAAAATTAAGAAAAATTAAAAATTCTAAATTGCCATGGCACTGTATTTGGTTCTTTGAGTAGAAATTATTCTAAACTTTTATTGATAATTAATAAGTTTGAAAAATCATTGTTTTTCCATTATTCTTCATTTTATCTAACACAACAGGACAAATAGTAATCCCCTGATTTTTCCAGTCTCTTTTGCTGATACACTAGCTAAGGTATCTTACTTACATCTATAGTTGTTTAAATTCAGAAGGAGAGTAAATTGAAAGGGTCGTCATCTGAATGGTAGAGTGTGTGTCTAACAAGCATCAGGTCCTTAGCTTGAACTCATGTGGTAAAAAGGAAAAAAAAAAAAGGAGAACATGGAAAGACATGTAGAAAATTCTAATATCCATTGGTAGATTAAGTAGCAAATATATACTTGTGAAAAAAAAAAGACCAATGCATCCAGAATATTAGCTGACCACAATTGTTTTCAGTCAACTTCATGCTTACATAAAGGGAAAGGTTAGAGGACATTGTTAAAGGCAGGAAAATTCTTGAGGGGGGAGGGCCTGGAAGCCTTAGCAGGACCTATGCCAGGTACAAGAACTGGCTTTTTAGAAGTCCATTCCCTATCGTGAGAGATTTCATACTCAGTCTTGATATGGCAGGGAGAGACTTGCTCTTGCCTCAACTTGGTATCACAGACCTTGTTGACTCCCCATGGAAGGCTTACCGGGTCTGAGAAGGGGATGCGGAGATGGAAGGGGAGAGGTAGAGAGGGGGTCAAGAGAATGGGATGGAGGGGAACTGGGCTTGGTATGTAAAATAAAAAGTAAATTTTTTAACAAGAAATATGGAAAAAGACAGTAAAATTAAAGAACATTCAAATATATGTAGGAAGTAAAGTAAGAATTAAGACGTTCCTTTTGAGATTAAAAACACACTTTAGAATTTCGAATGTCTACTATAAAATTCTCTAACCCTAACCAATCACATTTAGGTGTACCGCACTTACTTTTAAGATATCTGAAATGAAGGCAGATGCCAAATGGCTTGACATATAAGCTACAGCTGCTTTCAGACTTAGCTGCCCAGTGACGACTATCGTGGGAACAGGAATTTAGCAAAATTAGATCATTTGTGTCCAGACTATGAAACTGCCATAAAGGTCAGTAGTTAAGGTGAATATTTTTCCACTTCACCAGTCATACTAGCAATACAGTTAATTCAATTTTATAAAAATGGCATAGGGCCATTTTCCTACATTGCAAAGAGTTACAGTGTGCTGTATCCTTAAATACTGTGTTTTCTGCTATATTCATTAAATGGTGTGATATTACTGTTTTAAATATTTAGAAGTTTTAATTTGTAGGATTATGGTTTGAACATTATCCTTTTTATGCAGAAAACCCAGCTAGCAAGAATAATGAGCAAGAAAATTGTCCTATCAACTTCCATTTTTCTCATTTTCTGATCCAACCTGTCACTGTGTTTGGACTTTGGAAGGAAAAGGACACTATGTTCCTCTTTTCCCTCAAAACAAAAGAATTGGAATATAACAAGTTGGTGGCTGTGGCGGGTGGGGGAGAGTGAATCATCTCCAGCCTTTCTCATTAGCACAGGGGAATAGTTTTATTATTATTGAAACATTATTTATATTTATTGTTTTCATTCTGCCATTTTCTTGTTATTTATAACTATGCTTTTCTTATGCCTTCATCTTATATATCTCTCCTCTTCTGTTTGTTGCTTCTTTAATTTATTTTTCCCTATTTTCTCTGTTTTATGACATGGTTATTAACATCTTCAGTTAAGCTTTTGGTTCGTTATCTAGTTATCGTTCTTTGCTGTCCTTGTTTGGACTTCCTTGATGTTTCCTATTGCCTGTTACTACATTGAAATGCTTTGCTTGTTTTGAATACATTTTTGTTTCTGTTTTCTTTCTTGAATGGATTGATCCTTGTATCAAGACAGAGCTAACCACTAAGAAGTCACTCAAACAGTTAAAAAAATAAAATCTGAAAAGGGTCTCTATAGCAACAACTAAGCAAAGCACAATACAAAGCCACAAGTACATGGAAAAAGACAATGTGACTCTTCTAATGCTTCAAACAAGCGGAGTAGTGGAAACACTGAGAAAATCCAATATCCAGCTTTGTGTATGATATCAACAAAGGTGACTTGAACAAAAACAACTGAGTAAAATGTGGAAATCAATTTACAACTCAACATGAGGAATTCAGTGACATTGGTGAGAAATTTCCTAAGAAAATGTGAATCCTTGAAGAGGAGAATAGAAATAATAAAAATAAAAAAATCAATAAATAAAATACAGTGAAGAGCATAGCCAGTATTTCAAGCAAAAGACAGAAATATTATCTACCATTAAATATAAGAATAATGATTTTGTTTGCTTGTTTGCTTTTCAAGACAGACCAATGAATTATTAAATTTTGGAGATCATAAAGACAATAAAAGTTATAACTACAATTTCTCAAGTATCCTTGGGCAGGACCAAGAGACCAAAGCTAAGTTCTAAAGAGGGTCTGAGACACAGACTAACAATATAGAAAGCCTACTTAATGAAACTACAGCAGGCAAATTATCACATCTAAAGAAAGAGTTGAGCACACAAGTACTTAAGATATTTGGAGCTACCAAATAGGCCAAACCCCAGGAAAACTCAGGGTCACAACAGAGCAAAGAAAGAATGCCAAAAACTGCAGTAGGAAAGCACCTGCAGCAGCTTGCAGTGGAAGATCAACAGAGTGTCATCAGAGCTGTCAGCGGAAAAAAATCCTAAAGCTTGACATGGTGGAATGATATATTTTCAATTCCAGGTGGTAGATAACTTCTAAACAATATTACCGAACCCAACAAAGTTACCCTTTACTATCAGTTGGAGTGTAAAAACCTGGCTACACAAGCACAAATAGAAAGTGTGTTCTAACCAGTAAGCAAGCATGGCAGTAAACACTTGCATGACTTCTACACGGTGACTGCAAAGAAATGTCACGACCATGAGAAACCAGATAACATGAAAGGTAGAGGTGAAAGTACAGGCGAGAATTAGGAAAGAATGAAGCACACTTTATTTAGCACGACAGCAATCTTTAGAATGAAAAAGAGAAAAGAAAGTGGGCAAACAGTACTTGGATTTAGATGATAAAACTGCAATAAAAAAATGATAAAATCCAATATGCATATCTCAGCAAAATCCTGAATGTAACTTCTCCTTACTCTCCAAAAAAAGGAAACATATTAGCTAATTGGATTTTAAAAAATCCATTAAACATCTTCCTCTGGGGGGAAAAAGCCTACTCTCACAAAGGTTGAGAGCAGCACTAATCTATTCATATAAATATAAACAAAATAGTTTATGGGCCATAAAGCGATTCAAATGCAGAGCATGGTTATTATTAACCATAATTAAGATTTTCAGAGTCTTTTTGAAATATTCAAAATATTGCAATCATTCAGTGAGTAATAAAAGATAAACATGCCAGTAAATCCAAGAGAGCATCAACTTAAATTTCCTGTGACACCTATTTCTAAGTATTGTATTAGTCAAAAACATGAGGCTTCATTATTTCCCATGTGAAAAGTAACAAACTCACATTATGTTGAAGAAATAAGCAGCAAACAGAACACATTTACTTCTTAGAACAATGTAATTGAACCTTGATACAGAAATACTTTTCATTATATCAGATTCAAAGAGTTGTATCAAAAGTATTCTACACTGAGCTAGGCAGTGGTGGCGCACGCCTTTAACCCCAGCACTCGGGAGGCAGAGGCAGGCGGATCTCTGAGTTCGAGGCCAGCCTGGTCTACAAGAGCTAGTTCCAGGACAGGCTCTAGAAAATACAGGAAAACCCTGTCTCAAAAAACCAAAAAATAAAGTATTCTACACTATTGGATTTGAATAAAAATATTTAAACTTAAGGCACAGGAACTATTATAAAGACTGAGTTCACAAAAACATACCATCTTGACAAAATAAAAATCATTGCAAAATCAAAATGAACATCATCACAGCCTTAATAGAGGAGCCAAGACAAATGCCATATTGGGTAAGCTTCCTGATTGGTATAAAGTACACAGGGGAATAAGTTATCTTAGGGTATCAATGATCCAAAGCAGTTTGTTACAGTCAAGTAGAAAGATAGAAAAAGAAGAGTGGTTATCCGGTAAATTGTCCTCACTGCTGTAAAAATGCAGGCAACAATCAAAGTTAAAGACAGAACAGAAAGTCAAACTAACAGCAACAAATACAAGGCAAAGAAAATACAGGGTCATGGCAGATCGGAGGTAGTGAACTGGGAAATTCATTTCAGAACTAAGATTTGGCTTCAGGTTCCCTTTCATATAGTTTCTGACATCTGATAGATGAGGTTATTAGTTTGGAATTTGTAGAGAATCAGATTTCTGGCTTCAGCTAGAATCCTGTTCACATCTAGAACGTGTACATCATTTTCCAATAAGAATAAATTCAAGCAGTAAGGACAGGATCTCCAATTTATTGGTCAAAGCATCTTGGTCAGTTCTGAATGATTCTTACTTCAGTGTAGAATATTGGCAGAAGAATGTAATAAAAGGGATCATATTCTTTAAAAGTTGGACATATAAAATATAAAGAATACTTCAAACTTATAAACTGGACAATAACATAAAACTATGCAGCCTTTTGTACAGCAGACAAGACATCCTTTTCTTAGTAAACTATAAACTTTGCATATAGACAAAATTCATTACTAGTAAAAACACTCCAAACATAATATTTAAAATTAATTATCAAAAATAAAAATCACTAAAACCAAATATTAATTTCCCCACTTTAAAGCTTAAGAAAATATGACATTAAAGTTTTCAGTGTTTGCCCTTCCATGCACTCATTTCAATGATTCACCTCTGATATTCTGAATCTCTTTCCTTCCTTACTTGCTTCCTCCCTTCTTCTTTCTTCCTATGCTATGGCATTTAATAGTTGTAAATGCATATAGGATATAGTACTGTAACTTCACGAGTGTTCATTACATAATGACCAAATTGAGAGAAATTCAAATTCTATTTCTTCAAACATAATTTACAAATTTTCTTCCCCTACTAATTCATCTTGCACATTATATTTACAAATTATAAATGCATACTTATTAAATGCTAAATAGTAAATTATTAAATGCTAAATAATAGAATGATGATTTTTCCTATGAGATCCATGTCTTAATTTTTTATTTCTGCTGCTAACTAGTTCAATCTACCTGGTGGTTATGGAAGAATTCACCCATTTTTGTGTCACTTGATTTGACTGAAATAGTATGTTTGCTCAATATTTGATTCCAAACTCCTCATATTTTTCACACAACCATATTTATTCTTCAAGTCTCAATTTAACTCTTCTTAAGAAAATTTTTCCATTGCCTATTCTAATTCATTTTTTTTTCTTTTAATTGTCCCAAAATTCAGGGCATTTTGATTTGAACTATGTGCTAATTTTTTTCATTTCCTTAGTAGAGTATACATCACTAGTATACATGACAGTATACATCTCTAGTATACATGACTAGTATACATCACTAGTATACATCACTAGTACACATCACTAGTATACATCACTAGTATACATCTCTAGTATACATCACTAGTATACATCTCTACAAAGATACAGTGCTTTCTCACTAATTGTTTTCACTTAAGCACAATGTGAATATTTTATGTAGATGGAGTGGCAGGGTTGCATCCCGCCACCAGGCTAGCTTTATACCCGAAATAATTACACGGAAACTGTATTCTTTTAAACACTGCCTGGTCCATTAGTTTCAGCCTCTTATTGGTTAATTCTTACATCTTCCTTTAACCCAGATTTAGTATCTGTGTAACACCACGAGGTGGTTGCTTACCAGGAGAGATCTTAACCTGCGTCAGGCTCAGAGAGGAGAAGCATGGCAACTCACTATGGTGACTGCCTGAAGCGTCTGCCCAACTCTGCTTCCTTTCTCCCACAATTCTGTTCTGTCTACTCCGCCTACCTAATTTTCTGTCCTCTTAAAGGGCCAAAGCAGATTTTTTATTAATCAATGGAAGTAACACATAGACACTCCTCCATCAATTTTACCTAAAATAAGAATGGTTGGGTGTGTGTGCATGTGATGGAGTACATTCCTGTAGAAAACAGAAAAGCAGTCCATTAAATCTAAAAGGTAATGACTGTACACATATAAAAATAAAAGCTCAGAATCTGACAGACAGCTAACAGACACATTCAATCTTTGATTACATAGATACTCTCGTGCTACAGTTCTCAACCTGTGGGTCGTGAATCCTTTAGGGCTACATAGCAGATGTTTACAAAATTGCAGTTTTGAAGGAGCAGTGAAAATAACTTTATGATTGGGGGTTCAGTCTATCACCCTTAGCTAGAGAAGCCTAGAAATCTCGGAGCAGAATTTGTGTTCACAGGTCCTCATTCAGTCCCAAACAAAAGTGCATTCTTTAGCTATCCAGTAGTAGAGAAATTCTTTTCTGTGCCTTTTGGGCATATCTCTTTCTATAACCAGTGTTTTTGATCCCAGGAACTAACAGATTCCAAAGGCTTTTAGTTCTCCATGATGTCAGACATACAACTGTTTTATTTTTAATTAAATCACTGCTTGGCCTATTAACTCTAGCTTCTTATTGACTAACTCTAACATATTAATTTAACCCATTTCTAGTAACCTGTGTATCGCCATGTGGCTGTGGCTTACCAGCTAAAGTTCCAGTGTTTGTCTCCAGTGGGGCTATATGGCATCTCTCTGACTCTGTCTTTCTTCCTCCCAGCATTCAGTTTAGTTTTCCTTGCCTACCTAAGTTCTGCCCTGCTATAGGTCCAAAGCAGTTTCTTTATTCATTAGTGGTAACCACAGCATACAGAGGGAAATCCACAGGGCATACAAATGTTTTTCTGCCATTTTCATTTCAAACATTTTCTAGCTCCCTAAGTCATGAAGAAGCCACATTGTAATACTCCATAATAGCAGGTTTCAGGACTACATTTATAAAACTGATGTTTGTCCTATCTATATTTGGCATTTTCTATCTATGTTGTCCCTTGAGTGCAATTAAAATCATCAAAATGATGTGCCTGTCTTTCTATAGCTAATCCTGGTCCAATATTAGGTGCTAAGTAAAAATCAAATATAGCCCTCAATTCCAACTTTCTTCTATATTAATAAGAACATGTGGCATTTCTTCCTAACTGTTACAAAAATATAACAAAGAATAAGCCGAGAGAGAGACTTATAGAAAAAAATATCTTTTTCATTGAAAATATAATTGAGCCATTACCAGGAAACCAGAGCTATGACTTTTTAAACTTTCTTAGCTGTGTTCTGGTATGTTTGTACACCAGCGAGTTTAGTCAAAGCCTGAACAATTGCCATGGTCACCTTATAAATGTAAACAGGAAATGTCAACAGTTCACAAAATTCAAAACAAATTTTAAAATCCTTCCCTAATTAGAGAACAGCATTTTATTATTCTCTTCAGAATCACAGAAGATAAATGGTGAAGGGGAGAAAGCTAACTGGGTAGGAGAGAAAATGAGGCTAGCATGCTCTCTAGTGAGCTTTGCTCATTTCTCTCCTGGTAGATCTTATTTATGATACATCATTAATGCATACTGAGTACAGATGTCTCAAAAGAAGCAGGGAAAGCAAACTCTTTATTGAAAAAAAAGACTGCTGGTGATTCATTATTTATTACTATTTACCTGTCAGGGACCATGTTTAAAATGTTTATTTTCATATACATAAAAATATGTCTTCCTAATGCTATCCCTTGAAATATCAAAGAATTACCACCTTGATTGAAGTATTGCTTTTCCTCTAAGTTACTCAAATTTATTTTAATGAGCTCAATAATTTGTTATGTGTGTGTTTGAGAAATCATGCATCATCTTCAAAATCAGAAGTTCAAGTAGTAGGAGATGATATATTGCAGAATTTTCTAGATTGTGTAAAAATCAACCCAAAGTGTTACATTTCTATGGAAATTGCTTTAACTTACAATAGCTGCTGACACAGTATTTAAGATGTTAATAGCCAACTGTTCCTATTTGGTTGGAGAATTCAGTCACTTTTATATAGACTTTGTCTTAACAAACTTTGCTATTGGTTGGGAGTAAGCCTTCTCTCCAATACTGTTTTTATTTACTTGTCTGGAAGATTTTGTGGCATCTAAAGATTAGACTCAAAACTTTCCACTGTTTCCACATAAGCCAGACTTCTCTAAGATACATCAGAAGGTATGCGTCTAAAGGTTCTAATTTTAAATCATAATTTTCTACTTGCATTTAATTTTGAATTCCCTGAAGCTGTGCACACACATTAACCTTGACATCTTAAGTAAATATTATATAATATTTTCCTATACTGAGAATTAATATATAACAAACACTGTAACTAATAAATGAGTAGATAAATCCAGGATTAACAATACATACATTATTAATTTATTCAGCAAGTACATATCAAACATCCTATATGTCAAAAAAAAGGCTGGTTATATAGAATTTAAGAACAAGATGTTTGGGTTGATCTGTATTTTAATTTTTATTTGCATAAAATGTGATTATAATGTGAAGGTCAGCCCATCACTTTAACTTAGTAAATGTAATGAAAACAGCATTGTTAATTATATTCTCAGAGTCTATTTTTCACTCTGGATTGCAGCAAGAAGAAGCAGAAAAATTTGTGAACAGGGTCATGAAATATCCCCAGAGAAGGGGTTAATTTGTGAGTTTCGGTTATGGAGTTTGTTATGTATTTGTCAACTAAAGGGCCTGTGGCAAATCACTTCATCTCCCCTTGCATTTTTTGGCTGTAAATAGAAAAACAAAATATTACACTTCAGGGACTTCATAGAGCTCTAATAAGATAATGAAACTAACATGAATTTTTGAGTGGTACTCGGGATATAGTGAGAGCTTGACAAATGTAGCTGTAATCATCATGTCACTAAATGAAAGAATTATAAAATCTACCTTTGATATAAAAAACAAAACAGTGTATATCATCTTACATGTGTTACATTCACACACACACAATACACTCAAAGAACTTTGCTGAAACAAACTTAATTTACACAAAAATAATGATGGCTATGTCTCTTTGAAAGAACAAACTCTGTCACTGTCTACTGGTGGAACTGCTTTGGAGCCCACAAAACACACTTATTCCACATGTTTTGAAGTAAATATGAACATAATTCTGGCTCAAGTCTTTGTAAGTATAATATCCAAGGCAATGTATGACTGACACTAAAAAGTGGGGTTATTGGGTTTTGATAAATAATGTCATCTTTGTCTCTATTAATTCTCTTAAAATTATAATTACAAATTATAATGATCTAACAATTACAAGCATTACAGTTTCACAATGATACTCCTTGAGTGTTAATAAAATTTAACATCCAATTATATTTGGGTTTCACTATGTGTCAATATGCCAGCCTGCAAAGGCGATAAATATATTACTACCAAGTGAGTTTTCATAATTCTCTCTGATTCTAAATCAAATGTCAGCTTCTATGCCTCCTTTTTTAAAAAATTAATTCTTTCATTTATAGCTGTCATCTGAGGCAGAGAAAGAATAAAATTTCACCAGAAATTAGACAATTGGAGCATGGTAAGTCCCTGGGAGTGATAGCCAAAGAGATTCTCCTATACACATTTCTAGTTTCCTTTCTTCTCAATTCAAGGGCACAAGAATATTCAGAATTAAATTTTCTCAAAATTATAAAGTCAACTTTCAATAAAAATGACAAATTAGTGATTTTTAGGTTGCTCTTTCAACCCTCCAAATCATATTTCTGTTGTTCCTAAAAAATTTCCTGAGTTCAACATAATTATGTATAATATGTGGGAATTGGAAAATGTGAACGCCAGGCAGAGGTATGATGAGCCTACTCACAGAGAGTGAGAGACAGAGAGACAGAGAGACTGAGACCAAGCGCCAAGCCTGTCTTCTGAGTGGAAGACTAGAAGAGTCATTCTCCTCTGCCACCTTGTGGGAGCCATAGTCACACTTCCATCTCCAGGCCTGCACAGAACAGATGTATTTTGATTAGCCATCTTATCCAGCGCCTAAATAAAGATTTGAAATTTGATTCTACAATCATCTAAATAATGCTTTTGAAAACAAAGTGTTGATTAATCTATGTAGCTACTTAATTATGTACCTGTGCTTTAATGATGGCAGTTTTAATTGCAACAAATGGAAATTTACAGAACTAAGCTTCTACTTTTATTTGTATTAATGAGTCTCATGGTGTGTTCTCTCCATTGTTTTCTTTCTAAGATGGCCTTTGTTGAGCTCATTCATCCCCCCCCCCCCCTTGAGTTATTTTCCAGAGCTTTAGAAGATCTCAGGTTTAGTTTAATGTTTTGGAATTCTAAGATCTATATAGACACTGAATAAATATGTTAAATCATTGGCATCAAAATCTCCATTTTAGACTTTATCTGGACAGTTTTATAACAGAACAGTTTAGGGTTCACTACTTTATTGTTAAGAATATTCCATATATTATTAAATCTTAATTTATTTTATACTCTGGGTGAAATATTAACAGCTTAAATCGGTTGCTAATTTATGGCTCAGTAATATTCCTGATTCTGAAGTACTTAAAAGCAGTCAATAGCCATTTAAGGAAAAATTAAGAAAAATTTCTTCAGTGCCATGAATATGGTACATACTGTTTGGAATTTTGTGAAAAACACAATGAGAAATAGTGTGATATTTTTCTAGAATCAAGTACAGAATGAAAAATAAATACATTCTGATCCTACCTCTTCTGCTCTCTCTTTTTCAGTTATGTGCACTGGTGCTTTGACTAAAGTATGCCTCTGCACCACTTACGTGAGTGACAACCTAGATAACAGAGAACACCAGATCCTCTGGACCAGAGGTCCAGACAACAGAGAGTCTCCATGTGCATTCTGGAATAGACACAGATCCTCTGGGTGCAGTCAGTGCTGCAACCGCTGAGACAACTCCCAAGCTCCCCCATGCTATTTCCTAAGAGCATCAACTTTGGACAACACTGTTTGTGTATTAGCATTATCCTCTCCACACCGACTGCAGTAGTATAAACAAGATTAATACTGCCCCCTAGCCTCAAGGCCCTCCCCCAAACATCAGGTTTCAATAACCCTTATCTGAATGACATACAGTAAATATCTCTATTACAAATTTAGCACCAGTGCATATACTTCAGAGTGTTTTCTCTTCTATATGCCTTATAACAATGCTAAGCAGGGACTATACTCCATAAAAATTGACTAATGGAATTGAATTCCACGTATCCTGTGTTTTCAATAAAAGACTTCCCATAAGAAACAGTGCTTCCTATTTTCTGCCAGAAATATCCTGCAGTACCTATCAGCAGAATAGAAAATGCGGTGTGTTTTCAGCTCAGAGAATTCTGAAGTTTATAGTAATGTCCTATAAGTAATATGCTCTGTATTTATTACACAAGAGTCATCAAATCAAGAAAATAGCACAAATTCCTCCTGAGCACTTACTACAGTGGGTCTACAGTTTTATAAAGATTCCTTTAGGGTTTATTTGTTGATTTGCCTCTCCTTCCGAATTGCTAATACTACTGCAACATTTGCCTCTTTTTAATTTGAAAGTACCCTAGTGTTTGAGCAAGGACATTTTACAAACCATTATTTACATTGTCCAAGTTTAAAAGTCATTTTATATGTCACGATCATTACATGCATGTGTTTGGCATATGGAGCAACCCTCTGCCGTTTTTTAAAGGCCAGGATATAAAACTATGAAAATCTCAAGAAAACAAAATAATTTTTTGCTAAAATATTTTGTATTCTTAAAATGCATGTCCATAAAATTGAACTTGATATTTTATTTTCCGTGGTGTGTGTGTGTGTGTGTGTGTGTGTGTGTGTGTGTGTGTTTATGTGTTTTTGTAGTTCTGTGGATGTGTGGGTCAGATTTGCAGAGCCTTAAGCCTCACTACTCAGTCTTTAAAATCAAACTGATTAACTACAAGTTCATTGAGATTGTGGTCATCAGTTTTATAGTCAGCTAGACACAATCTATATCATCTTGAAGATTCTCAATGAAGGCCGTCTCCATCATGTTTCCTGTGAGTGTGTCTGTAGGAGATTAGCTGTACTGCATTAAGTGGTATGAGAAGATCTGCCTCCTATTGGTAGCACCATTCCCAGAGGCAGGCAGATCTCAGTGAGCTCCGGTGTCCAACCTGGTCTACAAGACTAGTACCAGAATAGATTCCATAACTACCCTGTCTCAGTAAACAAAAACGGACAATAAAAAGAGTATAGAAAGTAGAAGAATACAATCATGCATGCATTCAGCTCTCTATTCTTGACTGAGGAGTGACTAACTGCATCCATTCTGCACTGTAACTTCCCTGAAATGGTAAGCTAAATATCCTCTTCCTCATAAGCTGCCTTTGTCCAGGTGATTTATGACAGCAACAAGAAATAGAACTAGAATAACCCGTGTCTCCAAAAATAAGTTGAAAAGTGACAGTGAAAGTCGATGTTGATCTTTGACCTCTTCATGAGTGTGCTTGTAGGTGTGCACAACCATCTGTATCCACACGCATGCACAGAGACACAGAGAGAGAGAGCCGAGGGAGGGAGTGAAAAAGGGAGGGAGGGAGGGAGCATTAAGGGTGTGTGGTAGTTTGGTTAGGAAATGTCCCGCATAACTCAATGCTGCTGTTTGCAAAGGTTACATAACCCTTTCAATGTGGAGCCTTGCTGGAACACACACAGCCAACAGTTTCTTACATTTGGAGCTTATTGCCTTGTCCCTCTTCTTGTTCACTCTTTGCTTTCTGCATGGGGTTAGAAATGGGATCTCTCAGCTTCCTGCCCCACCTGTCTGCTGCCATGCCTCTCTCATGATGGATTCTTTCCCTTTTAAGCTGATTTTGTGGTTTTTGTTATCACAGCAGGAATTCTTGCTTTTCCTCCTTCTGACTCTGTCTTTACCTGGTTTACTCTATGCATACATGTAGGAAATATGCAGAGGTACTTACATGTGTGAAAGGAGGGTGTGTGCCTATGTGAGTCAGATAATAACGCACACATTCTACAGAATATTACATTATTATTTTAGCTAATCATTTCTCAGAAATGTTTTGAAGAACATAGATTTACTAACAATTTTCTATTTAACAAAAGTCTAAATAAAAAATATCAACTTACCCCTTTGTAGGACCACATTCATGGATGTTGGAGAGAATGTTCAGAGGTTAAGAGTGCTTGCTGCATTTCCTAAGGACCCTAGTTTGGTTCCCAGTAACCATGTGTGGTGGCTCAAAACTGCCTATAACTCCAGATCCTGGAGAACTGATACCTTCTTCTGGCATTCTAGGCCCTCGAAATACATGTAGTACACACATTCACTCACTCACACACACACACACACACACACACACACAATTATAATAAACAAGCCACCTTAATTATAAATACTAGATTGTGATAACATTTTTCTTCCTTTTTATCTGTTTTTCTTTCACTCTTTCATAAGCAACTATAAGTAAAAAATAAAATTTCTGCTCCCTTATTTGGATACTGTTTATAGTCCTTACAAGTGAAAAATAGCACTCGATTTTTGTTTTCATTCAGTTATTAGCAACATACCGCCAGCAGCTGTGAACATCCCAGAACACTAGAAGAGACTGGAGTCTATGTAAAGGACAATCAAGCAACAGGGAATGTTTTGTTCATATACAGAGATTCAGTATTGGATACGGTCAGATGATCACAAAATCTAAAATAAGAAGCTAGCAATATTCCTAAGGTAAAAGCAGCTGATCCCGACTTCCTACTTTTCATAGTTGGATAGGAAATGAGAGCTTCAAAGTGAAATAAAACCCTTTTAATGTTGAAACTATTTTATTTATCCTAAACACTTATAGGTAGATAAAACTTTCAAAGGTTTGTATAGTTATTCTAGTGATCTTTCTTACAGGGGTAATGCTCCTTTTCATATAAAAGTGAAAGTATGAAAATAAAGAATTGTGTTGCCTATAAATAAACTATTACAAGTAGAATAAGAATATCAAAACTGTACTCTTGTTAAGTAGTCATATTTAAGTTTAATTAACAATGTGTATTTGTGAGTTAAACAGATTTAAATTCTCAAGAAAACTGGGTAGCAAAGACTCAAAATAAATATTACTGAATAATTTGTGTTTAGCAATGCAATCATGAAAATAGGAGTAATGAAGTGTAAGAACCTTAAATCTGGAAGAATTCTTTTTTTTTCTTTTTCATGGTTTATTTTTTTTATATATATTTAAAAATTTCCATCTCCTTCCCTCCTCCTCCCCCTCCCTCCGCTCCTCCTCCCCCTTCCCGCCCCTCCTTCTCCCCCTTCCCTCCCCTTCCCTCCACCCATACCTCCCCTCCCTCCCTCTCAAGGCCAAGGAGCCATCAGGGTTCCCCACTCTATGCTAAGACCAAGGTCCTCCCAACTCCCCCCAGGTCCAGGAAGGTGATCGACCAAGCTGAGAAGGCTCCCACAGAGCCCGTCCTGTCAGCAGAGAATCAGAGCCCAGCACCAATGTCCTTTGCTTCTCAGTCAGCCCCGGCTGTTGGCCACATTCAGAGAGACGGGTTTGGTCGCATGATCCATCAGTCCCATTCCAACTGGAGTTGGTGATCTCACTTTAGTTCTGTCCCACCGTCTCCATGAGTGAACGCACCCCTCACGTTCCTGACTTTCTCCCTCATGTTCTCGCTCCTTCTGCTCCCTCATCAGGACCTTGGGAGCTCAGTCCAGTGCTCCTTATAAATCAAACCAATCAGTTCTTTATTCACAAATTTGAAAAGTCAAGTTTGAAAAATATGTTTACTGATTAATAAAAAGCTTTAGCAATTTCAAAAGCTCATGAAAATGTCCACCATTTAAATGCATATTAAAAACAAAATTTACTTGTGATAACTCAGTGATTGAAAGCTTAATGAGCAGCATCAGTAATGCTGGCTTCATAAAAGTCCCAAATCAGTGAGGATCCTGCTTTTGTTCTAAAAACTTCACAATAAAGAAAAATGTGTGTAATGCACATGAGTTTACCTGCCTATCTCTTGCAATAAAGTTAAGTGCAATGTGAAGATTTCAGAGGCACCCATAAATGTCATCATAAGAAGAGTTAGAATACAGATTAGGGACAATTGAACCAGTTAGAAAAGCTAATGGAAAGGTCAGGCTACTCACCAACCACGACACTTTCAATTTTCTTGACATTTTCTCTAGAGACATGAAGATCAGTATCCAAAGGAACATTTAGGTTCCACCTCAAATCACTAGAAGACATCCTTTTCTGTTTCACTGTCTGTGACCAATTAATGAGACAAATATTTTAAAAGAGACAGTTCTACAAAGCAGAGCAAACAGTAATAAAAACAAAATGGCACTGCTTAATTTGGAGGTCTACTTTGTCAGGAGGTCGAGGAAGTTGGGAATATGTATTCTCAGTATAACACTGACGACTGAAGGAGACGGGCTAAACACTACAAGATTAGATTATGCAGTGAAGTGAACAAGAGAAAACAAATGAAGACTATAGAGAGAAGAAATAAATATATTTGAGTCCTTTGTTTCCTTGTATGTCTAAAGCAAGTGTTTTAATTTCTCTAGTTTGCATTTTTATATTCAATAAACCAATTAGATATTTATTTCAGGGAAATACACTTAAAATGATGACATAAGTAAAAATTCATATTAGATAGTTGCAACATGTGTATAAATGCTGAAAGCATAACTTAAATATACAGGGTAACTACTGCTTTATATAATTTATTTAAATAATTTATAGGAAGTGGAATAATTGAAGCAAAACAAATATAAAAATCATATGCCTATGTGCATAAAGTCCATTATAAGAAAATGTCTTAGTATAATTAGAATAAAATAGTAGATCATAAATACTGAGTAGTTTAAAAACAAAATCATTCTTCTCAATATTAAATTTAATGTTTTATTTTTATAATTTGACTTGATAATGCACATATTGGTTTGTAGCATTTTTTGCAAAGAAAAAGTTTTAATTCCACAATTTAACAAGGACAGTTCGTTATCTATGAGCAATAAGAACATTACGAAGGGAAGATTGACGTGCTCTCAGAAAGGCTGCCTTCATTTTCTAAGCTAGAGCATGAGTACTTAGCCATTAGTGTTCATATCAAACTGCAGTTTCATTAAATCAATTTGGAAGAGCTGGAAAATATCTCCCCTCTGTTTGAGGGCAAGTGGGAGTCCAATATCTGACGATCCAAACTGAACTTAAGTACGAGGCAATAGTCTCCAGGATGCCTGCCTTTAACGAATAAACTTGCATTAATGTAATAAATAAACTCTTGTGATTCCCTCTGAATCAATAAGTTTCCTGTTTGTTTACATTACACGAACTGAACAATTGCATAGTGATATATTTGACTAACAAAGAGGCAGGGAAACAGCTCCCTTGTTAGTAAGTTCTGCTGTTGCTCTGCTCTTTATAGACTTCAGATATTTATCATCCTGAAGAAGCTTCTGCCAGAATACTTAGTGGTATTAAGTGTACTGGTGCCATCTCAATGTTAAATTCCTTATGCTACATATACACATTCTCTGTATGCCATTTTAGATGCATGTAGTGAAACAAAGAGCATATAAGTTATCTTTTATAAAATTAAATTCACTTCAGGACAGACTTGAAAGCTACAGTTAAACCCTGTATAAAAATTAAATTCACATATGACAGAATAATAAAAACAAACAAAACAAGGAGATGGGGAAGTAATCCTTGCTTTAAAACCACACCAAGTATGATGTAGGATGTCCCTTCTGTATATGTGTTGCTTTTATTGTTTGATCAACAGAGCTATTGTGGGGCCAATGGCTGTTAGCAGAGTCAAACCAGGAAGGAAATCTTAACAGATATATAAGTAGAGTCAAAGAGACACCATGTAGCTGCGGAAGGAGAAAGATGCCAGCCAGAAGTTTACCTGGTAAGCCACAGCCTTGTGAAGACACACAGATTAAGAGAAACGGGTTAATTCAAGATGTAGGAGCTAGCCAAGAAATACCACCCTGAGTCAGTGACCAAGCAGTGTTGTATTAAAATACAGTTTCTATGTGATTATTTGGGTCTGGGTGGCTGGGAATGTCTCCAATTAAACAAGTATCCTAAGATAATCCTAGAACAAATGAAAAGAACAAAAGTTGTCTCAGTTTCTAAGTCAGCAAATTCAGAATGTTAATCTGAAGAGATGATGAAGGAATCTTCTCTAATTGCTAGAAAGGGCAGAGAAAGAAAGGATGCTGGGCATTTGGAAGAGTTCACATGGATGCTGCAGAGGCTTTCTCCATCTTTTGAGTAGCACGAATTGCCTGACAACAGAAAGGGGAATTGTTCTCCAGAAAGTTGTACTGACTTATGACAGGGAGATCTCTAGATATCTATTGTCACCATTCTGCTTGCTGCAAGACTAGAGACAATAGAATGGTGAGCCAGTATATATTAGGAGGTGTGATATGTTACCAAAGATTCTTGGACTTTTATTAGACTATTGCAGCTGCAGCAGGTCAGGTGGGATCTCCATGTACTGTCCGGATGCAACGCCTTTACTAATATTTTAAATACATATTTTAATATAGTCACTTGCTTATTATACTCACTAATTTTAAATATGCTACACAAATGCACTCTGTTTTAGCTGTAGTAAAGGGGAAATTTTAGTCAACTAATTTGAATACAGCTAACATGGTGAAAACATTTATCACAAAGGAAAATTCTATATTTAGAATACTACTCTGCCATCTACAGGAAAACTGAGACGATGCTGTGACACCAAATTGAAGGAAAAGTTTAAACTAGGATGAATTCTTTATTGTTAGAAAAATGGAAAACTAGGTAAGTTAGTCTAACCGCAAAATGGTGAGTTTCCTACTAAGGCTATTAAATGTAGACAATGAAAATAATAATTACAAAGAATTGCAAAACTGAACAAACCACAGTCATCAAAGAAGAAAGCTTAAATGGGCACGTAATGATTTTTACTTTTATCATGAAAGCAATAACTAATCTTCCAAAGTGGTACCTGAGAATTTAATAGTTTATCTTTTCTATTATTATTTCTTTGGACGCTGCTCAAGAGTAAGGACACGGTACTTATTGTTTCTGTCTTTAGTCTCCAAGCAGTAGACTTTATGTGTACAACATTCTCCAAACGTTCTGGTTTCATACATTAGAGCAAAGGGCTGTATGCTCTTGGGACATTTTCTTGGAAGGCTTATCTCTTAGAATATTTCTAAATTGGTTATTATTATTGTTTTCCTGGCTGAAGGGAAACAAAAAAGATATTATTGAAATATTGTGAACTTGTTTTCTAGTATTTACTAATTAAAACTAGACATGTATTGACTGCATGGGTAATAGTATAGACTTTGATTGTCTCATTGACTTTTGCTGATTTTTCATCACTAATATTAGTAGCTTATTTTCTATTTACCATAGTCTAATTGGCCATTCATTATGCAATTCTAGCTGAAAACAAGGATAGTATATGAAAGAACTTCCACTATCAATACATTTCTGTAAGAACAAGAACATATTTACCAACTTATACTGAATTTATGTTTTCTTTAAATATAAATTAATATCTTTTTTACTTTAATGCATGCATGCAATGAATTTTGGTCATAGCTACTGCTCACCTCTTCACTTCTATTTCCCTCAGGAAGCCCCAGCATACCTCTGTCCTAACTTAATATGCAATAATTAGTGGTTAATGCAGAGTTCATAACTGTCTTTTTAAAAAGGTTTCTGAGCAAACTGATATTTTTTAATTTATCATTTTGTAGAAAGAAACAAATCCAGTGAAGGTCAGTAGTTGATCTCACAGAAAGTATGAACCTATATAGTTTATTACACAGATCTAAGATTTATTGAATGATAAGAGAGATCACAACTCAACACTAGAGAAACTCTGCCTGCTTATAATGAGAAGCATCCATGAGTAAGGCAAAGTGTGTGTACTGTACAAAATAATCGGCTAATAGTGCCCCACACAGTTATTGCAATAAATTGTCAAAAATGAAAACAAAAGCAGCAAGAAGTGCAATGAATATTCTGTAATTTCCTCACAGAAGGAGAAAGCTCTGTCATGTATCATTTGCCTTCATATGATCCATTGATATTGTTATTATTTCTTCTTCATAAACTAACTTTTAAAACATGTAATGTAATAAAATAAAACATAAAATAGAAAAAAAATCAAAAAATTATAAGATGAAACTGTAGCTTACTGAACTAATATCAGAATTCAAAAATAAACTAAACAAATATCAAATTGTACAACTAAGCAAGAAGTGCAGAGGACCTTCATGGGCTAGTGTTCAGTGTCCAAAGCCCCCTGTTCCCCTGAAGGCTAGTAATATCACATTATTACAATATCCCTTCATATTATAGTTGGTATCATGACTATCCTTAAATGCACTTTCCTTTTCCTTTTAATGGTACTTTTACTCTTTAGAAGTTACATACATTAACACAAACTATATCTATCCTATCTATCAATCACTGCCTCCCTCCAGCTTGACTTTTTCACCAGCGGCCCCCAATCTGTATCCTAAATTCATATACTCTTTCTCTGTTTTTGTTATTAATAACCTCTGTAATCCCATCTAATGAGGGTGTGTGACTATCTACTGAGGCAAGCAATAAGCACCTACCAGAGATCCTTGTCTTCAAGAAGAGTGCTCTGCTCCTTGCTGCCAGGAACTGCAACAGCTATTCTAATAGGGGTGGGCCTTCGGGGGGCTCTGTTTTCATCCATTCTGGAAGTTTGAGTTTCTGACCCTGTACATGCTTGTACAGATAACGACAGTTAATATGAGTAGGTGGGTTAACAGCATGTCATGTCTAAAATTCAGTATTTCATTGCTCCTCTGCTCATCCGTTGGTTCTAACTCTCTATGCTTTTTTTCTGGGAATTTTTTTGTGCCTTGGGTGTTTGGAGTTTTAATATAGATATACAGCTGAGAACTCAATTACTTATACTCAGGAATTTGACCTGAGTCTCTATTAACTACTACCTGAAGATATTACATTTCTCTAAGCAAAGCTGAGAGCAACACATATCTATGAGCGTAAACATAAAGGTTTAGAATTCAGTTTCACAGTTTCTCGGAGGTGATCGCTCAGATTTTGTGGGGTGGAAAGCATGATAGTTGGCATCGATAGTTGGCGTCCGCCTTCAAACCTGGCTCTCAGGACGCAGAGGCAGGCAGAGCTCTGTGTGCTTGATGCCAGCCTGATCCACAATGTGCGTTTCAGAATCTCCTGGGTTATATGGTGAGACCGTGCCTCAGAAATAACATCAATAACAACAGAGAAAACCTGGCACAGACGCCTCACATTTTAAGCTAACAGCAGAAACAAGGACCTTATCACTTGTGTCTTGTCCTCTCCTGAGGTACAAGGTGTAGAGGCTTCATAATCTCCATGCTAAAATGGAAGGAATTTTCTTACGCTTGGAGAGATACACAGGTGAATCTAGTCATGTGGCCAACTTTGCCCAGTTCTTTCAGTTAATTGCCTTTATTTTGTGGCCCTGTGTCAAACCAAACCTCTGCACAACTGTCTGCTATTATCCAATCTAATATAAAAACTCTCATTGGGCTCCATGTCTCTTTAAGTCTTCTTTTGTGAAGGCTTCTATTTCAGAAAGTTTCATATTGAATATGTCAATACCTTTCTTAACCGGCCTAACATTGTCGATGTCTTAGGGATGTTTCTTGGATAGTTGAGAAAAGATATTACTTTTCTCCTTTGCAAATGAAAGCATTATCTTTGATAAAATGTTAAAGAATTGTGACATCAATTTAACAGCATAAATTTAAAAATTAACTGTTTATATACCAAACTATAAGAATTAATCTTCAGCCGGGCGGCGGTGGCGCACGCCTTTAATCCCAGCACTCGGGAGGCAGAGGCAGGCGGATCTCTGTGAGTTCGAGACCAGCCTGGTCTACAAGAGCTAGCTCCAGGACAGGCTCCAAAGCCACAGAGAAACCTTGTCTCGAAAAACCAAAAAAAAAAAAAAAAAAAAAAAAAAAAAAAAGAATTAATCTCCAGAAGGTTATGTTGAATAAACAAAAACTCCATTTCAAAAGTTGCTTGTTTGACTTACATCATATTTTCAAATTAGCAAAGTTACAGATATGGATAGGTTGTTAGTTACTAGCAAAAATTAAGGAATAAGTGGTTAGAAATTTGAAAAGAACAGCATGAAGTAACTCCATTTCCCTTACATATATTTTCCTAATATAATTCGAATAACATTGAAGGTATGTTGATTCCTTTAAAAAATAAACAAGCATTCAATATTTCCCCTATTTTGGAGTGATTTTGTAATTTTTAATTCCCTCAGACACATTTTGATATATTGAATTGTTCTGTTTCTGATTTTTCTTTGCTCATTTGTTTCTTTGTTTTACTTTACTTCTTTTTTTTTTACTTTATTTGCATATAAAATTCTGTGCTTTTCCTGTGGATTTTTTTCTATATGAATTACATATATTATAATATTTTGATTTTTATTGCCATTATCAGTGAAGTTTGTAATTATGTATTGCTCTATTTTAATTGGAAAGTGGTAAAACATATATGTTCTCTATCTGTCTCTTGTATTGGAAGCTGTACTATTTTAAATCGTGATTTCTAGTTTAATTGAATTGTGCACAAACTGTTACTTAGTTTTCACCTTTATGCAACTAATAATTATTTTTTAAATCATCTAAAGTATGAATCATTCTCGTGATTATTCTTTATTACCTATTCTCTATTAATGCATTTCAGGTATATGCTTTTGTATTTTCTCAATAAGAGAAGAAAATGTTTTTAATTGTCCAAGAAATATTAAAGGTGTTAACTCATTAATGATGAATGTTGTAAATACAGTTCATTAAATACAAATACACTAAAATTTATGTGGTGATAATTGATGCTTTTCCAAGTTTTTGCCTATGATGAATAGAGAAACTAAAGACATCAATAAATACCGCTAGCTGCACACTTTTATGCTGCAAATATACATAGGAATGAAACTTTTGAGTCACAGGGTGCTCATTTGTTCTTCTTAAACAGCTATTGACAAAGACATTTTCAAGGTGCTTATCATATCTATTCTCATGAGCACTGTTCCAATCCTCTGGTTATTGAGTCTTGCATATCTTTTTGCTGTAGTTGATATTTCCATTCAGATAACAATGTAAGCAGATAACATAACACTGTTTCCTGAAAAATCTTTGCTCTTTTATATTTCTCCTGTACTAAAGATCCTTTCTATCTGATTTGTAGTAACTTCCTATGCAATCCTATTCTTTAGTAGAGTAAAACTTCAATGTTCATTATATAATTTTATTCTGAATATGTTTGACAATTTTAAAGTATAGTATTTATTAAATAAAATTAGGTGAATATTTTTAGTTTAAATGTTTTTAGTACTCTGTATAAATACTAGTAGCTGTTTCTATCAAGATAAAAAAAAAAAAAACATTACCCTTGCCAGGCAGTGGTGATGCAAGCCTTTAATCCAAGGTCGGTGGATCTTCCTGAGTTCAAGGCCAGCCTGATCTACAAGAGCTAATTCCAGGACAGCTAGGACTAAGAGAAACCCTGTCTCAAAAAAAAAGAAAGAAAGAAAGAAAGAAAGAAAGAAAGAAAGAAAGAAAGAAAGAAAGAAAGAAAGAAAGAGAAAAGGAAAAGAAAAGAAAAGAAAAAATTACCCTATGCACTCTAAAAATTATTTGTTTTGGCTGCAGAGATGGCTCAGCGGATAAGAGCACTTGTTGCTGCCTGGCCCTTAATCCCAGCACCCCAGAGGCAGAGCCAGCCTGGTCTACAAAGAGCTAATTCTACAACAGCTAGGACTGTTACACAGGGAAACCCTGTCTCTAAAAAACAAAAACAAAACAAAACAAAAACTATTTGTTGTTTGTCTACATCAGTGGGTAATTTCTACGGATTTTTATCCTGGCAATTAAGAACTAAATAAAATTAGTTTTAGAAGCTTCTGACACAAACAACTTGACTCCAAAACAAGATCAGTTTTTTCCTACTGTTTGCAAAGCTTAGCCTGTACACAGTACCCTTGAAGACTCCACAGACTACATTTTTAGAGAGAGTTCAACTAAACAGGAAAGAAGGAAGAGAAGCACGAGAGATGTTCTGTATATTCCTGTCACTCAACCATACAACTCACATTTTAAAATAATGAAGTACATTTGTTATTATTTATCAGCAAATACTGACACTTTCTTCTTACTGAATCCCACAGTTAAAATCTACATTCACTCTATATACTTAGCTAAATGGGCTTTGACAATTTACAATGACACATTGCTGCTATTACAGTAGCATGTCCAACTATTCATCCTCCCCAGCATCTGATCACTCTTAGCAACCACTCAGCTCTTTAGTGTATATTGCCTTTTCCAGAATGACCATGTACTTGGAAGGTAGAGGCTGAAAAATCAGTCTAAATACATATCGGGCTACATAGTCTTTCAACAACTCTATAGATGGACATGAAACCTTGTCTTTAAAAAAAGAGAGAGGTAGGAAGGGAAGGAGGGAGGGAGGGAGAGAGGGAGGGAGGGATGGAGGGAGAAGGAAGGAGGAAAGAATGAAGGAAGAAGGAGGAGGGAGGGAGGGAAAAAGAGGGAGGGAAGGAGAAAGGAAGGGAGGAAGGAAACTGCCTCTTGTTATTTAGCAAGACTTATGCAGGTGCCCTCCATGTCCTTTTGTGATCTGATATCTCAGCTCTTTTTTACTTCTGTAGAATCATGATAATCCTTTTATCTGCCCACTGATCAGTTAGCATTTCGTTGCTTTAACTGAGATTAAACCTACTATCAGCCTGCTTATGTAAGCTATTGTGAGAACAGTATTTGGGGTAAATACCAGATCATCTGTACAACTACCATAGATCATGATTGCTAGATCTAAGTGTAAGACTAGGATCAGTGTTTTAAGAGACTACAAGCTACAAATAGAGAATGGGTCTTTCTAGCCTCGTGCTCTTTTGTAAAGATATATTACGACTTTGAATCTTGTTAGTGATAATATTGGTAATTAATAATCCTAAGTTTGGACTTATAGCAAAAATAAACTGTAGTAAAAATACATGTGTATGTGTGTGTATTTCATGTATGTGTGGAAGAACATGTGGAATTGTGTGTGCCTGTACATATGAGTGTGCATGCTCACATGAGTGGATAGCAGAGATTTAGATCATGTGTGACTCTCAGTTCTCTATTGTATTTTCTGAAGCAGTGTCTATCACGCATTCCAGTCATCAAGCTAGTGATCTTGACCCAAGGGTGACCATGGATTCCGTAGTCCATGCATTTCCTAACACATTAAGAGAGGGTGGCAAATCTGATTGTCTGCATTATACTTAAAAATACTATGAGAAAGCTTTTCTTAGAAAGTATAACATTTCATATCCATACAATTAACAGCTCATACCTTGCAGAGTTTTATGTGGCTTTTAGATTAATTGTGTATATATGAAATAAAACATAATTACATATATATTATATAGAAATATTTAGTTGGATATTCATGTCTGTAAACTTTCAAATATTTAAACAAATGTCTTGGATGTGAATCATTGAAATAAATAGATTTTAAAAAATAAAGTGTATATGCTTAGGGTTTTATGGAAAACTTCAGAGGAAGAAGTTCCCACTTCAATTTGATGGAGACACTACTAAATTAGAACCTTTGCTGTAGTAAAATCAGGGTACACAATATTTCCTCAGAATAAGGATAAAATACCCATTAATTTTCTGAAAGAATAGCAATTTAATTTTTCCAAATTAGATTATAATATAAGGTATAAATATTTTCATTATAAACCTTTTTGTCAGGAGTTCTTAGGGTTTAAACAAATTGCTTACGACGCTTTTATAATTTCACCTTTGAAGGACAGACAGTAGGGTGTAATTACAAACTGATTTAGAAGGCGACACACTCTGAATATCTAGACACTCCTTGATAGACCACTGATTGGCATGTCACTGTTAGAGATCCACTCTTCGGGAATTTGAGTTTAAGAAATTTAAGTATTCACAAGAGCAGAGGAAAGATAAAAATTCCCACAGCTCTGAGAATGTCTCTGTCTTTATGGTAAACTATACAAACAAGAATATTATGACCTGGGTGTGAAAGAAGAAAAGGATATGAGTCAGGCGGAGCTGGCACATGACTTTAACCCCAGCACTTGGGAGGCAGAGGGAGGTCGTTCTCTGTGAGTCTGAAGCAAGCCTGCTCTATAGAGCAAGTTCCAGGGTAGGCTCCAAAGCTACATAGAAACCCTGTCTCAAAAATCTAAAATAAAAAACAAACAAACAAATAAATAAGCTCTGTTCTAAGTGAAACTATTGCCTTTTATAGTTAAAATCCTAACATTTAGAAAAGGATTTCTAAGTGGGTATAGGAAATTTATATTTGTGGCTATTTGCCTATGTATTAAAGGCTGGAAATTCAGTTTTGAAATCAAACACACGCAGTTTTCGCAGGAGGCACTGTTTGTGCATTTGACCTCAGTGTTGCAGAGGCATGGCTTCTGCATTCTGCATCACTGTTACAGAGGCATGGTTTCTACATTTAACCTCAGTGTTACAGAGGCATGGTTTCTGCATTTGGTTTCACTGTTACAGAGGCATGGTTTCTGCATTTGGTCTCACTGTTACAAAGCATGGTTTCAGCATTTGGCCTCACTGTTACAGAGGCATGGTTCTTACATTTGGCTTTGGTTGTTGCATTTTTCACAGGACAGTGCCTATGTTCACATGAGACAAGGTCTGTTCATAGCCTCGATGCTGGTACTGTTAATCATTCTGACTAAACTCCTTGGTGTGTAATTTTCTGTCCCACCAGCCAGCTCCCAAATAACCACACAGAGATTTATAATTAATTATAAATAGTCAGTAACTTAGGTTTGTTACTAATCAACTAGCTCTTACAACTTAAATTAGTCTATCTTCCTTATCTACATTCTACCTGGTTCAGTATGTTCCTTCAGTATGTCATCTTCCCATACCTCCCGGTAACTCTGCACTTCTTCATCCAAGAGCTCTCTCACTGTCTGCAAGTCCCTCCTAACCTTTTCCTGTCTAGACATTGGACATTTAGCTCTTTATTAAACAAATAAGAGCAATGCATCTTCACAGTGTACAAAAAGATTATTTTACAAAAAAAAACCTGCCATTGTGCAAGTCCTGTTACAGAACACAACTGCAGAAGTGCTTTTGCTATGAAATCCTTGCTGTTGATGTTTTTCATTTTGCTCCTTTCAAACCTCATGAAACCTTCAAGACACTTGTCTTAGTTAGGGCTTCTACTGCTGTGAAGGGACACTATGACAATGGAAACTCTTATAAAGGAAAAGCATTTAATTGGGGTGGCTTACATTTTCAGAGGTTTAATCCATTATCATCATGGTGGGATATGGTGGCATGCAGTCAGACACGGTGTGGAACATTGAGCATTCTATATCTTGAAATGCAGGCAACCGGAAGTGGTCTGAGACACTAAGAGATATCTTGAGCATATATGAGACCTCAAGGCCCGCCTCCACAGTGACACATTTCCTCCAATGAGAACACAATTGCTACAACCAGGTCACACTCCCTAATATTGTCACTACTTTTGGCAGTCATTTTCTTTCAAACCATCATCACACTTCTTTAAAATATTATGCAGACTTTTGGGGGGTTGTTGGGTTTTGTTGTTGTTGTTGTTGTTGTTAAATATTTTGTTTTGTTTCTTGTGAAAGTCTTTCTTTGGTTCTCAGACTGACTTGAACAGGTTATCCTCCTCAGCCTTCCAAGTGGTGGTAACATAGGTATAAGTCATGACACTCACTATCAAGAAACACTTTCTAATTTTTTTTAAATTTTTCTATGCAATATATTCTGGTCATGGTTTCCCTTCTCTAGACTCTTCTCAGATCCTCCCTATTTCCCTACCTATCCAACTCCAAGTCATTTACTTCTCTCTCTCTTTAGAAAGCAAACATGAAACAAGAAAAACAAAAAAAATCAGAATTAAAATCAAGAAACAAAAACCACACACACCATAAATACACAAAATCAGAAATCATAACACACACTCAAAAGACAAGTAAGACAAAAAAAAAATGCCCAAACAAAGCAATAGGAGATGAAATGTTTACAAAAATCCCCTTGAACTTGTTTTGTGCTGGCTATCTACTACCAGGCCTGTACCTGTGCTGAAATGTGGTTTATATGGCCAGTGAAACTCTATTAGAAAAAACTAGTTTTTCCTTTACAAGCTACTGTCAATTGGGGATAGCTTCTTAATTAAGGAGGAGCCCATATCCACTTCCCCATCTTAGCATTGGACACTGACTAGCTGGAATCAGGGCAGATTATTAATGCTGCCACTATCTCAGTGAGCTCAGATGTACATCATTCCTGCTGTCTAATTATTGGCATCATATATATGACTCTTACATGTTTCTACCTCCTCTTCATCACTCCTGAGCACTGAAGGAAAATCTCTTTTTGGGATTGAATGTTTCAAAATTTCTTCCTCTCCGCAAATTGACCAGTTGTGGGTCTCTGTGTTGTTCCCATCTTCTGCAGGAAAAAGCTTCTTTAACGCTGATCTGTGGGTATATCAGAATGCTGTTAGGAGTCATTTTATTACTATGATCCTTTTATCAGAACAATAGTATTTGTGTTTCCTTAGATCTACTGCCTATTCTGTCTAAGTCTAGTGGTCCCCTGAACATTGTCAGGTGTGACTTCCATTTTATGGTTGGGGCCAAATATCCAATTAGAGAGTGGTTTGATACCACCATAACATTTAAACCTATATTGTACTAGCATATCTTTCAAGCAGGTCTCTGTTGTAGGTTGCAGGATTTGTAACTTGGTTGGTCATTTTCTTTCTCACGTGGTACTACACAGTGTAACTTTTAGCACCATGAACACTAGTCAGTAGGACTGAAAGATCAAAGTAGGCCCCAAGTCAAGTTCTATATCTTCAGTGAGCTTTGTGTTATCTTCTGCAATAGACCCTTCCAGTTAGCTTGTAGAGAGTGACCAATAGCCTTAGCAATAGCCTGAGTTGTTTGAAGGTTTCCATGGGACCCTTTTACCAAAACCTCAACTAGATGTAACTCATTCCTGGAACAGGATATTTCACTTGGCGATGAAAGATGTCTATTTCCTCCTATTATTTGATGACTCAAGTTATATTTCTTTCATATGTGTATAAAATCTTTTAGGAATATCCTACAGTAATATCCACTTCTGAAAATATTTTGTATTTTAAAAGCAAATTAATTTTTCTCTTGGTATGAGAAACGGTTCTGAAACATTGCCCTAAAATGTTTATAAATGCTTAAAAGTACTACTTTAGTATACCTGGCTTCTTAGAGTATCCATTTCATATTTTGTGGCTAAAATATAAAAAATAATTTGGGGGCATAGTTTCTCTCTATTATATTACATTGTTTTTAGAAATGATGTAAATGTGTTTAGCATTCCAGAGTATTTTCATCTTCCTAGATATTTTCATGATTTTTAAAATATCATTATGAAAGGATAAATATTGAAAGTGACAGACATCTCCACTGAAGTGGATATGAAACCCCATCACTATAAATAGCTTCTGATGAACTGTATCACTCTTAGCAAGAATTAATTCACCACATGCCTGATTCTCTAGAGCAGAAGGATGCACACACCTTGTTCTTCTCCACTCCTGGGCCCAAGGTTTTTTTGTTAGTGAAATTTTCCTAATTATTTTCTATTTCATACTTCCTCATATTTGTGTTGAGAACCATTATCATGAAGAATCATATACTGCCTGTCATTAGAGGAATAATTTCAGAATAAAAATTTATATTTAATTTATTACCTTCAGTTCAGATTTGTTAGCAGGATAACTGCTGCCTTGAAAATGCTATAGATAAAATGTTGTATATATGACGTTGGAGATAATCTACAAATAAAAAAAACCAGATGATATGACATCAGGGCAAGACGCCAAGTGGATAAAAACACCTTGCACATTTTCAATCACTTTCTGACTTTTTCCAAAAATTATTTTTGGTATTACATAATTCACTGCTTTACAATTTGGTATAAATTTAGCAAATGGTTCAAATAGCCTAAGTGAAGGAAAATCAGTCCCCGAGTAGAGCAAATGATTTCCATTATTTCAGAAAGTTCTAAGGCATAATCACAGGCTGTGAATTCTTAGTGCAAAAAGGTGAACTACAATAATGACATCTACTCCATAATCAACAGATTTTTACAATCACCGACATTCATGTGGAACGCCTATGAATTTGTGTTCAACAATTTTCATAATCATCAGGAATCAGTGATATGTGAGCATTCGGGAACCTATCTGTATACTATACCCTTTACCACAAAGAGATGGAATTCATCAACCTTATCTCTGGCAACAAAACCCTAACTATAAAATAGTGAGACATTTTTACTGTATTAACTAAAGTCACTGTCTCAGGTCAAATTTTCTTCCTGGCCACAGAAGGGACTTTATCATTTCATGAGGAATCTTAAAGTTCTAATATGCAAAGCTGTTTGTTCCGAAATACTTGTTTATCTGGTATTAGCATGTTCTTGATTTCTTCATTTTGGACACGGGAGGTGTGGCATAAGCTACAATATTTCTCTTAAGATAATCATGAAATCTAACTACAGTGAGGGTGAAATAGCCATGCAATCCCTGAGTACGTAAAAGATGGGGACGGAGGTAAAGAGCACTGGCTGCTTGTCTAGTGAGCCTGGATTCAAGACCCAGCACCCAGCATGGCAGCTTAGAGCTGTCTCTAACTCCAGTTCCAAGGCATGTGAGGTTCTCTTCTATCCTGTACGTGCACGAGGCATGTACGTGGTATGCAGTGTACATGCAGGCAAAACACGTTACACATAAAGCAAAATAAAAATGTTAAACAGCAAATGAGGTAATGGTAAATGTATTGTTATCTGTTTTAATAGTACTGAATTAGCCGAGGCTTCTCATTGAGAGAGAAATAAAATGAGTATTATTTCCCCTTCCTATATGCACATCTGCATACATAGCAATATAAATTATAAAAGAAGAAAGAGGAAGAGGAGAACACAGAATACTGGCTGTGCCAGACCAGTTTTTTTCAATTTTAGACTTGCTACAGCACTCCAAATTTCCAGGAATAATAAGTTGATGTGGTGTTAGCTCCATGTTCTTATTCACATTTCCCAAACAATGCCAATTCTTTGGCCTTTTGTGGCCTCAATCTTTCACTCGTGACTGACCCTGTCTTGCAGATGATTTAATCTTTTTCACATATTCTTAACATTATTTTCCTGTCTAGTATATTCACATCACTGGTTTTTGCTTTGGTTTGGTTTTGGATTGGTGATATGGGAACTCCTTCAGCCAATAAGGCTTTTATATACTGGTCCATTTGGGGCATGGTCTCAAATACTGTAAGTGTAGATGAAAAGTGAGCATGACCCCTTTTGCTGTTGGATTCGCTTCCCAGTTTCCAGTGCACACATTTAAGGGTAGCGATCCTTAGTACTAACCTCTAACAGATGGGCCAAGCAGTGTTTTAATGAATACAGTTTCTGTGTGGTTATTTCAGGGCTAAGCTAGCCAGGTGGCCGAAAAGAACAAGCGGTCCGCTCCTTGTGCAACACTATTATTCAGTTTACTGGATTCAGCAATATTTCTTAATAATTTTCTTTTTATTAATTTAAGTTGTACGTATCTATATCCCTCAAAATCTATGTTTGTCTATATTAGGAAACAAAGACGAATACACTACTTCATATTCATTCTTAACAGCTAGATTGTGTTGAGTACCTACTCTTCTAGCATCTACTAACATCATGCAAGATGTATAAACGATGGAAATTAAATGAATGAAATATGTATTTTTTCCTATAAACCAGTCTATACTCTGTGGGCAACCATCTGATGGTTAACGCCCACACAAATTGTGGTAGATATACAATCTCTTCAAAATATATTGATTACAAACACTTTAAAAATATTTTCCTAGAAACATCTAGACTGGCCTTTGATGGATTTGGGTATCACACATTAGACAAATTAATACTTAAAATTCATTTATCATAGAGGTTAGCATGCAATTTCAAGATGGTGTATTAGATTGAAGATTCATGAAAAGGAAGTAAAATTAATAAGAAATGGTGACATCTGTGTTTGTTTTCAATTTTATTTGAAAGCTTTCATTTAGGAATTGCACACAACTGACAGTCATTTTGCTGAGATACTGGAGATTTAACATAGAGGGTCACTTTGTAATAATTTATTCACTGTTTCTGCCACTATATTCTCTGTTTCTTTCCGAACTATTGCATACGTCTTGCTCCCCTTTGATGTCGTCTTCCTCCTCTTCCTGAATTTGAGATGGTAGAACTATGAAGTTCAGACTTCATCCAAAATTGCTCCTTAATTTACATTCCTTCCTTATATGAAAACTTGGCTGTACAAAACATCTGCCCACTGACAACTCGTGACTTTCCGCATCCCGCTCTGACTCATAATAAAGCAGAAGATATGTCTGAGACTGTCCTGACTGAATTCCTTAAGTAGCAACTCTCTATTTTAAACTCCATGTATTCAAAAAACTTTGCATTTCTGGGTTTTGTTAATATGCTATTTTATCGGTCTTTAGTCTAATAATTATGCAATATCCCAAAACTTATTGTAATTCTTATATTCAGTTTTACCTCCTTTATTCTGTTTTATTTGTAGGATCATTTTTCATAAAATTTGAAAATATAATGAACCCATAATTGTATGAAACATGTCCCCAGGAAGTCCATGTACATGAACATGGCAGGTGGAACCAAGTAGGTGGCACAGTTTTGGAAAGTTTATGGAACCCTTTGGAGGTGGAGACCTACCAGGAGAGCTACATGACTGTGGCAGGCTTCAGACTGTATAGCTTTACCCTGTTTCCCATTCACTCTCTCTGGTGTGTGTTTGAGACTAAAGATGTGATCTCTTAACTTCCAGCTCAACTCCCTGCTGCCATGCTGTCCCCACCATATGGACTTTACTCTGGAACCATAAGCCAAAATAATGTCTTTCATAGTTTTGTATCACATTCAATAAAAAATTAATAGCACATATATGTAAATGTATCAATTCTTCATTAATACCCTTATCTATGTCACTACTTCTGCCAGATTAATGACTCCAGTACATCCTTATATGACTACATGTCTCCTCTTCTATCATTCTATATGACCTTCTCTCAGGACCTCTATAGTCTTCAAAAATATCTATGATATTTTTTGTAATCATCCCAACTAACCTGAATTTTAAAAGTAAAAAACAAATGAAATTGTTTATATTCCTTCCAATTTTTAAATGCCAATAAATCTCAACAAGAAAAATATAACATAAAATATTTTCTTTATAAAGCAATATAAAAATCAATACAAACCTAGGTAGTCACATCTCTGTAATTCCATGTTGTCTTGCAATTACAACAGGAGGATCTCTGGCTATGGGAATTTAAGGCCAACTGAAACAACATAGCTTGACCTTATCTCAAAATCTATTAATAGAGATATTCTGTCAAGGTGAAGCTTTCTCTTTTTCACTGATGGAACAAAATTCATTCTTATTCATGAAGTTGGAGGTCTTTTATATATTTTATGTGTTTTTTATTGTATGCATCTCATCCTCCCAGTGCATTCCCTTTCTTACCCACCCTCCGAAACTTTTATCTTTTTTTAAGCCTTCAAAGAAAATCCGTGCTCCCTAAATATGCTTTGATGTATGGTCTTCTCCTGCAGAGTGGTTAGCCTCCCAGGAGTTACACTCTTAGAGAAGATTGTCTCTCCCTCTCCCAGCAGGTGACTACCGACAGTTGTGCCATGGATTGCTATGGGCTAGTGTGCCCAACTTCTTTTTTTTGCTGGGATTTCTCTGGCTTGGGTTTTCACAGGTTTGGCATAGGCTGTCACAATTATTGTGTACAAATGCCATGCTGTGTCCCGAAGATGGTATTTCTGCCTAGTCACCCCCTCTCACTCTCCACCTCTTGTTCTTCTGCAATGATCCTTGAAACTAGGAAGCAGTAGTTTGTTTCTATGTTCTTATTAGTGCTTAGAATTAAAATTCTGCAACCTCTTTCTTTTTCTTTTCTTTTTTTTTTTGTACCCCTGACAGTTGTGGGCGAGTCAAAAATCTCTTACAATGAAAAACTTCTCAATGATGGGCAGGAGATGCGGTGATCAATGGATATAACAATAAATATCATTAGGAACCGGTTTAATACACTGTTCACGTGGCAGCATAATAGTAATAAGTTCTCCCTAGGATCTAGAATCTGTACAGTCATAGGTTCTTAGCTTATGTATATGCCAGCCATGGGTTCCATCCTCTGAAGTGGGACTTAACTACAATCTAATTTATAACAGTTATTCTAAAGAAGTTTATGCTTCTACAGCACAAGCAGGCTTCCTTCCAGACCAGTCATTATTGTAGTTCAGAGGATCAATAAGAGGATATAATTAAAAGTTATTTTCCTCTTCCAGTATCCCGCAGTGCACTTCCAAGCACTATGAAAGCTAGCCAAGAGGTATAAAATATCCAGCTCCATACCAAGCTTAATTTTAGCAACCTTGCTTTTGGTGATTCAAGCATGTATTATTTTCAGTACTAGGGTCTTACCGTCGAGTTCTGGAGGGTAATTAGGAGGATTGGCAGTAATCTGTAAAGTTTGGGGACAGCCTATGATACCTAACTGGCCAACAGCTCCAAAAGTAACTTAGACCTTGCACTGGGCTATTTGTGAACCTCACCTCTGGTAGCTAGTGGTGTCATTTTTGTCATTGCAGGGCAACGCCATTTTAACTCTTTTATGTATGTGAATAATACATATGGTGCTTCTATAGTACTAGATATTCATATGTCTTTTTCAAAATGTCTTCGGTGTTATTTTTCCCTTTCTCTACTCTCTCATCTACCCTACCCTCCACTCTCCCACCCCAATATCACCTCTTCTATTCCCTTATAACTTTTCTAATCCCTACTACCAGAATATTCTACCTCCCCTCTCTTTGGTCTTTCCCCATGTTCCTTTAGCAATTTTCTGACTTTTATGGGTATTCTAAATGAAACACACATACATGGAGATTTAATGCTATCATCCACAGGTTAGAGAAAACACATACACACACACAAAAATGTATTTCTAAGTCTAGGATCCCTCGCTCAAAATGATTGTTTTCAACTCCAACTATTTACATGCAAATTTCATAATTTTATTTTTAAACGTAATTTTTATTGATTCTTTGTGAATTTCACATCATGCACCCCAATCCCACTCTTTTCCAAGTCCCTCCATATTTACCCTTCAAACTTTTAGCACCCCTTCAAAGGTAAAGTTAAAAAGAAATAATAAAAATAAAAATTACAAGTAAGACTATAAAACAAAAAGAAAAAACCAAAACACAAAAAAAATACAAAAACAAGCAAAAGCTTTCCTCCTGATCGGTCCCACCACTCCCTCACCTCTCCATTCATCTTAGGAGCACTGGGAGCTGCTATGTATCGTGCAGTCCACCCTTTTGTCCAGACAGGTTTATTTGCGAATATTCATTGTGTCATGAATTGTTGGTCTGGTTCAAGGCATCTGGCGTCTGTGCACCATTAATACTGTTTCCTCCTTAAAACTCTCGGGTTTCCTGTGGTTATGGTTCCACAACACAGTCCCTTAGGGTGCATCAGCAGGTCACTGATGGAGTGACTTTTAGGGAGTGCCCACTGTAAGCCCTGGATATGTGCCTGGGTGAAAGCTGAGTTAGTCAGTCCAGACTACTGAGACCACCTACTTCAGGCAAGGGGCAAAACCAGCCTTCCCACACCCATGGTGGAGGGTCAGTTTTTCAAAATGTGGGGAAGTGGAGGCAGCTCTCCCTTACTGGGGCTTTCAGGGTCCAATATCTCAGGGCCTGCAAGAGGCCGGGTCAGCTTTTAGGTGAATGGGGACCGGGGAGATACCCAGTGAGTTTCAACACGTTTGACATGGTTCAACACATGTCTGACACAGGCAACAGACATCAACATAGATTTCCACTGCAACAGGACCACGAACTCAGATATGACCAAGAGCAGCGGCTTGGGTCCAAATGTCATCATTACCCTGGGTAACAGTATAGATCTCTCAGATCAACATGGGCACAGAAGCATAGTGCCTGGACTCCAACATGGCCCCAGGTGGCAGCCTACATCCTGGGCTCCGAACAGCCATTAATGGTAACAGGAGCCACTGACATCAACACAGACTCTGGCTAAGGCCACAGACCCAGACAAGCTCCTCCACCCCACAACTCTGACCCAGATGTCAACTTGACCCCAGGTGGCAAGCATGCCACGTATATCAGCCCATTCTTCACCAACTTTGACTTTTTAGATCTGCTTCCCTCAACAGCAGGGTATGAACGATTCTGCCTCCCCCCCCCAAACCCCTCTATGTAGTTGATCACCATACTGGCAACTACAGGACTGGCTGTGGTTTCTTCTCCCCACCCAGGGCAAGCAGCCCCAGGTGGGTAGGTGAGTGTCATTCACCCTCTCGGTTTTAGTCCATAATTTTATTTTTATTAATATCTTAGTAATACTCCATTATTTAAGTTTAAATGTTAATTATCCATTCATCAGTTAACAGGCCTCTACACTGTTCCAATTTCTTGGCTATTATAAAAACAGCAGCAATGAACTTGGGTGATCAGGAATATCTAGAATAGAATATGGAGTTTCCATCAAAAATGCTATAAGGATAACTACAAATCATATTCCAGTAAGCTATTTTATAAAGTACAGTACATAATGTAATTGCCTTTTGATTACTGCATTACTCTTATTAGTGTGACAATATACCAGACATATGCAGCAGAAAGAAATCAGGGTTGTCTTTATCTCACAGTTTAAAGGCTTGGGGAATAAATGATGAAGGCATAGCAGCAGGGGCATGTGGTGGTCGTCTACAATGTCTCTGAAGGGCAGGGGCATGCGGTGGCTGTCTTCACTGTGTCTGCAGTAGAGAACTCTAGTGCTCAGCTTGCTTCTCCCTTTTTTCAGTCCAGGATCCTGGCCAATGAGATTTCCATGCCCATATTCAGGGTAAGTATTCTTTCTTCAAATATGTAGCCCTGAGAGTACTGCGGTCATATAAGTGACTCAAAATCCAGTCAGATTGCTAACAGGGACTGGACATCACCATTGGTGGTGATAGCCCAGGAATATTAAAAAATCATAATAGGCTGGATATTGTTCAATGGGTAAGAATGCTTGTGGCACTAACATGAAGTCCTGAGTTCAGATCCCAAGAACCCATGAAAATAAGAAAAGGTGCTGTGTCTACACCCCTGGCCAATTATTTACTCACAACTTACAGTTGCTGGGTAGTAAAATCCTTTTTCTGCAGCGACACTGGGTATATAGAGTACACTCCAGAGCAGGCCTCATGCTCAGGAGTAGTCTGACAGTGCAAATCGCACCCCAGATCCAGTCGAGTTACATTGCAACTAACTCTCCCGATAAAATGATTGGTGTCTGCAACTGCAACACCCCTATAATGTGTGTGTGTGTGGAGAAGTATTCTTAGAACTCCTCTGGTGTGAGGTGTGGCATCTTCTGTCATCTATGTCCCTGGTTGCCCATGGACCCACTCTTTAGAGGTAGCTGACAAGGGAATTGGACAAGAGAAAGAAAAGAGGAAGGGCGTGTAGCTGAGAGCTGAGATAGAAAATGATCGTGGCAGATGAAGCTAATGCATTTGTATTGTAAATTACCATCCAATGTTTAAATCTCTTTAGTCATTTCTCACAACAAATTTGGAAATAATACTCTGAAAAAAATGAATTTCAATTCTCTATACGGAGGACAAAAAGAGAACTCGGGACTTATATGAATTTGCTAGGGCTGTCATAACAAATTAAAACATAGGGGTGTGCTAAAGCACAGAAATGTGTCCTCACAGATCCGCTTGAGGAACTGGGAACGCAAGACCAAGATGTCCGTGGGGCAGAGCTGATATCTTTCTAGGTCTCTCTGCCTCGCTTGTAAGTGGCAATCTTGTTTCTCTGTCTCCACATACCTTTCTCTATATCCTCTCCTCAGAAGGACTCAGGAGTACTGACAGGCATTCCTCACTTCCTACGTAACTTTACAAAGATCCACCTTGAAACACAATGCAATCACATTGTTGAGGGGCTAAGTGTCTGCACGCCTGGGTTGCAGAAATGAGTCTGGAAAACAAAATAAACAATACAGCTAATGGGTAGGAAAGGAAATAGGGAGTGGAGACACTGTTAACCTCACAAAAGGGCATCCTTTAAGGCTAAAGAGTCACTTGAAAGGTCATCTTCTTGGTACCATTCCTGTTACTCAAATGCTGTTGAGGGTATGGAAAGGAGACTGTCATAGATAGCATCCCTCCTCTTTAAATACCTCTGATTCTTCTTGCAGTTTACTCTGTGAAGGAAAGTTTTCACATCCCAGTACCTTTTAACATCTGTAACGTAGTTGATGCTTATGTGGTCTTCTCAAGCTGGAGGCCGACCTTCCAGATAAAGAGACAGAAGTTATATGTCACACCTCAGACAAGGAATCAAAGTTGGGTCCAATCTCTAATCCAAGCCGGGCGGTGGTGGCGCATGCCTTTAATCCCAGCACTCGGGAGGCAGAGGCAGGCGGATCTCTGTGAGTTCGAGGCCAGCCTGGTCTACAAGAGCTAGTTCCAGGACAGGCTCTAAAAAAGCTGCAGAGAAACCCTGTCTCGAAAAACAAAAAACAAAAACAAAAACAAAACAAAACAAAACAAAAAAAAAAAAACAATCTCTAATCCACTCTTTCCTATACTTGAAATTACCAAAATATCCAATAAAATAGCATGTTTTCTTCAAATTCCATGTAACTATGCTTCACTGACTTACTGCTTGCCAATCTACAGCCTACATGCATAAAATATACTTCCACTGAGAATCTAAGATAAACAAGTTCAGCTCAGATGTGAATCGCTTATGTAATTGCTCGTCTTCAATTAAAGCACTAGAGGGCGCCCTTCTCTTCTGTTAAAACACTACTTCGAAATTACAGCGTGGGACTAACAGAAAGGACTGCCAAAGAAAAATCAGAATGTTTTTGTTTCTTATAATCGCGGCTTGCTTCTATTTTCATTCCATTCTAATTTTGAGGATCCCAAATGCTGCAATATTTTACGTAACATTTAACAGACTCTTGAGTAAAAGGTCAAATCTACTACCATGAGCGAGATCCTTAAGCCTGTGGTGCTGCTCAGAGCAGCAGCGAACAAGCTATTGCTGTGTTTGGTGCTGCTGGAGATGTCAGCTAAGAATAGACAGCCTAGGTGTCTGTGTTTAGGATGAGGAAGGGCTTGTCCTGATGTCTTTCTCTATGTTACCTTCTTGAGTGCTCATTCCTGCTGAGTTAGTGCACCTTTAACCAGGGTACCAAGGAGATCAGCAGAAGCTCAGCAGTGAAAATGAAGGAAGCCCCAGCTGATGAAGGCAGCCAACACTTGTGTTTTAGTACCAACTGATGTCATACACTAAAGATTTCATTGAACTAATGACACTGCTCTGAACTGCAGAGTTTATTCCCAGTTTTAAAATGGAAAGGGTCCATTTTAAATTTCCCAGTATTATGAGGAAGGCAGAGAGCCTGGCAGAAAAGGTGGCTTCATCTATCGGCATTACTGCATAGTAATTCCACAGGCTGGGCAATATTAAACAGTAAAGTCTGACTTCCCACAGTTTCAAAAGCTGTGAAGTTTGGCCGCAATGTACCTATAGTTGCAGCAACTTAGAGCCTAGTCCAAAACAGCAGAGAGAAACGTGCACCACCACACTGGGAAAGACAGAAGGACAGACAGACTCAACCTGCTCCATCCAGCATTTGTACTCAGCGTTTGTATAAAACTGTTGATCCCAATGAGGGGGAAGTGCCCTCCGGCCTTTGTCAACCCTAAAAGACCTGCTCCCCAGCCAGTGTTTTAAAGTAGGGATTTCATCAAACTCATTTAATCCTAGTAAAAGCCGTGTGCAGATTGTAAGAAGTTGTGAGGGAACTTTGCTCTTATTTACCTCAGGTGAGAAAGAATGAGGGTAGGGTTTTGGCCTGTGAGTGGTGGCAATGTGGGTGTGTAACAAGGCAGTAGAGAGAGCAGGGAAATATTTTTATAGTGAATTGTGATAAACTTGAGAATATTTACAGATTATGAAACCTTGTTATTCTGTTGATTACTATCCTTCTCAAATAGAAATATGAAGATTAAATTATTTCCATAGGCAAGTTCAAATCTGTAATAACTAATATACCATCAATGCAGACCCTGACCCAAGTACTCTTTAAGCACTTTTAGGTAGAGAAGTGGGGTACCCCATACCTGAGTTTCCCAAAACTGTTGCTCAAAATTCAAAAGCATTGGAGAGATTTGTCAGTCACCAAGCAGACAAGCTGCTAACCATCCTAAGCGGGCTAAGAACTGTGTACAGGACCACGTTCATATGGAAGAAGCTCTGCCTTAACCTGGGGAGAGGGAGGGAGCTCCCAGAAGGTTATGTGCAAAATTCTGAAGATATAGAACTTCTTGGAGTTTTACTAAAAACTAGGAACCCTCAGTCTGCATATGGTACAGATTAACAACCCACTTACTCAAGTCCCCTATGACGATTCACAATATACACAAACATACATGCACACACATACGCACACAAACACACACACCGCAGGAGATGGATGACGCTGGAAAATTTATGAGAAGACACTGCTTTGCTTAAAAAATTCTCATGAAGAAAAAGATTCAGCTGACTGTAAATGGACCTAAAATATTTTTCTATAGATAGCAAAATAAAAACCTATGGCTATAAGGACAATCTTTGTCACAGAGTCTTTTAATTAAGATCTGAATTGGGTCTGTTAATGGGGATACTATTTGTACTTTCTCTAACATGAGGAGACATATTCAGCATGATGTTTAGAGAGGGGGACATAGTTGAGAACTTTTATAATCTTAAGAAAAATCCAAAATTCAAATGTCAGATGTTCTCATTGTGGTCAGCAAGGTAATCTGGAAAAGGAATGACTAGGTGACCTTAGAAATATTGATTTTTCTAGAGATACTCGAAGCACAAGGCCCCAGCTTTCTGGGCTATGCAAAAAGTATGGCAAAGACTAGCACTGGACTAATGAACACATATTAACAAGGGTTAGGCATGATAACTCTTTGCCATTAGGAAACACCCTAAGGGGCCTCCCACAATCCCCAGTATCAAATTTGGTTCAATAATTCCCTGTCATCACAGGAGAAACTATTCAATCCACAAAGCAATTAAAAGATTTAATGCTGTTATGAAAAACAACACTGCTCTGAATGTACTCAGGGACAGAACAGATGCAGTAGATAAACAAAATTTCAGGAGAGAACAGAAAGCAATGATTGAGATGTTTCCTGATGGTTATCGTGCCTGTATCTAGTTGAACTGCATTCATAGTCCATTGCCAACTTTTGTCACACCTTAAGCAAATTCCAGAAGGCTAGAACCTTTTATTTGAATTATCCCTAGAGAAATAAAAATGTTGTTGCTGGAAATCTTGTCTACAATCCCTTTACAGATGACCTTGATTACCACAATGAAAACATCTGACATTCTGATTTTTCTTAAAATTTTTAGAAATCTCTTCTCCTTTCAAAGTAGCATCATAAATGTCAGATCCAATATCTGTTTTATTTCTCATTCATTGGTGCTGATCTTGCTTTTAGAATTAGCAATTTCAAAAGCCAAAAATTCACTTAATATTTGTATGACTTCTGGATGTGATACTATTCTATTTACAGCTGAAGTCAATCTTTGCAAAAAAACTAATGAAGGCTTCTTTAGGGCCTTGAATAATTTTAGTAAATGACTCAGTCCTCTTTCGTGATTCTTCTGCTTTGTCCTAAGCATTCAAACCTGCTCAACAACATAGGATCAAGTTGTGATCATAAAATTCAAACTGTCTTTTTGAATCAGCATATTGGTCTTCACTGAAAAATTCATCTTGGTAAATATCAATAACTAAGCCCCATTTCATTGTTTTATGGCCCTAGCTTCCTCTTTCCAACATTTTCTCCATTATAACTGAGGACTAGCTTCCAATACTGCTATAGTTAAATCTTTCCAGTTACCCATGAATTTAGCATCTGCTTCATATAGAGATTACATAGCATTATGAAATAACCACTTCCTTAAATCTCCTCAAATCTAACATTTGTATAGGATTCCATTTAACTTTTTCATAAATTTGGGGATGCCTATTTATGATGGCAGTTCTTGTACAATAACTGAATAAACTAAGGTTGTTTTCAAATACCCTTGGGCCACTCCTTCTTTAGGTTCATCATGCAGTGGTGTGGTAGGTTCTTGTCTAAATTCCTCTGTCTGTGTGCAGTAGGAGGCCACTTGTTCATTCACAGTACTGCCCAGACTATGAAATAACCACATGGGAACTATATTATTTGCAAAACTGTTTGGGCAATAGCTAACCATATTTCTGACTTACTCTTATATCTTAAATTAACCCATTTCTATTAATCTGTGTATCGTCATGTGTCTGTGGCTCACTCGGTAAAGATCCCTCCGTCGTGTGTCTCTAGAAAGGTTACATGGCTTCTCTATAACTCCGTCTTCTTTCTCCCAGGATTCAGTTTAGTTTTCCATGCCTAGCTCTGTTCTGCCCTGTTATAGGCCAAAAGCAGGTTCTTTATTAATCAATGGTAATCATAGCATAAAGAGGGGAATTCCACATCATCTTTACCTTCCTGTCTAAATGAAAAGGAATGATTTAATTTAACATAGTAAAATTACATATAACAAAACAGATATCAAGAAAGAATTAAAGTTACAATATTTATATATACTTTATTGTTTATCATAATTAAGGAAAACTATAACTATTTGTTCTTAAACTCCATCGCTGACTCCAGAAGGATATAATATTATCTAAGTTAACAGGAAGTGCATTGTAAGCAACTTTCAAAGCTCTAGAATTGACAGAGACTTCTTGCTGCCTGAACAGTCATCTGAAGTTCTTCTGTAACATTGCAGGCACCTATCTTCAGCCTACAGGCGCATAGAATCCAGCAGACTTTTCCATGAAACAGGGAATATCAAAGACAGGTCTATCTTGGCAGTTTGTCAGTCATTTTCTTCTGTGTCCTGCAGGATGTCTTGCAGACTCTTTCATGAAGCAGGAACCCTGAAGAACTGTCTCACATTTTTAGGCAAGTTTCAACAGTCATTTTTATGTGGGTCCTACATGTACAGTTTATATAGCATAACATCAAGCAGTCCAGCCAAGAGCAGTTTCTTAATGGCTACCTAATACCATAAGGAGCCTCTTCGATGCCCATCTTTCTCTTGAAGTAGATTGGTGCTGCCAGGAGCAAATGTGTCTCATTGTCATGAAAAATCCTAACTCCTGAAAACATTTTAAATGTCATATTCTGATGGTCTCTTAGATTCGAAGAATACCTATCTAAATGAAATAGATCTCTATATATCTAAAAAAATCTAACTAACAAGACTACAAGTTTGACTATTAAAGATGATTATCTATTAACCTATATTTCTTAATTATACATCACATTTTTAAATTAACTGCACAAACACAATACCTTCATCAAGAGCAGAAATATACATATAACAAAATTAACCTTAAATTTGTGTCAATAAACCAAGATCCATACCAATGCAAATCTCTATAGCATCTGTGTCTGAGTATTTTTCACATTTTCATTAGTAGTTCTTTCTAAGACTTGTATCTTATCAATCAAATTTTCCTATTTGGCACAATTATAAACTACTTTTTAGGGATAAAATATGAATTACCAAACTGATAATAGTTATAAACAGCATTATGTCAAACCCAGATAAATTGGTTATCCCTTCATTCATTTTCTTTTCCATTTTCAACCTATTCCTTGAAGGAAGCACTATACAGATTTCTTACTCCCTTCATTGTGATATGTCCAGTCCGTAACGTGGGAAAGATTTTTCTTTGGACTTCCCATGTGTCTTACCAAATCAGCTGTGACTTCTGTGGTGGCATAGTCGTGAGACACTCAGGGCTAGTGTGTGGACACAGCAGGACCTTGGCAGGAGAAGCCACCCTGGGAGTGACTAAGGCTGCAGATAGAAGTAGCAGCTTCAAATCTGCAGTGTGATCTTCTGCCATGCATTGGATGCCAAATGTTTTTATCGAAGTTGTTATATTTACCAAAAAAATCTAGGGGGTCAGATACTGGAGAGAAAATTTACTAGAACAGAGAAGTTGAGAAGCAACCAGCTGACCTTCCTTTCTGACTCAGAAAGAGAAACATCTCTCTACTTGTGACAAACCAAAAAGACCACACATCACTAAATCCCTCCTACTCCTTCCTAAGCACCTCTCTCTCCATATTCCTAAGTCCTCTGCACTTTCTATGGCTAATTCTTGTCAACTAGCTACTAGCTCTACAATCTGATCCAAGATTAATTTCATCACCATAGTCTCAGAGTTCCACGGTGCTACCAAATACTCCCAATAGTTCTCTGCCTTCCCTCACTGTCCAGAACCTCTTGAGAAGAGTAGGATGAGCTAGGATTTGTCTTGAAGCTTCATGACCCTGTGCCCTCTTGCTTTCCTAGAGGAAACTGCACATTTGTGAACAGAAAATGTACTCTCTTATGGTCACAGGAAGTTACAGAAATCTCTAATTTACATTTATGTTTGTGTGCATTGCAGAGACAGACAAAAAATATCACCCGCATAGACTTCAGGCCCATGTTCAGAGCTTAAGGCTTGTGCATTCCATGAGTTTGCTTGATGAGTTTCCTTGGTGTTTTCCTCTAAGGATTGCTAGATCTAGTGAAGCTTATCCAGGTGGCAAAGGTGATGAAATTCAGACACCTTTCCCTTATCATCAGTGGCAAACAGTAGATTATCACAGGGCAGAAGTACAAGTGCATCCCTTGCAAATGAGCCTAAGCAAGTCAGATCTCTTAAAGTGGTAAGATATAGACTAATCAGGGATTGGCAGTCCAGTAAAATGTACAATTACACATAGAGTGTTGACAGAGGTTTCATGGACAAATACATCCACATAGAACCTGAGAGAGCTTGGGAAGTAATTCTAGACACAAAAGAAACTTGGCTTCTAGGTAGCAGCATTTTCTCAGGTTCTGTTTGTTAGAGACAAGTGCATCTCATTTAAGAGAGGCTTCCTGACTCAGCTTTAGCTGCAAAAACTTTGCAGCTCTTTTAAGAGGCCCCACAACCAAACATTTTACTGGTGTTTATGAATAGCTGACAGCATGCTTCTTGGTGGTGTCAGGGACCTTGAAACTCCATAGAGTTGTGACAATAAACATGGCTCCCACCAGTACCTCCACCATGAAGCTAGACTCCCAGAAAGCTAATGAATTGAGTGGATCCAGCAGTCAAAACCATGGCTTTAATTCTAACCATATTGCTTAGCAAATTAAAGACTCATGTGGCCAGAAAAAGATGAAAGAAAAAACTCTAAATGGTTTTTAAAATATATGCAGGCTGTGAGAAGCACTGGCACCTTTCAGTTAACAAGGTAACAGATAATGCAGAAAACATCTGAGCACAGAGCCTCTGGAGGGGTTTGGGAACTAGAATGGTCCATATAAGCTGATGAAAGTATATAACACATTTAATTTTAAAAGAATGTTGCTTATTATAAATGAAGTGAGTGAAGTATCAGATTTTAAAAAAACACTTTCTTTATAATAAAGAATTTTACCTTTCAATAAATTCCATTAAAAGGTACTATCAATCATGGAAAAACCTGTCATGGTGGTTTATGATATCATAAGAAGAATGCTATGAAATGAATTGATTAATCAATAAACTTTTCTCTGTCACAGTACTAGGTTCTGAAGATTGCAGTTCTGGTGAATTTGATGTCTTCAGGTCTTGGTTTACAGATACTAGAAGGGAGAAAAGAGTTCTCTGGGGTCTGTTTCATAAGGATGCCTACCTATTGGAGTGGATCTCAACCTTTTTGTTATTAACCTCCCACGTGACCTGCCTGTTAATACCATCACACTGGTGCCTAGTATTTCAACATATAAACTTGAGGAGGGGAGGAACTATCAATCCATAATAATATCATATTTGTGATAAACCAGCCTTGATTAGTAGAAAATTTCATGTAGTGGTTGTCAGAATATGCTTTTCACTGTTTTCTCCAATATAATATGTTTATTTTCATAGGTAAAGTGGCATTAGAATTCTCATTTTTGTATTATTGTTATGACCATGTTTTAGCGTCCTCTTTGTATGATAGAATTACACACTGATTGGTAAAAGAAATGCACTTACCTCGATAGTTTCTGAACATTTCTTATCCTTATACTGTTTTAAATCACTCTGCTTTTTTGAACTTACTTGCAGAAGCAAATAAATACAGACAATTTTAGAAATTATACAATACTTTATACATTTTTTACTACAATTTTCATCTTTAAATTTTTGGTAAATGGCAAATAAAATTGACGGACTTTCATCATTAATGTAAGCAAGTTCAAGTCTATCTGGTATTTAAAATTAACTTCATTTTCATTGTGTAAACATTTTAATTAGGAGCAGGTGTTTTCTATACCATCGAGGCAAATTTCTTTGCAATCATTTTGCTTTTTCTTGCTTGACTAGTTCTGCATAATTTGTGCATATATATCTGTATGTATGTATTATGATGTATGCATGTTTATAAATGAAAGTTCTCTCTGAACTGTATGCAACAGAGGACAGTACTTATGAGCTTTGGCCATGCCAAGGCCAAGGACCAAACAACTAAAGGTCACCCCTATGGCTAAAAGCCAGTCAAAATTATAGAGTAAGGAGTCTTAAACTATTTGTTTACCCTGCTTTTTTCTCTCAGAAACCCCTATAAAGTCTCTCACTTCTCCTATTCCAGTTCATTCTTCTGTGTCCTGGTCACCCCAGTACCTTTTTCACAAGTTCCTGTGTGATCAGGGAGTTCACATGTCTAATCATGTGAATGAAATCTACTTTGCTTCCTTGATCTTTTCTGGTTCCTCTTTCTCTTAGCACCACACAAAAAGAATTGAACATATTTGCAAAGGGGTATTTAATGCAAATTTTCCTTGAATCATTATGGTCATGGCCCTTTAATTTCTATATCTTCTCTATATTTTATCCATTCATAGCAGATGGGCAGCACACCAAAATAACACAGTACCAAACATCCTGACGTCTAGTTAGAGGACCCTGCTTTGTGGCTATTTTTCTTTTTATTGGACGTGGCGGATATACCGCGCAATTGTGCAAGTACAGTCGAGATAATAGCAATGCTGTCATTCTTTTTCTTCCTGCAAGAACTGAAACACCACAGCACCAATGAAAAGGAACAGTTTTGCATTAGACTTCTATGGTATAGATAGCAGAGTCATAGACATTATATGCCCAAAATTCTCACATTTATATAAAGCCATGTCTGAAAAACTACATGAAAAGCACATGTTTCCAAGTTTTTTGAGCAGTTGACTATATGTTGTAATTTAAACTGTGATTTACAAATGAAATCAATTTCACAAATATGTTGTATTATCATTTTATCATAAAGATGTACTGCTTATGTTCAAAGCCAGCAGTGAACAACTCCACCATTAGTGGCTCATCTAAACTGTAACAATTGGTTCATCATACTCAAATACTGTAAAAAATTAATAAGATCCTTTGGAATTTTATTTGGTAATAAAATAAATTACAAACAACAAGTCAAATTCTTAAACCTTTAACAAGCATGTTATTTTTTCATTTCTACAAAACTTTTATGCTATTTATTTCCTTTGGGTTTTAATTCTTTATATAAATTTTTTTCTTCTGTCTGTATAGCTTTTTCTTCCAATAATCAAATACAAAATTTCTATTAGAAGCAAATGCTCATTTTCTTCTTCCACTCACTCTGGCGCAATCGCACATAGTTGGCTTTAGTATAAAGCTCCTGGCTAGTTATTCAGCCACTCTCCCACACAGCTAGCTATTCACAATCAGGACAAATCCCTCAATTCAGTTTGATTCAATGCAACTCAATTCAAAGCAGCGCATTTCAACTCAGTTCAACTCATTCTACCGCATGTTAGTGCCAATTCTAATTCTGTTCTGTTTTTCTTTTCTTCCCTTTTATTTATTCATTTTCTTAGATGATGAAAGGATACCTGAGAAATAGATCTGGTAATCTGACCCATCACTCAACAGTCCTTTCTCGGGAGGGTGGATGTTTACAGTGAGGTGCCGCTTTCGACTATTTGCAGTTTTTTACACGCATCCTATTTATTAACTTGGTACTCTTTCCTTTAAGATTTTTATATTAATTTTCCATTTCCAGAGGTTACCCTTTCTTTGATCTATTCGGTGAACTTTTCATGTTGGTTTCCGATGATTGCATCTATTTGTTACCAAAATGCAATGATACAATCTGTCTTGGCAGAAAATTTTATTTCAAGATACTGTCTGTCAGCGTTTGTTCCATGTTAAGACCAAAAACTCGGTTACATCTTAGAATTTGTAAAATTCTACAACTTGTGACTTATTCTTGCCCTTGTACTCCCCACATCAACGTGAATACCTCTGGTCGTTTTAACCTTAATACTCTAACTTTTTGTCTGCTTGCTTGCTTGCTTTTTCTTTTTTCTTTTTCTTGCAAATGGAGAAGTTCTATTCATCATCATCATCATCATTTTTATTAAAAGTCAATTCGGGCAGTTTTTCTGTTATGGAAAACAGAATTTATCGTCAGCAAACTATCTGTGCTGTAGATAAGCAGTGACATCCATCCGGAGTCTGTGCTGGTCCCTTTCCTGTTGCTGTGATAAGAGAGGACATCTTTTTTTTTTTTTTTTTTTGACAGCGACTCGAGTCATCCTTGGATTCCCCAAGAATGCCCCCTTTATTGGGTTCAGGAACAGATTATATAGAGATAGCCACGCCCCAGCCAAACCCACCAGAAACCACTCTCCTGCCATCAGGAACTCCTTAAGGTCTCATGCTCAGAGCAGCTGTAGGCACTCAGATCAGGGGATTACAAGAAGTTCAGGATCTGGGGTCTCACTGCTCCCAACAGGTTACCACACTCAGGATGTTTTTTTCTAGCTCCATCCATTTGCACGTAAATTTCAAGATATCCTTTTTTTCTAATGAGTAGTACTCCATTGCATAAATATACCATGTTTCCTTTATCCATTCTTTGGTTGAGGGGCATCTAGGTTGTTTCCAGGTTCTGACCATTATATATAATGCTCATAACTACCTATCGAGGTTTATTTTGGGGTTAAGCACATTAAACCTCTCAGGGTTCAGAAAGGTTTGTTATATCAGGTGAAAACTGGCTAATTGGGCCTCAGGGTAAATGAAATAAATTAACTCACATAAATCTTTTCATCATGTTCTGTTTATTATTTTTTTGCTCTCTCTAATGCTCACGTTGTTCCTTATTCTCTGCTGTGTCTGTAGTTCTTGCTGGGCTTGCTGTTTCCCCTCCCATGAGGTTTTCAGTCTATGTAATCCACTCAGACCTAAACAGTGGTATCAACATGCATTTTAGAATAAAAATAAACAGTTAGACTCTTACAAAGTAATGCTTCAGGAATAGCTGACACACCCAGGAGGGGTCAGCTTCCATGGGGAAATACCTGAAGTTCCAAACCATTAGATAATATTACTTGACATCCCTGAACCCTGAATCACCCACTATTCTCAACCTCAATCTTTATTGTGATAACCAGCTTTCAGAATGCATAGACCTATTTGTCAATAAGGGCAGGCATGCTGTCTTCCTATCTTTTTGAAATTCCTACATGATCTATTAGCAAAAGTAATTTTGAGTTTTTTACTTTATGTAGCTCTATTATAACAAAGAGTGAAAAAGATGCTCAATCATACTACAAGGACATTTGTTTAACTGTGTTCATACAGCATTATTTAAGAGAGGACATCTTAAGAGTTGGTTTTGACTGACAGTTCCAAAGGACGAGATGTCCATAGCGGCAGGGAGAGCGTGGTGGTAAGAACTGGAAGCTAAGGGATCACATCTCAGTGGCACACCGGCCGAGAGGTTGGGCAGGAAGTAGGTTTAGAAAACAAACTCTCAAAGTACACTTCCAGTGCTATGCTTTTTCCAGCAAAGCTTCTAATCCTAAAATGACATAATCTTTCCAAACAGCGCCACCAACTGGAGAGAAAGAGTTAAAATACATGTGAGGTCTTATAGATTCAAACTGAAGGAGTTTTTAATCATTATATTTCCATTATTAATTAGCTTTTGATCCTGTCATGGCTCCTAAAGATTATTAGAACTACCAGTATAAAAAATTGCTACTAATCCTGTTCTGAACATTCTCTATAATGGGTCATATGCATATATTTGTATTTTATAAAAACTGATGAAGTATAAGCAATTTTCAAGAAATTACCAAGTATTAATTTAATGGAAGATGGTCATATTCCCCTGTACCAGGAGAGATGTTCCTTATTGTAAGTGTCTTCTCCTGTCACTTATCCTGTTAAACAAATGGAATTGTTGTCAACTAAGGATCTCTAGATTGTTCTGAGCATTTATTTTTTATTTCTCTTGCTATATCACATGCAGACTTGACTTATCAATTATGAAACACATAGAATCAAGCAGCCTCTCACTCAGAATTTCCATGACCTGTGTTCAGGAGCTATAACAGTGTCTATTAGCAGCCACCATGATGTCTTCAAACTGAAATTGAGTCATGCCAATTCTATCCAATATTGTTTATACCTGTTAAATTAAAACACAGTTTCTCACCATGACTAGTAATATTCTACAGAATCTGGACTTAACAACTTCTACATTCTTAGCTCTTTCTTCCTCCTCTTCTTTGTTTTTCTCTACCCTACATATGACAGAAAGCATGTGACATTCATATTTCTGCATCTGGCTGATTTCATTTTCTAAGATAAGCTCCAACTACTCATTTTCCTGGCCATGACATACTCTAATTTTTTTATAGGTCCACTGTGCACGTACCTCAATTGCTATCTGTAACCACTGGCAAACGTCCCGGCCAACAGTTCTCCTTGGCTGTGGTGAAGAAGGTGATATAAACTTATGAAGATCTCTCTAGCAAACTGACTTTTTATGTGATCGTTCCTGGGTTCTTTGTTCTTGTTGTTGTTACTGTCTGTTTGCTTCTTAGAAACTGCATACTTACTTTCCCTGTGACTGGACACATTTATCTCTCCAGCAATAGTACACAGGGCTCCTTTCTCAACACATCCTTGATAGCACTTGCTACTTTTTTGTCTTTTGTTTTTATAGTAGCCATTCAGGCCACAATAAGACAAAAATTCAGCAAGGCTCAATGTGTTTCCCTGAAGGCTAAAGACATTGAAAATTTTTTGGTTTTGGTTTTGTTTGTTTGTTTTTCCATGTATAAATCAAAGCCTGGACATGCCACAGGCAGGGTCAGAACTCTGTCAGTGAGCTACATATGCTTTCTCTGTTGTAAAGTGTCTATTCAAAGTATTTCCTCATTTGTTGATTGGATTACTCATTCTTTTAATGTGTGTTTTAGGTAGTCTCTGTCTTCACATGAACAGCTAGAAGAGCTTGCTATTCTGTAGGCTGCTTCATTCCCTTGTTTGTTCCCTGTGTTTTGCAGGTTTTTTTTCTTTTTTCATGTGACATGATCCCATTTGTTAATCTTAACGTTCCTTCTGAGTGATCCCCCAGACAGCTATTCAGGAAGTCATTGCCAATGACAATGTTTTGAAGACTTGCTTCTGCACTTTCCTGGAGTAGTTGGAAGTTCCTAGCCTCAAATTAAGGTCTTTGATCCACTTCATGTTGAATTGCACAGGCTGGGTTATATGGATCTGCTTTCAATGGTCTGCAAGGGCTCACCCAGTTCCTAGTTGATAGAGAAATGCAGTTATTATACTTCCAATATATGCTTTTGGCAGATGTGTCAGGAACCAAATAGCCATCTGTGTATGGTGGTTTTTTTTTCTGGGTCTTGTCTTCTATTCCCTTGATCAGAGGTCTATGTTTCATTTCTGTTTTCATGCCAATACCAGCTATTTTTGTTGCCATCTCTCTCTAGCATGTTTGAAGGCAGGTATGAGAATAACTCTGCATTGCACATTGCAATCCGGAATTGGTTTTGCTATTTGTGGCCTTCTGTGCACCCTCATGAACTTTGGGCTTGTCTTTACGAGTTCTGTGAAGAACACTGGATTGTGTGAGGATTTCACGGAATCTGTGGGTCACTACTGTCAGCACGGTGAGTGCCACACTCCTGCTGTTTCTTCTATCTTCTAATGTCTCCTTCATTTTTTTTCCTTGATGATTTAAGATTTTCACTGGGTATGGTCCTTCTTCTTGGTTGTATGTTTTCCTCAGTTTTGTTTGGCTATTATCATATTGAGGGTATTTTTAATGAGTCCCATTTCTTTCTCAGTGAGTGTACAGTAAGGCTACTGATTCCGGTGTGTTGATTTATCACCCTGCCATGCTGTTGAAGTTTCTCATCAGTACTTAGGGTCTTTTGCTGGATTTGTTAGGCCATTTGCTGTCTGTAGTCATGGGCTCTGTAAACAGGGATACTTGGATGTGTTCCCAGCCTTTGCAGCGCTCTTCTCTCTCACACCTGATTTCAACCGCCAGGATTTCTAGTTCTGTACTGAAGGAGAGTCGTGAAAAATGGAAAGCGGTCTCCTCCTTCCGCATGCAGAATATTGCTTTGCTCCCCCCCCCACGTGATGTCATGCTTTAACATTCAATGTTTTACTGACAAGCTGCTAATAACAAATTTGATGAAACTCAAATGACACATATAACTGTCATACCCACATTATATTCTACTACATTATTTAAAATAACAACTACATTTCATGTGGAAACAAGTCTTACACGTTTTGTCTGTTTAAGACTTGTTTTAAGAGAAGAGTTCTAGTGAGGGCCCAGTATCAGTATTGTAGCAGAAACCAGAGGCCTCGAATCATGCTCCGCAATGAGCACTTGCAACTAAAGATGCACAGACAGAGTTCACTGCGTGACTCACTAGTCACAGTACAGCTTCCATGATGAGATCCCTACCCCTATTTTAATTTTCTTTTTTTAATATTCCTTTAAAATTTTATCTGGGGGTGGCTGCAAGGGCAGAAGGTGGATACAAAGGGATAGGAAGTGAATGGGATCAGATGTACAATGAGAAAAACATAAAGAATAAATAAAAAGAAAGTAAAGAAAACACTTTGTGTAAGTTTATTTTTCTTTTTCACATTTGACTGAATTAAAGGAACTAACATAAAAAATATAAAATGTGGCACAAGTAGATGTAAGATTTTATATGTCATCATTAGTCTAACTCTAAACTCCCTTCCCATTCTGTCACGATGGCTATCACACTGAAGAAGATTTACAAAGAGGTCGCTAGGTAAATTCTCCAACTTGAAAGTTTAAGGGGATTTTACTTATGTTTATATTAATACAATAAAAATGCTTTCCTTTATTATTCTTTTCTAGTAAATTTACCCGTTATCCTAGAAAAGTAAACTTCTGATGAGTTTTTATTGGTGAAAAAATGTTTTTCCTTTTTTTTTTCTTGTTTAATTGAACTGAACAGACAAGCAGTATGCAGGAAAGCTTTCTTAGTAGCGTGTGTTTTGAGTGTCCTCTAGTGGTCAGTCAGTGAGTAGCACCCAGTGAATTTGAAATGTCTGTCTGGGAAAACTACAAGAAGGCAATCAGCTGCTGCGCCTCAGCCAGGAAATTGACTTTCAGAGAGGATAAGCAAATTGCCTCCCAAAGAATACTAAAGTTCAATTTTATATCACACTTTTACTTGAAAAATATTGAATTACATTGTGTACAAATCATAATAATTAACAAAAATAACTAACACTTAAATCAGCAGTTAGTATAGGATCCCTTCCTGGCAAATACGGAGTTGTGACTGCGGCCGGCCTCCGTCTCCTCTCTGCTTTTGTCTCTCCTGGGCTACAGTTAACCTTTCCTCATCAACCCTGACCCTTCCTCACACGCACAAAGACCTCTACTGGGATGACAGCTCAGCACTTCACGGCTCTGTCATTTATCTCCAACTTATAGTGGTTTCAAAGGTAGGCTTAGGAAGTGAAAGCTTGGGATCCGTTATGACAAATGCAACCATCGAGCGTTCATTTAGTGCACGATCTCAGCTTCCTTTAAAATGATGTGCTTGCTTCAAAAAGAAAATCCCTTCGTTTTTGATTGATAAGAGGAGGAATTTACAGTGGCTCCTCATACATTTGCTGTAGAAATGTGTTTTATGGGCAATCTTTACTCCTTTCTTTCTCATTGATTTAGAATTATGCTAAATGACATTTTAATTCCTTTTGCCTTGTGCTATTAACAAGGGAGTGTTTGTATCCCCAACATGTTAGTTTAGACTCTAAGAAAGTGAACATATATTTCCTTTAGTTTCCGAGAATTTATCACTCAGAATATTAGGTAAATAATAAATATGCTACATATAAAGCAATAAATATATTCGAAATGTTTCATCATTGGGTTGATAGTCTGTCCTGGAATTTCTTTCTCTACATTGGTATTTTTTACTACAGAAAACTGCAAAATAGAAAACTAAAAGCAATAGGAGAAGCTTACATACTGTATCTTTTAAGTAGCATATAAAATAATCTATTCTAAAAATATAGCTCACATTAGCATTTTCTAAATGTACTCCTTGATATTAATATTTCCTAAAGGAATAACTTAAGACTGACTTTTGATAGGTAAGATAATAACGAAAGCATAAAGTGAAGCACTTACACAAGATGAGATATAAAAATATGTAGGTTATTCTTAATATTCTAATACACTTTAGATTTTTATATATAAGTCAAAAATAGAACAATATGTATGTGATGTAAAAAAAATTATATGTACATTTTTACATCATCTCTTTCTGTTTTATTTTTATCTTGGTGATAATTATATATGTCTAGTTCCTACATCAAATTGTGTGTTAGGTACCCACTGCCTTATACCTTTGCACAAATGTCACCTCTGCTCATATCCCGGGCCTCGAAGGCTTGTTCTGAGTCTAGAAATTATTTCATTATTTATTGGCAGTTCTTCATCTGAATCCTAATATTAATGTGATAAAGAAGGAGATAAGAGTATACACAAACATGGAGAAAGGAGGGCTTGTGGTGTTCGGCGAGATCACTCAGCTGTGCTGTCAGTGAGGAGTACACCTGGCATGCGTTCTCATCACTGCTAAGTCTTGACCTCATTCAGCACTGCATGAATAAAAGGTAATTACAAATGAAAATCTGAGAATATTCTTTTGTAGCCTATAATCACATATGGTTTCTATATGTGTGTATGAACATATATGCATATCTGCATAATCCACATGTATTAAAAAACATCTGCTTTTAGAAAATATACTCACTTTATGCTCAGATTTCAGGTTCAGAAAGGCAAAACTCTGCATGGCATTCGTGTTTCCTTTATCACTGACAGTTGCCTCAGGAGATGACGTCAATCAACACTGGGAAAAATAAAACATACCAGGCTGTTGAGATAATTTCATTCAGGTCACTCTGAAAGAGAGATTGTTCATGAGGGAGAAACCTCTTAAGCAGGGGAATGAAAGCTTGGAGTTTCATAAAATAAAAGCTTGGCGAGCAAGAATGGAAATATATTAGTCACTCAGGAAAGATAATGGGTTCGAGCTCAAAGTGTCAGACGGGTGGTCGTTAGGACTGGCCGGCCTCACACTCATGGGCTGACCATACCTAGGAAGCAATGAACTGAGGAACTGGCCCAGCATAAAACCATAAATGTATTTAAAATATGAGCTTTTTAATTGTTTGAAAATTGTATATACCTGCACAGTGGATTTTTGTTTGTTTCATTGTTTTTATTGAGCTATACATTTTTCTCCACTCCCCTCTCTTCCTCACCTCTCCCCTTCTACCCTTTCGCATAATCCCCCATACTCCCAATTTACTCCAGAGATCTTGTCTTTTTTTCCTTCCAATGTAGAGCCATGTATGTCTCTCTTAGGGTCCTCTTTGTTGTCTATGTTCTCTAAGATTTTGGCCTGTAGGCTGTTTTTTTTTTTCTTGCTTTATGTCTATAAATCACTTAAGAGTTAGTACATATTATTTGTTTTTCTGAGTCTGGGTTACCTCAGGCAATATGATGTTTTCTAAATCCATCCATTTGCCACTAAATTTCAAGATTTCATTACTTTTTTACCGCTTATGTAGCCCGCCATTGTGCAAATGTGCCACATTTTCTGTATACATTCTTCTGTTGAGAGGCATCTAGGTTGTTTCTGTTTTCTTACTATTACAAATAAAGCTGCTATGAACATAGTTAAGAACAAATAATCTAACAAAAAATGGGGTACAGACCTAAACAGAAAACTCTCAGCAGACAAATCTCAAATGGCTGAAAGACACTGAAGGAAATGCTCAGCATCCTTATCCACCAGAGAAATGCAAATCAAAACAACTCTGAGATTCTACCTTACACCCGTCAGAATGGCCAAGATCAAAAATACTGATGACAACTTATGGAGAGGATGAGGGGAAAGGGGAACACTCCTCAGGACACACTCCTCCATTGCTGGTGGAAGTGCAAACTGGAACAGCCTCTTTGGATTTCAGTACGGCAATTTCTCCGAAAATTAGCAAGCAATCTACCTCAAGACCCAGCATTACCACTTTTGGGTACATACCCAAAGGATGATCAATCATAGTGCAGTATGTTTTGATCAAGTTCATCCCTATTCCCTCTATTCTTTTCTGATTATTTTCTCTAATTCTACTGTGCAGTCCTTGAGGGAGTGGAACTATGCAGATGACAGCATTGTGTCACAATGCCAGGATGGCACACCTGGCGGAAAGAAGGAAGGGTGGGGTGATATAAATCTATTGCATATTCCAGCCCCAAAGGTTCAAACAAGCTTCAACACTGCCAGTACCTTACCATAGTCTTTATTGGTGTAAAAATGTTCTCAATTTCAGGAAAATCCCATTGCTGAAACCTTTTGGGTGCTATAATTTTTCCAATTAATTTGCCAAGACAGACATTTTGACAAACATTCTTACTTTTTTCTATATTACCTTAATTTGTTCAAATATGCACTATGTTACAACTTAAACAGAATTGCTGTCAAAAATAGCCAAGTCCATCAATGAAGTCAAAAGAAGTCTGGGATTTAAAAAGAGAAATTTGATTACCGGTAACATATTCATAAGCATTGTAGCAAAGAAAATAGGCCAGGAGACAGGAGAGAGCCTGAAAATTCCTGCAGCCAAAAGCGTAATAAAAGGCAGCATAAAGCATTTGTCTCTAAAGCTTTCTGGGAAAATGGTAAGTGTGAGGTTTCACCTCCTATAGTGATATAAAATACTTATATATCAGTAATATATTAAATTTTTTAACTGCTGAAAATCTCTTGGAGATCTGAAACAAATTTTATTTCAGAATTGCCATTTTTCTTTTGAAACACAAAAGAGCACAGCAGTAACTCCCCAAGCTCATGTTTCCTCTTTCCCAGCTATCAACACCCTCAAGTCACTTCTGCTTTTGAAAACAATACATAACCAAGTCTGTGTCTTATTCAGTTGTAATTGGAAAATCGCTTCATCACCCAGGTGTGAGAGAGCTTGTTCCCAGAGAGACAGATGGGGGACTGTGAGGAATCTGCCCTGCAGCTCTTTCCTGTGTCCTGTACCCTGGGGATGCAGCTCACAGCCAGATGGAAAGAGCATAAGCTCCCTCACAGGGCTCAGGGACTTCCTACTCTTCCTCCCATAGATATAATTCTTGCTGATTCTACTTTCATCAAGAGCTCCAGATGCTGAAAGCCATGACCTTGGAAAGAACTTCACTGATGGTTAGAACAGAAGGTTTAAAACAAAATAAAACAAAAAACCCATAAATATGAATAAATGAAGGAGAAGGAATACCAAAAGAACAAAAAAAGAAGAAATATGAATAAATGAAAGAGGGTTCATATCAAAGGAACCACAGGACAGAGCACAAAGAAAATGAAAGAAAGAAAGAAAGAAAGAAAGAAAGAAAGAAGAAAGAAAGAAAGAAAGAAAGAAAGAAAGAAAGAAAGAAAGGAAGGAAGGAAGGAAGGAAGGAAGGGGGAGGAAGGGAGGGAGGGAGGGAGGGAGAGAGGGAGGGAGGGAGGGAGGGAGGGAGGGAGGGAAGGAGGAAATATTTATAAAGGGGGTAGAAAAGAAGAAAACGACATTGAGAGTGTCATATGTCATATATGTGTGTTTACATGTGCGTGCATGTGTGTGTGTGTATACCATTTTGTTATAAGACTTGAAGAATTGAATCACCATATTTTCTAGTATTTTATAAGAAATAATTTGTGGAATTTTACTTAGGAAAATAAATCTACATAATTACTATTTTTAAAATGTATAATTCTCTTAGCGATTGTATAATACCCAATCTCCCCATTTCCTCTCTCCCACTATATTGCAAGTAGAAAACTATTAATTATTTTTATGCCATTCTTCTGGTGCCTGTGTACAAGTGTACACAAATGTAGAGCTGCATTATCTAGTAAAGCTCTTTCCTAATAGTGACTCCCTTCTCCTGTTGTTCAGGAACTGCTGACAGGACACACTATTATCTTCTCAATTTCATCTTTTGCTTCTTTCCTCCTTATAGGAGAAAAACATCTGTATTCCTTGGAGAGCATGGGTTGTTAGAGCAGAGCTCTGGTCTTTAGGCCTATTAAAAAGTATTTACTCTTTCTTGTTTCTTTTTTCCTGCATCCACTGTTTATTATGTAGGACAGCAATGCTTTAGGAAGTCTACACCCCTCATAGTACTCTATTAATTCAATATTTAGTCAACATATGTTTGTCAAGGTTCTTTCCTATGTCAGCTAATGTATTTAGCAGTTGGCATTTTAAAAATAAAAAGAAAAGGCCTTTCAATAAGAAAATCATCTAATGCTGCTCTTCAAACTGGTTTTTCGTTGTTCTAGAGACTTTTAAAATGGAGTATACAAATGTTACACAGATGTTGGGGGCAATTTTGTAGATGGAAACTACTCATTCATTGCTGGTCACCCAGACCCAAATAATCACATACAAACTATATTAATTACTAACTGATTGGCCAATATCTTAGGCATATTTTTAGCTAGCCCTTACATCCCAAATTAATCCATTTGTAATAATCTACGTATGACCACAAGGTTGTGGCCTGCCGGTAAGATTCCGGAGTCCTTCTCCTTCAGTAGCTACATGATGTCTCTTTGACTTTGCCTACTCTTTCTCTATATCTCTGTTTGGATTTCCCATTGGCTGAAAAAGCTTTATTCATTATCCAATAAAAACAACACATACAGAAAGACATCACACAGGTACATGTACTTTCTAAAATAACTCCATGTTTATATGTGAAATTTACTCTCATGGCTAGCTAAACCATGAAGCAAAAAATTTAAATGAAAACTGAATTGCATAGCATATCTGAAAACATTCACTTTAAACATGAAAAAAAAATACTTTAAGTACAAAGTCTTCATTTTTGTTTGAAAAAACACTGGGGAAGTATTAAAAATTATGGAATTCAAAAAATGAGAAAGGGAAAGATATAATATGGAATGTAGGAAGAAGTTTCATATGGGAAATTTTCAAAAAATGCAAATGTAATGAGTGGAACTAGAAAAAATCAACTTGAATGTGGTATTCCAAACAAAGAAAAAGAAATATGGTATATATTCACTTATAATTGGATATTAGCCACTAAGTCAATGACAACCAAACTAAAATCCATAGAAGAAAAGAAGTTAGGTACAGAGTAAGGGCCACTATTCAATGATAACCAAGCTAAAATTCATAGAACAGAGGAGGATGAGGATGAGGAGGAAGAACAAGAAAGGGAAGAAGAAAACGAACAAGATAAAATAACATGAGTCCTTATGACACTTTGCTATACTCATAGATTAATGCCCTACTCGGCCATCATCTGAGAAGTTTCCTCCTGGGAACAAATACAGAAACCCACAGTCAAACATTGTACATCACAACACTCAGTCCTAAATGGAATGTCTCCATCAAACTCCTCCCCTCAGGGCTTAGGGACCCCTACAGAGGAAGAGACAAAAGGAGTGTAGGAGCCAGAGGATACAGAGGAAGGACACTGAGAAAACATGGTCCTCTAAATCAACATGATCAATACACATAAAAACTCAGAACCCAAGGCAGCATGGAAAGGCCTGTACAGGTTTGTTCAAGATGGGGTCCTAGAGCTGAAAGGAGAAGTAGACACACGCTCCATCCCTAACCCAGAATCTGTCTCCAGCTGATGATCACTTGCAAATGAAAACATAGTTTGCTACAAGGGAGTCCCATGGGTAGGCTACATGCCCAACAGAAAATGAACTCAGGGACTTCTTTGGAGGTTTCTTGTCTTTGTCTTATAATGCCATGGCAGGGCTCTTCTTGCTGTTGTTTAATTTTATTTTATCATTTTATTTTTAATATCATATATATTCATATATATGTATTTCTTCTCTCTTTTTACTTTACCAATCTTTTGCATTATGTTTCACCATTTAGTGATTTTGTGGAATTCCTAAGAGCGAAAACAGGTAAGTTTTCATTTCTTATACTATCTCTTGGACTCTTTTCCTTCTGTTGGTTTGTTTTGTCCAATTCCTATGTGCTAGTTTTTGTTTTATCTGATTACATTATATTATATTTTTATCCCATAGAAGTCTTTTAATGTTTTTCCAAAAGAGATACAAAAATGGAGTGGATCCAGATGAAAAAGTGGGTAGAGAAGCTGAGAGGAAGGGAAACCATAATTGGGAATATGTTGTGTACAGAAATATATATTTTCAATAAAAGAAAAGGTACAGAATCTTTCCTTATATCTGACTCATTCTGAGCAGAATCGTTGACTTCCTAAGTCACTACCTTTCTAAATCTATGGAAAGTGAGGAGCATTACTACTACAAAGGTCAAAGCCTACCCAAAGTCATTTCTGACTTACAGACTGACAAAACGGTGTACAATTTTACTAAAGTGGGAGATATAAAAACCACTCCGTGAAAGACTAACACTGCAAAGATTAGTAACTAGAGTAGCTAGCATGAAGTCATCAGTGTCTGGTAGGTCAGTTTTAATGACCCAAGCACTTCACTGGCTGAAACGATAGGACTGTCATGATTTCATGTTGCACTAAGTTTTGAAAAATTACATGATTTTGTTCTCCCTTATGGATGAATAAAGCTTATTTGTTTATGTAAAGTACATTTTCCTCATCTATTTGTCTATTGATGGTCAACTGGGCTGATCACAAAACCTGGCTATTATGAATTTACTGCAACAATCAGAGATAAGTAAGTATATTTATTGTATGTGAACAGAGTCCCTCAGGTATGTAATTAGGTGTGGTATAACTAGGTCATATACTAGCTGAATATGAGTTTTATAAAGGAACTTCAATAAAGATTTCTTTTGCCTGAACTAATTTATGTCCCAACCAACATTCCCACCACCAATGAGTTTCCCCCCACTATCTTTGCCGACATGGATTGTTTGTTGTTTTGTTTACAAGAGCCTTTCTCAGTGAGATGAAGTAACTCTCAGTGTCGCTTTAATTTAACTTCTCTGATGACCATAGAAGTTGTTGAACATTTTTCCAGATGCTTACTGGCCATTTATACATCTTTTGAAAACTCTGATTATCTCATTAACTCATTTCTTATTGCTTGGTTTTCTGCTATTGTTTTTTTCAGTTCTTATGTATGTTTTAGCTATTAATTCTCTGTGAGATATGTAGCAATCTATAGGATGTGTATTTTTTGAGTTGATTGTCTTCTTGTTGTTCAAAAGCTCTTTAAATTCATGTGTCAATTTGTTAGGTTTTCTCTGTTGAGGTAGTAAAGAAGCAAGAAGGGTGTCTTAGTTTTCTTTCCCGAGGCTGTGATTAAAAGCCATGACAAATGCAACTCAGGGGAGAAAGGTTTCATTTACATTCCCAGCTCCAGGTTCCAGTCCACCATAGTGAGAATATCAAAGCAGAAAGAGCTTGAGATGTTTGGTGACGTAACACATTAAAAGGCAGAATGCAAACAATGCCTGCATGGATGTGCTCAATTTATTTTCTCCGTTCACACAATTTATGGTTCTCTGCCTAGGTAATTCAAATGTGGCTGAATCTTTCCTTCTTGATTAATATAATCAATATAATCCTTCCCAGACATTCCCAAAGGCCGCTTGGATCAATATTCTCTCTGAGACTCTTCCCAAGTGATATTTGTCAAGTTGACAAAAGATATTATGGTGTGTTCTTAAATATTAGATACTAAGTTTGGGAATGGAAACAAATTAAACAGAGAAAACTAGTTATTGGTTTAAAGAAACAGACAAAAATAGAAGATAGAAACATGAACAGAAGTGGGGAACCAAAAGTATAGAGGAAGGAGATACAGCAGCTTCACGAGAAGTTAGAAAGAGAAGAGAAAAATGTGAACAGATGTGGTCAGACAACCTAAGACACTGGAAAGGGCAAGGCAGAAGAAAGTTCAGCCCCACACCGGCTTGTATTTGGGGTAAAGTCTATCTAAATGAGAGAGAGAGAGAGAGAGAGAGAGAGAGAGAGAGAGAGAGAGAGAGAGAGAGAGAGAGAGAGAGAGAGAGAGAAATTGAAAGCAATCCACAAAAACTGAAATTTGATATGAAATAAGGGATGAACTGAGAAGAGAGAATAGGACGGCCCAGACTGTCTCTATTCGGTCATCCTCCTCCTGAGTTCAAGCGATAATTTCTCTCTATGCACACTTGAATTGTGCAGTGCCAAGCCTGGGTCTATGTGTTATCAGGACAGCCATAAACAGAAGGTTTAAGAGATTAAAATAAGGATGTGTAATATAATTTGGATTATCTGAAAGTAAACAAATCCTAGATGTGAAATTTATTACATGTAAGAATTTAAGTAAATATCTACTTTCCAATTAAGATTGTTTTCAATTTTTTACTGTTTTTATTGAGCTATACATTTTTTCCACTCCCCTGCCTTTTTCCTGTCTCCCCTTTCTACCCTCTCCTGTGACTCCCATGCTCTCATCTACTCAGGAGACTTTGTCCTTTTTACCTTCCATGTATGCCTTTCTTATCCTCCTCTTTGTCGTCTAGTTTCTCTGGGTTTGTGGCCTATAGACTGGTTTTTCTTTGCTTTATATCTATAAGCCACTTATGAGAGAATACATATTGTACTTGTCTTTCTGGATCTGGGTTACCTCACTCAATATGGTTTTTTTTTTTTTTTTTGTAGATCCATCCATTTGCCTGCAAATTTCAAGATGTCCTTATTTTTTACCACTGTGTAAATGTCTTCGGTCGAGGGGCGTCTAGGTTGTTTCCAGGTTCTTGCTATTACAAATAATGCTGTCATGAAGACAGTTGAGCAAATGTCCTAGTGGTATGATTGAGTGCCTTTCAGATATATATCCAACAGTGGTATTGCTAGATCTTGAGGTAGATTGTGTCCTAATTTTCTGCAAAATCACCTTACTGATTTCCAAAGTGGCTACAAAAATTTGTACTCCCACCAGCAATAAAAAAGTGTTCACCTTACCCCACATCCTCTCTAGCATAAGCTGTCAGTGTTTCTGAACTTTGCCATTCTGACAAATGTAAAATGGAATCTCAGGATTAGTTTGATTTGCATTTCTCTGATGCTAAGGGTGCTGAGCATTTCCTTAAGTGTCTTTCAGCCCTTTGAGATTAGTCTGCTATTGATTTAACATAAACTTTTAAACTTTGGACATTAACAGGAGTATTCCAAACTATTGCTTTGAAATTACTGCAAAGTACATACATTTGTTATAAGGTTATTAAACATGAAGTGTAATGAAACGTCTTCTATATCTTCTATTATATCAGTATGATTTTGCATGTCTAAATAAGATGCTACAAAAGAGAAAAGATAAAGAATTTAAATTATGCACAGAATAACAGTGTCCAGGATTTAAAAAACAGCCCTTTTCTTCTTTCTTCAATAGCTAAAATTAAATTTCTGGGATAAGAAATTAGATTTTATTATACTAGCTATATTTAAATATTTAAGATCTCATTGAGGATTGATTGGAACAGGTTGGATAAAATAAATTAGGTCTTTTCAGCCTGAGGCCATTAAAGCAATTCAGTGCAGGACGAAGTGAGATGGGCCTTCATGAATTAACCTCTACAATATCTGCTGGATTTTTCTAGTCCTGGCTAAAGTGCATTCCTGTGTACTTCCACTTAAGTCATCTGCCGATCTTAATGCTATCCCCTAAGGAGGAAACTTGCCAGAGCTATTTCTCATTTAATTTGCAAGGACATCCTGTTTAGGTACTTATCAAAAGAACAGAATAGTTGATGCCAAATAACACAAACTCTTCTTTAGAGCACTTAACCGGCTGGCCTGAAGTAACAGCCTTCATTTAAAGGGAACTGTAGCTTCCTTCCTATAATTTAGTAGATACTCAGAAAATATGACTTTGAAGACTAATTTTTTAAATATTTGTAGCTTGTTTTAAATAGTCTAAAGGATTTCTGGGGCAATATTGCTAAACCTTCTAGAATAGTGAATAATGCTATATAGTTCAAAAGAAACAGGAATATTTCAATTCAACCATAAGATAAATTTATGTATTTGAATAAGTAATACTTGAAAATAAAGTACTTATTTTTAATTGTAATTGTCATGCATGATTAGTGATAAGAAAACTACATTGTACTTATTTTATTACATAATCATTCTATGTGATTTAATTTAATAATTTAATGCAGATAATCACATTTCCAATTTTCAATACCCCTGCTATAATATGTCTTATAGTATAAATATAGGTAAATTTTGATTCTGAAGATAATTTTACTTGAAAGACAAAATGGTGGAATTATCTCTACTGGACTGAAATGTGACTATGAACTGCAGTTGTAATTTACAATTTCTGTTGGTCAGTAACCTCACAACAGAGCTCCTTTCTGCTCTGTGTTTGCTCTCTGGAGTAATGTGCACCAACTAGGTGACATCACGAGTGTTATGATGGCGGGGAAGTCCCTCCTCTGAAGAAATGTTGAAGTTCATGAGGACCTAGAGGAAGAACAGTTAAGTGAAAATACCAATAACAGGACATTTTAAGTCTCAGTTGCAAAGAACAGATCTATTCTGTACATTAACAACCTGTTGTCCTTTAAACTGCTGTTCAGCTGCCTTCTAAACCACCCCCTCCCCCACCAAAAAGCAAAGAAATCCTAAATCTCAGTCCTCTGGCAAGACCCACTTGGTTATTTATTGAACACCATGTCACACATCTTGAAGATCTTCTACAATGGTTTAGAAATGAAAAACAAGTATTATTTTTTTTAAGTAAAGCAAAACTGGAATTGAAATAGTAAGTTTCATTTATTGTTTTCACATTTATGGTTTCCTTTAAATCTCTTTCTTTTTTTACTTTTAAAATCTTTTGTTGTTGTTGTTGCTGTTGTTGTTGTTGTTTTTGTTTTTTGGACAAGATTTCTCCTTGTAACAGCTCTGGCTGTCCTGGAACTAACTCAGTAGACCAGGCTGGCCTCGAACTCACAGAGATCTGCCTGCCTCTGTTTCCCAAGTGCTCAGAGTAAAGGCATGTGTCACCATGCCCATCTTAAACATTTTTTAATGAAAATAGATATTTGTCTACAATACATTCTTATTGTGACTTCTCTTCTCCCTTCTGCTAGGTCCTCTCTACATCCTCAGTCACCCACCCTTTGTTGTTCTTTCTCTTTAGAAAACAAACATGCATCTACAAAATATGAAGAAAGAAAGATTAAGTAATATAAAATAAAAGCAAGCAAACTTTACTAGGACAAAACAAATAAACAGAAAAAAGCTAACAATAAAAACACAAGAAAAAGATGTAAACACAGAGACATATACACACAGAAATTTTATAAAAATGCAAAATCAGAAACCAAACTATGTAGATAAAAACCTGTAGGATTAAAAGCAGTAGAGTAGACAAATAAGACATTGCCTTGGACATTATTGTAAAGACCCATAAAAATATTTGGTGGGACAATAGCAATTTAAGGTAGAAAATTACATAGCACTTTATAAAATGTTGCCCACCCTGCCATGGCCATTATTTATGATCTCTACTAAATCTTTATAATGCCGCAGAATGAAACTGCTATTGTCTTAGCTATTCTAGGCATTCTGTGTATGTTCCTATCAATTGCCCCTTTGAACCTCTCCCCATAGGCCTGATGTTTACAGTTGCTGAAGGATGCTAAGATGCTATTAATGATTAGTAGACCAGAAGCACACACTGAATGGGGCTCAGGGCCTAGGAAAGGTCCCAATACTGACATTCTCCCTACTTCAGGGCAATTAGTTTATTACATACAGGGTAGAAAATCAGAACCCAAAAGACTCTAGCCAAACTACTCTTTAATGTCATCAGAAATTACAAATGATCCTTTGCTTTTTTTGTCATTATCTGAATAATATATAACTGCCCCTCCACTTTTGCACTTAATTCTACTGCAAAAATGTTGGTTTCCCTGCCTATACTTTCTGCCTGGATACTGACCAATCAGCATTTCATTAAACCAATATGAGTGACAAATATTTACAGTGTACAAGAGCATTATCATACAGCAATGGTTAGTGAGACATTTCATGTAATAATTTTATGTAAGTGATGCAAATCTCTGAACAATTAACAGCAATACTGATGATGAACAACAATGATGGACTATGAGGAAGTGATAAGCCATTTGTTTAAAACAAGAGGTCTAACATTTTGTCACACATAGACTAATAAAGTTGATAGACTATTGTTGGTAAAAAGTAAAAACTTTTTACATTAATTAACTTATAATGTATCTAGATCATTTACCTAAACATTTTAGGATGATTGTTCCTTTGCACAGAGTAGGGAATTTCTTGGATTCGTAGAAAAAAAAATACATAACAATGACTATACTCACTGAGTTTCCTATCACTGTGATATCATCTGTTATGTTTCTTGATGTCATATGACATGTTTCAAGGATTTTTTCTCCTACATGCAACTGAAAATAATGTTTTGATGTGAATAGATGTGTTACTTTACTTATCACAAAGTGGAGTAATCCTTCTGTACACTGTGAAGATGTTTCTTTGCCAAGACAAGTTCTGATTGATTTAATAAAATGCTGACTGGCTAATAGTTAGGTAGGAAGAAGTGAGGTGGTATAGCCCAATTGAGAGGACACTGGGAAGAAGAATGGTGAGATGGGTAGGTACATAAGAAATATAGGTTAATTTAAGATATAAGAGCTAGTTAGTAAAAAGGCTAAGCTATCAATCAAATATTGTAATTAATATTAAGTCTCTGTGTGGTTATTTGGGAGCCAGCTGGCAGGACAGAGCTGATCAGAGGTCCTCACAAGAATCTCCACTTATATATTAGAAAAAATACACTTAAAGATTTCTCTGGGTTGAAAATTTCTTCCCCTATGTTTCAGGTAAAAATGTTGGTGAAGTCAGCTATGATCCCTTTGATTTATGTGACAATGTTGTGAAATACACACAGATGGTGTTTATATATTTTACAAAAGATCAAATGCATTTTTGTTTAATGAAAATGATTTAGCCAACTAAGTAAATAGAAGCTTTGAGCCTGCATTCTCTCATGAGCAAGCATGTTTTCCATTGCTAGCCAACACTATATCACATTCAATACTAGACAATGTCAAAAATAAGTTTTGATAAAATGATAATGGTTGAAGTTGGAAGTATGAATAAATAAAAAATAGTTCATATTTTTATGATGCAAATTTTTGGAGAGTTATTGATGATATGGTTTAAATGTATTACAAATAGCTGCTTAAGGATTCAGTAAGTCAACCCACCATCCATGGGTTCACACCACAAGAACTGGCAAGAGCTATGCCAATGCTGTTTTAGAGCATTTCCTAACTAGCATACCACTGTACTAACATCTGCTGGATCCTTTTCTTTCCTGCCAATGTCTTATTGTAGTGTCTGCTTTTGTATTTTTTTTCTAATTATTTTTTTAAGAAAGAAATGGAATGACAGAAAGAAAAAAGATTGGAAGAAGATAAGTCAACCATGCCATATCTAAATGTTTTTTTAAAAGGCATTTAAACTAAACAGAATTAAATTTTTTCTTTTATATATATAAAAGATAGAAAGTGCTCCTTCTTACAAGGTATAGAACTTAAATAATTTGAAAATATCTAAATTTTTACATGCCATTTTTTATTGAATTCTAACATAAATATTTTTTCATAATTTAGCATTGATTGTTAGAAGAATCCGCTAGTTTCATTCCCGGCTGCTCAGCCCTGAAATAACCACACAGATACTGTATTAATTAAATCACTGTTTGGCCCATTAGCTCTAATTTCTTATTGGCTAACTCTTACATATTAATTTAGCCCATTTCTATTAATCTGTGTGTCATGGCAGTGGCTTACCAGGTAATGTTCCCAGCATTTATCTCTGGTGGCTCCATGGTTTCTCTCTCTGCACCTTCCTTCTCCCAGCATTCAATCTAGTTTTCCCCTCTTACCTAAGTTCTGCCTTATCAACAAGCCAAGACAATTTCTTTATTCATTAACCAATAAAAGCAACACAAAGACAGAAAGACCTCCCACACCAAATGATTTTCATCATTAATATTTTAAAGTAAGTCAGATAGCATAATATTTTTTGAAGATTTTGAAATTAACATAGATAGCTGTATAAATAATTGCCTATCCTTTTTGAATTTTACTGTATATAAATGATAGCTCTACATATCTGCTTATTTTCTACAATTTTTATTATTTTGTTTTCATAAAACCATGATGCTATGTGTTTGTGCATGTTCTGACAGATTTTTCTTAGAAACAGAAAGGGAAATGTTTGAAAGGCTGTGCTTATGTCAGCTCCTCAGTTCTCACATATATCTTCTCTGAATAAATAAACCATTCTGTCTTGTCCATTACTCACACAGGCCCTTGACAAGGTTTGCATTCATATGTCTATGAGAGCACAATAGGCCAGAAGCTTTAAACTCTTTATCCAAATTAAAAAAAAATCAGAAACAACACTGTTTTTCTAAAATCATGCCATAAGCCTTTGGGCTGTTTTCATTTCCGTAAACTGACTCATAAATCTAAAAGCTAAAGATGCCATCTCTTTCAAGATAAAAACATTACTCCTCAGTATCTATACATTCCTTGCTGCAAAATGCCTATGGGAAAATGTTGATGCCTTCTGGGTTAAAAGCAGGGGTTTTAAAATCTCCTGAAGCTTTAGGCTAAAAGGAGAAAGGTTCTACATACACACGAGATATTTATTAGCCAGTTAAGTTTAGCTCATTAAGTAGCTTTCCACTTCTATATGAAATATTGATCAACTTCCCTTCACATTTTTATTTCCAACTTACAGACAGTGAGCATGGCCCAGAAATGAATCAATCTTTGGAGTGCAGGAAGAGATAAGTGTCTTTCATTTCATTCCACAAGTACAGTCTTTAGAGCCAAGAGAAGCTACCGAGAAAATAAAGGAGTAGAGGATGGGAAAATGGTAGACCTTTAGAGAAATGGTGGAAACAAAATCTGTTCCTGCTTCCTGGGGAATTGGCATGAAAGGAAACTGGAAGAAAATTCACGTTCTTAAAAATATTCTAGAGGCTGTAAATTAAAGAGTTTCAACCAAATCTGACTGGAGGATAAACTTAAGAACTATTGAGCATAGCTGAGCATGGCAACACACAGCTTTTAAGCCCAGCACTTGGGGGAAAAGGGAAGTCAAACCTCTGAGTTCAAGGCCAGCCTGGTCTACAGAGACAATTCCATTGTCAGAGAGGACAACACAGAGAAACCATGTCTTGAAAAAAAAAAAAAGCAAGAAAAAAACAAAACAACAAAAAACTATTGAACACCTAGGCCCATAGAGAATAAGAAAAACTGGCTCCAGCAGGCCAAGGTCTATAGACCATCTCATACCATCTAATGTTGATGAATAATGGAGCCTGATTATTCTATTATTCTACCAGTTAGCACTGTCCATCAGTAAACATCTAACTGTACTTAACTCACCCAGAAAAAACAGCAGCTTGACTTTCCTTTGATACTCTGCATGCTAGATTACCCTTATCTTTTCCTTAAATGTCTTTGCATTACGGACAAAAAATAAGATGAAGCTTTATTACTCTATTTGTGTATGTATGGATTAAGAAGACACCAACTTGCTTCATCGATAGGACAGTGGGAAGATAAGCCCAATTTTAAAATGTGTCTGTATGTTTTCCTCTCTCTTTATTCAACCATCACCTGGAAAGCGAGTTTATATAAAACAAAATATTGCCTATATAACTGCAAAATTACCTCAGATGTACTTACATGCAAGAAATTAGATAATGTAAGTGGGAGAGATAAAGGAAATATGTATTTCTAGATGCATCTCCTTAATTATGGCATCTACAAGAAACTGCTAATTAGGACATTGTATACATGGCCTTACTTAAATCCCTTGCCTAAGTTTAGACAATTGCCTCACTTCAAAATCGCTGAAGGAGACCGGGTGGTGCTGGCGCACACCTATAATACTAGCACTCAGGAAACAGATGCAGGGGAATCTCTGAGTCTGAGGCCAGAGGGTCTATGGAGGGGTTCCAGGACATTTGGGAATACACAGAGAAACACTGTCTCAAAATACAAAGCAAACAAAATACAAAGCAATACAAAATACAAAGCAATTTAAAAATGCCAAGAAGTTGTTAGGTGATGCTAAGCTGTAAGATCCTTAACAACTTTTAAGTAAAACACCATCCATACATGATTTAAGAAGTAGTCTTATACAGAAAAGTAGCAATTTTTAATGTTAGGTTTCTATCATTTAAGTTTGAAAAACCAAAATCAGTATATTTACTTTATATTACATGATTTTAGAAAGTATGACATTTGAAAGTTAGGCCAAAACTACTTAGACAAATGGAAGGCATGTGTTTTTAATGAATTATAAGAAAGCAACACTTGTAGAAACAACATACTGAGATATTGGTGGTTAGAGCAGTTTTAAACGAACAACATGCCCTGTATCCTGTGCAGTATTTCTTGACTTAGTCTAAGAATTATAGTGGAATATTCCATCTGCCCACATGTCTTGAACTAGTCACTTCCTGCTGTTTGCTGGATCCAGAAGCCAAGGACATTCAGCTTCTTGTCTTTGTCATATATCTGCTCAGGAGTGCAATGTAAGCTGACTTTACTCCTCACGACCGCGAGGTAAATTACTAGAGCTGCTTTCCCAAAAGACGTTAGCAGCAGCACATGTGTTTAAATGGATTCAACGTTGTCTTGAGACTTTTCAAATAACTTGAGAGCAATCAAATGGACTGCACACATGGACCATAAGTTAGTGTACTTTTTTAAAGAGAGAACATTGTTGGCCAGAATCTATAAATTGCTGTGATTTAATTTTTTTAGTAAAGTTACATTTCCTTACTTCATTTAGGATTGGATAAAATTTATTTCACTCTATATTCTTTCCAGAATCTGTCACGTCAATGTTACTATTAACAATGCAACGTTTCAAAGCATGTGAACAAGAACTTTCAGTAGATTGTGCCCAGACTGCCTGCATAACTTACTTCTCTATCTTTTTTGATAAATGTAGTAGTAGCTTACAAATGTATAATAGAGATCAACTTCATAGTCAGAATAGACGTAATTTATAAATAATGCATTAGTCTGTTATGTTTTTATATATACTTTGCTTTGATAAAATGATACAATATTTGGAAGTTTTTCTGTACAGTGACTTTATCCATGTTTTTATCTAAGAAATACACTTTGGTTGGAATTTTAAAAAATGTATCTCTATAGATGTAATACAACTTTATCATTTATTGTGATCTGTGCAGAGGCATCATACCTTCATTCTATCACAAACTGAACTTCTTAAGGATCCCATCACTCATCCCTTTGAGCCTCTTAGAGAACTATTAATTTTATTGGCCCATTTATTGTTTGGCTATTTCAGCTTAGTTCTTTATATATTCTGTATACTATTCTTTGTGTGATCTATAGTTAGAGAATACTTTTCTCCTATTCTGTATGTCTTCCCTTTACCAAATTATTTCCTGTGGCATGAAAAATCCTTTTAATTTATGTAGTTGAATTTGTTTTATTTAATGAGATACTGCAATAATTTTCAGAAAGTTTTTGTTGATATATAAATCTTGAAGTTTTTTCCATATGTTTTCCTCTAATATTTTTAGAATTTTAGGTCTTATCTAAGTTTTTCATTCATTTTTGTTGTTGTTGTTGTTTTGGTTGATTGTTTTTGCGACAAGGTCTCTCTATGTAGTCATGCAACTCATTACGTAGAAAAGATTAGGCTTGAACTCACAGACAGAGATTCTCCTGCCTCTGCCTACTGAGTTCTGGAATTAAAGGCATTTGCCACTATACTTGGCATTAACCCATTTTAAAGTGATGTTTTTACAGAGTGAGATTTAAGAGTTTAGAGCCATTCTTTTATAAGTAGAAGGTTAAATTACTTTTAGCTAAAGTGTCTTTTACCTAATGTATGCTTGTTTTTGTTTAACTGTATAATTGTGCATTTGCATATGATTATATATACAATATATAATAATATATAATATATAATTATAATTGAATAACTGTATAATTGTCAAAAAGGTGACTATAGCTTATGTGGTTTAGTTTGGGTCTTGATGTGGGATATCCTTCTTTATATGTGATGCTTTTATTGGTTAATGAATAAAGCTGCTTTGGCCAGTGACTTGGTAGAGCAAAGTAGGCAAGAAATCTGAACAGAGATGTAAAGAAAAAGTAGGCAGAGTCAGAGATGCCATGTAGCTTCTGAAGGAGACAGGTGCAGGAAACTTACCTGTGGGCCACAGCCCCAGGGTGATACATAGGTTAATAGAAATGAGTTAATATAAGATGTAAGAGCTAGCTAAGAATATGCGTAAGCTATTGGCCAAACATTGTTGTAATTAATGTAGTTTTTGTGATTATTCAGGTCTGGGTAGCCAGGAAACCAATGCATGGTCTCCATCTCCGTGGCCTTCTATCGTATCCTGCTGGTGTACATATCTGATTCTCTGTCAATATCAAGCCATCAACTTTCTCTATAGATTTTGGAAATTGGAGTTGTTCTTAATTTATTCTCATGATTCATATAAATTTGATTTTTAATGCTGGCCCATACATCTTGTATGCTATGCTTATTTGTACTGCCTTATTACATATTTGTTGCTGTCTGAATGTACTGATTCATCTATCTTGTCTTCAAGATCTGATGCTCTATCTTCTACTTGATCCATTTCAATGGTGAAGCTGTCTAACAATTTTATGTGACCTAATAGCTTTTTATGTTCAATTTGCATATTTTCAAGATTTCTCTGTCAAATCCTTCTTTCAGATCCTGTACTTACTTATTCCATTTAGCTCTTTGCAAATTTGTCTTTTGGTTAGCTCAATATTTTGTGTCCTTTTTATTTCTGAAAACATCCTTACATTTTTTTTAATTTATGATGTCAGCTAATTCACTATATTGAAACTTATTATTATGGTCTTGATCATTTTTTGGAGAACTTTTGCCTTGATTTTTCATGTTTCTTTTATATCTCTGTTGATACTTAAACATCTGTGGTTAAATTATTGCCAGAATTTTTTAATCGTCATATTTTTTATTGGAACTTTTGCAATGGAAATTTTGTTTCCTAGGCTGTCTGAGCTGTCATAGTTTCCAGTCCTGAAAAAAACTAGTGACATAATTCAGTAGCAAAACTCTCAGTCCTTGTATGCATGGAACAGAGATGATATGAATGAAATACAATTTTTAGGTTTAAAATATTGTGGTAATCTGTGAACATAAATTAGGGGAGGATTGCTGTGGGTAGTATCTTTTGGACACAAGAGGGCCAGTCTCTATGTATGGTCCAAGAGAACAATGCCAACTGTAGTAGCACCCACAACTGATGGGTGTATAAGCCACTCTTTATACCCCAAACAAATCACCATTGAAAACCCAGTAGCATCGTGAGGGTGAAAGGAATACAGACAGTATATTGTGCAGAAAGATATGAGTCACTGGGAAGGAATGGAAGTCAACATAAGCAAACGTGGAGAAAAGGGAGCAAATAGAGGTGGAGAGTCGGGACACTGGGTTAAGGAGGCATTTCAAGATTATTAAAGCACCCCGCTGTTGGCCACACTCAGAGCGACGGGTTTGGTCGCATGATCCATCAGTCCCATTCCAACTGGCGTTGGTGATCTCCCATTAGTTCTGTCCCACCGTCTCCATGAGTGAACGCACCCCTCTCGTTCCTGACTTTCTCCCTCATGTTCTCGCTCCTTCTGCTCCTCATCGGGACCTTGGGAGCTCAGTCCAGTGCTCCAATGTGGGGCTCAGTCACAATGGCTCTGGGCTCTGATTCTTCTTCATGGACGGGCTCTGTGGGAGCCTTCTCAGCTTGGTCGATCACCTTCCTGGACCTGGGGGGAGTTGGGAGGACCTTGGTCTTAGCATAGAGTGGGGAACCCTGATGGCTCCTTGGCCTTGAGAGGGAGGGAGGGGAGGTATGGGTGGAGGGGAGGGGAGGGAAGGGGGAGAAGGAGGGGAGAGAAAGGGGAGAAGGAGGGGAGGGAGGGGGGAGGAGGAGGGAAGGAGATGGAAATTTTTAAATATAAAAAAAAATAAACCATGAGGAAAAAAAAAAGATTATTAAAGCAAAGAATGAAAAGGGGAACTATGAAGAGTACAGGGGAGGAGAAGAAGACAAAATGAGGAAGGAATGAGAGGAAAAGCTTATGAGTTGCAGGTAAAAGAAATAGACAAAAATACATGAAAATGATGCCAAATCTGGAAGAACAATTATTAATTAAACCTCACTAAGCAATATAAAAAAATGAAAGGAAACAAGTAGGAATATTTATGTACAAAGATCTACAAAAATAAAAAGCCAAAGTGAAAAGACAGCATCAGCCCCTATTTCTCCCTTGCTGGCATAGATACGGATTCCTCCCCTCACTAAAATGTCTAATAAACAGCTGAGGATAGACTTCTGTTCTGTGTCTTGGGATAAAACCTACTAGACTGGCTTAGTGGATATGCAGTGTCTCCATGGAGACCAATCAAGTAACTTGTGTATAGCCTCTGAGGTGTCAGCAAGGGTGAGGCGCCTGTTAAAGTTTCTTGGCCCTTCATATGAAGAGCCTCTCTAAATAACTCAGTCCGGACACACAAAGTGTGCGCGCACATGCACTGCTTTCTGTGTGTGGAGGTTGCTCGCCTGTCCCCTATTCAGTATCAGTGTTGGAGACCATCATGTGAATCTGCTGGTACCTTTATTTATTTATTTTGTAAGATTTGCCTCACTTCACAGCGTTCATACTGTCCATCAGTTTCTGCTGAGGCTCAGCCTGAATAAGTTCACTGAGCAACAGTTCAGGCCAGTTCATACAACGCATTCACATGGTTCTGTTGATCCACTAAGTGTAAGTTCTGGTCTCTTCACAGGGGATTTTCTTGCAGTTCTGTGATTCCATGGTTCCCAAGCTCTTAGTGGTGGGGAGGAGCTTTGGGATTTGGAGACCAGGCCTGGTCTGGCAGTCTGTTTCTCTGGCTGCTCCTTGAAGTCCAAGTTGTTGGAGGGAAAGGTTTCTCTTGGGTTCTGCTCCCTTCGGCCCTGGTGACAGACAGTGGCATGAAATGGCCCAAACTTGAAACTCCCAGAAGCTGTTTCCTGTTTCCAGTTTTGCTGTCTTGGCTCCTGAGATTTTTTTTTCTCTGGTTTACAAATTTAGAGTGTGATGTTGGGGACTTCTTCTTCCAACAGTTGAATGTTCTTGTGCCTCTGCTGACTCCCTTGTCAATACAACACTCACTATTTCTATAAATGATAAAATGCCCCACATTCTACTGATTCCTCAACCCACCATGGCCTCTCCTTGCTTCTCAATTCTTTTTAGAATTCTGACTCACATTTGCTTTCAGATCTGTAGACTCATAGGAAGGTGGCGCTTATCCGGACCCCATCTTCTTCCCAGAGCTCCTGAATATCTTTTTAATAGTAGAAAATATGACAGAATCTGTCAGTTTGATAATACCAAAGTTCCACAAGAAGGTACTCATCTTCTGTGGAAACAAAAGCAGAACTTTTTTTCCAAAGTAACACATGCTTACTCTCAAATTTTTAAGTTAAGATACCTTTAAAGTGTATATGTTGGTTTAGCTTAGCATCCCCCAGAATCAAATGTCTCTTTGAAGTCAGAAAAATTTAATAAACAGAATAATATGCATAATCATTACCCCTTGTGTATTTTCCATATTCATGTGGCTTTTCACTCTAATGCTTTTTAATATTTATTATCTTTCCTCATTTAGTCTAAGACTGTCTGTATTCTTTTCTCTCTCTCTTTAAGCCCATATATATTTATCCAACACTGTGACCCATTTAGAGGTATTTTTAATCTGAAACTATCTTATTGTGTATCTGTAATTCTTTTCTGAGAAGGAGTGCTTTTTAAAATGGTAAGCAGTGTGGCAATGATGGCCCTGGATACTGATTCTGCCTCTCTCAGTCTTTTAACATGGTGGAGGTAGTTCACCACCAGTTCTGGAACCATGGGGTGAGAACCATGCTCACTATCTCAGTTCTGGGAAGCATTTGGCCCATGTTGCCACCAAGTCAATAAGGTTCTTGTGTCCTTCTCCTTAGGCAGCTATAAGGCATCTCTCTAACTCTGCCCTCTCTCTCTCTCTCTCTCTCTCTCTCTATATATATATATATATATATATATCAGCCTGGATATATTCTCCCATGTTATAGGCCAAAACAGCTTCTTTTAAAACCAATGGTAATAAAACATATTCGTAGCATAAAGAAGAGAATGCCCCATTAGTAAAGGTTCCATTTCTGAATGCAAAATAGAAACTCATAGCATACTTTCACACTGTTATTATGTAGCCTGTGATTATACAATGTGCATTTCAAACAGGTGCAGGTCAATTTTTCTACCTAACATTAGTAAACAACACCCTACTTATTAGAAAAGAAATCAAAGCAACTATTCTTCCTTTGAATTGCATCACCTTCTTGAGTTTATAAACACTATTCACGTGTGTGTGTGTGTGTGTATGTGTATCCATCCCATTCTCCAGAACATGGGGCCCCCTGAAATTCCAAGGAGATAAAGAATCACAATGGTGAAAGGTCGAACATCATGCAGGAATTTGTATCTATACACCAAGAGAAAAGTAATTGTATTTTAAACTATCTTTTTCCTTACACTAACTGATCTACTTTTCAAAAATAAGAAGAGGTTCAGCTAGTAAAGAAAAAGAAGACATCTCACTTCAACTATGAAAAATTGTGATATTGTAAGTTCTATTATCATATTTGATAAGAACATGCTAATATTTGCCATATTCAAGAGGAAAGAAGTGCCATAGTGATAGTATAAAGGGTTTGTTTATTTGCGGGGCCCTGCAGAAAATTAGACGTTCAAGTGAGTAGGAGTGTCTAAGTACCGGTGTGTCAGCCAGTTTCTCATTTTTACGACAGAAGGTCCTTAAAAGTTCATCTAAAGAAGATGTTACCATTGACTCATGCACCAAGTCTCATTCAGGGTCACTGCACTCCATAATTTGGGGACCTGCAATAAAGTGGAACAGCATTCTGGGGAGCATGTGATGAGGTAAAATTTCTCATGTCACAACAGAAAAAAAAAGCAGAAAAAGAAGGTGCTGAGAAGAAATTGTAGTATTCAATTGAATGACCCCAATGGCCTCTCAACTGAGCCTTTCTTTCTATATTTCTCACTGCATGAAATAGCCTGAGAAATTATACAACCATAAATGTATCTACCCATTTAGAAGGTCAGACCTCATGCTCCATCACCTCCCCAGACCTGTCTCTGAAGAATACTGTGCAGAGGACCAAGCATCTTCTCAGAGTCCACCCATAAGGTTAGGTGAGCCTTTTCTAAACATTCTAGTTCACACAGTGAAAGTCCTATTGAAGTTAAATATAGGCATTCATGAAGCACTGTCATTGCAATTCCTAGTGTTATACCTACAACATCTAGTATTATTGCCCAATCAGATTGCCTGCATTAATATTTAATATATACAGAGATGCTTATGATAAATACGCTATTGATAACCTTTCAGTTTGTAGACTAACACACCTTTTCTATTTACCCAAACTATTCTGTATATGCATGTGTGTGTATTTGTGTGTGTGTGATTGAGAGAGAAAGAAACAAAAATAAATAAAGAATGAAAGTAAAAGGAATTCAAAATTAAAATTTTATCCTATGCAACAATGAGCTCTCATTATAAAGAATATTTAAAACTTATATTGCCACATAGGAATTAACTTGAAAACCTGCTAAGATCACAAAAAGAAAACATTACATCCTAGACAGTATTGCAGCATAACGAATGTGCTTCCCTTGTCTTTGTTTACAGGAAATGAGTATAGACTAAACTCCATTAAGCAGGGATATTCTGATTATCTACTTAGGGACACACAGCCTACCCTCGAGTAAACACAATGCGGGAGGTAGGAAGTTCTTGTCACCAAAAGCTACACAAAAAATGTATACGGATCATTAAGGACTTTGACAAAACAGATAATAAGATAGATAAAATAAAACAATTATCATCAAAACATGAATGTAAAACTAAAATTAATAAACAACCTAAACTCTAAGCACTTTATTATTATTATTATACAAATTATACAAATTATTGCTAATTTTCAATATTGAATGATATACCAGACTTAATTCTCAACAGAAATCAGAGCTTCATTTAAAAATCCTGATTTTTTTTTAAAATGTGTTGGCAGATGTAATTTAAAAATGCACTACACTATCTGGATCCATTTATGTTTTAATTGTATTCTGGAAGTTTACAAAACTTTCAAACTATTTTTTATAGTCTCAAAAAGTATTTTATAGCCCTCACTTTCTGTTATACATTTTTATATCTTTGCAAAAACACTGTGTGTATGGATATAAATATACATATATATAGAGAGAGAAGTTTAAATCATTGTATTATAAACTAAAATATCTTCATTATATATCAAGCTGAAATACATTCATAGTTTTAAAGTTAGAAGTTATTATTCTTTCAGCAACCTGTACAATTCCAAGTTAACTATATTTTTGGAAATACCAAATTACATGGTTTTAAAAGTTAGATATCAATTTTTGTATCAACAAAATTTCTTCCAAAACTAATAAAAATGAGCATTGATTCCAATACTGTACCATTGTCTTCTTTGTTCCTGATACAACAGGTATTTCTAAGTTACATTAAGTATAAAGAAATAGAAATTTTACAATTTGGTGCAATACAAAATTACTAAAGACGTATTAGAAGTGCATTTGGGAGGAAAACAAAGTATCTACTTACAAACTCATATGAAAGTATCAAGATGTGGATTTGGGCCTATAATCCCAGCAATTAGGAGGCAGAGACAGGAAGAGCACAGTGAATAGAAGGCCACTTTTTGCTATGCAGACAATAAAGAAAAACAAGAAGAAGGATGGAGAAGAGAACTAGATTAGATTATTATTAATTCAGAAGAAGGATTAGAAGTAGTAAGGACAAATGGGATAAGGAGAGGAAAAGAAGAGGGAAGAATAATGTTGGAAGTAAATGCACCAAGAAAAAAAACTCCATGCTATTTTCCAAGCTAGAAAGCTACACTAGGAAGAGAGTCCAGTATCATAAGGTTTCACTGTATGTACAGATATTGATATAGAGAATGTAGATATTTTCCTATCAGAAAGTCCTCACTATTGCAACTACAAAGCATTTTTTTTAATTCAAGGTTTTATAATGTGCATTTTTGCATTTCTCACAGATACAATTTATACTATTTGAGAAAATTAAATTGAATATGTTGACAAATAAATATATCACCTCCATATAATGAAGATAATATTATTTTTAAAATCACAGTGTTTAAGTCTTGTCAACAAAACAACAAACTTGGAGCCAAGTAACTTACCAGGTACTTATTTCATTGCGATTCATGCATATCTTCTGAACAGTTATTAAAAACTCCACACACTTTTCTTGTTTGCTTAGCTACATAACAAGTAACGTTTGCAAGCAAGTAACAGCAAAGGGTACTTTAAGTTATTTGGTAATTGAGTGCATAAATTGTTGCTCTGGTTTCCTCTCCTGATTTATAGAACCAAACAAGGTGTGCAAACCAACATGATTTTTATCTTGTTGTGTCAGAGACACTGAAAATCCCCATTAACTAATCTGAGAAGATTTTTTAAATGTTGACACCAACCAAAAATAATTCTGGAACAGCTCTGTCTGTATTCTCAAGCTAGGGAACACTTTCCATTGTATAACTCATTCCCCAGATGTACGGCCGTTCTCAAACACAGTTAAACAGAACACTCAGCCCTTAAATATGCTAGTGGGCGGCTTCCCTGAGTTCACGCTTATAGGACAGCGTGTCTGCTTAAAGAATCAGCCTCTACTTTCACCACTTCTTCCCGAATTGTCTCCAGTTGCATTAAATGTGTGAAATTTTCCCCTAGATGGTCAGTTTATCTGGAAATGATTTTACCTCTATTTGGCACAGTTTCCACAAGTCTGGACATTAAGTGGGCTTTAGTATATTTTTCCCCTTCATAAGTACTTGTTGCACTTGGGAAATTTGCTAGGAAGCATTCTATAACCGTGTGCTATAGTTAACTGAAAAAGAAAAACAAGAAACAGCAATAACAAAATACACCACTTCAAACTTCCTCTGCTCTATAAAACTGAGTAACTTAATCCCAGTCCCATGGGAACACCGGCGATTCACGAATTACACTAGCGATTCATGGATAGCGCTGACACGCTCTGACTTTAGCTAATGTGTTTCTGGAAAAGTTACAATGAAAAACCCTACAGATTCCCAGAGTTCCTCCACTGGCAAAGCCAGGAGTCATCCGTCCCTAGTGAGGGTCTTTACATTCAAAGCAGTTTTCTTTAAGAAAATTTTGTTCTAACAATGGCCGATGTGTTAAATCAAAGAAAATGTCACCTACACCTTTTGGAAATTTTTGAATGAGATACATATGTGCAAATTGCATGCTTTCTATTCACATACAAGAGAAACGTGAATTCTCAACACCAGTCAACACTTTGAATTGCACAAGAGTTACATCCAGTCAAACTCTGCAAGAGGTCAATGCTAATTTCATTTTCAATAAATAATTTTTAGATAAATAGCAAGGCTCTATATTTCAAATACTGTGCCCTTATGTATCTAAATATCCTAATGTATAAGCTCTTCCATGCTAATAAATAATTTCTGCTAAATAACTGTAAAATTATACATAATTACACTTGATTAAAATGTCTTGTGGACAATCCTGGCAATCTCTAATTCAGATACTTATTTAAAATGCTTCAGCAGGGGCTGAAGAGATGGCTTTCCCAGAAGACCAAACATATCCACATAGCGGCTCACAAACTGTCTGTAACTCTATTTCCAGGAAACCTGACTGTCTTCTGGCCTCGATGGGCAGCACACACACACACGGTGCATATATACAAATGGAAGAAAACAATGCATACACCTAAAATATATAAATCTCTTTTAAAATGCCCAAATATGAGATGAACATGACAAACCGGGCCAAAAAAAAAAAAAAAAAAAAAAAAAAAAAAAAAAAAAAAAAAAAAAAAAAAGACCATGATGCCTCAACCATACACAAAGAACTACAGTAAAGCTGAGAGTGGGAGAGGCAACCCTCCCCTGGGCAGAGCACACCAACTGATTGTCTACTGTCAGGTAGTCAGCTCTGAAAATAACGCATATATTCAGGAAATATTAATTAAGGGGAAAAGGCCATGAATATGAATAAGAGCAGGGAGGAGTATATGGGAAGGTTTGAAGGGAGGAAAGGGAAGAGGAAAATGTAGTTAAGTTACAATAAAAATAAAAATATGCTTGAGAAGCTTAAAGACTAAATCCACTGACAAAGCTCTGTGTATGTCACCAGCTACTCCATGGGGCAGATATTTCAGCAACAGCTCCACCGTTTGCTAGCTCATACATAACATGCATGTGTTAATGATAGCTTTTTTCCCTAAAATCATGAAGATTAACCTCACAGGAAGACAAAATTTTCATGCTGAGTACATTTTGGCAGAGATTTTCAGTTTAAATTCTATTCTTGGAATCCACCACTAAAATCGATGTTCTAATTTGTACAGGTTTTGATAGTTTGCCTTAATAGTCATCTTGCTAGGATCTCAATTTATTTAGCAGATAATCTTCCAGGCGCATATATTAGGGATTATCTAGACTAAGATGAGTTAGCCTCCCAGGATGACTGTAAGGGATTATCTTGATTAGGTTAATCAAAGTAGGAAACTCTTAACCCTGGGCAGGACCTTTCCCTGAGCAGGGATCTGTGTGTAAAATGGAGAAGGTGAGCTGAGCACTAGCATTCATACTTCTCTGCTTACTGGCAATGTCTTGGATGCGACAGGCTGCTTAAAAGCTTGCTGCCGTGGCTTTCCTACCCTGACAAATAACACCATTGAATTGCAAGTCAAAAATACATTCTCCTCCCTTCACTTGACCTCATTAGAGTTATTTCATTTTATCGCAGCATCAGACAAGGAAACTAAGACAAATCCCACTCCCGGTGATTCTGTTGTTCTGTTCCTTGTGAGTCCTAAAAGCATCCCTACTTTAATGATAAAACTGGATCTGATCCTTATTCAAACATGAGCAAGGAAGTCTGGACTGCAAGGAGTGCTCCCACCTACTGAGATGGTGGGGCTGATCTATTCGGAGCTTACCAAGCCCAGCTGGACTGGGACTGAAAAAGCATGAGATAAAACCGGTCTCCCTGAACATGGCAGACAATGAGGGCTGCTGAGAAGCCAAGGACAATAACACTGGATTTGGACCCTACTACACATACTGGCTTTGGGGGGGGGGGGGCTGGCCTATTTGGATGCTCACCTTCCTAGACCTGGATCGAGGGGGGAGGAACTTGGACTTCCCACAGGGCAGGGAACCCTTACTGCTCTCTAGACAGAAGAGGGAGGGGGAGTGGAGGAGGGAGGGGGTAAATGGGAGGCGGTCAGGAGGCGGAAATTTTTAATAAATAAAATTTAAAAAATGTCTACACATTGAAGCTGAAGGGAAAACCTTGTTATAGGAGATGATAAAAATGAGAATGAGTCAAGGAGTGAGCTTGTTGCTGTGCCTACATAGAAAACACTGACTCTTTTTACGTATACTTCAGTGTCTATTCAATGAATTAAGATACCGCTTCAGAATTAAAGTTTTACACTTCATACCTGTGTAGTGCCACTAATGAACAGGTCTAACATCAAAATTTGGAGTGTATATGTAAAATTGTGTATGTATAAGTGCATACATATAGTGCATAATTTACTTTCTTTTGCTGTGATAAATATCATGATACACAAGAAAGGAATTAACTTTTAGATGTCAACTTTATATCCTGAAATTTTTACATAGCTAGCTAAATAATCTCTAAATAAAGAGAATTTTATTTCCTTTTCCTAATCTCTATATCTTTTTTTTAATTTTTTTGTTTTTCGAGACAGGGTTTCTCTGTAGTTTTGGAGCCTGTCCTGGAACTAGCACTTGTAGACCAGGCTGGCCTCAAACTCACAGAGATCTGCCTCCTCTGCCTTCTGAGTGCTGGGATTAAAGGCGTGCACCACCACCACCACCCAGCTCCTAATCTATATATCTTTTCTTTTCTTTTTTCCTTTTTTCTTTTTTTGGTTCAATATAAGGTCATCAAGAGAAAGTGTCCCAGGAAAAAGAATAAACTGACAAAGTGACAATACCCCACCTCCAGCCTCTTCTAGCACCAGGTTCTGTGCAACCTGGATACCTTTGAGGTCTCCAAGAAGATTATGGGGCCATGAAATGCTGAATACACCTGGATTGTGGTAATGCCACTAGGCTGACAAACACCACATAAAAATGAGCTCCAGACTACAAACTACTCAGGACATTCAGATCACTGAGTTCATATGAGATTGACATAGACATTTTATAAAACTTTGAACTCAGCAATATTTAACTCTAAGACTTCCGAGTACAACCAAACTGGACATTGTAGAAAGCTTGGCAAAAACAGCTTCATTATTGTAAATACTTTGACAGTGTTACAGTTAAAAAGCTTTCTTTTTTATTTAGATGAAAAGGGGGAAATGTTCAGGGATATTTGATCACACTGTAAACCCCCAAAGTCAAGGGGCAGAGCAAGCAGTGAATTGATTGGACAATAACCAAGGAGAGTGAGGGGACGTCATAACCATAGAGACATAACCATAGAGAGTGAGGGGACGTCATAACCATAGAGACATAACCATAGAGAGTGAGGGGACGTCATAACCATAGAGACATAACCATAGAGAGTGAGGGGACGTCATAACCATAGAGACATAACCATAGAGAGTGAGGGGACGTCATCAGGTTGAAGAGAGAGAGGCACAGGAAGTAGAAGAGAAGGAACATCCACTTAAGGGAGTTTTGTTTCAGATGATGGAGAAAAGAGACCACTTTTTGAGATAGTGGCAGAAAAGGAAGGTCGGCTGACTGCTTTTTCTGGCTCTCTGAGGTAGCAGGTTTTCGACCCAGTATCTGACTACTGAATCTTTATTGGTAAAATAAAAAGATAGAGACTGAGTCAAAAACACCATTTGCCTCCCTACACGGAGGCAGCTGAAGCAGTAGAGGTGGGGAGCAAATGCTACCCTGGGACTCAACGTCAGCTGTGGCTGAGGAAGTGCAGTCAGCAGCTGAGGTAGAGATGGGGTCAGCTAGGAAGGTGCTATGAATAGAAACAACACCATGATTTTTGTGTGTGCTTTTATTTAAATCATAGTCATGGGGCGGGGGGCACAGTTGATTTTGTGTTCTTGATTTTGACAGCCTTATGTTTTGACTTTGGTTTTCGTTTGTTTGTTTGTTCTTTAGAGGATCTGAAAGGACATGGAAGGAAGTTTAAGAATATGATCAAAAATTATTTAAATTTAAAATTATTTTAAATAACAAAAACGTAGTAACAGAGGGAAAAGGCAAGGTGTAGGCACGCAGGAAGGGAAGAGACCTGCAGGTCACCCAGCCTCTCTGACCACACAGCCTCTCCTATCAGGGAGCTACAGGCTTGTGAGAGAACGTGTCTCAAAAGCAAAGCCCACAGCACTGGACAGATGACATCTAAGGCTCACCTCTGACTTCCACATTCACGAGCCCACAAGTGCAAGCATATCTGCTCACACAAGACAGGCAGCAAACTATTAATAAAAATGAACATGTCTGATTTTGTACCTTTCTCCAGATGTGCTGCACTTCAGCATTAAGTCTAACATACAAAAATATTGCATATCACTCACGATAAATCTTCCTTATAAATACTTTTCTATCACATATATCTAACATACAAGTTTTCTACATTTTATAGTTTGCTACAACTATCTTTAAATAAAAATGGAACATAATATTTTTAGTATTGTTCTGGAATAATATTAGGTGTGACTTTGGGGGTCTTGGCATTTATGAATAAGAACAAAAGGAACTTCCAATATAAATGTGTGCTGGAAGGACCATTGACCTTTAAAAAGCTTCTGAGACAAATGCTTTCTTTTATATAGCACTTCTTCAATTTTTATACTTGTTCATATTATAAATAACCAAAGAAATGTCCTATAATCTAATCTATGAGGCTGTTAGTCAAATAAAATGATCCCATATTTCAAAATTCATGGATCACAATGCAGCCAGGTAAGAGGTGAATTGACTGTACATTTTGAGACTTGGATCTAAGTAGCTCAAGTCCTCACAGCATGGGTTTTGGAGTGTTGGGGTGAATTTGCTGTCAGTATCCTGGGGAGCTGTGTTTTCACCAAGATTCCCGAGTGTCTTTTTACTGTTATTTTCCTGTCCTGAAGACTGAGTTTCTTTATCTGGTTGACAGTTTATAATCTCCTCCTTGGCTGTATTTACAGTAAGCTGATGTTTCTTTGGCTCCATCCTTCCAGATGTCACAGATAGGCAAAGTGCAATTCCCTCTCTGTTAGCATCTCGACTGCTCTAGTTTCATGTGACCTGACCGGAAACAAAACAAAACAAAAACCCAACTCAAACAATAGAAAATAAAGACTCATTCGTGCTCATGGTATTAAAGGGCTCTCTACACCATGGTGAGGAAGCTAAGGTAAACGGTATAGTGCATGCAGAAATCAGAAAAGGGTATGTATCAGCTCTCTGTACTGGCTTTGTCCGTTCCCCCTTTATTCTACAGAGCCCTCAGCCTTGGGGATGGTGCCATCTACATGCAGGCCTGGTCTCCTTCCTCCAATTAATCCTCTGTAGAAATATCCTTGGACATACAGGGAGGTATGTCATACCATTCTCCTAACTGATAGCAAATCCAATCACATTGACAGTGAAGATTAACCACCACACTGATGGTTCTTAGTTTACAGTTAAGTGTGATTGCTGGTGGTAATTTTCATCATAGGGACATGGCTCAGTTCCTAGCCATCCTCAATGGCTCCTCACTAGCCACAGTTAACAGATCTCATTTGATCTCTCAAGTCTTTCAGCAACCAGGATGAGTAGGCATTTTCCAATCCCAGTTCTCCACACTATTGTACTTTTCACAGTCTCATATTTTCCTCCTTTTTCCATTTAATAGCCCAGCAGTCTGCAGTCCTTTGCCACCACCTTTACTGGGGCCTGGGACCGACTTGCATCCCAGGTGAGGAACGACTTCTGTGCTGAATGTCGAAAGTGACCAGAGGTTTGCTTATAAAGTCATTTCCACGTGCCGACTGTTCCTTATCTGCGAGCCATAAGGATCCTTTATCACAGCCGTACCAGTTTGCACAGACATGCTTCTCAGGCTGTTCTAAATGTCACAGACTGTAGAAGCGCTCTTCCCCAATCTGATTGAGGATAATTTCAGGATAAATTTTGGCATCTCTAGTGTTTGTGGGCAGGATTTTGTGGGAGTCTGTGGCAATTACAGGTGTTTGCTAAAGTTAACAGCAGGGTATCACGCACAGCCAGGGCTAAAGCAGAATGGGCAGCTGTTAAATCGTTAGCTCTGGTACAGAAGTACAGACTCAGTGACAGTCTTCACCCCTGAAGAGGAAGGAGGCATTGAACCACCCACAACTTCACTTTCCTGATGGCCGTTCTGCAGATGCTGGAGGAGGTAACTCTTTATTGATTTATCTTATGATTTCATAGAAATGTCAGCTCTGCCATCATGGAGGCCACCTTTTCTGATTGAATTTCAAAAGTGGCAACAATGTCCCTCACAATCTCACCAAATTCCAGGACCCTGGAGACAATTCCCAATCTTCTTTCCATTTCTGTCAACCTGGAGTAGGGTTGCTAGGTTACACTCCCCATGGGCTATGACTAAGGCTCTGGCAGCTGTCAATCAAACAATTGAACAGCTAGTCCCTGACAGCTTGTGCCATTTAAAAGAGGCAGGGCTGGGGTGGGGGAACCACTAAAGAGCACTTGCAACAAAGGTCTAACATGGGGACTTAACATTTTTCTCAAGTAAACATTAGCTAATGAAAAACCCATAGAAAAACTCTTTACAAAATAAAAAATGGATCACCCTAGGGAGGCCTAAGTCCTCAGCTGCCTTAATCTGTATCCAGATAATAGACCAGTATTATTTTAACGATTAACTGTGACCTCTTGTTAAATTTGTATAGAACTTAAGAAGTCAAACTAGAAAGGGTACCATTAGAGGGGACAAACGTCCTAGGCTGTGAAGGAGACTGTAAGAGAAATCAAGTGGCATGAAAGAAAAAGGGTGTTAGTGGGAAGGAGGAAGAAGCTAGAGGAAGAAGATGATATGGGGGAGGGGAAGCTGGAGAGTCGCAACACAAAATAAAGTATGAATGAAATGCTATAATGGAACCCATTATTTTACTACTAAACTGAAAACCTTATAAAAAAACTAAACCAAAGACATTATCTAAATCTCTCCAGATGTTTCCCCAAAAATGATCCGGGGCTCAAACAGGTTTAGTAAGAATCACAAAACAAGGAGGTCATGTTAATAAATCTTGCTGCCTTCCCTATATCTACCCAAAATTTCTAAAGAGAACAAATAAATGTATGAGAAATATTTCCTAACACTAATTTTTCCTTTTTAAAATACCACATTCAAAGTGCTTCTAAGAATTTGTAAACAAAATCTCAGTTCCTTCCCTATAACACTAAACTATCGTGTTCACATGGAAGATACCTTTTAATGGTATCGCAAATAACTTGTACTCTCAATTAATACAAAAGCAATTATAAGGAACTATATTAAAGTTGGCTTAAAATTCTGATCAGACATGAAGACAAAATTCAGAGAACCCTGAGAGTCATATTGCTTCTCCAGGTGCTATGTTTTCTAAACTCTATAGTGTTGGGGGGTTACTTCCTGCAGATACAAGAGAAGAAATCAAAACTGATGCATAATAAAGCTTAACTCTAATAGTCTCTGTATTTTGTAGTTTCATAGTTCAATAATAATCAAAAAGGGCAAGTAGGAAAAGCACAGTTCAATGAGAATGATAGAATATAATCTGAGAAGGGAAGATAGCACAGTGTTTAACATGCTTGTCAAGAAAATTAAAGATGAAAGCTCAATAAGAAGGGTGATGGAGAATGATTCCAGACATCTACCTCAGGCACTCACATGCACACACACACACACACACACACACACACACACACACACACACACTTGCAAGACAAAGCTTTCAGTTCTTGAAGACATAAACGTAAGAAGATATCAAATGATGTGAAATTCTCCTGTGCTTATAGATCAGTAGAACATAGTTAAAATAGCCATCTTACCAAAAGCAATTTACAGATTAGTGCAATCCCCATCAAAATTCCAACACAACACTTTACAGGACTTGAAAGAACAATACTCATCTTCATATGGAAAAAAATCAGGATAAATAATACAATCCTATACAATAAAAGAACTTCTAGAGATAATATCATCATTCCTGATTTCAAGTTGTACTATAGTAATAAAGACATCATACTATTGGATTATAAACAGACTGATTGATCAATGGAACTAAATCAAAACCCAGATGTAAATCCACATACCTATGGACATCAAATTTTTGAAAAGAAGCCAGAAATATGCTGGGGAATAAAGTTAACTACTGTCAGCATGTAGAAGAATGCAAATAGATCCATATCTATCACCCTGCACAAAACTCAGGTCAAGTTCAAGTGTGCATTTTGGGTGTTTTTTACTCTAGCCCTACATTGAAACACCAAAATATGTTGAAAATGTTTTTGCTGGTTCTTTTTTTTTTAACCCATTGGGCACTTTACTGTTTGGCTTTTGAGGGGGCTGCCATCCAGCTCCCAAATAAACGTTCACTGAGTCTCCTTCTTTCTTATGAATACCCGACCTTAGCTTGGATTGTTTCTAGCAAGTTTTTCTTATCTTAAATCATCTCGACTACCTTTCGCTTCTGTGCTTTCTACTTTCCAAACTTCTATATATCTTACTTTCACTCACTCCATGGCTGGCTGCACTGCTCTGTGACTGGCCCTGGCCCCTAGTGTCCTCCTCTCTTTGTTCTCTTGTTCGTCCCTCCTTTTTTCTCCCAGCTTTCTCCTTCTGTTTATTCTTTCTGTCTGCCAGCCCTGTCTATGCTGTCTCCTACCTAGCAATTGACCATTCAGCTCTTTATTGGACCATCAGGTGTTTTAGAACGGGACAGATTCACAGCTTCCCAGAGGTAAACAAATGTAACATAAACAAAAGCAACAATCTTTATAACATTAAAACAAATATTCCACAGCATAACCAAATGTAACATAGCTTAAAACAAAATTATGCAATATAAGTGGATCAAAGACCTCAGCATAAAACCAGATATAGGAAACCTGATAGAAAAGAAAATGAGGAGTAGTCTTGAATGCATGGGCACCTGATTTTTTATAGTCAGGACGACATAATGGAAAAAAAGAAAACAATGCCAAAAACCAAAACATGTTGATCAATGGAATCAAATAAAAAACAGAGACAAAAGTCCATACACCTATGGACCCTGGAAAACAGAAAACATTTCCAACAAATGATGCTGATCAAACTGGATTTCTGCATGTATAAGAATGAAAATAGATGCATATTTATTACCCTGCACAAAAAAGTCCAAGTGGATCAAAGACCTCAACATTAAACCGCTAAACACTAAATGAGATAGAAGAGAAAGTAGAGAATAGCTTTAAGTGCATCAGCACAGTAGATAACTTCCTAAACAGAAGACTGATAGCACAGACGCTAAGGTTAACAATTAGTAAATGTGACCTTCACAAAACTGAAAATTTCTGAAAGGCAAAGGACACCATCAATAGGACAAATGACAGCCTGCAGAATGGAAAAATATTTTTATCAACTCCACATCTAATAGAGGAATAATATCCAAAATATATAAAGAACTCAAGAAACTAGATATCAAAAATCCAAACAATCCAATTTTAAGATTCTGTAAAGATCTAAACATAAATCTCAGTAGAGGAATATCAAATGACTGAGAAACAAAGAAAAGTTCAACATCCTTAGCCATCAGAGAAATGGAAATCGAAACTACTTTGAGATTCCATCTTATACCTACCAGAATATCTAAGATCAATAGCACACTTGACAGCTCTTGCTGGAGAAGATGTAGAGCAAGATGAACTGATGTGGGATTTCCCTCTGTATGCTGTGATTACCATTGATGAATAAAGAAACTGGCTTTGCCTGATAGGGTAGAACAGAGCTAGGCAGGGAAGACTAACCTGAATGCTGGGAGAAAGGAAATCAGAGCAAGAAGTCAAACAGGACAGGAACATGGAAGCAGGAGCTGATGCAGAGACCTTGTAGGGGTGCTGCTTACTTGTTTGCTCTTCCTAACTTGCTCATTCTTCTTTCTTATAAAACCCAAGACCATCAGTTCAGAAACACTAACAATAGTCTGAACTCTTCCCCAACATTCACTAATTAAGAAAATGCCAGAACTTATGGACATTTTCTCAGGTCAGGTTCCATTCTTGCAGATGACTCTAGGTTATGTCAGGTTGACCTAAAACTATCCAGCACAAAAATTTCAGAAATATTAATAGATTTAGGATATAGAAGTATATATTCTTTTTGTAGAAGGTAGCAAATCTTAATAGTTCAATTTATACTTACAGTGAAATATTTAAGATTATTTAGAGTAACTTCATAAATTAATAGTAGGTAAAATAATCCTAAATATTGTATCACTTGTAAATTTTAGCAGTTCCTCTGGAATTCTGTTGTGATCAGCAAAACAGTAAGGAAGCAGACTAAAGCATTTGCATATATATAAAACTAAGACCAAATAATCAACACACACACAAAAAGGAAATCTGTGTTCCCATTGGAAAGTGAAGACATGATATAAGTGTTGAGTCCTTCTCTTGAAGGGCCATGCATAAAAGGCATTTGTCTTTTAATTAGCCACCATCCTTCCAACTGTCAGGTTCTGAATGGTCCAAGCACATTCACTTGCCCTTATTCAAACAAACAGGCTAGAGCATGTGGTAACACGATGACTGTACAAGTACAAAATACATATTCCCCAGGCATATTTGAGGCATCAGGTCTGATAAGCAGAACACCCAGTCTTTTGTAATCTGTCGACAAACTCATAAATTACATTGGACAAGTGAAGAACAACTTCCTCCCCATGACCATCTGCAAAGGGAATAAGTCAGCAATTAGGAATCCAATAAAAGTGAGTTTTGACAAGATAAGCAAAGGCTTAATACTTCAAGTTAAGGTCTAATCCCTTTAGGAACTGATTAGCACACACTTAAGATTTTTGGCATTCTATCTATAAATATTAAGAGATTATTAAGAAATATGATCAGGCAACAGGAATGTACATCTTGAGCCCTGCCCTGAATGTTCTGTGGAGTCTCATTTCTATTGACGTCAAAAGGAGTTGTACTTCTAAGACAGAACCACACTTGGCTACTTTCTCAATTACTGAATCAAAATCAACTTTACTTAACTCTGCTGTAAAAGATTAGATTCTAAGTCCTTTAATATATACTTTGGCTGTGTAATTGGATTCAGAAGGCCTACGTTTACAGTGATTTGATTGTTATTAATTTTAAAATTAGCATACAAAGTAATGAGTGTTCTTATGCCATTTTCCATACATATATTTGTTTCCATTCCTCCTCCTCCTCCTTCATTACCTTGCTATCAAGAGCATCTAACATATCCTTCACCAAAACCCATGAACAAACTAACTGTTAAGAAAAGTATAAAGTCCAGGACTTGATGGGGAAATGACACACTTTGGGCTTACCCTGTGAAATTTAGTCTGAAATTCACATTTAAGGTTTCATAAACTTTAGTCTATAAACTGATAAGGAACAGATTTGAGAGCGCCAAGTACATCATTCATTGTCCTCGGCTGACTTAATGCACCCTTTGCTTTCTATTGTGTTGCCCATGTATGCAGGCTTCCAGAAGATTCTCCAAAATGCAAAAATTTTCTTAAGAACATAATCATCTAATATGTCTCCTAGCCGACTCTAAACAGTGATGTGAAAATAATACATAAAAAGATACACATCTACTCATATATGTGTGCTTATATGAGAAATTTTAGATTCTACCACAACATACACTACACTACACACACACACACACACACACACACACACACACACACACACACACAGTGGATGAATTTTCAATTATTTCTAAAAACTTGGAACTCACAATGAACTTACTAATGAACCTTATCATGAGACTTATTATTTATTAGTGTAAAAGCTGTTAGGCAAAAGAAAACTAAGTATTGAGCATAACATTTTTAAAGAATAATTTATTTAATTCTTGAGAATGTTCATACAATATATTTTTCACAAATAAGTACAGATTTACTTTTACATGATGGGGTATATATTGTTATAATAAAGAAGATATTTTCAGCAAATAAAAATTATACATGATCTGGGTTTTGAGTTATACTTAAGTCATAAATGTTGTACAGAGGATTGCATACATATATCCATCTATGATTGATGTGTTTCCTAAAGTGGACTGACTTCATTCCATTAGTTTTCCCCAGAGAACAAAAAGGGAAATGTATATTTGGAAAAATGAGAAAAAAAAGCCTTGGATAAAAATATCTAAAAACATACTTCATTGAAGAAAACTGATGATCTAGGATAAGACAGACTTCAGAAAGAATAATGCTTATTATTTAATTTAGATAAACAAAAATTCTATCTTTGGAAAAGTATTCATCTTAGTACAAGTTTCCAGAAGGTCAAAATCAGTTCACGATGCTTTTGTATTTCAAGATCAGCTATATTTTACAATACATCCTTCAACATTACATTTTTCTTCTTTCATTTTGAAACTCTTTAACTTTTGCCATTTTGTTCCTGAAAATCTGCCAAATATGTGTCAAATTGGAGCTTAAATCATCATTCTATATGTGATTAGAAGTCTTTTGTTCCTAGTTCCTCCTGGAACTTTACACAATATATCCCTTTCTCCTTCATGTTAGAGTATCCAACATGTTCTAGGCAGGAACCATAGGGAAATTATTGGTCTACCTGCCATAATACTTTGCTAGAATGTTTTCCTTAATTATTCCCCTGTCCAGTCTTCTCTGTTTGGTAACCATGACTCATAGTCTCTCGCACCATCTTTTTATCTGTCATCTTTCATATTTTGGTCTTAGCCTCTGTTGTCTTGAACTCCAAATTTATGCTGACCAGTTTTCTTCCTCTCACTCTGGAGAATCTTTAGCACTAATATGGCTGCAACTAACAGCAACGTGTCCTCTGACCTATCTCCCACTGAAAGTTTGGGACAGGGGTTTAAACTGTTGACAACTTGCATCCTTGGTGCAATCCTTTCATAAATTGTTCTGAATTCAGAAAGACAGGTCAACAACAAAAAGGTCTGTGCACTTCAAATTTATTTAAAGGTTATTTGCCCACAGGCAATTTTAGGATAATAATACTTGACTTAAAATGCTGTATACTATTTCAAGTACTGGATATTTAGCTTTGAAACACAACCCATACGAAAACACACTTCTACATTTTTTAGTAATTAATTTTTCTTTAGCAACTAATGTTAACTTCCAAGCGTTACTTTTTATATATTTTCCCTCTTTGAGTGGAAATTTAAGCACTGTTTGACTTTATTTGCTTTTCATCAAATGCAAGTTGCCTTACAAGTACTCAGGTTCAACAGTTTTAACTTGTAACATAAATTAGTATCTAGGACATGTCAACTGAAAATCTTAGCTATTTCCTAAAGCTGCAGATGCTATGAAACACAGCCAAACAGAATTTGTCTTCCAAGTGATACTGAATATGACAAAATCCTGTGGGGCTATTTCCAAAATACATTGGAAACTAGACAATAAGGTGTATATTTTAAGTAAAATTGAAGTTTAAATATCATCAACACATATTAACCCTAAAAATACACAAGATGTTCCAAAGACATTTGTACTCATCCATAATGTTCCTGGTAAGTATCAGGAAGAAAATGAGAATGAAAATATTTGAAATCTGCAACTAATCAGGCATCTGGTGTATCTAAATTCTGACCATCTAAGTAAAAGATTTTCAGACAACATTACTCATTGTAATTGTTCATATTCCAAACAACTGTGAACTAAAATACACACGTTTTATTGTATTGTCAAAGGAAACACTAGATTTAAATATTTTGGCTTTATGCCATAATCACCTTCACATGTGCCAAATGCCTATTTGAGGATAAACATGAGTAGACCGTGGAGAAGTACTGAAGTCTGGTGTGTGCTTATCTTTGCCAATCATAAAAATCACAACATTGCAATTGCAATATGCAATATTTGGGACATTTGAACTTACTTTGTCAGAGGAGCTTTATCGCAAAGACCATCTAGATAATTTTTAGGTAGAATCATATGAATCTATTACTATTTTAATATTTCCTAAACTATCCTTGATATTTTGTTTGTTTCAGATACAAAAGAACTTAGAAATAAATACAGAGTTAAGAAGCAATTTTAAATAATTAGCTACAGATGTAACACATATTCTAAATTTAGAAGTTAATAATACAACATTTAAAATACAATAAACACTTTAAGTCCAAACACAGAAAAATAATCATTTTAGACATACTGTAATATTCCTTTATCATTATACAACTTTACAAATATCACATACAATTAAAATATTGAAACTGTAGTTTATAAGTAATCAGGAGAAAGAATCCAAATCAATAATTTTTTGTTCCATTTGTCTTTTAAATACGTATTTAATAAATAATAAAAATAGATAATGTTTATTAAAAATTTAGAAAAGTAGTGATTTGGAAAAATTGTTATGCTGTTTCTTCAAATGATATACTGCATAACCATAACACATTATCACACTTCATAGTTAACAATGCTACAATGATATTCATTAATCTGGCATCCCATTGATTGGTTTTGCTGGACTGTTACTCAATCCAGATCATAGTTTGATTTCATTTACTCTGTTCTTTCCTATGCTAAGGTCTGAGTCATGTTTTAATGCACAACAGATATTTTTGTTTTCCTTCTCAGTGTATCAGGTTAGGTACAAAGTGGCATGTCTCCCTAGTGATGAAATTATACTTGACACCTCTTGCTAAAGTCTGCCAAGTGTCTCTCCTATCAGTTAATCTTTCAGTTAACGAAGTAGTATATGAGCAGATACTTTAACACATACACTATTCTTTATTTTCTAACTAAATTTAGGATATATCAATGATATTATATAATCACAGTTTTCTATTCTACCATTCTCTTCCAAAATACACATTGGAATTCTACTTTCATTTGTCCAGCCTTTCCTACTGATTCTCTATGTATTATTTCTAGTCAAAGTGTACTCATAATGACTGATTTTAGTTTACAGGCTATAAATTTTACCACTACTACAACAACAACTACTACTACCACTGCCGCTACTACTCAAAAGCTAAAGACGTCCAGTCTGTGACCACCAGTAGCTCTGGATGCAGTGTCCTAAGTGCCTGGACTATGGTGCTCACTGTTGAGCTCTTCACTCTTTTCCAGGAGTGCATTACTGGTGTTGCAGACCCGTTTTGTCCCATCCCTCCACAGACCTAGGAGCGTCCTCTACTTTTGGGAAATGCTACTCATGAATGACTATCCCACACTAGATTTTTCTCTTATCACTTGCACGTTAATAGTTTCAGAAAAATCACCAAAACTTAAGTCCACTTCTAACAGTCTTTGTATAAATTATATGTGGACTATAGATTTTAAATTTTTAAATTACAATAAAATTTTAAAACCTGCGATCTCATATTGCTAATTTTAGCTAAAAACACAAGCACATGGTTCATCCTAACCCCACTCTTTACTTATTTTTAGTGCCTTCCCCCAGACTACTTCCCACCATCTGCAAGAGCTTTCCGAGACTGAGTGGGGAATAGAATCCCAACAAGCTGTACTCTTCTCTCCTATTCATTATAACCTTCTTCGCAATTATCTCACTATACTAAGAATTGATGCACTTATTTATTATTGATTGAATGGAACAAATTATTCATACTTCTCTTTCCTAACGTTCTTTGGTTTCAGAGATTTTACTTGAATCAAAAAACCTCCATTTTTATTTTTTTGTTTTAATATAATTGATTTAATTTTTATCTGTTTGATATAATAATATACAAAGCATTAACAGAAACTAATTTAAACATAAAATCACAAAGACCAGTGTCTACTCCAGATGTTCTCTTAAACTATGTATCGACAAAGACTGTTTTATTCCCTTTCAGAAGAGAGGGAACAGGGACTCAGAATCACCAGCTGTAGGCGAAGTGGTGGACGTGGAAAGATCTCTGTATCATGATAAATATCCACGCTCCATTCTCACTGTGGGAATCTAGGTGCTATAGGCCTTTTCATGCCTCCCCTTCTTCTAAATCTCTTTGGGAAATTTGGCTCAGGGAAGATGACTTACACATATGGTGTCAGTTGGGCTTTGGCTGCTGTGCCAAAATATCTGAGAAATAAAAGGAAGAAGGGTATGTTTGGCTACCAGCTTCAGGGGTTTCTGCATGACTATCTGGATCCTATGCTTTGAGCTTGCAGAAACCCGTCTCTCTACAGTAGTAGATGCGTTGGTGGAGGCTACACACATAATGACAGCAGGGTACATAGAGAGCAGAGAAACTCTGAGGCCTCAAAATGCCTCGGTAACCTTTTTCTAGTTAGGTTTTACTTCCTGAAGTTTCTATGATCTCATCATGGACCACCACCAAAACAAAAAGGGGGTTGAAGGATATTCCAAACCAAACTATAACAAAGACCAGTATGTGTAAACTCTACAGTAGGCTATTCAGGTGTGCTCATTGTACTGTTCATACATGTAGACAACACGTTAATACCTTGTTCCACTTCAACACAAATGCCTGTATTTCGGTCAGCATTTTTTCGCCTCATTTTTTAAGTGAAAAGACACACAAAGATCAAAAAATGCATACACCTGAACAACAGACATCAATGGCAACAAGGTAAAGAGGTTGCCATAAATTTTGAGAAATGGAAGCAAGTCTGAGAACAAAAGAAAGCTGCAAATAAATTTATAAGTCATTTTTTTACATTCTTGTGAATTGATGAAAAATTTGAGTTATATATAAAGAAAGAAGATTTTCGTAGTTTGGACTAAAAGAAATAAACTAGGGAAGAATGTGTAATAATCATATTTGAAATCAGGTGATGTAGAAAAATATAAATGTAGGAAATTTGGAAATGTAATACAGCGTGTTCAAAAGTCTATTGCATATTAAACCAGAGATAGAAGTTTGGAAAATAAAAAATTATCACAGGCTTCAAGGAAATTTTCCAAATACATGGGCATCATTTCAAATTGAAAAGGTTCATTAGATCCTCACAGTAATGAAGGAGCCTAGGCAAACAATCATCTCCCAAGTAGGAAAAACAGACCCCAAAGGCTTCCAACGGGCAGACAAATTCTTTGCAAGCCATGTGTGACCTGGCTGTGATGCTAGATTTCTCTGTAGTGGACAAAGGTGAGTGTAAAGGATGTGCATCCAACATTCAGAGGGAAATCTGTCTCCAGTCTCATCAAGCAATTAATCACCTGTAAGTCTAGATTAGATTCAGAAACGTCAGCTTAACAAACTCCCATCGCACTAGCGCCTGTACTCCTTTAAAGAAAGCTAAAAGAAGACAGACTCTCAAGGGTACTGTACCAATAAAGCTGTCATGGCTTTCAGGAAACAGGCAAATCGATGCCAAGGAAGACAATGATTTACAGTTAAGCATCAAGTTGGTAAAAGCTTGTAGGGCAACTGATACAGAAACCAGTTCAGATAAGAAAAGCAGCTAAGAAAATACAAAAAAATTATCTCTTGCCAAAAGAACTAAATAAACTACATAATAGAAAGTTAAGTTTCAAAGATTTGTAGTGGCAATGAAGAATTTGCTTATAAATATTATAATAAGGTTAACATATAAATAAGGGAGAAATATCTAGGAAAAAAGTCACTAACATCAGAGAAAACAAGCCATGAACACAACTCAGAAAAATGTGATATGTTTCAAGACACAGTGTTAATTAAATATTATAATAATATTTTTAAATTTAAGGAATACATATTAATAAGCTGAGACTGTTACATGACAAAAAGGGAACCTGTATTGAGTTATAGATAGGAGGGTGAAATGAGGTAAAAGCAGTCTGGTAAATATCTTTAATAATAGGATTTCAATATTAAAAGTATAAAATGACATTCAGAATTACATCCGCTTAAACATGTTATATATATATATATATATATATATATATATATATATATATATATATAGAGAGAGAGAGAGAGAGAGAGAGAGAGAGGGAAGGAGGAAGAGATTCAAATTCTAAAATAAGTAAACTAACATAAAATTAGCTCTAAGAGCACACCTATTGGTTATTCAATATCAAATGGTCAGCAATGAAGCATACATAGGTCAGGCAGGGCCATGCAGGCCTTTAATTTCAACACTTGGGAGGCAGAGGCAGGCAGATCTTTGTGAGTTCAAGACCAGTCTGGTTTATAAAGAGAGTTTCAGGATAGTCGGAGCTACACAGAGAAATTCTGTCTCAAAAAAAAAAAAAAAAAAAAAAAAACAAAAAAAAAAAAAAACAAAAAAAAAAGGAAAGGAAGGAAGAAAGGAAAAAAAAAAAAAAAAAATAAATATACATAACATTATAAACTGAACTGGTTGATTCAATGTATTTAGAAATACTTTAAATTGTTTTATTAAGCTTTATGTTTTTCTCTGCTCACCTCTCTTCATCATGAAGATGCTGATCAGGCTGCAAATTGGAGATGCCCAGTACTGCCAGCTGGGATGACTGGAGCAACTTTGCATCTCAAGGTTTGCTGGCAATAAAGTGGACATGAGAACAATGTCAGCCCTTTCAACGGAAGTGTGTCCACAACATGGACTGAACGACCTGGAATGACACATGGCCTGAAATCTTAAATTTGTCATTCCTAAAGTCTGTACATGATTCTGTTGAAAACAAACAAAAACTCAATGATCTGTCTGTAGTCCAGGTCAGCATGAATGAGCACTCCACTCAGGAAACAGAGGAAGTATCTGTGTACCGTGTACATCAGGGAAACCTCAGCTGTTGTTTCTGTAGAAAATGACTTTGAATGATTTCATTCTACAGTTAGTATTACGGAAAAAGAAATCTACTATTCTCTGCACCTTTCATGGGACAGAAGAAACACAATGGCCAGGCAAGAATTTTGCCATTTTCTGTACACTAGCTCAGTATAATTATAAACTATCGATGCCTATCATTTTCTAAAAATAAATGCTATCATTTTAAAAACCAACCTTAAAGCAAAAGTTACAACATTATAAAAAAGATCATAAAATTTCTAATTAGAAACATGGGTCAATAGCTGACAAAAGATGAGAATTTATGGCCTGAAGTGTTTTTAACAAGAATGTTTTCTGGGTGGGTAACTATTGATGTGTACATTTTGCTAATAATGGAGAACTTGAAGGGTCCAAGAGTAAGTCAATAAGATTTCCTAATGCATCCTCTTAATGGACCATTTACTTTCTATTTTGGGGGCTATCAAGGCTGCATTATTTATTTAGTTACCTACTGGACTTAGAAAGTAGTCTCTCAAAACTCATACTATGCATGGTATTTATTGAATGCCTGCTCTTCCAAACTCTTATGTATAGTATGCTCATGGCCTTGTCCTTCCTGTCTAATAGCATGATTATATACTGTTTTTAATATACTTATTATTTTTCTATTTGATGATATAATTCTTTAATAGCCATATGGGAATCTCCACACTGCTAGTTAAACATGGAAAAACTCTTAAAGCGAGCTATGTGGGTGAGCCTTTTCTCCCTTGAGCTACAAGAGGTTGTAAACTTCTTTTCTTTCTGTTAAAACTCATTTCCCTTCCTGGTTGCCACTTTGTCAAGTGTTTTATTGTAATGTTCCTGGAATCTATTCTGCAGATTTTTTTCCACTGTAACTATGCATTGCAGTTTCTGTTATATTGTTTTCTGTTAGTAAACCCTATGTCTTCTAAAGCAACAATGCCTAAAATTTTGCATTGTACTCTATATCTTCTTGTCAGTAATAAATTCATATAAAACTATGAAGGAAATGAAAGTCAAAACCCACAGTCTTAGGGCTAAATGTTTATGTTTTCACACCATGCATCTTTGATTTATAACAGAAACTGTCAGAAGGATGCATGTTCTACTTTCTTTTCAAATATTATTTCTGGAAAGCTTCACTAGTAACACTCATACCCTGTCCAATTCCTGCTTGTGATCATCTTGAAGACATTCTGCCTTGGTAGCATGGGTTACTACTTCTGTTTGTACTTCTGGTTTCCCTTCCCTTCAGGCTCTCATCAGTCAAACTATCAGCAAATTACGTAGCTAAATTGTAAATGTTATACAAACTAGCAAAAAGTTGAGTATGTACATTAGAGAGATAACATGCCTAATTGAGAATATAAAATAACATTACTTGTGGGTCAATTAAGAACTAACTACCTATAATACCTAAATTTCAGAGGTTTTGCTTTAGAGTAACAGCTTTGTGGAACATTCGGTCTTTTAATGACCACAGGCTGGGACAGTCTCTCAGACCTGGGATTTTCCCATCACACAATGAAAAGATCTGATCACTTCAAACCATATCTGATAACACAAGGCTGGAGCAGTTTGGTGATGGGGAGTATTCCACATTATTCTGTACCAAAGGTGCACACATGGGAGAAAGGAATGGAAATTTCTAATAAAAGAACTCATAAATATTAAATTGATGCAAAATTAACGGAAAACAGATCTAAATAGCATGCCTGCATGCACTTGGTTTTAAGGAAAAAAACAAAGGAAACATTTAATCAAGAGTTATTTCCATCATGTCCTAAAACAAGCTCCATAGATTTTTGGGACTGCATTTTTGGAAATGGTGGAAGCCTCAGAAACACTTAGGACCACACACCACACAAAGAAAAGATGCAGTGTTTTGTAAATAAATATATATGTGTGTATATATACAATATATATTTAAATATATATACAATCACAATAAAACATCTGATCTAAATTAAAGTTGAACTCTATGCCGCAAACTGGCGTGACTCAGAGGTGGTGTGCTGGCACAGGTGCTGAAGGCACTTGGTTCAATCCCTGTATAGAAATCAACGTAAAAATTGGAAGATACATTCAGTGAGAAATAGGAAACAAAAACAAAACAAAGATGCAAAATTGTGCATGGAGGGAAGGAGTCTGATCTGAGAAGAGTTGGGAGAGGGAATGTGAGTATGATCATAAGATTTACAAGATTCTAAAAGAACTAATAAAAAGAAGAGACCCAAACATTCACAAAAAGATCTACAACAGGACTACTTGGGGTAAACAGAATGGCAAGGAACAGGTCAGAGCAATGCTAAATAGGGATGTGTTCCCTGTTTAGAGAATGGATGGAGTCTTGGCAGCATTAAGAGAAAGATACTAAGTGGGAGATGCAATGAGTAGAGGCAGTGCTGTCCTAGTCTAGGTGATGCAAGTAACCAGCCTTCATCATTGGAAACAAGGATTTAAAAACTACAAAAATGTTGCTGCTGGTGTTCATGAAAAACGTTAATTAAAGGATATACTAGTGTCTGGCATCTTTTAACATCCACTGAAAAGATTATACACGACTGTCTAGGATCAGCTGATTTAAAGCACACCCTCACCTGAATTGCATTTCCTTTAGCCACTTTTGTTTGGTTTCTGCTGTATTTGGAATGTCTTCCATTTTCATTGCACTGGGCCATGGTAATCGCTATTTGAGAAGCTCACAGCCCTCCCTCCTTTCAAGCCTCACTGTCAATTAGGAATTCTTCTTGTTCTTCTGTGAGCAGTCTCCCAGGCCTTGTTCTCCTTATACCCGAGATCTTCTACATACAGCATGAGCTTTCTCATTTTACTTTAAAAATATAATGTCATCACTTTCCAGTTTCCTTTTTTTTTTCTCCCAATCCCTTTCATATTGTTGTGTGACATTTTTTTTTCCAGGGGGGATACTACATACATGTACATCCACTCACCCCAGATAGGGAGCCCATGACATACCAAATTCATCCAAATTCATGATTCACCAAAGTATGCCACCATCAAAGTCCAACTTGGTGAGTCCGTGAGTTCTATTGGATGTACACAGAAATGACTCACAGATAGCTGCCTTACCAAGGCCCACTTCAGAATAGGAAACAGCTTACAAAAGCTGCAAACCAGGAGCATACTGTACAGCCTGTAGACAGCTCAACAGTTGGAGGGTGTCACTTGCAAGTGACTCAGCTGGTCTGCACCTCTTCCAGGCATCTCAGCTGGTTTCTGTTTCTTCAAGACAGCTGTTCTTCACTTACAATCTTCATAGCAGCTTGACTCATTTACTGTTGAAGGGAGGGTCCTAGGGAATCTGGTCAGTTTCAGGAACTTCCTGAAACTCTTTTGGGTTTTTTATCTTCCTACATAAGGAGCTTCCCTGCAGTATAGATGTTTCAAGCTGGGAAAAATGCTACACAACATAAGAACCCTCTCACTTCTTCTCAAATTATAGCCTCATTTAATGTGATTACTATTGTTACACACACACACACACACACACACAATCACACACATAAATATATAAATCCAACCTGCTGAATCCACTTAATGTTGCTTGTGTGTGATGACTTCAATTCTGTCCACTTCTTTTTAGAAAATCAATGAAGAGTCTCATACTTGGAAGAGACTAACTCTCCCTTTTTCAGCTGTGCTGTTTGCTTATAGTTTGTGCTGTAGGGGTAGGGCCCTGTAATATCCTCCCCATTCTGTGTTAGTATGTTTGCTGATACTGTCATTAATCAGGTCTTGTTTAGGGCACAGTATTTTGAGGTTTCATGGTGATGGCTCCTTGTCATTTCGAGGGGACACAACAGCAGCCTACCTTGTCCCTTCCTTTCTCTGTCTACACACACTCTCTTCCATGGTGCTTCCTGAGCTTTAGTTTCAAGAGTCATGTTGTAGATGTATCCACTGAGACTGGGCTTCCCCCCATCATTTGATCTATGAGTTACGACCAGGGGTGGTTTTCTGTAATCTCCTTTTGCTGTAGAAAGAAGTGTTTTTGAGAGAGAGGGAGAGAGCCGAAGTTACCCCTTCAGGAGAGAGATGGAAAGAAAGGAGCTCAGGCTGAAAGCAGAAAGAAGATCCACTTGCCTCAGCAGATGAAGAGGGAGTGGACCGGGCTTGTCTCTTAAAGGGGCAGACTAATCTTTCCTCCACCAATCAACCCCATATTAATCCCTCCTCTCTGGAATTCCCAAAACTCCACTTAAAAGGAGCTTGTGACAAACAATTGATTGAATCGGTTGATTAAAATAAGTTCCTTATTCAACTATGTCATTGTTTATAACTACTCACAACAAATTATGAGATAGTATAATGGTATACTAATAAGACAAATAATTCTTTAAACCATGATGTACAGATAGTTAAACTTAGTATCCTGACACAAGGCTTCAACAAATACTGTCAATGTTAATATTTTCACTGTTACTTTTCACATTTATTCTTCTGAAAGATTAAATCACTTTGAATGTATTTTTATTACTTTTCTTGGAGAAAAATGTAAAAGAAAGTCCATTTGCCCTGATTTATGAGTACATGTATTTAAATAAGACTAGATTTTTTAATTTAGTATTATACCTAAGATCATACCTAGACATCCAAAGCTTAATAAGGATCACAACTGCTATTTATGCTTTTCAAATGTTTTACCTATTATCTTCTGAAAGTCAATTTCCTTCCACATTTTTATAACCATTAAATAATATATGTGGATTGACTATGTAAGTTGAGATGAAAGAAAACTGATTTGATAACTTAGATAAAATATGTCTCATAAATAAAAACTAAGCAATATCTTTTCTAATTTGATATAAACTAAACATAGATAGTCTAAGATATTTTACTCTTGATAGAATATTTTAGGTCAAATGTAATTAAGAAGTTTACATTGAGAAAAGGATCACTAAATAAAGATAAGAAGATAAGAAGAATGAAGTGAACTATGATAAGCAGAGTTACAAGGAAGTCAGTTCAGAACCAGAAAGTAGGAAATAATTATTCATAACTCAATTTTCACCTACATAAATGAGTCTTAGTGTAGAGAACTACATTATCCTATAAGTTACATGATATAACCATGGACCATATATAAAATGTTCATTCATTCAATTAATATTTATGAAAGTATTCAACCTTTAATTCTACTAAGCACAATCATTGCAAAGATTGTGGACAATTAAGCTCTTGTGGAACTACTCAGTTATTTCTTATTAATCCTTTTTAAAATTTATTCTTTGTGTCTTTCACATTGTACATCTGGTCCCATTTATTCTCTGTCCCTTTATATATGCCCTCTCTTGTTGAAACCTCACCCACTACCAAAATTTAAGAGAAAAACAGGAAAGAAAGGAAAATCACATCCTGGAAGCTGTAGTGTGATATAGTGAGTCATACAGTAAACACTTTCATGCATATGTCTTTTTATGTGAGAGTGTTCATTGCAAAGAATTATTGGTCTGGTTCAAGATTTCTAGTTTCTGCTACACTATTGATGCTGAGACCTCACTGGGATTCCTCTCAGATATCCTGCTGTTATCCTGTGTCATGAAGATCCAGTAGGTTTGGGCCTACAGGACCACCCTTCAAGGTGCTCCAGCAGATCACAGATTGGGTGGTCAAATTCATAACCCTGGTTCCGGGCTTGGGTAGTTTCAGGATTGTTCAGCCTACCAGCTTTTCCCTGTCTGCACCAACAGAGAGAGCTCTCCAGCATTGCCCTGGCTAGTTCACTCTTTGCAGAGATGAGCAAGAATCCATTCAAATATTATTAAATCTAAATTAAATCTAAACCAGTCTGTTAAAATGGTAGTTCCTCATGCAATGAAATCTGTGAAGTTTTCATACATCCTCATAAAGTAAATGAATCAATAAATATCTAAATAAATATGCAAATAACCAAACAAGAGAGTTTAGTAAAATTTTCATACATTAAAAGGTGAATGAATGAATACATAAAATTTTTCCTGGATAGCATATGTTTTAGTATAACAGCCCTTTCTTTGGTCTATAACCAATTATGATAATGGATGATAGACTTTTCTTTAAAATTCTTGCAAAAAAACAAAATTTGTAAATTACAAATAAAAATGTTTGTACAAAGGAGACAGAAATTTGTTGAACTCACAAAGCCCCTAGTTCAACTGCTGTAAAACTAAAGCACAAGACTTTAGGATATTGTGTTAGGGTTGGGAATGGAATTATCTCATCTAGGGTGTCAAAAGGATCAGCAAAACTTACAATGATCCGAATGAGGGAGTGAGATTCGTTTTTTAAAGTGATACTGAAGAAAGTGTCAGGTAGAGGGCATATAGTGAAGAAATTCCATTACTTCCTGATATTCGCCAGACATCCCCTCTGTCTGAAGTGAAGGAGGAAGTAGGGAAAGGGGAATTAAGATCCCAGTAGAAGCAGAGCAATAAGAAAAAGTAAGTAGTTGGTAGCATAGAGACCATTATAGTGAATAATTGAAATTTTCTAAATTTCTTAATGGGGATTTTAAACATCATTAAATAATTTTAATTGGTCTTCAGATTATTCAAGTACCTATTCTATTAAACTAAAGGACTATGTTTATATTTTTCTTCAGGACAGAAACTATAATTTGGAAATTTTAGTTCTCTCTAAAAGAGAAAGAATTCACCTACCCTATTTCTGAAAAGTGTGAAATAGGCTAAGGAGAAGTGAGTGCTACAAGAGTCAGATGGGTGGAAAAGAGAGAGGAGGAGCCCAATATAATGAAATTTTGTTTGAACTTACTCTAGTGAAACGTAATATTGTACATGGTTATTTTAAAATTAAACAAAAAGGAAACAAAAGGATTAGAATTATGGCCATTACAAACTAATTATGACACAACATAATGAGAAAACCATAAGGACTTTTTCCAGGTATATTAAAAATCATTCCAGTAGGGTTAATAAGACCATTTTATCAAAACATTTCAAATGCCTTTATCTTTAAATTTTTAACATCATTTGCAGGTCTAAATCTTGACAAATGTTGAAACAGCTTGTCATCTGATATGACAGTCAATAGTCTTATTAATAATCAAATGTGTAAACACTACGTATATATGTTTTTCACAGAAGAAAAAATTTCCTAAATATTTATGTATGAAAAGCTACACAACTCTGTAAAAAAATTTTTATTCAGAGGATTCAAAGAGATCAAGCGCATACATTTTCATGACAATCCCTCATTCACAAAATCACACCTGTATTGTGAATACCAAACTCGGAAAACCTAGTGTTTAATCTTGGGTGGTCTATTTTCTCGGGTTTGATTAAATATGTCTTTTCACAACAGGTGACTTTTTAATTGTTTTCTTATGGCGACCCATTTATTCCTTGGGCTTTGTTTGGCTTGCATTAGTTTTCAGCATTAACAGCCATGTGTGAGAACATGCTGAGTACAGGTGGCCAAGCTTGTGCAGGGAATGTGGGTGTTAGGCAAATGCAGTGGGCAAGTGATTTAACTTTACCAATTAGCGCAGCCGTTGAATAGTTCTCCAACCCTCAAGGCTTTTCAAACAAAACAGGCTCGGAATAGCACTTACTAATGCGAGTATGAAATGAAGAATAAAGCAGTTTGTTCTTTGAATTTGTTGGCTTTCTTTGGAGAAATCTCCCCCCCGCCCCCCGCCCCACCTTGTTTTTCCTTGCTCAGCTTGAGAGCCAAATCAGTTTGTTCAGTGGTTTTCTGTGTGGGAAATATTATTGGACTTTGGTATTTTCTTGATTTTTTTTTGTCTCATTGTTGTTCTAGAAGCCTTCAGATTGGGAGTTTGAGCTCTGGAGCTACCTAACCCAGAACTATGGGAATTTCCATAATGAAAAGCATTATAATCCTAGCTTCCAAAATAAACTCGTGTTATTAGATTTGCTTAAGATAATTTCAACAACAGCAACTCAGTCAGGAGTAAAATAATTATGACCAGGAAATCCTCAAAGAGGAGAACCAAAAAACGAAAATGAGATCTATGGGTATCTTAAACTGCCAACAAGTAGGACCATGTACAGAATGTTTGTCCAATGAGCCAGATGCTTTTTTTTTCTTTCCTTTCTGACAAAAGGAACATTTGTTTGCAATTAGCTTAGGTAAAGGAAACAACATTTGAAGTCTTGTTTTCCAATTGGAATGATTCCCTAAGGCTGCTATGAAGACACTGGGAATATTTACACTCCCGGGGACCCATGGGTAAGGACATTTTAAGCAAAGCAAAAGCATTTGCTGAGAATTTTTAAGTTTCAAAGTTTTATAAATAACAAATATCGAAAAATATTTTAAAATATTTGAAGGTATGATAAAATAGTATGTACTACATACAAATTTCATACTCATACCTCATATCCCTTGGTATTCATATCCATATCCCTAGATATACACTCAATAGACAAAGGATGGTGAGCAATGCAAGTTTCTACAAGTGTGCATATGTTGAGATTATAAAATAGAGTAGAAAGGAAATTTTGGGCGTGCTTACAAATCAACGGATTTCATTTAAACTAACAGGGAGATAACATTGACGTTTGTAGTTGGTGTGAAAACTGACGTAAGATGTATTGGTTCAGTTTTATTTCAGCACAGCAAGTGCTTCATGGAATCATTGGCTAACTGTTGGCATTTTTTGACCTCGGATTATAAATAAAGAAACATCTTTGTAATGATTTCAAAATGTTGGATTTACGGGTGCACCCTCTCAGTTCTTTAAGTTTTGTGTCAAATCTTAAAATGTGGAACACAAATAGAATCTATATTTTCTTTTAAATTTTCCTTAGATTTGATTTATATAAATTACTATTGGTAGCTTTTTTCTGTACATGTGCACCCATGCAATTATAGGACAAAGAAAGTCTTAATGCTAAAATAATTAAGGGGGAACCAAATTCTTTCCTTCAACTCTCACACCCTTTCTGAATTTGGTGGTATTTGAACTGGACATTGTGCCCTAGTAATCTCATTTTTAAAGGGAAAACTAGAAACAGGAATTGAGGAAGAGCATTTCGTATCTACTTCTCACGTGGAAGTATGTGTAGTTGCTACAATGTCACAACATTGTGACTGAAACCTCTGCTTCCACTGTGGAAAACTCACAAATGTGAGGCCACAAGGTTAATGGACAAAATGTAAACATTACTGTCCTGTTATCTTGCTTATATCGGCTATTCCTATTCCTTACTGCCCTTGGATAATCACAACATGAAATTGGTAGTCAGAAAGCCCTTGGGATAAAAAGTCAAGTTTCTATAGGAAATTAAGAGAAGCTAAAGTGTAAACAGGTGACGAAAATAGACCCACTGAACTGAATGCACAAGAACACTGACTGGTAAATGGCTGTCTCCCTTCCTCAAATCCACGGATCTTTTAGTACTTATTAGTGATGAATGAGAATCTATTCCTTCATTGGCAACAATAATTTAGTCTTTTATTTTACTGTCATTCATCCACATACATTATAACAATTTTATCCAGAAGTATAAAAATTTAGGGGAGAATTAATAAATCCTATTGGGGAAAATAATACCCACAAAATATCACATTTTCACAGTTAGTAAAATACATAGTCATAAACTAGGTTTTCATACTTAATTTTAAGCAGATTTTAACTTTTGTACAAGTTATAGTTTATATTTTCAGTTAATCCAATGTAATTTATAGTTTATTTATTTTAATTAATGTTTCTATAATTTTATTTAATGATTTTTACAGTATTACTTTGAGAATTTCATGCCTGTGTACAATGCATTTTCATCATATTACAAAGGCTATTGCAATCTACCACCAGGTGAAGACGTCCATTATTTCCTTCCATTGAGAGTTAATCCAGTTCTATCAGGCAAGTGGGTCTACTGTAAACTATGCCAAAGGGTAGGAGGAATAATTATCCCGCTCACTGAGATGATGTATTTTCCTCTCCTGGATTCCCACCCTCTCTGCAGTTGCTTCAGGTCCAGCCTGCAGCTCTATTGTGTCAGTGCACATTCTAAGTCCTGAACAGACTCAGAAAGGCTTAGTCTTTTCTTTTCTTCTCTTCTGAATTTCTTTTTTGTAGTGGCCAGAGTCTAGGTTTTCTTCATAAGGTACTTTGGGATTCCTCACCCTTTCTGTAAAGTTTCCTTCTCCACAATGTGGCCACTTGACTACTGTGGAGACCCAAAAATGTGAGCCTATTCTACCTTGTCTGAATGTCAGAGTTACATCTTATTCAAAGTTGTTGACAACTGTGGCTACATACCCTCACCTAGGGTGTGGATACACGGTGTTTTGGACCTTAAGACTAACCATAGACGCATATCTTCTCCACCCTGACCAAAGGTCAGAGAATTTAAGCATACTTCTGTTCCTTCTTTTGAATTCAGAGGTTTGACCTAGGGAGTGGCTGCCCTCAAGATACTTGGTCTAGGGTGGATTCCCTACCTCAACAACAGAATGCTTTTCTCAAGAAGTAATGACTTGATGGTCTCAAAGTGTTGAAGCAAGTAACTGTTCTAGTTTTCCTTTTATCCTTTGTATAGTGAACAGAGTCTTTTGCTCTCTCCCCCTTTATGTATTGGGGTTTAAAATAAAAATATATGAAAAATTAATCATGGATGAACTCAGAACTCAGAACAAGAATTTAGCATTCAGTGTGAGTTGAATTCCCTCCCTGATGCTATCCTATTTCTCTGTGATTCTTTCTTATCTCTGTTTCTCCTACCTAATCCTACACCCCTACCATGGAACATACCAACCCATTGTACCTAGGAGACTGGCAAAAGTCACCCCAAAAAGTGGTTCCCAACAGTCTACCAGGTGTTTTAATTTAAAAGGTAAGGCTCTCTAGCTCTTCTCTGTCTTCAATTTCTGAGCAAAAATAGAAATACAAAAGACCCTAGATAATGAAAGCAATTATGAACAAAATAGTGCTGGAGGAACATTACATTCAATCTCAAATTATATTACAGAAACCAAGTAATAAGCCAGAATGATATAGGCTCAAAACAGAAGTGTAAACTTATGGAACAGAATAACAAAATATAGGTTGTAGAATTAAGTCCACACAACTAAAGCCTGTTTGGACCTGATAGAACAAAAGATACTATAATATACATTTGCGGAAAGACAGCATCTTCTACAAATGGTGTTGAGAAAACTGGGTATCCACATGTAGAAAATTGAAATTAGTCCATTTTCTCTTATGATTCACAAAAGTTAATCCACAAGTATCAAAAACCTCATTGCTAGACTAGGAGAAAGTAAAAGCAGCAGCCAACAACCTATAGGCATTGAAAAAGACTTTCTGAATTGATGAGGGATTTCCTTCTGTGTGTTGTGATTACCATTGATAAATAAAGGAACTGCTTTGGGCCTATAGCAGAGCTATAGGAGAACAGAGATAGGTGAGGAAAACTAAACTGAATGCTAGGAGAAAGAAGGGCAGAGTCAGAGAGAAGCTATGGAGTCACTGAAGACAGATGCTGGAAACTTTAGCAGGTAAGCCACAGCCACATGGCGATACACAGATTAATAGAAATGGGTTAAATTAATATGTAAGAGTTAGCCAAAAAGAAGCTAGAACTAATGGGCCAAGCAGTGATATAATTAATACAGTTTCTGTGTGATTATTTTGGGGCTAGGTGCCCGGAAACAAACTAGTGTACTCTTTATAATACTAAATAATACTTATTTACTCAATAAGTGCCAAAAATTGACTAATTAGATGTCACAAAACTAAAAGACTTCTGTACATCAAAGAAAACAAAAGATTCTCTTGACAGGAAGGCCATAAATTAAGAGAAATAATTCTCAGGTCTACATCTGATAGAGGATTAATATCCAGAATATATAAAAAAACAAAAAATAAGACATCAAAGACAATAATCCAATTAAAAATTCTAAACAGAGAGGTCTGAAAAGAAAAACTAGAATTTTCTTAAAATAACAAAAAGTGCTTAACATCTTTAACAATAGGGAAAATGTAAATTAAAACTATTTGAGAATTCATCTTATTCAACTCAGAATGGCTATAATTAAGAGAACAAGCAGGAGTAAACTCTGGTGAGGATGTGAGGAAGGAGGAGCCTGTATTGTGGGAGCGGAAACTATGGAAATTAGTGAAGAGATTTCTCAAGAATCTAAAAATCGGTCTATCATGAGATTCTACTAAGATTTTACTGAGTAAATACCCAAAGGATTCTACCACAGGGATACTTGTTCATCCATTTCCTTTGCTGCTCTAGAAAAGGGAAACAGTATGGCCATTGTTTAAAAATGTGAAAATACACTTAATGGAATTCTATTTGGTTGTTAAAAAATACAATGGTGAAATTTTCAGGGAAATTTAACTTGAATAGATCGTACTGGCAGAACCTTGAAAAATCACACATGTTCTCTCTTATATTTGGATCCTATCTCCAAACCTTGAATTTCAAGCACATAGCATGGAGTAACTGCAGAAGCGAAGAAACTAGAAAAGGACCATTGCTGAAGAAGGGGAGAAGGAGCTTTTGAGAGAGTAGAGTAGGAGACAGGAGTTTTGAAGAGGGAAAGGAGGTGTACAGACATGGGGAGGACGATGGGAAAGCAAAGCAGAGCATGGAGGGTAAAGAGATAAATTACATTTGAAATGTAAAATTTTCTTACTTAAATTTTGCATAGAAATTAAGAATTTAAGTACAGATGTACAACCACAATTGCTCTCTTTATTATTATAACTTACTATGGTTGGCGTGTTGTCAGTTGTTACATAAGAAGTTACCTGAAAAGCAGTGTCTTCAAAATAATTTCACTCTATCTCACAACTTTGAAGGAAGATTGGCTCATCATTCTATCTTTTCTGTTTGGTTATTAAATTATACTTGCCTAAAAATTAAAATCCAAATGTAGATGTTTCTAGAATCAGTTCTGCATGTGAAGAGCTCGAGTCATAACACCGATCCAGAGAGTAGTCAGATAAAGACTCTTCTTTAAAATGAATTCTTAAGGAAGCACAAATGACAACAGAAAAAAAAGCCACTTCAAGAAAGCTATCAAAAAGTGAAACTTCACATACATAGCCACAAAACATGTGGAGCACAACTTAGCTTCTAGCCCAATTAACGTGGAATACTTCACACACACATACACACACACACACCACTAATTCTTTCAACACCAATTTACAAATAATTCTAGAAGGTAAAAATGAAAGTTAAAAAACAACCTATAGAAAAATAGCAAGCAACAGAACAAGAATCAGAAATTTTTTTGAGTTATCAGAAGATTTAAACTATAATTAAAGCATAAAGGATTAATAATGAAAAAGTACTTTGAAAGAGAGACAAGAAATGTAGCCAAAAGGATGAAAATGCTAAGAATCAAAAGGAAGTACTAATAATAAAACTTTGGTAAGAAAATATAAGGAATATATGTGATGGGATTATTAATGGTCTTGACATAGATGAATAAATGATTAATATCTAAAAGATATAAAAATAGAAACCAGAAACCCTGTCTCGAAAAACCAAAAAAAAAAAAAATAGAAACCATGCAAGTTTAAATACAAGTAGAAAATGTAAAAGTACCTAATAATTATATAACAGCTACAAAGATATGCATTTGCTAGAAGAAGAAGCAAGAGCAAGAAATACTTGAAGTAATATCAACAGAGAAACATTTGTTTGGTATTTTTGTAGGCACAGAGAACCTTCACTCCAATCTTCATACTTACATGGTGAGTACTTCCTAAGCCATCTTCTCAGCCTTCAATAAGCTTACTTGATAATGTAAATAGCATTTCATCATAATTGTAATGAGTTATGAATACTATATTCTTCTACTAGGATATGATATTTTTATTTTTCTTTCTGATATTGATTTTTAGTGAGCTGAATTGGTGCTGAGCAGTTTTGAATGGTTTGCCTTGTCTTCTGGGATGATCAACATGCTTTCACTAACCGCATTAATGTTGGGTCTTACTTGGTGACTCAGCTACTGCAGCAGCAACACCAATAGGAAGAGCTTCTACAAAATGCCAGTTCAGCATTTCTTTTTTAAAAAAAATGTTTTCATTGAGATATATATTTTTCTCCACTGCCTTCCCTTCCTCTTCTCTTCCCTTCTTACCCTCTCTTGTGGTCCCCATGCTCTCAGTTTACTCAGGAGATCTTGTCTTTTTCTACTTCCTATGTAGATTAGATTTATGCATGTTTCTCTTATGGCCCTCTTTGTTGTCTAGGTTCTCTGGGATTGTGAATTGTAGGCTGATTTTTCTTGGCTTTATGTCTAAAAACCACTTATGAGTAAGTACATATGATATTTGTCTTTCTGAGTCTGGATTACCTCACTCAATATGATGTTTTCTAGATCCATCCATTTGACTGCAAATTTCAAAATGTCGTTATCTGGGTTTTTTTTTTCTGTGTAGTACTCCATTGTATAAATGTATCACATTTTCCTTATTCATTCTTCAGTAGAGGGGCATTAAAGTGGTTTCCAGGTTCTGGCTATGACAAATAATGCTGGTATGAACATAGTTGAGCACATGTCCTTGTGGTATAATTGAGCATCCTTTGGGTATATACCCCAAAGTGGCATTGCTTGGTGTTGAGATAGGTTTTTCTAATTTTCTGAGAAATCGCCATACTGATATCCAAATCAGCTGTACCTGTACCTGTTTGCACTCTCATAAGCAATGCAGGAGCGTTCCCTTTACCCCACTTCCTCTCCAGCATAAGTTGTCATTAGTGTTTTTGATCTTGGCCATTCTTACATGGGTAAGATGGAATTTCAGAACTGTTTTGATTTGCATTTTTCTGAAGGCTGATGTTGTGCCTTTCCTTAAGATATTTCAGGCATTTTAGATTCCTCTGTTGTGAGTTCTCTGTTTAGGTCTTTACCCACTTTTTTATTGGATTATTTGTTCTTTGAATGACCAATTTCTTGAGTTCTTTGTATATTTTGGAGATCAGTCCTCTATCCAATGTGGGATTGGTGAAGATCTTTTCCAATACTCAAGGCTGCCATTTTGTCTTGTTGACCATTTCCTTTGCTTTACAAAAACATCTCAGTTTCAGATTCCATTTATTGTTTCTCTCAATGTCTGTGCTACTGAGTTTATATTTAGGAGGTGGCCTCCTGTGCCAATGCATTCAAATGTACTTCCCACTTTCTCTTCTATGAGGTTTGGTGTGGTTGGTTTTATGCTGAGGTCTTTGACCGATTTGGTAATAGATATGAATTTATTTTTATTCGTCTACATGTTGATATCCAGTCATGCCAGCACCATTTATTGACTATGCTTTCCTTTTCCATTTGATATTTTTTGCTTCTTTGTCAAAAATCATAATTTTTCATAATTGTGTGGATTGAAATCCAGGTGTTTGATTTGGTTACATTGGTCCTCCTGTCTGTGTTAATGCCAATTCCAGGCTGTTTTCAATACTGTAGCTCTGTAGTAGAATTTGAAGTCAGGGACTGTGATGCCTTCAGAAGTTCCTATACTGTAAGAATTGTTTTGGCTATCCTGGGTTTTTTGCTTTTCCATATGAAGCTCAGTATTCTTTTTTCAAGGTCTGTGAAAAATTTTGCTGGGATTTTGATGGGCATTGCATTGATCTATAGATTGCTTTTGGTAAGATTGCCATTTTTACTGTTAATTCTACCTACCTAAGAGCATTGGAGATCTTATCACTTTCTGGTGTCTTCTTCAATTTTTCTTCAAAGATTTAAAGTTCTTGTCATACACGTGTTCTACTTATTTAGTTAGAGTTACTTCGAGATAGTTTATGCTGTTTGTGGCTATTGTGAAGGGTTATGTTTCTCTGATTTCTTTCTCAGCCCATTTATCATCTGTGTACAGGAGAGCTACTAATTTTTTTAATTAATCTTGTATGCTGCAACATTACTGAAGGTGTTTGAGTTGTAGAAGTTCCTTGGTAGAATTTTTGGGGTCACTTATGTAATCTATCATATTATCAGTAAATAGTGAAAGTTTGACAACTTCTTACTTCTTATTTAACAGGGAAGTCATGAGATGCAAGACTGGAGAAGACTCTACCAGGTACTTTCTGCCTGGCTGAATCTCTAACCTTGTGGTATTCTCCAGGATAATAGATATGATGGCAGCATGTCTACAAGAAAAATAGGAAAACAGTGAAATAAAGTGTAAGAAAACCTACAAGTACCTAAGTGCATCACTCTAACACATTATTTGACCAGAATTTAGTCCCTTGGTAGCATGCACTTGAAGGGAAGTTTGGAAAACTGTTATTCTAGGAAAGTGTATGTTCATATTTTAAAGATCAGTTTATAATACTACACACTTCTCACTTGTTTGCACACACGTTGAAAGCTCATTCTTAGAGGGAGAAGACTAAATAATAGTTGGGAGATGTTGGAAGAGGCCGTTTGTTGGTTCGCAGCCGCTAACAATCCAAGTTTGTATTTCTGAAATAAAAATACTTAGTCGGTGTCAAATCATCATTTATCTTTGTTGTTGCAGTTGGGAGCCAGAACCATGAACAGACTAAGCAAAGGTTCTACCACTAAGATACACTCCCAACCCTTAAGTCGTGATTAAAAAGAACAGTGTTGCTTTGCTTTGCTGTATCTGGCTGAAGAGTTCCTTTATTAAATAAGAGAAATTAACAACATGGTATTTTACTTTCCTAATAGGTTTGTTCTCAAAGTTATTATTTTGTTCTCAAAAAACTAATTGAGTACTAGAATCATTTTTATCTTCTCTTATATCATAATTATTTCTTTGAATTGCCTAATCCTATATATTGCAAAAGAAGGTACTACCAACCAAAATTAAATTTACTAATATTTTGTGGGTATATACACAATAACACTCACTCAGCACAAAGTTAGCCATCACTCCTTGCCGTTCCTCCAGATCCCAAGTTTATCACATTTTGGTTGTTTTATTGTTTGGTTTTGTTGTCCTTTATGGAAATTTCTACTTAGAAACTTTGTGTCCCCATTATGATGCCCCAGAGATCCTTTCGTTGGCTTTATATGAGGCATTTGAATGCTGAGCAACCTGGCATAGACTCATGTCTATTCTTATCCCATTCCATCTGAGTAGAAACTGAAGGTATTTAAGAGCTTTTAGTAGTCATGAAAATAAAAGCAAACATGAATCATTTTAAACTTTGTAGACCCTTTTTGTTGGATTTTATTTTCTATGTGGATCTTACAATTTGTACATCAACAGCACAGCAACAAGCAGGCTTAATCTCCTCAATATACTCATGGAAAGGGGGTGGGTGGAGTGATGACAGCTGTTCCGCTGTGTCTAGTCGAAGGAGTAATCAAGCTATCGAGACTGTTTACTACCAGGAAGAGAAGGAACAGTGGGATGTGGGTCATCTCTTCTTCCTGAGAGTCTCCATAATTAGGTGGATCAATGACTAAGTATGAGTGGCTATCAGGCCAAACAAAAACAGATAAACACTGTGTGTTCTTACTCATATGTAGAACTTAAAACACTCATTTCAGAAAAGTCTGAAGTAAAATGCTGGGTTCTGGGAAATAGAAGAGATACAAATGGGAAGTTATTGGCCTAGGGGTACAATCTTTGTGATACGCATGTTAGGTAAGTTCCAGAGACAGAGTGCAAAATGGAGATCCTGTGACTTATAATAGGTTACTGTAAAGTTACATTTCCTAAGAAGATAAATACTATCTTTAAGTGCTTTTCCCATAAAAGTGAAAGCAAAACAAAATGGGAGGGAGACAAGAAGCTGTTTCTGAGATGACGAACAATTTGTTGCATAGTTGCAATAATGTAAAATTTAAAATGTTCAGTTTTTGTATATTTACTAAACTTCTATGAAGATGTTTAGGTATGTAGCTAAATGATAATGACAGCTATCAAGATATAGGGTAGATAGATAATAGATAATAGCTAGCTAAATGGGTTATAGGTAGGTTTTAAATGATAGAAGATAGATAGATGATAGATAGATAGATAGATAGATAGATAGATAGATAGATAGATAGATGATAGTCTTTTCCATTCACCTCTAACTGCATAATTCTCCTCCTATTCCTTAACCATAAATTTCAGGGATATTAAAAATGCCCCCAATTGTGCATTCATAGTTTCAGCATTCCCTTTTCAATCCACATTTCCCTGGATACACTTTGACTTCTGTTCAGTGCAAACCTATTACATAACACAGTTATCTTCACTTGTTTGCATGCTACCCAGGATGCTGAGATACTGCATACTCTGACTTTTGTTATGCTTTGTTTTATAAATTTTAAATGCATGATCAAAATCCTACTTATGCTAATGAGTCCAATGACCTTGAAAATAATGCATAATGTCCCTAATCTTTATATCATCAAAACACCCTCAAAAGCTTTTCAGAACAACGTCACATCTCTCAATGGGTCACATGTCTCTAAATGCCAGTAGTCTTCTAAGATTACATTCCTTCTGGGACTAGAGATCACACTTCACCTGTTTTAGAATCTTCCTAACAACTAATGTTGGCTTATAAATGCATTTGTAAATAATCATCTGTTGAATTTAATTATATTCCCCTTTTCTGTTTTATCTAATGCATACCTAAATAAATGTAGATTGCTGAAGTTATCTATTTCAAACACTGGAGATCTTTCCTCTTGACATTTAAGCCCAAAAAAGCAAGAGAAATTAAATTAAAAATTAAAGCAAAACACAAACCAGAAAGACACTCTAACAAAACAAGGTGGTTTTTTTTTTTTTTTTTGAGCGGAAGGATAGAGTGGAAGGCCTGAGTCCCTATGAGTCTCTCCTAAGAAGGCAGCTGTGCTGTTGGCTGTACTTTGCACTTCAAGAGATATTTTTAAATCTGTTGTTATTAATTTGAGGAGAAGAAGTCTCTGTAGAGGGGGAAAAAAATCCAAGATTTTTTTGTTTCCTTTTCCATCACTCACAGTCTAATGTCAACACCATTTAGGTCAAATTTCAGGCATTCACAATGAGCAGCTTCACCAGCTGCAAGGGCTAAAAATCTTCTAGAGCTCCACAGCCTGAGCAATAAAATATGTCTGAGGGTGTCAGTAACAATGAACAGTGTGGACCTTCCCCAAAGGCTTTCCTATGGCATGTGATGGGTGAGGCAGCACACATTGGATTTTGTAAAACAAAGAAAGAAAAAAATTACACTTAATGCAAGGTGTATCTGGTTTTACAAAAGAGTTGTCAGGAATTGGAATTCTCTGTCGATATCAACCCTGTAAATGTAGCTTATAAGAATATGCCTTAGCACTCATTGCTGTTAGCCTACTCACTGTGTGCAGGCATGTTCCCTTATGTCCAATAACCGGACTCTGGATCTTTTCTCTTCCATTACTTGAGTGAGTCAATGAGTAAAGTCTGGAACTTTAACTGTTCATTTCCTTTAAGTATTTTGTGACTACTCAGCATCCTCCTATTCTTCCTCCCTTCCTATCCTCCTTACTTCCATCCTCATCTTTACCATGTTCTCTAGAAGCTTGTTGCGTTTTCTTTGTTTTTTTGTTTGTTTGTTTGTTTGTTTTTTGTTTTGTTTTGTTTTTTTGTCCCGTCCCTCCTCTTCTCCTCTGCCAAAACTAATTAGGTCAAGGGTGCACTTAAAACCCGCCTAAGTATCCCTCCTTTCTATTGTTTGTTGAGTTCCACTTTCTCAATCCTGACATTTTAATAACTTCTATTGTCTGATTCCCCTCTCAATATTCCTAAACCAAATCGCCAGCAACAGTGACCAGTTGAACTGACCTCAACTGTGCCCTCACCGCATCTCAGCAATTCTTTTATTTATCGCTTGTTGACTCCCCGTTGCATTCCTCCCTGCAGCTGTTCCAGATGTTCCTGAGGCTCTCAAATCCCCAAGCCCAACCCTCTTCCCTCCCTCTTAGTACATAACCTCACCTCCTACTGAGAAAATTAAAACCATCCCAACTTATGTTTACACAATTGTCCTCCCGGGCCACTCAAAAATATCTGGGCACCCCTTCATTTTTATTTTTGCATTGTCTTAAAGAAATTATTTCTTTTGCAAAGAAGTAGTGCTATGCTCTCCTTGTTGTGGGTTTTAAGGGACACGAGTCTCATTAGACACTGTATATTGACAAGTAAAACCTTGACAAGATTTTTTTATTCCAAATCTTCAATGGCATCATCTGTGAACTGGAGGTAATAATTTCTTACTCAAGGGCATTAAATGATACTTAGCAGATGGTCTTGAAAATTTTAAAATTGTAGTTATCATTATTATTTGAAAAGTTGCAGGAAATTAGCCCTCTACCTCTATTCACCTAATAATGATGATTATTAATGATGAAAATAATTATAGTAAATAATGATCTCCATTTTCTGATTAAATTACCCTCTCAGGGATTCCTTTCATTGCTCATTTTTTTAATTTGACCTAGTTTATTAGATAATTCTTTCTGTCTCATACATTGAAAAGTTAATTTCTTTGAAAGAAAAATAAAATACCTGCCATCTTTCAAGTCAACATCTCAGTACTTAGGCTTCGATCCATAGCCTCAAGTGAACTGGTCAAACAAGTTATCTTTTCTTACTTGCTAAACAGTAGTTTAAACCCTTAATGTTATTTCCTCACCCATCTCAACTGTATTTTAAAAAAACACCACTAACCCCTGCTCATCCTTCCTCATCTATTGATCCTTCAGTGTCAAACACTTGAGGTGTGGTCCTGACTGTCACTCTTCTCTGAGTCCATAACTTGATCCAAACCTTCTCCTCTAGTCTTTCTGTTTCCTTTGCTTTCAATTATTCTGCAGATACTACCAAATGTTAAAGTTTAGTATATGCTTTTTGCCCATGTTTTCTCTGAGTCATTCATTAAAAGGTTTCAGGATTAGATTCTAATAGTGCAAAATGAGAGTGGCGAAATCTGAATTCTCTGTAATATCTTTTTGATGCTAAAACACAGTTCTAAGTGTCTGCAATTTGGTATCCATTTTAATGTTGCTGCTAGTCATTGTTTTGAAACTTCATGTTTACAATGTAAATATTTTCATTTTAAGCTCTTTCTAAGGTCACAAAACACATGAGGAAACTTAATTTCTTACAAAATAGCTCTGCCCATTCCCTGTTCCTATTCACTAACTACTTCACAATCAATTCAGCCAAACTTTATATAGTAAAAATTTTAAATTAGCAGCAAATACTGATCTCCATTCTTTCCGGATCTGGATGCCCAGGACTAAATAAATTGTCAGTTCAGGAAGCCATGCACTGACCAGTTTATTCAAATACCATGAATGTCAAACCCGAAGAGCACAAGACACAATAAAAATCAGATTCTCAATATGTTTGTGGAGTTGGAGGAGACACACACACACACACACACACACACACACACACAGAGAGAGAGAGAGAGAGAGAGAGAGAGAGAGAGAGAGAGAGAGAGAGCGAAACAAAGGGAGAAAGGGAGAGACTTGTTCAAGGTTGCATACTAAGTAGGAAACAGCTCTTCTTCTGTCACCATTTGAGAAAAAACAAAGTTAAATTTGGGGAATTTGATTTAAATCTTCCATTTCTTCTTTGCCCACTCTACAGGCCCTACACTCTATGTTTACACACCACCTCCACAGTGCACTTGTATCGATCCTCTCTTTAGCCACCCCATTTCTATTGCTCTCAACTGCCATGGATCTTCAACATTACAGCAGATCCTTAGAACACTTTTATTCCTTTAAAAGTTCTTTGACTCCTGCCCCATACTGTACAACACACGCAAATATCACACGTCAACCTTATGTCTAAATTATTTTGGGATTTCTCCCATAATTTACCTGTGGGCTCATGGGCATGGAAGTCAGAAAAATATTTTTACTCGTTTTATAGCTACCATATGCCCTTGCATTGAATGGAAACTGCCTATCTTGTGGGTTAAATAAAAACAACTTTTAAAACGTATTTTTCATAGTCTTGGGAGTATTTTACCTTTCAGCGCTGTCTTACTTCATTTGGATAATAGATGGAGCTGTTAGTTTTCTACTGTTTGTTCATTCAACAAAAATGAAGCACAAAACTATACAGCAGGAAGAATATTAGTGATTTGCTCACCTGAATTTGAAAGAGAGCCATATTTCAAGTCAACAAATTTGACTAACTATATAAATTTTTCTAACAGCATCCAAAGATGAAATTATACAAATGATTGTTTTTCTCTAATGTATCACAATCTATTCTTTAAAAAAAAAAAACATAAAATTGAGGCAATCTTGTTTCTTTGAAAAAGAATAGAATGTAACAAATACAATCCTGGTGCTTTATTCTGTGTTAAGTTTTTGTTTTGTTTTGTTTTTCTGTTTTGTTTTGTTTTGTTTTGTTTGAGACAGGGTTTCTCTGTAGCTTTGGTGCCTGTCCTGGAACTACCTCTTGTAGAGCAGGCTGACCTCCAACTCACAGAGATACACCTGCCTCTGCCTCCTGAGTGTTGGGATTAAAGATATGCACCACCACTGCCCAACCTGTGTTAAATTATTTAACTGCATCCATTTAAATTAGAATAGTGTATTGTTAAATAGCAAGAGAATAATACCATATATGGTTGAGAGCATTTAAGTCGAAGATAACTAGACATATATCTAGCTAAATTATATTCATGGAGATCTTTTGAAAATGATATTCAAAGACCAATACCTCAGCAACAGCTAGCCAAGAAAAAAGAATAGGGAAATAAGATTAGAAACACAGCTCTGAGAAAAGCTTTATTATGCTTTGTCTTCTTGAAGGCATAATATTTATAGTTAATATTTTATATATTGTTTTTCTTTCAATGTGTTTATATGTGGTCATATATAACTTGGTTCCTATTATTACTTAATAATAACAGGGTAACTGATTACTCATTAGAGGCGCATAATACTGGCATCTAATAAATACCAGCATTTATTACTGGTATTTACTAAATTACCAGTATTTAACTTTTAATAAAATAAAATACTTTTATATAAAAGTTAAAAAATACTGGTACAACTTTTTGTAAGATAAAATCCATGAAAACAGAGACAAATATTAAATCTGGAATAGAGGTGAAAGAGTTACTGTAGATGCCAACTAGGTAGGCAGAAGGCAGTCATACTACCCTGGCTGACAACTTGCACGGCATGGGCACTCTCGGAAGCACAATTGGAAGCACAAGGACGTCTTGGCCTGCATCTGGCTGGGCTCCGTGGGAGGTGAGTAAGTAGGTGGAGGGGTGATAGGGAGAAAGGAGCAAGAAAATAGGTGGTGCAGATATGGAAGGTGAACTCTTCGGCACTATGAAGTGAGGCGGGACTGGAGATGGAAGGCAGTAGCTCTTCATACTTACTGGGAAAAGTTGGCTGTGGTGGCTCTTCAGTCGTGAGGCTGGGTAACTCTAGGTTGAATTACAGTTTTATCGTGTTGCATCTAACTTTGGTCAGAGATTTTATTTCCTTTGGAAGCTTTGAATTGAACAGACTCTTAATGGCATCCAGATGCCTCTTCCACGCAGAGAGCAGGAAGAAGACACCCAGAGACCCTGCCCAACATGTGGCCTGTCTGCAGCAAAAGCCACTACATTGCGCAAGTATGGGGTACAGAAATGGGAGAGAAAGAGAAGCAGAGGAACGTGAGCACTATGAAGAGACTTAGCCTGACGAGCATTGCCTCTGAAGCCACCTGAGACCATAGTGAAGTCCTGGCTGTGCTGCTGCTGAGGGCCTCGTCTGGGCCTATGAACAAGCAGCAGGAGGTATGTATGTTGATATCAATGGCCCATGTCACCGCCAAAGGTCATGTGGATGTCCCTGTTCTGGACTGCTACCTGGGACAATGTTGATATCCAAAAGCTGCACAGAAAGGTCCTGCTCCTCATTTGCCGCAGCACTAGGGTGAGCTGCCCCCCTCACCACTGTTGACTGCAGCTCTCAGAGAAGTGGACCCTGCAGCTCGCCATGGCAGGATAGTAGAGCTGACCTGGATGTTGGTGCATGGGAGAGCGGCCGCAAGAGTGTGAGCATGGGATAGCGTGCCCCACTACCCGTCTCTCGTGTGGTGTTGGCATGAGTGAGAGAGAGGGATGCTCCCCCATCTCACCCTTGCCCCTGGTCACCTGCAGCAGGCTGGAGTGCTGGCACCAGGGGTACGAGAGAGGGAGGGCTGCTTCCGCTCCTCACTGGTTGCAGACTGGGGAGAGCAGGTCCTACACATCACCTGGGCACCAGACTAAAGCTGGCCCTGGTAGTGTGAGAGCCGGGGAGCTGAAGGGTCATGAGAGCAGAACTGCCCCTTGTTGCCTGTAGCGTTGATGAAGCTAGCTAGGGCAGTGCTTCAGGGTTGGCCTGGTGGTGAGGTTGAGGGAAAGCTGGTGGACTGGCCAACCCACCTACCACCCAGGCCCAGACCCACAGCTGTGAGTTAGCCCAACCTAACACCCTCCTCATCTATGAACAGTTGGAGTAGGTAGAAGGGCTGGTCTAGCAGACCCAAAGCTGTAGGATCCCCAAAACACAAGCAAACAACATGTTATCCAAGAGGAGTCCCAGTAAGGGCCCACTATCAACATTGTAGCAGAAACCGGAGACCTCGAACTAGACCAATGACTCACTGCAATGAACTTTTGCAAGTAAAGACGTATGGATCAGATTAAAGGGTATACTTTGTAACTCACTGTGACACTTTACAGCTTCCACTATGAGATTTTTTTCTCTTAAAATTTATTTTATTTGTGGGGAGGAAAGGTTGTAATGACAGAGGGCTGATATGAAGAGACAAAGAGATGAATGGGATCAGGGTGCATAATGTGAAATCCAAGAACAATCACTAGAAAATTAAAAGAGACAAGTTACTGTATGGATATAACCACAGAATACTCCTGCAAGCTAATTTGTATGCACAGTTATTAAAAATATTCTGCAGCAGATTGGCAAGGACATGGCATAATTTAATTTTCTGTGTTTTACAATCCTCATAAGTGAAATGGGGTAACAAAAATCACAATTGCAAAGACCAAGAAAATTATTGAAATTTAGAGAAAATGCTTAACAGATCATTACAACTGAATTGTTTGGTTTTCCTTTGCTAAGAGATCCTATCAGATTTTTTTTTAAGTGAGCAGAAGTTGGGAATGATTCCAGCTGATGGAGTCCAAGGTCTTTCTGACTTAGAAAGGTTTTGATTGGGGAGTTTGAGAATAGAAAAGTATGATGAAATATCACTCTTGAGACGAGAAAAGAAAGCTCTAGTAAGAGAGCAGATGTTTGATTGGAAAGAGCATAAAACAGCAAACATAGGAATGCATATGAGCACATGTGTATGATTTTTCCCTAGGTGGACTGAGCAGCCATGAATTTGTTCCAGAAACTGCTCAACCAGAGGTTTATTTAGACTTGCTTTGCTGTGGATACTGTATGAGAGCAATGGATAAAGGAGATAGGAAACGATGAGGAAAGGCATAGTTATGGATTCATAGAGAAGAAATGTTTAAAAAGACATATGAACTATTTGTACATATAATTGCATTAACTATTGTGAAGAGAAAATGGATAGAATATAGAGCAGTAGCCTGGAAAAAAGTTCAGAATCATAGGGGATCCTGCCATTTCCAACTACAACGTATTTAAACTATGACCCAGGAGATGTTGTCCATTCTAGAAAAAGACAAACAAACAAACAACTGTCAGGAAAGTCCTATGTTTCCAGAGAATTCAGAAAAGATATATTAACACTTTACTATTTGTTAGTTTTACTTTTCCCTAGTGCTAGAAGGTATTGTATACATTACCTGAGTCCCCACCTACGATCCCCGTGAGCTACAGTAATGACAGGGTTTTCCACTTGTGCAATAGTAACATGAAGTAAAGAGAGCAATCAACCACTTTCTGGTTGAATTTAAGGCTCATTCCATAAGATTAAATCCAGCACCATTATCAGGCCAAAACCATAGGGCCAAATAGACCATGGACCCTAAGAAAAACTTACTCTGTATGATTATTCTGCTAGATGAATATAGTACTAAACCAATTCCTAATAACTTATCATTATACCAATAAATTAAGACATCTCTCAACCCTTATTAGAAGGTAGTAATCCATTTAACATACCAGTAATATAAATCAATAGACTTATTTTCCTCCAAGACTATAGTTGTCATAATATTTTATTTCTCTGTTTTATATTCTCAGTTGTAGTATGCTGCTATTATGTTTACTCGATTGTCTTTTGAAAAACATGTAGATGTCACATCTTACTAAGAAACTGTCTTTAAAATGTATGCTATTAAAGTAAAGAGGTAAGATATTCTTTTCATGTTTTTGTCAGTATTGTGAAAAGCAGTTTAACTGAATATTTAATTATAATAAATTTTTAATTATTAAAATCTATTGTTCAAGTCTTTTGTGTCTTTCTGTATTTTTTGCAAGAATTCTGTAATTGGGAACCCCAAAGAACTCACAAAACAATGCACACATTCTTGTCATTCCTCTTGGATGTCCACCAAAAACAGATGAGAAGACTATATTGCTGAAGACACCACATAGCTTGATGGAAAGACATAGGGGAAACAGCTGGAATTTACTGGGAAATTTCTTTCCTAATGGCTAGTTTTCATAATAATAAAATAAGCCTTGAAGACTGCTGTGTGAGAGAAGTCATAGTGGTTTTATATAGCTGTGAATCCTACAAGCCACAATACTAACCTTCCAAAGCGACATGTGTGCACGGGGATTAAGCAACTACTATAAACAACCACTATGGTTGAATGTGAGGTTTGTTGCACATGAGGATATGCATACCTAGGAATATAAAGCCAGTCAATGGCTCAAGGCTGATATCTTAGACCCTAAAGGGATATTTACAACTGTTTTTAGCTTAACTGCTGTGGTATCAAACTGCCCTTTAAATATCTATGATTTTAACCCCAAACAAAGTCTATTCCCAATATTCATCAGAGATGCTTCTCTTTGAGTAAATGATGGTGAATAAAGAAATTCATGGCTGCTCAAGGTGCTGAGAATACATATGCTCAGCCCTAAATAGAACATTTTTCCTACCCTTTCAAAACCTGGGGTTCATCATCTAAGAGGTTTCAGAAAGAATATAAGAGCCAGAATACAGGGAGCGGGGTTGTATAATGCTGTCTTCTGGGCATGATACCGTCAACGCAGTCATGATTTTGCTGCAGCTGCAGCTATTTATGATGGGCATATACAAGACTAGGCGTATCAATAGTAGATCAGAAATTTGGGAGGGCCTCACAGGGTTCTACTGCTTCTTGCTGAACAATTACCTACTGATGGATTTGGGTAGGTAGAACGCATTCTTTTCTGTTCCATGTCCACTGGTAAGCCCACTAGCCTACAATGATGCACGTCATATCCATGGTTTCACAGACGGCCCTGATCAAACTTAGTGAGTCAAAAACCAAAAACATAATTAAGCAAAGAGATTCACAGGGAGGACAGAAGATAAAAGGTATAGGGTAGGGTTCAGAAAGAATAAGAGTGACACTTATCAGAATGTGTCGTGTACATGTATAAAATTCTTGGACAAATATAAAAAAGTTGAATAAGGAAAAAGAGACGCCTTATTATACTTTTATTCTTTGGAATATAATGTGTGTTTTCCTCTCTCTTGGATCAATTTGATGTTCGTATATCTAGGAGCATTTGTGCCTGTATCTTTGCACACGGTATTCTGTTTATGACCGAAGTCACTTGGGGGTTTTGCAACTGTGAGCTTACAATTTTTAGCAAATTGAATTTTCATAGCATTCTGTAATTATATTTTTCTGGCATTCTCCATTCTCTGACCTCCTAGCCACTCTTCATGTCTTCAGTTACAATTAAAGTACTATATGAAGTTTTTCCAATCTCATTAATGCTATTTATTTTAAACTGGGTATACATAAACATGTATTCACACACATGTGTACTTCCCATGTGCATGCGTCACACACATGTGCACTTCCCATGTGCATGCATCAGAATGACTCTGCTATGTCTTCACCTTCACTAATTGTTCCCGGCACAACACATAGTCTCTTTGTCATAAGATCTACGGTTTTGTTCTCCTCACACATTATGGAGCCTTCTGCTCTGATAGTTTGGCTATACTTTCTGCATCTCTCTTTCATTTTTAACACACTCAGTTTTTCCTGTTGCTTTTAGAACATATGGAATGCAGTTGTAATAACTGTTATAATGTCCTTTTATTTGCCAATTTTAACATATGGATCCGTTTCAATTGATTTCATTTCCTCATTATGTGCTATATTTTTCCTGCCTGTTTACAAGCTGATCATTTTTTATTGGACGCTATACACTGAGATTTTTTTTACCTTACTAGGTATTGGCTATTTTTGTAATTCTATATTCTGAAACTTTGTTCTGGAATACATTTACATAACTGATATACAATCAATAAATTAAGTCATGCATGAAGGTCTCTTAGAGGATCAGGCATAGTGCTTAGTCCGGAGCTGATTATTCCTCTTAACTTAAGCAAAAGTTTCCAACTATAATATGAATGTTCTTTCAAATTGAGGACTTTATGTGAGTCATGGAAAATAGTCTATTGATAATTCTTCATGAGCTTCAGAAAGTCTTTCTTCTTTTCTTTGCAGGTGGCTTATTCTTACCTCACATTGTTCTTACACACTCACACTGATGGAGTCTCTGTTAGGTGCTACATAAGGAACTCTCCTAAAGAGTTCTAGCTCTCTGCTCAACTAACCTACCTCCAATACTCTGTTTTGGAATGAGGGAGAGCATTCTTCTTGGACTTTTTCTTCTCTGCTTCAGAAGTCCTCCGAGCCTGTAAACACAGGTTTGCTTCACTTGTTACTCGTATGATAATGCTGGTTTTTGTTTGTTTACTATCTGATACAGAATTGTTTCATATAGTTTTCAAGTTATTTTACTACGTAGCAGGATACATTCAATTTGTATAACATTTAGATATCTATCTCTTCCTGAAAATACCAACTGTGAATGGGAGTGCAATTTATAGGTTGACTTTTCCATTCATGGAGTCAGTAAGTATGCTATGAAAATGATTGACATTTCTAAGCAGGTACATTATGTTTCAAAATACTAAACTAAAAGCACTCAAACTCTTGGAATAATCAATAATTAATGCCATCATCAAAGCTTTAAAAGATGTAGTGATTGAGATTCCTATTACATTACATTCTCACCCTAAATAGAACACTGACTGGTACAGACGATATTATGGTATATGAATATATGCCAGGGAGCTAAGGGTTATAATCTCGAGTAGCTGTTTAACTCTGCAAAGTCCCCAGTAACCTAGTGTGCAAGTATGCCTCCTTCAAAGACATCAGTAACATCACCCAGTTGATATTTGATGAATCAAAAATGCCTGTTATCATAGATGACTTATAAGTTATATTTATGTATGGAGATAAAGAGTGAGTCCTAATTTCTATAAATTAGCTAGTACTTATATATCAAAGATATATTAGGAATTTCAAACTGAAAAATAGTTTATTCTTTTTTCTCATTTTTTTATTAAAAATTTCCATCTCCTCCCCTCCTCCTCCCCCTTCCCTCCCCTCCCTTCCACCCATACCCCCACTCCACCCCTCTCCAAGACAAAGAGCCATCAGGGTTCCCTTCACTATGTTAAGTCCAAGGTCCTCCCAGCTCCCCGTAAGTCCAGGAAGGTGAGCAACCAAACTGACAAGGCTCACAGTGAGCCCGTCCATGCTGTAGCGTTCATGCTCATCACCATTGTCCTTGGTTTCTCAGTCCTCCTCCACCGTCAGCCACATTCAGAGAGTCCGGTTTGGTCCCCTGTTCCATCAGTCCCATTCCAACTGGACTTAGTGGTCTCCCGTTAGATCTGTCCCACTGTCTCAATGGGTAAACGCACTCCTCACAGTGAAAAATAGTTTAAATAAGAACTCCATCTTAGATATTACACACACACACACACACACACACACACACACACACACACACACACCTATATGTGCTTTTGAATCTGAGAGTTTATACATACCACTTTGGATATAATGCTATTCACAGACCAATTTATTGAGCTAACTGTAATATATCAAACTATCTTTGAGGATCACTGTAATATAAGGCATTATAACAAGTCCAGGCTACTGTGTTCTACCATTTGAACATCTCAAAGAGCATTCACTCCTCTATGCTTGTTGAAAGACTTCACTTTAGTTTACTGTTGTATTTAAAAAAGAAGTCACATAATGAAAATGACTGAATACATAATTGCTTTTTAAAGGATGGTAAGGAAAAACACCAAAAATTACAATCAGGAAAAAAATAAAGCCCACTAGAGGGGAAAGGTGTTTCACGAAAATAGAAAATAGAGGAACAGTGGATTTCTATGGAAGCATATTTTTAGCTAAGGCATGCTCCAAATCCATCTGTTCCTTGCTTTTCTGGAAGCAAACTGTCTCCTGTTCAGACCCACCTATCCTCCAGGGACAATTTCCTTTTCAAGATATCCTTCCCTCCTACACTGAGAAAAGCATTACAGGACATCTGGAACTTGCACAGGATTTTATTTTGTACATTACTAACACATTTCTCACTTAGACTGAATCCCTGCCAAATTATACACCTTTTCCTTGCATTCTGACGGGGGTGAGGCAGGGGATACAATGACAGGCAACTTAACAACGCTGATATAATTTCTAGGCAGCACACCCAAATGGCTATCTGTGGAGTCAGAAAGGATGGTACAAAACTCTTTAGAGGTAGTCAAAAAAATGAAGTGCTTATAGTGTATTTGCTTGTTAATAATACAATATCAAAACTGTAAGAGGAGGGGGAACGTCTCTATAATTAAAGTAGTGCTTTCTTTAAAAAAATTTCCCAAACCGATACAAATACTTTTAAAAATATGCATCCAATATATACCTCATAAGTATATCTACACCTCTCAACAGGAAGATACATGGTGGGTCTTGACACTTACACTAAACTACTTGTTTCCAACTTCAGACTTGCAGGTGAGCTACCTCAAGATAAAAATAAGTTTACCTAAATATGCGATCTGACTGTGTGTGTGTGTGTGTTTGTGTGTGTGTGAGAGAGACAGAGAGAGACAGAGACAGAGACAGAGAGAGAGACAGAGAGAGAGAGAGAGAGAGCATGAGTGAGCACACACGTATGTGAAAAACCACAGTTATACTTCTCAAATAATTTTTCATCTTAATGAGGCCGTAAGTTCTCATTTGTCTTTACAAATAAATTAAAATTTTGTAATAAATTGCTCTCCATGTCTTCAAGCTTTCAACATAAGTACTGTTTCCAGTAAGGGTCATTGCCTTGTGGGCTGTAATGTTAATAAAGAACTAATTCTTAACATCAAGTTTCTGTGTCTCTCAACACACAATCTATTTTTATTTTTAGTATTCCATGATACAAAATAAGGAAATCCAGGATTGTTATTACCAGGCTGTAATTTCAGATACTTAGGAACTAAATACAGGAGAATAATAAATGCAATACAAGCTTGGGCAACTAGTGAAATCCTATTTCACAAACAAAAGTAAAAAGAGGTCTGGAGATATAAACACAGTGGAAAATCACTTCCTGGTGCAACTGAGACACTAGGTTCAAACCTAGAATGGCAAAAATATGGCAATATACATGTCTGTACATGTATACATGGTTTTTATTCTTGAGAAGTTTCAAAGAAATAGGCATATGCTCAGACTTCTGAAAATAGTGTTTATTAAATATTACCAGTAGTATATTTTGATATATGTTATGGAAACAGAAGCTATGAACCAGGATTCCTTCCTCCAGACAGCAACACAGGCTCATTGATGTGTTTATTTTCAAACCAAGTTTTCTGTTTCTGTTCATTTTTCTGAAAATATGTGATTCTTGTAAACTTTTATTTGAGAATCAGTAGATCTGAGTTTGAAAGTTACCATCCCTCTTTTCAATTTTATGATTGCAAGAACAGATCTGGGGTATTTTCCAAACATCTATGCATATTATTAACAAGGTTCTGCGTATGAGGGAGAGCAGGCCATCTTTTTCTTTCTGAGATCATATGAGCTCAATTGATATTATACATTCAAGCATTCAAGTCTATTTTCCTAAAATTCTGCAAATACATTTTTCATTAGAGCTCAATAGAATTGCATTATATTTATTCACTTCTGAGTGGCACTACATTAGTGATTAACTTTTATATATAAATATGAGGGAATAACAAAGATTCTGATTCCAGTAATTCCTTATTCAAAGAAAGCCACTTGTCTTTTGATGGTTTTTAGAGTATTCAGACCTTTGTACTGCAGTAGTTCTGTTCTACCTGAAATATGTTTTCTTAACCTATTGCTCTGTGCTATTCCCTGGCTCTGTGCTTGCTGGTGAGGATATCTTTTGGAAAGTAGATAAGGATCCTGGTTAATATGCTTTCAGATGGATTGAGAAGAATCACATCACACACCAAAAAGTAACACTGGAGATTAATTAATGAATTTCATCTATGAAAACAGCTTTCCCTTGCAGGGGCCTTATAAGAGTTTGAACTAGATGGCAAATGGAAGAGAAAGGAGCCCCTTATAGAGTTGTGTCAGAGGTGTAGCACTCTCGACCACGAGTCAGTGCTGTAGATTTCCCTGAAGAAAGCACACCTCTTTAACCACAGTCCTGAAATGAAACGAAGAAAATGGTTTTACTTTGAATAAAGAGAATGTTATAAATAGTTCTTCCCCTTTAATGAAGAATGCATACATCAGAAGTTAAGTGATTTTACCATGATCACATTCCAAGAGAAAGCAGTACTCTACCGGTGTGCTGAAGGCTTCATTATATATGACTCGTGCCTACACTCCAGAATCCATGGGACTGTTTCCCTCCAAACTTCAGATTTTCAACTTCTGTGTTACCACCAGTCAGGGAATTTGCTCAAACAGTTAGATGAAAGGTCTCTAGCTTATCGTTTGACACTAAGATAAATCTGGAAGATTATTAAAACCGCCAATTAAATCACCTTGAAATATAAAGTCTCATCTGAACACATTGTTCATGAGTCTACTCTCAGCATGGACTTTTAAATGTACTCTGGGAATTAGAACTAAAGATGATCCATAACCATTGGCTATTTAATCCCACAGATGCAATTAGGTTTCCAGGTCAAGTTCTCTAAAGCTATGAATAAGTTTTATAATAAAATTAAAGAAAGACCGCTAGTTCAGCACATAAATGGTACTCTCAAAAATCTGTGCAATCATAAATTAAGAATAAGCACGAAATTCTTACAACTTTGAAAGTATCAGAAAAGAGAAATAGAACTATACTTCCTACATCTGTTTCTCTAGTTATTTTATGTGGCTATTTTTTTCTCTCTCCTTTAGAATTGTGTTTCCAGGTGGGTAAATTAATCTATCCCCAGAGTATAATGTATGTATACATAGATGTAACTGTGTGCATATATGCAATTTTAGCATTTACTTATTGTGTGTAATTTTTTAAAAGATAAATTAGTTATATGCACAACATCTGTCATCTCCAAAACTTTCCAGTAGGAAAAAAAACTCCAATTATGCTTTCACCCATGAAATTATTTAATATCACTATTACTTAATAGAAAGTTCTCAGTTAGTGTTATGGAGCTAATTAAGAAAGACGAAGGTGGTGTTGTGGGTTCTCCATATTTCCCATTCCTATGGTCCTGATTTTATTATGTAACAGAAGGTGTGAATTCATAAAATGTGTGATTGAAGAACAGCTGTTAGTGACAAGATGAAAATGTTACCTGATTTTTCCTCACCACTAAGATCACAGGTCAGTCTTGGTGATTGAAATTGCTGGGTCGTGTTTTATAATTTTCACAACCCCCCGAACTCTACCTCCAGTAATTGTTTCTACAAATGAAGTCTACTTTCTTCTACTGTCACTGTTGTGAATCCATGGATTAGAATTGATTTTCCTCACAATAATAGAACTGTTATACATTATAATGAGATACTTCCTTTTCTAGTATAAGTAACCAGATGATTAAAATTTTCTAGGAATGTGTCTTTGTGTATGAAATGATAACAAACAAATTCAAATATAATTATGTATATGTGATAGTATTTGCTAACATTAAACTTATTCTTATTATATTTCAAATTTTTATTTTTTTAAATTAAATGTTTTAAAACTTGTTAAAATCCTGCAAATTAAGAGACAAATGTTTACACACACATATATATGTAAACATATATATACATATATTAAACAAAAGGTCAAAAATGGGATTTTTAAAAATTATTGCCTGGGCAATATTTTCATACTTTTTTCTTCTCTTATTAAAATTTATATCTAATTATTGGGATAGTCCAATATCAGCTTCTAAAACCTTTCTTAAATCAGGAAGTTACTGTTCTGAGTTTTGAGATGAAGAGTCCTAAGCGGGTTTCAGTCTTGCACCCTACACATGCATCCCTTTTTATCAGAAGCTCCATTTCCTCCTGAGTAAGCAGATTCTTCCCCTTGTCTTCCTTTCCCCCACGTCATTATCCAGTCCTCTGCAAACTCACAAGCCTATTTCCAGATGTCCCACCTACTACGCTTCCTTGTTCTGTAGCCACCTATGCTTAGTCCCTTCTCTCCTTTGCTGTCCAGTCCCCTTATCCTGTAACCTCCTTGTGACCCCTGACCCCACTGACGACTACTGCAAACATGCAGGCCTAGTTCCAGAGTAGAGACGCCTTTGACAGGTGTCTTTACATCTTCCCTTTCAATTCCCCGCTTCCTTCTTATTCCCATGCCTGGCCATCTCCACAACAGGCCTATCTTTAGATGAGTGGCTTTCAAGTCTGCTATTTTTTTGACAGCCCCCTTTTCCTGGTGAAATTCTCCTTTCCGTTCTCATCCTGCCCTCTGCCCACTGCCATGTCTGCACCTGCATAGATATAGCTCCAGTTTCATGGTGTAGGAGTTATCTTTCCCTGGTCCAGTTTAGCATCTCATCCACCAGTTTGATCTGACCTAGCTCAAGCCAGATGGAAACATTTCATTTAAATTACATATGCATATTCCTACACTGACACTTGTGTATTATAGGCAGTTTTACATAGAAAGTTGGTAGTATGATCTTTTGACTTTTCAAATATCCACCGTGTTATTTTATTCTCCTCCTTCCTTCCTTCCTTCTTTCCTTCCTTTCTTTATTTTTTTTTTTTGATTTTTTTGAGACAGGGTTTCTCTGTAGCTTTGGAACCTGTCCTAGAACTAGCTCTTGTAAACCAAGCTGGCCTCGAACTCACAGAGATCCGCCTGCCTCTGCCTCCCCAGTGCTGGGATTAAAGGCGTGCGCCACCACCGCCCACCTCCTCCCTCCTTCTGTATTTATCTCCATCTCTTCTCCCTAACTAGAGTTCCCCCAACTGTATTGTTTTGTTTGCATTTCCCCTATCATTTCACCCCAACACCACTCATGAGAAGCCCCCTTAAGCTGTTGGCCAGGGTTTTCCAAGGGACTTCTGAGCATTATAAGCTATTACTATTGTCCTTGGTTGATCTCTAGAAGTGGAAGGGTAAGTACCTATCGTTAGAGACAACATGAACTTCAGAAACAGGGCTCAGAGGCCCAGGAACTGGAACTAATCCAAAAGCCTCCTCTCTAAGGACTAGATTTCATGGTACCAGAAGGTACCAAGGAAGTTTCCAAAGGAGAGAGTCAATTAACAGTTATAGCTAGCTATGATGCCTATGAACCACAAGGACCACCATAGCACAAAAGTCCTAGGGGTACAGTTGTGACTCACATTCCTTGGCAGTAACCAACAGCTCTCTAGTTGATTTTAAGACAGATTTAGCAGGAAGGAAAGTATGCCTGCTACTGGAAATAGCAAACTACCCAAGGCTAGTGATGTCATCCATCCTGAAGAAGTACCCACAACCACAAATTTATAAAACCACATTCTAAATGGCTTTCCTTATACACAGATATCCCACAGATAACTGTATTTCTCATTCCTCATCAAGGAAACTTCTTTTTGGACCAGATGGAGATCATTGCAAAACAGTTTCAACAAATATAAACCTATACATTATAACTCCAGTGTCCAAGGTACAAGGGGAGCAGAACGACTGTAAGAGCCAGAGGAACATGAAGTTTAGTGTAATGTTGTATCTCCTAGTAATGTCAGAAACGACACCCATAAACCCTTGCCAAGATGACTGCCTGCACATGAGCCAGACAAGGACAACAACTGGCATACTAATGTGGACTGGTAAAATCCCAGGAGGCCTCAACAAATTGAAAAAGAAGTCAAATTATTCCTATCTGGAGATGATAAGATATTGTGCATAAAATATACTTCCCCCAGATCACCAACTCCAGTTGGATTGGGACTGATGGAACATGAGACCAAACCAGACTCTCTGAATGTGGCCGACGGTGGAGGCTGACTGAGAAGCCAAGGACAAAGGCGCTGAGTTTTGACTCTTCTGCATGGACGGGCTCTGTGGGAGCCTTCTCAGCTTGGTTGATCACCTTCCTGGACCTGGGGGGAGTTGGGAGGACCTTGGTCTTAACATAGAGTAGGGAACCCCGATGGCTCCTTGGCCTGAAGAGGGAGGGGGGGTATGGATGGAGGGGAGGGAAGGGAAGGGGGAGGAAGAGGGGAGGAGATGGAAATTTTTAAATATAAAAAAATAAACCAAAAAAATATACTTCCTTCATACATACAAAAACAACAGAAAATACATTCAGCAAACAAACAGGATTTAAAAAATTACAAAAGTCAGTAGACTTTCTATATACCAATAGCAAACACATTAAGAGATCATAGACACATTATCATTTAAAACAGCATTAAAAACAAAATGTCTTGGAATAAACCTCTATAATGAAAACTTATTTTATTCTTCTCCTTCCTTTTGTATTTATCTCCATCTCTCCTCCCTAACTAGAACTCCCCAACTGTTTCGTTTTGCTTGCATTTCCCCATCGTGTCACCCCAACACTAGTCATGAGAGGACCTCTTGAGTTGTTGGTCAGGGTTGTAGAGCCATCATAATAAAAACAATATGATACTGGCATAAAAAAAATCCATGTAGACCAATAAGATAAAATAGAAGATCCAAACATGAGTACTCATAACTACAGTCACCTAATAGTTGACAAAGAGGCAAAAAGTTTACACCAGGGCAAACACGATATCTTCAATAACTAGTGATGGAAAAACTGAATGTTCGCATACTGACAATGAAATTTGACCTGTGTCTACCACTCTGCACAAATATTAGATCCAAATGGATCAAAGTTCTCAATTTGCAACTGTAAACGCTATCACTGCCAGAGGAAAATATGGGCAGTACTCTAATAGACACCGGTGGAGGAAGAAGCTTTCTGAACAGGATTCTAAATCCAACAATTGGCAGGTGGGACCTCAGAAAACTGAAAAACAGCTGAGAAAACTGATGTGGGATTCCCCGCTGTATGCCATGATTAACAGAGAAGCTGCTTTGGCCCGTGGCAGGGCAAAGTAGAGATAGGTGGGGAAAAGTAAACTAAATGTAGGGGGAAAAAAGGCAGAGTCAGGGAGAGGCCACGCAGCTGCCAAAGGATAAAGATGCTGCAGGAACCTTACTGGTAGGCCACTGCCTCGTGGTGATACTCAGATTAATAGAAATGGGTTAATTTAAGATGTAAGAACTAGCTAGGAATACACCTAAGCCATTAGTTAAACAGTGTTACAATTAATATAGTTTACGGGTGAAAACGTGGGTCAGGGTGGCCAGGAATGAACGAGTTTCAAACTCAAAATTTTACTATTTACTCAGAAACCTTCTGACTGTATCCTGTCTCTGATCTCATCATTCTTGTGTTTGTACTATATCCCAAGGTGAGAGTAAACTTAAAAAACAAAATACCTATCTGCTCACATGTCTCTGGTACTGAAAAATCTCTAATGCCCCTCTCACCTTCTAGTCAAACCTGAGACATTCCTACTTATCCCATAAGTCTGTTTGTGGTCACATACATGGCATTGTATATTCTGGATGCTGCAAACAGGACTCTGTGCACCCAGGCTTTACTAGCTCTCCATGTGATGTAACAGCTCCTGATCTGTGCTTCCCCTGAGTCCTGGAAATGCCCTCATTATTGCTATTATCACACTGTATTGTAAAAATTTTCTCTCAACTCTTCAAACTAATTTAATAAAAGTTTCTTTAGGATATGAATGAAATAGTTATAAGGCCAAGTATGCCCACAAAATGTAGTACTTTATTTGCCACTATATTACTGAATATATATGAATATATTCATAAAATTGTACTAAAGCCAATTTTTCTAAAATGAAATCTATATTTGCTAAGTGGAAAAACAGGTTTTGTTATAATTCCGAACTAAAACACAAAGTACACAGATGGCTGTGTAAGAAACACGAATAGATGTTCAAGATGATTTTAGAGTGAGAATCCCCCATTGCAGGTTCTGTTTCTTTTTCATAATGTGGCTGCAAAAGGAAACTATTGCTAAACATCTGCTAATATGAGGTTTCCATGTATGAAACTGATGTAAGTTAGAGGAAAGTTAGCCTAAGCTGCTTTTCATATAATTATCTAATTCTTGTTAATAATCGACTATCTTCCTAAATTGAAGGATCAATTCAAATTTTTCCTTTTTTAAAGACAAGTACTGAAATATTTTATCTTTTTCAAAATTGTCATTGTTCCCCATCCATCTCCCTTTGTCCTCTCGTGCAGTTCCAAGTGGCACAGCAAGGTCATGCAGTTGTTCTCATAAATCCAATTCTATTTAAGTAAGGAAGCAGACAAGGGGATGCCTGAAGGCGGGAGGCTACGTCGACTATATAATGCCATTTTACTTTTATGAATGTTTTACTTCCTTGCATAAAAATTAATGACTAAAATTGGTTAAAAAGATTAAAGTTAAGTTAATGATTAAATTTTTACGGGGTGATTTTGTTTGTTTGTTTTTAATTGTGCTTCCATGTTCTAAAAGAAAGAAATGTGGCTTGGAGCAGATGGTACTGCTGCATCAGGTGGTGAAGAGCTGACCCGGCGGCTCCTGACTGCTGATAGCACATAACGGCACAGCCTTGGCTTCTGCGAATGCATCAGCAAAACTGACAGCGGGCGCGCACATGATTTATTCATTAAGGATGATCTATGGCTTCCTGCATTTTAAGCTCTAGACGTTCGTGCTATACAGGGTAGTGTCACTCAGCAAAAACTGTTCTGAAACAGGAAGCACTTAAGCGTGTTTACAGAAACATCTTTTTAAACAGACTTAACTACCAGACAACCTCCTTGTAAAGCTCTCACTCCAACAACCTTGGGTAAAGTAGTCATTTCCACACTCAGGAAAATCAGTCTGAGAGACAGACAGTTGTTCCAGCCTGATGATGAATTTCCTTTCTCCACGGAAACCAATTTCCTTTGGACTGTGAGTGGACACACACTCACCAGGCACTTTTTCTGACTGGCAACTTAAACCAAAGGAACACTAAATAGCCCTGCATATTTTGTCAAGTATTCTAAAAAGGAATGCTTTTATGTAAATGAAAAAATGTACCATTGGTACTACTACTACTACCAGCAGATAGTTTAAGTTGCTTTTCATATATTGATTTCTCTAATTCTTATAATTTATTTATCTTCACAAATTGAATGATCGACTCACATTTTTGTTTTTAAAGACAAGCACTGAAATATTTTATCAAATATTAATAAGCAAATAGTAACTTTCAAGCATTTATTCCATTATTTCTATAAATTATTTCATTCACCCCTTACCCAAAAGACTCTGAAATAAATATAATTAACAAATGCTGCAAATACCCACACTGAAACTAGTATGCTTTGCCCAAGATCACATACAAATTTCTAGAATCATGAGATGGTAATGTTCTGTCAAAGCCCGTGGCCTGAATTCTCAGTCATTAAGCTGAAATTTGTTTGCAACATTTCTTTTATTCCAAATGTGAATAACAATATTCCATCTTCTGACTCATAGAGATCATTTCTCTATGTGACTTTCAAAGTTTTCTTCAAATTCCAGCATCTTCCCAAGCCACTCAACTGTGTTTACCATTAACTAGACACATTCTGAATCTTTTAATGCCCTTATAGATATATGCTTCACTTTTTCTACTATAAATTCAGATTCCAAATTAAAGCCCAGGAAGCACATTAATTTGAGGATAATTGATCATGCTAACCTCTTAATTGAATTCTCTGGTTTCTCTGAGCAGTTACCATCTACAGTAGAGAGATCTAGTTGTCAAGAATAGTGACAGATTATAGGTTTGTTGATATAGTGTAATAAAATTAAGGGATCTTCAATAACTTGTCCATTTTTTTATTCATGTATATATACTTCTGCCAAAACACATGCATACCTGTGAATGAGACAGGGTATGGGTAGAAATATGTCAATGTGATTTCATAGAATGGAATAAATCTAAACAGTTGAATGATGTCTGAAAGACCCCTGGCTTGCTGAGGGGTGTTCACTAGGAATTTCCAAATAAATAAATGGTTTATGTATCTAGAACCTTTAGAAAATGAAAAATAAAATATGAATTTCATGTTTAAATTAACAACAAATAAAAATAATCAAGGATCAGGAATTTGATATTATCACACTAAATGCATACACAAAATTATTAAAATTATAAAATTATTAAAATTTATTTTTAATAAAATGAACCTTTTTCTATTATTCATTTGATCTTTGTCTTGACAAGCAATAACCCAAAGTATTAGTTGAAGTTCCTATTATTGTGAAGAGACATCTTGATCACAGCAACTTTTATAAACAAAAACATTTAATTGAGATTGGCTTAAAGTTCAGGGGTTTAAGCTATTAACACCATGGAGGTAAGCAGGCAGACATGGCACTGGGTAGGTATCTGAGAATTCTTCATCTCATTCAGCAGGCAGGAGGAATAAAAACTGATACTGGAACTAGTTTAAGTTTCTGAAACCTCAAAACTCACCCCCTTTCCTTCCAAAACACCACTCCTACTCCAACAAGGTCACACCCTCAATACTACTACTCCCTATGAGTCTATGGGGGCCATTTTCATTCAAACCACTATACCCAAGAAATCATATCACACCTATTTGACAGAAATAATACTTATAGAAGAACTATCTATAGATATCATAATAGTATGTTTAAGTATTTTGCTACTATTATATTCATTGGTTGATTCTCACAAGATCGATTAACTATCTTGATGTGTTCACTAGTCTCTCTTTTCAAATGACCAAGTAAAGACAGACATATGAAATGTGTCTCTGCAAAGAGTAATAATGAAAGCATGGTTAGATATGTGCAGCTGCAATCTCAAAAAATGCCAATGATCTCTAGCCACTACTCAGAGCTAGAATAAGGCAAGTAGGAAACATCCAGGAATTCTAGGAGGCACAGCTCGACCAACATCCTAAATTAGGTTTTCTAGGTTTCTGAATTGTGCGACTATGAATTTCTGTGCTTTTAGCTCTATCCATGTATTATGTTGTTAGGTTGGTCATAGGAAATCAATGCAGCAGGTTTCACAGAAACACAATACATTCAGCATGTCAAACCAGATCTGAATCATAAGATAAAGGCATAAGTCACAAACAATCCCACACCAGTTTGGAAATATGATTAATAGAATGGTTATTTATTTTAAGTGGAAAAACTTACAGATCACCGTCCCAGACAACAGCCCTTTGCGCAATTAGGAAGGGAGCCTAGTCGCTGGAAGCGGAGCAGGAAGCAAGAGAGAGAGTGGAGGGGACTGGCCGCGGTTTTTTAAAGAGAGAGACCACGCCCCAGTGGGATGGTATCTCAGCGGCTATTGGCTGAAGGAGCGGAAGGAGCTCCCGCAACAATAAGAGAAAATATAAGACTACAATTATTGGGGAGTTTTTCTATGAATTCACTTATAATCACTCCCCATCACCTGAATATGACTCCCTGGACATATATTCTTTTTAAAATGCAATAAAAATTACAGCAGCATGGTTGAAAATGAAAGAAATAAAAAAAATTATTAACAGAAAGTCTAATACAGATTTTTATTAATTTTATTGAATAATACATTTTCTCTGTTCCCCTCCCTTTTTCTGCCCTCCCCTTCAACCCTCTCCCATGGTCCCCATGCTCCCATTTTACTCAGGAGATCTTGAGAAACCCTAAACCTCTATTAAATTTCCTAAGAATTAGTGTTCATCATCTTTCAGCTAATTACTAATCAAAATTTAGCACTTCATGATATATTATCATATTATTTGCAGCTTGTTTACTCTGCATAAAACTTGCATCCTAATGAAATTGCAAATTTGCCTGTTTCTCAGAGATGCTAACATATTAAATACAATTAACCTACTTAAAATTCTTGTTCTTTTCAACCTGATAAAAGAATGCAGTGTTAGAACAAGTAGTTATTACCAAATTTTCTTGTTAGAATAATTTCCAGAAATATACTATAACACTTTTAATGCAAAATATGGTTAATTACATTTTTATAAGAAAATATTCATTTTCACCACCTGATTATGAATTTTAAATCTGTGAAATCTGAGTTCTCTTCAAGAACCTACTTTTGTCTTGGCCTTATAGTCTATTGTTGGAATGTTATTTGATAATTCATTGTTTAAAACTAATTCTCCTGATTAAATTTCTAAGAGTAGATTTCCTACAATCAAGCCAGAAATCCATTGCATAAGTTGATTCACTCTCTGGGTTTCATGGATATATCTGCCTTCCTTTAATATTATATGTATAGTTAATCTTTTTAAACTATAATATTAACTATTTGGGTGATTAACTTATTAAATAAGTAAATTACTACAGAGTATATATGTGTGTGTGTATGTAGTAAATCTAGTTGTGCACACATGTATTCTAAAAATGAGTGAGGCAAGTCTGGGCTAAATCATAAGATTGTATCTATAAAAATGTCAAATTTCACTGTGCTTAATCTCTGCAGTTCCAGGAAATAAATTCCACTAAGGAATTATATTTTTCCTGTCATTAATTATAGCGTGTAACCAAGTAGAATGAAGTCATAAAGCAAACAGAAAAGCTACATTAATATCTTATAGAAACTAGTAAGATTATTTAAAAATCCAAAATCCTACTTTCAGCGTGACATGGTCTTGAGCAAACTCTTATGGAGAATTTAAGCAGAAGTTTCCCGGTGAAATGCCTAACAAGGAATGAGCTGGTGAAGCATCCTCTGCCTTCCCACGGTCATTTTCTTGAGATGCTGGATACATCCTACACAAAGCCTAGACTAACAGATATGCTGGAAAATATACCATGAAGAATCTCTTTTTACTCAATTTATAGCAATATTGTAATACGTAAGTATATACATAAAAAAGAGACAACCTAAAAGGCATAAAAAATATGCAGGGCGAAGTTGAAAGTTCTACCTTGTGAAATACTTGGATTTCTAGATCTGCGGTACAGAGCTTTTAGATTCATGAGACTCACACACCATAATCTCTACACACCACTATTTCTAATTCAAACAGTGGATAAAACCGAGTCTGTTCCATCAAAAACGAGAAAACAAAGCCAAGTAGAATGAACTGTGTATATGGTGACTGTGGTTATGCGGTGACCTCCGGAGACAAAGTGCAACAAAGAAAGTGATTATGGGCTTCCTGCACATGCTTCTCTGATCCTGAAGGCTGTAGGAGCGGGGCCCAACAACCGTTTGTCCCCAGAAGGGAATACTAAATTCACACTTTCCAAAGAGGTATTTCCATAAATAAATTCAAAGTAAAAACTTCTAATTTTCAATAAATTTCACAAAAGTAGATTTTAACTTTGTCTTTTGTTTTATGACTTGGAGGTATTGTTTGTTTGTTTTCATAATTTGGTATAGTTAACAAGTTTTTATTCAGCATAGACTTGTTTCATTCAGAATCCAAACAACAAAAATTCAGCTTCTTTTATGGTATTAATTTAATTCCAACCCCATAAAATATATCCTAATATAAACAAGTTCAAGACTAGTTACTACCTAAGGAAAATAAGAATTTTGAAGTGCACAGAATTATACATTCACTCTCATAGATTATAGAAAGTTTATGGCAGTTGCCTCAAAAAAGAGGACAAAGATGCCCTTTTAAAACTCACCTTTCCATATTCAGTCAGAATAATAAACTATTAGCTCATAGAGATAAAGATAACTTCATTAATGGGGATAGGAAGCTGGCTCGGATATAAGCAATTTCCGACTCTTATCTTTTGTTTTCAGGCTCAACTTCAAAAGCGTAATGAGAGTCAGCTTTTCCCTCTTCACATTCAAGAGTCCCTGTGACAGCTCCAGGGAAGTGTTCTGATGTACAAGATCTTAGGATGATCTTTGAAATTCAACATGTTACTATATTTTTAAACAGAATATATTTCTAGCAGTCGACTATAACCAAAAAATTATAATCTTAAACTTCTCAGTGATTGATTAAAAGTAAAAATATCCCTTAGGGACATTGCTGTGACAAATATGTCAGCAAGAAAGGAGAATACAAATATTAAGTGTAGAATGTTAAATGTGCAACCATCACTGTTTTACAATGGAAAAGATGAAATCATCCGTATGCATGTGACGGCATAACAGTTAACTCACTGTAAACAAGATAGGTAGATTGAATATGAATAGAAAAATATTTTTGATATGCTGTTAAGACAAAAGGAAATCATAATGATGAATTATAACCAGCTATGGCTTTAATAGTCAAAATGATGGCTACATGCCCTCTCTCAGTTAATTCCCTGCCCTTGTATTTCTGTCAGCTCAAAGGAAACTAAAGCAAACTACAAAAACAATGAAATTCAGAACTATCTAAGATGGTGATGAATGATAGTGACCTGCCCAGCACTCTTTCCTGTCCGATGGAGAAAGCAATCCTCTGGAGGTGATGCCTTTAACTCCCTAACTTCTCTCGTTTGTCCTGTTTTACTGAACCCAAGTTAGATCTACTGCAAATGAAATAGAAAAAAGAGCTCTTAGGAGAGTAAGTAGAGATTCAAATATGCTTCTTCTACCTCCTCCCTTTACTTCTTTACCTTCCGAGTTTCCATCCAACTTTACAGACGTAGGAATCTACAGAATTGAAGACCAGCAACATGAATACGTTCCTCAGCTTTCGGTTCACAGTCACACTCACCCTCAAGTCAGATTTTCCTACAGCCTCCCATCAGCTGTTCCCCTCCTCATACCCAAGTCAACACAGCACTCTTAGGTCATGTCATCTTCCTCCAACTGTCCGTGGCCCGCTCTCATTTCAAAGTCCCTTCAAACATAGTTACCAGTACTAAAGATTTCCATGTCCCCTACCAAATAGCATGATAAACTTAAATTCTGTAAACAGAATTTATGCCTTGCTGTTTATCTTGAAGTTTATTTATGGCTGTAGAATTCAACAGGAACCAAGTCAGAGAATCCAGATAGCTAAGTGCACAGATTTCAACATTACAGAAATCATGCATTCATAGAAGACTTCAACAAGAATACATTATTTTATTGTTTAGGTCTTAGAAAAATTCCTCTGAGCCAGGCAGTGGTGGCACACACCTTTAATCCCAACACTCAAGAGGCAGAGGCAGGCAGATATCTGTGAGTTAGAGTACAGCCTGGTTGACAAGAGCTAGTTCCAGGACAGCCAGGGCTGAGACACAGAGAAAACCTATCTTGAAAAACAACAATAAAAAAACTACTCTGACAATAAAGGGTGCACCCTCTGCACTAGAAATAAACAAACAAAAATATCTGAATGAGGGAAAACATTTTATCTTTTTAAATAATTAAATAAGTTTAAGCACAGCTGTGGACATTCAGTAGATGTAAAGGATGTTATACATATAAGCTGTATTATCAAATTATACTGTTACAAATTCATACTTGCAAAGCTATTTAACTTTTAACTTCATATAATTTTAATAACAATGTAAAAGTAACAAAAATTTTGGTTATTTTCATAATTAAATCAATAAACTTTACACACAAGTACACATGCACTTATACGAGCAACCTAAGTTACATGAAATCAGCAAAGATTTTTTTAAAATTTCTTTTAACATTGTGTATAGGTATGTGTTTACATGTGTATGGGCACAAGTCAGTTCTCCCCAAAACATGGCTTCTAGCTATTGAACTCAAATCTTCAGGCTTGTGGCAAATGTCTTTATAGGCTAAGCTATCCCACCAGTCCCTAGAATATTTTCCTAGTTGGCATCTCTGTTTCTGTGGCAAACACCATGACCAAAAGATACTTGGGGAGGAAAAGTTTATTTCAGCTTCAAGGTTCCAGTCCCCCTGACATCAGTTAGCAATTGAGAAAGTGTTCCGTAATCACGCTCACAAGACAATTTGGAGGAACCGATCCTCAGCTGTGGTTCTTTCCTCCAAAGTGACTCTTTCTCAAATAGACGAAAGCTAACCAGCACACATATATTTTAAAAACTACATTTTAACAAAAAGAAACAAATGTATTACATATCTAAATAACCATTTTGCCTCTGTTTCAGAGGCAAAATATTTTCGCATAGATTTCAGGTAGAGAGAAATTTTGCAGTATTTCTTTGGTGAAAAAGCTACAGATAACACTATTTTTTTAAATAATTTCCCCCTTTTCGCTGTATAGTTTATGTAAATAGAATTACTTTCACATAGATCTTAGTCTTGTTTGCTTACAAATAATGTGGTTTAATGCTTATTGAAAATTAATTCTACCTACACATACAAAATAATGAAAAAATCTTTGAATTCAAAACAAAACATCCCAAGTAAGCCTGATTTACAGAAAAAGTTCCACGACAGCCAGGACTACACAGAGAAACTCTGACTTAAAACAATAAAAAAAAAATTAAAGATCCCCAATGCAACTAAATAGTAATAAAGGCATCCAACAGATAAAAATTCAGATTTGTTTCAGTCACAAAAATAAGCATTAAAAGGTTAGTACATTACAGACACTGATACCAACAGGTATTTAAATAAATAAATCATCTTGCCTGAAACCTAATAGATGATTTTCCCTAACATCTCGGTTTTGTAAATATAAACTCCATAGGAGGCTGAGCATTTTGTTTATATAGTAGAATTGTTTCATATATAATAGCTGTAGAATCCAAGGCAAATGCATGAACAGGAGCAACAGAAATTTTATTCCTAGTTCCAAAAAATGTCAATTATTCCAATACAACTGAGGGCAACATCAGGACAGGGTTAAATGGTTCTGAGTGCAAAAAAGACTGAGCTAGGGGCCTGGAGTTACTGCATATTCATTCACAAAAAGTAAAAGCACGTAGAAAATGAAGGAAACTGAGTTTGGTAATTGGGCACATTTGGATCCAAGTCCCATACATCAGGTAACATGGGGAATTTGCAACAAAGTTGGCAATAATTCTTGAGCTGTTTCTGAACTGTAAATGAGAATGATCAAAGGTGCTCCAAAAACTCGTAGAGCTAGCACAAGAGGTGAGTGTATCACAGAGTCAAAAAGCAGTAAGTATTCCATGAAAGCTAGTTAATACTTCAGTTGTGATTTAAATTATTAACGATAAATAAATGGCCTGTTTACTCTTCAGACCAGAGAAAACCTAGAAAGATTCTGTATAGAGAAACGGATGTGAAATAATTTGTCGAAAAGGGAAGACTTAGAAAACTAAAATATAAAAATAAGATAAAGTTAAAAAACAAAATCCCTGACATAACATTATGAGATAAGTTACCTCCAAAGATGCCATCTGTTGGCCATCGACTACCAGGCATGCAACCTACCCTTGAGAGTCGCAATTGCAAGTAGTTACCAATTGAAGATAGCTCTGTAGATGTATCTGTGTCTCATGCTTTTCCTTTGGCTCTTCTCCTTCTGTTTGGTTGATTCATCTTATTTCAATGTGTTACATAATTTTTGTCTTTATATTATTTTATTTTATTTTATTATACCGTGGGAGCCTGTTTGTTTTCTAAAGAGAGACAGAAAGGGGTGGATCCAGATGGGAGGAACTGAAAGAATAGAGTGAGGGGAAAATATTATCAGAATATATTAAGTAAAAAACATATTTTCATTTAAAGAGGGAAAAGAGCCGGGTGGTGGTGGCGCACGCCTTTAATCCCAGCACTCGGGAGGCAGAGGCAGGCGGATCTCTGAGTTCGAGGCCAGCCTGGTCTACAAGAGCTAGATCCAGGACAGGCTCTAGAAACTACAGGGAAACCCTGTCTCAAAAACCCAAAAAAATAAAAAAAAATTTAAAAAAAAAGAGGGAAAAGGAAACTAATGAAGATATCTTAGGTCATGTTTTTAAAATAAATTTTAATGTGTAAACTGATGGAAGGACATTTCCGACAAAGAGGTTTTGTTAAAGTACCATGGTAGGCTAAAATCATTGATTATTTTAATGTGTGTGAGGGCTTTGGTTTCATGGGAGTGAGTTATTAAGAGACTTGAAACCACATCAAGAAGTATAATTTGAATCTTAACATGTGACAATAATTGGGAAGCTTTGAACAAGTTAAATTTCTTTATTAAGTAATGTTATTGTATATCAAGATTGCTTCTGTCGTAAAACTACTATGAATGTCTAACAACTAAGTTTTCAGCAAGTGTATAAATTAAAAGCTGTCTATATTAAATTTTTCTTAAAGCCTGTGGTGTTAGGGAAATGTTTGTGAAGGTCCTTTTGTACCCATAGCAATGCTCTCTTACTAGTTTCCTGACAATCATTCTTCTATCCAAAAGGGGCAGTCAAGAGACAGATTTTCAAAAGGCTTTATAAAGGAAAATATTACCAGATTTTAGAATGTGATGTTATCAGAGACTCCAAAACTTGAACTCATGATGAACCACTCTCTCTCTCTCTCTTTGAAAGTGCACTCGGTTCTTTTGGAACACACAACACTTCCTTGCTACTGCATAATAAACACAGGATGATCCCCAACCCAGTAAACATTCCATGGAAAGAAAACAGCTGGAATATGAAAGCAAAGCTTGCGCACATGTTTCGGGACAACTTCCGATTAGATGCGTCTTTAGATTATTCTAAACCACAGTGTTTCTGGCTTGAATATGAAACATAATTGTTTCTGGGAGTACTATTTGGTTCTGAATGCCAAACTGTGTTCAGCCTAGCAGAAAGGCTTCTCATCCCTGCGGGTTCCCACAGGCTTGTGGAATAAAAGTGAGTTGTGCATCGCTGGTTTGCTGTGGTCTCTGAAACCATATCAAACTGCGTGTGTCGTGCTCTTCATTCAACAGATGGAAAATATTGCCTTGCAGCTTAGTGCCAGGAAGGGAGGCTCACTGAGAGAGGAGAATAGGGGCCCAGATCAGCTCAGAGGCCATGTGCATTCCAGGGAGGGGTTAACAATCAAGAAAAGTAGGAGTTCACTGAGGCAAGACAGAGAAATGGCCGGGCTGCTTTTGTGATTGATGACCAATGGAATGCAAAGAAAGAAGGGCAAGTTAGCAAAGAAAGTCATTTCAGTAGGGAACACAAGCGCCAATAAATAGAAACCATCACAACCAACTCTAATGATGATTTATAGTGTGGTCCTGAGGCAAATCCCCTCATCTGGGGCTGCGAAGAATGTAGTTTGAAAACATTCTCAAGAAAAAGCAAAGTGCATGACCATCACAAAAGTCTTTTTGGAATTTGAGGGCTTCTCTTTGTATTCTAGGCCCTCATTCAGTATCCATATTCAGCCATATAAATGCAATTGCATGGAACCTGTGTGTAAAATCAGCTGATAATATGCACCACACGGGGCCACCTGCCCACTTCTCATTAGTCTCCACGAGTATGAGGTTTCTACATCGCTCTTGAGCTTCACTTTACTCTCCATGCTTTTGAATATTATGATAGTACTTACTTTCCGTAGCTGTTGTCCTTTTAGCTATCCCCAAAATATAACGAGATGTCCAAGCCTAACCAACACATTGGACCTTTACAAATATACATGGTGGTTCTCAGTGAACTCTTCTCTCTTCAGGAGATGTTGCATAAGGGAAAGTGTGATTTAGCCATCAGAGGTGCATTCCTTCAGTGTTTGGTCCATACATATCGATGCACAAATCATTTCATGGAAAAGCAGCAAGGATTCCATCAAATTCAGCTCATTGTTAAAGGTTCCTGAGCACCTGAACACCTATTTTCAGTTCTGTATTTTTGTTTTTTATGTGCTTTTTTTCATTCCAGCATAGAGGGTATATTTGTCTGGTTGGTTGATTAGTTGGTGAGGGATTGTGTGTGTGTGTGTGTGTGTGTGTGTGTGTGTGTGTGTAAGCCAGAGGTCAATGTGGGAAGTCTTCCTATAACATTGTCTGCCACATCTTTTGAGAGATGGTTTCTGACTAAACCTGGAGGCTCTATGTCTGCCAAATTATTTATTTACTTGGGTGAAGGTACATGCCACAGTACTCATATAGAGGCAAGAAGACAACTTGCAAGTCTCAGTTCTCTACTTCCATCATGTAGGATGAATGTCCTGGGGGTCAAACTTGGGTTTTCAGGCTTGACAGCAAGTACACTACTCACTAAGCATCACACATACATTTTAATCCAGATGCTAAAGACAAGTGTCCCATCTTCTTAAGATAATTTTCTGTCTCATCACACATTCAAACACTCACAGAAAGATAGATGCACACACACACACACACACACACACACACACACAGAGAGAGAGAGAGGTACAGCAATTTCTAGACATGAAAGAAGACATAATATTTGCCTTTCGAGTTTGACTTATGTCTCTTAGTATAATGGTTTCTAGTTCATTCATTCTTCCTGCAAATGACATAATTGCTTTTTTATTACTGAGCAAAATTCTGTTGCATATGCATGTATGTATAGAAGTGTACATATATAAGTATATATATTATCTGTTGGTGAACATCTAGGCTGACTCTATAATCCTATATCTTGGTCATTATGAAAAGAACTACAATAAACATGGATTTGCAAGTGTTTGTGGAAGGCTGACTTATAGTCCTCCATATCTACCCTTGTCTACAGATACAGTTACACAGACACACACATACACAAACATAGTAGTAGTATAGCTGGGTCATGTGGTAATTCTATTATTTAGTTTTTTGAGGAATCTCCATGCTGATTTGAAAACAACTACACTAATTTATGTCCTCTCTTCAGTGTCTAAGACTCTAGATTCTCATCATCACCAACATTTGTTGTGGTATGTTTTGTTGATAGTAATTCTTTCTGACTGAAGTGATACGGAATGTCAGCATGCTGTATTCTCATTTCCCTAGTGGAAAATCAGTTTTATCATTAGCCTTTGAGTTTGAATTCAAAAACCATTTTCTTAGATGTATAGAAATGAAAAGATGGAGAAAAACAACAGAGCTACCTAATGAAATACTGCAAGCCGGCAACTTACTAACATTGCTCTTTCTATTTCTTTATCAGGGAATGCCTATCTAATTGATAGCATACCCCATAACTTTATACAGCCAGCTGGCTGAAACAGGGTAAATATTCAGCTGTCTAAATGTATTGCCTAGATCCCTGATACAACATTAGCCTTAACTATTTTCAGGAGAAAAATAACCCATATTTTTACAATCATGGAAGCAGTAAACTGTAATTTGAACAATGAAAGCATCAGCAGTACGAGTAAACATGGTTTTAACATATAAACTTTGATATGCAATATGGATAAAGGAAGATGTTTTTAGTCCAATTTGCTGTGAAATGGAGTAGTGAGCACACACACACACACACACACACACACACCTCTTCTTCAGATATTTTTCTGTCTTGTTCTACATTCAAACACTAACAGAAACATAAATGTACATATACAAGCACACAAAGATACATCAATTTTGGTATACAACTACCACTTACTTCCTGTTCACTTATACCTTGAATTATGAAAAGAGAAAAATATCAAATACACAAAATAAGTCTGAAATACCAACAGTCTAGGCAGAGAGATTAATAACAACATGAGATATTAACATGTTTGATAACTGCCACATTATCAGGTGATTCTTTTGCTTTCAATTTGTTCTGATGTTATGGTGTTCCCAACAGCTGCTTGCAGTTTCTGGACCACGAGCTTTCAATTGCTGTGGGAGCCTATTAAAAAATGCTGCTCCTCAGCTGTTTCCCAGATTCAAGAAAGCAGGAACTATGCTGAAGCCTAGGGCTCTGTGTTCTATCATGTCTTTCACGTGATTCTGACAAATAATTTATATCATTGACTTCCAGAAAGTAGTCAAGCAAATTACATTATTATTATTTTCAAATTGTAGAAGAATATTTAGAATGGAAAGATGTATTATAACATAAATTAATTTTGTGTATATTTTTCCCGAATTCAAATAAAAATGGAGGGAAATCTTGCTTTAGGAATGAGATATGTATATAGCTCTTTTCTATCCTGTGATGGTTAATTTCCATTTTAAACTTACCTGGACTTTGAATCACTTTTTGGCACAATTTTAAAGACTTTTGCAGGGATGTTTATAACTGATAAAATAAGATCTACCCTATTATGTGGGGCCACCATCCCATGGGGTGGAGTACCAGATTGAATATAATGGGGGAAAATATAAGAAGTTAAATGAGTATCTTCTCAGCTTTCTGCTTCCTGTTTCTTCGTGTTGTAATTACATAAACTCCTCCCATGTACACCATACCTTATATATGTACTGTAGTGATGTCAAATACTCCATGGCTTCATTACTTTAAAGTCATAAACTACTCCACAGCTTCACTACTGAAATGCCCTGAACTCCCTATGCCTTCACTATGGTAACAGACTGAACCCTCTTGAACATAATCACAAATAAATCCTTCCTCAAGTTTTTTGTTACGGACTTTGTCACAACAGTGAGAAAAGTATCATACAAACATTACCTACTTTGTAACACTGTTAACGGTTCAAATTATTGATCTGACTGTACCATTGTAAAGATGTCCACTTTCTCATGTACTTCATTAAATGATGTTGAATATTAATAAAAGAATTTATATCCACAGGAAGAAAAATCAGCAAAAACTGCAAAAAACAAAATAAAAATCTCCTGTAAAATCCATTGCTTTTATTTTAGGGGAAATATCTAGATGGAATTGTTGCTTTTCCCTCTCCCCTTTCTCATTTATCTAGTCTTAAAATTGGATGACACAGCAACATAAATATATATATGGTAGAAAAATTATTGTAACTATGAGGCTAATATTACATGACCTACATCATTTCATATGAGAATTCTGAATGGGGCTTTAGTGTTCATGGTTGCCTTTAACTCCATGATCCGTTTCATTCCCCTAGGAGGTATGTGTTTAATCTGTCAAGTGTTTGTAAAACACCACAAGCAGAGTGGCCTTTGACCTGACCACTAAAATTGGTCCCCATTCAGCTGGCTTTGAGATTTCACCCAGCAGGTTCCATGCATTTGTGTCGTGCCTTATGAACCATTCAGGCAGGGTATGCTCTTTGACTTCTGACCACCTGTGTCCCATACTTTTTCCGTGAAAGAAATAAGTGACAAACTGGGAGATGAAGTCAAATATTCCCTTTTCATTCAGGTATACTGCCAGCTGAGCTGAATGACCCATGGGTGCCTTAATTTGTAACCTTTCCCATCATAACTTGCAGAAGTACATGTGTTGCTGACAAATTACCATAACATTCTGTGTCATAAGTGGAAATAAGTTATATCAATTCAATAAAATTTCTACCATCAAGCACACATGTGGACAAACATCTTAATTATTCTATTTTTCCATATTAATACCATTAGCATCGTTTATTTTAAATTTTGTAATCTTTGATATTTTGGAAAACTTTACAGTACTTTTAAAGAATGTTTAATGTATTCCAGGCTTCTCCAGATTAACACTTAGATTCTGTTGTAAGAAAGTTACAATGTAACACCCCTGGAAATGTTCATGAGAATCAACAACAAAAGACCCTCACTAACAAACTTGAAATCAGTTTCTCCAATCACTTACTACCTTAATTCTTTCATCAAATAGTCAGTTATTGACATTCTATGGCAAAAAGTTCTGCTGGAAACAATGAAAAGTATAAACATGAAGGGTTTCTTTCTTGCAAGAACCTGGCAAAGAAATGAAGATAAATACATAAGTAACTACAACAGGGATGATATTGCATAAATTCCAAATCAGAGACTTGAATAGTAATTAGTTGGGTAAAAGAGATGAGGAAGTAGCTCCAAGGACAGGGAAATGCTGATCTTAGTGGAACTGAGCAATATGAACCATCAAAGCAACAAGCAAAAAATAAAACTGGTTCTGTGTAGGAAAGCATCTCAGATGAACAGACTATGACAATAAAGCAAGTGAGGAGAAGTCACGGGACTGGGGCAGAAAAGTATGGAAGAAGAAGAATGATACAGGGAAAAGTAAGTGCCACGTGAACACACCAAGATTATAAAACAAAATGATTGAAGTCATATCTTTTAATCAAGGGAATATATTTTTCTTAGAACATTTTTAAAAGGCATTCTCTCATCAGTTTTCTACAGTTCTTTGTCTAGGGGTAGGACCACATGAGTCCTCACCTTTCCATGTCAGTATGTCTATTGCTGTCATTGCACTGATTTTATTTAGACAGCCATATGTTGCGGTATCATGGGTGAAGCTTCTCCATCATTTCCAAAAGACAAAATGTCACAGAAGACTTCCTGATCCTCTGAATCTTCCACTCCTCCTGCCCCATCTTGTGAAAAATTCCCTAAGCCTAAGATGCAGGAATTGTGTTATAGATAATCAGTTAGTGCTGGGTCCCTCACTATTGGTCAGTCTCTGCATTTTGATCTGTTGTAGGTTTCTGTCATGGTTTTCTTCTGCTGCAAAGAGAAGCTTCTTTGGCAAAGGCTGAGAGTATATCCACTTGGCTGTGGGTATAAAGATAATAACGTGGCAGTAGTAGGTCCTCCTCTAAGATCGATGTCCTTTCCAGGCCCAGGCAGTAGGCTAAGTTTCTAGTACCAGGCCTGATTTCTCATATGTGGATCAGACATTAGGTCCACCTACACAGTTGCTGGTTACCACCAAGACAGGAGTGTTGCTAACACTCTCGATTTGAGGAAATAGGGACATAGGATATTTAGACAAAGTTGCCTCCTTGTAATGAAAAGAGGACCAAGCACACGGATTGGCAATCAGCTCCAGACTCAAACTGTATTCCTTAAACACAAAAGAGAGAAAGGCCATTGAGATTGCTCAGCAGGTAATGGCTCTTGTCCCTGATCCTTGAGTTATAGCCCCATGGCCACATGATGGATAGACAGAACCAGTTTCAGCAAGCTGTACTCTGAGGCCATATGCATACAATAGCACCAGCATGTGTGCACACGCATACACAGACAAACACAGATAAATAAATAAAATGAAAAAATAAGAAAACAAATTAAAAACAAAGCAAATATTGAACGAATTTAAATTTTAAAGCTTCAATTTTGCTATTATAACATCCAGAAGAACTGTCATGTCATCGTCATTAAGTGTGATTTTTCTTTAGTCTTACATGATGCTAAAATAGTGCCTTCCATATTAGTAACTCAAGAAATACTTTAAAAACACATAGTCTGGGTCTAGCCTCAGCAGGTAAGAGAACACTGACTAGTCTTCCAGAAGACCTAGGTTCAATTCCCAGAAACCACAAGTAACGTATAACCATCTGTAGCTGCAATTCCAGGGGATCCAATGCTTTCTTCTGGACTCCTTGGGTACTAGGCACACATGTTGTACACAGACATATATAGGCAAAACAGCCATACACATAAAAGAATAGAGTAATAGTATAGAGTCCCCATTAAATCATATGAAATTGTAAACAAATAATATAACGAATTTTGGTTGTGTAACATATACATACCATTTTCCCAAAGAGTTTAGAGAACAAAGGGGAAGTCATTTACATAAAGTAGAGCAGATACAGTTTGGGGATTCCCTGGCAATTTACTTCCACCCTTTAGGGCAAATGAGCAAAAAGTATTGAACTCTGGACAGGTTCTCAGACAAACAATTGGCCTGCACTGCTTGGTGATTGCAACACTCATAGTCTGTCTGAGCTGCTCTGGCGTGAAGATTACCACAGCTTGTTCTTCTCATCCATCCTTAGGCGCTTGCTGGGAAAACTGATGAGGACTGAGATGGTGGGTTCTTAATTTGACATCTTTCCATTCTTGCCCGGAGACAGAACTTGGATACAATTCCAGTTCACTGCATTCCATGTGATACTCCTTTTTCTTTATTCTGGCTGTTCTTCTTGTCGGTTGTTTTTGAAATGGGGTCACACTATTCCACACTGGTCTGGAACTCATCATCTTCCTGCCTCTGCCTCCCAGGCTAGGGTTATAGGCACATGCAACCGTGTCCAGTAAATGTTTTATAGTTTTACGTTTTATATGCTAATTGATGAAACGATTTGGAATCTTTTTTTTTTTTTTTGGTTTTTTTTGAGACAGGGTTTCTCTGCAGCTTTAGAGCCTGTCCTGTCCTCTACAGGAGCTAGCTCTTGTAGACCAGGCTGGTCTCGAACTCACAGAGATCCGCCTGCCTCTGCCTCCCGAGTGCTGGGATTAAAGGCATGCGCCACCACCGCCCGGCCAATTTGGAATCTTTTGTTCACAGTCTGGAGACTGAAATCAGAGCATCAATCTTCAAAGCAAGTGCTGCAGTGTCGAGGCTGTACCCAATGCTATTTTTGTCTTCATAGCTTAATTTTTTATTTTTTATTATATTTTTTATTTTTATTCCTGACTCCATAAGGGCTTATGTGGAAATGCTTTCCTAATGTGAAAATGCTTCTTAAATTATCAAGGCCTCCTAGTATGAGATCTTTTCATCTTTAAAACTCATGCTTGTATTTTCATCCTTTAGGCTTAGACCTATTTTAGAAATACTTTAAACTCTAAGCTGCCCTCATTCTAAATATTAAGAGATTAGCAGTCAAGGAGGAAGAGAAGACAATTAATCGAAACTAAGGCATCTGTAGTCAGCATATTTACTCATCATTGTAGCCAGTCACCATACAATACAGTGGCTACTCCAGAAAACCAAAGACTCCAAGCACAACAGTAAAGTGACAACCCTTTTAAACTATAGAAATAACTTTTGTTGTCTGATTTTGTGTAGTTCGGATTGGTTTGGGCTTAGTTAATTGATTGTTTCCTTGTTTACTTTTTTGTTTTGTATACAGGGTCTCATGTAACCCAGCTGGCATTAAGCTCCCAACCTATTACCTCTACCTGCAATGCCAGATTACAGATCCATGCCATTTACACCTTTTTTTTTTTTTTTTGCTTTTTCAAGACAAGGTTTCTGGATAACTTTGGAGCCTGTCCTGGAACTAGCTCTTGTAGATCAGGCTGGCCTCCAACTCACAGAGATCTGCCCGCCTCTGCCTCCTGAGTGCTGGGATTAAAGCCTCCACTGCTTGCCTCTTACGCATTTTTTATCTGTAGTTTACTTTTATTTGAAGTATTGGAAATACAAAGGTTTTATCTGGATCCAACCTCTCCAACCAGCAAGATCCTGCACATTTTGTACCAGGTTTTAGCAAGGTCATTCCACCTAATTCTCCCCTCCACATATGCCCCTCAACTCCTAGGTACATATAGTGAACCAGTATAGCCTGGCAACCACAGCCTATGTTATCCATAATCACCAGGCTCTAGCAAGAACCACATTATCTACAACAATCTAGAGGTTTATCATACACGACATCCTACCTCTCTGCCAACCTAGGTCTTTTACATCTTGTGACAGAGTCTAGACTGTTGCATCTAGTTGTTCTTCCCATCTACTCACCCTCCTAAGCCTCTAGTTCTATTTCCAGACTCTAGGCTTTGATGAAAATACACTTGCTACATGCCATGCCAGCCCCTCGTGTCCACCATAGTTCATTCTACCTAAGCCAATATCAATCTTCGGCCTCAACCTCGTCCTCTTATCCTGTGGTCTGTCTCACTCTATCCTAGCCTGTTCGATCTTGTTTATATCAGATAAACCTAATAAAAAATCCACATACCCAGATATCATCACAAATATATAAATAATATGAAATATCAATGGTAATCTTCTTATTTGAAAACATTTCTATAAAACTTGGCAGTTTGTGGGGAGGGGCAGAATATTCAGTTTTAAGGGCCTCCATTAGAAAATCAGAGAGAGCACAAAAAATGAGTTATTTATGCAACTTGAAGCAACTCAAGAATTTGGGAAAAGAACAACACTCAAGTTCAATATACAGCAAGAAAGAATAAAAATCAAAGCAGAAATTAAAGAAATATAAGCAACAACAAAATCAAAGAACCAACGGATCTAAGAGCTGGAATTTGAGAAGCTAAGACATACAGAGCATTGGCAGAAAGAAAGAAAGAAAGAAAGAAAGAAAGAAAGAAAGAAAGAAAGAAAGAAAGAAAGAAAGAAAGACAGACAGACGGACGGACAGACAGAAGACAAGAAAGAAAAAAAAAGAAAGAAAGAAAGGAAGGAAGAAAGAAAGGAGAAAGGAAAGAAAGAGAGAGAGGAAAAAAAGAAAAAAGAAAGATGGCACAAATTAACAGAATCCAATATGAACAGGGAAACATTAGAACAGGCACCAAAAAATTCAGAATAGTATAAGGAAATGCCTTTTAAAACCTGTGCTCCATTAAGGTGTAAAAGGTAAAACAAATAGACAAATTTCTTGATTCATAGATGAACAACTTAAATAGACCCATAACAAGCAAGGCGAATGAAACAGTTATTAAAATAAAACCTTCCAGATTAAAAAAACTCAGACCCAGATGAATTCACAGAAATACATCAAGCTTTCAAAGTAGATCTACAGACCTCACATACTAAATTACTCAAAAATTATACACTGACCAATAATAAACAACTTATTATACCAGTATTAGTATAATATTCAAATGAAGTAAAACATAACAAAGAAAGAACATCACAGGCCAATTTCCTGAATGAATATGAATTCAAAACCCTTGAATATCCACCACGACCAAGTTGACTTTATCATGGAGATGTAAGAATATTTCAACATTTTCAAGACAATAAATGTAATAAATCACATAAATAGATTAAAAACTGAAAATTACATGATCATCTCAATATATACAGAAAATGTTTTTGATAAAAAATCCAACATGCATTCATGATAAAATACTAGAGAGAAAGTATGGATGGAACATAGTTCAACATAATAAAAACTATATATACAACTGAAATCAGCAACAAGACAGGGCTCTATGACTCCTGTTCATCTTTAACAGTGTGCTTGAAGCACTAGTTGAAGCCATACGGCAAGAGAAGAAAGTGAAAAGGGTGTAAGTAGAAAAAGGGGACAAAGTATACATATTTGCAATCAGTATAATATTATACGGGGTGAGAGATCAAAAAATTTACCAGAAAGCCTCTACAAATGATCAACAATTTCAGTAAATTGGCAGAATATAGAATCAACCTACAAAAATCAGTGGCTTCTATACACCAACAACAAACACAAAAGGAAAGAGATCAGGGACAAAATCCCATTTACAAAAGCCTAAAATTAAACAGAATTCCTATGAATAAAGCTAACCAGGAAGGCAAAAGCGTATCACAGAAAACCGAAACCTAGTAAAATACAAAGAGCAAGTGATATTGTGGTGTGCAGCTCCAACTGATATATCCACAACCCAACTTACCATCTGTACCTAAGTCTCAAGAACATCAGGGGGGCAGAAATATTGCAAGAGTCAAAGGCATGGGAAGCTGCTTGTAAGATTGTGTCTCCTATAAATGTAAGGGAAACTGTACCCATGAGTCTCAATGCATCATAGATGCCAAAACAAGATCTGAGCAAAGACAATACCAACAGACAAACTGATATGGAAGGAGAAAACCTGACTGGGCCCCAACCCTAAACAAGGGACAATGGGGAACTAAGAAGAGCAGAAACAGCTTTCTCCAGAGAAGAGCCTCCCCAGTTAGTTATCCAATACCACATGATCATCCCTGAAATTATACACATACAAGTAACTTTGTACAGACTAAGCAGGTTGTAGTAGTATATTTAGGGTAATACACATATATTAAGTACATAATAATATATATTAAATTAATTTTTTTTAAAAAGGGGCCTATAAATTTGAAAGAGAATAAGAAGGGAGGTACATGGAAAAGACTGGAGAGAAAAGAGGAAAAGTAGGTAATGTGGGATGTTGTTCTGTATATGTGTTGCTTTTATAGGTTAATGAATAAAGCTGTTTCAGTCAATTGCTTAGCCGAGTAAAGCCAGATGGGAAATCTGAGCAGAGATAGAGAGAGAGTAGGTGGAGTCAAAGAGATGCCAGCCAGCTGCCTAGGAAAAAAGACATGTAGAAAATGAGGTAATGCCATGGCCATGTGGCAATACAAAGACTAATAAAAATGGGTTAATTTAAGACGTCAGAGCTAGCTAGAAATATGCCTGAGCCATCGGTTAAACAGTGTTTTAATTAATATAGCTTCTGTGTGATTATTCTAGTCTGGGAAGCCAAAGAACAAAAGTATAGTCTCTGTTTACAGGTAGGAAATGATGTAACTATATTTTAATTTAAAAAATATATTAATCAAAAAAGTTTTATTCTAACTTCAAAAAATGTTTGTTGAATATATGATATGAAAGATAGATAAATATATAGGAGATAAATTTCATTTTGACTGACAGGCCAATTGGCACACTTTAAACATTATTGCAAAATTTTAACATTATGGAAATTAAAATTTTACTTCTTGTTATAAAAGCACTACCATAAAACAAATGAACAAATATCAAATTCCGTCACTGCTTCATAATGCTCTTTTGTATCATAAAACTATTATTGCATTCCCTGTCTCACTTGGTAAAACCCTTGCCTAGCACAGTTTCTAGACAATGCTTTCTTCATGCCACTGTCAGCAGCAACCATCCCTAGGTTCCTTTCTTTGATGCAGATGATGCAGAAAAAGAAAGACCACATGCTCAGAAGTGGCTCAGGGAGCATGCAGCATGGCTCTGTTTCTGAAATTTTCCAAGAGACAGAAAGCAACTGAATGTCTCCAAGGCTTTATTAGGAGGTTTTATAAGTCTAGACAAAAACCAGCATAGAAACTGCTTACAAGCCTGTAACTAAAGAACAAAATGTATACAGCATCCTCTCTAAGAGAGCCAATAACTCCAGATAAACTGATTTGCAGAGATAATTTATCTGTTTGTCACTTCACTTTGATTACAAATACATTTAGTTCTGAATTTAAGTTCAATAAATCTGAGTGTTTCAGTACACTAGCTAGTAAAATGTAAAAGAATATTTATACCATTAACTATTTTATATTTATAATGGTAGTATAGTATCGATAAGAATAACTTTTTATATTTTCCTTTTTTTAATTTTAATATTTTTATCACTTAAGCGATCTATTACACAATAATAACATTTTGAATGTTTTGTAGTTGTACAACAAAATAAAACAATCTACAACAACCAATACTTCCTTGTAGATAACTACTACTACTACTACTATTATTATTATTATTATTATTATTATTATTATTATTATTATTATTATTTCATTCAGATATGTGCTAAATTAGCCTTCTTGACTTTTAGTGAACTTCAATGAAATTCCATAGGCTATATATATATATAAAACTCAGACAATATTATTTGCTGTAGTGGGCTCAGATAAGTTATCAGAAAAATGGTAAGCTTTTATAATAAAAAGTGGCAGATATCAACCAAAGATAGCTTAGATAGAAAACAATGATTTAATATAAGATTACCAAAATTAACTTAATAATTCAGCATCTGAAATTTTGAAAACAGAAAATACTAAGTTTCCAATAGCTTATGTGTCTTCTATATGGTACCTTCAATTATCTTGCCTCTCAACATATTAAACTGATTTCTTTTTTTAAATTGACTTTATTCAGCTATACATTTTTTGTGCTCCTCTCCCTGCCTCTTCCCTCCCATTCAACCCTCTCCCATGTTCCCCATGCTCCCAATTTACTTGGGAAAACTTGTCTTTTACTATTACACAAGTAGATTAGATCAATGTATGTCTCTCTTAGGGTTCCCACTGTTGTCTAGGTTCTCTGATAGAGAACCTTTGTAGGCTGATTTTCTTTGCTTTATGTTTAAAAACCACTTATGAGTTAGTACATATGATAATTGTCTTTCTGGGTTACCTCACTCAATACGATGTTATCTAGATCCATCCATTTGCCTGCAAATTTCAACGTGTCATTATTTTTTCTGCTGTGTAGTATTCCATCATGTAAATGTACCACATTTTCCTTATCCATTCTTTGATCAAGGGGAATTTAGGTTTCCAGGTTCTGACTATGACAAACAATGCTGCTTTGAACATAGATGAGCAGATATCCTTATGATACAATTGATCGTCCTTTGGATATATACCCAAAAGTAGTATTGCTGGGTCTTGAGGAAGATTGTTTCCTAATTTTCTGAAAAATTGCCATACTGATAACCAAAGGGGCTGTACCAGTTTACACTTCCACCAGCAATGCAGAAGTGTTCCCTTTACCCCACAACCTCTCAAACATAAGTTGTCATCAGTGTTTTTGATCTTGGCCATGCTTACAGGTATAAGATGGAATCTCAGAGTTGTTTTGATTTGCATTTCTCTGATGGCTAATGATGTTGAGAATTTCCTTAAGTATCTTTCAGTCATTTTAGATTCCTCTGTTGAGAGTTCTCTATTTAGGTCTCCACATCATTTTTTTACTGGATTATTTGTTCTTTTGATGACCAATTTCTTGAGTCCTTTGTATATTTTTGAGATCAGACATCTGTCTGATATAGGGTTGGTGAAGATTTTTTCCCATTCTGCAGGCTGTCGTTTTTGTCTTGCTGTGTCCTTTGCTTTACAGAAGCTTTTCAGTTTCAGGAGGTCCCATTTATTAAGTGTTTCGGTATCTGTGCTACTAGAGTTATATTTAGGAAGTAGTCTACTGTGCCAATGTCTTAAAGTGTATTTCCCACTTTCTCTTCTATGAGGTTCAGTGTGACTGGTTTTATGTTGATATCTTTAATCCATTCAAACTTGAGTTATGTGCATTGTGATAGATATTGATCTAATTTCATTCTTCCACATGTTGATATCAAATTATGCCAGCACCATTTGTTAAATATGCTTTCTTTTTTTTCATTTTATATTTTTTGCTTCCTTGTCAAAAATCAGGTGTTCATAGGTATGTAGATTAATAACTGCGTCTTTGATTTGTTTCCATAAAATGATTTCTTTAGAGAGCAGACAAATTATAATCTTACCTATTACCAGTTCACTTCTGGTTTAGCAAATTATAAACAAATATTAATGCTAAAGTCATAGTCTGTCCAAATATGTCTTGGAGTGTGGGGTAGGTAAGAATGTCCCTACAGATCACTGGCATTTGAGGAAAGGAGGAACAATGGTGAACTGAGAAAGTCACCTTGTAAAAAATTGAATGACTGTTTTTTAAAAATATTATAGTATTTTATAAGAAAATTAGTGAAAGGATTTTCATAGTTATTTTGACAGTTATTTTACAATAACCTTTTCCTAGTACTGGAAAGATAAATATGAAACATGAACCACTTACAGTGGAATGTCTGAGGTACTTTTGGATTTCTGTAACTATGGTCTACTATAATCATTATCATATATCAATGTCATATATTTATGGAACAAAATGAACATTTTAACCCAAAATATATATGAGTTATATAAGTATAACATATAGCAGATGAATAGATAGATGACAGATGGACATCACAAATATTGATATGTGTTGAAATTTGTTAGTCATGGGCTTGGGAGACTAAGTAAGAAACAATAAGGGATAAAATGTTCTAAAAGTCAATGATCACTATCTTAGTAGGTAGTGTGTATCATTTTATGCTTCTGGGACATATGCAAAGAAACTGAAAAGTGGATCCAAAAATTCTAAAAGCTCAAAAAGCAATTTTAGATGAGCCATTAACTATTTCTTGTGTTCTGTTAAATTACTAGAATGCAATGACTTAACAGAAGCACTAAACGGTAAGAGAAGTCTCATTTTTAGAGAACTAGAGAGAACAGTCACACTCTTCCAGTCATAAGTGCCACCTTGACAGTTGAAGTTAGATCATGCCTCTCTCTCCCCAAATGTAAGTTTACAACACAGACTGAAAAAGCAATTTCTCTCAATGGTCTAAAAGCCCGTCAAACATCTTCTTCCCTCTTGTCTTTGTGAATGGATCTAGAATTTTCCCTCACTAGCTCTTCCTTTAACATACTTCCACTTCCTAGTCCTTCGGACATTATGGGGGTCTGTCTACCTGCTACTCTACTCTGCTGGCTGGATCTATGTCAACTTGCATACAAGCTAGAGCCATCAGAGAGCAGGGAACCTCAGTTGAGAAAATGCCTGCATACGCTCCAGCTGTAGAACATTTTGTTCATTAGTGACTGATGGGGAGGACCTAGGCCACTGTGAGTTGTGCCACCCCTGGGCTGGTGGTTCTGGGTTCTGTAAGAAAGCAGGCTGAGAAAGCCAAAGGGAACAAGATAGTAAGCTGCCCCCCTCCACGGCTGCTGCATCAGCTCCTTCCTCCAGCTTTCTGCCCTACTTGAATTCCTGTCCTGATTTCCTTGGATGATGAACTAAGATGAGGATGCATGAACTTTGTAAACCCTTTCCTAACAAAATTCCTTTGGTCATGGTGTTTCATCACAGCAAAAGTAACCCAAACTAAGATATTCCCTTACCTGGGATACTCCCCAGATGTTTCATAGTCCTTTCCTTATCTTCATTAAAGCTGAAACAGAAACACTTTATATCCCAGCCGTTTGTATCCCATCTACATTATTAGCTACCTCATAATCACACTGAAGGACTAAGAATATGAAGCACTAAGAATACAGATAGATTCACTGACAATTAAGTGGCTGCATTACTGAAACATTTTCGATGGAACAGAGTCTGGGGAGGTTGAAAAATTGTGTTGGGAGAACATTAAAAAGTATTGTATTCTAATTAATCTGGGACAACCCATGCGTAATCTAATCTAAAGTTCGTGGAGTTGGATTTACTTCAGGTGGCAATGATATAGGTGGTTGGTAGTTTTTAGGGGTCCAAATTTTATTTCAACAGGCAATGGAATGCTTGGAGTCAGAAGAACAAAGTTCAAATATTAGTGTTGCCACATCAATCGTTACAGTGTTGTGAAAGCTCATGGAGTAATCCCTGAGATGCTAAGAATAGATACTTAGGTACAGGAAGGGGCAAATAAACAAGCTCCTTAGGTTGCCTATACTCATTTACCAAGGAGAAATAATGGAATTTTTATCATACTTATTTAGTAGTGAGGAGAATGTGTGTGTGTAAGCATTACAAAAGTCATCTTCTTTATGAGTTTATATTATCTCCTGTAATGAATAGAGTAATAAGGTGAACAAACAACTGAACAAATATTCCCTTGTTAGTCAGATTTCCATCACTGCAGCAAAGTATCTATGGATATCAATTTAAAGGAGGAAAGATTCACTTAGCTCAACGTTTCAGAGATTTTAGTCCATGTTGGATGCTTCCGTTTCTACACATCTGTGACGAAGCAGTATGTCACGAGAGAAGCAGGTATGGGGACAAAGCAGTTTACCACCTGCTTGACAGGAAATGAGAGGGATAAAAAGGAGCCAGGGACAAACTATAGTTTCTCAAGTACATACTCACCAAGGACTCACTCCCTTCACCTCCGTCTCATCTCTGAAATTACTAGAGTAAGCAGGAAGTGCAATCAACCAACTTCCAAAATGTGCAACAAATGACAGAGACAACTGGCTACCTGGGCAATCACCCAAAGTCTAATTTGCAATGTTGAAGCAACCAACTTTGGCTAAGGCCTAGAAGAACTGCAGACCATTTTCAAAGGCAGGAAAATTTTCAAAACCGTCTTACCCTCTCTTGGCAAGTTTTGACAGTCCTGCTTATCCATTTCCAGATCATATGTATCTTGTCAGTAGTTGAGACATGGGCATTTCTTTGCCCAAATGCTAGTTCTGCAAAGAAGAAAACAAGCTCCAAGTGGAGTGTCTTCGGTGCTCAACATTCTCTTGGGAATAATCGATGCTGCCAGGGGCAATCGTATCTCACTTCAACAGAACCCCAAGTTATTTAAATGCCATATTCTACAGCTCTTTGAAGTGGTTGAAGATTACCTATCTATGCACAATATAATCTCTATGTATCTAAAGTCCTTATTAGTCTAACTATAAGTATGATAAACAAAGATGACTACTGATCTATAATGCTTAATACCTATATAACTTAAAGACAAGACTCCATATTAGAATATTATACAATAAACAATTGTGCAACAAATGAGGACAGTGACCTCAAAGTGTAAACAATATATAAGTATCTTGATCAGAGGTATAAATGTACATTGCAATATGACAAATATATATCAATATATAAAAATGTTTTAAGCAGAGGTAAAAGCATGCATGCATACAATATTCAATATAATTTAGCTTTGTATCAATGTACAAGAATCTATACCAATGTAATTGCCTAAAATAGGTCACAAGTATTCACTCTATTAGAGGCAGGTGAGGTTTGTACAGTTCTTTTCCTGAGCAGACTAGGACAAGCATATTATCTTCAATTATGAATTGGGCATAATCAATAAAAGGAGAAATGGTAACCTTCAAAGATCTATAATGTGTCTACTTACTCTCTAACAAAACTGTCTTTCTGAGTAGGGTCTATATCATCTCCCTGTTCCACAACATACACATAGCATACCTGTAGCAGAATATTTGTACACAGTGTGAAGATATGTTGCTGTGGATTAGCACAATAAAAAAGCTAAATGGCTAATAGCTAGGTAGGGGAGAATAAGGGAGACTTCCAGCCATAGAGAGAAAAATTAGAAGAAAGATTCTAGGCACTCAGTTTCACCAGTAGATTCAGAGCAAGTCAGATGTGTCTTATTAAGAAGTAATATAGCCATGTGACAGAACATAGATTAAAATAATATAGCACAATTACAATTCAGTTATTATAGTTAGTTGGCAAAAATCCTAAGATAAAGATAAGCTTTCCTAATTAATAAGGAGTCTCAGTGCCTTTATTTAGGGACCGGCAATTCAAAGATAGTCTGACAATAAAATCCTACTACACAAACCTCTAGATTGAAACACAGTAAAAATGATTTTGCTTGTTGCACCATTCCGGTGGATTTCTTGAAATATTCATGTATTTTAGTAATATATTTTCTTATTATAATATCTTTATGATATTTATGAAGTACATTAAGTGGCCCTTTTCCCTCAAAAGTGTGTGTGTGTGTGTGTGTGTGTGTGTGTGTGTGTGTGTCTATTTTTATACTGAAAAGCTGGGTTGGCAGAAATGTAAATTTTAGATAAAAATATTTCCCTAAAAGCTTTCTTCTCCCTCAATAACTTTTAAATAAAAATTCTTATAAATATTCTAGTTAGATGTGACTCTTATTTTCGCATATTATAATTACCATAGTTTTCTTTCTTACTGCTGTATTTTTAGCAGGTTTAGCTAATACACAAAGTTCATTAGCTAAAGTCACCAAGAATAGAACACTAGAATAAATTAACATTTCACAAGAAATTAAATGCAACATGTTCATAATTGTATAAAAGTTGTAGTAAAATTATCTTATGAGATTTTATAGTTTCACTTTAAAATATTTTGCTCCTATTTGAATATTTTTGCACATTATTATTATTATTAATTATTATTTGCAATTATCTGAGAATCTACAAATAACTTTATCTCCTCTGCTTCCCCAAGTCATCCAGTTTAAAAGGTCTGGGTTCTAGGTATCTATTTGTATCTGTAACATTTATCTCGCCATTCTTCATAGTTTATGAATCATTTTCTGTATATTTGTAATATTATAATCTGTCATACATTTTTCAGCATGAAGATGAGTGAATTAAATGAATAAATCAAAGCACTATCAAGGGGAAACAATTACCAGAGATCTATTTCCCTTAAGGGTAACATTCATTTCTAAGTCCACAGATGTGAAGAAACCAGAGTGGGCTGTACTTGCAGAAATAGTTCATCCTTCTTGGATGTTAGTTCTTCCATAGACAGCCTGGTGGAGCCATGCACCAGGATCTTCTAAGTGACTATGGGTTTTCAATGAAGAAGTTTTTCTCACTGCAGCTCACTGGTGCTATGACCTTCTGAAACAAAATAAGATAGTATCCCAGGTGCAACTCTCCACGGAAACATCATGGACATGCACTGATTCTGAATTTTTTGTGGAGAAGCAGATAAGTAGGCTTGTTAAAAAGAAAAGGAAATAAACACAAAGATTGTACCCAATAGAGAACTACTCATGGCCAGTTAGCATACTAGGGAAATCTGTAACTTCAACTTCAAAACCTGAGTAAGCAACTGACTCTGCCAGTGTTCCAACAGTTGTATCCTAACAACTTGACAAATACCAGCAAAATATTTCACATCATGCACTTTAGTAGGTCCCATGTGAAGAAAACCTGTCTAAAATGCTTGCTCACCTCTTACCTTTACATTTCTTCTGGAAGCTATTGGATAATAAGGCTAGATACCTAGGGTTGGCAGTTTGGAAGCAGAGTTTCCAGAATGTAACCTGTCAACAAAAGGACAATCATCTCATCTTAACAATTGCTATCTTTTCTTAAGAATAAGATGCTAATAAAATAATAATAATAATAATAATAATGAGTGAGAGGGAAATAAATTTTTAAAATTTTTTATTGATTTATTGAGCTATACATATTTCTCTGCTCTCCTCCCTACCTCTCCCCTTCTTCTACCCTCTCCCATAGTCCCCATGCTCCAATTTACTCAGGAGATCTTGTCTTTTTCCACTTCCTATGTAGATGAGATTCATGTATGTCTCTCTTAGGGTCCTCATCGCTATCTAGGTTCTCAAGGATTGTGAATTGTAGGCTGGTTTTCTTTGTTTTATGTCTAAAAGTCATTTATGAGTGAGAACATATGATGTTTATCTTTCTGGATCTAAGTTACCTCACTCAGAATGATGTTTTCTAGATCCATCCATTTGCCTGCAAATTTCAAGATGTCATTAATTTTTTCTGCTGTGTAGTATTCTATTGTATAAATGTACCACATTTTCCTTATCCATTCTTTGATCGAGGGAATTTAGGTTGTTTCCAGGTTCTGGCTATGACAAACAATGCTGCTAAGAACATGTCCTTGTGTTACGATTGAACATCTTTTGGGTGTATACCCAAAAGTGGTATTGCTAGGTCATGAGGAAATTAGTTTCCAAATTTTCTGAGAAATCACCACACTGACATCCAAAGTAGCTGTACCAGCTTGTATTCCCACCAGCAATGCAGTAGTGTTCCCTTTACCCCACAACCTCTGCAGCATAAGTTGGCATTAGTGTTTTTGATCTTGGCCATTCTTACAGGTGTAAGATGGAATCTCAGAGTTGTTTTGATTTGCATTTCTTTGATAACTAAGGATGTTGAACATTTCCTTAAATTTCTTTCAGCCATTTCAGATTCCTCTGTTGAGAATTCTCTGTTTAAGTATGTACACCATTTTTTTTACTGAATAATTTGTTCTTTTGATGACCAATTTCTTGAGTTCTTTGTGTATTTTGGAGATCACTCCTCTGCCCAATGTAGGGCTGGTGAAGATCTTTTCCCATTATGTAGGCTGCCATTTTGTTTTGTTGACTGTGTCCTTTTCTTTATAGAAGCTTCTCAGTTTCAGGAGGTCCCATTTATTAATTGTTTCTCTCGGTGTCTGTGCTACTGAAGTTATATTTAGGAAGTGGTCTCCTGTGTCAAAAATTTGGTTTGAAAATGCCACAATAAAATCTAATCCTTTGTAAACTAATAAAGAATTTTAAAATTTGTTCATTAAAGAAAAGGATAAGACACTAAGAGAATCTTTTTCAACCATCAGAATTTCCTGAAAAAAGAAGTATGTGAGACATATAATTTATGATGCATATCACCTATAAAATACATGACAAAGGTCATATTACTAACTTCTACATAGAAGATAAAATTTTCTCTGAAGTTTTTTATATTTGTGCTATTTTGTAAAATATAACATTGGACAAATATGTCTTACCAGTTTAAAGTGATAGATGATCCCCCCTTTTTGTTTCTACATATGAGTGGCAACAGGACAGAATCCAAAAAAGAATCCATATTGTTGGAGTGGTGTTCAATATAAGATACAAACATCCACCTGGAGAGTGACTCTTTAGAGCACCTTTATGCATTGATGGCAGGTAAGATCACTCGTGCTGACATATTAAACATAAAATACAATGTGATTTTTCTGAGCTGATGATCTCCTAAGAATAAACCAAAGATAGAAAGTTTGGACTCTGGCCACTTAGTTTCACAGTACAGACTTAGGTGCTGTGAAGTGTTAAGAGAAGTCTATGGCCAATCTATGAAGGTTCTGAAAGGCAAGGGTACTGGCCCAACACTAAAGTCCCTGATTGCTGATACATTTCTACAGACCAGATAATATGGCCTTTGATGCTCTTTTACCCTGTAGATTTTAGGAAGTCTGTAGGGGAAGGTTTTTTACTAAAAGGAAAGCTCCCACCAGAACTTTGTTAAGACCTGAATCAAGGCAGAAGGAAGCACACAGACAAGCAGAACAGGATACAGCAAACCCTCCTGGCAAGAAGAATGCCCTGGAGGTGAAAGCAAGTCCGAAGGGCTTACAATAACCATTTCACTCTTGCCATTTACTTTGTCCTGGTGACTAAGGAAGAAACTTAAGCTGTTACAGATGGCTTCATGCTTAGCCTGGAGAGATCATTTTACTCAGAAAACTGGGCTTGCCAGAAACCCTTCCGTTTGCCAGCTTGAAACTTGCACATAATGAGACTTGATACATGTACAAGTTGGAACTCTACAATTTCAATTCACTGAAAAGCTTCAAGCCCATACTGAAAACCTACTCTTTCACTATGGATATGCAACATATCAGTACCATAATTCTATTAAGTGAAGAGGGTATGCTCTGCCAACCCAAGCACAATGGCCTAAGAAACACAGTATGAATAAGGATGTTCTCAAACTTCTTTCACAGTAGAATTAAATAAACTGTAACCTTAGGAGGGTCAGATCGAAGAGAAAGCGCCAAACTATCTGGAATATCTTACACTAATGGACCCAAACCAACACCCTAAATTGTGTTTAGCAAAGTTAATAGCTAACAATGGCATATGGATAAGTCCTCTGTAACACAGAAGACAATATCAAAATGCAAAAAACATAATAAAAATAACTTTATTCTTATAGAAATAACAAGTTAATAATGGTGCCAGGGTAAATTTCCCAAAATCTATGAGTAAGATGCCTTCTATGATTCCAAATACGTAAGAGCTGAATGAAGTGAACGTGATTAACTGAAACTGGCCCCTGGGTTGTATGTCCAGTACAATCTCTTATTAATTCTGCCAAAGCAGCACATATAAACAAAAGACACGTCTTTCTCTTCTATGTTTGTGAAATTAATACTTAAGAATGCAAGCAGTTTGTCTGAGAAGCATAAAGTATAGCAAACCTGTGAAAACAGAGATTTGACATACATAGTAAAAGCTAAGTCAGGATTTAGAAATGAAACCCAAATACACTAATGGACAAAAGAAGGAGGAACAGTGGGAAGGGAAGAAAGGAAGAAGGGAGATAATAACAGAGAGAACTCTGCATTCAACTGAGCATATCTACAGATAAGCTTTATCCCCTGCACTGTCTCCATTCTCTGGAAGATTTAACAAGGATTTAAAAAGGAATGACTGCCAGTAATACCAGAGATGGGTTAAAAATCTGAGTCCTTCACAGAACTTTAATGAAAATTCCAAAACTTAAATCACTAGTTTCAATAAAGCTAGAGGGATAGAATACTGAGTGAATAGGCAATGTATGGAGCTGGGATTAGATTCAGGTGAAACACATAATTTCGAACGAGTAGAGAAAATTTGGGACTGGATCGTAATAAAATTATTTATCAACTGAACTTTGCATAGTCTTCCTATATGGATAAATACATAGAAATAACATGACTATAACCTCGCAAACTTGGCTTTCCAATTCTGTTCCGTGCACACCTATCAACCAAATCGGATTAGTTACCATCTTTTCATTACTCACCCTTCATACTCCAAGACTGGGTCATTGTCAAAGGCAAGCAATGTTGTTTGGCCTAAGGCATGATGGGTGGAGAGCTTCTGTTGTGAAGTTCAACTCCAAGGCAGTAGTGACAGGATCTTTTCCCACACATTTGGCAAGTGAGATAAATCTAGGGCCAAATCCATTGGGTAACTACCTGGGGAGGTGATATTCCACTAGGATTCAGGGCAGAAGCCATGTGAGGATGAAAAATAGTTTTCACTGGGTCTGTCCTCTGTTCCCGTACCTCTAGGGCACATTGCGTGTTTGAGGGGTAGTGTGGGTTGTAGAAGGGACTCCTTCGGAGGTTGATAGCCTGGATCCGGGCTTACATCCCGTCTCTTTTTACTCTTTAACATGATTCATATCTGCCCTCATTTCTGCAGGTCACTATACATGGAAGGAATTTGAAACTAGACGAAAACTGCTCCAAACGAACAGGTAAGACTGCTGCCCGAGAAAAGGACACCGATGTCTTTATAAAATACCCAGAAGAGCAGTGCCTGCTGAATAACATCACACATGCAGTAAGCGGGGACTGGTGTTAGTGTGGATTAGATTTATTTAGCTTTCCAGGAAAGCTCTCTTGGGGACTCTAAATGGTTAAAGCAGTGGACTTCCATATGGGTTAGGGCAGGCCATAAGAAAATCTCTGCATATGCTATATTTTGGCCACTAGCCCCTCACCTCAATTTGAACTCTGTTTCATTTCTTTTTCCTGCTGAACCTGGACACCATGATCAATAACGGATTTGTGACGGGACTACATTTGCAGTTCTCTTACCCTGATTGACATATGTGCAAGCCATTCCCTCCATCAACAGTCAGCCCATTAAACAAACCCTCATCTCTGCACTCTTTTTTTAAAAAGTCATTTAGACATGTGAAAAGAAAAAAACTGTGTTACTGTACATGGCCTTCTTTTGTATTGTGACTATGTAGGAGGCATTAAGTGTCACCCACATGCACAGCTGTGAGTTCAGATAAATTGACTAAAAGATTTCAGCACGTGAAATGTACTTTTTCTTCTTAGACTCGGGTGGATGAGTAAAATCTATTGAGACAATAAAAAGGGAAATCAGTAAGGATTAATTTAGAATTAAGTGTGACAAAAACACTCACAGAAATCGCCATCTAGATACTGATACTCAATATCTAGGAAACAGACATCTAGAAAAACACTCTCTGGGGAGGGTTCAGCAGCGCCTCGTCGTCAGGCTCTATGGTTTCTTCTCTTCTGATCTATCACTGTTCCACATGTCATCTACACCCCGTCTCATCTGGATACCAAGTGAGGGTTTACACATCATTGTCCCTTGTTCATAACCACCCATATATACTTCTCATCCCTCTTATATTCCTCCTTCTACTTTCATTCCCTTATATGTGAATCTATAGTCTACATGGAAAAGGAAACACATTTGTTTTTCTGAACCTGCTTATTTCATTAAACAAGATGATTGCCAATTTAATCTACTTTCTTGTGACAACCTTAATTGCATTCTTCTTCACAGATAAATAAAGCATTATTATGTAACTTTTTGTTTGTCTGTTGGGTAATTAATCTTGTGCCATATCTTGACTATTATGAATCTTATATTTTCTCTAGCATTGATCATAGACATATGACAGACATATTTCTTAAAATGTACAATAAGAAGTTTCTACCTTCCTGCTCATTGAATAGTTTCATTTTAAAATTAGAAAACTTTAATTTGGGGCATGAGTTACTTTTTGAAATATTTAAGACACAATCAACAATATGCACTGTGATAAGGTATATCTATCACACAAATCAGCATCTAAAGCAGGATGTTAATATCTCTGCCAGAAAAATATACAAAGGTAATATTGAGCAAATTGGGTCAATGTGACCACCTTTTCCAAAGTAAAGAAGCTAGCACTTCTTCAAAAGAATAAGGGTGTCGGGTCTTAAGCTATAACCAGGCACTTTCAATGTAAAATTGCCAGATAATACAGAAAAAGTGTCTCATAATCAGCTGATTTCACAGTGTCTCTTAATACAGACAAAATATTTATTGATCTGCATGTTGAAAAAGATTTCAAGGTTTTGGCAGGTTTTCTGGTTAAGACAGTTGGGATTCACTCTCTTGACTGTTTGCCTTTTGGGTTCCTAAGTCCAGCACTCCCTGTGGTCTATGCATCTTCTTCACTTCTTTAAGTAATTATCTTGTTATTGGAACCCATGCAAATAGAGAATTCAAGCATTTCAGTATTAGCACAAATTGACATGCACACAGAAAGCAACTTACAATTATTCACATACACTTACTCTCTCTTACACATGCATACACATACAAACACTCAAACAGATTCACAAAACACTCACTCACTGAACACAACCACATAGTCACTTACACAAATGCACACATATGCATAGTATATTTACACATTCATACACTGGGAAATATACACACTCCTACAGACATATGTATTCAAACACACTGTAAGCAGTCACTGACCTATTGCCCGAGCAATAACACAGCTTAAGTTTTTAAGAAGTGCTTAACATTTTAAAAGCACAAAGCAAAACTGTTCCTGGACAGTAAAGAATTACAGAGTCACAATAGGACAGATTCATACATAAAAGACCTCTAAATGGGTCACAGTGTTGGATAAATGTACGTAGGCTTGGAAGAGAGAAAAAATAGTATAGAGAGTCATAAAATAAAGTTAATGCTTTAAAAAGGGGGGGGTTAAGTCTTTAAAGAAGCAGAGTACAGATAGTCATAGATTAAAAGGAGTAAAGAAAAATAAACCACATAAAATGGAAAATTCACAGAGAGTTTGGATGATGCCATTATGAGAAGTTAGGAAGATAAAACATGTTATATTCTCTCAATAACTATAACCAGCATAATAAGTTGTTAGTATTAGCTATTAACATTGTTGCATCATAGTTATAAGGCAAGAAGCTTAAAATCTGATCTTTATAGATATTCTTTAGCTTATCCACAATGTTAGTCCACTTCTCCCTTTTTCTATTCTTTTCTTTCGCTGGCACACACTAGAGATAAAAGGGAGAAAATCATTTTTTTACGCTATTCTGTTTTCTTCAGCCATGTTAATACATCAAATATTGAAATCCCTATTTCTTCTTCTAGTTGTCATTGAGGTTAAGAATGATATGAACACTTGAAAGACTTGATTAAATGTGCAGACATAACCCCATTCCTGTCTAGCAGCAGAGGTATCTGAAGAGGGTTTCTTTTTTGCTCATAACATAGTCTTATTTTCTTTCTGGACAATATTTCCAAATTTATGGGAAAGTAATGCTCTCATAATGATTTTAAAAGCCATCTTACTCTAACAATTTACATAAAGAAGAAAATTTGATCTAAATGGCAGGATATTTTTTAGGCATTCATATGAAGTGTAAAGTTGATTTTTGCCTACTACTGAATTTTAGAAAATGGAAATATTGACACTAAGATTTGACAATGTTTGTCCTTTTAGATTCTGACCAATATATTAACAAAAAGAATACAGCACTATACATACATATTCACACAATTAAATGAATGTGTTTATTGATAAATATATCTACTAAAATTCATACAGAACAAAAATATACATATATTTTGAGAAGGGTGGTTTATCTATACATGCATATTTTAGGAGGGAGGCAAATGATTCAAATTTTATCTACCTTGAACAAAATAAATTAGAAAATAAACCAATCTGTTGCAGGTATTGAAGAACCATGGCAAATGCTATACAGAAAAGTGTCTGAGCTGAATATCTATGCTTACATAAATATTTGAATGTATAACATGAACTTCTGATTGTTAATTACTAAAACAGACTTTAATAACAGAGAACATTCAATCAAAAGTCACAATGATCCACTGTGATCCATTCTAGCTACCCACAAAGTATCTCTAAAAATCATTGTTCTCAACCCAGGCCCAGCTTCCAGAAATAGATTTCTATTCCATGATGTTAGAGCTACCAACATAGTCCACATTTGAGCCCAGTATTGTTGGATTTAAATGTTACCTCTGTGTTGATAACTGTGAGATACATTGATAATGTGAGATACTTGATAACTGTGGGACATAAACACACAAACAACAACAAAACACTGGGGATGTGGACTTTAAATAATGGGATTGTGATACCTATAAGTAATACTATGACATATGTTAAAGAAATTAAACTGCTTCAAGCTCCTTCTAAATGTTCAGCAAGTGAAAGGGTTTTTAGGATATATATGTGTGTGTGAGTGCATGTGCGTGCATGCTTGTGGTGCATATGTATATGCAGTTATATGAGAGTGTCTATGGAGGCCAGAAGAGGGTGCTCCCCTGGACGTTAAGTGAGCAGTACAGATACCAATAAATAAACTCAGGTCCTTTGTGTAGATGGTGACTGGTCATTTCATTTCCCAACCACTCAGAGCTGTATATTAATTACAATATTGTTTGACCGATGAATCAAATATATTCCTGGCTAAGTCTTAAATTAACCAATTTCTATTAAGCTATGTATCACCACAAGGCTGTGGCCTACCAGTAAGGTTCCAGCAGCATATTTCTCCCTTGGAAGCTACATGGCATCTATTTTATTCCACCTATTCTCTCTCTCTCTCTCTCTCTCTCTATATATATATATATATATATATATATATATGTGTGTGTGTGTGTGTGTGTGTGTGTGTGTGTGTGTGTGTGTGTGTCTTCCAGCCTGGCCATATTCTGCCCTGCTAAAAGCCAAATCAGCTTTATTCATTAACCAATAAAAGCAACACATATGCCGAAGGATATCCTACATCACTCTGGAAGAGTATCAATCACTCTTAACCACTGAGCCATCTTACTGACCCTAAAAAATATTTTTAAAATAATCTTCTAAATTCCTAGATAACTATCAAAGCATTGCAGTGTGCAATTAATATATATATATATATATATATATATATATATGTATACGTGTATATAATGTAACATATATTGCTACAGCTATAATTTCCCCCTCAAGTCTTTTTAGCAAAAATATTCACTAATGCTCTGCTAGATTATGCAAAACAGCATATTGACTTAGGGAGGAGAGGTCAACAGAGGTGTAATGCCTGGTTTATGTCAACTTGGCACAAGGTAGAGTGGTGATAAAGGAGGAGAAACTGTTTTGGCTGTAGGGAATTTTCTTAATTAGTGATTGATGGGGGAGAGCCCAGCCCATTATGAGTAATGCCATCCCTGGACTGGTGATCCTCAGTTCTATCAGAAAGCAGGCTAAGGAACCCAGTAAGCAGCACCCATCCACAGCCTCGGCATCAGTCCTGCCTCCAGGTCTCTGCCCTGACTGAGTTCCTGACATTCTTTAATGATGGTCTAAAATGTGGAAGCGTACACCAAATAAAACCTTTTAGTCCTCACAGCAATAGAACCATAACTAAGACACAGGTCTAAAGAATTATCCATAATGTATCTATTGATCAAAATTAGCTATGAGTATTCACATGGAGTGTGGGCATTAGGGAAACCACAGGTCAGACGTTGAGAGGCTGTGGAGAAAAAGATGACTGTACATGAATACAATAGTGTACGAACAAAGGGTAGAATTTCTAAGAAGGTGAAAGGGGTAAGGGGAAGCAGACTACGAATGCTTGCCCACAGAGATGGCTTGACATGGGTCCTAGCCTTTAAGGAACATGGAAGGGCCCCAATAAGGAAAGAGGAAGGGAAAGTGATTACCAACCGCACCAGCTCAAAATGTGAATATGGGATGTGAGAAGAGGAAATCCTTCCTTAGATAGCTGGCGAGAATTATGCCAGTCTTTCCCATGATGTAAAGAACCTTTACAGAGGCTGTCACCTATGAAGCCCTAATGTGGCTTTCCCACGACACAGTCACTTTTGAGTATCATTGTTATAGTAATTACTGCATTCATTGCCTTCACCAAAGGTTTATATAAATAAGAAACAATCCAAATTTCAAAATTGTATGTGACAAAATGGAGGAGGACCTAGGATATAAATATGATAAGCATAACATCTGATCTAATCAAAGTATGTAGCATTTAGTAGAAAATTGTATATATTTTTATATGTTTTGAAAATAAAAAACACTTCAAATGAGATGTGTTAGCTTGATTTTTTTTCTTAGTAGTGTTAATGATAGCTTCATTTAATCATTCCATGATATAAATATACATCAAAATATACTATCTTGGTGCAGTTGCACATACCTGCTATGTCAGCACTTGGAAACTAAGGTTAAGCCGAGGAGCCAAGGACAATGGCGATGGGCTTGGTCTCTATGACATGTACGGGCTCTGTGTGAGCCTTGTCAGTTTGGTTGCTCACCTTCCTGGACCTGGAGGGAGTTGGGAGGACCTTGGACTCAACATAGTGTAGAGAACCCTGATGGCTCTTTGGCCTGGAGAGGGAGGGAGTGGGGGTATGGGTGGAGGGGAGGGGAGGGAAGGGGGAGGAGGAGGGGAGAAGATGGCAATTTTTAATAAAAAATAAATAAACTGGAAGAAAAAATAAATAAATAAATAAATAAATAAATAAAAATAAAGAAGTCCCTTAAGGTCAAAGCCAGCCTGGGCTACACAATGAAGCCCTAACTACCACCCCCAGCCTTAGCTACACAGTGAAGCCCTAACCACCCCCTAGCCTAGGCTACAGAGTGAGGCCCTAAACACCCACACTCCCCAGTCTGGGCTACAGAATGACGCCCTAGGCACCTCCACTTCCAAAAAATCAGTAAGCAAGCAAATCCCGCATAGCCCATAAATATATAATATATAATAATATTATGTCTCAGTTATTAATAAAATTTCAAATATTTTAATAATGTGATCAAGTAAAAACACTCATTTGTTTTATTTAAAGACTGTTATTTTCTAGGAAGGTAATAGTACATATAATCCAGTATATATATATATATATATTATATATATGACTATATACATGACATTGTGCATCCATTGATTTATTTTCCTAATCACTGCTTTATTAATTTATCAGAGATGTCATTCATAGCATCTCAAGTACACAATAAGTCAGACTCTAGGTCGTGAAATGAAGTCATGGAACAGGTTACTTACTTTCACGTTCAGATTTACCATTTGTCAGTAGATGACCTCAGACACTTCATCTAACCTCTGTGCTTTTCATTTCTTCACATATGAAATTAATGAAAATAATACCATTGAGGTTTTAGACTTTTTATAGCTTAAAAACTTCGGTTAACAATTTTCAATATTTAATTGTTGCTTTACCATATTTTGGGTACTTTTTAAAAACAGTCTCTTTATTATAATGAGTGTCTTTGTTTTCTAATATATACTATTACGTCCCTTTTCAAGTTTTCTGATGAAAAATATCACATCAGATGCTGTGGAATTCTGCGGTCTGAAACAGTTCAGCAAAGGTGCCATAGCTAACGTGTACATGACTGGAGAGACGACGCTTTGATTCCTAGTACCTGTGTTTCAGTCTTAGCCGGCAGAATGTCTCTTTAAATTCTGATGTGATTTGAGGCTTCTCCTTTATTTTCAGTCAAGCTTAAGGATCTTAATGTTTTAGACTGTTACCTTAACCGTTTGTGGTGATAAGATTGCTACTATTGGATACATACCCAGAGTAATTCCTATCCATGCCTTAAAGAGGTATTTACACATTCAATTCATTACTACATTATTCACAGTCATAGCACATCAATGGATAGATGGATAAAGACACAAGATTATGTACACAGATCAAATACTATGCAGTAATAAAAATGAAATATGGACTGTGTTAGCTTTCTATCATTATACCAAAATACTTAAGATAAGAAACTTAGAAAGAAACAGGTTTCATGTGGATCATGGCTTTAGAAGTTCACGTATATGATTAAAGAGGCCTAAATTTTGAGCCTGTACCAAGGGAAGACCATGATGTAGGGAGTCCATGGTAGAATAGAATTGCTTCCATCATGAGACATAGAGCAAAAAGGGTCCTAGAGGATATCCCTAGTAAATATCACTTTCTAGACCCCAGTTCTAAACCCCAATAGCAACACTGTGGAGACCCAGTCTCTGATAAATAGCCCTTTAGAGGACATATACTTTCCAAACTCCAACATCTGTGCAAACATGGGTGACCCTAGACTACATTACACTAAATAAAGTAAATTTTCATAGAAATACTAACATAATATGATTTCTCTTAGATATAGAATTATAGATTCTGTGGTAGTTAGGGAATAGGAGAAAGTGTTGGGGGACAAAAGAAATATTGGCAGAAGTATTAACAAGAAGACTATAACTGGTTACAATATATTATACTTTTAAAAATTATAAAGAGTGGGTGTTACATGCTTTTGTCACAAAAATAAATAACTGTGAGGGAATGTATTTGTTAATTAAGTAAATTTATTTAGCTATATATGTACTTCATGTTGCTAAAGTTAAAATATATATTGTGCAATCTGTAAATTCTCCTTAATTTGAAGCGTATTTATTGCCAACAGTGCTATATCTTTAATAAAAAGGTCTTTAAAACACACAGGAAGTTCTATGTATTTCCAGATATATTCCAACAGTCTACCTATTGTGTTAAATAAAGTATCTAGACAGCTAGCATTTATTATAATAAGATTTTCCCTGGATAGTAAAGTCAGAAGACTGAATGCAGAAAATAAATTATTAACCAGCTAGCATAGTTTTTTTCAGGTATTACTCATAACTTCCCCATCCGTCATTTCATATAACTGTGTCTTACCTGTAAATTAATCTTTGCTTTTATCAAACTCAGCTGGGGCTTATAATACTAGGTTTAATGCCACTAAAAACTGTACTAAATGTGAATTTATATCACAAATGGAAAATCTGAGAGTGGGGGACATTTTCCATGTGGCAGGCTCATAAAACTATCACTTTTAACAAACAACTTGAATTCAAGAGAAATTTGCAAAAAATCTTTTGAGCACATTTGCAGTCTTAGGAGGAAGTGCGAATATGGAATCTGTCTGTTCTGCTGCAGCTGCTTGATTTTTGAAAGCATAAACAACGCTGACTCATTCTGAGGACGTCGTAATTACCATATGGAGTGCTAAACGCAGACACTTCATAAGGACCCATGTGACGGCTTAAATTATAGTCATGCCTATCCCACTCTCAAGCCCTACTTTAATCCCTACTGCAGGAAAAAACATTAACTCTACTCAATACTTTCACTATCAATTTCACTGCTTCTTAAGAATGTGAATATATCATGGACCAAGACACCTAATAAAATAGCTAAGTAAAAGCTGATTCACTGGGTAATATTGAAATGACTGTTCCACCAAGGGTTTGATAGTGACATTGTCAACATGTTTACTCTAGGCAGGACATTATGCTGTCAAGTAGGCACGTTCATAAGACAAGTTTTAGGGGAGGCTTTTTAATGGTTCCACAATGGCATAAGAAAGGGAAAGAATATGTTGTGGTAAAGACATTGCAATCTATTCCAATGACATTGTAATGATTGCAATCTATTCCAATGCCACTGTAATGATTGTTGCCATCCTAAAAGAAGAAAAAACTTTGAAAACTGAGATGATGTCTTAAGATGAAAAGAAGTCACTGGAACAAGGAAAAATAAAGAGTAGTTATGCTTAAACTTCCTATCACAGAGAAACAATAGGGGAGATTCATATTGTAAATACAGAGAATAACTAATGATGCTATAAAAATAAACTGCCTAAGTTCTATTATTTAGGAGGTTGATGGAGGTTGGTATATATTAAATACTTACTTCACAGAATATATTCCGACATATCTGCTGATCTGAATTATTTTTGCAATTATACCTTTAAATACATATTCATGTTTAGGCAACTTTGTTAAACAAAGGTTTTGAACATGCTTCTGGTTAAATTCAGTGTGAAAGGGTCAACATGGATCAATTTTCTGTGGCACCATGTTCTCTCTATAATTTAATCTACATTGGTTTTCTCTACTAGGAGGGATTATAGGCCTGAACTCAGAGCAATGCTAAGGGAATCACAAAAAGGGAAATGCAGTCACAGAAACCCAAACCCATCCAGGTATCCAGGTGGTCCTCACGTGCCTGTGAGCACTGCTTCTTCCAGTTGGCATGAACATCTGTTCCATAGTGCAAGGGTGTGAAGAAAATGACACAAGTGGTAGGCACTGACATATTCAGGAGAAAGGAAGTGATTTATTTTATATTAAAAATTGTTACTGTTGTGAAAATAAAAGCACAACTTGAATATGCCTCTGTATGGCTTATACAACATATGTGTGTTTAAGAGAAAGATTGTATATTTTTATTAAATCATAACACAAAAATACAGGGCTCTGAAAATCTAATTACCACAATGAAGAAAAACAGGAGGCCTATAAAAACTATATTCTGAAATATGAGTCAGATTCTACCAAGAGTTTAAAATAAAGAGGAGAACCCAAAAAAGAATTGTTCTTATCATCTGGAAATGTAACTAAAAGAACTGTACAGCATTTATGAATTTAAAATTAAACAAAAGTAATTGGAGACTATGCAGATGATAAATTATCTGCATAATAATTTAAGAAATGAATGATCGGGTCTAGAATATATAGCTGAAACTGAACACATTAATGAAAATAACAGTATTTCTAACAGAACCAGCATCAATTATATACCTTGATAGAAAAGGTTCATGGAATATAAAAATAATCAACATGTAGTTGATTCTATATCCTGGCCATTGTGAACAATGCTACTTGAATATGGAAGAGCAGCTAGCACTTCAAATTCCTGATTCGTTTTCCTTTGAATCTACATCATATTCTTATGTACAGGATACATAGTTCATACTGAGGTTGTTTGATTTTTAAGTGATTTCTACATCTCTGCACTAATTAGCATTTTATGAAATGTGCAGATGTCCTTCATGCCCATGAAGGGCATGCGCATCATTCCTATTTGTGAGAAGAGTCATTCCAATACAAGCAATGTAGTTGTTTGAAAAGCCATTAGCTTTTCACTGATCCCATTGCCTGCAGTTCAGTGCTGAGACTAGCCTGCTGTCATAACAGGCCAGAGGTTCAGAAGTGCATAATTCAGCAGCTTAAACTACAGGACTTCCTGCCATCGGGCTTTAGTGCTTAACTTCCTCAATGAGACTGGAGACTGTCTCAGGCTCAATTACCTCTTCTTCCTGATGGAAGAAAACGCTTTTCTCTGCAACATGGTGTTTGCAGTGGATGGAAGGATGATGCGGATAGTGGAGAACTGTCTTCCTACTTCCTTCAATGTGTCTTTTCTTATTTCTGTCCTTTCTCCTGTTACTGTGACAGCTTACCTTGCATTCTAAGTTCTACTGAAAGTATTTTTCTTGTCCAGTTATGTAAATTGATGTTTCTGGGTCAGACGTGTGCTGTAAAGGTCTACTCTATCATCTTGTTGGTATCTATGACCTGAAGACTAATCTTTGGGTGTAGAATAAACCACAGATATCAGCCAATTATAACGCTGTTTTTTCACACAAGTAAAGGATTGCACGCATAAGAGCGTAAGACAGTTTAAGTCACTTTTCCAAGTCATTCATGGTGCCACAGTGACCAGGAAGAATTTCTAGTGATAGCAAACAGAGACCTTTTTAACAGTGTAAGAAATGAAAATAAATTGTGAGGAAGATCTCCATTCTTATTATTGTCCTAGAAAGAAACCAGGTTAAAAACTGGGCCTGGGAAATAGAAAAGTGCAAAACAAAACAACAATAAGTTTATATTAGAAGAAAATGACATGTTGGATCACAGAAAGTGTAAAAGACTGGAGAACAAAATCAAATCATTAGATAAGAAATTTCAAAAATAACTTAACATATTGTAATTATTCTAATAATAGATAGGATTTCCTGAAATCTGAGGGAAACATTGAAATTGATGGTATAAGTGTGACATATGAAAAGTCAAATATATAATCACAATTCACTTCCCTCTGTGAATGGAAGAAACACAAAAGACAAGAAATAACTGAAGTAAAGCAATTTTAGTAAGTTCATGTCAAGTATCTTAAAACATTTTTCCAGTAAGAACAGGAAGGGTTAGAAAATCATTTTCTTTTTTGAAGGCTCCACTTTGAAATTCAAAAACAGTGAAATTAATGAGAAGTAAATCATATGCTCAAAGCAATATATCAAAATGATCCTTCCTTAGTTATTGATATGGCAAATCATAGAATGAAAAATCTTAATTATAACAGGGATAGCCAAATGGCTTGGTGGGAAAAACTGATGGCTGCCAAGGCTGAATACCTGAATTCTAATCCTGAAACCCACATGGTGGAAGGAGAGACAAACTCCCACAAGTTTTCCTCTGACCTCTACACATGGCACACAAGTGTACAAGTCAGTAGATAAATAAATAAATATTCAAAAGTCAAAATCTTAATTATAAATCTTTTTAATATAAGGTGTTGTGAATCTTTCTAAACAAAACTACAGTCTTCTCCAATCTGCCTGCCATCCCACGGACATTTCTCCTATAGGACCCATTCTTTTATGTTCTCATGGATTTTGTCACATATTTAATCCCTCTGTCCATTTCAGCCACATTTGTCATCGAAGTATATAGTTTGTGGTTACTATCTCACATTATTAAAAAAAATTAAGCTTTAAGATGCTATTATGAGAGCAGTACTAGCACCACTATTATAGATATGGGATGATACGGTAATGTCATACAGAATGATATGAGAGCAAATATTTCCCAATGTTCCCTTCAGAAATAAGGTCGCCAGAATTGATACAATTGCTTTTATGGTAGGGAAACAAATGTAAACAAGATTTGCCAGCGGGTAAGGCAAAGGTTCCGGAAGACAGGAGGCGTCTAATATATTAACTGTTCATTCAGTGTCGCGAAGTAATTAAGAAAATAAATACAATTCTGAGGCGAATTAACAGCACCATTTCAATTTTCCTGCAATCTCATTTATACCTAAAACAAGTAGTGCTGCATCTGCAAAATGATTCACAAAAATGATGCCACATATTCCTGATATTGTCAAACAAAACAAAAAGATCCAAAACAAGGATAAAACAGCAGATGCATGGGAGGAACAAGCCTGCTACCAAATGAGAACTAATTCTGAATTTTGTCACAACTTTAAACAAAAAAAGAAAGAAAGAAAAAAATCTAAACTTGTTTGAAAATTTAAAGGTTACAATTACCTTTTAATCTGTTTTTAAGGCAAAGAGCTATTTATAAATATGGGCCATGACAGAAATTCAAATTATTGTATTTAAACTGCATATAATCATTCAGAAAATTAATAAATTGATAGATAATAGTCATTCTTTAATTGCCAAATTATGAAGAGTTTAATATATCATCAATATATATATATATGCTATATGTAATATAGCATCCTTGAATCGAGGAGTATTTTTACTTGTTTTTGCCTTTCAAGATATTCTGCTGAAGGAGAAGAAGAACAAGAAAGGGAAAATGGGAAACTTACAAACTATATTTTCAATAGTATTGTTTGTTCAACAAATATACAATAAATTCTACCACAAAAACAAACGAGGGTAGGCATTATATTATTCGGGGGCAAAATAGGGATCCAAACAAGGGACATGCCTTGCTAATGATCTAGTCTAGGCTGAAGATCCCAAACAGGCACACGTGTATTTTCAATACGTTATGGTTGGACACTGAGGCAGGGGATTTATATGCCGTGTCAAAGAAATTGGAGTTCACTGTAGGGGCACAGGCTGGCGCTTGTTAGTTTCAAGTGAGAAAAGTGGCAATATCTGAGACAGGCTCCAGGAAATAATTTTAAATCCCAAGTAAAATGAAGTGCAAATGATGAGGGTGGTTATTTGGAAAAGGTGACATTGGAAGACCAGTTGCAAAATCCCACTGAAATAATACACACTAACCGAGACTCTCCAAAGCATTTTGCTCTGAAAAGGAGACAAAGCTGTCGGAAACTAGCGCTGGTGTGAAATGAATGATGAGGAATTGAGCTGAGCAAGAAGTTAAAGGTTCTCAAATTGATATAGGATGCATATGAAGAAGGATATGCTCACCTTTCCCTGGAAAAAAATGGATATTTTGCTGAGATGATAGCAAAATATAATTGATGGTAGTTACAGAAGTTTTAGTTCCGACTTTAATATTAATTGAGAGGATAGGAGAACAAATTTTGGAAATGTATGTATTTAAGCAAATGGGGGATCAGATATTAAAACAAGATACAAAGTGCAAATGAGCATCAATTATTTCCTCATGCCATAGAGGGGCTAGAAAATAAATACAGTGCTGCTGGTACTTTGGTGAAAAGAACTCAAACTATCAGCAGGCTTCATTTGGGAGTCCTTTATTCTTATAACTTTATATTTATCCATTCAGAATTTGTCAGCTTCTAGCTTCTTTCACTAAATAGGATTTATTTCCTCCTTTGTCTCACTATAAATTATTAAGTAGTATTTTACAAGTTTCAGTAAGCAAAGTTTTAATTTCAGTCTACTCTGTGCTTCACAAATCTCTTGAGTAAATTGTCCTGCATCTAGAAGGCAAACAGACTTGCAGTAATCACTGAATAATGTGGTGGTAGAATAAGAATGTCACTGTGAGGATGGTGAGATGTTCCAGTGAGAAACGGCTACGCCTGGAACTCACATAGTGGAAAGAGACAAATTACTCTCACAGGTTGACCATTGACCTCCACACTAATATCATGGTAAATAGATTAGATGATAGATAGATAGATAGATAGATAGATAGATAGATAGATAGATAGATAGATAGATAGATGATGGATGGATGGATGGATGTAAAAAATGTTTAGAGAGAAAGACACTGGTGTAAGGGATTATAGGAAAGTAAGAATGAAAGAGGTTTGGGAAACAGTGAAAAAGTAGAAAAAAGCCTCTACTTGAATCAAATCTAGAATTCACAAAGATACAATTCTTATTATTATTTTCAGTGATGGGTTAAGTTTAGTATGGTAAACTTATGGTAAACTAATGGTAAATCAGGCCTGTGATTCCGGTATTTGTGGGCTGAGGGAAGAAAATCATGAGTGCCAGGCCAGTCTTGATTACTTACTGAGTTTCAAGCCAATTTGAACTTCCTGTCTCAAAAGCTCATGTAGGGTTGGATTCCTCACACTGCGACCCATGTCTGTGTTTGGTGAGCTTGAACCCAGTTACAGAGATTCGGGCAAGGGGCAAGAGGTTAAAATACACAGACACACACACAGACAGACTCACAGACAGAGAGACAGAGACACGGGTCATCCTTGAATTCCCCAAGAATGCCCCCTTTATTGTGTTCAGGGACAGATTATATAGAGATAGCCATGCCCCAGCCAAACCCACCAGAAACCACTCTCCTGCCATCAGGAACTCCTGAAGGTCTCGTGCTCAGAGCAGCTGTAGGCACTCAGATCAGGGGATTACAAGAAATTCAGGATCTGGGGTCTCATTGCTCCCAACAGTTGGAGGCAGGATAGAGAATCAGAGAGAAGGGGAAGGGAGTAGGACAATGTAAAGTGAAGATTTTAAGAATAATCTCATGAGTTTCCTCAATGTTCTATCAAAAGCAACTAGAGTTTTGGACGGGCAGCTAAAAGGGCACAGAGCTTTTTGGGGGATAAGTAATGACAACTCAGTTTGGATCTCCAGAACCTACATAAAGGTCAGGTGTAGTGTTTGTAATCCCAGTGCTGGGGAAATGGGAAGGTGAAGACAAGCACATACCAGGTCTCCCTGGCCATCCAGCCTAGCCAAAATCTTAATTATAAGCTCAGTGAAAGACCCTATGACGCTATTGACATTTGATGGTTGCTGAGGATGGAAGAGGCAGGTTTTTTAAGATGTAGCTTTTGACAAGCTTTTGACACTGACGACCATAAGCTATTCGTGTACTAGAGGCACTAAGCAGATTCAGTAGCTTTCAAGAGGAATAAGGAAGCTGAGAGACAAAAGTGGTAGAAAGGGTTAGAAGGAGTTGGGAGAGAAAAGAGTCTGGGAGAGAAATTTGAGAAAAAAAACCACATTTCACTTATATATGAAATACTTTAAAGAGTAAATTTTTAGAAAGGTGGAAATTTATAGAGAAAGACACAAATATCCATTCTCTGATCTTTATACTCATACTCATGCACACGTGTACATGCCCCACACAAGTACACCCAAACATGTGCAGACACATGCTAATACTAAACACACACACACATCATATTATTAGAATCTACATACACTTAAGTTTTTCATTCTTAGGTATGTCCACTTTATCTTTATTTCATAATATTTTCTGGTCCAGATTTTCATTTTATCAAATTATCAATATAAAAAGCCGATTGTTCCTTTAAATATTACCCATGTCTTCAAATATAAATTACTCTAATGCCTTTAGCTAATGAAAATCTACACATATTAATTTTGAAATCCTACCAGAAAAAGACCTATGCCAATATATGAAAAATATTCCTACAGGTTACTCAAACCATATTTAATAAAAATGTAAATGCAATAAAGGTTTCTAATAATTCTGCTTAATTAAAACTGTACCCTTGTATAATGAATTATGAGGAAATAGTCCCTTATTTCTTCTTACCAACACCAAACACCATGGCTTTCTCCTCACCCCTGGCCCACTCCTACCTTATTAATAGGTATTTGTATTTCTGACACGGTAAATTAAAACCAAGTTCTTGTGTTTTTCTGCCCTCCCTTTCACCCTTAACCTGGACTTGGCAACCTGACAGTTGGAAATGAGAGGGATGATGTCAGCTCTTCTTTGAGCTTTTCAGTCCCTTCCCTTCAATTTCCTCCTGTGCTTCATTCATCTTTGGTTACTTTCTTTGGCTCATGATAGTAACCCGCATGATAGGACAGATGAGGTAGGCAAGGGGTTCATTGGACCTTCAGTCTTTCAAGCCAACGCTTGAGCTCCTGAAATGAATCTCAGAACAACACAGGAGATTCCAGTAGCAGAGATTCTAATAGCGTTAGGAAAGATGACATCTCAGTATTGCCCTGCCTTTTTGTTGTTTCCTATCTTCATCGGATTAGTTATATTTTCTTCCATCTGGTCATCTGTGATGACTGAACTGGAACTAGAATGTTACTGTGTTTCTCAAGTTGTCCACATCCACCTCTGGCAGACTGCTAACTGGAAGTTCTTTTGTAACATTTTTAATTATCATATTAGAATATTTTAATTCTTCTGACTGTTGTAACTTCTATGCACATGCCCTTAAAACCATATCCGTAAAGTGAGGGAGGTTATCTGGTCTGCCTGTATGATGTTCTGACCCTCTCTGCTTGACTATCCTGATGGTAGTTGTGAGTTGTGGCCAGAGCAGTCTTTGACCTTGGTCCTCTTTTCCCCTTTTACTTAAGGAAAAGACATCTTGCTATGGACCACCTGCTTCCATGTGGATATTCTGAGTGGAGAGGACCCTGTGTCTCAGTAAACATTTTACTCACTAACAAAGTCATCCAGGAAATGCTTGTTGGTGTAGTTACAAGGTTGTGACATTTGTTTCCTGATTATTTCTCCCTCTTACCACACCTGTCACCCAGTCCCAAGTGGTCCCTTGGATTTCATCAATTTGATGAAGTTTTCTCCTACATGATGTTACTAAAAGATCAAGTTTTCTATGTGTAAAAATTTCCTTTTATCTTTTCTGTTATTAGTTAATTTAAAAATTTGTATAATGTATTTGATCATATTCACCCATCTGCTCTGATTCTTTCTAGGTCCAACCCCTATTCCCTTCCCACTTAACTTGATGCTTTTTGTTTTGTTTTGATTTTTAATCCTTCAAGACCAAATTGTTATGGCCAACATTTTTGGGATTTGTGATCTTCTACTACAGAGAAGTCAACTTCAAGTACTATCCTATTAGGGAAAACAATCCCTATTCTAACAGAAGAAGGGTATGTCTAGGGTGGGATTGTATTCCTGACTCCTCCTAATGCTGGCATTTGTTCTTGCTTGGCCTTTCACGGGCCTTGTGCATTTAGTCATGGCAGCTATAAGTACACACGTGCAGCAGATCTGCTTTATCAAAGAGGTGTTTCCTTGCAGTCACCTGCTTTCTCCTGTTCTTATAATCTTCCCCCACCTCCTGAGGCCTGGTAATGGGTTTGTAATGATTCTGTTTCCTTAGACTTGAGCATTCTGCAATCTCTTATGTACATTTTACTAACCCCATTCATTCTTGTTGGTTAATTCACACTAACTGAATACAAAAACTTAAGTTGTGCTTACCTGCTACTAATCAAAAATTCTTAGCCATGGCTGCCAAATACAGCTTCTGTGGGTGTTCTGCAAGTAAATCAGAAGAATTGCTAGGTTAGTAATTTTTTCATATTAAATTTGATTCATTCTTTTTTCCACTCCTTTCTTTCACATTTCCCAGATCTCTCTCCCCTCTCCCCCACTTTCACACACACACACACACACACACACACACACACACACAGCACATCACGTTATAGCAGACCCAAGTGAGATACTGAAGCACATAAATGCCAAAGCCTTCTATATTTTCTAACTTTAAAAAAAACATGGATAGTCAATACATGAACAATCACTCTGAAACTGATAGCTTTGGGACATATGTGCAGGAAGCATACAATAGCCTATATCCTGATTGCCTGGAATTCTATACGTTTTCTTCCTTGACCCACAGCAAGAAAGAAGATATAAAGCAAATCTTTGTCTTACTCCTAGTTCTGCTGCAGCCGGGCAGTGGAGCAGAAGGAGCCACCTTCTCCCAGCCTATCACTACCAAGGAACCCTGTCTCTCAGTCTAGACTTAGGGTACCCTTAGTACTTTACCACTTTCCCTTTTATTCTTCCTAATAGTCAGCAGTAGAATAACACAGAATGAACTCCTAGTTATTTTTCTGGGCTTTTTGTTATATTTTGTCTCATGGGTTTTATTTTATTTTTGTTCTTTTGGGGTGTTATTTATCAGGGAGAACATGAAGATTTGTGGGTACGGAGTTGGGAGAAATCTGAGAGAAACTGGAAGAGGAGAAAAACATGATAAAATATAATGTGTTGGGAGCAGTGAGACCCCAGATCCTGAATTTCTTGTAATCCCCTGATCTGAGTGCCTACAGCTGCTCTGAGCACGAGACCTTCAGGAGTTCCTGATGGCAGGAGAGTGGTTTCTGGTGGGTTTGGCTGGGGCGTGGCTATCTCTATATAATCTGCCCCTGAACACAATAAAGGGGGCATTCTTGGGGAATTCAAGGATGACCCGTGTCGCTGTCTTTCTGTCTGTGTGTATTTGTGTATTTTAACCTCCTGCCCCTTGCCTGAATCTCGTGAACTGGGTTCAAGCGCACCGAGTGCACACACAGGGGCGCAGTGCATGGCAATAATGCATGAAAAATATTTTAAAGAAAAAAAAACTAAAATGTTTTCTAATTTCCAGAATCTTTAGACTCATTTAAGGCAATATTGTATTTTCTTAAGCATTATTAATGTCTATGAATAAAAATTATTTAGAAAAATATCTTAAAGAAAAAGAAGTATACAGATTTTCCCTGACTTAACAAAAGTTTGATTTATGATTCTTAAACTTCATGAGTTTGAAACAGTTCACATTTTATATAAACCATGCTTTGAATTTTTATGTCTGGGGTGATGATAGGCAACGGAATTTCCTCTTATAGTGCTGAGAACTAACAATGAGCAGCTTCCAGACAGCCACATGATCACAAAAGTAAACACCCAATACACTCTATTGTATATTGTGTCACTGAACGATGATGTTCACATGCTAGGTAACTCAAGAATATTTTCAGCCCTTGCTATTTTCAGTTAATGTATTTATCATAATTTATGCTCATAGTAAATTAAAGAGCTTAAATTAATATGATAATCTCCTCTGAAAATGCTTTTGTAAAACTCTAGTGGCAATGCAGAAATGAAAAGTATGGTTTTGTTTTTTTTTTTGGTTTTTTTTTTTTTTTTTTTTTTTTTTTTTTTTTTTTTTTTTTTTTTGCTATCATTGTTGGTTTTTGACAAGGTCTTTCTACATAGCCCTGACGACTGTTCAGTAACTATGTAGACAAAGCTGGTCTCTGACTCACAAGGATCCACCTTCCTCTGCAGGGGTTAAAAGTGTATGAAACTGTTCCAGGCTTACATATGTTTATTTTAATATTAATTTGTGTATTTTCATTACTGGGCCATTGATGGCAGGAATCAGTAGGTAAATAATTCTAAAATATCACAGACACTTGTAGGAAAGAAAGACCCTCAAGCATAGATAGCCATTCATAGATCATAACCTATAGGGCAGGATCTTCAAGCGCCATCCTATAGAAATAGAAATAAGCTTCTACTCACTGTTAGAGAAATGAAAGAGCACAGAGTAGTAACCATGCCTCTTAACTAGAGTCATCATATAGGTGGTATTTTTTTATTTATTTTTATTTTTTTTAATTTTTTTCTCATTTTTTTTAATCAAGATTTCCATCTCCTCCTCTCCTCCTCCCCCTTCCCTCCCCTCCCTTCCACCCATACCCCCACTCCACCCCTCTCCAAAGACAAAGAGCCATCAGGGTTCCCTTCACTATGTTGAGTCCAAGGTCCTCCCAGCTCCCCGTAAGTCCAGGAAGGTGAGCAACCAAACTGACAAGGCTCACAGTGAGCCCGTCCATGCTGTAGAGTTCATGTTCATTGCCATTGTCCTTGGTTTCTCAGTCCTCCTCCACCGTCAGCCACATTCAGAGAGTCCGGTTTGGTCCCCTGTTCCATCAGTCCCATTCCGACTGGACTTGGTGGTCTCCCGTTAGATCTGTTCCACCGTCTCAATGGGTAAAAGCACTCCTCGCGGTCCTGGCTTCCTTGCTCATGATCTCCCTCCTTTTGCTCCTCATCAGGACCTTGGGAGCTCAGTCCGGTGCTCCTATGTGGGGCTCTGTCATTTTCTCCATCCAATGCCAGGTGAAGGTTCTATGGTGATATGCAAGATATTCATGAGTATGACAATAGGATCTGGACATTTCTTGCACCCTCTCCTCAGCTGCCCAAGGAACTAGCTGGGGGCATCTTCCTGGACACCTGGGAACCCCTCTAGAGTCAAGTCTCTGCCAACCCTAGAATGGCTCCCTTAACTAAGATATATAATTCCTCGTTCCCATATCCACCCTTCCTATATCCCAACCATCCTATTCCCCCAAGCTCTTCCCATCCTCCACTTCACACTTTTCTCTCCCCATCTCCCCCTCCCCCCATCCCACCCCACCCCCATGTTCCCATTTTTTGTCTGGCAATCTTGTCTACTTCCAATATCCAGGAGGATAACTATATGTTTTTCTTTGGGTTCACCTTCTTATATAGCTTCTCTAGGATTTTTTTTACGAATTATAGGCTCGATGTCCTTTATTTATGGCTAGAAACCAATTATGAGTGAGTACATCCCATGTTCATCTTTTTGGGCCTGGGTTACCTCGCTCAGGATGGTGTTTTCTATTTCCATCCATTTGCATGCAAAATTCAAGATGTCATTGTTTTTGACCGCCGAGTAGTACTCTAATATGTATATATTCCACACTTTCTTCATCCATGCTTCCACTGAAGGGCATCTAGGTTGTTTCCAGGTTCTGGCTATTACAAATAATGCTGCTATAAACATAGTTGAACAAATGCTTCTGTAATATGATTGGGCATCTCTTGGGTAAATTCCCAATAGTGGGATTGCTGGGTCCTGGGGTAGGTTGATCCCAAATTTCCTGAGAAACCTCCACACTGCTTTCCAAAGCGGTTGCACAAGTTTGCATTCCCACCAGCAATGGATGAGTGTACCCCTTACTCCACATCCTCTCCAGCAAAGGCTATCATTTTAGCCTTTTTTTTTTTTTTATTTTAGGCATTCTGACAGGAGTAAGATGGTATCTCAGCGTTGTTTTGATTTGCATTTCCCTGATTGCTAAGGAGGTTGAGCATGTCCTTAAGTGTCTTTTGGCCATTCGAACTTTTTTTTTTTTTTTTTTTTTTTTTTTTTGTTTTTTGTTGTTCGAGACAGGGTTTCTCTGCAGCTTTTTTTTTTTTTTAGAGCCTGTCCTGGAGCTAGCTCTTGTAGACCAGGCTGGCCTCGAACTCACAGAGATCCGCCTGCCTCTGCCTCCCGAGTGCTGGGATTAAAGGCGTGCGTACCACCGCCCGGCTCGAACTTCTTCTGTTGAGAATTCTCTGTTCAGTTCAGTGCCCCATTTTTTAATTGGGTTATACACAAACACACACACACATACACACAAATGAAGGTAGAAGATGGGTTGGGAAGACGAGACAGATTAGGAGTGGAGAAGGAGTCAATATAAGACATTGTGTTCGTGTATAAAGCACTGTAATGAAACCCATTACTGCCACTGTGGTCAAACACCATGATGAAAAGCAACCTGGGAAGCAATAGGCTTATCTGACTAACACTTTCACGTCACTGCTCTTTATAAAAAGAAGTCAGGACAGGAACTCAAACACAGGAAGCAGGAGCTGAAGCAGAGGCCGTGGGGAGGGGTGCTGCTTACTGGTTTGCTTCACATGGCTTGCTCAGCCTCCTTTTATAGAACTCAGGACCACCAGCTCAGGGATGGTGCTGCCCACAATGGGCTGGGCCCTCCACCATTGATCACCAGTTAAGAAAATGATCTACGTGCTTGCCTACAGCCCAATCTTATGGAGGCATTTTCTCAATCATGGTTCCCTCCTCTTGGATGACTCTAGCTGGTGTCACATTGACATAAAACTAGTCAGGATGTTATGTAACTAATTTCTACTAATAAAAGAAGGAAGACAAATGCTTTCTGAAATTATTTATACAAATTTTGATTTCATATGAGTTACTGCTCATTTTACTAGCACGCATCTTATCTAATTGTTCTGTTTTCTTTTCTGTTCATACATTTCAATAAATTGTGTTGCCCACTGAAAATTCAGGAAAATAATTTTCATGGCACAAAAGAATACTGGCATTTTATAAACTATACTATCCAAATTATCTTAGCATAAATGTTAGTTCATATTGTGTAATAAAAATGTACAGGATTTGTTGAGTAAATAAATAAGCAAAAATGAAAATTTGAAGACAGCATCATTAACTATTTAGTGGCTCTTGCAGAGCATTTACCTCAGATTATTAGCTCAATCTTTCTGTTACATGTCAAAATCAAGATTTTGACAGTTAATTACAAATGTACAATATTAAGTTTTAATAATAGAAAATAAATATGTTGAAATGCATTTTCACTTAACTTAATCTTATTGGTTTCCTTGCCAAATTTAATATTACATATACATCAAATCTGATTTCATTATAAGCAACTTAACCTCTTTGAATTGTATAACTTATGCTAAGCACCATTTCCTTACCATTTAGGAGCAGTCCTGGAATTTCTATGACCAGATGATCGTTAGGAAAAAAACTGAGAGTTCCAGTGAAAACGTCAATGTAACGGATTTTGTTAACTCAGTCCTTTTGAATAATACAGCATAACTGCTGTTTCTTTCAAGTAAGGACTTGGCTTTATTTTGAACAACACGTATTAGCAAACACTGCACTTTAAGTTTTCTAGGTCCTACAACAACGATGAGGAAATAATATCTGTGGTTTACTGAGTAGCTGCTGTGGGTAAGGAACCACACATAGTCTTCCACATATGTTCATGCACCTCACTCCACTAACAGACTCACAAAGATGATTACCATTTAATCTAAAACAAGGGTTCATCCCTGGAAAGAGCTGATTCTCCCTGTCTCAGCCACCATTGATATCTGTAAGTCTTCATCTAGAGGGCATTTACAGGTTCTTAAACCTCTCCTTGGAGTCTTTGATTCTCAGTGAGTCAATTATTTAACACTTCTATATTCTTTCTGCACAGTACACTTTCTGCACAACACACACACACACACAGGCTGCTACCTACATAAACAATTCCACTTTAGTAATGCTATCAGCTTTCAACACACACTTGTTGAGAAATACGAATGTGTGGAACCCGAACTTCTAGTTAGCATTCCATAACCCAATATCATTCTATATTGTACAGATTTAAGTACTTCTAAGTGAATACTCTCTGTAGCCTAGATGCCAGTTTCATTACTGTGGAGATATAAATATAAGCTAGAAAACAATCAGGCTACTAATTGACACCAACAGTCAACCAGTGCTTCAAAAAGACTGGCTTAGAGTGATACACATAGGAACATGAGAGGAAGATTCTAGTCTTAATCTCTGATGTTTCATTATGGAACAGAGCTGTGTATATGTAGTATCGATTCTACCTACATGAGACACACCTGAAGCTGCCTCTGATGAAAAAGGTCAATGTAAAAGTCTAAATAAAAAAAAATGTGAGTCATGAATTTCTGTGTACTCAATATTATCTCTCCCTTTACATGCCTAGGAAATGTTTGCTGGTATGAGCAGTATGTGGTATGTGGCATGGATTTTACAGAAACTACAGGTTTCCCACTGGCTTCCAACTGGGATGGTTGCATATGGGAAACAACAATATGGTGTAATTTGAACCTATTAGCCTTCCCTGCCTAAGCTGCAAACTAAGCCCATGCTGGCTCTGTTCAGGTCAAAAGTCTTCTTAATCTCTGTGTTATGCTGATCAAACCTCCAACTGTCGGGTCAAATTATTTCCAATAGGCTAGTCCTATTTGTGACTAATTAAAATTTCTTCCTGATTGCATACAGTTCTTTTAAATGTATAATCCCTTTATTGTGTAGCGAATTGAGAATATGGCCCTAATTTAAAAACAAATATTCATGTGGGCCTCTCAGTATGACATAAGTCACAAATTTCAGTAAAGTAAATAAAAAAAACAAACATTTCACTGTTTTTTTGCATAAGTTCCTGAGTGCCATAACCAAGAAATTATACCTTATTTGCTTATCATTGAGTAAGATTTGATTGAGGGAGAAAAGTTATATTTCAATACAATGTATATAAATTTTACCCAGACATTTTAGTTTTGAAACAATCTAAACTGTTCCTTATTACAGTATAAGCAAAAAAAAGTATGAGTTTTCATTTGGGCTGTTGCATGATTAAATATAGAATAGTTTAAGTGTCAGACTTTTCTTGTGTAGGGAAGAAGGTTGTAAAACACCTATCCTTTAGAAAAATAGGCTTGGCTATCTTAAGATTAATTACTGAGAATGATGAGTTCAGCAAGGACCAAAAGTTAGACACACTTTGGGCTGCTATGTGAGGGATGCTGAGGAAAGACAAGAGAATGCAAATGGAAAGACAAGAAGCAGAAAAGAAGAGTGTCTCAGAGGGATGAAGTTTCCAAGACTTGAGAAAATGGAACTCTGAAGAGCTGTCAGGAAAAAAAAGCTGGGGGTGGGGGAGAAGGTTCCCCACCCCAAGATGCATTATTTATGCTGGGTCTGGAGGTAGAGAATTGCAGGGTGGGGCACTAGAAGTCACATGGTCTTAAGAAGTGCCAGGCAATGGCCACTGGTCAGAGATGACATAGTATCAACAAGTATAAAAAATAAACACATGGACATTCCTTGTAAGACAAATAGGAACCAGACTGACAGTGTGACTAAATGATAAGTTCTTTCCTTGACAAAACTTTATCCCAGTTTCTGAACTTTCTTGTGGATCCACCTATGCATTAAAAATATCCAGTTAAACTGAGGACTGCTTAGACAACATTTAACATTCAGTGGAGATCATTGTATTTCGTCAATTTTCTGTTATTGTAGTGATGCTAGATATTTCAATCTCAAAAGACATTTACTTAACCTCTAATTCTCAAAATTAAAAGGTATCACTTAGCCGGGCGGTGGTGGCGCACGCCTTTAATCCCAGCACTCTGGAGGCAGAGGCAGGCAGATCTCTGAGTTCGAGGCCAGCCTGGTCTACAAGAGCTAGTTCCAGGACAGGCTCTAGAAACTACAGGGAAACTCTGTCTCGAAAAACCAAAAATAAATAAATAAATAAATAAATAAATAAATAAATAAATAAATAAAAGGTATCACACTGGCAAAGTACATGAGCCAACAGAGGAAAACAATAAGAAGAATGACTGACGGGCCAACCTCACTCATGAAAAATGCTTTCTTGATAACTAACCAGAAGTATATCAAGTCCTTCCAAGGACAGTGTCTTGAATGAAGTAGTTCTTTCCATTGACGTATCTGCCCTTAAATCTCACAAATTTTTAGTGTTGTCATGCTGAAGATCAAGCTTCTAACAACACTCTAACTAAATGAAACTGTAGGTTATGTTATAAACAAATGCTGATCTCAGCCACGGTCAAAGACTCTTTTCCTCTGTTTTCTGTGGAAGTTGGTGAATGCAGAGATACATGACTGCTAAGTGTTCTGAGAATAAGGTAAGTTTAAGTGCTCACCATAAAGAGGTCATTTATACTACTGTTGTTCAGGGTTCCAGAACACTGTAAAAGAGAGGGAAAAATGCATATTTAAGAGCTAAAATATAAGAAGGGCTACAGATGTCACCTTCAGGCCATGATACAGATAATCTTATTGTGAACTCAATGCAAGTGCTCATGCTTACATGAAATCTGCACAAGAATGGGCTTATCAACAGTCAATCGTGGATAGGAAAGAGATTCAAAGGTCTCTGGTCACACTTCCCAGATATTGATAATGGCCACTGATAGATTCTTTCGGGGGAGAGGAAGAGCGCATAACCCATGTAACCACTGACAAAATATCAGGCTCCAAATAACACTTTCAGACTCTTTACAGCACAGATGATCCTGGTTAAACTCACTATGCTAAATGAAAAGAAAATAAAAACATTTAATCTGAAAAAAAACAAGTTATAGCTTGTAAAGGAACTTCACTGGGGTAGGAGACAAAGCAAGAGTAATGAGAATGCATTGTATGAAAATGCCAAAGAGCACACACACATCATTCATATACATGGTATATCTATGTTTTGTTTTCTTTCTTGTTTGCTAAGTAACTATGCAGGGACTGCAGTCATTTATGTTGCATATATTGTTATTATTTACCTCATTTATCTAGAGAAATAAGTTTTCAAGCCAGTTTTGGCACAGCCAGGTGTGCTAAAAATAATATATACCAGTTCTAAATTTTAACAACAACATAAATATTAGCAATTAACATTTATCTCATTAATAAGATGCCATGAAAACATTTCCAAGAATCCCTACGCTGCACCCCATGCCCTGGGTTCCGCACTAGGACCCACAGTCCCAGCAGCTTTACAAGAGTCCAGGCTGGTCCTAGGGAGCCCAGGGAAGACACTGCCCATGCCCACTAAACCCCTTTAAGTCTGGTCAACAACCCTAGACTGTACCCCAACTTCTGGGCTCCATATCCCCTCCTACTATTTGGAAGAACTCTTTGGCTTTACCAGAGACCAGGCAGAATCTAAGAACCCCAAACTGTACCCCTATTCCTGGGCTCCATACCCTAGCCTACAACTTCAAAGGCAAGCTTTGGCTTTACTGTAGCACAGGCTAGGTCTAGGGACTCCAGCCCCAGCAGCTGTACTGGAGGCCTGGCTTGTTCTTGGGATCCCAGATAAGACACCACCCACCACCCACTTAACCCCTTTAAGCCTGCCCAACAACCCCAGACTGCACCGCCCATGCTACCAATCCTGTCCTACAACTTCTGAAGAAGACTTGGCTTTACAAGAGGCCAGGTCAGATCTAGAGTTCTCAGGTAAGACACCACCACCCACCTGCTAATAGTCCTTAAAACTGCCCAACAACCTGAGACTACACTCCCTCTCAAGGACTCCACACTAGGCTACACAGTCCAGTATCCTTACGGTAGGCTACCCTGGACCTAGAAAACCCAGGCAAGACACCACCCACTACGCACTAAACCTTTTAAGCCTACCCAGCAACCCCAGACTGCATCCTACCCTGAGCTGATGATGGGAGTTACAAAATAACCCCACACCAGCTCAGAATTATTGTAATAAAGGGTTCTTTATTTAGTGGTAGACTCACAGATCATGGTCTTCTGCACTAACGGGGAACAGGAACTGAATCCAGAAGCCAGAAGAGAGTGCATGCAAGCTTTACGGCTGCATTTATAGTATATGAGCCCACATCTAAGTGGGCTGGTATCTTAAAGGCTATTATACCTCATTTGTCTAAATAAAAGAGTTCTAAGCCTAATACAAAACTATATACAATAACAACAAATATCAAATATAAAAATTAGAATTACAACCAGCATAAAAATATCAAGCAAGAAACATATGCAAATGTTTCAATAAGTATCCTCTCCTCAGTAGTCTAGGTCTTGTATTAGAAATAACGTGGCCAAGTCATGAGATGAAAGTAACTACGACTATCTGGTCTTGAACCCCATCAAAGACCTGAGAAGGGAAATAATATTATTTGAGTAAACAGAAAGTACAATCAAGCAACTTCCAAAATGTGCAATAAATGACAGAGACAATCACCCAAATTCTCATTTGCCACACTGAAGCAACCAACTTTGGCTAAGGCCTAGAGTAATTGACAGACCATTATCAGAGGCAGGAAATTTTTCAAAAGCGTCTTACCTTGTCTCACAACCCTGAGCTGCATATCCTGGTCTACAACTTCACCAGAAGACTTCCACCTTACCAGAGTCCAGGCCAGATCTAGGGAACCCAGAATGTACCCACTCCTCTGGTCTCCATTTCAGGTCTACAACTTCAGAAAACTTCAGCTTTACCAGAGGCCAGAAAGGGTAACACTCCTCCATTGCTGGCGGGAGTACAGACTTATACAACCACTTTAGAAATCTGTGTGGCAATTTCTCAAAAAAACAGAGACTCAATCTACCTCAAGATCTAACTATACCACCCTTGGGAATATATGCAAAAGATTATCAATCACACCACAAGGACACTTGCTCAACTATATTAACAACAGCTATTTTTTTGTAACAGTCATAACCTGGAAAGAACCTAAATGGACCCTCAATCGAGGAACAGATAAAGAAACTGTGGTACATTTACACAATGAGTATCACTCAGCTATTAAAAACAAGGACACTGGAAGATCTGAAGGGAAATGGATAGAATGAGGAAAAAAATCATCCTGAGTGAGATAACCCAGACTGAGAAAGACAAACATTTAAGTACTCACTCATAAGTGGATATTAGCTGTAAAATAAAGGAAAACTACGCTACAGACCCAGAAAGGTGGCAAAGAGGGTTCATAAGGGGATGCCTGAATCTCTCAGGCAGGGGAAACAGAAAAGTTTTAATGAGTGTACTGTGGGTGGGTGGGAATGGGAATGGGAGTGATCAGGTTGGGCAGGCAGAGGGGAGAGCAGTGAAAGAGATACTGGAAAGGGATCATATCTCAGGGTCAGGTAAAAGCCTGGCACAAGGGAATCTCCCAGGAATCTTCAAGGATGACCCCAGCTAAGACGCCTAGCAATAGCACATATGTAGCCTAAACTGACCATCTCCTGTAACGAAGCATGACTTCAAATGGAGGATGTGGGAAACCAAGCCAGCCACATAAGACCTACACAGTCTGCCCTGCCTATGGGATGTGCTGAGATTTGTTCCTAGCCCAGTTGTCTTCAGAGAGGCTTCATCGACTGAACTGGGGACTCTGCGTGTGTGTTATAGTTGTGTAGCTTGGTCCTCTTCTGGGACTCCTGATGGGGGAACAGAGGTTGTCTCTGACTCTTTTACTGGATCTTGGGGTCCTCTTTGTCAACCAATCTTAATACCTGAGGAAGTGCTTAGTCTTACTGCAACTTGATATGCCATGTTTTGTTGATATTAATAGGAGACCTTCCCTTTCCTAAACAGAAACAAAGGAGGAGTGGATTGGTGGGAACAGAGAAAGTTGAGGGGGAGGAGCTGAGAGAAGAGGAGGGAGGGGAACTTTGATGGGGATATAAAATAAATAAGTTATTTAAAATGTAAAAAAGATATGCTGATAAAATAACAAAAAATATTTTGATCCAGATTTAAAAAGTGTTTCTATGAAAATTAAAAAGATGACATTTTATAGAAAGGAAATATTTTATATTTAATAAAACTACATTTGAGTTGTATTTCTAATAATAAATGATATTATACTTGAAAAGAGAAAAGGAAAAGGAAAAATGCCTAGAATAATGTCTACCAATAATTGATATTCAAAAGTTCTTGGCTCATTGCCCTTTCCTTCTGAGATCTCAAATTTGAGTCTAAGGCTGGAGAGATGGCTCAGTGGTTAAAAGCACTGACTGCTCTTGCAGAGGACCCGAGTTCAATTCCCAGCACCCACATGGCCTCTCACAACTGCCTATTACTCCAATTCCAGACTACTTGACACACTCATACAGATATACATGCAGGCAAAATACCAATGCAAATAAACAATTTTTAAAAAATTGAGTGTATTCCTTGAACACCATTTGGAGATTCTTTCCACGCCAACATTTCACCTGAATGAAAAAGTACTCAGGTACTATTCCTCACATTTAGTAAGGCTCGGGATACTAAATATGCAATGTAAAATTTCCAGGTTTTTCTTGGACTCAATTTCCTTTCCCCCTTTTCTAAGTTTCTACTTAATAAATTTGAATTTGCCATTTTGAATCCCTCCATGTACCTTTTATTCCTTATCTTTGATTCAGTTCCTAAAATTGCTTTCCCCATCCCTACTGCCAATGACCAGAGACTTGAGTTATTCCAGCAAAATAAATATCTGAATTTATTTCAATGTTATAGAAAGAATCCTACTAAATAAACATGTTCATGTGACTCACAAAGTTGTAATCAATTTTAAATCATATTCCTAAAGCTGAGGTTTCCCAGCAACTTCAAGCTGCTCCACATACCTCAAGATTATAGAATTTATGTAGCCAACTATGCAATAAATGTCATTTTCTAACACAAACATATGGCTATGCTCCGTATCTTTTGCACACTGAGTCACTTGTCATAACTCTTCTCATTTATTGGAATTCTCCACATGGAGCTGAATTTAATCAATTAGAAAACAGCTAATTTAAAAGAGCTATTCATATATAGGGAGACTGATCCAAATAATACATTTTTTATCTTGATGCCTATATGAAATATTGAAATTAGCATCTACAGATTTATCTCAGTTGGTAGGGTGCTTACCGGCACAACATAAAATCGGGTATTATGATGGTACAAGACTATAATCTTGGTGCTTAGGATCTGGAGGCAAGACGATCAAGAGTTCAAGGTCATCCTTAACAACTAGGTGAGTTTGAGTTTGAGGCTAACCTGAGGTACTTAAGACCATGTTTCTAAATAAACAAAAATAATGAAATACTAGAATTTAAACCTTTTCCTTTTTAGGAACTCAATTTGTGAAACACAAAAAGATCATCAACACTTGATAAACTACATGTAATACTCTTGATTCTCATTCTAAGGAGAGGCCCTGTCTCTCAACAATGCTTTCCCAACTGGCTTCAGTTTTATGTACTATTCACATAAATGTTTAAACATTCATTATGCTCATAATCTGAATGCACAATTCCAATCAGAACATCAATTTAGAATCCAAGTCTAAAGTCAAACTGGAAATTCAGAAAAGAACCCCATATAGTTCACCAGTCAACTTGACTCAGTCACCACTCCCCACTGATGATCTCTAAAATGTCATGAATCCTAACCACAAACTCCAATTAAAGACATCTGAAATCACTTCCCTCACTCCCTGTCTGTTTGTCCATCAGACATTCTACATAATATGCAATTCTACCTACTATGTAGATCTAGGAACAACTAGAATCTCAATCCTAAATCCCAGAGTGTGCCCAAGACTCAACACATAGCATTATCAGGTGGTCCACAGGCTGAAATATTTGGGGTAATAACAAACAAAGACTCCAACTCTATCCCCCCAAAAAGGAAAGATCAGATGTCTACACCAAGAAAGACCACAAACATCCTAATTTCAGATGCTCAGATTACATTACAAAAACAAGAATATAAACAGCCTCCTCCAGAAACCAGTACCCATATTGTAATTACTGAGAAAAGCAACTCAGCTGGAACACAAGACAGGGACTTCAAAATTGCAAATATAATATTCAAGAAATTTTAAGAGGATGAGATTGAAGACCAGAAAGACACGAATAATTGAATGAAATAATGAAATAATTCAGGATTTAAAAATGTAATCTAACAAATAAATTACTAAAGAAAAGTCAACTGCAACCAGCTCAAAATGGAAAACTCAGGAAGTCCAAAAGAAAAAGTGAAGGGCTATGAGGAAGGCCTCACTTAAAGAACTAGATAAAGTGGAAAAGAAAATATCATGGAGAAATCAAGCTGGTGCCTACAAAGAGTCTTCACCTCTACGTCTCAATGTTTTTGGTAGAGAAAGGTGCACTTTATGCTATAAAAAAAGAAGAAGAAAACCAACCCAGTCATAAACCTTTTGATCTACAATGGTGTTCTGTTTAAAAAATATGCTAGGGCAATGGTGGCACAAAGTTTGTGGGAGTTACCAACTGTCATGAAATTTTGTTTGTGTTTTAACAAATAAAGCTTGCCTGAAGATCAGAGTGCATAGCTAAGCCACTAGAGGACAGGAAGTAGTGGCACACACCTTTAATCCCAGGACTCAGGAGACAGAGACAAATGAATCCCTGTTAGTTCAAGGCCACCCTGGGCTATGTGAAATTGATTCCGTCTAAAACAGAAACAGAGCTCACACAAAGGGGATTCCAGCACTTGGGACACCACGCCTTTAATACCAGCACTAAGGAGGTAGACATAGGAGTGATAAGGTTAGGCAGAGAGAGGAATATAAGGTAGGAGGAGACCGGAGTTCAGTGCAGTATGAGGCAGCAGTTTGAAGCAGTCAATCTGAGGAAGCAATTAGTTAGAGGATGCAGTCAGAGGATGCAGTCTGAGGAGGCAGTCTGAGGATGCATTCTGAGGATGAGTCTGAGGATGAGTCTGAGGATGAGTCTGAGGATGAGTCTGAGGATGAGTCTGAGGATGCAGTCAGAGGAGGCAGTCTGAGGATGCAGTCTGGGGAGGCAGTCAGAGGATGCAGTCTGAGGAGGCAGTAAGAGGATGCAGTCTAAGAAGGCAGTCAGAGGATGCAGTCTGAGGAGGCAGTCAGAGGATGCAGTCTGAGGATGCAGTCTGAGGACAGGATCGTTCCTTCGGTCTGAGGATTCAGTAGAGGTAAAAGGCCTTTCTAGTGTCTGGCTGCACTACTTCTCTGATCTCTCAGCTTTCACTCCCTAATATCTGACTCTGGGTTTTTTACTGTTAAGACCAATTAGAATTCGTGCTACAATCAACCAATATTTGATTAGACTTAAGACCCACTCCACAGAGTAGATTCTTCAAACGACACTACCTGGGTGATCAAGAACCTGAGGCTACATAGCCTAGAGACCTAATAAAACCAAATAATACTGGTATTATTTAAAGAAGGAGCAGTAAAATGACTTCTAGTGACATTCTGCTGTACTTAATAGATCACTGCCTTACTCAGCTATCGTCAGAGAAGCTTCCTCCTGCAGGAGACAGAAACAAATACAGAGAATCACAGCCAGATAATATGCATAGAGTGAGAGACCTTGAAACATCTAGCCCAAAATGGAATATCTCCATCAAAACCTTTCCCCAAGTGCTCAGGGAATCCCAAACAAAGAGAATGCAGGAAGAATTTAAAAGTAAAAGAAAAGAAAAGAAAAGAAAAACAACTAAACCCTCTGAATCAAGTGTATAAGGCTAATATTAACTCACAGACACCAAAGCAGCAAGCACAGGGCCTGTACAGATCTGCTCAAGAATCTCTGCATATATAGATGGTTCCCAGTTTAGTATTTTATAGAATTATATAGTATGCAAATGAGTGGTGTGGTGGGGTCTTTTGCTTTGTTTGGTTTTGGTTTTGTTTGTTTTGTTTTTAAAAGGGGGCCCAAGAGGAATGGCACTATTAGGAGCTGTGGCCCTGTTAGAGTAGATGTGGTCTTGTTGGAGGAAGTGTGTGACGATGGAGGCGGGTTTTGAGGTCTCACATATGCTCAAGATAATGCTCAGATAGTGTCTCAGACCATTTCCTGTTGCCTGCAAGGTGCAAGATTCTCAGCTACTTCTCTAGTACTCTGTGTGCTTGCATGCCACCATATACCACCATGATGACAATGGAATGAACCTCTTAACTGCAAGTGAGACACCCCAATTAAGTGTTTTGTTTCTTTATAAGAGTTGTGATGATCATGGTATCTCTTCACAGCAAGAGAAACATGATATTCACATAAAAGAGAAAGCAAGCAGTGTTTGTCTTTGAGTTTTGGGTTACCTCACTCAGGATGATTGTATCTAGCTCCACCCATTTACCCAAAAATGTCTTATTTTTATTTTTATAAAAAATATAAGTAATATTTCATTGTATAAATAAATGTACCACAATTTCATTATCCATTGATCAGTTAATGGGCATCTAAACTATTACCAATTTCAGGCTATTATGCACAGAGTAAAAATGAACAAACTAGTGCAGCTTCTATGAAAATCACTATAGGTATTTCTCAAAACATTAAAATAGAAGTAACATGCGGCCAGCTCTATCATTACAGGGCATGTACCCAAAGGACTCTATATCCTACCACAAATACGTGCAATTCCATGTGTGTTGTATGAATTCCAATTGGTCTTAATAATAAAAACCTGGAGTCAGATATCGGAGTAAATGTTGAAAGATCAGAGAAATAAAGAAGCCAGCAACCAAAGGGACCTTTTACCTCTACTGATTCCTCAGACCAAAGTGAGCAAGATCCTGTCTCCACAAATCCTTAGATTGAATGCCTGAGCTCCTGTCTCCTCCTGCCTTAAATTCCCCTTCCTGTCTCCACCTCCATAGTGCTGGGATTGAAGGTGTGTGACTCCCAAGTACTAGGATTAAAGGTGAAAGCCACCACTGCCTGGCCTCTACAGCTATCTACTAGTTTAGCTCCATTCCCTGATCTTCAGACAAGCTTTAGTTGTTAGATCACAAACAAAATACAACATTTTATAGCTGCCTTATTCACAAGAGCACGGAAATAGAACCAGCTTAGATGCCCATCAACAAATGAATGAATAATGAAAATGTGACACAGCTACACAATAGAATTCTAATTTTAAAGAAAAATTAAAATTTCTGAAAAACCTATGGAACTGGAAAATAGTAAGTAAATCAGAAGATGAACGGCATCTGTTCTCTCTTATGTAAGAATCTTTTCAATGTGCGTATGTAAATAAGGGATGAGTACAGGTCTAAGCTACAAAACTAGACAGGAGACCAGGAGTGGGTGACAAGCACTGAGGAAGTAAGGGAGAGCAACAGGAATTGGGTGACATGAAAACAGAGAAGAGGAGAGAATAGAAGGGTAAGGGACAAAACAAATTTTGTTTGAAAAACACCATAATGGATGATAACATTTTGCATACTAATACAAAATAAATTTTAGATTAGCCATTCTATCAAATTGTTTAGTGATGTTGTTCTAAGCCAATAAGGTTTGAAAAGTGAAATGTTTCAAGTAATATAGTCAATGGTCATGAGAGACGCCATCATTTTTCTTTACTTGCTTAAGACTTTATGAGGTTGTAGGTAAATTGCTCCTACCCACTGTGAAGCAAAATTTGAAGTACTAATAGTTATAATGAATCAATTCATGTAGAATTAATTTAAATTTATACTTATCTAATGTCAATTACTTTATACAATGTTGTAGAGCAGCAGGGAGAGATATGAAATATAAATCTCTGAGTTTGGGGGTTAGTCTGTAAAAAAATCTAAATTGTAATCACACATTTGTTTTTTCATCATTGTAGTTTATATTGATTAATCCAACTTCACCATAAAATTCATAGGAAAATAAGCTTTTATAAACAAATGCTATAAATACATGAGTTATTTTCACTTATGTACTCAACTTACGAAAATTTACTACTCTCTCCCATTCACCCCCAGCAGTTCAGCTTTAAGTGCAAAGATCTCTAAATCCAAAAATGTCAAAAAAATATTTTTGTATGCTAGAAGATTCAATCCATGCCTCAAAAAAATGTAGAACTTGTTCTCCTCTAAGGCTGAATGCACTTTGGAACAGTTTTGTGTTAGTTGCAAATAACCATCTCTTTGCACCCTAGCAACCATGCCCTGTTTGAGCACAATATTTTTGAAGAATTTCTTTCACTGACTTTTCCCTTTCTTCTCTGCACCCTCAAATTCCCTAACATCACAATTTTAGGAAGGAAGGGAATACAAGAGGAAAAGAGATTGAATGGGAGAGAAGGAAGAAACTTTAAAAAATCAGATAGTGTACTTTTCCAAGGGAGAAGGGGATGATTGGGGAGAGCTTGTGGGAGTGGGATGGTTGGGATGGAGGAAGAGTGGATATGGGAGCAGGGGAGAAGATGTCTTAATTACGGGAGTCATTTTAGGGTTGGCAAGAGACTTGGCTCTAGAGGGGTTCCCAGATGTCCAAGGGGATGTCTCCAGCTAGGTCCTTGGGCAGCAGAGGAGAGGGTGTCTGAACTGGCCTTGTCCCATAGCCACACTGATGACTATCTTGAATATCACCATAGAACCTTCATCCGGTGACGGATGGAGATAGAGACAGAGACCCACATAGGAGCACTGGACTGAGCTCCCAAGGTCCAGATGAAGAGTAGAAGGAGGGAGAAGATGAGCAAGGAAGTCAGGACCGTGAGGGGTGTGTCCACCCACGGAGAAGGTGTGATTGAACGAGCATGTAATCAAACCGGACTCTCTGAATGGGGCTGACAATGGGGGCTGACTGAGAAGCCAATGATAATGGCACTGGGATTTGATTCTACTGCATGTACTGGCTTTTTGGGAGCCTAGTCTGTTTGGATGCACACCTTCCTAGACCTGGATGTAGGGGGGTGGGCCTTAGACTTCCCACAGGGCAAGGTACCCTGACTTCTCTTAGGACTGGAGAGGGAGGAGGGAGGGGAAGTAGGAGTGGGAGGGAAATCGGAGGAGGTGGAAATTTTTAATAAATAAATAAATAAATAAATGGAAAAATATTAAAAAGCAAATTATATGCTTTTTTACTTGTTTACTATGTATGCTGGGCAAGGTAATCTTTCAACAAACAACAGGTTTATTCGTTATAAAGACTCCACTGAGTCTTCTTGACCATTTGTGCCTTCTCTGTGTAAAAAGAGAAAAGAGGGTGAGATTTTTTGAGAAGGAGCCACCTGAAAGTACCCTGTCAATGTGTTGCTACAGCAACCAAAGTTCTTGCTATCTGAGAAAAGACAGCTGCCTTTATTTCAATCAGCATGCAATGCTTAGCAGAGAACAAAAGAAAGAGGCAGTAATATTGATCAGTTCATTATTTTAAAATGTGAATTGCCCTATGCAGGCTCTGAACCATCTTTCTAGTATCCTCTAATGAATTTTCAAGCCCTTCAGTGTTGCAATCCTTCATTTCCATTAATTAAGTAATTATATAAATGATGTCTTATAACATTTGGTTGAATTTGTTCATTGGCAAAACAGTGATTAACTTATATGGTGATGCCTGTGCATTCTGCAGTATATCGACGAAGGGAGTGTTTAACTTTTCTTAATAGGAGTGGCTGGAGCCAAAAGATGGAAAAATGATGAGAAGCAGAAAAGGACCCAAGAGTGTCTTATGATTTTTAGCTTGATGTGGTTGTGAGACTGTGCATACACAGTATATCTCTTGCTGTGAATCCTCACCAAATACCAACATACCATGTTTAGATAACAAGGATAAAAATGCTGCAAGGAGAGGAAAGAACAGAAAAGATATGACAAAATGGCCTTGAACTCTTAATCTTCGTGCCTCGTTCTCTGAAGTGATAGAATTAGACTTTCATGCCATTATGAATATGAATTATGAAACACTAGGCTAGATGATGCTTTGAGTGAAGGAAGTTGAAGAGAACAAATCATTTTAGATTACATGTTGCTATTCTTTTACTTTTTACATGTAAATGATAAGCTACACAGAACTAACCGTTAGCCAGATAGGTGCTTAGAGGCCTATACACTGTTCTGAATCTGATAATCCCAAAGTCTGTCCCCAGGTTGGGCAGAATTAGTAAATGTCCCTTCAAAATCACCCTCTCTTGGCCACTCTTCTCTATAAGGAAGAAATGAGCAGTCTTTTCAATTCACAATACTTTACCAGTTTCTATTTTCAAATACAGTAATAATTAATCTTTACCCTAAAACTTATGGAATAACACACTGTAGTGACAATGACAAATACTGGATCAATTGAAATAACACTGACTCTAGCTAACTGTATCTCAATCAGGAGATCTACCTTGAGAACATAGGCCCAGCACAGGCAAAAATCGAGAAATACCATTGTCGTGTATTTAACAATTGCCCATGTCTCAGCTACTTGGTTTAATTGGGTTGAGGAGAACTTAAGGGAATGGGATAGTCGAGATGGAGGAAGGACAGATATGAGAGCAAGGAAAGAAAATATCATGTTAGAGGGAGCCACTATGGACTTAGCAAGAAACCTGACTCTAGAATTAGTCCCAGGAATCCACAAGGATGACCTCAGGTAAGACCCTAAGCAATAGAGGAGAAGGTGCCCGAATCGGTCTTGCCCTGTAGTCAGACTGATGATTATTATTTAAATATCACCATAGAACCTTCATCCAGCAACAGATGGAAACAGAGACAGAAACCCACATCAGAGCACTGGACTGAGTTCCTAAGGTCCAGTTGAAGAATAGAAGGAATGAGAATATGAGCAAAGAGGTCAAGACCATGAAGGGTTCGTCCACTGAAACAGCTTACCTGATCTAATGGAAGCTCACCAACTCCAGCTGGACTGGTAGGGAACGAGCATAGGACCAAACTAGTCCCTCTGAAAGTGGTTGACAGTTGTATGGCTGGGACAGACTAGGGAGCCACTGGCAGTGATGTTGGGATTTATCTCTGCTGCATGTACTGGCTTTTTGGGATCCTATTCTCTTTGAATGTATACCTAGCTCAGTCTAGATATAGTAGGGATGGCCTTGGACATTCCACAAAGCGAAGACCCTCTCTTAGTGTGGAGGGAATGGGAAGAGGGGAGGCAGTGAAAATTTGGATTGTTATTTTCTTAAAAATCCAATTAAAAAATAAAATAAATGTTCAATAGAATAAAAATTTAATGTTAGTGATGGAATAATGGAACAAAACCGTTTGATTTTCCAATGCTTTCCCCAGAGGCAGTGTGAACTGGAGCTGGAACACAGTGGCTGTCTAAGGTGCACTGAAGCTTCAACTGGCAGCCGTGCACCTTGGAGTCACATCAATGAGACCAAACGATGCAAATGCTCAACTCAGCACACAAGAACACGTTTCATAAAAATGGTTCTTAGAGTACCATGTTTCCTGGAGTTGTAGTTTATTCACATAAAAAGGAGATGTAACTCTGCTCCAGAATATTTGAATACTGATTTATATTTTTAATTGATTGTATATAATAAACTAACAATTAATTATACAGCAACACACATCATGTATCTAGACTCAGAGTTCATGACCCCTGGTCATATAGTTTTAACATGTTGGAATTTATCTGTCCTTTCATGGAAATAATTACAATTTGGCTATATTTTATCACATATGGTATACTTAAAGAGTTAAGTCATATTAGTCACCTGCTTTATATTATACTTGGACTACTTAGTATACAAAATATTTTACAGTTCATATTTTGTTATGATTATTGAAAAGCTATGCTCACCATGTTTACTGTTGTAACCCAGGAGTATTCCATGAGTGTTCCAGTGGGAATTCCTCACACTGCCATGGCATTCCAAACTGCCAGAATCTACATTTGGATGTGTATGATTTTGCTACAAAAAATGTTGAAGTCCTTGCGGCCAAGTCATTCCTTTGGCTGCTCATCAGAGGGGATTATATGCTTCTATTCTGGGGCTGGAACTATTTACCTATTAAAGAATATAAAGAAATAAACTCAAGTTGTCTTTCAAACTATTGCTCTGAGAGGGATAGAAGATCAGCAAAACTGCTGAAAGCCTATTTAACATTTAAAACATGTTAAGAGACATATCATCATCTACTATACAGAAAACTTTTAAAAGTCATCAGAAAGCCTCCCTAAATATAGTGTTGCTTTCCAGCAAAGACCAATGAAATCCTGTTCTACTCGTCAGAATTGCCTCAAGAAGGGCTAAACTAGACATTTTTTCTTTCTGACTAAAAGCAAGTAAGATCACTGCTACTATCATCTTAATTGTGTTTATAACTTTGAGTGAAAATAGATGTGAAAGTGATCCAGTTTATTTGGTTTGAATTGATTAGAAGACCAGTATTAAAATTTAAGGCTTCTTTCATGTTTATGTGTGTGTGGGGGTCTGTGTGTGTGTGTGTGTTCACATGTGTGCACATGTGTGTATGTGCATATGGAGACCAAAAGTCAACCTTGGGTATTGTTCCTCTGCCATTCCCCACCATTTTTGAGACAAGATCTCTCCCTGGGATCTGGGGCCACCAATGAGGCTATAGACTAGGTCACCAACTATCTGGCCACGAGGCCCCAGGGACCCACTTGTATCCTTCTTCCAAACACTAGGATTATAACTGTGCATGCCACCACATCTGGATATTTCTTTATGGCTGGAAATCAAACACGGTCATCATGCTTGCAAGGCATCACTTAATTGACTGACTTATCATCTTAACTCCCTGAATCTCCTTATTTCAAGGATCGCTTTACATTATTTCTGTACAAGCTACATGCTCAAATTTCATTAACTGGGAAAATACAAACACTTTTTCCTATTTGTTCCACTACATACAGCTAAGTGTTATTTTTACACAAAACAAGCATACAAAACTGGGAAATAGAAGACAGAAAAACAACTAAGCACATCAGGATCTAAGAATAAATAACATGCCACCTGACTTTTGTTTTTCACCTCATATATACTAGACTCCATGCATAAGAAATTAGCAACTCAGAAGACATGGAATGCTTTAGAAATCCCAGGGAAAATAGACTGTCCTTCCTAATGGAATTATAAGCCTTGGAAGTTTAGTTAGACATGTTGATACAGGAATAGCTCTATGGGAGTCAAACATTACTACAAAAGCGCTAAGACCATCCTTATCCTAGAATGAGCTAGAGACTGCTCACCTCATCGTCCAGCTCTAAGGAGGCTGATGGAGTGTTATCAGAGCTTTCACTATCTCTAAAACTCTGAGGCTCTCCTACCCCCACTCTCCAGACAAGGAGGTGTATACAGATGTCTGTGAGGAAACAATGCCCCAACCTTGTCAAGCAATAATGGGAAACTTGCTCCCAAATGTTACTAGGATGAATAAAGAATCTGTATCTGTACCTTCACTTGCTATTGAAATGGTAACATTAATTCCCTTTTCCCTCCTGTCCCTGTAAGAATGGTATCAAGTTGGCCCCCTAAAGCATAGGTTTAAGTAATAACCAGAATTTTATATCTCCACTGTTTAGGGAGTACATATACGGAGCAATGAGGGAGGAAGGGGACACGTGTAACCAGCTAGATTGGCCAAATCAACCCTGCTGATCAATAGGATGACAGACATCACAACCAGATAAAGATAATACCTACACAATTCATTAAGCAAGAAGTTGATCTGGTGACCACCTAGAGCCTTCACCCCTTTGGACTGGAAGAAACTCTGTACACTACCAAAGGAAAGAGGTTAACACTAACCCAGCTAAAAACCCTTGATCTATAATGATGGCCTGCTTGTAGGACTTACTAGTGCAATGATGGCACAAAACTGGTGGGATTAACCAACCAATATCCAACCAGATTTCAGTCCAACTCCATGAGATGGAATCGATACTCAACACTGCTAAGGTGGCCAAGAACTGAGACCAGATAGGCCAAGGACCTAGAAGAAAACCAAATGTTACTCCTCGGCTAAAAGAATGTAGACATAAAATGACTCCTAACAACATCTGCTATGATCATAGATCAAGACCTTGCTCAGCCATCATCAGAGAAGCTTTCTCCTGCAGAGATGGAAAGAAATACAGAGACAAACAACCAGACCATATACAGCGAGTAGAATGAACACCTTTGAACACTCAGTCCTAAATGGGATGGATCCTCAAATCCCTCCCTCAGGGTTTACAGACATCTGCAGAAAAAGGCATGAAGATTGTACAAGCCAAAGGGAATAGAGAACAGCAAGAAATCAAGGCCTTCCAAACACTACAGAACTTATACACATATGAACTCAAAATGATTGTGGCAGCATGCACAGTCCTTGTATGGGTCTGAGTCACATGACATCCCAGCACTGAGAGAAGTGGGCACAAGTACCCATCACTAACACAGAAGCTATCTCCAATTGACAACCATTTGCAAAACTTAGTTCTCCACAATAGAGTACCATTGGGGATACAACCATATTTATAACAAACACCAGAAATGTCTGGATACAAAATCTCACCCTAAACAAAAAGTCATTTTCAACTGATGTCTGCTGAGAGAGGGAACATCAACTCTGCCCACTGGAATAGCACATGGCCTATCGACCACACTCCAGGATAGGCCCCATTACCAAGAGCAGTTGACCAACACAAACCTTACTCCCTATTTGTATATGTGTTTTTTGTTCAGTTTTGGTATTATTTTTATTTTATTATTTTTCTCATTTTTTGTTTGTGTATTTTTTGAATATTGATATTTTGAGACAATGAGAAAAAGAACATAAAGTTGGGTTAGTTGTTAGGTGACGAGGATCTGGGGAAAAGAGTTGGGGAAGGCAAAGAATTTGGTAAAAATGTATAAAAAATAAATAATAAAAACATTTAAGAGGACCAGAAATATCTACATTGCAATGGGAAAAAAATGTCCAGTAATCAAGAACTAGGAAGTTTATAAGCTGATTTTTAATAATATTTTCAATATGAATACTAAGAAAAAAGATATTAGAATCAATTACTTAAAATTTAAGATGCACATCACAAAATTATTTCCATAAAAAATACCAACATGTTAAATTCGATTTTAAAGATATAAAGATTCAGCAAAGAAATAGTAACTCATGTCAAAGAAATAAATTATATCAAAAAAGACCAGATAGAAACTTTAGGATAATATACATGTATATTATGCTTGGTTCAGCAGCACATATACTAAAATTAGAACATAAAAGTGATTAGCATGGCCCCTGTGCAAGGATGACATGCAAATTCCTGAAATACTTCAAAATTTTTGGAGGGAAGAAAGTTGTGGCTAGTATGCATTATATGAGGGAAGAATGAGTAAAAATTAAAGTAAAAAAAATCACAGTAAAACAAAATGTAAAAACATCAATGAACCAGTAATAAATTTGTTGGAAAAAGGTTAATGTGATCACCAGAAGTGAATAGTAATCTAAGGTCATTGATTAACAAGGGAACTTTTACTGTTGGTGACTCAAGGTAAAAAAGAGAGACAATGTATCCTCTCCAGGTTTCAGGAAGATGAAATCCTTGAGGAAATTAAAATGGTGAGCAATATAGGATATTGCTATTTCCAATTTTCACAGGAGATTTTGCAACTAAATGCCATCTCTCTTTATAAGAAAGTCAAACTAAATTTTAACAATGCCATGTCTTACAATTTTTGTTTTGCTTAAAAGAAAATATAATTCATAAATAAGTTAAGAATATACAAGACCATTTTACATGCTTTTCTAGGGTACATACAAAATTTTCTAAAGGGACTTGCTGTAATTTCCAAAATCATTTTCTGCAATATATTTGTGACATTTAAAATATCAAGCACATAGATAATTTCTATTTAAAAAGCAATTTAAGATGGAATCACAGGAATTCTCAGAATTAACTGAAGTCCTATTGGTAGGAGTATAGTGTATTTCAAACAAGAATGGCACAACATTAATTTCTATTGGCTTAATATCACTTTTTAAAAACAGCTCAACATGTAACATTAAAGTCTTTTAATATTTTAAAATTTTTACTCATTCATTCCTGTTTACTTAAATTTTATTTTAAAACATGAAGTGGGAAAATACACCAGAAGGTTATGAATACCATTCACTTAGCTTGTTAAAATGGAAGCATCCTGAATAGCAGCATTAAAAGCATCAAAATGAGAAAACTTAAAAGTGTGTGTGTGCGTGTGTGTGGATGCGTGTGTGTGCGTGTGTGTGTGTGTGCGTGCATGTGTGCATGTGTGTTTTGATGGAGAAAAAAATAAAATGTGGTCTGAAAAATAAAACACAGATAACAGAAATTAACAAATATAAACAATAAGGAAAGAACAAATTAAAAAGATAAAATGAATGGAAGGGATTTATGAGATAATAAAAATGATAGAATATATGTGTCATTACAGTTCTAGAAAAAAAGTAAAGAGGGAGAGACTTAAAGGTTACTTGAAGGAATGTTTCAAACGTGATCCCCTCCACCCCAAAATTCTATATAATAAACAAGCTGAGTGTAACACAATAGACTAAATCCCAAGAACTTCCTGAAACAGAGAATTTCTGTAAATAAACACACAAAATGTCTTGAAAAGAATAAGAGAAAAATCAGATGATCTCTACATAGGAGAAAAATAATTCAAGTAGCAAATTTTTATATCAGTAATTCCCAAAGATAAGAAAATGACAAATCATTACAAAATTAAAAGAAATGAACTGTCAACCCACAATTAGATAATCAATTAATCCCAATTCAGGACTGGGAAAAATCAAATATCCTCAGATGGAGAAAGTAAAATAGAAATTGTCACAACCAGATCCACCCTGCAGATTGAACTTTAATATATTTATGTATCACTTTGGAATAGATAATGGAGGAATAGATAGATAGATAGATAGATAGATAGATAGATAGATAGATAGATAGAGATAGATGACAGAAAGATAGATAAATACATAGATAGATAGATAGATAGATAGATAGATAGATAGATAGATAGATAGATAGATAGATAGATAGATAGATAGATAGAGGCAGATAGATAGATATAATCTTGAGATTAAAAATAATGTATTTTAAATGTTGACCCTGATGTTCCTGGCAAGTCCCTTTGTGTATTCATTTCCAATATTTTTTCTGATAAGGCTGCAGATGCTAACTAGGTCGAATAAATCCCCCTAGATTACCTCTAATTATCAATTACAATGCACAGAGATTTTGAATAATAACTATTCAGAAAACAAATGTTGGTATTAATGATAGTCGCATTAATCTTCTTCACAATATTCTTTGGGAATTTATTTTATTTTTCATTAAAATAAGCATTCGAATTTTGTAAAGAAAAAAATCCACTTTTAAATTGGGCCAACTATCATGTGACATCAAACTCAGAACTTTGTACACATAATAGAAGATATGGAAATAAGTATTCAGAAAGGCACCGGATGATTTTTGGGAAATCTGCCTACAATGTGATAATTGGCTTAGGGCGATCACCACCTTCATGGAGACTGAATTTGTTACTCCTTTTTTGTTCCAATTCTCTTCTACCTGTTATTTGCATATACAGAGAAATGAACTTGCAAACACATGTGTACACACATGCACACACCACATACACAAATATTAATATCTGGTTATAAGTAGTCATATCCTAGGGATTGTAGAAATTACTGAGTTTTAAAAAATTTAAATGCACCGTTTCATCCCATAATATTTGTTTTAAAATTGAGAACATAGGTACACAAATAAAATGTAATGTTTACGACAATACGATCTGACCCAAAATTTCTCAACATTTCCTTTTAATAAAAACCTAGACTTCATTGGTTGTGCTATCAAACTCTAATTATCAGGTTGAGATACTCTCCCAGTTTCTCACTGCACATTCTATACCCTGACCATTTTCTGGCAAACAGTCTAGGTTGTAGTGTAACTAAATCTTCATTTCTTAGATATCCTTTCCTCATTATAACAATGCAATTCACATGCCCTTATTTTACAGGATACCCCAACTCACTTTGTACATGTCAGAGCATGTAAATCCAAACTACTTTCCCAAACTAGAAAAGACTCCACACAGTAACTGCTTCTTCCTTAACAGTCTTTAGATGGATATGCTTCCCCAGTAACAATTCCCATAGTCTACAAACACAGATCAAGAATCAATAGAGGAGCAAGATCTTGAAACTGTTGATATGGCAATATTGCCAAAAAGTAAATGTTGCAGTCACGTGTTTCATGAACTCAGCAGTAAAAAGGAGGCACTCCCCAAATTATTTTCAAGGGAGGACATGAAGAAGAATGAAGAAGCTAAGTGAAAGAATTTGCAGACTTGTATGGAATCTTGGAATGAATGTGCTTATTTCATTAGGTGGAGGAAATTTCTAACACCAAACAGTTTACAGTGAGGTCTGTGTCTAGCATCAGCATAATGGGCCCATAAATAAGGATCGTTGTAATGTTTTAAAAATGGATAAATAACTTCAAAGTACTTAACTCTTCAGTTCATGTTAATGAAGTAGAAAGGCACTGAGCATGATTTTCATTTTAAGAACAATACAGAAGGCAAAGGAAAGATTCGAACAGTTCACCGTGTTTTATTTATTTTAGTCTTACTGGTGTTCTTAATAAAGTTTACAAGTAACTTGGAGATCAAGTTTTTATGTTTAAATGTAGTCAGTCATTGTTCTGTGATTTCAGAACTTATCTGCTCTGCAACAAACAACAAAGAAGCCAGTGAACAAACAAGCTTGACAAATGCACTTAAAGTATTAAAATTATTCCAAGAGTAGATTGAGTCATGCTAATTAAACAAACATCATAAATGTCCCCACTGTTTGGCTTTGCATTAAAGCAGAAGTGTCTTGGTAATCAACAGTCTGAACCAAAGAAGATCATCCAAAAAAACATGTGGCTACCAAGAGACTGCATTGGATACCACAACCTTCAATGCACTTTAATTTCAGCTTGATTAAATTACAGTTCATATTTTCCCTGCTTTTAAGATAGACAAATCTGGTACAAATATTTATTTTTCTCATAATTTTATATAGTCAGACTGAATTTTAAAAATGATGTGATTTATAATTTCTGCTGATATTAAACTAGGGCTCAAGTAATCATGACAATGTACTAACAGATGGGAAAAGTAATTTAGCCAGCAGACTAGTAATAATTTGATTTCCCAAATCCAATGACTCAAAATATCGATGTGTTCACTGAGAAATTACATATAAAATGAAGAAAACTTGAAGCCTTAGATAGTAGTTATTTTCAAAAACATGTTTCTTTCCCTGATCCAAAACACTTTCCAGATTATTCTATATTTGTCAAATAAAAATTAAGCACTATGTCTGGATTCTATCCAAAATATCACATTCTGACTTCTCAAAATATTTTTCTAATATGTTAAAATTATAAAGAGAGAATAAAAATGATTTTGGTGGCAAGTCAAACAGGAAAAATTTTGTAATTTTTTTATTGTTTATAGTTCTAGAGTTCAAACCCAGAACCTTGCCACCTTCTATCACTGAACTGCATCCCCAGCCCTGACAGGAATCTTGGCTTTTATGATACTTATACAAGTACTTAAAGTCAACACATTTGTCTATATTATTTCACTTAAATTTTAGAATTTTAAAACAAAACAATGGAAAGGTGGCTGTCAATACAAAAAATACACAAAACATATGGAAAGCTGTAACTAAAAATCTTACCACTGTTAATCTACTAGAATTACTTTACTAGGAATAGCATTTAAGCTACATCTCCACATATTGTATATAAATAGACACCCAAATGATAGGATGGGTGGAGGTACAGTAGAAATAAGAAATTACTTTCTTCACTTATCCACACTTCCATATTTCAGACTCTATATAACCTGTGAAGATAAAGCCAGTCAAAAACTTCAACGTGAATCTCACAAGCTCCATTTTACCTTGACCTGAGGAGGTATTAAAACTGATGGATGCCGGGAAAGGGAAAGGCCATTTTCTTCTGGATTGTGGCCTTGCTCCGCTGGATGGCCCTATAGCCATATGTATGTAACAATAATTGCCATCAGTGGGTTACTTAACAACAAAAAATGACATGAATCTTTAAAAAGGAAGAGGTAAACATGGTAGAGAAGGAGTTTGGAGGAGTCAGATGGGAATACTGAGGGACAGATATGATCAAAATATAGTGTACTGGTAGCCTTGTTAGTAAGGTTTCAGGAGTGTGACTTCTGACAATTCTAAGAGACAAATCCCACAACAAATTTTCTATTCTTCTGGCTCTAACAATCATTAAACCCATCTTCCACAATGATTGTTGTACCCTATAAACAAGAGTTGTATTGCAGTTTTATCAGTTGGAACTGGGCTCCATAACTCTGCATTTTTATTGATTGAGGTTTTCTGTAATGGTCTCCATCTGTTTCAACAAAGTTTTCTTGATGAGGAGTGTGAACTACACTTATCAGTGGGTATAAGGATAAATATTTAGAATGTTGGTATGGAAAGTCCTTCTGTATATGTGTTGCTTTAATTGGTTAATGAATAAAGCTGCTTTCGGCTAGTGGCTTAACAAGTAAAGTCAGGTGGAAATTCCAAACAGAAATGTGGAGAGAAAGTGGGAGTCAAGGAGAAGCCTTGTAGCTGCCTGCAGGAACCAGACACATCTGAACCTTGCCGCTGATAAGCCACAGCCATATGACGATACACATATTAATAGAAATGAGTTAATTTAAGATATAAGTGCCAGTTGGAAAGATGCTTAAGCTATTGGTCAAACAGTACTGCAAATAATATAGTTTCTGTGTGATTATTTCAAGTCAGGGCAGTTGGAAAATGAACTAGCAGCCTCTGACAATAAAACGTAATTAAAGATTATGCTGATTTAGTAAACTGCTGGTTGTAGGTTCTCCTCCACGATCTACACCTTCGCTAGCCCTAGGTAGTTTGCTAGTTTCCACTACTATGCATGTTTTCCCTTTTGCTGGGTGACCTTAATCCAATTAGAGAAAGGTTGGACTTCAAGATACACAAGCCATTATTATAACTTTCAGTAAATCCTGCCATCTGAATGTTGTTATGATTCCTAGGAATCATAGCTGTGTAAGACCATTGGTTACCTCCCTTTCTGGAAGCCTGCACAGTGGAAGGGGTGGAGCTTGTGAGACCTCAAGACCTCAACCCTAGACAAAGAACTATAAGCAACTAAGGAATTGTGAGAATAGGAGAAATATTCTATCGCAAGGGAGGAACACACCAATTTATTACACAATTACCAAATGGCCACCCCTGAAACATAAGCATACAAGTAGCATTATGCAGACTGAACAGACTGTGTTCGTATATTTAGTTTTATACTGTCTTAGGGTTTCTATTGTTGTGAAGAGAGATTACAATCATGGCAACTCTCTTTTTTAATTATGTTATTTACATTGGTGTTTTGTCTACATGTGTGTGAGGGTGTCAGATCTTGGATTACAGAGAGTTGTTATCTGCAACTCTTCTAAAGGAAAAACATTTGATTGGGTTGGGTTACATTCTCAGAGGTTTAGTCCATTATCATCACGGTGTGACATGATGGCGAAGAGGAAGACATGGTTCTGGAGAAGCAGCTGAGAACTCTACATCTCGATCTGAAGGCAACAGAAAGTGGCTTGAATGTCACACTGAGTGAAGCTAAAACAAAGGAGACCTCAAAGTCCACCTCCACAGTGACATACTTCTTCCAACAAGGCCATACCTACTCTAAGAAGCCACAAATTCTAATAGTACCACTCCCGATGAGCTTATGGGGGCCAGTTACATTCGAGTTACCACATGTATGTAACAACAGTTAAAAAAAATGACCATGTTTTTAAGGGAAAACAAGAGAAATACTTGGGAGGGGTTGAAGGGAGAGAAGAAAAAAGAGAAATGTGCAATTATACTCTCAAATATACTCTCAAAGAAATTACATAGTACACATGTGTGAAATTCTCAAAGGAATAAAATTATATTAAATATATAATAACACGCTACCATTCAAATCCATAGTGAATTTTGACCACTAAGTAAAATGTTTATCACTTCAGAACCATAACTTGCTTAAATATAGTCATTCTTTTATTACCAAAGTTTTTTTTAAGTACATTAATACTCTTACTGTTCCTTTTCCTCATGTGGATTACATTATTGTTCTGTTTTTATTAAGATGTCAAATCACAGGGTAACAAACACCTGTAACCCTGGGGAGGGTGAAAGAGAAGAAACATGAGCGACACAGTGAGAACCTGTCTTGAAAGAAAAGAAACCACGTTATTTTATTATTTTAGGCCATAGTATCAATCAGGATATTTCATGCTGCCTTAGTTGTTAATAGACTCAGTACTGCAAACTTCTTACCCATATCTACTGTTTCTGACAGCTTTATTCACATACACTGAGATTGAATCTCATTCTTAAGTAAGAAAACTTCTGATGCAACTGTGTTTGCTCTTTGTTGTCAGTTTGATGGGACTGAGGAAGGCTTACCATGTAAACAAATATCTGGACATGTCTCTGATAGTCTTGTTAGATTAGGTAGATTGCAGTGGTAAATAGGGAGGGTCCCATTCTGTGGTCTGGAATACAAGAATTAATTAAAAGGGAAAAGAGCTAAACACGTGCATTCCATTCATGACTCTGTTTCCTATTGCCATGATGAAATGCATCCCTCAGCCTGTAATCCAGAATATTGTCACTCTGTCACAGTATGCAGTCATGCCACTAACATAACAGCTACACACTGTTGAAAATTCAGTAAAAACTATATCAGCTTTCATTGTCTCAGTGCCACGACACTTCTTTCTAGCTTATATTACACTTTGGATATGCAGTCCAAATGGATTTAAAAAGCTGACAGATGTCTTTTTACCTGCTCAGACTTAGAACAGAGAATCATCTTTAGCTGATAGGTACACGCCACATATCCCACACTTGTATTAATGTATATCAAAAGTCTGGTTGTCTTTTAAAATATGGTATGGGGCAATCACAAATGGCAAGATCCTTCATTATCAGAGCACTTAGATCATATTTAAGGATAATGTCTTAATACTCCTGGGTAAGTGAATATTTGATCTAAGAAACTAGAAGTCAGGACAGTAAATAAAGATTCCATGTAGAACTGAAGTAAAAGAAAAAAGAAAAAAATCATAGAAATCACATAACTCATAGAAGGGGACAAACAGACAGTATTTACTTATTTTAAAATATGCCAATATTAACCTTGAAATTAATGTACTAATATACTTCACAATTTTTCATTCATTAAATCACATTTATATTCTGAAATAACTCTAAATTCAATAGGATTTAGCACTAGAATTTTAAACAAATAATAGCATCCAAATCAGTTCTTCACATTCAAATGATGAAGGTGTGATGGCAATTCAGAACTGCCCCAAAACAGCTCAAGCAATCTGATGATGATACAGAATGACTTTTATGTATATGAAGGTTTTCCCATGTGGATATATGTGTACTATGTGTGTGCCTGGTACAAATGCAGACACTGTATCTTCTGGAAGTGGAATTAAAGATGGCTGTGAGCTACATGTTGGTGCTGGGAAATGAACCCTGTCCTAGCAGAAACAGCCAGTGCTCTCAGTGCCAAACCAACTCTCCAGTCCCTGGGTGATGATTTTTGAGACAACTTTAAATTTAGTACGTGACAAGATAATCTAGTGTTTACGTATCTGCATGCAAATAATCAAATGAGGAATGAGTAAAAATAAGATTATATTTCAAATCTATCAGTTACAGTCATATATTTTGTTTCAATATTCTATAATCTAGCCTATTGGGATTCATGGACTAAAAACCAATAAAATTTCTAAATATATAACATTGGTTATATCTGCTTAAACTCATAATTTGACAATTACTTAACTAATATTTATTACCTTGTGCTAAAACCTACAATATAAAAATGTGTACATTACACATTATTATAGAAAAGAGAGTATAATGTATTGTGATCCCCTATTCTCTTGTTAAAAATATCTGATGGAAATAAATACAGTAAGCTACTATGAAAGCCTAAACCAAGTGAGATGACACTTTCAAGAAGAGCTTAATATGAAATGGTGATTATTAGATAAAGTTATTGTCAAGGCTTATACTGACAGAAAACTACTAAGTCATGATCTTCTCTATCAAAGCATGGATCACAAAGCACTGTGCACTGCAAACGGTTATACCGCGTGCATTTGGAGCCAGTATCTTTTAGTAATGAAAACTTGACAAATCAGACACTGTCTAAAGAATCTACGAAGAAATGCATTTATTGTAGTTTCCTTCCAAACAACAAGTCATCAGTCATTTTAAAATCTTTAGTTTCTATAATGATTTATAGAAACCCTGTTTCAACTTTGTTTTATCCTTTTCCAATAATTATCACCAAGCAAGTTGTCAACCCATAAAACCTCCATCACTCAAGAAGATTCTTGGACATACGTGAAATATGTAGAACAACAGTTTTGATAAATAAGTGCACTAAGATATAGTTACAGGAAGCACGAAGCCTCAGTTTTTTAAAAGGCTAGCTAAAATGCATAAATTAATTGGAATATTAAAGATAACAATTGTAGATGAAACCTCGATTTTAAGAAAGATACGTTTTTCTTGACTGCCAAAAAAAACCCTCATTCTTGTTTAGCAATAAAATACTACTATTTTACTTTGGGAATCTCATATATGGGACCTGAAGCATAGGGCACATATCCTTATTCTTAATTACTGATTGGCACATACTCTTTTTTTCTCTCCTTAGCGCATTTGCCAAGCAGCGCTGTTGTGTTTAGAATTGATTTTACTGTCTCTGCCACATTAGGGCTCAGAAGCCTCTTGACTTTTATTTGAATGAACAGTTTCCTGGTTAGACACATCGGATTTTGGCTTGGATCAATAAAAGCCCTTTCATTTTCCTTTATGACCTCACAAAAGAGTTAAATTCCGTTTTTCTTTTCACTTGCCACAGTGAAATCTTTACCAATGCAGTTCGGATCTAAATGAAGAACCAGTGTGACGTGGCAAAGAAACAAATAGGTATTCTCTGTTTTCCAGGCTTGCAACCCTGAAAATCAATTACTGTGGGTGCCTACGGACATTGTCCAACTTGAGCCATTTGTTTGTGCTGGGTTTTGAGAGCACACATCCTTCCTTATCAAAGGTTTCCCAAAGATACCCTGAATCTCCTGTGGATAAGACTTGAGTGATCTGCAAAGAAAAGAAGTCAATTTGACTGAATCCTGGTCACTTAACTTTAAAGAATTTTGAGTGGAGTAAGTCAAGGGGTTCTTTTTACAATTTTGAATGATGTTATTTAAAGTTTTTTTTTAAGAAAAAAAAAAAAAAGATTTAGAAGCCGGGCGGTGGTGGCGCGCACGCCTTTAATCCCAGCACTCGGGAGGCAGAGGCAGGCGGATCTCTGAGTTCAAGGCCAGCCTGGTCTACAAGAGCTAGTTCCAGGACAGGCTCTAGAAACTACAGGGAAACCCTATCTCGAAAAACCAAAAAAAAAAAAAAAAAAAAAAAGATTTAGAAAATAAAATCTGTAAACCAGGAGGTGGTGGGGCACACCTTTAATCCCAGCACTTGGGAGGCAGAGGAAGGCGGATCTCTGTGAGTTCGAGGCCAGCCTAGTCTACAAGAGCTAGTTCCAGGGTAGGCACCAAAGCTACACAAAATAAAAATAAATAAAAAATAAAATCTTTAATATTCATGAACATATAAAAAAACCACTTTTAAGATATCTATCCAACTTTATAGATTCTAATGGAAAAAAATCACGCTTATAGTCACACCAACTGAAATGTGCTCAAATTTATTCAATGATTCAATGTGATCTATTTGATGTGGCATAGTCAGACTAAAAATAACCAGCCTTCAATTATTAGGAGTCAAAGATAGATAGATAAATAGATGGATGGATGGATAGATGGGTGGGTGGATGGATAGATAGATAGATAGATGATATATAAAACATGTATGATCAGCTAGATTTTCACTGCAGAAAAGCAATTACTAAGCAGAAAGTGTGTTTGTTTGGTTAGTAAGTCCAAATGTAACTGCATACCTTAAATAGTAAAGATTCTACTTTTTTCACTCATTAACTGAATGATATCAGAGGTTTATCCAGAATATTAATTTACAGTTTCTGTTCCAAGTTACTTTTAATTTTTTAATGAAATAATGAAATAATATGGAATGTACATTACACAAGAATTAGCAGCAAAAAGGGCAGAAAAATATGGAAATAATGTTAAAAGATCAATTAATTATTAAGAGAAAGATAATAGCAAACACTGAATCAATTTATAACAGATGTGATCAAGAGTTTATAAAAGTAGTATAAAGTGAAGTGAATTAAATTACTAACAAACATTATGGAACTATTCCATATCAAGCATCATCCTAGATTCTAAAATACAGCAATATGCCAATCAATAAACAAAATAGCCTCAGGTTTCGACCTAGACAGCCTTCCAATCCCAAGAAGGAAAGAAAAGCCAAATCAAATGCAGATGTGCCAAAGACTGAAAAACAAAAACATGGTGGATAATGACTTGGACTTAATTAAGGAGAAAAATTTAACAGATGTCTATTAATAAATTCTTTCTAGGAGTTGAAGAAATATACCCAAATGTCAAACTCACTGTTCCTAACAGATAAATTTCCTAAAATACATTGATATCCAGGAAGAGGTAAAAGCCCAAATGTATGAAAACAGAACAAATGGCTAAGGGTTAAGATTAATTAACCATTTCCTCCATTCTAAAGGATTTTAACAGTGCTAAAATAAATCAAAGAAATAAAGCACCATAAAGATTAGGCATAAAAAATAGATCAAGTAATGCAAATTTTTCATTTGGCAAGTATTTTATATGAATAGATGGACCAATGCAAAAAGAGTCATATTTAGGCTATGGCAACTCTTTCAGAAAAGTCTTACTTAAACTTCCAAAATACCTGTGGTATGAGAACAAATTAAATGTTATATTTAAGTTAAAAATGGTAAGCAGAAATAGCAATAGATACAGAATTCACTTGAAAGACAGTGAGGAGACAGACTCTAGGGATTTTTTTTAAGATGTGAGTATCTACAGAGTGAGGAATTCTGTGGATATTTTTAAACTAATCAGGAAAGGGTACGCGGTTCTGTCTCTCAAGTTATCTGCATCTCCTCAGAGTTCAGGCCAAGTTGGTAGAAATAAAGTCAAGTAATCACACTCAGTTTAAGTCTTAAATTACAGCCATATTTTAAAAATATAGACCTCCCTCTCCGATGTAGCCATCCATCAGTTTGTTAGAACTACCACATAAGGAAAGATTTTAAATGTCAGGGGACAAATATAGTGATAGATGTATACATAAGATGTCATGAAAACATGCCATTCAAGCTGAAAGTAGAATGTGGCCCTTTGACCAAACACTCTTGCCATTCAAGGTTTGTATATTCTCACTGCTAGCAGCTAAAAGCAGAAACGAGGAAAGAAGCGTTGTCCAGATATTTTAGGAAGAAATAAGCTGTTTCAATAATGTCACAGAAAAAGGGAAAACTGCACCTTAAGGCGTAAGTGTATTCATACAATCTATACAACTCTCTGAGACTACTGTATTCCAGGAACTATGAGAAGGTTGAGATTTACAAAATGATTAAAAGTGACTTTTAACCCTCAAATGGCTTACAAATCAGGAAGAGGGAGAGAACAAAAAATAAATAAAATAAAATAAAAAACACATGTATTGTGGGATATTGCATAAATATGTTTATAGAGGCACACAATAAATATGGAAATAACTCAAAGTCAATTGTGATTGCTTGATGGTATGGGATCCCGACACTATCCTTTAGATTTGACAGATGACTTTCCTATACAAAAGAGAAAGAGAACATTTGAAAGAACAATTGGAGAGCTGACTCATCGCTCAGTGTAGAGCATTAGCCCAGGATGTTTTAGACCCTGGTTTTTATGCTCAGAAGAACAAACACACACACACACACACACACACACACACACACACACAAAGAAAAACATGTTGGTGGGTAGGCTCCCCAAAACCCAAACCCATCTAGCAATCACTTCAAACTACTATAGTGTGTGTGTGTGTGTGTGTGTGTGTGTGTGTGTGTGTGTAAAACATAAAAAATATATAGAGTGTTTATATTGTATATTTTAAGCAAACTGGAGATGATATATGAAATAAAAGATGAACAATATTGCAAATACTTAAGGCAAAGCCTTATTCACATAAGATTTGGTGCATATTTACAAAAAATATTTCCCTTAGCATTACAATGAAATTTTTACTTTGCATTCTTTATAAATTTTTTACAGTTTTCTGACTTCCCTAAAGAAACTTTTGGAACTTCAAGTCTTCTATAGCTACAGTTTCCTACTCTAAAACAAAAAATCATGGAAACAAGCTGCATGCAGTGGTGCTGGTACCTTCACAGCTGTTCTTTCTCTTCACTGTATCTTGGGATGTGATATTGGGCAACACACCAGTCAAGGAAATAGCTTCTACTTCCTGTGATACTAACACTGACTCTAAGACAAGAACAGATGTTCAACCAGAAAAAAAAAATAGTTAAGGCGTAGGAGTATGTTTCCTCTGATGCTTCCATTTTCTCTGACCTTCACAATAGACAGATGCAGCTTGCTCCCAGCAGAAACACTAGCTCGAAGCTTTTAAGTGTATAAACTAATGAGTCCTGAACCTTGTCCAGAGAGTCTTCACTGAAAGACATATTCCAGTAAGCAATCTAGCCCCTATATCTTGCTGTCTTCTTTGCCTTGTTCAGTATGGTGTATGCTGGTCATCCTCGCTCAGTAGAAAATGAAGTCTTACTGTTTCACACAACAAAATATCCTGCAGCAACAGAGTTAATAATGGAGGGGTCTATCATTCCTTCCCTGTTAAGACTTATGCTATTCTCCAATTTATTATCTATCTTATTTCATGATACTTTGATAGCAAAAAGATGCTAATAAAAATATTTAAGACATCCAACACAGGAGACAAGAAGACAAAATTGTCCAACAAAATGACATCTAATCACTACTTCTCCATGTGCAAGAAAGCAAATACATATGTGAAATTTGGGACCATTCTATGGAGGTTTTGGGGGGCTGGGGACATTTGATTTTATTGAAAGACTTTGCCAAATCCAGTATAGTCTCATGTTCCACAATAAAAATATTGTTTTTATTTTCTTTTTATCTTATGATGTTTATGTCTTATGATTACTTGAACACAAGAGACTTCAGTTTGGCCTTTATTACCACACTGTAAATGTCCACAGAACTAAAGAGCTCACTGTTGTTGCTTTATGTCTGGGAACAGCATGTAATATTTTGGATGAATTATCTCTAGAGTTTTCTTTACTCATAAAGCATGAGATAGCTGATAATATCTTTATATATTTCTATGTCTCTCCCACCACACACACATACATACAACATCTCATAGAAACAGTTTGTCATCATATTATAGGCGCCTTCTAAGTTTATGTTGGAGAGGAAACATAGAGAACACCTGTTCGTGTCACTTAATTATTACTAGGTACCACTAGGGTAATTAATTGATATTCATTAATAATTGTGCTCCTTGAAAGCAATGAAACAACATTAGAAAATATTCAATAAATTGTAGTTGTATATTCATCAAACAAAATACTAAATAAATGGCATTATAAATAAAGCATTATACTGAAGCTATAAATAGTAGCAAAAATAAAAGGAACAACTTTTAAACAAAAACCAACAAACTTTTTGTCTGAATTTTAAAAATATAAGCTTAAATATCATTTATGAGTATATGGGCTAGGAAAATGACTTAGTGGGTAAAATGTTTCATATATAAGAGTGAAAACCTGAGTTTAGACCACATGCGCACACACGTGCACACACACACACACAGTAAGCTCAGCATCATTTACATGATCACCTCAATTTGGACTGAAAAATTGAGGGAATCATAACTATCATTTGAAGATATATATAACAATACAATGTTTCCCTTTGCAGATGACTAATGGCAGAAATGCCTGTAGGCAAAAATTAACACTGAATTCTGCAAATAGAAGTGAGTGTTTTGACTGGATAGGGAATCTCAAACTGAGTGCATGAGTTGGAGAATGGGGATAGTCCACAAGCAGTTCAGAAACAAGAAATACAGCATGGCCCTAAAATCTCCATTCTAGAGTAAACACTATGGTCAGTGCATGGGGTGGGAGGCAGACAGAGATGGAGACAGAGATCGACAGAGATGGGAAGGAGGGAAATAAATTGTTTTAGTTAGCCATACCACATTGGCCCCCATTGCATCTTTTTATTCTTTGTTAATTAACTTGTAATTGGCAAAGGAAAATCATTCATTCTTAACATTGACAACATGTTCTGAGATGTATATCCATTGTGGAATGGGTAACTTGAACTAGTTAGCACATACATTACTTCACTCACTTCCTGTGTTGACAACACTAACAACTACTCTCTAGTATTATTAAAAAAGAGAGCAACATTGTTCTTAGTTAAAGTAACTGTATTGCACAATCAATCTTTTGAATTGAGTCCTCCAGATAGGAATTTTGTATCACTTATCCAACATGTGTCTAACCTGAATGTTGCCCCCCAAATGCCTTGTTTTTAGTCATCTCTACTCCAGTACTTGTTTGGATGAGTCTATAAAATGTTTGTCATAAAAGTATTACAAGCCTTTAGTAGTAAGATAAAAGAGAATAAAAACTTTACATATGTAAAAGTAACATAACTACAAATATAAAGAGAAATCTTCTATAAGAGAAATGTAATTTTGAGTACAGTCTAAAGTAAATATTCGCTATACCAAAGCTGACAAATACAGATACATCATTTATACAAAATATGCAAATTTCCAGAAAAAATAAAATTTAATTGACAGAATTACTATAATCATAAAATAATACATAAAATAAAACACTGTTGTAATAAGCATCCATGAAACATTGATGAACTGAAGCATTCTTAAGTTGTCACTAAGAAAGTAAAATAATTAAAGAGACAAAAGCTACTGTTAAACTTGAAGAAAATATTATACACAGTCTTTCCAGAAGAAAACATTTAGACAAAGGTTATATTGACAATATATGTGATGTAGAGAGATTTCACCATGAAGTGGTCAAAACTAATGGAGTCAAATAACATGAATGAAATTAAAAGTACATTCATGTGAAAGTAATCTCATAAAAGGACAACAAAAGGAATGTAGGGGAAAAACAAAGTAATTCAAATAAAGTGTTGCAAAACAAAAGTAACATTTAGAATAATGTTTTAATTGTTCATATTACCAGAACACAGGTGATTAGAAATTAAAAGCAACGGATCCTATTAAACACATAAATACAGAATTCAAAATAACAAGAAAGTTACAAAAATATACGTTAAAATTTAAATTATTTTTGCTTTTTAATTTTTTTACGTTTTGAGATTATAATATAACCACATCATTTTCCCATGCCCTTTCCTCCCTCCAAACCTTCGCATGTACTCCCTTTCACTCTCTTTCAAATTCATGGCCTCTTTCTTGTGTGGGATGGGTATGGTGTGTGTATGGTGTGTGTGTGTGTGTGTGTGTGTGTGTGTGTGTGTGTGTGTGTATTCCTCAATACATAGATGCAAATGACTCAGTCCTTAAAATACCTGTATGTGTAATTTCATGGCTTGCCTTTTTCTATACTGGTTCTGCTCAGCATACTTTTTTAATGTGCTGAGCAGAATCAAATAAATAGTTCTAAGAGTAATTTCTGTAATCCCAAATACATACTTAAAAAGAAAAACAAATTGGATAAAAAAACCTAGATATTTAATCCAAAGATCAAAGAATAAAAGTTCAAAAGCAATTCAAAATTCCTTTGCATGGGGGAAGGAATCAATAAAGATAATAGCAGGAATAAACCAAGTAGGAAACAGCAATAGTTGGAGTGAGAACAGGTAAATAGAAGCAGCAGCAATAATTGGAGAGAGAACAGGTAAATAGAAGCAGCAGCAATAGTTGGAGTGAGAACAGGTAAATAGAAGCAGCAGCTAGCTCTTCGAACATTTCCATATAACAACTGCAGTTCCAAAAAAGCAAAAAAGAAAACAAACAATTCTGGAAATAAAAAAGTTATATAATTACAGTGAGGCTAGTATCTAATAAATCCTTTAAGATTATTATGTACATGTTTCACTGATGAACTGAGTAAAATATGAAGTAACCATGTTAACTCAAGAAGAACCCCAAATCCAGGTCATGAGAGAGAATACATGTCAGTGTTCTTACACAAAGGTGCGAAGGAGCTGGCTAGCTCCACAGATGGCCTCATTGCTTAAAGTATAAATCAACTTCCTGTGCTTGGGCACAGAAGATAACTCATAATGTGCTCCCAGCTCACTTTCCCAGTCTCCTTTTCTCTCAAGTCAATTCATGTACTTTACATCTATGTCATTAAAAACTCTTCTTGATCTCTCAGAGTTTGAACCGGCCTCCCTCTGCAGTACTATGGAAGTTTCACACTTACAGGTAATAGATTTAAGCATATCCATGAGGGAGTTAAGTACAGAGACTTCACGGGATGCTGTGGAGAGTATCTAATGAGCATCTAGATCATGAAACACAGATTGTGGGAAAAGTAGAAATTAATTAAAAATGAAAGGAAATTTTTGTGGATTAAGATATAACTATAAAATGGGCGGTGGTGGCACACTTCTTTAATCCCAGCACTTAGGAGGTAGAGGCAGGAAGATCTCTGTAAGTTCGAGGCCAGCCTGGTCTACAAGAGCTAGTTACAGGACAGGCTCCAAAGCTACAGAGAAAGCCTGTCTTGAAAAAAATACATACTATGAAGCTACACAGAAAAAAAAAACAGTATAAGAAATATGTTTAAGTATCTATGAGTGATATATAACTATCCCTGCCAGGGAAAGGCTGTGTATCTTGCAAGATATATTGGTGTAGAACCAATTTAAAATGGAACAGTGATTTCTGAAAACCTGCCTAGCAAGGTTAAATAATAATAATAATCTAACCAGATTATACATAAAATCCAGTTTATGCCAAAGTGAGAATAGCATAAGAGCAAGAATTAACCATTCAAAATGAGCCATATTTTTTAATATTTTTTTAAATTTAAACAGCATTTTAAATTTATTTTACATACCAAACAGCTTCCCATCCTTCTCCTCCCATCCTCTCCTCTTTACCATCTACCCGTGTCCTCATCTACTCCCCCATCTCCATTCAGAAAGGGACAGGCCTCCCATGAGCTGGCATAAAGCATTGCACATCAAGTTGAGGCAGGACCTAGCCTCCTACCCTCATGTGGAGTCCGGGCCAGGTAATCAATCCAGCATAGAGAACAGGTTACCAAAAATCAGGTAAGCACCAGGGAAAGGCTCTGCTCTCAGTGGGAGAAGTCTAAGAGACCAGGCTACAAGATTGTCAAACACATGCAGAGGGCCTAGGTAGGTCCCATGCAGGCTCCCTGACTGTTGGTCCAGGGACCATGAGCTCTCCATACCTCAGGTCAGCTGTCTCTGTGGGTTCCCCCATTATGACCCCTCAGGCTGATACAATCCCTGCTCTTTCTTCTGCAAGACTATGGGAGCTCAGTGCAGTGCTTATCTGTGGATCTCTGCCTCTGCTTCCATCCATTACTGGATAGAGTATCTCTGATGGCAATTAGGGAAGTTACCAATCAGACTGCCAGTTAAGTCACCCTCTCCTCCATTGCTAGGAGTCTTAATTGAGGTCTTCTTTCTTAAATGAGGTCAGCATTTCTATAGCCCTAAAATGCATCTCCATGGAGATGTCCCTTTGTTACTCTCCAATTCCATCCTGCCTCCCACATCCAGCCCAACCCACTCCCTCAAATTCCCATCCCTCAATCCCGCAATCTCTATACCCAGTTTACCCAGGAGATCTTTTCTATTTCCCCTTCCCAGGGAAATCTATGCATCCTTCTTTGGGCTCTCCTTCTTACCTAGCCTCTTGTGGCCTGTGAACTGTAGGTTTGTTATCCTATCCTTTATTCTTAATAACTGCCAACTGTAGGCGTATACCCAAAGCATACACAATCATACCACAAGGACGTTTGTTAACTATGCATATAGCAGTGTTATCTGTAATAGCCAGAACCTGGAGCCATGTCTTAGAATGGTTATACTTCCTATATTTCAAATTGATAACAGCAATGAATGATATAGTCAAAATTGATCATTGGAAACCAAGACACCAGAGATAGGTCTCAGAGTGAAGAAGATTGGAATGGGTGCAGAGAGTCATCACCAAGAGGCAAGATGAAAATTGCTGCCCACTCATCCATGGAGTATATGTAAGGACCTTCCTTCAAGGACCCAAGACAGTTTTACTGCACAAAATCAGGCATCATCACGCAAACTTCCATAACTGAAGAATGGTGATTTGTAAAACCCAAGAAATAATAGGAATCACGTCTTCCCCTTCCCTTTGTAGAAAAACACTAGAGTAATGTCACATTGATGAGCCCTAAACATGACAGTACAGCAAGCAGAGGAATAAATGAGCTTGTGGTAAAGGGAATGTTCATTGTCCTCATCTATAAAACCTACATCAGGCTGGGCAAAACCAGTTCCTACAGACCATCTCCTTTGTGCTCTAAATTCTGTAAAAGACACAGTGTTATAGAAGGCATATTTGTATAAAACATGGGGTTTCATTCATTTTACTTACATATAAATTCATAAATTTAGAATTTAAAAAAATGAAGGAAAGCCAGATGGTGGTGGCGCACGCCTTTAATCCCAGCACTCGGGAGGCAGAGGCAGGCGGATCTCTGTGAGTTCGAGGCCAGCCTGGTTTACAAGTGCTAGTTCCAGGACAGGCTCCAAAGCAACACAGAGAAACCCTGACCCCCCAAAAAGAAGCACAAAATATTTCTCTTTTACTAAGTTATGATATATGATTTATGAAACTATAAATAATAAATTCCTCAAGGTGTAAGGAGCTATTCTAATAACTTTTTCATAGATTTCACAAATTAAATAAAATATTTTGTAATTTGGGCCAAGGCCCTAGAATTATATTTAAATTCTTGTTACATGACACAGTTGGGTATCTCAAGTAGGACAAATTACAACAAATGTCTCACTATTGGAACAACCACTTGAGTATGAAAATGAAAATTCCAATTGTGCATCTCAGAATTTTAGCCACAGGTGCAGGGAGAGGGGGGAATCTTATTGTTTTTGTTTTTTGGTTTTCTTTTTTTTTTACAAATGACATTTATACAGCAAAAAATGATTAGCAAGAGTAATAAAAATCCTGGCTGGCACCAGCACTGACTGCTGAGAAGGCTGAAATACAACCCTACAACTCTAGGGACTACCTTCTCTGAAAACCCCATCATGAAAGAATCACAGCTGGGCAAGACACTAAGGACGCTGAGGCCAGACCTCAGCCTGGTTTAGGAATGTCTTGTCCTGTGGCCATGACAGATGGTCCTCTCAGCTGCGACTGAAGGTCTGCACCTTAAAAAAAATGTTGTTCACATTTAGACACTTGAGGAAATTATTGGATTTCATATCTGTGTATATTAAAATTTTTATCATTACAACTTTATCTGTTCCTCTTAATTTTGCCATGTAGGAGACCCAGTAGATACACTCTTTTTACAAAACAAAACTTCACATACTCTGTTTTATATACATATACATATATATGTATATATATACATATATATGTGTGTGTATGTATGTATATGTATATATATTAATATTATGCCAAGATTTCTGTCCTTTGAACTAAAATTCTATACTCGTAAGTCAGTTCATGTTTGGCATATGTCCCAGAATCTTCACAATCCCATCTTCTTTAAACTTCACAAGTTTATCCTTCCCAATCCTGCTTTAAAGTGGGGTCGGTGTCCAGACACACAACTACATGCAGGGTAATCCGACTAGTGAGAATATGAAGAGACAATTAATTCCTAAACATTAAACCACAAGCCAATGTTAACCTCAATAGATGGAGAGAAGATCATCTGTTATATTTTAATCATTGTTGGTTCATATTAACTGATAAAAAACGAGGGAGAGCCTTCTGCACAGACAGTGACTCCAAATATATTTCATTTTTTAAAGATTTATTTATTTACTAATATGTACAGTGTTCAGCCTCCATGTATGCCCTCAGGCCAGAAGAGGGCACCAGATCTCATGACAGATGGTTGTGAGCCACCATGTGGTTGCTGGGAATCGAACTCAGGACCTCTGGAAGAGCAGTCAGTGCTCTTAACCTCTGAGCCATCTCTCCAGCCCCTATATTTTATTTTTAAACATACGTTTACTCAGTGAGTTTAGAACTCATGCATTCCATACATAGCTACAGTGAAAGGTAAGTGGTTTGACTTAAATCTAAATAACAAATAGTCTGGAAAACATGAAAGAAATACAAAACTTTACTGAGGGAGTTAAACAACTGTTAAAAAATATTCTTTCTGGAAATAAATGATGTAAAAAAGGAAAAAGAAACAATTTCCTGAAGTACATATTAAATAAACACTTTTCATGTATTATTCCCTATGAAATGTTTGTTCCTGAAGCACACTGAAAGAATGTTTTTAAAAAAATCATTTTAACAAGGGAAATGAGTGATATAAACCAGATAGATGGGAAAAGGCAACAATTTTAAAACTGGGATTGATGTCTTTACAATAGGGAAGTCCATTCATAACCCTGAAACAGGAGGTGTTTGTTACACTAGAAAACAGATAAATAAAATAAACGGTTTTAAAGATTAGTGGGGGAAAGAGTACCTGTTTGATCCTTTATTCGTCTCTTATGGGACTATAGAATTGGAACAATCTCCTTAAAGAGAATTTTGGTATTACTCAGCAAGACTTTAAATGTATTCTACATTTCATAAATCTAACTCCAATCTCAAAAACACTAATAAAGCACAAAGTAAGTGTTTCCAATTTGTGATATCTCATTATTATAACTGCATTATTGATAGTTCTCCTTCTGCAGAGCCTTTGCAGATTTCTCGCACAGCATCTCTTAGTATTCCTATGCTGTGCATTTCTCACACTTAAAAATGTTCTGATGAATTGACTCTGTAAGAAATCGAATCTAAAACTTTTAGATTCTATTTTTAAAATGTAGTTAATTCTGATTTATTATGATTTACTGTTATGAATGTTGACTACTATGAATTTCTCTCTGTAGAACTAAATCTTTGTCATTTATTTTTGGCATGGTGTAATTTTTCTTGCTGGAATCAAATTTTACTTGGCATTTTTAAGTGAGAGGAAGTGAAAGAAAACATTTTAAGATGTCTGCCTACATTACTAAACAATTTTATTAATTCTACTCTTTCTGCTAATAGTAGAGATGGGTTCATACTTGTTTATTATTTATTTTATTACTTATGATTTTTATTTATGATTTATGATTTTAAATGTTTTTATTTGTATTTGGCCCTTCTATAATCATTGAGAAAAGCTGACTGTTGCAATCACCTTCTTATTTTCATCCTATATATCTAGAAAATTCAACAGGAAATAGCCCTTTGTCTGTGCTCTGGGTCTACTTATCTTTTTCCCAATCAAATTTTTTCATTCCTTTTTTCTTTTTTTTATTCATTTTACATACCAACCACAGTTTCCCCTTCTTTCCCTCCTCCTGTTCCTTCCCCCTTGCCCCCATCCACTCCTCAGAGAGGGTAAGGCTTCCCATGGGGAGACATCTAAGCCTGGCAGAGTAAAGGCAGAGACAAGTTCCTCTCCCTCTCATCTAGGCTGAGTAAGGTATCCCACCATAGGAAATGGGCTCCAAAAAGCCAGTTCATACCAAGGATAAATTCTGGTCAAATGATTAAAGGTTACATACCTTTCTTTCTGTGTCTATCCTGGGTGTGTCCATTTCAATAATATTTTTCATGTATTTGTTTACTTTATAGGGTTTTTAATTTCCATGGTACATTTTATTTCCCACTATTCCTTTCTCTAATTCATTGCTTCCTTCTTAAGCAGATTTTTATTACTTTATCACTTCATCTGTTCCTACTTCGTTTTGGCTATTTTGTTGGAACAGTGACATATAATTTTTAGTCATACACCAAACAACTGAATTGCAATGTTCTTATTTCCTACAATCTAGGTTCTACATGACTCTTTTTTATGTTTTCTTCTCTTTTTTCCTATGTTCCTTAGTTTTTAAAATGCTTTTGAGATTGTAATTACAAAACAGTTGCCTTCCTTTTCCTACTCCAAACATTCCCATGCATCCCTTTTTACTTTCTTTCAAATGTATGGTATTTTTAAAATAAATTTATTTTACATAATGGAAGCAGCCCTCCTCCCCTTCCAGTCCCCCCTCATCTCTCCTCTCTTTCTAATCTCCAATCCACTCTGTTGGGAGCAGTGAGACCCCAGATCCTGAATTTCTTGTAATCCCCTGATCTGAGTGTCTACAGCTGCTCTGAGCACGAGACCTTCAGGAGTTCCTGATGGCAGGAGAGTGGTTTCTGGTGGGTTTGGCTGGGGCGTGGCTATCTCTATATAATCTGCCCCTGAACACAATAAAGGGGGCATTCTTGGGGAATTCAAGGATGACCCATGTCACTGTCTGTGTGTGTGTGTGTTTGTGTATTTTAACCTCCTGCCCCTTGCCCGAAGCTCCGTAACTGGGTTCAAGTGCACCCAGCACAGACACGGGGGTGCGGTGCGCGGAACCACTCCACCTCTGGTTCAGCCCAGGAAATTGTAGGTCTCCCGTGAGTATCAATAAAGCATGCCATGTCAAGTTGCAGTAAGACTAAGCACCTTTCCATGTACTAAGGCTGGGAAAGGTGACCTAAAATGAGGAGTAGGGTCCCAAAAGCCAGTAAAAGAGTCAGAGACAGTGCCTGCCCCCACTGTTAGGAGCCCTACAGATAACAAGCTGTACAGCTGTCACATATATGCAGAGTTCCCAGGTCAGTCCCACGCATACTCGCTGCTTTTCAATTCAGTCTCTGTGAGCTCCTATGAGCCTAGGTCAGTTGATTCTGTGAGTTTTCTTGTAGTGTTCTTGACCCTTCTGGCTCCTACAATCCTTCCTTCTCCTCTTCTGGAAAATTTCTCAAACTCTGCCTACTGTTTGGTTGTGAGTCTAAATCTGTACTCATGGGTTTTTATTGTAATTGCATGTATATATGCATATGTTCATAAATGTATATTCTTAAACATAACTTGTTCAATTTTTATAATATCATTCCTATGTATATTTTTAGGGCTAATCACTTGGTTTTGGACAACCAATTAATTGGTGTGCTCTTCCTTGGAGAATACTATTTCATTCACTCTGAATTCCTTAGTAGTCTCTAGGTATTTATGTAGGTAGCATTAAGGTCTAATGAATTTTCCCTATTCACTCTGGCATAAGTATGGATATCACACTTGTTCAAGTTGTGTTTGGGCAGTCATCTTGGTAACACTTTATGAGCTTAGCTTCTGATATTACAAGAAGACGTAATTTACTGAATACAAATGAACTGAATATTGTAACTATGATTCTTGCTTGACAACTGTTTGTATATGTACTTTTATTAAGTTAAAGTTAAAAACTTCCTTTTTAATGAGACGTAAAAGGGGAGTTGATGAGGGATGTCCTTCTGTATATTTGTTGCTTTTATTGGTTAATGAATAAAGCTGCTTTGGTTTGGCCTGCAGCAGGGCAGAATATAGCCAAAGTTGGGGAGAGAGAGGGGGGAGGGAGAGGGAGAGGGAGAGAGGGCAGAGTCAAAGAGATGCCATGTAGCTGCCAACGGAGACAGACGCCAGAACTTTACCTGGTAAGCTACAGCCTTGTGACAATACACAGAATAACAGAAATGGGTTAATTTAAAATGTAAGAGTTAGTTAATAAGAAGCTTGAGCTAATAGGCCAAGTGATGTTGTAATTAATATAGTTTCTGTGTGATTATTTGGGTCTGAGCAGCTGGGAAATGAAAGAGCAGTATCAGCCTACAAATATATAATATAATTAACTTGTTTTCTATAACACATATTCCAGGGGATCAAATGAATCTATATTTCAAATTCTTTGGTTTTAAGAATGGAAGGAAAAGCAAGTTGACAATTGGTATTATATTTGTCTTATTTTCTTTTATAAAGAAAAAAATGATAATATCATTTGGACCTCAATGATACACTGATTTTTCCAAAAGATATGAAAAACCCTAAATTCAGTGATATCTTTGATAGTTAAATGTAAACTCATAACTATTTTACTAATTTTCTAATATTCCCCTGTACTCAAACATTTGTGCTATTGGTCTAATTCTAATTTCAGTTTTCTTCCAAGGAAGACCATTTGCTCTCAAAACCAAGGATATTAATATTTTAAAAGTCACTGGATACTGTACATATAAAGTAGGTAGGTATCTCCAGGGTATCAAGAGCATCTGAGGCTGGCTTTTGATTACTGGTTTGTGTTAATCAGACAAAGGCACTCACTCATACAGAGAATGAGAAAGCACAGCAAAATGAGAACAAAAGCCAAACACATGGCATTCTTTTCAGCAAACCACTAGTTCACAGCTAAGAATGTATGAGAGTCAGACTGCTATCATTTGCAAATGCAAAAGCACTTCAGTAAGATCTCTTAGGTATACTCAAGAACTGTCCTTCCAAATGCAATTTGTATTTGGCTGCTGTGTATGTTGATATAAAAAGAACACCATGGACTGAAGTCTCCTTCCCTTGACAAAGGGACTCAAACTCATTAATTGAAAGGAAAAAAAAGGACAGAAAACTAAAATCAAAAACAGCTGTTTGGCCCCGAAGAGAAAACAATGCCCCTGTGACAAATTTATAATCAAGAGAAAATCAGGTCCCAAAAAAAGAAATAAAATGAAGGCAGAAAATGGAATTGTTAAAGTTATAAAATACTTTGTGCAACAAAGAGAAAGACAAATGTTTCCAAAGAACCATATTCCATAGTAACTTTTTAAATCAAATAAAGTAAAAAGAAAAAATTAAAATATAGGATATATTTAAACATCATTCATTCCTGAATGTTCTTTAAAACTGCCATAAAATTCTATTATAAATGTGTATATTGAACATCACTCAGCACTGTCTTAAGTCTATCCTCTCATACTTTGACTATAGAGACATCAGGTATGTCCTATAACATGACATAAATATTTCTGGGATATTAGGAAATTAAATGGCATAAACAATGTGTATTTAAAGTAGATATCTTACTTTTTTTTAGAAACTACACTGAAATAAAAGCAAGCAAAGAAATTCTAATCAGAGCTGATAATAAAGTTTGATTGACTCAGAACAACCTACTATCTTAGCATAAGCCCTTGCCTCAGTTGTTTGTAATCTATGTTATTAGCTAAATAGTTGCAAGTGCTAAAGGTCTCCCTAATGTAGTGATTCAAATGGATGTCAAGATTTGAAAATGACTTAACAGTCTCAAAATATAAATTCAGTACCTTTATAAAATCTCAATACACAGTGTTAACTTTTAAGTCAAAAATTATTTCAAATGCTTTTAACATTGACTCAGTTTAGTTGTGTTGGAAAGAGAATTAAACCTTAAAAGTACTGATTATTTCCTTGTTGTTTCCTACAGATATATCTGCAGTTATCACCTGGTGTTTCACCCCTTCCTGTCATACACCTTACTCTTAACCTGCTACAACTAGAAATGGTTCTGAATGTTAGGCTTCATGCTCAACAAAACAGAAATTTTGTCAAACTATGACATTAGAGTTGTAGCATGACGCATACAATGAGAATGGACTCCACAAAGTTATCTTATGACCACTATACAGGCACTCTGGCATGTCCAGTACAGCCCATTAACACGCAAATAATAGTTTTTAAAATTTAAATAGAACTCTAATTTGTGGAGATAAGCATTTAGTTACATTTAGATAATCATTAAGTTATAATAAACCAACACTTTGAATTGTATCAAGGGACTCACAAATACACAGAAACCCACAGATAAGACCCTCTATTTTTCTGTAATATTAGAAGTACGGATGAGCGGAATGAATGGTAGAGTAACAGAAAATCATATTTCAAAATTTCTTTGCTATTCCCAATGGCAATAAAAGATTTTTGTGAACAATGACAGCAATACAAAATAGTTATATAGCCAACGTTTAGCATGCTGTACTAAAAACAGAATGAGAAAGAATAAATGTGACCACATCCCAGATTAATGAAAAAGTGGAACTGCAGATGTTATGGATCCCAACCAGAAGAGGCCACATTCCAAGTAAGAAAACTCTCTGGTGGCCAGAACTGTTGAACACATGTCCTGAAACCAACAGACACGAAAGCTGACAAAACTCTGGCATGTTGATAGGGACAAAACTAATTTCCAAAATGAAAACTCTGATTTCTTTGCTTGCTTTATCTGAATTTAAAATTATTCATCACAGAATTTCTTGATTTTGCTAAGAAAAATAAGTAATTTTATAGAGTTGAAATAAATTGGTTTTCTTTCATGATTTTAATAATTTTATGATCATAAAGAAAAATAAGGGGAAAGATTTCTAGGGGCTTCTCTAGATGATACAGTCACAGAAGTTTCACCTAGCTGAAGAGCTCAAAATATTATAAGGTGGGGAGAGGGACCACCGACATTCCCCAACTCCCACCCCACCCGCACACTTCCTGCTCTTCCTGCAGGGGTTATTCTCCCCGGATACTGCCTCTCTCTTCCTGTCCCCTCCCAGCTTGCACCCAGAACCACCCCTTATCCTCCCCTCTTTGGGGCCACAAAATCCCACAGCTCAGCCTGTTCGGGCGCCAGGGACCTGGAATTGAGTGCACCCAGGCTGGTGGGAGGTCCCCTCCTTCATTAGCCTGCTGCCTGCAGCAAGGTAGGCCCTTTGTCAGTGAGCTGCTTGGCCTGCAAGGGGACCTGAGAGTCTGCCAGAGAATCCATCATTCATTGGGGTGAGTGAATTGAATTCATTGGGGTGAATTGAACTTCTAAAAGAAGACCCAAAGGGGATTATTTATAGGAAGAAATGGGCAGGCGCCAATGCAAGAATTCCTCCAACAATTTGAAAAACAACATGAAAGCACCAGAACCCAGCGAACTTATAACAGGAGGACTTGAACACACTAATCAAGAAGAAGTAGAAAAAATTGACTTTATGAAAGTAATAGAGTCCCTTAAACAGGAGGTGAAAAACTCCCTTAAGGAAATGGACGAGAAGAATAACAAAAAGTTTGAAGAATTGAGTAAATCCGTAAATGATATCCTAGGAAACCAAGAAAAAACAAACAGATAAAGGAAACAGTGCGAGACTTGAAAACTGAAATGGAGGCAAGGAAGAAAACACAACCTGAGGGCCAGCTGGATATGGAAAATCTATGTAAACGAACAGAGACTACAGAAACAAGTGTAACCAACAGAATACAAGAGATAGAAGAAAGAATCTCAGATTCTGAAGATACAATAGAGAAAATAAACGCACTGATCAAGGAAAACAGCAAATCCAACAAATTCTCATCACAAAACATTCAGGAAATCTGGGACACAATAAAAAGACCAAACCTAAGAATAATAGGCGTAGAAGAAGGAGAAGAAATACAGCTCAATGGCCCAGAAAATATATTTAATAAAATTATAGAAGAAAACTTCCCAAACCTAAAGAAAGATATTCCTATTAAGGTTCAAGAAGCTTACAGAACACCAAATAGACTGGATCAAAAAAAAAAAATCCCCTCGCCATATTATAATCAAAACACAAAACATACAGAATAAAGAAAAAATATTAGAGCTGCAAAGGAAAAAGGTCAAGTAACATATAAAGGTAAACCTATCAGACTAACACCTGACTTCTCTATGGAAACCATGAAAGCCAGAAGGTCCTGGATAGATGTTTTGCAGAAACTAAGAGACCATGGATGCAAGCCCAGATTACTATACCCAGCCAAGCTTTCATTCACTATAAATGGAGAAAACAAAATATTCCAGGATAAAAATAAATTTAAACAATACATGGCCACAAATCCAGCCTTACAGAAAGTAATAGAAGGAAATTCACAAACAAAGGAGTCCAGCATTACCCAAAATAACTCAGACATCTAGCGACCCTTCACCAGCACATCGCAAAGAAAGGAAACACACAATCTCTACTACCAAATAAAAAATGACAACCGGAGTTAACATCCACTGGTCATTAATATCACTTAATATCAATGGACTCAATTCACCTATAAAAAGGCACAGGCTAAGAGATTGGATACGAAAACAGGATCCAACATTCTGCTGTTTACAAGAAACACACCTCAACCACAAAGACAGACATCTACTCAGAGTAAAGGGTTGGGAAAAGGTTTATCAAGCAAATGGACCTAAGATACAAGCCGGTGTGGCCATATTAATTTCTAACAAAGTTGACTTCAAACTAAAATCAATCAGAAGAGATGGAAAGGGACACTTTATACTCATTACAGGAAAAATCTATCAGAATGAAGTCTCAATCCTGAATATCTATGCCCCTAATATAAAAGCACCCACTTATATAAAAGAAACATTACTAGAACTCAAGACAGCCATCAAACCAAACACACTGATAGTGGGAGACTTCAACACTCCTCTTTCACCAATGGACAGGTCAATTCGACAGAAACCTAACAGAGAATTAAGAGACTTAATAGAGGTAATGAACCAAATGGACTTAACAGACATCTATAGAACATTCCACCCAAACAGGAAAGAATATACCTTCTTCTCTGCGGCTCATGGAACCTTTTCGAAAATTGACCACATACTCGGTAACAAAGCAAACTTCCACAGTTACAAAAACATATTAGTAACCACCTGCATCTTATCGGATCACCATGGATTAAAATTAGAATTCAACAACAATGCTACCTCCAGAAAGCCTACAAACTCATGGAAACTGAAGAGTCAACTACTGAACCACAGCTGGGTCAAGGAAGAAATAAAGAAAGAAATGAAAGTCTTTCTTGAATTTAATGAAAATAAAGACACAACATACTCAAACTTATGGGACACTATGAAAGCAGTGCTAAGAGGAAAATTCATAGCACTAAGTGCCCACTTTAAAAAAAAAAAGGAGAAAGCACACACTGGAGACTTAACAGCACACCTGAAAGCTTTAGAAAAGAAAGAAGCACACTCACCTAGGAGGAGTAGAAGACTGGAAATTATCAAACTGAGGGCAGAAATCAACAAAATAGAAACACAGAAAACAATCCAAAGAATCAATGAAACAAAAAGCTGGTTCTTGGAGAAAATCAACAAGATTGACAAACCCCTAGCCAAACTAATCAAACGGCAGAGAGAGAACACACAAATTAATAAGATCAGAAATGATAAAGGGGACATAACCACAGACACAGAGGAAATTCAGAGAATCATTAGATCTTACTACAAAAGCCTATATGCCACAAAATTGGAAAATGTAAAAGAAATGGACACTTTTTTAGATAAGTACCATATACCAAAGTTAAACCAAGACCAGGTAAATGCTCTAAATCGACCTGTTAGTCACGAAGAATTGGAAACTGTTATCAGAAACCTCCCTACCAAAAAGAGCCCAGGACCTGATGGGTTCAATGCAGAATTCTACCAGAACTTCTGAGAAGACCTAATACCTATACTCCTTAAGGTATTTCATAATATAGAAACAGAACAGTTATTGCCAAATTCCTTTTATGAAGCTACAATTACCCTGATACCTAAACCACACAAAGACCCCACCAAGAAAGAGAATTACAGGCCAATCTCACTCATGAACATCGATGCAAAAATTTTCAATAAAATACTGGCAAACAGAATCCAAGAACACATTAGAAAAACTATCCACTATGATCAAGTAGGCTTCAGCCCAGAGATGCAGAGCTGGTTCAACATATGAAAATCTATCAATGTAATCCATCACATAAATAAACTGAAGGATAAAAACCATATGATCATCTCATTCGATGCAGAAAAAGCATTTGACAAAATTCAGCACCCCTTTATGATAAAGGTCTTGGAGAGATTAGAGATACAGGGGTCATTCCTAAATATAATAAAGGCTATTTACAGCAAGCCGACAGCTAACATCAAATTAAATGGAGAGAAACTCAAGGCCATCCCACTAAATTCAGGAACGCGACAAGGCTGTCCACTCTCTCCTTATCTCTTCAATATAGTGCTTGAAGTTCTAGCAATAGCAATAAGACAAAACAAGGGGATCAAGGGGATTCGAATTGGAAAGGAAGAAGTTAAACTTTCATTATTTGCTGATGATATGATAGTGTACATAAGCGACCCGAAAAACTCCACCAAAGAACTCCTACAGCTGATAAACTCCTTTAGTAGCGTGGCAGGATACAAGATCAACTCCAAAAAATCAGTCGCCCTCCTATATACAAAGGATAAGGAAGCAGAGAAAGAAATCAGAGAAGTGTCACCTTTCACGATAGCCACAAATAGCATAAAATATCTTGGGGTAACTCTAACCAAGGAAGTGAAAGACCTATTTGACAAGAACTTTAAGTCTTTGAAGAAAGAAATTGAAGAGGATACCAGAAAATGGAAGGATCTCCCTTGCTCTTGGATTGGGAGGATCAACATAGTAAAAATGGCAATACTACCAAAGGCAATCTATAGATTTAATGCAATCCCCTTAAAGATCCCATCAAAATTCTTCACAGATCTTGAGAGGACAATAATCAACTTTATATGGAAGAACAAGAAACCCAGGATAGCCAAAACAATCTTATACAATAAAGGAACTTCTGGAGGGATTACCATCCCTGACTTCAAACTCTATTACAGAGCTACAGTATTGAAAACAGCTTGGTATTGGCATAAAAACAGAGAAGTCGACCAATGGAATCGAATAGAAGACCCAGATCTTAACCCACAAACTTATGAACACCTGATTTTTGATAAAGGAGCTAAAAGCACACAATAGAAGAAAGAAAGCATCTTCAACAAATGGTGCTGGCATAACTGGGTGTCAACCTGTAGAAGAATGAAAGTAGATCCGTGTCTATCACCATGCACAAAACTCAAGTCCAAATGGATTAAAGACCTCAATATCAATCTGAACACACTGAACCTGTTAGAGGAGAAAGTGGGAAGTACTCTACAACATTTGGGCACAGGAGACTGCTTCCTACGTATAGCCCCAGCAGCACAGACATTAAGGGCATCATTGAATAAATGGGACCTCCTGAAGCTGAGCAGCTTCTGTAAAGCAAAGGACACTGTCACTAAGACAAAAAGGCAGCCTACTGACTGGGAAAAGATCTTCACCAACCCCGCAACAGACAAAGGTCTGATCTCCAAAATATATAAGGAACTCAAGAGACTAGACTTTAAAATGCTAATGAACCCAATTAAAAAATGGGGCACTGAACTGAACAGAGAATTCTCAACAGAAGTTCGAATGGCCAAAAGACACTTAAGGGCATGCTCAACCTCCTTAGCAATCAGGGAAATGCAAATCAAAACAACGCTGAGATACCATCTTACACCTGTCAGAATGGCTAAAATCAAAAACACCAATGATAGTCTTTGCTGGAGAGGATGTGGAGTAAGGGGTACACTCATCCATTGCTGGTGGGAATGCAAACTTGTGCAACCACTTTGGAAAGCAGTGTGGAGGTTTCTCAGGAAATTCGGGATCAACCTACCCCAGGACCCAGCAATCCCACTCTTGGGAATTTACCCAAGAGATGCCCAATCATATTACAAAAGCATTTGTTCAACTATGTTTATAGCAGCATTATTTGTAATAGCCAGAACCTGGAAACAACCTAGATGCCCTTCAGTGGAAGAATGGATGAAGAAAGTGTGGAATATATACATATTAGAGTACTACTCGGCGGTAAAAAACAATGACATCTTGAATTTTGCATGCAAATGGATGGAAATAGAAAACACCATCCTGAGTGAGGTAACCCAGGCCCAAAAAGATGAACATGGGATGTACTCACTCATAATTGGTTTCTAGCCATAAATAAAGGACATCGAGCCTATAATTCGTAAAAAATCCTAGAGAAGCTATATAAGAAGGTGAACCCAAAGAAAAACATATAGTTATCCTCCTGGATACTGGAAGTAGACAAGATTGCCGGACAAAAAATGGGAACATGGGGATTGGAGTGATGATGGCTCAGCCATTAAGAGTATTTGCTGTGGGAACAGGACTTATACCGGGAGCATGAACTGGTTTTTTGAAGCCCATTCCATATAGTGAAATACCTTACTCAGTCTTGATATTGGGGGGAGGGAGGACAGGGAAGGCTTGGTCCTTCCTTAACATGGTATGCCAAACTTTGCTGACTCCCTAAGGGAGGCCTTATCACCTCTGAGTAGTACACTGGAGGAGGAAAGAAGGGAGGGAGTGGAAGAGGGAACTGGGATTGGTATGTAAAATGAAAAAAAAAATTAAATAAAAAAGAGTATTTTCTCTTCTTGCAGAGGTTCTACGTTATTTTACCAGTACCCCTAGAAGATAGCCCACAACTGTATGGAATTTATGATTTCTGAAGGTACCTGAATGAATGTGGTACACATACAAAAACACAGGCACACACATACACATAAAATAAAATTAATTTTAAAAAACCATTCCCACCAGGCATGTTAGTAAATCACTTCACTTGGGAGATTGAAGCAGAAGACTAGTAAGTTCCAGACCTACCTGAGCTATAATGAGATTCTGACTCAGAAAACCAAAAAAAGAAATAAAGAAGTAAAAGATAAAGGAAGAGAAAAGAAAAGGAAGAAAATCTACCATTCCTCCCATAATGGAGTATTTGTTATCATCTCTGCCAGAAAATACCCTGGCCAACGCAGGAAAGCGGAGAACATAATGTTGATCCATCTTGCAATTCTAACTCACACTCATGAATTTCTCATTTTTTAACAGTTGCTTTGATATCAAAGATCTTCATCTGTCTGTCATTTACTCCTTTTTTCTATCATAACAGTAAATTGTTTCCTTTTTGTTCTTTTTTACTGACTTTTATTGAACTCTACATTTTTCTCAAGAAAGAGATTGAGCATAACAGAAAATGGAAAAAACTCATGTTTATGGACTGATACAATTAAATATTTTGAAAATGACAATCCTACCTTTAGAAATTTAAAGCAATCTCAATCAAAAATACTCATAACACTTTTCACATGAACAGAAAAAGAAAATTTTTAAACTTAGCTTGATCTATCACCCCCAGAAAAACCTAGTAGCCAAAACAATTTGAAACAAATGAACAAAATACTGAATAAATTTCCAAACTAGACTGTAAGATAGAATGCAGAGCTGAGGTCATTAAAATTTTTGTCGTACTAACACAAAACAGACATGTAAAAAGTGAATAAAAATAGAATATAAATAGGATATAAAAGCAGAATAAATTAACATGAGTTAATACACAAAACAATAGTCATTTGTTCTTTGACAAATGGGTTATGAACATACATAGAAAATAAGACAATATCTTTAATATATGATACTGGGAAAACTGGAAGCTCATGAGTGGAAGAATTAAATTATAACCACTTCTATCACCCTACACTAGAATTAGCCCCATTTGTATCAAATACCTCAGTTTGAATCCTGAAATGGTACAGCTTCTAAACGAGAAGCTAAGCAGTTATATACACAAATACACGTGGAGAATGCCTTTCTAAAAAGGACTGCTTTTACCTAAGAATTAGGGCTAATAATTTGCAAGTGGGTCTCATAAAATAAAGTTTCAGCTACAGAAAGAATTGAGCAAGGACCTCCCTCCACAGAATGGAAGAAAAACTTTGCTAACTACACTCCAAAATAAGTATGAGTGGGGAGCAACTTAATTCAGAAAGAGTAATTAGTGAATGTTCAGAGCAGATACCCCAGAAAGTAAACTCCATAAATTATAATATAGTTAATGAAGAGTCCCACAAGCAAATCAAACAAACAAACCTCAATGATTAGAGTGAGCAGACACTCTCCAAAGGTGCATGGTAAATGACAATTACAGAGATTGGAAAGACACTGCCTCTCAACGACAGGGGATTCTCTAGAAAAATGCCTCCATGTGACAATACTCCACATTTAACTCTTGCTTGATGAGATGGCATCTATATTCCAGTAAGCAGCTAGGAGTCTGTCTAGCTGTGTACTTTTTTTTAATTCTCCCAACTGATATTAACCTGGACTTCCAGCTTGCTTTCTCAACACATTGCTTCTATTCTTTTTTTTAACTGATTTTATTTATTATTTATTTATTTACTTATTTATTTATTTATTAAAAATTTCCACCTCCTTCCATCCTCCCATTTCCCTCCCACTCTCCCCACTCCCCCTTCCCCTCACTCTGCAGACATAAGAGAAGTCAGGGTGCCCTGCCTTGTGGGAAGTGCAAGGCCCCTACCTCCATCAATGTCTAGGAAGGTGTGCATCCAAACAGACTAGGCTCCCAAAATGCCAGTACATGAAGTAGAATCAAAATCCAGTGTTATCATTGGCTTCTCAGTCTGTCCTCATTGTCAGCCAAATTCAGAGAGTTCGGTTTGATCACATGCTCCATCAATCCCAGTCCAGCTGGCCTTGGTGAGCTCCTATTAGATCAGTCCCACCGTCTCAGTGGGTGGACGCAACCCTCGCGGTCCTGACTTCCTTGCTCATGTTCTCCCACCCTCTGCTCTTCATCTGGGCCTTGAGAGTTCAGTCCAGTGCTCCAATGTTGGTCTCTGTCTCCATCCATCACCAAATGAAGGTTATGTTGATATGCAAGATATTCAACAGTGTGGCTATGGGAGAAGGCCAGTTCAGGCACCCTCTCCTCTGCTATCCAAAGACCTAGCTGGGGAAATCTCCTTGGACACCTGGAAACCCCTCTAGAGACAAGTCTCTTGCCAACCTCAATTGGCTCCCTTAATTAAGATATCGTCTTCCCTGCTCCCATATTCACCCTTCCTCCATCTCAACCATCCCATTCCCACAAACTCTCCCCAATCCTCCCCTTCTCTCTTCTCTTTCCCCATCTCCTATTCCCCCCAACCAAACTTCACCCCCCTGCTCCCAACTTTTGCCTGGCAATCTTATCTACTTCCAATATCCAGGAGAATAACTATGTGTTTTTCTTTGGGTTCGCCTTCTTATTTAGCTTCTATAGGATCACAAACTATAGGCTCAATGTCTTTTTTATGGCTAGAATCCACTTATGAGTGAGTACATACGATATTCCTCTTTTTGGTTTTGGGTTATCTCACTCAGTAAAGTGTTTTCTATTTCCGTCCATTTACATGCAAAATTCAAAATGTCATTGTTTTTTTACTGCTGAGTAGAACTCTAAGTCTATATGTGCCACACCTTTTTTATCCATTCTTCTACTGAGGGGCACCTAGGTTGTTTACAGATTCTGGCTATTACAAATAGTGCTGCTATGAACATAGTTGAACAAATTCTTTTGTCGTATGACTGGGCATCTCTTGGGTATATTCCCAAGAGTGGAATTGCTGGATCCTGAGGTAGGTTGACTCCCAGTTTCCTGAGAAATTGCCACATTGATTTCCAAAGTGGTTACACAAATTTACATTCCCACCAGCAATTGAAGAGTGTTCCTCTGACTCCACATCCTCTCCAGCATAGGCTATCATTGGTGTTTTTGATTTCAGACATTCTGACAGATGTGAGATGGTATCTTAAAGTTGTTTTGATTTGCATTTCCCTGATCGCTAAGCAGGTTGAGCATGACCGTAAGTGTCTTTTGGACTTCTTTTTTTAAGATTTATTATGTATACAACATTCTGCCTCCGTGTATGCCCGCTCGCCAGAGGAGGGTGCCAGATCTCAGTACAGATGGTTGTGAGCCACAATGTGGTTGCTGGAAATTGAACTTAGGACCTCTGGAAGAGCAGTCAGTGCTCTTAACCTCTGAGCCATCTCTCCAGCCCCACATCTGAACTTTTTCTGTTGAGAATTCTCTGTTCAGTTTAGTACCTCATTTTTAAATTGAGTTAATTAGTTTTAATGTCTAGTTTCTTGAGTTCTTTATATATTTTGGAGATCAGACCTTTGTCTGATGCGGGGTTGGTGAAGAGCTTCTCCCAATCAGTAGGCTGCCTTTTTGTCTTAATGACAGTGTCCTTTGCATTACAGAAGCTTCTCAGTTTCAGGTGGTCCCATTTATTCATTGTTGCTCTTATTGTCTGTGCTACTGGGGTTATACGTAGGAAGTGGTCTCCTGTTCCCATGTGTTGCAGACTACTTCCCACTTTCTGTTCTATTAGGTTCAGTGTGGTCAGATTGATATTGGTCTTTAATCCATTTGGACTTGAGTTTTTTGCATGGTGATACGATATGGATCTATTTTCATTCTTCTACAGGTTGACATCCAGTTATGCCAGCACCATTTGTTAAAGATGCTTTCTTCCACTGTGTAATTTTAGCTCCTTTGTCGAAAATCAAGGGTTCATAGGTTTGTGGGTTAATATCTGGGTCTTCAATTTGATTCCATTGGTCAACTTCTCTGTTTTATGCCAATACCAAGCTGTTTTCATTACTGAAGCTCTGTAATAGAGTTTGAAGTCAGGGATGGTAATGCCTCTGGAAATACTTTTATTGTATAGGATTGTTTTGGCAATCCTAGGATTTTTTTCCATATAAAGTTGATTATTGTTATCTCAAGGTCTGTAAAGAATTCCTTTGGGATTTTGATGGGGATTGCATTGAATTTATAGATTGCTTTTGGTAGAATTGCCATTTTTACTATGTTGATGCTCCCAATCCAAGAGCATGGGAGATCCTTCCATTTTCTGGTATCCTCTTCAATTTCTTTCTTCAAAGACTTAAAGTTCTTGTCAAATAGAACTTTCACTTCCTTGGTTAGAGTTACCACAATATACTTTATGCTATTTGTGGCTTTCGTGAAAGGTGAAGCTTCTCTGATTACCCTCTCTGCTTCTTTATCCTTTGTGTATAGGAGGGCAACTGATTTTTTTTGGAACTGATCTTGTATCCTTCAACATTACTAAATCTGCTGTAGGAGTTCTTTGGTAGTTTTGGGGGTCGCATATATACACTATCATATCATCTGCAACTAACAAAAGTTTGACTTCTTCCTTTCCAGTTCAAATCCCTTTGATCTCCTTTTGTTGTCTTATTGCTATTGCTAGACCTTCAAGCACTATATTGAAGAGGTATGGAGAGAGTGGACAGCCTTCTCTTGTTCCTGATTTTAGTGGAATGGTTTTGAGTTTCTCTCCATTTAATTTGATGTTAGCTATCAGCTTGCTGTATATAGCTTTTATATTTAGGTATAAACTTGTATCCCTAATCTCTCCAAGACATTTATCATAAAGGGGTGCTGAATTTTGTTCAATGCTTTTTCAACATCTAATGAAATAATTATATGGATTTTTCTTTATTTATATGATGATTACATTTTTAGATTGGCTTATGTTGAACCAGCCCTGCATCTCTGGGATGAAGCCTACTTGATCATAATGTATAATTTTTTGATATGTTCTTGGATTCGGTTTGCCAGAATTTTACTGAGAATTTTTGTGTCGATGTTCATGAGTGAGATTGGCCTGTAATTCTCTTGCTTGAGTCTTTTTGTGGTTTTGGTATCAGGGTAACGGTAGCTTTATGAAAGTTGTTTTGGTGATGACTCGTCTGTTTCTATTTTGTGAAATACATCAAGGAGTTTCAGTATTAGCTCTTCATGGAAGTTCTGGTAGAATTCTGCATTGAAACCATCCGATCCTGGGCTTTGTTTGGTAGGGAGGTTTTTGATGACAGCTTCTATTTCCTCACAACTTACAGGTCTATTTAAATTGTTCACCTGGTCTTGACTTAATTTTGGTATATGCTACTTATTTTAAAATGTCCATTTCTTTTACATTTTCCAATTTTGTGGCATATAGACTTTTGTAGTATGACCTAATGATTCTCTGAAATTCCTCTGTGTCTGTGGTTATGTCCCACTTTTCATTTCTGATCTTATTAATCTGCATGTTCTCTCTCTGCCGTTTGATTAGTTTGGGTAGGGGTTTCTCAATCTTGTTGATTTTCTCCAAGAACCAGATTTTGCTTTGTTGATTCTTTGGATTGTTTTCTGTGTTTCTATCTTGTTGATTTCAGGCCTCAGTTTGATTATTTCCAGTCTTCTACTCCTCCTTGGTGAGTCTGCTTTTTTTTTCTAGAGCTTTCAGGTGTGATGTTAAGTCTCTAATGTGTGCTTTCTCTGTTTTCTTTGTGTCGGCATTTAGTGCTATGAACTTTCCCCTTAGCACTGCTTTCATAGTGTCCCATAGGTTTGGGTATGTTGTGTCTTTATTTTCATTGAATTCAAGGAAGACTTTAATTTCTTTATTCCTTGACCCAGGGGTGGTTCAGTAGTTGACTCTTCAGTTTCCATGAGTTTGTCGGCTTTCTGGTGGTAGAACTGCTATTGAATTCAAACTTTATTCCATGGTGATCCGATAGTACACAGATGGTTACTACAATTTCTTTGTATCTGTGGATGTTTGCTTTGTTACCAATTATGTGATCAAGTTTTGAGAAGGTTCCATGAGATGCTGAGAAGAAGGTATATTCTTTTCTGTTTAGGTGGAATGTTCTATAGATGTCTGTTAAGTCCATTTGGTTCATTACATCCATTTGTTCTCTTATTTCTCTGTTAAGTTTCTGTCTGGTTGACCTGTCCATTGATGAGAGAGGAATGATGAAATCTCCTACTATTAGAGTGTGGGGTGTGATGTATGCTTTGAGTTCTAGTAATGTTTCTTTTACATATGTGGGTGCTTTTATATTAGGGGTAGAGATATTCAGGATTGAGACTTCCTCCTGATGAATTGTTCCTGTTATGAGAAGAAAGTGTCCTTCTCCATCTCTTCTGATTGATTTTAGTTTAAAATCAATTTTGTTAAATATTAGTATAGCCACACCCACTTGGTTCTTTGGTCCATTTGATTGGAAAACCTTTTCTCAACCCTTTACTCTGAGGTAGTGTCTGTCTTTGAGGTTGAGGTGTTTCTTGCAAGCAGTGGAATGTTGGATCCTGTTTTCGTATCCATTCTCTTAACCTGTGCCTTTTTATAGGTGAATTGAGTCCATTGATAGTAAGTGATATTAATGACCAGTGGTTGTTAAGTCGGTTATTTTTTTCTGGTGGGAGTGTTTGTGTGTTTCTCTTCTTTGAGTTGTGCTGGTGGATGGTTGTTAGATGCTTGTATTATTATGGGTGTTGTTGGCTTCCTTGGTTTGTGGTTTTCCTTCTAGTATTTTCTGTAAGGCTGGGTTTGTGGCTATGTATTGTTTAAATCTGTTTTTGTCCTGGAATATCTTGTTTTCTCCATTGATGGTAAAAGCAAGCTTTGCTGGATATAGTAGTCTGGGCTTGCATCCGTGGCCTCTTAGTGTCTACAGCACATCTACCCAAGACCTTCTGGCTTTCATGGTTTCCATTGAGAAGTCAGGTGTAATTCTGATAGGTTTCCCTTTATATGTTACTTGACCTTTTTCCTTTGCAGCTCTTAATATTTGTTCTTTATTCTGTATGTTTTGTGTTTTGATTATTATATGGTGAGAAAATGCTTTTTTTGATCCAGTCTATTTGGTGTTCTGTATGCTTCTTGTATCTTCATAAGAATATCCTCCTTTAGGTTGGGAAAGTTTTCTTCCATAATTTTGTTGAATATACTTTCTGGGTTTTTGAGCTGTAATTACCCAGATTTTCCATATCCAGCCTTCCCTTGGTTTGTACTTTCTTCATTTCCTACATTTCATTTTTCAAGTCTTGAACTGTTTCCATTACCTGTTTGATTGCTTTATCTTGGTTTTCTTGGGTATCTTTGAGATCATTATCTGCTACCTTTTTGTTTGTCTTCTCCATTTCTTTATAGCAGTTTTTCACATCCTGTTTAAGGTCCTCTAATATTTTCATGATGTTACTTTTAAAGTCGATTTCTTCTACTTCTTCTGGAATAGGGTGTAAAAGTCTTCTTGTTGCATAATCCCTGGAATCTGGTGTTGTAATGTCACATTTCAGGTTGTTGGTGGAATTCTTGCATTGGTGCCTGCCCATCTCTTCCTTCAAATGCAGCCAGGAGAGTCTTGGCATCTTGGTTCAGTCTATACTGTGACTGACTCTGGGTGGATCTCCTCAGTTCAGGAGCAGGAACTGTTACCCTCTGGGTGGATAGCCTAAGTGCAGGACACTGTTCCTGGGCCAAGGACCTCACAGACAATAGGGCAGGCTTGTGGAAGGCAGGGTCATATGGAATGAAGAAGCCCCTGCAGCAGGAGCTGAAGGGGCCCTGTGCTTTTTTCCTGGACATTCCTCCCAGCCCCGGGATGGCACCCACTCACCGGTCTGAATGGTTGTTCTCAGCACAGGTTCAAGACTCTTAGAGGTCCGAGGACCCCACAGACAAAAGGGTGAACTTTGAACTTGGGGGGAGGGTTGTGTGGAAAGAAGAAGCCCCTGCAGCAGGAGCTGGAGGTCCCCTGCACTCCCCTCTGGCCAGACGGGCACACACTCACCCCTCTGGGTGGATAGCCTCAGTCAAATTTTTTCTCCTTTTAGTGATCAGAACACTAGATACATTTTCACAAATTTGAGTGAAGTTTGCATAAAACCACATTTGGCTCGCCCCTTTTTCTTAAGATGGGCTGGCCTCTGTGTACTTATGGTGAGGCGGCATCTTTGTCACCCACATGTTCAGGTGACCAAAATCCCTATAGAGGATGAGAAGTTGGGATATGGCCCTTATTGAGTGGTAATAACTTCTGTAGTCTGCAAGAGAACTTGGGAGGTGAAGGTTTTCAGCAGGACACTACCATTCCAAACGCTGAAGGCTATTAAAAAATGCAGGGCAGGGGTGTTACAGCTATTTGCTGATGAGGAGGGTCTTTGTTGTAGGGGGTAGTGTTGTAAGGAGGAGGGCCCACTTGTTTGTCCTGGCTGCCCTGCTTGCTTAGCCCTGAAATAACCACACAGAAACTCTATTAATTAAATTACTGCTTGGCTTATTAGCTCTAGCCTCTTATTGGCTAACTTTCACATCTTGATTTCACATCTAACCTATTTCTATTAGTCTGCATATCGCAACATGGCAGTGGCTTACCTGGAAAGATTCAGCATGTCTGACTCTGGTGGCTCCATGGTGGCTCTCTCCTACTCTGCCTTTCTTCCTCCCAGCATTCAGCATTCTGTCCCCCCTCCAACCTAAGTTCTGCCCTATCAACTAGGCCAAGGCAGTTTCTTTATTAACTAATGAAAGTAACACAAAGACAGAAGGACCTCCTACACCAGGGTAGCTCTGGGTAATTGAAGAGGGAGTCCTCTGGTCATGTAGTAGAGGGATAGTCTTAAGTTAATAAACTAAAATGGATCAGGCAATTGCCATCCTGTATTTCTGAATATGCTTGAAATATAATTATTAGAGAGCTGAAGCAGACGATTTGCTTATACAGTAAAACTGAGTTTTTCTGGGAAGCTTGGAGCAGGGAGAGGAATGGAGAGAGGAGTGCCAGAGTGGATCAGTGAGAGAAAGTAGGCATAGAGTTGATTCAGGGTGACAATGACTGGTCTCATTGCTGAAAATGTTGCACCAAAATAAGCAAAAAGAAATAGCAGAGTTCTACAGAACATCAAAAGGAGGGAACAGAAGAAGACAGTGGATGAATGTAAAGAATTGCATATGGCCTGGAGTGAAAGGGATGAAGGGCCTGTTTAACCAGTTTCTTGACAGCATCTGAAAGGCCTTTTGCAGATGTGTCAGGAACAAATGAAGCTATTGTAGGGTGAGAGTATTTGGGAGAACTTTTGTGGAAATTTTTGTTTGGGTGAGGCTTAGTATGTAAAACATTTAAATACTGGTTTAAAGCATAAGTATGAGAATAATAAGGGAGAAAGGAGTGAACAAGGGAAAGAACCAGAATGGGAAGGAACCAGAAACCCATGCATAGGAGAAGACATGTGACTGAATTATTTTATGGCCCCAGTCTCTAGATAGCATCTGAAACCAGTTAGGATTTGTTGGTGAGGGATCAGTACTGTTCACAGAGGAGTGCTCAAATCACATCCTTAGCAGTATTTGGACCTACTCCTTTTCAATTTTAGATTACTTCACCCATCAAGGAGTTGAGCTGGTCCTTGCTAGGATGATCTGAGCTGGTGAGACAGAGAGGTTAACTGATGCAAAGATGATTTCAGTCCTCTGTTTTAGTTCTGAGTAACAAAAACAATATCCAGAGTGGCAAGAAGAGGGATCACTTAAATGGCCCATTAGTTTCCCTTGAGATATCACCTGAATTGTGTTTAAGGTCCTAGAGGTGTTGATCTCTCAGTAACTGCTTCAAGGCTGCCAGAAGGGCAATAAGGGAAGTGGTGGTTAAACTGTCTCAGAAGAGGGTCCATCCAAGGGGCCATGATAAACTTAACAGTTGACAAAGATCCAAAATACAAGTCAAAAGGTAATAACTGTACAACTTTGTGGGGAAATGAGACAAAGTTACATGAACAAATCTTTTACGTCAAGACTAACATGAGTTAAATGCAATTGTACAACTGTCTGAACCATAGACTAGAGTTCTAAAGAAGGATAAGGTAACTGAGTTTAGCTGTTTACATATGATTCCTGTATAAGGAATAAGCCCCTAGAAACTTTGTAAAATATGTCAGTTAATGTCAGCATCTAGCAAGTGAATCTGAACAGAAAGTGTCTAAGTGATATTCCTTGCTTTTAAATAAAGTGAACTTTGTATATTTGTTTTAAATATTAACAATTCCAGCTATTATTTAATGAACAAAAGCAGAGTATCTTAAGAAAAACAAAATTTTTGGACATAAACATGTTGAGGTGAAATTTTAAAGATTGGAAATATTACCTTAAATGACTATATATATATATATATATATATATAATTTGAAAATATGACAATACATGTTTCATACATGAAATTGTCATACCTATATTCTAGTGTTGTATAGTAGATATATTTTTATTTCATTGGACTGTGAAGAGAAACAACTTAATTCTAAGTTGTATTTACCGGAAAGTAATGATTTTTAATTTTCAATTTAAAACTATACTCCTATGAAGTATTTGCCTTGTCAAGAATAAATGATTCACTTTACGAAGTTTCCTCAAATTAAATATGTTAACAGAACCTTTAAAAAAATCTCAACTTTTTCATTCTATACACTAAACCAGAACACAAAGATGAAAGCAGTCAGTCATGTCAAATCTGTAACAAATAATTTACATTTAATATGGACTAAATTAACAGACTAAACCCAACTCTTTATTCCTTTTACTGATGAATAGATAAGTCTCTAGGCCACCACATACTGAAAGCAGTAAGCATGTTTCTTAACATCATTTTATTTTAAAACAGACTGGTTATTTAGAGACATATTTTATAAAGAAAGATTAACAAATTAATTAAGTTTTAGTAAATATTGGCTTTTTCATTTCTTAGAAAATATCCACAAGCTTTACTGCCAAAACCTGCATACTTCTTGTGGGCTTCGAGGTAAGAGTGCAGGTATTTATTTGCCCTGAAGACACTATCTGGGTAAAGACTAAATTGTATTCTCAAAGTACCACAGGTGATCCCAGGTTGGAGAGAATCTCTTTAATCTGAGACATCTCCTCCTGAAGAATCTAAATGCTTTGAACATCACTTAATAAAATCATTTGTTGACTCTACAGATAGAAAATCAAAGACACTGCTTGGATATTATCAATAACTTCCCAAAGCTGTGAGTTTGATGACAAAGTATCTGGCATTCTCCTTTAATGACAGAGCATGAGTGTTTAGGGTACAGACCCTGAAACTGCTTTTGCTAAGAGGAATAACTGAATGCCAGGGTAAAGGGCATGGCCAATTGAATTAGCATGCAGATCCTGTACCAATCAGGTGATAGGCTTATGTACAAGGATCCCATGGTCACAGTATCCTCATATGTCAGTGTGGGAGAAGTTGAGAACAGAGTAATTACTATTTATCTCATTGTTGATACATTTAGGATGTGGGAACAGACTCTGAGATCCTTCTTTGGACAAGAGAATCCATCTCCCTATCATGTGAGACATAAGGAGTTATTCATCTTATCTGTAGACAAAGAGCTCTTTTTTTCTGGTTTAGCATACATGGTCAGGTCAGGTCTGCAGAGCCAGAGACAGTAGCATCAGACCTCTGCAAGGTCTTATTTCCCATGCATCCTTGTTCTGTAATGATGCTAGCATGTAACTTGCTCTGGTAGGATGCTGCCTTCATCCAAGGGAACAACTTGAGCCAGGGGGTTTCCTGCCAAGCAAGTGTATTGTAAATTTAACCCATTTTTACTAAAGAATTCAATCTTTTGTAATCATTTTATACACCTGATTTTAAATATTATTTTACACTAAACAAACTTTAGTTTACTTTAAACTTGTTTTGACAAATCTGCTTCAGGCTTAACTTTGAAAACATATATAGAATTCTATATGATAAGAGATACCAAAAATTCATATGATGTGAGATAAAAAAAAATGGGTCTCTTCCTCCAACCTTGTGTCTATAAATAAATTACACTTGTCCTTGGCATGACTGACCACTAACATATATATATATATATATATATATATAGTTTATATTTTGTAACTCTTTTATAACATTAGGATTTTACAATTTTATCCCTGTTAAGTTTGAGCCTTGAAAATTACAATTCTTAAATTAAAGATCCTTTAGTACCAAAATAAACTTTAAATCATATAGTTCACAGAGAGATGGCCTTTTCTAGTGAACTTTTACAAATTTCCAGTGTTTTTATTAGACTCATGTTTCTCCAAAGAGTTAAAGCTTGGGCTGGAGAGATGGCTCAGAGGTTAAGAGCATTGCCTGCTCTTCCAAAGGTCCTGAGTTCAATTCCCAGCAACCACATGGTGGCTCACAACCATCTGTAATAAGGTATGGTGCCCTCTTCTGGCCTGCAGGCAGACACATAGACAGAACATTGTATACATAATAAATAAGTAAATAAATAAATAATTTTTAAAAAGAGTTAAAGCTTACCAAAGATATGTAAAATGTCAAAGTTTTTGTATAACCCAATTTTAAAATAAATCATCTTGAAAAACTGTTACTGCATCCTTAGTCTAGAAAATACAATGACACATAGAGGGAATCTACATGATCACCTTTAACAAGATTACGGTAAGTCATGGGCATGCTTCCATCCTGATGAGGTCACAAGCCAAGATGGTAGCAAGACACATGATACTCCACAGTGTACCCACTGAACACATCCTTTTTCCTAAACAAGAGTTGAATCCAAGTTGAACACATGGTATATTATAGAAATACACACACACACACACACACACACACACACATACCCGTTTTACATCATACTCAATGAACTTACAACTACTAAATACAGAAGGGCTACAGTTTCAACAAAAGCTTTAACAATAGTAAACAAAACCAAGGTAAAGGGGGGAATTCAGAGAGTTAAGCATCTTGCCATTTGTAACTTCTATGAGAAACATTTACTTATTTGTTATCACGGGTAAAGCATCTTTTGGGGGACTGTCCTGTTTTGCTTTCCTCACTATGGAGTCATGTGGCGATCCTGACCCAGGTCAGACACTTTGGCACCAACTTTTAAACAAACATGCTTGGGTCTGGAGCAGATGGGCCAAAATCCAACTCCAAAGCCATCCTTTTTAGTAGAGTAGAACAGCATGAAACAATTTCTTAATGTTGTTCAGATCCAAAGACATTTGAACTCTGTAAGAGGGAATCTAGAAATCTACATATCCATTACCAGTTTGCATACATCTTTAGATAGGAGCAAACAAACTAAACACTTTTGCCTCTTACTGGTTAATGATATAAGCAGGAGTTTTTAGGCTTGGAGAGGAAAAAAACACAGACCAAAAGCTTAAGACAAAACAGTTCTATGCTATCTCGAGTATAGAATCAAGTTTGAAGACCCAAAAGAAACAGAAGCGGACATTCTGGCTCTAGAAATGGCTGTAAGACAGAGTCTTGATAAATATTTAAGTTAGCTGGGAGGGGTTTTTTGAGGGAGTAGGAGACAGTGTGGGACATGCTGCTATTCCATCCTATGAACTTGTTGAAATCAGTTTTGATCTTTAAAAACTTGGAAATTTTGAATTTGGGTCAGAAGTGACCATTTCACATGATAGAAGGTTCTCAGAGTTTAGGGCTGTGGACCAGTGGAGAATTCCAGGAATTTGTAACAATCTTAGCCTTTGGAAAGCACTTGGAATAGTTAACCAAGTGAGACTCTACAGAAAATTTGAGGTAGATGAGAGACAAAGGCAAAACAGAGATCAATATCTAGTAGCTTAAAGCATCCTCTAAGTCTCTAAATGACCAAATGTGCCTAGAAAGTAAGGGGGTGTCCCTGGAAACTGTTAAAATTCCAGGGTTTGAAAACTGCAGGATGAGTAGAAAGTCTTCACAGCCTTTGACCAAGTGGGTCTTACAGAAGAAAGCTCCAATGAACTACCAAACTAATGAGGGCACCTTTGAGTTAGACCCAACAGATTAACTTATCATGACATTTTGCTATATTGCATGTGTTTTGGTCAAATAGAGAAATGGTGGGAGAGCAAGTGAAAAGAAAGAGTGCCTGAGAAAAATGGGTGACCAGAAGACCTTTTCAAAACAAAATGGAAGATTACTGAGAAATGACACCTGAGTTAACCTCCAGCCTCAGCAAGGCTTTCTTTTTAAAACAGCATTGAGGGACTAGGAATTAGATAGATTCTCTGCTAGGCAGACAAATATGGAGAGAGGTCATGACTAGGTAATAAGAGTGGTGAATTTCCAAGATGAATAGCTTCTTTCTCACCTTCCAGACCTGAGACAAAACCAGGCAACCTAGAATAAAAGCGCTGTAAGCTTTTGTTTCTCTGCCAGCAGGGTCCCTGCTGATGGACTGGCTCAAACTCCAGGCCAGATCAGGACATGCTGCACAACTGTGGGCCAATTAGCCATCCTATTGATATGGACTAGGAGTCTTAAAATGATGTAGTCTAGGGGTCTACTTAGGGTTAGTTTTCTAGACAGAAAAAAAAATCTAAAGTGCAACAGGTAGCATAAGAGAAAATCTCAAACACTGCAGAGAGAATTGGCAGTTGAAGAAAGGCATTCATTGGGGGTGAGAAACACAGGCACACAAAGAGAAGAAAAGACCCTCTCAAAAGTGGGGGTAGGGGCCTCCAAAATCAAAAATCCTAGTTCACCGATTTCAATGAATGATTTCCTTTTTCTAAATTTGTTCCACTGTTTTTCTCCAAACACTTTATCTTTATTACTAAGGAAAACAGTGTTACTTTTATTTGATGAACATTTCCTAGAAAACTGTTCTCATACCTATGAAGAAAAAATAATATACCCATACTGTAAAATAAAATAAAAGCTTATACCTAGAACATGTGCAACTGTGCACAAACATACACTTAACTTTAATTTTTATGTGCATCCAACCCAACTCTAAAGGTGTTATGTTAAATTCCTGTCAAGTATGTATATTCATTTCATGGCAACTTCAAGCAAGATTAAATATTTTAAACACAGTGCCAAAAACAAACAAAGCTTGCTTTCAAGCCAAAGAATACCTAAATGAATCAAGGCTGGTTTTGCAATCAATCAAAATTCATTTCCTATGGAATTTCCCTCATTTATCTCTAAATGTTCTTTTTGATAAATATTGCACCTTTTTCACTTTTGCTTTCCACTTTCTACTCTTTAAAAACAAATCTCTGACATGAGAATTTGGAAGTCATTAGTTGTACCCATGACAATGTAAATGAGCAACTACTATGAGTGAAGGGGTCCTAGAAAATGTCAAAGGACCCCTACTGAGTCACAGGCCAATGAATGGCACACCAAGTGACCTGTCTGAAGCAACTATTTTGTCTCTAACCCTGCAAGAAAGACAGAACACGGCTGTCCATTATGTGCCTTATCATTTCTCTGACAGCTTCATCTTTTCATAGCCAAGACCTGAGGACAAGTTTACTTTTTCTTCCAATAGGTCAGTAGAAAAGGAGGAAGAGCCTACTCCATTTAGAGATAAGAAATTTTACACTTCACATGCAAAAAGAACAAAAAAAGATAATAAAGATAATGAAAATGGAGATTTCCAAAAGACCTTCACCTCAATAAAGGCCAAGCCCTTGTCACTGCCTGCCTCTAGTCTGATTGACAGGGCAAATCTTCCCTTTGGAAAAAACACACTCACTCAAGACTGATAGCCTAAGATCTGATCAGAGCAAAAAGATGTGAATGGTCTATATGGCAGCTATTTCTGTCATAATGTCTTTAAATAAAATAGATACATTATACACTAACCTAAAGCATTTGCTATACTAGACAGGGTTGCAATCATGCCATGACTCTTCTGTCATTTATCAAATGTTTATTTCCAAAGAATGAAAGGCTTTTAGGCTTCTTAAAGACTATAGAATACTTACAAGTTTCGTGAAAAGTAGCAAACTATTATAAAAAGAGAAAGACCAATTCCAGAACTGAGAAGCAATACTATTTTGAAAAACTGATTATGGTGTTTTTTTTACTCTCTAATAGAATGCAAAAGAAATGAATGAGAACTCTGTGACCCCTTATGCCTTGTATAGCTTTTCCAGATGCTACAAATCACTTAGCAAGCACTGAAAACTAGATTTTCTTTAGTTTAAGGGTGATAAGGTTATATGAGTGACTAGTTAACCATTCTACATCCTTTCTTGCTGAATCTTTAATGGAGAAACACAATTAATTGCTTCTCATTGCTCCACTTCCTTGAGACAGGCCTCTCAACTTGAACAGTCATCAGTGTAAAGCAATCTCTCAAACCATTGTTTTGTTACTGTCCTTTAACGTGCGCCCTTCCTGTGTTCGCTTATATTCATTCAAATAATTTAAAGCATCATATGTCTCCTAATTCTGTGGATTTCTCGTCTTCTGTATGAGAATGAAAGAGGACAGTGAGTCACAGAAAGTCATTTTCTGCTCTATGATTTCACTTCTCACCACTCATGCTGCCCTCCTAACCATCCTGCCATCCATGATTTATAACTCTAAATTTATAGCCTCAAGTTCCACAGCCTTGTACTAATTTCACACAAACCATCTAGCCCACAGGCAGGACTAATTATATACATACATACATATGCATATATATATATTATATGTAATATATATATACACATGTATATATCTTCTCCCATTGGTTTACAACCATAATACTTTACCAGGAAATAACCTCAGTTTGTCTCCAATTGGCAAACATGGTGACCACATTATTAGGCATGGCCAGTACCATTACCCCAGAGCATCCTCTTATCATCAGTTCTACCACCATTTCTGCAACCCACACCTTATCAACTCTTGCCTACATCCAAATTTTTATCCAGTTTATAATTTATGGATCCTAACTCCTTCAAACCCATTCTCTATGTAGCTCTTTGATCTTTTGTGAACTATGATTTCTACAGATTAGTTTTTAATTGCATCCCTGTACCTTGTTACAAAAAAAAAAAAAAACAAAATAAAAACAAACAAAATGCTCCTGACTCAGTCTGTGTGTTTCAGATCAGAATGAGTTAAGACGGCCCTCGTTGCCTTCTATCTGTAACTCCTTTACCATCAATTTCAACCCCAACCACCTTTTCTCTAGCTCCCTGAAATAACCATGGTTTCTGACACAATGGCCATCCTGTTAATGTGATCACTCACTTTGTTTTTTTATCTTAGAAAGTTCCCAACCAGAAGTCTCATCTGAACTCCAAAGCTGAAACCTTCATATTATCATAAAAATAACAATATTTTCGCCGGGCGGTGGTGGCGCACGCCTTTAATCCCAGCACTCGGGAGGCAGAGGCAGGCGGATCTCTGTGAGTTTGAGGCCAGCCTGGTCTACAAGAGCTAGCTCCAGGACAGGCTCTAAAAAAAAAAGCTGCAGAGAAACCCTGTCTCGAAAAACCAAAAAAAAAAAAAAAAAAAAAAAAAAATATTTTCTACTTGGTTCTACTTATGCAAATTATACATGCAAACTCCCAGAAAACAAAAAGCATATGTTTGTCTTGTATATTGAGGGTATCCCTAAAATCCAGCAGACTGATTTTGAGGCCCCCAGTACACAATAATTCAGGGTCAAACAGATGAAAATTTTAAGCCTGATGGTATCTGTAATATGAGATTTATTATAATGTGATTTAACTTTCTCAAGGATAAAATAAAGAAAATGTTAAAATCTAAGATTGTTTAGGAGGAACTCCTAAAATTTTAGTTGTCTTTTATTAGTATTTCAGAAAGGCCACATAAAAATTGGTAAGAGGTTGTTCCATTTCAGATTTTACTGAAAGTCAAACTGATTAAAAAAAGTTTACTGTCACAGTCTCAGATTTTGACAGAAACAAGGAAGTCAATAAAATTATAAACGTTTCCTAAAGTTTGATTCTATTAACAAGCAGGCTCAATTTGTCACTCCTCCTCACACTCTGCCTGTGAAAACCAGTTGCCTCAGACTTCCAACTTGTAGCAATAGAATCAATTGCCTGGCAGTTGAGCGGAACACAGCCTGATCTGTTCTGACCCATTTGGCAGAAGCAGGATTCTGTGTAGTTTACAATGCACTAGTGTTTGATTGACTGAATCTGTAAAGGCAATTCCCACAGAAAACAGGGCAAATGATCCGCAGAGCCCTTCACATCACAAAATTCCACTGAAAATCCTACCTTGTGGTTTCGTCACAGCTTGGAAACCAGTTTTTAAAGCAACACATTAACATGAGTAGCTGAAAAGGTAGATCAAAAGAACGGGGCTTACTGCATTTTTATCTAATGGTTATTACATACTGATTTATAAAGCTCTGATTATTAATAAGAAATTGACTTGAGCTGGGTGATGGTGGCACATGTGTGATGGGAGAGCTGACCAATCCATTTTTCTGAGGGGTGTGACCCCACCGGGGCTCCAAATACCTTTAAAAGATCCGTGTTTGTTTGTTTGTTTGTTTTTACCGTCTTTGTTTCCCTGCGCTCCTCGCTGGAACCTTGGCTTTTGTAAGTTCCCTTTTCTTTCCTTTATTAAAGCTGAATATGATATATTAAAGCTTGTCTGGTTAATCATAATTGCCTATCGACCACACTCCTTCACATGTGTTTAATGCCAGCAGTCGGGAGGCAGAGGCAGACAGATCTCTGTAAGTTGGAGGCTAGCCTGATCTACAAGAGCTAGTTCCAGGACAGGCTCCAAAGCTATACAGAGAAACCCAGACTCAAAAAAAAAAAAAAAAAAAAAAAAAAAAGAAAAGAAAAGAAAAGAAAGAAATTGATTTAATTTCCGTTGCCTTTCTCCTCAGGTATGACTATCTGGATAGTGAAATAGATGTGGAGATATGAGTATAGATACAGACACATTTATTTGCTTTACTTATTCATCAGCATTACTCCTGAGAATTCATATTTATAATCCACCATAATTCTAAAAATAAGAAAATAATTTAGAAAACTCTCATTACAAATATCCTGTGAAATTTTATAAGCAGTAGTTTTTTTAAAAAAATTCCCTTTCTAAAAATTTAGGATAGGTCTTAATTTAATAGTACTAAAGTTATTATTACTTTATAAACATAAAGAAAATCTGCAATTATTCTTTGTAAAGTTTAACATAGCAATATTATATACACACAAACACACACATATATATGTATGTATGTATGGATGGATGGATCTATATTTACTCTAGTGACCCAGATTCCTTTAGAATAACCCATTAGTGACATTTTGTATGTAACAGATATTTTCACTAAAAATTTGTTTTTTTTCAAATAATCTCTTCCTCTCACATGCCAATCTAACAACAGCACTACAGTACTTTCCAACTTTCAACTCCATCCATGCACTTCAACATTATACACAAGCCGGATTTTAACGAATGTTGTACCTCTAGCACCACATTCATATTTAAAAGTGATACACACCCCAAACACTGACTCAATGACAAACATGAGTGATGGAAAACAGGTCCATGACGAAGTCATAATGGTGAGTGAGATTGCTTGCTGTTCTACTACCAAAAGACCATCAGATACAGAGTCCGGTTCACATACAGAGAGTTATTCCCAAACAAGTCAGGATGGCTGGCAGCATGGTAAACATGAAAATGAATTTGATAAACCTCTCTGCTCACAGAATTCAAGAAAATACTCTCCTTCCTACTTTATTTGTTTGAGACTGAAATGTCACCAAATTTGAACTAGGACCATGACCCTCCAAACTACTAAATTAACCAAACGAGTATTACACTATTTTTCAGTACAGCACTGAAAAGTATGACACATAAGGATCAGTAAGGTAGCTTGGACATCACACTATCTAAGGTTTCACTAACGATATGTACAGGATAGCTAAAAGGAAGCATTATTGGATTTCTACAACTATTGGGCACCATTATCTAAAAACTATAAAGAACTGACAGCATGAAGAATTATTGTATTTTGTTTCAAGTTAATGAGAAATAATAAAACATTTTGTTCTTTGCTTTCTAATGTTTCTTTAATTTCCAATTTTTCAATACCTATTCTAACTGGATTTTATGGTCAATGTTTGACAAACTCTGATTCAGTTTGTCTAATATTCAATATTTGGGTGAATAAAATATAGACAGACATATGAACACAAACAGATAGACACACACACCTAAGGATAACTCCGTGCGCACATAGTCTTAACTTTTTATGAGTATCTCCTTCTGGATGTCTGGCTTAATCTGATAGCTATTTCTACTACCCCAACTATCTAGTTCATTATACAATCTATTTCTGGTAAATTTCATTATGTCATGACTATAGAGAAAAGTAAAATCCAAATTGGTATTTTAATAAATAATGGTGTGAAGTACTGTCTCTTTCTTGGATATGACAGGTTTTCTTTTATTTTAAAAAGGTATATCCTTTAATAAAAATTACGGATTCTTATGGAATCCATACTATATATGAATTCATATGGAAACCCACTATTATAGAAGCATCATAATATGCAACAAATATATACACAAAACATTAAAATGCAGTTGCCCTAAAACAGGGGAAAAACAGCCCAACTAGACTCTGTACATTACCAAAAAAAAAAAAAAAAAGCAACAAAACCCAGAACCATGAATGGCTTACCAATTTTGATGATGCAAACCAATGGGTTACCATAGACCCCTCCAAATACTATAGGCTATTCCCAATGCTATAGGTTACTTTCCATAAAATGGCACTTGCTGAGCACATCACATACTTGAACCATGGAGAAATCTATCTAGTACTCAAAGGGATGTTTCATCTCTAATGGTTAGCTTTCCTAGTGATGGAAGATGCTATATGCACACTACTATGAGAGCAAAGCCATCATCAATGGCACCTATCTGTGTCCCCTATGAGAAACAACATAACCTACCTGCCCAGTGTCACACTTGGGACATGATTGTTATTGGTGCAACCAACTATTTTTTTCTGTTTCATGTTTTCTCTACATGTTTTGTACCACATGCATGCAGTGCCTTTGGCATTAGGACCCCTACAACCAGAATTACATATGGTTGTGACCACCATCTGGGCACTAGAAATTGAACCTGGACCCTCTGGAAGAGCAGTCAGTGCTCTTAACCACTGAGTCATTTCTCCTGCTCCTAATACTAAATTTCAATTGAATTTAAGGCCTATTGCATGAGTTGGAACTGTTTTATAAAGTAAATAAATTTAGAAATAAATTTATAACTCTCCCCAAAGATTCATGATAATCTTTTTACTCATCCTTGCTTTCTTTACTCAGACTTGCCCTAGAATCTAGATTCTACCCTCTCCCCTCAGGAATCCCTTGATGTACAAAGACATGAATATACTCACATATGTACAACACTCAGGGCTGTGTTTGTATTACAAATTCACTGCATTTGCAAGTGATTTAATACCTTTAAGATTCACTTTCCTCAACTATCAACTTTAGAAAACTTAAAAGTCCGTAACTTAAGACCTGTGTAACTGAAATGGATGACGCCTGACAATAACTACAAATATTGTCTGTCTCTGTAGTAAGGTCTTGATGCAGATTAACTACAATTATCACATTTTATTTTGGATTCAAGGAAGGAGACGCTAAGCTTTCTACAATTAGGATATATGAGTAATTAAAAATTGTTAAGCCTAAGGCTGGTGTCTCGGAATACTTAATAAAAGCAAAGCCTTGGAAGTGAGCCAGTCTTAGGTATGGGTTTGAATCCTTAGCTCTGTCATTTATTGTAATGAAAACTTGAAATCACACTCAGACTTTAAAGTTTCTTTTCCTTGTTCTAAGAGGTTGATAATAGCACTTCATCAGATTGTTTCAACGATTAAGTGAGATAATGTGTAAAAAGCATAAAACTTGGTGTACATACAACTCAGTATATGTTAAAATTTTTATTTGCTATTGCTCTGACAATTCTAGGAAATCTGTTTTAAAATGAAGTGTATTCATAACGTTGACACTGGATTCTTGGTTGGTGTGTGCGTGAGGGCCGAGACTTCCATGGAATCAGACAAAGAAAAGCCTATTTGGAATGTACAAAAGAACTCTACATAGCTCTATACGCATTTACTTCCAGAAATAGACACAGTCTTTATAAAGAACATCTCAATTGGGTTTTCTTAAATGGAAGGCTCTGAGCTAAAAAGAGGACTATTATGCCAGTCTCTTCATCTGTGCTGGAATGCATGTGATTGATTATCTAAAAAGTCTGAACTTCCTATAGCTTGCTAAGATTTGTAGATTCTAACTACAGATTATCTTCCATAAACTCCAATTATACTCCTCCTTTTCTTTTGTTATTGTTAGGCTACACTGGACACAGAGTAAATACACCAAAAATTGTCAGCTTAGGTGTGTACCACCATATTTACGAAGGACTCGTTATCACCTTCTATGTAGTTGAATACTTCTTCTATGTAGTTGAATACTTCTAAGGAAGAAACTAGGAAAGTTTCAAGGATAACACAGTAAATAACAGTAACATGTGACAATGGGAAAAATAACATCTTATCTAACTGGGTAATTCTTTGATGATAAAGACTTATCCAAAGCATAGTGAAAATGCTCAGGGCCAGGAAGATAGTTGGAAAATAAGCAATCAAGATCCCAGAACCAAAGCAATTATGATGGGTCTATGGAAATGTACTTAATTTCTCTAAAACTCAACAGAAAATATTCCTAAATCTCCTACGCACGCTTCTGAAATAAACCTTTAAAGACTTGCATTGCAGATGAAAGAAAAAGTTATTTAAATTCAGTAGAATACACATAATATACTGTTTGCTAAATTATAGATTGAAGACAAAATTTCTTAGCATATGCCCAACATAGATATTTATAGATTATCTTTTTTGGAATTTCTTATTTTGGTTATTATTTTTTTAAAAGAGTAAAAATGAAACTATATTATTTAGGAAACATTTAAACACGAGGCATAGCCTTATAAATTTGATAAACAATTTTTCCAGACCACTGCTCCTGAAATTATGATTTGAGAATTTCATTCAAAGTGTTTCATATTTTTCTTCCACTCAGCCTTCAACTCATCCCAGAACTCCCTTGCCTCCAACCTAAATCAAGTGTCCCTTTTTAAAAATACCTTATCAAATCTAGTTTGTGTTGTTCATGTTTTCCTGGGCGTGGGGTCATTCACCAGAGCAGGATTGGCCTACAAGAAGCCACACCCTTGAAGAAAACTAGTTTTTCCTTCCCCAGAAGCCACGAACTATCCATAGTTCCTCCAGAATTTTTTGGGGGTGTCATGAACCCCTTTCCCTTCCACACTGAAATGTTGACTGACTTCATCTTGCATAGATTTTGTGCAGGCAAGCATGACTGCTGAGAGCTCGTGGGTACAGAAGATAGTTTTCTTCTGGTCCTCTTGATTGCTGGCTTTGACAATCTTCCATCACTCTTCTGGGATGGTACCTGAGCTTTGAGGATGGCGTACAATACAGACATCTCATGTGTGGCTGATAACTCCTCTTATCCGCATATTTTATCACAGCAACAAAAATTAAACTAGAACAGCATTATTCCAAAAGGCTATTCTACCTAAAGATCTATACCAAAGCAACTTCATGTTTTTTAAAAGAAAAGCATAATTTTCTTGAGTCATTCTTTCTCTTCTAACTCATAGCTTTGGAGGAAAACTATTTCTATCGCTTCATATAAAATTTGTACATTTAAATATAGCTTCTAGGAAACTTTCTATACTTACAGCCTATGGCCCTCTAGTTTACCCTAATCTTTTGAATCATATTCTTTGACTTAGGGTTATTGTATGTATTTCTGGTTGTAACTGATGTGGTTTGTCTCATAAAACCTTGCTATTTTACTTCATGCAGGTGGCACTGTACTTGTGCCAGGAATCCCTGGGTGGCCATTTTGCCTATTTAAATGCAAATTATATATGAAACTGGGAAAACAGAACTGTAGGCACTATTAAAAGTACTAACATTAAATAATAGCCTAAAGTCTAAATAGCAAGTACAGGAATTTTCTATTGTTTATGGGTTACTGAAGTGTAAAATGTCATCAGAGGGTGTCATTGACTGGTCATCACATAAAAAAAAAAACAGATAACAATAAACTGAGGAAAAATTTAGAAAATTTGGGTAAGTTTACAACTAGAGTTTCAAAGTACAGATGGAGAAATTAATTGATCCTTAGTGGATCGCTGTCCTCTTTTCTGTTCCTTCTCCACTTTAAAGTCTACACTATGAAAGTAAAATAAATTCCTGTTTGCTTCAATTGAAGTCGAAGCCTTATAGAGATTACTTTTGGTTTTTGCTTTTTAAATTTATTTATTAAAAATATCCACCTCCTCCCATCCTCCGTCTACTCCCTCCCACTCCCCCACTTGCCCTCCCCCTCACTCTTTAGTCCTAAGAGAAGTCAGGGTGCCCCGCCCTGTGGGAAGTCCAAGCCCCCCCCATCCAGGTCTAGGAAGGTGTGCGTCCAAACAGACTAGGCTCCCAAAAAGCCAGTACATGCAGTGGAATCAAAACCCGATGTCATTATCATTGGCTTATCAGTCTGCCCTCATTGTCAACCACATTCAGAGAGTCCGGTTTGATCACATGCTTGTTCAGTCCCATTCCAGCTGGCCTTAGTGAGCTCCCATTAGATCAGTCACACCTTCTCCATGGGTGGACACATCCCTCGCGGTCCTGACTTCCTTGCTCATCTTCTCCCTCCTTCTGTTCTACATCTGGGCCTTGGGAGTTCAATCCAGTGCTCTAATGTGGGTCTCTGTCTCAGACAGAGACCCACATTATCCACAATCATCGCCAGATGAAGGTTCTATGGTGATAGATATGCAAGATAGTCATCAGTGTGGCTATGGGAGAAGGCCAGTTTAGGCACCCTCTCCTCTGCTATCCAAAGACCTAGCTGGGGAAATCCCCTTGGATACCTGGAAACCCCTCTAGAGCCAAGTCTCTTGCCAACCTCAATTGGCTCCCTTAATTAAGATATCGTCTTCCCTCCTCCCATATTCACCCTTCCTCCATCTCAACCATCCCATTACGCCAAGCCCTCCCCAACCATCCCCTTCTGCCTTCTCTCTCCCCATCTCTCCTTCTCCCCAACCAAACTCCACGCCCCTGCTCCCAACTTTTGCCTGGAAATCTTGTCTATTTCCAATATCCAGGAGAATAACTATGTGTTTTTCTTTGGGTTCGCCTTCTTATTTAGCTTCTGTAGGATCACAAACTATAAGCTCAATGTCTTTGTTTATGGCTAGAATCCACTTATGAGTGAGTACATACAATATTCCTCTTTTTGGGTCTGGGTTATCTCACTCAGTAAAGTGTTTTCTATTTCCGACCATTTGCATGCAAAATTCAAGATGTCATTGTTTTTTACAGCTGAGTAGAACTCTAAGTGTATATTGCCACACCTTTTTTATCCATTCTTCTATTGAGGGGCACCTAGGTTGTTTCTAGGTCCTGTGATGTAGGTGTGTCTTCTTTCTATCTTTTGCTTTTATTGGTTAATTAATAAAGAAAACTGCTTGGACTGATAGGTCAGAACTTAGATAGGCGGAGTAGACAGAACAGAATGCTGGGAAGAAGGCAATGAGTCAGATGCCATAGCTCTTTCCGAGACGAGCGAAGGTTAGGATGTTTCCCGGTAAGCCACCACCTTGTGGTGGCTACACAGATTACTAAATATGGGTTAAAGCAAGATGTGAGAGTTAGCCAATAAGAGGCTGGAACTAATGGTCCAGGCAGTGTTTTAAATGAATACAATTTGTGTGTTGTTACTTCGGGTGTAAAGCTAGCTGTGCGGGAGCAAGGGGGGGCGAAAAGCAGGCCAGCTGCTCCATCTACAGTTCTGGCTATTGCAAATAATGCTGCTACAAACATAGTTAAACAAATGCTTTTGTAATATGATTGGGTATCACTGCAATATGATAAATATATATACCAATACATAAACAATGTTTTAAACAGAGGTAGAAGTATACATATATGCAATATTTAATAAATTTCTTTGTATCAATATACAAGAATCTATCCCAATATAATTGTCTAAAAACAATAACTCACAAATATGACTTCTAATGACAGTCATCTGTACTCATGATCAGAGTGCCTTATTTAGCCAACATCAGAGAATCTTCCTCCTGTAGAGACCGACAGTCATACATTATGCAGAGAGAAAGGGACCTTGGAAAACACTGCTCTAAATGGGATGTCTCCATCAAATTCTACCTGCCTCCAAAAGCTCAGGAAACATTCTTGAAAGAGGAGCAGAAAGGGAGGCAGTATTGTGGGATAATGCTCTTGTACACTTTAAAGATTTGTCACTCAAATTGGCTCAATAAAACACTACTTCTTAAAAGCTTCACAAAAGTACTTAGAAGACTGTTGGCAAATAGTGTTCAATTGGAACTTTAGAAAATAGAGGTTTTTTAGGCCAAGATGTTTGTTTCAAGAAACTGATATATTGTTTTGTCAAAATGTACTTCTTCTATACTATAATCTAAAGATAAATGCATAAGTACTAAGACATTAAGAATATATGGGGCTGATTTAACATATACATAGAAAAATAAAAGCTTGCCATATCAATTATGAAAATGATAAATCATCAATTCATAAATTAGATTAAATAAATATGTATATTTTATGCACAAGAGTTGTTTAATTGAGGAGCCACTTTATATTCATGTGAATAAAATATAATAAATACCTTAACTTAGGTGTTTGGTCTGACAGCCATTACTAATGTATGCTTTTGTTCAGGTGGACAGCATCTTTAACATGTCCTTGCTCTCTTCTGTAACACAGCAACTATATGCACACTCCTCACTCACTGGAACGAAGTTCCCCCTTTCACTCCATATCCCCTTTTGCCTCTTTCCATTTCAACACCTCACATATTTTCCCTGAAGGCAATATGAAGCTTTGCCATGATTAGTTGCTGAAACTAACATGGTGGCACCAAAAAGTCATTAGCTAGTACAAGTTTGGCCTGATATCTACAGTGCTGGTTACAATCCACATCTTGGTAATGAACTGGATTTTGTTAAGACTGAGAAGAGCCAAGAATCAACTAGGATAGCCATAAACAAAAGCTTGAGATGTGATTAATGCAAAGTACCCTTCCCACTCTAACCCCACACCTATTTAGAAAGGCTATTGTTCAATCACATGTTGCCCAAGGCTACAGGTAGTAAGTTAGATTTAATACAGAGACCACTTCCAATTGGTAATGCCTATTAATAAAGCAAAGGAGTACAGAGCCATATTTCCCATGCTCACATTCTTGGGGGCAGTTCACCTACACCCCTGCAAAGTACCATGAAAAGAATGTTAAATAAAAGGTCAGTAAATCTGCGGCCCTTCGCAGCCATTTCAAATTCACATACTTTGACTGAAAATGAGCACATATAAATGCACATGTGTAGGAGAAAAAAATGAGCATGGGAGATATGGTCATGTCCCCCATCACATACTTTGACTGAAAATGAGCACATGTAAATGAACATGTGCAGGAGAAAAAAAAATGAGCATGGGAGATACGGCCATGTCCCCCAACTGCCATATGGTGGGGTGGGCAGGGAAGAGATGGGTTCTCCACCCCTGTTGCCTATGGCAGGTGGTAGAGCTGGCCCTGAGGTCATAAGGGCAGGACAGCTGTCCCTGCCCCTCACCAGCTACAGCATTTGGGAGTGACCCCTACTCTAGGCCTGGGCAATACAGTAGAGATGGCTCTGTAGGTATAGGTATGGAAGAGCCAATTGTGAGGGCATGAAAGCAAAAGAACTGGCTCTGACCCTTGATCACTGCTACAAGAGATGAATTAGGCAGAACAATGCTGGAGAGCTCACCCTGCTGGTGAGCACAAGGGACAGTTGACAGACTGACAAACCCTGCAACTACTCAGACCCAGTACCGGAATTATGAGTTGGTGCATCTCAATATCCACCCCCATCTATGATCTACTGGAGCACATGAAGGGGCTAGACCTACAGATCCATAGCTACAGTACCTCCATGACACAGGGCAACAATAGGATAATCAAGAGAAGTCCCAATGAGGACCCAGCATAGATAGTGTAGCAGAAATCAGAAGCCTCAAACCAGACCAATAACACTTTGCAAAGAACACTTGCAAGAAAGATATATGGATAAAAGCTTTTGCTGCATGAATCACTCACTATGTCACACTGTAGCTTCCAGGATGAGATTTTTTTCCTTGTCTTTCTTTTTTCTCTTAAATTTTATTTTATTTTATTGGGGGGTGGGTTTGCAAGGGCAGAAATGAAGAGACAGGGAAATGTCCAAAGAATAAATGAAAAGAAAGTTTCCTCTGAAACTTCTCATAAAAGGACTGGCTAAATAAGTAACTGCCTCAGTAAAGTGACTTAAAGAAATTTGTTTCTAAGCTTTCTGAACCAAAACTATCTGTCATCAATATTCTATAGGATGTTTTATCCACACCCACTTTGGGATAAAGGCAAATAAGAAACTTTGTTAATATACTCATTTCTATCTTATCTGTAATATATTGTAATCAAACAGTAATATCAGCCAAACAATTTCACAAGTAAGCTAAGCAGAAGTATATAGGGAGTAGATGTTGATTATTGGAGGTATTTAGGAAAGGAAATTTGGATGTGGTTATTCAGAACTATATTCATAATAGACCAACAAGTAGCACCATGATGACATGGGTTCTACTATAAAATGCCAGCATAGAAGTGAAATTATGAACAAATACATATATGGAAATCTGCCAGGATACTATTTCATAAAGTTTCTTCCTTAACTACCTAGTTTGAAGAAAACACTGGTGTCCTTCAAGTTTTTTATGTATGTTAGGTATGGTACAGCATGGTTGTGATTTTATTTTCCAGGAGGCTCAGCAGGAGTACAGTTGTGAATCTGAGGATATACAGGATTACAGAGTAAGACAGTGACTCAAAACAGCCAAGAGAAAAGCTCTTCACTATTAACTATGAAACTACCTATGTTTTCTCAACCTTCCCAATGCTGTGACTCTTTAATACAGTTCCTAATGTTGTTGTGACCCCCAAACATAAAAATTGTTTTGGTTGCTACTTCATATCTATAACTATGCTACTGTTATGAAACATAATGTAAATATTTGTATTTTCTAATGGTCTTAGGGTGACCCCTGTGAATGGGACATTCCACCCCTGAAAGGCATTATGACCCAAAGGTTGAGAACTACTGATCTATAGAATTCATTGAGAAATTTACAGTCTCATTTAGCAGGTTAAGCTGTATTGTGTGAAGTTTTACTCTTTTGGCTTTTGGGGGCCCGCCACCTAATGGAGGACTCTCATTGGTTAATAAAGAAACTGCCTTGGCTTTTGATAGGGCAGAATTTAGATAGGTGGAGCAGAGAGAACAGAATGCTGGGAAGAAAGGAAGTTAGACAGACGCCATGCCTCTCCTCTCTGAGACAGACGCTATGGAGCCAGCTGCCAGGTCAGACATGCTGAATCTTTCCCGGTAAGCCACCACCTCGTGGTGCTACACACATTAATAGAAATGGGTTAATCAAGATGTGATAGTTAGCCAGTAAGGGGCTGGAGATAATGGGCCAGGCAGTGTTTAAATGAAAACAGTTTCCATGTAATTATTTCAGGGCATAAGCTAGCTAGGCGGCCGGGAGCCGGGTGTGGAAGGCAGCCTGCTGCTCCTCACTACAGCCACCCAGCTCCCAAATAAATCACACACGGCGGCTTATTCTTAGTTATAAATGTCTGACCTTAGCTTGGCTTGTTTCTTGTCAGCTTTTCTTAAATTATCCTGTTTACGTTTGGTCTCTAGGCTTTTTTCCTTTTCTTCCTTTTATAATCTTACTTTCCCTCCTACTCTGTGGTTGGCTGGATGGCTGAATGGCTGGATGATTGGCCTCTAACTTCTTCCTTCCCTTGTTCTCTCCTTCCTTGCTTTCTCCTCATTTCTCCTTCTATATATATTTTCTGCCAATCAGCCTTGCCTATCCTTGTTCCTGCCTCGCTACTGGTTATTCAGTTCTTGATTAGGAGCATCAGGTATTTTAGACAGGCAAAGATTCACAGCTTCACAGAGTTAAACAAAGGCAGCATAAACAAAGTCATACACCTTAAAATAACATTTCCCAACAAAGCTGCACAATGCTTTGGAATAATCCTTCTGTACACTCTGAATAGTTACTGTTCTCTTTGGTTAATTAAAAAGCTGACAAGTAGGAAATATAGATGAGACAGCCAGATACAGAGGACTCTGGGAGGAGGAAGGCAGAGTCAAGAGAGATGCCAGCCAGCTGCCATGGAAGCAGTATGTATATAAAATGAGGTAATGAACCATGAGCTATGTGGCAAAGCATAGATAAGAAATATGAGCTAATTTAAATGTAAAAATGTAAATATTGGTTAATTTAAATTTAAATGTATCTTAGATTAAAAAATCAGATAAGAAATGTAGCATTGATAAGAAATATGTGTTAATTTAAATGCAAAAAAATGTAAATATTTGTTAATTTAAACTACTTAAATTTGAGCTACTGGCCAAGCATTTGTAATATTAAGCTTCTTTGTAGTTATTTTGGAGAAGGCAGTTGGTCAGGACAGGAACTCTGCCTATAGCACAATGGACTCAACCACTGATTAGATCACATTTTACTGAGCACCTAAGAGTAAGAGCTTTTGAATACTGAGGTACCTGCCCACCTATGACTATCATATAGTAGACATTCAGACTACTAAACAGGTAAATAGAAGCATAAATAAGATAGAGAAACAAAATCCTGTGAGCATAAAAGTATGTAGTTGCTTCGGAGGCACAAATAACAAGGACAATGTGACCTTCAAAGAGCAGATACATTTAAGTTAAGCTCTGCAAACATAACAGTTAAAGAGAACTAAATTTTCTTGGGGGAGGGGTGTTTGACATCAAGAGAAATCAAACATTGGTGAAAGTGGCTCTTTTTGGCTAGAATGCACAATTTCAGTTTTCAAATGTTTACAAGGGAAGCTCTGGGCAGACTCCAGAGCTTCAGGAGCCTTGAAAGCCATGCCTAGGAAGGAGTTTGGAAGCTGGAGAGCCACTGAAGGATTAAGACGAACAGTGACAAAAGGGACTGGAGAGTGGTCCTGCAGGAGAAATGGGGCTGGACTTACATGCAATAAAAGAACAATGAATATCCCTACAACTAAACACCACGACAACATGAGAAAGGATACAAGCAAAAGCAATCCCTCTTAAAGAGGCTACTAAATAGATGAGAGCAAGTTAAACAAGAAGATAGGACAAGAGTGTATTGTTACAATCAATAGGAAAGCGCTCCATATGAGCCTAGGCTAAAGATAAGACCAGAAAGATGACAAAGAAAAGAGAAGGGTACTTACACAGGCTTCCTCAATGATTTGTAGAAAATAAACAGAATGGGTCAGAAATAACGCCAGTGGAGAATGCAGATGGTCATTAACTTTTTCTCTAGTAATTTTTTTCTCCTGTAACTAGCTTTTTATCCAAAAAGTAAAAGATATTTTTAATTTCAAGTAATTAAGTCATTAATTACAGAAAGGGGCTAGAAAGAAATAATTCGACAAATGTAGTGGTGTTTTTAGTATCTGCACTGTGAAAAGAAAGTTAATTAGACTTGGCAAGGAGATTTGTGGGGCAACTAGGTTAGAAATCAACCTATAATTCTGGACCCACTTAAAACAACAGGACCTGAAAATCCTTTCTATGACATCTATGGGGGAAGTTTAAAAAGAAAGGGTATTAAAAAGATAATATACTCTATTTGAGCATGATCATTCTTAAAGATTAGTTTGACTCTAGGTAAGAATAAGTAGAAATGCCTACAGTAGATATAGGGAAAATCTACATGGAATTGAGAGGCAAAAGGACACTCTCTAGAGTGCAGGGAAAGAGTAAAGCCTGTAGGCACATACTTCGCAAACAGTGATTTTGGCAGCGATATCCATTTTACCTGTGGTTACATGATTCCGGGTAGGGCCAGACAGAACATTTGCAAAAGTATGCATATAGTATATTTGATTTTTCTAGCAATCTTCATCACTCGAGAGTAGGAAAAAGAGGGTAATTTAAGATTGGAGTTCAGGAAGCAGTCATACGTCAAAATACTGGGTTTTTAAAAATATTTGTGATGTGGAATCTGAGCACAGGTCTATCCTTCTACCTTGGGTTTTACAAATCAAACTGTTGCAAGCAACTTTGAGCCAAGTCAAAAAAAAAAGCTACTCCAAAATGTAGCTTTTCAGAATAATTTTTAAAAAGGCAAAGGCCTCAAAAATAAAAATTAAGCTCACGTGAGTAATTAAAATAATAGAACAGACAAGAATATGTTACTACTTGTGTTTTAGGTTTCTCAGACGATAATAAAAATCAGATTGTGTGTTTCTTCGGTGAACATTAGAAAACAAAGATCTATGCCATAAAATGAATGTGTATCATTAACAAAACACATTATTTCATTTAGATATGTTAATGTGCCTTTTTCAGTACTCCTTAAGGTGCTATCAACCCTAGTAATTAATCTGAAATTAATTACCCATTTCATAGTATTTTCCTATTTATAGTGCATTTTACCAGCTCATTTTAGGGAACTCTCAAAGAAATCTAACCTGGGAAAAGAAAAATTGACTCACATCCCAAACTCGATTATAGAAGCAAAAAGTCAACATGTGCCACACACTGCAAGCAGATAAACTTCACATTTTCTCAGGACTAAGAAAAACCTGAGTCCTCATAAGGCAGAAATACTGGTTAATAAATTCAGAATCATTTTGAATAAGTAGTTGAACTTTAGTTTTATTTGTGACATATATGCATAAACCTACAAAATTTTAGGTTATGAAATTATATTGTTACTATAAGAAAATAGTGTCTTCTTTACTCAGTAACTTCTTTGTTCAGTAATATAACTACGTATTTGGTATTCATTATTGTTGTATATATTCACAACTAAGATTCAACTGCAATTATTACTTAGGAAAGATTATCTGTTGATTTACTATCACTTGAAATACTAAACTTAAGACTTTACCCAAAATGCATGAATCATATACTGTGTGCTTATGGATATAGCTGAAGGCGCTGATCCAACAGTATCATGATATAAAATGTCAAGTATTACAACTCCCTAAGGAAATTTAGTGAAAGCAGTTGAGCATAATTTAAATTCTTTGTTTAGTTAATTATCAATGGCTCCAAAGTGGCCTACTGTAAAAGGTTTCTCTGTAAATTGCTTTCACAGCCAAGAGCAGTTTGTAGGAATTACAATTCTTTTACATTCCACACAAGGTTCTCTTTGTTGATCAGCCTGTGTGTTATATGTATCCTTGCACTTTCCATGAGTGGTTTATATGCAACCCTGATTCACAATCAAGGTACAACAACAACTTAAATGGTCGTGCAGCCTCCTCATGTGGGTTTAAATTTGAACATAAACTCTTTATTATCTTAATAAATATACCCATCAGATCACCATGGATAAAGAATTAAAACATGTAAGCTTCCAAGTCCTATTACTCAATATCTTTCTTAAAGCTTCCAGGCCCCAGACTAACAATTACCACATCGTGTGCCTGTTGCTTCCCTTATTATCTTATTATCCACCCTTAATATCCTTAGCAATTAAGATCATATCCACTGTGTCTGGAGGAAGGGTGACCTGGACCAGACTTCCTGAGATGTTATCTGGTATGGGCACTGAAGCCATGATGAAAACATTATTGGAAGAAAGCTATTTCAGATTTTGTTCCAGGGAAGAAAGAAGAAACTACTGGGATTTGTTGTTTATGTATAAATATATGTAATGTTATTTGTACTGTGTTTGCTCACCTCTATTGAAATTAAGACACCCCCAACCATCTTTCCTGTCTGTTTCCAAATTACTATGTGCCAAAAAGAGGTAGTCTGGGTAAAATTTAAAAGGCAGCAACCAAGCAACACCCACAACCTTTTACACTGGGGGTCAGGTGAGACAGCGGGCACCATTTCAACTGAGGCGTGTAGCTTCTAGTCAGCTGGCAGAGCAGAAATGGAACATCAGTCACATCTAGAACGTTCACCCCCACTTGACTGTCCTGCAGCTTCTCTGAATCCTGGACCAACGTGCAGAATGCAAAGGGAGAAAGGCCCACAGAAGGCTTCAATCCAGTATAGAAAAAAAAGTATGAATGATATTAGCTCATACCAAGGCTTCAAAGAGAGTTGGGAAAGTTTGGAGTGTGCTGCAGTTGTGCACCTGTAAATGGGCTATGGAACAGAAGAAAAACTGAAAGTAAAGAGGGTCTATGTCGAGATTGTTCTTACTTTAGGTGGTGTCTTTACAAATTTCCCAAGCAAAACCCACTTAATATCTTCATCAAAGTCCAATTTGGAACAAATAATTTATTCAGGTGATTACAGAAAAATTGAAACGTTGTTTATTTTTCATTAGCTGGCATAAAGTCTGTGCTAGTCAATGGAAAGTTAAAGTATAATTTTTCTTAGGCAAGAAAGGCTCTAAAAAATGTCAGAGTTATACATGTAGATTATGGAGGGATGGGCACAAGCACCCCAGCGACCAGAATAGAACATGGACTACAAGGTACAGCTGACTTTATGAAAAGCTGAGATTATCTCATTAAGTTTGCAAGAAACAGTCATACCTGCAGACCCTGAAAGATTACCAACATTCCAAAATGTAAAAATGTAACAGGTATTGGTAACAAGATAAGGAAAGCACTGAAATGCCAAAATTTGAGATGTGATTCAAAAATAATTGAAAGTATCCAAGGTATATTTTGTAATTGAAGGGGAAAATCAAGAGACAAAGCTTGGTAAGTGGGTTACATGTTATGGATGAGAGGATCCTGAATGACAACCAAAACACATACAGAAATGTTTATATACACACCCATGTATGTGTGTGTGTAAAGATAATTGTGGTAAATTTTATTTACTATATTTACTAATTTATTTAGAGGGAGATAGATGATAAGGAGACAGACAGACAGACAGACAGACAGACAGACAGACAGACAGACAGAGATCTCAAAGATCTTTTTTATGTGGAGACTGGGGATTAACCCTGAGGCCTGAAACATGATAGGCACCTGCTCTACCAAGGAGCATGTCACCAGTCCACCACAAGGACCCATTTTATATAATGGTAAAACCACACTACTTCCCCATGTCTCTATCTTAATGATCTTAATGAGATTTTTGTTAGTCTATATTAACCATACAAAATAATAGATAGCACGTTTACACACAACATTTTGATCATAGTCATCTCCCATTGCTCTCTCGTCCTCCTTTTCACCTCCCAGCATTCCCTTCCTTGTCCTTAGCAGCCTTTCTATTACACCATTTTTGTTCCTAGATCACAGCACATAAAACAACAAAAAAACAGAAACACTTCATAAATTTGCAAATGGTCCTTGTACAGGGGCTTGCTCTTTAGCATTGCTCCAGCTTCATCTCTGCATAGTCCAATTTTACATGTGCTGCCAAAAACACATGAATAAATTTTATTTTTTTCCCCTACTGACTGTAAATAAGATTCCCAAGATGTCATCTTCCAAAAACAAGTGACAAAAGACTGTTGATTAAGGTCTGTCAGGCAATAGTATATGAGTTCAATACAGATAGATAGATGATAGATAGATAGATAGATAGATAGATAGATAGATAGATAGATAGATAGATAGACAGACAGAGAGACAGACAGATAGGATAAATAGGATAGATAGGATAGATAGATATAGATATATAGATATATACATATATAGATATATAGATATATACCTATATATATGGCTTAAATACATGGTTGACATTGTAAATTTGGTCAAAAGCCTATAAGTAGGGAGGTCAAAATGCTGCTCTGTCCCTGATTGGTGGTAGTGGGCAGCTTGTCATGAGACCACACTGCAGGTCCCCAAGTGGTAGTAGGCAGCAGGCAGCAGGCAGCAGGTCCTAAGACCATATCAGGCCATGAAGGAAGTCAACTACCAGAAACGGAGTCCCTGAGTGGGTCCTAGGCATGGAGCCACATGGTGGATGATAGACTGAGACAGATAGGCACGACATGCAGAGGGAGGTTAGATATTTATTTAGTGGGTTATGGAAGGAAAGGAGAAAGTGAGTAAGGGGAGAGAGAGATAAAGAGGGGGAAGGGAGAGAGAGAGAACTGGGGGGGAGAAGAGGAGGAGGCACAGCAGCAGCTACCTCTTGGAGGGAGAGATGGAAAGGAAGGATCTTGGGCTCCAAGCAGGAAGGAAGATGGGGGGAGGGAGTGGGTGAAGCTTGTTTCTTAAAGGGACAAGACAGACCATTACATTCCCATCTTTTTTATAATAAAAATGCAGGAGGTTAGGCACAACAGATTAAAGGAATTGGGGTGGCAGACTCTCAAGACTGCTTCCTGCTTATTTGTGGGTATTATCTTTGTGGGGGGGCTAAGAAAGTTGGGTGCTGGTATAGCTGGTCTCTTTGCTCCTGTCCAGTGTTTGTGATATGGAAATTTCTGGTTTCTCTTACATCTGTTTAAGGTATTGGCAGAACAGAGGATGAAGTTAAGTTTAGGAAAAAAAAAATAGGAACAGGGAATTGAGAGGAGTGTATCTGACCTGTATAAGGTGCATTTATTTTCCTTATGCATATATATGCCCATCCAAAAATGGGGGGGGGGGGGGAGAAACAGGACAATTACCTCTTCAATACCTGAAACATCAAACAACTATATCTTGAGTTAAGTATTCTGCTGTTCAGGCAGGGCAGGCATCAGCCACACCTTAGGCCAAGTATCCTCTAGGCAGCCACTCACTGGATCAAACTTCCTAACATATCTTTGAAGGAACAGGAATATGTGTGAGCTCTCTGACCTTTGGTCAAGGTGAAACAGACACCTCTGTGGGTTATCTTAATATCCAAAACAAAAAATAACCACACTCTTGGTCAAGAGATCTTGTTAGTTAGCCAAACCTTAAGTAAAACCTCTTGTCATTAGCCTTGAAGGAGCAAGAGTAGGCCTGAACTCTGTCCTGCAGTAAAAGTAGACCGGACCCATTTCTGTGGACTGCTGCAAAGCACCTTGTTTTTCTTGAAAAAGCAGTGAACTTAATATCAGAACTTGACTTTTTAATGTATGCTGGTGGTGTACTAAAATATTAGCTTGTAACCTGAAATTTTGATATTCAAAATAACTTTGATCCCCCAGTTATGTTTATCTCCTATGCCACAGAATAGAAGCAGCTTCATGTAGAAAAAACATTAACATTTTTTCATATAAAACAAATGGAGGGCAATGATGAGATAAATTATTCCGATTCCACTGTATATATGATATCTGAGTTTAGTTGAGTGGCAAAGGGAAGACTAGTGTGAATAAATGATATGTTTAGGTATGGATGTTATTTACTCATTAACTAATTAGATAGGCTCTGGTACTTGCTATACAACCCATGCTTGTCTCGAATTTATAGTAATCCTCCTGCTTCAGACTCCTTAGTGCTGGTATTACAGTTGTGCACCACCAAACACATCTTCAGATTATTTACTTAAAAGTTGGAGTGTTAGTACTTCAATTTCTGAAAACAGGGTTCTTAAAAACTTAGAATAAGTTATTGAGGACACAGTTACCAATAACTAATCAAAAATTATTAATGAATGAGTTGTTGATGCACATATTTTTTCATAAATTCTTGAAATGTTTGAATTTATTTAGTATTAAGTTACAACTTATATTCAGTATTGCCACTTCACAAAAGACAAAGTAATATTTGTTGTGAATAGATTGTCTGCCAAATGACTATTCTCTTGTAAGTCAACACCATAATTATAGAAAGAATTCTCAGGCATCACACCTCTAATGACAGAAGATAGAAGGAAAATTTAAAAACTTTTCATTACAAGGGAGCTGAAGGTAAACACAGTCATTGGGTGAGAACTTGTAAGGAAATTACCAAGTAAAAGAAAATACCAAACTTTCTAAGAATAGTAAAGAATATCACAATACAAGAAATAACAAAGTAAATGAATAGAAGTGAAATAGGTAGTTTTATTATAAATTTTGGTATAAAATCATACATTTAAGAACAATTTTAAATGGAAATACTGTTAAAGAGAAATAAAACTATGTACACAAACACCTATTTATCACTTTAGCTATCTATTTATTAACATCATAGCCAAGTGTATAATCAGGAATACACTCACACATCTACAAAAAGAAGAGACTCAAACATTAACAATGATGGTATAAACTAATATATTTTACTGTTATATATAATATGTCATATCAATGTGCAACCATAAACTTGCAAAAATATAACTTGTTACTACTTGCTTTCTTTCTTTCCCAGACAACTGGGCAGCAAAAACGTCACTTGATCCATGTTTGGTTCTTTAAAGAACCAAAGACATAATAGGCTTTAACACACCTTCTACTGCTGGCATCATGAATGCTTCCTGGCTAATTCTGTTGGACAACAGAGACAAAATAAGCCCTGTAATTACATCCCAACTTGATCTGTGCTTACAATCGTGTAATTAATACTTCCTCTGTAAAGCAATGGAATAATTTAAAGAGCAGATATTTGTCTAAGAAAAAAAACAAGAGGGGAATACATGTACATTTAGCTTCATGCAGCCACTCTGGGACTCGATTTGCTAAAGGAAATTGTAACTGGATTCTCAGAGCTTTCATTGTACCAAGAGATGAAAATGATACTTCCTTCCTCCTGAAAGCAATAGAGTGGAGTAGAAGAAAGGGTGACTGGGCGCCTATATGTATTCCATGAGGGTTTATGAAAATGGTAAACATAATCTCAGTTCCTGGCTACCTGAGCCACCTTATTGCACTGCCAACCACATTTTCAGTCTCAGCCAGGAAACTGGTGCAGAAATCTGGCACCAAAGGTTAGACCTCAACTTACTCAGTGGAAATAAAACCCTGCACTCCTGCAAATTAGAATGACTCTCAAATCCAGTTACAGTACCCAAGACTATTTCTATAGAGACATTCACAATAATAAATGTAGATGCTGCAGAACTTACAAATCCTATGACACTGTTTTGTGATCCAACACTAGAAAATAAAGAATGTAAATTAGCAATATAGACTTTATTACTAAGAAATTGCCTTTTTCAACCTGATCTAGTTTTAAATGTCTTGACATTTCTTTTTTTAACTGTTTATAAAATGGCCAGTAAAATTCATTATTTTCAAACACACTCTCCATTCCCAATCAAGTAAAAAAGAATTTAATATGAATCACCTCTTCCTTTTTAATTTTTCTACTGAATATTTAAAATACACAGTAGCATTAATGTCCACCAAAAAATAAGATGGTTATTTCCAATTCTTCCCCTGACTTGCCACAATAAACTGCTTCCTTCTTGACAATAACACATTCATAGGGAAGTCTTTCCCAATTAAACTTCATTTTCTCCACATTAGCCTGCAGGCATCCTCTGTAACACCTGATTTTGAACATTTTGTTTATAAACTTTTCATAAGATAACAAACTTGTGAAAATAATAAAGAATGTGAGTAGGCACAGATATTCAGTACACAAATATACACAAAACTTAGTTGCCCTACCATAGTACAGAACTTAGTTGCTTATTAATGTGACTAGATCACCCAAAATGGATCACTAGAGCTATCTGTTAGACTTTAAAAGAATACTGTTCTCAACTGCTAGCAATTACTAAAAAAACTTGACTTAGGTATCTTCATTCTAGGGGTCTGACCAACTCCATTTTATTTATGAAGGTAGTTGGTTTGCTCATAAATTATAAAAGCTCTTGACTCTAATCTATAAATTATGCCAACAAAAACATGAAAATGTTAATATATGAATCTATATGAATATTTAAAGGCAATAAACAAGATTTATATTCCATTAAACATAAAATAATCTTAACAAAAGAACAAAATTATTGACAGGATACACCCTGACCACCTTTTTGGCAGTGATTCTGAGCTCACATAAATAACCTGTTTTGCGGACAACCTCACAGAAGAGGGAGTCCCTCTCCACTGGAGATCATTTCGTCTTTCCACTAGAAAAGAGCATATGTGGTTTTTAATATAGTTTTGGCTTGGGAACTCTGAAATTCAATATGTGCTCCAATTTACAAAAACTGGAAGCACAAAATAGAGAATGGCCCGAGTCCAAGTGAACTCAGTTTTCCGGAGTCCTGAATTGTGATGAGAATACTAAGAAAATTCTCATTAAATTTATCAAGAGAAGAGATTATTACATTCAACATTTTATACACTAACTCATCACTTTTTACTTCATTTAATTATCAGTCTCACCTCAAATACTGAATTCACTTTAAAATTATGAGAACTGATTCATATAATTTATGCAGAGCTGAGTAGTTACCTCTCCCATGCATATTGTCAAAACATTCAATTAACTTCCTAAAAGTGATGTTAACAGAATGATACGCATAGGAAGGCATCCCTAGTTATGTCATATATTTGATAATAGCATATATTTGATAATAGACACAATCTATGTATATAGAAATATATTACAAACCACATTCAAACATGGTTTCATATAGAAAAAAATTAACTTTGGGATAATGTGAAAAATGTTGAGTCACATGTACACTCAAGGAAATTATTCTCAAAATTCAGAAGTTAAATTCTAGTTGAAATTGCAGCTTTATGATAGAGGACAGGCTCAGCATGTGTTAAGAGCTAGGCTTAACTCCTAGCTCAGGGAGTGGGAGAAGAAATTAGTCTCTATATGGTGGAACATACCTGTAATCCCAGCCCTTGAGATACTGAGGTCTGGGAATCACATGTTAAAGAGCTATAGGCCAGACTGGATACACGTAAAAGGAAAAAAAAAGTCTCCCTACAAAAAAGGCGGGATGAGGATAAAAACAAAAGTTGTTTTTTTAAAAAAAAAAAAAAAAAAAAAAAAAAAAAAAAAAAAACTACAGATGCTTTCGAGTTCATGACATTACAATGTGAACATTTCATTGACTCCAAGTGACAGCAGAAAACTCTCAAGTTGTACAAGAAAAGGAATGATGTGAACTCAGCATGCCTTGGGCAACCTTCAATAGTCTATAGTCACCCCTATTCAAAGGCAGGTTGGGATCACAGTGAAGAAATAAACACTCTGATAAAAATTCCCCACAGAATCCTCTGATTCTGCCTCTCTGCTGTAGTTAGACCGTACCATCTGACCACACACAAGAGGCTGATGCAATCTCTCTAGCTTTCCATGGCACTATTGTTTACCTTTTTCAATTTCCCCACCAATATTTTCCTCTCTTCTCTAGAGCAGTCTGTGCTTTACCTCTTCAAATACTGGGATCCGGTCCCCTAAAGATCCCATCACAGAGGCCAGATCTCTAGTCTCCATCTGAGCTCCAAATGAAACATTTAGCACCTTTTGGATAAGAACCGGCAAGAACCCACCGTCATCTGTGCCTTCAGTACCTACTCACTCTTCTAGTTGCTCTGCCCTATAAGTCATATTCCTGACCTCTCATAAACACCAAACCAGAAGCCACAGAAGAATATCACCTATTCCCAGCCTGTCATAGCCCAAAGGGAGGTCAGGTGACTAAAAGTTCTCTTTCATTCCTCAGAGGCCTTACTTCAAATGTTCACTTTTATTGAACTGGATTTGTCATGAATTTATAAAATATTTAAGTATTTTAAAACAAACAAACAAGCTTTGGGCTGAAGAAATTTCTCAGTAGTTAAGAGCCTTTGCTGTTCTTCCAGAGATCTAGCAATCAGTTCCCAGCATCAGGTGGCTCACAAATGCCTGTAACTCTGGCTACAAGGAACTTGACAATTTCTTCTAGGCTCTGGAGGCACCCACACATGTACATAAACACAATGAGATACATATAAATTTTAAAAAATCATTTTTAGAGTAAAAATATAATTTTTTTAAAACTTGAATGTCTCATTATTGGGAAAAAGAGCTATGAAGAATATATTAGACTCATTTGTAAATGGTTATTGTCTCTCAAGCCTCCCTAACTTTCTATCTTTGATGTCTATTTTCTCAGGATGATTCCCCAATCTATTGAAAATCCTCAAATATATCAACTACATGTTCTTGAAGAGGATCTAAATTGCCTTATGAAAAAGTGTATATAAATTTCTGAAACTGAATTTAATATTTTCCAAGAAAACAAAGAAATAAATGAGATGTAATTAGGGAAAGAGAAATGTTAAAGTTAGGTAAGTTGGTGTCAGAAACTAGGGATAATAGACTGTGCTGTGCCATTCATTATACAGGCTGAGAGAAATGAGACAAGACAGGGAAAATGTGAACTCCAGACCAAGAGACTTGTAGAGGTCACACCTGATGAAGAGAAACCAGAAACTGTGTGGGACAGGAATAGTGTGAACATCCAGGATGAACCCAGGTACATTTCCTGGGAACCTAGTACTTATCTTGCCAATACTGACTCGTCTCTCCTCTCTCTTCTCCTCCCCCCCCCACCTTGTGGTTATTGTCTCAACATGGAAGCTCTCTCAGCTTCAGCTCTAGCACCATGCTCCCTGCCATGATGGTCATGGGTTCACCCTCTCAAACTGTAAGCAACATCCCAATTAAATGCTTCCTTTTATAAATTGCTTTGGTAATGGTGCTTTCTCATAGCAGTAGTAACTAAGACACTTATGTTAAAGAGACAGTGTTCTCTTCTTGTCTGTAATTCTCAAAAAGTAGATCACACAGCCACTGTATTAAAAAGTATTTTAAAATATATTAACTACAAATAAGAATTGTTGGCAAGATCTGTAATTGTAGATACTAGGGAGGATGAAGCAGTAAAAATCATTCAAGGCCTACCTGACCTACAGAGCTAGTTAAAAGCCAGTTCGGAAACTTGGAAGGATACAATCTCAAAATGGGAAAAGGTTAAAGGGCTGAAGAGATAGCTCAATGACAGTATGCATGCCTGGTAATGCACAAGGTCCTGGGATCACTTTCCAATACCAAAAACAAAATTCTCAGGGCCCAGTACGTTTTATTTTCCACTTTTTCCAAATGATTGCTAAAGTCAGAAACAAAATACTACAAGTCTCAAAAGTTATTCATACCCTGTTCTTAAATCCTTAGCTATATATTTTTCAGGTGATATTCAGTATTATGTTAACATCTTTTAATTACTTTCCCCCATGTAACTTCCAATACTCAAAGACTAAGTTTTCATGTAAACACAGAACTGACAATATAACCTTTTATAAGGAAAGACCTTACAAAAGCTATTAAAATAAAAGTGAGATTGGGGTTGAACTTCTAAGAACGTTATTTCAAAAGTAGCAAAATCTTTGTAAAATAATACATAAAACGTGTTTGACAACTAAGTAATTCCATTAAAATATTTAAAATCAATAGGATTATTTAGGTTTCCATGAGGGCAAACTCTGTAAGCACACCACATATGTAAACATATTCTACAACTGTTATTCCAACCCATTTAAGAAAATTTAATTTCAACACCCAGTATCTCAGTATACTGAACAGTTTCTTTTTCCATTTATAATCTTTTAAAAATGACCAAAATAATTATTAGTTATATGATGGTCTCTATATTTGGACATGGACCATATCTGCAAGGTTGCCATCATTCATAGATATAAATATATACATTCATGAAAAATATTTTGATGACAAAAACAGATACTAAACATACACCACAATTTTCAGATTATCATGTCTTAAGGAACAACCAAGCTATATGCAGATCAGGGAACCATGAATTCAGTGCACTGAAATGTCATCAGAATTATGTCTCCTCCTCTCTTCCTTCTGTACCACTTCCTCTCTTTTCCCCACTTCCTTCTGAATTATTCACCCCTTCTTTTCTTCTTGTCCATCTTCTCTTTCTCTTGTTCTCTCGTTCTCTCACTCTAATGTCCTGTTCTCTAGAGAGCCCTCCATTTTGCCACTGGCTCAGGAACTCTAGCCTGTGTCCACTTGCAACTGTTAGTCCTTTATATACATTTCAGCCAGTATAATAAATGCACACAGTAATAAGATACTAAGAGAAAACATGCATTGGCATAATCAGGCCATTTGACAGTAACTAGACTAACAGGACCAAACGCAAAATGAACAGGTTTCCTTTTTGCTTGTTCTGAAAGTAGTCAACTATTGTATGGTAAAATAGCATTTCTAAATCAATGGTTGTGGTAAGGGACAGTGTCTAGGTGAAAATACAACTTAGCAAAGAAAACATGTCTCAGAAAGTAATTACTTTATGATCTACTTCTACAATTGTGGGTTTTCTTTTTTGACAATTAAAATAGAGAAATGTGGCACCTACAATTCAGAATATTTTTATAAATTTGTATACAGTAACTTGAGCATAAAATGTAAACAACCCTTAGCATGAATAAATACCAGGCTATTTAATAGGCTTGTGTTACTAACAATAAAATAAGAATACAGTAATAAAACTAACAGTGGTGCTCAAATTCTTTGTGATAAGTTTTGGTCTAAATGTTTAATAAGTGGTTCTCTCTAAAGTAAATGGGATGTTCACATAATTAAAGTTAAATTGACCTTTATGAGGAAGGCTGATTTTCACCAATTATTGCTTAAGATTGTTATTATAACAATTATAAGAGGGGGGGGGGCATGACAGCATGCATGTGAAAGTCAACTTACAGAGGTTGGTTCTCTCTATTCTTTGGGTTCTAAGGGAACAAAGTCAATTTTTATGAAATAATTGCATTTTCCTACTATCACAAAATAATCTAAATCCCTTTATTTGTGCAACTCAAATTTCCCACGTGACTATGACCTTAAATCTGAGTGTTTATAACTAATTACCTGAGTGTTCACTAATTTTCAACCAATGTGTCTGCATGTCTTTTTTGCCTCCTTTAAAAAACAAAACACTTATCTGAATCCTGATAATCACATGTAAATGGAAAAAATAAAATAGTGATTTTTTTCAGTGTTTGATTATTTTAATATGTGTTCTTGAGATTTCTAAAGTGAATGGTTAAAAAAAGTAATAAAAATAGGAGTGGGGAATGTAGCTCAGTGGTATAATGCTTATGAAATATACACAAGGTCACAGGTTCAATTTCCAGGGCCATAAAAAAAAAACAGAGGGGAAATATCCAGAGAAAGGGAGAGAACCTGCCCGAGGGGAGCAAGGGACATAAGAAGGCAGTAAGAGAAGAGGACAGAAGAGAATAAAGCTTAAGGACAGCAAGGGACCTAAGAAGGCAGTAAGAGAAGAGGACAGATGAGAATAAAGCTTAAGGACAGCAAGGGACCTAAGAAGGCAGTAAGAGAAGAGGACAGATGAGAATAAAGCTTAAGAACAGCAAGGGACATAAGAAGGCAGTAAGAGAAGAGGACAGATGAGAATAAAGCTTAAGGACAGCAAGGGACATAAGAAGGCAGTAAGAGAAGAGGACAGATGAGAATAAAGCTTAAGGACAAGTATGAAAACACAACACTGGGACTCATTGCTCTGTGTGCTAAAAGTATTTTTAATGACTTGAGTAATAATTTCACTTCATTAAGGTTCCCTTCCTCCAATACCTTTTTAGATATTCATGACTGTAAGTATCTACAAAGAAGAGATAGCTGTTGAATTTTCAAGAGGAGCCAACTTCGTGAAACCCTAAGTAAGCCATATAAGCTCAAAAGGAGCACAGATTTAATTCAACCTGTCAGCATAAGCAATGCAAATCCATATACAGAAAAATGTTCCTTATTGGAATGAACATGCAATCATATATAAAAATGAGAATCTCTTCACAAATCAGAATATATTCACAAATCAGAATATTTGTGAATATTCTATACAGACGCCCTGAAAGATGAGAGGATGATGAGAAATAAAGACTAGAAGATAGAAAATGCAAGAGAGAAAACCACACTAAAAAACTGAAGACTCCATATGATCCTTCAGCTTGTGAACAGTTAAAAACTAAGTAGGGAAGATCTGTTGGAAAAACTGGCCTTTTCAGAGAGCAATGGCAAAAACAGAAAGTGAGAGCTTGTGCCAACACAGCCACAAGCAACTGTCAACCCATATACACAATAGGAAATACCCAGAACAACAAAACAGCCACTAAGGAAACATACACTCACTTACATTTAACCAAAGACACTATAGTCTACACCTCTAAAACAAAAGACTTATCACCATAGTACTGTACAACCCTTAGACCAGGACTGAGCCAATTCAAGCTGAGACAACTGATACAACAGAAAGAAATCTTTGACAGCCAGACTTCCCAACTCCTCCTCCAGGGTCTAGCCCAGTGTGTTTCCCTGGTATCCCCATATAAGACATCTTCCCATTACCTTATCAAGCCTGAGTCCCATATCCAGTGCCCTGGCCTACTCTAGCAATCCCTCCTGCACCACAAACTATAGGCAGACTTTCCCCATCCCTGCAGCCACTTTCCAAATAAATACAAAAGAGTCTAATTAGTAATTATAAATGCTCAGGGGGTAGTTCAGGCTTATTACTAACTAGCTCTTACAACTTAAATTAACCCATTTCTATTCATCTACGTGTTGCCCCAAGGTTCACAGGATTTACCTCTCCAGCAGCTCTTGCTTATTCTCTGGCTATCTGGCTAATGCCTCTCACTCCCCCTCCTTCTTCCCAAAAATCCTGCCTAGCCATCAGCCAATCAGCTTTTTATTAACAATGAAAGGAATACATATTTACAATGTAGAAGCACTGTTCCACAGCAACAATCTCTAGGCTTCTGCCAGGCCTCTACCTACTTATCCCTCAACCACAACAGGATCCCCCCCACACTATATGTTACTTCTCCACTTAACCAGATCTTGAACCATGAGGCATATATTACATACCAACCAGCCTCATCTACTCACCTGACTTCATTCCACACAAAATCCACCCCATGTCCTATCTTCTGCACCAACCTACTCTATGCATATCAAATTTAGAACTAAAAAAGCCTGCCTACATCTCACTGTGAAAGTACCAACAATATTAAAAATGGAGCCAGAATCTACTCCCTAAAACCTACAAGTCCTATAGATATATTTCCCAATGAGAATTATCTACATGAACCCCAGAACACATTATTTTAAAGGAACTATCATATATTTTTATCAAAGAATTTAAAGAATTTTAGAAGTCATAAAGAAAAAGCTCCATGAAATTAAAAAGAATAAATATAATAATAAACTCCTGAGTGATGTCCAAGAAAATATAACCTAAAGTATGATAAAAGATTAAGACAACTTAAAACTGGATAGTGAGATTCAAAAGGAGATAGAAGTATTAAAGAGGACTCAAGCTGAAATGAAGATAGAACTAAAAATATTAGAAATTCGATTAGAAAACTCAAAGAAATGTATTACAAGAAGAATGAATCAAGTAGAAGATAAAATATCAGGACTCAAAGATTGATGGAATAGGGTCATCTGTCTACCTGTTACTTTCATTGGTTAATAAAGAAACTGCCTTTGCCCTTTAATAGGACAGAAAATTAGGTAGGCGGAGTAGACAGAACAGAATTGCGGGAGAAAGAAAGCAGTCAGGCAGATGCCTCAGGCAGATGCCCTGCCTCTCCTCTCTGAGATGGACGCAGGTTAAGGTCTTTCCTGGTAAGCCACCACCTCGTGGTGCTACACAGATTATTAGAAATGGGTTAGGCAAGATGTGAGAATTAGCCAGTAAAAGGCTACAGATAACGGGCCAGGCAGTGTTTAAAAGAATACAGTTTCCGTGTAATTATTTTGAGTAAAGCTAGCCCGGTGGTGGGAAGCAGCCCACCGCTCCTATCACTACAGAAGAGCTAGCGGGGTGGCAGAAGTAACCCACTGCTCCTTCTACAAAAGATCTAGACCAAACAAGAAATGAATAGGAAAAGTGTTAACAACTTAGGAAGGAAACACTGAAGAAATGTAGGACATCATGAAAAACTTAACCTTCAAATAATGGGCATAGGTGAAGGAGAGAAATACAAAGTCAATGATGTAGACCAGATCTTCAAAAAGATCACAGAAGGAAACTTCCCCAAACTAACAAAACACACAGTTGTTCAGATACAAGAAGCACACAGAACACCAACTAGATAGACTCAGAAAAGAAAATCCCCACAGCATATCATAGTTAAAACTAAGCATGTAACAAAAGAAAAAAATGTGTTGAAAGTCACAGGAGAAAAAAATGCGAGTCACATATAAAATAAACCTATCAGAATAACATCTGGTTTCTCAAAGGGAACTTTGAAATCCACATAAACCTGGAGCTATGCATTCCAAATCCTAAAAGACTATGATAGACAGCCTAGACTAATATGCCTAGAAAAACTGTCATAATTGGAGAAAGACAAGCACTGCACAATATAAAAAACCTTAAAACTTTTATGTACAACAAACTAAACCTAAAGAAAATACAGGAAACAATATTTCAGGCTGGAGAGGAATGAGCATAGCCGGAAGACTATGGATAGAAATATGAAGCCACGGTTATTAAAACACAAAGTACCACTAAGACCAAAAACAAAAAAATATCAGCATGATAAACACAACTAGCATGCACATGTCAATGTATACTTTAAATATCAATTTCCAATCAAAAGGCACAGTCTACTTGAATGGATCAAGAAACAAAATACCTCCACTCTCCCTAAGAAATACATCTTAATTTTAAATATGGAAACTGCCTTAAAGAAATGAACAAGCCGGGCGGTGGTGGCGCACGCCTTTAATCCCAGCACTCGGGAGGCAGAGACAGACGGATCTCTGTGAGTTCGAGGCCAGCCTGGTCTACAAGAGCTAGTTCCAGTCCCTAGTGCTGCCACCTGGAGGCCACAGAGGTGTGAGGGGTGGGGTGGCCTGCTAGGGCCTTGTCTGGGTCTGTGGCCCTGCAGTGGTCAGGGTGATGTTCATGGCTTCTCTTACTACTGAATGCTCTGCAGATACTCCGGGTTTGGTCAGTCACCTGAGACCATGTTGGTAAGGCCTTACCAAGGCAGGGGCCACACTGATCGGGGTGGCCTGTGTTGCCACTGGGGCCATGGTAACATCTGGACCCAATCTGCTGCTGAGGGTCATGTCTGGGTGGTTGGTGCTACTTCAGCTGGGGTCCATGATGCTGTCTGTGGCCCATTTTAGCACAGTGCATCATTGGAGCCATGCTGTGCTGAGCCAGCCCCACCCTTCCCTGGCCCTGAGACAGCTGGCCCTACCCATGCTAGACGCCTGTAGCAGAAGAGCTGACTCTGCCCCTGGGGAAGAACTATCCCCTCCCCAACTCAGGGGAGATGTGTAGTGATATTTTGTGATTTAACAAATAATGCTTGCCTGAAGATCAGACGGCAGAGCTAAGCCACTAGTTAGCCATAGAGGCAGGCCAGGCAGTGGTGGTGCACACTTTTAATCCAGGCACTTGAGATACAGAGACAGAGGTATCTCTGTGAGTTCAAGGCCACCCTGGGCTACACTCGATTGATCCAGTCTCAGAGAGAAAGAGCCAGGTGGTAGGTAGTTGTGCACATCTTTAATCCCAGCACCAGGGAGGCGGAGACAGAAATGATAGGGCTGGAGAGAATATAAGGCTGTGTGTGTGTGTGTGTGTGTGTGTGTGTGTGTGTGTGTGTTGGGGGCAGTGACACAAGAGCAGATGCAGGCTGAGGATTTATAGAGACGGATGCAGTATGAAGATTCAGTCTGAGGTTTCAGAGAGACAGCAATCAGTCTGAAGATTAGCAAAGACAGGATTGCCCCTAAGGTCTGAGCATTGGTAGAGTTAAGAAGTTCCTAGTGGCTGGTCACTTTGATTCTCTAATCTTCTGACTCTGGGTTTTTATTATTAATACCAACTAGAATCCGTGCTACAGAGATGGCCTCACCCCTCACCACAGGTGTGTACCTCACCTGGGCAGCACACTAGAGCTGACACCTTCCACCCCTGACCCTGCCACCCAGCTTGGTCATGTGGCAGCATGGATGAGAGAAAAATACCTTCCCCCTCTTCACACATTACCACCTACAGCAGGAGAGAGAGTTGGGCCTGGGGTGACTAGGTAGGAAAGCTAGCCTTGACCCTCCCTTATCCGGGTGCAGCACACAAGAGAGCAGGCTCTGCCTCCTGTCTGTGCAGCACACTGGAGCTGACCCTGTTGTCAGGGTCACAGGTGAGCCAGCCCTGAGGGCATGAGAAGCAGAAGAGCTGCCCGCCCCCTTCTTTTTATTCCCCCAGCAGCATCAGGAGAGTGAGCCTTCCCTGCACCTTGCCTGGGCAAAACAGTAGAGTGAACTTCAGTGGGTCAGATCTGAGGACCTGAGAGGGGAGAACCGCCCAAGCCCTGCTGCAGGCTGCTTTGGGTGAGCTAGCCAGGGCAGTACTGGAGGAACGAGGGAAAGATGGCAGGCTGACCAACCCAGCTACCATCCGGGGCCCAGAATCAGGACTAAGAGTTAGCTCACCCCAATATCCACCTCATCTATAAACGGCTGGAGAATGTGAAGGGGATGAACCTACAGATTCAAAGCTGCAGACTTTCCATGACACGGCACAAAAACAGGATAGCCAAGACTGGCCCCATTGAGAGTCCATTATCTTTATCAGTTGTGTAACAGAAGCCAGAAGCCTCAGGCCAAACCAATGATTCACAGCACTTAGAAGTAAAGACAACTAATGTAAACTGTGTCTCAACAGCCCACACTACAGCTTCCACTGCAAGATTCTTCTCTTTGTTTTTTTGTTTATATTTTTGCTTTGTTTTTCTTTGGGTTTTGGTTTTGCTGTTAAAATTGGTTTTGTTTGGGGGGAAGGGGAAGAAGAAGCAAGGGCAGAGGGCTGATGTGAGGTAGGGACAGAGAGATAAACAGGATCTGAATACAGGCGGTAAAATCCATTAAAAAATAAAGTGTTTTTTTTTTGGGGGGGGGGGGAACCAGTGAAGAGAAGAAACCAAGGCCTGGATGTCAAATCAACTCAAATTTCAAAGAACTCATCTATCACAGTCCTCTAGTTATTTCTCTAACCCTTTATCCTCTGCTCGTCATTTCCATGAACCCTTCATTCATTCACCCATCCATTTATTCTTCTTTGCTGTTAAAAAATAAAACAAAACTCCAATCAAATGGGACCAGGAAGCAAGCAGAAGCCTCCATCATAATATCTAACAAGCTTCAAACTAAAATTAAATTTAAAAGATAAAGCAGAATATTTCATCCTAATCAAGGAACCAGTTAACCAAGACATTCCTATGCTAAACATACATGCAGCAAATTCTGGGGCACCTAATTTTTTTTTTAAATCTACTACTGGAATTAAAGACACAGATTAACATTAATCCATTAATACTGGGTGATTTTCAATACCCTACTTTGTCCAATAGACAGGTTTTCTGGACAAAAAAACAGAAACATTAGAATTTATTGACATCATATATCAAATGGACATAATAATTATCGTCAGAACATTTCACTCAAACACAAAAGAATACATTCTACTCAGCAGCACAAGAAAGCTTCTCTAAAATCACATCATGGAACACAAAACAAATTTCTACAAATTCAAAAGGACTGAAGTAACTCCTCGAACCCTATCTGACTATAGTGCAATAAAACTTAAAAATGACAGCAAGTAAATCTCAAGTAAATATACAAACTCATGGAGATTAGACAACTCATAACAGAATGATGAGTGGATGCAAGAAATCAAGACAGAAATAGAAAAATCCTGGAACTAAATGAAAATGAAAACACAACAAAATATCTGAGACACACTGAAAGCAGTATTACAAGGTAAACTTTTAGCTCTAAAAACCTACACTAAAAACCCAGGAAGAGCACAAATAAATATTTTAATGAGGCAACTAAAAATTTGGAAAAATAAGAACCAAATTCAAACCTATTTAAATATTAACCTTTTTTAAAAAAAAAAGCAGAAATCAATAAAGTAGAGGCAAAGGAAAAAGCTACCCAAGGAAGGAAGCAACCCACAGTCCTTAGCAGCTCTAACTGGACTTCCCCAGAGAAAAGCACACTAACCGGTTATCGAATACCAAATGGTCGTTTGTGAAAACACATATACAAGCAATACTATAAAGACTGGCCAGATTATAGTTAGGAATACATATACATATTTTCATGTAATAATAATTAATGCAAAATAAGCCATAAATTAAAAGAACAAGGAGGGAGTATAAAGGAGTTTTGAGGAAAGGGAGTAGAGATATTATTTAATTGCATAATCTCAAAAATAAACCAAAAACTTTGATAGAGTAATGACTTGTTATCACCAAGAAAATAGAACAAAACAAGGTACAAACTCTAATCTACAAAATGCTTTATATGAGAGGAGCTGATAAAACAAATCAGATCCAACTTTTAAATAAGCGTAACACTCTACAAACAGTATATATAATTTAGGCCAGATGTGGTGGGTGTGCTTTTAATTACAGCACTTACAAGTTGGAGGTAGAAGAATATGGAGTTCAAGATCATCCTCAGCTATATAAGCACTGTGAGTCCAGCCTGGCTTACATGAGCCCCTGTCTCAAACACCTATGTACAATATAAAAAAGAAAAACATTTCTCTAACACTAAAACAAAAATTTACTATAATACTTTTAAGAAAAAAAAGTAATCTATCGCCAATCCCAAAGTTGAAAAAAAATCCAGCCATCTACAATCAATCCATAATTGTTTCCATAGAAATCTCTCCATCTGTCTCCCTCCCTCCCTCTCTCTTCCCCTCTTCCACCTGTCAGAAATCTCCCTTCCCAAAACGAAGCACTACAGATGGAAATGAAAGTGCTTCCCACACTTTCTCTCCCCATTACATTCATTACAGCAACCAACTGTTTACAATTCACCTTAACATATTCGATCTAATTCAGTGAAATCATTCTAAAAGTTTAAAATTATGGTACATAAAACATTGTAAATTTCAGTGATTATTTCCTGAGAAAAACCAGCCTTGTCTGTCTTGTGGCCAAACCATTTCCTCCAATATTAAGGAATACTAAGGGGGAATGCAACCCAGCATCAATGATTCTACCTTTCATAGGTGTCAACATTCTGAACGTATCTGTTGTATAAAAAAAGGAAATGGACACCATCAATCAGACTTTCGGATCATGTTTTAACCACAACCTGTCCAGGGCACATATTAAGAGTCAGAACCCTTAATACCCTTTCTCAAAAAAATTTTTGGTTTTTTGGGTTTTTTTTTTCCTAACTGACTTGCAGGCCACAGAGGAAGTACAAATACTAGCAATGTTTCCTATTTAAATTGGTGTAAGCTCATAAAACAAATTGCTCAGATAACTGGACATGTCTTCAATACTGTATTACATTTTCCATAGATGTAAACCAGATTTATAACTTAGAAGTGCAGCAATAAATGAACACTGCTTATAATTGATTTGTGCCAAGTCTTATGTCAAAGTGAAATAAAAAATGAAACAGACTACTTTGAGTAATGAAATCTGTCAGCTCAGTTAACTCCTTTTAAATTGATGAGAAATTTTAAAGTCTGAAAATGTTAATTATTTTTAGTAATACAAAACTATGTAAGTTATTACATGTGACTATTTTAGATAGTTTCCTTAAAAATAAACTTATCCTAAACCTTTTCTTTTTTGCAAGTTTTTTTTCTACTACTTATTTTTCTACTTTGGAGAATTCAAACCCACTTGCACATGGAAACTACTATCTTGAAACTAAATTCCCATTTCCCTCTAAGGAGTTTCTCCACCCCACTAAAGTCAGAGTTGGCAATTATGCTATTATACTTTTCTAGACTAGATTGCCTGGTCACCATCTGTTTAGACCTCTGTCCAAAGAGGAAAAAAAAGCAGAGGCTAATATTATCTATTTGGCAAACACAACGTAGTTTGTAGGCACATTTGGTCATCCTGTAAAAACAAAATAAATCCAGCTATTATAAACAAAGCTTAATCTAAAAGCATCCTTATTAATTTTTTCCTGTTTGTGCTCAAGAAAATTGGGGGAAAATAGTAACAGTAATAAAAATGAGGAAAGAAGAATTTCCATCTGCAAAATCTTCCCTGTCTACATAGTTCTTAAAGCTATGTGCCCAAGGCACCATTCTAGACCCAGTAAGCTTTAATAGAGTTCATTCCAGGGGTTGTATCTTGATCATGGATGCAGGAGGTAGCACAGTAGACTCAATAACTTAACTATCATAGTTTTCATCTTTACAATTCGTTTGGTGTTGTATTTCTGTAAATTTTTAAGCAAGTATGTTTTTAACTTGTTACCTTTGGATTTAAAATTCAGAATTAGAATTACAGGGCTTTATTTCCTTTCTAATTTATCTATGAAATCACTCATCATGTGTTTAATGTTTTCCAACAAGGAAAAACACAGAGATGCTACATTTTCAATTACTATTAGCTTAACTTTACAACACCTCACCAATGCTCCCTTTCTTTGTGCATTTTTTTGCTATGCTTTTTGTTTTCTATGCATTGTGGTTTGAGGGGAAGTGAGGGCTTGGTTCCTAGCTAATGCATTATGTGAGGTTATAGATATTTTAGGTGGAGACTACTTTGAGAATGAGGGCCACTGGAAGGTGGCTTATCATTGTTATATCTTACTGGGCCCTCTTTTTCTGCTTTCCACCCACACTAAGGCAAGCAGCTGGCCACTCATTCTACCACCATAGCATTTGGCCTCGCCAAAGGCCCAGAATCAACAAAGTTATGGACTCAAACCTCTGAAACTGTGAACCAAAATATAACCTTCCTCCTTTACATTGTTCAATTTGGGTCAAAGTAGTAGAAAAGTAATTAATACACACTAGGAATAACAGGTTTTTTTATCCATAAAATACACAAGCTTTTTAAAAGGAAAAGGAATTTATACAAAATGTTTAAATTAATGAAATATGCGCAATACTTTTTCTATGTATTTTCCCATAGTCACATATCTAACATCACACACCCCATTAACTTACATTAGCCCTTAGAATTCAGATGTTCCCTATAAAAACAGTGATGTGAACTATCTTCATTCTTACATTGAAATTAAGCTTCAGGGGACCGCCACAGGCTCTGAGGAGGAAGCATGCATAATCCTGGACTGAGCAAGAGATTCACATGCAGTCCCAGGGTGCTATGCCCTGGGCTTCAGTGAGAAAACACTGACACTATTAGGGTGAGGAAATTTACAGGGTGTATGGGAGAGAGAGAGAGAGAGAGAGAGAGAGAGAGAGAGAGAGAGAGAGAGAGAGAGAGAGAGAGAGAGAGAGAGAGAGAGAGAGAGAGAATGGTCCATTTCCTGTAGACAGAGGCATATCTGAAGAGGTCAAAGTGGTGAGGAGCAGGCTGAAGTGAGTGACTTCATTGCCACCCGGAGCCATGGTGATGTCTGGGCCTAGGCTGATGTCTGAGTTCATGGCCCTAATGCAGCCATGACCTGTAGTGATGAGCTGCGGGCTGGGCTGCGTTCCTGCCGCCCAGTTCCCGGCCACCTGGCTAGCTTATGCCCCAAAATAACAACACACAAACTGTATTCATTTAAACACTGCCTGGCCCATTAGTTTCAGCCTCTTATTAGCTAATTCTCACATATCTTGCTTTAACCCATATCTAATAATCTATGTAGCACCACTAGGTGGTGGCTTACCGGGAAGATTCTAGCATATGTTCATCTTGGGCCGGAGCTTCATCGCATCTGTCTCAGAGAGGAGAGGCATGGCATCTGCCCAGAGAGAAGAGGCATGACAATTGCCTGAGGTGTCTACCTCACTTCCTTCTTCCTGTTCTGTCTACTCCACCCACCTAAGAGCTGGCCTATTAAATGAGCCAAGGCAGTTTCTTTATTAATGAATGAAATAAACACAAACAGAAGACTCTCCCACATCAATGATCTATGTTGAAACCCCTGGCTCCTTATACCACCAAAGGCTGAGAGGATAGATAGGGTTGTACAGAGTTGACCACACCTCCTCACTGGCTGCAACATTATGAAGAACTGATCCTGCCCCTCACCAACTAAAACACACAGGAAAGAGAATTCCTACATGTCAGCTGGGCAGCACAATAGAGCTGACCCTGTCCGAATGGACATTGATGAACTGGCTCTGAGAGGTGAGAGGATTGGGGAGCAGGCTGTGCCCTTCTCATTTCTCATATGGTGGTGTGGGTGAGGAAAAGCCCTCCTTGCCCTAGCTACTTGCCACCTGCAGCAGGTAGGGGACCTGACTCAACTGCTCACCAGTGGCAGCACTTGAGAGAACAGGTTCTAACCCTTGTCTGGGAAGCACAGTAGAGTTGACCCTGTAGACAGGGACATGGGTCAGGTCCAGTCTGACCCCCTTTGCTGTGGTTTGGGGATGAGGGTGAGGGAACCATCTTCAGTTGGCAAGGAAGGTAACCCTCCACTTTACCAACTTCAACACTCAAGAAAGTTGTCCCTACATCTTGTCTGGGCAGCACAGTGGAGCAGATCCTGTTGACAGGGGAACAGGTGAGTCACCCCAAAACATGAGCATCAGAGACCTTGCCCTGCCCCTCATCTGCCATATGGCAGCTTGGGCCATGGGCGGGGAAGAAATGCCCTGCCCCCACTCCTTCCCTCTACAACTGAGACATGGGGGAGACCTGGCCCTGTGGTCCTGAGAGCAAAACACCTGTCCCTGCCCCACATCAGCTGCTGCACTCTGGAGTGGCCACTGCACTTCAGTAGAGTTGGCCCTGAAAGTGTTGGTGTGGGAGAGCTGACTCTAAGGACTGAGAGCAGGAGAATAGGCCCCAACCCCTTACTCATTGCTGCATGGGGTGAACTAGACAGGGAAATGCTGGAGAGCTCATCCTGGTGATGAGAATGGCAGAGAGTAGGTGGGCTGACCCCACCCAGGCCCAGAACCAGGGTTATGAGTTAGCACACCCCAACATCCACCCCATCTGTAATCTGCTGGAGCACATGAAGGGACCTGACCCACAGACCCAAACCTGTATGATCTCCATGACACAAGGCAACAACAGGAAAACCAAGAGAAGTAGTGAGGGCCCAGCATCAATACTGTAGCAGAAACCAGAGGCCTCAAACAAGGCCAATGACTGTCATGAACATTTGCAATTAAAGATATATGGACCAAAGGGGTTTACTGGGTGACTCACTGTGTCACACTACAGCATCACGAGATTTTTTTTTCCTTTGTTCTTCTCTTCAATTTTATTTGGTGGGGGGGGGGGTTGATTTTGCAAGTGCATAAAGCAGATACAAAGGGATGGAAAATGAATGGTATCTGGATGCATGATATGAAAGATGGTAAGGATAAATTAAAAAAAAGTTCCAGGATTGCAGTTTTTAGGAATGAAGGCCATTTTGATTCTAATTTAGAAAATATTTACTGTTCCATTTTTTTAATCATCTTGTCTTCAATATTTACTGATATGACTACTTTCAACATTTATTCTTTGAAATTAAATTTTCAGGGAGGGTAGAAGGGGAGTGGGGAAAAACATTAAAATAAGGATTTTAAAAAGAAATTAAATTTTCATTCAGTCTCTTAACTTTAAAATGAACACTTTATTTAGATAATATAAGCATGTCACTGTGAAAAAATTTCTCTTTACTGGGTACTGCATAAAATGCAATAAAACAATCACTTTTAAGAAGACATTTACAGTTTCCTCCCAGCTAGACACAGCAAGGAAAAAAATAAGAACAAAAACAAAAATGTAAAGAGAAATTTGAAAAATAAATGCAATAAATCCTTATCTCTATATACAGTTTACATACAAGTTTTTTTTTTTTGTCAAAACAATCAGACTTGTTTAAATTCCACAAACTCTTCTTGACGTGTTTCAGTAAAAACTGGACATCAAGGTAAAAATCCATTTCTCCTCTCAGAGCTGCCATATATTAGTTTTAACATGTATTCAACACATCACCTGACGTATTTCTAAATTTCTTGAAATAACATTAATAAAGGGTTGCTATACAAGAAAGGGGGCTCTAAAGGTAAGGAGGAAGATGGGGGCGCTATAAAGGGTAATGGTGAACAATAAATATACTTTCTCATCTAAAATTTAAGATTAGGAATTTTAAATATGACATCATGTGATATTACTGACTAGCTGGAGGAAAAGGTTGAGCCAGCTTAAGTGTAACAGAGGAGAAAATGTGAGTAGAGCACAATGATACACAAGTATGAAAGTGTCATAATGAAATCTATTATTTTGTATATTACCATTAATTTTTTAAGTTTAAGAATATATTTATTAATCTAGTTCTTAAATTTGGTTGTGAGCCAACAAAATTAGGCACTTTTTATATGAATTTGCTCACATATACCTACAAATGCTGTTCTTGGCAAGTTTTGCTTTAAATACTTCACAATGAAAATGTTAGTATTTTTCTATTGCCAGTTCAGGGCCAGTGCATTTCAGGGTCAACAGTACTATTAAAATTCTGTCCAAAGTTTTAACTTTTTAAACTTTCATATTTTCAGTTTTAATTTTTCACTGGTACTCTAATGTAGGATGGTTATCCAAAGGTTGAATGCAGTTCTCTTTAACAACCGAAGAACTTTTTAGATCTGACAAAAACAATGACAGGTGTTCAGATCTTCAAAAGCAAATGGGAACAAAGCATACAGTTTTCTCAGTTTGTGACAACCGAGAACCTTTCCAACAGACAATCCATAGACACTGACAGAACAGCACTTCTTGGCCACATTTCAACTTTTGCCAAAAACTTAAGGTATGGCATTATTATAGTACTATTGACAGAGACTCCAAGAATGTCCCCAAATCACCTAATAATAAGCTCAAAAATATTTTAAGTAATCAAATATCAAGCTCATGAAAACATACTGTTTCAAATTTGAAAGCAAAGCAAAGCCGTTTTCCTCATTCCCATAAGTAAATTCTCAGCTAACAGAAACAAATACGGAACTGTTTCCTAAAACTGAAGTTAGCCATTAACTCGAAATAAACTGGGGGGAAGGACGCAGCATGTTGGGCAAACAAGCATTCCGCTTCTGAGCTTCATACCCGTTTCTAATTCTGGTTTAAGACTGAACCCAAGGTGATGTTTGGAATGCCTTCATTTCTCCGCAGCACTGGGCAGCGCTGGGCCTACAAGGCACTGCGGCGGGGGGGGGGGGGGGGGGGGGGGGGGGGGGGGGGGGTCCTTGTATCCCCGAAACACTTTATTCAACTGTGATGCTGTGGCGCCTGGAATCTAGACGCACTCCATGTTTCTCCACCTCACAGGAGGCCATCACGCTCGCGGGCCTCCTCACGCTCGCGCTCGGCCGGCTTCACTTCACGGGGTGCGGCTAATCTGGCGGATGATGTGGACCATGTTGGCCAGCTGCAAATTGGGGCGGTAGCTGCGGCTGGGAAAAATCCTCCTGCACTGCGGGCAGCTGAAGACCTGCGGGATGGGGGGCCGCGGCGGGGTTCGGGGTGGCGTGCGGGGTGGGGTTCGGGGCGGGGAGCGGGGCCCGGTGTTAGCATAGAGCTGCCGGCGCACCCTGGGGTGCGGGGGCCCGCGCCGGAAGATGTGGCGGTGGCGGTAGCGGCCGAGGTGGTGGTAGTGGTGGCCGTTGTGGAAAAGCGCCTCCCGCTCGTTGGGAAACACCCGGATTCTCAGGTCCTGGACCAGCGCCCCGTTCCAGGCCTCCGCGGCATCCCAGCCCGGGTCCACGGGGCCCGAGGGGCTCGCGGGGTGTGCGCGGCCGCCGGGGACCCAGGGCGCGGCGGGGGCCCGAAACAGGGGCGCCCCCTCCTCCCAAGCCCGGCGGTACAAGACCTCCCGCACCACGTGCTCGCCGGCCGCCCCGTGCTCCGGCTCCTCGTCCTTGCCCCACAGCTGGGTCACGCACGCCCGGCAGAAGTTGTGCCCGCAGGCAATGGACACGGGGTCCTGGAAGTAATCCAGGCAGATGGCGCACATCGCCTCCTCCCGGAGAGACTGCATCGGGCTGGGAGGCCCGTGGGGGGCCGCCATGGCTGAGCACGCGGGACCTGCGGAAGCTGGGACGCAGAGCGCCTTGCCGCCCTGCCAAGAAGCACAGTCACGGGACCGGGGACCCGGCCTGACGGCCCAGGGGCGCACGGGGGGCGGGAAGCACGAAGGCCTCGCTGCCCTGTGAGGGGCGGGAAGCACGAAGGCCTCGCTGCCCTGTGAGGGGCGGGAACGGCCCAGGCCTCGCTGCCCTGTGAGGGGCGGGAAGACCGGGGCCTCGCTGCCCTGTGAGGGGCGGGAACGGCACGAAGGCCTCGCTGCCCTGTGAGGGGCGGGAAGCACGAAGGCCTCGCTGCCCTGTGAGGGGCGGGAAGGACGAAGGCCTCGCTGCCCTGTGAGGGGCGGGAAGCACGAAGGCCTCGCTGCCCTGTGAGGGGCGCGACTCCCGCGGGCCTCGCGGTCGCCTACAACCCGCCGCTGCCGCCCTCGGCCCTGCCTTGCTGGGGTCACAGAGAAGCCTGCACCCCCGGGACTTCCCGCGGCACCGACTCACGCAGCCCTCGTTCGCACCGGTGGGAACCAGGCAGGCAACTGACAGCCGCGCCTTCGCTCCGTCCTGGGTCTGCGTCTGCGGGCAGCAAGACCAGCGACCGGCAGAGGGCGACGATCAGCAGCTGGTGCCCGCCTCCTAAGAGACCGCCTTTTATAGGAGAGGCACCTGGAAATGACGTCAGTGCGCGCTAATTACCCACAATCACCACCACCGCTACCGGTAGGACACTCTGGGCCATCGGCGGACCTTCGTCTTGATGGCAGGTGGGCTCCAGCCCATCCCACCACGTAATAGAAAAGACTAGTGAGAGCTGCAGGGCAGTGGAGTATGTAATCCCCGCAGATCAGAGGTGAAAGATCAGACAGACGACGTTCAAGATCACCCTCGGCCGCATAGTGACTTCGAAGCTCGTTTTGGCCCCAAGACTGAAATCTAAATAGACAATTTAAAGACAGACAGATGAAATAAAAACAAACTGGTGGGCCCAGTCCGGTAACAATGAAGATGATTCAGATTTCAAAAGTGGTTTTCTTTTTTAATTGTTTTTTTTTCTATACAATGAGCAGATCAGTTCTTTCACAGACAACTGCTGCTCCTCACAACTAAATACCCTTCCCCATCAAAATTCATTTTAGCGTTCCGATTCTATTCCAAGAAGTGTCTAGATATAATTCTTTACTCTCTCTACTCTCTCGTCCAACATAAGAAGGTTGTTACAAAGTAGATGAACATAATCAAGTCATACTGGAAAGAATGTTCTGGACTGGGAATACGCAGCTGTAGTGAGGAGATATTTTGGCACTTCCTGCATTATAAAAGTTAAAATGATTAATAAGGGACTGGTCTACCCAGAGTACTGCAAACCCTTCATAGATATTAAGTCGTTTATTAAGCACATGGCAATAGATATGCTATTTGTTTTTCAAGGGTTTGCTTTTAACATTTTTAACAGTTTAAGCTGTTTGTGGTGTTTGTTTGTTTTTCAATTTTGCAGAATATCCAGCATTGTTCATGCTTAGGTCAGCGTTTTAAAATAATCCCATGTCTTAAAAAACTATGAAAACCTAGATATTCCAAATGGTCTAAATTGTTTACACCGTAAATTGAAGCACACTCTTATTTCCTCATAGCATCTTACTGATGTAATGGTGCAGACTGTTAAATTACAAATAACAAGTGTCATCCAAGAAAGATAACAAACACTAACTTGTAAGATAGAAACAAATAGTAATTGAGGCTAAAGAAAGGTAAATCAAAAGAAAAATACTTTAAAAAGAAAAATAAGAGAAAGGACAAAAACACATAGAGAAAATTCCGGAGGGGGGAAAAATACAAGATTCTGAAACACTGACAATCCCAAGTATCCATAACAAGAGAGTTGAACCTCTATAAGTAAAACATAGATACATAATTACACCACAGCTGAGCTCCCCTTCTGCTGAAAACTGGGGTTTATCTACTATAGAGAATGATCCAGAAAGAATGAATGTAGAAAACACAGGAAACAGAGGAAAATCCTCTTACAGGTTGCACATTGAACAATGAGAACTCTCCAACCTTTCTCATCTAATTCTAATGCCAGAGACCAGTGTTAGACCCTTCTGGAAGGAAGTGGATTTAATTTTTCTCTAGAGAATCTAAATAGATTGATGAAAATATCTGGGTGGAAAAAAAATAAAAAACATGGTCAAAAGTTCACGGACCAAACAGTGGAACTAGGTTACCTAACAAGGCAGGAAACAAGTTCAGTCCCACAAGCTAGTGAATCATTTTTACATATTTACTGGCAGCCAAAATTCTCTAGGTATTTGAAGAACGCTTCCAATTTAAAGCAAAATTTTTAAAGGAAAAGAAACAATTTTGGATAAAATAATAATATTAGGAAAAACTCAAGTATGTATCTATATATGAGGTTATATTCTTCTAGCCCATGGACATTGCTTTTACTAAATAAAAGCAGCTTATTAAAAAAAAAACAGAAGTTAGACAGATAACATAGCATTTAAAAGCATATACTGTTTTTGCAGAGGACCTGAGCAGTTTCCAACACCCACATAAGACAGCTCACAACCACATGTAACTCCAGTTTCAGAGGATCTGACACCTTCTTTGACCTCTGTAGCCACCTGTACGTATGTGCACATACCCAAAAATACACATTCAGGTATATTTTTAAAATAATGAATCTTTAAAAGGATACAATCAAGCAGTGAAAATACCTACAAATAAAGAAATGTAATCGAAAAAATGAAAGTAACAATTAGACAATGATATATACACAATTAAAATAAAAGATACATGAAATTAAACATATAAAATAGGGGTCATCAGTACAAGAAAAGACAGAAGAATTACAAATTAATACTTGCATAAATAATTGAAATTCAAAATCAAAAATCAAAAAAAGCTCAGCACAGGAGGCATAATCTAGTACTTATTGCTTTAAATTTAGGACATAAAGACAAAATTCCCAATGAGGGAAGAAAACCAGCTTGGACCTGCTAGGTAGTGATGCTAGGCACTAAACAACCAAAATAAATAAACAATTTAAAAATTATAGCCGGGCGGTGGTGGCGCACGCCTTTAATCCCAGCACTCGGGAGGCAGAGGCAGGCGGATCTCTGTGAGTTCGAGGTCAGCCTGGTCTACAAGAGCTAGGTCCAGGACAGGCTCTAAAAAAGCTGCAGAGAAACCCTGTGTCTCGAAAAACCAAAAAATAAAAAAATAAAAAATAAATAAAAATTATGAATGAAAATTGTTTTCATCCCATAGTTAATAACAGCTCAATTGGAAATGCAGTGTGGGAGTAGATAAAGACATATTCATGTTTACAAAATGGCATGAACTTGATCTATCATGAGTTTGTTGTTCAAAAGTTAGTAGAAGGCATGCCACAAAAATAAGTATTGAAAAAACAAAAAAGATATAAAACACAGACACTGATAAATTAATGGAAGGAAATGATATTGGAATTTCTAGGATGAATATTTAGGAAGATCATGGAACAATACATGACCTGCAATGGACCAGCTGAGTAGCAAGCTCTTCTAGAAGAGAGTAAGAAGAAAATCTCTTCCAGAAGGATATCTTCAAAAACATGGAATTAATAGGTATGTCTGCAAGTTCACAGGACTGAAGAGTTATGCACTGTAGTCACAGTTTAAGGGCGACTTGTTGATAGTTATATACAAACTAGAGTAAACACACACACACAGAGGAGAGAGATTCTAACTCAGATTTTTAAAAAGCCAAAGAAAATATCCATTGGAAAATAGAAATATAATAACTTGGATCATCTCTGAAAGAGATATTTAAGTACTCACTGCATAATAATGTATAACCTGATAATTATTCATTATTTTAAGTATGTATAATTGAAAATATAAGAAGAACAAAATAAATAAAGTAATACATCATGTCCAAAATTAGAAAGTTTTAGTTATATTAAACTAGTTTTAGACAAATTTTAAACAATGTATTAATAAATGCCAAAGAAATAGGCAAGAGTTTGACATTTCAGGATAGATATAGAAAAAGTAAAGAATAGAAACATTTTTTACAAAAATCTTTATAGAAATATTAGAATGGAAATTATATATGAACTACACACTTCCTTATTCTACTTACTACTATTTGAATTTATTTTAACCCGCAATTTTATGAAATAAAATGGCATTTATTGCCTTGCTGCCTCTGCCTTGCCTAGCTACTTCTTTTACGTACATACCCAGGCAGGCCTACCTTTCTAGGAATGACACCGCCCACAGAGGGTTGGGTCCTGCTATGATTAGTAATGTGAAAATGCCTCAAGACATGCCAACCATCCAATCTAATGGAGGCAATTCTTAAGGTTCTTTTCCTAAGTGGCTCTCATTTGTGTCAAGTTGACATCACCCCTGGTGTGAGACTGTTGAGTGTTGATGGTAACAGGCATTGAATGCCAGGAACCAAAACCAGAATCAATCAAAAATGATTTTTTTTTCAGATGGATCTTTTCTTATGCCAAGAAAATAATCAGAGAAAAAGAGACAAAATCAAAGTTCTGAAAAGACAAAATTAATAACAATAAACTTAATTATTAATCAGTATTTAACATATTTTGTGTGTTAAACACTTTTATATATCACTACATAATGCTCTCAGAATTAATTTTGTTATAAGTTTTCCTCCATTTTCATGTGTATGTGGTATGTATCGTGTGCCCATCTGAATGTGCATGGACATATGTTTCTAGTGGACATGCATGCTGTTAATTATAGAGGCCCAAGGTTAACATTAGAAATCATCCTCCTTCTCTTCCACTTCATTCCTTTGAAGGGTCTCTCCATCAAACGTAGAGATCACCCATTTGGCTATGTTCACCAGCTAGCTAGCTCTGGAGGACCCCTGTCTCCGTGGTCTGTGCCTTTCAAGGCTGGAATTACATGTGTCTCATCACATCTGCCTTGCTCCATTCTGATGTGGGATGTTCTTCTGTATATGTATTGCTTTTATTGGTTAATGAATAAAGCCGTGTTGGCCTATGGCAAAGCAGAATATAACCAGGTTGGAAGAGATAAATAGAGAGAGTAGTCAGAGTCAGGGAGATGGCATGTAGCTGCCAAATGAGACAGACACTGGATCCTTACAAGTAAGCCACAGCCTCATGCTGATACAAAGATTAATAGAAATGGGTTCATTTAAAATGTAAACATTAGTTAATAAAAAGTCTGAGCTAATATACGAAGCACTGTTGTAATTAATATAGATTCTGTATGATTATCTTAGTCCAGGTGGCCAGGAAATGGATGAGCAGTCTCTGCTTACACCATTTTGTTGTCCGAGGTTATGTGTTCATTTCCAGTTGCAGCCATTTTGTTGTCCGAGGTTATGTGTTCATTTCCAGTTGGCAGCTTATGTCTTCCCCCTCTGGCAGCTACATGGCGTCTCTATCTGGCGGGACTCACTTGTTTGTTCCCACCTGCTCAGCCCCAAAATAACCACACAGAAACTGTATTAATTAAGTCACAAATTAATTAATTTGGCCTATTAGCTCTAGTTTTTTATTGCCTATCTCTTACATCTTAATTTAACCCATTTCTATTAATCTGTGTATTGCCACATGGCTGTTGCTTAATGGCAAGGTTCCATCAGCCATCTCTCTCTGGCAGGGCTACATGGCTTCTCCTGACTCTGCTTTCTTTTTCACAGCATTCAGTTTAGATTTCCCCCCCTAGCTCCGTTCTGCCCTGCAATAGCCCCCAAATAGTTTCTTTACTAATCAATGGTAATCACAGAATACAGAGGGGAATCCCACATTACCATTCCTCGGGTTTCCATCACTAGAACTTTAATCAGTGAACTATTTCTCCCAACCACTTTCTATAACTCATTACAAGATGACTTTTCCAGTTGGATGGTGGTGGTGCACGCCTTTAATCCCAGCACTCAGGAGGTAAAGGCAGGTGAATCCCTGCGAGTTTGAGGCCAGCCTGATCTATAAGAACTAGTTCCAGGACAGCAAGAACTAATACACAGGGAAATCCTGTCTCTAAAAAGCAAAAAAGAAAGAGAGAGAGAGAGAGAGAGAGAGAGAGAGAGAGAGAGAGAGAGAGAGAGAGAGAGAGAGAGAGAGAGAGAGATTTGCCCTTTTTCCCCAACCACTTTGCTTTGCAACATTTTAATCTTGATATAAATTTGGCCCTGCTATTAATTATGCTTTCAGTATAGTTTCACTCTGCCATTGTTTGCTTGAGATGACCAATGTATAAAAGCATTTAGAATGGCTTTCCAATTTTATGTGCTAATAGATTAACCAAGGAAACCAGGCGATACCTTATCTCCATCAGCTCCTACTGCACACACCATGCTGAAGATCTCCTTTGCAGCCAAGTTTTCCTTCTTTTTCACATTGATCTCTGAAAGGGACTTCAGAAAAGATTCCACCCTCTCTGTGATCCTGTTATGGTGCCAATGCATGTTGCTGCTTTTTTAAGGTATTTCTGGCCATCTTTTCATTCTATTCTACTGTTAACTTCTTTGTGATATTCTCTTTCAGTCTCTCCATGCCTCTCTAAATATCCCCCTTGGTCTTCTGTATACCCACTTCTTACAAACCAAGAGTCCCTGCAGGTAGTCTTTGGTCTTCTCTTTCCTGTGTACATTCAGAAAATCTCACCCATACTTTTAGCTCAATGAAATGTCCAACCATCAACTACTCCATTTTCACTAGAGCTCTTTAAATGACTATAATTGTGCACAGTTTTTCCACAAAGCAATTTATTCTTGAGTTTCCTTTTTCTTGAGAAACACTACAACTTGCACAGAAACAAAGGATATAACTTAAGGAAAATTCTCATCTTCTCCTTCAACTTTAACCTACAGTTCTTTACATTCATGTACTGTAACCCTTCTGTTTCTTGTCTGACCCACTGTCTTGACTCATTTCTACTTATTTATAAGCTTTCCCTCAACAGCACTTACATAGGCAATGACAGTATGCACAGCCAGGATCTTCCCTTGTGTATGCCGCATCCCCAGTACCTCTCCTACATTGCTGTCAGAAGTACCTAAACTAAAATATAAATCTTACTTTGCTCCAGTGGCCTGAAATGTTTCAATTGCTTTTCATCTCATTCAAAATGAAGTCTAAACCTATGAGCACACAGACTGCTGGGCCAACCTCTTAGCCTTCTATCCCGCTTTCACCTTTGACTGTATATCCCACTCTTGGGGTCTATGTTCTAGCTTCCGTGCGTTTCTTCCATTTCCTAGGTTACACTATCCTGGTTGCATCATCGTTCAGGGGTTGCACTCTCCTCCACACCCAACTGGAAATATCTATATGCTAGTAACTTTTTATTACTGCGATTAAATATCTGAGGTTGAACTTATCAGTTGTTTTAACTCATGGCTTTGGAGATTCCACTTGCGATCAGTCGATTCTGTTGCTTTGGGCCTATGGCAAACAACCCATCACATTATGGCCAGGAAGAAAACCAAAAGGGGGTTAAGGAAGCAGTTAGGGATTAATATGTCTCTTCGAGTCACGCCCTCAGAGGTTCAAAAGCTTCTTACTAGGCTCTACTTCTTAAATGTTTAACTACCATCATGCCCTACCTGGGGACCAAGCACCCGTCACACACTTCTTTGAAAACATTTAAAATATAAGCCACAGCAACTCCAGTTCATATTCTTCTTCAAGATCAGCTTTTATATAAATCAGTTTTCCAAGTACATTTACATATTTTACTAGGCCTTTGCTGATCTCACAGACAAAACATATTTTCAACAAATTACGAAGACGTTTTTGGCTGGGACTCTGTGCTCCTTTAGGCCAGATTCTATGGCTTTTTTGTGCCAGAGTTTTGAAGAGTTCCTGTATGATGTCAGTGTTTCTGCTAGGAAACCCATAGAGCTTTAAATGCCTTCTAAATAGCCAATATTTTGTGGAGAAAAGTAGCCCTTCGTAATTCTTTTTATTGAAGCTTTTTTCTATGCCATGGTAATATGACATCCATGTCATAGAGTAGGTGAAGTGAGCTGTCTTTTCACATGACAATGTGGAAAACCAATAGCTGGGAAAGATGCTATGTTCCATGGAAGCTATATAGCATAAAACTCTCTACTTTCCCTTTTATATTTACTTATTTTGGTTTTGTGAACAAATGTTTTCCCTGCATGTATGTACGCTGTCTGATGCTACTGAAAATCAGAAAAGAGCAGCAGACACTGCAGCACTGCAGGGGCAGATGATTTTAAGTCACCATGTGTATGCTAGGAACCCAAACTGGCTCTTCTACAAGAGGAACAAGGACTCTAAAACACTGGGTCATCTGTTCAACACCTATAATACAGTTTTCTATGAATGTTAAATTTTAAAAACAAGAAGTAGGAGCAAATATAGTTATTTTAGTAAAATTTGGATCAATAGAAAGTACTGAATAATGGGTATTGTTGAATGGCTAAAAAAGGGAGGAACTTCCAATGAATAGCAGGATGAAGGATGCTGTTGGATGACAAGTAATATTATGGAGAGTAAAGGGGGTGTTATATTCCACATATAAAACAAGGCAAGTGGTGTTCCAACTGCCTATGCGGCAGCTGAGCCATTGCCATATGGCACATTTTGAAAATATTCCATGATCACAGATGGCCATCCAGACATCACAGCCAGGACTTGTGTAATAGATTATGAAATACCAGCATTATGGCACTTAGATTATTTTATTATCAGAGAGTGTCACAATTTTACATTAGAGAAACACAATCTATTTATTGAAGAAAATACATAATAAATTCCTACCTCATACTTTTTGCATAAGCTCTAGCTTCTTTAAGGTCTTCTCAATTAGATCAAGAACTACTGGTTCCTCTTAGATTCTTTTAAATTTCCGGCTTTGAAATAAGGTCTTGCTTCCCTAGTGTTCTGTTCACATTCTGTTAAACAGACTCCCCTGTTTTCCCATCTCAATACATAAGCATCAAAGTTGAAAATGATGTCAGATCCAGCAAACTTAAATACCAGAAGGAGAGAAAGAGGGGCGGGGGTGAAATAATATCTACACAAATTAGAGAGTGATGGGAGTCTTGCTATAGGTGTCACTATAACAAATACATAATGCTATAATGAAGAAAAAATAATAAAATATATTAGATTTAAAAATGTCTTTTCACTGGGTGGTGGTGGTGGCACATGCCTTTTCTTTACATTGTTTTTATTGAGCTATATATTTTTCTCTGCTCTACTCCCTTCCACTCCCCTCCCATTCTACCCTCTCCCATGATCCCCATGATCCCAATTTCCTCAGGAGATCTTGTCTTTCTACTTCCCATGTAGATTAGATTCGTGTATATCTCTCCAAGGGTCTTCTTTATTGTCTAGGTTCTCTAGGATTGTAAATTGTAGGCTGTTTTTATATGCTTTATATCTAAAGGCCGCCTATGAGTAAGTACATATGATATTTTCTTTCTGGGTCAGGGTTACCGCACTCAATAAAATATTTTCTAGATCCATCCATTTGCCCATAAATTTCAAGATGTCATTTTATTTTCCGCTGCATAGTAATCCATTGTGTAACTGTACCACATTTTACTTATCCTTTCTTTGGTCGAGGGGCTTTTAAGTTGTTTCCGAGTTCTGGCTTTGACAAATAATGCTGCCATGAACATAGTTGAGTACATGCCCTTGTGGTACGATTAAGCATTCTTTGGGTGTATACCCAAAAGTGGCATTGCTGGGTCTTGATGTAGATTGTTTCCTAGTTTTCTGAGAAATCGCAACACTGATATCCAAAGGGGCTGTACCAGTTTGCACTTCCACCAGCAATGGAGGAGTGTTCCCGTTACCCTACATCCTCTCCAGCATAAATTGTCATCAGTGTTTTTGATCTTGGCCATTTTTATGGGTGTAAGATGGAATTTCAGAGTTGTTTTGATTTGCATTTCCCTGATGACTAAGGATGTTGAACATTTCCTTAAGTGTCTTTCAGCCATTTTAAATTCATCTGTTGAGAGTTCTCTATTTAGGTCCATACTCCATTTTTTATTGGATTATTTGCCATTTTGATGACCAGTTTCTTGAGTTCTTCATATATTTTGGGTGCAGGGTTAGTGTATATTTTGATGAAGGGTTGGTGAAGATCTTTTCCCATTCTATCAGCTGCTGTTTTGTCTTGTTGACCATGTCCTTTGCTTTACAGAAGCTTCTCAGTTTCGGGAGGTCCCATTTATTAATTGTTTCTCTCAGTGTCTATGCTACTGAGGTTATATTTAGGAAGTGTAAAGCAGCTGCACTGATCTTTTGGAGGAGGGTTTCCGCTTGTTCTTCCCAGAGGCCCAGCTAGTTTACACCTGAAATAACCACACAGAAACTGTATTAATTAAATCCCTGCTTGGCCTATTAACTCTAGCTTCTTATTGGCTAACTCTTACATCTGAATTTAACCAATTTCCATTAATCTGTGTATCGCCACGTGATAGTAAGTCACTAGCTAAAGTTTCAGCAAGTCTGACTCTGGCAGTGGCTTTATAGCATCTCTCTCTCCACCTTCCTTTTCCCAGCATTCAGTGCAGTTTTCCCTGCCTACCTAAGTTCTGTTCTATCAACATGCCAAGGCAGTTTTTTTATTTATTAACCAATAAAAGCAACACATAGCCCAATGATCACTGATCAGCCTTACAGACCAGGCAGTGGTGACAGACACCTTTAATCCCAGTAGCCACACACAGAAACCAGGAGGTGGTGGTGCACATCTTTAATCCCAGCCCTAGAGAGGAATATAAAACAAGAGGAGACAGCTCTCACACATAGTCTCACTCTGAGATTCCTAGAGGCAGGATCCCCACTTTGGACTGAGGTAGAGGTAAGAGCCAGTGGCTGGCTGTTGTCACTTCGGGATGAACCCCAATTTCTGTCTCTGGGTTTTTATTACTCATGCTACACACAACCAGTTGTCCAGTTCCAGGAGTTCCAACACTGTCTTCTGGTCTCAGAGGGCACAAGACACACACGTGGTGGTACATATACATACATGTAGCCAAACACTAATACACATAAAATAAAAAATAAATAACTCTTTTTTTAAAATTAAAATATGAATAAAATTGATTATAATTTTATCTAAAATTTTAACTTCTGATATGGAACCGTTTACTGTCAGTCTGAGACAAGGGGACAAATGCAAGGTCTTCTCAATAGTGGCCATTCCCCGTCAGTTGTTGAGTCTAGAAGGCTTATCCAGGACAGGCCTCATGTTCAGGAGTAGTTGACCAACATAGAATGGACTCCACAGGCTTTGTGGTTACAGTTTGATGGTTTTAGTTATTTTGTTTTGTTTTTGTTTGTTTGCTTGTTTAAGTATAGTTTTAATTTCATTTTCTTGGGGAGTGGTATTGTCATATTGGCTTTTTGTTTGTCTGTTTTGAGAAAACGAAGTTGGGTGGGTCCGAGGGAGACAGAGAGCATCTGGAAGGAGACGGGAGGGGAAGAATCTGATCAAAATGTATTTAAATTTAAAAAATGTTTTAAATATTTTTAAATTATAATTATAAAAATATTTTTTAAAAGCTGAGGGAAGTGATGGTCTTTAACTTTCCTGTCATAAAGGAAGGAAAATTTACAGGATTAGATGGACAAAGCCTTTTGTGCTGATCATTACCCAATAACACATAAATCAAAACATCACATTGTACTTCAAAAGTGCATACCTTCACTATATGTTAAACACCGTGCAAGTAAAATAAGATGAAAAGTTAAGCCAAGTAGTACAGGGAGTCGGAAAAGGTGATACTGTTCTCCTGCTCTGCTAATTTCCATTGAGATTGCTTGTAGACAGACTGCGTCCTGCCCTTCCTGGATTTGTTTAACTGGTCAGCCCTGTCTCTCACTACTGTATCTTATTTCTACTATATCTTTAAAAGAAGCAAGTGTTCTTTCACCTTGAGAACTGAAAAGCCTCTTCCTGATACAATCAGATGCTTTCCAAGCCCTTTTAAAAGAAAGGAAATTGCTTCCCTGGCTTCCAGCCACCACGCAGCTGAGAGCATGCCTCTTACCGAAGGGAAGGCACCAAATGAATGGCTTTCCTCTGAAAACCGAGACAGCCCCCGCGCTTATGCCATACAGGCTGCTGTTACTGAGACACTAATGGAATAAATAAAGACAGATAAAGAAGGCCTAGTTTCCCCTGTGTACCTGTCAGAGAAGTAAAGATAGGAAGCTGTTTCTAACCAATCAAAAAGTTAAATTTAATTATTTAAAGGAAAGTGACCAAAACCTCTTATTAGCAATCCAATTCTATTCTTTTATGTATGAATCACCTATCTTTGGAAAAAGGGGGTGAGTGTTCTTATCACATACACATCTCTTTTGAAATATATTTTATTCAGAATTCCTTGATTTTAGTCATCATAAAAACCATGGATATTGTTTGATCTGTTGGTGTCACATTTTGCTCTAAGTGTCACTTAATCTCTGTTCCCTCAATTTTTTTCTTTTATTACAGAAGTAAGGCATTTAGTAGGACTCACGTTGTCACTCCATACTATTGTTATTGTTTTATTTCATCTTACTCTAAAATAAAAAACTAAAAACATACTCTAGAACAAGTACACTGAACTGTCTTTAGGTCTGATGTGGTTAAATTTCCATTCTCTTCCTTGCTTTTACTCCTATCCACTTGAAGTCTCTACTGTGATAGTGGCTCTCTCTGAGACTGCTGATAGGATGATGGTTTTAAGAACTTTGGGTAGAGTTGAGAGAGACTTGGAGAGGAACGGCACCATTGCCTTGTGTGATCTAGTGACTTGTATAATGCCATGAATCCAAATAATCAAGTCATAACAAAGCTGCCTTTCAAAATCACAGTGACAGTTGCAGAACTTTATCAGACTAATCTTGAGATATTTTCCTAGAGACATACAACGTGGCATTAATTCAGTTACAGCTCTTGTGTAACCAGAAGATTGCTCTGTGAAGAAACACCAAAACAATGCGTTAGGAGGGTTCTCCCCCAAAAGATATGTGAGGTCAAGGGGGATAAAAGAGTTCCAGTGATTATTGCTGCATAGACTTCCATTCCGACACTCAGGAGATGAAACCAACCTTCACTGTATTCTTCACAAAACCGCAGATCACGAATGGGAACAGAGGTCATAGTTCATGTCTCATGCTCCCTGGAGTCTTAGCAGGGAGGTCCCTTAACAAGGGCTGGAGAATCTGAGGAGGCTTGCTCACAGTTGTGGGGCTTGGATTCTTACACTTGTTCCCCACGCAGCCCATCCATCTCCTTGACCTTCTCAGTCTATACCATTTGTCAATCTATACTAAGAATCTTTGCAAGGATGAAAATGGAAGCTTCTAGACTTCTTAGAGCCGCACACTGGATCCCTGTTGTTCTCCAAGGCAAGTCACAGACCTCAGGATTAACATATGGGAAGAGCAAAGGAAGGGGACTTGTCACTTAATAAAGGTAGCTGTGAGGTCACCTGACTAGGGGTGAGAGGTGACTGTAGCTGTGCTTTACTTTTTAATGAACACACAGGGTATCAAGTTTGCTTATGACCTTGGCTTTCATACATGAATATGGATAACCTGCCTGTTCGTCCCTCCTTCTCCCTGCCCCTCATCCCAGCTGCAATGCTCTACTCTCCCACGGAGTCTAGCACATGTGTTCTTGTGCCCTGCCCTCAGGCCTCCCTGGAATATGTGTGTATAACTGGAAGCTCGTCTATAGAGAAAACATATGCTGTTCATCTCTCAGAACCTAAGGTACCTCACTTAATAAACTATTCTCCAGTGAGTCCCATCAATTTCATTTTCTCTAGGACTAAATAAAATTGCAGTGTCTGTATATACCTCTTTTTCATTACCCATGCATCTGTTGAATCTGTGGAATTTTTGAAATATCCTGCCAAGAAATGTAAAAAAAACAAGAATAAAGAACTAAAGAATGGATATTTCAATACTCATACATAAGAATAGATAAATCTTTTTTTAAAAAAGACTGAAGAAATATCTAGCACATGGAGTAAATATGTATAAAAAGACTTTAATGTCCTATCTCTTGTCAACAACAAAACCTTTTGAAAAGGAAGATTGAAAAAGATACCTAGGCAGAGGGGCATCAGCCATGTGCATAAAGTCCCTTCCACACATTTCTTTACAAACTGTCAGCGGGAAGTACAGCTCACTGGCAAAGAAATTGTTTAACATGTACAGAATCCTCAACACTGAGAAAAAATTAATAAGGAAAAGCAAAGGAAATATATTAACACTTAATATTCTGCTTTTGTTGCATAAGAATATACAGTGCATAAAGGGATTTAAGTTCTTGGCGTGAAGGCCTTGACTGTGTTAATAATTAAGTTTTCCCAGGAAATATTTAGTAGAATTCTAGAAAATACAAATTCTATAGACACTTTGAGAGACATTTGTTTGTTCTTCGTGTAGCAATGTTACACAAGGGTCTTGAGAACATGAGAAGGTATAATGTGGGTACAATTTCTGGGTTATTTCCTGTCAAATAGCTGAACGATCTTCTCATTGGCTGTCTGAAGATGATGAAAATCACAGGACCCACTGCAGTGTTTTGGGAGAGGTTTGTCCTCAAGCAGTTTACGTTCTTAAAATTTGGTCCTTAGGTTGCCAGTGTTTCTGTAGTAGAATCTTTAAAAAAAGAAAAAATAGGACTTACATTGAAAGCAACTGTGTCATCCAGATACCACCATCATAAGTGCTTGGATGCTGTGTCTCAAAGGTAGGTTAAGTCTAGTAAGAAGGGTACCAGTTTTCTCAAGAGAAGGTTGTTATAAAAAGAGCGACCCTTGCCACACCCCATTCTTTTGCTTCTTCTTTCACCTTGTGAACACTCCCTCTAACATGAACTTCTACCATACTGTCATCTTGACATGCTGTAATATACCCAGAAAGCCTTCAACACAACCAAGCAGCAGCTACTAGCATGCATTTGGTCCTCTAAAACTTTGAATTAAACCTGATTGCTACATAAAATTCTGGGCTTTAGGTATTCTGTTATAGCCAAACAAAATAGATGAAGACATGCTGGTTGGGGACAAACAAACAGCCTCTTTACAAAAACACCCACAAGGTATAATTGATCAGGTATCAGGATTATAAGAACCAATTTCCAACTGTAAATGCTCTCATTGTTTTAGACTGTGACTATGTAAAGAAATAAATTGCTGTGTTTTTCAATCCACTATTGGTAAAAGTATGAAAATAGATTATACTATAATTAACTACTGCATGTAAATTCTGATATTATCATCATGCTTAAATATGTAAAATTGAAAAATTAGAAAGTTAACCAAAGTAGAAACTTGCAAGTTGTAAAGGCCAACATCAACCTAAATGGCCCACAGCCCATGGTCCTAAATCCCAAAGCTGTCCAAGCAACTGGAGTCTGTGAAACCGATTCTATTACTTTAGCAATGTGACTTCAAGTAGCTCCCCAAAGATTTTTCACTAAGTTCTTCGGGGCACTTGTATTTGGGTAGTTACATCAGAAGGAGTAAAGAAATGGATCCAAGAATTTATTTTTTTCATTAAAAGGGAAATTTTAGATATATATAAAACTCCCATAGAGCACTACAGCCCAGAAACCAGGTATACTAACTAAGGATTGTCATCTCCCCTTCAACCCTTCTGAAACCAGTTCCCTCTGGAGCAGACTACCTGCTGCAGCCTCCCTTCTCTCTTCCCCAGTGGATCACGCAGATCACCACCTTCTAACTCTTATTCTCCCACTCAATGCTTTGTTCCAGACCCCAACTTCAGCAGGCAACCCTGGGAGCCTTCAGAACCCTCTGAACAGGGAAGCAAAGCTGTTGACTGCAGACCTTCTCCTATCCTTCCCCCCCCCCCCCCCAAATCCAATCCCCCAGTCTCATTCCCAGCTCGGAAGACCAGCAGCTCTGTGCTGCATCCTTCCTTCCTCCAAACCCTGATCCCATCCCCCAGTGGACCACACAGATCTTCCCCTTCAAACTTCCTTGCCCCCACCCAGTTGTTTATCCCAGTCCTCCACTCAGTGGCATTCCCTGGGAACCTTCAGGCCATAGCAAGCTGAAGGAGATATTCACCTTTCCCTCCATTCCCACAAGTCCAACCTACCATTTTCAACCCAGCTCTGTAGTGGACCTATGCTGTGGTCTTTACTCAGGTTCTGCCTCTACCTCTAGGGAACTACACAGATCCTGATGTAACACCCTGCTTTCCTCCTTCCTATGGCCTTCCTCGACCTCCCTCTTCAAGCCCATCCCTATTCCTAAGTGTCAGTTCCCAATATCTAGATACACATTTTACCCCCAGAGACCATGCCTCTCCAGATCCCCCCAAAAAATTTCCTGTGAGGCAACACACAGCCACCATATTCTCTTAAAAACCAAAATGAGGAGCAGAAGGAGGGAGAACATGAGCAAGGAAGTCAGGACAGCGAGGGGTGCACCCACCCACTGAGATGGTGGGGCTGATCTAATGAGAGCTCACCAAAGCCAGCTGGACTGGGACTGAAAAAGCATGAGATAAAACCGGACTCCCTGAACATGGTGGACAATGAGGGCTGCTGAGAAGCCAAGGACAATGGCACTGGATTTTGATCCTACTGCATGTACTGGCTTTGAGGGGGCCTACCCTGTTTGGATGCTCACCTTTCTAGACCTGGATGGAGGGGGGAGGACCTTGAACTTCCCACAGGGCAGGGAACCCTTACTGCTCTTCGGACAGGAGAGGGAGGTGGAAGGGAGTGGGGGAGGGGGGTAAATGGGAGGCGGGGAGGAGGCGGAAATTTTTAATAAAAAAAAGAGGGCAACAGAACCAAGGAAATACCCATCCAACAAAGACAGACCAATTATCAATATCTAGAATTACAACCTTCACAAACCTAAATGCCTAAATGCCACCATAAAAATACATCAGTAACAGCCAGGACTACATGTCTCCACTAGAGCATGAGAAATCTACTTTAACAGAAGCACAAGATGGATCTTAAAATAGCCTTTATGGATATAATAGAGGTCAATAAAGAAGAAATGAATAATGTCTTTAAAATTTTATGAAAACTCAAGCAATGGAAGGAAATTAATAAAACAATTCAATACCTGATAATGCAAAAAAAAAAATCAATAAAGAAAACCCAAACTGAAGGATATCTGTTTGGAATGGAACATGTAGGAACTAGAAGAGAAACCACAGAAGCAAACCTTACCAAGTTATTCTAATAAATCCTGTGTGTGTGAGTGTAATCCTAATAAATCCCGTATATCTATGGATTATAAAAAACACATATATACATGTATATATGCATATATAAGTTGTATATGTATATATGCATATATATGCATACACATTCATATATATGTATATATATATATATACATATATATATATATATATATATATATATATATATATATATTCTCCAGGCTGTGATCCAGCTAATCTAAGAATGGCTGTCTAGGAATAGAAATTCCAAGAATCCCATAGTTTCTCAGCTCATGAGGCTGTCTGTCTTAGTTTGTCTTCAATATACTGGAATCCCAAAAATGTAGACTCTAATGTCAATGAAGGGATGTACTTCTTAGAGAGGTGACAGCAAGTGGGAAAAGAGCAAAAGCTTCCTTCTTTCATGTCCTTATATAGGATTCTAGCAGAGGAAGAGCCCACATTAGATCTGAATTAATGATCTGGAATAGAGATTATGACTGAGAAGTAGACCCACATACTTGCCTGGCACAGACTTTCTTGGACAGTAAGGAGAAAACATGGGTCTGTCCTATGCCAGAAAGCACTTGGTGGTAGGGCACTATTATGGTGAGCAAATACAATATAACTTGTGGAGAGACCCACATCTGAGGAGGCGAAGGCAATGAGGAATGGGTTGAGGTGGATGGCTTGCTTGTGACCCTTAGCCATGGTGATGTCCCGGCCTAGGCTGATGTCAAGACCTGTGTTGGGGGTCCGTGGTCCTACTTTAGCCACATACTGTATTGATATCCACGGCCCAAGAGGCCAAGAGGGTAGGCCTGCACAGAGTTGGCCTTTTCCCTCACTGGTTGCAACACTAGGGAAAACTGGCCCTGCCCCTCACCTGCTATAGTGCTTGGGAGAGCTGGTCCTACACCTCATCTAGATAGCTCAATTGACCTGTTGGGGGTGGGGTGTATAGTTGAGCCAGCCCTGAGATGCTGAGAGTGGGAAAACTGGTCCTGCCCCCCTCATCTACAATGTGGTGTTGAGCTCAAGGGAAAACCCTCTCCCTCCACCTTTTACCACTTGCAGCAAGCAGAGGAACTGATCCTCACCATCAGCAGCACTCAGGAAAGCGAGCCCCGCACCTCACCTGGGCAGCACAGTAGAGCTGATTCTGTTTGGGGGTATGTGGGTGAGCTTGCCCCAAGAATATGAATTGGAAGATCTGACCCTGACCCTCATCCGCCACATGATGGCATGGGCAAGGGAGAGAATTCCCCCATACTGTGAAGTATGGCTGGCAGGAGAGTTGGCCTTGAGCTCATGAGAGTGGGAGAACTATCCCTCCCCTTAACAGCTGCAGCACTATGGACTGGCCCCTGCACCTCACCTGGGCAGCACAGTAGAGCTGGCACTGAAGGTATTGGTGTGGATGAGCCAACCTTGAGGGCATGAAAGCAGAACTGGCTCCACCCCTTGACCATTGCTACAAGGGGTAAACTAGCAAGGGCAATACTGGAGAGCTCACATCATGGTGAAGAGAGGGAAGAGCTGGAGGGCTGACCAACCCTGCAACTAACCAGGCCCAGAACCGGGGCTATGAGCTGTCCCATCCCAACATCCACCAAGTCTATGATCTACCGGAGCACATGAAGGGGCTGGTGCTGCAGATCTAAAGCGACAGGATCTCCATGACACAGGACAACAACAGGATATCCAAGAGGAGCCCCAGTGAGAGGCCAGAGTTGATAGTGTAGCAGAATCCAGAGGCTTCGGACCAGACAACAACTCTTTGCAATGACTACTTGCAAGTAAAGATGTAAGGACTAAAATGTATCTTGTGTGACTCACTGTGTCACACTACAGCTTCCACAAGGTTTTTCTTTCTTTTTCTCTCTTTCTTTTTTCTTTTTTCAAATTTTATTTTATTTTATTTGGGGGTGTTAAAAGGGGACAGATGTGAAGGGATAGGGAGATGAATGGGATCAAGATATGCGATATAACAATCACACAGCATACAACATAAATAAAAAGTTAAAAATAAAACAAAAATATTTGGAATGTATACATATACATACATATACATAGAGATAGTCATTCTTTAGGTTCTGTTAGTCTAGTGACCCCTGAATAATGCAATGACAAATGTGTGATTATCCAGTTATCATAAAAACAGACTCACAGAATAATAAGAAAGATACAGAGCATTAAAAAATCCCACTAGATGGTGTCAGCTGATCTCTGACAACTGCTCTAGGAACACACTGTGAGGAAATCTTCAATGGTGTTGAGAAAACTTGATAAATGTTTGCAAAAGATTAGAATTGGATAGTATTCTTATACCATACAGGGAAGATAAGACAAAACAGAATAAAGATTTAAATGTAAGTTCAAAACCTTCACAACTCCTAGAAGATAACTCCATGGCATTAGTCTTAACTGTATTTTTTGCATATAATACTAAAGCCCAGGCAAGGTGTATTATGTAGAATTATGTTAAATTAAAGACAATTTGTTTTGATGGGTCAAAAGAATCAACAAAATTATAAGGCTACTATATTGTGAAGGAAAATGTTGTAAGTACAAAAAGCTCAATTAATAACAAAATAAATAATAACCAAAGTCAATTTAGAGAACGGACATAAGTAAATATTTCTCAAAAGAAGACATACAAATGATCAACAAGGATGTGCAAAACACTCAAAAAATGCAAATCAAAACCACAAATTATCATTTCACACCTCACGATTAACTACAAATAAACATCTGATCTGGGATTGTGGTAGACACCTACACCTATAATCCAAGCACTCAGAGGGTGAAGTGGGGGGGTATCAAATACAAGAATAGCCTAGTGTACACAGGAATATGCTCTCTTGAGATGGACAACAACACAAAGATAACAAATAAAAATTCTGTCAAAGAAAGAACTTAGGCAAAATGTTGACAGAAATGTAAATTGAACTTTTATATTACATAAAGAGTATAAAGTTTCCAAAAAACTATAAAATTGAACTATCATATGATCTATCAATTCAGTGCATATGTGTGTGCGTGTGTGTGTGTCTTAGTCACTGTACTATTGCTGTAAAGACACACTATGACCATTGCAACTCTTACAAAGGAAAGCATTTAATTAGGGCTTGCTTACAGCTCCAGAGTTTTAATCCATCATCAGCATGGCAGGAAGTATGTCAGCACATAGGCAGACACACTGCTGGAGGAGATGAGAGCTCTACATCTAAATCTGTAGGCACTAGGAAGTGACCAAGTATTCAAGTTTGTATGCCTATAGGGACTATTTTTATTCAAACCACTACAATATCTTTGTGTGTGTACTAAATGCACACATCTATAATAGAAAGGAAATAAAAAAGCTATGTTGAAGACATATATGTACCTCTGTTTTCACTGTAGAATCATTTCCATTAACGAAGGTGAAAAAACACCCTAGGTATCTATCTGGAAATGAATGAATAAAGAAACATGGTATATATACAAAATGGAATATGATTTGGCTTTAAAAAGAAGAAAATGCTGCCATTTATTACAATGTAGAGGAACAATATAGAAATTTATATGTTGAGTAAAATAAGTCTGGCTTATCAAGATAAATACTGTATGGCCTCACTTAAATGGAGAATCTACAAAAGGGAACTCATAAAATACATGAGAATTATGGTTCCCAGAGTCTGGAGGCAAAAACAACGTGGAGAAGCTCATCAGATAGCCCAAACTTTTAGTTACAAAATGAATACATTCTGGAGATCTAAAGCCCATCTGTAGCAATGGATGTGCTCACTAACTTTGATTTTATTCATACCAATCACAGTGCCTGTCTTGAGTAGCAGTCTAAATATTTTTTTATGCTCGTCACTTGTGTTTTAATAGCTGTATGGGTTTATTCCAACTCCTCACATGGCGTAATCCTTACTGAATGAAATTTTTCACAATGAAGAACATTAGCACAGAGAAGGTTTAATGGTCATACAAAGGAAGCAGGCAGGTAATTCTTCAGCACCTTCTCTAGGGAGGCTTCACAGAGACGAAGAGTAACTAGAGTTTGATGGGCCCTTAAGAAATTGACAGGAAGATGAAGAGACAAGCAAAGAGACATGAGTGGATGCACAACCAAGACTCAAATAAGCAAGAATAAACAATAAAACTCTCTTGTTACAGTTACACACGAAGACTACGAAAGTTTAGCACAAAGTGTTCTGAAATACTGACAAAGAGCTCACTGGAGTGACGTGGAAAGTATTGTACCTTCTTTGGTGAACAAACATTCGTTCTCACAATTCACAAAGGTAAAAATGTGTTCATGTTAAGGAAAGATCGAGAAGCCAAGAATTTGAAAGCAGTAGCACTATACAGTTGAAATTCACAGGGCTTACACCAAGAGAACTTTCAGAATCCAGCCTCCCTCTCTGCTCTTCAGAAAATACATTTTCATATGTTTCTGCCTGATTTCTGCCAGCCACTTCATCTGTCTGTCTCTTTTCCGGGGACTCTTTCCTGCTTCGGCTTGCATATCTCTGGGTGGTTATTTCAGACCCCTCTACACACACACACACACACACAAAAAAAAAAAAAAAAAAAAAATACACGTTCCTAAGGTTAACTGCCTTAGGCAGGTCTGTTTCCAAATTCTAAATTCCAAAGACATGGATCTGATTGGCTATTTTCCCAAAAATACTTTTTGAGCCAGGCTATGCAAGCCATAGGTTTCTTGCCTTGCTGAAACAGGGCCTCGGGGTAGATGCACCTCCCCAGTCCAATAACCATCAGCCAGATGGTGTAAGTCACAGGGTGCCTCTCCATAACAAATCTACTTATTAGTTAGCAAGGGCCTCAGCAGCTGCCCTTAGAAGGGGCTGAGGAAATAGCAAGCCATTATAAACAAGTCTAGGACAGCTTTGATAATTTTGCTCAACTGAGAAACCATTTTCTGCTCAGATATTAATCAAGAAACAATTCTTTCTGCCAAAAGCAGTATAATGAAATATGCTTGCAATTGCTGCAGTGGGAAAGAATACAGAGGCAGCTGGCCAGAGCACACAGAGCAAAACCCTAGAGTGTGCAGAGAGACTTGCAATACTAACAGAGAAAGAAGAACTCTATATTAGAGAGAATTCATCAGTTTTCAGTACAAAAAAAATGCTCTGGCCATTTCTGATTTTTAAAAAAAAAAAAAAAAAAAGATAATTCATTAGATGGCTATATGGAGACACTCTAGCCTAAGAAAAACTCAAGGGGCAATTGGGTCACTTTCAAATAATCTAAGATAGAAAGGACAACTTAATACCTTCATCCAGGTGTGGTAATTTAGTATGAGCTAGTCCAACCATTTTCAGGTCACTCTGGCACCTATTCAAGTCTCGGGATTCTGAGAACACCCATACAAGGGGAGCAAGGTACATCATTGACTAGCTATGTCCAAGTAAAAAGCTGAGTGGGGTTGTGTGTGCATGTCTGTGTGTCTGTGTGTGCATGTGTGTATACCGCGTATAGTGTATAAGGGGAATGCACGTGTGTGTGCCCATGCATTTTTATGTACATGGACGTGGAGGCAAGAGGTAGATGTTGAGTATCTTCCTAGATTGCTCTCCACACTATCTTTTGAGACAAGGTCTCTTCCTAAGCCAGGAACTCATTGATTCGGACAGTCCTGCTGGGCTATGAGGTCTAGGCCTTTAAGCACTGAGATTACAAGCATGTGTCACCTCACCTCGCTTTTCGTGGGTGCTGAGATTCCAAACTCAATTCCTATGCTATGCAAGCACTCTCCCCACCAAACCATCTCCTCAGCAGTCACGTGAGTGCTTTATGAAAGATGAGAGTGGGGCCTGTGAGGTGGAGAAAAGTTTCTGTGACCAGGCTTGAGGAACCTCAGCTTAACTCCCAGAACCCCACATGGTGGGTAGAAAACTGACTCCCTCAAATCATTCTCTCTCACACACAGACAGACAGACACACACACACACACACACACACACAAATAAACAAATGTCCGAATGAAATTCTGACAGATAAACTGAAATGGCTACTGGCCAGAAAACTACACAGTGTGTCTTATGGGAACGGTCTCCCAAGCAACGAGCAACTTGTAGATGAAGTTGTCCGAACAAGGTGTGAAGACAGTCTCCTTAAGAATACTGTGGGAAACACCGGTTAATAACCTAAAATCTGAACAGATGCAAATAAGACTCCGTCGGGTCTTCTACTGGAGAAAAGCAAAGATAAACAAAACACTTCATGTGACATAAGCCCCCGCAACCCCACCACACTCCACCCCTTTCCCAACACTGCTCACTTTTTAGCTCCTTTCATCTCTGATTAACACCACCAAGCTGTCAGACATCAGTGAACGTGGCTTTCAGGAAACTCTAGGGAGGAGGCAGGTGTGTTGGAATCAACCCCCCCACCTCTGGGTCCACTATCCATTCTCCCTCAGGCCCCATGAGCAGAGCCAAGACTGGGACAAGAACTAGCAAAGTTCGTGCAAAACAAAAGGAGAAATCTAAGACTAGGAAAGAAGAGTAGCTCTCCTACCATGTGCCAAGTGGAAGAACGCACAGCTAACGCTCTGTTAAGAAGTGGATCTGTGACACATTGCTTACATTTCTGGACTATGAAGATTCTGGGGTTAATTACTCAGTGGGCTTCTTATCCAAATGGTAGAATCAGGCCTTCCCCCACTCATCCTGCCCTGCTCTTCCCTCAGGCTTGTTACAGATTATTGAAGCGATGACTAAAGTTTGGATGCTTTTTGTTTATGTTGTGACACGAGGGAAATATTTTGTAAGGCTTCTCTACGCTGACTTTAAATCACATTTAAATAACAAGAAAAAATACTAAGTTGATTAATTTTGTTCTGTTCTATGTCCAGGAGTGGAAAGGGGGAAGATGAGAGGACTAAGGAGCACCTGGCTATAATAGTCTGCAGCCTATCATTGGTCAACTGTTTATGTTGCAAAGTCTGAAGCATTCCAGCTTTTTCCCTTCCTGTTTGTCTTCCTGGATGAATCCAATGGAACCCACATTACAACTGTTTGTAAACAAGCGAAGAATATTTGCTTGGAAGGAAAGGCTTGTCTACTATTGTAGATAAACTTAAGTCATGTGTACTAGGAAAAAAAGAAAACCAAACATTAGTTCTAAACTAACAAATGCACCATGTTTTTGTCTCCCACTCAGGTTTGCTGCTTATAGTATGGCTGATTGCCCACTGACGGTAGACTAAACTGTGTACAGTTGTGGAATTCTACGAGCAGTACACACTTAACCATGTGGCAAACGGGAGTAGGAATTTCAATGTGTTCTGTTTCCTAATCCTTCTTCTTTCTTTGTTCTTAAGTTTCTTCCTACAAGTGAAAATAAAAAAAAACAAGAAACAAACAAAAAAAAAAACGTATGGAGACCTACGACTATAGAAGCTCCTGAATATTTGCGGACGTTAAAATGTAGTGTCAATGATAGGGAACCATGCCTCTACTACACACCATAGGAATGAAGCCTACTGCTAGGAACAGGATACCGCTCTTGGAGTTGTTGCCCAGTGAGGTCCCACAGACCCCCAAATATTACACACTATTGTTAATGATATAAGTTACACTCCAACACTTGACAGTAAGACCATCTTGCTGATGTCACCACATGCTTAAATTAGAGAACACGAAGAAATCAAGCTGATACTCACCTGGAAGCTTCATCCCAATAGTTTGCTGTAATAGTACAGGAAGTGCTACATATGCTAATGGAGGAAAAAAATAATCACAACAGTAAAGCCCTAACTAATACAGGTTTTCTATGCACTGTCTTTATTTTAATGTTTCTTCTTAAAGACAATCACTACCTCGAAAAAAGAGACTGAGCTACAGCCGTAAATAAGAAATTAAAAGCCATAGCAAACATTAGATTTAAGAGCTATCATTACATTTTAACCTATTTTATTTCTTCATTTTTTTGAGATTTTCATTTTATGTGTATGAATGCTTAAATGTATGTCTGTGAATGACATGTATGCAGTACACACAGAGGTCAGGAGAGAACACTGAATCACCTGAGACTAGAGTTACAAATGGTTGTGAGTTGCCATGGGGGTTCTAGGACTTGAACCAGAGTCCTCAAGAACAGACAGTGTTCTAAACCACTGAGCCATCTCTCTATACACACCCAATACTCTCTCTTTTGACTGTCATTGAGCATATATTTCATGCATGTTATCAAGTTAAGCATTTTGTGTGCATTATTCTGGGTTATATACTAACAATAATTTGGATGCAGCTGGTTGTATTATTGTTATTGCAAAAGTGAGAAAATGTGAAGAAGTTAAGTAACTTACTCATTATACACAGCTAATTTTATTCAAAGATCTTGAAGTGTGTCACTATGTAAATAGGACTTTTTTAATCTTATAAGAACTCAATAATTAATTATGTGTCAGGAACTATTTGAGGTACTGGAATTGTAAAATGAATAACTCAACAATTCTGTCTTCCTGAAACTTATAGTGTACTATAAAATTCATACAATAGGACTCCAACCAGGGAGGCAGAGAGGATAACTTCAAATCCTCACTTATCCTTCCTCTCTGCCAAATCCATTCCACCAGTCTCAGGCAGGGCTCTGCAGTAGACAGCCTACTGAGGGCAACACACCCCCACCCCCTCCCAGCATCTCTGGTGGACCTCACAGCTCTCCCCTGAACTTCTACCTCCCCCACTTATTCCTAATCCCAACACCTAAGTCCAGCAGACACTCCCTGAGAACTCACAGGTCACTGCAGCCATAGAAACCAGCAAACAAACTGCAGATCTTCACTTCTCCCTCAGCATCTCCAGCAACAATCTCCCAATCTTATCCCAGCAAACAGCAGACCATTTGGTGTACCCTCCATGCCCCTGAAGCCCCCATCTGCAGTGGATCATACACATCAACCATTTAAAACTTCCTTGCCTCTACTCTCCTTTATTCTGGCACCAAACTCCAACAGGCATTCCCTGGAAACCAGCAGGCAGGCCACTCCTGCCAGCAAAAGGATAGGCTGACTGTAAATCTTCACCTCTCTCTCCATCACCCCAAGTCCAATCTCCCAGTCCCATTCGCAGCTCTGTAGCAGCGCTCCCAGTTTGTTCTCTCATCATTCTCTGTCCCTAGTCACAGGGATAACCAGATCCAGATGGGATACCCGGCTTTCCTATCTCCTGTGGACCCCTCTGTACCCCCACCAGGGAGTGGCACTATTTGAAAAGATTGGGAGGCCATGTTGGAGGAAGTATGTCACTGAAGGTAGGCTCTGAGGTTTCAAAAAGTCCTTCCCAAGCCCAGAGGCTCTCTTCCTGCTGCCTGCAAACCAGACGTAGAACTCTCAGCTACTTCTCCAGCACCATGTCTACGTGTAAGCAGCCACACTCCCCACCATGACGACAATGGACAACATCTGAAATTGTTACCTATCCCCAGTTAAATGTTTTCCTTTATTAGAGTTTCCATGGTCGTTTTGTCCCTTCACAGCAATAGTAATAAATACAGAGTGGAATTGGAGGAATCAACAGAAATTAACTGAAGACACAGATCTAAGTCCACACAACTATACCTATAGACACTTGATTTTGGTAAAGAAGCCAGAAATACACACTAGAAAAAAAGACAGCATCTTCTACAAATGATACTGGTAAAACTGAATGGGTTCATGTAGAAGAATCCAAATAGATTCATATTTATCACCCTATACCAAACTCAACTCTAAATGGATTAACATATTCAATATATAACCGGATACACCAAACCTGATAGAAGAGAAAGTGTGGGATAACCTTGAATTCATTGGCACAGGAAAAGACTGAACTGAACACCATTAGAACAAACACTAAGATCATCAATTGATGAATGGAACCTCAAAAAACTAAAAAGCTTCTGCATGGCAAGGACACCATCATTTAGACTAGTAGCATCCTACAAAATGGAAAAAGATTTTTGCCAACTCCTTATCCAATAGAGGGCTAATATCCAAAATATACAAAGAACTAAAAAAACTAGATATCAAGAAAACAAAAAATCCAATTTGAAAATAAGCTACAGATCCAAATAGTGGTTCCTCAAAAGAGGAAACTCAAATGACTGAGAAACACCAATAGAAATATTCAACATCCATAGATATCCAGGAAATGTAAATGAAAACTACTTTGAGATTTCATCTTATACTTATCAGAATGGCCAAGACCAACAACACAAATACCAGCTCCTGCAAGCAAGAGTGTGTAAAGGAAACACTCATCTATTGCTGGTGAGAGAGCAAACTTATACAGTCACTAGGGAAATCAGTGTGTCAGTTCATCAGAAATATGGGAACTGATCCAATTCAAGATCCAACTATACCATTAGTGGCCATACAACCAGAGGGTACTTCATCCTACCACAGAGATGATGTTTATTGCTATCCTATTCATAATACCAGAACCAATCTAAGTGTCCTTCAACTAAAGAATGGAAAAAGATGTGGTAATTTTACACATTTGAGTATTACTCAGCCATTCAAAAAATATTAAATTATGAAATTCACTGGTAAATATCTAGAACTAGAAACAATTACCCTGAATGAGGTATCCCAAATTCAGAAAGAGAAATATGGTATGTGTTTGCTTATATGTGGATAGTAGCTGTTAAGTTGATGATAACCAAGCTATAAACAATAGAACCAGAAAAATCCAGAAAACCATAGAATCCAGAAACATCTGGATGTATGAACATGATGTGAAAAGGGAATATGAAAGGCATGTCAAAGATATGAACAAGTGCACTGTGCCTCAACCACATTAATAAAGCAGGATATACCAGAATGCAGAATAGAGACACAAGCAAAGAGCCAGGACCAGACCACAAAGGGGCTTGTAGGTCAAGAGGAAGTGTATTGTCTATGGGTATCCTAAACTGGTATGTCATTGGAGAGCTTAAAGCAAGGGACAGATATGAACTAATTAATTTAAAATAGATGATAAATGGATTGATTAATAAAGATAGATATGATAGAGATGGTAGGCAGATAAATGTTAAATATAAATATACCATAAGCAATAGATGATATCTAAATAGAAAGAGACACATTGATAAAGATAATTAATAGCAATAGAAAATTTAGATACATAGATAAAATTGATGAATGACAAATAGGGAATAGATAGCTAGATATAAACAGATGATTGATGATAAGTAGATATGTGATAAGTGGTGAATTATATGATAAATGATTGATTATATGGTAGATGGATTAGATAGTAGATAAATAAATTGATTGACTGATTGGTAGATTGTAGACATAAAGTAGATAAATGTGCTCACAAGAGCATAGCGGTGGAGAAGTAGATCACCCTAATTATTGGATGGCAAGTGGGACAGAGAGAACAAGAAATGCAAAAACCTAGTAAGACTCTTGCCATACTTCAGGCAAGTGACGCTGGTGGCTTTGACAGAGTGAGTAGTGAGACTTGGTGTTTTCTTAGTAACCTATTGAATAGCCAGGTTCGCAGATCACCTGACACCTTAGTGGTTAGAGGAAAAGAAGAATCACCAGAGCCTTTCAGGTCAGGGGCCTAAGTATTTGACTTCTTGGCAGGATTCTTAGCGGACCTGTGAAAAGCAGTTGCTGACATGTTTCTTAGCAACATGGATCAGCTTCTTATTTCATTGTGCCCAAGACTTGAGAAACATGGAAAGGCAAATGAAAAAGAAAGTCTAGTTATGTCTTGACCACATTGGTGTGACCTGGAAGAATTCACTTAGCATTTCTAAGCCTTAAGTATAAGACAAGACTGAAAGATTAATAATCCCCTGGTGCCATTCATATGGTAAAATTTCTGCGTCATAACTCACTTCTCACCCTGGTGCTGTAATAGCTCTTGAAAAACACACTATTGTCCTTTAACTGAAAGGTTCAAGAAGGCAGAGACATGAAACTGTATCATTAGCAACTGCGATGACTCATAACAAATCTGTCTGGATTATACTAGCCTGTAAAGATGCCATTGTCAGAGATATCCTGTTCCTGTCCCTTCTATGAACCGTCACCACTGCATCTCCCCTTGAGTCTGTTAGTGACCCTCCATTTCACCTCCGCCAAGGAAATTGCCTCCTGCCTGCCAGGACGTTTACAACCTCAATAACTGCTAGACCACTGTATGACCTACAAAGCCAACTCCATTTTTTTTTTCAGAGGGCTGAACTTTAAACTATTTTCAAAATTTTCCATTAAAAGATTTTGTCTTTATTTATTCTTCAAATAAACTTCTATGTGAAATAAAATGAGTATTGTGGGTTATATATAAACATGCTATTGAAATAGAAAGTCAGCTTTATAAAAATGGCATAAACTGGAAAATTAATTTTAAAAGCAAGTTGATATTGTTTAACCATGTTTAAACTATCATGAAAGAACCAATGATGACATATTAAGTTCTAATATGCTTTTCTACAGGCTAATTATAAGTTGAGGAAAGACAATTTTTTCTTAATTCACCAGTACTTTTAAAGTGCTAACATTCATCTTATATTATTTCATAAAAATATACTCCAAATAAGTTAAATAAAAAATACAACAGAAAAGATAATATAGAATGACAAGTCGTAACTATAGAGTTGGCAAGTCTGTATAATAACATACAAATGAAAAATTCAGCCCAAGGCAGTAACCTCCACAGAAGCAGGTACAAGGTAGCTATCACTGAGAGAGCAGGTCCGAGCCAGAGACATCTATGGGAACAGATTTGAACCAATGACCTCTACTGAAACAGGCCTGAGACACCAACCTCCACAGAAACAGGTACAAGGGAGTGTGACTGCAGAGGGAACAGGCCCAAGCTAAAGACCTCTGAGGGACTGGGCACGAGTCAGGGACTTCTGTGGGAACAGGCTTGAGCCAGTGACCTCTGCCAGAACAGGTTTGAGCCAGCTACCTCAGCCAGAGCATGCCCATGGCAGTGACCTCAGCGGGAGCAGTCCCAAGCAAGCATTCTCTGTGGGAGCAAGCCCTAACAAACCCCAGTATTGCAGAGCAACCCCTGGAAGCACTGAGTGACCTCCAGTAACACCAAGTGACTTATGGGGTTACTGGAAACATGCCGTGGAAACACCACGAGGAGCAACCATGTGAGTCTTGGATCCACTGGCACCTGGAAGATTGATCACCAGAGACACAACCCCACCTACACCAATCAGAGGAAAAGATGGGCAGACAAGGTAAGAACACATTCAACATCACAAGGAGCAACAGGACACCAATAAAACTAGTGGCCCTACAACAGCAAGAGTTGAACAACCAAATACAGATGAAGCAGAAGAAAATGACCTAAAAAATAACTTTAGGAGAATGTTTGAGGCCCTTAAAGAGGAAATAAAAATTTCTCTCAAAGAAATGGAGACAAAGACAAACAAAAAATTGGAAGAAATCAACAAATCCCTCAAAGAAAACCAAGGAAAAGCAATCAAACAGATAAACAAAAAATTCACAAAAACTGATAACTTTTATCACGTTATACTATTTTCATAATAAAGACAACATAAAAAGTTATTTTAGAAAACGAAAACAGTAAATGAAAATAATCAAATCATAATTTCCAAGCTCTTTTAATTCAGTAAGATATAATTAAACCATTTCAACAGCAAAAAAAAAAATGTGCATGGAAATGTGAAATAGAAGAAATATAAATTCCAATGAACCACGAGAGAGTTCTAACTAGGATTAAAAGAGATAGAAATAAACTATATATCATTTCCACATATTAGACTGAACTCTTCTTAAAATAAAAACACCTTTTCAATGAAAATATACGAAAAAAGATAATCTCACATACTTGATGGAAGTGTCAATCATTAACGAATAATACATTAATACTAATTAGACAGATTCAGAGCCACGCATAAGATGCACAACTTTACTTTCTAGCATTTGGGAAGGTAATGCAGGAGGACAGCAACCTTAAGGCCAGCCTGAGCAGCACAGAAAGGCTCCATCACAGAAACAAACCAAACCCACATTGGAAATACAGGTGAGAGGACTCATGGATAAAGACGTGTACTGTGCAAGTCTGGCAACCTGAGTACCCTGGCACATGAGCACACACCCCTCTACACACAGCATGACATACATGTACACACACATTCTTTTCTACCCAGGAATATTTGCTAATCATGCACAAACAACATGAACAATGTTTTTTGATAAAACATGTGCTTGATAACAGAATGAAGATGATATAAATGCCATCAATAATTGAGTTATTACACAAACTATAAAAAAGTAGACTGTCTTTTGTAGGACATGAAAGAATGAGGACATCCACGAGATACTAAGTTTGAGCAGAACAATGCAAGAGGGTATGTGTAAGAGCAATTACACTGGAAAAAAAAACTCTATTTTTTATACATATACATGTATAGCACATCTGAAGCTTATTTGTAAAACATTACATGTTTTAAGGGTTTTCATATATGTTTATCAATTATAGTTATTGTTAACACTGAAAATTATACTGAGGGTAGAATAAAGGGACTATGCAGAGATCTTTTGATTGGACCTAGGGATTGCCCTAACTGGACGGGCCAGAGAATGAAGAAATGACAAATACATAGACACATTGGAGTTAAGGAAACTGGGCATTCAGACAATGCACAGCATCCAGGCATAGCACCCTGGAAGCTCAACCTGTTTATTATATATAATTGAACAGTGAAGTGGAGTGATTACACATAACTGAACAAAGAGACAGGGTATTATATACAACTTAACAAGGAGGCGGGTTTTGGTACCCTCAGTTGGAGCATTCTCTATGGTGTAGCAATCTTCAGGCTATAAACATCAAGGCCAGAAAGCTATGGTGGGCATTTTAGCGCACAGTGGCAGCAGTCACACTTGGACCAGAGGAGAGCTTTGCAAGACCTCTGAACCTTCTCTGGGGAAGGCTTTGTTTGCCACTCCCATGGGTCTGAGGTGCTGGGGTCCTTGACATCGATGTGCCCATTTCAACCACTACACATTCACTCAGGACTGCACTCACGCCCTACATGCATTTCAAACTAAATGAATATGTGTGTATGTGTGTATACATAAACCAAAAGTAAATTACTAAAATCTCACCCTTTATAGAATACATAAAACTTCAAACATCAGCCTCAGACAAGAATCGAGTATAAAAAATATCTTCATCTTTATTTTTGTTGGTATTCTTAACTTTGATATAACATTAATTTATTGTCATTAAAAATTAATCAAATGAGCATTTGTAGGTGTGGTTGATTGGACAAGGAGGGGTATATACTACCTGACACACTGCAGCTCTCGATACTACTAGGATAAATGAAGGGGTGTTGGAAAGATGGAGGAACAAACTGATCTCTTTTTTTGCTTATTTTTTAAATTAATTTGGGGTGCATTTTTCAGGGGTGAGGGGTGAATATGGAGGGACTGGGAGGTGAGTGCTATTGGAGTGTATGATGTGAAATTTCCAAATAATCAATAAAAAATTATGTTTTTAAAGTTAAAAAAAGAAAGTGTGGGGGGATATGTGTGTGTGTGCATGCGCGCGCGCGCGTGTGTGTGTGTGTGTGTGTGTGTGTGTGTGTGTGTGTGTGTGTGTGAAAAACACAGAGACTGTGCATGTCAGTAGAAGAGAGAGGCAGGAAAGAAATGTTTGCTCTTGTGTTGGTCTGTATAGCACATCTGGGCTCTTTTCTCTCATTATATAATTTATCTTCTGTCCTTCCCCCACTCAGCCCAAATATCTTGTTAGTTGGATGATGCTGCTCACACACACACACACACACACACACACACCACATACTCCTTAGGGATTCATTTTTAAAGAGAGTTCTTAAGCCTCTAGGAGTTATCCTTTGTCCTGTAGCTAATCTCTTAATAAGACCAATTTGGATGTAATATAAATGGTAATTCATAGTGTTCTATTTATTTTCTGCACAGTTCTCAACTTGCTCAGAGATTGCCGCAGCTGCTCTTACCCATGGGCAGAGTCAGTTAAGAGACATTTGGTTGCCTTTTGGAACCAGAGGGAAGACTCAAATTTTTGACAACACTGAGTGTTCTGGGAAGAGGTATTGTAAGACTGTGTCTGTTCTTAATGTGTCTACTGTATATGAGAACTACATTAGACACAGTGTCTGCTCCTAAAAATCTCAATGTCACAGTACTTAAATGTGGGTAAAACACATTTGCTGCAAGCCAGAAAATCAACATGGAAAAAAGACAGTTTGATAATAATTAGAGTCACAAATAAGTGAGACATACTGTAGATGTGAACATATAATTATAGAATTCCATTGTTCCTTTGGGGTTGTATGGCTATATGTTGGCTTTCAACAGAGTCACATTAAGGTTACAATTTCATTTGCAACTGCTGGGAGAACTGCCCTTTGGAAGAGTCTCCCATTTTTCTGCCCCAAATGCAGAATTTGCAGTGGTATTAGTCTGCATTCTCTGAAGGATTTAAAGTGTCAATAGGTTTTAACTCACTCTAGTCAAGGATTATTTGCCAAGATCCTACCTGATGCCAATTTTGCTCAATCTCCATAAGTGTTTATTAATACAATAGTGCACAAATCTCCTCTATGGATTGAATATGCCAAGGGAGATATTTGTTTTTGTGCTTCTCTATGCCCATATTTAAACACATTACGTAAATATGTCCTCACCTAAATCTGTCCCATCTTGTTGATCCATTTTTAAAATTCACACCCTGTCTTGTATAAACGCAACCCAACCATGAATGTAACTTGTTCATGAGTCATAACCTTACAAACATTGAAGTAATTATAAAAGCACTTTTGCTAGTTTACAATTAGAGTATTACATTCAATTTCATGATGTATTATGTTTTGGGGGGAAAAGTGACACACGATTATATTTCTTAATGCTCAATAACATTTAATTGTTAAGATACACAAATATAAAGCTAAGTGTATATCCACTTTAACACTTAAAAAAATAAATTTAAATTTCCTGGGTATATCATGCAGATATTTCTGTTCTGTTTTATTTTTAAAAAAAAATACAGGATATGCCAACTGAACAGGCACTTATAGGCATATGCTTGTTTAAAGTAATGGTTTTAAATGAAGAACTCATCTCCCATATAAGAAAAAATTATCTCTTACACAACTATTCTTTTCACTCAAATGTGCTTTAGAGCTCATCAATACTGTATCTATTTTAAAGAAGCAAAATACTGAGAAGAATCCATATTCTGTTCATGCGCCTGTGTGTTCAATCCTGTTGCTCTATGCTGTAGTTGAACTCTTAATGTTTTGCTGATTTTCAGCTTGGAAGACCTATCAAAGGGAGAAAGTGAGATATTAAAACTCTTCCACTATTATTATACCTCACCTTTCATGCCTTTTAGTGTGTATCTTATGAGATTAATTAGGATCACATTCAGTGCATAAATATTTACAACTATTAGGTTTGTTGACAAATTGTACCCTTACTAAAATGCTGCAACCTCACTATGGCCAGAGAAGCAGGTAGGCTCACTGCAGATCTTCACCTCTTCCTCCTCTCCTCCAAATCCAGTCCCTCAGTCTCATCCCCAGCTCTGTAGGTGACAACTTGCTGTGGCCTCTCCTTCCTCTCTGCCCCCAACTCCAGCAGATCTATGGGATCTCTTACTCCAACCTTCTTTCTCTCTACTCACTTCTTTGTCCCAGACCCCAGCTCCAGCAGGCATTCCCTAGAAACCTGCCAGCTAAGTGTGCTTGAGAAGCAAGTAGGCCAGGAACTCCAGTAGGCAAGCTTCTCCTCACTCACGGTCCCTTTCTCTGAATCTAATCCCCAAACCTCCTCCCAGCCCAGTAGCGGACTACCTGTTGTGGCCGCTCCTTACTCTCTGCCCCTATATCCAGGTAACTAAGCAAATAAGTTGGTGGAACACCTACTTTCCTCCTTTCCTCCATTCCGTGGACCCTTTCGGTCTCCCTCTCAAAGGCCATTCCATTCCTGTGTCAGCTCCTAATACCTAGAGATACATGGTACTAGAACCCCCAGGAACATACCTATCAAGATGGATACCTCAGTCAACGAAAGTGTTAAATCTTTTTTTTTAAAAAAAAAAAAAAGATGTAAACAGAGACTACACTTTCATTTTCCTGCAACCCCGACCTGAATAGTCACACAAGACTGTTACAAGACTGTTTAGTCAATGGCTCAGGCATATACCTAGCTAGCTCATATCTTAAATTAACCCATTTCTATTATTTTATATTTTACCAGAAGACTTGTGGTTTGTTATCCCTTCCTTCTTGAGCAGCTACATGGCGTCTCTCTGACTCTGCCTTCTGTCTCCCTGCATTCAGTTTAGTTTTCCCACCTACCTATATTCTGCCCTGCCATAAGCCAAAGCAGCTTCTTTATTAACCAATGGTAGTAAGACATATTCACAGCATACAGAGGGGAATCCCACATCAAACAATTTCAAAACAAAACATCCAGAAAGTCTGGGCTACTATGAAAAAACAAAATCTAAGAATAATAACAATATAAGAAGGAGAAAAAAACCCAGATCAAAGGCACAGAAAATATTTTCAATAAAATCATCAAAGAAATTTTTCTTAAACTAGAGAAGAAAAATGCCCATCCCCATGCAAGAAGCAGATAAAACATCAAAAAGACTGAACCAGAAAGAAAATAATAATTTTATTATTATTTTTCTTTGCACATAATAATCAAAACACTAAATGTACAGAACAAGGAAATACTATTAAAAATTGTAAGAAAAAAAGAAAAAAATGTAAGGAAAAAGAACCAAGTAGCATACAAAGTAATACACAAAGTCAGATCTATTGGTGTAGGACCTGACCTCTTGATGGAGACTATGAAAACACGAAGGGGTCAGCAGATGTCCTGCTAACTCTCAAACCCCAAAGGCCACATGAGACTACTATACCAGTGTGCTAGATAGTTTTATGTAACCTGACAAAAGCTAAAATAATCTAAGAGAACCTCAATCAAGAAAATCCCTTCATAAGATCAGGCTGTAGGTAAGCCTGTCAGACATTTTCTTAAGTAGTAAATAAAGGAGGGCCCAGCACATGGTGGGTTCTATTAAGAGAGTAGGCTGAGTAAGCCATGAGGAGCAAGCAGTAAGCAACATCCCTACATGCCTTCCTTATTAGATCCTACCTCCAGGTTCTGGCCCTACTTGAGTTCCTGTCCTGACTTCCTTCAATAAGGGGCTATAATGTGGAAGTGTAAACCAAATGAGTCCTTGCCTTCCCAACTGACTTTGATCATAGTGTGTCAACAAAACAACAGTAACTCCAACTAAGATACCCAGGAAAACTTTGAACTGCAATAAATGGATAAAACACATTTCATAATAAAACTAAATTCATGCAATATCTACCTACAAATTCAGGCATACAGAATGAGCTAGATTGAAAACTCCAACCTTAAAGAGGTTAACCATACACCAAGAAAACACAAGGAATAAATAAACACACATCAGCAAATTAAAAGAGGTGGTAGGAGGGAATCAGCAACAAAGTAAAAGTAATAAAAAGCACTGCTCATTGATATTTTTCATCAATAATGGTCTCAATTCCCCAATAAAAAGACACAAACTGATGGAATGGATGAGAAAATGGGGTACATTCTTCTGCTGCTTCCAAGAAACATACCATAACATTCCTCAGGGTACAAGATGGGGAAAGATATTCCAATCAAATGGACTTAAGAGTCAGTCTCGGATAGCCATTTTAATATCTGACAAAACAGACTTCATACCAAAACTAATCTGAAGAAATAGGGAAGGACACTACATATTCATCAAAGGAAAAATACACCAAAAGGACATTGTATTCCTAACATGCATGCCCCAATCAAAACAGCACCTATGTTCATAAAAGAAATGCTGCTAGAATAAAATTCACATATTGACCCTCACACACTAATAGTGAGAGACTTTAATACTACATTCTTGGAAATATGCCGGTCATTCATACAAAAACTAGACAGAAAAATGCTGGAGCTAACTGACCCTATAAAGCAAGTGGGCACAATAGATTTTTACAAAACATGTCACCCAAACACAAAAGAATATACTTTCTTTCAGTCCCTCATGGAACTTTCTCCAAAACTGGGTACACACCTATACACAAAGAAAATCTCAACAGGTACAAGCAAAGTAAAATAACACCCTACATGCTATCTGATTACACAGAAAGAAGTGGAGGATAGCAACAAAAAAAGCAACAGAAAACTTAGAAACACATGAGAACAACTCACTACTGAATGAAAATTCAGCCAAGGTAGAATTAAGAAAGAAATTAAAGACTTCTATAATTAAATTAAAGTAAATAAAAACATACCCAAAGTTACGGGGCACATGAAGGCAGTTCTAAGAGGCAAGTTCATAGCACTAAGTGCCTACAGAAAAAAAAATGGAGAAAGATCTCATGCTAGTAACTTAATAGTAATCCTGAAACCTACTACAAATAGTCAATGAAACAAAGAATTGATTCTTTAAGAAAATCAATAAGAGTGACAAAACTTTATCAAATTCATAAAAAGAAAGAGAAAAAAGAGATAATTCAAATTTACAAAATTGAAGATCAAAGAAGAAACATAACAACAGATACCAAGGAAATCCAGAAAAATCATAGACATACTCAAAAACTCTGTAGCTCACCAAGTTGGAAAGTTAAAAAAATAGATAATTTTCTCATTACATACTACTTTTCAAAATTAGTCAAGCTGAGATAAAGAGTTTAAGAAACCTATAAAAATAAAAGAAGTAATTAAAAATCTACCAATCAATAAATCCTGGAGCCAAATAGTTTCAGCACAGAATTCTACCAGACTTTTAAAGAAGAGTTAATGCCAATACTCCTCAAATTATTCCACAAGATATAAACAGAAGGAACATTGCACAATAACTTTTACAAGGCCACAGTTACCCTAATATACAAAACACAAATAACCAACAAAGAAAAAGAATTACAGACCAATTTCTATGAACGTAGCTGCAAAAATACTCCATAAAATACTTGCAAATAAAATCCAAGAATATTAAAAAAAATTATCCACTATGATCAAGTAGCCTTCATCCCAGAGAATGCAGGAATGGTTTAACATGTGTAAATTGATAAGTTGAATTCATCATATAAATAAACTAAACACAAAATCTATATGATAATCTCATTAGATGCAGAAAGGCTTTAACAAAATCCAACACCCCTTCATGATTAAATAAAAGTCCTGGAGAGGGGGTAAGAGAGATGACTCAGTGGTTTAGAGTCTTGACTGTTCTTCTAGAGGATCCAGATTCAATTCCCAACATGCACATGATGGCTCAAACCCATTCATAACTCCAGTTCTAAGGGATCTGACTTCCTCTTCTGAACTCTGAGAACACAAAGTATGATGGTAGTGCACAGACATACATAAAGTCAAAACACATACACAAAATTAAAAAATAAATAAATCATTAAAAAAAATTTAGGAGTTTGGGTGACTGGATATAAAATTAGCTCACAAAAATCAGTAGCCTTCCTATACACAAAATAAAAACGGACTCAAAAAGAAATCCAGGCAACAATACTTTTCACAATCACCTCAAATAATATAAAAAATATCTTGGGGTAATTCTAACCAAGCAAGTGAAAGACTTATCTGATAAAAATCTCAAGGCTTGAATAAAGAAACTGAAAAAGATGTCAGAAAATGGAAAGATATCCCTTGTTTATGAATCAGTAGGATTAGTATACTAAAAATAGCCATCCTACAAAAATTAATATACAGATTAATGCAATCCCTATTTAAAAATCCAATATAGTTCTTCATAGATCTTGAGAGAACAGTTTTCAGATTCATTTGAAAACACAAAATTAAAAAACAGGATAGCTACAACAATCATGAATAACTTTGAATGTACTGCCATCTCCAACCTAAATTGTACTATAGAGTTATAGTAATAAAAGTGGCATGATATTAGCATGAAAACAGACACAATGGTCAGCAGAAATGAAGCAGTTATCAGGGAAAAGGAAATTAAAACTACTTTGAGATTTCATCTTATACCTATCAAAATGGTCCAGAACAAAAAACAAATGACAGCTCATTCTGGCAAGGATGGGGAGTAAGGGGAACACTCATCCATTGCTGGTGGAAGTGCAAACTTGTACAGTCACTATAGAAGTAGGTATGGCAATTTCTGAGGAAGATGGGAATCAATCTACCTCAAGATCCAGCTAAATTCACTTATAGGCATCAGCCCAAAGGATGCTTCATCCTACTATAGAGACACTAGTTCAGTCATGTTCATTGCTACTCCATTCACAATAGACAGAAATTGGAACCAACCTAGACATCCCTCAACGGAAGAATGGATAAAGACAATGTGATGCATTTACACAATGGACTATTACTGAGCATTTAAAAAATTGAAATCATGAAATTCACAAGTAAAAGGATGGAACTAAAATAAATAAATAAATAAGAATCTTTTTTAAGCCTTTACATGGCATTATGAGACAAGGAAGCCCCTAAGATGCCTTTGAACTTGTTTTTTTTGACCATCCAGTGTTGGGCATGCAGCCTAGCCTTAAGAGTAGTTTCTTTTCCCCAATCAAATGGATGATAAAAATGAACTCTTACGTCTCTTCCACCTGATTTCAGTTTAAGTTGTTGATAGCGTCTACTTTATCAACTATGAAAACAGCTGTGCCGGCTTATTCAGGGCATCTATTGCTTAGTAGGCTGGTTTACATCACTTTTACTCTCACTTGGAGGATATCTCTGCTAGTAAAGTGTTGGAGAAGGGAGCCGCTTGTTGGTCCCAGCCACCTGGCTGGCTTATACCCGAAATAATCACGGAAAAACTATATTAATTAAATCACTGCTTGGCCCATTAGCTCTAGCTTCTTATTGGCTATCTCCTACATATTAATTTAACCCATTTCCATTAATCTGTGTATCGCCATGTGGCAGTGGCTTACTGGCAAAGTTTTGGCATATCTGACTCTGGCAGTGGCTTCATTGCTTCTCCCTAACTCTGCCTTCTTCCTCCCAGCATTCTGTTTAGTTTTCCCACCTAGGTCTGTTCTCCTATAGCTCTGCTATAGGCCCAAAACAATTTCTTTATTCATTAACCAATAAAAGCAACACGTAGAAGGACCTCCCACACCAGTGGAGTAGCTCCCTTCATGTCCAGAGAGATTAGTGATGATACAGAAAGTGCATAACCCAGGTGAAAGCTTACAATGAAAAACACATCATTATTTAATAAAATCTGAAGCATCTACTTCCCAAATGAAGAAAGCACCAAGAAAATTCTAGAACTCTGTGTTGTAGCTTGGGATTTAACAAGGTACACATTATCTTTCAAGGCTGTCCTGATCTTGCTATATCACGTGACAATTAGAGACTTTCTGTGTATGCACATGTATGTATGTTTGTGAACATGTACGCGTGTGTGTGTGTGTGTGTGTGTGTGTGTGTAAGCCAAAAATTGACTTCAGGTGTTTTCCTCCATCACTTGCTACCTGACTATTTGAGACAGGGTTTCTCACTGTATCTCTCACTGTATCACCAATCCTGTTAGACTGGCTGGCCAGTGAGCCCCATGTATGTACCTGTCTTTGCCCCCCTCCCACCTCCGTGCTAGAGTCATTGTGCTAGGGTACTACACTCAGCTTTTTATCAGGGTTCTGGGGGTTCAAATTCAAATCCTTGTGCTCGCACAGCAAAGCCTTTACTGACTGAGCTATCTCCCCAAGCGCGAACTAGAGGGTCTCTTAACAGGAAATACCCCCTTTCTGTTTATCAGCTCATTCAATGATGTCCATTACAATTTCTCCTTCACTGAACATTTGTAATATGCATTATCTCCTATGCCCCTAACAGTTCCTTAATGTAACCTAACACTGTGATTATTTATTAATCTGCTTTCTAGCTGTCCAGTAGCCTCCAGTTTAATTCTAATTCATTTGTCACACAAACACAAATTTAATTATGCCATTACTACTTAAAATATTTAATGATCTCCTCAATAGTTCCCTGACTCTTTGTTTTAGCAAGGGGACTTCAGACTTCACTGGGTTGAAGCTTATTTTCCTTGTATTTTGTGTCTACACTCAGACGCATGCTCCTCCAACCTCTCGGTGCTCTCACTTTTAGCTTCCTCTGGAGGGTTCTCGTGAGGCATGCGCCACAGGAATCTGGGATGTGTTAAAATGCTTGCTCTGTAAGGCAGCTGGTATTTGTAAGTTCTGGAAACTATTTGTAGTTCTCCTGATAATTGTATGATCCGGGAAAGGGTGGTTGATGCCTGCGCATTTACAGTCTGCCCTGTCTATTGTTCCTAAACAGATTCCAAGGCAAAGAAGCAGCAGCCCTGGTCTACAGAGATGAGGTTCCTAATACTCAAGTTGTAGGGATCTACAAGCTGTCTAACTGTGATGGCTAGTTTTATGTGAACTTGACCAAAGTTAGAGTCATTTGGGAAGAGAAAGTGACAGTTGGGAAAATGCCCCCACCAGAATGACCTATGGGCAAGCCTGCGGTACATATTCTCAACTAGTGGTTGATGTGAGAATATCCAGCCCATTTGGATGGTGCTGCTGCTGGGTTGATGGTCCTGGAGGGCAATATTTGCAGATGAAATGACTCTGTATTAAAGATGAACATGATTTCTTTCTTGACATTGTTCCCTAAATAATACAGTGTAATTACTGTCGAGAATCTATGAATTTTTACTATATGTATTTAAAGTGTATGGGAAGCTATATATAGGTAATACGCTAATAATACCAATTTGTTTTTAATACTGAATCTGTAGACTTTAGCCCCTATAAGACCCCTGTGACAAAGACCCCGGCAGGTGCAGATGAGCCAGTGTGTACCTATAGACACACCTCTGGTATAAATACACCCTGTGCTTCCACAGCAGCTTTTTGTCCACTCTTACTTAATAAGGCTTAGTAACCCTACCTTTTCCTGATCTACTTTTCTGCACTGGTCCCTCACTTTAGAATGAGTTGTCTATTCCAAGTCACATAAGGGTAACACTTTCCATCTAAGGTGTGTACATAATGTATACCAGGCAGGACACAAGGTACTTCGTATGCAATGCTATTTCATTTTTCACATAACTCCAGGAGAAGCTGTAACACTTTATAGCTCAGGAAATTTCAGCAGAGAAGTTGAGTCCTTGTCACGTCAAGGCTTCTAAGCACAATATTGTTGTATATTTACACATAGCAAGTCAAGTCAGCAGACAAAGGAAGGGTTGGAGAGATGACTCGCAGATCAAGAGCACTGGCTACTCTTCCACAGGTCCTGAGTACAATTCCTAGCAACCACGTGGTGGCTCAAAACCCTCCCTAATGAGATCTGGTGCCCTTTCCAGGTGTGCATGCTTACATACAGGCAGAACACAGATAAATGGATCCTTAAAAAAAGAAAAAAAGAGAGAGGAGATAGGAAAATAGAAATTTCTGTGTGTGCTTGAAGCCTTAAGAGAGGAATAAGCAGGGAAGGAGGAGAAGAATAAATTGGGGAGCAAAGCTCAGAGAGTTTTAGAGACCAAGCACTCGACACTAAACATCTGACAAGACCACTGTGACCAAACCCCACCCTCCTACCTATACCTTCCCACCATAGGTCAGGACTAAGACCTCAAGCCTGAAAGGCCTGGGTTCTCCCAGCAGCCTTTCTTCATGTCCAAACAACCAGGACTGTACATTTCATGAGGAGAAATCAATCCTCCATGATAGAAGCCAAAGATGCTGGAATCTGGGAAGATAGGGATGGGACCAGAACCTGATGATGGGGTTAGCTGCTTTACTTGGAGAGTTTTTCAGAAAAGCATATGTTTTGGGCAAGAAATTTTAAAAGAACGTCTACATTAATATAAACAGTACTCTTAGAAAATAATTGAAAACAGTTAACAGGCTGGAGAGATGGTTTCATGGATAAAGGCACTTGCTTTGCAAGCAAGAAGACTTGAGTTCTAATTCCAGCACTCACAGAAAAAGCTGGGAATGGCTTTTTCTGTAACCCTATGCCAAGTCAAGAAGGACAGGATCACTGGGACTTGCTGGCCATCTGCTTAACTCCAGCTCCAGTGAGAAACCCTATCTCAAGGAATGAGGGTGATCTGAAAGTGGTAGAACGAGTCACCGTACAATGTCCTTCTCTGGCCTTTGTGGTGTAGGCAATGCATAGAGAGGGAGAAAGGGCGGGAGGGAGGGAGGAAGGGAGAGAGGGAGGGAGGGAGGGAGGGAGGGAGGGAGGGATGGAGGGAGGGAAGAAGGGAGAGAGAGAGAGAGAGAGAGAGAGAGAGAGAGAGCAGTTAATTTCGGGAAGCCGTATCAAATATTGGGAAGAAGGGGATAGTGAATGAATAACTAGAATTTCTGCTCTAAAGCTCTAGTCTTCTTTCAATCAATCTCAGAGAATTTTACATGACAGAAAAACTGATTTTCTTTTTCTTTTCTTTTAAAGTTTTGCCATTTGTATTTATAGGTTTAAGGAAACAGACGTGAGGACCAATAAACTCAAGGAATTCTAGCCTAAGCAAGATGACTACTGCCTGCCAAATGCAGCCTGCCAACATGGGAGAAGGCATTTTTTTTTTAAATGGAGGGATATGTCTTACTATTAACAAATACCACGACATGCCTGTCACCTTCTTCTGATGTGGGATATCCTTCTGTACACTGTGAATATGTGTTGCTTTTATTGGTTGATGAATAAATCTGCTTTTGCCTATGGCCAGGCAGAAAATAGCTTGATGGGAAATTCAAGCAGAGATAGGTGAAGAAGGACTGGGTCGAGAGAGATGCCAGCGAGCCGCCAGAGCAGCAAGATGTACTAGAGAACAAGAAACCCTGTGGCGATACTCAGACTCTTAGAAATCAGTTAATTTATACATAAGAGCTAGTCAGTTAGAAGCTTTAGCCATTGGTCAAGTAATTATAATTAATTAATATTAATTCTCTGAATGATTATTTTATACGTGACTATGGGGACCAACGGGTGAGAGACAAACAGGTCCAGCAGGACCAGGTGGGATAGAGAAAAGTACTTTCGGCTACATTTGTCCAGGGCACAGATGGCTTTGAAGTCTTATTCTTGGAAGTCGCTTAACTGTATTTCTATGACATTTGAAGATGACGTTATTAAACTACCTATAGCATAGTTTTTGAGCAGCAGGTGCAATCCTTTATCCTGCCATGCTGCTTTTGGCCTTCCTCGAAATCTTTAAGTTCACTCTGTAAAACAGAACTCAAGAAGTTTCTAAGTTTTAGAATAGACAAAGTAAGTTATAACCCTTGTGATACCAAGCATTTGTATTGAACAAAATTGGGTCTGCTGTAGTTTGAATACCATAGATGATAAATAGATACATACATACATTCATACAAACAGCAAGTGTAGTGAGGAGCTGGGGGCCGCGTTCCTGTCTCCCTGATCCTGGCCACGGGCTAGCTTTACCCGAAATAATTACACGGAAACTGTATTCTTTTAAATACTGCCTGGCCCATTATTTTCAGCCTCTTTCTCACATCTTGACTAACCCATATCTAATAATATATGTAATACCATGAGCGGTGTCTTACCGGGAAGTTTCTAGCGTACGTCCATCTTGGGCTGGAGCTTCATCGCATCTCTCTCTGAGGAGAGGCAAGGAAGTCTGTCTAACTTAGGAGAGGCGTAGCATCTGACTGAGCCATCTACCTCACTTCCTTCTTCCTGTTCTGTCTACTCCGCCCACCTAAAGGCTGGCCAATCAAATGGGCCAGGCAGTTTCTTTATTAGCCAATGGGAGCCCTCCATCATTTCCCCTTTTTCTGTTTAAACAAAAAAGAAAGGCTTTAACTTTAACATAGTAAAATTACATATAACAAAACAGTTATCAAGTAAGAATTACAGTTACAATATTTATATCTACTTTATCTTTTATCATAACAAAGGAAAACAACTATAATTATCTATCTATTCTTCTTCAGCTCCATCAAAGACTCCAGAAGGACACAATATTACCTACGTAAATAAGAAATATGCAATTTCCAAACTCTAGAAATGATAGAGACATCTCGCTGCCTGGACAGTCACCCAAAGTTCTTTTGTATTGTTGGGGCATCTATCTTCAGCCTATAGGTCCACAGTATCCAGCAGACTTTCTCATGAAGCAGGAAATTTCAAAGGCAGTTCAGTCAGTATCTGCTGTGTCCTGCAGAATGTCTCGCAGACTCTTTCATGAGTCAGGAACCCCAAAGAATCATCTCACATTTAGGCAAGTTCAGCAGTCCTCTCTGTGGGTTCTCTGTGTCCAGTTTATGCAACAGTCCAAGCAAGAGCAGTTTCTTGCCCAATGGCTATCAAACTCCATAAGTAGCCTCTTCGATGCCCATCTTCCTCTCGAAGTAGATTGGTGCTGCCAGGAGCAGACGTGTCTCATTGTCATGAAAAACCCTAAGTTATTAAAACATTTAAGTGGAATATTCTGTAGTCTTTGAAAGATATGAAGAATGTCTATCTAACTGAAATATATCTCTATATATCTAGAAAATCTAACTAACATGACTATAAGCTTTACTATTATCGATGATTATCCATTAACAACCTATATTTCTTAACTATACATTACATTTTTAAAATGAACTACACAATCACAATACCTTAATCAGTATCAAAAATACATATACATATAACAAAATTGACCTTAAAATCCATACCAATGCAAATTATTCATATATATATATATATATCTCATATCCCCCTTTAAATGTAAAAGAACATTTATAAACAATATTTGGGAACATGGGCGCAGTTATTTCTCTCCAAACTGCTTCATGCTGAATGGGGGCGCTGTTAATCAGATCTTTCATGGTGTAACCTGTGTGCCAGGTTCATCTCAGTCATCAGTTGGGTGAAGTAATTTTCTGAAGGTGTTCAGAGCTGCAATCTTTCAGGAGGGCGTGGTCTATCATACCATATTGGGATATAAGCAATCCACACGGTCTCATTTTCTGTAAAAACAAAAGAAACTCCTTTCCAAAGCATCATGTCCTTAGATCCAAATTGTAAAGTCAAGGTATTTTCAAAATATCTATTCTGGAATAGTTTAGCAGCATTCGTAAACAAATATCTTTTAGCAGCTGTTGCTCCTTCCTCAGCATTCAAACAATTCAAAGAGAGCATAACAGTATACAGCATCAAGATTCTTTGTGTATTTTCCATCTTTGTATGGCTTTATTTTAACCTCTATTTCGTTTATTTTTACTTTTATTTTTTTATTTTTTGACAAGTTCTTTGTATATCTTTGTCCTGGAATAACTCTGCAGACCAGGCTGTCCTTGAACTCTCAGAGATCCACTTGCCTTTGCATCCCAAGTGCTGGGATGAAAGGCGTATGCTACCACACCTAGAACTCACAGAGATCTGTCTGTCTCTGCCTCCCAGGCATTGGGATTAAAGGTGTGTGCTGCCACACCTTGAAGTCACAGAGGTCAATCTACCTCTGCCTCCCAAGTGTTGGGATTAAAGGTGTGTACCACCACAACAAACTACTTCCTTTTTCTTTCTTTCTTTCTCTTTTTTAAACTGTAAGAACTTTAACTTTTAGCCTGCATGTATTTTTAACTCACTGTAAACCATTTAGAGGTTTTCTTTGTCTTTGAATCTCTCTTTACTGTATATCTCTCTTTTTCTGACCACACGAGTCTTTAATTTACCAAGCAATATAGGTAGGATTAAAGCCATGACTTTGGCGGCTGGATCCAGCCCATTCCTTAGCTTTCCAGCCTCTGGCAGAAGTACCAGCTGTAGCCATGTTTATCACCACAACTCTGTGGCAGTTCAAGGTCCCTGCCAGCAAGCAAGCTGCAACAATGTCAAACAATAATCAAAAGCTCCATAGTCAAGACTTGAAAGAGTCAGAGTTTGCCCTGGCAGGACGGCCCAGAAAGCTGGCATTTTAAAACAGCACAACTTTTTTCCTGCTACAGCTGAAAACAAACAAGCATGCAGTCAGCTTTTATCAACAGCATTTAAGTTTCATGGCAGGACCTCTTAAAAGAGCTGCAATGTTTTGCAGCTAAAGCTGAGTCAGGAAGCCTCTCTTAGATGAGAGCGCTTGCTAACCTCTAGCAATCAGAGCAGACCCGAGAAATTGCTGCTATCAAGAGAACATGCTTTACTCTATTCTTTCCCAAGCTTTCTCAGGCTTTCTGTGGATTCAGCCATCCACGTGGGCGCCATTCTGAAGTGAGGAGCTGTGGGCCGGATTCCCGGCCGCCCTACTCCCACATGCTTAGCTTTACACCCGAAATAACAACACACAAATTGTATTCTTTTAAATACTGCCTGGCCCATTATTTTCAGCCTCTTTCTCACATCTTGACTAACCCATATCTAATAATATATGTAATACCATGAGCGGTGTCTTACCGGGAAGTTTCTAGCGTACGTCCATCTTGGGCTGGAGCTTCATCGCATCTCTCTCTGAGGAGAGGCAAGGAAGTCTGTCTAACTTAGGAGAGGCGTAGCATCTGACTGAGCCATCTACCTCACTTCCTTCTTCCTGTTCTGTCTACTCCGCCCACCTAAAGGCTGGCCAATCAAATGGGCCAGGCAGTTTCTTTATTAGCCAATGGGAGCCCTCCATCAAGCAAGAAACTTAAAATGCTGTGGAACTAGGGAAACCTTTCCAATATTCTTCAGCACTAGATGATTCTGGGAGAGACAAAGCATCTTGATCTGAGAAAGAGTAGGTGTCCATCCAAAGGATTTACTTAGAAAGGAGAATTAGAATCATCAGACAAGATTGGGAGCATTGGGATGGGGGAATAGGGAGGGCAGAAGGGAATACTAGGTGAGAAGGGGAGGGGGGATAAGAACTTGAGGGAGAGGTATAGTCAAGATGGAGGAAGGACAGAGATGAGAGCAGATATTTTGATTGAGGGAGCCATTATGTGACTAGCAAGAATCCTGGCACTAGAGAAATTCCCAGGAACCCACAAAAAGGACCCTAGCTAAGACCCTAAGCAATAGAGGAGAGGGTGCTTGAACTGGCCTTGCCCTGTAGTCAGACTTATATAAATATCTTAAATATCACCATAGAACTTTCATCCAGCAACTGATAGAAACAGAGGCAGAGACCTGAACTGGAGCATTTGACTGAGCTCCCAAAGTCCGGATAAAGAGTGGGAGGAGTGAGAATATGAGCAAAGGGATCAAGATCATGATAGGTACACCCACTGACACAGTTTACCTGAGCTAATGGGCGCTCACTAACTCCAGTCGGACAGAGAAGGAAACAGCATAGATCTAAACTAGTCCCTCTGAATGTGAGTCACAGTTGTATGGCTGGGGCAGACTGCAGGGCCACTGGCAGTGGTACCAGGACTTATCCCTACTGCTTGTACTGGCTTTTTAAGAACCTATTCTTTTTGGATGGATGCCTTGCTTAGCCTAGATATAGTAGGGAGGGCCTTGGACCTTCCCCAAAGCAATATGCCTTACCTTCTCTGAGGAGTGGATTGTGGGAGGTGGGGAGGAGAGGTAACGTGACTAGATAGGTGGAGAGAATGGGAGGAGGGAAGGGAGTGGGAACTGAGATTGGTATGTAAAGTGAAAAAAAGATAGTTTATTTTCTTTTTAAAAAAATAAAATAGGGCTGGAGAGATGGCTCAGTGGTTAAGAGCACTAGCTGCTCTTCCAGAGGTCCTGAGTTCATTTCCCAGCATCCACATGGTGGCTCACAACCATCTGTAATGAGACTTGGTGCCCTCTTCTGGCCTGCAGGCAAAATACAGACAGAATATTGTATACATAATAAATAATAAATCTCAAAAAATAAAATATAAAATAAAATCCATGCTTATACAATAGAGGAAAGGGAAGTATAATAATAAAGTAGATGAAGAGGGGAAACTGCCTTCAGTTGTTTCCTGGTACCTATTAACTTCTCAGGAGACTGTGGCAAGAAAGAAAGTATCCTTACATAGTCGAAATTCTCAGTGCTCTGCACCTGAGCATGTTGAAGTCGGTTCACTCATTTTTCATATTAGAGATGACAGAATGAAACCAAAAGCCTTGAAAATACAGTGATCCAAACAGGAAGAGATAAAAAAAAAAGACACAAGTGATTGTCCATATAAGATTTGTAAAATTTTGACCAAACAGATGGAAATATTTCCAAGACTCACTATTGCAGTGAGTCGAGTGTCAGGATCATATGATGTAAGCTTTGGAAGCAGTACGGTGATTTATTTGGGGGAAAGAATCAGAAATGCAAGCTGTAATTTGTTATAGCATTCTTAACAGAAGCCAAAAATAAATACTGTTTTATGTATTATATTAGGAATAAAGTATCTTCTGCAGACAACAGCTTTTTTGTTAAAAAAAAAAAATACTGCAATGTTAGAATTTACTAAGTTTGAAGGCAGCACAAAACAATACCCAAACTCTGGGAAAACTGAATAATGGGGCTGCTAAAATAAGCCAGCATGCAAATACATTCTTGATCCTTTGACCATATAAATCTTTCAAGAAAACAGAGCCAGTGAGAGGAATACCAGCTTGCAAGACTGGCTGAATAAACAGCTACTTCACCAATTTCTTTTCCAGGTGGCTCTGTTTCTTGTGTAGATTTATGTGCTTAGAATCAAAAGAGATAACAGGTACATAATAAAAGTGTCTTTGGGAATGTATGGTAAAAACTTAGAAGTGTTTTATGGGCATATTTTGAAATGGGAAGTAGTATCATGCTTGAGAACTGTAACTCTGATAAAGTTCCTACAAAAGGAGAAGAAAAGTAGCAATGATTCATTTTAAAGGGTTCTAATATTCAAGTATGTTATTGACACAGAACTAAAAGAAATCGTGATGGGAAACTTTGGAAAGAGGAATGCTCCAAAAATAGATGAATCAGCTCAATGTTTTACAGTCTCAAAAAATACAGAGACTCCTATGCTGAGAATTTACCACCCACAGAGTTACTCAAGGACACTTTAGATTAAAAGTGAATATGAAACTTAGCTGTACAATCTTTGAGCTCTGTGACAGCTTAAAGGTACCTATCGCATGCTTTAACTTCAATTTCCATATTTAGGAAATGAGGATAATAAGATCTTACAGTGATTTGAAGATTAAATGTCACATTTTTTTCCATGACAGTATAATTGTTTGCATGGGTCTCGTGTTGCTATCAACAGCTATGTCTTTAGATCCTCCCACCGCTAACACAGTTCTGCCTTCATCAGAACTACCTGTCATGTAGCCTTGAGCAGGTTATTTGCCTCTAGTGTCAAATTTGCCATTTATAAAGGTGGAATTAAAATAGCACACATCTCAAAAGGAGAAGTGGTAAAAGGATTCGTGTGCTAATATGAGTAACACATTGAAGGAAAGAATATTTGATATGAATCAGAGAAACAATAAATGTCAAAATTGATACTGATATTTTTCTCCTATATTCTTCCATCTCCTTCATTTTCTTATCACTGTGCCGACAGTCATGTGTCAAGCGGATGTTAGGGAAGACCCAGTTAGAACATGAAAACCTTTTCCTCAGCACGTGGTGATATTAAGTGTACACATATTTACCAAATGCCAGTTCCCATTAACAGAATCTTTGGTTTGTAAAGGAAAAAAAGTTAACCCAAACTATCTTTATTCAGAAAGGGTTACTTCTGGTGAGTCGAGTGATCAGAGGTCAGGCTGGTTCCAAAATTGTGTGGACACACTCTAAGATGATCAAGACATTTCTTCTCCCAAGTTCTCATCATCTGGAGCATAAGCTCCATTCCCTCCTTTGGCAAATAGTTTCCTCTGGGAGGCACAGATTGATCAAGTGGGAGTTTGGAGCTTGTTGTTCATTGTTTGTTTGTTTGTTTGTGATTTTTTTTCTCTTCTTCTACCCTTGCTAGAAGATAATAAGGCTATTTCACTGGTGTGTAAAACAGATATGGCATTCTAGTGACTTTCTCTCCAGCTGAGAATTAGACATGTGAAGGACCCTAGAATAAGAAAACAAACTGCTAAGGTAAGCCAAGACAAAAACATTGGCCTTTAATCTTATAAGCTAAATAAATATTATTTTATGCTACTTTATCATAATTACAGATTAATTAATCTAATAGTTTAATGCATGCATGACTTAAACCATACCTGTATCAGTATTATGTTCTTACGGTTGACCACCCGTTACTCTGCCAAGCTTGTATCATTGTATTTCATAGATAACTCACAATGATGATTAAAATACCTGCCAAGTTGCTTGTGTTCTCCATCTGGTCCTTCTGGTCCATTTGAGAATATGATGCTAAATATTGAAACAAACACTCTGCCACAAGCAGTCTTGTGTGCTTAGTGACTTGGCAGGCAGTTACAAGCAATAAGCCTGGAATGTCGAAGAATTCTTAGAAACTTCTCAGCTTGACCAAAAATGGGCAAAATCAAATTCATAACAACCAGGAACTAACAAAGTAAGACTGTGGATAATTTTTAATAGCTGCATAAATCATCCAAGACCTTAAATAAGAGATATATTTTAATTGATAATAATTGAAATTCTTATTCTTTAACATCTTATTGACCATTCTGCTTCCAGATATCATTAATGTTGTAAAAATAAATGTACCCAGATATCTTTGTCTATATGCACTGCATGCCTATGTACACATGTACTGTGTATGTATGTATAGTGTATGCACATGTATGGAGGACACATGCATGCACATGAATACAGAAGATGTTGAGGGTCTGAATTTTTCATTCTCTCAATCTCTCATTCTCCTGAGATAAGGTCTTTTGGGACCCTGGAGTCAAGCTTGAAAAGCAAGCAAGCCTGGACAATCATGTCTCCATCACTTACAGAGCTGGGGCTACAGTCACATGGCTGTGACTTTTTACATGGTATCTGAGATCCAAACTCAGGTGCTCATGCTTGCACAGCAAAACATTCTCATCCATTAAGCTATGTCACCAATCCCCAAAATATCTTCAATCAGGAAGTTTGAGGAATCATTCATCATGCTTTTCCTGACTCTACACTTTACATCTAAGGAAAGCATGTTTGAAACAAATTCACATTTTTTTCTTTAAAAATTAAAGTAGAACGTTAGGTATTGAGACTAAAGTCAGAAAGACTTTGAGAGAATATACCCTGAAAGTGCTTTTCAAACTCAGTGGACTAGAAAGAATATACTGTAGTCTTCCTCCACACAAAGGATAAATATCTGGCGATCCAATGAAAATACATTTTCATCTTTCTGGCAGTTCTTCAAGTTCCCCGTTCTAGGGAGCTCTGCCTGATTAGTACTTGGCTGTTTAGACATCTTTGCTGAAGCAGGAAGAGCTATCAGCCAAGGTAGTTTGAGGAAAGCAGAGTGGTACTTGGCTGGGTCCAGAAGGAAATGTGGCATCCAGCAGAGGTAGAAGTATTGTCTTTCCTATTGTATTGCCCCAGCATTGAGAGTCCTTCTCATCCCTTTCTGCATTTGAGTCACAAGATTGGCCCAGCACAAAAATACTATACCTAACCCTTCTGCTATGCACCTTCCTTTCCATACAATCTAATATTAAGATTTTGGGGGTGGTGTGGGGGACAGTTATTGGAGAAGCCTCCACACTAAGGTATAAGTGGCAGGTGTAACTGAAATGAACACCCTTTGGTCACTCATCTGTATCATTGTCTTAGCTGAGAAGAACTGACTTTGGCACCATCACTACAATTCTTCATATATTTCATGAATGACCAGTTCATCCATTATGTTTTCTTCTGCATACAGATGGCATTCTAGTTGAGATGAAGGTGCCATAGTGAGTGATAGCTTACGAAGACTTACATGACATCTATTATGAACCTAATAAATTGTTATCTTTACTCTGTCATCTTCTTGATGTTCTTTTATGTTCTCTGCTTCTTTCAAATCTGATCCTTCATTTCAAAACTTTATTCTCAAACTTTAATCTGAAAATTCAAAGTCTTTTTCCTTTGGCCTCAACAGCACCCCATTTTTCTACAAGCTCATTGCTAGCTGATGAAGCCAATTCTTTAGATGACACCCCTGATTGAATTGGCTTATCTGTTCCAAGTCTTAGTTACCCCCAGAACATGTGTCTTATGCTTACCTAGAATACTGTGTAAGCATTTGTCTTTAGATGGAAATCTTTTTTATCTTTCCAAATAGTTCATATTTTACCTCTTTAAATCTTTAGCAGCTGAAATTACAGTGCTGACTGACTGTAATGTCTGACTGCTCTTTTTATAGCTAACATTTGTCTTTTTAAAATCTTAATTTCTAAGATACACATATTTTTAGACAAGCTGTTTTAAAACTCAATCCATAAGCAGTTGTCCATTTATGAAATTTTAGCTCAAAAAAATCCGATTCCAAACTGTGGTGGTTTGAATGAGAATGTCCCCACTGGTTCGTACTGTTTGCATATTTGATACCCAGTTGGTAAGGAGAACTGTTTAGGATTAGAGCTGTGGCTTTGAAGAAAATGGTGTGTCACTAGATTTTGAGGTTTCAAAAGTTCACACCATTCTCTCTCTCTCTCTCTCTCTCTCTCTCTCTCTCTCTCTCTCTCTCTCTCTCTCTCTCTCTCTCTCCAATTTGTGGATCAGATGTAAGCTCCCAGCTTGCTTGCCTACTGCCTTCCATGCCATGGTCATAGATTCTAAGCCCCGGAATTAAATAGGTATTTTTATAAGTTGCCTTAGTCTTTGTCAGAGCAATAGAAAAGTAATAAAAATAAAGTAATAAAGACACAAACCAAAAACCTAGATTTTCCATGAAAAATAGCATGTCTCCAACCCAATCCTCTATACTAGCAGTTCTCAACCTGTGGGTCATGAACACTTTGGGTACTTGAAAGACCCTTTCACAGGGGTCGCCTAAAAACATCAAAAAACACATATATTTACATTATGATTCACAACAGTAGCAAAATTACAGTTATGAAAATGCAATTAAGTATCTGGGGTCACCACAACACGTGGAACTGTATTAAAGGGCTGCAACATTAAAAAGGTTGAGAACTACTACTCTATACAGTGATCTTCCCTGTCCCTGAGTTCCTTTTGCCAATTATGATGTAAAGATTTAATTTTACTTACATGGACACTATCTTTTGATATTTTCTACTCTTCTCAAACTATTTAGCTATGTGTGTTTACATCTCATTTTCTTAAAAATTCTCAATATATTGTTATTATTTTTATAGTTTTTTATTATTCTCATATATTAGAACCCAAATGCCCCTCCACCCCACAGCCAATCATTAGGTAGAGCTCAGGGATTACTGTGGAGGAGCGAAAGGAAGGATCAGAGGTTCACGGAATCAATTGACCCTGACTTGTAGGGGCTCAAATAGATCAGGGAGCTTGTAGGGGTCTGACCTAGGTCTTCTGCATGTATGCTATGGCTGAGCAACTTGTTCTTGTGGGATCCCTAAGAATGGAAGCCGGGGCAGTTGCTGACTCTTTTATCTGTTTGTAGGACCCCATTCCTTTACAGGGTTGTTTCTTTCAGCCTTTATGTGATGGTATTGACCTGCTCTTATTATGATATATTCTGCCATGAACCATATTCTCTTGGGGGTTCTGTATCTGTGCCCATCAGTTGCTGGGTGAAGTTTCTCTGGTCTCTTTGAGGATTATTCTCTAGGTTCTGGTTCCACTCTATAGGCAGGACAAACTGTAGGTCAAAGGTTTTGTGCCTGGGTTATGTTAGCCTTGTGTCTGTTACCTTTCAGTAACTTTGTTCAAATCCACAACCAGTAGCCTATGGGAGGAAGGTTTATTTTGGCTCACAGTTGAAGAAGGTCACAGTTCATAGTGGCAGAAAAGGCATGATGGAAGGACCATGAGGCTACATGTCACATCTGCGTAGGTCAGGAAGCAGAGACAGGAATAGTGGTACAGCCTACAAAACCTAAGTCTCTTGACCAAGTAACAGCTCCATCTCATCAAGGTTCCACAACTTCCCAGATCACACTACCATCTGGGGCTCAACTATTAAACATGGGAGGCCACAAGAGACACTTCACACCCAAATTATGACAACGCGGCAGCAGGCAAGTACCTTTTAAGTGATTCATAAATATTGACTTGTTTCATTATGTTTTAAGCACATAAAAGAATTTTTCTTATATGTGGAGGCCAAAAAATGTGAGCCTATTTCCATGTTGACCAAAGGTCAGAAAATTAAAACTTACCTCTATTCCTTCAAGGTTATTGCGATTCTACTTCAAACAAAGGTCCCACCTAGATTTAGGTCAGAGAGTTCTGTTCTCTCAAGATCATTGTCAACAGCCATGGCTATTAGCCAGACCATATATTTCTGGAATAGAGAAGTAGATATGCTTCTACCTCAAACAAATATCTAAGGATCCAAGTAAGTTCCAGTTCCTTTAAGGAGGTAACATTGGATTCCACCCAGGGAATGGTTTGCCTACAGAATATTTTGGTCTAGGATGTGAATGTGACTTGTTTTGTTCTAGCAAAAGAATGCTTAACTATGGGATATAGTCTGCAACCTTCAACTGGTCTGTTCCTTTCCTTTTATCATGTTAATGCAGTTTTTCGTCTTACTCTAACTTTTGGGGTCGGGTATTTTTAAGCAACTGGAAATTAAACACGGGTGATTCAGTATTCACTAGAACTCCCTCTTGGTACTATTCTGTTTATTGGTTTTATTATTTTCATGTCTTCGTATTCTTTATTAATATCTCTAAATCCTCTATGCCCCTACACTTGAAAGCACTATTTTTGTCGAGGCTGGTCCCCCACACTTACACAAGCCCAGCATTACTAGGGAATTTAAGGGGCTCAGTGATAAATGCAGGTTCTGCTTTTGCAGAGAACCCGAGTCTAGTTCTTAACACCCACTTCAGGTGGCTCACAACCTCCTGTAACTTTACTCCCAAGGGCTCTGATGCCCTCTATTGGTTTCCATAGATACCCGCATCATGTGCATGTGTGTGCCTTCGCATGCATGCATGCACACACACGCACACACACATACACACACGCACACACACAAAATTAATCTTCTTCTAAAAGAAAGAAAGGAAGGGAGGGAAGGAAGAAGGAAGGAAGAAACCTAAAGCTGTCTTAATTATCTACAATGAAACAAATACAACAGTGCAGAAGACATTCAATGAGGCTGTAAAGATGGTGCTGGAAACTCCACGGCCCCTACACAAGTTCCTGCCTTGAGTTCCTGATATGCCTTCCCTGGATTGTGGGCTACAAGCTGTAAAATAAACCAATTCTCTCCCCCACAAAAAAAAAAAAGATGGCACTAGAAGTATGAAGGATGAAGACAGCAAATGTACAGCCAAAAGTCTACCTAGTGAATCCAATCACTCCATCTGTTATGGAAAATGTCTCCTAGTCACTTTGCCAAAGATATATTAGTTTTTCCAGGAAATCAGAACAGGAGTCCGAGCTTCACTTCTTAATGATTTTTAACAAATGAGGTTTCATTTGCAGTACAAATAGGATCAACTTTAGTATGGGAGAAATTACAAAGTAAAGCCATAATGACCTCAGTAGCTGTTGTAACATCTTTGCTCATAAGCCTGTTCAATAAGAGCCGGATTGGGTGAGGAATTGCATGATTGGACCCACAGAGATAATCTCTTCTAAGTTATTACTGAAGCATTCTTCCACAGAGTGATCGAGCTAGCAAGTCTTCACCAGGGCATCAATGCTCTCATACTTTGTACTCATTCCAAGAGACCAATTCATACTTCTCTTCCCCAAGTTATAATTGTTATCCATCTTTCTGACTTACTCTTTTTTTAATACCTTCATATCTAACTTAGTCATCTGCATTGCCCATGAATTATTGTAAATTGGTATATCCTCTGATGAAGAGACTTTTTCAGTTCCTCCAACATATCCCTCAGACTAATTTATTATAAAATGGTCCTCTGCCATCTGCTTTATTAATTTGAAAACAAAGCAAAATTCTCCCCCACGCTGAGTCATCTCTTTATATGAATGTTCTCTTAAGGGCATTCTAGAGGTTAAGATCTATACCATAGGAGTAGGGTCATTGAGTGTCTTGCTTCTTCATAATTCCCTTGTGTTTTGAAATCTGGTAAATCTGAATTTTTATACACCAATATAATACGCTGAAGGTAAATTGCTTAATATAACTGACTATATGATAGAAAACAGCAACGCATTTAGAGCTCTGGTTACAGCTATCTGCTTATGTTTTACTCATGGCCAATAATAATTAATAGGACCTGAACTTGCAGTAACATCTGATGTCTACTATTGCTCTCTCAGCTTGACTTCAGCCCGCTCTAATCTAGAAAAGATACCATAAACGCCATTGGCTCTATCAATTCACAAGGGCCACATTACGGACTCATGTTCTAGAACAGGAATGATTTCCTTATTTTGGTTTCCTTATTGTAAATAGTTCCACAAGCACTTTTCTTCATAAGCATGGTAGAAACCCATGCTCATATACATCGCATTAAGAGAGACTGTTAGAAGATTTTCATTCTGGAGGGCACGTCTCAACAATCTCACAGAAGAAACTGTAAGGAAATGTTAGGTCTCTGAGATCAAACGTTATATTTTCTATTCTCTACCACATGTAGGTATTAGCACACTGTTACTGTTGTGTTTGCTTTTATGACCCTAGAATAATGACTGAGGCAAATGTTGTAACATAAGGAATAATAAGATAATAGTAAGCCCTCAGGGATGAATTACAGCAACAAATGTAGGGTATTAACTGTTTTATTTAAACACAGATTCCTTTTAACCTTAATTTGTTACTTAATGTTTTATCAATTTGATGCAAACTTACAGTCATCTGAGAGAGGAAATCTAAATTAAGAAAACCATTCTGTCAGACTGGTCTATAGGTAAATTTTCCTCATTGGTGATCCATGTAGGAAAGGAAGCCCAGCTCACCTAAGGCATCCCTGGGGAGGTGGTCCTGGGAGGTGTATGAAAGGTAGCTGAACGTGAGCTTAGAGAGCAAGTCAATAAGCAGCATTCCCTATGACCTCTGCTTCAGTTCCTGCTTTCAGGTTCCTGTCCTGCTTGAGTTCCTGTGTTGGTTTCCCTCAGGGATGTATGACTATAGGGACTAAGACATAAACCAATAAACCCTTTCTTCCCAAGTTGGTTTTGGTCAGTGTTTTACCACATCGATAGAAATCAAAATAAGATACTTATCAAATATGTATAGATAGCCATGCAGCAAATCAACTTCAAGATACAGAAGACATTGATTTGGCCCATTACAGAGATGTGCATGAAACAGTAGTTCATCTAGAGTCCTGAAACACTTATAACCACCACCATATGAAGTTATTCTGAGAGCCCTACCTATCTGCCCTCACACAAGCCAAACGGGTATAAACTCCTAGAAATCATCATTACTGTGCCTGTTAGGTTCTTGCTTGGCAGATGTAATTTCTGAAAGTGACCCATGAAGGTGGTATAATCTTTATCCTACCATTTTGTTAGCAGAGTCATGCTCCACAGACTTCCAAATGTTCTTCAGGGTTTTTTTTTTGGGGGGGGGGGTTGTTTGTTTATTTTATCTTTGATTTTGTTTGTCCTAACCACATGACAAGACCTAGAAATCTCTCATTTTATGAATATATGTAATCAAATTATCTACACTGCAACTGTGCTGGCTAGGGTTATGTCAACTTGACATCAACTATACTTATCCGAGAAGAGGGAGCCGCAATTGAGAAAATGCCTCCAAAAGATCCAGGTGTAGGCCAGCTTGCAGAGCATTTTCTTAATTAGTGATTGATGGGGGAAGGCCCAGCCCATTGTGGGTGGTTCCACCCTTGGGCAAGTGGTACTGGTTTCTATAAGCAAGCAGCCTGAGTAAGCCATGAGGAGCAATCCAGTAAGCATCACCCCCTCCATGTTCTCTGCATCAGCTCCTGCCTCCAGGTTTCTGTCCTGTTTGAGTTCCTATCCTGACTTCCTTGGATGATGAACTGTAATGCGGAAGGGTAAGCTGAATAAACCCTGTTTTTGCCAAGTTATTTTGGTCATGGTCATTGCAGCAATTGAAACCCCAACTAAGATAGTTACTAAGGAGGAAAAATGCAGTAGAGGTTTGGGGGCAAATTGAATTTAACTTCACATGGTATTGAAACAAAATTGTTATATCCTCTGACGTCCACTTGACCAGTGGCTCCTAGTGACTTCTGGTCATGAGGACTAATCACAGGCTCAATTTATACCAAGTAAGTCTTATCTGGATATTTCATTGGTTTTTTTTCTCAGTTCACAATATCCATCAATCTTTAATGAACAGAAAGAAGAAATTCTTAAGCAATGTGAGGCAGCACTCACAAGACCTGCAGCATTTCAAGCCAAACAGAGTCTCAGCACTGAAAGAGGGAAGTAGATACTGAGTCCCACTGCTAATCAAGAAGGTATTTATAGCTGATACACACTAGTGAAGGGGAAAAAAGTACTCTTATATACTTATATACATGGTTTCACCAAAGGAGTTGATGCCCAGGAGAGTTAGCCAACACAAAATGAATTCAATGCTTCTTTGTGGGCTTTCTGTTTCACTTTCATTTTTTCTGTCTAATTAATCTTGGGCTTGTTTGTTTTGAATTTTGTTTATTCGGGTTTTATTTCTTTTTTTGTCTTTGTTTTTTGGAAGAGAAGGAGAGAAAGGGCATAAAGTTGGGTAGGTAGGGAGGTAGAAAGGATCTGGAAGAAGTTGGGGAAAGGAAGGAACATGATCAAATATATTGCATGAAAAAATCTAATTTAAAAAGCAACTAATATTCATTCCCTAATTTTTCATGAAATGAGCACCTTTTATGTAATTGGTATTCAAATAATAGAATAAATAAATGTGTGTATACTTCTGTTTTACTTAGGTTTATAGTGCTGTGAAGAAGCACCATGACCACAGCAACTCTCACAAAAAAATTTTAATTGGGGTGGCTCACTTACAGTTTCAGAGGTTCAGATCATTATCATCATTTTGGGGAGCACAGCAGTGTGCAGGCAGATGCGCTGGGGCTGAGAGTGTCTTGTAGCAACAGGAAGTCAGCCGACAGTCACACTGAGGGAAGCTTGAGCAAAAGAGACCTCAAAGCCCACCCCCACAGTGACACACTTCCTCCAACAAAGCTACACCACCTAATAGTGCCACTCTTTTTCAGGGCCATTTTCTTTCAAAGCACCACAGATATTTACATAGGATATATTTTGCAAGAGTGTCTGTCCTCGTTAAGCATGGTGGTCCATGCCTTTGATCCCAGTTCTTGGAGGCAGAGGTAGGACAATCTCTGAGTTTGAGGTCTATAGAACAAGTTCCAGGACAGCCAGAGCTACACTAAGAAACCCCATATGGGTTAAAAAAAAAAAGAGTGTCCATCTGTTATTTACACAGAAAGGCCGCATTCTGTGAGAAGACTCAAGAATGAAAGTCAAACCTAGAATTTATATGGTTCTAACAAAGGTTAAAAAAAGGGATTTCTGGAACCCTGGCAGTTTTTTTCTAATCACAAGACCCTATGGCCACCAAGTTGTCATCAAAGACAAAAGTGGGCCTAGCTCCTCTATAGAGTAAGTAAATACATTCACCGTTAAATTGACCAATTGTAAAATCACCCGAATTATAGCAGGACAGAAAGCTTTAAGAGGTCTCTGCATGAATTTGATATAAAATGTCATTTGGATATTTGATGATTGATTTGGGCTTTCAATTATCAGTAAGTAGATTCAAAATTATGTCAAAATGAGTAAATGAATTATATAATAATTCCAAAGGAAACAACATTCACTGTTAGAAAAAGAACTGTAGAATATCTTGTCTCACCTCTACAGTTTGTGCTTACATAGAGTAATGTAATTACTCTAACGAAGACAACCCGGAACTAGCTCTGTAGACCAGGCTGCCCTCAAACTCACAGAGATTCACTTGCCTCTGCCTCCCAAGTGCTGGGATTATAAGTGTGTGTCACCACCGCCCAAGACTATTATTTAGCTATAATATGAGAATGGCAGCATGAGAAGAGAGAATATGGGGAACAAGACAAGCTTTATCTTACATATCAACATAAAGCCATTATATTGACCAATCATCAAATAAGTTTTTTAATGCAACTGGAATAAAAAAAATTTAATAATTAGGTGTAAAATGTCAAAGCAGTCACCAATAGCAGGAGGGGGAGCAAGAATGATTGAGAAAAATCATAAGCCAAGAAAAGGTTGCATATATAAAATGTGAATACTTCAATCACAGACATGAAGAAACTTGGTATGGATCAGTTCCCTTTCACTTAAGGGAAAAATTATCATAAACAAGCAGAATAGAGATACCTAAGGTTTGAGTGCTAGGCAAATTTCATCTCTTCTAACCTTACAAAGACTCTGAAATAGGCATAATTTTCACATGGCACACAACACAATGGGCGTTCAGAAAGTTTCAGCGATTGTCCAATGGCCCTGATGGTTTGAATGGGTGTACAAACCAAACCATCTGACTCCATAGCCCTTGTTCATTCTGTTCACATGTACTTCCCTCAATAAAACATCTTTATGATTATTAAAGAGGTCCTGGGCTTGCCATATATTAAATGGCCTTGAAATAGTTGCAAGAAAATGCAGTGGTTGCCTTTAATGTAGAAAGGGACAAAGGGTTTTCTCATTGATATCAGGATGTAGAAGGGAATAGGGCACTTTGGCTACTATGGTACTTCCTTTATAATGTGAGTAACTTTAGCAGAGCAACAAATGTGCATCCATTTGGAAAACCCCTGTGCTTTAAGAACAGCTGTCTAAATGTTCCACCAAAACAAAAACAAAAACGAAAACCAGAAAAGTAAATACAGAATAAGAACTCTTGCCTGAGCAAATTATTAAAACAGAAGTATTGGGTATTGGTTTATGCTGTTATAACCAGGAAAACAATTTGCTTGATGACAATAGCCATGAGCAAAGCCTCAGAGAGCAAAGACAGCTCATCTCCATGGATTAAATATAGCTTTGATGGAAGACAAGAGAAAAACAGAAACACAAGCAAAAACATACTTGTCATCTCCTACAGAAGTTTTAACAGCAGTGTAAGCAACTGAGTTGGGGGGGCTATTGTTTGTTTGTTTGTTTGTTTCCTTTGAGTTCTGATATTAAAAGCGAGTGCCACCACTGCCCAACTTAGCAAGTGAGTTTTTAACAAAACATCCTTGTCATATTTATCTTCAGGATTATTAAAGAATAATATTTCTGACTTCTTTCCAATAGAGATTTATAGCCTAAGAAGTATTTAAAGTGCTACTTTTCTCAAATCTTATTGGCCTTCTTTTGACTCTGTGACATCAGCATTTTTATGGGGAAAATGCTGTATTCTTGTGGGTTTAATCTATACTGTTGGAGATAATACTCCCTGAGAGTACACTTTATAAAAACCAGATTTCTTTTTCATATTTTAATGTCTTCAGAAAATTGTAATGTTAAAAAGTATAAGTCATTTTCATGAAAATGTTATAATTAAACTCATTAAAAAAATATATTTCAGCCGGGCGGTGGTGGTGCACGCCTTTAATCCCAGCACTCGGGAGGCAGAGGCAGGCGGATCTCTGTGAGTTCGAGACCAGCCTGGTCTACAAGAGCTAGTTCCAGGACAGGCTCCAAAGCCACAGAGAAACCCTGTCTCAAAAAACCAAAATATATATATATATATATATATATATATATATATATTTCAATTTCTTCAAATAACTATAATGTAAAAGGTATAATTATTCATTTGTATAAAAATGTCATAATGAAACTCGTTAAAAATTAATAAGAGAAAAATACTAAAAAGGTATTGCTAACAGAGCACTATCAAAGCAAACTCTACGGATAAGAAAGAAAGTAAATGGGCCATCAATTATCCTAGGAATGGTTATAATAAATCTCTAATGTCTTGAATATTTAGGTTAATGATATACTGAAAGAACACATTTGGTTTTTTTTAAGTTGCTAGTTTGAAGTTTTTGTAGTACTATGTCAGTTTTAAAAGACTATCTTCAATTGTCGGATATTGAGTGTGCATGCCAAATGAGAATACATTATTCAAAGATTTTGCCCGTGGCCAAGTTTTAGAGAAGGTGATAATAATTCCATGCATTTGAGCAAATGAGAAGTCCATCTGTTTACACATGAGACACCCTAAAGAAGCTTTTACCTAGACTTGAACTGGAAGTTGAATTGAAAAGAAATTATCTATGCTAGGTAAAAGTAAATCGTAATTCTATAACAAAGTATATGAAATCATAACAGCCTAAACAACTATACAGGAGCAGTACGTTTGTAAGTTATATTTCTAATAAAAACAGCTTAAGTATAAATGTGTATCACCCTGGCAGTTCTAGGACTGTGCAAATGTGCTGTGAAGAATTAAACACAATTCCAGAGTCACCCAAGAAACGAAAGGTTAAAGTATCTTAGAACTTTTGCAGCCTGGTAGCAGAACCGGGCCAGGAACTCTTCTAACTCTTGAAGGTGTCATCCACAAACCAGAAGGTGATGGGCAGAGTCACATTCCAATCTTGCAGAGTAGTCTCTGACTCACAGAGAGGTTCGAGCCTACCTTTTCATTTTCCACACCCATCCATCCACAACTCACTGGCTTCTCCCAATGTTATATGAGTCAGGCTCCTGGAGACAACAAGAAAAAGAGATAAAACAGGTTTTCCCAGAGCGGTGGGAGTTTTTGTAAGAAGACACACAGAAGTAGGTCAAAACAACAAAAACTTCTGAGCATTCAGATTGGTTTCTGCTGTTCTTATTCTCCTTGGGTTTCTAAGAAAGCCACTATGTGATCAATGTATTTTGTAATTCTTTTAAAGAAAATGCCATATCTGGTGGATTAGGCAGAATTCATTGATGAAAATTTACTCTAAGAAACTACCTGGATCTTGACCACCATTTTTTACGTACTCTGCGGTAACCAGTAAGAAAATAATTGCCTAGCATATTGAGGGTTGTATTCTCAACTGTGACATGGAGGTAAGTTCTGTTTCCAGATGGTCTGAATTAAATCTTGAATTTACTACATCTAACATCAGCTGGTAAAAGTTATTTGATCTTCCTGAGGCTCTATCAGAAAGGTTTTGTATATTATAAATGTCGATCTGGCGGTAGAGATTGAATCATATAATCCATCAGAGCACGTAGCAAAAAAAAAAAAAAAATGAGGTGGCATCATTGCTTAGAAAAAGCCATGAGATTGTACATGATTATTAGTCATCTGAATATTGCATACCATTATAAATCTCAAGAGTATATACTAATCATGTACTTACTGTATGTTATAGAAATGTGCTCCTTAATGTTGTTTTAAGTGGGCTGAAAATTTATATGCACACAGAAACCTAACCATAGGTATTCATAGCAGCTTCTTTCATGATTGCCAAAATGTGAAGTATGTAAGATGTCCTTCAGTAAATACATAAATAATTGAACTCTGGTATATCTCACAACAGAATGTTATTCAGAACCAAAAGATAAATGAGCTAGCAAGTCATAAAACGATATGCAGGAAAAGTCAAATTATTGTTTCTGAGTAGTTTGGAAAGCTACAGCATGATTTCAAATATATAACTAACACCCTGGAAGACAGAGAACTATCAAGAGGGCGAAAAGAGTATTTGCTACAGATCAGGGGAGGGAGGGAGAGAGAGAAGACTAAGCAGAGAACAGAGGATGGTGAAGATCCTTTGTAGGATGATGTAATAGTATATTCAAGTCATTATACACTTTTGCAAACTGGTAAATGCTTGTCAGGAATAAACATTAACATAAACTTTAAATGCATGACGGGTTGTGTAGGTTCATGAGTGTTTAGAAATACACAGCTCTGGTGGATGATGACAACAGGGAAGCCATGAACGGTGACACCACAGAACACAGGGAAGCCATCCATGGTGACACCACAGAACACAGGGAAGCCATGCACGGTGACACCACAGAACACAGGGAAGCCATGCACAGTGACACCACAGAACACAGGGAAGCCATGCATGGTGACACCACAGAACACAGGGAAGCCATGCATGGTGACACCACAGAACACAGGGAAGCCATGCACGGTAACACCACAGAACACAGGGAAGCCATGCATGGTGACACCACAGAACACAGGGAAGCCATGCACGGTGACACCACAGAACACAGGGAAGCCATGCATGGTGACACCACAGAACACAGGGAAGCCATGCACGGTGACACCACAGAACACAGGGAAGCCATGCATGGTGACACCACAGAACACAGAGCAACTCTCTGTGCCAGAACCGAAAACAGTCTCTTTAAAAAACGTACATCTAACTTTAAAAGAAAAAAGATCTTTAAAAGTGAACTTGAACAAAATTGATTATCCTTGTGGGTGGTAAGTTCTGATCCCAGAAGTTATGGATTTTAAAACCAAAATACTACTGCCAGCTTCAGGATATGCATTGTTGGCTAGATGGAACTGAGAAGTTTCCAAAACACCACGATTGCCCTTGGTTGCTGTTTTGGTTAGAGTTCCTATTGTTGTGATGAAATACCAGGACCAAAAGCAACTTGGGAAGGAAACTGTCTATTTGGCTTACATTTCTCTGTCACTGTTCACCACTAAAGGAATAAAAAAAAAATCAAGCGGAGCTGGAACCAGAGGCAGGAACTGATGCAGAAGCCATGGAGGAGTGCAACTTACTGACTTGCTCTCCACGGCTTACTCAACCTGCTTTCTTATAGAACCAGAACCACCAGCCCAGAGGTGGCGCCATCTACAATAGACTGGGTCAGTAGTTAAGAAAATGCTATACAACTAGATCTTTTGGGGACATTTCCTCAAGTGGTGCTCCCTCCTCTCCAATAAGTCTAGCGTGGGTCAAATTGACATAAACTAACCACACCTGGTCCCTTGTCATCTTAACACACAACACCTCAGGATTAAGACAAAACCTTTCCTCCTTTCTTATTCTCCCCAAGATGTCACATTAATATGAACATCACAATATAAAATATTCTAATATTTGTAAAGTCCCACAATCTTTAAAAATTCAAACACTTAAAAATTCATTCCCCTTAAAATGATCAGTCTCTTTTAAAATCCAAATGATTTTAAAATTCAAAGTCTCTCTCGGCTGTAGACTCCTGTCAAATTGAAAACAAATTAAATACTTGCTTTCTTTAAGAGAGAAGAGCTACAACATAGTCATAATCTGAATTAAGGAAACCTAAATTCCATCTGTGTAAACAACTCCATAAGCAGTGTCTAGGATCAACTTACCATCTTTTGGGCTCTTCCAAAGGGCTTGGGTCATCTCTTGGGGCCCACCCTCTGGAATTACACACAGCTTGCCTTCCTAGCTTCAGCTGGCTCCTGTTCACTGCTGCTGCTGTTCTCGATGGTCATCCTGTGGTACTGGCATCCCCAAAACTGCTGGGGTCCCTTGCTGTAACTGGGCTGAACCTTCACCAATAGTCTGCTCTCCATGATCATCCATGCCTTCAAAACCAGTACGACCCAGGTGATTCTTAGACTACCAAATTCAGCTGTCAGCATGAAGAACAAATTTGGCCGCCTTTGGAACGCAGCTCCTGTTTGTTGATCCTGAGGAAGCACTTCCTAGAAGCCTTTGCTTTAATGATGTTGGTCTCTTCTTAATCACAGTTGATTCTTCAGCACCAGCTGACCACATCTGTTGTCTCAACAAATTAAGGGTTTTATTTTAGTGTTTCTGTTTTCTGGTTAATCACAGTGTATTCTTCAGTTTCAGCTGATCAGACACAAAGATTCTTCACACAAAAGGCCCAGTAGAGCCTCTGCTTCCCTCTGAAACTTCACAAGCCGGGACTCCATTGTCTGTATGGCTCTCAATATTCTTTTCTTTCAACCTCCTCCAGAACAAGTCACTTAGCTTTCAATACTTAATGGGTTTTCGAACTCAAAGTTCCTAAGTCTTTCCACAGACCTCCCCAAAACAGGGGTCTGTCACAGCAATACCCTACTATCCTGGTACCAGTTTTTATCTTAGTTAGGGTTTCTATTGCTATGATGAAACTCCATGACCAAAAGAAATTTGTGGAGGAAAGGATTCATTTGCTAATACTCCCACATCATAGTCCTTCACTGAAGTAAGTTGCGACAGAAACTCACACAAGGGCAGGAAACTGGGGACAGGAGCTGATACAGATGTCAGGGAGGAGTGATGCATAATGGCTTGCTACCTATGTCTTGTTCAGTCTGATTTCTTATAGACCCCAGAACCACAAGCCCAGGGATGGCACTGCCCAGAACAGGCTGCCCCCTCTCTAATCAGTCACTAATTAAGAAAATACTCTATAGGCTTGCCTACCCTCTCTTCTGGAAACATTTTCTCAATTGATGCTCCCTCCTCTCCAATGACGCTAGCTTGTATCAAGTTGACATAAGCTAGTCAGCACAGTTGACAACAAGAACTAGACTCACGGACCCTATTAGTGAAGATAAATAACAGAGGACACAGAGAAAACTACTGGAACTGAACTGGAAGCTTCCCTCCTTCCCATTCCCATTGATAATACTGAAAGGTGTTATACAGGCTGTTGGGAGAAAATAATTATCAAAATCACCACTGACTGTATACTCTGACTGTTTCAATATTGAACTTCCTGGCAAGATATGCCCATTGGTGCAATATTGAAACAAATGATCTATGGTTAACCAACTACTTCCTGATTGGATTTGAAGCCTGCTGCCTGAGAATACATGCCTGGCATGAAACTCTATGATCAAAAGAAATTTGTGGAGGAAAGGATTCATTTGCTAATACTCCCACATCATAGTCCTTCATTGAAAGAAGTCGGGACAGTAAGAAAATACTCTATAGGCTTGCCTACCCTCTCTTCTGGAAACAGTGGGTGGAAACCACCCACTATTGGTGGTTTTCTAAGTGGACATATAAACTGCCTTCTAAATATTTATTTTTACACTCATAGAAAAAATTCACGTCTAACCCTAGATTAAAGAGCTTTTCTTTAGCAGTGAGTAGTGATCAAAGTGGGGACCTATAACTGGTCAAAGTGTTGAAAGTAGGTAATTACTAAGTGCTTGATTCAAAACAGGATGTTACAGGAGACGTGGCAGAAAGACTGAGAACCAAAGGAGTATAGTTGGGTACGTCTTCTAGGTACAATGTGGTCATTGTAGCCGTGAACACACAGCAACTATAACTTCTTACATGGGGATCAGGAAGAAAAAGGAAGGAAGAAACAAAGGAATAAGGAAAAGGAAAGGAGGAAGGGACGGGGAAAGAGGGAGGAAGGAGGGGAGTGAGATTTGACAGAAGCATATTGAAAGAAGGGAATTAATGGGAGTGCAAATTGGTTGAAACAGGGTAATGGCAGGTGAATATAATCATAGTTCATTGTATACATAATAGTGTCAAAAATTAAAACAAAAACACCAGAGGCCACTAGCCCTATATCTTTGCAATAATTCTGTAAAAAAAATAATGATCTTGAATCTTTCTGTGAGTCTTTTTGATAAGCAAAAACATTATTTCATTTGAGGGTAAGTTTATTTGAAGTTCTGTATGAAATTCATGTTCCTTGCACTTACTGAAAATAGGAGTATAGTATAGTAAGTCTAAGTGCGCTGTGGAGTTCTAAACCTAAGTGTCTTTAAGAAGTGATGTGAAACACACATGGCTGCTCACACCAGTTTGTCATTGATGAAGCCACATCTTCTAATGTTTGTTCTTTCTCAGAGACTCTCCCCTTTGTGGCAACAGAAGTAAATAAGGGACCTATTATGGTGAGCCTAGGAGTCCAAGGGAGAAGCTAGTCAGCCTCTGCTACCACCCAGCATTCTCAAGAGATCCATAAACAAAGTGGACAAACCTCAGTGAGACGCACAGCCCTAACTATTATTTATGTGACATTAAAGGAAATTATTTGATGTTTAGAAATCTCAAGAAGAGAGAAAAGGAATAAATGAGGGTGGGGCATAACTATTGAGGGTAACACAGAGGGAGAAGAGAAGGGAGAGAAATAATGCTAAGGATGTCTGTTAAAACCTATTAATTTATAATCTTACCTTAAAATATATAACATACATAATTATGTGTGTGGGTTTGTGTGTGTGTCTATACATATATTTTAATGGAGTTGGAGTTACCCCACATGGGATGATAATGTTCCCTGAGGAACCATGAACTATCTAACAAATTAAAAAAAAAGATTAGATAGTTATGGTTATAGTTTTCCTTGTTTACCAGACTCAGAAAAGAAATTCACTAAAGGTATGTGAAGTGTATAAAGTTGGGAGAACTTAAAAGATAATTTTGGATTGGTAATGCAAGTTAGAATAAAATGTAAATTAGGTACAACACTTTGGACTCACCAAAGATAGGATAGATAAAGGAGTATATGAATTTGTCAAATGCAAATGGACTAGACATTGTTGATGTACTTATTGCCTGTATATATTGTATATAGTTATATATTGTATTTATTGTATATAACTTTTCTTATATTAGTTATAACCTTCTTTTTATTTTAGACAAAAAAGAGAAATGTGGTGATATTTTGCTTGTGCTTTAACAAATAAAGCTTATATGAAGATCAGAGTATGGAGTTAGCCACTCTAGTTAGCCACAGAGGTCAGGAAGTAGTGGCACAAACCTTTAATCCCAGCACTCGGCAGATGGATCTCTGTGAGTTCAAGGCCACCCTAGACTACTTGAGATTGAATCACTCTAAAACAGAAACAGAGGCAAGCAGTGGTGGCTCACACCTTTAATCTCAGCACTAGGGAGGTGGAGACAGGAGTGATATGGCTGGGTGGAGAAAGGAATATGGTGGGAGGAGACAGGAGCTCAGGATTCAATCTGAGGTTTCATAGAGACAACATTCAGTCTGAGGACTTGTAGCAGCAGGATACCCTTTTCTGTCTGAAGATTTTGTAGTGGTAAGAACTCTAGAGGCTGCCGCTTTGCTTCTCTGATCTTTCAGCTTTCACCTCCTAATAGCTTACTCTGGGTTTTTATTACTAAGGCCAATTAGAATTAACTCAACACCAGGTAAGGGTTATTAATCAGGGAGTAAAAGAGACCCGCCCCCAGTAGTATAGGATACTTTATTGCCTCACAGGACTTGAAGACAGTCTCTATTATTGAAGAAATCAAGCACTTGGGACACTTGGAGGAGTTCAGCTGGAACTGGCCTAGGTGCCTCCTCTCTGACGACCAGCTTCATAGTATCAAGGTACTATGTAAGATGCCAATGAAAAAAAAATAATAATTAGTAGTTCTATCTAGCTGGAAAGGCTGAGAAATACAACAGTGACCAGCCTGGCAAGACATCCCCAGTGATGTAATAGTGGTACTTATAACTTTAAATGTAACAACTGAATAAGCGACCATAAAGCCTACTCAACGAGGGATCTAATGTCTGATTCTGTAAAACTAGCCAAGAACCTATTCCTAGCATTTTGCTAAACTATTTTCCAACTGTATTCTTAATATTTATTTTTATACCAACAAATAACTACAGCTCTCACTTCTCATAAAAAGAAACACTTCTTGCAGCAGATAGAGATTATTGCAGGGATTTACAACTAGTCAAAATGCAGAGAATAAGTGACCATGACGTGCCCAGACCCAACTGAGACATCTAAAACACAACCCCACACCTCAGAGTCAGAGAGCATTGTAGAGGAAGGGGCAGAGCCAGAGGATTTAGAAGGCATCTTGGGGACAAAGTCTTTTAAACATGTCAGGGATGCTTTACCGATGAGCTCTTGACAACACGGTTTCTTGAACTAGTGCTTCCCAAGACCACACCAGTTAGATGGGAGAAAGTTTCAGAAGACCCCCACCCCTAGAAGAAGAGCTACAAGTAACTGAGGTCTTCTAAAGGAGGGGAAAACCAGGTTTCTTCAGGGATAAGCACCTGGACAGGTTTTCCAATCCTAACTGGTCATCTCTAAACACATGCAACATTAATTGGACTCAATAGGTTCTCTCCCTCTCCCTCTTCCTCTCCCTCTCCCCTCCCCCCCCTCCCCCCCCTCTCTCGTGACTTTGGATAAATAAAGGAATTATAAATAAAGGAATAAAGGAATTGTGTGTGAATTTAGGAAGTGCTAGAGATGGGACACAGAGGAGTTGAAGGGGGAAAGGCAGTGAGAGAAGATGTCAGTGCATAACAATGGTAGAGGGTACTCATGTGTGAAATTCCATCAACAAAATTAAGCACAAGCACACAAAGTTTCTGCTGACAAATCAGGTATGTCCTCCAGGATGGGACCCGGCTGTCATATTTTACACTCCCTGGGAGTCTAACATGAAAACAAGGCTGGAAGTCCTGCCTCCACGCTGCAGAATGTGCCACATTAGTTTGCTTGGAGGGCTCAGTAAACGCAGCTTCCGCACCCACCGGAGTGCCTGATCCAGGTGTCTAGAGTAAGGTGCTGGCTTAGCACTTGATGTCTTCTTTAGGATGCCCGGGGAACTGCCCTTAGAGAGCACAGCTACAATTTCAGAAATGGTGCGCCCTCTGACGTGACATCTATGCCCCTGCAACCACAGCCTGCTTCAGTTCATCGCCCAAAACCCATGCTCTCTTAATTTTCCTTCTGGGTCTCAGTTTCTATCTGACCTTAGCTGCCTGGTTCCCCTCTCGTTATCGGATACTATCATAATAACTAGGACTCCTACTACAGCACCAAAGGTCCCCCGGCATCATGTTTGCTGAGAACTCCTGTTGCCCCAAGCCTCTAAATTCCCCAAAGTCAAAAATCATGTTCTTTTCAAGTTTTGTCTCCCTAAGCTTTGAGTGTAAAGCTGGTAGATAAGGAGAGAACACGTGTTTTAGTGAATAGAATAATCTTCAGGCCAAAGGAAGCTGCTTGCCTCTTACACAGTGGCAGGGTCATTGCTCTGAAAAAGATCAGCTTGAGGCACCGAAAACACCTGGTCATCCCTTTCTTGGCAACACATACTGAGACAGTCTTGTTTGTGAGAGAAATGTATACAGTGTTTTGCTTTGTTCCAAAAGACGTAGTTTTTGGCCTTATTCTTGTGAACATCTTTTTACACCTCTACAACCCGTCTGACCACAGTCCTCTTCCACCAGCCTACACACACTAGCCCTGATAACCACAAACCTCCAACTTCTACTGCCTTACAATTAAAAATACTTAATTTTCCACATGAAGGTTTCTCACTTTTCACACAATGTGAAAGCAGAAAACAGGAAAGTAAGGGTTCACCCTGAACAACGCTGCAATCAGAGAAACACACAGGCAGGAAAAACACCCTGAGGAGGGCTGAGTAGACCTCAAAGGGGCTGCTGATGTCACAGCCAACGTCTGTAGAACCTTCTCAGTGAAGTGGAGGCCACTAATGCTGCTTGCTGCCTTCGAGTCTCCGCTTCTGTTTGTAATTTCTTTCTCATTAAATGGTGAACTTTATAGTGGAAGGTCTCCTGCCTGTGTTGCACTGTGGTTTCAGAAGCCTTTACTGACTGTTTTGCCCTTTGAGGAAACATTTTCACCAGGGAATTAAAAGAATAAATGCATGCTTAAGAAAAATTTAAAAACTGGACAGCAAGAAAATAAATAACCCAGTTAAAAAATGGGGTGCAGACTTAAACATAGAAATCTCAAAAGAGGAAACACAAATGCCTGAGAAACACGTAAAGAGTTCAACATCATTAGTCCTCAGGGAAATGAAAATCAAAAGCACTTTGAGGTTCCATCTTACACCTGTCTAAATGGCTAAGAATAATAAAACAATTGGCAGTTTATGGTAATGAGGATGTGGAATAAGTGGAATATTCATTCATTACTAGTGAGAAGATAAACTTATACAGTCACCATGGAAACCAGTGTGGCAATTCCTCAGACAGATGGGAATCGATCTACCTCAAGATCCAGCTATACGCTGCTGCTGGAAACCATGGTGATGTATACCCTGCTGCTGGAAACCACGGTGATGTCCGTCATCGGTGCTGCCACCAGAAACCTTGTTCATGTCTAGGATCTGGGCTGCCCTGGACTGTTGTGGGCACAGGGGCATAAATTGCAGTGGCATTGATGATTCCAGACTCATATCTGAGAACAAGAGAGAGTGAAGGCTGCTGTGACAACCCACCCCCAAAAAGCAGTCTCAACATGAAGTTATTGAAGAGATTCAGTTTTCTTTAAGGGCCTGGCCACTGGCAGTTTGACTAGGCTCCAATGTGCATAAAGGAAACACAAATATAACTTAGTTTTTCTTTTCTTTTTCGTGGGGGGGGACGAGGGTAGGGGTGTGAACCTGGGAGGAATGGGACGTGAGTATGATTGAAGTGAATTGTATGAAATTTCCAAATAACTAATAAAAACATTATGTTACGGGGGGGAAGAGAAACAAACAAACAAAATAACAAAAAAGATCCAGTTATCCCACTCTTGGGCATATGCCCAAAGGATGCTTCATCCTACCACAGAGGCACTTACTCATCCCTGTTCACTGTTGCTCTATTGATAATAGCCAGAAACTGAAGAAAATTCCTCCACTGGAGAAAGGTTAAAGAAAAGATGACACATTTACAATGGAATGTTACTTGACTGTTAAAATAATAAAATCATGAAATTCATAAGGAACTGAATGGACCAATAAAAAAAATCACCCTGAGTGAGGTAACCCAGACTCAGTAGGGCAAATATGGTATGTATCCACTCATGTATAGATGTTAGCTATTAAATCAATGATGACCAAGCTACAATCCATACAACCACAGGGGGTGGGTACAGAGTAAGGAACTGGGGAGAGGGGTGATAGAGCTCCCTAGGGACAGGAAATACAATAGATAGTTGTGGATGGGTAGAAGTGGGACGACCAAACATAGAGGGGGAGATTAGAAAGGGTAAGGGATGGAATTCAGGAAGGAACAGCTAAAACTAACATCCGTCCATTTGAGGGGTCTTATGGAAACCTAATACAGTAGAACTGCCTTAAAACAGATTCATATATGAAAGAACCCTAACTGACCAAACAACAGGGGAGAAAAACCCCCAACTAGACTGCTCTCACCACCAAATGAAACCTCCAGTTCCAGGAATAGGTTTCATCTAACCAAGTTGTTGGCCAAGAGGGGCCCCATGGAAAGTACCAAGCAATACAGGCTACTGCCAAAGCTATTGATTGCTTTCTACAAACTGATAGTCATGCCCCATTGCTGAAGACAACAGCTATACAATTTATTGAACACAGAGAAGTCAAGCTGATTCCTCTCTAAACCTTCACCCCTATGGACTAATGTCCCTGGTACTAGAAGGTACTCCGCACACAACCAAGGGAGAAAGGTCACCAAGCCAGCCATAAACCCTGTGATCTACAAGGGTGACCTGCAATAGATGCTGGTGCACTAATGGCACAAAACTTGTGGGAGTAATCAGCCAATATTTGGTTGGATAAGTCCCACTTCATGATACGGAACCCATGTGCTACACTGCTCAGCAAGTTTGCTGCTGTGTTGTCTGTCTCTTGAGTATTTATGATGGTGGCAGCTGGCTCAGAGGACAGCAGAAATAAGTTGATAGAAAATCCTAGGTTTCCCACACCTGTGAAATTTGACTGAAAGCCAGCTCAACAGGAAGGAAACCTCGCCTCATACTGGAAGCCTCGTGAAGACCCCAGGGCTAGTGAGATCAACCACAGATCTTAGCAGAGTACCTACTGCCGTCACTCCACTAAACCTGCACGGTCCCTAAATGCTCTCTAAATATCTGTCCTTCTTCCCACAGAAAAGTGTGACTCTCACTCCTCACCTAAGAAACGTCTCTTCGTGACAGAATGACATTATAGAAAACCACAATCCACAGGTCAAAATACAGAGAACAAATGATCACAAAAGGGACCAATCTCAAGTGATGTCTTTATAACACAACCCATAACCCTAAGTCTCAGGGAATGTCACAGAGAAAAGGTGGTGGAAAGACTAAGAGACAGAGGGCCAGGAAACCCGCTGTAAGAGGTGTCCCCTAGAAATGATAGGGAGCCTTCCTACATGACATGTAGCATGACATGGCTGCCAAACATGACCTGGAGAAGACAAGCGATGGTGATGACAGGGAGCAAGGCAGGAGTCACATAAGGGGGGGGGAGGAAATGATGTAATCATATTTTATGAAGAAAGCAAAGAAAGCCAGCCTACAATCCAGAGAACCTAGACATCAAAGAGGAAGCAACTGGTGGAACACAGCTGATTGGGGGGTTCTAAACAGAAAATATATGCAAGCACAAACTCATACCCATGCACACACACACAAACACTCACATACATACACACAAATGCATACTCACACACACACACACACGCACACAAATGTACACTCACATCCATGCACACTCACGCACATGCTCCCATCCACTGAGCCATCTCTCCAGCACTGCTCCTTATTTTCCTGCTATGAGTCAGAAGCAAAGATTAGAGAATTAATTGCTAGGGATTTTTTTGGAGACTATATTACTTACGTTTTGTTGCTCTGTAAGAAACAGGAATACATCTTTCTGTCCTGGCTGGTAAAGGGTAAGTTTGTTAGTCACAAATTGCAGGATCGCCAATGTGTTTCACTCACATGACACACAGAGATGCTGCTGGAGAAGCAGCAGACTGCTTATCCAAACTCACTAAGAGTGGTGCTCTTCTCTTAGCATGGCTCATTCACCTTCCTCGACTCTGAATGTGCACTTGGACACTCGTTTTCAGTGCTAAGACTATGCATGCCTAACCATAATTATTGTGTTCTATGCCTTCAGTCCAGTAATTTTTTTAGTTGTAACCAAAATTCTTTACTCTAGCATGTTGCATATCAAAATATATCATATTATGCACAGCAAGTAGTCAAGGGTGCTTTTATCAAACATAGAAAGGCATTTCTCTGTGTTATTTTGGGGTATCTCAAAAACATGCCTCTGGGCTCGAGCATGGGGCTTGATTAATCTGTGATTTCCTCCTTAAAATTAGAAGCAGGAATCAAGAGCTTGGCTTAATATTTTCCATTTGCTCTTCTTTCACGAGCGCCCACATTAAGCCGCGCTTCTAAGACCTGATTAAGAAACTCCTACATCTCACTGCAGCAGCGTGCAGTAATTCCTGCGAGGCAGGAATTGTGGCTTGGGCTGATGAATGCGAGCAATCTGGAAGCCACCGGAAGGCGAGGCACGCTGTCAAAGAGGGAGATCTTTTCTTCTTTCGGCTTCTGCTAGGTTTGCTGAAGAAGGCAACAGCACTAATTAACAGTGAATGTCAAAAGTACCGGTTCAAGCTTTTAAAAAGTTATTGATGATTCACAGAGCCCAGTCGGGAAGATACTATTGCTTTTGTTGTTGTTGTTGTTGTTTTGTTTTTTGTTTTGTCTTTGATTTCCTCAGCAGCATAGCATAGAAGTAGCCACATACTCCAGCTAAAGCAGAAGAACTGCAATACTTCAAAGGCCAACCTGAGCACACAGTGAGCATCAGGCCTGCTGGGAGAACTGCACAGAAAGATCCTACTTTCCACTCCTCCACATGCACCTAAAAGGGTATATGGCTTCATTATCCAGTGTATTTAATCCCAGACTTATTCTTATCACAAAATCAATCTGAAGTAGCTATTGTATGTATTATACACACACAATTATTTTCATCCTACTGGGGATCAAAGCCAGGACTTCATGGATGCTAAGAAGCACTCCATCTCTGAGCTGCATGTCCAGCACTGGAGTGGACTTTGGATGGCATTCAAGGAAAACATATTAAAGATAATAATTGTCAAATATGCACATTTTTCAAATTTGTTTTCATTTTCAAAAAATATCCATGAATTATTTAGAGATATTAAATTTATCTGGCTATTTAGAAAATAGACAACATCTTTATATGACTTTGTAATAAAGGAATATAAAGCAGAACTCCCATTATGGAAATCATATGTGGGTGAAACCAGTTTCTATAGGATTTCCTCCCCCTCCCATTTCTAAGATATGTTTCCTCTGCTGAGGCAGTGCCAGGGTGGAGGCTGTCATATATTAACTGAATGTGGTAGAAACCTGAACACTAAATTTTAGTCTCTCCTATAGGTTACCACAGCATTTGTCTTTCCTGCATTATAACTATTAGACACCTAACTTAAATAAACTAAATTTGGATGTCTTGGAGTCCTGGGAGGATCCTCGGCCAATGTTCAGTGCTCAGTGAGGCTGCCAGTTCTCTGCACTTGCGTGGAGGAGGTGCGTTGTTCTTTTTCCAGGGTCATTTGGCTTACGTTATTCCTTGGCTTAAAAGACTGCTATATCCTGATCAATCAATCACCAGTGATACTAAAATCTCACATCCCTGGCTGTCTCTGAACCGTTCTAGAGAGACCTTTCTCATTACACTCTTGTTCTTCCTAATACTGGGGAGGCTTTTTAAGCACTGGTGGATCCTGTTAAAACTGTAACTCCAGTTCAGTAGGGCTGGACAGGTGCCTGAGGTTCCCACATGATATCTGTAAGTCCCTGTCTCAGGCCTCCATCTTTGGAGGCTCCACCCCTATGCCGACCAAACCTTGACCCCTTCCCAGAGGAGTGTCAAGGCTGCCAAAACCTTGACCACATCCCCTCCCTAGTCTATTTAAACTGATGAAGATCTACAATCTAAAGGGAAGAACGATCCTAATGTGACCCTGGTGACAGCTCTTAACCAGACCTGGAAAGTAAAACCAGCCCACGGAATGCAGTGTTTCAAATGCCACATTACTAACTGCACAGTGTTGGCACCTTAGGAACTTCATATTCAAGTTTAAAATTTGAATCTCCTGAAATATGAGGAACCAAGGAACACCCTTTATCTTGTCAAACATAGATGTAATGCCTCAATAAGACTTCCATAAATATAAGTCAGGTTTTATAACAGTCAAATTACATGAATTTGAGAAAATTGGATAAATTTTGTTAAATACTTATTGAAACTTAGCACTTATTTTTCTGTGTATATTATTACACCATTTTCTAAAGTACAAATTTATCTCCTGATTCCATAATAGATCTTCAACCTCAAGCTAATTTGAATTCCATGAAACTTAGTCCCAGAGGTAGACTTGCTGCTGAGAGAAACCAGTGTTGCCCAGGATTGACATAGAAACTTTCAAAGGGAATTTCTCTTTCCAATTTTTCCTGCAATGTGGGAAAAGCATGCCAATTCAAGGCACTGTAGAGAAAGGAAGGAAGATACTGAAGGGCACGTGAAAGAGGGCTGGAGAGAGAAGGTGAGAAAAGAAGTCCGTGAAATACTCACACAGGAGACACAAACATACATAGACACACATAGACACACACACACACACAGAGAGAGAGAGAGAGAGAGAGAGAGAGACCACACACACAGTAGACACAAACATACATAGACACACAGAGAGAGAGAGAGAGAGAGAGAGAGAGCGCACACACAGGAGACACAAACATACATAGACACACACACACACACACAGAGAGAGAGAGAGAGAGAGAGAGAGAGAGAGAGATCACACACACACAGGAGACACACACAGACACACGAGACATACATTCACCTTCTAGAGAAAAAAATGTAAATGTACATTTATATGATATGTATCTGTAGATAATCAACCCTAAGCTATTATATATACTAGGCAATCACTTTACTTCTGAGATATACCCCCAGATATATGCTACAGTGTTCATTCATGTGAATTACCCCAGGTATATCTTTCAAACTTAAAGACAGAGATCGTTCTTGTTTTGGTTAATCTAGTTCAAATCATAGAGAGATATGATTAACATGTCACAGGAATTCAACGTATGTTCAGTCCACTGCAATTTAGGAGGTGTGTTCCTCTGTTTTAAGGGCAGAGTGCTGTGCATTTATTTACTGAATTGTTGGAGTTATTTGCACCTGTTCAGTTCCATTGAGAAGTATGACATTTGTGCATTTCTGTAACCATTATCATCACCATCCTCTACAGGCCTTGAAAGTATTTCAGATGAGTCCATTTTATTCTGGTTTGGGAAAAGAAAACAGATATTTTTGTTTGCTTGCTTGCTTTTTGTTTTGTTTTCTAGACAGAGTTTCTCTGTATAGCCCTAGATGTCCTGGAACTCACTGTGTAGACCAGGCTGGCCTCGAACTTAGAGAGATCTACCTGCCTCTGCCTCCCAAATGCTGGGAGTAAAGGTGTGCACCACCACCTCCCAGCCATAGTCAATGCTTTATTGCATTGAACAACTTCATCTTGAAGGCAGCTGGTGGGATATGCTTGTCAGTTCCTCTGAGCCTTCTTGGTGAAAGCTATAACCTCAAAATAAATTAGGAATCCCAAAATTACTGTTAAGTTTTTCGGCCCTGTAAGCCTCTCTGCTGATAGAATAATCTAAATCAAACCAAATCAGATGGAATTAGAAGCTCAGGTTTAATGGATGCCAATGCTCCAGGGCGCCCCCTCAACCCAGGAAAACATGAAGAGGGAAAAGGGGAGACCACGTGTTAGTTCTCTGGGGGACACTTTAAATACCCAATGGGAGTGGTGTTGATGCTTCCTAGGGAAGGGTCACCGTTTCTTGAGCTTTCTTGGAGGTAGAGTCTATACTATGGCACCTCCTAGGGGAGGGCTTGAAACTTTCCACCAAACATTTCAGACTCCATGTATGTATGGATGCCAGGGGGTTGGAGGGATGCTCCCCACCAAACAATTACTGCTTCTGTTGACCTAATATGAAATAAGTTGCCCAAATTAGAATCCCTGTACACACCATATGCAGGAGAAAAGCAACGCAGAGTAGTGGAATATTAAGCTCAAGAAAGTAACTCCATCATGAACTGCATTTAAGGACGGAAGCTCTTGCTAGGAAAAGGAGGCTTATTGTAGTGAAAGGTCTCATTAGCTTGTTTTAATTAGTAATAAAAATGCATAGGTTGAGTCTAAACCATATCTCCAAACTAAGAATCCATTTAATTCTTCCTTAGGGCTGTCAATCATCTCTCCAATGGTGTCTCCCTCACAGCAGCTCCACTTACTTGAACAATTCTCTAAAGGTAAGTCTCATCCTTCCACTTCTATCTCCTTTCTCACTAGAAAAAAGCAAACCTTCATCAAATCAACACAGAAATGGTAGTGTTGCCCCTCCCCGGCAAAGTCCACTGTCAGTGGATCCCAGTGCTGGTGTCTTATTTCCCAGACAGTCTTAGTTCTCTCCTGGGCCATCTCTATAAGGTAAATTCTGCTGCATGGCCACCTTGAACGGACTATGCTTCTTCCTTCTTGAATTCTTATTCCTTCTTCACTATAGTGATTGGCTCTTGCTTTTTTTTTTTTTTCTTTCTTTCTCTCTCTCTTGAGCAAAAGACAGTAGGGATCAAGAAATGTCTGAGTAGTTAAGAGCAGAGGGCCAAGATTCTATTCCCAGCACCTATACAGTGATCCATAACCATCTGTAAGTCCAGTTCCAGAGGGTCATTTGCCCCTTTCTGATCTCTATGGGCACCAAGAATGCATGTGGTGTACAAAGACACATGCAAGCAGCAAACCCACACATTAAAAAAAAAGAAGACAACTTTAAACCCAGCACTAAGGAGGCAAAGACAGGTAGATCTCTGTGAGTTCAAGGCCAGCCTGGTCTACAGAGAGAGTTCTAATACAGCCAAGTCTGTTACAACGAGAAACACTGCTTCAAAAAACAAAACAAAACAAACAAACAAAACAAAAAGGAGAAATCTAATAAAACAAAAAAAATAAAAACAAAACATTTGTGGTTTGTCAAAGCTTATAAATTAAAAAAAGGCAGGAAACCTAGTTCAAGAAAGACTCATTCTCTGATTATACTATAGATTACAGTTGGGTCTTAGTTGAGATAAAGGAAGGTGGTATAATACTCATGGGGTAAAGTTCATTAAAGTACCTCTCATTAAAACTGGTAGTAGTTTCGTGAGCAACAAAGCGATGATACCTCCAGCATGTGGTTATGGTGACAATTAAAATAATTAATGCATGTAGATAGAGTTTCAGGCTCTATAGAGTCCTGAACACGTGGCTGTTGTTCCTCCCAATATTTAGTTTTTCCTTACTTCCTGTCCACTGTATCCTTGTTTACATATTCTCTCTTACTCATTCCCTTTCTTTCTCTCTCCAAACACACACAAGTGCGTGCACACACATTCACACACATTCACACAAACCAATGGAAGTTAAGTCCTTCATTTATCAATTACTGAAAATGTTCTGCTCAGCAGTTTTAGGATTTCAGGATGTATGAGGTTTCAGTTTGGTTTTTTGATATTTGTTGTTGTTTTAAACAAAATAAAACGTCACACTTTTTTAAAAAACTCCCTTTCTTATTACAAATTTCAGGACAGCATTTGGAGAGAAATGCATGGGAATTGTTTTGAAATGTGTACAATTAGCATAATTGTAAAGGTAGCTCTGTCTTTAAGGGAAGAAAGGGACAGGCAGGGAAAGAAGGAAGAACAAAGGGAGCAAAGGGAGCTGGACCACTCCAGTCTTCCTAGCATGCACAAAGCACTGAGTTCAATCTCCCACAATAAATAGGTTTGGCTGTACACACCCCCATCTGCTCGACACTGAGGAGCTTGGGGCCGGAAGACCTGAAATTCAAAGTCGATGTTAGCTACATAGCAAGACTGAGGCTAACCTGGGCTACATGAAACGTTTGTCTCAAAAAACAAAAGGGAGGAAAGCAAAGGAGAAGCTAGACAATTCTCAGGACAGCCAAGAATTTACATCAACACTCACTATCTTACTAAATTCCACAGGGAGTTACATTTCCGCAGTGAGAAAAACAGATGGTAGAAGAGAGAGAAGACAAACCTTTCAGAGCTAACACTGAGAATGAAACGCAAGGGGTGACATTTTGAGTCCCTCTCCCAGGCTCCTGCATCAGGTTGTAGGCTCCAAAACACCCCCCTTCTTATCCACATGCCTTCCAGACAAAAGCGGTTCCTTGGAGCTTCTAATGTAAGCCGTGTTGCTTTGGGGCTGTGTTCGTGTGAGGGTGAGCGTGTGCTTGTGAGTGCGGCCGAGACGAGGAACAGTGAGGGTCATTCAGACCCACGAGACGGGCAACGCTGCCCCAAGACGCTCTGCCAGCAGTGGTGCCTCATCCTCTGCTCGGGCACAAGGACGCCAAGACCTCTGTTTTGCTCTTGGTTCACATTTGGGCTCTTTAAACCAGTGAGTCATGCGTTGGAAATATGTATGAAATAAGCAAGAATATGTCACCGAGCTATTTCTGGTAGTTCAATACACACATCCAAGGACACCACGTGTTCGAACGGCGAATTTCTAAATGTGAGAGTTTATACATAGCAGACACAGTTGTTTTCCGTAAGGAGAAGAAATCTGGTAGAAGGAGAAACGGATTCTGGTAAAGTGATTACATTTAGGTGAAAGGGATAAAATATTTCTTCCTGCTCTCAAAAGGACCGTTTTCTTCAGAGGAAATTGCATAAATTCTTAGTCACTAGAATTAGCATAGAATTACTCTCGCCAGAGTTTAGTGTTAGGAAACAAATGGCATTCAGTCTGTTGTAGAGTTGTTCCTCCTCTGTGGCAAATATGAGTTTTATACCTACTTGCAAACAAAATCTGTTCTTTCTTATTTTATTATTGTTTGAGGAACAGGGTCTCGCTGTGTAGCCCAGGCTGGCCTTGAGTTCACAGTTATCCTCCCGCCTCAGTCTCCCCAGAGCTAACACTAACAGGTGTGAGCCACACACTCTGAGAGCCTTCCCTTCCAACCAACCTTAGGGACCTAAGAAACGAGAGGATGAAATAATTGTGAAGCTTTATCCTGAGAAAGCTGAAACCTAAAACAAGCCACATATGATTCTGAGTCTGATAATCACCAAGGAAAGACCATGTCCCCCGCAGTCACTCAATCATTTGTGCAGCTTTCACCAATCAGACGCTTACCGTGTGTCGTGTGTAAAGGTCTTGGGCACTTGAGGAAATAGCAGGACACCCAGCTATGTAGCAGACTGGTATTCACTAACTGATGGGAGCAGGAAAGAATCTGGCCACTAATACGTATGATAATGAAGGACGTGGCGGTCAACAGAGCAGGGAATCGTTCTTCCCTGAGTTGAGGGAAACGTGTGACAGAGAACTGAAGATCTGACATTCAGGTGACAGCCAGGAGTGGATCAATGAGACTGCAGTAGCAAAAAGTACTCAAGCCAAAGGAAAATGGTTGCAGTGGCCGAGGCTGGAAAGAGAACAGGGCTTCTGGGAAGCTGGCAGAGGAGCACAGTTGGAGCATCAAGGATAAAAGAAAAACACAGCCACCGTGGCTGCTGATGCGGACAAGACAGGAAAGAGCCAGACTGGGTATTATGGGCCTTTTCCACATTACTTAAAACACTGTGAGCTGATTGGAGGCGTAATAAATTACATGTTTTTAACAACTAGCTCTTATGGCATTGTGTAATTTTCCTCTGAGATTTAAGCATTCCATCTTGCAGGAAGCTGCTTAAGTAGAAAGGTAAACAATTCAGAAAAGCTTCAGGAACTCCCTGAAACTGACCAGATTCACTAGGCCCATCTTTGCCAGAGTAAAAAAGGCTGAGAGTCCCTCTCAGATAGAAGGAAGCAGACCAGTTGCCTGAAAGAAGAAACCACTGGGGCTGCCTGGAAGAGGTTTCGACCAACTGAGGCACATGGAAATCACACTCTCCCATCTGGTGAGCTACCTGCAGACCATACAGTGTGCTCCAGGTTCTTGGCTCTGTGAGCCCTCACCTGTGCTGCTGTAGGATTTGATAATACAGCTGTTTTTGAGGCATTTCTGCTCCTGTAAGTAACCCCTCACCCATATTCCTATAAGTAACCTAATAAAATTTGTTGGCTCACCAAGTTGGACTTTGGTGGTATTCATACTTTGGCCTGAAAGCCATTCTAATAAATCCCATAAATAGATAGATGATTGATAGATGATAGATAGATAGATAGATGATAGATAGATAGATAGATAGATGATAGATAGATAGATAGATGATAGATAGATAGATAGATGATAGATAGATAGATAGATAGATAGATAGATAGATAGATAGATAGATAGATAGATAGATAGATATAGATAGATAGAAGTGTCAACTGAGAAGTTCTGCTCATTTAGAGAAGCCTGACTAACACAGTGCCCTTTCTAGTAGATCAAAATGGAATCTATAATCAAAAGACTTTCAGCTTAGGATCATGGCAGAATAAAAAAAAACTGCTATTATTCAAAAAATGAATGAGACAAAAACAATAACAAGCTCAGGTCATCTCCATTTTTCTAGGTAGTCAGTGCTGTGGATAGGATGCTCTACTGCTGTGGCAACTGTGTTTTCTCTTTGATTCTTGATGCAGCAAATGAAATCTCTCCATTCTGCCTTCTCTATAACTTTAGGCCATGCAATAGCCTTTCAATTGATTCTACATATGCATACAGCCTTTAAACTAAAAGTCTTTGATAATATAATTCCACTTCAATAAACAAAGATAGTAACAGTTGTCTTGATATAATTTAGATAGAAGGGGTCCTAAACAATTAATTACTGGAGTATATGCATACCTAAGCTAATCAAGCCAGTAAACAATACCAAAAATTTATCATGCAAAGAACAAAGGTGATTAATACCATTAGAATGTCAAAACTATGAAAGACATTTAAATCTATGGCCTCTCTATGTGCGTTATGGGCAATAAAAATGCCAAATTTTCTATTAGAATCCTGATGAAGTCATGAGGAATATCAACCATTCCCTTTCCAATAATCAAATTTCTTGGGCTTAAAAATCTTTGAAGTATGTTGTTCAAACACATTGTTTCTGTTAAGGAAAACTTTTCAGAATATTCTGTAACTTTTGCTTGTTTGTTGTATTGTTGTTGTGATGTTAGTGACCTTGTTTTGGTTTTTGAGGCAGCATTTCTCTGTACAGCCCTGGCTATCCTGGAACTAGCTCTGTAGACCAGGCTGGCCTCAAACTCAAAGAGATCTGCCTGCCTCTTCCTCCCAAGTGCTGGAATCAAAAGCATGAGCCACCACTGCCCAGCTAGCAGACCCATCTCACTCACCCTTTAAGACTCAGTCTTTAGATTATGAACAGTATTAAACTATCACACAATCCTTTTCTCTACCAATTTCAGGCCATTTTTTACCCACCAAACGATTATAATTTTTATAAGAGTTTGTTCCTATACCCACAACTGTGCTAGGCATGCTCTCTACCCCTGAGCTAACTACCCAACCCAAAGGGTGATTTGGTAGTTCAAACTGAAATTATTAGTCAAAGTACATATTTCTGTCTGAGGTTTAGCAACTACTTCTGTAACCTTCTAGACGTTCTTTGTGAAGAAGCCAGTCCAAAGTTCACATTATTAGTTCTGGATAGTCAAATTCACATAGTTGTCCCTAAAGTATATTCTTTCATATAAATCATTGTGATATCACATCTTTAAACAAGTACAAATCTCCATCATATGATACTTAATACTTAAATAATTTAAAGAATCAAAGAACCTTCTCTAAGTACAGTTGGCTGGTTTAGCAGTTTGCTTTTCTGTATTTTGTGTAGTTGAGATGATTGGCCTCCTTAAGGAAACCCCTATGTTCGTTTGGTTTATCACTTACTGAATTTTATCACCCTAGATTTACAAAGGCCTGGCTTTGCACCAAGATACACATGCGCTGCCATTGTCAGTCTTTGAAAATAAAATGAATAGAGACATGAGTTCACTCTCTAATAGTCATTGGGATTCTTTGAGCTGGCATCTCCCGTAGCCATGCCAATGGGAATGCTCACATTAACAGAACTGACTTAACTTGCCAGAACTGAGAGGACACATCTGGAAGGACGCACACCAGTGGCAGCTCAAGAACAGCGCTATGTGCTGCATGTATAACATGCCCCAAAGTGTGTATGTTAAAGGTTTGGTTCCCAAGTTGGCACTATCGGGTGGTACTTTGAACCTTTGAAGTGAGAACTTAAGGGAGGTCTTCGGATTCCTGGAGAATGATCCTAAAGGTGACTTCGGACCCTGTTCATTCCTTCTCTCCCTCCTTTCTTCCATTATCTGTTTTACTTTCTGACCATGAAATAACTAGTTTGTTGCCCTTTGCATCTTCTGCTGCTGCTGCTGGTACCTCCTCCGGAGGCCTAGGTAATGGATCTACAAAAACTCTGAATCTCTAACCTATCAGCCAAAAATAAGCCTTATATCAACTTACTTTTTGTAAGTTGTACCACGTTTTGCTACAGTATTAGGAAGTTGGCTAACATCAATAAGGGAGAAAACTTAGCATTACCACAAGTCAAAATGTAGAAAACTAAAATTGCATAACTCCAAACTCCCATTCCCACCTATCCCTCATGTGATTCTCTTTTGATATAATTCAAACATCAATCAGTGAGCAAGATTGGCTCATCTGCCCCAAGTCATTGCAGCTTTGCCTGTGAATCTTTCAATCATTCAAGTGTGATAGGCAAGGCTGCCTCCAAACATGACCTTACTGAGAACTTCATTTCCTGCTCCCATCCCAGCAGGGCAGCCACTAAAATGACTTGACTATCCTCCGTGACAAAAGTTTTGAGGTCTTTGAAAGGAGACTTCGCTCTGTGCCGCCAAATCAACTTCATTTTCTCATGAACTAGAGGGTTGCTGAGAGTTCTCTAGTTTGACCTTCTAACACCACGCACGAGCTCCACAGTGCCTCCATAGCAACCCCTGACACTGGCACTGCCGGTAATGGCATTTCTGGAGCTCATGGCAGCAGCAGGGGCAAGCCAAGAGTGACTGCATTAAGTGGGGCAGGCCTGCTGCAGGAAGCATGCACAGGACCGGACCCTGACATGTCCACTCATTCCCGTACTCCACACTGACCTCACACACTCAGCCTCCAGTCTGGGTCTGTGACTATACAGACCGTCTGATCACAGCCCTAGCATGGACCTCCCTGACACTACAGAAACATATCCACGCTTAACTCACACATACACTTGGGTATCTGTCTAGGCGAAATGCAAATGAAGAAAACCAAACTCTCCGTTGCCCTAACACCTCCTCCATGTGCTCATTCCCCAGTCTTCTCCATTTTAATTAGTGACAAATTCCATCATTGCTATTAGAGCTCGTTACTTTTTACTTCTTTCTTATTCTCAGAATTTACAGCCGAACCTCCAAGAAATCTTGTTGACTGGACAAGAAATAGATCACTGAAATAGATCCACAGTTTGCTGCGACCTTACAGTTGCTCTTCCCACTTCCTTGGGCAGACTGTCACTGCTTCCCAAAGGCCAATAACAGTGACCTCTGTTGATTCCATTCCCTGCTCCCAGACCTTCACTTTATAAAGTTAATCCTTTAAGGCACAGGTCTCTGATGAACCAAACTTCCTTGCACATTTTCCTGAATCTTCAAGTTTGGAGCAGGATTTTCAAGCCTTTCCTTGATCTCTTCCTTACCTTCCACCTTCTTTCTTTACCATTCACTCTCTTCCTACCCAGTTACATTGCTCCCTTACATATACCAGGTATCCTGCTAAGGCTCAATTTAAGCCAGAGCCTATAACCTTCTCTTACTTCTGTCCAGAACCGCAGGGACGTCTACATTAAACTCCTTCCCCACTGAGTTGTATTTTACCCATTTGTGCTTATTTTTCTTCTTCCCATTTTCTTCCACGTTTTTGTTTTTGTGCACATTTCCTGTTGCCTCCTGTTAGATTGTACTTTGTTTAAACCACTTCTGCTTATTTGGCTCGCTGTGTCACATAGGCACAGGTCTCTGATGAACCAATCTTCCTTGCACATTTTCCTGAATCCTCAAGTTTGGAGCAGGTTGTTAATATCCCTCTCAGAGAGGAGGAGGAAAGAAAGAAGGAGGGAAGGAGAGAAGAGAACCATAAAATTTGGGAATTTAGAAAATAAAGTTCAGAGATGTTAGGGGAAAAAAAACCACTCAGTTGTCTCCAAAACAAAAGCAACCAAAACCAGAAGTGCTAGTGTCACTGAGCCCAAAGGAAGCAGCTATTTTAAGCCAGAGTGGTTAACACCGCAAACTGCTACCCAGGAAGGGCCAGCAAAGTGTGAGAGGAGAGGAGCCAGTGAAGTGTAAGAGAAAATGTTAAAGAATCAGAATCTCTGTGATATGTTTATAAGATAGTAAGTTAAATACATCCAAATTTTAAAATTCTCTCACAACTTATTTCTTGAGGAAGAACTATCAACAGTTTCAAATTTGCTACCTCATCCCATACATCTAAAAATTGAATGGTTCCATTTTTAATGGATTTATTTATTTATTTTAGTATGTATGTATGTATATATGTATGCATGTATGTATGTATGTAGGTGCATGTGCTCTGTGACATGTTTAAAAATGGTCAAACACAGCTTTCTGATGTCTCTGTTACTTCTGCTGCACAGCATGGCCGAGGTTAAGTGGCTGGAGACCTTCCTAACCCACAGGGTCTATGGTCTCCACCTTCCTTAGGAGACTGGCAATAAACATGCACTTCCCTGTGTTGTTTTGTTTTAAATACACCTAGCTCCTTCTTTGTTAACTAAATTCAGGTCACCAGGCTTGAGTAGCAAGTGCTCTTACCTGCTGCTCTAACTCCCCAGCACCCATTCTCCTTTCTAGCTCTTGGATTTGCCTGTCCCATCATGCTTGTTACAGAAGCTTGCTTCAAATTGCTGTGATGTCTGGGATGGATCTTACTGACAGTTTTCTAAATAGGACTATTTAGAAATAGTCTTTCTCACTACTTGTTTACATGCGGAAGTCTATATAGCAGAAATGACTGAATGACTGGAGAAGAGGCTACTAATTAGACATTTTCATCATCATTATTACTATTACTCAGTTGTCGATATTTCTTGTTTAGAAGAAATGGTGTGCATAGGACCTTTCAGAAAAGCAGATGACATTGTCCATCATAACGCAGAAAGAATAGGGATTTTGTTCTATCTATTGATATGGTATGATATTACCATAGGGTAACAACCTATCAATTTAATACTTTCACCCAGGACTTTCAACTTTGAGAAAAAGTGTAGAAGGATTTTAAGTTGTGGCACTCAATAACAGAACAGTAGTGTTGGCCATGCTGACAATACTGTTATGATCCATGACCTTGGCTGGGATTCTGTCTGCCAAGACTCCATTGGTTCTCACCGATTTTCAGATCCTGTTTCCTCAACCATCTTTTGCTCATGTTTCTAAATATGTAGAAAATCATAAAGCTTGTTAATATCATGTACCACTGCTGAAAGGGCAAATGCTGATTGACACAGGTCAGTAAAGAGATCATTATAGTAGAGTAAAAAGGGGGAGGCTATAACTAAAACAAACAAACAAAAAAAAGCTTGATAAAAACGGAAAGGGTTGTTCCATAGTGAAGATTTATAAGAATTGGTTGGTAACTGGGATTGAAAAGGATCTAAAATGATGGTTTATAGCCTTAGCAAACACAATTGGTTTTTTTGTATATGCAAACACAGCAAAGAGTAGAGAATAATAGGAATAAAGATTGGGCAGAAGGCTGGGGTGGGGGAGCTGTGTGGTAGGTAGTGAGAATGATTACTGTTTTGCAGAAGTTGACTGAGGACTGGAAGATAAGGCTGTGAGAGCCGTGGAGTAGACAGATGGATGAATCTGGATGAAATGTCAAGGATAAAGACAGAGTGCGGAAGTCATCAGGAACTGAAATCATGAGAGGAAATGAGATCACTCTCAAAGAGTTCACAGCATGGGAACAGTGGGTCGAGGATGGACATCTGGAGGATGCCATAATTTAAGAGACGCATTAAGGAAGAGAGAGTCTAGAGAATAAATCACTTCATTCTGGACCAGTTTCTTTCCTGATGTGACGGCTTGACTTTAATTATTCTATCACTCCCGTGGACACACTGCACTATCTGAAAATCAATTTCTTTTCTGCAGAAGCCTGTGAGCAGAGATTTTGAATGATTATTGTCTACCTAAGATTCAAACCCCACATTCTTTTCTGGAAGCCTATAAGAGTCATAAATTTTTCTGCCTTTTTGCCAGTTCTGTAGGAGGGAAAATCTTGAAAAGTAACCCAATGGAAAGACTTGCCTGATCCCAACAGCCTGACTCAAGCCCTTGTTTTTGTGGCTTCTCCACTTTCCCCAGGGCCGGGTAAAGAGCATATGGGTTACAAGGAGTGCAGTCCTGATTCAAACCCCAGTAAGGATTGTTTGAGCCAAGGGACGGGACTACTATTTCCCTACACATCCAGTGTGGCATTTTCGTCTGCTCTCTTATATCAACAAATGTTGATAGTTAAACATGGGATTGTGTTGAGGTGCAACTTCCTCATCTGCTTTCTAGAATTTCTTTCTTGCATTAGCACATATATCTCCAGGTGACAAATAAGAAGTGGTTTTAAAATAAAAGAAGAGAAAAGTGGGTTTTCTCCTTTTGGGGGTTAGGGGAGCTTAGACTTGGAGAAGGATCGATTGGGGTTGGAGGAGGATCAAGGAGAGATTATATTCCAGAATCTCAAAGTAAGTCAGGGAATTCCTCATGAATTCAACAGGGAAGGAAAAAGGGTAGTGGTGATTAACATTCAGATAAAAAAAAAAGCCTGAAAACAGAAAGAAAAACAAGAAGAAAAAAAAAGAAACCAGAAAAAAATTCAAAGAACCAGAAATGAAAGTCTTATATTGTCACAAAGTTAGACTCAAAACAAGCCTATTGGGACCAGAGACATGGGTCAGCAGTTTGAACGCTCATGTGCTTTCAGGGAACTAGGGTTAGTTCTCAGTACCCATATGGCAGCTCATAACTACCTCAACTACAGTTCTAGGAAATCCAAAGCCCTCTTCTGGCCCTTGCTAATACCAAGCAATTACACAGTACAATGATATACCTGAAGGCAAAACACCTGTACAAATAATAATAATAATAATAATAATAATTTTTTAAAAACAATAATACTAGTGGGAACAGGTGGTAAGGTCTTGGGATTACTGGTAATATAGGAATTATTTGTGTTTGTAAGACATTTTACAGTAAGGCTTGCTTAACTCAGATGAGGGAAACAGCATCAGTGAAACTCAAGGAAACAAAGGAACAAAGAGAACAGATAAGCGTGTAGGAATTATTTAAGCTTCACTGAAGCAAAGTCTGTAAGGTCAAGGTATAAAAGGCAGGGGAAAGGCTGTTTAAGTCAACTGACACCAACAGACACTGAAGGAGAGAAGAAGTGAATCACACCGAGGGATGAGGCTATTGCCTGGTCATTTACGTCCTGTCTGTGTGCAGTAGCAAGGGGTAAGCTGGAAAGCAGCGTGCTGTTGAAAAAGTGAGAGGAAAGAAATGGCAGGGCTGAATTCCACACTCCTTACCACAAGATAAAATTTGAAGGGGTTTTCTTTCTTTAGAAAGAGATTTGCATATTGTACACATTTTATCTTGGTGTGACTGATGTAAAAATCCACCTTGAGCTGCTAAAATAATCGGGAGAAGTCTTAGGAACAGTATGAGAAGTTTGGTTTTCCCAGTGACTCTTATCCATGAGTTAATGGTAAGGTATACTTCCCAAAGAACTCACGGTTCCTTCATGTAGCAACTGTTGCTGGAATAAAAGAAAAGACTGTGATCGATGATGTAACAATCAGCAGGTGACTCCCCAAATTTGTCTTTCCAATTCACTTTCTAAACATAACCCTATGTCTATTTGAAATATGCTCCCTCTGTCCCAAGTACAATAAGGTCAAAATCCTTAATGGTTTCTGTTCTAAGATAAGCCCAGCGTCCTGCTCCACATGGACAGACAGTCTTTACATATCACTGTCTCCAGCATCCAGGGTGTTTGGGTGGGAGAAAGCATCACCATACTGAATCCTGGTATGGGAGACAAAGCAGAACAAAACTCAGAAGAGCTCTCTAGTCATTCCCAGTGAAACTGTCCTGGAGCAGCTCTCAAGAAGAGTTTCAGCAGTCTGTACCCCCCTCCATTGCATACCCAAGATGGCAAGGTATGACTGCATTGTCTTGTATGACTGCATTGTCTTGCTGTCAACTACTTGGTAGCCAACTTTCTGATAATGGGAAATAGAAGAGATGGGTTGGAAATAGAAAAGACAGCAAAAACTTGAAGGGCTCAGTTACTTTTAGCCAGACTTTTCTGGGTTTTGTTGGCAATACTCTTCACTAGATGCTAGAGAGTTCCGGTGCTAAGAGCCCTTGTGGCTCTTCTAGAGAACCTGAGTCTGGCCCTGGGACCCGTGTTGGACAGATCAGCACAGCTTGTAACTCCAGCTCCCAGGTACTGACACCCTCTTCTGGCCTGTAAGAGCACCTTCACACACATGACATATAATGATATGCATGCATACCCATAAAAATATTTTGCTAATTATATGAAAGGATTTTTTATTTCTAGCCTACATCAAGGGCTAATAGGTAAAGGTATAACCTTTAATAAAGTCTTCTGTGAGTTCTCAATGAAATTTTTATTTCTTAGCATCTCAGCGTTAGTGCTCCTCCCATGCTTCTAGCCCTCTGCACCACGGAGTCTACACAAAACCTTATGATTTGCAAATAAAGTATGCTTCTTGTCTGCAGCCTACAGAGACCTTGAATTCCCCCAATATTCTCTGGAATTCAGCTGGATCTGTGGTTGTTACTTATCTACAGCTGAGCCAATCTCTAGGTCAGGGTGAGAATATGAGCTCAGGGAGCTCACTTCATCAACATTCCTCAGAACCAAGTTCATCCTCTCGAGAGCCACCTGGATTCTCAAAATGAAAATCCAGAAGCTGTGGGCAGTTGTAATGAAACAATAAATCTGGCCAGTAATTACCAGCGTCACAATATTACTTAATGGAAACTAAAATGGAAATTATAGAAAGAAGGAAGACTCCGTAATTGAAAACATATAGACAAGTAGTAAAGTAGGGAGGCTTATCTTTAGTTAGGAGGATACAGCACACTGTAACGTAGTAATAATCTGCAGTGTGTTTGTTATTAACTATCACCACTGCCTGCTTTTTCAAGGAGAAATCCATCGAGAAATAGACCTCACTTAAATTTTCTTTTAGTAATTTTCTTGCAATAACAGTGGGTTTATAAACAGTTTTTTTAAAAAAAAAAAAAATCCAGGGGCCAGCATGATTTCTCAGTAGGTAAGGGCACTTCCTGCCAAGCCTGATAACCTGAGTTTGATCCCCAGAACCCACATAGTAGGGAAACACTGACTTCCCACAAGTTTTTTTCTAGCCTCCTGCTACATGCAAGCAGTGGCACATGCATACACAGTGCACACACACACACACGCACACACGGACACACACATATAAAGAATAAATAAATAGACATAAACATATTTAAATTAATAAACCAAAGGGATGAACTCTATGCTTTTCCCCAGTTTTACCCATTATTAACGCTTGCATGTATGTGAAACTCTACTAGAACACAGTAATCGAGATATAGACATTCATGTAATCCCCACGTCTTTTGGATGTCAAAAATTTAAACATAGTGGAAGTGAAATATTCTAATCATAAAAGGGAAAAGCAAAAAATTGAATTGAGTACAAATTTTTGTCAGGTCATGAAATATAAGGGGAAAGAAATTGTGGCAAGGCTGAGAAACATCAATATTTTTCAAGAAAATACTTTCTCATATAAAAGTTCTCATTATGATACTCATCAGTTTTTTTAAACCTGTATACCTGTTCTGCTTTTCCAGAAATAAACTGGAGAGATGATATGATTGTGGATCATATGAAGGAAATTTCCATAGCACTTCAGAGTATGCTGTCTTTAAATCATTACGACTGTTTACAAGTTCCTATTATGTACTCTTACTCTTCCTGTTAAAATGTATTTAAACATGTACTCTAACTCTATTAAAAATAGTACTTTATTTTAGCATCAAAACAAAAGCAAAGAATGAGAAACAAAAACTGTCATGGATGAAGCTTCACAAAGTAATTATTAGATTTTTTTTTATAAGTAACAATCAACAAATAAGACCCTTTTCTGATAAGATACTGGGAAACTATAAACAATTCTGTGTTCCCTCATCAGAGCATATGGTTACATTTGGAGAACTATGATTGATCTCCAGGGAGTAGAACTATTGAAAAGGATTAGGACGTGTGGCTTTGTTTCAGGAGGTGTGCCTCTGGAATGTGCTTGGAGGTTTCCAAAGCCCAATCCAGGTCCAGACTCCTCTCTCTGTCTCTCTGTCTCCTCTGTCTCTGTCTCTCTATCTCTCTTCACCCCCCCCCCCACCTCTTTCTCTCCCTCCCACCCTCCCTTCTACCCTCCGTCTTCCTGCTGTCTGTGAATCAGGATGTTAAGCCCTCAGGTACTGCTGCACCATGCCTATCTACTTTCCATCATAATGACCAGGAACTAACCCTCTAAAACTTAAGTAAGTTCTAATTATATGTTTGGTTATGTGTTTGTTTAAATAAGAGTTGCCTTTATCATGGTGTCTCTTCTCAGCAATAGATCAGAAACTAAGACAGAAGTTAGTACCTAGAGAGTGCTGTATGAATGTGAGAGACCTGACCCTGCTGTTGTTTAGAGGAATATGGATGATTAGATTTTAGACTAGAAAAGTAGTTGAACCTTTTAAGGGCAGCTTAATGGGCCATTCTAGTAGGAACATGGAAGGAGTAGTGCTGATAATGATTTGAATTATGAATGCCCTGCTCAAGATGCTGCAGAAGGGAACAATATTAATATGAAAAGCTGGGCCACAGACAATTCTTGCCATCGTTTGTCAACCAATGTGTCTACATTTTCCTCTTGTCCTAAAAATCTGCTTGAGGCTAAATTGAGAAGTTTTAGATTAATGGCGTTGGTAGAGGAGATTTCAAGATGGCCTAGCATTGACTGTGTCACATGGCTATTAATAATCACGGTAATGCAGATCAACAATGGAAAAAAAACAAACAGTAAAAAAAAAATTAAAACACACAGTTTGGGGAGAAAAGGAGCACCAGAAACTAAGGAGATAAAAAGTTTAAAGAAAAGGGGAACTAAGGAGATGAAAAGTTTAAAGAAAAGCTTGATGCAAATAAAATAGCATAGAGGGGGTGGGGCCCTCAGGGCAAGACTCCACCCAGCTAAACTTCCAACTTGTGAAACTGAATTAAAGGAAAGCTCAAGCAGTGAAAGTGTTTGCAAATACAGTTTACGAGGGCCCAGTCTCCAGCCACAGCAAGCAGAAGAACTTGGCAGCTTCGGCTACATGGTCCTGGCTTTAGATTTAAGATACAACCAAGGGCTTCATGGAGTCTTCATGATTAAGGAAAGCATTGAGGCCAGAACTGGGGCAAAGATGTCCCTGCATGGAGTTCCGGAGAGGCCACATGGAAATCTATGAAGGTGAAGCCTGGGTTGGTTGGAGGCCTCAACGTGTTGCAGATGCCAGAGTTGTGGGACACCTGCCAAGGAGAGCTGCTAACAGGGAGTGGAAGAAGCCCTAGGGAGAGAGAGAAGTGGGCTGCAGTCAAGAAAGCTAAAAAAGGCATTAGAATTCTAGAGTGTTTGGACATCAGACATGGAGATGTAGAATTTGGAATTTGCCCTGCTGGTTTTCCTGCTTTGATCCAGTATTTCCTCATTATGTCCCTCTTAGAATGGTAATTTATATTCTGTGTCATTGTAAATTGAGGTATGTAATTTGTACTTGATTTTGATTTTACAGGAGGTTACAGTTAAGAGATTGCTTTGAGTCTCAGTAGACACTTCGGATTTTACACAGTGTTAAGACTGTGAAACACCATGGGGAATTTTGAAGTTGGTGTTAGCATTCAGGCATTATGCTGCCTCCACCCACCCCACCCACCCCCATCCATCCCCGCCAACCTGGCAGGATGCACACAGGCAGTACCTTGGCTGCTATGTCACTACATAGTCTATATGCAGGTGCAAAAGGCCCCTTTAAGAGACAAGCTCTGCCCATTCCCACTCTCTCTTTCCTGAAGAGGCAGGCAGGCCTTTGTGCTTCTCTGTTTCTCTTTGTCTCTCTTTCCCTGCATGTTTCTCTCTCTCTCTCTCTCTCTCTCTCTCTCTCTCTCTCTCTCTCTCTCTCTCTCTCTGCCTCTCTCTTCTCTTCTGTCCATATTCCTGTCCACAAAGACTAGTCGCCCCTCTCCCATCCCCCCTTTCCCCATTCCCTCTCTCCCAATAAAAACCCTCTTTGTGAGCACCATCTGCATGGCATGTCTCTCACCCGACATGGGGGCTCCTCGACTTGCCAAGGCTCCACTCACACCATCATACCATTTGGACTAAATGCATTTTTCATTATTACATGGCTACAAGCCTCTGGGAGCCAGGATGCCGGAAGCAGGAAGTGAAATATGGTAGCTTGAATGAAAATGGCCCCTATAAGTTTATATATTTGAATGCTTGGTCGCCAAGGAGTGGAACCAAGGATTGGGAAGAATTAGGAGATGTGACCTTGTTGCAAGGGGTCTGTCACTGGGAGTGTGCTTGGGGTCTTCAAAAGCCCTCTCTCTCTCTCCCTCCCTCCCTCTGCACTGGAGAGGTGCTCTTGGGGTCTTCAAAAGCCCTCTCTCTCTCTCCCTCCCTCCCTCCTTTTCTCTCTCTCTCCTCTCTCTCTTTTCCCTCTTCTTCCCCTCTCTCCTTCTCTTCCCCTACCATTCTCTCTCTCTATCTTTCCGCTCCCTCCTCCCTCCTTCTCCTCCCCGCTTCCCCTCCTCCCTCTACCACCTCCTCTCTCTCCTCCCCCTCTCTCCCTCTCCCTCTCTACCTCTCCCTCCCTCTCTCTCTCTCTCTCTCTCCCTCCCTCCCTCCTTCTCTCTCTCTTCCCCCTCTCTCCCTCCCTCCCTCTCTTCCTTTCCTCCTCCCTCTTGCTTTCTACAGTTCAGTACATAAAGCTCTCAAGTATTGCTCCAGTGCTACAACTGTCATCTTCCCCCTCTAGAACTGTGAGCAAGCTCCAACTGAAGACTTTCTTTTCTAAGAACTGCCACAGCCATGGTGTCTCTTCACAGCTACGACACAGATGAGCAACAACAGTCAACAACGTTCATCACATTGTACTGACTCCCAATTTCATGCCTCTTGGAGCTCATTTGTAAATTAATTTTATTTAGCCAAAGAGTATTGGTTGAGATTTATTTGAAGACTGGAACTATTTTAAAATTGGCATTTTTCCCCAACTCATGAATCATACACAGAAAAAAAAAAGGCAAAATGTTTTAGGAGAAAAAATTACTTTCTTCAGATTTTTGTTAAACATAAAATTTGACTAAAACTCACTGTCAGGAAATTTAACTTTTATTTTTAAAAATTTAATTGTTTGATTTCATGACTCTTCTCTGAGTCACACTCATAAGCCCCTTGAGTTCCCACAGCACTGTAAGTTGCATGGTTATCTCCAGTCCTATCACACAGTACTTCTGAGAGTTCCGGGAAGCCCCAGACAGAAGCTCTGAACAGCAGATTAGTTGAATTTATGGGGCCTCTGTGCTTCTCCAATGCCTGTGATGTTGCACCACAGTGACCACCAGATTGTTACTGTAATTCTTTTCTAAAAATAATATCAAATAACCCTGTAAGTTTGGGTAGAGCTGTCACTATATGGGGATGGGTGTGGGGCCATCCTCTGAAACATAGAAACCAACCAGTGGCCACAGCCTCATAACAGAATATCATTCTGTGATGAATATAACATATTCTCCCCCCCGAAACTGCTTACTACCAGCATCTCCTCACTATGGGTGCCTGCTCCATCTGTGTCACAATCTAAGCTGACTTCATTGTGTGTCAGCCTTGTTCATATAACCCCAGCTGCTGTCTATTGGTGTGTGAAACGGCCACTTCTCATACAAAAGGCTCTATACATGTATAAAACTACAGACATATATATCCACCATATACATATAGTTTGTTTCCAAAGAGGACCAACAGCTGAAGGAAGTGAGCACAGCTCTCCAGTGTGTACTCCAGACTGACTCTGCTGGGCCCCATCAGGACAGACCCTCTTTGCATATTTACTATTTTATATTTACATTGCATAAATCTAGGTGCCAAACCAAAGTAGATAAATGTTATTGCCTTCAAGTATAAGACATTACTTCAAGTTCTGACATTACTTTCAACGTTAGAAAGAACACCATTAATAGTCTCATTACCCCAAATGTGTATTTTTCCTTTATTTTAATTTTAGAACTTCGTACTGACTACTGTATTTACATCATTTCTACCCCACTCACTCCTTGCTCTTCCTCCCATGTCCTTTCAACTCGCTCTTGAATTCATGGCCTCTCATCTAATTTTACTAGTATATGTATGTGCAGGTTTTTATACTTATAAATACAACCTGCTCAGTCTATTTAGTGTTGTTGCATATATATGTGTTTGGGGCTGACCACGTGGGACTGAATGACCTATCAGAGGCTGGTCCCTGGAGAAGGCTGACTCCTTTGCTTTCAGCAATCACCTAGGGATGGGCCTAGTGAAACTTTCTCCATCACAGTGAGATGCTGGCTGGTGTTTGCATCACACAAGTGTGTTTAGGTGACCATTTTGTCTATGGAGCCTGCTTTGGAGAAGCAAGTTGTCACAGTCTGCTGTTGACAGAATAGGGTGCCACAGACAGACTAGGTAATTTATAATGAATGAAAACTTACTTATCCCATGATTCTACAGACAGGACATTCAAGTTCCATGAGCTTTGTGTAGACTGTTCTTTTTATGGTGGAAATCACCACATTGTTGTAAGAAAAAAAATGGCAGACAGTCGAACTCATTTTTTTTTCCCTGTGGACCGCAAGACAACTCCTCCTCTACTGTAATGACGGCATCAGCTCATCCATCAGTTTTTTTTTTCAGTTTTCTTTTTTTTATTTTAAAATTAAAAATTTCCATCTCCTCTCCTCCTCCCACTTCCCTCCCCTTCCCTACACCCACATCCCCACTCCCTCCCTCTCCAGGCCAAAGAGCAGTCAGGATTCCCTACACTATGGGAAGTCCAAGGTCCTCCAAACTCCCCCCAGGTCCAGGAAGGTGAGCATCCAAACTGACAAGGCTCCCACAGAGCCCATCCATGCAGTAGAATCAAAGCCCAGCACCATTGTCCTTGGCTTCTCAGTCAGCCTCCACCGTCAGCCACATTCAAAGAGTCCGGTTTGATTACATGCTCCATCAGTCCCATTCCAGCTGGCCGTGGTGATCTCCCATTAGATCTGTCCCACTGTCTCAGTGGGTGAATGCACCCCTCGCGGTCCTGACTTGCTTGCTCATGTTCTCCCTCCTTCTGTTCCTCATTAGGACCTTGGGAGATCAGTCCAGTGCTCCAATGTGGGTCTCTGTCTCTATCTCCATCCATCACCAGATGAAGGTTCTATGGTAATATGCAAGATAATCATCAGTGTGGCTATAGGACAAGACCAGTTCAGGCACCCTTTCCTCTGCTGCCCAAGGAACAAGCTGGGAACATCTCCTTGGACACTTGGGAACCCCTCTAGAGTCAAGTCTCTTGCCAACCCTAAAATGGCTCCTGTAATTAAGATATATACTTCCCTGCTCCCATATCCTCCCTCCTCCATCCCAACCATCCCATTCCCTCAAGCTCTCCCCATCCTCTCTTTAACACTATGGCATTTGAACTTAAGGGTCCAGCATGTAAACCCATGTGACATCACTAAAGCATTGCGTTCAGCTCTGGAAAAAACTGGAAAAGACTTTCAGTTACAGCCAATTGTTGAATTTATCTTGTGTTCCCAACAGTAAATGCCTATCAAGGACTCAAAAGAGAGGAACCTGGGCTGAAAAGCTGGCTCATCAGTAAAGAGCACTTGGTTCAATAAAGTAAAAGGCCCAGGTTCAATTCCCAGCCTCCAAACAGTGGCTCACAGTTACCCTCAGCTCATGTTCTGGAGACTCTGACTCTGTCTTTTGAACTCCCTAGGTACTACACGCTCAGCTGATACACTACATGCAGGCAAAACATTCAAATACATAAAACAAATCAATAAATCTTTTTAAATTTTTAAAGAAAAAGGGCACCTTCTGAGCTGCCTAGGCCAATGGTAAATTGTGGCTGTAAGTCTTTTGGCAACTTGCTTCTCCACAGCCAATCGTAGTAAGAAAGAAAGTCCAATGAGGCAGGTAATACGAGTTGTGTAATCATATTCAGATAACTCCATCCTACCATGCTTGCCACTTTCTGCACATGCCTTAAATGAGTTTTCCACCATTGTCCCACGAAATTTTTCCACGACATTGAGCCCCCTACAAAAAATTTTCAGGTTAATCTGAATTTTACACCATGTTCCAGGAACAGGTTCTCAGACCATTGTCTTTTGGGTGATTAAAACTACATCATGACCCAGCAGTTGGCAATTTGTAAAACAACATCATCAGAAAAGCCGTGGCCTAGGGGAGATTATACTCCTTTATTGTACATAAAGGAATGTGCCTCTTTAGAACTAACGAAATGTGGAAAATACATTTTCTTATTCGGTATAATCATCACTTTGGGAAGCACATGAAGATTGGTTCCAGAGTGATTTTTTTATTGCTACCTAATAAATGCTTAAAATAAAGGGATAAAATGGAAACATGAAATGTTATATTGTAAAAATAATCCTCTGCCTGAAGGATTTCCAAGTTTTTCAGTTCATAAAAAAGTTTCATGTTTCAATCAAGACATACTTCAAATGTCAAGTCATAATGGTATAGTCACATGACTGTAACTCATGCAAAAAACAAAATTTGCTCATGAGTGCTGTCAGTAACTACTTGGTACCAGAAATGAAGACACAGGTAGAAAAATAAATATGTCATTTCCTATAAAAAATACATGGGATTCCAAAGGCTTAGATTAGATGGGAGTCCAGATGAATGACATATCCATTTCTGAAAATCTTTTTTACATATAATAAACAGAACATCTGCAAACACTTTTCAATAATGAAAATGCTTTAAAATGTGTGGGTAGGTTTATACCCAAGAATTATCGTTTTAAAGTTTTATTTACTATATTTAATTGCCAATTTTCTGATCAAGTTATTCCCTAAATTTACTCAAAAGCCCCTTGAAATTATTTCTAAATGCTCATGCCAAATATGGTTCATTTTATACTTCATTTTGCATGGCTCTTTGACATTTAAAAAAAAAAAAGGAAAGAAAAACTTGTAAACCACTACCAACATCCTGTGTTTATAAATAAAGTTTTATAGGGATGTGGCTTCACCCATTTGCTTGCTTATTATCTGGGGATCCTTTGCCACTTCAAGAGCAGTGTTGAGTTTCACTTGAGATTGTAAACCCAACTGGCTCCCAAAATAGTTATTGTCTGGTTATTTAGTGAGAAAAAACAAATGGCCAACCTCTGCTCTATAGTAAGTTTGTGATGTCAGTCATCCCTTTCCCAACCCATACATTACACCTTCAAAACAACTTATTTCCATTTTAGTAATGAGAAAAATGAGGAAACCATTTAACACAATAACATACATTATAAGCTGATGTGGGATTCCCCTCTGTATGCTGTGAATACCTTTGGTTAATAAAGAAACTGTCTTAGGCCTGTGCAGGGCAGAATAGGGTAGGCAGGGGAAAACTAAACTGAATGCTGGAAAAAAGAGGCAGAGTCAGAAAGAAGCCATGTAGCCCTGCCAGAGACATACACCAGAACGTTACCCAGTAAGCCACAGCCTTGTGGAGATACACAAATTAATAGAAATGGGTTAAATTAAGATGTAAGAGTTAGCCAATAAGAAGCTAGAGCTAATAAGCCAAGCAGTGATTTAATTAATACAGTTTCTGTGTGTTATTTCGGGGCTGAGCAGCCACCTACTGCAATAAGCAATACTATCTCATGAGGTAATATACAGAAAAAACAAACTTCAAATGTTCCATACATTAGAAAGGGAGCACAATGTCAATAAAATCACAGTTTTCCATATATATGTATGTATGTATATATGTATGTATGTACGTATATATTAAATAACTATAAATACCACTTCCTTGCTGTTTTGTTTTCTTTTTGGTTTTTCTCTGTAGCTTTGGACCCTGTCCTGGAACCAGTTTTTGTAGACCAAGCTGGCCTCAAACTCAGAGATCCACCTGCCTTTACTTCCCAAGTACTGGGACTAAAGGCGTGTGCCACCACTGCCTAGCAATACCACTTTCTTGTGGTATTTTATTTGTAATTACATTTACAACTAAATCTGCCTCCCAATAATACAACTAAAATCTACTTGTTATATTCAGCTCTGTTCGATTTTCTGGGGGAAGTCTCAAAGAATGACATTTCCAAGCATCATGTCTTCTCTGGTGGGCAAGAGGAGAAAGAGTAAGACCTTTCTAATGGTTCCTGTTTGTATGTACTTTCTCCTGTTGTTTTGACTTTACTGACCATGACCTTGACCTCATAGCCAGGGACAGGTTTATAGCTAGGCCAGGCCCATTGCAATTACAGAAATGCACAAAGCAATAGGTTCAAAGTGGGGAAATGGCCACAGTCAGACACAGCACTTTCCCGAGCAGTGGTGTTTGAGAAGCAAGTAGTCCTTTTCTTGCTTCCGTTTCTTTTTTCTTTTTGTACTACAGAGCTATAAACAGAGACTGAAAATGTCATTAACCATAATTCTACCCATGGGTAGAGGGTTGGGTGGAGGAAGAATCAGAAGAAAGAAGCAGAGCAGGAGGAAGACATGAGCAAGGGAGAAAGCAGCAAGGACCAGTGTCTCTGATCCTAGACATCCATGAAGATGTGTTTCCTCTTATCCTTCCTCCAGGTTAGAGATGACTAACGGTTCCAAAGGTCACCTTCCTTCAGGTAGCTTAAGCCATATCACTTTGAACCAAGATTTCTTACTGGTAGGAACAAACACTCTTCAATGAAGGCAGCCAAGACCACTTGGCCACCACAAGGCCACTTGGCAGAGGTGACACCAGGACATGTCAAGGGCAGTAATGAGGGATGGGGAGACACCAGATCTGAAATATAATAATTTTCCTAAGGGAACTTCTTTCTTACCTTCCAGCAGTGGAAGAAACAAAACAATTTAGTGTGTCTGTGGGGTGGGATCAGGGTTGGGGAAAGGGGAGTAGGGGGTATGGGAGGGTGAGATCCGGAAAAAGTATTAGCATAACAATTCTTAGCTCAATTTAACATACTGTAATTCAATCCACGGGTTCTTCACAGGAGGTTCATTACACTGCCTTCCTTCCTGTTCATTTTCTGATCTTTCTGTCTCAGCTTCACTTCTCATAGAAATTTTTATGTCTGAAAGTCTAAAAAGTAATTTATAAGATCTGCTCTTAACATTAGCTTGGGTATCAGATTCATTTCCACACAGGGAGATTGGAAGACTTTAACCTTTCTTTCATTTTGTGTAAGGAAAAACTGTAAAACGATGCAGAAAGTGATACACAGAAGAACCAATCTCTTTTTTTTAACTTGGCCGATCCTCCCCTGCTGTGTGCAGCAAATGTTGTGCCTCGGAGAATAGAACTTATTAGCAATCCTAAAGTAAAAAGGACAGGATATTTTTCAACAAGGGCCTGAGCTTTGCCAAACATCCTGGGGTTTGTCTCCAAGGACTTGAAAAGAAAGGAAAGAATGAAGAACGGAAACCATAAAGCATGCAGCCCCCCTATCATCTAATTACTGAATGAATGGTACAGTTGTTTTGTCTGATTGCACCGAGCTAGTTATCCACTGCTAGCTTCATTGACAAAATGGGAATCTACACAAATTATAGGGAAATTCAAGCACTAAAGGAATGTTTTGGTTCAGAGGGTTTGCAATGACTATTGGCTTCGGTTTTTGGCAAAGGCTGCCTTGGCTGCATGAACTCAGCTGTGCAGGGTCAGCTTGAAGCTCTCCCAAAAGCCTAGAAGAGCACAGACGTCCTTGTCGTCTGTATCCCATCAATAAATTAAAATAATGTTCTCTAGTTCGTGTTTGTTTCTTGGCAGGCTAATCTACAATCAGAAAAAAAAAAAAGAAAAGCGTTTCATTTGTGCAGCGCAGCTAAAGGAAGGAAGCTTTTGTATGTGGATTCACTGGAGACCAAAATATTAAAAAGTGGAAGAGGAAAACCATATGTTGCAGCTCTCATAGGCAAGCAGCCTAAAGTTGTGGTTAAACAAATGCTCAAGTTCATTACACAGAGGCATGAACATTTCACTGTGAGCAAAGGGGCTACTAATAGCAATATTAATACCCTTTGTTACAAATATTGACTTTTTAAAGTTTATTCCTTCAGATTTCATGCATGTTTATAATGTATTTTTATCATAACTATACCCCCATTCTCTCCTCCAAATCCTCCCTTTCTCTATATATATCCCACTGAATCCAATTAGTGCTTCCCAAATGCACATGGGTGTGGGAGCTTGGGCAACCTACCAGTGGGCACAGCCCCAACTAAATGGCTTTCCCTCTCCCAACCACCATCGACTGCCAATAAACTCCTCTGCTAGGGTTGGGGCCCTGACAAATGCTGACATTTTAAGTGGTGTTTGGTTTTCTTCAATTTTTTTTTAATTTCAAAAGAACATACAAATTAGAAATCTCAAAGAAACCTGACATTTTCAAAGATTTTAGGAGGGTTTTTGATTTTGCACTTTTAGAAGGAATTGAGAAAGTCAGCATACTAAATGGAAAAGATAATTGCCAGAAACTTCTTGTTCCTCTTCTAGGTATACTTAAGTGAGACAAGACTTTACAACCGTAAACAATGGGTACAAATTGAAGTGAGAGTAGGGACATCACCAGAATGACTGTCATATCTTGCTTCATTACCAAATAAAGAATGTGGTACTGGCTTATTTCTTCCCACTGACAAGGGGTTTCCCTTGGCCTTGTGTCGTTTGTAAACAAGCACATTAATCGGAGCAGGACTAGCGTTCTTCTAACGCTCCAGCATGCATTTGTGATGACCGCATGTGTGCTGGATTTCCTTTTTATCTCTTTAAAGCAGCCAAAAATAAATCCCACTTTAATACATGTATCCTTTATAGATATGGCTTCTAGCATAAAATGTCAGTACTTTACGACCTCATTTGTCAATGGTTCAGTTCCTCAGGAAGTGAATTGATGTTATTCTTCTTTTGTAGTGGAGTTGCTTGCATAAGGTCAGAAGGAGATTTGGTGCAAGAGCAGAATTGGTGGGAAGTGTGAAAGTTCTCAGAATCCAACTGGCTGTGTCAATGGTAATGAAATAAATAAATAAATGAGGTGTGCCCGGGTATGAAATATTTCTTCTGACTGATTGTCTGACAATGTGGTTGTTCCAATGAGAATGGTCTCTGTAGGCTCATGTGTTTGAGTACTTGGCCCTCCATTGGTGGAACTGTTTGGGAAGGATTAAAAGGTGTGGCCTTATTGGAGAAGGTGTGTCACTGGGAGCAGGCTTTGAGGTTCCAAAAGTCTAGAGCCATTATTCTCAGTGTATCTCTTTGCCTTCTACTTGCAGAATGAGATCTGAGCTCTTAACTCTTCTATTTGCCACGCTTTTACTTTGCCATTGTAGACTCAAACCCTCTGAAACCATTAGGCCAATTAAATACTTTCTTTTATAAATTGCACTGATCATACTGTTTTGTCAGAGAAATGAAACATTAACTAAGACAGTGACTACCACAAATCCACACTCAGAACCACAATCTTCTACAAAGACCACCACTACATTCTGCACAGCTTGGTCTTAGAAACCTGATTGGGGCAACAAGAGAATGAAAATAGGACAGACATATACACAGGAAACCTGGGCTGCACTTGCTATGATGGGGTGTGCCTACTATGCAACAACCAGCACTTATAAGCAACACCCTGGAGCCTCAGTACATTTATCTTGTAGCACGGAAGTTAGCTAGTCTCAGAAGAAGGTCCCTATAAGAGCACAGTCCCAGACAGTAGCACCAGAGATGAGAAAACCATGGGGAATGTTTTCTGTCCACTCTGCCAGCATCCGCACACAGAGCAGAGGAAGGAAGGATTTGCCAATTCCCATGGGTCTAGGGAACCAGTGTTCCTCTCAATAATACATATTAACTCAGCTTTCTTCTGTTCTTTTACAGACCATCACAACCTTACACACAAAAACACGTCTGTAGGGAAGTCTTCCTACCATAATATGTCTGATCAAAATATACATTTATAAGGATGTGTAGACAGAAGTTTCTGTCCCACCTGGTCCCTCAACCAAAGAAACATCCTGAGGTTTATATTAATTATAAACTATTTGGCCTATTAGCTCAGAGTTATAATTAACTAGCTCCTACAACTTAACCCATAATTCTTATCTATGTTTAGCCACATGGCTTGGTACTTATCTCAGTAAGGCATTCTCATCTTGCTTCCTCTGCCGCTTGCTGGTGACTGTGTCTCTGCCTTTCCTCTTCCCAGAATTCTTTTAGTCTGGTTACCCTGCCTATACTTCCTGGTTGGCTACTGGCCAATCAGCATTTTATTATACTTATATGAGTGACAAATCTTTACAGTGTACAAGAGCATTACCCAACAACATTATGTCTTCCCATCATCTGTTTGTTTGGTCTCACTCATTAAATCTTGTAGCTCCAAAATGTCTTATGTAATTTTCCTATATTTTTGCCTTAAAATCCTTAAAAGCTTTGTTTTTTCTCAACTTCTTCGGATACTTATGTTTTGCCATGCTTTATGTATTCCCATTGCAATACTATTCTACTCCCAAATAAATGTAACCAATAGTTAAATAATCTCTCCTGTTCAGATCGAGTATGTGCGTTCCGAACCCAAGCCTTTGGGGTAGTAGAGGCAGGATAATCAGGAATTCATGATCAACCTCAACTACATAGCCACCATGGAATACACTGGTGTCTAATGTAGGAGATAGAGGAATGTTTGGGTGGAAGCATCACCCCAGGCCCTGACATCCTTATACCCAAAGAGTCTGAAATGTTTGGGTGGACGCATCACCCCAGTGACTGGCATCCATGTATCCAAAGAGTCTGGAATGTTTGGGTCAAAATTCCATCCCAAGCTCCCTCCCTTGTAAGTTGCCTTAGTCCAGACCCCACCTCCAAGAAAGCCCACCAAACAATGACTCCTCCCCAGAGATGCTCAAGACCACTCCACAGGGTATTTAAATTGTACCCCAGAGAACAAACATGTGGTTTTCCACTCTTCCTTCCCTGTCTCCTCTCTGGGAGTCTGGAAAGCCAGCCAGGAACATTGGTATCCATTAAATCTGGGCTTTGATTAATTTGGTTTGATTTGGATTATTGCATTGGCAGAGAGGTTTATCGGGGTGCAGAAACTTTTCAGGGGAGGTTAGTGATTAAAAGAATTTAATGCTCTTGCCGAGGACTGGAGTTCAGTTTCTAGTACCCAGATGGTAGCTTGCATCTGTCTGTAACTCCAATTCCATGAGATTCAGTGACATTTTCTGGCCTCCATGAGCAATATATTATATATATAATATATTATATAATATATATTATATTATAAATATATATATTTAAATAAATCTTAAAGATTTATTTAATTTCACGTGCTTTTTGCATGTATGTATGCATACCATATATATATATGTAAATAAATCTTTAAGAAAACAAACAAAACTGACAAAGGGAATCTCTTAAAGATTTATTTAATTTCACGTGGTTTTTGCATGTATGTATGCATACCATATACATATATATATATATATATATATGTAAATAAATCTTTAAGAAAACAAACAAAACTGACAAAGGGAATCTCTGAAGCCAGGCATGGTGGTAGATCTGTAAGTCCAGCATCTGAAGGGCTGACCCAAAACTATCTCAATTCCAATGGCATTCTGAGTTACATAGTAAGTTTCTAGGCTAGTCTGAGCTACATAGTAAGAATCTGTCCAGAGTTAAAAGCACTTACTATTATTCCTACAGAGGACCAGAGTATAGTTCCTAGCACTCACATGGTACTTCACAACCATCTGTAACTCCAGTGCCAGGAGATCCTATATGTTCTTCTGGCTTCCTTGGGCATTAAATATACATGCCATTCTTATAGGCAAAGCACTTAAACACATAAAATAAATCTTTAAAAGAAAGAGAGGACAGAAGGAAAAGGGTGAAAGAAAGAAACAGATAAATCATATAAAAAGACTCAGATTGACAGCACAGTTGATGAAAAGTTGGTCTCGAGTATTAATTAATGGATGTCAGGTCATAACATCTCAAAATATGCATGCAGAATATCCTAAAATGGACACCTGGGAACAGTGACTGTTTGTAAGAACCTGCAGGCACAGAAGACTAGAAAAGTTACTGTTTATGAAGGAAATGCACGCTGTTACAAGATATCTTCATTAGAAGAGCCTGGGTCACACCTGGAAGAGAAAGGCAATAAACTCAGGGGAGACTCAGCATCGACCTTTTGCCTTTGCTCTCCCCAACTGCCTCACTTGAACCCAGTCACTCTCCTCGCCCCACCACAGTTTTTGTCTTCTCCGTCCAAGCAGAACCCAAACCTGGTTCCACTCTGCAGCTCCTAATGAAGGGAAACCCTCAATCATTTGGCTGTTTTTCTATCTGCAGGACGTCTATGCATACATACCATGTTTCCTGCTACTCTGTCCTGTTTCGGTTTAGCTCAGAGACTTACCAAAGAACCTAAACAGGTGGGGACATTTCCCCCACAAAGAGCCCTGGACACAAATGAAAACAATTTTGATTACTTGGTAGATAACGAACTGTGTGGTCACCAAGTTTGCTAGAGAGAGGATTAACCACACAAGTGAAAAATTTCTTATTTGTTCCATTGTGAGCAAGTCAGTCTATGGGAGCAAGACGTGTGACTTAGGTAGTTACCTAATTCCTCTGAAACTCAGCTTCCTTCCCTTAAACTGGCAATGAAAATAATGCTTGCTTCTTAAGCCTGAAAGATACCCAACACATAACAGTCATTGTGCATTTATTCAGTAAAACAAACTACTCTTCCACTGGGAACAAAGATCACAACTTGATTTTTCTACACTCGGGTTTTCAGATTTTGTGTAAGTAATGAGTGTTTCTTGCATGGCTGAGTTGTAGACACAAGAAAGCTTCCTTCACTATTGAAGATTCAGGATTTGACTTTTTGAAATAAACTGACAATTGACAATTTAACAGGACAAGGGGTACAAAAGGTGTTGTATCTACAAGAACATGGAAATTGTGTGTGTGTGTGTGTGTGTGTGCGCGTGTGTGTGAAAGAATAAAGTAGCTAAAGCCAAAAATTTTTTGCTACAGAATAAACAACAAAATATGGGCTTCTGATATGTAGGGGGCAGTGTAATCTGTGGGAGGGTGGCTGGAGGAAATGCATAAGGAACAGAGGTTATCTCTCAGGGAACAGTCAGACAGGAGGATGACAGTATAGTATTTGCTGAAGTCATAGGGAAGGGGACTATAGAACTCAATTCCTTCTTGTAGACAGGGGCATTTCTGAATGGGGAAGCGTCAGGAAAAGACTGCAGGGACATTAGTTTCCAGGTTGAAACCTTGCAGGATGCTTTAGTTCAGCGTGATCAGCATGCCACAGTACCAGGTTTGGGTTATGGTTTCCTGAACTTCAATAAAGTCCTTCCTCATCTTGGCTCCAGGTAGAGATATAGAGAAAAACAATTTTTCCTGTGCATTTCATAGTTGTTGAGTAAGATATACTATAACAAAGACAGATTAACAAGAGAAAATAAATGAGAATTCAATAAAAAAAAACTGTGCTTCTTATACATTTGAAAGCATCTACATCTTCCTAGGATATGTGCATAGATGATAACCCAGAGAAATAAGCAAATATCTAGCGCATATTTCAAAGAGATGATTTAAATGTCATGCTTAAATAGTGCTGGTCTCTAAGACAAAAAGAGGATAAGGAAAGCCCACAAATTACCAGAAATCTCTTTGTGATTGTCAAGAGTAGGGAAATCAGAGTCCCCTCTTACGGTTCTTAATCTCATTAACAAAAAACTAAGAACCCAGAATCAAATGGAAGCAGAAGGACAATTTTATTGAAATGTAAAGAAAAGCTCCAAGGCAAGCAAACTGTAAATCTCAGCACCTGCCTGGAGAAGGAGAGAAGGGAAGGAAAAGTCATGACCTTTGTGTTAAGCCACGCACAGGAGAGCTCTAGAGAAAGATAAGGAAGGCTAACACACCCAAGAAAGCATGCTGAGAACTGAGTTAGAAGAAAGCAAAGGAATGATGTGCTCTCCAAGTAGTTCAGAAATGCAGGCAGATGTTCTAAGCTTGACTGCAGCTGTGTAAACTATTGTGTGCTAGGGGATGGAATTCTGAGAAGGAAAAGTACATTATCTCACTTGAGGGGTGATTCTTCTGCCTTCCTAGGAGTGGCTCCATAGCCAGGTTCTCTTACCTACACAACTGGACTGTTAGACCTCCATCCAGGCCTGATTGTACTCTCTGGACCAGAAGGAATTTCCCCTTAATGGATGGGGTACTGCTGCTGTGTTATCAAGATAGCTAGGATAAAGGTTAGCACAATGGTTGAATTCTCACCTTGTGTGTACATGGAAGAATCTGAGTTGATTCCCCAGAGGAAGAAAGAAAGAGGGAGATAGGGAGATGGAGAGGAAAAAGGCAAGAGAGAGGGAGAGGGGAAGAAAAAGGGAATGAGGGAGACAGAAAGTCAGACAGACAGGCAGGAGGGAAAGAAGACAGAGAAGACAGGATAGCCAGTAAAGGCGTGTAGGTTAATCAAAGTTAAAATTTATTGTGCAGACCTAAGCTGATGCTTTCTCTATTGATTAGGATTCTCTGGGGCTTAGGGTGAGCATCTCAGAAGGAGAAAGTCTCACAAATGGAAGCTGCTTTTGTGGATACAGGTTATTCTCACAGTGATAGGGTTAAGGAAGTTTCTGCGTGTGATTGAAGCAAGGTTTGCACCTGATGAAGAGGAGAAAGTCACTGGAGAACTGTTACTGTTTGAATGTGAAATGTCCCCATAGGCTTAATTGTTGAAAGCTTGGTCCCAAGTTGTGGGCACTATTTTGGGAGATGGTAGAAGCTTTCAGAGGCAATGCCTCATTTGAGGAAGTGGGGCACTTCCTGTCTCTCTGTTTCCTAACTGCCATAGAATAAAGTCTGCGTCTCCTCATCCTTTTGCTTTGTTTTGGGACCAAAGCAAAGATGCAGTTGACTCTGCAATCTCTGTAACCATGAAGATGTTCAAACTATGATTCCAATATCAACAAAATAATGTAAAAGAGAGGTCTATATAGAACATGTTTTAATTCTAAAGTAACACTTGTAGAAATCAATGAAAACAGAAATAGAATAATTACACTAAAAACATCATTTCCAACATTCAGATAAGTCCTAAGAACTCACACTTGAATGTAATAAAATAAACAGATCAAAGAAAAGAATGTTCTTGAGAAAAGAACATAAACGGTGATGACAAAGATGTTCCAGGAGAGGCTAACGAGAAACTCTGAAGCAGAAAGCCCCAACTCTGAGACAGACCTGATCAATCATTCCCAATTGCAATGAAAGAAAGGAAGAAAAAAAGAAAGGAGAGAGAGAGAGAGAGAGAGAGAGAGAGAGAGAGAGAGAGAGAGAGAGAGAGAGAGAGAGGGAGGGAGGGAGGGAGGGAGGAAGGAAGGAAGGAAGGAAGGAAGAAAGAAGAAAGAAGGGAAGAGATAAGGAGTCCAAAAGTAACTATTACTATTGATAATAATTCTTAGTTGAGCAGCTACACAGACCTGCCTTCTGATTCAATAGTATCAGATGTGTCCACATTCCTATCATGCAATGCTGAATCAAGGTGGAGGCAGTAGTGAAATAATTAACGAGAGAAGTAAGAAGAGGCTAAGGTGCACGTCTATTCTCTAAAGCTGGCTGACCTATAAGGAAGAGTGGGGCTGGCTTAAGCATCCCTAGTTGTTTTCTTCAAGTTTTTCTGTGATGAATCACTCTGTCTTCATTGACTTGAGTAAGTAGCAGTTAGGGCTATGAATTATACTAAGAGATCTCACACTCCAAGAGACACGGTTCTCACTTTCACCAAAAGGACCCTCAAAGTCCCCTTTACAGTTCCTCCCCTGGTGTCTCCCAATCATCTCTTCTCCAAATGGAAAGTTTCTTGAAGGTATTCTATTCCAATACCATCATTATTGCTCCACTGTGAACAGTTCATATGGCTTTTGCAAAGGACCCAAGCTCAGCTCCCACATCTGAAAGTTCACATCCTCCTGCAACTCCGTCTCCAGGAAGATCTGAAGCTTCTGGTCTCTGAGGACACCTGTACCAGTGTGTGCATACTCACACAGACACACACACACAACCCACACAGACACATACATAGAACCTATGCAGACACATACACACATAACCTACATAGGCATATACACATAATTAAAATAGAATAAATCTCTTTAAAAATAACTAATACCATCACCATCTATTAGAAGGATCAAGAAGAGGATGTTTATCATTCTGGTCCTAAAATCTGTCTGGACTAAAAAGCAGGGCATGGAAACATGCTTTAGAGATGACAGCACATCACCAGGTACCCTGAACTTTACATTTTCCCTCATTATTTTATAAGACTTTGGGGGTTGTCTCCCTCAGGATGGAGTGAGTATATTTTATACATGAAAAGAAGCATAGACCAAATATTATGTTCCATGGAATAACTGTAGAAGACATTAGGCTATGTTCTCTGTCCTTCTCCTTCCAGGAAAGCAGCAGGGTTGGATTTCTCTCCTCCATGTCACTGGCTTAAGCCAGTAAAATGAGAATGGAGGTGCCATATGTTTCTTCCATGCGGGGGCTTTAAGAGCCAGGATACAGTTTCTGTGGATTCCTCCCTTTCTCCATGTATTCTTTTGCCTTGGTGATTATGAAAGCAAGTGCTGCAAAGGAACATCTGCCAACCCTTGCCCCTAGAGGACAGCTGTGAGCAGAGGCCCTGCAAACCACAAGGACGTGCAGTCGGCAAAAGACAGGAAGATGTCCAGTGTTAAATACCACTGAGATTCGAGGGGTGTTGCTACAGCCGAATATGTGCGGCTTCCTGCAAAGACGGAAACGAGCAGGGAGATGTTGCCCACCTCTTGGTCTTAGTGGACAGGTCATCTTTTTCCCTTTCAGATATAAAGACTTTTCATTCTCATTCACCCCAGTATGAAAATTTATATAGTTTGTCTTGTGAAACAGTATCCACTAACTTCTCCCTCCTCTCCCTCTTCCTTCCCTCTCTCCATCCCTCTTGCTGATGCTGTTGTTGTTGTTTAAGACAGGGTCTTACTTCTTGCCCCAGGCAGGCTTTGACCTCCCAGCAATTTTCTTGCTTCATCGTCTTCATAGACATATAGGCATTTTCAACAGGATGCCATAGTGTGTGTGTGTCTTGTTCCAGAATTTCTAAGTCAATTTTCAGCTTCCTTCCACATTTAACTAAAGAAATCATCCTTGGGGACTTTCTAATCTGAAGACACTGCTGATATTTCCTGTGTGAGAGCCCTCAGCAGCCTAGCAAAGAAATGTGGCCACATAGTGTGGGAAATCACTTATTTCTCCGGTGTATTTTGCTAAAGGGTGTTTTCTTCCTTTTCCTCTCAGAAAGGCTGAGCTGAATGTGTGCCAGCCTAGCATTGCCTACTTAAACAGATGGGTGAAGATGGTGATAAGAAATATATACCTCCAAAGAGTGTTGTTGCTGTTTAACAAATTATCTTAAAACTTAGAGACTTAGACATGAACTATTTATATTTCTTATGGATATCTACATATGAAGTGGGTCATCTTCTTTATGTGAGCTAAATTCAGCTGCTCTTGCTTAGATTGCTCGATGTGGTCAGTCGGCTAAAGCACTACAGGACAGTGATTCAGACTTGTTTCATTAGGCTATAGCTTCCTTTTCCATTAAACCATGTCAGTTTCTTTTTTTTTTTTTTTTTTTTTTCGAGACAGGGTTTCCCTGTAGTTTCTAGAGCCTGTCCTGGAACTAGCTCTTGTAGACCAGGCTGGCCTCGAACTCACAGATCCGCCTGCCTCTGCCACCACTGCCCGGCTGTCAGTTTATTTTTAAGACAATAGCAAGAGCCCAAGAGAAGAGGCAGGATCATCAAGTACCTTTCAAACCTTAAATGTGTCAAGTTCTTACTATTTTACCGGCTGTGGAATATTCCTTTACACTATGTAAATATATGTTACTGTAATGATTTAATAAAGAAGCTGACTGACCTATAGCTAGGCATAAGGCTAGGTTGAGAGAACCAGACTAGGAGAATTCTGGGAAAAAGAATGAAGAGGAGTCTGAGGAGACTCAAGGAGACATGAAGAGAAGCAAGACCTGTACAGAAAAGAAGTACTGCCACATGGCAGAGTGTAAATAAGAAATATATGTTAATTTAAAATGTAAGAGCTAGTGTAGTAACAAGCCTGCTCTATTTGCCAAACATTTATAATTAATAAATTAGTCCCTGTGTGGTTATTTGGGGAGTGGTTGGTGGCACAGGAAGGTCCACATATAATCAGCCAAAGAAACTCATCAGTGATGAGGTTACCAAAGAGCATGAATACAGGTGGCAGGGTGCACTGGACATAGACATAGAAACAATATAACACTTTAGCTAAGTGCATGGGGCAAGCTTGGTTTACATTAAAGAAACAAGCAAACAAGACCACCTCTGTCAACCTGTAGTCTTTGATCATCTTGAAATCTGCTTGAAGGTATGTTTCTGGCCCATCTACATGGTTGTCCAATAAGAAGATTGTTTTCACCTTATCTATTAGAACTGATGATTTTTCATTTTGATATATTAACATATCAAAAGACCTAAATCCCTTCCCCATCATTTCATTACTCTTGTAGCCAAAGCTATTTTCTGCTCTATCTGAACACACCAGGTTGAGTTTTTCACAAAACTAAAATAGTCACCTTTATTCCATATTTTAGAATATCAGTCATAATTCATAATTTACATGTTCCATTTTTGTCAAGTAGATATTGTTAAATAGTCTTTAGAAATCTTAGATATTCACTTGTTTTCTTTAAGTTTTTATTTTGCTCCTAATTTGTTAGATAATAAAGATTCTACAGAAGTATCAGAATTCATTGTTGACAGAGGCTGTTCAGACTCAAAATAATCACACAGAAACTGTATTATTCAAATCACTGTTTTGCCAATCACTTAAGCATATGCTAGCTAGCTCTATGTCTTAAATTAACCCATTTCTGTTCATCTGTTTATTGTCACATGGCTATGGCTTACTGAGTAAAGTTCTGTCTGGCATCTGTCTCCAGCAGGGCTACACGGTTTCCTCCTGACTCTGCCTACTTTCTTCCAGCACTCACTTTAGTTCTCCCTGCCTCACTCTATTCTGCCCTATCACAGGCCAAAGCAGCTTCTTTATTCATTAACCAATGAAAGCAACACATATACAGAAGGACTTTCCATACCAATTCCTTATTTTTCTTGTCTCTTTTTTTTTTTAAGGAGAGAAGGTGTGGTCGTGTGAATAAGAATGCCCCGTATGCCTGTATGTGAACATTTAATCGCAAAGAAGTGACATCTCTCATATCAAGATGTAACTTTTAACTCCTTCCCCAGCACCATGTCTGCCTGACTCCATGTTCCCTGCTGTCATGGTCCCTGCCATGATGATAATGGACTAAGTCCCTCAAACTCTTAAATGCTTTCCTTCATAAGAGTTGACTTGGTCATGGTGTAGGAGGTTCTTCTGTTCATGTGTTGCTTTCATGGGTTAATGAATAAAGAAACTGCCTTGGCCCTTTGATAGGGCAGAACTTAGGTGGGTGGGGAAAATAGAACTGAGTGCTGGGAGAAAGAAGGCAGAGTCAGAGAGAAGCCTTGGATGCTCCACCAGAGATGGACGCTGGTTAGAATCTTCAGTAAGCCACTGCCACGTGGCGATACACAGATTAATGGAGATGGATTAAACTAGTATATAAGTTAGTCAATAAGAAGTTAGAGCTAATGGCCAAGCAGTGTTTTAATTAATACAGTTTCTGTGTAGTTATTTCAGGTGTAAGCTAGCTGGGACAAACAAGTGGCCCTGTCCCTTGCAACAGACATAGTCTCATTCTGAGGATTCTCAGAGGCAGGATCTCAATTTCAGACTGAGGTTGCAGTAAGAGCCAGTGGGTGGTTGTTTTGCTTTTCTGACCTTCAGGTTGAACCCCAATTTCTATCTCTGGGCTTTTATTATCCGTGCTACCAGTAGGGCTGTTTTATTCTCTGATCTTCAGGCAAGCTTCATTTATTAAAATACAAATGAAATATTACTACAGTTCTTTCCCTACTATTGCTTAATGAGAGTTATGAACTTGCTTACTCTAAAGACAATGTTTTTCACCCTGTTTTCCATGAGTTCATCCTATAGAAAATGCAGGTGCTCACTGCAAGTGGATTTAACTTCTGCAAGTATATTTATAGTTTAGAAAATTCTTTGTACTCCTTTTATAGTAAAAGATTGTCTCATAGTAATATTTTGTTGGTATTTTTAGCAAATGAAGTTTGTCTGAAGATCAGAGTACAGAGCTAAGTCACTAGAGGCCAGGCAGTAGTGGCACACACCTTTAATCCCAGTACTTGGGAGTCCCATGCCTTTAATCCCCACACTATTCCTGTCCTGGAGACAGGAAGGGATATAACTGGGCTGAGAGAGGAATATAAGGCAGTAGGAGACAAGGACTCAGATGCAGTCTAAGGATGCAGTCTAAGGATCAACCCTTCAGCCTGAGGATTCGGTAGAGGTAAAAGGCTGGCTGCACTGCTTCTCTGACCTCTCAGCTTTCACTCTCTAATATCTGACTTCAGTTTTATTTTTTTTAGACCAATTAGAATTTTTGCTATGTTTTCTGTTACTTCTTAACAGGCTCTTTCTTGCTTTATTTAATTTTATTTGTGAAAAACAAGGGACAAGCCGGGCGGTGGTGGCGCACGCCTTTAATCCCAGCACTCGGGAGGCAGAGGCAGGCGGATCTCTGAGTTCGAGGCCAGCCTGGTCTACATGAGCTAGCTCCAGGACAGGCTCTAGAAACTACAGGGAAACCCTGTCTCGAAAAACCAAAAAAAAAAAAAAAAAAACAAGGGACAAAACTAGACTTTGAAATTTTCTCATGACACTTTGCATTTTATGAACACGCTTTACGATATTTTTGCCCCTTTCTTAAATCTGTGCAAATGTCTCAGCTAGTGGATAAAAGAATAGACACTTGAAGCCGGGCGGTGGTGGCGCACGCCTTTAATCCCAGCACTCGGGAGGCAGAGGCAGGCGGATCTCTGTGAGTTCGAGACCAGCCTGGTCTACAAGAGCTAGTTCCAGGACAGGCTCCAAAGCTACAGAGAAACCCTGTCTCGAAAAACCAAAAAAAAAAAAAGAATAGACACTTGAACTCAGTTTTTCTAAGCAAGTCCACTAAGCTTCTCACCACTGCTTGAAAAATAATAACAGTCTTTCTCATGCTTCCAGCATGGATGATTCTTAAAAGGATTCCACCTGCATAGCTGAATTCAACCCTAGAAGTACAATGATGAATTAGGCAGAAGAAGACATTGAAACTCCATTTTGCAGATATAGTAATCAAAGCCGGGGCAATGGAAGTGGAAGGGTTAAATAGTCGACCTAAAATCCAAAGGTGTCAAGTAGCAAAGTCAAAGGAAGAATATACAGTTTGGATCTCCATGGGCACATCATATTCTGCTCTGCAACCTATCAGCTGCTTCTCATTCAAGTTCTCTGTTCAAGTAATTGTATGTGTGTGTGGGGTGTGTGTGTGTGTGTGTGTGTGTGTGTGTGTGTGTGCTTAAAAGGAAATGCTTACCACTATCTATTATTTAGTTGTGTGGTATTTTTAAATTACCCTATAAGAAGGTTAAAGGATCTTCTTTGTTCAGTTCTCTTTAGCCTACAGTGTTTGGCTAGGTAAAAGAGCCTTGCGAATTATTAAGGTGAACTAGCCAGTTTAAAAAAAAATTAAAGAAAGAAAACTTAGCTCTGCCAAGGTTCTGAAGGTTCTGTGTTGTGCAACAAAGCCACTGGCTGGGAAACAGTGACACCGGTCCAGCGCCTTGTGCCAGATACTACATTTACTCAGGGTCATTTGGGCAAAAGTAGAGAAAAATATTAAAGCAATGTTTATGTAGCAGGTATGCAATATCCATCACATTATGTACATTAGCGATAAGGGCAAGGATTGAGTTGTTTGGAAGAAAAGTCACATTTTCTCTTAGGGAGTGGAAAATTACCAGTATGTAGGATTGCTGGTGCTTTCTCCTTAAATTATTTTTTAGATCTACTCATTTTATTTTATGATGTGTGAGTGTTTTACCTGCATGTATTTATGACCTTGGAGGTCAAAGGAAGGTATTAGATCCCTTAGTACTAGAATTACCATAGTTGGGAACCACAATATCGGTGCTGGGAATCAAAGCTGGGCTTTCTGTAAGAACAAGTGCTCCTAACCACAAACCATCTCCCCAGCCCTGTCTGAGCTTCCTGAACTTTAGAATTAAATGTTTCGCTTATATAGCTTCTTTCATAATCACTATGACATTTTAAAAAATATACATGTAAATGTTTTCTGTGGGTTGAGTAATAGTTCAATGGTACAGCAAGCAGGTAACTAGTGTGAGTGAGGGATTTTGTACCTAGTTTTTCAAAAAAGATGAAAAAAAGGTTTCTGGAAATTACCTGAAAGACTAAGAAACATGATAAGGAACTATAACTTAGACATTATTCAGCCTATTATTTACAGGAAATAAAAGAGTAAAGTGTATTAACAATGTTCAAATATGTTCACTACTTACCTGAGGCAGGCAGCTCTCAGATTCCACCTTCCTTCTGGGAGTAACACTAAGGAACTCTGCAAATTTACAACAATAAGTGAGTATGGCTGGAGTTTATAACTACAATGTATCTTCTGGAGATGTAGCCCAGTATGTGTAAGGTGTTAGGTTCAGTCCCTGGTACAGGAAGAAAAGACTCCTTGAACAGCAATACATCCTAAACTGTAACTTTGCCAGTAAATTCAAATGGAAGGCTGTTTTTAGCCCCAAAGGCTGTGTTCCTTGGAGCCAACTTAGATATCTTAAAAGCTCTATGTTTGTTCCATCCTAGTGAAGAGTTTTCCTGTCAGTGTTTGCTTAGCTGCTACTTAGTTGGAGTCTAAAGTTGTCTTGTGATCTCTTGCTCCCAGTTCCTCCCTCCGATACTTTATTTCCCATTCTTCAAGAGGAAAGGCTCTAAATGATCACCAGCCCCCATCTTATCTACAAAACCCTAAGTAATACAGAGTGCATCTAAAAGTAGTAGTCCAGTTACTCCAAATGTATTCTTTACTGGCCTCATTCTCTGAAGGAACCATTCAGCTCTCATAAAAGTAACCACAGGATGTCTTTCCTTGATGGAAACAGTCTTTTAACACTGTCCTTGAAATTGGGCAAGTGGGGCTAGCTCACTGTCTACATCATTGCCCTAGACAGTAATCTCTGATTCTCAAGGAGAGATGATGCCGATTTTACAAATAGAGAAAGAGGGGTCCACAGAGCCCAAAGTAGAAAATGAAATGCATGCCCAAACCAGCATCCACAGCTTTAGCAATCTGACTACATCCAGTCTCCCAAATACTGGAATTACAGATGGTGCCTCCATTGTGGGTTTGTGCCTTGCCCCCACCTGCAGGGCAGCAGCGGCAAGAACCAACATTACCAGGTGCATTTCCGCTGTTGTCATGAGTTGTGTACACAACACTCACCTGCTTTATAGTCCCAGCCACCCTAGATGGTTCTCTCAGTATTGTTTGTTCTCTCTGCCTCCCAGCCTCTGTCTGTCTGTCTGTCTGTCTCTATCCCCACTCTGAGTTGTCCTCTCACCATAAACCTCTTGCATTAGATCTGTTGTGTGGTGTGATCTCTTAGAGGCACAGCTAGGGCAGGCTGCCAAAGGTATCTTTTCTGTTGGTTTATCCTAACAGTCACCACAGTGGCTCATCCTCTCTCCAAAGAAAAGCCTGTAGTCTGGATCCACTACTGCACAGGTGCTCTGTGTGAGAAACAGAGGAAAATTGCTTTTGTTCAGGGATGAATTATACCCTCTCTTGTACCACATGTTAGAGCTCCAACTTCCAGTTACTCCAAAATATGACTTTTTGGAGAAAAGGTCTTCAAAGAAGTTTTCAGTCTCAAAATGATACCATTAGGATGCAGTCTAACCTAATGAGAAGAGGTTAAAGATCCCAGAACACGCAGGTATGGAGAAAACATCATGCCAAGACACAGTGAGAAAACAGCCATCTGTAAGCCAAGTGACATCCTTGGAGCAAGCCACTTTCATCTTGGACATAGGACCTCCAGGTTGTGAGGATAAGTTTCTATTATTTAAACCACCCAGTTTGTGGTGTTTTGCTATGACAGCTTGTGTGAATCCGACTTCTTGCCACAGTGACAAACACTTAAGGAAAATAGTTGGAATGAAGATACACTTCCTGTGACTCATTGTTTCAGACATTTTGCTTCATCGTGGCAAGGGCAGCCTGGTAGAGCAGGTTATCTCACACCATGGCAGCCCGGCAGAGAGAAGGTGACTCCACTAGCTTGGTCCTCAGCGTGTAGGATGCCTCTGACTTCTTTCCGAGTAGACAAGTCACCCCTTTCTAATTCTCTCTAGGAATTCTGTCAAAGGCATCCCAGGGCAGTGCTTTGTTAATCTCTTGGGTGCATCTTAATATGACATCTTAAAGTCAGCGCAATCAAGATCATCCATCACAGAGTTTCTATTCGCTTTCTAAAGTCATAGTAAATGTGCTGTTCTTCTACATACACATACGTGCTGTTATCTCTTCATTACATTTAAATGAAATCTATTGTTTTCTAAACTTGAAATCTGAATGCACGGCACACACAAAAAAGGGGGGGGGCAAACATTCTCCCTCTTCTCTGCTCCCTCATCTCTCTCTCTTTCCACCCAACCCCACTGATGTTATGTATCACACTGTAATCCTAACCAACCCAGAACGCTCAGGCTGGCCTTGAACTTGCAGTTATTCTCCAGGCTCAGCCTCCCAAGTGCTAGGACTACAAGTAGTGCCATGAGCTCTAATTTCTATTACTAGCCACAGCTGACCAATTCCTATTAAAACCTTCATGTGCTTTCCTGAAAGACACCAGACCTCTCCCTCATCACTGGAAGGGCTTGGAGATAGAGCTACACAGTAAAGAGGACAATAACGTCTGACACGTACACCCTGGACACCCCTGGTCTGGGAGAGATCAGGAGCCACACGCCACAGCTCTGGGTTAACTCCTTGTGTGCTGCAGTGAGGAGAGGAAGGGGAGCTTAGCTCATATGCGTGTGGGAGAATTGGACACACTTTATTAGCTCGATACTTCAAAGTACAGAGGGAGAGTCAAGGACACAAATCAGAAAGACTGGAAATACAATTCTTAAAGCATTTCCTAAAGGATGTTTTAGACATGCACATGGAAAGAGATGACTTAATAGGCTGACCTGTCCTGAGTCTATCAGCTTCAACAGTGTCCTAGCAAGGCTAGTCTCACCTCACCGAACATCACCACACAGCCACGGCTACCCCTTCCTATGCCATCCACATGATCCTATGGCAGCTCTAAGTGTCCTCGCAAGGCTAGTCTCACCTCACCGAACATCACCACACAGCCACAGCTACCCCTTCCTATGCCATCCACATGATCCTATGGCAGCTCTAAGTGTCCTCGCAAGGCTAGTCTCACCTCACTGAACATCACCACACAGCCACAGCTACCCCTTCCTATGCCATCCACATGATCCTATGGCAGCTCTAAGCCAAGCCTGGAACATATTAAATATGTACTAAATATATTTATAATATGATACAAATTAATTAAAACAATATAACTTGGCTATTGCATTATATGTATTAGTTTTTTTTGTTTGTTTGTTGTTTTTTTTTTTTTGTAGCTATGAGTAAGGCCTTAAAGGACAAAAGATACTTTTGGAGGCTCATGGAGCCAGCTAGTTGACGGCATGGTTTGTGGGCCATGGTAAGGCAGGACTAGCTAAGGGGCTCACCACAAATGGCCAAGAAGCAGGGAGACAAGGAGAGGCAAAGCAGTTCTTCAAAGGCACATTCCCGACAACCTAGGAGCTTAGCTAGACACTACCCCTAACTACTCAGATTGAGTCTTCAACACATGAGCCTCTTAGAGAAATATTATATTTCAAACACAATGTATACTAAATATAAAAGTATATATAAAACTATATACAGGTACAGTGGTAAGAACTTTTTGTTCACTACCAAAATCCCTCTTCGTAACTAAAAAATCAACAGTAATTCTTATTCTCGCAAATCACAGTGTTCAAAACTTTCTTAACACCTTAAACTGATTTATGTAGCTGTGTCCTGGCTGGTTTTATTTGTCAGCTTGAGGCCTCCAATAACATTGGGGTTATTCCCAATACTACAGGCCCTGGGGTTATTCCCCAATACTACAGGTCCTTGGGTTATTCCCCAATACTACAGGCCCTGGGGTTATTCCCAGAACTACAAAGGAAAACCACAGTAAACAAAAGCACACATTTAATTTAGTTTTGAGTTGCAGGAGTACTCAGTATTACAGGTCACTTCAAGAGCCAAACATTTTAGCAAAGTCTCAAGAATCAATGAAGCCAATGAACTGGTTTATCATAAGACAGTCCTAGTCTCAGAAGCTTCTACTCTGCTTTACCTGGGAGATGTGTTTATTGTCAGTTAGTGCATGAGCAGATTTCTTCTCTTACTTGTCTTGAAATAACTGATGCACCCAATGACTTTTCATGAGGGTGGTAAATTTTTATTTTCTCAAGTCTACACAGAAGTCAACCTGGACAACTATCCCTCCCTGACTCTACTCATTCATGAAAATCTTCAAGGGGGTGGGGGGGAAGGTCACCCTAGAGTCATTAAACTTGGATGAAACCAGTCATCATTTAGCTTTCTGGAGAAATGAGAAGTGCGGCCCCTTCCCTACTCACTCACCAGTGCAAGTGAGCTGATTGTAAGGAAACATATTAGGAGTCACAGCACGTCACTCTTCCACACACAAATGCCTTGTTCAACAGCTGCCAATAGCTAGGTTCCCTCAATATCAGTGTAGACTAGCTCCTGCATGCTAGGTCAAAAAGGCAGGAGGTGCTGGAGAAGAAAGGCAGAGACGAAAAATTAGTCCTTGGGCTAGCAAGATGGTTCAGCAGTTGAACACGATCATTGAGGAGCCTGAAGATCCAGGTTCAATCCCTGGGGCCCACCATGTGGGTACTGGGAACCAAACCAAGATCCTCTTCAAGAGCAGCAAGTGTTGACTGCTGAGCCAGCTCTCAGGCCCCTGCAATGGTCAATTAAATCCTTGGTGTAGAAGCTACACCTGCAAAGCACCACTGTACTGTGCTCAATAATGCAGGACTGGAGGATTTGAGAAAGAACTGGAGAAAAGGGAAGTAGATACCTAACCCACTTTAAAAAGAAATTCTCAGATAATATAAATAAACATAAATATATTTTTAATTAAAGGGCACCTGAAATAAAATTTGCTAGATCGTACATTTTTCTTAACCCTATTTAGACCAACGTTTTTCTTGGTGTCAGATATAATATGATCTAAAGATGAGGGAAACATGCATCCATCTAAACATATAAACTATAACTGGCATGGTGACACATGCCTGTAATCTCAGCATTTTACATTGACTTATTTGTCTCATGTGTAGGTACATATGATTGCCAATGTACGCAAGTATAGATCAAGGTGAGTGCAGGGGAGCTGGTTCTTTCCTTCCACTGTTTAGGGTCCAGGCATCAAACTTCAGACTGTCAGTCTGGCAGGAAGCACCCTTTGAGCCAATATTTAATGGCTCCTAAATGTCAATTTTAAAACAAACAGCAAAATGATCTCATGGTTTCCTAAAATTTTTAGAAGATTTTTTTTCCTCAATGGAACTATATTATACAAAAGCAAATCTGTAAAATCTGGGATCCTTTCCTCTATACCCCATCTTCATGATCAACTTAGTGGATTCCCAACCACTCTGTGAAGAACCATTGCAAAACAGACCCCTGTAGGCAGAGTTTTTCATCCCACCAGCCTGGTCCCAGATAACCGCACAGAGACTTATTATTAATTATAAATCCTCAGTCGATAGCTTAGGCTTGTTATTAGCTAGCTATTACTGCTTAAATTAACCCATTTTTCTTATTTATGCTCTACCATGTGGCAGTTTCTTTTTTCAGCATGGCATATTCATCTCCTGTTTCCTCTCTCCATCTTGCTGGAGACTCTGCCCTCCTTCTTGCCAGGGTTCTCTTTGTTTGGCTCTCCCACGTAACCTCTTCCTGCCTAGCTATTGACCAGTAAGCTCTTTATTAACAATGAGAGCAACACACCTTCACAGTGTACAAAAGGATTATTCCACAGCAGACTCCTCCATCAGATCTGTCATCTAGAAAAATATGGATATAAAATTAAATTAATCACTTAGGGAAATGCAAAAAAAATCCTCCTTTTAAGAAATTTAAAATTTATCACGTGAACAGACAAAATTGAAGACAAACAAATAATTAGAAAGTTGTTATGTGTACATAAAAGCAGCTTGAAAGTGTGTTATTTCATCTCTTTAATCTTTAACCTGCAATGCAGAATTATTTCATGAGTAGGGTTACATAAACACAAGCCCATACCGCAAGGTTTAAGAAGCAAAGGGTATGACCTATCTCCATCCAGTAATATTTCCTCACATCCCGCTTTGGTGCAGTTATCTGTGAGACCTCTGGGCCCTAACTTAACTCGTGTGTGTAAATATTTTCCAGATGAGAGATGAAAGAACTCAGGAATACAGTGTGCTCAGTATCAAATCAGCCTTGACCATGACAACTCACATCCCACCTTCCAGAGCCTGGTTCCCCGTGACCCAAGAACTCAGCCAGAGGGAACACGGCTTACCTCTGCCTTAATCCAGTCCGAGACCTTAGCAGTAGAACCCAATAATCTTTTTCTGCTGAGTCCATCTCTCCCTCCCAAACACCCTCCTACTCTCTTCCATCTTTCCACGGCCTTGACATGCCATGCCAGAGCTCCAGCAGCTATGGCTGAATCACTTCTGTTTGAGGAGGCTTCTCTCTGACATTCACTGACAATGACCCACCCCTTCTTCTTAGAGAGTTGCAGGATTTGAAAATGAGCTGCTGATGGTAACTTGTTTAAGGTGATGTGAATGGTTGATTTAAGCGAGCTGAGAGCTGGCTTTCTACCTGTATATTTCTATCTGTTTTAGCATTCCCTCACAAAGACAAATACTTAAGAGGAGGGTGTTCTCAGGTAAGGAAAACTGTTTTTGTCCTACCCGATACGTAGCATCTCACCTCTTCTTCATTCTCCACCCCTTTCCTCCCAGTCTGGCCTTTTGTTGAAGCATGTTTCTTTCCTACACTAAGTCCACTCCCTGAAAACTACCATAAAAATGATTCTTCCCAAAGTTCATAGAGCCGCGTGTATTATTTAGTATCTGACTGGTGCCCACCTAAAGAAAAAAGCTAATGGGAGAGCCAAGTAACCATGGAGAAGCTCCACACCACACACTTTTAAGACACAGCATTGATTATTGTCACAGAATACAGTGAAGATTTGGAAGGTTTAGTATGAGCATTTATTAATCAAGAATATCTACAGATCATAGCTGATTCATGAAGGTTAACATTCCAGAAAGAAAATGTACAATTCATTGAATTCTAAGAATCCTTGACTCTGATCTATATCATGATAAATTTTATTACCTGTGCAATGTCCAAGTATCTGTACTATATGAGGATATAGGCTATAATAATCTAACAGAGGATTTTCTTTAAAATGCAATGACCCAATGTCAATATTCTCACCAGCCTTTTTGTTACTGACTTGTGTAAACCTGATGGACAGGTAGCCACATTAAACATTAGATCCAGTTACTGAACCAGTGAGACAGTTCAGTAGCTAAGGGTTCTTACCACCAAGCCTGAACACCTGATTTCAATTCCTGAAATAAATGAATGGTGAAAAGCATCTAGTTATCAAGAATTGGTGGTATAAAACTTATCTTTAATAAAAATAATTTCAATAAGACAGCAATTATTATATTTAGAACTGGACATGATGACCCCATACCTGTAATCCCAACACTTAGGTGGCTGATACCAGCAGGGTCTATATGGTGAGACAGTAGCCAAAAAGAAGAAGTGGGAGGAAAGTATTTGGTGCATTTTAAGTTCTATGTTATGATATGGGAAAGGAAAAATTCACTTAAAGGTATTACAACTATCAAGCCCTACTCCAGTATTACTACATAATTTTAGGGAAATTTTTACATACTACATTAACACTCTCTGCCAAGTCAGAGTGAAACTTGTGTAAAAGCAGTATGTAAAAGACAAACAAAATTCATAATTTCCTTTCCTGTTATTTCATCCTCCCAAACTGTCTATCTAACTGTTCCAGTACAGCCAGCAGAGGGAGCGCAACCATTGTTGTTTTGAATGTGTTCCTTAGAAAAGGAACCTTCTTTTCCCCTGGATTTTCAGGTCTTCTGCCATGATTGGCAAAACTCATAAATTACAAATATTACTTGCCACTGATAAATCGTCTCAAAAGTTATTTCTATTAAACCCGTGTTAAAACATTCTTTTTTTTTTTTTTTTTTTTTTTTTTTTCGAGACAGAGTTTCTCTGTGGCTTTGGAGCCTGTCCTGGAACTAGCTCTTGTAGACCAGGCTGGTCTCGAACTCACAGAGATCCATCTGCCTCTGCCTCCCGAGTGCTGGGATTAAAGGCGTGCGCCACCACCGCCCGGCTCTTTTTTTTTCTTATTTTTGTTTTTTGTTTTGTTTTGTTTTGTGAGACAGAGTTTCTCTGGGTAGCTTTGGAGCCTGTCCTGGGACTCACTCCATAGACGAGGCTGGCCTATCTTCTAAATGATGGGATTAAAGGTGTGCACCACCACCACCCAGTGAAACATTATTCTTTATTAGTGTTTCAGTTATGAAAGTAATGCATATCTGATACAAAAGTGAAACAAACCCAAAAAGAATGCTTAAAAAGTTAATAATCAGTCTTCCTTTCTGATCTACATTATAAGCAGGCTGGTATGTGTCTTATACCTTCTTATAAAATGTATATGTGTACGTGAATGTACACCCTATGTAGAAGTGTTTGTTTCCTATCCAAAACTGTAGAGTACCTTCAGGAGGAAAACAAAATCAGCACAAAGTAGGGCGTATAGTACTTGCATGTTCAGCGGTCAAGATCACAACACTAAGTGATAATGCTGCTTTCCATGTGGAAACTGTGAGCATATACAATGCGCGTGGGACGCAGAAGAACAAACATGGAAGGCAAATACGCAAGCCCCTTCTCGAGATGCGATGAAGAATAATAGGTGAGTTTATTTCTGAGTTACAATTGATGCTGCTAATATCTTCATAACATAAAATGGCAGCTTAAACAACCACTTAAAGTTTTTTTTAAGTGAAGTCAAAATACATTCTAGGAATTTTGGAATATTTTATAAATTCTGATCCCACTGAATGGTAAACTGTTTCTGCTCACAGGTACACAGAACATATATGTTCATTATTTAACTGAATGACAAAAAAAGATGTAGCTACAGACATGACACTTTCCCCTGTGCTATAGGAAGACTCCTTGGATTTCCGTATGGATTCCAGTTCTTACCCCATACCATCCCTTTGCAAAGAGTTCCCTTTACATATGTGGTCCTGGACACAAAGACACATGAGAGCCCAAAGTCTCATCTAGCCAACTGCTACCTCTGTAGGTCTTTTCTGAGCCCAGTGAACTTGCTGAAGCCAACACACCCTTTTCCGTGATTTTCCATGCAGTCCCAGCACTCCGTTGTCCTCCCTGTTTGTCTTGGGCCCTACTAGAAATGTTCTTCACCACTGTCAGCTGCGATGAACTTTGATCCCAAGGCAGAGTGCTAAGGAAAAAGAAGGAACTGCTTCGGGAAAGGGATGGAGGAAGGGACAAAAATAAATAATGAGGGGAAACTTACACGGGTAACAGAAGAAGGATCTTACTGGATTACAATGTGTGATTTCTGGGGAGGAGAAGGATGTGGTTAGTGAGCTGTGGCTTCCTTCCCAGCTCCTAGGAACAGGGAAAGATTATCTGTCTGATTTGTGTTTTGTTATATTTTCTTTGCTGAAGGCTTTCAATTTGCAGGAAAATCTTCTAGTAACTACACTTTGTAATAAAGTAAGAGAGCACACATAGCACCATGGCCATCATTCCTCATGATGGAAACCAAGGGCTATGAGGTCAAAAGCCTAGCTCAAAGTCACAGGAAAGGCAGTTGCAAAAGGAAGGTTCTTGACTCTATGTCATCCACAAAATCAACACAAGCAGTCTAGATTTGCTCTCTTTTCCCTTCTCCCAGGCAGAGTGGCAAAGTCAGATACTGAGTGTAAATGACAGCACAGCCATTCTCCCGGCAAGCTATGGGAGTGGCAGCAGATCAAGAGGCCAGAGAGCAAGTCTGCACAGAGTTCTTCCCGTCTACCTCCCTATCTCACCCTGAAGTGCAGTCAGGAGTCCGGAGATCCCCAGAAGCAGCACTGCTGAGGCTGTGGCAGGGTACCAGCATCTTTGAAGTTCACTGAACCAGCCACTCTCTGAGCATCTTTTAGCAAAGGAAAGGCTAGGACTCAACAGGACGGCGGGCGTGAGTCATCTGCACAGCTGAGTACTGACATTTCAGAGTATTTTAAGTGATAATTCACAGAAAAGTCACACCATTATTTATAAACTCTGTTTATAAGCCACACAAATGTTCAAGGAAGCCTTTCCGACACCGGTCTGAGTTCAGTCAATCTAGTTCTCTGAAACATGTTAATACAGTTCTCAAGGAATGCCAGCGAGTCACGTACATCTGAAACGGCCCATGTTGAAAGGCAGGGAAAGTTATATCCAAACAGGTTGAGTATGAAAATGGGCCATATAAGGAAGAACTATGTATATGGGAATCACACCCACTGCTGAACTCACTCTTGCAGCAGCCAAGACGGTGGAAGGCGGAAATGTACAAAGTGCACTGATCCAAGTGTGGACCACAAGCTTGGATTGATTTGTGTGACCCTAGCTGGGTTCTTCATCGTTCATACAGCAACCATGGAGCCTGTGGTGGCATGGTTCTACTGCGAGCCGACTTTCACCTTCTTCCTGGAGACAAATGTCTCATCACAAGTATCTAATTACCAATAGACAATCTCTAACAAAATCAGGAATGAAAAGAAATGTATCAGTAATAAGACAATAAACCCCTCAAATCCATCATTTCTCATCTGCTACTAAGTAGTGAACAGCAATATTTTTAAAACGACTTTAGTGATCAAAATTTGTTGTTCAATGGGATGTATTTTATAAATTAAAATTTATAAAAATGTTGAGATTAACTATTTATGTTTAAATTGATTGAAAATCAGAGACATACTAAAATATGTTTCTTTCTTAACTCTTAGTGTACATGTTATGAAAAATCTAATTCCTAAAAAGGTATACTGTGATTTCTTGGAAAATGTTTTGTTATATTTTAAAAAATTCTAGAATGACTTCTATTATATTTTTCATTAAGGATAGAACCTGTTCTCACTATAGGCCTTTATAAAACAAAGAAACATCATCACAGAAGAGAACAGTCTTATATCTTGTGTTCCCTACAGATGTTTTACCATTGGCGAAGAACTCCGAGGCTGTCCGATCTTAGCTGGAGAGCAAACGCATCTAAGGCTGTGCAAAGAGCGCACCAGAGAAGTTGCAAACCGCTCTTTCTGAAGAGAGCAGAGAGCCTTCATGGTGGCAAATGCCCTAGATTGGAGTTCCGAAATCAGGAACCTAGAGAAAAAGTGCTGTGTCATCACATCTCCAAAATTTGGGGCTCTCAGAACAACTGTGTGCTCCCAACTTGACAGATCCAAAGCCCCCAAGAGAGCTACTGCAAACGGCTGAAGGAAATAAGCGCTGCCTGGAGAATCGACGGACCAATTGATCAGTACTTTAGAGATGGTCCCGTGAATGCTCTAAAGTCATTTCCTCTCAAAATCAGGGTGAGACAGATAAGGTTCCAAACTGAAACATTCAAATACGAAGAAAAAAAAACACACTGGTGAAAGCCTAGCATTGGAAAGACAAGCGTTTGTTAAATCATCCAAATTGCTTTGCCAAATTTTGACATGCTTGGTTTCCTGTAGTTAAAAAGTAAGTTTTTTTTTTAAAAAAATAAGTCTCTCTCTCTCTCTCTCTCTCTCTCTCTCTCTCTCTCTCTCTCTCTCTCTCTCTCTCTCTCTCTCTCTCTCTCTCTTGAAAAACGTGAGGAAAATAAGCAGCTGTTCCTTGTATAGTTCAGGAAGCAAGTTTGATTTATTACTTTAAGGTTATTTTTGAATGAGCTGCTTGTGCCAGGCAGAGCGCAGAAGTCACTGAGGCCTGTCCACTTGAAGAGCTCAAACTGTTTCCTGAACAGCCCTCCTTCGCTCCTCACCTCCGAGGGCTATTATTGACGACGTGTGACTGGGGCCTTCCAGGATTTTAAAACAGCAGGGGTCCCGGCTGAACAATCGGGCTGTCAATTACCTTTTCCCCTGTTGTGAAAGAGGGGCCCAGGACAATGCAACTTCTCAGCGGGGAGCCGTGCAGCTCGGAGTTTGTGACCCACTCTCGCAGCATTGAAAACCCAGTAAATGGTTGGTGCCTTCACTATTGTTTGTGTGTGTCAGTTCAGTCCAGAGTTGATGCCAGGTGTGGGCATCCCCATGGATGGGTTTTCAAATTCTCGCTAGGGCAAACAGATTCTGGACAAAGTTACCTCGGAACTTCGAAGAAGTTTTCTTTTTCTGAGATCCACAAGGACACAAAGAGCCTCCGGGCTCCCAGCCCCGTTCTGCTGGCTCGTCCGGTCACAACGCCCAGGCCTTTCTACCTATATTGTGGCTCAGAAAACTTCCTGTGCGCATTGACGACTTGCTGTGAGGACTGTCCATCATCCTGCCCCTTTGTCTGGCAGTCACTTCCATTCGAATTTGACTGACTGAGGCAGCCTGAGTCATTTGTAAAGAACAACAAGGCTTTTCATTCATAATTTTAGTAGGGGGACAGGGTGCTAATGACTGAGCTTGAATAACTAGGGAACGCAGTATTCAAGGCAGGAGGATGCACCATTGGCTGCCAAAAAGAGGAAGCTGAGGATGTGGGTGCGGGCAAGGGTAAAAAGCGACGGTCAGAGGATCACACGTGTATACAAATACAAATCGAGGTTTTAAAGGTGAGACTCTTAAAAAGATAGAAACAGGAAGGAAGGCAAGGGACTCAAGACAGGATTTCATCTGCTTTGGGCTTAAATTCCCCCCCCCCTCCACCAAGCCTTTGACAGAGTGATTAGAGAGGAAGCCATCTTTTCTTCTGCTGATGATTGTCCTGCAGAAACTTTTTTAAAATTTTTTTTCAGGAAAATGTTTTCCCTCTCCTTCGGTGGCTTTCATACACTTGGAAAAGGAAGGTTTTCCTTCCAGGGTGATAATCAGGTCTGGGTTCCCAGAAGTCTCCATGAGGGGTCTGTTGTCGCATTTGTGTGCCTCGTTATGACCGTGCTACACAATCTTGCATAAGCCATGTTTCCAAAGAACTGAATTTGCAAAAATGTAAATTTCTGGTTGAACATTTTGGGGACTTATTTTTATTGTTGAAATAGTAAAACTGTGGTTTGGGTTTTTTTTTTTTTTTTTAAGTTGAGAAGCGCAAGTCGTCAGACAGGCAATGCATTCTATAGTTCAGTGGTTGGGTGCTTGACTAATATGCCAGGGGCTCTAGGTCAGTTCTCAGCCTTCGGGACTGTCCTACCAAAAGGAGAGAAACAGAAAGCATGTGCCCCGATTAGCTTTCACAAAAGAAATAATTCCTTTGTGTGTCTTGGTTACCTGCTTTTTAAAAATCAATCTAATTGCATAAAATGCTAATTTTGGTAATTTGGTAACAACTAATAAAAGTGGAACTTGATTTCCTTTATAAAATTGGTGCGTCTGTTGTTGTCTTTAGACAGGCTGTCTCTCTATATAGCTCTATCCGTGCTGGAACTCATGTAGCCGAAGCTAGCCTACCTCTGCCTCCCAAATGTCGGAACCAAAGATGTGTGCCTCCCCGCCCAGCAGGACTAGTGTTCATAGGGAGCACATGGAGGGACTGAGGATGGAGGTCAAAGTTCAGATCAGCAGTTGTGTCTGTATATTTCTCTAAGTTCTTCAGTCGTAAATTGAAACAAAATGCTTTGTTAAAGTTCAGGAAGCAGCTACAAGTACTGCGTGGTTAAGGGCCATATTCCATCACATTCTGCTTTGAGACAAGATCTCATTCTCTAGTCCACGCTCACCCAAACCACCATCCTCCTGCTCAGCCTCCAGAGTGCTAAGACCACCAGGCATGTCCTACCACACTTGGTTTTCACTTCATCTTAAGCGTTCCACTCTTCAGTGGGGAAACCAAGGCATTAAGATGTTCCAGCACTTTCTTATAATGTTGTTGCTCATTGTGTGTGTGTTGGGGTGGAGGCTAATTTGTTTGGGGGGTTTGTTTGTTTGTTTAAGGTAGGACCTCAGGTAGCCCAGGCTGACCTCAAGCTTGCTGCACAACTGAGGATGATTTGAAACTCCTGATACTCCTGGCTCCCAACTGCTGGACTGATAAGACAGGGCAGGGTGCACCACCCCTGGCTTTTCTAGTACTTTCTATCCATTTCCACCTCAATACTCAACAAGGTATAGACAGACATGTGAACACATTCCTGGAAAGTTCCAGAACTAATCCAAAGTAGGTATTGAATGCCATATTTAATTATCTTATTTATTTCTTTACTTGCTGTTTGTGCCAAGCCTGTACATAAGCCAAAATAAAATTTGATGGACCACGTTTATCTTGTAGCTTCTTGTGCTCGCTGGCATATCTTCACACATCTGTGAGTTTTTGAGAACAGAATTAAATAACTTTCCCCAAGGCCCTAACTTAAAATTGGTTGGCAATTTAATCATATCCTGGGGATTCTATATTCAGAAACAGGCTAGACATAGCGTGCTCTTCCATCTGTGAATCTTTGGGACCTGAGGCTCAGGCCACAACCCCAGAAAAGACAGACGCTAGCACTGGCCCAGAGTAACCGTATCATGAAGCTAATGAAGGTTAGTTTTGGATGTCATTTGAAACTTTCTGAGAGCTTCCCCTACACTCTCCGTGTTACTGACTGGCTCTTGGATGGGGCTGTACTCTATGACTTCAGTATCATTTTGTGTTGTGTGTGCTCACTGTAGCTGATTTTCCAATCGAAGAAAGCAGAAGATGCCTGGCTAATCTAGCATGCAGGTATGAGCACCCACCCACCTCCACCTCCCCACACTTTGATGTGTCCTCCATTTTCTATTCTGTCTTCAGTGAGCTGGCTGTAGATCTCTCACATGATTAATAATGATGATGAATGCAATACTGACTCTGTTCAGTAAGAGTTATTATAAGTCAGACCTCTTCTACAGCTACATGTATTACTTCTCAATCCTTACTATGATGCTCTGATGCTGGAAATATTTTTATTTCCACATTGTAAGAGAAGAAACTGTGGGGTCACCAGGTTAAATTTATAGAGGCCCATCTTACATCAACCTCTATTAAGTTTTCGATAAAGCTAAATTCATAACTGTATTGCATTGCACAGAGATACATTTCTATAAGGGTTGGAGTGGTAATATAGTTGTTAAAAACACTTGATGCTCTTGCAGAGGACTCAGGATCAGCTCCACATCAGGTGGTTCACAACCATTTATCTATCACTCAAGTTCAGGTTATCTGACAGCCTCCTCTTCTGGTTGCCATAGGCACAGCATGCATGTGGTACACAGGCCTAAAACTCATCCATATGCAATAAAAATATATGAACCTGAAAAAAATACCATGATAGAGACAGAATAAGAATGTATGTGGTGGTTTGAATGCAAATGACCCCCATAGGCCATGTATTAGCTACACTGAAAGTAAATTGTTAATCTGAAATATAAATTGAGTGTTCTGTATGTTTGTGTTTGTTAACTCTAGTAGCTACAGATGAAGTTGAGGGTCAGAGTTGTGACACAGTTAATAAAGTGTCATATGAAGTTGGCTTCCTTTAGCTTTTCCCATCATCCTGACTTGTCCATCTATCAAATTTTCCTCATGAATGTGCCCATAAGCAACATAGAATTTTATGTCAACAAAATTCCCATTACTTTAGTTCTAGCATGGAGTAGGAAGGGACTCATAAAAACAAACAAATAAATCCACTTGCCAATCATCAAGGGATATTGTCGATAGGAATAAAAATTGTCAGTGATCTCTGGAATGCAAAATCTCAATATAAACTGATTGAAATTTATCATAATAATATACTAGAGTCCTCTGTCCTTTGCAGGTATCCACATGCATGTGGCACACATATACTCACACAGGCACGCACACTTAAATTCAGTTTTTAAAAAAACCTCACTTTTCCTGGGCGGTGGTGGCGCATACCTTTGATCTCAGCACTCAGGAGGCAGAGGCAGAACACACTGTGAGTTCGAGGCCAGCCTGTTCTACAGAGTGAGTTCCAGGACAGGCTCCAAAACTACGAGAAATTCTGTCTAGACGAAAGAAAGAAAGAAAGAAAGAAAGAAAGAAAGAAAGAAAGAAAGAAAGAAAGAAAGGAAGGAAGGAAGGAAGGAAGGAAGGAAGGAAGGAAGGAAGGAAGGAAGAAGGGGGAAGGGGGAAGGAGGGAGAGAGGAAGGAAGGAAGAACTCTTTTGCTATCAATTGTATGGCCTTGGGAAGTATCTGCCAAGTACAAGAGGAAAATGCTCTTTTTTCACTTACTGTCACAAGTCCTAGTCCTTCTAGAAGCCAAAATATCATTTATGTCATGCCTCAAACATACTTACAGAATTCTTTTTTTAAAACTTAAATACTCAAATATTTTATCTCTTGTCTAGCAGGATTTGAATTTCATTGCAAAGTTAAAGTACTACAAACATCAATTCTCTTCAACCCCCTCTGTACCACACCCAGAGAATTTGATGTTCATAGTTGTATTAGGTTCTAATGTTGCTACTGACAGACTGTGTTACAGAACCACTCAGTGCAGGGCTTCAGAGTATTTCAGTCCATCACGATTAGCCAACGGTAGAGAACAGCTATTCATCCATAGGGGACCAGGATGTAGGGAGTGGCCAGAATTAGGATCTCACCCTCACTAACTCCTTCTGCCAGGTAGGCCCCATCATCTAATGCAGTGGCTCTCAACCTATGGGTCGCAACCCCTTTGGGGTTGCATATCTGATATTTATATTATCATTCATAACAGTAACAAAATCACAGTTATGAAGTAGAAACAAAATACTTTTATGGTTGGGGATCACCACAACATGAGGAACTGTATTAAAAGGTCAAAGCATAAAAAAGTTGAGAACCATGCTTCTAAAGGGGGATCCACAGTCTCCAAAAATATGACTACCATCTGGGAAGCAAATGTTCCAACATGAACCTGTGGGGTCATTTCAGATTCTTATAGTAACACTAAAAAACAACAACCATTTATACTACTCAAATAAGAGAATGGTAGAGACTTATAAGATTCAAAGATCCACGGGGGTTTTGATTCACAAGCATGGCCACCTTTACTCTGGTGGGCCAGCACTCCCTCCAGGAGTGATAACTCAGACTTGAAAATGAGGAACTTCCTTATGACTGGTTTCTCTTCTCTCCACGGAGATTACAGGCTACTTTCAATCAGAAGCTATTTCCTTTCTTTCTTTCCTTTTTTTTTAAAAAAAATTATTTATTCATTGTCTATACGGTTTTCCGTCGGCATGTTTGCCTGAACACCAGAAGAGGGCATCAGATCTCATTACAGATGGTTGTGAATGACAACGTGGTTGCTGGGAATTGAACTCAAAACCTCTGGAAGAGCAGTCAATGCTCTTAACCTTTGAGCCATCTCTCCAGCTGCCACAAACCATTTCTTATTCCACAAATCACTGAACAAAGTGAGGGAGCCAGCGTTTACCCAACCAAGGTTCTAAACCCAATAATTATGGACACTGTTATTCTAAATCATGTGTAAATTCGCCTTTACAGAATCATAGTAACTTCAAATAATGTGGAACTATAAAATATCATGCATCCTAGTAACAATAAATACCTACACACAATTTAGTGTAAATGAATATGTGTTTTCCTTTAACAGGTTCGGAGTCTGTATAATCACATTCCAGACACAGGGCTCAGGCCTCAAAACGTGCAGCCAAACCCAGTGCAGCACAGTACAAAGGACCACAGCCACTCAGACAAGAAGGTGCTTACATTATCTTGCTCTTTACAGGCTGGCCTTCAGAGCTAGCCTCCTGCCTCACCTCAGCATTCTCAGTACCTGCAATTTCAGACTTGTGTATTGCACCCAGCCAATTGTCTTGAGCAAACAACTCAATGAGACATTTCCATCAGAAAAACAATTTCATCTATGTGGGTTCTTTCTTCTCTAAAGTACTTTTTATACTTTGGATAGGTCATAGGTGAAAGTAAAAGTCAATATATGGTTAGTATTCCCACAGAAACATTGAATATTAATACATGCTATTAATAATAGTTATAGACTCAGCACTCCGGGAAGCAGAGGCAGGAGATCTCTGATTTCTAGGCCAGCCTGGTCTATAGAGTGTGTTCCAGGACAGCCAGGGCTATACAGAAAACCTTTACCTTAATATGTGTGTGTGTGTGTTATAGGAACTTATCCAAACTTTCTACAGTGTTATTTGGGTGCAAATACAAACAAATATGTTTAAATAATCAGATTGTATTTATTAAAGTTAATTTTAAAAACTACATTAGCAGAATAGCTAATTTTCTCAAGAAAATGACCAAACCCAATTTAACTAAAAGTATCACTTTGCCTTTTTAGAGCTTCATGCAGGCTGTCTAGACACACTGCCATGCTATCCCCACAACAGCCCTACACAGCCATTCATTATTTCACCCCTTCTCTCATTCATCTGATGGAAAGATAGTTTTCAAGTCCGTATTCACACCAGGCTCTGGGACTATAAAGCGGTATGCAAAAATGACTCAGGAATTTAAATAGAGTGGAGACAGTCATAGGTTAAAGGATTGGCTGATTCCAAGTACTGTTTCTTTTGACACAGCCATGAGACAAAAAAAGACTGATCTCCAAAAAGGTCAAAGAAGACTTTCCTGAGAATCTGACAACAGGGATTTGAAAGGTAAACAGGAGTGCAAAGACAAGAGAAGTCGTCCAGAGCACATCAGAGAATAGCACGTTCAAGGCCCTGTTGCAAGAGAGGGGCACTCTTTGAGCAACTCAGCGGCAGCCTTCATAGCCGGGAGGCAGAAAGCGGGAGTGTGTTGGGACAGGAGGCTGGAGAGGGAAAGAGGCTGGGTGGTAGGGCCTGGAGGGTACGTGGAGAACTTGGACCTTTATCAAGAGCGACAAGACTCAAGAATTTAGGCAACGGAGGTTTGTAATCAGATTAGCTCACAGTGCCATCAGCTGAGTCCAAATCCAGATGTCTTGGCCTCTGTAACCTATGGAACTTTGAGAATACTTCAACCTTGGCCATGAGATAGGGGTTTGTCTTGTTTGGAGTTTTTTTTTTTGTTGTTGTTGTTGTTTAGTTTAATAGGGTGAGGTGAGAGGAGGATGTTATGAGTTAAAATATACAAATAATAATATAATTTCTAATTTTCCCACGGACTTCTTTTTCATTGTTAGGAACTGTATTTGAGGCCTCACACATGCCAGGCAAACAAACACTCTACAAGCTGTGTTCCTAAGCTGCCCATGGATGAGTTCAACATCTTAGAGAATATAAGGCAAATATGTCTCCGCAATAAAACAAGGGTGAAAAGTTTATTTCTCAAAATTAGTAAAGGGTACTCACAGAGAACAGAAACTGCAAAAACTGTCCAGTGCTTGGTGACTTTTTCTGTTACTCATTTATTTCAGGGGAAGGGTGGAGACAGGGTTTGTCTGTGTGGTCCTGGTTGTCTGGGAACTAGCTCTGCTAAACAGGCTGACCTCGAACTTGGATCCACCTGTCTCCTGTGTGTGTTGGGGGGGGGGGAGGAATTAAAGGCGTATGCCCCACACCCGGCCCTTTCTGCTACTCTTTCTTTATTTCATCAGTTTATATGACAAATATTACATACATCCTTGATTTTTGCCAGATACAAATCCATTCTGCAGCCCCCCCCCCTCCCCGAGAGCGGGGAAAAGGTGCCTGCCATGCTTTTGCACATTCTGTGGCACAAGCCTGCCTGAGCGCCTGAGCAAAATCCCCCACCCACAGAACGGAGGGAGAAAGCCAACTCCAGAAGTTGTCCTCTGACCATGTGCGCTGTGGGACTCACACGTCATTCCCCACTCCAGTAATAAATAAACAAATAAATGTAGCTTTTTTCAGAAGTGCAGTCTAGGCTTTGGAGCTGAACCATCTTCATCCGGATGCGCGTGTGGTCATTCGGTAGCAACCGCACAGCTTCTTTGATGCCGCTTCCATGCTTACAGGCCATGCACATGACAGTGCTGTTCTGGCTTGACTTGTCCAAGCTACAGTGCTGCCCATGATGCAACTCTTCTAGTTACGTTCCAAATTTATCCTTGAACATTAACTGAAGCGCTACTGTCTTCATTTCAAGTTACAGTTCAGTACTGTGAAAGTTTTAATTGTTTTTTTTTTAACCAGCATCAAAATATATATACATAATTCAAGCTGAGTGGTGGTGGCGCACGCCTTTAAACCCAGCACTCAGGGAGGCAGAGGCAGGTGGGTCTCTGTGAATTCGAGGCCAGCCTGGTCTACAGAATGAGTTCCAGGAGAGCCAGAGACACACAGAAAAATATATATATATGTATGTGTGTATGTATATGTATGTATATGTATATATTTCAGCAGAGGAGGTTGAGAACATGGTTTATTTCATAAAAAGACCATCTTAGAAAAGAGGAAAGGAAAAGGAAAGAGGAAGAGGGAGCCAAAGAGGGGAGGAAAGGAAAGAAAAAGAAATCATGGCGTTAATCAAACCTGCTTCCGTCATTTTATGCAAGACACAGTAATAATATTCTCACAGTAGCAAAATGACTTCAATTCTGTGACTCCTTCCCCAAATTCAGTTGGGTGTGGCGGAGCAAGTGTATAATCCCAGCAACCAAGAGGCAGAGTCAGCATGATCTACAGTGAGTTCGAAACCAACTAGGGTTACATAGTGAGACCCTGTTTGGGGGGTGGGGGAGAATCCAGGGCAGAGGATATAAATGCATATAAATGGGAGGTGGCAGTTTATACTTGTAAAATCCCAGCACTCCACGGGAAAGGCACAGATGTTCCATGTCATCCTCTGGCCACATGCCACCCTGGTACCACTGAGATTTTGTCTAAAAAACAGAGAAAAGAAAAAAAATTAAACAAATACTTTAAAAGAAAAAATGTATTCATTTTTATTTTACATGGATGGTTGCTTTGCCTGCAGGTATATATGTGCATCTTATATAGGCATCATCTGATCCTTTCAGAGGCCAGAAGATGGCATCAGATCTCCTGGAACTAGAGTCACAGGAGCTTGTGGGTTGCGATGTGGGTACTGGAAACCACACCCAGATGCTCTGCAAGAGCCGGAAGTGCTCTTCACTGCTGAGCCATCTCTCCAGCTCCCAGACACTTGCTTTTCCAAAATTAAAAGTTGAAAAAAATTAAAAGTAAATTTTTAAATTTAATTTATTGAAAATAGAACTGGAATATTTTCTTTTAAAGAATCAGTAAAACCAAACCAAACAAACACACACACACACAAAAACTCTCCTTTCTGGAGAAAAAAAAAGAGAGAAAAGAAAAACTCCACAATATTTATCACACATTTAAGCTATTGATGTATTCTTGTTAGAACCTAAGAAGCTGGCCAGGTAGTGGTGGCACACGCCTTTAATCCCAGCACTTGGGAGGCAGAGGTAGGTGATCTCTGCGTTCCAGGTTACCCTGGTCTGCAGAACTCTAGGGCAGCCAGGACTACACAGAGAAACCCTGTCTTGAAAAACAGAAAACAAAACAAACAAAAATCCAAGAAACTCTGTTTCAATTCCAGCACCCAAACAAAAAAACTCAAGATTTTTGGCATAATCTGGTCTTTCCAGCATAACTCTAAAAGCTGTTTTATAGAACTCTCAGTATTTCAATGACTGCAACTTGAAGACATTTCCTCCCCATGAGAATAACCTAAATCTGTATACAGCTGCTTTTCAAGCCAGACATATTTAGACGTAACCCATGCACTGAGATTTGAAACTGGCTGTTGGCCTTAATATTTTGATGTCTATACTAAAATAACCATGGTGGTGGGAATTTTTGGACTACATCTTCCCTAGAGAACGGTCTGAACTTCCTGCGCCCTTGGATCAAATACGCACACAATGAGAAGTATAAGATTAAAATATCCATGGATTGGACCCCGTGCCTGCCTGTAATCTAAGCACTTGGGAGGCACAAGCTCTAGTCTTCAGAGTCGCAGGGCAGGCTTAGCTACCTAGTGAGACCTTGTCTAAAAGTCAAACTAAAATATCCTCTGGTGAGATGGCTCAGAGGCTAAAAGCACTGGCTGCTCTTCCAGAGGTCCTGAGTTAAATTCCCAGCAACAGGTGTTAGCTCACAACCATCTGTAATGAAATCTGGTGCCCTCTTCTGGCCTGAGGGTATACATGCAGGCGGATTGCTGCATACATAATAAACAAATTTTTAAAAAAATCCTACGTATTCAGAAACCAAATCTTCCTTACACTACTAACATTACCAATGATATCTGAAGACTAATGTCCACTACTGATTCTCATGTATTCATATTAGGCTTTAGCATCTATTTTTTTTTTTTAAGGTTCTACAACGAAAAGGATCAAATGTTAAGGAACACATAGAAAAGTAAACGTAAAGAGGGAAGGACAGAGGACTAGATTAGTCCCACAAAGGAAGAAGTTTAATCTTTAATTCAAAGGACAAATATATTGAAAAAGCAACGGGAAAACTCATGAGGTCAGCCGTAGAATCCTTTCCTGCCTTCAGCCCCCGTCTGACTTTGCATTATTTGTAAACAATGGGTAAGCATCTAGCAGGAATACTCATTCATTAACCAGTAAGAACTACAGGTAGATTTCAGCTAGGTAAAGAGCTCTGAAAAACACCAGTCCCGTGGAGACTGCTGCTCAAGGTCATTTATCAAGACCACTCCCCTTGCCCCTGTAACCTTTGATCTTAGCCAGAGCACCCAGTTCAGTTAGGGAGAAAGGACGTCAGCAAAGGAGGTCAGATTCAGAGATAAACTGCTTCCAGTCCTCTAAGCAATCTAGATAAGACATCAAGTGGTCTATTTTGAATGCCTTTGTTTCTTTATTGAAGCCACTCCCAATTCCCCTCCTGGAGGCAATACCAACAGAATGTGAGGAATCAAAGAAATTCAAAATGTAAAATGATAACAGTCCTGGCTGCCAAATCAAAAGGTCCCCACTGCAAAGTCCTTTGCTACAGGAAGGTCGCGGAAGAGTCCTTGCACAGATGAATTTGATTGTCCCAGTTGGACTGTAAAGAGAAATGATGGCTTAAAGGTCCAAACTGTAACCCCTGGAAAGAGTATACACTGTTGTGTTCTGTACTGTCTTCTCCTATGAATACAAAGCAAACAATCAAAATACCCACCTCCTTTGGTAACAGGACAAAATGTCTAGGTACTTATTAATTCTTGGTCTCAATAGACACTGTATGTTTGAAAGATTTCTCTTAGGTTTTCAAAACTAAGACTAAAGCTAGGAAGGTCAAGCTTTATTCAACTCTCAGAAAGAAACTGGATGGAGAGCCGTCTAAAGACATACTTTCCCATTTAAAGAAAACCCAACAACTTAGGTCAGTTGGCAGGGACAATCCTAACAAGGTTTCAACTCACTCAACACAACTCCAATCAGACTGTCCCAATCTTCTTCACTACCCTCTAGCAAAGGCTGGAGGAGGTGAAATTCACCGATGTTTATATTCTGCCTCCTTAAAAAACAACAAATGGAGAAGACAGTAGTGATGAATTACAAATAAATGAATTCAAGAAACGAAGCCAGAGCTGAGAATTCACTGGCACACAACAGAGTCTCATCCACGGCCAGCACTGGGCAAGTATGCTACTTGACGAGTTCTGGGATCCGGGGGTTGAGCATCAGTGCACCGTGGAGATCCCGGGACTTGTTTGTGATTGTTCTGTCTTTTGTTTTACAGCGTTTGGCAAGTGGTAAAATCGGCGCTTGTATCAGGATTGTCTTTCTAGAACTTTCCACAACATTCTGAAAATGAGCTTTCTCTTGTTCGTCTGAGCTCTGCCATTATCCTGGATTCTCTTCCACAATTAACGCCAGTTTTAATTTGTGTGCATAACTGATTATGAGGAACAATGGTTTCATGAAACACCACATTGTGCGTATACAATGTGTGCACAAAGACAAAACGTCTTTTCTATTTTAACAGTAGTCTTTGGAAGCACAATATGGTAGCTTACACACTTCACTGACTGATAAACAGTATTACTAAGTAAGATAAAGAAAGACTAAGGAATAATTTAAAAGATTCCAATAGATTTCTACATTCATTTTGGTCTTAAGTTTCAGGTAAAATGTTTTCCTAAGCAGCAATGCGGGGGTTATTGGAGAGAAAAAAAGGCAAGAAGATTATTACTTAAAATCCCTTTCTGATTTATGCGTTCTAAGTATGCATTCTTAGATTCTTCCCCAAGCATCCGGAAGTTCCTGGTTTAAATTCTGTTTTATGCTTTGATTCCTAATGACCTCTTGGCAGAGCTCCTGCAGCTCTGGAGGAAATGGCATGGGGCAAATGGCTCCCTAGAAGCAGCCACCGGGTGCGAGGGTGTGAGAGGAGGTGTTTCTCTGGCCAGCTCTGCTTCAGCCCCTTGCTGGTCACACACCAGCAGCCTTGCCACAACCTGCTTTTGACCTCACAAGCTCCTGGGCTGAATGAACACTTCGGAATCGAAGCAGCTCGGTCTCAAAGGGAACATGACTAAGACGGTGGCAAGAAATGCCACCTTGCGTGGCGATTATACTACACATCTCTTAAAAATCCTGAGGCCAGCCAGACCCCTGGCTGGTTTGGAAGGCAAACCCCTCCAGCCCACTCTGAGTCCTAAAGAAGAAAGCAACTCGAGCCGGGTGCCTGGCGCACGCCCCCTGGTGGCTCCAAAGGGAAGCGCAGCGACTACTGCGCTCGCTTGCTAGAGACTCCACGGTTTCGGACGCCGCGCAAGCAGCGGCGGCCCAAGAGGCCCAGCTGTCCAGAGCCCAAAGTCTCGGGGACGCGAAGGAGCCGGCCGACCGAGGCTCTTCCACTCTCGGCCGTGGGGTGGGGGCACGTAGCCCAGCGCCCGGAAATAACGCATGCCACTTCCCCTGCCATCTCTAGTTCCAAAGCCCAGGCGAAAGAGACGAGCGTGAAGAAACACGGAGAGGGCAGGGCAAGAGCGCAAGCGAGGCAAATGACGTGACAGGGACTATCTGGAGAGATACGTCCCCCCAAAAAGTGCTGAAGGCCACGGTAGCAGCGAACAGATGAGGGCTGGGGCGAGAGAAATCAAACTCCACGTTTCTCTAGCGCCGGCTTTCAGCGGCTCGAACCTCGCCTGGCGCAAGGTCGCAGGTGCTGTGCGGGAATTTTGACCTTCCAGCAGGTACTTTCCGGAAAAGACAAAACATCCAGTAAATTCTGGGCTAAAATTGCAACATTAATGTGTGGCTGTTTCAGTTACCAGCTGGGTGCTTCCACGTGCAGGCACCTTTCTTAGTCCAGCAACGGCCAGAGCCTATGTATTTTCTTATTTTAAGTGGTTCACCATAGTCCACTCCCAACACGAACGAGAGGAACCTCCTGAGAATGTTCTAGGTGACAAATAGTGGGATTTGAAAGATGACTCTTGTTTTATTTACGGCTTCCCGAAGGAGGAATTCAGTTCTGCAGGGGAACAGTCAGCTTCTCCCCCCTCTCCCTATTTCGGAAGTCCATGATGTCGCCGTGAGTAATCGCGTGGGTATTACTGAATTAATTTAAAAGGCTTTTGCATCGAGCAAAACAATACAAAAAAGTCTTCAAAAGGCCTCCATCTATAGATAATCCCTCTTAAAAATGAAATTCTAACAAACTACAAGACCACACAGTCAAAAGCCAATCCCAGTCAGAGGAGAAGGGACTTGAAACCCGAATCTGCATTCCGTCCCTCCCGTACAAGGCTCGGAGGTGGGGGAGGCGGTTTGTGCTGGTGCCCGGTGTATAATCGGGTTAATCCAGTAGACAAAGAATAAACCAATAGCCCTCCCACCTCACTTCCCGCTCCCTTTCCCTCCCGCTCCTGCTCCCCCCCCCCCACCGGCTTCGCCCCCCGGGCATTGGAGGGGGGTGGGGCGGGCGAAGGAGACAAGAAGGTAGAACCGAAATGGATTCCGAATCGAATCCAAAAGCTTGCCACTCGCTTTCCACGCTAACCCTGTGCGGCCGGGTGAGTTTGCAACGTCCCTCCTCCTCTCCCGGTGGCGAGGGAGAAAGTTCCCTAAGCGAGCCTAGCCTCCGGCTCGCGCTCGTGGCCTCCGGGGGTGGGGGCTGGGGGGGAGCCTTAAGGTCAGTGTTTCCTTGAAACTAGATAAACTGACCTCGCGGTGGCCAGAGCGGCCCCGCGGGCGCCCCGCGTGACGGCGCCCCGGCTGCAGGAGCGACTAGCGACGCGCGGGGCGGCGCGGTTGCCCTTTTGAATGCCTCCTGCGGCTCGGAGCGCTGGCGGGCGCTGGAGTGTGAGTGAATGTAGCCCCGCGGAGCCAATGAGCTGGGACCGGATGCGATATATCCTCTGGGACAACAACTGTTCTGTTCCGCCTCGGATCCACATGACGCCATTTACTGCTGCCGCGGCCGCTGCAGAGCTCCCTGCCTCCTCCGGAAAGGCGAGGGCGCAGGCCAGCGGCGCGCCCCCCCATCCCCATCCCCGGCCGGGCCCCAGACCCTCCTCCTCCTCCTCCCCCACCGCCTCCTCCTCCCCCCCGCACCCCCGCCCCCGCTTCGGCCTCGCCGCCGCGCCTCCGAAACGCCCAGTCTGCACGAGCTAGAGCTGCGCGCCGCAGTGCGAGCGGAGGACAGGGGCCGGCGGAGCGCGCAGCGCCCAGGCCCCCGCGCGCGCCCGGCCCGGCCCGCGGCCCCGCGCCAGCCTCCGCTCGGAAGCAGCCCGGGGCCCCCACGGCTTGGCGAGCTGGCCTTGGGTTCTTTGTAAGGCCGTCTTCGCCTCTCTTTTCTCTCGTCGACCAGGAAAAAGACTCGCCAATCCCGGCGCTTCGGCCTCTTGTTCATTGAGAAAAAAAAAAAAAAAAAAAGAAAAGGGGAAAAAAAAGGAAATACTCCGCGTGCGCTTCTGGAAGAGAGGTCATCTCTCTACCCGAAATCCGGGAAGGTTCCTACGGTGGAGGATTGGGTTCCAAATTCTCCCGTGGTTGTTTTTCTCCTCCCACCGATTACTTGGAAGTTGGACTGAAGCGGAGTTCGGAAAGAAGGAAAAAGTTTGCATCGGGACTGGATTTATTTGCACAACGCAGAAAAGAAGAGAATACAGGGGAGAGGGGTTGGTGCAGAGCCGCGATCACGGTGAGGAGCGTTTGGCTTTCCCCCTCCTGGAACCGCAGACAGCCGCCAGCGGGGTCAGGGTTCTTCTCTCCTAAACCCATAGGCTTCCCGGGAGGATCGGGAATCAGTCTTGCGGATCCGTTTCGCCTAGGACAGGGGTTCGGCCACGGCCGGGCTGCAGGGTGCATCCGTGCAGTGACCTCCACCCCGCGACACCGCTCTCCCTTAGGGGTTCGGGGCGGAGGACGGCTCCATTGCCTCCTGCTTCTACCCCTGCCTTGGCGGCGATCTAGTCGCTGAGTACCTTGGTTTATCCTGGTCGCTGTTGCAGGCTCTAATATTTGCTAACCTGTTCCTCCTCTCGGTATAAGGCCAAGTTATAGGAAAGCCCATCCTGCGACGGGGGGCCCCTGTGGGGCTGGGGTACTGGGTTTCTCACCTCACCTCACCTCACCGGGGCAGAAGACCCGGCGGACAAGCAGAGGGTAGGTTGCCAGGCGGAGGGAGTCCCCGCCTCTGCCCGGTGTGGAAAGTCTAGCCCGGTGCGGGTGGGAGCGTCGCCCAGCCTGGCGCCGCGTCTCTGCGGTTCGGAAGTGCGGCTTTCTCTTTTTTCCGTTCTTCATGGTCGGCCTGGGTCATGCTTTTTTTCTTTTGGACGCTTGGGCTGACCTAGCACAGGAAGAGAGTTATCAAGTGGTCGCGATCGTTTTCCATTACCTGAAAGTAGGTGACTTTAAAAAAAAAAAAGAAAGAAAAAGGCTAGTTTCCTCCCTCCCTCCTTTGTGTTACTGTTTTTTAAGATTTGGAATCTTAACGCGTTTTTTACAAAGGGGTTTCTGTGTCGGTTTGCCCCACCCTAGTGCTGAAGTCCTTTTCCCCTAATCCTTAGTCTACTCACACACTGTTCTTAATGGGGGTTTCAAAGCACTCAGAGGGGGAGGGAGAGGAACTGGGAGAGCGCAGAGGGGTGGAGGGGGCCTGCGGGGGAGACGGCCAGGGAGCGGTAGAAATCACTTTTTTTCCCCCACCCGAAAGATGCTACTACTTCCACGGCAAGTCCTCTCGGAAAGTTTCCAATCCCAGGGGTCCGAGTCCTGCAAGACTGGCGTGTGCAGTGGGTTCTGGATAAAGCTTTTTTCTTTCGGTTTAAGAAATATGTCTTTTTCTTGATCTAAAAGGAGGTAGGCGTGTGCACATTGCAGACAGTGCTCGCTTCGGTCATTGCACGTTGGAGTTTCTTTGGGAGCGTGGGTGCATAGACTCTGCCAGCTGTGCGTCCCGGCCTGGCTCCCTTCCTCCAGGCATCGGATTTGAAAACTTGTGGGGACAGGCGTTTTGAGGGCCTTCGCAGAAACACCTTGTGGTGACCTTGCTGCAGGGGTGGGCGTGTTGGAGTGGCCTCTCCCCCCCCCCCCCCCACTTGGGACTGGCTGGCAGTTCTCTCGGGTTGGGGGAAATTTTAGCTGAGGTGGTGGAGGAGGGGAAAGTGTGCTCGTGCATTTCACTACACGTCCCCTTCGGAGGCGCCCGCGCCCCCTGCCTGCCTGAGTTTCTGGGGTTTGCACGCAGGAGGGGCCGGCCTGGCCCCTCGAAGCGTCAGTCGGCCCGGAGAAAAGTCCCCGGGCTTCTGGCTGAGTCCCACCTGCTAGGACTGTGGGGGCGCAGATAGAGCCGATAAACGGAGTGAAAGCAAGGAACAGCCTTGTGTACCTGGCAGTTGGAGGTGAGCAGATCGGTTTCCAGCTCTGCCTAGTTCTGAATTAGGAGGCGTTTGTCACCTGCCTTGTTCGCTGTCCTTTTCCAAAAAAGCAAAGGTTGGATTAAAAGTCCGTTTTTGCTTATTTTCCTCCGTATTTTCATGAGGGCTTGGGAGAGGGTGGTACTTTTTAAACTAAGTCTGATTGTAATTTAAGCGATTACTTGACAGAATGACAGGTTCCAGCCATGACTCTACGGATTTCTAAAGCTTTCCCTACTGCTGTTACTGCTTTGTGTTGATGGGTATTTTTCAAAACGAGGAAATAACGTGTTTTGTTTTGTTGCATGCTTTCTTTATGAAACAGGAGGAGTAACTGGGATTGAGAATCAAAGGCTAGAACTATAGGCCTGTAGGATATTTAATTCTCGAGCTGTGGGAAATATATTTTGCTGTTAGGAGTTTGTTGTGATACCTAATGGGAATCGAAATGACTTCTTTTAATTCTATAACGTTGTACTACTTTATTTAAAAATGTAACCTTAATTGTCCTCAGAATATACTTTCATATCATATGGGGTTGGGAAAAGGCTGGGAACTGCCTAGACTAAACTCGTGCTTCGTGACGTAAAAAGCTGACTTAAAGCGAGACCGTTGTAGGTACTTCTGTTGAATGTAAGAACGATCATGACAAATTTAAACCCGTTTGGAAATCTGAAAGGTGTTTGGCCTCTGAAAATGTTGGTAGGACTCCCTGCAAGGCCCCAGCGTTTGCTTTCTTCCAGTTTTTACATCGAACCTGAGCCTTCTAAATTGCGTGTTTATTTGATTAAAGGATTGTTACTTAAGTGACCCTACAAAGATTAGCTTTGTGTCACTGCACATTTTGAGATTCCAGGAGTGTGAGTGTCCGGCCATGATTTTCACTTTTGAGTACTTGCGCTGACCATTTGGCTCTTCTGCCTCACTCCTTGCTGGTGCGTTTCCAGTCCCATTTCTCCGGGGCGTGTGGGAAGTGAAGAGTCAACTCTGGTGGGTGGAGAGTGGGAAGTCTTAAGAGTGTAAACCATTTTCTTTCCTCTTGGTTTCCCCAGGAGTTCAGATGTGTTCTAAGCCTGCTGGAGTGAACGCACTGCCAAGACCTGATGGAGGCCAGAGCTCAGAGTGGCAGCGGGTCGCAGCCTCTGCTGCAGGCGCCCCATGACAGTGGCAGGCAGCGTGGGGAGCCGGACCCCAGAGATGCCCTCATGCAGCAGGTACACGTCTTGTCTCTGGATCAGATCAGAGCCATCCGAAACACCAATGAGTACACAGAGGGGCCCACCGTGGTCCCAAGACCTGGGCTCAAGCCTGTTCCTCGCTCCTCCACTCAGCACAAGCATGAAAGACTCCACGGTCTGCCGGAGCACCGCCAGCCTCCCAGGCTCCCGCCCTCGCAGGTTCATTCTTCTAGGGCCCCTCTGTCCAGGTCCATCAGCACCGTCAGCTCAGGGTCTCGGAGCAGTACAAGGACAAGTACCAGCAGCAGCTCCTCAGAACAGAGGCTGTTAGGATCTTCCTTCTCCCCGGGGCTTGCTGCTGATGGGATAATCCGGGTGCAGCCTAAGTCTGAGCTCAAACCTGGTGAGCTTAAGCCACTGAGCAAGGAAGACTTGGGTCTGCACGCCTACAGGTGTGAGGACTGTGGCAAGTGCAAGTGTAAGGAATGCACCTACCCGAGGCCCCTGCCATCAGACTGGATCTGTGACAAGCAGTGCCTTTGCTCAGCCCAGAACGTCATTGACTATGGGACTTGTGTGTGCTGTGTGAAAGGTCTCTTCTATCACTGCTCCAACGATGATGAGGACAATTGTGCTGACAACCCGTGTTCTTGCAGCCAGTCTCATTGTTGTACTCGATGGTCGGCGATGGGTGTCATGTCTCTCTTTCTGCCTTGTTTATGGTGTTACCTTCCAGCCAAGGGTTGCCTTAAACTCTGCCAGGGGTGTTATGATCGCGTGAACAGGCCCGGATGCCGTTGTAAAAACTCAAACACGGTTTGCTGCAAAGTTCCCACTGTCCCCCCCAGGAACTTTGAAAAGCCAACATAGCATTATTAATCAGGAATATTACCGTAATAAGGATTGTTTCTCCACCTTTTTTTTTAACACACATATGCAACCAACTAAATAAACAGCTGTAATCTCGGCACTGTTAATAGAGGGATAGAGTATTTGTCGTTTGCAGTGAGATGCTTTTTTTTTGTTCATGTGCCATTTTAACTGATATGCTTGCTAGAACTCAGCTAATGGAGCTCTGAGGGGAGGCAGTGGAAGTTGGTGACCCACATACTGCAGAAGCTAAAGCAGCAGACACTCCTAGGCAAAGTTTCTTGTTTGTGAGTAGTCCTTGGCAAAATTTGTAAGTTAGCAGATGACTCCCCCACCCCCATTGTTTTCTCCAGAGATAATGTGCTATATTTTTGTATATATGATAATATTTGCAACTGTGAAAAACAAGTTGTGCTGTACTCCATAGCACAGTCACAAAATATTATACTAATATGTTGTACATTCGGAAGAATGTGAATCAGTCAGTGTGTTTTTAGATTGTATTTTGCCTTACAGGAAGCCTTTGCTGTAAGACTCTGATCTTCCTTTTGGACTTGATGTATATTGTACAGTTACAGTAAAATTCAACCTTTATTTTCTAATTTTTTCAACATATTGTTTAGTGTAAAGAATATTTATTTGAAGTTTTATTATTTTATAAAAAAGAATATTTATTTTAAGAGGCATCATAAATTTTGCCCCTTCTATGAGGATGTGACGGTTGCTGCGAATGAGGGGTTACAGATGCATATGTTCAATATAAAATAGAAAATATATTAACGTTTGAAATTAAACTGAGCTTGTTTTATCTTATTTTACCTGTTTTTTTTTGTTTGTTTTTTTTTTGTTTCTTTCAAATGCAAGAAGCCACGTTTTCTGTCAAGACATTCTACAATAGTTTGCCTCTCTGGACAAGGCCCCTTTACAACAGCTGCTTTAAAGTAGGCGAGTCCAGGGGCTTTCAGAGATGATGCTTCAAGACAGAAAACCGAGGGTTAGAGTCTGACTTGCTTTATGTTTATGAGAACGTCCTTTGTCTTTGCGGGCCCATTCCCAGTTTCTTTCCAGACCTGTTGGCTTGCCCTGGTTCTACAGGGCATTTCTGTGCTGTTATTTTGAGCTTCTTTAGAAGACATTCCAAAAAAAGATTAATGGTTAGAATTTTTTCCTAACGTACAGTATTAAAAATGAACGTCAAAGATCCTCAAAACTAGAGGAACAAGTTTGTTCAAGTACTGAGTGTCAAACGTGGAACATACCTATACCCAGATGGATCCTTATAGTGGAACAAATGTTTCCTTGACTTAGCTGGTCATGGCTGGTTTTTTAGTGTATATTTGGTTTAGATTCTGCAGTTTATCACCGTCACACCAGATTCTTGGTGTTGGGGGAAAAAAACATTAAAAAATGCTGTTTGGATTCAGGTATTCGGTAGGAAGGACTTTTCATACCCCGTTGGTCAAGTAATTCAAATCCAAGTATGCCATTTTCTATCTCTGACCTACTGAATCAAATTACATAGGAAGTTACTCAATATTAACTCCCGTGTAAAAGGTGCATATGGCAAAAAGTCTGTGCTCAGAGCTGACCTTGGGGAACAAAGACACCTCAAGCTGCTGCAAGCCCATCTTGACAAATATTAGTCACTTTGTGGTTGGTGATTTTTTTTTTTTTTTCCCAAAAGCATAGCATTTTGCTGCCAAGAATCCCCGGAAGTCTAGGAAATTATTTACCTGCCATTATAGTTTAATCTCTTATTTCCTGTTCTCTTGTGTGAAGAGGTCTTAGGACAAGCTGTCTTCTGTTTTGTTTTTTAAAATGGGCTTTCAAGGAACCCTATGGCTGCCTAACCTCTGGGGAACTTCAGTCTTCTGAACTTCCTCCAAACAACACAAGATTCAATTAATTTAGAGCTTGCTTGTTTACTTTTAGCTTCAACTTGGAGATACTGAACGTTCATGGAATGCTGGGTTTAATGTGCGTTCTTAAATGTCTCACTGGTGATTTAAGGAAGAATTAGAAAGTTGGAAAATGAAGCAAGGTTTCTTACTCATGGTAGTCTTAAAAGATCTGTGAAGCGCAATAATTCTGACTAATTAGCATTGTTCATCATAATGCCTTATGCATAGACCGAGCTTTTTTGGGGGAGAGAAAAAATTGTGAAAGTTGAAATTTTCTTGGCCTGTGTAAGCAGTTTTCAGAGTATTCTGTACGCAAGTTGCAGCAGATGCCATCGAGTGTTACTGAAGTTAGATTAAAAACTTTAATTACCAAATCAGAATCTCTGACATGGCCCCGAGATTTGCATCTGCCACCATTCCACAGCAGCAAGCTCTCTGCAGCCTGGGGCCGCTGACCTAGGGACTGGGTTCTTGTGGAGCATGCTTTTAACGAACTCTGATAGCAAACATATTCACTGGATAGTAAATGATAGCTGAATTTCAAATAGAGGACTTGATACATAAATAGGTTAAGTACTGGTGGAATTAATTCAAAGTACAAAGGGAACTTGGATTCCTCAAGGAGTTTCTAACTGACCTCTTCAGTGTTGAATTTATATATGCCAGTATAGAATTCATTCTTAGCATATGAAAATTAAATGTTCATGACTAGTAGATTAAAAATAGTTGGATCTAACATTCTTTTTGCTAAGAGTTAAATGTAATCACTTGGGAGCAGATAGGGAGTCATAATAATCTCAAAGTATCAGTTTTCTATTGGCACTTGAAGATCCCAGTAAAATACAGTGAGTTGGTGGGTTCAGTGACCACATTTTGGTATAATAGATGAAAAGTAACAATATAGGCAAAAATAACTGCTAAGTCTTGAGACAGCTACACAAAATATTTTGTCCTAAAATTTTTCATAAGCCTGTGCCTACTCTGCCTTTGAGATTCACTTACCAATGACAACTTGACTGTTGCTATTTGAAACATTCATTTATGTGTTTTGAGGAGGAGATTTAAAGGCCTTGCCAAATTTCTGCCATGTTGGAGCATGCTCTGGGGATTGTCTGAAAGAAACAAGCCAAACCCAACTGTTGGCATAACGTCTTTCTCCAGTACATGTCTGTCCCAAGGACTGCTCAGCTCTAGAGTACCTAAGGGATTGGTGATGTCAGATAAAGGAGTTTGTTCGCTGCACAGTGCTGAGAAGTAGGCTGGCTGTCATTTATTGTGTGTGTAATCAAAGGTTTACTGGACTTGGGATTTCAGTTGTTATAGCCACAAGTGACCCTTTGCCTTCTCTTCTAAGTGCCCAAAAGGACCACAGCATGGGTGGAAAGTCAGTTTTGATAATGATTAAATTCTAGATCAAAGAGTCATTTGTTTTGAACTCAAGATCTAGCACAGGATAGCGTGTTTAATGTGTGTGAGAGAGACCCAGATACACACAAAAACCACATTTTTTAATCTTACTGATATTTTGGACTGTTTAGTAAGGACATCTTAAGAGGTGTAACTTAACTGGCAGAGTACTTGGTGTCCTACAAAAAGCCCTGGCTTCAACCTCTAGAATAACACAAATGAGACATTATGAGTGTACAAACTCATAATTTTGGCACTCGGTAGTTGAGACAGGAGGATCAGAAGTTCAGAGTTTGGCTACACACTGAGTTCAAAGCCAGTCTAGCACACAGGAAACCCTATCTCAAGCAAAACAAGTAGGAAAATCAGTTATTAGGAAGTTGTGTTATTTTGTCAGTGACTATTGACTATCAAGATTAACAGCATATTAAATTCTATTTTGACTTGGAGGAATGCATCTTTTCTCACCATTGAGGAAGCCAGGTCAGAATTGTATCAAGGTCTGCCTGGTTTGGCTGAACAGTGGTCATCCTGGTGAAGATACACTTCTGAGGTATTTCATCACTGGTTTGGCTATTCATCAAAAGAGAAAGCAATTAGGCTGGAGGTACACAGTCCTACAAACTGGCTCAGAAGCCAGGCCTCCCCAACTTGCTTCCATCACCTGTGAATACTGGAAATATTTACCAATAGCACTATGCCTCAGGTCAGAATAAGTAGTTATTAACTAGGGGTCCAAAAACACCAAGAGGACTGAGGTGGGCTCAGTAGATAGTGTTTGCCCCACTCACTTGGGGGCTGTAATTCAGGTACCCAGAAGTCAGGCAAGGAAGGTGTGGCTGCAACCTGTAATCCCTGAACAGAGATGCAGAGATGGGACCTCTAGGTCAGGTCTGTCTCAGTATGTATGGGGAAGAGTGATTAAGGAAGATACTCAGCTTTCACTTCAGACCTCACAGGTGCGTGGACACACATGAACACGTATGCACATGTGTGTACACACCTGGCGCGCACGCGCACACACACAACAGTTCTACCATGGTGACCATGCCTGCAATCCCAGAAAGAAGACTGCTAATGTGAAGCTAAGCTGGGCTTCATAAGGGACGCTTGCAACGTAGCCTGACACAGACACCGACAAAAATATAATGGGGATGGAATGTGGTAGCTCACAGAAGGAGCAGTTAAGTATTTGAGCGAGCTCACACATCTATCAATGGCCAGGGGATATTTTGATTGATTTAGTCTGTCTTTGATAACTCCCTGTTAGAAATAAAGGAAATTAGAATGGAGCTATGGCCTCTTGCTTGGCTGGATGGAGGCATTTATTGCTTTATCATATCTGCAGTTTATTTCTCAAAACAGTTGCTGATACGCAGGAATTGCGCTGATTAGTAAAGCATTCATTCAACATGGATGAAGGCAAACCACATGGCAGTTCAATTTTATTCCTTCATTTATTGAGACATAGACTCCACCCCAAACTGGTCTCAGATTCTTAGTTCTGTGTAACTCTCTGGAGGGCTGGAATTACTGCCCACAGCCTGGTCAGTTGATTTCTGAATGCCTACTGCATAGGAATCAGGGCTAGGCAATCTGATGCGAAGGCTAGCAACTGCAGTTCTAACAAGCCTTGTGTTGTAAGAGCACAGGAAGAAAGAAGTAAGGATATAGTCTCACAGTGGGCTTGGTTTCCACCACACATCTGTGCTGTGGCTGCAGATACGTAGGAAAGATTTTACTATGGGAATTGCAACAAAATTGGTATCACTCATTAAGTGAAACGCTTTTCCATGGAGAGTGGTAGAGCTGATGTCGCTCAGGTGTGGAGCACTTGCCTAGCATGTGAGAGGCCTCGGGTTGGGTCCGCAGTACTGCAAAACCAAAAAGCCTGCAGGCCCAGGGCACAAGGCCCTGTCACTGACTGAATTCTTACCTCACTCCTATTTTTGTGTTTGAGCTGTAAATCCTGTTACCACAGATGAGAGAGGGGGAAATGTCTACTGCACGTCCAAAGCTGATGATCTAAAACCCGAGGTACTAAATCTTAGAAAAGGGTTGACCACATTCTCCCCTTCCTTCCTTGCGTGTCTGACCCCACCTCTCAGGGCCCATTTGGCAAGATCTTGAACACTTTTGGATTTCACTCCCGGCAGCAGTAGAAAGGGAAAGGCTTGGGACAACGCCAAGCAGGCTGCAGTAGACCTAGGACCTCTCCCAATAACCAAGAACTACCTAGCCCTGCATACCAGCTAAGTCAAGTTGAAGTCATCCTCCCTGCTATAGAGAAAGCTGAGAGAATAGTGGGGATTCTGTTGCCTGTCTCCCCAGGACGTGGCCAGGAAGGCTGTCAGGTGAATGAGAGTTCCAATATGTGGAGAAGACTGTGACCATCTCTTTGAGATTTTCATTCCAGCTGCAAGTATATGGAATTCTTAAATTAAAATGTTTACAAAAGAATGTTTACGAAGAATGTTTACGAAACTCCAACCTTAAATCTGGCTACTGTGGTTCACTGTGTGCACGCATGCATGCATGTGTGCGTACAGGCATTCATGCTTGCGTGCATGTGTTGTGTTGTTTGGTTGGTTTTTAAGCAGGGGGTCAGTATGTAATCCAGGTTGGCCCCGTAACTAACTGTATATTCATAGACAAGTCCAGTCTCAAACGTGTACCAGTTCTGCCTCAGCCTTCCCAGCGTTGAGCTTGCAGGCATGTGCCACCTGCCTTTGTGCATACTTTTTTTGCAGTTAACTTTGTTAGCAACACTTTAGCTTTATCAAGAGTTGCTTTGAGAATTCTGCCAGGAAGAGAATTTTAGGAATTCATTCGCAGTGCCAGGAGTTGGATCTTTAATTAATAACTTCCCAAGTGAGTTTTCGATGGTATCATCAATCTGTGGTTTTGCGGGTGGGAGGAGGTAGGTTATATTGGCGATGGTTTGTGGGAGCAGAACCTCATACATATCATATCTCTGTAGATGCTTAATGAACGCCGATGAATGAATGCATTCAACGAAGAATAAAAGTATACTAGTGGTTTCTAAAAGTATGAATAAGGACATATAGCAAAATAGAAATAGCAGTTGTTAAAGAAATAACATAGTAGAGTCGGGGGTATTGTTCATATAAAAAGGATTATCCAGTTCTATCACCTTCATTTATTTATTTCTAAAGTTAGAGTATGTTTTACAGTCACAGGCGCTTTACAGTTGCCATTGGTGACAGAGTAACCATAGCAGCTTGATCCTGTCTACAGTGCGTGAACTTAATCATAATGTCCTGCCTTCATTGAGCAGGTATGCAGTTTTAAATTTAACTGCTGTTAGTATTCTAAAATCAAGAATATTTTATTCGGCTTAAATTCCACAGGAAAAATAGTTATTGGAGAAATTATTGCAATCCAATTCTCATGTAAAACAAACAGAAAAACAACCGTTTTATAAGAACTAAGAAAATTCCAGCATGGTGGCACATGCCTTTAATCCCAGCACTTGGGGGGCAGAAGCAAATGAATCCATGGGAGTTGAAGACCAGCCTGGTCTACACAAACAAGTTCCAGGTCATTCAGGGCTACATAGAGAGAACTAAGAGATTTGTGCACAGATTTCTCAGCAATGCTTTTACTTTCTTCGTGGTTCATGGTAATAGTGTCTCTTACAATCCATTGTATTTTAAATGAATTTATTTGATCTTATGTGTATGGGTGTTTTGCCTGCATGTGTGTAAGTATACGACACACATGCTTGGTTCCTCTAACATTCGAAGACAGTTGGATTGCTTGGCACTGTAGTTATGGGCCATTGTGAACCTTGGGCCTCCACAAGAACGGCAAGTATGTTTAACTACTGAATTCTCTCTCCAGACTTCTGTTGTGTTTCAGATGTTCAAAAATAAGAGACTTGGTCTGTGATGGCCCAGGCCTTTAATCCCAGCACTGAGGAGGCAGAGGCATATGGATCTGTTAGTTCAAGGTGCATACAAAACTAGTTCCAGGACAGCCAGGGCTACACAGAGAAACCCTGTCTCAAAAAACAAAAACAAACAAAAAAGAGTCATTTTAGATATTCTGAGAAAAGCTGGCATGGGCAACAAAGATATTGAAAAAAGATAAAATTTGCTTGGGACTTGAGGAGCAGATAGTGATCTTGGGAAAAGACAAGTAAAAATTAAACAAAATCCTGTTCAGCAGATGGAGGGGCCAGGCCAGCTAGGTGGTTTATTCATCTAAGGGAGAAATGAAAGAGCACTGGGAAGGGAGGGACAGCCTCTCTTCCAAGGAACTAAAAGGCCTGCACTTTACTGTAACAATCAACCTGGGAGTTCAAAACGTATTCGATATATTCCTTTATTTTCAGAGCAGTGGTCCATTTCTGGGAAGAGTCTTGACAGACAAGGTCTTTTTCTTTTCTTTTCTTTCTTTCTGATTTCTTTTATTTATTTTATTATTTTCGTTTTGTTTTGTTTTTCGAGACAGGGTTTCTCTGTGTAGCTTTGGAGCCTGTCCTGGAAGTAGCTCTTGTAGACAAGGCTGGCCTTGAACTCACAGAGATTCGCCTGCCTCTGCCTCCGGAGAGCTGAGATTAAAGGCATGCACCGTGCCACCACTGCCCAGCTAGACTCAACACCTGTCCCCGGCGTCATTCCTGCCTCTCTTCCTGGTGTCATCCAGTCTCCTCCTTCCTACACACATCCTTCGTGACCACTGTACCTTTAAGCGGAGTTTTCCCCCATCACCTCCCTATGCGTTCACCTGGAAAATGTTTGTTCATCCTTTAAGCTGTCTCTGCTCTGACAAGACTCCCCCGCGCCCGCGTGTGTGTGTGTGTGTGTGTGTGTGTGTGTGTGTGTCACACCAGGGACTGAGCTCAGGGCGTTGCATGTACTAGGCAAGCAATGAAACATATCCACAGCCCCTAGGAACTCCTAGTAGACGTGAGGTCTCCTGATGGTTTGCTGTCCTGTTGCTCGGTCTTTCTATATCAAAGCATACATCGTGCATCGGTTTTCGGTGTGATTATTTATTAAGTGTCTTTTTCACGATTAAACCTTTTGTATTCGGTTTACATTTTGATTCTCTAGATTAGGCCCATCATCTGGCGCAGAGTTGATATTTAGCATTTGATGAATGGGTTCGATGAAAGAGAAGATACCGACAGTGCCTAAGAAAGCAAAGATCTGAAAAAGTGACTAGTCTGAATCATTTAACTGATCACTAAGGAGTAATGATTTAGAGTAGCAGGAATTGCTCATCTGCCTTATCTGATTGTGAGAGTTTTAAGGAAGGGACGAAGACTTCTCAATATCAAATGCCTGGCAGACATTAGATGCTCCCTAAATGTTACCTGAATAAATGGAGTTTCACTGGCCACATTACAGCCATTCTCTAGATTGGTCAGCTGTCATTTTTTTATGTATTCCTTTTTCTTAGATACAAGATCCTTAACTTTCTCCTCCTAGGCTATCAGTACTCTATACCCATTTAATGATTTCAATTGGAAGCTTAGCGAAAGAGCCAGGAATGGTGGCTCATGCCTGTATTCACATCACTCGGGAGACAGAGGCAAGAGGATCATCAGTTCCAGGCCACCCTGGGCTACAGACTCAAGGAAACCAAACAAAAACATGCAAACAAACAAACAAAAATCAAGAAGTGTGGACTAGTGTTCTTTGCTGATATAAATTAAATGACGAGTTAGAATTCGTTTGAACACTGTATGGCAGTGAAATCTAGCCAACAACAGGTTTCCTTCTTAACCCCTTCCCTGTGGGAGAATGTTTGAATAGCCCGCAACACATGGATCTGCATGCACTGGGAAGGCAGACACAAAGTTCAAAAATCTGATCCACTTTTAAACATAAAAGGGAAAACGGGGGGGGGGGGGGGGGCACATTCCCTAAGTTTCCCCTGCGCTGTAGTCACCTGTAGTTGATCTGCAGATTTGGATCAGCACAGCCTGGAGCTGGGCAGTGCTGTGTTTGAGGGAGTGAGAGAGTGATTTGATTTTCAGAAATTGGTTCTTGTGATGATATATAGAGAGTCTAGCAGATTCAAAATCTGCCGAAGAGACTGGATGGCTGGAGACCCAGGAAGAGCCAATATACCAATTTAAGACCCAGAATTCCTTCTTATTTGCTCAGAGGAGCACAATCTTTATTCCTTTACAGCATTTGATTGATTAAATAGGGCCCACCTACACTATAGTGGGCAATCTGCATTATAAAATGTTTACCAATTTAAATATATTAATCGTACTTCATTCTTGTAGAAACATCCAGAATGTTCTATGAGTGCTGTGACCCATTCCACTTGTCAGATAAAATTAGCTAGCAGTTGGGCTGGAGAGATGACTCAGCAGTTAGGAGCACTCACTGCTTTTGCGGAGGACCTGGGTTCAATTCCAGCACTAACTACTGTGTGTAACTCCAGTTCCAGGGCATTCAACATCCTCACACAGACATACATGCAGGCAAAACAACAATGTACACAAAATAAAAATGAAGAAATCATTAAAAAAAAAATTAGCCAGCTGCGGCAAGAAGCCAAGGAATCATGTAATAATACTTAGAACAGCTAGCTACACTACATTTTATTTGCCCTGTCTTTAGGGGTTTGCCATTGTATTATAAATTAATTGTCTGATGACAACTGTATGGGATTTCAACAGTTGAGATATTAAATTTCCTGTATTAAACAGTAAGTCATATTAAAGCTTATAGAATCTATACTTCTATTATGAAAACTGATACTTTCATCAGTACATCCACTTCTATAAATTTCTAAAAGAATAATTTTGTTGTCTTAAGCTACCTCGTGGAAGCTTTAATAGGAAAACACAAAAAATTAATCTTGTTGCAATATAAACAGCCCAAATCACTGACTTTGCAACGTAAAAGATAGCATCTCCTCCCGGCGCCACCATTTCCTGACTGAACGGCCTGTGGTGTGATTACTTAACGTCTCTGAGCATCAATTTACTCTCACATAAAGAAGGGATTAAAACTGTTTTAACCCTGTGGGTTGCTTCATAATTAAAACTCTGCTCTGTTGCTACTGTCTTTTTTGCATTGCTTCTTAAAACCCCCTGAAAGAGGTATTTTATCCTCCCCTCTAGCATGCGCCTCGGATCTGTGGCACAAGAGCGTACTCTTAAACAGCCCTAGAAAGTGGAGGCTGTGGCTTCAGCCAGTTTCAGACTTGGCCCCTTAGTTCCAAGTTCCGTGCTTATGGCGTCACTCATGATTCTTCTCACCGATGCTTCCAAGCAACACATCTGAAGGCATTCTGCACTGATGATGCTTCTGCTCCGGCATCTGCATTCTGCACTGATGATGCTTCTGCTCCGGCAGCTTCACCCACGGGCAGTAAGTAGCTCCTTAACTGAGGCCGTTCCACGCTATCTACACAAACTCTAGTGCTACTTTGCTGTTGTAACTGTCATTCCTACCAATGCTATTCCTTCAACGGAAACAGGTCTCATCCTACGGCTTCTGACTACACAGGACCTTCGTATTTTATAGATTCACTATGTAATTTGGAAACGTATTTAAAGGGAACGCCATGAGTATCTCTTTCATGCGCCCTGTGTGTGCTTTCTTTTAATGAACCAGAACTGAGAAAGGACATGAACATGCTAATCTTAGAAGTGATGGATGTATAAACAAAGGACCTGGTGCAGGCCCTATGCGTGCTGCCTCGGACTCCATATGAGCTTTGCTCATGTTCATTTAAAAGGGTATTGTTTTCTTAGTGTTGTCCATCCCCTCTGACTATCCTCCTTCTGTGTTCTCTTCTGCGGGGCTCCCTAAACCCTGAAGGCAGGAATTTGCTGTTCCTAGCTGAGCATTCCAAGGTCTCTCACGCTGTGCATATCGGGTGGCTGTGGGTCTTTACCTTTATTCCCAGCAGCTGCGGGAGGCGGCTTCTTGGATGAGGGCTGAGCAGGGCACTGATGTACTATGACTTCCAGTTAAGTATTTTTATAGGATTCCTGAGTGTTTGAAAAAGTGGGTCTCTGTTTCTTGTGCCTTGTCTTGCTATCTTTCCCTTCTGTTTGTTGTTTTTGTCCAATTCCAATGTGTTAGTTTTGCCTGATTATATTTTATTTCATTATTATATCAAGAAATGATGTAATTCTTTTCTAGTTAGTCCGATTGAGTAGATGTGAAAATAGAAAAAAGAATTGTGAGTATAAAAGACACAAAACTAAATTTTATGCTTTATTGAACTTTAATAGAACTTTATGCAGGGTTGCCTAAGGAATACTCTGAAGTTATAATAGTGAACTCCCAAGTTCTAAGCTAGTTACTGCTATGGTCTTAGATGTGATTTCTGACCCAGAGGCTCAGGTAATGAACCCTTAGTTTTCAAGCTCAGGATACTACAAGACCTGTAAGAAGTGGGAGGTGATTGTGTCACCTGGGGCTGCCATCCTGGCCTGCTGGGATGAGTGGCGATCTCTCCAGGCTGCACTGGTTATCTTGAAAGTCGGTTGTTATTGTCCACATGTGGATACCTCAACCTGCTCCCCTGATCTTTCAGAGTGCGTCCTTTTCCAGAGCACTGTCTCCACTTGTGCTCCAGGTACGAGAGTCCATCTGCTGCTGTGATGCAGCACAGCCTCCAGATCCCTTGGTCCAAAGCTGTTTTCCTAGATAAAGGGCCTGGTCTCAAGTATTGTCGTCGCCGTACACACCAGACGGTGACTGTAACTCCCAGAGGGCTCTTTCTTCCAGTGTAGGGAAAGAACAAAAGGCTAACCTTTTGAGTATGCCAGATCTGTTTTTTTTTTTTGTTTTTGCATTCATTTACCTGCCTTATAGACTATGAAACTCTATGATTCACACAGCTTAAGCAGACCCTGCAAAAATGGGTCTGCTTAAACTTCTCAGTTCAACAGATTTGCAGGTTCACTGAGGTATGTATATTGTTATCTGCTTGTCTTCTCAGTCACCTGACTTGCCCCCTCTCCCCGCAAATGTCTCCTGTGAATTTATGTATGTATTTATTCTCTTTTTTTGCTTCCAAGGGAATTCTCATACACATATTTAAAAAGATGAGGCATGGTTTTACTTGAAAGGCCGAACCTCTTGGTTACCTGCCTAAAGCCTTGGAATGAAGCCTAAGCTTTAAGTAGCAGGTTAAACAGTAAATAAATTCTGCTAATGGCTATTAGATTGCTAGCTGGGGAGATTAGTATAGGGAGCGATTCTAATTAAATAGAGAACACTGGAGAGAGCCGGGACGTTTCAAGAACAGATTTTTGTCTCCCATGCCTCATTAGGAATATAAAACCAGCTTCTATTGTGAGGATGACAACCTTTCAAAACACTGCTCTTTTGCCATACGGAGCTGTATAACCTCCATTTTCAAATTTTGAATCTCCTTTTTTTAGTAGCAAAAGGTACTTTTATAGCCCTAATCCAATTAAAGCCTTGCTAAATCACCACATTCTGTTTTAACTTAACAATAATTTATCTCTTGTTTAGACACACAAAAAGGCTGAGCTCAGCCCTTGTTATAGAATCACAGAATTCAAATCCTTCCCTCCCAGACCTTCACAGATGGGCCTTCCAAGAGCCAGGGGTGGGCTCACTCTCCTCCTCCTTCACATTGTCTAGTACCGCCAGAGTCCGCCCACCCAGCATCCTGACAAGCATCACTCAAGAGCAGAGAAGAAAATTGGGGTATTTTACTGAAGATTGTTTGTACCAGTTTAGAGTTTTATTGCACAACTCCTTTTTCGATTATTAATAGGAAGAAAAGTTGACAGGATTTTGAAATAATCTAAATGTTAAAATTTATCTCTACCTCCGGAGTACTGGCTGGGATGGTTTGTGTGTATGTATTATATATACACATATGTGTGTGTGTGTGTGTATGTGTGTGTATGTATATTTGTGTACACACACACATGTATATATACACTTACACTTTCAGCGGAATCTTGACCTTTGTTTGTTCTACAAATATAAAACCACAAGATATTGAATTTAAAGAAAAAAAATTTAGGAGTTTCTCATGCCATATAACTATAGCTGAAAAGAAAGTGTTAACTACGATGGGGGGAAAAACAAAGTGAAATAAGGTTCTGGGACAAATAGGAAGGAGTCACTGCTCCAAACATGACATCATGAGAGTTATGGTGTGCCTTACTCGGTCCTGAAGAAGGTAGCTAGGAAGGAAAGGACAGATGCCCACTTCCCTCCCCCTCTTCACTGAGTTAGTCTTCACTCCAGTTCCTCCACAAGGAGTAAGAACCAATCACATTGCGGGGTTGTCACAGACGCTCTGAGCATCATTTGTGTTGGCAGAGCCTTTGCGAGAATCCTACGTGCAAGCTGGGAGCACGCCTCTAACAAGGACGTGTCTGAGTCATTCCATTTATTGGTATAATTGTTTGTTTTGCCAAGGGAGTAATTTCCTACAAAATAAACCATCCAGTTTATTTATTTATTCTACGTATTCACTGATGCAGTGTTCTAGAAAGCATACAAGCTCTGACGTCACTAATACCAGCTTGGGAGCTCTGCTCTACCAGACGGAACCCGTGTCACCTCTGGTCAATGCCACGACCACTCTCATGGGAGTTTTGCTTACAGCATAGACTGGAGCTTTAGGGTTACATGTTCTGGCTTGGGCATACATAGCTAACTTTCATCTGGCCTAACCTCACGCCCACAGCTGAGCAATGACTGGAATACTTAACCATCATGACCTAAGTCCAGGTAAGTCATAAGAAAATGAAGGAACTGCATCTGAAATGAAGAGCAAAGAACAATGTGAGAGAGAATCAGGGGCTAGGGGCTTGGAAAGTTTATCGGAACTATGAAACCATTTGCTATCATTAGCAATGTGAAACACATCTAAAATATTGCCTTAATAGTATTTGACACCTCTCCCTCATCCCAAGACTTAAAGGTATCTAACTATCAATATGAGCTGAGCCTAGAATCAGCTTTTTAAAACACTGCACCACAAAATGGTGTGGAAAATCCTTATGTATGTGTGTTGCTTTTACTGGTTAATAAATAAAGAAGCTGCTTTAGGCCAATGGCTTGGAAGAGTGGAGCTAGGTGGGGAAAACTAAACTGAATGCTGGGAGAAAGAAGGCGGAGTCAGTGAGCTGCCAGAGGGGAAAGATGTGAGCTGTCAGCTGGAACCTTGCTGGTAGGCCACGAGTCTTGTGGTAAAATATAAAATAATAGAAATAGGTTAATTTAATGTGTAAGAGGTTGCTAGGAATATGCTATAGTGATTGGCCAAGCAGTGATTTAATTAATCAGTTTTTGTGTGGTTATTTTGGGGCTGAGCAGCCTGGAATAAACAAGAGGCCTCCTCCAACGAATCATTAGATTAGAATTAAAATTAAGTCTATTCATTGGTAATATCTTTAGGAAGAACAAATGTGGCCCAAGTATAACAGCACAACCCTTTAATTCCAGTGTTTCAAAGGCAGAGCAGTCAGGAGAATCATGAGTTTAAGGGCTGGGCTCCACGGTGAGACTTTGCTTCAAAAGAAAAATGGAAAAAAAAAAAAAGAACATGTGTTTTTGTAGCACAACTCATCAAGAATTATTTTAAAACAGTTACCATTCTATTTCATCATATTTTCATTTTTGTTATATTTATTATAGAGACAATGTGTTACTGTAACAACATTTGCACATTCATAATTTGTTACACAGTACACTCTAAACTTTTAGTGACAGATTTATAAACAAATATATTTAATTATTACTGAGTTAGGGAAAAAATAGAACACAACTGGGAGGAAGTGTCACCGTAAATGAGGTATTGGGAGCCACCTTTAGTTTCTCCTACTAAATACTATGGATAATAACATCTAACACATGTGATATTTTTAAAACACATGCGCGCGCACGCGAGCGTGTGTGTGTGTGTGTGTGTGTGTGTGTGTGTGTGTGTAGAAAGTGCTGATCAAGGGGCTGAGTAGACAGCTCAGTGGGCAAGAGCAGATGCTGTATAAGCATGAGGACTTGAGTTCAAATCTTCAGAACCCATGTGAAAAATTAAAAACTTCCCAAATAGTACACATGATGTTGGTATGCTCAGTGTGCGTGTGCGTGTGCATGTGTGTGTGTCTGCGCGTGTGTGCACATGCATGTGCAAGTAGAGGTCAGAGGACAACCTGCAGGAGTTGGTTCTCTTCTTCCACCACGTGGATCCTGGGGATTGAACTCAGGTGGGCAGCTCAATGCTTTTACTGCTGAGTCATCTCCCTGGCCCAGCATGCTAGGCTTCATTTATCTGTTGATTGCTGTTGTCACTGCCATTCCCCAGCTTCATTCCAGCACTTTTCTGGAAAAGTGTCTGTGCACATTTGAACAAAGCTACGTTATCTTTTCTTGGGGAGTTGCAAAATCACCCGCCGCCCCAAGAGTTTTGAGGCTTCCTGAAGTGAAGGAACTGGCTCAACTTTACTTAATTCTATTTTAAAAACACGTTACCCCAAGCATAGTTTTGAGCTTATAAATTAACTAGTTTAATTTAAATAACTGTAGCAAATCCATTAGCATGGCACAAAAATGTTGCCTGCCCCGTGAGGAAAAGTGGCCTTGAGCTGGAGAGAGGGCTGAGTGTTTAAGAGTCCTGGCTGCTCGTTCCAAGAATCTGAGTTCTAGTCTCAGCATCCACCTGATGGCTCAAAACTATCTGTAACTCCAGTTCCAGGGGCTCTGATGCCCTCTTTGCACACACATGGTACACAGACAGCCATGCAGGCAAACAACCGAACACATTAAGAAGAAAGAGAAGTGGCCTTTTTTTTTTTTTTTTAACCATTTTTTTCTCAAATCTCTTACTGCCTGTCTTAGTGACTTGATTCTCACACCTTCAACCATAGTCTATTGTCAAATGTTTAGGTTGAAATCATTTTTTGTTTGTTTGTTCTAAGGCCTTATATAGATAAGTAGTTTGAAACAGTAGAAATTCTAAAACAGCATTTTAAGAAAATCGTGGTTTTCCTATAATGCTACCCCCAGAATCTGATGCCTGGGAGTTCCTTTTTTTTTCTCTTTCTCTTTTCTTTCACCCTTTCTTTCTTTTTAAAAGCAGGGTCTCTGGGGACTGGAGAGATGGCTCAAAGGTTAAGAGCACTGCCTGCTCTTCCAAAGGTCCTGAGTTCAACTCCCAGCAACCACATGGTGGCTCACAACCATCTGTAATGAGGTCTGGTGCCCTCTTCTGGCCTGCAGGCATACACACAGAATATTGTAAACTAACTAACTAAATAAATATTAAAAAAAAAAAATAAAAGCAGGGTCTCACTATGTAGTTCAGGTTGACCTGGAACTCACAGAAATCCACCTGCCTCTGCCTCCCCAATGCTGGGATTAAAGCCTTGTATTACCATGCCCCACCCTGGTAATTTCTGAAGGTGTAATATTGGATCCAAAATCATACGAACTTTTCATATTCTCTTACAACAATATTTGTTTTTATGGAAATATTATATTTTCTTTCAAGGATGTGAACATATTTCAGACCATAGTAAAGGGTATTTGTGATGAAGCTACTCTGACATTAATGTGATCTATCCACGATGCAGTTAAAGCTGGTTGACGGAAAGCCTCAGGGTTCAGGTTCCCACTCAAAACAAACTCTGCTTAAGAAGGGAGTTTTGAGTTGAATTTCCACAAATAGCTCTTTATTGATCTTCCATACTGTTATATAAGATACCGACACGATTTAAACTGCAGCACAGCAACTCTGAAGCAGGTGGGAGGAAGTGGGAGATGGGTGGTGGTGGGGGATATGGGAAGGCATTTCTTATCCCACTCAACTTCTTAATCTGTTAAGATAAACTTTAGAATTTCTTGACCTGCCTTTGACTGAGCATAGATCTAGCATGAACGAGGCTGTGCATGTTTAATGACAGGTTGTCCGGGGTAAAGGTGCAGTGTTGAGAAGAACCAACCTTCATGTGTGGCACTGCTGCCCCACTCGTCGATGTTGGACAGCAGACACCCCTCTCTTCATCCGTTGAGAAAGTCCTACTTCCTCCCATTAGCCTATACAAACTTTTGCCAGCACTTGCTAGGAAAACTTTCAACCCTTCCTGCAAAGAACAGAGAACATGAACATTACTTAAATTGTTCCTTGAACCTGTTTTTGGTTTATTTGTTTGTTTTTACAACCAAAAGAATTCTGTCACTAATGTTTCTTGAAAAAAAATGTATAAAATATGTAATCAGAAGCCAAATATAGTGGAAGAACTTGTTTAAGCATTTTTTAAGAAAGCTCACTACCCTTTAGTGAACAGAACTATTTCCAAGAATAACAATTCCTCAACTTTTTTTTTGTTTTTGCCTTAAAAAAATAAGAGCATAAAAATGTGTCTCACAAATCACTGAGATGGGTAAATAACGGAAGCTTCAGAAATTCCTATGGTAGAAAAATACCGTTTTTAAATTTATCTGCTTGTAAGAACAAACATATCATATCTGAAATGCAAATAATTATAAAGTCACAACTAATTTCTTCCTCTGTGTTAAGCTTTTGAATGATTTCCAAGTTTTTCTCATTGTAAATATCCATAACTTAAGACCCCGTTCTTTAATTTACAGGATGGAGAAAGGTATTTTTCTCCTGAAAAGCTGTCATAACTAGTTTATAAATTTGTTCAAGTTAGAAGCCAGAGTTTTCATAATTAGATGATTAATGAGTGTTTCTTTAGCTTATGGGTCAGATAGGGGTCTCAGTTAAAGATTTCCTAGGGTCTGTGAGAAAGAAACCATATCCTCCCATCTCTTTCTCCTGCGTAAGCAAGGCTTAGACGTTTCTCCCAGTTCTCTAACACCGCGGTCATTTGGAGATCTGACCTGGAAAGGGACGGAGCCTCTCCATTCCCACAGAGGGTTTCTGCAAGCTTTCTTCCTCAGACTCAGAGCTGATATTTGAGACTTGGCTGCACAGGGTTCTCCCCAAGGAGTCCATGTGCTCCACAAGCTGACCCCTCGAAACGCAGCTGCTCCGTCGATCCTTCCTGCCCGTCACTTCCTGGGGCAACATTTCTCAGCTGTTATCCAGACCCTTCTCTTCTTGGTGTTTCGCGTTCAGCTGGATACCTTTAAACTCCTACGTGACTCTCCCTTTTCTGGAAGAGACCTTTCCCGTTTCCTCAGCCAGGCTGCAACCGACTTCCTTAGCATCTCACAGGGCCAGATTACCTTTGACACACATCCGATTTCCCACTAGTACACGCACACATTTATCCCCCACCTCCCTTATTCTATTTGTGTTTTGATTAAACCTATAAAGCCTTATACATATGAGGTGAGCATTCTATCACTGAAGTACAACTACAGCTATCTGTTATTCCTTTTTGTGAAAAACTCTACTCTTTCTATTAATATATATTAATCGTACATATAGGTTTCATGTGACATTCTCTACAAGTACATAATGTGCTTTGATGATGTCCCCATTCTTCTCATGCTCTTCTGCCTTCCTCCCACCGACCCCTTCCTCTTTCTAAACGGTCCCTTCCCATTCTACTCTGTGTTTCTCTTTCTCCCACTTCTTGTCCCCTCCTTCTTTAAAGCAGTTTTATTAGCATTTCTTATGCAGCATGGGTGAGAGGTTATTTCTAGGAACTTGGATAATTTACCAGTAGCTACAATTTTGAAGATGTGTCTCCTTCCCTCAGCAGCCATTAACTGCTGTAAATCCTCAAGGAGGCGTGGAGTCTGTGAGCCCGGGCTCTCTCCGTGATAGGATGCTCACAGTTCGGTATTATACACACCTTGTGCAGGTTATTTCAGTTTTAGCCCATTTCTTTTCTCTTTTCCAACCTTATTTTATGTTTTTATTTAGGTTTGTTTGCTTGTTTGTATGTGTATGAGTGTTTTGTCTGCATGTATGCGTGTGTATCGTTTGCATGTCTGGTGAATATTCCGGAATTAGAGTTACACATAGCTATGAGCCATCATGTACAGACTGTGAACCAAATCCAAGTCCTCCGAAAGAGCAGCAGTGAGTCCTCCGCAAACGGGGCCATCACTTCGGCCCCTTTGCCTGTACTCTTGTTGTTATTTGTAGGCAGACTTTTCTGTCTAGACAACCAATCAGCTACGTCCCACCAACCACTCCCCAAATAACCACATGGAGACTTTTTAAAAGTTTTTTTTCGAGACAGAGTTTCTCTGTGTAGCCCTGACTGTCCTGGAACTCACTCTGTAGACCCAGCTGGTCTTGAACTCACGTGATCCACCTGCCTCTGCCTCCCAAGTGCTGGGATTAAAGACGTGCTTCACCACCGCCCAGCACCCACAAAGAGACTTAATATTTGTTAGAAATGCTCAACCGATGGCTTAGGCTCATTTTCAGCTAGCTCTGATAACTTAAATAACTTATTTCTCTTAATCTATGTGCTGTCCCAGGCTCCTCTACCTCATGCACATATTTCCCACCCTGCCCACTCTGCATCTCATAGTCTCCTCTGACTCTGCTCCTCTTCCCCTCAGCATTCTCTGTGCCATGAAAATCCTACCTAGACATTGGCCAGTCAACTTTTTATTGACAGTGAGAGCAACACATCTTCACAGTGTACAGATGTGGACAGAAGGATTATTTGACAGTAATTGTTTAAATTTATCATCTGCTTTTCAACTTGAGGTATATTGATCCTTTTACCTTTTACCCATGTTCATATTTTAGCTCTTGTGTGTACTTTATCACAGGTCATATCAGGCTCTGGGTGTTGCTCAGCTGTAGGTAGAACATGAGCTTGAGGTGCAAAGCTCTGAAATCAATCCCCAGCAACTACATTTTCCTCAAAAAAAAAAAAAAGGAAGGAAGGAAGGAAGACAGACAGACAGACAGAAAGAAGAAAGAAAGAAAGAAAGAAAGAAAGAAAGAAAGAAAAAAGAAAACAAAAAGCAAATTCAAGGGCTGGAGAGGTGACTTAAGAGCACTGGCTGCTTTGGCCAGGGACCCCATTTCCCTTTCCAGCAGCCACATGGTGGTTTACAAACATTTGTAATTCCATTTCCAGGGTATCCTTCTTCTGACCTCTTTATGCACCATACATGTATGTAGGGTGCATGCATAGATACTGGCAAAAAATGCACAAGAAAAATAAAAATAATATGCAAAGGAAAAAGAAGTATCACAGTGTGCCTAATATTGTATATCCGTGTTTCCCCTAGTTCTGTTACCAACTCTTCAGGATCACCTTTCTTTAGCCAAACAATGCCTAGGATGAACAGATTGTGCAGGAAATGGGCTGGGATTGTGGTGAGGGTGCTCACAACACACACGTGTTTTCTATCCCTTTTATATCTTGACTTTTATTGGCACTAGTGCCAAGCAAATTTTCTTAGGCAGACTGCTAAATCTACAAATGGCAGAGACACCATTTGTTTTATTTCTTGTTTGTTTTATTTCTCAGCAGTCCCAATATAGCATTTTGTTCATGCTAAGGGCTCTACCTAATTGGGTTAATGATTTAATAGTTAAGTAATTTCCTTTTTTTGCGATATATAGATACATATATAAACATACATACATATACATATACATACACATACACATACATACATACACACACACATACACACACACACACACACACACACACACACACATATATATATATATATATATATATATATATATATATATATATATATATTTCCGAGACAGGGCTTCTCTGTGTTCCTTTGAAGACTGTCCTGAAATTAGCTCTTGTAGACTAGGCTGGCCTCGAACTCAGAAATCCACCTGCCTCTGCCTCCTGAGTGCTGGGATTAAAGGCATGTGCCGCCACCACCTGACACGAATAGTATTTTTTTGTAATTTCCTTTTTTGATACTTTGTGGATTATCCAAGATTTAAAAAGTATTGCACTGGTGTGCACGTGCATGTGCATGCATGCATCTGTCTGTCTGTGTGTCCATACTGGCACACCTCGAGGCCAATGCTGCTGCTCATTTCCAGTCCCTTCTCCACCTTATTTTTTTGAGCCAGAGTCTCTTCTTAAGACTGGAATTCGAAGTTTCAAGTAGAAGGGCAAGGCAGGACAGGATCCATCCGTCTCCTCCCACCCTAGGCCTGGGGCTAGAGACGAGTGACCCAGCCAATCTGTGAGGGCAGTGCTGTGGATCAAAACTCGGGTCCTGCCGGGCTGTGGTGGCGCACGCCTTTAATCCCAGCACTCGGGAGGCAGAGGCAGGCGGATCTCTGAGTTCGAGGCCAGCCTGGTCTACAAGAGCTAGCTCCAGGACAGGCTCTAGAAACTACAGGGAAACCCTGTCTCGAAAAACTAAAAAAAAAAAAAAAACAACTCGGGTCCTCACACCTGTGCAGCAAGCACTTCACCCACTGAGCCATATCTTGTCACGTTTTCCTTTCCTCTTTTTCTTTTGCTTGGATTTCCAGCCTGGCTCGATTCTGCCTGGCTACTGGCCAAATCAGCTTCCTTATTAACCAATGGCAATAAAACATATTCACAGTACACAGAGGGGCATCCCACATCAATTTCTCCAGCCTTTGTCCAAGATTTGAACAGCTATATGGACGTACTCAATACATTGACAAGAAAGAAGATAAAGGAAATAAGCGAGGCACCTCGGTTAGCGCCCTTCTGATGCAGAGAATAAAGAAGAAACTCCCCAGCCCAGCCTGGTGTAGTCCATGGATTCATTTTTTTGAGCAGTGTCTGGCATATCTCATGCATATTAATTGAACTCGTGAAAGGAAAAAGACCATAGTCCCTTCAGAAACATTCCTTCAAGGACTTCAACAATCTTTTATAATACATGAGAGATTTTAGGGTGACTTCACTCACTTTGCTTTAAGCATAAGATGAAGCCACTGATGTTACCTGTAAAGACTTTTTCTTAGTTGGGTTTTTTTTTTAATTACCAATTTGGAACTGGTGAGAGCTTAGCAGGTAAAGCCCCAGAACCCAAAGAAAGGTGAGAGGACAACGTTGTTGATGATCCTCTCACCTACACACACACACACCACACCACACACACACACACACACACACACACACACACACGTCTGGAAATCTGGATTTAAACACACCCTTTTCTAGGAAAATAGAATTAATATTTATTCAAGAAGAACTGAAAACACAGCTCAATGATTAAGAACACGTGTTGCTTTTGGGTCTAAGCACCCACAACAGCAGACCCACAACCTCCTGTACCTGGACCTGAAGCCCTCTTCTGACTCCTTCGGGCACTGCACTCATGCGTACATGACTCTTCCTTCTCTCCTCTCACCCATATACATGTAAAAAATTATCTTTAAAGGAGAGGCGATATACATAAATGAATAATCATAGAACAATTGAAGATTATCAAAGATTTACATCTGAAAAAATGTCAGCTATTGATATATTTGAGATAGTCTAACTATAAAATCCACAAAGAAATTATAATTAATTCTTACAGTTTTTAAACTATTTCAGAGATAGACTATGGTTCTACTCATAGGCCTGCTGATAATAATAGACTCTTTAATTTTGTTTCTGTTTTATTATTCAAGACAGGTTTCTCTGTGTAGCCCTGGCTGTCCTGGACCTCACTCTGTAGAGATGGCTAACCTTGAATTCAGAGATCTGTCTGTCTCTGCCTCCAAAGTGCTGAGATTAAAGACATGAGTCACCCACCCATCCTGGATGTTTGTTTGCTTTGGAGACCTCACGAAGTATCCTTAGCCAGCCTGGAACCATTCATAGTGATGAAGACCAGGCTGGCCTCCAATGCACAGAGCGAGGCTAGACTCAGTCTTCAGAGGGTTGATGCAGGTTTTGTTTTGTTTTGGGTTTTTTGGGTTTTTTTTATGTTCAAAAACAAGTAAAACAAAAGAGGTGGGAAGTTTATACTGAGGGGAGACTCCAGTGTGCAGTCTCGGGTTTCTTGAATAAGAGAACTTTCGGAGAAGTCGTTATTTACATCGGTCGCCTGTATTGGTGATTGCCTCCTATGTGAATACCACTGCTGATAGATTTCAGAATAGAAACACGCTCGTATTACCTGTGTGACGAACCAAAGCTGGTATATGTTAGGTAAATACCATTCTATCACAGATGAGGAGCACGGAACTATGTTATGGTGCTCCTAAATTAGTAAGGAGTTTTATAATAACTAATATTGTCAACAGTACTGCTGAAGCCACTAAGATCATTTGTCCTCAAAAATGGGGTCTCATTAGAGAAATAAGAAAAAGGCATTCAAGATAATTTGTTGATTATGCAGTCAGTAGCAACTCAAATAAAAACAAAACAAAGACCTCACACTGTGGCTTTTCTTTACAGTGGGGATACTCTAAAGCAACAGAGAGGTAAACATGTGCTATCCATACAGCTGCCAACATCTGCCAAAGCTTGTCTATGTCCCTGCTCTCTGAATCTTAATACAGTCAGGTAAGTGATAATTTGGAATGTTTTAGGGCTTATTTCGCATACTTCCTTCCTCTGCTTCAATGTCATATTTTCTTCAGCCACGACAATTTGTTCAAGGTCATTGCATCAAAACTTAAAGATAAGAGATGGGAAAGTCAGGTCGGAGGGTAAAGGGTAAGTGACTATTAACTAATAGCTGCATAGCAACGTTAAAGTTACAATTGGTCTTTCTGAATTAGAAAACACAGTTTTTTGCCCTCACGCCTTTGGGGTAGGAGTGTTGCCCAAAGTAGTCTCAAATTCCTGGGTTCAAATGATCCTTTTACCTCAACTTCCGAATTGCTGAAACAGCGGGCTAGAAACTGGACTCTTAATTTATAAAAAGAAAAGAAAAGAAAAGAAAAAGAAAAAAAGAAAAGCAAGTTAAGGGCTCGAGATGTGGCTCACAGACAGAGCACCTGCCTAGTATGCATGAGGCCAAGATTTAAACGCTCGTCTTTGCAAAATCTCATGAAAGTCTGAGGTCTGATAAAGTGTACTGTCGTAGTAGAAGCCTTGCATTGCAGGGGGAAACTGGAGGCCTCTTTTGGAGTTCTTCGTTTTGTTAGTAAAAGAATTTAGAAACAGACTCAGAAGGAAGCTTGGGGACAATTTTATTCAAGTCTTCAAGAAAAATAACAGGCCAGCAAAGCTGTTGATGTTGGCAAATTCTGGGAGAAGGAAAGAAGGGGAAAGGAGAGCCTTTTCTTCTGAGTTAGGGGCCAGGAAAGCAGACAGGCCCGGCAATAGAGTTAGGCTGGCAAGCAGCCACATGGCAGGCAAGCAGCTGCACGGAGGAAGGGGGCGGGGGTGAGCCTGGAGAACGAGTGAGAAAGCCTGGAGTGGCAGCAAAAGCATGCCCAGACCTTGGCCAGTATCCCAAAGAAAAGGACATAGGAAAGAAGCAAAGTGGGGGAGGGGTTGGTTTAGGCTCCTCAGTGCTGTGTGACAGAAATTCCAGCAAGCAGCCGCACAGAGACAGGGTTCCAGGGGAGGGTCAGCACACTATCTCACTAACTCAACAATTCTTCCTCCTATCTCCTCGGCTTCCAGGTGGCAGGGACCCTTGGCCACGTGACTGACAGAGCAGCACGCCTTAACTCTTAAGAGAGGAGACAATGGTATATAGTCCTTTAATCTTTGGAGTAGATCGGAATGTTTTGTTTCCACTACACGCCAGAGGGAGTCTATTCTTTCAGATTAGAGGTTTAGGGAGTGGCAAAACTGATTTTACCTTGCTAAGATTATCAGAGAAAGGGGAGGTGTGGTCCAAAACCAACCCCGGGTAGGAGTTCATCTTCAAGGTTATTCTATCATTCCTGTCTCAAGAACTGAGACCCTAAAATCATTTAGGAACCAGAATTCAAATACTTCTGGCATTTCTGCCTCCAGCCAGGACAGGATAAAGTACATTTTCAGCTTCTGGCTAAGGCCACAAATTGAGGAACCCATGCCCAGATTGCCAGTGGGTTCCTGTCTCACTTGATCTCCCCGTTCACTTTATACTCGCACCTGTGTTTCTCTGTTGTCTGACCATAAGGCATCTTCTTACCTTAAGCTTCCCTTTTAACCACTGGGGCAGCACTGAAGGTCCCTAGTTTGGCTGGAGAAGGTGCTTTACCTGGCTCCTTGTCTGCCTACACCATTGCTCCCTGGGCATCTGAAATGCACACCCAAACTTTCAGCAATCTACAGTTATTCAGTTGTCTTAGGGTCTCTGCTATATTTATATGCCTTAGTGAAAGAGATAGTACCTAGAAGGTAAAGGGTTAAAGATGTCATTTTAAACGGCAACAGCAGAACACTTTTTTCAGTTACTCCTCCTTTGCTTGTATAGGATTGAACTTTCTGTGCTGTCTGTCCCGGTGACCTACACTGCCAGGAGCAGCTTCACCTAATTGCCTTGCACCCACATGTTTACCTTGATGAACTTCCTGTTCCCTACGGGGTAGGGATAGGAAACTCCCCAGGGTGGGGATCTGGGTAAAAGGTCAATCACAACAGTCTTACTGAAGTTTAACTTTGAATGACCATTGCAGAGAATCTAAAAAAGACTTTCTGATAATGAGAAAACCTTCTGTCCGTGCTTTGTGATAGAGTGCTTGCCTAGCTTGAGTGAGGTTTGGGTTCCATCCCCAGCCCCCTACCCTCACACACACAGAGTAACACACACACACACACACACACACACACACACACACACACACAAGATGCTTGAGTTTGAACCGCTTATGCTTATGTATTCAATGAAACAAACGTTCTGTTTAGGGATGAGGAAGGAAAGGAGAGAAAAGCCAAGTATTTTATCCCAACAGTGTATTCTTTTCTCCTTATTAACAGCATTTGTGGAACAAATGTTCATAGAAAATTACTTTCATCGCAATAATCTTATCAAGGAATCTTTGTAGTTTAAGGGTAGTACTATCTTGACTTTGTTCCACCCACTATTGGGTTCTGTCTCTGAGGGCACACAATTCAATCCAACAAAATGAATGAAACATTTCCATCTTCCCCTTGTAAGGGGAAGTACAATGTGTTCTCATGTTCATCAGCAAGAACAGGCAGTTCAAAGAAGACAGGCCCATTATGAACCGTTAGCATCCTTATAAAAGGTAGTTGTAGTCTACCATTTATTTTAAGAGAGTGCCCAAGACCTAGTGGGGGAAAGGGTGACTGTGGTCCACTCTCTGGAGTGTGATGTATTTGCCAGAGACTTGGAAGAATTATTCATTTTTTTTTTCTTTCAAGCTTTATCCAAATTCAACCTTCTAATGAAAGGTAAAATTGTAGCAGGAATTCTAATTAGTTTAATAATAAAAACCCAGAGTCAAATATAGGGGTTAATGCTGAAGATCAGAGAAGCAGAGCGGCCAGCCACTAGGGAGTCCTTACCTTTACCAATGCTCAAACTGAAAGGGCAATCCTGTCTCTATGAATGGAATCCTTAGACAGACTGCATCTGAGCTCCTGTCTCTTCCTACCTTATATTCCTCTCTCTTCCCAGCCATATCTCTTCCTGTCTCCACCTCCCTAGTGCTGGGATTAAAGGTGTGTGATTCCAAGTGTTGGAATCACCTTTTTGTGGGCTCTGTTTCTCTTTTAGACAGATTCGATCTTGTGTAGCCCAGGGTGGCACTGAATTCACAGAGATCCATCTGCATACTCCCTCCCCTGACTGTTGGGATTAAAGGTGTGTGCCCCCACTGCCTGACCTTTATGGTTAACAAGTGGTTTAGCTCTGCACTCTGATCTTTATTTACTAGATCACAAACAAAATATCACTATGTAAAATATCGTTAGCATTGCCTGGGCAGTCATTCTTAGAATGCTATAATTCTGAAGAAACTGGTTAAGATACAAACTCCTTTGACCCCTGAAAGAGAGTGCAGAGGAAACTGGCATTTATTCCGGATGTTGCCCATCAGCCAGCAGTTCTGAAATGAAAGGTCAGAAGTCTTAGGTCAGTGTTCAAACTCTGTATCCATCCACTTGATAGAGACAGCTCAAATAAACTCTGGCTCAGTTCTTTTAACACTCAGCTAATTCTAAGGCATACAGTAACAAATTTTAAATGGCTTAAGTAAGTTTAATTTTTTTTAATGAGAAAGGGATTATTGTCTGCTATTACTAGTATAAAAAGTTGCTTAATTTACTCCCAATTTTTCTTGGTATTACTAGCCTGACATGTACTATCTGTCTCCCAAATAATGCTCATTGTCATCCTAAGAATGTACTTGATAAGTTCATTTTAAAATACAAGTGAGCTATATGCCAAAAAAATACCTCCAGAATTAATTGATAATGAAAACAATCTTGAAGCTGAAGTCCCCTGTTACCCCACAGTCTTCAAGAGTGCTGAATGGGGTGAGGATGTATATAGCTCAGGAGTATCGTCCTTGCCCCCTCTCCCCCAAAAAACAGTTTCTTTTTTTGGTCCTTCCTGTCTGCACTGGGACTCGTGACTTGGTTGGACACTTAAGTGGACTTCTCTGTGTTTGACTTGGGTCCCATGGTCTGTCTTCTGTTCCAGCATATCACTGCAGGAACTGGAACTGGTCAGTTACCTCTTATATTATTTATCCTGTTATTTGCTTCATACATGTCTGTCTATGCATAGGTTTTGTGTCAGGAAGAGCTATGCCTGTATCCCTGGTGTGCTGGGACTACAAGCATGAGTGAATACTCCAGCTTTACACAGTGCTGACTGAGCTCAGGGCTTCCTTCATGTGTGTGAGGCAACATTCTTACCTACTGCCCTTGAAGGTTTTTATTTTATTTTATTTTATTTTATTTTATTTTATTTTATTTTGACAGGGTTTCACGATATAACCCCAGTTGGCCTGGAACTCTCTATACTTTCTAGATGCTGGGATTAAAGGTCCTAGGAAAATATTCAGTAATCTGAGTAATGTTTGGTCATTCAGAGAGACTTCAATAGTGTAAAAATGAGCAATCACACTTTCCTGATACACACACACACACACACACACACACACACACACACACACACGTCACTTGGTCAGAATTGAACCTACATAGCCAAAGTTGTTCTCACGTGTTGGAGGAGGATGCCACTTGTTTGTCCCAGTCACCCTGCTAGTTTAGACCCAAAATAATCACACAGAAAACTGTATTAATTATATCACTGCTTGGCCCACTAGCTCTAATTCCTTATTGGCTAACTCTTATATTAATTTAACCCATTTCTATTCATCTGTATATCGCCATGTGGCAGTGGCTTACCTGCAAAGTTTCAGTATGTCTGACTCTGGCAGCTCCAAGGTATCTCTCTCTGACTCTGCCTTCCTCCTCCCATGCTATAGGCCAAGCCAGTTCCTTTATTCATTAACCAATAAAACATAGACAGAAGGACCTTCCATTCTATTCAAGTATCTCTATGGCCTGGTCAACAAGAAAAGAGATAATCAGAGGATGTTTGTAGAAAGGAGAGAGACTGACCTGTAATGTTCTAAGGATGAAACCTTACTTGTGATAGAGACATCAGGAGATGGGCAATGCCAGGAACATGGAATGTTTGCTAAGGAAGACTGTAGACAATAGGTGAAGCCAGAGGGGGGGAGGCTAGTCATATAGGATGCCAACAGCAAGGCCTTAGGCACAGAGCTGCCCGCATACGTTTGAGTTTACGTCTTTACACCATACGTGACAGAGGTCAGATGAGGATCTTTAGGGCTTCATGTTTGCTCTGATGGATTTTGTTTTTACATTGTTCTGATCCTTGATTCTGTTGTATGTTGTTCCTCTGTTTTGGAACAGGGAGGCTTCATATCTGTCACAACATCTTTGGAAATTATCACCTGCTTTCTGAATTTATAGGCGTTCACAACTAAAAGTTTGATTTGAATCTTAGTAAAAGCTTGATTTTGGGGGGCTGGAGAGATGACTCAGTGTTTAAGATCACTGACTGCTCTTCCTGAGGTTCTGAGTTCAATTCCCAGCACCCACATGGCAGCTCACAACTGTCTGTAATTCCAGTTCCAGGGGACCCGGCACCCATGGCAAATCACCAAGGCACATAAAAAAAAATAAATTTTAAAAAGAAGTACTACAATTTCTCTGAGAGAGAGAGAGAGAGAGAGAGAGAGAGAGAGGGAGAGAGAGAGAGAGAGAGGAGCTAAAGTTGGGTTTGCTAATGTGTCAAAGAGGTGATAATTATTGGATATGTAAAAGGAGAAAGAGGCTATACATTTAAAAAAAGCTTGATTTTGCACTTTTGAGTAATTTTAAAGCCATTTAAAGACAACACATACAGGTGGAATGAATGCATCTCGAATTATGAGGTGGATATGAGCCTTTGGAGACTAGGGTAGAATGTTAAGGTTTAGTCATGACGTGTCCTTATAAAAGCCTCATATACTATCTTTTAAAATACTTGCTATATCTATCTTTTTAAAATTTGAAATCTGACTCCCAGTTTTATTAGTAAAGAACTGCTACTCAGCTAAAGGGTTTTTGTTTGTTTTGAGAGAGGATCTCAGTTGTAACTCTTGTTGGTCTGGAACTCACTATGTTCGGCCTCGAACTTACAGATATGATATTATGTTTATTATGTATTGTGTGTATGTGTGTGTTGTATATGTGTGGGTGCTTGCGTGTAATGTTAAGTATGTGGAAGTCAGATGACCATTTGTAAGAGTTCAGTTCTTCTATTGTGTGATCCCATGATTCAATGTAGCTTCTCAGGCTTGGTGACAAGTACCTGATATCTTACCAGCATTCAAAGAATATTTTAACTGAAAAAATACATACATTTGTTCTTTCATTCTGTGTGAGTTAGAGTATGTCCATAATCCAGTCTTTTGAGAAGCTGAGTCAAGAAAACCATGAGTTTAGGATCAACATGGGCTAAGAAAATTTTCATAAATTGAAATAGTAGCTTTTGTTTCCATCACAGGAACCAGCCAAACTGTTAATGAAGGTATAATAAAATATACCTGTGTCTTCCTGCTAATACTCCTTTTTATAAGATGTCTTGTTCAATATCCACTTTCTCTATACCTGTGTGAATCATGACCAATTAGTGGAAATTTTACAGAGCATTAAAATGACTGAATTTGATATAAGAAGAGATAGATTTACCTTATCTAGAAATACATCTATTTCTAACACATATAAAAGCACAAATTTTGATACATTAACAAACCATATGTATGTCTGTTAGAACAAAAAGACATACGTATGTCTGTTAGAACAAAAACAATGAGTTTTCCTCATCTACATTTTCTCATCTTGGGGTGATCTTCTATATGCTACTATGTTGTAGAAGGAGGGAAAGAAAACACAAGAATATATCAGTCACAGACATGACTAGACCTTAACATTCCAGAGAGTGCGAAGGAATTGGTTTTGAACATATGATGACATGGGAACACTTGTCCTTCCAGGCTGTCGGTATTACAGGGTGAGATGGGTGTGTGCATATATACACACTGACTGAAAATTCGAACATAAAGTCTCCATTACTTGTTTTGTATTATAAAAATTGAAAGAAGTTCATGTGATTGAAAGAAGTTATGTGTTGTGGATTATTTGTTTACTTCATAAAGATGTGTCTCTGCCTAAGGCACCTTCTGATTGGCTTAATAAAGAGGTAAATGGTCAATAACTAGACAGGAATGATAGGTGGGACTTCCAGGCAGAGAGAGGAAACTCGAGATGAATCTAGGCACACAATAGCTACCAGTGGGATGGGCACACAAAATGGGACAGAGGTAAAAGTTACATGGTAGAATGTAGAGTAATAAAAATATGGGTTAATTTAAGTTATAGGAGCTAGTTGAAAACAAGCCAAAGCTAAAGGCCAAGCTTTCATAATTAATAATGTCTCATTGTTGTTATTTGTGAGCTGGTGGCCCAAAGAAAAATTTTACTACATCTATGTGTGGTGATTACCATTCACATGGTTATAAAATCATTAATAACTAAAAAACATAAATCATTAATAACTAAAAAGTCTGTTGGGAGCCTATTTTTTTCAGGTACTTGGGGTACAAGGATGAATTTGATGTGGTCTATAACTTCTGAATTAGATGATAAAACAAGTAGAATAAAGAAAATGATTAGCTAATATGATGATCTGCTGACAGGCTTGGAGGTGCCTTTGGCAAACAGGAGAGAGCTTATCAATGAAGGACTTCATCTTCATACTAACTGTACCACATAGACAAGCCAAATAAAGAAATGCCTCTGCATGATGATGTGACATGTCCTTCTGTGTATGTGTTGCTTTTGTTAGTTAATGAATAAAGCTGTTTCAGCCAATGGTTTAACAGAATAAATCCAGGCAGAAATTTGAACAGAGATAGAGAGAGTAGATGGAGTTGAAGTGACACCATGTAACCACAGAAGGAGAAAGATACCAGAACATTACTGATAAACCACGGCCTCGTGGCAATAAATAGATGAATACAAATGGGTTGGTTTAAGATGTAAGAGCTAGCTAGGAATATATCTGAGCCACTGGCCAACCATTATTATAATTAACATTGTTTCTGTGTGATTATTCAGGTCTGGGCAGCCAGGAAATGTAAGCCCACACTTTGTATATATAATGGTACCCAACGTGGGGCTTGAACCCACAACCCTGAGATTAAGACTCTCATGCTCTACCAACTGAGTTACAGTTTATACTTAATCTAAGCCTCTATGTGCTTCTTTGGGACTAAATGTCTGCAGGACCGAGCAGGACAGAAACTTCTGTCTATAACATGTTCTGTGAAGAATGAAAGAATTCGTCATCCTTGCTTAGTCACACTTTGCCTGACACCTCGAAGAGCTGTTCAAAGGAAAGATGTCCTGTCACAGAGGAGAGGTGACAGGAAAAATAATAGTCACTGGAAATGGAATTCTCCTGCTTGGCTTATTTTTGTTAGAGTGTCTCAGAAATTGGAGTTATGTGAGTAGCGGCTCTCAGAACTAGATCCCTGCATTTTCACAAAATACAATTTACTTACTGAGCTTTTTTCCCCAGCTCATCATCCCACTTTAATTGAAAGTTTTGTTTCATTTTTTGCTGGTGATGGTGGGACCCCACTCTGACACCAAGATTCTACCTCTAATTCCTCATACTTAAGTTTTTACCCATGTGCCTGCTCTACTAGAATGCAGTACCCTAAAAGTACAGCTCTTGCTGATATAGAATCTGGCACAAAATACATTAATAAACATGTATTAAGTGAATAGCAGAATAAATGATAAAATAGTAGAGTGATCAGCTTTAGTTCCTGCAGTGGAACATAGGAACAAAGGTCAGACCTCGGACCTTAGACAGAGAGAAAAGTCAGCTTAAGTGTCCCATCAAGTAACAAGTTCCAGCTCAGACAGGAATGTATTATAAACTGAATAAAAGTCTATGAGATGGTATAGGTACAGTATCAATGAACAAAATTGAAAGTCTAAGGAAAAACATATACTCAAGTAACTTCCCCTACAAAACTCTTCTAATCACACACACACACACACACACACACACACACACACAAACACAAACCAAAATAAATCCACAGCAGAGAAGCCTATCAGACACTATGTTAGCCAGAGGTAAAAATGGGAAGCATTAGGAGGCATAGCCCTGCCAAGGAGAATTGTCGTGTCTGTAATATGCTAATTGAACATAAATAACTTGATTCTCACCAAGAACAAAGGATCAAAAATTGCAATCAATAAACATTCTATAACATGACTTTCACAGACTTTAACAGAAAAACCCTTGCAAGACGCCTGTGCCTTGACCATGGTCTTCCTAAACTTCAAAACTATCAGAAACAAATATCAGGTGTATATAAATTACTCAACCCTCGATGCTCTGTCATAGCAGGGAATAATGAAGGCATTCTCAGAAGACCCAGAAAGGCAGCAGCAGCAGCAACAACAAACAGATATTCTTCAACAGCAACAACAAACACAGAGACATTCTTTGGCACTGGCTTTAAAGGTGATATAGTATTTTATTTACTTATTTTGTGATTCTGGGAACTAACCCAAGGCCTTATGTAGTCTATCACTGATCTCTATCTCCCTGCCCAAGATGATATTTTATATTCCTAAACATGAGAAGTAGGGAGAATCTATGGTTGGGCCACGGCTCAACCTCCAACAGCTCTAGTTGATAAGTTTGTGTGAGTTCAGTAATCTCACTGAGTGACCTGCCAGAGTCCCTGTGAAAATTCTAATGGTAGTGATAACTACTAAAAAAAAATTCTAAAATTTAAATTTTGTTTTGTTTGCGGGGGGGGGGTAGAGTTGTGTGGGCAGAGGGTGGAAGCAAGGGGATGGGGAGCTAAGTGGGATTGGGATGCCTGATGTCAAATCCACAGAAAATCAATAAAGGGTAAGAAAATATTAAATATAAAAGAACCTTATGAGCCAGAGAGGTGGCTCAGTGAGTAAAGGCTTTTGCCAGGGCTGTCAATCAAAGTTCCATCTCTGGGTCGAGGGCCAGCTGATGCTGTGAACTGTCTGCCGACCTCCATATAAACACCACAGCACAAATGCACCTAGAGTCACATCATACACATATACATAAACACGCGCACACACATACACACAAACAATAAATGAAAATTTTAAAATATTTTTAAAAACTTTACATAACCTCTAGCTATTAGAAAATTTTATTAGAAGTCATTTTCCTTTCTCATTTCATTTTTTTATCTTCCTAACTATAATAAAATATTTAATTAGTTCACATAGAAAAGACCGCAAAGTAGAATGCATGTAGAGATGGGCTTTTTTTATACTGAAAGAAGAAGTGAATCCTTTAACAATTTAATACTATTACCAATTAAATATATCTGTTCTGAATCCCAGGTGTGTTCTTGTTAAAATCCGTCAGAAGAATAACAGAGTGGAAGCATATTATGTACAATTATGCCACTATACTAACAATATTTGATGCTGCGTTCTGAACATAGAAACATTCAAGTACAAATACAATCAATTTCACTGGCAGAAATAGTCAAACATGGATGTCACAGTGACAGACTATGTCACCAAATCGACAACAAAAAATGACAAATTTTCATATTCGTGAGGTTGCGGGTGCAGTTGAGGGAATTTGTTGTGATGAAGAAGAAGGAGGACACAATTGTTTTGTAAGTGTTGCCGTGACTCAGCGGCACAACCTCTAACATCTTAAAACTGCAGTCCTGTGTGAGCTCCGTGTGTTCTGTTCTGTGAAGGAGAAGTCCGCGTGGGCTCAGTTTTTCTCTGAGCTCAGTATCTCAAGAGACTAAAATCAAGGCTATGTGCTGGGTTGCATTTTTACTGGAGAAGAGACTACCCTTCCAGGCTTTTATAGACAGCTGGCAGGACTCGATTCCTTGCAAACAGGGCTGAGGTCTCTTGTTTTCTCTGCTGTTGTCTGGAGGTGACTTTTAGTTCAAGACCAGACTGCACACCATTCATCTCACAAAGCCCCTTCCATCTTCAAACCAAAAACTCAGGGTCAAATCCTTTGCACACTTTGCCTCTCTCTTAATTCCTCTTATGCCACCTTTGGAGAAAGTTCTATGCTTTTGAAGAACTTGTGTAATTAGTTAAGGCCTTCTACGATAATCTGCCCCTCTTAAGGTCAATGGTTCCATTTAGCATAACTAAGGAGTGACATGTTATCACATTCAAAAGTTCCAAGGAACAGACTGTTGACATATTGGGAATGATCCCAGGGAAGAGTATTGGGCTAACACAATTAGTTTTAAGTATGCGTCATGTACAGTAGGAAAAACTAACAATGCACTTTCCTGTAGGGTTTCTGTAAAGACTGAAGGTATATTTTTGGGAATAGTTGTAACCTAGGTATATCTATACAAATTATGAGTTAAGAAAAACACTGAAATAAAGAGAATACCCCTTATTACATTTCTTTTATGTAGTACTACAAGATAGTCTAAAGGCATTTGAAATTACTCTCTATCCGAATGCATAGATTTTTCTACAGGTAACGCAATATTGCATGGCTTAAAATGACATTTTGTCTCTTTCATCCCATTTCTGATTTCTACTCTTAACTGCCAGATTGCCAAACACTATGTTTTCTCAAATCAGATCTAAAAGCCAACAAGGAAGATAATTAATTGGAAGACGTTTATGCTGATTCTGACAACAAGGACGTCAGAGTTGACCATCCCAATTTTGACTTGTTAATTACCCCAGAATAGGCAGATTTAAAGGCAGTTTGAACCAAGTTATAGAGCTGTACATTATAAAGTTGAAAGAGGAAACTGAATTGGAAGACTTCAAATGCAAGGCACAGCATAAACAACAGCCCTTAATATAAACAATAACGTGGGTGTTTGTGTATTTCTAGGCGTACTCCCCTTGGAGGGTCTGAATCGGGAACTCCCTCCCCTGGTTCCATAACGCAGAGGCTTGCCTTAGGTGGGGTTGGAAATGCCCTAGAATGGCTCTTTGTTGATTTTCCCTCATGCTAGAGCCCAGTTCTGCTGTGAAGCAAAGTGCTATTGAATTTGCTCACTCAGGCAGAACACTCAACAGGAAGGAAGGAAGCGGCCATTCTTTCTGGTCCTATTGTCTGACCACCCGGCTTAAGCAATCAAACAGCTCTGTGTGGGTTTTCTTTTTCTTTTTCTTTTTCCCCCTTCTCCTTCTGGTGGGCACTGGGGAAGGGGGCGGGGATGGCTGGAAACAAGCTCTTCGGTTTTTCACTCAGTTTTGTGGAGTGTGAGGGCATCTTTTCATGGCCCAGATTCCGGTACCTATTTTTCTACAGCAAAATATAGGAGGGGGAGAGCCTGCACATCTGAAAGTGCAGCCAGTGTGTAGCGAGCCGTGGGGTTTTCTCTATGGCTGTATTGTGAAAATAGGGAATAGCAAATGTTCCATTTCACTAATGAAACTCAAGACTAGTCAGCAGTTCTGAGTGATGGCATCCGAGGCTCTGAGCCTTTCTCCCTGGTCCCAGGAAGCCCTTCCCCACTGAACTTGTTTATCTTCTTTTTGAACAAATAGTCTAAGGACAGTACTTGTTTCACAAGGCTATGCTGCTTAACAAATATAGAAAGATGTACTTAGAAAAAAATATTCTGTCATTCTAATAAACAGCAGTAAGGGTCTGAGGGAGAAAAATGACATCAGTTAAAATGAGTAACCCTGATAAGATAGAGCGTGCAATAAAAGCTAAGATGACTGAATAAAACTAGTAAATGTTTGATGGATACGTTTCTTATCCCCTTTTCTTTCCTTTATGAAATGATGTCTTGCCATGGCCCAGGTTATTCTGGTCCTTTCTGTTTAATTGAGGCTGGAGTTGTTCTCATGATTCTCTGGCCGCACCCTCTGGAGTGCTGGTAGTATAGGCACGTATCACCACCCTTAACTAAATAATTCTAGTTTTAAAACACATTTATCAAAAGACTGATACCTCACATTATTATTTTTTTCAATCTGAAGTTTAGTGAGAATGAAAAAAAATTAAGATCTTAGGAGTAATCACAGTTAAATTTTATGCGGAAAATGGGGCCTTTAGGAACATAAACGGTAGGCATTTTTCCAAAAGAAAACGATCACAGTTGTATTTTACGAACATTAGAAGTGATGAGAAGTTTAGATTACCTTGCGTTATTTGGGCACTTTCTGACAATCTCTTAAAAGTATGTCACAGTCCTTCATAAGTAATGACTCTGTTAGTAAAGTGTTGACTGAGTTTTCTGTCCTGCCCGGTTCCTGCAGTTGTTAAGTCCCAAAGAAATCACACAGAGGTCTCCATTAGTTATAAACTGATTGGCCTGTTAGCTCAGACTTCTTATTAAGTCTTATAACTTAGCCCATTATTCTTGTTTATGTTAGCCACGTGGCTTGGCAGCTTATTCGGAGAGGCAGTTACATCCTACCTCCTCTGAGTCTGGGTCAGGATTGCAAAATCCTCTTCCCAGAGTTCTCATTGCCCCGCCTTTACTTCCTGCCTGGTCACCCCACCTATACTTCCTGTCTTGCTACTTTCCAATCAGCATTTATTTAAACTATAAGTGACAGGGTACAGACCATTGTCCCACAGCAGTATAGTATGCGCAGTGCCAGTACTTTTGGGAAGACGCAGTCGTGCCTGAGTGATGTCTGCAAACTGACATAGCAGAGGATGCTTTCTCATCCAGGGTTTGTAGAATTTTCCTTTCTAGGGACCTGATACAAAGGGAAGCCTACGGCTGGGTTGGCTTATGAATTGGGATCTCGCTTTCTTTCCTCTCTGTCTCCCCCTCTCTGTTCTCTCTGTCAGTCTATCTCTCTGTGTCCTTTCTCTCTCTCCCTCTCCCTCTTTCTGTCTCTTTCTTTTCTTCCTCCTCTACCTCCCACCCCCTACTCTTTTAGAAAGTGTCTCCAGTAGTTCAGGCTGGCCTTAAACTTGTTATGTAGGCAAAGGCAACTTTGAATATTGTACACCTCTCGTGGACACAATCACACTACCACACCTGCTGAACTGAATACTCTAAACTGTGGCAACAGGTCAATTTTTTAGCAATTGAATGTTTCTGTATGTACAATAGCTAAATTTTATTGTAAAATTATGAGGTGTTTCTGACAGCCCTCGGTCATAAAGGGATAAGCAGTCATAGCAGCCTAGATTCTGAGGATACAACACATGCAACATGCACTTTGCCTCAGGCCTCCTAACAGCAACGAAGGATGGTAGAAGTACCTTGAACCAGATTTTTGACTGTTGAATGTGTTGTAATGTTTTTAGTGGACATCCAATGTGTTCTGCTCTTAAAGAAACAGTGGTTTTGTTACAGAAAATAAAGACTTTAATCTTGTACTTCTATTACTCCTGAATAAGTAAAGAGCAAATTAGTGCATTTTGGGATTGTATTACATTAGAATACTTGGTTTTAAAAATAGTTATTTGAGTTGTTTATTTGTGTTATGTAAAAAGTTATTATGAAATAGTAAAAGGTTATGAACCTTTGGCTTGGAGTTAGGACACTATTTCTAATAGTTTTGATATGGCATTAAATATAGTCTTGCATTTTGTACGACATATTTATATAAAGGAGAGTTCTCAATACTGATGATGAGAGAATCAAAAATATCAATCAACTCTGAAAAATGCTGAAGATGCTCTACATCGTGTAGTATCAAATATTCAGCCAGGATTTAATTCTTCATGAAAAAGTGAACTAGCACAAACATATTCATTAGTATGCAAATTTTTTTCCATCACTAGTAAATGATGAATTGCGTGTATATCAAAGAATTGTTTGAAAATAACTTTTTAATGGTTTGTTGTAGTGAATATTTGATTAGTATGTCTATTCTAGATGTCTATATACCTGGGGTTGTATAACAATTATTTTTTTGGATGAAAAGACATAGCCAATCTAGAACAGGCCTGAGCTAAGTGTGTTGGGATGGTTCTTGTTCATCTCAGAACCCTCCCTCTTGCTAGCCATGCTTGGTGGCTCACACGTTTAGTATGGGAGAAATCAGGAGGCAGAGGCAGACAGGTCTCTGAATTCCAGGCCAGCCTAGTCCAAGATAACCAGGGCTACTCAGAGAAACCTTGTCTCAAAAATCAAAACAAACCAAGAACCTCCCTCTTCATTTTCCCATTTTAGCTATTAATAATTAATTTGCTATTTCTAGTTAGCTCTCATGAATTTATTTAGGCACAGGTGCGAGCTTTCTATTCATTTTCCTGCACAGTGGTGGTTCTCATGTCCACCTTTTTATGCATATTCTTTACAGTTCTGGGCAACCTCAGGACAAATTATTTTATTTAGTTTCTATTTTGGTGCTGAAGATGAACTCATGGCTGATAACATGTTCAACACACATTGTACCATTGAGCAACACCCTCCCCACAACCTTGAGCGCGGTCAGATTTGTTGAGACAACAGCACTGCTTCCTCTGGCTCCCTGGTGTTGGGGACCAAGAATGTCCTAGAGTCTCAGAAGCAGAGATGTTATTTTCCTGTGATTACTATAACTAACACTGGGCACTAAGATCCAGCCCTTGGATGTTTTTCACAACCTACTGTGAGTATGTATGTGTTCTCATCAATTACCCTTAATTTTAGCATGTCCACCTGACTGGTGCTACACAAACATCATCTTGGGCTCCTCAAAGGTCTGAAGGTGGCTGGTGAGGGATTACTACCACTGCTAAGAAGCTCAAAGGAAGAGAGTACTAGACCTTTTTGGTTATTTCCTTTTTAGTTTTTGGAATAGGGTCTCAAGTAGGCCAAACTGTTTGTGAATTTGCTACATAGTGGAGGCTGGCTTTGAACACACACTGATCCTCTTGCTTTTATCTTACAAGTGCTAGGATCCCAGAAATCACCACTACATACTCATATTAAAGGTTTTTTTCTGTTTTGTTGTTGATAGGTGGGATCAAATCCTGCGCCTTGCACATGCTAGAAAAGTGTTCTTCGCTGAGCAGCTTTCCCTGGCCTCAGCTGCGGCTATGGCAGTTGAGTAGCAATGCCAGACACATCTTGGCGGTCCACCACTCTTTTCAGGAATAAGTCGCTCTTCAATAAGAAGCTTTAAGAGGTGGCTTTATCTGCTCCTTGTGGCGACCTAGAATGTAAAGCTGGGTTCCCAGCAAGCTCTCTCTCCTGGGGTCAGGAGACCAGTTAGTTCTTAAGGGTGCAAAGCCTTAGTCAGTACTTTGTGCTGTGTACATAGGGTGTCCTGAAGAACCTCAAACCCTAGAATTTACTGTGTCAAAACCTTATCGTTATGGAATTCAGCATTCTTCCTTTGCAATAAATCATCCTTTTGTGTGATGGTCATTTTATTTCTCTCTCTCTTTCTTTTTAGAATGGATCTAGTTTTAGGCTCTCTTCCTGGGGATGAGTCAGTGTGAAACCCTCCAGCCTGCAGGAAATGAAAAAAAGTTTCCAGAGAATAAAGGCCTGAAAGAAAAGATCTATTTCTTCCTTTATAGTTTTTGTCAATATCCTCTCATCTAAAGTTTCATTTGTTCCCTGAAGTTTTAGGTGACAAAAATAGAGAGGACTAGTTAGTCTGGAAATCCGGAGAGCTCAGATCTGGTTCCCGAGTTCATAGTTTTGATGCAATTTCCTACACTGTTAAACAAGACCTTTGGAACAAATGCTTTTCTTATGTTGTTGGTAGATCAAAAATTCTCTTATTCTCAGCCTATGCACTGAAGGAGCTGTGTGTGTGTGTGTGTGTGTGTGTGTGTGTGTGTGTTCAATGCCTTGACCCACTTATCCGGTCACTTCTGTGATAGACAAGAAAAAGAAGTGACCTAAGGGCTATTGATGGCATGGTCTATACTGGGGAAACAGAGGGATCTCCTGGAACATTTGCTCTAAAGATGGGACAGAAACCCTTTTCTTGGAATACTAGGTTTTGCTATGGTAAGAGGTTTAGTTTAAGCCTAAGCCTATCGTTCTACTTTTTCTAGGAAAACTACACTGCACCTGATGTCCTCAGGTTGGAAAGGGGGCAAAATATAATCCAAAGTGTATTTTTAACCTATCCAAAGTTTCCAGCCAGACAACTAGTCTATAATTTTGAACAATGCAAAAATCTTGTCCAAATATTCTATCTGACTTCCTCTGACATTTATGAAACCAAACTCTTGAGACAAAATTAAGACAGGTGGACAACACTGACTATGGTTAGTCTTGATTGCCAGTTTGATGGGATTTAGAATCACCTAGGAGACACACCTCTGGGTGTGTCTGTGAGGTATTAGTTGAATGGGAGAAGACCCTCCTTCGGAGTGGGGGGTGTACTTTCCAATGGGAGTCTAAGACAAAGGAATACAAGCATTGCTTCCTCCCTCTTTTTCTTCTTTATAAGCAAGTGGCACCTACCTTTGCTATTGTTGTTGCTGGCAGCTTAAATTAAATCAGAGTACAATTTGTAGGCCCTCAGACGTACACTAAGACCATTGACTCCTGGGGAATCTTCCAAGCCTTTGGCACATGATTAGAATGCTAGAGGATCCAGTTTCATGGTCTGAACAGGTCTGCTTCCTTTCCAGTGTGTAGACGGTATAATAAATAAAATGACCAAATGACCTGTTGCTGTCATAAAACATCCTGACAAAATGAACTGAAGGATGGAAGGCTCTATTCTAGTTCACAATTACAGATATAGCAAGGGACTGATTCCGCTGGTCTCTTCGCACTCATAGACAATATGCAGAGAGTTGAGAATGCATGCGGCTGCACAACTCTCTTTCTCCAGACAGATTCTTAGATTCCAGTCAAGGAAGAGTGCCATTCACAGTGGGTTGGTCTTTTCCTACTCAGTTATCACAATCAAGATAATTTCCCACAGACATACCCAAAGGCTCATCTTTGTAGATGTGATGTAGATTCAGTCAAGTTGACAATTAACTCTAGTTGTCACCCAGCCCCTATCATGGAAGCCAATTTAATAAACTTTCTTCCTACTAGGTCTTTTCCTCTAGAGAATCTTGCCTGATATATTTGAACAATACCTGCAGGTACAGAAACAAAAATCTTCTAAGTAATTGTATTCCAATACTTTGTTATGCTGAGTGTGGTGTAGCACATGCATTTAAACCCAGTATTCGGGAAGCAGAGGTAGGTGGACCTTTGTGAATTTGAGACCAGCCAGGGCTTCATAGTGAGACCCTCTTAAAAGGGACATTCAGCAGAACTCCTACATCCCTGCTAACTAAATAACTGATTCAGCTGAGAGACAACAGTGTCTCCAACAAGTCTTTCCAGTTCTAGTTCAGTTGACACCCAAAGTTCTCAGGTTTGTCTGTAGCTTATAAAACCTCATTCTTCTTCCCATCTCATGAAGGCTGGTGGATGAGCTTAAGATAGTCCTCCATAATAAAAAAAATTTTAAAAAAGATAGTCCCCCAGAGACTCATTGATGATAGATTGTCCCATAGCTCAGGCTCACCTGCCATAAGCCTCATTTGAATTTAAGCATCCATTTAAAGGAAAATCCCACAGGCGCATCTGCATGCCATTCTGTTGATTGTTGGTCATATTACTGTTGGTCCGGGTGCTTTTCTTCATGTATGACCAAAGATATAAACCACTGGCAGACTTCTTTCAGCCTAAGATGACAGATACTTAGGACTACATCAATCTGAATGGCTACCTAGTTGATGAGAGTATCAAGTTTCACATGTCAGATGATCCCCACATCTTTTGGGCAAAGACCACACATTTCCTCAAGACACATTGCTCCCGTCCAGCATTTTGAAGTTGATGATAATTATTTATCATCTGTGCTGAAATTTATCACACAGATTTATCGTCTGTGCTGAAAAGTGCTAGAACTCTTTCATTAAAGCTCTGGTAATGTTCGCTGGCCACCTTTCATACAATACAAATGGACATAGGATATTCTGGGGTCTTCTTCCTGAAGTCACTGTGTATTTAGCCTGGGATCCACGCATACTTCTTGCTCTTTGTCACTCTTACACTTTGACACATACAGGGAACCCTAATAGAAACTGTTTCAATGAATGGCTCTTCTAGTCCTCAAAGAGACACTAACCTTATATTAACCAACTCCTTGGCTGCCTTGCTGAGAACCACTCACTTCAGAATACCTTTTTTCTGTTACTGCTTTTGAGGGTGTCCCCATAATCTCTTGTCTAGAGGCTCTAGACATAAGCGGCCCAATTTCTGTCCCCCATCAATGTCCCCAGACTATAACTATCTTCTTCTTCTTCTTCTTCTTCTTCTTCTTCTTCTTCTTCTTCTTCTTCTTCTTCTTCTTCTTCTTCTTCTTCTTTGCTTTTGTTTTTTGTTTTTTGAGACAGGGTTTCTCTTTACCTTTGGAGACTGTCCTGGAACTAGCTCTTGTAGACTAGGCTGGCCTCGAACTCACAAAGATCCGCCTGCCTCTGCCTCCCAAGTGCTGGGTTTAAAGGCATATGCCACCACCGCCAGGCACTATAACTGTCTTCTAATTGCAGTACATTGTTCAGTGTTACAGTTTAGATACCAATGACCCTCATAGATCCATATTTCCAATATTAGTCTACATCTAGTTGTAATATTTTGAAAGACTGGAAACTTCAGGCGGTAGGAGCAAGCTGAGAAGGTGGGCCACTGGTGGGTGTGACCTTGAGAGTTGTACAGGGTCTCCAGGCTACTCTTGCTCTGCTTCCTACACACACACACACGCACACACACACACACACACACACACGCGCGCTACTATGCCTCGTGGTCCTACTACACTGTTGCTCTGCCCAAGTGCATGGGACCAAACAACCATGGAGGGAAACCTTTAAACACAGGAGTCAACTAAATCTCTCCTCCTTAAAGTTACTTTCTTTAGCACTTATCAACAGTGACACAAAAGCCCCAGTGCTAAATACACTAAAAGAGAAAGTTGGTGTTAGAAAAATAGGCTTATCACTGTGAATAAACCTGGCCATGTTGTTTTTAGATATTTGGAATTGGCTTATGGAAGTAAATTGAAAGGGTTTGGAGATACGGGCCATATAAGCTTTAGAACACTAGAAGCATAGCTAGTGGGCAGTTCTAGTGGGAGCTCAGAATACCAGAATGCCAACAGAAACACGGACAATAAATACTGACTTCATGAGGTCTCCGGTGAGACCAAGAATGCGGCCGGGAATTAAACAAGACACAATTTGTATAATGTTGTGCAAAAACAATTTGTCTACATGCTGTTCCTGTTCTGAAACTTGATGAGAGCTGGAGGTTAAAGATGGCAAACTAACTCATTTGACAGAGGAAGTTTCAATACACGGTAACATTCAGTTAACGCTGGCTTCTTTTAGCCAGTTTTATGGTGATAATTCAGAGGCAAAGGAGAGTAGAAAGAATTGAGAAAATTTGGGCAGGAAAGGAACTTGATTGAGGATGTGGAAAGAGAGAACATGGTTGGTGAAAAGGTTAGTGCTATAACAAAATGTATTAATTACAAAAGTGCAAGGGGATAATAGGAAAAAACGCCTTGAGGGCATTTCAGGAATCAGTTCTACTCAATCACTGTAGTTACCAGGCTTAAAATTGTAACTTTATTTGACACCCTTTCCCTTGAGATGAGAGGAGCACAGGATAACCTGATCACACAGGGGTGCCTAAGGAAGTGCTTTCCTTTGTACAGACACTTATCTACTGAAAGGCCTATGTAGAGGAGGCTTGGCTATTATTACTCAGGCTTGCAGAAGACCTGGCTGGGTGTGCAGGCAGGCAGAATGCAAGAGTTGGGGGGGGGGGTGATTATGGCTTCCCTGGAGATTTCAAAGGAAGGCAGAGGAGGGCATGCAGTGTGGAGCAGAGTCAGATTTCTTGCAACAAGCCCCTGGAAAGGACATGTGTGATCCTGTAAGGGTTCAGCTTAAGCCACATCAAAGACCACAGCATGTTGGAGATGCCAGAATGCTGAATATACAGCTAGGAAAGCTGCAGGCAGCAAGAGAATCCAGCTCAAGGGCGGTGGTATGGACTACAGTTGGAAAAGGCCCAGAGCGCACATAGTTTCTGCCTGTTCTGGATGTTGGATATGTTTGGCCAATTGTATTTTAGTCTTTTTTTTTCTATAGCCTCCCACCCCATCAGTTTTGGAATGACGGTATTTTTTTTCCCGTGGCATTATGTCCTTAAAGTATGTATTTGATTTTAATTTATAGGAGCTTCCAGATAAGAGTTAATGCGAGACTCATAACGTATTTTGAGCTAGGCTTTTAATCAATTGCTAGAACTGTTAACTTTAGAGATCTTGGAGATGGGCCAAGTGCACTTTTCATTTATGGGATGTATGTGAGCCTTTGAGGAACAGAAACACATGTGATGGTCTGAAGGTGAATGTCTTCCATTGACTCATGCTTTGAATGCTCTGCTCTGAGCAGGTGACACTATTTTGGGATGCCGCAGACTCCTTGGGAGGTGAGATTGGTCAAAGGAAATAGGCCTTTGGGGATATGTCTCTGACAGTTGCACCTGGGCCTGTCTCTGCTCCTTCTCTCTTTCTATTCACTATTAACCAATTCGATTCAATTCAATCTGACATAATAAGTATAACTGACATCTAGACTATTTAGCCAGACAACAATAGAATGCACATTCTTCTTAAGTGTCTTTGGGATATTCTCTAAGATGACACATTCTGGATCATGATACATCAACAGAATTTTAAAAAACAGAACTCATGCAATGTCTGCTCTAAAACCTCTGTAGAAGTTATACAGAAGCTGAGAGCAAGAAAAAAAAATGAAAAAATACTCCAAAAGAGATTAAACAACATACTTCTAAATAGCTCACAGGTTAGACACATGTCTGCAGACAAGTTGAAACATATTTTAAACAAACAAAAAATAAAGTTTATCAATATTTGTAGGTTGTGATGAAATCAGTGTTGAGAAGGAAATCTGTAACATAAATGTATATATTAGAAAAAAATTTAAAAAAGAACTAAAATTAAATCAATTAGCTACTACTATAGGAAACTAGATAGAAATAATATCAAGTCCAAAAGAAGACAATAAATATAAAAATTAGAAACCATGAAGTCAATACAGAAAAATCAAACCCAAAGCTAATTTTTAAAAAAGATTGGTGAGATCAATATTTCTAGCTATACTTAGAAAATCCTTTCCTCCCAAGGTTGCTTTTTGTCATAGTTTTCATCACAGAAATTGTAACCCTAACTAAGGCAGCGAGCTATAAACCGGAAAACACCAGACCTGACTGAGTTCACCTAGCAATTTCAACTGAGCTTTGGGGCAAGAAATTATATCCCTTCTCTAGAATTTCTTTCAGAAGACAGGAAGAGAAGGAATACTTTCTGCTTTGCTCTGTGAATCCAATATTACCCTAAGAGCAAAGCCACCAGTGGCTATAGGGAAAACAAGTAGAAACAACTATTATTTAGTATCCTTCACGGATGGGTGGCAGTGGAATAACGCTCAATAAAATGGAACCTGGAGGTAGAAAGAGAAACATATATCATGGCATTTGTCTGATTCAGTTTTTGAAAATAAAAGGCAGAAAACAAGAGAAAGGTGGGTGGCTAATAGTTCCTATCAATGGTGGGTGGGAAATTGGAAGAGTAATCTAAGTAACTTTCCTCCTGAAGGTGATTTCAGTTAGGGAGTTTATCACAGCAATGAACATAAGATTAAGGCATGATTGGACTAATTATTTGAGAGAAAGAAAGCTGGGTTATTATTTTCTTTTTCTGCATTTATGTTTCAATATTTTATTTTATCTTTAATTTTATTTATTTTGTGCATATGTGGTGTATTTGTGTGAGGGCTGGTGCATGCATTCTGTGGCACATTTGTGGAAGAAGTCAGAGAATATCTTTGGGGCGTCTGCTCTCTGGCTCTCTCCTGCTTCAGTATTTTATAGCTAAAAATAAAGTACTAAAAGGTCATCCACTTACGTTAGTTGGGAGAAAGTGGTTTTAAGCGAGACCTTCCAAATCCAGAAGCAATTAAAAAAAGGTTATTCAAATGCATGTGGATGGATTTTTAACATGTTTAATATTGAAATAAATGGACTAAAACATGTGTATTATATCAGTGAAAAAGAGGATTACTTTTAAGAAATAGGACAGTTAAAACACAAAACCGAGATAGGACAAAACACTTAATAAGTGATTGAAAATATGGGAGCCAGTGTTCAATTTTGTTCATTATTAAAGCACTAGAAAACATTCAACAAAAAATTTCCTACTTCCAAACCATTTTTTTTGAGAAAATATGGTGGCAGGGGCAAGCTAATACAAAATTGGGGGGGGGGGGAGAATGAATAAAATTTATTTGTACATCAATTTTGTTGAAACTATTAAATTGAAATTGAGACTTGCATTAAAGTTTTGTGGCTTTCTATTTTTGTATTTAGCCTAAAAGCACATTAGCACAATTGAAGAAGGAAGCATGGAGGAGGATGGTGTATCATCACAATGAACTAAACAAAACCACTGGTCTGTTTGTATGAGAGAATTCTCGGTGTGGCAGAAATTTATAATACCATCCCTTCAGAAGCTGAGGCAAGACAACGGGACGTACAAGGCTGATCTGTCCTGCAGAGTGAAACCCTGTCTCAAGATAAAATAGGTACAGGTAAGTAGGTAGATACTTAAATAAATAGGCTATAGCAAATTTTATATTTACAAATGCTATATGTATCATTCAATGAAAATGCCCAATTTAAGATAATTTATGTACTATAATCCCAATTTATGTCTTGAAGAACATTTTTTATACAAAGATACATATCTTCTTCCTCTTATCAGCAAGGTACAGAATTCTCAGCTCCTTCTCCAGCACCACATCTGTCTGCACACTGCCATGTTCCCTGCCATAATAATAAGGAACTAAATGTCTGCAACTCTAAGTCATCCCAATTGGACATTTGCTTTACAAGAGTTGTGGTGGTCATGGTGCCTCTTCCCAGCAAAGGAAATCCTAACTAAGACCGAGTCCCCTGGCTCTATGCCATGCAGCTGTTTATGTGCATCCGCTAATGAATTGTGATTGTTTGGTAACACAGGAAGAGCTAAGGGGCTTTAATCAAATAGGGGATTCGACGGTCTCTTCGTTTTAGAAGGACCACGCTGACTGCTGCTATATACTGAGAGTTGGCTGTTGGAGCGGGGACGTAGCTTAGTTGGGAGGATATTTGCCTGGAGTACCCTGGGTTTGATCTCCAGCGGCATGGCAACATCCCAGTACTCAGGAGAGGGAAATATAAGAAAACTGGAAGGTCAAAAGTTCAAGGTCATATTCAACAACACTGAGAGAATTTAAGGCTTATCTGGAGTATTTGAGATCCCCTTAAAAATGGAAACAAAGCTGGGCAGTGGCAGAATATGCCCTTAATCCCAGCATTCAGGAGGCAGAGGCAGGTGGATCTCTGTGAGTTCAAGGCCAGCCTGGTCTACAGGACAGCTAGGACTGTTACAAAGAAAAACCCTGTATTGAGAGGAGAGAAAAAAAAAAAAAAAGCAGAAACAAAGAATCCTCAAAACCTTCAAATAGTTCCATCCAATACTTCACAAAGAACTGTGCAGATAATGGAAATTCCATCTCTCTTATGTGTTAATATGGATATGCTTCTGAAAAAATTTGTTGAGCGGTAATAAAGCTGGGAACTGTTCAATATTCAACAGCAGGATGAAAGTCAGGTCTACCATATACAAAGAAACACACAAACTACAGAGAATGTCATCCATGTCCACATTACCATTGTAGAGAGTTCAACCATCGGAGTTTCTCTTAATGCGATTGTGTTCGATTGAATTATCCCCATAGTTGTCTTAACTCTCCATTTAACTCGAGAAGTCCTTTGTAAAGCAAAGTTGTAGTTTGGAAAGTTGCCAGTCATTCGGACAGTAAAATAGACATTTCAAACCTTCCTCAGTATCGGGGGAATTGAGAGCAGCAGGCCAACCTGGAATGTTGCCAGTGGAGCTCTGACAATCTTTTATGTGCCTACAGTTGGTGAGTTCCGGTTCTCCATTTTAACTATTTTCTTCTGCATACATCTTTCTTGTACGATCACGTTTTCCTTTCGGGTGGTGTGAACTGGTTGTCCATGAGTTCTAGTGTAGTCAAAAGTTACTCGTAGCCTAGGAAAGTTGTTTCTGAGCCATGTGAGATACGAGAGAAGATTCAGATGTATTGTAAATGGTGATTTGTTAAAACAAATTTGAAACTAATAACGTTGCCACCTACAAAAGTCAAGCATAAATATAACCAGATGTAGGAACATCAGTCAGGAGTTGGAGACAATAGAATTCTGCTGTGTTGAGGAGTGGGGAAAGCGCATTCTCGGGGAATAAACATTGCAGCAGGAATCCTTCTCAAGTCTCAAGTTTCTAGAAATGTATCTATTCCACAGAAACACAGGAAAATAAGTCAGCAGTTCTCAGTAAGTGTAGCTTAATGGTGGCACTTGGACTGACACACTCTTTAGCAATTACTCCTGAAAGAAAACTTCATTGCCTGGACTGAAGAAGAAAAAGGATGTCACAAGATTCCTTCCCTCCCTCCCCCTTTCTCCCCTCTGCTTGTGCCCCCCACCCCCAGACTTGCAATCCTTCATCTAAGCTTCCCCAGCACCGTGGATCAAGGCGAATGCCTCCACAGAAACTTGAATGCTGGAATCTTGATTTTTCTTCTTCAGTGGGTTAAAGATTTAGTATTTTTAATAACTCATCTGGAGAGGTTACTGAACTAAAAAATTAACTTCAAATGCCAAGAGCTCTCTTGATTATATGAAGTTCTTAAATAACAGGAGGATTGAAAAAAAAATAAGATCAAATATAGACCAAACATCACTTAACAGATAAAGTCAATTTTATGTTACCAAAGATGAATGAACTAAGTGATTTAAATTCTCTTAAAAGAATGGCCTTTGAACAATGTATGAACAGCTGCTACTGGTCTATAAAAAGTTCCCTTCTTCAGTGAAAGAAAAACTTTATTATCCTGGAGATGGTGGATTTTTGCCTTCCCCTAATAAGCTTCTTACTTCATTTTTACAATACGCGTCAGCATGCTCCTTTATTGTGAGCTAATACACGCAGAGAGTTATCAAAAGCAGACTCCACGCTTTAAATTCAAATCATATTGTCAGAAGAGGCATCTTTGGACTCAGTTTTTACTTCTTTATCCTCCCTCCCCCCTTTTCTCTTTTCTTTTCCTTTATTATGTGCAGATCTGTGTTTCATAGATTTTCTTTCTTTTGGAAGAGTGTCCTGTTCCAGTGTTGAACTGCTAACTCTCTTTAATGGGAATGTTGCTTTTTGGTGATTATAAAGGACATTGCTCTTGACGTTTCTGAGCCTCAATTTCCCCCCTCATCCTTTCATGGAGCCTCTACTGTCTCATTGCCCATTTTTCCTTCAAATGCTGTTTTATGGTTTGCTTTCCCAGTAAGAGCGCCAGTGTTATAATACCTGTTATTTATATAATGTTTTACAGCTTCATAAAGCACTTCAATTTCTTTGGTTTGTTTATTACATTTTGTTTCTTTTGAATATATTTGTCGAAACTTCTTTTCATGTGAAAACCAGCAGCGAATGAGGCATATATTGTTGTGGACTGTTAGCAGAAGTGCTTTTCTTCTAACTATTTTCATAACCATATTAATACTGAAGTTTGAATCCCTTCTGAAATATATTAACCCAGCTATTTCAGGCTACAGGGGACAAACTGCTGCCATAGCTTTTCTTCTTAAAATTGCATTAAATAATAACATGTTTCTTGTTTGTGTTTCTCACAGAGTAATTGTTAAAGGTATTACCAATGGCCGTACTAGAATGTTAGCTACTTTAAAAGCTATTCCTGGCTGCCCACATGTGATACTTTCATTCCAGATCTATTTGAAACTGGGTCATGAAATTATGAATTAACATCAACCATTTTTGTGTCAGAAAGATTATTAACTTTTTAGTGGTAAAGTAAAAGGTCTTTGTAGTCGGGAAAATACATATTTTCCTATGGTGTAATTTACTCTTAGTCTAACTTCCATTGAGGAAGATAATAATAAGATCCATGGCTTGTGATATTGCAGAGGGCTCTTTTTTAAAACCTGCATTTATTCATGTATTTAGTTATTGTGTCTTTGTGTGAATATGTGTACCTGGGCTTGAGAGCCTGAACTTTACTGAAGTTTGAAAGTTATATTTTTATAGCTGAATTTATTTTGATGAAATCCCTCTGTAGACACTGGAGAGAGTCTCAATAAGTAGACCTTTGAACAGTACTTTAAAAAAATCTTTTTTTCTAGACATTCTGTTTTCCACTTTAACAATTTTCTGAGGTAGATGCCATGTTTGTTGAAAATTATCACCAAAGAAATTAGTTTCAATTGTTTATTATCTCACAATTTCTAAGGGTCAGGAATCAGGAAACATCTTGTTGGTTAGTTCTGGCTTAAGGCCTCTATAGAGGTTGCAGTCAGGATACCTTAAAGGAAGGATTATAGTTATGTCAAAATTTGAAAATATTTGAGATAGAGCATCTGCTCACAAGTCCACGGTTATAGTTACTTACTGTCTCCATTTTCTCATTGCCTGTTTATATGTCCAGAATTATTTGCCTCACATTGACTGACTCAGTAGCATGGATGCTTGTAGGAATCCAGACATGCATGTGGGGGACACGTGGTGGGAGAAGGAGGGGGAAGGAGAGGGAGAGAGAAGAAGGCAGGGGTGGGGTAAGATGATGGTGAGGAGGGAAAAAAGAAAAAGAGAAATGCACAGCAGAAGCATGTCTTTTCATGACCTAATCCCAAATGACAAACCATTACTTCTGCAGTATGTAATTGATCTGTGAAGAGACCACCATGGTACAGTGTGGGAGGGATCAAATAAGGACATGGACATCAAAAGGAGAAGAGCACCTAAGAGTCTCACTATCACAATAGCCAAACAGGCTTTATACAGATTAGCAAACTGAAAACCTGGGCAACAACTGATCTTTGTCTACCATGCATACAATTCAGCGGTTTGAATTTGGCAATAAATTTCTTATTATGTTAGAATGTCATGTTCTCCAAAATGTGTTTCCTATAATCACTGATTCCAACATTGCAATAACAAATTAAAGCGAAGCTATTCACTGCTACTAAATTCCCTAAACTGTTTTTCAATTAATGACTCTCTCTCTCTGTGTCTCTCTTTCTCTCTGTTTCTTTCTCTCAAACAGGTTCTCACTATGTAGCTCTTGTTAACCGGGAACTCACTATGTTGACCAGGCTGACTTAAAACTCACAGAGACCCACCAGTCTTTGCTTTCCAAGTGCTGGGATTAAAGACGTGTGTCCTCATGCTTGACTCAACTCTTGTTGTTGTTGTTGTTATTATTATTATTATAAAGATAATTTGGTTCACTGTGGGTGAACTATTCCCACCAGTCAAAGTCTAGAGTGTGTTATGCTCTCTACATGGGCTTTCTGAGGTGGGATCTTATTCCATAGATCAGTCTAGTTTGGAGTTCACAATCTTCTTGCCTCAGTTTCCTGAGTGTTTGCTGCACGATTCTGGATCATATTCTCTTAGCATTATCATACACAGCCAAACCAGCTATCACAGATGCAAGTGGTGACTACAGAGACCTTTTGTCTTATAAGTACAGAGACCGAGAGAGCAATGTGAATGGTGTTTACAATAAGCTCCAGTATATTTAACATTTTAAGTTACAAAGCAGAAGTGAAGACATTTGTGATGTCAGGAGAATTTTATAAATTATTTAGTGAAGCAACTTTTTAAAGGTCTATACTTAAGTACTTATAGTAATCGAAAAGATAGTTTTGTGCTGTTTGTTTTGTTGTTTTCTTTCTTCCCCTTCCTTCCTTCCTTCCTTCCTTTCTTCCTTCCTTCCTTCCTTCCTTCCTTCCTTCCTTCCTTCCTTCCTTCCTTCCTTCTTTTCTTCCCTCCTTTCTTTCTCTGTCTTTCAGTATTTTTGACTCAGTGCAGCCCTAGCTGTCCTAGAACTCATTCTTTAGACCAGGCTGCCTTGAACTCACTCTGTAGACCAGGCTGGTCTTGAACTAAGAGAACCACCTGCCTCTGCCTCAGGAATGCTGGGATTAAAGGCCTTCACCGTCAATCCTTGGCTTGTGTTGTTTTCTTAAGACAAACTTCCACTTGGCAGACATTGGCTAGTCTGGAACTTGCTACGTGGAGCAGACTGGCCTCACGCTTGCGCCAATTCCCCCCGTTCCTCTGCTTTCCTAGTGCTGGGATCACAAGTGTGTGCCGTCAGGCCCCACCCCTCTTTTCTTTCACAATTCTCAATATTCTACTCATTGTATTTCCTGATAAAGAGGACTGAAAACTGTAGCACAGCATCCTCGACTTTCTGGGCCTGGAGTGTTACTTCTCGCAACAGCATCTCCTTCTCACGTCCTGTGGTCCACGCTTGACGAGTCCTAACTCTGGAAGTATTTCCACATAATTGTGGTCCTCGCTTTCCAGCATGAGTTCATTATTCAGAGGGATGCAAGTATATACACAATGCTGAGCCCAGGGCTGGGTGACAGAGGCAAGACTTCCTCTACGTGGCTGGAAAATCCCAGGTGGGCCTAGACCTCCTAAAGGGCTTTGCAACCTTTCTGCAATTCTTGAAGAATTGGTAATCGAAAACTGTGTTCAGTTGTTAAACATTGTACAAGAAAGACGGAATGTCACAATGTTGTACAGAAGTGGGGGCATCTGATCTTGTGTGTAGGGAGACAACGAAAGTACTAACATATTCCCAGTAGGAATTTTTAATTGCCTTTGGTGTGCATGAATCTCTTACACGTACAGCTAGTTATTCTTAAGATTATTTTTATATGAAATAATTTAGAAAGCAGTTTTTATAGCCAAGTACAAAGTTAACAATATTTATATTACTACCCTTTTAACATGTCTGTAGGTGTTATAAGCTTTGACAAACTGCTTTCCCCAAATAAATAAACATAAATAAGATTTTAAGCATAGAATTAAATATAACCTTATACACATTTTTTTTAAAAAAATTATTCTTCTCTCATACATTACATCCTGGCCAGTTTTACACCCTCCACTCCTCCCAGTCCTTACCCCTACCTTCCTTAGCCCCCAGATCAGCTCTTCCTCCTTTTTCCCTTAAGAAAAAAAAAAGCAGCATTTTTATGGTAGGTCTTTTAGTGCCTTTTCTGATGTTGTGATAAAATACCCCTACAAAAGCAAATTAAGGCAACAAGGCTTTATTCTGGCTCATAGTTCAAGTGACAGACCATCATGATGAGGAAGTGAGGGCAGGGAGAGCTTGACGCGGCCAGTCATATCACACCCACAGTCAAGACCCAGAGCAAGGATGGCTTCCTAGGGCTCAGCCCACTAGGCTTATACAGTCCAGGGCACTCTGAGGAGGGAATAGTCACTCAATGAAGATTACTCTTCCTCCATCAATAACATAATCAAGATAGTGCTCCATAGGCATAGCCAGAGGCCAGTCTCCTAGTTAATTCTAGGTCCTGTCATGTTGACAGTTAACTCCATCATTATACTATGTAATGTGTTTATACATTTAATACATTTCATTAAGTATTGTATCAAGGTGGCCAAAAGAATGAGCCTTGGGATAATAAAGGTCTGAGTGGATCTTCCACTTTGGCTTACTTTTTTGGTGAAGAATGTATGTCTCATTTCCACTGAGACTCAGTCCATTCATGTGTAAAAATGGAGCAATGACGCAATGCATATTTAAGAGTACGACAGAGATGAGCTATCTATCAACATCTGAGAGTATTATTATTCCCAATACATGGTGGCTATTAGCAGCAGCATCGTTGTTGCTATTATTTACTAGGATTAGAGCAAAGTTTGAGCTATAATAATCATTCTGTAATTCAATGGCGTAGATGCCATTAGGGTTTCAATGTCTTAATATAAAGGTCTAGAAGTGTATTTGTAATTATCATTATTCAAGACTGCTTGACTACTGTGTACCTTTCAGAGAATGTTGTAATATATTCTAACTCAATAATTAGGGGTATTGAAGAACCACAGGTTGTGCATAAAAGAACAGGAAATGACTAAATAACCTTGATTCGGGTAACTTGTATTTATGGTTATGCTACTATATGTAATTAGAAACTACTTAGTGAAACCTGGAGTGGTGGGAATGGCTGAGGGGAGAAGAGAGGGGAAGCTTCAGAGATGTTCATTGTCAGTCCTACTAAAGAGCCTGGCTTTTATTATCCTCTTGGTAAAAGACAATGAAAGTTTTAAGCAGGGCGTGGCTTGTATGTTTCAGTGGCTGTTTGGGGGAACAGGTGGAGATGACCTCAATGAAGCAGCCAAACCAGTTAAGGGTGTCTTAATAAGCCAGTGAGAATCCTTAGAAACTGAACTGGGTGGGGACCGCAAAGCAATAAAATAGTAAAACTGAGAAATAGTGATGGCCCGGATTACTGTAGTTTAAAACGAATCTTCAGGAGATAAAACTGGGAGATGTTTTTGGTGAATTGTTTGAGGAAAGGCATTGTCTGGGAGAACAAACATATCTGGCAAAAAGAAAAGTAAAATAAATTTAAAATTCAAGGGCAAAATGGAAGTAGAGTTGGTGACTCAGTAGATGGGTGGAAGCCAACGAAGGTTGCTTAAAGGAGAAATGTAAATTAGAATATATTACAACATTCTTTCTCACTATGCAGTCCTGACTGACCTGGGATTCATATGTAGACCAGGTTGACCTCAAACTCAAGAAACCCACCTGTATCTGTATCCTGAATGCTAGGATAAAAGGAATGTATTGCCACGCCTGCCTAAGATAACATTTTGAGCAAAAGAACATATAAGAAATGTATTTGAAAGGTAATTTCATGATTTCTATTTCCAACTTGTAGACTTCCAAGTGCTTGTGGGACATCCAGGTAGTTATAACTGATAAACACTTACGATATGTGTCTTTCCCGAAGATGTAAGTCTGTGATGCCGGGTGGTGGTGGCGCACACCTTTAATCCCAGCACTTGGGAGGCAGAGGCAGGCGGAGTTCTGTGAGTTCAAGGCCAGCCTGGTGTACAAGAGCTAGTTCCAGGACAGGCTCCAAAGCTATAGAGAAACCCTATCTCGAAAAAAATCAAAAAAATAAAAAAATATATAAGTCTGTGAAATATATACAGTATGTGTCAGCTGATTTCAGGAGTGGAGATGATCCCTTGAGACATGTGGGTCTGGTGAGCAAAAGTAGATGGTGTCACCCTTGCCCCTTCTTTTTTTTAATTAATTAATTTATTTTTATCTTATGTGCATTGCTGTCTCACCTGTCTGTGTGTCTGTGTGAGGATGTCGTTAACTGCTGTGTAGGTGGGGGGAATTGAACTTGGGTCATCTGAAAGTACAGCAAGTGCTCTCAGCCCATGACCCATCTCTCCAAGCCCCACTTGCCCATTTCTTGGACTTCAGTCTCTGGCAACAGTTTGGTCTTGAATTCAAGGTGAACTCATCCTCTCCCTCATCCTTATGAATACTGGGGTTACAGGTAGAATCCACCACCTCCGGCTCATGTTCTGGGGTTACAGGCGAAATCCACCACTTCTGGCTCATGGCCACCAGATGTGGTTATTAAGAACCACTTTTCCAATAGGTCCTGGGTATCTTCTATGCCAGGCTCTACATTTGGACATTTTTGTCTCTAAAGCTCTTCTGACAACTATTTTGACTCCCAGTTTCCTTCTCTGGCTCCACCAAAAATTCCCGATTCTAGCAAAAATCCAACCTGTAGTCAATTGATTTGGAGATTAGAAACTTATCATGTGGTGTTGATTATGTAGTGTGAAATAAAAAGGACCTCATCTCAAATTGCCCATGTTCTTACAAGCCTGCTGCTGTCTCCGGCACACACACACGTTTCTCCTTCCTGTGGTATTGCTCAAGCCCCTGGCACCTACTAGACTCTTCCTCCTTACCTTGTTTGCATAGTAAGTTGTTACCCAGTCTTTAAGTACCACTCAAATGCCATTCTGTGTTCTGGAATTTTCCCTGACTCCTGAATTCCCACCTTATTCCCAATTCAGCAGTGGCCGCCATATACATGTGTGCTGTGTATGTACACATTTGCTTATATGCTTGCGTTTGTTCACAAAAATGTGAATATTGCAATATGAATTCATCAAAATTCTTCAGATGAATGTAGATGGGAAAAGTCACTAAATTAGGCATTTAATGACTGAGAAGAACAATTTAAACTCATGTCAGTTATTAGATGCCCATGTAGAAATGCTAATCTTACCCAAGAACCAAGAATCAGGCCTTGCTGTGCTACAAGGAAAGAGAAGTAACTAGATAAGAATGAACAGAAACATCTTTAGTATTGAGTAACACTGAGCTGAGTAAAATTCATCGATGTGAGTCTATGGAATTACGCTTTTGCTGTTATCCACTGTAATATCACCTTACATCCTAATGATGAGCTGTTCTACCTACATGGACTTTAAATGACAATAAAATGCTACTGCATTTTACAGTGCTATTAATCTTCTCCTGAAGTCAATATGCCTTAGAAAAGCACCAGAAACTGATTATTTCAATGTGATACATAGAAAAACATTTCCTTAGAGCTAACCTTATAAGTATTAAATATATTGGCATATATATACACATATAATTTTTCTAGAAAATAAACACAAATTCAAAAACATAAACATAATTAGAAAAATCAGAAATTTTGAACGTGTGTTAAGGTAGTGAGCTCTATATCTGGAGACTGTAGCTTAGTGTCAGGACGCTGCCTAGTGTATGAGGCTCTGGATTTTATCCGCAGTGCTTAAAAATTAAGATAATAAGAAAAGACAACCCACTATACCATCTGGAGTGATCGTTTTAATAGCTCTTGGAATTTCCTTTACACGGAAATCTTTGTGTATCTGTTTAAAGGAGAAGACTTAGATGGGATATGCTAAACTTTGCATTTTCTGTTACAGAGTAAGTATGTTGTGCTAGGAAACATTCTTCATTAAAGTTGATTCTAATGGCTGTGCCATCTTTAATCACACCATCACTTCAAAACGTGTCTGGTCCTTGCCTGACTCAGCATCTGTTTTGTTTCTATTTGTTCCTTACTGAGATTGCTTCCTATCTTTGTTCCCTCGCCATGTGTGCTCTTCGGAGACATAGTCTAGGCCTCTGCTTAGAACATTCCGGAGAATCCAGCCAGCAATGATGGCCTCCTAATAATGGCAATCAGAGGGCTCTGCAACTTCAGGCAAACGACAGCCTTGGAGTTAAATGCATTTGGGTGCAGATCCTGTCCTTCCTGTTAGGAGCAAGCTTTCCAGTTTTCCATGAGTTAATTTTCTTACCTCTGAAATGAGACTGCTGTTTACACATGACACACACACAGGGTTGCTGGAGAACCCTGAATAGCAACGTTGCTTGCTATTCAAAGAATAGCAGTCATATAGTCAGCCAAGGCCATAAGTTCCAGGTAGGGGCTTAATGTCGGGTGGTTGTATCAGAGAGAGACAGGGGCTATATATGAGGTCTGCATGTACTTCTCACTGGCTAAGTTTTTCTATAAGAATTTATTTATTTTATTTATTTATTCTTAACAATCTTTTCTCATTTTACATACCAATCCCAGTTTACTCTCCCTCCCCTTTTCCCGTTCTCCCCATTTTCCCTCCCCTCACCCTCTCCTCAGAGAGGGTAAGACTTCCCATGGGGAATCAACAAAGTCTGGCACATCACTTTAAGACAGGACCAAGGCCCTCCCCACATATCTCGGCTGAGTTAGGTATCCCTCCAGAGAGAATGGGCTCCAAAAAACTCTAAAAGAACATCATCTCTCCAGGTGCTGCCTCTTCTGTACCTATGTGGTTGACCCAGGGAAAGATGGTTGATGTATTTCTTTCCAGCATCTGGTGCCTACTCCTATAGACGTTCTCTTCCTGCATATTAGAAACCATCACGGGAACTGAGTCTGAGGAGAAAATATTTCTCTACTGCCCATTAGGTCACATGTGATGGCTACAATGCTTATCCAGTCAGATTATTTCATGGTTAAAGAAGTATTTTCCTCTCATCTTTTCTATAAGACTCTAACAAAGAAGTTGCTTGTCTCAGTTGTGACTGGCATTTATTTTGCAAACATGAGGGGAACCAGCCTGAAGACAAAACTAACACAGAAAGAATACAAAGAATACTGCAAGACAAAGATCACATCATCTCAGATCGCTGTTCCAAAAACCAACACGTTGTCAATATGTAAAATCGATTTGGCGGGGTTCTTCTTTTCTGCTGTGCATCATTTCCAAACTGTTTTGATTCTTGTGATAGTTGGCATGACTGTGTGTCAACCCCACTACAAAGTGGAGCAAAATGTAACTTCAGGTGCCTTTTTTTTTTTTTTTTTTTTTTTGGTTTTTCGAGACAGGGTTTCTCTGCAGCTTTAGAGCCTGTCCTGGAGCTAGCTCTTGTAGACCAGGCTGGTCTCGAACTCACAGAGATCCGCCTACCTCTGCCTCCCGAGTGCTGGGATTAAAGGCATGCACCACCACTGCCCAGCTTGGGTGCCTTTATTATCCTCACTGTACATAAGAGGAAGCTAAGACTTTAAAAGTTCATTAATTAGTAGTGGATAAATAATTGCTAAGTGCTCCAGTTGTAATTCAAGCTTGGATCCAACAATTCTAGACCTCAACACTTCAGCATTTGCAGGGCTTAGTTTGTCCAAGGTACCTTTTAGACAGCTATGGCATGACTTCCTTGCTAACTCAGGCCAATTAACTGGGGCATTGTCAGAATCTTACTGCTGTTGCCTCTGCTCCTCCTCCTCCTCTCCTCCTTCCTCTCCTTCCTCCAGTTGTGGTGCTGGAGATGCACCCAGTACCTTGCTTGTGCTAAGCTATACCCTTATTCCCCTGGATATTTTTAAAAAGATTGATTATTATTATTAATTTGTTTATTTATGTGTGTGTACTGTGTAAGTGCCCATGGAGACCAGAAGAGGGGCAAGGGTTCCGCAGAGCTAGACTCACAGGCAACTGTGAGCCACTGGATGTGGGTACTAAAAACTCATCACAGATTCTCAGCTAGAGAAATAAGTGATCTTAACCACTAATCAATCTCTCCACTCTCCCTTATGGTAAAGTAACAATTATAAAGTATCCTTTCAAAAGCCCATAGTATGATGACTTATGGACGTCAGTGTCAGAGAGTAACATTAAAAACATGTATAGTCAAAGCTCATAAAAGGAAGACAATATTTGAAGATGGCATTCCTGTTCACCAGGAAATGAAGATGTTAGCTTACAGCAGACACAGCAAGTTCCTTGGGAAAGCATTTAGTAAGAATCCTGAGGATCTGGGGTCCAGGCTTGTGGTTCTGACTTGTAGATGAACTGCAGTGTTGCTGACATAGTTATTAATTAATTAACAACTAGTTATAATTAACTAATTGTAAATAATAATACTTTTTAGAGACCGATTCTGCCATGTGGTTCAAGCTGAGCTTAAACTTGGGCTTCTGATCCTCCCACAACATACTGCCTCAGCTCCCATGTGCTGGGATTGCAAGTACGGCCCACTATAGACACCATCTCCAGCTCCAGTGCAATATTTTCAACTGTAGTCTTCAGTGAAGTTCAAGGCTCTAAACTTACATCAGGACACAGAGGCTGAAACTAGTCAATGTGATGCTGAGGTCTCTCATCTGACCTGTCACGACTTCATGACTTTCCTTTAGCAGTGGTCCCTCTGAGGTGAGCTAGACTGAATTTCCAGAATGAAGGCTTTTCGATGTTCAGTTTAGGACTTTGGTATTATGCCAGCCTGTCTCCACTGTTTGCTCATCGTTGTAACTCTCTTGGTTTTTGAGAAAGCAAACTTTTAAAGTGTTAAAAGGAGAAAAATATTGGCCTTGCCTGTCTTGCAAGAGCTGTTCTGTGCTGACAATATCAGACAGCTTCACGTCTGACAGAAAGATCTTCAAAGCCAAGTCTAATGCAGCATTGGCCCTACTATGACGGTGTGAATGGTTATTAGCACTACCTAAAACACTGACAGAAACTAAGGGTTCAGAAGGTGAGAGTGGAAGCGCTCAGTAACGTGTTTCCAGAGTCACAGAAATCAATGAGCACACGGGCAAGTTTTGGATGCCCTTCCTTCCTCTTACACTCCCGCTTAGCCTCCCCTTTAAGTGTCAGATGAAGCAGGTGCTGGAAAATGTGGCGCACCTGTCATTTGACGTTCCTCTGCAAATTCATAGGGCTTTGATAGTCTAGGTTGGCTCTGCCGTGCAGGGGGAGCCTTCAGCTTTGGGATTCTGGCAGGATTTCAAAAGGAACGCATTGCTTTGAACTCACTTGTTAGCTGTGCAAAATGAGCACCATCCACCTTATAGTAAAAAAGCATCAGCAGGAGGAAAAAAAGAGCACATTCTAAACCCCTCCCTTGAGACTTCAAAACCCTCACTGCGCGGCTGCTACATTAGGACAGGAAAAACAAGGCCTGCTTATGAAAAGAAAAACGGGAAGAGAGCTATCTTACAGCAAACACACAGAACATTACAGTCACTGGGAACCCATCATGTTTTCATGATCACAAACGCACTGAGAGTTGGGGCGCTAATGGACGCGTCTTGATGCTGCTGTAGAATGGCTCCCGGCTAATTATTTGCCAGTGCCACTGTTCACTTCCTGTGGTGGATTTATGCTAAATCCTGTTATTAGTCTTGCTCTGCAGTTGCCATTGTCTACGGGTACACGAGGCTGAAAGGCTACGGTCAGCCTTTTATTATACAACATGGGAATGGGGATTTGACCCAATGTCCAACCACTTCCCCCCTTCAGTTTTTATGTGAGCTTGCTGAGCCTTCCCCAATAAATCACCAGGTCCCAGTGAACTTTTACTCCTTTTTTTCTCTCTGTTTAACCCCACTCGGTGTGTGTGCGTATGTGCATGTGCTCTTAAAAAACAAGCCACGCAATTTCATTTCCTTCTCAAACAGAAGGTAAAGCCTATTCATTACACTCAATTTCTTTTGTTCTCTCCCCCCACCACAAATATACAGAACCATATTTGATGGCTTCATCTCATGCCAAAATTATGGGAATGGTAAAAATAAGACAGAAACCTTAAGAAAGAATTTATATTTTAGCAATGACTTTAAACAAATATGACATGTAAATGGTCTGAATAGCTATGAAAAAAATTAATATTCCCTACAAAATCCAGCAGAGAATTTTCCAGAGTAGCTTTTGAGCCTTTAAGCACAGTTTGGTGTCCCCTTAAATCCTTTAAGTGAAATTAACACAAATATTGTCTCTTTAATCAAATGTATATTATTCTAAATTTTTAAAGTGCATTATAATGGTTTACATTTGTGGTTCTATTATATGTGAGAATATAACCACCATATTTTAAAATATTCTTAGATTTTAAACATCAAATCTTAAAAAATGTCATTTTAAGAGCCAAGAAATTGTAACCAGTAAAAATAATAAAATGATAGTCTTGTATTTCATATTATATATTTCATTGTTTTGTTTCTAATGGTTTTATATACAGACCTGTGTGACTGGCTTCTGTTTCAATACTCTATCAGATCATACCTAGTAACATTCACAGTAGTGAATCTTACAGACTTTAAATTTTTCTCACAGATATTTTGTAATATTCACATAAGTAATCATTATTAACATTTTTGAAATCTTATGTCAATTCATTGCAAATATTGTTTGTTCTGATTTTTTACCCCTACAATGAGTCCTATGAGAAATATTCATCTAGAAACACACTGATATTCTGATATATGTTCTGCTGAGATGAATGCAGATTATAAAACAGGCATTAGCATGGAGTTGAGTTATTAACCAAATCATGGAATACCACTATGGTGTTTGAATAAGAATGTGCCCATAGGCTCATACATTTGAAATACTTGATTCTCGCTAGGTGGAACTCTTTGAGAAGTATTAAGAGGTTTGGCCTTATTAGAGGGGGTGTGTCACCGGGATAAGGCTCTGAGGTTTCAAAAGACCTGTGCCATTCCCATTGTGCCCTCTCTTTTTCCTGCTTCTAGATTTAGATGTGAGCTCTCACCTATGCTTATATCATGCGTTTGCTGTGCCATCATGAATTCTAACCCACTGGAGAACTGTAAGCCCAAGTAAAGACCTCATAAATAGGCTGCCTTGATCATAATGCTTTGTCAAAACTCTAGAAAACAGAAACAGAATGCAATTTGAAGAGAAAAATAGCAGCAAGAAACTTAATGATGAAGCCAAAGCTTGTGCTGAAAGTGTAAGTAGATTAAATAAAGGTATAGGCAACCTTGGGACAAGACCCCACTCACTTAAGCTTCCAAATTGTGAAAGAGGAAGGGCTAAGGAATTTTCTCTTCCTAGAAAGGAAAAACCAATCAAAGCTGCTGTAAATGTGATTCAGCAGAGGTCAAGGCCCACCCTAGGCTGATAGTCAAATGTGCCAGTGTTATCCAAACAGACTGGCTTTAGAGTCATGCAAGAAAATAAAGGAAAGGGGTATGGAATCTTCCTCTGTGGCTAAAGAGAGCCACTGAAGCCAGATGTGTGGCAAAGCAGTACCTGCATAGAGATCTGGAGAGGACAGTGGGTGAAGTCGTGGATGTGAAACATGGATGGATTTGGAGATCCCAAGATTTTGGAAACTCTAGAGTCACCAGACATCTTCCAAGTAGAGCTGCACCCAGGGAGTGAAACCAGCCCTGGACAAGAGAGAGAAGTGGTTGTGGTCAGCAGAGCTAGAAGGGCAGAGTCATCTAAGCCCTTTGACATCAGACACGGAACTGTATGGTTTGGGGTTTGCCCCGTTGTGCTTTGCTCCCGTATTTCCTTATTAAGCCCTAATTCCTCCCATTTGGAATGGTATAATCTGTGCCAGTGAGCGCTGGACGTATGTGCTTTGCTTTTTGACTTTACAAGGGGTCATAATTAAGAAATTGCCTAGAGGCTAAGACTTTGGTCTTTGGAACAGTGCTAACACCGTGACAGACTATGGGAACTTTGATGGTTGGCCAGGATCCTAATGGGGCATAGAGTAGAATGTGGTAGTTTGATGAGAATGGCTCACAGTTTTGAATACTTGGTCCCCATTGGTGGAATCATTTGGGAGGTATGGCTTTGTTAGAGGTGTGTCACTGAGGGCAGATACACAGGTATCAAAAGACCTGTGCCATTTTCCGTGTGCCCTCTTTTCCTGCTGCTTGTGGAGCAAGTTGTGGGCTCATAGATGAGCTGTTCGTGCGCCACACCTTTGTTCTGCTACAATAGATTCTAGCCCTCTAAAAATCATAAACCCAATTAAACACTTTCTTTTGTAAATTGCCTTGTTCCTGGTGTTTTGCCACAGCAATAGGAAAGCAACCAAGACAACCGAATAGTCAGGTTTTAAAGGGAAACATGAAGAGAACAGGATGTACAGATTTGGATACTGACGGCAATTTGTTGAATGTGGAAAGTGAGTATCAAATAGAGTGTACCAAACAGAATCACTAAAGGGAAACCGCCCTCTGCATGTAGATTACAGAGAAGTTCTAGAGAGTCCTGTGCCAGCAGGCAAAGAGTCATCCCTGGATCTGTGATAGGTGACAAAATAGGAAAGAAGTTTCATGGAGCCTTTGGAATTCTTTGTCTTACATCTAATTTGGTACTATTGTTCTCCTCACCCCAGCAAAGCATTGATCCTTTGCCAAATTAAATAAGGATTATGAGTATGTGGGGGGTGGGAGGAGGGTGGGATAGACATATACAGTTTATCTGCTAAGATTATCAGAAAATTCTTCATTCTCTGTAAGATTTTGTCCAACTCCCGATTTTTAATTTGGAAATGAGAAAAATGTTGGAATTGCTGACTGTGTGCAAAAGAAGCAAACAGTGTGAATGTCTGAGGGTAGATATTTGACTTTTCCATTACTATAACCTCAGATAAGCAACTGAGATAGACAGAGGTTGATGCAGCTCATGGCTTTACAGGTTGTAGTTTAGGATCTATGGGCTTTATTACTTTTAGGCCTGTGGAGAGACAGCCTGCTGTGGAGGAAACACATGGCCAAGCAAAGTGCCCCCCTCATAGGCAAGAAATGAAAGAGGCAGAGAAGAGAGGCTTGGGCCCATTATCTCTTCTAAATCACACTTTCAAACTAGAGACTGAGCATTTGGGATACATTTCAAATGCAATGACAGCAGCATCTCTTGACACTGGGAGTAAATACGCTGTGGTTTGAATGTAGTTCATGCTTTCCAAAACTTATGCTGAAACCTGGCTGCTTTGCTGTGGTGTTGAGAAGTTGGGTCTGTATGAGGCAATTAAGGCTGTTAAGAAGGACCAAAACCTTTCCTAAGTAAGTGATTTATTTCTTGCTTGTCCAGGATGGCCTAGTTATAGTGGGAGCAGGTGATTGAAATCTTCCTCTGCATTTGCCATAAGATGGCTTCCCCACTCCCCTTTTCAGGTTTAAGATGTTTCTTATGAGTTTATTTATTTATTTTTTAAAGAAAACTTAAGGGGAACACTCTTTCATCAACATTGTTATAACCATAAAATGTACTTCCTAAAATGACTGAACATCTTTGTCTGATTACAAAATGTCACTATCAGCTACAGGTCAACAATTGTTTGGGTCATTGAAGTCTTGCCTTTTGTTTTAAGTTCTGACACAAAGGGGAAAAATAAAACAGTTTAAGTTTATTTGGAATCAAACTATGCTTGCTTTTGTCAGTCTTGCTTCCTTAAATTATAAGCTTCTGTTTGACTTTGTAATCTTAGATAGTCTTGAATGAGAATGCCACGCATAGACTCCTGTGTTTGAACACTTCATCCCCAGTTGGTGGAACTATTTTGGAAGGATCAGGAGGTGTGGCCTTGTTGGAGAAGGTGTGTCACTGAGGACTGGATTTAAGGTTTCAAAAAACTTGAGCCCGTCCCAGTTTGCTTTTGCTTCCTGTTTGTGGTTCAAGACATGAGCTCTCATCTGCTGCTCCAGATGCCTGCCCCCTGCGACCTCTACTCTGCCATCATGAACTATAACCCTCTGAAACTGCAAGCCCCTAGTAAATTCCTTCTTTTATAAATTGCCTTGGTTAGGGCGGCTTATCATAGTAATGAAAACTATCTAGTCTAGGATAGATCTCATAAGAACTGTGCTCACCTCTGCCACAAATGCTAAGTAAAGGCAGCCTATAATCCATTACACTCTTGAACGCCATCCCATTAATCCTTGAGATGGTTGGTTTTAATGTAGCCAGTAAAAGTAAAAGTAGGCTACCAAGATGGCCCAGCAAGTAAAAGTATATACTGTAGTTTCCTGCTATAGCTCCAATGCTCTTGCCTAAGGATGGCACCACCCATAGGAGACTGGATCTTCCCATAGTGATGATCACTCAAGACATTGTCTCACAGACATGACCACAGGGCATCCTCATCAAGGCAGTTCTTCAGAGGAGACTCCCTCTTCCCACGTGACTCTTGTCTGTGTCAAGTTGATGATAAAAATCCACAAGGACACCTCAAATTTTAATTGTTGTTTTCTATGTCTTGAACTCTTGGAGCAAGTATTTTTACTAAGAGGTCAATTGATTTTTTACAAGATGATTTTCTCTGGCCATATTCCTTTGGCTATTGGGCCAATTTGATCACCTCCCCGTTGGTAAGCAGGCTTTCTGACATGGCTAACACAGGAGTTATTTATTTGTTAGTTTCTAGTTTCATCTTATTATTTTTGTAATAAATTTATTTTTATAGTAAGAAATTTTGTTTTATAAATCAGGTGTGGTAGTACAAGTCTGTCATCCCAGAATTCAGGAAATAAAGGCAAGGAGTTCAATACAAGCCTTGGCTACATAGCAAAATTGAGAGGATAGTCTGGTTTCTATGTGACCCTGTGTAACAAACTGTTTGTTTGCTTTGGCACTTTGCATGTTCAGTTACGTCTCTGTTACACATTGAAGACCCTGTGACAGGTACTAGATCTGGTGATGCTGAAGTAACTACACTGTATTTGCTTTGCATACTAGAAACCTTTACAGAGTGAACATATTTTGCTTCTATTTTCATAAGAAAATATCCACATTCAATTGTATCTTACAGTGTGACATTCAAAGCCTATTTTGTTTCCTTCTACTGACTTTTGCTACAATATTTAGCTGAACTAAAAGCGTAATGTCACAGTGCAGGGATCTGGCTGGTACTTGGGTACTAGCTCCATCTTTCTCATTTGAACCCCTCATTGCAAACAGCCATAGTTAGACTCTACCCAGCTCCAGACAAGGAGTCTGGCTATTTCCTAATAAAATGTCATTAGTGGACACTATACCCCCTACACCTTGATTTTTCTATAAGTTCTATGTACTATATAATATTATTTTGATATTTTTCCCAATCATAAACCTTGGGTTCTCAGGTTACACAACCATAGTGCTAGGCTGTGGTCTGACAATACTCAGTCTACAATAGCACATGGGGCAGTCAACATGTGTCTGTGGGTGAATAAGTGGTTTGCAGTATTCCAAGGGCAGAATGCTTGAGTTCAGGAGTTCAAGGTCAGTGTAGACAATGTAGCAAGTTGCTGTCTCTAAAATTTTAAAATAAAAATAGTATTTTATTTTACTCCCAGCTCCCCATACTCTGCTTTAATATATTTGGTAGTTGTGGTAGTTTGAATGTTATTGGTCCCCATAAGCTCATAAGGAGTATAGCACTACTAAGAGGTGTGTCCTTGTTAAAGTAGGTGTGGTCTTGTTAGAGGAAGTGTGTTACTGTAGAGGCAGGATTTGGGGTCTCATATATGCTCAAGACATGTCCAGTACCTCAGTTCACTTCCTGTTGACTGCCAATCAAGATGTAGGACACTCAGCTCCAGGACCATGTCTGCCTGTAGATCACCATGTCCCACCATGATGATAATGGACTAAACCCCCAAAACTGTAAGCCTCCCCATTTAATGTTTTCCTTTATAAGAATTTCCTTTATAAGTAGTCATGGTGTCTCTTCTCAGCAATAGAAACCCTATTGAAGAGAGTGACACTCACAGTTACTTTCACAGAAAACCTTGTTGGCCTTCTGATGGTGGTGTTCTGTGGGTCATTCACCAAAATACTGCTGTGATTTTAAACTCATGGAGAAACTCTCCCATTTGCTTTTGCCTTAAATACATTTAAACTCACCCTCAGGGAAAAATAATTGAAGTCAGTTTCATGTTCGTTGTCTTAATTATTTTTCAATTTTGAAAAAAATTCTACTTAATAACATCATTAATTACTTTTTCTGCAGAAGGTTAGAAGAGTCACTAGATTAAATGAAGTGTTATTTCTGGTCAAAATAAAAAGAAAATTAATATACATATATAAATACACACATATGTATATATAAAGATTGATGGCAAAAGTCCTTTAACCTCTAGGGAAATGGATACTCTATTTATACTGTGGTAGTTTGTATAGGTATGACCCCATGTACACTCATGTGTTTGAATGCTTGGCCCATAGGAAGTGGTATTATTAGGAGATGTGCCCTTATTGGAGGAAGTATGTCACCATGGGAGTGGGCTTTGAGGTCTCATATATGCTCAATCTATGCCCAGTACGCAGTTCACTTCTGGCTGCCTGAGGATCAAGATGTAAAACTCTCAGCTACCTCTCTACCACCTGGCCTGACTACATGCTGGCATGCTCCTTGCCATGACCATAATGGACTAAACCTCTGAACTGTAAGCTATCCCCATACAAATGCTTTCCTTTGTAAGAGTTACCGTGGTCATGTGTCTCCTCACCGCAATAGAAACACAACTTAAGACAATATCACTAGCACAGAGAGAATCTGAATGCTGCTGAGTAGATAGACCAGTTGACTGCAGAGGGTATGTCTAATGCCAATTCTATTTTCATGCAAATCTGTCTCTTTGACTACCTGACTGAGATGGCAGAGTTCAGAACAGCGATATAGACAAAGCAATATTTAATTGTGGAATACAGAAGAGAAATATTTATTTGCACAGTTAAGAAGGACAAACTAATCCTCAGTATAGAATGTACATGTCAGGTTATGTTAGACGTATGCTTTCTTTGTTATCTTGTTGGCATAAGTATGTGGATAAATTGAGGATTACAGGGAGACCCGAAGGTGATAGTCAGCTATTTAAATTCCTTATCCTTGAATCTGGATGCAATCAGGGCAGACAGAAACATAAAACATCCCATTCCCACGAATGACACATCACGCTGCTGTTATATTCATCTTGGGAGAATAATCAACCTTGACTTCAGAAATGTCTGCAGAGAATCAATGGCACTACATAGAACCACCAGGGCTTCCCAGTGCCTCCTGCACTGAAGGAGTCTGATAACTTATGTGAAAATGTGATCCACGCCTCTAAACCTAGCCCTCTATTTAATACACTGAAGACTGGTGTGCTTACAGAGACTGAGGTGACTATGTGTGACTTTGTCCACTATGTTATTGACAGGAGTATATCAAATTCTTGCAGATATACTATCTGTTAGGCAGATAGTACTACTCCACTTTGGAGGACTAGATAATGCTTTTAAAGGTTAGGGCAATTGCTTAAGGACATGCGATTTGAGAAGCAGTTTGAAGCCAAGCTCTTCTTTCCTCTATATGCTGTTAGAATTCTGCTGTCTCCAGCTGCTATGGTGCATACAGCTCTAGCTCCAGCTCTTTGGAGGCGAAGCAGGTAAAACTCTGTGAGGAGGAGGTCAGCCTGTCCTACAGAGTTGAGTTTTAGGACAACCAGAGCTATGCAGAGAGACTCTGTCTCAAAAAAAAAAAAAAAAAAAGCAAAGCAAAGAACTGCTTTCTCAAATATAAAATAGGAATCTTTAGGGAAAAATTGCTTTCTTGGCCTTTGCCTTGTTTTGTTTACATCAACGTCAGTGGATAGCAAAGCTTCTCCTTTATTACCTTCATGAGTCATTTTGACACAAAATGATAAATGAGTCGTGCTTTATTCTCTTTTTTTCCCAACTTCCTCCTCCTCCCACTTCCCATATATTCATTAATGCATTGCACCCATGAGGGTAGAAGCGCTTTTCAAACCATGAACTCCTGAGTCACTATGCCAACCAAACGGAATAGCTGTGTGTCAAGTTGTGTTTCTCATCTTCGTGTTAGTCATAGCAAAAGCCAGCTCCACTGTGAGCCATTGTCTGATTCATTTCATCTAAATGCATTGGTTTCTTTCAAGGATATTATCTGTGCCTGGGTGATTATAGTACTGACTTAAACTTCATAGTTCAGTGCGGCAGACAGAATACCCATAATCTTGTCCCAGGACTTTCATTTTTAACTACAAATGTTTCCACACTATTGCCTGTGCACATGATGTTTACGTGTGGTACACATGCCACAGATCGCGTGTGGAGATGACAGGACAACTCTGTGCCTACTTCTCTCCTTTCACTTTTATGGAGGTTCCAAGGATTGAATTGGGGCACCAGGCTCGCTCAGCAAGCCCTGTTACCTTCTCTGGCCCCAGCAGGTTCTAAATCTGCTACTGTAAGGGCAGAAACACTGTAGATGTGTAGACGTGTACTTATTTCCCTTGCTCCTCTCAACCACTTTGCCATAGTGGTACAAAAACAGCTAACACAGGGTTCAAAATGGCATGCTGTAAACATAAAATCTGCTGATTCATGCTTAGTAAGCACAATGCTCACTCTCTGAATTAAACGTATTCAACTACTCATTCTGTTTTGCTTATAGACACGTACATAAACATGTTTATAATGCTAGATATTACTTAATTTTCACATAGAGGTGCCTCTCTCTTATCCTCAGGTTTGGCTGTAGTGCACGCCAGCCTCAGGACCCTTTCTCCTCCTCACCAGAAGTGCTAGATGCCGGCACTGGTTATAACTGATGAAACTTATCTTAGTCTGCATTATGGTCTTTTATCCCTAATAAGCAAATGCGTTCCCCATTTCCTAGGAACTCTTAGCGTTCGCCTTCAGCTTTGAGGAGTTGAGAATTCCACAAGGATACATTTTGGATTCTGGGTCTTTGTTCTGTCATCTCTCTGAATACACAATGAACTCTTTCTACTTCGTGTTGTGTATTCAGTACTGGGGAATTTTAACACATATATCGATTTCTTTCTGTCTATTTCCTATCTTAATTTTCTTTATTATGGGTATGTGTGTGTGCCTGCCCCTCTGTGCGAACCACAGGTGTGCAGGTATTTGGGAAGGAAGGAAGGAAGGAAGGAAGGAAGGAAGGAAGGAAGGAAGGAAGGAAGGAAGGAAGGAAGGAAGGAAGAGAGCATCAGATTTCTTAGAACTGCAGTTACAGGCTGTGAACTGCCCGATGTGGGTGCTGGGAACCAAACCTGGGTTTTCTCGACAAGCAATAAATGTTATTAACGTCCGAGTCACCTCTCCAGCCCTTGTTACTATCTTTTTGTGACCACTGTTACTGAACTCTGAGCTGTCTAGGGATAGGCATGTGGCCTAGCAAGTATGAAGACCTGAATTTGACTCCCAACACGGAAAACTAAGCAACAAGCTGCTAAATTTTGAGCTTTTTGGAATGATTCTCTGTGTTGTTTATCTTTCAATAAAACTACCCACAGTGCTACATTTTAACAGATTCCCTCTGCCTTGCCTTCTTTTCAAACTACTCATTATTTTATTTTATTTTTCTTGAGACATGGTCTCCTGTGGCCCAGACTGCCCTCCCATGCATTCTGCCACCATATGACTTTGACCTTCTGGTCCTTCCTCTGCCACCTGCATTTGTATTACAGACGTGAGTCACCAGCCCTAGCTGATGAATCCCATTGCCAGCCTCTCTGTAACTCATCCTCCTTTTCCTTGGGATGCTCCTATCTTCACAATTTCATGAGATAAGCTCTGACATAATAATTAAAAGTTCAACGATCCTTTCTATCTCTAAAAGATTTTTCTATATTTCCTTTCCTTTCTTTCTTTTTTTTTTTTTTTTAAAGCTGATAACAAAGTTAAGTAGTGTTGCATAGCTTTTAGGAATGTCGATTCTAGGGGCCAGATTTTTGGCTTTCAGTCTCAGCTCTAGCACTTATTAACTAGCTGGCTTTGAACAAGTAGTTAACTTTCTATGCCCTGGAGTTTCCTGCGCTGTAAAACAGAGAGTATAATAGTACCTCCTAAAGGGAGATTTAAATCCCACAAGATGAATCAATCGTAAAGACACAGAGTGGTATCTGCTGTGCATTATTGCAGTTTTTCATGTGGTTGCATGTTCTTCCTGGAGGAGGAAGGAAGCCTCCTTAATTCCAGGTGCTAAGTGGGAACACAGGGAGTGAAAGCAAGGCAGTTCTTCTAGGGAGCGACTTTTCCTGCAGATAGGAAGGCCGCTCAGAACACAGATGAGTGAGTTAGCCCAGCTCACCTGGCTGACTTTACAACTCCCGCAGGCAGAAAGCCAGAGGTCAGCTGGGCGCTCAGATGCCAAGGTGAGGAGAAGTTTATTCTCCTCTTCCGGACTGGAAGCGCTGGCTTCAAACAGGAAGCTTGCTCACTTTTTAAAGATAAAGCCCTACAGTGGTTAGCCTGGAGGTAAACGCTGGCTTGCAATTCCAGTTTTTCTGCCTGGGGAGTGGAGCCTGTGAAGTGGAGAAAGCTGCAGTCTGAAGTTGTTTTTTTTTTTTTTTTTTTTTTTTTTTTTAATCTCCCCATGTTAGCTCCTTTTCCTTCTCCCCTCCCCGTGTCAGTCCAGACCGTGTCAGGAGATTGGCCCAAGTGGGCATCTATGGAATGTGGGCAGTTCCCCTCGTCTCCTTGGCCGGCATTCTCAGATGCTCTTAGCCGGAATGTGCAGGGCTCCCTTATCAGGCTGTGGTCTACACCCCGGTCCACCTCCCTTTCATTGTTATCAGCTTGGTCCCTCTTTACTTCCTTTCAGCTCTTCCAGTGTGCTCTGGGGGCAGGGTTGTGACTCCTGAGAGACGTGTTTGAGTTTAAAAGAAATCATTAGCTGCGTCCCCCCGCCCCCCAGTTCTCCTACTTCTGTGTCCCTGACTTTGCAGGAACAGTTACTAACAATTATCCAGTGAAGTAGGCATTGCTATTACTCCAGGTTCACACATGGAAAGAAAAAGGAGAACAAAACTCTAAACCCTGAGACTGAAGGCTGGAGACTAACTGTGAGGATGAGCATAAATATTTAGGAGGAAATGAACTGTCAATCATACGGATCTTCATACTATGCAGACAAATTACCAGGATTACTCTCTAACGTTTTGAAATAAATAAAGGTTTTATTAAATAAGGCCTTCTAAATAAAGAAAGCTTTGCTGTTCTGAAGTGCTGTTGGTGAGATTTGGATTTTGTAATGTAAAATTCTCCTTGGCTGGGAGAATTTTAGGTCCTAAGCTGTGAGCACATGTGTTGTGTGTCCCCACGGCCCCTTCTGCCGCTAACATCTAGATCATAAAGAGAACAGGACTTTTCATTCATCTCTAGGGCCCTTTGTGGGCAAAAGCCCTCAGCCCGACTCTTGTGAAACAAATAAGTGTAAGTGTACAATAAATGTTAGTTATAACAAAAGTACTGCATGAGCTAAAGCTAGAAGTTACCTAAGGTTCTCTCTCTCCTTCCCTTCTTCTTTCTTCTTTTCTCCCACCCCCTTCCCCGTTTTACAATTTTTCATTGTCTGTCTATGTAGCTGCGACTGTCCAGGAAATATGTAAACCAGACTGGCCTGGAACCTACAGAGATCCACCTGCCACATTTTCTTTTTATAAAACACAGAGAGACAAAACTGTTAAGTCACTCAGGATTTCTCTGATTTGCAGGGAAAATATTAGTGCATACACCAGTAGAAAAATGAATGACTGTGTTATTATCTAGCAAAGGTTCCCTGCTGGGTTGGCTCCTGATCTCCTTTCAGAAAATGTAGAGATGATGTATTTACCCAAATATTCGCTCGTCAGTTGTCTAGAGTCCAGATGCCCTTCAGTCTGCTGGTTGAGGGAAAATAACAAACCATACAGACTAGTTTTGTTGTTGTTGTTGTTGTTTTGTTTCTCCGGGGAAATTTCTAATTGTATCATTTGTGAAGAAAATTCCTCTGAAAGATAAAGCTTTCATATTTCTTCAGAAGGCTGATGGCTCCAACTGTATTTCTTCTTCAGGATTATTATATGACTAGAAGACAGAACTCCTGGGATTTGTTCTTTCTCCTATCAACATTTTCACAGTATGATTGGGCAGTTGGAAAATAGTTCTTGGAGGCTAGAGAGATGGCTCAGCAGTTAGGAGTGCGGACGGCTGTTCCAGAGGACCAGGGTTGGCTTGCTAGCATTTACATGAACAGACATACGTGCAAGCAAACCACTCATACACAGACAAAAACAATAACATGGAAAATACTTAGTAGCTTGCACATAAATCAAACTAAAACAGTAGGAACATAAATATTCTGAGAAATAAATGATAGAACAAACATAGGGTTTCCTAACTCAGCCGGAAAAGCCAAGTTTCTAATGAGACAGACTTAGTACAACTGCAAATGCTGACCAAACCCTGTTCCTATGCAAATGTCTTCAGAATGGCCCACACGTCCAAAACTGCTCATTTATGGCTCAAATATCGCACCTATTGGTATGCTGAATAAAATTTTAATTGACAGGTGACTTATGTCTTTCCTAGTGAAATATTTTATTAGCCAGCTGTTCCATTTGTTAACATTGTTATGACTTTCTTATTTGAATTTAGAAGTCCGTGTAAGCATAAGACATAAGAGATGAAGTCGAGTTTTTAGAAAATCAGTGACTACGGTGAACGACGAAAGACTAGCCAGTGTTTTAACAACCAGTGCTATAGCCAAAACATGTCTGCTCTCATTCTTTATTTCTCCTCAGTGGCATTTCTGGTGAAAGGGTTTGTTTGTATTGCTACAGTCAGAGAGAAAGGCACTCAACGGTGAGTTGGTCATGGACAGTTTTCCTGAATAATAACATGTTCTAACCAACAGTCCAGTTTCTCCTCAGATCTGAATCTGAAGTTTAAGACACTTAAAGAAACACTTAAAATTTACTCCGCTGCTTATGGCGGAGTGGCTTCTGACTCTAAGAAGACACGCAGGAAGCCAGGAGTTGATAGAGAGCAGTTGACTTACAGAGGACTGGTCAGCCTCATTCTTTCTGCTCAGGACTCTTACTGTAGTACAACGGGGATCTTCTATTGGGCATTATTTTATACCTAATTCAGAATGGCTATTTAGTAATAAAATGTGAAATAAAATAGAGCGGTCATCCGAGAGTGCACATATGCTTTACTTTTGTCCCTAGTGATTTAATTGAAATCCAAAGAAAGTCCCACTGTGATCAGGTTACATTGGGGCAAAATATGTTTTATTTGCTTGGTTTACTTCTAAATCCAGCCTGTGCATGAGAACACTATCAGCCTAGATGCCTACCAGATTTACAGCTTAAATGTGTTTCAGATTATACCTTCGAGTATATACAATCTAGTTAACTTGTTTAAAATATGCTGGTTCCCACTGGGCAGCTCCACCTGGGAAAAACTGATTTCTATCTAAGTATGTAAACTTTTACTTTTCCCCTGCCCCCCCGCCACATATGCGTGTGCGCGTATGCGCGCGCGCACACACACACAAACACACACAGTGAATGTTTTCACATTGAAACTAAAGCTGTAATGAAGGCCTGCAGTCTCTGTCTGGTTCTGGTTACAAGGTCTGTTTGTTGACGTCCCAGATGAAGGCCTGCTGTGTCTCTGGCTCTGTCTACTCCATTTCCCCTCTAATTAGGCTTTGCCCTCAATTAAGTTAATGATGCAACTTTTCCTATAGATCATTTGCCCTTTCAATCAATTAACAGAATATGAAGGGTGCATCCCTCCTTGGCTTGAGATTCATTTGCCTGAGGGCAAACTGGTGGGCTCCCAGAAGTCCACATAAGTAAAAGCCAGAAGCTCACCATATCTCGTATTGTCCCCGAGACATTTGGGCCTCACGATAGCTTTTGCTAACTTGCATTCCTTACTGATTTGTGCCACTGTAAAGAATGTATCTGAAAATCTATACCAGGTCAACAAATTAATGCATGTGTTGTAATGCAAGTCAGTTTAAAAATAAATTATAAATCCAGGGTCAGTATTTTAAAAGAGTGGATATAAATGCATACGATGTCAAATGAATGATGAAATACACACATGTACACACACACACACACATACACACACTCTCACACACATGTATACGTACACACACACACTTTCTCTCTTAAACACACCCAGCCATATACACAAAAATACACACACACTGACAGACACTCTCTCACACATACACACACACACTGACACAATTCACACACAAAGCTACATACTCTCTCTCTTTCTCTTGTCTCTTTCACACACATATTAACCAAAACATTTCCACAGCTACTAAATTGATCTAAATAAATTTCTGTCATTAATGCATGAAAAGAAAATGATTCCTCTCAGGAAAGATTACTACTGTTTTCATAACCTGTACATAAAGACTCCACAATGGATCTTAACATAATGATTTTAACTAATGAAGATAACTTTGGTGAAATTGTTGTGCATGCTATGGGTATCAGTATTTGAAAGCTACAGAGACCAGGACTTCAAAACAAGGCCAGACGATATTTCTTAAAATGGGTAAAGAATATGTTAAGAAAGGAAAAATGTAGACATTTAATATTTAACTGAAAGGCAGTACTGAAATACACATGGAACAGCACATAAAAATACTAACTCATGAATCTCCCCTAGAACATTGTTTTACATAATTAAAGGTAGTTGTTATTTAGACAAAGGTATGTTTTTATTTCTTCCCTTTCCCTATAATATGTGATGTCTGCTTAAAAACAAAAAAAAAGAACTTGATTTGCACCCAGCTTTACTGAGATATAGCTGACAAATAAATTTAAAATTTAAGGTGTAGAACACCCTGTTGTGATATGTGTCTGTATCATGAACAGACTTGTACAAACACTTTATATAGTTACTGCTTTTGTTGTTGCTTATATGGTGAATATTTAAAATGTATTCTCCTAGGGCATTTCAAGATTTCAAGTACAGGTGTGCGTGTGTGTGTGTGTGTGTGTGTGTGTGTGAGAGAGAGAGAGAGAGAGAGAGAGAGAGAGAGAGAGAGAGAGAGCACACGCTGGCCTTGAACTGTTTGTACTTCCCATGGTTGGGGTGACAGGTGTCTGTCACCATGCCTAGACTTAATACATTTTTTTTCTGATTGCGATCACTATACTTTCTATTCTCTCAAGAATATTTTATTGAATAACTACAATTTGGTCCTTTTTTTTTGCCATTGTCTCTACCACTCTATCTTAATAACCACCCTCTGTTTCTAGGACATTGGCCCTGTTAGTATCCATAGAGAACTACTTAGAGTTTGATAGAAAATTCAGATAAAAAAGAAATGTTTCTACTGAAAGATTTTTAAAATGTTACGTTACTAATAGATTTTAAAAGGAGATGGTTTGTAAAATTTTGCTTATGAAAAAAGGCTGAATGAGTAAGAACCTTCAGATTATCGGAACATATATGAAAGTCTATTATTAAATGGATTTCGCTCTTTTCTTTCTCACTGAATAGCAGGGAAGAAGCCCATCCCCAAGCAGGAGGTTTAAATGCAATCCTAGAAATGCTTTACACCTGGAAGGGCGGTGAGAGATTGTAACTGTGGACTGCTCGTTCGTTTCCCGATTGCTCAGACTCGAATAATCACACAAAAACTATATTATTTACAACACTGTTCAGCCAATGACTCAGGTGTCTTTCTGGGTAGCTCTTATATCTTGAATTAACCCATTTCTATTAACCTATGTATAGGCATGAGGCTGTTGTTTACTGGTAAGGATCTGGTGTCTGTCTCCTTTGGCAGCTATATGGCATCTCTCTGACTCCACCTTCTCTCTCTCTCTCTCTCTCTCTCTCTCTCTCTCTCTCTCTCTCTCTCTCTCTCTCTCTCTCTCTCTCCCTCTCTCTCTCTCTGTTCTGATTTCCTGCCTGGCTTTACTTTACTAAGCCATTGGTCAAACAGCTTTATTCATTAACCAATAAAAGCATCACACATACAGAAGGACATCCCATATTAAGAGATGAGTTACATAAACCAGACATGGAAGATCCTCATTTGATGAAGTCAAGTATGAAGTTGTATCATTGTTCCAAAGGGAAGAGACAACCTCTTCCCCAGGTTATTGTCTTGAACTCCCAAGGATGTTTCTACTTCCGTTTGTTTGCACACACCCATTTGAGTACTATTTGTTTGGTACTGTGATCTCCAGCAGGACAGAGGCCATGCCATCATCACACATGGAGAGCGGAGGCAGCCCACGTGAATAGCTTTACATTTCATTGCTTAATGAGATGTTAGTCTAGAGAAAGCAGGCAATCATCGAGAAGTATAAAACACTCTGCAAGTAACACGCTCCAGCAATGTCCACGTCACACCCAGGATCCAGCCTCAGATTCTCAGTTAAGTTTCAGATATCTGTGAAGACATGAATAAATTTACCTGGCTATCACACTCACTGACATTCAAGCCCAGAATGTCAAAACATTAATTCATGAATTACACTCAAAGATATTATTGCTTTTCTTTCTCATTGCTCCATGGATAGTAACATTTTTGTCACACAAAGAAGAATCGCTAATACTTTGGGGATAGGGAGATACACCGGTCTCAAGATGGTCATTTAATCCTTAAACGGGAAAAGATTTAACTCAAAATAAAGGTGACACACACCTTTGATCACAGCAGTGGAGAAACAAAAGCAGGGAGACCAATATTGGTTTGGAGGCCAGCCTGTTCTACACAGAGAGTTTCAGGACTATATATTTTTTGTTTAAAAAAAAATCAAATAATGAATAGAAGTTGGAATCCAGTTGGGTTAGAGAGAGCGTTAGAGTCACCCATGTTCTATACACAGAAACAAAGTTCGGTGGCAGTCAACAATATGACAGCAATAACTGCACTCAAGTTACTTTGGACTGTAGGACTTGGGATACTGTAGCTGGGCTTCTGAATCTTGAATACTTCCCAGAAAAAGACAGATGCCTGCTCTGTGTACTGTGTTGTACCTAAGAAGACAGGAACTCAGACAAGAAAAAGAAAGTTAAGCTGGGCGGTGGTGGCGCACGCCTTTAATCCCAGCACTCGGGAGGCAGAGGCAGGCGGATCTCTGAGTTCGAGACCAGCCTGGTCTACAAGAGCTAGTTCGAGGACAGGCTCTAGAAACTACAGGGAAACCCTGTCTCGAAAAACCAAAAAAAAAAAAAAAAGAAAGTTAAGTTCTCTATTCTAGGAAAAGACTAAAGGTTTACAACAGGTTTGACAAAATCATTTTATATGGTATGACCTTGGGAATAGGAAGATTGTAGTCCCTGCTGCCAAAAGTACAACTCAAGTGATAAGTTAATCAGGCTGATATACCAAAGACAATTTTATCAATGTGTTAGCTCCTAGGACAATGAATGAACTGTTAATTTTAATACTTTTATTAAGAGCCTGGAAAATATTGACTGTAAGCAAGCCAGCTGATTCACCATTCAGCACCCTGAAATTGTTGGTAATATTTAACAACCTATCTGTGGGCACCATCTGCCCCGTTGTTCTTCCTCTGTGATTATTAGATCACTTGATGCATCATCTGACCTTTTGCATATGACTGAGCTGACTCAGGACAGGCTCCACCGCATAAGTGGTGCATTTGAAACTCCTGCATAATAAAATTTAAGCACACCAATACCAAGCTGTTTTCAATACTGTAGCTCTGTAATAGAGTTTGAAGTCAGGGATGGTAATGCCTCCAGAAGTACCTTTATTGTATAAGATTGTTTTGGCTATCCTGGGTTTCTTGTTTTTCCACATAAAGTTGATTATTGTCCTCTCAATATCTGTGAAGAATTTTGATGGGACTTTGATGGGGATTGCATTGAATCTATAGATTGCTTTTGGTAGAATTGCCATTTTTACTATGTTGATCCTCCCAATCCACGAGCAGGGGAGATCCTTCCATTTTCTGGTATCCTCTTCAATTTCTTTCTTCAAAGACTTAAAGTTCTTGTCAAATAAATCCTTCACTTCCTTGGTTAGAGTTACTCCCAGATATCCTATGCTATTTGTGGCTATTGTGAAAGGTGATACTTCTCTGATTTCCCTCTCTGCTTCCTTATCCTTTGTGTATAGGAGGGCAACTGATTTTTTGGAATTGATCTTGTAGCCTGCCACGTTACTGAAGGAGTTTATCAGCTGTAGAGTTCTTTGGTGGAGTTTTTGGGGTCGCTTATGTACACTATCATATCATCTGCAAATAACGAAAGTTTAACTTCTTCCTTTCCAAATCGAATCCCCTTGATTCCCTTATGTTGTCTTATTGCAATTGCTAAAACTTCAAGCACTATATTGAAGAGATAAGGAGAGAGTGGACAGCCTTGTCGTGTTCCTGAATTTAGTGGGATAGCCTTGAGTTTCTCTCCGTTTAATTTGATGTTAGCTGTCGGCTTGCTGTAAATAGCTCTTGAATGCACACTTGTGCAACCACTTTGGAAAGCAGTGTGGCAGTTTCTCAGGAAATTCGGGATCAACCTACCCCAGGACCCAGCAATTACACTATTGGGAATCTACCCAAGAGATGCCCAATCATACTACAAAAGCATTTGCTCATCTATGTTCATAGCAGCATTATTTGTAATAGCCAGATCCTGGAAACAACCTAGATGCCCTTCAGTGGAAGAATGGATGAAGAAACTGTGGAATATATACATGTTAGAATACTACTCAGCGGTAAAAAACAATGACATCTTGAATTTTGCATGCAAATGGATGGAAATAGAAAACACTATTCTGAGTGAGGTAACCCAGACCCAAAAAGATGAACATGGGATGTACTCACTCATAATCGGTTTCTAGCCATAATTAAAGGACATCGAGCCTATAATTCGGGATCCTTGAGAAGATAATAAGAAGGTGAACCCCCCAAACAGATATAGTAATCCTCCTGGATATTGGAAGAAGACACGATTGTCAGGCAATTGGGAACTTGAGGGTGGGGCGAGACGGAGCCAAGGGAAGATGGGGAGAGAAAAGCGTGAAGGGGAGAATGGGGGGAGCTCGGAGGAATGGGATGCTTGGGATACAGGAAGGGTGGATATGGGAGCAGGGAAGCATATATCTTAATTTAGGGAGCCATCTGAGGGTTGTCAAGAGACTTGACCCTAGAGGGGTTCCCAGGTTTCCAGGGAGACGTCCCCAGCTAGTTCCTTGGGCAGCTGAGAAGAGGAGTATGGCCATAGGAACTGAAAAGGCCAGTTCCTATAGCCATACTGATGAATTTCTTGCATATCACCATAGAACCTCCACCTGGCGATAGATGAAGAAAATGACTGAGCCCCACATTGGAGCACCGGACTGAGCTCCCAAGTTCCTGATGAGGAGCAGAAGGAGAGAGAACATGAGAAAGAAAGTCAGGACCATGAGGGGTGCGTTCACCCATGGAGAAGGTGGGACAGAACTAACGGGAGATCACCAACTCCAGTTGGATTGGGACTGATGAAACATGAGACCAAACCAGACTCTCTGAATGTGGCCAACGGTGGAGGCTGACTGAGAAGCCAAGGACAAAGGTGCTGAGCTTTGACTCCTCTGCATTGACAGGCTCCGTGGGAGCCTTCTCAGCTTGGTTGATCACCTTCCTGGACCTGGGGGGAGTTGGGAGGACCTTGGTCTTAACATAGAGTAGGGAACCCCGATGGCTCCTTGGCCTGAAGAGGGAGGGAGAGGGGATATGGGTGGAGGGGAGGGGAGGGAAGGGGGAGGAGGAGGGGAGGAGATGGAAATTTTTAAATATAAAAAAATAAACAAAAAAAGAATAAAAAAACTCGATAAACTAGATATCAAAAAGAAAAAAAAGAATCTTTTACCAGAGTTCTATAAAAAAAAAATTTAAGCACACACAATGTTATTTACTCCCCGAGCTCTGAATTCAGCTAAGGGCACTCTAGCAGGTAGCAAAGTGATGGCTGAGAGTGAAACATCTGGATGGCCAAAGCGTGGTAACCTATCTAAGCAATGTACTGTCACTCTCTTAATCCCCTGAAGAATCTTCCAAGAAGGACTTCTGAGCTAAGTTGTAGTTTCTTGGTTGGTTTTGCGAAGGACTAGGGTATCATCTCCTTTTGTGCTATTTTCTTATGGGAGGGTTGTTTTATTTCTCATGCAGTAATTTTGGATTATTATATTCTTGTCTCACCTGTACAATTAGATACTGAAATTCCTACAATTTCTCGGTATGACAGAAAAATACTTACATATATAAAACATGCCTGGGGTAAGCACAAAGTATATTTCTGAAGTTATGCTAGCTGGCTCTGAAAGAGCTAGTGTAGTGCTGCATAGAATAGTGTTTTCAACTAGCTTTGGGATAGTTAAGTTGAACAAAATGACTAGCAGTTATGGGAGGATATAATTAATACATTACATAATTTATACTATGAATTTTTCAAGTTTGTTAATGGACATACTAAGATTTTCACATGCTTCTTGTTGTATACTTACTTAAAACAGTGATATTTTGCAGTTCCATTTATATGAACTATTATGCACACCTTTAGATTCTAGCTTACGTGTGTATCTATATTCATTTCACTTGGTTCTTCATCTCCTTTTCTTACATTACATAAACATGTATTTGCATATGTAAATATGTGCATGTACACTTAACTTCCCATAAGACCATAGAAAGACCTACAAAGAAGTTCCACAAGTTGACAAATGTTAAAACAAGTAACAGAGTAGTCTCATGCCCTGAGAAACTAAGCAACATTATAATTGCATTTCTGCAAGCCTAACTATTCCTTTAGAGTTTTAAGACACTTGCCAGTTCAGTGAAAATTGAGTGCTGTGGGAACTCCTTCAGCCAGTAGCCTTTGAATACCATCCCACTTTGGGCGTGGTCTCATGTACTATAAATGCAGATGAAAAGCATTTGTGTGCCTCTTGGCTGCTGGATTCCGTTCTAGTTCCCAGCACACACAGAGGATCATGGGTCATTACTCTTTCTGTGAGTTTATCCCAAGATGAGTAAACCTTTGTTATACTCTATTCCAGGCTATTGTGGAACTCTTTTGTATGCCAACAAATTGGTGCCTACTGCTTAGGACACAGATCTACATAAGACCTAAAAAAGCTTAAGAAAAAAAATAAAAGAAGGCTTCTAGACACACAAAAAAGGGAGCCAAATGCAGCTTCTTTGTAGCTGCATTTTTTTTTTCAGATAGGTTCTCTTTATTGGGTACAAGCAGTGGCATGGCCTCTTTAAAAAGCTGGCTTCCTGGTTCATGTTGGCATCACAGAATGCCTCTGGTTCTTTTGGGAGCTCCTATTATGGAACATTTAAATGCTGGTTTGTGTGCAGAGTGATACAAATTGCTTAATGGTGACATAGACCCACTGTGTCACTGGAGCTGAGGTGATGAGCATGGCTCATGGAACTGGTGGTGAACAAACCTCCACCATGTTGGACTGGGCAAAACCAAAAGGCACTGTTACCTTATTTAGAAGAAGTACTTGAGGAAGCAATTAGGATTGTTGGGACAACTGTAAATTACCAATGTCCCTTCAATCCACAGAAGAAGGGCATACAGGAAACTCATGAAGAGAAGGCCAGGCTCTCGGGAGCAGAACCTCACTCGTAACTTGACTTGGAGATCTGGACTCCAGGGCTACAAATTAATAAGTTTATTTTGTTTTAAGCTCCCAAGTAGATGATAATTTCCTTTGCCGGCCTTAGGAAACTACCATAGTTTTCCTGACCACCTGCTTTAAAGCAGTCAAGAGGGCAACAGCACATTGTGTTTTCTTCATATACTTCTTACTGCTTTCTTATTTACCCTCTTTGTTTATTCAATTATCCCCCTATGACCTGAAAAATAAATGTGACTACAAAAACTATGTTTTGTTTTGTGTATCGCCATTATCTTTAAGGTCTACCTCACACCTAAAGCACAATAGGTATGCAACATTTGTGTGCTGAGTAACTCACATGCAGTGAGCGCTTTAGAACAATTAGATCTCTAAATATCTCTAAGATTCCTTATGTGCCAGGTTGTTTTCATTATTCCTTTACTATTATTATTTTTTGTTAATTTTATTTTGTTTTTTATTGTTTTTTTTACGGAGCTGTTTACAGATTATTTTAAAATTGTTTTTGTCATAAAATTAGAGGTTACTGGTAGCAGAGTAATTATAATAAAATAAGAGTTTTGAAGGGATCAATATGTAGGAAATTATGCCGTGGATTGTGGAGGAAGAGATTGTAGAGAATTTTAATCCTTAGGAGGGAAATGATTTCATTGAGAGTAAAGAAAGTTCACAGTAGGGCAATTTGGGAAGGGTAAACATTACAAAAGTATGAGAAATGTATACATATTAACTCTATGGCTAAATCAAATTGCAACTGAATAAGATGGACATGAGACAAATTAATATTGTCAGGAGAATCTTATTTCGAGCTCACAAAACCTTTTCCAAACCCATGAATTGTGGATTTGAGTTTACAAAGTCTATTACAAGCTTGCAGATGAGTGTTGTATTCTGCCAGTAAATGGAAGGCTCCTCTTCATCTACGTCCTTCAATGAATGACTGAAAATGAGCACATCTGAAGGTTAAGTGTGTCAAGCTGACAATAAAAAATATTTCAGAGGACATTTTCTGTGAATCACTGAGTCATCTCCACCCGTCTTGCTCAATAAATTCTAACAGCATGCCAGAATGTAAGTCACAGTTTTACTAAGGTCACAGTGACTATTTTAGAAGTAGTAGAAACACAGTAAGGTGTTATTTACAGCAAATATCCCAGGACTCAGAGTAGCCTGCAGAGTGTATTTCATTTCTAGGGTGGAAATAGAAAACTGATCCAAAAGAACACAAGTATCATGGTCTTTATACTCAGAAAACATAAAATTTTAATTATAAATATGGAACATGCTTTTCTCATTATAATACTCTATATAATGGAAATAAATCTCTGCTAAAACAGTATTTCCTGGCCTCCAACAACAGACCTGCCTTTATAAGGCATTGTGGTGCGTGACTCAGTCCTCCAAGGATGAAGACAGAAAGATCAGAAATTCAGAGTCATCCACAGCCATATAATAATCTATAATACTGAGGTGCCCAAGACTCTGCTTAACAATAATTAAAATCTGATTCTATAGATTAATCATAATAATAACAAAAATTTAAAACCCTGAGATAAAGGCTAAAATAGATGAGAGTTAACATTGTTCCATGAAAGCAAAAGACAGAATTCTTTTTGTTGTTGTTGTTTGCTTTTTTGTTTTTTTGAAACATGGTTTTTCTGTGTAGCCCTGACTGTTCTGGAACTCTCTCCGTAGAGCAGGATGGCCTCGAACTCAGATATCCACCTGCCTCTTGAGTACTGGGATTAAAGACATGTGCCATCACTACCTGACTAAGAGATGAAACTATTTAAGAAAAGAAATGATTGTCTGAGTTTATTGTGTTGTTCAGATATAGAAGTGGCTGCTCAATCACGACATTTAGTTGCAGATTCTTAAAAACCACTTACCCTAAAATATTTATGCTATGAGTCAGGCATTTTGCATAGATAATTTGAGGAATGTGAGGTTTTAAGCTCAAATGTTGAAAGCAATGTTGCATTTTTCATGAAGTATTTGGAAACAAAGTTCTTGCAGCTGATAAAATCAGAACATTGAGATATACATATCAGTCTGTTGGTGAAAGAGCCGAAAGTCTTGTGAATGAATTGGGAAAACTCCAGACAGACTGCAGTATCTCCTGTCTAAAGGGCAGTTTGGACGCCTCAAAGAGCAGATGATGAAGCTGGCAAGCAGATGGCTGGAGACCTGATGAAGGCTGTCGATGCTCCATCTTAGCCTGTTGGAGGAATGTGCTATCCCGTGAAAAGATCAGTCCAAGGGCATTTGGCTACAGAGTGAGAAGCCCTATGCTTGTATTTCACACTTGTTCGTGAACTCGCCTCCGAGAGTGAGCTTGAACTCTGACAGCTGAAAGAGTAACTGAGGGGTGGGGGAATAACAGAACCAGATTCACATCAGAAGGCTGGGCAGTCTTATTTATGGATAAGACAAAAGTCAAAGTCTCTGCTCTACAAAATCTCAGTGTTAGGCTACTTTTCGGATCCATTTGGCCATGGCTGATTCATAGTTCTCCAGAAATTAAAATCTATCTTCTGACTCTAAAGACAGGTTATAATTATTGTGCCTACATTTTAGTAGTAACTGAAGTTTTGGGGAGAAAGTAAAGATTAACTGGAGGAAGCCTATGAGTGGGCAGAAGGTATGGAGTTGACACATGGTGACAGAGAATTGAGCCAGAATACTTAGTAAAGGTGACTTCCTGAGGCTCTGTTAAGCTTTGCCTGTATCCTGTGTAGTATGTTCTGTGAATAACCTCCTCAACTGTAAATGACTGAACATTCTACTTTCTCCTTGAGCTCATAAGTTTTACTCAGGTTTAACTCTGGAGGGTCTATGCCAGGGAACATCCACGTCCAAGCAAACTGGAATAGTTGCCCATTTCACTTATAGGAGGAAGACAAAAACTTTTAAATAAATAATTCATCAAGTCCAAATTAAACAAGACTATTGAGTCAGCAATTATATCTTCACATAGCATCTTTTTATATTATAATTTTACATAACATCTTTCCAGACCACACCGCATTTTCCAGATATAGCTATAACTAACACATATATCTTCATTTTGTGGAGGAGAGGGTGGTAAAATGGGGGAAATATTGCTACTGTATTTTATCAATACATATGTCATGAAGGGAATATATACCTATATAGTATGCACCATGTGTGTTTCAAGACACTCATAGCTATTTATGACATTATTCCAAAGATAGTAATAAAGACAAAATAAAAAGTTGCATCATGGGGCTGGAGAGATGGCTCAGTGGTTAAGAGCACCGGCTGCTCTTCCAGAGGACCTGGGTTCAGTTCCCAGCACCCACATGGCAGCTCACAACTGTCTGAAGATCCAGTTCCAGGAGATCTGACACGTCACACCAATGCACATAAAATAAAAGTTAAATAAACCATAAACATATTTTAAAAAGTTGCATCATTAAAAACTACTATTCATTAGTTTAGTACATTTTGGGTTTTGAGATATGAAAAGTTATCTCATTTAATGATTGCTACAATAAATAAAACGGAAGTTTAGAGTCACGGAGCCCAGGTTACGACTTTATAAAGACTAAACATATTGTGCTATTCAGCCTTATAATATTTTAGCCAATACCTGAAACAATCAGTTTATGAAGAGAAAAGGCTCCTTTCCACTCACAGCCTTGGAGGTTCTTCCCACTGCATTTGGGACTGTCTTGTGGCAGTGCATTGTGGTGAGAGTGCTTGGGGGAGGAGACTTGCTCCCTTTGTGGTTAGATGCAAATGAAAGGCAGGGAAGGGAAAGTGTTAAAATCCCCAGACCACCTTCAATAGCCTAGTTCAGTGTGCACGCCTCTGAGGACTGGACTTGAGTGCCTGCCTGTGTGCGGGTGAGCAAGGAGCCTGGAGGTCAACTTCAAATGGCATTCATCACGGGCTGCTTGTTCTTTATCCTTTATTTCTTCATTTTGTTTTCCCTTTGGAAACAGCATTCTTCACTTAGCCTGTAACTTACCAATTAGGATAGCTTGGCTGGTCAATGAGTCGCAGGTGGTCTCTGGTCTACGTCTTCCCAGAATCATAATCATAAACTCCATCGCATGTCTTCTTATGTAGGTGGGTGCTAAGGATCAAACTCAGATGGTGATGCTTGCACAACAAACACATCACCAACATAGCTACCTCTCTACTCCTCAAGCCACCTTTCCAGCTTCCTGCCATATTGCTGTAGGACCAAGCTGAAGACTAGGCTTTTATGAGCCAACATGGAAGGAAATAGCTCCTACACGTTGATCATAAAACAGGTAAAGACAGTCAAGCTGTGACTCCACTTGGGACTAAACAGCACTTTATTGTCCAAAGAACCCAACATAGGGGAAAAAATGGGAGGAGACAGACATTAAGATAGAACCAAAAAGCCAAAAAGTATGGGAAAGAAACAAAGTAAAGATATTATTTATAGCCTTCATTTTCAGGATAACTGGTAGAAGAAGTGATCACTAAGAAACATTTCTTTAGTTTTTAAGTGAGGGAAGAGCAGGAGATAGATTTGAGATCAAGAACACACTATGCAAACAAACACGGAAGTGGGGGAGACATACATCTTGGAAGCTTGAGGGCTACCTAAAAAGTAAAGATATTGTTATTCTGTGTATTCCTATAAAATGCAAAAATCTTAAAGCAGCTGTAGCAAGGTGGAGCAGATGTACCCTCCTTTAGAGAGCTTAGAGAATGGCTGTAGGTCAAGCCCTTCTTGCCTTCTCCAGAGATGTTAGGCTGCTCTGTGCTCTGTGCCCTGCTACATCTGCAGTTCTCTAGCTGTATAGACCTGCTCTGGATCAGCAAAGCACAAATGGAAGCAGTGATATTAACTGGAGATTAACTGGGGAAATTAAGCAGTACCTTCGATCAGGGGTCCTTACAACACAATCTCTCTCTCTCTCTCTCTCTCTCTCTCTCTCTCTCTCTCTCTCTCTCTCCGTGTCTCTGTGTCTCTGTCTCTGTCTCTCTCTCTTTCTCTCTCTCTCTTTGTCTCTCTCTCTTCTCATACAGTGATGAAGATTGAACCTAGGGCCTCATGAACACCAAGCAGACACTTTATCACTGCACGACAGCCGCTGTCCTTCATGCACATTAAGATACATATACAAATATTATTATGCCAGGTACAAATATTATTATGGTAGGGCTTAGGGAGATAGATTCTTGTGAGCACAAGTCCCCACTCTATGGTTTATAGTCTGAAGAGAAGGGCACACCCCATAAGTAATTGTCTGTGTGGTTAGCATTACAGTGGGGACAGATGCCTTTGCTTTGGGAATGTGAAATCTGGTGAATTAACGTGAATGGATAGGACACCATAAAAATTCCTGAAGAAATGTGAACCACACATCTCAGTTGTAAGCCAGACCTCCTAGATTTGGCCCTGGATGTGATTTAGTGCTTATCGGGATCTTTCTAATTGGTTCAAGACCTGAGTACCACACAGAAGGCTAAGTGAGATGGAAGAGTGGACAGCGAGTTCTTTATCAAAGTTTTGGTGTTCATATCCTACCTCCCTGATGCTATAAAAGATTTGTGCTGCCATCTATCCTACTCAAGAAAAAGACCTTGCTTGGCAAAGTGTAGAGTTAATAAACCAGTAACTTTCTACTGAAAAGTATCAACTAAATAGTGGTTACAATGGCAAGTTTGGGAAGATGGAGAATTTTTTCTCGTTGTATTGACAAACAATAATAATGATGATGATACTGTTATTGACTGAAGTAAAACCATCATGGGCTTCTGTAATTTATAAAAATAGTTTTACGAATAGCATCCTCCATTTTTCAGAATTGTCATTTACCTTAAGAAAACAACAATTAGCAAAGTACACTAAAGATAATTAGGTATGGTGGGAAATTAAATAAAATGATGAAATCCTAAAAGACATATTTTTTGTTTTGTTGTTTTTGTTGTTCAATTATTTATATGGATAGGAAAATACTCATTTTATATTATATTATCTCTTTCATATATTTTTAAGTAAACATTTAATATAAAGAAGTTATGAGTTAAAAAAATCGTACAACAAAACTACCCAGACCCAATCCATCCATTTCAATGAACTTCTTTCTATAGAGTTGGAGCAGCCATTCTGTGGCTATGGTTTCTCACATTGTGCTTTCACTAGCCAATATATTTGTATGCAGTTATCCACCATCACAAAATGTAAAAGAGTTGAAACCAGAAAAATGATAAACTTGATAATTATTTTTATAATTATGCATATATATGTCACTGTCGTGTACATGAGTGCAGATTCATGAGGATGTCAAAGGCAACAAATAGCCCTAGAGCTGTTACAGGCAGTCATGAGATGCTCAACATCGGGGATGGGAACTGAGCAAGAATCCTCTACAAGAGCAGGACACACTCTTGATCCCCTAGTCATCTCTCCAGTCCCAAGGCAGATTGTTCTGAATTGTTTTATAAAAATAACATTACATAATATTGTTTTTACTTCTTTGAAAAAGTGATCAGTGTATTTGAGTGTGTGTATGTGTGTGTATGTGTATGCTGATCAAATTAAGTATGCAGTATGTATTCTACAATAGAATTGTTGAAGTCTTTTTGTTGCTTTACTATATAAGCAAAGACATTGGTTACTAGACTAGAAATTTAGTTCTTGCTACATATATTTATCCCATTCATAGAGACTAAGGCTGTATTATAGAACTGTCACTTTATTTTAGTTGAGGGGATAAGCACTATATGTAGATTAGAATATTTTAAAACTGTAGGTAAAAAGAAAAGCTTGACCTGGAGGTACATGCCTGATATCCTAACACTGAGGAGGCTGGGACCAGACAATTGTGAACTCAAGGCCAACTTGGGCTACTTCGTGAAATACCGTCTCAAAACAAAAACAAAAGAGCAAAATAACAACTGCTAACAACAAATGCATACCAAACTAAAATAGCAACAACAAAAACCATCAACAATTAGAGACTTCTTGAACTTTAATGTGATAGGATTTTATAATATTAAAATACTTATTTTTTTAATAGCAAACACGCATAGCTATATTAACCATTTGTTCCCAACATCAAAAGCTAATGTTGGGGGACAGGGAGATGTCTCAGTTGGTAGAGCATATATTTAGCATAAAGAAGCCCTGAGCTTGACAACCCATGCAACATGACATCAACGAATCATGGTACACATGCCAATAATCCCAGCATTTGGGAGGTGGAGGCAGAAGGATCAGGAGTTCAAGGTCATCCTCAGCTATGTAATGGCTAGCCTGGACTACATGAGACCCTCTCTTAAAGAAAGAGAGAGTTTTAGAGAAAAAATAGTGTTTGAATTTCTTCTTCAGATGTAAAATGAGTGAGATTTCTCCTCTGGCTTCCCCCTTTATGAATCCAGAGAAACCTGCCTTTTCCTAGAACTAGTAAATGCAACATTCAAATGGTGCTGAAGACTCTAGTCAATAAGTGCTAGTAGCTGACTAATTTAATAAAATGTATAAGTGGTATAAATTTGATATGTGGTCCATTTCAAATGGACATGGTCAAAAGGATCTTTCTTTTTCTACACTTCTACTCCATGAATACTCGGAAATTAAGATTTCTGCTTCATGTATACCAAATGGTAAAATATATATTATCAGTTTTAATTAAGAGATATTGATTTTCATTACTGTTTGTCACAACCCTTCTCATATAATTATTTGGGACAAAGTTCAATTGCACTAGAAACCAATATGTAACTTAGGTGAGAATAGAATGAAAATCTCCATGACACATCTTAAAGTTTCCTTGCCCTTTATTTGATCAGTAAAATTTAAAATACTCTTTTATTATTTCATTATGTGGTCAAACATTCCTAAAAGTCAGAATGACCATTTTCCAAAGAAGTGAGCTATTCAAATGAAGCCTTGATTCACTTCTCAAATGATACATTTATCTGATTATTCTTTATCAATAGAAGTCTGGGAGTCAGATATTAGGGTAAGAACCTGAATGATCAGAGAAACAATGGAGAAGCCACCAGTGACTTCTATCTCTTCTGGTCCTCCATCCAAAAGGCTGAGATCCTCTCTCAGCTCTGCCTTACTACTTCCTGTCTCTTTTCTATCCTCAGTCCTCCAAAACTCCTATGGTTAATTTTGGGCAGCTAGTGGCTAGCTCCGCCCTCTGATGCAAAGAAAACTTTATTGTCAGAATGCAATCAAATCAAAATATCACACAACCCTCAAAAACTTTCATATTTATTATTCTTTAATATTTTGATTTTAGTATATTTTAATAGAAATCAATTGCTCTATGCTGTCTGTCTGTCTACCTGTATTTGAAAATATGTATTTACATATACATGTATCTGATTTCTAGGATTGGTTTTCCTTACAATATTTATCTAGCACAGTATGGAAAGATATGTAAAATAGTGTCTTTTATTCTGGACCCCTTTGCGCAGACTCAGTGAGTGCAGGAAGAGCTCTCCTAAAGAGGCACACATATGTCTTATCAAGCCACAGTGGAAACATTTTCTAGGAAAATGAGGAAGTTATTTTTCTGCTGAACTGAAAAGAATTTAGGTAGAAAGCAGACAGTATAATTATGCTGTTTGCACTTACTCCAGGGTCCTGGAATTCTTGCTTTTTTATTTTTCAGATGTGCCGTGGAGTTTTTAGTCAACCAAAGTGCATCAGGACTTATATTTTCTTCTTACCTCATCACATTGATACACATTTGCCTGATGCCCTTTGAATATAAAATTTTCCCCAGGAAGGTGGGTGGGAAATTCTCTTAATCTCGCCTATAAAAATATTCTGGGGCCTGTGAGATGGTTCAGTTAGTAAAGAAGTTTGTCACCAAGCCTGATGACCAGAGTTCAGTCCCTAGCACCCATATGGTGGAAGATGAGAATTGATACCAGAAAGTTGTTCTGCTCTCCCACACAAGTGCCATAGCACATATCAGTATATGTGTGTGCACACATACAAGCGCACACAGACATATGCACATTCACATACACACTGGTGTGTGCACACATACGTAATGACAATAATAAAATGTTTTAAAGAAAATTATATCCATCCATCTACCCACCCACCCATCCATCCATCTACCCATCCATCCATCCATCCATCCATCCATCCATGCATCCATCCATCCATCTATGTATCCATCTCTCCATTTATCCTGGCAAACACAAACAGCAAGAATGAAGAATGTTCTGCTACATTTGAAATTAATGGGCAATCCAGTTCAGAAAGACATTTGCAGGTTTCCTTAAAGTTAAGCATTTCTTTTATTCTATTATATTGACAAACATCCCTGTAAGTCAGAATGAGCAGAAGAATATGAGGGGATGACCATGCGGGGTTCTCAGAGAAGGCTTCTGCCTACTAGGAATCAGATCTCCTGGTTTTACATTGCCCACAGCTGTTGACTAGCTGCAAAATACCTCACTAGCCATTCAACCGTGTTTTCAGTAAGAGCCAACTAATATATAAATAATGAAATGCACAAAAGTTCTCAGTTTCATAATTGAAACATAGCAAGTGCTCAGTGGATGGAAATATGGTAGTTGTTATTTAAGGAGCCTTCTCTAGATCTTAAATCTGGAACACAGTGGGATAGGCCAGGAGCAGAAGAGGTGGGGGGGTCTAATGAAGAAACAGGAATTTCAGTCTGTGAACATCTTTGTGCAGCAGACAAAGCAGTTTAGATCTGTGGCAAAGAGGAAGAAGCCGTTGAAAGCCTTAACAGGGGAACAGAAAGATGATATTTGTGTTTTAGAAGGAAACCACTGGTTACAAGAAAGAGGAGGTCATTGGTAGGAGAGGCTGGAAATAGTCTCCAACATATTTCAAACTCACCTGTCTCCTCAGAGAGAGCATAGCCTTAATAGGATCTGTTTCTGGGTTGCCTTAGGATGCCTTCATGCCCTCATTGTTGTTTGAGAGAAGTGTTAGTCCTGACATAAAGGGACACTACACTTCGTTATTTTGTTGTTGGTATGTTTGTTGTGTGTTTTGAGACAGGGTTTCTCTGTGTAGCTCCGGCTGTCCTGGGGTAGATAAAGGTGAACTCAGAGATCTTCTTGCCTCTGCCTTTCAAGTGCTGGGATTAAAGGTGTATAGCATCATATCTCACTCCCTAAACTTCTGTCTGTGATGCCTCCCTTCCCCTAAGGCAGGCTGCCTTAGTTGTCTAATTTTGTATTTCAACATGTTTATTTCCTCTACTTTTTATATTTCTTATTTGCGATTTCCAAGTGTTGTGAGCAGAGAATTCAGGTAGCCAAGCTTGTTAGGATTATGTCTAGAGCAAGCACAAACAGAACAAACAGACCATCAGTTTGTACTTTCTTTAGTTAATATAAGTTGGGTATCAGCACAGAAACATTTTGGCTGACCAGCACTCGGGTTATACTTTTCCATAGCAGAAAAACAAGTCACAGTTGGGGCGAAAGTGCTACATTTCTGACCATTGCCAATAATGCGTAAATAGTTATCTGAATACTCTCGGTGGGACCAGGGACAAATAGGACCATGACATTCACATTTCTATAAGCTGAGGCGCTGCTCTGAAGCAAAGGGACTTGGAACCATTTCTTCCTGCTCTGAGATGCATTTTTTTTTCTTCTTGAAACCATTAACTTTCCAGCAGAGGATTTCCACCCATTTACACAAAGTAGAAACACTCAGAATGTTTATGTTCTACTCCACTCTTTCTTTGCCTTTAAAGTATTTTTCTCATTTTTTAGGATTATATTGTAATTATATAATTTCCCCCTTTTCTTTCCTCTCCTCAAAACTTCTCATGTATTTTCCTTCCCCTCTCCTTGTTTTCTTTAAATTAATGACCTCTTTTTAAAAATATTTTTGTTATATATATTTATATGTGGATATGCATAGACACACATAACATATATATTGCAAAATACAAAAAATACACCTTGCTTATTCAGCACAATGTGACTTGTATGCCACTTCTTTATGGTAAAATACCACTGACTTCTGAAAAACATATGCCTTTTCTATTGGAAATTTGGCCTCAAACACTATCATGTGAAAATATTAGAAACAAATTGGTCATAAAATTGCTGTCTGTGATTATCAACTTAATGGGATTTGGAGTAACCCTGAAAACAGACTTCTGGGGAAATCTGTGGGGATTTTCTAGAACAGGTTAACTGAAGTAGGAAAAGCCACTCAAAATATAGGCGGCCCCATTCCATGGGGCAGCACCCCAAATTCCATAAAAAATGGATCGAGAACTGAGCATGTGAATTCGTTTCTCCCTGCTTCCTGATTGTGGAGGCAGGACATCCAGCTGCCTTAAGCTGCTGCTACAATGATGCCATCACCAGAATAGGCTCGACCTGGACTGTCATCCAAAACAAACCATCTCTTCTTGGAGTTGCTGTTGTCAAGTATTTTCTTGCAGGAATGAGAAAAAGAACTGATGTACGATGCAGGCATTAGGGCAAGAACTCAACCTTAATGGTGTGACTAATAAAAATATAACCTGGAAATGGGAGTTATCTGGCCCAAACTGAGCCCGGATGATGACAATAAAGACATAATTTAGAAGTCAAGATGCTAAGTCCAGATGTCTGACAACCGTCATAGGACAGGAACAACGAGAGAAATAGAAGAGGCGACTGAAAATGTTGGCAGTGAAGGGAAACAGAGATGAGGAACAGATTACAGAGTTTCACCTCCAGCTCTGTTGTGGCAGATCCCCTGTGGTGCCCCTTCCTCTCCGGCCCATCTCAGAGGGGGACGTACAGATCATCTGCTCTGATCTTCCTCCCCATCATTCCATTTCCCAGCTCCCAACTCCAGCAGGCATCCCTTGGAACCCCTGTTCCACATCACCCAGGGAAACAGGAAGGCTAACTGCAGAGCTTCACCTCTCCTTCCTCCAAGCTGACCCCCAGTCTCATCTCTCGCTCTGTAGCAGATCATCTGCTGCAGCCTCTCCTTCCTCTCTTCCTGTCTCCAGTGGATTAGCCACCTTCTCCTCCACCTGTTTTTTCCACTTATCCCTTTGTCTCTTAGGTCCCTGCCGCTATCTCGGTGGAGACCTTCAATTGCCACGCATCGCGCCCCCGTGTCTGCGTTCGGTGTGCTGGCACCCAGTTCGTGAGATTCGGGCAAGGGGCTGGAGGTTAAAATACACAAACACAGAAAGACAGAAAGACAGCGACACGGGTCATCTTTGAATTCCCCAAGAATGCCCCCTTTATTGTGTTCAGGGGCAGATTATATAGAGATAGCCATGCCCCAGCCAAACCCACCAGAAATCACTCTCCTGCCATCAGGAACTCCTGAAGGTCTCGTGCTCAGAGCAGCTGTAGGCACTCAGATCAGGGGATTACAAGAAATTCAGGATCTGGGGTCTCACTGCTCCCAACAGGTCCCAAACCCAGCAGACGTTCCTTGGGAACCCACCCACCATGCCTGCCAGCAAAGTCAGTAGTCAAGCTTTCTGTCTTCACTCTTCCTCCTCTCCTCCAAGTTCCCCAGCTCATTCCCAGGGCTTTAGCAGACTAGCTACTGTGGCCGCTCCTTACTCTCTACCCCTATTACAGGAACTAAGCAGATCCTAGTGGAACACCCTGCTTTCCTCCCTCTTGAGGACCTGTAGACTCCCACTTCTAGCCCATCCCTTTTTCTGAGTGTCAGATCCCAATACCTAGAAATACACTGTATCTGGAACTCCCAGTAGCCACACCTAGCTACTGGAATGCAGAATTCCCTACCAGGCAATACACAGACACCGCACCATACTCTTCTAAGTACCAGACAGGGCAACAAAAACCAAGGAACAAAACACCCACACAACAAAGACAAGACCAAATATCAGCACCTAGAATTAAAGTCTTCCCGACCAGATGTCTAGATGCCACCATAAAAACATAATCAATAACATCCAGGACACTATGTCTTTATTAGAGATCAGCAACTCTACCATGGTAAGCCCTGAAAAATGCAACATAGTTGGAACACAGGACAAGGCCTATAATATACCCTTTATGGATATGATAGAGGTCTCTAAAGAGGAAATGGATAAATCCCTTAAAAATCAATAAAAACTCAGACAGTGGGAAAATATTAATAAAATGATTTACAATGTGAAAGTAGAAAGAATCAATAAAGAAAATCCAAACTGAGGGAAATCTGGAAGTGAGAAGTTTAGTAACTCAAACAGGAAACACAGAGACAAGTCTTACCATCAAAATACAAGAGAGGAAAGAGAGAATATCAGGCATTGAAGACAAGATAAAAGAAATGGATATTTTGGTCAAAGAAAATGTTAAATATAAAAAAATTGGAGGCATGAAACATCCAGGAAATATGGGACACTGAAAGCAAATCTAAGACACCGAAGAAAGAAACTGAAGATACCAGAAGGTGGAAAGATCTCCATACTCATGGATTGGTAGGATTAACATGGCCATTTTACTGAAAGCAATCTACAGATTCAATGCAATCTCCATCAAAATTCCAACTCAGTTCCACAGATCTTGAAAGGAAAATTCTCAACTTCATATGGAAACATAGAAAACTCAGCATAGCTAAAATAATTCTGAAAAGAACTGTTAGAGGCATTATCACCCCTAATTTCAAGTTGTAGTGCAAAGCTAGAGCAATAAAAACCTGTTGGGATAATCTTTTTGTACACTGTGTGAAGATGTGTCTCTGTCCTTCCTCACTTGCCTAATAAAGAGCTGAACAGCTAATTGCTAGGCAGGAGTGGATAGGTGGGACTTCCAGGCAGGGTTAGAACTCGGGGAAAGAGTCAGAGGTGCAAGAGATGGGCCAGCCAGGCCCAGAGGAATTCAGGCTTATAGTACTGAGAAGAGGTAATGAACCACGTGGCAGAATGTAAGTTAATATAAATGGGCTAATTTAAGTTTTAAAGCTAGTTTGGAGTAAGCCTAAGCTAAGGTCAAGTTTCACTCTTTTTTTTTTCTTTTTGTTTCTTTTCGAGACAGGGTTTCTCTGGGTAGCTTTGAGGCCTGTCTTGTTCTGGAACTCTTTCTGTAGACCAGGCTGGCCTCGAACTCACAGAGATACACTTGCCTCTGCCTCTAGAGTTCCGAGATTAAATGCTTGCTCTACAACCACCCAGTTCCAAGTTTTCATTCTTAATAAGAAATCTATGTGCCATTATTCAAGAGCTGGTGGTCCAAAGAAAGACTTGTTACAAAAACTTCATGGTATCAGCTCTAAAATGGACACATTTATCAATGGAATCCAATTGAAGTCTCAGATATAAGTCCACATACCTATGGACATCTGTTTTCTGATAAAGAGGCGAGAAATACACACTGGAAAAAAAGATAGCGTATTCACCAAATGGTGCCAGTAAACATGATTTCAGCATGTAGAAGAATCCAAATAGAAGCATATTTATCACTTTGAGCAAAATTCAACTCAAATGCATCCATGGCCTTAGTATAAACAAGGACACTCTGAACCTGATAGAAGAGAAAGTGGAGAAAAGGCTTGAACACGTTGACACAGGAGACAACATCCTAAACATAACACAGATAGTGACGGCACTAACATCAACAATAAATAAATGGGGGGGTTGGAGAGATGGCTCAGAGGTTAAGAGTACTGGGTGCTTTTCCACAAGTTCTGAGTTCAATTCCCAGCAATCACATGGTGCCTCACAACCACCCATAATGAGATCTAGTGCCCTCTTCTGGCATGTAGATAGGTATACAGGCAGGCAGAACACTATATACATAACAAATAAATAAATCTTAAAACAAAACAAAACAAAAAACCCAACCAAAACATTTAATGAATAGGTCCTCATGAAACTGAAAAGCTTCTGTAAGGCAAAGGACATCATAAATCAGACAAAGATTCTGTATCCTACAGAATGGGAAAAGACTTACCAACTCCACCTTAAATAAAGGACTAATATCTAAAATATATAAAGAACTCAAAAAAGTGGATATCATAAAAACCAAATAACCTAATTAAAAATGGGATATAGATTTAAATAGAGAATTCTCAAGAAAGGAGTCTTAAATGGCTGAGAAATACTTAAAGAAATCAATCATCAATACCCCGTAGCCATCAGGGAAAGGCAAATCGAAGCTGCTAGTTTGAGGCCCAGCCACGGCAGTGAAGCAGACCTCACTGTCAGTATTTCTAATCTAGTGACAAAAAGAAACAAACTTATGGTCTGAAAACTTCTCCAAAGAAGTGACATCTGAGCAGAGACTTATGAACAAGCGGGGCCGGGGCGGGGGCGGGGTCACCTCTTTCTGATAGGGAAACACAAAGCAGAGAGTCCAGCAGGAAGAAAGAATTTGGAGGATACTGGAGCAACTCAGAAGAGGATTGTGGAGGTGGATGGAGCTGCGCTGGCCTGAATATGCCTTAGTAGTGGCAGGTGAAATGAAGACGTTTCTAATAAGTGTTATGCCACTTAGTCTTTTTTTTTCCATGTTTGATAGCTTTATTTATTGCCACTTAGTCTTTAGTCTAAGAAAAGTAAAGCAGGAAACTGTGTGTGTGTGTGTGTGTGTGTGTGTGTGTGTATGTGCGTGTGTGTGTGTTTGTGTCTAAATATTTCTAGCTGACTTCAATATATGAAATTTCTCTAAATTTGTTTTTTTAAGTACATACTTGTGAAAGTCAAGACCAGTTCAACAACAGGACAGGAAGAAGCATCCAACCCACAGACAAGAAGCCATACAAGTCACCAGTTTTTAATTTGTATTTTTCCACCAGTGGCTAACATAATGTTAGAATCCTCAAATTCAGACTCAACAGATTTTAGGAATCTCTTGGAATCAGAATGAAAGCTATTTTAGCCCTGAATTATATAATATTTGAAATTACATAAAACTTCACAAGCAGGAATTCTGAAACCACTTTGGACCTCTGTGAGACCGCAGCTGTTATAGCCAAAGGAAACTTTCAGAACAGAGGAAACCGGAAACGAGAAGTCCCCAAAAGAGGGGAGCAAGTCTGCACAGACAGCCATCCGGAGACTACAAGTAGCTGACATGATACAAAGATTAAATAATGAATCTCATTCTTTCTCTATTTCCTTTCAATTAAATTTCCCCAGGACTCTGTGATTTTGAGCATTATATAACACAGTTATTCTTGAGTACCTCAAAATGGGAAGAGGTGGGGAATTATATCATTGTCTTGTGAAGATAATTATTTAGGGTTATGGTTTTTTCCTATTTTAGGGGTTCATGGAGCATTTAGAGTAATCTAAATCTGACTCTCAGTCTCTGACTAGGGCATATAGTAAAGTGTAACTGCATACACACACAGCTCTGCCAGCATTTTAGAGGCCTCAAAGAGTCCCCTAATTTGTTCCTGAGTCCAGATAAATAATAGCATTAACCTTGATTGGGTATATACTATATACCAGATATTCAGCTAAGCACTTTATCTGATTTAATCCTCATAAAAGTTAAATAATACGGATAGCATTATGAGGCTTAGAGGGGTTAAATAATATGCCCCAGCTTGCACAGATAGAATGGAGGAGGCATTATTAAAAGCACAGCAGGTTATTTCTCCAGTTCCCAGCATTCCTTAGTTGACTATAGTTCTTTGTCCAGGGTTGAGGCCTCCTGAGCCCTCCCCCTTCCTTGTTAGCAAGTTTATTGGTGTCTCTCTAGGTCAGGTCTTCTTTAGGCAGCAATGCTGATGAGATTTCGTGGCTGTAGCTCCCTGACCTTTCTAGGAGACACAACTGCACAGTAACCTTCCTGTGTCTCTGGCTCTTAGTATCTTTCTGCCCTCTCTTCAGCAAACAAGATCCCTGAGGCCCAAGGACAAGCAGCCCAGTTGGTTATTCAGTATCAAGTAGTCAGCTCCGAAAACATATATGTACAAGGAACATTATAGGGGCTCAACAGGTTGTACTTACGTATTTATGAATATATGTGTATATTCCTACATATATAGGGATGTGTATATACGTGTGTGTGTGTGTGCGTGTGTGTGTGTGTGTGTAAGAATAATTAAAGAGCCAGATAGTGGTGGTGTATGCCTTTAATCCCAGCACTTGGGAGGTAGAGGAAGGCAGATCTTTGTGAGTTCGAGACCAGCCTGGTCTGTAGAGCTAGTTCTAGGACAGTTAGGGCTCTAAAAACAAAACAAACAAAAAGAAGAAGAACATTAAAGAAAAAGAGGCAATAGAGTTGAGAGAGACAGTAATGTGAGGGTATATGTAAAGAATTCTAAAGAGGAAAAGGATGGGAAATCATGTAATTATAATATAATTAAACAAATTATTATAAAATCAAGACAAATGGGTTCCAGAGTTCTTTTCTTCTTTTATCACACTGAAGATTGAAACGAGGATCTTCTTTGTGCACCCTGTCACCGAGGTACGTCTCCAGGCACGTCTCCAGGCACCAAGCTTTTCCTTCCTGCCTATTGCCCTAGTCCCCTGTATAACTGAATGATATGGGTGATACACCAATAAAAGTACAACCAGAGCCAGGATGGTCAGGCCTCGGTTTCTTCCCACTTGTCTCACCAAGGTCAAAACAAGTTAAATTAGAAGTCTGAAATCAACTTAAGGAACAAGAAGAAAATGTATGGCAGAGAAAATCATCCCTTGCCAGTGACTCAGGAACGGAATGACTGCTATACGCCAAAACTATCAGGGTTTTACGTGCATTCTCTCACTTGATCCCAAGCAGCATTAGCTGATCTTAGTTTATAGATAGTGCAGAGGCTCAGGGTGACAAGTGACACACTCAAAACGATGGGGATGATGTCTACGTAGTGAGACTGGAGACTCTCGGTCTGGTTCACTTCAAACTCATATGCTTAATTTTCTGCATTGTCTCATTTTCTGTGCGAAATAAATATTTATTTTTAGACCTAGGAACCCATGCCTGGCTCAATGTGGAAAGGGAGAGAGCAGGAGACTGATGGCTTGACATATAGTTATATACTCTTCCCTTTCCTCGCCATTATATTGGAAACACCTTGTCATATCAGTGCATTCATTAGCCACAAGGATCTACCACTCTGTTGCTATTTAGTATTATTTTTGCTTGTGTGTGTGTGTGTGTGTGTGTGTGTGAGGCGTGTGTTGACATATGAGTGCCCTGACATGCAATGGAGGTCAGAGGGCAACTTTGTAAAACCAGTTGCTCCTTCTACCTTACCATAGGTCCCAGGGATAGAAGTCATGTCCTCCAGGATTTCAAGCCAAGTGCTTTTGTCTGCTGAGCCATCTCACGGACCTACTATGGATGACTTACTCATGGATGGCTGCTGTATTCTAATGAAGACTTGCGGGACTCCTTTAAGTTAAAAAAAAGTTCATGCTGGTTACAATTTTTTACCAATCATTTAGTTCTCTGTAAAACTCTTTCTTTCTTTTTTTTTTTTTTTTTTGCTAAATGGAGAGAAAGCAGTGATTCTTTTATGATAGGATGAGCATTGTGTGAAGAATAAATTAAATATATTTGAGCTAAGTAAAGCATGAAAAGCAATGTGTTACTGTCGTTTCCCCTTTCAAAGGAAATTTGACTCAGGAGCAGAAAGCACAGTCACGTTGTGCTACTCCACTGTGAGTTCCTCTACACGTCTAAGCCACTAACTGGGAGTTCTATGCTTTTTCATGGGGCTGGATGTGGAGGTTGATGACTACGAACCCTGAGACTGAGATAACAGGATTACAAACTCAAAGTCAGCCTAAAGCTGCATAGCAAAAAGCTCTATTGTAAACCACAGGTAAGCAATGTCTCCACCAGGGACTGTGATTGGGGAGGAGTACAGAAGCTCAGTGAAGGACAGGAGAGATCCCTTTACTGTGCAAATAGCTCTGAAACCACTAATGAGCCTGTTTTGCTCAAACTTACATATTTTTACTGACTTCACTTTATTTCTTTTAGTAGGGACAATCCCTAAGGCACCACATGTCCATGACTATATACAGTCTATGACTGAGTTGCCGCCCCAGCCTATTTAGACTTAGATCTTAGTAGTAATAAACATTGCAAGGCCAAAACTATATTAGCACTAGCTAATACACATTTATTTCTTCTTTAAACGTTTGAGATGTACATATGCAAATTATTCATGAGAGTAGAGGTATGGTTGGAGATTTCTCTTTAATAAACTTAGACTTAAAGGTTATGATCTTACTTGACTGCATTAGCTGGCAAGTCAGCCCCACTGACCCTCAGAACTATGTTGCTGGTGTGCTTGATTGAAGAACAAGGCACAGATGCAATGGAGTGTCTCTCTTCTCCTCATCACTCCTGGCCACTCAAGTTTTTCTGGTTCTTTCGTATTCTCAGTGACATCTCCATCTGCAAAGAGTGCCTTGTGTGTTTCCTGGGATTAGGCAGTGAGTCCTGGCCCTGCAGGATTATCAACATGATGAAATCATCAAGTACAGCTTTCAGTACTTTCCCTGAGGTTGAACTCTGCATTCAGCCACAGGACAGAGCCCTGTATTAGGAAGAAAGTGACTTTTAATGTCTGCATCTTCCTTTAAGACAAATGAATTTGAATATTGGTGTCCTGAAACTGGTGGGCCTTCTTAATTATGTAGAAAGCCTCCTTATTTGCTAATTGGGCACAAAAGCCTACCATTTCTATATATACATATATGTCACCAATACATTTACACCAATAAAATACTATATACACCAATACAATACCATTTCCATATATACATATATGGCACCTTTTCAGAAAAGGCTATAATAATTTTTTACTAGATTATCACAAGTTTCCTAAGTAATTCCTCTCTGAATTCATCCTTTCTCTCTCTCCTCCTTTCTTCCTTCTTGTTTCCTCCCATTCTCTTCCTTTGCTTTCCTTTCTATCATTTTTCCCCTACATACTGTTCACCTTCTTGTTCTGAACATAGATCAGATAGGATAAGTTCATGTTGGACACCAACCTCTTTAAAAAAAGAGTAGCCCTACATTTAAAGACAAGTTAAAGACTTAGTTTGTTAAGCCTTTTGCAAATTACTCCTTCTCCAGGCCTTTTGCTGTTTTCTCTCTTTCTTTGAATTCTACCTGCAGCAAACTTTCTCTTGTCCCCTGGATAATGTACTGCATCTCGATTCTCAGAGGCTTTTCATTAGAGTTGCTTGTCTATAGAATGCTCTTCTCCTTTTGTTTGCATACTCCAGCTTAAATCTGCAGCTCTGGGAAGTCTTCTCTGACAGCCTTGAGCAATCAGTCACTTGGGGCTATCTCTTCTGCATTTGGTCTTGCTGAGCAGGGGTTCATTTATGCACCTACTACTCTAAGTAGCCTTGGTAAATATTTGGAAGACAGAGCCTTTGTATAACTTGTCTTTCAGTCCTCCATATATAAAAAATTATATATACTGATGGAAAGAAGGAAGGAAGGAGACATAAAGAATGCGTAGAATACTCGGCTACCATTTGTCAACATGCCGAAAATGGCAATGTTATAAATACATACTGAATAATTATGGGTCCTGAAACACTCTGTACATTTATTTCATACTACTAGATGAAATCATAGATTGCTCGAGAAAATGGTTTCACCTTTGGAACTATGTTTTTCTCGTAAACAGAAATCATGAAATGGAAGATTTGTTCCTATAGGGGATAAAAATAAAAGTATGAATTGAGCTGAAAATTATATGATTGGAGCTAGGTTTCAGCCAGTTTTCAACCAGCAGCAACAGGTTTCTGCTTGTACGAACATTTGTGGAACAGGGAGTACAAATGTCTGTTATCAACAAGCGCCAATGGTGTGGAGCTAATACACCTGGGGCATTATGCCGGCTTTAACTTGAAGTTCTAGCAGCAGTTTACGTTTGGGTGCCTTGAAAAACTGCTCTGCTTCTGATGAGAACAAAGGGGCAGTCCCGCAATTGTGTGCATGTTGTGTGACCAATGGTTTCTTTCCCTGTTCTTTGTAGCTTATCCTGATTGTTGGGGGTGTCTAGCTCTCCACACCGACACATCCTGTCTGCACTTCCCTCCTGTCTTGACCATTGGTAGCAGAAGTCTCACAGGACAAAGGTCCTCTTTCCTTCCGCTCTTCACCTTTCCTTACATTCTTGAGCTCTGTCAAAGCCTCCAGTTCCCAGTGTGTTTAATGCGCTTAGTGGTCTTCATACGGCATATTTACCCTTGCTCTTTTTTTCTCAGCAAAAGCCAGCTATAGCATCTGTTTATCATATCATCTCCATTCCCAACTAAAGGTAAAGGCTGGAGGCTGTTTATATTTTGACTCCCCTAAACAAGTTTCTTTGACCCATCTGCACCTGGACTGGATGTGCTTGATCACATGTAGGTGGGATGGATGTGAGCTAGAAATGCGTCAGGATGTATACTTGCCCCTGATTGGATGTAATCAGGAAGTATGCAGGCAAGAAATACATCAGGACATATGCTTGCTCTTGATTGGACCTAAAGGAAAATATAGTGGCCTCGTGGGGTTGCCTTTTTAAGACTCTGCAAGGTGTGACTCGTGGTTATTTTCTGGGAACCCAGAGATGAACCTGGCCAGAGAGTCCATGAACCTGGCCATTATTTAATTATAATTTCTTCAAATTTAATTTTAAACCGCGGTAGTGATCTTATTCTTGATGAGTGGGATTAACACCTTCCTTATTAGGAATTATTCTTTTTATTTATAATTATATTTAAAAACAATATATGATTGTACATATATATGTGTAAGTATATTTATGGACGTGTTTAAAACGGACTTCTGTATGGTGGCAATACCATGCCAGGCAGTCTTCTGAGCTCACTACATAGTTCAATTTTCACAAGTTTACGCAGCAAGCATTATTGATAGTGGGACTATTGGAGTGGCCTTGAGGATGACAAAATCTTTCTTGTTCTTTGGGTGGACATTGCTCAGAAGTCAAGGTGCTAGGCAGTCACATCAGACTTTCTCTGGGGCAGTGGCCTTTGGCAAAGTTCATAATTACGGATGATTAGTTTCAGAGAGAAGTTTGTTTTGAATTCATACATAGAACTTAAGAGGGAGCGAAGGAGGAAAAGAGGGGTAGTGGGAGTGAATAGAGAGAGAAGAAAGAGAGAGAGAGAGAGAGAGAGAGAGAGAGAGAGAGAGAGAGAGAGAGAGAGAGAGAGGTGTAGAGTAAGCAGGCTGTGTCTCCTGGACCAATATTACCGGATCTTGGTCTTTCAACCTGTTCATCTGCCTGCTTTCTGACTCATTTCCAGTTCCACTGACTTGATTACATCTTCTGGAATGTGCCATCCTGCCTGCCAAGGCAAGGTGTTTTCCCATCTTTTTCTGAAGCAAGCTCAGTTTTTCTATGTCATCTCCCAGCGTAGCGCTTCCTGCGCCTTAGGAACAGCGTGGATCTTTCGCATCTTCAGACCATGCTTGCCTTCTGCTTAGAAACTGATGCCGTATGAGGGCCTGAGCCTTGGGTCTCATATTTCCTGCCTGCTGAAATTCCATACCTTTTGAATAAATGTCTGTCATTTAAACAATGCAGTTATTTTCTCCAAAGAGTTTTTTGAGTGCTTACCGTGTACAAGAGCGTGCTGGGAGTCCAAGGGAGTAAGACAGACATCCTTCTCTCTAACATTTGAAATTTTTCTTAAAGATAAAAGGAAGTAGGAGAGTTTACACATGCCTTGCTCTCAGCAGTCAAGGTTCATGGCCGAGACTTGCATGCAAAAATTAGATTAAAAAGAAAAACTCATGTAAACTCAATCTAAACCTTGTATAGCACAGAAGCCTTCAGAAAAAGGTGAAGACTCAAAGAAGTAAACTTTGCTGATTTTGCTTGTTTATTTTTTTAGTTTAGTTTCTTCCCCGTTTTGAGGCAGGGTCTCACCATGTAGCACAGGCTAGTTTCCTAGCGCAGGCTCGTTTCCTAGCGCAGGCTCGTTGTTTCCAGTTAATGATCTTCCGGTTTCAGCTTCTTGAGTGCTGGATTATGAAGATTACTTGTGCACAGTTTGCAATCGGTTTGAAGTGAACAGTTGTGAGAAAGTATTATGGGATAAGAAGGTGATGATACAAGGGCAACCAACAAGGTGGGAGTGGGGGGGGGTCTAGCCAGGGTGGCCCTGTTTGATCATCGGCCCTTTTGTTTTCAGAGGCAGGATGCTCTTTCCTCTGAGTTAGGCAAGATCTCAGCAGACATTTTCAGAGCTGCTTCAGGAAAGATGGGATGAGCAAGGGGACAGCGACCTTTCAGCAATTTTCTCAACTAAAATGATATGTTTGGTTAACACCCTGAACTCTGTGAGAAGCAAGAAAGGAAAGGGAGGGAGGGAGGTGGAGGTGGAAGGGGCAGGGAGTAATGCAAGAAATACTTACATGTGCCCATTCAGAAAAATATGATGGGTTTTGTTTTCAGCTTATAAACATGTATTCATATTTGTTTACCAAATTAGTTCAAATTAAGTGAGCTTTTACTTTTCTTTCCCTTAAATCCAGAATTATCCCTCTGGCTTTCTTCAGACAACCTCATTCTGAGGCGCACACGCTTTCTCAAACTTCCCACGACTAAAAACAAACTTCTTTCCTTATCAGTTAACCAAGTGTGCCTGAGGCCCCCATTTTCATTAGCAGTGTGAACTCTATTCTGCTTGGTCTTTGGCTACTCCTTGTCTCAATATGTTGCTTTGCTTGACCTGGAACTCACTATGTAGACCCTGATGGCTTTGAAACTCAACTCTTTTCTTACCATTCTGGCAAGGACTGGGACTAAAGGCGTCTGCCTCCACACCTGACTCATCATCCACTTTTAATTAGAGCATGTTTGCCAGTTCTTTTGATAAACTATCCTTAGTCTATCATAGCATTTCTTAATCTTTATGACAAAGTAAGATATTATCACAGTTTTCATGACCTTAAGGGAAGTGTAGTTGGCCGAATGCCTCACATTGGTCATTTGACATTTAAGATACTAAAATCTAAAATGAATTCTACCTGGGAACAAAACTCATACTTACTTGCTTACTGGAAGTCTGCCGGATTTCTGGAACATTCTCAGGGGCCATTTCAGCTGCTGATCTCTTCTTGAAGCTTCATAACATTCATTCCGTAGAGCATCTATATTCAAGCAAGTATAACAATAGTTGATTATGCCTTGGATAATGTAAGGTGTTACAGAATATTTTCATTTTTACAACTATACTCTTAGAGACATGAGAGGTTAAGTAATTTTTCGAGAATTCTCCAGGTAGGACACCAGAACCAAATAAAATAACATTGAAAATGTAGAAGGTTCCATGGGAATTTTAAAAATATTTGGCACAGTGATTTTTTTTTCTATAAAATTCTGTCTTCAGAATTTTAAAAATTAGGACAATGCTGTTTTATCAAATTGTTCATAGAAACTAAGTCTGCTATGAAACTCTGCGATATTTCCACATGTGTGAATTAACAACGATGATGAGATGCATGTGTTTTGTGATGTAGACAGCTCACGTGGACTGAATTGCAAAATGTTTCATCATTGCATTCAAGTGTCTGGAGAGAAAGGCTAAGACGTGGTAGGCTGCCCAGAACTGGGTACTAAGGGCAGACAAAAGTTTGCTGGATGAGCCTTTAACATGGAAAACCCATCCACCTTGAGTCTGGGGCTGCCAGATCCTAAGAAACGGAAAGGGAAAGACAGAAGATCATCATAGCTGCAAGAGAGCTGAAACGGAAATGTGAGAAAGACCACCAGAGAAAATAATGTACACGGCATGGAAAAGAAAACAAGGCTGAACGACCACAACAAACAAGAGGCGGAGAGGAAATGGTATCAGTTTTTAACGTTCACAAAAGAAAACATAGCTACTTTTAATCAGATCTTCCCTGTTTTCCCTTACAGCAATGTTCCATTTGGCTGGGATGCTCGCTAACTGATTACATATGCCACCCCCTCTGTATATTTCCTTAAATTATCCTTGGTTTGAATATCTTATGGAAATTTTTAGTAAATGAAAACATTTTTTCTCTCCTTGAGTAATAACTATGATTTTAATACTTAAAAGATTCAACAAACTCAACAATCATTTTATTTTGTTTTTAAATATAAATTTGCACTGTCTCGCCTTCTTAAGTATTGAGACTACTCATATAAGCTACCATAATTGGCATGAAAAAAACCCCTCCTTTTAATTGAAAATAAGTAGCTTATATGATCCATAAGTATTTTATTATCGTCCCATTTATTCAGTAGCAAGTGTTGATTGCGTACTCTTGTGTTGAGCCTTGTTTCAGAGGCTCTGCTACTGCCTGGTTTTGGTAAGTATCTTTAAGTGATATTCATATAAGCTGTCAAGTAGCATCTACTCAAAAAATGCAAACAAACTATTGTGTAGCTTTAGATGAACAGTAATGTTGAAAAGATTGTACAAAGAATTCCAGCAAAGGCTTTGTGCAGTTCCTCCCCTTGCCAACCTCTTACACTCCGGTGGTGCACTTGTTACAGCTGGGATTCAGCATTTGTTTGTACCGTGGAGAGCTCCCATGGTTTGGTTTCACTGGTTTGCCTGCTTTCCGCTCTCCTTGTGTTCTGTAGGGCACTGTATCACACAGAACCAACATTTCCCACTGTGGTTTCCTCTTGGCTTTCTTAGGGTCTCAGACTTTTCTAGGTTTTAGCGACTTTTTATTTATTTATTTATTTATTTATTTATTTATTTATTTATTCATCGGTGGCATTCACATCATACATCTCAATCGCATTCATCCCCCATCCTGTTGTATCCGATAGCTGCCCTTGCAACTTCCCCACCCAAATAAAATAAAAAAATAAAATTTAAGAGTAAAGAAGAAGGAGAGAGTGATCTCATTGTGGTAGCTATAGTGAGTTACACAGTGTACCCTTTAGTATATATAAAGTGTTCATTGCAGAGTCGTTGGTGTTTTTTGAGACCTCTGGTTTCTGTTACATTGTCAATACGGGGCCCTCACTGGGACTCCTTTTGGATTTCCTGTCATTGTCCTGTGTTGTGGAGATCCTGCACCTTTGGGTCTGTAGGACAGGCCCTTTCATGTGCTCCAGCAGATTATAGATAGATGGGGTGGATCTTGGGGTGGGACAACTCATAGCCCTGCTTCTGGGCCTGGATAGTTGCAGAGTTGATCAGCCAGCTAACTCTCCCCATCTTCACCACCAGAGTGAGTTCTCCAGCACTGCACGGTTCACATGATACAACAAGGAGCAAGAGGCAGGACTGGTTCTCCTGCTTTCACACCCTCAGGAACAGCTCGCCCACCACTAGGACCAGCTCTGCTGTGCTGCTCAGGCAAGGTGCAAAGGCCACTCTCCTGAGCTCCATAGCTGGTGAGGGACAGGACCAAGTCTTCCGCTCTCAGATCTGGAGACCAGGTCTTCCACCTGCCACAGTTGGTGAGGGGTGGGAAGTATCTCTCCCTTACCCATGCTACCATGTGACAGATGAGGGGTGGAGCCAGCTCTCCTGTGCTCACATTCTGGGGCTGGCTTACCCATTCCCTGGTCAATAAGGCCAGCTCTACTAAGCTGACCAGCAGGGGGGCGGGGTCTGCTTTCCCAAGTGCACAATCAGTGAGGGGTGATGTCTCTCCCAATTGTCCATATCACCCCTTGACAAATGGTGAGGCCAGTTCTTGCAAGTTCATGTCCTCAGGACTGGCTCACTCACAACTTCCCACAGGCCACAGGGTCAGCTCTGTGTCTGACAGTTTTTAGGAGTACCAGATAAGTAATTTTTGAATACAATCCTTTTAATCTAGAAATGTGGATCTCTCTGACATTTTGCGAAAAATATCAGAGCAACTAAGTGGACTTCTCCAGATACTACAGCATGAGGTGCCATGGACTGAACATTGATATTTCCCCCCACTTAAAATTCACATGTTAAAATTTTGAGGTTTGTCATGATGGTTGTAAGAGGTGAGACCTTCAGTAGGTCATGAACATGGAACCTTCATGGATGATATAGAAGGCCTTCAATCACACCCCAGACAGCCCTCAAGCTCTTTCTCTACCATGTTTGGTATATGGTTTACAAGAGTGTCCTCTTTGGAACCATGAGGACATGCTTGCCCTATGACCTTGGCCTTTGGGCCTCCAAAATTATGAGAAATTTTTGTTTAATTCATTGGATGCATAGACAGGCAGGTGTACAGAAAACCTGGGATCAGATGGACCATGAACTGATGGCAGTACACCAGTAGCCTGGAGATACACTGCTGAACAGGTTTACTATAGACAGTTGAACCAGGAGTAAGAGGGTTAGCTAATCTTAGAGGTAGGAGGACTCTGTAAGGGAGAAATTTCAGGTTTCAGTTATCCAAGACAAGGAAGCTGTGGTTGATAGTTTCTGCATATACATTTATTTTAGTTGAATGTCTATCATCTGGGGCATCTGGATCTGGATCTGAGGAAGGCTTTGCCATTCCTATGCTTCTGAAGCACTGGAGCCTTTGATGCGTATGTTCTCATCTCAGCAATATGCATTCACTAGGTCTTTATCCACTCCACATAGTTACGTTTGCAGCCTTCTATGCTGTAAAGTTAATATCTTCTCAAATACTATGTTGAATAATTTTTTTTGCTAAACATCTTAGTTACTTTAATATTGCCATGACACTTTTACCATGACCAATGCCTTTTATTGAAGAAAGTGCTTTTAGGGTTTACAATTGCTGAGAATGAACACATGGCCATCATAGCAAGGAACAGGACAGTAGGCAGGCAGACGAGTGACTGGAGCCATGGGGAAGTGACCTGTTGCTATGGAAGGACTGACCATGCTGTATTTGGAGGAAAGCAGAAGACTAAGACAGCAGTTGAGTAATCTAAGAGGGGCTTTGAAGGCCCATGGGAGTAGGAGCTTAGAAGACAATAGTACTGAGGTCAGTGTGGACTATGGGAATCCAGTTTAAGAGGGTTCAGCAGGCAAAATATTACCAACTAGGCCAGAGAGGATTCTTGTGACATTTGGCAAAGAATGGCTGCTTTTCACCCTTGCTATAAGAATCTGCCTGAGGCTAAATTGAATTTTGGCAAAGTTTCAAAACAACATAATATTGACTGTGTCTTATGGTTAGGGAAGATGTGTCCTTTCTCTTACTTTTAATTTGCAGTTGATTGTTTATAAGACCTAATGCATGCTTACTGCATGCTTTATACTTTAAGCCAGTTTTTTTTAATAGTTTTGACAATTGCAAACTCTTCTAAATTGGTTTGTCTCTATTTCACTTTCTATTTTTTTAATTTTAATTTTTAAAAACGGTCTTAACTGTAGACTCAAGGCTGGTCTGGAACTCATGATGGAATTACAGGCATCAGATATTACATCTCCTACTGTTCCTATGTTCTCTAAAATGACTCCATCTTTTTCTTAAAAGAGCATTTCATTATGTTACTACTGAATGCTCTAGACTCACCTATCCAACCTTGTTATAGCACTAGAATCAACCAGCTTTTCAGTGAGCATTGGCCCCTTCTGCTCAAGAATGGAATCATAAAGCCAAGGAAACAGACATCAGAATAATGTTGGAATGACTATGGTTTCTGCTTTTGGTGATTTCCCTTTGAAGGACAAAACTGGCTTTGAAATCTGAAGTGAAACAAAGAAAGAATTTTTTTCTTCCTCTATTGCTAAATGCTCTTAAGATAATTTAAGGACAAGTCCTTCCTGAACAGTAAGCAGAGAATTAATGGATGTTTGCTTTGACATTCAAAGGGAATATTACTTATTATTTGAACAATTTAGAAAGATCAGTGAAGAAACTCTTGTTAATGTATTAGTCTTACCAAAAGAAAATCCTTGTAAATTCAAACCATATTTGAATCTTAAAAATTACGGCAATTTTTACCATCATTCACTTTCCTAATTTCTGAATGGAATAAAGAATAAAGTAAATATGGAAAAAAATCTCTGTCATGTGGTTTCTATTTGTAAATTCTTTATTAGATCAGCCAGTATTTTAAATATTGAAATAATAAATGGATTTCTCATTTATTGAGGACTATTCACACTGCTAATTACTTTACATATTTATTCTCACATTTTTAAGGCATTAGAAGAAATAGGGCTGGATATGCAACATATTTATAATTCAATAAACCAAACCCATGTGCAGAAATGACAACAAAAGCAATAGCAAAGCCTCCACTTCTACCCCCCCCCCCCCCCCACTAGCTAAAAGCAAAATGTACATACAAGATTTAATCCTGTTCTATTTTAGAATGATGTTAATTTAAGGAAAACTATAAGGTAGGGGAGTGTTTAGAACGAAATACAATTCCAGCATAAAGTTTAGGAGTGTTTCCATCTGAAGAAAGGCTGGAGTTCTCAAGTTAGAAAGCTTTCCCACATCACCCCGTTGCCTAGTGACAAAATGAGACAGAAACTTAGAGCTCTCAGGTCCCAATTTAATGTGCTTCCTCTACTCTAATTCTGTGAGCCAATTCCTAAGGTCAATAGCATACTGAAATGCAAGTGGAAATACTACAACAACAAAAAAAAAATACCGACAAGGGAAACTTAAAGCCTGAAGCTCTGTATACAGATTGATGGGACCTTCTCCTGGTTGTGCCAACACAACAATGGTTTCTAACAATTGATGGTCAACTCTGTGACTCAGTGTGAGAGGAATGATGTCCTTCCTATTTCCTCTGCCTCTTATCTCATTCCCTTCCTCTCCCCTTTCCCCTTCCTTTTCTTCCTTTTCTTGCTTTGGTTCTTACTGGGAAATAAGACTGTAGTTGGGAAGAACAGACTAAATTTTCAAGGTGGTAAATAACTTCCATTCATTATTCCTGTTCTTCCTGATCTCTCTCTCTCTCTCTCTCTCTCTCTCTCTCGCTCTTTGTGTGTGTGTGTGTGTGTGTGTGTGTGTGTGTGTAAAACAGTGCACTCATGGTCATGCACTTCTGGGACTATTAAAACCATGACCCTTTATTGTAGAGGAATTTTAAATATGGCAGAAAGTAAATATTGATATATTTTGTGATAGGGGACGAATACAGGGTTGTTATTGAAAATATAATGATCCTTTAAAATGTTAGCCCTTGTTATAGTTAACTTAGGAGCATAATTTCAGAAAACAAAACACTTTTGTATCTCATTTGTCAAACAAGATAGAACTCTAATTTCTATAATTAAAGATTGATTCCTTCATCCGCTCAACAAATGTGGAAGCATGCGCACCTGGCAGCATTGACTGACGATGGTGCCTCTCCTTCCTCTGCTCAATGGCCACTTTCGGTCTCAGAAATAAAGGATGTTAATACTTCTATATGAAGTCATTTATTCTGGTTGAACTGACCACTAGTAGATGATAATGCATGAGGGCAACACAAGGATTGATCAAGTCCGCTCGCACACAGATCAGGATTTGACTCACTGGGGGATGTAGCTCAGTAGACGCGCTTGACCTAAGCCCATGAGGTCTGAGGTTCAACCCTCAGTAGTAGGGAGGGGGCAAGGTATCAGGGCTTGACACCCTGAGCACTAATTAGCTGCAGGATTTCCTTCTGCTGGTAGCTGATCAACTTGTGCAGTGAATTCCGATGGAGGCCTCGAGTGGTAAAGCAGGTCATACCACCCACCAGACCATGTAAGCTGTGACCTCAAGTCCCCTGGTTAAGAAAGGAACAGGGCTGCCTTCCTACAACGTGAGGTACAAACCATGCCACCGATTGGCCGCGTAACTGCTTATATAGTTTGGACCCTGAAATGATTGCTTCCCTAGCCACGGCACTTACCGCATCAGCTAGGGTTAGCTCTAAGTTGTCATTTATGACTTCTAGATTTTAACCCCTGATAGTATAGGAAGAGGTTGAGATCTTCCAATGTCTTAGTTAAAAGCCCTGAAGAATCCATTCTGGAGACTTTTACCCAGCACTTAGGAGTCCCTGTGTACTGTCCAAGGGCTCTACAGGTCATGAGACAATGGCATACTTGTTCTTTCCCCTATTCTTGAGAATCTCCTCTCAATAGATCCTTTCTGGTCAGCCAAGGTCATGTGTTTCTTGGATGTTTGCTAAGTTTATATCTCTACCAATAGCATCAAGTTTTTTGTTGTTGTTTGTTTGTTTGTTGAGATTTTTACCAGAAAATTTAAAACACTGGGAGATGTCAGTTTATCATACATTAGAGTAGGCTCTGAGCATGCTTCCACTGATGAGAGCAGAAGAGCCCCGACAGCACTCTGCAGCTACAATCTGGACAGGCGATCGGTTCACCTTCTCCTTACTGGAATCAGCAAGTATTACCCAATTCCACTGCTGAGTGACTTGGAGAAAGCAATGGGATTACTAATCTCTTTGAGTCATTCTAATAGTGGAATAATTATTAAGGAATGACTATGTCTGCATCATAGCTGTGCACTGGGAATGCAAAGCTACTTCTCAAGTAAGTAATACCGGTTAAGGACACAGAAAGATTAATTGTCTCCCCCCCATATTTGTGTGATGAAATTGTAATCTTCAATGTGATCTGATTAGGAGATGGAGCCTTTAGGAGGTAATTAGGTCATGAGGGTTAAGCCCTCACAAATGACATTAGTGTCTTTAGAAAAGGAACTCCAGAGAAGATGCTCGCTGTCTGTCTCCTGGATGAGGATAAATGAAAAGATTTCATTCTGCAACTGCCCTGACCAGAACCAAACTATACTGTTATCCTGGTCTCGGATATTCATCTCCTGGTGCTGTAAGAAACAGATTTTTATTGTTTGGGAACTTTCTAGCCTGTGGGATGGATTATTGCATCCCTAACTGACCAGAGACCAATAGCCGGTCAGTGTTATAAGGCACAGTGTGAGGAAGCACAGAGAGATCCCAAACACCATTTGAGAAAAGTCTGAGAGGACTTCAGAGAAACAGCATTTGAGATGTGCTTAACGTGACTGTGTCCAAGGAATATCCGTGGACACCTCATTCAGGACCCTGCCAGCTGCATTTGGTTAAGATACATCTGTTTGTGTTTGACTCATGACACTTTCCTTGAAACCTGGACTCTATATATGGTTCCCTTGACATTTGCAAAGGAAACATCGTGAGGCTTTCCAGAATCCTTAAGTTCACAAGTGCTCAGCTGCACAGGCTAAATATCAGGCTGGTGCACTCGCTGGCTAAGGAACACACGAGTCACACAGCAGCACTCACTCGTGTGTTCACTCTTACAGGTAGAAAGCAAAACAGGTCATTTTACAGAGTCATTTTCTCGACTGGTAACCCCACCATTTCTGTACTCCAGAAAGGCGGTGACGCTTCAGGCCAGAGCATCGTGTTCTCCCAGGAATATGACTAAGGCCTTGTGGAGGATCTTGCTGAACACTTGGTTGCTTGGAACACATGGAAAAGAGACTGGTGTCTGTATTCACACTGTATGACCTAATGAGTGATCATGGGCCATTTAGATTTCCTGCAGCCAGGAAGAATTCATCAGTGTGTGTCACTTACTATTGTTGGTAGAGTGCAAAGGACATCTCTAATATGCGAACATTTCCTTTCTCGCCTGCCCTCGGGAATTAGGCACAAAGCTTCCCCCATTTCTAAGACAAGGGCATTGAGTTCTGTAAAGTTTAAGCAATGCACTCAAGGCTCCCCAGGCTAACAGGTCACAGAAGGGGTTAGCGTAGAACTGACTGGCATCAGAACTTTTTGGTCGAAACTTTTTAACGCCTTCCCCTCCTCCTTCTTCTTCTCCTTCTCCTCCTTCTTCTTCAGTTAAAGACACAGGGTAAACAGTGGAGTTTGTGTAGAAGAGAAACCGGCTGATGTCCCTGAGGACCATTGATTGTCTAGGACATGCTCCTCCAGCAGGCCCTTCGCCACTCTCACAGGATGGTGTGGTCTATGACAGGAATTGCACATGTCAGGGCCTGATACGTTGCTCGAAATCGATTACATCAGGAAACAAGATTTGCATAGTTTAAATAGAAGCCAAGGAACTGGAAGTGAGATGTGGCAGTCTAATTCGCGGCTGAATCACTCCTCAGAACACAGCCTGCCTGTTTCCTTCCTCACGTTGCAAACATCTGAGCATGACTCATCTCTTCTGAAGCCTGATTCCCTTATATTATTTTCTTATCTTGCTATTTTCTCTAACACTGGCATCTTTTCATTTTTCTAGCAAGATCTTATTGATTATTAAAAAAATATCAAAGTAAGGTAGAAGATTCAGATTTACAAAAAGATATATAATCCAAATCCCTCACTAAAGGGATATCTTATAATCTGATAATTGATGCCAATGAGAACACTATCTACATAATTCAATTCAACATTTTAAAGAGTTTAAATTGGCTGGAACTTTGCTGAGTGCTGGAGACATCAAAATAAATAAGGTACAGGTTTTTCCTGAGGACTAATAGTCTAATGAGTAAGACTAGGACATTAAGAGAAAATGCTAACACTACATGATGTTATGATAATGATGCAAACAGCTTTCCATTGCTACACCTCATCCAGTCAAGGGAAGTGTCTGTAGAACAAGTTGACATCTGAGTGCACACATTAATGTTGAATTAAAACTGTCTGGAAAAAAAAGATAGAGATGTAAGAACGAAAATGGAATTTCAAATCCAGAGGACCCAGAGTGTGAATAAAGGTTCAAAACCACCGACTAACCCAGTGTGTGAGAACAGTAGGCAGGGCCACATTACTAGACATTAAGGGTGAGAGATGACAAGCTGGGCAGCCAGTCAGACTGAGACAGAGGACCATTGCATCTGAAAAAGGATGGTAGGTTAGTGACCTGACAACATCCTTCTCATGCTGCATCTGTGCTTCTGAACCATTGCCACACACTCTGAAAACTCACCTTCCCAGGATAGGGCGTGCCTAGGTTTGGCTGCTTGGAAATGGAGCGCGCGAGCGTGCGGGGCGGCGGGGGGGGGGGGGGGTATTTCCATCAGCTTCTACAGTGAGAAGATGAGAAGCAAAGTCCTCTCTTTCCCTCCCCCCGATTCTTTTGTGCTACCTGTTCCCCCTCCTAAAAGCACTGTTTTTTTAAAAATCAAGTATTTGTGTTAATTATTTGAGAATTTAATATAATGCATTTTTATCATATTCACCCCAATTCTGTCCCCTAGCTCCCCTCAAATTTACCCCTATCTCCTCACCCTTTCCCTCCCCAAGGTATTCTCCTTCAGAAGTTTGCCTGTGTTTCTATTCCCTCTGCACACACACATTTCACATGCATGTGTGTGGCATACCTGCTAAACAGTTTTCCATCAGTATGAGAGTGTCTGGTGCTCATTCACTATGGCATCCTGACTGCTAGGCTGAGTTAATACCAGACAATGGGATACAGAAAACATTTTGTGAATGACCAGGAGAATCAGTGAATGAATATGTCTTTAAAAAAGTCCTATTCTCTTGCTATGCTGCAACTATTGTAATCACCAACTTGCAATAACTGCTATTACCTGCACATAAGGCCAACTCTACCTATGTCAAGAAAGGGGAAGGGTCTCACAAGGCCCTTTCCTCTACACCTAAGTGATTGGCTATGGAGAGATGTTGAGAGAGGGGAACCGCTGTTTTTGGTTATATACCCACTGTTGAGCCTACCGGGCTCCAGCGGATACTTCTAAACTCATGGTCACACAGAAAGCTCTGATTAATCTCAGTAGGTCACAAAACAAAATGAATTGATATGAATATGAGAGAAATTTGTGGGGGAGAAAGTGAGGTAAAAGGTGTAGAATGAGAGGGTTTGCTATGCACTGTAAGTGTGTGGAACTGTTGAAAAACAAATTAGTAAACCACAAATTTTAAAGAAAGGATTATAGCCAGGCTTGGTGATGCATGCCTTTAAACCCAGCACTAAGGAGGCAGAAGCACCAGGCTTGGTGATGCACTCCTTTAAATCGAGCATTAAGGAGGCAGAGGCAGACAGATCTCTGAGTTCCAGGTTAGTCAAGGCAATATTGTAAGACCCTTTCTCAAAACCAAACCAAACAAAAAGTACCAAACAAACAAAAAACCTAGGAGCTGTGCACTGGGTAGAGATCTGGATGGACATCTTTTCCGACAGACAGATAAGAACATCTGTGAATTGCCAATGGGTTCTGTGTGCAAGGATTTGTTCACTTTTAGAACTACAAAAATATTGAGGTATTGGGGCAATATAATAATGCTTTGGAGTGGCTGGTGTGTGTGTGTGTGTGTGTGTGTGTGTGTGTGTGTTCCTTTGAAAAGAATGTGACAGGCCAAACTATAATAAATGTAGCCTTTCAGGATCTCTAGGCTTGAAAGTCAATATAAAATTGTACCCAAAACTCAAACACTATAATTCAGTTGAGGGTGCTGTTAGTCAGAAGTTTTTATCAATATAAAGTGTAAAACCACTAAAGATCTTTCTTCAGAGAATTTAAAAGTACATTCAATAATCTACCTTTAAATAAAAAGAGGATATAGATATGATAGGTTATAAGGGTAGATTCTTGAATCTACTCTGAAAAGAAATGAGAGGGATATAGACATAGGATTAAAAGGTAGATTATTAGATCTACTTTAAACCAAAAAAGTAATTATTAGTTTTAAATATATTACATTGGCTTGGATTTTTTTGTGTATTGATACAAAGTTGAGACTATTTTTGTTAGAACATACTGTACATACATTTCTAATCTTGTTCAAGGTATGGTACCTATGCAAATCTATTAACAATGAAATACAAATTTCCAGTTATTGAAAGTTATTATTACTATTTAGATGATAAAGAAATGCAGGTTAGCAATTAGTCACCTATTACAATTGAAATTGTAGCCATATTAGCTATATTTTCAAGGTCAGAGATATATTTTACATAGGTAATCTTCAGACACTTAGATATCTACAGAATATGACATTTAAGATGCTTTAATAGCATAGGTTCTTTTCTTTTTATGACAGTGAGACATGTCTGCTGCTGGCAGCACCAATCAACTTCAGAGAAGATGATAGGCATCAAAGAAACTCCACATGGAGTTTACTTTCTTTGTGGCAAAGGTTGGCTAACCTGGTTCAGAAAGTGCTTTTGCCTTGACTGACAACACTATGCTGTACAAGCAAAACACACACACAAAAAGGAACTGCCAAACTTTGCCAAGACAATGTAAACAGCCCTTCAAAATATCCTGTTTCACAAAAAGTCTGTCAGATATACTAGCCCTATAGGCCAAAGATAAATGTCACAATGTTACAGAGGAACCTTGGGTGACTGTCCAGGCAGCCAGATATTTCTATCATTTTTCACAGCTTTTGAAGGTTGCTTGCTTGTACTTTCTGCTTACTTAGGTAATATTATTTTCTTCTTGGATCTCTGACAGAATTAAAGACTTTATAGCTATAGTTATAGCTTTCCTTGTTAGCAAATTAAAAAAATTCACTAAAAACTGTAAAGCTGATGGAGGACAGTTATCTGTCTATGTTACTTTCATTGGTTAATTAATAAAGAAAACTGCCTTGGCCCTTTAAGAGAACAGAAAATTAGGTAGGCAGAGTAGACAGAACAGAATGCTGGGTAGCAGGCGTGGGGAGACACTTCAGGCAGTCGCCATAGTGAGTCGCCATGATTCTCCTCTCTGAGATGGATGCAGGTTAAGATCTCTCCTGGTAAGCCACACCTCGTGGTGCTACACAGATTACTAAATATGGGTTAAAGGAAGATTAGCCAATAAGAGGCTGAAGCTATGGGCCAGGCAGTGTTTAAAAGAATACAGTTTCTGTGTAATTATTTTGGGCAAAGCTAGCAGGTGGCGGGACACAGCCTGCCGCTTCCTTCTACATAAAGCGTATAAGGTTGAGGGACATAAAAATGTTTTGGTAATGCAAGCTAAAATAAAAAAAAAATTAGATACAATTTTTGAACTTACCAAGATAGGATAGATATTGAATATTTTCTCCAAATTTGTCAATTGTTAATGGACTAGACATTGTTAATTTATTGCCTATATATATCATATACAGTTATTGTACTTATTGTATATAGCTTTTCTTATATTGGTTATAACCATCTTTTTAAATTTTTAGACAAAAAGGGGCAAATATGGTGATACCTTATTTGTATCAATAAAGCTTGCATGAAGATCAGAGGGTAGAGCTAGCCACTAGCTAATCATAGAGGTCTGGAGGCCTATACAGACAGACAGGAAGTGATATGGCTGGCAGAGAGAGTAACTCACTCTCTTTTCAGCTGGGAAGTGGAATAGGTAAGGTGGCTGTGGTTTGGCTCTTTTGTCCCTCTGATCTTTCAGCATTTTGCTCAGTATCTGGCTCTGGGTTTTTATTTTTAAGACCTGTTAGAACTTGTACTATAAGGAATAACCCACTTGCCATAGACTTTCCTAATCTAGAAGAGTTTGAGAACAAACCACACAGACCCCATTGATGTCAGTCATTTACTGATTGACACAACAGTGCAGCCTTGTTAAGGTTGCCTTACATAGGCTGTATTTTTTTAAAAAAGTCTTTTAGCTCTGGCTATTGGTAGATGTTTGCTCCAACTGAGGTTCATAATTTTCCCTGCTGAGAATGCAATCTGTTCTCAGCATAGAACACATTCGACTCTTTCTAAGCTGACAGAATGTGCAGTCTTGTGATCAGGTGTTTTGGAAAACTGGCAGCTTTTGTTTATACTTCTGGTCTTTCTCCAAATCTGTCTCATGCCCCACACCCCTCCAGTCTAGGACCCCTTCCAATGTAATCGCTGCGGGACAAGTGCAAGACAAGGTGTCCACAGCTACTACAGCCCTTCTACCTCTGAATCAGGGTGTTGAGAGCCAGGGGAGGTGCCCTGCTTTACAAAAAACAAAAAACAAAGCTGACTTGCAGTAATACCTGAATTTAATTTGCTGTACAAATGGAAACCTTTTCTTCTCTAGATTGGATACAGAGGATTTTTTTCAATGTTTACAATTTAATAATTGCTTAGAGCCTTTCATCTGAAAGCAATTTATATATGTTGGGCCCAATTACCCTGACATGCTTCCAGCTCACCACCGCTTTGCGCTTCCCCGAGTACATTAGTCTCCTTGGATAGGGTCCTTGGCCCCACAGCAAACCTCAAACTCAATCATAGACATGCTTTATGAATTAGAATACTGGAATATTAAAATAATTTTCTTATTAAAAAATAGAAATTTCTTGTAAATGACAGTGTTCATGTATATTCTTGCAAAACCAAAAATTTTAGATTGTGCCCTGTATTCAGGCTGAAGAGCCACTGGGTGATGGAGCCACACTGATTTACTGTTAGTTTTATTTTCAAAGAAATGGTGTGGGCTACCTGAGATGTGATACGCATATGCTTGTCTTAACCTAGTCACCTCCAGCAGTCTAGATCCACCTGCTCTGGCCATCTGTATGACTTCATCAAAGACATATTGACCGAGTGCTTGCTGTATGTCAGGACAGCACTGAAGGGAAGCCAGTAAAAGAGCAAGATATGCTCTACTGAGGAGGAGATAATGGATTTTACTGTCAGAGAATATGGAAAGCTCATATGACTTTGGGCTCTGTTTCGGGGTATGGCAATGCGTTTCTAAACTCCAGTTTACCGGAGGCAGAGACAGGCGGATTTCTATGAGAGTTAGAGACTAGCATGAGCATAACTTCTATGAATATTAATGACTATATTTTTGTGTGGCCCCAAAGTGCTATTTAAACTACAAAATGAAATTGATTTGTAACATTTCATTACTGAAACATCAAAACCATTTTGACTCTTGTAGGCAACTTCTGTCACATAGGAACATTTATTTATTTATTTATTTACTTACTTACTTACTTACTTACTTACTTATTTATTTACTTGAGACAAGGTCTCATCATGTAGCTTTGGCTGGCCTGGATCTCACCAGCCTGGACTAGACCAGGCTGCCCTCAGACTCAACTCGGAGCTGCCTCTCTTGACCTTCCAAATGCTGCTATTAAAGATACAGACTATAGGATATATGGTGCATAAAGATATGCACACCTAGCTATAGGAGCAATTTGTATTCAACGAATTTGCATAACAAATATTGAATTAATGAATATCTGCATTTCTCATTTCATAAGAGATCACATTTCTTATTATAAAGGCATGTAAATAAATTTTTTTGGTAATAGGAAACTCCAAGGTGACACACACATACGCACGCACACACACACACACACACACACACCCTGTTTATAAAAAGAAAATTCACACTGATATATATGTCAGCACTCTGGGCTATGATACTTCTTTAACACATGCACTGAGATCCCTTTGACTGCATGGACTTGTGCCCATAAATCGAGACGAGAATATATGCAGCGATTGTGTGAATCTCAATAGAGGTATTGTTCAGATAGAAAAGTATCTCATTGAGGCCTTGCCTGGGGAGTCAAGATTGACCTCTTATTTGTTCTTTGATTATTGAACTTAAAGGAATATTTATTTGTTTCCCCCTTCAGATTTTGGAATCGTCTCAAGTTATATCACTCCCAAGGAAGGAGATATCAGCTAAAGTATGTAGTTGTTGATATTCTAAAGCTCAATAATTTTGATCCTTACCCTGTTCTTGAAGTTCTTCAGATTTAGAAAAAAGGAAATATAATCGAATTGTCTCTTCTTTTTTTTTTAATGAAAACACTTTTAGTGTCCAGCTAATGGGTCTCTCATATCTACTTGTCTACTCAACATCGTGTAGACTTGCACCCCATAGAAGCACTGAAAAGCCACCTGTGGTATGCGTAGAATACACTCCCAAACGTAGAGCTGCTTTAAGGAAATTATTTTGACCTGAAACTCCCTGGAGTGTATCGGATACCTGAGACCTTTCTGGACAAACTTTGAAAATGGTTGTTCTAATTATTACTTTGTTATGGTACATATTTTATTGGCAAGTGCTGGCTTTCCAAATATGGAAAGCCCCAAATATGGAATTTTCTCATTTATCATCCAGTCTATAAGTTATATAACTGGTTTTAGTGAGTTTTCCTCTCTTCTCCTTCCCCTGCATTTTCTGTTTGCTCTGCTGGGTACAAGTTTTAAATCTTCCCTCTTCTCTATACACCCATGGAATTTATGCCCACATGTGGTTTTGCCTAGAGTAATCCTTAGAGATTTCAGACTTCTCCAGGCCTATCATCAACAGAGTGCAGCCTTGGCCCTACAAAGTGCATCATAATTTGTGTCTTTTCTTGGCTGTGTACTTTTAGAATAGAGTCATAAGGAACATGGAATTTCCTGAATGACTCTCAAGGGCTTACAATGACTTCAGCCAAATGTTCAGTTGGGAGAGTTTCCCAGAACTGTGTGAGAATACCCACAGCACAAACTGTTGCATAGCAAAAACACTCACTTTTGTTTATCTCACGTCGTAGTCACTGCTGCCCTCCCTCAAAAAAGATCTCAAGGTAGAAAGTGAATTCATTGCTTGCTATTCCTCAAGCTCCCCCAGCTTTTCCACCTTCCAGTTAGCAACAGACCCCAGGCCCTACGGATGGGATGATCTCATCTCCATCTTCTCTGTCCTTTGATACAGGACGTTGTTAATTCCTTCATCTGTGACGTCTGCATTTGCCTTTTTCTCTTCTCAAATCAAGCTTCTTAAACATTTCCACCTACACTACTGTAATTATATGAATCCCTGATTGAACTCGGTTCTACTGAGCAGCAAATATTTGCACTATTGCCAGAAAAATCTTCCAAAACCACATTTCAGATAATGTCATTCTTGTTTTCAGAGTTCCCACAGCTTGTCTTTGTTCACGCAAGTGCATTTAAAGTCATAAGCTGGCATCCCTTTTTAATTTACCTTGCAACATTTTTATATTGTTACCTGGTGTGTTTTATTTTTCTCTGAGTTCATTTTACTGTTCTTTCTCTTAAGCACTGTTTCTACACATCGTTAAACAATTTCCTCCTCTTTCGACATAAGTTCCTTCTCAGGAATTTTGAATTCAGTAAGCAATTGAACTCAGTAATTAAGTATTTAATTATTGGATAAAGGAGGGAATGAGTCTATCTTTTCTACCTTGATTATATATTTGTCTGAGATGGAGAACTATGAGCTTGGTTTCAACATAATTAGTATGTCTGGATTGTTGAAATATTTTACCTAGAAGTAACTGACTATTGGATCTCTGCAGAACTGAATTGAAAACATATATCTGGCATAAGCCCTTGCTTGCTCCTCAATCTATAGTTTTCTTTCTTCCCCCAGATTAAAGCAGTTCCCGCCATGATACGTTTTCAGCTTCCTTTGCAGCTAGCAATATGCCTAATATTCTCTATTAGCTATATGCATACTTAGTTATATGGTTGAGTTTGACCAAAAATTTACAAATAGACTTAATGGGTCCCATATGTGGGGTTTACCAATACATGCTTCTCTAGTCTCTGCTCTCTTTCAGACACATGGAAGTTAATAAAACTGGAATGACATTTTAGTTCTCTAAGGGGGGGGGAGGGCATATGTTGAAGAAAACAGATATATCATGAAACATTTTCTTTATTTTAAATTTTATTTTTTGACAACTTCATACATGAATTTTTCCACCCAACTCCTCCTATGCCCCCACGCTCTCTCAAATTTACAACTTATTTAATTATTATCATTTTACACACACATGCCTTACTGAGTCATATGTACACGTGTTCAGGACTGACCACCTTGAATTGAACAACCTATTAGGGGACTATCCCCAAAGAAAATTGATTAGCCCCTTTTATTAATAGGCAGTCATTAACTGCCTGTAGCTCTTCACTTAAGGGTTTGGCCCTGTGAAATTTCTTCCATCTATATTGGCATTTTAATTGGTACTGACTTGATACGAGTCATGTTTGGGCAAGCATGTTGTTGAGATTTCATGGGTACTGCTTCCCCACCATGTCTAGAAGACCCTGTCTTACATCAGGCATCCTGATTCTTCCCCTGGCTTTTACAGTTGTTCTACCTTCTTCTTCTTCTTCTTCTTCTTCTTCTTCTTCTTCTTCTTCTTCTTCTTCTTCTTCTTCTTCTTCGTCTTCGTCTTCGTCTTCGTCTTCGTCTTCGTCTTCGTTTTCCTCTTCCTCCTCCTCCTTCTCCTCCTCCTCCTCCTCCTCCTCCTTCTTCCTCTTGTCTTACATGTAAGGGATGTGCTGTAGATCTATCAATTGGGGTTGGACACTCCACACATACTTATTTTCTACTCTGTGACCAGTTAGGAATCTCTGTAATAGTTTTCTTCTGTTAAAAAAAGTTATTTCGTGATGGGTGAGAGATAGGCTTCTATATGGGTATAAGAATAAGTGTCTAGAATACAGTTAAAAATTATAATGTTTTAGGAAAATGGCAACAGTCAGTTCTTATCTCCAGCTTAGATAGTTGGCTATGCTCACAATAAGAGGCTAGAATTCCCTCCTAATGAGTGGGCCTTGTGTCCAATTAGACGGGGGCTGATTATCCTCAAGGTAAAAGTACCACTCATGCTACTAGAGATTGCTTGCCAGACCAGTCATTGTGGTTTGCATTGTAGATTGACTATTGGTTACTTTCTTCCTTGTCAACTTGCATAGTAATTCTGATATTATGGAAGCTAGTCATCAAGGAGGAGGCTTCTGGGTTTGTAGAACAATTTCTTAGTTGTAGGCTGTTAAATCACTATAGTTTGGGGTTGTTTATTATGGTCCCTGAACATTACTTGGACAATTCTAAGTTACCAATAGTAATGAATAGCTACAGTTGTAACGTACCTCCCTAGGTCACCTACAACAAAATACACATTAATATATACCTGGCACAGAAACACTTAACAAATTAATAAGTAAATTAAATTTTAAGATAGTCATAGATGTTTACATTTTTATACTTAGATTATATAATCATTATAAATGAGCACAATAGGGAAATTATTTTAAACTGATGATGATCATGTCCATTAATGTTTATTTTGTAATATAATTAGGATACATCTGGAGATTCTTTATTATTTTTTGTCATTTTTTGAGACAGGGTTTCTTTGTAGCTTTGGAGTCTGTCATGGAATTCACTCTGTAGACCAGGCTGTCCTCAAACTCGCAGAGATCAGCCTGTCTCTGTGTCCCAAGTGCTGGACTGAAAGGTGTGTACCACCATCTCCCAGCTTATTAAAAATTCTTAATACTAACCCAACTCTATAGATGTGGGGGAGGACAAGCAGGGGTCCCCATTCTTATGCTGTGAGTAGGCAAACTTGATTTGGCCAGCCTTAAAGCTGCAGCCAGGACAATTCCTGTCTTCACTTTGTCCCCCTTCTCCATCTTTTCCCTCTCTTTCTCCTACTCTTTCCTTAGGAAACAAATTCTAAGCTCTACAAGCCATACAGATACAATGATAATATAACCAAAACGTGAAAACGCACCAAGCAATTACTCTATTGGGTAGTCATTAAAATGAATACACTATAAGGACTCAAATATTGAATCATAATCTCATGAAAACAGAAAGCTAAGGGAGGAGTGTGCCTAGAGGTGACTACAGAGGAAAGAGGAGTCTTGGTGCAGCCTTGCAGGGGAGTTAGAGGCAGCTTCTGGTGCTCTTGTTGCAAATCTGTGTCTTCCATCATCTTTCTCCTCTGGCACAGTCAGGAGAGTTCAGAGAAAGCCTCTCAATCACAAGTTCTCCAGAGTCTGTCAACAGACCTATGTATTCCTCTGACCTCATCTCCAATCTATGAAAAGTCAGCATGCTGTCTGGAAAGAGCAGACCCTCTAGCCTGGCCAGCTAGGAAACAAGCATAACCTGAATCTGTTGTAACGTGGGAGCCCAGGCCAGCTTGATAGTTCCACAACTGAAAAATGGTTAGGAACCTCTTACTCTGCCCCACATGGAGCTTTGACAAACTCCTGTGAGATTAATTTTCCAAAAAGTTTTTGAACTTGTCAAAATATTCCTAGACCATCCCACTGAATACACAATCTGGAGCTTAAAGATGAAAGAATTAATAAATGATGAGAATTAATAAATGATGTGTTCTGCTCAAGATTTAAACTACGCCTTTCCTTTGGCCATCAGAGTTCCTGGAATCATTCTGAACTTTCGCTTTTCTTTTAATAATTATAATTTTTTCCTCTAGAAACCATGCTACTGTTCTCAGGAACTTGTAACGTGTTACCTGTTTCCTGGTAAAATCATCAGTGATGATTTGTTCTGTTTCAGTGATACAGGGTCTTGAAGGAGATCCTTCACCAATGATAGGGAAAGGAAAGGCAGGAGCAAGGACTGACTGGTTGGCGCCACTGGCAAACCAACTTCTAGAGTCTGGGCCCTTCCCAGCGCCCCATTAACCTGGCCTAAGAACACTCACTACTCAGAGCCCTACACTTCTTTCTTTTCTACCTATCTGCTAGTTTCCCATTGTTGTAGAATGCTAGACAGAAGCAATTTAAAGTGACAATCATTTCCCTAAATCATGGTTGCTAGTCTCACTTGGCTTCAAGCACTTCTGCAGAACATCATGGTAGTGGGAATGTTTGGTAAAGGGGTTCTTTGTTGCTTTCTGAATAGGGACCAGAGAGATGGACAAGAAGTAGTTAGAGTTAAGAATTCCTCCCCACAATGCACACTGTAGTGACTTATGACCTTCAGCAAGGTGCCCCCAGTTAGGGCTTCAACACATGAGCTTGCAGGAGACAGTTCATACATTTTAAGTCATTGTGTAAGATGGACTATTCAATAAAGCAGGAGACGTAGTCTCCACGTTCAAAGGAGTATAAAGTTTTGTGAGGGTAGAGAAAAGGAACATTGCTCTTCATGAGGTAGAGTTTCAAGCACAGTTGAGAGCTGACACAACTATTAAAATCTGTAGAAGCACAGAAACATAAATACCACGTGATCTCGTGTATAATCTATAGATGTCACTCATAAACAGAGAATGGGATGGGGTTACCAGAGGCTGTGGATAATGGGGAACCAAAGCTGTGGCACAGGCTAGTAGGATTTCCAACCCCTGATTGCCCTTAGCTTATAGGTACATAGATGGACAGACAACCTAGAGTCCTGTTGCCCTAGGATGAACTTCTCTGTGAATGAATGTTGGATGCATGCCTTTTTATTTAGGTCCCCTGTGTCTCAGGCTTAGTATACATCTAATGCTTTTGCTCCTGGCCTGAGTATCCCCAGCCCTGTGTTGGAAAAGAGGATCTAGGCTGTGTCCCTCACTCTGGGCATTGAGTAGTTTTGCTCTCTTCCTGCTCTTGGCGGGGGTTGGCCTCAACACCTGCTGCACAGCCCACCCTGATATTTCTCTGGGCTTCCTCCCACATGGCTTCTGCTCTCCGGTTCATTCTCCAGTGCTCTTGGCAGCTCTTTCACCTATTCTGGGCTCCAGGGATTTCAGCTGTCTCCTAGTTTTGCTGAAAATGGAGTTTGCAAATTTTCGTTTCCCGTTCTCTTTGTTGCTTTTGGCTAGTCTCCAAGTGGAGAAAGAGCTGCACAAATGCGTGGGCCAAGTTCACACCACAAGTTGCCTCCCTTATGGTTCTCTACTTCCATTATTTTTCCACAGTTGAAGACTGTAAATTCAGTTAGGAGACTTCTGACGAGGATGGCTAATAACATGGTTATAAAAGTTTTCATGAATGAAATATTATTACCAAGATAATGGAAGAGAATATTAACTCTGTCGGTCTCTCTTGATTAGGCACATGAACTAGACTCAATTGAGACCACTGTTCAGTCTCTTTGTACTGACCAGTATGGAGACGATGCTGCTTACTCTCTCTATTGGATAACAAGTGAATGCAATTAATATCCTAAAGCAAAACTCCTAACCCTCTTGTCCTGATTTAATATATCCAATCTCATATACCTTGTCTATCCTACATATGTAATTCTTTTTTGTATTTTTTTCTTTTTTTCCTTTTTTTCTACATATGTAATTCTGTATTACAAAATACTATTCATTTTTTTACATGTATTTACTTGTTTTTCAAGTTAGATGTATGGGCCTCAGTACACGTGTGGAGGTCAGAGGACAACTTGCAGAAGTCGGTTCTCTTCTCCACCACATGGGTTCCAGGTCTTGAACTCTTGCCCACTGAAATATCTCCCCCAACCACCATGCACTATAAAGTTGATTTATTTTTGTTATTCCAGCATTATTGAAGGGAAAAGTGACCATCCTTTGTCATTTTGATAAGGTATGCCACACAATTGAAAGTACACCAATTTTATTTAAATTTATTTTAAAGAAATCCATTGCCTTGTCAGTGCTTGTGGGTGCTGTCCCTTTCCACAGCAGGTTTACTGTGGAAGTTAACGTCATCTTCTACTTCAAGTCGTGTTCCTTTTCTGGTAGCCACCAATGTTCTAGAAGTTGTCTGGAAATGCTCAGATCGCAAGGAGAAAGGTCCACACTAACCAGTTCTTCTGACCGTGGGACAGGAAACCTCCCTACTAATTTTCAGGGAAACACGCCATGCTTGTTTGCACCTGGGCGTTATTTTAGAATTTATATTTGTTCCACCCCATGTTTAATCCTCTTTAAATGATAGCTATGGTCTACTCTTGTATTCCCCTTTTCATTAGTGACTCTAGAAACAAGGAATCTGTGGCAGGAAAGAACTGATTTTAAGGATGCTAAGTGAAATTGATATTGAAATTGAAACGGCCCTCTTCACCTCCAGATCCCCAGGATTCCTCTCACACCTTAATTATGGTTTGTCAGACCTATAATTTGCTTCTCTGAGAAAAACTTTAAGAAATGAATCATTTGTTTTTTAACCCTTATTAGTGACCCCCCCCCCCCCACACACATTTTTTCACCTTCTAATTTTGAATACAAATGGTGAATCATGAAGTCCCTGGGATTTTCCTGAGCATATTTGGCAACCTCGTCACATTTCTGCCTGTAAAGTAGCCTATTTGGGATTTTTATTACAGGAAGAAGTCATTTGTTGTCTGAGTAAAATGTGTTGGGGAAATGTTAAATGAAGGGCTTGTGTGCCTGACGCAAGTTCAGAGAAGCGTTACGTCGTCTCGACACGCTGCATCTTTTGGGCTTCACGTCATCTTCTTAATGCGGACATTGTCGCCTCGTCACCATAAAGAATAGCTTAATTAATTTATAAGAATAAAGTAAAATAATAATCCCTGGTACAGTCAGCTTCCAAATGACCTGTTATATGATTACCAAGTAATAGGAAAGTAAGTAAGTGCCTTTTCCTAATTTTAGGTTTTGAGTTTGGAGTTAAGAATGGGTATTCAGCTGGGCGCGTCTTCCTGGACACCTGGGGTGAGCCTTGTCAGTTTGGTTGCTCACCTTCCTGGACTTAGGGGGAGCTGGGAGGACCTTGGACTTAACATAGTGAAGGGAACCCTGATGGCTCTTTGTCTTGGAGAGGGGTGGAGTGGGGGTATGGGTGGAAGGGAGGGGAGAGAAGGGGGAGGAGGAGGGGAGGAGATGGAAATCTTTAATAAAAAAAAATGAGAAAAAAAAAGAATGGGTATTCAGCACTGCATGACTCAACGAGCAAGCAAATGAAGTGTTAGAATCTAGAGAAAGCAGAATGGCCACTCATTCCAGTTAGCTCAAGCTTGCCCTGCTGTTTCAAGTGGAATCCCTTTTTTTGTGAAGCCCTTCAGACCTGTGACCTGAACTGTTGATCGCCTAGACAATATAAGATTTCCTTCCACTCTTGTGCCAAGTTGAGGGCTCACTAAACTGACTATTTCTGTAACAGTATTCTTCATCTACGTTTTACCTTTGGGTGTTTCACATTGCAAAAGAACTGTGTATTTGCAACAGCCTACATGGCCAACCAAGGTGGAAAAAAATATTTTTAAAGACCTGTAGTTTTACATTCTAATATAAAGTTACACATTTTACTTAACTACAAAATTACTTATCAGTTGGTAAAGTCCTTGCTGGGTGTTATGAGAACCGAGTTGATCTAGATGTGGCAATATGTACTTGCGATCTCAGTAGTGGGGAGGTGGAGACAGGTGGAACCAGCCTGACCTAATCAGTGGTCCTCAGGTCTCAGTGAGAAAGACCCCGTCTCCAAACCAAGGTGGAGTATTCCTGAGGAACAACTCCTTAAGCTGACTGCTGGATCGTAGACACACACATATGTATGCACATGTATGAATATGCTTCTCTCTGCACGGATACACAAAATGAGAGCTATCTTTGAAAATGTATAATGGAAGTTTATCATGGCTATCACTAATATTTTGTGAGCTTTTTTTTAATGTGTTGGCATCCTGTGCTCTTCTGTTATATACCAGTTACTGTCGTACGTCTTAAAAATTAATACAAAAATGAACAAGAGATGCTCTGTGCCCTTGGGGGAGTTTATTCATGCAGGCAATGCGGACAAAAATATAAGTAAAATGTGAATATGTGCATCTCTTTGACAGTGCAGTTTCTAGGCCAGGGAGGCTAATGCAATATGACTGTGATCAGATTTTAAATTTGAACTTTTTTGCTTTTCCATCTCCCAGTTCTGCTGTCTATGTAATTATAGAGCAAAGAGGAGGAGGAAAAGAAATTCTTGGTTTCATAATTCTGTGATTTAAGATTGAGACTTCTATCTGCCGCTTAGATAAACACTTGAAAATGTGACTGACAATGGCTTTCTTTCTCAGTCTCATTTGCTTTTAAATTAGTGCTACCATGGCAAAAGGAACCAAGTGAATGGTACAGAAAAAAAATGGCGCCTCAGAATCAGAGATCCTTAGATCTTAGAGGATATTATTAATGAAAACAACTTAACGAGAGAGGAGAAAGGGATTGGAGAGAGAGAAAGGGAGGGAGGAAGGGATGGATGGATGGAGGGAGGGAGGGAGGGAGGGAGGGAGGGAGGGAGGGAGGGAAGGAGGGAGGGAGGGAGAGAGGGAGAAAGCAGAAGCAATGATCTGGCTTAGGTAAACAACTATGACAAGGTTAAGGATAACAGCAGCCTATTATAATCAAACCAGGAGTCATAGGGTTGGCTCAGTGATCAAGAGCACTTGTTGCTCTTGCTAAGGTTGTGGGTTCAGTCCCTAGCACCCACATGATAGCTCACAACCATCTCCACCCAACTTCATTTCCAGAGAATCGGAGCCCTCTTCTGAATTGTGCAGGCGCAGGGCAGGCAAGTGGTGCAATACATATGCAGCAAAATACTCCAAGACATAAATTAAAAATAGATAAATCTTTACAAAATATAAAGCCATACTCTACACTATTGTTAAATTATAGAATCAACTATGCTTAAACTCACCCTAGGGTGTTTCAGCAATGTGAACCTTTAAAATCCAAATTTTCAGGTATTCCAATTTCACTTCAAGTTTTTAATCACTTATAACTGCTAAAATCCCAACAAATATGTAGTGCTTCTACAAGTGACTGGAAATAGCAGAGAAACTAAAAGTGTCTTTGTGTGATTTGATACACATTCCAGAAGCTCAAAGTGTATATAAAACTTTTTTGCAAATGTCTACTTTCTTTTTCAAAGTTACAGAGAACTTTGTGTTATTCTTTACAAGTGATTCCTTTTTCAATGGAAAAAAAAAAGTGCATGTTTCAGAAAGAAACTAAAATTATGGAATTAGGCATGCACAGCATTGGCTCAAGCATTTAACACAAATTATCAGAGCGCCACAAAAAGAGTGCAGTTTGAATTATTATTCCCATTGTAGAGACAAATATGAAACTTAATGAGGTTAAGTCGTGTATTGCAGTTACAATGTTATACATGAAAAAGACAGCATTAAAATCTAGCTTGAGTTTAAGTCCAGTGTCAACCTAGTTTCTGTAACATCTGTGGGGACGAGGAAGGACCCAGAGCCTGGGAGCAGCAGAGTCCAGATGTACCGGACTAATTTTAAAGAGATAAACGTAAGGCTAAATATAAGAATAACTACACCAAACCTCTGCAATAGGGGTGGGGAGTACAACATTCACTATTACGAACTGAAAAAAAAAAAAAAGCATAAAGAAGAAGCTGGAAGCCTTAGGAAGGAACTACCGGGCTAAACAAGTAATATAAGCTTCTGCAGGAAATTAACTCCAGCTGGATATAGTTTATGTTCCCCAGGGACCCTGAGATTCCAGTGAGCCTTGTGTTGCCACCGAAACCTTTGGTAAGTTGAGCAGCAGAAATAGTCTGGTGGGATGGGTAACGCAAGAGAGCGGAGGAAGCTGAGTGGGAAGGAAAGGGCACTGTCTTGGGGGACTACTGAATTTGTTCCCTCCCTCAGAAGCGGGTCGCCATGGGAACCCTGACTGCAGGTGTTTTCTGTTCAGTTTCTTTAAACCTTGATTATTCTTCTGCTCTGCAACCTACGTCTCGTTAACTGAGGGTAAGTAAGAGGTACTATCAATTTTAAATACAGAAATATATTTTAAAGGTACCAAATGGGTCCAGTGTTGGTGGTGTACCAGAAGCCAGAAGCCTTGAACCTGACCGACATCTCATTACACAGTGAACATTCCCAAGCGAAGCCGTTTGGGCAGAGGGGTCTGCTGCGTAATACAGAGCAGCTCCCAAGGCCACGGAGATGAACTAAGAGAGAGAGTCAGGAAAGATTGAGGAGCAAAGAGGTTTTTTTTTTTTGTTGTTTTTTTTCCCTCCCGTTTTGTTTGTTTGTTTTTACATTTTCGTAATTGATGTTCTTGTTTGTATTTTGTTTTCGTTTTATTCTTCAGTTTTGTTTTATTTTTAATATTTAGTTTTGCATTTTCCTGGGGTGGAATGCTGCAGAGGAGGGTGATGGGTGGATATGGAAAGACTGGGAGATAGGTGGGATTGGGGTGCATAATGTAAAATTCCCAAGGAATCAATTAAAAAAAAAAGAAAATAAATGAGGATGGAACAATTATTTTTTATAAAGATTCCTTGAATATGAGTTAATATGCTCATGTTACACACATACATACCATAAACACACAAAACTTTTTTTTTTAAGAATTACATATCTTTGTATCACCACTGGCAAATCCTCAGAGACAGTGTTAGAAGAGAGCTGAGAGACTGTAAGGGTCAGAAGTTGAGGAGGATCAGAGCAAACTGGAGTCTTTTGTACATGAGCTCATAGGCTCTGTGGCTGCCCACGATCAAGTCAGTGAAAACCTTAGCGTGGAGTGGAGCAGGCTCAGGAATCCCCATGGGTAACTGAGGTGCTGTGGGTGGTTGAGGGCTTCTGGGGCAGAAGTCAGTTCTCCTTAAGGGTATGTATGGCTCTTGGTGGATCAGCCACACACCAGCGGATGGTCACAGACCCAAAAGTATATGAACAGCACACATTGAAGCTGATAGGTTTTTATTATTTTTATATAAAATTCACAAAGTATTAATAAAAATATTTCTAATACTTGCATGTCTATGTTGTAAAAAGAAACATTTAAACTTAGTTATTACTCATTTAATAATTCACAATTGATATAGAGTATAAAAACCTAAGTTCTAGAGTGATTTTTTTTTCCCATATTTTGTGGAGGGAGAAGGACCAGCTGAATTAATATTTTACTCAGTCAGTAACAACAAACATTTATGTGGCACTTTGTGGTTTGTAACTCTCTCACCTATGGTACCATATTGAAGTGTTTGAGTTTTCATTCAGTATCTACCTCTATCTACACCTGTGAAAAAGAGGGTGTGAACGATGGCTGGAAAAGATTTTGCATTTAGTCTTCAGGTGCAGGCTTGTGCCCAAAAACAGCTTTGTAGGACGATGGGCAGTTTTCTTCCTTTACCTCATTAGAGTCGGAAAATTGAACAGTCACCACTATAGGCATTGTGTTTAAAACTACCAATCTAATCCCATGGGGAACCAGTCTATTCCTTGAGTAAAACCCTCAACTCTTCCAGCTTGCCACATGTAAGTTTATGGAGACTAGAACAGTGAAGGCCATCCCTCTTGGTCAGCTGTCATAATTCTGTGTTATGTGCCTCATTGTCCACTGGGAAGCCAGAAGAATTGACTACAATCAATCCCCGTTAAAACACACCAAAGTGAAACTCTAGGAATGTTTTAAAACTTCCATATTGCCATGGAAGGCTAGAGAAAACAAAAACCAAGGTATCTATAACAAATTCCCTTTCTTCTCTGCCCACTATCACTCACCCCACTCGAGAAGGTGCCACAGCTAATGGACTGAATTTGTAAACAAACCCATGATGCTGCATTGGACAGAATAACACAGAGGTTTTGTTGTGAGAGTGTGGGATTGCTGGATGTTGTGCTTCTACTTCAACTTTGTGAGGACGCATCATACTGACTGCACCATGTTACATCTCACGACAGTGAACAAGTTCCAGTTCCTCTCAGTTCTTGACAACAGTTGCCAAATTGTGTTACGCCATTTTGTAATGGTCATCTGAGTAGATGTAAGATCTCATTTTGGTTTTGACTTGCATCTCCCAAGTGATGCATACTGGATTCCTGAAGACATGGCAGAAGGTTCACAGAAGGAGAGACTGATGATAGCACCATTCTACATTTCTTAGGGCCATTTGGACACCCTTTTTTGAAGAAATATCTCAAGTTCTCTTTCTCAATTTTCAATTTGATGGTTTGTTATTGGTTGTAGGATTTCTTTATACATTTTGAATATAGTCCTTTATCAGATAAATGTCTGCATCTACCCCAGTGACCATTGATTCCTTATTCACCATAGCTACAAAGTGGAAACAATCTCCCTGCTGTTCATCAACATAATAAAGAAATTGTGGCTTGAATAAACAATGAAATGTTCTTCCACCATGAAAGGAAGTCCTATGATATGCTGTAATATGGATGAGACTTGAAGACATTATGCTAACTATGGTAAGCTATCACATAAGAACAAATACTGCATTATTATATTTGAGGTGAGTCATTGCCTTAGTCAGGGTCACTGTCCCTGTGATGAGATACTATGACCAAAGCAACTTGGGGAGTGTCTTAGTTATGGTTTTTATTGCTGTGAAGAGACACCATGATACATCTCTTACAAATGAGAACATTTAGTTGGGGTGGCTCACTTACAGTTCAGAGATTCAAGCCATTATCATCATGGTGGGACATGGCAGTGTGCAGGCAGACATGGTGCTAGAGAAACAGCTGAGTCCTATATCTTGCAGGAAATAGGAAGTAGACTCCATGTCACAGTGAGGGAAGTTTGAGCAAAAGAGACTTCAAGCCCACCCCCAAAGTGACTCACTTCCTCCAGCAAAGCCACACCTACTTCAACAAAAGTTACACTTCCTAATAGGGCCACTCCTTTTGGGGGCCATTTCTTTCAAACCACCACAGGGAGGAAAGGGCTGATTTGGCTTAGGTTTATACATCACTGTTAATCACGGACGGACATCAGAACAGGACCTCAAATGACAGGAACTTGGAGAGAAGAGCTGATGCAGAGGCCATGGAAGAATGTTGTGTACTGGCTTGTCATGGCTTGCTTGGCCTGCTTTCTTACAGAACTCAGGACCAACAGTGGGCTAGGCCCTCCCCCATCAATCACTAATTAAGAAAATGCCCTACAAGGCTTGTCCAGAGCACAATCTTGTGGAAGCCTTTTCTCAGCTGAGGATCCCTTCTCTCTGACTAGTCTAAAACTAGGCACCATAGTTATCTAAAATAATCAAACTCATCAAAAAAGAAGGTAAGGGTTGGAGAAATGGCTCAGTGGTTAAGAATACTGGTTGTTCTTCCAGAGGAACTTGGATTCAATTCCCAGCACCGGCATAGTGGTTCACAACCATCTGTAACTGCAATTCCAGCAAACCGTCCCCCCCCCCCCGACCTTTTATGGCCTCTGTAGGCACCAGTATGCAAGCGGTGCCCAGACATGCATGCAGGCAAAGCACTTACACACATAACATAAAAATAGAGGAAATATTTTTTTTTTTAAAAAAAAAAAAAAAAAAGAACATGTCTTCCTAGTACATGTCCCTTTCTGTACCTCCCACAGGCTTTAGCTGCCCTAAATTCACCTTCCTTGCGAGCAGAAAGGGAGCTTGGATGGATGTTCAATTCGGACTTTGAAACTAGTTGGGAGGCAACATTATTTCTTTTCTTTTCTGCTTGATAGCCAGCACTCTGATTTAGAAGCATAAACTGGTTACATTTTCAGCTACAAACGACTGGCTGTTTTAGGAACCACAGCCTGCTGGGAGGCTGCAGGAGCGTGGAAACTCTGATGGAGAAGGTGAGGAGCGGCCAATGGAAAGCGTTTCGGTGGGTCTAATGATTTCGGGAAAATCTCTGCGAGGCTGGAACATTTTGCCGCACCTAAGTGGTTATTTCCTCACCTCTTCTGCATTCACTGAGAGCTCTGTGTAGCTGACCAGAGACTGAAAAGGGCTGGAAAACAGTCCCAGTGTGGGTTTGTCAAGAGAGATATTCAATTTAGGTTTTCCAAATGTGTTGCATGTAACAAAAGCCTGTATTTCTTTTCATTTCAAAGGCGATCTGCCTCATTCTGGTTCATTTAATTCTTGGAAACATAGTTTTATATGTCCAGAAAGCCCTTTGAGCCCTTTGAGTGAGTGTTGCAAAGGCTTTCACCCCTTCCCCGCTCCCCTTCTCTGGAAGCAGGAAGTAAATTCTGCCAAATGCAAATGAGCTCAGACTCTAACAGGCAAAGTGTCAAAGCATAGAATGCTGCCGCGTTTGAGAACGCATGCCTTACACAACTGACGTTTGGGGGCCTGAAAAACTACAGGAAGTCACGCCGACCTATTTAAAGTGCCGTTTCAGAAACCCACATGTGTGGAGAACTTCTTGGGATGTACGTTAGGAAGTCTGAAGGCCTTTCCTTCCTTTCTATGGTGGTTTCAGAATCCTACAGGATTTTATCAGAGTCATCAGGCTCTGGAGTTGTCCGTGTGGTCTCCCTCTTTGATTCACATACCCTAATTGATCTGACATAATACTGACTACCTGAAAGACGGTCTGGGCCGCTGCCGTCCTTCTAAGGGTTAACAGAGCCGGTTCCAAAGGAGTGAGGCAACCACAGAAACAGGATAATAAATGTGACACTCTCAGACTATCACTAGCAAATATTTGAGCTTATCAAATAACGGAGGAAGTAGTTTAGTTACAAATAAACCAATCTCTCATAAAACAAGTTTTCACACAGGGTCATTTCATTGAGCTGGAGACAGCTAGAGGCCACTCTAGGCAGACTCCCACTCTGTGTACACTTCGTAACAGCTTCTCATGATTAATGGACAGCAAGGGGGGAGGCTGGGCCCCGCAGCTCGCCGGAGCTGGGCTTCCTATCAGCCGAACAGCCATAAACAGCAAGTCAGGATTACTGCATGGGAAGTGCCTGTCCGCTGGGAACATAGCTGAGCTTGCGCTGACTTCCCCTGCCACCCGCCTTCTTTCTCTCTTTTTTCCTCCCCTGTATAGCAGAGACCGTCGTGTCCTAGAAACTATAGTCGATGTCACCGCTTGGCACTTTCTGTGCAAAGAGGACAAGTATGTGGGCACAGGGGGGTGGCGGAAAGCTACCCTTAAAGCCGCAGAGACTGAGTTGGCTAGGAGCTGGAGCGAGGCTGTTTTTCTGGAGCCTTTGAAATCAGCATGGCGAAAGCATCTGATTTGGATTCCAGAAAAAACATAGGCCCTGTTTGAGGGTGTGTGTGTGTTGGGGTTGGGGGAGGGAGTCTCTTGTCTCAAAGTAAAAGTCTCATTGAGATTAAGAAGAATTAAAAAAAAATACTCTGGCATAATTATAGTAGTTCAGCAAGTTAAAAAGAAAATTCTGGAAAGCTGCTAGAGTTTTGGGGTGTGAATGTTCATCTTTGATGATATAGAAATATGTCCATTTGTGAACTTTTATTTTGTAGAAAAATTGTTTAATTGCCTTAAAGGATAATAAAAAATAAAATGTGGATTAAATGAATTATAGAAATAGAAGTATAAAAATAGAAAAATTCAGCCATGACACCACCATTTGAAGCAGGCATTTAGTTATGTTTCCTACCCATCTTTTCCAAAATCTTAAAAATAGAATGTTGAGACCTTCACCAGATGGAGAATTTTGTACTATTTTCAGGCAGATTCCAGCATAGTCATGGCCCTACCATGTTAGCCATTTTTTGTGTATATATAATTTTAGAGCTGAAAAATACTAATTTTTGCAACTTACATTTATATAAGGAGGCTTTAGGACTCTTATCTGTTCATGCTACAATGCAGTGTTTGCTTGCTTTGTTTTTCAGTGTGTTCATGTAGCCCAAGTCTATGTAATGTGTTTTTAATAAAACTTGAAGAGAAAAATGTGGTGATATTATCTTCATGGTTATCTCATTAGCTTTATATTTGAAACAAACGTCCTGGTGATTGCATTTTCCACAGAGCTAGCAGATATTCAGAGCCCTTCCCTGCCTTTGTGATACACTCAACTCTGGTAATGCCCTGTTCAAATGTGTAAAGCCCTCATAGGTGTGCAGGAATGATACTTACATTTGCCCATTCCCCCATCAGCCACCTATAATACCTACCTGCATTTAGATGCACTTTGTTTATATTGGACGACTGGAACTGCTTTTGATAGCCATTCTCTTTTCTGAGCCCTGGACCTGGACCTATTTTCTCTCACTATTCCTCTGAGCCAGGATCCACTCCACACAGTAACTTCACTGTATCTCACCAAGGAAGTTTCTGTTGTTCACTAATTTAACCCAGACGAAAGTTACGTTGGGAATGCGTAAAGAAACAAGGGATGAAATTCCTTTATGATATTAAATGTACCTTCAATAATATTATGGAACAGTAAGTGTTAAACCATTGCTGTAGCCAGTGTGTGGGGGCGGAGCTATGCTGCCTGCTGCTGAGACCAGGGACTTAGCCTGTTTCCAAACAGAGTTCCTTCAGCACTGATTCTTCCCATCTGACTTTGCACCTGTGGACTAAACTTTTCTATTAGGTTTTCCATACTCCTGTTGCTCAACACATTAACCATACGTAACAATGAACTGGGTATTTCAGAATAGCTAAAAGGGAGGATTTTTAAATGTTCTTACCACAAAGGAATGATAAATATGTTAAGTGGATGGATATTCAAATTAGCCAAAAATGTATACATGAAACATCACCTCATATCCTATATGTATATGCAATTACTTGTGGGTGAGAAGAAAATTAACATGAAACGATTTCCTGACTTTCATTTTAATCATTGTAAGACTTGTGTTAAAGGGAAGAAACGAGTTCCTTTTAAGGCTCACATCTAGATAGACTTAAGTTATTTTCTTGTTCCTGTAGGGAACAAAATTTAGAGTGCTTTGGGAAGAACAAAGGTTGCTGCTTTTATGCATGGTCCAAACTGAATATTACCAGGCTCCCAAACATCTAGTTATTTACCAGGAGCTTCCAGAGCAGGCAAATCCCAACCACAGGGGCGTGTTCATCATGAATTAATACATTTTGCTTCATGACTTAGAGAATTTTCTCTAGGTTAATGGAAACTCTATAAACAAGTTTGTGAGAGAAAACAACTATTTAAACACAGACACAAGGAAATATTAGTATTTATTTCCTTTGTTTTACATGTTACCTTCAAAGCATTTCCAGTTAGGCAACAACAATGACTTCTAGTGGATAAATAGTGCATGAAGATGTAAGTACATGAACATCAGAGCCTTAGAGCTTTCAGCGTATACCAGCCTTCAGAGACACTTAAATATTTAATTTTCTATGTCCTAGCTGCAGCCCTAGGCTAGCTATGGATAGCTATGAATGCAGTTCAAAGCAAAATTGCAAACACACTTAAGACACTCTGGTTGTTTACATGTATGATTTAAAAAGGTCTCTGTGTGTCTTCTCATGTGTGGGCATGCATGTACATTTGTGGGTGTTCTACCCAGGTATGCATAGAAATTTGGAGAGCAGAGATTGCCCTTGGGTGTCTTCCCTGATCATTCTCCACCTTATACTCTGAGGCAGGTTCTCTAACTTGAACCCAGAGATTGGTTTAGCTTATCTCATCAGAATACAGGTGGGCCACCATGTCCACCTACCGGGCATTTATATGAGTACCGAGGATCCAAATTCTGCTACTCGTGTTTGTGCAACAAGTACTTTACCCAATGGGCTATTTTCCCAGTGTCCTAATGTTTTTGCTTTCTTTGTTGTTGTTTTGTCAAATATTGATTTGATAGTTCTTAGGCATGAACTTTGTAGGTGGAAACAATGTGTTGCAATGACCAAAGGTTGGCCATCCTTGCCAGTAACAGCAGTACTTTGGAAATGTATTACTCTCTTACTTTCTACATTAATTTACTAGCCCTGCATAATAGAATATCTAGTCATTTTGATCAATTACAAGAGATTTGTTCACTATGCTTCGTACAATGTATTATATAATATAATATTAAAATGTGAAAAAAGAAAAGAAATATAATCACAGAGAATTTTGAAGGCCAAGTCACTAAAGGCACAATATTCTTCCTTTTCTGAAATTTCAAATTTGGGATTTTTTCAATTTCTAAAACCAGTGGAAATATTCAATGGTTGAGCTAACCCATATAACCAAGGAACAAGGATGGAGACAGTTTTAGTCTCATAACCTGAGCCACCTTCTTATCTTCTTCTGACAAATTAATTCTGTCCATTTTCTAATGCCCTAGTTATTGTCCTAACTCTTTTTCGAGTTCTTTGACTCCAACTTATTCCTGTGGAGCCAACCCTGTTTTCATTGTTGGGGCAGTGTCCACACCAGAGAGGCAAATGGATAAAGCATGGGGGTGGGGGGCAAAAGAGGAATGCAGTGTGACTTCTGACAGCTGCAAGGTAAAGAAACCAGCAGCTTGCACTACAGATGTGAGGATGGATACGAAGGGCAAAGCTGGCGCAAGTGCCTTCTAGATTCATTTCCAGTCCTCTCAATCGTGCTGGGCTGTAGACTTCCCATTGTTTTGATTTCTAGGAGGAGCTGAAATTCAGAGGTTTAACAACTGCCAAAGATAACATCTAGGAAGTGCCAGAGTTTTATTAACCTCAGCTCTGCCTGACTCGGAGTGTTTGTTTTAATAGCTGATCCTAGCGTTCCCGCACGGTTGTAGCTCTCTCGCGCCTTTCATTTCTCGTATTTCCGAGACAGACACTGACTAAGAAAAACTCCAAACATCCTCGAAGAATTGGCTCTATCGTGTATTCAGGGATCCAGATTCGAAGTTGGATGTTCCTTTTGATCCAGGTCTTGAGCAAGCATGAGGCGCGAGGTTGTTTTTACTTCTGTGTGTGTGTGTGTGTGTGTGTGTGCGCGCGCGCGCGCGCGCATATATGCACGCATTCAAGTGTCCATTCTTGTGTGTGCATGTGCTTTCGGAAGCCTGTGGCTGATATCAGGTGTTTAGATCTGTTGTATTCCACCTCATTTTCTTTTAAAGGGTTCATTTATTTTTATTTTATGTGTCTGTTTCGCCTACATGTACATAAGTGCATTAGGTATGTGCCTGGTACCCGCAAAAGGGTGATGGATCCCCTGGAACTAGAGTTATAGAGACAGCTGCAAGCTACCACGTGGATGCTGGGAACTGAATAAGGGTCCTCTGTAAAAACAGCAAGTGCTTTTAACTCCTGAGCCTCTGCAACCCTCTCCAGAGTCCATTTTGAGACGGTTTCTCACTGAGCCTGGAGTTTACTCCGTCAACTAGAATGAATAGGTAGAGCTTGGCGTGGTGGTGCGTGCCTTTAATCCCAGCATTGGAGAGCCAGAGGCAGGCAGATCTCTGAGTTTGAGGCCAGTTTATTTCACATGGAGTATTCTAGGCCAACCAGGGCTACGTGGTGAGACTTGTTTCAAAATAAGTAAATAAACAGGGAAAGGAAAAGAGAAAAGAGAAGCAGGGAGGGGAGAGAAAGAGAAAGGATGAGTAGAAAGCTCCAGAAGTCCTCCTGTCTGCCCCTCTCCCAGGGTTGAGCTGCAGGTGTTTGCCTCCAGACCCATCTTCATGTTACAGGGGTGCCGGGAATCACCATGGAGGCCTAATGCTTGTACAACATGCCCAGTTTACCATCATCCCAGCCTGAGGTTTCCTGTTTCCAGTGTGTGAAAGCTAGGAGATTAAGTGAGGCTTTTCTCGAATTCTCTTGGCCTCTGGAATTCTATTTTCAATGTTGATTATTTCTTCTAGCTGCATATTCCATTAAGTAGAACTAGCACAGTTTTTTGAAGGATTTTTTTTAAAGTGCCTAGTGCAATTGACTGTGTAATCTCTTACACAATCCCATTTCTTCCCAAGGTTCACAATGAGCATTATTTTAAAACTGGCAAAAAATCTATCAGGAAGAGAATTCACAGTGCATGGACAAATGCATGCTCCTGTTAGACTGGACCCACTGACTTCTTCAGTTCCCAGGAAACACCAAGCTAGCTGAGAGATTAGATGTGCTGTTCTGAGTCATGAGCCACACTCTGGGATTATTAGGAATTAGTGATACCTATTTTATTTTAGCTCATAGTCACATCTATTCCCTACTGCTTTCATTCTCTTTAGAAATGATACTGAAAACAAATGCTTGCCTATATTTCTCGAATTAGACTTGCTCAACATCACGATATACATGTTTTTAGTGCAGGGAAAAATATACATTAAATAAAACAAATTCATTGAGCATGTTTGCCCTAAGTAAAATTTTTGTGCTCTCTTCCAAGGCTGAAACATTAGGTACCACTTCTGAGTAGGAATGAACAGGGACTTGACCATTGAACAAAGCCATGAACTTGAAAGGCAGGCTTAATAGAGAGTGAAGTTGGCATTTGCCAGTTCTCTTGATCATCAGCTATGTCACATAAACCTATCACACACACACCTCCCTATCATATATGCATACATAAAGTATATAAATTTACATTTAGGCAGGACCACCAGGATTCCTCCTTTGTGGAATTCTCCAAATTACTAGAGAAAGCACCCACACTTTTTCTTAAGACTGAAGTTATTGGCTGACATTTGGAATGAGAGATATAGAGTGAAAAGAATCATTGTCTTCATTCCAGGGGAAATGATGGCAGGAAAAGAGAAAAAAAAATGGTGGCTGAAGATATACTTACCCTCCCGAACAGTTTGTTTTTAAACAGTAGTACTTCTTCATGGTTGAAGATGGACATTGGAGAAGGTAGTTAATTAGCAGGATTGACCGGATTCCCACCCCTACTTTGGGCGTTATTAAAAAGAGTAATACAAAGAGAAGACAAACACACCAGAGATTAACACAGAGAGGCTACCTGATAGTGTGGCATTTAGATTCTGAGTTTAGGGTTCTGTGGGAGTTCTTCAGACAGGCTCTAGCAGGTACCGGTACACTTTAGGTGTATCTCGGGGTTCGTTCTCTCACTCTGAGCCATCCAGAACAAATGGATAGAATTGGTGAACTAAGGCAGATTCCTGACACTTCTCTTATTGTATACACAGTTTCTTAAATGAGTCTGGGACTCTCAGATAAATTTCTCAGCCTAGTAGGCACTGCAGTAATGCCCAGGGGCTAGTAGTTCATTCTCAAAGCTGGCTATGAGCTAGATCTTCAAACAGTGTGTGTGAAAGATATTTAATCCCACATCCATATCGAGGCCAATGTAGCTAACATCACCAGGGAATGGAGACACAGCATCAAAATCTCTCCAGATTAATTAATCTGTGCAGGTTGAGGATGCCTTTATTAGCTACCAGTTGCCAGCATCCTATAGCACCCAGTCATTTTAACTCCCGGGCCTCCCACCTATATCAGTGGCACATAGCTTTCCATTTCTCATCAGTCAAAATCATGATATTTTAAGCATGGAGGGAAATTCCACCCAATGGAAGGATGCGGTGCCCACTTATTTCTCTGTAAGGATCTTAGCTGAGATGAAGGCACAAGTTCAGATATTCTACAACATCACAAAGGAAGCACTGTATTTAGCCCACATTCGCATGCTGATATTTGGGAGGAAGGATGCACACAGGTGTTCTTAAATATGTGATCATGCTGAACCATGAGTTCTTTATAGTTGGGAAAACATCACTATCCATTGTAATATGTTTGGAATCTTTCAGGACTTTCATGTCCTTGACACACAGGTAGTACACCCCTTTCAGCTTTGACAACCAAATCTAGACAAAAGAACACCACAATGTCCCAGACATTGCTTTAAAACGGAGAGGTAGAAAAGCAAAAGCTGGCAAACAGTAATCCTGGAGGTTAATCCATTAGAGTCAAAACCGCTGTCAAGAGAAGTAAAATTTCCAGTCTAGCCATCCTTGACAGCTACTTCCTCCTTAGAAGCTTTTCCTTCTCATCGTGACTGTCACTGGTTTTAAGGAATGCAACTGTCTGTAACTCAAGAGAAGTGAGGTGTCAAATTAGGGGCTGCTTAGAGTTCCAACTATGGCCTGGGAAGAAGACATTAAGGTGTGTGGAATTCCCATGAGCTTCAGGCTCTCACATAACCTCTTTTCTCGCTCCCCTTTGCTTACTCTCTTCTTAAATGGCAGGCTTGTGCATGGTTAAGACTAATCTAGCTTTAGTCCACTCCGCAATTAATCCCTTTTATAAAGGTGATTAAATTCAATCTGCGAATAATATACCACGAAGGTGAATGGAATCTTGTGGTTAAAGTTTCTGTGACTATGGGCTGTGCGAAGACTGCCTTTTTCGTGCTGATGGCCACTATCTTGGGATCCTAACATTTTAAATGGAAAATCTAACCCAGTCCTAAAAAATTATCTAGAACAGTTGCAATGTAATGCCACATAGAAACGCTGATGTGTGGGATGTACTTTAAAAAGACAACTGGTCCAAATGCAGATAAAACCCTAAGTAGAATCGTGGTATGAGAATCCATGATTTTTATTATTAATTTAAAAATTGCTAGCTGGTTTTTGAGGTTGAGAACTTGGACTTGGGCGCTAAACTCTTTGAGGCTCAAACACCTGGCAGCTGTTCGAGCACAGGCAGGGGACTGATCTTCTGGGACTGACGTTGTCCCCCTGTGAAGCATGTCTCTCCCAGGGATGTTGCAGATATTGAATCCGTCCCGCTGGCTGAAGAAATTCAAGTGAGCTTTATAGCAGTGTGAAAAAAATTAATGTATAACTTGGTTTTGAACATCTGAACACTTTTGGGGATAAAATAAATAAAAGTTACATTTCCCAAGTAACCTGGAGGAATCTCTAGGCTTTTGGAAATATTTCCATATCGAGGCTAATACAGTGGGCTAAATACAGTGCTTCCTTTGTGATGTTGTAGAATATCTGAACTTGTGCCTTCATCTCAGCTAAGATCCTTACAGAGAAATAAGTGGGCACCGCATCCTTCCATTGGGTGGAATTTCCCTCCATGCTTAAAATATCATGATTTTGACTGATGAGAAATGGAAAGCTATGTGCCACTGATATAGGTGGGAGGCCCGGGAGTTAAAATGGCTGGGTGCTATAGGATGCTGGCAACTGGTAGCTAATAAAGGCATCCTCAACCTGCACAGATTAATTAATCTGGAGAGATTTTGATGCTGTGTCTCCATTCCCTGGTGATGTTTGGAGAGACCAAAACAGAACTATTCCACATTATTCTTTTGTGTTAGTTGTATCATTTCTTATATATGTCCACCAACTTCATTCTTTGTAAGGAATACTGGTGAACTTGATGAACTTGAGACCCATGGGTTGCTTTACTCTCGTTTTCATGGTGCTAGAGACATGGGGCAGCCCAAGAGTGTTTTTTAGGGAAGAGGCTGGGGAGTTCATTCACCTCTGAATTTAGGTAAATAAATCCTTATAAATATGATATTTGGCCTTCTAAATTTAACATGACATCATTGTATATGTTGGAAATCATTATTTTTCATGGTTAAACGTTTCTCATTGTACAAGTTTGTAGACTGTCACTTTAAAAAGCAATGTGTCAGTGTCTATCACATTGGTCTTAGAGTCTCAACCTAAAGCCATACAATGACCAAATACAATATAGCAATATCTAAACAAATCCATCTCAACATAATTTTATCATTTCTCTAAAATTGTCCACATACTTAGTTGTTAAACCTGATTTTATGTTATTTTCTCTTAAGGCAATTTGGGATTTTTACCTATATACAGGCTACCAATTTTCAGTTAAAAGCAATAAGTCTCACATAGGAAGAAGGAACATTCACAGAAAATAGACAAATCAGGTAAAAACCTCAGCAAGATTCTGGACATTCTAGAAGTAGTCTGGAGGGAATCTCAGTAATGAGATTCCCCAAAGCTGACATGTTTGGCCTTTTTCCTTCCTGGATTTCTGCTGAGTCCTGTTGTCATCCCAGCAATGTGCAGCACTGGAATGCTACAGTTCCTTCCAGAATTTGCCAGAGTTTTCATCACCAAATTGGTGGTCATTGCACAGTGATCACTCTAAGATGGAGGAGTGTCTATGTGTTAATTTCATTGGTTAATAAAGAAACTGCCTCGGCCCTTTAATAGAACAAAAAATTAGGTAGGCGGAGTAAACAGAACAGAATGCTGGGTAGAAGGCAATGAGGCAGTCGCCATATGCAGTCACCATGCCTCTCCTCTCTGAGATGGACGCAGGTTAAGATCTCTCCTGGTAAGCGACCACCTCATGGTGCTATATACTAAATATGGGTTAAAGCAAGATGAGAGAATTAACCAATAAGAGGCTAAAACTAATGGGCCAGGCAGTGTTTAAATGAATACAGTTTCCATGTAATTATTTTGGGTGTAAAGCTAGCCAGGTGGCAGGACGCAGCCCCGCCACTCCATCTACAACTCTAACTAGAAGACCAAGAACAGCTTTGAAGTCGGGGTGAGAGATTTAGGCTTTAACTGTCATGTGGTGCTTAGGCTATAGCTTCCTGTGCTGGGCAAGCATATCACACAATGGACGGACCTTAGCACAAGATCCCACAGGGCGGAGAGTAGACCATCCACATTGCTTACAGTGGGGTTCATTATTATAAATGTCTATAAAGAAAAAAAAGTCTCTGTAAAAAAAAGTTGGGTGAATTTTTCCTCTTCTTTCCATTTTCTCTCTTTTTCCTTCTCTAAGAGAGAGGCAACTAAGAGGTACTTTAAGAACTTAGACTTTGTAGAAAACTCCCTAGAAATTGAATTTGATTTATTAATTACCAGTTGTTTAAAACTGTAAGAGTATCAATATTTCTATAACTGATGTTCACCTGTAAGGCATTGTGCTGGATAGTATTAGAGCAAGCTAGAGTCATCTCAGAGGAGGGAGACTCAACTGAGAAAATTCCTTCATAACATCAGGCTGTAGGCAAGCCTGTATGGCATTTCCTTAATTGCTGATTGATGTGAGAAGACCCAACCCATTGAAGGTGGGGCCACGCCTAGGAGAGCAGAGGTCTTGGGTGTTAGAGGAGAGCAGGTTGAGCAAACCAGTAAGCAGCATTCATCCATGGCCTCTGCGTTACCTCCTGCCTCCATGTTCCTATACAGTTTGAGTTCCCACGTTGGTCTCTTCAATGGACTGCGATTCAGGATACATAAGTTAAATAAACCCTTTCCTTCTTAAGTTGTTTTTGGTCGCAACATTTCACCACAGAAACAGCAACTTTAAGATAGACATGTCTTTTTAGGTTATGGTAGGGACAAGATTAGATAACATACAGAAGACTCAGCAATAGTTACCAAACAGTAGTAAGCAGTCACTAAAATAAAAGATATGGAAACAACAGCAACAAAAAAGTGGATTCATAGCTATATTAGGTGCTCATCTGGGCACTGGAAGGAATCTTTGGCATGGAGGATATTTGTATGTGTGGCCAGCACAGCCCCCACGTGAGATCACAAGTTCAACCTTACTAGACAGAGAATATTGCTCTGATGTCCAGCTTTAGCTTTTCAGGAAAGAAATGCGATTGTTCTCAACTTGTGCTGGCTTTAGGAATCTTCTTTATTAGGCTATATATTTCCTTCGGTTGTTAGAAAAAGAAAGGAAGGAGTCTAATAGACTCTCAGAAAGCACTTGCAACACAATCCATTGGTCAAGTAGAGCTTCTTAGCCAACAACTGCAGACCACGTGACTTAAGGGACAAAAAAAAATACATTTTCCTATTTTCTGAGGCTGGAAGTCTAAAATAAGACACAGGATTGTTTTCTCTCAAGGTCTTTTCCAGCTTCTCTCACATCTTGTTATGGATTTCTCTCTGAATTGGCAGCTCTGGGTCATGCTCTTCTTCCTGTAGGAACATCATTTTTATTGGATAAGGGACCTATCCTTATCACCTTAAGATCCTATTTCTAAACACAATTACAACATGGCTCAGGGCTTTAATAAATAAATTTTGGAGACTTATTTCAGGGTATAACAATGATTTAGGAAAGACCATTTTTCTTGGCTTAAGACTCTTGGAAATGCAGTTAAGGTTAGACCTGTGTAGTCTCTAATTAAGCCTAATTGTAAATGCTTAGGTGAACATGTACTGAGCACAATGGGACAGATCACAGAGACCCTTCTCAATCTATTTATTCTTTGGAAGTGACTTAAAGAGTAGGGCATAGTGATGTACACCTTTAAACCCAGCATTGGGGAGGAAGAGGCAGGTGGATCTCTGTGAGTTCAAGGCCAGCTTTATCCATATAGTGAGTTGTAGGACAGCCTGAGCTACATAGTAAAACCATGCCTTGAAAACAAACAAACAAACAAACAAAAAGGAAAGAAAGAAAATAAGAGTCGGACTCTATGGAATGAAAAACCCCTAATAAATACGTTCCAAGTGCTGCTCCAGTTGTATTTGTTTAAGATAATGATTAAAATGACATGTATAGGGGTATTTGGTATACATTTTAATGTAACTAATTTGTAAAGTTTCAAACTTTTGCATGCATCAGCTTTTGATACCATTAATGTTCTAATTCAAACCATACACCAGACTTTCTTACAAAAAGTCGTTCAGCTGCTTCATAATCCTCTTTTAGACTTTTCTTTGTGAACATCTTCATTTGTGTTTTTGTTTGTCTGAAGGGAGAAAAAGTCCACATGCCTTCATTATATGGGCCAAAACACCCTCTCTGCAGATCATTACCTATACTAGGAAGGTGTTTCCTCAAGAGAATACAATTTCTGTGCAGCAGAAAATAAAAAAGAAAGAAAACTCATTAATTTAAACAGTAGTGCATGCTAAAAGAAACCAACGAGTGAAAGTTAAGTTCTTGTACAAGTTCTTTCCTCCTTGCAAATACTTCCCCCTTCAAACCGTAATTGATAATGTTGCCTTGGAAACCATCCTACAAGACTTGCTGAGTTACTGGAAGCTGCGCAGTTTAAACTTAAATTGTAACAATGTACTGCTTCTTCCTATTATCACCTGCCAGTATTGCTAGTGATGAAACCTGTTTGGCTGTCTATGACAGCGGTGGCTGAGCTCAGTGATGAGACAGACAATGTTGCGCGTGGGAAACAAGCTGAGGAAAGTATTTGTCAGCAGAAAGTGCTATACTGACTTGTAAGATTTTGGTCACTGGTTTCTTGGATAATTTCTCATAGTGCGGCATTGAAATGAGACAAAGTTAGCCTCATATTCCAGTGCTGTGGAATAATCTTATTGAAAAAAGTATTATTCTCATTGCTTAATGAAGAGCTGACTGGCTGGTGGCTAGGCAGAATTTAGGGGAGCAAAGAGAATGCTGTAAAAAAGAAGGGCGAAGTTTGAGGAGTCTTGAGCCGGATGAAGAGGAAGTTTGGTGTGTAGATAATGAGGTAACAAACCATGAGCCACACAGTAGAGCTCACAATAAGAAATATGGGTAATTTACGTTAGGCTTGTTAGCAACAAGCCTAAGCTATTGACTGAACATTTGTAATTAATATAAATATCTGGTGTGGCTGTTTGGGAGCAGTTGGAGCTGACCGCCCAACAAAAAACTTCACCTTCAGCCTGGCACTATTTCTGGGAAATTCTCTAATCTCTTGTCATGAGATTTCAAGACAATCTGAGGAAATAAAATATTCCTCCACATGAGACTCTAACACTATGATTGGCCAGTGTTTACAAACGGGGTTAAGAGAAACTTTGTTCTATTTAACAGCCTGCCCACCCTCATTCGTCTTATAATTAGAGTGTATAAAAGACATTGTCCTAGGGTCCTGGAAATGCAAACATGAAATAGGCTTCGCTCTCTCAAAGATTCACAATTCACCAAGGGAAATCAAAGCTGACTTTCTTACTAACTGCCGGGTAACTGAGCTCAGGAAGTCCCAGGTTCTATGTCTGCCTATCAAGTACACCAACAACGGAGCAAAGGCAAAATACTGGAGTACCATTGGGATGCGGAAGTGGAAAGACATGAAGAAAATATTCGACTACCATCTCTCTGGAAATCGGTGCTCAACTTTACTTTTGCTACCTGGAGGGCAGTGCTTCTAGAAGCAAAGAGAATCAATTTTCTGGTCCTTTCTCAGGAAGAGATTTAAACCTACAGACTGGGACACCATTATAGTCAAAACCAAATTTCATGAGGGAGGGCTGTGGCTCCAGGAACTTCTTCCCATCCGTGGTGGACCGGAGATGGCCCAGGTCTCACATAGACACACTGTAGGGAGTCATAGCTGCTGTGGGGTTAGGCGGCCCTGGCCATGCCAAGCTCAGGAGATGGCATTGTGACACGCTCCTCCCTGTCTTCTGGCTACATGCTTTCTGTCCTATCTCCCATCATTTTTGAAGGGTGCTGCAAACTCTCCCCTTAGGACCGAACATTAACTATCACTTATTCCAAAATTTGGGCTTTTGCTCCTGATTTAATTTAGAATAGTAATTCGAAGCTATGAATGGAACTTGAGTTCTGTCTTGGGAACAGAACACTGTGTCTCTAAAATTGAAACGGACACTAAAAATTAATTAAAAGTAGCTTTTATTGGACTTTAAACAACACAGAATTAGGATTTGAACTGTATGCAGTTCCATTTTAAGAACCATAAAAATAAAGCACATGTTATCTTGAAATGGCTCTCTGCTTCTGCCTGCAGTTATGATAAAATGCACGAAAGAGCTGAGAATAGGCTGGCATGCTGATGATAACTTAGTGTCATTCAGACTTATACAACTTTATGTGCTAGTCATAGATCAAAACATTTCTTACTGTGCCAAGAGATTGTTTTGGAATATTATAAAAAAAACCAATCAAGTATCTATGAACATCTATGATTACCTTGTTACTGTTCTTCCAAGCTCATAAAAGACTTTCCTTGTACAGTTAGTGTGATCCTTTTATCCCTTATTCTGTTGCTTTCTGTATTATCTGGGTTCCCATCAACATTTTGAGAGAATGGCATGTACGACAATGACATAGAATGCCTGTATCACCTACTCCAGAAATCAATAAATGGGAATGACAGCCTTATTTTCAAAACAGTCTCCCAGAGTTAACATCAACAAACTCACACCACCTTGCTACAGATTTTGGAAACAAAGTTCTATGTAAGCAGAAGGCAGGAAGAATGACACACAGTCCTGCCCCAGGAGGGAGAGCATGTGACTTCAAAGCCACCAGCAGAGCTTTTGCTTTATCTGGGATCAAGGATCCCATGTGGATAAAAGGCAAAGGAAGTCGTTCACCTTGAACAAAAATATTTTCTTAAAATAGAGTCTTGCTATCGAAAGCTCCTTTAATTCCTTGGGTTTTGCCCTATGAAATCATTTTCCTTGAAGTTAAATCATTTCAAATCCCATAATAATAATTTGGGGGCAGAGCAGGATTGCCATAGAAAACATAGCGTATGGTAGAGTTCTAAGTCTAGCATTAAGAATGTATGACCTGGTTAGGAAATCCATTCATGAAAGCACTGTGGTTGGAACTGGTGGGGAGCCATCCTGCCAAGAGAACCGAGGGCACCCACAGGGACGGCTCTCCACAGCCCTGTGCTGTTGGAAATCTGTGACCAGCATCTACCAGGCTTACTTCACTGAAGTAGGCTTTTCATATGTATAAGTCTCATGTTTCTGTTTGTGTGTTTGTGTTTGGAAAGGAAAGCAGAAGCTGTGGAGGAAAATATCACAGCTGTTCTACACACCCATTTCTTGAGGGGGGGACACCTTGGAATATAATAAAGAGTGGAAATACCCAGTTGTTGATCTGTGCGATTGCTCCAGACTTTCTTACTTTCTTACACTGACTCTCTCTCTCTCTCTCTCTCTCTCTCTCTCTCTCTCTCTCTCTCTCTCTCTGCCTCAGTCTCAGTAGCTCTAACAGGGATTGTGGTTTCTGTGAGAAGAAAAAAAAGATTAAAAAATGTACATATATCTACAAATGTAAAACTTCAGAATTTCAAAATGTGATATTTTGTCACCCTATAGATTTGATATGATTTATTTTAAAACCTTCACTATTCTCTCGATAGTAGCTGACAGATCCATTCCTATTCCCATATGCTTTCTGCTATTTTAGAAGAAACAGTGCACAATTGCCTCAGAGAGGCACCATGTGTTTCCCAAGTGTGGATCTGAAAACTCTCCATCTGCCCATGCTGGCATCTTTCTGAATTGTATGTGACTGAAAGAAACGTAGTCAACATTTGAGATGCTTTGGTGAGACAAGAATGAGGATAAGGAGATTTGCTTCCATCCAGTTACTGAAAATCAAATCTCTTTTTGGAATTCCTTGTCCACCCAGCCATCTAGGTGGTTCCAGGCACCTGCTAGGACCCTCATTACCTCCCTGTGAATTCCTGTGTAACCCAGTCTTTGTGTTTGGCACACAACTCTGTTTATACTGTCTGATAGATGCTTTTAATTTGCTTAGATTTCTGTTTTAAGGATAACTCTGAGGTGGAGACAAATGACCCACAATGCAGTTCACCTCAGTGATGTGTTACATGAGGTTACAGAGATTAATTGGGGGCAGCAGAGACATTCCCCACTAAGAAGCGTGTTTGGTTTGTCGTCTCAGTGGGAAGACAGACACTGAACAAGTGATCAGGACACAAAGATGACACTGGCAAGGAGAGAAGTTAACCATGTCTGAGAACTCATGGCAACAAGAACAAGTTTGGAACTGCAAAGTGCCTTAAATGTTACTAGTTTTTTGTCATATAAGTATTCAAATCGATTTTCTATGATTGTTGCAGTCATTGTATACATTTATTTACAACTTTTAAAAATCTACATTTATTTATTTATTTGTTTATATGTATGTTGTCATGAAGGTGCTAGTGCAGTCATGTATAGGTCAGAGGCCAATGTGTGGGAGTTAGTTTTTCACGTTGGATCCAGGCATTTATCTCAGGCTTGGCAGCAAGTGCCTTTATCCACTAAGCCATCTTGCCATTTTGCTGACTCCATTGTGCATATTCTTAAGAGAGTTAACACTCACTTATGAGAAAACAATCACTAAATTATGGGCTAGACATAATGCTATGAATCCCCCTGCCTATCATTTATTATCTTAATGAAACTTTACTTGAATTAATCCTCTAAGTAAACTTTCTTTTCTTCAAAATTCTTTTGAAAGTAGATAATTATAATGAACTGATACAGTTTCAAGTAGGTTCCATTAACCAACAATCAAATAGCACTAACAGTTTCATACGAGATTCTAGACAAAATTTTCATATATTTTGGCTCATGAATGAAATAACCTGTCTCTATTTAAAAACAGGGATACTTTTTTAAATTTATTTTTATTGAGCACTACATTTTTCTGTGCTCCCTCCCTGCCCCTCCTCTTCCCTTCAACCCTCTCCCAAGGTCCCCACGCTCCCAATTTACTCAGGAGATCTTGTCTTTTTCTACTTCCCATGTAGATTAGATCCATTTATGTCTCTCTTAGGGTCCTTATTGTTGCCTAGGTCCTCTGTAATTGTGATTTGCGGGCTGGTTTTCTTTGCTTTATAAAAACATGGATACTTTTTATCAGAGCACCAATTAGAAGCCAAACTCCCAAGGAACAAGAACCATCCCTGCTTCTCTAGAGCCTCATCATGGTATCCAAGTGACTCGCTTTTCCTATTAGGCATACAAACAGTAACTTTTATTAGTACCAAATTTAAGCCACAGAGCTATCCTCCTGCTATCTAAAGTGGTACCTGTAAAGGAAATATTTTTGTCTAAACTAGAACTGAGTTAAAGTACTGGCCTTTGGACTAAGAAAGCTTTGAAAAACATGGCTTTCAGGCCCTTTTGGAGAGCTGGTGTTTCTTAGAGCCCTGTTTTAGGAAGAGACTGACTATTGCTAAGCAGGGATACGAGAAAAGGGTGCCCTTACAAACCCAAAGATGTTTTGGAAGGGAGGCTACAGAGTGGTAAAAATACCAGCAAGAAAGCAATGCTATTGACAACAATGTTTTTCTTTCTTGCCAAAAGGACATGTTTACTTTTTTAAAGTTTTTTTTTAATGTTGTATTTAAGAAATAAATTTGAAACTCAAATTATTGCCCAACAATATTGAGTGTACTTGACACTCTGGCCGTTTTGGAGAAAACTCTGTTCAACGTTGCGTGATCCAAGTTCGTGTAAGGAAAAAATCCTTGAAGCCTTCCACTTTGTCATGCCTGGGACGAGGGCAGATGACTCACCGTATGAATTTGAGTGAAATCACTTAACCTTTTTCTCTTATTCAACCCATCTGGGAGGCTGAGTACAAGCGCTTGACTGTGGAACAGATGGTGTGCCAAAGCTAAATTTTCCCAGATTAAAAAAGAGGAAAAATGTGTTATAAGCTCTGAAAGAACCAAATATGGAAAAAGACCAAGGATTAAAAGGAAAAGAGCTATAAATTGGATCAGACCTTTTCCCCTGTTTTTAAAAAAATAATGTAATGCTTAAAAAATAAGTTGTGTGAGATGATTTGGAGACAAAGTTACCAGAATGTTTCATGAGCTCCATATGTGCCAAGGTGGCCATGGAGGAAGGCATCAATGGCAAGGAGATGTTGCATGCTGGCTCATTCACCGACATGCCTCACAAGACATGGTCATACGGAGGTGTTTTTTGAATATTTATTTGATAACTCTAAAATTGAGTCCTCATAAAAACTATTTCTTACGAATTTTTATGGAACTATCTAAATTGCAGTTTAATGAAATGTAACACTAGCTGGCAAATTTTTAAAAATTCTCAACATGTTCTAGGATGATTATAAATTCTAACCTGTCCTTGAAAACATATGTATTCATTGCTTTAAGGAAAGAGACATTATTGCCCTTGCTAAGTTGGTATGATTTTAATCTTAGTGTGCATATAAAAATGTTCTAAATTCAAATGTATTTATATCTCTCATATTTTATAGAAAGAGAAATGTCCCATGGTCATAGATAAAGCAAGCACTGAGATGAACAAAGTTGAACATGCTAGGAAAAGCCTGCATCCTTTTATTTCCCGACTGGTTTTGATAAACTTAGAGGACATTAACTTAGCATTTTAAAGATGTAGTTTATGGATGAGGCTAGAATTGAAACCTGAGAAACTCGCATAATAGACTTCCAGATGCCATACATAAAAATCCATATGGGACTTTGGTCTAGGGACGGATTCCAGCGGCCTCACTCTGGCCGATACTAACTTCCTTTGGTTGATTTTCAAAATCATACCATGTATCAAAATAAAAGTATGTGCATTTTCCCCAAATAATCACTGTATTATTGAACTTGGGTCATACTCCTGATACTAGGAAGTCCAGATGAGGCTTCACTAAATGAATAAGAAGCAACAAAAAGCGAGAAGCAAACACTGCTCTTCTTAAGGAGAGTTTCTTGTGTCTATTACTCTAACTTCCTCCTGGGAAAACAATAAGCAAAAACTGGCTGGAGTTACGGCTTTTAATGCCAGTAGCAATGAACACCCTAGATAATGATGAATTTCCAGTTTAGCAGAGTCCTTCAATATGGTAAATACATTCTTAGGACTGCACCTTAGTCACTGTGCTACTGCTCTCAAGAGACACCATGACCAAGGCATCTCTTATAAAACAAAGCATTTGACTGGGGGCTTGCTCACAGTTTCTGAGCGTAAGTCATGATCATTATAGCAGGGAACATGGTGGCAAGCAAGGCCCTGGGACAGTAACTGGGAACTACATCCTAATGAGAAGGCAGAGAAAGCAAGCCTGGGTCTAGCATGTGCTTTTGGAATCCCAAAACCCACACTCAGTGACACACTTCCTCCAACAAGGCCACACCTCCTAATCCTTGTAATCCATTCAAAGAGTTCCACTCCCTGATGACAAAGGGTTCAAATGTATGAGCGTATGGGGGCCATTCTTATTCAAACCACCACAGAATGTTTATGTAAATAAGTCTGATAGAAACGATTTAAATGTCCTGAGACTTCCTAACTAATGTTTTGTGTGTACACACCCATAAATACTCATATATTTCATATGTTCAGATCACATTTTCACTGCTCACTAAATTTCACTAAAAACAAAGGCTAAATTATTGCTATGCCAAATTAAACCACTTAAAGTAAATTTTTGATTAGGAGACATGGAGTGTATCTATTAATTTCAAATTTACCCTTATCAGACAGGCCTGAACACAGAACTCCTATGGATTTTACTCATTCCCTGGACTGTGTGTGAGAATTTCTCTGAGTAGGGCTTCAGGTAAAGAATCATATTAGAATCTTTCAGCAGGATTCCGAAGGCAAATCCAGAATGCTCAGGACCTTCTTGCTCACTATGGTGTGTCAAATCCGCATAGATCCATGGCTGTGCAATGTGGCCACAGAGATGTTGGTTCTCTTAGATGGTGAGTTTGAGTATTTCCTTCACGACTGCCAGAGTACTGTACCTTCTTAAGGTCCTTTGATTTTCATCCTGAAACAAATTCCTTGGTAATTCATGCTGAATGCCCACCTTCTTCTTTTTCTTGAACTAAGCCTAAGGATGGCATGATACGCTGCTTCCATGTGGGTTGGGAGTCATTTCCAACCCCATCACCATATGGTCCCTGACCGACAGTAGGTCAGTAGTCAGCCTCGCTTAAGAACAGTGCATGAGCACATACATACTCTTAGCCCATAATGCAATATGCATAAAATAACCACCATATAAACACGACCAACATTTTACTCTGTTCATAAATCTAGTAGAAGAGTTCTTTTGGCGTGATAATGATTAATATTAAAAAACTACTAGAATCTTATAGAGTTAGTCTTATTTCCTTTCTACTCCTTACAAAAGAGCTGAAACCAAAAGTGGGTATAGTGTGCACATATACATCAAGCTTTACCCATCTCACAGTCTCAGAAAACGTGTTGTGTCTTAGTGATTTTAAGTCTCCAAATAGGTGATACATTGGGAAGGAAAATGAGACATTTCTGTTTGAATGAGAATTTTCTAGCTTATTGTCAAAGCTCAAATATGGTATAGTGTCACTTGAAACACATTTTAGAATAGACAGCTAAATGTATAGCTTCCCACATGGCTGGTGGTTCAATTAGATAAGAAAATGTGAATTTTTTGTAGCTATCAGAATAATTTTAGGGAATATGAAAAAAAGATAAAGAAAATAATAATTTTTAATGTAGAATGAAGCGGCGGGGCTGCGTCCCGCCACCCGGCCGCCGACTAGCTTTACACCCGAAATAATTACACGGAAACTGTATTCATTTAAATACTGCCTGGCCCATTATCTGTAGCCTCTTATTGGTTAATTCTCACATGTTCCTTTAACCCATATTTAGTAATCCGTGTAGCACCACAAGGTGTGGCTTACCAGGAGAGATCTTAACCTGCGTCCATCTCAGAGAGGAGAATCATGGTGACTCACTATGGCGACTGCCTGAAGCGTCTCCCCACTGCCTGCTACCCCTTTTCCCACAATTCTGTTCTGTCTACTCCGCCTACCTAATTTTCTGTCTCTTAAAGGCCCAAGGCAGTTTTCTTTATTAATTAACCAATGAAAGTAACGTAGACAGATAACTCTCCTCCATCATTTTAAAATTTATCTTCTATTTTCTTAACACTGTGATAGTAGTTTTTACATCATTATCTCATTTGATCTTTCAACTCATCTTTGGGTATATTCTTTACTTAATTTTCTAGATTTGTTTTGGTCAGCACATTAAGCAATGGACTTCATTATGTCATTTCTTATGCATAGGTTGCTGCACTATGCTGTTTGTCCCCACTACCACCACCACATGCTCCCTGCTCTCCTCTGGCTGTCCCCTTCCTACCCAGATAACACCCTCTTCTGCTCATTCAGCACATGGGTCCCATTGTCATCTTTTTCCATGTCTCCTCAGATGTGTTCCTTTCTCCTCACTGTGTCCTTTTTCCTTTCATGACCTACATAGAGAGAGAAGTACACACATACATGCATACACACATACGTTGGGGTAGGAGGTCCCTCTGTATTTGTGTTGCTTTCATTGGTTAAATAAAGAAACTGCCTTGACCTTTTAATAGGGCAGTACTTAGATAGGTGGGAAGACAGAACTGAATTCTGGGAGGAGGAAGGCAGACAGAGAGAGCTGCTATAGAGTCAGCTGCCAGGTCAGACATTCTGAATCTTTCCCAGTAAGCCACGACCTCGTGGTGAACACAGATTATTAGAAATGGGTTAAAACAAAATGTAAGAGTTAGCCAATAAGAGGCTGGAAATAATGGCCCAGGTGGTGTTTTAATTAATACAATTTCTGTGTGATTATTTTGGGTATAAGCTAGCTGGGCAGGAAGAACAAAAAGACCTGCTCCACACAACAATACATACCTAATTTTAAATCTAGGTTCTCCCAAGTGTGTTTTGTTTTGCTCATTCTAATGATTTCTAGTTCCATCCATTTTCCTGGAGATTTTACTATTCAGTTTTTTAATGACTGCACAAAGGTTCCTTGAGTATCTGTGCCACATTTTCTTTGTCTATTCATCTGTGGATGGGCATCAAGGCTGGTTCCATTTCCTGCTATTGTAAACAATGAAGCAATAACAGGAATGGGCAAGGAACTCTGTGGCATGCTGACTCAGAGTCTTTCAGGTATAAATCCAAGATAGTAGAAGGGGGCCATGTGGTGATTCTATTGTTGTGCTTTTGGAGAAGCCTCAGCACTGATTTCCATAGTAGCTGGATGAGTTTACATTCCTCCCAGGAGGAAATAAGAGCCCTTCTCTCTCCACATACTTGTCCGCATCTGTAATCATTTCTCTTGCTTACATCATCCTGATGAGGTGACACAGAATCTTAAGGCAGTTTTAATTTGCGTTTCCTGATGGCTAAGGAAGTTAAACATGGAAGTATTTACTGGCCATATTGTTTCTTCTTTTGAGAAGTATATATTCAATTCATTAGCCCATTTATTGATTGATGTGGGGATTTTGGTGTTTAACTTTTGCAGTTCTTAATATATTTTAGATATTAGTTCTCCATCTGATGTATAATTGAAAAAGATTTACCCCCTATCCTGTAGGTGGTCTCTTCCTGGTGATTATTTCCTTTGCTGTACAGAAGCTTTTTAATTTTACATAATGCCATCTGTCAATAGGTAGATAATTTAATTAATTAATTAATTTGGTTTTTCAAGACAGGGGTTTTCTGTGTAGACCTGGCTGTCCTGGGACTCACTCTGTAAACCAGGCTGGCCTCAAACTCAAAGATAATATAAATCTCTGCCTCTTACATGCTGGGATTAAAGACACACATCACCACAGCCTAGTAATAGGTAGATATTTTTAAAATGAGCAAATTGGAGCACAAGAAGTTTAAATTAATGTATAAAAACTTGAGTCTTTGTAAATAGGATGCAAAGTCCATGATTTTTCTACTGTCTTTTGTCTTTACCAGTAAAAGAGTAGAAACCAAAGCCAAAGCTGTACACTCACTAATAGTTTTAGAGTTCTTAAGGACAATTTCCTCTTTCTTAAATTTCTAAAGACTCCCATAGCCTTCCTCTATTTCTTAAGACTTCTCAGAGAGAGTTGCAATTCTAAGGGATGATGCTTAGATCTAAGAAATGTTTCTATAACCTTTTACAATTAGAAGGATTTGTCTGTATTTCCAACCAACTAAACTGTGGGGCTTGATGCAATGTTAGAAATAACTGACATATTCATCATGTGGCTTTACAGAAGAAAGAAGTAAGACATTTACAGAGGTACAATAAACTAAAGACTAAAGGTTAAAACTTCCAACTTTCATGCACTAGTCTAGTTTAAATTTCCATAGTAGGAAAATTCATTTCATTAGATTGCATTTTCCAATGGTGTCTGATTAAGTATTTTTGGTTTTGATTTTAAATAACACCATGTTTTTAGAACAATGTGACCACCTTTATGTCATATCCTCTAATTCAAGCATGAGGAATTTTTTAGAAAGTTCCCACCCCACCAGGGTTCTTTATCATCCTATCAGTGAGAATTGGGCCACAAGGAAGACAGTAAACTATAACAAACCTTTCTGCTCTTCCCTGAACATGGCTACAAGGGTTTCAAGTCTGTTACAGATATACAGGGTTTTGTGGTTTTTAGGGAGCTTAAATTTCACTGACTTTGTGCTCACTTTTATAAAGGTAGAGGACAAAGGTCTGATCTACTGTCCCTTCATCATTAAAGTATCATGCTTATTTGTGGCATAAGAACTGGGTTCACTTTAGAGGAGTGTCGATATGGAGCTCCAAAAATACCACTGACAATCCATCTGTTTTCACTGCACATCTATGAGAATAGCTTTTCAGAGTACCGACAGTCCCAAAGCCAGAAAGGACACAGAAAAACGTATTCCTCATAAATTATTGCTCACAGTGTAAAATGGAACAGCCATCCCGGAAGTTTGGCTGTGTCCAAGAAAAATCAAATATGCATTTAAAACTCATGACCCAGCGATCACGCTTCTGGATTTTTATGCCACGTATAAAAATTTATGTTCAACCAAAAGCTTATAGATAATGTTCATAATGGTTTAGTCAGAGACCCGAACTGAAATAGTTTATTCCCAAATGTTCTTCATGAGAGAAGGATGAGCGAGCACACCTTCGTAATCCTTACTATAAAATGCTATTCGATTGTAAAGGAGAACAAACTGCTGATACACATGAATGGACCTCGGGTTTTTGAAATAGAAGAGCAAATCCAAATCAAAATATTTTCCATCATATTTTTCTTTAACTGATAAAAATAAGCAACGGAGGAAAGATGAGTGGCCCCTAGACTTTGAAGAAGGCAGGCAGAAGCTACAAGAGTCCCACGATGGTGCTTCTTCATTTTGACAGAATAGTTCTGCCTGTGTGCTAAATGCTTTGTATAAAGCTATCAACGGACAGCAGGTTTATCAGAGCAGCTCCTAACTGGAATGAAGTGAAATTCTAAGCCATTAGAATTATTACCCCATTACTATCACCGAGTATCTCTGATGGAGCACCACCATATCCACCGAACTTACTATAAGGATTTTAAATACTCCCTTATAACACTAAGTGAGATATATTTCAAAGTTATCTAGAAAACTCTACAAGGTTGATGCTTCCCATTCAGCCATAGCATCCAGGCCAGTCTTATGGCTGCTAGATACCAGAAGCCTTTGTAAGGTCAAAATGCCTTTATATGTATACCCCATAAGCTAAATCACTGAAATATCAACTTTTCCATTGTTATTTCTAAATCAACACTAGACTTTACCGCAAATCCAGTCCAGTCTAAAGTAGGTGATAATACTGACCTTCTTATATTAAATTATCTTACTTTGAAAGTATTGCATATTTTGTATCTGATAACATAAATATCAAGGAAACATTGAATCTATCACATCTCTAGGAAGGAAACCATATGCTATGTAGAGTAAACATATCACCTTGATTAATTTTGTTGCACCTAGTAAAATCAAGTTTGTTTTCATGTTCTTTGAAGATGTACCCCAAGCTATTGATACTCTCGTGAGTGTAGCAGTCAAAACACAGTTGGTATGTGATCTAATAAAAGGAATAATGACTTCAGAAATCATTTCAAAGCTATGTAAGTAGCAGTATGTCCTTTCAAATCCCCTCCAATTCTTAGTTTCCTTGTTTGTGAAATGGTATTACTGATTATATATATATGTATGTATATATATACACACACTATATATATATATATATATATATATATATATATATAATTGCCAATATTTAAATGAAATACATACACATTCCATTGTTTTTGGAATGTGGTGCTTCTGCCTTTGTTAAATACAGAAAGCAAAAGTCACCAACAGGTTTCCAGAGTCTTTTAAAAACACTTCCATATTTTTGAGAAGATCTCTCGAAAAGCTAAAGGGATGATGTGTTAGAAGCAGGTGAAGGTGGAAAGTGAGGGACAAATTAGGATGATGTTTGTCATTGAGAGGAAGTACTAAAGCTAAAGGCACAGAAAATATGACAATTAGTTCTGATATGTATAGGGCAGTCGGGACGGCATCTCTGAGGAAGAGTCAACATCTGAGGCCGGATGAGGTACGTGCAGGCGTATTACAGGTCACTGGTGACCCTGAGATAAGGACTGTAAGTGGGAAGGATAATAGGTGACAACATCTGCAGATAGACTGGCTCTCTGATGCTAAGGAAGGACAACTAACCGAAGGCTTGGACAAATGCATACATAGTAGTTCTATTGCAGAAATCTAGGAGAGCAATTGCTTTTGAAAGATTAGCTACATTTAAAAAATACACATAATCTAGATTTTAAAATATGGAAATGACTTTAACAGTTATTTTTCCAAAGAAGATGTACAGTGGGCCAGCTGCTATTAGAAATGGCCTGGCATCACTCTCTGACAGGGAAGTGTACTTAATTTGTAGGAGATAATTCGTCACTCACCTTAAGATGACTGTTATTATCAAGTTGGCAATTAACAAACATCTGTCATAGTAGAGAAAACAAGGGACTCTGTGAACAGTGTTGGCAGAAAGGTAAATTGGTATGGCCATCGAGAAAACCAGTATGAAAATTTCTCAAAAAAATTAAAAAGGAAATTCTAACTGATCCTCTATCTACTCCTGAAATATATCTGAAAGAAATAAGAATCGGTATCTCGGCTGAGGAGACAGCTCCGTAAGTAAGATGCCTGGCATATAACCACGAAGACCTAAGTTTGGTCCCCCCAGCAGCCATAAAAACTGAACACAGCAGCTGGTATTTGTTCCCCCGGTTCTGGTGAGTAGAGATAGGCAGAACTTGGGGCACACCAGCCTGGAGGCTAGTCAAACTGTACTTGAGATTCAGTGAGAGAAACACCTCAAAAGATAAGCTGGGAAAGATTAGGGAAAGATATCCCAACATCAGTCACAAAACCACATAGGTGAGCACACCAGTGCACACTTGATAGCAAACACCACACACATTCACATATGCAAACAACTTTTAAAGATCAACATCTCAAAAAAACCTCTTCCAGGCCCCATCAAGGAAAACTGCAAATTAGAAACTGAGAACTTATGTTAGACGTAGGAACCCAAAAATGTGAGCCTGTCCCACCTTGTCTGAAGGTCAGAGAGTTTGAGCTTAGTTTTGCTCTCTCAAAGTTGTTGACAACAGGTGTGGCTACAAAACAAGACATCCTGACCTGTGGTTTCTTGGTATTTGGGACGTTACGATGGTCCATAGAGGTAGATCTGCTACACCCTGACCAAAGGTCAGAGAATTCAAGTATACTTCTGGTCCTTCTTTTGAGGTAGGATATTTGACTTAGGGAGTGGTTGCTTTCAGGAGACTTGGTCTAGGGTGGCTTCACCACCCCACATATTCAAATGCTTTCCTCAGGAGTTAATGGCTTGATGTCTCAAATATTGAAGCAAGTAACTCTTCTGGTTATCCTTTGTGTCATGTTAAAGCAGTCTTTTGCCTTCTTCCCCCTTCCCACTTTTATTGGGGTTTAAAATTGCATGAGAAGTTAGATGTAGGCAAACTCAGAGCTCAGAACTGCATCTCAGCATTCAGGATCAGCTGAGTTGCTCTCCCAGTTCTATCCTGTCTCTGTGTTATTTTGTTTTTTTATTTTTAATCTCTGTTCCTCCTACCTAAAGTTTATAATCCTCATGCCCCTACCCTGGAACATATGATGCTGCCATGGCAAGGACTGCAGCAGTAGTCATCCCAAAAACGTGGCTCCCCACAGTCAGAAACCATGAGGATGTTGATGAGCCTTGTGGTTCAGGCACAAATCGACAGCTCCCCGTCACTGTTGTCATGTATGCAATTACTTGCCTAAGAGTTAACACAACTTTGTCTGTAATGTTCTCATTTCTGTTATAGTTCAGAGACCGCTTCCATGTGGCTCCTACAGACTGACACAGGACCTGACAATGAACTGACTGACTCATCAATTCTACCAGAAACAATGTAATCTGGCCATGCATTTGGCATCACAGACAGTTCCTGCCCATCACTTTTAAGTTGGTTGGACTTTGTGTAATTTGATGCTCGGCAGTCGAGATGTTAAAAGACTTTGAGAGCTTAGGTTTGCATGCACACACTCTCTGAGCAAATGTCACTGTGTCCAGGTCTGGATTTATTGAGCCTGGAGCTTACTTAGGGAATTTGTTATCCAGGCAAGGAACTGCTTCTATGTTTTTCTGTCTGTGGGGCGCTATGGTCAGTCTATCAATGTTTAAGTTACTTGGATGAGAAAACACCCAGAGTGGTCCCAAGAAGACTTACACATCCCATTTCAACCCCCTGAGACAGTTGAACAATCATTTTTCTATTCCAACCATGGTGCATTCTTATTCACAATGACATTAGGGAAAAATAATTATCCTCTCTTGCATTTTACAAAAGAGTTTAAGATGACAAAATAGTTTACTCAAAATAGCAGTTGAGAGGTCTGTTATAATTCTATTGTTGCTCTCAGAGCAGATGCCACGCCACACGCAAAATGCCAAGACCACAGAGAAAGTATTTTTAGCGCAGTAAAAATATGTGACATTTAAGAAAGAAATGGTAGTGCCTTGATTCATTTGTTAATTAAGCCCTTCAACATTTTCTATACACAGTTGTTGGAAGGTTACAGGATGTAAGGAGGATACAGTTTTTGCCCCCGTAGGATGCATATTTTTAGATGATTATGATAAACTGTTCCTCACAATTCATAATATGTGGGAGGAAGAAAGAAAAAGGCAGATGATAAATCAAATGTATTCTTGGGATCATTAGGGAGAGCCTCTGACATTGTCTTTAAAGCAACGGGATGATTGTGTGGGCAAGGTAGAGAAAAGAATTCCTTAAACGAACAAACGGATTTGCATGACCAAAGGTTCAAAATGGAGAGAAGCACTGTAAGGACTTTGGTGAACCTCAGAAGAGTTTAGACAAGGGCTTGCAGGAGATGAAGGGCAGAAGTTGTGTTAACGACCTGTAAAGTTCATTTAGGATATTTAAGATGAAACATAGAAGGACAGACAATAGCTTCAGTGCTTAAACCCAGAACAACTAAGGCAAATACTTGAAAATTTAGAAAGACTTGGAAAATCTCTTCATATTTAGATGTCTCTGAGCAGTAAGATTAGCATATGTACCCAGCACTCTGTGAGACAGGACCTCAGAAAATTTTAAGTGACAGATGCCATCATTTCTGTGTTTTAAGTTTCTTTGTAACCTCTAAAATGGAAGCAAAACTGACTTTGGAACAGATTTCCCATTGCTCTATTAAAAATTATGTTACAAGGAGAGTGGGAATTTTTGGATACATACAGATAAAAGCATCCACTCACATCCATAGGAAGAGCAGGGTGTAAGGTATTAAGCCAAAGACAGCACACACAGAGTGGCTAGTTGCTCAGTTTAGTAATGAAAATGGAGTGTGCAGTTAGGAATTAAAAGGCCCAAAGAATTTATTTTCCAACAGACAAGTTTCTTTCCTAAGACTTTTAATATTAACTTTTTATATCATGATTTTAGGGAGTCCATGTATGCACCTTTGCCTATCAACTGCCCATGCACAATGGTTAAGGAAACCCTGAAATCTGGGGTCAGGGAGGCATAAAGACCTGATGATCACCCCTCCATTTTAGGATCTCCTATTAGTTACTTTCTTCATTACGTCTACAGAGTACCTGACCAAGACAACTTAACAGAAAAGGTTTATTTTGACTTGTAGTTCCCGGGGCTGTCCATCCGCTGAGACAAGGATGATGACATCATGCCGATGATGGAGAAACAGGGAGTGGTGACTGTTGAGCTGACGGCTCCCTTAATTCATCTGGGGACTCCAGCCCAAGAAATGGTGTGTTCACAGGTAAGGTGAGTCTTCCCACCTCAGCCAAGGTAATCTAGACAATCCTTCAGAGAGAAGGCAACAGCCGATTGCTTAGGCGCTTCTAGATCCCATCAACTTGATGCAGCCGACCTTAGGCAGAGCTGGAGAAGTCCTACACGTGAAGTCAGTTAAGAGGGATAATCTGGAAGTTGGCAGATGTACTTACACTGAATAATTACATTCTTATGTCCTTTCAGAACAACAACAACCCTGGTCAGTGGAGGTTTTGTCACTGGGGCTAGCAGCATGGCTACCTGAGATGCCCATGGCTTTATGCGCAGTCTGTAACTATGTTCCGTTTTAAAAAGGTAATAACATAAACTCAAGGAGATTGTCCAATGATGCCCATTAAATCACAAGTATTATTTAAACATGGAACAAGAGGCAGGAAAGTCAGAGAAAATGACAATAGAAGTAGCTGTGGAGTCCTAGACTATGGGAAGGTTCCACAGCCATTGCTGTTTTTGAAAATGAACAGAAAGAGTCTGGGTAAGAAGTGCAGGTAGTTTCCCAAAGCCCGAACAGGCAAGGGAGTGAACTCCCTGCTAGAGTTCCCAGGAGGAACAGCAAGAACACTTAATTTCAAACCCTGTTTTGAAGGCCAGATCATCATAATAGAAACATTTTTGGTCTTGTTTGAAGTCACTAGGGTTTTTTTTTTTTTAATTTTTCAGAATAGCAGTTTTAAATGAATACTATTTAAGCACATTAAATGAATACTGCTTAAACACAGGAGTGTCCTAATGGTCAACAATATGGGAAGAGAGTCAAATATGCACTAAAGGGACTCAGGGGATAGATGCATCTGAGATTACAATTTTTTTCCTTCTGGGAACCAGAGCCCTTGTCTTAGATTCCATAGCATAGGAAGATAAATGACATGCATTGTGTAGTAAAGACCAGACCTTGCTTCAGTCTTAGGTCCAGAAGGAAGCAAAGACATAACGTGAACACAGACTCCAAGACATGATCACAGGCTCGTGAAAGTTCCTTGTGAAATTCTTAATAGAGTTGTGTTAATCATGGTGAAGTCTTTGTAGTGCCATTAAACATTAAGCAAGCTTGGTAAAGAGAGTCCAGCTGTGTTAGTTATTTTCCCCAGGAGCAGAATGCTCAGTTGGGGATGGGTCTTCAGAGATAACAAGTCAAACAAAGCACTGATATCACAAGTACACCATGAGGATGGAGAAAGGACTTAGGGGAATTCTGGGAAATTTTTATTAGTCTTCCAGGAAGAGTTGAGGTGAGCATGATGGTATTCATATGGGAGTAGGCCTATTACAATAATTTGGGTTATAATAATAAATACAAGATCCCCTACTGGTTGTAAGAACTAAGAACATTAAAGAACGAATTAACAAACCTTATCTGAATTTAAAAAGCACATTGGATTAAAAAGAGTACCAAATAGAAGAAGAAGCTATTATGTGAAACAGGTAAAGAAATCAACCCAAACAAGGCAGCTACAATAAAACAACAATTAGAAAATAGATAAGATTTAATTCCCAAGTGTACCAAGTGGTAGCCGCTAGAATATGCAGAAGCATATCTATGTAGACAGCTATATATCACACTTGGTATGTGACAGACAAGGGATTAGTACACATGGAGAATTTAAAGTAAAAGGACAAAAGAAGATCAAAGACAGTAAGGATGAGTTCAGTGAATGAGAAGGAAGGGCTTCTGCAGGGACTCAAGAGACTGATGTTTGTTTTGAATGGACTTCATCCTATTCATCACAGGCAGTGTTTATCACAGAAGGAGTGTTCCTGAGCCAATATTAGAGTAGCACCATGATTCACTCGAAGAACTGAAGGTTGGTGGCCACTCCTGACTTCATGAGCCATAGCTGCTTCATCTTCCTTTATGAGCACCACCATGTTGCTCAGGCAAACTCATTGCTCTCTAAAAGACAAAATGTTATTTCTGGCAGAAATGACCAAAAGATAAACAAAAATTACAACTCATGGGATAACCAAAGCAGACTGGCCACTCAATCCAACCACAACATTGAATGGTATCTGAGATGTCAACACAGACTGAGAGAATTAGAGACAGTTCAAAGTCAAGGACACAGATGGAGAGAACAGCTCAACTTTCAAACTTTCAGGATTTTAAACTAAAAAGAAAAAGGTGAGGAGTACAGTGGGCAGGCACATAGGGTGAGTTGGAACTGTATTGTGTTATACTTCAGCCGGGTCACTCCTATTTAAAAAGCAACATATTGCAGCACCTCCTTTGTGATATATCATCTTCCTGAATTTCCAGCATTCTAAATTTGTGTCTATCCTAATGTATTTCCATACCAGAAGTTCTTTCTCAGCAAACCATTTAGAGAGATGGAGGTGTGTGTGTGTGAGTGTGTGTGTGTATGTGTGTATATCTGTTTGTGTGTATCTACATCTCTGTGTCTCTGTGTTTCTGCATGTGTGAGATAGAGCAAGAGAGAGATGGATGAAGGTAAGAAGAGAGGTAGAGGAAACACAGAAGTAAGTATATGGAAGAAACCTTTAACACTTTCACGATATTTTTGTTATTCTTTGAAAATTTTGTACATTAATACAATATTCTGATTATATCTATCCATCTTTCTTCAATTCTAACCTCAACTCATATCCCTCCCAACATCATGTCCTCTGTTTTGCTTTTTGTTTTTGTTATTGAGAGACCCCTGAGTCCATCTGGAACTGTCCATCTGCCCTTGGGTGTGGGGTGTGGGGCTGTCCACGGAGATATGGGTCATCACCATCATCTATGTCCCCAGAGGAGATTGACTCACCCTCCCTCAGCAAACATCTATTGTCAACAGTTCTTTGTCAAGGGTGGGACCTTGGGAGTCCCTCCCACTTCTATGTTGGGATGTTGATTGGTGTGACTTTGTGCAGGTCTTGGGCAGTTAGCTACAGGTACTGCAAGTTGATGTATGCAGAAGCTACGTTGCATTCAGAAGTCAGCATCTCACATCTCCTCTCCTTCTTTTCCAGCTCCCCAATCCTCTCTGCTCCCTCTTCTGTGGTGTTCCCTAAGAAATCCTTGACATTGTAAGGTTTGTAAAAAGTAACATGCTTAGAGGCTTGAGGTTAAAACTGTACTGTAAAAAAAAAATAGTTACAAATACTGGGAACTTAAAAGTTAACTTAAATGTGACAGTGTGAACCCAATGCCAGTATAAGAGGTAGTTATGGACAGCCAAGGGTTGTCCAAGATGTACTAAGTTTATATTATTGTATTATTTAGGCCAAAAGTTCAGAGTCCACTTGGAACCAACTTTTAACAGGTACAGAAAGGCAAAATGACAAATTATTCTTTTTACAGACTAAGAAGAATATGTACTCTGTAAAGAGATAAGGGCACTAGAACTAGGTCTCATGTAAGTAATTAGTTGGTGAATTCCTTTGAACCACTAAAAGAGATCTGATCTAATATCTAAATCTGTTATGATGAATGAAGAACCAGATAAACTAAAGAAAATATTTCACTATGGCACAAATATTGCTGGGACACTGAAAATGATATGACAGCACTCATGGTGTTCCCGTGCTATGGCATCCACTAGACTACTGAAGGCCTGCTTCTGCACGGAGGACAAGTATGAGCAAAGCCATGCCTTTGAATTTGTGAACCAAGAATTGCGTTTCACACCAAGACCTAAAATGTTTTGCATCACAGGAAAGGTTACTATGTTTCAAAAGGCAAATTTTGGATATGTTCGACTTCATGCAAATCTGTGGAAGGAAATTAATTTTGAGATTTTTTTTTTTGTCTGATGTTGTGGGTTGAAACAGGTTCTACCAAAACACATGCTGAGGTTCTAGTTTCCAGCACTTGAGGAAGTGAACGTCAGGTACTAATGTCTAGCACCTCAGGTAGTGTTTGTAGACAGAATTATCAAAGATGATTAAAATTGAGGTCACTGTGGTAGACCTTTATCCAGTATGGCCTATGTAGGAAACATAGATTAGCACACAAATGGCTAAAGTGGAAGGGCACATGAGAATGCAGGGAGACGATGTGAACTTGTGGGCCACAGAGAGGACTGGGAAGAGTCAGCTTTGCTGATGCCTTGATCTTGGATTTCTAATAGGCATAAAGTGGGAAAAATGTTTCTTTTGTGGGACTTCTTAAACTTTACCACTCATGACCCCCCTTTTTTTTCTAAAATTTTCTATGAATGCCAGGTATATAATGTATGAAATATATAAACCAAACATTTATCAAATACAGTAAATTCACTTAAAAACAACTTTTTGGTATACATATGAATTTTACAATTTTTCAAAGATGAACTCAATCCTAGTATGGCTGAGATATATAGTACTTTTTAACTTTTTATATAAGGAATAAAATAATAGCTGAATATTTGATACTATAGGACACAGGGCATTGATATTTTGATTCTGTAATCATCAATGCTAAAAATGACACCTCATATAGATATGCATTACAATATGGCAAAAGTATGTTTAGGGTAATTAAAAAATTTCTGAAAACTCCATATTAATCCTATGTTAAAGTTCATTTGGTGACTTTTTCTGGAATTCAAGTCAACTCAACAGTAGTTATTAGAACAAAACAGAATCATACAATGCATTCCAAAGATATATATAATTTAATACTTACCTGCCAAGTAATGATGGTAGGGAAGTACCAAATATCTCTCTTCTGTAGTTAAACCATTTTGTTTAGAAGATGAAGTTTAATTCACCTAGTTTAATGTACTGGGTTAAGGAAGTCTAGCAAACTCGTACAGCTAGTATCCATCACCTTAGTGTTCATGGTGACTTGTGGCCACTTGTCCATCCCCACCAGCTAATGTTGGACCACACACATCTTTCATGATTCAATGTCATGAATCAAGAGAAGCTGCAATCTCAATGTTTTAATTAGAAATTTTTCCAGATACCAAGAAAAATAAAGTCTGAATTCTAGTTCCTTTTCAGTCTTCAAAAGGTGGTGATTATAATAAAATTTGAAAGTCTTAGAAATAATATCAGACCCATTTTATTTAACTGTTTGCAAGAAATAAAGGTGATCCCCTCTTAGTTAACATTTGTTTCTTAATACTCACCCACCTCAGTTTTCCTTTTTTTTTAATTTTAATTTTTAAAGAACCTTTTATTTAGAACCAGCATTGCCAGGGGTGTTGCTTGCAGAGTCATTTTAAACTGATGGCTAGAGAAATAATACTTCATTATAAGCTAATTATTTCCTGAGGAAGGGCTACATCTTTCCCATTTCTTTATTAAACACCTCACATGTACCATGACATTCTCTTGCTGAAAAGGCATACTGAGTAAGACATGGCTTTATCAGGAAACTTCAGTTCCAGTGGAGAAGAAGCACAGCTAAAGCACAGCTATCGTCCGTGCTCTAGGCACCCATCAGTTTACTAGGTTAAAGCACGGATTGTCAATTTTCCCCCTATAAAAGCCAAAACAGTAAATATTTTAGATGGTGATGCCTAAATTATACACAAATACTCAAATTTAAATATCATGACTCCTAACATCTGGCATCAAATTGTGGGACAGCTATAGACAATATGCAAATGTGTGTTGTTCTAATAAACTTGACTATGGATGCCAAGATTGGAATTTCATCTACTTCCCATGCTTTGAAATCATCTTGCTTGATTTTCACTTTTTTATATTATAAAAGTCACTCTTTGCTGGGCATCAAAAGTCTTCTGCAGAATGAGCAGCTAAACTGAACACCGAGAATAAATAAAACCATTTCAAGCAAGATCTTGTACTAAATCGATGAGCCTATTCTTCTAGGTGATGCTCACCAAGGAGTAACAGCAACAATATAGCTTGCTGCCTGTGAAGCTGTCTAACTGAATAAAAGCAGCCGAGGAGAAACATGAGGGGCAGAACACCCTGTATCTTTCAAATCATATGATGGGGGACTGCCCCACATTGGGCATCATTTGTTGGTTAGCCACACGACATTGGGCTGCCATTTATTGGGTATCTCAACAGGATAGAGGCGTTGGATTTAGAAATATAGTAAAGAATATAAAGATGTGAATGAAATAATAAGACAGAGAAACATATAGGATAGTATTGGGAGGGAATTCCAGTGAGTACTGAAAGTTTGCCATGTTTAATTTCCAACTGCTTAAAATACCCCTGACCCCAAAAAGTAGGAGTAAGACAAAAAAATACTGCCTTAACATAATACAAGAAAATGAACGTACCAATTGAAGGTCTCAGGCTACAGTCTTGGTTAAACATTCTATTGCTAGAACAAAACAAGTTACCAAGTCTGCTCACACCCTAGACCAAAGCATTTTGTAGGCAAACCACTCCCTGGGTGGAATCCAAAGTTATCTCCATAAAGGGAGCTGGAATTTAGTTGGATCCTTAGATTTTTGTTTGAGGTAGAAACAGATCTACTTCTCTATTCCTGGAATTCAAGGTCTGGCTATTAGCCACACCTGTTGACAATAACCTTGAGAGAACTCTCTGAGCAACTGCTAGGTGGGACCTTTGTTTTGAGGTGGAAGCACAATAACCTTGAAGGAACTAGAGGAAAGTTCTAATTCTCTGACCTCTGGTCAATGTGGAAACATTTTCGGGCCGCCACATCATACAACATACACAAACACCCTTCCTTACTAGAAGGACTGGGTTCTCTCTGCACAAAAGCTGTTTGTCATTATCATTGCATCATTCACTTATGGGGCTATAAAAGCATTATATGATTCCCTTATTTTTTTTTTTGTGCTTTAGCAAATACATTCTATCAATGGGTTAACTTAACAATGATTTGGGAATTGGTTTTTGCTGCTTTTTAGCTGCACAGGCAGCTTTATTTTCCATTTGATTCTGCTAAATACACATAATAGGTGTCACCAAATCTATCATGATCATTTCTTATAGCAAACATCGTCTCATCGTGCACATAAAAAATAAAAGTCTCAAATTTAGAAGAATAAGGTAAAAGCATATCTAACAGTGTCTTAGTTAGGGTTTCTGTTGCTTTGAAGAGATACTATGACCACGGGAAATCTTATAAAGGAAAGCATTTAATTAGGACTGGCTTATGGTTCAGATATTTAGTGCATTACCACTATGGCAGAAAGCACAGTGACCTGCAGGCAGACATGGAGCTGGAGAGGTAGCTGAGAGTTCTCCAACTGGATTTTTAGGCAGCAGGAAATGACAGCCACACTAGTTATGGCTTGGGCATCTGAGATCTCAAACCCCAACCTCTAGTGACACACCTCCTACAACAAACTCACACCTCCTCAAAGACCATACTTTCTAATAGTGTCACTTCCTCTGGGCCTATGGGGGCCATTTTATCCAAACCACCACAAACAGTAAACATTATTGCCTAAGAAATACTTTATGTGCCCATATTCTGATCTGAGAAAAATTATTGAGTGTGATGCCACTTGTTTGAAAATATGATACTTTTCATCATTTGGCTTCTACCAAAGTGTGTGTATTTACATTATTTTTTGAAAGGAAACTACAGGAATTTTAGTTTTATTTTGTTTTACCTAATATGGGTAATAAAAGAGACCAATGGTACTTAATTTTAATTAGTCTGAAATTTGTTTAGATGCAATAATAATGCAGCAAGTTAAAAAGCATGTATTCAGTGCTGGGTTTAGTATTTCAGTGAAGGGTCTTATTGATAACCTTTGCCAATGCTCTATGCCTACAGTTCTAAGACAATCGTGGCCACTACGGCGGGAAGTGCTATTGGGGTTGAATCCTCAAAGGTTAGCAAACAAATGAAAAAAGCAACCCTTCTGTGCATTTAGGAAATAACCCATAGCCTGGAAGAAAGGATCAAGTTCCTAAGGAGTAGCTACTAAAACAAAATGAAGCAAAGGCTAAGCTAGCATGCTCATTCATGCAGCTTTCCCCAATATGGATCTTTCTGGCAAGATAAATTCCTGCTGGACTATTTGATATTTCAACCAGTAAGTTCTAATATAGTATCAGACCTAAGAAAATTAGAAAAATTAGATTGGGAGGGGCTATGTCTCACTGTGTCTTCCTACATAAGAAGGAAGAAACAATTAGAATAAATTGTTCTGAATAATGGAAATGATTTGTTGAGCTTGCTGTATAACCGAAAAATGCAAAGGGAAAATAATCTGGTAGTAAAAGGTTGAACACAAGGAAGATCATAAAACTGTAACAACGAGTCTCTCTACCAGCACATTTTCCAAGTGAACATCTATTTAATAGCCATTGCTTCCAACATCATTAACCAATGGGTAGAGATTTAACAGAAAAGTTTTGACCACAGTTATTAAATTCTACAACACGATTTTCACATTAGATGCCATCCAACTGACCACAAAACAACTTAGAAGACACAATCTAGTTTGTGTCTAATTCTCAAAATCAAGAGTTCATTTTCTACTATAAAACTCCCTGACTACAGTGACTTTCTATCCTGTTCTCATTGTCTGTTTTCCTTCTGGATCCCACTCCTCCCCTCCCCTCCTGCTAGTTCTAATTCTAAATTACTCTGGTCTCCTGGCATTGTTCTGACATTTGCCTGGCAGAACATAAAACAACAAACATGTTCAATTTGAGTGGTTTCCTGCAATGCTATTCTATCAAACTGGCAATTTCCAAAAGGATTTAGAATTGAGCATACAGTTCCTCATACACAAGGTGACCTGACAGTGATTGCCAAAGCAGGCTATACTTCTAATAGCTTTACTCTCTGCACGTATGAAAGCATCCCTTCCTCTCAGGTTACTTTATGTGCCTATCTGCATACTTTAGATACCTTCTAGGGGCCACAGAACACTGCATTCAGCACTCTGAAACTCTAAGTGTGGGACACTTTGGTATGTACGGCGACACGGAGAAAGAGCATTTTTCTCCGGCAGACATATAAAGTAATGAAAGGTTAAACAAGATGTGTAAATTGCAGCTGATGGATTGGTGGCCTCACATAGGGATCAGATGCAGAATTCATTAAAGCGGGCTGCGTTCATTTCTTGTATAGCTATTTCTTGCTTCACTACCCACGTATGCCATTTCCAAGATGGTGGCAGCTATAGAAATTTTATGATTTGATTGTGGTTTGGCTTGAATTCAAATTATAGGGTCTGAAATTGATCAAATTAGACATCGAATGCCCCAGGCAGGAACAGTATGTGCCAATGTCAATGGTGGCAAGATGTACTGAAGCACTAAGTTAACGCAGACGGCCGTAAACTCGCAGGGCTTCTGGTACTCACTTCAGGGCCACAGAACAGGAAAGACTGTAATGGGCTTGTGTGTCCTGGTTGTGTCATTGTGATTCTCAGAAGGCTAAGATCCTTCAATGCAGCAGCATGGGCTTCTTGTGATTAATTCCATGCAGACAGCAACCAGACCCTTCATGTTCCTTTGTCTGCAATAGTGCCCTTTCCACTGGGCCATCTTGATTCTCCTTCAGTGATTGCATTCATTCTTCTATTTCATGTCACACTTTGCCACTGGGTTAAAAGATGTTTCTTTCTCTCTCTCTCTCTCTCTCTCTCTCTCTCTTTCTTTCTTTCTTTCTTTCTTTTTGCTCTAAACTAAGAGAAATGAGTTTATGGATCCTGACTCAGATGTTATTTGAATAAACAAGCCTTCACTATTTTTTCCTTTTGATACAATGATACAAGCCTTTCTTGCTTTACTTCCCTTGCACATGCTGTCTCATATCCTGAAATCTAGCAAGCAGAAATGACTTCCAAAACAACCTTTGGGCTTCATGCAGCGTGACAACATGGCCTGTTGGCAAAACAAGCTGGCATCAGTCAGTGTCCTCAGTAATGCACCGTAAACAGCTGTAAACCCTGAGCTCTGGAAGGGTTCCCCTCAGTCTGTCCTCGCCTAAACTGCTGAGCCCCGCTGGCTATTAGAGCAAGGAAAAAGTTACCCCCTTTCCCAGTCATGATCCTTAAGATACTGATCTGTAGTCTGCTTCTCCTGCCTGATTCTAAAGCACATCGTTTCTCCAGAATGAGGATGAGCAAGCAGGGATGGTGTAGGAGGAAGTTACAGACTAGGATTCGGTTGCCTGGCAATTCTGTCTGCTTGACAACTCACGGCATGCCCTTGAACGAGTCATTCTGCCTCTGGAGACTTCAGTTTATTTGACCATTCACTGAAGAAACTATAGTCATGCCTTAGTAACAGAAACAGTCATTGAAATCTCATGCTGAAAGCATTTTAAAATTTGAGTTACTACTATAAGAATTATTGAAATGATCAAGTAGGATGTCTGTAAATCTATTTCTCTTATACGGATAACTTTTCCCCTGACTTCTTGATACTTTTATAGCCATCGCTTTACTATATGCATGTGAACCAAATGATTACTTTGGGGATTTGGTACTTTTTGTTGTACTTTGGTGTGAGTTAGATCTCAAATATCTGTGGGAATTATCAAGAATAATTCTCAGCCTCATTTTTTTTAATGTGAAACTGTAGAAGAGACTGATTTGGTGATCTTCATTATCTCTTCCTGTTTGTTACGCTGTGAATAAGTTCTCACCCTAGCCTGGCAATTTTGGGAAAGTCAAAAAAAGTAAATGTAGAAGCAGTCACAACTACATTCTGCCCTTTGCATGGCTGCAGGCTTACCTTAAACCTGGAAACTCTAAGAGTTAGGTAGCAGGGGAATGAGTTAGTTATTGCAGATTTGAATTTTCATTAAGGTATACCTATTTTTTTAAATCAATTTCCATGTGAGAGATCATGTGTATTTTAGATGACTTTAGCTGTTTAGTTTGGGTGGGTTTTTTTCTAGTTAAAGAAGAGGTAAGATTATAACATCATTTAACAATAACACACTATTTCATATAACATTCCGTGTGCTGCTCCAAGTCCTTCACTTAGTTGTAAAAATATGAGAAGTATTTCTTAATGTAATATCTTTATTGATCCTTTGGGAATTTCACATCATGCACCCTAGCTCTGCTCACCTCCCTGTCCTCCATATCCTCCCCTCACCCATTCAGCATCCCCACAAAAGAAAACAAACCAAAATAAAACAAAGCAAGCAAACAAAAACAAGAACAAACCAAACCAAAAAAAACCAACCTCTTTGTTTCTCCTTCTTTCCCACCTCTCCAACACATCCCCCATCATCCGGGTGACATTGGGATCAGTGTCACATAGAATACCCTTTTGTCCAATCAGCTTTTCTAGCAAATAATATTCATTGCAATGAGTCACTGGTCTGCTTCAAGGCCTCTGGTTTCTGGGATACCATAATCATTGGATCCTCACCAAATCTCCTCTGGGATATCCTGGAGCCACACCGAGTCATGGAGATACTGCTAGTATTGTTCCGCAGGACCAGTCCCTTCATGAGCTCCAGCAGGTAGATGCTGGGTAGGATGGGCCAACCCAAGGCCTGTAGGTCTGGGTGGTAGCTGAGTTGGTCATTCTGGGCCACGGGGCCACCTGCCTCAGGTGAAGGAATGGAGCCAGGTTCCCTATGCCCATGCCATCAAGGTCAGCTCTCCCTCACCCATGGAGAGAGGCAGGGCCATTTCTTATAAGGCAGAGGTTAGCTCTCCATTGAAGTTGGAGGTCAGTGTCTAACAAGAGGCAGCATCAGGTTTCCGTGGGCCACCGAAGGTCAGGGCCTGCTCAGTATGGCCCTCTAATTTTGTCATGCATGGTTCCTATGGCTCCCTGAGGTGAATTGTAATGTGGGCTACAGACATTCACACAGACCCCGGCTGCAGCTGGACCATGGACTTAGACATGGTGATTGGCAGCAACTTGGGCCTGGATGACATGCTGGCCACTCAGATTGTGATGGTTCTGGTGGCAACATGGTGCCCGGACACCACCAAGGCCTCAGGTTGCTGCCCCAACCCCGGGGTTCTAAGTGACCTTTGGTCACAATACAGAATTTGTCTAGCCATGGAAGGACCACGGATGCATACATGGTCCTCGGTGGTAGCTGGGTCTGGATGTCACCATAGCATTGGGTAGCAGTGCAGGCCACTCAGATCTGCACGACCCTGACTGTGCCATGGCCCTCGGACACCAATGTGGACACAGGTGGCTGACCTGAGCCTGTCCATCCACGTGGCCCTCATTGGTAACAGGAGCCACATAAGTCCACCCAGATCCTGGTGGCTATAGAGCCACAGGACAGCAGCCTAGGCCTAGATGACACACACCATGGCCACCCAGATCCGTATGACTACAGATACAACATAACTCCCAGACTCCAACAAGACCACAGGTTGTGGCCTAGACCCGGGGCCTCCATCTGTGCCCAAGTGGTTACCTGGGCCACAGACTTCAACATGGATCCCAGCTGCTGCTGGACCATGGATCAGGCATGGCCCTAGCTTGGCCAGGCCAACATCCTGGCTCCAGGTGGAAGCAGAAAGGTATTTTTAAAAAAACAAAGGATGACTATTTCTTGGCCCAGTCCAGATGGTGGTCAAATAAAGTGAACTGTCACCCTTAGTACAGAAATCACACCTCACTAGAAGATAGGGGCCTGGGATCTGTAGTTTTATTGGGTCTCTAAGCCCGAGCTATTCCAGTTATATTTTTGGCTTCTGTTCTGTGCATCTTTAATTCATCCCAAAAATTTAATAAGAAAAACATGTTTCTATTACAACAATATTGGAATTGTTTTTCTTTTCATATGTTTATTTTCTCTGTTTCTGAGTTTAACTTTTGTAAAAAAAAATCACATTTTGTGTCTTTTTTTGCAAAAAAATCCCCCCAAAATAAAATACACATAGAGATAAACATGAACCCTAAAGTATAAAGTTGTCCATACTTCTAAATAAATTCATTTCAGAAAAGATTTAAAACAGAGCATTTGTGACTACAAATATTTTAAATGCTGTTTCAAATATCAATCTATATAAATATAGATATGCACACACATATGCACAGGCAAACACATTTCATGCATGTTGCTAGGTCTTGCTTTTAACTTCTCTAAGAAATAGGTCAAATTAATCACCACAGCAAATTGGGATTATAGTTGCCCTTTTCTCACAACTTTGCTTTTATCTAAGAAATTGAACATTTTAATATGACATTCTTGTTAATTCCTTGAACATCTCATGCAACATATGCTGATGTATTTGATGTATAGATTCGATGTAACTCCTGCCAGATCTGCCTCTATGTTTTCATTATACATTTTTTTAAAAAATGTTTTTCTATTTGTAAGAGGCTTGCTTAAAATTAAATCTGTGACGTGTGGCGTGAGAGGTCATGGCTATAATTTCAGAAGTCAAGAAGCTGAGGCAAAGGGATTGCCACAAGTTCAAGGTTGCAGAGTACAGTTAGAAAAAAAAAACCTTGTCTCAAAAGTTCCTTTCCAATATATATAAACTGAATGTATGTAGTTTTACGATTAAACCATAGATTGTTGTATCATAAAATTTGTAAGCAATATAGATGGTGCGAACCCATAAAGTAGATCAATAAAATGAACATTTATTGACATCTACACATTCTAAATGCCTAGACTAATTTGATAAGTGATATTTGTTCAGTGACTTCCTATAACTCAGACATTTGTCAATAGTGCCCTTAAACAGATTGTATAGCTTTGTATTTTATAGCTTATAGAGATTATTAGCCATGATCTCATAAAAGAACTAAAAATCATTAACATTCGAGAAACCATTTATTGTACAGGATTGTTTTGGTTATCCTGGGTTTTTTGCTTTTCCATATGAAGTTGAGTACTGTTCTTTTGAAGTGTGTGAAGAATTTTGCTGGAATTTTGATGGGCATTGCATTGAATCTGTAGATTGCTTTTGGTAAGATTGCCATTTTTACTATGTTAATTCTAAATAACCAAGAGCATGCGAGATCTTTCCACTTTCTGGTGTCTTCTTCAATTTCTTTCTTCAAAGATTTAAAGTTCTTGTCATACAAGTCTTCCACTTGTTTGGTTAGAGATTTTTTATGCTTTTTGGTGGCTATTTTGAAGGGTGATGCTTCTCTGATTTCTTTCTCGACCCATTTATCATCTCTTAAAAGAAGGGCTAATATTTTTTTGAGTTAATCTTGTATCCTTCTACATTACTGAAGGTGTTTATGAGTTGTAGAAGTTTTTTGGTAGAATTTTTGGGATCGCTTATGTAAACTATCATATCATCAGCAAATAGTGAGAGTTTGACTTCTTTTTTCTCTATTTGTATCCTCTTGATCTTCTTTTGTTGTCTTACTGCTCTAGCTAGAACCTCAATAACTATATTGAATAGATATGGAGAGAGTGGACAACCTTATCAAGACACCATTTAAATAATTATCATTACTATATGAGCTATTTGATCCAGAAATGCTGGGTGACTTTCTGATTCATGTATAATGTCACTGATTGAATAATCTTTATCAACTAATAGCGCCTTAAAATTTAGTTTTCTAGACTTCACTATTCTTTGGAAACAATAAAATATAAGGGCTTAGACATTTATAAGAAAGCACAAGGGGATGCAAAGTCAAAATATTGTGACATGATTGATTATAGGTGCAAGGGATGTACTTTCATAATAGAGTCATCCTCAATTGCAGAGCAAATTCCAGACCGGCCTGGGTGATATGAGTGTTGTGGAATATTCTTTTAACTATAAAATGAAGTGTTAAATTTGTTTATGCTGCATTTGTTTAATGATGTATGGATGTGTATTTAATTTTATAAAGACGTAATACATTTGTTTTACCTTACCAGCCTAAGGTATTGATTGGTCTCATGAAAAGCTGAATGGCCAATAGAAAGGCAGAGAAAGGATAGGTGGGGCTGGCAAGCAGAGAGAATAGATAGGAGGAAAAATTCTAGGCTCGAGAAAAGAAAAAAGAAGAAGAGAATGAGGAGAAAGAGAGAGACATGACTGGGGCAAGAAAGCAGGCAGCAGTCAGTCAACCAGTCATGAGAAGCTGTGAAAGATACACAGCAGGAAAGAAAAATAAAAAGCCCCAAGACAAAAGGTAGATGAAGAGAAACAGGTTAATTTAAGTTAGAAGAGCTAGCCAGAAAGGAGACTAAGCTAGGCTGAGTATTCATAACTAATAATAAGTCTCCATGTCATGGTTTGGGAGCTGGTTGATGGCCTAAATGAAAAAGCCTGGTACATATAAGAACCTAACTCCAGCCCCCTCTACACACTCAAAAAAGGCAGTATTGCTGTTACTGCAGTCCTACTGCAAATAGGTCAGAGTGCTCTAGCACCACTTATGTATATTATGAAGAGAGTGTAGGCAAAACCATTTACTCAGTACCTTCTATTTACTAAATACAATGCTGGATATTGCAGATGGGGAGAAGAAAAAGGGAATCTTAGGACTATGCAAAAAGTTTAAAGTAATCATACAGTCAGGAACTAAAACAGAGGCTAAAGTAGTGGCAGTGTGGGGGAAATAAAAGCAGCTATGTGTTGGGCTTCAGAGTACAAACTCTGGATTCAGCTGCATGGGTTTGAACCCCAGCTCTGTCATTTGTCAGCTGTGCTTCTGACTTTCATCTTTTGCATTAGTGAAACCGGGAACAATGATAACAGTGCACATCTCCTAGGCAGTAATGACGAAAAGATTAGTTATAGTTATAAGTTAGTCCTAAGCTTTCAAAAATGATGAGAAAGAAGGATACTGTTTTGAGTTACATGACTAATTTTTTTCTTTCTTCCTTTTTTTTTTTTTTTTGAGACAAGGTCTCTCTATGCAGCCCTGACTTGCTTGGAACTCATTATGTTGACCAGGCTTGTCTCAAACTCACAGAGATCCATCTGTCTATGCCTATCAAGTACTGGAATTAAAGGAGTGTTCTACCATGCCCGGCTAACACAACTAATTTTTAACTGTGAGAAGAAAGCAATGGTATTCATACTACACATTTACCTCATTTTGCTGGAGACAGACACATAAGAATTCTTCCATTTAACTCAGTGGTTCCACACACAGGTGAGATTTGTTCACAAAACTGCCCAGCGGGTATGATGCCATCCTCTGGCCTCCTCTGGCACTAGACATACACAAGATTGTATGCATATATGCAGACAAACACTCATACACATAAAATAAAAAAATAAGTAAATCTTATTTCTCTAAAAGAGAAATCTAAGTTGATCCAAATAAAGTATTAATTTGACCACATGATGTCTGGTAGACTGTTGTAAGGCACCTTACTTCCCTCTGGAACCCCACCTTTTAACATTCCTTGAACATATTAAACCCTCCACATTGTTTGACTCTTCTTCATTCAAAGCCTGGATTTTTGTGCTTCCCTTTGAATCTGAACTCGTTTATGCCACCTACAGCCAGGAGAGCATGCTGGAGGTCTCACTGGGCTGGGTCCAAAGTCCAGGCTTTATAAGAGGCACACTTTACATTTTCTGTCTCATTCTAAGAGAAGCCACAGGGAAAAAATTCTGACCACACACAACCTGTATCTTATGAGAGAACCCAAGCTAGTGATGCTAAGAATCCGCATGGAGAGAGAGAGAGGTGCTTACCTAGCCTCTGACTGGTCAAACCATTCCACCTTGGGAATGAAAATACAACAGAAAAAATCTTCAGGGGTGTCCAGATCCAGGCACCTTCTTACTGTAGAGTTCTGCTCATCAACCCTCCAGAATTGTGAGCTGATAATGAATTATTGTCTTAAGCGGTTCGTTTTGGGGTTGTTTCTCATGAGCTTCCCTCTTCTCCTGTCTCTTCTAAGTTACCTGAAGTTACTCAAGCAACTTCAGCTGTTTCTAATCAACGTTCCAGAAACCCGTTCCCCATAATTAGCAACTTCTTGCTCCAAACCTGAAAACCTGATGGGGTCATATAATTCCACCTTTCACTAGTCACTGTCTAGTGCAGGTATTTATACATCAAACCAAAGAAGCACTCTAAGTGTGTTCTACACTTACTCCCCTTCTTCTCCTGCTTTACAGGTAAGAAATGGAGGTGAAGAAAGGTAAAGGAATGAAGACCAAAGCACTGGTAACTACAAGACTTGTAGCTCAATCTCATGAACTCCAGATCCTGATTTGGGAGAATGTTCACGGTTCGACTCTGCCTAGCTTATCGCCCCATCCCCACCCCATTCACAGAGCTCTTCCTAGGTACCAGGTTTCCTCTGCCAGGTCTCAGGTCTGTGGGGAGCTCCTAATAGACTATTCACAGGTCAGCTGAGTCACATTCAGGGCCCATGTGAGTCCAATCTTATCTGCCCTGTTTTATTTTGGGCACAATATTTACAGAAATTTACAACAATCTTTTTCAATGTGTTATTTGAAAATGTATTAAATGTTTGTTTATTTCTTTTATTATTGAGAATAGGTTTTTGAAAATAAAATATATTGATTACTTTTTCCTCCCTTGAGATCTTTTCCTCCACAATATTTCCAGAATCTTGAGTTGCATACTATACATGCAAGTAGAACATACTGAGTATTTCCTGAATGAATGAGCAAATGTGCTTCTTGGTCTAGACTGATGCTTGAAGGTGAGTTTCTTCATGAGTACTTACTAGTGACAATGTTCAAGCCATGTCAACAGAGATTGGCAACTTTCAATTCTACATATTTATGTGTAGTGTGAAAGCGGCGGGCTGCGTTCCCGCCGCCCAGTTCCCAGCAACCAGCTAATCCGCCGCCGGCTAGCTTTACCCAAAATAATTACACCCGCCCAGTTCCCAGCAACCGGCTAGCTTTCCGCCACCTGGCCGCCGGCTAGCTTTACACCCGAAATAATTACACGGAAACTGTATTCTTTTAAACACTGCCTGGCCCATTATCTGTAGCCTCTTATTAGTTAATTCTCACATCTTCCTTTAACCCATATTTAGTAATTTGGGTAGCACCACGAGTTGTGGCTTACCAGGAGAGATCTTAACCTGCGTCCATCTCGGAGAGGAGCAGCATGGAGCCTCCTATCGCGACTGCCTGAAGCGTCTCTCCCTAACTCCACTTCCTTGTTCCCACAATTCTGTTCTGTCTACTCCACCTACCTAATTTTCTGTTCTTAAAGGGCCAAGGCAGTTTTCTTTATTAATTAACCAATGAAAGAAACATAGACAGATAACTCTCCTCCATCATTTATGAGTAGCTAAATGTATCTCAATTCCTAGAAACATACTATAGCTAAAGAAGGGAACTACTTCCTGATAATTTCTTCAGGAAAAAGTAAAAGTGCGGGGCTGGAGAGATTCAGTGGTTAAGAGCATTGCCTGCTCTTCCAAAGGTCCTGAGTTCAATTCCCAGCAACCACATAGTGGCTCACAACCATCTGTAATGGGGTCTGGTGCCCTCTTCTGGCATGCAGGCATACAAACAGACAGAATAGTGTATACATAATAAATAAATAAATATTAAAAAAAGTAAAAGTGCTAGAAGTGTGTAGTGTTCGTGTTAGAACTGAGGTTAATGCCAGAAGCTAATAATATTTAAAATTGGTGATGTAGGTTTCTAGTGACCGAGATCATTTTTAAAAACTGTTTCTTTTTTTCTTTCTGTGGTCAAACACTTAACAAAAGCAACATAAATGTAAATGGTTGGGTTTTTAAAATGTATTTTTCTAACAAAGTAAAACATAACAAGATTATAACAAGATCAAACAAAAATGGTCACAATGAAGTTGGACAAGGCAAACCAAGAGAATTAAAAGAGTTCCAAGAAAAAGTACCAGACTCATCCACTCACTCAAGAGTCTTCCCAGCAAGGAAGAAACAAACCCACTAAACTGAAAGCTATTATATATCTACATACATATATACATACATATATACACATACACACATACACACATACACACACACACACACACACACACACACACACGCAGAAGTCCTGGTGCAGACCCATGCAGGTCCTTTCCACTCTGCTTCAGTCTCTGTAAGTTCATATGAGCTTTGCTCAGTTGATTTAGAGGGTAAGGTTCTCTTGAAGCCCTCCATCTCCTCTGGTTTTTACACTCTTTCTGCCTCCTCTTGAGGGCAGGGATGTTCTCTGAGCTCTGAAGGGAAAGATTTGCTGGCGATATCCCATTTAGATCTGTGTGTTCCAAGGTCTCACTCTCTGTTCCAAGGTCTCACTCTCTGTTTAATGTCTGGCTGTGGGTCTCTGTATTTTTTTTCCCAATCTGCTGCAGGAAAACGCTTCTCTGATGTTGAGTGAACAGGGCACTGATCTGAGTATAGCAGAATAACATTAGGAATTATTTTATTGCTTTTTGTTTGCTTTTGGATTTGTAGTATTTGGTTTAACACTAGGTCTTTGGACTCTCTTATCTAGTCTCAGGTTCTTGGTCACCCAAGTAGTATCAGACATCTCATGGAGTGGCCCTTAAGGCAAATTGTTTGGTTATTCCCGCAAACTTTGTGCCACCATGGCCTTAGCATGTTTTCGTAGGCAGGACAGTTTGTAAAGGTTTTCTGACTGGTTTTGATGTTTACATATCTCTTTTCCTAGCCTGAAGAGTACCATCCTATAACAAAGACATTAGAATGTAGGGATGAAGGCTCTATATAGGCACCAGCTCACCCACTCCAGTTGGGTTATGCTGGTGTTGTCTTCAGCAGTGGGGTCTTGCTGTTGGTGCTGAGGCGACCTATTGTCTTGGCAACAGCCTGTGTTGTTTGGAGGTTTCCATTTCCAAAGGGACCCCTTGGGCCAAGCACTCACTAGGATATAACCCAGTCCTGGTACTGGAAGCTTCATTTGGTGACAAGAGATGCCCAGTTGGGACTGCGTCTCCTTCGTTATTTGGAGACTTTGGTAGGAGTACCTTCATATATTTTAGGAAGTTTCCACTGCACTAGGTTTCCATACCACCCCTCAAATGCCTTCCAATTCTAGCTGTCTCTTCTAAAATCACTCCTTCAACCCATATCCCTTTATCCTCCCCACCTGATTCACCCATTCCCAGGTCAAGACCATACATATACCTATGTCCCCCTCTAGGGAGGTCCATGTGTTCTGCCTAGTCCCTTCCTTTATATCTAACCTCTCTGGGTTTGTGGATTACAGCTTGGTTATCATTTATTTAATGGATACTATTTACTCATAAGCAAATTCATACAGTATTTATCTTTCTAGGTATGGGCTGCCTCACAGGGAATGATGTTTTCTAGTTCTATCCATTTGCCTGCAAATTTTATGATGTCATTTTTTTAAACAACTGAGTAATATTAATTCTGTAAATGTGCCATATTTTCTTTATCCATTCATCAGTTGAGGACATCTAGGTTGTTTCTAGTTTCTGGAAATTATGAGTAAAGCCATAATGATCATGATGGAAGAAGTGTCCTTGTGGTGGGGTGGAACATATTTGGGTGTATGCCTAAGAGTGATATAGCTGGGTCCTGAGGTACATCGATTTTCAACTTTCTCAGGAACCACCATATTGATTTCCATAGTGGCTGTACAAGCCGCACTCCCACCAGTAGTGGAGGAGTGTTCATCTTGCTCTATATCCTCAATAGCATAAGTTGTCACTTGTGTTATTGATCTTAACCATTCTGACAGGTTTAAGATGGAATCTCAAAGTACCTTCGATTTGTATTTCCTTGATGGTAAAATGGTTTATTTAGCTTAAGTTCTAGGGGAGGCAGTTCAAAAAAGCATGACAGCAGGAGCGAGAGATGGCTGGTCACCCGGTGTCCTCAGTTAGGAAGCAGGGAGATGAATGCTGGTACTCTTCAGTCCAGATGCTAGCCATGAGACATTGGCACCCAAACTCATAGCAAGTCTTCTCTGCGCACAGCACACACGTGCATTTCCATGGTGATTCTAAATGCAGTCAGGTTAACAACGAAGATTAACACGAGGCTATAGGAAAGTTTAGGGAAATTGAGTAGTCTTAGTACGTTATCAACCCCCTAAAATATTGATTGCCTCTTATTGGCTCACAATTTTCATCTTTATTTACCACATTCACTCCTCAATCTTCTATCCTATTTCTCTTTTCTATGCTTCCAAATTCACAAAAGATTTTGCTAAGCCATTATATACCATTGTTCTTTTTCTTACTAGTCATCTTATTTCTTGCTTTCATCCAATCTTCTTTTTTCCTTCTTGCTACAGGTAAGGCCCTTCCTCCAGCATGCGTTGACTCTGAAGTTGCTAGTAACGCTGTCTCCAGTTGCTTCCTAGTCCACTCCCTGTCCTGTCCTGTCACTTACAGCAGTGTTTCCACGGTAGAAAGCTAATCTTGTCACACTCTAAATCTAGGGCTTCAGATTCCACATCTTGTCTGGCTCATGAATAAATGATACTTTGTACAGATAAAACATGTCTTTAAATGATTTAACAATCTAAAATGTCTGTTAGTTGCATAGGGGTCTATGAGGTATGAAACACTCATTTAAAAATATCCTTTACAACAGGAAGGAATTATTCTGAACTATTGGTATGAGAGGCATAAATAACTGTATCCAACCAGTTAAATCTCTGCTTCAAATCCTTGATTTCTGCAATGTATGAACCACTCTCCTGGCAGAGGGGTTTGTTGCTGCTGCTTCTCCTCTACCTGGTCAATAGTGCTTGCTTCATGCCTATTTTACCATCACAATAATCCCTTCCCCAAGAAGAAATGTGCATCACATGAAGGTGATATAATTATATTATAAACTCAAACAATAAAAATTAGTTATTAAAAAATGTACCTTCAGGACCCTGTAGCAGGTGATTCATTTGACTGATGGCTAGTTTATTCATTCACTCAAGATCCAAGCATTCAGGAGTGATCTACTGAAATGCCAATGTGTGGGGTTAGGCACTGGGGTTCAGGGAACATAAGCCAGCTCTGCTGTAAGAAACTCAGGTGACAGCTTGATAAAGAAGTGAACACCAAACAGGATCGCTGGTGCGATAACAGAGGAAAGCACAAAGAACAGAATGGGATAAACTCGGCCTTCCTGATGCCTTAAAGAGAGAGCTTCAAAGGCCTAAAATAGTCACTAAAGTGGAACACATCTGCAATAATACATATGTACAAAGATGGTAGAATGATTTTTGGGAAAGAACTCATATGATGAACTATCTACTATCCTCTGTTATCTGCATGGGAAGAAGATAGCTGGAGTTATTTATTTATTTATTTATTTATTTATGTAAACCTCACCAGAGTTGACTCACTGCAGATACTGAACTCACGGATGATCCTCTCCCTAAGTGTCTCCTTACCCAGCAGTGTTGGTATAACAGCCCTTCTGAAGGTTCTGAGTCTGTTTGAGCCACCCTCAGTCATCAGGGTTATTTGAAAGCACCCTTCCTTGTCAGGACAGGGCCCCATCTCCACAGCCCAGACCCACAGGAAATTGATCTCTTGAGTGTGTCACACAAGTATGAGGCTCTTCAAGGTAGAGTATAGAGTTACAGTGCAGGTGCATTGCCCAGATGACGTGTTGATGGCAAGGGCAGGGAGGAAGCCCTGCTCCCGCTCACAGCTGCAGACAGAAACGCCACAGCGACCAGAAGGACAAGTGGCATGCCTGACATTCTTCTGTGTTGAAAACAATGAAAGGTGGGGGAAAGTAGAGAAAAATCAAATTTCTACGAAGAGATGTCAGCAGTAAGTCTGATGCAGGTGCAATATTCTCCAGACAAAGGACGCTTTGTTTCCACTGCCTGTGGCTCCATCCAAGCCTGCCCTAGCTTCTTCCCTGCTGTGCACTTTTCTTTTTATCAGTGTGCAATGGATGGAAGTGGTGATACTCTCCTGAAGCAAAAGCATTTTTAGTGTTCTCAGTACAACTGTTGAAGAAGTCTTAACTATCCCCTCCCCTACTTAACTTCATTAGCTATAGCCAAGCTTCTTCTACCCTTAAGATCAGCTTCGTTAAGCTTTACATTTTCTTCATGGCTCCTATTACTGTGACATGGTTTCTTTGTCATTTGTACTCTCTTGAATCTATAATTTAATAAATAAAATAACAATAGAAAACCAAACATTGACATTAGCAAGAGTAACACATTTATATATATATATATATATATATATATATATATATATATATATATTAAAAAACCTTCATTGGCAAAGAAATAAAAGGGAATATAAGACATAAAAGAGCAAGTAATTTGTCTTTTTTTAGGCCCTCACAGGCAGAGTGACTGCACACTTGACTAGGTGGCTCACTTTCAGATTGGTTTTAAATGCTGAATCATAGACTCCCCTCTTACAATGGTTCCCAGCGTACACTTTCCAACGCCACTAAAGAAGCTGATGTGCAGGCCTCACTCAACTTTATGAGTCACCTCACCAAGCCACTGACGAGCATGCCAACCTCTCTTGGGCAGTGATTCATTTAGTTAGAAAAAGATAAGTGATATGCTGTGGCTCTCATGCCCCTCCTCCTCGGGGTGAACCAGCTTAGCAGCAGAAGTAGTGTTATGAAACCAGGCTACTAAGCACTAGCTTAGCTAAGCATAGAAGTAACTACAAGCATATGGGCACATACATCTGTGAGAGCCACAAGAGTCTCAAGTGTATATTTGAATCCTGATTGGCAGTTCTGTTCCATTACATCATCCATTGTCAACCTTGTAATACCTATCCCCTCCATATTCAAGGTGATATTTTGAGGACAGATCAAATAAAACAAAGTCAAATTTGAAGTATAATTTTATGGATTATAAAAAATTAGGACAGAAAAAGAGATTAAATCAATAGACACACGAGTTAACCTAAAATGTTTGCCTTCCAAAAGAGACTATGGGAACAGGTTTGTTGTGGGACACTAAACACTATGTTTTAAAGATGTGTGTTTCTCAAATATATTTTTCTTATTGCTTTTATTTTGAAACCCAATGACCACTTAATAATTGCTTCATGTTGCTAGATTCCCCTTCTGGCTAAACTAGCATCAGATAATAAACTCAAATAATTTTAGAATATTATCTAAAGAAATTTAATGAACACATAAATATTTAAATCAAGGGAATAGTTTCTCCCTGACTCCAGTCCTCATAAAGTGTCTTGAACTTTGGGGAAAAAAAAACAAAATATATTGTGTGTGGGTGTATGTGTATAGACACATATTTAAATTAGAATCAAATAACAAGTAGTACTAGTGAATTTCAACTTTTCATCATTCGATTATTTATTCATTATTTATTTAAGAAACATTTGTTGAAACTCTGCGAAGTAATACTCATTGGTTTATAGACTAAGGCATATTTGAGAAAATTAGGTTCTTACCATTGATGCATGTAGCAAGATGTAGCAAAACAGTGTTCTCTTTATATTTACTTATTTTATAGGTATAAGTGTTTGCCTCTGTGTATGTACATACACATGTGTATGCCTGGTTCCCTTGGAGGTCAGAAGAAGGCCCCAGATTCCCTGGAACAGGAGTCACAGATGGTTGTGCATGACCATGAGGAGACTGGAAACCAAAACCAAATACACTGAAAGCATAACACCTGTTCTTAACCATTGAGCCCTCTTCCTATCCCCAACATGCAATAAGTTTATTTTAATAGTGCCATGTCCTTAAAATTGAGGAAACAGAAGAACAAATTTCCACCTTCCCAAAAGATAGGTGGAAGGTCCTATATAAAAGAGGGCTGTGGGGACCTTCACTTGAGCCCAGAAAGGGAATAAACAGAAAGTATACACATTGCTTAGGCAGGTTGTTTACTGTAGAATTTGAGAATCCATTTTGGGAGAGTAATAAGAGGAGACGTTTGTAAACCAGACACCTAAATTATAAAAGGCCTGAATGATTTCCTGAGATTCAGTGGCAAAGGCACACTGTTGACAGCTAAGGCTGTGGAAGGGCGGGATTGCCCATGAGAGATGTAGAGCATGGCTCTAAGAGGGAGGGCATTCCCAACTCAGTGACTGGAGCCAAGCAGAAAGCTCTGATTCTGCTTGGTTTATAGTCCAGTCCAACAAGTAGAAGATATTAGCACAATTCCACGGGTGAATGTATAACTGAAAATTGAACTAAGGACTCTAAATGGAAGGGACAGATTGAATGAAAACTCTCTCTCTCTCTCTCTCTCTCTCTCTCTCTCTCTATCTCTCTCTCTCTCTCTCTCTCTCTCTCTCTCTCTCTCTCTATATATATATATATATATATATATATATATATATCTTCAGCCTGGCTAATTTCTGTTAAGCCATTGGCCAAAAGCAGCTTCTTTTTAACCAGTTATAACTTTTTATAACTCTCTATACTCTTTTTTCTTCTCTCTTCCAAGTCTACATACATTTATCCAACACTGTGACCCATTTAGAGGCCTTTTCCATCTAGATTTGTCTTTATTGAATATCTGTAATTATTTCTGACCAGAAACACTTCTTAAAATGCTAAGTGTCCTTACTAAGACTAAAACTGCTTTTCCTTTTGGCTCTGCCCTGTCCTACATGGTGAGGCAGAGGTCTGTTTAGTGTGAGCCATGCTTACTGTCCCAGTTTTCAGGTACACAGCGAGTCTATGTTGTCATTAAGCAAGTTGTAGCACTCTTCTCACAAACCCAATTTAAATGTTTGGCCTCCTGAAAGAGTCAGAGTTCATGCTGGCAGCAGGGCCCAGGAAGCTGCCTTTTCAAAACCACAAGGGGTTTTTTCTGCTACTGCTGAATCAGGAAAACTTTTCTTAAAGGAGTCATGACATTAAGACATGCTTAACTATGTTCTTTTGTTTCTAAAATTCCTTTTCAAGATTTCTCAGGTTCTTATGTGGATGTAGTTACCCACATTGGTGTGTCAATTTGTTGTAGGAAGTCTCTTGCTTGTTCCTGGCTGCTCAGCCACAAAATAATCACACAGAAACTATATTAAATAACTACTTGGTCTATTAGTTCTAGCTTCTTATTTGCTAACTCTTACATATTAATTTAACCCATTTCTATTAATCTGTGTATTGTCATGTGGCTGTGGCTTACCAGCAAAGTTTTAGCATGTATGTCTCTGGTGACAGCTCCATGGCTTCTCCTTGACTACCCCTTCTTTCTCCAGAATTCAATTTAGTTTTCCCCACCTACCTCTGTTCTGCTCTGCTATAGGCTCAAAGCAGTTTCTTTATTAACCAATGGTGTTCACCACATACAGAGGGGAATCACATGTCAGTTATGGATAATGGTCAGGAAAAAAGCTAAACAAAGGAGATTAGATTCACAGTTCTTGTTTTGGAAAAAGGGGGGGAGTGAAGTGCTGTGGGAAAATGGTGTTATATCCTGTAACGGTTTGTCAGTTGTACTGGTTTAATAAAATGCTGCTGAGACAGTAGCCAGGCAGAAGTATAGGCAGGGCAACCAGAATAGGAGAATTCTGGGAAGAGGAAAGGGTTAGTCTGCAGTCGTCACCCTGATGCAAAAGAAGCAAGATGAGAATGCTTTGCTGATAAGAGGTACCAAGCCATGTGGCTGACACAGACAAGAATTGTGGGTTAATGTAGAGTGTAAGAGTCAATACAAAACCTGAGCTAATAGGTCAACCAGTTTACAATTAATGTAGACCTCCATGTGTATGTTTATTTGGGGGAACCAAATGGCTGTTGGGCTGGCGGGACAGAAACCTACTCTCGACACACAAGGAATTGTTGCCTATTATTACACAGAGCAAATAGCCCAGAAACTTGGTAACTTTCAAAAGTCCCATATGGTTTGCCCAGAAAAACATAGATCCCAGGACAGAACACTTGCCAGTGACTATTCAACTAGTAAAGCAATCTTTGAGACTTAAGTCACACGCCACCTTGAAGGTGGACTCTACCTTCATACTCAGTGATGGAGTAGGAACTTGTTATTTGAGAATATTGCATGTCAAAGAACCATCAACTTTACTAGGCCCTGTACTCTAAATGACACTGGCATTACCCTCAATCACCATGACAAATCAAAATGTCTCATGTACTTTACAATATTTGCTAAGGAGTAAAATCGTAAAATGAATGTGTACACAGATATTATGTAGATTGAGGGAGAGGCTATGGCAGCTAAGAGTTAGTTGCCAACCAAATATGTTTTTGTAAATGTTTAAACTCCAGGAACATCACTTTCATTTAATTGAATAATGATGTCAAGAAAGAAACCTATTCAACTTCCAAGAGCCCTCTTGCCCACAGCTGGATCTAGATAAGGTATGTAGGAATCACCAGTCAGGACTCCCTGGAAAACCTTCAGAAACAGCTCAGACTCCTCTGCTGCAAGATGTTCGGCTTTCCTCTTGCCTTTCATTATTTCTGGCCTGGACTATGGTGAATTGCATTTCTAAAGCTGTCTGGTAGTCAACCTGGCAAGGGACACACAGGGTCTCATGCAGTTCCCTCGGTTGCCACATCAGCCATACCTGCCTGTCTCTCCGCTTCACCACGAGTTATATGAGCTATTGGGGTAACTTTCTGTCGCTTGCACATTTCACAGCTCTGAGATAGCTAGAGCAACTCTTCCCACCCTCTTGTTTCAGTAAGAATTTTACAGACTCAGGAAGGGTCAAGTGGAGACGATGAGTATAACAAAGGAAATCATGGCTGTGTAGACTAAAGAAGCCTCTTCTTCTATTTCCACAGAAGACCGAATCAAAGGAAGCCTTAAGGAAGTCAAAATACAATAGAGATCAGGAGAAGAAGGAAGGTTTCTTACTGAGTTTTTCTTGTGTTTGAATGATTTTGTGAATACTGTATATATAATTTACAAGATTATTTTGCTCTGTGTGTGTCAATGTATAAACTATAGGGTTACTTAGCCAATAATATATGTACAACTTGTGTGTGTATACATGTGTATGTGTGTGTGTGTAAATGTTTAACCTACAGGATTACTTAGTCAATACTGCATGTATAAGTCACAAAAATGCCCAATGGAACATTGCAGGTGGAAAAAGCAAGTGTCTCTACTGTGAATCTTTATTTAAAATAACTGCGAAGTAGAAGTACATATTTTGACACAATTGGAGTATATTTCTGGTATCATCAGAAATACTTGCATCTGTTCAAATGAATTGAGATGTACTAACATAGATTACTGAAGGGACATGTCACTCAGAAGAACTGCATCCTCAGACAAAAAGAAAATAAATCAACTTTCCCCTTTCAAACAGAAGAAAACACAGATTTCCAAGCAGCAATTTACTAGAGAGAACCACATAGGAAATTTTAGATCAATACAGTAGAGTCACATGCTGTGTGCCTAACTTTTAAAATCCCCAGGAAGAGTTAAATAAAGTTGGAGCTGCATACTGAAAATCCAGTCACAACAGCTGCACCCGAGACCCTTCTGCAGAAGAGAAAGAAAATAAGTTCTAATTAAATTGTATTAATTGGTTTAGCGGATCTGGAAATAGAGTAAGGCCTCTGTTCTAATTTTGGTTTTTGGCTCAAGTCAACTTGTCCTTGACATGAGAATAAAGGAATGAAGCAATAAAACACCCAGAAAGGTCCTGGTAGAGACTTTTAAACTGTCCAAGGTTAAAAAGTGATGCTATCTCAGAGAACTTAAAATTCTGTTGCCAACTTAGAGAAGTCAGAAGTGCAAGCAAGAAGAGGAGAGTGTGATTAAACTCCACTTCCGCCAAGCTCTGCAGAGCTGTGAAGAAAAGGCCACCATTCTCTCCATAATAGTGAGCACTTGTTACAGAGAAAGGGGGAAGGTGGTGCAGGCACAGCGTAGAATGACCTTATTCCAGGCCATTGGGCGTAAGTTTTTGTGTATAAGGTAACTGGGATTTGTAATCAGAGACAGCGCTTCATGGTTTGACCTTGCTGCATGAAAACAACATTTTATCACCCTTAATATGGCATTTGAATCCATCTTCTCATCTGTGTTGCAACACTGGTTACCACAATTATGTAAAAATAGAACGTACTTTTAAAGATGTAATGGTAAAGCATGACTTATTTTTTTCTTTGATTGCTGCCATGCCCCTATAAGCTAAAGGTTTGAATGTAATTATAATCATCAGAAACAGACACTGAGTGCCAAAATTCCTTGGCAGATAGAAGATACCCCATAAGGAATAGCTTGAACATTGCTCTAGAAAAAAGTAAAGTTGAATGTGAAAAAGTATTATGAGGCAATGAGCGTGTTATGAACTGAGCGTCTGTGTCCTTCAAAAATTCATGAGTAGACCCCAGGGTGCAAAGTCAAATACTAGAATTTGAAGAAGTGATGATAATTATATGAGCTCATGAAAAACTTCATGATGGGATTACAATTTTTGGAAACCAGATCACAGGGCTGGATGATGGCTCAAGTGCTTGTCTTTCAAGTATGAGAACCTGATTCCATGTCCCACATCCATGTTAAAAGCCAGGTGTGATGGCACACACCTGTAATATCAGATGGTAGTGGTTGTGGTTCCCTCATCTCTTGAGAAGAGGCAGATAGAGCACTACAGCTATAGGTCAACCACCTTAATGGAACCAGTGACCCCCAAGTTCAGTGAGAAAACTTGTCTCAAAAAAACCAATGTCATTTCCTGGGCTCTCCGTGCACACGTATATGTGTGTGTGTTGGAGTAAGGCCACTAGTTACTTCCCGGCCACTTAGCCTCTAAATAATCACACAGAAACTATATTATTTAAATTACTGCTTGGCCCATTAGCTCTAACTTTTTATTGGCTAACTCTTATATCTTAATTTAACCCATCTCCATTAATCTGTGCATCACCATGAGGTCATGGCCTACCAGTAAAGTTTTAGCACGTCTGTCTCCAGCAGCGGTTCCATGACTTCTCCCTGACTCTGCCCTTCTTTCTCCCAGCATTTAATTTAGTTTTTCCTGCCTAGCTCTGTTCTAACCTATCAGACCAAGCCAGTTTCTTTATTCATTAACCAATAAAAGCAACACATAGACAGAGAACCTTCCACATCATGTGTGTATGCACATACATATGTACACACACACACAGACAGTGGAGAGCTCTTTCACATGTATGTGTTCCTCTCTCATGTTCTCTCTATGCCATAGGAGGGCATCATGGGTAGACTACACAGAGTCAGAGAGCCCTCACTTGAACTCAACCGTGCTAGCACCTCACCTCGTAGTTCTCATCTCAAGAATTTGAGAAATAAGTTTTTTCTCTTTAAACTGCCTTATCTATGAGACTTTATTATACTTGTCTGTGCTAATACAGAGCTAATTTAGCAAGGCATAACCATGTTATTTATAAGCAAATGCATCTAACAATGAGCTTGTGTCTACAGCATTTGGTTTTCATCCATGACTGGGTTCTGACTGTCTGGTTATTAATCTCTGACTATTTGCTCTCCATTCGCTCTCACAGGATGATACATTCTTTTCATGGTGACAACTGTTGAAGCATTATAAATGTTGGTGACTCAGGAAGGCTCACTAATAATGTGAGCCCATCTATCTTATGTATTAGAACACATTGTGCCTCCCAGAACTGAAACTGTGTCTTCATAAAAAGCTACATTAGCTAATCTCTCCTACCAAAAGTGTCATGGGGCAATGCTTCAAGAACCATACTTAAAGGACAGTATGAATGTGTCTACATTTTTCACTACCAAGTGGTTTTAGCCCCAAGGACAAGCATCACACTGGCAGGACACTTAGATGAAGTGGAGCCACGGGTCAGAGAAAGAACTTGAAGAATCAGTACACAAGAAGAGAAGGACCTCCTACTTTTCCTTGTGTGGATCCACACAACCACTTCTCTGAGTCCTTCTTTGTGCTCAGGATGAAGAGGTCCCCTCCATCCCCAGGACATAGAGTCCTTCTCCATCCCCAAGAACCACATATACATGTGCGCATTCAACACTTAGCCTTGGAAAATCCTGTTACAGAAAATTACATATTACCTACTTGGATGCCATTTTCTTAACCTTCTCCCTCAACTTTACTTTTTTCTCCCCTTCTGGTAAGGTTTTTAGAGGAGGAGTCCCCAGGGGTTAAGGATGAGCAATTCTTTACTCATTGCTTCATGGTCTGGGGCTCTTAAAACCCAGCCTCCAGCCAATCCCATCTAAGACTCCCCAGGTAGAGGGAAGAAAGGCCCCACTCTGTCTTAAAGGCTCCAGCGCACAAACTCCTCAATAAAACCACAAGGCATGATCAGAGCTTGTTCACCCTATCAGCTCTTCCTGGGGGAGGAATAGGCCCTCGGTCATCCGGAATCTCATTTTCCCCTTTCCTATCAGCAAAGCCCTATGATGGGGTAAAGACCTCTTGCAGGTACATTTATGGCAGGTTGCTAATGCAAGGATGAACACTGTACTGTTCAGATGATTCTACATTCTGGAATAGCAGAAGGACAAAAATCTTAAATACCAAAGCATTCAAGACATTATTCTTCTGCAAATTTGTGCAAATCTGTCCTGTGCAGTGAAGGCGCCTGCTCTCTTTCCTTTGCTCTCTTTTTCAGAGCAGGGTATAAGATATTAACAGTCTCTTTTTCAGAGCAGGCTATAAGATATTAACAGTCTCTTTTTCAGAGCAAGCTATAAGATATTAACAGTCAAATTTAAGGATATGTTTACAAAATCCTTGAGCATTTGAAATTGATCTTATTTGACTCCTTTTATTCTACAAAGCAAGCCTTCATGTGTTAGCCAGTTGTTGCAGCCTAATGTTTTACATCAAGCACAAATATCATTTTTTATTATCTCGTGGTTTCTGAGGGTCAGAAATCCAGGAACAATTTGGTTTGCTTTTCTACTTGATGATCTTTCACAAAGATCTATGCAAGAACGCAGTGCCATCTGACAGGAGAACAATCCATTTTCAAGCTCACTGTACTAAACAGCATTGGTTTCCTCAGAGCTTGTTGGGCTGAAGTCTCTAGTCCTTAATGGCTGTCGACTAGCATCTGCCCTCAGTTTACCCACAGATACTTAGAGATCACGTGGACACTTTCCACAAAAGTATGGAGCTGAGAAGACAAGAAGGAAATCTGCCTGTGGAGCGGAAGTCTCCCCGTTTTGTAATCTAACTCTTCAGGCAACATTTCACCAGCAGGGCTATAGGCTGTTTGCTAGAAACAGGTCCATCTCTGAGGAGATTATATCCAGGTGAGAACTGCAAGTCGTAAATAGGGGAGAGTGTAAGAGGTTATCTACAACACCAATCCTCAGAGAACTCTCAGAAACCGAAGTAAAGTCTTTGGCTCTTCTCATGACCGTCACCCATTCACATTTTAACTACTTTCTTTTCCTTTGATTTCTTCAATCAAGCTCAATAAGCAATATACAGGTTACTATTACATGTTATAAAGTAAATACTTGTTTAAAATTACATAGGAGTGTAGAGATGTTTTCACTAACTACAGATTTTTCTTTTTCCACTAAAGTCTACAAAATGATTTAGAATTCTTTATTTAAATACTGCTGCACATATTTTTAAAGTTCTTTTTCTAACATAAATAGACATCTGAACATCTGTGACTTGCATGGTTTTGTTTTGTTTTCAAATGTACTTTTGAGTACGTTTCGGGTGTATTCTCTCAGAAGTAGTATTTAAATGTTAGGTGAATGTTAAAGACATTTGATAAACATGCTGTGAGCTAAAATAACGTTTGTCAATGGATCAGGAGGTCCTAGAAGAGGGAAGAGGCGGTATCTCAGGAGAGTCCAAGAGAACATGATGATGCTGAAAATGAAATGGGGGAGAGGCAGATATTTAGACATACACCAGCTAGTATCCGGCTGTTTGACTGGATGGAAAGAAACAACTATCCAGTCTAAAGAAGAGTGAGTTACTAGGACACCAATGTTTAAAAAGAATAGGGGAAGGATCTGGAGATAAAAGAGTGAATAAAAGGGGTGAGTAGTTTATCCAGGGAAACACTCAAGGATGGCTGACTGCATCTAGGATCCAGTAACTGGTGGTGGAAGAGGGCGCTTGGTCTTGGGGAAAGGTCAGAAGACTGGATGTTAGGTCAGAGGAAGGCTTTGTAAGGTTAATTTGATCCTGATTAATCTGAGCTGCTAAAATGGTGTTCCTTTATTTTCTTCAAATTACAAAAGGATTGTTTCTGTCCTCTACAATTTGGTTTAACTTCTTGATGAGATTTAAATGAAGAGTTGAAAACTGATAGATAGATTAGGGAGCGTGTTGATGCTTTTAGCAAGAATCGTTGCAACTGGTGAGAACAAAGAAGTTATAATGAGAAAAAATTTTTAGGAGAGTATGAAAATCATCTGAATTAGAAATAGAGTTGATAATTGTCTGAATTTTTTTAAAAATGTAATTTATATCAATTTCTATACATATGTCTAAATTGTTTATCATCACCTTACTTTGAGAGATGTAAATAAAGCATCAAAGTGTATACATGGATTTTGCATTAATTATCATCATAGACCACTTTTCTGAAGAAAACAAAACGTTCTACTAAATGTGCTCAAGATTGAGATGGCAAGCCATCAAGAATTTAACTGACACTATGACATAAATCAAAAGTAGTTTTGCATACATATACACATGATCTTGTTAAAATAAAAGTGTATGTTTGCTTATTTCTCCTTAGTAAGCTGAATATTTGTAAGAATAGTAGTCAGAATTCTACTTGTCTCTGATTGTATCTTTGGAGGACAAAATGCACCACCAAAAGAAAAGATTTTTGCTCCAAGGTTGGGAGATGGAAGCCAATGACCAGGAAGTTGTGATTAGAGGGTCAATGGGATAGATGTTATCATCCAAATCATGGACCAAGATGGGGACTCCAGCAATGGGGCTGGGAGGTTGCTGCACAGAGGCTCAGTGCTATACTTCCATGTGTTTTAATGTGGGCATGGGAGGAGCTGTATACCTGAGTCCTTTCTAGGCAGAGGAAAGCCAGTTCTTAAGAGTATGCACTCTTGGACCTTGGATGGGAAAGTGAAGGGCAGATATTTACTTCATTTTTTTATCATTTGCAAGGGTTTTTCACAAACATTACTCTGACTTGCAGAAGTATACTTGTGAAAAACAGTAATAAAAACAGCTTAATTTGACAGAAACCATGAATGGGTGGAGCAGGAAGAAACAAGCAGAACCCCTTCAAAAATACTCCTAGTAGAAAGATCCGCTATGCAACAGTCTGTATAGAGAGCTCAATATAATAAAGAACACATACACATATACTCTATGCGTACATGCTGTACACACAAACCTTCTTATATAAGGTAGCTGGATGCTGACATTAAAAAGTTAAATGGAACATGAGTTGTTATTTACATGTTTTTTATATGATCACCTAACAAAATATTCAGTAAATATTGTATAATGCTAACAGTCTCAATTTGTAAATAAATATATCAACTGTAGATAAAGTGGATTCCAGAGAAAAAGCCATTTCTTCCAAGTGATTTTTTTCTAAATATAAAGGAATAGAAACCACAATAAAATAAATCCACAAATTAAAAAGACCAACTAAGGTAAAACAAGACATGCTGTAGAAAAAAAAAAGTATTTAAGATGAAGGTGAACATTTTCCTCCTTATTAAGCTGAATTTTTTTTATCTCTTTGAAGGTCCTAATGGCTGCCTTAGAAACCATCTATGTGTGACATTTAAGTGAAAAGCCCCTAAATATCATGATAGATACACTGTTCCCATATTCCATTAACATCTTCTTCAACACGTGGTCTCTTTTGGCAAGTGTTTTCCATCACATCCTGAGTGTCCAGCTCAGCACCAGGCTTCTTTCTAATGTGTGGTCTCCTTCAGCAAGTGTTTTTCATCACAGTGACTCCCTAGCATCCAAGTCAGCACCAGGCCAGTCTAGAACTTGTCATTAAGTGAATATTTGAATAAATACGTTCTGAAGATGAGGTAGAAGGATTGCCATGAATTCCCAGAAAGATCCTATCCTAGAAACAAAAGGAAACGGCCCGTGCATTTTCAGTCTCTGCAGAGGCCAGGAATGTTCTACCACCCTCTTACTCAATCCAGCTCCAAGCTCACCTTTCCGAACCTTACCTGACTGTGACATTCCAGAGTCCTATGGCAGCTTTTTACCTCATGGCTATGTCGTAGTTCACAGAGATCTTGCTGTATTAACCTGTGTCTATGGTTACATGTCTCGGAATCAAAACTAAGTCTGGGTCTAAAGAAAACTGGCTGCCCCTCCGCTGACTGTCCTTTCAGAATTGAGTGTCATGAGACTAAAATATGGTGTTGTATCTTAAAAAAATAATAAATTGTGAAAAATCTCTAAGGAATTTAATATATATTTGTTTATTTATATATAGTCTTGAACCATTTTGTCAAATAATCATATCAGATTTCATCCTAATATCTCTTCTCATTCTTAACTTCTCACTACAGAGAATTCTCAAAGTCTAAAAGATAAACACGAATCATAACTTAAGAGCAATTGCATTGAATTTTTTCTTACATCTAACCTTGACTAATTCTCACATGGATTTCAGAAATATGAATAATGCTGCAAGCAATTCAGGCAGGCACAGAAAATAGGTGTCATTATTTCTGTTCTAATGACAGATTTTGAGGTTAGGGTGACTCATGAACAGCTGAGCAGCCAGTCAGTAGAATAAACCAAAATAGCACGGAAACGCCTCCATTTCCACCCCACGCTCAAACCTCGAGTGCACCCTCCGCAGGGATATGGAAAGAAGCGTGATGCTTCTGAGCTGGAAGCCTTTCCTGCAAGCTAATGAGTTGGCGCTATCCCTGGTGGCCGAGCCCAGCTCACTCTCAGACAATCTGGCAAGGAGAGGAGGGAGGGAGAAGTGAGAGAAGCAAGCCTTGCAAAGCTGAGCTCCCTTGATTTTAGGAAGGATGTTTCGTTTACCTGGAGTTGAGTCATTTTCAGCACCCTTAGTGAATCTGAGTTAACGCTTGCTGGCCAATGTGACCCTGAAATGAAATCTATTCGGTAAATTACAGTAGTTTATCTCAGTCTGTTTGACTCGGAGAAGGGGAAAAACAAACAAGCAAACAAACATTTTCTTAGAGAGGGTTCTGTTCACATAAGAAAAGAATAGTAAAGTTTGCTTCCCTAGCAAGATCTATACCTAAGCCACTTTTTGAAAATAATGAAATGTGGAATATGGCAGAAGTCTTTGATGGTGCAAAGGGATTAATTGGGGGACTTCTGGAGCTGAATAACATCCTTAGGCTATTGAAGGAACTTAAAGGGAAATTCTCTTAATGCATTAGAAATCCCAACAGTCTTCTTTTAATACAGATGAAATGACCTTGAGGAGGGGAATCAAGATCTGTAAGTTGTTTCACAAAGTTCAGATGCACTTCTCCGTCCATCACACAACTCAAATACTGAGAATGTCCAGTACTAATGCCAGTTTTCGGTAAGCAAAGCCATCCCTCTTTGTACCCCTCTGGTAGCTGGAGGCAGGCATATCTGTCTTACTTCATAGGACCGTTTCCTTGATTCCAACGGGCTGGATTCCAAGCATGATTGCAACTGGCTCCTACAGTCACACACCACTGACACACCTCATTATTGTCTGATGTGTTATTACTTCCTGACATTTTATTTATTATCATTAATTCCACAGCTCCCTGATTCTAAACCTCTAAAGCTTTTCTGCAGATACCAATTTGTAACGAGGAGCTGTGTTCCGGCGCCATTCTGTAGTGGGGAGCTGTGGGCCGGCTTCCCGCCGCCCGGCTTTTGGCCTCCTGCTAGCTTATGCCCAAAATAATTACACGGAAACTGTATTCTTTTAAACACTGCCTGGCCCATTATTTTCAGCCTCTTACTCACATCTTGATTAACCCATATCTAATAATCTGTGTAGCACCACGAAGTGGTGCCTTACCGTTTAGTTTCTAGCATACGTCCATCTTGGGCTGGAGCTTCATCGCATCTGGTTGCAGAGGCAGGGCAATTGTCTGAGCCATCTACCTCACTTCCTTCTTCCTGTTCTGTCTACTCCACCCACCTCTTTTCTAACCTATTAGGCCAAGCAGTTTTCTTTATTAATTAACCAATGAAATCAACAGATTGATAGAAGACCCACCTCCATCACCAATTCTACCTCCTGTTAAAAATAAACCAGAATCAAAGCCATTAGGTGTGAGGAGAGAAGTCTGTGAATATCGAGACCCTTCACTAACATGATGTTAACCAACTGGACAGAATAGCCTGAGTCTGGTACAAAGACTTAAACCGAAAGAGAAAGATCATGTGATGAGACTCCTTATACACAAGACTGGAGAAATCTCCTTACTCCTCCCGTGTACAGGCACTGGGATGCCACAGTTCTGGATAAAGATGGTTAGAGTTTCAGTGCACTGATCACAGACCTTGCACATGGCAGATTTCTCAGGACATGGTGATATGGTGATTTCAGTTCCCTGGAGAAAGTCAGATAAGATTTCTAAGGTAAACTTTTCATTGAAAACATGTGTCCCTATTTCAGAGCAATAGAGCAGGTAAAGGCTGGGCGGCTTCCCAGAGTCCTATTGTGTGTGTAGTTGATGCACACAAGGGGAACTGCTCCAGGACATTTCCTTCTCCTTTGAACTAATCCAACAGAAAAATTTCATGTGGTACATGGGTTCATTTTAAAACTTTTGTATCCACAGAGTTTGACAATAATTTATTTCAGTCTGGAAACTATAGAGAAATGTGAATTCTGGACAATTTAAATAATACTCTTTTAAGTGCAACTAAGTTAAGGCCCAACAATGTCAGTATATTTGAAGTCAATTCCTAGCAGGCTATTATAGATGTTTTTTAATTTGTTTTGTTTTTGAGACATGGCTCACTGGCTTGGAATCTGCACCTTCCTCATGCACCCTTGCCAGTGCTGAAGAAGGGTGCTACTATGATTTACAAGAGGTTAGATGCTTAAGACAAAGTTTTGCTTCATAATTTTTCCTGCACAGCTTTACCCAATCTAAAGATTATTACAGCCAACATGGCACCAACTATGCTCTCCAGTTTCTGTGCATCTCAAGAGAGAGTTTGAGGCAGCAAAGAAGGGTCAAAGTGTATATGACAGATGGAAGCCAAATGACACGTGCTCTATTGGGAAAGAAAGCTGTCACAAATCACTCTCTAGAAACTCATGCACTGGTATGAATTCATGAACCTAAGCAATGATAAGAGGTTCCTCAAAAAGCTTCAGAGTCTCCCCAGGTCGCCCTCAAATTTTATGACAAATAACAGAGCATGTGCAAAAGAAGATGGCCCAAGCCTATTAAAACATACCAAATCTTCCATGTTACCTTTTCCCTTTATTTTTCTTCCTACCACCCATTTCTTCTGCAAAAAACATTAGTTTTCTCATTTCATTCACTTACTCCCAACAGTTCTCACTTTTGTTTCCATCCATCCATCCATCATCCATCCATCATCCATCCATCCATCATCCATCCATCCATCCATCCATCATCCATCCATCCATCCATCATCCATCCATCCATCCACCCACTCATCCATCCATCCATCCATCATCCATCCATCCATCCATCCATCCATCCACCCACCCACCCACCCATCCATCCATCCATCCATCCACCCACCCACCCACCCATCCATCCATCCATCCATCCACCCACCCACCCACTCATCCATTCAAGAAGTGATTATTTGCCAAGTCTTGTTCTAAGTGCTGAAGAAATGGATGGCAAAAAGAAAAGACCGGTTTGCTCAGGAAGCTACTGCTCTGGTATAGTGTGTGTCAGGGGGAGTAGAAAACAAATAACTAAACACGGCAAGTTCAGAAAGCAACAAAACAGTGACTAAGGCGGAGAACAATAGCTAGAAGCTACTGTGCATCAGAAAGCATCACTGACATGGAATCTTTGAGTTAACCCTAGAAAAACGAATACTGTCTGACTTGAGGAGGTTTATAGAAAGTCATTCTAAGCAACACAAATACCAAGTGCAAAAACCTTCAGAAGAAAAAAATGGAGGATGTTTGAAGATCAGAAAGACAAATATCACAAACATGATAGACGACAGGCAAGACATCAAATGACAGTAGAGAGATATCAACCTTGGCTATTCTAGACTGCCATTGACTTTGATTCAGTGGAAACTACTGAAGTATTTTAATTAGCTGCTGTAACAAGCAATTGGTTAGGTGGGTTAAACAAAAGAAATAATTCACTACAGTCCTGGAGACTGAGAAATCCGAGGAGGTGAGGAGATACCTATAGAGTGACTGATAACTGGAGAATAAATTTCGGTTTCTGAAAGTTGCACATATAAGATGCGACGGTAAGTGGCTACAGCAGTAGTTGCACGGCCTTTGGTGTGGGCAATAAGACTGAGCTATCTGCCCGGAAATAACTTGCCTGTGTGGAAGAGGTACTGAAACAAGAAAAAGTCATTCAGATGTTATCCCTTGCGCTTGCCTTTGGCTTGAGGTGAGGTGGAGGTGTTGGCTTTTACTTTCTTAAGTTATTAGGATATATAGGGAAACATCACAATTCAGTTCTGTACTAAAGAGGCCTTCTTGCCACCCAGAAACTTAGAAGAATCAGACATCAAGAAGGGAGAAAGTGAAGTGGGAGTGAGAGAATTTATACCTCAGGTTTTTACCTTTGATAGTTTACAAAGGGATCTAAACTAGCAAATATCAGCAGTGGCTGTTCTTTCTAACTTAAAGTCATTTTGTCTCTCTGGTTAGGGCAGAAGTTGAATACAAAAAGGAGAGAGGTAAGAGGAAGGAGAGGAGATGGGGAGGAAAGGAAGGTTGGAAAGAAAACAGGCCAGAGGTGGGGGTTGAAGCAGAGAAGAGGGAGAGCCACATATCAAGAACAGTCTCTCCCAGTTTTTGTAGAGAAGGAGCTGTATTTCCTAAAGCACGTGATAAATTAGACTTGCTAGAGCAGGGAGGCTTAATTGAATATGCTTGTTTCCCTTCTTTTCTTGTAATCATTTTAGGAGGGGTATGGTTTACAGGGATAAGCATCAAGTCTGATGAAGCAAAGGAAAAGAATGGGAAAGTCATTCTTCATCTAAATACTGCAAATCAATGTCAGTCGCCCCTGCCCTCTCATTGAAGATCCCACCACATGAATGATTCATGGTGAACCATCAGCTCCACACAGCCGCTCCAGCAGAACAGCGAGGCTTTGCTTACACACAATTCCTCAGAACTGAGTAGGAGGAAACCCCTGTCTCGGATCATGGGAGAGAATGGCATTCTAACTAAGGATGCCTTGGCAAAGTGAAAGTACTTTCCCTTGGACCTTTGAAATCCTTAATGAGTTGAATCATGTCAAGTAACAAAATAAACATGGATGAGAAACATTGGTTGGGTTTGGTCCAAAGTCTAGTCTGCTTTAAGACCGGCTTTCCCCATCATTGTTTAAACGTTATACAGTTTTCTATCAGCCAAGCCTGTGGTTTTATTTCATTTTTTTCTTCTTAAATAAGATTTCAAAAGCCAGGCACTAGCTGATGGTAATTAGTAGGCATGGGTTGACGTTCATTCTTACCGATCTTTCCATGCATGCATAATTTTTGTGAAGAGAAAAGAAAATCCAATTACTTCCAAATCCAGCCAGTGTGGATCATCTGCTCTTGTGTTAGATCTTTAGAAATCACTCTTAACAATTGAAAGGAAGACATATGGTATTTGAGAACAGCATCTTGTAACCTTGTTTTTAATGTTAAGAAAAACAAAGCCGGCTCTGTGACAATCATACTCCACTCCACAGACACCAAATTCCAGTCATCCTGACTCTGTAGCGCATGCGGCACAAAGAATTGCTCTGCCATAAGGAATTTATTGGTGAGTTCACTCCCAAGGTCCCATGTACGTCTTGAAAATTTTTAAAGATGCTATTAAAAACACTGAATTTGGAACTTTCCCGGAACCCATCTACGACATAAACTGAAACTATCTGAAGCAAGGTTGAAGGGTACAGAGCCTTCAAACCAAAGAGGGTAATATTTTCTATTGGATTTCCAAAATTAAATCCTATGACAAAAGATTCCAAAACTGATTTCCTCAAACTTCCTTCTTAAAATGGCTAATTTCAGAAACTTCATTCATCTTTGAGTTCTAGAGACTACTTTCAGATTGCAGAATACATGTTGGCAATGAAATATTTCTTTTACTGCTTGAAATAGCATCATTTAGGTCATATATTTCTTGCGTATACTTATTTTAGGGACTACACATGATGATAAAGGTCGATCATTCTCAAACTGCCCATATTTCTTTTGCTTAGACACCAGCAAAATATAAAATCCATTGTAACACACCTGAAATTCCAGTACTCAAGCAGAGGCAAGGAGGGTTACAAATTCAAGATCATTCTTGACTGCATACTGAATTTTGAGGCCAGCATGGACTGGGTAAGACCACACCAAATAAATAAATAAATCACAATAGGAAATTAGAAAAAAAAACAATTTGAAAAAATGCATTTTTAAATAAGTCTCCTTTGAATGCTTCTAATAAAACAATTTAATATCAGTTTACATTTGTGATAAATTCCATTGCCTACCTGAATCTAAACTGCTGTGCTGCTGTGCTCAGTGGTTCTGTATCTCAGCAGAAGCCCAACTCACAGGACTGCGAGACTTGCAGCTCCAGGGGATTTTCCATTAAATGTCTAGCAAGGCATTGATTGTGGACAGACAGAATTCTCCGGCTATGAAAATAAAGTTTGTGAATAATGCCTGGTCACAGCTTGCTTCTGTTTCAGCTCTTCTAGCAGATTCTGACCCTAAGGAAAACTCAGTGAGAACTCCTTGACACAGTCCCACCAGGAGGTCTCTCCATGAGATTTGTCCATTCTGTTTCTCCCTGCAGGTTAAAACCCACCTCCTGACCCAGGCAGTGCAATCTTCCCACACTCCAGTCAATGTCTCCCTCGGGGCCCACCCAGGCTGCTGACTTCCCAACGGCCACCCATCTACTCAGCTTGTCATTCAGCAATAAGTACTCTGTGGGCATTTCACAGTAGAAAGGTGACTGAGACCTAATCCTCATCTTTGTGGAACTCAGATTTAGGTGGGACATGGATATGTAGATACAAATCTATAAGCTCATGAGTGAACTGGGGTATTCCACATTAGGGAAGAGGCTTGGGATAAGGAATGCCATAACAGAAGAGATAAGAGTTTATTTGAATCTTTGGCTCCTGCTTGATAAGTTTTCTTTCTTTGAAAATTTATTATTATTATTATTATTATATGTGTCTATGATATATATGTGTAGGTGTGTAAATGCCAAGGTCAGAGGACAACTTTGAAGACACAGTTTCCTGCTTCCACCTTTATGTGGGTCCACGGGATCAAACTCAGGTCATCAGGACTATGTAGCAAGTGTTTTACCTTCTGACCATGTTGCCAGTCCATACCTGGCAAGTTTCCTGATGTATTGGCTCCAAGTTGAGCTTTTAAACTTCCTGAAGCAGTATAAACTCCTTTCTTGTATGAAAACAAAGGCGTGGGAATGTTCAGTTTATAATACTGTACATATTATAGAGTCTTCCTCCTGGGATGTAGCCAGGGGAGCTATGGGAAGAAAGAGCAGAGGAGACAACCCCACAGCCTTGTGGGGTCTTTGTGGCAACACTTGGCTTTTAGACAGATGATACCAGCTCCCTACACACCTTTCCTGTCTTCCCTACATTCTTAAGGCCCTGAGTGAGTGCTTTTAGCCATGCAGGTGCTGCTGTTGGAAGTTCAGGGCCACAGAAGGTACCTTAATTTCCATGAATTCACTAACGTAGCTCCTAGAATTACTTTTGGAAAGAAGAACCTGAAGGTCTTTCACCAGTTGTCAAGGTTTCCCAAATGCCTTTCATAGCAACTCAAGCTGCAGGTGGGAGCACTTCCCAAAACCTCCAGACTGTTGTCCAAACTAGAAGGCTACTTAACATCTTCAGAAAACCAGAATATTTTCTAAAGCAGCTTCGAAGGTTTTCTGGATTACACATATAGGGGTTTGCTTGTTTTCTCTTTCTTACTTTGAAATGTGTAAGTTTTGATTAAAATCAATGTATTAATAATGTAATCAAATATCTATTGAAAGGCAAAGTAGAGTATTTTAATGTTATTCCTGCCACGTTCAAGAACATTCTTTGCATTTAACTGCCAGTGCCATTGCCAAACTTGTTTTCAAAATTGTGCTTTTTTATTAAACAAAGTGCTTAATTTTAAAGTATTACTTTGCCAGCAGATAGTGTATTAAATGTATAATTTCCAATTCATTGTAACTTACTTATTTTTTTTTCTTTTTTTTTTTTTTTGGTTTTTCAAGACAGGGTTTCTCTGCAGCTTTTTTAGAGCCTGTCCTGGACCTAGCACTTGTAGCCCAGGCTGGCCTCGAACTCACAGAGATCCGCCTGCCTCTGCCTCCCGAGTGCTGGGATTAAAGGCGTGCGCCACCACCGCCCGAAAGTTTAAGAATACTTTTTGATTAAAGATATTTGTTATTAAATTGCTTCCTCTTTTCTGATGTAGCATAAAACTTCTGAATTTAACTGCTGATAGATGGCCAACCACAGAACCTCTTCTCAGTTGCCAGTCTTTGTACATGGTAAAACAACTTACAAATGTTTAGTTTTGTGCCTAATCTCTGACTATTAAAATGTTTATAAAGTTTATTTTTACCAAAAAAGGGGACTTGACACTAAAGTCCATGTGAGATATCCTAAAGCAAGTTGTAGAAAAGCAGCCAGCCTCTTGTTCTGTGTGCGTGTGGTGTGTAGGGGCAGGCAGAGGAGGTTACAGTTTTTTGGAGCCCAGAAGTCAACTCTGGGTGTTGTTTACCAGTCACCTTCCACCTTGTCTTACTCGGTGGCATAAAAGCTTGCTTTTTCAGTTACTTTCCTGAGTGTAAACTTACAGAAGGAAGAGTTTCTTTGGATTTATGGTTTCAGGGCGTGAGGCCATCGTGGCAGGAAGGCATGGCTGCAAATGGCAGGCATACAGGTGGAGTAGCCATCTGAGAGTTTACATCTTTAAGCACAAGCATGAAGGAGAGAGAGAGAGAGAGAGAGAGAGAGAGAGCAGAAATGGCTACTTTTTTAATTTTCAAAGCCCAGCTAGAGCGACATACTTCCTCCAAAAATGCCACACCTCCTGAAATGCCACACCCCCTGAAATGCCGCACCTCTTAAAGCTCCCCTAAGAGCAGCACCAACTGGGAACTAAGGATTCAAATATATGAGCCTGTGATGGACATTGCTCATCCAAATCACCACGGTTGCCAGGCAAACTAGGCTATCTGGTCAACCAGTTTCAGAGACCTACCTGTCTCTACCTCTCCAGTTCTGGAATTGAAAGCCCTTGCCACTGAGTCCAGTTTGTTTTCTTTTAACAAGGATGTTGAGGATTGAATTCAGATCTTCATGCTGCACAGCAAGCCCAGTATTGAATGAGTCATCTCCCCTCCAAAGGCCCCGCTTTTCTCCTGAAGAGATTTATTCCTAGAGCACCCCGTTGACATTTGTGTCTAGGGTGATGGTGTATTTCACATACACTCCTCTCCGATGCTTTCCAAGAATGACTCAAGCTTCACAGAGTCCCAGGCAGGGGACAGGGAAGGTTGCAGTGTGTTTAAGCATGACTGTGCTCATTTTGTAACAGGCTGACTAATAATGCACTGTGGGTGTCTAGTCCAAGCAGACGCCAGAGAGAAAGAATTTGGCACTGGGACTTTAAATGTCAACATGGGTGGAGCCAACAGGACCAGGCGAACTAATTCCTCTCAGTCTTAGCTTCTCAACAATGGGGCAGGTGAGTAAATGCCTGATTCTTACACATTCAGCAACCGTGATGGAAAAAGTCAAGTTCAGAGACAGGTTGACTGCTACTTATTGGACAGTGGAAGACGAGACAGGGTGACAGTACTTACGGCCATTACATAATCTACTTGTAGAGAATGGTTCTCTGGCTCAGATGCTAATATTGTTCCCCTCCCAAACCTCTTGAGTTGCCCCCCCCAGTCTCCATTTCTTCCATCATGCGTGTCTTCCATGTTTCTATTAGGATAGCTCTTTAGGTCCTGTTTACAGAGTTCAAATGCTTTCCTATCCCAAAGTTCCTAAATCTTCTACATTCCTCAAAAAGACATCATGGACAGGCTCCACACAGCAATAGCACAGCACCACTCCCAGTACCATGTTTTTGCTTTAGTTACTTATCTATTGCTGTGACAAAGGGAACTTAAAAGAGGAAGTGTTTAGTTGCACTTATGGTTTCAGAGGGTCAGAGTCCATGATGGTGACAAAAACATCTGATAGCTTGCATTTGGATCCACAAACAGGAAGCAGAGAGCACATTGGAAATGGTCCAAGTCTTTTGAAGCCTCAAACCCCAGCACCAGGGATGCATTTTCTCTAATAAGGTCATGATTCCTAGTCCTTCTTGAATAGTTCCACCAACTGGGGGGCTTCAGACATGGAGCTACAGGATTTATAGTTTTCCCTGCTTTGTACACTATTTCATCATTATGCCCCAATTCCACCCTTCTGAAATGATAATGTGTATTCTGTACTATTTTATGTTGGAAGTACGCAATTTGATTTTTATTGTTATAAAGTGTTACAGTTAAAAGAGTGCATTGAATTTCAGGAAATATTTTGAACTTGGACTTTTTTCCTTTTTTATTGAAAATGGATTTTTATACATATATATTATGATTACAGTTTCCCCTCTCCCAGCTCCTCCAAGATCTTCCCCTGCTTCCCTGCTCCCCAAAATAAACACGTGCGTGCACACACACACACACACACACACACACACAGAGAGAGAGAGAGAGAGAGAGAATACAAACATGCATCCAAAATAAACATCATCAACCATAATCATAATAGATAACCTAAAATCAAATGAACAAGATTAGGACAAACAAAGACAAAGAAAAGAGCCAAAGAAAAATGTATAAGAAACACATATAGCCATAAATTAACACATTTGCACACAGCTTTGAAAGAGTGGTGAGACCGTCAAAGACTATGGGGACCTTTGAGGTTGGAATAAGTCCATTTTGCATTATGACATGGACCCAAGCCTATGGGGGACAGGCAGCAAAAAGGTGATTTGAATGGGAATTGCCTCCTCAGGCTCCTATGTTCGAATACTTCGTCCCTAGTTGGTGGAACTGTTTGTGAAAAATTAGAAGATGTGGTCTTTTCTGGGTGGTATGTCACTGGGGTGGATTTTGAAGTTTCAAGACTTGAGCCACTCCCAGTGTGCTCTCTGCTTCCTGCTTGTGGATCAAGACATGAACCCTCTGCTCTTTTTGCTTCCATACCTTTGCTCTATCACGTTTGTTGTTTGCTCCAAACACTCTGAAACTGTAAGATGAATTAAATGTTTGCTTTAAAAAATTTCCTTGCTTATAGTGTTTTGCCACAGCAGTAGAAAAATAAGTAAGACAGTCAATAATTGATACTGAATCTCATTGCCAGATCTGCAGATTCTAATAGCCTGTGGGATTAATAGAATGTCAATGCTCTGGCCCCATTCAAGACCTATTGAGTCAGGATACCTGGGATGACCCAGAAACCCTTGTTTTAACCAGGTGATGGTGATGCAGCTGAAGATGTACTAACCTGGAGTAAAATGCACATGAACTGGCTATCAGATCACCCGCAGGAGCTAAAAACCTAGAGCAGGAGTTGAGGAAATAGACCAGAGCTCAGGAATTTGACAAAATACATGAGCCTAGTACCATGCTAGTAAGGGAGATGTTTTGCAAGGAAGCGATTAACATCCTTTAAATCATATTGCTTTCCTTATCTACCAGTAAAATCCACCCAGCCACAAAAATAAGACAAATGGGGTGAAGATAAGAAAATACTTTGCAAATACTCTATGAGGGCAACATAATAAATAATTTACTGGGAACACTGCCCGTGCATGAAAGAGTAAGTTTAGAATTTGGAGAATAGATAGTGAATTCTAGAACATAAATATGAAAATGAAATACACGGATGGGCTGGCAGGAGTGCTCTTTTACAAATCCAGGATGACAATTACAGATTCTTTCTCTGGACATTCTCAGGATGCAGATCAAAGGACATTTGATACAGCTGCAAAATGCCAGTTAATAAATCCATGTAGAGATTTATATTATAACTGAGGAACACGCTTGTGAATTTAGATTGCAGGGCAGAAGATAAAGTTTCCTTAGAGAGAGAGTGTGCATGTGTGAGTGTTGTGTTTATCTATGTGTATGTGTATTGTGTATCTGTGTCTGTGTTTGTGGTGTGTGTACACATGTGAACAAGGCCAAACACCTGCAACAGGTGTTGTTCAAAGAAACACATGAATCTGACTAGTTACAAGTTGAAGTGTTTTGAAGAAGTCGTGTCAAAGAAATAGAAGAAGCTCATCTACAAAGTCTATCCTATGGGAGTTGTGACTAGAGGGACATCTATGAATATCTGCTGCCTCAGCCCAGCTTTCAGTGCGTGGAAACAAGACATGCAAGGCCTGCTTTAGAAAAGAGGGGAAAGAAAACCCAGACTCTTAATGGGATTGGAGAAAAAAAAGATCTAATGTTTCTGGGAATAAATAGAAAACAAGTTAGTTTCAAGTATTATGAATAGAATACTTATTCCCAAAGCTAGAAGGGACCTGGCTACCTTCAAGTGTTTGAAATATACTCTATAAAATTGGCTTGCATATGACTTTGAAGCCTCCCTTGCCTTTTCTTCCCCATCCTCCTTTCCTTCTTCAGCATGTCTCAAAGTTAGTATATTTGACATGTCAGAAGTTAGGGTGTTTAACATAGGAACCCAGGCATTGAACATACTTCAGAATCACAAGCTTTGAAGTTAAATATTATATAAAATCCACGTAAAAATGAGAGTGCAAAGTCTAACGTGAAGCTCCCTGGCTTCAGAAATAGGAGAGTTCACTGAGATGTAGAGTCTGGTTAATTATGGTGTGTCATATTTTTTATTTGTAAATTTTCAATAATAAGGTTTGTAAAAGTAAAAATAAAAGTTTAAATGTTTTTAGCATTTTTATAATTAATTTTATGTTAGCATAAAAAGTGATGGATTTGTTTTGGCATTTTCAATACACACGTATCATTATGACTTATTTTTATTAATCCTCTCTTCGTTGTCTTCCCTAATGCCTTCTATCTGTTTCTTGCTGGCCCTATTCCCTGCAAACACCACCCCTTCTGTGTTTCCATGCCACATGAACTCCATTACCCTTCCTTTACCCACTTGCTCTTCCTCGTCCTTCTCTTTTATGGTCCCCTTTGTATATCCCCCACCATCACAAACAGGCATGCACTTTTAAATTTAGATTCTACGTATTAGGGGGAAAGATGTTTTGTTTGTCTTTTTGTGTCTGACTTGTTTCTCTTAGCATAGTGATTTCTATTTCTATCCGTTTTCCTGAAAATGCCAAGATTCTATTTTGCTTTACGACTGAAACATTGTTGCGTACATCTGACATTTTCCTTACGGTTCATCTATTGGTGGACATCTATGCTGACCCCATTTCCTAGCTATTGTGAAGAGTGCAGCAATAAACATAGATATACAATAATAAAAGTGGATATCTCTTTGGTACCTTGATTTAGGGTCCTTTGGATTTTTTCCCAAGAAATGTTAGAGTTGGGTCATATAGTAGTTCTACTACTTTTTTATTTGTTTGTTTATATTTTGGGGGAACCTTCATACTGACTTATGTAGAGTCCACAACAGTTGATACTTCTACCAGTTTTGTACAAGGGTTCCTCTTTTCCCACATCCTTGCCAGCATTTGTCATTTGTTTTCTTGATTATAGCCCTTCTGACTGGTATGAAATTGAATCTCAAAACAGCATTAATTAGCATTTTTCTGATGACTATGAATGGCAAGCATTTTTTTAAATTAAATTATTGGCCAGTTGTTGGGATCATTTGGAGTCCTGACTTCTAGCTGCTGCTCTTCCCTGCTAGAGATCTTTACTTTCCTGCTGATTCAAGTTACTGAAAGCTGTGTCAAAGTTGTTTACCAGCTCTGCTTCACGAGCACGTGTTGCCTTGGCCTTGAGGATCAGAGGATAAGGTTTTCACCTGTTGGCCCACCTGACTGTTGGGTATATAAGCCTCTGTGGGGCTATTGGTTAAGGGGCTTCTTACCAGTGACGACAGGTCTGTGTCTCTGTCTGTCTGTCTGTCCCTGTGTCTTTGTGTGTTTCAACCTTCAGCCCCTTGCCCAAAGCTCGGGAACTGTATGGTAGCACATAGAGCACAGACAGGCATTGGGCACCACAGCCAGTTATATTTTTTTTGAGAACTGTCTATTCAATTCATTAATCTGTTCAGTGATTTTCATTAAAATGTATATTGACCCAGTGAATTTTTAGAGTTTAACTTTTGTACTTCTGAAAATAGTCTAAGCTTGAATCCTCTCTGTCTGGTGTGTACTAACCATCTTCATATTTTCTACCTTCCATTTCTGCTGCTATCCAAGATGTCCCCTGACCCCTGTCCATGAGCATACATAGGTTCAGAATCCAGTGATTGTGTGATTGCTGGACACTGGAGGCAACTAGGTGCCAGTATGGCTGTTGCCTCTCATAATGACGACCTAGCACTATTATCCCATTGGGCAGAGGTCCATGGTCTATTGCTCCTTTTTTTTGTTGTTGTTGTTGTTTACCAAACAGAAATGAATGCTTCTTGAAATTCTGGCTGAAAGGCAAGAACACTGGGAAGCATGTAAGGAAAGAAGCAAAAACTAGCAGTGCAAATTAACCTGCTGATTATTTTGGAGAATTAGACTCTGACAGATGAGACTGGATATAGCACATCCTGGAAACTAAACTGACCAATGACACGTGAAAATCGAACTGAGCTACAAGACAAGCTGACCACAACTCAAGTGGCTGGTTACTTTTATCAAAGACAGATAAAGTTAGGTTAACTGGGGAAGCGGTGTGCTTAAGATCCGTTGCTATAATCACTTCATAGACATGATGAAGTTTCACATTTGAAAAAAAAAAAACACTACTAGTCTAAAAGCTAGACACATGAAGATTAGTGCTCCAGACTTACCATTTTTAAGTATGCACGTCTTTAGAAATAGACTCATCTGTTTTCAGTATAGAAGGATAAAGGCAAATGTACAATTTTTAGAAAATTTGACTTACAATTACTCATCTTCTTATGATAAAAAGATAGTAGACACTACTTTTCCATAGGTCAGACTTTTTAATAAGCATTTATTCTATACTAATTAGATGTATAATTTATACAATTTCTATACTATTTTTCTTACTAAATATTATAACACAAGGAAATTTTCGTTGTTCTAATTATTAGCATGTTTAAAGCCCACATGTACATTCCTACAATGGATAGGCTCACAAACTACTTATATTTTATTTTTATTGATCAACACTGTTTCCTCCTTTTCCTTTATTATATATAAAAAGACAATGAACAACTTTGACATAAAACCTTTCTGTATGTAAGATGATTTTCTTTGGGTAAATTCCCAGACTTAGAATTATCTGTCTTAGACTTGGGAATTTGAAAGACCCTTTCTTCATATTGTTAGATTATTTCCCAATGAATATATAATATTTCTTTCCTCTTTTAGTAATACACAATCTCCAATATCACCCATCTTAACATTTTTATCCTTGTTAATTTGATAAACAAAAATTTATAACCTGGGGCTGGAGAGATGGCTCAGCAGTTAAGAGCACTGACTGTTCTTCCAGAGGACTGAGTTCAATTCCCAGCAACCACATGGTGGCTCTCAGCCATCTATAATGAGATCTGGTGCCCTCGTCTGGCCTGCAGGCATACATGGAGGCAGATTGTTGTATACATAATAAATAAATAAAATCTTTTTAAAAATTTTATTACCTGCTTTAGTTTTAATTTGTACTTATCAATGTATTAATGGGAAATATTTTATCATATTTGTAAATGAAACACTTTTTTTAATATATATTTCCTGAAAATTTTTAATTTTATTGGCTTTTCAATTTAGATATCTACATTCTTTTATGAGAATTAAGTGAAATAAAATAAATTCTGAATACATAAAACATTTTAGTTAGTATGAGAGGACCAATTGTTAAACACAGAATAACTCACAGGTTCAAATATCCACATTGGGGCTCTGACATTAATCAGTAGTGTTTGGAAAAAAATAATGTCAAGGTAAAAAAAAAATCAACCATTTATTTTACCAAGTGTTACCCCACATTAACAAACCATACAGACACAACAGTTAGATCATCATATTCAAATAAAAGAGACTCAACATCTGCTAGAAGTTATTTCTTATGTGACTAATATACAAATGGAGAAGTTAAGTGTTGACTGACAAAAACCCTAAAAACCTGGCCCCTCCTTTCCCAATTGTTTACTGGCCACTAGAGTGAACACATCTGCCAGTTCATTGCTTAGTAAACATTAACTGGAAGAAAGCAAATTTAGTGATCTTTGTGGACTTTCAAATTTCCTTTGCCTGGAGAAAGGCAATTGAAAAAGTGTCAAAAAAAAGCCAGCACAACACCTGGATATAAATTGTGGTTGGAAACCTCTTTTCTCAAAGTTCACTCAATGAAGGAAATAGTTGGTCTTGGTCAAGAGGGCAATTGATCTCCTGGGCTATTGACAAAGACCATAAATGTATGCTCATTATTCTTGCTCTGTCAACAGCTGCTGACATTTCCATTTGACTGATCGTAGATCAGTCATGGAAAAATACAAGGTAAGTGACTCCCTTTTCCTAAAGTTCAGAGACCCAAGATGTCTCAGAAATTGAATTATTTGCAACTTCCTGCTTTTCTGTTCTTTAAGAACCATGTTAGAGTTGATACTGAGCATGTACATTTGTATTTGGTGTTTGTGTGTATGCTTAATAAAATACCATGTTAGTTCTAGATGGCATCCTCTGATTAACATTCCCTGGGGAAAATCAGAATTTGTAGAAGAATGCAGTGTTAACAGCTAATCATGTATAGCTTCAATACACATGCTTCTGAAACTCATTTGATCTTCATTATTTCCAACTATTAATTTGCACCAATGATGCCTTTTCCCTTAAAAAAAAAAGTGAGAGCTGTGCTTTCAAAGAGAAGACTATTATTTCATTAAAACAAAATAAAAAGCCAGAGCTCCATTTTCATTAAAACACACCCAACACTAGAGTATTCATGTATTCTCACATTTCTTCCCCCATTTTTCGGTGTGTCAAATAGCAGGCATATTTAAAATAGAACTTCTAGTCTATGTCTCTTTTGCCCAGTTCTTTGTCCAAATCATCCGTTCAAATATTTCTAGTCTCCAAAAGCTGATGCCTTTAAAGCAAAAATTCTTCTCAAACAGCAACTTCTTAGGCATTTGATAAGCTCTGAGGACAGTTTTCTGTGGTCACAACTGGAAGTGTGACTGGTCTCAAGGTAGAGAGCAGAGATACACTCTACAAAGCACAGGAAAGCCGATAACAAAATATTCAATCCAAAACATCTCGACTTAGCCTTGAGTAGTAAATGACAAAGGCTTTGCAAAGCAAAACAGACTAGAATGAGGCGATGATCGTCAATTACAAGACTAACATCATTGCCTTGCTGTCCTCTAGACCAGGGCTTCTTAAACCTCTTTTGCTCGCAACTCTTTTTCACCCAGGTACTTTTTATACATCCCTGATAAACAGATGCACTTAAATACACATATAAATCAAATATAAATCACAAAGTAAAACAATCCTTTAGTATGCATATAATTTTGCTGCATATTAAAGAAAAAAGCAATTTTGTTGAGTATAAAAATTTATGTCAAATAATTCATCTAAAAGTACTTTTCGTTCTCATTTTATGACACTGGACTAAAGCTTGCATGATTGTGTTTCCAGAAATACTATATTTGATTTTTGTGATCCCATAACTTCCATTACTGAAAGAATTTTATAATTTTAGTCTAGAATAAAAAAGTCTTGGTGTCATCATGTAAGACAATGCAGAAGAAGTTAAACCAAGCCTAATTAAGTATAAACTATCTGGCTAAAAATCATTACAAGCATTGAATTGTGTTAAATAGACCTTGGCTAAAAATTATTATCTAGCATAACAATATAATTCCAATGTTTGGATTGATTTTTTAAAAAAAATTTAATGACTACAAAATTATGTAGCATCTTTCTTAGATACCTATGTTAACTTAAGCAGGTATAATCTTTCAATGGTACCACAAGTCTATTGATTTGAGTCCGCACCCAGAAACCCAGGACATTTATCCAAGTTCATTAAGAATTCTAAGCATTATTATCAAAGGAAAAAGACACGGATTGGCAGAGGACAACCACCACCTGCCACCAGCTCAGCAACAATCCAATGTTTGTGTCCATATTCCAAGGCAGAGAAGGAGTTCCCATGGGACATCCACTACACAGCCTGCTATGGATACAAGCTGCTCCCCAGACTGAGATAGTTCTCTTTCCCCTTCTTTTCAATAAGTCTGTTTGTCTTCTTCAAGTCATGTGGCATCTTTTTATCTCACTGGAGACTACATGTTAATAAGAAGAGAACCCGAACAGAGACATGCCCTTTCCCTAGTGAGCCCAACTGTTCATCAGACTGTTCTTATTCATCCATCTGCTGCAAGGCTTGGTGATGACCAACTCTCATTTCTATTCAACAAACCTATGTAGAGACCAGGTATATTTTTTAGTTACTGCTATATTGCTGTGAAGAAACACCATGCCCAAAGCAACTTTTACAAAAGAAAACATTTAACTAGGATCTTGCTTACAGTTTCAGAGGATTAGTCCACAGTCATTGTGGTGGGAAGCAGGCAGGCATAGTGCTGGAGCAGTCACTCAGAGCGCCACATCCTTATCCACTGGCAGCAAGCAAGGAATGACTGATTGGACCTGGTATGGGCTTTTGGAATGGTATGGGTACGACCTCCAGTGATACCTTCCTCAACAAGGCCACACCTTCTAATCCTTCCTAAATGATTTCCACTTGGAACCAAACATTGAAGTATGTGAGCCTATGGGGATCATTCTCAATCAAACTACCACAGTCTCTATCTCTAAGCATCACTGTTTAGAGATGGTTCTTACTTACATTGGTAACATTTCACCTTCTTACAGCACTAGGGAACACTATGTAATCAAATAAATAAAGCCATTTCTTGGATATAAAGATATTGCTCAGGGTCCAAAAATAAATTAACCAGAGCTCAAAACTAAATAACAACGTTTCTAATAGGCAAGTCGACTGCTTCTTCAATGATTACATTTCCTTCCTACACAGTCTGGAGTGACTGGATAGGACACACCATGCCTTTTTTTCTTCTTCTTCTGGGCTATGTAAAAGTTTTCTCTTTATTCTGTAATATTCGTCTTTGACAAACTGAAGATACATAGTTCTTAATCTTCACAGAACTTACCTGGTGACTTTTAGCCTTACCAAAATCTGCTGCCTACTTGGCAATTAGCATGATTCTACAACAATGTCACTGTAGAATGTCACTCATAGGGAAACTAAACGTACAAAGATCCTTTAGAATTTTTTCTTTTATGTGTATATCTACTCACACATGAAGTTAAACAGACAACTTCGAGGAGTTAGTCCCTCCTTTCACCTTAACATAGGTTCCAGGGATCAAACTCTAAGGTCAGTTGGCAGGCCTGCATGACTACAACCAATATGTTCTGAGCCAACTTGTCAGCACCGAAATATCTACACAGAAATCCAGGGGAGATATTAGAGCACAGAGAACCAGATATTATTGAAGAGAAGCTTCTCAATTGTCTTCATATTTTTGAAAACCAAAAGATACAAATATCCTTTACATACAAAGATAAAAAATACATCAGGAAGGAAGGATGTTGGCTAGAATGGTTTATTGTTGACATAATATAATGGAAGGCATACAGAATTTAATGTAACATACACAGTAGTTGGAATAATTAAGATGTAAATAATAATTGTTTGATATTGGATGAGTCATTTATTTCTTATTCCTCTTATAACACAGAAGAGTATGATAAGAGTTATTGTGTATGGCATAAATGAGACATGCTGTTAGCACAAAATAACTAGCAAGCAACAAAATCTGTTATATAGTTTTCTCTCCTACATTCTCCTTCTTTGACTTATTTAAATGTCTTTCTGAACTTCGGACTGAGCTGGTATCATCCACCTGAATCTGATCACAGTCCTGGGCCTGCAAAAAATTTAAACCTGGCTTTTCAAACTGCCATCTGCTAACTACAAACTCATATTTCTTGCTTCTTTTCTTAGCTTCCTTTTCACCAGTCTCATCCGAATGGCTGTAGCTAGTGTTAGTTTCAGATGACTGAACACTTAGCCTGCGGCCGACAAGCTATGTAACCCCATCACCCTGATGGGGACATTAGGAAGAAAACGTGCCTCACTGACAGGGACACAGAAACCTAGAGAGGTTATGTAACTTTCTCCAGATGGTGAACCTTGGGTCTGAAATAAAAGCAAATCCCATGCAAATGAACAGAATGGACAGTTGGCAATGAGATTATCTTCAACCAACAGAAAAAAGGTATCAGTCAAAGACTAAAGATTTTCAATTACTTTTCAAGGTATTCAAGAACTCTCTGCATTTCTGTTTTCCATAAAACATGTAGTGAATAGCATCGTGCTTACTTTCACACCACTGAAAACATTTCTCTGACTTATAAAGCCTTTAGCAGTAAAAATATTATTTCCACGTATCTGGAGTCCAGTCATGGAAACAAGCGAGTGGCGCCAAGCCGAGATGAAAAGCTTTCCCTACCTACCTACTTCCTATGACGGTATGGAAAAAGTGATACTAAATTTTATTACTAGGGTAGACATCTATTTGTTCTCTATGACTTAGTTATATGTTGGCTTGGAGACAGAGGTTAAATGACATAATTCCCGGTTGTTCTTAGGTTTGGCTACCTACAACAGAAACTGCAAATCTTTGGGCCTGGGAGAAGTCAGCAGCTTATCGAGTTCTCACACTGAAAAATACAGTGAAGGAAGTTCAAGGCTGTGAAGGTGCCTCCACAGTCACCTGGAGACTTAACCAAGTTTCCCTTCCTCCTACCTTTCCCGTGAGTCTGTGTCCCAGAGTTGCTGTGGCAAATGCCACAAACGTACTGGATTAAAGCAACAGTGATTTATTTTCCCTACTTCAAGAGACAGAAACCTGCTGTTTCACTGGGACTGAGGCAAGAAGAGTGCCCTCCCCAAAAGCTTCTGGAGAAAATGGGTTTTATAAGCCTTATAGCTGTTGATCCTATGAGCCTGCCTTACCGAGCAGACATACTCTCTATGTCTGCTTTGCTCTTCTTTCTGTGCTAGGGCTCCCTCTCATAAGAACACATGTGGTTATATTTAGGGTCGTCTATGGTTTGAATGCCCTCTCCAAACTCATGGTGAATTTTAAATGCCGTTGAGACAACACCAAGACCAGGAACTGATTTAAGAAATGGTACAGTTACAGAGGCGCCACCCTTGTGAAGGGATCACATCTTGGAAGACAGTTATGTGAGACTGGGCATATGTCTAGAATGCTTGCAAGCTTCTTTGTCTTCCAGCATGGAATGGTTTTGCATGGAAGACCTAGACAGTGTCATGATCTTGGAATTACCAATCTTTGGAACTGCAATCCACATTAACTTCTATTGTTATAATTTGCCTAATTGTGATATCCTATTTAAAAAGCAGAACATAGGCAAGGATAGGCACTCTGAATAATGCAATACAATCTTTTTTTTCTAAACATGCTTTATTTAATCCCACCTGTGAAGTCCTTGTGTTCCATATAAAGTGACACTCACATGTTCCAGGGCCAGCATATGAATACTGGGCAGAAGAGGGACATGGAAGAGTTTATTTTTTCAGCCAATTGCAATGGATCTTTTACCCAGTATAAAACCTTGTTTACATTCCAACAGTCAGAGGTCAGTTACATGGCCATATTTAGCTGTGAGTTATGTTGGAAACTAAGGTCTTTTTTTTAAAAAAAACATAATCTCAGTTTTGTTAGGAGGAAGGGAGAGAGGGCATTTTAGGGCCACTAGCAATGTCTGTTACCTGTCAATTTCAATATCTGCTTGCATGTTTCTTCATAAACCCCTGCTACTCTATCTTGCCTCAAGAGCAAAATATCTAAAACTCAAGTCTCAGATCTCTTAGTTGTTGGACCATCACCATCTTAAGAGTAAGACTCTTTGTGGTTCAGCTATCTGTCCCCAAGAAGATAGATACCACAAGGTATCTAAACATAGCTTCCCTAAACAGTGGCACTCTCTTGAAAGCTGCATCTGGTTGGACAGGAACAATGATGACTCCCTATGTGGGCAGTGAGTGCTTCGGTTACTGTGGTGTGCTTCCAGAGATCTTTCTGCTTTTATCGTCCACAGAGCCTCTCAAGCATTTAAGACCATGTGCCATTCTGCCTAATTCAAATAACCTTCCTTTTGCCTGTAATGGCTTGAAATCATTAGGATGATTTGGGGGATTCGGTAGGATTTGGTTTGTTAGATACATAGTTTCTTCAAGGACCTGGTAGGCTTCCACTGTGCTTGTTTCTAGGCCATCCTATGTGTCGGGAACCATAGATAAAAGCCTTGTCATACCACATGTTTTAAAACTGGAGTCTTTTACTTATAGCCTCTGGACTAATTCTCCCTTCTTTCCTGCTTTAGATGGGTCTTCTCAAAGCCATTTGACAGGCACAGTGGGGCTCCAACACCCTTCTCATCTTTACCACAACCGGCTGCTAAGACGGAAGGTATTGGGAAATGTGCTTATTTATCATCCATGAACCTTTGCAGTTTTTACTTACAGTTGCTTCACTCTGGGATGTAGTTCCATAAGGCCAATTATAGTGATTCCGTCAATAATTATTTACTTAAATAAATAAGATTATATGTTGTAAAATGTTGCTTGTTTGTTCCTGCCTGCTCAGCCCAGAAAGAATCACACAAAAACCATATTATTTGCAATACTTTTTGGCCAATAACTTAAGCATATTTCTGACTAACTCATATCTTAAATTAACCCATCTCCACTGATCTGTGTATCACCACGAGGCTGTGGCTTACCAGGTAAAGTTCTGGTGTCTGTGTCCGGCGAGGCCACATGGCTTCTCACTGACTCCACCTACTTTCTCCCAGCATTCAGTTTAGTTTTCCCCATCTAGCTCTGTTCTGCTAAGCCACTGGCCAAAACAGATTCTTTATTAACCAATGGTATTCACAGCATACAGATCCCACATCAGCAATGTACTCTAGAACCGGGCTGTCTAGCTCAAATCAAACATACCATGTATTCGCTATGCAATTGACAACTCCCTTCACTTTTCTGCTCCTCGTGTAAAATGCAATTAAAATATTTATTTCATTGTTTTGCTTAAGAATTGTGTTTCTTTAAGTACATAAAATACTAAAATGGTGTGTGGCATATTATGTGCACATTTGGGTGAAAATAACTGCCCATATATAACTGAAATTGGTAGATTCTTGCCAACATTTGCTATAAGCACATTCAGGTACCAATGTTTGAATTCATTCCTTTTGCAGATTCATCTAAAATACCAAAAAGTAACCAACAAAGACAATATGTTGACTCATTCTTGAAATTTCTTAATCAGTAATCAAAGTATATATCCTGCCCCAACATCATGGTGACAGGGTTACCCTACATATAACACAGTGTACCAAAAAGTTTTTCACCTGGACCTTATATTACCTAAGTCATCAGAACCCATGTTTTAGTCATTATCGCAATCAATGACCACTTCTAGGCACCAAATAATTTATTAATTGAGCTTTGATATGTCTTTTCATGATATATGTCCTTCGTAACTAAAGCACAGATATGATGAATGCTCATTTCTTTTTGCATGGAAGTGTGAACTGGGGTAGTTATAGAAAGGCATATTTATCACCTGTCAACCTGGGACACGAATTGCCTCTGGACTTCCGTGCTACCATCAGCAGAATGCTTCCCCATTCACACAGTTCAGGATGATAGGCAGCCACCATGCTTCATGCTGAGCTAAGGAAAGGAGGGAGGAGGGAGGAGGGAGGAGGGAGCCGGGAGGAGAAGCATGTGTGCTCGGAAACCGAGCACACATGTAGAGCTTGTTGCAAGGCCACACCTTGCAAGAGAGTTTGGGAAATGTGGTCTTGAGCTGGTGGCACTGTGCCAAACCCCAAATCAAACTCTCTGTTATCATAGAAGAAAATGAGAATGAGCCCTGTGGAGACAACCAGAAGCCTCTGTTACGTTCACTGAAAATGATTCTTTCTCTAATGTAGCACAATGTCTGTTTAAAATAATGCAGTGTATGCAACCTATTCAATCTCTACCTCTTTCCCTAACGCAAGAAAAAGTAAAACCAGTGGGTCCATATGCATTCAATAAAGAATAAAATAAAAGCCAATAGCATATATCAAATGACAACTCTGTCTCAGAATAGTTCACGGTTTTTCCTTAGGATATAATTGCATTTCCTGAAATTGGAATCAATTTGCATATGCAGTTTTTGAAAATAGAGACCAAAATATTTGTATATTCATGTAGCATTTGCTTGACATAGAATCATTGTATTTATTGAGATACCTGTTTTAACCCTTCCATGCTTCTCCAACTTGTCAAGAGAAAAGCAACACTTTAAAAAACAAAATACTTAACTTGACACAAAACCAATCTTTTGTATTACTTTTGAATGTGTAGAAAGAGCCTGAAAGACCTATGGAAAAAGAGTCCGGAAGAATATCTGTTATCCTTTACACTGTTTAGCTTTTCTTTGTGAAGCAGAGAAGAAATGAAAGAAACAAAACCTCACTGCTCATGGTTTTACAGATGTCACAAAATCTCAAGCTTAAAAATCCCACAAAGCATTTAAGAAGGATGAAAAAGCAATATATAAATGGTTTGCTTTGTTTCTTTATCGAACAACTTTGCTGCCTTGGCGCCTAAGCTTTTTGGGGGGAACTTTGGGGGTTGGCTGCATTGTTGGTTTTGTTTCAGTGATGTTCAGCATCTTGTGCCCTGATAGGAATTTTAATGAATGGGAAACAAAAAACACTGGTACCAAGCTGAGCCCAGTGGATGAATCAGGTAGGCGTGTGTATCCATTGCACCAATCACTGGCCATTTTCTCGTGCCACTGTGGCCTAAATGTCATCAGACATGTCATCAGAGAGGCAAGTTTTTAAAAGATACCAGATGCTTTCCAAATATATATTTTTTACAGGAATATAAATAAAGCGAATTTTGCACGAGGGCACAGTAGTCTGTGGACAAATGTTCTGCCTAGTTCCTTGGGGACTCAGTAAACGTGGCAGCAGGACCAAGCCACGCCAGACATGGCAGCTCCTCTGGGTCATGCTTCTCAGTTGTGTGAGGTTTGCTCAAGAGCTTCAGTGCAGCTGTGAGGAGCTAACCATGTCCTTTTTCAGTCGCCCCAGCTCATAAACACAGCAGCAACTCATCTGTTTCCCCCTTCCATTTTCAGAACATTTATATGGGCAACATGTTGTTTGGAACTTTTTAAAACAATAGTCTTGACCCCCCCCCAGTGGGGAGTTCCTGTAGGTCAGGGAGCACCCCATTCCTTTTGAGGGACTATGCATTATTTCCGTCCTACAAACTCATGCTTAACCATGTCCAGGAAGAATCTTACCTTATTCCCCGGCACTTCTTAACCTACCTAACAGCCCTTCCCTCATCCACAGGTGATTTCATTACACCAGGGAAATCCCAAGGTTTAAAACTAGAGTGGGCCCCTTTCTGCCTCAACACTAGGCCTCTGCAGGCTTCCCATCCCTAGTTGTCTTTAGGTTACAGTCACAGCCTTTGTGCTAGCCATTTTTCATATGTATCATCGTGTTTTCCTATCCCTAGCCATGCATGGCTTGGCCACAGAAACAACCCAGTTAAATAAAGTAATCCCCAAATCATTTGAAGCAAAGGAAGTCAGAGCCACGTGTAAAAGTGATTCCAGCAATGAACACAGGGCTTGCTGAGGTATCAGCAATTAACGCAGTAAATACTCCTTACCCATATCTAGTATTTTTGTCCCTATTTACAGCCATGGCTGCTCTTTAATCCAAGCTTGCTTTTTTGTGTGTGTATTTTTCACTGCTGACTAGCCAAAACTTGAAGACAAATAAGTGTCTGTCAAATGGTTGTTTAAATTAATTATAGGATGAAATAATGAAACACACCCATGACATGATCTCCTTTCATGAAGAAAGTCAAAACTATGTGAGAATACTAAATTTATAAGATTGCACATGTTTACATAGTTTCAATAATTTAAAAGCATACAGAAAATATTCCATAGGATGATAATAACACTTATCTTTGAATGGGTCTGATCATGCTATTCTGTGGGCTCTCTGATTTTTCCTGCAACAGTTTCTTACCCATATTTTAAAATAAGCAAACGTGGGAGAGGGTAACAGACTTTAATGGGTGAAGGTTTCGTGTATGCTGTGTGCTGTGGCACATTTAAATCTCAATAATTCTGTGAGACGGGTAACAGATGATATTTTATAACAAATACAAATGACACAGACACTTAGAGACATACAGTAATGGCAAAGAGCATATTGTACCTTGTTTCAGATATGAGATTCAAATATGCACACTGGCCAGGTTCCTAAGAAGGCATTCAGTGCTCCACTGCTGGTGAATATTCAGGTAGTACTTTTAGCCATTACAAATAACACAAACAAGAAACAATCCTTAGGCAGATAACTCAAAGTTTAAACAAGCAAATGTCACAAGACTTCTAGAAAGCATGATATGAAGACATCTTGCTTGATTGACTGGGACAGAGTATTTTTTTAATAAATAAAACTAGTAATTTTAGGCTGTGAGATGGTGGGTGATCAGTTCTGCACTTAGCATACTCCATAGCGGCCTGAAAAACCTGTATTCAGGATGGAAAAGTGAAACTGGTATACCATCATAGGCTACATATTTCAACATGGGATTATGCCCAGTCCTTTGAAAACACAGTAATGGTGGAAAAAATAGACATGTCCTCCTGCCTAATAAAAGGCAATCATCAAAACTTTAAATCAAGTATCTAAGTTCTCTAGGAGGGTATGGAACACAGAGGGTCTCCATCACAGGGACACTACGATGTACTTAGATGGGTGCCGAAACAAACTGCAAGAAGCACACAATTGTTATTTTATGCCCTATTGATCAAAAGTCTGATCTTTTGGGGCTAAAGCCAGGATGCTGGCAGGGCAATTCTAATGCAGGCCCTGGTATAACCTTGACTTTTCTGGAAACCGGCCATTTTCCTTGGACTGAAATCTCTTTCAAATCAATAGGGGTGGATCCAGTTCTTCTACTGCATCACTCTGGTTCCTTTTTTATTTTCTTCTTCACTTAATAACTCTTATACATTTGGTCCTTCAGGATAACCCAGAATATTCTCCCTGTTTTAAGATCAGGTGATTGTCAACTTGAATGTGACCCAAAATTTCAATTTCCTCTTACTTTGCAACAGTGACAGGCTGGATACTGGAATATGGACATCTTTGGTGGACAGGTATTGTTCTATTTTCCACAATAAAGTGCGTTCACCCAAAAACAAGAGCATCAGTAGCATAGGAAGCAGTATGCCTGGATTGACCTCATTGTAGCATGACTGAAGAAACCTCAGGGGATTATGTGATGCAAATGGGTTAAAGAACACAGAAGTAAGAAAAGAAGGGTGAAGGAACAGAGGGCAAACTTCGTAGAGGAGTGGCTTATATGGGATCTATGGACACATAAGAGACTGATCTTATCAAGAACACAAATGTTAGTAAGGCCTTGCAGTGTACTCTGTGTTTTTAAAAAGAGAATTCTCTATATTCTCTGGTATTTGAGAAATTAGAAAGAATACATAAAATTATTGAAACAGCCTCAACCATGTCCTTATGACTGATAAATCATGGTCATTGTCCTTCAGCTATTGTCTCCAGGATTTAAAGGTGTGATTTAAAGTAGCTGCTTGGAGCTACTTTTTCAGTGAAGAAACTGAAGACAAATGAATACTCCTGTGGCATTTGGTAGGGCAGAGAGAGGGTTTTGTGTGAATTTTGGGACAATATTTACAAAATTATGTTTTTTAAAAAAACAAAGTTATTTATTTCACTTGTTTAAATTAATTTCCTCTGGTACACTGACCCCCATCAGAACTTATTTCAGAGGTAGTGGGACAGCTCAGCTCAGCATTGAAGAGCACACATTGCTCTTTCAGTAAACCCAAGTTTGGCTCTACAATCCTTGTTGGACACTAAAAAATACCTTCTTTTTATTGATTTTATTGAGCTCTACATTTTTTTCTGCTCCCCTCCCTTCCCCTTCTGCCCTCTCCCATGATCCCCATGCTCCCAATTTACTCAGGAGATCTTGTCTTTTTCTATTTCCCATGTAGATTAGATCCATGTATGCCTCTCTTAGAATCCTCATTGTTATCTAGGTTCTCTGGGATTGTGAACTTAGGCTGGTTTTCTTTGCTTTATGTCTAAAAGCCACTTATGAGTGAATACATGTAATATTTGTCTTTCTGGGTTACCTCACTCAATATGATGTTTTCTAGATTCAGTCATTTGCCTGCAAATTTCAAGATGTCGTTATTTTTTTCTGCTGTGTAGTACTCCATTGTGTAAATTCGCCACATTTTTCTTATCCATTCTTTGGCCGAGGGGCATTTAGGTAGTTTGCAACAAATACCTTCTAATCCAGCTTCAGGCTATCTATGTCCTCTTCTGAATTCTATAGACATCTGCACTCACATGTACATCCCCCACACAGGCACACACATATACACATATTTAAAAATAAAATAGATCATTAGGATAATGTTTCAATAATTAGATTTCAAATGAATTCACAGTTACTAATTGACATGAGGGTGGGAATTATTCTTTAAATCACTATTTGAATTTAGCTACTTGATCTATATAGTCAGTTCAATAAGATCAGTTATAATATACAGAGATTATTCAGCTCAAATAAATACATATAGTCAATGCCAATGTGTACTTTAAATGAAATGAAATATAGGATTATCGTAGTATACTTGATGATAATATTAAATCTGTTTGTTCTTAAATTAAAAATGGATTTTTTTTCTCATATAATTTATCCTAATTATGCTTTCCTACCTATATTCCTCCCAGCTCCTCCCTGTAGGTGTTTCAGTTCTGAGGGGAAAGGTATCCTGTCAGTGTGGATCCAAGGAATACCACAAAGTCAGACTTCACAACAAGCTTCACATGAGATTTATTGAGAGGGAAGAACCCAGGAGGGTGGATGCCTCTGCTCAGGTAAGCAGCAGCAGAGAACTGAGCAGAAAACAGGGTTTATATAGGACTTCTTGGGATGGGGGTGGGGCTTTCCAAGGTGGAGATTTCCAGGGTCAGGATTGGTGGAATTTCAAGTCCAGAGTGTGGGCTTTTTATCTGAAGGGAGGGATCTGAGTCAGTTAGGCAGTTACCCAGTTCTCTGGGTAGAACCTGGCAGTTGGAAGTTCTCAAGGAGGCTTGGCCACTCTTGTGGCCTCCAGGGCTCATCCCGGCCCTTCCACCAGTCTTTTTGCACAGCATCTGCCCACCATCCTCTTACTATTTCTCATTAGAAAATAAGCAGACTTCCAGGGGTAATAATAAACAAACAGAAACTACAACACTAGAAACGGACAAAACAACAAACAGGAGGATAAAAACTCAAGAGAAGGCACAAGAACCAGAGTCCTACTTGTTTGCATACTCAGGAATCCCATAAAAACACTAAACTGGAAGCCATAATATACACAAAGAGGACGTGCAAAGTAAAAAGAAAGAACAGTACACACACACACACACACACACACACACTAAAATAAAGAATAGCATAAAATTTTTAAAAAGAAAAAAGAAATGGAAAGTCCCTGACATCATAACACAAGGAAACTCCAGGGACGCCAGTGAGTTCGTTGTCTGTTGACCACCTACTGCTGGGCAAGCAGCCTCAAAGAGTTTGTTTCCCCAGTGAGAGATTCCTTTGAAGGAAACTAAAATTTCATTTGCATGTGGTTATCAATTGGAAATTGTTTCTGGATTAGGGATGGATACATGTGTCTTCTTCTCCTTTCAGCTCTAGGTCCCCATCTGGTACAAACCTGTGCACACCACCTCAATATCTATGAGTACATACGTATGTATGGTGATACTATTTTTTTTTTAAGAGAATCTTGTTTTCTTGATGTCCTCCATCCCCTCTGGTACTTATATTCTTTTGCTTCCCCTTCCAAGGAGTTCCGTCCCCTGAGGGGGAGGATTTGATGGAGAAAGCCCATTTAGGGCTGAATGTTCCAAGGTCTTTTATCTCTGTGCAGAACGCCTGTCAATGGGTCTCTGCAGTGGTTCCCAACTGCTGCAGGAAGCAAAGCTCCTGATGGCCACTGAATAAGGCCCTGATCTACAGCACAGCAGAATATCATTAGAAACTTTATCGTAGTGCAACACCTGTTGTATGTGCTACAGTATGGTTTGTGAGTTGGGCAAGGGCCTGGAGATTAAAACACACACACACACACACACACACACACAGAGAGAGAGAGAGAGAGAGAGAGAGAGAGAGAGAGAGAGAGAGAGAGAGAGAGAGAGAGAGGAGAGAGAGAGACAGAGAGAGACAGACAGAGAGACAGAGAGACAGAGAGAGACAGAGAGAGAGACAGAGACGGGTAATCCTACGAATTCCCCAAGAATTCCCTCTTTATTGTGTTCCAGGCCAACTTATGTAGGCCTTGACTAATTATGTAGCCTTGACTAATGGCTATGCCCTAACTCTCAGCTGCAAGCCTACCAGAAACCACTCCCCTGCCATCAGGAATTCCTGAGGGTCTCGTGCTCAGAGCAGCTGAAAACAAGTTGTTTGCTCAGAGCAGCGGCAAGCATTGGAAAACAAGTTGTTTACTCCAGCAAGCAAGGGAAGGGTCACAGGAAATTCAGGGTCTGGGGGTCCACAGTCCCCACCACATTAGCAAAATTTTTATTAGCAAATTATAATTTTATTGTTATATTTTTTAAAAGACCAGTAGTATTTTGCTTTATCCTAGATACCTGGCTTATCTGGTCTTCAATTGTTGGTCACACAAACAGTATCTGGTATGGGTTCTATCTCATGATGAAGTGGGACTTAAGTTAAATCAGACATTGGTTGGCCACTCCCACAAGCTTTGTGCCACCATTGCCCAGCATATTTTGCAGTTGACAGATTGTAGAACAAAGGTTACAAAACATTTGTTTGGTTTTGGCTGGATTGGTACCTGCATTTCTCTTTTGGAAGCCTAGAGAGTTCTTTCCCATAACAAAGATACTAGAACACAGGGGTGAAGTTTCAATGTAAGTACCAGATCACCGGCTCCATGTTCAAAGGAACTGTATTGGTGTTGTCTTCAGCAATAGGACCTTGCTGTCAGTTTGCTGAGAGCAACCTATTGTTTTGGCAGAAGCCTGGGTTGAGTGTTTCCATGGGATCCCTTTGGCCAACAACTCAATAGGATGTAACCCAGTCTAGATACTAGAAGCTTCATTTGGTAAAAAGTGGTGACCAGTTGAGGGATCTATCTCCCCCACTATTTGGAAATTTCATTTAGATCATCTTCACATATGTATTTGTTTTAGGAAACAACTCTTGTAATATGCTTCCGTACTAGCCCTCAAATGACCCTTAATTTTATTTGCTTCTCCCCATATTCACTTCTTTATCCTCCTCTCTCCTACTCCTCCCCATTGGAGGATATCTGAGCAAACTGTGTAAAGATGTGCTGCTGTTTTACCTTGCCTGCCTGGCTTAGCCACTGGCCGAAAGCAGCAAAACAACACGTATAGACAGAAGTGTATTTCCTGGGTCTAGAAGGTATATTTTATAACAATACCCTTTTGACTCATACAGAACATTTATTTATTGTTTGCTGTGTCATGCTGATGAGTTTAAGGAATAAAGTTTCTGCTTTAAGTTATTTTCCATAAGTAAAACATATTCAGCTCAAGAACATACAAGTTAAATGTTTGTTTGATTTCAATTAGCTTTGCTTTCCCATCTGTCTAATTTCAATTTTCTCAAGTAGATCCATGAGATTTGATGGTAAGAAAAGCCATGAATGGCAATCTCAGTATGAGATTCATCTTATTCTAAAAAGCAGTGTACACTTGCCTGTTCTTGTCTATCTCCCAGAAATGCACTGAAAAGCAACTACAAGCAATATGTTTGTTCCCATGGTAATAAAACTTTCAAGTTAATTAACTGAGAAGAAGCTACAATGAGACGTTTTTATGGGGGCTAAAGTTGTTTTCCTACTTTTCTGAAAATTATCTCTTTTTTGAGATTATAAGATAATTATATCATTTCCCCCTTTCCCTTGTTCCCTTCAAACCCTCCCATATACCACCCCAAACCCCATACCCTGCTTTCTTTCAAACTTGTGGTCTCTTTTCTCTTTTGGTGGTGGTAGAGATGGTGGTAGGTTGTGGTGTTTGTATATTCCTAAATACATAAATACAACATATTAATTCTATATACTGATATATATATATATATATATATATATATATATATATATATATATATAAAATGGTTTCAAGGCTGAGCATTTGGCTGTTTGGTATTGGATAACCTAAAGGTGTGGTCTTCTTGGGGAAGACAGTCCTTCCCACTTTTAGCATTCCTTGGTTGCCAGTAATTCTTTGATAGAGTTGAGGAATTATGAGCTCCCCACCATCCATACTAGCATGTCTATTGCTGTTTTCCTTGTTCAGTTCCTATCTTGACAACTATGCTCATGAAACTTCATAGATGTAGTGTCTGACATTTCTAGAAGACACAATTTCATAGCAAACTCCATGTTTCTCTGGCTCTTGCAATCTTTCTGCCCCTCTTTGGGAATGATTACTGAGATTTAGGTGCAGGAGTTGGGTTGCAGGTGAATCCACTGGAGCTGGTTTCCACAGGGCTGAAAATTCATCTGTTGTGGTTTACTGATGCTCCCTGCCAATTGCAAGGAGATGCTCCCTTGATGAAAAGTGAGGGATACACTTATATCTGAAGATTTGGAGCTAGGAAACTCAGATGAGAGAAAATATAAAATACTTGACTTTCTGGGTCTGGATTACCTCACTCAATACTATCTTTTCTAGTCTCACTACTTATCTTGCTAGATATTAGAGAAGGCTCTCTTTTCCTACTGTTTGTTTTTTGAGACAGGGTTTCTCTGTGTAGCACTGTATGTTCTGGATCTTGCTCTGTAGACCAGGCTGGCCTACAGACCCAGAAAACTGCCTGCCTCTGCTAAGATTAAAGGAGTGTGACACCACTGCCTGGCTTACTTTTTTTTCTTTGAGACAAGCTTCTACTCTGCAGTCATTGGCTGGTCTAGAACTTGCTATGGGGAGGAGACTGGTGCTCTTTTTCTACCTATAAAAATTGCTTTCTAACTGAGCAGTGGTGATAGACACCTTTAATCCCAGTACCCAGAAAACAGAGGCAGGCAGAACTCTGAGTTTGAGGCCAGCTTGGTCTACAGAGTGAGTTCCAGGACAGGCAGGGCTACACAGAGAAAACCTGTCTCAAAAAAAAAAAAAAAATAGAAAACAAAACAAAACAAAAATTAGTTTTCTATATTTATGAATAAATATATTTCCCTAATTTCAATCAAAATGAACAAGATTATCAACAGTTGGATTTGGGGTATTTATTTAATATACCATAAATTAACAAACTAAAATTGCTGTATGAGACAAATGATAGTTCAGAACTGGGGATGTAGCTCAGTGGTTGAGTGTTTGCCTAGCATGTGTAAGACTCTGGTTCAATTCCTAAAGTCACACAGAAAAAGGCGGGGGGGGGGGTGCAGGGATGCAGATCCAGCTTATCCGATACAGCGTTTGCCCAGCAAGTACAAAGTCCCCATGTTCAACCCCTCAAACCCCATAACCTAAGTGTGGTAGTTTTGAAATTCCAAAGGAGAAATCAAGGGGACAATTATCAGAAGCTGAAAACCTACCTCAGCTACTGGAGAGCCCGACTCAGACATAGTGGAACTGGAACAGTATTATACTCATTCATTCCTTTTGCTTTTTATGTCAATAAAGCTCATTAACGTTATTTGCCTAACTGGTTTGGCTGAGGCTAGCCTGTGATGGAATATAGGAATATACAGAAGAAGGAGCCATCAGTTTTTGCCTTCTGCTCCATTTCAAAAGTTGAAGGAAACCTGGCATGGTACCGAGAGAAATGTAAGGACTGAGACAGCTGGAGGTCACACAGTGGGTGTGACTGTGATTTACCACAGTCAAGAGATAGGCAAATTCATCTTGAGTCAAAGATGTGTAGATTCAGCTGCGTGCCACTGGAGGAAGGGTAAAGGCCTCAGAGGAAGGTAAGGCGCAGATGCAGAGAAGAGCGGTAGTGCCTGCATGCTTCAAGGGCAGAATATCACCCTGCTCATGAGTAGATTCAAGCCTTTTGACATGTCTCCCAAGGCGTGTTTCTCTGCACCTCGGTGTGTCTTTTGACTGTCAAAGAGGGGTATTATAATAGGTCCTCAAAGATTTCATACAAGGAAGTGTGAATGGCCGCATGTACAGCACAAGGCAAAACACTGGACAAATCACCAGGGACAATTAACCATCCTTTAAAAACATTGTCAGTAATAGGACTTTGAGTAGGTCAGCAGCTCAGGAAGGAGGAAGGGTGGAAGGTCCCAGAAAGACACTGGTTTTTATCTAGGTTATATGCATCCGAATAGCAGGAATGCTATGCCAAGTCTCACAGCCTTGATGCTGAGAAACCAAGGATGCTGTCTGTGCCCACTAAGAGCTCTGAAGTAAGTGGCAGAGATGGCGGTGACCTGGGGAATCTCCCTCACACTTTCGATCCCCAGGCAAAAATCAAATGGCCACCAAGGGAAACTTCGAAGGAGGGTCCACGAGCCCAGGGCCACCTCTTGGGCCACTCCTCAACCAGAAGCAGGGCAGTCCGGAGAACGGTCGGTATGTGGATATTCTGTCTACACTGTCCTCAGTTTGGTCTGGAAATCTGACTCGTTTTATCCCCAAGGACAAAACAAATGAATGCAGAAAAGATAACTATGTGAAATGGCCCAGTGTGGTCTACCAGAGAAGCAGGCACTACCAAACGTATGTGGAGCGAGGCAGAGCTTGCTGAGCTCGGCCTGGTCTAGGACAGAAGCAGCTAGGAAAAACCAGTGGACCAGACTTTGCCAGGTAAATTTGCCAGGAGCCCAATAGAGGCAAGGTAAATTACAAATCTGGTTAGTGATGTATCCTTGTTACGCGTATCTGTAAATAAGGTTTAAAATATGTTGGAGGGCACTGGAATAATGGCTCAGCTATTAAGAGCACTTGCTATTTTTCCAGTATACCCTTGTTTGGTCTCTTGCACCCATGTCTGGCTGACCTCTTTCGACCTCTGAGATCACTTGCATTTATATGCACACACCTACGCAAACACATATACACATATCCATACACACAGGAAAAAAAACCTTCTAAAAATAAATATATGTTGTGTAATGAATCACAAAAATTACACTTTCTTATACCAGAACATCAGTTCCCAGTGCACGCCAGTGTCTTCTCTACTACTTACAACAGCACAGGAAGATAGCTCTGGTTTTGTCCCTGGTTTTGCAAATGAGGACAAAGTCTCAAAGGACTTTAAGTTGCATGCCCAGAGTGGCTCTGCTGTTACTGAAACCAGCTGCCTCGGGGTGTTCATTCATATTCAGCAAACATGTAGTGGGTTCCTCTCCTCTGCCAGGCGCTTGGCTGGAGGCTGAGAACACAAAGACAATGATCAAATGAATTCAAAGAAAGATGGGGGAAAGGCATCCAAAAACACGGCTGCATGTGAGATTGTTCCTGAGACTACGCACACAGGCGGCATGAGGAATCTGAGCTGCTCTGAACAGGTGTCGCTAGAATTCCATATAGAAGGAATGAGTAGGTGTTCAGGGGAGGGAGGAGAGGAAAGCTGTTTCAGGCATGGCCACTGCACATGCAAAGCCGTGGAGGCTCAAGAGCGCATATAAGATGCCAAACTGAAAAATTTAGAGAGGGTGGCTGGGGTTGCAGGTGGAAGGCGCAGGAGCCAAATTAAAAGCAGTCTTTGTAGGCTGAGCTCAGGAGCCTAAATTTCCATGCTGTAAGTGGCTGGGATCCACTGGAGGATTTTAATTGTGTGAGTGACAAGATCAGATTTGCTATTCAGAAAGCACACCCTGGCACAGATCAGTGGGTGGAATAGAAAGTGGTTGCCCTGGAGACAGGCAGACCCATTAGGCTCTGACAAAGATCCAGGAGAGAAAATGAGGATAGTGGTTGGAGGAACGAGCAGATTCAAAGACATTTTAGAGGTGGAACGGATGGTCAGGAGACGTTCATTGAGTATAAATGCTAGACGAAAGGAAGAATCGAGAGGAACGGAGTGGTGTCTAGCTTGGATTTCTACATGACTAGTGAATGATTAATGAAGGTGGGGGTACTGGGGGCTTAAGAGGGAGGTAGTGGTGGGCGGATATGATCAATATACGTTTGTTTAAATATACAGAACTTTCAAGGAGTAAAAAAAAATATTTTGAAAGATTAAGGTATAAAATACCCAAAGACTATCAAGTTGGGGTGGGGATGCTAGCAAATTCATATGTGACCTGTTGAATTTAAGATGAAGATGGCACGTGTGGTACTTTCTTATCATCAGAATTCAGAGCAATGAAACAAACGCAAACAGAGTAACGGTTAAATCCTGTTTAGCCATCTCCAACTCCAGCGTCTGGGTGCCACAGCCTCTCCCCAGTCCATTTGCATCATCTCTGCAGTGGGCCCTAGCTCAAGCCTTGCTCCAAAGTACAAATTAGCATAGCAGCTCAGCAAACAATGCCTCCGAGTTTCTGGAAAGAAAGTTGTTCAGTCACCATAGGCCCAGAATTAATGAAAAGTCACAGAAATAATAGCTCTATTCTCTGGTTGCTTTTGAACCTCAGATCAGTGGTTGGCAACAAGGTAAGGATTTACAGAAACTGCTGAAAAGACTTTCTGGTAAATAGAGCACGGGAAAGACTTTGCTTTCTGATATGTGCTCTCACTAGCCCATGTATGTGCTTGGGCTGCAGAACTGCTGGCTCACATGCATGACCTCAATTCCCTTTCGAGTTGGAAGGCCTATTCTGATTCTGATTGCCGGATGTAATTTCTTGAGAAAAATCTGTGGGAATTTCTTGCCTCCCTTTCTACTTCTTACCAGATCAAATTGCAGGAATTGGCTGATATGTGCTTATACATTGGATATAATTTGTCTCTATTTTAATTAGAAGATAATTCTTGCAGGGAAAATTTTGTTTTTTTGCTTAGTTGTGAGCAAATACCAACAACGTAAATTTCAGACTTCACCAATGAAAACCGATCTTTCTTTCAGTAGAAATGACTGCAATGTTAGGTCAGAGAATTATCCCTGTCAACACTTGCCCAACACAAGCTACTAAAAGTCTACTTACTGTTTCTAAAGTGTGATAGATACAGAAGTACCAATATAATAAATTCTTCCCTTCCCTTCCCTTCCCTCACTCGGAAGGAGCAAGGGGCCTGTTTGGCCTGGAGAATGCTTGTTCACAGCCCGAGTACCATACTTAACTCTAGTAATCAAGGCGCAGGACGGAGGTGGTGAGGACTGCACTACATAGTTTCCAGTTTCCAAAACTTTTGACCATGATCCTGTTCTAGAGATTTGATGAGTCAATGAACAAAAACATTAAAATGATAGAGAAACTTTTAAAGTAGTACAATCATATGTCAAATGTTCATAAATAGCATTAAGATTAATTAGGAAATTGAGGTTACTGACTTCCTTAAGGACTCCTAGGAAATAAATGATAAACTCCTGAGAACACTAACTTGAGTAAAAGTTCCTTTTCACTGGACCAAGCCCACACATTTATTCTAGGCAGATGCTTTAATGATGCTTGATATGCATGATAATTCTGCTCCCAAGACTGTTGCTTTGGCCTTTGGATAGACCGACACACTTCAAAGCAATCAGTATCAAAGATTGTTAAGCTGAGAGGTGAGCAGAGCTAATGACACTGTGCTGCGTGACTTGACCATCAATCAGTAAGTGTGGCTTTAGTTCAGCCAACCCCACTGTGCCTGTAACTGGACTGGCCTAATAAGCCAAGCCACAAGCATCATCTTCCTCTTGACTTCGCTGGCATTAAAATGATGTCAAGCACTGCATAGCCAGCCAAAAGGCTTGAAGGTGTTCACAATCCACCTGGAGAAAATGGAGTCTGATGTTGAGCATCTGGAAGTTTCTAGCATAAGTAAAATACATGAAGGTTCAGGAATTACCTATAATATCACCACACACTGTATAGATGTCACTCGATATTTAAACTGGATAAGAAATCACAAAACCTCTGGCTTCTCAAAGGCAGAGCCTCAAGCCGTCAACGCTATCAGAACCTTGGAGGCTACCCAACTTAATTACCTTATTTCACAAATGAAGAAATGTGCAGGCAGTCATGTACGCGGAAGAGAAGAAGGTGGAGCAAGACTGACTGCTTGTCTTATTTTAGGGGGGGTAGAGTCGTAGCTAGACACTTGGGGAACACCATCTGTGCAAGAGTCACAACGCACCAACTGCACACTAGAAGTCTCCCATATAAATTCAAACTCTTCCTGTTTCATTTCATGTGCAGATGTTGGGAAGGGACAGGGAGGTAATGAAAGGCAGCAGCCAGCCCCTCCTTGCTGTTCTTGCTCTAACCACATCCTGGTCAGGTGCCATTATTCACCGGCTCCCCCGACTCATTCTTCACACTGTCATCACTGACGATGACCTTCCTAAAGCACTGTTTCCCTTCCAAAAACACTCCAGCAAGGCAATTTATAGCTGACCTCTGCTTTTCCAATAATGTTTTCTCTCCTCTCTCCATTCTGGTAATCCATATGTCTCAGTTGCTCTCAATCACCAGTTCCATGATCGCTTAGCTAGGGGGCGAGAATTCAGGGGCTTTGAAGTAATTGATGTGCCGTCTGCAAGGTCTGTTTCAAATAGATGTTCGAACAATAATAATCAGTTTAGAGAACAAAATGGCATTATGATTAAAACAGTGAAGGCTGTTCTTTGTGTCATGCCTGTCCCCAATTTACTCGCCTTTTTCAGCTAAGCAAACCCAGTGATTCCTGAGTGCACAGCGATTCCCCAGTCCTCTCTCTTTCACAGCACTGACTGGACAGAAGATGGGGAGGAGGAAATAGGTGGGACACAGAGCCAGACTTCTAGAATTAATGAGACAGTGACTCTGATCTCTGTTCCTGAAGAAGGACCTAACACTGCTTGCTGTGGCTTGGAGCAGATGGTTTTCCTGAGGGACCTGTTGAACAAGTCCCATCTCTCTGGGGTTTTAGTTTACATAGCCAGCACATAAATCCTCCCAGTGTTCCAAGACAAACTGTTAGGACAGCCTGCTTCTATTGCTCCTTCAGACTGCAAGACATTTTTGTGTCATTCTTTGTCACAACAACCCTTGATGTTCAACACAATTTTAGGCCTACCTGAGTAAAAAATAAAATAAAATAAAATAAGATAAAATAAAAATAAAAATAAATTTAAAAAAGGTTGGGAAATACTCTTAGGCCTCCTAAAGAAGAGTCAGGCTATGAAACTTAATGAGGAAAGGGCCATTTAATATAATTTAATAGACTGATGTTACAGCAGTGAAGATAGAATGAAAAAATATGAGCATATTACTTCTTAGTGAGTTCATAAAACAGCTGCAGCAGAGGCCTTATCTTCTGGTTAATGAATTAAATGAATTACTTATCTATCCTGTTATATGTGAGGATCAGTGGTCAGAGGAAAACTTGTAGGCATAGATCTTCTTCCTCCTTCTTGGCTTGGGGAGTTGAACTCAGAACATCAAGCTTGGCAGCACAGAAATAGTCATAAACAGACCCACGCCCAAGCAAACACATTGTAGTTCACTGATTTGGGCAGGAGGACTTCATCATCGGCGATTTACCCTCTCCCCAGGCGAATCCTGAAGCACTGTAATTTCTTGAGAACGATCCATCTAGGGGGAACAGATGCACCGACCCAGCAATAGCAGCAGACAGAATGCTTGCAAGAGCAAGAAGAGGTTGCTGTGTAACAAGGAAGAATTACTTTAAGCATGTGGCTACGGACGGCAGCAGGACCCCAACATTCATTTTTATTACGGTAGTATTCACAGTAGTCAGAACAGGGTGTTAGTCTAGATGCCTGTCAACATATGATTCTCTTAAAAAACATAATATAAAAGCAAAGTGGAGTTGTATGCAGCTATACAAAAAAAAAATAAAATTGTGTCATTTTCAGGAGAAAAATGAACTAGAGACCATTATGCTAAAGTGAGATAAGACAGACTCAAAAAGACAATAAATTAATTAGATACAATGTTCCATAAACTGTCACATATGTAAAACATATGTAATAAAGATGTCACCACTGATAGTGGGAACAGTATTTTCTTCTTCCTCCTCCACAACCCCAAGTGAGTCCTTGTGAACTGGGTATTGTAAAGAGAAAAATAAATAATCATTGCCTCACACCTCACGCATCATTCATTCAAAGAAAGCTGCGCAGTTGATGCTAACCCCTTCCAAACTTTAGAAGTTAGAAGTCAAGGTTTTATATAAAATATCAAGCTTGCAAATGTAGTTGCTAGGGGATATGGGTGTGGCTCAGTCGTAGAGCACTGGATCATACACACACACACACACACACACACACACAGTCTTTAGTCACACCACAGACACGCATACACACACACACACACACACACACAGTATAACTACTTCAATTTTCGAAAATCAACATGTGGATAAAAAAAATCACTGCCGATTATCAGAAAGCTTATGGTCTAAAAAACATTCAAATATTAACCTTTGAGCAGCACGTGATCCTTCCACAGACACACAAGAAACAGTCACTGGACTATAATTCCTAATCCAGTTTTGATGCATTAGGGGGCAAAGAATTTTGTCTGCTCTGCAGAAACAGTCTTAGATTTGAAAAGTGGCTGAAATGGGGCAAGTTAATCAAAATGTCTGTGAACATCTGGCTTTCTGGCTTCACTCTACCCCAGTCAGGCCTTTCTTAAGCACAACTTCTATAGAACTAACCCAAGGAGACATGGCCTGAAAGAGGAATCCAGCTAGCATCAGGGACTGGAAACAAAACACAAGCGTCTGAGTCTCTCACTCAGAGAACTGCAGACTCAATATTCACAGCGGAAGTGAGACTAGAACCCCGTCTCTATTATTGCCTGCAGTTAACATCATTAATTAAATTGTGTGTGACATAATTTCAATTATGCAAATAAAATAACCGGCTGGGTGTGGTAGTGTACGCCTGTCATTCCAGCACCAGGAAGGCTGAGGCGGGAGGATTACAGCGGGCTAAGAGCCAGCCTGTTTTATACAGTTGGTGCCAGACTAACCCGGGCTACAGAGTGAAAGCTTATCTCAAATCAAACAATGAAGAGTCATAAAGACAACCCTGTTACCCAGAAAACCTGCGATGTTCAGTTCCATAGGTAAGTAAGTCTACTTCAAAAATGAGCTTGCTATTTAAAACAAAACCAAAGAGAAACAGGAGGTGCGCACAGGAGACATCATGCCATTACTAGCCAGAGACTTGGGTTGCAAAGTGATTCAGTTCAATTTGCAAGACTGGTGACAGCTTGTGGAAAATGGAAACGCTGGGTGCCCAGGGTCCTTGCTCAAGAGTGGTTTTGAATTTCAATGGTCAGGAAGAGCAAAGCATTAAAGCAAGGACAAGGACCTCTGGCCATGAGTGACTGCCCTGTCACCAGGCAAAGACTGAATACAACAAACAGGCTTTCACACTTATTGACAGTGGAAATCACACCCTCAGCTGTGCTCTCTATGAGCGCAGGAAAAGACCATGTGAGGTTTCTGGGGTGTGATATGCTTTTCATAACTAGGGAGTGTATCTACGTATGGAGTCTAACTGTGCCTTTGCTTCTGAAAATGAGGGCCAGCTGATGCAAGGTTGTGATCTTTTAATATATTCCCATTTCTGTTGCCAGCCTTGTGTTTCCCTAGGCTGTTCAGAAAGGAAGCGTTGTGGTTGTGACTTATTATTGTTATACAGTAAGCTTTCAAACTTGGCCAATCAAAAATAAATAATTTGTGCATGTGCCCATGCACATGCGTGTGCGTGCGCGCACACACACACACACACACACACACACAATCTAGCCTGTTTTAATTTCACCAGTTAACAAAGAGATTTAAAGTATTCCAAGCATTTAACAGAAAGAAGAAAGAGCAGCAACACACGACAAATGTAAGAATTGGTCTTAACTCTGCTATTCTGCCCTGTCCTGTCTAAGCACTTTATCTACATGGATGTTTTCCAGGACAAATCTCTCAGAATAGTTGTGAGTTATAGCCCATGTGCTTTCAGGTTGTGTACCAAAACTGCAGGTAAATTCTTCTGTCTTGATTCTTCTAACCTGTTATAGGGCTTGCAATGGCAGAACCCTAGATCGTATATTCACTCCAAGTACAGGGGAAAAAAAACAAACTGGTAAGATGATTTTTTTGTTGTAGTTGTTCTTGTTTTTTCTTTGTTTCCTTGTTTACTTTGCTGCTAAACACAGAATGTTCTTCTGTCAGGTCCCCTTAACTCTGACAATGCACATAGTTTTGTTTTTTCTGAATGAGGAAAGATGTAGATTTCAACATCACTGTTCAGAGTAGGGTTTGCTATTCTTACTATTCACAGAACATATTTCCAAAATCAATATCTACTCCTACTTAGGATTCTTGGAAGAGAAGCATGGAGTTCAATATGAGAAAATGTGGCTGGTAATAAACTCTCAGAAGGGATTTTCATATTTTATCTTTGGCGGTCCATCCAGTGAAATAATAATGAAGTCGGAGGACTGTTGCCAATGATCTCTGGCTTTTCTGTGCCAGGGAGCCACCATCTCAAATGGTGGAACCCAGTAAGAGGGAGCAACTGCCAAAGGTGAAGGAGGACAACCTTGGAATGCATTGGTGATAGGATGTTACAAGAGGGACTCAGTCCAAATGTGTGCAGAGTGGGGTGGGGGTAGCATGATGTAGAATTAATAACTGACCTCGTTGGAGAGCGTGAAGAGAAAGAGGCATCAGCACCATCCTTAGACTTTGATTTGGTCTGCATCTTACTATCACCTTTTAGTCTGCAGATTGTCCTCTGGGTAAAACATCTCGACTTGGGGTTTGTTGATTTTACAATGATGCAAAAATAGTCCACATTCAGTATAAACCAGACTTTGGGTTTGACATTTTGGCTTCCTACTGTGTCAATGGTATGTGAGACTATACTGTCCTGCAATAATAAGCTGCAACAATGAGCTCCACCTTCCAGAAGAAGAACTGACTGTCTACAGCGTCTTGTGTAACTAAGCTCTGCGTTCCATTGGTTAGGAGTACTAATATTTAGCATTTTCCTCCTAATGATATTTTCAACTTGGGATCACAATATAGTTACACAGGGGCTTATGTGTCTGAATGTGTAGTCTCCTGCTGGTGACATTGTTCCGGGAGGTCTGGCTAGCGAGTTATTTGTGTGAGTCTTTGAAGGTTACAGCCAGTTCCTTCTGTTTCTCGTCTGTCCTCACAAGGTGACTTTCTCCAACCACCCAATGCCAGGGTTGGACTCACTGTCATAGACTGTATCCATTTGGACTATTAGCCAATATAAAGCTTCCCACTTTGTGTAACCTCTGCAGATGTCTGGCTATAGCAACAAAGATGAATAATACAGATGAGTTCATCAGGATGTAACCCATGCAAAGTCAAAGAGGTTTTATACTTTGAAATCTTTTCAGACTTGGATATTTGCCTTAGTGCCTACCCCAATGTTCTTCTTATGTTTCTTCCATGCCATTTCAGAAGCTCATAAAGTAAAAATTTCTCTGAACTTCCTTGGACATCTTCCAACACATTCTGAGAGTCACTCCTCTATTACTTTTCTTTTAACCAGCTTTCTCTCCTAGTGCCAATCTTTCTGCCTTGTCACCCATAGTATACTAATGGCCTTGATTGTCATGATTCTAATATTTTCCCCTACTTATGTATTGCTTGGGTGACTTCTAGGTTAATTTTTGGCAATATCACTCATGTGGCTTATTATGATTAGGTCACATCTCTGAGGCAGATCAAAAAGATGCCAGCAGAGTTGACGTGTCCAGTGGAGAGAAGAGAAGGTTTGAACAATCTAATGCTCAATCATTCTTCACCTGACTCCTAGCACAGCAAAAGCTATCCCCAATACTCATCAGTGTAGACATTGTGTTTAGTCATTTGCCTTAGATTCAGAGGCGCCTGGCCTCAAACACAAAACTTTAGAGATTGCTGGAGTTTCCAGGGTCATAGCTTCTTTACCTCCAGCTCTGCTCTAGCTCAACAGAAACACTTTCTAGTTTTGTGAGGGCAGGGAGCTGTAGCGAGATGAACCAAGGGTGTAAGTGAAGCCTTAATTAATACTGGTCAGCAGGAAAAAGAGACAAAGCAAGTTGCTTGGATTAGTACCAACATTAGGTAGAGCCCAAAATGATGCTACATAGAAATCTGAAAGTTCACATGTAGCCCAGCCTGGGTCAACACATTTGGCATTCAGAGTCAAAGCCTTCGCTAACCAACCACACATTTGACTGAAGTGCTCCTTCTACATATACCACAGGGGGAACCAATGTGCAGATTCCTCTTCCTGGATTTGGGGATTCAGAATCTGAACAAATCCCTTCCCATCAAAGTCCAGTACAAAGATGATCGCATGGTAGCTTCTAAAAGGTACTTGAATGATTTTCCCTCCATGACATCAAGAGAATTTAGTGATAAAGGAAAAAAATGACATTAAATGAGAGATCATGTTACTCCTGGGAGAATTTCTGCCTTCTCAAGAGCATATATTTAGTGCAGTACTAACAGTAAGGCTGGGCAAAAGGATGCCAATATTCTGTGTGATCTTAACAATTTATATAACCATCACTTTATTGCAGTATAGAACCAAATATTTACCGTTAGCAATCTGCTTCTTTGCCAGGTTCTCATAGTGTTGTACTGTTCCAGTACTATAAAGTCATGACCACAGCAACTCTTATAAAAGAAAGCATTTCACTGGATGCAGGCAGATGAGCTGGGGAAATAGCTGAGAGTTCTACAACCTGATCCACAGGCAGCAGGAAGAGAGAGACACTGGAATTGGTTTGGGATTTTGAAATCCCAAAGCCCACCCCCAGTGACACACTTCCTCCAGCAAGGCCACACCTACTCTGACCACTCCTCTCAAGTAGTACCACTCCCTGATGGCTAAGCATTCAAACATAGGAGCCTATGGGGCCATTCTTATTCAAACCACCACTAAAGCTGTTGAGGGCATCTTCTGATTAAACCAAGGCACACCACACTTCCCAGCAACATGGTTGCCTTATAGCCAGAGGAGATGTTCACATTCCATGAGAGATTTCATTCAAGAACTTGTCTTCTACAGTTCTATCTCTCTTAATATTTTAAGAACTTCACAGACCCCTGGTGGGGAGCAGGGGGAAGGCATTATGCTGAAGGCTCTCAAGCTTCCCAGAGGGACAGATTCATGAGAGGCACATATCATATCATGTGGTCACACAGAACATCTTCTTCACAGGCATCATGACAGGACTCTGCTTTCTTTGTCAAACCAATAGATTATTTTATTTACTTTCTTCCAATGGGGTGGGGGAGAACCACTAAACGAAAAATAGAATAAAATCAAACAAACCAAGCTGAAGTCCTTGGGAGCAGTTTAACAGCTAGCAGGAAGGCTTCATAACCACGGTGACACTCCTTCAGAATGAGAACACTGATCCAACACGTGCACAGATTTGGGTTCCCCTGATAGTTTTGGCGAGACATCACAAGGAATTTTTTTAAATCATTTCAGTCACTTATAAATGAACAAAAAGCACATGCAAATGAGCCTTCCCAGCTCCCAGTCCTGACAAATGGGTAAAATAATCCTTTGCTAGGTGTTTAAGGCTGTCTTAAACCATTGCTGACATCCCTCTCTGTGTGTGTGCATGCACACACTACCTTCAGGAAATCCAGCTCCAATGTGTTGCTTCTGCAGCTCCTTTCATCTTCTCCTCCCTCCCGGCACTGGCGTGTTCTCCAGGACTACAGAGAGCACTTACAGGGGAGGAGGCTGACATCTGCATTTGTTTCAGTCTTACACCTGATGCCTCCATCATTTGGGAAAGCAAAACTGTCAAAACGCCCGAGCACAAAAACTGCAAGGCAATTGCCAGGCATAGTGACACATGTCTTTCATCCCAGCACATGGAATGTAGAGGCAGGTAGATCTCTGTGGGTTCAGAGCCAGCCTGGTCTACCGAGCAAGTTCGAGGACAGCCAGAACTACATAGAGAGACTCTGTCTCAAAAACAATAGTAATGGCAGGAAGACGTTGCTTAGATGGACCCGGGGTTCTTTTGTTATTTTTGCATTTTCTCTTTAGGAATCGCATGAAATTGTGCTAAGTCGGTGCTGATGATTGTTTCCAAGGCCTTACGTACGCTAAACAAGTCCTCTGCTGCTGAGCTCTGTTTCTAGTCTGAAACATTTTGAAAATTTGAATTAGTTAATTAATGTGTGTGTGTGTGTGTGTGTGTGTGTGTTGGATGCACAGGAGAAGGTAGGCGCATGCATCCATGGGCATGTAAGTAAAAACCAGAGAAAGATGTTTGAAGTCTTACTCAAGCACTTTCTACCTTATTGTCTTAGAAAAGGGTCTCTTCAGTCCTTCAGGGTTCTTGCATTCATGAAAGAGCCTGCCAGACATTCTGCAGAACACAGAAGAAAGCAACTGATCAACTTTGCCACTACAAGGAAGAACAGATCTTCAAATTTCCTGCTTCATGGAAAAGTCTGCTGGATACTATGGGCCTGTGGGCTGAAGATGGATGCCCCAGCAGTACAGAAGAACTTTGGGTGACTGTCCAGAATGTGTCTGTCAATTTTAGAGTTTTGGAAGTTTCTTACAATGCACTTCCTGTTTACTTAGGTAATATTATATCCTTCTGGAGTCTTTGAAGGAGTTGAAGGCTAAATAGTCATAGTTACAGTTTTTCTTAGTTATGATAAAGGATGAATTAGATATAAAACTTTAGACTCACAAAGATAGGATAGATGATAAAGTATTTTCTTTAATTTGCTAAATGTAAATAGACTCAATATTGTAACTATAATTCTTGTTGGATAATTGTTTTATATATGTGATTTTACTATGTTTAGCCAGAAAAAGGAAGGTGATGTGTATATGTGTTGCTTTTATTGGTTGATGAATAAGCCTATTTCAGCCAATGGGGGTGGGGAGGTGGTCTCATATTTAAAAGAAAAGCATGCTGCTTCAACTGGCCTGGGAGTTCCTGGAATCCGGCTCTTTCCACACTCTGCTCCCTGGAGCCCCAGGCCTGTGGGGTTATGCCTGGCATTTTAGGTGGTGCTGGGGACTCAAACTCAAGTCCTCAGGCTTGCATAAGGGATGCTATTACCCTCTGAGCCATCTTCCAGCTTCACATTGTAATTTATTTTTTAGCTGGCACAGAAAACCATGAAAATGACACACATTTATAACTTATTGTATGATATTTTAGCGTGAATGTAGGATTTAAAAGTCTGACCAAAACCAATGTTAGATAGTGATATTTTGCTTCAGTATCAAGTTCTTTGAAGCAGGCTTATTGCACCACTGTCGGTCTTTCTCAGGCGATGTTCAGTACCCTGACGGAGAACAACATGCACTCTGGTTTTATGGCTATGTTTTGAACAGCCAGCTACTTCTGTGGAATTGAAGAGTCAATAGACACAGAAGGTAAAAGAATAAAACTCCAGAATGCGCCAGTATGAAAATAAAACATGACTTCAAAGTATCCACGGGCTACAGCTTAGAGGATGAAACACTTGTGGCTGAGGTATTAAGAGGACCAGCGTCCAGATTCTCCAAACCCAAACAAAAACTGGTAAGCCTGGCTGCCTGTCAGTACTCCCAGTGGATAGGAAGCAGAGAGAGGAACTTCCTGAAGCCAACGGGCTATCCGGACTGGCTAAAATTGCAAGCTCTCGGTATATAGAGAGATTCTACTTCAATATCTAAGGTAAATGATCAGAAAGACTCTCAACATCGGCTTAAACCCACTACATCCATACGCATGCATGTGCACCTGCACACACATACATATACATAAACATATATATATATACATATACATGCATGCATGTTACCTAGGAAATAACAGGGTGGGCATATTCTGGGTACCACCTCTGACAAACCTGTGGTATCAAACGCCCTGTTTGCCTCGAGACTCCAAATTTTAGTCCCTGGACACATTTCCTGAGGGTCCAACAGTGGTGCAGCTTGGGCAGAGGTGGGCAGAGGTGGTGGTTTTGAAGACTATCCAAATGCCTGCCTGGCAAACTCTCTGGCTCCCACGGCAACCTTCTTCCTCTGTTTTCTCAGATCCTGGGTGGGAAATTTGCTCAGCAGCTGGAGGCCAAGGTAGTTTGCCTAGATCTAGTGATCTGTTTGTTCTGGGAAATGTTTATGTGGTGAAAGTTTAATCATTAGACACTAACTATATGGGCTATTTTTCAAGTGAGGGAGAGGACCCCCAAGAGTTTCTGGAAAGTATGATAAAGAGAATTCCTGGAACTGAGGTCACTGAGGTTCCTAAGAGCACAAAGTCCATGATATTAACAGTGGTCAATATCAGAAATAGTAGAATAATACATTCTATTGTTCATTACATATTCAGAAAGGAGAGGTAAAGACCATTCAGCGGCGGGTCCTTCACCTAAAAGAGCACACCTTCAGCCAGGAGGACTGGAGATCCATGGCTTCTATCCTCAGCATGATGGAACAGCGGTGTAAATGCTCTGAAACATACTCTGGTGAATTCTCCTTAAAGGTTTTTAGGTAACAAGTTCCTATGGAAATAAATGGATGGTTTGTATCGGGGGGGGGGGGAGGGGGTGGGACCAGGTAACAAGAGACTTACAAAGAGCTGTGTTTCCTTCATAAAAACATTGTGTATGAAACCTATTGTGATGACCAGAGCAGTGAGAACAGCCTCAGTGCTTGTCCAGCTGTAGCATTCCTTGCCTTTACCAACAATGTAGCAATCATTCAACAAAGATCTTGATGGGACCCTGGAGTATAGGCAAAGAGGCCCCTATGAACCAATGTCTCTACTCTGGTTCTAAGGGCCATTATAAGGAGAGAGGCAAGATAATGTGGGGATGAATATATTCAAAGTACCTAATAGGCAAGTATGAAATGTCATAATGGAATCCAGTATTTTATACAATTAGCATGTGCTAATTAAAAAAAATAGTCTGTGTCAAATAGGCCTTTGGAGACAGAATGGCTTTGGAGACGTTTTATATGAAGAGCAGACATGTAGCCAGTGGTAAGAGCAACCACAGCCTCAGGGGCTTACATGGTATGAGTAGGTTTTTGTATTGCACTTCAGAGCCAACAGAGTGAGGTTAGGCAAGAAAGAATGATGAGAGGAAATATTTAGCACCCTAAGACCACATAATTGAAAGTTTTAAAATGTGGTCTCCCCAGAAAATTTAATAAACACAAAAGTGTAGCTTTCTCTAGCTATAATAACAACTTGCACTAATTCTTGGTTGTATTTTTATAAAGATTTAGTGTTGTTTCCAAGGACTACTTTCAATGAAGGCTTCCGTTTAAGTTGGTTTTTTTTAAAATCCATTTGGCAGGTTCAACAATTGAAGCATCAGACAACTGAACCTTTGACCTACATGTGCTATTAAATAATCGCCTTAAACATCTCCAGTCTACGACTGAAGCTTCCATCTTCCCACTGAAACTAAGCTGCTTCTGTGGCTGCTCTCAGTTCTCGCCTTACAGCATTTAAGGGTTTCCCTTCTTGACCTTGGGATCCACAGTAATAAACAGTTGTGTGACTGTGGACAAGTCACGGAATCCGTCTGTGTTTTACTTCATTATATAGTGTGAGAACAATAGCTGTTTCCTTCTACTGTGAAGATTAAATGAGTTACAGTAAATGTACAGAAGGGTGAAGAAGTGTGAATATTGCACACTCACCAAACACTCATTTATTCATTTCTATACTCATTCACTCATTCACCCCAATAGTAATTTGCGGTACTATCTGCCTTTCACTGGGTGCCAGAATAAATGACTTTGACCACCTTCTTATAACTGCGCCACCTTCTACATCAAGTTGGTTACCAAGATCTTTGGCGCCCGCTTTGTTAACCTTGTTTCAGTCTGTCCTCTTTATCCCATCCCTACTCCTACGCGAAGACCAAGTTTGTCAACATGGACACTGATGATGTACTAGACTGGCTAATTCCTTTCCTTGTGAAGATGTTCTATCTATTATAGAGTGTTTCACAGCATGTCTGGATCCTATGCAATGCCACGATCATCCCACTCCCATATGGGACCAAAAGCACAATATGTGACCCAAGCACTGCCAGACTTGCCGTGAAAGAATTTAAGTTGGCTTCACTCTGTTCCATGGGAACCAATGTTTTAGACCATCACCATGTTGAAGGTGAACGTGCCTGATGTGGGGGAACGCAAATAAAGTAATCCCACACTAGCTCGGAATAGGATATAATAAGGGGTTCTTTATTAAAGGGGAAGGCACAGATCACAACAGGGAACAGGAAAGGAGTCTAACATCTAGGTGTGGCAAGGGAGAAGAGAGAGAGTGGGCAGGTCCATGCCTTTTTAGTACCCAAGGGCACTCCCAACCTGGTCCAGCCTCTCAAAGGCCATTGGCTGAAGGAAATAATTATTGAAACATTTAGCATAAGTTTCTTGCTTAATATTGTTTATGCTGGTGGTAATTCTAATTTTTATACTTGATATATGTTCTTATTGTATATAGTTTTGTGTTGGGTTTGGACATCTTAGACAAAAAGGGGAGGTGATGGGGAACCTCCTTCAGCCAATGGCCTTTGAGAGGCTGGACCAGGCTGGATGTGATCTTGGGCACCAAAAAGGCACAGGCCTGCTTGAGCTCTCTCCCAGCTCACTACACCTGGATGCTGGATTCCGTTTCTGTTCCGCATTGTGATCTGTGAGTTCCCCTTGAATAAAGAACCTCTTATTATCCCCTGTTTGGAGCTACTGTGGGATTACTTTATTCATGTTCCCCCCTCCCCAATATGGCACATTCTCCTTCACCATGTCACTACTGAACTACTGAAATAAACCCCAACACACTGTCTTTTCTTCAATTTTCCATACATATTATAGACATCCCTATAGTCTGCATTCCTTCTAAGCACAACTCCGCCTTGTCCTCGCCTTCCACTCAGAGCTGTATCTCCCCATCTGTTTAACAGACAAGGCATTGCAGCCCACAGTGGGGACTTGTCTCTACTGTTGAACACTGGGTGAGAAAAAGATCAAATCCGGGGTCTTACTTAATTTTAAACCCAACTGCTTAAAATCAATAAGCAGCACTTACTGAACATTCTGTTACTAAAAACAATCTTAGTTTTTCTCTGATGAAGCCCCCCACCGAATGGTGTACTTGCATGGTACTCACCTCCGTTTCTCTCAGTCACCACTTCTCACTATGGGCTTTTATACTTCCCCTGAGCCTGCCTCCTTTTTATTCCTTCCCTTGTACATGTGGGGTAGCGTGTGTGTGTGTGTGTGTGTGTGTGTGTGTGTGCGTGTGTGTGTGTGTATTCACGTGGGTGTGTGAAACACGTATGTGCAGACCAGGTGATGGATGTATTCCTCAATCTGTCTGCATCAATCTGCCTTCATCTTTTTGTTTTTGTTTGTTTGAGACAGGTTCTCTAACTGACCATGTAGCCCACTAATTTGAGGAGGTTGAACGGCCAATGAACTCCAAGGATCTACCTGCTGCCCCAGACCACCCTGAACCAGAAGCATTGGGATTTTAAAGGTGCAATATCACACCCTGATTTTTAGTGAGCTCCAAGGATTCCAAACTCAAGTCCCCATGCTTGCCCAGCAGACCCTTTCCCCACCAAGCCATTTCCTGAGTGTTAGGAATATTTCCTAATGCGAGCTCTCTGCCGAAGCAAAAGTCCCATTCAAACCAAATCACAACAACCGGGGAAGCCGGCAATGCGACTAGAGTTGGAGGGTGGAGGTGGGGGATGGGGTGGGGGGGATGTGTGTTCACGAAGGGACTTTCTGGGGGGGAGTGGTCAGGGGAGGGGTCAAGGTTTGGTGGGCACAGGGGCGGGGCCTCCAAAGATGGAGGCCAGAGACCAGGACTTACACTGAGTCCCACATCTGTGTCAATTTGGGGGTTCACCTCATGTTCCTTCCCCTCCTTGGCACCTTCTTTTCTCTAATTCTTCTCTGTTCTCCCACGAACGCTCCCCTTCATTCTTTCTTAGGGGCACTGCTTTTTCTGCCCGTTCCTGCCTGCCCCTGCTGCCACCACCTTCCTCACATCCCTCTATAGACCTTGGCTTAACTCGCTAACAGATCTACCACTTAACTATCTGTGTGAGCTTGGCAAAACCATGGAATCATTCTAGGCTGCAACTTCTCTAATTTGTAAAATGGAGATAATAACAGTAGACATTTGTTTCTATTTCCCCACAACAATCCCCATCATGGGAGCAGAGACTACTGTAGCAATCCACAGAACACCTCGGCTGCACAGTCATGGCAATAAAGTAGCAAGTAAAAATAATAATAAAAGAAAGAAAAATTACGATAGTTATGTCTATTGCAATCATAGCGAAGTTTTGAAAACCTCCTCTAGAAGGCATGGGGGAGGGTAACTCAACCCTTATTTAAGATTCTTCTGTGGGCCCACCTGTCTCTCAGCCACACTTGGTCTTCGGGAGCACTGGTGTTTGTAGAGGTAGAAGGTTGACCGAAGGTGGGACTATAGTGGCAGAGCTTTTGTGACTCATCACCCAAGTGGGGTAATGTAACTGCTTTGGAGTCACATTTGCTAAGTAACCTTTCCCCCAATAAAATTTCTGCCTTCCTATGCTGGACTTGGGTGGACTCATTTATTTGGTTTATTGGTGTGTTTTGTAGTTGATAAACTCTTCACATCTCCCAAGAAAAAGTTGATCAATAAGTGAAGTTCACAGAGGAATGCTGGGCAGGGATAAATGCTGTTGGTTGCAGCTACTTTTCAGTGACTTTCAAAAACCTAGAATATCCCGGATGTGTAGTAGATTCAAAGATCACCAACTGAATAAATAAAAAATTCAGTGTACCTTTTAGAGTAATCCTCAATTGAGGTTTAATTATGCTAGGTTTAGTGCATGGCTGCACTGACAAAATAGTTAGCTCAGCCAGGAATCACTGTTAATTAAGACCTACCATAGTGAAGACAGCCATTCCTTGAGTGCTAGTGGATTAGGGCAGAGTCAAGAATCCTTCAATGCTGTCTTAGACATCTAGAACCAAAGTCTAAGATCTCTCAGGCTGTTGCCAGACAGAATCATCAAAAGAAGGTCTAGGCAACTTTTTTTTCTTCACAGACCATGTGTATCTGTTTCTCTTTTTGATCATTTAAATATTTTCTTCCTTATTTCTTGGGAGCCACTTGTCTTCTCTCTTTTTAAGCTGAATTTCTTTGCTCCTCTCCCTTCATGAGTTGATCTCTCTGTAAGCCCCTTTCAACAAGTTGGAGTCAATAAGTATTAGAATAATATTTTAAAGGAACTTGAATAATTTGCTGCTTTAAATTCAGAGAAAATCTTGAGAGTGTTACAATAAACATCATCAAATTATGTATCAAATTACCTGAAGGAGCAATTGACTTGTTAGTACAATAGGCTTGGTCCATCAGAAAAAATACTTGAATTTATTTATCTGATAGTTTAAAATTGCTACCTTTTGTGAAGATCATTTGTACAAATATCCTCAGTCATTCTCCAACCAGTATTAAACTCTCCCTTGGAATAGAATAGACAAATTTTAAGAAATGGCAGTATTTAAATGCAAATCACAAGTTAAATGTTACGTAGACCCATCACTTCTCATAATACCTTACAGAGTGGCTTCATCTTCTGAATAAATGAGTAGAATATTGAACTGTCTTGTGTTTAAAATGTTTCTTATGAAAGTTTACACAGCTAGAGTGCAGGGAAATTTATTACAACTTTCTCAGGAATAATAATTCCTAAATTTTATGTCCTAATGTAATTGAAACCTTGTTCTTTAACCTGGTGTTAATACAATTTAGAACTTTAAGTATATACTTAATTATTCAGTAGACATTCTTTAAAGACTCTGTGACAAAATGATTTATTGTTTAAGCAAATGTTTGTGAGCATAAGAGTAAAATCGTGATGCCTCTATCACTTGTAAAAGCTGATGGTCAGAGACAAGGTCACAGAGGAAAGGAAGTATAGCCAATATATTCTATCAAAGTTTTACACAATATGAGGGTTTGGGAAAATGAAAGTCCAAAGACCTTTGGAAAACTGTCTGTCTTGTTGCTGAGGCTTGATAAGGAATGGACAACCGTGTAGAATTATGACCTTTTGAGATAAAATGAACCATTTGAGAATAACGGATCACACAAGGACACTCACTGAGGCCTGCTGGTGCAGGTTCCTTGGCATTCCTGTGTGACACTTTTGGTTACTTTCTCACTGCTGTGATTAAATACACCAACAACAGCAGCTTAAATGAGACTGGGCTTACTTGGACTTAACAGCTCCATTAAAATGCCGCTCATCATACTGGGGAAGGCATTGTGGTAGATGCAGGAAGCTGGCTAGTCACATTCCACCCTCACTAAAAAAGTGGAGAACTAACAGGAAGTGGAGTGAACTCAAACTTCCTCCAGTGAGGCTTCACCTCCTAAAAATGCTACAACCTTCCAAAACATCACCAGCCGCTGGGGACCAAGTGGTCAAACACAAAAGCCTATGGGGAAATTTTTACATTCAAACCACATTCATTTCTCCCTTCTAGCTGTGGGGCAAAATCCCCCTGGAACATGGGCTGTCATAATTTATTATTAGAAAAGATAAGTCGGAGGGTTTTTTTTGTTTGTTTGTTTTTTTTTTTTTTTCAAACAGCTTCTTCCAGAAAGGTGGGAGAAGGCTAAATAATATTTCTAGATTTTATAGCTTGCTTTGGGGAAGAGAGCTTTCCAATTCTATGAGTCAATGTAGGGTAATTCTGGACTCTATGACCTGCTTCAGTGAGGGAAGGGAAAAGAGTGGGTAAAGAGAGTCAGAGGAGAACTTCGCTCTGAGGCATTCTGGCCCCCTTTAATTCAGAGTACTTCAAAGTGTCACTACTCTGGCTATAATTTTGTGAGCCACAACACAAGCTTTAAGTTAGATAAAATATACTTTATTCCTCATAATTAGGCATGGGCTTCCCTCTAGTTAGAGGACCGTAAAGCATGCTGTCCATTATGATTTCAAAAATAAGAATTCCTTTATGATTTAAGGGAATCTTTTATAGATTTTAGATTAAGGATCTTGTCACTTAAAAAGCAATTTAAGTTTAGCTAATAGTTTGATAATCATACAATTTATCTATCTTCCATGTGCTATAAAAATACAATATTGGGTGAAAATAAAACTATATATAAAGTACAGGTAGATTAATATGCTATAATTTGAATATAGATGTCCCTCAAAAATATGTAGATGTTATACTTTAATGGGAAATATTTAAGAAGGATTTAGAAAGTTATTTTCCCCTTTATTAAAGGATTGGTATCCCTAAAAAGGATTAAGCTTTTTGTGCCCTCTGACTTTCATATAAAGACAAAACATTCACCCCTCCCAACAGGAAACAACATGTGTCCATCGTGGAAGATGATTGCATCCCTAACCAGACATTAAATGTGCTAGTACTGTGATCTTGTGGCATAACTTTGCATTCTTTGTAATATATCCAGTCTCAGGTGTTTGTGTTATAGCACAAAAACCAAACTGCGGCAACATACACACATGTGTGTGTATTTTATATGTATATACATATATATTATATATATATATTGATTCATATTGAGTAGTGGTTTTGAAATTACTACAGAAAAGTTCCTCAGACAACTATGCCTGTATACGTAAAATATCACTGCTATTTGTGATGGAGGACCATGACAAAACAGCAGATATAATTCGCATTAACGCTGATTTTAATCAGTACAGAAATTAGAAAATGAAAGTGGGAAATTGATTTCAAAGATAAAAATATCTATGTCTTGATTTTTACTTAGCTTTATAAGCCTTAGATACATGGAAATGAGGATCATTGTGCTCAGCAACACAATGTGCCAGGCCCTATCATAGAGAACAAAAAATAGACAGACTTTTTATTGTTGTCATAGAACCTACAGGGTCTCAGGAAAGACTGATAATTATACAAAGCAACAGCAAGGTGAGACCTGTGTTCTTTTGCGTCATGGGGCAAGTTTCCCATAGGAAGAGGTATTTGGGTTAAACACTAAAAGACAAGTAAGATCTGACTGGCAAAACCGAGGGGAGGAAAGAAGCCTTGCAAAGGGAATAGGATGGATGGAAGTCAAGAAAATCCTAAAGACTAAAGCTGGGAAGCATAAAGGAAAGGACTAGGCATGATACCAATGCTCTGTGGTATGACGATGCTGGAGACGAGGCAGGAGACTCAAGATACCCCATTACTCCTGTGGGGTAACCACAGACAGTGGTTAAGACAGATACAGTGTACTCTATGTAAGTCCTGGAATGAGCTCTCTAGTGATAACACACTTTCCTGTCCTTAAATGGTCAATTTCCACATTTCATTCCATGAGGGGCTGTTATCCAATTGAGAGATGTGAATTATTTATAATTATTTTTATATTTTTGTTTTGCCGGTGTGACTGTTTTGCATGTATGCAAGTGAATGGTGTGTGTGCAGTGCCTGCAGAGCCACAAGAAGACATTGGACCCCTTGGAGATGGACTTATGAATGATTGCGGGTGCTGAGAATGGAACCTGAGTCTTCTGCAAGAGTCATAATTGCTCTTAACCACTGACAATAGCCCCAATCTCAAAATCTAAACTGTCTATTGTTTTTTTCATTGGATATTCCTGTAGGCTGTCATCAGAACCTGTATTGTACTGTCTTTTCATTGTTGCTAATTGGAAAAAAAATCCTACATACCATTAAAAAAATTCATTGGTTACATTTTCTGCTCTTTATACAACTCATAAACTTTTTTTTAAAAAAGAACACTTACTCAGCAATGATGATGCATTTTAGAATTATGATGTAATGAAAAAAGTACAAATTTTTCGGTGTTTTCAAATTCTTAGTGTGTTACTCTGAGATTCAGAGACAATAAATAAGTATTCTAAGGAATATTCAGAGTTTTCAAAATTATTTTAAACACACTTCATGTGTAGTGATGAGCTGCAGGCTGCATTCCTGCTGCCCGGCTTTTGGCCTCCGGCTAGCTTATGCCCCGAAATAACAACACACAAATTGTATTCTTTTAAACACTGCCTGGCCCATTATTTTCAGCCTCTTACTCACATCTTGATTAACCCATATCTAATAATCTGTGTAGCACTATGAAGTGGTGCCTTACCGTTTAGTTTCTAGCATATGTCCATCTTGGGCTGGAGCTTCATCATGTCTGGCATCTCTCTCTGAGGAGAGGCACGGCAGTCTGCCTAACTTAGGAGAGGCGTGGCATCTTACAGATCCTTCTACCTCACTTCCTCTTCCTGTTCTGTCTACTCCACCCACCTAAGGGGCGGTCTATCAAATGGGCCAGGCAGTTTCTTTATTAGCTAATGGGAAGCCTCCATCATTCATGCTTCATCTTAAGCAATCTTCATACTCTATTATTTAAATATCTAAACTTAATGTTTAAAAATAGCGTAATAGGTACACATGTTCATGAAGAGAAGAGACGTATAAATAAGGACTCTAAGTCATTTGAAATAGGGCTCAGTCTAGGTATGACAAAGCATCAAGAGTGACTACAGAAAGAGTGAGTGGTTGGATGTTGGAAGGGTCTTGAAGGTAAAGCAAGTTGTCAGATGTAGTCATCCATGATGAAGTTAGGCCTGAGGGTGGGGAGAATGACCATCAGTCAGGTGTCAGTTTTCCAAGAGGTTTACCAACCCTACCACAAGGAGACATACATGAAGCAAAGTCTCAGAAGCTGTCCACCAAAGCAGAACACATTTAGGTAATTGTGTGAATGATTCAATTAAAAATCCTTCAAATGGCTCCTTAGGAAATGGAAACATTACCTGAATTCACCTTGATGTGCTTACAAAATGCTTCACAGCTCATTTTCCTGTTCATATCTGAACAAGCAGACCACCTCTAGTTTGCTTGGCCTTCAGACATGTGGACAGGTTGGCACTGGACCTTCTGCCAAGTCGAGTGTACCAGAGGCCACTACCCACTTTCTCTTTGCTGGATTGGCCCAACCACAAAGAAAGGGCAACAAAGAAAAGAACTTGGGTTAGAGAACACTCAGTGGTCTCAAAAGCATCCCTGGCCAATTCTATCAGCGTTTTGCTCTCTGAGCTGTGGAGACGCTGCTTGATCACATAGGTCCACAGTCCCATGATTCAGCCCAGTCATAAAAGAATTCATTTAAAACAACTGTAATTCATGTATTGTTTAATGTACCCTGCAATGCAAGATAAACTTGTGCCTTCCTTGCCCTCCAGGAGCTAACAATTATTGCATATTGCTGTTTGAAGTTATATCGTAGATTCAATCATTTAGTTTAAACTTCTACCCGATCGGAACAAAGTGCAAAGAAATTAGTAGTGCTTCTAGGTGGTGATAAAGAGAAAATGTCTTAAGAAATCACCTACCAAAGCACTGACATTTGTTTTCTCCCAATTCCAGAAAGTGTAGCAATGACTATGGGTCACCTGCTGTGCTTAGGCTAGAGAAAGGCCAAAAGAAGACTCACATACCTTTGGTGAGGGTGTTTACAGTAGTATTGGGAACATACATGACACACAAAGCATTCATAAAACCAATATCTTCCCAACTGTGAGAGTTCTCTAAAATAGTAAAGGGTTTCTATTATAGGAAGCAGGGGCTCAGCTTGCTAAAAGACGGATGATAAATACAGCTCCTGCTCTTCTATGCTCCAGTGATTTTGACGGTACAGCATGGGCTCAATTAACTCCACTGTGTCATTTGCAGAGCCTTGCAGGCCAGAGAGGGTTTACTATTCACAGGAGAAGTTAGGGAAAATCTCATAGAGATGATATCCCGGAAGGAGATCTAGAAGACATTTCAGAATTTGCTAAAGGGGATGGATGGAGAAGCTGAGCAACTGGCCCACCAGGCACACGCCATCCTGAGTTACCTTCTGAGACTAGCATCAATCTAAATTGCTCTCTGACACTGAGAAGCAATGAGGCATGAAATATTCATGTTTAGTAAATGTTGAACAGTAATTATCAAATATTTTTGAAGCAGAAGGAAAAGCTCAATAGGGTATTATCTGGAAACTCACTAGTGGATACTGAAATCCGGTAAAATCATAGCTTCTATGTCTCATGAGGAAGACACCTGAAACATATCAGTGTATATTTGGTGAATTAATGATTCCACGGGCAAATCAGCACTGAGATAACATACAGCAAAGAAAATAAAAATAGGAGATGGAACTAATGCTGCCTGGGAAGATATGGTCCTATTCTCTTTATTAAGCTCTACTGTATGCCATAGTAACTATAGAAGACAGAGCTTGCTTAACAAGTGGGCTTTACTGTTCTATCTCATTGCACAAGTATCCAGTGCTTGCTTACGCTATTTTTGAAATAGCAAAGTAGTCATTGACCTTGGGTGGGGACTCCAGGCCCACAGTGAGCAATTGTTTATTGGAAGGGACAGTCAAGGAAGAGTCATGTTTCTCGGTGAAACCTCTGCTGCCTCACAGGCAAAGTCAGAATTTGATGCTTTCTGTTTGTAGAACAAAGTGACAAACAGATGTATCAGACGATAGGAACAAAAGCGTCCCTAAATGTTTCAGGATTTGGGTTTTGAGAAAATCCAGATTTCTCTGCTGCCAAAGAGCAGAAGCCAAATCTGATAGGGTTTCACGGATTCTGCAAGCAATGTGTTCATGTTGAGGGGGCTAACTGATTTCTAGCTGTCTGTTCAGTGTGTGTGCAAGAAGCTGAGGAGTTGCCATTCTGTGGAAAGCAAATAAAAGCCGACCCCGCCCCAAATCTGCAATGCTGTTACCTTCAGAGAAGTGAGAGCACCGGCACACTGCTAGCCCTCACTCTCCCACAAGTGGAGAGAAAGGTAGACAAATATAGAGAACCCTGACCAATCAGGGAGGGAACCCACAAGCAGAAATCTGCACAGAATCAGCATGAGACTATGAAAACTTAAGCAGTAACTGAAGTAGTACTGGAGGCTGAATGTAGACAGGTCTGAGTGCCGCAACCCAAGGAACCTTGCTAAGGGAGAGCCTTGCTAAGGGAGAGCCTTGCTAAGGGAGAGCCTTGCTAAGGGAGAGCCTTGCTAAGGGAGAGCCTTGCTAAGGGAGAGCCTTGCTAAGGGAGAGCCTTGCTAAGGGAGAGCCTTGCTAAGGGAGAGCCGCACGGTTTTGAGCTTTTTATCCACAGCTCCTAGGTTGAGTCCTCACAGTGAACACCAAAAAAGATCTCTTTTTCCTTTTATCAAGAGACAGGAAAGGAAACATTTTGAAACCCTCTCGAAACTGTTGTTCTTAAGCAGGACTGACCTCAAGAGAAAGCTATCTTGATCCCCACTCTAATTTGTTGGGGGTTTCCAAACCAGAAGATGGAAGGGAAACATACGGCTCCAGGAGGCTAGAGCCTTCCATGTGAAATAGAGGAAATACCCAACTCTACCCCCTGCAGCCATTCTGCCTCATCTCAGGGTGAGGTAGATGGAGATTCACTGGTGCAGCTGACAGCAGGTAGGAGCAGATTCACCAAATACTGTGACAAATCACAGGACCAGAGCATGACCCCCTCCACACCCTCCCACTATGATTCTGAAGCCTATTAATAGAGAAGCGGGGGTGGGGGTAATTTGAAGAGACGGAGCACATAAGAACAGGTAAGACCATGTAAACACAGATGGAAATCCCAGGCAAAACATCGAAAAGAAATTGCTAGATAGAAATGAAAATCAGGCTAAAAGACCTTAGGGAAATCCCCATGATGCCCAAGAACTGCGTCACAATAAAAATACTAAAAGGAGAAGAGAAAGAGCAAGAGACAAAAGAAATACTTCTTCATTGACATCGTCGTTCATGTGAATGTCTCACCTGAGAAGCCCTACTTTGTCAGAGATGAAGGTTTGAATCCTGTAATCTTGTCTGTTGTTAGGTTCAACTCAAGCACAGCTTCTCTTTATATAGGAAAAGGCGAAGGCCCACCTCTAAGAGCTGACATCACACTGACTGCCATTGGCTATTGTGTGCTCAGTGTGTGGCGGGCAATGACACCGCTCTGATTCTGCTGGAGCTGTCTGTGGTCTTGAGTGGCATCCAAAGGAGGGAGAGCTCTGCAGATGTTTAGAAAACAACACATGAGAGTCAGGTCTCTTCTTCCACCATGGATCAAGGTAGAACTCGGTATGCAGCCAGACTTGACAGCACGCTTCATTGTGTGCTGACCTATCTCGGCATCTCTATTAGTTCTCTTTATTAACCAGCTATCTCTGCTAACAGTTAACTATCCATTAGGAAAATTCAAAATTGTTTCCTCCATTTTTTTCTGTGTTCATAATCTTACATGATTTTTTTGTAAATTAGTAACTGTAATGAAGAAATCACTTCAATTTTTTTCTTTTTAGAAATGAGATTCCTTTATTATCTTGCAGAAGTTGGAGTAATTTGTTAGTGGAAAAAACAGTAGTGTATACTTTCAGTCTGAGTCATATTTAATGAAAGGCTGTGCATTTAATGCAGGAATTTATCACACTTGCTGGGATTATTATCATCAGGAGGAAGACACGGTCAGAACTGCACAGGATAGACTATCCATTAAAGTTAATGGAAAGTGACTGTGTTTGTGGAGCAGAGCAGCATCTAGAACAGAAGAGAAAAAGGGATATCTGCCACTGTATACCAGAATGTGTCTTTCCTTCTGTTTAGTCTTTCGCTTTACGTTAATCCTATTTAACAATTCACTAATTTTACGTCACTCCTCAAAGTGCAATGGGGAATATACCACTCAGTTTGTTGTGTGCTATTTCCCATCTAAGACAACTTCTTGGCATCAATACTCGTATTAGATAATCATTACTAAGTCCTTATCGGATGTTTATGTTGTGGGATATTTGGTCACTCTGTTAAAATGTGTCTCTCTTTTACCTCACCTGACTAAGGCCCCTTCTGACTGGTTTAATAAAGAGCTGAACAGCCAATAGCTAGGCAGCAGAAAATAGGCAGGACTTCTGGGGCGAGAGAGGAACTCAGGGGAAGACTCTGGAGGGGTGGGATTCGTCAGCTAGACAAAGACTAAGTTGGACATGTGGTACAGAGGAGAGGTAACACATTATGTGGCAGAATGTAGATTAATATAAATGAGTTATCTTAAATTTTAAAAGCTAGTTGGGAACAAGTCTAAGCTAAGGCCAATTTTTCACACTTAATAAAAAGTCTCCCTGACATTTTTTTGGGAGCTGCCAGTTTAAAGAAAGTCTGACTACATGTTTAATCTTGATTATCAACTTCTCTGGATTTAGAAACACCTGGGAGATACACCTCAGCGTTTGTGTGTATGAGGGTGTTTCCGGAGAGGCTTCAACGAGATGGAAAGACCCACCCCAGATGTGGCTGCCCTCTCCCATAGCCAGGGTTCCATACGTAATAAAGAGACATGGGGCTGGCTCCAGCATTCATCTCTTTCTGCTTGCTTCCTAATTGAAGGATGCAGGGCACCAGCTGTTTCCTCTTCTGTCTCCCTGCCTCCCAGCCACTTTGCGCTGTACCTCAATGAGCCCAGACAAGCCTTCCTTCCTGCAGCTGCTTCTGTCACACAACGCCTGCCACACCTTCCAAGGGAGACACATTCACTTGTCTTCGGAATCTCTGCTGAGGCTGCCCGCCTCACAGGAGAGCTTATGGCAGAGCCCAGCACTCTCGGAGAAGAACATACGGCAAGGGCTTAGGCAAATCCACCTCCACTCAAGGCACTTGCTGTTTCTCTGGTTATTTAAGGGGTTGAACGAGGAAGCCTAAATTAACTGGCACCCTATTTCTGATTTATTCCAGCAGGATTTATTTATTGACCTTGCAGTCTGGAGCACCGAGAACCTGCCCCGCTAGGCAGCTCCTTAATCCTACTGTGGTTTCACACCAATGTAAGAGTTTTGCTAATGTTATATTTCTTAAAACTAGGTACAAAACACATAGGAGGAGGTCTAAAATGCTGTTTCCATTTCAAACCAGACAAATGCTTGACTATTTGAGGCCATTTAATGAAGGCACCAGCTGTTTAAATCTATCCTGAGATGTGACCATTTAAAATACTTTCTTAAAAATGATATTTGAGTAAAAAAAATTTGACAAGTAAAAATAATCTATTTAGAAACACAAATATATATGTAACATAACTGTCATATTTAAAACTAAAGAAATTAAATTTAATAATATGTATGCCATCAATAGCCCAAACTATAAAGGTCTGAAAAACATGTTTGCAGTTTTCCTGTCCTGCATTCTCTCAGCATACTTCATGCTCCTGAAGTTTTTGAAATGGGACGTGGGCTGTAGTGATAGGTCAGTTGGTAAGGTGCTTGCCATACAAGTATGAAGAGTTTGATCGCCCAAACCTGGATAGAAGCCATGGGAGGCCAGCCCTTCTCTGAATAGAAATAGAGGAGAAGTGGATGCAGGAAGATGGGAGAGATGGAGGAGGAACTGGGAGGAGAGGAGGGAGGGAAAACTGCAGTTGGGATGTGAGGGGGGGAGGGGGAGAGAGGGAGAGAGGGAGAGAGGGAGAGAGGCAGAGACCTGCCTGCATTTTCAGAAGAACATGCCCTGGGGGAATTGAGATTGGGAGTAGGTGGAACTTGTGTCTTAAAGGGGCCTTTGCACCTGTGTACAGACTAGGACCCTGAGATGACCATGTCCTGAGTTGGCTGCTGTCTAGGCTCTGTGGAACTCTCCAGTGTCTCTTGTACCTGCGAGGTGCTCGCAGAGCAGAGGACAATGTCAAACCCTTTTGTAAGGACATCAAATCACACGCTGAGGAGGAAATCCACCAGGCTGAGCATCTCATACAGGGCATGCCCTTTGGGGCTATCTCTTCACTGTCCAGGAGTATAGGAAGGGACGATCAAAGCACGGCATGGGGTGGTCACTAAGGGCAGAGCTTCCTTCTGAGGTGATGAGAATGTTTAAACACTGACTGTGGTCATGGTGGTGCATGTAGCAGTAACTATGTCAAAACCAAAGCTCTGTACATTTTAAATGTATAATCATGTAGTTTGAGAATTATATTTTCTTATAGCCTTTTTCTTTTAAAGTCCTTAGAAAAGAAAAAGAGTTCATGCTTGTTACATAATGCCGCCTCTCTCATGCTTATTTAAAGAATTTCTGGTTTCTGAGATAATTAGCACTTTTGTAATAAAACAAGGGGCAGTTTTACCAAGAAGGAAATAATCACAGTGGTCTTATTAACCTCCTGTATAATCAAGCACCATTGAACATTCAGCAGCTACTGGCAGAGGCAGCTCCTGCTAGCACATCCTAAAGTCTTTATGAGAAACCAGTTACCCTGATTTCAGAATTGTCAGAGGGAGAAAGACACAGCTGCTTCCAACGGACAGAAAACTGGATTGAAAAGAGATAGGGCCAAGAAATATCTGTATTGTTCTGAATAGCTTCTTCCTTTCCGGATGCCCTTAGTCCATGGGCATCTGGAGATGAAATGTGGAACCTGTTTTCTCATTTTACTTATCTATAGCTACATTTGCTCGTACATAGGGAGAAATCGCAAGCAAAATTGCATGCTGGCTGTACACTCGGCTTATAAAGCAGAGCAAGGCAGTTTCCGGAAGGTATTTTTTTAAAAATGAATGCAACTCCTTGTCACTAAGAGAACAAGACAAATCCTTCCTTTGGTCCAGTATTTTTAAAACTCAATCTTCTAGATTTGATTATATTCCAGGCAATGAACTAAATGCTACGCACAGATTCTCTCATTTAATCTCATTTAATCAAGGGGCTAGAAAAAGGTACAGTATGTAAAGACCCCGGGATCAAGCCTGGCTACCTGGGTTCAACCTCTAAGATCCATATGACAGACAGAATACATGGAACTGATCCCCACATGTTCTCTGACCTCCACCACACACCCTGTGCACGGATCCTCATTCTCTCTCTCTCTCTCTCTCTCTCTCTCTCTCTCTCTCTCTCTGTCTGTCTCTCTGTCTCTCTCTCCCTCTCTCTCTCTCTCTCTGTTTCTCTCACATGCATACACTCATTACCCAAAACAAAGAAGTAAACATAAAAAAGAATGAAATAAAATATTTCACAATATTGCTGAATCAAGTGTGGTAATACAGACCCTTAGAAGCACATGTAAATTTTAACAAAAAAAATAAGAAATACACACGGATTCAAGTAGACAACAACCAGGGAAACAGCCCAAGACCAACAGTGCAATGTGCACAGTTTCAGAAAACCTTTGAATCTTGAAGTTGAAAAACAAAATGAAGTGCTGGTGATGTGACCCTTTGCCAACAAAATACAGAATTTGAAACTAAGAAGAGCTCAAGATCTGGGGAGTAAAACAGTAAATTAAAAAAAAAATCCACTTGAAAACAAAAAGAACTACAAAGTTGGAGTTTCTGTTTTCCAATTATTTGTTTCCAGAAAACACTGAGTGAGAAGAAAAGTCTCCAAGATCCTGTAACCAAGGTCAGCTTACATATAGTCATAAGAATCCAATATATGTGTGTTACATGATCCAAGAAGCCCTAAGCTGAGAAGTAAATGAGTAGACAAATTTAAGAGTGCTGGCTAAGAAAGAACATTTTCAGGAGAACCACATTTTCTACTTTAGGCCTCTGTCACCACCAGGTATAGAAGCTAAAAAAGGGTCAGCTTACTCCACAATAAGAAACCAACGCCCAAACAAATCAGTCTGGGGGGGTGGGGATGCCAAATCAGCTCAATCTGGGGGATGGGTGAACACTAAAAACTAGACCTCATTGCTTAGGACATTAGATGTTTAAATTAACAGCCAGAGAATGAACAGGAAGAGAGAGACCACCAAAAGGAGATACTGTCTACCTGTAGTGAGAAGGAAAAGACTCACTGACACCCAAATGGATAAAGTATAACATTTTAAGTATGTTTTAAAAAATGTAAAATTGATCTAATTGGTATATAAAAAATTCTAACTCCCCCTCCAAAAAAATTGAACACTGTATTGGTTTGAATGTAATTGGCTCCCACAATGTCATGGGGAGTGTCACTACTAGGAGGTGTATCTTTGGGCTTTGTTGGAATGGGTATGTCCTTATTGGAGGAAGTGTGTCACTGTGGGGGATGGCTTTGAGGTTTGCTATGCTCAGGATACCACCCAGTGTCTCAGTTGACTTCTTGTTGTCTGCAAGATGTAGGACTCTCAACACCAGCACCACGTCTGCCTGCACACAGCCATACTACTTAACTCGATGATAATGGACTGAACCTGTGAACTGTAAGCTGCCACTCTCAATTAAATGGTTTCCTTAGAAGAGTTGCTGTGGGCCTGGTGGTGGTGGCACATGCCTTTAATCCCAGCACTCAGGAGGCAGAGGCAGGCGGATCTCTGGGAGTTTGAGGTCAGCCTGGTCTACAAGAGCTAGTCCCAAGACAGACACCAAAGCTACAGAGAAACCTTGTCTCAAAAAAAAAAAAAAAAAAAAAAAAGAGTTGCTGTGGTCATGGTGTCTCTTCACCGCAATAAAAATCCTAAGCAAAACATGTGGGTAACTATAAAACAAAGGCCAGTATTCCTCTAAAAACACATGCCCTGCAAACTTTTCTCGGCTGCTTGTGGTGCATGGCATTCAGGAGGCAGTGGTAGGTAAATCTGTGTTGGCCAGCCTGGTCTACATAGCAATTTTCTGGTCAGACAGAGCTACAGAGTAAAACCCTATCTCAAAAACAAAACCTGTTCTCTGATAATACATAAGTTCAAGAAAAAAAATATAAGAAAAATTTTGGAAGAGTTTTGTAGAATGCTGAAACTGATACATATCAAATTCTTTAGTTATGATAAGCATTATAATGCTAAATCATTGCTTTTTCTTGTTTTGTTTTGGTGGGTCGTGGGTGTGTGTGTGTGTGTGTGTTCTTTGAGACAGGATGTTATATAATCATAGATGGGCCTCAGACTTGCTGTGCAGCCATAGCCGGTCATAAACTCCTGGTCTTCCGGCCTCAACCTCTGAGTGCTGAAATTGTGATATGTGTCACCAAGCCAGAGGAATAGTCTTATGGGTGCCCCTTCAGGGCTCTGTGTAGGTTTCCGCAAACCCTACACATGCAAATTGGTATTTCTGGGACAAAGGCTTTCTTCCTGCTCAGTGTAAAAGAGAATACTGAATTTCAGTTTCCCGGAATGGTTGGAACAATTTATACCCATTAGAAGTTCTAAATATAGTATTATTTATAGTTATTATTCTCAAATAATTACAAAGTGTGACATGAAACATAAAGAATGTAGTAAAATAAAGAATAAAACCAGGCTGGTTTCAAAGGGAATAATTAAAGAAGACTTACTGAGGTGAAAGCCCTGATTACACCAAAACTTTCTTACAGAGAAAAAAAAAATATTCAAAGACCTCAATCAGGAAAGCAAGAGAAGGTACTATAACTAATATGCTTTTAACAACATAGAAGAGATCTAAAATCAAGTTTTAAAAGTCAGAAGTGATTAGACTCAGAGCCATGTTGGCAGAAGGCAGTAGGATGTTTATCCCTTTGTTCCATGAGAGGCTTAACCCAAGGCAGAAGTGCTCAGAGATAGTTCTGACCTTCACCAGGGATCAAAATATTAATTTAGCATAGTTATTTCTACCGTTCTACAAAAATTGTGGGTATAGATTAAATTATGTTCTTTAGATATCTGCAACCATTTAGTCATTTGTAATATTTAACACTGAAAAGTACAGATTTGAGCTTCAGAAAAAATATGTTTAATAACTCCTATCACATTTACGGTCCTTCAAGCGCAGAAAATTTGCTCCAATAGAACAGTCAATATCAGTAGCCATTTTTTGGTTTTGTTTTGTTTTTGATCCAACAACAACAAAAAAATACATATTCCTTGAACCCAGCCACAAACATTGACAGTCTGTTAACAAGAGGCTTGCCAAGAGTCCATTTTATAGGTGAGCTGGACATATCAAAACATTTTTAAGTGTATTCTAACTTGGTAGAGCATACATCTGCAATTGAGTCTTGTTTTTCTCTGTCTTACTTGGTGACATACCTGGTGGCATCTGGCACCATCTTCTTTTAAATGCTAATAGACACACAATGAGTCAAATCTCTGTAGAATTTTCCTATTTTTATTTGATCCTCATAAATAAATACATAAATAAATAAATAATAAAGCATTTAAAAGCTTGTGAGGTTTCAGCCCAGCACCATTATCTCCACTTTCTAGTTGAAGGGGTACAATTCAACCCCACTATACTTCAGATTTCTCCTCTATAAAGTTGAGGAATGCGATGCTTTACTCCAGTACCCTCTCATATCTTGCAACATAAAATGAAGTAATAAAATAGCGATTGGGAGAGGGAAAGACTGGAGTATATCATAAAAATCTATTTTGCACGATCATAAATGGAATTCATCTATACCTTACATAATATTTATTGAAAAAATGTGCACATAATCCACATCAAATTGTTTTGTTCTCAATTGCCATAATCATAAATTTGGGGGCAGATAAACACTGAACCTAACAATTCAGAATGACCCAGTTTCTTTCCACTTTTTTGTTTGTTTTTTGGGGGGAGGTTGTTTATTTTTGTTTTGTTTTGTTTTTAATCTCTTAAATTAACTCAGCCTTCTTGAGCAAGGAATCCACTGAAGTAGAAACCCTCCACCAGACTATAACACTGTAGTCACAGTTTCCTAAATGAAGCTAGTACAAGAAGGAACTTGTCTACTCACAAAACATCAAAGCCATTCTCCTGGAATCAAATCAGTCCCCCTCCCTGCTAGCAGGCTAGTCAGATGAGACCAGCATCAGCCAAGTAGCCATATTTCTTTTTATTTTTTATTAATTTTTATGTGCGTGGATGTTTTGTTGCATGTAGAAATGTGTACCATTTCTGTGCAGTGTCCACATAGGTAAGAAGAGGGTATGGAATCCCATAGAATCAGCATGACAGACTGATGTGGGATTCCCCTCTGTATGCTGTGAATACCATTGATTAATAAAGAATCTGCCTTGGGCCTGGCAGGGCTGAATAGAGGCAGGTTGTGGGGAGGGAATAAACTGAATTCTGGCAGAAAGAAGGCAGAGTCAGGGAGATGCCATGAGACCACCAGAGGAGAAAGACACAAGGTGTTGACTAGAACCTTGCCGGTAGGTCATGATTCTCGGAGTAAAATATAAAATACTGGAAATGGGTTAATTCTAGATGTAAGAGGTAGCTAGCAATATGCTATTGTGATTGCCCAAACAGTGATTTAATTAATACAGTTTCTGTGTGGTTACTTTGGGAGTCTGGGTAGGTGAGAAATGAACAAGCGGCCTCCTACAACAGACAGTGGTGAGCCACCAGAGAGGTGCCCTCTACAAGAATATCCACTGCTCTTAATCACTGAACCGTCTCTCCAAACCTCTTTCTCAGTTTCCTACTTGGAACTGCTATGAACTGTTCCCGGTGGTGCTTGCCTTCTCTCTTGACACCCTCTATGTGGTAAACAGTTGTAACATGCCTATTGAGGAGTAAAGAAAAGTGAGTCTGCAGGTCTCATCGCTGCTCCCGTCTCCTACAAGTCTGCTCACACAATGTTCTCAGGCTCCCAGGAGAAAAAGACCACTGTTCATCTTTGTGTCAGCAGCACATGCTCCAACATTTCTCCCTGTGCTTGACACTCACTGGAAGATGGCTGAGTGAATAAATAACTGAGTTTTCTAAATTTCTAAGTTGAAGGAGATTAATTGTTGTGGAATATTACTTTAGGCAAAGATGTGTTACATTTGCTTATACTGCAGAGTATTATACTTTAACTGTGTAAAGGTGTGTTGCATTTGTTTATACTGACTTTGTTTAATTATGTAAAGATGTGATGTTGTTTCACCTTGCCTGCCTAGGGAACCTGATTGGTCTATTAAAAAGCTGAAAGGTCAATAGCTAGCCCAAAGAGGGATAGGCAGGGCTGACAAGCAGAGAGAATAAATAGGAATAAAAATCTAGATTCAGAAAGGAGAGAAGACGGAGGAGAGAACAAGGGAGAGAAAGAGAAGGGAAATGCCTGGGGCAGGAAACCAGGCAGTCATCAGCCAGACAGACATGAAAAACAGCGAAAGTAAGATATACAGAAAGGAAAACAGGGGCTTCAGAAATAGCTCAATAGCAGACTATTTGCTTAGCCTGCCCAAGGCTCTGAATTTGCTCTTTCATGCTGTAAAACAGATAAGCAAAGCAGTCCTGAAGCTGTTGTTATCCTGTTTCAACCATACAAAATTGGTTGTTTTTTAGAACTAATAACTGAGGGTAACTGATCTATTTTCCTTTCTAAAATATGACCCACATTCAGAAATCTATAATTAAAACATGGTTAACTACCACAAAGAGAGACAACAGCTAAGGTGTTTTAAAATATTTTTTATTCTTTGAGTGTTGTGGAATAATCTTTTGGTACCCTGTGAATATGTCTTGCTCTCATTAGTATAATAAAGAACTAAAAGGCCAATAGCTAGGCAGGAAGAGATTAGGCAGGATTTGCAGATAGGGAGGGTGTAGACATGAAGGAGGGTGGAGTCGCCAGGAGATGCAGGGAGAAACCAGCCAGACGTGGAATAGGTCAGATACACAAAATAGGACAGAGGTAATAAAACCAAGAGACTGAAAGTAAATTAATAGAAATGGATTCATTTAAGTTAAAAGAGCAAGTTAGAAACAAACCTAAGCTATCAGTCAATCTTTTATAACTAATAAGAAGTTCATGTGGTTATTAGTGTGCTGACTGACAGGACAGAAAACTATGCCTACATTTGAGAATTTATACACTTTGGTTATATTCATTCTCCCTGCAAACTCCACATATAACGTCCCCTGCCTCCTTCCTCACCTAACTTCACGAGCTCCTTCTCTCTTCCTCATTCTGCTCCCACCTCCAGGAACACAATATAAAACCTATGGAGTCCAGATTGTGTTGGATGACTGCTCATGGGAGTGGCCTTTCCATTGAGGAAGACTGACTTCCAGCAGCTATAAAGTATCCAGCTCCTTGGCTGAAAATGGGACATTCTGCCCATCTCCCCTCCTCCATGCTGGAGTTTTGTCTGGCCTGGATGTGGGCAGGCCTTGTGAGTGTTCCCCTGTTGTGCTAGGAAAGCATTGTGTCTTTGAAGCTATCTATCACTTCTGCTCCTTACAATCATTCTGCCTACCTTCTATGAGCCCAAACTGAGGGGTATGATACAAACACCTAATTTAGGGATAAGTATTCACTTTTTCTCTGTGTGTTGAAGAGTGTGGGTTTCATTGTTAATTGCCATCTGCTACAAGAAGTTCCTGTGGTGAGGATGAGCAATGTGCTCATCTGAAGTTCTGGTTCAAACTCCAGATTCAGATTCCAAATAGTCTCAGATTATCATGGTGGTGGTAGGGCAACTCCAGCTAAGAATTTTAATACAGCACATTGACTCAAATATAACATTGTGATAAATAGGAACAAGAAAAAAATTGAGAAACTATGGTTTACAAGCTTGAAAAGCTATTTTCTGTTAATAAAAATGTATATGAGGTGGAGAACTACAGGCTGAGGCAGATCTACCTGGAGTGGAGTAACGGGGTTGTAAGCTCCAGAACTCAGATCCTTGTAGACAGAAGTTTCTGTCCTGCCTGGTTTCTGCAGCTGTTCAGTCCCAAAGAAACACACAGAGGCTTCTATTAATTATAAACTGATCTATTAGCTCAAGCTTATTATAAACTAGCTCTTACAACATAAATTAACCCATAATTCTTGTCTATGTTTAGCCATGTGGCTTGGTACCTTTCCTCAGAGAGACATTTTCATCTTGCTTTCTTTGCCTCTGGCTGGAGACTGACTGTGTCTCTCCTTTCCTCTTCCTAGAATTCTCTTAGTCTGGTTGCCCCACCTATACTTCTTGCCTGACTACTGACCAGACAATGTTTTAATTAAACTAGTAAAAGTGACAACATTTTACAGTGTACAAAACACCATTTCACAGCAGATGCTAGGAACTGTTCTGGATCCTCTACAAGAACAGCTTGTGCTCATGACTGCTGGGCCATCTCTTAGGCCCCTATGAGCTGTTTTAATGACCATTGGTAGTACTAGTCTCAGGACACACACTGTGGAGAAGGTGAGAATTTGGATCTCTCTCTCCTTTTTTTTTTTTTTTTTGCTTTTAAAGCAGATTTAAATAATCCTGTTTTGGGACATTGTATGCTGTTACAGATAAAAGCATCAAGCAGAATATTTGAGGAACAAATTTGTCCCAATAATTAGGGTCCTTTGGAAGATAGCAATTCTGAATAAACAGGAAAAGCCATAATTCCTTCAGTTTCTGTTTTCCAAGCTGATCATCCTAGCTTCCATGACACACTAACTTTCTGGGGAGGGAACTCTAGAACTTTAAGGGACTCTGCTGTCAAGAGTTTTTGAGTCCTTATCTCTTAAAATGGTCACAAGTTCAAACACCAAGCTCTAAGGTACTTACAAGGATATTATCCTGAAGTATCAAAATATGTCACCAGAACTGCCTATCTGTATAGATAGTGACAGCTATGGAAAGTGATATAACGGGTGTGTGTGTGTGTGTGTGTGTGTGTGTATGTGTGCATGTGCGTACACACACACACACACACACACACACACACACGAGCGTTCGGGCAGGAAGGGAAAAACACTTGTAAAGGTCTTCGAAACTGAAAAAGGATCTGTGAATAGGCCTTTATGTAGGATATTTATGGGAATTTTGGTTTGTTTTCTGATTCTGTTTCAACTTTTAAGGAGTACCGTTAATGTGATTAATTAGCAAGAATTTATTGACTTGAAAAATCTCGACAGCCAAATATATATGATTTTTTAAACGTATTTTTTCAGGTGAAACTATAAACTAGAGGGCTAATTAAGACCTGCTGTTTCCTGAAACTCTGTGTGCACAGCCTCAGGAATGAGACTCACGCAGCTTTACTTGAAGGGGTGCGCGTAATCTTTAGAGAAAACCCCAGCATTCTAGTCTGCTCTCTCAAACACAGTCCCTACTTAAGACTAACAGTGGATGTAGACTTCAGTCTATGCTAAATGTGAAAGCTGGCTTTAGGGCTGGCTCAGGGGAAACTCAGACCAGGGGGAATGCCATATATTTAGGCTCAGTTGCTCTTAGCCAATATTTCCAAATTGATGGAAACACTACAATGGATCACTCAGTTTTTGTCTTCTGACATTTTCTTACATGTGCCCTTCCCTCTTCTTTGCAAAGGGTGGAAGTCTCTGTTCTAAGAACATGCGGAGTCACTTGGAGGAATTATAACAACAACACAAAAATAGTGCACATGTTTACGTCTCGATGAGGTTACAGCTGGCTTGAATGGAGCATCAGCTGACTCATGTCCAGTTCATCTGTTCTCATTAAGAGGAAGAGAAATCTATTTTCTTTTCCTAATGTTACCCTCCTGTTAAATAATTCCAAAGGAGAGTTTAACTACAAGAATGAAAGAAATGAAGAAGAAAAAAAAAAGCTGCCAACATTTTCTTAGGTCAGTGACATACTCATGTGGCTTATCACCAAATGTGACAATCCTGTGGTGGCAAATCTCCCAGGCAAAATAATAAGTGATTTTTACTCCCTTAAAGGAAACTTAAAAGTGTCTCAAATAGAAAATATGAGCTGCTTACAACTTAAGCACATAAACCAATCTCCAGGCTAGCCATCCTGAATTGATGTCTTTGCTAATGCAACTAAACTATACAGAATAATTTTTTAAATTTATATTTTCTAAAAGCTATACTCTAAAAGAAAACCACAGACTGGAGAGGTGGCTCAGTGGGTAAGAGCAAAAGGGCCCCGGCTGGATTCCTGACACACACAGGGTGTTTCACAACCATCTGCAGTTCCAGTTCCACGGGCTCTGACACTCTCTTCTGACCTCCAGAGTCACCAGATATACACACAGTACACAAACATTCATGCAGGCAAAACACTCATATGAATAAAATAAAATAAATAAATCCTTGTTAGTTTTTTCAGGAAACTGGTTTGCGGCACCGATCTCGGTCAAGAATCAAGGTATCTGCTTCAGATAGCACACTATATATCAAGGTTAAAAGGGACCAAACTCAGTTTACAGTCACCAAGCTACTCCGTAGCTTGCAACCTGACAGACCCAAAATTCTTAACTAACAGAAAAGAGCCAACACAACAAAAACTCCCCTTTCCAATTCAAGGTACAGACTTACTGGGTGCCTTCCCAAGCTGTAGGGGAGCCCAAGTTCCCCTCCCCCTTTATAGTGCTCTGCAGTGCATTGGTTCGGTAGCTTATTGCCTTAGAGAATCTTCTGTCTTCTCCTCCACGTATTGCCTGCCTTGCCAATCATCCAGAGACAGACACTCATGTGATCACCTCTTCCCACAAACCCCATGCCTCCCCCTGAGTCCCCTTTGGTACATTCTCGCTTCTTCAGAGACCAGGGTGGAGCTTTTCTCCCAAGCTCAAAGCCCCAGGCCACATAAGGGCAGAGCAGCCACGTCAGAGCCGCTCCTGGCACCAACAAAAATTATTTGCCCCAAGAGGCAAACACAGCCCAGGCAGTGTCCAGGGTATCAGTCCCTCTCTTCTCTGTTATAAAAGGTCCTATTGTAGAGACACAAATCATTCGGAGATGGCATAGACAATGTCTAATCAGTTCATAGCCAGTGAGCACCCACTGGGTACAGGCCCCAAACTAGATGCTGCCTGTAATGTATTCGCGCGAGAAAAGCACGAAAGAACGTGACTCATACAGATTTATATTCATCTCCTCTTCTACCTCAGGACACCAGGGCAAACACGTACCCTCTGAACAAAATAGACGGGGTAGTTCTAATAGACATGAGAATAATTTTATCTCTGGGCAGCAAGGAGGCAGAGAAAGCGCCAGCGTGTTGCAATGATCTACGTGGGGGTCCCGCTTTTGTAATTAGTCAGCGCCACTGCTTTATGAAATTTACTGAATCTTCCCCGAGATTCTCCTTCCTTGCTTGTGAAAGAAAAATGACAATATCTACGTTATAAGTTCTGGAAAGAACTGCAGTGTTCGGAAGTGTTGGGTGTTGGGTGTTGTGTGAGGCACGCCGCCGATGACACTCTTTTTCCTCTTTTCCCCACCTCTAGAATTAGAAACGTTTGTCAGAAGTCGTTTACATACGGCGTCCTGTTTGATCCTTACACAAGTCCCACCCATATACACTCACATTAATTTCATAGACGGCGTTTCAGGTCTTTGGGTTGCCTTTTGCTGCCCTTTCGGAAACATAATTGAGAAAATCTGGTTGTTTTCTGAATTTATCTTTCCTTCTTGGCAAGTGTTTAAAAAAAAAAAAAAAAAAGACACCTGAAGCGGTGAAAGAGTTAATTTTACTCCAGGGTTCCAGATGTCTTCAGCACCTTGACTTTGGTAATATAGTAAGAACAGTAAGTCTTTCTAACGAAAGTGAAAGGTACGCATTGTGCTTAACTGGACGGCTTCCCCCCCCCCCGACCCCCGCAAGAAACGCTGCTGCTGGGACCTCATCCTCCCATGTTCGACAGGGGGAGATATGTTTTTGCTCAGGTTTACCCCTTTCCAGCACATTTTCGAGCAACTGTAGTTGGTATCCAAGCAGTTAAAACTACATCAGCACTAATAGCTATGAGCTCATCTTGTATAAAGACATTTTTAGTTCAACACCACAATCTTGGGGGGGGGGGGGGGAGTTAGTGTGCTTAACCAGGCTGGCTTGGAATAGCTCACGATATGACGCATACCACAGGAAACAGTGGTATGAGGCACCTACAAAATATTTTTCAAACAAGTCATTGACGCTGTAAGCCCCATGCCTCAGCTTTAGGAAGTCACTTATTAAGAATCAACACCAGCCGTGCCAAGCTAAGCTTCTGCTGTTGGTGATTTTCCAATTGAATATTCAGGGCCCTGTCTCAGTCTTGTTTTCGGGGAAGTACATGCCTGGAATGTTAGCAAGCTATTTGCTGGAAAAAAAAAAAAAACTGCCCACAACAGACCCAATGCTGATCACATTAATGCGTTTGAGTGGGTGCAGAGTACAGACGATTGAAAATGCTTCCAGATCCCCGTTACGGGGGACAAAGCAGGTTCTGTTCTCTGATCTGATGGTCATTTTTTTTTTTTCCAGCAGAGGATGTGGTGCAGGAAGAGGGAAGAGTGCCAATCTCTGTCTAATGGTTCCAAATAGGGCCCGGGCCCCGCTCTTTGGATGCTGATGAGTGGGAAATGAAACGCAGATGGGTCAGATGGGTAAGGAGAGGGGGATTACAGGTCAGGCCAAAGAGTTGGAATAAATTAAGTGCTTATGAGGTACAGAATGGCACATTGTTTAAGTGAATGGACAGGGGAAAAAACATTCCGGCATTGTTTGGACCAGTGAGGGAACTCAACACTCCCCCTCCCAGACTCGCATAGGCTGCAATCTGCATCCACAGGATGTGTGTGAACAAAACCCCAAAATACAGCCAATGGGTGCCTGGAGCTTTCTTCCCCACCCTAAGGAAGCCAATTTTGCTTTATTATACGTGGGATATAATTTAACAGGAAAAATGTGTGGGTTCCTGTCAGATCATAGAGAGTTAGGTTTGGGGTCCCCCAGAGATCTCTGAGGAGAAGGTGAGTAACCACAAATTAATACAGCAGGGAAATGAAATCACAAAAGAAATGCTTCATTGTGCTTGAAATAGTGAGCTAGTTTCACCCTTTTCAGCCTTGTAAAACTTTGCTCACAAATCAAAAATCAACTTAAGAAAACTAAACAGAGCCTATAAGACATGAAATCAACATAGAACACACACACAAAAAAAAAAACAAGATCTGATAGATTACTTTTTCTTAGTTTTAGGGTTTTTTTTTTTTAAAATATTTATTTATTATGTATACAATGTTCCATCTGTGTGTATGCCTGAAGGTCAGAAGAGGGCACCAGACCTCATTACAGATGGTTGTGAGCCACCATGTGGTTGCTGGGAATTGAACTCAGGACCTTTGGAAGAGCAGGTAATCCTCTTAACCACTGAGCCATCTTTCCAGCCCTTGGGTTCTTTATATTATAGGTAAAATAGCAGGAATGGCTTCTTTAGGCAGCTACAAAAACAATACATGAAAACAAATAAGAGCCAGTGAGGTGGAAGATAAAGTGGTAAGTTTTAAAGTGAAGTAATGATGATGATAGTGGATCTGTCCATTCGCTGAGGAAAACTCATAAAATCACAAGGTATACACACGACTGGTTCTTCAAGGCGAGGTGATTGCAGGACGAATTGTATGTGTTTGCCTGACAATATAAAGCCGATGAAATGCTAAGGGCAGGAAGTGTCATGTGCAGAAAGAGAGCTCTCAAGTGCCCTTGACAACAAAATAGGAAACTTTAAACTTTTAATTAATGGCTTAGTTTTTTGTATGACAGAAATTTATTTTCAGAAGCTTATTTTCATACCTGCTACGTCTCCATTTTATGAACTTGAACTTTACCAGAATATTCTGCAGGCAAAGCCGGAGACATCACACCCTAAGGATGCTCTCACCTCTCATAGTAAGCTTCTTGACCATTGCCATTCTAGCTCCAGGGACTACAGGAAGAACATCATGAAATTTTCTTGTAAGCTGTCTCTTTAAGAGCCTACTGATTTTCATTGTTATTATTTCTTTAAGTTCATGCAGCAAGTAATGGGGTTGTATGTGCATGTCATCGTATTTTCTACTACCTAAAGCTATCTTAAAACTGAAAATGTCCAGCTGGACAGTGGTGACATATGCCTTCGATCACAGAACTTGGGAGGCAGAGACAGGAAGGTCTATGAGTTTGAGGACAGTCTGATCTAGAGTAAGTTCCAGGATAGTCAGTAATATTCGGCCTCAAAAAGAAAGAAAGGAAGGAAGGAAGGAAGGAAGGAAGGAAGGAAGGAAGGAAGGAAGGAAGGAAGGAAGAAAGAAAGAAAGGAAAGTTTGAAAAAAATGAAAAATACACAAACAAATAAACAAACCTGATCTTGTCATCTAAAAGTCTAAACAGCTTACTCCCTGCCCTGCCCCCCATCTTCTCCCCTTCTGTTATGCTCTGCTCTGAGTCTTGGGAAGGAATCTCAAGAAGAAACAACCAATTTATGAAGCAAGCTTTAAAACTGACCATGGTACAAGCTTTGGTATTAAGAGATGGAGAGGGAACAAAATGGCTCCAGACACATTTCTCCCTTATGCCGAGCAAAAACATTAAACTCTTACTCATGGAAAGAAGGGCATAGACCCATCAGAAACTAATATCCGCTTGTGGATATTGCTGTTTCCTCTCCAGTAAAACGGATGATGTTTTTGGGTCTTCTTTTCACTCTTACCTTTTAAAAAAAGGGACATTGGAAAATGTTGGCAGACGACTCTAAAAGGCAAAAAGTTGCTTCAGTAAGAATTGAAGGAGTGTGTGCTATAGCATGAAATTGGAGATAATTCTTTTCAGAAAAAACAGTAACAGGACAGGGTTCCCATGAAAACAGCTCTTTTCCTTTGTAGCTCACTTGCAGTGGGACACTAAAAAGAGTAGGTGAAGTACAGTAACCATGGAACTCTCTGTTCATCTTGATGGAGGCAAACCTGAAGGGATAGACAGAGGTGAGTAAGAGAGAGGCATTTGTCTCCCTTTAAGGATTCCCCAGCTAGTGTTAGTGAGGGTAAGGTTAGAAACCAGCAGTCAAGGCTCTCAGATGAAGACTTAACATAATGCAGGCTATAAAAGCTTCCAGAGTATATACCCGGAATTTGGAAAGAGAAGATGAAAAAGTTGAGATCACTGACCCAACAGGCAGTGCTACCTCCATGCAGCTGAGCACGTCTGCCCTCAGAAAGTCCCTCGCGAACCCTTCAGGCTTACCAGACTGGAGAAAACACTACCAAATATAGCTATCTCTCGTAGTATGAGGAAAAGAATGTTATATTGTTCTGGAGTTACTCTTCATGCAGAACGGCATACAGACTATCATTAAGACAATTCTTAATTTTTTTTTAAGGTGTCTTGTCAGGCTCAGCATGAAAACTTGTATTGTGCTCTGCCTGACACCCTGAGTTCCGTCCCCAGAGCCCACATGGTAGAAGGTGAGAACCAACTTCTGCGAGCTATCTCCTGACCTCCACTCCCATGAATGGCATGTGTGGTGAGCACACATCCCAAGTAAATAAATATTTTGAAAAAGTGTTTTATACTTTATATACTTTTCCAGACCCTACAAAACCTGAATCTCCTCCTGGGATTTCCACTTATGAGGCAGAACTATGGAAATAGTTTGAGGAGTGGTAGGGGAGTATGCATTTGTTTCTTGATATGTTTGGCTTGGGACTGGAGTGAGTGCAACTAGACCTATCTGTTGGTAACCAAAATTGTGCAAGACCCACAAAATAAAACTGAAAACTAATTTCTCTCGATCATCTAACTATGGACAGAGGTCAGATATAGAGACGCTGTACCCAGCTTGGGCAATCTCCTCAAAGTGAGCCAAGCATCTCCAAGTTATTATTATTTCTCTTCCTTTTTGCTGTTTAAAAAATACAGTGTAAACAAAAATTTCCAGACTTGGGGCCACAGTGAAAGAATTTTCTTTCCCACCCCTAACTTTATAAATAAAGAAGTATTAACTGGTTATCTGCAAATACATTCTTTGTGCCATTTTTGACTCAGAGAAGGATTTTCCTCCTCTAGTGAGCTTGTCTTTAGCAACAAAGGCAGGTGTGTGCAGGACACTCATGGGGGAAGATATGTCCTTTGACCATGATGCAGTGGCAATAGCTATACTATAAACAGCTAGCCACACACAATCCAGGCGGGCTAAAGAAAGGATTCATTGCTGTTCTCTAAAGGAAGTGATGGGCATCACTCCCTTATAAGAATTCTCACATTGTTCATTGGCAATACCTACAAGAAAAACACATCACCCTGAAAATGCGAACAAATTCACATGAGGTTCATCTGGGGTCAATGTATTGTTGAGATGTGTTCTTTGTACATAACATTAGCTTCATAAAGATAATTTTCAATCAAATATTTTCTGTCTAGTGACCATGTCTACTATATACCCTACCCTTCCTCTACCTCCCACTTGTCACCTTCTTTCCTTCAGTTTCCCTTCTCTTTCTTGTCATATGGAGAGGGAGAGAGGAAAGGGATATTGCTTTATGTATTTTTTTAATCTCAGATTCACAAGTGTGAGACAACATGCAATAGTCGTTCAAGTCTTGCTTCCTTTCTTAATTTGGTTTACAGGTGAATCTATTTTCCAGAAAATGGCATGACTTCAGTGTTCCTTACACTGATTACAGCTGATTAAAACCCCACTGTTAGTGTTACATATTAACGTTAAACCACATTGTCTTGCTCCATGGGGCTGATTCTGAACTTGGTTATTGTGGCTTGCATGAACATGATATACAAGCACTTCTGTGCTATGCTGATGTAGAGTCCTTTGAATACAGACCCAGAAGTGGTCTAGTTCAGTCGCGTGTCAGCTCTAATTTTCATTTATTTGAGGAACCCCCACACTAATTTCCACAATGAGTAGAAGTGTTCCCTTTTCCCTACGTGATTACCAGCTATTTGTTTGTTTCTTTCTTTCTTTTTCTTTCTTTCTTTTTTTGGGGGGAGAGGGGTCAGGCTTTCTGACTAGGGTAAGACCACATCTCAATGCATTTTCAATTTGCATTTCCCTGATGGCTAATAGTGTCCACTATTTTTTCATGATTATTGGCCATTTGTACTTCATCTTTTAAGAAGTGTCTGTGCATTTCATTAACTCACTTATTGTTTGATTTTCCAGTAGTTTGGGAACTCTTCATACATCCTGGATATGAAACCTCTGATGATTTTCTCCACTTGTGAAAGCTGTCTTTCACTCAGTGAACTGTTGCCTTCCCTGCACACAAGTTTTTTTAATGTCATGCAACCCCATTTGTCAGTTCTCAGTATTATTTCCTGGGCTGGAGATTAAATTAAATGAAAGATTTTGCAGCGCTGTCAGCCAGACCAGTAATAGACCCCATAGAGCAGTTCACCGCCACAGAGCCGCTTTACAGCACTCGGGTGTTTGCTGCGTGCTCCATTAAAGCACTGCCCTGGTGGGAAAGACCAGATTTCCAAATGGTGACTTTATTGATTCAATAAAATTTAAGAAATTCTGCTTATGGAAAAACTCATTAACCAAAACTAATAAATAAGAGTTTACCCTGCAGTCTGGTTCCTCTTTATTTGACAGAATTAAAAATCACTCTGGAACAAGTTAGTTCATTTTTCAGTGGTTAATTGAGCTTAATAGTTTCATGGAACTCCCTTCTGTCCTAAGCTTGTGAACTCTTCATTCTTTCTGGCCACACTGGCATTCTCTCACTCTTGGCTTTACAAAGTGTATATTTATGAAGAAGCTAAACAGAAATAAAAAGCACAGGGAAGGGTGAGGAAATCAGAGCACTTTACTTAAGCTGAAGCAATGACTTAAGGCACAGCCCACCTTTGGGGGTGGTATCATTCTACACCATGCACTTAGAAGGCATAGCCTCAAGTATAATGTCTACGTGAAAGATGATTTTATTATTGAATACATGTCACAACAGATTTCCATTTCTGTTCAGTGTTTAGAGAAAAAATGCAAAGAGTCAAAATTTCTCTTTCTCTTTGGAACACTTTCTTTTTGGAAGGTTATCATTGTACCAATGCTTGCTTGTTGATTCTTAGCATAAAGTTTAGTATGTCAGTCTTAGAAGTAGAGAGGAGAACATTTGTCAGCAGAAGGCAGGAAATGTTGTTCAAAGATTATGTAATTGCGATAAGCAGGTTGAATTGAAGAGGTCTATTGCATAACTAGATGACTAAAGTTTATAACAGTATATTATATTCATGAAAAATACAAAAGTGGGCTCTCACTACAAAAAGTGAACACTGTAAAGTAAGACATTGGTTAATCATCTAGATTCCACAATGACAATTATTTCAAAATATCATGCTATATACAATTAATATGTCTAACCTTTTTTTATAACTACAAAATAGTGCTGAAGGGAAGGCTCAGCAGTTAAGAGCACTTGTTGTTCTTACAACAACCTGGGTTCAGTTCTCAGTACCCATATGGTGGCTCTAACCATCAATAGCTTCAGTCCCAGTGATGCAATGTCTTCTTCTCACCTCATTAGGCATCAGATATTCTCTGCACCTGCATAAAAAGCCAGCCATTGCGGTGTGTTCTCATAATCCCAGCAGAGGCAAAACCAGAAGGATCCTTGAGACTGGTCAATGTAGTTGAACAGATGAGCTTCAGGCAAGTGAGAGACCCTGTCATGAAAAATAAGTTGGAGAACAGTTGAGGAATCACGCAATGTTCCCCACATGTGCACATATATCGAACATGCAATATACACTAGATAAACCAAATAGATCTAACCCAAGCTAAAACAGCTGTGAGCTAATGTGAATGTGCTGATCTTTGGGATGTAGTGCAAAGCCTGAAGGATGAGACCAAAGTTGGTCACGAGAGTTTTGTCCCTTCGTCTTCCCATCAGCCTCCAGAGAGACTCTGCAGCTCCTTCTTTCCCATCTGTATGATCAATGGCACAGTCATACCCTCCCTGTATCAGTCAATTCTCGATACAGAGTAAGAAACCCATTGACTCAAAACCAGCATCTCATCCAGCATCTCAAAAGCTGGCAGCCTGAGTTTGTTTTAAAGTGTTGTTAGAAACATCATGGGACTTCATCTTTTTATCACTCTATGGCATTTTCTTTCTTTTTTTTCTTTTCTGATATACCCATGAAATAACAATTAAAAGAAAGGGAGATTTTCGTTAGGAAAGTGAGAATATCCAATATAGGTTCAATTGTATTAAAAGAAAAAGTAATTGGGAATGAAATTTTAAGGAGGAAGAGGAGGCATCAGCCTTGACTAAATTAGACAATGTCAAATTGTTTTCTAAAGTGGTTGTACCAACTTGGGCATGATTCAACAATATTCTGTATTATTCTGTATTATTTCCAATGTGAATCTGAAGTAGTTCATAACTTTAGAAATAGAAAAGCATTAAAATATACTAAACTAAGGGCGTTCCTATTTCTGTACTAAATTGCTAAAATTTAAGGTCAAAGGGAAATTGTTAAAGAGTCTTGCATTTCACGTTTCTGTCCTTGCATTCACAAGTAATTCGTCTTAGCTTTGACCAGTATTTGGTAACTTCCAAATTTATATGTCTCCCTATGAGCTCTTCCGGTTGTTTCTCCTCAGTTGTGCATTTGCTATTTCCTGTTCATTCAGTGTGCATCTCAAACTTAACATGGCTCTGTGGAGACCACCTAGAATTCACCACAAAAAAAAGGAAAGAGAAAGAAAGAAAGAAAGAAAGAAAGAAAGAAAGAAAGAAAGAAAGAAAGAAAGAGTAAAGCTGGTGACTGTGGGTGCTGGTTCCACATGAACTCACCTCAGTCCACTTCAAAAACTCTCACTAAATATGGGAACCAGCTGGGCGGTGGTGGCGCACGCCTTTGATCCCAGCATTCGGGAGGCAGAGGCAGCCAGGTCTACAGAGAAAGTTTTAAGACAACAACCAGGGCTACACAGAGAAACCCTGTCTCCAAAACAAACAAACAAACAAAAACAAACAAACAAAAGAGAAAACACGAAAACCCAAATTTCTTACCTTTATACAATGTGTTCGTCTCATTTCTCCATGAGAAATTTTTATTCTTTGACTGATTTTGCCTGATTTTCAAGCCAATCAATTTTAGGGATTTGCATTTGCATAATTTCCCTAATGGTGGCAACTACCCACTCTATAATTATTATAATGATATAATTCTGAGTTTTCACTTAACTTTACAGTGCCAGTCACTTAGCTATATTAAAAGTTTCTTGAAAGTGCAATTATAAGTGCTGTATAGTAGTACCTCGTATACATAAACCATATATAGCTTTTTCCATTTCTCTATTTTTAGTCCAATTATGTTATTTCTAGAAAGCTAAAGTTGCTTGCTTCTATTACTAGTTTCTTTTTATTCTTTTTATAATTTTTTAAAATATATTTTCCAATATATTTTTGCAGATTATTATTGTTAGTATGTGAGAAAATTGATAAATTGATTTATTTATCTGTGCTGTCACATAACTGCATTTTTCTAAATATTCTGATTAGCTTTTAATCAAGTGTAGTCATTAGTATGATATTTGCAAATAATGCATAATAGAAATAATAATTCCTAATAATAGAAATGTTATTTCTCAGCCTCCAGTTTTGTTTCACACTGAGACTATGCATACTTCTACAAGATTGTTTGTGAGGGCTGCTAAGCTGGTTCAGTGAGTCAAAACATTTGCTCTCAAGCTTGAGTTTGATTCTCAGGTCCCACGGTGTAGAAGGAGGAGGTGAGCTCTCACTCAGGTGCACTCCCAACACAGATACAAATAATTAGATAAACATAACTTTAGTTTTGTACAAAGACATGCTAAGTGAGAATTAGTACTTATTGAACATTTACTTGTACTATGCTATATTATAGTTATTCAATATTTTGGTTTTCCTGATTATTTCACTTCTTCTAGAATTTTTAAAGAAATGTTTCTAGCATTTGTAAATATCTGGTTAGCTATTAGTGTGAAGTAATTGTAACTTATTGTACTAAATCAATAATTACTTATATTAAGTGAGGTAATGTTAAAATAGTTGGATGTTTCCAGAAAAGCTGAGTAGTCCAGAGAGTTCCTGAATACCTTTCCATCAGTTTCTTTGTTTTGGTTGTTTTCTGCTTGTAGGAGTTCTTTATGTTGCTTGGTATTAACTCACTATTAGGTATCTGATGTGAATATATATTCCACCTTCTGTGTTGACTTTCACGCTTTTGATAGAGTCCTTTGATGCAAAAAGTTTTTAATATTGATATTTTGGCTTTCCTTTTCTTTGGTTGACTTTATATCTAATAAGACTCACAATGATAGGATAGATGCTCGAGTATTTTCCTTAATTTGCCAAATATAAATGGACTAAATATTGTAACTATAATTCTTGCTTGATAACTTTTTTGTGTAATATGGCTATGTTAAAGTTAAAATCTTTCTTTTTATTTAGACAGAAAAGGGGAGGTAATGTGGGATACCCCTCTGTATGCTGTGAATATGTTTTATTACCACTGGTTAATAAAGAAGTTTCTTTGGGTCTATGACAGCACAGAATAGAGCAAGGTGGGAATTCCAAGCAGAGAGAGGGGAAAAAAAGAAGGCAGAGTCAGAGAGATGCCATGTAACTGCCAAAGAAGACAGAGGCCCTGGAACCTTACTTGTAAATCAGGATCCCCATGGTAAAATATAGAATAATAGAAATGGGCTAATTTAAGATATAAGAGCTAGCTAAAAATATGTTTAAGCTATTGGCCAAACAGCATTGCAATTAATATAGTTTCTGTGTGATTATTTTGGGTCTGGGTGGCCAGAGCCTCATACTACATTCTAGAAAATATTATTCATATAGTATTTGCAGTTTTCTTGCTTTACCTCCAAGGACTTGATCTGACAGGGACAGTGAAAGAATGAAGAAAAGACAAAGGCACACAGACACACAAATGAAGAAAAGACAAAGGCACACAGACACACAAACACACCAAAATCTGGAGATGAGTGGTGGGTGCGCTCCCCAGTCTAGGAAGGACCTCAGCACTCAGAAGCTCAGCATATTTTTATATATAGTTGATCAGAGTGGTGGGGTTATTCAGTCCAGATAAGGAGGAGGGTTTGTGGCCTAGAACTGGATCAAGGAGACAGCTTGAGCTAATCTTGGTAGGAGCAGTCTCTGTAGGGGGTGTCTTTATGCTGTAAATACCTGGGGTGGCGGGAAAAAGCTAAGGTGAACATTTTCTGTACATACTATCAGCACTGGCACTGGGACCAAGAGGAAAGTCTTCACTGGTTTCCCGAGCCTAGCATGGGGAGGGCACCACTATTTTCCCATGGCTTTGGAGTCCTTGACATGACCATGCCAATGTCACACGCACGTGTTCTCTCAGGGATTACTCACTTGGGGCTTCCTCCACTCCCCACAAATATTTACTCCCTCGTGTAGTTGTTTTTAGTGTGACCTGCATTTGAAACCACAAACATTTGCAGTTTATTAAATGCATGTTAAGCTACTTCCAGAAGCTATGCCTTCGAAGTGATCATTAGTAGTAATTAACTCAACCTTTAAAATAATTGGTAAAAGAATAAACTGACAACTGAGCAGGGCATGTTGAGGAGCAGGAGCAATTTTGGGACACCATATCCCCCTCCTTCGAGAAACTCGTTGAGGATAAATTGGTGAGGAGAAAAAAGCTTTTTAAATTAGTTGATTTAACAACCTCATTCCCACTAGGAAAACCTTCAGTCTGATGAGGCTAAAGCAATCTAAATGGAAATATTGGTTCCCACAGATTTCTATAGGCTTTGATGATAAAGCCTTCTGCCTGGCCTATTTCCTTTTGATCTAGTTGGAAAGGATGCTGGTCGAGGCTAGGACCAGGCTCCTTCAATGCCCAGCTGCTGATACAGCTGTGGCTTGTTAAGGCCCCAGAACAAGTAAAAGCTCCAGCGTGCTTCCTGTTTTATCACATCCTTAAGCTAACATTGTATTACTAAGAAAAGTGATATCTACATAGATATAGAAACATGGCATGTTCTGGAGGCCAAATGGAGAGTTGCAAAGAATCATGATGATATAAATGCTTATCAATAGAACCTTTCTTCCAGCCTGGCATTCCGAAACAAAGATCTCCTTTTAGATGGTTTACTTGTCTAAGATTGATGGGGAGAGAGTTTAAATTCCCTGGAGAAACACACTTTGTGGGCTCAGGTACCCAGATGGATTTGCATCCTAGATCCAACCTGCCGTTTAAGGAGGGCTGCAGGAGGCCTCCAGCTGATACCAGGGCCTCAACTCTAACTCTTGCTGGTTTCCATTAAGGAAATAAGAAGCAACTCACTTTTTACAAGGTGTTAACTAAGCTTGGCTGAGCAGCCCAACTGAAAAATCAAACATGCCCAAACACTTCATGTTTATAAAAACAAACTCCATTAACGTGCCTGGCTTCCCTTTTCATAAAACTGCAGATGATTTACTGCACATCTTAGCGGGCTCCAGTTTTCCTCTAAAGTGCATGTTCTGCATTATGTAGGGTATAACTCAGAGGACCAATGTGTAATTGTTGAATTGAATTAGGATTTGTTTGTTTTCCATCAAAATGATAACGGAGGATTTTGTAGAACGATGACATCTCTGTTGGCATGAAATAGAGTGTTTACACAAGCTATACGAACTGGTATGCCCTCCTAAGAGGAAGTTAAACATTTTGTTTAATACAGACTGTCCATCCTTGCAAAGTCAAACCTGAAAGGGAAAAGATTAATTCTTAACAGCTAGCTACAGTGAGTCGGTCTGTATTCCAATAACTCTTTCCAGGACAATGTACGTCTCTCCAGACCCAAATATAAAGTGATTTATGAAATCATTTTAGTGAATTAAATTCAAAGACTTCTAAATTTCTTACATTTTATAATAATAGAATATCTATTATTTTTCTTTATATATTAAAAGATTATATTCAATAATAGAGACAGAATAGGCAGCAACCATCTCTGTATTCGCCCACTAAACTAAAATGTACAGTCACAGCACTGCCTACCTATCCCTGCTCACATCCCTTGTGTTTCCCCAGAAGCAACCATTTAGCCCTGTTCATACAGCTCTGAATGGATACTGACTCACAACTTACGCCCCCCTGAACAGTCAAGCCATATTATAGACCCATAGTGAATGTTAGTTTCACTGCTAAGTTTTGCAAAGCACCAACTTGAGTAGGGTCAGGGCAGTTTCAGACAGTCCTCAGATGTCCGTGGTTTTCTTACCCCTACTGCAGAGATAACTCTACTTCACTACTAGAACGTTGGCTAGGACAAGCCACCGCAGAGTCTACGTGGTGATCTCACCTCCTCCCTCCCGTGCACAGGCAGGGCTCTGGAACTTTCCTGCACAGACAAGGGCAGCCTCTGTGTTGCTTTTATGCTGCGCTTGTGTCTTAAAGAAGAGAGAAAACTTGTAGGTGGCAATGATCAGAGGCAAGGCTTTACTTCCTAAGAGCCACAGTCTGTTCCAAAACAGAGTGTTCCCACCCAAGATAGGAGCAAGAGAAACCACTGGATCAGGAACAAAGGCCATTTCAATCCTAACTGAAAGTTAGCTTTCTCTAAAGCAAAGGGGGAAAGTTAAATACGAAACAAATCATAAGAGTTGTATGTGTACATACATGTGCTAAGAATATATGCTTGAGACATCTTTAATCAATAAGGGTGCTCAACCAGAAATACTGAGTTCACACCTCCAAACAGATTTATTTGCGTGTGATCTGAGAAAAAGAAGTTTCAAGGTATGTTTTTTGATTTTAATCACATTCAGTTATTATCGTTATACTAATACATGCCAGATTAAGATGCATTATTTTCCTCTACATGTTTTATTTTAATGACATGATTTTATTTACATGTTCTCATGTAAAATTGTGCAGTCCCTAAAACTTTGACTTTAGCTAACTAAGTTAAACACCCATGATTTACAACTCATGTGAACCAAATCTGCTCTGAAAAAAAATATTCTGAAGGTTCATCATTCAAGAGGGATGAACAATAACTTTCCATCGCCAAAGGGGAGTTTAATTCTGTTCTGTTCCTTTTAAGACCTACTACAAGGACTGATTCCAGCTTCTGGACACACCTTTAATCCCAGCACTCAGGAGGCAAAGGAAGGCAGATGTCTGTGGGTTCAAGGCTGGCCTGATCTACTTAGTTGCATAGTAAGTTCAAGGCAGCTTGAGCTTATATAGTGAGAGACCCTGTCTCAAAAGAACAAAACACTAAATGAGAAAAGAAGTAGAGGCTAAGAGTTTTTCAGGTAAGGATAGTCAAAACCAGAATTATAATATTTGAAACATGTATTAAGTACCTATTATGCAAAGTTTATGACCAAATATTTATTTACCTGGTTTTTGTTTTCAAGTTAGAGATATTAAGGATTAAATGAGGATCAACAGGCATCCAGGGGAATTTACAAGCCAAGAATAGAAAATTAACTTTAAAAAAATACGGAAGTGTTTTGAGCAAGGAGTGAGCGAAGCCTTGTGTTGTGTCTCTGAACGGCCCCCTCTAGCTCCTCCTCCAGTTTTCATTTGCATTGCCATTGATTTTAGTAAAGCAGTTTCATTCCTCCATTAGTCATTCTGCACTCACCAAACACTTGCATATTCCTGACTTTGACCTTCCACTAGAACCTGCTCTTCTTGTGTTTTATCTGACCAACCTGAGTTAGTTGACAACAGATTATGCTGAACTTAAATTGACTAATTCTGGCTCTCTCAAGTTCCTCATATGTGGATATATAACACCTTCACCTGTGGGCAGGAGACACCCACAGAGAACGTTCTGTAAGGGAGGCTAAGACAGGATTTAGGAACCAGAGGAAATTAGAGGAGACTAGGTCTAATGAATGTGACTTTTAGAGGAGGTGTCAGTCCTTGCACAGAGCACTAACACTGAAGGGGAAAACCCTGTGACTCCCTCCACCATTCATCAACACCATCATCCAAATGATTACCGAATTAACCAAAGTAATTATAAAAGTAATATACATATACAATAATATCATTGCATATACATATACAAGCATACCATTGTATATGTATATTACTTTGGTTAATTTAAGAATATAATGTCTAATATATATTATATATAAAATATATACGGATGCTAGACAGAGAGTCTCTTCGAGGCTGCAGCAACATCTTTGGGATTTAATAAGTTTACTCTCTTCTGCAGAAAGCACCAGTCTTTCTGGAAGGCAAGTTCTTGGATACTACATGACCCGGTGACAGTGAGCTGGAAGGTAAAAAGATACAGCCACAAAGCCATAAGCACCATTTGTCCCCCAAAATGAGAATTATGTTTCTACCCCCTTACAAACACATGGAAATGTGAGCATTTGCTACCTTGACAATTAATTTGGGCTATTGCCTTCAGCCAGACATCATGGAGCACTGGTGAACATATAGAGTCGATATACAAGGGCTAGGTTTCCTTTCCCACATTATCGGTCATGGGCTTATCGATGTTACCCAGCCGCCATCTCAAGCATCGGAGAGACTCCATGGCGATTAATGATTTAGGAAGAAGCAGAATAGATGCACGGTTTGCAGAGACTTGCGAGGTGATGAGGGTGGCAATGGCGACAAGAACGATAAGGTCCCCAGCATCTGTTAAAGCCCTTTCCTGGGAAACAGCTGGAAATGTATTCTCTAAAGATCGCATCTGGCTTGATTTGCCAGCACTCAAATCCCATTGATCTGGTTCTGTTCTAGCCCTCTGTACTCACAGTTCAAAGAGCAGGGAGGCCTGTAAAGAAATCACTGCCATATTGTTCAATCGGCCACAGTGAGCAATATATACGACTATAATTAGGAACACATTAAGGGAAGCAGCTCAGGGAGATAAGCTGCCTGACTGCGCTCGCTTTTTGATGAGGGCTTAGCGCCAATCCGAGAAGAAAAAGATTAAATGTTTGTTACCAATCCTTTTGAACTTGTGGCAGAACATGTGGTAAAGCATTTTTGATTCAAATTAAAAGCATCCTAGGATAAAAATAACCCTGTTCTCCCAGGCCCTTCCAAGTGAAACCATTCAGAGACTGATTTATTGTATAGCCCTTAACCTCTTTCCAGAAGCATGATTAACGTAAGCATTTCTGAATCCTGGGTAAGCCTGGACAGGTATTTGTCTTGTTACACATCTGTGGAACAAATGGCAATACAAATTATACACTCAACAGATGTAAGTTTTCAAAGGCCAGGCAAATTTAATTTGACTGTGCATGTAAATGAAAAGTTCCCTGAGCTGGAGGTCAGCGAAGCGGGTTGCAGGTAGAGAAGATTGCTGTGTTCAGTGTGAGGCAAAGGCAGGCAATGCAGCAACTCTACACTGAGCCAAGAGAGCATGGCTGCTGTTGCTGCAGGAATCCCAGGGATGCAGTCATTGGGGAAGGACGTAGAAGAAAGGGGCAGTTGAATCAGGCTTGTAGAGAAAGCCATTAAGGCTAAGGGGCCATAACAAGTATTTTAAGTTTCCTTGACACGAAGCAGGGTTTAATGGGCGCTTCTACAAATGGAGACTAGAAAGTTGGTCCCTGGTCCCCTTTCTTGTTTCTTCTGAGGCCTTGGGCAAGTTCCCAACCTCTCTGCTCCCGTTTAAAGATAAAACTGAGAGCGCAAATGTTACCTGCTGTAAGGCAGTCCTTCTAAAGTGCCACTGACCACTTTAAAACGACATTGTGCTCTACACGTGGCATGAATCTGGAAAACATATAAAATAACATATGTGATATGTATGTATATACTATTTTAAATCCTATGAACAATGACATTCATTTGCCTAATGAATCTAAATGCTGAGAAGAAAAAAAACTGCAGTGTGTTCACCCATCCATCAATTTCTCCCAACACGTGTGTACACTTGAGACACACACACACACGTGCACACATATACACTCTTCCTCTTCTCATTCCCTATTTTGAGGTCCTTTTCTCACTATGTACTTTTTCCTTTGGTAAGACACACATGCAGTGGTACCGTGCTTTTAAGAGAAAGAAAGCCAGGGGCTGGAGAGATGGTGGCTCAGCAGCTAAGAGCACGTTCTGCTTTTCAGAGGAATGGGCTTCAGAGCACAGCATCAAGTTCAGGTAATCTACAGCCACCTGTCACTCCAGCTCCAAGAGATCTGATGCCTTCTTCTGGCTTTTGAAAGTCCTTGCATAAATGCATCATACATGCACGCTGGAACAATTATCCTCATAAAATAAAATTAAATCTTAAAAAAATAATAAAGAGGGAGGTGGGGAGGAGGTGGAAATTTTTAATAATAATAAAAAAATGAAAAAACAATAAAGACAGGAGACAAAGGCAGCTGGATCTCTCAGAGTTCAAGGCCAGCCTGGTCTACATGGGGAATTCCAGACCAGCCAGAGCTGTGTAGTGAGACTCTGTATCAATAATAACAACAGTAGCACTCACTACCAAAAGCAAACTTCCTGCATTTATGCTATGAATATCTTTCAAGATGCATACATTGTATTGTCTAAAGTGGTATTTTCCAAGTATCCAGTAATGTTGGTTGGTGTTTTATATGAAAAGTTCTTTGTTCTTATAATTACAGACCATGGTTTCTTAAATAGCATGCTATCCCTCTAGTAGAATAATATGCATTGTGAGATTCTAGAGGAAGGAAAAATATGAACGAGTTGAACTTTTTTTAGTGTCCCTTTTACCCCTGGTTTTTTCAGGTTTGGTGTTTTTTTTTAAAAAAAAATGGGGAAAACAATTTGGGATCATCTAAAAGACCTAATACACACTAAGAAAAAGTGAGTACAAGGGAAGGCTCACCAGTATCAGGGAACTTATTTCCAAGGCCAAATGTGATGGACTGAGCATCCTTCTAAAGGAGATTAAACCAGATGGACAGGTGGGGTAGCTACTGTTTTTACAGGAAAGAAAACATGTTGCCATCACTCACTTGTTTGTTTTGATCCATTCTTGTAAGAAGAACACAGTATCTGAAACAGCCTGGCTTTCTCTAGTATAGATCTGCCTTAATCTCCATCGAACAAACCAAACACATAGCTTGGGATCGTTTCATAAGTAATCAGATTTCGCTTAAACAGCCCTCACTTGTTCTTTAAATGCCAGGTAGGGAAATCTTGCAGCTTGGCCACTATTAGACCCAGAACCCCAGTCTAAGTTTAAAGGCAGCAAGGAACACCTTGCAGGAAAAGGCGCTGTAAAGGAAAATAAAAAATCCATTGACAAACTCCGAAGGCTTATTTTACTGATTTTATTTTTTATTTGTTTGGGGATAGGTTCTCATATATCTGACTGCCCTTGGGCTCTATGTAGTTTAAGATGACCTTGAAATTCTGATTCTTTTGCCTCGACCTCCTGAGCTCTCGGTTACAGAAGTGCACCATAACACTCAGTTTTGAATCCAGAGCTTTGTGCATGGTACCTAGGAACTCATAACCCAGCACCCCCACCCTGGTGAACATCTCAACATGATTTGTGTTCTGAGTCTGCCTTCCCCATTAACTCTTAAGTTTCTTGATGTCAGATGTGGCATCTCATTTCTTCTCTCTTCCTGGAGCATTCCAGGAATGCCTGAGATATAGATAGCGCTGAAGTGAACTGTTATAAAGTGATTTGGAACGAAAACTCTGTCTAAGCGTACAGTCTCTGGTACCATAACCATATCTACCTAAGTACTTCTGGTCAGGATATACAACTCATTGTGACTGAAAAATACACCACAAAAGCATAAATTCCTTTGTAATATCGCTTTTGCTCAAATCCAGTGTTTGCATAGTTATGCAAGCTCACAGAAGAGCAAATCCAAACGGCTAAACCTAATTTGGTGGTGAAGAGCTGTAAGCCTAGTAGTTCAGAAGCTGAGGCTACAATGGCATCTAGTCTCCAAACAAACAGAAAGTCCAAATGACTAGCAATCGTGCCCAAAGAATCATAATTTGGTCAGCAGTAGGAACTGAGGGATTACAGGTAAAATAATGATTGCCTTATCAGATTGCCTTGAAACTGGAAAGGAAATAGAAATTAGTATACTTGTATTAACCTGATAAAAAGAAACAGAATAGCTTCAATAAAATAAAGTAGGGACTCAAATACAACATTGGCAAAAAAAAAAAAATGGTAAAGCGTTATTACATCTTTTAGAGAGCAATGTGTCAGGTCCACTAAGATGAAAATACTCTTTCTCCAGCAGAAATAAAAAGCAGAGTTAGGTGAGCATATTTCATGCAGCATTGTTTGAATATATTTCATGTAGAATTCTTTCAAGTGGGAAAAATAAAAGACAAGATCTACAACACATAACGATTGCTGATAAGCAAATAGTTAGTTAGATGCATAAGGCGTTTCCTTAAGGTGGAACTGCAATCAGCTACTAGCGACTAGAAAATATAACTAGGCCATGCGATATGACAAAAGTATTTTCATGAACACTGTTAACTAAATTTTAGAAAAGTCTTACAATATAATCTCACATTTACAAGGAGTGGCCAAAGGTATACCTGTACCATGCCTAAGCAGAGGTGTGGGAGTATATGTCCAATGTATACATTTTTGTGTACAATTATATGAGTGAGGTAAAATATAAAGGTTGATGAATATGATATTAATATGCAGCTATGGAGAACAAAAGAGTTATGAGCAGAGCGAAAGCATTTGGGGTTTTGTTTTTAAAGTATAAGAAAATTAGCAATTCCCTGTGTGATGACTAATCTTGGTTGTCAACTTGACACACCTAGAAAGACAGAATCTCAATGAAGGAATTGCATCTACCAGATTGTCCTATGAGAATGTCTGTTGGGGCATCCTCGTGATTGCTCATTGATATAGGCGTGTCCAGCTCACAGTGGGAAGTCCCATCTTCAGGCAGGTGAACCTGGACTGTAAAAGAAAGGTAACTGGACATTAGGGAACAAGTCAGTAAGCTGCATTCCTGCATGGTCTCTGCTTCAGGTCCTGCCTCCATGTTCACATGCGTCGTGCTTCTCCCTCTGCTTTCTTTGATGATGAACGGTGACCTGTAAGCTGAAGTAAGGTCTTTTCTTCCCCAAGTTTTGTTGGTCACGGCATCTATCACAGCAAGGGACATCAAAGTAGAAGATCGTGTTGAGCCTCTAGCATGTACAGATATGCATACACACATGGCACCATTACATAGTATGATGCTAGCGTGTATATATTCAAAGAAATTTTAAAATAAAATCATTGAGGGTCTCAAAACCAATATACTAACCAAGTGCAGAGATGCTCATGTGTATGTTCAGCCATTAGGAGACTGACACAGCAGAATTGTAAGATCAAGACCAGTTTGTGCATATAATAAGTTCCACTCCAACCTAGGCTACATGGTAAGAGCCTGTCTGTGAATACATAAGCAAGTAAGCAAACAAGATATTTTCTTTAAAAAAAAAAAAAAAGCAGTTCATGTGCTTTTCTGGTTGGGTTTTTAAAATTACTTACTAAGAGAATAGGTTGGCGTATAAGCTTTTGTTTGCAGTTCCCTAATAGGGCCACAAGTATAAAGTGATGCTTAGAAGCAAGCTATGGGAATAGGAGAGGCAGAGGCTGTGCTTGGAAATTCGGTATTCTGCCTGGGACACTGCGCCCACACATTCTTTTTAAAAGGCTCAACGGAGCTGGGAACGAAGAGTCATAGTTGGTAATCTCTGCTCTGCTGACAGCCTGCCCTGTGACTTCTGTGGCTTTTCTGGGCTTCCGAGTCCCCGTAGGTAATAATTTCAGTCTTATCACCCTCATTATTTAAAAAAATTTGAAATTAAATGGGTAATTTATGATAAAGTGCTTTGAATAGTAAAATGTGCCATATTATTATTCAAACAAGGCATTATCCTCTCAAACCTACTTAGAAAAGGTTGTCAATGAAATACTGCATATTAATGGGACCCTGGTCTGCAGCGAGTTTAGAGGTTCTCTGGGCACCGTTACAGTCACAGCTATTTTTCAGCACAGCATAAATTATGTGCTCCAAACAAGACTTCAATGCCCTTCGGAAGTCTGGGCAGCAAGCTACTTAGTTCTCTCAAAATAGGTACTACTGCAGAGAAAGGAAGAGTGTTTAAGGAAACATGAACAGGCTCTGCCTGCCAAGTCTGTGCTCGAGCTGCCGTTTCTCACGTGATGGTTGTTGAGAAGAAAGGAAGCATGTCTGAAAACCCAAGTCTAGTCAGGAATTTCCACCCCCTCTGGTTATTTTACCGAGTTACTATAATAGATGCATGTCCCAAGCGTAAGTGTGAATATATACAGACATGACATTATAACAACAGATTTCTTTGCTGCGCTCCACACCCAGCTCGTGGGATGGCATCAGCTCTACAGTCCTCACTTGGCTATTGTCTTCCATTCGTTTGAGAGTATGCTATGAGCAGTTTTGACCTCACAGCCATTTATCCACGGCATAGCACACTACTAAATAGTCATAATGTACATATTTTCCCCATCAACTACATTGCTGGGTAATATCTCAAATAATTATTTTATTATTTGTTGGACTTGGAAATTCCCAAATAGTTTGATATTTTATGGTTGTTTTTCTTGGGGTTTGCTTGTTTGTTTGTTTGACATCAGAGCTATTAATTCTGAAAGACTGGGAAAGAGTGGTCATAGATTTGTCTCTGTCTCAGGAACCTAATTCAACCTAGGGATTCTCAGGTGGCATTTTACTAAAAATCAAATCATTGGCTATGGTTTCGGGGTCCTGAACACTCTATAAGCAGAGTCTGTCAGTCATAAATGTCGTACCAAAACACTCACCAAGGGAAACAGTGAAAAAGCTTCATTTCTCATCACTGATACCTTGAAGGACCGCCAATTTTTACTTACAAAGAACCTGGGAGCCTTTGTTATTCTAGGAGAGACCAATATTTGTCAATGATTAGAGGTTGGCATTGCAAGGTTGAATTGACATCACATTTTAATTCCTTAAATGAGTGGGTATGTTTCTTAATTTCTCTGATCCCATTTCTTCCTCTGGGAAATGGAACAAGATAGCTTTTAACTAAAAGGATGGTGGTAGATCCCATAAGACTGTGAAAAGTTCTCAGAGACTAGCAGGTATGCAGCAAACATTCAATCAATGGTAGCTGGTGATGACAGGGGTGCTCACAGTAGTTGCTCACTGTTGCTGCAGGAGGAACAGTAGACAGTGATGGAGGCACCTAAGGTACAGGAAGGCTTTTATTGTCTGAACTTAAAGGCAGACATGCTATCCACCTCAATTAGGAAGAATGCAACTATACACATAGCTTTTCCTTTCTCTAGATCACAGGTCAGTCTATATAAAATCTATAGGAGAAATTCAGGAAGAGGGAATCACCTCTCTCTTGGGTGACTTGAAGTACATGCCAAAGCTGGAATGGAAGAATAAATTCAAAAATACTTAGTACACATGAAACAGTAATGTGTGTAGCTTAAGGTACAGGCACAATAGCAACAGTGCGGGTCCATCTGTACACCAAGAATTCTAAGCTCTAGTTTGGAAGATTTGTCTGTCTGACCCTGGCATAACTACACAGACACCACAAGGTCATTACTTTCTAGTTTTGTCTTTTCAAAAAGCAAAATGACATATCTATGTTTTGGTGGGCATAGCTATGAGGAGAGGCAGTGTAGTAATGGTCCTCAAACCCACACTCAATTGAAGATACAATGGGTGGACAATGGTTGATTGCACATCACTTAAGTTAAGCAACACGGCACCACTGTAAAGGACCAGATAAGTTAGTTCCCTTCTGATCCCAAAGCTGACGCCAAGCTATGGCAGGATGCCACTGCCCAGCAGCAGCAAATACTATCATATGGTACATCACTTGCCAAGGAGAAGATTAAAACTCAAATTACTTATTTCTACTGAATAAGTATCACTTGCATACCATGATTAAGTGAAACAATTTTTCAAGCAAAACCATCGTTAAATGGGCTGCCCATTTTTGCCAATTACTGTGGCATAAATAGTTCTATAAGAAGGCAGTGATGAAGGCATGACTGAGAGGAGAGACATGGCAGCAGCCCACAGCGCATCTCATCATCTTCGGAACCTGCGCACCCTGGCTCTGGAACACCCCTGTACGCAGAATTAGCACCGGGGGCAGAGGCCATTCGGATGAGCACTTTCACCTCACGAGTCTCCAGGGTGATTCTCACTCTAAAGTCTTTGGATTCGGTTTCTTGTTGTTAGACTGCATTTCAAGTTCCACTGTTCTCATTTTCTTATCCCAGAGTCCTTTCTGTTGCTCTAGTTCAAAGTGTGGGTAATTTTGCAGCCTTTGGAATCATAGGATAATGAAAGAGGAGAAGAAATCAGGCATTGAGGATCCTTTGGGGACCTGAGATGCTAATAATGCTACTACAAGATAATCTTATTTTATTCAAAGTTCACAACTGCATTATGTCCAAAGTAAGTTGAGACTCTTACAATTGCACATATGGTCTATTTTCAACACACTTTAATATGGTCTATCAACTTGTTCTCTCTCCACCCAATCCAGCGAGTACACTTCTGCCAGATACATCTTCCCAAAATAACATTTGGATCACATTTTCTACTTTAAAATTCTCATGGTTTACCAATTCCTTCAGAGAGGAAAAAAAAAGGTCCTAACTCTGCCTTTGAGCATTGCACAGGATTCCAGTTGCTTAAGGGCTCAGTGTTCCCAAGTTGTCACCTTAGTCTGTTTGCCTTCCTTCATCACCCCGGATTCATGCCTTCCTTTGTGAGGAGAAGGTATCATTTTGTCTTCAATTCTACATTATTAATTAGACTCTTCTTCATTGTTGGGACAAAATACCTGTCATACTTCACATGCTACTTATTCCTGTTACTCTGTCCTAACCACCCTGTGTGACTTGATCTTGTACTCTCTGAGCTCATTTGGTGGTCCTCTCTGAACCTCTCAAATGGTACCTCAACTACGGCCAACACAAAAGGCTTCAGGACCACATCTTTGACTGTCCTGGCCACAGAGAACATACAGTGCTAATCCAAATGGTTTTCATTGCTTTGTCCAAGCTGGTAGCAGGTACTAGTGACACTGAATTCTTGAAACATGGCCAGGGTCTTTGACAAATTGAGTTTTTAGTTTCTGGGCTTTATTAATTAGAGTATATATTTAACTGCAGGTGAGCAGTAGCCACATACTGAGTTACTTAGCCCAAACTTCTGTTGCACCAAAAATGAAAAAACAAACAAACAACAACAAAACAAAACCTGTGTCTTTTACTTTACAACCATTCAATAATCATCTGATGAAGGAAGTTGATGAAATTCCTATTTGTAAAAGTCACAATAATGGCTCAAGTGGGCTAAAATAAATAAGTAAGTGCTGACCTGAGTCTGATTCCTGGATCACATGTGAAGGTGAAAAGAGAAAACTGACTCCACAAAGTCACCCTCTAACCTCTAGCCAGTGCCATGGCACATGCGTGTGTGCATGCACACACACACTCATAATAATAAACAAACAAACAAATAGAATAATAGAAAGTTCATTCTAGTTCATTCCTGTGTCTAATTGCTTCTTCCTATGGACAATTCTGCCTTGACTAGTTCAGACTTTTAGAGCATATTGGTGCCCTTGCCAAAAGGTGGAGGAACTTCCCCAAGCTGATGGCCACTATAAGGGAAGTCTAAACATGACAGCATCTGGGCATCTGAGAAGAAGCTGCATTTCCCCAAGTTCTTCTCAACGTTCCAGGGTCTGTGTACTTTAAAATGTCTACACTTAGATTTAGAGAAATTCTCTTATGCCTTTGGATCACTTTTGCTGTGCTATTTAAATACAGTAAATGCCTAACTTTCAATTTCTTACCGTTTAAAATGTGGCTAATCTCAGGTTTAAAAACATAAACTGGTTTTTATTTATAGCAAATGACTTCATGTCTTCTTGTGTGTTCACTTATGCAGACGGTACACCCGTGCTTTTGCAATTTAAGGAGACTTAAATTATCTTTTTAGCAATATTGGAGGAAAAAAATTAGAGGATTCTTCTTCTCAAACAACTTTGAAAATGTTAAACTCCATTGAGAAATAACAGAGGAGAAAGTGGAAGGCACCGTAGGCTTTGAGGGGTCCAGTGAGCTTGCTGTACACTCAGCATGCACAACTGTGGTCATTTGGAATTGTTTCCACCGAGCTCCAAGCACCCTGACAGCAGAGATAAACAGAATGGTACCCCATTTCTGCAGAGCTCTCCATTAATGAGCAGACTCCTGGGTTATAGGACTATTAAAATGTCTTTTATTTAAATGAGCACATTAAATTAGATCGCTTAACTTTATGACCATAAGAAGTAAAATGCAACTTTTATTCTTTGCTCTCTAGTAGTCATTTCGAGGCAGGTAATGTAATGACAGCTGTCTCACACAAAAACTTCAATATTTGCGCGAAAAGGAAACATTGACTTATTTGCCCCGTGCTTTTATTAGACGCTAAGCTCTGCAGATGTCCCTTTCCATGAATAATTCATTCCAGAATTTGCCCCTACTCCTCATTAGTTCCTCATTCTTTGGCGACATTTACTGTTGCAATGTAGTGACTTAGCACATGTGCACGTGCGCAGATGTGAACTCCAGAGTCACATATGATTAAGTACATCGTAGTGAAAAAAGAAAAAAAACACAACAGAAGGTTTTTCAAATGAAGTTTGTATTGTCCGGTAGACATTCTTTCTTTTTTTTTAAAAAAAAAAGTCTTTGTGCATTGCTTTTCATTTTCATATAATCATTGATTTCTAGGTGTATAAGTTATGGGGTCTGTTATTCTATATTATGAATGTTCTTCTCTACACTTTCCCAATTTTCTTATCAAAAGTAATCTAAACCTGTTTCCAAGGCAGTAACACTAAAATATGTTCTCTGTCAACTGGCAATATAACTAATAAACTTTGAAGAGAGATTCCGAATGAATCACTCGGCCTATTTAACTCACTACAGTGATCTCTTAGGATTCTCACAGCATCCAACCGAAGCCCAAGTACAATGCAAGAGTATTTGACCAGATAGAGGTTGCTCAGCACTTCATGGAATAGGTAGACTAAGACATAATGTTAATGTTCTGTTTAAGAAGTGACCTGATGAAGAGTGTGTGGTTTTAAAATCTCTTTCTATTATCTTCCCTATGTTTTTCCCTATGTGTGTGTTCAAATCCTCTTTGTACACAAAGTACCATGGGTGCCTTGCCCCCCCCCCAGTCAGTTATTTAAATCTCTTCCTCTTACAAATAAGTAGCAATAGTTTATTTGGAATGTTACAGTCTACTAAGACTATTTCAAATAATCATGTTGTAAATTTTCAATTAACCTCTGTAAAACTCAGCACACTCTGAGACCTGAATCTGTCACACTTGATAAAGACATCCATCATCATAAAAGGTAAGCTACCAATATACCAGAAGAGCTGAAGGTTGCTAAAGAGCCACAAGCTGATGGAAAACTGCTCTAGATTGTGAAATAATCATTTTTCCCCAAGCACTGTGCTCACAGCTTGAAGGTCGCAAGCTAGAGACATTTCTGTTTGAAACAAATTTGCTGAATACTGTTTTTAAGATAACAGCCATTAGCTCGTGATCCCATTTCAATAACATTGAAGACAATCTGAAGAAAGAACGTTGCTCTCTTGAAAATGAATGACAGCTGAGTCTCAAACCGAAAGCCAGTTCCTGGCCCTGGGTACAATGTATCAAGACTTGGCCAATTAAAAATTTAAATTTAAAAGAAAAATTCCCAAAGACAGTTTGAATATAACAGAAAAAAATCCTGCTAAATGAAGCAATTTTTTTAACGAGGAGAGAGAGTTGATTCTAATACCTCATAAAAGCATAACATCTACTAACTCATTGGCAGTTAGAAGAGACAAGGAAAAATATTGAAAAGCTGTCAATGATATAATTAAATCAAAGTGAAATTACTTTATAAAATAGCAAACAGCATAATGTAATGTTGAGAAACAAGTATGTAAAGCAAACTGGTTTTTGATGATGCCCTTCAGAAATGCACAGGCTGGCCTTTCCTTTTCATTCTGCTTAGATTGTTTCCCTACAGTATATACATATCAATTAATACATTTAGAATAGCTGAAGATGGGACCCAAGAGATGGCTCTGTGGTTAACAGCACTTGCTACTCTTACAAGGGACCTCAGTTCAGAGCCCAGGACCCACAAGGCAACTCACAACCACCTGTAACTCCAGGTTCAAGGAATCTGGTGCCTTTGTGTGACCTCTGCAAGCACACATGTGCGCAGACAAAACACTCATATACGTAAAATAAAATAAACACTTTTAAAAAGCGTAGATCTAAAAATCTCATCCTGAGTCTATATTCAGTAGAACTGCTACCAGTGTATTAAAGAGGTGTCTGTATTTGTGCTGCTTGTAGCACTCACTATTCTCAGTAGCTGAGATGTGGAATCAACCTAAATGGCCATCCATGGATGAACACATGTGTATAATGGCATCTATACACAGTGGGAAACTCTTCATCCTTTCCAAAGAAGGAGATTCTGCCATTTGCAAAAACATAGGTGAACCCGGAGGACTTCAGATCCACTGAAATGAGTCGGACGCAGAAAGACAAATAAAGATCAATCCCATTTATACATGGAATCTGAAAATGGCAGTCTCAAAGAGGCAGAACATAGAATTCTGATTAGCAAGGGCTGAGAGTGAAAAATAGAATGGCTTACATCATTTAATTGAACAACAACATGGTGCTGGTGGCCACATACTATGGTAATGCCAGCAACGGAAATGACAGTAACTGTGATTGCAGGTGAAGACCGTCCATCATGTACCAGCTGTTGCTTGTTTTAATGGATGTATTCACCTAGCATTCATAGAATTCTAAGGCCTCCACTTAACTCTTGATCATTGGCACACTTTGTTTGCAGAAGAGTTTTCTCTTCTGGAACTAATTTGTCTTTCTCGACTTCTGCTGTTGAGTAGTTCAGGCACAACAACAAAGCAGAGTTGACATCTATGCTTAAGGGTTCCCCTTGGCCTCTGGGGAGCAAGGCCGAGATAAGCGATGGAAGCCTGCTGTGGTGTCGTCTACCACAGGGGTCTTGCTCTAGTTTTATACACTAACCAGCATCATTAGTGGGCACCTGGGATAGCACCGCTACAAGACAGCTGCTGTGTCTCGGTTGCCAGCCCTTCATTCCAGGGGGCGGGGGATCTCAAGAAAGAGAAGATTCCAGATACTTGTCACTGTTCCCAGTAGAAGCATCACACCAACTTTTATCTTGGATTGCAGGTGAAAAAACATCCATTCAGAAGTTAGGAAAAAGCAATCTTTGCCCATTCCAGTTATTCTTATTTTATTGTTATCAATCCTGAACTCCATTCAATAATCATAATTGGTTGAGTAGTTCTCACATGGACCACTCATATTGTCATCTTGGAGGAAAGCATTCCATTTTTGCAACTAAATTTGTCAGTCAGCTGTGACTCATTCTTCATGAGTCAGTCCCACCGCCGCATCACAATGCCCCCATGAGAGACCTGGCATTGATGGGTAACAAGATTCACATCTTCATTGCCTGTTTACTGAAAGGCTGCTGCAATCATTCATGAGCTGAGCCATTACTATGCATGAGGTACAGTACCGGAAAAGAAAAATAACTGCCACAGGAGCCTCCATTTTAAGGAGCACATGCTCAATGCAGGCGTGGAGTAATGCTAAAGGGAGAGGAAGGAAACATGGAAACAGCTACTTACAAAATGATGTATTACATACCGATCAAACAAAACTTAAATTCCTACAGAACAGAGAACAACGCCTCTGCTATTGGAAGCACATTATGAATGCTGACACACTAAGATTAGACAGCTTGAATGCCAATGAAGCCACCATATGAGTACACAGGCACATTGGGCGCAAAGCTCAGTTACCTCTTTTTCTATATCTTTGTTGTTCTTGTAGTTGTCCTTATTTTGAGACTGGATCTCACTATGTAGCCTAGAACTCTTAATCCTTCTGCCTCAGCTCCACAGTGCTGAGATTATAGACATGTACCACCACATTGGCTTTATTTAAATTCTTAAATGGTTCTGTTTAGAAGATTAGGGGATTTTACTTCTTCATTAGCACAATTCTGTCAACAGATAGATAAAGTAGGAATAGCTATGACATTAAGCCAATGCCTTTTGTTATTTTTGGTTTTGGTTTTTCAGACTGCTGGTGACTGAGCCCTGGGCCTTATGCACACTGTGATGATGAGAGAGAGAAATGTTCCCCTCGTGGTCATATATTTGAACACTCGGTCCCTTCACTTGGTCTCTGTGGGCACTGCTTGGGGAAGTTATGGAACATTTAGGTGGTGGAGCCAGGCTGGTAGAATTGCCAGTGGGGGTGGGCTTTGAGAATCCATAGCCTTGGCCCCTGTTCAGTGTATACTCTCTCCTTCATGTTTGCAGTGGAAGATGTGATCTCTCAGCTTCCTCCTCCGGACAACAGCTGCCATATGACTCATGTCATTGTGGACTCCCTCTCTGGAGCCGTAAGCCAAAGCCAATCCTTCTTCCATAAATCACCATGGTACACGGTGCTTTATCACAGCTAAAGTAACTAATGGTCAAAGTAAACAGAAGGTCCACCCCCAAGCTACATATTCAACCCTAGTCAATACATTTTAATCTTAGTTAATCTCTACTTCACAGCTTTTCCATGATTCCTTATAGGAAAAAGAAAGCTACTCCCCATGTAAAGAATTCCCTTCTTTGTGTTGAAAGTCTCTCTCTGCCACCCATAGAAGCTGACCACTGAGCCTTAGTGAAATGGAGGTGGCCTTTGAGAAAGGTAAAGATCAGCTATCTCCTTGAGGATGGTTCAGTTTATAGATAAAAAGTGCCATGTAATAGCAGCAGAACTAGCTTCTTGAGTCTACTGACCCTAACATCTTGGAGACCATAGACTGAAGGAGCTACAGACTCACTTCCTCTGGTATAACTCCAAGAACCAAGAAGCTCTTCATTTGTGTCCAACATGCAGCTGATATGAGAATATAGCACCTCAAGGGATGTCCGTGAGAGTTAGAAGTACCACTTTTCTATATGGATGATCCACAGATCCTGTAAGCTCTAACAAGAGCCTGTAGATGTGGTTGGGGGTGGAGGGAGCGCCAATTCTGGAAGAAGTATGTGTCAAAATCAAGGGAGTCATGAGACTGCATGCAATGGCTGGAGTTGAAAACCTCAAGTGTGGCAGCCAGCCTGTTTTTCTAAAGCCACATGGAGCCCAGGCTATGTTATTAGATCCCAGTAAGTGCTAACTTCCTCATGACAGGTTCTATGATGAATACACAAAGCAAGAACCTATGTTCACAGACACCCAAACCTGTGCCACAGAATTACAAAGGGTCCCCTGCCACCAAACCCTGAGTATATGATGTCATCTCAAGGAAGAGCGAAGAGAATCCGACAAAATGAACATTTACCCTGGAGAGGCTGTCATCCAGAATAAACGATCTAAACAGGAAGCGACGGAAATGTAGTTTATTAGCAAGTTTAGAGCTTCTCACCTTCACATTTATGGCCCCAACAACAGAGATACCAAGCTCAGAAGAGACTCCCAAAGCTTCTGGAAATCCCAGAGCACAAATTTTATGGAGTAGAAATCACAGGACAACGTTGTTTATCCCATTCTAACACCTCACACTCAGAAGCGGGTCCCTTGGGAGCAAGGAGATTCACTGTGTCGACCATTTGGATTGGTCGTGGAAGGAAAGGACTGACTGATATCAGTCAGTCTAGACATCAATAATGACCATTCTTTAATTGATTTCTTGTCATCATGTGCCTTGTCCTGCACAATGAATATTGTTAATGTTGAAAAGAAGGAACTCTGCACCATGAAATAGTGACTGCTGTTTTGTTGCTGACTTCCTACAGTGTCTGTTAATCAAGGGGAAATGCCATCAAGAGAATTTGGAATGTTGAGTTAGGGATGCAGGGTTCTCACCTGAAGAGCAGCCTCTGCTAATGTGTGCCATGAAATTATAAAGGGCTAAACACTCCATTTACTAAACTTATTCCAGTGCTATGTTGGTGAGTTCCCTCTCCAGAGAGGTCATGCACATCTCTTCCTAACGCAGAGTTCAGTGATGGTCATTTGAGATTGGCCATGATGGGAAGAAATATTTGCATAAGGTGAATGGACAAAAGACACTATTTTCTTTATTATAATGATGATGATGATCATTAATATTATTATTTGTTTTTTGGACGTTTGTTCTTTATCACTTTATTGTCATCACCATCATCTTAGAAATCCCTTATTAAAACTTGTCCCAGCACCAGTATTGTATTGCTGTTGAAATAAATGACCACAAACTTAATGACTTAGAATAACATAAAAATGCTAACATTCCACGGGTAAATGTCTGACATTTGCTTCAGTGGCTAAACCTTGAGCTACCAGCATTCTTTTCTGACACTCTAGGGTAGAGCTCATTTTAGCTTCTGTTGTCCTGCACATCCCTTAGTTCATGGTCCCTTCTTCTATCTTCAAAGCCACCAACATGAGGTCACCTTCTTCGCTCATTATGTCATCTCTTCTAGCTCCCTTGTCTACTTGTAAGGGACTTCCTGATTATACCAAGTCTACCCAGGCAATCTAAAATATCTCTTTATTTTCAAGTGAACTCAATAAGATCAGCTGACATCTTTGCTACCATTTGCAATGTACAGTTCCTCAGTCATAGTACACAGGGATCAGGATGCAGAAAACCTTACAGGGGCCATTATTCTACTGGCTCCTGATGGAGGAGAGTTATCTGTCTATGTTTCTTTCATTGGTTAATTAATAAAGAAAACTGCCTTGGCCCTTTAAGAGACAGAAAATTAGGTAGGTGGAGTAGACAGAACAGAATTGTGGGAACAAGGAAGTAGAGTGGGGGAGACGCTTCAGGCAGTCTCCATAGGGAGTCTCCATGCTGCTCCTCTCAGAGATGGACGCAGGTTAAGATCTCTCCTGGTAAGCCACACCTCGTGGTGCTACCCAGATTACTAAATATGGGTTAAAGGAAGATGTGAGAATTAACCAATAAGAGGCTGAAACTATGGGCCAGGCAGTGTTTAAAAGAATACAGTTTCTGTGTAATTATTTCGGGTGTAAAGCTAGCCTGCGGCCGGGTGGCGGGACGCAGCCCCGCTGCTTCACACTACAGACTCCTCCAGCTTGTATTCCAAAAAATAATTTTGGTGATAACTACAAACGTTCTTTCGGGAGAGTGACAGGCTATGTGCTTTCTAGTTTGTCTTTTGTGAGTTATTTTTCTCATTAAGGCCTCAGTAGAGAGATCATCTTTGTCAACACTACTAAATTTTTTGTTTGATCAATTAAGATAATAGACAAAACCACGTCTGGAAAGATAACTCACCTGGTAAAGTCCCTGCTATGTATATGTAAGGACCTGTGCTAGATCCCTACCACCTACATAAAAATGCTGAGTATGCTGGTTTGCCCATAATCCAGCATTTGTGAGGCAGAGACAGATGGGTAGATCCCTGGGTCTCACTTTTCAGTCAGTCTAATCTAATTGGGGAGTTCCAGACCAGTGAAAGACCATATCTCAAAAAGTAAGGTAGAGAAAGGTTAAGAAGGAGATGTCAGCCCCTGGCCCCTCAGGCATGCAAGCAGGGGATAACAGAGAAATAGTATCATAAAAGAAAATGAGACTCCCAACAGCACTATCATCATTATTAAAAATTGGCATCATTTATATTTCCCTCACTTCTTACCTGTAACTTTTCCAAATGACCTAGCACTTCTGTCCCATTGCCTGAGGGAGGGAGGACATGTGGGAACAGTTACTGAGGGCACATGCTCCTTTGGTCACTAAACCCTTACTGGAGCCACCTTCTAAATTAGACTTCCAAGATTCTTTTGAATTAGTAAAAATCCTGGAAGAAATGCAAATTCAATTATATTCAGGCAAAAATCTACAACTTTAATTTTATTTTAGGTGTGTATGTTTTGCCTACATTTATAGTTTCATATCGCATGCATGCATGGTGCCCCTGGATATCAGAAACAGGAATTACATCCAAGGTTGTGAGCTATAGCACAAATTCTAGTTATTCTTAATGATAAAAACCCAGAGACAGATATTTGAGTTAAAGCTGAAGATCAGAGAAACAGAGAAACCAGTACTAGAGAGTTCCTTTACCTCTACCAACGCTCAAACCAAAGAGGTAATCCTGTCCTCAGATGGCAATCTCCAGACTCCATCTGTCTCCACCAAACTTCAGATTACAACGGTCTCCACAAAACCTCAGATTGCCATGAGTTCCTGTCTCCTCCTGCCTTATATTCTTCTCTCCACTCAGGCATATCACTCCTGTCTCCACTTCCCCAGTGCTAAGGTTAAAGGCATGCACCACCATTACCCAGCTCTTTTTCTTGGGACATTTTTTTTTCTGGATGATTTGTTTCTTCAGATGTTTCATTTATTCAGTGGTCTTCAGATTCCATAGATGCTTTTATTCTCCTGAAAAGAGAAAAACAAAACCCTTCCCCAACCCTAATTTTGGGGAGGTTCCCTTTTGAAAAGTTATATATGATCAAATGAAAAGCATGTGTTAGCTTTATAGGATAGTTTAGATTAAACACCCATGCTGATTGATGAACTCTCATCTCTTAGAATCAAGAGATATCTCCTGTTCAAATCAAATCTTTATCAATTTTGATGGTACCTATAGCCTTTTTTATCCCATGGAAACAAAAGCAAAATCCCTTCCCCAATATAATACATGTTCTGGTTTCTATTCTGAGGTCAACATATCTTTAAAGTATACCAGTTGATTAAATTTCATAGTTTTTTTTAATATTGTACAATGTCTTTCTTCAGCTGTTGATTTCTCATTAGCTAATGCTTTCTCATTAGCACTTAGAAAATTAAAAGTTAATAAAGCATTGTGCAATCTATTTCTGTGGATATGTATTAACGCTTTCCACTTATTTAACTTATCCTTTAGAGTTCAGTTTGATCTTTCTATAAATGCCTGCCTTGTAGGATTATGTGGTATAGCTGTAATATGCTTTATATTTTAATAAGCAAAAAAGGTTTAATTTTCTTAAAGACATATGCTGAAGCATTGTCTGTCTTTATTTGTACAGGAATACTCATGATGGCCATAACTTCTAATAAATATGTGATTACCAAATCAGTCTTTTCCAAACTCAAAGCAGTTGCCCATTGAAAACCTGAAAAGGCATCAATGATGTGGTGTACATATTTTAGTTTTCCAAATTCTACAAAATGGAACATATCCACCTGCCAGATTTAATTCCTTTGAGTGCCCTTTGGGCTACTTCCTACAGGTAGTGGTGTTTGGTTGTATAAAAAACAAGTAAGATGTCACTGATATAATGATAAAGTATAGATTCAGGAAACTGCTTACATATTTCCAATGGCTGACTTACAAAATATTGGCAAAGGATGGAGCTATTTAACATTCCCTGTGGGAGAATCTCCCATTGATATTTATTAGCAGACTGAAAAGTATTATAAGCAGGCATTGTGGAAGCAAGATTTTCTCTGTCATTTTCTTGTAAAGGTATAGTAAAGAAACCAATCATTTAAATCAATAACTATAAGAGGTCATCATTTAGGAAATAGAGAAGGCAAAGGAAATCCAGACTGTAGAGAATCCATTGGCTGAATCACCTTATTAATAGCTCTTAAATCTGTTACCATTTTCTATTTTCCAGATTTCTTTTTAATAACAAATAGAGAAGAATTCCAAGGGCTGGTTGATTCTTCAATATCCTGAACACTTTGTTACTCCTATACCAGTTGTTCTAAAGCCTGCAATTTCTCTATTGTTAAATGCCATTGCACAATGCATATATGTTTGTCTGTCAACCATTTTATAGGTAGGGCTGTTAATATCTTTGAAATATCAGCAACTGTTGTGCCCTCTTCTTGTACAACCTGAAAGGTTAGAAACTGTTCTTTATAATATTTTGTAATATATTTCCCAGGAGCATATGTTAATTTATGATTTGTTCCTAAGATTGGGGGAATGTTAATCTGAGTATTCCATTGCTGTAACAAATCACATTCCCATAAATTCATTGCTATGCTAGCCACACATGGCTTAATTTTTCCCTCTGTCTTTCTGACCCTATAAATTCAACACATCTTGTGCTCTGTTTTACCTGATATGAACTTCCAGTTCCTACAAGCTAAGCATTGACCAGAAGAGGTCAATTTGGATGTCAAGATTCTGATGTAATTATTGTTATGCCTGTACCTGTGTCTACAAGACCTTCAGAAAGTTAGTATTTTTTCTAATTTATTCTTTTAAAATAAATATTTTTTCTCATTTTACATACCAGTCCCAGTTCCTGTTCCCTCCTCTCCTCCCACTTCCTCCACCTTTCCCCTCACCCCACCCCCATCAACTCCTCAGAGAGTAAGGAAGTCACCAAAGTCTAGCGTATTTCTTTGAGGCAGGACCAAGGCCCTCTTCACTGTATGTAGGATGAGCAAGTTATACCTCCAAAGAGAATGGGTTCCTGAAAGACAGTGTGAGCAGTAGGGATAAATCATGGTCTCACTACCAGTGGACCCATGCAGATAGAGGCTGCTTATTCATTTCCCAGCAGCCCAGACCCAAAATAATCACACAAAACTGTATTAATGAGAGCCGGGCGGTGGTGGCGCACGCCTTTAATCCCAGCACTCGGGAGGCAGAGGCAGGCGGATCTCTGTGAGTTCAAGACCAGCCTGGTCTACAAGAGCTAGTTCCAGGACAGGCTCCAAAGCCACAGAGAAACCCTGTCTCGAAAAACCAAAAAAAAAAAAAAAAAAAAAAAAAAAAAAAAAAAAAAAAAAAAAAAAAAAACTGTATTAATGAAAATATTGCTCAGTCTATTAGATCAGGCTTCTTATTAACTAACTCTTACATCTTAAAGTAACCTATTCCTATTATTTTGTATTTTACCACAAAGCTTATGGTTTACCAGCAAGGTTCTGGGGTGGGCGTTTTTCTCCTTCAGCAGCTACATGGCATCTCCTCGACTCTGCCTACTTTTCTCTTTTGCTTGGAATTCCTGCCTTGTTTTATTCTGCCCTGTCATAGGCCAAAAACATCTTCCTTATTAACCAATGGTAACAAAACACACTCACGGCATAAAGAAGGGAATCCCACATCAGACCCACAGTCTGCCCTGGTTACACAACTACCACCCACATTCAGAGTATCTACTTTTGTCCTATGCTTGTTCCCCTGAAGTCAGGCCAGAGTCATTGAGCTCCCATTAGCTCAGATAAGCTGTTTCAGTGAGTATCCCCATCATGTTCTTAACCCCTTTGCTCATATTATTGTTCCTCCCTTACTTCAGCTGGACTTTGGGAACTCAGCCCAGTGTTCTACTATGGATCTCTGCATCTGCTTCCATCAGTAGCTGGATAAAGGTTCTATGATGACATTTAAGATAGTCATGAACTTGACTACAGGGCAAGACCAGTACAGGCACCCACTCCACAATTGTTTAGGGTCTTAGCTAGGGCCACCCTTGAGGATTCCTGGGAATTTCTCTAGTGCCAGGTTTCTTGCTAGCCCCATACTGGCTCCCTCTATCAAGATCTCTCTTTCCTTGCTCTCATCTCTGTCCTTTGCCCATCTCAAACATCCTATTACCTCAAGTTCTCCTCCCCCTCCCTTTTATCCCTCCTTTTCTTTTGCCTTCCCTTCTCCCCCAACCTTCATGCTCTCAAATTTCTCAGGATATTGTGTCCATTTATTCACATTTTAAATCTTGGACTTTGTTCATTTATACAAGTTTGCCAAAATATTCACCAAAATTCTCTCCCACCCAGTCCCTCAGTCATTCAGTCCTAAAGAAACACACAGAGGCTTATATTAATTATAAACTGTTTGGTTTATTAGCTCAGGATTATTATTAATTAGCTCTTAAAACTTGAATTCACCCATAATTTTTGTCTATATTTAGACATGTTGTTTGGTACCTTTTATCAGTAAGGCTTTCTCATCTTGTGTTCTCTGTGTCTGTCTGGTGACTATGTCTCTGCCTTTCCTTTTCTCAGAATCCTCTTAGTCTGGTCACCCCCCCATACTTCTTGCCTGGTTACTGGCCAATCAGAATTTTATTAAGCTAATATGAGTGACAAATCTTTACAGTGTACGAGAGCATTATCCCACAGCACTTTATGATTTTACTGAATTTTTTATTCTCTCTTCTATAACTGTTCTATTACCCAGAGCAGTAGATTTTCTTACAATAGGCATTAGTTTCCTTATTTGCTCTGAGAAGGAGTTTCCTCCAAGATGACAGGAAATGACTGAACCAGATTTGGCATAATGGCCTGCTAGTAAGCCCTCAAGGAGTTTCCTTATGGCAAAGGATTACCTTTACTGTCCCCTGTTGATCTACATTCATTAGTCCAATGTCTCCCTTTGCCAAATCTTCAATATATTACAGAAGGTAGGGGAATTCTGTTTGGATTATGCTTAGAAAAAGCATCACTTCTAGGAATACCCTGTTTACAGTACCTTTTAAGGTGACCTTGTTTGCCACAATTGAAACACTTAACATTTAGATTTCTCCTCAGACCTCTGAAAATCACAGCTCATATCCAAGCATCATCATGGTCATGAGATTCAATGCTGCTTGTATCTTGGATCCATTTCTCCAATGGCACTGAATTTTTTCCTTAAAGGCCTAACTATCTGTTTGCATTGAGAATTAGCATTGTCAAAGGCCAGAGATTTAGTTATTGTTTGTCTAGCTTCTGAATTTGGTACCATTCTATTTATTGCTGATGTCATTCTTTGTAAGAAATCAATAAATGTTTCTTTTGGGCCCTGTATGACTTTAGTAAATGACTCAGTCTTCTTTCCTACTTCTCCAAGTCTGTTCCAAGCATTCAAAGTTGCTGCAGAATCTAAAGCCAGGATGTGGCCATCATTATAGGGATTGCCTTTCTATATTAGCATAATCTCCTTCTCTAAGAAGTTGGTCTTGGGAGATTTCCATACCTATAGCTCTACTCTGTTGTTTAATGGGTCTTAGCCTCTTCTTTCAACCAGGTTCTCCATTGTAATTGTGGACCAGGCTCCAAGACTGATATAACCGAGTCTTTCAAGTCTTTAGGGATAATTCAATTACAAGTTGATAATGAGTTTAACATCTGCTTCGCAAATGGTGTATGTATGCCATATGAGACTGTTCCTTCCTTGCATCTCCTTAAGCCTAACATTGCCACAGGAATCCTTTCAACTCTTACAGAGGCTCTATCATTTGACAATTTCTGTAAGGTTACTGGAGATATTAAGCTTGTTTATTTGAAAATCTTAGGCTATTCCTTTCTAACTGTATAATGCAATGCTGAAATTGGTTCTCCATTAAATTCCTCTGTCTGGATTTGAATATCAATGATCTGTTTGATTAAGTTTTTCTAAGGCCTGTATCTTGGCATTCATACCAAACAACTTTTTAAGAGATAAACCAAAAATTATCAAAACAATAACAAGAATTACCAAAATGATAATTAACAGTATATCAATCCTGGTTAAGTTGATTTTCCCTTCATTTAATTGATCCATTTTTAAATCGTGCATTATGTATTCACACAGAGACCTAACTTTATCATATTTGTTTCCCGTTTTTTAATGTAGGAAAAAACTCTTTCTTTTAACTAATTCCTCCCTTTAAGAATTCCCATTTTTATCACCAAATCTGTCAATGATGATAATAAAGACATGAGACACAAGACATGAGACTGACTGCTGCTGCATAGAACAGAAAAAGGTGACCAGATTTCAAGGTAGCTGCCTAGTTGGGCAGCAGCCTGAGAAGAGGGTCCAAAGCCCACCTGGAGAGAAGAAAGAAAAACCTAGCTGGTAGGGCAGTGAATCTGATTCTGTATAGCTCCAGCCTATGCCAGTGGCTGCAAAGTCACAGGCAAATGGTTTTTTCATGAATTTGTACCCTATAAGTTGGATGCCAGATATAGCATGAATTCTAATTGTTCTTAATAATAAAAACCCAGAGTCAGATATAGGGGTTAATGTTGAAGATTAGAGAATTAAAGAGGCCAGCCTCTAGAGAGGTCTTTTACCTCTACCAATGCTCAGACCAAAGGAACAATCCTGTCTTCAGACCACATCTCCAAACTCCATCTGTCTCCAGCAAACAACCTCACACTCCACTGTCTCCCTTTGCCTTATATTCCTCTCTCTGCCCAGCCGTATTATTCCTGTCTCCACCTCTCTAGTGATGGGGTTAAAGGCATGTACCAGCATTGCCCAGTTTGCAAATGCTGGGATTAAAGGTGTGTACTACCACTCCCTGGCCTCTAGTAGCTTAGCTCTGCACTCTGATCTTCAAGCAAACTTTATTTGTTAAAACACAAACAAAATATCACTACACTCAGCTACTGTCTGGGCACTGGGAACTGAACCCAGGTCCTCTGCAAAAGCAGCAAGTGACTTTAGCTTATGAGTCTTTGCTCCAGCCCAGCAAAGCCCTTCATGACTACTCATTCTTTTTCTTTTTTGCTCAACTCAATTTTGCTTATAAAATTCTTAATCCAAAATATAGCTAAGTGAGTTGGTGTGGGATAAAGAATGAACAGTCTTTTAATAGCCATTTCCTGTAAACACAACCTAAAATCCAGCTTTTTCCGTAATGTGCCAGAGAACCAAGTACTCCTCACCCCAACTGTTGGTTCCTAAGTCGATGTTTTCATCTGTATCTCAAACAAATGATTCTGTTAGTAACTAAAATATAATATTTACTATATTTGGCTTTTTGTCTTCTACTGTTTACATGTAATGTTACATAACTTAGAAATAGAAGTGAGCTGGCTAATTCACAAGTTGTTGGCTCTTGTGTCTGCCTGTTTATTTCCTCCTTTCTAGTTTTGTTGCAGAGTGTTTCCTGCTCCATTCATAAACCTTGAAAAAGATGGGTGCACACCTAGTAGAATCTAAACTATTAGGAAATAAGTTATTTAATGCAGTATGGATTTCATCCCCCCCAAAACTAAGAATATTTAATGTATGAAATTTCAAGCCATTTTATTCTGTCCCCAGATACTTTAGACAAAAGAAAGTAAAACTCTTGAGTTTCTTTTTATCAGCCTTTGACAAGCCAAATGCCACCCTTCTTGGCTTGTATAATCCACCACACCCCAGTCCCAGTTCTGAAGATCCTTTAAATCTGTGTCATGTTATACTGGCATCCACAAAACCAGCCAGGCAAGCTGGTGACCTGGGCAAGGCTAAGATTACCAGAACAGGGTCACATTGTGTTCTCTTTTGACTCTTCTGTAAGATCTGTGAGTGTCAGATTCGGAGTTTTTGCTGTTGGGTTTTTTTCTGATAACCCTGGGGGTTCATCCCAAACGAACCTGTCCTTTCTTGGCTTTATCTCAAGCAGACAACAGGGCATTGCTACAGCAGTAGAAGTCTTTGCCCGGCTTTGGCCGGCTACTGGAGATTCTTGCCCTGGTTCTACCTCTTTGTTCCTCTGAGAGTATGGAAACTTTTTGATTAGAAATGTATGGCATGCATACGCACAAGAAGAAACAAGCTTTGTAGCCTAGCACTGTTTCCACAGGAAACGAGAAAAGGTTAAAAAAACGTGTTGAGTGGGAAGAGGGAGAAAAGAACAATGAAATCAGACATGTTTTCTTTCTCACTTTAAAGAATATTTTTAAAGTGTGCATGTGTGTGTATGTATTTGTGTATATGACTACACATGTGGGTACATCTGTGTGTGTGTTTGTGTCTGTGTGTATGTCTATACGTGTGAGTACGTGTGTGTGTGTTTGTGTGTTTGTATTTGTGTATGTGTATGTCTACAAATGTGGATACATCTGTTTGTTTTTGTGTGTGTGTATGTCTATACATGTGAGTACGTGTGTATGTATGTATGTGTGTGTATGTCTACACATGTGAATACATCTGTGTATGTGTGTCTGTGTGTATGTCTATATGTGTGAGTACGTGTGTGTGGATGGCTACATGTGTGGATACATGTATGTATGTGTATCTGTGTCTTGTGTTTGGCTTGAGCCCTGGGCTTATTCAACAAGGGCTGATGTATCCCCAAATAATAGTAATAGTAATAATTAGCATAGTGTAACTCCGTAATAAAATCTACTGTGCTGGTTTCCAAAGTAAATAGTGTTGTTCATTTGAAAGCTCAACTCCATGGAGGTCCCGGGAAAAGCTCAACTCCATGGAGGTCCCGGGAAAAGGCACGAGCTAGTCACTAGAGACCAAGACCCAGCACTTGACTCATTCTGGGTCAAATTGCTCTGCATGGCAGAAAGCACCAAGGTGGGTGAAATATGCAGTTTGCTTTGATGAAATTTCTGATTCCACAACCAGCAGTTAGAGGAGAAGCACAATCAAAAATACAGTGAATAGTAAATATTTCCAGGGTGGTATAATTATACCCAAGGGGTAAATTTAGTCAGAAAAGCATGTCTTTGGAAGTGTCAAGATATTTTTAACTCCTCTGAAGCCTGGGGAGACCCTGAAATTCTGTTCCACTGCCTTTTCTGCCACTTCGCCATGAAACTGCTGATGTAGGGTCTGTAAGTCACTGACCACTTGATACTAACACTCCCTGGTTCTCGTCACTCCTATGTTCTCAGCACCCTCAAGAATGAGTACACCTACTTACGTGCTACTCGCCATGCGTCGTTTTATGTGTTCTACAGAGACTGTATATTTTTGACAGGGTATTTTTTGTCTTTTTTTTTGCTTGTGTGTGTGTGTGTGTGTGTGTGTGTGTGTGTGTATCTGCATTACATATATGTAGTATGTTTAGAATGTGCCTGGTTCCCACAGAGGCACATTCCCAAAAAGAGGCTATCAGGTCCTCTGGAACTTGGGTTACAGATGACTGTGAGCCACCGTATGGGTGCTGGGAACCAAACCCAGAACCTCTGCAAGATTAACAAGTGCTTGTAGTTGCTGAGTCACCTCCAGCCCCTGTCTGAATTCCTGACCTATGATGTACAAGCTAAACCAAAGGCTTCTAGATACCTTTATCTTTCTGCTCCTGTGGATGACTGAGAAGACAGACCATTGCAACTATTTTATTTCATTATCTATCAAATTATTCCATTTTCATGGTTCCATATTCTTAAATCTCTCCTTCTTGTTTTGTTCTGCAGTGGACAAAATTGAATTGCTGTAAAATAAATATCTAAAGAAATTTATCCAACATTCACCATCATTTCACCCTAGACCTTCTAAATGAAGGGCTGTGGACTTCCATAAATTACTTCTCATTGTAAGCACACTGCCACTGTGGCCGAGTGTTTTGCTCCTCTAAAAAAAACTTAACCTTTAGAAATTTGGCCAAAGGTCCTGGCTTTGTAAATTGACACTGGTAGAGAAGCTTGGTACTCTTAGCGGTGCTATCCAATAAATAGTTATCAATTTTCTATGAATACCTGAGTGTCGTGTGCTGGTTATGTCAGAACTCCCTACTCTACAAATGAAGCGTGCTTTTCCCAGATGAATAACCAATGGCATGCAATTAGCCACATCTGCCAGCAACTAAGATCTCACATACTTTTTGACTAGAATTAGCTGAGTGCATGAGAACACAGTATAAAAACAATGTCAAACAGCAAGGTGAATTGTAAAAATGTGTGTTTCAATCTGTAGTTAGTGCCTAATTATTGCATACTGCCTTATCCATTCCTTCTCTACTTCTATGTCCGATTCAAAGATCGTCTGCTATTGACCTGTGTGGCTAATTAAAATGCATTTACTTTGTCTTTAAGTTTGTTCAATGCCAGCCACGGTTCCGAAAACTATGAAGAGCTATATTCAGAATTATGCTCTTGAAATTCTAATTTCCTAAGAGAGCGCCTCATAATCATTTTTCTATCATCACTTGAGTGAGCACTGATCCGAGAAGCTATTCGGCTCCCACGGGCTGCACCTGGCAAGGGGCATGAAACGTGAATGCACTCATATGCTCAGAATTATTTTATTAGGCTATTTGCCCAGGTTTTAGAAATACTGTGCCCCACATATTTAAATTATCCCCTTTCTCTTGAGAGGATAAAACCTTGATTGAAATAGCTGCCTCCCTTTTTTTTTCTCAATCAGCTACAAAAGAGAAAGAAATGAATTAAGCACTCGGATTAAATTAATGCTGAATGTAGCGGCTCATAAACACTTCTCAAATTTAGAAGTGCTAGTCAGGGAAAGAGGGGAAAAGGCACAAAGAGAATCAGCTGAAGATACATAATAGGACAACTGGACCGTGAGTTAATTGCGCAAGGGTCACCTAGGAACCTTGATTAAAAACATTAACATCTTGATGTAACAAATCTACAGGACTTCTTCGTGTCTCGTCCCTCAAGCTCCCACAGGCTTCTGGGGGCCTTCTGGTTGCCTTGGTCACGGAAGGTTTCCTCCCTTTAATCACAACCCCCTCCCCCGACTCTCTAACCTCCCGCTTTGAGAATGGAGCCTTTGCTCAGCAGACCAGTTCCAACTTCTATCGATCTTTTCTCTTGCTTCCAGCAGCCCAGGCCATGGTTGGATGGCAGCTGATTCCAATGTCACACTAGGATTTCCAGGAGCGCTACCTGCAAAGCGGAGGGACAGACAAAGCCCCCTGGCTGAGAAAGCTGCCAAGGAACCTGGTTAGGACACAGCGGCCACAGATTACAAATATCTGATTAGTGCTGGTCTCCTGTTCTCAAGTGTTGAGTTCTTAGTTCTCACGTCAGAATGAGAGACAGGGAGGCTAGCCTGACAGGCACGTAAGGGTTTGGTTTCCTTGGCTTCCCTTTGGGGACCAGCCTCTCTTGAGAATTTCAGTTCTCTTTCTGTGACACTTTCTGCGCATTATGGTTTTATATTTTTTTTCTGCTCTTGCTAAATTGAATAATTCTGAACAACTTAGACTAAATCTGTTTCTCTTCCTACAACACGGGGAGCAGAACTTTCTGGGGTACCCCTACTCTCCTGTGCTGCTGTTCTTAGTTCTAACTCCACACAGAGTCCCTGATGCACCTGAGGGGGAGATCTGCTCTTGGAGCCTTAGGCTTTTGGCTCAGAAATTATCGCTATAAGGAGGGTTACAAATACTTAAAGCACTCAGAGCTTTTGTTTGTGTTCTTCCTGGTTCTCTCTCTCTCTCTCTCTCTCTCTCTCTCTCTCTCTCTCTCTCTCTCTCTCTCTCTCTCTCTCTCTCCTTCCTTCCCTCCCTCTCTCCCTCTCTCCCTCCCCTTCTTTCTTTTTTCTTTCCTTTCCTGTCCTGTGTCCTTCCCCAGCTATTAGCACACACTCTTAGCAGCACATTAAAATCCTACTGAAAATAAATTATTGCTTTTTCAGTTTAAACCTAAAATTGTGGTTAGCAGGAGGTTAACTAAACAAATCTATCACATTTCAGGAGGGTGGCTTATTTTTGTTCTCATTAACCTTTAGGTAGCATTCTGAATAGCCACCTCCTAAAAGTAATTGCAAACTCCAGGTGCTTTCTGTGCCTGATCAACACATTTCAAACATTCCCAAGAAGCCTGCTTCTTTTACCTCCAAGGTCTAGATTTTGGAAGTCATGAGTCTCTTCACAATTTGTCAGTGGACATGTGAAGTCAGAAGTCTCAACATTCAAACCAAGCATCCTTAGTGGGATTGGTTGAAAGATGATGGGATCATAAACCTGGAAGGCATTTAAAAGACCTCACTTGAAAATGTCTATTCCACTACTCGAAGCTCAACCACAGTATGCAAGGATTACCATTGATCTCGATCATTTGAAGAACCTGGAAGTAATCACAGACATGGAGCCAGTTTTCAAATCACATGTACATTATTATACATTTCAAAATTATTTTAAGAACACTTTCAGATAACATGTTTACATTTCAAAGCAGCCAGTATCAAAATTAAATCTCTACCAGTGGTTGACTTTAATAGCTATTCACAACATCCTTGGATTATCATCTGTATCAATTACAAGGATAAAAGGCAAAAAGCCTGGTGAACTAGATGTCCCTCCTGATGAAATGAGACCATCACCTCCAACTCGTTACTGCTTTGTAGAGAAACACCCCACACTTGCTAACCAACCTCCCATAAGCCCATGGGCTCTAGGCTGTTGGAGGAAAGTATTACATTTTCATGTAACTTCTTGCATTAGTTAGCATTTTCTTAAACTTTCCCATTCTGTTAAAGTCAAGTCTTTCTCCTGCTACATCCCTTCCCCCAACTGCAGTGCCTGCTGATCCAGTTGAATCATTGTCTCCCCAGCTCTGTCTACTTTAACTTTTGCGAATCCTTTTCTCTATGTATGCATGTATGCGTAAGTTAATGACCATGTAGGTCATATCACAAAACAATATTTATATAAAGACAAGAAGATTAATGTCATATATCAAAACAATTTTTGAATCTAAAAGTTCTTGGGACTTTTTTGTTTTGTTCTTATACAAGCAAATGGAATGGTTTTCTTGGACTTTAGTGTCTAATGACTAAGTTGTCCATGTTGAACAGCCTGAAGGCTCACACTGCATTGCTGTTGAGTGCCCTGAAGGCTCATACTGCATTGCTGTTGAGCGCCCTGAAGGCTCACACTGCATTGCTGTTGAGTGCCCTGAAGGCTCACACTGCATTGCTGTTGAGCGCCCTGAAGGCTCACACTGATTTGGTGTTTGATGAACTGATAATGCATGGAACAGAGGCAAAAATGTTACCAGTCAGGAAGTACTGAATTAAATAAGAATTTACACACAAATAACCTGCCTAATAGCCCCACTCCCACCCACATCCCTGTTATTACTGGAAGTTATTGACCTCTAGAAGCACCTCAAGAGACCCCCTACTCTTAGGATGCAGCACACTTATTTTTTTCTTCAAAGTCTCTGGCTTACCTAGCAAGCAGAAGTCACTATACTGTAAAGACCAGATGTTCCGACCTTGGGTCAGAATCCACAGAACTGCTGTTGCTAACTTCCTCTTAAAAGTATTATCCAAACCTCTAAGCTACTTACCTGTAGCTTATTTGAGACATATTCACCTGTCTCAAATATGAAGTTGACCTGAGGCACAGTAATTCCTATGCAGTCATCTTGAATGGTTCATCTTAAGAAATTGCAACAAGGCCTTGGTTTTGAAGTTCTGCAGCTCAGACGCAGTTCCAGCAAAAGAACGATCTTCATTGTGCATTTTGATTTACTGAGCTGCTGTTGGTACCATGATCTGGATAAACTTATGACCATGTTAAAGAAATTGGCCCCAGTGCTGTGACTGAAGCAGTATGTTCATTGTGCAGAGTGCACTCGGCATGTGCGGCCTGCAGTACAGCCTTAGGTCTAGAGCACGAGAACAGTGGAGGGATGCTTCCTATATGGGGTTCACACTGCTCTTTCACACACTGGCACCCAGCATGGTCGCCCCAGTGCTTTTGCAGGTGTGGATAATCTGGTAGGTGGAACTCCCTAACAGTCCACTCCCAGCAGAAGCCTCATGCCCATATAGAACATATAACAACTTGCTCTTGGGATTGATCTTGAGTGATATGAAATACAGTTTCCTTACAGGAATTACTTTCCCCAGAGCCCTATATATCCTTCTCACTCATCAGGGGAGATGGGAGGCTCCTGGTCAACACTGAAAAGAAATAATCTAAGAGTTCAGGCACATTGCCTAAAATGTTCAAGAAAATATGTAGAAAGGTGTATTGGTTCTGTTTATGATAATGAAATCAGGAAAAAACTCCACATGACAAACACATGGATTCTTGCTCACATTCTCCATATCTTCTGAATAGAACTTATACTTTTGGGCATCATCAATGAAGCCTGATAGCAGTGCTTGAGAAGGCTTTGGGATGAGATGAAGGCTGCCTGATACAAGTCATGAGTATTGATGCAGCTAGCATCACTAACTCCATCATCAACGGAACATTGTTGGAATGCAAATGGATCTACAGAGATGTGGAATTGTGGGTACTGGCACTGTCACTGACTGATTCCTGTGCAGATTATCAAGTTAATATCGCAAAATGTGAAGAAATGGTATTTGCATCTCAGAAAGAAAGAGATAGTGCCTGAATATTACAAAGGATCTTCACGGGCTCTGATTGGACACTGCACAGAAATTCTAAATCTTCATTGATGACACCCTTCTAACTCCAACAGCATTGTGATGCTTTTAAGTTAGTTTTTATGGAGGCCCAGAACTTGGTTGGGGGATATTTTTCTGGGGTTTATTTACCTGAGGAGTGATCTTTATTGAAGAAAAAAGATTTGGGGAGACATGTCCTGGCTTCTCTGTGATATCCAGTAAGGATAGTTATGACATGGTTCTTGCTTTGATTATATATAAACATAAACTTTAAGAAAGAGCAACAGTGGTACCATGTAATTAACACATCAAAGCTGATGCCCTCCTTACCAGGCACACTCTGCTAGTGACAGTCTGTGTCAAGCCCTCAGGCCTCATCGGTATATCTTTTTCATGGGAATTGCCAGAACTACCCCTAAAACAACTGCAGCTGCTTTCAAGAGTGGTAATATGATCCACACCCTACCGAAAAGGTCTAAAAATTACATTCTTCCAGTACAAAGTAAGAAAATTCTTCCCGAGTGTAAGTTGAAGATATTTAGTCATCACCACAGTGCCACATTCTCAAAGAATCATCTGCAGGGCAGATCTTTTCATTGTACTGTTAGCAGAAGTAAGTAGACAGCTAGGTGGGAGGTGGAAAATTGAGGATTGAATAAGTAATCAGCATCTTCCCCAAAAATGACTCAATAAGGGTGTAAAAAGGTACAGCATTTCTGACACTTCCCACCCCACTGCTTCACTTCGAGTTCAGAGAGCTTGACAGCAGGCCAGACACAATAGAAAGTTCAGCTGTTGGAAAGGAAGTTCTCTCCTGATGAGAAGAGTCAAAAAACAAAAAGGAAGGAAGGAAGAAAACATGTTCATGCTTATGAAATTACATTAGGTGATTTTACAGTAAGAAAGGCATGAATGCAAAAGGGGAAGAGCTCTTGTATAATAGAAACTTCCAGAAGTACTCCACAATTATCTTGAGAGCAGTGCTGGCCCATGGGAATGTTTCAGGGGCATTGAGCTGGATGACAGAGTGTGTGCTACCTCATATTTCTGACTCAAAACCCGATTCGCTGCAGAACATTTGTTTAACTATGTAAAGATGTGTTGCTGTTTCACCTTGCCTGCCTAAAGCACCCGATTGGTCTAATAAAAAGCTGAACAGTCAATAGCAAAGGGGGAGGTAAAGGAGAAAGTTCTGGGCAGGGAGAGTACACAGGGTGAGAAATTTAGGCTTGGGGAAGAAAGGGGAAAGCAAAAGAAACACCAGGGAGACACCAGGGGTCAGGCAGCCAGACATGGAGGAAGAAGGAAAGTAGGACATACAGAATGAAAGAAAGGTAAAAAGCCCTGAGGCAAAACATAGATAAATAGAAACCAGCTAAATTAAGTTAAAAGAGCTAATGGGACAAGTCTAAGCTAAGGCCGAGCATTCATAATTAATAATGTTTCCATGTCTTTGTTTGGGAGCTGTTTGGAAGCCCAAAGAAAATTCCAACTCTATGAATTGACTCTTTGCAATCCAATATAGATAATTGCAGATGTTTGAGATGAAACTACTGTTAAATTGAACAGAAAGAGGTAAAAAACACATAGGACTGGTGAAGTAAACACCATCAAAGAACACTGTTTGAGCTGAAAATCAGATTAAATGCAGATCCTTTAAGCCAGAGAAGGAGCTTAAGAAATTAAAAGTTGGGTTTGTTTCTATCAGTGTGCTTTTGTAGAGAATCAGGTATACATATGAGAGAGTAGTTATTAATGGGTTTCCGCAAGAAGGAAGCAGGTAGGCTCTAACTGCTAAGATGGGAGAGGGTGATAACGGGATTGGGATCTGAGGCTGGTTGACATGTAGAGGAACATAACAATGGAAAAACAGTGAAACTTGCAAACCAATTTGTAATAGAAGCATGTAAATATAGAGAATAATTCTGAGATGCTCCAAACTGATCTGTGGGGCAAAATACTGTCCCTGGTCCTAATTTGTTCATATCTTAATCACTTAAATTTGTAAAAACTGCTTTCCACAACTAGAGATTTTGTTGGTGTGATTAAGAATCCTGAGACAGCGGCTAGAAAGATAGTTCAGCAGATAAAGCTGTCTGCTACAGTTAGTATTCAGGCATCTGTACTGGCCTGCCTTTGGGGTCCTGACAGATACGTCCTCAGCTGTAGCCACCAAGAACTCCCACCTCCTGCACATTCGCCAAGTTCCCGCCTCCCTCTCTTTTTTTCCTTTCTCCCTCCCCCCTCTCTCTCTTTCTCTCTCTCTGTCTTCCACCACTCTTGTCCCCAGTGACCAGTCTCTGCCCCCTTCTCTGTCCCTTTCTCTGCTCCCTTCTCTCTCCTCTTCCAATAAACTTCTTAGATGATCCTTGCTGCATGGTATGATTTCTCTTCATGGCATTTTTAAGTAAATTAAAAGAGCGACCACACCTGATAACCTGAGTTCAATCTCCTAGACCCACATAGAACTTAGAAGAAGCTTGCATTGTGAGTTCAATGCCAGCTGGTTACCTCGTGAGTTCTAGACTAGCCAGAGCCACATAGTGAGATACTGCATTAAAACAAACTAAAATCAACTTGTTAAATTAATTATAAATTAGTATATAATGGGTTATACTATGTACCCTTACTGCCTATCCTTGCCCCCTCCTGCTCTCTTACTCTCTTACCATCCCCCAAGTCCTCCTTGCTACTTTTATACCTAATATATTCCAGTATCTTCTGATGGTCCCCCTCCCTACTTATAGTTCCATTTCTATGTCCATGTTCTACAAAAATATGTTACAAGCACATTTAATCTTCATACATGTGGCATTGCTGTTAGCAAAAAGAAGTATAAGACAACCTTAAGGCATCCTATGATATGCTGATAAGGAAGTGCGATGTGGGGGAACTTTTCAAAATGACTGATACTTTGCTTTGAATAGGGCTTATCCATCAGACTTTGTACGGGAAGTTTTCCCTACAGTCATAAATTGATGAGATTAGGATGATGGGAACATTCCAACAGCAATGTTTAGAGGTGCAACCTCTGGGCAGTGATTAGGCTTGCTAAAGGTCATGAGTGTGGACACATGCAAGATCAGCCACTGAATCCTGGTGGCTGTATAAGAAGGATAGAAACCAGACTTGTAGACTGTAGACAGAGACATATCCCTGCCTTTTGTTTTTTGAGACCTTGTACCAACTCAAGATTCTTCAAGCAAGAAATCAATCACCAGAATAAAGGTGATGCCAGCATCAAGCCTTTGCCCATGAGCCAAAGATCTTTATTCTAAAAAACAATAGCCTGCCAGATGAGGTAGTAATGTCTTTAACCCCAGTATTCTAGAAGGACAGGCAGGAAGATTTCTGAGTTCAAGACCAGCCTGGTCTATACAACGAGTTCAAAGCCCTCCAAGGGCTACATAGTGAGACCCTGTTTCAAATAAATAAAAACATTATCCTGCCTCAGGAGCCAGACAGATGACTCATCAGGTAACAGAGCATGAGGACCTGAGGTTGAATCCTTAGCACTCAGGGGAAAAAACAAGCAAGGACAAAGGCATCTATATCTCCAGAGATGTGAGGGCAGAACCAGAAGAATGGCTGGGACTTGGTCACTACCAGCCTAATTCCAGGTACAATAAGAGAGGCATTCCCAAAGAAATAAGGAAATAAGGCAGGGAGAGTTAAGACATCCAATGTTCTCCCTAGTCTCAAGTTCTCTCTCTCTCTCTCTCTCTCTCTCTCTCTCTCTCTCTCTCTCTCTCTCTCTCTCCCTCAGATATTTTCTTATAGTAACAAAAAGATTCAATTCAATAAGGTAGTTATTTCCCCGATAAACATATTACAATGAAACCCCAAACCTTCTTGAGTTTTCATTCAAATTCTGCAGTCCCAGGAATAAATTACCAACCCAGGGAAACAGGAATAGTGAAAGTCTGTCTCTTCCCTCTACAAGCCCAAGAACCAGAGCAAAGAGAAGACTGAGAAGAGCCGTGAGCCATGCCTCATCTCCCACCATTCCTCTCACTCTGCTTCACTGCCATCAGCCTTACTTGGAGAATGTCTCAGAATCCTACTTTTAAAACAGGAAATGCCAGTGAGAACACGCCCTTGGATCCTATTTGGTTAGTAAGGTTCCATCAAACCCATCAACCTCTCCTGCCACTCGCCACTTCCAAGTCCTGGCTATGCAGAACAGAAGCTAAACATGGCAGCTATTTCATTGGATCAAAGAAAAGAAAAATGAATACCACACTTTGCCGAGCCACAGCACTTCTAATTGCTTTTCAGTGGTGATGCCTTCCAGGCATGATGAGGTAGCTACATAGAGCCCTTTGCAAAAGCTCATGGTGATACAAGAATAAGAAAGGGTCTCTCCTAAGATTGGCATAGTTAGGGGCTAAAACACATGGATAGCAAGGAAAGAGTGGGGAAATGAGACCATAGTCAACAAAGACATCACACTTGTTTAACCACAGAGAAAAAAAATCATAATCTCAGCACTGGGGAGGAAGAGGCACACAGATCCCCATGAGTTTGAGCCAGCCTGGTCTACAGGGCTAGTTCTAAGACAGTCAAAGCTACACAGAGAAACCCTGCCTTTAAAACACATCAATAGAGAGAGAGAGAGAGAGAGAGAAGAAAGAAGGGAAGAAAGGAAGGGAGAGAAGGAGGAAGGAAAAAAAAAGAGAAGAGGAAAAAAGAAAATCAGACCATTCAAAAAATAGGAGTTTCACCAGAAAACAAAACCCTGCATGCCTTTCCCCACTAATAAATCTAACATGGGCAATAACTTCATTAGACACTGCTACAAGCATCTTATATGTTTCAACTCATTCAAAGAGCCATTTCCGATGATAATGGCAATTCTTTGCATTTAAGAATTAGGAAACAGAAGTATGGGTTCTTCAGGTGGCAAAAGGTTACAAAACTTCTACAAGACCCAATATTTCAGTTCTCACAGATTGCCCAGCCTCCAACCCTGTATTCCCCTTAAATGTCCGGATTGGCCTTGGTGAAGATTGAAGATGTGAGGAGAGCAGGTGATTCTAACCAGGCAGATTCTGAGCTAACTCTCCGGGGAGAATCGGAGTGGGGAAAGAAACAGAGCCACTGGGAAGGGAGCTGGAGAGGGAGGGGCTGGAAATCTCATAGAAGGCTTGGTATTGAATCAGTGTTGGTCACCTGTGTGCGTATGCAAAGACAGCATGCATGTGAGGAAGGAAAATGTCCAGGCAAAGATGACAGATGATGGTGAGCAAGAACGGAAGAATGGAAACAAGACAGTAGGATGATTTCCCAAGAACTTCCAGAAGTCTCTGAGCCCTTTCATAACTTAGGCATATGATTACATGAATTGTGTTTGATTCTTACACAAAAATAAGATTAAAGCGGGCAGAGATATTTATCACTCCAGCATTTGAGAGGCAGAATTTTAAAAAGTAAATTTGGAGTGGGTTAGGTAACTCTTAGACGTTATCTCTCCATAATTCCAGGGCCAACAGGAGAAATTCAGATTCCCTACTTGGCTTATTATTAGTCTTTCCATAAACTTGAGCCGTGATGTCAAATAAACAATGTCACTTTTGGAGCACCAGTATCCAAGCTAAAGAAGTGACACCTTTCTACACCTCCTGGCCAGCTAGGCCTCCATCTGTGTGAAGTTGCTAATTACGTGTTGTCAATGAAAACAACCCTTGTAGACCGCGAAGAAATGCATTGGAAACAGGGGTTTGGAGCAGCATTTAAAAACACAGGTGCTGCTTTGTTCAATCAAAGCCTAATAAGCTCTCGGTGGGATAAAAGGGTGAGAGGTGGGACCGGGAAGGGGTGACATCATCCTCTGCTGGAACCCTCCTTCAGAAAGGAAAAGGTTTGCAGCAGCTTAGTAAGCACTTCCTAACAGGGGGTTCAGAAAGCTGAAGGAATGGTACTAGAGTTGAACCCTGATGCTACTTACTCCTCTGATAATAACCTGTGAAAAGATATTGGTTAGATGTACAGACGTCATGGTAGTTAAAATTAAAATTTAGACTTTTTTTTTTCCTGAGGTGCTAGAGACCAAATCCTAATCTTCCATGTGCTCAGCAAGCTTTCTACCTCTAGGCTACATCCAAGGCTTTAAGATTAGACCTTGAAACTAAGAACAAACTATAAATTGATGGGGACTTTTTTTTTTTTCTGTTTGGAGAGTAAAAGGGGCCGGTAAACCCTAGTAAATCTGTCAAAGGCTGACATTTGTACACTGGGATGGTGTGCTTGTGTGTGCATCACTGCTATATACACTATACCTGTGCTACTAAAATCAGCGTGAAAAATGACTTTTTCAGCTTGCTCTTATTAGTGGTAATTAGGACCCTGTGAGAAGGCTCAGCATGTGAGGGCATTTGCCTTGCTGGCCTGGGAACCTGAGTTCAAGCCCCCAAACGTATCAGGGAACGGGGAGACGCCAACTTCAGACTATTGTTCCCACTGTGTTTTGTGTCACACGGGCCCTCGTTCCCCACATTGAGTACACACACAGAAAATAGTTTTGCAAAAGAATAGTTACTTTCCAGAAGCCTCAGAATCATGATGTTTCAAAGTTTAAATGTATCATGTCCTGCTGGCTTCTTACTTGCGTAGCCAAATTCGCATAGAGCAAGCAGCTCAGCACAGAGACAAACAGCCAGAGCGCTTGCGCTTGCAGGCTTTGCATCCCACGTGTCAACGACCTGCAAGCCTCTGAGGAATGTTCTGAAAATACAGAGAGAAGCCTCACTTAGAACTTCTCCAGGAGGCTTTTTCCGTCCTCCTCCCCATCTCCATTATCTCCAAATCCAGGTACATCTGTAGTAGGAATTTGTTCTGTGAACCCTTGCAGCAGTGTTTCTGCTCATTTCCATGGCGACAGCTCCTATCAACTTTTGAAGGAACTTGCCTGTATTGTAAACAAACCTTTCTTGGCAATTGGCCTGTTTTCTTTTTCTATCTCATCTTCCATCTGCTCAAAGGCTCTGCTTCAAAAAGAAATAGGTTGCAGGTGTGTACTTTTTCTTCCCTTACTACCTCCCCCCTTTGTCTCTGAAAAAGGTCGATCCTAGAGATTAAAATCCGCTCCACTAGTGACATTAACAGTCCCACACAATGAGGCCGAATACCTGTGTGGACCAGTGAACCCATAGTTGGCGCAGAGCGACACTTAGCACTTTGGTTAGGTTTTAACAAAAGCCTTCATGGAAATGGGAGGCAGCCTCATGCATGAAGCCAACAAACCCTAGTGCCAGCCAAAGATGAAACCGAACCAATTTTTTAGTTTCTTTCATTAAAGACAAAAGTGATTATTACAGAAGTACTTTAAAGACAGAAACAACCTTGCTAATAATAATCACAGTGACAGGAGAAGGAGCTTTTATTTCCTTTAGGAAAAAAGATGAGCCTGTCATGTTTAACTCAGGGTTTTGTGGCTTCAAACTTAAGGAGTTTCAATCTCCAAGGCGTAGTAGGGTATAGGTAAGTTATTTGTCTAATGTAACTTTAACATTAGACAAATAACTTATTTACACTGCCTTTTTCTCTTGGTGTCACAGCTAGCAGATCAAGTGACTACTAGAATAAACACAATCGTCTGGCATTATTTCAAATAAATATAAAAGGAGATATACATACATACATACACACACACACACACACACACACACACACACACACACACACACACACACATATATATAGCCTAGAAAAATAAAAGATAAATTCTCTTCAACAAACATCAAGTTTGAAGTAAGCTAATTAGAACTAGGCTAGATTTATAGAAAAATGTATGGACATATGAAGCACAGTCTTAGATATCTACTGAAGATGTGTTGTTTACTTATGTTGTTTTTAATTTCCTTCAACAGCCATGAAAACAATCACCTCACTGATCTGAAGAAAATCATTCGTAGCTTACCTTAACTGACATGTAGAAATCGTGTAAATTTATTGTATATAATGTAGCATTCGTAGCTTACCTTAACTGACATGTAGAAATCGTGTAAATTTATTGTATATAATGTAGCATTCTGATACATAATCATCCCTCATTATTACAGGTGATTATTTACAGGCCCCTCTAGGATACTATAAACTGAGGATGCCCCAGCAACTTATGGGAAATGGCCTTGTATTTGCATGTAACCTACAAACGTCCTTGTGCATATCTTAATCATTTCAAGAATACTTATGATAAACAATACAATGTACATGGTGAATTAATATTATTTTAAGAATAATGACAAGAAAACCAACATGTATATTTTCAGTATGGAGGCCGTTTATTTTTAGGTTTAAAACATTTCTGATCTAAGATTGATTGTCACTGTGGATTTAGAGAGCAGCATACTCTTGCTGTTGGTTGATTAAATCGAGACAGTAATATTTTGTCCTCTCACGCCCTGGCCATTCTCTGTGATAATTGCTGATATCGCAACAAAACCCTAGGTTTCGAAAGATCATGGAGATCATGGTGACCACTATTGGACACACAGTAGAAAATAACAACAACCTCTACAAAGTTTCCAGAATGTTTTTGGTTGTGGCAGTCTTAAAACGAATCTGAACAAGGCACAAAATTAATAACAATGGAATACTTTTCATTTTGAGGTGTTTTTAAGCCCTTATTTTATTGTACGGTCTAGCTTTTTGCATATTTAATGTTATAAATAATTCTATGGTACAGGAACACAATCCAAAGCCAATAAAAACAAACGAAGTCAAAGAACTGTGTGTGCTGTGTATGAACATGTTCGTGTGGTTGTATGTGCATGTACTTGTGAATGCACACATGTATGAAGCCCTGGGGAGGCCAGAGGTCACTGTTGGGTGTCTCTCTTAATTTCTCTCCCTTAGTTGCTTGTTTTTCAAGACACGGTCTCTCATTAAATATGGATTTCATCCAATTTAGCTAGTCTGGCTAGTCAACAAGTTCCAGGATACAACAGTCTCCTGCCTCCACTCGCTATGCTAGGAATATAGACACAGCAAACACCTGCTGTGGGTTTGGGGGTTCCCAGCTCAGGTCTTCATGTTTGCACAGCTGACAATTTAAGTCTGAGCCATCTTCCCAGACTCCAAATAATATTTACATTTATCTTTACAAAATAATCAAAATAATCATTTTTCATGTGCAAAATCAACAAAACATATTAAAGTATTTATATAACCCAATAAATACTATTGGATATAATATATATATATATACCCAATATATTAAATATATTATACCCAATAGTATTTCAAAGAAGCCACTTTATTGAAGAAAAAAATGGTTTAGTGCGGTTTACTTTTGCTACTTAGTTTCATTCTATTTATAACAAGTATTTGAAGTGTGTTCTTAGAGTTAGGTGTTGTTGGAATTCTTTAGTGTTGTTGGTGCTCTCTTTAGATTTATTTATTTTATGTGCATAAGTGGTTTGCTCACAACTATATCTGAATATCACATGCATCCCGGAACTGCAGTTGTGGACAGTTGTGAACTCTAAGGTAGGTGTTGGGATTCAAACCCTAGTCCTCTTCAAGAACAGCAAGCTATCTTAAGCACTGAGCTATCTCCCCAGTCCCCTGCAGTGTTGTTTGCTGTTGTTGTATAATCAAAGCCTGGTAACAATCTCCAAAGATTATGTGAGCTACCTTTCTAATGACTGTGACACGAATACCTGAGCTAAACCTAAAGAGAATTATTAAATTAGTTCAGCGGTTTCAGCATTCTGCCCACAGTTGCTTAAGCCTGGAATGTTCAGCAGAACGTCATGGTAACTAAAGCATGCCACATAGGAAATTCTTCAGCCCATGTGGGGCAGGGCCGGTTTGCAGTGATCTGCTTCTTCCAGGTAGACCCCATCAGGTACGTTTCCTAGAACTACCAGAAAAGCAATACCAGCTGAGGACCCTGTATTGAGAACATGAGTCAGTGGAAGACATGCCCTATTCAAACATAACACGGTGTTATATCCCACGCAACAGTACAGCTATTATGCCAGAAGTCTGTACAGATCATACGTCTAAACAGCCCATGCCTACAGCTGCTTTCTCAGCAGAGTGCTCCAGTGGTTTGTTAACAGCACACCAAAGGCTGCTCCTAGAGTCTCCCATTGCCTTTATCTGTACCCCGAACAAAGTAGAGGACTGAGCCCAAATTCAGAACACAGTATAAGTCCCTAAGTGTTTATGGGAGTCGCTCCAGTAGACTGGTTAGACTTCTCCAGACAATAGAAGTTGGGAGGGATGTTAAATTATACAATGCAAAGACTCTCATAGGCAACTTTGTGGACCAAACTCATGGAAACATATTTTGAAGGCTGCTACAGTAGGTCTGAAGGAGAGACTTCCCTAATCCCGGAAAGAGTTGAGCATGGCTCTGGGCAGATGCATGGCAGAGCTGGCTTGTCTCTGGAACTCTGTCTCCATGCTGTCCTTCCTCCTTCTCATCATAGGCACAAGCTGCCCTGTGAACCCTTCCCAGCAGTCACCTACTCTGCCCTCTTCATTTTGAATTTCTGTTGATGCCACTGTAATTGTGGTTGGTTATGGCATCAGGGCAACTCGTCTTTCTGGAATTTTGAAGTTGACCTAAAAACCCTGCAGGATTACTCTGTGTGTTTACTCACACAGATTTTCATGTGGAGAGTATTTCCCTGAGTGCTTACTACGTGCCCTGCACTGCTGAAGACTGAAAAGGCTGTAGATAGGGAGATCCAGTGTCTCTCTACGTGCAGTGTCCTCAGTAGTGGAGAGCAGGGGCTTTAATTACACACTTATACCCACATAGGTAGCATTACAAGACATGAACTTTTAACAGAGGAATTTGACATCCAGCATTTGGAAACCATTTTCAGAGACTATGTCCCAGAGGGAAGCAAGGCTTGAGCTAAAGTTTGCAGAGGACACAGTAATTAAGCAGACAGATAGCAGAATTTATTGTCTGTTCCTGTTTCCTGGGACTTCAGTCTCATAAGAGCCACCACGTGTGGTCTTTGAAACATGACCCTCAGGCCTGCAACTGTGTGCAGCTCCTGTTCAGGCCTAGGTGAGCATTAAATGAATGAGCTTACCTAGCCAAAAAAGAGGAAGGGCAAAGCCATTCGGACAGGTTACACAAGGATGCTTCATCTGAAGAAACCTTGGAAAAGAAGATGGCTGAATGAAAGCTTGAGAAGCCCAGGGCTGGAGAAAAAGCAACAGGAGCCACTTGGCTCCCATCCCCATTTGATTACTGACCATCCAGACTCTGGAGCTGATTCGGGCTATAGTGGTTTTGCAGAAAAGACCCATAGGACACCTGCCCCTTTCATCGCCTATGAAAACTGTAATCAAAAGCCAAAGCCTGATGTGGGGACCCACACCTGTAATCCCGGCTCTTAGGAACAGAGGCAGGCAGTATCTGTGAGCTCCAGGGCATTGATGATGCAGAGAGTTCCAGGCTAGCCAGAGTTACATAGTAAGACCCTGTCTCAAAAGAAAAAAAAGTGTGAAGTGTTCTAGTATGCCTTTGGGCAGCACAAAGGCCAATGTATGAAGTTAAAAATCATTCTCTCTTTTTCTACTTTCTCTCATCAAGACCTCTCTCTCCCTACTCCTTCTTTCTTTCTCTCTACCTGCCCTTCTTTCTTTTTTCTCCTTCCTTCAGTGACTATACAGCTGATAATTTACCCTGACAATCATTGGCATGCAAGTATAAAATACATACATAAACACATGCATATATGTATAATATATGATAATTATATATGTTTTATATATATATATGATAAAAGCAGAAACTCTACCACCCTTGAGTTAAGTTAACTTACGTTCATTGAATATTCCATATGTGACCAGATCACTTTTTGACCCCCAACTTCAGAGCTGAACTCTTTATATCTTGAGCAGATACCCCATACAGAGAGGAGCTGAGACAAAATCCAGAATTTATTGGAAAGAACTAGATCCCAACTCACACAAATAAATTCTATGTGACATTACAACAAATGCACTGTATATGAGTTAAATTGGGGAAACTTCCTGAAGAAGAGAGAGTTTTTGTTTTGTTTTTTGGTTTTTTTGTTTGTTTGTTTGGGTTGGGTTGTTTTGTTTGTTTTGTTTTGTTTTGTTTGTTTTTTGAGACAGGGTTTCTCTGCATAGCCTTGGCTGTCCTAGAAACTTGCTCTGTAGACCAGGCTGGCCTCGAACGCATATAGAGACCTGCGTGCCTCTGCCTCCTGAGTGCTGGAATCAAAGATCTGTGACACCTGCCCAGCAAAAAACAAGAGTTTTGAAAATAGCCTTTGAGCCAGACAGTGGTGGCACACACCTTTAATCCCAGCACTCAGGAGGCAGAGACAGGTGAATCTCTGACTTTGAGGTCAAGCTTGTCTACAAAGTGAGTTCCAGGACAGCCAGAGCTACATAGAGAAACCTTGTCTTGAAAAATCAAAAATAAATCACTTAAAAGAAATACATAGATTAGCAAAGACAGTAGAGAGGTAGAATTCCTATAAAGGAATTTTTCTTGCAGAATGTAAACACATTAAAGTTTAAGACCATTTGGGGAAAGCAAATCACCCCTGAAGCTAACTTCTGACATGTCAGACAAGATACCCAATGAATCTTTTCCCTATTACTTACCAATTTAAAACAGGAGTCCTTTCTTTGTGCTGAGGGAGTATGAAAACTTTTACCCAAAGGACAGACAAAGGACATAATATCAATAAAATCTCCAGAGCGCAAATTTCTCCCAAACTGAAATAGCTCTCTACCTAAACTACAAATTATTAATTTGCCATTAACCTTCATGACATCTTTCCCCTGCTGCATGGGAGAATTTAGTGCTTGGCATATAATTAACTCTTTCTTCTAGCATGCATGCCATAAAATCTACAAGCATCTTCCTGAAGACGAAAGTGTACTTCATTCATGTACCGTTCATTAGGCATTCCCTACCCGAAGGCACAAAAATAAACTTATGCTGAGTATTTTGAGAAGATTTTCACCTCTGTTTGGACCAACACCTGCTAGTCTGGTCTTGTGTCTCTTCCACTCGCACAGATAGTGTTTCACTGCTTAGAGGCCTTTGAAAGGCAACAGATAACAAAAACTCTTTGGTCCCTGGATTTCAATAGAATAACCTGAAACTTCTTATCTTGAAGGCCCAGGCAGACCACAATATTGGGAGTGGCTGAGCTTTCCCAGGTCCTAGTTCCATGAATAATTTGATTTCTTTTAAACAAACAAAAAAAAACTGGATTAAATTAAATGTATATTATTGCCAAAGAAAAATTAGTTTTATTTAGCACAGCAAGAGTGGCCGGCTTAGGTCCTCCCCCTTTGCTCATTTCAAAACCTAGTACTCTGTTTTTCAGGCTGTCTTCTGCATCCAGACAAGGACTGGCTAGACATCAAGGCATCAAGGGTCGTGTCTCAGCGGAGACAGCAGTGGGGTTGAATATGTGCACGCCTTCAGATCACTTGATGAAGAGGCTTTTAAGTAGCCCTGTTGACTAGTTCAATAGCCATGAGATGAGCTTTCTGGGGATGTCAGGCTGTGTTATTAAGCCATGTTCAAAGGCTTCTAAGAAGAAAACCACAGCCTAGCTAAAAAGAGTTCTGATTTTCAAACGTTGACAAATGTACCCCCAAATATAATATTTACATAGCATGTCATGAACAAGTACACAAGAAAATCATTCAGAATGCTTTAGCAAGAAACTTCGGCATTCTAGGCAGTCATTTCTTGTTAAGGAACGGATGAACATTGTTGCTCGTCCTTGTTGCATTCAACAGGCCCAGCAGTGTGTCTTGAAACTGACTACAGGGAACGGATAGACAGATTCTAACATGCACTCCTCTCCTAGCAGAGTGCATGCATTACCTGTCCAGGTCTATGATATTTCTGGCATAGCAGGCCAATGGTTCTCAGAGTAACCTGCGGCAAGTCAATTAAATTATCTTTTATCCTTCTATTTTATACCGATGAAATAAATACGAACTGACTATGGTCCTCAGAACCAGAACAAAGCTAAGGAGATGTTAGCAGACAGAATGATACGATAATAAAATTGGATCATGTAGGTAAATACCTAGATATTTAGAAAGACATTTAGAAAGAAAGAGTGAAAATGGAGTTTCTTTGGGGATGACGTTTTAAGGCTAAACAGCAGGAGTGATTGGCCAACACTATGATATGCCAATAGCTATTAAATTTTACACTCCAAAATGCTTAATTTTACATACATGCAATGCAATTTAAAAATTTGTATTAAAAAACTTGTATTAGAAGAATCACAAGTACCAAAGCACATCTTTGTCACTATTGTGAAAAGAATGATTAATATTGTCTGCTTGGTTCAGAAGGACAAACAATCATTCCACTGAAATTTCACAGCCTACACATGGCCCGTTTGCAGAGAACCAGAATACATGCCAGTGATGAGTGTAGTTATGTACTGAAAAATTACACTGAACGCAGTCTGGTTCAGAAATGGGGGGAATATTGTGACCTGCCCATTGAGAATATTTCCTGACAAGCAAGAAAGTCCTTACCTCTTGGATATTAAAATAATAATACTAAGTATACATGATATGAAAACATATAAATAAGCCACACTAATTTTGAACTATCCTTGACGGTTATGTATTCCGTGCCAGCAAGACTTTCTTAAAGCAAGGTCTGTTTGTCACTCACACAGTTGAAGTTTATTCTGTTCTTCCACAAATCAACAAGTATTTATTTCACTCTCTTTTAAAGGCCTGGAGTTTCTACTAAGGGGTAATAGGAAATGACAAAACCATGTTTTATTGTGATTATTTCATGAACAAAGTTGTGTTTCTTTCTCAAACAGATGGTATCAAATACTGTGAAGTAAGTGAAGAGATGCAGCATAACCCTGGACTTGTGTAAGTTCTGGCAAAACTACTTTGGCATACACTATGTTTTTTGTCGGCCAGAGGCAGGGAGGGGTTGGAAGATTTACTGCCCACTGTTAAATTACCAAGTTTGAAGGGCCTGGTAAATACTACATCCAGGATTTGAATTGGGTCTCAGATATCTATGCTGGTACAACTGTGAGCCAGAAGATCCAAGTTCTAATTGTGACGCTGCTACAGAGTGGCTAACTACCATTAAATAAACCCCTCCATTTGCTAGATCTCAGGCCCTCCTAGTGAAATGATAGGTGTGTTTTCTCAGATATGCCGCCTGTGTAGGACCCACTTTCTGTGAGCGAATGTGGAAATTAGTAGTGACTTTTCCTTGTCATTTCTTACGCTTTTGTCTTAGCTGAATTCTGTTCTTAGATGTGTCAAATCACACCGAAGATGCCAAAGGAAAAGCCATGTTTACAAAATCGTCTTCAACTGAAATAACCCCAGTAAAGGATCTTCTCACGTTTTTCAGGGCACATGTGAGCTTCCTGGGATCACCCTGGTACCATCTCTGTAAAACATTAGTTCTGGTTTGCTATCTCCCCTTAGAGCCCTGCAACTTTTTTTCTATCTTTTTTCTCATTTAACATCAGTAAAATGAAATACAGACATGAACAGGCACAGGGCAACAACTCTGTCTGAGCCACACTATCTCCTGCTGTGCTAGCAAGCTCTACACCCAGTCTCATTGTTAGCCTACAAGGGTGTAAATGAGATAAGGTAGGGTGGGAACCTGACCCAGTGACAGCCAATCAGAAGAACTTTTGTCTGTGGATCTGAACAGGGTGATTCATCAGCCACCAATCCCATAAACTTTCAACAAGAGAACAAAAGTCCACTATTGCCCCAAAGGCTTGGTTTTATTCCCCTGAACAAAAAAAAAAAAAGAAAGAAAGAAAGAAAGAAAGAAAGAAAGAAAGAAAGAAAGAAAGAAAGAAAGAAAGAAAGAAAAGAAAAAAAAGTTTAACTGTCAAGAGCAACTTCATAATTCCCAAAAATCAAAGCTCAGAGAAGGAACTCCAAGAAGACACACTAAGTGCCCTACATCTTGGTCTCAACAGTAACAGTGGAAGAAAGCAACTGTTATCCATGGATAGGACCCTAGTAACCTCATTTATTTAAAAAGCAAACAAAACTGTTGTAAAAAAATAGAATTATTTAGAGAATGATCTCAGTATTCCAATTGCAGATAGAGTCCCCATTCTGAGCGACTTCATTTACCCCTCGATTCTTACTAGACAGGAATATGTGAGGTTTGTGTTCATTTGCCAGCTCCGTGTGGCCTTTAAAGGTGTGTCATCTTAAAAATATACCATCTTCATTTCCCATCTCCCTTTTATTCAACTGGCACGGAATAAGAGCTAATACACTGATGTGTTTTAGAATCGTGGGGGTAGAAAAGGCCGCTCACTGTTTTGCCAGGAGACACAAAGGTGTAGGATGGCTGTGTTTTCTGCACTACCAGTAGGGAAAGCATCCCTAAGATTAGCAGGTGATGAGGGTGGCCCGCCCACCAGCAGAAGACCTTGTCAGGGACCTCCAGGGTGAGGAGACAGGAACATTACACAAGGGAAATCAGAAATCTAAAGGAGCAAATCAAGTCAGCCTCGACCGGCTCCCCACCCAATCCCCCACCATTCCTTTCTTCTTCTTTCATTTTATTGTCAGAGGCAGACAGACCTCGGGAAGGTCATCAAGAGACCTAATTCTGAAGAGGAGCACCAGACACTGCATCCCATGAGATGTCTTATCTAACTGTTCATCACCTAGCCGGCATAGGAAGTAAAGGGACTTTCCAAATGCTGCTTGAGTGTTGGCACTGGAAGTCTGTTGTGCTCCAGGCAGCTTTTGAAGAAAAAGAGATAGGAAGTCCCTCATTTGTAGATTCCAGGGGCTTGTACCCCATAATCCTGTTATCCTGATTATACTGGTTTGGAAACTGTCATTGGATCCAAACACGGTATCTATTGGCATTTCAGTAACATATAAAACAGCTCAAAACATAGGTCCTCATTACATCTTTATGCTAGGAACAAACCACCTGAGTCAATGCAAGGATTACCCAAAGGACTTAAATACCAGCTACATGGGAGTCTATGAAGTAGTAGGCAAGAGAGGTTCAACCATCCACCCAAGCCAGGTCTTACTATAAATGATGAAGTGAAGGGTTCAGAAAGGTAAAAGAAGCGAAAGTCTCAGTGAGGAATAAATAATGAATACCTGCCGCCAAGAAGAAATAGATTACTTCAGTCAATATATGTCTATTGGGCATCTTTTGTATTTGAAGACACAAATATGAACCAAACAACAAATGGCCATCCCAAGGAAGTCATTCAGCAAGCCACATGTTGTAACTGACCAAAGTGTAGCAAATGCCCATAAACTAAAACACAGTACATGCTAAAAAAAACAAAAGCCAAGGTCAAAAACTGATTTAGTATGTTGCTGAGTGGGGCTGGGAAGGAGAAAGCTCAGTGAAGGAGTGCGCCAACATTGGAAGGCCAACCAAAATGCTCAAGCAGGAATGAAGTGGGCAAGAGCCATTTGGGAAGAACTATGATACAAAGAAGACATCGGAAAAATAGGGGGCAGAGGAGAGGTTAACCTAGGCGGTCAGGTAAAGAAAGTCCAGGTCGCCAGAACTTGCAGCCCATTTTCCTGACTTGGTTTTTAATCCCAAGAGCAGAGGGAGATCCCCAAAGGATCCCACACCGAAATGCATCTCACCTGACAACTAAAATTTCAGTGGGAGCTTGGAGTAGAAAAACCAGTTTGCAAGCTTCTGCCAGAGTCCAGGGCAGAGATGGCATCTTAACTAGAGTGCTGGGCAGACAGACAGCATCCCAGACATGCTGTGCCTGGCTAGAAGTCAATATGGAATTCATCTCTGTACCCATCTGTACGGCATGATCCCAGCAGCCAGTAAACACTCAGGAAGTGGCTGTTGAGCTAATGGAATTCAATTCCAGGGAGTTGGTAGCGCTCACTACCTTAATAAATTTCCTCTTCAGCAGCAAATCCACCCTAAGGAGAGATGTCCAGCAGAGCAATTTTAGGCTCGGTGCTTCTTTCTCAGAGGTGATGAAGGCAAAGGAAACTTCTTGGCCTGAGATGACCTCATTCACTGATAATGAGGGAATTGGCAGGACAAGAAGCAGAAGTCGTCGTGAAGAATGACAAATGGCACGGAAGATGGAGGTCAGTTGATAGAGCACTTACCTAAAGGGTGCAAACCCTAATTTCAATACTAAAAACCACACACACACACACACACACACACACACACACAAGAAATGTTGAGGCAGGCATGGTCTTGAGAAGCAGCAGCAGGTGGGTTGGGAGTTCAATAACAACCAGAGCTATAGAGTAAGACCATGTCTTAAAAAAAAAAAAAAAAAAGACCACCACCGAGAAGATCCTGTCTCAAATTCATTGTCCAGCTGCACTAATCTCCCATGGTATCGCAACAGAATGCTGTTAAACTCTCTGTAGGGCTGGGGATGTAATTCGGTGGTAGAGTGCTTGTCTAGCTCGTAAATGGCCCCAGATTTGACTTGCAGCACTAAAACAAATAAATAAGCCATCTGTCTCCACTTCGTCATCTGTAGGGTGGAATTATTAGCAGTTTGCCTATCTGAAAGCGCTGCAGTGAAGATTAAATGAGATTACATGTGTTAATCTTTTATCACAAGGTTTGACACGTAGAAAGCTCTCGATAAACATTATTATCTTTATCGTTCTTCGCTGGACTCTGAGCTTTGCAAAGCAAGGCTCTCCTCGTCAGAGGACAGCCCCCCTACTCCACCCCAACCCTGCCATGGGAGGTTCTCTGGGAATCTGTGCTGGCACTTCCGAGTTCTCATCCGTCTTCCAGAATTAGAGGGTTTTATTTCAAATGTTCAGTTTAGAGTCATCTTTGAAATCACAGGTAGTCTCACAATCTCTAGTATCCTGAAAGGGAACGTTCTTCCCACCCTGTAATTACTGACCTATCCATCGCCTTCCTCTTTTCCTGTTCCAAGCAAAAGGAATCTGTCTGCTTGCCTTCCCCCCCCCCCCCCCCACAATCCAGCCATTTCTAAGTTAATTGCATCTACTTGCATCACACACCTGCCTTTTTTTTTTAATTTGTCTATTAATTTTGCATTCTTGTAAGTAGATTGTATCTACTCCATTTGTTTCCCCTTCCTCTCCTCCTAATGAACTTTGTAGCTCTGGCATTGGCTGAGTGATCCTTCAATCCAAGCTTCTTCATCCAGTCTCCAAATTCTTTGCTGCTTAGGTGAATCCTTTTGGCATCTACCTTGCTCATTCACCTTTGTTAGGGAACCCGTCTCTGAAAACACCCCGTTCTTACAGAATACAGGAGGGAATTATTCCTCCAAACAGATTTTTTTTTAACTACCTTTCCTATGAGCTGGTTGTTGTTGTCTACTCCCTTTGAATATCTAGTAATACACTCTTCCAGCTAGAATCACACATTGTCTTTACTTCTGGCAGGTACAAGGAGAGGAAAAAAAAGAAAGCCCCACCTCCAGGCATTCTTCCAAAAGGAATCAAATAAAAACCCTCCCAGTCACATCCCTCTGGGCACTTCTCAGCATGGGCAGGCTTCCTTCTGGAAGATTAATTCTGCCTTTTCCACTTTCCACGCTCGGCTGGCATTCCTCACCTTCCGTATCTGAATCCTGTGTAGCTTGATTGTGTTTCTTAATTGTACTCTTAACACTGATTTCATCTACTTATTCTGGACCTTGTTTCATGGCTCGTTGAAAGCTATTCATCTCCTGATCTGCACCCCCTCCCACCCTGCCCCACCCACTTGGATTTCTTTAGACAATTCTTAAGCAAGATCCTTGGGATTTTGTTTGTTGGAAGCTTTTTTCCCCTTTTTTATGTGAGGCCTCTTGTTTTGCTTAGTTTTGTTTTGAATTCTTAGTTATTACCATGGGGGGATAGTGTTTCCAGCACTAGGGTTTGTTTGCCTGAATTGCTGCCTTCACTCCTAAGGGATCAACTCAAGCTTGTCTGCTTATCCACAAGGGATCCATCCAGCAGGGCGTGTGCAAGGGTCTGGGCGAATTACTGGGTTTAGAACCAACTACAGTTGTATGATCCGTATTAATGACATGGTCTCCGATTACAGCTTTTACCTGTTTTTAAAATATACGCCCTAAAGAGGAGTAGTGGTGGCATGTGCCTTGAATCCTAGCACTTGGGAGGCAGAGGCAGGTGGATCTATGAGTCCAAGGCCATCCTGACCCACAGAGTGAATTCCAGGAAAACAACAACAATAACAACAACAAAATACCCTCAAATATTTAAGATATATAGATACTACTCTCCTCCAAGTCAATTATCCTAGATTCTTTGAATCAAGAACTTTCAACTCCAGTTTTTCTTACCTTATTTTATGGAATTCTTGTATATCAACATTCCTCTGATTCACCTAACTCAGAACCAAGTATGATGTTCCCCAAGGGTTTGGTCATCTCAGATCAGAGTGCATGGATGGTCATTTTGGCCTGTGATAATATTATTTGCATTGCTTTTCATTATAGTGACTTTGGTGATTTGAATGAGATGATCCCACAAGTCTTGGGCATTTAAATATTTGATCCCCAGTTGGTGGCTTTGGGGGAGGCTTAGGAGATGTGGCCTTGCTGGAGAAAGTAAATCAATGAGGGTGGACTTGGAGTTTTCAAAAGAGCCATTTCAAGTTAGCTTTCTCCCTGCTTCCTATTTATGATTTGAAATGTGAGTTCTTGGCTGTTGCTCCAGCACCTGCTGCCCACTACCTCTGCTCTGCCATCCTGGTCTCTGGCCCACTAGAACTATCAGCCCAAATAAACTCTTCTTCTATAAGTTGTTTTGGTTATGATGTTTTACCACAGCAATTGAAAGGTAACTAATATTAACTCCCAAAAATGTTATGTCCTAGATATTAATATGAATTATTCCTAAATAAGATAGTCTCTACCCTAAAATTCCATATCCAAATTTTGAAATCTGTAGTTTCAAATTCACATGTAGATTTAGTAAGAGAATTTTGTGAGTCCTTGGTAATCTCTTCAACTTTCAGTTCTTTTATATTTTCAGCTCTGAAACTCAAGTCAGTTGTTTTGCTTCTAATCTGCTTTGGTCATGACTACAGAATGAATGTCTCCTCTTACATCATAGTAGACGATTGATAGCAACAATATGGACAGATAAGGCCAGGAATACAGCAGAGAGTGAAAAGGTTGATCAGTTAGTCAACTGACATTCTTGAGGCTCACCTTTATTCTTGACCACACTGGAGCATACAATATAGCTCACAATTTCCAAGGAATGTATACAAAGCTAACACATATGCACCCTAATTATAATGACAGCTAACATGTGATCTGGATTGGATTATAAGCTAAGCATTTTTCTAGAAGGGTTCCATGTTCTGTAGTCACCATAATAATGTTATGAAGTTGAAGGCTGTGGTATTGCAACTACTTTTATTACAAAAACACTGTGACATGGAGCAATGAAAAGTCTAATCAGACTGATGGTGTAGAAATCACAACTCAGCCATCAAGAACTCTAGGAACTAAATCTATAAGCTGTAATTGAGATTTTGTCAGATGACATGCAGAAGGACATGCTCTTTATGGCTTTCCTGATTAATCAATGTAATATTTCCCAAAGTAAGAAATGTGAGTAGCTTAATGTAGATTCTAAGCTACCTAGAGGAAACACTTTTCCATGAAGATAAACTCAGAGCTCTATCACCTCAGAATTCAGAGAGGTTTCATCTGTACATACTTATACAGAATGTGTATTCCCTGTCATTACAGCTAGTGGCAATGATTCAGGGACCAGATATCTCTAAACCTGTTAGCTACTCTAAGAAATTCAGCTCATTTGTTGTAGGAGGTTTTGGTTCTTATTGGCTAACTCTTACATCTTAATTTAACCTATCTCCATTAATCTATGCGTCACCATGAGGCCGTGGCCTACCAGCAAAGTTTTAGCATGTCTGTCTTGGTGGCAGCTCCATGGCTTCTCCTGACTCTGCCTTTCTTTCTCTCAGCATTCAGTTTAGTTTTCCCTGCCTATCTAAGTTCTTCCCTATCAACAGGCCAAGGCAGTTTCTTTATTCATCAATAGTATTCAGAGCATGTAGAGGGGAATCCCACATCACCTCCCCTTTTCTGTTTAAATAAAAAGGAAGATTTTAGCTTTAACATAGTAAAATTACATATAACAAAACAGTTATCATGCAAGAATTACAGTCACAATATTTATATCTACTTTATCTTTCATCATAACTAAGTAAAACTATAACTATCAAGTCTTCAACTCCATTAAAGACTTCAGAAAGATATAATATTACCTAAGTAAACAGGAAGTTCATTGTAAGCAACTTCCAAAATTCTAGAATTAACAGAAGTCTCTCACTACCTGGACAGTCGCCCAAAGTTCTTCTGAGTATGGATGATTTGGAGCATCCATCTTCAGCCTACAGACCCATAATATCCAGAAGACTTTTCCATGAAGCAGGAAATTTCAAAGACAGTTCTGCCTACATTGGCAGTTTGTCAGTCACTTTTTTCTGTATCCTGAAGAATGTCTAGCAAACTCTTTCATGAAACAGGTACCCCGAAGGATCATCTCACCTTTAGGCAAGTTCAGCAGTCATTTCTCTGAGTGTACTGCATGTCCAGTTTTTCCAGCATACCATGAAGCAGTCCAGGCAATAGCAGTTTCTTACCCAAATGGCTAACAAACTCCATAAAGAGACTCTTCAATGTTCATCATCCTCTTAAATTAATTGGTGCTTCCAGGAACAGATGTGACTCAGTGTTATGAAAAGTCCTAAGTTTTTAAACATTTTAAATGCCATATTATGTAGTCTTTGAAAGGTTTGAAGAATACCTATCTATCTGAAATACGTCTCTGTACATCTAGAAAATCTAACATGACTACAAGCTTGACTATTATAGATGACTTACACTTTTAAATGACCTGCACAAACATAGTACCTTAATCAAGAGCAGATATATACATACATGGTATAAAAAAAAATGACGTTAAATTTGTATCAATAAACCAAGATCCATACCAATGCAAATCTCTATAGCATATCCCCTTTTAAATGTAAACAAACATTTATAAACAATACTTGGAAATATGGGCATAGTTTTCTCCATACTGCTTTTTGCCTTTTATTGGGTAAAGTAATTTTTGGGTGTGTTCATGGTGACATTTCAGGTGGTCTTGGTCCATCAAACCACATTAGTCTGGAATGAATCCACAGGTTCTCATCCTCTATGGAAACAAAAGAAGAACCTCTTTTCCAAAGCAACATATCCTTAGATATGTTTATTATATGATTATACATATAATCATATAGTCTTCCTGTATATAAGCAGAACAAAAGAGGGCATCAGATTCCATTATAAATGTTTCTGAGCCTCCATGCGGTTGCTGGGAACCAAACTCAGGACATCTGCAAGAACAGTCAGTCTCGTAACCACTAGCCATCTCTTCAGTCCCAGTATACCTTTCTTAATCCTCAGTTCTTTCTAAACTGTGAACACTATGACCCTCAGCTGAAATAACACAAGCCCCACAGAGGGGAAAATGTTCTCTTCTCTCATTTTCATCAGAAAAACAGTGCTGCCTCTTTTTCCCAAGGGGGAAAAGGACCTTTCTTTATTGTTTTGAGACAATAGTGGAGATAGCTGACTCAAAATATGGTTCAATGAAAGATGTTTTCAAGGCCAATAGAATGTAAGATTATTTTGATGGTAGAATTTATTTCAACCCAAATATCTTTTTGCACAATTAACAAAAAAAAAAAAATTTTATGTAGCTGCCCAGATACAGTTCACATCAAATTGGGCAGCAGCGGCCAAGGAATCAGAGCTGATGACCAGGCACACAGATCCCCAAGGAGTCAAGAAGGCTAAGGGGTCACAGTAACTGGCAAAGAAAACAATAGGAACCAAAGAATGAAGGAAATATGAGGAGATAAGAGCTAAAGAAAAGGGATGAAGAGAGAGGAGAAAAAGATCCTTCTGGGCTGGGATAATTAGCCTGGGTCACAGGTATTTTTTAACAGTCAGCTTTCCAGCCTCAGCTCCCAGTGTTTTCCTCCCATGACCCTAGTGGACACCCATTCCTAATGTTGCCTCTAGCAGACCCTCATGACATCATAAGTGTTTGGGCTTTGTTAAAGACGATTGAGTACAGCTGTGCCTACAGTGCTAACGTTCTTATTTCTTATTTCCTCTGTTGTTTGAGAACACTCAATGGGTGAGGAGACTCAGCTTTCCATTGTCATTTCTTTGTTTTTTGAGACAACTCATCACTATGTTGCCCAGAATGGGCTCAACTCATGCCCTAGGGCTGTGATAATAGGTCTGTGACACCACATTCAGCCTTTATTTGGGCTTTTAGATCTCAATTGGCTTTAAGGCACTGTAGAAAATGACTAAGAGTGTCCAATTTTAAACTGACTTTAGAATGAGCTTGAACTGTGCTAGAGAGACACATTCTCAAAGTTTAATCAGGCTGCTCACCCAAAGTGCCTCAACATTTATTTCATGTAACTAAATATATCTTTAAAAAAAAAAAAAAGAATGCTTCTAGGAGCCACTGCGCTACAAACATAAATGAGCAAAATCCTTTGATCCAGACTGCAGAGCAAATAGTTAATTCAAGCAAACTTCTCATTGCTGCTTCCCCAAAATAAATTTCCGAAGACAATTTTCCAAGAAAATTCATACAACTGTATTTTGTAGTCTTCGGAGCAGGATCCTGTGTGAAGAATATGGAGCAGCCAGAGCAGCACATTGAGTGGGTTTGGCCATGTGAATGTTGGTCAGCGAGACAACGTGCAGATCACAGCTTTAGGAAAAGCCCCGGCAGAGTGCTGCTCCCATCCTGCTACTGAAACAGCAGAAGCGGTTTTTGTCTCTGGGTGTTTCGGGACAAGTGTGATCCAAAAGAAATAAAGATGGGGAATATTTTTCCTGGCTACTCCTCTGGCCGCTCTCACCATCCTGGCCTGGTAGAGGCAGAGTCAGTCTACCAGCTTTCTGAGCTGGAGAACATGGAAATAGCTCTTTCTCAGACTGTGCTCGCAATCTACAAATTCCAGCCACGCCAGATTTCAGACTCACTCCAAAACTGTTGCCAGGCACTGAAACCAGAAGAATTGCACTGCATGGACTTTTGAAGGAAATCAATGACAGACTTCCTTTATTTGCCCAGCAATCAATGACTGGAAATACTTTGTGTGAAACACAAGAAGACCCACAGTTCTTTTGTGAGTGTGTGCAGGTCCACCTTCTTTCTGAACCAAGGTAGAATATGAGGGAAAAGATAAAACTTCTCACAACACGCAGCAGTTTTGTCTCAAGTGTCCTCTGTGAAGGACCCTGAATGTTAAAGTGCAATAATGGGGGACCAGCAGCCAAAAGAATCCAGCGCCATTCTCGCTGACAGCCTTGTGGAGTTACTAAGGGAATCACAAGATAAATCTTCCAGCTTTCCTTCTGAGTGCAGGAGAGGATATTTCAAAGGAAATTGTGCTTGGGAACAGTTTTCTTAGCTTCAAAATCAAGTGAGTCATAGTACAACTTGGAGGATGGAGAGAACTCTTATCTGAGACCCCTACACAGAAAACTGAATTCTTAAGCCCACAAATCAGAAACAGAAATTGCTTAGAAATATAGTGTCTGTGAAAAAAATTAAATTACAGTATTAACCTGTATTCCTTAATTCACCAAGTTCCTATCAGTCACAGGTATCTGGACAATTTGGGCGACATCATAAAAATGATTGGCTATGGTGTGAGATTTCCATATGTAGGGCATGTGCAATAGTGAAATAATATTAGTAAGAAGAAATAGCCTTTGGTCTTGTACAGGAAATCCACCTCTCTCTAAACCCCAAGAAAAACAGAGCAAGAAACAAATGTCTGGAGGACCAAGTACTTACTGACCGCTCCATGTTTAAGTAACTTATACGCGGCAATTATATTAACCTAAATCCCCCTTTGTTTCTCAGTAGGAAAAGCTAATAGCCATCTGAAACTCAAAATGTTGAGAGCCTGCTTTTCCCACTCTTGCTGCCAACCCTGTTCTTCTTGGGTCTGCTGTCTGTGTAATGGCATCTTGATGTACAGAAGAAACTCAGAGACACACGCCTGCCTGATTTCTCCTAGTGCTGCCTCAGCACACCACTGAAACTGTACACTGTCCTTTTCATCGCCCCTCCTATGTCTAACTCTACCTCTGGCACAGTTCAGATCACTGACTCCTCTGCCTCTGTCACCACCCCAGCCGCTCCGCCCTCGATTCCCATTTCCTTCCTGAAGTCCCTTTCATAATGTGATCATTTGAAAAGGATTTGTACTCCTAGTAGATACAGGTCTAGAAACAAAAGCCAGATATTGACAATCTCATTTGCTTAATTATAATCCAAAAATAAAAAAAAGGAGTCCCCATCTGTAGTGTAAAGATAAGGAACTAAGTGATGCTTGGAATAGAAGCCAATATCTGAAGGTTCCTGAAATGGGAAGAACCTTCTAACTCATACTCTATTGCTTCCATTGTGCCGTTTCCTTCAGGGTCTTCTCAGCATTTCTCACCAGGGTCTGGCATTGGACCTCAATGTGGCCTAAGGGACAAAATGAGTGTTCAGTACACTGAAAGTATAGAGTGTAGCCTTGCCTAGCCTGCAGAGGGTGTTCAAGGCTAGCCTATGCAACTTAGTATAACCCTGTCTCCAAATAAAAGATAAAAGGGAAAGTTTGGGCATAGCTCAGTGACACAATGCTTATCTAGCATGTACAAGGCTTTGGGTTCCCATTGATACAGATTCTCAAATGCATGTGTACACGCACACACATACACACACACACACACACACACACACACACACACATACATTATGGCGAAAAACTGTTCATTAAAATGAACCACCGGATGAAAAAAAAGGTCCTCTCTCCCAGTAACCATCAGCTGTCTATAAATTCTCAGGGAGGGGTGTGGCCCCATGAGTCTCGTCCAACTTCAAGGTGGAACATCGATGGGCCAGATCTTGTGTAGGTCTCATGAGGTAACCACAGCTGCTGGGAGTTCAAAAGCACGGCAGCCATCTTACACCTGAAAGACAGTGTTCCTTAACACTCTACTCTTACTCTGGCTCTTATATTCTTTTTTTTTTTTTTTTTTTTTTTTTGGTTTTTCAAGACAGGGTTTCTCTGCAGCTTTAGAGCCTGTCCTGGAGCTAGCTCTTGTAGACCAGGCTGGTCTCGAACTCACAGAGATCCGCCTGCCTCTGCCTCCCGAGTGCTGGGATTAAAGGCGTGCGCCTCCACCGCCCGGCTGGCTCTTATATTCTTTCTGGCGATTATTCTGTGATATTTTCTCAATTTTGAAGGGGTGACGTAGACACCACAGAGCAGGGAACGGCCACTTATCCTCAGTACTTTGTCCGGTTATGTGTCTCTGCAGTAGCCATTGTCCACTGCCCAAAGAAGCTTCTTAGAGCAAAGCTGGCGGCAACACATTTCTATAAGCATAGCATGTCTAGAAGGCAATTGGATGGTACACACTATCCATTTGCAAAACAGTAGTATGTAGAAGGAGCGGCAGGCTGCATTCCCGCCGACTGGCTCACAGCCACCGGCTAGCTTTACCCAGAATAATTACATGGAAATTGTATTCATTTAAACACTGCCTGGCCCAATAGTTTCAGCCTCTTATTGGCTAATTCTCACATCTTGCTTTATCCCATATTTAGTAATCTGTGTAGCACCATGAGGTGGTGGCTTACCGGGAAAGATCTTAACCTGTGTCCGTCTCAGAGAGGAGAGGCATGGTGACTGTCTGCGGTGTCTGCCTGACTCTGCTTTCCTTCTCCCACAAATCTGTTCTGTCTACTCCGCCTACCTAATTTTCTGTCCTATTAAAGGGCCAAGGCAATTTCTTTATTAACCAATGAAATTAACACATAGACAGATGACCCTCCTCCATCAGTAGTAGCTTCTCTACTAGGGTCCATGACCTTCCCAGTCACAGGCCTATAGGACAAGACATGATTCCCCTCCTACAAAACAGGCTTCTCTAACCAGAAAGTAGTTGTTTACACCCATAATATTTGTGACGCTATTTCACAGATGTTCCCATCTTACGTGGAAAGTCAGTAGTGCAGCATACAGGGACTCATGAGAGTGGCACTACTAATGACATTCATCTACTATCTAAACTTTTAGGCATTATGAAAGACAGTCCAGAGGACATAGTTTCATTTTTTTCAGCCAATGGGAACAAAGCACAGAGCAATGTAACTATTGGCCCAATTCAATGAGTTCATGGTATCAAGCTATGAACCATCACATCATCTGCACATTAATATGTGTAAAGGATAGGGATGGGTCTTATAGGAAAGAGCAGGCATGCTTTCTTCTTAAAAACACAGAAGACTCAGTATTCAGTATCTGCCCCCACTCCACTCCCATTATGGGCATATGAATTTTAAATGACTGTAAACCTGTGTGTATCAATTAAATTCCTTGAGGGAGACAAAGAAAGCAATAGTTCCCTTTTTTTCTCCAAGTGATTTTTCTTTGCTTAAAAGTACTTTTACAAACACAACGAATGTAGGCACAACTTCTTTTCCCATGAAAAAAAGGAGAAAAGCTGCACTTGCTAGAGCTGAAGGTACGCTTGCCATTTCCACACTGACTGCTACCCATGGGGAAAATCAGCTCACTTCCAGGAGCATCGAAGGGACCCACGGGCCGCGTGCAATGGTGTCCTCTCCCTCTACAGCTCCAGAGCATTTCCATGCAAGCTGTTTGACAGAGTGTGCTTGATATTCCAAAAGAGGTGTTACCAGTGGCAATAGGTAACTGGGCAGATGACAGTGTTAAATTATGAGTAAGTAGGGACTCAAAGAAAGAAAGAAAGAACTCTGCAAAAGTGAGCACTTAATTAAGGGTATTCAAATCCCTTGATGCCTTAGCTAATTCACCTGCTCCCCTTTTTGACCTAAAATAAGTCATCTAATCCAAAACATGAGTTGTCATGTTGGTCCCCCTCCCCCCGAGGCCAATGAAGCCACAATGTGTCACTCAAGTCATTTAGTGCCATATATTGCCATTAGTCACCCTAATGTCATGCAAACTCATGGTTATGACATTTCAGGTTTCTGGGTAGGCAGTTTTAATGAGAAATAAATAATTTCCCCTGCTCAGCTAATACTTGCTGGTGCAGAGAAGTAATGCAAATGTCATTGCTCCCTCTCCATATGCTGGAACAGAGTAATGAACAACATCTGTCTTGAATCCATTCCTAGGGAAAAGGCTCAAGGTTTCTCTTCTCAAAGGCCTCTTTGATAGCCACACTGTCACGAAAGCCGGGGAATAAGCAGTTCTGAGAAAAAGACAAGTCCGCATAACCCCACATACATGCATACACTTACGTTCAAGAACATGAAAAAGTATGCAGAGGAGGAAACAGTGCACAAAAAATGTGTTTGCTGCCTCTCTTTGGCAAACAGTGGCCATGAAGGGCAAGGATAGATTCGTTCTGCTGCCTTCTAGCTTTAGCTTTGTCCACAGACACTTGGAACACCTGCAGGACACTCCCAAATAGACTTACAGTTCGGCTCTGGAAAGTGCCCGAAGACACAGCTCATCCAAGTTGCCTTTTGGGCTGTGTTCCCACCTGTGATGCCAGGACACAGGGTCAGAGTCCTTGCCGCCCCTTCCCCTCCCACCCCCCACCCCCGCCAGCAAGGCACACACCTGCAGGAGCTTGCTTTCCGCGGGGATGCAGGTTTTCCCACTCATCTGAAAGCTTCTTTTGATTTCTTGGCTTCTAGTTTCCCTGAGATGTCTGCATCTTTGTTTGTTTTACCCTTTTGGAAGGCCATTCCCTGATTTCTTCTAGATTGAAGAAGAGAAAAATAAACTCACAAGATAAAGTGACACAGCATGATCCCGTGGGGGACCTTCAATGTCTGCTGCTTCCTGTTTGGTTTTATATTTGGCCAACCTCTTGTACAAACTGGAAATAGACCCGCTTAAAGCAAACAAAAATAAGACTTTATTTTAAATACCAACAAAACTATTGTAATATCTAGAGCCTGTATCTAGAATATTTTAAGAAGCTTTATAATTCCATTATTTAAAAAATTATAATCCGGACTGGAGAGATGGCTCAGAGAGAGGCTGCTCTTCCAGAGGTCCTGAGTTCAATCCCCAGCACCCACATGTTGGCTCACAACCATCTGTAATTTGTTCTGGTTCCCTCTTCTGGTATGCAGACCAAACACTGTATAAATGATAAATAAATAATTTTTTTAAAAAAAATAATTATAACCCAACTGTGAAAGAGTGAAGGACCTGAATGGTTTTTTCTCCAAAAGAAGAAAATATAAATTATCAATAAATATAAAAAGATGTTTGATGTCCTTATCCAATAACTCAAAATCCAAACCACCATATGACACTAGTTCATACTTACTGGGTTGCTTAAAAATCAAAGGATTAAATAACAGCAAGAGAAGGTGAGGGTGTAGAGGAATCAGAGTCCTTAAAACAGTCTGTCAGTATGCAAATGATATATACTCCACTTGGGAAGTTGGTCTAACAGACTTTAGAAGGTTAGAATAGGCTTACATGAATCACTAGTGTCACCAAATACCTGACCAGAAGCAACTTGCAGGGAGCATTTGTTTCTGCTTGTGGTTGAAGGGAAAACAGCCTGTCATGGTGGGAAGTTATGGCAGCCTGACCATGAGGCTGCTGTTCACTTTGTGCCTGGTCCAGGATGCAGAAAGGGTGAATGCAAGTGTTCAGCTCGGTTTTGTTTTGTTGTTGTTGTTGTTTTGTTTTGTTTTGTTTTTTATTTCTCTTTGTGCAGTCTGGGACTCTGGTCCATTGGATGATGCTGCCAACTTTTACAGTGGGTCTTCCTTACTCATGCAAATCTTTCTATAAAGACCTTCATAGCCACACCCAAAGGCACGTTCCCATACTGATTCTAAATTCCAGTAAATTGACAATGTAGATCAACCAACATGACAAATTATCCATCAGTTCTACTCTAAGGAATCTACCTAGAAACATGTCTCTGAACAAACCCATAATAGTGGGATTATTCATAAAAGCCAAAAGGTGAAAACAACTCAGAAGTCTCAACAGATAAAATAAATAAACAAAATTTCATATATCCATAGAGTGGAAACTTATTTGTTTTTGAAAAGGAAGAACTCCTATATCTTATAATATGGATATACCTCGAAAATAGAATAATATATGAAAGACAGGCAGTCACTAAAGATCTTGATCACATATATGATTTCACTTGTATGAAGCATGAATAGACAAATCTATGGAGATGAATAGTAATTAGTGCTTGTTTAGGGCTAGAAGGAATGGTGGCAGTGGGAACAGATATGACTACAGTTGTTTAAACATCTGGGCAGTCGTCAACCCTCATGTCCTATAGGGAATGCTAGTTATTTTTATTTGGGAGAGGCATTTGACTGTCTTGATTGTGATGAAACCAATTTCCCCCATTTTTGTATTAATATTCCTAAAATACAAACTTCCTGAGGAACTGAGGCATAATATAAGCTTCAGGTAGAGCCTACAACTTTCTGAGGATAAGAGGAACTGCCGTAGTAAGGCAAAGTCCTAATCACGAATAAGAAAGACAGTCTTCTTCATCCGTTGTGATTTCTCTTCTGTTTTCCACCCCTGAAAACTGTATCCCAAAAGCAGCTGAGATGCAGGAAAACCAAGTGTTTTCATTCAAGAGAACCATTTTCCTTCTTCTGTTAACCAAAGCTATTGTGTTTAGAATAAAAACCAAAGAAATCTTTCATATACGAGCCTGCAGCAGGAAGGTAACTGGCACAGAAAGAACAGGCAAAAATGGCCAGCGTGCTGATTCGGTAAAAGACAGCGGTTTTTATAACTCTCAGACAGGGAGAACTGTCCTCTGGTGCTACAGGCCAGGGTTGGTACCTCCCAAATTCCCCATGTCATTGGTCTAGGATGCAAAAATCTAATGCACTGAACAATTTAGGGACTTGGCACACACACAGCCTTCTGACCGTGGGATCAGCCACATAGCAGAACACCTCCCCCCACACACAACCTTCTGACCCTGGCATCAGTCACATAGCAGAACACCTGTAACCTCCAGAGTCCCCAGTCAAGCAGGTGCCAACTGCCAGCTACCGGAGGGAGGAGCCTGGTGCCGCCTGCTTGCCAGTAATTCGGATGAACTCTGAGGAATCCCATATTGAAAACGGACTATTATAATCTAGCTCATACAGATTGATTTGGTGCACAGTATTGCAGGAGTCTTGCATAATAAAGAAGAGCTAAACATCCATGCCCTCGCTGTGGAGTTGTCTAATTTCAAATGCTACTTAGTTATTGAAGACAGGAAGAGATAACAAGAAACAAAAGAGAGGCCCATTTCATCCGCGTATCACCCTTCAGTACCAACACCACTCGGTGCCAGCCTTGGCCCACCTTCCTTCCGCCTTCTTCCTAAGGCCAAGGCAAACTGAAAGGCTAGAGCTACAAGGGCATTTGTGGCTGAGAAACACTCTTATAGTTTTTTTTTTTTTTTAGCATTCTTTAAATTCTTTTCATTCTTAAATCCTGCAGGTTCTGGCTGAAGACCAAAGGAAAGTGCTGCCCTTTTACTATATGGGGTGAGAAATAATAGATATTGCTAAACCAGAGAGGATTTCCGCGTCCCCTTCTTTAACCTAATTTCTCAGTGGAGAGGTCAGCTCCAGGATGCTAGGCTGTGAGGGGCGGCGGTGGGAATGACCCTAAAGTAGGAAAGCGCACTAAGCGCATCTGTGGCATAAAATGCGCTGGGATCTATTGGCAAGTTTGGCGAATTCACTCGAGGGGTTTCCCATGCTACCCACTGTGTGCTTTTAGAGAGACATAGACAGGCTGTCACCAGAGACACACCATGCGGACACCTTTGAGAAACCCCAGGCTTCCTGCTAACAGCATCAGACTGCCCACCTGTAAAAACTCAGAAAGACAACAAAGAACAATCTGAGCCAGCGGGGGTTCTGAACCCAGGAAGTGGAGGAATATAGTTCCGCTCCAGGTCGTCCATAACTGAGCCGAATTTAACGGCCGTGACAGTGAGCTGCTGTCGGAGGCGTCACTGGACCTTTAATCTGAAAAGGGACACAGAAAGCTCCCTGAGGGCTGAAGAAAAAGATCTTTCCTCTGGGGGAACCTCCTTTTCTTGTTTGTACAAAATCGGAAATGAAAGACATCGCTGTCACAGACTAGTGCTCCCAACTCTTTCCCTCAGAACTGGTTCATCTGGCAACACCTTTGAATGTGAACCTCAGCCATCAACGCCCTTGAGTTTACTGCGGTGGCTGCTGGGTGGGGTGGGGGGTGGGGGGAAGGAACACACATGTCATGGAATTACAGATGCCCGGACTTTGAGGACAGAGTACGGAGACGGAGAAGCTGACCTTCTTGGATCAGAGGTGGGAGATCCTAGAGCCTGGGAGAAAGAAAAAATAAATGACAAGCCCGAAAGAACAACAGCCTGTGAGATACTGGGCATCCCCGTCCTCCATCTGCAAGATAGAACCACCCTCAGGAAGCTCTGTTGAGAACTAAATGAGGCATTGCAAAGAAAGAGCTCAGGCCAGGACACAGCACTTAAGCAGATGCTAAATCATTATTATCATAACAATCCCATTACGCTCTGAAGACTATTTAAACAAAAATGCTTCCCTCCAGTTGTGCCTCCTCTAAATCCTTCCTTCTGGAGCACAGTCAAGGATTTTGTTGTTGTTGTCCTGGTTCGGGTTTTTGTTTTAAGAGTCTTCAAACACAAATCACTTTTCACCTCTCCAGAAGGCAGAAAGCCAGTGACTTCTCTCCCCTAGTAGAGGTCTCCTGTGCCCTTGTACGTCACCATCCTCTCAAGGCATTTGGCCTACAAGCCCTCCTTCAGAATTAAGCGTCAAAGGGGACCTGGCCCTGGGTGCTCAGACTCATTAAGATGAATGGCCTGTCTCTGGGTGGAAATAAGGCGAAGTATGCTGAATGAGTCGAGGGAGGACAAAGAGCGCGCAAGTCTAATTAGGACAGGGGAGGCTCATCCAGGATGAGTGGCAAGGGACAGGGCTTAGGGAGGACCAACAAGACCAGGGCTAGACAGCCACGGTCCGCACAGGAAGCTTGGCAATCATTTGTCTACAGAAGCACTCGACAGCACCTTCCAGAACTCCGTGACAGGGTCTTCTTCTTGCCCTCCACGTGCTCTGTGGGAGCTTCAAATCCTAACTCAGGAGGCTATCACTGACAGCTCTGGGCAACTCTGGGCTCAGTGCATTAAACTGTCAAGAGCCGCATTTAGAATCCAGTTTCTCACACTGAATTCAAGAAAATTCCAAGAGCGAAGTCCCATGCAATTCTATTGATTTGTGATTAAACATTTACATGGGGCCATTTGAGGGTCATTTTTTTTTAAGGAAGAAAAACTGTACGTGTATAGCTGCCATGAAGATGAAAACGCGTGGGGAAGAGATGTAAGAAGCGGCCCCCAAGAGCTTAGGTACTTTTGCACGTTTGATTGTCATAAAACACCAAAGGCAAGGTTGCTTTCTGTTGGACAGAAAGAAACTGGAGTTCAATCAGAGGCAAAGCCAAGCTTCAAAGCCAGGCCTCCAAATCCTCCCCATCCAGGGCTTTGCAACACAGCAATTTGCTTCCCTATTGTGTTACTGCAGGCCAGGCATTCTTACTGGTTCTAGCATTTTTATGGCCTTTTTCTCACTTATAAAGTGAGGAGATTAGAATAAATCACCTCAAAGTTACTTCCTGGCTCTGCAATTTATTAAAAGGAAGGGCCTTCCTACAAGGCCTAGCCCTGAGAATAGCAGAAGTCTTTCCACGTGTGGAAACACCCTGTCCCCTCCTCACTCAGAGGGAGACAAAGCTAGGATCCATGGGGGAGCTGGTCCCTGGGCTGAGAAACCAGGCAAGTGTGAATTCTAATCCTGGTGCTGACATTGACTTCCTCTTAATCCTCTGAGTCACTTTGTCTCTGCGTTTCCATCTCCGCACCAAGGTTAAGAGGACTCATCAATCTCCCAGGAGGGTGTTCAGGCTGCCCAGCGGCCGTAAGTAGCCAGGAGCTGCCTTTCTGGAGACCCGCGGAGCTTTCCCAAGGGCCTTAATGAGACACAAAACTCATGACTGCTTTAAGGCAGGTTTTTAAAAACATATTTAAAAAAAAAAAAAAAAAACATGCGTTAACCAAACTTGTTTGATTCTCTCGAGCATGAAGTTCAGTTTGAAAGACAGTAGCTCCCTAGTGTTGAAACAACAAAGGGAGAATGTGCAGCTTAGACCGAACATGTCAGGAAGCACATGACAATCGGGACTCAAGATTTGGAATTGAAGAAAACACACAAAATCATGCATACGTATTCTTCTAAGATGAATACAGTGCACTTCCCCTGATGCTATTTTTATCAACAGAATTATAGAATGGATTGGAGCAAACTTTTTATGGTCCAGAATTTTTTTTCACCCAGAAGAAAATTCTGATTAAAAAAAAAAAAAAAACATTAAATTACCCAGACTTCAAAACTGTTCAGACTTTAAGAAAAGAAATAAAAGAACAAATTAAACCCTGGTTCTTACACATGTCTGTAAAGTTAAGCACTCTGTCAGATACATGTCATGTTTCCACGCCTTTTGGTATATAGAAATGCTTAAATATACACACCCAGGTGAGCCTGTGGATTTCTTCTATGCTCTGGTGGGATATACTCCCAGGTTCTATAGCTTTAAGCATCACGATTTTTTCTGCTAGCCCACTATGAGGAGGACACCTCGGAAACTCAAGGAAAGAAGCCAGAGGAGGCTCCATATCCATCTTTCCAGCACTGTGCGTGCACAGGAAGCTTCTGTGGTCTCTTGGGGCTTCTGATGGTGATCAGAAAGATGACTGCTGTCCCTGTAACCCCGCTTGGCTCTCTGCATACATCCTTAGAACAATGGTCCCTGCTATCATCTTTAGGACAATGGTTCCTGCTATCATCTTTTAGGACTATTGTCCCTAACATGTCCCCACCCTTGAGAGAAGAGAGACTGACTTCTGTGTGGTTCTCTCTTGTAACTGTTCTTTCCCTTCGCGTTTTACTGAATTTCGGACAGCCTGTCTCCAGCTGTGAAAAATCAGGAGCTTCTCTTTCCCACTCTAGACTCCATTATGACATCACAGGAACCATATAAACTCCAAAGTGAAGCAAACAAAAGAATTTTTTATTTCCCCTTCATTCAATAAGGCTTCATTTTCTGTCACGCTACAACCCTTTGACCTGTGTCCTAATGGCACTGGTCACTCAAGGACAGAAGTAGGTTACGTCTGTGTGTGTTTATATTGGGGGGGGGGGGGAGAGTCTGTGCTCACTTCCTGTTGTCCACTGGCACAATGCAATTGCTATCCCGGAACGGTGAGATGCTGCCTTTCCCCTGGGATGTTAAGTGGAGGCTGTCTTCCTTGCCTGTCCCTTCAGCAACCACCCCTTTTTGCCTTTGCTGCAGCTGAGCTGACATTAGCCCCTCTTACCTTGAGAGGGTTGAAGAACTAAGCAATACTGATCATTTGGTGTGACGGCAACATTTCTAGGCATTTCTTAATATCTGCTAGCCTGAGCACTGCTTTAAAATGTGCTTTTGGGGTTCTTTTAAAATGTTCTAAGCAAATGCAAAGTGTAAATTAAATAACTGATATAGCAGGTAAAAGCAGACTCTGGACTAAGTTCAGGTTTAAATAAATAAAGTTATACAACTCCCATCATCCTTTCCTTTCTCTTTTATTATGTCTTCTCTGCCTACCTCACCTGCGACTGTCCTCCTTCCTCTTACAATCCTGCCTCAAGGAGAGAAACACTAACCAAGGATCTAGAATTTATGCTAACAAGCTGACTGGTTCCAGAAAGTGTCGAGGCATGTGAACAATTATTCACTCATGCATACATTCATTCATCCAATAACCCACCTGGCACTCATCTCTTCCCCTCTCAGAGTAAAGTCATCTGGCATGTCCGCAGTGTAGACTGGAGCAATGGACGGATGAAAACGGGACTGGGAAGAGGCATGGCACCCATCAACCATCCCAGGCAGGAGCACGTTCACACTCGATCTCCTATCCCCCTTGGGTCTTTCTGGACAACCTTGGACACGTGAGCAGGCACTGCGCACCTAGCATAGCTCTGCTCTCAAGATCCCCTCCCCCACTGTCTTCCACCGATTCTTTGAGGATACCACAGAAAGGATATTTAACTTGGTGCATTTCCAAAAGCATTGATTTGCTCTCTTCACTGGATCTTTTTCCTCTTCATGACTGTATGTGCCTCGCAGAGGGCACAGAATTAACCACTTGCTCTCTTCTGGACTGTGTGGACAGACGATACGGGAGCATTCCTTTCTTCTTTTCCTTTTTTTTTTTTTTAAGATCAGAACTCCAACTTCTGCATATTCCTCTGCTGCTCAATCTCTTGTTCCATCTCCCCCCATACGGTGTGACAGATCACTCTAGCAGACCATTATGAATGGTCCCCATGTGGGAAGACTGCCCTACCAAGGCAGATTAATGATCACCCTGGAGTAGTTCCATGTTCCATTTCCAGGAGCCAAACCCGGATGTTACTAAAAAAGTTATTTAAAAAAAAAAAGAAATGCAGGCACTTAATCGTGCAATGTTATACTTCCTGATACCAGCTGTTCATCAAATTATGAGATGAAATAAGAGGATTTATAATCCTTGAAATTTCATCTGAGCCCATGTTGTCACAAAGGTACTTTCTACCATATGGTCCATCCTTTCTGCGAGATTCCAAGAAGCCCACGAGAGCATCGAGTCCCGAGGGTTAATTTCATTTTGTCTGTTTATTTCCCGTGATAACAAGAGATAAGCTGCAATAGGATATTCCCAACCCACTAATTTTTCCCCTTCAAATATAAGTGGTTCTTTCCCTAAAACACATGATTCTCTCTTCCTACATGGCTTAGGATTTCTTTAATTTTCCTTCTCATAGCTGCATCTTGTTTTTTTATCCTATCATAATTTCCTTGGCTAGAATTGACACTTTATATGCATTTCTACAATTTAATTGTGAATTATTATTGTAGTGTTATTTCTACTTCTAACTCAAGGCCCTTAGTCAAAACACAAGTAAATGGAACATACTTGTTTATACATGACTTTGCCCCAGTGTCAACAGGAAAAGCAAGTTACTACATACCTTTCCTCAAAGAGTATTCTGTAACTGTGCATCTCACAAAGCAGCTAAAACTGTCTCACCCACAATGCAAGTGATAGGTTTCAGATCTGTGAGGACTGGAAACAGCAGTGAGATTTCCTATGCAGACAGCGATTGTGGATTTCTGCAAAAGAAAAATTGACAAGGAAGACAGCATTCCACCTGGAGAACTGATTTCAACTTGAGAAGATTTCATCGTGTAAGTTGCTAGAAGACAGAGCTGTTCCCAAGGCAGGTGTTTTTAGTCAACAAGAAAGTTTGAAGGACTCTGAGAGGATTGGAAATCCAAAGTTATGGGTAACTGGAATAATTCACAAGACTGGAAGTGGAAGGGAAATCACAATCCAAGTTAGCATTCAAAAACTAAATGTATCATAAAAGGGACTCTGTTTAGTCCAGAACAAAAAGGAAAGAACAGATGGGGGAAAGTTTATTTCTTAAGAAAGACTCCAGCCAGGATCCAGGATCCAGAGTTAGAAGCAAAATTACTGTGGCCTAGTGATTGAAGTCTTAGAGCAAAATGTAAGCAGAGACTGCTCATTCATTTCCCAGCCTCCCAGACCTGAATAATCACACAGAAACTATATGAATCTCTCCATATATGCAAACAAAGTTGAGAAATGAGGCTTTGATGTGGGATTCCTCTCTGTATTCTATGAATATGTTTTATTACCATTAGTTAATAAAGAAGCTGCTTTGGCATATGGCAGGGCAGAATATATCGAGGCTGGAAGAAATATAGAGAGATAGTAGGCAGAGTCAAAGAGATGCTATGTAGCTGCTGAAGGAGAAAGACGCCGGAACCTTACCCCTAGGCCACAGCCTCTTGGTGATACATAGATTAATAGAAATGGGTTGATTTAAGATGTAAGAGCTAGCAAGGAATACGCTTGAGCCACTGGCCAAACAATGTAGTAATTAATATAGGATCCAGAGTTAAAAGCAAAATTCTGATTTCCCATCTGGCTTTATTCTGCCCTTCTTTATTAACCAATGGTAGTAAAACATATCCATAGCACACGGAGTAGACTCCCACATGAACAAAGGATGATATAGCACAGTTAAAAGCATATACTAAGCCAAACTAACTGAATCTGAATCCTCATTTGCCATTGACTAAAAGGGCAATTTGAACTATTCACTTAACTTCTCCATGTCTGTTAAAATGGGAATAATTGCATTTACTTCAAAATGTTTGATAACTAAAGAAAATAAATATGTGTCTATTTATATTTTTTCTTTAAAACAGTTCCTGATCCATTGTGGGCCTGGAAAGATGACTCAGTGGTTAAGGGCACTGGCTGCTTTTCCAGAGGACCCAGGTTCAATTCCTAGCACCCACACAGAACTCACAACCATCCACAACTCCAGCTACAAAGGATCCAATGCATTCTTTTGCTCTCTGAGGGCACCAGGAACACACATGATGCATTGACATACATGCAGATAATACATTCCCACACATAAAATAAAACAATCTTTTAAAATAAAAAAAAAGGAATGTGTTGTGGTGGTGGCTGCTCTTAGGTAGAGCCGAGAGGTGAGAAGGCACACTTGCTGTTTTAACATCTGCAAAGCCAACAAGTTTGAGGATAGTGCCAGAGGTGTGGCTAACTTTGACTGTTTGGGGGAAATAGACAAAGGGAAAAGTTTGCTAAAGAGGGAGGGGATAACAGTATGCTATAAATTTACCTCAGCAAAGGTCAAAAGTTCTCTAGGCTGAGTCCATCTAGACTCTCTACCCTGAATTCTTAGTACTTCAACTCTCCAATATGGGCTTATATACATCCCAGAAAGCCTGCATTCAAGAATACAAGTCTGGCCAGGCAGTGATGGAGCACACCTTTAATCCCAGCACTCGGGAAGCAGAGGCAGGCGGATCTCTGGGAGTTCAAGCCCAGCCTGGTCTACAGAGTGAGTTCCAGGACAGCTAGGGCTGTTACACAGAGAAACCTTGTCTTAAAAAAAGAAAAAGGAAAAAGAAAAGAAAGGAAAAAATGAACAAAAGAAAAAGGAACAAAATAACACAAATCTTTTTCAAGTTTCTTTTTTTTCAGTTATTACTATTTTCTGTATTTGTGTAAGTGCCTGCATGTATGCATTCATACCACATACATGTCTGCTACACTAAGAGCCTAGAAACAAGTGTTGGATTCCATGAAAGTAGAGTTACAGATAGTAGAGCACAGCCTGGTAACTGAGCCTGGGTCCTCTGAAAGATGAGCAGCGTTCTTATTGGCTGCACCACTGCACAGTGGCTGGACTAGTTTACACTCCCACCAACAGTAGATAGCCGTCCTTTTGTCCACATCCATGTCAGATATATTCTTTCATTTTTAAACAATATTTATTTTTATTTTGTGTGTATGGTTGTTCTGTCTGTGTGTATGTCTGTGCATCTTGTACATGCAGTGTTCATTGGAGGATGGATGAGTTACCCGGAACTGGAGTTACAGATGGTTGTGTGCTGCTGTGTGGGTGCTGAGAACAAAACTTGGGCCCTCTGCAAGAGCAGCCAGTACTCTTAACCACTAAGCCATTTCTCCAACCTATTATTTGTTTTCATAAGGAATGAGGGGAATAGAATCTGAATAAAGTTTTAGTTTAATAGCCAGTAAGGATGACATGCTTACACCACTCCTGGTTATTTAGCCAAAAGGTTCTAAGCCAACATATCATAGAGATATTTGCACATACGTGTTTAATTCAACACTATTCGTAATAACTAAGTTATGGAACCAATTTAGGTGTCCAACAGCAGAGGAATGGATAAAAAAATATAGTATATATGTATAATGGATTTTTTTAGACATAAAATATGAAATTATGTTGTTTTCATAAAAGCAGTCATAGCTATATATAATCTTATTAAACAAATTTTGCCATTCTCAGAAAGACAAATATCATGTTCCTTCTCATTTGTGGTTCTTAACATTTATATAGACACATAAAATGGTGTATGTATGTATGTATGACCTGAAGTGGAAGAGAAACAGTCTGGGAGAACAAGGGGAATAATTGCGGGTGTGAGGGTCAAGAAAGGGAGAGTGAACAGCACAGAGGACAAGGTATTTAAATGTCAAAGTAAAATGGTTTTTATACATGACAGTATCATGAATATACATAATTTAAAAGGTGTTTTACATATCTGTGTGTGTTTACACACACACACATACACACACACACACACACACACAACACAAACACACGCACACATTGTTCAGAAGCCAGATTAGGTACCAAATCTCTACAATCCCTGTAAGAAGAGAAGAAGATTTTGTAAGGCAGAGATTGGTAGGAAAATGACCAGTATAATGGGAACAGCTTGAACAAAAGCAGAGAAAAGGGAAATGTGAGAGCAAATTCAGACCTGTGGACAAAACCAAGGACATCTAAACCCTGAGAAGTGTTTGGGCAGATCTGACCAGTGCCAAGGAGAGAGTGGTGTGGCAGGTAACAGTGTCCACGGTGTCTCAAAACATCTGGGAGTCCAAAGATCTGCTTCTCCCAACTTCTCCTTTCCTTAAAGTTTCCGTATTTTTAAAGTGCATAGAATTTCTCCTGTGACAGGTGCCACAAGGATCGAAGTTGAATCCCAGCAGCCTTAGGAGGAGGAAATCAGAACGGGAGACCTCTCCTGAAGGTCCTTGCTCTGCTTTTCCGCCATCAATGTTCATCTGTAGGCTTTCCGATCCTACGGTAAATGAAGGACAGCTGGGACCCTCACAGAGCATCGCACGTATTCTGCACATTGCTGAACTCCGATGAACTTGGTTAAGATTCACTACCGCTGGCCTGGCAATCATTTTACTTTTTCCAGGTGAGTAAACAGGTGAAGAAAATGTGATAAAGAGTGATTGATTTCCTATACTCCCAAGAAATTAATTGCATATGAGAGTTAAAAATATGGAAGTACAATATATAATGGTAATCGGGGGGCATATTATCTTGTCTAATTTTAATCAACCCTTGACATATATAAATAGAGATTTAACTAGCTGACTGATTAGTTCTTTTTCAGTTTGTATGTTTTCAAGGGATTTGTGATTTAAAAAAAACGTCTTTCTCTCTTTCTCTTACGAATCCCTGGCAAGTTGACATACATATGGTGAACATATGGCCTGCCCCTAATTGATTTAATTCAAAGAGGACCCAGGGGAAAGCTCTGAGCACTATCTGTTTGAGAGCTTTGGGGAATGTTTATTTCAGACTGGAGGGTGTAAGTGTGATACCATCAGAGTGGTACAACCGGAACAGACCAGGCATTACCCACACATGGCAGGAAGCAGCGACGGTATAAATCACTAGGAGAAGTGTGATCCAACTCTCTGAACTGGCACAGGAGTTTAAAAAGTGATGATGCCTATTTCAGGAAAAAAAATACATATATTTCGAACACTGAATTTCCCCCTACTTGCAAAAACATCACTCCCCAGGAGAAAGAACACTACCTAACAAAATGGCATCCCAAACACACACACACACACGCACGCACGCATGCACGCACGCATGCACGCACGCACAGAAACACACGTGCCTATGCAGACACAGAAATCAATTTGTTCACAGGTTAGAACAGTTCTGCATTTGTCTAATGCAGCTTCCACCTGATGGAGATGATCCCGTGGCTACACTCCGGTGGAGGAGATGGCTCGATGGTTCGCATTCCTTCCCACAGACTGCGATAAACAAAGCCATGTGTGTATTGTCTGTTTGCTAAACGGCTCCTAGATGGTATCAATCCAGATGCAACTAAACCAAAACCAAACCTAGTGGACCCTCTTTACGGTCCTTCCTGGTTTGGCTCCAACAATAAAGTCAAATACCTGTCATTGGCTGATGATGAGCTTATTCATCTAAAATTTATTGAAATATTTAAGAAGGGATGGCAAGAGTAAATTATGAATGCATGGCACCTGGCCAGGGTCTTTCTGTTTTTTCACTTCTTTATTTTGTGGGTTGGGGAAGAGAGAATGCACACCACAGTATGCATGCCAAAGTCAAAGGACAACTTAGAGGAGTGGGTTCTCTCCTTCTATAATGCGGGTTCCAGGAATTGAACTAGCGTCATTAGACTTGGCAGTATTACTGAGCCATATTACTGGTCCCGTTTTTAGTGTTTTTATGTCAGTAATTGTAGTGAGAATTCTAATTGTTCTTAATAATAAAAACCCAGAGTTAGATATAGGGGTAAATGCTGAAGATCAGAGAAGTAAAGGAGCCAGCTAGTAGAGAGAATTCTTACCTCTGTCGAATCAAATCCTCAAACCATATGGGGCAAGATCCTGTCCCCATGAATTCTCAGACTGAATGCCTTGAGATCCTGTCACCAACCGCTTTATATTCCTGTCTCCACCTCCCTACTGCGTGATTAAAGGCATGAGCTTCCACCACCTGGCTCTGTTTCTCTTTTAATTCAATCTTGTGTAGCCCACTGGTGGCCTTGATCTCCTGATCTATCTATCTATCCTCCCAAGTGCTTGGATTAAAGGTGTGTGACACCACTGCCTGGCCTCTATGATTAACTAGCAGCGAGCTCCAACCTCTGATCTTCAGGCAAACTTTATTTGTCAGAACACAAACAAAATATCACCACAAGTCATGCCCTACCAAGTTTATTTTCCCATAATATATTTTCCCACATCTCACAAAAATAAAGATTGTGCCAGATATACCAGTATTTCTGAGTCATGCATAAGAAATCCATAATTGATAGAGTCATTTATATTTTAATATGCATTTATATATTTATTCAACATATATTCATAAGATAGTATATGTATGAATATATTATATATGCACATGTACATATGCTTATATATTACAAATACAAAATATATTTTATATGTGATATGACACAAAGATATGTTAGATATAAATTTAAACATTTATGTGTTTATATGTTAGAATACATTTTATTTATAACAATGTGCTATATATCATATATTTTTAAAATATATAGTATCTTGATATATGTTATATATATTTTTACACATATATAGTTATATATGTGTGCCTTTTAGTTCTTATTTCTTTTGTCTTTATCTTAACATCTTAAATGTTGGGTGATGGACATAAATGTCATGAGGTGGCTCATTTCATAGCGGTAGCAATAGTAGTAATATAGTTTCTGATTACTGTTATTTTGATGGTCTGTTATTACCTGGTATCCTGAAGAATGCAGGATAGGACTGAGCAATACAGGGAATCCACACAGCGGTGCTACTGGTGCCACTTACCATAATCCTCCTGCTAAGGAAGGAAGATCCAGGTCAATATTTGCACGGTTGACAATTGACATTCTCCTTTTTCCATAAATACTCTTGCTAAAACCCATATGTCACCTACACAAATTGCAGACGTTGAAGCAAGATTTGTGACCCTGGGAACATTTTTGCCATTTCTGAATGACCTATGCATCTAATAATGTGCCCTATAGCTACAAGCAATTGCGCTTCTGGAATTTTCTGTAAGCAGCATAAAGCATATACCATTTAGCTGACTTATATGTCACTCCAGGTATCATACTACTTCAGCTGGCGTTGCAAACAGCCTCCAGATTCGCATGCGCACATAAGAGTTTCAGTCTTATCACTAGAAATTTTGCTTGCTTGTTTAAAGGTTTGGAAATAAAATCCAAGCTTTAATCAAGGCCAGTGTTTTACCACTGACCCCAGCTCTACTTTCGGGTTTAAGAACTAGTTTGGTATACATAAGCCTACTTCTAAACCAGACTAGTGTGACTGGCTTTGATAAAGCTACGTTGATGCAGAGGAGGTGTGGTAGATTGAATGTAATTGGCCACTGTAAATTCATGGGGAGTGGCACTATTAGGAGATGTGGCTTTTTTTGTAGTGGGTATGGCTGTGTTGGAGGAAGTGTGTCCTTGTTGAAGTGGGCTTTGAGGTCTTCTATGCTCAAGCTATGCCCAATGACAGAGTTCACTTCCTGTTTCCTGAGGGTCAATATATAGAACTCTCAGACCCTTCTTCAGCACCATGTCTGCCTTCATGCCGTCATGTTCCATCATGATGATAACTGACTAAACCTCTGAAACTGTGAGCCACCCCAAGTAGATGTTTTCCTTTGTAAGAGTTGCCATGATCTTGGTGTTTCTTCATAGCAATAGAAAGCCTAAGGCAGAGCTGAATCATATCTCAAGGAAACTGGATTGGGTCTGGTCATGACCTGAAAGTTTAGGCTGCAAGGCCTAGCCTAGAATTTGGGGCTGAGTTTCTAGATATCTGCTTAGTACTTTTCATTTCTTCTTCCCTTCCCTCCTCTCTCTTCTTTCCTCCTTTCTGTTATGGGAACAGATGATAGGCCTGCCCAGACCCAGACTAGGCCATGGCCTATGCCCACCCAGGGTCCAGGTTCACCCCAGTAGATCTCAAATTCTCCTCTGGACTCAAGTTTCAGGCAAAGACGTGAAGATACAGAATCCAGGCCAGCCTCCATGAACTTAGTTAGTTTCAAGTCCAGCTCTAATAGGTACAGTCTGCCCCAATACCTGACCAGTACTCGCATACTTAGCCCACCTGAGCCCCATGTAGGTTCTGAGAAATCAATGTGGCAAAGTTTCCTCAGATATTGTCTTCAGACTTACCATTACAGATCTAATCAATAGGTCTATTCTGGTAGATTCAGTCTCGATGCCCAAACCACTAGTCCCACATATAAGGTCTCTAACTTGCTAAACAACACCATGCAAGCCTGTATGGAGACTCCATCAGTAACTTCACTCCAGATCATGACAGATGGCCTGCCCATAAAATCTGAATGCACAGACTGGCAAAGAAACCTGTCTGTGGAATAATTCTATAAGGACTAGGATAAGTCTTGCTTCTTCAAATGTGCAGACATCAACTTCAGACAGTAAGAAATGTGAAAAACCAAGGAGATATAATGCCACTAATAAGGCAGACCCCAAAAATATAATAATATGAATTTCCCAAATAACTCAAAATAATTGGAAAGTCAACAACTTTGAGAAAATATAAGGAAACCATTTAATAAAGTCAAAGAAACAATAACTGACAGAACAAGATTTTTAAGCTGTATTTTACACACACACACCCCCCACCACAAACAGCAAATGTCAAGCTGCCCTATAAAATGAATGAAAGGAAAAGCTCTAACAGAAAAGAACACCAGGGTTCATCAAGCATATACCAGTCACTTTCTGTTGCTGTGATACCATGAGCAACTTATAGCAGGAAGTTTATTTGCATATGGCTCTCCAGGGAGCCTGCATAACAGCAGGGTAGGCACCCTAGCAGATGGCCAGAGCAGGAAGCTGGCTCATCACATCTCAACCACACACAGGAAGCAGAAAAAGTGAGTAGGAAGCAGGGCAAGGCTACAAACCCTCAAAGCTTGCCTCAGTGACACACTTCCCCCAGCAAGATTCTACCGCTTAAAGGTTCCACAATCTCTGCAGACGATGTCTGTGTATAGGCATGTCCTTCTAAGCTGACCAGCATGGGGCGTTAGTACTTCCTCCCTTATCCCTGTTAACAGATAAGGAGTAGGAGGTGCAGGGATAAATCACTTGTTCTAGCTGTGTCTTGCCCAGGATGTTGTAGACCTGGAACTAGAGCCTCCCGTCATCTGTTTCCAGAGTCTGGTTATCTTTCTGCCTATTGGACATGAAACTGACCCTGTTCCACTAGGATGGGAAAGCTAAAGTCAAGGGGGAAGAGTGGCCCTCAGGACCATGTTTCTCTTATTGCTGGATTGTCAGGAACATCGGCTTCCAGCACTGGCTGGTGCAGCCTTCTTTTCCCCTGGCCCATAGATGCCAGAGAGGGCGAAAGCAGGGCAGGAAAGCTCACTGCACCCTACAACACTTTCCTGACCCTCCCCAGTAAGTGAAGACAGAGGAATTTTAAACATAGCAAATGCTTTCTAACTAATTAACCATTTTAGACAGAACCATAGACAAGGTAGCAACGTGGATAATTTAGGAAAGGTTTTTCTTTAATAACTGAGAAGCAAATGCTCTGAATTATTGAAAAGAATTAAGGTAATGACATACTAAGATGTAATAATCACCAATTGTCTATTGAAGGTGACAGGAAAATAATTCACCACCCTGCACACAGCTACCGAATGTCACTTGGAACTCACTGAATTCATGTCGCTTTTTTAAAATTAGTATTCTTTCTTCCCATGCTGGGGGTTACTTTTTTTTTTCTTTTAATCATGGCTTTCAAGGGGTCTTTTTTTTCTTAACGATGGAAACTTAACATTTTTGAACACAAAAATGACACAGTTCCTCTGGGATGGGAACTGACCACTGGGGTGGCCTGGCCACTTAGAACACTTTGAAAATGGACATGTACGATTTGGAAAATTGATACCCCAAGTATTAGGAGATAGTCCATAATCTGAGATCCTCTGATGAGGATACAAACACACTTAGAAGTAGATTCAGAAAATGTAGTACTGAAAAGTCCACAACTCAGGAAGAAATCAATGTTATTTGAATTTGTATTTAAAATCACTCTAACCAATAATAATGTACACAGACTCATGCTGAATTATTCAAACTATGTTTATGTGACTGGAACAAAATTTCTATTCTTACACATTCTACTTAAACCATGACAACTTGAAGCCTAAACGAAAAGCTATTAATCTCACACATTTATAAGACAATTTCACAGGTTTCCTTGTTTTTGAAAAATAATGTGGTAGCATGAAAAATGATGAGAATCCAGGCATATAGGTTTTTCCTTGTCCACGTGATGTCCATGAGAGTAGATGTGTGCATCAAGCCTGATGCCTCTCATGAGCGTTCTTCCATGCATAAACAAGAGCTTACATTGTTTGGAGAACAAGAGGATTTTGAAACATGGGACTATGCCTAAGAACATTGTAAGTCAAAGCAAGAATTCATCCTGAGTCGTCCAAAAGGCCAGAGAGTCTGATACACGTCGATGGCAACACTTCCAGCTCATGCTTGAGTAAATAGACTTGGCGATTCAGATCCACAGGCACGCACGGCTACCCCAGACCGACGTGGGCACAGGCGGCTCTTTATGTCTACCCGGACTTGGCTTTTGCAGCTGCCGTTTTCTCAGTGTTGTCTCCGGGGCAGTTTCCTGTTGCCATAGCTGATGGCCTGCCCACGCCTGCCTGAGCCTTTCAAGTGTCAACACTCCCAGGCCGGCTGCAGTGGTCAAATGCTTGTTAATGAGATCTAGCAGCTGGGTAGGGGTGAACCACTGAGACGGATAAAGGAATGCCGCTGGTGCAGGAAGCGATGCCTTTTGAGTCTTTTCAGCAGGGTGAAAGCTTTCAAATCAAAGGGGGTATGTTGTATTCATTAATAAACCCGAGTTCCCATGCAGTCACATTAAAGCCAGCAGTTTAACTTTGCATCAGACAGGTGAATTCCCCCCCCCCACTCACCCCCACCCCAGATTTTACCCTGGAAGACAATGAGCAAGAAAACAAGTCTTTAGCTTGGGACAAAGCAGCACTTCCTCATCTGTGGGGTTGACCGGACGGCTGAACCAAGCAAGGGGTGACTGCTTTCTTTTTCAATTTATCCCTTTGTCCGTTTATTTGTGTGTGTGTGTGTGCGCGTGTGTGTGTGTGTGTGTGTGTGTGTGTGTGTGCGCGCGCGCGCGCACGCTCGTGTGCATATTGCAAAGCTCATAGCAACCAATCCTGCTCTCCTCTCTTCAGTCTCAGTCTGAGCACACACTCACACACTCACACACACACATATTTTTTTTAAACCTGACTATCAAAAAACAGCATTAACAACATAACAACTACTTGTTGGGTACAGAGCCATATGGCCACTGGCTCAGATGAAGCATAGCTGTGCACCCCCCCACTCTCCTACCCCCATCCCAAACTTCTCCAGGAAGCTGTGGGAGCTGACAATATCATGAGATGGTGCTAACAGCTGGGAGAAGTCAGGAGAAGAAGCGAAAAGAAACATCTAAAGCATCCAACTGACAAGGAATCCTGAAGTGTCATTACCTTTAAATTCATTTGCTAGAAAATCGGGCCCAGAGGGAATCATACTAGGTCAATAAATAGTATCAGAGATAAATTATCTATTTTGGGGTTGGTGGAGGAAATCTGGTAAGAATGACATGATTTTAGAAGCAGAGATAAATAGTTTAGACCAAATACATACAGACATCCTTACATTTCACTGTTCCCATTTTTTATTAACAATCTTATAATTGAACTAATAAATGATCAGACTGATCCAATCCCTGTAAATCAAGGACAATACCTATATATTATCCTAATGACATTCAAAACTCCAAGCAATTAAAAAATTAAGAGGAGAGGTATTTTTCGAAGCGCTTCGGTTCTCAAAATATTCATAAATTATTTTAAACATCAATTCAATATAATGTGTCAGACATCAAAATTATATATATATATATATATATATTTTTTTTTTTTCAGGCTCCCAGGGAAGGGGAGATGGCTCCGTGGGTAATGTGCTCATACATGAGAAGCTGAGTTTGGTCCTTAGAGCCCTCTTAAAAGGTGGGTGTAATGGCCCATGTTTTGTAATCCCCAGCTCCGGGGAGGCAGAGGAAACTCATTCCTGGAACTCACCAGCCTGCTAGTTTAGCCTACATATGAAGTTTTCAGGTCACTGGGAGACCTTGTCTCAAACAAAAACTGAGGAGCATCTTGAGGAGCATCTCCCAAGGCTGGCTACTGATCTCTGCAAGCACAAGCATGCATATCTGCACCCCTCCACATGCAAGCACATACACATGAACACACATGCACGAAAACCACACACTGTTGTACCAGCATTGATAAAGCTCTGCAGCCTTCTCTACTGATGAAGTCCTCAGCTAGGCTTTGGTGGCTCACGCCTTTAATCCCAGCACTCCAGGTGGACCTCTGGGAGTTCAAGGTTAGCCTGGTCTACAGAGACAGTTCCAGGACAGTCTAGCCTACATAGAGACACCCTGTCTTGAAAAAAACGGGAGGGGGGGAAGCCCCTCATTTGTGGAGAGTTTGGTTCAACTCTCCACTTCTCCAAGGCTTCAACCTATGGTAAAATTTTACAAGCAGAGGCACATTTTCTGTCCTCTTTGTTTTGGCATGTTGCCACTCAGGCTAGGCTGACTCTGTTCTTATCACCATGACCTACTGGTAAAGTCTGACAAAAAGAAGGGGCACCCTGTAATTTCTTGGACTCAGTGCTGCGCAGACATGTAAATGTGAGTGCGTATTGGGGGAAGGGGTGCAAAAATTAATAAATAATCAGAAAAATTCTAAAGATAAAAAGAGCTGGTGAGCTTCCATGAAGCCCTTATTTCTTTTAAATTTAACAAAGATGTCTCTGTGAGGTATGTTATGTTTACATTCCAGACCTTAAGCAGTTCCCTGGGGTTAAGTGTCCTTAAAGCTCCCAAGGATGGGATTAGAACACGGAATCAGAGGGGAAGGAGTCTAGTCTGGAAAAGTCCTTGATTAGAATCTATAGCGTCTCTCCCCTCTTCACTCCTCCTTCCGAACCCACTCTTTCTTCTCTTGTCTCTTTGGGCTATACCTGGTCTTGATAACATCCAATCAAACCCTCTCTATGCGTCTTGGCCAGCACCAGTCACTACCTCCTATCAGGGTGGTTTTGCTGCCTTTGAATTCGCTGGAGCTGAGTAGTTCCCCAGAAAAGCAAACCCCCAAGCATGCACAGTCATCAGAGTTTCTGTGTAAAACAAAACAGAACCCTTGCTCTGCTCCCCAAAGCGCACGTGCACTTAAATGCAAGCTTAGCATTTGGGTCGCGTCTGTGTTTTGTTCTTCCATTTCTGCCTCCTTCACATTGCCTCCTCTTTATGCCATTTTTTTTCCTTCATGTCTTGGATTTTTTTTCCTTAAAAAAAAGTATTTCAAGTGACAAGTAAGTAGCCCCTTCTCAAATAAAACCTGCAATAACATGCCTGGATTACATTAAAGAATGCTGGAGGGGATCCCAAAACCAGTGTTTGAACAGTCAACCTGACAGCGAGCTAGGACCTCATTGAAAGAGCTCCTGTTACCTAACTCCCTCGAGCTAATCAGTGTAATCCGCATGACAATACATTGTCAGACTCCAGGAACCTGCAGCCATCCCGGCAGGAGGGGGTGACCAGAGGGAGCACTGGAGAGTCCATCCCTTTGCGGGCAGCCCATGCCTCTGGCTCTGCTCTCAAACCGTGTGGACCAGGAGGTCTCACCAAATGTCATATCTTAGAGTTAATAGAGCAAATAAGTACGCTTTAATGTGGAGACAAAACCAGAGCAAAACCACAGAAAGAGATCTCAACAGTCAGTGTCCAAAGCCCAGGGAACAGAGCATCCGCGAGACGAAAACAGATAGATGTAGACAGAGACGAGGGGAGAAGTCTGAAGCAGCCTAGCAAGATGAAAATGTTTCCAAATGAGCTCTTTGGCTAGGCTTGCCTTCGCCCCAACAATGTGAAGAACAAATGGAGGAAGAGTGGAGGAAATGCTGAAATCTCTTAAAGGGGAGAAGCCGGCTAGACTGAGAGGAACACCACGTCTCTGAAATTCTTCAAGCAATCACACTGTCAACCAACTGAAATCCTTCTCTTCTTCATACGAAGACGAGCAGGAGTCTAAATGCCTTTGAAAAGCTGAGACGCCATTTGTCCCTATTGAAACAGCAGGTTTTGCGGCAATTGTTAGATACAGGTTGCAGAAGAGCGGTAGAGAGGACAATGATCCATTTTGCACACATTAGCCCAGCTTTGTCTTGGTAGTGATGACTCTCAGTAGGGGCTCTTCCATGCAGGGAACTGTGGGTAAAACCTCAACCTTAAGGGAACTGCTCTCTCTGTCTTGTTAGAGTGCTTGCTTCTGTTAGACATCTCACATTAAATTATACATTAAATTCCACTCAGGTAATAGAACCTAAGAAAGCATGGTTGCTGTAGAGATTCACTGCTGTGTGTTTACAGCTTGCAATATGTCTCAGGGGGCAAAAAAAAAAAAAAAAAAAAAAAAAAAAAAAAAAAATGAAGGGCACTAAAGGAATGGAGAAGGTGAGAAAAATTTGGAATCTGCAGATATGTTCTCTGGCTTCTACACAATGTGGGGTGAGTTTTCCTGGATTGGATAGTCACATGGAAAATGATATCTAATGGCGTGACTAGTAAGAAGGTCCTGTTGACTATCAGTAAAGGCTTTGGTTAGATAACCCTTCCTTATCTCTCGTTCAAAGCTCTACATCAAAGGACTATTATCGGCTGCTCAAGTGGACAGCAAAGCTCCGCAATGCCTTAGAGTACTCCAGTGGGAGCAAAGCCTGAGAGCTTCCTTTCTGAGGGTAAAGATAGATTTGTTGAACATTGAAGAGAAAAATGGTGCCAGCCTGGGCTCAGTACTGATGAGCGAACAGCAGAGGAAGTCTCTAGGCAATACAGGAACATAACGAAAGATCGGAGTAACAGTATGCTTGCAGGAGTTGAATTCTAGACTGGAAAAAAAACAGACTTTTTTTTAAATAGCGAAATCATATCTGTTCCAGTAGCTTTTTTTTTTTTAACAATTCATTTATCCAGCAGGTATTTTTTGAGCAGATCTTTTGTATCAAACTCCCTTAATGTGCTGCTAGCGTGACTATTAAGACATTAAAAACAAGTCAGTGGGAATTCTTCCCTCATGAAGTTGATACCCACCCTAGAGATTATGACCTTGACGCGTAATTAATACAACCACGCCAGAATCACAAATGTTGGTCTTAGTCAATGCTGGCCATTCTCTCTAATGATCAACTCTTAAAATGTGAAGCTAAAACCTTAGCTCTGGGACTGTGGAGATATCCAGTGGACAAAGGCTTTGGCTTCACCAGCATGGAATCCTGAGCGGATCCCTATCACCCACAAGCCTGGTATATGTCCGTAATGTCAGTATGGGGTGGAGAGGAGCAGAAACAGGCAGATCTCAAGGACTTACTATCTAGCTGGTCTACCAGAATTAGTGAGGTCTAGATTCAGTGAGAGAACCTGTCTCAAAACATAACATGGAGAGCTAGAGGAAAGGATTTCCAAAGTATATATCCAAACTTCAGATGTTAACCCGTCAGCAGGCACACCTGTACACACACACACACATATGCACGCACACACGCACACACACACACACACACACACACACACATGACCCTTTATGTGAAGTATACCATTACTACTAACTGCACCTTAAATGATGGTGAATGTGAACATGCTTACAGACATGTGTGAGTGTGTGCATATCAATGTTTGGGTAAGTGAGGGAGGCCTTTTGAAAATGTGGAATTCCCAAAACATCACAGAGAAGGAGTTAGTTGATCTAAGGAGAAAGCTCCGATCTTAGAAGCATTCAATATTTTCACTTCCAAAATAGCAGGTTGCGGGGGGAGGGAAGAAAAATTTGTTTTCTCGCTGGCTGCAGACGTTTTCCCTCAGGGCTAAGTGATTCAGAGCTGAGAGATTCCAGGTTACCCAACAAGAGAGAAGACTTTAGTACACACACTGACTGCAAATGGTCTAGGGGCATAAAAAGATGGTCTGGTTCCTGGGAGAGAAGGGATCTGGAATTGAGCTGTTTATTAAGCAGTAATTCTAGTAAATATATTTTGGGTGCCTAGAGGAAAGACAAATATTACCTAACAATAATAAATTTAAATTTACAAAGTACAATGACAGTATTCTTTAACAATCTATAAGCTGTGACTTGTTATACCTTATATAAACTTTGGAGCAATAATAAAGCAATCATTGGGGGGAAATCCTTATCTTTGGAGATAAGGATTAAAAGATTAAATGAGACCTACTGTATTTTCGAGAGCAGGGACAACAAGGAAGTTCTCCAGAGAAAATGTCCATCTGTTTGAAGCACTTTCTTTCCTTTCTTCGCCTTTCCTGGACGCCTCCCTCAGCATTACCTACACCGTGTGATACGTCTGTTTTCCGATACCGTCTCTTGAGGTGCGCAATCATTTTTACACAGACTGCCTATCACTGAGTTGATTATATCAAATATCTGCTTTCATGGGCCACTTTCTATGTGACTGCTCTGTGTTCTTCTCCCTCCAAGATAAAGCACTTCACAAAGAAATCAAACCAAGGAAACACAACTTAATAATTGCTTAGAAGAACATTAACCCTCTGATTTCAACCTTAGACAAAGCTCAGTACAAGTGATGTTCAGTTGCTCACACTCAATTCCTACCTTAGCCTTTATGTCAAAACCAAATGTATGAGCTATTGCTAACTTATAACTTACTTATACTGGCTTACTTAAGAGAAATCCTAGCTGACATCTATAATATTAGTATATGTATTCCTATTTAATAGCTGATTTTTTAAGATTTTAAAAAAAATATGTATGTGTCTATATGTGCTGTGGGTACATGAGTGTAGTGCCCATGGAGGTCAGAAGAGGATGTCAGATACTCTGGAGTTAGAACTACAGTCGTATGTGAGTGCTAGAGACTGAACTCTGCTACTCTGGTCAAGCAGTACACATTCTTAACCCCTGGGCCATCTCTCCATTCCCTGGAATCAGCTGCTCTGAGTCAGTTAATCTTGCTGTCACCACACGCTGAAACTTCGGTTATAAAACTGATGCTCTTCTAGTTTCTTTTGCAAATGGACTAATCTATTTCCTTATGTAATAGAAGTAATCTAACCAAATAATGCATATAAAAATTATCTTTTTACAAAAATTGCTTAATTTATTTTACTTTTATTTAAATTATTAAATTCAAACAATTAGGTCTATGCTGAATGACCAGCAGTCTGTATTTGCATCAGCAAGCTTTTATTCTGGGTGTTTTAAATCTACTGGATAGAGAAGCATCATTTACAACTATCTTCAGAATGAGAAATCCCAAAGCCTGGGTCTACCTGGCTGAAATGTAACTGATAGAATCCACTATCCCCTGGTGGATTGAGCTACAAAAATGTAAACCCTGAAGAAGACTGATGTGATTAGATTAATCATGCCAAAATATAGTTTATCAATTGCCTACGTACCAACATCTAAAGTCCACATTGTCACAGCTCCTCTAGAACCTATCAGACACTTGGAAAACATTATTAAGTACAAGTGTTCTTCACCTTGAAAACCAGGTAAACAAAATTCTATACCCTCAAAAAGCAAAACAAAAACCAACAAAACCAAACTGTTATAGAATTTTCCTGACAAATGCCCCTTAAACCATATGCTGCTCTATGGATGTTAGCATTTTTGCAAGTTTGTTGACTTTCACCAACTCCTCTGCTAAGCATTCAATAAAAGCTGTATGAGTTAAAACCCTAGCATTTACTGAAAGCCTAGAACAGAGGAGCTGATGGCCATGCTGTCAGTTTTGTAGACTCAAAATCCTTCCTACATGATGATGGAATGGAAAAGATAGTCTGAGCACGCTAGACACAAACCTTAGAGACAGCCTTTGTAAACATCACAGGACAAACTTCTAGAGGCAGAATATCAAGCCCCTGTGTCGTGTCTAATTTGTAATGTGGACCAGGGTATATGAGCTATTCACAAGTCACAGCATAAGGCTGGTCTTTCACTTGCCTACCTAGAGAAAATTTCATTTTTAAATATCTAAGACTATTTAAACTATTCAAAGTATTTCAAGAGAGCTCTTGGCTCATGTCACCCTTAGCTCAACAGCTAACAGTTGCTGCCACCTATAGGCCCGAACTCAAGAGAATAGGTTAGGACTGGAACAAGCTTAGGAGGCGGTTCCACACAGATTTTTCTTCTAATTTTTCTTATTTATTTATTTTAAAGAAAATGTGGCTGGTCACCATAGACTCTTGATGTGACTTCCTGGAGGAAAGAATCTGAAATGACAAATAATATTGGTTTCAATACCAGGCTTTTAAAACCAGCTTATTGTGGCAGACATTGGAAAGCAGCAGCCTTTCTGCTCACAAAGTAAGCAAGCAAAATGCAGAAACCCAGTTTGCTACATGTTCAGCCACATGTAAATGTGATTGCCCTGGCTTTGCATGTGCCTTAATTTCCTTGGATAGCCCCCCCCTCCTGGATTTTTCATTATCCCCACTCCCAGTTTAAGTGAGCTAAGAAGAAGGAGAAAGAAGAAAATGATTGAATCCACCAGAGATGCTTAAGTTTTATATTGTCCTCGAGGCTTTATCAGTAATATGGAGGGAGATTGTAACGACTTATTTCAAATGTCTTTCTAAAGATTATATGTATATTCATGAATATATCTGTATACATATGTAAATATATTTCAGTACCTAGAATACAGTTGGTTATAAAAAAAACCTTAGACCTCATATATCCACTAATTTTATAATATTTTGCAAGTCTGTTTATAATTGTATATTTGTATATTTATTTATAAAGCAAATAGTTGAGACTAAATAATTTCTAGGTCCCTCCCAGACTGAATGCTCCTGTATACAAATCATGTATTTTGTAACCTCCCTAAACAGATCATTGGGGCCATTCCATGTTCTGGCCACTATTAGACTAGATAAACAGATAAACAGTGATTCAAAAGCAATTTCCTGTGTCATGCATTCTCTCTGCTTCTCAGAACAGTTGAACATAACAAGAGAAAGTCAGCATGGCTTATGGCCTTCTCATTCCTAAACCACAACTCTTTCCCTTCTTAGGTATTGATGTATTTCCCCATCACTACCCCAATTCATAAGAGGTCCTGACCCACAGTATCCCAGTTACTGTATTTATAAGAGAGTCTTTTAAAGAAATGAATCATTAAAACTGAGAGTGTCACCATGAATGCACCCCCAACACACACACAATGACGCTAATATAATATAGTATAATATAGACCCTAATTTAATCAATCTGGTGTTTTTATAGACAAAGGAAATGTGAATACTCAGAATCAGGCATCAAAAAAACAGACAAGCAAAAACAAACAAACAAAAAACAGAAAAAGCAAAAAAAAATGGTGACAGAGAGAGAGACAGAGAGAGAGAGAGAGAGAGAGAGAGAGAGAGAGAGAACAAAACAAAACAAAACAAAAATAATCTGCATGAACAATCCCAGGAGGCAGGAACCAATGTATACTCCTACTGACATGATGTGGGACTCCCCTCTGTATGCTGTGAATATTGTTGGCTAATAAAGGAACTGTCTTGGGCCTGCACAGGGAATAGAGGTAGGTAGGGAAAACTAAACTGAATGCTGGGAGAAAGAAAGGCAGAGTCAAAGAGAAACCATGTAGCCCTGCTGGAGCCAGACAGAAGATTATCCAGTAAGCCACAGTCATGTGGCGTTACACAGATTACTAGAAATGGGTTAAATTAAAATGTATGAGTTAGCTGATAAGAAGTTAGAGCTAATAGGCCAAGCAGTGTTTTAAATAATATAGTTTCTGTGTGGTTATTTTTGTTCTGGGAGGCCGGCACGAACAAGTGGCCTCCTTCTACACTGACACCTTAACTGTGTGTCTTTTGACCTCCAGAACTGTCAAAGTGTAAGTTTCTCTGAGTGAAAGCTCTAATCTGTGTTATTTTGCTACTGAAGCCTGACAAAACTGCCTGAATCTACTCAGAGAGTGTGGACAACTTCGTACGCCTTCAGATGACTTATATTAAAACAATGCATAATGCATACTTACAGGCATAAAGAAGGAGCGAGCTCACAAGATCCACTCCTTAGCATATGGTTAATAATAATTTATTGTATTTCTGGAAATGCAAAGAGTAGGTGTTAGGTGCTCACATCCCCAAACCATTACTGTGTGAATTAATGTATTATCAGTCAACCAGATCCAACCATCCATAATGCGCATATATTTCAAAACATCATGTTGTATGTAATTCATACATATATTTTTATCTAACAATTTTTAAGAGAATAAAAACACTTCCTTGGGAAGTTGCAAAATTAAAAGTAGGTGTCCAACACAAAGCCGTCGGTCAAACATTAGTCCTTGTCCTGCCTCTGCTGACAGCTGAATGAGCAATCTTTGGAAGGTAATTTTTTCATTTTTTCCATCTTCTAGTAGTCAACCTGTCTCTATGGATATGCAAGTGCATACAAAATTTGACAAAATATTTCTTTTAAATATTGCTATGTAAAAGTATATATTAAGTGCAGTTAGTTACATTTGGTGAAATATATTGCTATAAAGGACAAAATTAAAAGGATTCTAACTGGTCTGGTCTGCAAAGGGGCTACCCCAGTGTGTTATTAGGCTTGATCTACAAGGTTCTATGCTTTTCTCCATTAAGATAAGCGCGTCAATATCTAAATGTTCATTCAAATCTTACCTTAGGCTACATGTCTCCTGAGTGTCCAAAATCGTTATAAATGATAGGATCATTTTAATGCTTTGTGAAATTATTCTCTGGCTTTGATACCTGCCCTTTAAGCCTCAGAAAGTCTCTTCTTTGTATAAATAATAAGCATCTACACCATTCTGGGGGAATTTATGGAAGCAACAGTCCTAACACATAAACCACCTTTGAATGGGGAATTGGTCCTGCCCACTTGGTGCTCACTGCAAGGCAACCACAAAGCACAAGGTGAAAAATCATTTCCTAATATACAAGTCTCAGAAACCCAACTTCCCACTCAACCTTTCAGAAATGGGGAACCTGCTGAAGGTGTGGTCTAGAAAAGGTTTCCCAAGGGTGCCCATCTAAAGTTGGAGATGGGACTCAAGACAGAAGACTTAATCCAAATATATTAAGGAAATAAAGCCCTTAATTCCTATGCCGGGCCCAGTTATGAGTCAAACCAGATTTAGGACAGAAGCCAGAATTCCAAGAAGTCAGGATTTCTGGAATAAGACAAATGGCAGATTAAGAAGTTGAAATTCTTAGTCAGAAGATATAAACAAGTTTCTTATGGTAACGGCAATAAAAAGAGACAGTGAGAGTTGCAGAGGAAAAAAGCTCAATGAAAATTTATAACAAATATAAACATGAAGTAAATTAGGGTAGGGAATGACCCCGAGCAGTTACTGGCACAAAATACAAAACGTTGACGTCTGTTGATAATGCAGAATCATTGCAGCCTCTGGACTTGGGGTTTTGCTGGTGTGAATTCAGCCAAGCTTGAATGGGAAAAGGATGGACTTTTAAAATTGCATCCCTACTGCTCATACATAGGAAATTTTCTCTTTACACTATTCCCTAAACAATGCAATTATTTCTGTGCCACTTACAATATATAATTTATATATTATATACAGTCTATTAGACAGCATAAGGAATCTAGGGGTGGGTGATTAGGGCATACAAGGAGATGTAACTTGTACATAAATATGCCCCACTGTGTGATGTGGGAGAGTCTTCTGTTTGAGTTGATTTCATTGGCTAATAAAGAAACTGCCTGGTCCATTTGATAGACTGCCCCTTAGGTGGGTGGAGTAGACAGAACAGGAAGAGGAAGTGAGGTAGAAGGATCAGTAAGATGCCACGCCTCTCCTAAGTTAGGCAGACTGCCGTGCCTCTCCTCAGAGAGAAGCCAGATGCGACAAAGCCAACCGCCAGGTCAGACATGCTGAATATTTCCCGGTAAGACACCACTTTGTGGTGTTACACAGATTATTCAATATGGGTTAGTCAAGATGTGAGTAAGAGGCTGAAAATAATGGGCCAGGCAGTATTTAAAAGAATACAATTTGTGAGTTGTGATTTCGGGGCATAAGCTAGCTGGTGGCTGGGAGCCTGGCGGCGGGAAGCCGGCCCGCAGCCCCTCCACTACAGAATGGCGCCCACGTGGATAACTGAATCCACAGAAAGCCTGAGAAAGCTTGGGAAAGAATAGAGTAAAGCATGTTTTCTCGGTAGCAGCAATTTCTCGGGTTTGGCTTTGCTTGCTAGAGCAAGCGCTCTCATCTAAGAGAGGCTTCCTGACTCAGCTTTAGCTGCAAAACCCTGCAACTCTTTTAAGAGGTCCTGCCACGAAACACTTAAAAGGTGTTGATGAAAAGCTGAATGCATGTTTTTCGGTTTTTAGCTGTAGCAGGAAAAAAGCTGTGCTGTTTTAAAATGCCGGCTTTCTGGGCTGTCCTGCCAGGGCAAACTCCGACTCTTTCAAGCAGGTGGTCCTGGCTATGGAGCTTTTGATTGTTGTTTAACACTGTTGCAGCTTGCTTGCTGGCAAGTACCTTGAAACGCCACAGAGTTGTGGTAATAAAAATGGCTCTAGCAAGTACCTCTGCCATGAGGCTGGAAAGCTAAGGAATGGGATGGATCTAGCTGGCAAAGCCACGGCTTGAATCTTACCCATATTGCTCAGTAATTTAAAGACTTGTGTGGTCAGAAAGAGAGAGAGAAAGATAAAGAGAGATTCAAAAACAAAGAAAACCTCTAAATGATTTATAGTGTGTTAAAAATATATGCATGCTAAAGGTTAAAGTTCTTAGGGTAAAAAAGGAAGAAAGAAAGTAGTTAGGTGTGGTAGTACACACCTTTAATCCCAACACTTGAGAGGCAAAGGTAAATTGACCTCTGTGACTTCGAGGTGTGGTAGCACACACCTTTAATCCCAGTGCCTGGGAGGCAGAGACAGACAGATCTCTGTGAGTTCAAGGTGTTGTAGAGCACACCTTTAATCCCAGCACTGGGGAGGCAGAGGCAAGTAGATCTCTGTGAGTTCAAGGACAGCCTGGTCTATAGAGTTATTCCAGGACAAAGATATACAGAGAACCTGTCTTAAAAAATAAAAGTAAAAATAAACGAAATAGAGGTAAAAATAAAGCTGTACAAAGATGGAAAATACACAAAGAATCTTGATGCTGTATGCTATTATGCTCTCTTTGAATTGTTTAAATGCTGAGGAAGAAGCAATAGCTGCTAAAAGATATTTGTTTATAAGTGCTGCTGAACTAATCCAAGAAAGATATTTTGAAAATACCTTGACTTCAGAATTTGGATCTAAGGATATGATACTTTGGAAAAGAGATTCTTCTTTTGTTTTTACAGAAAATGAAACCCTGTGGATTGCTTCTATCCCAATATGGTATGATAGACCACGGCCTCCTGAAAGGTTGCTGTGAACACCTTCAGAAAATTACTTCACCCAACTGATGACTGAGATGAACCTGGCACACAGGTTACACCATGAAAGATCTGATTAACAGCCTCCCCATTCAGCAGGAAGCAGTTTGGAGAGAAATAACTGCGCCCATGTTCCCAAATATTGTTTATAAGTGTTCTTTTACATTTAAAAGGGGGAGATGATATAGATATGAATAATTTACATTGTTATAAATTTTGCCTTATTGATAGAAATTTAAGGTCTATTTTGTTATATGTATATGTATTTCTAATAACGATTAAGGTATTGTGATTGTGTAGTTCATTTAAAAATGTAATGTATAATTAGGAAATATAGGTTGCTAATGAATAATCATTGATAATAGTTAAGCTTGTAGTCATGTTAGTTAGATTTTCTAAATATATAGAGATATATTTCAGTTAGATAGGCATACTTCATATCTTCCAAAGACTACAGAATATTGCATTTTAAATGTCTTAATAACTTAGGGTTTTTCATGACAATGAGACATGTCTGCTCCTGGCAGCACCAATCTACTTAAAGAGGAAGATGGGCATCGAAGAGGCTCCTTATTGAGTTTGATAGCCATTTGGGCAAGAAACTGCTCTTGCCTGGACTATTGCATAAACTGGACACAGAGAACCCTCAGAGAGAGGATTGCTGAACTTGCCTATAGGTGAGATGATCTCTCTGGGTTTCTGATTCATGAAAGAGTCTCCAAGACATTCTGCAGAACACAGCAGATACTGACTGAACTGACTTTGAAATTTCCTGCTTCATGGAAATGTCTGCTGGAAACTATGGGCCTGAAGGCCGAAGATGGATGCCCCAACGGTACAGAGGAACTTTGGGTGACTGTCCAGGCAGTGAGATGTCTCTGTCATTTCTAGAGTTTTGTAAGTTGCTTACTTCTTATTTACTTAGGTAATATATCCTTCTGGAGTCTTTGATGGAGTTGAAGAATGGATAGATAGTTAAAGTTTTCCTTTGTTATGATAAAAGATAAAATGGATATAATATTGTAACTAATTCTTACTTTCTATTTTGTTATATGTAATTTTACTATGTTAAAGTTAAAGCCTTTCTTTTATTGTTTAAACAGAAAAAGGGGAAATGATGTGGGAGAGTCTTCTGTTTGAGTTGATTTCATTGGCTAATAAAGAAACTGCCTGGTCCATTTGATAGACTGCCCCTTAGGTGGGTGGAGTAGACAGAACAGGAAGAGGAAGTGAGGTAGAAGGATCAGTAAGATGCCACGCCTCTCCTAAGTTAGGCAGACTGCCGTGCCTCTCCTCAGAGAGAAGCCAGATGCGACAAAGCCAACCGCCAGGTCAGACATGCTGAATATTTCCCGGTAAGACACCACTTTGTGGTGTTACACAGATTATTCAATATGGGTTAGTCAAGATGTGAGTAAGAGGCTGAAAATAATGGGCCAGGCAGTATTTAAAAGAATACAATTTGTGAGTTGTGATTTCGGGGCATAAGCTAGCTGGTGGCTGGGAGCCTGGCGGCGGGAAGCCGGCCCGCAGCCCCTCCACTACAACTGTGTATCAAGAACTTGGGGATTCAAACAGTGGTATTCACAGACTTCCTGGAACCGATCTCCTACAGATATCAAGTATTGACTGTATTTGTTTCTGAATGTGCAGCTTCATGCTGGCATGTTGTGTAGACATTAAAAGATACAATGAATATTTTAAGAGATAAAATAGATTTAAGTCTACTACTAGTAGTCAAGTTGAAGATTAGAACACAGCATATTTAAAACTTACTTATAATTGGGGCTGATGGCTCAGTGGTTAGTGACCCTGACTGTTCCTCCAGAGGACTCAGATTCAATTGCTAGTATTCACTCGGCACTTAACTCCAGTCCCAGGGGATCCAACACCCGCACACAGACACAAATGCAGGAAAAACACCAATGTACTTAAAATTAAAAATTAAAAAAATCATTAAGAAGATTACCTACAATCATTAAGTCAAAAGAATGGGTCGTTGTTTTCAGAGTTGGAGCAATGTTGGAACAATGGAGAAATACCAAAAACAAGAAGTGGTAATTTTTAAGTCTAACTACTTTACTTATTTCTAGAGAGACAAATTGGAAAAAAATACTTGAAAGAAGCCTTTTATTTTATTCTAGAATATATGCAACTCTTTACTATTTTCTGAGATACTTGCATATATTTAGTCTGGGAACATTGATTTTTTTGGCCCAGCAAAGCACATGGTATTTTTAAATTACTTAATTTTTCTGTGTCTAAATCATCTCACCTCTAATCAGGGCCTAAAATTATGCTAAACTCTAGGGTTCTTTTGATACCTAAATTCATTCATTTCAAATACATTCATAATCATGTCATATAAAGCAGGGAACCCTACATACAATCCAAAGTCCCTAAATAACTATGGTTCCATATCTTTCCATTTCACAAAATTCTACAAGCTACAGATATGTGAAAACTGCCTAGCATGTTTGGGCAGTCAGTAAATACAGGTACTACCCACACCTTACTTCTATTTCCCCTTTATTGGACAGTTGTTAAACGCACAAATGCTAAGCTCAAGAACTAAGATGCAGCGAAGTCAGCACAGATGCAATTTGAAAAAAAGCAGACCTGATTCTGAACTCACAGTTTCAAGTAATTCCGCAAAACTCTAAATCCTTTGCAGTATCATTTCCCTAACTTGTATTACTTCACAGGGAGTTAAATAAGAAAACGTTGGCAAACTAGAATATACGAAAGAACCAATTATTGCATTTATAGCAGTGGCTCTCAACCTGTGGGTCACGGCCCCTTCCGGGGTCAGATGGCACAGGGGTCCCATAAGACCATAGGAAAACAGATATTTACATTACAATTCATAACTGTAACAAAATTACAGTTACAAAATAGCCATAAAAATAATTTTATAATTGGGAATCAACATAACTTGAGAAACTGTAGTAGGAAGCTTGAGAACCACTGATTTAGAGCATTCCTTATCCTTCAATGATAAAATAATTCATTGAAAAGATCAAATCAAGTCAAGGTGAGCAACTGTTAAAAACAACATAATGTAATATGGCCTCTTTCACATTCTCCTTTTCTAGATGGTGTGTTTTCACCCAGTGAGGACATCCAGATGGCAGAAGAGAGAAAAATGGGAGAATAATTAGCCATGTTAGGCAAAACATTAATATATCCAAATAAGCTTATCTGTTCAGGGGAGTGTCTGATGAATTGCTGCGCACCGTGCTCCCGTGTCTGCACTTGGTGTGCGCTATTACCCAGTTACCGAGCTTTGGGCAAGGGGTCTGGAGATTAAAATACACAGACACACACAGACCGAGAGACAGCGACACGGGTCAACCTTGAATTCCCCAAGAATGTCCCCTTTATTGTGTTCCGGGGCAGAGTATATAGAGATAGCCACGCCCCAACCAAACCCACCAGAAACCACTCTCCTGCCATCAGGAACTCCTGAAGGTCTCGTGCTCAGAGCAGCTGTAGGCACTCAGATCAGGGGATTACAAGAAATTCAGGATCTGGGGTCTCACTGCTCCCAACAATGAATATATTGCATTACTACAAACTCTTTGTCAAGACAACACCACTTTTTCTAAAAGAAGGATGCGTTTGACCTGCAGGAAATAGTTGATGGATCCAGAGTGGAGAGACCATGTCTATCTCTTTCAGCTATTCACTTCAGGAGATCACTGTAGGATTTCTCTATACTTAATTACTTTTACCTGCTAAATTATATGGTTGATTAAACCTAAAATAATATTGGCATTAAAGTGCATGTCTACATATGAATAACCTAAGGTAAGACTAATTGTACTATTTATCAAACACTTCTCAGCACTGGCTGGACAGGACAGTGCTGTTGTGGATTGCTTCTGAAGAGAGGCATTTCAACACCTCCCATTTGTTTTGACTCCTAGCTGACAAGCCATTTCCAAAGTAAATTTCTTCTCCATTTAGAGTTTTGGACATGGTTATACATTACCTTGGAAAGTGTTCAGGGTTCATGACTTTTTTTTAGTGTTTGGGCAGCTTAAGCATCATGTTGGACATCATTGACAGTATGATGACTAGACGCATCCATGAGGCACAGCCAGCTGCTGGAAGTCAGACACAAACTTGACCTATACCCCAGAGTGGATCGCCTACCTTGGTTTAAAGAATTTTACACAGAAAAGAAAAACTGATTTTTTAATCTTGACGAGTAATAACTATAAGTTTCAGAGAGATCTAAGAATCACTTTATTTATTTTTTAACATGCAATTTATATCCTAGAATCCATCTATGAACTATAATAGTCACTGAAATAAATTATATACTAAAAGATTATAGCAATTTTTGTTTCTTTATTAAATAAAAAACCTTTATCCTCTGGAATTTTAGTATCAAACTCTATTTTAAGAGTAAGTAGATCCTATTTCTTTGAAGTTAAGCATTAAATTCTGTTTTGAAGATTCTATCTCTTTCTTCTCTCTCTCCACTCCTTCCTGTTCCCCACCCCAAAAAGAAACCTTGGAATTTGGGAAGGCCTCTTCAGGATTCACAGACTTTCTAAAGTTGGAGGGCCCAGGAAATAAGAGAAAGGTTTTCTAATGGCTAAAGTTTGTCTCAGCCCAGAAAGACTATTCTAGTAAACACATTCTTGCCTGAACCTGGGAGCAGACAGACAAAAGAAACATATTGAAGGAATTTTTCCTTGTAAAAAGAATAAATTGGTCCAGGCCAGACTAAACCAAAAAAGAGTAGTGACCCATGTCAAGGTGGAGTCTGCCAGGAGCTCAGAAGAGATGTCCACAGGGAAGGATCTGATGACCGTGCAAGCAGCCATGACTAACCTAACATGCAGGCCTGACACCTACAGGCAAATTCCCCCGTGAGTCTAACTCTTCAGTCATAGCATAGAATACTCTCTGTGTAGGGGACGTGTTAAATGATAATATTTTATATGTTCTATGCTAAATGAAATGTTATTAAAATAAATTCTAGTTGTTCCTTGTTTCTTTTAAAAATGTGATTCAGTTCTGCTGTGGAGAAATCAGGCCAGCTTGCACTACTACTAGAAGAACAATGATAAGGCCAAGAGCAACCTGTTTTATAGTGAACTCATGGTGGCCTAAGGCCACTTTCAGAACACGGAAGCTCACAGCTAGCAACATATGGATCCAAAGGATAGCTAGGATAGGTCACACTCTACACAAAGTAAAAGATTCTTTTTTTATATTTTTTTCTAGCACCTCCTCATCTTATGCTGATTTTTGAAATTTTACTCTTGTGATTCTCATTCATAGTACCAAACAGTAATTCGCCCCAATTTTTTTTATTATGCTGTGTAGCCTGATAACATAAATAGAATGAGACCAACCATGCCTCAGGAGATCGACTGATGTATCAGATTCTACCCCCAAATATTCCCAAGTTGAAAGCAACAGACTATGGGTTGATGGTTAAGACCTACTCTGTCAGCAGTGGCCACTAGCATTATTTAATAGCTGGTCTAAACTGAAAAGCACTATACATGTAAGTTAAATTCTATATATTGAAGATCCTAAGAAACCATAAAAGATTTCATTAATAACTTTATGTGGAGTACATGTTGAAATGATAATATTTTATATATTCTGGGTTAAATGAAACATATTATTAAACCAAGTTCAGCTGTTTCTTTTTACTATTTAAAATATGACTAAAAGAAAATGTTAAATTTCCTATGTGGCCCCTATTATACTTTTTATTGGAGCACACTGTTCTGAATTACAGTGTTATTCCCCACTAAAATGCAAATGCATCCGCTCCAAGTATAAGGGACCCACTTTCAGTTTCAAGTTCAACCTGCCAAACTGTGATGGGTTTCCCACTCATTTTTCTTTGTCACCCACCACCTTTTCTTCAGCTCTCCAGATTATTCCAGTAAAGAAGATAGCTTTCCTTTGACGTCCCCACTCCCCGGCTTGGTCTCTACCTATTTTCTCTTTTGATTCATTGTTTCTTTATTTTCATGTCTCATCCAGGCTCTGAAACCAGACCTCAAACTGCATGGATCCATTGGGAATGACTTTGTCTGAAATGCAATCTCTTGTTGTTCCTCAAATTGACAGGTTGAAGCACTGAAATGTTTTTGGTCATCTCTTATGTCTATTCTCAGGTGGTGCTGTCGTGGGCTCTGGAGCCTTTTTTGTATTCTGACCACCCTACTTTGAACTTGCCTCTCATTCTCTTATCCTCTGTTTTGGTGTCTGGGGAATCATTTTATTGATACCTTCTTAAAGTCCCTCTCTTTATCCATTCTCCATTTTACTTCATAAATTGGCCCCAGGACTAAGCAGTCCAGTTAGTTATTGTCCTTCTTCATCAACCATCTACATCTGGAATATTCTACTCAAAGTGATGGACCACCTCTCTCCACATGCCTCAGTCTCACATGAATGTATCAGGCTCTGTTACAGTTCACAGACAAAATCCGCCCCCACATACCCAGGTATAGAGCAACCAGTCCACAGCTACTGACACTAATTGGGGAGGTGATGTAAATTTTGGAAGGTGAGTCCTAGTTAGAGGAAATAGGTCATTGGGTTATGACATTGAAAGTTATCCTTAGTCCTTCCCTTCCCCCACCACTGTAGGGAAAAACAGTTCATCAGTGATGTAGTGAACAATCTTCTTCACCACACATTTCTACTGTCATGATGTCTGCCCATATACCATTGGCTAATGGCATGCTTTTAATTAAATGTCCCAGATAGCCTCAAGTGTTTGCAACTTGTTCCCCAATTGGAGGCATTGTTTGGGTAAGTTTAGGAAGTATGGCTTTGCGGGAGGAAGTATGTCACTGGGGGTGGGTTTGGGGTTTTAGAAGACATGCATCATTCCCAGTTCACTCCCTCTGTTTCTTGCTGGTGGCTGGAGATGTGAGCTATGACCTGTTCCTGCTGCCATGCTTGGTGTTTTTTGCCACACTGCCTCACAATGATGGACTCTTAGCCCTCCTGAACCACAGCCAAATAAACACTTCCTTCTACAATTTTCCTTGTTCATGGTGTTTTATCACAGTAATAGAACAAATAATCCAACTAAGCTCTCTGAAACCATAAGACAAAATGAACTTTTTTCCTTATAAATTAAATTATTCTTCCAGATATTTTTCACAGCAGTAAAAAAAAAAAAATAATCAAGATAGTCACCTCCACTGAAATCTCACTCAATGCACTTTAAATGTTGTTGGCTTTTTAACCCATGATGTGGGATTCCCCTCCGTATGCTGTGAATACCATTGGTTAATAAAGATTCTTCTTTGGGCCTAATGCAGTGCAGAGTAGGGCAAGGTGGGAATTCCAAGCAGAAAGAGGTAGAGAGAGAGTAGGTGGAGTCAAGGAGGAACCATGTAGCCAGCGCAGGAGACAGATGCTGGATGCCGGATGAAACCTTACCAGTAGGTCACAACCATGTGGTGATACACAGATTAATAGAAATGGGTTAATTTAAGATTTAAGAGTTAGATAGAAATATGCATAAGCTAATAGACCAAGCAGTGTTTTAATTAATACAGTTTCTGTGTGCTTATTCCAGGTCTGGGCAGCCCGGAAATGAATGAGCGGCCTCCATCTACAGATTAATGTGCCAATGTATGCCAGCTAAATTCACATAAAACATGAGAGAGCTTGAAAAAGAATTCTAGACACAAAAAAGAAAGCTTAGCCACGTTATTTTTTCAGATGGCTCTGTCTGCTGGCGGCAAACAGGGGTGCCATGATTCCTTTAAGAGAGTTTTTCCTGATTCATTGGTAGCAGCAAAAAAATATGTGGTTTGGAAATGATGGCTTCCTGGTTTGTGCTAGTTGCAGGAAGAGCTCTGTCTCTTTTAGGAGGCTGAGCACTTAAATGGGGTCTGTAAGCAGCTTGTTACAAATTGCTTAATGGTGACACAGACCTTGGGGCAATGTGCATGGTTCTCAGAGACAATGAACCTGCCTCTGCCATGTTGGACAGGGCAGAGCCAATAAGCAGTGCCATGGGACTGGTCCTAGCCACACCCACTTAGCATTTAAAAGGAAAAAATGCTCTTGATCCAAAAATAATTACAGATATGCATGCAGTTAAGACAAATCCAGATGAAAAAGACCTTTAAATGGGTCACAGTATTGGATAAGTATATGTAGGCTGGGGAGAGAGAAGAAATAGTTACAAAAGGAAGTAAATGTTTTTTTTTAAAAAAGGTAAAATCTTAAAAAAACACAGTACAGAAAGTCATAGATTAAAGAATAAAGAAAATAAGCTATTTAAAGATTGAATACACACAGAAAGTCTGGATTATGTATATTATTGTGTTTTATTTGAATTTTTGACTGTGAATGAGCTAAGTACAGAGACATTTCATTGCACACACTGCTAAGCTAAACCAGCATATATACTTTAAAGGTATTGTGACTTCAAAATTTGAGTCTAAGGATTTGTTGCTTTGGAAAAGAGGTTCTGCTTTTGTTTTCACAGATGAGCACCTGTGAATTCCTTCCAGCTTTATATGGTTTGATGGACCAAGACCCCCTGAAAGGTTGCTGTGAACCCACAAAAAGAAAATACTTCACTAAACAAAGAAGAAAGCAGTTTGGAGAGAACTACACACAAATTCCCAATATTATTTATAAATGTTTATTTACATTTAAAGGGGGATATACTATAGAGATGAATACTTTGCATGGTATGGATCTAGGCTTATTGATTATGTTTAAGGTCATTTTAGTTATATGTATATTTCTGTCCTTGATTTTGGAATAGTGTTTGTGCAACTTATTTAAAAATGCAATGTATAATTAAGAAATACAGGTTAATAGTCATCTATAATAATCAAGCTTGTAGTTATGTTAATTAGGTTTTCTAGATGTTCAAAGATATATTTCAGATGATAGATATTCTTCAATTCTTTCAAAGACTAACAGAATATGGCATTTAAAATGTTTTAAGGACTTAGAACTTTTCTTGACAATGAGATACATCTGTTCCTAACAGCACCAATCTGCTTCAAGAGAATTATGGGCATCGAAGAAGCTCCTTATGGAGTTTGTTAGCCATTTCCTGGACTGCTTGATGAATTGGATTTCCTGGACTACTGTATGAATTGGACATGTAGGACCCACAAAAAAGTGACTACTAAACTTGCCTAAAGGTGAGATGGTCCTTTGGGGTTCCTGCTTCATGAAAGAGTCTGCCAGACATTCTAAAGGACACAAAAGAAAGTGACTGGCAAACTGCCAATATAGGTGGAACTGTCTTTGAAATTTCCCACTTCATGGAAAAGTCCGCCAAATACTATGGGCATGTAGGCTGACAATTGGGTGCCCTAATGTTACAGAAGAACTTTGGGTGACTATCCAGGCAGTGAGATGTCTCTGTCAATTCTAGAGTTTTGGAAGTTGCTTACAATGTACTTCCTGTTTACTTAGGTAATATTATATCCTTCTGGGTTTTTGATGGAGTTGAAGAATAGATAGTCATAATTATAGTTTTCCTTAGTTATGAAAAAAGATAAAGTAGATATAAATATTGTAACTATAATTCTTGTTTGGTAACTGTTTTTTTGTATGTAATCTTGCTATATTAAAGTCAAAACTTTCCTTTTAATTTAAAAAGAAAAGGGGAGGTGATGTGGGATTTTCCTCTGTATGCTGTGAATACCATTGGTTAATAAGGAAGCTGCCTTGGGCCTATTGCAGTACAGAATAGGACAAGGTGGGAATTCCAAGCAGATAGATGTAGAGAGAGAGGGAGAGTAGACAGAGTCAAGGAGAAGCCATATAGCCACTACAGGAGACAGACACTGGACACCAGACAGAATCTTACTGGTAGGTGACAACTACATGGAGATACATAGATGGATAGAAATGGGTTAATTTAAGATATGAGAGTTATCCAGAAATGTATATAAGCTAATAGGCCAAGCAGTGTTTTAATTAATACATTTTCTGTGTGCTTACTTCAGGACTGTGCAGCTGGAAAATGGATGAGCAACCTCTACTTACAAACCCTCTCTTTTTTAATCTGTAATATCTTCCTAAGAAACTTAATCTTGAGTGATTGCAATCACCATGTACAGGATAAATGCACCATACATAGAATTCTAACTTTGCTAATTCCTCTAATAACTATCTGTATATCCAGCTGCCTACCAAGTATTATTACTTTTAGGCGTCAACGCCATACTTAAATGAGTTCATAAGCATAAGCCACCAATGCTGTCCCACTAGTAGGCCAGGGAGCTTTCCCAGAGTTGAGGTGACTGGATTCTGAGAGGGAGAACAGACACAGAAGGCAGAGAGAGTAGATGTTCAGGGCACATCCGGACAGAGGCAGAGCTGTTTGCAGTGACCTAGACTGGCTTGACTCCAGTGTCCTTCACTAAGGGTTGCAGTTCTGGCCCATGCTCAATGCTGCATCTGGACCCAGATGGCAGATGACAGCAGAAGAGCAGGAATGAAAACCAAGGGGAAAGAATGACTGCCATCATCTCTTGTTCCATGAAGTTGGTTGCTCTGTACCTTTAGTTAAAGATGACACTGCCAACTCATGTTAAAATATATCACCAATATAAACTTTGATTAAAACCAAGAAGATAGCAAGGGCTACTAGTTACTCACTAACTAAGGTATAGTTCACAATTTAAACAAGATACTAATGAGTCACTTAAAAATGAATAAACAATGTTCTCTGGTGTCAGCCAAAGTTTTTTAGTATTTATAATACAAAAATCCCTTAATAGTTAGGAAAGTAAACACAAATTAAAGAATGTATCAAGAATGCATTTGGACAACTCTTTTTTTGGGGGGGAGGGCAGGGTTCAAGACAGGGTTTCTCTGAGTAACAACTCTGTATGTCCTGGACCTTGTTTTTTATGCCAGGCTGGCCAATGCCTCACAGAGATTTACCTGCCTCTGCCTCAGAGTGCTGGGATTAAAGGTTTGGACAACGCTTTTGAAAATCAAATGGGACTTTTGCTATAGACTCAGGTCTTCATTCATACTAAGGAAAAGTCCCAACAGTTAGGCTGCATATAGCCTCAGAATCTGCACCTGTCCTCTGAGAAGAGTCTGTGGGTAGTGTCTATGAGCTTCTGGAGACTATGAAAACATTAGCATTTAATATATTTTCCCATAAGAAACAGCAATTTCCCAGGGAAACATTTTTAACAGTTTTTTTAAAAAAATTCAGTGTCCCCACTACAGCCTACTTCCCTCCAATGGAAGTTCTTTGCTGACCCAGATCACAGAAGTGGTTTTTGCATGACAGACTACTCTCCTCACTGAGGGGAAATACCTTGTCTCTAAAGTAAGAAGAGTTCTGTGCTGTCTGTCACTAACGGCTCTTAGCCACCTAGAATAAGCAGGCAGTAAGGGGAATACCTTCATTTCCCCTTTCTTTGCAAAGCATAATAGTTTCCTGACTTCACCTTCTACAGGATTAGAATTAAAGTGTTTGGCCCCCAGCCAAATCTGGCTCTCAGAACTCTATAGATGCATTTCACAATCACATTTTGAAAGTGAATGGTATTAAGACCATTGATTTGACCCCAGGTCCTCAGCATAACCTTTAATGCAACTTTTCAAATAATTAGGTTGTCTTAGTTAGGGTGTGAAGAGACACCATGACCACAGCAACTCTTATAAAGGAAAACATTTAATTGGGGCTGGATGACTGGTGGAGAGGGTTAGTCTATTATCCACATGGTGGGAAACATGGCAGCACACAGGCAGACCTGATGTGGGGGAGGTAGCAGAGAGTTCTACATCTGGATCAGCAGACAGCAGGAAGAGAGAGATACTGGGCCTGACTTGAACTTCTGAAACCTCAAAGCTCATTCCCTATGACATACTTCCTCCAACAAGGCCACACCTCCAATAATGTAATTACCTGTGAGTCTATGGGAGCCATTTTCATTCAAACCAGCACATAGATCTTCATACTACTGATTCCCTTTTAGACCCAGTACTTCTTCTTTATTGATTGGAACCTAGAAAGTTTGTTAAGTGATGACCCAAGAATCCAGAACTCCAATGAGAACTTCTAGAATGATTTACAAATCATTACCAGATTCATAATTCATTTTCTTCTCTGCAAGAGCCCAAACTTAGGCAAAGAACATTACAATTTGTACTTGTGAAAATTGTGCATATTTAGATAGCTGCTGATCTCTAAGGCAGAGATTCAAAATGCAGATCTTTGACCCAGCAAACACAAAGCCAGGGGTATTCCCCTGAAAACAGTTTGTGACCCTCTGGCCCATGCAAGCAGCCAGAGCTTGTGAGAATCTGAGTTACTTCCAAGAAAGCTTTTTAAAGAGGCCTCCCTCTAGGGAGTTCCCTTTTCCTCACACTTAGATAAACAGCCCTGACTTCATTCTACCATCCCAATGACTTTAATTAGTGGACTCTAAATAGGGACTTAAATCACAAAAAATCCACAGGAATAAAAGTTAAAGAGAAGGGTAAATAAGGTCTCTATACATGGATTCCCACGTGGTAGACTGTTCTGTCTTCACAGTCAGGACAAGTCCTAAAGCTGAACATGCACACAGCCTCAGAACTCCATCTGACTCCCAATAAAAGTCCATGTGAACTTCATCTGTGAACTGCCTGAGACCATATAAAAACATTAACATAAATGAGATGGGTAGGAGGGACAGAAAGAAGGAGAAAGAGGAATGGGAGAGGAGAGGCTTAATCAGCTAATTCTTCTCTAACCAAATAAAACAGCGGGACCATTTTTACTCTATCCTTGGTTCCAAAAGTAACTGGGCAATAAACTCTTCTAACAACAGAGCTGCTCTTTAATATTCCCTTTGTTATACATTTATCCAACATCCAGCTTTGTCGTGACCTGCGACATTCCACATCTATACAGACTCAGGCCACTCTGTCCTGTGTAACAATAAATGGAGCCTGCTTGTTGGGGTTTCTGTCCCACCAGGTACCCCACAGCTGGCAAGCCCTAACGAAAATCACACAGAGATCTCTATAAATTATAAAGCTGATTGGCCCATTAGCTCAGGCTACTTATTAGCTCTTGTAGTTTATATTAACCCATTATTCCTGTCTCTTTGTAATCCAGTCTCTGCTCAATGCTTTCTTCTGGGCTCCGAGAGAACTGGCCTTGTGCTTAGATGGTAATGTAGATTGCCTCAGGAAGAGACTAAAGGAGCCCAATTTAGGTCGGAAGGATTGGCAAATGAGATGGAAACAGGGAGTTAACTTGTGAATAAGAACGTAGATTTTGAAGACGAAGAATGCATGTCCAGATACTCATTTCTGATCCCTGCTGCACACATGCTTGGATTGTATTATTTACTGGGTAGACCTAAGCTCCTCACTTGTGAAAAAGAGAAAACACCTGTTTCCTCTGGTTGCTACAAGATCAAGTCATACCTGTAAGATGATTCCACTGTGAATTAGATACTGAACATTTTAAAAGTGGTGCTTAACCAGAAGTGAACTTTCCAAATCTTTTTTTTATGCTCTTGATGCTAGTACACAGCCTTTGTCCAGTGTAGTTCATTTAGCCTCTCCCACCTACAGGTTTTTAAACCTTGTTAAGGAAAGTTTTGTATTCTATATATCCTTGCATTCTCCTTAATGTTGGACACTAATTTGAATAAAGAAAATGACTCATAATATTTATTGAAATACGACAGGAACCTCCATCTAATGTCATGCCCTCAATGAAGAATGGCCTAATTATTCAACGATAGTGCCTACACAGACACGTATCCTCTGATACTTCTACAACAGGCACATAACCTAACCCAGAGTGATGGACTGCTGGCTTCTCTGGCATGTTTCAGTATTATAAAATACAGCTCTCTAACCCCGGCTGAGCTCAGCAGTGTGGACAGAACACAACCAGACGGTATTGGCCGCATTCACTCTTTTTCCTGTCAGTTTCTATCCAGCCAAGGGAGGGGCAGCAACAGAACAGTGGTTTGTAGACTTGGAAATCACCAGTCAGGAAAGGGAGCTTTCGGAACAGGCTGGATTGTTTCACTCAGTATTTTGCCGAGAGAAAGAAAACAACAACTTTTAAGCGTACAGCTTCCAAGAAAGAAATTTTGAATTAGGAGAGTTTTCCTTTGCAATGAACTAAGTTTAAAAACTCCATTGCGGAAGAGGCCACGGCATCTGTTTTCAGTGATGGCCGACATAAGGATAACATTTCTAAAACGAACATCAGGCAGATGGTCCACGGCCTGAAAGAAAGCACTGGATTTTAATATGAAATTTTATCAGCATGGGCATTCATAAACATGAAAGTGCTTTTACAAGAATAATCAAGGAGTTATATTTTACCCAAGCAGAAGAAAAATGTATACCTTCTTTTCAACTTAACTGTCGATCATTTAGACTTCCATTATCATCACTAAGTTTTTTGTTTTTTTCCTTTTTGAAAGCACCATGTGACTTTTTCATGCCCCCGCCCCACCGTGGTTCTGAATGAATCAGTGGCTATAATACCATGCAAAGTACCCATTGCAGAAGGGTTTTATCATGTGTGTGTGCGTGTGTGCGCGTGCGCATGCACCAGAAGAAAGGGGGGGAGGGAGGGAGGAAGATTGAATGTGAGCATGGACACATGCACACTGCAGTCAGAATGTGAAGATCATGTAGGCTCAGTTCTCCCTTCCATCATGTAGGTCCCTAGACTGAGCTCAGGTCAGGTTTGCACAGAGGTCTCTCTTCCCTGCTGAACCATCTCACTGGCCCTGAAGACAAACCTTCAAGACAAACAGACCTGCTTGTTAACCAGCCACACTCCGAGTCTCCATTCCGTAGGAAAGCTGTTCGCGTATGCGTACGCCTGGTGCACTAAGGAAAGTCTATGCTTCTGAGTCACCTCCCTTCAGTCTGATCTGCAAGTACTCTCTTCCTGATTTTATCAATAAGCTCACTATGTGACTTTAAAAAATTCCACTGCTCTAGGAAAACTTCTGTTTCCTTTTATGCCCAGATTTAGCAGGTTTTTCAAAGCCCTTCTTATTAAGAAAAGTTGTGGCTGGAAAAATGGATAAGTAGCTACAACTATTCCAGGAAGCTATAAATATTCTAGTTCAAGGCATTTAAGAAATTCTCCTCTGCTTTATTGTCTCTCGGGGCCCACCTCCAAACGGGTGCTGCCCTCCCAAAGTGAAGTGGATGGTCCTAAATGATCATAGGTGGGTTTTAAAACATAAACACGAAATTAGTTTCACACCTACTTAGACAGCTTAGACTTTTAATGTGCGAAGCATGCCAGGACTCCACAGTGAAATAAAGCTTTGCATTCAAACTGATGTCAGCCAATCAGAGCACAGCACAGAGCGCTGCCCATTTCATAATTAAGGGACACTCCTCCAAGTTCGAGATTTTGCTTGTTAATGAATAAAGCATTACCTGACCCACTTTGGCCATGTATTCACAAGAACCTTGTTTTCAAAATGTGTTAAAGTAGCATGAAGGCCTCAATTTATGCCCCTCAAATCCAGGAAATTCGGCGTTGATACCCAGGACTCTTTGGGTCTCATTCTGAGGCAAACGTTCTGAGTAAAACATGCTTTATTCAGGGACAACTCTAAGGAAAGAGAGTGTCCAGTTTTCCAGTACATGTGACTTTTCCTCTTCCAATAATCTACTTTTTGATTGATTTCTCTTTCTACTAGCTTGTTCATTCTTGTCACTTTCCACCCCTGGTTATTACATCTCCCGTTGTCCCCCTTTCCCTGTCATTGTCATCCCCCCACCCCATTTGCCCCCACCCCCCACCCCGTGGTTTTTCAGGACAACTACAGCGTTGATGGACCCAGGGTCCTGTGGGGATGAGAGCGCTTACTCACACTGCAAAAGGAAGCAACAGTTTAAAACATTCATTTGCATCCTCTATTCCCCAAACCCCTTGGATATCAGATGTTGAAGAACGTTGCTGACTGAAAATAAGACTAAAACATTTGGAATACAGTCCATGAGACCAGGATTCATGTTTCCCTAGGTAGAAATGTCCCAAGGACTTTTCTAACAGTCCAACTCACTTCTCAAATAGCTCTCTCAATCTGCCTCCCTCCACTGGTGCTCCACCTCTGCAAGGGAACACGTTTGTGAGAAGATCCAGGTCTTCCAGGCTTCCTCCAGTTCCAAAATGCCGTGTTCTGAAATGCAACCTCCGAATCTTTCAGTTCTGAATCACAAAAATATTTTTCAATCCCATTTGTTTACTAATTAACATACACTGGATTATACTAGTTCAAGCTTAAGCTTTGTCAAATGCCACATCTGAGATCCAGAGCAAGCTTCTGGAAGCTTCAGCTTCCTCACCCATAAGATCCTGAGAGGATATGGCAGTTGTAGCCAAACCTCAAGATTTTCACCAAAGAATACACATAAGAGGCTCACTACGATGTCTGGTAACTTATAGGATACTACCTTTGGTGGTGGTGGGGGGTGTATGTGTGTCTGTGTGTGTGTGTCTGTGTGTGTGTCTGTGTGTGTGTATGTGTGTGTGTATGTGTGTGTGTGTGATATATATATATATATATATATATATATATAGAGAGAGAGAGAGAGAGAGAGAGAGAGAGAGAGAGAGAGAGAGTATGGGCACATGGGTGTCTTGGTGCACATATGAAAGTTAGAAGATGACTCTCCTGAGTCAGATCTCTCCTCACACTTTTTTGGGTTCTGAGGATTGAGCTCAGGTACTCAGTTGCTTGCATAGTAAGTATTTTAATTCAATGAACTGCCTCACCATCCAGTAGTAGACACTTCCAGCTAAATTTTCTTCTATATGTTCTCTGCTTTGCAAACACAGCCAGCAGCTACTTGAGCTTGAGAATGGTGGAAATGTGTTCATACATGCCTTGTCTTAATTAGTACAGTGTTGTAGATGTAATGAGAGATCAGCAGTGTTTTGAACACATGATTTTTACAACTTAGTATCTGTTTTCAGTCACTGAGGATTCTGAATCTAGCTTTTCTATGACGATTGGATTCTGCCTACTGACCTTTTCAACTGTACAAAGATGCTCCAGGACAATGTTCTAGATTATTTACAATTCTACTGCTGAGTCAATGATTTTAGAAGACCAGCCTGAGGGCAACTGCCAATGGTTCTGATTTCCTTAAAGATCCAAGAACAGGCTGATGTGGGCTGAAGTTGAAGTCAATTTCTGGGAAGCCCACATGTTCCTCCATTATGCTGAATGCTCCAGTCCACAGGAGTGAATGCATTTAAAAGAGAGAAGGAGAAATGGATAAAGGCTGGGAGGTAAAAAAAAAATATAAAGAAATAAAGACAAAAGAGATAAGGAAAAAGCAATAAGTGAGATCAAGGAGAGATGGAATGTGCTTGACAGGGACAGGAACAAAGGAGATTGTGGAAGAGTCAGAGTTTGCTGTGGTGACCATCCACCCCATCTTCAAGACCACACCAGACCTGGGGAACACCAGCAGGATGCCTGCAGAGGGCTTACGGAGGCTTCTACCCCAAGACTGAAATGTGCTTGCTGGCATCTTTAGATTATTGTTCTTATTTGGTGGCAATTCCTGTTGAGGGACAGAAGATGGGACCCCAGTCTCAGAGAACACAATAAATCCCTGTTGCTAGTCTGTCTTCCCTACAGGGGCCTCTGCCCCGTTCTGAGGAGAAGAAATGAGAAGCAGGCGTGTGCTGCTTAGAGACTGTTCTTCCCTGCCAGGTGCTTCTTTTCCGGTCTACACAGCAGACAGTTCTAAAGTCATACGAAGCCTCAAGGTACTGAAGAAAAACAAGAAGGATACATCTAAAATTCCAAGTTCTCCAGAGTTAAACAGAGCTGCAGTAAATTTCTGGCTGAACGACTAGAAGAGCCAGCATTATTTCCTAAGGAACGTTCAGCGGGCTACACTGACATCTGGGATGCTGAACAGCTCGCCTTTTGGTTGACTTAAGAATACAGTGCTCTCATGTAAACCATGGCCCCACTGGGGAAACCAATCAGATACCCAGCTTAAAACCCAACAAGCAACATGAATGGGCCTTCTGTGAAGTTGAGGCAAAGGGTGGGTGTTAAGAATTACCCAACGTTTCAGGCCGAGCTGGACATGCAAAAATTGATTAACACACCAACGTCCAATTCCACCTAAAGGTTTTCAAATAACATTCAAGCTTGGTTCTACTTTTTGGTGAAGGCAGAAGTAGGTTCCATATGGGAAACATTAGCAAAGAATGCTGTAAGATGTAGTTTTCTACGTAAGAACTGTTAGGATGCTCTGAGAAGGGGATGTGTTTGTTTTGTTTTGTCTTAGAGTTTTGGGGTTCTTTGTTGTGCTTTGTAAAAATTCTAACTGCAGCTTGAATCAGCAAGCTGAGAGCTAACCACAACCCCGGCAGGAGCTCAGGTTTACTGGAAGGCCTCTGCTCCCACAAGGGAAGAAATCATTTCCTGTGAATTCTAAGTCATACAGTTTACTGAAATGGTGCTACTTCCTCTTGCCGAGCAACATCCATGACTATCTCCTCCAGGATTGCATTCCTCAGTCATGTAGCCGTGGACATCCCTGGCTGGTTTCCATAGAAGCACATAGCAGGAGACTCTCGAGCCTGGGTCCTGGGCCAAGAACTTTTCACTCTTGCAAAACGTATCAGCCTCTAGGATTGCAGTGCTACGTGAAAACGGATACTTGAATTTGTAAGGAGGTCTCTTGTGCAACACGCAGCTGTGTCATGATTTAAGTCATACCCTATCACAAAATGGAAAGCCAGACATCTATGAAGGTTAGAAAGGTCCGATTTACAGAAGCCTTCCCATATGCTTTAATTGCATGCCCACGGAGCGTGAACATCCCGAAACCATGACGATGTGACAAAATGGTGCTATAGGGTCAGAAGGCTGACCTTGGTGCAACTGCTTCTAGCTGTGAGAATGTGGGTCCATTTCTGAACTTCTGGGAGACTTGGTTTCTTTATGTGCATGTTGGAAATTAAAAGATACTGAAACAAGTATCCCACCCCAGAGTTATAAGGATTCAATGATACGATACATATAAATTCACAATAGGGGCTGGGAAGATACCTCAGTCTATTAATGCTTGACACACAAGCCTGAGGCCTGAGCCTCATATCAACAAGTTGTCATAGAGGTATGCTCTTGTAATACCAGATCCAGGGAGGCAGAGACAGCCAGAATCCTAGGGCTTGACTAGCTTAGCCCCCCCCCCCCCAAAAAATGGTAGATGATACCCACCAAGGAGAAAAAAACCATCTGAAATTTGTTCTGTGACCTTCAGAGGGAGGGGGAAGGGAGAGAGAGAAAGCAGGGTGGGGGGGAGAGAAGGAAAGAGGGCCAGGGGGAGGAGGGGAAAGGGAGCAAGGGAGAGAGGAAGAGTTAACATAAAGTTACAGTCCTTCAGTAGTGGTTCTCCATGATGTAAGGTCAAAGTGGTTAGCAGACTTGGTATCAAAAGCAAATCATTACAGATTCTAAAATCCGTGTCTCCTAACTTGTGCAGTGACCTTGTTAAACTAAATTGCCTCTCTACCAAGTAGCTGTCTTCCTTCAGAGATACTTAAAGCAGTTAATTCTCATGTTACCTTACAGCCAGGTGGCAAAAGAATGTAACTTGTTTTCCATGAGACCAGGAAACTATTAAACACATCTGTCAACTTGGAAAAGTTCAATTTTGTTGCTGTTGTTTGGGTGTTTGTTTGTTTGCTTGCTTTTTAAGTTGTTATCTGCACAGTACCTGCACTGACTTGCTCCTCTGTTCTTCCCTTCAGCCCTAATAGGCCCCATGAACACAGTTTCCTTAAGAATTCTGTCCAGATTGTTCCTCAAGACCTGCTCTTTCAGAGCTCTGATCAACATATTTTATTACAAATCCCTAACTAATTCAACGCTCCTTGTTTCCCAAGGAACACAGAATTTATGGCCTGTAAGAAAACATTATATTTTTAATCAAGTCTAACCATATTCATGTTGCATATATTCTCAAGCTAAATTATAAGTTCTTTGACAACAAAATAAAAATGTGACCTTCTTCATAATTCTCAACTCAACATTCAATAAAGAAGAACTCAAAAGTACAATTTATTAAATTGATATTTGATGTAAATTTACCCCAGTCATTCCTTATAGAACCACCTGAACAGAAGGCCCACAGGTGAAGCCTCAACTGTCTCTCTCAGGGTCACCTCTTACCGGTAGCTACTACCCATTACCATTCCAGGGTCACCAACGGTAGGAAACCAACTAGCTTCCAACTCCCTGCAACTGAATTGGTGCTCCCTTCCACTCAGACATCCTGGGAAGATGCTGTGGCAGACAGCCGATGCAGCTTGGGGATTTCTATTACAAAAACCAGAAAGAGCCAGAGCAGAAGATGTACCAAAGACCACAGGTAGATGTTTTGATGTCCAATCTCAAAGAGAATGATATATCACACCTCTAAATCTAACAGAATCAAGGAGCACCAGTAAATCTATAACCAACACTACCCAGGTGTGTGAAGTATAAACTATCATGTATTCTAGATGGTAAAAGCCATGACAAAAAATGTTTTCTTTCACTCCAGTAAGTCAGCTCTTAGGAGGCAGAGACAGAAGAATTACTGTGACTACAATGCTGGCTGGCTCTACATAGCGAGTGTCAGGCTGGCTAGCGTGGCATAGTGAAACCATGTCTCAAAAACAAACTTTCGTCACTCAAAGACAAAGGCAGTTAATACCACAAACGGTTTCAGTTTTTCCTTTAGGTGAAAAGATATATTTTTCTCTATATTGCTTCCTCATAACAGAAGCAATACATTTAAGAAATATGTTTATTTTGATAGCAATTTATGATTATTCAGTAAAGGTCTTCAATATTAAAGAAATTAACTTATGTGTATTTATTCAATGTATTTCTTTATTATTGTATTTTTTCACATTACTCCAGATCTTACTGTGTGGATAAACTTTTATAGGGTGTTCACTTTGTGCTACTGTCAGTAATTCTTACTGTGTGTGTGTGTATGTGTGTGTGTGTGTGTGTGTTTGTGTGTGTGTGCCCACATATCCCACAGCACACATCCAGAAGGCAGAGGATAGCTTTAAGAGTCAGTTCTTGCCTTCTATCTTTTTGAGGCAGGACCTTTCTTATTTATGATGCTGTGCAAATATTTGACAAATTTCTGGGCAGTTGTTCTGTCTCCTCATCCTCTAGGAGTACTGGAATCACAGATGTTCACCACATCTGGCTTTTTACATGGGTTCTGGGAATCAACTCCGGGTCATCAATTTTATGAAGTGAGCTCCTTTCCCTGCTCAAACATCTCTCTGATACTGTTATTGGCAATTCTAAAATATAGATCTAGATCTAAAGTTTTGCTTATCAATCAGTCTATCTTTAAGAGAAAGCAGTGGGGTTTCTGGTGTCATCTGTTCTCACTCACTAACTCTGTGTCTTTAGTCTATATCTGCTCCTCTCAGTGCTGAGAAATTTCTGTTTCACTCTCGTCATTCTTCTGGGCTTCAGGACTTGAGCTCTTTGTATAAGCTGCTGAGAGATGCTGACAACAAGGGGATGGGGTGTAAGTAGTGATGTTGGGGTATACAGTCCTTTGTCTCATCTGGTGTATTTGTCAGGGACTGCCTGCATCCCTGCACTATGTATTCCGGGTGCTTTCAGACCATCTTCATGTATCTCTTTTTCCTTTCTGCCCGCAGACTCTAGAAATGGCTTCCTCCTATTACAACCATGCTTGGCACAGGGACAAGACCACTGTTAGGTAGTAACAGGGCAGTATGCTGTCCACTGTGGTTTCTCTATCCTCTGTTCAAACTTTTACAAGTATTCCACTCGTTAAAGAGCAGTTGCTGTTCTTTCAGAGGAACTGAGTTGGGGTCTCGGCTCTTATGCTGAGCAGCTCACAATTACCATTAACTCCAGCTCCATGAGATCTGGTGAGCTCTCTGGCTAGCTGTCCACACATGTCACACACATGCCGTTAGTTCACAGCTCTGCTGACTGAGCCAATGCTGTTGCAGGAACAACTTTTACCTGAGTCCTCACTACTTACCATCAACACTTTCTTTTTTATCTTGAAAAGCTCTGTGCATGGCGCTTCTGTCCTCTGTCATGAGGTGACATTTTAGACCCATCACTACCAGTTCCAATGCTCAGACTTCAGGTTTTGCCTTTGTTGGTCTCTTAGAACAACTGATCCCGTGAATGAGTGGATCCTTTCCCCTGAAACACTTGGCTCACTTTCATTCAGAGAAGCTCTCTGTCTCATATCCCTTCTCTGCTGAGTCTTCCATATGATCCTCTTCTTTCTCTGTTGCTACAAAGTCAAGATTTCTTTTTGGTGGGCAGTTTTAATGTCATCTTTAAGCAACCACTTTCAAATTTATGTATTTAATTTGTGGTAACTCCCTTAAACTCTAGAGTCATAAACTAAATTTCTTAGTCAATACTTTACTCTTGATTTTCTTTTAAACCTATGAATATGTAAATGAAAACTGTATTGATTGTTTTTCCAAGTCAAAATTTTAGAGCCTTCTTCCTTCTTCCCATACTGCATCCCCAAACCGTCTGTGGATCCTCACAACTGTCATTGAACTGTTCAGAAAGTCGATGGCTTTTCAACAACTTTTCCAATTATCAATTAAATTCCAATTTCTTCCCTAAGAGAAACAAATGCTTCTGAAACAGTCTTCATATTTTCTGTCTTTTGCTTCTCCTTGTTCTGCAGGACTTTTCTTCTTAGACAAGTTAGATTAGGATGCCCACCTCTTCAAGAAGTTCCTGGCTTCAAATTGCTTTAAGAATAATGCCATTGTCTTTCCGATGACCAGCAAGTCCCTGTGGTCTTGCCTCTGTCCATTTCTCTCTTCTTTCACAGACATCTATGTTGGTGCTGGTGCGTAGCAAGCATCCTCCCTCTTCTTGGAATCATTGTATTTATCATTCCCACTTCTTGGAATGTGTCTAGAATGCTCTTCTGCTAGGTACCATAGGGATTGCTAACTAGGAATAGTTAACTCTTTGCTTAAACATTATGAGAACAGAGGGGCTTTCTCTAAAGACCTTGTCTTAAAAAAACCCAAACCAGTCCCCCCACCACTCACTCAATCTGTTCCTGTTTTTTATAGCTGCAATCACCACCTGATATATTTTATGCACATTTTCTACATCTTTATAGCTTTTTCCAACTCCTAAAATTGAGCTCATTTAGAGTAGAGATATTCTAGTTCCTTGCTAAATCCTCGGTACGGAAAATTATGTTCAACACAATAGTAGGCACCAGAGAAATACATAAAGCAATTAAAAGATGTATTTCTCTTATTTTTCCTTTTAAATGTTCAACATAAAAATTTTATTTTATTTTTTTTTAATTATTTTTGCTTGACATAACTGAATAGGAGGAAAGAGAAATGTGGATGTAGTCTGTGCATAAGGGTGTGAAAAGGGTCTAGCTATTAAGAAATGGGGGCCAGGACTGGGTACATAGCTCTGCTAGTAACATAAAAATTTTAAAACATATATAACTTAAAAGATATTTGTTGATGTAAGTTCGATTATCCTCTAGTGAACTTCAGAAATTAACATATGACCAATCATGTTTAATTCTTCCCACTTACCTTCCTTCACCCACCTCATACTATGTAACTTTATAGCAGGATCCAGAAGTCATTTCATCTGTAAATTATATGTATTTCAGTAATTATCCTCCAAAATATACTCACAAGGTATTAAAATGTCTATTTCCTTACTTTCCAAGTAGAAATGATCATATAAAATTAATCTTTTCCAGTTTTATTGGTAAAAAAATTCCCCTAATCCTTTCAAGTTGAACAGTAAAGAAGAGGAAATTCTTGAGGCCCAAGATGTTTTCCTGTTTACCTCTGCATGTCTCGTAATTCCAAGAAAGGAGTGGATAAGTATGTACTAAATTTTATTCTTCCTCTTTTAAAAGTTTATTATAGAATTATGCAAATTGGTTTGTAAGATATGAGCTTTGTTATCTTAATCATTTCAGCACCCTCAGCTATTAGGGAACATGAGCAACTACCAAGTTTCCTACAGTCTCCCATCCTTTATTTTAGTTGGAGAAAAAGTTCATTTTAATTGAATAAAAAGAGGAAGTAGAGTGAACAAAGAAATTGAGTTGTGTGTCCTTTGGCAGTATTCTTTTCATGCAGTCACCAAGTAGAACAATAGATAGATAGATAGATAGATAGATAGATAGATAGATAGATAGATGATAGATAGATAGATAGATAGATAGATAGATAGATGATAGATGATAGATAGATAGATAGATGATAGATAGAGATGATAGAGATAGATAGATGATGGATAGATAGATAGATAGATAGATAGATAGATAGATAGATAGATAGATGATAGATAGATAGATAGATAGATAGATAGATGATAGATGATAGATAGATAGATAGATAGATAGATAGATAGATAGATAGATAGATATTAAAGTTCTAGAGTTTTGGCTCAATGTTAAAGACATTTTTCAAAACTGGAAACAGGAAACTAGTCCATGTGCCCCTGGGCCTCTTGTCTGTAGGGCTGAAGACAGATTTCATCCTGACAGGGCTGGGTGGGTCTGTTCAGGGAAAGCTCAGGTAGGTAGCTCTGGCAGACACACAGAACTCTCAGAAGAAAGCCTCTTTCTTAGGCCTTTGCATATTAGGCATCTAGCCAATTAGATTGGGTGGGGAGGGGTTTAGGAAAGAATATATGAAGACAAATTGATATTATTTTTTCTTATGTTTATGTTCTGCTTTGAAAAGAACCTATTAATAAGAACAGAAAGGCAATGGGATGAAGGAGGAGAAACAGAAACAAAAAAAGAAGGAAGACAATAAGGAAGAGAGGGAGGGAGGGAGGAAAGACAGACAAATTCATATCTTGGAAACTCAACTCTGACATTTTAAATGGCAAACCTGGACCAGTTATATCTGTAAGACATGAAAAGGAGATTTGAAAACCTTATTTTGTCAGTGCCACATCTCTAATCCTAGCACTCAAGAAGCAGAGACAGGCAGATCTCTGTGAATATGAGGCCAGTCTGGTGTAGTTAGTTCCAGGACAGCCGGAGCTACATAGGTGAGACACTGTCTAAGTAAGAAAGAATTTTTTTTTTTTTAAAAAAAAAAGTTTGAGCAGCCTGTTTCAAAGACACAAAATTAAATGTGAAATCTTGGGTCCAGGCTGAAGCTGTGTAATTGCATTCATTTTCTTTCTTCTGCCTTCTTCATCTAAAGAGTTTGGAGAATCACAGTTGCCTCCATGTTTTCCCTGATGGGATTGGCTGGCCAAGTTTCTGATAGCTGCAATTACAAAACAAACAAAACCCCATCTTTTTTGTTATTTGCTTGAGCCATTTGACCAGATTTCAGGATGGAAATAGATTACTTCTCTTCCCTGACGTATACACCAGGGCAGTAATATCCAAATGCTTTAGGACTGGATGCTCAGCACACTCTAGATGTGGTCCACCTGTGGGCCAGTGCACACATTCAGTGTGGATTAATAACAGAAGTGAGTTCTAATGGAAGGAGGCCTTCTTTGGTTGCCCCTCTGTGCTATCTTGGAGGGTCTCCAGGCTCTCTGAGCATCCATCCGTGGCTCTTGTCTTCTTCAGTCTTAAGAGACAGATCCAAAGAGTCCTGCTCAATCCAGAGTACCCAAGAATGATTTAGGAGCAGCTACCACCTACAGTTTATAAACCAGACTTTTGGGGTTCCTGTCCAGAAGTTTCTAGGCCTATTATTCTAAATAATGTCAGAAATGAAATATTGCTGGCCCTTGTTTTAGCACACTGAACTTAAATATGAGGATTGCTGCTCCACCAACTACCTTTGTCCTGCTTTGTTTTTCTATTGCTGTGATTAAGACCCTGACCCAAAACAACATGGAAAGGAAAGAATTTATCTCACCTTGCAGGTTACAGTCCATCATTGAGGGAAGTCAGGACAGAACTCAAGCAGGAACATGGAGACAAGGACAGAAGGGGGAGCACAGAGTCATTCTGTTTACTGGTGCCCAATTTACATTAAAAAAAAGTCAGAGTGGGCTGGAGAGATGTCTCTGTGGTTAAGAGCACTGCCTGCTCTTCCAAAGGTCCTGAGTTCAATTCCCAGCAACCACATGGTGGTTCACAACCACCTGTAATGAGATCTAGTGCCCTCTTCTGGCCTGCAGGCATGCATGCAGGCAGACCACTGTATACTTGATAGATAGATAGATAGATAGATAGATAGATAGATAGATAGATAGATAGATAAAGTCAGAGTTTACAAAACGGAAAATGTCAGTGGGGCATGGTGTCACGCCTTTAATCCCAGCACTGGGCATGAAGAGGCAGGCAGATCTCTGAGTGCGAGGCCAGCCTGGTCTATAAAGTGAGTTCCAGAATAGCCAAAGCTACATGGAGAAACCCTGTCTTAATTTTTAAAAGAAGGAAGAAAGAAAAGGAACAAGCAAATAAATAACAAAACGAAAAATCAAAGATATCAAGTAACATGAAGACAGTCCTTCTGGCGTAGCTACTTGACAGAATTAGAAAAAAAGAATACCTTACATCTAAGTTGTGCTCGTAGAAATAATTTTATTTATTTAATTATTTAATTTAATTATTTATATAATTTTGTATTATAATTTGATGGAGGAGAGTTATCTGTCTATGTTTCTTTCATTGGTTAATTAATAAAGAAAACTGCCTTGGCCCTTTAAGAGACAGAAAATTAGGTAGGTGGAGTAGACAGAACAGAATTGTGGGAACAAGGAAGTAGAGTGGGGGAGACACTTCAGGCAGTCGCCATAGTGAGTCTCCATGCTGCTCCTCTCCGAGATGGACGCAGGTTAAGATCTCTCCTGGTAAGCCACACCTCGTGGTGCTACCCAGATTACTAAATATGGGTTAAAGGAAGATGTGAGAATTAACCAATAAGAGGCTGAAACTATGGGCCAGGCAGTGTTTTAAAAGAATACAGTTTCCGTGTAATTATTTCGGGTGTAAAGCTAGCCGGTGGCCGGGTGGTGGGACGCAGTCCCTCCGCTTCACACTAAAATAATTATACTGTAGAAATTTCCTACTAAGGGATCCATATTTGGAGTGCATTTTTTAAAAAAAAAAAAAAAAAAGCTCATTTGGGGATGAGAACATTGTTTTTGGTTCACTAACAGGGTATTTCCTTTCACATGTGAGATTAAAAATGAGAATAAAAATGAATCAAGGAAAAAGTCCAAACAGATGCTGGTATAGACTCTTTAAAGTAGCCTGATGAAGAAGCAATATACTGACTGACTGAACAACAACAGAATTTTTCAGGTTGGTGTCATGTCTATAACAAATGTCTTCTGGCATTGAGGCTTTAATTCTTTTGAGAAAACAGAAAGAATTACAACAATATCATACTTACGAATAATTTGGAAGTAAGTTCTTTTAATAGGTGTCCAAAAACAGAGGAATGGGTAAAGAAAATATGGTACATACATTCAGTAGAATTTTTCCTGGCGTGAAGAACATAGTTACTGGAGATAATCGCATCAAGTGAATTGAGCCATCTCTGAAAGACTCAAGTTTTGTTTTCTCTCATTTGTGATTCCTAGAATTTAAGCAGATACATAAAATCATGTTTGCATGCAGAGACCTGCATGGCTTTATCTGACTGGGTATCTTTAGATGAGTGCAGTATCAAACTGCCCTCTAAATTGATAGCTTTCTACCTGTAATTAGTGAAGCTCTCAGACCAAATCTTTCTTTAGGCAATTGGGGGCAGTTGGTGCAGAAACTTACAATTAGTCAGAGTACAGAGAGTACGGGTCTGTGGAGTGCTCAACCATAAATAAAACATTAGAATGACATTCTCCCCCTTCAAGGCTCAATGACCATCACAGAAGAGGAGGCAGAAATATTCCAAAGAGCAGAGCTTAAGGAGGACCAGAGGGAAGCAATGTCTTCTGGACATCACAGGGCTACCACATTTACAAACTCATACCCGCTGTCGTTTTCAGCATGAGTCCTCACTAGATCAATATACCAGCAGGGAAGCAAAAGGCACTCATGGGACCCCACCTCTAGCTGAGGACCTATTGACAGTTGATGAGTTCTGGAGGAGGGAGCATCAGTCTCCTTTAAGGGTGTGTCCCTGGTAGATTGGTCACATTCTAGAGGATGGTCCCACATCCAGGAGCATGTAGACAGTACACATTGAACTCCGGAAGCTATAAAAAGAAAACTGAAAACAGACACATTGGGGTAAGGGTAGATCTGGGAGGAGTTAGGGAAAGAGACAGGGATGAAATATGATCAAAATACATTGTATGCATGTATGAAATCTTATATTTTAAAAAGGAATTTTGGATCCAGGGATGAAAACCATAGTGGAATTTTTAGAGTTATCTATTAACATTATATTGCCTAGTATTGTAGCCATAAATCAATGTGGCCAACTGAATTTTAATTAAAATTAATTAAAATTAAAAATTCAGATCCTTAATCACTCCAGAAATATTTCAAGTGCTCAGTAGCCACATTGGCTGGTGAATTACTATAATAGGGCACATCTAGAATATTCCTATCACAATAGACATTTGATGGACAGTTTTGATCTAACATGTGTAAGAAGAGGTAGAAAAGCCTAAATACAGAGACAGGGCAAGAAAGTATATGTGCAGAGAAAAGCAGACCCAAATGCCAAAGAAAAACAGGGCTATTCACTGTCTCTTGAGTCTAGACTTTAGTCTACTCTCTATTGACTCAATTTTTTCTTATCTTCCAGATCCACACATGTATAATCATGTCTCTGTAATAAGTTCTTTTCACTTAAGCCATTTAGCTTGGAATTTTTTGCTTGAAACTGGTCATTTTGCCCTTCTTGGATCCCTTCTCAGATATACTGTGATGCTCAAATACCCACATAATTTTGCTGGGCTTTTCTTTCTCTACCTTCTACCTACAGTATGACTTTCAACATTCATCTGTGGTTTAGAAAACATTCAGGGATTTCCTGAGCAGAGGAGGTCATTCTAACGCTTTCTGGAAGCCCTCTCTAGAGTCATCACAGCCTATGAGAGCGGGCTCAGCAAGCAAAAGTGGGGCTTGTGCGTGGAATTGGTAAGAGTTTGGTTTATTGTCTGTCTCTAGTACTTTATGTGGAATTGAGCTTCTACTACCTCAAGAAAAAGAATTTCAAAGAATCAAATTTATTTGATACTGAAACAACCTCAGAAAGATTTGTTTTCATTTAGGATCTTTCACTAAAACTTTTCGGAGGAGAAAGCGAGGCTCTTGCATCTGCTGACATCCTTCGGGCTCCCAGGCTTGCAAAGCAGGAGTTATCCTGACCTCAGGCAGGCACAAACCTTTGATCTTCACCAGCCACTGTAGCTGCCTGAGATTATCTCCAGTGCTGAACAGGGGAGAAAGCACGCCTCGAGCTATACGAACTCCGCGGGCTGCCATGAATGATGTGGTCCAGAGCGGGGGCTGCCGGGGGAAAAATGATTAAAGTCTATGGGTGGTGGGGAAAGGAATGTGTGTTGGAGAAAGCAATGTCTCGTCACCTTCGCCGCATGGTGACAGGCTTGTTTCCTGGTTTAGTGGCAGAACCCAGAAATCCCAAGGCAGGAAGAACTGAGCTTAGAGAAGGTAAGGAGAGAAAAAAAAAGAGGATCAGAGCTAGGTTCTAGGAGGGAGAATGGCCTAAGAGGGGAAAGTCTCAAACAAATCCCAGAAAGGAGGGACTGGGAAAAGACTTGAAGATACGTTTTATCTGGGCTTAAACATTGTTTTATGAGATATTCAAAGTAAATATTCTTTTGAATTACTTCCTTTGGAGATTGCACAACACCTGCTTCCCCACACAGCAAGGGGCTCTCTTATACAAGCCCAGTGTATCCATAAGAGGGCCATACAAGTCTGCCAGGGTAAAGATATTGGATGGAATTCCATAATCAATGCTCAGTTTTATAGAAAACTACATGTCTGCCCACCTTACATTGAAATCCCAAATAGTTGCTCCACTAAAGCTTGTCATTACTCAGATTCCATATTAATCAAGCTAATAGGGCAGTAAGAACTGCAACACAGCATTACTGACTCTAGCATGCTTGGTACCGCATTGGTCTAGCTCTAGCTCTCTGGTCCCATTGAATTCTGTCAGGGCCTTGAGTGCTACTGCCTTCATCTTACAGATGCCACAAACCAAGATAGGCAGTTCCAGCAAACTTGGTTTAGGTTAATTAAAAGCAAAGAGCAACAGATGTATATTTCATAGCCAGATATTCTTGTTGTAGCCAAAGTAAGAAATTTATGTATCAGAATTTGGAAAGTTTAATAAATACATGAAGACAGTTCAAGAGTTCCATGTTGTACTTCCACGGCTAATCCCATGGTGGAACTATTAGTGTTGGCGCAAAGGGAGAGAAGATGTGGTGGTTAGCACCAGCCTATGCAACAAGGGCCATTTTCAGAAAACTATGACCTTCAGTAATGGACAAAGCTGACCACAAAGGAAGAGTTTAGGTCCCCGACCACACATACTTTCCCTTTTCTGTTTATGTTCCCCACCATACCCAGCCACGAAATCACAACAGGAAGTTGGTGCTTTTTCGGGGGAGTGGTACTCTTGAGTTTCACATCTAGGACCGTAGGCCCTACAGAAAAATTCAGACTACAGAAATTGAGAAAGGAGCAAACATACAAAACAAAATGGGTGCCTATGAGATGTATAGACTTCTCAAGGCCACAAAGTTAGGATGTGTAGACTTCTCGAGGCGTATGTGGTTCTATCAGTTTGTCAACTGTCAGATAGTATCCACATGCAATGTCTGGTTTGTGTAGAAGCAAAGAGTTTATTTAGGCTGGAAGTAGCTGTAGTTATTTGTACTGTTTGCTGATCTTCCTGTGGTTTGGAAATGTACGTGCAGCCAGTTTGACTATACAGCTTATTTTAAGGACACAGATTTGTTTCTGTGTTGTAGGATCATTTGGATATGACATAGCATTCTCATGTTTTCCTATGTACATTTTGTTTAAGAAAAAAAAAATAAGGTGAATATTGGAAACTACATCCAGCATAGGAACACACAAAAAGCACACAAGCTCGAACATCCACCAGCGACCCTGAGTACATTGTACATGCTATTAGAGTGTTCTTTCCAAATGCGTAATTTTCCCAACACAGCAACTCTCTGAAAAGCATAGGACACACCACAGAAGTCCATGTACAAGGCACTGAAGGTTGAGTCTTACCTAAACAGTCAGTGCTCCATCGCACAAGTGTTTGCTGAAGTCATCTCGACATATTCCGAACCGTCAGCTCTTGAAGCTGTGCTGTGGGCATTCTTCCAGCCTCTGCTACCTTTCCTCTGTCTGTCTTTCCTATTCACAAGTCTTTCCTGGGAGAATTGGTTCAGTATAAAGGTCTTCTATGGGACTCTGAAACAAACCAGGGACCACACTCCCAACCAGCAGATGGTGAGAGGAATATCGCTTAAATTTCTCCTGCACGGGCCTGGCCAGAGACTCCTCCTGCCCAGCCATGAGCTAGCAGTATCCCATCATAGCATTCTTAGAGTCCCTGTAAAACTAGAATAATGTTATCACATTTTTCAGAAAGTAAAATATATCAGATTTTAGGAATTATTAGTTATTCTGATAATTTTATATGCAATGCTTATTAACTTTTACTTTTATTTTTTAATACTTTACTTATTTACTAACCAAAAACAGTTTTGAAGTCAGTATCCTAATTTTTAAAGGGTTTATAGACTATAAATTTCCCAAAACTTGGAGGTATTTCTTCAGATGTGCCCTTCTATATGCCAATCCCCAGGCTAAAACAGGCCTCTAGGATGTTGGTTTTGCTTCTTTGCTTGTTTGTTTACATTTATTTCCTTTATTATTTTATGTGCATGAGTGTTTTTGCCTCCATGTATGGGTATATATCACACCCGTGGTGGTGCCCGTGGAGGTTAGAGAAAGGTAACAGATGCCCTGGGACTAGAGTTACAGACAGTTGTGAGTCCGGAAACTGAACCCGGGCCTTCTGCACGAGAACAAGTGCCCTTAATCACTGAGCCAATTCTCCGATCCCTCTGCTGTATTCTTGGTTGTGGCATTTGGCAAATGTGCTGCCCAGAGAGCTGTCCCTGTGAAAAGACATCCCAGACCACCTTAGGCTGCCTAGTCAGAACCTCAGAAGAGAAGTTTTCATTTGTCTAAAACGTTCATTTCCCATACTGTATCACTTTCCATGTTCACATTACAGAAGGGCAGCTGTCTACTGCAGATACAAAGAAGGGAGAGCAGATGCGCCAGATTAAGGCAGCATCCAGCCCCATGTCCTCTGTCTTGGCCCAAACAATGAAATGGGCATGAAATGTAGCAATCTCAGAGTCAGGGAGCTACAGGAATTGAGATTTGGTAGCAAGGTGGCTTGTTTCAGAAACCATAAAGAAGCTATTTTATTCTTGTATCATCTAAAACTAAAAAGGGCAACAACTCACACAAACTGAATTATAGGTGATAAAGTACCTGTTCTTCACCCTTAACTAAAAACCTATTTTATGTCTAGCTCTCGGGTAGATAGTTCACAAAATTTTCATATATGCATACATAGACAAAAATACATATACTGTTCTTAAGAATATGTGCTTAAATATGTGCTTTTAAAAACAAAACTAAGTCAAACCTCCCAGTACTTGGGAGACAGAGGCAGGAAGATCTCTATGAGTTCCAGGACAGCCAAGGCTACACAAAGAAACCCTGTCTCAGAAAAAACAGAAAGAAAAAAGAAACACAAGAAGAGAATGCAGTCGTTAAGCAATAATAAAGACTAAAACAAATTAAATTTTTTTTTTTTTTTTGGTTTTTCGAGACAGGGTTTCTCTGCAGCTTTAGAGCCTGTCCTGGAGCTAGCTCTTGTAGACCAGGCTGGTCTCGAACTCACAGAGATCCGCCTGCCTCTGCCTCCCGAGTGCTGGGATTAACGGCGTGCGCCACCACCGCCCGGCCAAAGCAAATTAAATTTAAAAGGGAAGGCGAGAACACAGTGCGTTGGGATGGTTACTTTCAGAAACTCCAGGAAAAAGAGAGCAGTTACAAAGATAGCACACATGGAGAAACAGCCAAAAAGTCTGCCTCTCTGACTGGAGCATCTTGATGCAGGATGGGGCTGGAGAACAGAGAAATGGGACCACGGGACAAAGGAAGATCAACAAGACCTTAGCTAGGTCACAGGGAACTTGATGTCAACCAAAGCCTGTCCTTTTCTTTATTGGCTTCTTTACCATACCCTCCTCCCCACAATTCTGTTTGATTTTCTCCTTTTATTAGATTTAACTATTTTTATTTTATGTGCATGTGTTTTTGCCTTCATGTATGTAAGTGCACCACACATGTGCAATATCTGAGGAGTTAGGAGAGGGCATTGGATCAGCTAGAACTGGAGTTACAGATGGTTGTGAGCTGCCTTGTGGGGTGCTGGGAACCAAACCCAGGTCCTCGACAGGAATGGTGCTCTTAATTACTAAACTGTCTCTCAAACCCTACTGGCCTACAGGGGGAGGAAGGGAGGGAGGGATGGATGGAGGGAGGGAGGGAGGGAGGGAGGGAGGGAGGACAGAAGGAAGAAAGGAAGGAAGGGGAAGAAAAAGGAAGGGAGAGAGGGAAGGAGGAGGGAAGGAGGAGGGAAGGAAGGAAGGGAGAGAGAGGGAGGAGGGAAGGAAGGAAGGAAGAAAGGGAGGGATGGAGGGAGGGAGGGAGGGAGGGAGGGAGGGAGGGAGGGGAAGAAAAAGGAAGGGAGAGAGGGAAGGAGGAGGGAAGGAAGGAAGGAAGGAAGGGAGAGAGGGAGGGAGGGAGGAAATAAGGAAGGAAGGGAGGAGGGGAGAGGGGAGGAAAATATATCTATCAGTCTGCAAACTCCTTGAGCAGACATTTACAACTCACAAACTGAATCTTGGTACACAGACGGCAAGTCATGTCAGAAGATTGCATTCTGGAAGACCCGTGGGCAGGCAGGGCACATCGACCTCAGAGGATCTTCAGTTAAATGAACACTACAGGATTTACATTGTCTAGCTGTTCCTGGACTTCTATTATCATTAGTATACTGACCCACACTGGGAATTCAGGAAGAGAATTTAGATGATGTAAAGAAAATATTGTGAAATTCTTTTTAACACGCTATGTTGGGAGGCTATATTTCTTGATACATGTCCTGATAAATTACAAGGTTACTAATACTCAACTAATATCTACCTTCAGCTTCACTTGTGAATTTCGATGAGATGGCCTGGGCTTTGCAAAGCTCCTATGATCCACAGGGCTAGTGAATTATGAACATCCCGTCCTATTTAGTTCTTCGCTGTCACTTTCATAATTATTTTTGGTTTCACGGTCTTCAATGTCTAGGATAATTGTTGGATAATTTCCCCCTTTATCCTGGCACATTTAAAGTTCAAACTGAGTGCACACCATCCCCCTCCTCCTTTACGGAATAACAAGAATGCTCATGTCTTGTTTTAACAAGTGGATGATCTGCCCCAACTTCAGAGTCTGAACTTCACACTATAAAAAGGAGGCCATTATGTTTAACTTTTTGCCCTGTGAGAAAAGCAGGATATGTCAAGCCTCTACTTAAGTTTTTTCTTTTATCCTTATGAGTCCCTCTCATGAGCTAATTTCTTTCATAGACTATATAAGCCCCTTAAAGAGCCACAGTGTTTCCTGACAAGCACGCTGGCATGCAGTTAATCATTAATTTTGCATAGTCCGGTGCACATGCTGCCTGTTGAAGTGTGTGCCGTTTGAGAGACTTCCTCCCGTTGGCATCAGTGCTGTTATGTGGGGGTCAGTGCTGGATTTTAATCTCGCTGCTATCGGCGGTCCAGACAGTCTCAGAACCACCCTTTAACAAGTGCAAGTTTCAGAGTTCACGAGGCTTAAGCCTACACAAACACGGCAGTGTTCCTCCGATAAGACAACAGCTGCAGAAGCAAGCTCAGCACCACACCCTGGCTGAGTATGTGCAGATGCCAGAGACAGGTGCATCTCCTGACGCTTGTGTTGTGTGCGTCCGAAGGAAAGCAGCACCCACTTCTCCGTCAGATCAAGTTTTATATACAGCGTGCTTTAGAATCATGTGAAGGAATCCAGAAACACGGTCAAGTGAAATACTAAGTCTTCCAAAAATGGCAGTAAATATTGAACTTAAAAATGTGAGAGAGATTACTTTTATTTATAGCTAACTAAGGATGTAAGTATAAAACCCCAAGAAACCACCCTTCCCTGTAATAAATGGCACCAAATTATATCATAGCATCGTTGGTTGGTTCGGGATACCAACTCTGTGTTCCTTGAAGAGAATTTGCAATTCTGCTCTGTGTGGGTGGAGGAGAGGCAGATTTGAATGAGATCCTGTTCAAATAAGTTCCTCTAGCCTAGCTCTAGGGTGGTACCTGCAGTCTGGAAAGAGTGAGCCTCTAAGCCCCCAGTGCAGAGGCAACACCTTCCGTGACCACACTGCCAGGAAGGCTCCACAGGGAGTGCCCAATAAATGTCAATGTTGTGTGGCTATTTCAACTTCAACTTGCACGCGTTTGCCCGAAAATTAACACTGCAGTCATACAGCAGGGGGAAAGGGACGCGTATTGGTTCCAGACATAATTGAGATTGAACTCCGACCAATTCAGAAACAAGCGTTACTTTCCGCAGCTCCGGAGAAGCAGGCTTCCCTCTGCCAGACGGGAAGTATTGCAATCATGATGAACACAAAGCGCCCTGTATGCAGCCTGCAGAGAGAAGCTGCCCTGCCGTTCTGCCGGCCATTCATCTTTGTGTATCCTCATACAGGGGAGGGGTGACGAGGACTTTGCTCTGTCCAAACCATGAGCCGGGCTTCTGGGGTCTACTGGGGATTTGACCCCGGCTGTGCCAGAAGCATTGGTGACACGGGATGCGGTCCAAAGATCACTTTCAACCTGCTATGTGGTCCCTGCTGCCGCTATGCTGTTCCCAAGAGCTCTGGGTGGTAGGCAGCTTTTACAGGGCCCTCCTCAACCCAGGATGCACAGTGTCTAACGAGGGCATTAGAAAGAGCCTGCAGAGATGTTACTCAGTCCCCTGCCAGAACTTGTGACACTTGAACATGTTCCATGGAGGTCAGCCACAGTTGGAGGAAATAGCCTAGATCTGAAGACCAGCAAACTCACGTTATGTGGAGTTTAGCTCAAAATAACAATTCCTTTCCTTTGTCTTTTTTCCATTCTACGTGTTTTACATCTTATCTCTTGTAGATGAACTAAGATGTGAGAAGGACTGTCTTGCTCAATCACTGGCTCATGGGACTTTGGGTTTATGTCTCTGGATGAGAGCCAGGTCTTTGACACGGGGTTAAATGAGAAATAATCAATTCGATGGTTAGTCTTCATTTTCAAGTTCGAGTTTGATAAGAATCATCCAGAAGGCCCCTGTATAAACAGTGAGGATGTTTCAAGAAAAGTTTAACTGAGGAATGAAGACGCATCCTAAACCTCAAATGTGGCCTGGGGTTACCACCCTGAATAAAGGGAAGGGCAGTGGACAACATGGTTGACTACCAGCCTTCATCTCCCCCTGCTGCCTGAATACAGACACAGCCCCCCACATTTCCACAGCAAGCCTTCCCACCTTAACAGACTGCACCTTCCCATCGTGGGCCCAAACAAACCTTCACTTTCTTAAATTTCTTTTGTAACATATTTTGTCAAGACAGTGAAAGAAATCAAATACATCAATGGCACAACTGATTAAAAAAAACAATTTCATTAATCATAATGGCAACGTTTTGTAACTATCTCAGTGCTAATGTCTTCTCCTTGGTTTCTGTAAAGGAGAATTAGGGAAGTTTCCAGCAAGGTGTTAAAAGGTTTAGTTTCTTTAATAAGGATCTTTCAGGCTCTAATTCCATGAGCAAGAAAAAGAGCCAAAGGCTCAATATTGAATATAACCACCCACAACATAATTAACTAAAATCTGTATGTTTTAAATGTATTTAGCCAAAATGTGAAAATATGTATTTAAAAAATACTTTACAAATATAGAAAGAGGTAGCTAACAACAGAAGCATGTCCTCTGCCGAAAGGGCAGGAATGAGAACTCTGGGGTGGGGCGTCCTTGGTTTATCTAGGGGAGAGACTTGGTTGAAACAAGTCATCTTAAAAGGCCAAGGAACAAAGAGAGTTTGCGACTAGCATCAAATAAGGTGGATATTTCTTTCATGTGGACTTGCAATCAGCTTAGCTCTACACTGGGAACTGGGAACCTTGAGCACATTGTGTATTTCTCTCTCTCTCTCTCTCTCTCTCTCTCTCTCTCTCTCTCTCTCTCTCTCTCTCTCTCTCTCTCTCTCCCTCTCTCTCCTGCCTATGCTTTATGAGAATAATTGATATGACACTGTACACACATGGATAATCTATGATAATATTCCCATCTGAAGACCCACAACCACACCGTCAAAGTCTTTTTGCTATATAAGATTACATGTTCACCAACTAAAGGTTTTACGTTATCTCAGTGCATATCTTTGAATGACCATTATTCATCCACCACAAGTTTAAATACTAGATGTCTTGACAACACTCAACTTTGTGTCTTGTTTAGACTTCCCACTGAAACTTCTGACTCAATCTAACAATATCTTACCTGAAATCTCCATCTAGATTTCTAACTGACACCTTTACCCCACTGACCCCAAAGCCAAGCTACTGAGTTATGCTCAACACCCCGCTGTAGGTAAAAACCTCCCCTCTGGAAGCATTCAGTCTCATTGTCCAAGGCGAGTACATTTTTTTTTCAAGTTGTTTTCTTAGACCAAATTTCTTGAAGCCATGGAGTCATCATGTCTTATAAGGATGTGTATGGAAATGCTCATAGCAGCTTTATAAGAGTGTCCAATTGGAAATCTCAGGTATAGATCAGTAGGTAGACATGAACAAAATATGATAGAGAAATGTGACATGAAATGCTATTCACCCACCAAAATGACTACTCATGCAGGTAATAACGTGGACAATTTTCAAAAATAATTACACCGAGGAGAAGAAGAAAAGATCTAGGAGAGAATTACTGTTATCACCTATGTAAAATTTTAGAAAATTCAAGACAGGTTTGGGATGGAGTGGGGGAGGCAGAAGAGAGGAACCACAAGGAGGTACAAGAAAACTGCTGAGAGTGGTGGCTGTGTTTACATGGAGCCTTGGTCATGACTGCAGGTGCTTATATCACAAACATGAACCGCTAACATGTAGCCTCAATCATGACTGCATGTATAGATATCACAAACATTAACTGTTTTCACGTAGCCTTGGTTATGACTGCATGTGTATATATCACAAACATAAACTGCTTACATGTAGCCTTGGTTATGACTGCACATGTATATATCACAAACATGAACTATTTACATGTAGTCTTACCATGACTAGATGTGTATATGCACCAAACATGAACTGTTGAAATGTACTATCATCATGACTGTACGTGTATATATCACAAACAAACATGTAACTCTTATCATGACTGTACGTGTATATATCACAACCATGAACTGTTTACATGTAGTCTCACCATGACTGTATGTGTATATATCACAAACATGAGCACACAGAGAGGTCAAAACTTACACCCACTCCAGATCTGTGTGGTTTACTATGTCAGCAGTAGCTCAATAAAACTCTTATAAAGCACACTTTCATGATTAAGATATCTATTAAATAAAAGGTCATCCTTTGCCCTTGGAAAATTGTTTAATTGACTAAAGCAGGACAACCCACTGACCTTTTGCGCATCAACTTCTGAAACTGACAGCATCAACTAAGACACTCAGTCAGCTCAAATTATGTTTACGGTTTTCCCAGTCATTTCTTCTTCAGAATACAGTTTTATTTTGAGACAAAGTAGGCATACTGAAATTAGATTTTTATAGTTCTACATAAAATAGCACCTCTGCACCCCAAAACACAAGGATACCCTTAGGAAGCAACAGGACATTTCTACATACCAAAAGAAAGTTAAAGTGTAAATGAGCTGCGGGCCATTCAAGCAAAAGCCTGTTGGGCTGTGCTTCTGTGAGCGGGTGTGCTCGTGTAACAATTAAAGAAAAATAGGCCAAGAATGTGGAAAAGAGCAAGGGATGGTGTGTTGCATGGGAGCGGCTGGAAGGGGGAAAGGAAAGGGGGAAATGGTGTTACTATATTACAATTTCAAAACATTAACACGTGGTGTTTTATTCATCTCCTAGCTAGGATCCAATCACGGTTAACCATGACGCTGTGTACTCTACTGTTGACATGAGAAAGAGGGCCTATACTAGTGTGTTACTGAAGATAATAAATAATCCCCAGAAGTATTAGACCAGAATGATCATCTGTGCTTATCTCTAAGAATGTCCAATCCCTTCCCTGCCTGCCAGCTAAGATTAAGTATAATATCTATTAAGAGCTAGGATTTTGTTCCTTACGTGTTAGCACTTTTTATTTCCATGCATTTGTTGTTGCTTTCACAGTTAATTATATCTAGTAATAGTAAGCATACATGTTAGGGAGGATTAGAAATTAACTGTATTCTTTAATTGCCTATCAAACAAAATAGGGAAATGTATGTGTGCTCACACATGTATGCATGCACACATGCTAGATGTGCACGTGTGTTTTGTGCCTATAGGTGCATTTGCACATGAAAGAAAAACTTTGGGGAGGGCTTATAACCCAGATTCCTTTTAAGGTAAAACAATACCTTAATATATTAGTCAGATGATGATTTTAAGGCACCAATCATTTTAAAAACCATGTGTGCATGAAATCATTTTTCATCTTTCATCTAGAATGTGACCACAAATGACTGATTTACTGCCAAACTTCAAATTTCTCAAATTCCATAAAATGGTCTTAAGGATATTTAAAAGCATCTTGTAGGGACTGAAGGAGATTATTTCAAGGAGATCTCCAATATTAGTACTGTTTGAAACTGCTATGTTACCAGCACCAATATATACTCAATGGACACTTGGGAAAGCCTCCTCCAAATGGCACTGTGGAAAGACCATGGGATGGCTTACAACAGTTACATTCACATTGCTGGTCCTCAAGCTTGTGGCTCTGTGACGTAGTAAAGGTAACCAGTTTTCCAGATACTGAATTCTTCGTCTGAACCCTGGACGCCATCTCAGGATAATGCTAGCGTCATAAAGGCTCTTGGTTGCTGCCTGCACTTAGACCAGATGGTTTTGGATAGATGAAATATTATAGGAGGAATTTCTCTTTCTAATTATTTTATTTTTTTCTTTAGGAATTTTATATTGGTATACAATGCATTATGATTATATTACCCCCAACATCTCCCCTAAAGCATTCTCTTCACAAGTTCACGTCCTCTTTTATTGTCTAAATATCTTGCTGTGTCTAACTAGGGCTGCCCACATGTGGGCCATCTATTGGACCATGGGCAACCTATTACAACTATAAATGGATTTCTTTTGTAAATCTTTGTTTGCTCTCTGTGGTGAGCACCTGACAGGTACAACGGATCTAAACTTTTCAATATGCTTGGGGCCTGCCTTATTTTGTGAGTCTTGCCAAAATCATCATCTGATATAGGAGTTTGAGATGCTAATAGAACTTACTTTCCCAGGCCCAAAGGTACCTAGAATGAGACATGTAATCTAGACTGTGCCGAGCAACAGAAAGACAACTTGTGCGATGATGCTCTTAGAGAATCTACAGTCAGTTGAAAGACAGCTTCCTGAAGCCTGGATTGAGAGACTCCCCACCACATCTAGAGTGTGAGAGTTACTTCAGGAGGAAGAACAAGATGACAGCAAAGGTCTAGAGAGCTCATGTTGTCTCTTCTTCTAGTGCTACAGCAGCAAAGACCAGTGTAATTCACAAGGCAGAGGGGGCTCTATGGGTCATTTCTGCTACTCAGAGTTATAGAGAAGCCATTTATTCATAGATAGTTTGTGTCTGGTTTCTAATCTGGCACATAGAAAATTGGCCTTGAGTTTGATTCTCCAGCAGTTTTTATGTTTCCCAATATCTTTAGAAATGCCTCTTTTCTTGAGACTATGTAGCAGATGCATAGGCTGGGCAATACCACTTCTCAATAGGGTTGATATTTCTTCTAGTGATACTTGCTTTTGTCCATTTACAAACCTAAACTAATAAGAGCCAAAATGTCCAGAAGAAATGAGGTAAGACTTCTAGAATAATATGGTTCTATGTTGCATGAGTTCTAATTGATCTTAATAATAGAAACTAGAGTCAGATATCAGGGTAAATGCTCAAAGATCAGAGAGACAAAGGAGCAAGCCACAGCCATCTCTTACCTTGCTATGTCCTCAGTTGAAAAAGGTCTGAGCTCCTGACTCCTCCTGCCTTATATTCCTCTCTCTTCTCAGTCATATCACTTCCTGTTTGTCTGTACAGACCTCCAGACCTCTATGGTTAGCTCCACCGTCTGACCTTCAGGCAATCTTTATTTGTTAGAGCACAAGCAAAATATCACCATAGTTCTATGAGAAAAATTTGTTGGCGATCACAGAATTTGTGATAAGGATCAGTATCGAATACATATAAGAGATGCAGAAAGACCAGGCTCAGGCACATGATATAAAAATAGACCCGTGTGATGGCACAGACCTGCGCTCAGGAGACTGAAGGGGGATTTCAAGTTCAAAGACAGCCTGGGAAACAATAGTGAGACCCTGTCTCTCACATCGTGTGAAAAATAAGGAAAGGAAAGCTTCAGTAATTACAGAATTAATTAATGAGTCTCTCCTGCAGGCTCATGGGTTTGAACACTTGGTCCCTGATGTTGGTTCTTTTTTACTCTTATTACTCTTTTGGCAGTTTTGGAGAGGGGGAGCTACCCAGCCTCCAAATAAATCACACAGAGAGGTTTATTCTTTCCTATAAACACCCAGGCTTAGCTTGGTTTGTTTCTAGCCAGTTTGTCTTAACTTTAATTATTCCATCTGTCTTTTGCCTCTGAGCTTTCTACCTTTCTCTATTTCTGTATACCTTTTCTTCCCTTCTATCTCAGTGGCTTGCTGTGTAGTTCGGTGTTGACCCCTGATACCCTCCCCTTCTTGGTCTCTCGTTCGCTTTCTTTTGCTCCCAGGTTTATCTTATTTATTCTCTCTGCCTGCCAGCCCCACCTATCCTTGCTCCTGCCTTGCTATTGGCCAATCAGTTCTTTATTTAGACCATCAGGTGTTGTAGACAGGTAAAGTAACACAGCTTCACAGTGTTAAACAAATGTAGCATAAGCGAATTCAGCATGTCTTTGCATTATTAAACAAATGTTCCATAACATAAACAAATATAATACATTTTAAAATAAAATTCTATAACTGGTCCCAGCTGTGGAGCAATGTTGAATAAAATGAGTTACTGGAAGTGAACCTTGAGAGAGCCCAGACCCTACTTCCTGTTCCCCCTCTGATTTCTCAGTACGGATCTCCTTCTCCAGCCACCATGTCTTCCCTGCTTCTGGCTGTGTCTTCTTGAACTGTGAGTCAAAACAAACCTTTTCTGCCGTAAGTCATCTTTGTTGTGGTATCTTATCATGGCAATAGGAAAAGAAACGAAGACAAGAGCCTCACCAAAGCTGAACAACACAGCAGCAAATCAGCTTGAGCCAGGATGAATCTGCATTCACCGATGGCACTATTGTTGCACTGGTTGTAAATAATTTACTTCCCATAGCAACCAAATATACATTTGGTGAAGGATGTATTTTCTCCTACTTAACTACACAGACAAAGCTCAGAGTCTATAGTCTTGTAATACTATACTTCTTGTCTCGTCACTCTGTGTGGTTGGCCATGTCACAAGCATTAAAGAGATTAATTTTTATTTATTATATTATATTATATTATGCTATACTATATATACATGAATACATACATACATATATATAATTCTAAGAGCACAGTTTGATACATGTTTTTTAATAAATGTTAGCTATTATCATTATTGTCATTAAAGGAGTTAACAACGACCCATCTTTATACATATGAGTGTAGATGGTTTCAAAAGTCAGTGATAAATGCAGCTGCAACAGGAACAGGACTCACGCCATAGCATACCACCGGCTTCGGTAAGACACCTGCAAATACAGGCTGGCATGCTTTCCTTCCCACGGTGAGTATTTACAGGATATCTTTGAATAAGGGAATGAGTACATGTTAGCTGGGTCGGTAGGTGGAAAGCTTTGTAGACCCTGAGAGGGAAATTTTTGACAGAAAACAGATTTGTATGTGAACAGTAGTAGCAATAGTTGACAACAATGAAGTTGTCTAGGGCAGAGGCAAAGGATTTGGCTCATTTGCTGTACGTTAGTGAATATCAGGTTAAAAATGAATTTGGACTTGAATTTTCATCATTAGAGGGAGGGGATGGAATATTTTCAGTTACATTTTAAGAACATTTTGATGAAGGTATCATGCTGACAGTGTAAATTTACGGTATGCTAAAAACATTGACATGTTAATATAAAGTATACACAAAAGTCCACAGTGTTTTAGACTTAAAAAATATGTTTAGTTTTAATTTTCAAAAATTTTATATACATACCATATACAGTACATAAATGTATATTTATAGGCTAGAATATGATATAATGATGTATTTAGTTATTGTGGGATGATTAAATCATACTAATTAACATATGTCACATCATACCTATTTCTTTGTTTACTTAAAATCTACTCTTTTAGCTGTTTCAAAATATATAGTGTACTACCATTAATGATCATATATAATATAATATATAGTATAATAATTTGCTCAATATTATTGTCTCTGTCTAACTGAAACTTTCCACACTCTGGATAATGTCTCTCCTTTCCCATACATCCCCTCTAGACTCTGGTAACCTCTTTTACTTGGTACTTCTGTAAGGCTGACAGTTCCAGTTTTCATACACATGTGTATGTGTTGGTATCCTGTGACTGGGACTGATATTGCCTCAGGTGGCCAGAGGCTTTGTTCTATGGTCCCGTTAAATGCTTATCTACACGTCAACTTTCCAGTGACCAATGTGATAAGACAGGAAATACCCCCCTAATACTCTTTACCTTCCTTCTCTGTTTTTGATCTCCATAGTGCAGTCTGTTCCAAATATGTAGCATATATTATATTTACTGTGCTCATTTATCTTGGTCATTATCTACTGAAACACTCCATGAGCAAATATTTCTGTATCTTTTATTCATCACTATATATTCTATGCCTGCCATATTGTAAAACATAGCTCAATTTTAATCAGTCATACATGAAGATTTGGGTCAAGAACAAGGAGAAACTAAGTCCTTTAAATCGCTGAGACCATTAAAAGCCAGGTAGAACAATGGTATTTAGAAAACCTTATTCAAAACAAGCTGTTACAGTCCCAAATGTAAAATGTTCCTCCAAAGGTTCTGAAAGCAATGTTTGGACGTCCAACTTTGGGAAGTGGCTGGACCATAAGGACTCTGACCTTAGCAGTGGAGTAATTTATAATTGGTTCATAATCTAAATGGATAATTGGAGGTGATAAAGACTTATTAGGTGGTACATGGCTAAGGGGCTTTAGACCTTAGAGACTATATCATATTAGAAGCATCCCTTCAACCCACCTATTGAACCTGTGTGATGAGCCCCTTTACCTCATCATACCCAACCCAGAATGTGATATTCTGTCTTGTCATGGGCACATGGTATCTTAGTTAGGGTTTCTATTGCTGTGAAGAGACACCATGATCATAGCAACTCTTATAAAAGAAAACACTTGCTTGGGGCTTGCTTAAACCTTCAAAGGTTTAGTCCATTAGCATCATGTTGGATAGCATGGCAGTTTACAGACAGACACAGTGCTGGAGAAGGAGCGGAGTGCTCTACATTTTGAGCTGCAGGCAACAGGGAGAAACTGTGGACCACAACAAGTGTAGCTTGAGCAAAGGAGGCCTCAAAACCCATCCCCACAGTGACATGTTTCTTCCAACAAGGCCACACCTACTCCAACAAAACCGTACCTCCTAATAGTGTCACTGCCTATAGGGGCCTTTTTCTTTCAAACCACCACACAGAGCACTGGAATCAAGCAGCTATATCTAAAGCTACCGATCAAAGTAAGAGTTTCTTCCTGTAAGTTGTCAGAGCAATGGAAAGCTGACTAACATATAATCTTACGATACTATATGGATGCTTTTAAAATTATCTGTGCTAAGGAGGCAAATGTAAACCAAATATACAATGCAAATGTAAAAATACTATTCTTAAACTTAAAACCACTCAGAAAAGCTCAGTGTTTTCATGACTGTGTGACACGGAAATACATTTAAATTTTTACTTTTATCTTGATAAATTAACTACCAAACAATAGTTAGATGGAAACATAGACTTTAATGTCATCACCAGCTCTAAGGAATTGTATACAATTAAGTATTAACTGACCAAGACATTAAAAAACATGTTTTTACATGTTTTTTACATGTCTACAATTCAGCTCACCTAGTGTCCTCAGTGTGAAAGCAGCTATAGATTTGCATGTGGCAGCATACAATGAGGGCAGCAGGAAAGTGGGAAACACAAACTTCTGCATTTAAGAGTTAATATTTCAAAGCAAACTTCCATTTACATTCATTTAAAAAATTCATTTCCTCTAAATTTTTGGCAAGGCTGACTGGCTGCTCCATAAAGCACAACAAGTTTTAAAATTGGCCAAAATTATCTGCATGAAACTAATAGTCAAACTCATGTAGAAAACTTTATATTGGCTTGGAATTTGAAAGAAAGCAAAATCAACAATTGATATCTTCTAATCCCACATTAAGGACGCAAGCCAAGATTACTCAGATTTACCAGGACATGATAGAAAAATATGGCAGAAACCAGGCTCACTTGGACTGAATTTGAACAGCTGTCTGTGGTGTCTAGACCATTAATGCCACAGTATTTCAAAAACAAAATACTAAATGGTTAAGTATTTCCAGGGCCCAAGCTAGAAGCACAAAGCCAATTCTTTTTTTTTTTTTTTTTTGTAAGCTTATTCCCCAGACAGTTCTAAACACCTGTTCCAAGAAAATATTCCCTATGTTTAAATAGTGAAAAGATTCAAATCAGGGAGCAAGGTCACGATGACATGAGCTTGGGCTCCTAAGCTAACACGTGTGAGCGAGCAATTGGCAAGGGTGATTTTTTTTCCTAGTAAAAGTACTTTAAGTGCAACTTAATAAAAGGCAGATGACAAATTCGAGGCGCAGATGATTGGAATTATGGAATCTATGTAGCCCATATTTTTGTTGTGAAAACTATGTATAAACACAAGACCAAGCATAGTTTTTAAATGTTAAGCCACAAAGATTAATAAACAGCAGAGTCATCTGAGGACAGTCTTGCTTCCTGGAAGGAAGATTCCATCTCAACTCCAGCCACATCACCAGAGTCATAAGTCTCTGTGTGGCAAGCTGGGATCCACAATGGTATGGCAATGGTTTCAAGAGGTTGCAAATAAAACTTTACAAATGAGCATAAAGAAAGAGCGACAGGTCCTCAGAGCCCCGTGGGAACTTACTTTACACCATGGTGCACAGCCACCTAACAGGTAAATCCTATGCACATTTCCGGTCTCCACAATTCACGGGGGACCTTGGGAGTCTGTCCAGTGTTCAAAGCAAACCAACACAGATAATTAAAGGGTTGAAAAACAAGGCCTATGGGCAAAGGTGAAAGGAACTGGGAACATCTTTAATTCCTTAGGGGCAGGGCTTTCCAATCCTCCCTTTCCCATACCCTGGGAACAGTGAGTGCAATATTCTGGGTGATATGAGTCCTCAGACAAAGCCCATCAGTTAGCCTGAGGAGGAAAATGAGAAGGGCATGAAAACAGTCTTCAGATATGTGATGGAGCGTTATTGTGGAAACTAGCCAGCTGCCTCTGCTTCCACCCAGTTTGGAGCCAATATAAAAGGCAAAAGTCCAGGCAGGAAAGGTTGTTTTCATTACACTATGACCAACTTGCTTCCATTTGTCACAAATTTCCGAGCTTGACCAATTAGTCTCATCCTGGAAAACTTCTGGACCAACCAGAACAGAGAGCCATTAACACTACAGATGCTCAAGGGAGGAGAAGGTTTCATAACTGGGAGAACGAGCTGAATCCAATTAAGGCACATCTGGGAGACTTTCCAACCACAGGTTCTACAAATATCATTATCTCACAATTATTTCTTATCAGGGCAATGGGGCCAGTGATAAAAACAGAAGTGGTCCTATTTTCTGTCAAAATAAGTTTGTACTGATTTTTAGCTCAACAAAACTGAATGTACATTTCATCCTTGAACAGAACACTAAGCAATATCACCTGAAGACCTAAGAAACAAGGATGAAACCTTAAAGCAGAGTACAGTGACCACCATGCAGCACGCCAGTCTCTCCTGTGCCATGTTGAGGCTGGCCTGGCCAAGTAAAATGTGGGTTGCTGGTAGATAGCAGGACTTGGAATCATACAGAGCCAGGCTTTTATGCTTAAGCCAATTTTTAACTTGTACCAATTGTAAAACTTTCTATTTATCAGTTTTCTGGTCTATATCTAAATGGTCTAAATCAAGATATCATTACCTACTTAGAACAGTCTAAGAATTTTTTTAAAACAACTTTTACTGTGTAGAGGTAGCATATTGGCAAACAGGTCTATTAAATAAGAGCATAATTGGAACCTAGGATGTGAGGTGCACACCAATAATACCTCCACTGGAGAAACTTAGGCAGGAGGATTGCCTGAACTTCAAGGTCATAGCAAGACCCTTTCTCGGAAATGTACAATAATATAATCAGGCTCAGGAAATGAGATTCTGAAAATGTTACACATTGAATACAAAATTCTATGACGATTATTCTCTTTATCCACATTTTACATTTATGGAACTTGGCAAAGAAACTTGGTCAAAAGCACAAGTCAAAAGCAGCAAATTGGATAGTAGTGTGGATAGTCTAACATGAGTATCAGTGCCCTGTTGTTCTGAGGACAGCTGACTTCCTGTGTCCCCACCACATATGAAGCACCAAACCTTATAAGTAATAGTTTTGTTCACATGCAGGCAAACCTTTGGTGAAGTTTAGCCTACATATTAGGCTCAGTAAGACCTTAACAATAATAAACAGTAGTGAAATATAATAACATACTGCAATAAATTGTCAGCATTGCTACCTTTGCACTTTGGGGTCACTATTAAGCAAGAGTAACTTGAGCCACAAGCTCTGTTGTCAGACAATCGCAGTTGTCAGACCGTGACAGCTGGTCTGACAGCTGAGATGGGTACACATTCTGATCCTAATACTGTCAGTTCTCCATTTATATATAGATGGCAATAAAGCATGTAATAGATAACCAATGCTTATACTATAAATACAAATAAAATAAATTGTTTATCCCTGATGTTAAACAGTCTAGCAACGAACAGTCCCACTGCCATATTCTTCCTGTTGCCTCAGGAAGTATCAATCCCCAGGACAAATGTCAGTTTCAGATTTATGCACATGAGACTTTATAACATGTACATATGCCTAAGCAGCATATTATGAAATATCATGGCTTTAAAATTAGTATAATTGGCATTAAGTTCTACAGTCTGGTATTTTGACTGAATATCATATTCTTAACAATGAATTCGCATAGACCTTGCAACTCCAATTCACTAATCGTTACTACTGTCACTTATTCATTCTCCTCAGTCCAGTTACTTGTACTGTTTCAAGTTCCTGCTGCTGTGATTAATCCTGCTAAAAACAGCAAAGATGTGGAGTGTTTTGAGAGTGTTTTGCAGAAACTCAATTTTCAGGTTGACACCTGCTAAACTTTAGAATACCAAGCTGTTTTCTGAAACATTGATTCAAAGCTCCATCAGTTATCCATGAGAGATTTGTTTAGAAAGCTTTTTCAAATGTATATAAATTATACATAATAATAACTTTCATTGTGAGATCTTTCATACATGTACATTGTGTATTTGTCTTCCTCACCCCATCGCTTCCCTTATCCCCTCTACTGATTCTCTTTCCCCAACTATTACCCCTCCTTTCATGTCTTTGTGTGTCAGTACATGCCTGAGTTTAAACCTTACGAGTTTAACTGAGGTTACTTATAGGAGCATGGGAGATTTCTCAACAGACATTTAATACTGCCCAGAGTATTAACATTTGTGAACCTAATGGATGGAAAATTGTACTTCATTGTGTTCTTAATTTTGCATTTACTGTTTCAAGTGAAGATACATATATTCATACATTTATAGCTTTTATGTGTCTGCTCATAAAAAAAAAACATTACCTGGTAATGCCTACACTCTTTTTATTCCAGTTTTATCTTCATTAATTTACAAGTGATTTTTCAGAACATTTTCTAACCCCACATCTTTCCTTCACCTATTTTTTTCTAATATTGTGTTGCATTGCTGTTCTTCCCCTCAAAGAGAACAGTTTTATTAGTGTTTAAAAGAAAAGCTCTAGGGCAGGCAAGATTTCCATCTCAGCAGCCACTCAGAGAAAGAGCCTGGACATGAGAAGTGTGATGGTTTGAAAGAAAACGGCCTCCCTAGGTCCACAGGGACTGGCACTATTGGGAAGTGGGACCTTGCTGGAGTAGGTGTGGCCTTGTTGAAGGAAGTACATCACTGGGGGTGGGCTTTGGGGTTTCAGAAGCTCAGGTCAGTCCAGGAGCTAACTGACTCTTCCTGCTGCCTGTGGATCCAGATGTGGAACTCCCAGCTCCTTTTCCAGCAATGTGTCTTTCTGCTTTCCGCCATAGCAGCAAACTAAACCTCTGCAACTGTAAGCCAGCCCCTTTATAAGAGTTACTGTGGTCATGCTGTCTCTTCACAGCAATAGCACCCTAAGGCAAGGACTAAGTCACGCTGCTTGAGTCAGGTTGGCATGGAGGTCAGGCAGGTGGCAGCGGGCAGGCACATGGTGGAGGGGCACTTTAGAGAAGCTGAGAAGAAACCAGTAAAAATTGTGTCGTGTGAATAAACTGGTAGCTACAAATCATTAGCTAATCAATTTCCAAAGCTACAGCTTCACCTGTTCTCCAGAATGATGCTTACAGTCACTGGCTGCATGTTCTCATTGGATGAATTAGAGAGCCCTCATAATCAATAGGTTTAAAACCATGCCATCCAGAACACCACCACCCCATCCATTGGACCCTGCAAGCTACAAGTCCTACTCCATCCCCAAACCTTCCTATTCCCCACAAGTTCAGTAGAACTCTGAAATATAGCCTACTACTACACAGGATCAAGAGAGGAACTCTGAAACACAAGCTGTGAATGCACAGAGTGGACCAAGAGAGACCTCAGTGACTCCCTGAGATGCAGAGAGTGACAGTACAGAGCAGACCAAGAACAGTTCCCAAAGCCAAAGACGGTCACTGCAAGGATTGGACCAAGAGGCAAAAACACTCCCAGCATCAACTGGAGGAAGAGATGGGTAGGCACCAATGCAAGAATTCATTCAACAATCTAAAAAGCAACATGGGAACATCAGGAAGACTTTATCATCCTAACCCAGAAGAAACAGAAGAAAACTATTTTAAATGTAACTTTATAAAGATGATGAAGACCTTTAAAGAGGATATGAAAAATTCCCTTACAGAAATGGAGGAAAAGACAAACAAAAAAATTGAAGAAATCAATTAATCTCAGAAAAAGAAACCCAAGAAAAAACAATCAAATAGGTGAAGCAAACAGTTCAAACAGTTCAAGATTTGAAGACTGTAATAGAGACAAAAAGAAAACACAAACTGAGGGAATTCTGGAAACAGAAAATCTGGGTGAACAAACGGGAGGCAAGCATAACCAACAGAATACAAGAGATGGAAGAAAGAGAGACTCTCAAGTGTTGGAGATACTAAAGAGGAAATAGATTCATTGGTCAAAGAAAACATTAAATTAAACAAATTCGTAACACAAAGAATCCAGAAAATCTGGGACACCATGAAAATACCAAACCTAAGAATAATAGGGATAGAAGAAGGTGAAGAACTGCAGCTCAAAGTCACAGAAAAGATATTCAACAGAATCATAAAAGAAAACTTTCCCAACCTAAAGGATATCCCTATGAAGGTACAAGAAGCTTAGAGAACATCAAATAGATTAGACCATAAATGCAAAACATACAGAATAAAGGAAGAATATTTAGAGCTGCAAAGGAAAAAGGTCAAGTAATCTATTCTGATAGGTCAAGGCAGACCTATCAGAATTACACCTGACTTCTCAAAGGAAACCATAAAAGCCAGAAGGTCCTGGACAGATGTGTTGTACACACTAAGAGACCACGGATGCAAGCCCAGACTACTATACCCAGCAAAGCTTTCAATCACCAACAATGGAGAAAAAAGATATTCTATGACAAAATAAGATAATCTATAAGAAAACCAGATTTGAACAATACCTATCCACAAATCCAACCCTACAGAAAGTAGTAGAAGGAAAACCCCAACCCAAGGAAGTTAATTGCACCTAGAAAAACTCAGGCAACAGATAACCGCACACCAGCAAACTCCCAAAGAAGGGAAACACACAAACACTGCCACTAAAAAATAACAAGAATTCTGGGAAGAGGAAAGATTCAGTCTATAGTCATCACCCAGACACAGCGGAAGCCAGACACAGAGGAAGCAAGACGTGACTGCCTTGCCAAAAAAGGTACCAAACCACGTGGTTAACACAGACAAGAATTATGGGCTAATATAAGTTATAAGAGTTTAAAAAAAAAGCCTGAGTTAATAGGCCAATCAGTTTATAATTAATGTAGCCCTCTGTGTGATTTGTTTGGGACGAACAACTGCAAGATGGGTGGGACAGAAACCTCTCTCAATAGAAAACTCAGTCTACAAACACCACACTGACAACTGAATTAAAGTCGGTGAGGCAATGTGCAATGTTTCCTGCTGTAACCACCTGTCATTTTCACAAACCTGTACTCGTTTTGGCTCCTTATTAATGCACTGTTGGCTTCACTTCTCATTCAAACATCATCTACTTATGTCTGTGATGTGTGTGTATGTATAATAACATATGTATAACTTTTCCTTGTCATATTCCCTAAACAACAGCATAACAGCAGTTTATATGGCACTAACATTGTAGTAGGTTTTTTGATTGTTTGTTTGTTTGTTTGTTTTTCTGGCACCAGAGTTTAGGACTTTTAATTTGTCCTAAAGTCACTGAAGCAAAAAAACATGATAAACATTCTTTTACAACCCCCAACATATATTAGGTTTAATAAGTAACCTAGATATTATTTAAGTTATATAGAAAAGTGTGTTCAGGTTATATACAGTTATGACATTTTATAGAAGGTACTTGAAAGTGTAAGAATTGAGCTATTTCAGAAGTCCTAGAATCAATTCCTCATGAAATCCAAATGATAGTTACACATCCAAAATCACTTTGATTTCTTCTTCTAAGAATCTTCTGCTTCTAAGATTTCTTATCAAAGTAAGAAGTACTCTGTAGTTATCCACTAGCATGTTGTAGCAAATTCCATTTTTCTTTTTCCCATAAACACAGATAGGAAATAACATCTAATGACTATGTTGGTATCACCTTCAAAGTACGGGCAACAACAAAAAAGTGTAACAGGATTACATCAAATTTAAATGCTTCTGTAGATAAAAGCAAAGTCTATAGTATGGACACACATGGAGATAGGGATATTGTTCACCTGGTAGAGTGCTTGCCTAGCACACATGAAGCCCTGACTTTACTTGGGAGTAAATTTAAACAAAGAATTTTAAGAGCTATACTAAGAACTAAAAAAAAATTAATGAAAAAAATTAAAATGATACAACCCACCCCTACCCCCTGCAAAGAAAATATATCTTATGATTCTGGATCAGAAAAATAAATGTTCAAATCTAAAATGATTTACAAATTCAGTACATTTTAGCAGAGACTGCTTGCTCATTCTCAGCATCCCAGAACAAAATTAACCACACAGAAACTATATTAATTGCAATACTGTTTGGCCAATAGCTTAAACGCATTTCTGGATAATTTTTATATTTTAAATGAACCCATTTCCATTATTCTGTGTATCGCCACTTACTTGGCTTACCAGCAAAATTGATCTTAAAATGGCATCAATAAACCAAGGTCCGTACCAATGCAATCTCTATAGCATACCCCCTTTAAATGTAAATAAACATTTATAAACAATATTTGGGAATTTTAGCATATTTCTCTCTAAACTGCTTCCCGCTTTTTGTTGAGTGAAGAAAATTTTGGGGGTGTTCACCATGACCGCTTGTGGGGTCTTGGTCCATCAAACTACATTAGTCTGGAAGGAATCCACAGGTTCTTATCTTCTGTGGAAATAAAAGTAGAACCTCTTTTCCAAAGCAACATATCCTTAGACCCAAATTTTGTAGTCAAGATATCTTTAAAATATATATGTTTTATGTTTTAGCAGCCTGTACAATGAAATATCTCTTCGTACTTAACTCCTTCACAGTAAAAAATTTTTAAAAACACAATAATATACATAATCCAGCGTCTCTGTATATATCCCATCTTTATGTGGATCATTTTTTCTTTGCCCCTCTAATCTATGACTATCTATACTCTGTCTCTTTAAAAACTTTGTTATAATTTTTAAAACCATTTACTTCTTTTTATACACTTTTTTCTTTTCTCTCTCAAGCCTGCATACATTTATCCAACACTATGACCCATTTAGAGGTCTTTTCCATCTGAATCTGTCTTTATTGCATATCTGTATTCCTTTCCTGACCAGAACCACTTCTTCAAATGCTAAGCAGAATGGCTAGGACTAAGGCTGTTTTGCCTTTTGGCTCTGCCTAGTCCCACATGGTGGAGGTCTGTTAACCATCTGTACGATCCATGCTCAGTGTCTTATTTTCAGTCACACAGCGGGTCTATGTTGCCATTATACAGGTTGTAGCACTCTGCTCATAAATCCCAATTAAATGCTCCATAGCTAGACCTCCTGAAAGAGTCAGTGCCTTTTATGCTGGCAAACCAGAAAGCCACCATTTTTAAAGAACCAGTGTAGTTTTTACTGCTAAAGCTCAGTCAGGAAACCTCTTAAAGGAGACATGTCTCTGCTTTCCACCAGCAAACAGAAAAAGAAACTGCACTAAATTCTGGTTTTTTTGTGTGTGTGTCTAGGATTCCTTTTCAAGCTCTCTCATGTTTATAAGTGGATTTATTAGACCACATATTCAGGGGCAGCTTAATAACTGACCCAAAAAAAAAACCTCATGCCAAAACTAATCAGAAGAGAGAGGGAAGGACACTACATACTCCTCAAGGAAAAATAAATCCACCAAGAAGACATTTCAACTCTTAACATCAATGCCCCAAACACAAGGACACCCAAGTTTATAAAACAAACACTGCTATAGCTTAAATTATATGTTGACCCTCACACATTATTGTAGGAGATTTTAATACCCAGCTCTTACCAATGGACAGGTCATTTAGACAAAAACTAAACAGAGAAATACTGAATCTCACAGATGTTATAAACCAAGTGGACCTAACAGATATTTACAAAACATTTATTCAAATACAAAAGAAGATACCTTCTATCCTGTACATCATGGAACTTAACCACATTCTCAGCAATATTGACTGCATACTCACTAATGCTGTGGGACAATAGTCTTGTACCCTGTAAAGATTCATCACTTGTATTGGTTAAATAAAATGCTTATTGGCCAGTAGCCAGGCAAGAATTATAGACAGGGCGACCAGAACAGAAGAGGAAAGGTTCAGTCTGCAGTCATCACCCAGGTGCAGAGGAAGCAAGATGAGAATGCCTCACTGATAAAAGGTACCAAAATACATGGCTAAAACAGACAAGAATCAGAGGTTAATGTAGGATGTAAGAGTTAATAAGAAGCCTGAGCTAATAGGCCACCCAGTTTATAATTACTCTCTGTGTGTTTCTTTGGGACTGAATGGCTATGGAACCAGGCAGGACAAAAACCTCTGTCAACACACCAAAATTGACCACATACTCAGACACAAAAAAGTCTCCCTGAATTCTATAAGGGACTAAAGGACAATAACAACAACAGAAAGCTTACAAAATCATGGAAACTAAACAACTCTGTACTGAATGAAAAAAATGGAACAAGACAAAATTAAAGAAATTAAAGACTTTCTAGAATTCAATGAAAATGAATACACAACATACCCAATTTATGGAGCACAATGAGTGATGCTAAGAATAAAGTTCATAGCACTCAATGCCTACATTAAAAAAAATTGCAAGGTCTAATACTAGCAATTTAACAGCACACCAGAACATCTAGAACAACAACAAAAAAAGGTTATCATACCCAAGAGGAGTAGATACAAGAAACAATCAAACTGAGGGCTGAGATAAATAAAGTAGAAACAATGAGAACAATACAAAGAATCAATGTAACAAAGAGAAAATTAACAAGATAAACAGTCCTTATCCAAACTAACTAAAAGACTGAGAGATACTATCCAAATTAACAAAATCAGAAAAAAAGGAAAACATAAAGAACTCAAGAAGCTGACATAAAAAAATCAAATAATCTAATTTAAAAATTGGGCACAGATCTAAACAGAAAATCCCCAATAAAAAAATTTCAAATGGCTGAGAAAGTCTTATGGAAATATTCAACATTCTTAGGCATCAGAGAAACGAAAATCAAAACTACTGTGAGATTCCAATTTACACCTCTCAAAATGGATAAGATCATTAACACAAGTGACAGATCATGCTGGCAGGGATATGTAGGAAGGGGAACAGTCCTCCATTGCTGGTGGGCGTGCAAACTTGCACAGACACTATGGAAATCAAGATCATTGTTCATCAGAAAGTTGGGAATTGAGCTACCTGAGGACCCAGCTATGCTACCCAAAAGCATGCTCCATCCTACCATGAGGATACTTGCTCAGTCATAGTCATTGAAAATTTATTCATACTAGCCCGAAACCTAGATGTCCCTCAGCCAAGGAATGGATAAACACAATGGGGTATTATTACTCAGTTGTTTAAAAAAAAATGGTATCGTAGCTGGACAGTGGTGGCGCATGCTCTTAATCCCAGCACTCAGGGAGGCAAAAGCAGGTGGATCTCTGTGAGTTTGAGGCCAACTTGGTCTATAGAGTGGGTTTCAGACAGTCAGAGATACACAGAGAAATCCTGTATCATAAAAACATAAAATACAACAAAACAAAACAAAAACACATCATGAAATTTGCATTTAATTGAAACAAACCTGCTAAGTGAGGTCACCCAGACCCAGAAATATAAATATGGTTTATATTCACCTATAAGGGGATGTTAGCTATTGAGTAAATGATAACCAAGCTACAATTCATAGGCCCAGAGAGGCTATAAAGAGGAACCATCTAGGGGGAGAAAAAGGGATTTACCTGGGAGGGGTAAATAGAATTGATTTTACAGGCAGATGGAGGCAGGTGGGCAAGATGGGGAAATTAGGTTGGGGGAAGATGGGGTGGAGAGAGAGTATAAGAGAGATGTCTGGAACTTGGAGGGGCACTTGGGGAGCAGTGAAAACTTACTGGGATCCATGAAGGTGATCATAATGAGAATGTCTAGTAATGGGAGATACAGAGTCTCTGGCCATTACTTGCAGCCAAGCAAGGCATTCAATTGAGTTGCTGGCCAAGGAGTTCCCAGGGAAATCCCCAAACAACCCAGGCTGTTGCTAAGACAAAGGTTGCTCTCAGCATACTGTCAGTGGTGGGGGTAGGGAGCATTGTCCTGGACAAAACCCACACAGCTCATTGAACACAGGGAAGTCAAACTGGTGCCGACACAGAGCCCTCACCCCTATGTTCTAGTCTCTTTGGTGTTGGAAGAAACTCTGCAGCCTACTGAAACAGAAATGTGGACACCAACTCAGCCATACATTTTTTGATCTACAAACTGTCCTGCCTGCAAAATATGCTAGGGCAATAGTAGCACAGAGCTTGTGGGAGTGGCCAACCAATGCCTGATTTGACTTAAGGCAGACTCCATGAGATGAAACCCATACCTGACACTGCTTGAGTAGACACTGCTTGAGTAACCAAGAGAGAGACTAGATAGGCCAGAAACCTGGGCAAAACCAAACACTACTGGTGTAAAAAAAAATCAATAAAATCAATAAAATGATTCCTAATGATATTCTGCCATACACATAGGTCAGTGCCTTTTCCAGTCATCATCAGAGAGGTTTCCCCCAGCTGCAGATGGGAACAGATCAGAGGCCCCAGCCAGGAGAGAGAGAGAGAGAGAGAGAGAGAGAGAGAGAGAGAGAGAGAGAGAGAGAGAGAGAGAGAGACTCTAAATTGGAATCTATATCAAATTCTCAGGGAATCCTGCAGAAGAGGAAACAGAAAGATTGTAAGAGCCCGAAGGGATGAAAGTTACCAGGAAAATAAGGCTCTCTGAATCAACTAAGAAAGGAACATAGGAGCTCACAGAGACTTCCTCCAGAAAAGTGAGACAGACCATTCTCTTCTTTCTCTACCTCCTCCTCCTCCTCCTCCTTCTGGAATCCCTAGTTCTAAAGACAGCAGTAGTTTTTGTATAAAATTATAAAACAGGTGACACCACTATTAAAATAAGTGACAAAAAGGATTTTAAAAAAACCAGTGGGTGTTGTCATAGTGACAGAGTGACCAGCCACATTAGTCTAGGTGAGAGGCTCTGAAGATTCACTCAGAAGCGATGAGCTGAGCATCTGACTCTTTAACTTATACATTAGCTTATACACTTGCTAGAAACACTTCTAAGTATTTTTCCAGCCCCAACTTCTAGGTACCACTCAAACATATTCTTCCCATATGAGCACAGCAGAAGAGGAGAGGCGCAGACAATGGTTTTTTTTTAATATTTATTTATTTATTATGCATACAATATTCTGTCTGTGTGTATGCCTGCAGGCCAGAAGAGGGCACCAGACCTCATTACAGATGGTTGTGAGCCACCATGTGGTTGCCGGGAATTGAACTCAGGACCTTTGGAAGACCAGGCAATGCTCTTAACCACTGAGCCATCTCTCTAGCCCCCCGCAGTCAATGTTTTTATGGTTAACACCAGACTCTGCACAGAATTTCTTCTGAGTTTGGTATGGTTTCCCAGTGGCCAGTTTATTTTCTCACACACTGTAGTAGCTATACACTGTGGGTCAGAAGAACTTACCAACGGCCATCTTTCCCTCTTGTAAAATTAAAATTCTGATTGCTTTATCTAAACCCTGTATTTTCATGGACATGTCTTTCTTATTTTGTCTGTCTGATCCCTGTCCAGCTTCCAAATAGGCTAGGTTGTCCACAAAGGCTTTGCTATTTCACTGATAGCTGCCTCTGAAGATGGGAACGGAAGCACATTGGTTTTAGGAGTTGTTAGTTCTAAGTCAGAATTGTGCTGCTTCATGAGAAATATCTTGTTCCTACAAGAAAACTGCCAGCAATAGTTGGCTTGGTTTACTTCAGCTTGGCTAAGGAATCCCAGGCTGTCATAACTGATCCTCTCCCAAGCTCCTATTCAGAGTGAAGAACACATGCATGCTATCAAGTCATTATCTAGTGACTGTCATCAGTTCCAAGTGTGTGCAGGACCTGCCTGTCTATCCTTAGCCTGAGAATGGAATCAAAATAGTTACCAGGCTTCTGGGAAAATGGCATAAGTTAGATTGTGGTAAACTTAAGATTCGATCATCTATGAAAGCAAGTTCAGAAAAGCCGGAAGTTAGAATGATGACCGAGTTTGATTTTATGCCTCTTTGTCGCATCAAGGCGCTTTGGTATGCATGCATAAATTCATCTGTCTTCTCGAAAGTCTCACTGTGTCTATAAGTTTGATGATAGGAAAATACTTTCATAAAATTCAGGATGACCACAGACTACAGCTAGAAATGTGAGCCACAGTTCCTTTTATCTCTGTGAAAGAAACATCATCTTCCATGTTTACAGAAACAAACATGTTTTGAAAACAAAAGCAATATCAGAAAGAGAAGAAGGGTCAGTGGTTTTCTTCTTTGCTACAAGGTCTGAATGAATGGGGATCCTGGCCTCCTTTTCTTCCATATCAGCAGAAAGTTTCAGAAAGGATACCGACCAGACTGTGGGAACAGAAAATAAAGCAGGGATTCTTCCAGGATTCTCCCAGGATCTAGAGTCATGGAAGACCTGAAAAGTGGAGGCTCTGCTTTGCCCCTGTTGTTATTCTTGTTATATTCTCCCAAACACAACTTATGTCACTTGGAACAAATCTTCCATTTCCTTGAGACTAACTGAAAGTAGAAAGTACCCAACAAAATGTATGGATCACGTCAGAGTACCAAGGACTGCCCAGCAATAGACATGGTCATTGCTGTGGACATTTTGGTTCCCTTTCTATAAGCTTAGTTAGGAAAGCACATTAATGAATACAGGTGAAATTTTGTTACCTTAAGAATCTTTAATCCCAGCACTCAGGAGGAAAAGGCAGGCGGATCTCTGTGAGTTCGAGGCCAGCCTGGTCTCCAATAGCTAGCTCCAGGACAGAGAAAAAAAATCTCCATGGCAGTTTCCCTTTTCTGATTAATGCTAGCAATCCCTAAAACTAAAATATTTTCAACACAGCCAATATGCATTTGCAAAAAAACAGAAGTAAGTGACTCCTTGGTACCTTTATCAAGAATAAAATTCTGAAGTATAAATGATAGCTACAGCCTCAAATTTTGTATTCATTAGTGGTATTTTAAATCCTTTTGTTTGTTTGTTTGCCTGCCTGCTTGCTTGCTTGTATATTCTTTATTCTTTCTATCACCAAGAGTTACAAGATGATAAGAGTTAAATATACAATGTCTACAAAGGCTCATGTGTGTAAGTTTTGTGCATAGCTTAGTGAATGGCATTGTCAAGAGACAAAGAAGATTGTGAAGGTGCTAGTCTCATCAACTGATTGAGTTCATAGGTGAATGGACTATTAGAAGGTAGGTCTATGGGAAGAAATGAGTCATTGCAAGACTTTGATGAATATATAGAATCCGGTCCCATATCACTTTTCTTTCTCCGTTTCTTCCTTGTTTCTATATAGAGAAAAGAGACTGCAAAATGAAGAGGTTTTCAAACAGTTGCATTTCTTTTTTTTTTTTTGGTTTTTTGAGACAGGGTTTCTCTGCAGCTTTTTTAGAGCCTGTCCTGGAACTAGCTCTTGTAGACCAGGCTGGCCTCTAACTCACAGAGATCCGCCTGCCTCTGCCTCCCGAGTGCTGGGATTAAAGGCGTGTGCCACCACCGCCCGGCCCAAGGATAATTTTTTAAGGAAAAGAAAACTGACTTAGTAACCAGAGGAAAGAATTCAAAGCACAGAGAAACAGCCATAGAGAATCATCCTGAGAGAGCAGAATGCGGCTTCATCAAGGATCTTACTATACATGCAGATTCCACGGTGGTCATTACCAGTGGCTCCTTCTGTTTTCCTGATTGAACCTGTATGATTATGGTTGCACTACGCCAGGTCTCCCATTTGATGTGGAGTATTAATTCAGTGGTTGAGAAAGCTCATGTCTTCAGGTCACAAAGGCCTCAGATTAAGAAGTATGCTTAGTCAGGGAGCTTCAGGAGAGAAACTTACATCTGGACTCGAAGCCAATGCTGAAAGATGATGAGATATGGGTACTGTTAGGCATGTAAATATTGTGTGTGTGTGTGTGTGTGTGTGTTTGTGAGGAATATAAATTACTTGTGACCAAAAGGCAGAGTACACATTTAAATTTGTCTACAAATTCTTTGCTGCTTTTCCCACTGAATCTTCACTGGCCTTTGTGACGTGCATGTCCTGTAAAACACAACTGAGATAGCATAGGAGTCCTGAATTGAAATTATCAAAAATCCTTGCAGCTTCTATCAGGATCTAATAAATACCATTTTTATAGCCCTATTCCACTAACTATTTTTGGCCTGGAGGGGAGGATTATTTTTAGTTATGTGTAACTGTGAATATCTGAATGTATGCTGTGTGTATGCAGGTACCAGTGGAGGCCAACAGAAGGTATCCTGTCCCCTAATGTTATAGTTATAAGGGGTTGTGAAACTCTGAAAATGGGTACTAGGAACTGAATGTGGGTCCTCTGGACTAACAAAAGCACTCTTAACTCTTGAGCTCTCTCTCTAGCCACAAGCCACTGCCTTAAAGTCACAGACCACCTGCAAGGGTGGCAGAGGATGAGTGTTCCAGCATGGACTAACAGAGTACCTTTAAGGGGGAGGCTTGAAGAGCAGAAACCTATTTTTCATAGCTCTGAAAGCTAGCATGCCCAAGGCCAGGGTGCCAGCAGCTCTGGTGTCTGGTGAGGGCTTGCTGTTGGCTTTGTAAACAGCCTTTCTTTGTACTGTCACCAAGTAAAGAACGGAGAAAGAGATTATGTGCCTGTACTTCTTTCTATAGTGCATTATCTTCTTCATGAGGACCCCACCCTCTTGACGTAATCACCTGTTCAAGGCTTTGTTTCCAAACACAATCACTTTGGAGTTAGGATTTCAACTCCCGGTGAGCCTGGGGGAGAGCACACAAATATTGCGTCCACAGCAGTAGGAGGACACCATGTGGAGAAAGGCCCAGAATCACTCACGTGTTAAATATATGGGGAAGGAAGCCATCTTAACACGAGATGGCACAGTCTAAGGGGCCATGAGTTACACTCCATGCCATTTCCAAACTCCTGACATATTGATAGGAAAATGGCTAAGAGAAATGAAGACTCAATCCTCTCAACTTTGATAGTTCGTTAAACAACAAGAAGCAACCAAACAGCTCCCTTGCTTATTTACCCACATTTCCTCCCAAGTTGAGATTTTTCTTTTCTTCTGTTTCCCATGAGTTCTGTCTTTGGGACTCTAATACATTATGAAGATAGACACTTCTAGAATTGATTTTAATGTATACATTTTATTGTAAATCCTGTTTTATATGTCACATTATGGAATCATTATAGAACATTTTACCAAAATGTAAGCAGGCTCATTGACAGAAATAACTAGACAACAAAGCATTGCTGAGAACCCAAATCGTTCTTCAGTGTGATCTCCTTTCTTTCCGGATTACCATCCAATCCCTCTCTCATTCCCTACTTTACCCATGGGACAATGAAGGTAATTTGTAATTTTTGTCCTGAAATAATCTCTAACGTACTGAAATGCTGCAGTCTCACAGATCACCACTTTCAACATGATTTGGAGGCCAGTTGTTAGAGCTCGGAAGATGGCTTAGCTAGTGAAGTGCCACATGGATCCAGGTAAAAATGCAGCAGAGAGCTAATCCCAGTGCCAGAGAGGTGGGGACAGGCAGATCCCTGGGTTTGCTAGCCAGCCATGAGCTTCAGCTCAGTGAGAGACCCAATTTTAACCAGTGACACCCATCATCCACGTCTGGTCTCATATGCATATACCACACAAAAGCCACTATTAGCTGATGCTCTATGACTCTACAATGCATTCTTGTTTTGTTTTTTTTTTTGTTTGTTTGTTTTTTCTTACAAAGACATTCTCCTGCATGATCTGGTATCACCAGGGAGTTCACTACAGTAACACTGACACACATCAATGAAATAATTCTCAAACTGTGTCAGTTTCACCACTGGACCTTTGTGATTGAAGGGCCATATGCTTTGTTAGTATTTATTGAGTGCTATGATGCTGCCTTAAGCACTGTTTCGGCTACAGTTTTAGCCATGATATATCAATGAACAAAATAGATGGAAATCTCTGCCCATGTGGAGTTTCATTCCAATGAATAGGGGATAAATGAGATCATCTTTGAATTAAAATCAGAGTAAATAAGTTATGTTACATGTTAGAAATACATACACACACATTCACACACATGCACACATACATATATACACACATGTATACACACACACACACACACACACACACACTATGAAAGCAGACCTGAGAAGGAATTCAACAAACAAACGGATAAGGTAGAGAGCAGGTTGCAACATAAAACACTGAAAATGGAGTTGGTCTCATCAGGAAGGTAGCATGATAGCAAGATTTGAAGGAAATAAGGTGTTTACTCTGCCCAGAATGTTCTAGGCAGGTTTAAGAAGAGTGTATTAAGGGAGGGGTATGACACAAAAGATGAAGTCAGAGTAACTAAAAAGTTTTAGGTCTTTTGAAGGACTCTGTCTTTCATTCAAAGTGGAATCAGCAGCTATGGCAGAATTCTGAGCTGACTCCCAGGACCTATGACCCTACTGTGAGGACAGTGGATCATCACTAGGCAGCCATACACACCAGGCATTTGGTAATTGCACAACAAGAACCTTAGCTACTGAGCCAACTCCTCAGTCTGAATAGATTTTAGAGGATGTAAAGGAATGCATTACCAGAAACAAGAATTAATCATGAGTGACAGAACCCTTCAAGGTGTTGGCACGAGGGTGAATCAGAAAGCCTGTGGAGCATGGCTACCACTATACATGTGGTCTCAACAGAGTACGCGATGAGCAGTTGTCAGAAAAGCAGGCATCAGTGTGGCTGGGACCTGGGACAGGTGGTTTCAAAAGTCCAGGGGACACATACACAAAGAGAGAGATCCAACTAATGTGCTTATCCTAAATCTTCCAAAACAATCAGAGATCAATACTATAAGTACTCTAGGAGACTTTGATGAATGGCAATTTCGAGAATACATTTTAAGTTTTTATTAATTTTACTTCAATGAAATGGAGTTCTTAGAAATAGATTCCTAAGTGGCAACAATTCAATCTTCAGAATTAACATCCCAGGAACAGAAAACTTGTTCTCCACCTTTGTCCTTCTTCTACTGTCACCCAGGCTGCAACTCTATTAAAGTTTCTTCACATGGTATCTCCAGAACACTGTTCTTCCTGAGAGTTAACCCCTCCATAGTGCTCTACAGACACTGCCCTGCCCCTCCACAGTGCTCTACAGACACTGCCCTGCCCCTCCACAGTGCTCTACAGACACTGCCCTGCCCCTCCACAGTGCTCTACAGACACTGCCCTGCCCCTCCACAGTGCTCTACAGACACTGCCCTGCCCCTCCACAGTGCTCTACAGACACTGCCCTGCCCCTCCACAGTGCTCTACAGACACTGCACCGCCCCTCCACAGTGCTCTACAGACACTGCACTGTTCCTCCACAGTGCTCTACAGACACTGCACCACCCCTCCACAGTGCTCTACAGACACTGCCCTGCCCCTCCACAGTGCTCTACAGACACTGCACTGTTCCTCCACAGTGCTCTACAGACACTGCACCGCCCCTCCACAGTGCTCTACAGACACTGCCCTGCCCCTCCACAGTGCTCTACAGACACTGCCCTGCCCCTCCACAGTGCTCTACAGACACTGCCCTGCCCCTCCACAGTGCTCTACAGACACTGCCCTGCCCCTCCACAGTGCTCTACAGACACTGCCCTGCCCCTCCACAGTACTCTACAGACACTGCACCACCCCTCCACAGTGCTCTACAGATACTGCACTGTTCCTCCACAGTGCTCTACAGACACTGCACTGCCCCTCCACAGTGCTCTACAGACACTGCACTGTTCCTCCACAGTGCTCTACAGACACTGCACTGCCCCTCCACAGTGCTCTACAGACACTGCACTGTTCCTCCACAGTGCTCTACAGACACTGCACTGTTCCTCCACAGTACTCTACAGACACTGCCCTGCCCCTCCACAGTGCTCTACAGACACTGCCCTGCCCCTCCACAGTGCTCTACAGACACTGCACCTCCCCTCCACAGTGCTCTACAGACACTGCACTGTTCCTCCACAGTGCTCTACAGATACTGCACTGTTCCTCCACAGTGCTCTACAGACACTGCACTGTTCCTCCTCAGTGCTCTACAGACACTGCACTGCCCCTCCACAGTGCTCTACAGACACTGCACTGTTCCTCCACAGTGCTCTACAGACACTGCACCGCCCCTCCACAGTGCTCTACAGACACTGCACTGTTCCTCCACAGAGCTCTACAGACACTGTACCGCCCCTCCACACTGCTATACAGTTCCCAGATCTGATTCTGTATCTATTCTTTTCTTTAACCTTGCCTGCCAAACTCACCTTTGATCGCTCATTACCCTTCTCTAAGATCTTCCATAATTCTCCAATGTCTGTAGAATTAAGGCCCCAAACTTTATAATTGCCCCCTGATGGCCATCTACTGACTTATTAAGTTGGCTCCCAAATTAAGATTTCATTTAATATGAAAGGCCTTTTCTTATTTCTAGAGGAAGCCAAGGGTGGGGAAGTAGAAGAAAGTACAAAGAAGTGTTTGCCTTCACAGCTGGGGTGAAGAATACCAGAGGGAACACCCTGTGCCTCCAAGAAAGTATGAGTCTCCCTGAGGACTCTTAGAAGTTCCATGTGTTAAACAATACTCATCTCTATTGTTTCCACATTGAGCACAAAGATGGAATTTGGGGTATAAAACATTAATAAGTGTAATCCATGATTTACAATGTAATTGGTCCCCTGAACTTACTTCCTAACAGCACATGTTGTAAATTAAGATTGCATTCTGGGAGTGGAATGTGCCATTAAAATAGCAAAACCAATCAGAAAATAAACTCTTAAAAGCACATGAAATTTGCTTTCTACAAACATTAAGAATGTAAAGCAAATATTTAATGTCAATTCTCAAATGTTCCTCTGGGGATATTTTTCTTTCTGTGGTCTGGACAAGTTAACATGTCTTAAAATGGGAGCGTGAAAGGCTTCTAACATGGACCTAGTTTGGTCTCGGCTTTTAATACTAGGAAATGACAATTACTGTCCTGCTTAAACATATCTATATACCATGTCCACACAAAGCAAAATCAGCAAAGGAAATGGTGGACGGTCTACAACACTCACACATCATGCCCACTATTTGCCATTAGAAAAGTTAAAATTAGAAAAACAAAGGAGTTGGAGTTTGGGGAGGGTTTTTTTGGGGGGGGGGCAGAGACTGTGTTGTGAGTCTCCACCCACCCCCATTTTGAAGACAGAATAGAAATTCAGAGCTGTGCCTCGGCCTCGTGGCTCGTTTTTAAGAATAAGTAGACCACTCTCCGAGCTCCTGTGTGTCCTCTGAATACTGAAGAGAAGAGTGGGCTGTGTCTGACTCTGGTCTGAGTAATCCAAAGACAGCTTCCCCAAGTTGGGGAAGCACAATACACTAGTTGGGGGTGGGGAGCATTATCATTCCTGCAAGTAGAAAGCCTCGGGTGTAAACTTTTCACATCTTCCACCTGAATCACGGGCAAGGAGTGAAGAAAGGTCGCCTTAGAGGCTGTGCAAGACAGGGACAAAGAAATACCAACCAAAGGATGCTCCATGAGCCACGGGGATTCTCAGAATGCCGACTGAGTTCTAGGTGATCGTGGAAGAGGATGTCTTCACTCCCAAGAAAGCCAAGACAAGGACAGGAGACAGAAATGTCAAGGAACTTAGACACAGCTGAGATGCTGAGAGACATCCAAGAATGACCCCTTCTTCCCTTCTCACTAAACTTCCTGGTTTCATTTTCCTTAAGAGAAACTGGTCTACTGACCAGAGGAGTGCAGCAGCAGCTGTGAAGTATAGAAACAGAGAAAATAATACTTTAACTCCAGAGACTAACTAGACACATTCCCGAATCAGATGGTTAGTAATGAATAGTTAGTGATGACTAAATAGACTTGTATTGTTAAAAAGAAATCCAAGAGTCTACACTTAATTTAAATAAAAAATAACTATTATTCCAACTGCATTAAACCTTAAGGCCAATTGTCTTGATGTTTCACTGTTAACGTTCATGAGTGGTAAATGCTGACTCCATGACATATTTGATATAATGTAGTAAAATATATTTTTAAAATCTCTTATTCTTCTATTTAAATAAGATATATATATATATATATATCAAGAATAAAGACATTTATAATTGCTTGTTAGGTTATAATTAAAGCTATTTTATAACATAAATATTTATGTACCACAACTAAAAGAAAAAATACTAGCCAATTAAAACGATACCTTGGTCTATCTCAATAATGACTCAGGCAAATGAATTAAAAACCCAGAAGTTTACGAAGTTATTTTTCACCGTTTTGGATAGTAGAGTTTTTCCTTGCATGTATCTGAACATGAAAGAATAAAATTTGCTGTATTATTCTGTATCCTAAGAAAGTTTTCCTTGAGTCTGGAAATAAAATCTTAAAGACTGGATCACTGGTGCTTTAAACCTCGATTAACTATAAAATGGGTTTTGACTTAATAGCCTTTTAAAAAGATAAATATGCTGCTTCAAATATGAATACTACCTGATCTAGAGTTTGTATTGGATCTGTTTACTAAGCCGTTAAATGCAAAAGAGAAAGGAATTCTTAACTATCCAAGCGCATGAGAACAAATGATGGCTCTAGGCTCCAATATAGGAATGAATAAACAAACAAACTAAAACACAGCTCAAACCAGGAAATAGTAAGAGATAAGAACAGACAGGAAAAGCACAGACTAGTCATTAAGGTCCTCTGCTTCAGGCCATGTAATTCCGACACAGTAACAGGGGCGTTTTTTATGTAATTTACTAGTATGTGTTAAGGAGAAAGCTTAATATTCAGACTCTGGACAGAAGGTACTGAACCTTGAGAGGTGGGAAAAAAAAAAACCCACTGAGCTCCACAATCAATGCCTGCAGTCTCAAATCTAAGGAGAATTTTCCTGTGTGGCGCAGAGAGAAGAAACGTGAGACGGTCTGTTCTGTGTCTGAGAAAGGTGAGGCTCAGAAGGCAATGGCTGCTGGAATTAGCAGCACCTGACGCCATGGATGAGCCTAGAAACCTGGAGGGCTGCCTGGCTCTGACTATGAAGGAGTCAGGTTTGTTACTACACCAGAGAAGGAGCTAAGAACAGCTGGCTTCCTCGCAAGCCAGAGTGAGGAGACCGCACAGCAAAGAAAGAATATTAGAGACCTATTAGACACCTTCATACCGCTTAGCAAAGGCACTAACACAGGCAGACGCCAGGCTGCACCAGGCCTGCCAAGGAATGCTGAAGAGCCTGACTCAGAAGGACTGACTGACTAATTACACCACAGAACAAAGCCTCCAAAGAGTTAACGGGAAAAACATCCAACACCTGACATTATGGAGTTTACAGTCTTTGTTCTCTAACAAAAAATAAGCAAGCATGTAAGGAAGCTAGAAAAATATAACCAGGAAAAAGTGGGTTAGTTAACGTTAAAAGTGTATTAATTAACATAAGTGGCTTAGATAACATTAAAAGTGGATTAATTAAAGCAAAAAGTCCTAAACATTACCAAAGATGCTTTGTGTTTCTGGGATGAGAACTGAGAATTTTAGTGGAAAAAGAACAAAAAAAGATTTTAAAAACTTAAAAAAGATTTAAGCCTTGTCACACAATTTAGGTAGATGTCTATAATGGAGGTAGCAGGGTCCTGCAGAAAAGCTGCGGTTCTCAAACAAGCAAACATATGTCTGCTTTAAATGTATGAACCATGGATGTTTTACGTGTGATAAGACACGAAATAAAAAAAAAAAAGAAGCTTAGAAAAACTCCATTGTGTGAGTGGTTTTTTGTTTATTTTGTTTATTTTTAATGCAACTTGAAAAAGAAAGTTATCACAAACCAAAAAAGGAAGGTACATGATAAGATCAACCTTGCTGTGCCGAGTGAAGCCTTTGTGGTGCACAGCCGAGAGATGGGCCACAGGAGACCAGACCAGGAAGAAGAGACTGAGTTCCCTGGTACAACCATTCTATCATGGCCTTCTTATAGCTTTCTGAGAATCAGAAATCACAAGGCAGGTAGTTCTTTTGCTTTTTCATTCATTGCTCAATTACCTGTAAATCTAAAGTTGTAGCTTTATTCGACAGCACAACTCTTTTGAAAGGACTGGACTAATTTCTGGATAACTGTCTTTTGGCAGGGAATTCTACTCCATGGGACCTGGCTTCCCAATTGGCCCAGAGACTTTTACCTTATATGTTTTACCACAGTGTGTAGCCCTACCCATGGATCCTTGCTCCTCTGTCATGGTCCTTGTATACCTCCTGCCTATTGTCATCTTCAGCCTGACTAGCCAGGTTCCAGGCTCATTGACTCCAGGAAGGTCCAGCCTGTCTGAGCCTCTAAACCAACTTTCTTCACTATATCATGGTCATCAGACAATTAAGTTGATTATCCCCAAGTAGTTCTGACCTAGAACCTCAGAACTCACCAAAGACTACCAAACCAATGGGTGACCAAGTACTCCCTGGGCCTCCATTTGGAAAACTGTATTAAACATGTGTCCAACTTCATCTACAAGTAAATCCAGAAGACTTAGTGTCTTCTCTTTCCCCAGTGTCGGATATGCTTTGCTTGAGTTCCCAGTGTTCATTCTGTTTGATCTATAGAATAAGGCCTCTGGGTACATAAGCTGAGGTTTTACTTTGTAATATTTCTGATGGTGGTAGAGGAGCAACAATAAAAACCATGTATAGTCTTTCAGTGGTTCTTGAAGCACGATTAATAAAAACTCAGAGTCAGATATTGGGGTTCAATCTGAAGATAAGAAAAGCAAAATAGCCAGCTACTGGCTCTTACTTTTACCTCAGTCCAAGATGGCAATCCCGCCTCCAGGAATCTCAGAATGAGACAAACTGAGAGCTGTCTTCTTCTGTTTTATAGTCTTCTCTAGTTCTGGAATTAATGACATGCACCACTACAGCCTGGTTTCTACAGCAAGCTAGTGTGGCTACTGGGATTAAAGGTGCGTATCATTGCTGCCTGGTCTGTAAGGCTGGCCAGTGTGGCTGTTTTACTTTGCTGATCTTCAGGCAAGCTTTATTTGTTAAAATACAAATGAAATATCACTGCAGGCTATCAGCCTTGCGCCCAGAGAACTGTAGACTGTATGTGTTATGGTTTGTTTCCTTGGTAAGATGGTGCACTATGTTCATACATGGTTACTCAGGAAAAAACTCTAGGCTGCATCAAGCATCATAGCACAAAACAAGTAGAAACTCTACAGAACCAGTTGTTTTATTGCAGAACCCCGCTCCTGGGTTTTCTAGTATGTTGGCAATATTAAATAATGGACATGTATAAGGTAGTTTATGGCCCGAGCTTTGTTCCACATCCCTAAAGAAAGCAACATGGTGAGAAAAATAGCGCTGAGTTTTGATGTCCCCATCCGTATCACACATCTTTTGGCGAACACACACTCCTAAGGCATGGTCTCCGGCAGGTCACATAACTTTGGGATATTAAATCCCATGTGTGTGACCCTCCTAAAAGCTGGACAAAGTCACAACGCAGGCCACGCTCCTGTCCTACTTTCTCCCGAGCTCTAAGAGTGTTTGCCATGATCTCATCTGCTTCCACTTTACTTGTCTGGTATCCGCTGTCTGTCTCCTCAGCCAGAATGCTTGTCTGCCTTATTTACTGCTAAGTGTCCAGACATCGAATGGTGCCTGGCTCATAATGGGAAGTCAATAAATATGTGATATTTTCTCTCAAGCAACTTCAGGCCCCAGAATCTGTGGGCAAAACTCTCCAGCTCGCTACACACGCTTGAGAGGTCGGATCAATAGTACAACCTCAACCAGTGCATTTGGTGGAATGAAGGCCTGGAAACTGAAGTTGTCAAGAAAAACTTCTTTGCAGGTGTGCGAATTGAGCGGTGCTTAAAGGATTAGATTGCAAGGAGTTCACACCGTGTCCCGTCCCAGGGCAGGGTTTCACGCGGCACAGATCAGCGTTTGTAACCCTCACGGCCTGACACGCAGACTGTTCAGAAAGGAAATTGGAACCACTACTTAAACAGGCCCAGAAGGATCCTCAGCACTGTGGGTCCATTCACACTGTACTTCAAATAAAACTGGACTCTAAATTCTTCAAGTAAACTTCATTGCCTCTCAAACACTTATCCCTTCAGCAAACTGTGGCCAATTCCCTGATTTCTGAAATCGTTAGAAGGTGCTAAAGGGCCCAGAGAAGGATATTTAGTTGCAAATTCCCCAGCACTCCCTACTTTGGGACTTTACAATGACAGGAATACTAATATTTTGCTTTTGTCTGGGATTTTCCATGTAAACTATCCCCCAAATAATTTAAGCATTATCTTATTGTAAGACATTGGAATCCTGCATTTTCAAAATGTTTCAGAAAGTTCTCCTGTCATAACATATGACCAGGTTCTACTCCCAAGGTATCTGCCGGTGTGACTCCCGTAATACCTGGTGACTCTCTGTATCGGTGGGACCATATCTGCAGAGCCAACAAAGCACAGATGTTAAAAATTGAAAAAGAATATTTGTGTACTGAACATACACAGACATTATTTTCTAGTCGTTACCCTTGAACAATACAACTCTTTGCAATGTGTTATACATTATAAACAATCTAGACGTGACTTTAAGTATACAGAAAGATACGTGTGTAGGTTACATGTAAATACTGTTACATTTTATCTTAGAGACTTAAGCATCATTAGATTTTGGTGTCTATGGGGATTCCAGGAACCATTCACCATAGATTCTGAGAGATGACTCTATTTCCAACCAACTGACGAGAGTATCAGTGCATTTTCTGGATGGATAGCACATCATGTACTTTTCAAATCCCCAAGAGTAGATAGAAAAGTACTAAAGAAATGGAAAGAAAGAAAACACATTTAGAATGTGGGTAGTGAGAAGGAAGGCAGGGTAGAAAGTTCTAGACCATGAGACTCGTTGGGTCTGTTGGCAACATACAGAAACACACACCACTTGAAGTCTGCTCAAGTTCTGAAATCAGGGAAAAGGTGGCAATCCGCACATACAAGCAGTGACGAGAATAGAACGGAAAGTTGCTTCAGATCTCTCCATTGTCAGTGTGGGCCTTAGGAAATGAAAGTAAATTTCTGTGATAAAACAGAACCATATGAAAGCTAATTGCAATTCTTCCATCAGTTCTACATTTGTGCAACAAAGAGTATGTAAAAAGCACTTATTCTAAAATTTTTTCGAATGCAAATTCTTATGAGCATCTCTTTCCTATTCTGGTCCCCTCTTCCATCCTTGGCTCAGTGAGAGGCAGTTGATCTGCTCAGTACTCAATGCCTCAAATTCACCTCTCTTCAGCAGCCTCGGGAAGTTCCCCCTAACCTCTCTGGATCTGGCTTCCCACCTCTGTCTTCCCGACAGTTGGTTTCTGTTGTGAGCTCACCAACTCCTGTTCTCAGACGCTGAGCAGATGGGTCTACCATGCATTCTTCAATAACACATAAACCATGAAATGTACAAAAAGGAAAAACTTAGCTTTCTTGGGATGGGGTGCCTGAGAGAATATGTAATAAGATAATATAGAGTTATGAAACAAGATGGTGTTCCTATTAGCTAGAACTCAGAGCATGGTAATACATGGCAAGAGATGAACCAGAGAAAGGTGCTGGGTATACATTTGAGTCTGAACAGACTTCATCTCAAACAATGGAAAACAGCAAAGGTTTGACAATGGACTAGCTTGGGCCGCTGAGCAGCTGTACAGGTTGACAAGATCATTTAGGATGTTCTTGCAAGAATCTAAGCAAGAGAGAAAAAAGACCCAAAATGATGGACTGGCGGAGGAACAAACTATGAAAGATGCTTCTGGGATACACCTAAAGACTGAATGTGAGTGGGGACTGAGGGAACTGTCTTACTTAGGTTTCTATTGCTGTAATAAGACACCATGACCAAAAGCAACTTGAGAAGAAAGGGTTTGTTTCCACTTATAAACTCTGGGTCATAGCCATTGAGGGAAGCCAAGGCAGAAACTTGGAGGCGGGAACAAAAGCAAAAGACATAGAAGAATGCTTCTTACTGGCTTGCTCAACTTGCTTTCTTACACCATTCAGGATGACCTCCCCAGGGGTGGTACTAACCATATTAGGCTAGGCCATCCCACATCAATGATCCATCAAGATAGTGCCCCACAGACTTACCTACAGGCTAGTCCTATTTCCTCAGTTAAGATTATCTCTTCCTGGATATGTCTAGGTTTGTGTCAAGTTCACAAAAACCAACCAGCATAAGGAAAAGCTGGGAAGCCAGGCAGATGGTAATCCTGATTTCTCTAAGATCACAGGTGACCAAAGGAGTAGTTATGAGAGGCAAGATAAAATGTTTAGACGAGGCATGCAGTGTTATATGTACCTAGAACATGCAAATGAAAACATCCAAGGGGTAGTTAGCTGCACAACTGTGTTTGGAGTTTGCTAAGTAGGTAAAATCTTGGAAGTTTAAAGAGACATTAGTCAAAGTATATAGAGAGGAAAACTATAGAAGCAGCAGTTTTCCAAAGCAAATGTATAGCATGGGAATGGGTGTTGGTAAATCATGAAGATAAACAGAACACTAAGATTGGATCTTAAATTGGTTAGGAGACAGACCATTTGAGAACATGATTACAGCTTGACCCATGTACCTGTCCTACCTAAAGCGTTCATATGGATAGCATGAAGTTTAAGGAACTCACTGTCTCCATGGGGAGGTACTCCTGAATGGTGTAAGAAAGCAAGTTGAGCAAGCCAGTAAGAAGCATTCTTTTATGTCTTTTGCTTTTGTTCCTGCCTCCAAGTTCCTGCCTTGGCTTTAAGGATACCAAGAAGAGGCCAAAACAAAAACAAAAAAAAAAAAAAACCACACAATCAATTTTTATGCATCCATTCTACTATCATAAACCTTAATCTTCCCAAGAATACTAACAAGAAATGAGATCCTAAGAACTTTTTTTGTTTGCTTTTCCTACAATCAAAGAATAAGTCAGTGTTTCTACACAAGAAGAAACTATTAGTTTTATAATCCTGGAAGTTTTGACTCATCTGGACTATCTAAGGCACTAGATCAGTCTCTTATTTCACATAATATCAAAAACAAAAAGAAAGAAATTTTGTCCCTTGAAGATAGCCAAAACAGTCTTGACAGGCTGTCCTCCCATCTGGGGCCCAAGCCCTGACCCATGCCCAGATGTCAAAGCAGCATCTTCCTTGTATTTTCTAGTCTTTCTCCTACCTCTTCACTTTCAGTTCAAGTTTTTCCCCTTTATGACATGACCATGAGTCTCAGTTCATGAAAGACATCAGATATACGCACCCCTGCCTGTGGACTGCAGTGTGTTCTCATGTTTCCCATTCATCACCCTGAGTGGGGTCCCACAGTCCATATTTCTCTGAAGAGCAGCAGTTGCAGAGGAAACACCAGTCACTCCCCCTCCAGCAGGACTCAGACACAGACAGACTACCGGGAAGAGCCCAGACAGAAATTGATTTTCCTTATCTAAATGACCAGCCCTATGCAACTTATAAATGAACTTTGAATTACAAGCCATTATTTCTGAAGCATAAACGATAATGTGGGTGTTCATTTCCCTTCTTATTACCCTCCCTTACCCCTACACGGTCCTACCAAAAGGAACAGGCAGATTGGAACTGTGCCTTGATACTGATTCTCCTTCCCATGTTTCATTATTGACATATGACTCGTGGAAGCTGGAAACCCTGCACCCTCCCCAACACTTGCCTGCGCCCATAAAGCAAGTGGCACCTATTTTATTATTTTATGTTTTATAATATTTTACTGAATATTACAATTATATCACTTTCCCTTTTTTCTCCCCCAGCACCTGCCAGCTACCATTGCTCAAACCTTTCCCCTGCCCCACTCAAGTTAATAGCCTCTTTTTCTTGGGTTATTACTGATATGTACATATATGTGTATATATCTATGTATTTGCCCAAATATATCTGTAGGGACAACCTGTTGAATTTAGTCTTTTCTTGTTGTTGTGAGTGAGTTTGTGTGTGTGTGTGTTGTGTGTTGTTTCAGAGGTGACCACTCTGTACTAGACAACCAGTAAAGGGGTTCATCCACGGGAGAGGCCAATTCTCCTTTTCCCAGCAGTCAGTAGTCCAGTGGCACAGTTTTAAGTGCACTTTAATGTTAGCATAAATGGCAGATTCTCATTTTCAGGTCACACACTCACTGGATAATTGTCCTGAATATCCCCAGAGAATAGTCTTGGGGCGTGGTGTGAGACAAGAACATTTTGTTCAGTGATGTTTGTTTTTCTGAGAGTCAAATTCCAGATAGACTTGCAGATTGCAAGACAAGGCAGCTTTTTGACTCATAATTTGTATTAAAAGTATGACTATCACAATTGACCACCTCATCAACAGAAAAACATTTCTGGAGCCTGTATTTCTGAGCCTCCCACTGTGAGGGCCAAATAAGAAAAGCACACAGGAGGAAGAAACAATCGACACACCTTTTTAAATTTAATCTTTTTGTCTATCAAATGAATATATTTTCTACCCCATCCTGTTCACAAGAGGGTTGAGGGTGTCTTCTCAATTGTATGTAGTCCATAAGCACATACATAAGCAGGTGCACAGCATGTCTCTAGGAATGCATTCAAGCAGGCCAGAAGAGGATGCCAGGTGGTCTTTTCTATTACTTTCCTCTTTAGTCCTTTGAAATAGGGCCTCTCATTGAAGCTGGACTTAGGCAGCCAGCCCCAGCAAACCTCCTGCTTCTGCTCCCCACATCACTGGTGTCATAGGTGTGTATGTGCCTGTGCCCATTTATTGACATGAGTGCCAGGATCCAAATTCAGGTCCTGGTGCTTGCATAGCAAGCATTCTTACCAGCCCCTGGATCAGCAATCTTCTGGAAATCGTTATGCAATAGGGATTTCTTGGTTCCAAGGGAAGGTGTGACTGAGAACTTGATGTTCTAGACAGATACATTATGGGGGTCGCTCACTGTACTACCATCATTTGGACAGCTGGGGTTGTTTGGTTCAAAATTGTTTTTTCTTTATTATTTGCTTAAGCAGAAGCAACATCATTTATGCCATTTGCTGATTTTGGTGTATTTATGCTTGGCTTTCTTTGGAATTAGCCATAGGTCACTAAGGAGAACACTACAAAGGCTAAGAGAGCCACACAGAAAACCTGAGCAAAATTTCCCAGATTTTGTTCCCAGAATAAAATTGGCAAAGAACTTTACCAAAAATTATTTAAAAAGGAAAACTCTCCAGCACTGTGGCCACAGGAATCATCCTGGACTTCCCCCTCCTCCTCCCATATCCTCTCTTCAATGCCACATGTGTGAGAATACCCATATGCAAATTGTCAAGACTGTATTATCTGTTAGAAGGAAAACAAGATTAAACTCAGCTGTCTATGAAGAGGAATGACCTGGAGAGTCTGAACGTGAACCGTGAGAAGCTACTCTACGAAGATTCTGGTAAGGGACCCAGGAGGGACTTTGGCACTGCAAAGTCTAGCATTGGAGGATTTCGATATGACCCTCATAGGGGAGGTGGCATATGTGAGAGTTAGGGGTCAGAATAAGGGGAAGCATCTGTCCTTCAAAAATCTACCCAGGTAAGTTTGTTTTTGGAGTCAGGTGCCACCTTGGAACACTCCCATGGCATTCTGAATAGGGCTCTATTTTAGGTTTATCATGAAGTATTGTCTTTCTCTTTCACTGGACCTAAGATCCTTCCAATTACAGCTATGGCTCACTATTCCTAAGAAACTACTTTTCATATGATTTGTTTTGCAGTTAATCTCTAGAACCATAAATCTAGCAATGAAATTTATTACAGTATCAAGTTGTAAGTTTCTAAAAATACCCAAAGGATGCACACTCATACCACAAGGACATGTACTCAACTATGTTCATAGCAGCATTATTCATAATAGCCAGAACCTGAAGACAACCTAAATGCCCCTCGACCGAAGAATGGATAAGGAAAATGTGGTACATTCACACAATGGAGTACTACACAGCAGAAAAAAATAATGACATCTTGAAATTTGCAGGCAAATGGATGGATCTAGAAAACATCATATTGAGTGAGGTAACCCAGACCCAGAAAGACAAATATCATATGTACTTACTCATAAGTGGCTTTTAGACATAAAGCAAAGAAAAAAGCCTACAGGCCATAACCCCAGAGAACCTGGACAATAAAGAGAACTCTTAAGAGAGACATACATGGATCTCAATAGGAAGGATAAAAAGACAAGATCTTCTGAGTAAATTGGAAGCATGGAGATTATGGGAGAAAGTAGAAGGGGAAAAGGAAGGAAGGGAGGTGAGCAGAGAAAAATGTATAGCACAATAAAAACAATTTAAAAAGAAAAATAATAATAAACGAATAAATAAGCAATAAAATAAAAAACACTCTGCCAATATTATAAAATATTTATATCTTTGCAGAACACATTATAATGAGAAGGAATATAACTTTGGAAAAATTCTAATCAAAATTTGTTTAATAAATAATGCGGTAAACAAACCTGGGGCAACATCTTTCACTCTACATAACCCTTTTACCTCAACATCGTGGTTTTCATGCAGATTCCAAGCTCTGGTGACCCAAGGGTCACTAGTAAGAGATACTTCTATGAGTTCATTTTTATTGCATTTGAAATACATTCAGAAAAGACAACACATTGATTTTATAAGTTAACACTTACAAGTCCTTCCATCACGGTCAAAGAAGAGGAAAGCTAGGCTTCCAGTCAGTGACAGGTCCACCTTGAATGCCCAGCAGAGGAAGTGGCACATTCCAGGGTCTGCGTGTGGTGACACCTCATTGAAAGCAGAGATAAGAAACAAGAAGAATGATTGTGAGTTCTCTTTGCCCTGGAGAGCGAGGAGGATGTTGGCTTCCACTCACCCTAACGACCGCCTATCAGAAGTCCCTCAATATTTGACCTAAAGTAAACAGACCTACTTATGATTTATCCCTGGATATCAGGCTTTTTTTCATGAAGACTCCATTGAGTCTGAAGCCTAGGAAGAGGTTGACTGGTCCTTAAGCAGTGAGGGAGTTCAAATACTTAGTTCAGAAGATAACACGGCTCCTTCAGCAAACATGCTTTTCTTAAGTTACTCACAGTGGCAGCAAGAGAGAAAATAACATCTTTTGGGAATTAATGGCTTCGACTAGCTTTGGTTTAGAAATTACATATTTAGTAAATGCAGCAAAGGAAAAAAAATAAAATAAAATGTTTGCAACATCTACCTTTGAGAAATGTCTTACATGCGACTTTAAACTTTTTATGGAAATATTTTGCACACTATCCAATATTCTTAAGAACAATGGACCGTAACATCTGAGGGTTACGTTTGTTTTATTTGTGACACCTTACAGTCATCCCAATTTTTAAATTTGACATTGTGAAAAAAAATTACAAATTTCAACCAACATTGTCTATATCGGGAAAGGGAAAAAGAAAGGAAAGACAAAGAATATTTCCTCTACAACAAACAATGCCCCGGTGAGTGAATATTTGGCAGATCGTCACTGATGGCCATCAAATACAGAAATCAAAACAGTATCCAGATTTCCTGAGTGCAAAGACAGAGCTTGGCAGAAATTCCCAGTTTACCTGGGTGAGCCAATGAGGGCTCACCATTCACTAGGCTTATCCTGAGCATCTGGGGCTTTTACACATAGATTCCTGTAAAGGATCTCCATTCCAGATTCTCCCATCGAGACAAACTGTAAAGTGCTGTAAGTCATCTTACCACATCACTCAGCACATGGAACGGAGCTGAGCAATCAAACTAAAGACCTGTGAGTATCGCACATTTGAATTATAGCCAGTATGAAGGACAATGTAAACCTTTTAGATTTGTTCATCTGTAACTAATTTAAACACATGGTGACTTGCAGTCACCATCCTGGCAGCACAGAGCTAAGCTTTCCCACATTCCCAACTTGGAGCCTGTTTCTCCTATGTTTTTAGGTGCACCTACCAATATGTGCAATACTTCCTGGACTGTAGCCATGGCTTCTCATGCTACTGTCTCCTGCTACCTCAGCCAATAGACTGTAACCCACACAATAACATACTTTGGTAGGATTCTTCAAAATTGTCCCATGCAGAAACTGTATAGATGCACCACTTCAGAAAGAATTTTTGCCAAATGTTTTAGGTTCCTACATCATAAGAAAATAGTGCAGGAGCTTAATAACTCAAAACAGTGTCACATTTTCATTTATGTATGTATGTATGTATTTTATTTATTTAGAGATGGGGTTTCTCTGTGCAGTGTTAGCTGTCCTGGAACTCTCTCTGTAGAACAGGCTGGTCTTGAACTTAGAGATCGGTCTGCCTCTGCCTCCCAAGAGCTGGGATTAAAGGCATGCACCACCACAGCCCAGTTTTATTCTTCAAAAAGATATTTGTTTGTTTGTTTAGAGAGGGTGAACAAGCGGTGGTCAGAGAACAATTTGAAAGAGTTGGTTCTCACCTTCCACTTTGTCAGCTGTAGGGATTGAACTTAAGTCATCAGGCTTTCTTGGCAAGCACCCTTACCCATGGAGCCATCTCACTCGCTCCGGGGTCCCATAAACAACAACAACAAAAAGAAAACTAGCAACCATATGGAGACACTGTTCCCATACGGTAAACACCCTTCCTTTACGTTGTGTGATTCAGAGGCTTTCAGTGCTCATATTTACACAACTCTGGCCACTTGCTGCCTGATGTGTTTAATATATTGGAATAAGTATTTACATTTTTATCACATACACACACGAATAAATAAATATATACAAATAAAAACTAGTGACTCTCCATTCTCCTCTACCCCTGGACCCTAGGACTCACTAAGAGACTTTTGGTCTCTAGCCTCTTGTTCTCACTTTTGAAATAACAACCTCTTTGTGAAGTACAGATGGTCTCTAGCTTATGACTAGACTTGAGTGGTTTTGTTTTTTCTTTACTATGTGTGAAAGTGATACAAGAATCATACTCAAGTCTGGAACTTTATTTCCTCGGTCGGTGATTCATGGGATGATCTTCTCATGTAAGATGCTGTGGTCATGAACCACAGTACCTACTCAGACAAGACATCCCAAGGAGAAATCACCCATGATCTGCCAAGGACATGTAGACACACCTTGGTGTTTATGATGTGTATTGAAAGCGTTTTTCATTTACTGTCTTTCTGACTTATGATGGGTTTATAAAGGTGTAAACCGATTGCACATCAAGGACATCTGTAATCTTTCTTCCTTTCCATTCTTTCTCACGGCTTTTAAATTTTCTTTATCATTCTAAATATCTGCCTCGTCCTAAATTTCTTATTTGCTAATGTTTATGTGCCACCTTTTCAAACTCATCCCCATTCAATGACTTAGTTCTTGTGCCGCCAAGGCTCAGAGTAGAAGCTTTACCATCGATTGATGACCGCACTTATGTGGGAGACATATTAAGCATTAGGATTTTGAAGCCTGAAATTGGGAAGGAGAAGACAGATAGAAGGGCAAAGTGTCTCAAGCACAATTTCAGAAGCTATCTAATGAATGTTCTTCTGTCTCCCACACCAGGCACCTCCTGATACCATTCCCAGTTCGCTGCTTTTAAACAATGCCTGGCACCTTGTGCCGGCAGCAAATCACCGCTGAGGGAAGGAAGGAACAGATATAATCCTGTGCAGCGCCTAAATTTTCCCTCCTAAGGAGCCCTTAAGCCAAAACATAATGTGTTTTCCCTCCAAAATTGTCTACTAAGTGGCGTCTGGATATTTGAAAGACAATGATAGCATAAAGAGATATAGGCCAACCTGGAGCACTTCCGGATTACTGAAGCCAGTGTATTGTCTAAATTTGTCTTTTTGATGTGCATCAGATTCCAAGGAGGAGTCTCATTTAAGCCTTAGAAAATGAAGGCCTTTGCTCCACAGAAAGTAAAAACATTTATAACTCCAGTTTTCATGGATGTTTCAGAGGTACCTTTTCCCTAGTTGACTCCTCAACCAGTGCTGCATGCAGAGGGTTTTAAGGTCTCTGTGATATTCTTAAACATTCCCTCTGGGGATGAAGGGAAGGAAAAGAGCACCAGGGAGCGAAGTACAAGTCTCCACACAAACCTCCCTTTCAGTTCAAGTATGAGGAGGGAGATTAAAAGCCAACAGCAGACACACTGTTCTCAGAAGGAGCCAAAAGCTACCCTGAAGATTGGCAGCTCCAAAAGGCATCAACAGGAATCCTTTTGGTAATTACCAGTTCGGAAATGTCATCCCATTGATTGTGACAGACATAAAGCAGCTGCGCTTTGTTGAGGAGGAACAGAGGCCAGGCCTGAGCAGTAACAAACATCGGGCCAGCTGCAGCCTGCACGCCTCCCTCCTCCTGCACGACTCTCTCATTCCAGACTTGCCAAGTGCTGAAGCAATTAATCACACGGTAGAAGTGGATCTAAAATGTCTGAAATTGCCTGGTGAAGATTAACTGAATCTATCATATTTCCAGCCTGATGAGGAGGGAGGTAAGGGTGTCTTTTTATTGTAGAAAGCTGCTCAGTCAAATTAATTGCTAAGATCTCAGGGCGGTCATTCGAATTCCAGCTGGAATTTAGAAAATCCTTGCGCCAGAAACCCTTATTTGTAAGTGAGAGACAGAGAAAAAGACATAGGTATTTGCCTTTATGAATCTCTGGGGTAGAATCAAAGACTCCCAACTCAAGCCAACACAGGTGTTCTTGTAGCCTAAACAGCCATTGAAGGGCAATTGTGCATTTATTCTGCTTGTTGTTTGTAGAAAACATCCACCCAAACCTGAGCAGAAAATTTCAGTTCCTGTCAGGGGTTATGAGGGCCTCTGGAACATATACCCCCAACTTCACACTTAGGGGAACATGGGTCTTTCTCCTGGGCCTGTTATGTGGCTCTCCATAGTGAAAAAGTCACTGCCCCAGAAAGCCATGCTGCCTCTGGATTTCAGAGAAAACCCACAGCTGTCAAGCAGCTGTGTGGTGCAGCTTACTCCCATATGCCTGGAGTAAAAGGTTCTGCTGACCCTAGCCCTGGCATCTGGGTGAGTAGTGATGGGCATCACATCTCCGGATAACCTGTGATGTCCTTTATCAAGCCACTGTCTTTAAACTCCCCATACCTAGCTCTCCAGGGAATCCCCGTGAGACTGTCATGCCATAGGAGGCACTGACTGTCTACAACTAGTGTCTCACTCAACTCCCCCCTTGTTAATCTATTCCTTTGAAAGTGTCTCCACCCCAGGATCTGGAGACATTTACTTGTTTCTATTTTAAACTGTTTCCTTACATAACATTAGTTGAACAGTTCTTCTGTTGTGTTTTCTCTTTAAAGAGGCTTTTAAAGACCAAGGAGATCGCTCCGTTGGTAAAGCATTTGTCCAGCAAGCTTGGCGACTTGCAGTGAATTCTCCAAACCTATGCAAAGATGCAACCTGAGACATGATTTCCACAATGTCCTCTGAAGTCCCATGCCTTCATATACATATCACACACACAGTAAATATATTTTTTAATTTTCTTAATGATTTGTTTGCATAAATTCATTCTTTAACAGAATTCTAAATAACACATGTTTATGTTAACTATTTTTAAAATAGGATAAAAAACCTATAGTTATATATATATATTAAAAATGAAATAGAAATTGTAGCATATTTTTATATGGGTTGATTTTATAAAAGATGGTCATGGACAGATAAAGGAGGAAAAATTAATTTGAAAAATATACATGAATCTGTTGACAGATCTACCTAGGATAAAAGCATATTGGGAACTTTTGTTTCCTAAATTTTGCATTTTTGTCACATTGATCATTTAATCACTGAAATTGATCATGGTGGGAAAAGGGTGTCTATATATAATGGAATATTATTCCACCACAATGGAGAATGAGTTCCTGTCGCTTGAAGCAAAATGGATGGAATCTGAGGACACTATGTCAAATGAAATAAGACAGACATAGAAAGACCAGGACTGTGTATTCTCTCTCATATTTGGAAACCAAATGAAGAAACTCCATGTGAATGTACAATAGTGAATATGATCCCCCCCCCCAAGAGTGAATACCAGAGATTAGAAAGAGAAAGAGGGGAAGCAGGAAGAGTGGAACTAGATTGCATCAGAGCACATTGCAGGCATGTGTTGAAAGACCACACTCAGCTTCATCAATATGTACATGCAACATATAGTACAAGAGAGAAAACCTAAGACCTGAAGGGTCTCTCCATTCAGAATAAGGTCCCTGGAACACCAGCAACAGCTCTGTCCACGTATTTCTCTGACCTATTCTATGTTTATATTAATGTTCCCATTAAAATGAGAGAAATGATCACCCATGTTCAATACTTCCTTCCTCACCTGGGACATGTAATTCACTTTCATAATAATGAAAAATATTGTTTAAAATGGGTAAATATGTGTTTATCTTATTTCATAACTTGAATAAAAGCGTGAACAGGTTTTTATAAGAACAGATTTTCACCTATTAGATGGCAGTGAAGTCTGCTTGATCTGAATGCAGACCTCAGGGTCTTTACAGAAAACAGAAAGTTCAACTCAAGACCATGCCCTCAGATATCAAAATGAAAGAGACAAACAAGAAATCAAATGGGCACAATGTATAAAGCTTACACAAACCGACATTTTAAAGTGATCAGGAGCCACAAGTAATCAAAACTTCGTGAATTGTACAGTTTGGCTACATAAATATCCAGTGATGTCTAACATGTCCCTTCCTGACTTAGTGTCACTCAAAAGTAGGGGAAAGATTTTGAAGCAATGAATTTTAGGCTTAAGTATGTTTATTAAGAATGAATTAATTGGTGATACTAAAGCAAAAAAGAAAAAGTGAGAAAATAGAAAAGCCGTCTTCAGATTATGATACCAAAAGCAACAACAAAGAACAATGGCCTGGTCAGATTCCAGACAATCCCACTGAATCCAAGAGTCTACATAGGACTAGAGTGTCATTGGGTCTACACCTCTGCCAGAATGAAGGCTGGAAGAGAACATAAAGTGTAAAACATTCATAAGAGAGAGAGAAAAAACAACATGTGAGTCTCAGAAAGCTCCCTAGACACCTGAAGTTCTAAAGGTCACTCACAAATAATGAAATGATAGTCACACGATCAATGGCTTATGATAGTCCCCTTAAAAAAACCTGCTTGCATTTGATGTTTGGAATACATGAAGATGAAAATGACATCAGCAATTTTATTCTAAGTATACTTCCTAAAATCTTAAATGGGTATGTTGAAGGCACACAGTCTTTGGGAGAGAAGTTTCTGAGTGCTTCTTAGGGAACAGGAGACTTGCTGACTGGCAGTAAGAGAAAATGACACACTATACTGGTCATTTTCTGAAGAAGGAAAATAAAGGGCTGGATCAAAAAGGAGCTTTGAAGTACCATGACATGCGTGACTTTGGTGGACAGCCCTGGAGGCTGGATGAAGAGAGGATACAGTGACATTTAAACGTCAGGGGCCAGTTGTGCCCACAAGCCTAGACGCTGCCCACACATCTGGAACATTTCAATAAAGGCCTCAAAGATAAGATTGACAGTTTCATGTCAGACACAATTAGAAGAAGGAGGGTTTCAACCCCTGATATGGAAGATGAAAGCAGAGCAAGACAAAAGCAGGAATAATAGCAGACAAAAGTGAATAGAGCCAAGATATTTGTGAAATAAATAGGAGTAGTCCGCCAGTCATTCGCGCTTGGACCCAGCCATGTCTTGACAACCCTCACTGACATTCCAACACTTGAGTCTGCGGAAATATCTTAGCAAAACTCTGCACCTAGGATTCTCGCCCTTATTATTACCTACCACTTCTAAAGAACATTGACAACTTATTAGTTGATTTTCATGGTAGCTAAATGAAAAGAAATTGGCGATTATGTTTTCAATGTATTTCCAACACAGAACTTCTGTTGTTTTTACACAAGAGAGTTTCTGACTCACGTTCAAAGATGGCACATGTTAAGATGATCCAAAATAGTATCTGTTTCACTTGGCTTTAACTTTTGACTTAAAGTTTGGATTTTTTTTTTTAAAGTCAGTGGTACTTAAATAAAATTGTGGAATTAAATAAATTGCTTTATATTCTACTTCTTTCCAAGTAAAGAATTTGTTGAGTGATTTTTAGCAAAGAAACACGCAAATAAAATGAACAGAGTGGAAACTTAGAGAAAAAATTAGACCTTAGAACAAAAATGGCCATTCTTTGTCTCACTGTTTTCAAAGTTGCTATGAATAAATTGTAAGTACCAGACTTCTATTGATAGAGGAGAATGGTTGTCACTACTGTGAAAAACTATTAAACTTCTTCCCATGTAAAGATGTAGAAAAAGACTCATTCTTAAAAGGTTAATTTTATGGAAAAGGTAGAGCCACCACTAATCTCTGTTCCCCCTTGAAGTCCTATTGCTTGCGCTAGTCTCTACCAAGAATGCCAAGCAACCTCCATGGTCCAGCAGCATTGGAATCACAGAGGGCTCACCAGAGGTGCAGACTCTCAGACCCTAAAGCAGACCTGCTACATCAGATGCGGTGTTTTACCAAGATGCCACAGGGATCCCTATGGGAACTGCAGAACTGTAACATCTTCTAGCAAAACTACTTCCTTTTTTTCTTCCTCTCTCCCTGCCTGCCTGCCTCCCTTCCTCTCTTTCCCAATACTCCATACACAGTAGGCAAAATACTGAAGAGATTAATAGAAACATGAAAAAAATTGGTTTTTTAAAAAAATAGATGGTCATGAAAAGAAGAAAATTAGAGCAAGAGAAACCAAATAAAAATCATATAATTAAAAATATAGTTTGAATACATAAAATACAATTTGGGCATTTTAATAATGATTACTTGAAATAATCATAGTGATTAATATTTATCACTTATTTGGGGCAGATACCAACAAGAACTTTTATTATCATCTTATAAGCCCTCCAAACCAGTGTTGTACTTATTTTGTGTATATGAAAACAGGCATTGGTGTTTGAAATTGTCCAGGTCAACTGTTTGGAAGCGGCAGAACTGTAAGCCACAGGCTGTGTCATTACTAAATCTGCACATTCTTGGCTGTTACAGCTAGTGAGAGCTTCTGATCCCTGTGTTTCTGAGCGATACAAAATTCCAGGGCCTCATAGTGAGACCAGGAGTTTGGCCAGCTTGCAATGGATTGAGTAATAGTATATGATCAAAGTCAATAACCGAACAAATTGTGTTGAAGAATTATAGTACACCTTTATTTTTGTGCTCCTGCAGTTCTATAAATTCTAAAATAGGCATGGTTTTACAAACTCTAAAAATATACTTTAGTGTCAAAGAAGGTAAGAATAGAGAAATGAACTGGAGGTTAAGAAATGAAAAGAATATGTATTCCTATGATCCTAAATACAAAAAGTTTACCAATATTTATCCCCATGGATTTTCTGACTTTCCTTGTTCAATTGGGTATCTTTCCAATGTGATACTTTTTCTCTGCAGTTACTGAAGCTGAGGCTCCCATAGGCCAGTGAGACTCAGTCTTTTCAGGTGATGGGGGCATTCATCCTTAATATCGATGCTTGCTGAGGGCTCTCTATGGTTTTCTCTCTCCTGTTGATTAACAATGTAGAAAAAGTCTGCTCTTACAACCATGCATGAGGACCCCATGGAATCAGTGTTATCACAAGGAAGGTGATTGAACAGGTGAAAAGACACGTGAAAGGTAAGCACTGTGGTCTTCAAGAGAGAAGAGAATATATTCCTTCTTAAGGGTTAGCACTTGGTTCTTCATGACATTCCCACTACGTAGCACTGTGCCTGAAACTTAGAAGGCATTTGCTAGTATTTCACTCTGAGTAACTACTTAAGGAAAACCATCTGGTGAGAATTTCTGCATTCATACATATGTGTCACTCTCCTTAGTTCTGTAAGCTGTTTAACTTCTCAGAGACTCATTTTTGTCACCTACAGAGTGAGCGTAGGGATGCTAACCTCTTTGAGTTATGATGATCAAGTGAAATGAGGCATGTAAATAGTTTTGTGTGGGCACCAAGTGCCCAACCATTGCAGCTGACAACACCGATCTTTCCAGTGGCCTTACATTGGCTTCTGTTTTCACCTTGACATCTAGCCAGAAAAACATTTAGTTCATGTTTTTTTCAAATGGATGGACCAGGAGGAACCATGAGTCAATTGCCTTCTAATGACATTATTTTATTAGCTGTTTAAGTGCTTTGGCCCCTTTTGATCATACTCACTTGTTCCCCAAACCCTTCCCAGCCACCCCCTTCCCTACCTAAGCCAACTTTGTGGCTTTTTGAAATCCAGTAAAATCAACTCTGCTGCCCAAATGTGGTCTTCCACTAGAGTGTGGTCAGCCTACTAGGGGCTACACTCTCAGAGAAAACGGTCCTGCCCTTTCCCTGTAGCTACCAGTTCTCCATGACTCCACAGTTGGGGTAAGATTCGGGGCCCAACTGCCACCCCCATGCTCCAGTTTGGTCTGGCTTGGGCTAACTCTAGTCTTGGACATCTACCACACTGCTATGAGCTCCTGTGCATGGCAAGCCAACTGCCCAGAAGACAGTGTTTCCCAGTAGTCATCTACTCCCTCTGGCTCCTATACTCTTCCACACTGATTTTCACTCCCTAATTTCATCGTGCAATTTAATTTTCTTTATATTTGTAAAGACATGACAATTAGCATTTATTGCTCTGTTATTTAATTCCTAAACAACTATGTTTATCTATTCATCTGTTCAGCTGTTACCATATACACAGTAATTGAGGATCGTACAGGCTCTTAGTTCTATTGTTTTTTCCTTTTCTTTGTTTTGTTGTTTGTTTGTGACAGGATCTCGTTATGCAGCTCAAACTGGCATATACTTGCTCCATAGCCTGGGCTAGCCTCTAATACACAATCCTCCTGTCTCAAATTCTTCGGTGTTGTGATTGGAGACGAGTGCCCCCATACCTAGCTTTTAAGTTCACTTTGACAAGACGAGAAACTTGTGTATTTTCTATTAATTGTGTTAGGCTAATGGATGTTTGAGAGCAAGGCTATACCCATTTAAGAAATACCCTGAGATAAGAATTATATAAGAGCAGCACAAAGCTGTCTTTCTTAATTCTAGGAAGCCTCTTAGTAATAGAACATCATGCTCCCAAAATGTACTCAGTCATTCCAAGCTCGCCTCTTGCACTCCTCATTCTGTCAGGTAGATTAGACACAGCTCCAGAAAAGCTAAAGAAAACATATTTGCTGTGGATAACACCTTCTGCAAATTGCTCTACCTCCACCTCCTTCTGAAAGGACAGTAAGACTTCACACCTACTCAGTGAAGAGCCATGATGAAAGAATGAAAGAGATAACGGCTATAAATCCTAGGCGCTTTCTGAACCAGCATTACTCTATACAGGTTTTCCCCCAGGTAACACTTTAACAAGCTGCACAACTTCAATGGCCACCAACAGGACCCTTCCATTTGCCTTGAAGTCATTAGTATAACTTCAATGTGGAAGGGCCAATATCTTGCCACAAGTCCCAGTAACATGTCAAGTTCTCGGAAACACAGAATCCTTATGTTGCTGTTAATCCTCAGGGCTTGTTTGAAATTCTGTGTGCTTTAGAGTCTCCCACAAAAGACCTGAGAGAGACTTCCTACAGAATAAACATCAGCCAAGAGAATAATTGTAATGCCCTTTACAAAAACAACTGTTAGGACTCTTTAGAGAGAGCCAGCAATGTGCAAACTTGTCCCTACTTGCTGGGAGAACCAGGAGCTGTGCCATGAGCTCTCCTTACTCACACCACCCAGCAGACAGCCTCCCTGCCGGGCTCATGATGGGTCTTGTCATAATTCAGCTGGAGCCACTGGTAAATATCCACCTGTCTATTACTCATTAATAGAGAGAGACAGGATGTCAGCTGTTTCCGTGACTTGGAAAAACAAGGGCTTTTACCACCTCCTGGCTTATTCTCAAAGTAACATTAGAAACAATGAGACAGACAAAGATAAAAAGGGCAGGAAGACACAATGTCAAAAATAAAAATAAATCATCATTGTCTGATAGATACAAAGATAACAGCCTTTAACTTGTTTTACAGGTTTTCATAATTCAACTTTGGCAGTTTGGGCGTCCCAGAAGATAGAGAAAACTTGTTTCTGATTTTATTTGCATATTAGAACATTTTTATTCAGCAAATTATCTTTCTTTGATCCATATTAATCCTCATATTTGATATTTTCATTAGCATATAGTTGTACATATATAATTGTTTTATGTAGAAAATAATTTAAGTAATACAATATGCCTAATTGCAAGGAGATTAAAGTTACTTCCTATATTCATTTTTAATCCTAACAAGTTTTTTCCTATAGCAGTTAAACCCTAACGGTTATAGCAAGGGGAAAAAAAAAGCTTAAAATTCTGTGATCCAACACAATAGAACTTCGTTTCTCATTCATCTGACAGACAGGATGGGCACTCAGAAGGAGAGAGTTTCCTACCCCGTGAATGGCCGTGGACAGCACTGATCGGATACATTAGCCTTGGTGTGGTGTATGTCACACACGTGGCTCTACCTGAAGGTGGCAAGCACACAGTTCTGGCTGGACAGTCACAACCTGTAGACACACACCTTGGAAAGGAAGCATGCATTCTGGGAGGCAGCTAGTCATCTCTGCTCCACGGTTCACCTATAAGGACGAGGCCCACAAAGAAAACTATTCTTGCATGCTTCCCAGGTTTTTGGCTGATGCTTGAAATTTTACAAAACTTTGTTAACTTAAGAGTGTGACTGTCTGTTGTAAGGCAAATCGTCCTCTACTTATTTACACAGGGAAGTTGTGGTTTTCTCTCTCTTCTAAGAATAACGTCCAAGGTGAAAAAGGTACTGGAAGAGGAGATCTTGAAAACGACAGAGAAGATCAAGAAGCATGCTGTAGGACCCTTTATTCCTGTGGTAGAAGCCTAGGTCTGGACCCTACAGATGCTTTCGCCTCCTGTGTCCCTACAGAGCAAACATTTATCACGACAGTAGAAAGCTAAAGTCCTAGAAAGTGACGGCCAGGCACACCCTTACTACCTCAGCCCAGGTCCTGTAGCTACAATGTGTCTTTCACCTTTTCTCAGAAACTGTGGCCAAGGCCTAGCTTGAAACAGCTTCTATGCTAAGCTCCTTACTTCCGGGTCCACTTGGTTACTTGATCTTGCAGCTGCCTCGTACCATTTTGGGGATATGTAATAAATGATGACGGGATTATGATTCCTTTACAAAAATAAAGTCATAGACTCATATAAAGGTTAAGGACACACTAAAGTTAGTGCTGTTATCACCCAAGACCGGAAGTCAGACTCTCAGCCCAAGCCAGTATTCGTTCCCACTGGAAAAGGCCCCACAGGCCTCCTATACAGGCTTCATCTGTCAGGATCTCTGCTGGGACCGACTGTCAACTTGGGCCTCTAGTCTTGTGTCCAGAGACTGTTTCCTTCTATGCCTTTTCCCATGGATAATTATGGATCGTTATTAAGCCCAAGCCTGTGACTGAAGAAGACGCAACCTTTCCCAGTGTTAGTCTACTCGCTGACAGCGTAACTAGAACAAAGCGCAAAGCCTAAGACCTGTGGCTGACAGAGGAGGGGAAGCAGGGGGAGGAAATTGATTCCTGCAGAGCTTTCAAGAAAGTCCCTCTTGGCACTCCAGCCAAGACCTGAGAGTTAGGAGTGTGCTGTGAAAAGGAAGTGTTGGTATTCCCTAGGTGTGAGTCCCTGGGCCAAGAAATCAGACCAGTACAAAGAGAGGAGAGGCCAGTCTGAGTGCATTGTGTTGGAGGTGGCAGAGATGAGCAGGCATTATCTGATTTATGGCTGGAATTCAGTGAAAACGTTTGAGCAGAAGATTAAGGTGGCCACGTTTATTAAAAGATATTTCTTCCCGTGCTATGGAGAAAAGAAAGAGAAAAAGGCAATCATGGAAGCAATGGTGGCGGATGGCAGGGAGGCACTGGAGAGATGCACATCAAAGATGGGGCAAGGACAGAGCTCAGATACAATTTGGAAGACGAATTACAGGCCTTGCCTTTGACAAAGGACTAGCTATGACACACAAGAGATACAGATTATTGTCTTTCCAGGCTTTTTGCAGTAGACCTCTAAAGATGGTGTCTCTCTTGAGTGCCTAACAACCTTCATTCTAAACCTGGCTAAACATGAATTAGGAAGGGATAAGATTTGTCCATTTTATAGGGACTGTACTTCACAATTCTAAGATGTCGTTTTTATACTTCAATGTTTCTGAAATCAGTCTTTGTCTTATGCACAGTATTGAAAGAGAACTCCAGAGACCTGAGCTGTGATAGCACTGCCATTATGGATAAAGACATGAACTCAGCAGGTTCATCAGGCTTAAGTCAGCTAGGTTATGTGCACTGATTGCACAATGCACAATGCATCTTAACATGTCTTATTTTACAGTCGGTGAAGAGATTGCACCACAGTGCTGTCTTGAAACAGTAAGGCATTGTTATGCAGAACAATAAAGAAATACATAAGAAAAGCTAGCAGATACAAATTCACCATAAATAAAACACATATTTGACCTGGGAAAACTGATGGTTTTTAATTAATAAAGAGCTGTTTTCTTGATTGTGAAAATAGAAGGTAACTTCAAGATAAACTACAGCTGAGGTCACAGAGCACAGCATGGCAAAAAAGCTTTCACTGAGATGTGAATAAATGTATTGCTTGGCATGGGGTATTAATGGTAGAACAGGCAGATTACCACTGAAGGGCTCATTGTAGACTTTCTCATCTTAGAAACACTTAACTAGATCCATTCCTATGTCAAATACCTACCTGCCTTCTAATATTCAGGTAACTTTCAAAGGATTTATTTGGGTTTTAGGGAGATGATATTTGAATAATGTGTCAAACGCTTCTTTTGTACATTTTTTTCTGCTCTACCAAGGAAAAGAAAAAGGCATTTGGCTCCCTTATAGGAAGGGGTTGGAGTATGCTTCTAGCTCTGAGAAAGGACATGGGGTATTTGACATCTAGGTCAACATGCAACAAGGCACTGAGAACCAGTTCCTTGTGTTCTGGAGACTTGTATACAACCACATGGAGCTGCAGAGCCAATGCTGTAATGAAGCAGCCATCCTGAGCTAAGGGGCAGCAGCTGGAACTGAGAAATGGCATATTTTGTCAGGCCTGGAACTGGTATAAAAGCCAGCCTGACGAGTCATGCCAACCCATACTGGAACCTGGAACCTGGCACAGAAACAGGTGACGACCAACCACACACACACACACAAAAAAAAAGCAATGGCTACATATTCAGAGCAAGCCACCAACCATCACCTGAATTTCTCAATTCTAAGTTGCTTTTTATCCCTTATTGCTTCAGAAGTCAATAGAACCTCCATAAATAGATGCCTTTGCCTGCACTTAAATAGACTCAAAGACCTCAGAAAATGGGGAGAAGACAGCCTTAAGGTGAGAGGTGACTGGAGTTTGTTGGAAGTGGGGACGTTGCTTGTTACGGGGGTAACTGTTTGGCTTTTCTCGCTTTATTTCTACACATAAGAAGTCTAACTCCCAAGGGGTTGACTTCCAGACACTTTATTGGCTTTCCTGGACAGGTTATTTAAATTACTGGTTGATTTCTGCAGTGGTTGATACCAAAATAGGCCAGACTTTATATACATACTTTATATGTAATGTGGTCATTCTCCATTTGTATATTTTAGTCTAGATTTAGGTTCCAGAGATGTTTGTCGGTGTGGACAAAGAAAGCAAGAGTTAACCTTGGGCCAGCACCACCTGGCATGAAGTGGTTTTTAGAAATGTAGGGCAGATAATGTGCAGTACAACTTCACCATAGCTGAAGATATTTATTATGGAACTTCTCTTGATAAGTGCTATGTGTTCAAAATGTCTGAGGAAATCTAAGAAAGGAATTCAATTAATCATGGGTCTGACCTGGATTGGAAACAAACATAGAGATTTATATAAATCAGCAAAGTGACTAAACTTTCAAAAGAGTATGAGGCTTACGAACTACAGTCATATGCCATGTGTGCTGAATCCATGATGGATGCAGGTATGGCAGAACAAACCATAGAATGTAGGGATGTTGCCGGTTGCTGTACTCCTGGGGTACCTGGAAGTGTACTCTGTGGTGATCATGAAACAATGAGCCCCCTTAATGGATGCATTCCTCAACACATCAACATCCATGTGGTTTGATGAGTATACCATCTTTTCAATCAGCCTTACTCTAACGTACCACCTGTGATGTATGTAGCAGTCAATGCTGCATGAGCATTTCCTGGGAAGACAGGACCAAACGTCTCTTCACTTCACACAGGGCACCAACCACAATCAAAATAATCATGCCACCCAAATCTAGGCTGGTGACTCGGTGACCTCAATCGACTGACTCATACGAGCATGGACAAGGGAGTGTAGGGAACTCTAGAATAGTTTTGTCACTCAGGGCTCACCCCAGCATGGACTTCTCCACAGATGCGGAATAGGATCACTACTCCAGCCCTTTGACAACTTCCGACCTCCTATGAACACAGGTACTCTAAGACCATGGGTTGTGGGGCAGAGTTTCATTCTGCTAAGAGAGGGATGCAGGAGGAGGAGGGCTGCAGCATCAGGTGAGGATCTAATGCCCCCCCTTCCTCTTCCAAGGAGGAAGAAACAACAAAGCTGACTTTGTTGAGAGAATCCTTGGGTCATCACAGTTCCTCTGACTGAGGTGGCAACGGCCCTTGTGCCTACAGGACAGCATTTGGCAACAGTTGTTCTTCTCGGTGCTATGAAAAAAAAAATTGCCTGAGAGACGCAAACTGAAGGAGGGAGAATTTTTTTTTTGTACTCCAGTTTCCATTCACCATGGCAGAAGGGGTATTCTGGAGGTCTCTTCGTGTGTTTGTGGTTCAGAACCAAGTATAATCTCCAAAGGTCCATTCAGAGAAACCTGTGTTCATCAGCTAGATCCCATGTCTCAAAGGTTCCACAGTCTCCCGGGACTGTGCAGCAGCTGAAGACAAAATGTTGAAACATGTGAGTTCACAGGGGACATTGCCCACCTGCTTAACTCTACCTGGGAGGGTCTAGAAGCAAAAACCCTTTTTTCCTTAAGAGTAGTTCATGGGCTAGAGAGATGGCTCAACCATTAAGAGCATTGCCTGCTCTTCCAAAGGTCCTGAGTTCAATTCCCAGCAACCACATGGTGGCTCACAACTGTCTGGCCTGCAGAAGAATATTGTATACATAACAAATAAATAAATAAATAAATAAATAAATAAATAAATAAATAAATATTTTAAAAAAAGAGTAGTTCATATGGCAAAGTCTAGCGTGGAAATACAAACGATGGCCAGCTCTGCGGTACCCTACGACCTCCTCTTCATTCATGTGGAATTATGTAAGTGATTTGGTTTGAGGAGCCGAATTCCAAAACCGACCATTCAGACACTCCCTGGTGGTCCAGAGGCTAGCTCTTTCCATCACTGCCTTTCTCTTCATTTTTCCCTCTGCCATCTTGCCTTTCTACTGTTCAGGAACCTTTACACCATAGCCCCCCTCCCCCCACTCCACTTTGGAAAAGGAAAAAAGACACTGGTGCCACAGTATTAATGAAAACCATCAAAAACGGTCAAGGGTATGAATAACACAAATAAGATCAAGTTTTGACCAAAAGAAAAATCTTTTCCTTTGTATCATTTTGTTTAAGGTGAAAGCAGTGTCAGTGAAAAGAAACGTATTCACCATGGCTCCCCGGCAAGTGGTTATCAGGTCCTCCGTGCATGGTCTGCATGGACCACGTGGGTCAACACTGCTCTCAATCCTCACTAATCTTGAGCAAGATACCTTGAATGTCACTGTTCCTTAGCTAACAGAGGGTCCCTCTGTTAAACCACCACAATACTTCAGGAAGAATATGAAAACAAATTTTACAACAACCTTACACAATAGCCAGGTTTTCCAGGATGGAAGCGGAGACTTGGGTGGGCTTTGAGGCTGAATCAAAGTCCTCTAGCAAACTAGCGTGGAGGCTGGCTTCAAACTGCTTTACCTTCCTCTACAAAGCCAAGCTCTTCCTAATTACTCCTTCCTTGTGGCAAACTTCCTAAAGGCAGAGAATATTTAAATGGAGCTCTTGATCATATATACCAGAGGATACACAAAAATAGGTGTTACACTTCAAAGTATTTATCACAGGGAGCTAACTACCTATTCCAACTTTGAACTTTTTTTTTGAAACACCAGCTTAAAGTAACCCGCTCCCAAGTGCTAATCACCCATCAGAATAGAGTAGGCAGCTGCATCTCCCGTGTGGGTTTAGGAAGATAAAAAAAAAAAAAAAAAGTCTCAGTGTCCCCCTAGATAACACCCTCACATGCTGGGCGAAGCCCGAAATCCCCTCAGTAAAAGCCTAATCCCTTTAATTTAAAGTTTGGATCCTGTGTTAAAATGAAAAACCCCGCAGGAGGAGTACCCAAAGATCTGAAAGCAAGGCACCATCGCTGCAATTTGCGCTAATTCTCTTTTATCCTATTTGTAAAGTGCTCTTATTCACAGCTTTCTGATTTAGCCTTCTGATTTTAACTTGAAAAACAAATCCACACTAGAGTGATAATATATATGACGCCACTTAATGTCTTTGTGCCCAAGTGAATTTGGGCCTTTGGTTCTGTTCACAAAATGCTCGAGCCAGCAGGGGAAAACGTTTTTAGACACACCTTCATATTCTGATTGCTCTTTTTTAATCTCGTCAGATTAGCTTGCATTTTCTTCTCTTATTCAACTTTGCATTGCCTTCACAGAATAACTGAGGCAAGCTACTTTGAAAAGACATGGCTTATTGAGCTCACAATTTTATAAGTTTAAGGGCATGACACACAGCTGGATTCGGTTCTAATGCCAGTCCGCCAGGCAGGTGTGTGTTCCAAAGGAGGCCATCAGAGGAAGAAGGGCGGACAGGAGGGCCCAGCCTTGATACCCTTGAGCAACACTTTCTTGAAAACGCAGGGGACTCAGAAGAATGACTTCATGTCATCATTGCCATACAGACTGGTCCCCACGATCAGGTATAAAGGAAACCCCAATTCCCCAAATTCCAGATAGACAGTTCAAATATTTAGAAATGAGTTCAAGCTGGACTACAGGAGGATTTCCAGTGGGTAGATAAAAGCCAGCATTCCTCAGGAATTTGCAAAGCCTGATTTGGTTCCCTCTGCCAAAAGGAGTTATTTCCTTTACCTCTGACAAAAGAGATCTATAGCTCTCTGACAAACATGTTCCTGTGTACCTAACATTCTGAAACATCCGCGCTAGCCCCCAGGTGTCCTCAGTTCCTACTCACAAGTACTTGTTATCATTTCAAAGTCTCCCTGCCCTTCCCTTCCCTTCCCCCAGCTACTCATCCTTACAGCCCAGCTGTTCTCAATATTCTGACTGCTACTGTTCTCTCTGTGTTCCCTCCATTCTCTATCTCAACTATTCTTCCTATTTCTCGCAGAAAACCCTGACCACATTCAGTCTACATCTTTCTCTCTCTGCTCTCGACTTTTCCAGAAGCCACTGTCTGTGCTCTCTCCTATCTACAATAAAGATCCCTCCCTTAACCATACTATGGAGCAATCATGTGCCCAAACCCTCTTATACTTCCACATTACCTGCGACTATGTCCAGGCAAATCCCCTACCCACAAATGTCTGGAAAGGTAAAAACTACATTCAAACCTGCTGTGTGATGCTTTCCTAAGAGACTGAAGCATTCTATTTTGCAGGGAAGCTCTTTAAGGAGAGCAACGAACAATTCAGAATAGCTTTAGGAAGTCCCTGAAACTACCAGATTTATTAGGTCACTCTTTGCCAGAGTAAACAATAAAGCTGCAAAGAAGACTCTAAGACCAGACCATCTGCATGAAAGATACAGAAACCAGCAGAACTGCCTAAAAGAGATTTAGACCAACTAAGGCACTTTGAAAGGATGCTCTCCAACCTGTTGAGCTGTCTGCCGGCTGCGCTGTGTGCTCTAGGTTCCCAGAATTGTGGGCTTTGGTCATACAACTGTCTTTGAGTTATTTCTTCTCCTGTAAGTAACCCCACACCCATATTCCTTCAAGTGACCCCAATAAAACTCATGGTTCACCAAACTGGACTTTGATCTGTCTTAGGCTCCCTATCTGGGATGAGTAGACATATTGCCTGAGATTTCTGTCCCACCTGGTCCTGCAGCCATTCAGTCCCAAAGAAACACACAGAGGTCTACATTAATAACAAACTGGTTGGCCTATTAGCTCACACTTTATTATTAACTAACTCTTACATCATATATTAGCACATTATTCTTGTCTATGTCAACCACATGCCTTGGTACCTTTTATCATCAAGGTATTCTCATCTTGCTTCCTCTGTGTCTGGATAACACCTGCAGACTGACTTTTCCTCCTCCCAGAATTCTCCTGTTCTGGTTGTACCACCTATAATTCCTGTCTGGTCCCCCTACCTTTACTTTCTGCCTAGCTACTGGCATTTTACTAAAGCAATACAAGCGACAAATATTTACAGGGTAGAAGACCACTGTTCCACAGCATAGACACGTGTGTTGCATCCCCCCCCCCCCCAGGAAAAGCTTTGCCACAAACAAAACCATACCCATTTTGGAGAAAGCATCAAAGTCCCCATGAAAGCTGGTCAACTATTTCAACTATTGGAAACTTCATTTATGCCAATTGCTTCCTACAGGAAGAAAACCATGAAATTATTCTATTTGTTTAAAAAGTTATAGAATAGTGTGTTTTAGAATGTAGACTGTGGATATGACCAGAGTTGATAGCCCAATTACTCATTTGTATCTAAACACTCTGAAATACTTTTCAGTTACACCTTTTACTTTCACAAGCACACACAATGCATATAAATATGAACCAGACAGAGAAATATAGTAAGAGTTCTGTGATACTAGGACTTCATACCTCAAAAAATTGGCCATATTACACATTCATTCAGCTTTGACTTGGTGCTCACAAAAACTACTTGATAGACAGCCTTCCCATCCATGGGCTTTCTTCCCATCTCTTTACTCCTTCACTAAGTCTGTCTGTCTGTTTTCTGAGGTAGGATGTCACATAACACAGGCTTCAAATTTACTGTCACAGGAACGACCCTGAACTCCTGATCCTCCTGCCTCTACCTCCTGGTTGTTGGCATTAAGTATTGATACAAGAGTGTGCATAGTGAGGTCATCTATTCTCACACTCAACTTATTTGAAGCAAAAGAGAAAAATAGTCCTTCTTAATATTTAACTTAACTTGTCCCCATACTGTGGATTGACAATTGGAAACATTAGTAGATGTTGAAAAAATGGTAGAGATATAGAGAGATTCTTATCTGCTCACAATAAAACTGAGACATTCTTAGCCTTCTCTCTCTTAACCTTCCCTCCCTCAACCTTCCTTGCCTCCCATCTCTTTCCTCCCTCTCTGTCAAGGACACATTTGAATGGTTTACAAAATGGTGAGACAAGACCTTTCCTCTCTCTGAGCTCACAGTACCTTCAGCGATTCATTTAGTTCATCAAATGACCTCTTTGGAATCTGTTTAAACGACAGTAACATTTGCTCACTGGGAATAGGACTGATAATATCTGCATACTTAACAAGGGCTGTGAAATTTGAGACAGACTGTGGGAAAAATGCTGGCTCAATGGATAGCGCTATGTCCAGAATGTCAGAGAGATAAGATGCTGAATTCACATGAGTTGCTTTCCCTGGCCTGGCTGCACATTGCATGGCAGATGGCCGAGTGGAGACTGATTTTCTTGAGTAACTTAAGTATGGGTTGGAACCAAAGCCAAGTTATTATCTTCACTGTTCTTTCCTTGATCAGTGAGGCAGCCTTGAAACTCATGACCCCATTTTAAAACAGTGAAATGTTTTAAAAGAAGAAAGAAGTCCTGATTCATTTTAGCTACCAAACTAGGATAAGAGAGACTCAATATTCTATGTATTGACCTCTGAGATATAAGGAATACTGTATATGGGCAAAGGCTCTTGATAACTTATAAGATACCTTTCAGGCAATTTATTTAGCTATTTTATATATCATTTATACCAAATATATGAAACATTCATCTTCTTATTTATTTAGAGTATTTGAGAACTTATGGATTCCCCTCTATAGTAAACTCTTTCTTCCTTCTATGGGCAAATATTTATTCATCTTTTGATGTGGGATTTCCCTCTGTATGCTGTGAATACCACTGGTTAACAAAGAAGCTGCATTAGGCCTATTGCAGCACAGAATAGGTTAAGGCAGGAATTCCAAGCAGAGAGAGGAGGAGAGAGTAGGAGGAGTCAAAGAGATGCCATATAACTGCCTGAATAGAAAAAAATGGGAGCCACCAGACCTAACCTTGCTGGTAAACCACAAGCCTCATAGTAAAATACAAAATAATAGGAATGGGTTAATTTTATATGCAAGAGCTAGCTAGAAATATGCTTAAACTATTGGCCAAACAGTTTTGTAATTAACAGTTTCTTTGTGATTAATTCGGATCTGGGCAGCCAGGAAACGAACAATCAGTCTCTGCCAACAATCTTTCCTTCTTTTCATAGTTTTACTTGATGTATATGTACTCTATATACAACATGGTCTGAGGCAACTGCTATTTCTAGATTCTAAATTTTCCTCTTCCAATAAGGTGAATTAAACCAACTCATGTACCACTCCCAGGATGTCATAATGTGTTTAAATTATATAGATTTTGCTAAATATTCTTTTCCTCTGAGATGACATGGCCTTTACTTTTCCGTTTATAGTTTTTCTTTAGCATTTAGGAGCAGTGCTGTCATGATTGCTGCAGTCCCCTTTGTATGTGTCTCTGCATGCTCGGTGTTCTCTTTTATTGTTTGGATTTTACCACCGGGTTTATCAGGGGCTTTGTCACCTAGTCTCCTTTGATGTCTAGCTATCACTTCTGAAATGATGAACTTGTTACTATTTTCTTCTTTTATCCAAACTTCCTTGCTCAGACTTTCATTGCATTGTTCTTAATTTGTCATAATGTGTGGCATTCATACATTCATTGTGCACCTTAGAGGTCTTATATGCTCTTAAGTGCACTGGTCCTCTCTCTGACGTCTCTCCAGCTACCACACCCTAGCATAGAAGATTCTTCATGCACTGCATTGCACGCTTTCCTGCACTTTAAGAATGGTTTTTGGAGCCTTAATATTTGAAGGACATCTTGTTTAAGGTGACAAATCTATGGCTTTCGTTTTTTTGGATGTCATGAATATGTGCTGTAGGAAGTCTTACAGCTAGTGGTTACTGGCCCACTGGGGCATGGCCTCTTATACTTTAAAAGCCCATGCAGTGCAAGTGTCCGCTCTCTTTTTTTGGTTGCTGGATTTAGTTTTTGTTCTCCATTCAAGCAGAGGATTCTGATTTATGAGTTTACTCCTAAATAAATAACTATCTATTTCTCAATTCTGAGCTAGAATGGGTTTTTTTTTAAGCATCCTTCCACACTTCTGCTTGTATATGTGTTACATTCAAGCTGGCTATCCAACACAAGCTTAATGACCTTGATTTGAAAGCTGGTTGAACATCTACCTGAAGATCTTAAAGAATTAAGCTTTATCTTTGAAAGTTGATGATTTTGGATCATCACACACAAATAATCATACCATCTGACAGAAGTGATTCAGGCTTGTATCCCAGCCCTCCCATATCCCCTCCTTCCGCACCAGACACTGCACAAATCAAGACGAGTTTTGCTTATAGCCTAATCAAGTCTTCTGTGGGCAGTACTCTCTGCCCCTGTGTGCTTGAATCTTCTTGCTGTCATTACCCCTTTTTGTCAGCAATCCATAGCCTGAAGCTGCACAGAGTAGGTTCCCAAGTTTGGCCCTTTGGGCGCTAAGCTGGAAATCTAAAGTCCTCTTTCCATTTTAGGCTGACTCTGCCCACTTTTGTTCGAGCTGGCTTAAATAAGCCAGTACAAAATACTAAGACAGATGACAATAAATTAGAAGTGCATTAACACACTCACATAAAGAAGTGATTAAGAAAATAAGTGGTTTAAGGATCCAATGCCAGACACACTGAATAAAAGTCACAATCGCCACTTCTCACTCCACAAACATGGGGTCATGTGCATATTCTTCACTTTGGCTTATCAACCTAAATACAGATGAGGGACATAAATAGCTAAACATTTAAACACCCTTGAGGTCTGACACATAGTGGAAACTACATGTGCATCATTTAAATGGTGTCTATTTCTTTCAGGAATCATTGCATTTGCAGTGACTACTTTCTATGTAACATTTATGTTTAGCATAGACAAATTTAAAAACTTGACCAGCAAACAAAAGAGCAAAGAAACTACAAGTTGTTTGGTCATTTTGACCATAATTTTGAAACTAAAAGGAGTAGGAAACTCTTTCTTGCAAATTTGTCTTCTTTTGTTTTACTTTTTAGGCAAAAGCAGCACCATTTAATGAAAAAAACAAAACGAAACCCTACTGAACAGAAATCAGAAGACTTGGATTTTCCTACTGACTTCTCCTATGACTGAGAACCATTTGATGTACCGTGCACGTACCTGAGGCTGAGCTTCTGTCTGCAACAGAACTGTTCTACATCCCTGCCCTCCCCTCTCCTTCCTATCACTCTGAGATGATACAAGTGGCCATCTAAAGAAAGTCACCATCACTGAGTCCCCACTTGATTTAAGGTGAGAGGGGCATTGGGCACTGAAACTACACCAATTTAAGTAATTTAGGACCTGGGGGTGGGATTTCTCAGTGTGAAGACTGCTTGTGCAAGCACAAGACCCTTATCTGAGATCCCCAGCATCCATATCATCCACATAAAAGACAGAACATGTCTATAATGCCTCCTCAGTCCACGTCATTGGTACACATCTCTTTGCTCCATCCATTATTTGGTAGGAATTATCTTCCATCCTGTTTTGTAGCCAGAACCGACTACAAGAAATGGGTGAGATATCTTTTGTCATTTATTCTGCATGTGTACATATGCACAAAGGCATACACATTTGCCACAGCATATATGCAGACATCTGAGAACTATTTGTGGAAGTCAGTTTTCTCCTTTCTCTATGTGAGTCCCAGGAATTGAACTTAGGTCACTAGACTTGGCAACAAGTGCCTTTGTCCACTGAGTCATCTCAATACACAGGATATGTCCTGGTCTGAAAAACTGTCCTAAACATTCGCAATCTCCTAGCTCCAGATAAGGTTCAGATCTGTTATCCATTAAGGCACTTTAGGCTTTGTTTTATGAAAATTTTTAAAATATACTATAGCTGTCAAAATGGACAAAAGAAAAGCCATTATTCTCCTTTAATTGAAAATCTATCCCTAAATATTGCAATTAAAGCTTCACCTTAGGTGAACAAATGAAGCAATTGACCACGCCCTAAAAGGAGAGGGCTCTGGCCCAGCAGTTATCACACCCAGCATCCATGCAGCAGTTCAGAGAGTCCATCTATCACAGAAGTATACACACTGCTGTGTTATAATCTGAGCCTAACCAAAATCCTCCATACCAGTACTTTTATCACTGAATAATTTGGAGAAAAAGAAAGCATTACATAGCCTCATTTGAACACATATTACTGAATATGAATACTCCTAAAATATTTACTGAGACTTAAAGAGTAGATTAATTATACCAATTTTCATCTTAGTTCAATGTAACAAAGCACAGGGCGACAGAATGAATTGCTTAATTGGATCCTAAAAAGTGAATAAAAAAACTGCTGAGTTGTCTTGGGAGACAGAATAGAGGTAGTGCTCATCAAGAGAGATTATGCTTGAACTTGTTTAATATAGAAAAACAAACCCACATTTTCCTAATCATGTATTTTTTTTTTTTTACAGAGGACACAGATCCATTGTTGCCACTCAGAAAATTAGTGAGATGGGAATACAAACCCTAATAAAAACCTTCTGGCTTCTTTTCAGTCCTAACACATAGTTTAGAGTTCATGCCATGGTTATCGGGAGAAATCTATGGAAAATAAAGCCGAACAGGACTGCAGATCATCAACCGGCTTAACCTTGTCAAGCAGGGATGAAGCCGGAAGTGCTGTGAGAGACTGACTGACAGGAATGAAAGCCGAGGAAGGAAGCACACTTGCAAGAAATGGTAAAGTTAATGAGGTCTGTAGTCTGCCATGGCCAAGATCAGAGAAAACTGATAGGCACATTATATGTTTCAACAAACTGGTAAGTTCCTCGGCCTTTTCACCCTTTCCGCGGCACTGTTTATACAATCCTGATGGAGGGCAACGGGCGTCATGTGGAAAGACAACATTTCTAATTGAACAAATTACATCCTCAATGTCCTAATGCTGAGGTTATTGTGGTTTAAAAGTTGGACACTGAGTTATGTCAGGGCATAAAGGGAGAAAGGCTCTTCAGACTAGCAACATTCTTTCATTTAGTATTTCTGGTTTTTTCTTCTTTTTCCTTTTAATTACTACAGTCAATTTCTGAATTGTGATAAAATAAATGTAACATAAAAGTCACCATCTTAACCATTTTTAAATATATGGCTCAGGAGTGGAAAGTATGCTAATTTTTGTGCAAACAAGATCCAGAATTCTTTCTCCTTGTGAAACTAAACCTCTGTTCTCCTCCCGATCCCTGGCAATCAGCATTCTGCTTTCCAGGTGGAACTGACCACTCTAGGTACCTCACATACAAAATCAGAGTGTGGGTGTGTGTTGTATATATGTATGGTGGATACATGTGTATTGTGGTAGTTTGAATGTAATTGGCCCCCAAAATCTCACAGGAAGTGGCACTATTAAGAGGTGTGTCAGTGTTGGGTTGGGTATGGCTTTGCTGGAGAAAGTGTGTCTGTGAGGGCAGGTGTTGAGGTTTCCTATGCTCAAGATACTGCTCAGCATCTCAGTTGACTTCCTGTTGCCTGCAGAATGTAGGACTCTCAGCTGTTTCTCCAGTACCACATCTGCCTGCAGGCCACCAAGCTCCCTGCCGTGAACCTCTGAAACTGTAAGCGAACCACCCCAATTAAATATTTTACTGTATAAGAGTTGCTGCGGTCATGACGTCTCTTTGCAACAATAAAACCCCTACTTGTATTGCAAGTGTCCAGGTGTACACATGTGGAGGTCAGAAAATGACATCAAATGTCTGTCTCTATCACTCTACCTCACTGTGTTGAAACAGGTCATTTCCCTGAATCAGAAGCTTGCTAGCTAGCCAGAGAGCTCTTGGGATACACCTCTCTTAGCAACTCCTTACCCCCAGTGCTAGTATTATTGGCCAGTATAGTCATGATGAATTTTTACATAAATGTTGGGGTTTTGAACACAGGTCCTCATGCTACAGAGAAAGCACTCTTACCCACTGTAGTATCTCCCTAACTATCTTTGATCTTATAACTGATGTTTTCCCTCACCACTGATAATCTTCAAGGATTACCCACGGTGCAGCATAAGTTAAATTGTTTTCCTTTATATAGTGGGGAGCTGCGGACAGGCCTGCTTTTCATCCTGCCCGGCTCCCACATGGTTAGCTTTTACCCCGAAATAACATCACACAAATTGTATTTTTTTAAATACTGCTTGGCCCATTATTTTCCGACTCTTACTCACATCTTGACTAACCCATATCTAATAATCTGTGTAACACCACGAGCGGTGTCTTACTGGGGAAGATTCAGCATGTCTGACCTGGTGGTTGGCTCCATCGCATCTCTCTCCCTAAGGAGAGGCGTGGCGGTCTGCCTAACTTAAGAGAGGCGTGGCATCTGACTGAGCCATCTACCTCACTTCCTTCTTCCTGTTCTGTCTACTCCACCCACCTAAGGGCCGGTCTATCAGATGGGCCAGGCAGTTTCTTTATTAATTATCCAATGAAATCATCAGATAGAAGACACACCTACATCACCTTTACAACTGAATAATATTTTGTTGTATGTGTATGTATTTTACACTTACCTGTTCACCCAATGAGGAGTAGGATTCTGTTGTATGTATTTATCATATTATCTTTCATCCATCGCCCATTTATCCATTAACCTGTATTTCATTCATCCATATTTTGGCTATTTCAAATAACACAATTATGGATCAGTTTTTCTTTTTCAGTCCTTTGTTTAAGTGCATCTTAGACCCACATTCATGAAAAAAAAGCAAAAAACCCAAAAAACAAAAACCACAGCATTGAGCTGTTTACATCCATGCTGGTGACTGGAAGTAACAGGAAAAGACTAAGCCTAGAAAATATGGTATGCTTTCCTGCTAAAATATAAACATTTCAAGGAAAGAAAGTATCCAAAGATTTTTCTATGCTTGGAATCTTTTCTTTTTATGCTTTTCATTGCTGATATAATTTATTTTAATCAAAGCTCATTCAAAATCATTTTATTAAGCCCACTAGTATGCATTCAGTACCTCTCCCATTGGTCTTGTTAGTAGATGAGCCTGTGATATTCAAAAGAAAAGAAACTTAATCCATCCTCAAAAAGAGAAATAGCATACCATCGCATGTGCCATTATGCCACGAGGCTTATTGAGAATAAATAAGCAAAGGAGGCAAGAAATATATGACTGGAACATTCTACGCATTAAAAATGAGACAAAAAAAAAGCATGTTCAAATGTCAAACTATGAAAACAACTACTTGCACTGTATTACATCCCAAAGACAGTTTTTGGAAAGGTGGCTGTTACTATTTGCTATGTGAGAATCATGATAAGGTGGTTAATCAGAAACAATGCCTATAGGACTCAGGGTAGCAGCTCCTCCTCACTACAGCGTTCCAGCTGGCTTCCAAACTCATTTTAATGGATCTCACTGTGTTCCAGTGGAGTCTAGGATTAACAGACAAATAAAAAGATAGTTAAAAATAACTTCTCTTAAAGTATAAGTCGAATGGCTACATTTGGAGTCAAGAACTCACTTTCTAGCTGGACCGGAAACATGGCCTCGGTTACATTCCAAAAGCAGAAATCAGACCCTGTTATCTTCATTTCTTCAAGGGAATGGGGTCTTCACAGTTTTCATTTCCGCTTAAATGAGTCAACAGCACTGACAAACATGGAACAGACATGCCAAGAGTCTTAAAAGCCTGCTGACAAGGAAGGAAAACATGGCCCCTCTGTCCTCCCCACCCCACCTGTTGCCTTTAAAGCCCTTCTTAGTGAACTCCAATAACAAGTCTGTGAGGAAAGCAAGATTGGTTCACAGATAAAGAAACTGGCCTCAGAGAAAGTACATAACTCGCCTAAGGTCCCCCATCTAAATGTTAAGCGATCCCCTCTAAATGTTACATCAACATGGACCTGTGCTTCGGAAACCCCCCTCCAGGATTACTTTCCTACATGGTCCCACTGCAAAGACACATGTCATTTTTATCCTATTAAAAACATTTTATAAATACTTCATTAAGTTTTGAACCAAAAGAATCATGATAGAGCAATAATAACTGCATGCTAAAGAAGGGATATGAAATTAAGTTTTACATGTATTATTTTCAGGGCATCATTGTGGTTCCAAATTATTAGCTATTCCAGGATGCTGTCTGAAGCTTACTTTTGTATATTTGTCCAGGATCAGATATATTATTTTATAAGGCAGATTCACAAAATGGTGGATAAAGAAATGTATTAGCTACCTCCCTTTGTTATAATTATCTTCTTCATTGAAAGATTAATAGAGAGCCGCAGAGATGGCTCGGTTGCCCACATGGTAGCTACAACTGTCTGTAATTCCAGTCCCATCTCATGCCCTCATCTTACCTCTTAGAACATGAGAGATGGGTGTGGTGTGCATGCATGTGTGCAGGAACTCACACATACACATAAAAATGAAACTAAACAAATGACTAATGAACATGTGGAATACATGGGTAGAGGAGGAATGCCATGCCATCAACTGTGTGGGCTCAGGACTGTTCATATTCCCAAGCTCATATTCCCAAGCTCAGCCTCGTGTCCAGGATCCAGGAAATAGTGCTATACTGACATTCATTGCATCTTTGAAGCACAAAAAGTCTGATAATTAACCAAGCAAAATTAAGTCAACATATCTTTTCTTGAAGGTTCAGTAGTTCGTTGGATTCTTTCTCTTTGACAGTTAAGCAAACTGTTTCCTCCTGCCTAAATCTTAAACATGGTAAATCTCTGTTCCTAAACACCCAATGAGATCCCAAACTCAGGAGATGACCTCCACATGGTTTGGGTTTTCCCTGGCTAATTATCTCCCTAACTAACGTGTAGGTATAGGTGCTCTAAGCACCTGTTCTCCCCCATGATCTTGACCTCAGGGTGTTCTCCATCCCTACTAACTAACCCTGTGGAGAGATCTGGGATACTTGAATGCTTTATGAGATTTGTTTCTTTCAAGCTGTACAATTTTACAAAGCCCCTGTCCTTTCACCAATCTTTGTACCAGTAAGAGAATTGATAAAAGTCAGGGAGAAAGGGGGTAGATGTGAACTATGGGAAGTTATGGCCCAGCCTGGAAGAAGGAAGTAGTAGAAGCCAGTGCACAAGAGCAACATGAAAATCTTGGAAAAACAAGCTTTTGCATAGACACTTGGTGTTTATGTCAGCAGCTTCCTGCATTTTAGCTTCTGTTGACCAGATTATGTTTTTAAGATTGAAAAACATGAACATTCAGACTAGGAATGGTGGAGCGTGCTTGTAACACCGGCATCTGGAGGACTAAGGTAGGAGGATTAGGCTGCAGAGTGAGTTCCAGACCAGCCTAGAAAACAGGAAGAAGGAAAGAAAAAAAAAATAGTTCTGAATTTAAGGCACACTTACGTACATTTTAAGAAGTACATGTGAATTAAAAAAAATACAAAACAATGATGACAAAAAACGAGTCTCACTTGTTTGCTAGAAATGAATGGGAACTTCTCCAGGACCTCAGACAGATTATACTGTCTTCACTACATGCAAATGGAAGAGACAGGCATCACTAGGCATATTTCAGGGGTGAACAAATTTGGGTGCTAGGTGTGCAATGTGTTTCCCATGATAGAAAGGTCAGCAGAATCAACAGTAAAGTCCTTCATTGAAAGTTTTTTTTAAGATTTATTTATTTATTTATTATGTATACAACATTCTGCCTCGATGTATGCCCGCACGCCAGAGGAGGGCGCCAGATCTCAGTACAGATGGTTGTGAGCCACCATGTGTTTGCTGGGAATTGAACCAAGGACCTCCCGGAAGAACAGCCAGTACTCTTAACCTCTGAGCCATCTCTCCAGCCCTTTATTGAAAGTTTTTATCTTTGAAATAATTTATAGTGTGAACTTTCCCTGTTAAATCCTAAATTAAATGGAGTTTGTGCTTTGTACCTGTAGGAGGTTTTATTTCCATTTTCTTCTAATGAACTTTATTATAAAAGTTTCTGTGCACAGAATTTGGTTGTTTTTGTTTTTGTTTTTTTCGAAATCATTTGGAGCTAGGGAGATGGCTCAGTGGGTGAAATACTTGTAATGGTAAAAATAAAATAGTGCCATTCCCCAAGGGGTGGCCATGGGCAACGGGCCACAAGGGGCAGCGGGTACCAAGTAGGGAGTCACCTGGTCGGGTCAGCCAGTCCCATGAGGAGCCACAGTGGTGAGAGACAGAGACAGATAGGCACACCATGCAGAATGGGTATTTATTTAGTGGGTTATGGAAGGGAAGGAGTAAGGGGAGAGGGAGGGAGAAGGGGGGATGAGGAGAGAGAGGCAGATAGAGAGAGAGAGAGAGAAAGAGAAAGAAGTGGGAAAAGGAGAGGAGAAGCTACCTCTTCAGGAAAGAGACTGAAAAGAAGAAAAGTGTTCAGGCTGGAAGCAGATGGAAGATTTGCTTGCCTGTGGATGTGGAGGGAGTGGGCAGGGCTTGTCTCTTAAAGGGACAGGACAGACCATTCCAGTATTTGCTGGCAAGTATGAGGACCTCACTTTGGATTGTCGGTGTTCATATTCAAGGTCTAGAATGATGGTATGCACCTGTACTTCAGCATGGAAGACAGAGGCAGGAGGATCTCTGGGGCTTGCTGGATAACCAGCCAAACCAGGAAACTCCACAGTCAGCAAAGAGACCCTGTTCTCAAAAAGTAAGGCCAAGAGCATCTGGCCACCACAGGGGCAGACACACACACACACACACACACATATGCACACGCACACACATGCACGTATAAACAAATAAAGGCACTTTTAAACTCTGAAATAACGGAACATCCAGGCTATGGACACTAGTTTGAATTAAGTAAATAAGAATATGCTAGGAATTTGATGTAAGGAAGACAAGTACTTTTCTGATCAGCTTACTAAAGCTGAATGTAATGCCCAGAGAGATAATAGCTGCACTTTAGAATTGCAGGGGAACCAGTAACAGTCTTCAAAACTCAAGGTTAATCAAATCAAGGATGCTCTTGCCTGAACGGCCACCATCTCAGCACGAGTCCTTTCAACCAGCCCCTGGGTCACTCACTGTTCTTGGGTCTTGGAGAGAAAACCTCGTGTCATTCCCACCACCCTGGGTCACTCTCAGCTCAGGAATAAATGGCCAAAGGGCGTCCCCCATTCCAGGTAAAGAACAGTTGAAACTGCTTATTGTGACTTCGAAGCACTTTGTTCTTAATCTGAATTCAAGTGCAATAAAATTTATAATAATAAAACAAGATTATCCGGGGTTGAGAGGTTGGGGGTTGGGGACTGGTCATGAATGACATTCTGTAGCTTTCGTCTATGGTGATCCTTTAGCTGGGGTGTTTGTCTTAGAATTGTCTTGGCCAGTCTTGTAGATGTGAATTGTATTGTTGCATATCCTGTCTTCTTTGCATTGCCTCGATTTTCATGTAATTATAATCCTTTGTTCCACTCCAGGTAGCACTTTACCTTCTTGCTATTTAGACAACCAAGTAATTGCAGATGGCTATCACAGCCTATCTTTGCTGTCTCTAGGCCAAGGCCAACCTGCCTAATTCCTTCAACCTGTCCTAGTCGGCCCCTTCCAACCCCCCTCAATCATCTCTCTGACTCCTCGTCTGAACCCTTTCCAAGAAAACGTCGACGTCTTTCCTGGTCTCAGGCTCCCAGAACAAATGTGGTTTTCAGGTGCCATTTCGTCAGAGTCACTTCCCTACCCCGGGGTTAATCTCTGGAATTCTTTGCTGTCTCTTTGGTCTTTTTCTCTTTTCCTATATTCAGGGTGGGTCCACGGTATTTCACAGCCCAGGGCAAAATGAAACTTCTTTCTCTTTTGTGCTTTGTGATTGGACTCATTTCAGAAGGGCCCACGCTCCCCACCCCACCTTGCTTTCTGAATTATAGATGAATTGCTAACTTCTCTGGCTGCAAGAGATCATAAATAAATACTAGGTCTTGTAGTGTTTGAAAATGGCATGCATTGTGAGAGGCAGCATTGTGGAGGCTGGCAACTCATTTAATTCCTGAGACTTCCCGGGGTCCTCAGTTAATTAGGAGTTCATCAGTTGGAGGAAGCGCCAGTGCCCGAGTCCTTGTGTAAGCAAATGGAAACCCAACTCAAAGTAAACAGCGAAGTGAAACTCAAGTTCATCCAATCAGCAACTGTCATTAGCCTCTAACGAGAGAATTTTCATTGTGGCAGACCAAATTCAGCTCTTGCTCTCCCCCACCTAGTCAAATATTTGCTTGGTTTGAATTCACAACTCCCCTTTGGAAGCCTTCTCAGCCTGCTCCTTCTAAGAGCCTCTGCAGAGGCTGCCTGATTCATGAATCCTTGTCTGCTCAAACAAAGTTCCTTAAATGCCTTGTGCACCTTAGTTTATCTTTTATAATATAACGAAAATAAGAAAAGTACACCAAACTGGAGTTGGGACAGTAGCTCAGCACTTGCTAAACAATCATGATCACCGAAATTAGGGTACTCAGAAACCGTCGTGAACACATGGTAGACATGTAAGTAGGCCTTTAATTCTAGCTAGTAGGAAACCTGTGGGAAAGCTAAGTACCAAGACTAGTCACGTTGGTGAGCTCTGGGTTGAACTGAGCGGCACTGCTTTGAAAACTATGGTGGAAGAGTAACCTCTACACATGCACATCACACACAGACATGAAGAATAGAAAATGCACAAAGTTAAGCGTAATTCCTGAAGTATTATATAGATTAGTTTTGTTGGTATTGTTCAGTTATCATGATTCGGTTTGCTAGGAAAACAAAATCACAAAAGCCACAAAATGATACAGCAAAAGTTAATGTTCCACAGAGACTAAATAAGTAAGACTTCTGCCTCTCTCCTCCAAAAGCCTTCCAAACCCTGACTGAGCTGTTTGAACACGTACCAAGTCATTTCTAATACTAAAACTATCAGAGAAGACTCTGTGTGGCGTCTCTGCCAGTATCATCCTATCAGAGCCCAGTGATAAAGTCAGAAAACACAGATAGATTATCAAGTTCATTTCACAGATTATCAAATTCAGTTTTTAAAGTCAATTTTTTCCTACAAGAAACTTAACATGTTTGCTGCATCGCTTAATAAACCTTCAGTCCCAGCTTGTTCAGAAGCAAAAACAACTAAGCTTGCACATCCTTTCTAATGTTCTTTAGTGTTTTTATTGTTGGGATTATCAACCTCCTTATAATTTCTGGACAGCCTTCCACAGGGTGAAGAGTAAACTGGCCCACTTCCCTACCTCCACGGAATACTTCAATATCCCAGATTCTGGCCCAGGTTTCACTCTACAATTTCTTACCTACTTCCTTGTTGTTCCCATCAGGCAGTTCTTGGCTAAGCCTGCCTCTGCAAAATGACCTATGTTCAAAACAGCCCAACCCCACGGCGAAGAGCCAATAACTGGCTAATGGAAGTCTAAGACTTTAGGCACCATGTGCTTTGGTGTGCACCTGTAGGCCTAGCTACTTGGAAGGCTGAAGCAGGAAGATCACTGGGGCCACAGGTTCAAGATCAGTCTGGACAGCATGGCAAAACCTAAGTTCAACTCACTGGATATCTGATTGAAGTTCTTCGAAATGAATAAAGATTTTATTGCACGTGTACTGTGGCTCAGCTTTTACACTAATCTTGTTTCCTTCTCTCCCTTACTTGTGGAACATGCACACTCTCCCTTAATCTCTTCCATCTAAATTAGATCCTGCCTTCCACAGAACCCCATCAGGTTCACAGAAGCGCCGTGTGAAGTGGGATCTTGAATCAACTGGATAAATAGCTGGGCTGCTGGCAGTAAAGACTCTGCACTGATGTTAGGCAGAGTAGAGACAGCCCCTGGCATGCTATTGAAGCTTTCACCTACGGAAATGTAAGCCTGTGTGGCGGTGGAAGTGAATGCCTGGGTTGATGCAATGCAGCTCACATTTGGATGTATGTGACTGGGATCAGCCGATGCTTTGGGGAAAGATAACACACAGCTGCAAGCAGTTAATCACCAGTTAAAACACAGACATTTAAGCCCAGGGCCTCCTTCAACAACATATAAAGAGACTCTCGTCTCTAAAACAGAGGGTAAGAACAATTTAGGAGGGATTAGCCTGAAGTCTTCAGAGGAGCAAAGCACCACAGGAAGTTGTATTTTCAACGCAGACTCATTTGTTTCTCAAAGTTCAAGGCCCTATTTGGAGAGTAATGGAAACCAAACCATAACTGTGCAGAATATCATGGTAGGTACATTCAAAACTCTTAAATAGCCATATTTTTTTTCCTGAGTTCACTTCCACCCAGTTAAGTGTCAGCTAAGCTGAAACTCAACTACTTCCACTTCTTGCCCACCAGACCAATAACTAGAGTTAAGTGAAAAAAAATACAGTCATATCGAAGAAGCACTAAGAAAGCAAAGGGATTATATCTTAATATTGCAGAAGGACCCCAAAGAGCCAGGAGAAACTGGAGGGACACTGGACCTGAGCAACAGCAGGTTAATGAGAGCATTGTAGTGATATTTTGTGGTAAGAAGGCCACTGGTTTGTTCCCAGATGCTCAGCCCCTAAATAATCACACAGAAATCATATTACTTGCAATACTGTTTGGCCAATAGCTTAAGTGTATTTCTGGCTAACTCATATCTTAAATGAACCCATCTTCATTAATCTATGTATCACCACGAGGTCATGACCTACCAGCAACGTTTTAGTGTGTCTGCCTCTGGCGGGGCTACATGGCTTCTCCCTAACTCCACTTTTCTTTCTCACAGCATTCAGTTTACTTTACTCCATCTACCGCTATTCCCTGTGCAGGCCCAAGACAGATTCTTTATTGACCAATGGTATTCACAGCATACAGAGGGGAATCCCATATCAATATTTTGTTTGTTCTATAACAAATAAAGCTTGCCTGAAGATCAGAATGAAGAGTGATGTGGGATTTCCCTCTGTATGCTGTGAATATGTTTTATTACCATTGGTTAATAAAAAAAGCTATTTTGGTCAATGGCTTAGCAGAGTAAAGCCATGTGGGAAATTCAAAAAGAGATATATATAGAGAGAGAGTAGGCAGAATCAGGGAGATACAATGTAGCTGCCGAATGAGACAGATGTTGGAACCTTGCTGGTAGGCCACAGCCTCATGCCAATATACAAATTAATAGAAATGGGTTAATTTAAGATGTAAGAGGTAACTAAGAATACACCTAATTGGTTGGTCAAACAGTGCTGTGATTAATATTGGTTTTGTGTTATTATTCAGATCTGGGCAGCCAGTAAACAAAGCACAGTCTCCATCTACAGAGGAACTAGCCACACTAGTCAGCCATAAAGGTGGTGGCAAATGCCTTTAATCCCAGCACTGGGGAGGCAGAAGCAGATGGATCTCTGTGAGTTCAAGGCCACCCTAAGCTACATGAGATTGATGCAGTCTAAAAGAGAAACGGAGAGAGGCAGTGATGGCTCACACCTATAATCCCAGCATTTGGGAGTCACACACCTTTAATCCCAGCACTAGGAAGGTAAAGACAGGAAGGGATATGGCTGGGCAGAGAGAGGAATGTAAGGCAGAAGGAGACAGGAGCGCATGGCATCCAGGGCATTCAGTCTGAGGATTCGTAGAGACAGGATCTTGCCCCCATTGCTTCTGAGGATTTTGTAGAGGTAAGAACTAATGGCTGGGTGCTCTGCTTCTCTGATCTTTCATCTCCCACCCCCTAACATCTGACTCCAGGCTTTCATTATTAAGACCAATATAGAAATCGCACTACAGAGCAGAGCATACAGGTGAGTAAGAAAAGATGTCTCTGGAACAGTACTGTCGTAAGAGACAGAACCTACCATGCCAATGAGCACCCAGGAACATAACCTATTGTGTGGCTATGATGGTTCTGGCATGCTGGGAGTAGGAATAAGTCTCACTAAATAGAACAGAAATACTAGATCTGCTATGGCAGATAGCAAGGAAAGCATCAAGAGGCTCGGAGTGGGCATGCTACAGTGGAATGAGTGAACCCTGATATTGGGTGAATGGATGTCTCGCTCCTTTCTTGGTTGTAAAAGGAGCAGTGGGCTATGTCCCGCCACCCGGCTAGCTTTACACCTGAAATAACAACACACAAATTGTATTCATTTAAACACTGCCTGGCCCATTAGTTTCAGTCTCTTATTGGCTAATTCTCACATCTTGCTTTAACCCATATTTAGTAATCTATGTAGCACCACGAGGTGGTGGCTTTTTCACTTGGTGAGGTATATTTACACACGACCGCTAGAATGATACCTTCCTATCCCTCAGTTCTAACTACATGGCTCCTTTCATACTCACACACCAAACTAATTCCTTTTAGATTTTTATTGTCACTTTTGTTATATGTGCCTCTCACATACTGGTGTTTAGTAACTATTTGGTGAATAAACAAATGGACCCAGCAAGGACTTTAAGACTCAGTTTCCCTATCTTTCTTCTGTGGGTTACCTTAAAGCAGCTAAAGCCATAGACATTACTGATCTCATGACCATCGCCAGCCTCTAAGACCTGAGCTCTAAGTCTCTTGTTCTAGATTTGTCGGCCACAAGCCTTAGGTACTCAAGTAGTACCACCTACACTGGAACTATTCTTGGCCTGAAACAGCCACTGAGTAGAAGCAAAAGGACCCCTACTAGCTCACTGGGAACACAAGGCCTGTTCTGTGTAGCAGCTCAAAATATTGCAGCGTGCTTGACCACAGAAGCAAACCAAAAAAACAAAGCCAGACAGAGATAGGGACAGGGTCAGACAAACAGAGAACTTGAGCAAGAAGTCATTGTTTTATAACCTGATCTCAGATAAGGCATTTCCTCACGCTTGCCACATGCTATCTATTAGAAAGGGTCTGAGGAGGGGATTACACAGCGTACCACGCGCGGAGTGATACCGGAAGTTCCTGAACTTCGTTTGCAACAACTCATATTTCAGACCCCAGGACCCTTACACCCAGCCTTCGTCTGCCTTTACTTTTTAATTTTTTATTTTTATATGTATGCACTCTTTGCCACCATGTGTGTCTGTACACTCTGTGTGCAATGCTCCAGGGGAGCCCAGGAAGGGCTCAGATCCCCAAGGACTGAAGTTACAGAACACCATGAGCCGCTGGGAGGGTCTAAGAGTTGAACCCCAGCTCTCTGGAAGAACAGCCAGTGTTTTTAACGGATAATGGCTAATGTTTCCAGTTTAAACGACTGTGTTCAATAGTCTATAAAACAAAAACGCCGCTAACCTGTAAGCCCCACTTATCCAAGGACAGATACCTTTCTGAAATGCTGCAGGCTGTTTTTCACGTAAGATGCTAGTCACGTGTTTCTGCCTCTGTAAACTTACCCAGCTGTCCCAAATGCACAGGAAGTGCCTGATCACATGCAGGAGGGAAGTACTGAGGATAGGAAGTACGTCAGGATGTAAGCTTGCCCTTGATTGGACAAAGGTGGAAAGTGCGTAGCTTTGTGGGGTTTGCTCAAATGCCATTTAGGACCATACTCTGGGAACCCTGGGTACGGACCTGGCCAGTATTTAATAAAACTTGCTTTAAATTTGGCTCTAAAATTGTGGTATTGATCTTAGTCCAGCCCGGCGGGATCAACACCGTCATTCCAACCCCTTACTGTCCTTTAATACAGTAAGCCGGACTTTATCCCTTAGGGACTTTGTTTACTCACTCCTGCCAGGAAAGCTTGTCCACCTTGGTCATGTGACTGGCTTCCTCTCACTAGTCCGTCTCCACTCAGGCATTTCTGCCTTTCCTTGAACACACCAGCTATTACCACCCCCACCCACCTAGTGTCTTGCTGTCTCTCTCCTTAGCCTTGCTTGATTTAGAACTTAAAACCAAATCACTAGAAAGATTACCCCTTTCTAGAATCAAAACAAACGACAAGAAAAAGTCACTTAGAGCTGGCCAAACTAACATGCAGATAATAGATAGAGCCCCCCCCCCCCTCCCGACAAATAGTTGTGAAGCATCAAGTAAGTTAAGAGGAGCCAATAGGCCACTCATTGTTCCCAGTTCTACTGGGCAGGGCATGTTCCCTGATGTCATCTAGTGCTGCTATATGTAGTTCGGTCAGTACAGGGCTTGCTGTATATGGGCAATACAAATTAAACTTGGTGGGCTATAAAAAAACTTAATATAAAATGGTCAGACCTGAAACAAATATATGCAAATAACAAAACAGCCTCAGTAGCTTGGATATGTGTGTATACATATATATATATATATATATATATATATATATATATATATATATATATACAAATATGTAACAATAACAATGGAGGAAGAGGCTATCAACTTGAGTGTGAGGGAAGAGACATGGGAGTTAGAGGAAGGGGACATAGGACAGACTGGAGGGGATAAAAGGGAAGGAGAAAGGTGATACAATTATGCTTTACTTTAAAATGTATACCAAAAATTGCATATTTTTTTTTTAAAAAGAGGACATGCTGGGAGGTGGTGGTGTATAACTTTAATGCCAGCACTCAGGAGGCAGAGACAGGTGGATCTCTGTGGGTTCGAGGCCAGCCTGATCTACAGAGTGAATTCCAGACTAGCCAGGGATACACAGGGAAACCCTGTCCTGAAAAACCAAAAGGGGGGAGGGGTTACGAAGTTGAGAGGGGTGGAGATGATTTGACAGAGTGTGCTGAGTATACTCAGAGTGTACTGCATGCGTGTCTGAGATTTTTCAAAGAATCAATACCATTCTATCTTTAGAAAAAGAAAGAGGAGAGCAAACAGGTTTCAGTGTTTGCCTGAATCAAACGTTTGCACAAACTGAGATTAATTTAACACAAACTTTTAATTTTCCTTTATACGAACAGGGCAACTGCTGTTCATATAAGTTTATATTTAAAAAGCCAGGAAAATGTTTATCCCTAGAATAGAGGTGTTGACCTATATGCTTCAAGTACGAATAGTTTCAGTTAAACCTCTGGTGTATGATGTATAATAATTTCAAATTATACCCCTGAAAAGCAGACATTCCTAAAACTTAAAGCTGTGAGAGATCAAGAAGTTTGGGTGCCGGTGAGAGGAAGTTCTTCATTTCACGGCAAGTTCAAGCACGCAGCGCATTCAGAACCGGTTCATAAAACTTGCAAGGTGGCTTCTTCCAAACTCCAAGGATGTTTGGCCATGATCTACGTGCTTCTCAAACAAAGACACCGTGATTGCAACTTGACTTTGATAAGGATTTTTTTTCACCCAAGCAGTTGATTTCTAAAAGGTTCATGCTTCAGTTATTGAATTTAAGACAAGATTTAGTTAGGCAAACAGACAGGCTTTTGGGTTGCCCTCCAGTAATTCAGGTCGGACGACAAGGACGTCTGCTTTGCTGAGAGCTGAAGAAGGTGACCTCACCATTGCTAATGGAGAACCAAGCCATAACAAGTATGGGTCCTTACAAAACAGTCACAGGACACTCTCGCCAAGCCACACAAAACTGGAACAAAGAGTGAGGCCCACTTCAGTTAGCACTTAAAGGGAGTGTGAGGATGAAAAGCTTCAGGATCCGCTGCTGGGGTGAGGGAATTCTCCAGAACATGCGAATCTGTTTGCTTACAACTTCACTCACAGGACTTGTGTGCTCAGGGAAATATTTTGACAAAATCTAAAGAAAAATAAAAGGTAGGAAAGAAGAGAGAGAGAGAAGTGAGGAAGAAGAGGGAGGGAGAAAAAGAGAAGAGAGGAAAGGAGGGAGGGAAGAAGGAAGGAAGACTTTCTGCATTTCAAAGGATACATTTCTCCTGGGACAGAGAAGTATCCTTTATCTTAAAAACAATAAAGGGCGGGCAAGGGATTGGAGATTATGTCATGCCCTTTGATAAATAAAATATTAACCAATTGAGATTTCCCTACATTAGCTCACAAAGTTAGCTAGAACCTCCAGTACCACCAGAAAAATAAATAGTAGTAATAATACACAAGTGATTATTGAATTTAATAAACTAAGTAAAAGAAGCAAATAAAATTTTGAAAATAAAAATAACTGCATAATTTCAGACACAGTTATAGTGACAGGGGATGTAGCCCTGCTGGGAACTAATTCAGTTCTAAAGCCACAGCTGTTCCAATTAGCAAATTGCTGCCTTATGAAAATCTACATAGGCCATCAGAAAAGAATTTGAATTGGAGAAATAAATGAAAAAGGTACTTAAGATTTGCTAAAAGTGATACCAAGTCATTGAGTAATTGTTATGCACACAGCTGAGAAGTCAGGCAGGAGCCAAATAACAGGGATCCCTTATCATTTATAATAAAGAAATCCTGGGAGGATCAGATATGTGAGCATGAGCTTTGTATATCTAGAACATTACAATAAAAACAATCTTAAAATAACCTTAGAGAAGATCTTTCTAGTGGTAATATGAAGTCACAAAGTAAGCTTTTAAATTTGATGCCACAACAATGAAACATTTCTATACAGTCTACCAAATCCCACGAAGTCAAAATGCCAACAATGAACCAGAAACATCTGCATTCAATATTTTTAAAAAAATGAAAGTCAGTCAAGAATATCTATAAAGAAGTAGGAGTCAGGGAGAAGCCATGTAGCCCACCTGAGACAGATGCCAGAACTTTACCCAGTAAGCCACTACCATATGGCAATACACAGATTAATGGAAAAGAGTTAAATTAAGATGTAAGAGTTAGCCAATAAGAAGCTAGAGCTAATGGGTCAAGCAGTGATTTAAATAATAAGATTTCTGTGTGATTATTTGGGGTCTGAGCTACTGGGTGGTAGGGAAATGAACAAGCGGCCTCCCTACAATAGTGAACGTATTGTTGGGTTTATTGATAGGATGTAAGTAGGGATAATTGAGTAGAGAAATAGAGGATAACTACAAAGTTATGGAGGTTGTTCTCTGGGTGATGAAAATGTTCTAAAATTGATGGTAATAAAGGACAAAATAAAATTCATTAAAATGAGAAAAAAAAAGAATATCTATAAACCCAAAATGCTGAAGGCTAAAGCAAGAGGATTGCTGTGAGTTCAAGGCCAGCCTGTGCTAATAGTAAATTCTAGGCCATTCTGAACATATAGAGAATCCATTTCTTTTTTTAAAAAAAAGATAAAAATCTAGTTTTGTTACATCAAGGAGATTCTAGGTATTGATTAAAAAAAAAACTAATGAGGAAGTGGGAGGATGGCTTAGTCAATAACACGTTTGCTATGTACCCATGAACACCTAACATAAAAAGCCAGGCATGGTGTTGTATACTTACAGCTCTGTGTCCCCTAGTGTTGGGGACACAGAGGTAGGGGAGTACCTCTGGCGTTCCTCTGACCAGCCAGCCTGGCCTGTTTAACACACACACACACACACACACACACACACACACACACCTGATGTCTTACTTAGGGTTTCTATTGCTTCAATGAAACACCATGACCAAAGCAACTTGGAGAATAAAGGGATGATTGACATACTCTTCCATATCACTGTTCATCAGTGAAGAAAGTCATGACAAGAGCTCAAACAGGGTAGGAATCTGGAGACGAAAGCTGATGCCAAGGCCATGGAGGGGTTCTGCTTCCTGGCTTGCTCCCTGTGGCTTGCTCAGCCTGATTTCCTATAGAACCTAGAACCAGCAGCCCAGAATGGCACCACCCACAATGGGCTGTGTCCTTCCCCATCACCAGTAATTAAGAAAGTGCTTTACAGTCTTGCCTACTTATGGAGACATTTTCTTAGTTGAGGTTCTCTTGCAGATGGCATTAGCTTGTGTCAAGTTGACATGAAACTGTCCAGCACATCTACATACACATGAATGTTTACATGCATGCGTGCGTGCACGCGCGCGCGCACCCACACACACACACACACACACACACACACACACACACACAAAGATCAATTAAATAATAATTTCAAAATCTTAATAAAACTGAGCATCTCTCCCTCTCCTGTGACTAGGAAACTCAGAGAGTCTGAAAATGAACAGCAATGGCCAGTGTAAAGATACAGGCACACATTGGTACTGAAGGGAGTGTGAGGGGGCCCACCACTGTGGAAAACAAAGGGTAACATTTATCAAAACTTAAATGTGTATACTTTTGACCCCTATCTTCCGCCTCTAGGAATTAATCCTGTGGAGATATTTATGAATGTACAAAACAATATATATGCAATAATCCTCCCTGCAGCTCTGTTTGTATTAGCAAGAGTTTGAGAACTTCCAGGAATAGTGCATTTTACTAAATAAGTCATGGGACATGTAAACTCTGGCAGACACTCTTGCTTGTCTTCTGTTTTGTTAATCCTCCTCCCCAGCCCTGGAGATTATCGTGAAGGGTCTGTGTCAAGGATGGTCATTCCATTTCCCTTTTTGAACTCAATAAAATATCCAGTTACTGTCTTGGGGGTTGGAGGTACTGAGTGGCTTGGAAATTGGAGTAGGAAGAAAATTCACCTTACACTGAACAGCCTTTTGAACTCTTCCATTTATTCGTGTAGATGTGCATATGTGAGCTATACCCATTATCTTTAAATAACATCATTGTCTGGCTGGAGTTCAGAGGTTGAAGCATACAGTTTTAGTTTTCACAAGCTTTAAAGCAGTATTAGAGCTGGGGATATAGCTCAGCAGTAGTTGACAATACTCTAAGACTTCTGTGAGTCTCAGTGAGTCCCAAGCCTTCAGGATGTGTAGTTTGCTGTTGTTTGTTTTGTTTGTTGTTTGTTTGTTTGGCCCCGTGAATGTACAGGATGAGTAAGTGGCTGAAAAGTATAAAATCAGAGAAGTTCCCATTCAGTCTCCGGTCTCTAGCCTCTTCATATGGATATAGCAGAATATCTAAGGCTGAATAATTTATAAGGAAATTTATCCCTCATTCTTCTGGAACCTGGAAGTTCATGGTAGCCACAGGTCCAGGTGTCCATGGAAAACCAGTGTCCTCACTCAGCAAAAGAGGAGAAAGAAAATGAACCCCTTCCACAAGCCCTCTTCATGATCAATAACACAGTCACAAAGCAAGATACCTCCTGCCCTGTCACCTCCCAGAGACCTCATCTGGTAAGTAGGTTTCAACATGAATGTGGGAGGGGCCATGGCATGTCAATTACATGACTGTCGGCAGGTATTGTAACTTCCTGAGCTAGAACTCAGCTCTTTCATAGTCAGACAGAAGAATGATGAAATCCAAAGTTCTGACACTTCTAATCTTTTTTTTGTTTTGTTTTGTTTTTGTTTTTTGTTTTTGTTTTTGTTTTTTTGAGACAGGGTTTCTCTGTGGCTTTGGAGCCTGTCCTGGAACTAGCTCTTGTAGACCAGGCTGGTCTCAAACTCACAGAGATCTGCCTGCCTCTGCCTCCCGAACTTCTAATCTTTTAAATAATAATTTAGAGCAGGCGCCGTGCCGGGTTTTACTGGCCACTCCATTGGATATTGTTCCTTCTTCTGTGCTCATTTAATTAGAACAGATTTAAATGAATTGGGAGTCAACATTTGGGAAACTGGTCAACACTTCTTGAACTAGTCAGAAACGCAGTATTGGGAGCTCTAAGGCTAAGACTGAGATAATCCCTGGTTTTGTCAAGAGTACTCCAGGCAGTAGTGTTTACACTTTTAACTCTGCCTGAACATTGAAATCACCTGGGAAAAACTTACAGCTGGCATTTGGGCTTCAACGACAGACTCCAATTTGTTAATCTAAAGTTCAGTCATAGGAATGTTTTAAGCTCTTTCGGTTGTTTTAATGGATAGCTAAGTTTAGGAGCCGCCAGCATCAGTTCATCAAGCCATCCGGCAGTCTTCCTGTGTAGTTTCTCATCATCGCTGCTCTTTGGCTGGTTGTTAGTTTGCAAACCCTGATAGCAGCTGGAAACTCGCCTGTACCAGGGTCTTCTTCATAAGACAGTCAACCGACGGACGGAGCATCCCAACCAGGCATTCCCTATTCACCACATTGTTTTGTTCTGTATGGCAAATATTTCAAGTGCTCATTTGATTCATGGACACAGTAGTCCCTTCCCCATTTTCCTTCCCTCCTGTTTGTTTTCAGCTTTGAACAGGTTAAATAAGGATGCTTACAGAATTGTACCTAGAAGTGTAAAATCACAGAATTTTTTTTTTATTTTGTTTTCAAATACCTCAGGGAAGAACAGGCTGCAACAGAACTATAGCTAAAGGGTCTCCATGACTGGGGCACCAGCAGGATATCTCGAGAGGAGTCTCAGTGAGGGCCCAGTAGTGATGGTGTAGCAGAAGGCGGAGACCTTGAACCGGACCAACAACTCATTACAATGGTCATTTGAAAGAGAAGCCTTTTGGACAAATGGGTCTACTGCACAGCACACCATATGGTTCCTAACACCACTAAGGTGAACGAATATGGGATGGAGAGGTAGGCAAGATGGCAAAACGAAGTGAGTTTTTTAAATTGTTGGTATTATTTTTCTTTTCGTTAGGGTGGTAGGCTACAAGGGTAGAGGACAGACATGGAAGGACTGGGATATGAGTGGGATAGGGGTGTATGGTAGTCTGAATGTAATTAGTCTCCATAAGATCATGGGAAATGGCACTATTGGGAGGTGTGGCCTTATTGAAGTAGGTATGGCCTTGTTGAAGGAAGTGTGTTACTGTGGGTACAGGCATTGAAGTCCCTTTTGCTTGAGCTTCCCTCAGTGTGACAGACAGTCCACTTCCCGTTGCCTTCTGATCAAGATGTCATCAGTACCATGTCTGCCTGCATGCCATCATGCTCCGCACCTTGATGGGAGTAAGCTGCCACCTCAATTAAGTGTTTTTCTTTATAAGAGTTGCTGTGGTCATGGTGTCTCTTCACAGCAATAGAAACTCTAAGACAGGGTACATGATGTGAAATTCCCAAAGAGTCAATTTAAGGGCTAGTTCCAGGACAGGCTCCAAAGCTACAGAGAAACCCTGTCTCGAAAAACCAAAAAAAGAAAAAAAAAATGTTTTTTTAAAAAAAATAATGAGCTGCAGCAAAAAAAAAAGGGGGGGGAGGGAATGACGTCAGAGCATGGATCCAGATACCAGTCTTCCACCTGACCACTCAGCACCACTATCAGGACTCAATTTTCTAATTAGCAAGTAAATAACAATACAAGTGTTAAAATAATTACATGTGGTGTGTGACAAGGACTTTCTAAAATATAAAACAATTTTAAATATTAATCATATGTTCACAAATAAAATAAGTGTAAACATTATGCAACCTTCTAAGTTGATCCTGTATACCAGTTCCTAACTGTCATCTCTATAGAATGACATCATTTCCTATGCCTGTCTTTTCTTGCATCTCTAACCTATCAGATCCTACATACCTATTTGAAACTTAGTTCAGCTACCTTTATTCTCACCATTATTGATAGGACTAAAATGTGTTTTCTAGAAGCAGGTATATCATAACGAACGTTTTCCTTTTGTCCAGTGGACTCTCTAGAAGGAACCTAGTAGGACATCTCATTCACTCATTCTGCAGGTGTGAGCTGAGAATTTGCCAGATGGTAAGTACTGCATGATCACATGCAGCTGAAAAAAAAAATGATTTAAGATATCCTTGGAGCTTAAGTCTCATAGAGAAATGTGAGAAAGATGATGGTATTAGCAAGAGCCTCTCAGATTTCAGCATTAGAAAACCACCTTGATCAAAGTGAAGCTCACAGAACTCCCCAGCCCAAGCTGAGCTGCACAGTATTGGTGCTTGAGCACCAGAAGCCGCAAGGTCTGAGTGTGTGAGACAACAGATATTCAAATATCTGAAAGATGTTCAGTACACCAGAGGAGGAGAGAAGGGGCAAGAGGACAGGCTGGGAAGGGAAGCGTGCTTCACAAGCCTTGGAAACACTATGAAGGATTCAAAAGTAATTAAAATGTTTTAGACTGAGGAGTATACAAGCACATGTCTACATTTCCATGTGTTTGTTCTATTCCAGTTGTTAGGTTGCAATTTGGAACAAGCACTTGAGAGGACCCTGATAAGGACCCTGGTTATCCTACTTCTGAGGATGGGTGGTTGTGGCCAAATCTGGTGTTGTAATAGATGAGGTTTGGAGAGACATAGAAGGAAGCAGTCATCCTAAGAGTCAAATCTGATAGTGTCAATCTTGATCAAAATTCTTCAAAGTATTCCTAGTCTTGAAGAAGTTTTCAGGATTCTTAGCATGATGTAAAGTGCCCTATGTTCAGATCTCCTGAGTAAATTGGGAGCATGGGGACAGAGGAAGAAGATAGAAAGGTATGGCGAGAGGAAGGGAAAGGAGCAGAGAAAATATAAATAGCTCAATAAAAGCAATAAAAAACTAAATAAAGCCAGGCAGTGGTGGCGCACGCCTTTAATCCCAGCACTCGGGAGGCAGGGGCAGACGGATCTCTGTGAGTTCGAGGCCAGCCTGGTCTACAAGAGCTAGTTCCAGGACAGGCTCCAAAGCCACAGAGAAACCCTGTCTCGAAAAACAAAAAACAAACAAACAAAAAAACTAAATAAATAAATACAAAGATATATCTGAAAATAGAAAAAAGATGATTTTACAAATAAAATGTTCAATGGGGCAAAAATGTCAAAATAAGTAATTTCTACACAAATAAAAGCTTTTTTTACAATAAAAAACAATGCCCTATGTTCTGCCTCCACATTTCATTTCCACTTTATGCACTTTCTCTCTCTGCTACTTGTGTGTACCAACATCTTCGGAATACAGGATGACCATGCATAGTATGTCTGTAAAACTTTGCACAAGGCTGTTTTTCTTTTCAAAACAAGAACCATGAATCTAATATCCTTTGTTTAGCTTTTTTCCTGACCATTATCCATAACAGCTTGTAACCAACACACTAAAGAAAGACAAATGTCCATAATCCATTTTGGGAGAATCTGGGCATAGCTTTCTAGGCCACTTCCTGCTAGTTGGGGGCACTAGTAATCTTATGGGGACTTAAAGAAAATTTAGGATTATGGTCAAGTCCTGACTAGAGTATTCTGTGAGGCTGGATAATCTCAGCCAGCAGTCTTGTGGCTGTTCTGGATGTAGAACTCAGAGGAAACTTCAACAGGCTTTTGTCTAAGAACTTAACATAACACTAGTAGCCAAGTGCATAAGGTTTAAGAGGGTTATTTTCTCAAAGCACACTCATGTTCATACCCAAGTGTAATATTGCTCGCTAAGAAGCTAATGAATCTGCACTTTGAGAAGCCTTCTGGCGATACTTATGCAAGTCAATGTTTGATACTTTGGCTAATTTTTTATAATATAGAAAATTTATATCTTATAGCCTGCCATCAGAAGAAGCATGCAGTACCTTCTGAAGGAGAGATGATAGGCCAAGTCAAGTAGCACACGAAGAAATATTTGAATCTTTAAGTAAGAAAAAAATACCATGGGAGGAAATGAGAGTTTACCCATCTACTACTAGAGTAACTGTTGAAGGGCCAAGTTATCACTGTCTTCTATATAGATAACAGACATCATTCATTGATTACAAAAAGATGATTGAAGGTAAGCATAACTAAAAGGGTACTTTACAGTTCTGAAGAATAGGGAAATAATTTCTAGTCTCTGTGGCTTTGTTTTAAAAATTGGCTGCTGATCTTCTTTAATTGTTTCTCTTTGTGTGAGAGCTTTTCAATAATGTTTCTTGGAAGGTATGATAGGACGGATTCACTGAATTAAACAGACCTTTGCTCAGTATCCCAATATCTGTACTAGAATACGTAGAAAAAGTATAGACTGTATAAATATACGTGATATTATATGTAAAGTCATTGTTTATAATATAACCAATTTTCCATAATACAAATTGAGATATTATAAAATAGCTAAATCTCTAGTTTTCCAACACAAATAAATCCTGTATTTAAAAGACTCAGGACAAATAGAATTATAATAGACTAGATCTTCTTGAAGCACATTATCTTAAATTTGAAAGAGAAAAAAATTGTTTCTGTGAATATTTTTATTTACAAATGTATTTTATTCAGGTGTTAAAAGTTAACTTTTAAATGTGTCTCTTTTGTCAAATAAGTAGAAAATTCCATTATCTATCAATTAAACATAGGTAAAAAGTAACAGACAGTGATCAGAAGGGAGATACATATTATGCATGCAAGGAAAATTAAAACTTGGGATGTTGGAAGGGTTACTCTTTGAAGTATGAAAGGGGCATTGTTGATGTGGGACAAAACCTCCCCAGTGTGGGACAGAGATTAAAAAGGAGGGAGTTGCTAGCAGATCAAGGTCAACTGAGATATATGAATAACATAAATGCTATTAATCTAGTATTGAATGACTCACAGGAGTTCAGCGGGGTAGGGTTATGTGGCCGGGTTCGAGGCAGGAGTGTTTTATGTCACTTAGTGTTAGATAATGAGCATATTCATCAGGATTCCTAAATACCATCCAGACTGGCATAGAAGAAGCTTAAAGGAGCTTGAGAGAACAAATCAAAGGACTGGATCTGAGGCTGAGAAAGGTAATAGGGATGTTCAGACGGTGCAGGGAGTTTCGGTACTCGCAGGCATCCATACAATCTCACTCTGCAGGAAACGGCGTGAGAAAGGATTTCTTAGCTGGATTGGGAGCAGCTTATTATGTCTTATGTCGCCTCCCTCATTATGTCCTCGTTTGATAATCAGAAAAGATGCAGGCAGTACTACCTTAAAAGCCCGGATACTGGAAAACGTGGAGTTCTTTTCTTCTGTGATTCATTTAAAATACAAAATGAACTGCTTCTCCTTTCTCCAGGGGAACTCCCAAGTCACTAAAGAAGGCTCATTCGCTGTTCTCAGATTCAAAACCGCCTGAACTTGTGCGATGCTTCGGGTCTACAGCTGGCATAAGAAAAATGCATGCTACTAATTAGTCAGACACATATGTGTGTACGTCTCTAAGACATGCTAGACTCTTACCTTTTAAAAGCACAGTGGCAAAGAAATAAAAAGGCAAAGGAAAGGACATGAGAAAAAAAGAAAAGAAAGGAAAACAGATTCATAAAACAAAGAAAAGGCTAGTGGTGGTGGCCCAAAAGGAAGAAAGCTACAGAGAAAAATGAAAGCAGGGGAAAAATACAAGGATTAGTTGTTTGATAGTATTAATACTTTCTGTGCTGATGGGTTACTTTTCCGTCAGCCCATGAAGGCACAGAACTTTATATAAATACATTGAAAAATCACAAAAAGTGAGTTACAGAAGAATTGTCACATGAATAGCAACTTAATTTGAATGCAGTGGCTTCGTTTTCTGAATTCCTATGGCTTTGGACCCTGTTTCAACCTCATTCATTCAACAAGTAGTAAGCGCGTTGTGTGTATGAAGCAGTGAAGGGTCTGTGGTGGGCAAAGCAGACATTATTCCTGCCCACACAACATTCTGTTCTAAGACTGGGTGCTGGGAGTGCAGTTCAGTGTCAGGGTGTTTGCTTGCTCTAGGCTGAATCATTAGGACTGGAGATGGGTGGGAGAAAGGGGAGGAGGAAGAGGAGGAGGGAGGAGAGGATGATAATGTAGATGCCTATTAACTAGAGTTCTTTAAAAAATATGTCCATTTATTATCTTAATTGGAAAAAAAAAACGTTCTTAGTAGATGTCACTATCCAAAGATGATATTGAGACATTTAGATTGAGCCCTAGCTCCATGACTGGTGTCCTTGAGGGAAGACACAGAGAGCAGGGATGGGACAAGAGCATGGGATAATGTGTAGCCAAGTTGAATCGCACTGCTGGAAGTGATGGAAGAGAGGAAGGGTGGTTTCCTCAGAACCTCCCAACTTATCAGCTTTCATTTCGGACTTTCTGGCCTCAAGTACTGGTCAATAATGAATTTCCTTTGTCTTCTTTTTAAGATTTATTCATTTTATGTGTGTTTCGCCTGCACATGTTTACGTGTACCGTGTGAGTGCTTGGTGCCTTCGGAGGGCAGAGTAGGTATCAGACATCCTGAAACGGAAGTTGTGAACCACTATGTGGGTACTGGGATTGAAACCAGGTCTTCTACAAGAGCATATATTCTTAACTGCTGAGCTGTCTCTCCATTCTTAATTTCCTTTGCCTTAACCCACCCACTATGTGGTAATTTGTTACAGCAGCCTTAGGAGATACTAACACATTGGTGAAGAGAATTGATGGACCAGCCTGATTCCTCCTTAACATGAAAAGTCATCTTGTTACAAGAGCGTAGTAAATTCATTCTTGCTTTCTGTAAAAATTGGATCTGACCAGGTCTTGACCCATTTTCTAGAACTTGACATGTCATACCCTGCACCCTAACCTCCACCCTGATAAAATGTTCTACCAAATAAATTCGAAGTGTTGTGCCAAGTTTCTTTGTAATAAAAAACCCTTGAAAGCCCACACTAATAGAAATCCCACCATCTCCTGTGTTTGATGCTATTTTCTAACACTCTGCTTAGGGAGATAGATTCTCCTGTCTGACAGAAAAATAAATCTTCAACTAAAAGAATCTGGATGATGATCTTCATTCTCCCTCAGCAGGATTAACAAATCTATTCAAAAATGAGCAGGCAGACTAAAGACTCTCTACCATAGAGGGCCCCAAGGAGGCTGAAAACACAGGGCAGATATGGCACTGTCTTTGAAAAGGACAATAAAGGGACCAAAAAATGAGGTTGGGTTCTTCAACAAATTTTCATATGATCAAGTCCGGGAGGGACTTGGGCAGTCTCTGTAGTCATCTTGTTCATTTCGCAGATGAAGAAACGGAAGTGATCTGTCTTTTGGCTTTCTCTCTCCCATTTGCCTCAAGAGAGGCACAGATGGTCTATCCTGTCTCAGGCAGGAAGTGTCCATCTGGCAGACACCCTGAATAATGCAGCTGGAGTCCCCACAAGGGGATATCTTACCCTGATATGGTAAAACATTCATCAAGTCCCCAGTTATTCTAGAGCACTGATGTCGTCCATCACCACACGAGAAGCCAACAGAATGGGCTGTCCATTAGAATTGCATACATAATCCTAGGAGAGTCCCATTTCATTAAACTAGAGGGAAAGTAAATCAAGTACAATTTTAGTTCTTAGGGTTGAAACTAAAGGTTCAAAACAAGGTGATCTTTCCTAGTTTCTGCAACAGAATACTTAAGACCATGTGACATAAACATAGGCCTTTCTCTCATAACCCCTACAGGCACTGTCAGATTGGTGTAGTGAGGGCTCCTTCCTGGCTTACAGATATCCATCTTCTCTCTGTGCCTGCGCATGACAGGAAGGCCAAAGAATCTCCATGGCTCCCTTTTATGTGGTCACTAACCCCATTAAGGGTTAATCATGATCTCACATTAGTTACGAGCACTATGGTCTCATGGCCAAATGGCTGTCTGAAGGTTCAGTCTGTTGCAAAACTGGAGACCATTTCCATATGTGCTTATACCAAAAGCGCCCTCATAGCACACCAAGTCTACCACCGGTTGTAAGACTCCTAGCTGTAGGAAACCAGAGCAGACAGCACACAGGAACTACCAATGTCCCCAAAGAATGCTGAAAGCCGTCACAAACTTGAGAGTGTCCAGGTCTGTGAGAGAAGGTTTGTTACCAAACCCAGGGGCAGAGGTCGAAAAGATGGGCAGGAGTGATGCAAAGAAGCCAAGCAAAGTTTCTGACATGCTCCTGGGGCAGGAGAAAAATCTCAAGAGTTCAAACGTGTCAAGGGACCAATAATAATAATCATAATCATAATCATCATAAAAGCCAAAAATGTCAAAATCTTGGAGGGGGAAAGAAACATAAGAAAATAAGCCTGATTCTTCAAGCTGCTTTTCTTCTTGAGATAGCCATTGTTTCTGGGTCAGCCTAAGAGTACAGAGGTAGAACCCAGAGCATCTGCCCAGAGACTGGAGCACTAAAGAGAGCTGCTGGCTGCCACACTGAATTGGAAAGATTGTCTGTTTTTTGAGACAGGGTTTCTCTGTGTAGCCCTGGCTGTCCTGACCCTCGCTCTGTAGACCAGGCTGGCCTTGAACTCACAGAGTTCCACCTGCCTCTGCCTCCGGAGTGCTGGGATTAAAGGCATGTGCCAACACCACCAGCCTGGGTCGATGTTTAAGAAACACAGTTCCAGGGGTTCGTTTGAGATTTCCTGAACCCTACATAGGCATGAAGGCAAACCTCAAAGCATGGAAACCTCTAAGACCTAGACACAGCTCCAGGAGTTTGCTCTCTCAGCGAAGCTAACCTTGTCTTGTATCCAGAAGCTAATTAACATTCTCTCTGCGACAAGGCCTTGGACCACCATGCTGTCTCTCTTTGGGGGCACACCAGGCACATCTAGAGTGGGAACTAAAGATGGAGAATTAAGAAACGCACTAGGAGCTGACCTAGTAAAATAAACAGGTCCTAGTTTTCAAACAGGGCCACCTTTTCTCCCTCTCCCAGGTAATCTGTCATACATGAAATTAGCAGGGGACCTGATCATGACATCACGACTCCCAGCTTTTAACGTGGGTGCTGGGGATCTGAACTCGGGCCCTCACGCTTGGGAAGCAAGCACTTTATCTGCAGATTCGTCTCCCCAGTCAGTCCCTTTTGTGGAACTGGTCACAACTGTGCCTCTTGTGTTGTTTTGGTTTGGTTTATTAAGACAGGATCTTTATAGCCCAGGCTGGACTCAAACTCACTATGTAGCTGAGGATAAACTTGAACCCCTGATCCTCCAGTCCCTACCTCCCTACGGTTGAGAGTACAGGCATACAGCGCCACACCCAACCCACAGGAACATTTCTTTACTCCTTCGTGACTGTTTCACAAATCCAGGCTTTTCCCAGTCTTCCGGAACCTTGAACTACTTACTGCTCAGTGCTTGAAGTTGTACATGTAAGAGGTTTAGAGAGGAGTTAATAAAGGTGGAAGATAGGAGAATCCAAGTCCAATCTATGAGTCATAGTGCCGACCAGACTGAAGGACATGAGTGTAGTCACATCAATTCCACTGATAGTCCTCTCTTGTTTTTCATCAGAGACTGGAGGAAAACAGACCAAAACTTAAAATTAAGGTAAACCTTCCCAAGATCTAAATCAACCCACTTTCTTAGGATTTTTCTCCCAGTTCTCTTTCCCCAATTTCCTCTGTAGACATGGCAGTTCGTGCCCTACCCTTAAGGTGTCCTGAGAGTCACGCACTCTCTCCTGTCTTTCCCCTAGGCCTAGCCTGGCACTTTCCCTGAGGTAATAATATCTGGAGCCAAGGCCAGCATAAATGAGGCCACAAGAGGCCCTCTCCCCTGGCAGCATTGAAACCCCCAGAATGAGAGAGTTCTAACCTCACGAGCACCTCCACGGGGAGGTACGCGTTCGCTCCCTGTAAGTGGGCCTTTGGATACCGCATTTGTATGAGGTACACATTTGAAGACAAAAAACAAGGAGAGGATTTTTGTTCTGTCTCTCCTTTCCCATAATCCCGTTCGGCGACGAAGCAGTTAATGCAGCGTTCCTCCTCTTGGCTGGAGTTTTCATGGTTTATTGGCACTGTTTTATCCCTGGAGACAATGGCAGATTGTTTCTGCTGTGCGCAGAAGGATCTTGTTCTGGCAGGCAGGCTTCCAGTCAACAAGCTCCACATCCTCTGCAAGAAACATGCATGTGCTTTGTTCCAACCTGACTTTCACGTCCCTTCCACAGGCAGCGTCAATCCAGCCTGCTGGGTCCGTTCACGCGCGCGCACAGAACTGAAACCAAGAAGACTCGAAAGCGCTGTTGAAGCAAACCCCGGGGGAAAGAGGCAGCTCCTGAGATCCTAGGGCAGAGATGCTTCCAAATGCCCGCTCTGCTCCTGTCACCTGGCTAAGGAGAGCCCTCTTTCCCTCACGCCTTTCCCTGGCTTAGTTGCCTTCAAACAGAGTGTATTGGGCAATCCTAACTGCAGCAATCAGTCTTGATGAGCTGCTCTGGCAGCAGGTAGGAAAGACATTTAAAGCAATAAGGTACTCCCTACTTTAGCAGGAAGGTACACCCACAGCCGAAAGCGCCCATCCACCCAGGCCATAGCCCCTTCTGAGCATCAGCTACACTGTCTCTTAGAAGAAAACAGGCACCCAAGGTGGCCTCACTGAGCTGCTCTCTAGAGTCAAGAAATCAGAACTAAGAACAGCTAATCACCAAGACTCCCATAGAGCCATAGCTAATAAAGAACAAAATGTTTTCATTTATTAGACTTTAAAATGTTTTCGAAGCTGTGCGTGGCAGCACATGATTTTAATCCGGGCACTGGGGAGGCAGAGGTGGAAGGACTGCAAGTTTCAAATCATGAAGGACTAGGAAACAAGACCCTATCTCAAAAGGAAAAGCATCCTGTGAAGACAGAATTTAAGGAAACAATCCAGCAATGGTCAGAGAGTGTAGCGGTAGAGTTGGGTATTAAAACCCATTTTCCAGGGTAGAAAAGACAAGTCTTTCATGAAGAAAAAAAAGCTATCGCCTTCAGAAGGTGGTATGCAACTCCCTAATGGTAGCCGTGTATCTTTCCTCTTTCTATGTGTGTATATGCATGTATTTATCTGTGTGCCTGTTAAAGGACACATGTGCACAAGTATGTGCAAGTCAAAGATCAACAGGCATTTTCCTAAGTAACTCACTACCTTCTTTTTGAGATGGAGTCTCTCACTGAACTCAGAATTCACCCATTGGCCAGACTGCCTGACCAGCAAGTCCCAGCTCGTAAGCCTGTCTTTCCCTTACCTGTCCAGTCCTTGTATCTCAAAACCACACAACTTGTTTGATGTCCCAGGTCACTGCTGGAGGGGAATTTACCTCAGCATGGGTGATGCATTGTATCTCCTCCTTTTCTGCATTAGATGATATTTACATGAGGCTCTGATCTGGAAGCTTCTGAGTAGTTGCTACTATGAGTTGGGTTAAGACCTTGGGGAATGTTAAAGATGGAATGAATGTGTTTTATATGGGAAACATTAATTTGGGGGAGCATGGATGGAATAGTAAGGTGTAAATGTGTCATCATTCCAGTCTCTGGTGCTGTCATTGTGTCAGTACTAAAAGATGGGACCTTGGGCTGGAGAGATGGCTCAGCAGTTAAGAGCATTGCCTGCTATTCCAAAGGTCCTGAGTTCAATTCCCAGCAACCACATGGTGGCTCACAACCATCTGTAATGAGGTCGGGTGCCCTCTTCTGGCCTGAAGGCATATATTGTATACTAAATAAATAAATATTTTAAATAAATAAATAAATAAATAAATAAATAAATAAATAAATAAATAAATAAATAAAGATGGGACCTTGAAAGGTGGCTAGGCCGTAAAGGTCCCTTTCTTGTGAATGACATCACGTTTCCTCACGAGGAGCACAGCAAATGGAGTTGGTTGTTCCTTGTCCTTCTGCCGTCTTCCACAAGGGGGCACTGTAGGAGGGCACCAAACAGAATGCTGATATACTGATTAGGGGGTAGGGTAGTCTGTCACAACAGCACCAATGGAGCACACACTAAAACACAATGTTTCCAATAATAGCAACAAGGTGACAAAGTTCAGAAGTTCCCTTGTGGTGAAGGTAGATGAAAGGGAAGCCACTGGGCCTTCTTCAGCTGTTCTCACGCTGAGCCACGGGATACAGCGACACATCTGTCCCCGGTGATGCCCTTCACACACGAAAGTTATAACACTTCAAGTGTGCCGGCCTTAATAAAACTGACAGAGGAAAAAGGAATCAGACTGAGGTAACTAATTAGGCCGGATGACTACTCTGAGACGCTGGAATGCTTTCGGTGAGCCGAGCTGCGCTGACTGAGGATAAGGCCTCCCACTTCTATGGAAGATTGCGTGAGTGGATTCTGGAGCACGAGAAGTCACCAGTATGTTGGTCACAGGCTGACTTTCACAGGGTGAACAGGCTTTACGCTCGTTTATCCAGCAGCTAAGCTGTGACTACCGTCCACAGCAGTGTAAGTGGCCAGGGCTAAGCCTTCCTCTAGTGTCTCTGGTTTTGTTTCCTCTTGTCTTTGGACTTCCCTGGTGACTCCTTCTTAAATAAAGGGTCCAAGCAACAGCCAAACCCAGTGTTTAGGACATACATTTTCCTGGAAGTGGAAGAAAAAAAAAAAAATTCTATCTAATAGCTTTCTGAGTCAACATTCTCATTTAAATTTAAAGTCTGTAGTTGTCCTTGGGAAACTGAAACAGGAGGAGAATTGCCACTGAGCCCACAGCTATACTAGGCTACATTTCAAGGCCCTGTGTCTTTTAAAATAGTTATTAACTCAAAAATTGATTTTATGTTACAATATTTTTTCTCTGATAAAATTATAACAATACCGTTGGTATGTGTCAACACTGTAAGAATATTCTTGCAGTAAAAATGAGATTTCTGCCTGTTGTGTCTTGAATGGAAATAGACTCGTATGTTTGAATGCTCGGTCCATGTGTGGCGGAACTGTTTAGGAAAGATTAGGGCATGTGGCCTTGTTGGAGGAGGTGTGTTGTGGGGGGTGGGCTGTGAGGTTTAAACACCCAGTGTCATTCCCAGCATATCTCTCTCTGTTTCCTGCTTGAGGATCAAAGCGTAAGATCTCACCTACTGCTCCAGTGTCATACCTGCCTGCTGCTTTGCTTCCCACCGTGACGGTCACAGACTCTAACCCTCTGCAACCGTGAGCCCCCAATGAAATGTTTTCTTTTATAAATTGCCTTTGTTATAGCATCTTACCACAGAAGTAGAAAAATAAGACACCCCCTAATGTAGCTAGTAAATCATGATGAGATTAATATATACATTGGAAACTTCTCTCCACCAAAGGCTGATTGTTAAGCTTTCATACATGGGTATTTTCTGGTATTTGATTTGAAAATGTAAGGCATGATGTGATTTTTGACACGGTTCCTAGACTGATGGTTACATAACAGACTTGATCTCATAGTCTACAAACTCAGACTATGAAAGTAGTTTCTATCTCCATATGAATTTCTTCCGTGAATGATAACAAATTAATGCTAGTCAAGCATAACTTTTCAAGACAGTTCTGAAATTTTTCTTTACCCTCTTTTTGATTTCTACAAGGTCGCATCTACAACATAGACAGATCTATACAACACCCAGGGACTGTTATCAAAGGGCACCAGAGACCGTTGTTATCCATGCATACCGGCATTTTCTGTTTGTCCTTCATCTCTCTGGTCTCTCTAATGCAGGACAACGGTCCATTCCAATACCTACCACTGCCCATGGTCCTATCTTGCTTTTCAGATAAACTGGACAGTTCCTCTGGGTCAACTTTGTATAAACCTCGGAGCTCTGCTAGTCTAAAAACTCTTTCCTGAACCCCTGGATGTTGATGTTTCCCCCATCCCTCTCTCTCTCTCCCTCCCTTCCTCCCTCCCTCCCTCCCTCCCTTCTTCTTCTTCTCTCTCTCTCTCTCTCTCTCTCTCTCTCTCTCTCTCTCTCTCTCTCTCTCGTGTGTGTGTGTGTGTGTGTGTGTGTGTGTGTGTGTGTGTCTGAGTGTTTCTGTGACTGTCTTAAGGGCAGAGCAAGGTTTAACTGCTTTTCCTACTGCCTTGTCCAGAACCATGCCTGTACCACGGCAAAAGGGAACTGTGGACTCTCATCTCCTCCTAGAGCCCATCCAAGACTTAGCACTGAGGCTGTGATTGAGTCCATATCTATTGACAGAGGCTTCTGTCCCACCCAGTCCCACAGCCATTCAGTCCCAAAGAAACACACAGAGATCTACATTAATCATAAACTGGCTGGCCTATTAACTCAGACTTATTAACACTTAAAACTTATATTAGCCCATAATTCTTGTCTGTGTTAGCCATGTGGCTTGGTAGCTTTTATCAGCAAGGCATTCTCATCTTGCTTTCTCTGGGTCTGGGTGATGACTGACTATTGAGTCTTTCCTCTTCCTAGAATTCTCCTGTTTTCGTTGCCCTGCCTCTACTTACTGCCTGATCACCTCTATTTCCTGTCTGGCTACTGGCCAATCAGCATTTTATTAAATTAATACACTATAAGTGACAGGGTACACAACCATTGTCCCACAGCACATATCTTCAGGTCTGTGCTAGAAGTCCTTCATCAACCATGGCTGTCCTTTACTAGTCTTTTCCTCCAGATTGTGAAAACTGCAGTCTGAGGGGGCAGAAACCCTCTTTCTATCCAGTCTTCTTCCATGCCTCTTGTTTATGGCACACTTTGATATTTCAGTTTTCCAAGGTACTAAATTTTGAAACCAATTTTTTTTTTTTTTTACAAAGCAAAGTACCTTTTCCCTTCATTGGTTATCCTTATCCTGAATCTCAAACGTCTGCTTGAGAATTTGAAGCTGAACTTGAGCTTTTTGGTCAGTTACATCCTTTCATGTCACACTTTGGATCACTATTATAATGGCTCTATGCTGAGAACTGCTGGAGTCACCTACGGCTAATGAGGGAGTGAGTGGCCAGGAATCAAGAGACAGACCAGGAAAGGACATGCACATTCATCCTTTGGGTCATTATCTCATTGCACCAAAAAATTAAAATTATTTTGGTACTTTATTTCAAAATAAGTATGACATTAAAAATGGAAGACTGCTCCTTTTACTGCCATATATACATGAACAGGAACAATTACTAATGTTGTGTCAGTGACTAGCCAAGGTATTTACAACACACTGGTCCATCTTTACTGGGGAGGCATGACTGATTCTGAGAGTCCTCATTAATGGTATTAATGAAAATATTTCTTAAACATATTCCCGGTGGAATAACTGTAGCCCAGCAACAATCTGAAGTAGCAGTTCTGCCTGGACAACTCACCCGCCCGTGTATGAACACATATCAGACCATAAAGATACCCTGCACGTTCATCACAGCCATGGCTCTTTCCATCAAAACAGCTGAAGTTTGAGCGCCTCAAAGGGGGCTGAAAATTCTGGTCCACATTAGTGAACTCTTCTAGTTTCTTCTTCACCAGCACTAACCCCTTTACTAATCAAATTACTTTTCCATAATCTAGTTTTCAAAATCAGGTGACCCAAGGCAGAGCTACATACTAGTTCTAAAAAAAAAAAAAAAAAACAAAAAACTGGAGGTGGGGGTGGGGGTAGAGTGCCACCGTGGCTTGCCAGCAAGTCTCCATTGAGGCCCATGTGTGGGGGATTCCCTTTCATTTTGTGCTAAATGTCAAGGAGCAGTTGTACTCTGGACCTCCTGCACTCACTCGTCTTCTCATTCTGCCAAGTGAGGCATTTTATAAGGGGCATAAGAGGCAGAGCTGGACCATGACTCGCCCTCCTGTGAACCTCAGCTGGACCATTAGAGCCCCCTGAGCAGCCCAAGAGCCACGATTAGAATCTCTACTCTCTGGCTACTGCTGAAAGCGCTAATGTCATGTTCCATCCTGTTTATAGGCCCTGATTTACCGCTGCTGGACAATGACTGCATTCACGTCTTTATTTCCATGCGTAATGCTGCCATGAACATCTTTATGGAGTATTTTTTCCTTCTGTTGAATTCTTTCCATGTGATAAATTCCCATAAATGAGATTATTAAAACTCTTCCAAATGATAATTATGACAATTGTATAAAAATCAGATTTAGGAGAAAACTCTGTTAAAAGAGAATGCAAGTTTGCCTCAAAACTAACAATAACTGTGTATGTGGTCAAGATGTAGAGAAACACGCCAACATGAAAATTGTACCAACATAATGGGGTTATGCTGGTGTCTTTTTTCTTTCAATGTTTATAAAATACTGTTGAATTTTGATGGAATTTTTAAAAAGACCCCTGACATTTTCTAAGCTTAGGAGTATGTGAGTTTCTCATTGGAGATTATTGTTCATAGTCTTTAAAGAGCCTATAAAAAAAGACCGGCTTTCCGTCAGAGCCTTACAGCTTTAATTACACAGACTATACTTTCATTGTTTGGTGGAGGCTTCAGTAATTGAGAAGTATTTAAGGGACAATGACAGAAAGAAACATTCCCATTCCACTGTCCTCCCCTTTCTCCTAAATATGCACACTTGGGGACTGTTGTAATCACAACCGGCTAGTAACTGAGTACATAGAGAGCAATGTTTTCATATTTCCATCCTCATTCAGATTTTAATCTAATTTACATCTTATATGCAAATTCCAGAGGAAAGGCAAACAATAAGAAGGAAATACCATTAAGGTTTAAGTGGCTTCACGTTGGGCGGACAAGATGAAGACAGACATCGCCTTTATTTGTAAAATTATCTTTAAAAATTGTCTCAGAGCCATGAGTGTATTCTAATTGCTTGTTAATTTCAATCAAATATAATAGACCACAATCCTCTTCTCGTTCCCAAGGTTCATCATGTCATGTTACTCTTCCTTCTTTAACAATCCTTTCTTTTTGAAAATCTTATCATGCATATATGTTTTGATCAAAACCACTCCATTCGCTTCAACTTCTCCCCTAGATCCTCAACTTTCCTTCACACTTTTTGTGCACTTCAAGACCCACTTAGTCCACTTAGAGATGCCTGTATGTTCATGAATATCTCAATACCATGAAGCCTCTAAAATTCAGTGGGAAGGTTTTGGTTTACATTTTAAAAACCCGACAGAGGTTACAACGTATTTTCTTAAACCATGGATCATAATCCTATATGGACTTGAGAAACTGAATATAGGGGATGTGAAAACAATTGGCATCAGTAAAATATTTTTAAACGTACAATATCCAAAAATCAATCCAAAAGCAAATGTGTAATGTATCAAGAGTATTTCTTCCAGCATTTGATAGTGCTGTGTGATTTCACTGCAATCTGGGTTCTGAACACACAGGGGAAAAGTTACAAGGGAAAAGGCGTTTGGAGTTGTATCAATGTGTGTTTGCTAATCTGGATGGGAGTCAGGCAAATAGGTGACTCATTAAAAGTTTATATGGTGAGTTCACGCAGGCTGGTCCTGAGAACAGCAGTGAAGGTTTTACAGGCCATCCTGGGTGGGCACAAGCGCCCAGCAGAAGCATTTCTCCTTCACAGATCCATCTAACCATTCAATGGGTATTCCGTCATTGCCCTTAAATAAATAAAGCAAGTCTTTTCTTCCCTCTTTCTTCTCATGAATAAGAGAAGAAAACTTGGCTCTAAAATTAAACACTTCATTCCTCATGCAGTTTTATAGACATGTGGATGCGAAGGAGCTTCAGAGTCGGGCACAGGCGGATGTAAAATACATTATGGAGTCAGCAGGCTATTTTTCCTTTACGTAATGATGTCATCTTCTAGTTTTTAATTTTCAAACTCCACTCAAACTCACATGGCCCATGAGCAGCCCCGTGCACGCAGAATGGAGATGCTGAGTTTCTGTCAACTCAGACAGCTAATTGCTGACATGTATATTTGGAAAATAAGAAAATCTGCTCTGGCTTTTATTAGAATGGGCATCTTTCCGATAGGAATCTTATCATCTTTGCTTTGCCAATATTTCCAGAAAAGAAATCCAAACATATATGTCTTATTTTTATCTGGCTGCTAGTTGCTCAGGGCTAGTTGATGCTTGCTGTAAAGGGTTCTGTGCCCCCACCTCCTCCTTCTGTGTTCTTGTCACAAGGGCTCATCACTTATGGTTAGAATAGCATCAAGACTCTCAGGGCTTTTTCTAAATCTCTTTAGCATCATTTTTGAGGCATTAAGTTTGCTGATTGCTTGATTTCCTCTTATCCTTTCTCCTAGTTCTCCTTCTCCCTTCATTCCTTCAGTTTTTGGGCTATTCTTCAACACAATCACTGGCTTTTTGAGAAAGGTGCTACAGTTTGTAGGAATTTAAAGGCCAACAGGAAACATAACTAGACCAGAGCGCCTACAAGCAGAAGTGAAAACAGTCACCACACACTACAAAGCAAAAGATGAATGAAAAATTGCTCATTGGACAGGGTTGGAAGAACAGAGAAAGAGACCCATTCAAATCGCTTCCTTATTTGCAAATCTGGAAGTCAATTCACTGCCAGCAACATAGCACATTTGCCACAAAAAGACAAGAATTTGCCACTCTAGTCTGCAGACCTGAGTTCAATTCCTGGACCCCTCCCAAAGATACAAAGAAAGAACTGACTCTGTGAAGTTGCCTTTCATTCTCCCTGGATGTGAACGAATGTTCACACACACACACACACACTCAAATTTAAATTGTAAATGGGGTCTTCTCACTTATATGTGAAAAGAGAGAAGTCACGCTGACAGTGTAGAGCACAGAATCATCCTAGTTCATGGAGAAAAAGCCTATAAAAGTATGTAATTGCTCCTGGTAGTTGATTCTGGGGAGGGAGATGGCATCAGGAAATAGGCAAAAGGGCTGCTCCCGAGGACTATTTCCTGTACGAGTGTATTAGGGAAGGGTGCTACACCAATGACGGCATCTGTAGTTAGTAATACTGCAGTGGCAAAGAGAAGTGACTCGCAAGAATATGTGGACCATCTTGATTTTTACATTTTTATAAGTATTTATTTATGCGTATGAATGTTGTGCCTGTATAAATGTATAAGCACCCTGTGCATGCCTGGTCAGAAAGCATCAGAGCCCCTGGAACTGGAGTGAGAGACTGTGAAAAGCCACCATGTGAGTGTTAAGAATTGAAACGATCCTCTACAAGAGCAACAAGTGCTCTAAAGTGCTAGGCCATCTCTCTGGTCCCTTGACACTGTCTACTAGACATGTCAGAGAATAAACCTGTAAATCCAGTCAGCTTGGTTGACAACACTAATGAACATACAAACATGGAAGGGAAAGGCCCACAGGGTTTCAACCCTAGACAAAGAACTATGAACAACTGGAAAATGCTGAGAGGGGGAGAAATGGTCATCCCAGTGAAGAGTCCACAACCAGTTATCCAATACCAAGTGCTGAGTGCTGAAGTCACAGACTTATAGGTAACATCATACAGACTGAGAAGTTTGTACTTATGTATTTAGGAATACACACACACACACACACACACACACACAGAGAGAGAGAGAGAGAGAGAGAGAGAGAGAGAGAGAGAGAGAAAGTCATGAATTTGAGAGAACAAGAGGACTGGAGCAAGGAAGGGGAAGAGGAAATGATGTAATTGTATAATTATTTCAAAAATATTAAAAGTTTATAAAAGAGAAAGGAGACATTGGCTGTGTATAAAACATATGGAGGCTAGGGTATTATACCAGAAATCCTACCCCAGGCAGAGTGATGAGGTATAAATATAACCATTGTGATGCACACTAAAAAGTTCTTTAGGAGGCGCAAATGATAGACAGGAGGGCGGTGGTGGCGCACGCCTTTAATCCCAGCACTCAGGAGGCAGAGGCAGGTGGATCGCTGTGAGTTTGAGGCCAGTCTGGTCTACAAGAACTAGTTCCAGGACAGCTAGAAACTCTGTCTACTAAAACAACAAAAAAAGAGGCTCAAATGAAGTGTTATGAGAATTGGAAAGATAACTACTTCCTTCTGAGGAAGATCAAGAGAGGCAAAACACAACGCAAGGGACAGAAAAATACTGAGGTGCCAAATGGGGAAGAGAGCAAGAGCAACAAGAACAAATTATGTATGAAAATGAAACCCGTTACTTTGTAAGCAAATTAAAAATAAAAACAAGGGCTGGAGAAATGACAAGGCTATCAAAGAGTGATTGCTGCTCTTACAGAGGACTGCCCTTCAAAACCTACAACCACCTACATTGGCCTGTAGCTCCAAAACACCTGGTAGCTCCAGGGAACTCGATCTCCTCTTCTGGCCTCTGTGTGTGTGTGTGTGTGTGTGTGTGTGTGTGCGCGCGCGCGCGCGCGCGCGTTTTACACACACGTCTCTAAAAGTGGTATCTTTCAAAAATAAAAAAACAGTAAAAACATTTAATGAATATGAAATGCCTAAGTCCCCCGCATAGTTCTAGTTACCCTTTTAACACTTAGTTCTAGCACTGTTTCAAGCAAAAGGTACCTGAAGAATACCCCAATAGATCAATTGTTCTAACCCACATTTTTTTTACTTCTACATTAATACAAACATATTTTCTGGTTTATAAATCTTCCTCTATTAGACTCAAGAGCTGAAGGTCAGAAAGCGTCCATGTATCCACAGACCCTGGTAGCAGACTTGATTCCAACCATCTATCTACTGAGTTTACTGAGCTCTGCAGTAAGCATTGAGAAAAATACTAACTTGAAGATACAACATAAAAGTCAATAATCAAAGCACAATCTCAATAGGGCTTTGACAGAAATGATATTTGGACTGAGAGTATCAAAATTGTAATAGCTTGAAAGAGAATGACTTCCCCAGAGCAACAGTGGGTGTATGTGTGAGCATGTGGGTGTTGGTGCGTCCATCTGTCTGAGCATGCTGAATTATTTTTAAAGGCATAAGTTTCTGTACACAAGTAAAAGCATCATTCCTTTAAGCACCATAGGGAGGCACACTTGACAGTATTTACAGGACCCAAATCATCATCACAGTAGAGACTAACATTTAAACATTTCTATTGTAAACCACAGGCATTCTTGAGAATAAATCCAAGTTACCCTTGGTGACAGGAGAAGCCTGCAGAGGGAATTTACCTGGGAATAAGAAACAACTTGATGTCCTATTCACTCCCTAACCAGGACTTCAGGGCACCATCTTATTTTTGCATGAACCACCAGCCATAAAGTTACATCATAATTCACGTAAAATGAAGAGCTGGCCAAAGGGCCCTCTGCTGGAAAGGATCTGTTTGCTTCCTCTCCTCTCACAGTTGAGGCTGCAATGCCTCATTACCTTCATGTGCAGCTGTAGCAGAGGAAAACGTCATACCAACGTTTGCTTTAACTCTGCTTCTACCAGAGAAGAGGAATAAACATAGTTTAATGCAACCCTAATCACCTTGATTTCCAAAGGGGCAGGTAGATGTGATGTCATCCTGCAAGAGCGCATTTCAACTTCTGAAGATGTTTGACATGCTAACAGGCAGCCAAGGAAAGGCTGATGTCCCGATGTCCTGATGCTGGCCTTGGGAAGACTTCAATCTCATCGAAACCTCAGGTACATGACTGTGCTTCCCAATAAGGAAGAAAACCCGAGGCTTCTGTTAAGCAACGTGTCTGAACTTGTAGGGCAGTACCAAATCCTGTCTTTCAGCAACACAGAGCTGCTTCTCTGTGTAATCTACAAGGATGGGGAAAGGAAGCTGCCAGCAGAAAGAAATCCTATTTGCTGCATCAGAAAAACATCTGAGGAAGTGATCTGCGTGTGCTTTTTATGATGCTGGGGAAAGTAACTGCCATTCTGTCCCAGCACGGCCCCACTCTGGTCATCTGGCCCTGCAGTCATGTCACAGTGGTAAGGAGGTATCAAACCAGAAAGTGCTAGACCCGGAAGTTGTAAGGAAGGGCCTCAGAAAACATCTAACTTCTATAACCTGATTACATATGCCTTGAAATCTTACATATATGTGTGTGTGTGTGTGTGTGTGTGTGTTAACGCTTTCAATTTTCTATTATATGCATTCGAAGAGCTAGAACTGCCAGCAACACCACACTGAGTCAGCCCACAACGTCCAGCTTGGGAAATGCGCTGTCACTGGGGCAGACCTGCTGCGCTGGAGCTTCCAGTCCATTACATAGAAGACATCACACCGTCCTGCAGCCACAGCCCCGGAGAGAGTTCCTGTAAGAACCGTTCACACAAGATTTCATCCCTGGAGTTTCTAAGGATTAGGGAGATGTCTTCTCAAAGTCTCTAACTCTCATATTAAAGTGGGTGAAAAATCAATTTCAAAATAGTTATAAAATATAAATGTATTTAAAATATTTCTACTAAAAACTTTAAGTGTTTTTATATTAACGTTCATAGCTCTTGGCAATGAGATGGCATAGCTGTTAAGAGCACTGCTGCTCTTCCAGAGGACATGAGTTCAAATCCGAGCACCCACATAGGGTAGCTCACAATCGCCTGCTAACTACAACTCCAGGAGGTCCTAAACCCCTGGCCTCTGCAGGGATCTGGCCTTATATATACGGACACACACACACACAACTAAATCTTTTTTAACTTCATAGCTTTCAATGTACCAATGCTATGTATTTTTTTCCCAAGTCTTCATCCAACCCTTCCTCTCAGGGCTCAGGGAACTCTGCAGAAGAGCCTATGGTGTAGAAGACAGCACCGACACAAGGCCTTCTCAACACTGCAGCATGCGTGCACACAGGAACTTGAGAGGCCATGGAAGCAGGCACAGGGTCAGAGCTGAAAAGGGAAGTGAACACTCTCTCATCCATAACCCTGAAGCTGTCTTTAAGTGTTAACCACTTGAAAAGAAAAAAAATTAGTTTTCTCCAATGACTCTCACTAGGGACACAAACCACACTTAGGCGAAGGCCCCATGTCCAGCAGTGGATGGCCAACACAAAACAAATTCAAGGGCATTTTTGTAGACTTTTTGTCTCAGATTGCTTTGTCTGGGCATTCTCCTTACCTCACTTGTCTTTTGCTTATGTATTATAGTGTGTGTGTGTGTGTGTGTGTGTGTCCTGCTTTTTCTTTTGCTTATTTTACTGTTTTGGCTTTGTCCATTTGTACTTTAAAGAGAGAGGGAAAGGAGGCAAGCAGTTGGGTGGGTGGGGAGGAGAGGAGGAGCTGGGAGATAAGGAAAAAGGATCAGAAATAAATTGCATGAAAAAAATTACTTTCAGTTAAAAAATCTGCACCTAGGACTATTAGGAATACTTCACATTCCGTCACAACTTATTTTGTTAGGATGACACCAATACTTGTTAGCAATAACCTTTAGGTCTCAATATATGAACAAGATGGGAATTAGAATTTTACAGCCCAATTCACATAGCCAAACCCAACCACTATTCTAGAATTCAGATGACTGATAACCTAAATTTTGTGAGGAAGAAATATATGCCATTTCTGCACATGTATCTCTGCAGAATTCATATTTTTTCATAAGGTTATTTGCTACTTGCCATATTCTAAATGAAGTGGCTTCTTTTGTGACTGCATCTGAACTTTGGGTTAGCTACTTTATTTGTTGAACTTACTCCTCTCTGGTAAAGCCAGGTGAAGAAACGAAGCCTCTTAATATCCCTGACATGATGACTTTAATAAAACACACACACGAGAGAGGGGTGAGAGATAGAGGTGTGTGTGTGAGAGAGAGAGAGACAGAGACAGAGAGAGACGGGGGAGGGAGACTGAGACAGAGACCGAGAGAGCAAGAGCACCACACAAAGTAGCTCTTCGTAAACTTAAGAACAGCCTCGATTCCCTTCCTATGTTCTTTATAGTTACCGGCATGGTTGGTTTTGTTTTATTTGCTGGGTAGTGGGAGCACACACAGATGATGCCCTACATGCCTACATGTTCTAAAAGTTTCAGAACAATTTATAAGTTGGTTCTTTCTACCATGTGGGTTCTAAGGATCAAATTCAAATCATCTGGCCTGGCATAAGACATTATTATCCTGAGACCTCTTGGCAGCTCCTGGACTCGAGTTTTAAAATGTGATTTTCACTGAAATCATGTAGATTTGTTTTTGACAAACAGCACAACCTTCAAAACAAAAATGTGTCTAGGCTGAAAGCTTCAAGACAGTAAAGCATGGGCTTGGAATAGAATTCAGTGAGAGAGGGCTCACCTTGCTTAGACGTGAGGCCCTAAGTCTTGTTCTAATACCAACAAAAGAAGAAAGGAGGAGGTGAGAGGGAAGGAAAAGGAGGGGAAGAAGCAGGTACATGTGTTGGGCTGAAAATAAACTGAGATGAAAATGCATTGTTATCTGTTACAACATAAAAACAAAACATATCTTCAAAAAGTTGATTCGCTTGCATGTATTAAACTGTAACCCCATCTCCTAAAACAAAAACCAACAACAAAAAAACTGCAAGAAGTTTAAATAATGCTGCAACATGCAAACCTAATTCCATACCAGAGTTGTTTTTCTCTCAAATCTTGAAGTCTGATATATTAACATGTCAGAGGTCAAGATGGTGATAATAAACTTAGAGCCTTAAATTGGCTTCTGAAAAGATGACATTTCCATCTATACAACTATATTAACAAATTATATGCCAGCAAGTTTCTTCCATAAGGGCACTGTTAAAATAACAAATGGCACATTATCATCTAATAGCTGAACTTTATCAAGCATATCTTAAAAATAATATGCCAATATTTCATGACTAACTCATAAATTCAAACAATATAATAGCAATTAAAAACTCTAAACTCTGTTTATCAACATCATACACTGTAATCAAATTCAACTTCTTTTAAAAATAAATTACTATGTCTCTTTTCCAAGTCAAAAAAAAATGATTAAGAACTTAACATCCTATTTTGGTTGCTGTCCTTCCCCAAGTCCTTTCTCTCAAAAGGAATGAGTTACAGTAGCCAATTTTTCCTTAAGGTGCCATATATCTCACCTCCTTGACTTTGGGGTATGAGTGGAAGCACTGTGTACCCTGAGACCTGTGATCACAGAGGTGTTCCAAGCAGGCTCCAGACATATCAGATTCACTGTCGCCAACCTTGTGCCTTTAAAATACATACCGTTTTGACAAAAAGTGTTGAGAAACCCTGACTTTTTCTCCAGTTGGACATTTTGAACTCTACTCTCCCAGTTATAAAAGCTTTAATTGGAAACGTGGTGCAGGTATGTGTTCTGAGCTATGTGGGCACCTAAGGCAGGGAGACAGCAGATCCAAGGGCTGCTCTGAGCTACAGCGTGAGTTCAGGGACAATCCCGGGACCCTATGTCAAAATAAAAACAGGGCTTGAGGTACAGTTCAGTGGTAGAATGCGTGCCTAGCTTTCATGAGGTCCTAGATGAAAAAGAAATGGGTGGGGGATAGAAGCAGAAAAAAAAATACCTGTAATTATGACTAAAATTTATGAACTACTTCAAAGACATGTCTAAATTGGGATTTATCTGACGGGCTTAAAATAATTGGTTGGAGATTAGTAGTTTTTTTTTTCTGTGAAGTACAGCCTTTCAGTTTAACTTGGTATAACAGGATTCACATTTTAACTTTCAATTTTTAAAAGCCATCCTAATGCACTACACAGAAAAACACATTTTTCTACAAAATAGTCAATCGCATAACTACATCTAAATGGATTATTCAGCCCATAACAAGCTTATTCAAATACAATAAAAATCACTTAAGATACTTTTATATTAACATCCAAGCTCTGGTTCACATTCACTCAAAATGGTTTAGATGCTGTGGGTCTTGACTATCTGTCTTTAAGGCATTATGTAAATGTGGCCAAGGGTCCTTCAAAACAAAACAGCTGTCCAAGCTCACAGGAAATGACAGGACATGCATGGGAGTCCACTTATCTGAAAAGGAATACTAAGGTTTTAAATCACACTTCAGCAATCCTGCTTGGATGATGATATTTATGTCTGCCATTGAAAAATTATAGAGGATTATGTAATATACATTTGAACTTACAGATTTAAGGGAGAAATCAAAATAAAAATGTGATGTTCTAATGTTGAATCAAAAAAGCACATACATATATGCAAAAGCAAAATATGGCTACTATAAAAACTAAAATGAAATTGTAAAGCTGTTTGGTAGCTGAGCTTCCTTGTAACTTAAAACTGCAGGACACGCAGAGTCAACAGAACCCCAGAGTGAGTTCTCTGTGTTAATCAGGCAGGCTCCCAGTCAGGCAACAAAGCTCAGCGCTGTTCTCCTTCCCCATGCTAGGGCTTTATTTCAAGGGGTGGAGCACATGGACTTCAATCAACGACAAAAATTCTACGAAGGAGAGAAATAACGTGAATTAGGAAAAACAATTTAGGAGGCTCAATTAGCAAACAAAACATATGTTTTATTTACCAAAAACAATGAAAAAAATCATAAAATACAAGAAATACAAAAGAGGTAATAAAAAATAAATTTTATTTTTCCTTAAAACTGGAATAATGGCCATGAATAGTTAGATGTACCTTTTAGTCAGTGTCTAGCAATCAATTTTGTATGTTCTTTGTAGCTATATTAAGTGACAATCTTTACATGTAAGCAGTAATGTAATTTCTATCATCTTTGCTGCTGCTGTTCAAAAGCTAAGATAAAAATGAAAACCACAGGAGACAGCAATTTGTAAGACGCCAAGCATTATAGCTATGGACATAAAAGCAGGTTCCAGTCAGAGTAATGGCCACACGCACTCACCACACAGACACTCAGCACCCCTATATTGCACAGATACATTTCCATAAAATCAAAATATGTATTTTCCGTTATCTCAGTTCAGCTTATGTTTTTACAAATTACAATCATTAAGCAAGGCGCTATTAACAGAACAAGATTTTATTTGCTAAGTTTAACAAATTAAGCATTTAAAGAAAAATGATTACAATAATATTGAAAGATACTTTTACTGGCTTTTTAAAAGACAAATGCAAATGAGAATATATTTGATAAATCAATTTTTAAAACTGTCTTAGATGTAAATAAATATAAGATCTAATTCAATCTCTTCTTGTAAGAATTGCTAAGGTGAGTAATCCTCAAATCTAAGCCTCTTGTTTGAAAATCTCTAAAACTAGTATTGCCTCTTAGCTTCTTTTTCTTTAAAGGGCATTTGGTATACTCACATCTTCTTAGCGTTCATCTATCTTTAGAAACCTTTAAGAAAGTTTATTTCTATATATTTAGTTTACTTAATTTAAAATTAATGAAAAGAAACCTAGACATAATTCTAAGAAAAGAATGCAAAAAGCAACTTATGTATGGTTATTTACAGTTTTCCTAAATAATATTACACTCAAAAATCTGACAAATCTTTTCTAATAATCACACTGCAAGTTTTAATAAACATCATCTATAGCAAAGAATATTTCATGTTTGGAATTATCAGATGAATCTAAGCCAGAAACTAAAGCATTTGACAAGATTAATAATGTAATTTTTATTACACTAACGGTCAAGTCAGAAGCATTTACATGCTGGAAGTGTTTACCACTCAACTCTTCCAATTTTATCAAACACTGATTAACCAAGTGTGACTGGACTTTGCTGCAACAACTTTGCGGATTCTTTCCAGTATATGCGTATCTTTTAAATAGGCACATATGCAAATGTGCAAAATAAATGAAGTACAGACAACTAAAGAATGAGCAGAAATGGCTTTTAAGCATAAACCACGCTGTCATTTAACTTGGAAGCCCCAGATCTCCTAGTCTCCGGCTCAGTAGTCTTCTACCCTAGCGAAGCTGTGGTTTACAGATGGCGTGGACATTTCACATTGGTACAAGGAAGGAATGTTGGCTTGATGCAGTCTGGAGAAAAAGAAAAAGGCACTCTTAAAATGTATTACGCTATACTTGTAATCATAATACAGTAAAAACACATTTTATAGCTGCATTTCATTTAAGTATATAACAGTCTTTGGACAAAGATAACCATGTGTTTTAATATTTTTCTAAAAGACAAAGCCTCTATAAAAGACCTTCATGGAGTCTACAATATTTACATTATAGCTGACTTTAAAAACAACAAAATAATCACACTACTCAGAGAACAGTGTTCAAGTTAGCAATATTTTTTTGCCTTTTATCTCACTGTTAATACTACCAAATCTTTGGTGATACTATTCACACAGACATTTTAACGATTAAAAAGAAAATTTAGTATCTTATGGGAATAGGGGATCTTGTGGAACACTTAGACTAATATCTTAATATAATCCAGAAATACCTTTATATACACATTATATTTATTATGTATAGTCTTCAGCAAAAATAATGGTATGTTCTTTTTATCTTTTTAATTAATTTATAATTAATTAATTTATAATTGAATCATTTCCTCCTTTCTTTTCCTTTCTCCAATTCCTCTCACCTAAGTCCCTCTTGAAATCAGGCCTCTTTTTCTCTGTTACTGTTAGATATAAATATAACCTGCTCAATCCATTTAGTCTTACTTGTATGTACAATTTCAAGGCTGACCACTTGGCTCTGGATAACCAATTAGGGGTTCATCCACGAGGAAGGCTACTTCTTTCAATCTCAGCATTCCTTAGTTGCCTATCTTCATGGAAGGGTGGGGCACTTATAATAAGTAACAAAAGCTAAAAATGTAAATAATCAAATAATAAACTACACAGTTTCCTTGCAAGGAGTAAAATCCTCCCTCAGTAGCTACAATGTGCTGGTTTAAGGACCTCCCTCCAACTTCAAGCTCCTCTGATGGTCAAGATCAACAGATAAAATGGAATGGCATGTAGGCAAACACGTGTGCCTCCCTTCCTGTTGTGTCACCTCTGCTCATGTGCTGGACAGCAACAGGAGGAAAATGTGCATGCTCAAAATGGATGCAGTTCTTTCCAACTGTCTTCAACCCATGGTTGGTTAAGCACATGGATACAGAACCCATAAATACAGAGAGCTGAGTAAACATATAAGGTCTCTTTATCTGAAGAAATCCCTTGGCTGTTTAATAAATAAATGCTGACTTCACACACAACTTTCAGAAACTCTGAGTAACTAAGTTCTCTCTGAGCATTTTTTTTTTCTTTGTGACAAAGTGCTTTTCAATCACAAATCTGGGGTCGTTCTGGGTTTTGCTTGTTTGTTTTCTACCAGACATCTGCATGAACTTTGCACTACATCTGCAGAATAGCCATCATTTCTCTGTAAGTATGTTGTTATAAAAATTATTCTTTTCAAAGCCTTCAAGTGTTACGCTGCTAGTTACTTCAAATGCGCCTGTGGCAAAGCATTAAAAGAAGTTGAGAAAGGAGGACTGAAGTTTCTCTGGGCACAGAGGTGCACACCTATAACTGTAGCACTTAGGAACATCCCAAGTTTAAAGCAAGCCAGGACTACATAGCAAGAGCCTGTAAGACCAGGGGCAAGGGTTAACATGCTTGCTCGATCCATGTGTGAAGTACTGGGCTTGATCATAATACCACAAAATATAGAAAATATGAAATAGAGTTTTCATTTACAATTTTGTATTTTAAAATTTAAATTAATAAAATTCAATTAAAATTTTTTTTATCTAAGTTATCTAAGAAGATCATGCAACTTATTAAATTTCAATAAACTATTAAGTGCATAGCAACCAGCATAAAGCATACTAAATACATTAAATAAAAATTATGAGTGCATATTAAATATTTAGCATGTATCTGGAAAATATGCCCCTATAATGTGAATAAACCAATATTAACATTTCTTACCTCTATAGTAAGAAGAAGTACCTTGTTCTATGCGCAGCTGCCATACTTTCAGACATGTTTCTGACTTTTAGGTAATTAACAAACCCTCTGAAGAAAAGGAGAAGGCCTAGGAAGATTGAAATAACAGTGCTTAATGTAAGGAGACAACACAGATAATATATAAATCAATTATAAACATGATTTCTTCTGCTCAAAGAAGTAAATTTGCAGAATCCCATTTATTCTATATTGTATCTTAAACTACAATGATAACTCCATCATGATAAAATATAGTAACATTTTATTGACATTCTTCCAATTCTTTCAATTTCTTAATCATAACTCTAACAAAATTAAAGCAGGGTAACCTATAAAAGTCCAAAGTCACATAGAAATATACAAGTAATGATCGTGCTAAGTAGCAAAGTTAATGCATTTTAAATAAGCCCAGTCCTAGAAATCTTACTTTAAAAAAAAAAGACAAAAACTTATTCTTTGTGGATTTCACATATGATGTGTGATATTTTGTTTGTGTTCTGGCAAATAAAGCTTGCCTGGAGATCAGAGGGTGGAGCTAGCCATTAGTTAACCATAGAAGCGGGGCGGTGTGTGGTGATGGCACATGTCTTTAGTCCCAGCACTCGGGAGGTGGAGACAGGAAGGGATGAGGCAGGGTAGACAGGATCTCACCCCTTTTGGACTGAGGAGTAAGAGAGGAAGGAAGCAACTGACAGCTGCTCCCAGTCTTTCATCTTTCAGGTTTCAGCCCATATCTAACTCCCTGGTTTTTACTGATTAAGGCTGCTTTGACTAACGCGTCACATAAGCTTTCATTTCATTTCATAAGATGGTCCCACTCATCTCCCCAATTCCTCCCATCTGCCCTTGCAACTGCCACCCAATCAAAACCAAATTTAAAAGAAAAATCAAAGGCCAAACAAAACAAAGCTTTAAACAAAATAAAAACAGAAAATTTCAAAGTAAAGAATCTTGTCGGGAAGTTGTAGTGCTGAGACACAGTTTACTCTTTAATCTTTCCTTTTAATGACCCTTTCTGATGACTACAGCTACTGAGCAAATGAAGATGTCTATTTTTAAAGTTCCCAGACAAAATGGGTGCAGATAAAAAACAAGCCTGTCTTCTCACAATATAAAGTGCCTAAACTTGTGAAACTGCACACAAAGATGGGTATGTTTTTAAGTTTTATTTTTAACTAATATGAATCTAATAATAAAAACTGAGACAGGCCACTCCAGTGATTTCTCTGTGATTAGACACGTGAGGTGGTTTGCTAATCAAAATACTACTTTATATATTGCCCACTTACTTCACTAAAAATGTCTGTGAAATGCTTCTGAGTTTCAGATACAGAATGTATTAGATAGTGTAGAAGCATTAACATTATTCATACGAGCCTCTAAATATTCACATATACTGTTTTCTGGAAAGCACCTAACTCCAGTAAATTTGTCACCAGAAGCAGTGGGGAGAAACAAAAGTAGGAGGCATAGATGCATGTGAACACCTTCACTAAGAAGGAAGAAAAGTGCTTGTTCATTGGAAATCAAGTCCAAAACAAATTTTGCCCGACTCTCAGACAGTAATCAGAGCACTGCAGAGGGGCACATACATGGTAAGGAAATGGGGGCATGAAGTTTCAGTCAAACCTAGTCCCGTGTGCTCTCATACTCAGCTCTCTCCATTTGTGACTCCCTCTCTAGGAACTCTCCCCTCATTCCCTTCCAGAAGCAGGCCAAAAACAAAAACGTTGGGTTTTTTGTTTGTTTTGTCTTTTTCAAATACAAAAGCACCATTGAAAAATAACAGATAAAATTTAGTTGTGAGATCCCTTCTTTCTTTTATCTATGAAGCTGCTAGCTCTTTAACACGGTTTGTTCTACTCAGGCGTTCTCTAAACAAGCCATTCATTTCCAGAAGCCACTCAGTGACTACTCGCTGAGCATCCTACTTGTATTCTGCTCCTTTTCAGTATGAGACGGCGGCATTTTAGTGCTGATGAAGTCTGCATCCTCCTGTAACTAAATCTGAGATCCTGGCTCTGATGGGAACAGGGATTGTCACCTGCATTCTGTCCTATCGTTATCTTTCTCTAACTTCACTCATCTCTTAATGCACACATAAGCAAATATACCCACTAGTACGTTTAAATACTTAATAGAACTGAGAGTTTCTCCCCCCAGTTTTAGGTAAAAGACTCAACAAAGAGCAAACAATTCAGGAGGCTAGGACAGAATTGACAATATATAAACCTACCTTAACCATTAAATAAATACGATCCCCAACATAGTTGCAACACTAAAATAATTTCACTATAATAATACAGAAAGAATTTAATGACCTTACCTGGCCACCAACAATTTGTTTTACAAAAACCCCCTAAAGGTTCAATACTACGACTAAAAACCTAAAGGAAGACTGCCACCTACTGTAATCTAAAAGAATTAAAATATGAATTGGCAATCAGGACTTAAAATATTGTTCAAAAGTATAATATGATGTTAAAATTAACTTAACTATTATGTATTATTGAAAAGTCATAAATTTCATCAACATAATAAAAAAATGCCTTACAAAAAGACAATTAAACCAAAGTGCTGTGATCACTGGGCATGAAGCCTTTCCCTGCACTGGCAGATTAATGATTAATAAAGGGCACATTTCAAAAGCATAAAAAATGTTTCCATGATCCAAAAATAAAAGAAGACATTGACTGCTCAAACCCTCTTACTCGCATATCATTAAAATTATGCACGTGTGTTTCCTAAGATAATTACTAAAGATAACAATATTTGAATTAGATTGAAACTTTCAAATTCTGCAGGGCTTAATTGCCACTCAGCCTCTAGTTCTCTGTGCTGACAGCCTCTGCTGTTTCCACCTAGGAGACACCAACTAGGAGTGCCTTCTACAAGTGGTGCCCTCTAGGAGTGGCACTCCAGAGAGCTGGGAGCTGAGAAGAGAGAGTGCAAGGATTCTACACCAGAGGCCTTATTTCTGCCCAACTAGTAACACAATTTATCTGTACTTTATGATCTTAAAAATACCAGTTAACTGAGTAATAAACTAAGATTATTTAAACTGAACTACATTAAGAATAAACTTACCAAGTACAAGAAATATCCACCAAAGCCAATACTGTCCATTGAAATAGCCAGTAAAATAGTCGGAAAACTAGGGAGTGAACATAAATTTGTTAACCATATTCGTGTTATTAAATTTGAACATTCAGATTACTCTAAGTTTCAGAATACTTTATCTCAAATAATCTTTAACGCTTAAAAAGGGCATATAAAAGCAGCATGAAAGGGAAGCACAGGAATAATACTTAATGGTATACATATGTATCTGGGGAAGACGCTCCTATACAATTGCAAACATATAAAATGCTCTATGAACAGAACCTCCACACTGCCTGCAGAATAAATGCCCAAAGGTTACATACTGGAACTAAACATTTTCTTCATTGAAAAGTTCACATCAATTTCTTACAATCAAAGCTAAAACTACCATCCCACATATGCCACAGCAGCCTGATGCTTTGGATATTAGCACAAAAGACACATTAGTTTAATCTTAGAAGACAGGGATGTTGTGCTAACCTCTAGAAAGAAGTGCTTTGACCTTCTGTACACCCCCTAGTGTTAATCACTGCCCAAATACTAGACACATAAAGACCCCCAACTCATTAGAGACTTTTCATTTTCAAACTAGATGCCTGACATTCAGCTCCCAACAGTGAGCTGAGAATAGCTAAATGAACCCTGAAGTGGCATTTCAACAGTTGCTATTACTAGCCATGTTTGCTGGTCTTCTATTCTGTGTGAGGTGGGAAGTTAACAGGGCCTCGTAGCACAGGGCACAGGTATCTTCTCTTGAACAGACATTGTACTTCATGGAATTTAAAAGGTTTATCTTGACCTATTATGGATAATTCTTCCCTATACAAGTAGCTTATGTATCTTAAATTACCTCCTAATTATTTTAAGTATTTCAGACGACCTGTTCTAAATAAGTTAAAAACTTGTTTTAATTTTCTTTCTTTCTACTGGTCTCAGACTGAATCTTAGCTACCTAAAAATAATTCTGTTAAATGCAGATTGATGCCTGTATCTGAAATTAACTAAAAGTACTTCTATTTGTTGGTAATTTCTATAAAAACTTAAAAATCTACAGCTTTAGTAATAATAAAAATACAAATTTCCAAGGTATCACAACTTGGGAAGTATATAAATAGAGATTATCAAACCATTTTTTTAAACTACTGAAGCACCTTCTTTAGAATAATTTTAAATTAGTAATACCTATTTAAGTTCTATTCTTGGAGTTTTGGACATTCTGAAGATTTGGATGTCATGGTCCTTTGAAAAGCACTGAAACTGCAAGGGCCACACCTACCACACTGACAAGATACACAATGAGAAAAGAACCTGACAACTGGAAAAAAAAATTCATAAGGGTTTTAGAAGTTGTAAGAAATATGAAAGTAAAGAGCCAAAACAATATTATTTTCAACTCTCTGCATATGACACCCAGTAAGTGACACCCAGAAACTCCCATGACAGAATGGGGAGATAACACCCTCAAGGTACAGGCTATACATAATGGGTTGACTTCCTTCTTGTATATCAAGAATGACCCTAATAAATTACCAACTTTTGGAAAATTGAAAAACTAGTTCTTGAATAGTTTTCTGTGTCCCATGATTTAAAAGAGACATTCCATTTGAATGACAAGAGCTCTGTTAGCAATGCAGCTAAGACTAGACATACATAGCTCCAGCTCTTTCCAGTGTCTCTACCAAGAAATTCTGCAAGGGCAGGATTGTAGCTTTGTCTTTGTGTGTTTTACAACATCTAGTAGATTTAAGCTCCTGGTTTTAACTCACTGGATGAAATTAAAACAAAAACTACAAGAGGACAGTTCTCATAATGATCCAAACGTTAATCATCTTATAAGAAACTAGTATATAGATCCCAACCAAGAGTCAACAGATGAACATTCAAAACCTATAATCTGATATGTAACAGTACAGGATCTGTTAAGAGAATCAAAACCCTAGGAAGCTATAAACAAATTCAAAAATAATATATCATTCAGAGTATTAATATTTATATAATGCCTACTTTTAATAAATTAATGAAACAGATGCATTTGGTGCATTTAAAGAAGTGAACATTTCAGATTTATGATTCTACTGAGAACTTAGGAAGATTCAGCACTTTCAACCAGAAAGCAATGTTTAAGTAAATGCTATTTGTATAATTTACATACTTTAGTAATTACATCATTTAAAATTCTGTGGACATCTGTTATAACACAATCCAAGAATGGACTCATGTGACGGGAATTCTGAGTACTTGTAAGTCTTACGACCTCAGTTCTTCAAAAACACAGAATTGTTCTTGGAATGTGCTTCTGTGCCCGTCCCGGGTATCTGAGGTTCTGAATTGCATGAGACATTAATCTGCCTCATGGTTAGGCTGCATTCACCCAGGTTCCAGTCTCTATACAGGTGAGCAGATAACTTCTCACTGTTGACACAACAGTGAATAAAGCCACCCATGACCATTCTTCTAGGTCTATCCTTTAAAAACCCAGAAGAGAGACTGCAGAAACGGCTCATTAGGTAAACACACTTGTCACAAAGTTCAATGACTTAAGATTGGACCCTAAAACCCACATGGTGGAAGGAAAGAACAGACTCTCACAAGATGTTTCACACACACACACACACACACACACACACACACACACACACACACACACTAAATAAGAGAAAGCTAAAAAGCCAGGAAGAAGCATTTGTGAAGGTGCTCACAGGAAACCTTCCAAAGGCAAAGGTAAGAAGCGAGCTGATTGTGCCTGAGAGCAAAACACCTACAAAACTTGTACAGAAAACTATCTCATGACAAGAGATGTTGTTGAGACACAAGTGAGAAAAGAACATGTTGTCCCCAAAATGCCACCCTGAAAGTCATTTCAGGGAAGAGAAAATTAAGAAAGGCTTAGGAAGAATGCATGGAGTAAGACATGTTGTTCAGTAAGCTTTCTCTTTTCTCTTTTTCTGTTTCTAATTTCAAGATTGGGTATTACAATATAGCCCAAGATGACCTCAAAACCTTCCTTTCTCGACATCACAAGTGGGGGCTGTGGTGTCCACCATGCTCAGCAAGAGCAAGTTCTGACAGCCTTTACTTCTGAGCTCTCAAAGCTTTAAGGAAAGAGGAAGTATTTAGTTATTATTTGAAATAGGATTTTCTAATAGTCATCTCTTGTTACATCTCTAAATGTCATAGTTCTCATTGTCCGATTTGAATATACTTTTAAAAAGTCCTTGACAAACTCTATATTATTCTTGGTGACCTTGACCAACCTTAACTAAGAACAAAAAAGCATAGTAAAAACCACTTTAGAAGATACTTAGATTCATAACTTATTAAACAGAAACCTTTGTGTTTTTTAGTTAAGGCACACTTGTACTACATCACAAGAGCAGAAAGTATGATTTCTTCAAAACATATATACTGTATTTCTGTATTCTATATGTATACACACATATCTGTATACTATATGTTCAAAACATACATACATTATTTCTGCATGCTGTAGGTAACTAGGCAAGATACTTTGCTTTCTATCCTCAGAAATAATCCCATGAGGCAGTTATCAACTTATGAGGAAACCAAGTAAACGTTGAGAACATTTAAATAACTCAAAGTGAGGACACAGACAACAAAGGTGGAAGCATTTTCTTATTTCAAACTAACAAATCTTTCACATACAGTTGGGGCACATACAGTTATACCAAATCTGCATGGTTAAAGAATGCCAAAATAAAAAGTGTAAGTCTTTACTGGGTGGAATGTGTGTGCATGAAGCAAACACTGCAATGAACAACACATTTTAGGTAGACATTATCAAGATGCTTACCCTAACAATAAGGATCCATTTGATCAGAGAAAGGCCAAATCCACAGATAGCACCATACCTTCCAGCTATGGTGTTGGTGATACAGAAGGATAAGCAGAATCCAAGCCAGTTGAAAATGAATGCCACTAAAAATAACAGAAACAAGCTTTTTAAGGTCATAACTTCTATAAGAAACACAGTTAGCAGCAATGCATCACTGCTTAAATGAAATAGCAGTTTCTTTAACTCTACCCACTGAGTGGTCCCTACAGACTGCCACAGCTGCTGTCTGCATCTTTATCCGGTACAACAAGCAAATCAACTGTAAGCTTGGCTCCTTCAGTCTACTCAACAGTCTCCTTGAATGATCAGTGTGTCAAGGCTTATTACTAGGACATAAAACTCCATTATTATTGATGAAGTTCAGTTTTCATTAATCTTTCAGGGAGCATATAAAATAAGTATTTTGACTTTTCATACGTGTGTATCATTGTATTTGCTCATATTAGCCCCTCCCCCTCCCTGTATTCCTCTCCTCCCTCCCACTGGTCTCTTCCTTTAGACACCCCTTCTCTATGCCTCATGTATGTGAATATTTATAATATGTGTAGATTTAAACATAGGTTCTGGATGTGAGAAAGCAGATACTAGCTCTTACTTCCTTTCCATATTCTCTCTTAAAACTCATGTATAAACAAGCAAAATACCAGATCACAATATTCTTCCTGTGGAGTCTGATCTCTAAGGGATCAGTCAAAACTGGGCTTTTTGCAAAGGTAAAAACAAAATAATCAAATATAATATTCCATAAATAAGAAGTTATAATTATAATATATTGTTTTTCTGGACTAAATACCAATGTTAACCTAATCTAAAGCTATTTTAGACAACTTATACAGACAGAACAAGTTTGTTTTCAATACATTAGCATCTATATTACCATTTAAGGGAATGGACCTGTTGAATTTTATGACAGATTCTTGATGAATATGCTCAGTGTCATAATTATCGAGAAATGCAAATTAAAATCATAATTAAACCACACTACATGCTTTTAAGAAAGTTTAAACTAGAAATATCACCAATAGTGGTTGCTGATGAGGACAAAATAAGAGCCCTCATCTATCTACTGCTGATGAGGCTCAAAGAGAAAGGTGCAATGAGCACTTTGGAAGGGAGACTGGCATTCCTCCATGTCAGCTAGTAGTCTACTGCTGCGACAAAACACCATCCACGACCAAAGCAACCTGAGGAGGAGAGGGTTTACTTGGCTTACACTTCCACAGCACTGTTCCTCATCAAAGGAAGTCAGGACAGGAGCCCATACAGGACAGGAACCCATACAGGACAGGAACCCATACAGGACAGGAACTTGGAGGCAGAAGCTGATGCAGAAGCCATGGAGAGGTGCTGCTTACTGCCTTGCTCCTCATGACTTCCTCAGCCTGTTTTCTTATAGAATTCAGGACCACCAGCCCAGGGGTGGCACCATTTACCATGGGCTGGACCCTTCCCGATTGATCACTAATTTAAAGAATGCCTTAATTGAAGTTCCAGTGTCTCAAGTGACTTTAGCTGGTGTCAAGTTGGCATACAACTGTGGAGGCCCACAGAAGGGGTCCACTCTACCCTGACTAAAGGCCAGAGAGCCTAAGCCAACTCTTGCTTTTTCCAAGTTATTGACAAGAAGTCTGATTTAATGAGTGGTTACAAACAAGACATCCTGACCTAGGGTGTGGTTACTTGGTGGTTTGGACATTAAGATGGTCCACAGAGGTGGATCTGCTCCACCTTGACCAATAGAGAATTCAAGCATATTCCGGCTCCTTCATTTTAAAGACAGGAGGTTTGACACAAGGAGTGACTGCCTACAGGATACTTGGTCTAAAGTATTGTCATTACGTGTCCTGCCTAAAATATCAGAATGCTTAACTCAGAAAATAGTGGCTTGATATCTCAAGTACTGAAGCAAGTGATGCAGTCTTTTTGGTCGGGGCACTAAGCACACATACTCAGTGTTCTCTGGATGGCCCTCCTGGCTCTGTCCTCCTCCTTTCACGTCTCCGCTCCTCGTGTCTAACATTTCCAATCCACACGCCCCACCCTGGAACACTCAAGACCATGGAGACTGGACACGACAGATGTTACCCCAACATGTAGCTACCACATACAACTATCCAGCAAACCCTGCAAGTCATATTTATATTTCAAAACTGTCTTCCAGTTCTGAGTTTTTTTTTCTAAGTGCTAAGTTACAAGAACTCTAATTTTTCTTTAGGTTTTCTGGACTAAAATAAGAATGATCTGCGTAATTAACTATAATGTCTCTTGCATTCTGATACGAAGAATCGGACACACATGACACAACTTTTCTTTGGAGGAAAAGTTTACATAAAATGGTCCATCACATTTTAAAGCATTTGCATTCAGTCACTTTCAACCTGGGCAATCATCTAATGGACCAAATATTAATTTCTATAGAGTTATGGGACAAGCAACTCTATTCTATTGTTTTAAAAAATTTTAAGAGGCAGCTTATGATAACACTTAACTGAATATGAGATTACTTCCCATAGTCTACTAGCCATTATCCAGAGACAGAATTATACACATTTCTTCCCTTTTATTTTCTATACATAAAAATGTAATTATATCATTAAATCTAACTCTAAATCTTTTCTAAGTTTATATGAGTTAAGAAGCAAGAACACAACTTTTGTAAGTAAAGAAGTCAAAAATTACACCTATTAAAGGTTTTAAATAAAGCTCTTATATTTGTTGTGATTTTGTTTGCAAAAATATAACCTGAAATGCGTAAGTTATAAGGTATATTAAAGAATGCATTTCCACACTACCAATTTAAGGATGGAATAGAAACCAAGTTGCAATTTCAAAAACAGCCACTAGGTGGTAGTAATTACAAATAAATCTATGCTTATCAAAGCAGACTCTGAGAATTCCAGAATATAATTTTATTCTTATTTAAAGTATTTGTAAAAACAGAAAGCATAAAAGCAATTAATTTGTAGAAATACAATTTTATAGAATTTTACTAAAATTCAGAAATTGTGTATTAAATCTAAAAATATATATAGTCACTGACCAAAAATGTTACCATACATTTACAACATTTATAAGTATTTAACATCTAAAACATGAATATTAAATAAAAGATATAGTGGTTAAAAAAAGCAATGTACATTCAGAGTCAAATACTTGGATGACATAAATGGCCATGCTTTTCTTTCTAAGGAGGCTGCTACTTATATGGATGGTATATTCACAGTCTTTTCTAGTTGGTAGTTTTCCTTTCGGGCCATGCATGTGTGTGTAATGTAGATGTGTGCATATATACCTTTTTGTTTTGTATGTTTATGGGCACACAGGTGTAGGATGCGTATGTATGAACACATGTGTAGAGGCCAAAGGTTGCCAGTGGGTGTTGGTCTTCCTCAGCTGCTCCCCACTTTATTCATGGAGGCAGGGCCTCTCAGTGGAGCCCAGAGACCCTCAGCAGCTGGTCTAGCTACCCAGCTTGCTCCAAAGAGCACTGTCTCTTCGTCCAAAGTGCTGGAATTACAGGCAGCTGTCATGCCTGCTAAACATGGGTTTAAGGGATCCAAATTCTGGTCTTCATGTGTGCACAACAAGGGCTTTACCCACTGAGCCATCTCCATTGCTCCAAAATTTCTTACAAGTCAGAACAATGAAAGGAATTTGATATCAATATAAGAGCTTACTAGATGAACAGAAATCAAAGATTAAAAACTAAGGTTCATTAGACCGGCAGTATAAACAGTAGCAAGCACTCATGTGCAACCAACAAATCCATTGCTTTTTCACGGCATCTACCACACCCAGCTAAAACTTACAGCAAAATGAACTTAGGATTTAAATATTGTACATACTGGATAGCAAGGTAATTATAATTACGTGAATCTGAAAAGAAAGTTGCCTGTTCCCCCACCCCTTGCTAGTTTCTTTTGTTTGATAGATGAAATAAAGAGAAGCAAGAAACCTCAAAATAAGAAGAAGGGTTAAGCCAACCTCCAGACTAAGGGAGTTCAATACATGAAGAATGGTTATTTTTGAAGGTGAGTTTATCATTTTACATTAAGTAAAAAACTTCTCACTTTCATCTCTGAAATATATAACATGTAATCTGTTTGATTGAACATTAGATATCTACTATTTGTTTCAGCCACTTAAGCAATTTAGTCCATGCTTTAATATTTACCAACAAATTTAATACACGCTAATGCTTGGGCTAGGAGATAAACGCGATGAGTCTCCCTTCACAGTCACATTTACTTTGTAAGTCAGATAATTAATGATTTTGTATGATGTTAAAAGGATTAAGGATTTTAGCCTTCTAACTAGTCCCCTGAATAAGACTTCCATATCCATACCTTTGAGGCACTGTTCTGGATTTCTACAATTTTCCTTTCTCCAGCCCTTCTGACCCCAACCCAAAGCAGAAATGTACAGTTCACTGCATATATTACTACAGCCTCAAAAGGACACAGTATTTCTCTTAAAATTCTCATTCTGCTTTTTCCCCTGTAAGATCTCATTCAGCTTAAATATGCATACACTTCTGGCCAGCATCTACCATAAAGGCTGTAATCAGAACTACCTAACAAATTCTAAATAAGTTCCAGGATTTATTATGTCCACTGTCATGAGCAATTTCCCTTTTAAATGAGGTATACCCATGCTAGCGGCATTTTCTTCATTGTTATTTTTAAATATACATACACCAACATTTCTTAAATGTATAATGGAAAGGTCACTTACTGAAAAACGCCAGCATGAAAATGCCATCGTTGCCTACTCTAAGCTGGTCTACATCACTGAAGTCATCTCTTGGTGTACACTCTTCCTCCTGGTTCTGGAAAAGACACACCAAAACATTTCACTAAAATAATCACGGCTTTATTACCTTCAATATAAGAATAAAAACATCAGTAACACCTAACCTCAGGTGGTCATACAGATAAAAGACTAGCAAGGTGACTTGAGGGTTCGGGAGGTGGCTTAGTCATTATAAGCACAAATACATGAGCTGGGATCCTCAAACCCACATAAAAGCCAAGCACTGCAGCATGTGCCAATAGCCCATTGTTGGTGGAACAGAGACACGCAGATCCCTAAAGCTCACTGGCAGCCAATCTGGCTAAATGGTAAATTTTCGGCCCAGTGAAAGTCCCTGTTTTTAAAAGTGAAAGGTGGAGAAGGACAAAGGAAGAACACCTCAACCCCAATAATACACCCAACACTTACTTCAAACCCTATACACACACCATACACACACACACCATACACACACCATATACACACATACCATATACACACACCATACACACACTGTAAACACACACCATACAGACACCGTAAACACACACACCATAAACACACACCACACACACACCATATACATACACCGTAAACATACACCTATACACACACATACCATATAAACACACCGTAAACATATACCTATACACACACCATAAACACACACCATACACACACAGTAAACACATATCATTCACACACCGTAAACACACACCACACACACACCATATACACACACCTATACACATACCATAAACATACACCTTATACATACACCATACACACACACACCATAAACACACAACTATACACACACACCATACACACACCTATACACATACCATACACACACACACCATAAACACATACACACACCGTAAACACACGCCTATACAAACACACCATACACACAAACACCATATATACACACTGTAAAAACGTACCATATACACGCCATACACACACACCATATACACATACCACACACATACACCCACAGAGGGGAGGGGCAATAACATCAAATTCAGGAAAATTATACAAAGAAGACAGACGTGATCCCACTGCATAAACATCAAGTGGAAAAATAAAATTCTTATGAACAATGACACAATGTAAATTTGTACAAGCTCTGTCTGGTTAGGAAGTAGACAGTAATTATTAAAAATAAAAATGTATATGCCCTCTGATCCAGCAATTTCAATTCTTAATATATTATATATACATATATAGTCACGCTTCTAAGAAATGATATATTTAAAAAGTTACTGTAGTGATGCTAGCAAGAATAGACTGGACACGAATTAATGCCCCTTAATTGTGGGCTGAGTTGGGAGATAGCTCTACAGGCGTGTTTCTGTTTCTCCATGTCTCTCATAAAGAAACACTGACTCAATTTTCTGGATACTTACACAGTGGGTACTTTTGGAAGAGTAGAATCTCCCAGCAGAGCAATGGTGTGGGCATTCTTGTGGTTTTTGTTTTTTGATTTTTTTTTTTTTTTTTTTGCTACGAGGGGAGTGGGGTGTTGAAAAGGGGTTTCTCTGTGTAATTGCCATGGACTGTCCTGGAACACACTCTGTAGACTAGAATGGCCGGGATTAAAGATGTGGGCCACCACCACCCAGTCAGACGTAGGCATTAACAACGGTTAGAAGAGGTGGGATCCCTAGTAACATAGCCCACAGTATGCGAGGATTATCATTTCCTTTCTCCTGATGCCCTGTGATCAGCAGAGCAAGACAACCACTACTTCTCTGAATAATTAAGTCTTTACTTCTGACCTAAGTAACCTCTTGCCTTCTTTCCAAAATACAGGAAAATGACAAACTAATAATCTGTCTACAACTGGGTTAAAATTCAAGTCAGTGCTTGGTAGATAAATAAATTATAGGACATATATCCTATGAGACTAAAAAATGCAGCATTAAAATTTTTAAGTAAATTTAAAAAGGGTTTTAATATCTTGGTGTTTTTATTATTCTAGTAAGTTCTAAAATACACTAAATGCTATTTGTATAGTATATCTGTTGCTTGCAAAATAATACACTAACATATGAATGTCTTTGCTCAAAAATGTAAAGAACTCTGAAATTACTTGCAAAATCTGTTATCACTGATTGCTTCTAATAGTTAAGAAATATTACTACAAAAGATTTTGCTTCCTTAGCCTTGAGCCCTACCAGTTCGTTCACACAAAACAACCTGCATGCTGTCCTAGAGCCTATACGAAAGTCAAATGGAATGAGATAATAAAGACACCAAGCTATTTATGCCATTATTAAAAGGTGCAAATGCATACATGAAAGGGAAGAGGGGGTAAATGGTATATTGGGAGTGGGGAAAGGAAAAGGGAAAAGCTAACCTGACTAGAAAATAAGACAAGACCATGAAATCTGAACTCTATGGGGAGAAACACATGGGCAGTGAAGAGATCAGTGGACACGAGGGGCACAGGAAAGAGAGGAGCTGCGAGGGTGGTGCCATTCACAGTGAGCAGACGTGCATGGAAAGTCAAGTGTCGGACACGCCTGAAATCAAAACGCACTGAAAAAATAAGAAGCCATAAACTGAGGCAGGGTACAGACAGATCAACAGAAATGGAGGGGGTCAAGGACAAGAGAAGGCAAATTTATCTTGTCAAGTGTAATGTAACCAATACTGACACACAGACAGTAACAGGAAGACTACACACACTTCTGCACACAGAGAATGATTTCTGTATTAAAGCTACAGGAAGTCACGAAAACATTGTTAAAGAAATGATGTGTTTACTCTTTGAGGTGCTTCCGCTGCTGCAGCTGCCATGGCAGCAGCTTTAGCCTTTTCAGCTTCATCGTATGTAGGAAGAGAGGTAGCAACGCTGTACGGAGGTGGCACGGGGTAAAACTCACTGTAAACTTCAGCATCTGAAGAGAAACAAGATTTTTTTTAAAGGATAAACATTAAAATTTAATACGATTTTTACAGCATGATCATACTTGAACAGCTTACAATAGACACTAAAGATTGCTGTCGCTGGTGTAGGTCTGTATTGTAAGCTACAGAACATAAAACACTGCCGACTTTTATAATCGTCCAACTCAAAACGGGCTCAAGACAGAGTTCTGAACATCCATTTATTTTGAATGTGCAAGTTCATTCTCTCTCACGGTGTGTGGACTCTGGGGTTACACCCGGGTCATCCAGGCCCGGCCTTACCACCTGAGCAGGTGTCTCTCTCACGGCTTGTGGCGTCGCCCACGCTCTCCCCGTCTGCACAAAGAAACTTGCTCGCTCGCTCACTCACCCCATCTCACAGGCCGAGCAGGCAAAGGAGAAGCCTGTAAACTCAGCCATCACGGCGCCTCTGCCATGCCGACCATGCTGCCTGTCCTCTCTATGCACCAATGTTAGCAACTCTGAGATCCAGTCCCAGCCCCACAGGAAGTGGCAGCCCCAGAGCCCTCTGCTCGGATGAACTACACAGGGTCATTGTCCTACCCTCGTGGCTTCAGAAAACTCCGTGTTCTCCTCGTTTAAAGACTAATGGACTTTTACTCTTTCTCATTCTCACCCTTTTCTTCAGCTTTTCCAATATCCACACACTTCTCTAGTTTCTATGAACAATTTCTGGCTGATTTTTAAAACATTTTTGAGAAATAGTCTCCAAAAATTATAGTAAAATAGTAAGTATAGACTGCTCATTTTTAAAAATGAAACTACAGAATATATTTCCAATATAATTAGTATAAGTTAAGTCAGCATGAACTGATAACGTTTATAGCAGAATGATGACCGTGGAAAACGAGCATTCTAAATGTGAGGTCAAACGTTAAGGAACACAGAATTTCCCCTAACTATAACTGTAATACTTTGATATTTTCTACACTAGCTCATCATTTTCTCTATATTAGAACTTCTTGCATCTCCAACACAAAAAGTTTTTATTTTAGTATTACGTTTTCAGCTACAGAGACTTTAAGAAAAAAAAAAGTTACCAATATAGGCTAAGAATCTGAAGTTAGGTTATTTCTAATCTACTGACAGAAAGTGAAAGTAACAGTACAATTAAGAAGCAAAAGCTAAATGAAAACAGTATTATCACTCTAAGAAAATAACATTGAAATTATAAATTTAAATAGCATACATCATCCAATGAGATATAATCTTCTACACCAACTGCATGTAAAATCTTAAAAACTCTTTAGGTCCCATTAAGGTGTCTAAGCCTAACTAAAATAGTCACACACCTAATCCAGAAGAGATGGAGCCATGGCATGACAGTTCATGCCAAAAATAAAGATGGGTCAGTTGTTTAAAATCTAAAAGCTATTTTTGTTGCTACTTCATAACTGTAATTTTGCTACTGTTATGAATGATAATATAAATATTTGTGTTTCCCAAAGGTCTTAGGCAACCCCTGTAAAAGGGCCGGTGGACCTCAGAGGGGTTGTGACCCACAAGTTGAGAACCACTGCTTTACAGTGCTTGTGGCCAATGAGAACCTTTTACTGACATGGCCAAGATTGTAGCAAAGGGCTTGGTGGGAGAGGCAGAGCAATGAATGATGCTGCTGGCGGAGCTTTAGAAGCCCAGATTCCTTGACAGTTCTCATCCAGAAGCACCAGACAAGCATGCTGCTAGAATAAGCATTCTAACACGTAACATCAACACACACTGACTTCACTATTGAGGGCCTCAGATTACAGCCAAAAACTGCCTTGAAAAGTAACTGAACTTCAAGTGTTTGGTCTTTTGCAGATCACAAATACAAAAATGGTAACTAGACAAAGTTAGCCTGAGCTTCCCACACGGAGTCAACGTTCACTACAAAGAAACAAGAAGAAAATGTAATGAAGGCTTGTCTTTGTGGTACTGGTGAGCCATCCAAGGGTCCAAGAACTCTACAAGGAGCCAGAGCCCCAACTTAGAAAGGGCTGTTTGTTTCTGTTACAATGTTTTTCAGTAACTAATTTTTAAAATAACTACTTTATAATGAATGTGAAATAGAGAACTTGTAGACACTTTTTGAAATTACTACACTACTCAAAGATTATAGCAGTAAACAGAATTATACAATTATACAAATAAAAGTATATAAAACATGGACGTATACAAATTATTATATGACCAATTGAACTCAGCTGAGAAATCACACATTGAGTGGAATTGCCTAACACAGAGGACAAGCAGCAGCAAGCAGGAATCTGACTTGTATGCAAACATTCTTACCATATGTATGGCATACACTTGCACACTGTTCATGTCTGTTCGCACATGCTTACTCATGGGTCATTAGTTTTCCATTACAATCTTATGAATATATGAGCACAAACATACTGTGTATCTATACACAGAGACATGTACATATATGTGTACATATATGTACATGAGTGTATGTATATACAAGTGTGATTATGTGTGTGCGTGTATTTCTTTCAAAGTTCATTTAACAAGCTGGGTGCAATGGCACATGCTTGTCCTCCAAGCACGCATCACTTGGGAGGCTGAAGCAGAAAGATTATGAGTTCTAGGCCACTCTGGGCTACACAGTAAGCTCCAGTCCAGCCTGGGTTATAAAGCAAAACAAAACCAGCAATTATCCCACTGAAGACTTGATCATCACACACGCCATGCTGTCGGGAAGAAAGACTCAGGGAACCCCACCTGAAGTGGTCGGTACTTCCACGGTAATGCTACTGTATGGTGGAGGTGAAGAGTCGGTTTCCAGGGCTGGGGCTGAAGCAGCAGCTTCCGCGGTCGGTGCTGTGGAGTTAGAAGTTGATGGTTGCTCTACAGCAGATGATTCTGAATTATCGTCTTCGTTGTGAAGCTAAAAAACAAAAGAGAAAGAAAATCAATGTAATAATTTATTATTCTCTTCACTTCGGCTAATTTTTAAAGATTATTTAAAATTTAAAGATATTCAGGAAAAGGAAGAAAAATTAACATTTTAAAAGATGAGCAAAAAAGACTTAACAATTTAATCAATATAGGGCAAAAAAATCACAAGCAGGAACTAAGTTTCTAAGCTTCATCCTGCAAGCAAGCAAATGTACCTAGTTCTCAGCATCTTGCTTTAAACATGCACTGAAATCTGGTTTCACGTGTCTAATGTAAAAATATGTTCTGTGAGTAAAACATGTCTTGTTGGTAAGCAGAACACACTTGGATTCTACAGAAGTGGATCCTGTGTCCCATCAGCTAGCAAGCATGCACACCTGCTTAAAATCAAGGGCCAGCAGGGCTTTCGTCAAACAACTGAGCTGTCTGCTAACAAAAGCAGATTTTGTTTTCATCTTAAACTTGCTTCTCTTAGTTCACACCATAACCACAAGAGCTATGTGGGGAACCATTCACTTCAGGTTACAGGCCATCACCAAGGAAGTCAGGCAGGGACTCAGGCAGAGGTCATGGAGAGCTGCTGTGTGGGATGGAAGGAGAAAACTCCACACCACAGACGCAGCCTGGTATATGTGTGTACATCCCCAATTAAGTGAAATGTAAAAAACATTTAAAAAAAACAGAGATACCTGTGAACTCCCTTTGGCTACCACACTATTAAAACAATGGTCCCCAAGGGTAGTGGCATTTCAACTATATTTTAATAAACAGTAACTGTCTAAAGATCTAAGAGTAAAACAGTCCCAATAGTCAGCCTTATAAACCAGGGTATGATAACACACACCTTTAATCCCAGTAGCCACACTAGTTGCTATAGAAATAGGGTGGTGCCCAGCCTTAGAGAGGAATATAAGACGGGACAAAACGGTTCTTAAAACAGTCTCGTTCTGAGATTCCAGGAGGCAGGATCACAATTTCGAACTGAGGTCAAGGTAAAAGCCAGTGGCTGGCTGTTTTGCTTCTTGGATCTTCAGGTTAAACCCCAATTTCTAATCCTGAGCTTTTATTAATCATGCTTCACCAAAGGAACTGAAATTTCCCCAGGAATCTCAGGATGAAGAAAAGGCTGAAGTCGGGTTCCAGCAAGAAGAGGAATCTGTCCCCTAGAAAGAAAGAGACTGCAGACAGTTCTGATAACTTGTAAGACCACCATGCAGATGAAAGGTGGCAAACCGAGACCAGGACTCCTTAGTGGCGCACACATCCTGCCCTCTGCTTAACTGCTGTCATATGCCAAGACCCCAAAGAGAGATGGGGTTGCTGGACTTCTTTAATGTTCCATCTTCGAAGTATGGCCAAACTGAATAAATCTCCTTTGCCTGTTTTTCATTACTTGTCTCGTCCAATAGTTTAGTGGGCATGGTGGCTGAGCCCAGCTTGCTAGGGCTGCCAAGGCCCATGCTCCCATCAAAGTACTGCAGTAACTCTGCTTCTGCCTTCTGAGGGCTGACAGCCAGGCCTGGCCACCATGTCAAACTTGGGTTTCCTTTTAAAACATGGAACTTTTAGCCAGGCGGTGGTGGCGCACACCTTTAATCCCAGCACTCAGGAGGCAGAGGCAGGCGGATCTCTGTGAGTTTGAGACCAGCCTGGTGTACAACAGGACAGGCTCCAAAGCTACAGAGAAACCCTGTCTCGAAAAACCAAAAAAAAAAAAAAAAAAAAAAAAAAACAACAACAACATGGAAGTTTTTGAAATCTAGTCTCTAGGTTTGGTGCAGTATCTGTCCAAGGCACACTATTCTATTTCATCACTTCAAGCAGATTTTGGACATTTAGTAATGGGTATGTCATTGTCGTAAGCAATCATCAAAAATATACAGCTGTTTCCCTAAAAGGCTTTGCTTCCTTCTGTGCCATCACAGATCCATGGCACTGTGGGTGGGCAGTAGTTATATCTAGACTTTAGATACTAACTGATTGTAAGTGATTAAGGATAACTCGTCATACTCCTTTGGCCCAGCGAATCCCTCCTTCTGGGAGGCGTACCTGGGAAGAAGACGGGCTAAAACAACAACGGACCTAATAAAGGACGTGCAGAAGATATGACTAGGGACAAGTTAAGAAGGAAGCTCACACAATTAAGGAAACATCAGGGTATGCACCTGCATAAATTTAACAGAGCTCATTCATCTTCAAGACAAGTATGCCATCTATCAAATCACATTGTTAGAGACAACACAGGAAATCCTAGTTTTTAAGCTTCCTTTCCTTAAATGGCTTGAGAACCAAAAATTTAGAAACCCAGATGGAAAAAATACTATAAAACATTTTTCTAAGCAGGAAAAAAGTTTAAAAAATAATGTTTGGTTTTATAATGCCATTTAGATGTTGAGTTTTAAGAAGATTCCGATGGTGACTTTCTACATTCTACTCCCTACAGGGACTGATAATATAACAGGAACAGCAATTTGTAATAAAAGCTTCTACTCCTTTCCTGTTCCTGCAATCAAATTAGATAAGAACATTTTGACATATCCTCCAGAAAGTTTCTTATTTGCATAAACTAAAAATAAGTCAGCAAAGTAGTGTTGGTAAAGTTCAAAGACTAATACTGTCTAAGAGCACATTTCTAAAGAGCTGGGATAGCAAACCTTAAAGCATGGATAAATATCCAAACAAATGTCACTGGACTTGAAATATGCTTCTTTTAGCTATTAGAGTCTGAACAATCTAGAAGATTTTAAAGCAAAACTGCTGGGGGCAGAGGCTACTGAGGCACAAATAGAACAGGAGCTAGTGAGCCTTAATTGTGCCCACTCTTCCGGGGAGCACCAGTCTGAGCTGCAGTCGTGAGGATGTGAGTACTGTTGTCTGGCAATTTAGAAGTGTGCTCTGTTTGTGTTAGCAGTAACTAAAGCAAGAAGTGCAGCCTAGGTACATACAGTCCCCTAAGCTTCCAGAAGTTTTCTCTAACTGAAGGAGGCCCACTCGGCAGTTATATATGCTGAACAACTCAAGATCGAGTAGTGCACACATCTCGGGAATTGCTACAATTCTCACAGAACACTACAGGGTGAAATGTGAAAATTTCATCACTTAACTATCGTGAAGCAGTCATAGTAACTGCATAATCAAGAATCTGCCTCCTAAATTTACTAAATTATACTGTTTTTCAAAACCACAGGTCACTATACACTACTGAACATAATCTCCAGGGGCTAGAAAGACAGTTCAGTGGTCAAGAGCACCAGCTGGCCTTCCAGTGTACCCAGGTTCCATTCGCATGGCCGCTCACAACTGTATGTAATTCTAGTCCCAGGGGATCCAATACCTTCTTATGACCTCCATGGGCACAAGTATGGCATGTGGTACACAGACATACATGTAGGCAAACACCAAAACACATTTAAAAATTAATTTTAAAAAGAAATAAATTCACCCAGCAGTGGTGGCACACACCTTTATGTGTAATATTTTGCTTGTGTTTTAACAAATAAAGCTTGCCTGGAGATCAGAAAGCAGAGCTAAGTAAGCCACTAAAGGCCAGGCAGTGGTGGCACACACCTTTAATCCCAGATTTGGGGGACAGAGACAAATGGATCTCTGTGAATTCAAGGTCACCCTGGGCTACACAAAATTGATCCTGTCTAAACAAGAAACAGCTCACACAAAGGTGATCCCAGCAATTGGAATCACAAACCTTTAATCCCAGCATTAGGGAGGTGGAGACAGGAGCGACATGGCTGGGTGGAGAGAGGAATGTAAAGGTAGGAGGAGACAGGAGCTCAATGCAGTCTGAAGCAGTCAGTTGTAGATGCAGTCTGAGGATTCATAGAGACAGATCGCCCCTTTGATCTAAGCTTTGGTAGAGTTAAGAAATCTCTAGTGGCTGGACACTCTGCTTCTCTGATCTTTGGCATAAACACCTATTGGTGCCACCATGGTACCAATAGATGTTAACCCACCCTAACATCTATCCCATCTAGGACCTGCAAAGGGTGTGAAGGGACTGGTACTAAGGAACCATAGCCACAGGATCTCCATGACTCGGGGCAATAGCAGATTATCCAAGAGCAGTTTTGGTGAGGGTCCAGTGATGATGATGTGCCAGAGGCTTTGAACCAGACAATGACTCACTGCAAAGAATGTTTTGCGGGTGGGGCTGAGTGATGCTGTGTGCACACTGCAGCTCCCAATGCCACTGTGAGTGAAGAGTGTTAGACAGAGGAGCGAGGTGGGGTTTGTTGTTTTATTTTTAATTAATTTTCGGAGGGGTGGATTCTTCTGGGGAAATGTTGTAGGGGTAAGGGGCAGATATGGAGAGATTGGGAAGTGAGTGGGATTGGGGTGCATGGTATGAAATTCCCAAAGAATAATATCAAAAATAAAGTAAATAAAAGGATTTGAAAAAATAAAAATAACTCTACTAGAGATGACATTCTTACCACAGTGAAATAGGAGTCAAAGGAAAGAGAATTAAAAACAAAACAAACAACAAATACACAGACACACAGAGACAGATTCTCTCTCCTCTCTCACCCTCTGCCGTGGGAAATCAAAAACTAGTCAAGTCCCTGGATTAGGGACAAGCTACCTAGTACTCTTCACACACTCAGGGGAAAAAAGCATTGATGATGACTTCACAGCACTGAACACCAGCAAATATCTACCCATAGATATGACTTTACTCATTCAGGAAACATCTACTATTAAAGAATACAGAGAAAAAAGACTAAGTTGGTCATAGAGAAGCAATGTTTTCATTCAAATTAGGAGGACTATCCCTGGGGAAAATCAAATTTTCTTGAACAAACAACACAATTGTACTATTAGTAGCAAAAATATGAAACTGTTCCTAGAAAAATTGTACACTGGGGCCAGGAGTGGTGTATGCCTTTAATCCCAGCACTCAGGAGCCAGGCAGGAAGCTCTCTTGAGCTCAAGGCCAGCCTGCTCTGCACAGGGAGTTGCAGCCAAGCCAGGGCTACATAGAGAGACTCCTGTCTCAAATAAAACAAACCAAAACTGCACAATGGAAACAACAGACAAACTTCTGCTAGTAAGGGTAAAATTAATTTAACCATCTTGAGGAACAATTTGGTAATTCGGAGTAAAACCGAATGTATACATAACCCATGATTCTATTTTCTAGATGTCAATTTCTGAAAACTCTTGTACTTAAAGCCACACAGAGACATGCTTAAGTTAGTATTTTTCAAAAGAGCAAGAAACTATATAGCCAAATATGTCCTGAGTAAATTATTATATAAATATACCACTGCTGTATATTACATATACATATAGTTATATACCATGTCATGTAAATTATTATATAAATATATCCTGATTTGTGTAACAGAATTCACCACTTAAACTGGAAAGTAAATCTGTATTAATTGCAGTGGATAAATCTCAGAAGCATACTCTCCTAGTTTCCTTTCATTAAGCTGTGTAAAAGCAGCTTAGGGGAAAAGGGGTCTGTTTACACACACATTCACACAGATGCACATACATGCATATAATTAAAAACAATAATAAATCTCTAAATTTAAACAAAAAAGTACATCTAGGTGCTGGAGAGACGGCTCCTCAGCACTGGCTGCTCCTCCAGAAGAGCCAGGTTTAACTGCCTGCGCTCGCATGGCCACTCACAACTGTCCAGGGATTCAGTGCCTTCTTCTGGCCTCTACAAGTACTGCACACACATGGCACATAGACATACATGAAGATAAAACACAAATACCCATAAAATAGAAATAAAGATTAAAAGAATTAAATAGCAAACTAATGTAACAACACAATTCATATGATCTAATCCTAAAGGATCCATTGTACAGAGAAACATTTTGTCATCAATAAAAGTAAAGAAAGCACACATGAATACGAAGAACTTCGGGACCCCTTGAAGGAGAGGAGACACAAAGTGAAACATGTCCAGCCTGGAATTTAGGCAGGTGGGAGAAATGTTCATGACCTTAAACAACACTAGTTTCCTCTATGGTACTATGGACGTCTTTTATATAATTCTGTATTTTTATGTTGGAAATGTTTCATAATTTTAAGATTTTTTTTTTAAAACTGAACCAACCAAACTGTCTTCCAAACATAACACTAAGAGAAATATTTTCCAGCATAAAAGCAGTCAAGGAGCATAGAGCAATGTTCTTGTGTCCTTGCAATGACTGTATGAGACACAGGCAAGCAAAGAAGCAATCAAAACAAAAACTAAAGAAACAAAAAGGCAACATCATTTTCTTTTATGTACAACCAAGGCTCAGTACAGAACTAAGACTAAGTTAACGTCTGGTAAACAAGAACGCAAATCTAGTAAACAGAAACAAACCTAAAAACAATGCAAATACCGCAACTTGGGCAAGAGATGAGAGTCTGCTTTTCAGCATAGAAATTTGATCTCTAATATTTTAATTTTCACCACACAGTTTCAAATTTTACTCTGATTTCTTACAAAAATTCTTTTACTTTTTACAAAGTAAAGGAATCAGAAGAGAAGAAGACGCTATAAGCTCAGTCCTTGGGATGCTGAGGCAGAACAATCACCCATTCAAGAATGGCTTGGGCCAGCTAGCAACACAGCCAAACTGAGCTATGTACTAAAATCCTGTCTCAAAGAAACAAAAACAAAAACACTAAAAATAAAAGAGGATAGCTATAACATACATTTCAAACTCATTTTTCCCATTTTAATATTATGCCCTACACTCAGAAAATTAAAACAAGAATTCTTATAAAGGTATTCCTCATAATGTACTATTAAACAAAAATAAGAAAAAGCCATTAATCTGAAGCAGAATAAACAAGCTGTTCATTATAACAGAATGTAAGCATTTTAAATAGTTTTTTGAAAGAATATTTAACAACCCAAAGAAATTAAAATAGACTTGAGAAGTGAATGAGTCATGTCATCCTAATTTTCTTTTTATGTTTATGTATTTATTTATTTTGTGTGGGGGGAGAGGGTAGGTACGGGCATGCACCAGTCACGGCACATATGTGGTAGGCAGAGGCGGCCTTAATGGAGCTGGTGTTTTCCTTCTACCTGTACGTGGGCTCCAGGAATTGAATTCAAGTCTCCAGGCTTTTACAGTAAGTGTCACTACCTGTTGACCTACCTTACCATGCCCAGTTAAATAATTTTAAATAAGACGTAGGGTTATTTAAAAATAACGATTTTAAAGAAGACATAGGGTTATTTAAAAATGACTATTCTCACCATTATTTCAATTTTAAATAAGACAAAATGTTGTTTCAAAATGACTGCTAATAAATAAAACAGGCAGAATGGATTCTGGAAAATTTTGGATTCTTTTTCATTTTCTTTTTTACTAGTCTGTGCTTTCCCAAGATATTTACAAGAAAGATAAAAAAATTCTTTGTTTCTAATGTAAGACATAATGATATAATAAAGAGATTTCTGTGTTTAAAGGAATTTCTGTAAGTTGGTTAAGCCTGGGGTTATAAGAAAACTTACAACTGTAAACTTTCTCCTAGGTCCAGAACAAGACCACCACAGACCCCACATAATACTCAGAACCTTTTATAACCATCATCAGGAGAAAGGTCAGGCCAAAGATCCAGATATGAGGAAACTGTCCCAGTCAGCCACCTTACAGCACTTAAATGCTGTACTGTCAGCACGAATCCATTTCCTTGTGGTGGACTTGCTAATTAAATTCAGTTTAAAGGTCAAAGGGCTTCAGAAGGGCTTTTTGTTGCTTTGCCACCTGTAATAACAACGCTCTTTCCTCATGGTGCTCTTTCCCCACACACAACATAAACCACAAACATTCAGCGATATAATTCTGAAGTCAGGGTCCTCAGTTAGACCCTGCCTCAAAAAAAAAAAAAAAAAAATCTGCTTTTAGTTTGGAATGAATACTACTACCTATTCCTTAGAAACCTGTTAACACACACTGTACACAGCCCTATGAAAGGTGCTCACTAAGCAGCTTTCTTCCACTGCTCTCCTACTTACAAGTACAAATAGCCCTTCAATCCATACTAAATTCAAGAACTTAAAACTATTACCTTATTTAAATGCTATTTGGTAAGAAAGTGCCAAAATGCTGGGGTCCATGTCACAAAAACATGATATGAGTAAAATATATATATAGTAAGTATACAATTATAACTCAGAGAATAAAATATGAATCTGTAAATCCAATCTGATATAAGTGAATTGAACCATGGGAAAGCTCTCCCTTTTAGAATTAAAGTTAGTAAGTTCTTATTAAAAGATGAATTGGGAAACTAAGTTGACAACCAATATAGTTACTATTTCAATCTAGAATAGTCAAAGAGCCGTAAAGCCAGTAGATCATTTTTAAAGCCAGGGCATTTGTAGGCTGTGTTACAGAAGCCCTGACCTGACCTTTTCCAAACACTGTCAGCAAAGACTACAAGGTCAGAATGTTGATGTTTTCTACTCTGCCTCCAGAAACCCTGTGTGATGCTCCCTCCTCCTCCACTCCTCTCTCAGCCTTTCCAAAATCACCTATGAGGAATCTCTCAGATAACAATGCTATTCCTCCTTCTGGACTTTGTATAAGACAAAATTATTTGGGAGACTACAACTGCAGATCATAAACCTCTCTTCCAGTTTATACAGTGCACACAGCCTGCCAGACCCTTTGGAGGAAGGGTAGAGAGACAAGGCAGACAAAGAGAACATGAGAAATAGAGTCCCTCACTCTCTTGCTTTTGATTCAAGTCTCACTGAGTCAAGAATTTCAATACAAAGCCAAACCCTTACAAGACACTCTTGTTATGTTCTGTTGTTGTTTCTAGAAACATTTTTAAAAAGAGTATTAAAACAGCTAATGAACAATGCTAAGGTCAAAACCATAAGACTTTTGACTTTTAATCTTACCTTTTCCTTTATAATCCACAAGCGTGGACTATACCCTGTATAAACCATGCCTCAATCTCACAAAGGAAATTCTTTAGATAAAATAAACCTTTGGACCTTATTTTAAAATTTATTGTTTTAAACTTTACTCTTTAAACTTAGCTACAGATTTAATCTCTAGAACAAAGTAACTTGAAAAGGCACAAAAGTCTCTTACACAGCTACTATTAGGACATTTTACAGCCTTTTCTGTAAGCTGAGCTCTTTTCTTCCTCCTTTATTTTAGTTCATGTGCATTGATGTTTTGCCTACATGTATGTCTGTGTGAGGGAGTCGGATCCCCTGGAGCTGGAGCCACAGACAGCCACGAGCTGGCATGTGGCTGCTGGGAACTGAACCCAGGGTCTCTGGAAGAAAGACCAGCGCTCTCAACCACTGAGCCATCTTCCTAGTCCCTACTGCCCTGTTTTATGTCCTCCGCACTGTGTGTACTCTTCCCTGATTAATAAACTCCACTTTTGTTCTCTTCATCCAAATACCAAACGAATGTACTGAGAAGATCCTGCCTCCTAGTGGAGTTTCTCTCTTCAAATTCTGTCTCTGACTCAGTGCTGTCTACCTACATCACCCACATGGATTGTATTTACATCACACTAACAAATGACAGCAAACAAAAAACTGCCCATTTAAAATTACTCTTTCTCTGCTTTTTGAACTGACTCACACTTCATTCCTTCACACACATCCTGAAAAGAAAAAATAAAAGATGTCTTATTTCATTCTCTGACATTCTGATTTCTATTTCTTCCCCAATCCATTACCATATAGCTTTTACTCAAACATCTCTTACTAAAAATAATGGCCTTCTAATTGTTAAATTTGAATTTTATTTCCAGTCCTAAGCCTCACAAAGATCTTTAATACTTTCAACATACCAAACTGTACTGGTTAGATTTTAGCTTCTGATCATCCCCTCTCCTTTTCCTCACTGACCATTCGATCCTGTTCTTTTTGAGGGATCCATGTTTTCCTTTAAAATGAAAATGGCCCCCTTAGGCTCATAGATTTGAATAGCTGATACCCAGTTCGAAGAACTATTTGAGAAGGATTAGGAGGTGTGGCCTTGTTGGTGGAGGTGGGTCACTGAGGGCAGGTAAGGTTTCAAAAGATGCTCAACCATTTTCCGAGTGCTTTCTACTTCCTGTTTGTGGATGACAGATCTCAGCTGCTGCTTCAGTGTCAAGCCTGCTGTCACCATCATCCTCACCATGACACGATTATAGTGATGTACTCCTATCTTTCTGGACACATAAGCCCCAAATAGCCCTTCCTTCTGTAAGTAGCCTTGGTCATTGTGTTTTATCACAGTAATAGAAAAGTAACTGAAACAAAGACTCTTCACTAAAGCTGAATCCTGAGTAACAGATTTGGTTGTTTAGTTTTCCTACCAAGACTTAGGCTTAGTAATATATATTACAATACTGGGCACAGTGAATAGATTCAATACCATTAACACCCAGAACCTGGAGGTTCTGACTGAGGAGTTCCAGCAAAAGGCTGTGACAGGGTGCTGCTGGTGCTGCAGCAAGGAGAATAAAGAAGAATGCCTGTATTTGATCACAGGTAACACACTGAACTGAGACTACCAGGGACTAGGCCGAGATGCCTATTTTCTTCAGCAAGAGTTTAAGAACAGAATCCTCAAGCAAAACTAAGTACGGTGACATCTGTTACTAAGACATACTGTTGCTGGTGATGCATTCAGGAAGCAGCAAGTGCCAAGATACCACTATAGACACTATTAAAGGGATTGATCCATCAAAGTGTTACATACAAAACCAAAGATTCTCAAAAATTGGCCAAGTTTAAACACACAAACTGAGTAACTCTAGATTACCAGAAGACAAACACCCATGTAAACATATGCTATGAATCTTCTCTCTCTCTGCCCCCCAAGTTAGGAATAATGTACCTCTAAACTTATTTACCATATTGTAGTAGGTCTTAAGAAGTTTTTAGATTTTGACTCACAGCAAATGTCAGCTTAAAGTGCAGCAACTTTCCACACAGCTTTCCTGGCCCTCATACACAATGCCCCCTTCCCCACTGTCTTATCACACAAACTAGCACACTTGTTAAATCTGATGAGCCCGCCATGACACACATCATTGTCATTCCAAGTTTAGTCTTGCTATTAATTTTGAGGCTTGTGATAAATGTCTCCGGACTTCTACCCATTCTCACAGTAATGAAACACGCAACATCCTTTATGCTATTTTGAAATATACATTATTAACAACAGTTATATAGCTAAGCAGAAAAACAGCAGAACTTATTCTTAGCCAACTGTGTGTCAGCTGGCCAACTTTCCAGCTCACTCTCCAAATCATTATTACACGTCAGCAATCTACTGTCACAGCTTCCTAAGCAGCAGACATTTGCTTTGGAAGACCCCAGTTAAAAGATGTCTCTAAGAAACAACTCAACTCTGAAGCCACAGAACAAGCGAAGAACACAAACTCAACTTATAGGAGTATAAATAAGCACAGGGGAACATCAACTTTAAAAAAAAAAAAAAAACCTTAGGAGGAACAAAAAGAAAAAAGACATTTAAGACATCCAACACATATTAAAGAAAAACAAAACTAAGAAGAAAGTTTAATACATGGGGGTGAAAATGTCAAAAACCTGTTACTGGCTCTTGTTTCAACCTACGTACAGGCCAACCCTCCCACTGCAAGATGTAGTGTTGCTCTTTGTTAACTATAAAGTGGGGACAAACAACAGCAAACCTCTAGACATTCTTAATACTAAAGAAAATGTTCTGGAATATAAAGGAACACACAGGGAGGGAGGGAGGGAGGGAGGGAGGGAGGGAGGGAGCACTATATAAATACTCCCTACTCAGTGTGTTTAGTGTTACTTGCATGTATATGTTTTCAGGACTGACTACTCGGTTCTTGTAAGCGACTGGAGGACTCACTCCTAAGGAAGACCTCCTCTCCCCCCCAGCAGTAGTTAATTGCCTGTAATGCTCTTCTAGGTTGGAGCCCTGTGAGATTTCCCCTATCCACCTTGGAGAGTCAGTTTCTGTTGTGTCCCTGTTCAAGTCTTGTTTAGGCAGCCATAAGGTTCAGATTTCTTAGGTGTGCCTTCCTTCTCATGTCTAGAAGACACAATCTTGTAGCAGACTTCCTACAATCTTTCCACCCCCTCTTTCTCGATGTTTCCTAAGCCTTAGGTGTGGAGGGTATATTGCTAATATACCAACTGAGACATCCCAAGGTCAAATGTTCTCTGCATTTTGACTAGCCATGCCTCTCTGTAATGCAATCTCCATCTGCTGCAAAAGGAAGCTCCAGTCAGGAATTACAGTGGCTTAGTAAAGTGGCAGAAGTTCTCCCCTAAGATCTCCTCCATTACCTCACTAGCCATGGACAACTGGCTACGTTTATAGTATCAGTCAGAGTTTTCTTCCTGTCAATGCAGACCTTACATCCAATTAGACAGCTGTTGGTTACCACCAAGATATGAATGTTACTATTTTACTTATTACAATGATGACCATTGTAATAGTTCATAGGTGTCACAGCTAGTTCTTGGCAGTTTGCATAACACCTTCTCGTATGGTAAATAAATAAGTAAATAGATAAATAGATAGATAGATAGATAGATAAGTAAATAAATAAATAAATAAATAAATGAATAAATAAATAAATAAAAAAGTAGTTACCAGAGAGAAGGCTTTCAGATCAGTGCCACTCAAATCCTAAGTCCTGTATCAGAAGCAAATGGTGTCTTCAGCAATAGAGACTATCTTCAATTACTGGGAGGCAATGAAGAGCAACAGCAATAGCCTGTTATAGCAAATACAGTTTGGGGAGTCTCTTGGATGCCCCAGACCAAAAACTTAAAAGGAGGTTTCTCATGCATGGTACTGGAGCTTTTGTTAGATAGTCTATGGCTCTTGGGGAATGCATTATCATGCTAAGTGGCATAAATTTATTTAAGGTATTACACATATATATGAATAAACTCCAATTTGTATTATATGCAATTTTAGGAAAATACAAAACAATTGCCTATGGCCTTTTCAAACATTGTTAGAAGCCAGGCGGTGGTGGTGCACACCTTTAATACCAGCACTCGGGAGGCAGAGGCAGGTGGATCTCTCTGAGGTCAAGGTTAGCCTGGCCTACAAGAGCTAGTTCCAGGACAGACGCCAAAGCTACAGAGAAACTCTATCTCAAAAAAACAAAAACTAAACAAACAAACAAAAAAACTAAACACCTTAGAATTATTTGTGACCTTCCCTCCCTATCCTTCTGTATATTGTTTTGGTGTAATTTTAATACTGCAATTATGTTTACAAGTAATGAAATTTGTCCTCCAAGTTTGGTGTATAATCTCGAACAGAAGTTCCCATAGATAGACTTCTATTATATGGGATGGTTGAAGAAAATGATTAATTAAGTACTCCCTACTTACAAAAGACCTAGAAAGAACTAGTCTCCTTTTCATGGTGTCTTACTTAGTGTTTTTATTGCTGTGAAATGGCACCATGACCATGGCAACTCTAGTAAAGAAAACATTTAATTGGGACGGCTCTCTTACGGTATCAGAGGTTCAGTCCATTGCTACCATGATGGGGAGTATGGCATCGTGCAGGCAGATGTGGTGATGGAGCTCAAAGTGCTACATCTTGCAGGCAACAGGAAATCAACTGTCACACTGAGGGAAGATTGAGCAAAAGAAACCTTAAAGCCTGCCCCACAGTGACACACTTCCTCCAACAAGGCCACAGCTCCTAGTAGTGCCACTCCCTTTAGGAGCCATTTTCTTTCAAACCACCACACCCCCATTCCCTGGCCCCCAAAAGCATATATCCATATCATAGTTCAAAAAATACATTCAGTTCAACTTCAAAAGTCCCCTTTTTGTTTAAAAAGAAAAGGGGAGGGGATGTGGGAGTCCCTTCTGTGTGTTGCTTGTATTGGTTAATGAATAAAGAAACTGCTTTGGCCCTAATAGGGCAGAACTTAGGTAGGCGGAGAAAATAGAACTAAATTCTGAGAGGAAGAAAATAGAGTCAGAGAGACGCCATGGATCCGCTGGGCCTGGTAAGCAACTGCCACATGACGATACACAGATTAATAGAAATGGGTTAAATTAAGATGTAAGAATTAGCTAATAAAAAGTTAAAGCTAAAGGGGCCAAGCAATGTTTTAATGAATACAGTTTCTGTGTGATTATTTCGGGGATAAGCTAACCAGGCAGCCAGGATGAACAAGCAGGCTCTCCCTCCTACACCATAGTCTATAACAGTCTCAAACAGTTCAAAGTGTCTCCTGAGATGCATGGCAATTTCTTAACTGTAATCACCCATAAAAATCAAAATCAAAATGCAGACTACATACTTCCAACATATAATGGCACAGAATATATATTACCATTCCAAAAGGAGTAAAGGTAACATAGTGAGGAAATACTGGACCAAAGCAAGACTTGAAAACCAACCAGGCAAACTCCAGACTCTGCATCTTCATTGTCTGATGTCGGTACTCTCTTCAGATCTCCAACTCTGTTCAACTTTGTTGGCTACAACATATTTCTCTCTCTTAGGCTAGTTCCACTCCCTGTTAACTCTCCTTAGCAAGTTATCTCATGTCTCTGGCATCTCTAACATCTTGGGTTCTCCAGGGCAATCCAGGCCTCAACTTCACAGCTTCACACAATGGCCTTTCTACTAGGTCTCCATTGAGGGACACCCCTGACACATGCCCGGCCTCAATGGCTTCTAGGTGTGGAGACAAATTCCCTAGCAGTTTTCTTCTAGCCTTAATTCTAAAGTCAGAACCACATGGCTGAAGCTGCCACGTTTTGTGGCTTGCTGGGGCTAGAACATTGCCCCTCGTTCAAATACATCTATACCAGCTTTGTGTCTTTCACTGACTAAGCTTGGCTGTTCTGAAACTTGCTCTGCAGACCAGGCTGGCCTCAGACTCAGAGATCTACCAGGCTCTGTCTTCCCAGTGCTGGGATTAAAAGTGTGCCCCCCCCCCACATCCAGGTCTAGGTTTTTCTTTGGTTTCTTTACACAAGTTGGAAACTGAGCTGGATGGGATATTGCCCTGAGGTCCCCACTCCCTTACTCCTTTTATTCTATTTCTTAATCGTTTATCTCCTTGAATATAGGATTTAGCTCAAGTCCATTTCCTGGTGCTCTTTTTCTCCTCAAAAATTCACTTTTTGTAATTAACCCTGCTCAGCTTCATTAGAGTTATCACTAATATTCACATGACAGTCTATACTAGGCTGTTTTGATATTTCTTCTGCCAATGGTATTCATCCAAAACTTCACTTCAGCCTCAGGTAAAGTCTTCAGATAAGAGCAAAAGGCAATGACTTCCTTCACCAAAATATCACAAGACTGATCTCTAGGCGACATACTAAAATATTTCTACTCTGAAACCTCTTGAGTGAGCCCCCATATTTCAAGTAACTCTTAGCACCACTGTCTTCCATGCTCCTACTAGTATCATCCATAAAGCAGTGTCTAAAGCATTCCACTGCTTTCCAAACCCAAAGAACCAAAGTCCAAATTCCTCCAAACACACACATGGTCAGGCCTGTCACAATACCCCAGTCCCTGGCACCAACTTCTGTCTTAGTTAGGGTTTTTACTGCTGGGAGAAGACACCATAACCATGGCAACTCTTATAAAGAAAACATTTAATTGGGGTGGCTCGTTTACAATTTCAGAGTTCCAGTCCATGATCATCATGACGGGGTGCATGGCACCGGGCAGGAGGATGGGCTGGAGCTGAGAGTGCTACATCTTGCTGAGCAGGCAACAGAAAGTCGACTGACTGAGCAAAGCTTGAGCAAAATGACCTCAAAGCCAGCCCTACAGTGACACACTTCCTCCAACAAGGCCACACCTCCTAATAGTGCCACTCCCTTTGGGGGCCATTTTCTTTCAAAGCAACACACATGGTTGCTATCTGACAAATGTAAGTTGCTAAACAGAAGATGCATTATGTAAAACTATAAGAATTAAAAAGCAGTGTTATCCACAGTAACTATCCTAATGACACACAGGAAAGATGTTAGTATTTTATAGTTGGACAGCATACTTTTCCAGTACGGAACTCTGTAACATGATGTATCACTCTATAATACTCTCTTTTATCCACATTGACACTTCTAACACTCAAAAAAGACATCCAGCTATTTATTTTCATTTTCTCTCCTGTATTTTTGCCTTCTCTGGTTTCCTGAGATAGTGTCAAGCTATGTAATCCAGACAAGCTTCAACACATAATCTTCCTGCCTTAGTTTCCTTTTCCCATGTAATGAGATTACAGGTGCACATCATCACATCTAACTCATTTACCTCTTCCAGAAGTCATTTATTTTATTCCTATAATAAAGAGACCTGCAACAATTTAATATACTTTTATAAGCAAGACAGATCTAGTTTCTACTTCCTATAGTCTAGAGAGCAAATATATACTGCAAAATAAGAGCTACAATAAGCAAAAGTGCAGTGTCAAAAAGACATATATAACTTGGAAACAAAAAGTGGAAAAGGGCAACGAGGAGGCAGAAAGTGAGAGGACACTCTTCCAGAGAAAATATCATCTAAATGCAGACATGAATAAAGATTAGGAACTAGTCCTGAGAGGGAAGGAAGACAGGGAAGGGGCAGAATATTGTGTTTAAACACCAGAAGTCAGAGATTAACATGGTGATTACAAAAGAGAGAGAACAAGAGAATTAAGAGTATAATACAAGGCTGAAGAGTATACCAATGCAATAACAAATTACACAGAAATAAACTAATCATTTTGCTAAGATTACAGAAAAATTCATTTAAGTCTCAAGTTTTATCTCAAGACCCTGTCTCTTGAAAAAAATTACACAAAATGTCATTTGATTTCATTAAAAGCCCTCCTGGGGTAAAAACAACAAATTGGTGCATGACAATTGTCTATATTCTGTTAATTGTGTTTTAAATAAACGCTGATTGAATAGTAGCCAGGCAGGAAGCATAGGCAGGACAACCAGACAGGAAGTAGAGACAGTCAATGAGAACAGGAGAATTCTGGGAAGGAGAAAGTCCATTCCTCCCCAGTCCTGTCCAGACACCAAAAAGGAAGATGTGACCTACCCTGCTGAAAAAGGTACCGAGCCATGTGGCTAACATATACTACAATAATGGGCTAATATAAGTTCTAAGAGTTAATAAGAAGCCTGAGCTAATGGGCCAATCAGTCTGTAACTAATGTAGACTTTCTGTGTGATTTTTTTTTTTGGGGGGGGGGGCTAAATGGCTGTGGAACCTGGTGGGAAGACAGAAATTAGGCAGGCCAGAAAACTCAGACAACAATAAATGACCTTCAAAACCTCCCATTGGAATATTCATTGGTACTCCAATATCCAACAGACTACATGTCTTGATACTCCCAAAGTTACTGAAGAGATTAACATCATCACACTAAAAGATATTTACATAATAAATTTGAGTTAGTTCCTATTCTCAAATCTGCTGTCCAAGTAGCATGATTTCTCTACATGTTAGGGATAACTCTGCAGAGACATCACAGATGAATGAAAACACTGCACATTCCTGAACTTAAAATTATTATGTTGTTCATGTTCAAACAAATCTTAAAAGTAAGCAAGTCAAAACAGTAAAATAATCTGATAGTAAATCTAAACTACTGCAACATTTCCCAACTTGCACTTGGCATGTCTTTAACAAGAATTTTTACCCACACCTTAATTCCAGCTAAGTGATCAAACTTCTTAAAGAAACCATAACAACATAGCCAGAAAACATAGACATAATGATGACTTAAAATCACATGGTAGGTAGGGCTAGTCTTAATTAGAATCATGAAAGTAAATTCACATTAATAAATGACAGCAGTAAGTATTCCATAGTTATTTAAATGCATGTCAAGACTATTTATATAGAATACCAACAGAATTTCAAAATAATGTTATCAAATATACATGCAAACAGACAATATTTTAGAATGTGAGGTTGGATATTAAGAATAAAGAGAACCTATTTGCTAAACAATCAATATAAAACGGTAAGAACAAGCTAGAGAGACAGCTCAGTGTGTAAGAGCATTTACTTCTCTTGCAGAAGATGCAAGTCCAGTTATGAGCACTCAAATCCTACAGCTCACAACTGCCTGTAACTCTAGCCTCCACCAACACATTATTAACTCACACACAGAAGCACACATACACATAATTAAAACAGTGTTTAATATAATCTGTACTCACTGTCTTAAAATTCTTTTTCTTTATTTTTTTTTTTTTTTTTTTTTTTTTTTTTTTTTTTTTTTTGGTTTTTCAAGACAGGGTTTCTCTGTGTAACCCTGGTTATCCTGGAAGTGGCTTTGTAGACCAAGATGGCCTTGGATTTACAGAGATCCACCTGCCTCTCCCTCCTGAGTTCTGCGATCAAAGGTGTGGGCTCCCACAGTTAGCCTAATTGAATCTGAATTGTGTATGTGTTGTCCAGTCAAGACTGCCATTGAGCGTGTGCTAGGGACTTGCAATCTCAGTTCATAGTTTACCTCCCCTGCAAGGGTTTAATCAGCTTCACCCTCTGACTCAGTTCTAGTCTCCTAGCTTCATATAGAGCTACAAGGTCATAACTGTAGGAAGGCATCTTGGAACTTTAAGCCAGCAAATCAGAAGAGCCTCTTCCTGTTGCTGATTCAGATAATAAATAAAAGAATAAGATTGCATGAGGCAAATAAACCAAACTAGGACTTCACATAAAGTAAAAAGAACTATAAGTGGGAGAGAATATACTATGGCTGAAGAATTAACAAGAAATAAGCCCTGCTAGATATCACAATCAGTACCTAAAAACAAAAGAGGGAAGGTTGCTGAGATAAGGCTCTGTACAGGTATGCAAGGCCCAGTCAAGGAACCTGTATGCTAAGAATCACACACTACAATCATTCAAAAGTCATCAGAGTAGAAACAAGTTTAAAGACTGAAAGGGCCCAAACATTAAAAATGAAGTTAAATCTACCTATGAGGGAAATTAAAAAAAAAAAAAAACTTGACAACTATTTCAAGAAAAGAAGTCTGGGTCAGGTATTTTCTTTTTTTTGGGGGGGGGGGGTGGTTTTTCGAGACAGGGTTTCTCTGTAGCTTTGGAGCCTGTCCTGGAACTAGCTCTTGTAGACCAGGCTGGTCTCGAACTCACAGAAGGTATTTTCTTATACAATTAAATATACATCTACACTATTACCTAATAATTCTATCCTAAAAAAATAAGTATATCCACAAAAAGACTGATACAAGAATATTCTTAAGTTTCATTTATAATAGCCAAAGCTAAAAACAATACAAATATCTCCCAACAAAGTAACAGATGAGAGAGGTATATTCATACAACTTGTATCAAGTAAAACTAGTCAATAACAAAAAAGAGATGATCCTTCCACATTTTAACATGGATCCATCTCAAAGCCTTCACACTGAGTGAAATAAGCTTTATATTCTATAAACTAACCATTCTAAAATAATAAAGTCTATTTAATGTGGAAAAACAATCACCTGGGGGATAGGAACTGACTGGCAAAGGTTGCACGAAAACTTTCTGGAATGTTCTCTAGATCATGGCAGTGAGTTTTATTTGTAACAGCAATGGTAGAGACTGGGTATTTGTGCTTCTCAGAGCTGCAGAATTGAGACCTTGTCTCAAATTTTAAAAATTAAAACTTAAAAAGAGAGGGCCAGGTGGTGGTGGTACATGCATTTAATCCCAGAATTCCAGAAGCAGAGGTAGGTGGATATCTCTGTGAGTTCAGCTGTAACACAGAGAAGCCCTGTCTTGAACAAAAAATTAAAAAGAGCTAAGTATGAAGGGAATTCAGTGGGGGTAGATCTGGAAAAGGGACAGGAGTATGGATGAATATGATCAAAATACATTGTATGCATATATGAAATTCTCTCAGAATAAAGATATTCTATCTTTTAAATAAGACTGAAGACATACAAAAGCATAAATGTAACAGACTTATTTCTCCCAGTCTTCTATATATTTCTGCGTATTGGAAAGCTGTAATAGTAAGTGCTATTGAATGGTGGGGTGGGGGATTAGAAGGAAACCACAGAAGGTTTTTGAGAAATAAAAAACAAATTTATATTAAAAGAACATGACTCATGCCAGGCAAACAATAAACCAAAGGGCAGCTAAGCCACAGAAGAAAGTCGCAATTATTTCATAACATGAAAGGCACCAGCATTTAAGGAACCAGGAAAAATTCACATGAGGAATAAAGGCAAAGATGTCAAAATAAAGCTTCTAAGTATCAGGAATATGGAAGGACTTTTAGGGTACTGTTCAGAGTCAATATGATAGAGACTAAAGTAGACAAGAGCTTGAAAGTATCACATTATGCAACTGGGCAAGTCTGAGTATGTAAAAACGCAGTAATATAAGACAGATAATGTATATTGATAAATTTAAAAGAAACAAAGGTCATGAAAATCGGGAAGGTCGTGAAAATATGTCATAATAGAAGCAACATAAGGTAAAAGACTACAGTATTTCTTTACAATGGAAAATGAAAGCAAACGACTACACCTAGAATTCACCATCTACTACTCCACACCTAGAATGGTCTACTGGGTGAGGCAGTGGCCTTGGGTCTGAAAATCTCTGGGCATTCTTGCTTAGTGTGCCATCCTAAGCACAGCCTTCAGCTCCTGATGGGGGAACTACAGACAACAGAGAAGCTGCCTTACCAAGGCAAATAAACAAGTATCGTTGTTTGCTACAATGTTATATCTGCTTCCTACAAAATAAAGAGATAAATAAAAAGTGCTAAGCCACGACTCTGGTTGACTCAGATGTGAGGCTAACTCAGTGCTGTGTCTCTCTAAATATTTATTAACCTCATAGGACTTTGGAACAAGGAAAACTCAGATACGCTGTGTTCCTGTTGCCTGGTGCAACTATGAGTAAATGTCATTTGTTCTGACTTAGGAGTCTTCTGTTTTCTGCCAACAACCATGAAACATTAACAGATTAATTAATTCACTAGCTTATGAAAACAGTAGTTACTTCTATATGCCAGCCTCTGTATCGGTGGTTCTCAATCTTCCTAATGTTGAGACATTTTAATATAATTTCTCACGTTGTGGTGACTCCCAACTATAAAATTATTTCGTTGCTACTTCATAACTGTAATTTTACTATTATAAATCATAATGTAGACAGGCAGTGGTGGCACATACCTTTAATTCCAGCACTTAGAAAGCAGAGGCATGCAAAAATAAATAAATAAATAAATATCTGATATGGGACCCCTGTGAAAGGGTGGTTCCAGAGTCCTCCCCTCAAGAGGCTGCAAACCACAGGCTGACAACCACTGCTCTCTCTCTCTCTCTCTCTCTCTCTCTCTCTATATATATATATATATATATACACACACACACACATATTATTTATAGTATTTAATTCTCATAATGAATAATTAAATAATACTTATGAGGTTGTGCTAATAAGAGGAAACAGTGCTTTAAGATGTGAGACAACTAATCCAATGTTTAAAACCTGCAAACAGGAGGCTGGTAAGATGGCTCAGTGGGATAAAACAGATGCAGAGACCCACAGCCAAACATCAGACAGACCTAGGGAAATCCTGTGGAAGAGGGGGAGAAAGGATTATGAGAGCCAGAAGGACCAAGGAACACCATGAGAAAACACACAGCCAAATTGCATAGGACTGATTTGGACCCTCTGCTCATGTGTTACAGTTGTGTGGCTTGGTCTTCTTGTGGGACTCCTTACAGAGGAAGGAGGGGCTGTCTCTGACTCTGCTGACTGCTCTTGGGACCCTTTCCTGTTGCTGGGTTGCCTCATTCCACCTCAACAGGTGAGGGAGGAAGAGCTTAGTCCTGCTGCAACTTGATAAGCCATAGCTGACTGATATCCATGGGAGGCCTGAGCTATTCAGGACAACTGGGAAGAGAAGAGGGAGGAGAAACTGATTGGGAGGGAAAAAAGGAATTGATTAACTATTAAAACAATTAAAAGTTTTAAAAATAGAAAAAAGATGGCTCAGTGGTTAAGAGTATTTGATGCTCTTCCAAGGACTCGAGTTCAATTCCCGGCACTCTCACCAAGTGGCTAACAACCATCTGAAACCAAAGCTCCAGGGCATTTTCTGGTACCCTTGAGGACCAGCACACATACAGCGTATGTATATACAAAAAGAAAAGAGGCATTTTTTTTTTTACTTTGCAAACAGAACAACCTAAATATAAACCTAGATGACATTAAAGCCCGTTTCTTGTTGTTTTGTAGGGCTAGAGATGGAAACAGAGCCTTCTGGACAAACATTCTAGGCCAAGTGCTCTACCACTGAGCTACATCCCAGCTCTCTAACTCCATTTTAGGTTTCAAGCCTCTTTCCTTAGTTGATTTATCAGGAGCAACTTTAATTTTCCAGATATAAAAGTACGCAGACCTCTATAGTACAAATACCTCAAATTATATTTCAGAGAAAACTTACACTGTAGTAAATTATTTTAAAAAAAGTATTTTGTGGCCAAAGATCAAAAATAACTAGGATAAAAAAAATCTAAGCTACTGTCTTTACTGAAGAGTGTCTCGCTGTGTTAGTATTTAGACATAATCCAAGAACACCTATTGTTGGCATTCTAGTATATAGTTTGAAAAAGTTCTGCGGCAATTAACACTGCCAATTTAAATTGTACATAGTCTTTTAAATTTTTTAAATCTTAGTAGTCAGCTTGTTGTAGGTACATGAGCCTTCAAAATAGAGACCATCAAAGCCAGAATGTAGTTTGGCAGCTGCAAGACAAGTTAACTACTTAACCATTTGCACATGGCTCTTTTCCTATCAAGCACAACTCAATTTCCCATAACACAGTGAAAGTCATGCCTGATTTTTTTTCCCTGAAATTAAAAGAGTACCAAGACTTTGTAGCTGTAATTTTATCTACTGTTATGGATCTTCTGAACAATGGAGAGGAAAGAAGGGGGAGGGGTGGAAACAACTTCTATAGCCAAGAATGATGGTGTGTGCTTGTTATCATAGTAGGAAGCAGAGGACAGACCTGAGGATGTTGTATTCAGCTGTAAAGAAAGAAACTACAACATTCACAAGAAAGAGGGAAACAGGTGGATCTGGGGGTTAATGTGTTAAGTGAAATAAGCCAAATTCAGAAAGAAAAATACATGGTTTCTCTTTTAAGGGGAATCTAGATTTATAAGCCAGATTCAGAGAGAAAAATACATGGTTTCTCTTATAAGGGGAATCTAGATTTAAAGTTATACATACATGTATACATACATTTATGTAGGATGTGATGTACAAAAGGAACTTATAAAATTTACTACTTAATACACAGATAAAGTGTATCCATGTGATAAAGACAGTAGGTCATTCTGATGGTCCCAGACATCACCACCATGGAGAGGTGTGTTTTAGCTCTTGAAAAGGAACACAGCCCAGCATTGCTCATCACCTACACATAGTTCCCTATTCCCTGACCTAACCATCTCCTAACACACAACAACCAAAGTTGCTAAAACATTCTAGAGTTTCAAAATAAGGCCTGAGATAAAAAGGCAGCCATAAAATAGTCATGTTCGTCATATAAACTGGGTTTCCAAATTGATAGTTAGCTACAAAGTCTACTCAGAATATGAAATTCAGTTGTATCTATGCCATGTTCCCAGATGGTTATAGAACAGGAAGTCATTCTCAGGAAACCAAGAGTTGTCCCAGAGACAAAACTTGCTATGGAACTGCACAAGTGAAAGAATTAAAATGCAAATGTAGACCGCGATAAAATTCTCTAATGCGTCTGCTTAGAAAGAAAAAATAGTATTTTACCTAAAATCAATAATTTATTTAGAATGACTGATTTTTGCCCTCTGCCCTTATGGAGATCCTCCACCCATTCAAAGTCTATATGGAGCATAGCTTCAGTTTTGAAGGGGAAATAAAAAAATGTGGTATTTTCAACCTACTTTGAAAGTTTAGACAAAAAGGAGATATATTAATGGCAAAAGTAAATGCCAACATTTTATCTGGAGAAATTTTGAGAAAAAAAATAGTTCCAACTAGCTACATCTATTGAAATGAAAAGAGACAACATAATAAATTGTTTACTGTTAAAAGTATTTAAGTATTTTAAGTAGTGGCCATGGTTGAGCACAGTAAGGAAAATCATACCAAAGAAAATCAATTTATATTACTAAGAGACACACATAGAAATGGAAAAGAATTGAAAAATAAAGCAAGTATTTATGATAAAATTATCCAAGATGTTATCAGTGGCATTGCATTTCTGCAAAACACTTAGAAAGGTGTCTTGAAAAGTATAGTACCACCCAAAACTGACAACTTGACAATCACCTTCTATAAAATGGCAATCTTTGTACTAAATCATTCTGAAAATTTTCAGAAAATTCATAATCTGAATCACTTGGCCATGTTAGAGCAAATAAACTCAAATGATGCAAGACTCTTACTAAAGAAAAATGAAAAATCAGTTATGGTACGTTCCACTCTCCCACAATCCTTGGCAATTGTTAAAAGGCTTGGGTGACAACATACATGCAAACAGACAGGAAAGGTGACATACTGGACTAGCTGTACAATTCCATAAACTAGGGCACGCACCATCAACAATATGCACAAATGCTTTTCTTCTGTCCCTCAGTAAATAGGTTTCACTAAATTATCTGAAATTCATAAAAGAAAACACAACATAGTAAATATTGCCGACAATGATATTTGCAATAGTCATCTCCAACGACACCATTAGAATACACAAAGGGGGAAAAAGTACAGAAATCCTGACAAAGAAAATACAGGGCACATTTCACTCATTTAAATACAGTTAGAAGTTTATACACTGAGAGATAAGATTGTGCTCAATGAAAACCAATTTATTTTCAAACAATTTATTTCTAACAAAACGCTCCACTCCCACCAAGATACACGCGCGCGCGCACACACACACACACACACACACACACACATACACACACACACACACACACACACACAAAGTAGGGGCAGTTTTTTTTCCAACAAACGATCACTTTAATACTAACATAATGGAAAAGGGCAAAATGACAAGGTTAAGTAGAACAGAGGCACGTTCGTTCCCCACCACGGCTCTTCTCTATGGGTCCACGGCCCCTAAAAGCGGGGTTTTCAGCCCTGCTGCATCTCACTCTACAGTGTAGACCCCCCACGCTACTCAATGACGCCGACTGCCTCTCTGACAGGTCGGTGCACGCAGCCCCGCCGCCGGTGGAAACCCCACGACAAAGTCTCCTGAGTGTCTCAGTCAGGAAAGAAGGAAACGACACGACAGGAGGAGAAACAGAGACCCGGGCAAGTTGGGGAGCTCGGAGAAGGGGGTTTGGTGCGGAGCAGGCCGTCGGGTGCGGCCAGGGGCTGGAAGAGAGGTGGGCCAGGCGGGAAGGGTCTCGCGGGGGCGGGGATAGGAGGCAGCCCGTGCTCCCCGGGGTGGCACGGAGGTGGCTGCGTGGTCCCGCCGGAGTTGGGGGGCAGCCCGTGCGTAGTCCCGCCGGGTGGCCCGGAGGTGCCTACGTGGTCCCGCCAGGGTTGGGGGGCAGCCCGTGCTCCCCGGAGGTGGCTGCGTGGTCCCTCCGGGTGGCCCGGCCCGTGCTCCCGGGGTGGCCCGGAGGTGGCTGCGTGGTCCCGCCGGGGTGAGGGGCGGCCCGTGCTCCCGGAGTGGCCCGGAGGTGGCCCCGGGGCCCGCGTACTCACCACCTGGTAGCGGCCAGTCCCCAGCTGGTGGTGATCCATCCTGCCCGCCTCGGGGTCCGGCTTCGGAGCGGGCGTGTCCCCTCGGCGCTCAGCTCCTTCGGCCTCCCCCCCGGTCGACGACGTCGTCGCCGCAGAGCCCCTTCCGCCGCCTCCGGTTCTACCGCCGCGGTCGCCCGGCGGGGCCGCTTCACTTCCTGTCGCTCCCTCGGCTGCCGCCGAGACCTCCGCGTCGCTCGCCGGTCGGCGCCGCAGCTCCGGGGAGCCGCGCGAGCTACTGAGCATGCTCGGGTTGGACGCGCATGCTCTCTGGCTCCGCCGCCGCCGTTCCATCCGCGTCCAGGCTGCGAAGGTGTCCCTAGGTGGGAGGAGATGGAAAAAGTCAGGCAAGTCCCGGGGAGCCCTCTAGAACGTCAACCTGTCGGGAGTGGGCGGTGGCAAAAGGAAGAAAAAAAAAAGAAAGAAAGGAAAAAAAAGAGACAATCGTCCCACTTGATTGGCGTTTTCGGAGAGGGCAGGTTTCACTGTGGGACGAGCCAATGCACCGTCACTGCGGAGACAACGAACGTTCAGGAGATGCATTCCTAGAGCACAGGAGGACAGATCGCCTTTTTGATAGTCCCAAGCCTAGAACATCTCAGAGATCCATCTTCAGGGCAGTCCTAAAACGCTTGTTCAAATCACTAATGAGGTAATGGGTTACCAAATATATGTACGTTATATAGATGCACATATATTGTGTGTATTATATATATGATATATATATATATATATTTAATCAGCTTTAAAGTCACAGTAAAAATTCGAGGAAAGGAAAAGACCCTTATTCTTGCTCTGCTTACACATAGCCTTCCTCAGCTCGTGTGTACCAAATGTTGAGCCCACGATAACATACCATTATCACCTAGAGTACATTGGGGTTCATCTTCAGTAGTGTACGTTCTAGGGGTTCTAACAAATAGGCCATAACGATGCACCGTTACAGTTCACACCGCGTAGTTTCACTGCCCTGAAAATCCTGTATCCGACTTTACCTGCCTCTTTCTTTTGCCTACTTCTTGGTAGTAAATGATTTAGAACTCCAGAAGCCTCTTTAGACATATCCCTATGCCTTACAGAGAAAGAAGAACAGAAGAAAATAATGAAGTGAGGTGGGATTTTTGCAATTACTCGCGGGTGTTAGTAAAATTTGATAATAGTGAGGAAGCACGTTTTGTGGGCCATCATAATACCCAGCGGCTAGCCACACGTGACCTACTATGTTTGTGAATCAAACGGTGCAGAGTGTACCAGGCTTTTTCTTTTAGGCCACCAACCAGCTCCCAAATCATGACACCAAGACTTAGTAGTTATGAATGCTCAGCCGAGCTTAGGCTCATTTCTGGCTAGCTCTTTATACTAGCCTTTTGTCTTGGGGCTTCTTACTTTCCTTTTCTTCTGTGTATCTATCTTGCTTTCACTGCTTCCTCCTGTGTCTGGCTGGATGGTGACTGCCTGGTTTCTGGCCTCAGGTATGTCCCTGTCTTTCTACCTCAGTCTCTTTTCTCTCTCAGTCATCTTTTCTCTCTCCAGCCTCAATTTCTCCTCCTATTTATTCTCTCTGCCTGCCAGTCCTGCCTATCCTTCCTCTACCTAGCTATTGGCTGCTTGGCTCTTTATTAGACCAATCAGGTGCCTTAGGCAGGCAAGGTGAAACAAATGTAATACATTTTTACAAAATTAAATACACATCCTTACATAATTAAACAAATGCAGCAAAAACAAATGTAACACATCTTTGCCTGGTTAAAATAATATTCCACCACAACAGAACATGCTTCTCTAACAAGATAAAAGATAACATAAAAGAGTACAGCGGACTAACAAAACAGATGTTTAATCAAAACATCTGCTTATTGTACCCTAAGAACTATAGCACCACCTGATCTGGCCCAGCTATCTTCTTTAAGACAACCAAGCCCTTTGTGCATAAATCATCTTACTCAGGATCCCTTGAGGGGAACAGGGGAGAAACCTGTAAATCTCTCACTTTACTTTCATGTATGTACAGAGGACAATTCTGAAATCAAGGAAGCCAGTAGAGGAGCCTGGATAACTAGTTCAGCTAGCAAGACACAACGAAGTTCAATATTCTTTGGATAGTCCTTAGCTAAAAAAGTTAAGTCTTCCTGATACTTTTGTTTTTCAAATCATCTATCAGACCTCTATTTGGGCCATCTTGAAATTTCTAATATCAACATTGCCAGTCTAGCAATAATACAAAACTTTGGTATTGCCCCTACCTAGTTTTCTTTAAACTTGCTTTCATATGCTTCAATGTAATATATTTTAGATTCTAAGATGCTAAGCATGCCATTTCATTGATATTATTAGTGTAAGTGCTAACTCCCCCTTACAATAAGCCCTGAATAGAATTACCTCTCATGACACCTAATGTTAGCAAAGAAAAATTAGATTCCTGTATAACTTCTTATCTCTAAAGATAATTTAGAAATGATTTTTGTGTCTTTTTATTTCCATTAGCCACTTAGGTTCACTTGTTTTTAAATTTATTACTTCTAAAAAAAAAAAAGTCATTGACAACGAGAGACCTGACTCAAAGTAGACACCCTGAATCCTGTTTATATATCAAGTATTCCATTTTACTCCTGCCCAGGTTCTCGGAATATGTTTCTACTTTCACAGATGACATAATTTAATAACACAATACATTTTTTTCAGTGAGGAAGGATAGGAGAACAATGAAAACAAATCAGCAGCACGCAGCACTGAAATCTCCTGAGTCTAGTCCCTATGCATGTGTTATTTTTCTTTGTGGCTCCACCCTACTCTTTGGTGCAGGTAGGCATGACAGTAGTCACCACTTAACAGAAAGAGAAACTAAGGGACAGAGGGAGTGAGCAATTCTACTAATGCTAAAGTCACCAGTAAGTGGTGACAGGCACCAGAACCTTCCACAATGTTAAGAACTGTGCTAAATATTACACTATAGGTAAAAGAACTAGTCCTCATCTCCTCCCCTTCCTGGCCATCTCTATTGTGCAGAAAAGAGGAAATAATGGTACAGCATAAATAGCTGATCTGAATTCCCTCAGTCCTACCTTTATTGCCCACATGAAATCCTGATGCTTTCTCATCATCTACAGAAGAGGCATCCTGATCGCATTTCCCATGTCCACTAACCTATGACCACAACACAACAAGATGCCCACATGTCCCCCTGGGAGCCACTCCTTGGGGGATGAAATGGAAATCCTCTTAAAAGATCTGAAACAAATGGCAATACTCTCCAGAGGTCTTAAACAATATCTGGTAATATTTCCAACACTTGATCTCTTAACATTGACTCCAGTTACCTAAAAAAAGAAACAGCTGATGGTGATGTACTAGTCTGAACTACCTCAAGCAGAGCTGTAGGATTTTGCTGTAGTTGGCTAACACTTCCTGCTAACCTAATCAAATTCCATCTCCAAATACAAATACAACCACCCAAACATTTACAAGTGCTGCGTGCCATCCTGGGTAGAAAATCTGCCCCAGATTCTCTTACAGGAAAGTTCAGTCTGCTCAGCTGTAAGGAATGTGGACTGCCAGCATCTTCCAGTTGTGGACTTTGAAGTTTTAATCCTGAAGTGATGCTCTTTTCTGGACAGCATCCAGCCATTCACTGATGAGGCAGCTGGACAATGCCTAAGTTGTTCTTTTGTAACACCAGATCTCTTTAAGCTAAACTCACCAAACTGTTGAGCAGGACTTCATCAAATATGCATCATGTGATGGCTTCTCTCCCTGCCTAACCCCTTTTTCCTTTCAGACTTATTATTTAATGTCACCCACTCTTAATTTTGTGTCAGCATCTGCTTTCTGGAAAGCCCAACCTAGGCAAGTACCTAGATATAAAATGATAGACTATAACTGATACTATCAAATTTGTGTTAAAATAACTATAACTATCATTTTGTGTGGCTAGTTTTTCATACCCACTATGATTTTCAGTACTCTCCGTTAGCATTTTCTCATTTATATATGTCTTCAACCTTCTCCTTAAGAACAACTGTGTTGTTATTTTATAGAACAATCACATGAAGTCATAGCCAACTGTTTGGGACATGCTTTTCTCTGGGAACTACTCCCACCTTCCCGGAGGCAGAGCCATTCCCTCTAGGAGGAACTGCTTTCATTCGCCATTATCTCTCCTAAGCAGGTCTGTTGAGCTGCATATACAGATAGCGAATTCTTCATTTAAGATTCCCAGAAGTTTAAGAGCAGTAGAGATGCTGTTGCCCACAGAGAGCCACGGGTCTAAATCACAACTTGGCAAGGGATCCAGCTTCTAGAGATTTTTAGTTTTGTGTTATTCCTTCCACACTGTATACCATGTAAATATATGTTATCCTCAAAGTAGCTTCTAGGTTTTGGTAGTTAGTGAGACAACTGAATCCTGACAAATCCTGACTTTTGAAGGAATATATGTGACTTTGCACATTTATCTATAGAACGACTGGGAAGAAGTAAATTACCTTCTCCTGGAGATTTCTGTCTATATCTAACCAAAATCCATTGTCATCTTCTGAGCTTTAATATCCTAAAATATATTTCAGAGCATTCAGAAATATGCACTTTAGTAAATGAGAACCAGCACATTTATCGATCCAAACTTTTCAACATTACTGTATATATTTGTCCTTAAAGCAGTTGTAGGCTTGAACTCAATTTAGCATCATATCGTGTTCTGTATTTAGCTGGTTATGAGATTCCTGTCATCTGTTCAGTTCCATAATTTTAGAGAGAAAATGTAAAGTTAGCTATTTGACGATGTGGCACATGCTGTTTTGCTATCTCCTCGTTCTATTCCAGTATAAAGGAAACTCTAAAGTGCAGCTAGTCCTCCATCCGTCAGAATTCACCTTCAGAAAGAGAAGGAAATACGTGCTAGGAGTGTATTGAGGAGAGGGCTGCGGAGATCACAAAAAAGGGTGGAATTGGGATTTGTTGTTTTTGTTTGTTTGTTTGTTAGCTTTGTTTCTTCTGAGGGAAGTTATCTGCGGTTTTTGTTTTCTGGGTTATGCATGTAACTGGGGCTCCAAAGCTCTGCCTCTCTGGCAGGAGCTAAAGGTTCCATCTTAGGCAGAAAAATATCTTCTTAAGGAAACCCAGCTCTGGTTTCTAAATACACTTAAGCGATCACATCAGCTCCGTGCAGATTATAGAGGATAACCGTCACTTAAGTCAGCTGGTTACGAACTTGAGCTGTTCTTTAAAATGCCGCCGCAGCAAAGCTCCTTTTGACTGATTAGTCAAACCACCCCTGGCCATATTGATGTGTTGAACCGGTTTCACAGGTTTATTTCTACAGAAGCTAAAATGGTCTCTGCAGAATAATGATAGAGCATGAAGAGGAAGGGGAAAGCACCCAAAAGGTAGCTTATAGATTAAAATAATCTTCTTATATTTGTTTCCTGTGAGGTTTATCCCATATAAAGTACGTAGGTGTAATACATATGGAGGCATCCCTAGGCAACAATTCAAAAGAACCAAGAGTATGACTAACTGTATTTCAGTCCTGACAATAGAATTGGCATTTTCAATTGTTTCCATTGAACAAATGTGAACAAATCAGTAGCCGTTTTACATGAGGGGTTCAGACTGGAGGTTATTAAATAATGTCTTCTATTCCCTGGATACCTTTAGTTCTTTGACCATACTAAAGCATACTTGCTCTGCAAGTCAATCCTTGTCATTGGAAAGAAGCATTATTGCCTGTTGTGACAGGTTTCTTTCACTGATTAATATGTGATCACTGTGTAAGAAAAGAATTATGTGGAAAATACTAGGAGGAAAGGGATGTCTACTGCCTTTGTCGACATGTTAGTGAGCGCGGCTCTTTGCTGCACAGTGAATCTGTCCCTCTTGTTCAGCGTAGTCTGAGGGGAGGCACTGCTTCACCACCAGCGGCGTCACACGTCAACAATAAGGACCCTGTATGACGCTGCCTTATGTTCAGTACTGAGCATAAAGGACATCTAGCATTAAATGGATGAACAAAGATTGTAATCAGGCAAATGGCTTCCCAAATGCTGCTTTTTCAAAAGCAAGAAGCAACTCAAACCTATTTCCTGTCCTTAACTTTCAAGTAGGGAAAAGACTGGTGGTCTCATAGAGCCAAAGAGAGTAAACATAGTAAACCAAAAGAAGTTCCTTTGACGGCTCACTTTGATTGTCACTAGTATGTAAAGTTTCCTTGAAATGTCAATAAACTTCGGTAGCTCAGAAAGTTCACTAAAACATCTGCCGAGCCAGGCATGGTGGTGCACACCTGGAGTCCCAGCTCCAGGAAGAAGAGGCAAATCTCTGAGAGTTCAAGGCCAGCCCCATCAACATAGCAAATTCCAGACTGGGCAGAGCTAGTAGTGGGACTCTGTCTCTAGATAAATAAACAAATTTTAGGAGAGTTCCTCTGAATCAAAGACATCAAGTTTTAACCTTCTTTCTCCAGGTACTTTTAAAAACAAACACATTAATGATACAAACCCATGTGTGCACATACTAATCAGCATAGAAAATCCAACTTTTTGTTAGTTTGAATGAAGCAGATGATATGAATGACAATGGCATTTGACAAGAAACCAAGTGTCTGGAAAACAAGAGTTTTAAAACTCTAGCATTTGTGTGCTTACCACCCAAAACTACAAGATCACCCAAGTCAGCACCTTCATTTGAAAGAAAAGGAAACTGAGGTTCTAGGCACTGGGGAGATAGTTCAGTCTGTCAAGTTTGATCCCCAGAACCCAGGTTTAAAAGACAGGCAGAGTGGTATATGCTTGTAACTGCAGCAGTGGGGAGACAGATGTAGATTTCTGGAGCTAAGTGGCCAGTCAGCCAGGGCCATTGGTGCTATGAGACAATGGTCTTTTATCCTGTCATGTTTATTATTTTTAATAAAATGCTGATTGGCCAGTAGCCAATCAGGAAGTAGAGGCAGGGCAATGGTGACCAGGCAGGAAGTAGAGGCGTAGCAATGAAAATTATGGAAAGAGGAAAGTTTCAGTTCTCAGTCATCACCCATACACAGAGGAAGACAGACACAGAGCAAGCAAGATGTGACTGCCTCGCTGAAAAAGGTCACCAAGCCACGTGGCTGACACAGACAAGAATTATGGGCTAATATAAGTTATAAGAGTTAATAAGAAGCCTGAAATTCTAGACCAATCAATTTATAATTAATGTAGACCTATGTGATTTCTTTGGGTACTTAATAACTGTGGGAACCGCACAGGACAGAAACTTCAGACAACACATTGGGGGTCTCCAGGTAAGTGAGGGACCCTGCCTAAAGCAACAACAACAAAGTAGATATGACTGAGGGATAAAGCCATGTTGACCGCTGCATCATGCCACATGTTCACATGCCAAGCATGCGTGTGTGTGCGTGCGTGTGTGTGTGTGTGTGTGTGTGTGTGTGTGTGTGTATGTGTGTGTGGCTTGCACAAACTGAAGCTTAAGAGGTAAGTTCAGACATTTGAGCTATATCTGCAATCCATTACCACTTCTCTCTCAGCTTTGCTTAATGGTTAAAACTTTAAAAAAAAATCCAAAATACTTTTGGCTTTTCCCACCTCATCCAGCAAGAAATAGCTCTCTAAAACATTGCTACTATTGTAAGTCAGTAAGGTAAAACTCCAACAGACATGAACTCAGTATTCCAAGTTCTTTTAGAAGAAATAAGATAGGTAAATATATTGCCTCCAAAAGTATCTAAATTGGTATGAATTCTTTCCGGGTTTCTGCTTTGAAACAAATAGGACAAATGCAGAAAAATATGTTCCCCATAAATCATCTCCTTACAAATATAGTAGATATCACATTCAGGCTTGAAAGTCTAACAATCCTTTTCATTTATATAGAGTTGAAGATGTAAGAAAACCTAAATGTAGAGATAGAGTAAGTAGGATTCTGTCTCCCTTGACTAAGCCTCTACTCTATGACCATGCCCATTTTGATGTGTTTCCTAAAACAATACAGCTACACTGTCCAACATGCCAGGCCCTAGTCATGTATAGTCATTTACATATAAACTAAATAAACTACAAATTATTTTACTTACTCACCCAAGACACATTTCAAATATTCAGTTGCCACAGGTAGGTCTAGTGGCTACTGTACTGATCACCATAGATACAAAACACATCACAGAAAGGTCCATTGGACATTGTTGCTCAATAAGACATTCTCTTATTCACCTTGAACTATCCTCACCTCCCTTCACTTCCGGAATTAGCCAACTAATTTTGTAATGGCCTTGGTCTCAACTTTGCTGTGGCTTAGCAATGTAACACCTGGATAAATGAACTTGCTGAACTGCTTTGCTTATCTTTCATACCATAATAATTTATTCTCCATCTGTTCCATAGATTATTCTGAAGCTCAAGTAAAAATATAACCATTCAAACAGAAAGGACTATCGTTTCCAGAGGCCTTTTCCTAACATCAGTGTTCCAAAAGCTTTAAAATGTTTGTACTTAAATTTGGGGATAAGTATAAAGATCTCTGTTTAACACTGAAATGAATTAGGCCTTCCCCACCATAACCATATCGTATGTTCTTCTGGTATGACTAGGCTTATACTGTACATACCAAGCCATCATAAAGTAATAGACTTCACTGTGTGTCACCATAGAAAATATGTCTAAAGTTGTTTGTCCAGTAGTAAAATTATGATGTGGCATATTAGTCATCCGTAATTATGGTAATAATGGATAATGTTGCCAGCAGTTTTGCTGAGTGTTTCATACATATTGTCTCACTGCATTCTCAGAGTAAACATGTGGAGTAAGCACTATTGTTGCTAGTATGGGATAAAAGGCACAGCCAAGGAAACCCACCCTGGCCCTGGAACCAGAGCCAGTGAAGAAATATGTCCTGGGCCCAAAACTAGAGAAAAAAAACTTAAGAAAAAAAGATCAGGGGCAGACTAACTAAACCAATCAATCCCTGAGCAGAAAATCTTCTCCCTGGAAAAACTCAACCCCTAAGAAGTCCTATATAAGCCCCTCTTCTTGTTTAGTTGCTGAGTCAGCCACTTTCCTGGCTCCTTCTCAAATAAATCTCTTAAAAGGGTTTTGGATAAAGATCTTCTTTACCCTGCATAAAGCAGAAGAACCTTTGCTGAGTCGTTCTCTTGGGGCTGCTGAGCAGAAAAAAAGAACAGTTACATTTTCTAAGAAACATCTTTAGGAGTGGAGCAGAAAAAGTAACTTTTTGTGGGAGCAGGAGATTGCCACATTTCTGTAGGGGTTTTTCCTTTAGCCAGAGTGAAGCCTAAGACATAATAGCTTGGGCTGGAGCTGAACAAGCAAAAGAATACTTCTGCTAGAACATTCCCTTAGGGGAACCAAGCAGAGTTCAGCTCTCTAGGAAAAGAGCAGGATTGCTACAAACTGTGGGGAGACCATCCCCCACCACACCCTAGGTTCAAGTATAGCCTGACTTCCCGACAAGTCAGGATATCTTTCCCTCCAGAGCTGTAACCCTCATTTACCAAAAGATACAAGCAAGTCAGAGAAGAGGGATGTACCATATTATACTTTTAATTTAACCATATTTTATTTCTATATAACCACACATAAGAAAGTATACAACTCGTAAGTCTAAACCTTGGTGATTTTTGTAAAGTATTTAATCTCATGTAGCCAGAATCTGAGTTAAGAAATAGAATTATTTCCAGAACACTGAAAAGAGCACAATCACTTGTTTCTTCTCTTTTACCTTGTGCAAGGAATAACAATTAACTTGATTAGTGGCACTAAAAATTAGATTTTGCTTTTCAAAATCTTACATTAAATTTATTTTGTTTAATCTTATATAATTAAGATTTAGTTTTATTGTTGAATGCGGTTGTTTATCTAGTCTGACACTATATATCCTCTCATTTATTACAAGTTTTACTGAGGCCGGGCAGTGGTGGCGCACGCCTTTAATCCCAGCACTCAGGAGGCAGAGGCAGGCGGATCTCTGTGAGTTCGAGGCCAGCCTGGTCTACAAGAGCTAGTTCCAGGACAGGCTCCAAAGCTACAGAGAAACCCTGTCTCGAAAAACAACAACAAAAAAAAAAAAAGAAAAAAACAACAACAACAAAAAAACAAGTTTTACTGAGTAAGCACGGCTTATATTCCTTTCCTGGAACTCACCACAGCAAAGTACCATAAATTATGTGGTTTAAATAACAGAAATGTATGCCTTCATAGTTCTGCAGGTTCCAAGTTTGAGATCAAGGTTTCAGCAGACCTGGTTTCTTCAGATATCTATAAGAAAGAATCAGTTTTGTGCCTTCCTAACAGTTTCTGGTGGTTTACTTGCAGTCTCTTGTGCTCAGATGTATCACTTTTTTTTCTTTTGTGTGTAGATGTATCACTCCCTTGCTGTCTTCATCTCCTTATGGTACTCTCTGTGTGCCTGCTTGTACAGATAGGACCCATTGCACAAAAAGGTTCACCAGGTAGTGGATTAAGGTTCCAAAGTGCTTTCTGATTTCATCTGTGCCACAAATTTCTACAACAACACTATTTCCTGATAAATTCAAATTCTCAAGCCAGAGCTTTCAACACAGGAATGCAGGAGATACAAAATTCAACCCCTAAGAGAAAAACATTGTGAACAATACTGCTAAAAATGTTCTCACACATGTTTTGGTGAATAGATGTGTTCATGTTTTAAAATATATGTTCCTAATAATAATACATATTATAAGTATGTTTGTAATAAATGTTTGTATAAATGTGTGTTTGTATGTTTGTGTATATATTTCAGCTTTAGCTGATGCAGCAAAATGATTTTTGAAAATGGTTATAAGATTATTTTTGTTCCTAATCAGTGTATGGGAATTAAACTGATACACAGCTTTACAAACATTTTGTTTGCAATTAAAAAGAACAACTTTTTTCTTCAGTATCAGTCATTCTCAGACTAGAGAGATGGCTCAGCAGTTAAGAGTATCAGCTGCTCTTCCAGAGGACCTCAGCTCAATTCCCAGCACCCACATGGTGGCTCCCAACCATTTGTAACTCCATTTCTAGGGGCCCCAACACCCTCTTCTCTGTGTATAGCAGGCATGTAAGAGGTGTACAGATATACATGCAGGCAAAACACCCATACACACCTGACGTCTTCCTCAGGGGAGGGGGTGAGGAGGCGCAGTGTCAACATCTCAGACACTGGGAGTCAGAAGGTGTAAAGCAGACTCGTTTATTTAACAACAGGAAAAACTTATATACTCTCCCAGCACCCAGGCATTCTGATCCGTTGACAGTTGACAACGCATGGTCGCTCCTCATTGGCTAGGCACCCTCCGGACCTCTGACAATGCCTGTTGCTAGGCCCCCAGGGAACATTGCTTGGTCATCCCTTATTGGCTAGGCATGATCAGTGACTGAAAGCACTAGGCAGACTCCAGGTTGGCTCCTTTTGGCCTGGTAGGCCTTAACTTCCTACACACAACCAGTAATTTTTTAAAATTTAATTTTAGTCAGCTTCGTAAGAGTCTTGCTTCTCTTAATGATAAGTTTGAACTCTTTCAGATGCACCTTGGTCATGTTTTCTAAGCTATTCATTTGTCTGCTTTCTGTAACATTGACTTTTTGTTGTTGGATTTGCCAGCAGCCTGTTATTTTATGTATTTATTCTTTAATTTATTTTATTTATCTTTGTTAGATATAGCTTTGAAGTTGGCAGTAAACCTTAGCATCCATTTTCTTTTTGTTTTTTCAAACAATCAAAAAGTCAGTTTATTTTTATCTGATTTCAAGCTTCTCACATATCCTTCACATAGCTTTGTCTAATGCTGGCATCTTATAGAACCAAGGTAACATCATCACCATCATCATCAAGAATAGAAGATCAGCCTTAGTATAAGACTATTATTTAAAGCACAGAACTTATGAACATTAGTGATGCTTCCACTTACATTTACTCTCTGCTCTAGGAGTTTTACACAGTACTTAGTCATCATTTCTGCCACTCTCTTTTAGTCTGTGATGTTTCTCCCATTTTACATTACCTTTTATGACACTGAATATCTTTTCATAAGGACTAATTTTCTTTCTTTCTTTTGTTTTTTTGAGTCTCAGGATTCTCTTTCTTTTTTTAAAGAAAACAAACTATCTTTTTTCACTATACATACCAATCCAAGTTCCCATTCCCTCCCTTCCTCCCATTCCCTCCACATACCCCCACCACCACCATTCCCCTCCCATCCACTCCTCAGAGAAGTTAATGCACATGGCTTTGGGAAAAGTCCAAGGCCCTCTCTACTATATCTAGACTGAGCAAGGTATCCATCAAAAGAGAATAGGTTCCCAAAAAAACAGTACAAGCAGTAGGGATAAATCCTGGTGCCACTGCCAGAGGCTCTGCAGTCTGCCCCAGCCATACAACTGTCAACCATATTCAGAGGGACTAATTTGGTCCTATGCTTGTTCCTTCCCAGTCCAGATGGAGTTGGTGAGCTCCTATTAGCTCAGGTAAACTGTTTCAGTGGGTGTACCCATCATGGTACCCATCATGGTCTTGACCTCTTTGCTCATATTCTCACTCCTTCCACCCTTCAGCTGGACTTTGTAGCTCTGTCCAGTGCTCTGACTTAGCATCCACTTTCATTCTTGCTCTTAGGAGGCAAGCTTCGAGAGTGGACTCATGCAGTTGATTTCCTCCCTTTTCTGCATTCTTCTCTAGTGTGTTTTAAATGCCTGTCTTAGAGTTCCTATAACTGTGATAAAACACCATGACCAAAAGCAACTTTGGGAGGAAAGGGTTTATTTCTTACTTTTCCAGATAATAGTTCATCATTGAGGGAAATCAGGGCAGAAATTCAAGCAGGGCAAGAACCTGAAAGTAGAAACTCATGCAGAGGCCATGGAGGAGTGCTGCTTACTGGCTTGCTCCCCATGGCTTGCTCAACCTGTTCCTCATTCCACCCAGAACCACCTGCATAGAGATAACACTTCCCACAATGAGCAGGGTCCTTCCACATCAATCAAGAAAATGAAGTACAGACAAAATTTATAAAGGCATTCTCTCAACTGAGATTCTGTCTTCCCAGATGGCCCCAGTTTGTGTCAGCTTGACATAGGAATCATCCAGGACAATGCCCAATCAGTGATGGGAGGAGAAAATCATCCTCTAAAGCAGAAACAGGAGCTGTAAATCCTACAAAACCATCAGTAGATGGGCTGTGTAAAGATTTCTGTTTTCCTTCATTAAGCAACCTTTGGTTTCAGGAGTGAATGCACGTGCACATTTATCTCTGTGAGCATCAAACTCAGCTGCTACTGAAGTTTCTTTCAGAGACTGTAGCTGCTTGCCTTTATTCATGGGATTTCATCCGGCTTGGTTCCCCTTTCCTCAGCTCTAAAACTGTTAAGATTCATTCATAATGTTCCTGGGATGGGGTTCTTCCTGTCTCAGAACCTACTGTGGGTCCTTATCATTTTATCACCTCTAGTTGACTGATGTTCCTATCCCATCACAATGATGGGATGATGATAAAATGCTACTTCATTTAATAAGCACTGTCCATGTTAACAAAGAAATACTGCAGGACATAACAGAAGTGCCACGCTTTGCAGATGGAGTTTAAGAAGCCGCTCATACTTGTCGTTGACTTTCCCTAAGTGTAAATGGGTCTGGTCACTTAAATACCATCTCCTTTCTGCTTTCATCTATTACTGTATGTAGAGTCTCTTAGGATCTCAACCAAGTGTTGGTTCTATAATGAGCTAAAAGACAACTCGGGTTTTCAAAAGTTACTTTATTATGCTGGTAAAATAAACCTAATAGACAAGTTTCCCCATTAGCCATGATAAGAGTACAGCTCACTGGCATTAAGCACAGTCCTGTGTTCTTGTCTCCGCTGCAGCCAGCATTCACACCCAGCTGTCATCACCACGTACTGTCACAGTGTGCCTATTGAACGTCAGCTACAAGTGGCTTTCTCCTCCTCAGCTCTGGGAGCTGGTCAGCATTCTGCTTTCTGCCTCTATTATTTTTACCGAGAAAAGTACTTCATCCATGTGAAATTATAGAATATTTGTTTTTCTTTGACTTGATTTCAATTACCATAAAGTCTTCAGAATTTACTCACGTTGGGCCGGTGAGATGGCTCACTGGATGACAGCACCTGTGATCAAGCCTAATGACATAAGTTCCATCCCCAGGACCAACATGATGGAGGGAAGAAACACACACACATGCATACATGTACACACTGCACACACAATCGCACAGCTGCTTGTACGTAAACAGTGTCTCAAATTTTATTTATTTTGATATGTCAGAATTTCATCCATGTTACAGCATGTGTTAGAACTATTTATTTGGCAAAAATAAATAGTTGTATTTATATTGTATAATATAGCTATTGTATAATAAGCTAGGATTTATTTATGTAATCATTTTTGAATAGACATTGGGCTGTTTCCACTTGAGATGCTTTTATTTGTTTAATCTCTAGCTACAGCCCAAGGCAAAACTGCACTTTAAGGGTGGACATGTCACTGGCTATCAGTTCAACCTAGCTTAGCTGAATGTTCTCTTTATGTCTTAATTTCTTTATTAAAAATAAAAAATGAATGTACCTACTCACCCCATTGTAGTGTACAGGAGATTTAATAAGAAAATAAAATACCGAGTGTATCTAGAGCCTGCCAAAGAGTTGAGTATCTATCAACTGGCAGCTAGACACGGTCTCCTTGATGGTAGACAATTGAAGAGTCTGCTCCACACGTCTAAGACAACATCCAGGCTGACATATACAATATATATCTTGCTTTATGAAAAGTCATCTTAGGTCAAATGTATATGTCTTATCCCCAAGGTACTTTTAACTTCCACAGTATCCTAAAATCAATGAAGGGAGACAGGGATAATTTGTGAACCATGCACTTTTTCTTCCGCCCACAATCTATTTGCCAACCTCATAGAGGTTAAAATGTCAATTCAAAAGTCTGGTTGTAAGCAGTATCATTTTTGTTTATCAGACAAAATCAAACTTTTAAGGAATACGCACTTAGTAACTGATATAGAAAACATCTTCAGAATCAACTGAAGATAAACTGATTCACAGGGTAATCACTGGTCAAACTTTTCAGAATTTCTTTAATTGATTGTGTGTGAGTAAGGTATACATGTAGGTGCAGTACTTTTGCGTGTATGTGCGTGGGTGCACTTCTGTGTGTGTGTTTGTGTGTGTGTGTGTGTGTGTGTGTGTGCACTCACTTCTGGGTGTATGCGGGTGTGGCAACCAAAGGTCAGCATTGGGTAACTTCTTTTATTGCTCTCTACCTCAATTTTTAATTTTTTTTTTCATTTATTAGCAGCGAAGGTTTCGCACAAGTGCCACAGCCCGTGTGTGGTGGTCAGAGGACAACTTGTGGGAGGTAGTTCTCCCCCTCATCTTTATGGTTTCTTGGGACTGAACTTGAACCATCAAGCTTGAAGACAAGCGCCTTTTACTCAGTGAGCCATTTGCAGGCCCTCCACCTAATTTTGTGAAAATGTCTCCCACTGAACCTGGAATCCTCTGTTTCAGCTGTATCAGCTGGCCAAGCAGCTATGGGACCTACCTGCCTGTCTCTGCCTCCTCTCTACCTCCCAGAAACCCCCCTCTAGCATCAGGATTACAGATTCATACCACCATACCCAAATTTCACGTAAATTTTATTTTAGACTGGAACATGGATTCTCATGCTTGTATAGTGAGCAATTTACCCATGGAGCCATCTTCCTCAGTCACCATGGAAGTATCTTGAATAGATTTTATATAAAAAATAGGTTTCCTCTTATAAAATATTAATATAAACCATAAAGAACTTTTAATGCATTTTAACTTTAATAGTTAGAGTTTTAAAATATACATTTTCTGACTGAAGAAATTAAATTTTTAAAAGAAAGACTAATGATTGAATGTTGGCCTTTTTTCCAAACCTAGTTTTTGGGGAAGACTGTGTTCTTTTTCTGTTTTGTTGGAGGTGTGGTATTACTGTGTAGCCCAGGCTTGCCTCTAACTCTCAACAATCCCAATGCCTCAGCCTCACTCCTGAGTGCTAGGATTAAAGGTATGAGCTGTTATGTCTGTCTCTGTTTGAGTTTTATATTCTCTATCTCTTTTTCACTTAACATTATAAAGCAATACCCTACAGAGATTTTTCAAAAGTGATGAGAAATTACTTCAAGAGAGGTAATAATAGCAAAGTAATTAAGAATAGACTTGGACAAATTTATGGATCAAATCCCAGACCTCCCCAGGCCAGATGATAGCAGAATATTGATTGAGACGTTGCTTTCTCTATTCAGATTCTTAACTGAAAATACAAAACTATTAACTACCTGATAGAGCTGGTATACGGGTTAAACATGCTAATGTATGAAAAATATTTGCAATGATGTCCCCTTTTTAAAATAATTTATTTATGTGAATTGATGTTTTGCCTAAATGTATGTCTGTGTGAGGGTGTCAGAGCTCCTGGAACTGGAGTTAAAGACAGCTGAGAGTTGCCATGTGAGTGCTGGAAATTTAATCTAGGTCCTCTGGAAGAGCAGCCAGTTCTATTAACCGCTGAGCCGTCTCTCCAGCCCCAATGCTGTCCCTTTTATTAGCAACTTAAAACCTAGGTATGGAATTCTGAAGAATGAAATGTTAAAATGAGATGTAAATAATCATTGCACTAAAAATCTGCAGCATTATTGCTTGAACCTGAATTGTGGCCCTCTGTATGCTGCAGCCCTAGCTGCCATGTGACATTTGACGACAGGATCTTCACTACAGAGCACTAAAGATAAACAGAATCATAAGAGTCTTAATCCCATAAATTTAATGTCTTTTATAAAAAGGGGAAAACAGTGATCTCTCTCTCTACCCTCTGCATACAAGGAAAGTCACGCTAGTATACAGAAAAGAGGAAGCCATTTGCAAACCAGAAGAGAGGCTTCAGCGAATATTACCATCCATCCCTTTTGCTTTGACTTCAAGCCTCCAGACCGCAAAAAGTAGTTTCTTGTTGCTTAAGTTACCCAGTCTGCAGCATTTTGTTATGGAATAAAAATTTTTAATAAGGCCAGGCTTGTAACACAGCAACTTGGTAGACAGAGGCAAAATTATCAAAAGTTCAAGTCCTTCCTGAACTTTAAAATGAGGTCAAACCAGTCTTGCCAACCTAGGAAGACACTGTATCAAAATAAAAAGTAAAGGATGGGGCTGGAGAGATGGTTCAGCCTTAAGAGCACTGGCTGTTCTTCCAGAGGTCTTGAGTTCAATTCCAGCAACCACATGGTGGATCACAACCATCTGTAATGGGATCTGATGCCCTCTTCTGGTATAAAGGTGTACAAGCAGATAGAGTACTCATACATACATTTAAAAAAATCTTTAAAAAAAAGTAAAGGAGGCAGGCAGGGGAAATATCAATGGTGGAGCTTAGCATGTGCACAGCCCTAAGTTCAACTCCCAGTACAAGAAATAGTAAAAGAGTGTGTAGGAGGAAGCTGCTTGTTTGTCCCAGCCACCCAGAATCAAAATAACCACGCAGAAACTGTATTAATTAAGTAACTGTTTGGCCTATTAGCTCTAGCTTCTTATTGGCTAACTTTTACATATTAATTTAACCTATTTCTATTAATCTATGTATCGCCACGTGGCTGTGGCTTACCGGCTAAAGTTCCGTCTGGCTCTGATGAGGCTACATGGCTTCTTCCCTTGACTCCACCTCCTTTCTCCCAAAATTCAGGTTAGTTTTCCCTCAGTTACCTAAGTTCTGCCCTGCTATAGGTCCAAAACAGTTCTTTATTCATTAATGGTAATCACAGCATACAGAGGGCAATCCCACGCCAAAAGTGAAAAATAAATAAATTACTGTGTCTCGCTATCTGGGTCAGAGATTCTTCAAACAGGGTATGACTGGGGTTAGGGATGCAAAGGTATGTTCAATGGGATCATCTCCTTGTGTGTGTGAAGTTGGGAGCAGAAGCCACAGCCAACCTTGCAATCAGCCTGGAATGTCTTTGAACAAATGAAAATGAACTCTCTCTTATGACATTTTACTGCCATTAACAGAAAACTTTATCTATAAATATCAGGATTCAGTGATAAAGATCAGTATGAAGAGAACCCTTAGGATCCTGTCATTTTTAGCCTTGTACAATAGCCCTGCCTATTGTGTTGATCCTTGCTCAGTTGTACACAACAGTCCTGCCCACTACAGTGTTGATCCTTGCTCAGCTGTACACAATAGTATAGTCCTGCCCACTACAGTGTTGATCCTTGCTCAGCTGTACACAATAGTATAGTCCTGTCCACTATAGTGTTGATCCTTGCTCAGCTGTACACAGTAGTATAGTCCTGTCCACTATAGTGTTGATCCTTGCTCAGCTGTACACAGTAGTATAGTCCTGTCCACTATAGTGTTGATCCTTGCTCAGCTGTACACAATAGTATAGTCCTGTCCACTATAGTGTTGATCCTTGCTCAGTTGTACACGACAGTCCTGCCCACTATAGTGTTGATCCTTCCTCAGTTGTACACACAGTCCTGTCCACTATAGTGCTGATCTTTGCTCAGTTGTACACAACAGTCCTGTCCACTATAGTGCTGATCTTTGCTCAGTTGTACACAACAGTCCTGCCCAGAAGCCACAGGGCCAAAGAGGACTCTAAGGGATCTGAAGGAAACCATCCTGTCTCATGCTTTCCCGAGTGTTCCTGAAGTGTTTGCCTAAGGGTTTGCTGTAGAAGTTAATAAACACGTTCGAACCAGATGGGGGTAGGGGTGCAGGTCTCTGACTTTTCAGCACTTTGGAGGCAGAGGCAAAGGATAAAGAGTTTAAGGTCATTCTTGGCGTCACAGTGAATTTGTGGTTAATATGGGCTGTGCGAGTCCCAGTCTCAAAAAGGCAAGTGAAACAAAACAAAACAACAACAGCAAAAGGCGTAAATAGGAATAAAATTTTGCCAATCATTCCTCTTCTTGAAGCCTAGGAGCTACAAACAATGGGGAAACATGTCTAATTCATTTCTCCACACTACAGCTCCTGTGTACAAGCACGACCCACAAGAAATGCTTAATGGTATTTTCGCAAGTAAATGGCTACTTTGTAAACATCTGAAAATCCCTTCTTGCTTTCTCAGCTAGGAATGTTATTCTTTTCTTTTCTGAGGCCTTGAGAGGGCTTGTTTGAGTCTGAGTCCCAGTACTGTTCTTTATGTAACCTTGAGCAGATAATTCATGTTTCCAAACCTAGTTTTCTTATGATAGAAAAACTAATTATAATATCTACTTCATAGAGTAGTGTAAGGATCAAATAACATAATATTTTAGAATACTTTGGAGAATGGTAAATAATAAGTACTCAAAAATTTCTTATTGTTATTAATCCAGGAAATTTAATTACTAATATTCCCAATTAATAGTTGTATTGGTTAGGATTGACATTTAGTAGCTAGTAATAAAAATAACAATCTTTAATACTTTTTCTCTCAAATAAAAGGAACTTGAGGGCAAGTGGCCTAGATCCCAGAGTTATCACCTTCTTTGGAGGTCCAGCTTTTTGGATCTCTACTGTGCCATCGTTGGCTGTTACTGTTAAGGTTTCTCATGGTTCCAGACACCATCCTAGACCTCCAGATAAGAAGTGACAGAAAGTACAAGAAAGATTCATCCAGGTTGATTGTTTTCTTGACAAGCCTTTCTACTTCATCTTTGCTTGAAAGGAGGCTGCAGGGAACACCTTCTAGCTGTCACCTCTTCCTCCAATAGAAGCCAGAGCTTTGCTTCTTATGAATCAGTACTCATTCGGTAGCATGTCTTTTTCATAATGATAAACCAGGACATGAACACTGCTATTGTAATGATGGTCTGAGTTCATCTAAGCGTGACTCCAAAATCATGTGTTCTTCATTTTCACCCAGTGGTGATGGTACACCTGAACCAGGGGAATGTTGGCTTCCTTAAAGTTTGTTTATATGCTTGTAATTCACTTGAAGCTACGTAAGTCAGATTTTTGAGTTCAGAAAATAAGATGGGTTGCTAGCCATTTGAGTTTGGTGATTAGTACACAAAATATATAGACATACATATACACTTTGTCATTTTATATGGTCCATGGATCATACAATATCTCCAAATTGGTAGCTTAGGAAGTCAGCCTATATATAAGGATCAAGTCTTTTTTTGGCCCAATCATTTTAAAACGGTAGTACTAATAACTAGCCTAGAAAAATACAATTTATATTTATATAATTTGACCTGCTTTTCTTGGTCTCATAAGAATAATGTCCTAGGAGTTATGATGTGGGGTGGCCTGACAAATGTACCTTGGTAAAATCTCCCATTTATGTAAGACAGAAACTTTAAATGATGTGGACAGGGTTTTTTGTTGTTGTTTATTTTTTGAATGGAAATATAATCTCCTGTGAGAATTCAGGCTTCATAATGAACACAGGAATATTGCTGGTTTGAAGGATTCCATCTGGTCAAGTCATGAGATACACAAGACACACTGATTCCAAAGCCGGTGTGAAGGTGAAGGTGTTTTATGCCTTGGGGCATAAAACAGGAGCAAGTGGGAAGGAGAGATGTAGTGGCTATGACCTAGTCAGTGTTGTTTGGGGTTGTTGCTAGGGTGTGTTCAATGCTGTTTGTGGCTAACCATGAATCATGCTTGCAAACCATCCTGGTTGGGTTTCTATTGTTGTGAAGAGACACCATGATTACAGAAACTGTTATAAAGGAAAATACTTAACTGGAGTGCCTTCCATTGTCAGAGGTTTCATCCATTATCATCAAGGTGCAACGTGGTGGTGTGCAGGCAGACATGGTGCTGGAGCAGGGGCTGAGCATTCCTTTGTCTCGATCTGAAGGCTATAGGAAGTGATCTGAGACAGTGGGCAGTATCTTAAGCATAGGAGACCTCAAAGCCCACACCCACAGTGACACACTTCCTGTAACAATGCTATACTTTCTCCAACAAAGTCACACTTCTTAATAGTGCTACTCCCTTTTTGGGGGCCATTTCCTTTCAAAGCGCCACACAACAGAACAAAGGCTAAAAAATGAAGACGGCTTGTACAGTAAGTCCCCAGCTAGCTTCACTAAAACTATTAAGTAATAATCCTGACTTCTGGTGTGTCCAAGTTCTCATTCTGCAGACATGCCAGATGAAATATATGGTCAGATACATTTGAATTTCAAATAATTAAGAAACTGAGTTTATGTTTCCAACATCACGTAGAACATACTTGTTCTAAAAATGTATTCATTACCTTTTTAAATTTATGTGGGCAACGTTTCATGAAGGAAAGAACACAATAGTGCCTACTGGTATCCATCTGAATGCAGCATCTTAACCCAGTGGAACTCCCCGGGAGACTGCCACTTTCACCTGTGGCTGGTCGGCCAGCACACCTCTTATTCCCAGCCATCATCGGTGCTGCCAAGCACTTTTGCTTTCCTTGACCTGGCTTTTCACCACCAGAAAATGGGACTAGCCCAGCGAGGATACCTAGAATTCCTGAACCCTTGTCCTCCATTTGTGGCTCAAATCTAAGCATACACTCCATCAAAACCAACTGATTCTATATTCAGCTGTTTCTTGTATTATTTTCTTTTGCTCATTTGGTTCTGTACCTTGGCTTTCTGGATTTTCCTTCCTCTTCCCTGCAATGGTAACTGAGTTTCCTGGTGCATCCTGTAAATACAACCAACGGCCTTAACTTGAATGCAGTTTGTCCCGTCTATTCATTCTTGGCTTTGGACCTCTGCAAAGCAGGAAAGTTTCTCACTCTACTGCTCAGTCCTTACTTTACCCTGAATAGAATGTTTTAACCAAGCGAGTCAGCTCATTCCTTTCCACTTCTGCTGACATTTATCATTGACCTTTTATGTTTTCATGAGCCTTTTAATGACTAGTCAACTTCCCCACGTGAACCTTGTTCTTCCGGGTATGCTGGGGTCAGTTGCATGTCCATGTTGGGTTTGCAAACCAATGCGCTAAATACTTATTAGCCTATTTTGTCTCACTCTGTAAGCATGATGTTTGTTTTCTGTTGAAAATAGGATAAAGCTAATTTTTCCACAATTGGAGCAAACCTGTTACACATAACAAAACTGACCACGTTAGCCATTTTAGGAGTAGAGCTTCAAGAGACTTCAAACTACACAGCCATGGCCTGTCCCTTTCCAGAGCGTCATCTGGCAGAGTTGAAGCTCAGGTCGTGGGTCCCTCCCCCAACTCCTTACAGATGTCATCCTGCTCTGTCTCTGGGATTTGATTATTCTGCCTCATGCAAATGGGATGTATTTTTGACTGTGATTAGCTGATTTTCCTCAGTGTTTGCACACATTGTAACAGAATTTCCCACCTTCTGAGGCAGCATTATATCCCACCATATGCATATAATTCATATATATGTGCATATATATATATATATCACATATACATGAATATATTTGAGTTATGTTGCATTGAATATAAGAGTACAGATATTTCTTCTAGGTCCTTCCAATTATATTTGGTATGTATCAGAAATGAAGTTGCTGGCTCACAGGACAATTCTAATTTTGATTTCTGACACACTGCTTACTCTCCTCTGCAGTAGCTCTATACCGTCTAGTCCCAGTAGTGCACACAAGGTCCAGCTTTTCCAAATCTGTGCTAAGTTTTACCTTTTTGTCTTATTTTTATGGTGACCATACTAATGAGTACTTTTATTATTTATTTTGGTTTTTCTCATTATAATTATTCAATTTATTGTTTAAAGCTATATAAATACTATTGTTTCTAGTTTGTTTGTGAAGGCTTTTTGGGGGGGTTATCAAAGAAGACATAAAACATACTGATTCTCTCATTGCCAGTTCTGGCAATGATTCTCAACCTATGGGTCATGATCTCCTTGGGGTCAAATGACTCACAAAGGGTCACATATAAGATCCCCTGCATAGCAGATATTTATATTACAATTTATAACAGTAGCAAAATTACAGTGAAGAAGTACAATGAAAACGATTTTATGGTTGGGGGTCACCACAACATGAGGAACTATGTATGTTAAAGTGCATTAGGAAGGTTGAGAACCACTGATCTGTAGTGTCTCTCCTAGCAGTACACGGGTGACCTTTAACTGCACACATTTTTAAATTTCTTGGTGTTGCAGTCAGAAGAACTAACTGGGTTTGTTTGTTGGTTTTGAAAAGGCATATGTATACTGTCATGTACATGACGGTAAGAACTTCTGTTGGGCTTTATTTTTTAAGCTATGAAAATAGATATGTTCATATATTTTTCAAATGGTCCTTACAGTGATATATAATGTCTTTGTTGGTAGAAGGGGAGAGGAGAAGAAGAGAGAGTAGTGGAGAAAAATGTATAGTGGCACGAAAATAGAAAAAAAGGAAGTACCATAGAGTAAGTGGTGCAGACAACAGAAGTCTTCCTCCTACAGTGACAAAGGCTGGGAACTCTGCACGGCTACATTCTGGTTAGAACATTCTTTGTGCACACTGTTTTTCAGTAAAGATTTATTTCCCTCAGAGAAACAAAATATTAAATTACAAAATTACTGCATAATGAAAAATGGAAGATTAAATTCAATTACATTGCTTGACTTCAAATTATTGAAATTTAAACTGAGAATTCATCATAGATACATTATCTCTAAATAATTAAATCAGAGGCTAGAAGATCACTCTGTAGGTAAAGTATTTGCTATGTAGTCAAGAAATTTGGATGATGCCCAGAGCCCATGTAAACACCGGGAGGAAAGGGCAGCCCACTGATAATCTCAGTCTCAGAGGTGGACAAAAGGGGTCTCTGAGCAAACTGGTGAGCAAGACTAGTCAGTCATTGATGTGGGATTCCCCTCTGTATGCTATGAATATTTTTTATTACCATTAGTTAATATAGAAGCTGCTTTGGTCTATGGCAGGGCAGAATATAGCTAGGCAGGAAAACTAAACTGAATGCAGGTAAAGAAAGCAGAATCAGGCAGGCGCCATGTAGCCACCCAAAAAGCAAGATGTGAGGTAACAAACCATGAGCTTCATGGTAAAATATAAAATAATAGAAATTGGTTAATTTAAGATGTAAGAGCTAGCTAGGAATACACCCAAGCCATTGGCCAAACAGAGCTGTAATTCATATAGTTTCTTTGTGATTATTCAGGTCTGGGCAGCTAGGAAACAAAAGCGCAGTCTTCATTTACAAGGCATCACTGAGCTCAGGGGTTTGAAGGTGAGATCACACCACAAAGAATAAGGTCAAGAGTGGAAGAGTTATCAAGGAAGAGCTTCAGACCTATACACATAGGGAACTCCTAATGAAGTAATAGTAATTTGAAAACTCCGGTACTGGGCTGGAGACATAGCTATCTGTAGTGCTGGAAGCATGAGGACCTGAGTTCAGTAGCCATAACCCCATATTAAGAAATCAAAAAGCACCAGGTGTCATGGCAAACACCTTTAACCCCAACACTCAGGAGGCAGAGGCAGGTATATCTCTGAGTTCGAGAACAGCCTGATCTACATAGTGAGTTCCAGGACAGTCAACTATGTAGATAGAGACCCTGTCTCAAAAATACTAAAAGAAAAGAAAGGAAGGAAGAGAGAAAGAGAGAGAGAGAGAGAGAGAGAGAGAGAGAGAGAGAGAGAGAGAGAGAGACAGAGACAGAGACAGAGACAGAGAGACAGAGAGAGAGACAGAGAGAGAGAGAGACAGAGAGAGAGAGAGAGGGAGAAAGCAAGCAAGCAAGAAAAAAAGAAAAGAAAGAAAGAAAGAAAGAAAGAAAGAAAGAAAGAAAGAAAGAAAGAGGAGAAAGGAAGAAAGAAAGAAAAAGAAAAGTAGAAGAAGTGTCGGGGACTAGCCTTTACAAAAATACCACTCACCAGGGTAGGGGTGTTGGTATTTAGAGATATTAGTAAAGAATATGAAGACATGAAAATAATAAGATAGAAAAACATATAGAATAGTACCAGGAAGGAGTTCTACTAAAATTGCCTGTATTTAGTTTCCAATTGCTTAAAATACCCATGACCACAAAAGGTAGGAGTAAGACAAAAAACTGCATTAACATGATACAAGGAAGGTTGAAAGTCACAGGCTATATCCATAGTTAAACATTCTGTTGCTAGAACACAAGTCACATTCACACCCTAGACCAAAACATTCTGTAGGCAAACCACTCACTGGGTGGAATCCAATGTTACCTCCTTAAAGAAACTGGAACCTTAGTTGGATCCTTAGACTTTTGTTTGAAGTAGAAACATATCTACTTCTCTATTCCTGAAATACAAGATCTGGCTATTAGCCAAGTCTGTTGACAATAACCTTGAGAGAACAGATCTCTCTGATCTAAATCTAGGTGGGACTTTTGTTTGAGGTAGAAACACAATAACATTGAAGGAATAGAGGTCAGTTCCAACTCTCTGACCTTTGATCAAGGTGGAAATAGGCTTACATTTTTGGGCCTCCACAAAGAAGCAAGCCAGACACAGTGGCACATGATTGTAATTCCGGGACAGCAGAAGCAGGGACAAGTAGATCCCTGGGGCTTGCTGCCTAGTCAGCTCAGCTTAATCAGTGAACCACAGGCTAATGACAGACCCTGTCTCAAAACAACAAGGTAGACAGCACCTAAGGAGAAACACATGTAAATATATACACATGCATACACCCCCACACATACATGTGCACCTGCACACACATGGACATGGACATGCACATGTAAACACAGTATTTTAGGGTGCAGTACCTTGCCACTTGGTATGCTGAGGACAGAGATTTACTCAGGGGTACATAATGAGACTTGTCTTTAAAAGAAAGTCACAAAAAGGCAGACAAAACAAGAAAGTTGGCATGTTGGTTCACTTGTATAATGCTAGCACTCAGGAGGCTGTGCAAGAAAACTGAGTTTAAAATTAGCCTGAGCTACTTAAAGATTGTCAGGAGGGAGAAACAGCACTGCCACTAAAATCCCAGTGCCCATCTCTGTTTCATGCCCAGGAAAATTAACAAAAATTGGCCCCTTGTATTTTTATCTGACATTTGCAACCATATTTCTAAATAATGTGTTTATATCCTATCTTATTTATCAATGTCAAATTAGTACTAATGTCCTAATCAGTACTGCTGCTGATATGGTAAATAAAATGTATCATTTATACCATCCTTCCATCTTCCAGATAGGTGTATCACAATTTTTAGCTATGCAAATATTCAGTGTCGACATTTTAATTAAGAGATATATTTGTTTATTTATTCAGGGGCTGACCAAAGGGTTCAATGGGCAAAGACATCTCCATCAAACTTGACAACCAGAGTTTGCCCCTGAACTCTCTCACATGGGAGAGAGAACTGACTCCCACATGTGTGCCATGGCACATGCACATGTGAACACACACAATACATAAGTATTAGTATAATAATTAATTAATTGTATGTGTGTATACGTATTGGGCTGGACTGAGAGTCTCTGTGTGCACAGAGAGGACAGAAGAAAGTGTCTGGTGTCCTCTCCTATAACTCTGCCTTTTCCTTTAAGGCAGAGTCTCTCCTTGCACCTTTGTATCTCCTGTTCTTAGACAGCTAAAACTCAGCCAGCCCCAGCGATCCTCCTTTCTCCATCATCTTGGAACGACAGATACCCTACTTGTTCTGCCTCTTCTAGAACCTACTAGGAACCCTGATCCTCACGACTGTCAAGAAAGTGCTCTTAACCTTTGAGACATTTGTTTTCAGCTCCTTGTATTGATATTTTTACTACTAGCAAAAACTGAATTTTCAGAGCGAAGTCCTTTCCCTGGGACGTCCTGGGATCTCTGATAACACTGTGAACGCTGAGTTTGCATTTGGGTCAAGAGGTGAAGCTAGCAACTAGATGATAGAAAGTATTCATAGAGAGTATTCATGGAGTAATAGGGAGGGACTTCGAGTGGGGTGGTCTTCTTTGGTTTGGTCTCAGAGTGGAAGGAAGCTCTCTTCTTTAGAGATGCTGACAAAGAGGGAAGGTCAGCTGGTTGCTCCTCAACCTCTCTGACCTAGCTGGTTTTCATCCCAGCCTCTGACTCATGAATCTTATTGAAAAACAGAACAATAGAGATTTAGTTAAAGCAACATTTGGTGGCAGGTCAGGGAGGTGAACCTGGCACTGGGCCACTACCAGAGAAGCAGGCCAGTAACTTCAGAGCCACAATTATTGCCTGAAGCAGGCGCAGCAGCTGTACCTAGAGACAAAACACTTTCCTATAAAACATTATTTTCCTACATTAGTAATAACATTTGTTACATAGATTATTGTCTCACTTCTCAATTTCTTATGAGAAGTTTTATGCATGCTCTATCTCAGATAACAAATACGTACCAAGGTATTTCAAGTACTCAATCATATCAGGTAGATTTGGTACGTATTTAAAGTGCTCATATCTGCATATACACCTTTATGCCCAAAGAGGGCATTAGATCCCACTAGAAATAGTTGTGAGCCACCATATGTGGTTGCTAGGAATTGAACTCAGGACCTCTGGAAGAGAGCTCAGGACCTCTGGAAGAGAATGCAGGACCTCTGGAAGAGAACGCAGGAACTCTGGAAGAGAGCTCAGGACCTCTGGAAGAGCAGCCAGTGCTCTTATTGGCTGAGACATCTCTCCATCCCTCCAGCTAACAAGTTAAGGCTCCTATTCTGAGACCTTCCCTATCTGTTTTGGCTACCATCTTTCCTGTGTCCCTAAGTCTTGTCTCCCTCATCTTGTAGAGCATATTATATTCTCCAGGTATTTTTTTTTTTACAAAAGTACATAGTTTAACTCTCGTTTCTTAAATATCTTTATTTACCCTAATACTTAAGTTTATTTAGGAGAAAACCCGTGTCTCACAAGCTTGTGAAGTATGACTTAGTGTTCTGCATAGGAACTAAACTGCTGCTAAGAAGCCTGATGCCAGGCAGACTCTGAATCCATTGCCTGAGAGCTGATTCTAAAATCACTCTCAGACTCCTTCACGCTGACATTATGAAGCATTATGCAATATGCCTTCATGCAGATCTTTTCTCATTTGTCCTAACTCACTGGGCTCCTTCAAATTTGAAGATGCACAGCCTCAGGGAATCCCCAGGGACCGTCTTGTTCTCTTTGTGGTTCTGCTCTTTCTCCAGATGCTCTCTGACATCCACCCTTGGGATCTACTAAAGTTTCTTTACTGCTGTCTTTTCCCCTTCATCCTTCTCTCCTACTTTTCTGGGAGATTTTCTTTCTTTCTTTTTTTTTTCTGGGAGATTTTCTTAACTTCACCTTTTATAACTTCAAAAGTTTGATGTTGTTCATTTCTACAAGCTCTTCTTTGTTTATTTTCATTTTATTGTGTTTTCATTTTTGTTGTTAATGTAAATCTTGGGGAAGATTAGGTATGCATGTGATAGCAATGTTTACGGATCAGGTCAAAGCGACATGATGAGCCACCTCCTTTGGAGAAATACTAGAACTAATATGCTAGGCTGCCTGTGGGGGCCACATGACTGTAATCCTAGAACGTTCAAGGCAGGCAGGGAGATGAGAAGTCCAAGTTTAGCTTCAGCTACAGAACAATTTGAAGGCCAACCTGTTTACATGAGACCTTGTCTCTAAAACACCGAACAAATATTAAAAAGCTAATCCACTTTCTAAGATCCCCAGGAAAAGGGTGGACTGTACTTTTTATTTCTCAATGTGTCGTTAGGGTTTTCCTAGTCTAATAATTTAGTACATGGGTAGGTTTGAATAATCACCAGACACTCTAATCAGCTAGAGAATCTTCTAACAAAAGAGGACTTTCCTCCCAATAATAAAAGATTCAGGCAGATTTAATTTGCCATCTAACTGACTGGCTACAGTATTCCCTGGCTACAGAAAGTGGAGTGCTACATTTATATAACAGACATTTACTTAGTTTTACATTTTGAGAAGGCAGAGAAATCAGACACACTGACTTCCCTGCTTTCTTCTTGATTAGTGCTTATTCATATATAGTTTTAAAAGGGTATTGTGGGTTTAACATCTGTCCTGAATGACCAGCCTAGTTACCAGGAATCTTTCAACTGTATTCAGCTGTCAAGTTAGCCTCAGTATTTCCCTCTCTCCCAAGATAATCTAACTGTATTAGTTTCCCCTTAGGAAGGTCTAGGGCAGTTTGGGTTGGGATCAACACGATACCTTTGCCTTCCCTACAGATAGTGAAACACTTCATACGGGTAGGATTCTCTTGAAGTGACAATCTTGGGGTAACTGAATATAGGATAAGGGAGGGGCAGTCAGACAGACCATCCCTTGGAAGACAGAGACCATATAGAGCTGACATCATAGACTTAGCTCACAGTCTGTCTTTTATAATGGCAGTTGCCTCCTCTGGTGGATGAGTCAGAGCTATCCTGGTTTTTTGTTTTGCTGGTTGCTTGTTTGATTAGCAGTGATACCTCTCCACTCCCATCTCCCCTACATACTGAGTTCTGGAGAATCACCCTTATTTTTAGCTCTGTTGAGGTGACTTTTGATTCATCCTCTCTCCTCTTCAGTGACCCTTTAAAGAGACAGGCATTATGTCTACTTTATTTATTTTGTAACTTGTAGCCTTTTTTATTTGAACACATGCTATCATTGGGTTTAAAAATGAATCAATTTGTTATACATACCAATTATAAAAAGCTACTTCTTTGTTCTGCTTCCCAAGTAGAATGTTTTCTTTCCATTTGGGAAAACAACAACAAAACAAACAAACAAACAAAAAATAGTACAATAGGAACTTATATCCTATGAGAAAGTCAATATAATATTCCCCAATAATATTATCAGTATTTGTCTGGAGTGTTGTGAAGAGCTGCAATCTTAGGACCCCTGTGCAGGATCTGTTATTCATTGCTCTATATACAGCACTCTTTTTGCCAATGCATGCAAAGTTGACACATCCAGTGTGCATAACTCTGCAGTAGTAATTAATAATCTCAATTCTCTATGTTTGTTTCTGTTTTCATTTTATTGTTATAATTTAAAACTGTTGCAATCAAATATAATACATCTTTTAGAATTGAAATCACCTCAACTCACAACTCCAAATCTCCTAGTTTTCCTGCTAGCTACTGCCAGTAGAGGGTGTGTCTGAGCACCTGCAAACAGAGGGCGGAGGACGGGGAAAGACATTAACTGGCTAAAGGGCTGGGATGAAAGCATACTGTGACTCTAGGAATTGGGGCAAAAAGCATATACGTTAAGGCAAAAAGAAAAGAGTGTGCTCAAGTTTCAAAAAGAATAGAAAATGAATTACCTGAACCGAAGGCAGATAATGGTACCCAACTATGAAGCTCAAGGTGAGAAGATGTGAGACCTTCAGCAGTGAGGGCCTCAGCTCCCCTGGGGCCAGACTTGAGGTTTACAGCCAGGTCTCTTTTCCTATTCTAACTCTGCCTCTTAGTCCTTCCGATATGAGAAGTCTCAGCCTCTGGCTCTTGGTGCCATGAATTCTGCCACACTTTTCCCACAATGATGATCTATTCGCTCAAACCAAAGATCAATATAAATCATTCCTTGCATTTCTACTGAGGCGTTTTGTCACAACAATACATAACTGATAGCACAAAGGTAATAGTAATGATATGTAAAAACAGTTGAGGATCAAATATTGGAAACTGTTCCCGAAAACACTGACTCTTGAAATATAGTTCCCTAGATGAACATCATTTAACAATGTGCTAGCAATGCAAAATCTCTTGCTTTGCTCACTGAGAGGCAAACTTAGGGCTTGATATGCAGCAATCTCCCTTCACAAGTCTACTTGGAGATTCTGACTCTCTCTCATACACGCCACAGTAGGAGAGTGCCTTCCTCACACATCAGCTACAGCTTCGGACTAACCCCGAGCGCTTGTTTCTGTCTGGATTATTCTAGGTCAAAAGATTTTTCTATTTAAAAAAGAGAGAGGGACACCTAAGATCTTTATGTTGTTTTTAGATTTTAGAGATAAAGCACAAATATTTTCCTTAGAAACAAAAAACACCTGTTATAGAAAAGAAGGCCGTTTTCCTAACCACCAAGAATTACAAGAAACTTTTTTATAGCTCTGAAAATAAGAGAAGCAAACAAAAGAGAGACTCGGTGAGCCTGCCTCTGATCCAGCGATTCGTTTGTACTGCCACCTTCAATTTTCACTCCAGCTATATTCCATCTTAAGATCGTATGTACAGCACTGATTCTCAAAACCTTCACACTAATTCAGGTACTAAGGCTCCTGTTGTGTATTTCATGGTAGAAAATATTGGGCTCCCAGCATGTCCTCTTCTCCTCTAGCACAGGAGCTAAGAGAACAGGAAGTACATTGCAAGCTAATATGCAACCTGAGCCTGTCCTGACGCATTCACTGAGCAGAAGGCAATCTGCTTGCTAAGAATATGGCTTCCTTTTCGCAGGGTGCTCTGATCAGAATGTGTTCTCCAAAAATACATATTTTAAAATTTAGTGGCCAATATATTACAGGGAAAGCCTTTGTGGGTGATTAATGGAAGTATAGCCCCCACAGAAGAGGTATGAGGTATGTCTGCCTGTGTCACCTTGCCCAGCCCCCATGCGTGGACGCTAGGCAGCCCCATCTATGAGGAAACAGCTCTCACTAGACACTAATGCTAGTGCATCTTGGGTTTCCTAACTTCCTGATCTTTGGTACACAAACATTTACTATTTATAAGTTACCCTGTCTTAGTCTTGTGACAGCAACGCAGAGGAATGAAGATAGAATTTATGCATCAGGATCCTTGCCACTTATTTGAACAGGAGGCATGAGAAATTGTTGACAGTGGAAAGTAGCCCTCAATCAGCAGTGGAGGAGTTGGAGTTTTAGAGGAATCCAAATGTGTTCCTTGTAAGTCAGGCATGGGAGCACACACCTTTGATCCCAGCACTCAGGAAGCAAAGGCAGGGGAAAATTTCTATGAGATCAAAGCCACTATGGTCTACATAGTGAGTTCCAAGAGAGCCAGAGATACATAATAGAAATAACTAACTAAGAGCAACAACACAAATGTATTGGACATAAAACAACAGCCACCACCCCCCTGAAGTCTCTGAAAGCACAGACTGGCTAAGATGAAAGGAACTGGATACCTGAAGAGGGCTGATGCCTAACCTGAGGCAAAAGCAACCAACAGAATACCAGCATAAACTAGGGGAGAATGTGGTTACCGAAGTCCAGGTTGGCATCAGTATGTGAACGTGGCCACCATTGCAGAAGGCCTGGACAGGCCGAGAGTGTCAGTCCCTTCTGAGAAAGAGACAATAGCTAGAACACATGGCCTAGCTGACTCCCCCTGAATAACAGTACCTAAGGGATGGAATCTGAGAGCAAAGGATCTTCTTGTTGCCTTGGCGTTTCAGGGTCACATCAGTTGACATGACTGGCAAACTGTCTGTTGCCACCCAGGAACTCCTGAGAATCCGGGGGTATATCAAAAAGCCTGGCAAAAGGCAGCATTTAGGAGTAGGAAACAATATATTGAAAGCAGCCCTGCTAACCTTTGGCTTCTCAGTTTCCATCCACACCTCTTTCCACATATTTAGACCTCCCACTCAACAGCAAAGCAGCTTGAGTTCTTAGTCGGGGTTTCTATGGCTGTGACAAAACACCATGACCAAAAAGCAAATTGGGGAGAAAAAAGTTTTTTTGGCATACACTCCAGCATTGCTGTTCATTCTTGAAGGAAGTCAGGAACTCAAACAGGCAGGAACCTGGAGACAGGAGCTGTTGCAGATCCCATGGAGGGGTGCTGCTTACTGGCTTGCTTCCCGTGGCTTGCTTTCTTATAGACCCAAAGGCCACCAGCCTAGGAATGGCACCACACACAGTGGGCTGGACCCTCTCCCATTGATCACTAATTGAGAAAATGCCTTGCAGCTGGAACTCAAGGAGGCATTTCCTTGACTGAGGCTCCTTCCTCTCTGATGGCTCTTAGCTTGTGTTAAGTTGACACAAAACCAACCAGTACAAGTTTCCTCCCAAGAGATGGAGCTCTCAGTCCAGTTAAGTTCTCATTCAGTCCCCAGAATGAGAAGACATTCAGTACCAGAGTGCAACTAAATAGTTATCTAAAATCTAACCTGACTTAACATAGTAAAACTCATATATAAAATAATAAATGAGGGGGAATAAAATTATTAACATAGCATCATGTTAATAAGTGTGCACACATAGCAAGCATATATAAAATATGCAAGATGACTACCACCTTTGTTTCTGCAATTGGCCACGAAGCTATAAATGACTTTTCTTATTTCCATTATTTGGAGGAATATTTGAGCTGGCTGATCTCTTTAACGAAAGAATGAAATGACAATTAATGGAGTGTCTGTACCCTTAATAATCTTGCTTTTCTATGTTTAAAACAACTTATTCTACTTGTTTTTGAGGAGGTTGTTGCTGTGTTTTTCATAAACTATTGTAAATGGAGACTGTGCTATTGTTTCCCAGCTTCCAACACCGAATAATCACACAGAAATTATATTAATAATAACACTATTTGGCCAATGGCTCTGGCATATTCCTCTTACATCTTAAATTAATCCATTTCTATTAATCTATGTATTGCCACAAGGCTGTGTCTTACAGTAATGTTCTGGCATCTCCAACTTTATTCATCAACCAATAAAAGCAACACATATACAGAAGGACATGGGTGCCAAATGTAGGCATAATTAAGGAAGTCCACAAGAGCCTGGAATAAAGGATAGCAAATATTTATTTGGGGAATAACTCCCAAGGGTAAAGAGCCATGCTCCTCTGCTCTGTGGGCACTGGAAGCTGCAAACAAAACTCTGACCATCTCCCAAGAAAGCGAGCATACTTCCCATCTGAGCTTGTCAGTCTACATGTAGCACCTCAGACCATGCCCTAATGGGCTGGTACCCAAAAGGCTATTGGCTGAATGAATTCCCACAACTAACTATAGTGCATGGAATTACTAAAAGACAGTGTAGAGTACAAGGTGTTCTTTCTTCTGCACGTAGCAGCTACCACATTTCCCCTTAGTAATTCATATGCCTACTGGCTAATCACAATTACGTACCAGTCTGTTGAATGATCTTTTTTGTTGTTGTTGTTGTTCCTTTTGAATTGATTTCAAGATATAGAAATGTGCTGGGTGGTGGTGGCGCACGCCTTTAATCCCAGCACTCGGGAGGCAGAGGCAGGTGGATTTCTGTGAGTTCGAGGCCAGCCTAGTCTACAAGAGCTCGTTCCAGGACAGGCTCTAAAGCTGCAGAGAAACCCTGTCTCGAAAAACAAAAAACAAAAAAAGATATAGAAATGTGGCAAACTTAGATTTCATGTCAATAGAAGCATTGTTGATTTTCTGTTGGAAACGTTCCCTCAGAGTCAGATCTTGGCATAAGCAAATCTCTGTAAGTGAATTCTTAGGCACAATATTAAGAAAACCCGCTCCTAGATCTATTCTTTGATCTCCACTGCCAGAGGCTATGGATGGAAGGATGCCCCCAAGCCTGCCTATACTCTGTAAGACAGAACCTCATATCTCTCCCACACACATCCAAATAGCTAGCACCATAATTATATTTCAGTACACTATGTACTATTTAACTAGGTCAGTGACTACCACGCCTTTGATTTCATACATTTTTTTTTTAAGATGGGATTTTGATGTTTGCTTTTTAGAGCAGATAATGAAAATGGCTTAGATTCCATTATCCACATGAAACAAGATCATGACACACTTATGAAACATGTAGGGAACTATAAATTGAATGCTGGCTTGGATTAGAGAATTCGTTAAACATCCATTCCCGGCATGTTCCTAGGTCAGCGTTGCCTGGAGAAACATGTTCAGAATATCCCAGCATCCAAATGAATTCCTTGAAAGCCATATGCTATCAAAAACCATCTAAGTTGAAAGAGGCAACCTGAATACTACCACAATCACTAAAGAAATTGGATTCACAGCTTATGAATCTTCTAGAGAAAAAAAAAACAACAACAACTAGGCACAGAGTATTTTGCAAAAGAATTACTCCCAGTCTTTAGAGAAGCAACTGTTAACCTACGCAATTGCTTGGAAACACAGAAATCCTCAGCCCACTGGGACACCTACTTGTACCACTTGTACTGCCCAGCTCACTCCCCTCCCTGTACCACACCCCAGATAGTGCCCAGCTTCCCGGCCCCACTCCTGATACACAGGCTCTGCTCGGTGCTCTACTTGCTTTCTCTTGCTCCCTTGCTGCTTCCCTCCCTCTCCCTCCAAAACCGCACCTACAAACCTGTAACATTCTCAGCAAAATATTAGCAAATAAGAGCTAACAAAAGAAAAAAAAAAAACCAAATACACAGCAACCAAGTGAGACATACTGGAAATTTAAAATTCAATCATGATAATTTAGTGCATTATCAAGCCTAAGGAAGAAACAATAATATTTATTATCAATCGATGTAGAAAAAAACATGACAACATCCAACACTTAGTCATGATAAAAACTCAATACATGTATGTACAAGAACTTCTTCCACTTGTAAAGGGTTTCTACAAAAAGCCAACCTTCTGTGTATATGTTTGCATATGTGTGTGTGCTATAAGATAATCAGTCATATTGCATAAAGTTGATAAAAGTGACAAAATGTTCATATTTTATAAATCTGAAGTTTTTTTGTAACAGATAGATGGTATGGATCAAACATTTGCATATAATAACAATGTTCTCTCCTTTCTTTCTTGTTTTTTTCTTTCTTCCCAAGATGCTATAATAGTATCTTCTAACAATCATATTTTTGATTAAAAAATGATATCAAGTTTCAAAGTGTAGTTTGTTCTGCTTTTAGTCACAAAATAAAAGTTTCTCATCTAAATGACATTGCTCTAAATGTAGTTCCCACAAAGAAAAGTAATATTATGAAAAATTGCTCCAGAATTTTTCTCACTTATGTCACATTCAAAGCTATTTTGTAACTGAGTATAGTGAAAAGATAATATAGTCATGTTACTTGTTTATGAAATAAAACATGTATTTTGGGCATTAGATGGGGTGTCAATGCAAAAGCTACACTTATTTCAATCAAATAATTCTATATTTGATTATGTGGAAAGTTTGGGAGACGGAAACTCAATTAATCTCATCAGACTCTGTTAATACACTTTACGGCAATTCCTACATTGCCATTAGAACACAAAATTTTCCAAACCAATGAAGAGGAAAGGAATGCTTTTATTTTCATATCTCTTATTTTAAAAGACCTCAGTACATTTATATTTTCTTTTAGAACATAAACTTAATAAGAGACAAAATTCTAAGAACTATAAAGGAGTGTTATTGATTCAGTATTGTCCCTTCTGAAGATTTCAATGCTAAAGTCCGAATCCTCAGTATCTTAAAGTATGATTGTCTAGATGAGGTATGTCTTGCTTTGTTTTAGATGCAGTTTCAATATGTAGCCCAGGCTACTCTGAATCCACCTGCTGCTACTATATGTATATGCCACTCATGTGTGCCATCTCTCATACCTCAGAGATAGGGCCTTAAAAATTAGCTCCCTATAGCTGTGAGGAGACACCATGATCACGGTAAGTCTTATAAAGGAAAACATTTAATTGGAAGGCTTACATTTTCAGAGATTCAGTTCATTGTCATCCCTGTGGGACATGGCAGCCTACAGGCTGACATGGTGCTGGGGAGGTAGCTAAGAGTTCTACATCTTGATATTCAGGCAACAGGAAGTGAACTGTATCACTACGTGTGACTTAAACATATATGAAACCTCAAAGCCCACCCCCACAGTGACACACTTTCTCCAACAAGGCCACACCTGCTACAGGCTGCAACATTGTACAGTAATTGCTCAGTCATCTTTTCACAAGTGAGTTATCAGAACCAAGGGATCTGATAAAGGTTAAATTAAAAGGCAAGGCTGTTTGGCATTACTGCTTTGTGAATAAAGTTGCTGTCCTGTGCTGTAGATTTTTCACTGTGGCCGACTTCCCTTCTGTTGCATATTTGGGGATTAATTTCCTCAGTTCAGAATTGTTTTCCCCTAGCTACGTGTGAAAACAGTTTCTCACTGCCTGGCCTCCATTCCCCTCCCCTAGGTAAGCACTGAGATTTGTCTTCCTGCAATTATCTTTATCAGCAGGCGTTTGGTTAGTATTTAGAGTCAAGGAAAGAGCATTCCATTTAAGATATTCACAGATCTCCAAAGGCACAGAATTACCTGCCCAAAGCTGCTGATCTGGTTTTACCCCACTTAAAAGATTCTTAACTCTTTCTGCTCACTTTCACTGATGATTTTAATTCAGGAAATTTATGGCTTCTGCTTTACTCTCAAGGACAGCAGGAGAGATAATTAACTGTTACCACAGAAAAACTTCCTTCCCCCTGGCGCTACAGACCTACACAGGCCCACCAACCAGAACAGTGAAAACAGCCTACCCCAGAAGGCTGATCAGATAGCACACACACCAGGTGCTGAGAATTTAGAGGCCTGGCTCTCCCCTTTGACTTTACAGCTTAGGTGTGTAACTCCAAACCTGTAGGCCTATAGAAATTGTAGTGTCTAGCCAGGTGGAGGTGGTGCACACCTTTAATCCCAGTACTCAGGGGCAGAGGCAGGAGGATCTCTGTGAGTTCAAGGCTAGCCTGGTCTACAAGAGCTAGTTTCAGGACAGGCTCCAAAGCTACAGAGAAACCCTGACTCAAAAAAAAAAAAAAATTAAAAAAAAAAAGAAAGAAAGAAGGAAGGAAAAAAGAAAAAAAAAAGAAACTGCAGCACCTGGTGTGTGTGCTATCTAATCAAGAGCCAAGGCTTCAGCCGGGCGTTGGTGGTGCACGCCTTTAATTCCAGCACTCGGGAGGCAGAGGCAGGCAGATCTTTGTGAGTTCAAGACCAGCCTGGTATACAGAGCTAGTTCCAGGACAGGCTCCAAAACTACAGAGAAACCCTGTCTCGAAAAACAAAAACAAACAAACCAAAAAACAAACAAACAAACAAACAAAAAAGAGCCAAGGCTTCTCCCTGATTGTTTCCGTGGGTTGCCTGGTTACCTGATTCTATGCATGCTAGGAGGTAAGAAAGCAGTACACTAGAAATCAACTTTTTAGCCCTTTACTAACCACCTAAAAATGTAGCATTGTATACTAACCTTCCCCTCTAGAATTCCTTTCTTAACTAACTTTCTCCATTAAAGAGTTCTCCCGACTTGAACTAGCCACTCCCACCATTTCAACCACAAGTGTGTGTGTGTGTGTGTGTGTGTGTGTGTGTGTGTGTGTGTGTGTGTGTGTGTAAACCCTTATCTGATTTTCTTTGGGGCAAAATAATTCCTGCCTTGGAACCTGCTAGGGCTGGGGAATTGCTGGGTTTAAGGATATACATTACTGGGAACATTTGTAACAAAAAAAAAAAAGAGAGAGAGAGAAAGACTAAATAAATGTGGACAGATGATTCCCGTTGTGAGTAGACTTCTTTACCCTCAGAATTTTAACCCCCCTACAACTCACTTATTGTGGAGACCTTTTCTTGAATCCTGAGAGGGATACCCTAGAAACTGGACTTTTAGAGACCTTGTTATACACCCACTCCAACAAAGTCACACCTCCTAATAGTGACACTCCCTGTGAACTTACAAGGGTCAATTACATTCAACCTACCACAATAAGGTTATATGGGTGCACCCTAATTAAATATGACTGAGATTCTTATAATAAGGAAATTTGAAAACAGACATGTGGGTACACAGAAGAAAGACAAGGTGTAGTCACAAAAAAGAAAATCGCCTGTGTTTTGTTTATGGCAACTATCACAATAGAATACAAGGAGCTTTTAACTTTATCTTCAGTGAGGATTAAAAAAATGCTTAATGTAGGCCGGGTGGTGGTGGCACACGCCTTTAATCCCAGCACTTGGGAGGCAGAAGCAGGCGGATCTCTGAGTTCGAGGCCAGCCTGGTCTACAAGAGCTAGTTCGAGGACAGGCTCTAGAAACTACAGGGAAACCCTGTCTCGAAAAACCAAAAAAAAAAAAAAAAAAAAAAATGCTTAACGTATGCTAGACACTATGGAGAAGACAGACATTTAGATATTTGTTTCATTTCTTAGAGTACTCAAAATTAGGCCAGATGTGATGAGACACTTGTAATCCCAGAACATGGGAGATGGAGGCAGGAGAATCAGGAATTCACGGCCATCCTTAGCAAAACAGTGATTTAAGGCCTGCCAGACTGCAGAGACATTGTCAACAAACAAATAAAAAAATCAAGGAAAGTTCATGTCTGGTATAGTGGTGAGCTCCTTTAATCATAGCTCTTGGGCAGTTTCTGTGAGTTAAGGCCAGCCTGATCTACAGAATTATTAAGCTTGAAGGCCATGTTTAAAATAAACAAAATGAATATGAAGCTATATTTCATGAATTTTTTATTAAATGAAAAAGAAAATTGAGTTTTCATTTCATATGTCTAAAACAGATTCACAATGTCTGCTTGAACTACATTAAAGAGTTGAATGGTGAACAGAGTCCTAACACCCAAGCACCCAACATCCTGTCTGCTGCGCACAGACCGTCACTGTAGAGTCCTGACACCAAGCACCTACCATCCTGTCTGCTGCACATAGACTGTCACTGTAGAGTCCTGACACCAAGCACCCAACATCTTGTCTGCTGCGCACAGACCGTCACTGTAGAGTCCTGACACCAAGCACCCAACATCCTGTCTGCTGCGCACAGACCGTCACTGTAGAGTCCTGACACCAAGCGCCTACCATCCTGTCTGCTGCGCACAGACCGTCACTGTAGAATACTGACACCAAGCGCCTACCATCCTGTCTGCTGCACATAGACCGTCACTGTAGAGTCCTGACACCAAGCACCTACCATCCTGTCTGCTGCACATAGACCGTCACAGACCGTCACTGTAGAGTCCTGACACCAAGCACCCAACATCCTGTCTGCTGCGCACAGACCGTCACTGTAGAGTCCTGACACCAAGCACCCAACATCCTGTCTGCTGCGCAGACTGTCACTGTAGAGTCCTGACACCAAGCACCCAACATCCTGTCTGCTGCGCAGACTGTCACTGTAGAGTCCTGACACCAAGCGCCTACCATCCTGTCTGCTGTGCACAGACTGTCACTGTAGAGTCCTGACACCAAGCGCCTACCATCCTGTCTGCTGTGCGCAGACTGTCACTGTAGAGTCCTGACACCAAGCACCCAACATCCTGTCTGCTGCGCACAGACCGTCAATGTTTTACAAAACAAGGTCTCTCTTATACTTGTAAATGTTTTGGTGAGAAATATCAGAAAATTTCTTTCCATTAAAAAGTTCTAAAAGTTACACAATTTCTTTCCCCTTTAAAAATATCTGGGCAGTTATTTAAAAAGACGAAATGGTAATAAGTCAGAGTTTGGCCTGATCTCTGTAGGTCTGGTACCAATTGTATAATGTGTTCCAAACCACTCATCCGCATTACTCATCTCTGTTACTGAATAATTGAAAGTTAGCCTCACATTTGAGCACTTACTACGCTATCTGCTCATACATTCTTAATATGGTATCACTATTAAGTTGATAATGTACCACCCTTAAGTTAGAAATAAATAATTAACCTGAGGTGCTGAACACTGCGAATACGAGCTTCCACACTCTCTTTGCCTCCTTGAACACTGAGTCCATATCTCTGGTCACTTTGGCCAGTGGCTGGGATTAGTACATCCTCTGATGAACACTCACTACACATTTTGATAAAGTTTCTTCTGCAAATGAATTCATCTAATCAAAAAGGAGCAAGGGCAGATTTATAGATATATTTGTAGCACATACTAAGAAATAACTCCAATATATAGTTATTATTGAAGACTCCAAGAAGCCTTCTCAGGTTGTTTATACACTAGATGGCTCACAATCATATAGACTAAATTTTTTCATTTATCCAGTCGCTTCAGGAGATTTACTGAATACATACTATAAGATAGCACTTATTGGGGCTGGAGAAATGGCTCGTGGTTAAGAGCACTTGCTGCTTTTGCAGAAGATTGGAGCTCAATTCCTGGCATTCACACCATAGCTCACGACCATTCACAAACCTAGTTCCAATGGATCTGATGCCTTCTTTCTGACTTCCACAGGTACCAGGCATATACATGGTGCACATACATACACACAGACAAAACACCCCTATACAAAAAAATTAATGAACTAATTAAACATTTTTTCTGTTCAAAAGTCAGAATTATATGCATTTTCATGGTATTATTAGTTTTTTCATAAACTCTTAATACAGTTACTGACTATCAATATGCAGAAAGAATTGTTTTACACATTGAAACACTGATGATTCAGCATTAACTTTGTTATTTATACAATTACAGGAAATCGCCAGGAATAAGAATCATCCCATATATATCACACATATCAGATCCCATAGAAGTCTACCAAGCCCTCTAGCACAAGGTAATGATGAAACTCATCAGATATTAGTAGTAAATGTGCTGGAAACCTCAGAATTTCATAAGAAACATCATGTGAATAGCAAGGGTTTGAAAAAGGAATTTTCTATCACTTGGCAACAAACAAAGGAAAGGAGGGATGGCTCAGCCGTTAACGGCTAGGCTCACAACCAAAAATATAATTAAACATTTTTTAAAGAAAGACGGTACTTATCAACGAACATGGAGAAGTTTGGGTGAAGGACTGAGGTAGAGTTCTTGTTGAAATGATGAGCTGAGAGTGTGCGTTCAGAAGAAGGAGGGAAGAAGAAATGGGAGCTCTTAGAATACAATCTCGTAGACTGTGCTACCTTCAGTACAGCTTAGCAGAAAACTGGTTTCCTTAGGAGAAAGGACGAAGCCAGTTACTGAATGGCAGCTGTAACTCTCAAGGGTGTGTGCTTGAATTTTCTGTTGTATTGAAAGCAAGAGAGCAATGTTTCTGAAATAAGAACATCTTTTAAAGAAAAATGAAGGGGATTACATGTGCCCCGGTCCATATATGGAGGTCAGAGATCAGCTACAGGAGTCAGCTCTCTCTTCCGCTATGTTGTGGAGCGCGACTTTGCTACAACAAAGTTCCCAAACAGCTATGGGATGCCCAGAATGAGGCAGGGCACCAACAATGTCAGCAGTTTCCCTGGATACCTGTGTGAGACAGCCATGACTGACCGGGCTTTCGAAAGTATGAAGCAGCTTACAGATAACATAAGAAATCACCATTCACTTTCCACACAGGGTTTGGAAACACAGTAATAACAGGACCTAATTTGTCATAGTCTGAGTTAAATCACAGGACTGACATCCAACAAATACAACTTTATTATGCCTTAATTCCTATTGACTTCCAGACACTTAGCTTTTGGTTTGTGTAGAAGTATAGAAACCTTCTCTCTAGTCTCCATGTCCTTCCCCACCGTAAAAGAGAAGTATGAATCTGATACCATGTTTTGGGTCAAAGTATTATATTAGAAAATAACCAACTGCTCAGAAACAGGTAATTGGATAGATTCATCTTGCAGTGAATTTCAGAAGAAATCAATACTAAAATTTAGATGAGGATGAAAAAAGAAAGGAAAAAAAAGACTTTAAAGTAGAAATAACAAATGAGAAATGAGAGATCAATTTCTTCCTATTATAAATGATGAGGCAGGAAAGCCCCAGGTTGGAAATAAGCCCAGAAACAATAGCGCCGCCGAGGCTAGAGAGTGAGGAGAGCTGCCCCTTCACCATTCTTTAAAGCAGCAGCACTAAATATTCATGTCTTGTAGGGAAGAATCTTGAAAGATACAGAATTGTGTTTCTACTTTCAAGTCATTAGAGCTGACATCCCATACCAGAAATGCCCCCCTTCTCTTCAGGGGCTTTCCATGTGTCTTTACTCTGTCATAAGAATTCTGTAATCATATCAGGCACAGAATATGAGAGTCATAAATTCTGCTTAAGAAACTCTTACCCTGGAGCTCTTAAACAAATTCAGGGGATCTTTGAACTTGATTGGACGGAAATACTGCATCATTGTTTTCAGTAACATTTAACTGAATTTTAAATACTCCTTTAGGTATGAATATCAGCAAGTATCTTGGTCTCTCACTTTGCTACCTAGAAGAGCACAAATACTTTCCTATTACTGTGAAACTGCGGTAGCTATCTCAAAGTGTTATTTAATCTTGTCACTAAGTCAAAGTCACTCTGTATTTAATCTTACCTTCCTGAGAGTTTCAAAGGACTAAATGTTTGTGCCTCCTACCACTAACTCCTTATGCTGAAATCCTACTCTATTAGATTTATTAGATTATTATTATTAGATTATTATTTATTATTATTATTATTATTAGATTATTAGGCTATTAGAGCTGGGGAAAGCTCACATAAATGTGATTCCCGCCTTGCAAAAAGATACAAAAGGGGCAGTGAGGCTCATCTGGTAAAGTGCTTATATATGGTGGTTTGAATAAGATGCTCATATATTTGAACACTTAGACACCAGGGAGTGGGACAATCTGAAAGGACTAAAAGGATTAGAAGAGTGGTCTTGTTGGAGGACGTGAGTCAGTGGTGGTGGGCTTTCAGGTTTCAAAAACTCCGCCGGCTCCCCTCCTCTCTTCTCTCTCAGCTACTGCTCCAGTGCCGCGCTTACTGCCACGCTCCATGTTGTGATACACGGACTAAGCCTCTGAAACTGTAAACAAACCTCTAAGGAAATGTTTTCTGTCCTAAGCGCTGCCTTGATCGTAGTGTCTCTTCACAGCAATAGCAGTGAGGAAGACACCGTGAAATAATTGTTCTGCACTCTTCAGTGTCAGCTTTACGGAATAAAGAGTTGGAATATAAGAAAGCAAACAGATCTGAAAAATGAATATAGATGATTTTGAATTTCTTTTACTGTATTTGCCATTATCAGAACCATTAGTGAAATCCGAAGAAAGGTTGTCCATTATGTGGCAGTACCATATCAGCGTCAATCACAATATTTATAATTTATAATTGTAATTTTTAATTATGATGTAGTTATATAAGAAGCTATCCTTGGTTTTAGCAAATATACACTGGGCTAGGTAGCAGGGGGGAAAGATACGTAACTACAACTGACACAAATGCTTTAGAAAACTCTGTGCATGTATGTGTACACAGGTAGATGCAGAAAAATGAATGAATGGAAGATAAAAAAGGAGACTACAAACATAACAAAAGTTAGCATTGGGAATTTGGGTAGAAGTTATTCTGAATTCTTTGTTCTGGTCTTAGTGTTTCATAAAAATAAAGTTGTGTTAAAAGGGAAATACGGTGCTTAGTCTTAAATGTCCTTGCTGTCATACTGAACTCTGAAGTGCTTACGCTCACTTTTATACACCACAGTTAGTTTCTGACTACTGGTAAATCTTCTCTGTAGATTTTCTACCCTGTGTGCCACTTCACCATCTCAGACTCTGTGCTTCTCTTCTCCGTAATTTGTTATTCCCTAGGGTAGATGATGCTCATTTTTGAACATATGGCCATTTTCACTTCCTGCCAATCACTTACAAAAATACAACAAATGAGACCCGTCTTTGCAATATGCTAAAATAAGATATGGAAATGGAAAAAAGTATGAGTCATGCATTTTGGGAGTCAGCAGCTTCAGTTGGTCACTGGCTGAATCCTGACCTTGGACGTGGTGGGGAGGACATTACTTACTGTGTGTCCTCTTCAGAATCTGTCCTGCCGAGCTGTGTTCCATTGCTGAAAGGACCAATTTGTGAATGTGAGTCCCTTGGAATCCTGTGATTTCAGAGTGAAGGAAGCTCCCTCAAACAGACATCCTTATAAATAGTCCCCTTCTGCAATTCCCCTCCTGCTGTTTCACTTGCAGTTTGGGGACTGTGCATGCTTCTCACGAAGCTCAAACAAGATGAGAATTGCTTTGTTGTGTACTTCCTCTCTGGACAGCATCAATAAATAGTAAAGAAAGTTGGATATTATGAAATGGGTCCGCTGACTCTTTAATATTGTCCCTTTATGTTTCTATGCTGGAAATACCTATAACCCCTTTGCAAGTAAGTGTTCACCTTCTCTACCAAACACACTATCTTTGTCTTCCTGGCATCTGGTGTTTTCTGGCACCATCAAGCAAGTTTCCTTCAGGTAACTGCCTCCCTCCTCCTATTCCAGAGGACTTAGCTGGAGCTGACCTCAGAGGAAGGGGCCCGTGGAGCAAATATGACCAGTCTGAGCAGAGCTCACCAAGTCTGCAGTGATCGGCTCAGGAATGGGCATATAATACCCATGACCACAGTGCCTTGCCCAGCTCACCTGAAAATTCCTGAGAAACAGGTGATTTCTTCCCACTGGGCTTGCTAACCCAGGAGAAAGCAAGTTTGGCTTCCCTATAGCATTCTTTCTAGTTAAATAAGAGAACATTTTAAAGTATATTTCCAGCCTGCATAAATGGCAGAACAGAGAGAAAAGGAAAGCAGTTTCTAAATAACCACTTAATCGCCAAAGCCATACCTGATACTTGTAAATGTGTTCTAAGTCAAAATGAAAGGTTTTAGTTTTAAAATAGTAAAACTATGCACAAAAACAGTTATCAAGTAAGAATTACATTTACAATATTCAGTACATTTGTATTTAGCAAACTCAGAGAAAAGACTCCATTCTCTATCTTATCTTAGTTATTCTAAAGTTGTATACCTAATTTACTTTCTATCATAACTAAGGAAAACTGTAACTCTAATAATTTAGTCTTTAACTCTATCAAAGACCTCCCAGAAGCACGTACCTAACAACAGAGACATGCCTGGACAGTCACCCTAAGTTCCTCTGCAATGTTGGGGCATCCACCTTCAGCCTACAGGCCTAGAATTTATGGCAGACTTTCCAGTAAAGCAGGAAGCTTGAAGGACTGTCCTACCATGTATTGTAAAAGTTCAGCAGTCAAAGGCAAGAGCAGTTTCTTTGCCCAGTGACTAACCTTGCCACAATGACAGCAAACTCCACTGGAGTTTCTTCAATGCCCATTGTCCTTTTATTAAGTGAACTGGTGCTGCCAGGAGCAGGTTTGTCCCATTGTCATGAAAAATTTAGGTTATTAAATATCTTAAATGCCATATTCTGTAGGTCTCTGAAGTGCTTGAAAATCATCTTTCTAAAATATACCTGTTTAGCCTTGAAAACATACCTAATGTGGTTACAAGTCTGATTATTACAAATTAACTACTAACCTCATTTCTTATTTATACATTGCATTTTAAATTAAATGCATAAGCACAATACCCCAAACAAGAGTACAAACATATATACAGTGTAACAAAATAACTTTAAACTTGTATCAATATACCAAAATCTATATCAGTGCTAAATATCTGAGGTTAATAACCGTCTTTTTATCCTATATTCCACAAAATGATAACAAACATCCATAACTCATCAAATAATCAAAGACCACCCACACCACAAATGTGGGCATCCTGTTCTCTAGTCTGCGTCCTGTTGTCTAGGGGTGAAGACATCGTTAGGGGTCCCTGAGAAAAACTGAAACAATGACCAACTCCTAAGAAGACCAGTGCTAACCCTTGTTGATAGATCTCACCTGTCAAGATTCAAGAGGTCTCCCTTTATCAAACCTGATCCATAGTAACCTGGAGTAAATCCACAGTCTCTTGCTTTCTGTGGAAACAAAAGCAGAACCTCTACTCCAAAGTAAGACATCTTCTAAGTTTCATTTTACAAATACATTTTTTTTGACTTCCATTTTAAAGTTAAGGCATTCTTAAAATATCCAGGCTGGTTTATTTCATCAGTCCCCCTTCCAATCCCGTGTTTCTTAGCAGATGTTGTTTGCTTATCAGCAATAAAAAAAATTCAAAATCAACACAGTACTTGTAGGATCCAGACTCCCTGTGCTCAACACAGCACTTATAGGATCCAGACTCCCTGTGTGTTTCCCATCTTAGGTGGCGTTTTTCTTTTATATTACTTTTACTCACTCTTTAAAGACTTTACTATTATTTTTTAAACTATTTCCTTCTATGACTGTCTATGCTCACAGTCTTTCTTTCTTAAGCCGACACACCTTATAAAACACACTAGAACCTGTTTAGAGGCTTTTCCCTTTGGACCTCTTTTACTGTGTATCTTTAGTCTTTTTTGACTATGTGGGCAAACTTTATTTTTTACTAAAAAGGTTTTATTTTCGTTTTACATACCAACCAGAGTTCATCCTCCCTCCTTTCTTCCTGCTCTCCCTCTTACCCCTCCCCCATTCACTCCTCAGAAAAGGCAAGGCCTCCCGTGGGGAGTCAACAAAGTCTGGCATATCAAGTTGAGGCAGGACCAAACCCTTCCCCCCTATATTAAGGCTGAGGAATGTATCCCTCCATAGAGAATGGGCTCAAAAAAGCATGCACTAGGAAGAAATCATGGTCCCACTGCCAATGGCCCCACAGACTGCCCAAGCCTCAATATAATTTATCATATAAACAAACTGAAAAAAAAAAACCACATGATCATCTCATTAGATGATGAAAAGGCCCGTGACAAAATACAACACCTCTTCATGGGCACCAAATGGTATGTATGTATGTATGTATGTATTTATTTATTTATTTTTACTCTTTACTCTTTTGCTCTTTATTCTTTGCTTGGTGTGGGGGGGGGCGGACATGGTGCCACTCAGCTCCCAAGTGAATACATATGGAGGCTTATTCTTTCTTATGAATGCCCGACCTTAGCTTGGCTTGTTTCTACCCAACTTTTCTTAACTTAAATTATCCTGTCTTCTCTTTGCCTCTGGGCTTTTACCTTTCTCTGCTTCTGTATACCTTTTCTTTACTTCTTACTCCTTGGCTTGTTCTATAGCATAATGATAAAAACAGCGCCTTGGAGATGAAAGGGTTTATTTCAGCTTGCAGCTCTCGGGTCATTTGCCATGGCTGAGGGAATTTAGTACAGGAATTCAAACCAGGAACCTGGAGACAGGGTCTAATTTAGAGGCCATGGAGAATGCTGCTCATTGGCTTGCTCCCCATGGCTTGTTCAGCCTGCTTTCTTATAGAACTCAGGACTAATAGCCTGGGCTGGTCCCACCCACAGTGCTTCCGTTAAAAAAGCTATTGCCTTTGTGTTTGGTTGCCCATCATAACCAGATGGTAAGGACTTACTACTAAAGTCTGTTGACTAAATATTTGCGTTTATATCTGTATTTTTGTGTTGCTGTCACCTTTGGTCAGAGTGACACCTTATTCTAGTGAGTAGTGCTTAGTGCAGAGTGTCCTAATTTGTCAAAATGCCAAGCATAAGTAAATGCTTACGTGACTTCTGGGGTGGACATGGCCGTGGCACACAACGGCTCACAGCATCAGCCCAAGTGCCAACATGATGAGGAGGTCCCCCGAGGCCCCATCCTTCATAGAGGAGCTATTGTTAGTTGGAGGCTGCAGGAAAAGGGAGTCTCTGCCACACGTTCCAGTGGATGGCTCCACCTCCCATGGGCAGCCCTAACTGAACTCAGCATTGTTAGTAGCAACAAAAAAGGAGGACAGAGTTGAGGGAAGGAGTGGTTTGGAGACACTGGGGAGAGTTGGGTGGAGGTAGTGGTGGATATATATGATTGAAATACTTTGTATAGGAGACAATTGAAGAATAAGTAATATTTTAAAAAGTGGAGAAAGTGAGCTTTCTAGCATTCAGACATTAATTCATCTCCTCCCTCAACTGTGGATGGAAAGTCATCAGTTCTCCCAAGGTCCTGCTGCTGTGACTTCATTACCACGAGAACTTTCTCTCTTCAGATGCTTTTGGAATCATCAGGGAATGAGAATGTCTGGATTTACTCTGTGTGGGTGTACTACAAAGAGGAAAAGGACAAGAAGAGGTTTGCTGGAAAGGTAGCGTTAATGTCAAACAAACAGAATCACCTAAGCTCTCTTCATTTTGCCTCATGTCAGTGTTTTTCGGATGTGAAAAGTAACCAGTAATGTGGGCTGCTGTGACCTTCACTGCTTTGCTCACTGTCTCCACACTCGGAAGGACATGCAAAGACCCTGTGTCTCATGTCCATGGCCACCCTGAAGTCTATAACTCATTTCTCTGTAACCTTACGTCTGTCTCATCTGTTACTATTATTTTCCTTCAAGAGTTACCTACTGCATTCATTGCTTTTCTCTAGCTGTGATAAAACCCCTAAGACAGCTCAGAGACAAGTAATGAATGCAGTAGGTAATTCTTGAAGGAAAATAACAGGGTCTTTGCATGATAGGCAAGAACTTTATCAATACTATCGGCCCTTAAATGCTTATTGCTCAGTGAGAGACACCAATATGAATGGACTAATATTAAAATAAAGCTTTCCTGAATGTTTTACATTCTATTTGAATTCTGATTGAATGATTTTATACTCCCCCAAAAGTAGTATCATGTAAGTGTATTCTATAGTTAGCGCTATAAGGCATCTTGAAAAAGGCAAAGTTATGGAGTCAGAAGAAAATATTTAAATTGAACAATGCTCACCTGAATCGTCAATAGGTCGAGGAAGAAATAAAGGGAGAAATTAAAGACATCCTAAAATTCAATAAAAATGACCACACAACATATCCAAATTTATGGTACACAATGAAAGCAGTGTTAAGAGGAAAGTTCATAGCACTAAATGCCTACATAAATAAGCTAGAAAAATCCCACACTAGTGAATTAAGAGAACATTTGAAGACTTTAGAACAAAAAGAAGCAAACTCACCCAAGAGAACTAGACAGCAAGAAATAACCAAATTGAGAGCTGAAATCAACAAAGTAGAAACAAAGAAAACAATACAAAGAATCAATGAGACAAAGAACTGGTTCTTCAAGAAAATCAACAAAAATAGACAAACCTTTATTCAAACTAACCAAAAGGCAGAGAGAGAATATCCAAATTACAACATCAGAAATGAAAAGGGGGACATAACAACAGACACAGGAAATCCAGAGAATAATCAGGCCGTATTTCAAAAAACCTGTACTCCACAAAATTGGAAAACTTAAAGAAAATGGACAAATTTTTGGATAAATATCACTTACTGAAATTAAGTCAAATTAAACAGACCTATAACTGCTAAAAAAAAAGTAGAAACAGTCATCAAAGTTTTCCCTTCCAAAGAAAGCCCAGGACCAGGTGGTTTCAGCTCAGAACTCTACAAGATTTTCAAAGAAGAACTAGTACCAATACTCCTCAAAATTTTCCACACAATCAAAACAGAAGGAACACCGTCAAACTCTTTTTATGAGGCTACAATTACCCTGATACCCAAACCACATAAAGACATTACTAAGAAAGAGAATGACAGAACAATCTCACTCATGAAGACTGACGCAAAAGTACTAAATAAAACACTGGCAAATCAAATTCAAGAACACATCAGAACCGTCATCCACCATGATCAAGTGGGCTTTGTCCCACCAGAGATGCAGGGATGGTCCAACATACGAAAACCTGCCAATGTAATCCAACATAAAAACAAACTGAAAAATAACAACCACACGAGCATCTCATAGATGCTGAAAAGGCTTTTGACAGAATACAACATCCCTTCATGATAAAGGTCCTGAAGAGAGCAGGGACACAAGGAACATACCCAAACACAATAAAGGCAATATACAGCAAGCCAACAACCATCATCAAACTAGATGGAGAGAAACTCATACCGATCCTACAGAAATCAGGAACAAGACAAGGTTGTCCACTCTCTCCATATCTATTCAATATAGTTCTTGAGGTACTAGTTGGAGCAATAAGACAACAAAAGGAGATCAAGGGGGTACAAATCAGAAAAGAAGAAGTCAAACTCTCACTATTTGCTGATGATATAGTTTACATAAGCGACCCAAAAAATTCTACCAAGTGGCTTCTACAACTCAGGACTGTAGCAGGATACAAGATTAACTAAAAAAAAAAAAAAAAAAATCAATAGCCCTCCTTTACACAGATGATAAATGGACTGAGAAAGAAATCAGTGAAACATCACCCTTCACAATAGCCACAAATAGCATAAACTATCTGGGAGTACCTCTAACCAAACAAGTGGAAGACTTATATAACAAGAACTTTAAAGCTTTGAAGAAATAAATTGAAGAACACACCAGAAAGTGGAAAGATCTTCCATGCTCTTAGATAGGTAGAATTAACATAGCAAAAATGGCAATCTACCAAAAGCAATCTACAGATTCAATACAATGCCCATCAAAATCTGAGTAAAATTCTTCACAGAAAGACAATTATCATATGTACTTACTCATAAGTGGTTTTTAAACCTAAAGCAAAGAAAACCAGCATACAAATCACAGTCCCAAAGAACCTGGACAACAAAGAGGACCCTAAGAGAGACGTACATGGATCTAATCTACATGGGAAGTAGAGAAAGACAAGCTCTCCTGAGTAAATTAGGAGCCTGGGGACCATGGGAGAGGGATGAAGGGGAGGGGAGAGAAAGGAGAGGAGTTCCACGGACCGGCTCAGAGGAGCCACTCAGACCGTGGGAGAAGCAGGGTCTTGGTACACAGGAAGGCACACGTTCAGCGAATGACAGACAGACACAACACACAAGAGAGTGGTTGGAATCTGCTGTGATTTTACTGAATTCATGTTTTCATTATATAGTATTCAAACAAAGAACAAATTATGTATCATTGGTTGGCACAGTATGAAAGCTTCTTTTAGTCACATCAGCGATATTTAAGAAAAGCATATTATCAGGGACAGGTGTTAGACATAAAACATCCTTAGAAGAGGAACTCTTGTCCTTGGGAACGTAAACCTCAGACAAGTGGGTTCATCTTATCTAAGAATAGAAAGTTTCTGTCTCATTATCGCTATCATGGCGCTTCCTCTTTCTAACCCTTTCTTATTTCATCTAGTGACCAAATATGCCTAATCAGTTCTCTGTACCTGCTGCAATATACATTTTTATACCTTCTTATGCAGCAGACACCATTGGGATCTAGCAAGCCTATGCATAAAGTTCAAAGTATAATATAACACTCTTTGTCCATCAACATTAACCCATCTATTCCCTTGCTCATTGTACACCCCCATGTATGACAAAGGTTCTGCTGTAGTCTTATACATTTTCATATTGTGGTTCCCTATCCCAGAGCTGTTCCTGAAGAGTAATCCTTGTCTTGTATATATAAAGACTATCATTATTATAAAAGAGATTGTGCAAAGCCCAGCTAATCGAGAAACTATCTATGCCTCAAAGGCGGCCAATACCGGTCCGTCTGCCATTGACCTCCAGGAAGCCTACTCCCAGAGGACACGTAGCTCTCATCTGGCATAATGACGTATATCATGTCACAGAGATGACACTGGAGTTGGTGTGGCAGGGGAGCAGAGAAAAATGTATAGCTCAATAAAATCAACAAAAAAAGAAAAGAAAAAAAGAGTGAGAAACCTTGAGTGCTCCATATCTCTCACAGAGACTTCATTGGCTGGAGTCCTTATGGCTCCCATCAAGGGAAATACTCTCAAAGTTAAGATGGAAGCAGTATAGTTTGAATGGTACTGTAGAGATTAGTTCTTCCACTAATGAACCTATTGAGTGCATGGCGCTGGAATGTCAAGACTTCTCCTGTAGGAAGTTAAGGCCTACTAGGCCAAGAGGAGCCAACCTAGATCTGCCTGGTGCTGTCAGAACTCTTGATTGTACCTAGCCAATAAGGAGTGACCATGTGATGCTGCCTAAGAGCCTAGCAACAGATGCTGTCAGAGATTCCGATTATGCATACCAATGAGAGGCAACCACGTGATGTCAACAGATGGGAACCCCTTGGTCTTGGAAGGGTATTTTTTTATGTTAAATAAATGAGTCTGCTGTATGCCCTCTGCCTGAAAATAAATAAATAAATAAATTGACTTATTTATCATATATTGTCCAGTTTGTTTTTGACTTGTAGCTGGAAATTTCTTTTTGTGCACTCTAGAACAAGAAATTAAAGCATATATATGCTATTGGGAAAATAAATCGAAAGCATGTAACTTTAAAACCACTTCTAAATATAAATGAGCAACATTAATCTTTTTACATTGCAATAATTTTTATTTTAACCAGCAGTATGATATTTTTGTTTACTGCTGTATTTTTAGTGTGTCAATAATAATGACATTCTAAGTGCAGTGGCTTTTAAAGGAGATTTTCTTTACTAACTAACTGAACAAAAATGTGTGAGCTCCCTCTACTGGATCTGTAGTACCATAACCAAATATACATTTGTGTGTGTGTGTGTGTGTGTGTGTGTGTGTGTGTGTGTGTGTATGCGTGCACATGTGCACGTGTGTGTGACAACAAGCAGGCACATGGTTCACTTTGCTAATATAAAAGAACAATTTTCAACGGTTTTTCATAATATTATAAATGTTAATTATTACATATGATATTGAAAACATTAACATTTCAATGTTAAATGTTTACTTTTTATCTGAATCATGATTAAATGCTTTTTATACTCCCCCAAAAGTAGCATCACATAAGTGTATTTTTCATAGGAAGTTTCTCTCCATGTATGTACAAGAGGATTTTAGGGTTTTTTTTTCCCAATTTTTTTTTTAATTTCTTTTTTTTAAAAAAAAACAAACGAACTGTCTTTTCTCATTTTAAATGCCAAATCCATTTCCCACTCCCTCCCTCCCTGATCCCTCCATCTTCCCCTCTTCCCATCTCTTATCCACTCCTCAGAGAAGGTAAGGCACATTGCTTTGTGGTAGGACCAAGACCCTCCCCACTCTATCTCGCCTGAGCAAGGTATCCCTCCAGAGAGAATGGGTTCTAAAAAGCTAGAATAAGCAGTAGGCATAAATCCTGGTCTCACTGCCAGTGACCCTACAGTCTGCCCCAGACTTACAACTGTCACCCACATTCAGAGGGACTGGTTTGGTCTTATGTTGATTCCCACAGTGTCAGGCCAGAGTTGGAAGGCTCCCATTAGCTCTGCTAAGCTGTTTCAGTGGGTATCCCCATCACGATCTTGACTACTTGGTTCATATTCTCACTCCTCCCACTCTTCGACTGAACATTGCTAGTTCAGCCTAATGCCCCGCTGTGGTTCTCTGCATCTGCTTCCATCAGTGCTGGATGAAGATTCTATGATGACATTTAAGATAATCATCCATCTGACTACAGGGTAAGGCCGGTTCTGGTACCCTCTCCACTATTGCCTAGGGTCTTAGCTGGGGTCATCCTTGTGGATTCCTGGGAATTTCTCTAGTGCTACTTTTCTTGCTAGCCCCATAATCGCTCCCTCAATCAAGGTATCTTTTTCCTTGTTTTCTGTCCCTATCCTTCCCCCATCTCAACCATCCTGTTCCCTCTAGTTCTCCTTCCCCTTCTCCCCTCTTCCTCTCCTTTCTTCCCTTCTCCCCCTACCCCCACATTCTCAGTTTTCTCAGGAAATCTTGTCTAAAATGGCTGAAAGACACTTAAGAAAATGTTCAACATCCTTAGCCATCAGAGAAATGCAAATCAAAACAACTCTGAAATTCCATCTTACACCTGTAAGAACAGCCAAGATCAAAAACACTGATGACAACTCATGCTGGAACAGATGCAGAGTAAGGAGAACATTCCTCCATTGTTAGTGGGAATGCACATTTGTACAACCACTCTGGAAATCTGGTTTCTCAGAAAATTGGGAATCAACCTACTGCAAGACCCATCAATACAATTCATGGGCATATACCCAATGGATCCTCAACAAATCCTTAGACCCAAATTTTGAAGTCAAGATATCTTTATGTTGGTTTATCTTAGCAGCCCCCAGAATCAAATATCTCTCTGCAGTCAAAAAATTCAAAGAAAACATAATAGTATACATAATCAGCCTCTCTGTGTGTATTACATCTTTATGTGGCTTATTTTTCCTCTATTATTTTTTCTAAAAGTTTACTCTGTCTCTTTAAAGACTTTGTTTTAATTTTTAAAACTATTTACTTCCTTTTATAACTGTCTATATTCTTCTCTCCTCTCCTCTCCAGCCTCTCTCTCTCTCCCTCTCTCTCTCTCTCTCTCTCTCTCTCTCTCTCTCTCTCTTTCTCTCTCTCTCTCTCTCACCTACATATACTTATCCAACACTGTGACCATTAAGAGGTCTTTTTCACTTGAATCTGTTGTTTTTGTGTGTCTGTAATTATTTTCTGAACAGAAGCCCCTCCCCATTTTTTAATATTTATTTATTTATTATGTATACAATATTCTGTCTGTGTATGTGCCTGCTGGCCAGAAGAGGGCACCAGACCCCATTACAGATGGTTGTGAGCCACCATGTGGTTGCTGGGAATTGAACTCAGGACCTTTGGAAGAGCAGGCAGTGCTCTTAACCGCTGAGCCATCTCTCCAGCCCCCCTCCCATTTTTTTAATGCTAAGCAGGCATGGCTAGGGCCAACATGGCAGAGACATTTCACTGCCTCTGTGAGCCACATACATGTTCAGGCACACAGCAGGTCTATGTTGCCATTAAGCAAGTTGTGGCACTCTGTCACAGACCCCATTTAAGTGCCCTGTAGCTGAACCTTCCAGAATCAGAGCCTTTGTGCTGGCAAACCAGGAAGTCACAGGATTTTTTGTTTTGTTTTGTTTGGGGTTTCTTTTTCTTTCTTTTTTTTTTTTTTTTTTTGGTTTTTTGAGACAGGGTTTCCCTGTAGTTTCTAGAGCCTGTCCTGGAACTAGCTCTTGTAGACCAGGCTGGCCTCGAACTCAGAGATCCGCCTGCCTCTGCCTCCCGAGTGCTGGGATTAAAGGCATGCGCCACCACCACCCAGCCCAGCAAAGTTTTTTAAAGAAACCATGCAATTTTTACTGTACTTCCCTTGCAAACACCAACAGAGACTAGCTGAAAAAATTGCTGTTACCAAGAAGTTGTACTTGGTTCCCATTTTTTGTGGCACACCAATCTTTAGGTGGAGGCCACTTGTTCATTTCCTGGTCACCCAGACCAGAAATAATCACACAGAAACTATATTATTGCAATAATGTTTGGCCAATATCTTAAGCTTATTTTTAGCTAGCTCTTATATGTTAAATTAAGCCATTTCTCTTGTTTTATCACAAGGCTTGTGGCCTACCAAAAGAGTTTTGGTGGGCTCCAGCGGAGAGGTCTGTGCCTGGCAGCATCTACATGGCTTCTCTTGACTCTGCCTTCTTTTTTTCAGCATTTAGTTTAGTTCTCCCTGCCTAGCTCTACTCTGCCTTATCACAGGCCAAGGCAGTTTTTTATTCATTAACCAATAAAAGCAACACATATACAGAAGGAACTCCCACACCACTAGACAACAAAAAGGACCCTAAGAGAGACATACATGGATCTAATCTACATGGGGGAAAAAGTAGAAAAAGACAAGATCTCTTGAGTAAATTGGGAGCATGGGGACCATGGGAGAAGGTAGAAGGGGACGGTAGTGGAAGGGAGGGGAGCGGAGAAAAATATATAGCTCAATAAAAGCAATTTAAAAAAATAAAAAAATAAAAGAAGCACAACTATGAAAGGTCTGCTCACCAGAAACTTCTGTGCTAGTGAAAATTAACTTGGGTCATGAGGAGACTGGAGTTCCTCATGTTATGAAGAACCATAAGATTATTCTCATTGCTACTTCATAACTGTAATTTGGCTACTGTTATGAATTATAATGCAAATATCCTGATATTGGGTTTGTGACCCCTGTGAAAGTGTCATTTGATCTCCAAAGGGGTTGCACCCCTCAGGTTGAGAACCACTAGACTAGAGGGTGACGCCATGCATGCACAGTCACTTATTCTTCCAAACTGTTGAGGGGGAATTTTTAATACCCAAGTGACCTTTCACTGTCTAACAAGACACCTTTTCTTCTCCATAATTTTCTCTTTTTTCTTTTTTTTTTCCTTTTTGTCCTTATGTAACTTGAGTTGCTGCCACCACCAGGATTTCCTTCCATGATTCAGGCTGCCATGTAAGCTTTAACTGTCTGTTCTTGTATATGTCTGTTCTGTGGGACGCCTATGCTTACACACAAACATATTGTTTTCCTGTTAATTCATACTCTGCTAAGCAAAGAACTTTGGAGGTCACAATGTATTTTAAAGTTAGTGCTTACCACAGTTCATACTACTTAACCACGTTACAAGGGCTAGGTGGCCATATGTCGTTGATGGCTGTGACAGTAGACAGTGCGGCTTCCAAACCTATGGGCAATGTCTCATGAGAGCATTAAATTTGGCGGCTCTATGATGTATCACTGTTATTTTTTCTTCTCTCCAGGGTCTGGTCTTCAAAATTATGGCTTTGATTATCAAAAGCTTTAATTTAGGTTCCACATTATTAACCTTCATAGCAGACAGTTCTGTCCCAGGGCTAATGGACACCAAGAATAACATGCAGAGGTGGACTGACTTCAAAAGAATAGTTAGCCATTTCTCCTACTCAAGTTAGAGAAGAAGGAAGTGGAAAGGGAGCGCTGGGTAAAAGATGCATTTTTTTTAATTTTCATTTTCTCAATGGCTTTTGGGTTAAAGCATGAAGATACTGCACCACGACTATTAGTTGAAAAATGAGAAAGAAAGGATGTGACAGAGTCCCTAGCAGCGACTCTACAGGGATCGCGTGTGTGCCAGCTTGTGAATGGCTACTTGTTATGGGATCCCGAGGTAGAAGTTTGTGTTCGACTTTTTTTGGGGGGGGGGGGGGGGAGTAGAGCTTTTTTTCGTTTTTGATGGATTCTTCCTCTCCCCTCCTTTGCCTAAAAACAGGCTCACCATGCATCTTGGAAATCCTTTTTGCAACCAAGGGTGGCTCTACTGGAGATTCTACCTATGCCTCCCAAGTGCTGGGGTTACAGGCATGAAACCCATACAGGGCTGAAGTATTTATGTTTAAGGCATATAGTGGGTGCCCTCTTCTGGCATGCAAGCAAACATGTAGGCAGAACACCGTATACAGTATAAATAAATAAAAGTAAAGAAAATATATTCCCATATGTATACATACATATATATACACACACACAAATATAAACATATATATGTGTGATGACAATTAGTGAAAAAGAGACCACAGATTTGAAAGAGAGCAGGGAGGAATATATGGGAGGCTGTGGAAAGAAGAGAAGGGGAAAATGTTCCAATTAAATTATAATCTGAAAAACAAAATAAAATGAGATGAAAAAATATATTCCCTTTATAAATATGACCTTGACATTATTCCTAGGTAAGCAAAAACTCTACTATTTTTTAAAGATTTATTTATTTATTGTGTATACACTATTCTGCCTACATACATGCTTGCAGGCCAGAAGAGGGCAACAGATCTCATTACAGATGCTTGTGAACCACCATGTGGTTGCTGGGAATGGAACTCAGGATCTTTAGACAAGCAGGCAGTGCTCTTCACCACTGAGCCATCTTTCCAGCCCCAAACTCTGGTATTATTATGCTAAAGAACAGTTTACCTATTCTCAGATTTCAGCTCTGAGAAGTAGGTGAAGGTGTTCTCATGACTTTAATTTGCCCTGTAACTGATCACTCTTCAATAGCTTCTCACCGTAGACCAGTCCAAAGAAATCTTGTTGCCCATCAAAATCCCAGCAAAAGTCTTCAAAGACCTTGAAAGAAGAGTACTCAACTTCATTTGGAAAAGCAAAAAACCCAAGTTATCGAAACAATCCTGGGCAATAAAAGAACTTCTGGAGGTATCACAATCCCTGACTTCAAACTCTACTACAGAGCTACAGTACTGAAAACAGCCTGGTACTGGCATAAGAAAAGACAAGAGGACCAATGGAACCGAATGGAAGACCTGGATATCAATCCACACATCTTCGAACACCTAATCTTTGATAAAGAAGCAAAAAAATCAAATGGAAAAAAGAAAGCATATTTAACAAGTGGTGCTGGCATAACTGGATATCAACATGTAGAAGAATGAAAATAGACCCATATCTATCACCATGCACAAAACTCAAGTCCAAATGGATCAAAGACCTCAACATAAAGCCAGCCACACTGAACCTCATAGATGAGAAAGTGCGAAGTACACTTGAAAGTATCGGCACAGGGAACCACTTCCTAAATATAACCTCAGCAGCACAGATGTAGAATGGAGCGGCGGGGCTGCGTCCCGCCACCCGGCCGGGCCGCCAGCTAGCTTTACACCCAAAATAATTACACGGAAACTGTATTCTTTTAAAACACTGCCTGGCCCATAGTTTCAGCCTCTTATTGGCTAATTCTCACATCTTCCTTTAACCCATATTTAGTAATCTGTGTAGTACCACGAGGTGTGGCTTACCAGGAGAGATCTTAGCCTACGTCCATCTCGGAGAGGAGAAGCATGGAGACTCACTATGGCGACTGCCTGAAGCGTCTCCCCCACTCCTGCTACCCAGCATTCTGTTCTGTCTACTCCGCCTACCTAGTTTTCTGTTCTCTTAAAGGGCCAAGGCAGTTTTCTTTATTAATTAACCAATGAAAGTAACAGACAGATAACTCTCCTCCATCACACAGACACTGAGAGAAACAATTAATAAATGGGACCTCCTGAAACTGAAAAGCTTCTATAAAGCAAAGGACATGGTCAACAAGACAAAATGAGACCTTACAGAATGGGAAAAGATCTTCACTAACCCCACATCAGACAGAGGTCTGATCTCCAAAATATACAAAGAATTCAAAAAATTGAACACGAAAAGATCACATAATCTAATAAAAAAATGGAGTACAGACCTAAACAGAGAACTCTCAAGAGAGGAATCTAAAATGGCTGAAAGACACTTAAGCAAATGTTCAACATCCTTAGTCATCAGAGAAATGCAAATCAAAACAACTCTGAGATTCCATCTTACACCTGTAAGAATGGCCAAGATCAAAAACACTGATGAGAACTAATGCTGGAGAGGTTGTGAGGAAAAGGGAACACTCCTGCATTGCTGGTGGGGATGCAAGCTGGTACAGCCCCTTTGGATGTCAATGTGGCAATTTCTCAAAGTTAGGAAACAACCTTCCTCAAGACCCAGTAATACCACTTTTGGGTATATATCCAAAGGATGCTCAATCGTGCCACAAGGACATGTGCTCAACCATGTTCATAGCACCTTTGTTTGTCATGGCCAGAACCTGGAAACAACCTAAATGTCCCTTGATCAAAGAATGATTAGAAAAAACGTGGTAAATTTACACAATGGAGTACTACACAGCAGATAACGACAGCTTGAATTTTGCAGGAAAATGGATGGAACTAGAAAACATTAATTTGAGTGAGGTAACCCAGACATAGAAAGACAATTATCACATGTACTCGCTCATAGGTGGTTTTAAAACATAAAGCGAAGAAAGCCAGCCTACAAAACACAATCCCAGAGAATTTAAGGCAACAATGAGGACACTAAGAGAGACTTACATAGATATAATCTACATGGGAAGTAGAAAGTATAAAAAGACAAAATCTCCTGAGTAAATTGGAAACATGGGTACCTTGGGGGAGGGAGAGGCAAGGAGGGGAGCAGAGAAAAATGTACAGCTCAATAAATATCAATAAAAAAGAAAAATCAAAATAATAATAATAACATAATAAAAGTTTTTATTGTAGAGGTCTCCACCTTCTTGGTTAGGTTAAAGAGAGAGAGAGAGAGAGAGAGAGAGAGAGAGAGAGAGAGAGAGAGAGAGAGAGAATCTTGTTACCCTTTTAAACTTCAAAACTGACCCATAGCCAGTCTCCTCCTCCACCCACCTTCACACTTTCCTACTTCTTACAGCTTTTTAAAGGTCTGGGTTTTTGAGCCAGGTGGTGATGGTGCATGCTTTTAATCCCAGCACTTGGAGGCAGAAGCGACCTTTGTGAGTTCAAGGCCAGCGTGATCCACAGAGCACATCCCAGTACAGCCAGAGCTGTTACCCTGTGTCTAAAAACAAAACAGAACAAAACAAAAAGGTCTGGCTTTTATCTGTGCCAGTATCATCCTACAAGCTATCATACAGGACTGAAACGTGCTGCTTTGTACTTTGCTTCACACGGCTAGTTTCTTTTACTAGTCATCTTTCTTAATCATTAACATTTTTATATCCTTAAAGAAGTTAGGCATGGCTATAAAAATAATAAAATAAGAAGGTAGACATTAGCCTTCCTCGTCTGCATTGCTGTATTAATCTATATCTTCTTCTGTCTAAATATTTGGAAGATTAAAGGTTCTCAATTAGCCAGGTTTAATCTGGAAAGGAAGGACAGAGAAGTGTTAGCACAACAGAAGCAAACAACACAGTAACTGGTGTAGTCTTAGACAAATAGACCGACTCAATAGGAAGCCATAACCTGAGTCAAGTGTAAATGGGAATGTGATAAATATGATAAATAACATTTCCCACGGGCTACTGAGGGGCACTGTAGAGAAAAACTACTTCAGCTCTAGAGCAAAACCGAGGCTGACAGCAACCTCCTACCATCTGCAGGGTACATCACTCTAGGTGCACCTAGAGAGGAGGAAGGGGGGTAAGATGAAATTGAAGAAAATATAGACTATCTTTCTGATCTTGAAACGCAGAGTGGGTTTTTTTGGGGGTGGGGGGGGTCATCCTCCCCTTCCCCGGGGCTGTCCTGGAACTCGCTAGGCTCAAACTCAGAGATCCGCCTGCCTCTGCCTCCCGAGTGCTGGGATTAAAGGCGCGCTCCACTACCCTGTCACAGACTGAGTTTTTAAACAAGGCTCTATAACCATTACTGAAAGTGATAAGACTATATTCGCCAGCTATGTGAGAAAACGGAAAGAATTAAGAAGTTAAGTCGGCTAACACCTAGGGGTAGGGGATGGAAAGACAAGCCGACTTGAGACAAAATAGCAAAAAATGATACAAACCTGTAGAAAATGTATCATTATCAGGAGTAACTGAAACTGTTTCTCTTCTGTTTCTTTTCTACTTAAAGTGCAAGAAATATCCTTTGACAATTTTTTGTTGCTTCAGATATTATGCTACGTCAAGATACAAAAAAGGGAATTAATTTGACGCGCAGCATATTTGAAGATGAGAAAGACTAGAAAATAAAAAATTAACTTTTATTCTACATCTAGAAACTAAGTGGCTATTAAAAACCAGGAGGAGGCTGGGCGGTGGTGGCGCACGCCTTTAATCCCAGCACTCAGGAGGTAGAGGCAGGCAGATTTCTATGAGTTCGAGGCTACCTTGGTCTACAAGATCTAGTTCCAGGACAAGTTTAAAGCTACAGAGAAACCCTGTCTTGAAAAACCATTAAAAAAAATGAAGAGATGGACTGTGAGCAATAAGGAACATTATTCTGTGCAAAAGGAACAGCATTAATAGTGACAGTGTCTTTAAAGAACAATGTTCGTTGGGAAATGTTGACGTAACAAATGCTGAGCTCTAAGATGTCCATGCTAGTGGTTAGTATTCTCCGAGTAGTACTATTACTGCACTAGCCAAATTTCTGTGTTTGAAGAGACGTCTAAAGAAAATGAAGGAAGGAAGTAACACAGTCTGAGCAACAATGCGTAAGCCAGCGAAGGATGGGGGGCAGCGGTGATTTAAGGCTGAGAGCTAACAAAGCACTGTAATACCGAAGGGGAGGAACTGCTATTACTCTCGGTGATGAAGGAACATTTCTTGGAAGCGTCACTTTCTCATTTGGAAATACAGCGGATCCTTGTCACTCACAGAGTCTATATTTTATATTTGTGAGTTTTCTTACCCTTTAGAATTTATATGTAAACCCCAGACCAGTACTGGGGTCTGCAGTGAATAACTGAGGCCAAAGCCGGGGTGGTTAAAACTTCAGGTTCAATGAATGATGTGTATGTTCTCGGTTGAGGTTGGACAAGGGGCTATAAAACATCCTGCATCCTTTTCACGGCTCACACAATGGAAACAAGTACCCGTTTTCTGATCTGTTTGGGGCCATGTTTTATTTTCTTCATTTATGAGCTTTTTGCTCATGATGTCGCTTAAAATGTCGTTTAAAATGCCCAATACTCCATATGCAACAATGAGCTACTCTCCATGGTCCCTATATAAAAAGGATGTGATGGAAAAAAAAACCCAAGAGTTGGGTTGTGGTGGTGCAGCCTAGTGGTGGCGGCATACTCCTTTAATCTTTAATCCCAGCACTTGGGCAGCAGAGGCAGGCGGATCTCTGTGAGTTTGAGGCCAGCCTGGTCTACAGAGCAACCCTGTCTCAAAACAAACCAAAAGACTAAAAAACCAAAAACCAGGGTGTGACGTGTTTTACAGAGAAAAGTACGAGGATTATAAGGGCTTTGTTCAAACATGTGTTACAGTGGCATTGAACACGAGCTCAGTATTGATTAATCAACGATACCTATAGTGGCTTTAAACAGAAACACATGGTTCTCAGCAGTGTAGTAGTTATAAATAAATAAATTTTATATGTAATCCAAAGTTTACCATTTTAATAATTGTATATGTACAACTTTATGGCATTAGATATAGTCAAATTGTTCAGTCTTCAACATCCATTCCAGAACTCTATTAATCATGCCAAACTGAAACTCTGTATCACTGAGAGTATTTCCGAAGCTCCCTTTCTTTTTGCCTCCCATTCTGCCTTTCACTCTTGTCTCTTCTGCTCCGCTAGAAACCTCTATAAAGACATATTTATCTTTTCATATCGGGATTACCTCACTTAATCAGTAGCTTGATAATTAACGGCTGATTTAAGACACTGTCTTTTAGAGCAAACATCTAGCTTGTATTTTATAATCTCAGTTAATTCCTAAAGAACACTGAACTCCAGCAAATTATAATTCTATCTCATCAAGAATTTCTTTATGGGGTCCACAGTCTTTAGACTGTGAACGATTTTCATCTCACTTGTATTACATGGACTTCATAGTCTTTGCTAGTCTCTTAATATTATATAATAGAATCAAACTCTGTTGGGTCACCCATGACAAAAAGCATGCTAATTTACATGCTTTGCTTTGGTACGTTGTAACTTCTTGGAGAAAGTATTGAGTATTTTCTAAGTGAACAGAATTGAAAACGTAACAAAATTGCCCTTAGCTAGGCTGGACCTCATCAAGGTGTTGGGGGGCATGCATAGGCCTTTAGAACTATGCCACAAAATCCCGACACTAATCCTCTGGAGGTCTCGGTGGACATCAGAGCGGTCTGTCTTTATGCATCGTGTGCACAGGACAGCACACACAGGAATACTGTACTGGGAGGGTGCTGAGGTAGCTACGGCAGGCTGCACGGTGCAGGACAGACTGCTGGCCGCTTTCTCAAGGGGCTCCCGCTTCTTGCCCGTTCATTCCCGCGCACACAGGCACAATCCTCTTAGAGGAAAATGCTTGGAAGTCAGTGGCCTTTCCCTCCTTGTGAAATACGACAGCGCTTGTGGTTCTTCATTACGAGGGCCGATGGGTACAAAGGGACCAGGGCCTCTACCCACGCAGACACAAAACACACCGTTGCATTTGCTCAGCCTACGGACCGCCGAACTTGCGTCTTTTCCCAGCATGCCCTGGGACTCACCGCGAGACTTCAATTAATTCTCGCGAGATTTGTCGGCAGCCATCTTCTTGGGGGTGCTGGAAGCCGGGAAGACCCCCGAACCGTTCCCATTGAGCCGCCCTCCGTTCTCGCCCGCCTTCGCTCCTGCTCTGCCGCGTTGCCAACAGACACCTAACCCTAGAGCTGAGAGGAACGCCTGGGTCTCAGCGCGTCCGGCTGTCCTTCGGGAAGATTCATTGGTGGGGGAGCCGAGCAAGGGGGAGGGCCCGGGGAAACCGTTGCTGCCTCAGCCCCGGGCCGGGGTCCGCCGACGGGAAGCTCCGGGCCAGCAGGTGGGCGCGCGGCCTGCGGCGGCCCCGCCGGGCTGCTGGGCGAGCTCGGCTCGCGGGGACCTGCCACCGGCACCTCCCACCGCGGCCCACGCGGACGGACGGCGCGCGGAGGAGGGGGCGGCGGCGGTGGCGGCCGCGACCCGGGCGAGCGCAGGAGTGTGACCGGCCTCGGGGCCGCGGTGGATGGTTTCTAAGATGATCATTGAAAACTTCGAGGCCCTCAAGTCCTGGCTCAGCAAGACCCTCGAGCCCATGTGAGTACCCCGGGGAGCTGTCCTTGCAAGCATGGCGCGGGTGGCCCCGGCGGACGCCCAGATCGGTGCAGTTGACCCGAAGTGCCCGTGGTGGGGGCCGGAGCGAAGAACGGGGGTCCCAGGGCCCTGCTGTCTCCTCTCCCTCCACCTTCGCTTCCACGGTCGAGGGCGCCCAGACTGGGACTCTGCTTGGTTTTTGTCGTTGAACCGATCTTTACACCGCTGTCTACTGCTTTTGTTTTCCCGTTACGTGCAGACTGATGGCAAACTTCCCCAGACACCTGTGTTTTCCGAGGGCCTTCACATCGGTTTCTTCGCTCTCCAGGGCCGCTAGCGTGTGATCCTCGCCGTAGCTTATTTGACATTGTTTCTTTAAGCGAAGTGAATGGCTTTTATTGGGGCAGTCCGAGTTTAAACGAGGTTTCACTTATGGTCCCTTAAAAGAAAGGCCACGTCTTCCATGTGGTGTCTGGTTCATACGCACCTTTTTTAACTGATGGAAGATGTAACAGGTGCTGATGTGCCCAGTAGAACTCCCCTGTTCTACTCACGCCCTACTCACGTGGAGAGTGGAAAAAGTCAAATCTCTATCCATATGGGATATTTAGCAGTTTAAGGAGGGAATTCAGTAGTTCATGCGACTGTTGAAATGTCTTAGATGGAAAATTTTTAGGAATGTTTTGTGGATTTGTTAAATGCAAAATACATCATAGATAAATTTCTTTTCGGTATGGTTGATTTACAATAACAACACAATGCAGCGACAGATAGCTCACCTAGTTAATACACGTTTTAAGTTTTTAGAGTGTGCTGAGGGAAGCTTTGGGTAGAACTTTAAAATTCCCAGATTAACAGTAAGATACCATTTCAGGTATGGCCAGTTTTGACCATTGTAATAGTAGAGGGTCGTGTATATGTGGTTAGGATGGGGGCTGCTTCAGCACTTGCTGGGAGCTGTCCGAGCAAGTAATATTTAACAAACTAAGACGATAAGATGTGATAGTCTAGTCGGAAGAATGGAAAGGCATGGTATAAGACATAATCTGTGTGGTTTCTGTAGAGAAGGGAAGAAAGACAGTGGAGTTTCAAGCAGGCAGTGGCCAAATCATACGGGGGAGCTTTTAGATCAAGGTCAGGAATTAAGATTTTATTTAACACATAAGTGAAAGGCTATTTGAATCTGGCCAGGACTGATTTGACTTTAAAGACGCCTGTTTGTGGAATGAAGGGAGGCTATTTTGAGGGTATTGTAGAAAGACTTCATTGGATGCTAGTGCAGTCAGAACCAAATGTACTTCACAATGAATCTGAGAAAACTTGCTGATAGAGCAGATGTGGGAGATAGGGAAAGGAAAATCAAGTATGATGCCCTGAAGTTAACTTTACAGCTGCATGGATGATGTAGAAGTCTGGGGTGGGGTTATTATTAACTTGAACAATACAATAAGTTAGAAGCTCTTAGATTTGGCAAGGTGGCAAAACAGTTGACCAGAATGGTATAGAAGTTCTATTTCAGAGAGCTGGAGGGTTTGCAGAGCCAAAGACTAAATCTTCACTACCCTCCACCTTCAAATAAAAAAGACACTGTCTTCAGTGGATTGGAAAGTAGCATATCTAGCAGGTGAGAGGGAGGCCCCAAGCCTAATGATAGTTTTGAACTGTGCAGCTACCACTCTCCGGCGAGTTGTATAATATTGGATAAGTCGCTTAACTTGGTGCGTGTTTCCATTTGTAAAATGGGGAAAATAATGAATATATATATAAAGAAAATCCAAAATACTGCCATTTGTAATTAGCATGTTTCAAACCAACTTTATTTTGCTAGTTCATGTGTTTTCACTAACCTAAAATATATATTCTTAGTGTGTATGCTTTTTAATTAAAGAAAATCATACTTACTGGAACACTCCTCAGATATTGTTACTTCATGATTACAGTAAACAGTTACTGCTAGTAGAGTCTACTCAAGGGCCCTTTCTAATGTCCATTGTACAATTTAGCTTCTTTTAGTTTCCATGTGTTCTCTTTTCCTCTAGGTGATAACTTACAAAAGCTTAATTATTTACTGCTGTTGGCTTCTTTTTCTTTTCTTTCTTCTTCTTTTTTTTTTTTTTTTTTGGTTTTTCGAGACAGGGTTTCTCTGTGAAACAGTACTGGGTATCCTTCAACTCACTCTGTAGACCCGGCTGGCCTCTAACTCACAGAGATAGGCCTTCCTCTGCCTCCTGAGTGCTGGGATTATTAAAGGCTCGCACCCCCCCCCCCCCATTGGTTTCGGTTTCTTTCTGTTTGTTTGTTTTGTTGTTGTTGTTGTTTTTTCCCCCCGAGACAGGGTTTCTCTGTAGCTTTGGAGCCTGTCCTGGATCTAGCTCTTGTAGACCATGCTGGCCTCAAACTCAAAAAGATCCGCCTGCCTCTGCCTCCTGAGTGCTGGGATTAAAGGCGTGCGCCACCACCACCCAGCCCCCCCATTGGTTTCTTATGTTCATCCTTTGTCTCTCCCCCCCCTTCCCTCTCTTCCTCTCTTCATTTTTTTTTTGATTTTTCAAGACAGATATAACAGCTCCGACTCAGCTCCGATTTAGCTCTGGCAGGTCTCTTTGTAGCCCAGGTTGGCCTTGAAATGCCTGTCTCTGTCTGCAAAGTGCTGGGATCAGCTGGGATCAGAAGCAGGTGCCACAACCACAGGGTGTCCGTCTTTTTGTTTGTTTTCCTTTTTTTTTTGTTTTTGTTTTAATATTTATTTATTTTTATTATGTATACAGTGGTCTGCCTGCATATCTCCCTACAAGCCAGAAGAGGGCACCATATCTCATTACAGATGGTTGTGAGCCACCATGTGGTTGCTCAGAATTGAACTCAGGACCTTTGGAAGTGTTGCCAGTGCTCTTAACCTCTGAGCCATCTCTCCAGCCCCTTTGTGTTTTTTTTATAACGTAAAGAGTTGTTTTTGTTTTTTGCTTAGTGTTGACCTATAATTATAAAATACATACTGTTCGAAGAAAACTATGAGGGAACTTTATATAGTTTTTAGCTATCATGATAGTGAAGTATCATTTGATTTGTTTATTTTTTTGAACTAACCTGAATTGTGAATATATTAGCAAACTTTTAAGTACTTACTCTATACTAATCAGAGTGGGAAATGTGGCAAGGTTTTCATTTGTTAGGGAAGACAGATGCTGAACAAGTAATTATAGTATTGCGTGAGGTAAAGAAGTCCAAAATGTTTTGGAGAGACATTGGGTGGCGGTCAAGAAAGACTTCTTTGAAATGGTAACATTAGATCTCAGCTTGGATGAAGAGCAGCTTTCTAGGTTTTGGAGAGCAGATTGTATGAATGTTCTAAAAATGAGGTGGGGTAAAATTGTGTGTAGGAAATGAAAGAAATTGAAAGAGCAAAGGAAGAATAGAAATGGTTAGGGATGGGAGACAAGCCGAGTCATACAGGACTTTGTTGAGTCAAGCTATTGAGTCTTTTTTAGGAAGCCTGTAAAGGGTTAGGTGATTTTGGAGAGTGATGGGGAGTGAGGTGCCCCTGGGAGCCTGGTTGCATTTCCAGGCAGAGTGACAAATGTGTGTATCGCTTTATTCCATTAGACACTCTGTAGTAGCAGAGTTCTGTTCTTTACAAATCATTGAGAATTTAGATACTAAAATTCCTCTTGAAGTACTTCGAATTGTTATCTTTTGATTTCAACAATTTTCTTAGTCTTTCCCCCACTACTAATGTCCTTTTGGTAATGTGACATCCTGACACCTCCTCCCTGCAAGGTATTCGCGATAGTGATTCAACCTTAAAGTTAGCATATAAAGTAGTGGGCTTTATAATGGCATTGACATTTCCATATATATATGCTTTGTACTTTGTTTTTATTGCTCCTCTCTTTAATTGTGGCCTTGACCTCACTCTCCCCATGTAGCATTTGCCTTTTTTTGTCTTCCTTTACCCTGTTTTCACCTTCTCCCCACCTAAGATCTCCTCTAAGGTCACCTGTCTGCCTCCTGAGTGCTGGGATTAAAGTTGTGCGACACCACTGCCTGGCTGACATTTGTTTTCTTGATCCTGGCCATTCTCCTTGGGGTGAACCAGAGTCTTGAAGCCAGTAGTCCTTATCAAATATTTTCCTACTGCTATACACTTCGTATTTTGAGACAAAGTCTCTCATTGAACCTCAAGCTCCTTGATTTGGCTAAGGTTAGTTGGCCAGTGAGCTCTAGGGTCTACCTGTTCACCACCCCCAAACCAGGCTCTAATTTGTGTCTTCATACTTTTAAGGCATTTTACTGATCTCTGCAGTCTCCTGAAAGCATTTTAAGTAGTTTCTTTAATGGCTAAGGATATTTATTGGCCATTTGTATTTTTTCCTTTGAGAACCATCTCTTCATTTGTGGACTTGTTTGTGGGGATTTAATTTTTGTAGTCCTTTATATAATCTAGGTAACTCCATCTGAAGTACAGTTGGCAATTTCTTTTCCTATTCTCTAGATTGGGATTCATAACAGAAACAAAATTGCAGCTATGAAGTAGCAATCAAAATAATTTCATGGTTAGAGTCACCACAACATGAGGGGCTATATTAAAGGGTCACAGCATTAGGAAGGTTGAGATCTGCTTGATTGAGCTGAACATGCACGCTCCAGAGTCACGCATGTTCTTAATATGCTACTGCGTGGTAGTGTGGATAATATTTTCTTTCCAGTGGTATACTTCCTTTTTAAACTATTAGACTCTTTCGCAGGAACTCATTTGAAAAGGAACAAGATTCTAAAAGCATTACACACAGTTTGAGAGATACCTTTTTGGAGTTTTTGTAGTACTTTTTTCTTATAATTGCTACTAACAAGTACTTTTAAAAAAACCTCTTTAAAATTTATTTTTTTATCTTGAATTACAAAAAGATTGTTCTTTTGTGATGCACAGTGACCTTTTTACCCCCGAACCTTAATTAGATTTTCTTCTTAATTTTCCCTTACTGCAGAGTAGCACCTTTGGCATAGTGAGTCTGTTTGCCACGTTAGTGAAAATAGCAGAAACTATCCCCGTACTTTTCTTGCTGGTTTCTACTTACATCCTATTTTATTAGCATCTAATTTCTGCAAAGCTACAGTTTGTGATTCTCTGTTACATTGTTTATATTGGCCCCCTTTCTCCCATTTTAAATTCATTGACAGTTTACTCTATGCTGATTATTTTGCCTTTATTGAATGTGAACAAGGTCTGTTAAAGATGACAAAATGGACTCTTAGGACCATTTAGTAGCACACCTTACTAGCTATGAATATACTTTCTTTATCTCCTTAACCTTTAATAAATGATTCTTAAGACCATATTCTATTGCTGCAATCTTTTTTTTTTTTTTTTTTTTGGTTTTTCGAGACAGAGTTTCCCTGTAGTTTCTAGTTTCTAGAGCCTGTCCTGGAACTAGACTAGCCCTTGTAGACCAGGCTGGCCTCGAACTCAGAGATCCGCCTGCCTCTGCCTCCCGAGTGCTGGGATTAAAGGCGTGCGCCACCACCGCCCGGCCCTATTGCTGCAATCTTAAAGGAATATATAACCAGTAAGTGATGGTGACATTTGGATTCTGAAGCTTTGTGTGGTGGTGCCTCCAGACTTTAGATGTTTTTTATGTATATGTGTTCTATGTCAGTACTCAAATAGAGATCTGATATGAACTGCTTTCCCCAGAAGCTTTTCTGGGATCCTTCTAGTTGGGGATCGTGACTCTTTTCAACAAAACTCTTTAATCAGTCTTAAATAACTTACTATGTGCGTCACGTGCAACATACATGTTTTAGCATCGTTTTTGGAATTTGGCAGGTGGAAGCCGACTTTGTCTCTTGCAGTTTGTCTTCCTGTTCTAGGTAACACCTAGAGTGTGTGTGTGTGTGTGTGTGTGTGTGTGTATGACACAGACTTCAGTATTAAATGCATTCAGTTAAGTTTCTCCTTTGTTGACTAAAAATCTGAGTGACAAGCTCATTTATATAAAACTAAAATCCACACTGTTACCTTAACTTTCAGAGTAGCTGACATTAGGGATCAATTTCTCTTTTTATTTCAGTGTTTTAAACATCTTTTTGCTTATTTGTGAGTGTGCCCAGGCACCAGTACATGGTGGTGGTTAGAAGACAACCTGTAAGAGTGGGTTCTGGAGGTTGGACTCAGGTCATCAAGCTAGGTGACAAGCATCTTTAATTCCTAACCATCTTACTAGAACCCTCTTTATATCAGAGTGCCTTCAGAATTAGAATTTTTTTTTCCATTTTGTTTTGAGACAAGGTTTCACTTTGTAGCCTAGTAGGCTGGCCTCAGTTTTCCCAAAATCTGGAATTTACACCAAGCTAAGATTAGAAATTTAAAGCTTAAATTTAGTTAAAATAGTTTAGTGTTTTTTTTTTTTGTTGTTGTTTTTGTTTTTTTGATGAGAGCACTGATGAGTTCATGTTTACTAAAGAAAATGTTGAGGGTTTCTGTGTTCAACATTCTGTTCATGGAGCTGGAAAAAAGTAATAATTCTAATTATATATTAATTTTAGTTAATGGAAGAGTTAATACTGTGTAATTAATTATTGGCCATGATACTAATGTTCATTACTTTCTGTATCTCCTTAACTTGATAAATGGCTCTCAAGACCATATTTTATTGTTGAATACTACTTGAATTTTCCATTTGAAGTTTGAGTTACTAAATTTAGTCCTTTTAAAATGTGTTTTAGCAAAAAAAAAATGTGTTTTAGCAATTTGTCTGGCCTATGGGTATGTCTCAAATAAAATTACTTTAAAACCATAAGATAGGGAAAGGTTTGGGAGCAAAATGGATATATTACCATGTTTGATGTGTACATGTTGAAAATGGCCAAGTCAAGCTCCAACAAATTTCTCAGCTTTTTTCTTCCTCCCGTTGTTCCAAAGAGAATGAATGAGATGAAGTAGGTGATGATAAGCCTTTCTTACCAGATTTATTACTTCTCACTACCTTATTTTTGTGAGAAAAAAAATTTTTAGTGTATGCCAGCTACTATGCTGTGATGAACGATCATGACCAAAGGCAGTTTGAGGAGGAGAGAGTTTATATGGCTTACATATCCTAGATTACAGTCACCATAAAGGAAGTCAACCAGGTGGGAACCTGGAAGCAGGAGCTGATTCAGAGCCCATGGAGGAGTGCTGCTTACTGGCTTGTGTGCTGTCTTATAGAACCCAGGACTACCAGCCCCGGGAAGTCACTGCCTACCATGAATTTGGCCCTCCTCCATTAATCATTAATTAAGAAAATGCCCTACAGGCTCGCCTGCTTTCACCCAGTTTCACAGTTGAGGATCCCCCTTTTGATATGACTAGCTTGTGTCAAGTTAACGTAAAACTAGCCAGGAGAGTGTTCAAATAATTATTTTTGTACCAAGAAAAAGCTTATTTTTAATTTGGTTTCTGTTTGTAAGCAGTGAAATCAGTTTGAGATTTCTTAGTGCACGTTTCTGAAATATTTTACTTATATATAAGCAATATTTTATAGTTATCGCTGGTGAGATATTACAAAGATTAGATTTTTTTCTCCCATTTCTTATAACTAGCATTTAAAAATTTCACTTTGCAACTGTTATTAGTATTTAGAAATATAATTGACATCTATATATTGACTTGTTTTCTGAAACATTTGGCTTGCTTCAGATTAATTAAGATTGCTTTTTAGTGGGAGGTCTTTAGGTCACTCTAGTGTGACCTCCAAGGGGATAGTGGGAACTCAATTCCTCTTCTTTCTTGTTCACTTCTCAGCCATGAAGTAAGTGGGCACTTCCTGTTTTGCCCCGTGGTCTCACCTAGATGTGCTATCCTGCCATAGGACAAAAAGCCTCTTTTGCAATTGTGTGGGCCCCACCTTAAGGTACTCATCTAATCCTAATTACTTCTCAAAGGCCCACCTGGTTCTACATCATAATACCTCACAATGAGGATTAATTTCCCCTTTTTGTAGAGACACCTAAGCCAGAGCAGGTGAATAATGTTTAAGAAAAAATCCAGACAATTCCTTAAGTTTTTTTAAGTTAATCACTGTACAGTAAGAAATGAATCAGCCTGTGTTCTATTAAGTCAAGCCTTTACAAAATATTTACAAAAAATATGAAACACTGTTACTCAGTTTTTAAAAATACAATATTTAATTTCCACTGAGGCTGTCAGTCTTGGTGTTCTGAACGTCACTTAAGCCAGATACATGTAAAGCCAGCACTACCTTTGGATTTACAATTACTACATCAAAGAAGTCTTCCTCTTAATTACTTAAAAGTATTTATGCTAATGTTAGTTTTTAAAATAATGATACTGGTAGAACACTTAAGCTCCTTGGAGTTCTAATAGTTAAAGCATAGAGTTGTAGCACGAATAATAAAAACCCAGAGAGGCCGGGCAGTGGTGGCACACGCCTTTAATCCCAGCACTCGGGAGGCAGAGGCAGGCGGATCTCTGAGTTCGAGGCCAGCCTGGTCTACAAGAGCTATTTCCAGGACATGCTCTAGAAACTACAGGGAAACCCTGTCTCGAAAAACCAAAAAAAAAAAAAAAAACCCAGAGACAGATATTGGGGCTCAAGCTAAAGATCCGAAAAACAAAGCAGCCAACCTCTAGAGAAACCTTTTATCTCTACCAAATCTTCAGACTGAAAGGGTGAGATCCCCCAATCCTCACACTTCATACCACACTGAGTTCCTGTCCTTCTCTCCACCCATTCATATCACGCCTGTCTCTATCTCCCTGGTGCTGGGATTAAAGGTGTGTGATCCCAAGTGTTGGGATCACCTTTGTGTGAACTGTTTCTCTTTTAGACAGATTCAATTTTGTGTAGCCCAGGGTGGCTTTGAACTACAGAGACCTGTCTGCCTGTCTTGTGGGTCCTGGGAGTAAAGGTGTGTGCCACCACTTCCTGGGCTTCATGGCTGATTAGCCATACTAGCTTTGCCCTCTGATTTTCAGGCAAGATTTATTTATTAAAACACAAATAATATGTACCACTATATAGAGTGATTCTTAGAGAGCATTTGAAGAACCATTCTTAGAAAAATAAGAAAATACTGTTTCTTGGGCTAGTTTAGGGGAGTGAAAGAATGGACTAAAAGCTTATTATATTTACATGTATTATGTTATAATTACGAGAATTGTGCTAAGCTTTGGCAGTGTGAATTTAGCGAAAAACTGTAAACCAACGAATGCAAGTTGAAAAAGACAATAGAAGATAAAAGGTCCTTGTGTTTACAGATGGGCCATATTATTGTAAAACTAGTACATCTACAGCCAGTAGCCTTTTAGTTACCCGTCCACTTCGGTGTGGCCTCTTATGCTATAAATGCTGAAGTAAAGCAAGCGGTTTGCCCCCTTCTGGCTGCAGGATTTGGTTGCTGTTTCCCATTCGAGCAGAGGACTGTGATCTGTGTGTCTTCTCCTAAATAAATAACCCTTTATTATATCAATTCTGAGTTATGTGGGGTTTCTTTTTAGCGTCTGTCTTTATCTGGCGACCAAAAGTAATTACCAACTACAGATTTAACCTAATAGACATCAAAATTCAATTGACATTTCTTGTAGAGCTAAAAGAAAAATCCCACAAATTCACGTGGAAGCAAAAAAGATAAAGAACTGGGTGGTGGTGGCACACGCCTTTAATCCCAGTACTTGGAGGCAGAGGTAGGCAGACTTCTGTGAGTTCGAGGCTAGCTTGGTCTGCAGAGTGAGTTACACAACAGGCTTCAAAGTTACACTGAGAAACTGTCTTGAAAAACAAAACAAAAGGTCAAATCAACCGGAAGTAAAAGGGAAAAAATGGAGGTACAGCAATCCTGATTTAAAGTTATACTCAGAGCCACAGTCAGCAACAAAACTGGTAGAGTCCCCACAGAGGTCAACCTGCATAGGCATGGCCATCTTATTCTTATTAAAGATATTAAAAATGGTGTTTTAGTTAAAAATGGCGCCTTTTCTAATTTATAGAAAACCAACTAGCCATATGAATAAAACTAGATTCCCCTTTATTATTTGTTTAAAAATAAGTTAAAAAAAGACTGAAGACCTAATTTAAGAGCTGAAACTTAAAAATACTAGAGTAAAACACAGGGAAAATATTTCATGATCTAGGCATAGGCAACAATTTTCAGAGGACATGATGGGAATAACAATTGACAAACTGGGTGACATGAAATCAAAAAACTTCTGTATAGCAAAGAAAACCATAGAGTGAAGAGACAGCTAATAGAAGGAGGAAAAATTGCTGCCATTTGTATATCTGGTGGATTTAATATGCTTAATATATAAAAAACTCAGAACACCAAACAGTAGAAGAATAACTAATCCAGGCAGTAAATGAGCAGATGAATTGAACAGTTCATAACAGAAGTACAGACTTCTTGGTTCACTGAGATCTTAGCAAGCAGCCGCTGGCTGCCTTTGCTGCCACCAAGTTTTCTACCACCATACCTTCCCCACCATGGTAGACTATGTCCTTTAAGCCAGGAGCCAGACTTAACATCTGCTTTAAGTTGCTTTTTTTCAGATATTTAGTCACAGGAACAAGGAACAAATGTAGAAAAACAGCATCAAGAAATGGAACTGTTGCTGTAAAACCCGATCATGCGATTTGTAAACCTTGTGTACTGGTTTGTTGAAAGAGTACAGAAAAGTTTGGAACTGCAGGTAGGGAAGCTAGTTATAGAATGCTGTTAGCTGTGTTTGATGGACCTTTCTGCTTGAGTTCAGAAGACCAGAATGCCAAGAGACACAGGCAGTGAAAACTAGGGGAATTAGGCTAGGAACTGTTTGCTTTACAACAATGGCTATGTTCTGTTTATGTACTGAAACCTTGATCAAAACTATGCAAAGAAGTAATTCTTCATTGCATAGCTCTCACCCCTTCACCACAGACCTTTCTTTTTTTTTTTTTCTATTTTGCAACAGAGACCATTTCAGTAAACTGCAACTTGTCATAATGCAAAGAACAGCTAATTGTGGGATGCCTACCCCTATGGATACATCTACAACACAACTTCTGCACCTAAGGCTCAGGGAACATCTTGGAAGGGGGATGGAAGGATTGTAAGAGCCAGAGGACCTTGACCAAAAGCCACTGTGAGATTGTGTCTCCTAGTAATGATAGTAAAACCTTAACCATGATACCTCAACAGTTTGACTAGCCTAACAGGGCCTGAACTAGAAACAACACTAATTAGATAGGCCAAAGTAGAAAGGGAAAATCTCATGGGACTCTACCCATAGACAAAGAACAAGAGAGGAATGATTAGAGCAGGTGAATTAGGCTACCTGGGGGATGAATTCTTAGTTATTCAGTATCAGGTAGTCAGTCCTGAAATCATATACATTCAAGTATTATTATTAAATGGACTCATCAGGTTTGTATATTATTGTGTTTATGTATGTGGCAGTAAAGGAAAAGGTTCTAATTTGAGGGGGCACTTGGAGGAATTGGAAGGAGGAAAGAGAAGGGGGGGATGATATAATTTTATTTTAATAAAAAATATGGTAGCGAGTAATCAGAGATGACACCTGATCTTGACCACATGCCTCCACATACCTGCACACATATGCAAACTTATACCACACACATAAAACATTGCTGGCTCTGATGATTGGGAAAATGAAAAGAAGGAATATGTATTATTAGTCTTGTCATTTTGGAAGTCAGTATGGAAGGTCTTCAGAAAACTAAAATAGTTCTAATATACAACTGGGTATATCATCAAAATCAATAGTGATACTTGCAATGCCCTGTTACTGGAAATATTCACTGTAGCCAAATTACAGGATCAGCCTGTGTGTTTTATCAGTGGATGAGTTGATGGTTGGCTTTTTATATAAAGTAGTTTTTATATAAAGTAGTAAGTAAGGTTGAACAAAATTATATAATTTACGGGAAGACGGTGGAACTGAAGGTTATATGTTAAGTGAAGTAAACTGGACTCAGAAAGAAATTACTACTGGTTTCCTGTCTTATTCAGAATCTGAATTTCAAAACCAAGCCTAAAAGTATCTGGGAAAAGGAAGGAAACCAGAAAGTATATAGAGGGAGGAAATGGAGTGAATCTGAGCCGACTATACATTACACATATGAAATTGCCAGTGAAGTCTACAATTAATAATCTAAAAATGGATTTTGATGGTTATGTAAAGAATGTATAAATGTTTCATAATCTTATTTTGTAATGTAGATGCTTCATAATTCTTAATAGCCTTTATTGTAAGTAAATTATATGCAAGTATTTTTGGTTTATTTGAATAAAACAGTAATGAAGCTATAGTAATTAAATTTCATATTTTATGTATTATGTCTTTTGCCATGAAATTTATTTCTTCTTTGTTTTTGATTTTTTTTTTGAGACATGAGTTTCTTGGTGTAACTATAGCTACACCTGGAACTGCTCTGTAGACCAGGCCAGCTTTGAACTCACAGAGATCCATAAGAGCTAGATTAAAGGCGTGAGCCACCACTGCCCAATTTGAAATTAGGATTTTTTGAAAGACTAATCCTAAGTATAGAATATAGAATTATGACTTGCAAATTAAATGATTTTCATGAGTATAAAATAAAAAATTGATCAGAGCAGATGTGGGTTTATGTTCTAAAGCTTTTGAGGTTATTTAAGTTTTAATTCCCACCCCAGGTAATCTCCAGGTCCTCACAAATGGAAACTTGGGTTAAATTCCATCAGTTATCTTCCACTGAAATTCTAAAAAGTTTAGGATAGTTGAACAGGGCAAATCTTAAAAAATACTGTAGTAGAAGTTGGGTGGTTGTGACACTTGCCTTTCATCCAGCAGAGGGAGGCAGATCTCTGAGTTCAAGGACAGCCTGGTCTACAGCTTGAGTTTCAGGACAGCCAGGGATACACAGAGAAACCCTGTCTTGAAATACAGCCATATATATGTGGTGGAATGCCAGTGTTTTCTGTACTGTGATTACCAATCTGACATCATTAAGTTAAAATACAAATGTGATGATCGTGTTAGAGAATTGCTTGCAGCTTTTCTTTTTAAGCTCAGTCTGATTCTAGTTTAAATTATGAAAACAGTTTAATTTCAAGAATTTTATTGGTTTTCTCCATTTCTTTTAATTCCATCGTTTAGTATAAATAATTTTCTTCTTACTATCTAGAAGAGACTAATGTTCTTAATAGCTATATGCTTTCTTTTTACATTTTTCAAAATGCTTATCTTCTGTGTATATGTGTATGGGCATGTTTGTCATCGTGTGCCTGTGGCAGCTTGCTAGGTCACTGAGCCCTTTCACTGCCTCCTGTGCTTTTAATGAGTGGTATGAAGTGGACCTCTGCAACTCTATTTTAAAACTAAAAGTGTTTTCTTAGTAGTTTTATTAAGGTTTATTCAGATAGTGATGTAGTTTTATTCTTAGGCTTTTAAGTAATTTTGTGACTGGCCATAATAATCTAAATAATTCATCCAAAGTCACTGAAATTGTTAATCTGGTGGGTAATTCAGATATTTTATGTTCATTTTATTCCATTTTGCTGGAATCTTTCTTTGGTGTCAACTTTTTCCAAAACTTGGGTTCTTTCTGTTGGGTTCTATTGGCCTGGGCTGTCGTTTCTAAACAGTCATAAAGTATGCTTGCACTCAGTTCTGATCCTTACAAGAGTTCAGGCACCACATGGGTGATAGGAATCGAGTTTGTTACCTCTGGAAGAATGTTCAGTGCTCTTACCCATCAAGTCATTTATCTAGTCCAAAGGAAGTTGAAAATAAGTTTTCATAAAATTTCTCATGTACCATTAAAAAATGTCCCTCTATTTCTATTATAACTAACTTCAGGTCTTGAAAATGGAAGTAGAATTACGAGAAAATCGATTTATAGTTATTGAGTAACAAGATAGGGCACTTACAACAAAGCAGGCATTTATGATCTCAAAATTTTTATAGTCAGGAATTTAGGACTAGGCTAGTTGGATATTTCTGTCTCTCATGGGATTGTGGTCAGACTGTTGGAAATAAAACTTAGGTTTCCTTGGAACTTCAGAATCTGCTTTGAGGCTTATTTACATGTACTGTTTGCATTTTGCTTTGCACCGTAATTTCATTTATTGCCCTAGGATAGTCTCCATGATACTGCTTGAATGCTCTTGGATATTGAATATGATTAAAAAGGTGACAGAGAAAAAGCAAGGGAGATGCCACAAATGCCATTTTTACCCCAGCCCATAAGTAAGGCATGCCATAAAATCTGCTATGCAGGGCTGGAGAGATGGCTCAGCGGTTAAGAGCATTGCCTGCTCTTCCAAAGGTCCTGAGTTCAATTCCTGGCAACCACATGGTGGCGCACAACCATTTGTAATGAGGTCTGGTGCCTTCTTTTGGCCTGCAGGCATACACACAGACAGAATATTGTATACATGATAAATAAGTAAATAAAAGAATCTGCTATGCATAAGCATAAACTGATCTGTTACTCAAGTGAGGAGAGAATTAGGTGGCAACTCTTGGAAGGGAGGAATGGAGAGCTGGTGGATATTATTTTAAAATTACCAGTTTTGTAGACTGAGAATTCCTTGCAATGTAGATAGTAAGTGTTGCATTTTTTTTTTGGAATGTGTATGTATGTGTTTATGTGAATGTGTATGTTGCTTGTGGAGGCTGTAGGACTATGTTGATTGCCTCTCTCCAGCTTTTCTTTCTTTTTTTTTTTTTTTTTTTTTTTTTTTTAAGGCAGGATCTCTTCCCAAACCTGGAGCTCATTGATTTGGTTAGATTGACTAGCTGGCTATAGCTACAGGAATCTGTAGTGCTGCCGTTCTAAGTATGCCATGACAGTATTTTTTGGTTTTTATTTTTGTATTTATTGTTACGTGGATGCTAGATATCTGAACTCAGGTCTTCATTGTTTGCTCAACACACACTTTATGGACTGAGCCATCTCCCCAGCTTTTGTTTTTTTGTTTTGTTTTGAGACGGGTCTCTCTGTAATCTTTTCTGTCCTGTAACTTGCTGTCGGTAGCCTAACCTTGAGCTCAGAGATCCACCTGCCTCTGCCTCCTGAGTACTAGGACTAAAGGTTTGTACCTAGCTTTGTTTGCTTTGTTGCTTTGATCCTTTAATATCATATATGTTTAAAAGTTACTGCTAAATTTTTGTATCATCAGTATCTTTAAAGAGAATCTTACTTACATTGTTCGTGTGAATTAAGTAGTTGTTTTTGTGCTAAGCCTTTACATTAAATTCAAGCTAGGTATCTGTTTCTGAGTTAGGATTTCATTGAGTGGATAGTAAGGATCCTGGAGGCTTTAAAGGCATGGGTGTGGGAGTTTGAGGAATTCAGAGGATTGTGAAATAGTAGTCTTTAAGAAATAAAGTAGGAAGGATAGAGTGCAGGATGTGAGCTAAGGGAACTGACTTGGGTTGCAACTGAAGCTGTTGAGAGGTAAAGCCCAGGAGGATTTTTACAGAAAATAATATGGGAGGTGTATAGGAGTTGGTGGTTGTAACACTTGTTATGTAGGGAGATGACGAATTGTTTATCTAGTTTCTGGGCATTTCATTGTAAAGAGGGAGTCCTTCACAGTGGTTAAAAAGTGTGAGCATTAGAGTTGAATAGTTTGGATTTAAATATTGGCTCATTCACTATACTTATTTAATAGTCTTAGGGGACCTGCTTAACTTTTTCCTACTCACCTCAGTTTTTTCTCAGTTAAGTGAGAGCTTTCCATATAATAGTAGAGCTAGTCTAGTTTATGGAACAGAATGAGTTCAGTAAAGCTAGCTATTGCTATTATTTTGTTGTTTAATTTGTTAAGTGATCCTTAATTAAATAACACATTTTATTTAGTTTTTGAGTTGGACAAACATGATTCCAGCATTAGAGCGTTCCTTTCTGACCCAGTCTCTCTTTATTGAAGCACACCAACACTTCCTCATACAAGTAACTGTAATTATTAGTTTATACTTATGCATATGTATTATTTATTTGTAACAGTCCATGTATATAATCTCTTCCTTACGAATAGTAGCATATTGTTTACACTTTTCTGTACGTTGCTTTTTTATATTAAAGAAGTTGCTTTTTCTAAGTATATTCTTTTTGAGTATTTTGTTGCCTGTCGTTCCCCGATGTGAATTTAATATAATTAATTTTTCTAGTTCTCTTTAAATGGCCATTCCTCCCCAACTTCCTGCCTCTGTGTTACTGAGTTAACCTTAATTATAGAAACTTAGTGCTTGAGAAATTTGTCTTTTTTTTTTTTAACTCAACGGTTCTCAACTTGTGGGTTGTGACCCCTTTGGGAGTTGAAGGACCCTTTCATGGGGTTGCCTAAGACCATTGGAAAACACAGGTATTTACATTATGATTCATAACAATAGCAAAATTACAGTTATGAAGTAGCAACAAAAATTATATGGTTGGGGAGCAGCATGGAATGTATTGCAACATTAGGAAGATTGAAAACCAATGTTTTAACTAATGAGCTTTTAATCCTATTTTTTTGATTCTTTATTCCGAAGACTGTTTTTTTTATACATTGGTATTACTCTTTGCTGACAAGAATTTTGTATTATAATATGACTCAGGTATTTCTCTAATGCTAGTAATTTTCTATAGTGGGTTCATGTTTCTACTTTCATATTTAATGTGATTTTTAAAATCTAACCTACCTTTATTTTAGATTTACTTATTTATTATGTGTACAGAGTTCTACCTGCATTTGTGCCTGCAGGCCAGAAGAGGGCACCAGATCTCATTATAGGTGGTTGTGAGCCATCATGTGCTTGCTGGGAACTAAACTCAGGATCTCTGGAAGAAGAGACAGTGCTTTTAACCTCAGAGCCATCTCTCTACCCCCCCCCCCCCCACTTGGTTTTTAAAGATAGTTACCAAATTGCATACTGCTTGAATGCTATTTTTATAAAATATAAATTTTTAATGCATTTGATTCGATTTCTAGACTTTTCTGCCATTTTATGTATTGTGGGGGGTGATATAATTACTTACCTATTTATATATTCATTCATTCACCTACTCACTCATCCACCCATTTATTTATTTATTTATTTATTCATTTATTTATATATTTATTTGTGTGGGTTTACTTTCTTTTTATGTGTAGAGTGTGTTGTCTGTTTTTGTGTATATATGTGTGTACCACTTGCATACCTGGTACCCTTGGAGATCAGAAGAGGGTATTTGATCCTCATGAGCTGGAGTTACAGGTGGTTATGAGCCTCCATTTGAATACTGGAAACTGAACTAGGAACTGCAAGAGCAAGTGCTCTTTATTACTAATCCATCTCTCCAAACCCAGTGACATTCTTTTAAGAAATTATATTTTTAAGAAGTGATGCAGCATGTAAAATATATTAACATAAGAAAAATATATTCATTCAGGGCCTTTCATGAGCCTAGTGTTTTTACATATATTAACTCAATTTTATATCATATTTCACAAGTTTTAACTCAGTTATAGACTGTGAAATCATTTTATGGCTAACTTTCATTCAAATTTTTCTTTTCCCCTTTAGCTGTGATGCCGATCCATCAGCCCTAGCAAAATATGTTTTGGCTCTGGTAAAGAAAGACAAAAGTGAAAAGGAATTAAAGGCATTATGTATTGATCAGCTTGATGTATTTCTTCAGAAAGGTAACACCTTTAGTTTTAAAATACTTTCTGAGTAAGCTATATAAAATAAGAGTATGGACTAAATATTAAAGGAATTTAGCCCCTTGTTGTAACAAAGCTTTTAGCTGTAACAATATTGAATACACATATTACTGATTTTATATATGACTAGATTCCTCAGTATCTTTTATAGTTGTTTTGTAACATAAACTAACATATTCAGGAAATGACTGCCTATTTTAGACAATACTAAGAAAATGTCTTGGAATGTTGTATAGGGCATGTTTTTGACTTTGTTATACGTTTCCCACATCTAGATAATGACTAGTTCTTGTATTTATATATTGGTTGTGCTACATGTCAAAGAATAGTCATGGATGGAAGCAGCTGGCCAAGAAACTTGTCATTCTAGTCTTGAAACATGAATGAATTGTTGTCATAGAACTTGTACCGTTATATACTGCTTGGCAAGCTATTGATCAGGATGTTAAGGAACTTGCTGTGTAGAACTGGGGAATTAAAGTCTTACTGAATATATTTTATTCTGTGAACTTTTTGGTTTTATATTTAGAGACACAGATATTTGTGGAGAAGCTTTTTGATGCTGTGAATACAAAGAGTTATCTACCTCCTCCAGAGCAACCATCGTCAGGAAGCCTGAAGGTAGACTTTCTTCAGCACCAAGAAAAAGATATAAAAAAAGAAGAGGTGAGAATTTGTTATGTTGCGTTGGCTCCTTAAGTTCATTGAAGGAATAATTAATCAAATTTTCTGCATTTTTCTTTTTTTGTTTTGTTTTGTTTTGTTTTTCGAGACAGGGTTTCTCTGTAGCTTTGGAGCCTGTCCTGGAGCTAGCTCTTGTAGACCAGGCTGGTCTCGAACTTACAGAGATCCGCCTGCCTCTGCCTCCCGAGTGCTGGGATTAAAGGTGTGCGCCACCACCGCCCGGCTTCTGCATTTTTCTATTGTGTGTCCTAAATACCTGTTCCTAAGTTCAGGGACTTCTCTAGGAGTAATTAGTGAACTAGGAATTTAGTTGTAATCATGGCAATGATTTAGTTAATACAAAAGAGTTAAAAGTTACCAAAGAAAAATGGTTTGTGAAGAAATCTGGTGGAAAATTAGTGCAAATATCAAGACTCACTGGGGTTACATGGGATATGCCTAATTTCCCCTCTAGACTAGTTACTTTAGCAAGACGTATTTTGAATTAAAAAATTATCTCATTGTGTTTATGGATCTTTTGCCTAGGTGTTTATGTATCATGTGTGTGCCTAGTGCATATAAGACAAAAGAGGGTGTCAGATCACCCGGAACTGGAGTTAGTTATAGATGGTTGTGAGCCACCATGTAGATGCTGGGAATTGAACCTGAGTCCTTTGGAAGAGCAGCAGTGCTCAATTTTTATTTGGAGTAGGCACCTACTATATAAAACATATAACAGAATTCCAGACTACCAAGAGAAAAACAAGTGTTGGCATAAACCATTGTGTTTTTGCAAAGACAGTACAGCGAGCCATCCTTATCAAGGAATGGTGGGGACGGTATAGATACCAAAATTTCAGAAGGTAGCTGAAGATCAACCAGTCTTATATGTAGGCCCTTTTAAAACTTAGCATTCTAAGTCTGCTTTGAACTCTATTGGTCATGGAATCCTATAAATTACATTTTATTATTTGTGTTTCCATTTGCTTAATAACCTTAATAATTAAGATTTTCTCAATTTGGTAAAAATCAAGATGACTGAGGACAGTTGTGCCATTCATACTATATCTGGCATTCATACTATACTTTTTTGTATTCAGCTAGTTTTACTTTAAAAAGTGTTGGAACAGGAGCTATGTATTCATAGCTTCACTGAAACTTGAAGTATACACTAATTGGTTTCCAGTTCTTTGATAATTCTTTTAGCTCTGCCTCCTGCTGCAGTTGTATGTCACCACACTTGACCCCAGCCTATCCTTTTAAAAATCTTATTTTTAATAATGTTTGCTTGTGTGTCTGTGTGGGCATGAGTGCCAATGCCCACGATCAGATGTCCTGAAGTTACAGGTATCTCTGAATTGCCTGACATGGGTGCTGGGAAGTAGACTCAGGTCTTCTACAAGAGCAGTATATCCCCTTATCCTCTGTACTACCTCTGTAGGCCCTACATACCAATCTTACTAAAATTTTGGCATGATGTTGAAAATGTAATTTCCCAAGCTTTGTTTTATTTAGCTGTAAAATGTAATTGTTGCAGGGTTATAGCGATGAACAAATAAAATAATGTATATATAGCAATTGGTAAACTTTGTAGTACTGTTACTGTTGGAAGATTCTTGTACTATGGGAGAAGTGGGTGTGGCTTTTGGTTTTTTCCTTCTTCCTAAATATAAGTAACACATCTCATTGTGTAATGATAGATACATAATAAATATGTAATAATTCTCAAAACTATTTTTAATCTCTGTACCTGAATATGAATACACACACACAAAAAAACAACACACACACGTACACACATTATCTGAGTCAGTTTTATCTAAAGGAGAGGATCATAATATACTTTTGTGACCGTTTTGTAATCCTGACAATATAGTAGATGCAGCGTAAGGAGGTCACCATTTTACTTTGCCTGCATGGAGACATAAAATGATTAAACTTTAACTGCCTGTAGAAGTTTGGATTACTTGTAGTTAATTTTGTGTGTATGTACTTGAATGTCCATATTTACATACACATATACATATGGGAAGAGAGAGCGCGTGTGTGGGTGAGATGAAGCAACACCTAGCAGCAGTGACATTCTGTGTCAGCTTCTGAAATAACTGGAAGTATAGGTTCATGTCGCTGTATCTAGCTTTTTTTTTTTTTTTTTTTTTCGGTTTTTCGAGACAGGGTTTCTCTGCAGCTTTTTTAGAGCCTGTCCTGGAACTAGCTCTTGTAGACCAGGCTGGCCTCGAACTCAGAGATCCGCCTGCCTCTGCCTCCCGAGTGCTGGGATTAAAGGCGTGCGCCACCACCGCCCGGCTGTATCTAGCTTTAAATTATATTTTATTCTCAAGAGCTCTTGAGTAATTCTGGACCCTTGTCCCAGTGCATGATGATGGCAAAGGCTTATTATTCTATCTGTTGCTAAAGTTGTTATTTTTAATATTTTTATTGATTAGTTGTGGAAGGTTTTTGTAGATGAGCTTTCAGGATTATCAAAATACCACATAGTGTGGGAACACTAAAAAATTTCTGGTTGCACATGTATTATGGGATGTTGTTACTCTATTGCTGTGTATGTTTGTAGGATGGAATACTACTTGCTTTGCTTGGAAAAATATACTGTGGCCAGTAGAAGGGGGAAGTGCTCCAGGAGACCAGGTATCCTTAGGCTTCCCTGCACTTGAGGTTGAGATAGAATGTTTTTAAGTTTCAGGCCAGTCTTGGCTACATAGTGAGTCTAAGTCTGAAATAAACTACATCAGGTGGATTTTGTTAGTACTTGTTTTTTTTTTTTTTGGATTGGCAAGAGAATTTGTAGTGAGTAGGAAGAGAAAAACAATTGATGGAGGTACAAATTATTGAAAGAAGCATTTCTTCAAGTTAGACTTTTGATGTGTTTCTATTTAATTAATTCATGTGGTGTACATTTCATACCAGTTGGCTTTGTGTGTATGTTTCTGGGAAGGCTGACATAAATTTGGATATGTATATTAATAAATTCTCTGCATCAGAATTCCTTCATGTCCTTATTTAAAATACACAAGTTTCAAAGCCTTGACATATTTACAGAATCTATTGTCAATATCCTGGATTTGTCTAACTTTTAAATTCTTTCTAATCCCATACTAGTGTCCTACTGAATAGTGTTGTGAGAAGTATAATTCAGATAGTGTAGTAAAGGCATATTCCTATAATAGTTTTATAACTATAAAATATGAATAGAGCCTGTAGGAAACAGTAATATATAGCTGACATGATGCTCTAAAATGACAGTTTTGTATTATTATATGTATATTAAATAAACTTTCCTTTTGTATTTTCTCATGTAGTCTTTTATTTATGACTTGATTAGTGCTAATGTCTTCTCTGTTCTATGATGTCAGACCAAGCCCATGAAACAGAAGTGTGGATGCTAGACTGTTGAAGTAATTGGCTTTCAAATATTGAATTGAAGACATTGTTTACATTTCTTTTTTTGCCACTATTATCTAAAGAAAGGGTCTATGATTATTATTCAGTTTAACTTTAGACAATTACAGGTTACAGGTTAAAGGGTATTTGGCAGAGAAATTAATTTTGCTTGAAATTGTGATAATTGTTTTGTATTTCTAGTATATAAATTAAGCTTAATATTAAGTCTTTTAAATAATAATATGGCAAAGAATTGCTGTTGGTAAAGTTGTCCATTTTTTTATATTAGCTCACAAAGGAGGAAGAGCGAGAGAAGAAGTTTTCCAGAAGGCTGAACCATAGTCCTCCCCAGTCAAGCTCCCGCTACAGGGACAACAGGTGATTTGTTCAGTTTTCATTTGTTATTATTTAGGTTACATTTTACATAGGGATAAGTAGCATTTATATTTTCTTTGTTCTTTTGGATATTTTTTTTAATCTAGTATCTTGCCAGTTAGGTGGCAATGCTGCCTCTCTCCTGAGTGCTAGGCTTGCTTTGCAGACATGCGCCGCCGCTCTCAGCACTGATGCTCTCTTATTGGTTCAGGGACGTATAACCGGGTCCTTTTCTACCAAAGATATCCAGGTCCAGTGTCTGTGCTGAGCGTGAGATTTGGAATAGTGCTTTTATATTGGTTGCTATTGATGTTGCTTTCCCTAACTTCAGATCCAGTGGTTCTTAGTGAGAGATTTTATTTGGGGCTCTTTTGGGCGACAGTGGGGTGGGGGGTTGAAGGTTCCCTTTAGTGTGTTTAAATTATTTTTCCTATTTTGATTTCAAAAGTATTTGGAGTATGATATAAGTGATACTTGTAAATGTGATTGTATGTATAGACTATATGTAATATAAGACACATGTAGATGCCTTCTGTGTCGATAAATAATTGAATAGATATTGTACATAAGACTAAGAATTAAGAGATTTGATTTTTCTTTTTAAAAGTTTTTAGAATAAGCAATCTCAGAATTTTCAGTTTTTGAAGTTGCCCTTGTTTGTATTATGATAATGACACAACTTACGTATCTGAAGTGTTTCTTCTCCTTACATTTACTTCAGCATTAGTCACATAAAAGTGATGATACATTTTTTTAGAAGCCGCGATGAGAGGAAAAAAGACGATCGTTCTCGCAAAAGAGATTATGATCGAAATCCTCCTCGAAGAGATTCATACAGAGACCGGTATAACAGAAGGCGAGGGAGAAGTCGCAGTTACAGCAGGAGTCGCAGCCGAAGTTGGAGTAAAGAGCGGCTTCGTGACCGGGATAGAGATAGAAGCAGGACGAGGAGCAGAAGCCGGACACGAAGCCGGGGTTAGTAATCCATGTGTTCGTGGTTTGGTTATAGTTCTTCACTTTGAAAATCCTTCCATGCTGCTCAGTGTGTTGTCTTTTATCTTTCCTATTTGCCTGCCTCTGCCTCCCAAGTGCTGGGATTAAAGGCGTGCACCTCCTCTGTTCAGTCTCCTACTATGATTTTTGAGAATGCCTTCTCTTTTTTCTTTTCTTTTGAATACAAGTTCTCACTGTGTAGCCCTGACTGGCTTAGAACTGGTTATGTACACCAGGCTGTCCTTAAACATCCAGAGATCTGCATGCTTTTGCCCTCTGTGTAATGGGATAAAAGGCATGCATCTCCATGGTTGGCTTCTAGGAATGTTTTCATAAAAAAATACATATTTATTTATTGTTTTCATTCAAGATAATGCCTAACTATGTAGTTCTGGCCGTCATGGACCACACTATAGATAGAACAGTTTGACTTTGAATTCACAGAGGTCCACCTACCTCTGCCTCCCAGGAGCTGGGAGTAAAGGTTTGTGCCACCAAGTCTGGCTTGTGAATACTCTTTAAATTTTTCCACTAAAGACTTGTATTTCATGTATATTGACTGAGCTTGGCACAGTGTATATTTATTGCACAGCTTTATTTTTAAAGTCTAAAATATTTCTTGGTTATTTTATATGTGAATATGATATATTGTTACTATTATACTCCCAAATCCTCCCAGATCTATTCCCCTTACTTTTCCAATTTGAGGTTTTTTTAATATTTTAAATATCGCATCAAATCAAATTAGTGCTGCCAAGATGATCATGAGTATAGATTATAATCCACTGTAGCACAGCCAGCTTACCGTAGGCTGTACTACTGAAGTATACTGATTCCTGCCCCTGCAGCCATCAGCAGCTGATAGCTCCTGAGCTAAGAGTGGGGCCTCCTGAGTCTCTTCTCTCTCTATGCTGGAGTCCGTGTGATCTGCAGGCAGCCATATCGGCTGCGCGTTCATGAATGCAGTATTCAGAAGACACTGTTTTACACTGGTCTTCTGAACTGTGTCTCTACAACCTCTCTGTCTCCTCCTCAGATATTTGGGAAAGGCTGGGACCTAGCTGTGTGTGTAGGACTGAGCACTCCAGTCACTTATGTCTACACTTTGATCAGTGAGTTATTAAGTAACTTATAAAGGAGAACATCTGTGAAAGTTTGAACTGTTCTATGTGTTTAGCAAAAACTGACACTGTTTTTTTAAGATCTGTAATTTTTTTTAAGAATATAGTTTTGCAAGTTATTTATGTTTTATTTCAGAAAGGGATCTGGTGAAACCTAAATATGACCTGGACAGAACAGATCCATTAGAAAATAATTATACACCAGTCTCTTCAGTATCTAATATTTCATCTGGCCACTATCCTGTACCTACTTTGAGCAGCACCATTACTGTAATTGCTCCCACTCATCATGGTAATAACACTACCGAAAGTTGGTCTGAATTTCATGAAGACCAGGTAGATCACAACTCTTATGTGAGGCCACCAATGCCAAAGAAACGGTGTAGAGATTATGATGGTAAGTCGCTCGAGTGGATTTTTTTCTATTTTTTGTCTAATTTATTTTGTGTTTATGTATTTTATTTGTTTAGATTGTATAATAATTCAAAAGGAGTTACCTATGATATTAGAAAGGACAGATTAGCTTTTATCACTTTATGAATTCCATAATGTCATTTCCCATTAGGTCACTGCTATTAACACTTTAGATTGTGTTTATAATATTGTTGGAGTTTACCAAAAAAGAGTAAATTCCATTTGAGTTACCTTTCAAGGAACTTGAACATTTTTGATGAAATCATTTTTATGAAATCAGTGATTATTGAAGTATATGTAGGACCTATGAAGTAAAAACATCCTATGTAAGATTTTTCAAAAGAATCAGACGTACAGATTTACTATGAAAGATTATGTTTAGTATTGAAAGCACAGTTGCAATATGTTTTTGGTGTAAAATGAGAGACATAAGTAATAAGTGTGTTATCTAGTGTGTTATCTAATGATAAATAGTAACTTGCATGTAAGTTTATATTATTTTATTATGCTTATTTAAATTTTCTTTTTCATTTTATTGATAATTGCTTATATTACTAGGAATGAATAGAGCTCTTGTGCAAGTGTAAATTATAATTTTGCCCGATACTAAAAATACTCTTATTTGCTGTTAACTCAGAGATAATTTGTATTTCCATCGCTTTTCACATTTATTTTTAATAATCCTTTACTTACAGAAAAGGGATTTTGTATGAGAGGAGACATGTGTCCTTTTGATCATGGAAGTGATCCAGTAGTGGTGGAAGATGTGAACCTGCCTGGGATGTTGCCTTTTCCAGCGCAGCCACCTGTTGTTGAAGGACCACCTCCTCCTGGACTGCCTCCACCTCCTCCAATTCTTACACCCCCACCTGTGAATCTCAGACCCCCAGTGCCGCCACCAGGTCCACTACCACCCAGTCTGCCACCTGTCACGGGTCAGTAGATTAAGTTGTTTCCTAGTATTTATTGCTTTTGTAGTATTTATTGTTTCCTAGTAATTTCATACTTGTTTTTGTTAATAATTTCTAAAGTAAACCTGGTAGAAACGAAGTATTCTCCCCCCACTTGGATATTATGCATAAGTCACCTTTCCTGTAAACTGTGATTTGTAACAGCCTGTGGCTTGCATACATTAGGATAATCCTCCTTTGCTTGTAGGTCTTTATAGTTTACAGCAAACTGTTTTGGAATAGATTAAAAAGAGTATTTACTGTAAAAAAGTTAACTTACTTGCAAGAGCTTGTTCTTTATAGAAAACATTTTAGTTGGTAAAAGAGCATTTTAGGTTTGAATGTATAATAATTTATTTCATTTGTTTGCTTTCAGATGATATTTCTTATTCTTTGGTTTTGACAGGACCACCTCCTCCACTTCCTCCTTTACAACCGTCTGGCATGGATGCTCCACCCAACTCTGCAACCAGCTCTGTCCCCACTGTAGTAACAACCGGCATTCATCACCAGCCTCCTCCTGCTCCGCCCTCTCTCTTTACTGCAGGTGCAGTTTTGGTCCCCTCTAAATTTGTAATGTAAAGCTCTGCTTTAAAACTACCTCGTCAGTTAAAAATATGGGAAGAAATTTCTCACTAAAATTATACAGTGTGAGGTGGACTTGATGAATTAATATTAAATCACTCAATTAAGATCTTTTGGAGGACTTCTATTAATAACTTTTTATACAACTCTGTCATATATTTCAAACATATTAGTTTTATGTTTTTTAACTAATTATAAGTTATGTTTTCTGTTTTTTCGATTATCACTGTTTGAAAGTTACCAAATGTTTTTTTTATAATTATTGTTTAATTACAGTTTTTGTGTTACCAGATACATATGATACAGATGGCTACAATCCTGAAGCACCAAGCATAACAAACACTTCCAGACCTATGTATAGACACAGAGTGCATGCGCAAAGGCCTAACTTGATAGGACTAACATCAGGGGATATGGATTTGCCACCCAGAGGTATTATGATCAATCTTTTCTTATTTCACAGCATTAATAATGGGACAGCAGGATGGGTGTAGCTTAGTAGCAGGATGCTTGCTTATCAAGCACAGGGCCCTGCGTTGATCTCTAACAAAACAAACAACTGACAGAGAAAGGAGGAAAGCTTAAAGAAGGGATGGTGGTGGTTTGGTCACTTGGTTTTCTGGTCTGTCATGAGTTCCATATTTATGAAATTCCCCCAAAGTACATATGTCTTAAGAAACTTATTGTTTCGTTTCATGTGTGGTCTTTCTGATTCGCTTAAACCAGAGAGTTTCAACCTGTGGGTTGTGACCCTTTGACAAACCTGTATCTCCAAAAGTATTTACATTACAACTTATAACAGTAGCAAAATTACAGCTATGAAGTTGCAATTAAATAATTTTATGGTTGTTGAGGTCATCATAGCATGAGGAACTGTATTAAAGAGTTGCAGCATCAGGTAGGTTGAGAACCACTGATGAGAGTAAGATAGGATTCTTTAAGTCTTGAAGTCTGTCCTAGTTTAGATAGGAAATGATCTAAAACCTGTACTCCATCTGCAGACTTTTTTGTATACTTGACATGTTAAAATTTGATACTTTTCTTTAGCGAAAGGAAATATGGGCTAGCAGTTAATTCATCTTTCAAATTCTAGGAGAGACAGTAAATTATTAAAAACTAATGTTTAGCCTGAGCCAGGCCACAAAATTTCTTTACTAGCATCAAGCTGTAATAGTGGTTCAGTTTGAAACAGTATAGTAGTTACAGATAACATGATAAAGGGAGACGAAAGATTGTTAGACAAAATATTATGGTGGCAGAAATAGGTGTTTTATCTTAATCATATCATTTGAAATTTGCCTTCCAGTTTTCTTTCTGGCTTCTGTAGAGTAAAAGTATTAAGACTTTTCAGTTGCATATAAATGCCCAACTTAAATAATAGTATGTATGTGTAGTAGTGAAATTAGGATTGCTTATAATTTGAGGTTTTTATTATTTATTGGAATTTGTCAGATTCTGAATATCTACTTTGTCTATTTGAAAAGCATGTGTGGCAGGATATGAAGAACAATCTAACTCAAATTTATACCCTCTGAAGTATCACAGACTCTGTTCATATTTGCTCCCTTTGAGAACCTTAATGTGCATGTTTCTCTCCAGTACACCATTAAATTCTCTCTTAAGATATTCAGTGATTAATCATCAGTGATAGTAGGAAAGCAAGTTTTCTTTTTTAGTTGCTTCTATAAATGAGACATATACATTGCATATAATGGGAAAGTAGACCCTTCAGATTATAGTTGTTAATAAAGTTTACTTAACCTCTGAATTTCTCTCCCACCCTGGTGAGTTTACAGAAGTCTTCTTTCTTTCCTTGGGTCATTTTAGCATGTAGAAAGAAAAACAACAATTTTTAATTATGTATTTTTGTCTGTGGGTTTGTATGTGAATGGAGGTACCCAAGCAGTCCAGCAGAGGGTGTTATTTCCTCTGGTGTTACGAACTGCCTGATGTGGGTGCTGGGTACTGAACTTTTAACTGCTGAGCTATTTGTCCGGCCCTATATTTTCATTAAAAGTCATATCAATAGTCCTTGCTGTTACTGGTAACTCCTACTTCACTCGTGTTTTGCTTCTTTTGTTTGGCATAAATATATGCTGCTACTGTGTAATAATATTTTAAACCCTGTTCAGTGCCAGACTAATTTTTAGTTTTGATTGAGAGAAGGAAGAAATCAAATCCCTTGCATGTAAATTTTATGACATAGCCATTGGAATTATGGTAATTTCAGCTCTTTGTGAATAATGTTGCAGGATACATGAAGTGCTCTTATTGAGAGATAAATGTACACCTAGAAATTTGACTGCCTTTTCTCAGTCATAACTGTGTAATGATTATTTTAATATTATTTAGATAAATCGTGTTTTTGTGTGATAATTTAGAAATGCATTTTTTACTTTTAGAAATGCATTAATTTTAATTTGTCAACTGATTTAGCAAACCGTTTAAATTGAGGGTTGTTTATATGAATTTCATGTCTTTTTTTCAGCCCTTTTCATCCCAATATGTTCTTTTCAATCCCAATTTTAGGTTTCAAATTTCTTGTTCTGGATTGTGACAGTTGTATAAAAGGCTTGTAGTGATATGAATTATTTAATTACTATGCGTTTCTGGTAGCCTGAACCATGGCATTAGTTTATCATGGGATGTATTATTTGATAATTTGACTTAGGTTTCATACTTTAAATCTTGATATGAGGTAATCATTAAATAAAACATTTTGGGCACTTTTGATGCTATGGAATTCTAATGTAAAAATGACTTCTTTGCCGGGCGGCGGTGGCGCACACCTTTAATCCCAGCACTCGGGAGGCAGAGGCAGGCGGATCTCTGTGAGTTCGAGACCAGCCTGGTCTAGAAGAGCTAGTTCCAGGACAGGCTCCAAAGCTACAGAGAAACCCTGTCTCGAAAAACCAAAAAAAAAAAAAAAAAAAAAAAAAAAATTACTTCTTTGTCCTTGAAATTATTTTTATATTTCTAAGGACAAGAACTGGATAGATGTTCCCACAGGTAGATATAGGCAGGAAGAAGAATTTAATAGCTTAAGGCAACTATCTAGTGCTGTTAGTTTTAACCAGAAATACTATAGAACTGATAATATTTGGAAATGTTTTATATATATATATGATTAGATGCATTTGCTAATTGCATATCATGAAATACTTACTTCTTTGTTTTTAATGCTTATTTTCAAGTAAACCTTAGTGAAAGAGAATCTGAAAGAGAAAATAGACGTGTAGCAAATGTGCCAATTACTGGGTGAAAAACTTTACTGTGTTTCTTAGTTTTCAGGTAATTGAGGTTTGTTTTAGTGGAAAAGGATATTGAATAGCTTAGAGCTTCTCCAAACGAGCCAATGAGCTAAGTGCCTACACTAAGGGACTAAGTCCTCTTGGAGAACTGGTCTGTGAGTGCATTCCTACCCACAGAAACTACAACTTGCACTTTGATCACCACTAACGCCAATGCCATCTTTTCCCGTTGAGATCAATATGGCATGACATTTGTACCAACAATTCATACAGTACACTGATAAGTTGGTCAGCAAGAGAAAGGGAACAGTTTAAAGTATATACATTTTACACTTCTGAGAAACTCAACTTTGTCTCAAAAAGGAAGGAGGTGTGGAAGTTTACAGGACAGTGAAGACATTTGAAGAATTTTAAAATAGGTGATAGAGCTGGTCTAGGTTAGCAGTCGTGGGAACTGAGATTTTGACAGCATGATTTACGAAATGTGGTGGTTGGAAGAGTAATGAAAAGGCTGAAATCAAATACCAGTTTTTGTGTTGATAATTAGGAAGTGATAATAACATTTGCTACAAAAAGAATGGATTGGTAGAGAAGTAAATTTTGTTACTGTTTAGTTATGCCTGTAAGTCATCTGATTAGAAATGCTTAAGTCTCAGCTTCCTGAATACAGCTGACTGGAAATTACTTTGGAATCATAAATGGAGGTAAAGAATAATAGAATGAACCACACTGAGTCTTACATGGTTGACTCACATGGAACAAAGAATCTTTCCGTTTATTTTCACATCCCTCCCCCATATCTCTGCCCTGCTCCCCACACACTGGAACTCCTGAGAAACACCAGGAAAGATGAATGAGAGCAGATAAAAGAAGGACACTAGGGAGATAATGGAGTGAGATGAGGGAGCCAGGCTTACATAGGGACTGGAAACAAAAGGCCACAAACAAAAGGGATTCCTGAAAATCCAGAACTGGTGATATCTAAGGGGGGAAGTAGTCAGCAGCAGCAAATGTCTCTTGAAGGCCAGTTAAAAACTGAGAAGTTTTTAGGACTGGACAAGTGGTTAAGATGTTTAAAAGCACGTACTGCTCTTTTGGAAGACCAGGGTTTGATTCCAGTCCCAGCTTCCACATGGTGGCTCACATCTGACGCCTCCATCTATGCAGTCACCAGGCATATACACAGTGTACATAAATACAGGCAAAGTACACATACACAACTGGGAAAAAACGCTGAATATTCATACTCCTAAGTACCAAATTGTGACATCAGTTATTTATTTTTCTTCCATGAACAAGATAAGTCTAGTAATGTGAACAGCTACCAATTTCCAGAGGACTAGTGACAGATTGGGTGTGGTAAGGAAGAAGAGATAGTCAAATGTAAATATCTCTTAGGGACTAGATGTAGGACATGTAGAGAGAAACTAGAGGAGTAAAAGGAGAAGCCCCTTTGTAAATAATGGAGGAATATGAACTGTAATATCAGGTGCTGATGATGTTCCAGTGTCATAGGAGAGCTAGAAAATGGAAGCAAGCAGCGGGGCTCCGAGACATAGTTTGGAGGCTCTGTCTTTATGTTTAGATAGACAATCAGAGAAATCGAAAATTTAGAAGCTCAGTAAAGGCAACGAGTTATGTAAAAAATAAGATAAGCTTGTAAGATTGCTTTAGCAGAATGTTTGTAAAATATTGGTTAATGTTTATAATTCTCTAGCGCTATATTCAGTCTTGAATGTTTCTTTTAAAATATATTTTCAATTATGTTAATGTTGCTATTTAAGCAGTATAATTGCAATTTGCTAGTTTGCAAAGGCAGTTTGATGTGTTTGAGCTTATAATTATGCCTTTGATTTCAAAACTATGAATTTAAAGTCTCAAGTGACTTATTTCTATATTTATGTTTTGGTTTGTGATAAAAGATGCAAATTGGAGGAGTGGCGTGGATTTTGCCTTTAAAAAAGTAGCCTATAAAATCATATTTGTCATGTGAACTTTATTGAGTCTTAGAGCTAAGTGTGAATTTAAAAAACTGCATCTGAAATTCTAAAATTTCAGAGGAGACTAAAATTCTCTTAAAATAATGTACTTGAATGTATATTGACCCTTTTGGTTATAAAATATATTCATTTGGAGAGAAATGAACTCTCATTGGAGAAGTAGCTGAGATAAACACAAAGATATTAGTGTCTACTTTCTTTTGTTTTGACACAGAAAAGCCTCCTAATAAAAGCAGTATGAGGATAGTAGTGGATTCAGAATCAAGGAAAAGAACCATTGGGTCTGGAGAACCTGGAGTTTCTACAAAGAAGACATGGTTTGATAAGTAATTAAATCTTAAGCTTATTATTTAAATTAGAATTAATTATATTAATAATTTTTGTTTTACATTGATTATTACTGTATTATTATGACCATGTAATCTTTTCTCTTAAAAGATACTGATATGTAGGCTGTCCTCAACTACAATTTTTGTTTTCTAGAAATTTATCCAAATTGGTTTGACAGTACAAAGCTATTTTTTTAGAATATAGTGGAGAACACAATTTTACGCTTTCCTCTTCCACCTTAAAAAGAAGCAACCACTTAGACATGTTAGATGTATTATTGAGTAGAAGTTGTGCACAAGATAGGAGCCCAGAGGCGTGGGAGAAGAATGTAGAAGGTCCGGAGACTTCAGCATGTAGACACTTCCTGTCAGGAACTGGAATGGGCTTTGGGCGGGGGCAGAGAGAGGCTGAAGAGGCACTGAATAGATCAGGAAGAACTTTGAAGAAAGGAAGAAAGTAAGAATACTGGAGAGTTTGACATTGCATTTATACATTTTCACCCATAAAGGGAGATTAGGGCCACACCTAATAGTTCAATAGTTTTTATATCTGGTTTTGCTATTTAAGGGAAAAGGTAGCTTCATGGATCACAGATATTATTTTATTCATGTGCCAAAGTATCATGCATATTTCCAATAATTTTGTTACTTAAACTGGAGACAGGTTGAGGTGTCATCTTTATATCAAAAAGTAAAGAATTCCTAAAATTTCAGTAAGCTAACTTGCAGAATAGAAAAAGATTTGTGTACATTTTGACTAAATGTAAGCAGTAGTACCTTTTTTGATAAAAAATAATTAGCAGAAGATAAAAAGTGTAAGTAAAGAGGAATATGGTGTCCATAAAACGTAACGCTAAAAACTTGGAAACTTGTTGAAAGAAAACTTAAAATTTCCTTATCAACTAGTACCTCCAGTTTTGGAGAAAAATTGATGAAATTAAGAATATCCATTTTTTTTTTGTAAAACTATAGTAGTAGTTGGAGTCAGTATTTATAAATATATTGATCGACTTGATTTTTGTTTACAGACCGAATTTTAATAGGACAAACAGCCCAGGTTTCCAGAAGAAGGTTCAATTTGGAAATGAAAATACTAAACTTGAACTTAGGAAAGTTCCTCCGGAATTAAATAATATCAGCAAACTTAATGAACATTTTAGTAGATTTGGAACATTGGTTAACTTACAGGTAAGAGGTGTGGAATGATACTATTGTCAGTAATTATTTAAAAATCTTAAGAAAACTTTATTTATAGAGGTTTAGAAAATTCGTTCAGATTATCTTATCTGTTACTAGAATGAAATACCTGGAGAGGGCTCATTTAATAAAGAAAAGAGATATTTTGTAAAATGAAGTAATGCTGTTGGTTTGGTCTCTGATGAGAGATGGTTGGGCTAGGGGGATTCAGTGGTCAGACTCACTACCATACACCTTTCTCTTGTGAGAGCCCAGGGATCCCTGAGATCTTGTGGCTTAATTAGGATTACTGTTAATTAATGTTAATTAGGATTACTTAATTAGGATTACTGTTGCTGTGGTGAAACACAATGACCAAAGCAACTTGGAGAGGAGACGGTTTATTCACCATATGCTTCCATATCAGCCTTCATCATCCAAGGAGATCAGGATAAGAACTCAAGCAGGGCAGGAACAGTTGCAGAGGCCATAGAGGAGTGCAGGTTACTGGCTTGCTCAGCCTGCTTTCTTGGGGGGCCACCAGCCCAGGGAGGTCCCTTACTCGCAGTGGACCAGGCCCTCCCACATCAGTCACTTATAAAGAAAATGCCCCACAGACTTGTGCATGGCCTATGGAGGCATTTTTCTTAATTGAGGATCCTTCCTCTGAAATGACTTTTAGTGTGTCAAGCTGACATAAAACTATCCAGCATAGCTTGTAAGGACAGCTCCTCTAAATGATCTGATAACCTACCACTAGCCTCACTTCTTCAAAGATTCTCACCACTTACCAGCACTGTTGGCACTAATAGCTTGTTTTGACCTGTCTGTGTTCTGGGAAACTAAAAAATGTCATGAAACTGCTTCCACATTGAAATCTAAATGTTTATCCAGGCCATGGTCACTCAGATCTGGCCCCCAAATAAACTTTTCTCTTACTGCCATAAACAAATAAGTAAATAAACAAAAAGCAAAGAACTTTCTCATGCTCTTTAGAAATAACTCTGAGTTGGCATGTTGTATTGATAGCGTAGGTCTAAGGAACTGTGATAATAAGCTCCTTACTTACTTGGAAGGACCAGCATTTCACATCTTGAGAAACTGACTGTCTAGAGCTGTGTGTTCCTTTAGAAGTAAACTGTCCTCAATATGTTAAATCTTAGGTTGCCTATAATGGTGATCCTGAAGGTGCCCTTATCCAATTTGCAACATATGAAGAGGCAAAGAAAGCAATCTCAAGTACAGAAGCAGTATTAAATAACCGCTTTATTAAGGTTTACTGGCACAGAGAAGGAACTACTCAGCAGTTACAGACCACTTCACCAAAGGTAAGAGAAATTTGTGTGAAGTCTAATGTTTCTTGGGGTCTTTTAACAGTGCTTAAGCAGAGGCTTTTGAGCCATGAGGCGCCTGGCTTTACTACTTTAGAGACTTGAGAAAGTTACTTATCCAGACTCCTCTTTCATTAGCTTGTGAGGTTAATCCTAGTTTAGAGAACTATAATATGGTATGTGTAAAGCATCTGGAACATTTCCTGGGAAGTAATCACTCATTAAGAGATGACTATATATCTTATAAGTTTACACTGCACAGAATCTTTGGAATTCTTTTTCTCCCTTTCTCTTTTCTCTTTTTTAGAGGTTATACAATAGTCTGGTTTCTCATTGTTAAAGCAAACAGTGATGGATTTAATTATTTTTCTGTACTTTTATAATTCATTTCTTACAATGAAGATTTATACACTGGAAAGATAGTTGAGTTTGATTATAATCTACATTTAAACATTCTTTATATGGGTAATGAGTACAAAATCACCCTGGTTGGATTTTTATCTTCCTTTACTAACTAGCTTGTTTTTAATCTTTCCACTTGTTCTGAGGTAATACAGCCGTTAGTTCAGCAGCCCATTTTACCTGTTGTGAAACAATCTGTCAAAGAGCGGTTGGGTCCTGTACCATCAGTTACTGTTGAACCAGCAGAAGCTCAGAGTGCTACTTCAGACCTTCCCCAGGTAAATAGAAGGTTTTATCAAGAGGTCTGTCAAATAGGTTCTCATTAATTTTCCATTCATTTTCCTTGGTAACTAGAATTTTGATGATGTATGTTCTACACAGAAATATGGTATTTATATCTTTGAACTCTCCTGTTAGTTTTACTGTAATATTTGCACTGTCTTCTACTAGAGAACACTTAGGAGAAAGGTCTCTTTTTCTCTTTGTGGAGATGTATTTAAACAAATTTGCCTGAAGTGAATTTCAGTATACTAAATTTTATTTTTTTTCATTATCCTTTTGCTTAGAGTTCTATCTCCTGATAATTATGCAATAGGGTGAACAGAAACATTTGAGAAAGAAAGACTTAAGCCATCAGTCTACATGTGCTTGATGGATGATACATTGTTTTAGGAACTCACTTGCCCTGCTTAGAACTTTGCACCACTTACTACTGACTGGATTCTCTTTTCATATATGTTGTTGCTTTCCAAATTCCGTACTTGCGTGACAGTTTCTTGTCTCTACATTCTCAGTCTCAGAAATTTAGCTTTTCTTTTTCTATAGATGTTTTAAGATTTGCTGTACATAATTGGGTTAGGATGTAGTATCCTACTTAGCTAATAGATACCATGGTAGATGCTCTTTTCGATAATTCCTTATGCATAGAGTAAGATGAGATTCAGAAGGTTCAGAATGCAAATTGATAAACAGTTATATTTTATGTAAGTTATCACTAAGTATAGTGTATTTAATTATAAGCATATTTTAGGAATAAATGACTCTTGTTTTTAAGCTTATGAAGCAGGTTTATACTTTAAATGTTCACATCTATTTTTAAATGTGCAGACTTTTTACTTATTAATGTACAATTCCAGGAAGGAACGTTAGGAACCAACTACTTGGACAGATTTTTACATTGTAATTTTTTATGGTTAATATTAAAAATTTTTTGTTTTTCAACATCTATTTTCTTTTAATCCTCTTATTCTTTTCCCTTTTCTTCTTTCTCCTTGTTTCTCTCCCATTTTTTTAAAGGCCCAAGTTTCTGTGGCTAGTATTGTTATGCACAAACTCAATATATATAATAGAATCAGGATGTTCAAAATCCCAACAGACTTAATATATGTTTGGGGAAACACTGAATATGTCCGTTTTAATCTTTTTAGAATGTAACTAAGTTATCTGTGAAGGACAGGTTGGGTTTTGTATCAAAGCCATCTGTTTCAGCAACTGAAAAGGTAAGAATAGCATGATGTGTTTGTCTTGGCTTCATAAATGTTTTCCAGGTGGCATCTTCATTTTTAATTTTTTTTCATGGCTCCAAACTCCTGCTTCTTAATAGTATTGGTAGCTCTTACTCCTATTTGCTGAAAAAGAAAATTACTAGCCTAGCTACTTTCTTTTTTCATCAACATTGTAATACTTGCTTCTCTTATTTCTGTGTGCTCCATTCTTTGTCTTCTTTTATGTTTATTTTCTAAAGAGACGTGCATTTTAGTTTCAAACCTCTGGTAGTGTAATATAGAAAGGGTCATGAGCTAGGAATATTATCAGAATTTGATCCCCAGCTCTTTGCTTACTAACTGCATGATAATTGGCAGTGCATTTAATGTTTCTCAGTCTTTTAACCTGTTGGTAGGCTGGTGATGGTAACATGTCTTTGTTTACTTAAAAGTAGTCTGTAAATGGGAAGGATGATCTACTTATTTTATTTTTGGCAGTTTAAAGTTATTGCTGACAGTTATCTCTATAAAGCTTTACAATATACTTTTTTTAAAAAAAAAAGTGAATACAGATTGTTACAGCGGTTTATGGGTCTGTCTGCTGAGTAGACAGACATAGGGTATTTTGTTTTCATCTTGCAGTATTAGGGACTGCCCTGATAACATTGTTTTGTTTGAAATACATAAAACTATAGGATATTAGAACTGAACGATCTAAAGACCAAGTATAACCAAGCCCCAAGATTTGTCTTTCTCTGATTTTTAGTCCATGTTTTTCTAGTCTGAAGGTTACAGTGGGAATTCATGGTGAAAATGAATCAAGTGTCTCCTGACCTGCCCTCCATTTGTTCTTTAGAGTACTGTTTTTTTTTTTTAATTATTATTTATCTTTGTGGTCTTTGACATTTCTAGAAATTTGAAACTCAGTTTGCATCAGGCCTTCCTCTTTGGGCATCTCAGTGCCTAAAATGAATTATTTTCTATATAGAAGTTAATTTTAATTTCTAGTCCTCACCTCTAGAAGTAGTTGTCTTAAAACTTCACGGGCATGGTGCATGTATTTATAGTCTACCACTTTTTCTCTACTTAAGTTTCCTGGCTTTTGGGTGCCTATTAGCGGGTGTCTTGCCATTCTCCTCTTTAAATTTTACTTTGTTACCGATGTGTCAATACCATTCCAGTGTCTATTAATTATAGAAAATGTGAATTTATTGGCTCCAGTTACTTTATTTCATAAACAGTTCATAGACACCTCTGCCCTTAGTAGTTTTCCTCACTTTTGCTGTGCAGTCTGTTATCTACCTTAGGAATAACTTGTTGTGTATTGTCTGTGTCCTCCAACCCAAGGTTTCAGTCTTGTTCTCTTTACCAGTTTCTTTTCTAGCTCACTCTTCTCTTGTTTTTGTTCTATCCTGGTCTAGTTTTAGCTTCTTTGTAGTGTGCTTCTCCTGGAGTGCATTTACCTTGCCAACCAAATGTCCTGTCCTGGTGTCTAATATGCCAGTCTTAGATATTAAATTTATCATAGAATGTTCATTTTTGAACTAAAAAATGGTTTTTTTTTTTTAAATTATTATTTTGGATATTTTTAAGACAGGGTTCTCTGTAGTTCTGGCTGTCCTGGAACTCACTCTGTAGACCTGGCTGGCCTCAAACTCAGAGATCCGCCTGCCTTTTTCTCCTGAGTGCTGGGATTAAAGGCATGTACCACCACTGCCTGACTTAATGTACTTTTTTTTTTAAAGCCAAGGTATATATTATCCTGTTTTTATAATGAAAGTTAACATTTGTATTTGAAAGTTTTTAAAATTGGAGATTGTGTGGTATAATTGAGCTACATTTCATATAGACACTTCTGTTTTTCATTTAGCCATTGGAAATGACATTGAGCAAGTTCTCTTAAATTTTGATTTGATGTATAGTTTTGCTAATATAAATCCAAAGATTGGTAGAATACATGCAGCTTTTCTCTCCCATTATTTGTTATTTTCATTTTTAGTACATTGTCCTCTGAAGACCTTTTTTCCCTGGTTTTTCGAGACAGGATTTCTCTGTAGTTTTGGAGCCTGTCCTGGAACTAGTTTTTGTAGATTGGGCTGGCCTCGAACTCACAGAGATCTGCCTGCCTCTGCCTCCCGAGTGCTGGGATTAAAGGTGTGCATCACTACCTCCTGACTTCTTGGATTATTTTTTATTACCGGAAAATTTGACTCATTTAAAAGATTGGCTGCACTTTCGGGGAGCTAGAGTTTGTAGCAAAATTGATTATGCAAATAGTTTTTCTTTCTTTAAAATGTTTCTCTGTAAGGTCATTAATTCCTTTATCATATATGGAAAATTAAAAAGTCGAATTCATGGAGCAGAGTAGTGTTAGTAGGGCTCCAGGGTGAGGAAATATGAAGATAATAGTTGGAGGTCGTAAAATAATTTCAGAACATAAGTACAACATGATAACTTCAGTGAACAGCCATGATTTTAAGTGTCCTCACAACCAAAATGTGAGGCATTGCAAGTATTCAGTTTAGCCATATACAAGAGATATACACATACACACAATGTATTATTTATGGCAGTTGTAATTTTTTACTGTTGGTTAAATCAAGCTTTCAAAAAGTACCTAATATTGTTGAGAAGAATATTCAGAATATTTTATAAATGAACTTTTAAATCTTGTTCTTCTCACAGATCTCCACTGGCCAGTGCTGTAGAATGCGTATCTATGCTGTTAAGTAATATTGTAAATAAACATTCCACTTTATTGAATAGATGCATACTTAAGCGAAAACATTAAGCATATTAATTTTCTTTTATATATAGTACCTCAGATACTTTTAAAGTTAACTGAGTTTCTCTTTTCTGCTTTAAATGCCTGCTAGAACTTCTTTCTTTAACATGTTTACATTCTTTTATATTAAATTTCAGTTTTAACATCTTAAAATTGAAGCTTAGATGACTTCATAGTAATCCTAAATAGTAAATAATTTTGTTTTTTGCAGAATAGACTTTCCCTCCCATCCTTAGCAAGAAAATGTTTGGTTTTTCCATGACCTAGTACTAGTATGGATGATAATGTTGTATGTAAGAAACGGAGATGTGAGAACTAGATAAACGGCTCAGCGGTTGAGAGTACTTGTTGGTCTTGTAGAGGACCCAGGCTCATTTCCCAGAACCCTTGTAACTTGAGAAGGTTTCGGGAATCTAGTGCCCTCTTTTGACTCCTTGGACACCAGACATGCACATGATGCATATATGTAACATACTGGCAAAACACAAATACATATAAGATAAATCTAAATGAAAAAGAAAGAAAATGTATTAGTGAAGTGTAACTAACCTCTTTAGAGAATTGACATGTATTGGATATAGGAGATATTAATGAAAGCTTACCACATGATAGACCTCTTAACCCATCTTCTGGGTTTATATTTGCTACCAAAACTTGACAAAGGATATTATAAGAAAGGAAAATTATAGACTAACACCAGTTGTGAACATAGACACAGATATTCCAAATAAAATATTAGTAATTTCCAGTGTATGTCAAATGCATAATACATTGTGGCTAGAAAAGATTTAGTCTAGAAACTCAAGATGATTTAGCATCAAGAAATCTATTTATCTGACCACATTAGTATTGTAAGGGAGAAGAAAAACCTCACATGAATAACTTGGTAGAAAAACATTTGGTGAAATATTTAACAATCTATAAAGTAGCAATAGGCAGATTCTCTACCGTGATAAAGAATGCTTGCATCCCCACCCACCAGAACTAACATTGAACTTAATTGTGAAACATAACGAATGTCTCCCATCTGTCAAGTTCAGGAATGAGACAGAGATGTCCACTGTAAACACTTGCAGATTTTTCTGTAGGGCATAACCAATACAGTAAAGTAGTAAAAGGAAATAAACCATTATAAAGATTCTAAAGGAGGAAATAAAACTGTTTGTATATGGGTGACACAATTATTATATGTATAGAAAATCCAAAATAAACTTAGAAGCAGTCGAGATGGTGAGTACAATTAGATCTTCAGAAGTTAAGCTAGTATTATGTCACCATGTTAAGTTACATTATGTGAAAAATTGGAAAATAAACATGCTGTGTTTACTTTCAAAGGCCATGCTTTGTATTAGGAATTGTAACTTAATCTTGTCTGTAGGAATTGTTTTGCTTCCTCCACTGTTTTCATTTTAAATGTATGTATTTATTGACAGTGCTAAAGGTTGAACCCATGACTTGGAGCATGGCAGTGCTGTGCTGCCAGCCTTCAGTCTCATATGTAGCTCGTAGTGTGCTACCGTCAGTGCTTCCAGCTCCCAGGTGCTGGATTTGCAGGCACATGCCACTAGGCCTGGATAAATTTTACATCTTGAAAAATGTGGATATTCTTTACTATTTTAGTACCTAATCTCTAAAACTAAATAGATTCAAATAAAAAACAATGCTTGTAGTTCTACAGTCATTATCTCCAATACACGTTTAACTAAACACCGTGGCACTTGGGGGCTGTGTTTCACCACTGTTGAAAATACAGTTCTAAGTGTGCCCTCTGTGCTGCTGCTTCTCTATCTTTGAATTTTAAGCAGTCCTTGAGATATTGAGGCTTTGTGGAACAGTTTATCATATATCCTATCATTGCAGAAGGAAATCAGTGGATAGGACTGTGGATGTGCTTATGAGACAGCTTGTAGGAACAAAGAAGTGTTTTGTTCTTATCAGATAGAAACTTTGAGCCAGCATGCCGTAGTCTGATATAAAATGCTAAGATGGCTTTAAAAGCTATATTCCATAACCACTGTAGTGAGGAAAATACTAGTGGTTAAATTGTTTTATATATATTTGATATTTGAAAACATGGTTGTGATACTCAGTATTTCCAAGTTATTTGAGTGTGGAAAACTTTTCTACTCAAAGCTGTTTAACTTATTAGGGCATTCTTATAAAAAATGGTATACTTAAAGTAGTTAAATATGTACTTAAAAAGTGAGACTGTTTTATGTTTTTCATAAGTTGTTTCTCTTATATAATCATTCACTTTAACATTTGTTACATAGCAAACTAGGTTCAAAGACATTCTCTGAATTATTCACTAATAATTACTGAAATTAGACTATAAGCTAAATCCATATTTTATATTCTAATGAATGCAAGGATTTCATACTTACTATTTCATGTTTATTAGTAATATGTGACAGTTTTTAACCTTGAAGAAAATTACACATGAAATTTGGGTACATTTAGAATATTATTTTCTTTTACCTTTTAAACATCAGGTGTGCTCTGTGGAGGTAAAATAACAGTTTTTATTTTATTTAGATTTTGAGACATTCATGAATACACGGAAGAGTAATGAGTTGCCAATTTTTTTTTCCTTCTAATTCCATGAGGAAAGATTAGACAGTACTCTCCAGATTGCTGCTTTATGCTACACCAGATGTTAACATAGTAGCTAAAAATAGGATGATAGTTCTCATTTATACTCTTATGTCTTTGGGTATTATGTTTTAGCCTAGGAACTCTTAAGACATTCGAAGCAGTAATATTTTCTCTGGAAATTCATGGTGTATGGTTACATGATTAGGTTTTATAGAATCTGTTGATACCATCTTTTCTGTGAACCTGTTACCTCATGGAGCTTAGTAAAGGAAATAAGTAGACTGTCAGAACTGCCCTTTTTTAAAAATAAACCTTGTGTTTTAAAGGGTATTCCACTTGAATCTATAATCATTTGTTTAATTTAGTGTGGAAATATTTATCACTTGTGACTGGACTGTCTCGGTGCTAGCAGCATAGTGATAAAAGTGAGACAGTAATTTGTGTTCAAGGAGAGCAAGGACTTCGAGTCTGTGTTTTGGATACTGTCGAGTGAACCTTCAGTTTATAGATAGCACACTGAAGTTACCCACCTCTCAAGTTTACTTTAACCAAAGTCTCATAATTCTGTGTCAATAAGACTTAGATTCAAGAACCACAAAGAAGAGAAAGACTAGTTTTTTTGTTTCAAGTCTCTTGCAGTATAGATAGGAAGGAAGACATCACTATCAGAATTTTTAAAATTTATTAAATAGTTAATATTACCTAACAACATTTAAAAGTATTTTATATCATGGCTTAAGGAATAAAAAGTTGTTTGTTAAGTATTGGGTAGAAAAGAGAAATGGTTAGAGCTTTGGCTTGTACTGCATCTGAGCTTGACTTAAGAAGTTAAGATCACTTCAGACAGGAAGAATATGGCCTGCAGGGAATGGAGAGTGATGGCTGCATTTATTTTGGAACTTCAAATTATAGTGACCTTACTAATTGTTTGTAGGATGACATTCAGGTTTTCTCTTGTGCTTTTTTTTTTCTTTGCTTCAGTAGAGATAGGTAGAGATATATTCACAAGTATTTTCTGAGAAATACAGCAATGGCAGTCCTTTTTCTCCTTTGATTTCGAGATTTACATGTTTGGCTTTGAATTTTTGTTACAGATATTAAGTCACTAGGAAATTTTTGTTTGGTTTAGGGCTTATTCACTCAAACCATTCATTTCAAGTCATAAAATGTGATTTAGTTTTTTTTAAGTATATAATACATTTAGTTCAGCATGCTAATTTTAGGCAGGAATGTTTTAAAGTTTGAGTTTCTTAGAAGCAAGACTTAAGAAATTATGAATGGTAACACTCTGAAGAAATTGAATTTGTGTTGGTAGGTGTTGTCTACATCTACTGGCCTTACAAAAACGGTGTATAATCCTGCTGCTTTGAAGGCTGCACAGAAAACTTTACTAGTTTCTACCCCTGCAGTTGATAGTAATGAAGCACAGAAAAAGAAACAGGTAAGCATAAATAGCATGACTTATAAAATCTGCACTTACGAAAACTCCTCCAGTCAGTGTGTGTATAAGGCACTTACCACAAAGTGAGACTAGATAGATAGATCTGTGTGTAGAAATAAGTAGCCCCCCACCCCCGCCAGTTTTCCATTTACTTAAAGGGAAGTTTCTTCTTTTTGATCTTTGACACTTGCATGCATTTTCTAAGCTTTACGGATAGAAACTTAGTGTGTTGCTTTTGTTGCCACGCTTCTTCAACTAAAACTGCCTTTATTCTCTTGTATTGCTTTATCTATCTTTAGATATTGTTAGATATTATTCAAATGATATTTTGATTCTTTTAGGAGGCACTGAAACTTCAGCAGGATGTAAGAAAAAGGAAGCAAGAAATTTTAGAAAAGCACATTGAAACACAGAAGGTAAAATAATAAAAGTATTTGGCAAAATACTGGCGCTCTTATTTTTATTGAATTTAATCTTTTTAATTTATAGTGAGAAGCAGATTTATTGTAATTGGTAGTGGTAAAAATAAAAAATAGTTTATCACATGTATTAATTTATTAGCATTGTAGTTGAAGAAATTTATGAAGTGTACGTGTAATTTATATGGAAATGGCTATCAACGCAAATTGAAAATAAGTTTATTTAGCTCTGTTACTGTATAGTAGTCTGGTCAGCGAATAATGAAGTTAAATCTTTTTACTATTATTGACATGCTTTTCACTAATTGGGATTCTCTACTCCAAGGTTATACAAGAGTAATCAAAAGCCACACCTGACTGATTCGTTTGCCCTGTGTCTAGTCCAAATTGAGAGGAAAATTATAATTATATGCCAGACTTCAAAGCTATTGTATGAAGAAAAACATCTTTTTTTATTTTTATTTCATTTTATTTATTTTTTTTTTTATTGTTGAAATGTGCATTTTGGTACACTAGGCTAAACTACTTAATTAATATGGGAGTCTCCTCTGTATGTTGTGAATACTATCTAATGAAGAATCTGCTTTGGGCCTGTTGCAGCGCAGAATAGGGCAAGATGGGAATTCCAAGCAGACAGAGGTGGAGAGAGTAGGCAGAGTCAAACAGAAGCCATGTAGCTGCCACAGGACAGATGCTTTACAGAAACTTACGGGTAGGCCACAACTATGTGGCAAAACATAGATTAATAGAAATGGGCTAATTTAAGATGTAAGAGTTAGCTAGAAATATGCATAAGCTAATAGGCCGAGCAATGTTTTAATTAATATAGTTTCTGTGTTGTTATCTCGGATATTGGCGGCCGGGAAATGAACGAACGGCTCCTGCCAACATAATCTTACTTTTCCTTTTTTATCTTTTAATGTGATTGATAAAACAATCAAATTATTTGTGGACATGGAGATGGCTCAGTGGTTAAGAGCATTTGCTACTACTATTTCAGAGGACCCAAGTTTGGGTTTCTACGCCAGTATCAGGTGCTTCACAATTGCATGTAACCCTAGCTGCAAGGTACCAGACCCTGTTTTCTGGCTTTCATGGCCATCTGCATGCATATGGCACAAGCACATACACATCAATTATAAACTAAATCTTTAAAACTTACTTAATGTGGCTGGCATTTCTTGGCTGACATTTTTGGGGCAGATTGTTCTTTAATTTACGACATTTTAATTAGAAATTAGCTTTTTTTTGTTTGTTTTTGTTTTTTTATGAGATAGGGTTTCTCTGTGTAACAGTCCTAGCTGTCGTGGAACTAGCTCTTATTGACCAGGCTGGACTTGAATCCAGAGAGATCTGCCTGCCTCTGCCTACTGAGTGCTGGAATTAAAAATGTGCACCACCACCATCTGGCTTAGAAATTAGTTTTAATGTGTTTTATAATGTAGTAGAAATGTAAAAATTTAGAAAAAATGTTTTGTTGGAGTACAGTGGTGCATTAATATAATATCAGCACTTGAGGAGACTAAGGCTGTCAAATTACTTAGTAATTTGTAATGTAGGCTACAAGTTAAGACTGTTGAAAAACTTACATTAAGATTATAAATATGGTCTTTTCTTATTTTGGATATACTTCATTAAGGTGAAATCATAATGCTTCATACAAAACCGAAGCTATCTTAACTCCGAGAACATAATTCCATGTGATATCTCCTATCTCACATCTCCTGTTCAGATCTTATGTTCTAAGAAAGCCAAATAATAGTAAAGTTCTTCCCAAAGTAAACTGGTTGTAATTATGCTGTTAGCTCCCAAGCCTGCTCTTCTATCTTTATACACTTAGATATGTCAGCTTTGTTGAGAACAATAAACTAAAACTAGTATTTGTTTTAATTGTTTTACTGTGTTTGTTTTGTTATCAGTAGTAGGAGTAGGTCTCTTAAGATTTCTGTTTTAAAACTTGCCAGATGCTAATTTCAAAACTAGAGAAAAACAAAACAATGAAGTCTGAAGATAAAGCAGAAATAATGAAAACATTAGAGGTTTTGACAAAAAATATTACCAAGTTGAAAGATGAAGTCAAAGCTACATCTCCTGGACGCTGTCTTCCAAAAAGTATAAAAACGAAGACTCAGGTATTCTGTTTTGTTTTCCATATGACTGCTTACTAAGAATATCATGCAAGGGTCTGGCAAGATGGCCTAGTGGTTAAGTGCTCTTGTTGCTCTTTTAGAGGACCTAGGTTCAACTTACTCACTTGGCAGCTAACTACTGTCCATAACTCCAGTTCCAGAGGATTTCATGCCTTCTTTTGGCCACCAAGTGCACTGAATGAACATAGTGCACAGATACATATGCAGCCAAAACATCCATATATAATAAATACAAATAAGTATTTTTTTAAAAAGAGCTTTAAAATAAAAATATCAAATGTGATTTTTTTTTTAAGGTTTTTTAAGGATGTATCCTTTGTTCAGAATTGGACTAATCATAACTCTACTTCTTACAGTTGTGAAACCTGCTATTATAAAATGATTATGGATAATTTTGGAAAGGTAGTTTGGGACAAAATGATATGGGTACTTGTATTGTTACTAGTTAGTAATATAGAAGGCTCATGATAGGAAGTAACCTATTATCACTGTTCAGAAGAATTTGCAAAGGGAAAAAATTCAGATGTATTACTCTGGATGATCTAAACACATGAGAAAGATGTTTTCAGATGGCAACAAGTGATAAAATACAGGTGGTACAGTATTTATTCTTTGTGTGTGTATAAAGCCACATTGACATTTCTAATTTCAATCTTAATCACATAATTTATACTCTACTGTCATTTTCCATAATGATGACTTGGTTTCATAACATCAATTTATTCATCGTTCAAGTTGACCTGCAATCCATTTTATTTATATTCTTTACAAACTAATTGTATTCCAATAAAGATTAGATCAGACGGGGCTGGAGAGAAGGCTCAGGGGTTAAGAGCATTGCATTGCTTATTCTTCCAAAGGTCCTGAGTTCAGTTCCCAGCAGCCACATGGTTGCTCGCAACCATCTGTGCCCTCTTCTGGCCTGCAGGCATACATGCAGACAGAATATTGTTTACATAATAAATACATAAATATTTTTTTTAAAAAAGATGAGATCAGACTATGATATTGCTTTACTTTGAGTCCTTTTTGTAAATAATGTTAATTAGATAAAGTTAGGTCCATGTCTGTTTTCAGTTTTGAATTCTTTCTTCTGGCTCCAGTTTTTACTGGTTTAAAAATTTTTAAAGTAACTAATAATAACATGGTTCAAAAGTACATAAAAAGATACACATAAGAGACTCCTTTCCCCAGCCCCTGATAACAGTATCCCTAACACAACTCCTATGGGTACCCTTTGTCATTACTTTGTGTTTTATCCTCAGATCTAAGGTATTTGTATTTACCTATATAAAGACATACTATATATTGCTTGTTAACCCTTTTCATCCCAGAAGTTATTACATTATTAGCTCATAGAAAATCATACTCTGGCTGTAGTATAGACAGTGAATTTTAGGGAAATCAATGAGAATAAGAATTAGGATACTTTTACTAGAATGATATCACATGAAATAGAAATATCAGTTTTCATGGTGACACATACATTTAATCTTGTTATTCATGAGGTCAACACAGGAGAATCTTGACTTTATATATAACTAGCCCATGCCAAAAGAAAGGGGAAAAAAAGTGAATATAAGCAAAAGGATCTTGTAAAAATTTTACATAAGATCAGAATATTAATTGTTTTTTGAAACATTAATGACTTTTTCAGATGCAGAAAGAATTGCTTGACACAGAATTGGATTTATATAAGAAAATGCAGGCTGGAGAAGAAGTCACAGAACTTAGGAGAAAGTATACAGAATTACAGTTGGAGGTATGTTTATCACAACCACACAGTTGACTTGGAAGTGGTTACACTTACGGTTAACATGAAAACGTGGGTTTGGGGTCTAGTTAACAATTGCTGACCATTGTGTATTTGTGGGGTGGATTTTTACAGAACGACTAGAGAAAATATTTTTAAAAAAAACAAGTTTATTTTGCTTGTTAATTTATTCATTTGCATAGGAATATGAGGACAGTTTGTGGGGTGTGTTCTCTCATTTTATCATGTGGCTCTTGAGCATTGAATGCAGTGTTTTTACCTCTGAGACATCTTACTGCTTCTACCTATACTCCCTGTTGTCCATTTCTAGTGAATTTTATTTCTTCTTTGTTTTTGTTCTCCTTTTCTTCTTTGGATTAAATACAGTTAAAGGCTTTTCAGGTAATTGTATGAAAACAGTCTTTATATGTGTAAAGTTATGTAGGCATATTGTGTTGTTGAGTGGCTAAAGAATAGACTCAGCTGTAAACCTGTTTAAGTTTGGCCTATAGATGGTGCTGTGGCTGTTTTAAAAGAGAAGATAAGCTACCTTATAATTCAGTTACATGGTTATATAAGAAACTCCTCATGAAATTGATCTCTTATAAAACACAGATGCTTAACATTTATTAAAAATGTAAAGAAATAAAATTATATAACAATATGAAACTATATTAATGTCTGTTTACCGTTGCTTGATACGATCTAAGGTTTTTTATTTTTATATTTTTTTAACATTTTAGATTATTTTGCTTAATTAGAGTAAACTTTTCTTACAGGGTATGTTAACACTGATTTTTTTTTCTCTCACCTTACAATGCAGTAGAAATCTGTTTAGTGTTATATAAGTTTTAAAGATTTAACTTTTAGAACCTACTGGCCATGTCCTGGGCTAGGTCTTACTTGAAAGTTAGAAAAAGCTGTCAAATTTTGTCCTAAACATGTTTACACTTGCATTCCCTTGAAACATGATCTGGTTTGCCTACATATTCTGCCCAAAACAATAGGTTTCTTGCATTAATTTTAAAATTATTTTCTCCATATGAATATTTTGTACCATTAGTACCATTAGTATTGTAAAATTTCTGACATATGATTTTAGTAACAATAAATAAATGAAAATAACACAAATATTTACTCTTCTGTGTTTTACTTGTAATTCAGCCAAAGGTAAAATGATATTTTCTGTTCTTTTATGGTGACTCAGCTTTGGTTTTCAATAATACTCATATATGCAGTAATGTAGTAGATTTCAGAATTATAGAAATTATGTTATCGTTAATAGAGACTCGTTAGCACACATTCTAAGATTAAGTATAATTTGAAAAGTCATACTGAATATGCTGTTTGACTATAGGATTTTTTAGAGGCTTTTAGTTTGAATCTCCAAATTATAGGCTTGCTGTAGCTTAATTTTCAGGGATTATCTATGTGTCATTAATATTCTGCAGGGCATACTTTTCATATGTTTAATTTTAGTAACCTTTCCCCTTTAAACTATATTATTTTATTTCAATATTTTATAATTGACCAGCTAAGAGTTGTATATGTCTATGGTATATAACATGATGTTTCAGTATATGTATGAAATGAGTTATCAAAGTAATTCATACATATTCACATTCTTATGAAAATATATCAAAAAATTTCTTCCATAGCTCTTTTCATATATCATCTACTATCATCAATTATACTCACCATACTATACAACTGATGGTAGAATTTATTCTATTGTACATTTTGACCAACATTTCCCTATTCTCCACACCAGCACAGCCCTTGGTAATAGCCATTCTTCTGTTTTTATGAGATTGCTGTTTCAGATTCTGTGTGTAAATGAAATCTTACAGTAGTTGCCTTTCTGTGCCTGCTTTATTTCATTAAGCATTATTATTTGATTTTATGTCTTCATTTTTGGTGCTCATAATTTGATGTTATTGCTTGGACGTCAAATACCGTTATCAACATGTTCATCATTGTGTTTATCTTGCTTACAAAGTTTGTGTATATAGTTATTCATATTAGAAATATGGAAGGAGTCTTGATCCCACTCTTTCTTTGTTCAACCTCTATATATTCAGTTAATTACCAAATTTTAGTTGAGTTGCTCCCAAGTTTTATTTTATTCTTTTGAATGAATGTTTGCTTGCATATATGTGTGTATATGTACTATATGTATGGATAATGACCATGGAAGTCAGAAGAAGATCTCTTGGAACTGTCAAGCACTATGTGGGTGTTTGAAGTTGAACCTTAGTCTTGGATAAGGACCTATGTCAGTAATTTACCTGTCTAGAAATTGAGCTTGTGTATGTGGTTTATGTGTATTTGTATTTATGTTACATGTGTGCACAGAGCTAATGCATGTGTGGGGGCTAGATGCCAAAAGTTAATGTTGAGTGTCTTACCCAAGCTTCACTGTTCATTCATTGCTCAGTTATTTGACTGGCCAAGAGGGTCTAGGGGTCTGCCTGTCTGTGTCTCTCTGATGATGAGATTACAGATGTACGCTATGGTGTTGTCTTATTCAGGGTTTCTATTTTTGTGAAGAGATACCATGACCACTGCAACTCTTGCAAGGGCAAGGATTTAAATGGGGCTGGCTCACAATTCAGGGGTTTAGTTCATTGTTATTGTGGAAGGAAGCATAGGGACATATAGGCAGGCATGGTGTTAGCTGAGAGTTCTACATAAAGATCAGCACACAGCAGGAAGACGCAATGACACACTGGACCTGGCGTGAGCATTTTAGACCTCAAAGCCCACCCCCAATGACACATTTCCTCTAACAATCTACCGTTGCTCCATCAAGGCCCCACCTCCTAATAGTGCTGCTCCTATGAACCTATGGGAACAATTTTTTTTCAAACCACTGCTGATGCCCATGTTGTGTAGGGTGCTTACATGGTAAGCATTTTAACGACGGTGGCAACTGCGCAGCCTGAAATTGCACTTAGGGTTAATGACTGCTAACATAGGTGTTGATGAAACATTGGTGTAATCAAGGAATGGTGCTCCATGTGAAAGAAATGGTGTGGTAGAATATTGATATTCTGTATTCTATGGTAAGAACAAAATACTGCATTTGAGAAAACTTACTAGACCAGTTTAGTCAACAAAAATGAAATAGCATTCATTTGAAAATTATATAAAGCTTGAAGGGTTGGAGTATATTCAATGTAAAATGTGTTTATTATTTATGTAGGTCATGCTGCAGTCTGTATTAACTTTTGAAGGAACTAAGAGATCTAGAATTACCAGTCGTCTTGCCCTGTGTCCTTGATGGCTTTGAGTATGAATTTAGTTTGGGAGGGAAGAAGAGGGGTGAGGTGGCAAGATGGCTCAGTGTGTGAAGTTGGCCAGCTGACAGGCTTGATGACTCGAATTAGTTCTCTGGGACCTATTTGGTGGAAAGAGACAGAAAATAATACTTTTAGAAAAAGCACATTCAATAATTTTATATTTTTCATTTTTTGTAGTTATCTAAATACTTTCTCAGATTGTATAAAGATATGAATTATTTTTGAAATTGTAACACATGGCTTGAGTTAACACAGGCATGGTATTGAATTTACTTGTTATGTTCAACAAGTAAAGAAAGTCAATGGAAATATTTTAAAATCTGAAAGCTCAGAAACACAGAGTTAGGCTTTTCAAATTAGAGGTCTAAGTGCCTACTTACTACATGTGTAACCTATGCACTTTTTCTTTTCTAGGCTGCTAAAAGAGGAATTCTTTCATCTGGCCGAGGTAGAGGAATTCATCCAAGAGGTCGCGGTGCAGCTCATGGCCGGGGCAGGGGTAGAGGTCGAGGACGAGGTGTTCCTGGACATGCTGTGGTGGATCACCGGCCCAGGGCCCTGGAGATTTCCGCATTTACAGAGAGTGACAGAGAAGATCTTCTTCCTCATTTTGCGGTACTTTCTTAACATCTAGCAAAAATAATTGTTTGTTGGGTTAGTAGATATAACTAAAGAAAAAATTAGGAAAATGTATAGTAGTCTTTTTTGTTAGTTATAAAACAGAAACAGGGTCTCTGATTATTTGCGAGAAATAATTTTTTTTTTTCAAGACAGGGTTTCACTTTGTAGCCCTGGCTGTCCTGAAACTCGCTTGTAGACAGTCTGGCCTCAGATTCAGAGATTCTCCTGTCTTTGCCTCTCAAGTGCTGGGATTAAAGGTGTGGTTTACCATGGACCAGCTAAAATTTTATAATTCTCAAAACTAGATAGGCCTTTAAATACTATAAGGCTAATTATTTAAGCGTCATTGTTTCAGAGAGGGACCTTATGAGTAGGTTTATGTTGATAACTTAAGGAAAAATAGGCATGTTATCTAGACCATTTAGATTTTTAAATATGAAAATAAATTATAAGGTTTTCATAGAGCCTAGTGGAATTGAAGGAAGATACACCTTTGATGTATAATCTAAAAGTTGTCTTACTCAGATCAAGGGTGAAATTTAAGAGAGTTTATCTAATGGTAGAGTGACTAAGAGAAGGAGATTCTAGTCCCTATACATCCATTGTTTGTTTAAACTTCCTGGGATTCATAGGCTAATATGCAGGATGGAGACTATACCTATCTTACCCTTTCATTTTAATTATTTCAGTGTTTAGTGTTGTCCAGAACATAAGTTACTAAACATCAGTATTAACCTAGGTATTCTGGTAATTACATCAGAGAGAGGAAGAACTGTCAGTCCTTACAGAGCTTTTAAGATACATTGCTTTGACACAAGTCAGTTGAACTAAACTTCAATTTAGTAAACACTTAAAGACCCCAATGACTGGTGTGATGAAAAGATAAGCAGAGGAAACTTTAGCAATTAATAAAATTGAAACTGAGAACTAGAAGAATAGGTATTAGCTGTCTTTATCATTTAGAAATTTATATTTCGGTTTTTGGCATTCATATTTCAAGCTTTTAGTTAATATTTATCCAAATATAAGGAAGGTTTTTTTTTTTGTTTTTTTTTTTTAAGATTTATTTATTTAAGTATACAGTGGTCTGCCTGCATGTATGCCTACAGGCCAGAAGAGGGCACTAAATCTCATTACAGGTAGTTGCTGAGAATTGAACTCAGGACCTTTGGAAGAGCAAGCAGTGCTCTTAACCACTGAGCCATCTCTCCAGCCCGCTATAAGGAAGTTTTGAAAGAAATAATTGATGTTTATGAAGTAACTAAAGTGATGAATATTTAAGGCTGAGGAATCTGGAGAGTCCTGTGCTTGTTGGATTCAGAAGCATAAGGGATGAGAACTAGAAAGGTGCTTGGCGATACAACTCAGCTCTTCCCTCCTCTGTGTCCCACTCTACAAAGGAAAGGAGATCCAGATAATCTACCTGTCTTGTGTATAGTTATTGAGTTAATTAGGGGACTAGCAATCAATATGCTAAAATAATTGTTATAATTGTGTTTTGCTGAGACTAAGATGTTTGAGAAATAAATATTCAGAAACTTAGAGTAGAAATTGTTCCATAAACTTGGAGATTTTTAGCTCTTAAGTTAGAAGTGGTTATTTGCTCATGAAGAATACTAGTGTTAAACAAGAGTACACATTTCAAAGTTTAACTTTTTTATCTCTGAGCATAAGAGACTGGGTATAAAGATTAAGAACCATTGACAGAAAAATTGCATTTAGCAAATGCTTTTTTTTTTTTTTTTTTTTTTTTTTTTTTTTTTGGTTTTTCGAGCCAGGGTTTCCCTGTAGTTTCTAGAGCCTGTCCTGGAACTAGCTCTTGTAGACCAGGCTGGCCTCGAACTCAGAGATCCGCCTGCCTCTGCCTCCCGAGTGCTGGGATTAAAGGCGTGCGTACCACCGCCCGGCTTAGCAAATGCTTTTTAAAATTTATCTAGTTAAACCAGTAACAATGGTAATAAAAGCAGTTGAAATTTATTGGGGATATTAAGAATTACTTGAATGACCACTTGATTTAGTCAGGATTCTCTAGAGGAGCAGAACTTAAAAGAATGAATCTCATAGAGAGTGAGGGGGGGATTTATTAGAATGACTTAAAGGCTATGGTCCAGCTAGTCCAAGAGTGATTGTCTGTACCAGTGGAAGGTCCAGGAATCCAGTAGTTGTTCAGTTCACAAGACTGACTGTCTTAGCTTCAGTAATACACCGAAAACCCCAAAAAGTAGACCATTCTTGCCGGAGAAGGAATGGACTTGCTGTGAGAGTGCTATCAGTAGGCAGAGATAGCCAGCTTCCTTCTTCCATGTCCTTTATGTAGGCTGCCAGCAGAAGGTGTGGTCCAAATTGAAGATGGATCTTCCTATGTCAAACTACCTGGATTAAAGGTGTATTTTCCCACCTCAAAGATCCTTATTATAAGTGGGTCTTCCCATTTCAAATAATTTAATTAAAAAAAAAAGCAAAACAACTCTCACGGGTGTGCCCCATCTTTGGGTTTTAGTTAATTCCACATAGTCAAGTTAACACTAAGATTGGCTGCTATTTTGCCTCCCCCCCCCAACTTGAAGAGATTAAGTAACTTGTTCAAGTATAAATTAGTTCACAAAAATTTGTATTTAATGAATTTATGGCTGTAGTTTTATTTTGGAACAAAAGGAAAATATTAGTAATATACAAAGAACTAATCTTCATGTAGTAAAATTGCTGTTTAGAAAAATCTTCCTTAATTTGGGGAAAATACAGCAAACTCCAATCAGGCATAGTATAATTGGGTTAATATTTAAGTATTGTAAATTGTGTATGCTATAATAGAATGCATATAGTAAGGGAACCCATGCTCAGTTAATGTTGAATTTACAATCAGAAGGCCTGGATCTTTATCTTGATAATTTGCTTGACTGTTTAGAAAAATTGCTTGAATTCTCTGAATCTTTCCTCCCTTTTACTGAAAATGATACTAGAATTTCCTAGTTTTGATAATTCAATATGCTGTTTAAGAACAAATTTACCTTGTTGGCGTAATAAGGAAGGTTGGTAAGCAACCTCAGGCTTTGACCATTATTATTTTATCCATTATTTCTCAAATAGAGCGTAATGTCACCAATTCTGGGAAGTATAGAATTAGAACTGAGATTGGAAGATAGGATTATCAGATGAAATAACTATTTGTCTCTTAAGCTGTATAAATTATATATTCTGGGTTATGCTTATTACTGTTCTAATGCAGTTGGGGTTTTAGATATTTTAAAACATTTATTTTGAGGAAATAATTTGTTAATTTACAGCAATATGGGGAAATTGAGGATTGTCAGATTGACGACTCATCACTTCATGCGATAATTACATTCAAGACAAGAGCAGAAGCAGAAGCTGTAAGTGTTAAAATAATTAAAACTTCAGATTTAAATGGTTATTATTTCCTTAAGTTTTAATATAAATTTCAAGTACTGGTTAATTGTGCATTGACAGAAGGTAGAATATTTGAAGTGCAAGTTTGTGTTTATGAAAGAAATGTCTTTATTTTCTTAGGAAATATGTATGTAACATTTTAATATAAGGCGCACGCCTTTAATCCCAGCACTCAGGAGGCAGAGGCAGGCGGATCTCTGAGTTCGAGGCCAGCCTGGTCTACAAGAGCTAGTTCCAGGACAGGCTCTAGAAACTACAGGGAAACCCTGTCTCAAAAACCAAAAAAAAAAAAAAAAAAAAAAAAAAATACTAATGCAATATAATATTGAAGCACGAATAATAAAACTCAGAGTCATGTAGTGAGGGGCTGCGGGCAGGGCTGCTTTTCGTCCCGCCCGGCTCCCGCATGGTTAGCTTTACACCCGAAATAACAACACAAATTGTATTCTTTTAAACACTGCCTGGCCCATTAATTCTAACCTCTTATTGTCTAATTCTCACATCTTGCTTTAACCCATTTCTAATAATCTGTGTAACACCACAAGTGGTATCTTACCCGGAAAGATTTAGCATGTCTGAACTGGCAGCTGGCTCCATCGCATCTCTATCCCCTAGGAGAGGCACGGCAGTCTGACTAACTTAGGAGAGGCGTGGCATCTGACTCAGCCATCTACCTCACTTCCTTCTTCCTGTTCTGTCTACTCCACCCACCTAAGGGCTGGCCAAGGCAGTTTGTTTATTAGCTAATGAGAATCCTCCATCATTTCCCCTTTTTTGGTTTAAACAAAAAAGAAAGGCTTTAACTTTAACATAGTAAAATTACATATAACAAAACAGTTATCAAGTAAGAATTACAGTTACAGTATTTATATCTACTTTATCTTTTATCATAACTAAGGAAAACTATGACTATCTATCTATTCTTCAACTCTATCAAAGACTCCAGAAGGATATAATATTACCTATGTAAATGAGAAATAAGCAACTTTCACAACTCTAGAAATGAGAGACATCTCGCTGCCTGGACAGTCACCCAAAGTTCCTCTGTACCGTTGGGGCATCCATCTTCAGCCTTTAGGCAAGTTCAGTAGTCCTCTCTCTGTGGATTCTTTGTGTCCAGTTTCTGCAACAGTCCAGGCAAGAGCAGTTTCTTGCCCAAATGGCTATCAAACTCCATAAGAAACCTCTTCGATGCCCATCTTCCTCTTGAAGTAGATTGGTGCTGCCAGGAGCAGACATGTCTCATTGTCATGAAAAATTCTAAGTTATTAAAACATTTAAATTGCCATTTCTGTAGTCTTTGAAAGATATGAAGAATGCCTATTTAACTGAAATATATCTATATCTCGAAAATCTAACTAACATGACTACAAGCTTGACTATTATCGATGATTATTCATTAACAACCTATATTTTCTAATTATACATTACATTCTTAAAAGAACTACACAATCACAATACCTTAATCAAGATCAGAAATACATATAACAAGATTGACCTTAAATTAATATCAGTAACCAAGATTCACAACAATCCAACTTATTTATATCTATATCAGAGTCAGATATTGGGATTTAACCTGAAGGTCAGAAAACTAAAACAGCCAACTAGTAGCTCTTACTTCTACCTCAGTCCTAAATGACGATCCTGCCTCCAGGAATCTCAGAGTGAGACTCTGTCTGAGAACTCTCTCCTCCCGTCTTAAAATCTCTCTAGGGCTGGGATTAAAGGTGTGCACCCCTGAGATTAAAGGCATGCACCTCCCGGTTTCTGTGGCAACTAGTGTGGCTACTGGGATTAAAGGTGTGTGTTACCACTGCCTGGTGGGTAAGGCTGAATGACTTATGAGGCTGTTTTACTCTCTGATCTTCAGGCAACTTTTTTTTATTAAAATGCAAATGAAATGCTACTACATCATGTAGCATGTATAAGTTAGACACCAAGTAGAATTTAAAATTGCTTTAACTTGAAGATGTCATAAGCTCTTTTATTAAAAATTAGGGCTGCCACTCTTTCCACTGTTTACTGTTTTATCTAGACAAAGTCTGCATTAGTAGAATAATGGTAAGAATTATCTAGGGTAGATGTAGATAAGTGTGATTCTGCCCACCCTTTTTATTTATCCTTCACCTATGAGTTCCGAGTCCCTGCAGGTTGAGTTCTACAGAAGCATCTCTTGTTTAGTATATGCCTCGATAGACTGTTATTTGTCCAAGAGAAGATATGTGACTCTAGCTTTTAGAGTCCTTGTTACATAGTTATCTTAATTGATATACTTTGAATTGTCTTTTTTGTTGTTCTGTATTTTTGAAACGGGATCTTTATGGCAGCGTAGCTCTGGTTATCATAGAGTGCACTATGTGGACCAGGCTGGCCTTGAACTCACAGAGATGTGCCTATCTCTGTGTCCCTAGTCCTGGGATTAAAGGTATGCATCACCATGCCCCTGCCTTGCGCTTGAATTGTCTTTCAAAAGACAACCCAGAAGTATCTTCAGTTTATGTGTGTGTGTATGTGCATGTGTACATTGTGTAATTGCATGTTTGTGGGTGTGTCTGCATGTGTATCCATGTGCTTATAGAGACCAGAGATTGATGTTCAATGTCTCTTTCTTAATTACTCTCATTTTATATTGAGGTTGTGTCTCTTGATGAGCTCACCTTGATGTAGGGATCCCCTGAATTCTAGGATTACTGCTGGACTGTCATGCCTTCCTGGCATTTACTTGGATAGTAGAGATCTGAACTCTTCTCATGCTTATGTGGGAAGTACTTAACCCTTTAGTTACCCACGTTGGCCTGTAGAGCAAGTTCTGGGGCAGCCAGGGCTACAGAGAGAAACTTTGGTTTGAAAAATCGAAAAAAAATAACATCTTTTAAAAAAGTTGTGATTATTTAAAAACAATAGTATATGTGTGTTAGGTAGAACTTTATTAAATTTTCTCTGAGAGGTGTTAATTTTACATAAGAATTTCCCTCCACATATTAATACTTGCTTCTACAAAACATGATGGTAAAATTTCCATCTTTTTTAGTACTTTAAAATAATACTTTTTTAACTATAAATTATTTGAGAATTTTTTTTTCCCGCTCAAAGGCTGGGCTTGATGACACGTGTTCCTAATCTTATTATTCAGGGTCAGCATAGTTAATTTGAAACCAGCCATGGCTGTATAGCAGAACTGTCTTAAAGCAACAACAATAACAAAAAGCAAACCAAATGAAACAACCTTTCTGGATGAATCTTGATAACTTGGAGGATTTTGAAAATATAGTGGATTTTTAACTGTGTTTACACTGAGATGGGACTATATTCTATTCTTCTTGTTTTATGCATTTTTATATATAGTCCTATTTCCATTAACATTACTGCGCTGTAGTGCAAATTCTAATTGGTCTTAATAATAAAGACCCAGAGTCAGATAGTAGGGGGTGAAAGCTGACCGATCAGAGAAGCAAAGCAGCCAGCACTAGTTATTACCTCCACAAAATCCTCAGACTGAATAGGGCATCCTCTCTCTCCAAGTCCTCAGACCAAATGCTTGAGCTCCTGTCTCCCTCCACCTTATATTTTTCTCTTCGTCAAGCCATATCCCATATCTGTCTTCACCTCCCTAGTGTTGGGGTTAAAGGCGTATGACTCCCAAGTACTGGGATTAAACGCGTGAACCACTACCACCTGGCTGTTTTCTCTTTTAGGCAGATTCAATAGAGTGTAGTTTAGGGTGGCCTTGAACTCACAGAGGGTCCACTTGTCTCCCGAGTGCTGGGATTAAAGGTGTGTGCCACCACTGCTTGGCCTCAATGGCTGACTAGTAGTGACTTAGCTCCACACTGTGATCGAGCACAAACAAAACATCAACACACTACACTACTTTCCTTAAGTATCTTACAGAAAGTACATGTAGAAGTACTTGTGTGATACTTGTTAACATTTTAGAAATATATATGAAGTTCCTTCTTAAATTTCTGTGAGATGCTTGCAGAACTCTTACTGTTCTTAGTATACTATATGAAAACAGTACTAAAGCTCATAGTATATCATTAACACCTGTTAAAGATCATGTGATACTGTATTTGGCCACAAGTAGAAATAACATCAATTAGTGACAAATATAAATGGTATTCATAAGTTATGAATTAGAATAGATGTAGAAAATAAAAGTAGAATTCAGAAATAGATGTCAGTGTATTATACATATTTATGGATTTTAAAGGCTCACAAAAGAGCTATTTAAAAGTACCAAATAAAACATTTAGTAAATGTATTTGGACAATGACTTGGGGAAGGGATGAACAAAAAAACAAGACATTTTATCTCTTTTTCTTTTTATTTTTTATTTTTTTATTTTTTTTAATTTTTCAAGACAGGGTTTCTCTGTGGCTTTGGAGCCTGTCCTGGAACTAGCTCTTGTAGACCAGGCTGGTCTCGAACTCACAGAGATCCACCTGCCTCTGCCTCCCGAGTGCTAGGATTAAAGGCGTGCGCCACCACCGCCCGGCCTCCTCTTTTTCTTTTTATAGTTCAAGTTCAAACTGAAAAACAACAAAAATATTTGTTAGCTAAAGTCTGTGGGAAATCTGAGGACAGCCTGACTTAAAACCCAGAAGATCCTGCCTCAAAAAAACCCAAAACAGGGCTGGAGAGATGTGTCAGCAGTTCAAAGTACCTTCTGCTATTCTGATGACCCATGGTTGATTCAGAGTACCATAGAACTGATTATATAATCACATGTAACTCCAGCTTCAGGGATTCTGACACTATCTTCTGGCCTCTGGAGCACCTGCACACGCATAGCATACAGTTTTACACACACACACACACACACACGACAAAATCTACAACCTAAGTACCTGTGGAGATGATGTAATAAATATAGTACTTGTTGTGTGAAACATGAGGATCTAGGTCATCTCCAGCACTCCAAAAAGCTAAGTGTTAGTCTGTAATCTCAGCATTGGGGAGGTGGATACAGCTAGAAACCTGGGGCTTCCTAGCAAGCCAACTATTCTAGCCAGATTGATGAGCTTTATGTTTAAAGGGAGATTTTGTCTCAAAAAAGTAAGGTGGAGAATAAATAAGGAAGACATCCTGTTTTACCTGCTGTTCTGTATACACATGTACATATATATGCTCAGGCATTCAGACACACATATATAAAAATTGCTTTTAAATTACCTTAATTTAGTGAGTGCTTTTTAAGTCATGACGTGATATTTACAAAGGAAAAGACTGATAAATTCTAATACATAAAAATTTAAAACTTTATGTTAAAATCAAAGAATAACTACTTTCTAAAAATATAATAAATTATCTTGTAAAAATACGTTCCCATAATTATGATAAAATTCTTTTCTATTAGAAAAATCCAAGCAGGCTTCATTGTTTAAAAAGTTAATGAGGAGCTGGAAAGGTGACTTGGTGGTTAAACGTGACTATTGCTGTTGTAGAGGACCTGAGTTCAGTTTCTAGCATCAGGTGAAGTGTTAATCTAATGAATCTTTATCAGTAAAAATAGGGAGTCAGATACCAGGGTACAAACCTGAAAGATCAGAGAAGCAGCAGAGTATTCACCAGTGACTTCCTACCTCTGCCTGGGGTTCCTCCCAAAGGGTCTTCTCTCTGCCCCTGCCTTATCACTTCCTGTTTCCTCTTTATGGCTAACCAGTGGCTAGCTCCACCCTCTGACTCCAAGCAAGCTTTATATGTAAGAACAAAAATAATATTGTACATTTCCCACTTTTGTCTAAATAAAAAGCGATTGTTTTAGCTAACATAGTAAAACTATATATAATAACTACATACAAATATATACAGATAATAATTACATTAACAATGTCTAGTCCGTTTGCAATTGACAAATTTAGAGAAAATACTTCATTATCTGCCCTACCTTGGTATGTTCAAGTGTTGTACTAATTCACTTTCTATCTTCTATTACCAACCCAAAACTATCTTTTTATGTCTCTAAACCTTACACACTTTCACCTATTTTGTGAATTTTTTTTCTGAATAGTATCTGACAGCTCACAACACCTATAACTCCAGCTCCTAGGGATCCTGTGTCCTCTTCCGACTTCCACTAGCACTGCCCTCTGTCCCAAATTATATAGTGGTGGCTATCTCTTAGCCTTATAATAATGATAATTATGAATAATAATTTTTATACTATATTACTTAAATTTGAATTTTAAAAAAATATAAAACGAACCTGGGTGCAGTGGTGTAATCCTTTAATCTCAGTACTAGGGACGCAGAGGAAGGCAGATCTGAGTGTGACGCCAGCCTTGTCTGCAGAGCAAGTTCAAGGACAGGCAGGGATAGGTATGCAGAGAAGCCCTGCCTTGGAAACCAACAAAACAGAAAAAATAAGTAAATAAATAGAAACCCTGTCTTGAAAAGTTAGATAGATAGGTAAATAGACAGACAGACAGATAAGATGAGTGAGTTACAGAAATAATTATGTTTTAAATTACCAGAATTACATTCTAATTTCTGAAAGGCTTATAGAAACAAAAATTCGAAGTTGTTTCACAGGTTTATATAGCCTGGATTGTTAAAAGTTTCTAAAGAACAAAATTTATTAAAAATTGAAAACACCTAGTTTTTAAAAACCTCCAGTATCCAAGAGCAATGGTAATAGTGGTGTTTTGGAGACTACTGGGCCCTCTATCCAGTTTTTAAAAAATTAAAATGATATAAAGTTAAAAGTTCACCTTATACCAGGCAGCGGTAGCACACGCCTTTAATTCCAGCACTTGGGAAGCAATGGCAGGCCATTCTCTGAGTTTGAGGCCAGCCTGGTCAAGTTCCAGTACAGCCAGGGCTGTCACATAGAGAAACACTGTCTTGGGAAAAACAAAAGTTTACCTTACAAATATGTGTTGAATATAGAAATGGACAAAATTCATTTGTTAGAAAAACTTGTCCGTAACCTGTTGCAAGGTGTAGTATTATGCAACTGTATTGTTCCTTAGTAGGAGACTCTGAAGCAGGAGGAGTGTGATTTCAAGTCTAGGTAGAGATACACAGCAAAGACCTTTTCCCACAGAAACAAAATCAACTGCTTACCTAAAATTTACTGTATAGGTTGCTGATCATAGTTTGTACTTTTTTTTTTTTGTTTTGTTTTTTTTTTGTTTTTTCGAGACAGGGTTTCTCTGCAGCTTTAGAGCCTGTCCTGGAGCTAGCTCTTGTAGACCAGGCTGGTCTCGAACTCACAGAGATCCGCCTGCCTCTGCCTCCTGAGTGCTGGGATTAAAGGCGTGCACCACCACCGCCCGGCAGTGTGTACTTTTTATATTTATGTTTTTGGCTAAATAGAAAAAAAAATTTATAGGTATTTTGCGTATGGTGTTTATTATTCCTAAAAGTAATCTGATATACTTATGTAATGATTTCAGCTTCAGTTTTTTCTGAACTAAAACATCCATATGTATGTATGTATTTAAAATTTGTACGTTGGGCCATTAATATTACATGCAACAGATTTTCAGGTGTTATTGTATATATAAAATTGTTTCTATGCTTTATATTATTCTGTACTTTGAGTCTGTACTATAAATCTTTTGTGATCATGAGTTACTTTAAAATGTTGCTAGCATTGATTTTTGTTCATTCCTGTTATTTTAAAAATGGTGTTTCCATACCAGCTACTGACTGTAGCACTAACCTTAGACCTGAACACTTTTTTTCAGCTATCATCACCATCATTTTCGAAATGTTTTCATAGGAAACACTGCTTTTTTGTAGATAAGTTCAGAGCTGTGCCCTTCCCCTTTTCTTCAGGTGTTTATAGTTTGTGTAGTTATGCATCGTTTTACAGTGATTTTGATCGATAATTTGTTAAAGGTTTCTGTTTAATAGTTATTATATGTATCAGATGTAAATTGACAGTTAATGAAGCAAAATTCATTTAGTATGTTGATCTTAAAATAGACGTTAGAAGCTAGAGCTGAAATCTTGATGAATAATGAGATTGTTGTCTCAGTAGTAGTTGTCATTGGGCTTTAAATCGGCAAACATACTAATTTTTACTAAAATTTGACCAAGAGTGAAATAGTACTTGCTTATGAGAATGTTCTTTACTCCCATGTTCTTACTTGGTTTAGGCTGCAATTCATGGAGCTCGTTTCAAAGGGCAGGATTTAAAGCTGGCGTGGAATAAACCAATAACCAATATTTCAGCTGTGGAATCGGAAGAAGTTGAACCTGATGAAGAGGAAGTATGTTATATTTTTTTCAATTGTTTTCCCATCATTATTCATAATTCCTTTATAAAAGGTATTTTTATGGCTGATTTTAACAATACTTTTATTCCTAAGCCATATTCCAACCAGGAGAGATCAGATAAATTCAGACAACTTTATATTTTATGGATTAATGAGAAGAATTGCTGATGGCTAACCTAAAAAGAATATGTGATATCAGTTTTCAATTCCTCATTAGATTTTTGTTCACAGGAAATCTTATAATATGTTATGTTTTAGGGTATTTAATTTACTCAATTGCTGTATCAACATTTTAGCCTTTAAAAATTCATATTTCTTTAGTACATTAGAATACCTGCTATGTGGTAGATTTTGTGATAGGCTCAAAAATGAATAAGACACGGTCCCTATCATCAAGGAGCTTATAATCTGGAAAGGAGGGTGGTGACAGAGACAGAAGGAACTAATTGCAATAGCAGGCATATTGATGTGCCGAATGTAGACTTGGACAACATGCTGTGGGAGCTCTCAGGAAAGACTAATTTTGTCTGTCCAGAACACTCTTAAAGGCTTATTGCTAGTGGAGCTGAGTCCTGATATAGTAGCATTCCGTAACTATGTGCTGGCACTGGGAATGTAATTGAGAAAGGCATTTTCAGCAGAATTTGAGCTTCAGGATAAGAATGGGAGATTGCATATTTCTCAGGTTAACACCAGCTATTCAGTGGAATAAAGGTTTGGCAGGTAAGACAGTGAATGATAAAAGCCTTTAAGACAAAAGAATTTAAAATAAGCAATTGTGTTTTGCTTAATCATGAAAAAAGTTATAGGAAAAATTTGAAGAAGTTAAAAAATAAAGGTAAGAAAGTAAAAGACTCTGTTTTATATTTGTTAGAGTTCCATAATGGTGCTTCACTTTGTTTGAAGAGCATTTCAAGTCTGTTATGCATATCCATAGTCAAATGCAAGAATAAATGTGTATTTGAAACTCATGTACATGATTTGTCATTTTATATTTTAGATTATACCTTTGTCCTTCCCTGAGTTTGAATTGAATGGGGAGAAAAGCAGGAGAGCTCCTGGTATTAGGTATTTTGAAGTTTGGGAAAGCAGTGTGAGAAGTTTTTATGGAGGGAATGGGGAAAACAAAGAGGTGTTTGGTTTTCCTTAAAAATATTTTATAGATAGCAAAAAAACAAATTGAAATTATGGTAGAATTTTTATAAGTCAATTGGTTGTTTGAGTGTTGAGAGTTAGGGTAAGTCAGTGAAAATTGATGTATTCCCTTTTTAAAGAAGGATTGAGCAGTATTTTAAAGTACAGCAGATGGCATGATTTGTCAGAGTAGAAGTGGCATGTACAAAATTTTAATTTGATCTTTATTGCTTGCTTCATGTAAGCAGTAAAACATACTGTAGAGAGACTGAGTGGATAAGGTCATGTTTTAGCTATAGAAATAACCGTTTGTATTCAACTCTTGAGCGAGAAAGTATTTAAAAGTGTTACTTTTTTTTCTTTTTTTTTTCCTTTTTTTCTTTTCTTTTTTCTTTTTTTTTCTTTTTTTATTTTGGGTAAATTCCTAAATACATCTTAACCTAAAGTTTCAGGAAGAGTCTTTGGTGGATGACTCATTACTTCAAGATGATGATGAAGAAGAAGAGGACAATGAATCTCGTTCTTGGAGAAGATGATTTGACTGATCACTGATCTGCATATGCTAGGACTCTACCTGTGTTTCATTAGTATTATCTAATGTACTTTTACATGTTTGTAAAAACAATTTTTGGTAAAATATGATGAAGATGGATTTCACAAATAGATAAAAGAGAAGAAAACTACCTTCTGATCTTGTATTTTAAAAGATTGATGTTTGCATTTTATTTCAGTAAAAATTGCTAAAGACATCACAATAGAACATATGCAATGTTTTTATTACATAATTCTATTGAACATTACAGAATTCTTTGGGTTATTTGTAAATTAATGAATAGATTTGAATACTTATGACCCAGTTCTTGTCATAACATAGAAGATTTTGTTTTACTCCAAATACGGAATGAGTTTGCATTTAAAACCTTAATGAATGTTTTCAAAAATGAATAGATGACATAGTACTCTAACTAAAGTCTCCAAGTTATGTATTCATAATATTACATAGTAGTATGCTTAGGCTTTACTATGTATTAGCCGTTTGTTGGATTTGTGTATGTATTTTATCACATGGGTGTTAATGATAATGGTGTATGACTGCTTTACATATGAGTCCTTATGCATCTGGATGCTAAAAATAAAGTGGAATGGTCTTTTAAAAGAGAAAAGAAAAGAAAAAAAAGCAATGAAAAAATCCATGACAATGTTCCTTGATTTAAAAAAATAAGAAAAAGTAAAAAAAAAAAAAAAAGAAAAAAAAAGAAAAAAAGAAAAAAAAGAGAAAATAAAACAGACCATTCCAGATGATGATCTACCTTCCCCTGACTATCAAAAGGAGCTATAATCATTCAGTAATAATGGGTACTGGTACCTTTATAATGATGTACAATCCAATGTCTAAAATTGATACCACTTCAGTTTGGTTTGATCATATACATTTTCAACAGATGTTTTAAAATTTAAAAGCAGGCTGATTAGTTTGGAACCAGACTTCAAGTAGCGCTAACATTTGGTGACTAAGACAACTTCATATTACATTTTGGATGTATGAAAGAGAACTTGACCATTTGAAGATGTATGAATAAAGAATGTACTATAGATACCACTTTAGGAAAACACTGTTTGGTAAGTGTTCCAGTCTGATATTTTAAGTGTGCATTTACTATACTTATATAAAAATCTTTCACATTTGCAACAATATTGTGATTTTTTTTTAAAGTGGAATTCTCTGGCACATATATATAATTATTGAAAGTTAGCTAAACCATTTTCAGGAAATTTTACTGTATTTATCTTTTTAAAGTCTTTATATTCATTTCAAGTATTTTTGCTTCTCAAGATTATGACTTTTTTTTAAACACCTCTTAACAAAACTAAACTACTTTCTTCCACTTTGGGGCCAACACAATCAAAACCTAATACCACCAGTATCAGTCTTTTGTAGTAGTATAACTCAGATGGTGTTTTGTCTTTTTCCCCACTGGGCTTATAGTTGTATGTTTTTATGACAGTACTATTTTATAGGAATGTTTGACTTGCAGTTAGTACACATTTTTATATAAAATTTCAAACTCAGATTCCATTTGCTACAATAATGACTCTAAAGTTTGCTTAGACTGTGGTATATTTTTATGTAGTCTCTTGTGTGTTTACTATGTGCTATTCTCATTCATTAGGTAAGTTTGTTTTCTTTTCTTTTTAGTAGTCGTGAAAGATGCCAAATTGGCAGAGGCTCACGTTTCTTCTCTTTACACCAAACAGGTATTATAAAGAAAGTAAATCTTTCCAAGGCCAGTTAAATCTCCATTCTATTTTTGGCTTTATGATTTGATTATAGTTTCAAATTTTATTGTAAATTTCCCTAGAAATGTCACTGAAATTACCAGTTTTCTTTTAAGCTCAGGAATAGCTCATCAACTTCCCTAGCCTGAAATTGCCTAATAACTTAATTTTAAGGCATGGTGCTTTGGATGAATCAGAAGACCAACTATGGCTCGTTATCATTGCCTAGCATGAGGGTTACATATTCTCAGTATTCATTAGATTTACAGTTGTACTTTTATAAGAATTAGTCTGGCTTTTATTATAAATGATATTTACTGATGCATTGCTAGTAGGTTTTTAATTCATGAATATGTTTATAAATACTAGTACTCTATGTCCACATTTATATTTTTTATTTAAAACCTAAGACACCTCTTTTAAGTAGATGGTAGTTCTCATTTTACTAATAAGAAAACAAGCTGCTATAGAAATGGAGTGGCTTACCTAAAGTCCTTGTGAGCAAGTGGAAGAACTAGATATAAGCTTTGTGATTTCATTACCAACTTTACAAAACAAGGAAAAACTATAGAACTCCGCTGCTGTCTTTCCCTTCTTACTGATCGACCATGAGATTGTGTTTATAGTAACCATGGTAGTCTTTACATCAGAATACTGCATAGAATTAGTAGGCTCTTTGGTCATTAGACAGTACATATGTTTACCCTTTTAAAAAGCGCTTTGTTCATATCTCTGTTATAATATTTAATGTTGTAACATAATTTATCTGGTTTATATGTTTGTCTTCCCCCACTAGATTGATTGCAAGCTCCTCTAGGAAGGGGACCATGTCTTATTCATCTTTTTATCTCTAGTGCTTATAGTAAAGCCTGGCTCATGTGAGCACTTAGATGTTTGTTGGATGAAATAATGAATGGATGCATATTTAAATTTATAGTATTGAGGTTGACAATTACCTCCCTTGTTAATTCTTATCAATTTTCTAAAATCTCTCTCGATAGCCTCCCCAGTCACTGGGGCCATTTTGTAAAGTGATAGAGCTATGTGTCTCATCACCGGGGTTACAAGTAGTGATTGAGGTAGACGCTTAGAACCAATTCTGGCATGTCCCAAATTAAGGTGTCTAGATGGTGTAATATTAAAGACTGTCGTCATTTCTAGGGGTTAATTTATCTTTGGGTTTTTTATTAGAATGCATGGTTAGAAATGCTGAAAGCCACCAATCTAGACCATCTCACTAAATTTCTCTTGGTCCATAGATAACCTAGTTTAGAGAACTGAACAAGGATGAAGAGATTCATCTTTTGTTCTCAGCTGTTGTAGGTAACTCTGTGGCCAGGTCTCTTGCCTTTCCCAGAGTTTGTTCCTTATATATAAAAGAGTTGAACCAAATTATCTCTAACGTCTCTTTTATCTCTCCACTGTCCCTGATGATACATTAGTGTTTAATTTCAAAATACGTCTGTATCTGTAAGTCAGTTATTCCTACCTGACGTTCTTTTTCTCATCAGTGGAAACAACTTAGCTTTAATTCTAATAATTTACATAATACAATACCTCTTGCTAAAGTTTTGTATGTATGTTTCCAAATGCTTGCATTTGCCAACACAAGTTTGCCATTTAGCCTATAAAGTACAAGTAAACTTCTGTATTTACAAGTTCTACTCATTCCCATTTATAACTTTACTCTTTGCTTCTAAACTTGGTTTAAAAACAATTTGCCTATTATACCAGTTTTCAACAAATGCAGATTTATATCTTCTTTTCCATCTCCATTTTTCCTTCTACAATATGTCACCTAAAAGGAGAAACCTTTTTAATTCTACAGCTCTCCTGATAAGTTTGCTGCTTTGTTGTACGCATCTGGTTTTCTGGCTGTGCAGGTAGAATTGGGAGTGGGGAAAAGATTAGAGACAAGGTAGGCAACTATAGGGAAAATTATGTATTTCTTGTTAAAAGATTGATTAGGATTACTTCAAGGGATGGTTGTCACTTTGCATATTTTTAATCTCTAAACAATGTTTTATATGTTATTGGAAAATTGTAATTTTATTTTTTAATAAGTAACAGATGCCCCGACACTTAATGAAAACATGTTGCAAGAAAATGGAAGACTATTCCATAGGTTCTTTTCTATTGTTATATGATCAAATGTAACAACTCAGTAGTTTACTATGAAGAAAAGACACCACTGTTTTAGCTGATTACATATAGCAAGTGTGGCTAAGTCTCATTGAAGAAGGTATCTTGTAACCAAGACTGTTTTCCGGGGAGAGGGAAGAGGGGCTGTATTCAAATTTTACTTGCAACACTGACCATTGGGTTTAATGGCTCAAAAAGAAATCAAACGTTTGCTTATTGGATTTGTTGAAATATCAGTGACTGTCTCAGAGTACTGTGTAGGTCTTATCAAAATATGTTTTCTCCCCTCCTACAATGAATATAGGCTAATTACAGAAAAGTAGTTTTAGTTCTAGCATTTGTAAAAATATCTGTAGCCCTGTCTCCCTTAAAAACTCAATAAGCTTTCAAAACAAGGTTGTCCTAAAAAGCTTTGGATTACTCACTCTGGGTTTTTTCCTTAGGACATTTTTTTCTTTTAAAATTCTATGAACTAAAATTGGACAGTTAATAACATAGATTTTTAAGCCACAAGTATAAAATACTTATAAACCAAAAAGAATACACCCGTCTCTTACATTAGATATAAGGAGCTCACTTTTGTCAGTTCTCTGAACTAAAAAAGGCTTCTCCACGGTGTGCATGTGTTGCTATAAAAAGGAGTGGTATTATTATTATTATTATTATTATTTTTTGGTCTCTTATCACACAGAATTGTAATCTTGAAAATAGCTCCCTAGTTCTACAAAAGAAAAAAAAAATACTGGCCATGATTGCCATTGTCAGTAATTTCTAATGAAAGCAGATATGCTTAGTAAAAAGCATCTAACTTGATATAGTTTATTAGTACTCTGTGTTCATTACTTTAGTGAGAATATTTTAAAACTTTTTTGTATCAACTTTTTATATTTGATCTCATATATCTTTTTATATTTGATCTAAATCTCCCCTCTATTTCTTTATTTCATCCACTCATCCCAGGCACTGTCTCATTATGTGTTCCTTTTTAAATTTTTGTTATTACACTTGGTGCTTGGTTTAGAATTTTGTGTTTTATATATAGGATAATTAAAGAAAGAAATGATAATTGTATGGAGTTTAAGGAAATAAGGTATCCTTATGATTATTTTGAAAATCCTTGGGATACTTTAAGAAATTTGGTTTTGGTTTATTTACAGTGACTTGAGGCTTGTAGGTGATTTTTAAAAATCTCTTTGCCTGCTCACAGCTCTGTAAAAATACCACCTGACCAGTTAGTAGATGTTCTAGCCCCTCCACCAGTTTCAATGACAGCTGTTTTGTAGTGCTGTGATATTGACACCTAATATTTTTAGAAAGCATGATATAGAGAGGTTTTGTTAAAAATCACTTAAGTCAAAGGTAATCTTGGATACAATTTGTCTGTAACTTTTGATCCTTCTCAAGTAGACTTTTAAAAATGTCTTAGTAAGTTAGAGTTAGTTCATAATGCAATTCAATTTTGGAGTTTTTCTGTTATTTATTTCTTTATTTTTTAATAAGTGTTCTCTTTTTCCTGCAGAGAGAGAACATCACTGCCTGAATTTAGCTTTGTGAAGACATGAGCAAGCCCTGTCCCGTCCCGTCCTGTTGGAGACGACTGTTAATATCATCGTCCTGTCATTTGGGTTTGCCCTTCCAATCTGAGTAGCTGTTTATGTTTACATGTACTGTGATGACCATTTTACCTTTACAGTTCTGGACGAGCACATCTCGGTCCAGATGTGTATCAAATATGTGATATTTCTGACCTTATTCATAAATGTTTTCTTTTCTTATTTTATAGCAGTTTAATTTGTAAAAGACCTTAGGAAGGAACAAGGCCTTTTAGTTTCCTTATGAAATATAGTACATCTCAGCCAAACTTTGAATTGTGTCTGGTAAATATAAAGCCATGAAAGCATTAACTGAACAGTTTAGAATGAAGAAAATGAATTAAAAAGTTAAACATAAGTTTGGCTTTAATTTTTCTTATTTTTGAGATGTATTTATTGAATTAGGATTGCCACTGAAATAATTTTGAGACAACTATAAAGTACTTTTTACACATTGTAATTAATTTGTCTGTTATTGTGAGTGTATAAATTGATGTGATTGCCAGGACCACTTTACTTCAGTGAACTTCTGTTGTTGTTCTACTCTTCAAAAAAAAGGAAAATAATTTTATTTCTTTTCAAGTAATAAATAATGACCTATGTGTTTTAAAATTGTATATCTACTAAATTTGTCTAATTTATACAATTTTCATCACTTATAATCAAGACATCAAAGACAATCTTACAAGCAAGGGGAAATAGTGTTGTGTTTATTTTTAAAGACTAGTTTTCAGCTGCTTTAAAAGTGTATGTACTAATAATAAGCACTATATCTTAAAGTTAGAAAGTTCTCATCCTAAATATTAACAAAACCCTTTTTATAGCACACCTTTTTTTTATTTTACTAATTGTTTTGAGTATTCATCATAAGATTCTTAGAGGTATTTGAGAAATCTAGTATCATAGCTACTCTTTAGAAAAACCAAATTATATTGATTCTGCTTTTAAGTTCTATTCAGTCATACTTTATTATACAAAGCTGATATCCTACAAACACTTTTTCCCTCTTGAGTATGTATTGTGATTGTCTTCATGAATAATAAAATGTAACAAACTCATTAGTCATGTTATAAATTGTCTGTCTTGATCCACATTGATTATACATGCATGGTTAAAGGTAAAGCATGTATTTTAGGTAATTATTATATAATAGCCTACAAGGCATTTTGTTTCGTTACTCTTCCCCCCTTTTTTGTTACTCTTTTCCACAAATTATTAGATAGCCATGAGGAATTCATACCAGAATAATTGATATTTTTTATTTTCAAAGAAGTCTTTATAGTGGTAGTGTTGTAGCTGCTTAAGTTAGAGCCAAAGAACATGGTCCAAACAGACTATACCTGCCAGTAACTCTTGATGGTTTCATTGGTGAGTGCTACATACTGTCACCTTAAATTTATTTTGCTATTACTTTTTCTTTTTGCTATTGAATCAAAAAGCAAAACAAAGTGGAATGTGCCCTTGGGAATGAAAAGTCAAGTTGACATCTCCTTAAGATCAGTGATTTTTTTATTTATTTATTTTTTTTTTTTTGAAAATTGTTGTGAGAGTCAGTTGGTCAGTTATACTTAAATCCTTAAACATTAGTTACTAGAGATTCACTTTTAACATTTTCTTTTGAATAAACTCGTCATGGAGCGATGTGTACATAACTGTATAGAATTGGTTTTTTGTGTAGTTGAATGGAGCAGTTTACCTCTGCATGACTGCATTATGGAAGCCTTTTATATATCTTTATATTTTTCAATATGCTTAGATTTTACACTATTGTCGCTCTAGTCATGCTATATTTGTTTTTTTAATAGAATTTATAAATATTTATGCTCAAAATACAGATCAATTGAATATTTTTGGTCTTGTTTACAAGACAATACTTTAAAGTGATACAGTCCCCTCAAGTGTCTTAGGAAACAGTCATTGGTGCTATAAAACCTTTCCGTGTCATTGAATCTGTTGTCTAGTCTTTGCTAGGCTTTACTCTATTATCGCTTACAATAATCCCGCTAGCTGCAGAACTATAAAGTGGTATGTGTTTTAAGTCGGGTAAGAGCCCAGCCCCATTAGAGAACACCTAATAATTTAAGAAAATGATGCAGAATGACTGTACCCTTATTTTTGCCCAGCTTCTCCCAAAAGAAAATAGTTTATTTTGATAAGACGAAGGCTATTAATTTGATTAGAATTTTAAGGTGATATATTCAAGCATGGTTTTCCCCTCATTTGAAATGGAAAACTTTTCTAGTCATAAAATAATTATGTTATTATACTCTGCTTTAAACTCTCGTCTGTCCTTTGCTCAGCACAAGGCAGCGTGTTTCCTACAGATACTTACAGAGTATGTGATGAGTTACCACATTGTATAAGTTTTCCCTTGATGTGCATTTTCCGTTTTGCCCCCAAGACTTTATTCTAGCACCTTAGTGAGTGTTCCTTAGACACAGTGAAGTATCAGCAGAGCACTCCGATATGTTTACTTCTGATTCTCAGAATTCCAACTCTGATCCTACTTCTTCTGAACATGCTGTCTGGCACAAGACTGCCTTTAATAAGTGGTTTGTTTTAACTCAGTTTCTATGGACTGTTGTTGAATCTGAAAACACCAAAGGAGTCTTTTCTTGTCTGAAGACTGGGTTGTTCCAGTAGTTAGTACCTGTGCCCATAATTATCCCATTTCATGAATGCGTGTTGGCATGGGGGAAATTCCCTGCTCTTTGAGTGGAGCGAAAGTAATTGGTTAAGCTGTAGCAGCTTCCTTGTCTATTTTTAAAAGTGATGATAAAACTTGAACTGAAAAGGTAAAACTTGAACTTGAAAATTACTCTTGTATGCACAGAATGTTTATAGTGACTGTGTTTATGTGGGTTGTCAACACTTCTATTATTTATAGTTGAATTATGTTGTTTTGTTTATTAAATATCCATGTTTATTATTTTTATATTTTGAAATTTTTAAAAATAAAATAGTCTTAATAAAAAACAGTTGTTAATGTTTTAAAATTATCCTATATAAGTAAGATATGCATACACAGTTGAGACTTGTGAAAATGTTAGTGAAGAAGTAGCCACGTTTCTTCTTTCGCTGTCTACCCTCTGTTCTCACTTGAAGTTGTTTAAGGTCAGCCATGATTCAAGTGTGTTATTAGCCCCAGTGCCTCTTCCCATACATGCACAACCCTTAGTTACCATTTGTCCTTAGTTTTTGCTTCTCTACTGCTGAATTTTCTCTTCCATTTGGTGGCCAAAAAGGTCTTCCTATGTTGAATGATGAGTACAAAAATACTGCACTCATGACTAAGAGTGGCTGCTATGGAGTCTGAAAGTGAAAATATGTATAAAATGCTTACAGTGGTGATCCATAGACTCATAAAAATGTTTTCACAAGTCCCCCTTGTAACCTGATGGTGATGTAGACCCCTTTCCTCACCTGGTCTGACTTGCTTTTCTTTTCTCACGTTCAGCATGTTTCTTTCATAGTTAAGGTTATTACAAATATTACATATTCTTCTGTGTTTCATTGTAGGGATATATCTCACAGGCATAAAAAGCTTGGTGGTAGTCAGTCTACTTGTGACAGTGTGGGGATTAAAAATACATCTTTAAAGGTTATAAATCTTGATTTATATATATATGTGTGTGTGTGTATGTGTGTGTGTTTAGTCTTTAAACAGTAAAATTTCTTAATAAAACTGGTGCTTGATGAAGTTGTCAAAATTTGTACCTACTTATAAGTAAGCACTCACGCATGTACACATTCACACAAATACACAGCCACCTGTTGGTATTTAGATTATGTTGTCAGTTTCTTCTTTACCCAAAAGTATTTCTTCAGAAGAATGATTTTTTTTCTTTTTTATTCTTTTTTAATTACATATATTTGTGTATTTTAAGGAAACTTGAATTTTTTTCTTTTATTTTTTTCATTCTTTTACAATATATCCGAACTGCAGTTTCCCCTTCCTCTCCTCCCTTTCCTTACACCTCCCTTCTCTCCCAGATCCACTGCCCCCCCATTTCCCTTTAGAAAAGAGGACTTCCAATGATAGCCGACCCCAGCATGACAATAAGACTAGGCACATACTACCCTCATATAGGCCGAATGAGGTAATCCAGTAGCAGGAAAAAAGGTCCTGAGAACAGGCAGAAAGAGTTGGAGACACCCCCACTCCCACTTTTAGAAGTCCCACAAAAACCCCAAGCTAAACAACCACAGCATGTATACAGAGGGCCTCCTGCAGACCAGTGCACAGGCTCTGTGAGTGGTGGCAAAACTAGAAATTTTTATATTAGACTATATAATTTATACTTTTTATAAATTTATACTTTTTATATCTACCTGATGGCAAAGTTATTATTTAACTAGAAATAGGACAGCTTGGGTATAATTTAGTATGACTGTGGTTTAAATAACTGAATGTTTGCATTGTGGAGTTTTACATTTTAGGTTACTGATTCACTGTATGCTTAAAATGTACATTATTGAGTTAATGTAATATATCTTTTATTTAGAGCTCTGAAAATCATGATTCTTAACAGTTGGGGTAGGATGGAGGCATGATCACATGGTATCCCAGGCTAATCTCAAACTTGCTGTTTTCTCTTTGGGAGACAAGATGCTGGACATATATGAGACCTCAAAGCCCTCCTCCACAGTGGCACACTTCCTCCAGTGAGGCTGCACCCACTCCAATGAAGCCACAACTCCTAATAGTGCCACTCCGTTTGGGGTCTATTTCGTTTTAAACCGTCACAGGCAGCATACACAGTGCCTGCACAGGTACAAACCAGATAGTGCCAGCAATGAGAGGGAGAAGTAGACAGATTGCATCCTTGACCAAGAAGCTGTCTGCAATTGACGCCCACCATCCTAGATAGGTCAACTTACATATGCTGGAGTCATTTAGGAGGAAGGAGCCTCAATTAAGAAAATGCCACCATAAGATGGAGTGTTGTATGAAAGTTTGTAAGGCGCTTTCTTAGTTACTGTTGAGTGAAGACTCAACCTGTTGTGGGTGACGCCATCCCTGAGCTTGTGATCCTGGGTTCTATAAGAAAGCAGGCCAGTTAGCAGGACCACCCCCTCCCCTGCATGGTATCTAATCAGCTTCTGCCTCCAGGTTCCTGCCGTGTTTTAGTTCCTGTCCAGACTTCTTTCCATGATGCACAGCCATATCGAAGTGTGAGCCAATAAAGCCTTCCCCCCTGCTGTGTGGTCCTTGTGTTTCAGTCACCTGCCTGCAGAGGGAAAATTAACTTTGTTCTCATATTAGCCACTCAAGGATAGGACTCATGCCCAGTAGCAGATGGCCAGCACAAAATGAACTCAATGGTGCTTTTGTAGACTTTGTCTCATTTCACACTGGACATTTTGTCTTTCTGGTCTTTGGTTTGTATTATGGTTTCTGACTCTGTTTCTGCATGACTTTGTGTGTGTGTGTGTGTGTGTGTGTTTCTGCTTATTGGGCTTGGTTATTGTTTGATTTTTGAAGTGAGAGGAAGAAAGGGGTGAGTGGGTGCTTATGATCTGGAAGTACTGCAGAGGGGAAATTTTTCAATGAAAAATTAGATTCTTCGACAATTTCATGTATGTGTAACATGCATTGTGGTTATTATAAGCTCCCTTCTCTAATCTTCTCATCTCTGTTGATCTCCCTTCCTCCCTTGAAGTTCTTTCCACATTCATGTGATACATTTACACAATGGAGTACTACACAGCAGAAAAAGCAATGACATCTTGAAATTTCAGGTAAATTAATAGGTCTAGAAAACATATTGAGTGAGGTAACCCAGACCCAGAAAGACAAATATCATGTGTACTCACTCATAAGTGGCTTTTAGACATAAAGCCTACAATTCACAATCCCAATGTAACAATGAGGATCCTAAGAGAGACATACATGAATTTAATCTACATGGGAAGCAGAAAAAGACAAGATCTCCTGAGTAAATTGGGAGCAGGGCGACCATGGGAAAGGGTTGGGGGGGGGGGGCGAGAAAAATGTATAGCTCAATAAAAAGTCCTTCCCACATTTATGATTTTTCTTTTATTAGTAGGACTGTAGTTTGCTGCAGAGTCATCACTTTCTGACATTCCCCTCACACACACACTCTCTCTCTCTCTCTCTCTCTCTCTCTCTCTCTCTCTCTCTCTCTCTCTCACACACACACACACACACACACATACCTACCTTTACTGTTCCTAGTTATACTTGGGGTTAAGAATGTACAGTCTCCTGTCTCATATTGCTTTGTTTGGGCATTTTTCTGTTTTATTGTCCTTTTACTTATATATTATGGTTTACAATTTTGCATTTCTGAGTTCTCTCTCTCTCTCTCTCTCTCTCTCTCTCTCTCTCTCTCTCTGTGTGTGTGTGTGTATTTCTAGTGTTTCTTGTTTTTTAAAAAGTTATTTTGTTTGCCTGTTTATTTTCTAAAGAGAGAAAGGAAGGGTGTTGAGGTAGGGAGGATCTGGGAAGACCTGTCGGAGGGAAAACCATTATTAGAATATACTGTTTGAAAAAAAATTTAATTAAAGAAAGTCCAGTCTCAAGTACACCACTATTCTGAGTCTTCTATATTAGATTCATGGGATCTCTCGTTGAGTTCTTTCCTGCCAAGCACAAAGCTACAGTGTAATCTGAGGAAGTCAAGGATCCATCCCTAACTCAATTGTCAGTGTGTTCCTGTGGCCTAGTGCACAACATCTTTCAGAACCAGTCTTGAACACCTATTTCCTGTCTGAAGTTCTCAAACTAGAGAATAGGCAACCATTTTCTTACCCTTCCCATAATATGCCTTTTCCATTCTCCCCAGTTTTTCCACCGTAATCTTTTATTTAAGAAAAAAAAAAAAACTCAGGGATATTAATGTAAATAAGCACTTCAGAGGAGTGACAAGAAACATGAAATGACTAAAATGTGTAGAGTTTTAAGAAAAAGCAAGTGAGAAGGGGCAGGGAACAGAAGCTTTGAAAGAAGTTCTAGTGTGTAAGAATTTTCAATTTGATTCTGAGATATTGAGGAGCCTCTGGAACTCTTTGAAACTGGGGGGGGGGAGTGGGATAGAGTGGAAGGAGAACCTGAAGAATCTTCATTTGCATCTCAGAAACATGGCAGTGGTGAGAAGGACGCAGCAGAAGTGGCACGGGCTTTTATGAAGTCTGGGTCTCTGGGTCGAGCAACCAAGTTGGTGGCCATGTGGTATCCAGGAATCTATCATGGGGCTGGAAACCGATTTGTAGGTCAAAAGAATGAGTTGACTTAGTTTCTGACATACAGCTCTTTGTGACCTTGCAGGATTTCAAAATGGAAATATCCAGTCGATATATCTAGGATGGTCTAGGCTGAAGACACAGATCTGGTGATCATGTTTAATGGGTGAGATTCAGTGAGGTGCACATGTAGCTGACTAAGGATAGAAACTTGGTGAACTCCACAAGGACAGGAAGAGAACATGTATGTGGAGTAGATGCAAGAGTCTAGCAGAAGACAAGTGCAGTGGTGGTGTCCAAAACATTGAGGAAGAAGGGAACTTCATAGATGTTGCCAAGGGGGCCAGGTACTAGAGAGGAAGAGACTGTACACTTGAGTACACACAGAATTTTCTGAGGGCCAAAACTTAATTCTTCATTTTATTTTTTCCTTCTTGCTGTTCCTACTCTCTTCTTTTACCCTGATGTTTTCCTTCTACGTCTTTCCTGATGTTTTCCTTCTTTCTTTTTACTTCTACTAATCTTATTTTTCTCTTACCATTTTATACCTCTTAAGACAAAAATTTCTGCGCAAGAAATAATTACCCCACAACCACAAGTTACCTAGTTTCCAAAAACAAATTAGAACATTTAAAGAAATTGGGACTGTGGGGGAATCGTGGGAGAGGTTAAAAGGTAAGGGGAAGAAAGGGAGGAGAGCGGAGAAAAATATATTGCTCAATAAAAACAAAATGTAAAAAAAATAAAATCTTTACAGAGGAAGAAATCGCATGGTCATTAGTTACATGTTTTTCTTAGAAGCTCACAAGTAGTTAAACTTTTTTCTTTGTATTAATTTTCCTACCATAACATCTTCACCCCCAAATGAATGATTCTTTTATAATTTAACAAAGTTTTAAGCAAATCAAGCATGCTTTGGTTCTTTTTTCTGGCAGCCAGCTGTTTGCAGTTAAAAAAAGGATCAATCATTATTTATCTCAAAAGGCAATCTTATAAAAAAAATCTTAAAATCTTATATAAAATCTTAAAAGAATCACAAATCTAAGATTTTATATATGAAATGTATCTATGCTAACCACCGAGCTGTCTTTCATGAGTTCCAAAACTATTTGCTGTTCCTCTTACATGGCCCCCAACAGTGGCTTTTTTTATGTAATCTACCTAATTTGATCGAGATGACCAGAGCCTACAGATCTGAAAAAAAATGTGTAAGCTACACAGAAGGCAGAGTGACATAGAATAGAAACTGGGAGAAGGTGAGACTAAAAACAGGAAGTGATATGCACAGTGAAGGGGAGGTAACATTTAAGGGGGAGACTCAATCAGTGGTTGTGGGTAAAAGAAGAGTAGATGTTAGGATGGTGGATAGAGTTGGCTAGAAGTATGTGAGCAAATTTTACAGATTGAAGGGAAAGGGGTGGAAGGAGGGGTGATAACTAAATGCTGTTTTTATAATTGGTGAACCATTCATGTACTGTATAAAGGGGTGTCAGACAAGGGTTATAAAAACAGCTACCAATAAATGATGGCCAAAGTCACACCTTTTAAGACATGTTCAGATATGATTGATTTCTTACTGTTAGTGTGAACAAAATTTCCAGGTCAAAAATTAATTTATCCTCTATAGTTGGATTTTCACATGAACAAGTGGGCAATTCTTGTATTAGGATATTCAGATGCATATAACTATCAGTTACCACAGTTCCTTTAAGTAGTACCAGCCCCTCCTCCATCATGTTATTTTTTGTTTTAAAGTCTGTCAGTTATTGATCACTAGCCCTATTTTATTCGATTTGCACACACACACACACACACACACACACACAGAGAGAGAGAGAGAGAGAGAGAGAGAGAGAGAGAAAACGAAAGAGCAAAATGTAAATGTAGTTGTGTTTCTTGTCTCCCAAAGATCAACTCCTGAAATATTTTACCAAAATAGTTAATTAAAATGAAGTTCTTTGGCAGCTTAGAGGTGTAGGACGAGAGTTGCTGTCTTTCGCAGGTTGAGAATAGATGTTGATCCTGAAAGAGGAACAACTGAAACAGTTACTTGACTTCCAAGGGGGGCTGCACAGGGCTGAGTGTGTGATAAAGGTGGTTTTTTTTTTTTTTTTTTTTTAAGGTGTTTAAGAGTTGGAAGCGGCAGGGCCTGTTTCCTTTCCTCCTTCACCTCAACTTTAGAGTCCACTGTGGTGATATTTTGTTTGTGCTGTAGCAAAATTTGCCTGAGGATGAGCAAGCCACTAGTTAGCTATAGATATAGAGGCCAGGTAGTAGTGGCACACACCTTTATTTCCAAGCAGAGGCAGACCAGTCTGTGAGTTCAAGGCCACCCTGTGCAACAATTGAGAGACTCAGTCTAAAAGAGAAACGGAGCCAGGTGGTGGTGGCTCACACATTTACCCCCAGCACTCGGGAGTCATATGCCTTCAATCCCAGCACTAGGGAGGTGGAGACAAGAAGGAATATGGCGGGGCAGTGAGAATATAAAGTAGGAGGAGACAGGAGCTCAAGGCATTCAGTCTGAGGACTTGGAGAGACAGAATACCCTATTAAGTCTGAGATTTGGTAAAGGTACTAACAAGTGACTGGCTGCCCTGCTTCTCTGATCTTTGAGCATTTACCCCTATATCTCACTCTGGGTTTTAATTACCAAGACCAAATAGGATTCACGTTGCATCTGGCACACAAAGTGAGATGAAAAAGCCACTTGCCTGTGACTTTGCAGCCACCAGCACTGACTGGAGTTGCATGCTGCCAGAGTCACTTCCCCACTGGCTGGGTTTTTCTCCCCCCACCCCCCCCCCCCCCCCCCGCGGCCTCTGAACAAGTTTGGAATCTTGTTGTTACAACCACTCTGCAGCGAACTCCACAGGCATTTAGGCTCCAAACACTACAGGAGGTGGCTGGTTTCTCATGTTTTCTCATGCAGATGGCTGGCACTTTGGCTTCTTTTCTCCCTGTGGGTTGTGGGCTTTCCCTGGACCCCTCTTTGTGCTGCTACCAAACTAGAAAGCTGCCTCAGAACCCACTCAGGCTTCTACTGTTCTACACAGCAGCGGTCAGTTTCACCCTGCATTGTCATCTGAATGGTCTTCAGCAGAGATCTGGTGAGAAATTGGGAATTCTTAAAGGGGGGATTATATATAATACACACACAGAGAGAGAGAGAGAGAGAGAGAGAGAGTGAGAGAGAGAGAGAGAGAGAGAGAGAGAGAGTTAGGTCTTTGTATGGTCTTCCTAAGACCAACTTCTTAAAGAGTGAGGTTTTGCTAATGTAGAAAGGCAATCTGTATATGATGACCATACCCTGGCCTTATGGTATACAGCAGCTTTGAATGCTTGAGACAGAATTGAAGAAGTTGGAAAGAAGATTGAGTCATTTACTAAAATAAAGGGCCCAAAAGAAACTTTCACTGATTTCTTACAAAGATTGGCTCTAATAGTAAATAGAATGATACCAAATTTAAAAACTAGACAAATAATTGAATCTCTGGATTTTGAAAATGCAATTTCACAATGCAAAATGGTAATTAGGCCATTAAAGACACAATCAGCTCCCTTGGAGGAGTGGATCTGAGATACAGTCGATATTGAATCCTAATGAACATGATGCTTGTATAGAAGAGGTGATTTCCTGAGGGTTGAGGAAAAATCAAAATGTCAAATGTTTCAATTGTGGTAAACAAGGTCACCTAAAAAGGGATTGTAAACAGAAAAAAAAAATGTTTTTTTCTAAGCATAATCCAAACAGAAAGCCCCTCCATTCTGGATCATGCAGAAGGTATGGCAAAGGCAGGCATTAGACTAATGAATGTTGATCAGCAAGGGATAGTTGTGACTCTCACAAACCCGCATGTCAAGTTTGTTTCAGTCATTTGCTGTCACCACGAAGGAAACTCCTTCTCAGAGAATTAAAGATCCTAATGCCTATTGTTAGGAAGCATACTGCTCTGTGTGATAGAACAGCTGTTGAGGAGAGAACAAAGAAATCCAGAAGAAACCATAAAGCAGATATTTTGGCAAACTTCTATAAATGAACAAAGACCAAAATTAAAAACATGAAGGTTTTGTAGACACAGGTGTGATGTAACCATAATTGCACCAGAATCTTGGCATCCAAGTTGCACTCCTCAGGAGGTAAATATTTAGCTTTTAGGGATTGGAATGTTATCTCAGGTAAAACAGTGTGTGAATGTATAGGGCCAGAAGGACAGTGAGGAAGACTAAAGGCATATGTGGCTAACATAGCAACAATTTATGGGGACATGATTTGTTACAACAATGAAATACTCAGATTAACATTCTTCCAATCTCAGAAACAAGCCATAAATTAATGTATGTTTCTGGGGAAAATAATGGTAGGTATTATAAAGAATAATCACCAATCATTCAGGTTGTACAGGAACAGGGCACAACAGCTGCTGATCTTTCAAAGGCACTAACAGCCCTACCTTTAAAATGGTTGACAGACAAACCTGTATTGGTTAAGTAATGGCCTTTAACAACAGAGAAGCTGCAAGCCTTAGAACAGCTAGTATTGGACAGCCCTTGGAATTTTCCTATATTTGTTATTAAAAAGAAATCTGAAAATGAAGAATAGTAACAGATCTAAGAGCTGTTGGTAAGGTAATTCAGCCAATGGGTTTTTTTGTATCTGGAATTCCTTTGCCTTCCCTATTACCTAAAGTATGGCCTCTTATAGTTATATGATTTAAAAGATTGTTTCTTCACTATACTTTTACAAGAAATAGAGAAAAATTTGCCTTCACAGTGCCTACTGATAATAATTCTCAGCCTGCAAAGATATCAATGGGAGGTTCCCCCGCAGGGAATGTTAAATATTTCCACCCTGTGCCAATATTTTGTATGCTAGCTGTTGAAAATAAATTTCCTCAATCTATACCTTATTAGCTGATTCAACTATAGATACTTTAGAAAGAATGTTTGAAGTAGTAAAGAAAATTTTGCCTTGTTTGGGATTAAAAATTGCTCCTGAAAAAAAAAAAAAACAAAGAGGATATTCTGTTAACTATTTAGGATATAAGTCTACAAAAATTTAGTCCCCAAAAGGTGCACATTAGGAGAGAGTGATTGCATACTCTTAATAATTTTCAAAGATTACTAGGAAACATTTCCTATGTACAAAACGATGAACTGAGTAATTTGCTCAAAGCCTTAGATGGTGACATGGACCTAAGTAGTCCAAGAGAATTATCAGCTGAAGCTGAGAGGAAATTGGCTTTGGTGGAAAAGAAATTGCAAGATGCATATGTGGATTCTTTGCATTCTGGTTATTTTGTCATCTATGTATTTTCCTACAGGAATATTAATGCAGAAGAAATATCTTAGAATGGACCATTTTTACCTTATAAACAGAGTAAAAAATTAAAAACTTATGTGGAAAAGTTCTGTGAGTTGATTCTAAAAGGAAAATTGAGACTTCATCAATTATCAGGACTAGATCCTACAGAAATTGTAGTACCTTTTACTAATGGTGAAATTTGCAAATTATGGGCAGAAAGTGAACCTGGGCAAAGAGCTTGCATTATTTTGGGGGCGGAGATTCACATAAAAAGAGGAAACCTGCTTATATTTTGTTTGTACTATAACAAATAAAGCTTGCCTGAGGGATCAGAGGATGGAGTGAGTCACTACTTAGCCATAGAGGTCAGGCAGTGGTGGCACACACCTTTAATCTCAGCACTTGGTAGGCAGAGGCAGATGGACCTCTGTGAGGTCAAGGCCACCCTGTGCTACACTCAGCTGAATCAGTCTAAAAGAGAAACAGAACCAGGAAGTGGTGGCTCACACCTTTAATCCCAACAGGAAGGAATATGGCAGGGCAGAGAGAAGAATATAAGGCAGGAGGAGACAGGAGCTCAAAGCATTCAGTCTAGGGATTCCTAAAGATAGGATCAGTCTGAGGATTTGGTAGAGGTCAGAACTAAGTCTGGCTGCTCTGCTTCTCTGATCATTCAGCATTTACCCCTATAACAGACGGGTGGGTTTTTATTATTAAGACCAATTAGAATTTGTGCTACAGTCTACCATAGTCTTTTTAACTGGAAATCAGTTGTCAAGGCAGCTTAGGAATTTTCAGACACCAAATCTTGTTTATTACAGAAGAAAAGCTGGGAAGATTGTCCAGAGTCTGAGAGGCAGTAGGTAAATGTCTGCCACAGTTGGTACCAGCATTTCTCTCTGTGGTTGTTGGCAAACTAGGACCACCAGTGTCTTAATTCGGAACCCCATTTTCAAACACATGCCTGAAAGGCACATCTCCAAGGCTACTGTCATAAGACAATGCCAGCACATGCAAGACACAGTGATACAGATGGACACAGGGAGCCCAAGTGTTAATCAGACATCAGTGACAGCTATTTTTTCACAAGATCAGCTTTTTCCCCCAAAGCTATCATTGCTATTCTCTATATTTTATTTCATTTCTTTTCCTCATATGACATACTTCTGTGTAGTTTTGTGTTCAAGATCTTTCTCTTGTCCTTTCTTGTCTATTTGCGGGCCGTGGGATTGTTTTTCTTTACTTTTTGTCTTATTTGCCTTTTTATTTCTGGTAATGAGGTATCCTGGGTGTTAATTCTTGGAAAGTATTTTTCTGTTTTTCTTCTCAAAGCAAAGGAGGTTAAAGAATATGATATTTTATTTCAACCCCTTGTGGTTTTTTTTTCACATCCCCTGTTGACTGACTTGGAAGAAACATGTCTATTCCTCTTGAGAATTTAAGCTTGTGCTGAAGCAGAAAATAGTAGCTTATGATTACTTTTAGGTAATCTCATTTTCTTTGGCATACATTCTTTGACATGTGCACATTTGTGCATGGTAAGATAGGAATCTATAGGAATTGAACAGATTGAAATACCACTAAAGCTTTTCTGAGCTCCCAGTTCCTCTTTGTACTAGAAATCAGTGTTTGCTCAGTGAAAAGTAAAAATTTAATAAAATATTCTTTCCATAGCAATGGATAAAACACATTTTACAAGACTGGCTTAATTTTATACCTTTTTTTCTCAGCTGTATCTTAGACATGCTAAGAAACTATGAGGAAGATGCAAATGGTTATACTAATCAGTTTATTTGATTTCTTTTGTCTTTCACTATTTTTAAAAGATTTCTTTTTATCTTATGCATATGAATGTTTTATCTGAATGTATGCAAGTGTATCAGATCCATGCTGGTTCCTGTGGCGATCAAAGGCTTTGAATCCTTGAGAGTTACAGGCTGTTGTGTGAAGCTCCATGTGGGTGATAAGAACTGAACATGGGTCCTCTGTAAGAAGAGCAAATACCCATAACTGAGCATTTCTCTTCAGTCCGTGCTTTACTGTTTTTAATTGTATGCTTTCAGAAAGTACTGAATATATAAAACTACACAGATATACTATATAGTTAAATAGCATACACTCACATATATCGATATCTGTTACCTGGTTTAAAAGGGCAAATAGTCATTGAGAATATTAATTTCTTGTTGTATATGTACATTTATATGTATATATACATAGATGCACATTATTGGCTAGCTATTTTGAATTAAAGTATATTCTAATGAGTATAGTGTAAAAAGAGACTTAGGCTAGTTGGGTTCTGGTTCAGGCTCTGAAAACTGTCTCTGTGACTTAAAACAGTAATTTAATTTCCCAGAGACTTCTTTGGCTTTTTGCAGCAAGAGAAAAGGAACTAGATCCATGTTGCTCACATAGGATTCATCTTGAGGACCAACTCTTAGCAGTGGTCTGCTTAGTGCTAACCAGTAAGTCTAAGGTGGAGTCACGACTTCGTGAGAAAGAGCACCACGATCAATCAGTGCTATCTGCTTTGGGTTCAGGAGGTGAAGAACAGGCCATATGTGCCATATATTAGCTGTCTCTGTAGACTACATTGCCTTCAAGGCTGCTTGTACTCTGCTATATAATTCAATTCATTTGTGTAGTGATACTTTGTAATCTAACAAATAAAGCTTGCTTGAAGATCAGAGTGTGGAGCTAAGCCACTATTTAACCACAGAGGCCAGGCAGTGGTGGCACACGCCTTTAACCCCAGCACTAGGGAGACAGAGGCAGATAGAGCTCTGTGAGCAATACTACCCTGGGCTACACTAGACTGAAGAGTCTAAAAGAGAAACAGAGACAAGCGGTAGTGGCTCACAATTTTAATCCCAGAACTAGGGAGATGGAGACAGGAAGTAATATGGCTGAGCAGAGAGAGGAATATAAGGCAGGAGGAGACAGGAGCTCAGGATTCGGTCTTAGGTTTCATAGAGAGGGCATCCAGTCTGAGGACTTGTAGAGACAGAACACCCAGTTTGCTCTGAGGATTTCATAGAGGTAAGAATAGTGGCTGGCTGTTCTGCTTCTCTGATCGTTCAGCTTTCACCCCCTGATATCTGACTCTGTTTTTTTTTTTTAATTAAGACCAATTAGAATTTGTGCTACAAATTTATTTTCTAAATTTAAGTTTATAAACATAAAACAAACTGGAAGAACAAATGTTGGAGTTCCTTGATCTGAGTATGGATTTTGGAAAAATGCATTTCTTCTTAGAAGTAAGAATTTAAAAAGTAGTTTCTGCCAAAACTTTTTGGGAAGTATTTTAAGATAATGTAAATTTATCTTCCTTCACCCTTTCATTCTCTCATGAAATATTTATTAAGTGCTAACTTTGAAATTGACACAGCGCTGGGTATTGAATATTTGCTGAATTGAATTGAAATGGGGATTGAAAGGTGAATAAGATGCAGTCTTGCTCTTGTGGAGTTCATGGCCCAGTGGGGAACGCAGACATCCTGGAATATAATTATAATACAACGTATTAAATGCTATAATAGTCTTGTGAAGCTTAGACAAGGAAGTGACTAACTTGTCTCAAGGAATTTGCTGCAGATTCCTCAGAGGCAGTGACATCTGAGCTCAAAATGAATAACGAGACACCCTTCAGAGGATACCTTATGTGTTTTGACACTAATGAAAATAGAATTTCTCCCTACAAATATTTGTATTTTGGAGGATTACTTTGGTAAAGACAGAGTCTAAAAAATTGAATCATCGTTGTTAGTAATTATTTTGGTAATTGTTGAAGAAGCTATGGCCAGATGATATAGGCCCAGAAAAGAGATTTGAGTCTCTGGAAGACAAAGGATGAGGGATTTCAGATTTTGGGAGAGCGTTCACAAGAGAGGTGACAGGTAGGAACCAAAACTGGAGGATCAGAGGGAAGGGAGGAATCTGGGCTGGCTGAGAAAGGAAATTTTAGCAAAAAACAAAGGGCCTCTCTGAACACTCAGCTCCTCCCGGATATCAAGATAAAAACAGCATCATATTCTGGAGCATGGCATTGACACTACCAGGAGTCCGTCTTCAGAGGAGTGGTCATGCGATCACCGTGGAGTGGCCAGTCTATTGTGTACCAGCAGCTGAGTACCTCAGAATTAATGTGTGTGAAAAAGATGACATAAAGAAAAGGGGACAGAACATTGTCTTCTGTGTACATTGTACTGTGATCTCCGTAGAATACTGTCTTCTGTGTAGATTGTACTGTGATCTCCGGAGATGTGGAGAAATTCTCAGAGCAGGGGGCCTTCTTAGATGTCCCTCCTCCATAGTTTCCTCCTCCCTGTGAGCTAGTGGAAGCTACAGAGACCAGAAGAAACCGCTGTTTTAATCTTCACCATGTGCCAGGTCTGTCAGCTCTAGACTATCATATGATTAGACTTATATGACTAAAAGATGTATCTAATATGAATGGCTAACTATATTATGTAAACAGTTGCCAATTTGGAGATATTTTCATGGCATGATTCTTAATTTTAAGAAGATATATTTCAGTAAGAAAGTAATATTACAATTCATACATACATTGTTCCTCACCAAGGCTCTGAGTTGTTGCATGTGTTAGCAAGCCCATAGACGATACTTAACAGCTGGATTTACTTCATACATGGCCTATGCCCATTTTGGCTTTTTTGTGGCTGCACAGTCCCTCTCTTGTCTGAGCCGCCAGTCAATTTAGCCCACTTGTGAAAGCACTGAAAGTGAAGCAGGTTGTTTTCTGATAAGGCAAAACCATCTGTGTTAAAGGGGTGACACATACCTCATATTCCAGATGGCATAGCATGGGTGCTGTGTCTGCCTCATGAGGCATGTGGGTCTATACTCGGCTTTTAAACTGAGCGCACTTTGGAAGCCACTCAGTGTGTGATCATTTTCTGAGCCTGTTCATGAGCTCCTCTGTGGATGGCATCGACTGGATAGCCAAGCCCGTTTCTTTCATTTCAGTGAATCATTACCATTAGGCAGGACTAGATGCAGTTATATTAAGCTTTTAATTTGAAATTAAATTAAGCATAAAAATTAAAAATTCCTTTTTACTATATAAAGAATGTATTCTTTTACTCTAGAAAAAAGGTTAGAAACCACCGAAGCTGTAAATTCACATTATAAAATATGTGTAAATCCAAAGACCCAGCAGTTCAACTCCTAGGTATATAATACTTTACAGAAATAAAATATGCACTTACCCAAGTAATATACAAGCAGAATACATACCAGAGCAAACATATAATAGTAGCTCAAAGCAGAAAAATAACTTCTATACTCATTAATGGTAGAATATTCTAGATATATAAACTGCCATATAATGAAAAAGAGGAAGACATCTTTACACAACAATATGAATAAATTAATAAAATAAAGCAAATAAAATATTGAGCAAAAAAAGTCATCTTTCACCAAGAAAAAGGACCGCAGACCACATTGTGCAGATTTTCCAAGACTCAGTTTGTATGAACTTAAAGAAAAGGCTCAGTCAAGGGGTGCACATGGAAAATTGAAGAATGTTTCTGTTTGTGGGGTTGTGTGGACAGGCCTGCTTAGGGCTTCCATGGTTATATTTCCTGTCTTGATATGGGTGGTGGGGTCACAGCTGTTTGCTTTATATGCTTCACATATAAAATGATGATTGTGCAGCTTGTAAAGGTTTGTGCTTTTTTTTCTCTTTTTATGGTCATGGAGATTGTCTCTGAGGCCTCATACATGCTGGATAAGCGCTCTACTACTCAGCCACATCCCCCACCCTATTTTTAAAATTTATATACATTTTTTTTACAAGGGTTCAGTAGCAAATATACTATTCTAGCCCTGTAAAAAAGAGTTTAATAATTCTCATTTATTTATTCGGAGGGAACTCAATTTGTCAACCAGGCTGGCCTTGAACTCACAGAGATCTACCTGTCTTTACCTCCCAAGTGGTGCACCACCACTACCCAGAGAGCGTAATAATTATTATCATAATCCTATATATTAAAGACTTTTGCAGAAGGTTGACATTTGTACTCCCTTCCCCCTTTGTGCTTATTTTGAAATGTAATCTCAGCATGCAGCCCAGACTGTCCTCTGTTTCACTGTATAGCCCAGCCCAGCCTCAACTCAATATTCTCCTGCCTCAACTTCTGGACCGCAAGTGTGTGCTACCATACTCAGCAACAATGATACATTTAGTTGTTGGACCATGCTAATAAACTATATCCAGGATTCCTATATAATGAGAAAATTTGTGTTAGCTGGTAGAATTTTACACAGGAAAATATAACATTCATGATTTCACAACTTATTCAAACACAATTTGCCTTTGTCTCTGCTGTCTGCTTAGCTTCATGTTGCGTTAGATGTTTCTTTTATCCTTTTTTATAAAAGAATTTAAGCTTATGCTCTCTTTTTATGAATATAGCCATAAAATACATAAATGTGAGTATTGTTTCTGTTTTTGATATCATTGAGGTTTTCTCAGGAAGGTGATAAAGGGGGTGAAGTCAGTCTGATGAGATGGCTCGGTGGTGAGAGCACTTGCTGCACAGTCGTGAAGGTGAGCTCAGTAACCAGACCCACACAAAAAACTGAGTGTGGCTGAGTACACACACACACACACACACACACACACACACACACATAGCAGAGGCGGGGAAGACAGAGAGGGAGGAAGGGAGAAAAAAGATTATAAAGATGTGTTAAAAAGAACTTAGAATAATGGTTCAGGTAACTGTTTCAGATTAGAGCTGACTCAGTAAGAAACTGAGCATCGCAAAACAGCCTACTAAGAATTAACAGGAACAACACAATTACATGATATCGGGGAAGCAAAAAGAACAGGCTCTTGTGTGTTTCAGTCATTGTACTTGACAGTCATTGAACATTAAAGCGTGGTGATACCGGAGATAAGCACCTGAAAATTCAGGGAAATGGTCCTTCAAGTTAGCTAGGTGCTGGTCATCATGTGTCAAGGCCCTGTGAAGAAAGGAAGGTCCCCCTCTTCACTCTGCGGTCTCTTATACAATGCAGGTAGGATGCACTTAAAAATAACTAGCTGCGCCAGCTTCACAGAGGGATCCTATCCTGCTAGAGATTTAAGATGCCTTGAGTTCCTTTCTATTGTTCTTGACTTCCAGCTTTCCTCCATTCCGAAGGCTGGTGGTCCTGAGGGCTCAGCTTTACCATCTTAGGTACCTTCCAGTGCAGGATAAACATATTGGGTTTAGCTAAATTATGAATTCTGATAATATAAATTTGGTACAATTTATATTTTTCTTTTATCTTTTTGACAGTTTAGGCTGGGGCATAAAGCATAATTATATTCTTAGCATCCTCCCTTAGAAGTTTTAAATCAGTTCATGAGGTTCTCAGCGCGGCTCCTGCCATTTATCCATCAGCATCCAGTCCATTTAATCCCGGACTCTGAGCCCAGCAGCCCCAGCCCCTGTTGTGAGTGATTGGCCTGCTCCAGTGCTCCCAGCTTCTCCTGTCACATCGCATTTGCATAAAAGAGGACAGATAACCAAATTTGAGCACACAAATGAAAATGCTAAGCGCTAAACCTGTCACAGTTGTTGTTCAACTAATTGTGAAAAATTTGATTTGCTCGCCTTTCCCTGTTTGTCATGTGGACCCCCTTCTCAAATGCACCTTGGCTCCAGCCTCTGCCTGCATGGCTCTGAAACTCTTGAGTGCAAGCAGCCCACCCTTGGGGTTACTTACCTCTCCTACTAGCTTTTAATGTTGGCTCATCTTCTGGACTAAATTAGGCCACCATGGCAAACAAACACATAATTAAAAAAAGGAAGAAAGACAACTGCACTTACACTTCTTAAATTGATTTCCACAATGCTAGTGAATGTTTCTATGTGCCTCCATTTCAAAATGTTGTTTCTTTATACAACCTTTTGGTAGGAGAAATTTAAGGATGGGTGTTGTCGAAAGCTTTATGTGATTTTAAAACTTATGTGCTATTTTGTTTCTTATTTTGTGTTCCTTAAATAACAAAAAGTGTATAATGGGTCCTAAAAAGCATATTCCTATTCCTTAATACCTGACCTGACATAATGGTATACATTTTTAATCAAGGTTTAAAATGATTCCATTTGAAATAGTATTAGAAACAATGGATAAAATTCCATTGCTGCCAACACTCAATCACAGGAGCTGTGTTTAAATGGTACATAATAGGAGTGTTTTGAAAATTTGTACTTGTAATATGCACAGTCTGTCTCAGCATTTGTTATAAAGATGCCTGAGCTATTTTCTTTTTTACAGGCATTAGGCTGGTAATTTCTTGATGCCCATTAAAGCAATATGTGTGGTGTGTCTGTAGTCAGTACTTATTTTCCAGAGTCACACAGGGAAATGTCCCTATTGTTTAAAACACCCCCTCTCCTTGGTTTCTGCATTAACTCTTTCCCATTGTCTTAGATGCGTAAGTGCAGCATCGAGACGGCATTAACTGCAGCCGAAACGTTTTAAGGTTGAATATGCCTTATAATGCCTTTGAGGATTGGAGGACGGTAAGCTTGAGACTGGGCTAAAATGAAATGTGACATTGTAGTGACAGTTGGCCTGCAATATTTGAATATGGCATCATTTATTGTATCATCCCTTTGGGAATTTATTTTTTTAAGTAGGCCACGAGGAGTGGATTAATGGAAAAATACATATGAAGAATATATAGCACAAAACTTTCAGTAACACAAGGAAAATAACATGCTGAACTTTTTGCCAGAACTCTGTGAATGTGGAAAATTTGGGTATTATCCGGAAATGTTTGATCTCAATGTAGATCAAAGGAGCTAGAGTAATATATGGGATGTTACTACCTTAAAACATGGATGGCAAACTTAGGAGTTGAGTTTTTATTCTCTTTTGATAGAGCTAAGGGGAACATTTTTATCCATTGCTTTTTTGTCATTATAGCTTCTGAATGAAAATCTTATGAATAAAAATCTCACTGAGTCTCTACATACAAACTCAAAGGGCTATAAAGGAGCAGCTATGGTAAATGTTACTTCTAGGATTACCTTTTGGTTTGTCTAACTCAAGTATTTGGGGAAAACTCTTAAAAATAATTTGCTGTGCTAAGGAAGATTGAATAAAACCTTTTACCAGAGAAGTCGCTTATGAAAACACTGCACAGCCTTAGACAGAGGAGTAAACAAGACTATTCTACTTTTATTCTAGCTTAAGTTGTGTTATTTCTCTGCTGTGAGATGTTGTGTTTCTCATTCATGATTTGATTTTGCATTGTTTTAATTATGAATTATGTAAAACTATGGAGACAGAATCCACACTGTGGGTAATAGTTTAAATCTTGTGTCCTGCTTACAGCAGCTGTGTGACCTTCTTCATCCCTGTGTTCTTCTTTACTTAATGAAGGGAATTGTGCAATCTTCATAGAATACCATTACTTTTATTTTTAATTGTGTGTGTGTGTGTGCGTGTGCGTGTGTGTGTGTGTGTGTGTGCGCGCGTGCGCGCACACATGCATGCACTGGTGTCCACAGAACCAGAGGCATCGGATCTTCTGGAGCTAGAGTTACAGGCAGTTGTGTGCTGTTGTAGAATATTAGTTTGAGATGTGTTATATTTGTTTATGCTGTGGAGCATTTGTTTGATGATGCAAAGATGTGTTGCATTCTTTTATGTTGCATTTGTTTAACTCTGTGAAGCTGTGCCATATTGTCTTCCTAAAACACCTGATTGGTCTAATAAAGACCTGAATAGCCAATAGCTAGCTAGGTAAGAGAGAGAAATAGGTGGAGCTGCCAGGCAAACGGAATAAATAGGAGGGGAAATCTAGGATCGAAGAGTAGGAGAGAGAAATGGAGAAAGAGAGGAGGATGCCAGGAACCATCTACACAACCACACAGTCAGCCACAAGAGTAAGTAAGAAAGGAAGACATATAGAATAACGATAAAAAGCCAGAGACATAATGTACAAGAAGAGAAACAGGATAATTTAAGTTAAAAAAAGCTAGCTAGAAACAAGCCATTTATAAACTAATTTTAAATAGGTAAAAGGTGACCGGTAAGATAGCTAAGTGGGTAAAGCAAGTTGCTGCCAATCCTGACAACATGAATTCAGCCCCAGGAAGTTTATAAAATTAGCACAAACTAAAGGATTTTCTGACGGTACTGTGTACATCAGTGTCTTTATAGTTTGTTTTAATTTATCCTCCCTGTACCTTCTTGCTCTACTCTGATGCTTCTGTTTCTTGTTCCATAGTCCCGCCTCCATTTTGCTTATTATTTAGTCCATTTGTATAGTAAGTGATATTGCAAAATGATTTTCCCTAAAAACAGAACCACGGTTCACTGTCTGTGATGACCTCAGCCCACTCAGTGTTCTTTCCAGCATTCTCTGCCTGTGTCTTCTTCACCTCTAGTGAGAGTCCAGTGTGAATTCTCTGAACTACTGCTGTGGTCTTGAAGTTCATGCCCAACCCCTTTCTTCCCTTGACTTTATCTTATGGCACCATTAGAATTACTCTTCTATGGATTATATTTTTATAAATAAAGTTACAATTTTTATAATTTGAAGAACTATAACATTTGTCATCTACCAAGTCGTTCTGTTTTCTGTTACTCTGCTGGGAGATGGTGTGGCCTCGTCTCAGGTAAGCAGGCTTTCCACTCAGAAGGTCAAGTTCAAGCCATGACAATGAAGCTTACAAAGTTGTGTGCCCTCAACTAGGTCTTGTGAAGCTCAGCCCCTCATGTTTTGGATAAAGCAGCTGTGCCACAGTTGCCGGGCACCTGTGGCAGGCTTGTGCAGTGTTCTCTAATACCCAGCATTCAATGCAGCTTACTCACCCTTTCAGTCTTTATGACATTCTCATTATTGCAAATGGGGATATATTATTCCCAAATACTCTTCCTCTACAATCCATAAGCCATTATGAGTGACTGAGATTCCCCTGTCCATCCTCTGCTGAATTTAATGTTTTATTCTTGGCAATAATTTTTGCAGTCCTACCTGTTCAGCAACAGCATCTTTGCAACTGTATGATATTTCAGATTACTGTTTTTACACACACAGAATTTTTAAAAACTATCTAGCTTAAAACGTGGTAAAATACTGAAGTAATCCATCAATTAATATGGAAATATGAGTTCTTACTTTGGAGAAGAGATGGGGAAGTGAAAAGGAATTGTTTATGGGATCAATCATTTCTCTTCCCCAGAGACAAACAATTTCTGCACTTGAGTTGCTCTAACATATATTCATGGTCTTTGCACAGGAAATATGGCAAGAGAAATCATTTCCACCCTTTGTAGCTACTTACATTTACCAAATACCTTCAATTCCCCTTGCCCTGTCTAAAGTTTTTATTATAGAAAACTTTTCTCTGATCTTAGGAAACTTACAGGTAGGTTAGGAAAATTATTTGTAAAACATAATAGGCAACGATTACAGATAATGCTGCTCTAACACGTGTCCTGGACTAGGATGGTCAAACTAAAGTAGTAAGCGAAATATAGACGGTTCATGAAAGCATGAAGATGGGCCTGGTGATGTGTGGCTGGGATTCCAATATTATGGAGCACAGGCTGATAGACATCTGTGAATTTGAGACCAGCCTGGTCTGCATAGTGATTTTAGATAGGCTAGGTAGGGCTACAAAATAAGAACCAACCTCAAAACATAGCAAAACATTAAAATTTTAGCTTAGCAGCAAAAACAACCACCACAATGTTAACAATTGTTTTGGCTCTTCTTGGTTGTCAATCAACTTGACTATATCTATAATGAACTAAAACTCAAGCATCTGGGCACACCTGTGAGGTATATTTATCTTAATTAAATCATTTGAAATAGGAAGACCCACTTGTATATTAACATCATGCTTTTTATTGGTTCTTTGGGAACTTCACATCATGCACGCCAATACCATTCATTTACAAGTCCTTTAGTGTCCACCCTCCATCCTTGTAGCCTCTCCCCAAAAATCTCTTCGCTCTTCCATCTTCCCCACCTCTCCATCACATATTGTATTAGTGACCTTGAGAGCTGCAGTGTGTCGCACACTGCGCGCTTTTGCCCAAACAGCTTTACTTGCAAATGTTCATTGCTAGGAGTTGTTAGTCTGGTTCAAGGCCTCTGGCTTCTGGTACATCATCATCACTGGACCCTCACCGAAACTCCTCTCAGATAACCTGCTGTTGTCCGGAGTCATGGAGATCCTGCAGCTATGGTTCCACAGGACTAGTTCCTTCATGTGCTCCAGCAGGTCATCGATGGGGTAGGCCAACCCAAAACCCTGGATGTGGGCCTGCGGGATAGCTGAATTGATCACTCCGAGACTCTACTGGGACAGGCCCCCTCAGGGCCAACTCTGCTGAGCCCAAGCCATTGGGTCCAGCTCTCCTGCACACATTGTTACAATCTAAAAAGGGGGGTTGCCAGAAAAATGCTCTGTGACAGAGTCACGTAGAGGTTTTTTGTTTTGTTTTTGTTTTTTTAGGGGAAAAGGAACATAGATAGAAAAGGGGAAGGGGAGCGGACAGAGGCAGGGGAAGGTAGGAAGTAGGAAGGGCCCTTTCAAAAGGGAACGTAGTGAATGTGCACAGGAGGTGCTCTTAGTGGCTACAGCTGAGGATGTAGCCTGTCAGGACCCCAAGGGCAGGCCAGTACAGATGCCTGAATACTAACACACTTGGTGAGGGGTGGGACCAGATCTTCCATGTGCAGAGCTATTGTGGTAGCTGTCGAGGGGCAATACTTCCCAGGGCTGTCAAAGACCAGCTCTTCTGTGCCCATGTCACTGGGGTCAGTTCTCCCAGGAAGGGAAGGGGCAGCTCGCTCTCTTAAGCAGTTGTCTAAGGGTGGGACCTGTGCCCAGGCCACTGGGGCCAGCACTCCCATGGCTCTTGGTGGTAACGAGGGATACTTCTGTCTCTGTCTGGTTCTCCCCCTCTTTCTTTCTTTCTTTCTTTCTTTCTTTCTTTCTTTCTTTCTTTCTTTCTTTCTTCCTTCCTTCCTTCCTTCCTTCCTTCCTTCCTTTCTTTCTTTCTTTCTTTCTTTCTTTCTTTCTTTCTTTCTTTCTTTCTTTCTCCTTCCTTCCCTCCCTCTTTCTCTCTCCCTGCCTGTCCTTCTAACTCCCCACACCCGCCTCTCTTCTCTTCTGCCGCTCTTCTCCCAAGAGGCTCATTTAAAATGAAAATAAAAAGTCCCTGTAGAGCAAAGGAAACAACTAGCAGAGTGAATTGTCCTTGGTTGCCATGGGTAGGAAGAGCAGGCCAGAATGCTGAGTCATTACTACCATGCAGCACCTCTACTCTTCCTCAGCCAGAACATACTGCTGAGCAGTCATCCTTAGGGATATCAGGCTGAGGGAGCAGCTCACCCATCTTCCATAGGAGGGGACCAGCTATCATGCGAGCATGGGGGTGTCTGCTACAAATGACTACAGTAATCATTCTTCAGGCCACTGGGTCTTGGGATCTCTTTAAGACAATGACAGCTTCTTCTTGAGAAGTCATAACTGCCAAGACCCATGATAGCTGGTCCCCTCATTTCCATCTTTTGATATTAGGACTTAGTTTCTGTAGTGTTGATGCTCTATTAAGAAAGTTCTTGCCTACCCCAATATTGTAAATGATATCAGCTATATTTTCTTATAGAAACATGCTGTTGATAATGAGAAAGGAGTCCAGCACCAGAGTCCCTCATTCCTGCTAACATCTGCAGCTAACAGTAACTACTAACACTACGCTCTTGCTGGCTCTCAGATCCTCCTAAACTTTGAGCAACCATGCATTAATCTCTGTTTATTCTCTTATTTGATTCCAGGGTGAACACTAAAGGATGCTGCTTTTACTGAGTCATATTATAGATAAGAATATATCTGAGGATGAGGAGGAGCAAGCATCTCTGCCCACTGAGCCGTCTTGTGGGCCCACAACTTTTGGTTTCCAAGTGTAAAGACTAGCTTTTTCTTCTGTTACATTTTACAACTACAGCAACACTCACCAAACTTACATACTTAAGATATTTTCTTCCAGTAGAATCAATGAATTTTCAAACAAGAAGTTTTATTTTTTGAAAGAACATATCCCAGTGAGGGATGGAACCCAGCGGTGCCTGCTATGCAGCCGAAGGAGCCCAGAACCTCTACTCATGTACAGCTGGGCTCTTGACTTACACTGCAGAGAAGGTTTTCACAATAAGTTAGCATAAAGCAAAATGAGGACTTATTAAGACAAGGGCTACTAGTGTCCATTCAAAGACAGATTTAGAGTATGGGCATAAGAAGAGAGATTGCTTATTTAGCAATAATTGTTTGTGTGACTTTTGTGGCTGTGGAAGTGGCATTGTTTAAAGGATGTAACTCACAACTAGGTTCAAAGATTAAACAAGATTTAAAAATTAAGTAGGAAATATCTGAGGTTGTCACTTCTTCCTTGTGTCTTAGATGACGTTTTGTAAGTGAAGTTGGCCTGTGAATGATGACTGTCCAGGCTTTTGGAGGAGAGAAGAGTGTTAACAACATTTTGCTCACATTCTTTATTAGCTGCTTCTGTGTTCATGTCTGAGGCACATCCCAGTAAGAGGGACGTTGTCTTTCTACCGGCAGTCTTGACAGTGGTATTGTTAGCTGCATCGCAATTCCTGACTCTAGCTGGAACAAGGGCTCAGTCCAGTGGGAGCTATGCAAGCCTGAGAACCAAAGTCCAGATTTTTAGCACTACATTTAATGTTACCCAGCTGTGGAGAGGCAGAGGCAGCGGGATCCCTGGGGCTTGCAGGCCAGCAGTCTTGTCAAGTTGCTGGTCTTCAGGCTCAGTGGGAGAACCTGCTTTTAAAAAGGGTTGGTGTGTGAATAAAAGGGATGAATAAGATAAGAAGAATGAGGGATAAGAAAGAGGAGGGCAGGGGAGAAAAGGAGAATGTGCTCAACACACTGTATGTGCTTCTATGCACGCCTACTTGTGCAGCACACACCATGGACTGGGAATGTGTGCAGTGGAGATAAAGAGACGGAATCTGGGTTAGGTTTAGATTTAAAAGTAGGAGAGTGGTGGAAGACATCTGATACCCCCGTATCCTACATTCAGACGTGCACACAATGTACCCCTCCCAGCATGCATATATACATGTGCTCATACCGCCCTCTTCCATACGTGAAATTCCTGACTGCAAGTCAGTAAGAAATGTAAACCAGACTTGGACTTAGGCTGGAAATCTTTTCCTTTCTTGTGTCCCCTAATTTTCTGTCTTTCTGTCTGGCCTCAATGGCAGTTTGTGAAGATGAGAATCCTCATTAGCCTCTGAGCAGAATGCAGAAGAAGCCTGGCCACAGTGGGGTTCCACTGGGACCCCCGAGAACTGACTGACTCTTTGGCTGAGTGTTCATACGTGGGGATGGAAACCACAGAGAATATGAGAAGTTTCACTGAATTACACCTCTGTAGTGCAATGGACAGTGGGCCATTATAACAACTCCTGGATGGATACAGAGAGGAACTTCACCTCACAACCAGTGATGACATAATTCAGAACATCTGCTATTTCTGAGCATTAAAATGTACCAGTACACCAAAGCTACTTAACAATGTGTTAAATGCCAGGGCATTTCATATCTGCATCTCATCCTAAAGCTAATCTTCCATAGTAGTTTTCTACTGTAAATAAATAAGATGAGCTTTCTGAGATACAGAGAGGTCAGGTAACTTAGCTGAGGACACACAGTGGTGTGGAGATCTAAGCTGAAATCTGTTGGACGTGGAGACCAGTGCATATCTTTTCTGTACCTGAATTCCTAAAATGATTTAGATCTATACTTGTGCTATTTAGTGACAAATGTCATGCACTATAATCATCTGACATTGGGTTCTCTTTCCTAGTTACTTTTTTCTTACGGGAAATGATGCTGGGTTTCCATCTACAGCAGTGATCGGTGGTTGTGTTTAAAATAATATGCTTACTACTGGGTAAAAGTAGACAGATAAAGTGGGAACATTGTGAGGAATGCGGTCGCTCCAGTGTAGGTAGCAGTGAGTGCAGGACCCACACAACACTATGACTTATATAGGACTGGAGGGCTAGACTAGACTGCTGTGAAAACAGCAGCCTAAGGAAAACGATGGCTTCTGGCTCACATGATCAGAGACGGAAGGACGTCTACTCTGTGACTCAAGAAGCCGGGAGACTGAAGCTCTACTACCTTGTCATTCAACCTGAGGCCGGAAGTTCTAGAGAGACCAGTCTCTGGAGAGGTTCAGGACCTGGGACTTAACCTGTTGTCTCTCACACACTACATCTGGATGGCAGTTTCCCCTATTTCCTCACCTCCCAGCTCCCCCAGATCCGCTCCTCTTCTGTCTCTCTTCAGAAAAGTGCAGGCCTCCTAGGGATTTCAATTAAACATGGCAGAAAAGTTTCAGTGAGACTAGGCACAAATCAAGGGTGGGCAAGGCATTTCAGTGGGAGGAATAGGATCCCAAGAGCAGGCAAAAGAGTCAGCAACAGCCCCTGCTCCTGCTGTTAGAACTCCCCCGAAAGAACACCAAGCTACACAACCATAGCATATATGCAGAGCACCTAGCTCAGATCCATACAGGCTCCAGTCTCTGTGAGTCCCTAGGAGTCCAGGTTGGTTGATTCTGTAAGCTGTGTTCTTGTGGTGTCCTTGACCCCTCTGGCTTCTACAGTCCTTCCTCCCCCTCTTCTGCAGGAATCCCATAGCTCTGCCTAAAGTTTCACTGTGGGTCTCTGCATCTACTCCCATCAGTTTCTGGATGATGGCTCTCTGATGACGATTATGCTGGGCTCTGGACTGCGAATGAGTATAGGCAGAATATTATTAGGAATCATTTCATTGATTTTTTTTCCAGTCCTGTTTGTTTTTATTCTAGGTCTCTGTGCTACCATGCCTCTGGGTCCTGGACCTCCATGCAGTGTCAGGCATGGGCTCTCTCTCCTCTCAGGGGTCCCAAGTTGGACCAGTCATTGGTTGGCCACTCCCAAAAGATCTGCACCACCTTTACCCCAGCACATCTTGCAGGCAGGACAAATTGTAGGTTTTGTTGCTGAGTTGGTGTCCCACTGGAAGCCTTGCCTAGTTACGGAAGATGGCCGGTTCGGGTTCTGTGTCCTCCATTACTAGGAGTCTCCTCTAGGGTCACTCTCATAGGTTTTCGCTAGGGTCACTCTGGTAGGTTCTAGGGAGTTTCCACTGCACCAGGTTTCGACCTTTCTCTAGAAATGGCCCCCAGTTGCAGTTGTCTCTCCCAAGGATGGAGGGAGAAGGATTAGTGCTTTTAATGCCCCACCCCACTGGTTCATGGGAGCACAGGTAGCCAGGACCTATGGAGACAATGTATATTGTCTGGGAACTGTTACTATGGTTTTTGCTATCAAAAAATCCAGGCTTATGCAGAAACACTATCCCTACAACAAAAGGGTTGTTTTGCTAAATAAAGGACTTCTTGCAAGGGGTTCTTAAAGAGGAAACATCGTCACTGTGAGGTGTGGGAAGGTTATCCTAGCTCTGCAGTGATGAAAAGTTTTGCCTGGTTTACAATGAAGATAACAATGGCTGTTTTAAAATGTGCACACTGTTCCCATAACATTAAGAATAAGTGGATGTTTTTTTCTCCCTGAGAATACAACGACAGCAAGAGTAACTTAGGCTCTAAGCATTTAACAGGTATGACTCAGGGAGTCAAGAACTTTTCTACAGCCATTATTTAAGCTCTCCAACTTTGTGTCGGCTACCGTATTGGTTACGAACCTGTGTTTTCATTTATCACCTGCTGGAAGGAATGTCTTCTCTAGTAATTCTTAAAGGACAAAGGCTGTATCTTTGTTTTCCTATTATCTGGCAGGACCTGACTCACGGGAAGTACTGCGATCGATGTTGACTGAAGAACGTACTAAACACCTTCTTGAATTTTTCAAGCCAAATTTCCAACACAAAAGGCTTTCCTAGTGGGTTTTGCCTCTGCCACTCACGAATTTCTTTTCAATTTATCACTCCTTCTTTTCAGCTGCACCTTTGCTAGACTGAATACTTAATCCTAGGTAAATAAGAAAGTTCCAGAGAGCCAACACATCCTTAAATTGTGAATTCTGTGACTGATTGAGAAAAATGAGTGTATCCATACAGTTAATAAATAAATTCTAGGCAACCTTCACATAGTTGCCTAGTTTAAAAACACTCAGGACAATTCATCAATTGTCTCACTTTTGTTAAGTACTAATCAAGTTTATTTTTCTTCTCCATGCCAAGCAAGCGAGAAGAGCTGTAACAGCGTGCTTGTGACTTTAATGTCTGCGAAGAATGTATGCTTATTATGCTTAAAAGTCAGTTTCATAAAAGCCATATATCACAAGAAAGATTGTCAAGTAGTAAAATGTGGATTTGCAAAGAATTGATTTCTGGTTTCATGTTCCCACTTTTTCCGGGCATTTGTTGCTTCAAGTAAATTCCTATTGCATCTTGTTTCATCCTTGAAGGGATGGACTGATGCACATGGCAAATTCTGTACCACTTGTGCTTTTGGGAGCACCGGATCCCCGGTGACTCTTGTCCACTTGAGGTAAGCTTCCTCATCATTCCACATCTTTGAATTTCATGGGAAAAGACACAAGTATAACCATGTTGGCATTTGCCTGGGAGAGGCAAACCAGTGGGAAGCAGATGCGTTTGGCTTACTCAGATCAGCATTTGAGCTGAGTAATAAAGGACCTGCCAATAATTAACTACCTCAGAATAATGAAATGGTTGCACAGGGCACCGAGAGAGGCCCAGCTTAGCAGCGGAGGGCAGGAGGGCAGGAGCTGGGCTTTGAAGTACCTTTTCCCTTCCAGATGTTTACTTTTGGTACTTGCCAGTAATGGTGTTCCTCAAAAGCGACTGGATCAGGCATTTTTGTTTAGATAAAATCCAGGACTGAAGTACAGTATAGTTATACTTCCAGTATGTTTTGGAACATTTAGAGCCAAGAGCTTTTTTTTCTTTCCTCTCTCTCTCTCTCTCTTTCTCTCTCTCTCTCTCTCTCTCTCTCTCTCTCTCTCTCTCTCTCTCTCTCTCTCTCACTGGCATTCTTTGTCAAGCAGAAAGAATCTATGCAAACTAATTTTCCTATGAAAAGAGGTATGCATGGGGACCGGCCATTGTCTAGCAGAAAGGCCTGCAGATCTTCCTCCCCAGCTCACGCTATTGTAGTCTGCTTCAAACAATACTTAAAGCCATTCAGATGGAGGGGAGTGAACAGGGATGAAGAGACCAATTAACCAATTTTTCCTGGCCTTTCCTCACACACAGACACATTCTGTACAACACCCCAGTTTTGATGTATTATTTTAATTAATCCTAGTCTTTTGATTCCTGCAGAAAGAAGGTTAGCAAATGTAACAGTGCTTGGGAGTTTCTCTATCGTAAAAGACACATAATTTCAAGCATTTAATAAGGTGGATTTATTCTGGGTAGTTTAGCTTGCACATTCACTCAAGCAGCCCTCCCCACAGACAACATTAAAAATGTGATTAGTTAGCTGCCATCAATAACACAAAATAGGAAAATGCTCTCTGAAGGGACAGCTTTGTGGAGGGCACTGCACAGTGTGTAGTAAAAATATATGGCCTAATAAGTTTACATTTGCAGGCTCATTTGTTAAAACTCTTGAATTTCTAATTTGTGTCGGAAAGATAAATGGACGGAGCCGCAGTAAAGTGTGAGATTAATACTGATGGATGGGGACTCAGTTTTTTGCTAGCCTCTTAGTTCCACACAACCCAGTAGGCAGTTTATAGGAGAACCAAATGTAAATACAAAGGAGGGCATTATTTACTCTGGTTGAGACCAATTACTAGCTATTTTGTTCTGTTCAGCCCCATAGTTAAGGAAATTTCTATATAATTTAATTACTGTATGTCAGCAATCAAAGCCTACAATTTATAATTTGATGTTTCTAGTGTTGGCCCCCAGAAGCTTCCGTCTGTAAGGAGCAGTTAGTTTCAACTAACTCTTTGGATCACAAAACATTTCCTTAAATATTTTTGGATGAAGTGTGGGAAGAAGGTGGAGGTTCTAAAGGATCACATAAGAACAATGAAGTTTTCCACAACCAAGGAGGCAGGGTAGCAAAGGAGATTTGTCCCAAAGGGGGAAATGTTATGCCTCTTATCACTCTAGCCTGTGTACCCACTGCCAACCAGGGCACATGGGCACAGACCACAGACCCTAATGCGGGCCCCTTGCAGGGAGTTTCCTAAATGTCTCCTCAACTTCCTACAGCCGCGTCTCTGATGGGCCTCAGAGCAGCAATAGCAACAGGGTTCAAGGACAGATACAGAGGGAAAGCAACAGCTACAACAGCACAAGCCAGGCACGGTGGTGCATGCCTTTAATCCCAGCACTTGGGAGGCAGAGGCAGGTGGATCTCTGTGAGTTACAGGACAGCCAGGGCTACATAGAAGGACCCTGTCTGAAAAAAACCCCAAAGATACTTAGTACACATGTAAATTGTGGCTTCTTTATCTAAAGTCAGGCATATTTTTTTATTGGAAAAGATAGTGAAATTTTTGCGCAAATGTTTGCCTAAAGAACACTTCATTCTTTAAATCTCCATACCACTATCCTCTCCTCTTTGTTCTTCTGCCTTCCTTCTCTCCATAGACATAGACACACACACATGGCAGCTCACAACTGTCTCTAACTTGAGTCTCAGGGGACCCGACAGCCACATGTAGATATACATGCAGGCAAAACACTAATGCTCATAAAATAAAAAAGAAGGTATTCAATTCCTTATCTATCTTTAACTAAACTGAAAAGTAGTCTTAAAAATAAAAAGGAAACCAACAAAAATAAAAACAAACAAACCCCGCAAAAACTTACAGGACTGGTGGGATGGCTCAGTGGGTAAAGATTTTCGGCCAAGTCTGACAAAAAGTTTTTCCCCAACATAATATTTTTAGTGATTATTTAGGGATTTCATGTAATACACCCTGATCATACTCCCTTCCTGGTCCTCTCAGGTCCACCTGCCCACACACTTGTGACCTCCTTCAAGAAAAAAAAAAAGAAAAAGGAAAAATAATTCCTAGTTCAGTTTGTTTTATCCATATACTCACTGGAGCATGGCCAAACTCCCAGTGTGGCCAGCCCCCTGAAGAAAACCGAGTCCTTCTCTGCCCCCACCCCTACCAGAAGTCATTAACTGTCAAGAGCTACACTTCAGGATCCCGATCACAATTTTTAAAAGTTCTCTTCTGTAGCTTGCTGTCTGTCTAGACGGTTTTTCTGGGGGTGGGAGTGGGAGTGGAAGAGGTTGTCACCGAAGCCTTCAATGTCTCATTCTCAGCTGTGAGTCTGCAGCCATCGCTACCACTGCAAGTGAAGCTTCCTTGCCCTTTGCAGTCAGGACTTCCACATGGTTCCTGCTGACAGCATGGACCCCGGACCTCAGCACGGTCTCTGGTGGCTTACAGATCATGGACATCCGCAGCTGGACCATAGGCGTCATCATGAGCCTGAAGGGCAGCACAGGCCATGGACACGGTCTCCACCCCTGACAAATTTTGATGGACAGAACCCACATAAAGATGGAAGGAGAAGTGACTTCCACAAGTGGCCATTTGACCTACACATACACATATAACACAAAGTGAAAGGAGACGAAATAGAATAACCTTAATAATGCTAACATGGAAATTCAGAAGCAATGGCTGTGAAATGATGGTGTAGTCTTGGGAGTAGGTCCTGATGTTAGCCATAGCATTTCCATTGAGGCATCCCTCAGTTCACACTTGCTGGCTGACTCCGAGGGGCTGCACGGTGGGAACTGTGTTTCGGGTCAGCTGTTTCTCCACATGTAAGACGCTCTGGTGTTACTCTGCAGTGCTCTAGCCTTAGGCCTTCAGGCCTGCACGCTTTCTCTCCTGACCCCTGTAGCAATTTTATTTATATTTATTTTGCTTTTTTGAGACAGGGTTCTGTAACTTGCTATGTAGACCAGACTATCTTTGAACTCTTGGAGATTTCCCTGCCTCTACTTTCCAAACGCTGGCATTAAACGTGTGTGCCACCATGCCTAACCCAAGTAACAATTATTAGTCAGCTCTTCCCATGGAGGTTTTTGAGTAAATTACATCTGTCTACAGAATCCAGCATAGCTGGGTCTTGGAAACCCGACTGGTGTGATAAGTGAAGGAAGAAGCAAAAGACTCTGAAGAAATGTCAGCCACACAAAGAAAAGCAGGGATCAGTGAAGTGAGCTCTCTCCAACTGTGCAGCTCCAAACCTCAGTCTGTTAATTATGTACACCACAAAAAGGAGTTAGCTTGTCTTAGTAGGGGGTCTCAGTTTGTAGTCTTCTGGGTGGAGGAAGTGGTGGGTTAGAGAGTGTCCTTTCCAGGTGTTTTAGTTGAGCTAATCCTCTTCCCAACAGCTCGGCAGGTGTCTGCTTCTTCCAGGCAGCTGGTCTGTTCTCAGTCTTCTTTGCAGTTCAGCTTGCCTGAGAGTCTTTGCAGTTGGGCTCTGCTTACTCTTGAAGCTATTTTGTTTTGTTGTTGTTGTTTACTTCCATGTTTGAGAATCCCCCGCCCCCGACCCCTTGAAACTGAGAAGCTTCTGTAAAGCAAAGGACATGGACAACAAGACCAAATGGCAGCCTACAGAATGAGAAAAGATCTTTACCAACCCCACATCAGACAGAAAACTAATCTCCAAAATATACAAAGAACTCAAGAAATTGGTCATCAAATGGTGTGGGAGGTCCTTCGGTCTATGTGTTGCTTTCATTGGTTTATGAATAAAGAAACTGCCTTGGCTTGTTGATAGGGCAGAACTTAGGTAGGTGGGGAAAACTAAATGGCATGCTGGGAGAAAAGAGGCAGAGTTAAGAAGCCATGGAGCTGAAAGAGACAGATGCTGGGAATTTACCAGGTAAGCCACTGCCACATGGCAATATACAGATTAATAGAAATGGGTTAAATTAATATGAGTTAGCTAATAAAAAGTTAGAGCTAATAGGCCAAGCAGTGTTTTAATGAATACAATTTCTGTGTGGTTATTTTGGGGCTAAGCTAGCCTGAAAGCCAGGATGAACAAGCAGGCCCTCCTCCTACAATCAAAAGAACAAATAATCCAATAAATAAATGGGGTATAGACCTAAACAGAGAACTCCCAACAGATGAATCTAAAATGTCTGAAAGGCACTTAAGGAAATGCTCAACATCCTTAGCCATCAGAGAAATGCAAATCAAACAACTCTGAGATTCTATCTTACACCTGTCAGAATGGGCAAGATCAAAAACACTGATGGCAACTTATCCTGGAGAGGTTGTGGAGTAAAAGGAACACTCCTGCATTGCTGGTGGGAATGTAAGCTGGTACAGCCACTTTGGATTTCAGTATGGCAGTTTCTCAGAAAATTAGGAAACAACCTTCCTCAAGACCCAGTAATACCACTTTTGAGTATATACCCAAAGGATGCTCAGTCAGACCACAAGGACATATGCTCAACTATGTTCATAGCAACATTGTTTGTCATAGGCCCTCGACCAAAGAATGAATAAGAAAAATGTGGTACATTTACATAATGGAATACTACACAGGGAAAAAAATAATGACATCTTGAAATTTGCAGGCAAATTGATGGACTTAGAAAACATCATATTGAGTGAGGTAACCCAGACCCATAAAGACAAATATTATATGCACTCACTCATAAGTGTTTTTTAGACATAAAGCAAAGAAAAACCAGCCTACAGTTCATAATCCCATTCCCTCCCTCCCTCCATTCCTCCCCCTTTCTCCCTCCCTCCCTTCTTCCTTCCTTCCCTCTTTCCTTTTTCTTCCTTCCTTCCTTCTTTCCCCCTTTTTAATTTTTTTAAATCATATTTTTAACTTTTTATTAGGCTGGCTACAAACCCACCTTATAGCATGGGTCATCTTTGAACTGACAATTGTCTTAGCTTCCTGGGACCAATATTATAGGCATGTGCCACTATTCCTGGCTCATTTTTGTATTTCCTTTTTTTTGGAGGATTACTTCAAATTTGTAGAAATCTTTCTTCTTCTACCTCCTACCTTCTGAGATTATAGGCATGCATCACCATGCTGTCTTTCAAATTCATTAATAATCATGGTTTTTATGATTCTTGTGATTCCCAGGCTTGCCTAGAACTCTTCTTCTTCCTGTCTCATCTTCCCTGGTGCTGACATCCCAAGTATGTGCCGCTGCACACAGGTATCCTTTGGCTCTGTAATGATACAACAGGAACACATATGTCGGTGACAGTTCTCATCTCTCATCAGATCAGAAGTGAGAGCACAGTGTTATCGGAATAAACGTCACCCCAGTGAGTATACTGTATCTGGAAGCCACACTCCACATCTGGGAGTTCCTTTGGTCAGACATTTAGAAGCTCAAGTTCTTGTTTCAATAATCAATAACCCCAATCCGCCAGCACCAGGCAGCTTGTCAGACCCTTGCTTAATCAGAATTTTAGGAAGGATGAAATCTGTAATGAATCCTTATAAATTTGCCTTCAATCCTCTCCTGGCTGATGACAGCCTTGCATATGTAGATCCGCATTTGCTGCTCAGTGGGAGTGAGTATTTGACATTTCAAAGACTACAAAATATGATCTGGAAAATAAACACTGCTGTAGTAATTTTGATGGTTGATCATCTGTTTAATGTAATGTCAGTTAACTTAGAGACTGTAAACTAGGCTGGCTTGATTTGTTATCAATTTTCAGTGCTGTTTAGCATCCCGAACACAAAAGCAAAACAAAACAACCCCCCTCCCCAGAAGATCCAAGGAGGATGAAGCATCAAGATGGAGTTTTATCTTTATGAGACGAACTGTCAGGTGTTTTCCAGACTCTAAATGTAGGTTGCTTTGATTAATTCTAAGACACAAAAAGGCACTTTCTGTTTTCAAATGTGAGGGAGTGATATTCCAGACAAAGAGCTACTGATTCCTTCTTCATCTTTGTTCTAATGTTAGTGAGCTCCAACCCAAGGGCACTCTTTTAGGTTGAATTGACTCATACAAATAAGTTTTCTGGTAGTGTTCTGCGTGATAACTTTTGTACTTTTATTATCGCTTTTGTTTAAATGCTGACATTTTTCTTTAACTGGTAGCTTTAATGACAAGCAAGCTTGGCTTGGGACTGAAGCTGGTATGTGTCAGTTCTTGAAGAAATGGGCATGCTACCTAGAATATAGAAACTTTCATGTTCTAAATTCCATCTTTTGAAAGTCAAGGTATGAATTCCTGAATGTTCTGTGTGACCCAGATTTAAGAAGTATAGAGATACACTAGTTCAACTAAACAGTTACTGGGTATCTACTACAAAAGAGAAGCCAGCTACTATGCTGCTCTTTCTCCTCAGCCCTGCTTCCCACAGGCATCTTTCATCATTCACATCATTTGTTCTTGTGGTATTTACCTGTGTATTTCTAGATAACATGCTTCTATGACTATTCCTTTGAGCTGATAGAATCACTTTTAAATTTATCAATTTCAGAAGCTCCTATTGTGATAGGTGAGGCTCTTGTCAATCCTGCCCAAATCAATGCAGTTACATCACTGTTTCTTAGGACTGTTACATCATGAGTTTTTCCCAATCGCATTGGGATTTCATAAAGGCAAAAGAGAGAGTTCATTAAGAGGAAGAGGGTGAAGGCTAGTCGTAGAGATTTGGAGACAAGTTGACAGCCAAATGGCATATTTGGTTAGCCACCAAGATCTGTGCAATGAAGGAGAGGACCTGGCAGAATTTCCAGTATAATCATTTACATATCATGTCTTGAAAATTAAAATTTGGTGCTTACATTAGTCTTGTCATATATTTTTCATTGTTTTTGACAGAATCTCACTGCGTAGCTCAGGCTGTCTTCAAACTTTACATTTTTCTGCCTCTGTCTCCAGAGTGCTGGAGTTATAGGTGTTTGTTACCATGCCTAAAAAATACAATATTTCTTTCCAAGCCTTTGAATCATTCTTGATATCTTTGATATTCCATGAACATTTTTTTTTGTTTTCTTTATCTTCAAAAAAGATGCAATTTTTGGCCCCGTTTTAGCACTTTAACACTGTGGTTCAAGCTGCCCTTATTTCTTATTTTGTGTAAGATAGTAGAGCCCTGACTGCTTCTGCTCTGTAGCTGCTTTCTGTAGCTCGTTCTCCACATAGTAGCTAGATGGAATGTGAAGAGTGTGAGGACTGCATCTCCTGCTGAGGTGCTCCATTGCCCTGCCTCTTTTCTTCACAGTGCCTTTCACTACTAGATGCTATTCAACTGTTTGGTCTTTTACATTTTTTTCTTTTGTAATGTAAATTCCATGAGAATCAGGTCATCATTGGTTTGTTCGCTTCCAGACCTCCAAGGTCCTGATCTTGAGGGGACACCAATAAGTAATCAAGGAGTGAGTGGATGCATGTGCACCCCTCCTGGGGGCATGTAAGTGTTTCTTCATGTAGCGCCTCCCCCTCCTCTTGTTTCATCCTAATAGACACTTGCTCCAAAATCTCTTACACGCATAAAAATTTAATGTTGCACATTTTTTCTATTGCCCTACTCAATTTATTTAAAATTAGTTTAGAATGATAAGTAATAGAATAAAGTACATAATAAATGGACAATTAAGTGATAAATGGTTGTTTCTGATCTTTTCTGTATAACAATCTTTCTTAAGGGGGAAAACCTTATCATGATAGATTTAGTGAGAAACAAATTGGAGTTTAATTTTATTCTACAGAAAATTGTCTCTGAACAAAATTGTGGTAAATATCTAAGTATCTATTTGGTGTCCAGGTATATGCGGGTCTATATGTTCACATGTATGACTGTATTTTAAAACTGAGACAGTAACATAGTAGTAATATGCATGTAAGCTGCATGGTTTGGATCTATACCTCAAAGGCCTGGGAAGACAAAAACTTTTACAGGACAGTCCTCCACTCATTGAGGAAGATGAAGACCTCAGCCCCTTCCGGTTTCACTTTGCTTTTTGGCATCTCAGCCAGGAAGTGAGCAACTCTTTTGCCATGTGCTGCCACTGTCATGTGTGTTGTGTCACAAGCCCCCAAACAGCAGGGCCGACCCAGGATGGATTGAAACCTGTAAATCTATGGTCGAGAATAAGACTTTCTCTTTCTAAGCTGGTTACCCCTGGTGTTTGTTAAAGCAGGAGGGGGCAGAGGAAATGTAGAGCTCAAACAACAACAACAACAACAACAACAACAACAACAAAACCAGTAGAAAGTACACGACCTGGAATCACTCTGTAAGTTAAAAATAAAACATTACTGTTTCCCAGGGGATCTATGTATGTTCTCTTAGGGTTCTCTTTGTTACTTCACTTTTCTGGGGTCATGGACTATAGGCTTGTGGACTGTAGATAGGCTCGTTATTCTCTGCTTTACAGCTAGTATCCACTTATGAGTGAGTACATACCATGGTCATCTTTCTGGGTCTGGGTTACCTCACTCAGAATTTTTTTTTTTTAGTTCCATTTATTTGCAGGCAAATTTCAAGATGTCATTTTTTTCCACTGAGTAGTATTCTATTGTGTAAATATACCACATTTTCTTTATTCGTTCTTCGGTTGAAGGGCATCTAGATTGTTTCCAGTTTCTGGCTGTTGCAAATAATGCTGCTATAAACATAGTTGAACAAATGTCCTTGTAGTATGATTGAGCATCCTTTGGGTATATGACCAAGAGTGTTATTGCTGGGTCGTGCAGTAGGTTGACTTCCAATTTTCTGAGAAACTGCCATACTGATTTTCAGGTTGTACATGTTTGCATTCCCATCAGCAGTAGAGGAGTGTTCCTTTTACTCCGCATCCTCTTCAGCATAAGCTATCTTAAATCTCATCATAGAACCTTCATCCAGTAACTGATGGAAGCAGAGGGAGAGAACCACAGTGGAGCACTGGACTGAGCTCCCAAAGTCCAATTGAAGAGTGGGAGGAGCAAGAATACAAACAAGCAAAGAGGTCAAGAACATGATGGAGATACTCACTGAAACAGCTCACCTGAGCTAATGGGAGCTCACCAACTCTGGCCTGGTAGTGAGGGAATCTGCATAGTACCAATGTAGGCCCTCTGAATGTGGGTGATAGTTGTATGACTGGGACAGACTGTGGGGCCACTCACAGTGAGACCAGAATTTATCCCTACTTCTTGTTCTGGCTTTTTGGAACCATTTTTCTTTGAAAGGATACCTTGCTCAGCCTAGATATAGTGGGAGGGTCTTGGTCCTGCCTCAAAGCAATGTTCTAGACTTTGTTGACTCCCCATGGGAAACCTTACCCTCTATGAGGATGGATGGGGAGTGGGATGGAGGGAAGATGGAGAGAGTGGGAAGAGGGTAAGGAATGAGAACTGGATTTGGCATGTAAAATGAGAAAAGATCATTTTTTGTTTTGTTTTTTAAATAAAATTAAAAAATAAAATAAAGCATTACAGTTTCAGTACTATGCTGGCTATTTTATGTCAACTTGCCCCAGTTTAGAGTCATTTGAGATATGAGATCCGCAATTGAGAAAATGCCTTCCTACGTTAGGCTGTATGCAAGCCTGCAGGGCATTTTCTTACCTAGTGATTGATGGGGGAGTGCCTAGCCCATTTGTGGTGGGTCCACTTCTGGGCTGATGGTCCTAGGTGTTATAAGAAAGGCTGAGCAAGCCATGGGCAGCAGGACAGTAAGCAGCACTTCCCTCATGGTCTCGGCATCATCTTCTGCCTCCAGGTTCCTGCCCTATTTGAATTCCTGTCCTGACTGCCTTCAGTGATGAACAGTGCTGTGGAAGTGTAAGCCAAATAAACTCTTTCCTCCCCAAGTTGCTTTGGTCCTGGTGTTTCTTCAGAGCAATAGAAACTCTAACTAGGACAATTATCTAGTGTTGTTTACTCTAAGCTGAACACGATAATTACTGGAACACAACCAGAAACAAGTGTGAACAGACTTCATGACCCAGTTGAGTCACACATGAAGTTTTCTTGCTATGTCTATGTGTCACTTTTCTATAATTTTCTTGAACTATTTGTGCAGTGGTTGTTCTACACATTTACAACAAAACAATGAGATTTTTTCCCCCCCAGACAATATTCTATTGGTTTAACTTAAGAGCATAAGGCAATTTACATATAAACTGTTTTATGTTTAGAATAATAAAAACGTCAGGACAAATAGGAAATGTTAAACATGGTGATATTTTTATACCATGCAAATTTATTGCTCCATTTAAAAATTAAAATTATGAAGGCATGTGATTGATACTGCACAGTGCAGTTACCACAGAGACGAGGCAACACTACCGGAGCTGCTCCTTCATTTTCTGACTGAGTGCTGTTTTATTTGGTAAATAATTTGGCAGCTGCAATGCACCCTTTTCATCTTGTAACCCCAGCTGGAGCGTACCCAGAGAGCAGAAGAGAGCAGAAGAATGTTCTGGATGTATTGACTCAGGTGTAAACACGTTTCTTAGGGATGGCATGAAATACCACTTGGTTTCTTCCTTCCACTCTGCTTCTCTTCCTGGAGTTTGCTCTGGTGCCTCTCGAGTCCCTGAGGAGGCTGGTTTTCAGGTTCTTTCCCCCAGATTAAACAACAAGGCTACAAGGTCCTTAGAGTGCAGGCCGAGGAGAGTACTCTGACCTCTTCAAATGGAATACGATAGGCTAGACGAAGAAAGGGACGGGAAAAGGAGCTAGTGAGGACAAAGGATGAATCAGACAGACGGTAGATCTTGTATGATTTACTCAAGGCTCGTGTTTTTATTCCCTCTAAATTTTGAAAGAGGTGAAAGATATGTGAGAACACCTGTGAGTATATATAAAAACAAATGTGTGCATAAAATCCTGTATCTAAACCGTCTGAAATAACTCAGGCCTGTCAGCTGGATTCCCTAGGAAAAAGAATTGGTGGAGAGAAATTCTTTAAAGTAGCTATTGCCTCTTTTGGGATCAGAGAATGAATTTTCACTTGTGCTTAGAGACTACATTAATATGAGCAGTACAGAGATCTAGGTAACATATCCCAGTCATAAAAAAAGAGATAAAACCAGAAAAATGGAAAATTTTGCATCAGCTTCAGCCTTAGACAGGGGTCGGCAGGGAGTTGTTGAGCTGCGCTTCTTGTGCTCAGAGGTGTCTCCTGCTCTTCCTTGATGAAGGAAAGTGTGTGTATTCCATGCCTCTGGAGCAAGCAGAAGACAAGAGTCTACTTGTGGCATTAATTCTAAGTAATGTCACCATGGAGTGACTCCGTTCTTAAATCTGGGTGATCCATCGTTCCCTCGCAGGACTGTGTCCTGTCCCTCTGGGCACAGCCCTGGTGGGTTGAGATTCCGCACCTCAGTCTCTCCTGATGACCTTGGTCTGTTCCAGAGTCTGTCCAACAAGACAAGTAAAAGAACTAGTGAGAGGAATACGTCAAACCAAATCACAAGTCCTCCTTGGTTATGATTCAAGCACTTTGTAGAACCTTCTCGGGTGAAGGACACGGGGAGGGTCTGAAAGGAAGCCCCAGGGTTTAGTATCCCCTGTCCTCACTCTGTAGTTGTGTGGTAAAAGCAGGCAGGCTTCACAATATGTGTGCAAGGTTACTATTGTTGGTGATGTTATTGTCCTCATTATTTTCTTTTGTAAAGGGAAAACACGCTGAGAGATACCAAACAATGGCCAACAGTACTTAGTTTGCAGCAGATTTGGAAGTGAATCGGCTTCAGTATGGAAGCCTCAGTAGAAAAGTCTGCCAGTAAATAGTTGTGAAATAACCCGACAGATGAGTGAAATAATCTCCACCGTTATTAGTATATAATTTTGCTTTGTCCAGATTAAAATCATCTTAAAATCATGGAAATCACTTATTGCTACCAATATATTACCAATAATTAATAAAACATCTTCATAGTAAAGTGGAACTTTAAATAAAAACTTTAAAATACAAGTTTATCTGTATTATGTATTTAATATTGGCAAGGAAAATCAATATTATTTTCATGGCTTATATGGCTATGTCATAATCAGCCCACTGAAAGTGGCTTCTGAAAGGTAAGGGTTTGGGACCTTTTAATTTAAACCTCTCTTCTATTTCATTCTCTTCTCACTGTTGCAGGTAATTGGTTACTTAATCCAATATCAGGGATATGGCTTAAAAGCTATGGGAAATAACTTCCATGCCCGTCTTCCAAGACAGACAGATAGAAAGTAAATAGGCATGTATCCATTGGTGCTCTTTCTCTGTTACGTGTTTATGGGCGGCATCCCAAGCTGTGTCTTGAACAAGCAGCTAGCTCGAGGAAAGAAAGTGAGGAGCTGGTGTCACAGGTTGAGGCAAGGTAGTGCTAGGTTACACCTGCACAAGTATGGATGGAGTCCACATAGATATTACTATAGCAGCCATACATAAAGGACAGGTAGGGTAAGAGACTCTGGGGTGTATGTAGGATAGGTTCATACAGACTAAACAACACACAAACAAGCAAAAGAAAGGATGGGGACAAATATAAGCAAAAAGATGCTGTAAACAGTCCAAATACCAATTACTATCTTCTCAATTTTTAAAAGGATGCTAAAATAGTTGAGCAGAGGGAAGCAGCGAGCAGACAGAAGTCGCTAGAGTATGAGAATGGCATGGGAGGAGAGTGGAAAAGGATGTCTAGTGGGTACCAATGCACAGAGGGGAAGGGCGAGCCTAACATTCTATGGCATCGTTATCGTTTACATAACCTTCTATAGCACAGTGTGTTAATTCCTAGCTGCAATACTAGCCACATATTTCAGAATAACTAGAGAGGAGGTTGGAAGTTCCTATTGCACAGAGATGATAATATTTGAGGAGATAGGAGTGTTAAGTAATCTAATTTGACCACTACATATTTTAGGCATATGTGAAATTATAACATTAAAGTCCTTAAATAAATATAAATGCCTTACCTCCTACCAGAGTATTATGGGGACATTGGAATCTCAACCAATTCTACCTACAGTCAAGGAAAACTAATGTCCCTGCATTTTGGAAATAAAGCAAAATAGTTGTCAGTATTCAATGGATTAAATAAGGGAAGAACACAGGAGTGATGAAATGCTTTGAATTGAATGACCATGGAACACTGCACCTTGAAATTGGAAAATTCGGGACCATGAATAAATACCCAGAAAACAAAAGTTAAAAGTTCCAACTATGGCAATAAGACAATGCTGAGAAGCAGATTGTTCTCATTTGTTTTCTGCTGCTGTGATGGAATACCACAAGCAAAACCAAGTTAGAAGAAAAGGGTTTACTTCATATTATAACTCCAGGCTAGGAGAGGAGCTCAAAACAGGAACCCGGAGGCAGAAACTGAAGCAGACACCACGGAAGAGAGCTGCTTACTGGCTTGCTTCCCTTAGTTGCTCAACTGCCTTTCTTGTTCATCCCAGACCCACCTGCTTAGGGATTTCCACAATTGGTTGGGCGCTCCCACAGTTTGATGGAGGCGTTTTCACAAATGAGATTTCCTCTTCCGAGGTATGTCTCGGTTTATGTCGAGTTGATAAAAACTATGGCATAGATGACTATACTAGCTAATACTAGGATGCTCATATTGAAATTAAAACTTTCTATGTCAGATATAAAATATAAAGAAAGGTATAGGATTGATTAATGGATGTCATTGTCTACACCAAGAAAATAATCACAAAAATAAAAACCATAGACACACAGTACACATAACAGGCTTTCATAGAAAAGGATATAAAAGGCCCTTAAATAATAGCATTGTATTAAAATTGCCAAGAAGATATAGCAAGTCTAGACTCCTGTATCTCTAATAAAATATCTTGAATGTATAGTGCAAAATTTGATAGAACCTTCCAGATCTTTAGATAGTGTCAAGCATCAGTTGTGCGAGTTACACCATGTGAGGGAATTCTGGGGTTTCCTGAGTGAGTATCCCAGATTTGGGTTGATGGTATTGAGAAAGGGCAAATAGGCTCTGTGGTAAACTGACTTTTAAGCTGAAAAACTTCTCACAGTAATACCCAAGCACAAACATATATTCTTTTTTGTAGAAAATGTAAAATGAATATCAGAATGGAAGCAGAAGTCAAGGACTAGAAGGAATTCAGCTCATCAATAGCTGTGGGCGCCCAGCTTTGAGTCTAAGAGGAGTTATTGGAAACCCAGCTGTACCAAGGTGAAGGGATGTTTAGTTTATTAGAGAGGAATGAAAAATGTTTAGATGTTGAACTATGTCAGAGGAGGTCAGATAATATGAGTTAATGTGAAACTAACCAACTCAGCAATGTCTGCTTCATGCTGTGTCTACAATTTAGGGCCATTTCTTCCAGGTGGTATATGCCGTAAGTACAGCCACATACAATTTTAATTTTCTGGATAATATCCTCTTTTTTTTTCAGCCTTTTCTGGTTGCCCAGTCTGTATAGCTGCTACAACATTTTAATCCCGACTCATCCACTTTGCAGTTTTTGCCCAGTGATATGAGTGTGAATACACACACACACACACACACACACACACACACACACACACACACCCCACCACCACCACCACCACCACCACCACCACCACACCCCTTTGATTAGTCTTCCTTTAAGAGGGCTGATCATTCCAGGGGAAAGGAATGTTAAGTGCTGGTTGGGCCCTAAACTTTACTACTGACATTACCTATTAAGTATCTCTAAAGGAAATAAGAAAATGGCAGCTTTTTAGAGCCCATGTGTGACTCATAAAATACGGCTTCAAACCTCCCACTTTATTACACTTTGACTTTTTGTAATTATTACTATAAATGATAGGACTGTGCTGGGCAATCAAAAATCAACTCTCTCCACTCATATACAGAGCCAGACCCTACACTTGAAGACTCTCTATCAAAGTCTAAAGCTTGTTGAAATAAAAGATGATCAGAGCAAATAGACAGCCAACAGGCAAAAGGTAATCTCTGAATTAAGAAATGTAATAAACGTAATGTTAAAATCAGAGGTTCTGAGCTCATACAATCTACCCCTGTTTTGTTTGACGGTTACGTGTGACTCTATATTTGCTCAGTGTTTTCACCTTAATTTGCCCATCCAGAAAATGGGCTGTAGCCTTTGTAGATCAGTGAAGTTGGTGTTGGGACTAAGTGAACTGATGTATGTAAATATGCTGGGGCCAGGATTGGTGAACCGTATGTGTCCAGTACATGTTAAACTATCATGGCTTTATTGGAGGAACTCTGATCATGATTTTCTTATACATGGTCCATCAGATGGCCAAGTAGTTTGTCTTATATGGCATTAATGAAGCTATTTCACTGGTAGTCCAGCTATTTATGGGTATGCCCCTTCCATTTTGATAAAATAGTTATCACAACTGACTCTCCATAGTAAAATCCTGTCTTCATTTATTGTAGCCAGGAGTGGTTATGCAGAGAGTAAATCTATTGGATTATAGAAATGCTGTATGAATGCCCACTAACTTCACAGTGTTGTTTTCAGTTGCAAGAGTAAGCCACAGTCCCTGATTCCCAGTATTTATGGTGTAATATAGAACACAGACACAGTTGCAAATACAGCCATACAATAGAGAGAACTTAAAAGGGGCTGCCTGAGGAGGTGGGGGATGCCTGGATTAAGATTCAGATTTAAATTAAACCAATATTTAACCAATAAGCTACTGGATTTCAGACACTTTTTCTTAGCATTCACTGCTGTTCCATATTGAACCAATCACCCACAGCTCTAAATTGGAACATTACTTATTGTGATATGCAGTAATCACTTTAAAATCCCATCGCAATAGCGTTATTTAAGATAGTTCTGTCTATGTTTCAAGTCAGGAGACAAGATGAAAGGATCCTTTAAGAAACGGTATTGCTGTTTAGTAGAGTTACCTTTTTCAGTTCTTCCTAGTTTTTCTGTCATCATTTATTCATTTTTATTTCTTCTATTTATTCATCATTCATTTATTCACTTATTGACTCAGTCAGCAAATGTTCATTAGCTTTTTAAATTTTTTTTTTTTAAATGTGCGGGGCATTGAGGGTTTTTGGATAAATAGTCCACACTCCCCAGACTCAAATGTACAGTGAAAATGGTAGTTGCCAACAGAAACGGCACTGTCTCCATCTGTAATTGAGAAAGGAAGTAGTGATTCACTATTTCCTTGAAATCATCTCTACTATGTGTCTGGGGAAGGTGGAGAGTTAATGAAACCATGGCACCGAATTCTTGGTTCTGGGGCCCTGAGTTCTCTCCGGCATAGGCTGTCTGCCCCTAAGCCGAGTGCTCATAGTGTGGACTGTCCTATTTGTCAGTTACTCCACCTCCAAAAAGTATAAAACACCACTAACTTGAGAGTTTTTCTGTTTTAAGGTTCCAGTGTCTGTAGAGACACCTTGAAGAAGTGACCACTTAAATTCCACAAAGGAATGAGAGTGATAGAGGTCTGTCATCAGGCTGTCTGTCTGTGAGCTTTGCCTGTCCAACCAGAGAAGGTCCTGAGCCACAGTGTAAAATAATGGGTCATGATGGTTGACAGAAGTGAGGTGTTTTTAAAAATTGAATTTATTCTTTGCTAATGCCACTTGTGTATCAAATACATCTGATTAGCCCCTGCCTGGTCTAATGTTCCTTCTACCCCATTAACCTCCCTCCTCCCTATAGTTCTTAAAAGTTCATGTCTTTTTTTTTTTTTTTTTTTTTTTTTTGAGACCCACTGAATTTAACCTGGATCATTTGTGTGAATCTGGGTTTGGGTCTTGTTATTGGAGCTTGGTGGGCAGCTAAGTGGCTGCATAATGGGAGACAATGACTACCTCTTTCCCAGAACCCATTAGAAGCCAATGCTTCATCAGGAAGGACCAGGGCCCAATGGCTCCTCCTTGATCCATGGCTCACTTTTGATGGTCCTATCACCCAATGCCCTTTTTTGGTCAGAAGTGATTTTTAGTGCTTTGTGCTTCTTGTTCAAATCCTGATAATTGTGGGTAAGTAGCTCAGTCTTTTTAAAAAATTATTTCCTTATTATTATAAGACAAAGAATTTCTATTTCAGAACAATTGTACAAATCTAACAAGGCCGACATATCTAAGTTGCCTAATGCGATGCTGTGCGTGCTGTGGACAGTAGCAAGTTTGTCTGCAGAGGCCAACAGCTAATAAAGCAACGACTGACTACAGAGTGCCACGGGGATTGAAGCTGCAGGGGAAACTGTGAAAATATATTTGTGATTTGTAAATAGGATGGTTAGGGAAAGGAATGCTTGACCAAATTATGGAAGGAAGGAAAGAATCCTCAAAAAAAAAAACCTGTAGGAGGAGAGATCAGCCCAAGTAAAGCTTGACTCTCTTAAATAAAACACAGTAATATCATCATGGGCAGGAAAGAAGGAAGGAGCACAGACATGTGCCTGTGTGTGTGTGTGTGTGTGTGTGTGTGTGTGTGTGCGTGCGTGCGCGCACAGGTAGGAGAGGATCAGGAAGCAGATGAAGATGGAGAAGAACCATGGCAACATAGGGGAGAGGATAGTACATGTGACTGTGGCCCTTCTTGGCCTTGATCAGAGAGTTTTATTAATGGTCTTGGGATGTTGTTGTGGAGATGAGCTACAGGGTCACCCTTACATATCTTGAAAGGCTCCCTCCAAAGGAACAGGTAATACGATCAAACAGGTACAGATTGACTGTCTTTATCTGAAGTACTTGGGACCAGAGAGAGTTTGGATTTCAATTTTTCCTTTGTATTTTGAAATATTTGTACACATGCAGCAATACATTTTGAGGACAGGATCCATGTTCACATTTGAAATTCATTTATGTTTCATATATGCCTTGTACATATAGTTTAAAGATAAATTTTCTGCAACATTTTTTTTACTACAACCCTAATAAAAATTTATATACAGAATTTTCCTGTGGTAGTCTGTTGACACTAAAAAACTCCTGAATTTGGAGAATATTAGCTTTTGGATTTTGCAGATGAGGGAGACTCAATTGTATAATTAATGTTAATAGTGTAGACTAGGATGTAAATGTTTTTTTTCCTCTTAGAGACTGCGTATTTGTTTGTTGCCATAGAAATCCTATTTAATTTTCCCAACTCCAATGGCTTTCCAGTTGTGCAGAGAATAACCTTATTTTACACACACACACACACACACACACACAGACACACACACGCGCACACACACACTGCAGGAGACCATTTAGTGTTGCACATATGTTCATGTGTTTAGGGCTACTAAAATGACAAGGAGCTGGATAACCTTGTCATTTATTCAGGTCTTTTTAGGCAGACATACTGTTGGGATTTGAGGAGTACAGTACCTCCTTTGTCATGCCTAAAAAGAACTGTCTTGCAACAGGCCCTTATAATCTTTCTGCCTCCCCTTTCTTGATGTTTCCTGACCCTGATGTAGGGATTGTTTTGTAGATATACCAATTAGGGCTGGGAACACGACACACACACTTATTTTCTGTGTTTTGACAAGTTATGGATCTCTGTAGTAGCCATGTGCTGCAAAAAAGAAACTTCTTTGATGAAGGGTACAACCCAGGGTAAACGGCTAAGTATTTAGAATACTCTTAGAAGCTACGTTGATTTAGGGAAACAGCAGTAGTAGGTACTTCTCTAGGGTCCATTTTCTCTCCAGTCATGTGTAGTTGACTAAGTTTACAATACCAGGCATGAGTTCCCCCTATTGAGCAGACTTTAATTAGACAGCTATTGGCTATCCCCAAGGTAATAGTGCCACTATTATACCGTTGAGGATATCTTGCTGGGCCAGTCACAGTTATGTTTTGCAAGCTTTACAGCCAAGTTAGAAAATTGATTGCTTTTTTCTCTCCCATGGCAGCTTGCATAGTGCCTTCCAATTTTATTAGAGCTAGTCCTCAGGAAAAAGACTTCAGGTGAATATCAACTCAATCCCTGCAGGTCCTATGCTTGACATATGTGATGTCTTCAGCAATAGATTCTAACCTTCATGTTATTTGGGGCTAGGAAGGACAATGGTGTCAATTTAGTTTGGTTTTGGGGTCTCTTGGATCCCTCTAACCAACTACTTGATAGGTATTTTCCCTTGCCTGGCACTGTAGTATTTCTTAGATAGGCTGGCTCCTGGGGGAGCATTATTACCCTGTCTGACATAATTATATATCTATGTATGTATGTTTATATACATGTAAAATATTATATGTATTTTAAGTAAGCTTATAAAATGATGTTTCTGTATAACATTTTATAGCATCCTTAGTGTTATCTCTCGCCACCTCTCTTTCTGGGTTACTCTCATGCTTCCTCCCCAGTTAAGTCTCCCCTCACCTTATTTTCCCCCTCTGCAACACCTCGGTCTACTACCTACCTGGCCCTGCATTTTCCTAACAATTAATGATATTGGGTAACATTTTTGTGTTTGTCATCTGTACATTTTCTTTGATCAAATATCTGTTTAATTCTTTAACTCTTTTATTAACCAGGTTGCTTAACTCTGATTTGGTGGTAATAATTCTTCATTTCTTAACCTAGGTATATGTCCTTATTATTTTTTTTAGATTTATTTATTTTATATAGTGAATGTTTGCTTATATATGTGTTTATATATCATATTCATTATTGGTACCCATAGATGTCAGAAGAGGGTGTTGGATATTCTAGAAATGAAGTTGTAAACTGCCATGTAGGTGCTGAGAATTAACTTGGACTCTCTATAAGAACAACATTACTTTCTTTATCAGAGAATGTATATGATTTCTTTTCTTTTTTATTGAAAATAGGTTATTTTCTCGTACAATATACCCTGATTATAGTTTCCCCTCCCCCACTCCTCTCAGTTCCTCACCACCTCTCTCCACCTCAAATCCAGTCCCTTTCTGTTTCTCATTGGAAAAGAACAGGTATCTAAGAGAAAGCAACCGAACATGACAAAATAGAATATAATAAGATGAGGTGTTGTGAGGAGGTCGCTTGTTTGTCATGGCCTCCCAGAACCGAAATAATCACACAGATACTATATTAATTAAATCACTGCTTGGCCCATTAGCTCTAGCTTCTTATTGGCTAACTCCTACATATTAATTTAACCCATTTCTATTAATCTGTGTATTGCCACATGGCTGCGGCTTACTGGTTAAAGTTCCGGCGTTTGTCTCCAGCAAGCTACATGGCTTCTCTTTGGCTCTGCCTTCTTCCTCTTAGTATTCAGTTTAGTTTTCCCCACCTAGCTCTGTTCTACCCTATCAGGCCAAGCTAGTTTCTTTATTCATTGATGGTGATCATAGCATACAGAGGAGAATCCCATATCAATGAAGCAAAAACTATTATATCAAAATTGGACATTGCAACCTAACAGGAGGAAAAGAGCCCCAAGAGCAGACACAAGAGTTTATATTTTTTGAGTATGTCTTCATTTAGTTGATATTTTTGTTTTGAGAATTCCATGTATGAGTGCTATATTTACATTATTTCCACCTCCCTCTTTGTCCCTCTGTTCTCCCTTAGTTCTTAAATTCATGACCTCTTCTTTTTAAACTGTTATTGTTACATACATGTACATGCATGCACACACAAATGGATGCATAAACATACACATACATATACAAAATGTATTTAAATGTAAAATCTATTGAGTCTATTAGTTTTGCTCATATATACTTGTGTTTAGGGTTGATCACTTGGGACTGGATAGCCTATCGGGTGGTCGTCCTGGGGGAAAACTGATTCTTTATTTATCATTTGTCATTGACTGCCTGAAGTTCTTCATCTAGGTTTAGAGGCTTATGAAAAGTTCCCCATCCATGTTGGCATGTAACTAGTGCTGTCATTACACTGGTTTTATTTCGGCAACCATATCGCTGAGATTTCCTAGGTGTAGCTTCTCTGTCATGTAGAGGAGACATTAGCTACCTATTGGCAAAGTGTTTTGGGCCTCTGTCTCTTAAAATCATTCTGCCCCCTCTTCTGTGATTTTGATGAAGTCCTACTTGTTATTTAGATTCATAGTTTGGGGTTTTTTTAAAAAATAATGTTTAAGAAATCTTTGCCAAACCCAGAGTCATGAATTTTTTTCTATTTTTAGAATGCTTATAATTTTAATCCTTCTATTTTGGTCTGTGGATTCATTTTGAGTTAAGTTTATTTTGAAAATGATTTTTTTATAAAAAATTAGAAGACTTCATACACAAAACTTTAATGTTATTGGTCAATTTGCCCCTAATTAGCTTAGAAACACAGCACCATCTCAACTGATTCCAATGGCTCGTCTTTGTAGACATTGACAAGCTGATTGTAAAGTTCATTAGGGACTGCAAAATGCCTAAAACGGGAGATCACCAAGACCACTTGGAATGGGACTGATGGAACATGCAACCAAACCGGACTCTCTGAATGTGGCTGATGGTGTGGCTGATGGTGGAGGCTGACTGAGAAACCAAGGATAATGGTGATGGGCTTGGTCTCTACGGCATGGACGGGCTCTGTGTGAGCCTTGTCAGTTTGGTTGCTCACCTTCCTGGACCTGGGGGGAGTTGGGAGGACCTTGGACTTAACATAGGGTAGGGAACCCTGTTGGCTCTTTGGCCTGGAGAGGGAGGGAGTGGGGGTATGGGTGGAAGGGAGGGGAGGGAAGAGTGAAGAGGAGGGGAGGAGATGGAAATTTTTAAAATATTAAATAAAAAAAAAATGAAAAAAAATCTCTGAAAAAGATCAATTTAGATGATTTGCAATACCTGATACAAGATTTAGCATCAAGCTATCATTATCAAAAGAGTGGAGAGCTGGTAAATAGATAAACAAATAATGGAAGAGAATATAAAACCCAGGAATCTGCCCACACATTCCATCAATTAGTATTTGGCAAATTACCAAATTGTGTAGTTGGAGAAAGGTCAATTTTATCTTTTCTATGAATGGTGTTGTAACAATAAGATATTTATTCTCAATAAAATAAACCCTGAGGATGTAGACATTTTTAATGAACATTATCTAATGAAATATCATGATTTGAAAAGGATTGAGAAATAGCAAGTGGTTTGACATAATATTTCAACCTGAAACGGTGAAAAATACATCTCCAGCCATGTGAAGAAATGATCCTCTGCACAAAGGTCGGCACTGAACACTGAACACACAGTTTCCCAGTGCCTGTTGTCTTCTGCAAAACCATGCAAAGAGACCGTACCACTTCAATGTCTAGAAAAACAAACGGAGGACAATCACATGCTTCACGTGGCTTTTCATCTATCTGCCTGGGCAAACCAATTTGCAAAGACACTTTAAAATATAAAGTTGGAGATTAGTTTGCTTTCAAACATTGAAACAAGTCAGTGAATCGAATGCTTTGTGCCACTTTATTGACCACTTCTGGGTCAGGATGGAACCTACAGTGGGGAATGCCACAGCCCTTTGGTATGGTGGAAGATCTATGAGCTAAGAATGTTTGTTTGCAGACATCCTTTATTACTGCTGCTATTGAGGACTCCCTTCTCTAGCTGTTATCTCCATAGTAAAACGACAGAAGTATTTTCATTCTTTTTTGCTCACTGCGGATTTATTAGAGTCTTGCTACTTTCCACACCAGTAGATGGCATTCTTATTCTTGTTTTTATTTTAATAGTCTTCGGTCCAGGATAAATGTAATGGCCATCTAGTTCCTTTGGTCCACGTTCAAGACAACCAGTTTCTGATGTCCATGTAAGACTAAGCACAAATACAAAGCTTAGTGAACTGAGACTTTTTTTTTTGTTTTTTCTTTGTTTTTTTTTCTCATTTTTTTAATTAAAAATTTCCATCTCATCCCCTCCTCCTCCCCCTTCCCTCCCCTCCCTTTCACCCATACCCCTACTCCACCCCTCTCCAAAGACAAAGAGCCATCAGGGTTCCCTTCACTATGTTAAGTCCAAGGTCCTCCCAGCTCCCCCTAAGTCCAGGAAGGTGAGCAACCAAACTGACAAGGCTCACAGTGAGCCCGTCCATGCTGTAGAGTTCATGCTCATCGCCATTGTCCTTGGTTTTTTCAGTCCTCCTCCACCGTCAGCCACATTCAGAGAGTCCGGTTTGGTCCCCTGTTCCATCAGTCCCATTCCAACTGGGCTTGGTGGTCACCCGTTAGATCTGTCCCACCGTCTCAATGGGTAAACGCACTCCTCACGGTCCTGACTTCCTTGCTCATGATCTCCCTCCTTTTGCTCCTCATCAGGACCTTGGGAGCTCATTCCGGTGCTCCTATCATGAACTGAGATTTTTTTAAAAAATAAAAAACCAAAAATTAAAAACAAACAACAAAAACAGTTGATTCCTGATTTTTTTTTTTTACTATTGTTTGTTGGTATCCAGCTGAGTAGGGCAAAGTTTTTGTCCTGATGAGAAGACTTAAATATGGTCATGCAGAGTGTCCACACCTCTCCAGAGTTGTATACAAGTTCTAACAGGCTCTCTGCCATTTCTAGGGGTGGCTCAGGCTTTCCTGGCATCTGGGCTCTTGTTTCTCTGGGCAGGATGGCTTCTGGGTATGGGAAGAGACCTTGTGACACCACAGTGGTTTATTAGATGTGTAAGCTGGCCACTTTTGAAATGCTCCTGGTTCAAATGGTTTCAGTATGCATGACTCTACTGCTGTGATCTATTCTCTTATAGCCCTGTCAGGGATTCCTGCCCTGGGGTTGTAGGTACATCTCAACCATAGCATGTGATCCTATCACACTCTACCTGGGTTTGACTATAGCAGGTTTTCTTAGACTGCCAGTCACCAAATCACAACCTGGAGACTTATTATTAACTATGAATTCTTGGCCTTATCTTATGCTTGTTCCACTAGCTCTTATAACTTAATTTAACCTGTTTATTTTTAATCTATTTTTTGCTTTGGGGATTTTTACATTATTTCAATCTGTGTTTTTCAATACTTTTCCCCCCAATACTTTCCTGGCTCTCCTGGATTCCTCTAGATGTTTGTTTGAAGTACCACCCTGTACTAGCTCCTATTCCTGTCTTTTTTTTGTCCACTTTTCTACAGAACTACCTTTTCACAGATTTGAATCAACTCCTACTACCTCATCTACTAGAAACTATGAATCAGAGAGGCCAAGTAGCTTCATCTGCCTAGGGAGTAGGCTAAATTGAGAGACTCTATCATCAATTCAGAAAGTTTCTACCATGTTATATTATTACTATGACAAAGATTAATTTGTTGATCTTTTATCAGAAAATCAGTGTATGAATAATTTTTGGATTGTTGATGCAGACTTAGATGTCCTGAATAAATGATGCGTAAGTTTCTTCCAAAGACACAGAAGGTAGGGCTTTCATTAAAACTATAGCCACCTCATATTCTTAGTCAAAGAAGCCATTCAGTTTTACCCACAGCTCCTTTAAGAATTCAAAGGGAGGGATTGGTCAGATGATTCGGGGGTTAAGAACACTGGTACTCTTCCAAAGGATCTAGGTTCAATTCCTAGTATTGACAAGGCAGTTCATAGCTATCTCTAACTCCCATTGCAGGGGATCTGACACCCTCACACAGGCATACACGTAAGCAAAACACGAATGCACATAAAATAATGATAAATAAATAATTTTTGAAAAGAATTCAAGGGGCTATGACAGTGTGTGTCATAGCCTGTCACAGTGTGTCAACCTGTGTGTCATGACCCATTTGGAGGTCGCATATCAGATATCAACACATATCCGAATTTACGTTATGTCTCATAACAGTAGCAAAATTATAGTTATGAAGAAGCAACAAAAATAATTTTTATGGTGGGGGGTCACCCCAACATGAGGAACCATTTTGAAGGGTTGTAGCATTAGGAAGGTTGAGACCACTGGGCTATAGTTTTCCTTGACTTCTTAGTTGTTATTAGGTTTTGCTTATTGCACTTTTTAAAAATATCAATATCTTCATTTCAAAGTCTCCAAAGGCTAACTTGGAACAATTCATTTTGCCAGAAACCAGATAATCAAATAAATCAAACATGTAAAACAGAACTGGAAACAGTTTAACCTTCTTCTATTGATGTAGCAAATTTCATTTGAGGGAAAAGAAATTTGCTTCTTCTATGCAAAATTAGAAAAAAAATTCTGTGTCAAGAGAAAAATGTATGCTTTAATCCTGTCTATTTGAGCATTTCCGATCTACCTAAATGCTACCCTTTCTAAATGAAGAAAAGAACTGTTGGAGCAATGGTGGGGCAGTGAAGGGTTAAATCTATATGTGTATTAGGGAGAGCATGCATATGTAGCAATTGACTTAACAAGGTGTGTAGCCCCATGCACATTTATGTCTGAGATTCAAATCAAGCCCTTAACAGGCGAGGTTCTTTAATATAAATGAGAAATAGGCTTTATCCTGCCATAATGACCTGCAGCCTCTCCGACATGACTCTCCACAGACCGATCACTCCACAGAAAGGTTGGCCAGCTCACGGAAGCCATTATCTTTTATTTATGCAGATCAGATTGTGACAATCCTTGGAATTCTTCGTTTTATTTCTCTCTCTTTAAAATCCTCCTGATGTGGTTCTTTCTTTCTCTTCTGCATGGCAACTCCCCAAACAAGCATTTCCATGACTTTCCAAGTCATTGAATGAAAATATTAGAGTATAACTTGGGGAGCATGTATTACTCCACAAAGAAAACTGCTTTAATTTTGGAGGCTTCTAGATAAAGGAAGCAGAGAAATTTTTAGGTGTTTTTTTTTTTTTTAAAACCACACGGGGATCTATGTGCTGTGCCAACACACTAACCAGTACCAAATCCCAATAGTTTACACTTTCATTATTTAACATGCCCGCTGGAGTTTTGGATGTGGCTCAGAAAAGAATTTAAACAAATTTCTCACAGATGACCTTAATTTCAATGGATTTGCCTTAAAAAAGCCTTAGCTTTCTTCCTTTTAGAGTTCCCATTAGTCAATATTAGCTACATATTCATGAATGAGGATTTAAATAGCACTTTTCATAAAAAAAAATAGTGGTGATTTTTTCCCCTTATGAGTGTGTTTCCCGCGATCTTTTCCTCTGGGGAGAGGTGTAGTCAACAGTAGGAGCTGATGGAAACAGAGAAGAATATTGTTTTTGAATGAGGCAGTTTAGTTTCCATTGCATATTATTACTTTTGTTTTTTTCTCTATTTTTTCTCTAGCTTTCATCTGAGCCAAGTCACAAGAAAGAAGCCCACTGAGAGATCAGGCAGGAACCAGGGTAGGAAGACTTTTCCCAGCTGACTCAGGGTATGGCTGAATTCAGCTGACATCCTTAGGGTTCTTAGCCCTGCATTTAATCCACGAGTATTTTACTGAATGCTAATTAGTTTTCGGCTCCCACCCTAGCTATTGCACTCGCTAGAAGAATCAAGCGCCCCTCTTGCCTTTATTCATCCGTGTGAGAAACACCTGCTATGCACCGGCCAGCAGTCCCAGGGGCTTTTTCAGTCTGGTGTGGGAGTCAATGAGTAAGTGTGGTGGGTGTCACAGAGCAGGCTAAGTGTGTTGCTGTCATAACCATAGAAGCACTGGGTGACATAGAGGGCACAAATACTGTGTGTTCTTTGGGAGCAATAAAGTTTCCATTGGCACTGAAAGCCCGAGACTGCTTTAGCCCTTGGGAAGATGTGTACGGAGTGGACAGAATCCCAGCAAGATGGCCAGCAGCCTGTATAAAGTGTGAGTTGACCGAGGAAGCTGAAAGGCAGATAAATTCCACTCCTTTCTCTCCTAGAGATGGTGAGCTTGAGGGGCAGATCTTATGTGGCTCTAAGAGGAGTTGTATCAGGAGAGGTTCACCATATGTTGCCCATATTTTCCTAGGATTCAGCTGTTGGGACTAATGAGTCCTGGCCTTCAGCTGCTCTTCCCTGCTAGAACCTCCTAATTGAAGTTACTATAAATTGTGCCTAGCTTAGACGATCAGAGGATGGGATTTTCACCTGTTGGCCATTGACAGCAGTGTATTTAAGCCTCCGTGGTGCTATTAAAGAAGGGCTTTTGGTATCACTGTATGAAAGTCTGTGTGTCGGTCTGTCTCTGAGTGTGTTTTCTCAACCTCCAGCCCCTTGCCCGAAGCTCGTGAACTGGGTCAGAAAGTAAACCATCAGGCAGGGAAGCAGTGTAGGGAACTGGCAGCCCATTCCTTTATTTGATGATAAAGGAAAGTGCATCTTCACAGCAAGGAGACGTCTGAATCCTGGAAGTCAGCACAGACGGCATTGCAGCTTCTTATCAGTCATGATGAGAACCAAGAAAGGATTTTAGTTGCTAGTGTAATACTGTTTGGAGCAGGAACACTTATTTGGAGAACAGAAAAAAGAACCAAGTAACAGGAGTAAGAGAAAGTGTTATAAGACCCGGGTAGAAAGAGATGGAAGGTGAATCAGGGGTTGTTGTGAAGGCTTTACCTACATGCTCATTTATCCTGTCCCTGCCAAAATGTTCAATCTGTCCCCGCAACTGAAGGTGGGGGACCTCCTAATATAATAAATATCTCTTTCCTTTTGTCTCTTCTATGATCATAATAAAACCATTTCTGACCCATAAGACAGAAAATTGTGCTGAGATACAGTTGAGATTTAGAATAAGGTGTGACAAAGTTGTCTCAAGAAAATATTGCCTAAGCATCTTGGGGAAAGAAGGATAATGTTTTTATTTAAATTTATAAGTATCATAGGATATTATACTAAGTTGCATTACATTGATGATAAATATCTTATTATTTTAGATAAGGTATTGATTTGCCTTTTCTTTTATTAAATACTATTACACTTATTTTATTTTTCATTTGTGTCTATGTGCTTGCATGTGTACACGTGGGAATGTGAATGCACATGCCGTGGAACCCATGTGGAGGTCGGAGGACAACTTGTGGGAGTCACTTCTATTCTTCCGCCATTTGTGTCCCAAGGAGCAAACTCAGGTAATTAGACTTGGTGGCAGATGCCTTTACCTGCTGAGCAACATTGTCGTCCTTATTCCTCGACTTTTTGCCTTTAACCTTCAGGAGTAACTCTAGAGGATCCATTTGCTCTGAAAACCCTCCCATGACCTCAACTCATGATGGCCCAGGATTAATATCTAACTTTGAGGTGAAGTGAGGAAAGAGAGCACAAATGGAAATTTTCCTAGAGAAGACCAATGGTGAAGTCCACAGTACAATGTGAAAATTCTAGTAATTTGGAAAGAAAGTAGCTTGAAACCAACAGTTACAGGAAGGAGTTATGAATTAAAAGACTAAAATACTTCGAAGACTAGCTTACTTATTTGGGCTGAGAGTTTATCACCAGACTGACCCCATCCTTACACATAGCTTTGACAGATCTATGCTAATTCAAGATAGATGAGTTTTATATTCTTCTGTCCAGATTAGCTTTTCAAAAATAACAGTTTACAATTTTGAGGTTATAATTACATCTTTCTTCCCTTTGATTTCTGCTCTCCAAACTCTCTCATGTACTTTAACTCTCAACTTGATAGAACCTAAAATTGAGGCTTTCAGTTGAGGAACTGCCTAGATTAGGTTGGCACGCCTGTAGGAGACAATCTCGGTTGGTGATGTGGAAGGGCTCGGCCCACTGTGAGTGGCACCATTCCCTAGGCTTGTGATTACAAAGTAGGTAAGAAAACTGAGTATCACACTGCCTCTCTGACGGCAAGCAGCATCTTCCACGACGCCTGCCCCACTTCTTTGGCTGTAAAATACTTTCCTTGGTCAGGAGTAATGCTGTGTGGATAGCCAGCAGGCTTGCTTTCAGGTTTCTGCTTTACGTCCCTGCCTTGACTTCCCCTAGTGATGGACTGTGACTGGGAATCATAAGCCAAATAAACCTTCCTCCTCTAAAGCTGTTTTTGTTCACAGAGATTTAATCACAGCAGCAGAAATCAAACTAGAGCAGTATGACCACTGAATGACCATTGAGTCTGAAATTTCATCGGTTTTGGGATGGGAGTTCCCATCACGTGGCATTTCTCGGAGAATAGTCCTGATTTTTCACATTCTGGGCAAGACAAGCTGCCTTGTTCTGGTGCTAGAAGCTATAATGCATCTTTTACATTTAAAGTGCACCCTGATGCTTTCTGCTCACAACCTCTCTCCTTTCCCTGCTACCTCTGAATTTTTTATACTATCTTGAACATCTCTCAAAGAATTGCAAATTCTAGTCTGAGCATGATTAATTTAGCATGTGGAGCACTCCTCCAATGGGATGCTCTGCCGTCTATCCTCCTTAGGCGAGGCTACCTCCCCTCTTGGCTTTTAGCAGGGAAAGTGAATTAAGGCAAAGCACAGGTTGTTCAGGTTTGCCGCCTGAAAATGAATTTTTACTGGTGGTGTCATAGAGTCAAGAGTGTGGTGTTGCAAATGTGAAATTACAACGTATAGTTGAGGTTTTCGTTGGGAAGCCCAACCACCCCCACTTCCTGTTCTCTGTTTGCTAAGAGTATCTATTATTCTTTATTTGGAGGTGAAAGGCAAACTCCAGGCATTTTTCCTCCTTAAATTTTACCACCTTTATTTTGTTCACATATCTAACACTTTTTTTATGTATTTCATCAGCTGATATTTTCCACGAAGTCACTTCCCTTTCATATTGAAAGGAGCAGCTCATTTGTTTCTAACACTGGGATTGCTTTAATAGAATTCAGTGGCACTGAGCCATGGAAGCCAATAGCGCTGCAATGACAGATGGCTTCCCCTGATGCTACCAAGTAAATCTGCTGCAGAACAACTTTTTGAGGTCTGTTTGGCTCTCACAGTCTCCATGAAGAAGGAAATGTTAATCTCGACTTTGGAAAGTGTTTTGAATATACTTCATATAATTGAACTACTTGTTTGAAAACACTGTATAAGAATGTGCTTCTCGGGTACCCCCAAACCTTTAGCAAGTGCCTGAATGCAGTGAGAATGCAATCTGTATTCGTGAGGATGATGAAGATGAAGATGATGATGGGGAGCTGGAAATGTGAAAGTTTCACTGCAGCAGTTGATGACAAAGCGAAACTGATCTTTGCATAGTAAGGGAAACCAGAGTCCTGGAATCCCATTTGGAAAGATGAGATGATTAGGGTATTTTTATCTGATGCTCGGGGGTTCTTGTAAAGACTGCTCTGCATTTGCTGTGCAATGGAATCAAGTGATACAGGAAGAGCAGGAGACTTGGGAAAGATCAAAGCCTAAGTTACAGCAAGGCTTCTTATGACCTCACCTTCTAAGTCTCGCAGCCTCGTAGCCACCAGTGTGTGAGGAAGCTTAAAGGTGCAGAACAAGTCCAGGAAAATGAGGAAGTGCAAGGAGCTAAATACCAGCATGGTTACTGGGAAATATGTCTATGCAAGCATTTACCAGAACAGCACATACAAGGCCTTGAGCAGCAAGTTGGAGAATAAATAAGAGACATAGGATATGGGCAGATGGTGAGAATCCTGAACGCCAGCATAAAAACAAATAGAAACCAAGGCTTCTGGGTCTAGGGTAAGGAAAGAGAAACCAGTAGATAGTGAAACTCTCTTAGTGATTCCTAGTTCTTATTAGAATAGGATTTAGAGGGCTGGAAAGATGGCTCAACATTTAAGAGTGGGGACTGCTACTGCAGAGGACCTGAGTTTGGCTCTTGGGACCCACTTAGGCAGCTCCAAACTGCCTGTAGCTTCAGCTCCTCGTCTGCCCCTCACAGGCACCTGCGCTCATGGGTACATTCTCACACAGAGACACACACAAATGGCTGAAAATAAAAATTCTGAAAATCAACATCAAAAAGAGGGATGATGAAACAATATAAGGCAAAACCAAACCAAACCCCAAACAACACTGATGATGAAAGCTGTGAATTGTCCATCTTCTGGGTATGATGTAACCAGGGTAACCATTATCTCATAGCCACAGGCTGCCTACAATGGTCCTGTCAATAGTTAATCATAGATTGGGACTGACTATCCCTAATGTACTATGGGCTACTGCTGGATTCTTGAGGAGAGCACACACTCTTCCATTTTATGTACCCACAGGTGAACCCACCATGCTCTGTGGTCCCAAACCCATAATCACTCATACGATTCTGACTAAATTCAGTAGGCCACAAAATATACAAAAGACATGGATGTGAGAAAGGGACTTGTGTGTGTGTGTGTCTGTGTGTGTCTGTGTGTGTGTGTGTGTGAGGGAGGGAGAGAGAGAGAGAAAGAGAGAGAGAGAGAGGGAGAGAGAGAGAGAGAGAATACAGACATACACATACACAGAAGGAACAAATATAATAAAAGGAAAAATGTGAACATAGTGATTCATACACATAATATTAGTACTTGGGAGGTAGAGGCAGGAGGATCACAAGTTGAAGGTCACCCTCAGCTATATAATGAGATCAAGGCTAGTTTGAACTAGATAAGACCATGCCTCAATATGTATATACATACAAAGCAATTGGGAAAACAGAAATGTTTGCCATCCCCCCAAAATCAATTATTTGGAAGTCTGTTGGTATACAGTAGCTCTTTACCACGGATAATGCTCAAAAACTAAAGTCCTTGTTCAGAATCTCCTTCCTTTAATGTGATGATGTAACAGCTGTAATATCTGAAGAAGTCCTAAGTGAATTAAAAAGCTGTGGAATCTAATCATACATACAGTGGGGAAGAAAATGGTAGGCATGAGAAAAACAGGAAATCATAGTCTATGAGGAAGGGACAGTTTCTAACACAGAAATACAAAATAGGTTCTGAAGGAGGCTTGTCGAACTGAGTTTGTCTTATGGGTAAGATTTCAAGATATCTCCGTCTGCTTGGGTCTGCCAAGGTGGGGAAAAGAACTTCAGAAAGGGAAAGCACCGCAGATGACAAAGGGGAAGGCAGCTGAGCAGGAGGTGTCTATAGCGCTAGAAGCAGGTAGTGCAGAGAGATTTAACGGTGAGTCCGGGAGGTCAACCAATGCCCTAAGCGATCTGCTGTGCAGCTGAGGACTGAAGAGACGACTCAGGACAGAGAGAGCTGGTGAGATTGGAGTGAGAGCAGCAGGAGGGCTGTTCTGGCAGTGGGGATTGGAGAGGAGGAGGCAGAGATGATGATGTTGAGGTGTTTCAGCTTAGAAAATGGTGAAGATGCTGGGTATGGTGGTGGGTTACATCAGATACAGGAAAAATGGTGAAGACACTGGGGATGGAGGTGAGTTACATGAGATATGGAAAAGGAGGGTAAATTTCAGAAAAAGCCATTTGTTTCTGTTTTGTTTTTCTCTCCTTTTAATTTTTCATAGCATTTTAGTTTTGTCTGCAAAGCACAGTGGTGCCTCTCCCCTTTGAAAAGAAACACTAGCAGATAGGAGCCGTGTTTTGTGACCTGTGATTTATAGTAGGTAGTTGTTGGGTAGGTTTTGCTCTGTTTGACCTAAGCTCTCAAAAGACAGCTCTTGTTGGGACACACATCCCATTGTTGCATTCCTGTATTTTACAAGCTATCTGAAATGCATCACTTCAGAGGGATCTAGGAGAAAGTCTGTACATTTCTTCGTTTAGCAAACTCAAATCGTTTCCTGGGGAATACATTCTTCCCACACCTTTCCCTTATTCCCCAAACAGATTAGTACACACTCCCCACATTGTCATCAGAGGGACAGAGCACAAGGGAGAGATTGGGCATAGGGCATGGTAATTTTACTCCTGAGACAGGGATGTACAAGATCTGAAGTTTCTAAACTCCTGGAAGATGCTTGCGTGCAAGGTATCTTTTGTGTTGCAGAAAAAACTAACACAACATATAGAGTAATCCCTAAAGATGTCTAGGCCCGCAGACTCCGTACCTGGGAGCTCTTATGTTCGGTGCCTGGAAACATTTTCATACTGTTTTCTCAGTGCCCAGTCTCACACTTATAACGGATAATAATTACAAAAGGAGCCTTTGTTAATATTCAATAAGCCCGAAACTGAGAAATGTAGACACAGTTTCTTACCTTTTAACAATTTCCTCCCACATTTAATCTCATGGGGCCTCTTCCTCCTTTTTTCTACTATTGCTGCCACTGCCCACTACTCCCTCTGGAACTCTTCCATATCCTAGCTCCACTGAGTGACAACTTGTAGGAATTCTCTGAATTACATGTGGTGCCGTCCGGAGATGCTAGTTGATGAAGACTCTCATTCATGAAAGGAAGCTTCAGACGTGTTACCAAGGCACTTAAAGTTCATTTATATAGGGAGATCTCTGACTTGGCACTGAGATGAACCAAGAATGCTCTATAAATAGCTCTATACACTGCCCTGAGATGGACCAAGAAAAACAAGTCATCCAATTTGAAATTGTTTGAAAAGGGAACTAGAAAAGTACCAATCATATAATTCAGTTCCATGCAAGTAAAACAGCCCCTTTGGTAAACTTTCCTCCTTTACCCAAAGAGCACGATAATTTTGTCCTAGGCGTAGCTTCTGGTTCTGGGCAGAGCCCCAGAGGTTCATGCAGCATTCTTAGCCCATCTGTTGCCTGTTTGATCCTGAGGTGGCGCCTTTGTCCTGTTAGTGGCTCTCGCCATCTTTAGCTTGGTCAGGACCTGCAAACTCTTCATGCATAACTCAGTCTGTTCACAAGCCTCAGGCAGCTTGTGGACAGAGTCACACACTCTTTTGGCACTGGAGGAAAAGGGGGGATAGTCTTGGGAGACTGGGCTTCATCCCACCCCTTGAGGACCAAGAGTGACCTAGAAAGTCCTACATTACTACCATCTATGTGAATGTTATGTGGTTAACCTCCTATGGCTGAGTGTTGGGTGGGAATAGGCTGCCTTTAGGCAGTAATTTGTGACATGGGGAAAGACAGGCAATTTCTCAATACAGACTTGGGACTGTGCACTCCTTACTTCACATCATCATGTAGGGTACCATATACTTCAGTGTTTCTCCTTGGAAAACATTGAAACGGAAAGGCCCGCTATAATCATTCTAAATATACAATATTTTTATTGAGATAACATAATAAACTACAATGTATTTCATTGACTGATACATTTATAGTTTTGATAGAACATTCAGGTGGTTCCTTTTTTACTTTTCTTATAAATAAAATACTTTTATTTCTAAATAAAAATGCTGTGTATCTGTGTGCAGGTGAACAGGAACACATGCCTTGTCCATCGTCCGAGACCGAGGAATCTTAGATTCTCTGCCATGAGGTCTGAAGCGCAATAGTAGAGGCTGTGAGGGCAGCTCTCTTAGGGACCTCCAGTCCAGAACTTTGAGCACTGTAGAAGGTCTCTGCCATGTCAACAGTCACTAGACGGCAGAGTGCCCAGAGAACAGTGGCTATTTGCCAGCCAAGCAGCATTGCTGTAGAGGTCATTGGGCCAACAACCTAAATATTACTCATGCGCACCTCCTGGCTTGGTAGTACTTTCACTGAGCCAAGTCTAGAGCTGCTTGGCTTTGGGTCTTCTCTTATTTTGGTAGAAATTATTAGAGTCACAAAGTTTATTCTGCAGAGAGAGCACCCAGAACAATGGGAGACACAAGACAAATGGAGGCAGCTGACCAAGTGGCCTCAGTATTTTTTCCCTTTCAGTTATTCTCATTGCCACCAGAAGGTGAACAACATTAACCACAGTACCTCAGGAGGATGAGCCTTTAAAAATAAAACATGTAAAACATGAAAGTCACCATAGTCATGATCTAGAAAATATCACCTCAAAGAAAATACTCCGAGAGGCTACATTATTTGGGACTAAAAAAACCCCAAATACTGTATTAAAACTGTCAGATGGAGGAAATGAACAGGAGAAGGAAGTTCATTCTCAACTGAGCCCAATGGCTTTTTCACTCCTGCCATGAGTTACCTGCTTTCAGCCTCAACTAAAGTTTTCAAATAATTAATAAGCAAGAAAGATGTGCTATTTGCGTTTCCCCAAGTGAACCTGAAAATGATAACTTCCAGCTGTTGTTGAAAGAATACAGTGGTTGGGGTGGGGGGGTTACAGTCGCCACCCAGCCCAGGGTTTACAGACGGATGCTGACCTTGCACAAGCTGTTTACCAGAATGGCTCTTATTTTCCACCAGGACAAGTGGAAACAGGGTCACACCCAGGTACTAGGACTGCCTTTCAGTACTTCTAAGGATGCTGAAACTTTTCATCTGGGATGACAAGGGAAGGACTATTGGGATTTTGGCAGTAGTGGCATGATAGAATTTGGGTTTCAGATCACCCTGGCGCCATTCTGATGGGGAGTAAGTCAGTGATACAAAAACTGATCAATACTTCTGGGATGATGGCCAGATAAGTAGTCAAAGTCTCCAGAAAACAGCATCTATCTCCAGCCAAAAGACTGTGGCAGAAGAGACTGCGTGAAGGGGTCATTCCAGGGGAGTCTGACACCCCAGAGGACACTTTTGAGCAATAATTCTTTGCAAATACGAAATTTCTCTTGCTAACTGGATTGCTTTTTTTCTTTTCTAGATAAGTCCTGTAACTTAAATTTCTAGTTCATTCTGCTAGTGCTTCAAAGTGAGTCAGGTTTTTAATACATTGAAAGGCAATATTGCCATCTTGAACCTCACAAACAGTTACTAACATGAGTGACTTAAAGGACATTACTATTTTAAAAGAAGTAAGCTGTTGACTTATGAGACTAAAAGCCTATAAAGCCAGTAATATTCAATGCATAACATTTTGGAAAAATTGGCAATCAGGTTACAAAAATGTAAACATTGCACAGTTTAGCAAATTGTGTTTTACTTTTACTCCTGACAAAATAATTCAAGGGCAAGAAAGCACATTGCCTCATTTTGTGATTCCATGTCTTAAGGAGTATTGTCTTTCCCATTGTCTCCTAATCAAGCAGATTTCCCCTAAGCCTATACTCATAGAACAGGGTGGTCTCTCTCTTTCTCTCAAAAGATTTATTTATTTTATGTATATGGGTGTTTTGCCTGCATATCTAGGCATCATGCACCTGACATGCATTACCTGTGTAGGCCAGATTGTTCCTGGAGCCGGACTGGGGTTTCCATGTGGGTGCTGAGAATGGAACCTGGGTCCTCTGGAAGAACAGCCAGAGGACTTAACTCTTAACTGCTGAGCCCTCTCTCCAGCCTCAGGACTCATTTTTTATTAATACTTATTTTTGATTATGATATATTTTAATCACATTCCTCCTTGCCCCTAAATCCTCTTAGACTCTCCCCCACCTCCCTTACTAAATAACTTTATACTCTCTTTCTCTCAAAAATGAAAATGAAATCAAAACCCAAACAAAATGTTCCCTCCCTCCCCAAACAGACACACATATGGATTCTGATTTGTGTTGGCAAACTACTTGTGAGCATGGGGTGTGCCCTGGGGTATGGTTGATATACCCGGTGTCATTTCATTGAGGACAACTGATTTTCCCTTTCCCAGGATGTATCAATTTCAAATAGCTTCTTGGCTAAGGGTGGGACCTTTGTGGTCACTTCTCCTTCCTGCTGGGATTTTGTCTGGCCTGAGCTCGTGCAGGCTGTGGGGTGCTATCACTGTCTGTATGAGTTCATACGTGCACCAGTTCTATTGTGTCTGGAAATGCTAGTTATTTGGAGTCATCCACCACCACTCTGCTATTCTTTCCACCCCTCTTCCACATTGATCCCTGAGCTTTGAGGGGGGGGGTTTGAGATAGATAACCCACTTAGGATTGAGTGCTCCAAAGTGTCTCACTGTTGACAGAGATTTCTGTACCACCCAGTCCCACAGCCGTTCAGTCCCCCCAAAAAACACACAGAGGTCTACATTAATTATAAGCTGGTTGGCCTATTAGCTCAGGTTTCTTATTAACTCTTACATCTTAAATTAACTCATAATTCTTGTCTGTGTTAGCCACATGGCTTGGTACCTTTTATCAGTGAGGCGTTCTCATCTTGCTTCCTCTGTGTCTGGGTGACAACTGCAAACTGAGCCTTTCTTCTTCCCAGAATTCTCCTGTTCTGGTCAACCCGCCTATACTTCCTGCTTGACTACTGGCCAATCAGCATTTTAATTAAACCAATACAAGTGATGAATCTTTACAGGGTACAAGACCATTGGCCCACAGCATCTCACTGTCTGAATATTGTCTAGTTGTGGCTATCTGTATTAATTCCCATCTATAGTAAGAAGTTTCTCTGGGGGAGGATTGAGTGATGAACTGAACCGTGGAAATAGCAATAAGTTATCAGAAATTATTTTATTGTTATGTTCATTTAGCAGAATGAAATCTCAGGTATGAGTTCTATCTCATGGAGCAGACCTCAAACTTAATCAAAAAGTGGTTGGCTGCTTCCCTAACGTTAATGCCTCTATTGCAGCAGTGGGCATATTTCACAGCTGGCTTGCTATTGTAGCTCATGAGGTCTGTACCTGGGTGAGAATGATGGTCACTTCCCTTCATAGCATGTATAACACTCTCCAGCACTATGGATGGCAGTCAGTGGCGTGAAGTGTCTGCTCGGGCACTGGCTCAATTTCTCCATGTTTGATAACATAAGCATATGGTGTCTCCAGCAATAGAGTCTTATTGTCAGGTTCTGGTGGGTAACCAATAGCAGTGGAAATAACCTATGATGTTTGGGGAAGGTCTGTGGGATCCTGTAGGCCAATGACTCAAAAAGATGTAAACCATGCCTGGTACTGGGATTTTTATTTGGTGAAATGGTGTTTAATTGAAACATTGCCTCACCAGTACATGAAAACTCTATTTAAACTCTTACTGTGATATATATATATATATATATATATATATATATGTATACACACACACACACACACACACACACACACACACACATATATGGAAGCTTCTTCTACAGTAGTAGGTTTCCATACGGCTTTTCTTTCTTTATTTTCTTTGCATTTTTTTATTTTTCTCTTTTTAGTTTTTTCAAGACACTGTAGTCCTGGCTGTCCTGGAACTCACTCTGTAGACCAGGCTGGCCTTGAACTCACAAAGATCCACCTGTCTCTGCTTCCCAAGTGCTGGGATTAAAGGCATGCACCATCACTGTCTGGCTCCCTATGGCTTCTCAAAAGTCCTTTAGTGTTTAGTTATCCCTCCTGATATTCCCTCCTTTATGCTGTCCCAATCCCTCACCCCATTTATCCTCCTGTTGAAATTTTTCCTTTATCCCTTTATAATACTATATTCTATTTCTCCAACTTACTCTTAGTCAGCATTGAGTACCATTTGCGTTATATATTGTTGAAGTTGTTTTGAAATAAATAAGCTATTAAGTACCTTTCTTTCTTTTTGTTGTTCTAGTATGGATTTTTGTTTTTAACCTGGTAGGTTCACACAGCAGAACTCTGCCATCCGAGGTCTTTGAAATGAGGATGGGTTTATGTAGGCAGCTGTGTTCTGTTACGTGGTATCTTGTGCCTTGCCTCAAGGAAGATGTCTGTATTCCCCTAAGTGTTTGATTGCAGCTCATGTTTTCTGTCTCTTCAGGGCTGGCTGACTCTTTATGTTGGTTGTGCCAGCTGCAGCAAGAGGTGGGGACATCTCTCCTCTGGGGCCCTCTGATGTCAGGGTCAGGGGAAGTTCAGGCTCCAGGTCACATGCCCTGACAGAATTTTGTTTGCTTTGCTCGTGTGTCTCATATTTTTCTTTTCCAGATCGGAGTCCCAGGAGTCACTGTAACAGTCACAAAGCAGAAAAGCAGTATTCCCTCACCTCGCAATCTCTCCTAGTGCATGTGGAGGACCTATAGCCCCTGGCGATTTCTTTCCAGCAACCCTGGAGTCCTCAGGGAATGTCTGTGCTCTCTAGTCTTACTCATAATCAAACGTGCCCAGCATTTTCCTCCTCTCCTGATCCAACTTGCTATGATAATGCTCTGGTTCCCTGGGAAACTGCAGGTGGCTACCCCTTCCATCACTCAGCAGCAATGGCATCTCCGAGTCTAGTGTTCACTGGGGGAGCCCTCAATAAGACACATCCTGCTTCCCCATAAGTGCTCCTGCTGACTGAGGGGAGAGTTTAGCAGAGGCCAGCTCTGTCGTCACGAATGTTGGTGCACATATTGGGAATGCTTTATCTTGGAGGCATTGCTCCGAGCATGGATTAATACATCATAATTGTCCTCTTGCTTCAATATAGCACCTCCCTCCCATGATCCCACCCCAATCTTTGCCTTGTCTATCTTTGAAATTCTATTGCCCATCCCTTTAAGGAGATGCTTCTGATTCTTTTCCTAAGGACTTGGAGGTTTGAATTGATTAGATCTTTCTGCCTTTTCATCTGCTTACCCCAGCCCTTTATCCCCATTCCTGCCACGCTAAATTACTCCCCCTTCCAACTTCTCCTTCTCTCTCTCTTTTCCCTTCCTTCAGCAAACATCAATCATGTGGCCATTGTTCAAGGCACAAGGTTAAAATAGCCGGGTTAGAAACATGATGGCGGCCTATTTTCTTCTTCAAGAAATTTAACCTTTTCAATGTTTCTCATAAATTTCCTTCCCTTGTCTGAATTCTTGTGGCATTCCTAAAACATACCTTTAATTTTTTCATACTTTGTTATTAGGTTTTAGATCTCTGACCGTCTTGGGCTTCCTGGGTGGTTTTTATATTCCTGTAGGTTATTGAGACCTACCTGCCTTGTGTCTATTATAACTCGTGAGCATGTGTTTGCTGACCTGACTACCTGGTAAAGGGTGTCAGGATTTGAGATATTTAATAAGTGAGTTTGACATCTGAATGTGGGCACATGTTTTTGATATGAACTTTCTCTCTCCTTGTCCTTTGTTGCAAATGAGTCCTAAACATATTTACCAAGCGTGTTCTGACTCTGTAAGTTTGGGTGAGGGTGAAGGGTAATTGTTAGTATGGCCGCCAGGGGTGATTGTCTCTGGCTATAAAAGTCATCGATTATTTAGATAACAGTCAGTGTTCTAAAGGAGTTCTACATCATTATGTTCTTTGACACTGACAACAATAATAACCATTGTAAGATCCATTTAGGAAAAGAAACAGAGGGAGTGAGAATGTTAAGGGATATTTTCAGAATTAAATACTCAATTCTAGGCCCTTGACCTTATGAAACACCCTCAATACAAACTCTCGGCAGACACGACACTTCTTTTTGCAGTCTGGGAGCCAAATCCAAGGTCTATTGCTTGTGGGGCAACAGAGTACCACTAAGTCACGCCCCTCAGGTCAAACTCCGCTCTGTTTCCTCAGCTTGCTTCCCCTCACCTCCTCGCGTGTTATCTCATGGCACATCCCCTCTCCCACTTAAATCAGCAGCTCTTTTAAAGTCATTTTGAGGTTTTAGAGGGTCGGTCCCTACTTCATGAATACACAGAAGGGTACTGCGGTAAGAGAGGTACATCCTTTCTTTGCCCTGCTCTCAGCCCTTTGAGGTGTTGAAGCCGTCTGCACGCCTGTATCTGTATCGATCTGTAGACGGTTGAGGACACAGACTACCACTCATTCACCCCCCTTGAGCCTAACGCTGTGCCCAGAGTTTAAAGTCAGCACGTGGGATGTAGAAGGCCTGGAGGCAGAGGTGTGAACTGCACCCGTCTAGTAGGAGGGTTCACACCACCTGGCGTGTGCCGAGGCAGTAGAGGCCTTTATGGATGAGACAGCAGGGATTTGGGGAAGAGATGACTAACGGCGAGGGAGTGAAAGGTCACTTGCTCTGACCATGCGGTTTTACCACTGGGAATACTTTGTGTTTCTCTTAGGGCTGTTTCTCAAGGAACCTTCATTTCAGGGGATGCCGGAGAAATGCTAACATCCATGACCTTTATGTTTGAAGCAGTGCAACACTCCCATTCTACGTTTTATTGTTCAACCTCTCTTGCTTTTCCAAAATGTTTGCATCGCATGTCACTTCCATTAGCTCTGCCGTTACTTGCTTAGGACCCTTCTGATGGTGCTGCACAAACAAGTGCTTAGAAACAACAGATTACACCCTCTGGCGATTGCAGAAGCCAGAAGTCACAGGTCAAGGCATTAGGACGACCATGTTTCTCTCTGTGGACTCTCCCAGGTCTTCAGACCGTCTTCAGCTGGTGGCAGGAGGAAAGAAAGTGGGAACTTATTATGCCTGGCCTGAGTGGATGGGTCATAGTGGGAAGACATGGAGGGCAGACAAGGATGGACTAGGAATAGACATGGGACCTGTGGCAGAAGGATGCTCTTCTTTAGGCCCCCCTGTCCAGAAGACTCATGAAGAGCCTTTTCTCTCCACTGTGTATTGTTTTATCTGAGATTTGGAGGGGAACACTATGTGTTAGCTACCACTGGAGGAAAGAATTCAAAGTACCTGTTTGAGTTTGGTTATTGAATGTTCCCTGAAGCAATATGTGTTACATAGGTTTGATCGCCAGCATATAGCAGTATTGGGATCTGCAGGAAACTTTCAGAGGTGTGGTCTAGCTAGCTTTGGAGGGGATTTTGGGGCCATGGCACCTTGCTGTTTCTCTCTTTTGTGATCATCTTGCCCTGAGCTGAGCAGACCTTCTCCACCATCTGGTCCTTTACTGCCTAAAGCAGCAGGACCAATTGGTCTTGCTGCTCCTGACCGTTTCTGTTGGGTATCAAGGACTCTCCCAGTTACAGGTCTGCCGACTCACTGCTTTCTATGAATTCTGTGCGCTTCTTTAGATTTCAAAAGTTTTGGAGGGTAGAAATGATGTCTTTTTCATTTTGACTTCCTTTTGCAGAGGCCAGCATTGTGGTTTACATGCAGCAGAAACTTAACAAGCAGCGAATGAAAGCAGAGGCATGAGAACAGGCAGAGATTCAAGTTACTGGTGTGCCATCGCTGTGCACAGGGAGAAGCCTGCCTCTCATCACATTTGAGATAATCTTTATCAATTATCACGCTAGTCATGTTATCACTAACATCGGAAAAAATAACCTATGCAGAGAGCATGTTACATCGGTAATGTTTAATGAATACCAGCTAATAGGATTTATGTATGCGCTTGCTAATATTTTTTTCCTGATTTTTCAACATTAAGTAATTTGAGAGTGATTGAGGTCACAGCTCCTAAGTAAGTTTCTAGGCTTGCTGATTGCATCAGCATGAGTATTTTCAGTTAGCCAAAGGGAAGTTAGATGGGTGAGTGGAGTTTCCAGAGTGTCTTGTTTTCATTAAAATTATAATAGCAAAAGGTATATCATCAATATAATGATGATAGGAGTTATTTTAATAATTCTGTAAGAGTTAGCTCACAGTGAGTTGAACTTACCTAAGTTTGGTAGACTTGGGGACCCCCAAAGACCAAGTGCATTTCCTGGAGAGGAATGTTTCTTGTGAAGAGACAGATTTCCTTACTAAATAATTTCAAGCTCTGTGAAGGCTGCACAGGAATTGGTTTCATGTACCTGAATGTTTGGCTCATAACAAAGCACTTGCCCTGAAAAGAAGTGGAAAATTTTTGCTACTAGAATTAATGATGAAGAAAATGGTGTGGGGGCTGGAGAGATGGCTCAGCAGTTAAGAGCATTGCCTGCTCTTCCAAAGGTCCTGAGTTCAATTCCCAGCAACCACATGGTGGCTCACAACCATCTGTAATGAGGTCTGGTGCCCTCTTCTGGCCTGCAGGCACACACACAGATAGAATATTGTATACATAATAAATAAATAAATAAATATTTAAAAATGTTGTGTGCTGGGTTCTGAGATTTGGGTCGCAAGAGCATGGCGTGTTTTTTTTTTATTGTAATCATACAATCACAGCAGCTCACTTTTTGTGTCTCAATATCTATCCAGAGTGTACAGAATAGTTTCTATGAGGGAGAGTGATTGAAGGTTTTATTTAAAATGCTTCTCTCACTCTCCCATACAGTAGAAAAGCTAAGCAGTTTAACACATAAATTAATAATTTGCAAAGCACTATTTGCACAGACTGCCTTCCATAAATATGTAGAGAAAGGCTGATTTGGCATTGTCTCATGTATAAATCTCTTAACATCTATCTAACTACTTTCGCTGTCTGTGCCAGGGAAGCTGCCCCAATATGTGCTATTTGTTTTGCTGCGTGGCAGAGCCACGCTAGACATCAAACCACGGAAGGAAATGGCTGAAGAAGGCTTTCCACTTTAAATGTAAAACAACAAGGAACATCTTTCTACATTATACCATGTAATGATCCTGGTCTAATTCACAAAGTACCAGGGTCGCCAGCTCCCAAAGAGTATTCAGTGAGGCATTCTGTATGAAAACGCTATTACCAGCCCTGAAGTACTACTTCTTTATAACTTAACAAATAATTAAAGATGCCCGATCTTACAATCTTATTTGGTTTTTCACAATAATAAAGTAAAACCTTAAACAACTAAGCATGCTAGCTGTCCATCATTATAATGAGTTCCTGGAGGCTACTCACTCAAGAAGATTTATTTTTCTCATGATTCTGGAGGGTCCAGGCCAAGACAGAAAGGCACTGTTACTTTGAGCCTCTAGTGCAGGCAGCGTATTATGGTGGGAGTGTGTGACAGAGCCTATCTGCCGCCTCATGATTTAGGGAGCGGAGAATAAAAGAGGCGAATGTTCTCCAATATCCTTTTGGAACATGTTTTCGGTCACCCCCAAACCTCCATAACACCCTACTTCCCCAAATCAGCACTCTGGGCCCAAGCCTGACACACGAATCTTTGCGGGCAGCATCTAATATATAAACTTGAATACTGAGAGTAAGAGTTCATACTTGCATAACCCAGGGCTCTGCCCTTTCCCTATCTGAGGTGATATTTAGGGTTTAGGATGTCTTAATAGCTATTGAATAATGTTTGATGAAATGAGGGCAGAGAAGGGGAAGGAACTTCCTTGCTGATAAAGAGATAAATTGTGGAGTGTGAGCAGCACGGAGGTTGGGAGCTGACTTTCCACCCTGGTGAATCTCTGCGTGCAGTCACACATAGAGCTGATTGAGGACTCCATAAATATCATCTTAAAAGCAGAAGTAGCTTGAGCTCCAGGATACTGCTTCAAATAGAAATATCTAGAGATAGAGAACTAAATTGCTCTTTAATTGTTGGGGACACATCCGCCGTGTAACAAATGCCCCGAGAGAAGCAATTTTGAAGAGTGAGCTGGAAACCTTGAGGGAAAGTCAGAATCTTTAGTCATAAAACACTTGAACAAGACATAATTATTAGCCCAGAGCTTTATTTTAATGATGTACTACGTCTTAAGTATAATTCTGACTCTTCACGGAAAGGTACCAGACGCTCAGAATCAGTGAAACGAAAGGGAAGAAGAGCCACTTGTAATGAGCGTAGGTCTTTTCACAGCATGTCCTTTTGGTCACCCGATGCCCTGGTGCCCTAAGGGCTGACAGAATGTGCTGGCATATGCTATGAGACATCTGCCAACAATCTCCTTGGCTTATAGTGTCCCTACTTTGTTCCACCACCCGGGTATTGGACTCAGTATGTATTTGTAGCGACATGGTTGGGAGAGATGCTGGCGGCTGGTCTTGGGAGTGGTCAATATGGTATTTTCCTTGGCATCTGGAGATCTGGATTCAAATTCCCATTCAGCTTGACAAATTGCCCTTGCCTTTTGACCCCTCTCAGTTTCTCGCAAGCAAAATAGGGTTGAGTCTAAATACTTAAGGGATTATGGTGAGGATTAAGTAGGATTCTCTTTGTGAAGATGCCTGGGAAAGTCACTGGAACTCTTTTGAAGCAAGAAGGTTGCCTTTGTACCTGCTAGAGAAGACAGAGTGATACACCACCAATTGATGTCAACCTGTACAACCTTAGAGCCTTTACCTCTTTCTCTCTGCTATAAAAAGATATCCAAAAAAATATCCTCCAACCTAAACTCCTTGAGACAATACACCTTTGTGGGCTGGCTAAGTAGACAGATAATTTCATTTATCGGAAGAGATAGCTTAGTGATCTGACACATCTTGCTTAAAATTGACTACAAATTTTCAGTCCTCCCAAAAAGAACAAGGTAAGCAATACCCTCTAAGGCATTTAAGTATTCAGTCAGCACTGATTCTTCCAAGAGGCTCTTCACAAAGATCTGGTTGAGCTTCAAAAATCCATTTCTTGAATTCTTAGAGAATGCTTGCTCATACTTCTGTCTTCCAAAATGCATAAATATAGCTCCATCCTTGTTCTTATATAGCACATCATAGCATACCAACATAACAGTAACACAAGATGATAAACTTTCTATAGGTTTTCCCTACCTCCCTATATCAATATCTATGTTTGAAACCAGGATTAATGATAGTTTAGAAAGTTTGATTGTATTATCCTTTTGGGGAGCCTCAATAGAACATCTTAAGGGCAGATATTATGATGATAGTTTTAGGAGAAGATCAAATCCAAAGACAAGAATGTGGACTAGGAGAAGACATTTGCAAGAAATTTTGACTCAAACGTGACACATATATTCCAGTATTTATCATTATGCCTCCTCTAGCCATAAGGATAATGGGAGGAAACGGCCACAGGCAAGAGATCACTTAATACATATAGATGATGGAAATCATGTGACTGAGGGATGGATGATATAGAAGGAGAGGGAAAATAAGAACCTAAGAAACTAATAAGAGGCTCCTCGGTGAGAGGAGCTGATACTTCTCAAAGACCCCAGCGGTTTCAGAACAGCATCTGGGACTCAGAAAGCAGAAGGAAGAGAGCTGATAAAAGGAGAGAATCTGAAGTCCCTATGAAGAACGTGTGCTCCTCACTCCCCTTTCATCCCACCACTCATTCTTCAGATGTTGCAGGAGATTCGAGGTTTCTTCTCCAGAGAAGCTGTTCAGAGTAGACTTAGGCTCCCTACTGGAAGCAGGAATGCTAAATTAAATAATAGTAGTTAACTTGAGAGAGCTCCTTCATCACAGTCCTCATGGTTGATGTCCAAAACCTTTGCAATGTGCACACATTAGTTACTTTCCTTGTTGCTGGGGTCAAAGACCCATTGAGAAGCAGGCCAAGGAGGTTTATTAGTTAGATCATGTTGCTGGAGACTTCATGAGTAGAATTAATGCCCTTATCAAAGAAATATGGGATCCTTTGTTTCTAGGTGACAACTCCTCTCCTCTTTTTCTCTTCTCACTCTTGCTCTTCTTATGTGTGTTTGTATGTGTATGCATGTAGGTACATGCTTGTGTGGGTGTATGCAGATATACAATATGCAGGTGTGCATTTATGTATATTTGTGCATGCATTTATGTATGTGGAGGCTAGATTTAAACTTTTGGTATTAATCAAAAAGTGTTTACCCCTTTTTTGAGTCAAGGTCTTTCCTTAGGACCTAGGGCTCACAGATTAGCCCATTGTGGCTGGCCAGTAAGCCCAGGAATCTGCCTGTCTCATCCTCCTCAGGCTTATCTTTGAAGCTACCACACCTACCTTTTAGTCTGGGTGCTAGGGATTGAATTCAGGTATTCAGGCTTACATAACAAATGTACTGACTGGTACCTCTCCTCAGCTCCTCATTCTAATGTTTGCTTTGTTACCTTTCTGCCCCCCATGCTTATGAAAACTCAGTGAGAAGGTAGTCACTGACAGACTGGTCTATCTAGTAGTACTTTAATCTTGAGTCTTCCCGGACCCAAATATGAATAATAAGTTTTTATTTTATTTTGGAATATTTCTGTGTTATATAGGATACATAGTGAGGCACCATCAAAACCCAAAACGAAAACCAAAATCAATCCCCCAAACAACAAGCCTTCCCCCACCTCCACGACATTATGAAATTTCAGAATTCTGGGGATAAGCAGAAGATTCTTAAATATTCTAAAGAAGAAGAAGGAAATGGCCTAAGTGTGGGGAACTTGAGTCCGAATTACATCAAACACTTCAACAATGTTGGAAAACAGACAAAAAGAAGGAAAACTCAAAATAGAGTAAAGTTACAGGTTGGTAGGGTATGTTCTAAACTGATTGAAAGCTACTCACGGTGGCAGAAGGTACCTTCTACAGCACTGGAGAGGATATCCAGAAAACAGAGACCATCTTACACAGGGAAACCAATGAATTCTCAGGGTAAGACAGATCCTAGAACCCCGGGGAGCAAACTATGTGCTCCATTGGGAGAATGAACAATCCAAGTTGGAACAGAAGGGCAAAGGGCTTCTCACAAAGAAGAAGAGAATAATTTAGATACTATTATGCGGAAATTGAACTGAGAGTATAGGAAGAATCGGTAAAGAAAACCATAGGAGGAAATGAGGTAATTATTTAGTTCAGGAAAAACAAATGTTAAAAAAGGAAAGGCAATAATGGTAGTAATGATCTAAGCACTGGTCGATTTTTATGTAATCTAACATTCTAAATTATAATATTTTAAGAAGAAAATGAGTTATAATTTTATTGGGTGGGTGAGATAATGGTGTAAGAATGCTAAACCCTCACCCTCTCTATAGGAAATCAATAATAATAACAACATATAATCATATTATTTCAAAATAGGGGAGATAAATTTTATGAAAAACAGCTGAAAGTACATAAGGTGATTGAATCTCTAGAGAAAAATTCAGGAGTGGATGACAGACAAAGGATTCCTACTGTCATTCCAGCAAGCTTTGTAATTTTCAATGATTTTGGTATACCTAACACAAGTCAGTAGGAGGAAAGCTGACTTGGGGAAGAAGGAAGCAATTGCTAGAGGAATGGATGCAAATAGCTGATGTTTTATGACTAAAAGGCTGCTCCACTAAGCAAGGTACAAATTAAAACAATAAAGTTTTATATTCAATAGCATGGCAAAGGCTTGACTTTGACAATGATAAATGTTGACAAGAATTTAAGGAGTGTGGGATCATAGCTTGGTCATGAACACGTGGTTTCTAACTTCTTTGGGGAACAATTGGGCAGTGTATTATAAAATGAAACATGACCGTGTACAATGACCCAGAATTTTCTTGTCTGGGTACCTTCTGTCAGTCTAGGACAGTTTCTCTCTAACTCCTCAGAGGCTAGGACTCAGTCATAATGGATGGATTGGTGGAACACTGAAAAGACATATGTAGTCTCAGTCTTGCCTTGAAGACTCTAATTAAGGAGGGATGACAATGGCATTCTGAAGTATTAAGGGAATGTTTGCATATATGGTAAAGCTATTATCTGCATTGTGTTTAACAGCTACAATTTGACAATTGTTAAAAATTTTAAGGTTATAATAACACTATATGAATATACAAACATATAAATTAATTAGTGAGTATGATGGGGCTATTCATGGCTCTTATTGGAGGGGCTTTTCTAGTGTGCATTTATTGTGCACATTAGAGCAGCATTAGATGTTTGATACTTTTCAATTGAGGATTTTAAAAAAGGGTAAATAATTAGAACAATTGGGATGCAATTAGAATAATTAGAATAATTGGGATGCAATTTGAGAGGATATAGAATTCTCTTAGATTTTACCTGTTTTTCGCAATATATACACACACACACACACACACACACATATATATATATGTACACACATGTACACATGAGATTTGAGAGTAATTTTTGTGAATTTTAATTTTTTTATTTTTGAGGCATAATTATATTATTTCTCCCTCCTGTCCTCCATAAAATCTCTCTCATGTACCTCTCCTTGCTTTCTTCAAATGCATATTCTATTTTTATTCATTTTTATATGAATATATGTACATGTATGTGAATATATTATTATTTAATGTGTATTTTCAGGACTGACTATTTGATGTTGGATAACCAACTGATGTGTTTTTCATTGGGGAAGACTATTTTTTTGCACTCTCGGGATTCCTTAGTTTCCGTAGTTCTTTATACAGGATTACGTAACCTCCTAGGCTGCCCCTTTGTCATGTCCTTGTCCAGCTCCTGTTTAGGCAGGTCACGCTGGTGAGACTCTATGGGTGTAGTTCCTGACTTTCCTAGGAGAAAAAACATCTCCCAGCATGCTCCCTGCTGCCTTGACTCTTACGGTCTGTCGCTAACATTGTCTTGGATTTATGTCATCGCGCTTTGTTCTTCTTCATCCTCCTCCCCCACTGCTGTCTGCATGAGTCCTAACTCTTCACTTTCTTCCCCCAAATGATCTTCTCTTTGGCTTTCATGCCCCAAGTGTCTCATCTGCTTTGCTCCTTCAGATCTTTCCCTCCTGTTCCATGGCCTCCTTTTCCTTTCAGCTCTTTCCCTCCACACGTGTTTAAATGTGGGTTCTGAACACCAGGGGGACAGTCCAGCATTTGCCTTTCTGAGTTAGCCATAGTTCACTTAACTATGATCTCTATTTCCACTTGTCTTCCTGAAAATTATTTCACTTTGATTTAAGGCTGATGAAATTTCGTCTGCATGTTAGCCACATTTTATTTATCTCTAGATATGCTGATGCATGTATAGGTTGCTTCCATGGCTTAACTGTTGTGAATAAGGCAGCAGTTGATTCGGATGTGCAAGAATCTCTGTGGATTAGAATCTGTTATACCCCAGAATGGGATAATAGGTTATTCTCAGTTTCATGAGGAACCTCCAAACTGACTTCCACAGTGGACGTTCAGTTGACATTCCCACCAATGATGGGTAAGGATTCCCTTTTCCCCACACCCTGGCATGGGCATGACATTTGTTTTTTGATGAAAGTTGCTCTAACTGGGATGAAGTAGGATTTCAAAGAAGTTTTAATTTGTATCCCTCTGAAGGCCAAGCATGTTGAGTACTTTTCCAGTACTTATTGACCATTTGTCTTTTTTTCCGTTTGAGAACTATATAGAAAGTTTATTATTCCACTTTATTGATTAGATGATTTGTTTTCTTAGTTGTTTAATTTTTGTCATTTGTTTTTGTTTTTCATAAGCAGGGTATTGTGTATAACCTAGGCTAGTCTCCTACTAGTTAGATAGCTAAGGATTGACCTTCAATTCCTGATCCTCCTGCTTTTACCTCGCAGGCATTGAGAGTATACCTAGTTTTATGTGGTTCTGGGGATCAAGTTGAGGTCTTCATGAATACTAGGACAGTATTCCAACTGAATCACATTTCTAGCCCAACAATTTTTTCCTGATAGTGCTGGTGACTGAATCCAGGACCTTATATATGGTAGAAAAGCATTCTACCACTGTTCTATGCACTCTAGATGCTAATTACCTAGCTGAAGTATGGCTGGCAGAGAGATTTCCACACTCTATACACTGTCTCATTTCTAAGTGAGTTTTCCCTTTCCTATGCAGAAACTTTGTGATTTTACACAATCCCATTTGTTGATTGTTGGGATCATTTTTCCATGCTTTTTAAATTCTTTTGAGAAACTCCTTGAATCTTGAAGTGGTTTCCTCTACAAATTTCAGAGTATCAAGTTTTGCAATAAGGTCTTTGATCTATTTAGAATTAATTTTTGTGCGGGGTTTGAGATTGGGATCCAGTTTCATTTTTTTTCCTTTTCTATCTGTGGATATTCAGTCTTTGTTTTGTCAGAAGTTAAATGGCTATAGTTGTTTATTTCTTGTTCCTTTATTCAATCGAACTGTTCTACACATTTATTTTGTGTCATTGCCATGATGTTTTGTTACTATGGCTCTGTAATATAGTTTGAGATCAGCTATCAGGATACCTTTGGCATTGCTTGTTCTACTTGGGGTTGCTTTGACTATCTGGTGTCTTTTGTGTTTCTATAAGAATTAAAATTTTTTTTCTAGTTCTGTGAAAAATGTAGTTGCAGTCATGAATCTGTAGGTTGCTTCTAGTAATATCTCCATTATTTTTATAGTATAATTACTGTGAATCCATAAACCTAGAAAATTATTCCATTTCTTGTTTTTTTTCAATTTCTGTCTTTAGTGTCTTACAATTTTCACTATAATTAAAATTTCCTTCTTGACTAGATTTTTTCCTAGAGTTTTTAAAAACTATTTGAATAGGATTTTATTCAATTTATTTCTTGGAACTTTTAATAGATGCTTTAAATTAGCAAGATTCTTTAAAACACCCTTCTCAGTTTTGAAAGAAACATCTATTTATTTTAGAACCATCTCTCACATGATTCTTTAGAGTTTAGCAAAATCAAATCCTATATAAAGGACAGGTCCGAGGCACAACTGTGCCTGTGTACAGATGACTCTTGAAGGAATGTGCTGCCACCCAGGAGGAGAAGGTGGTTGGTCGTAGAGACTAGCCAAGCATGTATAAGTGCTCTGTACCTTGGCAACAAATACATATGTATTTTCAGAGGGAATGTCAAGTGTGGTGAATCTAATAAGTTAGTAAAGTATCTTTTATACTTCTATCTATCTGAGAATAATTATAAATAAAAGCTGTAATATTCAGCAATCAAGGTAATAATATAGTTTCTCTAAAGTTCAAGGAGGATTGTGTAACTTTAGAGACAGAAATGATTCTAAACAAATCACTACTTTATGCCACATGACAGCAGAAATGTTCATAATCTCTTCGAGAGGAAGATAATGTTTTATGTGCCACTGGAGGAAAATGTAAAACAAATATTTTACAATTTTTCTCTAGCCTATTTATTGTTTTGATTTGACTCAAATAACCTTTCCTTGTTATTATAATCGACTTCCTAATGCATCTTCTCAATTGTGTGGGCAGATACACAGAACTTTATATGCATGAATAATATAAGTTGATGTAGCAATATATTTTCTTTGTTTTCACATTTACCCATACAGCACAAATCCTAATAAAACTAGACTGGAATATATTACAAATTCATTTGGTTAGGATTCAGTTGCGGAGTGAGCGAGTACGTATATATGATTTAAATTAAGAACGTGCGCTCCATTACTTACCTGTCACCTCCTCTACTGTATTTTGGCTTTGGCACTTATCATGTTTTATTTTGAAGTTGCAAACATGAGCAGAGAGGAAGTCATATCATAAAGTTGAGCCGGGGGAGGGAATCGGAAAGTCCTGGCCGTCATTGTAGAGCAACTTGTTCTCAGATGCACTGATGGGGGATGTCACCATGTCACCGAAGTCCCCAGCTTTCCATTGTTTATAATATGCATTGATGTTTAGTCCAGGGACCCATAAAGAGTGGTCAGTGGGCTACTCTGTTGAATCCGTATTTAGTGCTGGTTTAAAATGACTAATTCTGAGCGGTATGACACATTCATAAAATGTACTTCTCTGGAGGTAGGGCCAAATAATTTGCACTTCAAATCAGAAGTTTATCCTCTCCCCCACTTATCTCTGGCTCTTTTGGAGACAGGGTCTCATTCTGTAGCCCAGCCTGGCCTGGAACTCAATATGTAGCCCAGGGTGGCATCAAACACATGGTGACAATCCTACCTGAGCCTCTCAAATGCTGCAACTAGATCTTAGCCACCACACCAGCCTTAAATCACCCTTCTTCTGTTTCATATACAAATAAAGCTGGTAGCAGCTCAGTTGCTGTCACAAGAGAAGGACCTTTGCTAGGGTAGTTTTAATCATAAAATGTGATTTGTTGAGGAAGTAGAGGATGAAATGAGATAAAAAAGAGGAAGCAGTAAATTGTTGGTGTCATTTGAAGTGAAAACCTTGCCTCGCTCTTGTCTACGGAAGCAGACTATGGAGCTACCCTAGTCTCATGCAATGTTAGCAATATCTAGCACCTTGCTTTTAGCCAGTCCTGTGCTAACAGATGTGTTGGAGGTGGAGGTGGCTCAGCAGTGCTGTAAGCTTCTTTGCCGAGTCCGTTCTTGTTAGCAGAACATCATCCTCACAGGAGTTGGAGATGGGGGCTGGTTAAGAGAATCTGCACGGGGCTCGAGAGTAGCATCCATTCAGCCCTTGTGTTCCTTAGGCCACTTTGCCTCGTGTATTAGGACATATAAACCCATGCTTCATAAATTCCTAAGTAGCAGGCCCTTGTCGTGCTTCCTTGTGATGCTCAGTTTATCTTCCTTGTCGGGGAATATTACTTACAGGTGTGTGACTTTTGTTTATGCTTCATTTGTTTAACTCTCTGGAGCTGTTGCTGTACCTGTCTAAAACACCTGATGGTCCTAATAAAGAGATGAATGGCCAGTAGCAAGGCAGGAGCAAGGACAGGTGGAGGTTGCCAGCAGGGAGTATAAATAGAAGGAGAAATCTGGGAGGAGAAAGCAACAAGAGAACAAGGAGAGGAGGACACTGGAGACCAGCCACCCAGCTACACAGCAAGCCGTGGAGAAAGAAGTAAAGTAACGTATATGGAAATGGAGAAGGATAAAAACCCAGAGGCAAATGGTCGTTGGGATAATTTAAGACAAGAAAAGTTAGAAAGAAGCCAAGCTAAGGCCAGGTATTCATAACTAAGAATAAGCCTCTGTGTGTGGTTTATGTTTGAGCTGGGTGGTGGACCCCTCAGAAAAGCTGAAAGAATAAAACATCATTCAACACTTCCTGGTCGTCTCTGTTGTGTATTCATACAAGGAGCCCAGTGTGACTTTGAGGTATTTATTACTTTCAGTTTTCCTGTATCCTTCGTGTGGGAGTTTTCCTTATAATCAGAAGCTTACATATATTAGGATGGGAAATCCATGTTCAAGTGAGTCATTGGAAGTGATGGCGAGTGGGGATCTTCCTACTTTTCTACTATTTGGTTCCTACTCGAAATATTCTGTCTATTGGGGACTACACCAAATGATAGTCCCTTGTGGAGAGGGACAAAATCTCGAGGGGCAAGCTCATCCTCCTGAGACCCTGCCTTACTATTAATATTTCAACTGTCTTTGAGAGGCTGTCTACTTTGAGCAGTAACTTCATAGTTGCATAGAAAATTGTAGAATGATGTATTCTGTGTACTTACGTCATGCCTTCTTTCTGTAAAATAGAGGAGCACCCAGGCAGAATTCCAGAGCTATAGGCAGGGCATTCTGTAAGACCTTGGACAGTGGTGCCAATTGGCAGTTTTGAAGGAGAAAGGCACTGGTTAGTTCTCGTTACGTTGTCACAGAGTAGAATCATCTGGGAAGAGGAAACCTCATCAGGGATTACTTCCATCAGGTTGGCCTATGATTGTGTCTGTAGTGACGTTCCTTTAAATTGCTAAGTGATGAAGAAGTTTCTATCCTACTGTAGGCAGGGATATCTCTGGGCTGGCAGGCCTGAGCTGTATCAGAATGACAGCTCAGCAGATCATGTGGAACAAGCCAGCAATCAGCGCCCCTTCACAGCCTCTGCCCCAGTCTCGACCTGAGGTCTCTGCCCCAAGGCTCCTGATTCTCCTTGGCTATGGTCCGCAACCTGTGAAATAAACCTTTTCCTTCTTATGTTGGGTTTGTGTTTTCTCAGCAGCAGAAGGCAAACTAGATGAGAAACTGGTCACAGACAGCAGGGGCTGCTGAGATGGACCTGACCATGCGATTTCATGAGGAATTGTGGAGGAATTTGGAACTTTGGCTAGAAATCCACTTAGGGCTCAGAAACGGGCTTGAGAAAAATGCAGGTGACGGAGGCCGATATGGCTTATGAAATCTTAGTGGGAAGTTTGGAACTCCTTCTTAGAAGCCATTATGGCATTTTATTAAATACTATATTTGAATCTGCGCAAGCAAAGCGTTTGTTTTGCTAGCAGGGTAGAGAGTTGTTTTAGTTAGGGTTCCTCTTGCTGTGAAGAGACACTGTGACAATGGCAACTCTTATAACAAAAATATTTAATGGGGAGACTTACAGTTTTAGAGGTTTAGTCTGTTAACATGTTGGGACATGGAGGCATGGAGGCAGTTGTGGTGCTGGAGAAGGAAGGAACTGAGAGTTAATGCATCTTGATTCCATAGGTAACAGGAAGTGGTCTGAGACACTGGGTGTGGTTTGAGCATATAGGAGACCTCAAAGCCCGCCTCTACAGTGACATACTTCCTCCAGCAAGGCCACACCCCCTCCAATAAAGCCACATCTCCTTTTGGGGGTCAATTTCTTTCAAACAGTCACAATACTGTTTAAATACTGGTTAAACTCAGCTTTGATTTATATGAGAGCAGCATTAATGAAATGAAATGTGCTGGGGAATAATTTCCCAGGCTTAGCATGGGCTGTTCCAGTGTGGAGTTAAGGCTGCATATCAAGCTGACTGAAGAACTTGGCAAATACTGTGTGAGAGACCCCCATAAGAAGGGGTTATGAAGAACATCTAAGGTGTGGTACTAGGTGGCAGGATTGAAGCTTGCTGGAAGAGAGGCCATTGATGAATGTGTAGCCTCCATTGCTGTGGAGACTCCAGAAAGGTAGGGTGACTGCCAAGGACAGCGGCAGCTATAAAATGGAGCTGCCCCGGGCTTATGAGGAAAATTATGTGTGTTGTGGATGTCAGAACCAGGTGATTGGAGCTACCCAAATCCTTTGGAACTCAGAAGATCATGAGTGACTACCAGATGTGAGACACTGAGATATTTACACTGCTGGATTTTGTTTTGGCTTTAATCTGATTTGTAACAATGGCTTGGCTCTCTATTTTTAAATTATATATATTTTGGACTTAACAGGAACCCACAGTTAAGAGACTGTAGATATTTTAAAGAGATACTGAAAATGTAAAAGTATTTAGATTTTTATGAAAAGACCATGGGACTTTTAATGTTATACTATATTTTATATTGTGTTATTAACATAAGATCTTGGGGGTAAACAAGAAAGGAAAAGTTATTGCTTAATAGGGATGTGTTTGCCTGCCAAACTGGCAGGCGGTCAATCGTACTGGCTAGTTTTTGTTATTCTGACACCCGGGAAGAGGGAACCTTAAGTTAGGAGTTGTGTCGATCAGATTTGCCCAAAGGCATGTCTGTGAGGCATACCTTTGGTTAATAGTTGATATGGTGTAGGGGAATTAGCCTGCTGTAGGTGGTGCCATCTCTGGACTGGTAGACCTGGGCTGTATAAAAAATTTTAATTTGGATAGCAGAAATTTCACTTATTTTTTAAATAATAGTCATCAAAAGTTTTACATAGTATTTGCTCTCTAACTTAAAGAGGATGGGGCACCATTTTTCTTTATTCTTTTTCTTTTTTGTAATCTCTTCTTTCTCTTTTCTATTTACATTTAAATTTTTATTTTTTAAACTGTTTTTTAAATATTTATCATATTTTCCCCTCCCCAAGTCTTCCCTACGGACACACTGTCATGTGTTCTTTCTCTTTGCATCTTTTTCTCTCTTCAAAAACAAAAGAATAGGAAGTCTTCCATTTATGTTGGGGGCCACATTCTCTGAGCGCTCAGCATCATATGGTCGTGGCTTGGATTTCTGTTAACTTCATAGGGAAGAAAAGGTTTTCCATGCATGCCACCTGATGAGAGTCTGCCTGTAAGGTGGCTGGGAAAGCCACATTGTTGCTTGCTGTGAGTCACAGGGAAACCTCTATAGGTGAACATAAGAGGAGAAAGAGACCGAGGCAGGCAATGTCTTATGAAGTGCCGCTTGACCCTCTTTCATAGTCAGTTAAACTGAGCATCACAGGGAAAACGGTGCAGATGAAATTGATTAGTCTGAAGTAGCAAGAATGGACAGGAGTGGCAAAAGCAAGTTAGGTACCAGTTCAGACTTTAAGAGAAAGGCTTGGGGCTAGGCTACTGTGGAATCTTAAATACCCAGTGTCATTGCCAGCTGACTAACAAAGACTTTCTATTGGCTTAAACTCATGTTTGAGCAGTCTTCTCTGGTGGATACCGCACAACAGTTTCATGCAAAGGGAATGGGGATGAGGGAAAGAACAGGTTCCCCATCTTTTGGTACCTCATTCTCATGTGCGTGATTCCCTTAGATGGATTTGGGCTAGCATGCATATACACACAGAGTTCACAGCTTTCCTGCCCTTTCAAAGGCTTCAATATAGACAGTGTTTGAACTGCTCAAAACGCTATGAGATCAAAAAACAAACAAGCAAACAAACACCGCAGTGGTTAGAGTCACTTGTCATTGAAGCAGGCATTTTGTAGATTATCCAAGGCTCTAAGAAATTAGCCTTTGAAAATGAGCATCAGGACTGGTAAACTAGTCTGAGTCCACAAGAGTTGGTGCCTTGGAACACATTCTCTTTCTCCTCAAAGTGAAATGTGTGGGCTTTAGCCTCAGGTACAGTCTCAGCTATGAGGTCATCTCTAGGACATGCTTTTCCTAGGACTGATCAAGTCAGACCACCAGAAAGCTAATGCACGTGCTATGTTGCCTTATTTATGTGTAATACATCTTGCATTATGCAGCAAGCCCGGTTTTAAGATTTGTTACTAACACAAGTGATCTGAAAAACGACAATAGTAGAAGCACTCTTTTTTGGAGACTTGCGTCTCTTTGTTTACTCAGTGCTCTGTTATACAAACATTGAGTGTGACCATTATGTCAAGATTTATTGTCCAGGAATATATTGTAACCCTGAGGAGACTGTTTCCTCTTAGAGAGAATTTAAAGGAAATGTCTCACATCATTGTTTAACAGAGACTCAAGCCAAATTTGTTGATTATCTGTAATAGCATCATATTCTTCACAGTTAGTATACTTTGTCTGCTACATGCATCTTTTCCATTTTATTAAGCATGTCTCAGTGGCCTTTATTGAAACCACTGCAAATTCTCATAATTATTTGTGAGGTCTAATCTTCACTGTCAGCTTTACTGGATTTAGATTAATCTACGTGAGTTAGGCATACCTTTGTGTGTGTGTGTGTGTGTGTGTGTGTGCGTGCATGTGTGTGTCCATTTTCAGAGCAGAGTAAGGGAGGAGAGGACCCAGAGTGAATGTGGGAGCCTATGGTCTGGGATCCAGGGTAGAATAAAAGGGTCAGAAAGAGAAAGGCAGTGTGACACACTGACAGCCTCCAGAAACTTCTGTGTTCATAAACAATTCTTTCTTTAAGTTGTTCTTAGGATTTTGGTCACAGTGGCACAAAAGTGAAAATACAAATAAATTTGGTAAATGAAACTATCACTCACCACATCAGTATGTTATTGATTGGCATAACGTGCATACTATCAGTAGAACAGCTTAATTTTTACCCACTTGACAAGAAAAAGTTAATTATTTTGGTACCCAATTTGAAACTCATATGCTTTGTAATTTATTTATAATTATTGAACTAAATAAAAATAAGAGTAGAAAACCTGGAAACCATTTGCCTTATTCACTGGCCTACACACATGATTTATTACATTTCTTATTTTTCATTTCATTTCTTTTTGATAGTTTCCAAATATAACTGAGAAATTCTATTTTCTGTTTATCTCCCCTTTTTCTTTTACAAAATGGATGCATCTGGTCTATCATACTTGGTTCAAGAGTAATTATTTTTTCAGTTCAAAGCGACAATTTAATCTGTTGTTATTACGAAGTGACTACAATTTTCCCAGGCAGCGTATTATTTGGGGATGTAATGTGCTTCGTTGACTGCTGGAGTGAGATTTGATAGTTAATTCATTCCTATTGAGGAATTGCGTGTCTCCAGCTTTTGGGGTTCGCTCTGCAGTGTTCCTTTAAAGAGTAATGTGGGGTGACTTTCCAGTATGCTGGATTTGCAGAACTGAAGTTTCAGTTAGAATGGAAGAGGTGCGTGAGCAGAGCTTGTTTCCGTGGCACCCAGCGAGGGAGGAGAGCTGTTCTGAGAGTCTGTCTGCTAGACTTCCTAGGGGCCTCCACAAAGGTTCAGAGAGGATTGCGTGTGGAAGTCCCTGAATGAGAGGTAGGAATTCTCATGACAAAGATGATAAAATTTGGAATACTTTCAAATTTTTTATGGAAAAGTAATTTGCTCTACTGAAGACTCCTCTGTGAGGAACAGCACGTGCAAAATAAGTAGAAGTAGAAGATGCTGCCAGTTCGCCTTTCCAGCAGGATGCCTAGATGGAACCTTCGCCATGTGAATATGTTGATTTGGCTTTGCAAATTCTTTATCTGTATTTCCCTCCTTCTACACCGGATGCAATGGATGAATGCAGCTGATGATAATTGTAAGGCCCATCAGAGTTCCAAACATGCACATTCATTATTTAACAGTGCCATAGTAGCTGTCAGTAATAAAGGTCATCAGCTCTCTCCTGGCACCTGTTTGTTGTTCTTTGCTCTTCATGGATCTTTGTCCTGTTTATTGGTACATTCATCCGAATAGGATCCTAATCCTACACGTTGTAGAATTACCACTGAATGCCACAACTGTAACCCAGCTATGACTAGTGTTTTTTTGGTGGCGAATCCATACTACTGAACTTGCTTATACATGAGAGATCACTGTGGTGGCCTTCCCAGGTGGCCTATGGCTATAAAGAAAAAAAAAATTAGTACAGCAACCTCAAATTCAAACTCCAGTGGGCCTGGATTAAATAAAGGGTTGGGTTAAGTTGGCTGAGAACAAAACAGAAACGCACAATAAACTCTTCACCCCCAGTGAAGTGTCACAGAGTAGCGACAAGAGGTGGCACGGCCATTCTGTTTCTCATGAGGCCTTTGCTGGGGTTCCTTGCATCTACAGAGCCCACAGATCCTGTTGGAGAGGGAAGCACTTAGAGCCTGCAGCGGGAGACCTGGGTTTGTGCCAATCCGGGAGGCTTCTGACTCAGGTGACCTTGGCTATGTCACCCAAACTTGCTTAGTCTCAGTTCCCTGACCAGAAACATGGAGTTGTGATCCTTTGAACATTGGGTGCCTGAGAAGAGGAAATGTGAAAAAAGTTTTTGTAAACTGTAATCTGTGCCAGTCATATGAAGATATTAATAATTATATAATGCCATAATTTATAGCTTATAAAATATTCTGATCAAATTTGGGAGAGCAACTGACCAGATTTATTTCTTTCAAAGGTGTCCTGGGTACGTACAGTGGTAAATAAGTAATGACGATAATAAATAAATCCAGGAATTAAGTATTTATGTATAATACTTTACAACTTCGTTTGGTGGAGCATCTTTCATGCCAACTATATCCCCAAACAGATTACATTCAATAAAGACTTACAGTGATAAGCAATAAATACCAGCAGGGAGACAGACATGGAGATAAACAGGCTAGGGAAAGTGCTGTTCAGCTAAATTCTGAAAAGAAATGAAGAATTTAGGGGTGAAGAGACCCAGGAGAGATGTCACAATAGGCAGACACTATTGGAATCAAGTTCTCACACTCAATTTTCTCACTGAAAGCCCCAGGCACAAAATTCCAAGACCTTGAACCTTTGCTGAGGTTATCTCATTGGAAGCCTGTGAGAAAGAAAGAGGAAAAAAGAAAGATACTAAGTCTGAGAGAGGAAGTTCAACTTCCCAGCAGTTACAGAGCTGGCAAGCCTGTAGTCAATAGTTCTCTTTAGAGCAGGTAAAACCCTATCACCTGGAATCCCCTCAGGGAGCAGCCGTGAAGGTTAGTCCTGAGATTCAGGTGGAAATCGAATTCACAGTCTGAAGTAAGAGGTGTCAAGTTAATTCAGAGTGACTGGTTTCTTTTCCTGATACTGCTGACTAAATTCAGGGTCTCTGCCAGCCGCCCTGGTCCATCACACAAGCGGTGCTCTTACTGCTCATCCTCACAGGAGCAAAGGTGAGCCCGACACAGTGAGTTAGCAGAGAAGAGAGACGGTGCTCGCACAGCTTTTATTATGCTATGCTATTGTAACTGTTCTGTTTCATTATTGTCCTTGCTGGTTTCTTGCTGTGCCTCACTTGGAAATTAGGCTTTATAATGGGTGTGCAGAGGGAAAAGCCCGGTGTGTGTAAGATGGGGTACTAGCTTCACTTTCAAGCACCCACTTGAGGTTTTGGATTGTGTCCTCTATGGTTAACAAGACCTACTGTTTTTGAATTTCTCAACATCTTAAAAAAATTAAATGATTAATGAACTTTTCTTCTTCATCTTAATTGACTGGATACTTAGGTTATATTTTTTGCATACCTACATTAAAGTATTTATTTCAATATTAATTTTAAATCACATCATTACCCAGAATTCTGCCAAAGCATAACAGATTACAGTTCAGGCCATCGTGTACGCAAGTGCTCCAGTTTGTACAACTTGACTAATGGTTGAGCTGCAGAGTTTAAGGTCATTTTGTTCTATAGAAAATGAAGGGAGTGGTATATATAAATAAAATTAATGCAACAAAGCAGATTAATTATTTGCCTGTTGGGATTTTAATGGCAGATCATCTGGTCCCATTGGTATTTTTCAGCCATAGTGTTCATCAACTTCTGTGATTCAAAATGCTAACTGGGATACACAAAACATAATCATTGCCTTTAAGAAAACTTCTGTGCAGCCTACAATTGTTCCATTTTGGCAAAAAGGAGACAGGAGGAATGATTCAGGGAAGGTTAAGGGCACACTGGACTCATAAAGGTCTCCAGAAGATGAAGCTTTTAATAAGCATCAGTCCTCATCTTCATCGCCTGAGTGTGCGATTGCCCTGGGACCCGGGAAGAACACAAAGAAGTCTCCTTCCTTTTGAAAATGGTATATATATATATATATATATATATATATATATATATATACGTATGTGTCACACACACACACACACACACACACACACACACACACGCATGTGCATTTTATTTCTTTGTGTGCGTGCATGTGTTTGTAGGCCAGAGCACAATTGCCAGAGGTGCTTCACTTCCTCTAGCACATCGGTCCTGGGGGTTGTACTCCGGTCAGAAGTTTTGGTAGCAGAAGCTTTACCTGCTGAGCCGTCTCACCAGCCCCTAAGCTCCTGAAAAGATAGTTTATTTTCCATAAAATATTTTGCATTAGAGGCATAACTGTACCATTGAAACTTCTTCAATTGAACGGTCTTTTCTGCTTGACTTGAGAATACATTTTGCACATTTTCATCAGTCTTTGCTTCCTTGGACCATCGGACTGAGCCTAGAGGAGGGAAAGAGTAGGGAGAAGAAAGTAGGCTTAAAGGATGTTAATGCGGTTTGAGACATTTAACTCAAATAATCTCACAAGTGCACCCATGAGTAAGTGTTCTGTGTTTTCTGTTCTTGAAAATATTTTCATCGGGTTGGTTGAGTTTGAAGGCAAACTATTTATTTCTGTCTAGTGAAAGATGACCTTACAAACTCCTTGAGGCCTTCCTCCATCATTTTATATTAAATTGTGGACAGAACAATAGCTTCAGGATGACCTGAACTTTGTATACATGCATGAAAGTTAAAGGAAGACCACAGATGTGCTAAAATGTAACACAATGGATCATTTATTTTGGAAAAGCCTATTAAATGTTACAGAAAGGCTTAGATACAAATGCTGGTATGATGAGAGACAGAATATTAAAGAATGAAGGCCTTAGTACAGAGGAGTTAAAGATGCAAAGAGGTTTCACAGCTGCTCCTTATAAACAGAATAATAAGAATTAGCCAAACACCTACAAGACAGTTGTCCCCTTGAAGGCAGGCTTCCTGTCTGGTTTGATGAGGTATAACTCTACAATATGGTAGACACACAGTAGCTTTTCACTATTCAAATAAGAACAAACAAATAAATAACAGGAGTAAATTACATGTTAAGAGGGAGTAGCTTGACTTCTCCCCCTCCTCTTCGTCTTCCCCCTCTTCCTTCTTCTTCAGATCTTTTTTCTTACTTGGATTTCATGACAGAACTGTCTTACAAAAAACTTCCTTTACTTTCCAGGTGTCTTCTAGATAGACATTTCTGTTTGTTGTGTTCTTGATGAGTTCATAGGTTCAGGAGGAATTCCTTAAGGGACAGAATGATGTGAAGTCATTACACATAAAAAGTTTCCCAGGAAAAGCAAGAAATACCCTGGAGTATGTTTCTAAATATAACTTTAATAATTTTAACATGATTTAATCTCAGCACTCAGGAGGCAGAGGTAGGCAGATCTCTGTGAGTTCGAGGCCAGCCTGGTCTACAAGAGCTAGTTTCAGAACAGAGAAACCCTGTCTTGGAAAAAATTTTTAACATGAAAATTCCTTTGAATTATGAAGAAAATACTTAAATTTGGTGCTGCTTTTGCAACTTTTGGGTCTTGAATTACTATCTGATCATGGAAGCTTTATTTGTGCTTCATTTTCCAAATTCCAGTGAACTCATGAAAGGATTTCTGGCTTCATGGAATGGAAGAGAGATAGAAAAGACTGACTCATACAGGGAATCATTGATGGAAAGGATTTGGGAAGGAGCTAGTTCAGGTTCTAGACGGGAACATCGCAACAGCTAGTAGGAGTTTGGACTAGGGTTTGGAAAACAGTAAGGTGCATCAGAGATCATAAGATTGATGGGAACCAGTATGTTGGATTACATAATATGTTTAATGGAGAAAAGTCAAGTTGACTTCTAGAGACCTGTGGTTCTAGATATTAGGTGGGCGCTAGCCTTACTGTAGTCATGGAGTCAAAGAGGGAAAGAAACACCAGGAAAGGTGGTTAAGACAGATAAGCGAGTAGATTTCAGGGGTTAGATTGGCCAAGAGAATAACAGCATCTCTCAGAAAACAGGATTTGTCTATTTCTTCTGAGGTAGTCAGGCTTGATGATGATTTTCAACTCACAGCTGGAGGGACCGATGTCTCACTCTGCAGGGTGGAGTTGGATCCTCCCTGCAGAAGCCTGCGCTCAGATGGACCTAGGCAGGGGAGCAAGAGGTCTTGAGGGGCTCTCATATGGATTCTCCTGAGACCAGAGAAAGCTATTAAGCTCGGAGGAGCCACTGAGAATTGGCAGTTGGGAAGGCTTTGTTACTGAAAGGGGGAAAAGAATTCATGATAATGAGATTATGGAGAAATCTATTCAGGGTCAGTTCTTTGACATAGGAAGATTGTGTTTCTTTCGTGGAAATACAGAAAACTTAAAAAAAAATAAAATTTCACTTATCACCCTGCATCAGCTATTCTTCCTGTTGTGATAAAGTACCCCGGAGAAAGGAACATAAGGAAGGGTTTACTTTGCCTCACAGTTCAAGGGTATAGTCCAGGATGGATGGGAAGTCATGGCTAAGGGATCTTCAGGTAGCTTGTCACGTGGCCTCTACAGTCAGAAAGATGAGAGAGGAGTGTGGTGCTCAGCTCCCACTCCCCTTTTTATTTAGTCTGGGGGTCTCACCCTGAGAATGATGCTTTCCATAGTTAGTGCAGGCTTCCCACCTCCGTCTTCCTGTTCTAGGAAGCCCTCATAGATATCCTTGGTAGCTTGTCTCTTGGTTACTCCAGAGCCTGTCAAATTGACCATCGTTTCCCATCTCACTCCTTAAGCTGGAGGTCGAACACACACAAGATGCTGCTGCTGAGGTTCCTGTGAGAGACCGTTTCCAGATACCATGGTCCCAGGAGTAACAGTGAAAAAGACATCTCTCTGATTCCCTGAATAACATTGCAGGTGCTCCCATGTGGGTGGACTCTCTGTGCAGTGACCCAGAAAGGACACCGCTTCTTTGAAAATGCTTGCAATGTCTACACTACAAGAACGTTGAACAGAAGTGTTTTTCTCAACTTCTACATCTTACTTTTTTCAGCATTAGAGAGCAAACCCAGAGCTTCATCCATGCTCCTTATTCTGAGCCATGGCCCCTACTTCTTCCGTTGTTTTTATTTGCTTATTTATTTATAAATGATCGTATGGCAACACAGCACAATCGACTGTTCTTAACGTATTTGAGTGGTACTACTTACTATAATTACATTCTTTCAGCCTTTCCATTACCAGTTCTTTCTAAGGTTTAATATCTCATAAATGTGTAATCCCACTGGGCCAGGCAGTATAGAGCTGTCAGCAGGAATGTGGATTTTTTTTGTGTTCAACACTAAGTATTTACAATCAAACAAACCAGTTTTTTTTTTCTTTCAGCATAATAGAAGTGTAAAGTAATAGGCTTCAGGCACTTTTGAAAAACCAAAAGAAAAATAATCTAAGTACAAAATCTGACAAAAATGTCCATGAATGTAAAAACTATCTAGTTTTGGGGAAGATGGCAAATAGCAATGCTTCTAGTGTCCGAGGATCATTATCCCTTCTAATTCCAACGCCCTCAAGCTATCACCACGACTAAACTTCAAGCATTTTGTTTATTGATTTCGATGTTCTATTTTTTATTTTTGAGAATTGCATGTGCCTTTTGTTGAAATTTAAGCTGATCAATCGATTCCAATATCCATTGACTTGGGCTCTCATCAAAATGTTTCATTTTCACTTCTTTTACTGTGGGAGCCAAAGGAATGAAAATCATTGGCGCTATTACTACTTGGGTAAATACAACAGTAGTTTTTACATTTTTTATTGTGCTAAAAATACATACCATCAATATAAGCTCTTCCTCATGCTCACCTTTTCAGTTCAGTCGTGTTGTCTTCCCAACGCTGTGCCCCCACTCGCTGAGACTTTCCTCATGTAAAACTGAGCTTCTGTGCCCACTACACGACATCCCACTTCCCCATCTCCAACATCTGGCAATAGCTGTTCTATGTTCTGCTTCTACGACTCTTAACTACTCATAGAAGCTGTAACTATACATACAGCAGTTGTGTTTTGTGAACAGCTTACGTCACGTAGTGTCATACTCAAGATCTGTGCACATATTAGCGTGTGTCAGAATTTCTTTCCCTTTTAAGAGTGAATAATACAGGCTATTAATATTCACATTCTGGGTGCTTACTTATTGAACATTTTCTTTGTTATTTATTACTAATCAAAACATACAGTCTTTCACATGGAGGGTCATACTGTATCTTTAAGTTGTTTAATGCTTATTAAATTAAAATTCCTCTTTGGCTTTCAAACATAACAGCTTAAGGCTCGAGGTCTTGACCCAGACTGTTCCACTTCAGAGAGTGGGCAGCTGTGTTCACAGCCTGTTTTCTAGACAGTAGAGGATGGGACTTTTAAAGTGTTTGGTGAGGCTGTTCCCCCTCTTTATATCCACCCTTCCTTCTCCTTCCTTCTTTGCCTGCCTCCTTCTTTCCGGGTACCCGGAACTGAATCAGGACTGCACATTGCAGGCAAGTGCCCTACCACAGTGATCTGCACACCCCTTCCTCTCTTCCGTCCTACACACAGATCTATTTCCTTAAATCATAGTAAAGGAGAGCTTAGGAACGCGGTGAGCTGGAGCCCTTACTGTCTTTTATCTGGCGCCCTTAGCACTTTGGCATCTGGAGTAGGTAGATCCTGACAGGTCCTGGACGGAGAGGCTCATATTGGTTCTGTGAGCGTGGGAGGAATTCTGGATGCAGGGCTACAGCATACTATGCCCAGATATTTTCCATTAGCCCTTATAACTGGTATTGTCGCTTGGTTCCCTGTGTGTAGCCTTGCCTTTTTGTGGAGTATGAGCCCCAGGGGGGCTGAAAACTGGAGGGATGGGGGTAAACAGGTCTTCAAGGAAATCTCGCTAGGAGACTGGACCCGCTCCAAGTCTTAGTCTCACCATGAGATAAAAATCAATGTAAGACAGAAATGTAATGAAAATGACACCTTATCCCCACGAGTGAGATTGAATTGGTGACAACTGAGTATTCAAGTTTCATAATCTAGATTGATTTCTGGAGAAATTTAAAAACCATCAATTGTTACGATGCTATGAATATGTAAAAGCACCTGAAGAGGTAATTCTAATCTAAGTGAAAGCCAATGCCATCGATGCTAATTTGCTTCCTGTTCTGCTCATGATTCCACAAAGCAACTGAAGACAGACTTTGGTGTTGTTTGTATCACTGTTTGTACCAGTATCAAAGGGGATACTGGTAGTTTCAACATTATGCTTCTGGAAGGTGGTTTCTGAGGGACTGGCACGTGCTCCTGAGTCACGCGGAGCAGAGCTTGTCAGACAGTAAGTGCTGCATGAGAGTTTATTTTCATTTTGTTTTTATTGGTGTGTCTTTATTGCATAAAGCAACAGCTTTGCTATGACACGTTTGCAATGCAGATAGCATACTCCGATTATGCCTTCCCATCACTCTGTCTCTTGCCTCACTCACTGACCTCTTTGTCTCCTCAAACAACTCCCATCTGCTCCAGTATCTTAAAAAAAAAATAGAAAAAAAATTGTTTTTGAGAGAGGGTTGCTTTATATAGTCCTGGCTGTCCTGGAACTCACTCTGCAGACCAGGCTGAACTTTATCGCAAAGAAATCTTCCGGTCTCTGTCTCCCAAGTGTTGGGGTTAAAGGTGTGTGCCATCATTTCCAGTTTAGATTTTTTTATTGATTCTTTCTAAATTTCACTTCATGTATCCTGAGCCCATTCATTTCCCTGTCCCTTTATACTCACATTCTGCTCCTGCAAACTCCCCTCAAAATAAGATAAAATAAAATTTAAAAGAAAAGCAAAAAAATAAAAAAATAAAAAAACAAAACCCAAACCAAAACAAACTAACATATAAGAAAGAGAGAAAGAGCCGGGCGGTGGTGGCGCACGCCTTTAATCCCAGCACTCGGGAAGCAGAGGCAGGCGGATCTCTGTGAGTTCGAGACCAGCCTGGTCTACAAGAGCTAGCTCCAGGACAGGCTCTAAAGCCGCAGAGAAACCCTGTCTCGAAAAAACAAAAAACAAACAAACAAACAAACAAAAAAAAAACAAGAAAGAGAGAAAGAATGAAAAAGAGAAGAAAGAAAAGAGAAAGCTTGGCATGGAAGCTGTACTGTGACACAGGGAGTCACACGGTATACCCTTTAGCGCATATATCTATCTTTACCTATAAGCGTTCATTGCGATGAGTCATTGGTCTGGTTCAAGGCCATAGCTTCTGCTACCCCCTCCTTCTTGGGCCCTCACTGGCACGGCCCTTGGATATTCTGTTGTTGCTTTGTGTCATGGAGATCCTATAGCCTTAGATCCGCAGGTCTAGCCCCATTCACATGCTCCAGCAATTTAGATCAGGTGAGGTGGAAGCTGGGGTGAGCTAACTCATAACCTTGGTCCTGGGTTTGGGTGGTAACTGGGTTGGTCAGCCTGCCAGCTATTCTTCATTGACACCACCGGGGCCAGCTCTCCAGCATTGCCGTGGCTAGGTCACCCACTGCAGCAGGCATCCAGGAGCAGGGCCAGCTCTCCTGTGCTCTCACAACCTCGGGGCCAACTCACTTGTACCCACACCACCTGGGCCAACACTACTGCTTTGCCTCGGCGAGGTATGGAGCCTGCTCTCCTGAGTGCGACAGTTGGTGGAGATGCAGGGCCAGCTCCCCTACTCCTGTGCCCTTGAGGCCGTCTCTCTCACCTCCCACAGATGGCAAGGGGTTTTGGGGCAAGGGCATCTTTCTCTAACCCATGTCAGCACATGGTGGATGAGGGTGGGGTAGGGTCAGCTCTCCCAATCTCACGCTCTCAGGGATGGCTCACCTGTACCCCTGCCAACAGCGTCAGCTCTACTGTGTTGATGGGACAAGGCACAGGCCTGTTCTCCTGAGTGCTGATGCCAGTGAGGGGCCTGATCAGCTCCCCCACTCTCATGACCTCAGGGCCAACCCTCCCACCGGCCATAAATGTTGAGGGGCAGGGGAGTGAAGGAGGGCTTCTCTCCCTCTTCCATTTCACTCTATGCCGATGAGGGGCGAGGCCAGATTTCTCATGCACATTCCCTGACTGTGGTTGGATGATGGAACCAGACATGATCCTTGTCATCATCCTGGGTTAGGATGTCACCCTGGCCCCAGCTGGCAGTGCAGGTCTCTCAGATTAGCATGTACCCAGAGGCTGTGTGGCCCTCTAACACCAACATGGCCTCAGGTGCCAGTTATATCTACATGGCCTCAGACATCAACAAAGACCCCGGTTGCACTGGGCTGTGGACCCAGACACGGCCCTGGGCACAGCTCGGTCCTTATGATGCCATGACCTCAATTGGAGCACATGTCACTCATGTCTGTCTGGGCTTGTCAGTGCCACTACCCCCAGACACCAACCCTACCATGGCTGGCAGCCCAGATCCTGGGCATCTGTGTGACCTTTGGTGGCAAAGTGGGCCCTGGACATCGATACAGACCCAGGCTGCAGTAGGACCACAGACCCAGACATGGTAGTTGGCAGTAGTCTGGACACAGATGTCATTATGGCCCTTGCTGGCATCACAGGTCACCCAGATGAGCATGGCCCCAGTAGCTACAGTGGGGCCATGGATCTAGGCATGGTCCTTGGCAGCAGCACAGGCCTGGGCATCACCATGCTCCAGGTGGCCAGTACAGTAGGCCACTCAATAAGCTGGTTCCTCATTCCCTTGACTATTTACATCTGCCTGTCTCCTCAGCACATGAACATCTCTGTCTCTGTTTCTCTCTCTTTCTCTCTGTCTCTGTCCCTCTCTCCAATTTACACATCATATACTCATTCATCATAATGGTGCTTGATGTAAGGCAGAGTTATCTGTTCTCCTGGCAACTGGCCTCATGGTGACGGGCAGCTGATGATTGACCAAGTATCCTGGGTCAGAGCTGTAACTGTCCTTCATGCCACTTTAGACTGTAAGTATCTCTGCCTGAATGTGTATCTGTGCTGTAGACACATGTGGTGCCCACAGACACCAGAAGAGGGCATCTGATCCCCTAAAACTGGAGTTACAGGTGGTTGTGAGCTGACCTATGAGTGGTGGAGATGAACACATGTCTTCTAAAGAGCAACCACTGTTCTTAAATCCTGAGCCATCTCTTTAGATCCTTAGTGTCTAAGAAAAATCTAGAATCTGCCCCTGTATTTGCCAAACTCCACGAACATGTGGAATAGTGATTATATTTTAGCATCAGAGTTCATTTTGGTATTGTTGGGTTAAAGTCCTTAGGTAACAGCAAGTAAATATCACGTATAAATTGTCCCTTTTGAGTTACCCAAATGTAGAAGGGAATTATAATAAATAAAAGAAAATTTTAGAGATGACTAATGAGGATTTATTTATGGATTAGTAAAGGATTGCAGTAAATTAGCTAAAAGCAAAGTGATTTAACTTACAGACAGAAGTTGACAATCATTCATGTCTTAAAACTATTTGTCAATTTCATGATTATAAGTGACGATCAGCCCCTGCTTTATGACCCATGTCTCTATGGAGGGTGGTGCTGCCTTTTGGGGAGCTTGTGAAACAGATGAGCTCCAAGGATCTCAAACATGGAGGTTTGGCTAATCATTCTGCATTTATCAACATAAAGTAGGTTAATAAGAAAGATTGAAGAAAAACACAAATTTAGGAGCATCCTGTATATCTTGAACAGTTTGAGTAAGTAAGGGAACATGTTAGAGATTCAGATCAATTTGGGGGATATCTGGTGTGCATTCTATGAATATATCCTATAGCCAGAATGGCCTATAAAGTCTTCCTTCTGTGTGTTTGACCAAATATGATTTGCTTTTGGAGCTAATATGGGGCATGTCCCTGTTTTAGGTGAGTCTGAAGCTGTTTTTCAAGATCTTAAGCTTACAGAATTTATATATTTGAGAGTTTTTCTCCCATTTTCAGCTAGCCTGTGAAGAAACAGAACATTAGTGACTGTGTTGTTGATAGCTACACACTAGTGACGGAGGTGCTGGGATTCAGCAACCATGCCTCACCTAACTCCAGGTACATGGCCTCTCTGCTGTTACACAGGATTTGAGGTGCCCAGCTCTTATTACCCTTCATGATGTATGGTGCTGTGTCTTACTTCTGATTGCTAGAAGCCCTGTTTTCAGTGCATCTATTTCTGCTAGTTTTTCTGATGATCAGAATCATGCTGTAGTATTGGTGAATGTCAATGACTTTTAACAAAGGCATTTGCCTTAACCCCAAAGAGAATTAATCACAGAAAAGTAAAGCCTGTTTATCGTTCTGTACATTCTTTCTATAATGCCTGTGGGTGGGAAATCTGAAGACGTATGTTCTCTTAAGGGTCTAAGGACATAGCTCATGGTAGAACTATGTGTTTGTAGTAGATTTGCAAAATTGTATTGCGTGGGTAGATAAATGAGTGCATTCTGGACCGTATCTAACCTGGACAGACAGGTAACTTACGGAGATCTCCACTCCTGACATCTTTATTCTTCATGGATATGAGTGCTACCCATACAAATACCCATACAAATGATTTTGAACCAGACAGAACATGGTGCAATCTAAGAAATCACATCTGATGTATGTACCCTGCTTTTTAAAGTCTGAACAATTATAAACTCATATATTTATGTTTTCAGGAACAGTCCTTCGTCCCCCAGAGCGTATATTACTGTCTGAATGAAGACCACAGGGTGATGTGCTTCCCCAAGCCAAGCTTTGTTAAAGTGCCCGACTGCCCCACTGTTTTGTTGTTTGTGACGAGAGGCAGAGCTGGGTGGTAGCAAAGTGAAATATTGATGGACACACCCTGGGAACGTGCTGGAACCACGGCTCTCAAATGTCTGTAGAGCACAAATGTCTGTGAAATGGTGATGTGCGCGAGTTTATAAAGATGTTAGCACATCTCCTTAGTGAAAAAACTGTGGTGGCAGCGGAATTCCTAACTTGCTCAAGAGCATGGATTAGAGAGTTTAGTAATTTTACAAATTTAAGGATGATTTAATAATAGCAATGTAGGAAATAGGCGCAACAAGCGCTGTTTTTTTTTTTTTTTTGTAAATCTCTTTAATATTGGCATGGTCTAATAAAGATGCATGTGGCTACCATACCATTTCCACATGCTAAATATTTTTAGATTGATTTCAACAAGAGAGACGGGTGAGCACTTCCTTAGAAGTCTCAGGAGAACTACTTAGCATTTTTTTTGATAAAGACCCATATGCACACAATAAACAATCGCACATATAATACAATTGGAACACTTAATCAGGTTACCTTTTAACCTTCCTGAAATATTAGGCCTAGATTTCAAACTTAATTAAGGCGTTGAAGTGTATGTATTTGCGTGTATACTGTAATACTATTTCGGGATCTTTCTTAAGAATAAACAAGTTCATGTTCAAGGGAAAAAGGAGAGAAAAATACAATAGAAATAAATAATGAATAAGCATCAGCCACCTTTAAAAGTTTTTATACACGAAGTCACAGATGTGTGCATTTGTCAAGAACTAGTTTAGGAAAGCTGGGCTTTGATGCTACACAGTATTCCTCTGATGGATGTGGACGGAGGAGTAGTCCGACACGGACAGCTAGATGGAGCTGGCTTTCCATCAGTCACGAGCTTTTCCGTCGCCGAGAAGAGCAAACTCTAGATGGCTCAGATTTATTCTGAAGAGAAAAGCAAAGCGAATACTCTCTGGTGGACCAGTAATGACAGTAAATGACGAGCCCCATTACAAACAAAAACAGAATAAATTGTCACTTAATTGAACACAATGATGCAAAGGTTGCCAAGGGGCTTGCTTCCCGTAAGAAGTGTTTTGTGAGAAGCGTCCAAGATCACAACTGAACCTTAAATCTGTGTCGGTCCTAAATCTTCAGTGTGTAATTGCCTCACTACTAGGTAACTAGATTAAGTTGGTGAGATATTTTAAATGGAACATCTAGGGATATATACAGCACACTCAATTTCTTTTATTAAATGAATTTATTCCTGGTTGCTTTGTATTTCATGAGAGCTGCTATAAATTTCTTTTCATACATATTAATAGAGAGATTGTTTTCTGAAGTAACTTAGTCCCCCAAACACACACTTAACAAAGGCCTAATATTTTCTTCCTTTTTTTTTGCTAAAGTGAAACAATTGGATTAAAAAAATCTTTTTCTTACCCACCTCCAAATTTGTTATGTTGCATTTTAAATTCTTTAACTTTTTTTGTTATTGCTGTTTTAGATACTAGAAATTTCCATAATCCTGATAACTTAGCACAAATTGCAGCAATTCTGTTTTCTGTTTGTTTGTTTTGGTCTGTTTTTTTTGTTTGTTTGTTTCTGAGACCACTCTGCTGTGGACACATCCTATCGTTTCTAGAGAGCAGTCCCAAACCCCAAACCCAGTAGGGAATTCTCAGAGACATCCTCCCTGAGAGGAAACAGTATGCTCTTCTGGATACATCTTCAGTTTTAGCTCCTTTTTATGAACACCAGAGGAAAGAAACACAGGACCAAGGGCCATGCTCCTCACTCACCTGTCCTGTTTATCACAGTGATGCTTCCCAGCCTGCCTGGGTCAGGTCTGAGATGCCCACAGTTATTGTTAGGGCATAATCTGTGAACTTCCGAGGGTCACTGACATCCTTTTGAGGGCTTACATGATCCACGTTATTGACAGAATGTGGCTAGGACACCTTTAGTCTCTTCGACTCTGGTGACTTTTCCATCTACGCTGAAGAAAAGACCATGGTGCTCAGAGCTTAGGCATGTTCCTGTGCTTTCCGGTGGGGAGTAAGCATTGCTTCTGAAGAGTCTCCTTATACAAAAATCCCAAATTCCTTATGGACACATACATCCCTGGGCCTCTAAAGTGCTTTATGTGGCTTGGGACATGGAAAATCTTGGAATGCTTCCAAAATGCATACCAGTGAGGCTTTGCGTCAGTCAGTTCTAGACCCTGAAGGGGTTTCTGGATGAGAAGGCTGCCTGTAGCCTTTGAAAAGCATAGATTGAAAAGCAAACAAGAAGGGTGGGATACTCCTCTTTAATTCTTGTGTGTGGAAAATGTCTGTATTTTAGGTCTGAGACAAGAAGGAAAGAAAAGTAGAAGAGGAGGCCATGAAAACCAGGCAGTTCTTCACACTCAGTAAATACCAAGAGTTCCACCCAGTTACTTCCTGATCTAGCTCGATAACAGAAAGCAAGTCAGCAATACTTAGATTGGGGGCATTTCAAGCTCCAAACTTCTGAAAAACATGGACATTTGGAGCTTTTTCTGTGGCTCCACATACACAATGATGTGATCATAACAGAATACTTGTTCCTATTTTGATAAGGTCAGTTTTCATAGTTCAGATATTACAAAATATTTGATAGGTCCTCTTTATATAAAAGACATCTGGTTTAAAAACAAAGACGGGCTTTATATTGGTCTATGATGCAACATTTGAAACAGATCATTTAAAAATGACCCGCCAACTGAATACTGTTGTTTAGCCAGCTGATGTAGCATCAAGATGCCTTCCAAATATTTATGCTTATACTGTTCTCAGTCCTAGTCAGAGAAGCTTTTCTTCAGTGGATGGGGGATTAATGCAGACACAGGACTGCCCAAGATCCTGAGAATAAGTGATAGTTAAAGATCCTGAACAAGATATTTATAGCATCCCCTCTAAGATTCAGGGGGATACTTCAGAAAAGGCTCAAGAGGATGTAAGACTCAGAAGACAGGCAGAAGGGTTTTTATATATGTCATCACCTGAGCTGAGACTTAACCATGGCAATCAAAACCTCATATCAGCTCCATAAGCCTGCACTCAACCTGCACAAGAATGGACCCATTGGGCCAGTGCAATGGCTCAGGGACTAAGGGCACCTGCTCCAAGGTCTGATTATCCCTTGGTGTTATTCCTGGTTCTCATATAGTAAAAGGAAAGAATCAGTTTTTGCAAGTTGTTCTCTGGCCTCCACACATATGAATGGTTTGTGCATGTGCACACATGTGCACATGTACATGCATACACATACACACATTGTATGTAAGTGAGAAGTGCAATTTTAAAAATTCAGATAACAAGAACGAGCTCATAATAGTCAGGCAATGATGGAGGAAGTGCCCTACCCCTCACTGCCAAACTCCTTTCTGTTGAGAGATTCAGGGAAAGGGATAGATACTATTACCTTCAGTTGTGTACCTCCTGGTGACGCCACTAGGCTTCGAAGCACAGCTGTAATCAAATGATCACACAGATGTGTTACAGAAGAGAGGGCCTGCTTTTGGTCCTGGCTGCCCAGCTAGCTTACACCCAAAATAACCACAGAAAAATTGTATTAATTAAATCACTGCCTCTTATCTCTAATTATCTCTAGCCTCTTATTGGCTAACGCTCACATCTTGATTTAACCCATTTCTAATAATCTGTATTTACCATGAGGTCATGGCTTACCAGGAAAGATTTAGCATGTCTGACCTGGCATCTCCATGGTGGCTCTCTCTCTGCTCTTCTTCCTCCCAGAATTCAGTTTTGTCTTCTCCGCCTACCTAAGTTCTGCCCTATCAGGCCAAGCAGTTTCTTTATTAATTAACCAATGAAAGCAACACAAATACAGAAGGACCTCCTACACCACAGACAGCCCTGGATAAATTAAATGGGTTGTAGAACAAACTGGAAAGGCATGAATCTGAGACAGGTACTAGTGCAACCAGGAGGGGTTAATAGGGATACAAGGGGGAGAAGAGAATGTGTGGGAAGAGAGTAATCCTGACACATTATACACCTGCATGAAATTGCCAGATAACAAAATTAACAAGCACAAAGGTAGGCAAAAATGACCATCTACTTAATAAGTAAAATAGTTATCTATTCTGCAAACACTCAGCACCTAGGATGTCTTAGAACTCTGGGCTCTGGAGAGTACGCTGAGGATAAAGTCTTTGATGTTAAGGAATGGCTCAAGATGGAATGGCATTGTTTGGATGAGTCAGTCCTCTGGCTGGAGAGGCACAGCCCGCACATCACTAACCATGGAGACATCAAAGATGTTGAAGGCACAGAAAGAGGGTTCGCTACTGAGGTGGCACAATGGTCTTGACTGACCTGAGTAGCGCTGGCCTGCTTGCCCAACACTTTCCACAGACAGAGAAAATGGTTTGAGTGGTATGAGAAGCTTTACAGCTGTACCCAGCACCCTCAGCTCCAGTAGAGCGCCCAGCGTCTTCCATGTTGGTGCAAGAGGAATGGGTTATAGTCTTGCCTGAATTCTTGCCTCTTGTATCCTGACCACAAGAGAAGCCTTTCCCTTTGACCCACGTTGTGAGTTTTCAAGTACAGGTTGTTGGCTGTTCTGATAAACCTTTCTCAGTACGTTCCCAGTAGGTGGCCTTGTGCCCAGTCTGGCACCTGCTTCCCTTTTTCTTCAGTTTTGTGGTATTTTATGGCTAGTTCTAACACACTATAATTTAATTTTCTCAAGACAACAAAGAATTGAATATATATAGTTTCCATACCAATTCTGGGTGATGGACAGGAAGAACCTAAGGAGTCAGGGTGAAGAAATGTTTTTACACCACTGATATTTTATTGAAGAAAGTAAAATGTAAAGATAAAAAATGGGTATCTTTAAAAAAAATCAATAGATTATGAAACCCAATATAAGAAAATACAATATCTGAATAATAATCATTGTGACGTATGTATTAGATATTTAAGTGATGACAACACACACATTGGTTCAAAAATACATAGAGCATCACACAAATTTACCACATATTATAAAACAAATTAAAGTAAAATAATTTTCTCCCCAAATTGTGATGTTAGTGGACATAATATTTGTATATAATGCAAATGATAATAGCAACAACAAAATCCTACAGCATTCTAAAGATGGAATAAAAGTTGCAGTTATAAATAATTTAGAAGTGAAAATAGCAAATGCTCCTGTACTAAGCTCGTGGGATGTAGCCAACACTCTACTTAAGAAACTTTATGGATCCACATGCGTCAAATAGGAGATAGAAGATCGAAAAATATGGGCAAAGAATTCATCTCGAGAACTTGATAAAAAAGAAAACAAATGAAAGTAAAAAGGAGCAGAAGACAGAGAAATCGTGCATTTGCCCCGTGAAAGTAAACCAAATATAATATATGTGGGAAGATAAAAACCACTGCTGACACCCAAGATTCATTCTTTAAAATAATCAATAAACTATTAAAATGTTTAATAAACTATATCAAGAAATAAGAGGGCAAAAAACCCAAGAAAAATGAGAAAATATGATATACCCTCAGATATGGTGAGATCTTAAAAATGTGAGAGAATCTGATGTATTATGTTTTATCAAAAATACCAAAATCTTTTTTATACACTTCATTTAATTGTTTTATTTTAAACCATCTATTGCAAATCATACAGAGACCTAACTCCTTCCATTGTAGTCATGTTTCTCATTTTTAAAATTTTTTCATTCAATTATATACACTTCCGTCCCTCCTCCCAATCCCCTCCAGCTCCACCACACCCCCTCCTCCCTCTCCCACCCTGCTTGAGAGAGGGCAGGGAACCCCGCCCTGTGGAAATTCCAAGGCCCTCCCCCCTACAACCAGGCCTAGGGAGTTGTGCATCCATATAGACTATGGTCCCAAAAAGCCAGAACATGCAGTAAAAACAAGTCACAGTGCCTTTATCAATGGCTTCTCAGTCAGCCCCCATTGTCAGCCACAATCAGAGTCCGGTTTGATCACATGCTCATTCAGACCCGGTTCAGCTGGATTTAGTGAGCTCCCATTAGAACAGGCACACTGCCTCAGTTGGTGGATGAACCCCTTGTGGTCCTGACTTCTTTGCTCGTCTTCTCCCTCCTTCTGTCTTTCAACTGGACCTTGGGAGCTCAGTCCGTTCCTCTGATGATGTCTCTATCTCCATCCGTCGCTGGACGAAGATTCTATGGTGATATTCGAGATAATCATCTTATAAATGAATGATTTTCATAGACTATTAAGAGTGACCCAAGAAGATGTAAGAGAATGTACTCAGACTAATAGAGAGAGAGAGAGAGAAGTGGGAATTCAGTGGGAAAAATGTACTTGTTAAGAAAAAATTCAAAGAGCCTAGTTCAGAGAGTGTGGTCTACCAGGTCCACAGGACAAAGGCGCATCCTTTCTAGGCAGTGTCCCAGATGGAACCCTCTCTCCTTATTGCATGAAGAAAGAGCAGCCTCCATGCCCACGTTAGCGAGACACAACTCCTAGAGGACTGGGGCAGCAATTAACTTAGAGTGAAACCCTGTCTTGCGGGGAGTGGGATCCTGCCTTCTTCCTACACATGTCTCTGTCTAAATACACTCATTTTGGTACAGTTTGGCTGCTAGTAAAATTCTTTTCTGCATATAATTCAGGTTATAGTTTTGCCCGAGAAGGAAGAGGGCTCCTCAGATGCTGGTGGCAGTGCCTGGCCATGCCTTTCTGTGACCGCTGACCTGAAGTCACTCTCGGGAGGGGGAGGAGGAGGTCCTTCTTGTGCTACAACGCGGAGGGCAGCAGGGGAGAGAGCTTGGCTCTCGGAAGTCAATCAGCGGCATGCTGCTCTGTAGGCTCCCGTATCCTCACCTACACGGTTTCAGCTTTCTAACTGCGCACGTTGAGAATGCAAGTCTTACTTTACAATTTAATTTTAAAATATTTTAGTTGTCATGCAAAGGATGAGTTTTGTTTTATTTTTATACAGTACCAGTTTGTGTAGAACACATAAACACGTGTCCAGGAGTGTACATAGTGGTGTTGATGTAATGAGGAACAGTGGGAAAGCCAACTAAAGCAACCCATTAAATAGATTATGAAAAACTGAGACTATGAGGGGCTGGAGAGATGGCTCAGTGGTTAAGGCTGCTTACTTCACAATCATAGAGGCGTAGAGCTCAGATGGTACCATCCCTGTAATGAACCAGACGTTTGGTGGATGCCTGCATCTCCAGCCCTTAGAGGGGCAGATACAAGAGAAGTGGTAGGACTTGCTGGCTTCAGGCTTTGCCACAAAACATGAACTCCAGTTTCAGAAAGAGTCCTTGCCTCAAAAGGACAGATGATGATGTGACAGAGGAGGGCATCTTACACCCCTTCTGGCGATCAGATTAATTGGCCTGGTGTTAGCAGACCCACCCATTCTCCCCCCCCCCCAAAATCCAAACAGCTCAGAGGGCTATGTGAAGAGGAGCTCCAAAGAAGAAAAGAATCACCTATTCGACTACTTTGAAAGCATCTTCTTATGTCTTAGCTAGATGTATTGGAGTACTTGATTGAGTAAGGTCAGCATTTATAGTAAAAACTAGGCAAATGAAAAATAGCACACTTGTTTCTCAAGGGAAAACAAAAGTTAAATTAGAAAAGTAATATTGTTAAAGAAAATTTTTGGCTCAGGAACAAAGACTATTGGCATTTCATGATTAATATTGCTGATGACTTTTAGCAAATATGTTATAAATCTATGATGAAGAGAGAGACTTAAAAATGTTATTTTACCATATCAGGAACTAGAGTAGGAAACCTCTGATATAGCATGCGAAGGCTTCTTTTCCTTCAACACACCTGTTCTTTGATTTCTGCCTGCTTAGTGTCCCTCAAGTGGCAGCTGGAGGCTCCCAACTCCACGAGGCTGCTTAGTGCTCCAAATCACTGCCTTTTACTCATCTTTTGACTAATGCTACTTACAAGCATGTGTTTCAAAGGAAAAGGCAGCAGAAGTCCCTCTGCTGGAGACTCTCAAAGTTACTCACAGTGTGAGTGTGTTTGGAGACCAGCTTTTAGGAGATAACCAAGGTTAAACGGGGTCAGAAAGATGAAGCATTAGCTCCGTATGGTTAATGATTTTTCCTCTCTCTCATAGGATCCTTGGGTATTTGCCCAAAGGACTCCAAGTCAACTTCACAAAGACACTTGCACATCCATGTTACTGAAGCACTGTTTGCAATAGCTGAGACACAGGACCATTCTAGGTGTCCAGCAACAGAGTATTGTTGAGTCCCTGCATGGCCTCCGGGGACTTGGATCTTACTGGGTCAGTGGGGGAATAAAGAAAAGGCAGACAGATAGACAGATGCATGCACGCATGGACACATGCATGCACACACATATATACACACACATACACAGAGTGGGGTAGAGTTGGAATAGGTGGGAAGAGTTGTATTGGGTGCTCTGATGGAGAAACCTCAACACTCCAGGAACTCAGTGTGTTAATTATCTAGAGTTAAACAGAGAGGTGTTATTGCATACAGCTGAAAAAGGAGGCAGAGTTTGGCATATAGCCGCATCAAAAACACAGTTTAAAAAGACAAACAAACCATAAGCCCAGGCCTATTTTTATTAGTGTGAGATCATGTGTCCATGCACAGGTCCGTCATAACATTCATGAAGACAGAGTACAACTTGTGGGAGTCAGTTCTTTCCTGCCACCGTATGGGTGGGTACTGGGTATTGAACTCAGGTCTTCAGACTTTGCAGAGAGCACCTTTACCTGTTGATCCATGTTAGCAGTCCCTGGCACTTCTTTATGGGGGGCGTCTCCCTGTCACAGCCATCTCCGAGGCAGTCAGGCTGCCCATTTCAGTGTCTCTGCTGGGGATCAAGAAAATGGATTTTAAAAATGGGTTTAAATTCATCACATTGGGATGTCAGTGTGGCGATTTCTCAGAAAATTAGGAAATAACCTTCCTCAAGACCCAGCAATACCACTTTTGGGTATATATCCAAAGGATGCTCAATTGTACCACAAAGACATGTGCTCAGTTATGTTCATAGCAGCTTTGTTTGTTATATTCAGAACCTGGAAACAACCTAAATGCCCCTTGACCGAAGAATGGATAAGGAAAATGTACATTTACACAACGGAGTACTACACAGCAGAAAAAAATAATGACAACTTGAAATTTGCAGGCTAATGGATGGAACTAGAAAACATCATTTTGAGTGAGGTAACCCAGATACAGAAAGACAATTATCGCATGCACTCATTCATAAGTGGATTTTAAACATAAAGCAATGAAAACCAGCCCCCAAATCATAATCCCTGAGAACCTAGACAGCAATGAGGACCCTAAGAGAGATTTACATAGATCTAATCTACATGGGAAGTAGAAAAAGACAAGATCTCCTGAGTAAATTGGGAGCATGGGGACCTTGGGAGTGGGTTGAAGGGGAGGGGAGAGGTAGGGAGGGGAACAGAGAAAAATGTAGAGCTCATTAAAAATCAATTAAAATGCATCATGTTGGCCTCAAATACTGAACTAATTTTTTTTTCATTTTTTAAAAAATTAGATATGGTTTGTATTGAAATGTGATCTATATGTACAAGGCAACATGGCCTGTCAGTAGGCCATGGATGCTGGACTTGTCACTGTGCCTGTGGGCTGTGACTTTCTTATCTTTTTCTGAGTGTTCAAGTTTGCTTTTGTCGTCATGGGGTGAAAAAAAAAAAGTTGTGCGTCTTAGTTAATGGTTTTTAAAATTTCTATTGAAATTTTAAACACTGTTAAAAAAATAGCAACCAATCCCCATTCCAAATTGAATGTCTTACACTCTCATGTAACGTTTTCAAGACCATGCTTGGTGGGAGGGCTGAAAACAAGAGGCTTGATTGTAGTGATAAGAAATACGTTCACGGTCCTTCATTTAACCTCTTGTTCGCTTTATAGTCTATTGATAAATATTGACACATATTGAACACAACGCCATCAAAAACCTTTAAACTGCAACCTAAGTATGTGAAATCAAAGCTGCTTCCTTCTTAGTTGATTTGAGGCCTTTGGCAGAGGAGCTGACTGTGAGCTTCTGAAACCGTGATTGAACATGATGTCCGAGGAACAGATTTTGCTCACGTACATTATGAGACGGCTTGGCATCTCCCAATGGGTGTCTTAGTTAAGGACCTAAAATGCCATAGGTTTCCTAAATGTATTCGATGCTAAGGGTTTCTTTTCTGAGTACTTTTTGTATTTTACAATAGTTTCACTGACATAGAATTAGAAGTCGCATCAACACTGCCGGATTCCCCAATCTCTCTCATTTCTATGTTTTAATTTTTAATGGACAACTGCTATTTATACATATGTGATACACCCTTATGTTTTGATCTGTTCATGTGTTCTAGACAGAGTCATTTAGGCTAGGGTGTTCATTGCCTCCGTGGTTTTACCTTTTTGTGGTTTGGAGGATAAAGCCCCATCCTCCCAGCAGCTTTGAAATGAATAGTGAACCCACAACATATTGTGACCTGTAGCCACCATGCATGCAGTGGCACAGAGTACTAAAACTTGTTCTTCCAGTGTAACTGGAACTTTGCATCCAGAGATCAGCATCTTCCCTTCTTCGTGGTCTTCCCCTTGCTTAGCAGTCCCTGGGAAGCATCTCTTTACTGTTTCTCTGTGGATTCCATGTATGGGGCTAGGAAGTATTTCTTTCTGTAACTGGCATATTTTACTTTTCATATCACTATCTCCAAAATTACAGAATTTACGTTTCTTCCCATGTTTATGTGACTGCACTGTGCTTTTATTAAACATATTCTGCTATGGATAGACCCCTGGGTTGATTCCATATTGTTGCTGTTATAAATGACGCCAAAAACTGAATAGCCCCATGCAGAAGATTAGAATCGAACCATTTTCTAATAATATATATATGAAATCATTTCAAAATGAATTAGCAATTTAGATAAAAGACACTAGGCTATGCAAATACTACAACAAATGAACGAACAAACAAACCCTAGGAAGAAAGCTTTTATGGTATTAGTCTGGGCTGTATTTTATTATTATTTGTTTTGTTATTTTGTGTTACCCCAGAAGCAGCAGAAGCAGAAACTGATGGGAGAGGGTCACCACAGACCAAAGGCTCTCACATTCAAGGAGAGAGAATGAGAGACAGCCTACGGACTAACAAATTTCCAAATGGTACATCTGACAGGGAGCCAGTACCCAAACTCAAGTACAAAAACAAGGGACCTTGGCTATGTAGCAAGTTCAGGCTAGCCTGTGCTACATGAGACCATGTCTCAAGAAACCAAGAGACAGAAGGGAGAGAAAAAGGGAGAGAGAGATAGAGAGAGAGCATTGACTGATAAATGGGAGTGCACAATGTCTATTAATCATCAGGAAAATGCAAATTCAATTAAAGCCACAATGAGCCATCACACTGCTCCAGTAGCCATAATTACTGACAAGATAAATAAATTGGTGAGGATGTAGGAAAGGAAACCCTGATGGCATTCAGTCAGCAGGTATATCAATTACTATGGTTATTTTGGAAATAGTATAGTTGTTCCTGAAATAATTAAAACTGAAGCTGAGCATGTTGGTGCATGCTGGAAATTCCAGCCTTTGGGGAGTGGAAAGGGTCTCAGCACCCCCATAATCCCATCTTCAAACAAACAAGAAAAAGAAGTTCTAAAAGGATGACTATATGACCTAACAGTTCCGCTTCTCAGTATCCATCCAGAGGAATAGAAGGTGGTATGTCAGAGAGATACTAACCTCTGTTCCCGTCTGCATTACTCCTAATGCCCCAGAAATGGAAGCAGCCCAAATGTATACCAGTGGGCAAACAGAGGAATGGAGAAAGATACATATAGTCAATGTATTCATTTTGATTCATACTGATTTGTACTTATGACTTGTTCATAATAAATACCAACTATATACAGTATCTATGCAACAATTAAACAACTAAAAATTTTTAAGTTTCTAAACAATTTTTTGAGTCATTTGAAATGAAATTGTTTTTAAGACATTTAGCACGAAAAGTTTGGTGTGCTCTGATAGTGTCTGACATGCAATCTAAGGTGCATTAATGCGTACTTGGCAAACGTCTTACCTACTAATTAAAGAACTAAGTGCTGTACATTTAGAACTGCAACCTTCTTTTTTTTTTAAGTTGAAATATGCTCAGAGTAACAACAAAAGTTTTCTGACAGGTTGACATATAAGAAGAGACAGGAAGATAAAACAAAAAGATGATGTTCGTGGATTACAAAAATCAGTTTATATTTTAAAATCGTATTTGAGATGAAGAAGAAATATATAATAAATGACTGAATTTTATTGGGGAAAAAGCCAAGCAATCATTTGAAATCATAAGCGTCTTCTTGACTCAGAAAGCACATAATTTATGAATGACTTAGTGGAGGGAAAGGCGCCCTTGCCTGTTTGGCTTGCCCCCCAGGTGGTGATAAAAGCCGTGCAAAGCAAAGAGAAGCCAAAAAGACAGATGTAAGCAGGATACAGAGTTCTCTTCTGAGGACTCTGGTGGTGAGCTTTGATTTTTTGGAATAAGTTGACCCAAGTTATAGGACACTCCATACTTTGGGTCACCTGAGTGAATACAGTGCCCTTCCAGAGTCTGACATCTGGGGGACCACTGCTTCCTTCTTTCTCTCTCCGAATCCTTCTGCCAGATATTACGGAGTCAGCCCGGGGCTCTTATTTTCTCTGCAACCATCTTCGACTTGCCAAGCTTCAATTTTGATGATCTGTCGTAATTATAAGGATGGTGGAGAAGGAAGGGCTACTCATAAGCGATGTTGAAAACTCTTCGCTCTGGAATTATATTGCATATTTAATTTTTTGCTTACAGACATGAAAATGGATCCTGCCAAATAATTACATATCTAATTGTCATATCACAAATGGATGCTAGAGTTTCACGTTCATTTATCGGATGCAAAGACACATTCTTTGGCAAGACGTTATTTACAAATGGGAGAAGGTTTTTCTAATTTGTAGTCTCAAAATTGAACATCACTTTTAAAAAAATAACAAAAACTTCTTAGAGAGAAGCAAGGTGTTAATTTTGTTTTACTTTGCTATTTCGATGGGTGTGGATCTTGTCTTTGCTCTGTTTGTTTGTTCCTGCAAGACTGAAGGTTGAATTTGGAGCCTCATTCAGGCTAGGCGGATACTCCACCACTGAAATACATCATTAGCCTTCGTGTTTTGTTTTCAGCGCAGAAGATGCACTGATGTTCTGTTCTGTTAGCGACAAATCCGATATATAAATTGTCACCTTAGTAAAATTTTACTTTATTTTTATTAGAAAAGACTCTTTTAGAGACATCTGGGTCTATGAAAAAAATCATAATGTTAGCACAAAAGACTCCCCCCCCACCTCAGTTTTCCCCAGCATTAATAGCTTGCATTAGGTAAACACATTTATTGTTATTAATGGGCCAATATTGAGGTTGGGAGGTGGCTCAGTGGATCAGATGCTCATGGTGTAAGGATCCCCAGTGGTCCATGTGCGAGTGTAATTTCAGGGCTGAGTGCAGACCGTGTTTATCTTTCTGGGTCTGGGTTACCTTACTCAGGATGTTTTTTTTTTCCTAGTTCCATTCATTTGCCTGCAAATTTCAAGATGTCATTTTTTTTTTTTTAACACTGAGTAATATCCCACTGTGTAAATGTATCATATTTTCTTTATCCATTCTTTGGTTGAGGGACATATAGGTTGTTTCCAGGTTCTGGCTGTGACAAACATGGTATGTACTCACTCATAAGTGGGTATTAGACATAAAGCAAAGGATAACCAGGCTATAATCCACAACCTCCGAGAAGCTAGGCAACAAGGAGGACCCCAAGAGGGTCACCCTAAGAGGAAAGGGAAACAGTTAAGATCTCCTAAGTAAACTGTGGCGAGGGGAGGGAAGGGTAGAAGGGAGAGGATGGGGCTTGAGAACATGAAGGATTGAGTTGGGGGAGGGATGGAGAGGGAGAACAATGAAAGAGATATCTTGATAGAGGGAGTCATTATGTGTTTAGGGAGAAACCTGGTACTAGAGAAATTCCCAGAAATCCCCAAGGATGACCCCAGTTAAGATTTCTAGACATAACGAGAGGGTGTCTGAAAAGGCCTTTACCTATAATCAGATTAGTGACTACCCTAGCTATTATTATAGAACTATTATTATATCTAGTAACTGATGTAAGCAGATGCAGAGATCCACAGAGCCAAGCACTGGGTTGAGCTCCAGGAGTTCAGCTGAAGAGAGGGAGGAGGGATCATGTGAGCAAGTGGGGGGGGGGGGATCAAGATCATGATTGGGAAAACCAGCCACAAAGACAGCTGACCCAATCTAGTGGGAGCTCAGTAACTATGCACTGACAACTGGGGAACCTGCATGGGACTAACTAGGCCCTCTGAGTGTCACATAACTGATATGTGATTTGATCTGTTGGGTGGGCCCTGACAATGGGACCAGGACATATTCTGGGTGCATGAACTGACTCTTTGGAGCCCATTCCCTGTGGTAGGATACCTTGCTCAGCCTTGATACAGGGGGTAGGGCCTTGGTCCTGTCTCAAGTTGGTGTGACAGACTTTGTTGACTCCCCAAGGGAGGCCTTACCCACTCTGAGGAGTATGGACAGGTGAACTCAACTGAAAATAGGAGCAACAGACACAGACAGGCACTGATTAAGGGAAACAAACACAGCAAGTGAGTGAGTAAAAAGTTACTCAAGGTAACATACTGTCATTTAAAGGATGAAAATGTGCAGTGTGCCACACACACATTATCAGCGTGGCCAGAAACAACAAAGAAACTCCCAAGGGAGGACACAGAGTAACAGGAACAGATTCCGTGCTTGAAGTGAGAGGCTCCGTTTGGAAGACAGCTGACAGTTTCTTTCTTACAACATTAAACATACTCAGACCATACAATTCCTCAGCTGTACTCCTTGGTATTTACCCAAGTCAATCAGGAAGTTATTCTCATGTTAAAACTTGCACACAGACAGTGATAAAGTAGTGTGTATAATTGCCAAACTCGTCCTTCAGAACGTGAGCAGACAAATAAACCTCAGTCAAATCAGAAAATGGAATATTATCCAATGCTTAAAACAATGAAAGGAACCAAAATGAAAGTCACAAAAAAAAAGAGGGGCCCTCAAATCTGTATGCCTAAGCAAAAGGAGCCAGTCTGAAAAGCTGTGGATTGTGTGATTCTGCTTATTCTGCAAAAGATAAAGTGTGGAGATGACAAAAGAAGTCCTTGGTTACCTAAGATGCCAGTGCCCAGAGATACGAATACAGATCACAGAGGGGTTTTGGATGGCGAAACTAGGAGTGATGGATACTTGCCAGTATACATCTGTCTAAACCTCCAGAGTAAACCAGCTGGAAGGGAACCCTGGTATTGGCGGGTACCTATGAGTGTTGATATATTATTGTAGACTCATCAGAGGAAGGAAGTGTACTCCCCTGATGTTAGACATTTGTATTTGGGTTGTATAGGCATGTCACATGTGGGAATCTGTACTTAGAGTTTCATATACAGAGAACTTAGAACTGCTATAAAATGCATTTGAAGAAAAAAAGGAATCTCCGGAAAGATTTAAAACTCAAGATGAAAATGAAACAAAATTGACACTTTGATTTACTTACAGATAATTGCTAAAAGTCTGAGAGCTAAGATTATGAAAGCCTGGGCTTAGAAGCTCTCTGTAGATTCTGAATGATAGCATGATATTCTTTCTCAGTTCCATCAAAGAATCTGATAGTCAGGTTTTGGTTGAAGAAAGAGATTATTTTTATCTGCAGATGTATTTTGTGTGGTGCTTAATAGGAAGACCGCAGTACGGCAACTGGAAGGATGAGTGTTGATGAAGTCACTGGGGATCTTCCTCACTGGAAGGGTTGGCTAGGTTACTATGGAGAGTTTCTGTAGCCAGATGGCCCTGTTTGTCTTTTCTTTCCCCTCACTAAACCTGTAACAAATTCTTAAACTTCACTTCACATATTCTTAGAAGAGATGGTTGATTCCTCTGGGCTGGTCATTCTGAGCAATTAACCTGGAAGCCTCTCTGAATGGACAAACACGGAGACAGTCATCCCATTATGCATCAGTTCTTGAGAAACTAAAATAATTTCGGATGAAAACAATATTCTATGTGATGCACTTTTAAACCAATTTATTTGAGGGAACTATGTTTTGAAACCAGGAAAACATTGATTTTTCTGGTGGTGAGAGATTGTTTTTATAAATGTTAAGTGCTCAATCTTGAAGAATTCTAAAGTTGGAGGGCATTGATTCCTAAACTAACCCAAAGAACACACCACACTGCCCTTGAAAACCAGATATATAGGTCTTTGCCAGTGAGATGTTTGATGAGGGGCAGACACACATCTTATGATCAAAACAAGACTGAAAGTGAAATTTGCCTGAAATTTGTGAAGTCATAGGGATTAGACATCTCAAACTGCGAGATCACTTGTGACAAATCATTTGGTTTGTGTGAATATCAAAATAATATATCTTTATTTTAATAATATTTTAATAATATGCAATGTGTTACATAAGTATATATTCTGATTGCTTTCCATTGTTGAGCTACTGTGTTTCTTTATGCTAAATATGGATTCCTTTCCCTGAAAGGGCAATTTAGATTTACTTTCAAATGGTCTCAGCTGTGTGTGGTCTTTTTTTTTTTTTTAAACAAAACAAAACAAAACAAAACAAAGCAAAACAAAGCAAACCAAAACCCTCCAAACCTTCTCCAGCCAGTTTGGCCTCATATTCTGCTTAATACAATCTTCCTGTTAAGGGCCCCATCACCAGTTCATCATCCTTTCAATAATGCAGTGTAAGTGGCTAAACCCCTGGAGCTGATTGCATCACAAAGGGATTAGCCCAGTCCCATCCTAAGAATTAAATCTGTAGACAAAGGGCAGACAGCTGGGCCTCTGCATCTATTTGATACCAGTTATTAGCTACATGCATTAGGTCAGTCTGCACTCCCCGTACATCCAGAATGATAAGTGTTCTAGCTGCAGCCTCAAGACCCTATTCCTAAAATATCAACATTCTTCCTCAAGCTTTAAGTACTCTGCACCATCGTTAATGGCAAGCTAGGGTATAGAGGGACATTTAAGGCAGCTGGTGTGTGTGTGTGTGTGTGTGTGTGTGTGTGTGTGTGTGTGTGTGCACACCCACACATTCTGGATGCTGGTTGTTTGGGAGTCTGGAGACTGTAGCACTGAGAGGGTTCTTGGCAAAGACCCTGAAGTGTCTGAAATCACTCAACACTGACGCCTTCCCTCCCCTGAGTTCCTTGAGAGGGCTTCTTCCTTTTCTGCCAATTCCACTGCCTATGGAAGAATTGAGTCTAGAATCAGAACCACAGTGAATAATATCATGGTTTATACTTCTACTTCCTGATTGGTTATCTTTTAGGCTACTGAAGAAAAATCCATCTGTGGATGTGTGTTTGCTTTTGGAGATACAATACCTGAGGGGAACATTTTCAGATAGTCCACTTTTATTCTAGGTTTACTACTTACATGTGATCTACATATTTGCAGGCAGGCTGGTATTAGGAGGCAAATTTTAAGGCATTTTGTTACCATCCGTGATTAGAGTCTGAGGTTTGAATGCTCTGTCAACTGTCAGTCTCATGGCTTCCCAAGATGCTGCTCAAATGTGCTTCTGTTGTTTTCTGCTGTGGTGCTTCCTGTGAAACTCCTTGTCAAGTGGGATTATATATTTATAAAGAGGCTACTCTTGAAATGCCTTTCCCCAGTACCACGCTTTGATGATGCCTGTGATGTGCCTGGCAGCCAGACATGAATCTCATTTCCATTGAACTTTGTTTCAGCCCTGGGTTCAGGATGTTACCCAGTTTGACTTTAACACAATCATTCAAATTAGCCTAGTCCCAGAAACCAGGACCTGATGGATATTGGGAGAGATATAAACTAAATTGTATTAGAACAATAATAATGTGAGCAGATAATTAGCTTTAGACTTCTGGGGTGAATTTAAATAGTTTAAGTAAGCAGGTTTAGATATAAGCTGTGCACAGTCCTTGTCTCACTGATAAGTAAAGAAATCAGTGTTGAATGTGTGAGGCCAAGGAGATGTCTCCAGGGTCTGAAAATCTACCAGATGGTTAGGCAGCCCTAAAGCGACTTCGTGTCTCTGTCAAAAAAGCAGCACTGAATACTTCATTTAGATTTTTCTCAGAATTTCACCAGCTCAAATGAAGAACAGGAGAATAAAAAATTCTCCTTAAATGGATGGAAGATGTTAAATTTTATTTATGACTATGATGTCCAAGACATGTTGCGAAAGAAATACAAGCGGTGCATCGAACTGGCAACAACCTTTTCCCAATAACCTGCAGTGCGGTGCGTCTGCTATTTCCCAGAATTCCTTTACTGTGTCTGGTGTGTAAGGGATGGTCCTCAATTAGTTGTGCTATGCTTCCTCTTGCTTGGTAAGCATTTTTGGTCAAACAAGGAATGGCAGAGTCCCACAATTAGATCAAAAGATCAATCCTAATGTACCATTTTCTCCTCACCCTCCTGCTGTAATAAAGTGGCTGCAGTTCTCCAGGGGACAACTCAAAATCCTAGGACTGATATTTCTAAATTAGCTGACTCTCTGACCTTGCTGGTAATTGCGTTAGTTTATCAATGTTCAACACAATTTATTACTCTCCAATATGTACCAAAGTGTTTATCTCTCAACACTAACAATATTAAAAAGTCCAAACTATCTATTGCAGCACAAAGAGGCATCCTTTCATTAGGGAAAGCATAAACGGGTGGGAAGTGTCACATGACCTGTCTTTGCCAGGAAGAGGGGTGACCAGAGACAGAGGACAGCTGCCGCCTGCTTTAATTTAGTGATGCTATGTTACCAAAATCTCAAAAAAAAAAAAAAAAAAAAAAGAGAAATTAAGAGTTGTTTCTGTTTGTGTGTGTGACACAGGAACAGAGTGATGCTTTCTGCAATACTACAGCTATGGCCTCGTTTCAAGATAAATGCATGGCTCCTATAAAACCTTACCAAAGCGTTGGAAGTCGACAGCTGTGGTAGCAGCTCACTTTGATTTTAAGCATCACACACTTTGAGGAGAAAAAGGCATTAAGGTCATGAGTCCTATTTTGGGATGTAGAAAACCAGCATTCCTTTTGCTGCCTCATCGTGAGCATTTTTTATCACGTTATTTAAGCTTTGTGTTTAATTACAGTGGTGGACCATCTGCAGTGGAGCTCAGTTTTTATTAGATGAAGTAAAGGCAATGCGACATTGAAGGTTTGTAACATACATGTCTGTTTTTAACCCAGTTTGGGCAAGGAATGTGGTGTGAGCCGCTACTGAGAGCCACTGGCACATGGGCCCACACGAAGAGCATGTGATCCTGTTTTGAATAATGGGCTGGCTTTAAGGGACTCTCCCCTTCCCTTAGTTCTGGGATGTTTCCTTTCCTCACAGATGGTAAAGCAGCTAGGCTGAGTTTGGTCCACCCCCCCACCCCTCCTCTCACCTATTCACACTCTCATTATGCAGCAGACCTGTGATCTCTCTTCAGTGATGAGAAACGAGCTTCAGGGGCAGCTCAGACTCAAGTAACATTGTTCCTGAGACTTACAAGCCATTTGCTATCTTCATCCAAAAATATTGCTTTTTTAGAATGACAGATCATTTAATTTCTTATTATTGTCATCTCTTTATTAGCAATCACAAGGCTAATAGTCTTTCAGAGGCAGATATATTTTAATTTACTTTATTTATTGGTAGCTCATTTCAGTGCAAACAATAAAATTTCTTCAGTAAGGGAATGATCGTATTTCAGTGTAGAACCCTTTGGAAACATTTTTGGAAAACATTGTTCTAAATGCACAACAAAGTCATGAAAATCCTTCAGCTTCTGGAAGCTTCCAACTTTCTTTATTTTTAAATTGAAAATTGATTTCTTCTTTTATGCAATGTATTCAGATTGGAGTTTCCCCTCCCCCAGCTCTTCCCATATTGTCTCCACTTCCCCATTCACCCAAATCCACACCCTTCCTGTCTTCCTCTTTCTTGTTAGAATGCGGAATGCCATATAATAATAATAATAATAATAACAATAATAATAAATAATAAATAATAAATAAAAACAAACCAGAATTAGACTAAACAAACAAGTAAATATAAGAAAAGGAGACAAGGAAAAATTCCGGAAACATATATAGATGCAGAGATATACATTCACACATAAAGAAACCCTGTTAAAAACACAAAACCAGAAACCATAATATAAACACAAAGGACCTTTAAAGTGGGAGGGGATTAAAGCCCTGACAAAGCATTATGAGACAAAAAGTATCCAAAACTGCCTGGGACCTGCCCTTAAGAATACTTTGTATGACCAGTGAGCCTATGTTGAAGAAAACTAATTTTTCATTTGCAAGTGGTTATCAATAGCCTCCAACTTCTTAATTCCAGTCCAGGGTCTCATTGTTATTTAAAGTACATTAACATTGCCAACTCAAGAGAAGAGACCTTGAAGTCTGTCCACTTCGTGTGTTGTTCAACCTAAAGTACACATGTGAATGACCACACTGGACTTAGACTGAACTTTCTGTATATTGCAAATGTCATTTATTATTATTGTTATGCGTGTGCCGTGAATGCTCGCATGTAGAACTCAAAAGATAGCTTTCCAGACTTGGTTTTCCTGCCATGGGTTCCAGGGATCGAAGTGAAGTCATCAGGCTTTCAAGGCAAGCTCTTTGGTCCATGGAGTCATCCCTCTGGCCCTTAGATTAAACTTCTTGAGCCCTTTACATTTCGTATCATCCATTTTACACTCATTGTATCCTGTCACAGAAATGCTGTAAATGAAGCTTTCCCCAGATTCGGATTCTTACTCAGATGCTCGAGTTAGCCTTCCATTATTTTATTTCCTTCTTGATTTCAAAAATAATAATTTGTTTATTATAAAGTGTGCGTCTATGCGTGCACTGTAGCCTGGGAGTGAAGACCAAGGACAACAGGCCAGAATCTGTTCTTTCCTTTCCTGGGCTCCAGGGATCAAACAGGTCCTCAAGCTCGGTAGCAAGAGCCTTTCTTGCTGAGTCATTTCACTAGTCCCTCATTTGACTTTCAACAAATAATCATAGTATTTTCATTCAGAAGATAACAAGGGACCTAATTATGAGCAATAAAATTATTGTATTTTTCACAATAAGAATAATTTCATACATATGAAAAGCCTTTGTCAAGCTGTTCAGCTTTCTATAAAAAGTACCTTAGATTGATTAATTTGTAAACAGAAAGTTTTCTTACAGTTTTAGAGGCTGAGAAGACCAAAGTCAGGGAGCTGGTAGCTCTATTGTCTGGTGAGAGACACCACGCTGGTGGTGGTTTCTAAGGTGCCTTCATATGTGGAAAGATAAATGAGCTCCCCAGAGGCTCTTTGCTTCTTTTCAAGGAGGACGATCCCACCCACAGGGAGGAGCGTATGATCATGCTGTCTTGGTATCCCATCTCTTACTACCACCGTCTCGGCAACGAGGCTTCAGCATATGAGTTTTAAGGGGCACACACATACAGACCACAGCACCAGCCTAGGAAAAAGGTGATTAAAAAAAACTATTGGTTGTGGCTATGTGTCCCCAGAACCTGAATACCCAACCCATTCCCCCAAAACTGTTTCATTTCGTAAAGGTGCTGTACTTGGTACAGAAGAGATGGGGATAATAGCATAAAAACTGCAAGATACGAAGCAAAGAAAACCAGCATTCAAACCACAATCCCAGAGAACTTAGACAGCAATGAGGACACTAAGAGATGCTTACATAGACCTAATCTATATGGGAAGTAGAAAAAGACAAGATCTCCTGAGTAAATTGGGAGCATGGGGACCTTGGGAGAAGGTTGAAGAGGGGAGGGGACAGGCAAGGAGGGAGCAGAGAAAAATGTAGAGCTTAATAAAAATCAATAAGAAACCCTGCAAGATATGGATGGGCCCCCTTTATCGAATGCTCTCCATAGAAGCAGCGTGCACATGGTGCCTCAGGAACACATAAGAGCACTTAAGTCTGTTACGGTGAGAAGAGGCCATCTGTGCAATGACAAGCTAACGGGAAACTCTCTCATCTAACTGGAATCCCCTCTTCACCACCCTGCCGACCATCTCCTCCCTCTCCTTTCTTTTCCACTTTGCTCATTTAAAACATATATGCGACATGACATGGGCATGTATGCCTTTGATGTCAGCACTCGGGCAGACCACTGAGTTTGCGGTCAGCCTGATCTATGGTAGTGAGTTCCAGGTCATCCAAGGCTGCATAGTGAGAGCTTGGCTCAAACCACACAAATATGTAAGTGCAAAGACAAATGAAAATATGTAATGTGAACGTACAAAAGAAATGGTCTGCAGAAGCAAAGGAGACTAATGGGAGTTGGGAAACACGGGAGAGTGGGAGGAGATAAGAGAGTCAAGGGTAGCCACTCAGTGTATATGCTTATACCATGTCCTTCTGCAACACACTACCGTGCACCATGAATATATAACATACAAATGAAAACTACAAATTTAACATGTGGGTACTATAGCTAACCCGTCCCTCCCTTGCCCTTCTTCCTCCAACTCCTTCCATGCCTCCCTCCATTCCTTTTCAAATTCACTCAAACAAATACATAAATACAACACGGTGAGCCCATTTAGTGTTGCTCATAGGCATATGTTTTAGGGTGACTTCTCGGTATTGGGTAACTATTTGGGGGCTCATCTGTGGAGAAGATTGATTCTTCCTCTCTCAGCACTCGTTAATTGACTATATCTCTTCATTAAGGGGTGGGGTCTAAATTGTTTTAACTAAAAACTCAAAATTTAAAGTATTTAGAAATAATGTAAGACATAAATCATAGTCTAAAACATCTGATTTCACATTTTATAATACTTTAAATTTTCTAATGTATATGCATAATATTTTTTGGAAATTCTCCCTTGAATGAGTGTGATAGTGTTAGTTGAGAACTTAGTAGTTGGAAACTCTTTTCTGTTTTGTAAACTATGGGTTTTGACATCAATTGTGGCACACCTAACAATACAAACAAAGCAGAAGCTGTGAGTCCCAGTTACACATGCCAATCATCCATTTTCTTGAGGTAACCATAGGAAGAAAGATTTTGTGTTTTTCCCCAGACAAAAGCAAACAATGGGGTCCAGATTTTTCTATTACTTGGTTTTTCTCTCAAAATTTTATTTATGAAGCTACATAATATGGGAAACCACAAACTATGTATTGTGCTTCTACGTCATTTTCTTATTTCCTCAATATTCATATCTCATCAGGTAATAACATACAAGGCAAATTCCATTTCACAGCTGTGGCTTTTTTCCCTCATTTTCTCCCATTTCTTCCTTGTGTTAACTATTTTTGTTCTCGCTTTCAACACCTCCACATTTGACTTCCTTCCCATTCATGATTTTCCCAGTACATAAAACATTACTGAGGTTGTGATGTAAATATTATAAAGTTTTGATCACACATGCAAAGTAATATTGCATAATGAATAAAATAAAGTTCAATCAATCACTCTTTTAGAGGATGGACAATTTGGTTGTTTTTTGGAGAGTACAAACAATACTTCAACAAACACCTTTTCCCATACACCCTTTGTGCTAGAGTGTTTGTTTCTAAAGAGTGGAGTTGCTGGGTCCTAGTTCAGAAGTAGCTTTATTTTGCCTTTATAGCAATTTTCAGATTGCTTTAAGGCTGTAGGAACATTGACAACTAGCATACAAAGCTGCTTTTTTTTCCTGGTACCTTTGCAAGATGTTAATAATATTTTCTTCAATATTAATATTTTATTAATTCTTTGAGAACTTCCTACAATGCATTTTGATCATATTCACTCCTAGTCCTCCTTTTAACTCGAGAACCCCACCTCCCCACAGTCTCCTATCTTCATATATCCCCCCAATAACCCACTGAGTCAAATTTGTGCTGCTCAGGTATGGGTGTCATAAGTGTGGAACCATTCACTGGGGTGTGTTGTGGTTGACCCACTAGGGTCCACAACCAAAAAAAAAAAAAACTGATTATACTTCAGCCAGAAGCCATTAACTGTCAATATCTCTTCAGATAGGAGCGGAAGCTCATGAGCCCCTCAGACTCCAGGCTATCGTATTATTGATATCCTATAGCCAATCACAGTTGCTGTGTGTCAATGAGTGTCTCTGTCATTTTATATCCAAAAGACAATGGTTCTCTCTGGTACACTTCCTCCTCCGAGTCCTACAATCCTTCTGTCCTCCCATTCCTGGATGGTTCCTGAGTCTTGAGTGCTGTGTGTATGAAGTTAGCATTCAATTTGTGGCTAATATTCTACTGACATTTTTCTCCATAACACTTTGACCAGTTATGAATTTGATTTTCTAACTTTTGCCAATACAATGAGTAGAAAAGAGTGTGTCTAATTCATCGTTTAAATTAGAACTTTCTTATGGTATAAAGACATACATCCTTTCATATGGTTATAATTTAATTACTTTTAACAATATGCCTATGTGTTTTCCTTGCCCATTTTCCTTTGAACTGACAGACTTTTTTCATTAAATATCAATTTGTAGAGACTCTTCCTGCACTATGTGTAGAAACAATAGGAACTGGCTGATTGTGCAGTCAGGAATCTATCAAAAGAATCAATGGATGAGGGGTTTGAAGAAAGAAATGTCAGAGGACACATACACGGAACACAAAGTGGCACTGAAGAAGAGAATACACATAGTTGCATTGTGCTATGTCTTCCTGAATGCTCCATCAATGCCAGATGCAGCTCTGCTCCCTCAGGGTCTGGGTGCTGTAGCATCAGGCAATTGGCTGAATCACAGCTAGCAAGACTCAACAACTCCCTCCAAATCACTCATTCCTGAATTGCTTGAGATCTCAATTTTCCACTCTGGATGAATCAGTAAACTTTTTTTTTTTTTTTTTTTTTTTTATCATCCAGAGACATCAGAAAGCCTATGATAGAAAAATCTCATAGATATAGCCTGTAGGTTGAAGGTGGATGCCCCAATGTTGCAGAGAATCTTTGGGTGACTGTCCAGGCAGCCAACTCTTTCTGTAATTATTCACATTTTTGGAAGTTTCTTGCTTGCACTTCCTGCTTACTCAGTTAATATTATTTCTTTCTTGGATCTCTGATGGAGTTGAAGATTAGATAGCTATAGTTTTAGTTTACCAGACACAGAAAGCAAATTTTGATGGAAAGTAAATAAGGTATAATATTGGACTCACGAAGATAGTATAGACATGTGTTGACAGAGGTTTCTGTCTCTCTTGGTCCCATAGCTGTTCAGTCCCAAAGAAACACACAGAGGCTTACATTAATTATAAATGATTGGCCTATTAACTCAGACTTCTTATTAACTCTTTCTTACATCTTAAATTAGCCCATAATTGTTGTCTGTGTCAGCCACATGGCTCAGTACCTTTCATCATTAAGGGGTTCTCATCTTGCTTCCTCTGTGTTGACTGCAGACTGACCCTTTCCTCTTCCCAGAATTCTCCTGTTCTTATTGCCCTGCCTTTACTTCCTGTCTGGTTGCCCTGCCTATACTCCCTGCCTGGCTACTGGCCAATCAACATTTTATTAAAACAATACAAGACCATTGTCCCACAGTGGATATGAAATATTTTCTCTGAATTTGTCAAATGCAAGTGCACTAGACATTTTTGATGAATTTATTGCATGTATATATGGTATATAGCCATTGCAATTATTGTATATAGTTTTCTTAAATTAGTTATAGCCTTCTTTTTATTTTTTTTTAGACAAAAAGGGGAAACATAGTGGCATTTCAAATGTATTTTAATAAATAAAGACTGCCTGAAGATCTGAAAGTAAAACAGTTCCACTGGTCAGCCTTACAGAGCAGAATATGGTAACACACATCTTTAATCCCAATAGCCACCCTAGTCGCCATAGAAATTGGGTGTTGCATGCCTTTAATCCAAGTTCTAGAGAAGAGTATAAGACGGGGTGAGACAGCTCTTAGAGACAGTCTTCTTCAGAGATTCCTGGAGGTGGGACCTCCATTTTCAGACTGAGGTCAAGGTAAGAGCCACTGGCTGGCTATTTTGTTTTCTGAATCTTCAGGTTGAACCTCAGTTTCTCTCTCTGAGTTTTCATTTTATTGTGCTTCAACTCAGAATGTGGTAAGCTATTGAAAGACAGGGTGAGCTGTCAGGATAGTTTGTGCATCTCAGATAACAAATGCAGACAGCCTCTTCTTTTTTTAGTGGCAAATATTCTCCCCTAGTATATGTGTTGACTCTGCTCAACATCCTGTTTGCTAACTGAATTCTAGGTCAGCAAAAGCCCCTACCCTATGGCAACTGAGCTTCTGACTTGGTGAAGCAGTTTCTTACCATTCCAAGATTATACAACTAGTTTCTTAAGTTTTCTTTCACTTTTATATTGGCTGTTTGTATTTGCATTTTAATTCACATATAACCCATTTGGTATATGTCATAAATCTGACTATAAGTTGTTTTCTTTTCCAAATTAACATTAGCACCAAAAGAACTCTTTGCTTATCTTGAATGGAAATGCCAATTATATGATCATTAATTTCCCATATAAATTTGTATTTTCTTCCACTATGTACCTCCTCCCCTTCCTTCCCTCCTTTTGTGCAAATCTATGCTCTGCAGAATGAATTTGTAATGGCATTTGATTAATCTTATATGCTCTTCCTTCTCTGTTACCTACCTCAAGGAACAATGCTCTAATTCCCACTTTAACCAGAAAAACAGGTTTCCTGGGCTCCTCTCCCTCTTTTCTTCTCCCAAATGTTGAAGGTCTCACTCATTCCTAACTCCATACACTTTTCTTCATGGGTGTGCCTCTAGTTTCTTTTAGTAATGAACTGCCTGTATGAAAATGTCAAACAGATGGTCCAAACTCGCTGAGAATAATTTTGTTGTTGTTGTTCTCAACCCTTTGTTCTCCAGCTATGCCACAAATACATCAAGGTCTTTCTTGATTCTGTAACTTTATATAATGGAATACTTTTTCTTGTTTGGACACTCTAGTGAGCCTTTGGCTTCAGATAAGCAAGATAAACAACACTATCATAAGAAAAATGATTATGGCAACAGTTACTGGATACTTACCTAGTAGCAGGCACTCAGCTAAGTTTTCAGCTCCATCAACATATTGCATCATTGTGACAGCCCTGACATGGGAATTCTAACCCATCCTGTCACACACATGAAAAACTGGAGGCTGAGAGATTTGAAATAAACTTCCCAAGGCCACAGATCCTGTGTATCAGATTAGAGTTTCAACCTAGAGTCTCTCACTTTGTTCTTTTCAGATATTATCTGCTCCACAGAGTGTTCTCCTTTGTGTTCATGTGAACAACACAAAGCCTACATGCCAACACCACTATGTGGTGTAATCACTCACTCCATTCCCTGTTTCTAATTAGTGCTTTGTCCTTGTATTCTTAGACCTAAGCACAGTGTCTGGAATATAGGAGTCAATTGCTGATTGATAACTACCAAGGTTTGAAGGTTTTTGTCCCTGAAATAATCATGTACTGGAATTTTAACCCTGACGATGGTGTTACCATGAGTTGAGTTTGGGGGGAAGGGATTATTTCACCAGGACAAATTGTTAAGGTTTGTTTATAAGAGACCTGAGAGAGGCAATCATGGATCAGAAAGTGTGACCTCATCAGTTAGCAACTTGATCTTGGATTTTCAGTCTCTTGAGCTGTGAGAAAGAAATTTCTGGCATTTATCAGCCACCCAGGCTATAGTGTTTGGCAAAACATGATGGGACTGATGGAACATGTGACCAAACTGGACTCCGAAGCCAAGGACAATGGCGCTGGGCTTTGATTCTTCTGCATGGACGGGCTCTGTCAGCTTGGTTGATCACCTTCCTGGACCTGGGGGGAGTTGGGAGGACCTTGGTCTTAACATAGAGTAGGGAACCCCGATGGCTCCTTGGCCTGGAGAGGGAGGGAGGGGGGTATGGGTGGAGGGGAGGGGAGGGAAGGGGGAAGAGGAGGGGAGGAGACGGAAATTTTTAAATAAAAAAATAAACCATGAAAAAAAAACATGAACATAGATATCCTGGCCTTACGTGTACCTTAGCTGTCTGTGGTCTCCCTTTGAGTCCTCCTGGCCCTCATTCTTACTCACGATCCCTTTTCTCTGTGTGTCTGTCCTGCAGCCTTGCCTTGGTTAATTCTACATCCTCTCATTTGATATTATTTCTCCTTTCCTTATGATTTCATGAATGTGTGAGTCTGTGACAGTCATGAGGACTTACAATGAGAGGCCACAGAGATCAGCACAGCCCTTTCTCTCTTCCTGTCTGCCGTGGCTCCGAGTTCCCAGTCCACACCCTTCTCTGCCTTTCATCCTTAACATTTCTGGGGAATGAAGGAATGAACATGAGAGTGAATGAGGAAGACTGAGCTGGAGAGCTGCTCTCTCTCTCTCTCTCTCTCTCTCTCTCTCCCCCCCCCCCCCCGTCTCTCCCTCCCTCCCTCCCTCCCTCCCTCCCTCCCTCCCTCCCTCCCTTTGAGACAGAGTCCCATGCAGCCTGGGCTAGCCTTGAACTCACCATGTAGCTGAGGAAGACCTGGAACTTTTGACTCTTTTGTATTCTCCTCCCAGGTGGTGTTATTTTAGGTGAGCATCCCCACACCTGATTTCTATGCTCTGAACTCAGGGCATCACTCTCCTAGCTAAGCTAGTTTCTCGGGCACAGGCTGATTTAAGATCTCAGATCTATCTTTAATGATTTCATTTTACCCTATAAATTCTTTTGTAAGACCAACTCATTGAATGTATAGATATATCACACCTGGTAGAAAACACTCATATTTTAATGGGAATCCCACTTTAATATTTTTTAGGCTTCAGATTACGATAGAAGACTGTTTCTTTTGTTCAGAGAATACGTTTATATACTTTGGGACCTGGAACTGAGGGAAGATGTCCTACATTTCTTTATGTCTCTTGCATACTTTAGTAAAATACCCTGTGCAGAGTAGGCACTAACTTAATGGCCAGTTGATTGATTGACTAATTACTTCACGTATAAACACCTCTGTAGCACAGTACCTGATGGGTGTCTATTTCAATAAGACTACAGCTATGACCTTCCCGTAGTTCATTAGCAAATGAAAAGTATGCTCATTTCCATGAGAGGAAATGAGAATATAAAAAATGCGATTCTATTTGTAGTGCCATTACTGTCTTACTGTTTGATTAAGAACAAATTCTTAACCTTTTAATGTTACCAGTTACCTATGGCTCTGATCTCCAGGGCCAATGCAATACCAAAACCGTGGGGAGGGTAATATAACACTGCTCTAGCTGACGTGATACAAACCGGTCACAAACGAGGGCACATAGTGACCACCATCAGTCAGTGGTAGAACAGGGACAATGTCTTCAGAAACACGCAGAGAAAGAAGCAAATGAGAGGTTGCCCAAGCCGGTTCAGCTTTAAGGTTGAGCCTCCTCTCCTGCACCTCACAACCCTTTAATTCCTCATTCATTGCCATCAACTCAGTTCTGAAATGCGCATGATAGGATGTCAAGTGCCTGTCCATCTCACTCCCAGAGGAGAAGAAAAGCAGAATTAAGTGAATGGAGGTGACACTGAACAAAGATATCCCCTGAATCGTGGAAGGTTCCGTGGGGTCATTTAGTTGCTGTAGGTTTACTGACCTGTGTGCCAGGCACCCTGGATGGCAGTAAGGGCATACAAAGGAGCAAAAACAAAGCTCTGCCTTCAAGACCATTCTTGGGGGTGAAAGGTGAGAGGACTCTCGGGGGTCAAAGGTGGGAAGAACATTTCAGGGAGGAGAAGAAAGCAGAAAAAAAGAGAAACCCTTGCACATTGGAGAGCTGGAGAGCCAACAGCTACTGCAGAGGTGAAAGCATAGGAGGGTGCAAAGAGGAGAAATGGTCAAACCCAGGAGACTCCTGAGCCTAGGAATCTTCTTTTAGCACCCACAGAAGATGGAGAAGCAGCAAAGACTTTAAATCTAGAAACTCCAGATTAGAGCTGTGGAAAGCAATGCAGACATAGAAAGGAAGTGGCTCCTGTCCATGTAGGAGGAATTGGAGAAAGGATGGAGGTCATTGACTCTGGCTGTGAATGGGTTACAGAGGCCCCTATTCCTCTGGTCAGTGAGTGGGAAATGCACGTTTTTGAGTTGCTCAATAATCTGGTTTGAGTTGGAGTCAGAAAGCTCTGTTATTGGTAGTGATCCAGTCTCTCTTCCTTCAGTTTCTCTTTGCCCTGTGGTTTTGTGGCTGCCGCGCTAAGGTGTGAAGCACCTCTCACTAATGTCTTTTCCTACTGCTTCCGTTGATGTTTGAATCCTTTCTTGTCCATTTACAATTTATATCGTAACCCTCCCGTGTTCGCGCCTCATGCGTTATGCTTCCTCATAATCTGGTCCTCACCTGATCCTAATTCTCTCTAATAATTCTTTTTCCTCCCTTGAGGAAAGTATATCCATTTTTTGGTTTCAAACACTCATCACCTTTTGTAAATATTAAGGCACCGATTCAATTTAATTTTAAAAATAATGTTTTTCTATTTCTTCTTGTGGCAATAAATTACGTTTGCCATCTTTTAAAAGCTGTATTGTCTCATAATTTTCTCCTGTGCTCTTCTTGCTTCGGTTTGTTGCTCCCCAGAGGATGTAGGAATATATATTGATATAATGAACAATGTGAAATAAAAAAAAAAGACAAGAAGAACTCAGGGTCATCGTCACACTCTATAGTGTTTGCCAGTGATCTATTCGAAAGAGGGCTTATATTTCAGTCCTGATGAATCAAATATTTAAGAAACATTCTTAAAGTAGAGAAATATACATGGAAAAAAATCACTACTGACCCTGAGAGGCCTCATTGAGAGATTCTAGCCTTGGATGATTTAACTTCAATTTTAGTCCTGCCTCTTCCACCAAAGGTTATCACAGTGAACATTGCTCATGAGAGTTTTGGGAGTAAAAACGGGGGTCAGAGATCAAAAAACACAAAATATAATATTAGATAAAATATTAGCAGCCCTGGAAATATTCACAAAGTCGTACATTATGTTCGAGCTACCGTATTCCATGTAGGAAAATAAAAATGGGAAATTGCAGGAGCCATTTCTCTTTTTATTGCAGAAATTAAAGGTCTAATTTAGAATTGTGAATTTATGTAAATAGCCATTAATGCAATTTTATTAGTTCAGGTACTCAGGGTATGGGCATATAAATAGAATGGGATTTTTATGGAGTCTGAACCAGCAGTTAGTAATTCTGCATGTATAGATTGACGTTATTAGAGGGTTTTTTAAATTCACAGAACAATGTGACTGTTGAGAGTAGGTCTTCAAGTTACTGCATGTCCATGGAAGTTATTGAATAGAGAAACTTCCCTCTTCCTTTCTACCATTACAGCTGGTCAGTAACTAATAAATTACTGGCTCTTTATACCTTGCCTGTGTTTTTGTACCGTCTACCAAATACTTTGTGCCACTTAAACTTCCTATATCTGTCTGCAATAAATGCACTGGTCTCATTTCATAACCAAGAAAAGAGATTCATAGGAAGATAGGAAAACTTGTTCAAGATCAAATGGCATGAAGTGGATGTATTTGAACCAGGTTCAATAAGGTTAGCTTTGCCTCTGTCATACAGCACACTGAGGGCAATCAACTGTCTATTTATCTTATAGTAGGAAAGCAGCTTTCTTTTTTTCTCCACCATTGGGTGTGTTCACAGATAATTCTGGTGAAGAATTTGCATATTTTTTGAGACATGGTTTCATGTAGCCCAGGCTGGCCCCACCTTCTGTATATAGTTGAAGATGATCCTTATGTCTTGATCTACCTGCCTCCACCTACCCTGTGCTGGGATAACAGGTATGTGCCACTCTACCTAGATGACTGCATAGCTTACTTTTAGTATGCTGGGATGGGGCTCAATGTACTTGATACATACCTATCGTGTCTCGGACAAATGATGGCCTCTGCTGTTCTTCCGCTTCATCACTTCCCCTGTGCTTACTTGAGAATCTGTGCTGGTAAAGGTAGAGGACCACGCGACATTGACTTGTCAGCCTACATCGTTCAATCATTCCATTTCCTTGTTTGGCCTTTATACTTGCCTTCAAAAAATTGAGAAGTGCAATATGTCTTAAAAGGATATCAATACTTGTTTATGACATTCATAAAAATAAAATAAATATTAAAAATGTAAGTATATGCATACATGTAATCTAAGGTAGAGGAGAATTTGAACATTTCCATAATTACCAACCCCATTAAGTACCAGTCTGTTGAAATTTCCCCTTTTCCTGGAAACTCTCTGCCTCTTTCTGTCTCTCTCTGTCTCTGTTTCTCTCTGTTTCTCCCTTTCTCTAATAGAAAAACATTGCCTGAGTTTTGAGCTTAACATCCTCCTGATTTTCTTCCATACTTTATCAGCTGTGAAATTATTTCTCTGCATTTATTGCTTCTGTTTATTTTGGATTGAACTGGGGATCAAATCCACACTGAACACACCCTTTGCCACAGAGCTACAACCACAGATCAACCTTACTATTTCAGTTTGAAGTTCTGCAAGAATGCCAAGTAGATATTTTGTTTGGTAACTTAAAGTCATTAGCACAGGACTTTGAATTACGCAAGACTTAGCAGTTAATGATAGGCTTGACCACACTTTTATCCAGAGTAGGGGTAAAACCCATTGCATGTATTTTCATGGGCTATTAGGAAACAGAATTAGGTCTCATTATGGACAAGTCTTGATTGTTTAACATATATCTGCGTCTGAAACGCGTTTGCCAAGGAACTAAATGTTGAGGGCTGACTGGTCTGGAAGAAAGGGATAAACAAGGCAGGTGCCATCCTCCTCTGTGAAAGCTGTTGTGTGATAGAGGTCTAACAGATTTTATTTTTCAGAAATAGTATTTTTGGCATGGTCTTTTTCTAAAGATGCTATACATTTTAATTTCAAAAGCATGAATGCTAATAGAATTCAGTAGAAATTAGAGATACTTTAACTGAAAGGTTTGAGTGAACGCATAGTAACTTGACAGTAGCTACAAGCAGAAAGTATTTCTAAACACCTCTACATTGTAGTGAATAAGTTACCAGAAGAAAAATTAAAGTAATATCAAGACTACTGGCATAAGAGTTGATTGATTACAGCCATTCTTTGAGCAATAATTGAACACCTAGTTAACCAATGTTCTACCAGGCTTTAAAACATGTTTGTCATTTGGAAAGAATACCTGTGATTGACTCCCTTTTAATGCACCCGTCATGATCTCAGAATGGAGGTAAGGGCATAAATTAATTAATTTTTATACAGAAATCTGTTAGCTAAATTAATCAGCTCCCACAGTGTACCACAACTGGAGATGTCACTTTTAGGAAAGAGGAAGAGGAAGGTAAATTAAAAAAGAAAGAAGGGAAGGAAAAAAAAAACAGATGCAGATGTAGGAGGAGGCTGCTTGTTTGTCCTGGCTGCCCAGAACTGAAATAATCACATAGAAACTAATTAATTAACTCACTGCTTGGCCCATTAGCCCTACACCTTACACCTTACACTCTTAAACCTTAGTTTAACCCATTTCTATTAATCTGTATATCACCATGAGAGAGTGGCCTACCAGCAAAGGCAAATCCATGGCGTCCCCTGACTCTGCCCCTCTTTCTCCCAGCATTTAGTCCAGTCCTCCCCTCTTACCTATGTTCTGCCCTGTCAGGCCAAGGCAGTTTCTTTATTCATTAACCGATAGAAGCAACACATAGACAGAAGGACCTCCTACACCATGCAGATTCTGGTACCATGGAGTTAACAATGGGATGAACAGATGTGAGTAAAATGTCATATAAAGTACAGTATCAGCTATGATGCTCGGTGAATGGTGAGGTCCTGGTGGTGTCCGACTCAGCACTGGAGCCGATAACTAGGTCAGCAGAGTTGGGTGGGCTGAGGAGGCTCTCACTTCATTTAAACGTTCAGTTTGGCAACTTCTGTTTAAGTCATGGAGGGAGAAAAGGTGACATCTAGAGACTTTCCTTCTAAATTGTTATTTTTCTTCTCTGAGAAAAACAGACTGCTAATATAAATAGAATTAAACTTGCATTAATTTCCACAGGGAGAATGACTTACTTTCATTGATCTACGAGATGTGAAAATCAAAACTTTGTGCTTTTGTAACTCTGGTGCTTTTAATTTTTGTGGGATAAGCCCTCTGTTATGCTCTAGGCTTTGAGGGAGTAGGAATTAAATCTTTGGTTTAGGTTTTTTCTTTTTTTTTGAGATGAATGTGACAAAAAGCCACTTTCCCGGGATCCAGCAGCAGTCTTTACCTCCTGAGGCAGGAGGAGGGCAGAGGGACTACCAGATGATGGTGGGAAAGGATGCAAATGGTCTGCCACAACAGTAGAATTCAGGTGACCAGGAGTGGAGATTGGCAGTAATTAAAGGTAAGAGAGAGGGGATGACTTTAGGGAAAGAACAAAGCTCAAAATGACCCAAAGTATCACTAAGGAAGTGCATGACCCCTAGTTACCTCCTTCACCTTTGGGATCATTCTTTCTCTGATACTTATTTCAGTGCCTGGCACAATACATTAAAAAATATGTGCAGAAACTAACATGCTGAACGAATGAGGTGACTGTTTCTAAATAGTTTGACACCACAATACACATACACACATGCATCACACACACATAGACCACACACATGCAAACACACACATATACACAGAACACATACACGCACATACACAGATCACACACACACACCTCACACACACACACCACACACACACATATACCACACACACATACCACATACACACGCATACACACACACGCCACACACACAGAGATTGAGGTGGATATGGAGGTCATACTATCCAACTCAGCTAGAAGCTTCTTCTACACATTGTCAAATTTTGGTGTTTTGATTACTGTCCCAGACTTCCTGCCCTTTCTCAGTAGTGAACATGCTGGCTTTGCTGACCTTAAAAACTGAGCCTAGTCCCTGGAGAAGAGCGAGTGGGCTCATCTCAAGAGTTAGGGTGATTGCCTGTTGGTCTTGGGAAGAGGTACAACATGCCTTAATCACTTGCCAGCAACTGGAAGGGGGGATAAGGTTGCTATCATGAAGGGGTGGAAAGCTTTAGGTTTTGGTAGAAGTAATGACTTAGCTCTGTTGCATCCATCTTTGAGGCATGATCACTATATTTCTAATTACTGGTAGCTGTCACACATGGCACCATTGAATGACACTTCCCCTGTGCACAGAGATACCACGATTATATCAAATCAATGACATTCTACTCTTTGAGAGTATTTATAATTGCACTGTTGCCTCACATAGAATACATTAATCAAATAAGAAAAACATTGTAATAAATCAAAAGGCAAATTACAGAAGTAATGTAATTGTGGAAAAGAGGAAGAGAATTACTGCATATTCAAAACTCTGTAACAAGTTTTAGAGCCTATTAGTTTGCAGTTCTCTTTTAAGACAATTTTGATGTATTGAACTGAGCCCAGCACATGTAGGTGCTCAGAAACATCTGTTGGCTGGATGAATTAATGTGTGCACTTCAGGCACTGCTGATATTCATTTTGTGACCTTGTAAAAATTAACTATAATTACTTCCTTAGAGTGAAAGTGGATTTATGGAAATGAATGCCCCATTTTGAAAGCTGGTCTAGGGCTATACGTGGCTTAAAGACACGAATAAAGAGTTATTTTGGGGTGCTTGCATTCCATGATATTTATTTACTTGGTGGGTTTATTTTTTTGAACTTGTATTTTAGTTTTAAGAAATACATTTCAACCTTTAATAACACAAATCACACGTGGGCCATGAAGAGAACGCTACGGTCAGCTACTCTGGTCTTGACCTACAACAAGAGGATGGGCACACTCTTCTGGTAGCCATCAGGCCATGTTGCTTCATACCCATATATGTTTTCAGATAAAGTTCTCGGGTCCTTAAATGACACAGGTTGAGCAAATTTAGTTTTGCTGAAAGATTCCACATGGTTTGTTTTCTTGGTAGGGCTGAAAGGAGAATCCCAGACTAGTCAAGGAATTTTTATTTCACTGCGACATAATCTCTTTCGCTCCAAACCATTTTGTTCAAAGAATATAGCTAGAAGTTAGAAAATTTATAAAAATATCTGATGATGAAAGACTAAATCATCTTTAAAAACTTGTTACTGAAATGAAGCAAGGTAGGCAGGTTATTGAGGGCAGTCCTAGGAGGAACAGGTGAAATGCCGTTCTTTGCTTTCCTGCTGGATCTCATAATTTTGTCCTGGGATGAGCCTCAGGGGTGTGACTATTTTGCAGAGTTGTTTATAGTCTATGAGAGTTCCATCTCTGTCTTGGAGAAACCTTGAAGGGAATTTTAGAAGAGATTCCCAAAGGAAGAGATTCTCCGAATTTTGGAAAATGGATTCTCCACTTAAGTTTGTGAAAACTCACAGGTGTCTCACAGACTCCTCTGGGATCCAGACCTCAATCAGTGGGACACAGCCTCAAGACCAAAGCTGAGATGTGAATCACTGCTCAACAGAAGAGGACAACAGAATTTGCCATCTGTATCTAAATGGGTTGATTGCTAAAATAGAGAAATAAACATTTCTCAGAGAATTGTAATGGTTCTCAGGGTTTCTGGAATACATCATTTATCAGGTCCAACATGTGGTCCATAATTGTGCACATATAAAACACACACAAGCAGCAGCTAAATGCAACCAGTCCCTACAGAAAAGGGCAAAGGACAGAGAACAAAACAGGCAGACACAAACAAACAGAAATTCAAGTTCTATTCAGCTGATGCAACAAGAGAGACTATAATCCCAAAGGGATACTGAGACACAAACATTTAAGAAAATAGCAATGAAACACAATTTGATGAAAGTAGAATATACAGAAGCCAAGCCATAATGAAACAGAATACACTCACAGAAAGTCACACCTAGCTAAATCATGAGGTTGTTGAAAACCAGGACTGAGTGGAAAGAAACACACATATAGAATAATGCTTTACACACAGGTGGATAATGCCCTTTATTATGAACTTCTCACCTGACTCAGTGGAAGGCGGGAGAGGACAGAAAGCCCTTTTAAAAGTGGAAGTAAAGAACTGTTCATCCAAAAACTCCCAAATTCTGAGATTAATCTTTTAATTTCAAGTTAAATAAACTCATATGTGTTTGTGAAAGACAATCAGAGAATTTGTCCCCAGCTTACCTTCTCTATAAAAGAAGCTGTAGGACATGTTTTCTAGGCTGAAGGGAAATGATTCTAAATCTTTAGAAATGAGAGAAAGACCAGTAGGAACAGTACACAAGAGATAACTATAAACTTCTTAGACTAAGAAATGGATATAAATGACAAGATCAGAATTAGAATGTTCAGAATTGTAATACAATGTGTTCAGCATCAGTAGGGTAGCAAATGGCTACTTTAACACAAACTTTATTTGAAGAATGATGGTAAAGTGTAGTAGGAGGCTGCTTGCTTGTTCCTAGCTGTTCAGCCCCCAAATAATCACACAGAAACAATATTATTTGCAATACTGTTTGGCCAATTGCTTAAGTGTATTTATGGCTAACTTATATCTTAAATTAACCCATCTCCAATAATCTGTGTATCATCATGAGGCTGTGGCTTACTGGGTAAAGTTCTGGTGTCTGGCTCTAACATGATTTCTCACTGACTCTGCTTTCTTTCTCCCAGCATTCAGTTTAGTTTAGTTTTCCCCGCCTACCTAAGTTCTATCTTGCACAGGCCTAAGACAGTTTCTTTATTAACCAATGGTATTTACAGTTTACAGGGGGAATCCCAAATCACTTTCCCTTTTCTGCTTAAACAAAAGGAAGTTTTTAACTTTAACATAGTAGAATTTCATAAAACAGTTCAGTAAAGAGATTATTTGATCTTAAGTTCTCTCTGCTCTGTTTTATACATTTAGCAGTTTCTTCTTGGCAAAATACCATGGCATGTGATAATATAAATATCTAAAGCTCAAAGTAGTTGCCAAGTGTTGTAGAATGATTTGTGCCATTCTAAAGGTTCCTTGTTGAAATCATATCCCCTCATATCTCAGAATGTTCCCTTATTTAGAGATAATTTCCTTGAGTAATTAAGACAAAGCAATAATTAGAATGAAACCACAACCAATAGGACTGCTAACCTTATATGTAGAGGAAATTGGGAAATAGATATACACAGAAGATCACAGGAGAAGGTGGCAGTCTACTCACTGCAGGAGTAAACTACTCCTTGTCACCCTGATCTTGGACCTCTGTCTTCCAAATCTATGAGAACATGCATTTCATTGTTGAGGTTCTAAACCTTTGGGGCTGACTGCAGCAGCTCCAGTTAACTGACATACTAGGCAGTTGTCAAGACCAGGAATTGAAGGGGAGAGCCAGCGGGAGTCAGCAGCCACAGAAAGAGCAGTTTGCAGTAAAGCATTTCTGGGTCCGCAAAGGTGGTCCCTAGCATTTGATCGTTACAACTGTTAATATTTATGAAGTTTTTTCCAAACAGGCACATGTGCATACGCAGGATTTTTTTGTGTGCGTGTGTAATGAGAATACCAGAAGTAATAATGAATGTTTGAGAAGCTATAACTGGTTGAAAGGATGCTTCTGTTGCATGGAGAGGATGCTGCTGGCTGGAGCCAATTCATCTAATTATTCTTCAGTCTGTTATGATTACTATTATTTCTAACCCTCACTGGATTTCACTTTTAGACAAAATCATGCCTATCAGCTTTGGAGTTTGATTGCCTTATGGGCATAAAGCTTTGCATATTTACTGCCCATGAATCATACCACTATGTGAAATCCAGGGAAGATTCAATTTTTTTTCCTGCTAGATGCACCTCCAGCCGTTTAATTAAAATATGTATTATTAATAAAACTATATTTAAGTCATATTTTTTACAGATATGACTGAAACATTAAGTGCAAATTGTTTCACAGTAATTTTCTTTTAACACTTTGTGCCTTAATCAAGGTGGCATACAAGTCGGAGGTGTGAGGAGCCGCTGACTTCTCAGCGGTGATACTGAGAAACAGTTAACAAATGAGGAGTGCTTACTGACCTCTTCAGAAAGACTTCCCGACTCTACTGCAAGGGGAATCTGTCCTGAGTAGGAAGGTGTGATAAAAGAAGGAGCAAAAAGAACATTTGGTCCCCATTTCTGTGTGAAGCAGTCGCACCTGTCCTTTGTAAGACTGCTTTCTGTGCTTCTGAGCAGGTGCTGTCTCAGCCTGGCGTCTGCCTATAGGATCACAGTTGTTCTTCCGCCCAGCGGAGCAGAACTGACCGGCTGGCTCTGTGGTCTGTGGCTGGACCCCCACCCGGTTTTTCACTTTCCAGAAATCTTACGTAATCAGTAGCATGGAGATACCCATAGCGCGTTCACCTAACGCTTAGGGAGGGCTCCCACGCAGCAAGTGCATAAGCAGCAAACAGGCAATGGAGGTGATGATCGGAGGTGACCCTTTCAGGAGCTGCATAACTTGCTGGAAAAAAATGCAGCCATGGTTTATGAAGTTTATTATCCTGATGATAAAGTTTCCAGAATTTGATCCCTGGTGCAAATGGTGTTGATGAGAAATTAGCACGGCCCAGAAACCGAAAGGAAGACAATTAATACGCCATGATCAACTACTGTGTACCGGGCACTGTGCCGACCCATTTGTTGGTTATATGACTTACCCTAGTGACTTGTCCATCTTATGCGTTTCTCATGAGAAACTGAGGCACTGGGGAGTGATATGTCTGCCCCAGCATTGTGATGGACAGGCAACTGGGCCTGTTTCAAATTCTCTTGCTTCTATAACTCCAAAGGTCAAATGAGAGTGTCATGTGTTTTCTTGCAAATTGGACCTCAACAAATGCATGCATTCATTGTGTCTGTGTCTAACAGTAATGTGAACTACATCAGCAACCCTCTTCCTGTGGGGCCTCGACACAATCTGTACGATTCACTGCCCTGTCCTTTTTATTTATTTATAAAAAGAAAACAAACTGTCTTTAAAAAAATTATACGTACCAATCCAAGTTCCAACTTCCTCCCCTCCTTCCATTAGCTCCACATACCCCCAACCCCACCCCCATCCACTCCTCAGAGAGGGTAAGGCACATTGCTTTGGGGAAGGTCCAAGGCCCTCCCTACTATATCTATGCTAAGTAAGGTGTCCCCCCAAAGAGAATAGGTTCCCCCAAAAGCCAGTACAAGCAGTAGGGATAAATCCTGGTGCTGCTGCCTCAGTCTGTCCCAGCCATACAACTGTCAACCACATTCAGAGGGAATAGTTTGGTCCTCTGCTTGTTCCTTCCCAGTCTGGCTGGAGTTGGTAAGCTCCTATGAGCTCAGGTAAACTGTTTCAGTGGGTGTTCCCATCATGGTCTTGATCTCTTTGCTCCTATTCTCATTCCTCCCACTCTTCAACTGGACTTTGGGAGCTCAGTCCAGTGCTCTGATGCAGTTCTCTGCCTCTGTTTCCATCAGTTGCTGGATGAAGTTTCTATGGCAATATTTAAGATAGTTATCACTCGGACTACATACCCTGTCCTTTTTTAGTCATTGAGTTCTTCCCCTTTCCCCACAGCTTTTCTCTCTACCCACGCATGGAGACTCAACCATCCTGAAGGGGCAGTATCCATGTCTCTATGATGATGTAATCCATAACCTATCAATCACTACTCATCATCTTACTCCGCATTTTCAATTAATTCCTTTATAACCATCCTTTACTAAGAGGCTTGACCGCTACGCTTATTGTTTTGAAGTAACTTACTCATGGCAGGAACAGGGTTTAAACTGGTGAAACTCCCTGCATTCCTTTAAATGGTGCTATGAAAATGCGTTAAAATGGTTCACTTCCATAGATGCATGTGCAGGGAGCCTGTAGCTCTGATGCCAGGGCATCATTTGTGACATTCTTCAGGAAATTTTTATTTCAAGCAAAAGAACAATTTAGTCCAGAGAATAAAATCTATCATTTGACATGACATTGCTTTGGTATAGGAGATTCTTTGATGCTGTTTACATTATAGAAATATTTAAATAATCCATTTTGCTTTGGGTTTTTCTGTTCCTTTGCACTTACTATAGAAATCGAATCTAGCATCATATTGCTAGATAAACTGATGCTCTCATCATTTTCTTCAACCAGTGGGAAAGCTGACCTATGTTTAAGGTGACATGGACGTCTGAAACCATGGGAAACCAAATCAGAGCTAGTTTCTCCAAAGAAATAACTGGCAGATTCTTGAGTCTGTTTTTGCAGAGTGCTGGTGTATTTCATTTCTGTGTGCTCTTTTTCTTTTTCTTAGAGTTCTTGGAGAGACATGCACGGGCTTCCCAGGAGAGGCTGCTGCTCTTGACTCTACAGAGCTGTTGGCATGGAAATTAACCAAACTCCAATATCTCTGTGTTCTGGAAACTAAGCAAAACATACTCTAAGGGACTTATTATTTGTGGTACTCAAAGTCTAAAACATGTACAGGAAACACTCATGTGCTCACATACACACACAGAGACACACAAACATTCAAAATGTGGTAACCTATCTTGAAGAGTTTGTAACAAGTGCCCCAAAGCAGCATGATTTGTCCCGGAAGTCACTCTAACATAGAGTAAAAAAAACTTAAACATGATTAACTGGGTGCCAGACTTGCACAAACAGCAGTCTTCACAACACAAAAACCTGAAGGGCGAAAAGAACAGCTTCCAGAAATCTTGCAACTCTGCCCAGAACACTTAACAGAAAAGCCCTTTACAGCCCAGCAGCTGTTAGCGCAGCACACCAGATGGTCCAGCTGAGCAAAGACCCATCCCCAAGAATAGTGCTGGGCCGGGTGATGGTGTGTTCCATGTACTGTATACTTTTCTCTCAGAACTGAAAATGCCCCCAGGAGAATCCCCTATGAGCGGAATGGCTGAGGTCGGTTAAAGTGGTGTCTAGACCTCTCCTTATATGTAATGTCTCACTCCGATTTTGGCACAATGGGAAGTTCAAAGTCTCATTTAGGGATAGATGTGGAGAAAATGAGACAGGTGAAAACCCACTTGAGTGATTCTAATCAGTTTTGTTTTTAAAACTAGGAATTTGGTTAAATAAAAAAATTTCCAAACTCCTAGTCATCTCTGCCTTATACTCCTCACGAATCGGTCTCTAACTAATAATAGGGGTCCCTCCTAGGCACCCAATGTTGTGCTCTCCATAGACCCAGCAGTAAACAATGTCATGTCAGTCTGCATGAGTGCTCTTTCCATTTGGGGTGCTGAATTTTAGATTGGAATAAAAACATAATATTGTGTATAGCACACTATTTCCCACTGCCTAACTAATAGGCTGTTTCTAAATCCTCAGTGTTAGGGAGGACCTGGCAAGGGCTGCCTTTCTCCAGTTCTTCAATCTGCTTATGACTGTGAGCAGAGTTAACTCTTGCCTGCCTTTTTTCCTTTTTAATTGACTTGAGCTGCACAACCGAGAAGTTGAGGAATTACTTGAAAACTTGCTCCGGCTGTTCACCTCTGGTGAATTTTCCTCACATTGTGAGGGTTAGATCAGATGGAGGAAAACCTGTGTCGTTTTCCACATCTATTCGAGAATCCAAGCTTGTGCTAAGCTTCCATGTGTAACATGCCTGGAACACTGTGCTTTCCACATTTTATTCAAGGGTTGAGCATTTGCATGCCCACTTCTTCAGGAGGCTAAGTGCCCTTGGAAACGGACACTGTCTAATTCACCTCTGTGCCTGGGAACCTACTTTAGTTACCTTAATACCTATTTGTTTCATAAAACTGAAGCAGGAAGTGTACATAAAGTACTTTCCTGTGAGTACCCACATTCACTTTGAGGAATCCTTTACTTAAGGTGAGATTGCATTTGGTTGCAATTACCTGAGAGATTTTGGCCAGATTTTTTTGTTTTAGATTTGCCTATTCTCTTCACTTTAGACATTTGCTAAAATCTATTCATCTTTGAATCCATTCCCTCTCAGTAGATAATTTGCTATATAATAATTCTGTCATAAAAATGAAGTTCCAGACCCTGAAACATAAATTTCTAAACGCTCCTAACGCTGTTCCTTCTATGATCTGTGGAATTCAAGTTTCATTTATGACATTCAATTGTAAGTATCTCATAATACCTATTATTTTGTAACCAGCGAATTGTTTACAATAGTCTCTATTTTGTACATGTTTGTTTAAACTAGCATTTGCTCTTGACATCACGATTGATATTATTTAAAATATCGTATGCTGTATTACTTTTCCCGTGAAGATGAGAGCAAATACCTATTCACCCAAGAAAGGGTACAACTACAGGCCAATGAAAGAGCTCCACTCAAGTCTAGCTTGGTGAATCAGCGAGTTCATTTGGTTGCACAACCAGGAGAGTGGGAGTGGAGGTACTTGCAGGTGCATGGGTGACTTGAATAGGCACATCACTAGAAAGCGGGTAATGAGTCATGACATGCATCAGTGCTGTTCCTGGCACGGCTCACAGGCAGCTCCTCAGAAGGGTCTCCTCTCCCTAGCAACTGTTCTGGCTCCTGTATTCTGGAAGCCAGGTTTTGCGAGTCTTACCACTTTCTTCTCAGTTCTGTGAGCCTTCCAGAGTCTTATGAACACCCTTCCTCCTCTCTGGGAGGAAATGATTCAATCTGGAAGCTCTATAGCATCACCTAAGTTATACAAAATTTTTTAATAACTGACTTGAGTTTTTAATACTTTTTGCAGTTCATAGCAAAATTAAGACTAGAGATAACTGTATTATCTCTCATTCCTACCCAATGCATAGCCTCTCCCATTATTGGTATCTCCACCAGAGAGACTACTGATGAACTTACATCAACACATCCTTACTAGCCAACTGTCACAGCTGCATGAACTTTACTGCAGGATTGTACCTTCTGTAGATTTGTACAGACGTATGGCACCTAACCATCATTGTAGCATCATGCAGCATATTTTTATTACTCTAAAATCCTGGATGCCTGGAGCAGTGAGCTGGCTCAGACGGTAAAGGCACTTTTCGGCCAACTCTGTCAACCCTAGTTTGATCTCTGAAGACAACATAATGGAAAGAAAATGACTCTCACAAGTTGTCCTTGGATTTCCACATATGCAATGCAATATGACCATGTGTTGGGAGCAGTGAGACACCAGATCCTGAATTTCTTGTAATCCCCTGATCTGAGTGCCTACAGCTGCTCTGAGCACAAGACCTTCAGGGGTTCCTAATGGCAGGAGAGTGGTTTCTGGTGGGTTTGGCTGGGGTGTGGCTATCTCTATATAATCTGCCCTTGAACACAATAAAGGGGGCTGGAGAGATGGCTCAGTGGTTAAGAGCATCGAACGCAGACACGGGGGCGCGATGCGTGGCAATTAGAGGTTCCAGCCAAGATTCGGGAACTAGGGAACGCTGAGAGGTCACCCTCAGAAGGTGTGGGTGGATTGGGGTATATGTGTTAATCCTGACGTCCTTCGCTCGGTTTGGCAGCAAGTGGAACTCCAACCGAGAAAGAGGGGTAAAGGAACAGGGTTGTCCCCAGCCGGAGGGCACGTATGTATTGGGAGAGAGAAGAAAAAGAAAATAGAGAATAAAGTTAATGCCTTAAAAAAAGGGGGTAAAATCTTTAAAGAGACAAAATAAAGTAAAGTGATAGAGTAAAAATAAGCCACGTAAAAATGGAAAATTCACAGAGAGTCTGGATTCTTTGTATTATTATTGTGTTTTCTTTGAATTTGTTGACTGTAAAGGAGCTAATTACAGATAGACATTTCATTATATGGGCTGCCAGGCTAGACCAGAATGGGATATCATAAGGGTATTATGATTTCAGAGTTTGGGTCTAAGGATATCATGCTTTGGAAAAGAGTTTCTTTTGTTTTCACAGAGGATGACACCCTGTGGATTGCTTCTGTCCCAATATGGTATGATAGACCACGCCCTCCTGAAAGGTTGTAGCAGTGGAGAGTGAGCGGCACCAGGAACTGGCAATGCAGCTGGTCCAGCTTCCAGCTGACTATGCGGAGTTGTTCGAGATGGAGGGGTGAGGAAAGGGAGCCGGGGCTGGGAGCCGCCATCACGCCTCTTCACTGCCGGGACCGCGTCTGAGTTCGACTGGAAAATGGCAGTAAATTGTAGTAAATACTCCTAAGAATGCAGCGTCCCCTCTCAGCAGGAAGTAGCCAGACTGACCGGGCCCAAATTCCCTAAGTGAGGCCCCTTCAGTGGAGTGGTTGCAGAGCAGCAAGCCTGCTTCCCTGAGTTCCGCTCCACTCCATGCACCAGTTTGGACCCAGAACGAATGCAGCTGGGGCTAGAAGGCAGCTGGAGCAGAGCTTTGCTAGGTGGCTGTGGTGGAAGGCACATTGCCTCAGCCCAGTTGGTGCCTAGCCTGGCCGATGCCACAGCAGTGCCAGGAGTATCAGCAAACGCAACAAGTGCTGGAGCTGAGACGAGCTGGAGCACAGACCCCACTGGGCTGCCCGAGAACGCAGCAGCGGGGCAAGGAAAAGGCAGTGGCAGTTCTACGATCTGCATGCCAAAGAGTCTGCGGTAGAGCGAATTTAAATCAAGAGACTGCCCTATTGTAGGAGCAGGTGGACTTATGGCTAGTACAACAAATGTCTTGTTTATTATTCCATTTGTATGACAATCTGTTAATATTACTAATGCCTTTTATGTGGTGAAACAACTCAATGGTTACTTGAATAGCTGTTGAAATGTTATATTAGCACACCAGATTGTAACTGTTTAGTCAAAGGGATGGTTGAATACCATAGCCCAAATGGGAGGCTGAGTCCAGTGGTGACTGGGGACCCTATTGCTGGCAATCTTAATGCCTGTTGCCATGGGCATTCATCTTTAAATCCTGTGTAAGATCAGACAACCCATGAAAATGCAGCATATGGTCACTTAGCAGAAGCAGGATCAGCTGGGCTGCTAGGGAAGCCAAAGAGGTGCACGAGCGAGAAGGTGTCTTCCATGCCCTCAGCTGACAAGAATGAATGTGCCACGGGGGTATGGCAGCTGGGGTATGTTATTTAGGGGACTGCTGAAGGAGCAGTGGTTTCTGACTGCTCCTGGGGTCATGGCAAAGCCACTCCTAAAAGTCCCGAGTCTGATATGGTCACACACCTCTGTTCACTTGAGGGGAAGAGGGTGTGTGGGAAATAGTATGAGGAACCAACAGTCTCTGGGATACTTGAATCTACCTGTCTTACAGGCTTAAGTTGCTCTCTTGTGTTCCCTAAAAGCCAGTATTCTCCTGAGGAGATGCTGTCACTCTCTCCTGAGTACAGGTTCAATCAAAGTGACCAAAAGACTGTGTGGTCAGGAGGGTCTTCTGTTTTATAAAAAATTTAGTGGGGAGATGTTGGGAGCAGTGAGACCCCAGATCCTGAATTTCTTGTAATCCCCTGATCTGAGTGCCTACAGCTGCTCTGAGCACGAGACCTTCAGGAGTTCCTGATGGCAGGAGAGTGGTTTCTGGTGGGTTTGGCTGGGGCGTGGCTATCTCTATATAATCTGCCCCTGAACACAATAAAGGGGGCATTCTTGGGGAATTCAAGGATGACCCGTGTCCCGGTCTCTCTGTGTTTTTTTAACCTCCAGCCCCTTGCCCAAAGCTCGGTAACTGGGTAATAGCGCACAGAGCGCAGACACGGGGGCGCAGCGTACGGCAATTGGAGGTCTCCACTGAGATTTCGGCGAGCATGTGTGTATGTTTCTCTCTCTCTCTCTCTCTCTCTCTCTCTCTCTCTCTCTCTCTCTCTCTCTCTCTCTCTCTCTCTCTCTCTGACACTCTCTAATGCAAAATAAATGAAAATGAAGAAAAACTTTCTGATAACCTCTGCTCTTTTTGTTTTCTTAGCTTTATCCTTTCCTGGGATTAAACCCTATGTAGCCTGTGTAAGCTTGGTTCCTTTCTTTAGTAGCCCACTCTTAAGTTTATTTTTGCATAGCAATATAGTTAATTTCTTTATAAAATCACTAATAGTCTGGTTTATGAATCAATGTAGAGGAATATATCTACCTATCTACCAAAGGCCGTAATGGCTGTTTCCAGCTTCTGGCAGTTATGAGTACATCTGGTATAATATCTACACCTAGGCTTTATGTGAATATAGCTTTTAGAGTCTTTGGGTCGATGAAATTGCTAGATTGAATGGTAAAAGCATGCTCAGTTTTGAAGGAATCTACCCAATCATCTTCCCCAGTGGCTGTATTTTAGTTTTTCCCACCAATGAATGAGGGTCCCTGCTTGGTGTTTTGTGTTGCAATTTGGTGTTTCAAGTATTCTAGATTTTGGTCATCATAGCATATGCATACTTTAAATGCTATATTTGGACAGATATATGGTATTTGTTCACTGTTATAGCCCCATGCAACATAATTACTTGAAATTCCAGAAATCTGTATCTCCCCAATTCTAAAGTTTGCATGGAGTAAAAACACCCCAGATACCCAACATGATATTAAAGAGAAATAATAAGGCTGTATTGATAGTACCCAATCTTCAGGCTTATTTAAAAGCTACCATTGCAAAGACTGTGATATTGGGGTAAGAACAGATAAGCACAGGAATGGAACAAAATAGACAACCAAGAAGTGAGCCTGTGACAGAGGAGTAAAGGAAATACAAGGCAGGAAATATGTGCTTGAGAACCACATAAAAAAAAGTTGACTAGATGCAGGCCTCATGACCTCACAAAGATTAGATGTATCACTGCCCTATATAAAAGGGAAAAGTTAAAAAATTCCTAGGAAATAACAGGGAAAAGCCGGTGACCTCCAGTTTGACATGTTTTCAATACCATACTAAGGACATATAAGTCATGAAGGAAATGATTAATAAGATGATTTAATTTTACTGGCTTTTTTTTTTTACCTTGACAGACACCATGAGACCACAAGTCATAAACAAAGTATTTCCAAAACACATTGCTAGTAAATGGCTGTTTTCCCAAATTATAGAATACTCCTAAAGCGAAGAAATAACAAATGGCTTAAGAAGCAAGATAAAAACTTTGCAGGTATTTCCCCAGAGAAAAGTATACAGAGGGAAGACAACCTCATGGGGAAAAGATGGTCTAGAGTCTAGGATGCCAGGTAAACATTTTTTTATTTATTGATAGCTACATTAAGGCCTAAAAACAATGCTTTTTTCTGCATTTTAATTTTTTTTAACATTTTCATATAATATATTTTGATAATATTCTTTTTCCTCCTTCAACACCTCCAAGATCTCCTCCCAACCCACTCGATGCTCTTTTCTTTCTTGGGAAAAGCAAAAGCAAAAGCACAATCAAACACAAAATCAAAAAAATAGAGTCCATTTAGTTGGCCCACTACTGTTGAGCATGATGTCTGTGTCGGAGTGGGGCTCACTTGACCAGCACCGCGCCACTGAAGAAAACTGTCTCTGCTTCTCTCAGAAGATAGCTATTGAAAATAGCTATTGAAAATAGGGGAGGGACATTGTGCCCACTTCCTATATGTATAATTTTTTACGATTACTTGCTATTTTGTATATGTTTAGTGTTATTCAAACCCTTTCTACATTTATTTCTTGAATACCTTGTCTGCATATTTTTGGATGATAAATTAAACAAAAACCCTAATCGGATGGTAGGTCTCTTCCTTTTTCTTTATTCCTAGAAGATTTTAACTTTGTATATTTTGAGGCCATGTAGTTAACTCATGAATATCTGGGGTTTTCCCATCTGCCCGTTTTCTTTTATCATTAAGAACTGTGTATTTGTTACCACAGACTACCATTTAGGTCTTAATGCTTATGATTTATATTAATTTTCTGAAACAAACAAGATCTACTAACCAGTGACAAAGACGGTCACTCTATAATGTCAGAGGGAGTGATTAAGAAGAAACAGCCAGTATAAACTGTAGTCGATGCTGTCCTCTGTGCATAGCAACCATGACTCTGCATTAGAAGCACCTGTGACCGTCTAGAAGCTACTTTCAAGATTGGGCCCACTGACATTCTCTTAGAAGGAAGAGTGGGAAACAATCAGATATTCACCTGTGTTCTAAGACCTTCCTCCCTCCCTCACCACTGATATCTTTCCCAGCTGCTCGTAGTCTCATGTTCTCAGAGGCTGCGGGCGCATACAGTGTGTGTAGAGTTGAATGAAGAGGAAACTGGATCTGTGTGACTATGGAAATGCCGTCATCCACACTCAGATTTTCTTTTGGTCTGGCCGGGTTGAGCTACCTAAGCTCTGTATATAAGCCCATAAACCAGCCCACTGGTTTTTCCAAGTTTTTCTCCACTGGAATTTATTTTGGTCTGTTGTTATGCCCTATCTGGGGTAAATAAGTGCTTGTTTACCTCCCCAGGAAAAAAATCACATGACATAAACACACACACACACACCACACACACACACACACACACACACACACACACACACAAAGTCCACATGCTACCGCATCTAATATGAAACAAGCATTGTTAGATCTAAAGGGAAAGATAGAATCAAAAACAATAGCAGGGGATCTCAGTACCCACTTTCAGAAATGGGCAGGTCATCCAGACAAAAATTCAGCAAAGAAACATCAGGGTAAAATGTGATACAGACAAAAGGCACATTGGTAACACTTAGAATCGTGTTTCCCAAAAGCTTATTATTAAAGAAGTGACCTTAGTTGGTACTTAGTTGGTAAACTACAAGGTTTCAGAAATACTAGAGGTGGCCCCAGTTAGAAGAAGTAGGTCCTTTGGGGTGTGCACTTCAAGGGTGTATCTTGTTCCCTTACCCTGTTCCTGTCTCTCTCTGTTTCCTGGCATTCATGAGGTGAGTGAGCAGCTTTGCCTTGTTATGTCCCCTTGTCATGGTGTTTCTACTTGGCAGAGATCTCAGAGCAACGGAGCCAACAATAAATTTCCCCTTTTAAGTTGTTTTTCTCAGGCATTATGTCAGAACAATGGAAAACTGGCTAGTGAACATGAAAAAACTAATGTACCACATGAAGTTGAATTTATTCCACAGATACAAGGATTATTTAACACAAAAACTGAAAACCATAATGCATTACAATAGCAAAGGAGAGGATCCGAACAGTTTCATTAGTGGGTACAGAATAAAACATTCATTAAAGTTGAACATTCCTTTATTAAAACACCCACAAGGAATTATGTATAGAAGGACTAGATAGGATAGAGCCACCACTTCTGTGTGCTAAATGGAAAAAGCTGAAGGTATATCCTTTGAGATCTGGAAAAATAAGGATATCCACAACATGCTATTCAGAATGGTCAAAGGAAGTTTTACAAAAGAAATCAGTAGAAAGGAATAAAGTATATTCAATAAAAAAAGGGTGTCAGATCATCTGCCTTTATAGAAAAGTCTTAGGAACAAAAAACCCTAAAGACACTGAGTAAAACATGTTAGAACACAAAAATTCAGTAAAGATGTAGAAAACAAATCAGCAAAAAGGAACATTTTATATTCCACGAATACACCAACAAAATAAGACAAATCCACAATAACCCCTGACCAAGTAACAAACAAAAGACTAGAATGGAACCCAGTGGCATTGTATGTGTCCACTGTGCACAAAGCCATAGGTTCTGTCCCCACTTCTGTGGAGGGGAAGGACAAAAACTCAATAGCAACGGTGGCAAAATTAATCCTAATAAAATATATAGAAATAAATCCAACTGAAGCATAAAAAGCTCTCCAATCAATATCACAAAACACTAGTGAAAGAAATTATGGAGGACACATACACACAAAAAAATCAGAAAGGCATGTAAGTGGAAAACTTCATAATTAACACAGAAAAACGAAGAGAGATTTTTGCATGTAGATACAGAGCAATCCACTAGAGTTTGGGAAACCTTCAGTGGCCATACTTTCAAAGAAAAATGAGTCCAATACCCCCAGTATCCATGAACGGCCAATAGTAGCCAGCAAGGGTGGCAGCTCAGGAGGTCTTCCCCGATCCATAGTATCTGATAGGATCTGATGAATGGGGTATAAGCTCAGGCAGGCAATTACAACTTCAGGGAGCTCCTGAGTGTAAGTGCCTTCCATGCCCAGAAAAAGCTGTTTCACAGACGTCCTCCTCTGCCTCTGGCTCTTACAATTTTTTTGGCATCTCCTGTGTGATGTTTTCTGAGTCTTGAGGTGAAGAGATCTAATACAGATATTACATTTGGAGCTGAGCACTCCACCGTCACGTATCTTCTGTGCTTTGACCATTTGCGAGTGCGTATGTTGACTGCTCTCCAGTGCAAAAGGAAGGATCTCTGATGAAGGTTGAGAGCTGCACAAAGAATAATAGAAAATAAAGGTAAGTATTTAGAAGGCAGGCTGATAATAATCTCTCTTTAACAGAATAATAATAGTAGGTTCCCCTTGAGCACCTGTGACCGTTTTAGCCACCAGTTCTTGGCCAGGTTTACAATATTATATGTGAGTTCCCTTCTGTGGAGTGGGCCTTGTGTTCAATCAGAAAGGTTGGTGGCTCCCATGACATCCATGCCACTAATTCAGCAACAATCATATCTTTTTTTTTTTTTTTTTTTGGTTTTTCGAGACAGGGTTTCTCTGAAACTTTTTTAGAGCCTGTCCTGGAACTAGCTCTTGTAGACCAGGCTGGCCTCGAACTCACAGAGATCTGCCTGCCTCTGCCTCCCGAGTGCTGGGATTAAAGGCGTGCGCCACCACCGCCCGGCTCAACAATCATATCTTATTAGGTCGGTTGTTACTATAGCTCGAAGTACTCACAGCTGATAAGGATGTTGACGACTTTTCTCTCTCATCAGCCTGAATAACATATTCTGTCACTAGGAAAGTTAAGGAGAAGGGAGCTTCCGGGTCAATACCAGACTGATTTTTTTCTCTGTTATAGTTTGGGTATTTTAAGTATATCTTGCACTTTTTTAAAAAATACTTTTATTTGTAGTGCCATTCCTGAATTTGTCCTGCCTTTTCCCCTCATGATTTTTTCTTTAAAAAAATTATTTCCTATTTTATGAAAGATTCTCCTCATTGCACCTCCACCATTATTAATTTTAGAAACTTCTGTATATATTGGATATAACTTATTTTTCTGAATGATAACTGGAAATTTTTTGGGAAATCTGCTCCCCTCTCAAATAAATCTTATGAGTTTTAATTTCTTAGTATGGAGGGCATATAAATTTAGTCTGTCACACCTATTCAAGGTATGAAATTAGCATTTTTATTGTTATTAACGATAATTTCTTCTTCCTAGAAAAACAACAGGCAACTGTCTACATATCCTCAAGCCAGAGGGTAGAGGTTTTCTAGTTGTCTGAACCAATTGGATAGGCCTTTAATTATCCCACCTTTGTGAACAGGTCTCCCAAGATTTTCTACCAAGATCATATTGTTTGGCTCTAGACTGAAAAAGCCAGAACCTGAAAACAACCTAAATGCTCTTTGACTGAAGAAGGGATAAGGAAGATATTGTACATTTACACAATGAAGTATTACACAGCACAAAAAAAAAATAATGGCATCTTGAAATTTGCAGGCAAATGGATAGATCTAGAAAGCATAAAATTGAGTGAGGTAACCCAGACCCAGAAAGACAAACATCATATGTACTCACTCATAAGTGACTTTTAGACATAAAACAAAGAATAACCAGCCTACAATTCACAATCCCAGAGAACCTAGACAACCAAGAGGACCCTAAGAGAGACATACGTGGATCTAATCCACATGGGAAGTAGAAAAAGACAAGGTCTCCTGAGTAAACTGGGAGTGTGGGTATCATGGGAGAGGTCAGAGGAGATGGGGGAGGAGGGTAAGGGAGTGGAGAAAAATATATAGTTCAATAAAAGCAATAAAAAAATGGGGGTAGAAACTGTAGCTCACAATCCTAGCATCATAGTTGACTGCCATGCCTTCAGGGGCCTGGGTTTTACACAGGACCACTGCTGTGCCTTTGAGCTCGCCTGCATCCCTACCTCTGAAGGTCTGAAGTTTGGCTGTGTATTTGAAAATATTTTTCAGCAACTTTATTATAGCATGTGGGATTTTTCTTGCGTCTCTAGGTCATAGACTAAATGTCTCCTAATCTGCCCACACTGTAACACACTAGTTAAAGAAAAGCAGAGTCATACAAAAGTATTTTATCAAAATAGAGCAATAGGAGTAAAATGCTTATGATGTTTTCTAATTTCTGATCCACTTTTCTTTGGTTTTTTTGCCTAAACGTTTTTTTTTTTTTTGTTTTTTGTTTTTTTTTTTTTTTTTTTTGAAGAAACTACTGTTTTCAAAACACTTGATAGAAAAGATGTATTTCCTGTCTTTGGAAATACGAGGGTTTTAGCTGAAGTTTACCAGGAAGTTGCTGGCATACATTTGTGAATGGTTGAGGTAGTATGTTAGTTACACGTTTGTGTTTCTTTTCATTGGTGCTTGAAACTTTAAAGAACTGTTGGATCCTAGAGTCATTTGAAGAACTTGTTTCCCAACTTAGGGCATCGACTCTAAATACACACCTGCATCCAGGTTTGCACACTTTTCTTCTATTTCTCAAACCACCAATTCCATTTGTACTGCAGTCCTGGCAAATGGCAAAGATATGTCTTTAAAACTGTCACATAAATAGATGGATATACACACAGCAACTCTGCAAGTACAGTAGCAAAACAATGATAATTATTGCCAGAGAAATGCCGCTAAAAAACTTTGCCGATCACCTGGTTCCGTAAACAAGAATCATTTATTCCACCCTGATTGATGGTCAGAGAAGCCAGGCTGTGTTCAGGGGAGCTCACTCATGTGTCCATATGATGACAAATCAGATATCTAGACTGGGCCAAGATGAGGAAGCTTGGCTGGGCTTGAAGTGTCTCTGGGAGATGAGGGCTCAGTCAACCTATGCTGTCTTAAGGTTACTGGAGGAAGTGAGGATAGCTTGCCAAGGCCTGGACGCTTCAAGCGTCTGTCTGCCATGGGTCTCCTGACAGCTCATTGGTGAAAGCAAATCATAGTCAGGCTCAACACTGTTGAAATTAGAAGCATTCGGCTTCTGTGGATGTTTCCAAAGCATCCTTCTAAACATGTCTCATGCAGAAAGATCAGAAAATTTTCTTAAGTCCCTCAGATTTCTAATCAGTTACAAGAATTATGAGACACTCCTTTGAAAATGTAGTCTTATAATTATGAGTGTCTACCATCTTCTGAATATTTACAATTTGCACAATAATTTATAATACTGCAAAATATACCATAATAGCATTCCAGCAAAAAGCTATCATTTTAATTTTTATTTTTCATATAAGAAACCCAGATGTGTGAGTAAGTGGGTCTCTGTGTCAAATCTGTTTCTTGTACATTTTATTGGTCTCTTCCTTCCGTATGTTTGTATTGTGCTAGTTGATCAATGTGTCAGTTTTTGTTTTATATTATTACATCTCATTTAATTATTATCCCTTAGAATCTGTTTATTTCCTAATGAGAGACAGAAAGGGAGTGGCTCCAGGTGGGAGGGATAATGGAAAGGAACTGGAAGGAGCAGAAGAGGGAGAGGAAATGGTAGCCAGGATATATTATTTGAAAACAAAATGCGTTTTCAATAAAAGAAAAAAAATCATATCTCAGAAAACCTTAGTAAGTGGCTCTAGGTCAAATGGCTAGTAAATACTAGCATATTTATTAGGACTCTGTTATCCTTGAGTTCTTTTCACCAGTGCATCTTAAACTTGTTGGAAAAAGTCAAGTTTTGAAATCTGAGTTTAAAAGCTGATATAGTGGCAGGATTGGATGTTTAGAGGATGGTATTTAACTATTGCAGCAGGCATTTTGTAAGTATTAGACACTGATTGGTCATTGGTTAGAATATACAACTACTGATCTTTCCTACAAATTTTCAAAGTGGTTGACTTTTTAATTCAGGTTGTTTTATCAATACTATTATCTTGTATATTTTTTCTAATTATAGTTTTCCTGGGAAGTCTTAAATATAAATCTATTTTCTTTCATGGTGTCACAGACAATTCGTCATAATTTTTCAGATATCAAAAACATGTTTATAACTTTTCAAAAGCAATTTTCCAAAAATAAAACTATAAAGTATGTGTTCTCAATATTTTTCTTGTTGGATCTATCTCCAGCAAATAAATACACCAGCAATTTACACCCCCATGGGGGAAAAAAACAAATACAGAATTGACAGCAGGGCTATCTCTGTATTTACCATTTTCAAAATACAGGACATTTTAACTGCCGATAGTTGGGTTTGATGAAGGTTGTATAAAGATGTGTAAAGTGAAGATGAACTAGAAATATGATTATACAGCAGGAACTCTAGTTTGGCTCTGTGACTGGTTTTGTCTCCGATGAACTACTTCATTTTAGTAAGGCCACATTGTCCCTCAGGGAAGTCAGGGCAAGTCTCCCTATGATCAAATGTCTGTTGCTCACTTTAAGTCTTCCATGTTCCCACTCTTACTTTTGACATAGCAAATTTTCTCATTGATAGTTTATCCATTCCTTTTTTTTTTCCTGTTCAGAGGAAAACAGATTGATAGATGGGGAGAGTCTGTCATGAGTTGTCAACAAGCCACGTGGATGGGGGCTTCTCGCATCAGACATGAGGAATTCATTGATTTCAGATACAGATTTCAGAAAGTGCAGTGTAGTCCCCAAGTCCTTGTGTGAAATGGTCGCCATTCTTGCTAACGACCTGCAGTTTTATTTGTACAGCAATATTGATATCCCAGGCTTTTGTCCCCAGAAAGTTTCTCTCTGAGCAAGAGCTCTTGAAGCTGATGACACTTCTGTGGCTGGGAAGATGCAGACTAGGCAGCAAGGCCCAGTAGGGAATACCTAGAGTTAGAGACGGACAGGGTTCTCAGTGCTCTCAGAGCTCTCAATGCCAGGGCTTTGCAAAGTGTCTAAGAGAAATAACAGTTCATTGCAGAGAAGAATTATTTTCTTGGACTGTAAGTGGCACAGATCAGGCACTAAAACTGCAGTTTCCACAACAGCAGCAAGGACTATGGTGTCCCAGATGCTAGGCTTCTTGGCTGCTTGTGGCTCTTGAAGCATTTCTGGAGCCAGTCACCTCTAGATTTTTCCAAATGCCTCACCTTGTGCAATGTTTAGGGCATATGAACCTCTAAGCTGAGTGTATGCGAGGAGCAGAATTCCCTACTGGCTACATTTCTGTGTGTCTTCTTTACCTTCCGAACATATCCTTATTTTTTCTTTCGAGTTTACTTCCTTACTTGCCTTTGAATTTGTACAAATCATGGAGAATCTGCTTAGTGATTATGACCCACTGATTCACTTGGAAGAATCAATTCTGACTCCCTTATTCATTGGTTGAATATCACAGATTCTTAATCTGCTAACACATCCTTATGAAGAGTTTCAATAATACACCAAGAACCATGGGTAAAGCAATTTGACTGAAATTTTTAAAATCACAATTGAAGATGAATTTACTCTTTAAATTCCCTCTCTTGCTTGCCTACTTTTCTCTCTGTTTCTTTTTTTCTCTTTATTTCAATTCCTTACTTCTTTATTCCTTCTATCCACCTTTTTGCTTCCACAAAACCCAGTTAAATGATGCTGTGTATAGAATGCAGCCAATAGCAGTTTGCTTTTGAGGGGGTATGCCTTCTCATTTAAACGTATATGGAACAAACTTCTCCTCCTAGAAAAATCTGATTATAGAGATGAGCACTTGTGCCGGTCTGTCACTCATCTCTTTCAGTTGGCTTAAATTGCTGACCAAGAGGTCAGTTTTGGTAAAGAAGCCTGGATCTGAAAGCGATGAGAATAAGAACGACCTCTTCATACTGATGCCATATCCTCAGGTAGTATATTGACATACCTATACAACTATTGCTGTTAAAGTGAATCCCAGCGCTATGCCCTGGCGCATTTTCTCCCCTCCACACTTCTGCTTTATGGAAGTCTTCTCTAGACTCCACACCACAGTGGTCAAGCAGAACCCCAATCTTTCCTTCTTCAGGAAAGTCACCATAGTTAGACCCATCTTACAAAACCTGTTCCCCTGACAAGCAAAACTATTTGAGCACAGCATTTTTTGTGGAAACATGACATTTTCTCTATCTCCTGCGTTAAAAAGAGCTTGCTTCCAAACAGCAGTGTTTGCTGCTGGCTTCCAGGCGGCCCCACTTTCTCCATCTAGCAGACTCTCTGTCTCCTTGGAGCTTCCATGGTGTTCAGCAGCTCTTTCCTGATGTTGTTTCTTACTGGAAACACTGGAAAGGTCTTCAAAGGCATAGTTCACCTGCTTCACAGAGACATTTATCAATCTTCTCTGATACTTCCTGACTTGGTCTCATTCACTTTGTATGTCCTCACAAAGTCAACATGGGGCTAGTGCAAAAGTTATTGATCACTGGGTGGCAGTGAAGAGAGAGAGCCATTCCAAGAGTTCTGAAGAATGGATTGGGTGTCAGTTCTCCTAACAAGCAGTTGCTTCAGTGTTATTTTCCTCAGTGTCCCCAACTGTAGCACTGAGCACTTCATCAGTGATGACCAGTGTAAACCGGGCCTTTAGTGCATATACACATTTTTATTTTCAAACTGTGCTTACAGATAGAATAGCACATGATAAGGGGTCTAGAAGCAAAAGACAGTGGATTTGGGAACTAGTGATTGAATTATGAACATAATTTCTTTTTATTGGCCATTGAGAAAGTGTAAATGATTTTAAATTTTTAACATGAGAAGAGCCAGTACAAGAGTGCGAAATAGTCTGTTTATGTTGTCCCAAATAAATTAAGTCATTTTCCTAAATCTTATTTTATCTTTTCTGATATAATTAATTATTTCTTTTAGAAGCTGCCCAATTAAAACATTTGCCTAGAATAAAGTGAATATTTTAAGGTATTGACAAAACATACACAAAACACACATTTATTGTACTTTGTTGTGGGACATCTTATTTAGCTATTTTTTAAATAGAGTAGTTAGATAAACTGTGAAAGCTAGATTTAATTTGGCCTTTCTTCCTTCTTCCCTCTCTCCTTTCCTCCCTTTTCCTTTAAAAAAATGTTAAAGTATGTGTGTGTTAATGAGTATGTGTGTGTATGTGTGTGCAATTACCTCTGGGGGCCAGAAGAGGGCACCAGATTCCCAGGAGCTGGAGTCTGATGTGATTGTTGCTTGGGAACTTGAACTTGGGTTCTCTGCAAAAGCAATGAGTGCCCTTACATGTTGAGCCATCTCTCCAGCAAATGCTCCCTCAATCCTTTCTTAAGGCTTGGGTATGGCTGGGAACACACACAAGAAGCATGACAAGATGTTACTAATATACTCTGTGGAGGAGAACAATTTTTTCATTTGAGTAGCTTGAGCCAAGAGATCAGATAATTGTGAGCACACTTGAGGCTATCAGATCCCACAGTTTAAAGTAGAAAGCAATTCTTAGTTTGTATGTAGAAAATAGATACAACCATCTCTTCACCATGAATATTTCAGATCAAGAGACTGTGTAGATCATTGCCCAGGGAATCGGGTGACTTGGGGCAAGTTCTGACCTAGATATGTCTGAGACTCCTAAGGCGAAGATTCTCTTTCTGGTTCTTTTTTTCTTCTCTGTAAAACAAAGAGGTCAGATTCAAAGATCTGTGATACTTTGCACTTTTGAATATTCTTTGAAGCTGTAGTTTCTGAAAAGACTGGATCTCTTCCGAATGTTTTGTTTCTTTTACATTTGAGAGCCACTGTGATTCATAGACCCTTAGATTTCACCAGGAAAAGCAAATTCTGGGCAGATAATACAAATTGGCTTGTGCCTTGCACACATTATTGATATGTACAGGAGGGAATTCATTACCTATTATAAGCTTTAGTTTTGGTCTAGTCTGTTTCTTAGAGTTTGTGTGCAAATAAAAGTTTTCAAACAAATACCAGTATTTGAAATCTTGGTTTACATCTTCTTTTGAAATGTCACAATTAGAGATTATTTTTACAGTAGAGAAGTGATAACCTTTCTACCTTAATATTTGTTATTCTCAAAGATGCAGTTACCGGAATTTTGAAATGGGTCAAACTGCTTTTAACCTGGCTACTGTTATTCAATTTTATCAATTCTTCATTTTCTATTAACAGAAAAATCTGTTTCGTGACTTCAATACATAAAAGGTAGAAAGATCACAAAGTAGCCTGAAGCAGATAAATATTGACCCAGTCAAACGTATGTGCTGCCAAGTATTAGAATAGCTAATAATTTTGTCATGGGACCAAGCCAGGAACATGTCCAGCCTCTTCACGCCTAACTTAGCTGCTGGATTTATCTTACTTGCTTCTATTTCTTGTTTAGTAAACATCTGCTTTCTGTTAGATTATTTATCCCCTTAACCTTTATAAATGACAATGAAGTCCACTAGCCTGTCAATAGCATGTCATTTATTTGTTGCTACAGCTGAGCCTGACCTTCATTGATTTTATTGGAGTAATTTGCTGGAAATGATTTTTTAATGTTAGATTTATTGCCGAGGCACTTCATTGTCAGGTAATTGAAGTAAATTGTAAATTTTTTTTCCAGATGAATGTAAGAAGCACAGGCAGGGTTGCATGATTCTCAGGGATCCTTAGTGACTGGGAGAGGCATATAGCTCGCATCATAAACTTTAAAAATTTGTAAATAAGGATTATTGTAAATTGTGTGTATTTAAATTTTTAGCTTTTTCTTAAAGATTGCTGAGTAGCTGACAGTGAATTAGAATTAAAAATGGTGTCGCCAATAAAATCTGATCTACACATAAATCTATCCACTCTGTGGTGCTGTGTCTTATCAAATGGGTATTGCTATTTTGAAGTGCAGATTCAGTTATGAGCACAGTGATGTCATACAGCCAGGGCTTGCTTTTCCGCTGGCGTTAGCTTGTTCTCCAGTACCATCATTACCAAAGGGTTTAGTATATAATGCTTTGTTCTCCACACACTTTGTTTGCCCTCACAGTACAGACTGTTTCTGTCTCGACGTGACACTTCTTTAGTATCTTCGTACTTATTGGCTGATGTTAGGAGTGACCACACACTTGCCATATCCCCGCAGAAGAAGAGACACTAAACCTTGTATTTCGTAAGCTGTTAAGGTATTGGTTACTCTGTGATTGACTGGTGTGCTGTTGGATCCCAAGGCTAGCAGGACAAGGTCAGAAAATTTTGCTGATAATTTTGCTATTCTGAAACTGGATTTGGATTCTAAATAAAAGGAATGTTCAAAATCAACTTTCAATATTAGCTGATGGAAAGTGCTGTGTTTTGCAATCTAAATGTCGGTTCCTTGTTTGGTACAAAGGTTCCCAAAACTCTGCAATTAGTGAAGGGAGGTGGAGCTGACCTTTGTCCTCATTCTCAGGCAATCACCTTCATTGTTTCACTCTCTGAGGAGGAAATCAGAGAGCAATCTGCTCACCAGAAGCAGAGAGAACACTGGCTCAGAATCCTCTGGAAACCTGTTATAGCTGCAGCTTCTTCGCTCACAAATTCTTATTTTAAAGCAAATTAAGAATTTTAAAAACTAGAGTTTAAAGCTACTTGAAAATATATTTTAAACCTTTTAGAAAATTTCTGAAAATGCTAACTTTCCTGTCAGTGTATAAACTACAATAGGGCCATGTGAATGGCTGTTGGTGATGCAATCGCTTCTGTTCAAGTTATCAATGAATTATTCTCCCATCGTATATTGTAGAGTTAATTTTGTATGAACTTTAATAGACAGCTAGATTATTGCATCATCAGACATTTAAGATTCACACGTGTGGTATCCTGGGAGGGAGAAGTAATTATTTTAAGAATAAAATTCATGAAGTTCAGCAAAGCAGGATCTGCTTTCCTACGAGGCGTTTGAAGTCCTGGTCACAGGATAAATGAGTGAGGAGGGTCGTGAATTCCTCTTCAGGTGGAACCCTCACATTCTGCTTTAATTAAAGCAGAAATTACAGGCTACGGGGGGGGGGGAGGGCGGGGATTTGTAAAGACTTTCTTGCTTTAAAACTGCCACGTGCCTTTGCTGTCTCTGTTCCTGTCACTATTATTGATACGAGGGATCCATCAACATATTTTTATGGGTGATTAAGAAAGGCTGACCTTTCCTTTGCAGGTACAAATAGGTAGTTCTTCAGAGGCTGCAACTGAATGACAAGATAATTCTACCCATTTAATATTGAAGTGATGTTGATAGTATCATTCTTCTCGGGTTGGAAACAGGACAGTGCAGGGGCCTTTTCTGCCTCAGCCTGTTCTGCCAGGGGTGATGGATTTCCCTCTGACTAATCGCTGTCACATTAACCCGCAGTATTTCATCCTTCAGAGCTGTCAAGATAATGACGATAATCCAAGTGGTTCATTGTAGGTAAAGGAAATTATATGAGCAAAGTAATATCATAAAACAGTGTTTAAATATTTTAATTTCATTTGTCAGGGCTGCCCCAACACTTCATTACACATATAACCATCTCTCATCAGTGGAATTAGTGCATTATTCATTACTGTTAATTATTTTCACATAATGGCTGCCCTGATATATTTAACCTCCACATTATATCTCAGATAATGGGTCTGTAAAATTGAATTGTGTGAAGAGCGGAGTTCTAAAGCTCATTTGCAGAACATCAAAGAACAAAGAAGAGGAAAAGAATTCTAAATGGGACGTTTTGCCCAGCTGGGGCCAAACATTTGTTTCTGTCTGATTTGCATACAGAAAATAGGTGGTGTAGAAGTGGCTTAGTTCTGTATAGGCTGCCGGCTCCTGTTACACAACCAATTAGGATTAGTTAATATTACATACATCCAAAACAACTTGAGAATTATAGCAGAGAAATACAGAGAAAATGGGGGAACTCACAGGGCATCCTACATAGTTCAGAAAAAAGTAATTTCTTTAAGCAGATAATTATAAAGGGCAAAATGAAGGGCTGGGAAAGAGACCAAGCCAGCAGGAGAATGAGCCCGAGATGACAGAGAAATGGGGCAGAAGAAGAGATGCAAAGTTTCAGATTAATTTTTTTTTTAGTTCAAGAATGACTTTCATAACAGACACTAGTTTTGAAAAGTAGTAAAAACTAAGAAAATCATGAAAGTCAATTTAGATTCTAGTCATTTGTTTCTATCATGAGTATAAGAAGACAGCCACTTAGGCTCATGATAACGTCTTCTCAGTAAGTGCAAGTCCTTTCATCATTCATGTAAACAAGGCATCAATTTAGAACCAAGTAAGCTGTGCAGAGGCCAAGTTTTTATGTTACCTCTCCATAATGATGTGATTAACCATGTCCAAATACATCTGCCTTAACATGTGTTTATGATGCCCTTTCTGAGTGCAGGGAACTGAAGCAAAAGCCGGTTGGAATTGGTGCCATCTGAGAGGGAAGGTCTCGAAGGAGGAAAACTCTGCAAGGGATACGAAATGGCTTCTGGAGTGTGGAGTCTTGGCCTTGAGTTAAAGGAGTGAGTTAAAGTGAGGTTAAAGTTCACAGAAGGTTTATAGGGTCCTTTCACAATAGTAGCTAGTTTGGTTGAAAATTAAAAAAAAAATTAACTCTATATGCTGCAACAAAACAATTTGACCAAAAGCCCTTCACTGGAGATCACTTGTCTCGGCTTACATTCTACATTCCATTATGGAGAGAACTCAAACAGGAAGTTGGGATAGAAGCCGCTGAGGAATGCAGCTCCCTGCCAAGTTTAACCATCACAACGGTCCCCTAGATCCAACACTTTGTGACATCGATTTTACATTGCTCCATTCCCATTCCCTACCCTCACACCCAGTAACCACTGTTTAATTTTCTATCTCTGCATATTTGACATGTTAATTGTTTTTTTCCTTTGTGTGTCTCTGTGCATGCGTGTGTACCATGTGCATGCAGGTACCTTCAGAGCCAGAGGAGGGCAGCATTTTTTGTAACTGGAGGCTTTGAGCCCCTCAGACATGAGTGCTGAATATATAATCTGGTCTTCTTCAGGAGCAGCGAGGGCTGTCTCTCCTGCATTTGACTTCTTGAAAAAAGCAGTTCCATGTATGAATGATACCATCCAAGATGTTTCTTTCTGCGTAGGGACTACTTCACTTTTCATAATAATATCCTTAAGGATTACTTTTTATATGGCAAATGCCAAGATCTCATTCTTCCCAAGGCTTAATAGCATTCCATTACTTTTAATACAATATGTTCCTTATTATTTGTTCCTCAATAGAGAGTCACATTGCTGCCATACCTTGCTCTATTATAGATAACATTAAAATGGACATTAAAGGGCAGATGTGTTTTTGGCACATCAACTTCAATTTTCTATTTCTTTTTAATACATAGTAATCCTGACTTGAGGGTGCAGGACCATGCAGAAATTCTATCCTTACATTATTATTTTTAGGTACTTCTAATGCTATTTTTAAGTGCTAGACTGATTTACATTCCTAAGATTGTATTATATTTCCCCTTTCTCTGCATTCTCACCAGTGCTTATAAAAACTGCTTATACCGATCTATCAGGAGTGTGTTCCTATCTCATCATCACCAAGGCCAGCTGTACTGAGACTGAAAAAGCACGGGATAAAACCAGACTTTTTTCTTTTTCTTTTTCTTTTTCTTTTTGGTTTTTCGAGACAGGGTTTCTCTGTAGCTTTAGAGCCTGTCCTGGAGCTAGCTCTTGTAGACCAGGCTGGCCTCGAACTCAGAGATCCGCCTGCCTCTGCCTCCCAAGTGCTGGGATTAAAGGCGTGCGCCACCACCGCCCGGCAAAACCAGACTTTTTGAAAATGGTAGACAATGAGGGCTGCTGAGAAGCCAAGGACAATGGCACTGGGTTTTGATGCTACTGCATGTACTGGCTTTGGAGGGGCCTAGTCTGTTTGGATGCTCACCTTCCTAGACCTGGATGGAGAGGGGAGGACCATGGACTTCCCACAGGGCAGGGAACCCTTACTGCTCTTCGGACTGGAGAGGGTGGGGAAGGGGAGTGGGATGTGTGGGGGGAGGGGGAGGGAAATGGGAGGCCGGGAGGAGGCAGGGAGGAGGAGGAAATTTTTAATAAAAAAAAATAAAAAATGTAATGTATAATTAAGAAATACAGGTTAATAGATAGTCATATATAATAATCAAGTTTGTAGTCATGTTAGTTAGGGGGTATATATATATATACATATATATATATTTCAGTTAGATAAATAATTTTCAAACCATTCAAAGGCCTACAGAATATGGCATTTAAAATATTTTAAGAACTTAAGACTTTTCATGGTGATGAGACACATCTGCTCCTGACAGCACCAATCTACTTCAAAGGGAGATAGGCATCAAAGAGGCTCCTTATAGAGTTTGTTAGCCATATGGGCAAGAAACTGCTTTTGCCTGAACTGTTTGATATTATGCTGTATGAACTGGACATGTAGGACCCACAGTAAATCTCTGCTGAACTTGCCTAAAGGTGAGATGGTCCTTTGGAATTCCTACTTCATAAAAGAGTCTACCAGACATTCTGCAGGACACAGAATAAAGTAACTGATGGACTTTACTAGTACAAGGCATAAGAGATCTTCAAATTTCCTGCTTCATGAAAAAGTCTGTGGGATACTTTGGACCTGTAGGCTGCAGATGAATGCCCCAACAGTACAGAAGAACTTTGGGTGACTGTTCAGGCAGCAAGATGCCTCTGTCATTTCTAGAGTTTTCAAAGTTGCTTACAATGCATGTCCTGTTAACTTAGGAAATATTATATCCTTCTGAGGTCTTTGATGGAGTTGAATAATAGATAGCTATGGTTTTCCTTAGTTATAATGAAAGATAAAGTATATATAAATATTGTAAATGTAATTCTTGCTCGATACCTGTTTTGTTATATGGAATTTTACTATGTTAAAGTTAAAACTTTGCTTTTTATTTGAACAGAAAGGGGAAAATGGTATGGGAAGTACTTCTGTATATGTGTTACTTTTACTGGTTAATGAATAAAGACACTGCTTTGGCCCATGATAGGGTAGAATAAAGATAGTGGGGAAACTAAACTGAATGCTGGGAGAAAGTAAGTAGAGTCAGTGAGAAGTCAGAGAAGAAGACATGAAATGCTGGCAGGAATGTTGATGGTAGGCCACAAGCCTCGTGGTAAAATATAGAATTATAGAAATGGGTTAATTTAAAATGTAAGAGCTAGCTAGAAATGCTCTTAAGCTATTGGCCAAACAGTATTGCAAATAATAATATTTCTCAGTGATTATTTAGGGTTAGGGCAGCTGGAATGAATGAGCAGCCTCTGCCAAAATCATTCTGTTTTATCATCGTCCTACAATATATTTTGAAATGAAGTACAATGATGTTGGGTGTTTTTTTGTTTGTGTTTGTTTCATTTTCATTTGCTCACATTAATTAGCATTAGAAACTCAGGATTACTACATCTGTGGGTCACTATTAATAGAATGGATATAGTAATAGTATTAATTTTTCTTGCATATAAGCATATATATCTTTGCATTTATTTATTTCTGATGTTATTTCTGTCAACAATGTTCTATAGTTATAAGTATATATGTTTCTTATTTTCTGGTCACACTCACTCATTAGTATACTATTATAAATAAGATTATTTTCTTTGTCTTTTTTTGGTATAGCAGTGTATAGAAACTCTATTGGCTTTTGAAAGTTGACTTTGCAGTCTGTAGCATAACTGAGTTTATTAATCAGTTCCACTAATTTTAGATGAAGACCTTGGTCTTTTCTAGACATAAGATCATCCCCTCAACAATGGGGACAGTTTTACACCTTCCTTTCTACTGTGGTATCTCTTTCTCCTTTTGCCATATGTATACATATCTTGTACTTCCAGAGTTATTGACTAAAAGTAGCAGAAGTAGATATTCCTACTTTGTTCCATATTTTAGTGGTAAAAGCTTGAGCTGTTCCCTTTTGGCTGAAGTATTAGTTCCGAGTTTTCTCATATATGACCTTTATTATATTAAGGAATTTTCATATATTCCTAAATCAGCAAGAATTTTTATAAGATGCTTTATCTGAACAGATTGAGATGATCACGTGGTTTTAGTCTTCATTATGATGCTAAAATGCATTGCATTGATTTAGCTGTTTATTTTAAGATAGCCTTACATGCCAGGAACAAATTCCACTTGTTCATGATGCACAATTTGGGAGCTTGCTTTATTTATTTATTTATTTATTTATTTATTTATTTATTTATTTATTTATTTGCACCAACGATTATTTGAGATCAACTCAAATCAGCTGTAGCTTTATTTTCCAGCAGTGTTGTTGGCCCTTTTCTGACAGTGTATATAGACTTTTCAGTTCTGTTATCTGGGATAAAGTATGGAGTATTGAAAATAGTTCTCTGACTATTTTGCTGAATTCAGTCTTAAAGCCGTATGACCCTGCTTAATTTTATTGCAAGTTTTACATTGCAGTGTATGTGCAGGTGTGTGTGTGTGTGTGTGTGTGTGTGTGTGTGTGTGTGTGTGTGTGTGCGTGCGTGCGTGTGTGCGTGCATGCGTGCATGTGAACATGTGTGCTGAGTCAGTCTCATTTCAGCAGAGGCTGGGCTGGAATTCACTATGTGGTATGGGCTGGCACTAGACCCATGATAACTTTCCTGCATCAGTTCAACCTACCAGTTGTTGATGTTATCAGTATGAATCCTCACACTCAATTGCTGAAAGACTTTCAATGACTATTTCAAACTATTAATGATCTATTCAAACTTTGTATTTATTTTAGTTCAGTCTTTGCAGGTAATATTTTTTTCTGTGTGTTTATCCATTTCTTCTAAGTTATTTTGCCATGTAATTGTTCAGAATAGTCTTATAAGTTTTTTTTAATGTGTCCTATTCTGTTTTTCATTTTGTGTGCTCTGCATTTTTATTCGTTAATTTAGATATGGTTGGTCAATTTTGATGACTTACTTTTTAAAAAGCCAACTCTTTGTTTTATTGACTTTTAAAAAATGTTGTTTTACTCTCTTTTTGGTTGATTTCTCTTCTGATCATTAAATCATTTTTCGTGGATTATTTATTTGATTAGACTCTAATTACATCTTTCTTCTTTCCCTCTTTGGCCTCTTCAATACCTCCCCTACTCTTTTTCAAATTTGTGCTCTGTTTTCTTGAATTGTTTTTCACACACACACACACACACACACACACACAAATACAATCTGCTGATTCCTTCTAGTGTTGCTTGTGTATGTATGTTTTTACGGATCACCATTTGGTGTTGGATAACTGTTTAGGGGGCTCATAACAGTAGAAAGCTAATTCTACCTTCCTCAGCAGTTGTTAATTTCTTATACCTCTTTATTTAAGGGCTGTGGCCTCATAATTTCCCCACATCCATGTTGGCATTTCAACTGGTATTGTTCAGATCTTGGGTAGCCAAGCATACTGTTGAGGTATCATGAGTGTAGCTTTCCTGTCATATCTTGTATGTCTTATAGACAGAATCTCACAGCAGATTTCCTGGTCCTCTGGCTTTTACATTCTTTCTGCCCCTTCTTCCTTGGTGTTCACTAAGCCTTAGGTGTAGAGGTAGTATTGTAGATGTACCAATTAGAATTGGAGACCTCATGGCTAAGTGTTCTCTTCATTTTTAGCAGGTATGGTCTACAGTGGTCTCCATCTGTTGTAAAACTAAACAGTTTTTTAAATGAAGGGTAAGACCTACATTTTCTGTAAGTATAAGGATAAGTGTTTAGAATGCAGTTAGAAATTATATTGGTTTATGAAAATATGTTCTCCTTTAAGACATAAAACCTTATTAGCCATGGGTAGTTGTCTAGGTTTCTAGTACCAGGATGTGATTTTTCTCCTGTTGAGTGGGCCTTAAGTTAATTTAGAAATATGTTGTTGGCTACTACCATGTTATACATGCCACTATTTCACCTTTAAGGCTATATTTCCATGGTGATCATTGTTGTTTTTCATAGGCATCATAGTTGGGTAGGACTACTAATTGCTTTTCTCAAACGGCATCTTGTATAACATTTTCCAGTACTATGAAAGTTAGTCTTCAGGGATGATGATTTGGGACCAGATCCAGCTCAAATCCTGTGTCCAAAGTACATCGTGTCTTCATCATTAGGGACCCGACTTCAAGCTCTGGGAAAACAAAGGGCAAAAGCAATAGCTCTATTGTTTTGGTAGTATCAGAACTCTGTTAGTCAACTATTCAAAAAGATGGTTCTCATGATTTGGAATTGGAGTTTTTGTTACATCATCTATGACTCATGGGGAAGCAATATTATCCCAAATGGCAAAAATTCATTTAAATTACTGGTAAGATGTGGATCCCCCTCTGTGTGCTGTGAATGTGTTTTATTACCATTGGTTAATAAAGAAGCTGCTTTGGTCCTATGGCAGGGCAGAATAGAGTAAGGCAGGAATTCCAAGCAGAGATAGAGGAGAAAAGAAGGCAGAGTCAAGGAGACACCATGTAGCCACCAAAGGAGAAAGACACCTGCCCATCAGAACCATGCTGGTAAACCATGGGCCTCATAGTAAAATATAAAATAATAGGAATGGGTTAATTTAAGATATAAGAGCTAGCTATAAATATGCTTAAGCTATTGTCCAAACAATATTGTAATTAACATAGTTTCTGTGTGATTATTTCTGGTCTGGATGGCTGGGAAACAAATAAGCAGTCTCTACTTACAGTAGCTTCTAGGTTAGGGAGGGGAACTTGTGTCCATTTCTCCTCTCAGAGCTGAGGCCACATCTGGCTTAGACTGTGCCGGGCCTGCAGATGCTGTTACAGTCTCTGTGAATTTGTGTGTGCATTGGTACAGTTGTGTCTAGAATGCCTTGTTTCCTTGGTGCCCTCCACCCCCCATTAGCTCTTACAATCTTTCTTCTTTTCCATGTAGTTTCATCAACCCTGTGGGGAAGGGATTCGATAAAGACATTTTCTGTAGGACTGAGTGTATCAAGGTCTCTCACTCTCTCTGCATCTTTCATTTGTAGGTCTCTGTATCTGTTCACATATACTACAGGAGGAATCTTTGCTGACGGTGGCTAAGCAAGTCACCAACCTGATCATAGCAGAAAGTCTTTAGGTGTCTTTGTGATTACTACACTCAGCTAGCAGAACAATAACATTTGGGTTTCTCCTAGGTCAATGGGCTATCTAGTCTCATGTTCTTGACTACCTGAACGATGTCAGGCATGGTTTCTATTTCATGGAGTGGGACTTGAATCCAGTCAGACAGCAGTTGGCTCCTCCCACAACATTTGTGATGCTATTGTACTAGCACATCATGCAGGCAGGCCACCATTGTAGATCAAAAAGTTTGCAGTTGGGTTGATAGCTAACTTTCTCCTCTGGTGGCAACTACCCTCTTCTCTTGAATAGTGGTTGAATGAGATACCTTCTAACCTAGTGGTTCTCTTAATGCTGTGGCCCTTTACTACAGTTCCCCATGTTGTCATGACTCCCAACCATAAAATTATTTCATTGCTACTACATAACTTTAATTTTACTATGGCCATGAACCATAATGTAAATATGCAGAATATCTGATATACAACCTCAAGGGGGTCATGACCCACAGGTGGAGAACCACTGTTCTAACCTCTTCCTTTCATCTAATTTGTGTTTTTCAAGCTCAGATAGGTCTCATATAGGTAGCACATAGGTGAAGCAGAAATGATATTCAGTCACTTCATGTCTTTTGATAGGAGACTTTAATACATATAATTTCAATGTGTTATTGATGTTTATGTACTTACTAATTGTTTTCTGAGTCCTTGTAGATATTTTCTTCCTACATTTCTCTCTTATTGTCTTTGTGCTTTAGGTCCAATAGTTCTAACCTTTGATTTCTGTCTCCTTCCTATTTATGTAAGTGCTGTAGCTTCTGTTTTGTTGTTACCATGAGGCTTGCATGAAACTTGCTTCTTCTGTAAGAGCAATAAATTTTGTCTTGGGTAAGCTGGTAATGGCAGGAACTATTCCTGGCATTCTTAACTGTTACAGTGAGCAGTGTAGAAAGTCACCAGTAACCATGTGCTAAACTCTTTACCAGATTTTTGCTATGCAAATACATTTAACTTAATTTCTTTAAATATGTACGTTTTAGCCCCTTTGAGTTTCTAATACATCATGTTTCATGAGTGAGGGCCTTAGTTTTCATGGCTTTTTGTATGACAAATTAAGTTTTCTATGAGTTTCACTAAGTATTATTGCCATAATGGTGTATAAATTTCACAATTTATTGCAACTTTGGCAGAATTTGATATTGGTATTAACTACTGCTTTTTCTTGCATACAAACATTTTAAATTTATACCATTGCACAATGCAAATGAATACTGCAAATTTTTCACTTATTTAAAACTCAATTAGTTCTTAGGATTTCGAACAGCATCCTGGAAATGTGTAAAGGGAATCCCTGGCTTCATGGATCTCACACTATAATTATTTGTGTCTTTCTAAAATATTCTTTGTATCCTTCTGCTTCTAGGGACTTCCTTCATTGGTTGTTCCTATTTGGCTGGTATTAGACTGTTCCTTGTGCTTTCTACCCATTATTTAAGGGACCTGTTCTAATCTCACTTCTTCAAGAAAACTTGTATGTTCACTATACTCTTCTGCTGAATCGGTCTGTTCCAAACATCCCCAAAGAATGATGTTTCATCCCTATTATGATATTTGATCTTTATGAGCCTCCTAACAGAGTTATTGATATATACTTTTGTCTGCACCACAAGGTGATGGCGCTCAGGACGATAACAATTGGCTCTTATTTAACAGTGTTTATCCCTCTGTGCCTATCAGGGTCCTTACCTATGTTAGAAAAATTGTACATATAGATTTTTTATGTCCACTTGATTAAAAACTCAAAGTCCAAGACTTTAATCAGTTATTTCTATGTAAAAGTAAAATCACCGTGATTTTTGAAATACATAAATTTGTATTCATTAAGAGGTGGTTGACATATTAGGCTTTCTATATAATGCTAATTTAATATCTAGTAAATATTCGGTAATTGACATTAAATCTGGTTAGCAAACATGCAGTAATGTTTATTAAACAATGATGTTTATTAAGCATCCTGTCTTTTATGCATTTCTGTATTTTTGCAATTAAAAATGGTACAAAGCATCATTTGACTGGCTGTCAACTGATATTTGCTAAAATGGTTTTACAATAGAAAATATTGCATTAGGACTAAGCCAAGTGTTAATTTACATAGCTTCCTGTGTTCACAGTTTTATACAAAGGTTATTTCAAAACTGCCAAGTAGCAGAGGGGTTTAGGCTCTTTCCATCAAGTATTAATAAAGCATCCTGTAATACAGATCCCCTCTACCTGCCCATTGGGGAGTTGTTTGGATGAGATCCATTTATTTCACTTAAAGTTTGTTACATACTTCCATCCCTGTGCTAAATCCCAAGGCACTGCCACAGCCCAGAAAGCCTAGTGTTCATTTGTTTAGAGACCCAAGAAAGATTACTCTTTGCAGGAAGTGTCAGGATGTGTCAAAAGTGGGGTCCCTCTTTTATTTTTACTCAGTAACCCCAGGTATGAAGACAATCTGATATTTCTAATGAAAGTGACTTTTATAAACAAGTCATCTCCCATGGCTTGCTTGACAAAATACCAAGGCCAATACTAGGGAAAATTGAGCAGCTGAGAATGCTTCCATTTAGCCATTAGCCAACATGGATTTCTGCACATTGCCATCTTGGGATGCCCCCACACCCATTGTCTCTGCATCATTCTATCTGCGTCTTCTCGGAGCCATCTTTCTGTTCTACTTTTTCTCAGCATCTGCCATCTTGATAGGGATGAAGGAGATCACGCTGCTCTAACTTTTCCAGCAGCTTGGCAGTGCACCAAGCATATTTGCCTTATCTTCACTCCTTAGAATAATCCATGGGTGGCTGCCATATTCATCACTATTCTTTCAAATAAAATAATTAAGGTTTTATGAGTTTAAAAAGGTCAACTAGAGCTGAAGCTATTGGTTAATATATTTATGACCTTGGTTTTATTCTTTAGTGTAAACAGAGAGGGGGAGGGATGGAGAGAGGGAGGGAGGGAGGGAGGGAGGGAGGGAGGGAGAGAGAGAGAGAGAGAGAGAGAGAGAGAGAGAGAGAGAGAGAGAGAGAGAGGGAGAGAGACAGACAGACAGACAGACAGACAAGGGTCTCTAATGAAAGAGGTAATTCCTATAGAGTTACCACAATAGCTCTGGCATAGTCTCACTTGGTTTGAATCCACCAGTCTTTTGTTATGAGCTCAGGTATATGTCCCTTCCTTATCAACCTGTGTGAGTTAATGGTAACTTCACCTGACAAGCTGTCTGATGGGACTTTGTCTAGAAATAGAAAGCACAGTGAATTTGGGGACATTTGTGCCCAGAAAATTGAATTGATAAGAGAGAAGATGGATTAACTTGAGGCCATATGTTGTGTAGAAACTGAGCCACAAGGAGTCATGCTCTATGCTCTGGCCAGCAGTCATAGCCTTCTATTTATTTTCTAGGATCAAACACGTAGATGCAAGTCAGGTAGTGTTAGATGCTCCAGACTAGTTCATCCTCTAGCTGAGACTCACTGAAGTGCTAGACACAAGTATCATGAAGACCAGCAATATGGCTCAGTGGATAAAGGCACTTGCTGACAAGCCTGATAACCTTAGTTCTATTCCTGGACTCTGTATGGTGGAAGAATAGAATGTACTCCTCTAAAACGTTTTTTGAATGCCATGTACACTATGGTATGTGTGCACCAACCCCAATAAACAAATAAAAAATTAAATAAATACAGATAAAAGTATTGCAAAATGAGCATGTCCATAAAGCCCTGACCTACAGAATTTGAGAGCAGAATGCAGTGGTGTTGCTTGGAGTCTCTGATTTTGGGGTTAGTTGGCTATGTATCAAAAGTAAGTGGACTAGCCCATAGGAATAGAAGTTGAAGATGAGCTGGACCCTGTGACCCCTGAGTTCTTGTGATTAATTATTCCATTCTGAGGTGAGCTAGCCCCAGTAACCTGCTGTATGTTTCTGTCTAGGTTCGTACATTGCAGAAGCTCCCTGCATTTTTTTTCTTTCTTTCTTCCTCCCTCCCTCCCTCCCTCCTTCCCTCCCTCCCTTCCTCCCTCCCTCCCTTCCTCCCTCCCTCCCTCTCTTTCTTTCTTTTTTTCTTTCCTTCCTTCCTACTTTCCTAAACAAACAATAAGAAACAAACCCCCAAAAACCTGCAAATAAGCAATATATAACAAAAGCGCTAGTAACACACAAACACACACACACACACACACACACACACACACACACACACACACACTTTATAAAAATGTAAAATTGGAAACTATATCATACAAACAAAAGATTAGCAATCTTAAAAACATGTCCAAGCAAAACATTATGAGACAAAAAAAAAAACCCATCAAAACTCCAAAGATACTGTTGAGCTGATTTTGTATTGGCCATCAACCAATCAATCAGCATCGATCAGAAGTTTCTAATTGTGAAACTTTTGCTAGTGTGTTAGTGAGACCTCAGTCACATCAGGAGTCTCATATCATGTTTACACTTGAAAAATATCATCCCTGGCCACAGAATATTAAATTTAGTTTATTTTAATGATTAGAAAATAGGTTTCTCAACTTTTTATCAGAATGCAACATACATACTGAAAACTGTGTGTTATAAGTAATCATTATATATCATTAATATATCATTATAAAATGAATTCTCTCATATATTCAATACTCAGGCTCTTCCACAGTATTTCTTTAAATGTGTCCTAATCCTTGCTTCTTTCTCTATCGTATGCATGTTTGCATGTCTGTGCATAGGCAAAATATAAGCCAAGGGCAGCCTCATCTCAGGTGCAGCTGTCACATAACTGTCCACCTTTTTGCTTGTTTGTTTTGAGATAGAGCTCTCACTGGTCCTGAATCTGACAAGCCATGCAGGGTAGGCTGTTTGGTCAGACAGTCCCAGGAACCTGACTATCTCTACCTACCCTGCCTTGGGTTATAAGCATGTACTATGTGTTCCTTTTTCCCCGTGCATGGGTTTTGGGGGTAAAACTTAGATTTTCATGCTTGCAAGACCAGCATTTTTATGCCTGACCTGGTTCTCAACCCATTCATTGTCCTTTCCCAACTTTTCTCCCAGCTCTACAAGGCTTTGTGCTGTGGGCTAATGCTCTTGTACCCTGTAATGATTTGTAACTTGTACTGGTTTAATAAAATGCTGATTCACCAGTAGCCAGGCAGGAAGTGTAGGTGGGGAAACCAGACTAGGAGAATTCTGGGAAGAGGAAAGGCGAAGTCTACAATCACTACCCAGATGCAAGAGGAAGCAAGATGAAAATGCTGAACTGAGAAAAGGTACCAAGTCATGTAGATAAACATAGATAAGAATTATGGGTTAATTTCAGTCATAAGAGCTAGTTAATAATAAGCCTGAACTAATAGGGCAAACAGTTTATAATTAACAAGCCTCTGTATGTTTCTTTGGGACTGAATGGCTGTGGAACCAGGTGGGACAGAAACTTCTGTCTACAGCTTTGTAAATTGCTAGAGTTTGATTAGTATTATTCTTCTGGTTTATGGTAAAAGAAAGGTGTTAGGGAATTAAAAATTTCATTTTTAACTTTTTTGCAGAAGTTTCAAATTAGTGAACATAATTGATTCTTGCTTTTCTTTTTCTTTCCTTTTGTCTTTAACGTTTTGTGTATATTACACTGGGGAAAGTGTAGCAGAGAGTTAAAACAGAGCAGGCTGTTGGAATTCCTTGTCTGATTCAGTTTTGCCGCAAGACAGTTTGCTCCTCCTTAATCTTCTTGGTTTTGTTTCAGAGCATCATGAGAGACTGTGTGTCGGGGGCAGAGAGGTGGCTCAGCAGGTGCAAGTCTTCTGTGTAAGCATGACAGCATGAGTTTGATCCTTGATCGCGTGGTGGGAGGAGAGATCTAGCTTCCAAATGCTGTCCTCTGACTTCCACATGTGTGATGAGTCACACACACCCTCTCTCCCAAGTAACAATGAAATAAGTAGCCTAGAGTTGCATGTTTGTTTGAACTCCTTGTGTCCAGCCACTCAGCAGCCGTTCCTCACCTTTTGTGAAAGGGTAGGGGCTTGGTCACCTGGCTATCACAATTGCTGGTTTCAGCTATTGGTCTTATCACAGGCACCAGATTAATGACTGTGACTTAGAAGTGTATGCCAAATAGTCCCCTTCCTCCTCAAGTTGATTTTGGCCATGCTGTTTATCACAATAATAGAAAGCTAATGAGAACATTGAGGGAAACATAACTTTACCTCCCTAAGGTAGTCTAACAGTGGAAATGTAATGGGTAGTTTCTCCAAGAGAAATACAATGTAGTTCATACATGTAAACTCTGACTATCACTTTGAAAGAAAATAAAAAGAAATGAGATTAATTTAAAATCTATTTTACTTAATCCAGTACAAATATTTCATTTAATTCAACATTCTGCAGTTTTAGTGTCTAAACAATATGAAAATGATTACCATGACTTACCATTCTTCCTTTGTACTGGTTTTGAAATTCATGTGCATTGTACACACATCAGCACATCTCAAGTTAAGTTTTCATGAGAAACTTGTGATCTGTATTTAGAAAAGCAAAACAGTTTAATTGAAAAGTTTAAAGTTTGGAGCCGGGCAGTGGTGGCACATGCATTTAATCCCAACACGCAGGAGACAGAGGCAGGCAGATCTCTGTTAGTTTGAGGCCAGCCTGGTCTACAAGATCTAGTTCCAGGACAGGCTCCAAAACTACAGAGAAACCCTGTCTCAAAAATCAAACGAACAAACAAAAAAGTAAAAGATCTGAATGACAACAACACTTTAAATCTTTGAAGAAAGAAACTGAAGAAGACACCAGAAAATAGAAAGATCTCCCATGCTCTTGGGTATGTAGGATTAACATAGTAAAAAGGACAATCTTAATAAAAGCAATCTATAGATTCAATGCAATGCTCATCAAAATCCCAGCAAAATTCTTCACATATTTCAAAACAACAATACTCAACTTCATATAGAAAAGCAAAAAACCCAGGATAGCCAAAACAATCCTGTACAATGAAGAAACTTCTGGAGGCATCACAATCCCTGACTTCAAACTCTGCTACAGAGCTACAGTACTGAAAACAGTCTGGTATTGGCACAAAAACAGACAGGAGGACCAATGAAACAGAAGTGAAGACTGGATATCAAACCACATACCTATGAACAGCTGACTTTTGACAAAGAAGCAAAAAATATAAAATAGAAAAAAAAGCATATTCAACAAATGGTGTTGGAATAACTGGATATCAACATGTAGAAGAATGAAAACAGATCCATATCTATCGTCATGTACAAAACCCAAGTCCAAATGGATCAAAGACCTCAACATAAAATGAAATACACTGAATCTCATAGAAGAGAAAGTGGAAAGTACACTTGAATGTACTGGTACAGGAGACTGACAACTTTCTAAATAGAACACAAGTATCACAGACAGTGAGAGCAACAATTAATAAATGGGACCTCCTGAAACTGAGATGCTTTTGTAAAGCAAAGGACACGGTCAACAAGACAAAACGGTAGCCTGCAGAATGGGAAAAGATCTTCACCAATCCCACATCAGACAGAGGACTGATCTACAAAATAAACAAAGAACTCAAGAAATTGGTCAGCAAAAAACAAATAATCCAAAAAAAATGGGGTATAGGTTTAAACAGAGAACTCTCAACAGATGAATATAAGATAGCTGAAAGAGTCAAGTTCCTGTTTCTAGCATGAATCCATTCGTTAATGACCACTGCTATGGGTCTTGGATACATGACAATACACCAAAGCGTGGCAAGTCAGAGATTCATCTTAGAGTCTTACAGCGTGCATTTGGCTCTACAGGCATGCCTTTTGTATTTCCAAGTGCTCAGACCTATTGGTTATTGCTCAGTCCTGTCACGTCCTCATCCGCCATCTCTCACCTCAAACAGTGTTCCTGAGTCATTTAGAGCACGTGCCCTGATTTTATATCTTAGAACTAAAAGGACTTTGATTGATTTTTTTCAGAGCACAAGTAAGAGTCTGCTTCCAAAACAGTGTCTGATGAGGAGGAGATATTGCCTTTAAATTACAATCTTTTGGGTAATTTATTTAAAATTTTGAATGGTTCTAGGGCTAAATGTTAACAATGGCATCAAATTTCCTGTGGTATCAGAAGACAGCATTGTAACAGGTGTATTCAGAAGGCTTCATTCTGCTCCATGGTGAATACTGACTTCCTAGGCCATATTGCCAGGCAACATGGATGGAAGAAAATTATAGTAGAAACATTTGTAGAATTAAAGCTTTATTTATTAAAGACAATTTATGTAGTTCTTGTGCTAAAAGCAGAGACAGCCTTGTCACAAACACCACCTCCTCACAGAGCTGAGTGTTAGGATTGATACTGAATTTCCCATGTGGAGTCTGACTTTGAGACACAGGCCTCAGACTCACTCCGGAACCAAGGCTGGCCTTGAACTTGTGATCACGCTGTCTGAGCTTACAAAGTGCTGCATTTGTAAGTGTGTGGTTTCCATGCCTGGCCCGTTTTAATAAATACCCCCCCCCCATTTTTTTCCTGTCATGAGGAAAAGCTTCCATCCGTGTTAAAATAAAGCAAAAGGCATGAAGCCAATGAGGGCACCTGTGCTATAAAAACAGAAATCAAGAACTTGTGTGGCTTCTGCCTGGAGAGGCTACTTGTGAGAATGACTCTCGGAGTCTTTCCAAATAAGAAGGCTGTCCTCCCAAATCTCGACATACAGTTGGGGAATCAAAGTCGATACTCTGAGAAACCCTTGTGATCTGAATACCACCGTTTTCAGGTAATAAATAATTCCTTATTTAGATCAGAAATATAATACAACACAAAGGTTGGAACCACTGAGCTCTATAATCGGGCACAAAGGAAACCTCCTCCTTCAAATTGTTGCTCCCTCTCTTTTAGACGGAGCTTGAAAGATCTTGTTTGTAAAAAGCTGTTGAGAGGTTACAAGGCTATTTCAGCTACAAAGCTCCTTAGGGTTTTCAAAGTCTCAGCTGTTCCCCGAAGGCGCCCTTTCCCTGGGCAGTGTTCAAAGCCACCAGAGAAGATTCTTCAATATTTTCTTTTTCTACAGTCAAACAAGCACCATTGTTTAGAAGACATAGATTAGACGAGTGTCTTTGAAACACGTTTTGAATGGACTATGAAGTCAAATGTCTTTATACAAACACATGCAAGCTATTTATGTGGAGGAAGGATTTTAAAATGTTATCTATCAAGATGGACGGGATGTGACTGAAGGGCAGGTGTGTTCAAAGCAAACACCGCTTCCTCACAGAGCTGAGCGTAAGGCTTGATCTTGCGTTTTTCGTGTGTAGTTTGGTTTTGAGACACAGACGAACCCTGTCTTTTTGAAGTGGAGCTCTTCATGGTAGTGATTCGCTGTGACAGCTCTGAGCACTGTGGACAGAGAAACCATTTAGAGACAGGTCAGAGTAGCCAGGCCCAAGTATATACTACTATCAATTGTCTGGCTTGTGAATCTCCATTGAATCCATACTGTATACAGGACAGTGCTGGGTTCTGAGGACCTGTCTTTAATTCAAAGATTAATTATACACTTTCCAAGAACTGATAAAAGAAAGATGTATCCCGTTGGTATAATCGAGGTAAACAGACCTATTGGGGTTTGAACCCTTGACTATATGTAACACCTTTTCTGTGGATTAAAATAGCTCAGAAGAACCTCTGTTCCACCTTTTAGTGATGCCAGATACACTGTGGATGCTAAAGGTTAAAGGAATCTATGCATGTGAAAAATTTAGGGGAGTTTCTATCAACACCATTAACATCTATAAACAGTTGAGGTTATTTGACAGTTTAAAAAATGGGACATAGTTTTAAAATGTCTTTCTAACAGCCTCATCCTAAAAAATTCTCACTTCACATGTTTACATTATGGGCAATATGTATAGTCACATATATAGGCACATAGGTATATACACACAGACACACAGACACCCACACAGACAGACACAGACAACTCCCCCAAACATCCCCCCATACACACTCCTCACAGACAGACAGATATACAGACACACAGACACATAAACACAGATGCAGACAACCCCCTCACAGACACAGACACACACACACATATATGCACACAAACACGTGCGCATGCACACACATGTACACACATACACACTCAGACACACACACGCCTTGCTCTCCATACTTGCTGGGAAGATCAGAGATGATTTCCAGGTGTGTTGAGCCCGACACCCTTTGTTTCCCCTGTCATTTTCTGATGAGGAGCCTGAAGACTGACCTACATAAAAGCCATTATTTATTCTCAGACAGAACTAACACAGAGCTTAGGTCTCCCGACTGCCAGCTAAAGTTTTCTTTTCTATAACACCTCATTCAGATATAATATCCCATGAAAGATAAAAATCAAAAACAAATAAAAGCAGGAATAGATAAGATTTTTGGATAAATTTACAATAAAAGTTATAATTCCACATAGACTTCTTACCTTCTAAAATCTTAAAGAGTAGTAAAGTATTTCAGCCTGCACAGCCTGACAACCAGCCAATCTGAATGAACGTTTGTGGAGCTAGGTGTGGAAAGTAGGCAACCCACTCATCTCCAAGTACTCATAGCCCTCATCTCCTGCCTTTCTTTGCTTTAGAGTACTTTATTGGAGTTCCAGATGGCTTCGAGGGACCTTAATTGAACTTTTAGTCATTCAGAGAAAGGCTCTAAAATTTTGTTTCTCCTAAGTACCCCATTTCCATGTCACAGAGCTGTCGGTCATTGCCCCATACCCAGAGAATCTGTTATGAATCTTATGATAAACTGCTCATCACTCTGAAACACACCCCCGCTGCTGCACACACATGCACACACACACCATGCACACAAGAGGGGGGGAGAGAGAGAGAGAGAGAGAGAGAGAGAGAGAGAGAGAGAGAGAGAGAGAGAGAGAGCCCTATCCTGAGGACTTTCCTAAACACTATATTTTATCTGTCCAGTTAAAATCCATCTTTCCTAGTCTTGTGGTGTTGGCAAATTTACTTGGATTCAAATCTTGAACTACTTTGTTGCCTACTTGAAAAACCACCCCACTGCAACTCTTCAAACTGTGTAAGCACCTTCTATAATCCCCATAAGTCTATCACGCCAAACCTTAGCCTCTATGATTAGCATTGCTTGCATGTTACTCTCATTCTGTGTTTATAATTTGACAAGAAATGATGTGGGAGTCCCCTCTGTGTGCTATGATACCATTAATGAAAAAAGAAACTGCTTTGTACCTATAGCAAGGCAGAACTTAGGTAGGCAGGAAAAGCTAGTTTGAGTGCTGGAGGAAGAAAGGTGGAGTCAGAGATGCTATGAAGCTGCCACCAGAATCAGACATACCGAAACTTTGCCGGTAAGCCACTGCCACTTGGTGATACACAGATTACTAGAAATGGGATAAATTAAGATGTAAGAATTAGCCAATAAAAAGGTAGAGCTAATGGGCCAAGCAGTGATTTAAATAATACAGTTTTTGTGTGATTATCTTCCTGGCAGGGTGGCCAGGAAGAACAAGCAACCTCTCCCCCAATAATGAAATACCTTGAAAAATAACGTTTCTGAGCTGAACATCCATCGTTAGTAAACTGATCAAAGATTACGTTGTTATAACTTTCTTTCATGGACGTCCACTAATGCATACTTATGAATAAATGAACTGCAATTAGCTTTTACCACACAGGTCAATATCCCAAACCTTATTCTGAGCTGAAGAAACCAGGCTTAAAATAACTTTTCTCCCCCCGGCCCCTTTTATATAAACTTTAAGAGCCTATTGTATGTGTGTCTGTGGCAATCCCAGTGACCCAGTTCTTGCAGCTGTCCCTCAGGCTGTATGAGCAAGTGTTGATGTGGGAGAAGGGTTCATAGCCATTTCCATCCTTTGAAGAAGCTGAGTGAGAAAAAGGAGAAGAGGTGGAGCTTATCCACCAAAAGTGAGAGAATACAGTTGCTGTAAACTCTAGTCTTCCAGGAAAAACAGCTACCCCTCTTCACTGGAGGCAGAAAACTATCCGATGATATCTATTGACTTTTGATTTTCCCACAGAGAAAGAGGGAGTGGGAAGGTGCACTAGCCACTCACTTGAGAGTGTATCTGCTCCTAGGAGCCATTTGAATGTAATTATGCCTTATTTTCTTACTTCACTTAATCTCTGAAGGTCCTAGAGTATGTATGTTTGGAAAGGTTAACAGAAGGGCAGAAATCAGTCTATGAGGCTATGGGGGAGCCATCATCTTTGCTGGGTCAAATGCTGCTGCTTTGGGGTCCTCCACATTCCTGTTTATAGCTCCCCATACATGCCCTGTAGGTAAGACCCTTAAATACATTGGATCTGTAGTATGCACTTGGCCACTCAGATCCTAGTTTGATTTGGTGCTGGTGCCTTATAAGGAGAGGTAAGCATTGTTAAAATATGCCTGGCAAAGGAATGCTCACATCCTCAATCCCCCCACCCCGGCTCCCAGGACTAATCCCCTGTTTCTTTTTGTGTCCTGTATATGTAAAAATATTGATGCTTCTGCCTAGTGGTTGTGGCACACACCTTTAATCCCAGTACTTGGGAAGCAGAGGCAGGTGAATCTATGTGAGTTTAAGGCTAACCTGGTCTACAGAGTGACTTTCAGGTCAGCCAAGGCTACACAGAGAAACCTTATCTTAAATAAATAAATAAATAAATAAATACCTGGATCAATAAATCAATGCATACGGATGCTTTTTGTTGGTGCAGGGTGAACCATTTTCTGCCTGGTAGCTGCCAGCACCACAAAGAATTATACGAGTAATAAAAGATATCTAAGCTCCCGAGAGTCCTCTAGAGTATTCTTCCGTGTCTCCACAGAGTACTCAGAAATTTTTGACGTATTGGGTTTTCAGAACACCAAGAAAGTAATCCATGGAACTAGCCATGGGGAAACTGGTTGCCTTTTCAAGAAGCAGGAGGAAGGGCTAGGGTGTGGCTGGAGGGGATTCTGGGGCAGCCATCTTCCAGCTGTTATGAAATGTCTCGCAAAATCTAAATACTAATACTGAGTGCCGTGAAAGCTACTCAGAATAGCAACATTTAAGTTTTCCATGTGATGAAACACCTTCGCTTATTTTTATAGATAGCCTTGGTTTATTTTTCAATTTAGTAGTGCATTAAGCCATACCAGAGAATTTTGAAATATGTTGGATGTAGGAATCTCCAACATCAATCAACCAAATAGGCTAAATTTTATTGAGTTACAACTATTTCTGTGGAATCTTCCAAAAATATCTCCCACTTAAAAATTATATGCATTTTATTTTCAATATGCCATGACTGCAGTTTCCTTTCCCTCTGTTCCTCCCAGCCCACCTCCCACTTCACCTCTCCCCCAAATCCACTCCTCCTTCATTTCCTTTCAGAAAAGAGCAGGCCCCCCCAAAGATATCCATTAACACAACCTAACAGGAAACAATAGGACTAGCACAAAGCCTCAGGTCAAGGCTGGGCGAGGAAATCCTCTAGGAGGAAAAGGGTCCCAAGAGTATATAGAAGAATCAGAAACACCCTCACTCCCACAACACAAAGCTAACAACCATAGCATATATGCAGAGGACCTGGTGCAGAGCCAAGCAGGCTCCATGATTTCCACTTCAGTCTCTGTGAGCCCCTAGGAGCCCTGGCTTTGGGTATAGTGATAAGCATAACTGCCTTCCTAGACTTCTTTGTTTCTAAATCTAAAAAACCAAACCAAAACAAACAAGCAAAAAGCTTCTCAAGGACAAAGACAGAGGTGTAGTTGCAAAATGTGTGTGTGGAAAGCAACTTTCATAATTTTTGCCCCTTCTTCAGCTTGTTTTTTTTTTTTTTTTTTTTTTTTTTTTTTTTTTTTTTTTTTTTTTTTTTTTTTTTTTGCTATATGCTAGAAAACCCATAAAGACTGAGACCAACTGTGTCAGCTGTTGGTCCCCACCAAGTGAGGAAGGTGATGGAGATCACGATAGTGCAGATTCTCTGGCACCAACAACTTCAGCCTTTGATGAATTAGTTTAGAGAATTCTGAACTGTGAAACAGAGTGTCATATTAACCTAGGATCAGCTACAAATATGTGACATGCTTATCGAGAGCATATTTATCGGACATCAGTTTTTGCTGCTTTAAATATAGCAAATGCTCGTGGTAAAATTATTTTTAGGATACAGAAAGGTGTAAAATAAAAATGACTGGTAGTTCCACTGAGGGAGCAGCTCAATAGTTTGTGGTATTTTCTTTACTTTTATATGTAAAAGGGGTATGTGTGTTCTCCAGTGCAATGAAAGTCAAGAGCCTGTCTTCAGCTTTAGATCTGGCTTATTTTTCTCAGACTGGAGAGTGACAGAGAATCACGTGACATCCATTAGGATGAAAGTGCCTAGACATCCGTGGTTTTGACTCAGACTTTGACTCCTTGAGTTTAAATGAGTCTTCCTTGTGTGCCTCATCTCAAGCCTCAAGACTCCTTCAGATCACCTGCATTTCGCGATAGCACTTTCTTTATTTCTCCTCCCACCATGCAGTAATCCTACACCTGCCTCCTAAACCTCACAGATCAGTTCCTTGTTTCATTAAACAAACTCCTCAAAACCTACTTTGATCTAAATGCTTTCCTAAATCCTTGAAGTGATTGTAAATTTTGCTGAAGATTTTAAAACTTGCCTCATCATTACATAAAATCAGTCTCCCTTCTGGTATTCATAGTGTAAACATTCACTGGCTTTTTTCATGTTCATTTTCATTTGTGTGTTTTTAAGTGTTTGGTTTTTCTGCATTGGCAAAGATTGGTCTCTATATCATAAAATCATAAATTGCGGGAGATTTGATCTCCAATTAAACTACTAATCTGAAATGGTGGTGGTGTGTAAATATATATTTGTAAATGCCCAGAACTTCTTTTTAATTTCATTCAACACTTTCCCTCAAATATTATGCTTGGACTCAAAAGCATTCTGAGGCTTCTCTTTTCCACACCTAAGGTGTAGAAAACTGAATCTAGTGCAAGGCATAAAACTGGGAGCTTTATTTGACATACAAAAAGAAAAAGTTCACTTGATCTTTCAGAAATTTGAGACTATTGACTGTTCCATCCTAGTATGATGGAACTAAATAATGGCGCAGACCCTGTAGCAAAATCACTGTTGCTAAGTATTGGTTGAAATTGTGGAATGGATTTATTGAATATCCCTCAATGGAAACATTAAAATATGCTAAACTTGGGCTTGTAAGACATACTCTAAGATGTAGTGGCTGCCCTCAAGCAGTTTACAAGGTGTAAGCTTTATCTGGAAGAACGATATGTATGTCGTTTACAAGTGAAAGACATCCCTAGGGAGCAATGATTGGCTTCCCATTAAATACAAAAAGTCAAAAGTAAAGTCAGTTTTTTTTAAAAAAAAGATATGCAAAAAAATAATGAAGAAAGTTAATTTCACTAGCAGAGAAACTAAAAGCAAAACAAAATATCTCTCTCCCTCCTTCCTTTCATTTCTTCCTTCTTATTTTCTTTCTGCTTTAACCTAGCCCTTTCCTTAGTGATGCTAAACTGTAAAAATATTGAAGGTAGCCAGTACTGTCAAGAGTGTGGGGCAACAAACACTCAGAATATCATGGGTGTCAGGCTTTGAAACATTTCAGGAAAGTAAATTAGAAACTTCATTAATAATGTGAAAATGTTCAAAGTAATCATTGCCTCTGTCCTACTCCTAGAGTTTGAAGAAATAGGACAAGAACAAAAGGACATATAGATGTTCATTTTATGCAATACCATTATGACATTCTAGCAAATGGTAGCATGTTATATGTGTACCAATTGGTAAATAACTCAACACATTGTGACAGGACTTCAGAGCGGAATTTTATGTCAGTATTAGACATAAAAGTAATTTTGTGTTAAAAAGGTAAAGAATTAGATGCATAACTGTTGGGACTAATGAGTCCTGGCCTTCAGCTGCTCTTTCCTGCTAGAACCTTCTAATTGAAGTTACTAGAAGCTGTGCTTAGTTTAGAGGATCAGAGGATGGGATTTTCACCTGTTGACCATTGACTGCAGTGTATGTAAGCCTACATGGTGCTAATAAAGAGGGGCTTTGGTATCAGTGTTTAAAGGTCTGCCTGTCAGTCTGTCTCTGCGTGTGTATTCTCAACCTCCAGCCCCTTTCCCGAAGCTCACTAACTGGGTTCTAGCGCACAGAGCGCAGACACGGGCGCGGTGCGCAGCACATAACAAATAGAAACATGCTCATCAGGTGAGGGTACAGTGAGGAAAGTTGGAGGGAGATTGCTAGAGACCCCCAAATAACTTGCTAACTGCTCATCCAAAGAGCAGTCATTGAAATTTTTAATGTGTGCCATGCTGTGCTAGACCCCAGAAAAACACAAATGTGTTAGATGGAGTTGCTGACCTCCAAACAGAAGAATGGCAGTTGTGTTTGGATGGAGGCAAACACAAAGAAAGCATAGGAACAAGACAGAAGAGTATATAGTTGCATGCCAAATTATATGGTATGTGTTCCAGGCACGAAGGAGGTTGGGAGCTGATCCTGAAGAGTGGAGGTAGGGGGCAGGGCAGCTTGTGGACAGAAAGAATTTGAGTTGTGTCCTTTGAGAATTCTCAGTTCTTGTTTTCTCTTTCATTCTCCTCCCTAGGCCTTCACTGATGTGTATCTGTGTTACTTGCTCTCAGTCATTTTTCTTTTTGCTAGTTCGTGTTTGCTTAATATTTTGTATTCTGAATAAATTAATTCTCAAGAGTGTTTCTGAGCAAGATCCCCACGTTAGCATCAGATGGATTTTAGTTAGCTACTAAAACTCAGTCTGTTTCTATTTTTAAGAACATGGTAAAGATAGCTAGTCTCAATAAACTTAATCCTCCTGACTTTGTTGGAGTGGGAACCCAGGAAGGACTCCCTGAGGCTTAATCAATTCTTTCTCCCCAGAACAGAGTGAAGGTGGTCAAGAAGATGGAGTTTTGTTACTTGACATCCACCAAGTAGAACCATTGCACAGATCCATCCCCAAGTAATCTGTGTAATGTGAGGAGCCAACTTGCAAGCACATCTGGATACCAGCACAGGTCTGCATTAGTGTTAATCACACGGGCGCCCACATACATTTTTTACGTGCACATTCACAAGTGCAAAGATGCGGTCTCAAACTTAATTAAAAATAGAAAGCAACCAAAAATGTGCTAGTATTTCCCCTGACTTCAGCATGATCTACCACGTTGACAAAATCTCATAAATCTCCTGCCATAGAAAATTCTATGGCACAAAACCATTTTGCGCAGCAATATAGGTACTTAAAATATTCAGCAACTTTCATCATGTTTTGCCTCTTGGTACATGAGATTTTTATGTATTTAATAGTTACGTATGTTATATATTTTAAACAGTATTTTTTTCTAATGGCCCCCCAAAGTACATTTTTCTAAAATCCTAACATCTGTGTTTTGTTCTTGCAGTTTAGAATGATAATCTTAGATTAAGCACATCTAGACACAGAAGGAAGGTTGACAGGAATTTCCTAAAGGTGGCTGGACCCAGTGCTGAGGCATCAGAAGTCCTATCTTGGTGACAGAAATACCTCCTTCCTTAGGGCAGTCCTGGTAGGCATCAGGAGGTTCTTGCTGTGGCCAAGGTAGCAGCAGGTACATAGTAATGCAGAGATGACAACTGTGGTGGCCATTTGTTATTTATTTATAAACTTGTGCCATGTCATGTAAAATTAACACCTTTTAATGGGCTTCTGACTCAGTTGCTTAAAGGACCGCATTTGGCCAGCCAAGACCACCCATGGGTTTCTAGAACTGTGGCTGTGGTTGCTCCGAGCTCTGGGGAGTCTACCTGTCACCAGAATCTTTGATTCAGCAGGTCAGAAAGAGGTCTGCCCCATGAGAGAGACCAGTCAGGAAGCAAAGTCTATGGGCATTTGTGCTTGAAGAGATGACTGATTACTTCGGAGAGTAAGTTCCTTTCTCTCTCTGGTTAATGAAGAGATTTACTCCAACATTCATTCATTATAAATTGGGGGATGGCTTCTCCCATGTGTCAGGGTCCAGAGGGTCTCCTTCCTGTAAGAGTTCATAAATAATCAACGTTTACAATGAAAAGGTTTTGTAAGCATTAGCTTTTCCTGTCATAAAAATTCCCTCATGTTCCTAAAGGAAGACCAACACAGTTTGCAGACAGAGATTCTGGAACCAAAATAGCTTTTGGTATGGAAAGTGGATGTGCTTGGCAATTTAGAAGAAAAATCTCCTTTTCCACACACCATTGGCCCTCGCTTTCAAAGTAAAATATTGTTTGAACACTAGTTATAATCTAGTAAGTAGAGAAAAACATTGTTAATCAACAAACATTTGTAAGCTCCCTAGGCACTAAGTATTGTGTTTAACACAGGCTCCAGCAGAACCCATGGTTTAATAAAGAGAAGCAAGTGACAGATCATTGAAATCCAGTTTGAAGTGTCACGGTGGGGGTCAAAGCTGGGTGCTGTAGAGGTTAGGGGAAGGAAGAATAGGGATTTGTGGAAGACAATGGGACAGGATGCTTCAAGAACAGGTGTTTTCTAATACAGAAGAGGTTGTTTTCAATAAGCAACATGAGCACGCATGGTGTGTGTGTGTGTGTGTGTGTGTGTGTGTGTGTGTGTGCGCGCGTGGGTGCGTGCGTGCAGTAGGTTGGTCTGAATGCCTACCAGGTTCCACCTGCAGTGCCAAGCTCTTGCCACTGTGTTGTGCTTTGGATATGGTATCCAGTTCAACTCTTCCAATAGAAGAATATAATTTGTTTTTTACTCATGAGAGAACAGAGGAGGCACCAATCATTGACCAGCTTGCTAGACCTGGGAATCTGAAGGTTGATCTGCTCCCCTCTTATGCCCTTGCTTCGACTCTATTCATTCTTGAATGCCTGTTCCAGAGCAGAGGAAGCCTGCGCTTCTGGGGACTGGGTGGCATACAGCAAGGCAGTGAGGTGAGGAAGAAGAGTTCAGGAGAATGAGGTTGCACCTGGACAGAGAAGAGCGCTGACTGCTGTGGGAAGTCATTCTATATTTTGGGGACCATGGGAAGCTACCCATCAAAGAGTTTTGATGGCGGGGTAGTTGGGGACAGAAATGCAGAGAGGGAGAGAGAAAGGTTTCTTGTGTTTCTGTTGTTTTGTCTTAGAAGGATATCTTTGTGTTAGCAAGCTTAAGTGTAGAGAAATCCTTTCCTCTCCAAGTTGCTTTTGGTTATGATATTTATCACAGCAATAGAAACCACACTAAGACAATATCATAACTACTTACGATGCCTAGAGTTTGCGTATTTAGTAAGCACAGTACTGAGCTCACCTGCTTTGAGGGAGTAGAGAATTATTCTCTTGCCCAGCGCAAGGCCTGGCATTTGCTGAATAAATGGGTGAGTGGGTACATCTTGGATGGAAGGGAGGGGGTTCACTGTAGTCAATTTACCCTTTCTAGCTTATGTTTGCTGACGCAATACAAAATGGCCACTCTCATCAAGAGGGCGGGAAGCCATCAAATAGCACATTGGCCAATATCAATTTTGCTTTATCATGTTGCCAGGAGGATCTTAGGTAAAACATACTAACTAATAAACTAAAAACAGTTGGGTCAGTACAGGCTGTGGCAGTGAGCATAGGATTCACACTGTTCCAGGTCTGGAGTGTAAGACTCTGGGCTGCTTACTCTCCCAAGAACGCTGTATTCTCTGCCTCAGAACTAATGCTGAATTTGCTGTTAGCTCTGTGTTCAAGGCTCTCTTTCTGTTTGTCAAATGGCAAACACAGCCTGTTCTCCATGGAAATTCCACCCATCTTACAAAACCAGGTTAGTCTCTATCTTAGTGTCCCTTGGTGCACTTCGCACATCCCCCAACCTGAACCCATAAGATGTTCATTGCCATCCTTTGATAATCTGTGTCCTCAGCAGGGTGAGGATTCTGCCTGGTTCACTCTGTATATTTCCCCAAGGAATTGTTGGTCATAGACGTTTCTGAAAATGTTTCTGCGGTAACTGATATGTGAGAACAAGGAATTTCCGCAGTCTGGGAACAGAGTGCAAACACAGGCCTACAAAAGCCTGGCTTATCTGGGGCTTCTGAATGGTAGTTAGGTTTCTAAGAAGTCTTTTCTTATTCGTAAAAGCTAGAAAATTACTAGCCATGGACTTTTCTAGAAGCAAAAGAGGAAAACTCATGGTTGACCTTAAAGACCCTAAATGATCCTAAAACGTTTCTTAAAAGTACATGATTAAGGGGAGCTGGTCAGTCAGTTTATTTCACCAGAATGGGGAGTTCTGCCCTTTAGGTCTTTGTGTTTTACCTGACAGGATTCTGGCCATGCCTGAGCGTCATGTCCTGCATGGGTGTGTGTCATACAGCTGAAGGTACCAATGAAGGGAAGATCAGGGAAAACAAACTGGAAGAGCTGGCTTCACTAACATTGAGACTGTGTGTCCCATGCAGGTCATGACGGCAGTCTCTGTTGCTCAGGCTATCCCACCACTTATGTGCAAAGTCATGTACCTCTTATAGTGTCCTTCCAGGGTCAGGTTTCCCACAGAAAAACAGGGATACACAGAAGCCAGAACTGTGGGGGTTTGTATTGTATGGGACTCTCATTCCCATGTCAACCCTGGTTAGTCTGAATTAGAGAATTTTCTCTAAACCGTATTGCTACCTGATTGGTGCCCTTGAAAGCAAAGGCGTCTTTGATGGAAGCGTTATATGGGATAAAGGATAACCAATGTCTCTACCGAAGGGCTGTGGACAGTATTGGAATGAGAATGGGAACAGGGATTGGCCCCAAAGTTTGAGAATCTGCTCAGACTTTCTCCCTCTAAAACTTTGCAATGGGTAGATGTGACTTTGGAAACATTCCTAAGAAAGGAGCCACGTAGCTCAAGCTATTCATGTTCCAGGGTAGCTAAAGTGGCCTTGTTAAATTTCATTCTCCTTAAAGATCTTAAAAGATTATATAACTCCATAATCCCTTTCTGGTGACAATTGAACCCAGTCCAAGCTTCCAATCTATGAGTAAATAAACAGGTGACATTCCAAGTCACTCAATTTCCTGGAATCATGTTACACAACAATGATCAACCAATGAGTTCTAGTCCCTTTCTGTGCCCTGTGGAAGGATAACACTTGGGAGTCATACTCATCAAAAGTTTCCTAAATGAATAATAGAATTAATGAACAACAAATGAATGAATGAAGTAGTATTACCGTGTGTGTGTGTGTGTGTGTGTGTGTGTGTCTGTGTATGTGAATTAGATTTCAGGTTTTGGAAAGGCCATCTTTCTACTTGGGATGTTGTTTCCTCCTGTAGAGGTACACCACCTGACATATTTATTACTTTAACCACAGCTGTTGTGCTGAACTTGAGTTGTTCGTTTGTGAACTTCATTAGAGTATGGGCAATTTGAGGGTCAGTCCTGACTAGTAATTATCTCTGTATCTTTAGTGCTTGTATACGGATGTTTCCAAAAGATGCATCTGTTGCATTTTTTTTTAGAAATCTAGTTTTCATTTTTAGAAACAGGATAGCTGGCAGACTACAGTTTGTAGTGATTTGAAACCCTGGATGAAAATTAAAAGGTTCTGAACATAAAAAAAAAATAAAAAAAGGTCTATGTCCAGCATCATTTCAGCCATCAGTTTGGAGCATGGGACTAGAATGAGGCAGAACAAATGTTATTTATTTATCTCAGGGCTGAGAACCTTGGGTTTTAAACATGTGCCACGTTTCCTGCATTAGCACTTGAGAAACGGCAACGAGAAAAACCTACAGGAGATAATTGAAATCACCTAATGTCCCAGTTTTCCAAGTTAGAACGTAGTGATAATTGGAGAGCTAAGTGTTGCTTTGTGATGGGCGGCCTGAGTCAGCAGACCCCGCACTGAGGAAGGGCAACGTGTCCTCAGTGACGGGATGTGTGAGAACACAGACCCTGAACAGAGGGATTCCGAAACCAAGGCTGCCGTGGCTTCTCACGTGGGCTTGGAAACTTTTCCTTTCTTTTTAACCAAGGCTAAAAATAGTTTTTTTTTTCTTTCACAAATGCCAGTTTTCTTTTCTAATAAGGAACTTCAAATGATTGTGGAGTTTGTGTCTTAGGACTGGTTGCAAACATTTTAAAGGTGTTTATTTAACGAGGTTGTTTGTTTCAACAGTAACTCACTTAGAACAAATCACTGAAGATGACCTCTTCTATAAACGGAATATTTACATTCTAAGATCTGACTTTGACGACACTAACCCCTGTATTCTGATTTCTTAAACAACTGAAACATATTTATCACTGGGTTTTAATGTGCTTTCTCCCTGACTTGAATTCACTCTGATTAAAGGTTCACAGCCTTGGTTACGTTATATAATTTGAGAAATAACCAACAACGTCCCTAGTGATTAAATATTCAAGTTTGCAATTATTTTGTAACTTTTGTTCTGCTCCTCGCTCACTCTAAAAATTATCATAAAATTTTGAAAGATGTCCTCAGTGTAGAATATGTCCATAAAATATTAAATATTCAATTTTCCTCTATCATGGCTTGAAAAATTCATAATTACATGATGATCCACATAATAACTCATTCTGAAAAGTCATATATGGCACTCCCTCTGTGACTGAGTTAATAATTTACTGCTGTGTGGGATTTTCACTCTGCACTGTTAGTCTTGGGAACATTTATTAAGCAAATGTTCATTTGCAAAGATCAGGATGTGAATGAAGAGGGTGAGAATTTAATGAGGAGTGACAGACAGGTGAACTGATTCCATATAGAACTTTAGTACAGAGGAAAGCAGGGAGCTTTATCTTCTGTTGCCTCGATAGACACCTGAAATGAAATATAGAGGACAGAGGGCAGGGGGGAATATGATGCTCTCCTGCAGGGCCAGCAGGGGGATAAATCAAAGGACGGGAGGGATATAGTTCAGGCCATTTGAAAGGATGCCAGTGAATATGTTACTTTGGGCTTGGATAGCAGGCAGGATAGGGACTTTTTAATTTTAAAGTCCCCAAACGCTGCCAGAGAGAATCGTTTCTGTTTTCTTCTTTCCCTTTGTTATTACATATTTTCACTGGCAGTAGCTTCAGTGATGAAAGCATGCAACTGAATATCAAACAGGCAGAGAAAGAGGTTCAGTGGACCTGGTTACAGTGCAGGCTCAGAGATGCTCACAGAGACTGAGATCGCTGGGCAACATGCAAACCTTAGGAATGAATAATCAGTGCTCCATCATCTGGGTCGTTTCTCTGGAGATGTTTGCAATGAGGCAGTTTTGATTTATTGGGCAAGAAATTCCATCATATTAGTAACCTATGACTCCACATGTCCATTTTATTTTGGATGAATTTGTTTTGTTTGAGACACGGTCTCTCCATGTAGCTCAGATTCACCTTAAACTCTTTCTCCTCCGTTTTCTGAGTGCTGGGGTTATAGGCATTAACCACCATTCCTGGCTTACCCACACCTTGGAGCCTGCACTAGTGATAGCTTGCTAGAAGAGACCTGCAAACATGACCTCCAGACCACATGTCCTGTGGTCTCATTCTACTATTAGCTTCTGATAGACACATGCTAAGACTCGACAATGTGAGTAGCTAGCGTTCAAGTCATCTCAAATTACTTTTGCAATATAGTGAAGATAAATAAATACACAAATAAACAAAGCCAAAATGGAATTTTAGTAGGAGGAGCCACACTGCCAGCAGCAGAGTCTAAATTCGAACTTGTCCTTGCAGAAACCTACACTTCATCCATGATCAGTTTGTCTGTAATTCCTTTCAACCAAGCCATCAACCCGAGGAGCTCAGTGACAGAGACAGGAAAAGAATTTATGGCCAAGTTCTTTACATCATAATAAGTCAATTTCCTCATCAAAAATATTAGCTACCAAGGTCTAAATGAGGTCATTTTCAAATGCCAGGCATAAATATGGTGATCACTTGTGTACCACAAGTAATTCTTCTGGCTATAAATTTTAACACGATATAAGGCAAAATTTTAATAATAGCATTTGAAAGGCCCAAATTGTATCTCTATTAAAAAGGTGGTTAATATGATAATAACATTAACAGTAGCTGTTGGACAAACATTTTTCTTCAGTTATCAAATACAGAAGTTCGTCTTCAATCTGTGTGCTGGCATGGTAATGCTAAAGGCATGAATATTTATATATAAAATACATACTCCATGCATAGACCATTAGAAGTCGCCAACGATACAAAAATATATATTTTGTAAATGCAATGACAATATTTTGTAGGGTATGTAAACTGGATACTCCACCGAGTTGCTCAAAAATTATTTGCTTAAAGGGTAAATACACCTTGTACATCATAATGAAAGTCTTATAGGTAGGGGTGGAGATTAACACTTCAGGCTGTCTACAGAATATTAATAAAATTCAATATATTTTCTAAAAGGTATAATTTATATTTTGTGGAAATGAGAGCCTTTTCTAATAAAATTCTTCTGTCCTTCATTCTGTTCATATAATTTTGCTATAAATCATCCTGTAGGAATTTTTTCTCCTAAATATTCATCTCAGGGAGAGCCCATTTAAATAAGCCCTCTTAGCAAGATCTTTCAGAATTAAAATTACACCACAAGCAATACTTCATCCAATATGTTTCCGTCTATAGAATTTTCTTATGCCTAAAATAATATTTTTTTTGAATTACATTATGTGAAGGTGTGGATTCGTGGTGACTTTGAAGGAAAGACGACGCAGCACATTAACCATCAACAAATTACCCTTTGTCTTTTTAATTGCACTGTCTTTGAGCCCACACCACAGCTCCTTTCCACTCCCATCTACATATATTGCATGGAAAACCTAAGGGCATGATTCTCTGCTTCAGCACAAAGAATGAGAAGGAAGGAAAAGGCTTCAGGATATACTGGCTTCCTGTAAGCCAGAACATTATGCTCTTTCCTGCTCATTTGAAGATAATTTTACTTCTCTCTGCCTGGTTACCATTAGAGAAAGTGCTTTTATTTAGCTCCTGATAGGAATATAATAAGTAATTTGAATCCTTAGGATTTGACATACAGTATGGAGAGTAGACAGACATAGCGGGCACTCACACATATATGTATGCATTTAAACACAGTGCATACATGCACTATTGGTGTGCAGTCTGCTACACTCGTGAGCTTCTAAAGGTCAAACTGATGCTAATGAGTTTGGAGAGGAACTGTGATGGTGAAATTAGCAACAGAGAACTGTATGATCCATGAGCCAAATACGGTATAACGAACATTGTAGAGATTCACATTTCCCCAGACGACCTGGGAATAATCCAAAGCTCTCCACTTGCAGGATTTCCATACTCAGGGCTTCTCAGAGAAGGTGGAGTCAGTACGCTGGCAAGTTACTGGCAAGCACAGCCAGGGTAGGTCGAAGAGGAACTTATCAGACAGTGCTGGTCTCCACTCTCCCCCAGTTCTGCACACTCGTCTTTATATTTGCAAACTAGATTTGGGGTATAAACAAGGGAAGCATTTGTTTTCTGAGAGCTGAACCAGCCAAGACAAAGTTTAAGTTAACATTTCTATGGTCAGAATGTTTCTGTGTGTCCCCTCAATATTTGTATGCTGAATTCCTAACTTCTAAATTGAAAACATTAATAGCCAGAGTATTTTGGATGTTAGTTATTCAGCCACAGGACAAACTTCATGAATGAAACCAGTGTTATTATTTTTATTCTCTGAAGGTGAGAGAAAAACTCTGTTGCTCTTTCTTCATATGAAAAGTCAGCTACCTGGGATCCAGGAAGTTGGACTCAATCAGACACCAAACCTACCAGCACCTTGACCTTGGGCCAGAACTGAGAAGAATAAACTTCTGTTGTCTATATGTCATCTAGTGTATGGTTATTTTATTAGAGCATCCAGAATAGACTAAGAACTACCCTTCATGTAAACATTGCCTGTGATCTGTAATAGACTCCCGGGATGTAGGTTTCCATAAATGTTTTTTCCTCATCAATGTCTCAGGTCTTCTAGTAAGAGCTGGATTTGAGACACAAACATTTCCAGCAGGCCTGCTCTGGTGTCGAGGATATCTGCACGATCGCCACTATGTCCTATAAGGATATGTTTTTTATTCTTGTTCATAAATCCCTACTTATGGCTAATGTAGCTGATAAGCTAAGCAAATAAAAATGTTTACGCTCAGGAAGTCTTTACTCAACAACATTTTTCTGAGATAAGAGCTAACTGCTTAATTGCCATTAATTTGTACTCAGTTAAATAGTAGGCACTAGAAACTATATTAATCAGTGAAGGAAATAGAAGTACCGAGAGGCTGGAGATCTCTCGGGAGCTTCATCTAAAGCAGATAAGCTTTAACATAAGTAGCAACAAACAGCTAGTTGGCTCTGAATACGTAAAGGGTTGTGTTGATAAAATCCAACGTCAGAAAATTGCCTTGAAGTTCTAAAGGTTTTGTGGAGATATTAGCACTCCCCATTTTATTGTGTTCTCTAGTTTTAGATGGCATAAGCAAAGCCAGGGGGAAAACAATATTGGAAGACAGATTGCATCTCCACCTATGTTGCTTGAGAAACACCTGCCAGTAGGGTTCAGGCCAGCACACATCTCTGCCCTTTGAATAACTTTATTTTATCTGTTTATTTTGGGTCTCTCTCTCTCTCTCTCTCTCTCTCTCTCTCTCTCTCTCTCTCTCTGGGTGTGGTGTGCAGGTACCATCAGTAATGCGTGGAGATCAGAGGACAACATGCAGGATTCAGTTTTCCTCTTTTTTTTTTTCTTTTTCTTTTTTTTTTTCCGAGACAGGGTTTCTCTGTAGCTTTGGAGACTGTTCTGGAACTAGCTCTTGTAGACCAGGCTGGCCTCGAACTCATAGTTTTCCTCTTCTACAGTGTTGATCCCAGAGATGCCTTTGCCCACTGAGCCATCTTGTCAGCCCCTCTCCTTGGGGACTACATGTGCTCTATCACTCTATCACCCACTTAAGGCTCCAAATTTATACCATTCTGAGACATAATCTTTCCTTAGAAGAGCATTGTTGATTTTTGGGATTCCTCAAATTAAAAAAAAATAAAGATCTTGGAGGATTAATTCAAGGGCAGGCATTTATTGACTGTGGGTTTTCTACTGGTGAGAGCTGGAACCAGCCACTGCATAGAAGCAGTTGCCTGTCTGAGTGTGGGCTTTGACTTTACAGCTTCTAAGTGTACGGAGAGCTGGTTAGAGATACAGAACCAGGGCCCCACCTCCGGAGTAGAAGTTGGAGTCTGCATGCTGTGAGGTCCCCAGGTGATTCCTGTGCACACTGAACTTACGGGGATGCTAAGCTAGTTTCGCAGGGTCACCATGCCTTGGGATCTTGGAATTCTTCAAGCTAAAATGGCTGCAGTTGCATCTCCTGCTCCCAGATCTATGCAGTCCAGAGGAATTATTTGGGGTGAAATAAGAACAAATACAAAATTTCACTGAAAGACTTAATTCTCATCACGGAAAAAGAGGGACAATATTACTCTCCTTTTCTCAGAATTTTTCCCTTGAAGTTGAGTGTTTCCCTTCCAGTCCTTTAGAAGGCCAGACGGGTCTTTTGGCAGCTTTATAACCTGGTACTCTTTTCTTAAGGACTTAGCAACCATCTCTTTGAATGCAGTACTAAAGGGAGCCAGGGACCCTCTTCCAGCTTCTGTGGGAGGCTAGGGCATACATTAGGTGGCATCTCCAATCTACAAGAACATCTCCTCCTCTGGAGATAGTCACTCATTTTTCCTCAAGATAAAGACTCATGGCTAACTCAGAGGGGGACCCTTTGACACTAGAAATAGCATTGTTACTGATGGGAGCTTCAAGTGCCCTTGCTTGATTGATGATTGCTTCTCTCAATGACATAGGCATGGGTTGTCTAAGCTTAGCTACATAAAAGGGCGTGCGATTTTTACTGCCTTTGCAAACTCAGTGGAACATAACATCCAACACATCTGGCTTTACCAGTTATTCAGCAATTATACCAATATCTGTTTTGACTACTTTGTGAGAGATTTTCTGTGTGGAAGAAGTGTTTGCTCTTTAATTATATTTTCACAACACTATATTGTTATATTGGTAAATTATTAATATTCATAATCTGTGTATCCCTACATTGCTGCATCTTCCTTCCTTCCTCTGTCCCTCCCTCTCTCTTGTCTCCCCTCTTTCCCTCCCTTCATTCTTTTTTTTTCTCTTTTCTGGAATATTTTTTTGAATTGGCATACAGACTTATCTTTCCCCAGGCAAATAGTTCTTGAGGGACAGGCAGGAGGTTGTGTGAGCAGGTATGTATCATAGATGTCCTGAGGAAAGAGAACAGCCTCTACACACTGATTTAAGTCCAAGAACGCTTTTCTGTACAGAGAGGAAGCTTTAGGAGCTAGTTGTCTTTCTGCTTAGTCTTGAGACGGTGGAACAAAGAAGGTTTCTGATTCACACAGAAAGGTGTTTAATTTGGGAAGACTGCTACACAAGGAACACACAAACCTTTTTGTCTGGAGAATTGTCGGGGCAGCAGCAGCAGGAGGTCATTATTTCTACCATCACATCAGTAGGTTACACAGTTGTGTGCACGTCCTCTACTCATCCACGGTTATCCATGTCGGTGTGCATGAGGAAACCTCTTATTTGTTCTCTGTGGGATGGAAAAATACTTAGTTAAAATACAGTGATGGATCCCAGTGCCAACAGACAAGGGAGATGCAGGTTATCCCTGTTCACTCCTGAGGAGCCCTCCCAGCTGATAGAGCCCACCCATGGAGCATATCAGCCAAACAGGACATTTAAACACAATCTGCATAATAGAGTCAAGCAGCATTAAGATTTTTTTCTACCATTAAAATGTACAAATCCTTGTTTGAGAGCAAGTTTCTGGGGGACGTTCTAGAACCTCCCAGCTCAGTCTAGTGTCTGCACAGCTTTTTGTGTCCTTGAGCCTTTTCATAAGCAGGAACAGCAGCGTTTCTGATTGAATGCCCTCCGTTTTCAGTATCAATACACATTTAACCTTTGGAAGCCAAACACTCACTTGAAGTAAACAATGAAATATCTCTTTATTCCCCCCAAGGTCGAGACTCTGAGATTATTTGCCCATAATGTGACTTAACTTCTGAATATTGCCCCCTTTTCACCTCTGATATTTTGACCTTATTCTTGACAGAAAGCCATGGAGCAAGCACTCTCTGCCTTAAAAATAAATAAATAGGAGGCTTGCATTCTGCATAATCACAGAAGACTAATTCCACGTTGCAAAGCATCATTTACTACTGTCCAGGAATTTTATGGATAATTTTTTAAAACCACAAATTTAAAGCTACCTGGTATTACTTTTCTTAATTAAGCTTGGCTGCTCCCACAATTCAAAAAGCTTCATTTTTTTCCCAGCTTAAATTAAAGTCCCCGTGCAGTGCACTGACCAAAACAAATAATCTATGACCTGCAAACAAGACACTCACAGTCCCTGAAGAATCACGCTCTTGTTTCCTGTAGGTTATACATCTTTGAACCTCTCTTTGCTGTAACGACCTTCTGGCGCTCATTAGCATACTGATTACCATTAGCGGAGCTATAATGCAGCAATTTTCTTGGTGTATGTCGAGGAGAAATGCTCATCTGAATGCAGTCAAGGGACAAAATTAACTGCATAAATCTACAGCGCGAACTGGATCTCGTCCAACTTTGCATGGGTTGTCTCTCCTCTCCTGGTTATGACATCATCATCTAGAGTCCCACTGATGGCTTAATAAGTGTCGTAGGGTTTCATACTTAATTTCCTTTCATCTCTGCATATTACATTTCAATTTAATTTCAAGAGTGTCCGACCACCTTATTAGCATGTCTCATTTTATATATATATATATATATATATCTTTAATCTTTCATCAGTGTCCCATATGGCTCCTGTATAAGATTCCTATCTATTTATTTTTACATCACGTCCTACATTTACATCCTTAGAAACATGTTGGGTAGTACAGTAGATTTTAAGTACATTTACGCACAGTGACATATTTTTTCAAGAACTAAGTAAAAGGTTGGGTTATGGTTAGCTGTACATGTTATTAGAAGGAGACATAAGTATTTTGGGAGACAGAATTTGATGAACACATGTTGTTGGAGAATGCTTACTCATTCCTAGTTGCTCAGCCCTGAAATAATCACACAGAAGCCATATTATTAACAATACTGTTTGGCCAATAGCTCAAGCATATTTCTAGCTAGTGCTTATGTCTTTGGTTAACTCACTTCTTTTATTTTATATTTTACCACGAGGTTTGTGGCCTACTGGCAAGGTTCCAGCTAGCAGCTCATTTCTTCCCCCTTTGGCGGCTACATGGCATCTCTGGGCGGGGCTACATGGCTTCTCCTAACTCCTCCTCCTTTTTCCCAGCATTCAGTTTAGTTTTCCCTGCCTACCTCTATTATGCCCTGCCCAGGCCCAAGACAGCTTCTTTATTAACCAATGGTATTTACAACATACAGAGGGGAACCCCACATCAAACACACATAAAAGGAAGTGACGCTTTAGCAGGATGAACAGTTCATTGATGAGACCTGATTTGCTTCTTGCCAACTGTCAAGAATAGGCAGTCAGAGTTTCTCTGATAACACCCATTTTTAAGTTTGAGCTAGGGACTACTTTCAGATTGCAACCTGTGAAGCAGACAGGAAAGCTCACAGGCCCCTGAAATTTCTCATCCTGGACTGCTCTTTGAGAGCGCTTCTTTAAAGATGAAAGCTGATGAATGGCATCAAGGAGATTTGAAAAATTGATTCCCATAGTGTTTGAATATTACAGGAACTGTAAGTAACGTGATAGAACCAGTATCACCATTAAAGCATAATTTGTTGTAGTTGCAAAAAAAGTCAAAGCCTAACAATCACTCTAAAGACAGAAGAAACATTACACATTTTATAATCAAGCATGGGCATTGCTCAAACTTAAAATGCTGAGCTCTAAAAAAAATAAACAGACTGAGAAAAGTATAGCCAGGTAGGTTCTATGGCTGCCTATAATTCCAGCATTCAGAAATATAGACAGGGTGTACCCAGGTGTCTAAGTTAGGGTTTATGTTGCTGTGAAGAGACACCATGACCACAGCAACTCTTATAAAGGAAAATATTTAATCCCGGTGGCTTACAGTTTTAGAGATTTAGTCCAATAACACCATGGTGGGACATGGCAGCATGCAGGCAGGCATGGTGCTGGAGAAGAAGTGGAGAGTTCTACATCTTCATCTGTAGGCAACAGGAAGTGAACTACACTACTAGGCAAAGCTTGAGCATAGGTGATCTCAAAGTCCACCTCCACAGTGGCACATTTCCTCCAACAAGATCATTTCTACTCCAACAAAGCCACACCTCCTAATAGTGCCAATCCCAATGAGGGTCATTTTATTTCAAACCGTCACAACAGCACAAACCGGTTATCTACACTAACTGAATTGGAGAATGCTGGGTCCACTTGAGAGACTGCCAAAATAAATAAAGTGATAAAGTGGAGGGTGATCAAGGAAGACATCATGTCATCATGCCGGCTTTGTGTCTTCACACACACACACACACACACACACACACACACGGGGAGAGAGCGAGGGGGAGAGATACATACAAAATAAAAGTCTTGAGTTCTGAGTACCTTAATTTTTAATTAACCATGTTTAATAATTTCTAGTAGGCAAGCATACTGCGGGCCAGTTGCTACCCCAAGGCTATTAAAGCCAATAAGTAGTTACCTCTGGTGATTTCCTAGCACTTCTCAGGATGGAGGGAGCCACTGGAAGGGTGGCACGATGATCAAAGTGCTACTTCCAGCATCTTCTGGTTCATTCCATATCAGCAATTGACCCAAGTGCTGCAGGTGCCGATAGCTTTTCTCTGGAGACAGGATTGAGATACATGACAGAGAGGATGTGAGAGTTGAATAAATCTGGCTGCATTGGGCTTTGTAGGCAGGGTAGGAGTTAATGGATTCTGAGCATGAGGCAGAGCCCCATCTTCTCACTTGGACTGTTATAAACACAGACGTGGTATCCCTGGGGTTGAAAGCTGTAAAAGAACCCCAACGGACCTGTTCTCTACTCATCACGTGAGGACCATCCTGACTTGATCTTTTCTCTGCCTTTGGGACAGATGAAAGACCAAGGAGTCTGCATATTCCCCATTTTTATGTTTCTATACAAATTTTAAAGTTATGGAGGAAAGGGTTTATTTGCCTTACACTTCCAAATCACTGTTCTTCATTGAAAAAAGTCAGGACATGAACTTAAACAGGACAGGAACCTGGAGGCAGAACCTGATGCAGAGGCCTTGGAGGGGAGCTGCTTACTGGCTTGCTTCTCATGACTTGCTCAGCCTGATTTCTTATAGAACTCAGGACCACCAACCCAGGGAAGGCACCACCCACCATGGATTGGACCCTCCCCCATTGACCGTCAAATAGAAAATGCTTTATAGCTGGATTGTATGGCATTTCCTCAACTGAGGATCTTATCTCTCTGATGACTCTAGCTTATGTCAAGCAACACACAAAACCAGCCAGTGCAGACTTTTAGCACAATGACTTAAGTAAATCTTATAACAGTTACCGTTTTGAAATTGATTGCTTAATTTAGCCTAATTATGTATGACCTGTGTCTCTTTTACACTGTCAAAGCCCATTAACACCATCAACTAATCTCAAAAGGCTAATATAGTTTGAATTTTCCAAATGCTTTCGCTTAAGCAAAATAACAGCACAAATATCCGTGACCATCTAGACAACACAGGTAAATTCTGTAACCTCAGAGTTACGTGTTTGCTACATGGCAATGATCCCTTCCCTTCCCTTCCCTCCCCTCCCCTCCCCCTCCCCTCCCCCTCTGCTCCCCCTTCCCTCCCCTCCGTTCCCCCTCCCCTCCCTCCCCCTCCCCCTCCTCTCCCCCCTCCCTCCCCTTCCCCTCCTCTCCCTCTCCCTCTTCTCCCCTCCCTTTCCCTCCCCTTCCCTCCCCCTCCCCTCCCCTTTGCTCCCTTCCCTTCCCTTCCCTTCCCTTCCCTTCCCTTCCCATTCTTTCCTATCCTTCCTTCCTTTCCCTCCCCTACTTCCTCCTCTTCCCTCCCCTCTTCTCCCCTCCCCTCCCTTTGTTTCCCTTCCCTACTCTGTTCTCTTTCTTATCCCCTTTTCTCCCTTCCCCCTTCCTTCTACCTTCTCCTCCTTTTTCCCTTTCTCTCCTTTACTTTTGCTTATCTTTTTCACTTTTCTTGTTTTATTTTTATTAATATTTTATTACTCAAAATTTTCGTGTATGTATATAATATATTTTGGTCAAATCTACCTCCTATTCTCTCCTCTCCAGCCCCCCCATTTCCCCACTACTTTCCATCTTAACTTTCTTGGATTTTTTGTTTGCTTGTTTTTGTTTTAAACCCACTTAATATACTTAATGCTGCCTGTATGTTCATAGGTGTAGGCCATCTAATGGGGCATGGGTAGCCTCTCAGGAGTCACATCCCTAAAGAAAATTTACTCTCTTTCCCCCACCCACCATCAATTGACAATAGCTTCTCATAAGGAAATGGGACTTCATGAGTATGCTCTTGTCCATGCTGGGATGTAGACCGTCTTGACTATGTGCATTCATTGACAGCCTTTGTGGGCTCATGTGTGTGATGGCTCTCTCATGTCTAGCAAGTAAGTACTGTTTTGCAGAGGCCCACTGCTTCTGGATTTTACTGTATTTTCCCCTCTTCTTCCTTGATGGTACCTGGGACTAAAGGGGAGGGGTTTGGGTATAGGTATAAATTCCCATCAAGAGCTGAGAAGTCTATAATCTTATTCTCTGCATACTGACAATTGTAGGCATCTGTATTAATCACCACCTACTATAAAATGAAGCTCTTTCAGATAAGGGTCAAGACATGCACTAATCTATAGACAGAAGTTTCTGTCCTGCCCAGTCAGGCAGCCGTTCAGTACCAAATAGATGCACAGGGGCTTATATTAATTACACACTGTTTGACCTATTAGTTCAGGCTTATTATTAACTAGCTCTTACAACTTAAATTAACACATAATTCTTGTCTATGTTTAGCCATATGACTTAGTACCTTTTATCAGTGAGGCATTCTCATCTTGCTTCCTCTGCATCTGGTTGGTTTCTGTGTCTCTCTGCTTTTTCTCTTTCCAGAATTCTCTTAGTCTTGTTGTTCCGCCTATACTTCCTACCTGGCTACTAGCCAATCAGCGTTTTATTAAATAATATGAGTGACAAATCTTTACAGTGTAAAAAAGCATTATCCCACAATGTTCATAAAGATAAGAACTTTTGGGGTCAGTTTAGCAATATGGCCTGTTAACAGAATAATGGTATTACATTCTCCTATGGCATATGCCTAGGCAGCTATGAGCTTTTGACTTGGTTAACAGTACTAGACTCATTCTGTCTTGTGGAGTGGGTTTTAAATTCTCTCAGAAAATTATTGGTTTCTGCCATACTATTGAGATTGATCTGATGAAGGTCAGGCTGGCCTCAGACTTGCTATGTATCCAAGGACGAATGTTCATTTCTGATCCTCTTTCCTCCCAAGTGATGGAATGACACATGTGAACTGCAATACCTCACTGACTGCTTTCTTGATGTGTATTGTATGGAATGTATACACACACACACACACACACACACACACACACACACACACACACGGCGAGGGAGAAGTTTCTCCTTTTTTAAATAATAAAGGACATTGACTTCATAATAGGGATTCCTACCTTCATGATACCATCTAAACCTAACTATCTCCCAAGAACCACATCTCCAAAGAGTATCATTGGGGTCTTCAACAGAAGGACTTTGGGAGGACACAGTTTGGTGCACAGCCCCTGTGACCAAGTGTAACTTCACCGAAGGTTCATTTCCTTTATGGTGAGGTGAAAGTAAGAGCACATCCATTTGAGATTGAGAATAATACGAGTTGTTAAAAGCATCAATTACAGACGATGTTTAATGAGCACTAGAGGCTGCATAAGTATTATTGCTATATTCTTCTCCTCCTTCTCTCCTGACGGGTGAGGAAAATACCCTGGCAAGCTCTCTATCATCATGCATCAAGCTCTCTATCATCATGCATCAAGCTCTCTATCATCATGCATCAAGCTCTCTATCATCATGCAATATGACTCGTTCTGTGTTAGTGATATGCAAACACTGCTGTGGCTGTGCACAGAAGGGAGAAACTCATTCTGAGTCTACCCTGTGGGCCCCGCGAGGCTGAAAAAAGATATTTAAATTGGGTTTTGAAGACAGGATAGAAAGCCTGGATGGAGAAGCAGGCTGTCTTTGCAGTCTGAGTAGAACATGGATGCATAATCACATGGCATTTGCCTATAAACTCTGGTTCACATGGGTGGGGAAGTCTCCCTAAGGAAGTACAGTACATTCCTGGCCACTTTGTTTCTCCATTTACAGTTCCTGTGTGACACAGAGAGGCTGCAGCTGAGCAGGTAAGAATGCATTGTGTATTACAGAGAACAAACTAGAAAGCTGGCTGCATTGCCATAGAGTTGTAAATACAAGTTCCTTTGTCAAAGCTTCAAACCACAAGGAGACAGATGTGGTAAGCCTCAGCCTTTAGCACGCCAGAGCCTCTAAGCAGGTATTTTTGTGTCTTTAAGGGGAAACAGATAAGATCTCCAGGGCAAACTGGGGTCGGGGGAGGTAGTGGGGAGGGGATGGGAGGTGATAACATGAGGGAATGGGTTGGGTGAGTTGGGGAGATGGAGAGGGAGAGCAATGAAAGAGATATCTTGATAGAGGGAGTCATTATGGGATTAGGGTGAAACCTGGGGCTAGGGAAATTCCCAGGCTCACCCCAGCTAAGACTGCTAGCAACAGTGTAGAGGGTGTCTGGACTGGTCTTACCCTGTAGTCATATTGGTGACTACCTTAATTGTCATCATAGAACCTTCATCCAGCAACTGATGGAAGCAGATGTTTCAAGCTGCTGGCTGCAAAGAATACATGCACTCATATAAAATTTAACCAAAATATTATGAGAAAAGTCTCCATCTGTGCATTATTTCTAAGTTGGGCAGTAGTTTTCCTTAAAATTATGCATTTGATAAATGGTTTTAAGGAGTAATATTTAGTGGGGGAGGGGCTAGTAGATTTTTAACATCCAGTAGAACTGGAGATAATACAGAGACAGACAAAACCTCTGTGGAAGTGAACTACAAAGATACCCACACTTTGGGCAGAATTATCTGCTGAGTTTTTGAAATGCTAATTTTTATTTATCTGATGACACAAAGAGATTGGAATTTTTCTGAAATAAATGAATGAAGAGACCATGGAACAAAAACAAAGGAGGAAATTAATAATATCTTCATTTTTTAGGTGATATCACCCACTCAGTCATGATTTGCTGAACCTGAGGCTAAATACAAAGAAAGGATCTGTGCCTGACAATGACAGAAGTTGTGAACTGAGGGCCAGTATAGTACAGAGGGCTGTGTGACCCGGTGTGTGGTGAGGAAGGGGGTTAGTGACAGCAGGGGTAGGCTTGGTGTTGAGACCGAGCTGTGCTCAGATCCACTTCCATCTCCAAAGCAGTTAGCAAATCAGTGGTCAACAAGTAGTGGATACAGTTGTAGCTGAGAGCCCAATAGTCTTTATTCTATGCTATAGCCTTAGGCGAGAACCTGTCCGAAAGGCAGTGGCTACATCCTAATAACTGTTCTTCATCACTTTAACATCCTTGAAAGTGATAACACACAGCAGAGGAGACACAAGCTACCAGTTCTCACATAGAAGGGAGTGGAGAGATGGCTACTGGTCCTATCTTACTGACAGATGGAATTGATTCGATCATAAAACGAATCCTTGCTAGTGCAAAATAAAAAGTTAGCAGTTTTGGTGTTTAAGAAAAAGCCTCCATTCTAATAGGCTTCCTGTATAAAGATGAAAACCCATTTTCCAAGAAAATGGATTGGTCATTACTAGTTATACAATAAATTTGCAAACAGCGTTATCCATTATGATGCGAAGGAAGTGAGAATTCTGGCCAAATGACAAATCGGATTCTGGAAAACAAATTGAGAAACAAAGAACATTTAGCAAGAGGCTGGAGACCATTGATGGATGATTTCATGACGATCATCTCTAGATTAATGAACCAAGACCACTGAGTGTGGTATAAAGAATGGCTAGATACCAAAATGCTTGCTTTCTTTTTCATCACCTCCTTGTCGAGCTGGACTTATATACACAGTGGTCAGGAGAACCAAACCCTAATTAATTCAAGTGCATTAGATTTCATTTCACTATAATGCACTGATAGAATGACCTATAATTTTTCAGTATAGAGAAAGTGGACGATTCTTTGCCTAGCTAGTTAATATATACCTTTTACACGCAGGTCACCTTCTAGATACAGCAGTATAATAAGCTATACCAATTCCGACTAAAATGAGATATTGTTTTACATAATGAATACCAAACATGATTTGTTATGGAAGAAGTGAGCACCCTGTAGTTTGGTTGTGTAAAGTCAGAGGTGGGTCCTCACTGTGAAGTTGAAGTATACAAAACATTGAAGCAGACAGATCTTATCCTCCTTCCTTTCCACTTCAAGAACAAATAGTGAGACCCCAGTCTTGCCTGTAGCCACTACCTTTATTCACGGGCTATTCTGAGATGAGCCATTGGCTTAAAAGGATTAGTGCTGGCCTAGTACCAAATATTAGGTGATAGAAATTAGGTTACAGAATATTATCATATCTCAAAATTGCCTAAAGGGACCCTAAATTCACAGAACACACTTTATGAAGTATTTTGAGGATTACCTAGGATGAATGATTATTTAATAAATGTTTGGGTGTGTGACGCTCCTGCACAAAGCTGTGCTTTGTCAAAATAGCAATGGAGTCTTTTCACTGACCTCAAATTATTTCAGGGCCAAGCTTACTGACCAAAGCAATGTAAGAAATATCGTAACCAAACTGGCTAAAGTAAAATCTGTAACATGCTTGCATGTTTTCTAAAGTGGCATTGAAGATTTTTTTCTTCTTGTTTTGAAGGAGTTTCTACCTGTTCAATAATTCTTGCACAAACTGTGGTGATCATCTTACCACCTTTGATTAGCACCGATACATACTTAGTTTAAAAATTTAAACATTATGTTATTTCTTTCCTCTGGGTGCACTAGATCCAGTGACATTTTGTTTTGGAAGGCAGAGTGCGTTGTCTTCAATTTCCCCCAAAGGAAATGCTAGTAAAAGGAGAGTGATGACTTCCTTTCTGTGCACAGATCCAGTGTGCAGGGATGTACATGCTCATGTGGCTCATTTCCCTTTTGTGCAGAGATCCAGCGGTGCAGGGACAGACATGCTCATGTGATCCAGAGAGGAGAGAAGACCAGGGAAGAGCAGTGTGTAATCCTGATAAGAGTCTGCATGGGCTAACAACCAATCACCATTCTAAAACACTGATTATATTTTAATTACAATTGTTTCTCATATTAATTATATGCATTAGTGGGTTTCACTATGGCATTTCTGGACAGGTACATATTGTTCTCTGACTACAAAGCCCTCTCTGGAACTTCTTTTGCCCTCCCTCTGTCCTCCGTGTCACCTTAATATTACGTCGTCTTCTAGTTTTCCTTTCTTTAAGTAGTATGTTTATTTCCATGTCAAGTAATTGCTGAGCATTTGACAGGTGTGTGACTATGTCATAGAATTCTTTCCGCACAGGGGCTAGAGAGATGGCTCAGTGGATAGAGTGCTTGCCTCCCAAGAGTGAGGACCAGGGTACAGATTCCCTGAATCCAGGTAAAAGCTGTGCACGCATGGTCATTATCTGCAATCCCAGCAGTTAAGAGCTCCCTGGATAAGTCAAAATCGCCAGAGATGGTGAGTTCTGCCTCAGAAAAATAAAGTGAAGAGTGGGTGAAGAAGACAGTCCACATCAATTTTGTGCCTTTACACGCACACCTGTGCCCACACGCGTGAACACACATGCTCGCCCCACAGGACAGGAAAACCTGAACATAGATGCTGGTTTATCTTCTAAAACCCCATGACCTGGTTGTTATTGACCTTTAACAGGAGAAAGCACTGGGACTCAGGCTGATGAACGTTGGGCATGTACACCAAATCAAAGTCTGTCTAATTCCCAAGCCTGTGGCTCTTCTCTCCAACTATGAACCACCTGCTTTCAAGCAGACTAGATTTTCATTGTTTCTAAAAAGTGTCTATCTAAAAATTGGGATTTTGGGGACTGGAGAACTGGCTCAGCGTTTAACTTGTTGCTCTTCCAGAGGACCCAAGTTCAGTTCCCAGTACCCAAGTCAGGTGGCTCATAATATCTGTACATCCATTGTGCCAGTAGATCTGGCATGCTCTTCTGGCCTCTGTGAGCACCCACAGAGGTGCATGTGGTATACACATGCAGAATCACACACATATAAGTACAAATAAAAGAGAGCAAATCTTAAAACACAGAAGAGAGGTTTCCATGCATCTACTTCGGGGGCAATTCTATACAAGTTCACATGCTTTTCTGCCCCGCCCCCCCCCACCCAGTGGTACTGTTGACTGAACCTAGGCACTCACATATATGTTAACCAAGCATATTACTTGAGCTATGTACAGCAGGCTATATATCCAGTCCCCTTTCCACCTTTTATTTTGGGACATGGTGTCTGTCACTGAGTTGCTCAAATTAGTCTTGAGCTCACTTTGTAGCATAGGCTGACCTTGACCTTGTGATCCTCTTGCTTTTCAGCCTCTTGAGTAGCTGGGATTACAGGTCTGGATTTCATTCTATATTTTTGAAGTGATTTTATTAGGGAATACTGTTACTGCTTCTTCCGACACATGGGGAGGGTCTGTAACCTAGAGTGGTAGGAGAGTATCTAATTTTTTTTAGCCTCCTTTATCTATATAATGGCAAATTTTGAGGCACTTTTATTTAAAAGCCAAAATGTTAGAGGAGATCATGTCGATTGTACCAGCATCCCGGAGATAGACGAAAGTATTTCATTGTCTCCCCTTTAAAAAAAAAAAGTACATATGATAGAGAAAACAACAACAACAAAAAAAACAGAATAGAAAGAAAAAGGTAATTCTATGTCTAAGAAGATAGTGCTCTTTGATATTTGGACTGCATATCCCTTAAGTCTACTCTTCTAATTCACATATAATTGCAAAATAAAGTCATAACGCATTTGTTACATTTCACGAGCTTCCAACTAATCATGTAAGGATATTTCTGCATTACTAAATACGAATGTAAGAATAAATCTTAGGCATTATCATTGGGCTCAATATCACGTCTCTTCCCTACTTCCAACATCAAGAACTGTTAAAAATCTCAATATGCCTATGGTGGGAGGATATGCTTTACTCTTTTAGCCAAGAAAAGGAAAAACTGATTATCAAGTGTATCTGTACAGTTTTCTCCCAGTGTTGTTATTACTATTATTATTGTTGTTGTTATTGTTGTTGTTTACAGGAAGTGTAGTCCTCTCAGCAAAAGTAATAGATTTACACACTGCAGCATCAACTTCTCTTTGACAATGACAGTCAGCATGATGCTCTGTTGTTGTGTAAATTTTGCTACATTTTGTTCTGGGAGTGGGGTTGATATGGTCACAGATCGAAGCCGGGGCACTTTGGCAGCAGTGAAATCAATGCTGTTTTGCATTTCCTTTATTGATAGACTTTGGAGGGCAACACTTAAGACCAAGTCTGCATTGACATTTTTGGAAAGCCCTGGTCCAAAAAGCAAAGGTGAATTTTTGACATCTGCCAACAGTCAACCAAGTATCCCTCTTTTGAAGTGAAATCACTATGAAGCTTCTTATTTTCTTTTTTAAATCTCTATGATGTTCTATCACTCTCTTCTATTTATGTACTTATGGATGTACTTTTAATCTTAAATAACTAACACAAATGTAGATATGCATATATAGATTACAGAGCCTTTCAATCAGAACTTTTTACTTATGATAATTAAAAATGACAGATAGCCCTACAAGCTAAAAAGCAATCAGAGATAAAACCAGATCAAACAAGAACACCAAAAAGAATTCAACGGTTTTATCCCCAACTTGAGAGGAAGACAGCCCCCTGGTGGATTTTGGTTTTTGCCCTTTGGTCTCCCAGGCTCTCTTCTCAGTCTATGAACTGGTGGCTGCTGGGGAGAAGCGGGCAGTGAAGCACAGGACTGTATTGTAGCGTGGAAAGGTGAATCCCAGCATTTCATGGTGGTTGTGTTTGGATGTCACATGGATTTGCTTATTTTCTCCTTAACCCAGAGCTTCTGAAGCTGAAGATCCCGACTGTAATGCTAACTAGCTCTTCAAGGGGACCTTTAGCAGATTTGTATCTCAGCATCCAGAGTAACTATGGTGGTGGGAATGTTCTGTATTTATTTGTTTTTAATCTCCTGATCTATCGCAGACTGGACTTTAGTAAAATACTGAACAATACATTGGTAGTCATGCAATACCATTTCTCTCTCTAAAAAAGGGCATTAAATACAGTATTTTGGACAGTTAGAACCAGACAATTTGAACAGAACCTGCCCAGTGGACTCAATGGTGACTAAATCCAAGACAGCTCAGAAGCTCTTCTTGAATGCCAAAAACGTGCAAAGGAATCTGCTAGATCCCATAACTTTTCTAGATTCTCGGGCCGTGGCTTGTTTCGTTTTTGTTTTTTAAGTTCCTAGGAGTTCTTGAAAATCTTGTGTAAGGTGGTAGAGACTTGAACTAATAATGTTCCAAGCATAGCATATAAACTGATAGGAAAAAATGACCAGTTTATTTGATGCAACTTCAATGTATTACTTTCAACGTTTTCTGTAGAAAAGATTCCTTAACTGCTGTGTTGAGAGAAAGCATCATTAGCAGACAACACAGAACTAAGAACACACACAAGTGCACCGAGAACACGTGCACATGTGCAGAACATTCACAAACATCCCGAGAGCACGTGTGCATGTGCAGTCATCATACCCACGTGTGACCCTTGTGAGAACCACTTAAAAATCTAAGTGCATCTCAGTCATAAGACTGACTTGCCTTCCTTCGTTATTTATTGTTTAGTTTTGAGATTATATTTTAATTAGAACATTTCTCCCTTCGCTTGTCTCACTCCAAATCCACCCGGGCACCCGTACCTGAGCAAATTCAAATTCATGGCCTCCTTTTTTTTACTAGTTTCTATATTGCATGAATATATACACGCACATATTCTTAAACTTAGCTTGTCGAGTTCATATAATGTTACGCGGATGTATGCTTTTAGGGCTGGTCACCTGGCAAAGGACAACCATGGGTGTTCTCTTCCCTGTGGAGGAGCATCTCTCCCACTTCCAGTTTTTCGCAGTTGCCTGCAGTTCCTTGGTTTGAGGCCTTGTGGGCTTTCCACATACAATTTATTATGTTTATTGGCGGCCTCCTTGTTCAGCCCGTATTTGGGCGCCGACCTGCTTTCTTTGAATTCAGTTTAGGTTTGTCTTGGAAAGGGAGCAACTTTCCTCACATAGAAGTAGCTTCGAGAGTCCTGACGCTGTGATCTGTGTTCCTTTCTCTACGCCATGAGGTAAGGGCCGTTGGAGAGCCAACACATGACTTAAATGAAATGAGTTCTTTTATACTTCACTGTGGGAAATATATTTTTTTTATTAAATGGGGGGAAATTTCAATGCATCTGAAAGCTTTTAGAATGCATCTGCAGGAGGGTATTGTAAATCCATGAAAGGTTTATAAGTATGCTGCTCCTGGGATGTGAGCCTTCTCTGCGGTCGCCCCCACTTTCATGCTGTAGACAGGCAAAAGGCTTGACTGAACGCGTCGAAAGGAAACAGCTGAGCAGATCCCATCCAAAGGCACCAGCAGCTGAGCAGATGCGGCCAGACTGATGGTTCCGTTGTCTAAAGGCACCTGGCGACTGCACCCGGTTTCGGGGAAGCTACAACCAGAGAGTTGTTCTGGAGATATCAAATCATCCAGGATGGAATAAAAAACAAACCAAAACAAATTTATTTGTCTAAATTTAGGCAGGAAGCCTTGAAACAAGACTGGACTCATCACGTTTTGTGTAAGAAGACCATCATAGTTGTTCCATATTTTCTTCCTTTATTAATTCTTCCGAGAAGTTTATTTGCTTTTTGGCCCCATGTTACCCTGCTGAGCAGACGTCTTAATTGAACTGTTCATAATGATGCCTAGATCTTTCTTGGTAAAAGGTGTCAGCTAATTCAGAGCACACCAGACTCATTAATTTGTGGAAACTTTAAATGGACTTTTCCAATAAGTGTATCTGTGCAGTAGCTACTTGATATTGCGCTGGCCACATAGGCCCTCATCACTCTCTTTTAGGTTTCTTTGGGAATTCCAAGAAATTCCAAGGTTGGAATAGCCATAGCTCAGTTCATCTGCAAAGGAACACTGTGATCATGTGGTTCAGCTACTCCGTCAGGTTTCATTTCTTCTAAAAAGTGTTTTCATAGTGTTCTTGGCTATCAACCCTTATGGTTTTCATTTAAAAATGTATGTACCTGAAAAAGACGGTGGGTATCACAGATCTTCAAAGAATGAGGGAAGCCATAATATACGTGCCTCCTGATGAAATCTCACACAGAAGAAATGCATGCTAATAAGGATTAATGGGATAATGAATTCTAATGTTTCTAAGTAGATTTGATTTTTATCAAAGCACTGGTTTTTAATCGACTTGAAATTAATTTAAATAAGTTTGGAGCTTTTAATTTTTTTCTTAATCTTGAGAATTTTGAGAAGACAAACAGCTGCAAGGGCCCATCCTATCAAACATATTGCTTTTAAAGCTGCACAGCTAATATATTGTAAGAGAGAGAGGATTGCAATTTATGATGCGGTGACTATTTCATCTGTATTTTTATAAATACAATATGAAAATCAATGATGAAATCTCATATCTGGGAAGAAATTATATAGATCAGATATAAGGCAAGCTTGCTAATTAACTCTGCTACTGCTTCAACCTTGAGTTAAGAATAGTTCAAAACTACATGGGAACTATTTCAGGATTTTTCAAAATTACAGTGTGTTTTTGATATAGATAAATTCTCATTTTATGTGAACAAATAAAATCTGTTGCAACCCTTTTGATCACCATGAATAAAATACTATACAGGTTCACAAACTTACTCTTATTTTCACCAAATTATATGTAAGGTTGAACATAAATATTAAACGTATGTTGATTTTGCTTTAGTTAATTCCAATCGACTGAGAATCTCAATATAAAAATGTGCAGCAGATTAAAAGCATTGTTCCCTATAGTTACTCATAACAATATATGTATTTTGTGAGTCAATTTTTCTAAGTGATAGTTTAAATTAAGTGAGAATCACTCAATTCATCATTTATAGATTGTAAAGTGTGATTTTGAGTTTGAAAGTTATAAAATTAATACTTTTTGTATCAATGGCAAGTCTACATATACTTCATGAGCCTCAAATATCCCCTGGGATTCACTGAGGACTTTGGATCACCAGCGATATCAACTAAGAAGGTGTTTAGTAGCAAAAATGTCTTTTAGTAGATAGAAGTAAAATATAATTCACATTTGGCTGTTTAGTAAGTGATTTCAGTGACAATACTTCATTTTGCTTGTTGTGTTAGTATTTTTAGCAACAGTTTTGACAACTCAGCCTCTCACGTCTTTGTGGTTTTATTTGTTTCCTACATTCTCCAGTTCTCTCCAGCTCCCCGAAAACTGGCTGATCCTGGGAACCGGTATCATTGTCAAGGAGATAAGAGAGCAGGAAGATACACAATGAGGTTCAGGGTTATTTTGTAGACAGATATCTATCCTATCTTATACAGAATATTTATGCACTGAAAAAATTCTATGTAGAAAGGGGAAAAGAATATTTTGTTATAATACTTTAATCTATTTTCCTCAACACAAAATTATAGAATTTAAAATGCAGTGAGACCTAAAATTTTCTGTAGAGAAAACAAACAATTCTTCAACACCTCATCTCTACCAAACACCAAATAGACCCATTTTATTTATTTATTTATTTATTTATTTATTTATTTATATTTTTGTTTTACATGTCTTGAGCAGTTATTTGAAAGCAAAGAATTATTTAAAAACTGTGTGAGTAGCTTGCACAAATTTTGATTGGGAAAAAAACTATCAGGATGAAGAACAGCCACTGTAGAAGACTGAGCACAGATGTTGTTCAGGGGACACTGTTGCCTAAATCATTTTCTTCTCTAGCCCAAAGATCTAAATTATTGCATTTAGAATATTTCAGTAGTCTCCAGAGTGTGCTATTAACCACCTAGTTCAGCACAAATGCCTACGGAGTTAAGTATAGCAATATGTATTTCATAGAGAAGAAAGTAGCTAACTTAAACTAATCAAATCTCAAAGTTGTGCAAAAGGAATGATGAGGAAATGGAATGTGATTTAACACTAAGGTGTCAAAGGTCAAGAATTAGAGCCCATCATGGTGTCTCACTCAACTCAGGGAACTGTGGGCAAAGGAGGCCATTGTTTTCAGTATAGTGGCCACTGGTGTGTTGGTATGCTCCATTGCACAGCTCTCCCCGATTAAGCCTAGTGAGTTACAAAGCAAGCAAAACAAGAAGACCCAAGTGGGATTTGAACTTTGGTTAGAGGAGGTGATTGGTATGATGCAAGCAGGATAAGAAAAGGTATGGGGATGAGTGTGACTGGAATGTAGCATTGTGAAAACTGTGAAGAATATATTTTTAAAAAAAGAATTAAGGCCCTAGCAGTTCCCTTTATCAGTTTCCTGGCTCTGTTCTGCCATTGCTGCCACAATGGACTGAATCATCTGACCATGAGAAAGTAAATCATCCTCCTCTTAAAAAAAATCAAGAATTAAAAGATTTTATATGGGAAAATAGTTCTCAACTTGGAAAAGGTACATTCCAATGTTTATAGTTCAGTTAGAATTTGTTTACCCAGAAAGAAGAAAAGTGGATTTGGCATGTTGAACAGGAATATCATTTTAATAACAATATTCTTCCCCTCTTTCTCTAGCTCTCTGTTGAACACATGTGAAGCTGAATATTTGTTTAAGGTAAGATTTGTATGTAAAGTGCACATATGTCAAGTATATATGGGTTTTAAAAATATCTGTCCCTATGTAACCTCCAATACTACCCATATGTAGAACGCCATTTTAGCTTCAGATCCATTCCCTCATTGCAGTTAGCAAATGCAGCAAACACAGTGTCTATTTTAAGAAAAATAGCAGTGAGTTATAGACTATTGAAGTGAGTTCCCAAAATTTTAGTAGTGAACATTGACTTCAGAATAGAGTTTTCAGCTATAAAGCTTGGACATTGGGAATGGGCATTAAAGCTTTCATTATTTAAATAGTAGACTAGAAATCTTCCTTTCGTTTAAAAAAAGAAATAACAAGTCACGTGCAGGTAATATGGCACAATGGATAAAGACATTGCTGTGCAGACTTGATGACTTGAGTCTGATCCCTGAGACCCATGTAAAAATGGAAGGAGAGAATCAATTTCACAAAGTTGTCCTCAAATATCTACACATGTGCAATGACATGTCTGCATGCTCCTCTACGTACACCACAGCCCCTACTCTACCGACATGCACTATAGAAAAATAAAAGAAAATCTACCAACTAATGAACCAAACAAACCATAACAATTCCTCCTTGGGTTGTGGAGAGGATGGCTCAGAAAAGCAAAGATTTTAGACAGTTTGCTTTAAAACTGTGGAGCGGTGGGGTGATAAAAATATCAAGGTGGATAGAAATATCGATATTCAGTAATAAGATCACAGGTTTTCTAATCTCTTGTAGATCACAGTGTTATATAAGGGAATCCAAACAAAGAGCCATTGGCCTGGGGCAATGGCCCAGTGCCCTGACTGCAACTGGAGGCCCAGAAGAACTTGGGTGGCCACAGATCTAATGTCGGCTCAAAGCCATGAAATTGCTCTCTTCTCTTCTCTTCTCTTCTCTTCTCTTCTCTTCTCTTCTCTTCTCTTCTCTTCTCTTCTCTTCTCTTCTCTTCTCTTCTCTTCTCGTCTCTTTGCCCAAATTCCTAAATACTGTTTATAAATGTTTGTTTATATTTAAAGAGGGATATAATATAGATATAATTTAAATACTGTGCATTGGTACTGATTTTGGTCTGTTGGTCCAATTTTTCAGGTCGATTTCGTTATATGTCTATTTCTGCTCTTGATTAAGGTATTGTGTTTGTGTAGCTCATTTAAAAAACTAATGTATAATTAAGAAATTCAGGTTAATAGTCATCTATAATAGTCAAGCTTGCAGTCATGTTAGTTAGGTTTTCTAGCTATATAGAGATACATTTCAGTTAGATAGATATTCTTCAAGTCTTTCAATGATGAACAGAATATTACATTTAAAATGTTTTAAAAACTTAAGACTTTTCATGACAATGAGACACATCTGCTCCTGACAACACCAGTCTATTTCAGTAGGATAATGGACATCAAAGAGGATCCTCATGGAGTTTGCTAGCCATTTGGGCAAGAAACTGCTCTTGCCTGGACAGCTTTATGGTATGCTGTATGAACTGGACATGCAGGACCCACAGAAAAATGACTGCTGAACTTGCCTAAAGGTGAGATAGTCCTTTGGGGTTCCTGCTTCATGAAAGAGTCTGCCATACATTCTTCAGGTCACAGAAGAAAGTGACTGACAAACTGCCAATATAGGTGAAACTGTCTTTGAAATTTCCTGCTTCATGGAAAAGTCTGCTGTTATCATATGGACCTGTAGGCTGAAGATGGGTACCCCTATGCTACAAAAGAACTTTGGGTTATTGTCTAGTCAGTGAGATGTCTCTGTCAATTTTAAAGTTTTGAATGTTGCTTACAATGCACTTCCTGTTTACTTAGGTAATATTATATCCTTCTGGAGTCTTTGATGGAGCTGAAGAACAAGTAGTTATAATTATAGTTTTCATTAAGTCTGATAAAAGATAAAGTAGATATAAATATTATAACTATAATTCTTGCTTGATAACTGTTTTGTTGTAATCTTACTATCTTAAAGTTAAAACCTTCCTTTTTAATTAGACAGAAAAGAGAGGTGAATTGGGATTTCCCTCTGTATGCTATGAATATGTTTTATTGCTAGTGGTTAATAAAGAAGTTGATTTTGGTCAATGGCTTAACAGAATATAGCCAAGCTGGAAAATATATATAGATAGAGTAGGTGGAGTCAAAGAGATGCCATTTGGCTGCTGCAGGAGAAAGACATTAGCCACCAGTGGAACCTTGCCGGTAAACCACTAACCTCATGGTAAAATATAAAATAATGAAAAATAGGTTAATTTAAGATATAAGAGCTAGCTAGCAATGCACTTAAGTGATTGGCCAAGCAGTGTTTTAATTAATATAGTTTCTGTGTAATTATTTTGGATCTGGGTGGCTGGGAATGAACAAACAGCCTCTGCCTACAATGAATGAATATTGTACAATCACACAGAGTATTTATTGCATTTATGTAAGCAAGCAGCTTCATGTACACTCAATAGCTGTGCAAGACAATGCTTTTATACAATTTACATCACTATGAAATGCCACCCCTGAATATCCATTTAATTCAATCATCCAAGAAAATGCAGAGTGACAACACTTGTCATTTATTTAATGTCCCATTTCCTCTGGAATACATGTCTAAAATGTAAAGACAAAGAAAGGCCATAAAATAGTATCACCAGAGGAAGGGATTTGTGGTAAAGCAGGTGTGATAATGTTGATCAAGAGAAGTTGCAAAGAGGAGAAATAGATAAAAGAGAATTTTGAAGTGTTTTGTTAGCATTACAGACAGGAAAACAAGCTCCAGTGAAGGACACCTAAAGCCTGGTAGTGGTGATTAAGATGAAGTGGAGAAGGAGCTGGAGATTCACAGGTGGAATAATTCTTCTTTAACTTACTGTTTGGTGAAATCCTGCTTGATGGTAAGGAAGAGCCTAGACAAGGTACGATAGAAGTTTAGAATAGGAAAACTAGCTTCAGGGAATAGCTTATCTGCAAGACCCAAAGGGTATGATGTCTTTGAACTTGGTCAGTAGCTGAGGGAATCCACATGTGCAGATCAAGGTTGGCTACTGAGCTCCAGGGAGATGACATCAGCCTGGAAGGTGCCGATAAGTTCATTCTCTGGCACAGCCTAGTCCTTAGCCTAGATGTGGACACTTACCTAAGTAGCTCAAGGATAAGAACAGAGCCTTTGTTCAAGTTGTTTCCAGAGCTGTGGAGAAAACCAAGACAGGATACCTGCCTATGTGAGAAACCAAGAGGAAGAGAGCCAGGCCAAGGAATAGCAATGGAAGCTGTGGGCTACAGCCAATCCCAGCATGGAGAAGGCAGTTTGGCATGAAGTTCTGATCCTAATGGAGGAGTGGTTAGCAAGTCTCAGCTGCAGGGAGAAGGGTCAGTTTTCTGTAACAGTATTGCGCTCGATAATCAACCACGCTCCAGTGGAAGGCTACACATTAAGAAATATTTAGAAAGCATATATTGGCCTTGATGTGAAAAAAAAATCAATAAAATGGATCTGAAGTTGGAAGGGATGGGATGGGGAGGATCTGGAAACTTGGAGGGGAGAGGGTGAATAGATCAAAACACATTGTGCAAAATTCTCAAAGAACTGATACAAATATTAAAAAGACAATGCTGAGAAGGCTAGGGAGGCATGAATGGATCTGGAAATGTTGCAGGAGAAAGTATTGGAGGTTGAATGTGACCAAATTGCAGTGGATGAATATATTAATTCTGAGAGTTAATGAAAATGTAGCTAATAAAAACAATGAAAATAATTTTAATGAAACAGATTTGGACAGAAACATAAAGAATTTAAAGACATAGAAAGACATGTGAAGACATTTAAAGACATGTACCAGAGATTAACGACATAGAAAAATTGTCCTGGGTACACAGTAGGAGATGCGCCATTTCCAAAGGGACTCATGAGCAATGTGGGCAGGGACATCATTTATAATCACAAGCATTAAGTCAGAAGTCTGTTCGCTCATTTTTTGATTAACCTGGTCATATAAAGAACTGGTCATATCTGTTATGTGGTTTCAACTTCTCTCTTCAGTCTTGTCAATGAATTTTGGCAGAGTCCTGAGACAGGAATTCACATATTTTTCCTCCTCCCATCTCCCCTTCCCTTCCTTTTCCTGAACTCTATTGACTTTCAGAAATATCAAGAACAATAAGAGATGGATATACATGTACTGTGTTCTAGGTACTTTCCTCTGCAAGGATTGTCCTATTCTGTCTTTACAGCAAGCTCACTGGGTAGGCACTATGAACATCTCCATTTTCTAAGGAAATATCTGTCCATAGAACTTTAGATATGAAAGGCAAGTGTGTTAGCAAGGGTGTTGCCCTGTTTTCCAATTAGGCTTCATACCACAGCAGCACTTCACATGAATAAGACACCAAGGTCCAGACCACTGAAGTCCATTGCCCCAGGGCATGCTTCTCTTATATTACAGACCTGGGATAAATGTAGGTCAGTTCACATTGATTTATCTTTCAACTACACCATGCTTTCTCTAAATTATAATTAAGAAAGAAATTAGCACCCTTAGCCATATAGTTATATAAGATACAAGAGGTGTTATACAATCATTGGAATTGGGTAAGTGAAATTTAGAGGAAGCCGAACATGCACACACACCAACTTCCAGATACATGTTTGTTCTTTTATGCTGTGTACTTGACGCCTTTAACACGTCACCAGCAAAAGGAATAAAAATACACATGCAGATTCTAAACCCTCCCAAACACTCCAGACTCCTTGATAACCGAGTTAGCATTAGTGCTTTGGAACTACTTTGATCTCAGCTCCTATAAGAGCTCCGAAGAAGGCAACTATTAAAATTTCATAGGTCATAATTAATGATCCTGCTCATGAAATTGCTTCTAATATCTCTGACTCCAGATAGACAGTTTACCTGCAGGGAGATTTTTTTTTCTTTCAGCAACACATAGAAGATCATAAATTGGCCTGGTTCATTAATTTAGTAGGTCTTGGAAAGCTAAAAACCTCTTCTTTCTAAACTGATGCTTTCAAAATAAATTTTATGTTAAAAAAGGGGGGACCTATCATGTATCCACTTCTGTATTTATTGCAATGGCTTTTTGATTGTGATGATGAGGAGATGTTTCCTTTCCAATGCCAAAGGCTACTTCTCTGCCTTGTTGTCTGTAGGCGATTCTTGCCTAGCTCTGAGGTTCACATTGTGAGTATAGAAAAATTTACTTGTTTTGTGAGCCTTGGTCCATATAGCAGTGTGGGCAATAAGAAGTGACGGCACTCCCTTTGGACTGTAGGGACTTTCCTCTTACTACCTGGTCCTCTCTCTGTAGTATTTCTTCCCCCTACCACCTACACCATTACACAGCAAAGAGCCCTTCCTAGCCAATTTCATAATTATTAGCATACAGTAGAATCAAGAGAAAAATCCCATTGCTGTCCTGGCTTCTTTCATCCTCCCAGAGCGTCTGTCATTTCTCCTTCATTCTCAGAGGAATTATCTACCTGGGTAATACATTGATTTGAATGTAATTAAAAATGCCTACAAGGTTTACTTTTTCTTTTTAGAGTATACAATTATAAACTAAGTTAACCTGGGATAAATAAACAGGATTTGAAATCAAGCAACCAGACAACTGACCAGTTTGACAGTTTAGATGGTTGGGTCTGGCTCTCTAGTTTGTGGATTGCTGGCTGAGCCTTGATTTCATCCAAAATGGCCTTTTTTATCTTTCTCAGAGTTTTTGATAGCAATGTGCTAGAAACCATTAGTTGGAAGTCAAGAGAGCTATAAAATATGTCTTAAATCATATACCAAGTGACACACAAAAATGTTGACTTGGTTTCAATGACCCCATGTAAATTGGCAAAGCAAGGGAGGGATGGAAGGCAGTTAAGTACAGACTGAAGATATGGTTTATACTTGGTTATTAATTTAACCTATGTTGTCAATATTGTACTTTCTTTTCTGGAAATAGTGAAATTATCTCCAGTTAAATGGACTGGGACCTGCCATTTGTGGTGTGAATAATACCAGAATATGCGACCAAACCCGTCTCTCTGAGTGTGGCCAACAGCGGGGGCTGACTGAGAAGCAAAGGACAATGGCTCTGGGCTCTGATTGTTCTTCATGGACGGGCTCTGTGGGAGCCTTCTCAGCTTGGTCCATCACCTTCCTGGACCTGGGGGGAGTTGGGAGGACCTTGGTCTTAGCATAGAGTGGGGAACCCTGATGGCTCCTTGGCCTTGAGAGGGAGGGAGGGGAGATATGGGTGGAGGGGAGGGGAGGGAAGGGGGAGAAGGAGGGGAGAGAAGGGGGAGAAGGAGGGGAGGGAGGGGGGAGGAGGAGGGAAGGAGATGGAAATTTTTAAATATAAAAAAAAAGTAAACCATGAGAAAAAAAAAAAACTTGATGACTAACACGTCTTACACAGACTTAAAATATCACCACTTAGAAACTGCATCTCAAAAACCAGAATCAGATATGACACAGCAGCCTACAGTGGAGAAGGGTCAATGGCTCATTAGCAGCTCCCCAGAGATAGGTGTTATAAGTGGCCTTCCTTTTCTGCGGCCTCTCTTACCAAATCATATCAACGCTGCATGGGGAAGAGACAAACTAATCACTTGCATGTACTAAATTTGCTCTAGGTCATTGTGTGATAAATTGTCCAATTTCGCTATGCAAGGTAGCCTTGAAAAAGAAACAAAATTGAGTCTCACAGAATATAAAAGTTGTGTCCTGATCAGCTTTTCAGGGTAATGAAGGGTTGGAAGTCTCCCCATTTCCAGATAACTTCTCTTGTACTGCTGGCTCCATGGTGCATGGAAGATGTGGCTGCATAGAAATCATTCAGTGGATGAGTCTTCTTTGTTAGACAGACTTGAAGTATCATAAAAATAATATTTTGTCTCATTGATTTGTTTGCATTTTTATACCTCAAAGCCTCGGGTATGCACAGAGATCCCTGCAAGCTTGATAGCTGTCAGGGAAATGATCCAGATGTGAGGAAAATGATACTCAGGTCAGTCCGCCTTAGATGGTGCTGGGTCAAAACTTCTGGAGTCTGACCAAGAGGTTTATTTTTCTTTATACCTTTAAACACAATAAAACACTATAAAACTTTCTGTACTGCTACATAGAAACTCCTCTAAAAAGTACAGTTCTTTAGCAAAGCACCTGTGGCCTTTCTCACAAGAGTGGGTTCTATTGACTGAGAACGAGCTCTCAGGAATCTGGGCCTAGGGAGGAAGGATTTGTAATAAGCATAAAGATGGGCTCTAATGACACATTCATTCACAGCCTTCCGAATGGAAAACAGGTGCCAGTTTCTTCCATTGAAGAAAAAAGCCTGCATATTTATTTATTTCTCTAGTGCCATCTGTAAACTGGAGCTCCCCACAAGTACAAAGCTTTAAGACAGGGATCAACTTGGAACACAGAAAAAGATATCAACTTACCCAACTTGATAAACTCATCTTACATTGATTATAAAAGTATGAATAATACTTTCGATTGTGGTGATTTGGGTATAGGAAAAATCGATATAATAGATGCACTTGATCTGTCCAAGAGGTAAATAACCTGAGAAAATTATACTAGTGTTTTCTCCTTCTGCTGGTGCTCAGCCCCAGCACACATCCCAGTCAAATTTTGGTTGCTAATGTTATGGTTTTGGTCCCTGTCCCTTTAAGAGACGAGCCGTGCCCACTCCCTCCCCCATCCGCTGAGGCAGGCTGATCTTCAGCTTCCGGCCTGACCTCACTCTTTTTCCCATCTTCCTCTCGGAGAGGCAGCTTTGCGCCTCTCTTCCCCCTTCTCTCTCTCTCTCTCTCTCTCTCTCTCTCTCTCTCTCTCTCTCTCTCTCTCTCTCTCTCTCTCTCTCTCTCTCAACATCTCTGGGTAGTCATGTTAGAAATATCAGCATTCCAGCTGGCTGCTTCTGAACAGATGGCAAATGGGATATTAAATGGGGTTCATGTGTGTGATGGCTGGATTTATTGACTTCATTTTCTGACTCTTACTTGGCTGTGCTCTATCTCAGATGTTGGTTGCTATAATTGTCATAGTTATACAGACAGACTTTTGGTACATGATTAATAAAAACCCAGAAACAGAAATTGGGGTTCAACCTGAAGATCTGAAAAGCTAAGCAGCCACCACAGGCTCTTACCTCGAACTCACTCCGAAATGGTGATCCTCCAGGAATCTCAGAATGAGGCTGTGTGTTGAGAGCTGTCTCCTCCCATTTTATAATCCTCTCTAGAGCTGGGATTAAAGGTGTGCACCACTGGGATTAAAGGTGTCTGTCATTGTGGCTACTGGGATTAAAGGTCTGTGTTACCATTACCTGGTCTGTAAGGCTGACGAGAGGTGCTGTTTTACTCTCAGATGTTCAGGTAAGTTTTATTTATTGAAATACAATTGAAATGCCACTACAGATTTTGCCAAAGATATGACTCAGAAAAGTAGTTACCCAGCATGCTAAGTGCCCCACCGACGTTAAATGTTAGTGAAAGTTTAGTTTAAATACAGTAAAATGGCTTTTCTACATAATAGCTCAGAGTTCCAATACATTTGTATATACTGCAATCTCTATACACATGATAGCAAGAATCATTTAACCAAATTATTTGTCTAAAGATTTAACTTAAACTTGTTTGGAATGATGTTCTTTGAGATATAGAGCCAAACTTTTAATTTGTTCCATTTCAAATGGATTGTGGACCCTAAAAGTGACTTCCAAAGACTGTTTTGTAAAGCTACTACAGAGTAGAAATGCAGTTGGGAAGGCATTGATATGCAAAATAAAATCTCTGTGTGCACTGCACCACGGGGCAAGTTTGGAAAAATCTGCTGGCTACACAGAAATTCAAGGGTGAATAAGACCTAAGTGCCCTTTCCTGCACCCACCTCCTGAAGCTTGCCCTATGAGCTCTCAGGGGACAACAGGGAATGGAGAAATTTGTTTCCTTCTGCTAGATTTGGGGAAGTGGAGCAATCCATGAGGGTTATAATATTGTGACCTTCTGGTGACAGAGAGACTTTTCATTGTGGGTGGAACAGAGAGAAACTCTCCAGAAAACATGTGACCACTGCACCATGCTAGAGAGTGTGCTTAGCTCCAGGAAATCCTGTTCTTACTGTATTATATTTGGGCAGAGTTACTTTCCCTTTAGAAACAGATGCCTCCATGAACATGTAGAACTCTTGTTACTATTTTTTATCTGGGCAAAGGAAGCATGCATAGACGTTGTATTCCTTACCATTTTTAGGCTAATGTGAATGTCTTGGAGAGGTACATAGCTAAGATACTTAATAGAGGCAGAAATAATTTGGTGAGACTTGTGCATTTATATTTTAATATTTAAACATCTTTTTAAATTACCAATTTTTTTTAATCCTTGCCTTTTCATTATTTTCTGTCCTTCAGCTTCCACTGTTGCTGGCTCCTGACTATAAATAAAATAGTGTCTTAAAATTCATATTTGTGTGTAAATTAGGTGAAATTCCCGAAATATCTGTGTTTTAAATTTCATAGCTAAATCAAATGTTCTTCTTTTTTTATCTATTGAAAATTAGTTATATTTTCCAGAACTGTTTTCAGTGCTATTTAATTTAACAAGAGTCTTGTAATAATGGAATAATCTATCTAGGAGCTTACTCTCAGAGAAAACTGACTCTCCTGTATTCAGCAGTCATTGATTGCCTGCAGCTCTTCATATAAGGGTATGGCAATGTGGAGTATTCCTACCCATGCTGGGAAGTCATCACTACATAGCTGACATATGAACAACACTAAATGAGCTTAGTAGACTGTGTTAATATATGTACAACACACATATGTAAAACATACAGTATATACACATATAATATGTTATATTCATAATATATTATATGACATATACAATATATTTATATATCAGTATGTGCATATTGTATATATACTGTATGAAATACATATTCATGTATACATACAATATATATATTCATATGCATATGAAATAATAAGACAAGGTCATGAGTTTGAGAGGTAGTAGGGGAAAGGTGAGGAGTAAGGAGAGGAGTGGAAATGATATAAATACACTACACACATATCAAATTCTCAAGATAAATGTTAAAAAATTGAATTTAACAAAAGGATTATATCCAATAAAAAATGGAGTACAGACCTAAACAGAAAACTCTCAACAGAGGAATCTAAAATGGTTGAAAGACATTTAAAGAAATGTTCAACATCCTTAGCCATCAGAGAAATGCAAATCAAAACAACCCTGAGATTCCATCTTACACCTGTAAGAATGGCCAAGATCAAAAACACTGATGACAGCTTATGCTGGAGAGGTTGTGGGGAAATGGGAACACTTCTGCATTGCTGGTGGGAGTGCAAGCTGGTACAACCCCTTTGGATGTCAGTGTGGCAATTTCTCAGAAAATTAGGAAACAACCTTCCTCAAGACCCAGTAATACCACTTTTGGGTATATATCCAAAGGATGCTCAATCATGCCACAAGTACATGTGCTCAACTATGTTCATAGCACCTTTGTTTGTCATAGCCAGAACCTGGAAGCAACCTAAATGCCCATCTACTGAAGAATGGATAAGGAAAATGTGGTACATTTACACAATGGAGTACTACACAGCAGAAAAAAAAATGACATCTTGAATTTCGCAGGCAAATGGATGGAGCTAGAAAACATTATTTTGAGTGAGGTAACCCAGACACAGAGAGACAATTATCATATGTATTCACTCATAAGTGGTTTTTAAACATAAAGCAAAGAAAACCAGCCTACAAACTACAATCCCAGAGAACTTAGACAACAATGAGGACACTAAGAGAGACTTACATAGATCTAATCTACATGGGAAGTAGAAAGTAGAAAAAGACAAGATCTCCTGAGTAAATTGGGAGCATGGGGACCTTGGGGGAGGATTGAAGGGGAAAAGGAAGAGGCAGGGAGGGGAGCAGAGAAAATGTAAAGCTCAATAAAAATAAAAAAAATAAAATAAAAGAATTATATTAAGATTCTGAATGTTTCACAGAGACATTTCTATAGAAGATAATTAGAAATACATTTTGCAAAAAAGAGAATATCTCTTCCCCAGTTTTATAGGTTAAGAAATAGAATTTTTAGACTTACTTTTATAACAAACCCAAGATTCTATTTATCTATATATCGCTTCTTCAGAATATCTAATGTTTAAAGCCAGAAGCATTTTGTGTGTTCATCAATTCTTTCTAAATGGTATAACTGCCATAGAAGTGCCTAGCTGTTAAATTCCATAGAAGAATTAAGTAAGCTCACTGCTAAACAGAAAATAAGAATATTGAAAATGCCTCTTCTACCAACTGATTGTGAATTTCTCTCTAGGCTACAGCGTCCTGCAGCACTCGGTGATTGCTATGCTGTCGCGTTGGCAACTATGCGCTCTACTGCTGAACCCTCCATATGTGAGCAATGGGGCAAATACTGGTTCCTTTTGTCTCTGAACATCTGAGGTACTCTTTGCCACACAGAAAACACCAGGGCAAAAAGTGCTCTATCATTCCATATAGAGGAAATGGGACTAGTGGCAAACACGTTTTCTCATCGTTATATAATCAAAATTACCTTTCAGTTCTTGACTTCTAGGGTAATAGGCCTGTTCAGGGATCTTCACTGTGGTAGCTCTCACAAACCTATAAAATCAGACGAGTGAAAGAAACCTGGAAACCATGTGACTCAGGATGGAGAGCAATGCAATCAAATCCCTTAAATAAAAATTTATTTACAATAAAAAAATGTAATAATAAACCCATGATTCTCAGAAGACTCCTGTTTTCTCCATGCAGAACACTCGATTCAAGGATTAAAATGTTCTGTGATAAAATTAGCCTTGGGATGGTTGAGGTGTGGGTAGTGGAAAGAAAGCATAGCGTTCACTCTTTTCTCATAATTTAGGATCTTGGAGCTGGACCCAAGATGTAAGAGCAAGACATGTACAGCAAAAAGTGACACAGTACTTTTTGGACAAGTAGGGGTGACACACAAAGGCCTTGGAAAGGTGTGACTAGTCTTGGTGTTGACAGAAGTCTAAAGAAGGCCACATTCTTCCCCTCTAGCTCTTTCTGATAGAACTACCTCACATGCCAGAGTAGCAGGTCAATTCCAGACAGTTGGGAGTAAAACTTTATTCATTAGAAAATTCCAGACAGCTGAGAATAGATTTGATTTATTAGTTTAAAGAGAAAACAGTGAAGAATTAATAAATTTTCTGAAAGCACAGCTTTCTAAATGAGTGTAGAATATTCATGAATAAGTTGGTTATTTGTTGCAGAATATTTGTTATCACTGTGATTGGTTTAATAAAGAGTTGAATAGCCAATAGCTAGGCAGGAGAGAATAGGCGGGACTTCCAGGTAAAGAGAGGAACATGGGGTAAATCCTGGCTTGAGAGGGACACCAGGGAGACACTGAGGAAGCTAGACATATGATGCGGAAGAGAGGAAACAGAGCCACATGGCAGAAGGTAGATTTAAAAAAGAAAAACAAGTTATTTTAAGTTATATGAGCTAATTAGGAAAAACTAAGCTAAGGACAAACTTTCATAATTAATAATTAGTCTCCGTGCCGTTATTTGTGAGCTGGTAGTCCAAAGAAAAGTCCGACTACAGTTATTTGTACAATTTTTTATCTGATTCCACTGTAGTTAGGTTTCTTGTGTACAGACCTCCCTAAGATGAAGAGAAGGAAGGCTGTATGAGATTCAAAACAAAAGTAGCTTTGTGTGTCTTAGGACAGTGACATTTTCGGTATTACTGCTGTTAATGTAACTCTTATTGGGATGGAAAGCTGTCTTCATAGTGTTGCTTCCTACTGTTCTCTGCAGAAGCCTCAGGAGTCGTGACCTCTTTGTGTAGAAGTGGAAGGTGAGGCCTGGCGGGCTCTGATGATTTATTCCCAGAATCAAAGCTGAGCTCTTGACTGGGCTGCGATAAACCACGGGTCCTTATGCACATGAAGTATTTATACTTTTTAAAGATTTTAAATAATTTTTTTTGCTTCTCTCCACAATATTCATTAGTTCTAATCATATTATGGTCCCAATGTAGCTATTTTAAAGTGAAATTAAAAGGCGGCCCAGCTTTGGAGGGTAAGAATTATTGAAAGAGGTGTCTAGAGGGCCATTTAAAAATTTCAAGTGGAAAAGGGAGAGGGAGTATGTGAGCATGAGAGCTATTCTTTTCCTTTTAAAAATTAAGAAATCAAATATAGAAATAGTCTCATTTACATTAATGACCTACAATCTATGAAACAATTTTTAACCATTTTAAAGTGAAAGGCTGGTGATTACGTGGGTAAGTAGATGGCAATAATAACCATAAATCTTTGAACGCTGTAAATGGGCTAGGTAATACTGGCTAAAAATGAGTTGGCTCAGTTCCTGGCCTGAGAACTTTCATAAGGAATGCCTCGCCATCATCCTGAGCCCGGGAAGGAGTGCATTAACTGTTTCTATTTGTTGTGACACTTAAAGGACTGGCATTTTCCTTTCCGGCATCTTGACCAAGCCTATGTGTACTGCCCAGGGAGGTCCTCAAGTGACCGCTGTCCATCCTTACCTCCATTCTGGGTAAGGAATGGCCAAGGGCATTTTAAGAGCTTAGCATGTTGATATGGCTAAACACATCATCCTAGGCAGGTTCCAAAGGAGAAATTGGCCCCCTGCCCCCTTGGTGGTACTACAGAGTCCTTGCTCCTATTCTTCTAATCCATGCCACAAAAGCATGGTATACATCTTCTGATGATGTTCTAGTCTCCCTGTCCCGGGGCCAACCCTCATTGAGAAAAGTATACATTTTCCCCCCTTCATGGGGCAGCAAGGAGTGAGAATGGAGGGTGGAGGCATGGACGATAGCAGTGAAATGGGAGACACATCTGAACCTAAAAGTGGGAAGAAGAATCCCAACTTACATGCAGTGAGAAGGCTTTAGCCATCAGATGGCTGTCTATGGAGGAGAGCAGTCCGGGAAAGTAGGGGTTACCCCAGATGTTTGATGGAAGATAGCCTAGCTATCCTGCATCTCTAGTTTAGATCCCATATCATTCTTGAGAGATGAAGAATCATGGAAATTAATACAAAAAGCAGTCAGAAACAGACTCAATGTTCCTTTCATCAGGGCCATGCACCAGCTCTAGAGGGAATCCCTCCCCGTCCGTGGAGAGGACTCAAGTGCCGTGAAAAGTGCCCTTGACTGTGCTACAAAAATTAGTATGCTATGTCATCATTTTCTTATCTCAACTACAGTCCTAAGGGCCTAGAGATAAATTGTTAATGGTAATTATGAGGACATGTTATGCTTAAGGGAGAATGAATTTGTCTTTATATTATAGGTCAATACTGTAGACAGAAGTTCAAATTTTTTTTTTTTTTACTGATAAGATGGCATTTAAAATTATCTGTAGAGAGGTGGCTATACAGAAAAAGGGCTTGGGATGTGCTGAGGGAATTTTGGAGGAAATGAGCAGGCTACAAATGATTCTTTTTCTAAAACCCTGGAAAATTTCGCCTTGATTTAGCATTGGTAGAATTGTTAATAAAAACTTCTTTGCACATCATGTAGAAACAGCACAGCCCAGCCTGTATCAACTTTATGCTCCAATAAACAAGACAATAATGACAAATTATCAAAGCAGGCCTCAGATGTGACCCTCAATTGGGAGAGCAGCGATTTAATGAAGACAAAGGCTAGGTGAAAGCTGCTAATATCATTTACTGATAAACAGATTTTCTCGAGAGGCTCCTAGTCGAATCCCCTAAGGACCCATAAACCTGCATAATTCCATTTAAAATATTGTGCAATTCACTAAATTAGTCTTTGAACATCCTTACTATCCAATTACGAAGCCCCAGCATGGACAGAATAATGAAATTTTTCAAACTGTGGAATGCATGTGGTCTTAACAAACTTATGACAAACACCAAAATTAGCTTTCAATTTTGAGGCCAATGTAGCTTCCTTTAATACCTCAAGTCAACGTGGCAACAATAAAACACGATTGCAGGGCTAAGCAGAATAGAAGAAAAATAAATCCTGACTTCTCAGAATTCTGAACACAGTATACCTTCAGGAAAAAAAATCATAAGAAGTTGAGTGATGCTTTGCATTTGCAAGCTATTTGGCCGCTTAAAACCTAGTAAAAGCTTTACAGAATAAAGGGTACAGAATGCCTCCTGGACAGTTCTGTCTTCCAGGCAGGCAGCAAAAGGCGAGAGTCTGAGGAAGTGAAATTTATTTCTGTTCAAGAATTGCAAGCTGCATTATTAAAGTCATTTGTCATGGTTTGAATATTTCTGCCTGATTCACCATTAAATTGGTCTTCTAATTACCAACTTTGTCATGAAAAGTGGTCTGGCTGTTTCATTCACCAGAAAACTTCAATTCTTTAATCATCTCTTGTTTCATGAACAAATACATATGTATTTAGGAAAAAAACACAGAAAGATAAATGAAACAGGAACAAACCTCTAAGATCTTAAAGGAAATGAGAAGAGTGGCTGCACATTTTACAGATGTTGGAAGTACCTGGTCAATGATTGTTTCATCTTTATAAAAGAACTTGTCAGCATAATCCTACTATTTGGTTATAAATCGTGAGCATGGTACCTCTTACAATAGGACCCCCAAAACAATGGGTACCAGCTAGAATCATATTGGGCCAAACATGGTATTTTTTACTGCTCTCATTTTCTTGCTTCTTGGTGGCTATCCTTAATTTGTAGAGGTAAAAATAGTCTCATATCCAAGGCTTCTTCTAGTAGCCTTGGATGATATAGGTATGAATATTTATATTGGTATGGATCTTGGTTTATTGATACAAATTCAAGGTCAATTTTGTTATGTGTATATTTCTGCTTTTGATTAAAGTACTGTGATTGCATAGTTCATTTAAAAATGTAATGTATAATTAAAAATATAGGTTAATAGATATAGATTATCTATAAAAATATAGGTTAATAGATTATAGATAATCTATAAATGTGAAGTTTTTAGTCATGTTAGTTAGAGTTTCTAGATGTATAGAGATACATTTCAGTTAGATAGGCATTCTTCAAATCTTTCAAAGACCTTCAGAATATGGCATTTAAAATGTTTAAGAATTTAGGACTTTTCATGACAGTGAGACACATCTGCTCCTGGCAGCATCAGCTACTCCAAGAGGAATATGGGCATGGAAGAGATTCCTTATGGAGTTGGTTAGCCATTTGGGCAAGAAACTGCTCTTGCCTGAACTGCTAAACTGGACATGCAGTACCCACAGAGAAATGACTGCTAAACTTGACTAAAGGTGAGATGATCCTCCTGGGTTCCTGCTTCATGAGAGAGTCTGCAAGACATTCTGCAGGAAACAGAAGAAAGTGACTGAACTGTCTTTAAAATCTTCTGCTTTGTGAAAAGGTCTGCTGGATACTATGGGCCTGTGGGCTGAAGATGGGTGCCCCAACAGTACAGAAAAACTTTGAGTGACTGTCCAGGCAGTGAAATGTCTCTGTCAATACTAGAGTTTTGAAAGTTGTTTATAATGCACTTCCTGTTTACTTAGGTAATATTATATACTTCTGAAATCTTTGATGGAGTTAAAGAATTTATAGTTATAATTATAGTTTTTCTTAGTTATGATAAAAGATAAAGTAGATATAAATATTGTAACTGTAATTCTTGCTTGATAACTGTTTTTTTATATGTAATTTTACTATGTTAAAGCCTTCATTTTTCTTTAAACAGAAAAGGAAAAATGGTGTGGGAGGTCCTTCTGTTTATGTGTTGCTTTCATTGGTTAATGAATAAAGAAACTGCCTTAACCTTTTGATAGGGCAGAACTTAGGTATGTGGGGAAAACAGACTGAATGTTGGGAGGAAGAAAGTGGAGTGAGAAAGAGCTGCCATGGATCCTCCACCTGAGACAGAGGCTGGTTAGAATCTTTCCTGGTAAGCCACTTCCAGATGGCAATATACAGATCAAAAAAAAATGGGTTAAATCAAAATGTGAGAGTTAGTCAATAAGAGGCTAGAGATAATGGGTCAAGCATTGATTTAATTAATACAATTTCTGTCTGGTTATTTTGGGGCTACGCTAGCCTGGCAGCCAGGAAGAACAAGCGGGCCCACTCCTTGCAACACTTGGAAGTCTTGGAAGACAAATTTTTTGAAGCTAGTGTTAGTCAACTTCTAGTGGTGTAACAATATTCCTGAGACACCCAATGGAAAGGAGGAAATATTTATCTGGGCTCATGGTTTCAGGGTTTTCAGCCTATGGTTGTTTGGGACTTTGGTATGGTAGGACAAAATGAGAGCAAACACAGAGAGCAAAGCTGCTCCTCTCATAAGTAGTCAGGAAGCAGAGAAACCTAGATAGAGAGACATGACCAAACGTGCCACAATTCTCTTCAAGGGCATACTCCCAAGGACTCCATTTTCCTCCACAAGCCCTACTCTCTAAAAAGTCTTACCTCCAAGTAGCTGGTGACTGAGCCTTTAGCATGTGAGTCATTGGAGATCATTGAAGAATCAAACCACAATGAGGATAGAGACATTATTTCTGTTGGATACAATGTTATGGTGAATAGTAACATTTTAACTATATGCATTATTTCCTTTAATTTTGAAAAAAAAAAGAAGGCTAACACACTGATATTATAAAGAGAATTCCAGGAATTTCTTAGTTAAACCCTGTATTGGAGGAGCAGTCATATAACAAAATAAAAATTAGCAAAATGTTTGTGGATGTGGAAACTAAATTTTTCTTAGTTTCTTGATCTCGCAGAAGCATGTATTGAATCACTGTCAACCAGATGCTGTGGAGTTGATAAATGTAACCAACCGCCTATTTGAATGGAAAACACTAAGCCCAGTCAGTGCCTAGGGTGGTTGCATGCATCAAATCTCTGAAAGGGTCTGTGTAGGTTTTCAATTTTTTAAAGATTTACTTTATTTTTAATTATCTATATATGTGTATCTGTATGTGAGAATGCGCATGTGAATTCAGGTGCCTCTGGAAGACTAGAGGTATCAGATCTCCTGGAGCTGGAGTTATAGGTGGCTGTGAGTCAACTGATGTAGGTACTGGGAACTGAACTCAAGTCCTATATAAGAGCAGTGACACGTGGATATCTCCATCCCCCAGACTATCTTTGAAAAAAAAAAAAAGGTGTTCACTTTTTCATAAGTGAATCTTTTAACTTCTGCAGAAGTAGCTAACACCAAAACTAAAGAGCTTGGCAAGTACATTATTGGTATCAATTTTATTGTACATTTCTTTTACTTCCTCTGTACTGAGAGCAATCTTGGGATAAACATTTTCTATTGGCCTTGGTAGGGGGTAAAACAAGTGAAACATTGGTGGAAAGTTTGAGTACGGAAAACAGAGTTTCACATGTTCTTATCTCATTTAGTTACTGTCTTTGCTGGAGGAAAATTGCACTTGTTAATGGGAGCTTTTTCACAACATAATTACTTCACAGCCTCAAGATAATTGTGTATATGTTCTGATACATCACAGAACATATATAATTTGATCTACTGGCTTCATTACATTTTTCGCACAGAACCAAAAATGGAGAAATTTTAAGCCTTGAATGTCATAAAATATGAAATTGGATGTCTATTTTTTAGACCTTGAATGTTTTTTGAGAATACAAAAGATGCTCCTAACAACTGATTTAGAACTAACAAAGCCAGATGAAGATACCCCCAAACCCCGGCATCTTCTTCACTTTAATAGTAACGTCTTCATGTTTTATATTTCTGAAAGTGGTTTGCCCCTCACTTTTTGTGAATTATAGCTTCCATTGCCCATAGAACTAATGTAATAGCTTTTTGGAGTCCTGTTATATTTAAATAAATATTTACTTTATTCTCAGTTCCAGTTGAGAATGTCAATAACATAAAATTTAGGCTGCATAGTCATCTTGCTTTAGAATTTTGAAAGCAGTCTTTCAATTTCTACTTTCTGGTACTGTTTTTAATAACTAGAATACTGTCCCGGTCTTGGGTTTTTTCATATGTAATGGTCTATCTTTTGTTCCTCTCATCATCTCTTTTCTTACTATATTTCTTAAAATATTTAAGAGTTTACTTGATATTCTGAAAACGTATAATAATGTAATAATAGTTTTCTTTGGTTTGGTCTTTTTCTTCCCCCATATTTAGGCTGGATACTACAATATCGTTCTAACTTGGATACAAATATCCTTCAGTTGTGAATGCTTTTCTCGTGCTCTTTCTTAAATTATCTCAAGACAAGTGCCACATTTTTTCTCTCATCTGGGGATGTTAGCATTGAATTTCTAGGGGTGTGTGTGTGTGTGTGTGTGCGCGCGCGCACGCGTGTTCATCACGTGTGTGTGTGTGCATACATGTGTGTTTCATTTGGAATGCTCACAGAGATCAGGAAATAACTAAGGAGTCAAAGGTAATGGCTTTAAGGAATGTTAAAAGGGAATTATAAAGTGGAAAAGGCTAATGGGGTAGCGTAGAGGAAGAAGTAGGAAAGGGATAAATATCACTCAATACCTTTGGAAAAAGAATATGGGAGCCTGCTACTGTAGAAGCCTTCATGTATCTATGAAATATATGTGTCTATGTATTCACCCAGGTCCATAAAAATTAAGTTGGCGTTACCTTATAACAGGACAATAATGCCCTATTATATATCAGAGGATAACTAATAGAAAGCCCAGTGCTAAGAATGGTTTACTTTTCAAAGATTTGATGAAGAGTGCTATCTCATAGATCATCCCCAGACATGACAGGTGATTGCTGTTGCTCTTGGTTACCATCCAGAACTAGATGGTAAGATTTTATTGCTGAAGATACCACAGACTTGAGAGAAATCAAGCTCACAGGTTTCATTTCTCCTGACTCGTTTCATTGTGCCAGAAGATACAATGTGCACTAGTAGAGGAGAAAGTAGATGATAAATACCCACATATGAACCACACAAGCTACAGTCATGACTTTCCTGGTAAGACATGCCCACTGATGCTCACTGGCAAGAACATTACAGTAGTAACCAATCACTTTCTTTGTTTATCTTTCATTTCATCTCATGTGCATTTGTGATTTTGCTGGCATGTATGTCTGTATAACGGTGTTGGAATCCCCTGCAACTAGAGTTACAGACAGCTGTGAGCTGCTATGTGGATGCTTGGAATTGATGCCTGGGTTCTTTAGAAGAGCAGACAGTGTTCTTAACCACTGAGCCATCTCCCCAGCCCCAGCCAACCACTTCCTGATTGGATTTAAGCAGGTCTTAATCAGTGAATCTCCCGACTCACACCTGAGAAGTTTCTCTTGGCAGAAGATGGTGGTTGGCAGAGCGGCTCACCTAACCAAGGTGAGGAGGATTAGCGACTCCAGAGCCCTCAGCCTTAACGGGAATGTGTTCGCCACAACCCCTTCGGAAGACGACAGAGTCATTGTGAAGAAGTGACTGAAATGGATGTCTGGGCCGTGGAGGACTACAAGAAACTCCAGGACACAGCAGGGAACCTGCGTGTACGAACTCATACTGGTTGGGACAGCATCCGCAAAATTTGTGCCGGCCCAAGTCGGACCAAATCCCAGCTGAAGAGGGGAGTTGGGCACACAAAACCCACCCCTGGGTGTGGAGTTACTGGCAGTTGTTAGCCGCGGAGAGAAGCTTTCTTTAAGAGTGCAGTCCTGGTAACTCTTTCTCCAGTGGAAGACCACACATCCAAAAATATTTGTGCAGCACAAATTAGTCTTGAAGGATAAAGAAAAAGATAAATCGGGTGAGTGGGGAAGGAGAGTGGTCCTGGGGTGGGTGAGGGAGGGTTGGTGTATTTGGTCAAAACACAATTCATAAAACTTAAAGCAAAAACTAGGATGTGTATCTTCTTAGATTAATTTATTTTTCATTCATTTGCTGTTTTGTTTTTCTAAGACATTTTGGAAATTTTTTGTGTCTTGTCTACCTTCCTATTGTTTTGTTTTATCTTAATTTTATAATTGTTAAGTTACAGATCTTGTAGCCCCATCCCTGGAATCAGGCTGTTGACTCTGCAGTTTTATGACACAAAGAACCAGTGGCCAGAACTGAGAGCACAGATCCCTTCAGGGGACAAGGGCCTGGGAAGCAAGCCCAGTTTCACCAAACCTCTAAAAGTCAGAATATCCTCTGTTGAGGAGAATTCTCTGAAGGCTTGTCTCCTCCTCCTTTTCCTCCTCCTCTTCTTCCTATTTTGCCTCCTCCTTCACCTCTTCCTCTTCCTTTTCCTTTTGCCCCTCCTCCTCATAAGGTTTTTAAATGCTTTCTCACTTCAACGTCTGATCATGGTTGACTGGAACTGAGGCTCCCTCTCCTAATAAAGTTCTTTCTAAACAGTAGCTGGTCTCAACTTCCCTGTTTACTCACGAGTTACTATTGTTCTAATGCTATTCTCTGTTCCTTTTCAAGGCATCCTGCTTGTGTTTCATAGGTGAAATTTCTTAACTCTCCAAGGATATTATTTTTTGACTTTATGATTCTGCTTTGTCTGTCTACTCTGGATTCCTTTGCTTATTTGATTATTTCATATTTCAAATGGTGAAGTGTTTTCACAAATGCCTGGTGATCCCATGCTATGGATGATTGCTACAGATGAGGCTGTGAGGAGCAGACTCTGTTTATGTTTTTCCAAAGCAAAACAAAACAAATCAAGCCCCAACACACACACACACACACACACACACACACACACAAATATACTCAACTACACACCCATACACATACATATACACATATATACACATACACGCAAACACTCGTGCACACACAAATATTCTTAAACACATAAAGATATACACATATACACCCATACACAATACACACATATACACCATACACACATATGAAAAAACACACACAGATACATATACACAAACATACATACATGCACATATATACATGCACAATGCAAACCTCAAACCAAAGAAATCCCTCTAATCTTCTTGGAAGACAACATATTCGATGACTGTTGATGTCTTCTCACTCCAAGGCATCTATTTGGCTTTGTGACTCTTGATGTTTCCACAAACTTCTCTGGGAATTGTGGGACGATTTAGTTTACCTGTATTGTAACCACATCTCTGCCAACATTTATATCTCAATTTCTTTCACCGTGCTGAATCTGTTACTGCGCCTTCAACAAACCCATGACCACCGTTCTACAAGCTTTTTCACATGTTTGTGCACACCCAAGTGTGTAGGGAGACCAGAGGACAGCTGCAGGTGTCTGTCCTCATGAGTCATCCACTTTGTTTGTGAGACAGTCTCACAGCATGGCGCTCACTGCATGGGCTAGCCCAGTGTTCCAGGGATTTATCTACCTAGCTCTCTCTCTCTCTAGCACTGAGATTTTGTGTGCTAACACACTCAGCTGGGTTTTTAAAAATGTGTTCTGAGGATGAGATGTTTACATAGCTGAGCTGGCCTCCCGTCCCCTTGCATTGCTATCTTTCAGAAAACACATAAAAACTTTGCACTTTTTTTTTTTTTTTTTTTTTTACAATTTCCGAGTAGAACATTTGTCCTAAAATGCATAGCTCTTGCCCTGATACGAAGTTCAACAGATAAACAGCGTGATGGGGGTGGGTATCTCCTCATGGCCAGATTTAGCAACTGTTTCGGAGGCAAGGAATGATCAGAGATCAAGCAGAAACCCTGATCAGAGATCTGAAGGCAAAGAACACTTCTGGCTTCACAGGATCCCTGCTGAAGTATCAAAGCAGTCAGCCTCAAGCAAATAGGACGGCCCTGAACTTGCATCAGAGTGGGAGTCGGAGGAGAAGTGGTGAATTTGCAGAGAAAAAAAAAAAAAAAAAACAAAAACTAAAGTAGCGCACAGACCTGCAATGCTAGCGGTTGACATTAAAAAAAAAAAAAATAAATGATGAGCTTGTGGTTTTAATATCATGGCTGTATCCATCCCTCTGAATCTTTTTTTTTTTTTTTTTTTTTTTTTTTTTTTTTTTTCATACCTAAAGAAACGTTCATTCGTCTTCCAGGGATACATTAGAGCAGCGGAGTTTTCCCATAGGCAAAAGCATTATACATATTTGCAAATGTCCTACATAATGATGTGCACGCTGTACCCAGAGACGCCTTGATGAGCGGGAGAAACAATACAGCCATTCTGTCCCGTCAGCCCACTCAGACCCCAGGAAGAGAAGTTCTCTTTGTTGTTTGGGCTTTCAGGTGATGTAAGGGCTGGTGCTTAGAACTCACGGCACTGCCACAAACAGGACACCCAACTGTTAATCTGGAGGACTGACACGGACTCTGAGGCCCACATATTCCATCCCATACTCGTATTGCGATCACTGTTTTTAATTGCTTTGTTTAGAATATACGATTATTCGGGGGGGGGGGGCATCCAGGGTTTTTTTCTGTTAACTTTACAGGTATTTTTAATTAATCACAGAAGGTAAATTATAAATCCCAGCATAGGTAGAAATTATGTTTGTATTCATTGTTACAGTCAATTTTGGGTTTAAAATGGGTTTTCCAACAGAAAAAGCATGACTTCCTACTATAGGGTCAATGTAAATCAGAAAAAAGAGAGAAAGAAAGAAAAGTCACATTTACAGCTAGCTTTGGATTCTTGCAAAAACTCCACTTTTGTTACACCCCCGGCTGCAGGCAGCCTGTGACAACCCTTGTTATTTTAGCCCTGTTCCTGCAGATGACACTTGGACAGGTCTCTTGGGGAGGCTGATAGAAGACAGGCCCTCCCTCTTTCCCTTGTGTCAATTCTTGTGTGAACCTTCATAATTAAACACTTAACAAATCGAAGGAAATGGACCTTCAGCAACAAAGTATAACCTGAAGTTAAGTCAACCATAAGACAGGCAGAACAGATCAGAACAGATGCCTGAATGTCTCTTTAACTCAATTATTGAGCTGCTTCAAGGGTAAGGGGCAGTCGACCAGCAACAGACTAAGAAAAACCATAGAAGTGATGTTTCTGATGACTCCCCACCCCAAATGCCTGTTAACTTTCTCAAGAAACATCTCACATTAGAAAAAGATACACATTCCAAAGCACTGTGGCTACTTCTCATTTTGAATGTTTTATTTTGCAGGAAAAATATGTCAAAAACTTGGTTTTGAAACACATAGAATCCCTGGGCCTCTGACTTTGAGATTAAACACAAATAAATAAATAAAGCTTATATATTTTAGGCTGAAGTGTTTTAAGTACAGAAATGGCATCATGTAGATTAAGATATTAATGAATTTGTTTTCAGAATCTATAATGGGGACCCTAAGAGCAGGGTGCCATCATTAAGAACGTTTCCCTTTTTATTACTAATTAGACTTCTAAATGTGAGTGTAAATGTACCTCAGAGAGTATGAATTAAAAAGTTGCATATGCATAAGAGATCATTTCAAATTCATTTTCCAACTAAAACTTCAACTTTGATATTTTCTCATGTTCCCACTTATGCCGCATTAACATAATCTTTTGTATTTAATTTCTAAAGTCCATGGTGATCCTTCTATCAAGGTATTTACTTCAGGGATCTTCCTGAGATCTCAATGCCCAGCACAAGTGCCAACAGTCAAATTTTATCCAATTAATGCATTCTATTATTCAGCAGCAATTTTTTCAAGTTATACATCCAATGTCGCTACTGTGTGTATGGAATTGTATCTGGCTCTGTGGCACAACCAAATACGTTGTATTTTGGATATCTTTTATACAGAATTAGAGAGACACAAAGTGGACTTATGTACAAAGAGGACTTAGAATAAAATAGTATGAAAAGATATTTTAAAAATTAAGATATTTTACCTTATTAATATATCAGAATCTTTTATTCCTCGACAGTCATAAAGATGGGGTGTAGAAACAATTCTTTTATGGTTGATGTGTTAAAAAATTTAGTTAAATAACAATATGCAATTTGTTTTATAGACAAAAAAATCCTCTATCCTACAGACAGGTCTTTGACATGGCTCAATTAAGGGTAATTTAATCCATGTCTTCTACTTTGTTGGCTGACGCTGCGGTGACCCTCCTCACAGTACAATGGACAACGTGGTGATCGCCATTCTAGGCATTTCACATATACTAATAATTTGTAAGTTCTCATTGCAGCCTTAGAGAGGACGTGAGACCTGTGTCCTTGCCACATACTTTACAGGTGAAGGAGGTGAGCTTAAAGGCCTGGCTCTAGCGTTTGCTCTTGACTACCAGGAACGTGGTGATTCACTTTTCTGATTTATCAGTTGTCCACCTTTGCTGACCCACATAGCAGAGTTAAGTGTTACTGTGACTGTGTAGTTTTTAGATGCCACAGAAGAAGATGAGATGTTGTTATTAATAATTACACACCTAGAAAACCTGGGCATTTAGGATTTCAGTAAATTACCTCAAAGCCTGGAAGCTGGCTCAGACAGAAGGAGAACTGGTAACCCTTACTGATTGTCCCGATAACCTTGCAAGATAAGAATCAATAGGGTATAGAGGTGGGTAACAGTTGGCTTTACTCTAAACACACAATCCTATTTTCAAATCACTGTGATATTCCTAAACGATCCCCCTTTTTAGCAGTTATCAGTATGAGTAGGCTACAAGGCAGTTTAAAGTCTCCTCAGTTACCAACAGGAAACCATGTAAATTTTTTTTGCTGCATGGAGAGCTCAATCAGGGGTATTTCCTGGTTAGTTCCTGTCCTCTGTTATTTCTTATTAGTACGGCTCTCATCTGCTATTCTTCGGGCTGGCCGTTTGAACTGTTGCCTAAACCCATCAGTATCCTCGTAACCACTGGTGGAAGGGATGGTGAGAAGTGTTCCTCTGAACTGCTTATGGCGTAGTACAGATGTGGTACATAGTAGGTGTCTGATCTGGGCGTAGTACAGATGTGGTACATAGTAGGTGTCTGATCTGGGCTGCTGACAGAATGGATGCACGCATTAGCGAATGGCTATGCGGAAGAAGACGATCGCGACCCTGGTATTTAAACAGCACCATCGTGAGGGTGGTGTTCTCAGAGCACTTCATACTGTAGGAAGGAGGTTGTAAAATATTCTAGCTGAAAATCAAATTGCCTATAAAAACAGAAAACCTCCAATCTTCATGCCTGAGTGGCCTATTAGAATAGATTAATTGTGGTGGTATGGCTGTTAAGACACCGATAATTTGATGATAATGTTCCTTATGTTCAAAATGTTGTTCAAACTTTGATGGCATGAATAAAGAAAAGCACAATTCCGAAACCATGTGAGCTTGCCTAAGGCGTTTCCATCTCGGAAGTTTTGTTAGCTCCCTGCTTAGAATGCCTCACCATACTCCATCCTAAGAGCTAAACTTCTTCAGGAGGCTGGCTCAGGTTGAGCCTATACCCCAAAGATGCTCAATCATACTACAAGGACATGTGCTCAACTATGTTCATAACAGCATTGTTTGTCATAGCCAGAACCTAGAAACAACCTAAATGCCCCTCGACTGAAGAATGGGTAGGGAAAATGTTGTGCATTTACACAATGGAGTACCGCACAGCAGAAAAAAAATATGATGACATCTTGAAATGTGCGGGCAAATAGATCTAGAAAACATCATATTCAGTGAGGTAACCCAGACCCAAAGAGACAATTATCATATGTACTCACTCATAAGTGCTTTTAAATCATAAAGCAAAGAAAAACCAGCCTACAGTTCACAATCCCAGAGAACCTAGACAACAAAGAGGACCCTAAGAGAGACATACATGGATCTAATCTACATGGGAAGTACAAAAAGACAAGATCTCCTGTGGTCATTTTCTATACCATCTCTTGGTGTTTTCTACTTAGATGGTGCAACTTACTCTGCCTGTTATGACACATGCTTCTTGAGGTGTGTGTGTGTGTGTGTGTGTGTGTGTGTGTGAATATAAGTGTATTTATCTAGAAAAAACATAGCAGTTATGAATTTTCAGTTAAGCCTAGATCGGTAACAGGAATATAAGTAAGTGTTATAATTTTCTTCTTACTGATACTATGTGATTGTTAGATTTACACGTGAATGCTAGATTTATATAGTCTACTGCTACTAGCAGGTGCTAATGCATAGATAATGTGCCTACATCGTTTATTAGATGAGCCGGTGCAGCTGGACATAGTTGTGCAGGGCAGCATGTGGTCTATTACTCTGAATGGTGCAGTGAGAGGGTGATAGAAGGGTTCAGATCAATGATAGGTCACAATGAATTTAAAGGATCTTTCTAAAGAAATCTTAAAAAGATATGAATGTTTTTCTAAATGTCCACTTTGTAGGAGAATAAATAATTTTGTTCTTATTACGGTGAGGTAAATTCATCCCTAATGTTCTAAAAGAGTTCATTAAGACTTTACCATGTATGTGTGCACTGGGGGGGGGGGTCAAGTACGGTTTGTTAGTTTTTCCCCTTGTCTCTATAGCTCTGCTAAGAAAAATAAAAACAAGACAAAGTGAGAACATTCAACTAAGATACGAAGATTGTGTGTTATCACAAAGAAAACATAGATTCAGAACTGAGCACAGTTAGGAGGTTATACAACAGCACTGACTTTTTAGTGAGTGGGGCTTTTAGAGGGAGAGGCAGGGTTTGACCTTCATGTTCCCCCTTTTGGGCTCCCTTTATGCCAACAATCATTGAGTAGTGATAGCCAAAGTAACAGTGGTACAATGATAATGATTATTGATGTCCTACGGAGTTTCTGCACAGAAACACTTCCTGTGCAGGTCCCACTACACAGGGTGCTGCTGAGGGGAGCTTGTGTTCAGAAGGTAACTGATCTCAAAAGTCTGCGTCACAGCTTTTCCCTGCAGTGATGAGTCTCTTTAAATGCCACTCCAGTCTTTGCATTGAAAGGCAGCCCCGATTGTTTCTGTTGGGTATGTAGGTGTGCTGAAAATCGGATCAATACAAGAGAGAAATGACTCTTCCCATGTAAGTTCTTGATAGCCATTTTGTAAGTCTAGATCTAGAGGGTTTGATGCCTTCTTCTGGCCTCACACTCGCAGGTACACACACACACACAGGCACACACACAGACACACAGAGGCACACACAGACACACACAGGGACACATACAGGCACATACACAAACACACACACAGGCAAGCATACACAAGCACACACACAGACACACACAGGCAGACATACAGTGGCACACACACATGAAAAATAACTAAAGAAACAAATAAAATATTTAAAAATTATAAATGAAATAATATATCCCAAATATTACATATCCATGAGAATTTGCTGTCTTTTTTGCCAAAATGATGTTCATATTTTTTTGTCAATTTTTCATATTCTTCTTGGTGACAAAATGGGATTTTTAAAGCATATTGTTCTTAGCTACACAATCACGAACAGAAACAAATTAGACATATTACCCTATGGAGCAGGCAGTATTGCCCCATTCTAAAATGCAGTATCAGACCAGTTTCAAACAAAAGATCAAAGCAACAATTTGGTGGCTGCGGGAATGTTCACCCACCAGTATTAAAGTGTATTTTGAACAGTGCATGCAGTTAAGCACACCTACTCGAAGTTAAAAAAGCACAACTTTTCGATGCCACAAAGCATAGAGAATATTCTGAACAGCAAGTCTCAAAGCTACGTGTGTGTAGTACTCCAGACCAGTGAGAACAGAAGGTCCATCCTTCCGTTCGCTAAATGTCTCTATCCTTTACAAAATAGCTTACTTCTTTACCTCGAAAAGAATGGATTGCAGGAAAATTCCCAACACTAATTGGAAGATCAGTACTCAACATCCAAAAACTAAAGAATAAAAAATATTTTAAAAAGGAGTAATAGAAAAATGTATATTCTTAGAGTATAAACTTTCGAGTGATAAGTAGCTACTTTACATTTGGGTTTTATATAAAAAATTGTCTAGGAAAGGCATAGTTATCATCGCAATTCAATTTTCAATTGCTACCGACCTAACATAGGACATCCCGAGTTCCTTATAATCCTCAAATGACATTTGCTTCCTACGTCACCAGAAGCAAAGGCAGGATTTCACTTGGCTGACCCCAGTAAGGAGAGCCCAAACAGTTTGCCCACGTCTAATCTTTTCTGCCCGTGCATTCATAATCGTCAGGAGGCAGACTGAGAAAGGAAGTCAGGCGTCACATGGATGGCTTAGAAGAACCTCCCCTAATGAAAAATTTCCGATTTCTGTCATGGATGCCTTGCTTCTCAATTGTCCCTGTTTTGTTTTCATGGTTGAGAGATGGATACTCATCATTCTTAAGCAGATTTGGGGGCCCACTGAGCACACAGCAATTCAAATCATGTGTCACAGTCTCTTTGCTGTTCTCTTAAAGCCCTGTGCACAGGGATGGAAGTCACCCGAATGAGATTCTCCGCCTCCACTCTCCACTTAACAAGGAGAAGAATAAATGAATATATCAAGTAGCAGCAAATATATTAACTGGAAACAAATAGGTTTCGTTTGTAATGAGCACATACAGGTTAATTAATGAGAAGGAGCCTTTGTATGGGAACATGGCTCCCCGACACTGGTCGGGCGGGTGCTGTTAAGGGCCAATTGAGCTCTGTAGGATAATTATGAAGTACCGGCATGCTCTTGTGTTTGTGAGCAAAGTGCTGTCCACAATTTGCCTAAACCTATAAACCATCATCTGTGATCCTTAGCAGCAATTAAACGACGAACATCTCCTCATCAGAGACTTGGGAAAACAAAACAGGATGGCAGTGCATTTACCCAGCCAGATGGATATTTTGAACGGTAACTTTGAAGACTGCATTTTCATTAACAGTTTCAATAACAGAACATAAGATAGAAACGTATTTGTATTATGCAAACGGAGAAAAACCATGGTGTTTCCCTGGAGGAGAAACTGAAGCAGCCTAATTATAGTAGAGGTGGCGCATATTTGGGCAGCTTTGACTGTACAGTGGTAGAGCGCATAGCGAGTTTATCAGAAAACACACCCTCTGATTTCTTTCCCAACAACACGGTAGAGCCCCGCCCCCGACTTCTACTAAATGCCCACCCACATTTCAGAGAGGTTATGCGGATGGTAGGAGGAGTTTCCTCACAGTGTGAGGGCAAAATTCTGATCAATATGGCACTTTCTCTAGGGCAAGTAGGTACTAATTAGTTCTTTAAAAAATGCTTATTACGGAAAATGATACATCAGCACAAAAAAAGTAACGTTAGACCTGGAGATCCGCTTCTATCACAAACTAATTGATCTAGAAGGTTTAGGGATGTAACGTTTAAAATGCTTCTGTAAGCATGGCAACAGTGCCAGAAGCCATAAACTTCCCTGCATTAGTTCAATTAATTGTCTGCCTGGAAGATTCTGGAAAAGTTGCAGAAGCGCTTGGTTTTATAGTTAAGGTTCTTCTGGGCATTTAGTTGCTTGCATTTAACAATGTTGTCTGACTGGTTTGCATAATGGGTAAAGCTGAAAAGCTGCCCTATACTACTAAAAAATGCAATTATAAATGTATGAATCTCCCTCGGTTAGAGGCATACTTTTCTCTTTCTTTTATTTTTTTCCTTCAATGCCAAAATAACAGCATTTACAAATGTTTTCATGAACTGTGAGAAGCTACCTCTCCATGAGTTTTATTGTAGTATTAGGTCAACAGCTCTCTTGAAAGAACAAAACCAACCCAGGGCCAAACAGACAGGCAGGCCTAATTAAGCACTCCGGAGTAAGAAAATCTCTCAGACAGCCACATCCGACTCGACCCCTGCTTTGTACTTCGTCGGGTTTCTCTCTACCTTTGCCACGTTCCTCTGGTTTTATTTTTTTAATGAATTATTTAAACATGGCCATTTCACATCTGAAATTAATTTTCAAAGAGAAGGCAACACGAGAAATAATCGCAAGTTAAACAGCTTGGAAAGGGCTCCAGTTTTGGCAGACACCAAGAAGGCTCTCGTCCCTGCTTCAGAGCCTGCCTGTGGTGGTGGCAGTGGCTTCGGGTCCCTGAGACTCAGCCTGCGTCCCAGCAGAACTGTTTCCAACAGGGAGGGTACACAAATATACAAATATCAGAGGAACTCCGGTTTTTTTTTGTTGCCATATTTGTGTTTCTTTTCTGTATATGGATAGGAATTAAAAATCATGTTTCAAGAAGAAAAAAAATAGCCCATGGAGATGATGGCATTTTCCGTATCTTTTAAAAGAATGGAAATCTTAGCCTCAGTAACCACTTGAACAAACAGTGTACAACAACTGCTCTATCTGCTTATCTTTTCCCTGTTAGCACAAGGACCTGGGAATGGCCTCCAAAATTCACAGTATCGTGACACTTTCGCTACTTACTGTAGAATCGTTCAATTGGAATAGACATCAAGAGATCATTAAATTCATCCTGTGCCCGCAGGTATGGCCTCACTCTGCAGGAACTCATATTGAAATATAATATTAATGGGCATGGCCTGATATGGTGTGACTTGTCGTGATATGACATGATATGATATCGTATAATAAGAAGGGCTGTACCCAACAGGTTGCGAACCTGTCCCAGGTGGGAGCTGAGGTTCTGACATCCTCACCTCTGAGATATTACAGTCTCTAATATCTCTCCTGGGAAAACAAAAACCTTAAATATGCAAGATGTATCTTTATTAGAGAGAGAAGATGTTTGATGCGGAAACAAAATGTTTTCTTCTCAGTTTGATATTTCGCAGCCATGCAAGAGTACCCTCTATGGCTGAACAAATAGCAATTTCTGCTCTGCTCCATTTCTATTATCCCAGGGAAAGCATTACCTGCAAAAAAAAAAATCAATGTTCTAATATGTAGTGCTATAGGAGAGTGTCACTTATCTTTAAGATTAAGCAAAGATACTCAGTCTCATCTTGTTTAAACGTAGATCACTAAAGTGCACAGCTAGGATAGTTCTACCTGTAAAACTGAAACAGCTGATAATTAGCAACTAAAATTTACTGAAGAGATTTTTTTTTGCCAGGTTACCAAGAAAAGATGATTATGAAACCTCTCACCATGACATTGAAGTTGGTTTTGCCATCCCCAAATGACAGATGTTGAGCAATATCTTTCACAGTCCAAAGAGTCCAGGGAACCTTGCAAACAGCAGGGAAAGAGAGGAACAGGGGGGTCCTGGGCCCTGATGCTTCCTCTACCAGATATTGGCTGTCAAACTTTCAGTTTGGACCATGGACAACCATTCCTTCTGAGTGCTGGAAAATACCCCAAACTGTGAATTATGCTATGATTCTTCAAAGGTAGAGGCCTAAATTCACGAGAGGTTAGGGACCATGTCAAGTTGACTGGAATGGGGAGTCCCAAACTGGTTTATACCTATAACACGGTAAAGCACCAAACAGACTTCCAGCATCTCACACACATTAACTTGGCAAGGGCGAAATGCCCAGACCCTCTGTGCTCTGCGTGGCATTGAAGGGGACCCTTCCCTCAGAGCCCGGGCTGTAACCTGCAACCACAGCAAGGGAGACGTGAGTCCTGTGCCCACCATCTGCCTCTATGGCGAAAGCACATGAGATGCTGTCATTCCTTCCCACACTGTCTCCTGATGATTAATCTTCAATCAATCCATTTGTCTCCTCTTTTTTTTTAATGGAAGAACACATAATGGGTAAGGAAGAAAAATTCAGATAGGGCCAACTGAAAATATCTCCTTTTGCTATATTGCCAGAGCCCCAAAACACATACTAAAAATCATGGTGTATTTGGCAATTTCCTGGAATACTAGTCACAACTATTATCATTATTTTATTTGCCTGCAATATAAGACAGAAATTTGATGCTATCAAAAGTTATTTGAACATGAACTACAGTGCCAAAGATTTGAAATGAAAGACTAGAAGATTCTGGTCAGTGGACAGAAGGACAAAGGAGAAGTCCAGACTGTCAGTTATAGAAAGCACAGCGTGTTCCCCTCTACAGCCTTTTAATCCCCATTGTTTTTCAAGATAGGTGTCGACAGACAAGACGATAGAGAGCAGGGATGGACCATTCTGCTTTGCACTTTATATACAAGGAGGCTGAGCCACAGGTGGCTGAGTAGTTACCTGGACTTTGTCTCTAGAAATAGAAGAAAGATTCAAATATAAAGTCAATATGTATGGACACTAAAATACCTTTTAATACACTAGAATGTCTTTGAGATACCAACATCTCTTTTCCTGAATATACGTACTTTTATGCTTTTCTGAAGTAACTTTCTGTTTTTAATATATCTCCACTTCTGCTTCAAAACAAACAAGCAAACAAACAAACATTACTTACGTATGTTATCAGTTAGAGAAAAGTGTGTTCTTTTCCTGCCCGCCCATCCCATCTCTCCAGGACCAGCCTCTGTGTGCACGCCTCTTCATGTCTACTGTTCTTCCCAAGCAAACATTTTATATACAATGAAATTTTTGATTGAAAAACCTAAACTTAACTGAGCAATTTCCCCTCTGCTGACCCTTGCAATAAAATTATGCTTTGAAAGTAACGACAATATGTGAATTCATGCAGTGAAAATTATGTTCTGTATTGCTAGCTTTCAAACTCCATAAAACAGACTACTGCGCCCCTTACAACTTAGAGGCTGTAACATAATTAGCATACCAAGAAGGAAATATAAATGATTGTACTACACTGTAAAAAATAATTAAAATAATGGCTAATCATACTTCAAAGTTATATAAATGAAACAATTACTTTTTGTTATAGATGTAAGCGACAGGAACGTTGTGGAGGCAATGAACTAAAAAGATGCTTTAAGGAAATTCTATACTTTCAATGTTACCTGCTGGCATTGAGTATAAGTGCTCAGTAAAATTTAAATTGGCTGCCTCAAGGCTGGCTAGGGAAAGGACATTTGCTTTACAGGCCCCGTAGTTTGTTTCAAGTGTATTCTCCTTCTATCAGCTTAATAAAGACAGCAAGATTCAGAATTTCAGAAAGAGGTGAGAATACACACACACACACACACACACACACACACACACACACGCATGCATACAGACACATGTGCACACACATACAGACTCACATACATACACACATACACACACATTAAATATAGAGAAAGTACAGTGTACAAGGGCATTTAAACATACCTAATTTCTAGAAATGACAGAAAAGCATTCACAGAGGTTCTAGGACGGAAGCAATGTTAGAATAGAAATCATATTTTGTCATGTGTGCCACACTAGCATAGCAGCTCATCTTAAATGGTTATTTGATAAGGAAATGGTCAATAAAGGAATAAAAGAACCAAGATGGAAAGCTGAGCACTAAGTATCCTGTATGCACATCTGCGAGCATCCTGTCTTGCTTGTAACCTTCAAGGGGCTCCCCACTAACCAATGGGATTCAGACTTACAGTGGAGAGCAGGTTCTGGTCCAGACCCTGCATGCCTTGCAATTCTCATCAATCCCTTGGACCAAGCACATTGTCAATAACAGAATTTTGGGGGAGATCTGTACACACCTGTTACCCCTCTAGCATCTTCAATTCCCCAACTTCTGCTTCCAGGATGCTGTTCCCTCTTGCAGGCTCCTGAATATCATCGACTGCCTTTCTCCCCATTGGTTTTCCTCTTTGGTTACACTTACACAGACTGCTAGAGTTAGCTGTGTGTGTCTTAGGCTGTGGAACCAAGTCTGATTCACTGTTCAGTCACAAGTGGGACATCAAAAGGGGTTTTGAAGTAAGGGATGGAGCAGTGGGAAGGAGAAGACAGAGTGTGAATGAAGCCGGGGAAAGAAGTTGTTGCGGCTGGGTATGTAAAGAGTACTTCAAAAAGACATAGGCATGCTTTCAAATTTGGTCTGTGTGAGACTAAATTAACATATCTTTTAAATTAAAGATGGGCTTATTATTGTCACAGTAATTTTTGTTTTTTGTTTTTGGCAGTTTCTCTATGAAACAGTGAAACAGTCCTGGAGTTCACTCTGGAGACCAGGCTGGCCTCGAACTCACAGAGATCCACCTGCCTCTGCCTCCCGAGTGCTGGGATTACAGGTGTATGCCATCACTGCCCCGCTAAATTAAGGTAAAACTGTCTTCTTTTTTACTTAACTTTTCCTATAAAAGTTTTAGACTTGTAGAAAGATTGCTAGAAAAAGCTGAAGAATTATCTTTTTCTTTTTTTGGGGGGGGGGAGAAATATTAGTACAGCTTTATTTATTTTATATACCAGCCACAGTTTCTCCTCCCTCTTCCCCTTCCAGTCCCTCCCCCTCCCTCCCCCTCTTACTACATAATCCACTACTCCTCATTTCTATTTAGAAAAGGGCAGGCCTCCCATAGTTATCAACAAAAGATGGCAAACCAAGTTGCAGTAAGACTAAGCACTTCCCCTTGTAGTAAGGCTGGACAAGGCAACCCAGTATGAGGAATAGGTTCTCAAAAGCCAACCAAAGAGTCAGAGGCAGCTCCTGCTCCCACTGTTAGAAGTAACCACTAGAAGACCAAGCTGCACAACTGTCCCATATATGCAGAGGATGAGCCCCTTGCAGGCTCCCTTGTGGTTGGTTCAGTCTCGGTGAGTCCCTATGAGCCTAAGTTTCTTTTGAAACTGATTCTGTGGGGTTTCATGTGATGTCCTTGACCCCCGTGTCTCCTACAAACCTTTATCCCTCTCTCTGGCAAGATTCCCTGAGTGTGGTCTAATGTCTGGCTGTGGGTCTCTGCATCTGCTTCCACCAGTTGCTGAATGAACCTCTCTGATGACTACTGGGCTAGGCACCAACCTATGAGTAGAGCAGAGTACCATTAGGCATCATTACATTGACAGCTTTTCTTCTCCAGTTATGTTATGCTGTGGGACAATGATCTTTTATCCTGTCACTTGTATTATTTTTAATAAAATGCTGATTGGCCAGGCAGAAAGTTTAGGCGGGACAATGGCGACCAGGCAGGAAGTAGAGGTGTGGCAATGAGAATTATGGGAAGAGGAAAGTTTCAGTCTGCAGTCACCACCCAGACACAGAGCAAGCAAGATGTGACTGCCTCACTGAAAAAGGTACCAAGCCACGTGCCTAACACAGAAAAGTATTATGGGTTAATATAAGTTATAAGAGTTAATAAGAAGCCTGAGCTAATAGGCAAACCAGTTTATAATTAATGTAGACCTCTGTGTGTTTATTTGGGACTAAATGGCTGTGGGACCTTGTGGGACCTGGTGGGACAGAAGCATCAGTCAACCATGTTTGGTTCTATCTTAGGTCTCTGGGCCATCCAGCCTCTGGGTCCTGGTGCTCCAGACAGTGGGAGGGGTGGGCTCAATCTCATGGCATGGGTCTGAGGCTGGAGCTGTCATTGGTTGGCCACTCTCACAATCAGTCTCTGTGTCACCCTTACCCCAGCACAGGTAGGACAGGCTGTAGGTTGAAGTTTATATGGCTGTTCTGGTGTTCCAGTCCCATCGGAAGTCTTGCCTGGTCACAGGAGATTGCCAGTTTAGCCTACATATTGGCAATTGCTAGGCACCTTAGCTGGGGTCATCTTTGTAGATTCCTGGGAATTTTCCTTGCACTGGGTTTCTACCTGACCCTGAAATGCCCCCTTTTAAGTCGACTTTTTCAGTCCCCTCCTCTCCAAACCCAGCCCCACCTGCTCATGTTACCATGTTCACCTGCTCTCAGACCACCTATGAAAGCTCTTCTATCTCCCCCTCCTAGGGAAATTCAAGCGTCTCCCAAAGGCCCTCATTATTGCTAGCCACTCTGGGGCTGTGGGTTGTAGCATGGTTATCTTTTACAGTTAATATTCATTTTGTCATGTCATTTTATTTGTATTTTAATAAATAAAGCTTGCCTGGAGATCAGAGAGTAAAACAGCCCACTGGTCAGCCTTACAGACCAGGCTTTAATCCCATAGTTACTATAGAAACCTGGCAGTGCATGGCTTTAATCTCAGAACTAGGGAGGATTATAAAACAGGAGGAGTCAGCTCTCAGTCTCAGTCTCATTCTGAGATTCCTGGAGTCTGGATAGCCATCTTTGGATTGAGGTCGAGGTAAGAACCAGTGGCTGCATGTTTTCCTTTACTGACCTTCTGCTTGAACCAAAATGTCATTCTCTGAGTTTTTATTAATTGTGCTTCACTGCTTATAAGTGAGTACATACCATCTTTCTCTCTCTGAGTCTGGGTAACCTCCCTCAGGATGATTTTTTTCTAGTTCCATCCATTTGCCTTGAAGAATTTTCTTAAACATAATTCCACTAACATTATCATTTGTTGGGGCTTTTTTTGTTTTTAATTGATTACAAAGATGAAACTCATTCCCTTCTAAATACTTTAGCTTGTATTTTATAAAAGTGGTAATTTTTATGCAACCATAACATAGTTAACAAAGCCAGGAGACTAAAGTTGGGATGGACTTTTGCTGGTTAACTTAACATCTTAAGGAAGAAACAGTGCTCCTGAACTGTGCTTGCCTGCTAGGCCCCTGTGGTCTTTTTAAATCCAGGACATAGTTTGGGTTTTCATTTGTGCTTTGTGCTATTGACACTGTAGATTTTAGCATTAGCTAACTGTTTTATGGAATGTTCCTCATGTAGTCTGCAGATTTAGAAGCCCTATTGAGATTAGGAAGAAAGAGACGTAAAGACAACCTTCTGCTGAAGCTTTGCTGCCTGCTGAGGGAGGTTTGCCATGTTTCTTCCTTCACCTTCCTGTGTGGCATAAGGCAATCCTCGGCCTATTAGTTGGAGGGCCTGGTAATGAGTTATCCCTGAACCGGTTTTTATGATGGTTTTCAAGTGGCAATTTCCTAATTTCTTTCACATTTATCGGTTGGCTTTCTAACGTTAGGAAAAACCTTCCTGTCCCTTGTTTGTTGATTTAGTGCCACGACCCTGTGGAGTTTTGCTGGAGACTAACGGAGACTGTTCCTGGTGTTAGCAATCTTGGTTCTCAGATGGTGGGAGTTCCTTCGCTTGGCTTCTGCATTGCACCTCTTCTGACTTGTCTTTAAGCAGCTGTGTTCACCTCCCGTGCTCACAGTCCTGCCAGTCTCACGGTTGGGTCCAGTTCATTGGTTCATTTAGTTCTATGGTACAAAGCACTCCTGTGTGTCCTGCAGTAAAGAATTCCAGCAAGTGAGTAGCTAAAAATCAGCACTTTAGTTATTTGTTTAGTGTTGAGTGTGTGGCAGTGGGAGGAGACCTTAGAGGGTTGGCTTCTTCCACCATGTAAGTTCCTGGGTTACCAGGTTAGAAGCAGATACCTTCACATGCTGAGCCATCTTCATGGCCCTGGGGTATTCTTTTGAAACTTCCCTTTGAAACATTTATTCTTTAAAATTAAATTTTATATAAAACAAACCCAAACACCAATGGTTTAGCAGCGGCCAACTTTGCGTTTCTAATTGAGTCTGTACCTTTCTGCGCCAACCGCTCTCATAGTCTTTTACTTGTAGATTCAGAAGTGGGTTTCAGTTAGGGGAAAAAATGGATTTGGCCAACAGAGCTTATGTGAAGTAGAAAGTCGAGGAAAAGATCTCGATGGTGACAGCAAAATCGCTGTGTTTTCTGTGCACTAATATCGACTTTCTGCTTTGTTTTCAGGGTAAACACATGTGAGTGACGGGCCTTGGTGACAAACTGAAGTGGGCAGCGGGCAGAACGACAGCGCCGCTTGCCCAAGAACTCTTCAGCAATCTACAATGAGAAAGATGAAAGACAATGAAGTTTGCTGTTTCCCTACCAACACGTTTGACTCCCATGTATATTTATGACTATAAGATTTCAAGGTTTCCGATATATTTTTGATTATTAAGATATACATATCCCAAAGCAATACACACGGGGAACATACCTTGCTTTGCGATTGTCATTTCAAATACTAGTTTTCATATGGAAACTTTGGGAGAAGCATGTACTAAGTTGCGGGTCGCAGGCCCTCCAAAACTCCCGGAGCCGGGGTGACCAGCTTGGTAGCAAGGGTATGCCATGCCCTCGTCGCTTTTACAGCTAGGACATCGGAAGCCGTGGCAGCATCATTGACCTAACTGTAACTATGGAGGAATTTAATCAGAGCATAATTCCCGAAGTCCTCATTTGTCCACAATTATGTCCTAACAGTTGTTCACAAATTAGCCTGCATGTGTTTTATTGTGTAGCTTTGGAGAGGCATGACATCGTCCCCATCTGCCTTCTCTGACTGGCTGAGGCTCGACTTCCCTTGCTGAAGTAGCATTTCTCAATCGATAAGAAGTTCACAGAATGGCAGCCAGGGAAAAGACTGGCAACCAGACCCTGTTGCTCTGAAAATCGCAGCTGTGGGTTGGCTATGTGTGGTTTGTCGTGAACCATTACAGCTGAGTAAGCTCGAAATCACGCTCGGATTTTCAAGTACAGCAGCCACTGGGGTACATTTAGGGATTTTGTTCATATCCCACTGCATCCCCGGCGGGAGAAGGAACCACACAAGCCGAGTGTTTGTTGTTTTCCTTCTATAAAAGTTTTTCATAAAGCCCAAATGCTGGTCTGTAAATGCGCACCTGTCATACACGTAGTGACCAGAAGGTGGCGCGGTCTTAACATTGACCAAGGACTGTCAGCGTCAATGTTGAATCTGAGCAGATTTATTTATAAAGATAACTGCTTCTTAGACTGTGTATAATAATTTATATTTCTCTGTCTTCTCACAGCTACATACACACAATCTCTTTTCATTATCTATAAATAGAAAACTGCTTCTTTTAATTTTTTATTCTCTTTTTAAAAACACACACAGACACACACACCTATGCCAAACTCTTATTTGATTTTGGATTTTTTGAGACAAGTTATCACTCTGCAACCTAGATTGTCTGGCAACTAATTCTGTAAGCCATGGTCTTCAAGTCATGGCAATCCTTATGCCACCCTTCCTGAATGCTAAAAGCACAGGCATGTCTGGGTAACGAAATTCTACAAATTTAAAATCTTTCTTTTTGTGGAGCTATGAATAGAACCTGGGGTCCTGTGCGTCTAAGGCAAGTCCTCTACCTTATAGCTGTACCCTCAATACTTATTGTTGCTTTATGCTTTACAAAGATTTGAGTGAGGCCCTAATTATCTTCCTGCAAGAAACATTTGGCTAATGAAGATCGCAAAGCCTTGTGATCTCAATTTTGCCTGCATCTGACCTGTCACCGTCATATGAGGAAGACCACACTTTTCTATCCGTTCCCTATAAGAGTTCAGTTGTTTCTTTATTTTATTTTTGTTATTAATATCTGTTTTATTTTAAAATAAAAACGTTTCAGATGTGCCAACATTTCAGATGTGGCAGATACTGAATTTATATAATGTTTCACTATACCGAAATGAAAATAAAAGTGGTTTTGTTTTGTTTTGTTTTGTTTTGTTTTTCATTCAGAGAAAGGAAAGCCTACCACTGCACTTTCTGAAATTGGGTTTGAGATAGATCCCGGACTTTGTTAGTCAAACTGAACAGTGTTTAATCACAGTTTGTGAACGTCAGCAAACGGGACCATCTCTTTTGGCCCGGGTGAAGGAACTTTCTAGAATCAGTCAGCCTTCAACTAGGAATAAAACAACTTCTGGGCTGCATGTTCTTGCCTTTGCTTCTCACTCATCTAGATGAAAGCAAAGCTCCTGCTTTCTGATGCCCTGGGTGCAGCTGCCCTACCTAGCAATTGTCGATATGTCCACGGTCACACCGTCCCAAGAAATGAGTTTCGCTGAATGCCGTTCCTGGCACTCGGCCTTGGGGCATTACCTCCTTCTGCCCATCCATCTGACAAGCTCCCTGAGCCTCAGTTTCCACCCACCTTCTTTGTGTCTCTCAGAATGCTTGCTGGGAAGGGCGACCTCTCTGCCTGGGCTTCATTAGCTCCTATACGAGCCCGAGCCCCGAGAACCTCAAAGCTACTGAATGGAATAGTCACGTGTTCAAATGGAACTTGTTCAAAAATGAACACTGAAGGAAGTCTGTGCTTTTTAGGCACAGCAGATCCCTCAGTCGTCCCTTCCCCCGACCCAACTAGCCAACAAACAAACAGAAAAAGGAAAGAAAGGCATTACCAATAAACTACTTTTTAGATATTTATTTGTTCGTAGTATGTGAAATCGGGCCCGGGAGAAGTCCAGTGGCCAAATCCAAAGGTGCAGGATTATTTCATTTAAAAATATTTTAAGTTTATTGTAAATAAATAAAATGGTTATTTCCTAGGGAACCCGTAAGTGCTATCTTGTATGCACCTGAACTGCGCGTGCTTTTGAATCAATTACAGTGTCTTCTACTTCTCCCCGCTTCTATTTCTACTCCTGCCCTAAACTAGAGAAATGGGAACTCACTGGATGACATCTTGACTCTCCCCTCAGGGTCCTGAAATATCCCAGCATATGCCTACTCTGCCATAGATCATAGGACAGCAGGCTCTGGGGACACCATATGGCCATAAGCCTGCATGTTACCCAGGGGCATACTGGGGCATCAGGTACCCCAGCCAAGCTTCTATGTGATGTTGGTCTCGAGGGTCAGAATTAGATACAAAGAAATCCTCTGAGGATGAAGACTAGCTCATGCATGGCTGAAAATAGGTGGTCCAGGCTAGAAATGTTTCGAAAATGTCCATTAATTGCACTGAATTTTTATTCTGGCACATGAATCCTGGATTAGAGCCCCTAATGCCGCCCAATGAGCGGTAGAGACTGCTGACTTCTGCAAGGACAAAGTGGAGGTGATTTTCCCTCCTCCAGATAATAGCTTTAACTGATTTAGCAAACTTTAGGAAGTTTTCTTCTTCTCCAACTGGCTCCAATAGATAAAGGATAGATAGTCATTGAATTATGGGTTGTCTTGGCATACAATTGGTACCCAATTATTTTTGAAGCAATCCTTTTCAGTTTCTTTGAAGTTAAACCCAGGTGATGGAATTTCACACTGCTCCATACCGTTCAGTGAGACTTAAGAGCATTCTAATCTGAAAGTGATGTAATAGGCTCTGAGCAAGCAAATACAGAGACAAATAAAATACCAGCGTCTGTAGGGAATTCTGAGTCTGGTGTAGGAGAGTAAGTCAGGAAAGCAGGATGGTATTACTGTGGAATATGAGCAAAGTGTTTTAACATAGGGTTTGTCTGAGGGAACCCAAGAATACTTGATGGAGGAGGTAACACTGTACATGATCCAACAAAAGGCTATACGGAGCTTGGTTTGTTTTCTGCAAGGAAATACTTTTCAAGGTGTTTTAGATACCAAGTTCTATAAATGGGGTCCATACTACTTAGGAGCTATATTTGTGGTTGTGCATCAGTATAATTATTCTGCCAAAAATCATCCCTAGTACAAGTGAGTGGGGAGACCCGCAGAGGTTTCTAAGCCATCTCAGAAAATAACAGAGCTCGATGGTCAAGGGACGACGACTGAACTGAGTGGGTGAAGCGGATCGAACTTCTCTGGGCGCAGTGAGACATTTGGGAGTGAAAATTTCTGGATTTCAATCCTGCATCTATCATTTTCTCATGCAAATCACCTAACCCCTCTGTTTCGATAATTTAATTGATGATTACAGCAGCCCTACAATATCTAGCTCATGGTGCTTTTGAGGAATAAATGCAATGAACACTGAGAGCAAGGGACAACTGAGATGCACACAGTTGCTCAACAAGCATCAATTATGGCGGTTGTTATTTGTAGAGATTGAATGAGGGAAAATTGCATAACAGGTTTAGAAAATATAAATGTTTATGGTCGCACCAGTAGGATTATTTTAAAATTAGATAATTTAAATACATTTAAATAGATAAATGTAGCATACTTTGGCTAGAGCTTAAACTGTGAAGCAGGAAGTGGCTATAAATAAGTCTAGTGAAGTTGGCAGCTGGGAAATAACATAGTGGGGATTATTTCACACATAGGATCATCTATTTATGATTTTTAAAATAAGTACTTTATTTGTGTGTGCAGGTATGTACTTGTGTGTATGTGTGTGCGCGTGCACGTGTGTGTATGTGCATGTGAGTGTGTGTTTGTGTGTGCATGTACATGTGTATGCGCAAGTGTGTGTGTGTGTGCATGTGTGTGTGTGCGTGTGTGTGCGTGTGCATGTGTGTATGTGTTTGGGAGGTGGTGGATGTGCACATGAGTACAGGTGTCTGTAGAGACCGGAAGTGCGAGTCAGACACCCTGGAGGCAGAGTTGCATGCAGTTGGGAACCATGGGATAAAGGAGCTGGAGCTGAACTCGGGTTCACTTGCAAGAACAACAATGCTCAACCACGGAGCCACCTCTGCAGCCATGTTTATGAGTTTTAAGAAAGCAGAAGTGGTTTCTTTCTACTTTGAACTGTGAGGAGGAATAATGGAGGACAAAGCCCTCAGAGTGTGCTGAGAATGTGTGGATGAACTACAAAGGGAGTAAGAATGAGAGCGATGTTAGAGAAGTTGAACTTTAAAATACTTAGGAAGAAAAGCAAGCATATCATTGTCATTGGATAGAGCCATGCTAACGGAGGATGATTCCTAGGTCACCATTGCTACAGTCAGCCCGAGTCTAGAATATAAGAGGGTACTAGAGCTTTGTGGGTTTGGTGCTGTAGTTTCAAGGCTTCAAAAATGGAAATACTCAATAGAGCTGACAAAACTTGGAGCTACAGTGATATCAACAGCACATAGACTCCAAAAAAAAAAAAAAATAGGCAAGGATGTGATCCACAGGAGCATGTGCTGAGGGGGAGTCCAGCGGACCGGGACAAAGCTCTAGTGAGCTCCCCACTGAAGGGAGGGACAGAAAAGGTGTGCATATGGGAAACCACAAGAGAGTTTTTCCTCAAAAAAATTGTATTGAGAAGACGAGGAAGCAAGAATTTATTAAGCTATTTTATTTTTAGTAGTTTGCAGATAATTATGTTTACTTACGCCATTTTAAAAATAAAAGTTTGTTTTATGATTTCTCTTTCCCTTTCCTCCTCAGCCTCTCTTCCTCCCACGTGTCCCTTCTCCAATCAGTTCCCTTTTCTGTCACCTAGAAACCTCCTGTCCCTGTCCCTGTCCCCACAACCCCTCGTGTTTTCCTCTCATGGTTTCTGTCCAGTTTTATTGTCTCCGCCCCACCCTCACACAGAATCTGCATGCTAGCAGGATGGCTAGTTCTTCTGAGACCGATTCATCCTCCTTCTCAAGTCCATCCAAATTTATAATTTCAAATTTCATTTTTCTAAGGGATAAAGTAAAATCCTATTGTATATCTATATATCTATACACATACATTTTCGGTATCCATTTTTCTGTCTGTGGATATTTAGGCTGGTTCCAGGCATAGAGGCATGGCCAAATTTTTTTCATTAGCATTGCAACCACAAAGACACATTCACAGGAAGGTGTGAGTTTCCTGGGCTGTCATTGCCCCTAGCAAGAAGGAGTTTCACTAGCTGCCTAGACTGGACTGTGAAGTCTTGGAAATGCTAGGCTAAAGGATGGACAGTGACTGAAACAGAAGAGATACCAATATTAGATAAATTTAGCATATGTAGAAAAAACGGGGATGAACAGAGGAAGAAGTGAAGAATAGGAGGGAGTAAAACAGTAACTAAGACAGAGAAAGCAGATCAGGTTTGGACCATGTTAAAGGGTTGCACAGGAGAAGACAGAGTGGAAGGATTATTTAAATAAGTAGTACCCTGAAGTCATAGACATACAAGTAGCTTTATATGGACTGAGTAGGCAGTATTTATATATTTAGGAATGTATGCATGTGTAAGCTGTTCTATATAGAGAAAGGGGATGGATGCATGGGAAGGGATAGAAATAGGAAAGGGAACAGGGAAATGATTTAACTAAATTTTAACTTCAAAGGATTTTTCATTAAAAATAAGTAATATATTTATATGTATTTTTAAAAGTTACTTTTACTTGATAATCATTGGTAAGAACTTACATTCTCACTTATTTAAAGAGCTTTTAGCTTTGCCTTGTGGAATATACCCAAAGAGCTGTTTCACACCTCTGACTGATACGTAAATATCTAAATGATCCCAAGGCCGACACATTTTGACGGTCTTTCTCTTTAGAAGGAGTTACATTTCTCTAGTTCCTTAAGGACTGGAGGACTGTGATTAGAATCTAGACATTTTCAGTCTTATGTTGTGTGCACTAAAACCCTAAGAAAAACATTGGTCATTGTGTCATTGCTCCCATGGTTTGTGCTTCAGTTCCTGCCCTGACTTCCCATGGACAGACTGTGACACAGAAGCACAAGTTGACACAAACCTGTTATTCCCCTAAGTTACTCTTGGTCATGGTGCTCACCACAGCAACCCCCAAGCACATCCTCTGCTCCCCTGCCGATGCACTCTGGCCTTCTTACCATCTTCTAAAAACTGCATGCCCATTCCCATCCCAGGCCCTGGTTCTCACAGTTCTCTGCCCAGGATTCCATCTTGGACTCTGTCAGCAGCCATGCAGCCTAGTCTTGGATCAGGGTATGAATGTCTGTGCAACAGGTCTCCATGAGACAAACCCCGTGGAAGACCGTCTCCACTAGTCAAATACCGGTGAGGGCTTTTATAATGATTATGATGTATTTCTTAAAACATAATGTATTTCTTAAAAGTAAAAAATAAGAGCCAATAATAATGCTGTTCACATAAACCTGGCAGAAAAAAAATTCTGTTAAAGTATAAATAAAGACAGCTTGAGCTATCAGGGCCACTTGAGTGCAATTCACCTGGTGATCAGAATTTTTATTTGTGTGACACCCCTTCCTCATCTCAGGTCGTGAACCCTAGCCGAGGTTGGGTCCTAGCACGTCTCCACCTCAGGCAGATCAAATGGTACCCTTGGCCCTCCACGTAAAGGCACTCCATTCGTTACTTTCAGAGCTTTTATTCTGTTTGTTTGTTTTTGTTTTGCAGTGTTTGGCACAGAACTACACCCTTTGTTTGTTTGTATCTTCTGTAGTGCACACAAAGCAGACACTTCTCAATGTCAGATGTTACAACTCCCTTGACTGACTACTATAGTCCTGATGCAGGAAACTGGGCTCACCTGATAATAGACACTGGGCAAATTATTTTTTCAGCTGCTCAGTTATCATCATGTAAGATGAAACACTCTCGAAGCATGGAGGGAGTGGCATGAGGTGGCAGTGCCCTCCAATGAGCTGAGCGAAGGGGACCCTGACTGCTCTGGGCAAAGGACTATGATGTAACATTTTAACAGCTGTTTCTGCAGTTTAAAGACTTTTACCTAGTCTAGAGTTGGAAGTTAATGTAACTCACTAATAAAGCTTGCAAATACCATATGCATCCTCTCCAGTCTTGCAAAGAAAATGGTCTGCAATTCAAAGGCAGATATAAAAATCCTAAGAAAGCATGTTTTGTAGTTTTGTCTTGTCTTGCATGGCTCCTAGGCACGTGGAATTAATGACACAAAGAGAATTGTAAATCATGGGAATGGATTGCAGAATATTTTGCTCGGTTCAATGTCCAGCATACTTTGAGAATGCATTTACTTCACACCCAGCATTTTAACCTACTTTACATAGTCCAGAAATAAGTTCTAATTGTTACCATAGTTTTCATCTCTTTAGAAGCAAACTATGGGGTTTAGATGCTGGAGGGTCTTGGCTCTCATATTGATGATTCAATTGCTCCAACAGGTAACTACCCATTGATTGTATTTGCTGAGTACAGCTACATGCCATAAATAGTCAAGTTAGCTGTCAGGTCTTGCTTTGAACATAAACAGTCTTGAAAAAATGGAGAATAACTGGAAAGTGAAGGGGGTTAATCCCTGCCTTGGTTTCTCCATTTATAAAATGATTACATTGAATTATATGATCATGGCTGTGGAGGAATTTCCAAGCTCCTCAATCCTATGTGTGTTTGAGGTATGAGAACACAAGGGCATCTCTGGATCAGACACTGCTTTCCAACTGACGTGGGTAGATGATGAATACATCGGTTTGATAAGGCATCCAAGGTGAATGACGTTACTAATATAAATGGAGGCAGAGTTCACTATGCTAGCTCTGGTCAGCTCTAGTCGTAGGCTGACATGGCCCTGAGTAGAAGCCATGTTGTGTTCTGTAGACCAGCAGCATCTGGCAGCTTAATACAGACTTTTGGAGGCATCTCAGGCCAACTGATTCAGGAACCTCAGGGGCAGATCTCAGAAGTCTGTTAGAAGGAGTCCTCCAGGTGACCCTGACAGAAGGAGGTGTTTGATACTGATGGGAATCAATGCTTTCAGCAGGTCAATGGACGGAAATGTAGACCCAAGCGAAGCCATGAAAGGAAATGGAGGGGGAAGGCTTACGGGTCTTGGACACTGGGACCTTGCATCAGTAGTAGAAGGTCAAATAAAATTTCCTCTGGTTGTCTCTGTGCAGAGTGGGGAAGGTAGAGAAGCTCGCATCTATCACGGGATTGATAATGGCCAGTGGGGACCGACGTGCAGGCCTCTGTTCCCAGCTCTTGGTCTCTCTCTGTCTCTGTCTCTCTCTGCCGCTTATGAAGTAGGTGACCACGAAGACTGGGTGTGGTGAACGAACTCCTTTGAGAATTAGGCCGGCTACAGGCAGCAAAGATGGCATTGAGTGTGAGGACTGACTTTATTTGCTTCATGCAGTAATTAGTGATGAACAATTCAGACACATTTTCAAACTTCATTTTGGCTTTTCGTCCTTGTCTCTGGTGTTCCTTGATGAAACCGCGGTGGTTTTATTCGCGCATGCGCACACAATTGGCTGATGCTGCTAGCTGCTATTTCTTTTGTCCAATCATATTGTTTTTCGCAGTCCCTACCATTTCCTCCACATCTGCAGTGGTCGCTCAACCCAGACTGCTTTTTTTTTTTTTCATGGAAGAAATTGTTCTTCATTTTATGCTGAAATCAAAGGTGAGAATATGCAAGGACCACAAGTGTTAGCTCCTTTCAAAAATGACAAAGTGTGTATGGAGAGATGGGGAGAATATTTTGATTCGGTATTTCATGACCACAGATAACTTATAAACAAAATTTAATAGGGACAAAAATGAAGAAGTGCCAACACTCAATGCACGTCAGCAAAAATTAAGTAATCGTGGGAGGGGACATTGAGGAGCGGATGGAAGTTCCTCTATGTGAGAATCCACCCCTCAGTTATTCATTGAGCCAAGTGTGGCTGTCCACGCAGTTTATCATTTTGGATGTGTATGCCTGTTTTTCCTCCCTGCAATTAAAATCATTTGATAATCTCTCATCATAGGGTCACACATCATATGGCCGTGTTGTTCAAGGCTACATTTTAATTACCCTGGCCTGAGGCTCTCCTCCAGCCCAGGGGTACCTAGAAGTCCTTTTTAATAAGGCGCTTCTGCTCCAGGCTCAGGGCAAAGCCACAGCCCGTCTATGAAAATGCCGAGCAGAGCTGCATTCTGTAAAGCTGAAGCCCAGAGAGAAAAGTTAACCCAACGTGTTCTGAGCTCTGCCTGGCTTCCTTGAGGGGACTCATTATGAACGAGGACTGTGCTAGGTCACTGAAATATTTAAAGGTGAGGGGGCAAAAGGCACCAGACTGTAACCTTCTACGTGCCTGCTTGTGCGTTTTCCAAACTGACATATTCCTGGAAAAGGCCAAGTCAGGGCAGCGTTCTGTAACGGCACAAGCCACCCCACTGCAAACAGAAGTGGGAGACACCTTCTGTCCTTGGCTAACTTGGAGCCTTCCCAAGTTCCAGGCCTTTAGTTGTGATCCCGCAGCCCTGACTTTTATATAGCTGTAGACAAATCCTTCACCTCAGAGCCCATCCTGGGTTGTCATGGTCCATGCCAAGCACAGAACGGGTGAGTTGGTGTACACCTGCTGGAGGGTTCTCGGTGCCAGGGCCTTGCTCCCAGCTCCGCTCAGCTGTGTCTGCGGGCGTGCGTATGTGCCGTGGAGAGCTTTGCAACCAGGCGGGGAGAGTGTGGAGGCTTCCCCTCCTAGCTGGAGGCCGGGAACGAGGATGTAAGTGTGATAGCTGCTGACAGCTAGTGGAGTGCCGGTGCTGGGGATGCTGCTTTTGGAGCCCAGGTACTGGGATTTTCCTGCCAGAAAAATGTTTCCTAGGGAACGGATTGATCTTTCAAACAAAATGACTAGAGTGGCCAACTTTCTCCTCCCCACCCTCTCTTTTATCTTAGTTTCCGTTCCTAAAATCAAGGACAGATGGTAGTTCAAAGGTGAGAGGGTGGCTGGGCAGCATAACCGGGGAGCTGGCCACCCCCAAGGCTTTTCCACTGGCTGGAAGATGCACAGGAAAATAAAGAGCTACCACACTGGGCAGAATGGGGCTGAACAGGCTCACGCTTCATTCAAAGTGCTCCAGAGAGTAGCCATTGACTAGAGACGTGGCATCAATGAACATTTGTAGCATCAATGGACATTGCTAGGGATAAATCCAGGGGGTATATTAGGAAAATAGGTTAAGAATTGAAATAAGAAGTGGTAGGGACCACTTTCGTACAGACTCTCATTTTCCTATGCTTGCCCTCCTGAGACATCCTGGTCTATGTTTCTCCCCTGTGCCGAGGTCTGGCTTCTCTTTCAAAGCTCCACACTTAAGCTTCTAGCTATCCACTGATTTCAAGTCTTCAGCAAACACTTCTCTGAGGATTTGTAGCTTTATGCAGTTATTACGTGTGATAGCTGGAGCTGCCTCCCTCATTGTAACTCCTTCCTTAAATTTGATTCAAATTTATTGAGTCATTGCACACACAGCTGTATTTTATGAAGGGGGGTAAAGGGAGGAGACAGCGAATTAAGAAGAGAACCAGTAGTTTCTGCAATCACGTGCTTGGATTAGTCATTTAAGGGTGGGGCCCAGGGGGAAGCAGCCTCCAAGGAAACCCAGGGAGGTTGCCCATTAGGTTAGAACAATCTAGAAAAGGTGTATGACAGGAAGAAAGGTAGTTCAAAGGTAGTTCAAAAGAGCTAGAGCTGCTTTTGGATCTGCTTTGGACTTTGGAAAGTCACACACAAAAAAATGCACCACCCACGTCTTGCTTGTTAGCTTGGGCAGTGGAAAGCACTCCAGAGACCTCGAGACATTGAATACTCACAGAAGAATGGGAATAAAGGCCATAGAGGCCCAGTAAAGAATATGCTGTTTTTATTTAATTTTGAACCTTTCCTGTCTAACACACAATAGACACTCAATAACCCTTGCCTGTGGAGTTGAGCTTCATTTTGGGGGGCTCTAGCAGATTTTTCTATGTTTGCTTCTTTCCTAGCAACAGCGTTTTTCAGTATTAAATTTATCTGTACAATTATTTAGCTTTACCACACCGATATTCTGTAAAGACAAGGGCTCTCATACATTTATTTTTTTGGTGTCCTGAGAACATAACACCATTTCTGGAGTATAGTAGTATTTCAAAAAGTTTGTGTACTTTAAAACTAGTTTTATTAATTATTTAAGAATTTCACATAATATCCTTTGATTATGTTCATACACAACTCCCACTTTTCAGGCCTCCCAGGTCCATTTTCACTCCGCTCTCTCCCCTGAAAGTTCATGTGAGTACAGTAAGTAGTCCTTCAGTTAGTACCGCATCACGTGAGTACAATAAGCATCCTTCAGTTAGTACTGCATCACGTGAGTACAATAAGCATCCTTCAGTTGGTACTGCATCACGTGAGTACAATAAGCATCCTTCAGTTAGTACTGCATGAGTGGGCATTTGCCACACAGTGATACTCACATTGACTTTCCCCTAAAATTTGCTAAAAATTTCTGGTCACACTATGAACACCCTCAGCAAAGAGCCTGTAGAAAGAGGATTTTAAACATAACTCGGCCTCACGTAATACAATAAAAAAATTAAAACCAAAGAACGCAATTCAAGAGAGAAGACTTGCGTAAAGTAGTAGCTAGCATGTGCTAGGTGCCTTTATTTGATTGGCACCATGATACATGGTCTGCCTACATCCACGGGCTTTAATTCCCAGAGCAATCATATAAGAAAAGTAACATTTTTATTCCCTTTCTGTGGGGGAATAAGACAACTAAAGCCTATAGACAATTGCTTTCCAGGCATCATATAGGCAGATATGTCTGGTTAGGAACTGGACTCTTCCTTTGTTACTACACTTTTCTGCTCTTGAGTGAGACTTGGAGAGATACCTTTTAATAATGTAGTGGGGGGGGGGGTATAACCAAGTCCCCACTCTGACTTGTAGGAACTTTGGTTTTATTCTCTAAAATTACAGTGTCAGCAATGTGGGGGAGGGTTTGATTTGGTTGGCAAAGTCCTTGCCACACAAACATAAGGACCTGAGTGTGGGTTCTCAGCAGCCACATAAAATGCTGGTGGTGTGCGGCGGACACACCTGCAACCACAGTGCTGAGAAGGTTGTGCACCGGACCCCTGGGGCTCACTGTCCAAGCTGTCAGATGGATCAGTAGACTGGGCTCAGTGAGAGGTTTAGTATCAAAAAATAAGGAAGAGAGTGATTGATGAAGGCACGCAGAGTTGGCTGCTCGCACACTCGTGTGAACACTCATACTCTGGGCTCACACATGAACATGTGCACACACACACTTCTCTCTCTCTCTCTCTCTCTCTCTCTCTCTCCCTCTCTCACACACACACACACACACATGTAAGATAAAATGGTAGTGCCTACACTAGTAAAAGAGCTGTGGTCACTGCTCACATGCCAAGTCCCAGGCAGCATGCCAGGCACCCACTTCTGGGATGTCTCATCCTCGCGGGGGACATACCTCATCAGCAAATGAAAAAAATGGCGTTCTAGGAATAATCACCCACTATCAGTGGGGAATTATTTTACCCAGGGCCTTTTGTCGTTGCTGTTTAGAGTCCAAAGCCGAAAGGCCAAAAGATTTTCTGCTTGCCCTCTTTTCTACCCTTCTGTCCAGGTACGGTGGGTGCTATAGTGTTAAAACCACAGCTAAGGCAAACGCCAACAGTGACAACAGCGACCTTTTAACGTGAGTACAAAGTATCAGCACACAGAGCTAAAATGTTTCCTCATGAAAACGGCCGATGGCAAAGCGGGTTGGAGACTCATTCCTAGAATCCTAGCGCCCAAGTGGCTGACCTCGGAAGGGATGTTTGAAGGAAACTCGGGCTACATGTTGAGTTCCAGTCAGAGTGCTACCGGATGAGATCCTGTATCAAAACCAAAACCAACCAAGCAAAGTCGAAAGGCTGTTTGTAAACCATCAATTCTGCACAGGTAGGCGGGGCTCCTGGGAAGTCATGCCACTGTAACAAGGAGCTCTGTGTACCCGAGGTAATTCCCACTGCCTCCCCGCTGCTGTCAGCTCTTTTTCTCTTCCCTGTTCTCTCGCCCTCTGACAGCCAGCTTGGTTCATTTATTTCCCATGTTCTGGAGAGCCCTGATGAGGTGGCCAGCACTGACTCAGCGGAGCCGGACCTTCACTTGGGTCCAGTTCTCGGCAGCTGCTGGAGCTCCACGCTTGCCTACAGCGATGCGCCAGCTGTCTCCGCCTGCATCGCGCCGCAGTAATGCGAACAACTGGAAGCAATAATGTGTCTCCCCATTTGCCTAACAATCCCAACATGGACAATAACTCAGAAGACTGAAGATTTGTGCTGTAATTTAATAAACCCCATGCACATTTCCACAATTGAGTATCACATCTGTGCAATGGATCCTGCAAGTATAATATTCTTTTATAAGAGACCATTAACCAATCTTAAGTTTATAGGTTTCCTTAAATCTTTTTCATCAGCTGTTAAACTACAGTAAAGAGAAAATTGCCTCTTATGAGACAAGGGATAGTAAAATACAAAGACTGTGATTAAACGTCAATCAATTAAGGATGATAATATAATAAAATGCTGACTGATGATTAAGATGAGGGTTTTCTAGGAGAATTTTGTAACCAATATTATGAATATTTTTAGAAGGTACTAGAATAAACTTCAATTAGATCAGTTTATATATGAATCTTTGATCTATTTTTTTATACAAAAAAGGGATTTATAAGAATTATTTCTCAGGTACAAAGTTCCAAAAATTTGGAATCTCTGTACTATAGAGTATTTTTTCCAATTTCTCATTTTACTAGAGAATTTTGAATTTGTTTCTGAGCAGAATAAACAATGACATTTTGTTTCAGCTAGTTCTCCGGCAACATGTGGAGCTAGCCAATAGTTTACAAAAATGGATTGTGTAGTAGTAAAACCACCAAACAAGCAAACAAACAGCCCTGTGTGACTGACATAACAAAGCCCTGACGGGAACTGACGGCCTTGTAAGAGGCTCTCATCGAATGGTGATCTAAGCCTCTGCAAGTGAGCCCTAGCAGGACGCTCTCCTGCGAGGGGGAAGGCAGATCCTGCTCTGGAAGAGTTACAAGTGATACAGAGTGAACCATGCTGTTCACGTCTGCCTTCCATCCATGACATGTCCTGAGCCATCAGCATCTCTGCTTTGGGAAAGGGTTATTTGGAAGATCCAAGTTAATTAGAGTGAGTTTGCCAAGCTAGCGAGGGCCAGGCAGAGAAGACCGAGAATGGCTTTTCCCTCCTCCTTTTTCTTGCTGATATATTTTTCCCTTCAAGATTTCCCTTCTCTTTGTGGATATTATTGTCCAGAGGTTCTCCACCCTTGTCCCTCCTCCCACAGTGTGCCTCCCCTAAGTAATCCTTTGCTTAGCTGCTTGTTCCTGGTCCCTTCAGAACTCAGAGGGCTTTCTGACTCCTGCCAGTTTGCAGGGAGCATTTGAAGCTTGTGGCAACAGCTGGCTTATATGAGTCTTGAAGGAAAAGCATACTTACAACCTGGCAGCACACTGAAATACTAAAGCATCTGGCAAAATAAGCAGAGACCAAAAGGTTCAGGTGACTCACGGCTCTGCTAGGGACTGCTAGAGGAGACATGCATGCAATCCGGTGGCAGAACCATAATTAATGCATGAGTCCCAGCAAAGCCTGGCTTCTGCCCTCATCGCTCTGTGGAGACCGCCAGTGACGATCACCAATGACCTTCTAATTACCCAATTCAATGTATGCTTTTCAGTCAATGCGTTTTTAGACAACTCTACGACACTTTGTAGGACAGTTGAGTGACAGGCAGAAAATCACATACTTGCAAAATAACAGTGCTAGAATTTAAAACAGGTTTATTTAACCCTGAATTCAGGATCTGGGCATTGAACCAGGGAGTCTCTTATTGTTTTTCAAATATACAAAAAGGATGAGTGGGAAGAAAAGGATGAGTTTTTCAATATATATAAAATTTTTCTTTACACAGCAGAACTGGTATAGCAAGCAGTACAATATTTGTGAACATTTTTAAATACAAAGAGAAAATGAGAAACGAGCAGCAATGAGAATATAGAAAGATTTTTTTTTTTTTTTTTGGTTTTTCGAGACAGGGTTTCTCTGTAGCTTTGGAGCCTGTCCTGGAACTAGCTCTTGTAGACCAGGCTGGTCTTGAACTCACAGAGATCCGCCTGCCTCTGCCTCCCGAGTGCTGGGATTAAAGGCGTGCGCCACCATCGCCCGGCTATAGAAAGATTTTTAAAGAGATTTTTGAAAAATAAAAAGAAGTCTAAACCAGGCTGGGGAGATGGTTCCATTAGTAAAGAACTCATCAGGCAAGAAGGAGGACCTGAGTTCAGAACCCCAGTTCACACATACAAACCAGACACTGTAGTGTATGCCTTTAATCCTAGCACTGGGGAGTCACAGGCAGGAGGATATGAGGGACTTACTAGTCCCTTAGGTTAGCTGAGCTGGTAAATTCTAAGTTCAGTAAAAGATTTCATCTCAAAAAAAAGGTGAAAAGCAACTGAGAAAGATAACCATGGTTGACCTCTGCCTCCACATGGACCCACAGACACACATACATACACACACACACAGACACACATACATACATACACAGACACAGACACACACATACACATACTACACACAGACACACACAGACACAGACACACACACAGACACACATACATACATACACAGACACAGACACACACACAGACACACATACATACATACACAGACACAGACACACATACATATACACATACATACACACAGACACACACACAGACACACATACATACATTACATACATACACAGACACACACAGACACACATACATACACAGACACAGACACACACAGACACACATACATACATACACAGACACACACATACAGACACACAGACACACACACAGACACACACACACAGACACACATACATACACACACAGACACACATACATACATACACAGACACACACAGACACACATACATACACACAGACACACATACATACACACATACACACATACATACACACACACACACAGACACAGACACACATACATACACACACACAGACACAGACACACACACAGACACACACACACAGACACACATACATACATACACAGACACAGACACACATACATATACACATACATACACACAGACACACACAGACACACACACAGACACACATACATACATACACAGACACACACAGACACACATACATACACAGACACAGACACACATACATACATACACAGACACACACATACAGACACACAGACACACACACAGACACACACACACAGACACACATACATACACACACAGACACACATACATACACAGACACACACAGACACACATACATACACACAGACACACATACATACACACAGACACACATACATACACACACACACACAGACACAGACACACATACATACACACACACAGACACAGACACACACACAGACACACACACACAGACACACACACACACACAGACACATACACAGACACAGACACACACCAGAAACAAAACCCAAGGATCCAAAAAAAGGTATTTTTAAAGAATCATGATTAATATCCTGAGAGACAAACCTATGTGCCTTCTGTGAAAGAGCAAGGGAATTTGATGACTGACCGAAGAGCCCGGGGGGGGGGGGGCACCAGGTCCTGCAGAGACTGCAGTGGGTTTTGATGAAAATGACTGGTTGAAAGGAGTTTCTGCCCTAGATCTCCATCTCTCCCCTGTGAAATGAAGCCGTAGCATCTCTTTACTGTCTCAAGTTAAAAAGGAGAAATTCAGTTAACAAACATATCCACCCAGAATTTCAGATGTAGAAGTTTTCCTGTGGTGGGACACAAGCTCTGTTGGGTATATACGCTCAGGAGGGTATGGCTGGACCATAGGAAAGTTCCACTGTTAGGTTTCAAGAAGCCTTCTGAGTTTTTACAACTGTTTGCACTCCACCAGAAGTGTTTCCCTTTGCTCCACCCACACCAGCACTGATTTACGTTTGTACTCCCGATGAGGGCCTTTCTGACTGGGGTGAGGTGAAAGTTTAAAATAATTTTAATTTGCTTTCCCCTGAAAGCAAAGATGTTGAACATTGTAAAAAGTTTTTCTGGTCATGTATACTTTTTTCTTTTGAGAATTTTCTGTTTAGTCCATAGTATATTTTTAAATTGAGCTGTTTATTTTCTTAATGCTTAGCTTTTTGAGTTTTTTTTATATATTCTAGGCACTAATCATCCATATCCAGAGAGTAGATAGCGGTCAAAGATTTTTTTTCCCGTTCTGTGGGAAAGTTTCCTTCATTGTAAAGAAGCATTTTAGTTTCTTGAGATCTCATTTCTTGATTGTTGATCTTCCTGTGCCACTGTGGCCTTATTCGGTGTTTTTAGTTGTGTCTTTAGTGCATATGTGTGTATGCGTGAATGTGTGTGTGTTTGTGTATGTGTTTAATGAGATTGTTTGCCTGGTTCACTCTTCAATTTCAATGACAAAAGTCTGTTGCTCTGATATTAGGAGGCCTGTTGTTTCCTGTGTGTTCACTTTGCACACGGCTGCTTTGCTGGACCTTGTTTGCATCTGCGAGGTTTGTGGTCCAGTGGTTAATGTCTCTTATGTTTGGAATCATATTATCTGCAATCTGTACTTGGACTTCTTTTTGTGTTTGCATTTCCTTTATTTCCTTCTCTTACTCCACTAGCTACAACCTCAAGCACTGAATGGACAGAATTGGAGAGAGTGGACTGACAGCTTTGTCTTGTTGCTGATTTTTGTGGGAATCATTTTTTTTTAATTTTTTGAGGGTTTTTTGTAGTTGAAGAAATATAATGGCTTGAACATTTTCGACTTTAAACAACAGATTATAGGAAATACTGTGTCATCACGGTATTGTTTTGGCATCTGTAATGATTAATTCTATTTATCTATTTATCAGTTTGGCTAGGTTATGGTGGCCAGTTGTTTAGTCAAATATTAATCTAGATTTCACTATAACAGTATTTTTAAATGTTATAATTCATTATTAGTAGACTAGGAATTTCTACAAGAAGGTATTCTATTTCCTCACAGAATTCTATTTCCTCACAGAATACCTACCTGAGACCCTAGCATTTAAACTCAATACTGCAGCCATAATTCCCATCCAAATCTCCAACTAGCCAGCTTACCCTACTGATTTCAGCCTTCCAACCCCCGTAATCATGTGAGTCAGTCCTTTTAAAATCTCTCTCTCATGCATGTGCATGCACACACCCCTCGTATTATCTTTATTTCTCTGGGGAGACCTGAGTAATGCAATAACTAAGAGAGAATATGCTGTTAGGTGGTCGGGCCTAAGATTCTGAAGCTTATATCTTGGACACCAATTTGGGCTGAAATGATTACTATAAAATATAACAGAGTCGTTATACCACACGATTTGTTGCAGACTGAGTGTCCTCAAATAACAGAAATAATTTGCTTGTAGAGTTCTGGAGATCAGAAGCTGCACATCAAGGTGGCAGATGTTCTGGATTCTCCAGGAAGCTGTGGAGGAGTCTGTATTGTATGCTTTCTTCATGTCTCATTGCTGCCAGTCTTTGCAGTGCCTTGGCTTGCAGAGATTAGCCCAACCTCTGCCTCTCTGTCTTCAAATCGTTTCCTCTTGTATGTCTCTGTGTTCACATAAAAACACCTGTCAATGGATGTAGAGACTATTCTAATCCCGGATGATCTCCACTTAAGATACTCATGTGAAGAATATCTGTAAAGATATCTCTTTTGAGTTAGCATATAGTCTTAGGTTTCATGTGAACATGTGTTTTGGGGGACACCATTAAACCCACTCCAATTATAGAATAAATTGTGAAGGATTGATATTTTCACTAATTACTCATATGAGTAGCATCATAAGATTCTGTTTGCTTAATACCATCAAACTTCCTCATCATACAATTAAATTTTTGATATATGCTAATTTAAATCTCAGAAGAGACCTGGGGCCCAAGTTTTTTTCTATATTTAGATATTAAAATGTTATCAAGACTTATATTACAGGTAATAACCATGCCCCTTTCACTGACTTTGTTGTGGACGTAGTGGAAGCTTTTTTCAATAGCAAGGTTCCAATCCATAAAATAGACCCAGAGAACTGATGGATTGATGTGTGTACAGTTTGCCTTGGTGTGTGTTTCCATCTCTCAGAATTTGAGGAAAGTTAGATGTTAGATGATCAATTGTTTTGACCTATAAGCTCCACTAAACTTTTGTGGCTGCCTGCCCCCTAGAGATATGCTATTTTCTTTACCCTGAACGATCCACAAAGTGTCTGGACCAAAGTGAATAAAATTCCCCTCATTCACATCAAGCCCCAGAGAACAGACTGAAGACCAATTCCCTTCCTCGGCTGCCTTCACTTCTGACTCTTGTGGGCTTCTCTGCTGACGTCAGCTCCTCCGTCTCCAGCTATCACCATGGTTTTCCTACAGAGATGGATGGCTGAGTAGATGGCTAGAGGAGCTATCCATCACCCACGTCTTTGGATGATCAAGGCCATGTCTGTGGTTCTGAATTTGACAGCAATTAGTGCAGGCTGCATTCAGCGAAGCATTCCTTTTGTGCTATCCGCAGAGAAACAAGGATGCAAAATTCTATTTATTTTAGAATGCTACCTCCCATTCAGCTGTTGAGATTAGACAGTGAAACTTCAAATGAAAAGAAAAAATGAAAATGGAAAAAGGACAGAAAGTGGAGTACAAATATTCAGAAACCGAGACAGTGGTGTCTAGTTGATCGTGTGCTTGGTGATTTTGCCACAAGTAATGTCTATGTGTACTGGGGATTAATATAAAGACCACAGTGCCTTTGTTCATGAAAGGAATGAGATCAGTTTAATTAGGTATACAACTGGGGGACAACAGAGGACAGCCACTCACAGATAGGAAAAACCTATTTCCTTCCTGTCCACCAACATCAAGAAGAAAGGTATAGTAATGACTTAATAAACATTCAGCAGGATCCAGTTTATTCTCTAGAGCACACATTTGCTGCTGCCATTCACCCAGCACTTCTCAGGCAGGAAACACTGGCGACTCACTGGTGAATTGCACACAGGCCCGTGAACGGAGCACTCAGTTCTGAGTGTGGGGCTTTTGAGAACTAAGATTCACGTTTCTAACTCTGTGTCACTTAAATCCATTTTTAAAACAGGAGAGACAAAATGTCACAGTTGGGAATGAAAACAGATTATCTTTAACATAAGCAAGCATGGATGCTTTCTTCTAGTTAGCCAGGGAGATTCTTTACAGGCCACAGGAGCCAGGGCATTTGCTTCCTCTCTGCAGAGATAGTTACTCAGCAAACACCAATTCAGCATTTAGTATTCAAGTACAGGTTCTCAAAGAGTTTGGGTTCTGTTTGGGAATGCAAAACCTCCACTTTTGGAATATACTGATTTATGCCTTCTCTCCATCTTTAGCCTGGATATGGTGTGTCTTTGAGGGTGGCATGTAGAAGACCCAGCGAACTAATCCATGTTCACACTGGATTCTTACAGAGCATCCTGAATGCCTTCTGCATCTTTCAAAGTAGGGGGACTGCTAAGAGGAGACTTCTGGAGGCAGCATCAGGGCCTGTGTTAGGACCCTTCTGTCTTCCCTGTGGTTTCCATTATAAAAAAAGCAAGGGGTGGGCATAGTGGCTCATCTGCTTCTCAAGGTAACTTTTCAAGTAGGATTTACTACATTTGTATTTATGTGATAAATCTCATAGTCAGCACATTTTTATATGTCGACCCAGTGAAAGTCTTCAGTTTAGAGCCTCTGTGTTTACTGAGACTCGTTAGGATAGGGAAACGCAGCAAAGAAAACCAATGATATTACATTATGAGGGCAGCTAGCACCATTTTTCATTCTACATAATGCTATTCTGATTGAAAATCCATAGTCTGCTGTTAACTCTGAAACTCCTTTTCCAACAAATGGACAATGCAAGTGATTATGTGTTTTCCTTTTAGAATTACTATTCTATGGAGCCTTGTGTTCTCAAATGTACCCAGTTTAGCTCCTTATTTTAGTCACAATGTGTTTTACCTGCAACACTGTGCCAGGATTTAAAGGCTCACAGCAGACAGAGGTCTTTCTGTCTGAATGTCCTGAAATGAAGGAGCGAGTTTTAGCAGAGGAGGGACAGATGCTAATGGGATCCAGATGTTTTGATTGCTGCAGGCTGATTCAGCCATGAGCTCTGAGAAGTTTTTATACCGCATATGAAGACTGACCTACCCTGAAGCTACTTTGTGTGAAAATAAGAAAGATGTTCTTAATAAGAGAGTCCTGCTGTTTCAACAGAAGTCGAGGTGGGACTGAGGGCAGCCATGAGGTCCTGTGTAGGAAAGAACCAAGGAAGGCCAACTGATAGGCTGGCTGCAAAGCAGTAGCTTTCCAGGGACTATGTAAGGAGTGGCAACCAGAGGGAAGGCAAGCACCAGAAAACAGCTCAGTTGATAGACCTTACGAGAATAGGAGTGAAGAGTAAATATGTAAATATGCATGGAAGTAACATTACCTCATTAAAAATAATCCCAAGATGGCCTCTTGCCTTAACTGCAGGTCATTATTTTTCTTGATCAGCATATTATGCTGACCAAATCTTGGTTAATTCTTAATTTGCACTTAGAAATGACTTAATGCTTCCAGATGCTATCTGTTGATAATGATTTCTTTTTTCTTTTTGTCACCTTTGAAAGAGTTGATAAGTAGTTTAGTTACTCAGAGCTATTGATTAACTAAAGGCAATTTGCAGCCAGGTGAGGACTTCCATGACTGCAACCCCAGCATTCAGGAAGCTGAAGGAGGAGGATGGTTAATTTGATGCCAGCCTGAACTACTTAGCAAGAGTCATTATTGTCACTATTATTACTTACAAAAAGTAACTCATACACTTCAAAATTACTTCTTTTAGGAAATATGTTTGCAGAATACACCCAGTCTTGGTGTGGGAGGTCCTTCTCTCTATGTATTGCTTTTTTTGGTTAATGAATAAATAACTGCTTTGAGCCTATGGCAGGGAAGAACAGAACTAGGCAGGAAAAGCTAGGGTGTAGGCTGGGAGAAAAAGGGCAGAGTCAGAGAGAAGCCACAGAGCTGCCAGAGACAGATGCTGGGAAATTTACCTGGTAAGCCACAGCCACGTGGTGATACACAAATTAATGGAAATGATTAAATTAATATGTAAGAGTTAGCCAATAAGACGCTAGAGCTAATGGGCCAAGCAGTGAATTTAATTAATACAGTTTCTGTGTGGTTATTTTTGTGTGGTTATTTAAAGGAAATTTGTCAAATTGGTCTGGGTAGTTCAACAGTGGGTATTGTATACTGGAGAGACTGAGAATATAGGAATTCTTCAGATTATAAGGTTAGGAGTCTTAACAGCCCAAGGCTGGTGTCAAAGACTTAAAGGACTTATGGATTGTCAGTAGTCTTCTTGTCTATGTTGGAGGCCAAAAGAAGTTCTAGTAGTGTTTAAAGAATACCTCCGCAACAGGATAGATGAGCATGTCAGCAAGAGGGAGGGCAAGCAGCCACAAGGCAAAACTCCTTTCTTCCATGTTCGTCTATGTGGGCTGCCACCAGAAGCGGTAGCCCAGGCTGCATCTTTCTGCTTCAGATACGGTCTTCTCAGAAAATTCCTCACAAGGGCACTCTGCAGCATGGCTTTAGTTGGTTCTACAGGCAGATGACCACCTAGATTAGCTATCACAAGGTCACTACTATCCACGGGAGTAAATATAGAAAACCATTGCGGTGGAAAATCCTGCACCTCCCCAAGGATCCTTTCTCTGTGTCGTATTTTACCCTTGGAGAACAGATATTTCTATTGAGAAAATATTGTTTGCTGTCAACTGCTTACTTTCAAACACATTCTACTTTGTCCTGTGACTATTTCAATCCCACCCTCACCATCATTTCTCACCTCCTTTGTCCTCCACCCAGGATTCTCCTTCTAAATCTGTTGTAGCTAATTTTCCCATGCATTTCTTACGACAGCATTACTGCATCCAGCACAGATATCTACTTTCCCTGTCCTGTGTGCATATAATGGAGTTTCTTATTAAATATACATGTAATTCTTCGTGGCATGTAAATGTGCCTTATCAAAAAAGAATTAGGGAGACACTGCAACTCTGTTGCTGATTGGTCATAGAGACAGTGTAGCATCTGAGTTAGTTTTTTACACTTTCATTTAAAAAAAAAAACAGAAGGAGTTAAGTAACTCCATCAGTGATCCTGGGTAGTGTTAATGTGGAGCCTTCTTGCATATTAATATGAAGATGCTTTACCATATATTTCTGAGACCATGCAAGGTGCAAGCTGTTTTTCATATTCATGAAAGCAATTTAAAAAATCACAGGTTTAGTCTTCATGGGGAAATTATCATCATCCGTGGGAAAATTGAATGCCTGGTGAAATCTGTAATACTATTTTGGAAGTCAAGGGGAGAAGAGGCTAAAATTTACCATAGCAAATGCTTTCTGGTTCAAGTCTGTCTCAGAAAAAAAGACCAGGTATTTCCATGGAAGGCATCCTTGTAATAAGGAGAACAAAAGAATATTTTTCACATCGAAAAATAATTTTGTTTTACCAATAGGTGAAAATGACTTTGCATTCATAATGATGTTAATGCCAAATAGGAGAAAACCCTAAGTCCATTTACTAGGAATAATAAAATACAAACTGGAAGGACAATCTATTGTCTCATGGGAGGCAATGGCTTCTTAGAAATCTCTTCCCACTCTGGTTTGAGAGTGTTAAATTACGTTATTGGAAAACACACTTGGATGGGTGACTTAAGCCAAGTCTGCACACACTGGGTGAAACTGTAGCTATTGACTTACAAGCTGGATGCATGTGTCAAAATGCAGTCCGGTATTTTTGCAATAATAGCAAGCAGCCCTGGCTGTAAATTATTTATGGAGAGTATTCAGTGCAAACAGGTTAGAGCATACATCCTCTTCAGCCTGACTGCCCTGGGTTTAGATCCCGCAGACATTCAACTCCTCGGAGATCTGTTCTTATCACTGCAGCCCCTAAAAGAGGGCTTCCAACTGCAGTCAGCTCCGTGATTCAAAGCTGCCCGGCCACTTGGTAAAGCTGTGCTCAAGGTTCAGCGAGCAAACATGCACCCCCTGTCCCCCACCCTCCCACCCACCTGGCCCCGGCGATGTAAGGTAATATCAGACATGAAGGCGGATCGATCTCCAGAGCAGAGGCATGGCCGTGTTCCCCTATCTTTGTGCAGAAACATGGAAGAATGTGAGCAGCAAAGGCCACTGGTGATCTTAACACAAACTGACATTTCACTAATGCCATGTGTTGGCGGCTGCGGAGAAGGCTGGCTATCCAGCCAAACACTCAGTTTCCATAGCAAGAATCACCGAGGTCTGCGGCAGTGTGAAGCATGGACTGCCCCTCTGCCCTCAGCTGTCTCAATCGCGGCCATTTTTATTTCTTCACAGTGATAAGTGTGGGTTAGTAGACCTCTCTGCCGGACCACGTAGATGGCCAGAAAGATTATAGCAGTTTTTGTGTTTCAAGAATTAAACCCACAAGGGAAAACGATGTCTGCTAGTATTTCAGGAAGGCTGCCTTGCCTCTCCATCAAGCAGGCATTTAAGGATACAGGCTTTGGACATGACATTGCAGGTCAGATAACTGAACGTTTCACTATATCTTCTTTGTCCTTTAAGATGAAAAGGACATTCTTCTGCATAATTGGCAGTCTTAGTTAAATCTGGACTAACATATCAACTTTAGTAGTGACTTGATAACCAAGGAATATCTCAGTTTCTACGACCTTTTGGTTATACTTATATAAATGTGAAAATGCCTGCATGCATTATCTTCATTAAGACACAATGTTTGGACCTAGGAATCAATTCAGGCCCAGTGATCACCTTTAGAGCACCCGAGGACACGGAAGAAGATGAAAACATTTGGTAAATATGACCCATAGCTTACAGTTTCATGTTAAGTAATTCACGATCATTCTCTGGTATGGCTGTCTATCTTTAATTCCAGCCCCAGAAGGCAGAAATGGGGGAATGAAAGCAAGTTAGTTAGGAAAGATATTCACATGGCAAAACTCTGGGTTTGCTTCAGATGCCATGGCTCTATGTATAAGGCAGAAAGACAGTAGAGAATGACTCCCTACATGACAACAAGCCTTCACATAATCTGTATCTATACATATATGTGTACATATGTGCACGTGCGTGCACACACGCAGACACAGGAAAAATGTGGGAAAGCTCTCCAAACGCCTGAGATACATGTAAGATGTACATGTACATGTAAGGATGTAACATCCTTTAGGACAACACAATCTCCAGTTCTCACTTGAGGAGCTATTTTAATAAATTAAAGCAAGTGAAAGCAATAGATAGATCTTTCACTTAACTGCCTCCTGGGATGGCTGAAATGAGAGAAGTTCTCTCCTAAAGAACAATAAAACTCAGTGTCCCCTTGACTATTCTTTATGCTAGGAAAAAAGGTATATTTTCTAACTTTTTGACTTTTCTTTTTTATTTCTCTTTTGGTAGCCTGCTGAGTACCTTCCCACACCAAAGAGATGAGAATATAGGGGTGAAGACTCCGTGTAGGCACCAGCTCAACTTTTCTGTGTTTGATTAGTAGTCTTGGTGTGGTCCCCACCACTGGGGCATTGCTGTCAATTTGTAGGGGACAACCCTTTGCCTTAGCAACAGCCTGGGTTGTGTGAGGATTCCCATGGGACCCCCTTGACCAAAAGCTGAATTGAACGCAACCCAATCCTACTACTGGAAGCCTCATTTAGTAACAAGAGACAGTCAACTGAAATTCTGTGTCCCCTGTTATTAGAAGACCTCATTAGTAACTCCACATATTTTAGGAAGTTTCCATTATACTCGGTTTTCATATCATCCTTCAAATGTCCCTCTATTCCAGCTATCTCTCTCCACATTCTCTCCCACCATCCCAAATCCCCTCCTCTCCCACCTGATCAGTTCATTCCCATTCTCTCATAAAATTTATTTTATTTATCCCTCCCAGGGAGAGTCATGCATTCCCCTGAGACCCATCCTCTTTTCCAGTTCTTTATGCTAGAAAGGAAAGTTAATGTTCCAACTTTTTCCCATTTTCAATGTAATCATACCAAGTGAAAACTATGTAGGTTAAAGGGCAAATAATCATTTCTACAAATACTGAGTTTTACATCAGTAATAAGAGGGGGCATTCTAATTTTTATGTACATAGTTGTTTTCATACTTTTATTATGTAGCTCATAAAGGATAACTTGATAGTGCCATCTCATGAGTAACTTAGAAACATTTTCTGCAATACATATAATAAATTCACAGGATTAAGAGCTAACTGAAGACCATTAAATACCATTAAGCATAATTTAAAGTAATATGTTTTGGGAGAAGATACAGTAACCAGAAAAGGACAATTGAGGGATTGATAGGGAATCTACAAGGCTATGAAAACTCAAAATCTCCTAAACTTAATTCACACCTGCTAGCAACTAGAAGAGAAAAATAGATATCTTAGTTAGGGTTTCTATTGCTATAATGAAACACCATGACCGAAAGTGACTTGGTGCAGAAAGGGTCCATTTGACTAACACTTCCACACCATAGTCCCTCACTGAAGGAAGTCCGGGCAGAAACTGAAGCAGGGCAGGAATCTAAAGACAGGAACTGATGCGGAGGTTATGAAGAAGTGCTGCTTACTGGCTAGATTTTTATGGTTTGCTCAGTCTGCTTTCCTATAGCATTCAGGACCACCAGCCAAGTGATGCCCCCACCCACAGTGGACTGGGCCCTCCCCCATCAATCAGTAATTTAGAAAATACCCTTTATGCTTCCCTATAGCCAGGTCTTATGTAAATAGTTACTCAGTTGACATCCTTCCCTCTCAGATGACTAAGCTGATATAAAACGAGACAGCACAACAGACTTACTTTGCTAAACGGTACATGATCTATCAGACTACTAGGAGAACCAAAATGTGTCTTTGCTCAGTAATACAGAACAAGTGTGGAAATGACATAATGTCAGCAAGGAAGTCTTTGTTCACGGGTCTAATGGAGGTCTGACATTTCAAGCAGCTTGCAGCAGCACTAGATCAGAAGCTCTCAAAGTTCAGGTGTTTGAATTTCCTCCCCAAGCCTCATTCATGGCTCTTTCAACTACATTTGAAGAAGTAGTGATTCTTTCTTATTGTGTTTCTCTGTTATGTTTCTCTCACTTCTACTTTTATGCACTTTTTGAAATTATGATTAAAGCCAACTTAACATTTAGATTCATCAATGGATGGAGACCCACAGTTTGAAAAGCCTTAAGCCAGTGGACACAATGTTTTCTAGAAACGTCAGAAAATGGTGACATGAAGTATGTTTTCTGTTAATTTGCAAATATATCAGCATGTGGTATATTATCTATGTATGCACACACATGCATCCAAATATGCGAGCATGTGGTATATTATCTATGTATGTACACACATGCATCCAAATATGCGAGCATGTGGTATATTAACTATGTATGCACACACATGCATCCAAATATGCAAGCTTGTGGTATATTATCTATGTGTGCATACACATGCAGATAATGGTGTCAATTGAAATGCAAACCTTAGATTTTATAGATGCCACTGACTATGTGCTTGAGTTCATGAGTCATCTTGAAGGACATCTAACACTCTGATTTTAAACACACAGTTGAGCATATCCCAATCCCAAGATGAGTGTTTTTTACTGTTTCATAGACTTACTCTTAGCATAAAGTTCTTTTAATTAGTGAGAGGAAATAATAAAGCTGACCTTATGAATATTTGTTACCTCTCTTCTATAATTGTCTTGGTTAAGATTGATTTTGTTTCCCAGCCAAGCCTGTGTGGTCAAGCATCCAGGAATGCCACTTGTAAGTTTCTACATACATATCTAGCATATAATTTCACTCAGCTATGATTTCCATACAAAGCAGTCATGAGTTAAAACTTTTTATTATTGGTGAATTTTTCCAAATTACCAGTATTTTAAGTGAAATTACCCAGTTAGAGGTCCCCTTTTAACCTACTTATTATTTCATTTTTCTCATTTTTCTGTAATTGCAAAGAATACTGGTTCTCTTGTATTTTTAGTCCTTTCTCTTTTAATAATATTTACCTTGGTTCTTTTCCATCTCTTGCAAGTAATATCTAGGGGAGGTGAGATCATCATGTCAGGGAAGGCCTCTGGAAGGGTCACAGCTTACCCTGAGACAGGTAGCAGAGAAAAACACCCCTGAAAGGTTGGACCGGCAGCAAGGAGATCAAAGCCACAAAGAATAGTTAAAGCAAGGGCCAGAATGGAGACCAATAGAAGCTAATGGCCCAAGTGCAAGTCCTGTCAGATATTCATTAGTTTCTGCACAGAGTGGGAAGCTTAAAATATTCTCAAACAGAAGACTAGCACATTAAAACTTCATTTTGGGAAGATCACTTTGGCAAAAATACAAAAAGTGGACTGATACGTGAGGCTGAGAATTTAGTAAAGAGGCATGGCAAAAATCCAGGGGGAAAAATGGCAGGGATTGGATTTAGACTGTGGTAGAAACTAAAGGCAGGACAACCCTTCCAGGCAAACTTGTGAGTCAGCATTGTTCCCCCTTCAAGCCCATTTGACTAAGGTTTGGTACAAAGTTGGTGTTACTGTTGAGAGGTAATTGGGTCATGAGGATGTAATCCTCATTATTGGATGAATTCAGAGCTGATTGGGCTATTGGTTAGAGCATGTGGGCCACCATATTTTATTACATTATTACATGCCTCTGAAGGGTGTATCTTTTGTCTTAGGGTTTCTATTGCTATGAAGAGACACCATAGCCAAGGCATCTTGTATAAAGGAAAACATTAAATTGGGGTGGTTCTCTTATACTTCAGAGGTTCAGTTCATTATCCTTGTAGTGCAACATGGTGGCATACAGGGGGCCGTGGGGTGTTGGAGAAGTAGCTGAGAGTTCTACATCTTGCAGGCAACAGGAAGTGGACTGAGGCACTAGACAGTATCTCAAGCATATGTGAGACCTCAAAGGGCCACCTCCACAGTGATATACCTCCTTTAACAAGACAACAACAAAGACTACACCTCCCATTAGTGCCCCTCCCTTTGGGTACTATTTCCTTTTAAACTACCCCATTCCATTCCCGGACCCCCAAAAGTTTGGTTCTACTCCATGTGAGCAGCTTTCCTCAGCAGGTGTTCTACTGCTCTGGCATCCCTGACTTCTTGTTGTCTCTCAGGCAATCCAGGCTTCAACTTCACAGCTCCATTCAATGGCTTCTCTAGGCCTCCATTCAGGGACACCCCTGATACCTGCCTGGTTTCAGTAACTTTCCTTAGTCACAGAGGCAAATTCCATATCCCCTTTCTTCTATCCTTAACTCCAGAACCACGTGGCTAAAGCTGCCAAGTTCTGCTGCTTACTGGGACTCAGACATGGCCCCCTTGTTCAGTTACATCTTCACCAGTCTTCTCTTTCAGACGGTTAAAGCAGGATGGCCTCAAACGCAGAGATTTACCAGCCTCTGACTTCCCAGTGCTGAGATTAAAGGTGTGCACCCCCACACCCAGCTCTAAGCTTACCTTTAATTCCTTTTTATAAATTGGAAACTTATCTGGATGGGATCTTGGCCTGCAGTCACAATTCTACCTATTCTGTTTCTTGAACACAGGATTTCCCTTCCTGATGCCCCTTTTCTCAATCTGTACACTTTGTATTTTTATTTGCTCAACTTGCTCCTTTTCATTATAAATCTTCATCAGAGTTAACACTAATAACCACACAACAGAGTCTATACTAGGCTGTTTAGAGATTTTTCTCTGCCAATATAATCCAAAAAACTCTTCACTTTAGTCTTAAGGAGAGTCTTTGGACAAGGGCAAACAGCAGCCACTTTTTCCACTTAACTAGCACAAAAATGATTTCTAGGACACATTAATATCATTTTCCTTTGAAACCTCTTGAGTCACGCCCCCCACAATTCAAGTAACTCTTGGCACCTTTGTCTTAAGAAATGCTTAAATCATTCCACTGCTTTTATAACCCAAATTCCCAAAGTCCAAATTTCTCTAAACAAAAACTTGGCCAGGCCTATTACAACACCAGCCTAGCCCGTGGTACCAACTTGTGTATTAAAAATTTTAGTGTTTTGAAGAGACACCATAACCACAGCAACTCTTATAAAGGAAAACATTTATTTGGGGTGGCTCACTTACGGTTCACAGGTTCAGTCCATTCTCATCATGGTACAATATGGTGGTGTGTGAGCAGACACAGTTCTGGAGAAGTAGTCAAGTTTCCTACATCTTATAAGCAACAGTAAGTGAACTGAGACATTGGGCAGTATCTTGAGTATATAATGACACCTCAAAGCCCGCCTCCACAGTGACACACACTTCCTTCAATAAGCCCCACACCTGTTCCAGCAAAGGCCAACCTCCCATTAATACTACTCCCTTTGGGGGCCATTTTTTCCAAACCACCACATCTTGTCTCTGAACCCTCTCTATCTTGTTTCCTGTCTGCTGTGAAGTGACTAGCCTCTTCTACCGTACCTTACCACTAACCTTAGGTCTGCTTTGAGAGCCATAGCTTTGAGTTCAGCGACTGAAGCTGGATCATTGATCGAAACTGAACCAGAGTGGATCCTTCTTCCTTTTACTTTACCTTGTTTATGGCAAATATTTCATCACAGCAAAGAAAAGCTGCCTAACATTGGGAGACTTTGGAGAAATGAAAAAGAGAATGGTAGAACTGCCCCTTGCTTCTAGCCTGGACACCTGCTTAAGTGGAACATCACAAGGATCACAATACACATAAGAAAGAGAGAATCACACCCCGACGTGAAATGCCAAATTGGCCGACTGTGTCCTTCCTCACAAAAGTGCCCAGCCAAAGAGATAATGGGGTGTTTTAGATATACTAGACTTAATGCTAAGCATTTTGCTGATATCAGCTTTATCTTCAAAAGACTAAGATAATCAGGAGGCTGGGGCATCACACCACATATCCACTGCAGGAGTTCAAATTTTATTTGAACTTCATTGGGCAGCATGAAGAGCTTTAGGCAAGGGGGCAGTGTGAGATGAAGCAGGAAGTGTCTCAATACAGGCTGAGTGGTCTTCAGAAAATGCACCACTAAGCTAACCCTTCCTCTGAGGTGGGAAAGCAGGCAAGAGAGGGTGGATGTGTGGATGTCTGCAGTTAGAGGAACAGAATGAATGAGTGAAAATGGCATACCTCCATGTTCTTAATAAAGTCAAAGGCACAGTCATCTACCAAGGAAATTGCATCTACAAGGGAACTTAGACAATACATGGTCAGATTTTCCACATAAATAGCCCAGTCCTGGTACCAACTTGTCTTAGTTAGGGTTGCTGTTGCTGTGATGAACCACCATGACAAAAAAGCAAGTTGGGGAGGGAAGGGTTTATTTAGATTACACTTCCACATGGCTGTTCATTACCAAAGAAAGGCAGGCCATTGTCTATCCTCATGTTTCTTTGCCTGTATTAAAGTTAAATTATTTCTATTTCTTCATTATTTCAAACTATTTAAAAACAAAATATATGGAAGAGACCATTATTATCCTTTATGCTCATTCTCCCATTGACATGGAAATTAAGTGCATCCTGTACCTAATGAGTTTTTTTTTATTTGGAGGCAAATAAGGCTTGAAATCAAATCACAGGTGAGGTAGGCTGCACAAAAATAAGCCAGCAATAAGGGAGAAACAAGAAAAGAAAGATGCTGATCACTTAACTGGCAATTGAAGTGAGGCGTGGCCAAGGATATGCGTGCCCCAGGATTGTGTCAGTTTCTTTCTGCTGCAAATATACAACTGCTTCCTTTTCCTCGACAATCTTCAGCCAGACTCACAGTGCCTGATAATACCATTTGGGATGATTCTGCTGTTTCTTAGAGAGAGGAGGGAAGGGAGTCTTGTTTTCATTATCACATGGAAGGACCCAGAGCAAGGCAGCCACGTGTTGGGGATGTGCGTCTGCTCACAAGACGTAGGGAAATTAGTGATGAGACCCCGCACAGCTTCCGCAAGGTCCGACGTGTTTCATCTTGACTAAGGGTCATTTCTGAAGGGTTAGTTTTCCTTGCAGATAGCGGGTGCACATTGGTTCAAGTTGAGCTTACTTTCACAACTCTCGTGTTCACACGCCAAAGCCCCCAAAACCTTGGCCTTTTGCTATAGATTTGGTTGCAGCATTAAGGAACCTGACCCATCTTAATCATAGTTACTGCTGAGATATCTATCATTCTTTACTGACCTCAGACATTATACCAAAAATGATTTTCAAAAATCAGAACTTGATCAACCCCTCTGCTCAGCTTGTATCCTTATTTGCATTAAGGCCATCCATATGGGTTTTTATATCAGTTTCAACCCCCCCACCCCCCAGTACATATAAATGCTATCTTGTTTGCTTATTTCTCATCAGGAGATATTTTCCCTACAGATAGTATTTCTAAAAGCCTAAACAAAGAGGGTTACCCTTCCTTTATTTCTTTGAATTTTCATGTTCATCTAATGCCTGGAGGGGCTGTTCACCAGCGCTGGTGGAATTGATGAGCATATGAATAAATGATAATTAATGACAAATTTGATTCACCTATTGAGAAAGCCCAGGATTTTTTTTTAAAAGAAACACTTGCTGATTAAAGAACCTACTGACATATGGGAATGAAGTGGCTACTGTATTTTCGAGGTTCTCCTAAATGTCAGTGTGGCTCAGGGCTTTGTGGGTTTCCTCCGCCAGTGATTACAGGCGTGGCATGTGGGGAATAGACTTCAAGGCACAATATATGCAGGAAAAGAGGAAATCACTAAGGCAAAGGACTGGAGAGGAAATCAATACGGGGTGAGGGGTCAACAGGCCTCCCGCTGTTAGTCTGTCAGAATGTATTTAATGGGTTCATTGGATACTTTTCACATTTAAGAAACTGGCATGAGAAAGGCTTAGCCTGTAATAATTTTTTATCTCTTGCTTACAAAATAGCTTTATATTTTTTCCTTTGGAGGATTTTACCTCTGATCTCAGTGTGGCATTCTTGCCCATGGGTTTCAAGTGTTGCCAGAAGTGTGACGCCGTGTTTTCTAAACAGATCCAGAGAGCTACTTCCTAAGCAGTTCACTCTGAAGTTACAGCTAAATTGACTTACCAGAGTGCAGTTCTAAATGCATGTATTAAAACTAAGCAAGCTCCCCCCGTTCTCCCCTTCACATTTTTCTCTCCCCATCTTCCCTTGGCCTAGTCTCGCCCAACCCTCAAGTTCCCAATTTTTGCCAGGCGATCGTGTCTACTTCCAATATACAGGAGGATTACTATATCTTTTTTGGGAGTTCACCTTCTTATTATCTTCTCAAGGATCCCAAATTTATAGGCTCGATGTCCTTTAATTATGGCTAGAAACCGATTATGAGTGAGTACATCCCATGTTCATCTTTTTGGGTCTGGGTTACCTCACTCAGAATAGTGTTTTCTATTTCCATCCATTTGCCTGCAAAATTCAAGATGTCATTGTTTTTTACCGCTGAGTACTATTCTACCATGATGGAGGAGTGTCTATGTGTTACTTTCATTATTAATAAAGAAAACTGCCTTGGCCCTTTAAGAGAAAAGAAAATTAGGTAGGCGGAGTAGACAGAACAGAATGCTGGGAAGCAGGAGTTGGGGAGACGCTTCAGGCATTCGCCATAGTGAGTCTCCATGCTTCTCCTCTCCGAGATGGACGCAGGTTAAGATCTCTCCTGGTAAGCCACACCTCGTGGTGCTACCCAGATTACTAAATATGGGTTAAAGGAAGATGTGAGAATTAACCAATAAGAGGCTGAAACTATGGGCCAGGCAGTGTTTTAAAAGAATACAGTTTCCGTGTAATTATTTCGGGTGTAAAGCTAGCCAGCGGCTGGGTGGCAGGTCGCAGCCCCGCGGCTTCACACTACACTAGCATGTATATATTCCACAGTTTCTTCATTCATTCTTCCACTGAAGGGCATCTAGGTTGTTTCCAGGATCTGGCTATTACAAATAATGCTGCTATGAACATAGATGAGCATATGCTTTTGTTGTATGATTGGGCATCTCTTGGGTAGATTCCCAATAGTGGAATTGCTGGGTCCTGGGGTAGGTTGATCCCGAATTTCCTGAGAAACCGCCACACTGCTTTCCAAAGTGGTTGCACAAGTGTGCATTCCCACCAGCAATGGATGAGTGTACCCCTTACCCCACAACCTCTCCAGCAAAGGTTATTATTGGTGTTTTGGATTTTAGCCAATCTGACAGGTGTAAGATGATATCTCATAGTTGTTTTGATTTGCATTTCCCTGATAGCTAGGGAGGTTGAGCATGACCTTAAGTGTCTTTTGGCCATTCGAACTTCTTCTGTTGAGAATTCTCTGTTCAGTTCAGCGCCCCATTTTTTAATTGGGTTAATTGGCATTTTACCGTCTAGTCTCTTGAGTTCCTTATATATTTTAGAGATCTGACCTTTGTCAGTTGCAGGGTTGGTGAAGATCTTTTCACAGTCAGTAGGCTGCCTTTGCGTCTTAGTGACAATGTCCTTTGCTTTACAGAAGCTGCTCAACTTCAGGAGGTCCCATTTATTCAATGTTGCCCTTAATGTCTGTGCAGCTGGGGTTATGCGCAGGAAACGGTTCCCTGTGCCCATTTGTTGTAGAGTACTTCCCACTTTCTCCTCTATCAAGCTCAATGTGTTCAGATTAATATTGAGGTCTTTTATCCATTTGGACTTGAGTTTTGTGCATGGTGATAGATATGGATCTACTTTCATTCTTCTACAGGTTGACATCCAGTTATGCCAGCACCATTTGTTGAAGATGCCCTCTTTCTTCCATTGTGTACTTTTAGCTCCTTTATCAAAATCAGGTGTTCGTAGGTTTGTGGTTTAAGATCTGGGTCTTCTATACGATTCCATTGGTCAACTTCTCTGTTTTTATGCCAATACCAAGCTGTTTTCAATACTGTAGCTTTGTAATAGAGTTTGAAGTCAGGGATGGTAATGCCTCCAGAAGTACCTTTATTGTATAAGATTTTTTTGGCTATCCTGGGTTTCTTGTTTTTCCATATAAAGTTGATTATTGTCCTCTCAATCTCTGTGAAGAATTTTAATGGGACCTTGATTGGGATTGCATTGAATCTATAGATTGCTTTTGATAGAATTGCCATTTTTACTATGTTGATCCTCCCAATCCACAAGCAGGGGAGATCCTTCCATTTTCTGGTATCCTCTTTAATTTCTTTCTTCCAAGACTTAAAGTTCATGTCAAATAAATCCTTCACTTCCTTGGTTAGAGATACTCCCAGATATCTTATGCTATGGGAGCAAGGAAGCATATATCTTAATTTAAGGAGCTACCTGAGGGTTGTCAAGAGACTTGACCCTAGAGGGGTTCCCAGGTTTCCAGGGAGAGGCCCCCTAGGTAGTTCCTTGGGCAGCTGAGGAGAGGGAGCCTGAAAAGGCCAGTTCCTATAGCCATACTGATGAATTTCTTGCATATCACCATAGAACCTCCACCTGACGATAGATGAAGAAAATGACAGAGCCCCACATTGGAGCACTGGACTGAGTTCCCAAGGTCCTGATGAGGAGCAGAAGGAGAGAGAACATGAGAAAGAAAGTCAGGACCGTGAGGGAACCTCCAGCTGGCGACAGATGGGGAAGGTGACTAAGCCCCACATTGGAGCACCTGACTGAGCTCCCAAGGTCCTGATGAGGAGCAGAAGGAGCGAGAACATGAGGGAGAAAGTCAGGAACGAGAGGGGTGCATTCACTCATGGAGACGGTGGGAAAGAACTAATGGGAGATCACCAACTCCAGTTGGAATGGGACTGATGGATCATGCGACCAAACCCGTCTCTCTGAATGTGGCCAACAGCGGGGGCTGACTGAGAAGAAAAGGACAATGGCTCTGGGCTATGATTCTTCTGCATGGACGGGCTCTGTGGGAGCCTTCTCAGCTTGGTCAATCACCTTCCTGGACCTGGGGGGAGTTGGGAGGAACCTTGGTCTTAGCATAGAGTGGGGAACCCTGATGGCTCCTTGGCCTTGAGAGGGAGGGAGAGGAGGTATGGGTGGAGGGGAAGGGAGGGAAGGGGGAGAAGGAGGGGAGGGAAGGGGGAGGAGGAGGGAAGGATATGGAAATTTTTAAATATAAAAAAAAACAAATGATACTAAGTATTGTGGACAACAGATACAAAGTATCGTGGGCAACAGATACAAAGTATCGTGGGCAACAGATACAAAGTATCGTGGGCAACAGATACAAAGTATCGTGGGCAACAGATACAAAATATCGTGGACAAAAGATACAAAGTATCATGGACAACAGATACTAAGTATCGTGGACAACAGATACTAAGTATTGTAGACAGAAGATACTAAGTATTGTGGACAACGGATACTAATTATCATGGACAACAGATACTAGGTATCATGGACAAGGGATACTAAGTATAGTGGACAATAGATACGTACCATAGATATGTGTTTGGCAATAATGTTATTTTAATACTGAGCTAAAGAAAACTTATCATTAAATTTAATTTTATCCAAAAAAAAAATAAAATAAAACTAAGCAAGGATGCAGCATAAGACTGAATACATCCAAGAGACTAATGTCTAAGTCTGAACTTAACATATTTAAATAATGTCATATTTATTATCTGTACAACTTGATTAATCTTTAAATAACTTTACTACAAGCAAAAATGCAAAGTAGAATAAGAGTAACAAATAAAACAATTCAACTAATTGTCAGCAGGAGATTTTTTTTAAATGACTTTAAGAATTAAAAGCCCTCCCCCCAGAAACCACATCACATAATGTCTTAAAAAAAACCACAAACACAAAACTGTATTCCCATTTGATGTAAATTTTTTCTGTTATGACTTTCAATTTTTTTTAGATATTTCTGCTTTAAGCTTAACAGAGACTTAGATTTGTTTATTGCTCTAACATATTTAATCAAAGTATCTTTAGGTACATTGAACATGTTGATTCATTCGAGACTCCTGAGCTGTACACTGAGGCTCTATTAAACTTTAATACCTTGAAATTTCAGTATGGTGAACTTGCATATGATCATCATTTTCTCGCTTTAAAAACATTAAGCTATTTAAGTTCCAAACCTGAAATTCATTTTCTTGAGTCTCTGGAGCCAACTTGTCCAGGCCCCCCTAGCATTTTGTATTTCAGCGAAGATCTGTTTCATTGATTTTTGGGGGCATTACTGTAGGGGTGGGGTATGGCTTGGGATGTCTGTTAGAGTGGTTTTGGCTCCTTCCCCTGGATCTAGCACCCTGACTTGCAGTAATTGGTGTTACTAGATCTCAAGATTATACAGATGAGAAAACTTTGAGAACCAAATGTAATTCATTAAATTTTTCACAATACATTGCAATTTGAAATTTCAGAATTAATATGAAAGACACTACTACCAAAACCAAAATAGGTCTTTCCATACTTTTCCATTTTCAGAATGTTAACTATTAGATATTCATTAACAAAAAATTATTATTATGTTTGTTGCTTATAAAGCATTTTGTTAGCTATCGACAATCAAGATGAAGGAACATAGACACTGTCCTCTAAGAACTTTGGCTGGCAGTCCTGTTAATGGAAACAGAAACTGTTGATACTGGTGTGCAACAAAGTGTCATAAAGCTGCCAAAGCAGCACACACATCTGTCATCTTGTAGTTTCCGCTCGTCAGGAGTCTTCACACAGTGTAACTAGATCCTGCCTCCAGAGTCTCAACAGCCACAATTACAGTATTGACCAGGGTCAGTGGCAGTCTACCTGAGTCTCACACACTTTTCCAAGTCTGCATGGTTTGAACAATTAATTGATTTGGACTTACAGAACTTAGGACAGCAAGCCATGTTAAATGCAGTGGGAGCAAATCTTAGCCCAGCAAAGTCCTAAGCCCTCTTCTGGTCCCTGGGATAAATCAGACTCTGCAGAAGAACCTCCTGTTGGTTAGTGCACAGTGACCTGACTAGGGTAAAATAAACCCTTTCCTTCCCAAGTTGCTTTTGGTTGTGATGTTTATTACAGCAACAGAAAGCACACTGAGACATACTTTTTAGAGTTATATTAGACAGAATTTACAGCTAGGAGACCACAGATCTGTAATTGGAGTTCAATTTCCATGACGCAATCACTGAATTCTAGAAAAGTAAAGATCTAAACAAACTTGTGAGCAACCCACACCCAGAAAGACAATTACCACATATACTCACTCATAAGTGGTTTTTAAACATAAAGCAAAGAAAACCAGCCTACAAAGCACAAATCCCAGAGAACCTAGACAACAATGAGGATACTAAGAGAGACATACATAGATTTAATCAACCTGGGAAGTAGAAAAAGACAGGATCTCCTGGGTAAATTGGGGACATGGGAATCTTGGGGGAGAGTTGAAGAGGAGGTGAGAGGCAGGGAAGGGAGCAGAGAAAAATGTAGAGCTCAATAAAAATCAATTAAAAAAATGGTGACCAGAAACATCAAATGCATCACCTCCCGTGGTGGGCTGATGTGTGACGAGCACGAGGGGTCACCAAGCCCTGAGACAGCTAAGGGCTTGGAGGAGGTAGAGATGAGAGCAGAGGATGGGGATGATCTACGAACCTTCTACACATATATGAAAATACCAAAATAAAAAAGAAACTAGACATAAATGATATTTTATTAGTATGTATTTTCATTTATATAAAATCTATATGAAGGACAAACCTCTGGGGACATGAAGTATGCTGTAGGAAGTTTTACAGGTAGTGGTTACCTGCCCACTGGGGCGTGGCCTCTTATACTATATCTGCTGATGTAGAGCCTGCCTCCGGCCTCTTTTCCGGCCGCTTTGTTCCAGTTGCAAATTTCAGTCTTTAATCTCCATTAAAGCAGAAGATTCAGATTTGTGAGTCTACCCCTAAATAAATAACCATCTATTTCTCAATTCTGAGCTAGTGTGGGATTTCTTTTAAGTGTTCTTACTCAGAAGTAGACAGTTGTTGCCTAAGGTAGTGAACGGGAATGAGAATTAACCATGAATGGGCATGAGGGTTCTTACTGAGATGCCAGAAGTAACCCCCAAATGGATTGATTGTATCGGTGATGGTGCAATGTAGTAAACTTGAAGAAATTTTTGAATTATAATTTTTAAACAAGTTAATTTTATGACATGTAAATTCTAAAATTCAATAAAAATAAGTTAAAGATAGAGCCAATACTTTTAAGGAGAGGTACAGCAGTTGGAACAGCCAGTCTTGCCATCAGTCTGTCAATTAGTAGCACAAGGTAGGAGGGAAGCCCTTCCCAGGTCCTGAGCCTCAGGTGCCTTCCGATTGGGTGTGCACGGCACAGCCGTGCATCATTTAGTAGGGTTGCATCTTGTTTTGAACCACAACCTTTCTGAAGCATCATGTGACATCTACATAAACAAACATCCCTAAATAGTTAGATCAATATGAGCAAAATCCTCTCCCATCGCCAAGAATGGAAAATCAATATGTCAGACTTCATTTCCTTAAGTGAGAAAAATCATACTGACATGGACAAAATAAATGAGAACACCCGAGTATCAGAGAGCCTCTGCCTCTGGTGATTTTGGTGATACTTCAGGTATTTATGGAAAGAAGGGAAATATTTTTCCAAATATTTTAAATTTGAGTAAGGACGCTTTGAATCACATTCTAAGTACATTGGGAAGTAGCTTATTCTTTGCGAGGATTTGACAGAACAAAACCTGTGAGATACTCCAGGAACATATCAAAATTAAACTACCTATGGATTATAGAATATATAAAATACCCTTCATATATAATTCTTCATTATCTTCACTAGCCGCCCCTTAACACCTGGTTATTATTGTTATTGTGAATAACATAAAACTTAAAATACTGTGCTCTATCACTCACATGTATGCTTGCCTTAGAGGACTAAATGGTTCCAATAAAATAAAATCAGGATAGAAAAAAAAAGAGAATAAAAGTAAAATGTCTCTTATTTTCTTTCACATATGGGATATATGTGAGTAGTGTGTGTATACATATATATATATATATATCCCATATATACATACGTATGTATACACATATGATACACACACACACACACACACACACGGGAGAGAGGGTGAAAGAGGTAGAGAGAAAATAAGAGGAGAAAGGTATAAGGAAGAGTATTTGAAACAAGAAGGAGACCAGACAAGGGGAAGAAGGAGGGGCAGGGGAGAGGCAATTGTGAGCAATGTACACACACACACACACACACACACACACACATACACACATGAAAATCTCATAATGGAGTAAATTAGTTTGTAGGCTAATAAGACATAAATTAGAGCTGGAGATGTTGCTTAGTGGGTAAGAGCAATTCGTTTGCATCATGAGTTCAACTCCCCATAACCCATATAAAAAGGCAGGTGGGGTCTTCTGCATGCCTGTAACCTCCAGGGACTTGGGTGTTTCAGAGACAGGAGGATCATTAGTGCTGGATGTTCATCCATCTGGCTCCAGGTCCACCGAATGACTTTGTCTCAAGGAAATAAAGTGGAGAATAAAGAGAATGATATGCTCCATTCATAAATTCCTGCGCGCACACACACACACACACCACACACACACACACACACACACACACACACACACACACACACACACACACACCATACACTCTAGCTTCTCATTCTCCATCACACACAATAAAATGAACTGGGTCCTCTTCATCTTTGTCTCCATATCCATAGCTGGAGATTTGGACATAACCCATCCAATACCTACATCTGGTGAGTGATAGTTAAATAACTGAGTCTTAAGTATTGGCTACTACTGATGTTCCTTATTATAATAAATCAGGTACCACTGCTGCTTTATTCATTCATTAAATTACTAATACATTAAACAAAAAAAACCCGAATACCTGCAAAATACTAAATGTAATGTTAGACATCGAAGCTGCAGTGACTAAAGGCCACTCAGCAGCTGCGGGATATCCAGACAAGTGAGCAAAGAAACATTTGGGATGAGCGCAAATGACTCTAATGGGCCCATGGGTTAATTGTAAAACCAGGTTAGGATTTGACTGAGGAGTGGAGGTCTCCAAATGGAGACCTGGCAAAGAGTTATCCAAACCAAGGAGGGAGGGGACACAGAGGAGCAGAGGTCAAACTGCAGTGTTGTAGAGAGACTGGAAGAGAACATGGACTTGCTATCTTCTAGCTATTTGCTAGCTCTGTGACCTTGGGAAACTTACTTACTCTAATTGATTTATCTGTGACAGAGCCTAATGTCTGTTATCTGAATCTAAATGTCATTTTGGCATGCTGAGGGCTAAGGTAGCTGGTATGGATTCTGGCACACACGGAAAAGTCAAATATTGCTGCCATCGGCACATTGCGCTATGAAAATAAGTCATACAGCTTAGAAGTGATTTTAATGTAAAGTAAGTATTTTTAAAACCTAGTTTTAGATTTTTAATCTAGACAAATCTTAATGGTCACATAGGAATTGTTTTCAGCAAATTTTCATTTATAATCCTAAAGTGGTTTTCATTGCTTAGAAAATTAAATTTAAACATTTTTAGAAAAGTCAGCTGTATTAAAGAACACTCCTATTATAAGTTTACCAGCTAGAAGTGTACAGTTCAGGGTGTTTGGTCTATTAACATTTGATCTAATTATTTATCCATTAATAGACATTTTAGATTTTGGGTTTTTCTTCTTTTCACTTTTTGCTATTATGAGTGACCCTGAATGAGCATATATGTACAGTCACCTGGGACTTCGCTAGATCAGCTGGTCAAATGGGTCACTATGGCTTTAATGTCTTGAAAACAGTTTGTGAACTGGGTACGGTAACTGAACTATCTATTCAGTAGCCATCACTGCGGTCTGATGCTAGACATCTCCATCACTCTTCCAGACTTTTTTCTATGAGAACCGCTCAGTTTGCCTGTTCTTTCTTCTCTCCATTAAGCTCAAAGTCCCCCAAACTATTCTCTATCTATACATTTACCTAGTCTGAACTCACCTTTGCAAGGAGTCATTATGTGCTCATCCATACCTGCTTCTTTCTCCTAGTATGTATTTGAAGCTCATCCATGAACTATTAGACATGCGTCCTTTATCTCTTTATGTCGCTGAACAGTAGTCATTTAGTGAGAAGACTGTATTGATTCACTAGTTTGTGAGCATTTGGATCATATGGCAACTTGTATTAGTTTCTTTTCTAATTGGCAAATTCGGTTTAAGAAAAGCAACTTTGTTTCACTGTTTGAGGGCACAGTATGTTTCCAGAATGATCAGGAAGGCACGGTGGCAGGACAGTGAGACAAGTGGTCACACTGCATCTAGAGAGAGAGAGAGAGAGAGAGAGAGAGAGAGAGAGAGAGAGAGAGAGAGAGAGAGAGAGAGAGAGAGAGAGAGAGGGCTCACTTTGGCCAGTTTTTTTCAGTACTTAATCCCAGCACATGGAATTTAATGCCAGAGACCTCCATGGACCATGTGATGGTCAGAGTTGGATATACTGGATTATACATGTCATGCTTGTGGGCGACTATTTTGTGTATATAATTTGTAACCCAAGAGGTTCATGCACTCATTTGTTCCAGATGTCACGGTGGTGTTCGGTGGGAACTATTTAAAGGTAAGTCCTATGGAAAGAAGCTGGGTCATGGGATTCTGTCTTCCAAAAGGTTTGTTAGTCTTAGAATGACAGAGCCTTGCAGAAGTTATTTACTGTGGGAACTGGCTGTTACAGGAAGAGTGAGCTTTGTCCCTACCTAGACTCTTACTTCCTGTCTCACATTGACTCCCTACCTGGATATCATCCATTATGCTGTGATGTGGCCAAGACATTTTCATGAGAGCTGAGCAAATGCTTTCTATGTAGTTCCTCTGGAGTGATGCTATTGGCCGGGGGTAGAAACTTTAAAAGGAAGGAGTTGGTGGGAAATCATTAGGTCAGTGGGTCTTAAAAAACAGTGCTTATGGGCCTTCTTAGCAGTTCTTTCAAAAGGACTGTCAGTAATTTCCTGAGTTTGCCCCCTACACTTGCTTTTTGTGCTTCCAAAATGTAATTTTCCAGCTTTTGATAAGTGTGCCTCTCAGTCCTTCTGACTTGGGCTTTGAGGTAGTCAATCAAGGGTCAGCCCTTTTTGAACTTTTTGCTAAACTCAGAAACTTCATAGGGAACATGTTCCACGTTACACTCCATTATAGTGGTGACAGGGAAGCAGACACCTCTAAACCTGAGCTGAACAAATTTTCTTAGCACTTTATCCACGCTCAGCTATTTAATTATAGCTGACAGGGAGGTCAGCTAAGCCCTACTCTTGGCTGTCTAACTCCAGCTGCAGACAATGTTCTGAGACACACACGGAAGGGGCCAACTAGTTCCTAGAGGATATGGAAATTCAGAAGATGTACTTGAGATGGAGGGGTGACATGGGTCTTGCAACTCAGTGATGTCCTAAGACAGATGGGAGGGAGAGGGAAGGGATAAGGAAGGAAAGGTGAATATTCTGAAGAACTCACACATGCCATAATGAAGAGTAAGGCCTGGAGTAGCGGGAGGATGGAAATAGAGTGAAGAGGGATTTTAGAGAGTTCAGAGATGGAACAAGCAAAAACAATTGTCCCTGCTTCCCAAAACAAGGTTGATGGTAAAAAACAAAGCCAATACAGAAGGCAAAATGAGCTAAATAAACCACTTCATCCTGTTAAACTGCTTATCACAGACAAATATTAAAATTTTGAAGGTTTTTACATGACCAGAGTGTCAAGATAGCACTAAGGGTGCAGTAGTGACACACATACCTTGGCAGTAACCAAAAGCTCCAAGATTTGACTGACGACTCTCTCAACACAGGAAAATCATGCCTGGTAAAGAATCTTAGCCAGTAACCTAGGGATAATGATGTGTTGGATCTTGGAGGAGAACCTACAAGCACCAGTTTAGCAAACCAGCACAATGCTTTAACTACATTGCAAATGTTTGTCCTCCGACACTCAGGTAAGTATAGTCCTCATCCCACTGTAAAGAAATGTGTCCTGACAAATGAAAACCGTTACAGAAAACCATGCCCAATCAAAATACAGAATTTTGGAGCCCCAGTCCCAACAGATACACCTATAAAACATTTCTATCCCAAAGGCTCAGGGACCATTGTAGAGTAGGGAAAGATTATAAGATCTAAAGGATTCTGGAGTTGTCTTCTAGTAATGTCAAAGCTCACCCATAAAGCCTCACCAGCATGGCGACGTAGACACAAGCTAAACAGGGACAACACACTAGATATGCCAAAGTGGGTAGGAGAATGACTGCAAGGCCTCAGCCCTACACCAACAGCTACAGGCAATTAAGCAATTCTGAGAGCAGAGAAATAGTATTCCCCTAAGAAGAACACACCAGTTGGTTAGCCAATGCCAAATGGTTAGCCTTGAAAACATGCATACAAGTAACATTATACAGAGTGAACAGGCTGCATTTCTATATTTATATAAATTATGTATATATCCATTGCTGTTAATGAGAAGCCTGAGCTAATAGGCCAATCAGTTTATAATTAATGTAGACTTCTGTGTGTTTCTTTGGGACTGAATGGCTGTGGGACCAGGAGGGAAAGAAATCTCAGTCAACAATCCATGTAACAACAATAAAAAAGAGGCCTTGAATTAGAAATAAAGCAAGGAGAGTTATATTGGAGGGTTTGGATGGGGGAAAGGAAATGGGAAACAATATCATTATATTATAATATAAAACAATTATAGAAGTAATTAAAACTTTTTCTCAAAGGGAAAAAAATTAGATACTACAACGTAAAACTCAATGTTTCTCGCCGGGCGATGGTGGCGCACGCCTTTAATCCCAGCACTCGGGAGGCAGAGGCAGGCGGATCTCTGTGAGTTCGAGACCAGCCTGGTCTACAAGAGCTAGGTCCAGGACAGGCTCTAGAAACTACAGGGAAACCCTGTCTCGAAAAATAAAAAAAAAAAAAAAAAACTCAATGTTTCTCAAACCATTATAGCTAATGAATGTCAGTGATCATTTCCTTCCTGAAGAAAAGCCCAAGCATTTGGGAGATGAGAGAAATTCACAATAATTTGTATGATACTTAATTGTTCCTAGTTAATACCAATATCAGGTGGTTATAAAGAGTATCAACATAGTAAAACAAATAGTAGTCATTAAACACTGATTTCAGAAGCCTTATACATTTCATTAATTATTCTCTAACTTTTAATAATAAAATAAAATACAATAATATAAAACAAAACATACATTTAAATAAGACAGAACAAACAGAAGGAAAAGAGTCCCCCCAAAAAGGCACAAGAAACAAATTAATAGATGCAGAAACTACACTCAGAAATCTCATAAGAACACAAAACCAGGAGCCCCCATAATATATAGCATAACATGCAAAGGACCTATAGAGTTAAAAAACAGAAAAAAAATAAAATTAACACAGGTAAAATTTTAAAAGAGAGAGAGAAAAGGAAAAAAGCTCTGATGTGGCATTATGAAACGAGGAACCCCACAGAATGCTGTTAGTCGTCTGCTGGCCATCTAACTTCTGGGCGTGCGGCCTACCTTCACTCCTTATCCAGTGAGACTCCCTTGGAGAAAACTAGATTTTCATTTGCAAGCTGCTTTCAAATGAAGATGGCATTCATTTATTTTTATTTATTTATTTATCTATTTATTTATTCACTCATTCATTCATCCATTTATTTATTTATTTATTTATTTGGTTTTTCGAGACAGGGTTTCTCTGTAGCGTTGGAGCCTGTCCTGGAGCTAGCTCTTGTTGACTAGGCTGGCCTCGAACTCACAGAGATCTTATCTACTGGCCTCTGCCTCACGAGTGCTGGGATAAAAGGTGGGCACTAACACTGCCCGGCTTGAAGATAGCTTTTGGGTTAAGGATGGAGGCATTTCTCTTTTCAGCTCTGGGACCCACCAGGTGCAGACCTGAGCAGGCCCTGTGCATGCTGCCTCAGTCTCTGGGAGTCCAGATGTGCATGGATCCTGTGGATTTAGAGGCTCATGTGTCCTTGGTGTCCTCCATCCCCTCTGGCTCTGACACTCTTTCTGCCTTCTCTTCTATGGGGTTTCTGATCCCTGATGGGAAGGATTTGATGGAGACATATCATTTTGGGGCTGGGTGTTTCAAGTGTTCTCTATTTTTAGAAGAAAGTAAACATTCATTCTGAGAATCTATTTATACCCAGAGCCAGGATTCACCCACTTCTTGTCCTAAATTTATGCTCCTTCTCAACTGTCTACTGTGTCTCTGTATTAAGTAGCTTTATTATTTGCTATTGATGAAGTCACAGGACTGGAATTTATAAAAGTACAGAATTATAGGGTAAATGGATGATTTTACAAGTTCGGTTTCTTTTTGGTTGTAAAAATTGTGGTGTTCTTATTTTAAGAACTAAACTGGTATTTCCCATGATAACATCTGAGAGATTTTTCTCTCCAATTGCTATCTTGTTCCCTTTTCTGGGCTGACTCCCATCTGTCCTCATCCTGCTCTTTTTGTGTGTGGTCTACCCACTCTTCACCCATCTGTTCTCCCAATGTCTGCATAAGTCTCAGTCTATATTCTAGGTGTCCTTTGTCTGTCAAGGCTTTATTTAAAAGATTTTTCTGTATGTTGTTTACCCTAATATTTTCCTACGATTACTGACTGCCTGTTTCTTGTGTCCCTGAAGAATTTTTAATTTACTTGTTAGATAAATTCAAACCAGTTTATGGAAATACCTGTTTTGTTAGCTCAGATTTGATCTCTAAATGGGCAAGAAGTCATCCGTCATACTTCCATTACTATTGATCTTTGCCACTGCAGTGCCTAACACAATACTTTAACCTGAATTGATAAGGGCGTATATATTTAAACTTATAGATATCATGCAATATTAATATATTAATATTGTGATGGTTATTTTGCTGTCAGTTTCACTATATCTGGGATCAACTAAAACCCAAAAATACTTAGGCACATCTGTAAGGGAATTCTGCCTAATGAAATCATTTGGAGTGTGAAGATCCACTTCTAATCGGGATCCTTGAGGTGTGAAGACACATCTTTAACCCAGATCTTTTGAGGTGGTAAAATACACATTTAATCTTTTAATTAAAAATTAATCTTCTGTGGGCAGCCTATGAAAGGAGCATGGAAGAAGGAAACCTACTTTGTTGTTTGCTTGCTCTTGTCCCCACTAGCAAGCCCGTTCCTTCCCTGGCATTAGAGCCTACTTCTTCAAGATTTCAGCATATACTGAAGATCAGCTGAGACATCCAGCCTTGTGGACTGAACACTATGGGATCATTGAGCCTTCCATTCATAGCTAGCCACTGTTGGGTTAGTTAGTTAGTCATTCTACTAAATCCCCTTTCCCTTTCTTTATACATAGAGATTCATTCTATGAGTTATGTTGCTCTAGAGAACTCCTATCAATACAGTATTTTAATGTGATCTTTGAGAATTTCATATATTTTTAAATCATATTCACCTTTATCCCATTCCATCCTAGATTATCTCCATTTGTTACTGATTTAACTTTATGCTTCCTTTAAAAATAAAGCAAAACAAAACATCAAATTCAATTTGTACGGCCCATTGGAGCATAGTCAACTTACCGAGGGCTACACTCCAAAGAAAGCAGGGCCTCCTTCCTCCAGCACTTAATACTGCTAATAGCAATTGCTAGGTGTCGAGCTTCTGGGCAACTGCTCCCTCCACGCCACACATCTTGGGTAGCAGGTTGTGTAAATGTTATCATGATGGCTGGGAACTCACATGGGCAGCCGCCCAGCCGCATCCAGAGGCGCTATTTTCTTGTAGTCACCCACCACATCTGGGTAAAGTTTTAGTAGGGACGTTGCTTTTGTTTTGTATTCGTTATTCATTGTATATATACTATACTTTGCTTAGGCACTGTAGTAATTGCTTCTCTAATCTTTTCTCTGACTAAACACCTGACAAAAAGCAACTCCGGACAATGAGGGTTTAATTTAGCTTCCAGTTTAAGATGCAGGAAGGTGTAATAATGTAAGCATGAGACAGCTGGTGGCTTTGCATCCTCAGCCAGGCAAATGAGAGATGAGAGGTGACACCAAGCTAGAGTCCTTCCTCCCTTTTAATTATTCAGCCTCTAGAAGCACCCACACAGTCACTCACAGAGACAAGTCACATAAGGGATTCTCACTCTGGTCAAGCTAACAATGAAGATTAGCCATTACAGTCACTGCTATAATACACTTCAAGTTTTTGACCAAGGTTTCCATGCAAGGAACGGATACCCTGGAACAAAGAAAAGCAAGTTTAAATAACTCATCTCCATGACCACGACTGGCAGAATCTGCAGCCCAGATGACATTAGCAATATTTCCAGGTTCACTTGGCAAACTCTATCTACCTTTTCTTGGCTTCATCATGATCATATTTAAATCTCTTTAAGTACTACTCTCCTCCAAATGCTTCTTCCCAGCTGTACTGAATTATTAATGGTATAGAATTAAATACAGGGGTTTGAAAATGAACTTATTTCCAAATATATTAGACTTCATCTTCCCATTTTGACATTCTTTATTTCTTAATATTGCCATTTTTCACAAACCCATTTGCTCCATCTTTATCTGTTCCTATGATCCTAGCATCTACTAGTCAATGCCTCTTAAAATTTCTAAATAAATACTTCTGCATTGCTGGTGGGAATGCAAGCTGGTACAGCCCCTTTGGATGTCAGTGTGGTGATTTCTCAGAAAATTAGTAAACAATCTTCCTCAAGACCCAGTAATACCATTTTTGGGTATATATCCAAAGGATGCTCAATTGTGCCACAAGGACATGTGCTCAACTATGCTTATAACAGCATTGGTTGTCATAGCCAGAACCTGAAAACAACCTAAGTGCCCCTCAATCGAAGAATGGATAAAGAAAATGTGGCACATTTATACAATGGAGTACTACACAGAAGAAAAAAAGAGATATCTTACATTTTGCAAAAAAATTGGATGGAGCTAGAAAACATCATTTTAAGTGAGGTAACCCAGACACATAAAGACAATTATCACATATACCCACTTGTAAGTGGTTTCTAAACATAAAGCAAAGAAAATCAGCTCATAAATCACAATCCCAGAGAACTTAGACAACAATGAGGACACTGAGAGAGACTTACATAGATCTAATCTACATGGGAAGTAGAAAAAGACAAGATCTCCTGAGTAAACTGGGAGCATGGGGACCTTGGGGGAGGGCTGAAGAGGAGGGGAGAGGCAGGAAGGGGAGCAGAGAAAAATGTGGAGGTCAATAAAAATCAACAAAAAATTTTCTAACTAATACAATATTTCATATTTTTGAAAATTTTCCAGAACATATTTTGATCATATTCAGTTCCCACCTCTTCCCAGATCTACTCCATCCTTTGTCCTCACCTCCACTTCATGTCCTCTTTCTTTTTAAGAGACCATTCTTTCACAGTAAATGTCTGAGGCCTTTGCCTCTTATAATCTTCTGTCTCCTCTTCCATGATGACACCTAATTTTTGGGTATATGTTCCTAATCCTTAAAGATACAAGTTGGGAATGGGAATCCCATTGTCAATTGATCTTAACATTATAACTAATTATAGGTTTCTTTATGATCTCTGACTTCTCCAAAATAAGCTTCTTTGATGGGGTTGAGGACTATACTTCTCTGTGCATATAAAGATAAGTATTTAGAATGATGACATTTTTCAGCTTTCTAGTAAGATCTTTTCTTGCTCTATTCATGATGTTAAAACAAAATATCACAAACTACCTTTATAAAAATAAACAGGCTAGACATACAGCTTGTTTTGAAGATACAAGGTCTTAGGTTCAATTCCCAGTACCTCCATAACTGCCACTACCACCACTACCACCACCACCATCACCACCAACAACAACAAAATAAAAACAACCAAACTAACCAACCAACCAACCAACCAACCAACCAACCAACCAACCAAAAACCCAGAAATTTATTTCTCATAGTTTCAGAAGTCCAGAAACCAAAGGCTGAGGTGGCAACTGACTCAGTACCCAATGACTTGTTTCCTTAATAACTTTCTTTCCCTCTAGTCTCATATGATGGCAGGGGTGAAGATACCTTGTGAGACCTCATTTGGGGGCACTAACCCCATAGTGGCACAAACTGGAACTTCACTACCTTCCAAAGATGAAATGGATGTGATCATCTTGAGGCTTAGGATTTTAACACAAGCTGAAAGTAACACAAACATTCATTCTTTGCCTGACCTTATGCTGTGGCTTAATACTGATCTTTTTGTTGTGTTCCTTGATGTCTCCTTTAAGTTGATAGGCTGCTATTTATCATGACCACAGACTTACATACCCTCCTTTATTCTTTTATCTAAGTAAGGTTCCAATCACATTATAAACCACTGTCATACTTCATTTATCAGCTACTGAAAATTAATATTTTATCCACGACAGTCTATCAAATTATTTACTCTAGTCAGCCATTTCTCCTTTGTGTGTTGATAAGGCTTAAGAGAGAAGAAATAGCTCAGAACCGCAGAGACTCCAGGTTTTGTGTGTGGGACAGGACATGATGAAGTGTCTTTTAAGGGACTCGGTGGGTGAGTGCTCGCTGTACAAGCAAGGACCTGAGTTTTTATTTCCAACACCCATGTAAAAAGCAAGGCATGGCAGTTTGTGCTTGAAGTTCCAAGGCTAGGATCCAGAGACAGGAGGTTCCCAAGAATCACTAGCCTAGCTGACTCAGTGAGTTCTCAGGTCACTAAGGGTTCCTGCCTTAAAAGAACAGAAAAGAGCAGTCAGCTTTGAAATCATATATACACAACAAAAGAGTATATACATATATATATGTGTGTGTGTATATATGTGTGTGTATGTATTGTATACATATATATGTCCATGTAACATATATAATAAAAGAAAAAAGACTATCCGCTTGAGGGTCGGGCATATGTGAGAGGCTCAAGAGGGAATAACTGGGAAGAGCTGGAGGAGGAAGGAGAGTAAGGAAATGTAATTCTATTTCAATAAAAAACAGTTTTAAAGTAAGGTGGAGATAAAAATAGGTAGACACCCAATATTGACCTCTGCTTTCCACACCTGGTTCACGAGTAGTCGCACGTGTATGTAGGCAAACACACACACACACCATTTTAGGAAACCTGTCATTCTTCTTTATTTACTCAGACTTCTGTCCCTTCTTTCCAATCTTGAGTAGGATATTATACATAAAAATGGAAAAAAAAAACCCTCATTGTAATATCAACCTCTCTTCTCTGGGTCATTCTTCCTGATTTTTCTTATTTTAGGAATAAATATTGATAGGATAGCTATAAAGTGCCCCTGGATTTACCTTAAATAAAATTTGAAAGAAGATTTGGATTTGGGAACTGGCCAAGAAAGACATTTTTAGTTCAATTCCATAATGTAAACTAATAAACATCAAAGGAAAAGAAGCTAAGGGCTAAGGTATATTTTGTGCATGCTACATAGTGGACACTATGCTAATCGATTTTCTTATCTTACTTTTTTTTTTTTTTTTGGTTTTTCGAGACAGGGTTTCTCTGTAGCTTTGGAGCCTGTCCTAGAACTAGCTCTTGTAGACCAGGCTGGCCTCGAACTCACAGAGATCCGCCTGCCTCTGCCTCCCGAGTGCTGGGATTAAAGGCGTGTGCCACCACCGCCCGGCTCTTCTTATCTTACTTTTAAATCCCACAATAATACATGACATAAGTATTATGTTATCAGAAAACTGAGTCTCAGAGAATTTAGGTAGCTTAGCTAAGGTTGGACGGTGTTATTGGCTATTGGTGCATGTGGCTGCAGAAGTCTGAACACCAATAGAGACACTTCAGTGCACACGGCAAATACCACAATAAGGAATTACTCATCCAAAGTTGTCAGTGGACTGAGAGACCCTAACTATAGATCCAACTCCAGTGCCTTAGAAAGGATGGAGAATTATAATAACAGCAGCTCCATCAGCAAATTTATGTCTTTAATTAGAAAGAAGAGAAATGTCTTCTGTGGACTAACCAGGTCTGGCTCTGCTTAGCTTCTGAGATCACACGTGATTGGTGCACTCAGGGTGGTAAGGCTGTCGCCAGTGGACGCCACACTTCCTGGTGACTGCTGCACTGAACACTGTCAGCTCCGATTCTTGCTACTGGCTGCTTATCACTGAGTCATGGTTTCTGTCTTAAAAGTGAAGGTTTTGTTATTGACTCGTATGATGATCTTGGCTAGTTCTAGGCTGCTCTGCTATTGCTGCAGTGTCCTCTATAACCTATGCTGTCTGGGGTCTTCCTGGCTGCTGGCTTCTGCTTGCACTGTCTATGCTATTTGACACTACAGTGGGTATCCATAGTGTAATGCCTCTTAAAAAACATCACTTCTTTCACAAAACAGTGTCTAAACCTAAACGTCATCTCACATTTGAGAACTGTCTTCTTGCTTACTAGGTAGAATCACTAAGCCTTCTTTGCTCTATGCAAACAGTCTACATATCTGTCAATGCTTTGGGGTCAGTGTCGTGCAGGGCAGCATTATGTACAGAGATAATCTGTTGCTTCATTCATTACATTCCTCCTAATGGAATTACTCAAAGATAGAGCAGAAAAGAATACTGTTAAGCCAAGAAATCATTTCAGAATGGCCTAGAAAAAGGCACCAGAAGTGGTCCAAGACAGCATGGTTGTACAAAGAAGACATACTGGAATAGGCACTGCCTGCGAGCAAGAGCAGAAGCATTTGAAGGTCATACGCGGATTTAAATGTATTGAAGCTCGGGGGCTATTTAATATTAACACTATTTCTGTCAAAAAATTATCAGATTATTTTTATAGCAGTTTGGGGGGCATTTTGATAGAAGAAATACATCGACAAGTTGGAGGGAGTTCAGAAGGCAACAATAAAAGTGAGTGAGTGGGTAGAGGAAACAGGGAGTCGGTTATGTGCTAGCTAAACAAGAATGAGGGAGAGAATGACCTGTGATGGATGAAAGGTGTGTGTACTACCAGCACACTGGTTAGTGGTTGACAGGCTGAGTCAGACAGAGCACACCTCTGGAGCCATATATTTTGGAACTAACTGAGTATTTTTTTGCCCTGTCAACAGTTGGATTCCCTTGCCCTGATTAATGGAAGTGTTCCACAAGGAGTCATCGCTGCAGGTGGTAGGAGTCAGTGCCTATGGCTCTGTGAGAGTGTTTCCCTTCTATTCAAAAGCTGATAAAGTATTTCAAATTATAATTCAGCTCTTTCATCCCTGGACTGAAGATCATGTAATAGAAGCACAGAGCAAGTAGTAAAGGGATAATCCGATACGTACTTTCCCTGTTACTATAGCAAAACATCAAGCAAGCCTCTCCCTCTTCTAGAAGCTAACAGTTATCATAGCTCCTGATCTAAGAAGAGGACTATTTGACTACCTCCTTTTTTCATAAGCTTGCACAAGTCTTGTGCATGCTGTCATAAGTGCTGTGAGTTTACATGTGCAGATGCCATCCTCCAGTAGGGTGTGAGAGCTAGGACCTTTCAGCCCTGCAAAAGGTAACCTGTAGAGAGGAAGCTTCCAGATCAATGCCAGCTTGATTTGTCCATAGTTTTTGATTCAAGCATGTGGTGTCTTTGGTAATAGCATCACACCATCAAGTTCTGGACAGTAAACAATTGCAATAGCAATATAGCTAGAATGCCAGGAAGTTGGTTATGAAAGACTTTCCTAGAAATGGCTACATAAACTATGGGTGCAAAACATGGATACATGGTTCACCTGGAATATTGTTCTCCTGAATATAATATTCACAGTTATGTTAACGTGGAAGGGGGAAGATTTTGCTGGGTCCCAGCCATAGACAAAGAACTATAGGCAACTTATAAAAGGAGAAAAGTTTCACTTTTTTAATGTTAATGTGTTTTTAAATGTGGCAATTTAGTACTTTTTATGAAAACCAAATACCAATCAGAAGTATTAACTTCACTTTTCTTTTCCACGCACTACACCTCTCCCAAAAGCCCTGAGCAAACGCAGAGCAGGCATCCGATTCCGAAGAGTCGAAATGCTCTGCCTCCAAACACTGCATGCCAACTGTTTGCATCCAAGCTGGATAGCACCCAATTTTATTACAAATTGTCCAGGCACACACTAGTCATTGCCCTTAGTATATGATGTGTGTAGTTCAAGTACATTAAAAGATAAAATCTTTTCATACAAATATATTTAAAACGGATTGGACACTCTGTATGTGTACAGGTATGGTACTTTTGGTGAACTACAATAAAATAAGTTCTGTATAGATGAGTTTAGTCCAGTAACTGGAATCCTCTTCCCATAGTACATAACAATAACCAAAGCTTTACATGAAGCCCTATTTAGGAATTGGCCTGGCACCAGGGAGACCGAGTTCTCTAGTCAATATTTGAGAATTAGAGCCTTTGTGTGAAGTAAAGTGCTTGACTGGAGAGCTTCCAGCTGCTGAAAGCACACATCCAGGAGCTGTGACTGCGAGAGCTATTTCCAAATGAAGCCAAGGCAGAATGCAAAGGAGAGAGTGTCTCAATTCCAAGTATTGTAGATGCTTGGTCTTTGGAGCTCAGTCTTTTCTTGCTCTCTTTCCTTTTCTGTCCACAGATTCTTTAGCTTTGAATTTCTCTCTCTCCATGTGAATTATTATGTTTTATTACCAGATATTTAGAGCCAAGAAAGACCAGCAAGCTCTCATGTTTGTTTGACTAGTGATGGTGTGTTGGCTTTGTGTCAGACCTGAGAAGACAAATAAAGCATGTCGGTGTAGGGGACGTAATTACAGCTGGATGAAAAGTGAGAAGGTGTGATCCCTTCAAAGTGAGAAGCATCTGAGATTAACAGTCAGACAAAAAGTTCCTGTGGAAATACTGTATGTGTTCTAAGCTGAACACATGAGCATTCAGTGTGCATGAATATTCTATGCTCACCAGGACAATTTTTTTTACATCTTTTCCCTTTCAAGTGCCTTTGTAAATCTCTGATAACCAAAGGGCTGCAGTATGTTCTTTGAGAAGAAGGGAGACACAAGGTCCTGATGTTGTCTCAGTCACAGTATAACCAGGCAAACAGACACCATGATAGTAATTCACTTTTTAAAAATTAATAGGTAAAAAATTCAATATAGAAATGTTGTTGGGGAAAAAAGTACAGGGAAATCCAGAAAACCAACCAGGAACTAAGAGACCGTCCAGAGATTTCACAGCAAAATGTTGCTATAGCCCCAGTGGCTGAAAAGGTTTAAATGTGGATTTGACCAGTGTCCATCACAGGTAGGAAATCCATGGCTTCTCCCATTCTGCCCTTCTTCCCACATACCTAAGTTTTGTCCTATCAACTAGGCCTAGGCAGTTTCTTTATTCAATATCCAATAAAAGCAACACACAAACAAAAGGAACTCCTATACCACTAAAGCTGTCTCTCTGTATAGAAAATCTAGTGTCTAAATGTGAGATACTGAGATGTAGAGTTAAATCATATGAGATTGAACTACTTCCTGATACCAATCCTGAGTGCCTAGACTCATATGAATGTAAATTAACCCATCGGACAAGTTTTGACCAAGTATTCAAACATATGAACTTATGGAGGTTGTTCTCATTCAAACCACCATGGACACTAATACCCAAAGACATTTGGCTATTCAACATCATACTGACTTAGAGTTATATTAAAAATATATACATTTTCTATTAATGTCCTACTTTCAGAAGTCATGTATACTGAACTTTGTGACTATCCATGTGTTAAATTAAAAACATAAGCGCTAATAACACAAAGGAAGTATCAGAAGCCCATATTATATTGAATTCTGTAGAATAAACTTTTTATACTATTTTTTGTATATTGTAAAGATGTATTTTTGCCAAGATGCTTTCTGTTTTGTTTAATAAAAAGCTGAATGCCCAAAAGCTAGGCAGGAAGACTACTATGCAATAGACTTTTATCCCCCATCAGAACAGCATCTTTTTTGATGTGTTGTGGCTAGCAGCTTCAAATTTCTGCTGCTTTGAATTCCCCTTATCAGCAGACTGTAACCTGGAATCACAACGTACAATAAACTCTTTCTTACAAAAATTTCTTTGTGTCAGGGTATTTATTTTTGTTATAGCAATGGAAATGAAACTGAAACAGATATGTCATTATCTCTTAGGACCTGAGATCTGTTGACTCTAGTGTTCTACCGTTGTAGATACTTCACCTGTTTGTTCTTATGGATACTTCTTAATACAGCTTTCCATGATTTTAATGGCTCTATCAGCCACATTATTTCTATGTGTTTATCAGCATCTGTACCTGCATTAGTTTGCAAAATCTGGAGACTGCGGGTGCAAAATCACAAGACCAGCACAGTTGGTTCCTCCTGACTGTTTCTGGGGAGGATGTGTTCCAAGCCTTTGTCCTATCAACCTCTACCAAACTTTAGCTGTCATGGTTTGTAGGATCTGAACATCTGCCTTAATCTTTCCATGATGTATCTGTACTCAAATTTGTCTTTATCAGGTCACCAGTCACATTGGATTAAGGTCCCTATTACAGTGTGACTTCTTCCTAAAAATTGAACTTTCATTTACTGGTTAAATTACATTTTATCTATTTATTTAGTGTGCATGTACATGTGTGTGTTTCTGTGATATGTGTGTAAGAGAAATAGAGAGACAGACAGAGAAAGAGCAAGTGTGTATTTGTGTGCCAAGGCATACATGTGGAAGTCAGAGGACATCTTGTATGAATTAGTTCTCCTTCTACAATGGGAGTCACAGGGATCAAACTCAGATCATTAGTCTCAGCAGCAAGCACATTTACCTACTGAACTATCTCACTGGCCTCAGATCATTGCATTTTTTAATATAAAAAGGGAACTTTTAGTGAACTGTAGGGTAGAATTTCAATATATAAATTTGGTGAAAACTCAGCCAGCCCCATAGTACCTGCCACCTCTCTGTAAACTCAGATTTTTTTGCTTTTACTTTTTTAAAGGTCATTTGATTGCTTGTCATTTAAGCAAAATTCTCTTAACAGGACTTCCCCCCAGAACTTGGACCAGCCTGTAATGTGTCTGCTTCTACATGAAGGATCAGTCATTTAGGTGTCTGGCTGATGAACCCCCAGGGCTTCATTCTCTCAGCACTGAAGCATGAGAGGCATCCACTTTGATAGGGAGCTATGGGAAAGACAAGCAGATAGTCCTAAGCACTACTCCCTTCAATTAAAGCTTCTATGAAAAGACAAGCATTGTGCTGCTGGTCTCTAATCCTAGCACGTGGGAGGAGGAGGCAGGAGGATCTCTGAGTTTGAAGACAGTCTGAGCTATATAGGGAATTTTATACCAACCAGGGCTACATAGTGAGACCCTATTCCCCAAAAGACAAACAGACAAAGCAAAACAAAAGTTTTCCATATCATTCCACTACCAATTTTGTCCCCATTTCCCTGGTGCTCAAAATTGAACAATTTTGTTTTTCTCCACTTGCTTCTAAAATCTTAGTTCCCTGGTAATTTGTTCTCAGTTCTATGGCACACCCCTCTCAAATAGCTTGTCATTGGTGACGTTAGCCAAACCTATGACTTCAGCTCTTACTTTAGACTTCCAAGTTATTGCATGGTCTCAGTCATGGTACTGGGAATATTCAAATACTTGTGTGGCTTCTAGACCTTGATATTGCAGAGGTACTTCAGACTCTCCAGGCCCGAACCTGAACTCACCAGCTCACTTCCACCAGCCTATCAGGGTCTATCCCAGTCATTCAAACAAAACAAAAACACCGAAGGTCCCTTACTCTCACTAGTCACCTTCAACTGGTTGTCAAGACCTATGGCTTGTCTCCACAGATTTGCCAAATCTTTTTCTTCATAGCTATCCCTCTTTTTGCCATATTCATTTGGGTTCTCCTTGCTTTCTCTCTAAATGAGAGTAGCTGTGTGTAATCCTCTCAGAATGCTGCTAAGCACAACAGTTCTTTCAACAACTTCCTTGAACAAGATCACTTAATGATATTTAGCCCATTAGCAATAAATTTAAAGCATATGAGATACCAAATTCCTAGGACTGTGCCAAATTTCTAGCCTTTTATTTCCTGAGTACATGAGAGAAATGCTCACTGGAAGACATCAAAAGACTGTATCAAAAGGATTCTGTCATCACAATGAGCCATCTTTAAAATCCTCCCCCTGAATTTGATTTAGATCACCATTTACCTTGATCTCCACAGAACTCTTTGTATCCATACCATCACCCTCTTACCATTTCCAAATGTGGCAGTCAGTTTACCCAGTTACTTCCCCTATAATAAATTCCCTGTTTTGCTCTATGAACTCCTAGCCTAGAGATATGGTCAATAATTCATTTTTAAAAGAACTTGTTTATAAATGTTAGATGCTGTAGTGTGTAAATTGCAGTTTTGCCTTTATAAAACGTGTTTTTCATAAGTAGTTATGATTAACTAGTCAGGTATCTGGTTTTCGGGTAATACTAAGAAAATGTAAGGGTTAGAATGAAGAGAGAAAGATCTTGAAGGAATCTGAAGAGGTGAAGAAGAGCCTTGATAGGGATCTCATGGCAATATGTTTCCAAAACACCATTCAGTACCCAGTCTTCTGGATGTGGTAGCACACATCTGTATTTCTGAGGCTGAGGCAGGAGGATCACACATTAGATAGGGAGCTTTCGCTTCAAAAACAAATTAAAGTCCAATGAAAAGGATGGTTCATAAGTATCGCCCTTGACAAGTTGTCCCTTGGTATACTGCCATTTGATTCAAGACAGTTTTCCACAGTTGACCACATGTTGAACCTTAGTCCAATATTAATAGTGGTGCTTTTATTGGAATTCATGTCACCAGCATAAGAATGGATTTATTATCACCATTACTTAGGACTGAGTTAGTTTAGGCAAGACTGGACTATTGTGAGAGTGAGTTACTGTCAAGCTAGGGTACCCGGTGTGCTTGTCTTTGCAATCCATGCCTCCTGTTTTATATATTTCTGCCATATTGTGATGTAACCAAGAGGCTCTCACCACATACTAATAGGATGTTGTTTGTACTTTTCAGTCACCAGAAATGAGTCAAATAAAGCTCTTTCCTTTATAAACCTTCCAGTTTCAAACATTTTGTTCTAATAGCATGAAATAGACCAAGACATAAGCTTACTATATAAGCTTGCCATATGAACTTTGCTCCTATACAAAAATGCAGTGTTTATAATTTCCAGAGTATTCTATCCCAAACTAGTCACTTGATGATAACATAGTACTGTCTAGGTAAAGAACATGTGATGCTGCATATTGACAGTGTGAAGAGCTTCTATTTTAAGATGTTGAATCTAGCCAGGCAACGGTGGCGCATGCTTTTAATCCCAGGACTCGGGAGGCAGAGTCTAGCCTGGTCTACAAGACCTAGTTTCAGGACAAGCTCCAAAACTACACAGAAAAACACTGTCTTGAAAAACAAAACAAAACAAAACAAAAAGTGATGTTGAATTCTCTGCTTCTAGAAATGTCCAACCAGGACTTGACAAGTGACTTTTGAAGAGGCTGGGAAAAGGTGTGTCCATTCTAGACAGTAAAAGAAGTTTACCATAGGTCAGTTCAATTAAATTCAGACTTTCAGATCCCAAACCACAATGCCGTCTCCCCTCCCCTGGTGGAATCACCATTTCCACATTGTTTATTTTATCTAGTCATAAAACATCATGCTAAGGCAGTCATTGCCCATTATTTCACCTGCACATTCCAAAATACTTGAATATGTGTTTTCTCATTTTCCTTGTCCATTGTTAAGTGAATGTTGTAAATGTTTTATGCTAAGTTAAGACAGTGCACAGTTGTGTCTGACTATTGCAAATGTTGTCATTAAGAAGCAAATGTCTTACCTTAGTCAGTGCTTCCTAAGGAACCCTACTGGGGTTTGCTACTGAAGGGTGGATTGCAGCCCATCACCTGCTAGTGAAAATTACAGGAGCAGGCTCTTCCTTCTCCCTTCTTCATGAGGGAGGCTGAAGTCTAGGCTTTGTATATACCAGGCAAGTGCTTCATTGCTGGGCTTCAACCCCAGCCCAAACAATTTTTTGTTTAATTTTTTAATTTTAAATATTATTTCCCTCCCCTTCTCCCATCCCACCACCTCCCCATCCCACCCCCATCTACTCCTCAGAGGAGGTAAGTCCTTCTTTTGTTGGGTACGCCAAATTGAGGCAGGACCAAATCCTTCCCCACTGTATCAAGACTGAGAAAGGTGTTCCACCATAAGGAATGGGCTCCCAAAAGTCATTTCATGCACCCAGGATAAATTGTGGTTCCATTGCCAGCCCCCCACCAACATATCAAACCATATAACTGTCACCCTCATTCAGAGGGCTTTGTTTGGTCTCATGCAGGATCCCAGGCTGTCAGTTCAGAAGTCATGATTGGGAAAATCACAGAAACGGAATGCAGTCTTGAGGTAAACATTTTACTCTTTTCTAGACTTTATAATGTGTATTCTCCTTTTACAGGGTCACCAAATATCTTAAGTTATGATGACTCTCTTCTGCTACCTCTAATCTCATTTATTGATTTCAGTTATTTTTAGTTTCACTTAGGTTTTATATATGTATACAAGTGTGTGTGTGGGGAGAGAGAGAGAGAGAGAGAGAGAGAGAGAGAGAGAGAGAGAGAGAGAGAGAGAGAGAGAGAGAGAGAGAGAGAAAGAAAGAGAGAGAGAGAGAGAATGTTCCTAATCTCTGTGGGGTTGAACGTCAGCAATGATTTATTCTTATTCTTTCAAATGCTTGGTCAAATGGGTTATATTTGCAGCAGATTACGTAGGTTAACAAGGGACTTGAATCTTGAAGTGCCATTCATCTTGAAGTAGCAAGTGGCTGCTCTCCTATAAATGGAATGTCATGTTATTTTTAGATGAGGTTTTTGCCAAGAGGATCCAGGACACCATGAACAGAGTGAGTCTGATTAGCAGCCTTATTTAAACGTGTGAATGGCTGTGGCTTCTGAGCATTACTCACAGTATGAAGGTGGCAAGCTATTCCCTTAGTGGGGGCACATTATTTAGATCATAAATTTAAAAGAGAGAGGAGAAAGAGCTTTCAAAGAATGCATAACTGTTTACTCATAAAGGAACATGGAAGTTTGAAGCAATAGTTCAATGAAAGGATAGTTCTTGTTAAGTGGGGCACCAAAGTGTATTGCCAATCTGAGAGTTCTGAAAGTTTTTTTCTGGTGAATATCCATTTGTAATGCTTATTACATACTACATATAGATAGTTCACTAGAAAGCCAGAGCCCTGTGAGTGGTCAGTCTAGTATACTACTCTTTGCTGTGATTACCATAAATGAATGAATAAACTGCTTTGCCCTGTTGATAGGGAAGAACTTAGGTAGGCGGGGGCAATTGGACTGAATGCTGGGAGAAAGAAAGGCAGAGTCAGGGGATGCCATGGGTCTGCCACCAGAGATAGATGTGCTGAAACTTTGCTGGTAGGCCATGACCTTGTGGTGATATACAGATTAATAAAAGTGGATTAAATTAAGATGTAAGATTTAGTCAGTAAGAAGCTAGAGCTAATGGGCCAAACAGTGATTTAACTAATACAGTTTCTGTGTGGTTATTTCAGTTCTGAGTGGCCGGGACAAACAAGTCGATCCTTGCAACAACTCTTCATACTTTCAGGAGGAAGAAGATACTCAGAATATTAGGTAGAAACAAAACAAGTGACTGTTGCCTTATTAGGCCATTGTGGTGGACAAAATCATATCATGAAAAACAACCCTCTGGGTAGGTGATGAGAATGCTTGGGAGTATGAAGAGACACCTATAAGCAGGGTGTCCTGTGTGAATATAATTCTCTGCTACTGTGGAAGAAAGTTCTAGAAGGTTCATATTCTGCTCTATGAAAGTGCACTTGGGGCTAAATAAATGCTCTATTGGATTTTCTTATCTGGAGTCTTGCTTTGAATTTCCTTCCTGAGGAACCACACAATAAAAAAACATTGTTTTAGCAATAAGCTTTTAAAAGTAGATATTTTCTTGAGTCAATAAGAAATTTGCCATTATTTCTTAGCCTTTCGATTTTGAGATTGAAACTTGGCCCTCACTCTTATTCTTAAGTGACCAAACTCTGTAGTGCTAGGGCTTTAATGCAGTTCTTGAATTTAGACAGAGGACCAAGTCAAATAAATGCCTCCTCAGACCGTGCACAGAAGCTTATCTTTGCTCTGAGAAGCCTCCTCAGAGAGAAGGCTCATAAGGGCCTATAGAGAGAGGATAAACGAAAGTGCTGATGGTTATACAATGAAGCTGGGCTCTTTTGATGTGAATGGCATGCGAGTTTGCTCCAGAAAAGACCACCATAGACCTAGACACACCAGTAACGTCACAGGGTGTAGAAACAGAACTAGAGTGTCCCTGTAGTTCTGCCCTGCAAGTGCCCACATGGTGAGAAGTTCTAAGGCTAGTCCTTACACTTCACAACACCAAGTGCTGGGGGACTCTACGACAGTGACCATCTTCAACCTCACTACTCTTCCAACATGGAGAGGAGCACAGACAAGTGATTAGGAGAGTAAGTTCTCTGAAGCTAAAACAGTATTCTGACTTAGATGGACTATTTTAACTGGCCCCTGAAAACATAGGTTGCTGGTCTTAAATGACATCTTTTTACATGACAAAAAATATTGGACTCCTTAGGTTACCTTGTAATCCAAGTAGTGTTCCTTGGTATAGTGTCTTTGACCCGCTCTTGACTTTAAAGCTGAACTTTCTTTTGTGACTATCCCATGTTCACATGGCTAAAGACATAGTTACATGTTTTGCAGACATAGCAGATAGATGTTAAGGTATTGCTCAGTCTCTACTGAAAACAGGCAATAGCTAATTTCATTGCCAAACATTTGTTCTCCACTACAAATTTTTCACATCTTATTTTCACATAGAAATTTAAGAAAGCTGTTTCTCTTGAGATGAAAAGAGAAAATGAATTTTAAATTCTTTAAGGTTCTCATGTATCTACTGAACATTAGAATAACATTTCCTAAGCTGGGAATGACCACAAAGGGATAGACAGAGATCATTTAATTAAGTCATTACATGCATTTGTTCAAAAACGGAATCAAATCCTATTCTACTAATTTCCCAAGTAATAATGATGAGTAGCTAAAAAGAGAAAACAACCCCCCAAAACAAAATAAAAAAAAAGCAAGCAAATGAAAACTAGTGTTCTTTTTGCCTTGAAATTTTAGTGCTTTGTCTTGCTTGCCTGCCAAGGAATGGGAATGCAGCCAGTGAACCCAGGAGAACACAGATAGAGGAGACGATAACCACTTGGTCATCAAAGACTTTGGTTGGAAAAACTGCATGGGCAGGGCAGCATGACGTGCTGTGTAACTGTCTGAATGGCCGGCTTCCCCCACTGCTCTGGGTCACGTTGGAGGCCTCTGTGACATGGGAAGCAACTGCTGTGGTGTAATTACGTGTAGTTATATAAAACGAGCTAATGCCAGCCAAGCAAACTGCACGAAAGGACTGGTTGTAGTCCTTGTTAAGTGTTTTGTCAAGCTGACCATGCCCTTTATTTATCTCTAACCCAACATGCTTATTCTGCCCCATCTACTGTATTCACCCTGCAAATTTATGAGGCTCTATTAATCTTCTGCCCTGCTGACTATCTCTGTTGCAAAGTGTCAGCAGACTTTTGTACCTTGCTAATGTACAAAGGGCTTCCTATGAGTAATATCAGCATTTTGCCTTTTAATTGCACATATAATTTTTAGGTCTTACAGCTAATAAGGGAATTGAGACCACAGTTCATCACTGTCTCGAATGGTACTCCAGGGGTGTGGGGACTGTGGAAGCTGAGAGAAGAATAGAGCTGTTCTGGTTCCAACCAATAGTTTCTCTCATTATAATGGAACCATCCCCAGTATAGTGTTAAGAGTGTGTCCCTTCCCCATTACACGCTCCACTTTTCTGGGGCTTTACAACTCCTTATTAAAAATGCACTCTTTTTTGGAAACTTTTGTGATAGATCTTAGCTCATGAATATTTTTATCACCCTTCCTTCACATCCAAAAGAAATTAGCTGTGTTATTTTTAAAATCAAGGGAACAAATATCATCTATTGGGCAATGTCCCAAGCTTCTGAGTCTTTCGAATGGGTACACTTTGCTAGACCTTCCACTGACCTTTTTCTATTTGTCTTTTTTTTTGATACAGACTGAGTTTTAAGAAAAATTAAAATAAATGGGGGGATTAGTGTTTGCAATGTGGGCATTTTGCTTTTGCATTAATGGCCTTTCACAAACATTTTTACTATGCCTGAAAAATGTGCATTATTGATGAGTGTACTTCTTACTGTGCAAAAGCCATTAGGAAAGAAATGAAAGGTTTGTGGCAAGAGTTTGATGCACAGAAAGAGCCTGGTAGATAGTATTGTCAGTGAGTGATTAAAGTGTACCAAGAATTTCCTTTCCAATCTGGCGATTTTATTTGGTTTTCTATTCAGGTACCTCTGTGAGTTACTGCACACCTCTTTTTGGTACCTGGGAAAGAGCAACTTGTGAATATATGGCAAATCAACGAAAGAAACTATTAAGTTTGTTGATGATAGATTTAATTAGGACTGGAATTTGAACATTTTGGCAAGGCAAGATGCCTGTGTTCTGCTTATGGTTCTGAGCATCTTTCCAAATGTTACCTACTTTGGCTGTAACTTGGGAATTTGAGATGTGGGTTAATGTCCTTCTTGTGGCTTTGATTAAGTGGATTCAGAGAGAAAAGAACTGGGCTTACTGAATTTCAGCCTGATTGGCATGACAAAGAAGGTCCTAGCATAAAACTCTTTGCCTGCTTCTGGCTGCTAACTGTCTTCCACATGTGAACACTAACCCGCAGGGCTACCCCACTTCGCTACAAGGTGGAGAATTCTTCTCTCAAGTAGCAGGACTTGCAAGGTTCTCAGACTGATCTTCACTTAGTCTGGGAACTCAAGAATGTGGGCTCATTCTTTGAATCCCTGTGATATAATATATATATATATATATATATATATATATAATTTATTTTTATTATATGTTCATCTGTGTTTTGCTATGGGTGTCAGGTCCCCTGGAACTGAATTGCAGACATTTGTGAACTGTCCCGTGGGTGTTGGGAATTGAACCCAGTTCTTCTAGAAGAGCAGTCAGTGCTCTTAACCACGGAGCCATCTCTCCAGCACCCTGGGCGATGTCTTAAGAGCAGAATGGAGTCTTGTGCCCTGGCTCACCATGAAAGAACAAATGGAAGCAAGAGAAGAAGAAGATAAACTCTGTGATGATAGAGAGAAATCTAAAGCTCTATACTAGGATGCAACCCCAAGGGAAATCTAGCCCCAGGGTTATATCAGCCTGCCTCTTATTTAACTCATTATTTGTATTACACATGAAAAAGTTGCAGTTGATAGAGTTTAGTTCGTATTTACTAGGGGCTGGGATAAAGCATAGCCACTTGAACCCTGAATCATCTTTTTTTATATATATCATGAAGTCAAAAAGTCCCAAAGAACAGATTGATAGAGAGGTTGATATATATCCTTAAAATCATGCTTAAAACACAATCTTTGTGTGGCCACTCTCTATTTATACTTTTGCCTTTTTATTTACTTAGTCATCAATTTAAAGCTGATAATGGTTGTCTCTGTGTCCTTGTTTTTGTTATTGTTTATGGTTTCCTTTTGTTTCATTTTTAGGCAAGGCCTTACATAGCCTAGGATAGCCTGGACCTCACCGTGTAACTGACAATGACCTTGAACTTCAATTCTTCTGCTTCCCACTCCTGAGTGAGGAGATTATAGGTGCACCACTGTGCATTAATTATTCAGGGCCTGGGCTTCACGAGTGTCAGGCAAGTGCTCTATCAGCTGAGCTTCATCACCAGCCCCTGTATCATTTAAAGACACCATGGCTTCTGGAACTGCCTCCCACATGCACTGTTGGCTCAACAGGCTGGTGGGTGACAGCATGTCTTCCTCCACATAAGGGTGACACCATCCTGTTGAGCTCATGTTTCTATAGGGTTTCCTAAATTCTTTTGCTCTCTTAATCATATGTTGTTTGTCTTAAATTTGTTTTGTTTAGCCGTGGCCATAATCTCTGATTGTTTTGACAAAAATTATCGATAGCCTTACCTTAGTAATCACGTCACTAAAAGGTCCTTGCTACTCATTCAATTTAAGTGAAAATCGCTTTAATTAAAAAGTACTTGAATAGTGTTTAATCAAATAGTATTTGGTCTAAAAGGAGCTTGGAAATAAAGAATGCATAATCAGAGTTTTGTTACATCTTAAAACCTATGCTGATGAAAGAAAAACATTTTTGTTAGTTTCATCCTCAGTAGCTCTGTGTAGTGATGTCAATAAGAATTCATATGCCATCCCATGAACTATCAATACCAAGAATAAGATTATGCATTTTCAGACATCGTAGCTACTGGAATCTTTGCTTTATATAGAGAAGAGTCTTCTGGGACTCTGCCAGTCAGAGCCTGATCTATATAAGGGTAATAGATTAAGAATGAAAAAGTGGACACCTTCCTGGGAAAGCGCTTTTCTGCAAAGAGAAACAAGTTTTCATTGACTTTTTCCCTCCATGACAGTTGGTAAAAAACCAATAATGTTTAGAGTGGAAACTGCTTTGATTTCTTTCTTCTGTCAACGAGGTCAGTGTCCATCTTGAAATATTTTTTCATAAAACTCTTTAATGTAGACTTCTAATGGGTGTCTGACTTTAACGAGTCAAATAACAATGACTGTTTTATAAGTGCCATTCCCAGTCACTACTTTTACTTAGATTTCAAGACTGCATTTGCGTATCAGAGAACTGAGAACCATAAACATAGTTCTGCATCCTGGCTCCATTCACTACCTGTCATTAGTAAGCCAACCTCTGTCTATTTCGGTTTCTCCATCTATACAATGAAGACCAATTTTAATTGCTTAGATGTTTGTTATGAGGTGTAGCTAGATTCTATAAGAAAAACACAAAAATCATTTGAGGTACCTAATGAATAAACGTTGATTTAAAAATATTCCACAAATACATTTTTCATGTTCACTGACATTTCCATGAATGCCTCTTAAGCCTACTGATGAAAGAAATTATTTCTTACATTTTTAATTTGGAAATAATTTTTAATAAACCACAGAGAAACCCTGTCTCGAAAAATCAAAAAAAATAATTCTATATAAAAATAAAAGCTAATATGTTATATGATTCAGATAAAAAAAAACATTCTCCATGGGATTATGTGTTTTAACACTTTGTCCCCTGCTGGTGGTGCTGGAGATTTCAGAACAGTTAAGTGGTAGAGCCTCCCTGGAAAGTGTGGGCCACTGGAGGCAGCCTGTGTGCCCTTTGACTCCTGTCACACCCAAAAGTAAGGATGTAAGGACACCTGTAGTGTACTGTGGCTGTGTCTTCACTGCCATGATGGACTATATCTCCTCAAACTGGAAGTCCCCAGCAAAACCTTTTTAGTGCTTTTGATCTTAGGAGTTTGTCTCCACACTGAGAAAAGTAACCAAGACACAAGTTGTTCACGTTCACTTTTACATGAGGTCATGTTGTCACTTACCTTCGACACAATATGTCTGTAGTAAACACACACACACACGCACGCACACACACACACACACACACACACACACACACACACAAGATACTTTAAAATTGTTGCCAAGGGTACATACATGCTGGAATGGATGAGGAGAAGGAAAGAAGGATATCTAGTGAGGACAGACAGACTTTGGCCTTTAATGACCTCGACATTTACATGTCTACGTAACCCGCCTTGAGTAATCTCCCCTCTTTGACTACGGTCGGCTAAACTCACTGATTATTTGCACATTCATCGTGATTAATATCTAGCTCCTGTTCAGTTCACCTAACAGAATGTCTACAGAGTGAGGCACAAAGCATTATTTAAAATGATACCTGATCGTGTATGTAGATCTTCTCCTTGATGAAAACATCAGACAGGACAGTCTTAGCTATCAGTTCCAGAACCCAGAGGTACCAGGCAAGTTGCACCATGAGATAAAAACATTGCTTTAAGATATGTTTGGGAGTTTTGTTTTGTTTTTATTTTTCAAGGCAGGGTTTTTCTGTGTGTAGATTTGAGATTGTCCTGGAACTTCTCTGTAGACCAGGCTATCCTGGAACTCACAGAGGTCTGCCTGCCTCTGCCTTTCAAGTGACACCACTACCCAGCAAATTTGGGAATTTTAGGAAATAATGTTTTTATTTATTCTTTGATAAGTCTGTACAATATATTTTGATCATATTCTCTCTCCTCTTTCCAACTTCTCCCATATCTTCTTTTTTTACATATTTTATTTTTTTATTGATTTTATTGAGCTATACATTTCTCTCTGCTCCCCTCTCTGTTTCTCCACTCCCCTTCAACCCTCCCCCCAAGGTTCCTATGCTCCCAATTTACTCAGAAGATCTTGTCATTTTCTACTTCCTATGTAGATTAGATCTATATAAGTCTCTCTTAGTGTCCTCATTATTGTCGAAGTTCTCTGGGATTGTAGTTTGTAGGCTTGTTTACTTTGCTTTATGTTTTAAAACCAGTTTTGAGTGAGTACATGTGACGATTGTCTTTCTGTGTCTGGGTTACCTCACTCAAAATAATGTTTTCTAGCTCCATCCATTTTCCTGCAAAATTCAAGATGTTGTTATTTTTTCTGCTGTGTAGTACTCCATTGTGTAAATGTACCACATTTTCCTCATCCATTCTTCGTTTGAGGGGCATTTAGGTTGTTTCCAGGTTCTGGCTATGACAAACAAAGAATGGAAGACACAGATATTAATCCACATACCTTAAGGCATCTGATTTTTGACAAAGAAGCAAAAAATATCAAATGAAAAAAAAAAGAAAGCATATTTAACAAAGGGTGCTGTCATAACTGGATATCAACATGTAGAAGAATGAAAAGAGACCCATCTATCACCATGCCCAAAACTCAAGTCCAGATGGATCAAAGACCTCAATATAAAGCCAGGCACACTGAACCTTATAGAAGAGAAAGTGTAAAGTACACTTAAATGCATTGGCACAGGAGACCACTTCCTAAATATAACCTCAGCAGCACAGACACTGAGAGAAACAATTAATAAATGAGACCTCCCATATCTTCTTACCCAACTTTATGTTCTTTCTTGAAAGAAAAGACAAGGCCCATGGAGACTGTCTTAGGGTTTCTATGGTTGTGAACTGACACCAGGACCACGGCAAGTCTCTCTATTTTATCCTTCTCATTTTAGTTGTTTGGATAGGCAGGAGCTATAGACATTTCCCCCCTCTCCCCTTACACCCTCCCCACTGCCCTCTATGCTCCCAGTTTACTCAGGAGAGCTTGTCTTTTTTTTGCCTTCCTAGTCAGATCCATGAATGTCCCTCTTAGGGCCCTCTTTGCTACCTAGGTTCTCTGGACCCCAGCAATGCTTACAAAGGAAAACATTCAATTGGGGCTGGTTTACAGTGTTCGAGGTTTAATCCATTGTCATCATGGAGGAAAGCATGGCAGCACACAGGTAGACATGGTGCTGCAGAGGTAGCTGACAGTTCTACATCTGGCTTGGCAGTGGCTTGGCAGGAAGCATGAAGAGGAGCAGAGGAGTGAGCAAGCCACCAGGCCTGGCTTGAGCTTTTGAAATCTCAGAATTTACCCTTTTGACTCACTTCCTCCAACAGGGCCACACCCACCCCAACAGGGCCACAGGTACTCCAACAGGGCCACACCTACTCCAATAGGGCCACACCTACTCCAACAGGGCCACACCTACTGCAACAGGGCCACGCCTACTCCAATAGGGCCACACCTACTCCAACAGGGCCACACCCACTCCAACAGGGCCACACCTACTCTAACAGGGCCACACCTACTCCAACAGGGCCACACCCACTCCAACAAGGACACATGTCCTAATTCTTTCAAATAATGCCACTTCCTATGAGCCTATGGGGGCCATTTTCATTCAAACTACCACAGGGTCTAATTTATATTTATGGAAGTTTATATAGTAGTTGGTTTCTATACTGTTTTCTTTTTAAACTTGGAAGATAGACAAAAATCCTATTGAATAAAAAAGAGCTAAGTTTTTAGTTTTGCCATAAGATCTGTTAGGGTTTGATAAGTTACTGTTGGGAGCAGTGAGACCCCAGATCTTGAATTTCTTGTATTCCCCTGATCTGAGTGCCTACAGCTGCTCTGAGCACGAAACCTTCAGGAGTTCCTGATGGCAGGAGAGTGGTTTCTGGTGAGTTTGGCTAGGGTGTGGCTATCTCCATATAATCTGCCCCTGAACACAATAAAGGGGGCATTCTTGGGGAATTCAAGGATGATCCATGTCGCTGTCTCTCTGTCTGTGTGTGTCTGTGTTTTCTAACCTCCAGCCCCTTGCCCGAAGCTCGGTAACTGGGTAATAGTGCACAGAGCGCAGACACGGGGGCGCGGTGAGCGGCAAGTTACAACTTCTAAGCCAAATTGCCCCGGTATCTTTTCCTTTGTTTATTTAATTTGGAATTTAAGGGAGCATTTTTCCTACATTAGTTCAGGTTTTATTCAAATACTATGTAGCCCAAAACTGGCCTTGAACTGTAGACTCCTAGGTGCTGGCGACATATCCTTTTCTGTATAGCTTCCAATCTATAATTCCTTTCATATTTTCAAATGATTATAAAATCAAAGCTACATATATTGTACTTGGTAAGGCAAAACAAAAATACTTACTGTCAGGTCTTTAATAAAACAGCTAATGACCCCTCAGAAAGATGATCATGCATTTCAGAAGATAGCCAGAACTGCAGGCTAGAACACAGTTGCTCAGAGCTCCAGATGGTTAACTTTTAAATGAACTATCCTCTCTAGTCCATGCCAAATGTTGTGTGTATTTTTCTGCACAGGGGTAAAATAATGATTACCAACCATCTCTCATTATATACAGCTATTCAGATAGACAATACCTGAAAAAGAACACCGGAGCCTTACTTACACCACAACATATATATTTAATTTTGTTTTTAAGTGTGTATTTCACTCAATGTTTCAAAAAGTCTAAGATTTGAATAAACTTTATATGCTGAAGATCCATAGTCAGCGGTGCATGGCCCTTCTGCCTCCAATTCGAGTAATTCCTTCAGACATTGGGAATGATAATAGTCGGTCGCTTTAATTATGGTTGTATAAGCAACAAAAATTGATTTAATCAAAGTGTGTTCTATGGCCTGATGCTCATCTATGAAGGGCATCTAGTCAGCATTTGGTAATACAAATTACATAAACAGGGAGAAATGATTTAGATTCTATACCAATTGGTAAAGAACTGTTTTGAATATCTTTGAAACATTGAATCTTGCCTTTTGTATATGCCTTTGACTTCACCTTCTCTAATAATCATATTTTTGTATTTTATAAATATATAAATCCGTAAGGATTAGAATGGTTTTAAGAAATTGGTTTTCCATCATAGATAGTTTGAAAATGTTATAGAGTATCAATAAAAAGCTTCCAATATCCTGGGGTTAAATCAATGCTTTCATGACAAGGTCTATTTCTACCAATTATTACAAATACTTTACTTAGCCAAGTCCACTAACTGAAAAACACATAAACAGACTAGCCATGGCAAGGATCTTCCATGGGTATTGAAGACAACTATATACCAGTTGGGGACTCTTGTCTACTTTCATACAGCAGAAAAGTTCTAAGAATGAAAAGACTACACCAGCAAATGGGTGAAATTACTCAATACTAGCAACATGATGGTTGAGACTGAAAAATCCCTTGAAACCACTGTTGAGTCCAATATGTACAAGAGACACTGAAATCAGTCAACATAGCCTTTCCTGCTAGACGCCATCCAACCCCAGGAACTAAACTGGCAGTGTTCCAGGAAGCCACTTTTAATCCATCAGCATGGGCACATAGCTGAATACTCTTCATTATCTATATTGTAATAAGGACATGGATGTCACAGTAATTAGACTTTAATATACTTTTAACAACTATCCAGTACATCTAGGAGTGGTAGCTCTAACAGGAAGTTGGACAAGATCACAGCCTCTCACATGGAAGTTCAAGTATCCTTTTTAAAATGCTGTCATTTGACCCCAGTATTAAAGTCCATTTTATACAAATATTTTAATGGACCTTAGAAATTGATAATTTTTTAAAGATGCCCCAGAGAGTCCAATGTGCAGCCAGACTTGAGAACCACGAGATCAGAAAATGTCTATGGGTTTTCCCAGCTCCACTATTTCAAAAGTCTGCGATTGTCTAAGGTTAGTCCATAGTCCATTTCACGCACATAGGGTCTACAGGAAAATTGAATTGGTTGTAACTTTAAGTACCAGTGTGATACTTCAAATATAAATATAACTAGAGATAATAAAAGGCATAGGAATTTTGAATTACAAGGCATAATTTCACTTCAGTTGTATATGATCTCCACCATACAGACTTTCTATTTTGTGGTTTCTATTACCCCTCAGGATGATTTGTAAGAATTATTATAGCCCCATAAATCAATATTATCTATTATCACAGATGCTAATTTATAGTATTAACTTCTGCTAATACTAATGCATATTATAACAGAAGCTTCTCAGTTTCAGGAGGTCCCATTTATTCACTGTTGCTCTTGTTGTCTGTGCTACTGGGGTTATACGTAGGAGGTGGTCTCCTGTGCTCATGTGTTGCAGTCTACTTCCCACTTTCTCTTCTATCAGGTCCAGTGTGACTGGATTTATATTGAGGTCTTTAATATATTTGGACTTGAGTTTTGTGCATGGTGATAGATATCAGCAAGTGTCCATGATCCAATCCAATTAAATATGTACTATCTCTTGGTATGTGACTGCATGCTCATGTCTAACTGGCAGCGTTCTAACTTTTCAAGTTAGATCGAAGACATCTCCTGCTTTTACAGTCTGTGATGCTCCAGAAAGACACCACCACACCAGCTGAAACATCTGAACGCATGTCTTTTGAAACCAGACCTTTGATTTGTCTAGAAGTTATACATTTCACCAACTACAAAAAAAAACCCTGAAATTGATGAATTACAAAGGAAATGTCCCTTGACTTTAAAATCCACAGCCAATCATAAATGCCAATTCCACCATTTTAAAGGCTTTGGGTCAAAAAATCATCTCTATTTTCTCCACCAGGAAAAGGTACGTATCCAGCCTAGAAGCTTGGATGTTATACTCCATAATTAAGAAGAGTGTTCTTACCCTAAAATATACCAATGACAGTAGGAATCTAGTGACATCTTTCCTTCCATGGAACAGAGAAGGAACTGCTCGAAAGTCACCTGTCTAAGAAGATACAGCCAGGAAAGGCAGACTCAGGTATAAAAATCAAGCCTATTTATTCCTCTTACAGATTTCCCCCTGGTACACTACTCTACAACAATAACACTCAAATGGGCTTTAAAAAGCCAAATATAGAACCTGACAAGAAATAAAACAATCCATTCAACTCCTCTAGAAATCTGTTTCAATGGCTCCATTAGTAATAGAACTTCTCTTCTGAATGCATAATTGATATCAAAATACAAATAAAAATGGGTCTTTAATCCAAGTATCTAAGTACAATATGTATTGCAGAGCAGCAATCGTTTCTGCAGAACTCACGGGTGTGATTTTATTATGTCAAGTTTCAAATTCTCCTAAAGCTCGTCTTCAAAGTGCTCAGCTAAGTTCAGTCTGGGAGGTGTTTATGCTTACGCCTGGGGTTAACTCCGTGTTCTGTGACCAAGAGACTCTTTACTTTCCAAAAGTAATCCTATCAAGGTAAACAGTTCCCTCTTCAGGAAATAAATAATTTAAATATCAAACTGCAAGAGTGATATCAAGAGAAAGGAACCGTACTGGTGGAGAGAAAGAAGCACAGTGACAAGGGACCTTGCAGGAGGCAGTGTGGGGGAAATGGTAGAGGTCATTTCACAGTCAACTGGGTTTTCCTCTGCTTAGAGGAAAACCCTTCACAGAGGTCAATGCTGTTTTTACACATTAGCAAAGCAAATGCAGCTTCGTTTAACTAAGTCCAATGAGCATGCAGTAGGTGCCTACTGTGCACCTGAAAATGGTTTACTCATTAAGAATACGTGAAAGGGAAGGTTCTAGCCTCTTCTCTCAAAGGTCCAAAGGACATATTAAAATCATTTGAAATCTAATGGGCTTGGTTCCATACCTAGAGTTACACTGCCAAAATCAGTGTAGATCATTATATGTGAACTGGTTCGATTCAAATCAACAAACACATCAGCCATTAACCTGGGGCAAGGAATGCTATAAGGGATACATGCCGACCTGCCCTCTGATTGTAAGCCAGCTGCTCAGAAGAACAGCAGTGTGTAAGGAATGGTGGTACAGCCATAGCTGAGTGGCAAAAGTCACAAGGCCAGCACAGCTGCTTGAAAAAGAACCAGCAAAGTTGAGCCACATGATGGTCACCATGCCACCTTTGGTTTTCATCTCTACCTGTTGCATACTTGGAGAACTTTTAATATTTATACAATTGGGGGATATTGGATTGATGGGAAATTTCATATGAATCATTTACGCCTTTTCCTAGGAGTATTACGTATAAGCTTCTCCAGGAAAGTCCTGAATATATTACTGCTCCCACTTTTAGGGAGAGATCCTCATCTACTTCAAGGTCTTTCTTACACCTTGGAGGTTGTGACACATGTACAGAAGCGAGGGGTCTTTTATGAGACTATGAGACCTTCTTGAAACATCTGTCCCTGTACTTACACAGGAACGAGATATTCAAAACAAAATTAACTCAATAAGACAATGTTGGCCACATTTCAGACGGCAAGCCTTCCCACTATGCACTCAGGTAATTGCAAGGCATACATAGCAGCAAAGTTAGCCCTACACAGAGACTTATGCTGATGAGCAAAGCATGGAGTGGAAAGATGATAAAAGAATGAGCTGTCAGGACCTCCCTTTGGAAAAGTCGGCACACACAGAACCACTGTCTGTCATATGACCAAGGAATAGCAGAATGCCAGGAATAGACATATAAACAAATTATATAAAGGTATAAAATATAAACATTGTATTATGCCAGAATTTGAATAATAACTGCAGCAGTTTGGCCTGAAGATATTTCCTGGACACTCTGACCATTAAGAGTTAATCATGCACTGTTTGGGACATGGCAGACTGCCCGTGCTGGCTTGAAGATTTTGTTTGGTCTAGTGTACTTGTAGCAGCAAAAACTACCAGCCAGAGAACAGGCTGTCATATGCCTCTAGATTCTTAGAAATTGAATTATTGAGTAAAACTGGTTATAAAAAATAACTGTTTATTGTAGGCATAAATAAGGTCCATAAAAGAATGGAAAAAAAAAGATAACAAGTATTTATTTGGGGAAAACTCACGCAATAGGAGTAGAAAGGCACCACGGCCCTCTACTATGTGGATACTGAGAGCTCAGAACCAAGCCCAACCACACAAAGAGAGTGAGAGAGCTTTCTCCTCTCTGTTAAAAGTGATCACACACAGAGACAGAAGACCACGACCCTAAGCCTTGTACCCCCAAAGGCTATTGGCTGAATGAATTCTCATTACAGTTTATCAATGATGAATAACTTGAGGAAAAATGATGGTGAGAGACATCTGTTCTGTTACGGTTTATCAGTGATGACTAAAAGACTAGCAAGAGGAAGTGAAACACACGTCCATGAACAAAAATGACATGGTCTATGCTTTGGAACATGAATGTGTCCATACTCACTAAGTTCCATATATATAAATAAACACTCTGGCTGTTAGTCAGTCAGGCTTCAAGATTCTCCCAACTATGACGGCCTGGCTCACTCTCCCTCATCTACTTCTTACATCCTCTACTGGGATCTGTGTCTCTGCCATGGATGTGCTTCCTTTCGGTCCATCTCTCATAAAACAAAACTCAGAAATGTCCCCTGCCTGATTTCTCCCATTACTGCTCTTGCATCTACTCATCCTCAGACCCTGCCCTCATCTAGAGCTGCATGCCGGCAGAATAGTATAGTGTGTGGTAAGCACTCTGCTAAGAGAAGCATATCCTGTAGTTCCTAGAGAGTGTATCTCAGCATCAAAGGACGAGCAAGCATCTGCATTCTCAATCTCTGAATTTGATATCTCAGATCATCAACCACCAAAGGGCTAGAGCCTGGAAGAGCTAGGCGAAGGATGGAAACTAAATCCTATGATCTTGCCACCATCAGGAATAGACTCAAGCCTTTTTGACCAATAGCATTGTCTGTAATTTCACCCTCAGTTTGAGGCATTTGTTGTGATTAAAAATGAAGGAAAACCTAGCAAAACGGCCTTAAAGTTAGGAAAATAAAACAAATGACTTTAATGGCATGATTCAAAAGATGGATGTAGAATCAAAACAACAGATTGTTGCTTTCTCTGGCTGCTGTCCATCTCCACTGATTCCAGTGACAGTGCCCACCATGGCGCCCGATTTTGACAGCTCTTCAGGATCCTTGAACGCAAGAATATTTGTTATTATATTAGAAAAATCATTTACTGCATATCAGTGCAGAGTTGAGCTTATTATATATTACCTTTGGCATATGTCTATCAAACACAGAAGACTAGGAAATATCAAATAGGAGTCATGAAGCTTTTTGAGTGCTTTATTTTTTATTCCATGTTCCAGACATCAGCCATGTCTCTAACTGTGTCTCTACATAGCTATCAAAGAACAACCAATACTGAAAAAAGAAAATAGGATGTAAGAAGAGAAAAGTCATTGTGATGCAATCTTTGAAACTCATAGGGGAACAAAATTTAAAAAGAATTGCAATGTTTCTACTGATTAGGATTATGGATGATATTTTCTGTGTGCTTAAATATTTTTCTACTTTCCAATTCCTAAGTTAATATTTGTGAGTGGAAAAATTAACAACGCTTCTCTTTCTTTTAGCTGCTGAAGAAATTAAAGTCAAATGTAATGAAATTTTTGGAAAATGAATATATTTTTATATTATTATTAGCTGTTATGAGAGACTATGGCAGTTATCTGAATGGAATGCAAATATATTCTATATATGCTGTCTCTTTTCAAAAGAAGAAATAATTAGCACCAGGTATATGTGTTTGTATTCTCAGCTATTATGATATTAATTAAATAAGCTAAACAATAACTTTATATTTTTTCTTCTTTCTTTTCTTTTTTTGTTTTTTCAAGACAGGGTTTCTCTATGTAGCTTTAGAACCCATTCTAGAACTCTCTCCATAGACCATGCTGACCTTGAACTCACTGAGATCCACCTGCCTCTGCCTCCCAAGTGCTGGAATTAAAGGCATGTGCCACAACTGCCCTGCTTAGTTTCTTATTTTTCACAGATGTTGATTAACCTTTTCCCCTTTGCAATGAGTTTTATAGGAACATTCTAATCTAAAATATAAAGTGAGAGCCAGCCTTCAGAATGGGAAAGAATCTTTACCAGGCATGCATCCTACAGAGTGTTAGTGTTTAGAATATATAAAGAACTTAAAAATTAAACAAGAAAACAAACAACTAAATTAAAAATAGGACATAGATGTAAGCAGAGATTTCTCAAAAAAATGATACACAGATGGCTTAGAAACACTTAAAAATATTGAGCATCCTTAGCCATCAAAGAAATACTAATTAAAATCTTTCTGAGATTTTTCATTCTAGCATTCTAGTTGGAAGGGCTAAGATTTTTTTTAAAAAAGCAAATGACAACAAATTCTGTTTTGGATGTTGGGAAAAGACACATTTGTCTACACTTATTTATGGCCATTGGGAGTGTCAACTAGTGCAGACGCTATGGAATCTGTATACAATTTCCTCCAAAAGCTAAAAATAGATCTACCATATGATCCAGTTATATCACTCCTTGATAGATACCCAAAGAACCCCATATCCTAATTTACCTTCCCATCCATTCTTATTGCTGTCCTATTCACAATTGCCCAAAAACGCAAGCAACCTAGACATACATCAACTGGGAAATGAATAATGAAAACGTTGCCTATTTACAAAATGGAATATTACTTAGCTATTGAAAAAACTGAAATTATGAGAGTTTCAGGTAAGTGGATGGAGCTGAAAATAATCATTCTGAGTGAGCTACTCCGATCCCAAAAGACGTCACATATTTTCTCTCATCTACAGACATTATCAGTAAATCTTCAGATACGTGTGTTTCACTTGGAATATGCATGAAGGTAAGAAAATTACGAAAGAGTCATGGGGGAGGGGTCGTTCATGAGAAGAAAGATAGGATGCACTGATATAAGGGATTAAAGGGAATAATGGAACAGGAAGGCTTAAACTGGAGTTGGTAAGTGGAGGGTAGGCTAGAGGAGGGATAGTGGGAGAGAAAAATCATACCAAAGACCTTTGGAAAATGATATATTGAAATCTGGTTTCCCAATATATGCATGCCTTTATTTATATGTCTAGAAAGTTAAAATGGGGTTACCCACAGTAGCATAGCAATGCCCTGTGTATAAAATCCTACTCTACTATACTGACAAATAGAAAGCCCAGTGCTAGGTATAAGTTACTTTTTCTGGAGTTATTGGCAATAGAGTTCCCCCAGGCCACCGCTAAACATCACAGCCTATTACAACTGTTCATGGTTACTCTCCAGAGTTTGATGGTAAGACTCTATTGCTGAAGACAGGATTTAATATGAGTCACACAACATGGCAAAATCAAGCTAACAAGAGCCTGGTAGCTTTATCCCTATTGACTAGCTTTCATGATACTAGAATGCTATTGACCACTCCAGAAGAGGACCACACATTCAAGAATACTTAGCCAACACAAAAATGTCCTTGATGACTTAGTGGACGGAGAAGAAACTGTGGTTGGGAGATACTGTGAAGAATCTATTTTCAACAAAATCTATTTACACAAACGTGGGTGGGTCGGGAAGGGTAGGTCAGTTAAGAAGGAGTTAGAGGAAGGAGGAGATCAAAACAAGTTGCATGAAACTCTCAAAGAATTAAAAAAATTAATAAAATCAAATAAAATATAAAGTATATAATATTTGCTAGTAAATACACAGAAACTCCAGGGCTTATATGGTTAAATGATGAAATATTTGTTAAATATTTTCTATTATTTAAACGTATACACATAATATATAATATATAGATGGATATAAATATATAATGTGACTGCCTGTAGAAGCTCTGATTTTTTAATGTACTTTACAGAAATACTGCACAGGAAAACACAATTTCATCTGTTCTTAATGCTTAGAACATAGTAATAACTAGCACTTCCTATGTACCTTTTATTTACAACCTTATGTCCCTGGAATTAATTTTGAAATGTATAATCCTAAATTCCCAAAACAAGTCATTATTTAACTATGTTTGTTTAATGGTTACTATTGATTGACAACTTGACAGGACCTGGAATCACCAAGGAATCAAATTTCTGATCCTACCTGTGAGGAAATGTTTAGGTAGAGTTAATGAAAGTAGGAAGAAACCCCCCCCCCTTCTTAAATGTGGGTGCACCATTCCACTATTGGGGTCTTGAAATGCATACAACAGCAAGCAAGAAAGCCCTGTGAGCGCCAGCACCCTCTCTCTCCACTTCCCGAATGCGAGGCAGTGCAGCCTAGTGCCTCACGCTCCTATTGCCATGTTCTTCTGACATGATGGCTCATTACTTTAAAATGTGAGACACAATGAAGTTAAAATCTGATAAAATTACAAAAGTTTTTAGCAGTAGATGAAAGGTGTGGTTTTCTTTAGAGTGTGTGCCCCCCAACATCCCCACACGTGTGTGTGTGTGTGTGTGTGTGTGTGTGTGTAAGAGTTGAATTTCTGGTGTTTTCCTATGTCAGACTCTACCTCATTCTTTTTGAGGCAGGTTCTCTCACAGAACCTGAAGTTAACCATATTCGGGTAGGCTGACTGGCCAACGAACCACTGGGATTTGCCTGCCTCTGTTTGTACCTCTTCATACTGTTGAAGCGACAGATGCATGCCACTGTACCTGACATTTTACCTGGGTGCTGGGAGTCTGAATTTACCTATTGAGCCATCTCCCAAGCCCGAGAAATTATTTTTGGCAGTGCACTCATGAGGACTAGATATCAGACTCTGTTAAGTCATATGAAGGCTAGCTCAGTGTGGAAGGGTATTGCTTCCAAGAACCATGAGTCTAGTTGAGAAAAGCAGGACATGAAAACACATGCATTAAAAATGAGCCAAGGTGATAAGAAGAACGCAGATCAAATGCCAAGGAAACAAGAGAAGGAGATGAGAGATTAAGTCGCACGTGAGCTAAAGTGGGGGGAGTAAGCTACAGCCCTGTGGAGACGAGGATGACAAGCAATACAGCTCTGAGCTCTTATCTGTGGTATTAAATTCTAACTATCTGTTTACATGGGCTCTCCCTGTCACTAGACAGGAAACTCTGAAAGCCCAGGCCAGGTCCTGTTCCCTTCATCCATCCTCAGCATCGGTGGCAGTGACTCAGACAGATGTTTGTTTGACAGGGTGAAAGGGTGCACAAGATTGGAACCTGGAAGTTTGAGGGAAGGACAATTGAGAGCATCAAGTGGTTAAGGTATCAGTTTGTTGGACAATGGCAAGTACAAGGAGGAGTGAGACACTAGCTAAAGCACTTAAGTAACCGACAGCTATTAGAGGGCCCGGAATGTCAGATGTGGACTTCCATATCCATAGAGAAAATGTGGACCTTTCAGAATAAGGCGGGACACACCTCATCCAGAAAGCACAGTAAAGCTGACCCAGTGGGCAGAGGTGCAGGTGAGCCTGCCCTGAGGTCATGAGAGCAGGAGAGCTGACTCCACATCCACTCCCTTCCCCGTGACCCCATCTACCATGTGGTGGCACGGATAAGGGAAAGATGCCCTCCACTGCACCTACCCTCTGTCTCCCACCCCTTGCCACTTGACAGCAGGCGGGAGGGGTGGCCTCTGGGGACATGAGATCAGGAAAGTGGGCACTGCACCTTGCCTGGACAAAACAGGAAAGCCAGTCCCGGTGGTGTGGGGGTGGATGAACCAGCCCAAGGGAGGAAAAGTGGGAGAACTGGCCCTGCTCGTTGCTGCTTGCTGCATTGGGTGAGCTAGTCTGATTGCCAGGGAGCTCGCCCTGGTGCTAACAAGGAGGGAAAGCTGGCAGGCTGATGAAGCCAGCAAACAGCCAGGCCGGAAACCAGAGCTAAAAGTTAGCCCACTCCAATACCCACCTCAACTATGTACTGCTGGAGAATGGAAAGGGGCCAGACCTGCAGATACAAAGCTGCGGGATCTCCATGACAAAGGGCAGCAGCAGGATATCCAAGAGGAGTCCCAGTGAAGGCCCAGTATTAATAGTGCAGCAGAAGCCAGTGGCCTTGAACCAGCCCAATGGCTCATTGCAATGAACGCTTACAAGTAAAAGTGTATCGACCAAAGCAGCTGCAGTGTGCTTTGCTGGGTCACACTACAGCTTCCAGGCCGAAACTTTTGTTTGTTTGCTTTGTTTTGTTTTTATTTTAAATTTTATTATTTTATTTTATTTTTGGGCATGGGAGAAGGCTGCAAGGGCAGAGCGTGCGTATGAAGGGATGGGGAGATGAATCGGATCAGGATGCATGATGTGAAATCCTCAAGAAGCAATAGGGCAGTGATGGTCAGAGATAAGGGAGGAGCTTGAGGGCAGAATGTAAGGAAACGAATCCTATGTAACCAGAACCTTCATCTGTGATATATCAGCAATAGGTGGGTTGTAAAGCAAAGTTTTGAGACAGAGTGGTTCTGTCCCATGTAGGACAAGAAAACCAAAGTCATTGAGGCTCCCAGGAAGAGAGTTAACAGTAACAGAAGCTCCGGGAGATATGCACACTATTAAAAGGAGATTCAGAGGGAACTGAGGCGTCCATTTTGACTAAACTGCTGTGGAACATCTATGCCACAGAAGCAGAAAATGGCATAATCAGTACACAAACGCAGATCTTCCCCCTCCTGCCACGTGCTAATTTCAGGACATTATAGTCTACTTACACTAAAGCAAATGAATGATTGACTCCATTTGGAATCTTCTACTGTTATAAATTTCAATTTAGATGAAAAAATATATGGCTATGAATTCAACATGTCCTTTCATTATATGTTGAAACCGTAGCTCCATGGGTGACTGTGTGGAGGTAAATCTTATGGGAGAATTTTAAATTTAAAAGAAGTCCTGATTCTAACCTAGTAGTACTGCTCTTTCTGCTCAGAGAGGGCAGGCAGAGATTGCTTTCTTTCCTTGCAACCACAAGGAAAGGCCAAGTGAAGGCACCGCAGAAAGGTCACCATCTAGAACAGGAAGGATGCCCCATGGAAATCCCCTATGCTCACACTCCAGCCTGAGCTGTGAGAATACTGATTTCTGATATTTAACCCATCCCACCTGTGGTAGCTTGCTTTGGTGTCATGAGTTAAAATCCAAGTTTCAACATAGGCCCATGAGGTGCTTAAAATCTCCTGTGAATTATGTCTATAACCTGACCTGTACTCCTCCTCTTAAGAACAAGTGAGATGGGGAACCTCCTTCAGCCAATGGCCTTTGAGAGGCTGGACCAAGTGGGGCATGGCCTTTGGGTATCAAAAAGTCTGGGAGCTGTGTTCAGCCTCTTCTTCCTGTGGGCCACACCTGGATGTTTGATCCCGTTCCTGTTTCCTAGTTGTGACCCGTGAGTTTCCCTTTGAATAAAGAAAAACCTTAGTATACCCTATTCAGAGCTAGTGTGGGATTATATGATTTGCGTTCCCCCATCTGACACGGTCTGCTTCTTCGGTGTGCTCTGCCAGATGCGGTTTGATTTTGTTCTTAAATTTTGTTTATTAAATGTTCTTAACCCCTCCCTAGTAAAAGCCCATGTAGTTCATGGCGGGATACAATCTGCTTTCTACACAGTTAGACATGTTTGTCTTGACTCACCGTTTTGAGATGCCTTCACTTTATTTATTCATTTATTTCCTACTCAAGTGTGTACTATTTATGTATAGATGTCCTTACGTGGTCAGTAGGGAAGCATGAAATCTAACCCTGAGCAGAAGGGCTCATTATCACTTCCCACCTGCCTTATGTATACGATGACATCAACTTAGAGAATACGTCATACAAGGGTTTTTTTTGTCAAGTATGTTATATTTGTTTTGTTTTTTTTAAAAAGAATTTTAAGCCACTTCTTGCAGTCAGCCAACATCACTATATAAGCAACACAGAAATATTTTAATGTAACATTTTCAAGAACGGAAATAAAATATTTACCAGCAATGTACCATGGAACAATAATTTTAGGAGGTTTAAAAGACTCAGCGGGAGGAGAAGAGGGAAAATAATGGATTGAAAAGCAACAGTTTGGCTTTCTTATTCTACATTACATCCATAAACAGGCTCTAGAAGCCACCCATGGAATAATATCTCCACTATACAGAAACAGCGAATCCCTGCCAATCCCCCCAGTGAAGAAAAACTTCAAACAGCACAGCAGAGTGGATGAAAACACTTCCATTTCTTTGTATTAACAGAGCTGTGAAGTCTAATGCCAATTAGAGGCCAATTTTGAGGGTAGAATCCTAATACTCCTCTGATATGTAATGAGACAGTTTCCTCCCTTTGCCTTTAAGGTGTAAGAGGGTATTATTGTCCCTGTAATATGGCTATGTTGTAATAATCATATACAGTACATTCCATAATTTCTTAAACCCTGCTGGCACGTTTCAGTTATTCATTTCAATCCCAGTGACTTGACTTCTGCTTCTCACACCTTCTTCTGACCACCCTTAGTGACTAGGACGTGGCAACCCTATCTTTCTCTGTACAGGATATTGTCTTGTTGTTTAAAATGCTTTCTTTTAGAAACTAAAGAGTATAGAAAGTACAGGACTATCGAAATTTACAAGAGGAATTTAGTTTGGAGCAATTTTTGCAAGTAAAGACCAAGGAGGCACAATTCCCTGTGAGTTTTTCATCTCTTTGACCTGACGTTGTCATAAAACCCATCTGCAGAGCCAGTTGTGAATGTTTACCCGTGCTCACTCTCTGTGAGTGGGATCCGTGAGGTGGAGCAGTGGCACAACCCGGCGCTGAGAGCTAACAGGCCATTACTGACTCATTGTCTATTCATTTTAGATTGTTTCTATGGAGGATTTATAGAAACAATACCAAGGTGGCACAAGGTGGCCATCAATGCTGTTTACAGACAATTTAGAGGAATAAACCTGCAGTTATACCCAGGCTGACTTCCCTTGTGGTCCTGGGGCATCATGTTCTAATCCTATTGTGACGTGATTGTTTCACTGTGAAGTGCTCCACAGAGGCCAGTAATTGGCGTACAGGTTCAAATTAGATTGCTGTGTGTTTAGGAAAGCGAGGGTCATTTCACGTCAGCACCTCTCATTAAGAAGCAGGCAACCGACATTCTCCATTACAGGAAACCTATTGTATGCATTATCTTTTATTATAAAGACAATGCTCAACATATATACTCACCACACACACATACACACACACACACACACACACACACACACACACACACACACACCTTCTATTCTATCACCATGAGAAAGAAAGGAATGTGAAAACGCAAAATACATTTCTGAGAATGGAAATTAAATATTTACCAGCACTGTATCATGGAAACTGGCTTTAGGAGCTAAGTGGGGAAATAACGGATTAAAAATAACCAATAATGTGTTCTATTTGCTCATACTAAAGTCACAACACAGTAGCAGCTTCGTCTGTGGACAAAGTCTATGATATCTATGCTGTCAATGCTGGTGAGGCTTCAGCATGAAGCACACTCCTCCTCCTCTACATTCTCCTCCTCCTCCTCCTCCTCCTCCTCCTCCTTCTCCTCCTCCTCTTTCTTTTTCCTGAATTACTACCAACCAAAGGCACTTGCTAAAAGACCAGTTACATACAATGCAGGCATATATCTGGTCAGTTAAAACCTACAATAATTGTGCTTTGTATTTTGGTAATTGCAGCTTGATTTTTTTTTCTAGTGTCTGTCTATTAACACAAGAAATTAGGGGAAAAGTGCTTCAGCCTAGAAGTTCATGAAGTTCATGCTCCCTTCATGTTCAAATATATATAATGGAATCATAACTCCTCTGGTTATTTTAGGAGATGAGGCCTGTGAGTGACTAGGTTAGGATAGGTTAGGAGTTAGGAGTAACAACCATATAAAAGGGACCCCAGAGAGTGGACTAAGCCTCCTACCATGTGAAGACTAGAAGATCCACTATCTATGGCCTATGAAAGAGGCCCTTCCCAGATTCTGAATTTGTTGACATTTTCATCTGGGATTCCTCACTTTCCAGAACTGTGCAATAGCATAAGTTTCTGTTTTTCTCTCCTGAGATCATAACATTTTGTTACAGTAGCTCACATGGACTATGATAGGAAAAGGTAAAGATGGAGGGAGAAGAGACATTTCCACCCTATAAAGAAGTTGATTTGCTTTCACATAAGTGAAAAATGGAAAAAAACAGGCTGAGTATAAAGCTCCACCCCCCACGTTCCCAAATACACCTCCCTCGTGTCAATCACAGAGGTATCAGGACAGATCCCTGTGAATAGAGCTTCACTCTCAAATATTTTAGAAACCTAATCACCAGGCTTTTAGAATGCCACCACCTGGATGCTGAGTCTTAGGGAGTCTTAAGAGAAGCAATCAGTTGAAGAGATTATCAGGGTGGCTCTAATCTAAACTGGCTGTTGTCCTCTTAGGAAGGGTAAGTTGAGAAGTGGCGGCAGGCTTACACAAGGGGAAGGTGTCTGAAGAAGTTCTGAGAAGACTTGCAATCTATACTCACTATAAAGGAAGCTTGAATACCATAAGAAAACTACTGCCCTTACCTGTTGGACTTCTGGTTCCCTGAGTTGTCAGATAATACATTTCTGAGGTTTCACTGAAATGCAAATACAGCAGGCTCTAATTTACGTGTGGAGCCTTAAAAAGTCAAAGTCACAGAAGTAGAAGGAGGAAATGGTGGTCACAAGAGGCAGGAAATGGGAGAAAATAGGAAGCTGCCCAAGAAACACGGAGTTTCAGTTAGATAAGAGGGCAAGAGTGAGAGATCTATTATGCAGTACCTACCCTTATTAATAGATGGTCTTTAATTAGTAATCATGTGTCATACATTTTAAATAACTAAGATTTTTGAAGGCCAACACCACAAATGTAATTGTGACAAACATATTAACAGACTTGATATAATCCTTGAGCAGCATGTATCAGTAACTCGTGCATACATAACATTGATTATAGCAATTAGAAACACAACAAATAAACACATTTGTTTCTACTGTTTAAGATGCCCAGTGTGTGATGGAAGGCCTAGCCAGTGAAGTCCCATAGCTGTGCTGTCTGACTCACAGCAATTGATCCTTCAGCCCCTCTCCCGGCCTTCAGGAGTCCTTCAGGATGCTCCTTACATGAACCCCAGGGCTGCAGGTATTCTGCCGTCTGTACTGTAACCTGTGAATAATTCTTTTTTTTTTTCTTTCTTTTTTTTTTACTTTCTTGCTTGTGCACATCAAACAGATATAATTACCCACTGGCAAATGCTTCTAGCCTAGTGTCTTCAGGGAGTTACTATGTTCAAAGCCTGCTGGGATAAAAGAACTTCCTAAGGTTCAGAGGCATAACCTAATACCAGCTTCTTAGGAAGCTATGGCAACCTTGTCCACAATGGCTACCGATACCAACCAAAGAACTACATCTTAGTGTGTGCACCGTCCCAGGACTTTCCAAAGGTCTTTGGTGAAGGTGATTTCTTCCCAAGCAGAAGAGTAATATATGAGCCACCTGTCTCCACCTGGGACAAGGCAGCAGGTGGATTCTTGGAGGGGCCAATCCAGGATCCCCATGTGCTATCGCTACATGCTCTGAATTGCAGGGTACGAGTCTTCCCACCCTTCCCAAAGCTACTTGCTTACTAATGCATTCTGCACTCCAAGGCCAGGGAGCAGCAGGTCTATCCTAGGTGTCATTATCCTTCTTGCCTTTTTTTTTTTTTTTTTTGAGAGGAGCTAGAGTTTGGTAGAAAGGGCATAAATAGGCAGCGTGACCTTGAGACTACTGACTGCACCATCCAGAAAATGAAGGGAATTGCGTTAGCAAATCTGAAGATTCCTTCTCTGATATTTCTATCCCTAGAATTTTAAGGAATCGATCACTTTTAAATCCTATGTTTTTTAGGCTAGGAGTCATTCTCGATCTGATCCTTTAGAAGCTTTGTCTGATTCCATCAACAGTTTTCTCCAAGGTGAATGTCATCTAGCTCCCTCTGAGTCCCCTTTACAAGTAAAGAGAATGAACACTATACCCCATATGAAACCTGAGCACACCAGTGGTTTAAGCTGATTCCTCTCACCACCAGAAAGCTCTGTTACGTAATGTTCTATTAGGGTAGGCAGAGCTCCATCTGATGATAGATGATAGCTCACAAAAGTTCATGCCAATAACAGAAGTGGCATGTCAGTGATACGACGGGCACACACATGAAAGGAGGGGGGAGCTATCAATAACCATGTTTGGTCTTGATCATTAATTATTAACATAGTAAAAACTATTGCCATCCACACTCTTTCTGCTGATCTAGTAAAGAGTAACTAACGGCAATGAGGCTCAAATGCACAAACCAAATGACCGTCTTCACAGAGAAATGTAATGTAGATTCTAATAAGTAAATAAATTCTGTGTGTGTGCATATGCGTGCGTGTGTGCGTGTTTCAATGTGTATTTAATCCAGGAAAATAAACCTGCTAGGCAACAGGAGAGTCAACAGCCACTATGTGTTTCTTTCTTCTAAATCATAGGACTACCATCAACTATCTTTGAAACTCTATAGTGTAGCAAGGACCAGCAAAAGAATTCCCCTTCTGGCTACACTTTGAATCTTCTTAAAACCTAATTCAAAGTATTGTCATTCTTTTGTAGACACAAGTCTATAAACTCATTCTCCAGATACAAGTTTTGAAACAAAACATGGGGACTTCTGAGACGTGAAGGGCTCCTTAGTAATTAAGATAAAATAAGGATTCCCACATGGACTCTCTATTACAGATCTGTGGAACAGCTCAATACTTCACTGCACTGGGCTGAAGCCCATTTGGGCCATCGAGTTGAAAACTGCTGTATTATTATTCTTTGATGTCTAGAGCTGAGTAGCACAAAGCTGGTCTCTGAGCACTTACTCTCTATAAAGAAACTCCAAATGTTTGGCCTTTGGGCTGTAAATATTGTGTCACCATTGATTTTTAACATATAAAGTGTATTTTCCTGAATGTCAAGTATTTTCAAAGTGCAGGCCCTCCCAAGAGCACAGAGTAGAAGGAATTAAAGATGCCTTAAAAGTAAGAGCTACAAGCAAGCAGCGAAGAAAGGCAAGGCAGGGGGAATGAAAGGGGAAATGGATGTAAACAATAGTTCGAGTATTGCATGCTCTTTCATTGCTCTGTTTAAAATGTTACACAAAATACCTTTGGCACTGAAGACATTCAACATCCACATTGCCCGTTTTCCCTTTTTTCTAGGTTTAGCCACACCCTAAAATACTCCATCAGTGCCTCTGTGAAATCTCTTCATAAGAAAGTTATTTCTTTGTCTCTACGTTGCGTTAACTACTTTTTACACCAGATAGACGTAAAAAATTACTCAGTACATAAATTCAGCCACACCCTCCAAACTATATAAAGCAACTGCTGACACAAGACTGTGCTAGAATTTTCATTTGACTTTGAAAACGAAGTTGCAAGAGAAGAATTCTGAGCAGTTGTGTATGCATAAGAGGCCTGTCAAATCTGCCTTCGTTTCCCTGGTGTTGAACACAGTCACCTATCAAGCAGCCCAGCCCCCTTCTCTGTTTTACCTAAGGTAGAGGTGGAGTCTTTACTGTCTTCCAACCCCTTGCTCTTTTTCATCCACAGCCTGGGTCAAGCCACAGTCAGACCATCAAAGAGTCTCGAGCCTCTCGATGCAAGTTGAGAGGGCCCTGGGGACTGACAATGGCTGAGAAAGCTTTTCTCTACCCTTAGTCAATCAGGGCCTCACCAGAGAAATGCAATCAAAGTTCGGAGAAACCTCTTTATACAAAACATTCCTTTTATACAAAACTTCCATTTATTTGGATGCAAGAAACAATGATTTATCACTTATACTTTAAATGAGAGAAACTCAGATGTTACTTCAAAACCTTTGATACCCTGAATTGCTTTATACCACTTAAATGATTCAATTTCTATTTTAAAATAGAGAAGGCTAGCTTCAAAATTCAAAGAAACAAAATTATAAAATTAAAACATTGCTGAAAGAAGATACCAGAAGGAAATAGAAGATAATAAGTTTTTGGTGGTGATGGTGGGGTTTTGTTGCTGTTCTTTTGTTTTGATTTTTTTTTTAAGACATGGTTTTTCTGTGTAACTGCCCTTGCTATCCTAAAGCTCAGTCTGCTCTGATTCTATGAAAAAAAATCTGGACTTGCATTTAAAAAGTGATCAGGTATAAATGCTAAATTGTTCCCAGCAATCTTCTTCAGAATGCTAGTTTCTTTTCTGGCACAGCTCTGAGATGAACATTTATGACTTCCATATTTGCCCCAAGGTTTTATCCTCACCGTTTATTTCCTGTAAGTCTTCCTGATTATCTCTAAATAATAAATCTCCTTAATTTATTTAGTAATATATATTCATGTTTTTGATCATGTTCTATCTGTTCTTAAAGTTATATCCATGTATATTTTTAGAGCATGTTTTCAATACCGCTAATAAGAAATGGGTTGGTCATTATTTGATTTTAAATAAAATATAAAGGCATTGCTTTCTAATTCAGTTCAATATAAACCACCCAGTATTAATTGACTTGCCTACATCTCCTCAGCTAAATGCCAATGTAAATTATAGAAGGAAGAGCAAAAGAAATTAGCATTTGTCAAGGATAGAGAAACCTATTCCAAATATTACCAGGAAGTAAGAGCTGTATAACCTTTGACCTATCATTTCTCTGGCCTTAAGCTTCTTAAAATAAAAATAATTAGACTGATAGAATTTTAAGTCTCTCTGCTGTTTTATTTTTTAAGATATATTCATTATTAACTGTGTGTTGTCGCATGAGTGTGCAAGATGTGTGTGTGCGTGTGTGTGTGATTGTTGGCACATGCATGTCATGGGTATGCATGCAGAGGGAACAAGACAACTTGAAGGCAATTCTTTCCTCCACTGTGGTTTCTGGAGGGTCCAACTCAGGTTGGCAGGCAGGCACTTTCACCCACTGAACCATCTTACTCGCTCCTTCCTTCTCCACTCTTTAATAAAAACAAGCCCAGTGCATTTCGTCTTATGAGCTTGTACGTCCCCCCACCACGGCTTTCTTGTGTGCAAGGGGGTGAGGAAAGGTAGGGAAAATGAGGGAGAAAATTAAGGCACAAACTGAAAACCATATGCTTGTCTTTTAACTTGTAGTAAGGACTCTGAAGTCAAACAGTAAACAAACATATGCTATCTATGGTTATGGAACTACAGTATCTTATTTGCAAGAAAGTAGAGTGATTTACTGTTATGTATATTTTATCCAGAAAGTTGGTTATCTTTCTATGTTTTAAATATTCTGAACGCTGCTGCAAAAAATATGTTAGGGTGGTGGTGATGCACAAACAGTTCAGGACACGTTAGGTTCATATCCTAAGTTACAACAGTTAAAAAAAAAAAGAAGAAGAGAAACACCTTTTCTTTAAATGGGTATAAAAGCAGGCAATAAAATAAAATTATGTTCTTCTGTGTATTTGAAAAGAAGGAAAGACAAAATTCTCAGCATGGCAATAGTACATTAAGAAAACAGTCATAGGCTGAGGTTAGTAATAAAATCCTCATGGGAAAAAACATACTGATAGGATTTTATGTTACTGTGAATTACTTCCTCAATACAATAATCATTGAGAATCTATATGTACTGCATGCTGGGTGATAAAAACTCAACCGTGAGAGTATTTCTTTTTATATTTAATGTGTATGCATGTGTGATGGTGTGTGTGTATGTGTGCATGTGGCGGGGCATTGTCAGAAGACAACTTGTGAAACCGGTTCCCTCCATCACCATGTGGGTCAAAGGGTTCAATCTCTGGTCTCTCTTCTTAGCATCAGGTACTTTTATTTACCTGCTGAGACATCTGGTTGGTCCTTAACCCTTTTTGTTCTGTCAAATAAATAGCTTATATCAATAACACATATTGCCTTTCTCACTCTGCTGTAACTCATGACCACATCTGGTTCTCTGATGATAATGTAGGCTGTGAAGTTTAATAATATATTTCCTTCACTTTATTGCATTGGATAAAATATTTTTCATGTATTATTTTCCGGTAAGTATCTTAATTTTAAGGTTAATATTAAAAGGTAATATTTATTTATTTAAGAATTTCCCCTATCTTTGTGCCAAATATTATTTAAGTCACTGTAGGTATTTCTTTAACCAATATAAGAGGGAAAAAAAAAACCTCTTTTTCCTTCTGCTGACTGATAGTCTAGTATTGGAAAACAGACAATAAATATAACAAACCCCACCTCCAAGCTGATGAGGGCTATTTAAAAAAAAGCAACAGGACCTATGTTGGACTATGCTTCCTTATACAAAAGTTCAGTCTTGGTTATGAATAATGTATCTTGCTTCCACAAAGCATCCAGATACTGATATAATTAGACTCATTTCTGAGGGTTTTCTACAGTTCATGCATCAAACACAGGCCCTTCAGGCAGCTGTGCTTGGGTCTACAGGCATGGGATGTTAAAGCAATGAGCACAGTCCTACGAACACTGCCCTCACTGCATCTCAGATGTAGGATGACAGCGACTGCCCAAGGCATTCTAATTACAAAGTATTTAGTAGTCGGGATCCAGCACACACCTGCCAGAAATTCGAGGGGAGCGATGCTGCACCAGGGTTTTCATCTCACACAGGAAGCCGACTGGAAGCTACGTTCTGAAGATGCTAGTGGCAGCAGAAAAAGCGCACACTTTCTGAGCATGGTTGCTAAGTCCCTGGAATTCTCCTCTTAGTGGGGTGGGCATAGCAGCAGCAGCAGCAGCAGCAGCAGCAGCAGCAGCCTCTCCCTCCACAAGGTGTAGCCTTGGGCTTTAGGGATGAAAGCGTCCCTTCTGCCACAGGTGGAACGAGGAGCAGGATTTTCAAAACCTTGTAGCTGTACATCTGACATGGACCTTCAGATGAAGAGTTTTCAGAACTAAGCATGTGATCCCTTCCAAAAAAAAAAAAAGGTACCATTCGCTGAGAGTCATACTCTAGTGCCGAAGTACTGTCGATACATAGTTCTGAATTTAAAGGATAGGTACATACGTTCTCATTGGCCCTCATATTTAGGAGGTAACACATTTGATGACAAATAGTAAAATAAAAATGGGTCTGCTAGCCCAGTGGTCGGTCATTTACAGGAAAGATGATGACTTTAATCCACAGAACTACAAAATAATGTAAATTTACTAATGAATTTGAGAGCTGTTTATTGCCATGAAAATTGTGCAATATTTTCTTTTGAAGATTCAAAAACATTAAATCTCACATCCACTGTTGTTGCTCCTATTTTTGCTGATCAGATTCTCTGCTCATAAACACTTTATATTTTTAGTACAGTGCTGTATTTAAATGCTGCCTCATAAAAATCCCAGAAAACAAGAAGAAATTCATAAAGATGAATCTGCTTCTAGACTGTAAGAAGCAAACTGAGAAAAGAGACGTCAAATACATTTGCTTATTGCACATACCTGCTGTGTTAATCTGATAATAATAAGAGATATAAATAATTAAGTACTGCCTCATATGCCGCCGTGAAGGTAGAAATTAGAAACTCATTTTGCACATGATCAGGTTAATGAAACAGAGCCATATAAAAACCAAAAATAAATAAAGTTAGGGATCAGAGAGGACCTGGAATATTATCAAGCTCATGCTCCTGCCTTGTAGCAATGTCTTTCCTTAAACACCCAAGCAGCATTGTGTCTACCCCGTTTTAATGTTGTTCACTGAAGGAGACTGTGGGATTTTCTCTCAGGAAAACAAAATCCAGCATTTAAAAGTATTAGGAAAACACACCTTTGAATCCTGTCTCTTAGAATCCGCTTTGCTGTAGTGTTGAGTATCTGTTCCTCTCATGGGGAGATGATGATGAGTACATACCCACCACAGTCAGACATAGGCTTGCCCCTTTCTTCATTCCATGGGCAAAAGTTCTAGTTTTATTGCCCACACAAGCCGATTTTCTCATCTTAAATTCTTATCCAACATAAGCTGTTCAAAATCTGTGGTCATAATGCTACCATCCCTCAAAGCTTGAGACCGGTTCTCAGGGATACTTTTCTAGCACTTTCTGCATTTGAACTGCAGAGAATCTCTGTCACCATGGACAGCACCCCAGCCTGGGGACCAGAACCACAGATATTTGTAACTAGTTTCTATGCACAACTCCATGCTCAGTGAGTCTGAGGCACACTCTATAAATCACACTGCAAAGAGGGTTCTGTCTTCTTCCACAGTGCTTTCCTTCTGGATTTTTCTCTAGGGAGAGAGTTGAGTCCACACTGAGTTATCAAAAAGAGGATTTGACCTAAGTTTGGAATATAGAGTCAGCAGAGACTCCAAGGACTCACTGAAGGATGGGAAAACCTTGATGGAATTTTCTCGTACATTCTTCTCATCTCAATTGCATGTTCTTGTACTTTCACCTATTTATCTGAATATTCAAAGCCAACAAGTAGTTGCTTAGGTTTAGGGTTCAACAAGTTGTAAGTAGAAGTAAGTTCTGGCCCAGAATATGAAGGGCCCTTCATAATAAAAAAGGGACAAATAGAAAATGTGCCTGCATCAGAATTCATTCATACTCCTAACCATAGTGAACTGGGTAAGAGAAAAAAGTTCAAAATGCGTCCAATCATTCAACCACTATTTTTGAATACCCACTTTTGGATAAACTGCTGAAAATGTATTTTTACTTATCCATCCAATCACACATCTCTATAGGATGCTTACTATGCTCCAAGCATATTTTCAGGTCCTGAAGATACAATGATGACTTTTTACAAAAATCCTTGACACCATGGAGCTCACATTCTAGGGTTATGTCGGGACTACATGACAAGAAGAAAGGCCTTAACAAAATGAAGCATAACTAATTCAGCTGGTGAAGAGTCACATAGCAAAACTAAGAGGAATGTGGAATACAACACCTGGTGCCTAAGGACTGCAATTACCCATGAACACTAGCAGTTTTTTCAACATATGTGTCTGAAGGAAAGAGATGAAGGAGGTGGAGGAGGGAGTCATGGGAGAAACAGTACTGTACAGTGAAGACCAACAGGTGCAGAGGCCAAAAAGAAAGCACGTTTAGAGTGTCCTAGAACAACGAAGAGGCAACTGTGACTGGGGAAGAAGAAGCAAGAGTGGGTAGCAAGTGATACAGCTGCTGGTAATTGACAGATCCTTGAGTTGGTGTCTGCAGGACACCAGAGTTTCCCATGGGTGACATTGGAAGTCCTTGGTGTGCTTCAAAAAGAAAATTCGTGACCGCATTTACAATTTGTGATTTATTTTTCTTTGTTTTGCTTTTTGGTGGAGGTAGAGGTCAAATTCAGAAACTCACATAATCCAGGCAATTGCTCTACCACTGAACTACGTAGACTTATCCTTGCATTGTAATGAAGTCTTGCTCCTGTATGGTAAGAAACTAAAGTAAAGACCATTGAGAAGGAGATTTGAAAGCACTGAGAGGAGTTGCAACAATCCAAGTGAGAAATGTTGGTAGCCTTCACCAGGGGCATGGCAGTGGACATGAAACATTGTGAAAGTCTAACAAGATATTGAAGACTGAGCTATATGGCTGCTGACAGTTTAGACATGAAGCGTGAAGGTGGGGGAAGGAGTCAGAGGTAGCCGGGTATTGGTCCTGGAGTTGGGGCTAAGGGGACAGTCACTGTTTTTCATCATTCCCTCTAAGAAGACCCTCCCTGCTGCTGCTGACCTTCATCTTCTGGTGCACACTTTTCCTTCTCCTTCCCTTGTAACCTCTTCAAATGTCTTCCTGACTAAGTTTCTCTCTCAGTGTTCTCCAAACACCATTCAACTGCCTATCTCAGTGCTCAGCAAAGTGGACATATCCTCTGTTCATCTGATTTTTGTTTGTTGTCCCCAGTAGACCTTAAACATTATGAAATCAGGACTGCTGACAGCATTTGACATATTTCCAACACCCAGCCCAAGAAAGGATATGTGACACATTAATGCTCATTAAGCCTTTAAAGATTGTGCTTGCTAGTTTTATGTCAACTTGATACAGGCCACAGTCATTTTGCAAGGGGGAATCTCAATAGAGAAAATACCCCCACCAGACTGGCCCATGGACAAGCCTGTGGCTCCTTTTCCTGATTGGTGATTGATGTGGGAAGGCCCACTCAGTGAAGACAGTGCCGCACATTGACTGATGGTTCTGGGTGCTTGTAGGAAAGCAGAATGAGCAAGCTATGGGAGCACCATCCCTCCATGGCCAGATTAGCTCTGGTTTCCACTTGCCTGTCCTGACACTCTTAGCTGATGGACTGCCGTCGGTAAGATTAAATAAATCCTATCTTCCCAAAGTTGCTTTTAGTTTACCACAGCAGTAGAAGCCCTAACCAATTCAAAGACAGAGGTAACTAATAAAGGTAATAGCAAGGTTTACTTCTAAAGATATGGACTGATAACATGGTCTTCCAAGTTACTCAGGAAAATGGATACAAAGTGCTAGAAATACCTCATAATTCACGTAGAAAACTTTTTTTCCTAATGTCAAAGAAACATTTCCACTTTAATTAAGTAATTTAACCACAGCTTTAGATGCACACAGGTATGTTTGCATGGAGCAAGAATGCAGGAAAACACCTGGAGATGCCTGTTTACCCACAGGCTCAGAGTAAATGATACCAATCTGTGGTGTTGAAAAATTATGTCCGTCATAGGCTACTGGACTTGTAACTAGAGAAGGTAAGTTGCTGGGTGCCAGAGTGCAGGCAGAGGTAAGGAGGTCTCTGTGAGTTTGAGGTCAGCCTGGCCTGTGTACCATGAATTCCAGGCCAGGCTGCATAGTGAGACCCTGTCTCAAAAAAGAAAAAGAAAGAGAAAACAAGAAGAGAAAGAAGAGAAAGAAACAGGAAAGAGGAGGAGACAGAGGAGAACATGTCAGGCTTTGTAGAAGTTCTAGACCCACAGAGAGAAGAAGTCAACCATGAGTACCTGCCCGGAGTCCCTTGGCTCATGCAGGTGAGTGGACCAGTCAGCAGGCTGGCTTCCTCTCTGGTGAGTGTGTCAGCCTTGGGATGACTTTCTGAGCTTTGGATAAAACAACCATTTCAGCCTGTGCACAACTATGCATGATGCATTTGACTTTGAAAAGTAAGAAGAGATCAGAGAGGTTGAAGGTTTTTCCTTTTAGAGTTGCCAGTTCAAATCTACCTTTAACCGTAGTTCTGCCATTCTGATGAGTAGTGATACAAAGTCAGCCACTGAGCTTCGGGTGTGATTTCTTCACAAGTCAAGGAGCCTTGTAGTTGCAGGACACATCACATTTGCTTTTAATCCAAAATTTATAAAGACTACTTATCAGCTGCATCCTTCTAAAAGAAATCTGACTGATTATTTAAATATTTATTTATTATGTATACAATATTCTGTCAGTGTGTATGCCTGCTGGCCAGAAGAGGGCACCAGACCTCATTGCAGATGGTTGTGAGCCACCATGTGGTTGCTGGGAATTGAACTCAGGACCTTTGGAAGAGCAGGCAATGCTCTTAACCTCTGAGCCATCTCTCCAGCCCCCTGACTGATATATTTTTGACTAATAAGTTTTTAATATTTGTGAAATATTAAAGAGGTAAGTAAAGCGATTTTTAAGTTTGGATAAAGTGCATCTAAAGACTAAAAGTCCAGGTGTTTAGCTTTCTTCATTAGATGGGGAGGCCTCACCAAGGACGGGAGCTTCCAGACACAAATGTGTATTCAGTAGACTAAAATGCATAAAGCTGCATGTAGTTGACTTTGGTGGTAGTGTGGATGCAGGGATCCATCCAGAGATCCCAACTCTAGCTGGCTTTTAAGAGCTACAAATCTGCTGAAACATGACAGGTCGCCTTAGGGTGTGGATGTTTGAGAATCAGTCTGTAGCATTAACCTTTGGCATTGATGACCCTATGCCACCTGTATGTATCAGCCTCATCCCCAGGCTGGGTTTCCTCTTGGTTGCAGGAAGGCAGCCAGTAGCAACTGGACACAAGTGTCCATTTAATGTGAAATTAGATGAGATTATCTGTTCTCCACATAGAATAAAAGCCTTTCCCTGCCCGTTAGCCCAACTTGGTCCCTCCCCACCACAAACAAAATAATAGGGTTATCCCTGGAATCTGAGTGCTCATTGACTCCTCAGCCCCATTCCAACCTCCTCAAGCTGAAGATAGATTCATTCTTTAGTGAGTCACGGGGGTCACATCCAAGGAGGCTGAATAGAAACAGGAAGAGAAGCATGATGCCAGGCAGCCAGCCAGCAGCACTCATAAAAGGTAGCCCCCAATCTTTAATCTTTCAGTTGTAAAAGTATAAAATAGTGGAGAGAAGAATATTTAAAATTTGTATTCCATACATCATTTGTGTGTGTGTGTGTGTGTGTGTGTGCACGCACGCACATGCACAGGTCAAAAGATAACTTTGTGGACTCAGGTCTCTCCTACCACCTTTGTGTAAGTTCCTTGGATTGAATTCAGGTCTCTGAACCTACACTGAAAGCTCCTCCTCCTGCTAAACCATACCATTGACCCAGAGAAGAATATTATGTAACACTAACAGTTGTATTTGCAATACTCACCAACTACACAATTCAGAATACCCACTGAAATGACACTTTATAATGTTTCTGTTGGTTGTGTTATCATTCATTTCCTTTTTTTTCAATGGCCTTTTCCTCTCATCAGACTTTGAAGCTCTGTCTTCTGCTTCCTTGGGAGCCCCTGTGGTACCCAGTCTGTTGCTGTGCATACAGCACAGCAAACAGTTTGATTGACTGCTCAGCTTTAGCCAACTGGCTGCTCACTACTTGGCCTTTTGGCTGGGAGCAAGCCCAGCATCAGCTTAGTCAGTGTGACATCTTCTATCCAGGGAGTCTTCCCTGTCCTGGCAGGAGGACAAACCCTACAGGCTAATTGCTAAACATGTAGGTTTTAATTAATAATGTCTATGACTATGATTAACGCAGAACAATTTTTATCTAATGTAGGCTATTATGCAGACAGAAAAATATAAATATCTCCAAACCCCCTTGATTTTAGGGAATAGAAGGGTTGTGCATTTCTTATGGTTAAACACACACACACACACACACACACACACAGAGAGAGAGAGAGAGAGAGAGAGAGAGAGAGAGAGAGAGAGAGAGAATCACAAAATTGTTTTGTTGGTTTTTGTGGTATAGTGAGTAACATTTAAAGAATGCTAGCATGATCTAAGATTATTTTTGACCCAAAGTATTGTAAAAAGCAATGAATCTTGTTGGTTAATGAGGTAAAAAAGTAAGTACTGCCCACATCTGACTCTGTGTGTGTGTGTGTGTGTGTGTTACACTAACTATGGTTTTAGAGCTCTAGATAAGTGTTATGGAAGTGTGTAATTACAGCCTTAGCTCCCCTCCCCCGATGGATGCAGTTACAGGAGAGTGACAATCGCTCAGTTGTCTGCTATTGACCTAATATGCTCACATTGGCTCGGAGAACAAAGCACACGTAGTTTTTGCTGACTCAGATGAAACCGCCACTAAAATTAAGACTTTGTGTATGCTGCAGTAAATGTAGTAGTTTATATTCTCCACCAGGTCTGCCTATTTTTTGCTACTAATCTCTGAGAAGATAATTAAGTAGTTTGGCTCAACATTGTAGTTCAATTCTTCAAAGATAAAAACGCATGAGGTAGGAACGTACTGTCATCTACATCACAGCCTAATTTTCAGTGTGAAAATACAGAGCCTGTTGCTGTGGGACACTAGCAATTGCAAAATGAAATAGTTTCAATCATTCAAGTATACCTAGGTGATGTTTTCAAATTTCTAGGCCACTTACTAATAACTGTCTCATTTCTGTGTTCACCAACCTAGAGACCAAGAGGGCGGATAGCCAAAACCTTGGAGTAATATCGGAATCCGATGCTGGGGGAAGGGAAGCCCAAACCCTGGAACGGAGAGGCTTATGGGAAGGGGCAGGGTGAGAAGTGCTGGGAGGAGCCACAGGTACTGAGGGATGCTGGGAGATAACGGCATCTGCTTTGATATATTAGTAGGAACCTCAGTTGGCCATTTATTGGGGCTTTCTTTGAAACCTAACCCTCCAACAAGGCAGAACTAGTACAGTGAGTTAAACATAAAATTGACCCAAATTTAACAGATCCTGCAAACCTTTCAAAGTAAAAGTTATTCCAGACTTTATAAGAGGTTAATAATATCACTCTCACCAACAGTGACTCCTATGGCCTTTATGGGGCTCATTTACTTACTGTACATGAATCATTTCGTTTATTCCTTATATCTACTCCAGTGTAAATATTGATGCTATCATCAGCTAATGCAGTAGCCTCCACATGCAGAGGGACTGTGCTGATCGCTTGTGATTTGCTGTCATCCTTTGTATAAACACCTTATTGCCCTCTTTCCCATTGAATGAGCTTATCAAAGCATAGCTGCATTATGGGCAAAATTGTTGAAGTATTAGAGACAGGTACAATGTTCCATAACTTAATAATAAGGAAACACAGAAAGCATGAAGAATATAGTACAGAGATGATGGGGTTTTGCTCATATTGCTTAATGGGGGCCACACACCCTGAGAGTCAGGGAGGCCCTGCAGCAGCAACACTGACATCTTTCTCTAGTCTGGCACATGACTCTTCCTACACAGGGAGAAAGAATGACATTTCTTACCAGACTTAGGCAGAATGGGGACTTTGGGATAAAAATAATCACATGGATTAAATGTGAACATGTGAAATATTAATCGTGAAGAAAACAGTGATAATGATAATGTTTAAAAACACATAATCATCACTGAACACTCTTACCTAATTTTATGGTATAGAATAACTCTTAAAATTTGACCTAAAAAGAGAAGTATAAAGAAGTGGGACGATAATTCTGATTAGTTAAATTTAAAGTAGAAAGCTTATTATAGCGGTACACGCCTGTAATCCTAGCTCTTGGAAGGTTGAGATAGAAGGGTCAGGAGTTCAAGTTCATCTTAGGTTGTGTAGCTGGTTGGAATTGGGGGCTAGCCTGTGTTATCTAATACTGTCTTGATAAAATAAAATAAGGAGGAAGAATTAATATAAAAGCTCTCTAGTTAAAGAAGAAGAAGGTAAGTTTGTAGATAAAATACCAAAATTATGTCAGATGAATCTTCATAACATATAATATAGAAAAGATTCTCCCAAATTATCAGAAGGCAAAAAATACCATCCCTGTCACAACATTTCCCACACAAAAATGTTAAGGACAGAAACGGGCAAAAATTCATTATAAATGCCTGAGAAATATAATTTTTAAATGGTCATTTTCACTAATAATAACTCAAACTAGAGCTAAGTCTAATTAAAATATTGCATTGTATTTGCCAATTGTTTAATAAATAGAAAAAGAATCCATTATATATATATATGCACACACACACATAATACATATATATAACTGAAGACATTCCCACACACTCCTACACTTCCTTGGCCTGTTGGTCACCTACATTCTCCTTCACAGCTTTTCTTCAGTTGCTGTGTCATATACATGTGTGGATGTACATGTGTGTGCAATTTTGTGCATCTATGTAAAAATCTCGAACCACAAAAGACAGAAGGTATTCAACATTTGTCTTTCTGCAGATGTTATGATTATCTCAGGCTGCGCACTACAACATAACTGCCTTCTTCTTCGCAACCAGAGAGACTTCCATTATGTCTGCGTGCCACATTTCCCTATCCGTCGTCTGTTGCTGGACACCTGTGCAGATTCTGTAAGTTAGGTTTTGTAAATAGAGATGCAATAAACATCAATGTGCAAGCATCTCTGTGATGTGCTGACTTAGAATCATTGAGGTGCCCACACAAGAGTGGTGCAGCGGAGGGAGTTCAATAGTTTTTTGAGAAAACTTCCTACTGATTTCCACAGTGGCTGGACTAGTTTATAGTCCCTCCAGATATGTAAAAAGTTCTCTTTTATCCATATCTTTGACCACAATTGTGGTTGCTGGTTTTAGTAATGATTTCCATTCTGGGTAGAAGAACATAGAATCACAATGAAGTTTTAATCTGTATTTCTCCAATGGCTAGCGAAGTTGAACATTTTTTGCACGTGTCTATTGGCTTTTTGTATGTCATATGTTGAGAACTGTCCAGTTCATTAGTCCATTAATGGGTAGAATTATTTCATGTGTTGTTTAGTTTTCAATTAATAATTTTTAAATTATGCGTATATGTGTGTGGGGGCTGGATATGTGCTCATGTATGTGCAAATGCTCCATAAGGTCTGGAAGAGGGAGTTGGGTGCTCCTGAGCTAGAGCTACAGGCAGCTGTGTGCCACCCAACGTGAGTGCTGAGATCAAAATTGGGTCTTCTGCCAGGAAAATATGCATCATAACCACTGAGCCATTATCTCAAACTCCCTCCCATTTTAGATTTAGTTTGTTGGTATTTAATATCTAAAGTTCTTTATATAATTATTAATCCTCTGTTATTATACAGCTTGCAAAGATTTTTTTCCATTAAATTAAAAAACTTCATGTGATCACATTGTTTATTGGTGGGCTTATTTCCTGAATAGGTAGAATCCTATGGAGAAAGTCCTTGTCTACCTTTGTATCTCAAAATGTCTTCCCCTGCTTCTTCCTCTAGCAATTACAAATGTCCTGGTCTCCTATTTAAGGTTTTGGAGAGTGAGATAGTGAATCTACTTTCATATTCTACACATTGATGCTCAGTATTCCCAGCACAATTTACTGAACTGGGCTTTCTTTCCCTGATGTGTATTTTTAACATCTTTAGCAAAATCAGTGTTTAAAGCAGTATGAACCCAACATCTGAGTCATCTCATTCTGTCTTTTTCTTTTTTGGAGACAGGGTTAAACTATTCTTACAAAGTTCTTCATGCCTCGACAAACATAGCATTGAATTAGCAACCTTACATTAAAACAATTTGAAAATCCTATACAAAGGTTAATATGCACTTCTGAAGTTTAGGTATTGACTCCCTAAGTCAAGGTGATTGGTCCCCAGCATGGTGATACAGAATGTTTCTGGAGCATTTATGAAGTAGGGCTTTAGGGGAGGGCTTTATGTAACTGGAGGTGTGTCCTTGAGGGTAATTGTGGGACATCCCTGTTTCCTGTTTCTCTTTGGCTTCCGACTCAGGAGATTAACAGTTATACTTTACCACACCACACCTATTATTACCATCTGACTCTTCCACCAGAAGCCTAACACACAGTCCTTCCAAGCATAGACTAGAACCTCCAGACTATCAAACTGCAAGCCTAAAGCAAGGCAGAAAACAAAACAAAAGAAAACAAAAGACATTTTTCCCTTCATCAGTTATTTATTTCAGGAATTTTCTTTAGTATAGAAAATTAACACACATAAAAAAAGTACCTACCACTCAAATGAGCCCCACAAAACCATTCCAAAATGATGTGTTCAGGTACTCGAAATCTTAAGAAATTTCACTGGTCTGTTTTCACGAATGATCTTCAACAGATATCTCTCCAGAAATATAGAGTAGCATTGGAACAACAAAACTGCACACTTGGTGGGAGCTTCTGATTTCGTCTGTCATGTGATGATAGTCATTCTCTTCCTGGGTGCCTCCAAGTTTGGAGATTCATAGTCACAAAATGTAAGGTTCACTTGTGATCCCAGCTGTATTGTTTATCTCTTCTCTTAAGATATATATTTTAATACATTTTAATAACCTTAATTTTAAAAGTGAGTTTTTTTTAAAAAAAAATAAATCAAAGCACTCTCCTTTAATGAATGGAGATCACATAGAGAAAAGTACAGAAACACTCTGACATAAATACCAAGTTAATCCTAATAAGCTTTGCGATCTTGGACCAAATATCTAAACCTTAGTTTGTTTGGGTGCCTCAAAGATTATAGCGGGGAAAGGGATGGGAGAAATGATGTAATTGTGTTTTTCTTAAATTTCAAAACTACAGTATCTATTCTGTGTAAGTTTTTATGGACTTTGAATGTGTCTGACATGGAATAGACATTCACTAAACAATAACTGTTAGTAAAGAAACAGGTAAAAGGGCTGGAGAGATGGCTCAGCGGTTAAGAGTACTGACTGTTCTTCCAGAGGACCTGAGTTCAATTCCCAGCAACCACATGGTGGCTCACAACCATCTGTAATGAGATCTGGTGCCCTCTTCTAGCCTGCAGGCATACATGGAGGCAGAATCTTGTATACATAATAAATAAATAAAATCTTTTAAAAAAGAAAAGAAACAGGTTTAAAACGGCTATGATTTATAGGATACATACAGTGAATTAAGTCATGCTCTCCAAAGAGATGTGAGCAAATATGATCAAATCCTAATTTCTAATACTCATGAATGTGAATTTACTTGAAAACAAGATTTTTTATGTATATAATTGAGTCAACATGAAGTTGTATTACACATTAATTGTTCCTGAATTTAATCACTGGTGCTCTAAGAAGGAAAGAAGGAAACACATACACACACACACACAGGTGAGGGGGAAGAAGAGACAGACAGACAGACAAAGAAAGACAGACACAAAAAGAGAGACCACACACCATTTGGAGAAAGACACAGAGATTGAAAAGATGTATCTCTGAACTGGAGGGGGAGCTGCATTAATTTTAGAAGGTAAGAAGGGTGGATTCTTCCCTAGAACTCTGAGGCAGCACAGTCTAGTTGACATATAGATTTTGAACATGTAATTCCCAAGAGCTTACAGAAACTTCCTATTTTTTTAAAGCCCCTTTGTTAGGGTAGCATCAAGAAACTAGTACAATAGTGTACTCAAGTTATACACTCTGGTGTTTGTATATCAGTAGGACTATACAGTAGTAACACTGGTTAACGAATCAGACCAACTAACAATTCCCTTTGAAGGGTATTCAGCATAGCACCATGGTGGACAGGAGCCCTGGAATGAGGCCAATTGCAATGAAATAGAAAGCAACTTTGCTTATGACTTTAGAATATTCCAAGCAAGTTTCAAAGATTGGATGTTGAACTGTGCATCTCACCAGCCCCATTCTTCTCCTTCGTCTGGCTATTGGTGCACATCTTCAGCACCTCCTGGGAGTCATAGAAGGATATGTTCAGATAAAGGTCTTCTTCTAGGACCTGATCCTATCATTAAAACGAAGAATGAAAGAGAATCGCAGTAGAAAAATGGCATGATAAATGACTGACCGATACTCATCAACAGTAGGAAATAAGAGGAAACACAGTCAGTTTAACTGACTTTTTAAGTATTTTTACTAAAACAAACAGAATAGTCTATTCCTAAAGTATCCAATTAAATTTATGCTCTTCTGTCTTACTCTGGCATACCCCACCTCCACTAAAAGCCAAAAGGAAAACTCCAGGTATTCTTAAGTGAGTTTTCTGATTAGTTTCTTGGTTTTGTTTGTTGTTGTTTTGTTTTGTTTTCCTTTAAGGGTAAATCTTCCAAAGGAGATAATCGTTGAGTCCCAGACCAATTAAGTGTGCTGCTGAGTTCCAGAAGCAACAGTTTCAGACTTGGAGAAAATGTTAATACCAGCACTAAAATTTATTCAGTTAATTGCTCTAATAATCAATAAGTAATTTTCATTCTAAACTAGGTTCTTTATGTGACTTAAATAAACCAACCAAAGATCATTTACATCTCAATAACAATTCCTAATAATGTCACATCATTAAATTCCACCCTGGTTCTCAATAATGTTGGTTAGTGACCAATAAAAGGACTTATTACCCTGGTCGGGTCCTCAGGGGCATGGAGTGAAGCAATGGACAGAGGATTTTCATGTGGCATCAAGGTACCACATCAACCTTTCTTCTCTGGAGACTTTAGTTGCTCTCTGTTTGCAGAATGACTTCATTCTGCCCCCTCTCTTCCCCTCCCTTCTCTCCTTTATTCTTTTCATTTTTCCCCTTCTCTCCTTATCCCCTTCCTTTCCATCCTTCCTTTCTCCTGCCTTCTCCCTTCTTTCTTCTTTTCATATTTGCTTTCAAATAGAATAGTTTTTAGTTTACAGTTGAAAAAGATCCATAAAGGGAAGGATATTTGCATCTTATTTATTGTTGAAAATGACTAGTAGAAGAAGCAAAACACTTTTTGAAAACCACAACAAAGATTTAAGTTTCTTAAGTTGAAAAAATAAATAGAGGGAGTAGAGATATGGGAATTATCGCTGTGCTATCCCGTGTAAGCATTATTTTTACAAGAAATATTTGAGTCTTAAATTTTGATGTTGATTATTTATATTGACCAAATTAAACCTCTTGCCTCTTTAGACTGCATTATCTATGTAGTTAGGAATGTAAAAGCCATTGTGTATCAATGAAAAGTGTTTCTATAGCTAAAATGTGTATACTTTAAGCAACAAAAGTCATTATTATTTTAAAATATATTTTTAACACTGCCTTTGTGATACCAACACACTGGCTGATGATATTGAAATTTTTATGTTAATTAAACAACCTTAACCACTTGGTAAATTTCAGATATATACACTTTGTAATTACCCCCATTATTGAAATAGCTGGCTTGATTCATCCATGCCACAGTAACATTGCAGCTTCTGCTATTTTTGTCTTTGGAAAAACAGAGGTCCCAGAATGGGAATATAAAACTATTACTTTAAATTAAATATTAAAGCTAACTTATTCTTGCATAAGAATGCTGTCAAATAATGGTGATAACTGTTGCTAAGATAGAAAGTATTTTTTGGCTTTTTTTGAAGCACAAATTAAAATCCAATTTCTGTTCTTTTGGTGAATTGTGTGTAGTTAGGGTGTACAGTTTTACGGATGGCAGTAGCTTAAGGGGGAGACTATTATGGTCTTAGTTTAGCGATTAAGAAATACAACATTTGTTGAAGGGCTAGGCCTTTTAGTCTAGAATGGATTATCACTTGATCCTTCCTTAAGCATTTTTATACAGAAGTGCATTATCCTTGGAGCCACCCTGGGCTCCATGCCTCATTAGCTTGGGTGTTAGATAAATCAAAGGCAGCCTCGGAGACAAAGATAAGCAAACTGCAGGCCAGCAAGATGATGATGTATGGATCCAGGAGGCTAATAGGAAAGTATTGACAGGAAAGTGGTGTGCTTATCCTGCAATCACTGCATATTGCAATGAGAGCTCCCCAAAGCAGATGGGATACACTTCGGGGAATGCAGGGCAGCAAGACTGCTGGGCAGAAATGGATCCTTGTGCTTTAAATTCTAACAAGAACTTGGTTTCTTTTAAGCTGCGCTTTAAATGCATTGAAATGTGTCGTGACCTAAGCCACAGTGAATTCTGAACAGGGAATCTCATTTCAGAAGACCAAGTTGCTGGAATTATTTCATTTACGTAGTGAGGAAATAATCACATATGCTGACGGTGATTGGAACTCTCCCAGTGGTCTTTAATTCACGACGGAGTTTTCTGCCACTTTCCTATGTGTTCTATCAGTTTTCAATGCATTATAAACTTTGCTCTGGAGCTAAGTAACATTTCCTTGGGCTTTACCATAGCCAGTATCTTTAGACCAAATTAGTACTGTAAGATTATGTAACCTCATGATCAATTTTTACCTCGGGATTTTTGAAATTGTGAACCTTCTACTTTTCTGAAGCCAATGTTATTATTATGAAACCGAAAAAAATATTGTAATACTATGATAATCCTACCTATTAACATTCAGAAAAACATCCATAAATACACATTTGACCCGAGTCTACTGGGTACTACTGAGGGTTGAAGGTTAACTAGCAGAATTGATTTTCAAATCGCGATATACTCTTTTTCTCACTTCTTTCCTATCTCAAAGTGGAATTTGCTGATCTACTCTAAATGGGGATATAGACTTTTTGGAAGTTAGAGCACTGTTAGCTCCCTGGCTCACTTCCTCTGTTTCCAGGACCATGGAATTCAAATGTATCTATCCTGGCGGTGATCGAGCATTTATGAGGGTCCTGCAGCCCCCAAAGGCTGGATGACAGTGTGCATAGTACACACACTGGGTGCTAGGCTATGTGTGACAGAAGCTGGTCTGCTTCAGTAGTGGGTCAATATATTAAATGATGAGTAAGGGTCAGACTTCAGTCAGGAAGTAAGCAAGAGTAAACGAGATGGGCTTCAATAGGAAGCCATAAGAAAACCTCTCTGCAGATGAGCAGCTGTAATTTTTAATACTGTGTGTGTTACTTTTGCTATGGCTGGTATAATGTATACCATTACCCAACAATCTAGAATTTTCCTGTAAAGGCAAAGGGCTGTTTCATCTTATGGACTGTAGATATCAACTAACTGTAAGTATTCTATTGGAATAACTGGCTTATTTTATTTCATGGTAGTTTTTTTTTCTCACCTGGAATTGTCTCTTGTTCAAAGGCAAGAAGAAACATATGAAAATAACTAATTTAATTATCTCTGAGCTTAGCGAACTAGGAGTCAATGAAACCCTGCTGCCAAGTCTGTGTTTTTCAGATGAGAAGAAGAGGTCCCTTCTACTACCAAACAGAAGCACTTGCCAAAGGCCCAACAATTAGCGATTGGCAAAGCGGAACTGGATGCTGACATTTAGCCTGATTCCCTGGTGCGCTGCCTCTCTCAGTAATCAGTGTTGGGTTTGTGGATGGGAAGTGGGGATGGCAGTGTGCTGTGGTTACTGAATGTGGAAAGGCTGCACGTCACCTACAATACAGGCCTGATTCACAAAGTGAAAACAGCAATTCCAGGCTTTTGGTCTTCTCTAACATAACTGAAGCATTTAAACATTAATGCAGGAGACCATCCCTTCTCTGGTCCCAGCAACTGGCTAGACCAAGGCTCATCACACTGTGTCACTTGGTCCCCATACCTTCATGAGTTACTTTTAGCTTCACAGGGAAGAAACTTAGGCCCTCCTGTTTCGACTACATGGGGACAATTGGTTTGTTTACTGATTGAATTTTACCTCTTCTTTTCCTCTAGAAGAAATTATGACTTAAAGCATGTGTGTGTGTTTGTGTGTGTGTATGTGTATATGCACATATCTGTCTGTCTGTCTTCATGGTGTATGTGAATATGGTCATTCATGAAGGTCAGAGATCAGTATCAATTATATTTCTATTGCCTTGCCACAAATTGAAAGGGAGGAGGGAGGGAGGGAGGGAGGGAGGGAGGGAGGGAGGGAAGTAAGGAGGGAAAGAGAGAGGGAGAAAGAAAAGAAAGAAAGAAAGAAAGAAAGAAAGAAAGAAAGAAAGAAAGAAAGACAAGATCTTCACTAAACCCATTTGGATGAGACTTGGGGGCAGGGCAGGGATCTCTAGAGATTTGTCCACCTTCTCCCTCCCCTCCCAGTACTGGGGTTACAGAAATTCAACACCCTGCTTGGCTTCTCACAAGGGTCCTCTGACTTGGAAAGCAAACCCTTACATTGAGCCGGCTCCCTAACTGCTAAATTAAAACTTCACAAAACAAGTATGAGAGCTATTATTTCACAAAAGGAGACTACAAGAACTTTTTTTCTGACAAGGACTATCAATTAGTCACACAAGTGATATAAAAAAATCTAAAAGAAAATGCCAATTATTTACTAATGTCTACAGTATTGTTCATAAACACACACACACTATCTTCAGCCAAGAGAAAGAGTTAGGTCTCCTGTTTTCAGCATTTACTCTGAAACGTTGCTCTGCTTGTCTAGAAATGGATTCCTCCTCAGGAATCTGAGGAGGAAACAGCCCCACGAGGCCTCGGAACGCACTGTGAATGGACTGATCAGACTATTTTTGACAAATCAATTCAATTACAATTTAAATGCATTCCGTTCAAAGACCTTAAGTTTAATGTCCTGGAGTTACCTGAAGCATCATTTAAAAAAAAAAAAAAGAAAAAGAAAGAAAGAAAAGAAAAGAAAAAACTGTATCCAGAAATGTACTAGAACTCTTAGGATGTCTGCAACATTCTTCGTTAGAAAAGATCCCTATCACTCCAGGGTCCTTAGGAGGCTGCAGGGGTATCAGATAACCAAGGGAACCAAGTCCAGACCCACTTCTTGAAAGACAGCAGGACTGAACAATAGCCTCCCAGTGTTCCTCATTGTCTCCTCTGCCGGCAATTTGTGTTCTCGGTAACTGTCATTTGTTACATTTCGACCTCTGAAAACCAACACTGTAACTCCCAACTGGTGCGCTCTTCATCACGCTCTGCCTTTGTTCTGCTAGCCTGGGCTGCGGCCCCTGCACTGCCCATTAGCCCAGAGAGCATTGTGATTAATGCACTTGCTCTGAGCCGCTGCCAGCGCCAGCAGGCTCAGCCCCAGGCTGCTCCCAGCGGCTGGTCTGGAGCAGTCACCAGTGTCCCTGTACCTTTAACTGGTCTCCCTTTATCTGCCTGCCCCGGGCCTGCAGCTGGGCCTCCTCATGGCCTGACCCACCTCCTCCTGCACCCTGGGACTCAGGCGAGGTGCGTTCATTACTCATCTGTGACAATAACCCATCGAGTAAGATGTAGAACTCAATTCCAGGAGAAAGACCTATAATGTTGGAGTCAGGAGGTTATCGCTGTGGGACCTGCACCTTGCTCCTCGCTGCTCTTATCGAGAGCGTTACAGGCTCTGCTGGGGCCAGCATCTTGTAAAGCTGAGGGTGGCAGATTTGGCCTCAGATTAGTATACATCTTCTTAAGTGGTACTACATTTAATTAAAAAGTAAACCTTAGCTAATTTTTTTTTGTTACTGTAATGTAGGGAAAGAGATGTACATTGTACAGTGTGGGTGGTAGAAACGGAAAGAAAGCCGATGTCTGGCCACATCTGCCCCTCACGGTCCCTTGCCCTGGGCACTCTCAGTAGCACCTGGGTGTCCTCTGTGTATCACACTTCTCTCAATTCCAGAGGAGCTCAGGCCCCGTGGGACTTAGCCCTGAAATACATTGCAACCCATTCAAGTCTTTTATGCTTTCCATGGAGAAAAAGTTTTTGTTTTTGATTTTTGTTTTTGTTTTTTAACTTTAGATAGTTCAGCGGAGTATCTCACACCTGAATTCTGGTTTGACTGATAGTAATTAGAAAACTTAATTAAAGAACCCAGCCGCAAAAGGCGTTGGGGCCAGGGTAGGGAGAACTGCCCGAGGAGCAGGTCTTTCCATCGTTTAATAGTTTCCTCTGAACATTTACATCCTAGCATAAAAGTCAAATGACCGAGTTCTCGCCAGACTCGCCTCTTTGCTAAGCATTTTAATTTCTCAGCTTGTGCTACTGTTACTTCTACCACGTCAAGCTTGGGCTATGTTCACTGGAAAGGTCCCCAAACTATTACAAAGAGCATCATTCCTCCCAGGTCTCTCAGGATTAAAAACCAACACTTTTGAAAACATACAGAAGTCTGCCTGGAATATTGGAGAGGCCTTATGTCAGGATTTAACTGAGCTCCACAAACCTCAGATCATTCATGAACTTGCGGCTAGGTTTTTTACTTTTTTTAACTTTTGGTTCACTGAAAATATCTTCTTTTTATTTTTTTATTGATTTTACATACCAGCCACAATTCCCCCTCCCATCCTTTCTCCTGTTCACCCCCCCCACACCTTCCAATCCCAACCCACCCCATCCACCTCCCATGGGGAGTCTACAAAGCCCAGTACATTCAGTTGAGGCAAGACCAAATCCCTTCCTGCAACATCAATGCTGAGCAAGGAATCCCACCATAGGGGATGTGTTCCAAAACACCAGTTTATGTACCAGGGATAGATCTTGACACCACTGCTAGGGGCCCCTCAAACAGACCAAGGATTCTGTGATAAAGGAGGGGTCAAGATCAAGATGAGTTGCTATTTGGGAAAGTCCGAGTTAACAATCTAAACAAACCTTCTTAGATTTTGTTAATGCCACCAACATGATGATATTTTAAGAGGCATAAACATTCCTGTGATGTGTATTCTTGATGGTCAACTAGACTACATCTGGACTTAACTAAAACCCAAGTGGCTGGAAACACTTGCGAGAGATTTCTTTTTCTAAATTAAGTCATTTGAAGTGGGAAAAACCCACTTTTAATCCAGATCTTTTGAGGTGGGAAAAGGCAGCTGTAAGCTGGGCCACACCTTCTTTTGGCAGCCTATATAAAGGACGAGGGAGAAGGAAGCTTGCCCTATTGGCCTGCTTGCTCCCACTCTTGTTTTCTCTGGCAAGTTTATTCCTTCACGGGCACTACAGCCTACTTCTCTGGTATTCTGGAGTCTACTGAAGACCAGCTGAGACATCCATCCTTGCAGACTGAACAACTACTGGATTTTTGGAACTTGCATTGGTAAACAGCCATTGATGGACTAGCTGGAGCACAGCCTGTAAGCCTGTGGATCTCAACCTTCCTAATGCTACAATCCTTAAATGTAGTTCCTCATGCTGTGGTGATCCCCAACCATAAAACTAATTTTGTTGCTGCTTCATTCTGTAATTTTTCTACTACTATGAATCTCAATGTAAATATCTGGTGTGTAGGATACCTGATATGAGATCCCTAGGAAAGAATCATTCAACCCCCAAAAGGGTCTTAACCCACAGATTGAGAGCCATGTAAGCCATTCTAATAAATCTTATATATATATATATATATATATATATATATATATATATATATATATATATTCTTTAATATATAAGTTCTGTTCCTTTGGAGAACTCTGAATCATAATACAGTTACTTATTTCCAAACTGCACTTGAGTGTAGAGTTTCTTAGGGCAGAATCTCTGATGTGCTCATTAAACATACCTGAAGAAGACTGATCTTTTCTGCATGACATGTGAAAGGCTTTATGTTCAAAATTCGCAGAGAAAGTCGTGAGATAGGAGACAGGATGACAATAAAAAAGAGCACATTTGCTAAAACAGGTGAAACCAAAATCAATTCTTAGGCTGGAAAGTCTATGTTAGTTTTGACTACAGTAAGTGACTTTCCCGTGCCCTTTTCACCTAGAGCTGAGCAGACTGCCATACCCACAAGCCTCCCTGGGAATCAGCCGGTGCCTTTGTCAGCACCCAGCTTCCTACTTTGCCACATGCTCTAGAAATGGATGTTTATCTCTCCATCTGCTTCTTCGAAAGCCGGTGTCTAATTGATCTTTTTATTTCCTGGAGTAGTACTGTTGGGTACATGGTTGGCCTTAACAGATGTGTGCTGAGAGAATGAATCAACCAGTGATTAAAATTCCACTTTATCTACAGAAATATTTTGAAAAATACACCAGGATCAAGACTTGACCTCTGCCACTTCTTAAAAACTCCAAGATACCTCAGTCCTATGCTAAGGTAACAGAAGGAATAACTGTATCAAATGTATGTCAAGGTTAGTGTGTGTAAAGGACTGTGTCTCTGTATCTACTCTCCTGACTTTTGTAACCTGTCTCTGAGGTAGTTGTTACCATCTGATAATTAGATTAGATAATAATGTTAGCTATCCCACTGGAGAGACCGACTAGAGAAGCAAAGGTGTGCTCTGCAGCTGTACAGAGGGCTCAGAGGAGGGAACACAGGCATTTCAATCCGGGCTGGCCTGAGTCCAAACTCGTCCATTAGGCAGTGAGTGTGCCTCTCTCCTACAGACAAGGAAATGAAATATGTAAACGAGGATAAGGTACTGCAATTCTCCCTTACTCGGATGAGTGTTTATTAGCTGAGAAAATAAACGGATAAATAAATAGACATGACATTGCCTTGACTTTGTTAATCATTTAGAAGGCAGAAGGACATAGCAAAAAGCCATCAGGTTTAAGAGCCTAATGCGTTGCCCCAATTTTCTTGTAATACTTGATATTAACTACTTTATTGTTCTCTTGGTTAATTTGATACAGTTATGTTGAAATTTCCCCCATATGACTTCTGAAGCCAAGTTAGAGCCCAACACACCCCATCTTGCCCTATTTCTGACACTATTTCACTTTGCTGCTATGATAAACAATGTAACTGAAAGCAGCTGGGGAGAAGAGGGGTTGGCAGCTTACAAGTTACAGTCAGTGTGGAGGAAAGCCAAGGCAGGACCTAAAGGCAGCATCCTGAGGCAGAAGTGCTGAAACAGAGATAATGAAGGAACATTGCTTACTGGCTTGCTCTCTGCTTAGCATGTGTTCAACTGTCTTTCTTATAGAACACAGCTGACCTGCATAGGGAACGGGACTGCCCACACTGGGCAGAACCCTCCAACATGAATTAGCAACCAAAGGCATGCCCCCACTTACACGTTTATAGGCCAGTTTGAAAAAGGCAATTCTGCAGTTAATATTTTTTTCTCTCAAGCATATCAAGTTGACAGTAAAGGCTAGCCATCACAGATACCACCCACACCTATGCTAGCAGATTCCGTCACTGACTTGGTTGTCACCTTTTATTCCTGAATTTTTATTCTCTATATTTATCTATATTATTTAAAACTGTTTTTAAAAGTGACTGATATTTACTAGAGATATTTCCATTTTAAAGAATAATCCTTCATTGTACATGAATTTCAAATTACAATAAAACACTTGGATGTTAAAATCACTTGTTTGCTCATTAGTGAATAACAAATGTATTACTATTTTAGCTTATTTCATTTATGTATAAATTTGAAATATTTTTAAAACTTTGAGTCACTGTCTTTAGTTAAAGCACACATAAACATTAACTCATGTATTAAATCTCATTTTAATAAGTTCTAATAACCTTGCTTCTTTACTTTTTTGTCATTTCCCATTTTGTTTAGAATCTAAACATCATGATACATTTTAAAGAGTTTATTTTATTTTAATTTATATGTATGTATGTGTGTCTGTGTGGGTATGCATGAATGAGGTAAACATTTTTTAACATAGGTGTTGAAACTAAACTCTAGTCCCCTACAAGAGCAGCAAGTACTCTTAACTGCTGAACCACCTTTCCAGTCATGTTTATATCTATATCTATATTTATATCTCTCTTTTGTTCTCCCACTGTACCCTGTTCTCTATCTCTTGTCATCTTGCTTTTGCCATTATTTTCCCCACTATCTCTCTCCCATTCTCTTGCCTCTCCGGATTTCCTAGCCCTGGACATGTGCAGTCTGATTCTCTTTCTACTCTGGACTCCTCTTATTCACAATGAAAGCCTCCCCCTAACAATGGAATGGTCATGTTGGCAGTTTATTTACTGTGCCCCCTCACTTACAATTGTTATTGGTAGAACAAAGTTGAAGATGCTTTATTTTATCATCTCTTTAATTGGAAGACAGAATAGCAAGTACCTGAGAGAAAGTTCTAAGTCATCTGAGTTTAAACTGGGTTCAGCTAATTGATAGCTGAGCGACTGCACACTTATATAACTTGGCTGGGTCCCCTAGTCCTCATGTATAAAGGATAATCATAGTAACTGACTCCTGGGGTTGTTATAGTAATTTAATAAGCTCGTGCCAGTAATGTATTAGAACAGCACCTGGCATGCTACAGCACTCTGTACATCTTACCATTGTTAGCACAGACTAACATTGTTGCATGCAATCACATCGTGAAATTTTTGTACCACGTGTGAGCATTTCAGGACTGGCAACAGGAAAGACGTAAGAATGGAAACCACTGTGTCATGTAGGATCTCATTTCTCTAACTAGTGAATCATATTATCTTTGGCCACCAGACATATTGCTTAGAGATAATAGCTATAAACAGTAGAATAAAAAGAAAAGCATGCCATTTTCCTGAATGCCTTCAGTATTCATATTGCCATGACGCATCATATGTAAATGCATACGGTTCCTCAAGACAAGTCAAACATATTGTTACAGGGTATGTCTGACTACTGAGTTGTGTCCTATCAAAAATTGTACCCTTCTTAGTGCAGCTGTGTCTCTAAAGCCGTTGCATCTCTTACTTCATTGTGAAGATAACTTTTCAAGTGACAACTAATAAGAAAGAAAAAAAAACCATCCACTCCAAAGCCCTAGCTTTGGGCTGCCCATTCTAAGTTTGTCTTTGCAGCCTCTTCTTATGCAGATAGATCTACAAGTTTTGATAAGTGTGAAAGTTAAGAGCAAAACCATTACCTTAAACATAGCATGTTACGTTCATGAGACAATTTGCATACATAGAGAATAAAAGCAAACTTTTTCGCATTAATAATCTATGGTAATTTGAATAGGGATGGCTCCCATCGACTCATGTGTGTGATAGCTTGGTACATATGGAACGGCACTGTTAGGTGTGGCCTTGTTGGAGGAAGTCTGTCCCTGTGGGGGTGGGCTTTGAGGTCTCTTATATGCTCAAGCTACACCCAGTGTGGCTCTCAGCTCCTCCAGCACTATGTCTGCCTGCATGCCACCATGTGCCACCATGTTGGTAACAGACTAAACCTCTGAAACTGTCATCTAGTCCCAATTAAAAGTTTTCATTTGAACTAAATGTTTTCATATGAATTGCTGTGGTCATGGTGTCTGTTCACAGAAATAGAAACCCAGACTAACACAGAATCCTTGAGGAAAGGCATTTTCTGCATTAATGGATGCTTTGAGGTCCAATTTTATGGGGTTTGGTTTGGTTTTGGTTTGAAATGGTGAATTTTTATTTTGTTTTGGTTTAGGTTCTGTTTTTTTTTTTTTTTTTTTGAGATAGGATCTTGTGTCATTCATGATGGACTCGAGAGGTTCATGTCGCTGACAATGACCTTGAATTCTAATTCTTTCCTCCTCCTCCTTAAGAATGGTTGACCACCATGCTCAGTTCACAGCTGTAGGGCATTGAACCCAAGGCCTCATGCATTCCACGCAACCACCTGCCAGCTAGCTTCACCATCAGCCCACAGCTGGTTTTCTAAACTTAGTTCAACCTGAATAACTTGGATAATTAGGTAGAAACAATTCTATAAATAACAACATTGGTAATTGGTAGTCCATTTGGATGCAATTGGAGGCACTGTTGAAATAAAAAACCATTTGCCAAAAACATGGGAAGAGAAGCTATAAATCAATATCTGTTATAAGTAGAAATTCAAAATTTCTCAAGAATATATTAGCAAATGAACTCAAAACATATAAAGTGAAGCGTATGCCATAATTAAATGAGATTTATTCTGAATATGGTGCATTGGTTTAACATTTGAAGATCAGTTGCACAATTCATCACATTCATAGGCTTAAGAAGAAAAAATATATAGTTATGTCAATGATTGCAGAGAAGGTATTTGTTACAGTCTAGTGCCCACTTATAATTTTACCTATAGTCTCAACTTTATGCCCTGGGTAGGCAAGAACTCACAGACATTCATCTACATCTGCTGCATGAGTGAGAAGCAGGAATTCTGTGTTCACACACAAAGTCTGAACTGTAAAAAGGTGTCGGTTTTCTGTACATGATGTATAGGTCAAAGGCAATCAAATTCCTAGCAAGGAACCCAAAGTATTGAAGATATTCACATGCTGTTTTAATGGTTTATATGGAAAAGCAAAAGACCTAAAGAGGCACATGATATTGTAAGAAAATAGGCCAGTTGGAGAGTTGGCCTGACTTTAACTTGAAGAATTACTGTAATTCTATTGCAATCAGGACAGTGTGGTGTTGGTGGGAGGACACGGGTCAAGTGAGCACAACAGAGTCCAGAATTAAACCCAGATATGCTGGAAGTGGCACTGTGGAGTTGTAATCCCAGTGCCCCAGAGACTGAGGCAGAGCTGCAGTTTTGAGGCCAACCCAGGCTATAGAGGATGGTCCCACATGGAGAAAAAAGAGGGAAGAGAGAGGGGGTGGAGCAAAAGCTTCAGTTATATGCTGACCTTTCTAAATAGCATCTTAAAAAGAAGAATAAGTCAAATATTGAGTACAAAGTTATAAAATTTGTAGGGTGCAATATAGAAAATCCACATGATCTTGATCCCACCAATGAGAACTTTAAGAACAACACCAAAAGAATGACCTATGGGAGAAAAAGTTTTTGACTCAGTATATAGCTTTATTTTTAAGATTTTGTGAGAGTGATTCACTGCTTTTATTAAAATTATACTGTAATGTTTAAGGTGATTTTATGAAAACAAGTATATAGCATAAAATAAATATTGCATTCAAAAATGACATTACAGATAGAGTAGATCCATAGAGATCCACAGCACAAGCACTGCACTGAGCTCCCAGAGTCTCCAGGAAGAAAGGGATGAGGGATTGTATGAGCCAAGGGGGTCATGATGGGGAAACGCACAGAGCCAGTGGACCTGATCTGGCAAAATCTCATGGACTCTGGACCAAGAGTTAGGGAACCTGCATGGAAGTGACTGAGGGCCCTCTGCATGTGTGTGACAATTGTGTAGCTTGGTTTCATAGTAAGGCTTCTAACAGTGGGAGCAGGACCTCTCCCTGGTGCTGAGCTGGCTTTTAGTAACCTGTTTCCCATGCTGGATTACCTGGATGCTTCTCAACATAACAGGAGGAGCTCGTTCCTGCTTCAACTTGATGTGCCATGCTTTGTGTGAGCCCATGGGGAGCCTGTCCCTTTCTGAATTCAAATGGAGGAAGAGCAGATGGGAAGAGGGGTAGATGGGAAAGGAGAGGGGACAGGAGAATAGAAGGGAGGGGAAACTTGTTGGTATATAAAATAAATGGGAAAAAAAAGGTTACTAAAAAATTGAGTTTGTAGCTTTGGCTTTTGGCCACTTTTTATTCAGAGAAAGGGCCTCACTTTAAGCTGATCTTTGACTTGACAGAGAAAACACAAGGGGTCCTGTCTTACTTGTTAAAGTAGCCAGAAGTCCTCTTGTGAGCATGCTCAGTGATGAGCATTTTCTGATATCTTCTACCTAGAAAACTATATTAAAATGCTTTCTCTTTACTTTTTTTGATGCAAAATCACTGTTGCCCTATGAGAGTGACTCTCTAAAGCATGGTTCTTTGTTTTCCAAAGGGAAAAGAAGAACTGAATCTGAGCTGAGTAATGAGTCTTATTTTCCAGGACATGGATTCAAGGTGACCCAAACGACGTTTCACAGTGGCAGGAGTTTACAGGAACTTTTTATTATCACAAAACAAATGGATAGGGTAGAAGAGAGATGGTTCAGTGGTTACAGGCACTTGCTGCTCTCGCAGAGAAACCTAATTCAGTTCCCAGTATCTACACTGGGTGGCTTGCAATCACCTGTAACTGTAGTTCCTAGGGATCCCATGTCCTTTCCTGACCTTTGCAAGCACCTGTACAAGTGGAGCATTCATGTACACACATGTAGTATGTGTGTGTGTGTGTGTGTGTGTGTGTGTATGCATATATACTCAGGCTCAGAAAATGTCTTTTATTAAAAAAGTTATAAGCCAGTGCCTTTAGTCAGCACTTTGGTCTGGAACTCAGGCGAACAGTGACAGTAGAGCTGGTGCGGGAGGTCCTTCTGTCAATGTGTTGCTTTTATTGGTTAATGAATAGAGAAACTGCTTTGGACCTAACTTCAAAGGATGGAGGACCAGGTGCTGGAGAGATAGTTCAGGAGTCAAGAGCACTGGCTGCTCTTCCAGAGGTCTTGAGCTCAAGTCCAGCAGGCACATGGTGGCTCACAGCTGTCCATACCTGTAGTTCCCTGGACTGATGCCGCTTTCTGGTGTGCAGACAAAACACCCATACATACAAAATAAATAAAGGATTTTTAAAACGGATGGGGAATCAGATAAAAAGACGGATGATAAACGGCTATTAATGAGGCAAAAAAAAAAAGCCCAGGATAGTTTTATCTCTGAATCTGCAATGTTCCAACTCCACAATCGAGAAGTTCTCCTAGTCAGTTTGCAGAACCTTCCACTCAATATTGCTTTCTCAGGGAACTGCAGATCAAGCAGGTCTTTCCTGTGCTTTTAATCCCTATGATTTTTCCCACTCAGTTGATAAATACATAATTCCATGTTGGGGAGTTGAAGAAGTACGCACAAGTGTAGGAGACAGTGACTTTGCAGACACACTAAAATGTGTCAATCAAATGATAGTAGATTGTTTTGTCAAGTGCATACTTCATTCACTTGCTCATTCAGTTATTCAAGAAACCTTCCTGAGGACTTGGGCATTGCTTAGTGTAATAATAATTACTACGTGTAGATCCTGGAACAGGAACTCATGCCCCTGCTTCCACCGTCTTGTCCTCTATGAGTCTTTTCTCCACCAATGGGGTGTACACATTGGGGCTGGGCATGTGGATTCATGCCTGTAGCTGAGACTGATCAGGAAGAAAGATTAATTAAACGTCATTAATAAATTAAATTCAATTAAATCTTCAAATGTCACTGAGAAGAGGATTAAAATGCAAACCGCAAACTGGGGGAAAGATTTTTAATAACATATTTGAAAAGGGTATGTATTCAAAGGAAAACTGTTGAAAACAATTCAAAACCAAGAAAGGCTGGAGAGATGGCTCAACAGATCAAAGCAGTTGCTGTGCAAGAGAAACACTGAAGTTCCTAACTCCAGCACCCACAGGAAAGCCAGATGTGGTATCTCCTCTACCACAGCATCAAGAAACAGAAACAGAAAATCCCCAAAGAAAACTCACTGGTCAGGCAGGCTCCAGGTTCAGGCAGTGCCAGACACTGTCATGACATGTAAAGTAGAGAGAGTTACTGAGGGAGACACTCTGCTGTTGGACTTGAGACTTAACACACGCATGCATGCATGTGTGTATACCCACACACATGTGAGTATACACACATACATATACAAAAAGCCACGTTAGTTGCCGGTGCTGCCTAACATTTTGTTTTTAAGTGAGATAAGACATGAACAGCCATCCCATTAAAGGATATGATAAGCACAAGAAAAGATACTCAAGGTTTTATGTTATTATGGAGTTGGCAATTGAAATAATAATGAGATCTTTGTTCATGCCTATAAGAATGACTAAAGTCCAAATATTGACAGCAAGAATTGTACAAGAATATTAATAATAGCTTTCTTCATAATTGCCAAAACCAACTACCATGGCAGCCTTCGATGAGGGGATGAATCAGCAAATGGCACCTCATAGGTGAAATATTATTCTGTGATTTGTTTTTTAAAAAGGAAAAGATAAACAGAAGCCTGCAATCAATATTGATAAGCAAAAGAAGCCAGTCTGAAAAATCAGCGTATTATAGTCTTTCAAGAACAAGACACCATTGGATAAAGCAAATTAAAAAGTTAAAAGCTCCATTACTGCCCTGGATAGAGACTGGACATAGGGAACCAGAGACCAATGAAACTATCATGTCTGATATTAAAATAGTGAGTTCATAACAATATTTATTTTTAAAACCCATAGAATTCACAGGAAGAAGAGAGGTTACCCAAGCAAACTCAGAACTTGTGTTAACAATAAAGAATCAAACTTAATTTGTCAGTCGCAGCAAATGGAGCCCACACATGCAAGGTGAGAGCAGAGTGGGGAGAACAGGGGATCTCTGTAACTTCCCTTCAAACCTGAAACAGCTTTAAAAGTAAATGCACTAATAAAACCATGTGTTTGATCTCGTATAATCCTTTATCAAATTATGGTGAAATAAATGAATGATATTTACTGGTTGGATTCATTTGTCAAAATTACCAAATTGAGTAGAGGATATTCCAGGGGGAATAGCATGCAAAATCCAATGCTAATTGAAAAATCAGCCCCTTTGCCTGTGTCGACTCATGTACACACACACACACACACACACACACACAAACACACACACACACACACACTGCCCGTATGGCCAAATACAGCTCAATGAGCACAACCATCAATAAGGATCCTATCCTCTGTTTAGGCAAATTGCAATCTGAAAATTCACCATAAGTTTGTGTTTGCCAGCCAACTGATATCACTGTGTGTTTGAGTCTATATTCTTCCTTTGCCATTTGTATTAGTCACATGGAAGTATAGACCATGCTTTTTGTAAATCATCTGCAGCTACCCTTAAGTTGTAGCTATGCTATCCAAGTCAGGCAACTAATGAGAACAAATGGGATCAGCTCTAAGGAGAAGGAGCAATTGTGGACTGTGGGGCTTGGAGAACGCTATCGATTGACGTGATATTGGTGCAACAGCCCTACCCAGAAGTCATCAATGGTTAAATGTCAGCCTTGGGGGCATATTGAGTAGTGGTCCTCAAGAGGTCAGCGCTGCACCTGGTGCTATTTAATGTTTTCACAAGTGACTCCAATGATGGACTCTGGGTGCATTTCTCATGCTGGCAAAGATGGTGATTTATAATCCATGTGGCACGGTCAAGACACAGAAAGATGTTAAATGTGTATTGGAAAAGTATAAGGAATCACATTACTGGGGATAACTTATGCAACATAGGATGGATTACTTGTGCAACATAAAATGGGCCTGCTAGAAATCTCTGCCCAGGGCCCTGCTTTTGTTTCTTGGACTGTTCTATCCCTAAGTAGGCCTGGGTAGGTGAGCCCATCTCCCTACATGAGTCCATCTGAGACATTCTTTACTGGACAAGTTCCCAGTGAAGAATCTGGAATCAACTGAGACTCAAAGAGTCATGACATGATTTTGAAAACATCTTTAGCCATTAGCAGAGAGTCACAGGACCTGAAGGAGTCACAAACAAAGGTCCTCACAGTGTGTCGCCCTTGTGGCAAGCAATAGGGAGGCTCCCATGGGATTGAAATTAAAGCTCCCCAGATGGCAGCGCTCTGCACTCTGGGAATGCACCCGATGGGGTTGGGAGGACTGCTTGGCTAAATGTCTGTGCTCCTATGCTCACAGTAGCATTCTTGACAGCATCCAAGGCGAAGATCATCACAATGGATGCCTGTTAATAAAGGAGTGGATTAAGAACATGTCTTATATTGAAGGTGTCTTTCCTTTTCTCCAGGCGTTTAGACCTGGAGGATAGTAAAACAAACAGGACATAGAGAGAAAAAATATTGAATAACTTCATTTACATGATTAATACTTTTTAAAAGAGCTCAACGAAAAGGAATGCAATGGTCGTTACCTTGGGGCTGAAAGGTAGGGGTTGAAAATACAAAATAGAGAGGTATAGAACATATTAGTCTTGGACAAGTTAATAAAACTGGGTTATGGATATTTTTGTTAAATAAATAGATTTTTCATTGTCCCTGTCACACACAGGAATAAATATGAAACAATAGGTATGTTAGTACTTTTATACTATAGTTAATTCTTCACTATCTCCATGTAACCTATAACATTGTGGTGTAACCCTTATAAATACAAAAATCTATCCACATTTTTTAAGGAGAGAACTAGCTGGGATAAAGAATGTTTGCAGTGTCCAGAAATTGCCTTTGATGACAGCAAATGGAAATTTTGTGAATTATGCTCAATTGATTAGTCTATCATTGGGTAATTCCTCTTACTTAGAAAGGCAAATTATCTGGTTATGTTTATTTTTATTATGATACATTTATTAATGGCATAATAACACGTACTATAAGAATTCCAGAAGCAAAATAGTAAATATAATAACTATCCTCATGAATCAGGGAGGATCAAGGAAAGCCGCGCTGTGGAGAAAGCCCTTGGAGGAGAAAAGACACAGACTTCTTCTGCCAACAACACTGCTACACACTGTGCTCTGAAGTCAGGCATCTCAGTCCTGAACTGCAGACAGCCGCTGACGGGCAACTCTGCTTGTGGGATGTTCAGAGAATGGAGGTTGTCTCTCAGAGTCCCTGGTCTCTCTCCTCACCACGTGTGATAGCAACTCTCAACTGTGCCAACCAGAAACATGTCCACATTGCAAAATAAAATGTCCCTGTAGAGAGGGAGAGCAGAGAGAGGAGAGAAGTGGGGGAAATCACCCCTACGACAGTCACCACTTTGAAGGAGAAACATTAGACATTAGGGGCCTCATTCATATTCATGTATGTGGGGTAGGTATGAACAAAACGTACTTATGTATGAAGTATTCAAATAATTTTTTAAAGCCAAACTGGATGATGGAAAGCATAGCAACCCTGTTGAAGTCAGAAAGCAACAACTGAATAGGAGATTAGACCTAGGTCCCAGGCTTCCGGATCCCAGTCCACAGCGGAACTTAATTCTGCTGTTTTGAGTCCTGGGGCAGGGATGGAAATGCAGGCATGTAACTGCCTCTAGATTTACCATGCGGGCTGCTGTGGAAGCCACCAGGAGTGAGCAGATAGATAGACTTTGTAGTTCTCAAGACAGAATTCTTACTGCTCCCAGAATAAAGACAGGATCAGAGAGGAAAAAGAGAAAACATATATAGGTCAGCGATTCCTCAAAGTTGGAAGTAATTTTTAATTCATTGCCCTGACTTTGGGAAATTAATACTCCTACACTTGATGTTTCCAGGAGAAACAGGCAATAAAGCTGATATTTGCTACCCATACAGTGAAGAGTTTCCAGAAACTCTTTTTTTTCCACATCCAAAAAAGATCTATGTGTGTTGACAGAGGTTTCTGTCCTGCCCAGTCCTGCAACCATTCAGTTCCAAAGAAGCACACAGATGCTTACGTTAATTATAAACTGGTTGGCCTATTAGCTCAGGCTTTCTTATTAACTCTTACATCCTACATGAACCCATAATTCTTGTATGTGTTGGCCACGTGGCTTGGTGCCTTTTGTCAGTGAGACATTGTCATCTTCTTCTGTGTCTGGGTAACAACTGCAGACTGAGCCTTTCCTCTTCCCAGATTCTATTTCCTCTTCTCCTATTCTGATCGCCCTGCTTGTACTTCTTGCCTGACTACTGGTCAATCAACATTTTATTAACCAATACAAGTGACAAATCTTTGCAGGGTACAAGATCATTGTCCCACAGCATATGTGAACCTCAGAATTGCAGCAATAAATATAAATAAAAGGCCAGCCTGGTCTACAAGAGCTAGATCCAGGACAGGCTCTAGAAACTACAGGGAAACCCTGTCTCGAAAAACCAAAATAAATAAATAAATAAATAAAAAATAAATATAAATAAATATAAAAATTGGTAAGTAGATTTTTATCAAGTTTTAAAATTTGGGGTCTTCAAAGTAAAAGTGTTTTTGTCTTTTTAAATTCTATCTCCCCTCCCTTCTCTCTCTCTCTCTCTCTCTCTCTCTCTCTGTTCTTCTAAGAAAACAGAAAGAGAACTGGTCATGGTGGCACACACTTAAAATCCTAGTCCTTGGGAAGCTAAGGTAAAAGGTTGTGAGAGTTGGAAGGTATATAACCACTAAAACTGTCTCTGGTGAGAAAAAAATAATCCCCTGAGATGAATAAAAGATTTAAAGATTTACAAATCACAAATTTATTAAGGGAACCTCTTCTTATATTTATATAAATTCATATAAAGCTCTTATAAGTCAATAATATATAGATAAATAAGTTGATTAGAAATAACCCTCCCAAAAAAGAGTGGACATGTATTTGTGGACCATATTAACTATTTGGAAAATGTAAATCAAAACCACAGTGAGATACCATCACACAAAAGTAACCATGGTCAAAAAGAGAGACAGGCGCAAGTGTTACAAAGTGTACAGAAACCTGGAGGCCTCATGTGCTTCTGAAAAGAATGTCAAGTGCTGCAACAACTTTGTAGTATATTCGGGAAATTTTTTAAAATGTTAAACATAAGTTTATCGTATCTCTTAACAATTGAATTCTTGAGAATCTAAACAAAACTTGTCTATGCACACATGCACACACACACACACAGAGAGAGAGAGAGAGGAAGAGATGGAGAGAGAGAGTGAGGGGGAAAGAGAGAAAGTATTATTCATAATGGTCAAAATGAAAATAATTCAAAAGTCCATAAGATGGAAAACAGCTACAGAAAACGTGGGATATCCATATAATGCAATAGTTTCGGGGGGAAAGATAGCAGAGGAAAGGTCATGTATGGCGGATGCATCTGTCACCCCAGTGGAGAGGATGGCATGTGAAGACAGGTGGAACACTGAAGTTCATTGGTCGGTCAGCGTAGCTAAACTGATGAGCTTCAGGTTCTGTGCGATACAGTTAAATTGTCAAAGAAAAAGTAATTCTTGCTGTGACCACAGAATGTTGCTAATATCAAAATATATGCTATAAAAACAATAAGTTGAAAAGGAATTGAGAAAATACTTAATATAGAGCCTCGGGCCTCTACATGCAAATGCACATGTGTACCTACATGCACATATGCATATACCCACATGAAAACATACGTGCCCCCACATACCTGTACATGAAAACATTGCACTGAACAAAGCAGAGATACCAAAGTACTCATGGTATGAATCAATTTATACAAGATGTCCAAGAAAGAACAAATAATAGAGATACAAGGTAGGCTACTCAGGTCTGAGGTTGGGTTTTTTAGGGGAAGTAACTGAATAGGTAAAAGTCTCTTTGCAAAGGAAATGCTCTAAGATTACATCACCATGATAGTTGCATAATTCTGTGACTATACTAAAAACTCCTTGAATGGGACGATTCAAGAAGATGAGGCATATGTCATACACAAATAAAACTCTTTAAAAATAATTCCTTTTAGATAAATTAAATAGAAGGAAACAAACTGAGAAAATAGAATCAATACCTATATCTGACAAGACATTTATTTCACTTCATAAAAAAGTCAGAGAAGTCACAATCTTTGAATTTAAAATGACAATGGAAAGGAATAGGCTGTTCCCAAGACAATATTCCATTGGATCATTAATTGCATCATTAAAAGGGGCACAATAAATATGTGGATTATATGTAAATCACATGAGAGAGACGGCAGCTAGAAGGTTAATGAAGGTCTTTTTAACTTAACAGAACAAGCTCTACTATGTATCAGCTAGTATAGCAGTTGCCCCCAAAGAAACAGTATGGCTGAAATACTGGGGTGGTTGTTGGTGGGCAGCATTGCTTCTAAGTGGTAAGGGAAGAAAGTTTCCAAACTGAAATGGTATCATGCAAACTCTTTTCAATAGAGAATATATAAAAAGAAGGAGTGATCAGTAACTCTCTAATTGAAATCAAACCCTGCTCGACAAGAGGTAAATCCTGCCTGGTGCCAGAAACCTAGCCAACCACCAGTGAAGTCAAGGATCTTGGTAAGAGCCACTGGATGAGTGAGTCTGCTGTGAGATTGTTTCTCCTGGTAATGTTGGGAAGCTACATCTATGAAGTCTCACCAACATGGCTGCCTAAACATGACTTGAGAAGGACAATACCAACAGACATATCAGCATGGGAGGGGAAAAGCTCCTGAGGCCTCAGCCCTACACAAAGAACTACAGGCAACCAAGAAATGCTGTTTCTGAGGGAAATATTCTTCTCCAGAGAAGAGCACACCAATTGAATACCCAAATCCAAACAATAAGCCCTTAGAATATATACATATAAGTAACACTAAAAGACTGAGCAGGTTGTATTTATATATTTAAGTATATTTGTAAATCAGCAATTAAAGAAAAAGAGACTGTGAATTTGCAAAAGAGAAAGAGGGGGATGCATGGGAAGGGTTAAATAGAAAAAAATAAAATGGGAAAATGTTGCAATTATATTTGAATCTAAATTTTTAGATTAATTTTTAAAAAGATAAGGGGGATAAGATATACTGATGTGGATAATTAATAGTGGAATAAAAGATCGTTCTTTGTTCTATTCAACAACAGTCTTCAATGAAATTTGATTGTTGTTAGGAGTGTTAAGGCTCCCTTAATATGGTGACTTTTCAAGTTTTCAACATCCTAAGCAAGGATCACCCTGTACTTATGCGCTGTGTATCTTCTTCCTCAATACACTGCCCATGTACTTTGTGGTGCTGTGTTCTCCTTCAGTCTTTTATTGAAGTTCTACTCAGCTCTTCAGGTCTAGTTGAAGGCATGCCTTCTTCAATACAAATTTTTTTTGATCTGTTCACTGGGTGTGATGATTTGAATGAAAATGGCTCCCAAAGGGAGTGACATCATTAGAAAATGTGGTTTTATTGGAGGAAGTGTGTCATGGTAGAGGTGGGCTTATCAGTCTTGTATATGTTCAAGCTATGCCCACTTCCCGTTGCCTGCAAGTCAAGATGTAGAAACTTGGCTACTTCTCCAGCAACATGTCTGCCTACGCTCTACCATGTGATGCTAATGGACTAAATGCAAGCCACTCCAATTAAATGCTTTCCCTTTATAAGAGCTGCCATGCTGTGATGTTTATTAACTGCACTAGAAACCCTAACTAAGACATTGGGATAGGCAAGTCTCTTTTCTGTCTTCTCCTAGCATTTGGTCTATTTCTCCCGGCATTTATCTAATCTTTGGTTTACAAACTACACACAACTCTCTGTAGAGTTAGAAACTCCGCCAAAGGACCACCTCTCCTTCCTCATTGAATAGTCCTACCTAGAAAGTGCCTGGAGAAGGTTACATTCCCTACACTTTCTGAACCAAACCTCTAAAACAAGGAAGAAAGCACTCAAACCTACCAAATTTACAGGCCATCTTGCATATAGCTAGCAACAGTGCCCAAAGGAAACATCAGATTATAAAATGGACAGGATAAAAGGGGGAGTCTCTCCAAATTTTTATTGCAATTAGCAAGAGGCAATGAGGCCTAAGTAATGTGAAAGGGTATATTTTAAAGATAATGATAATGAGAAACACTGGCCCTTTACAAGTTGACTAGGAATCCAAACATTAACGTGTTACTATATAGCAGAATGAAACAGATAAACTTCTGGATTTCAGCCATCTGTTTGAAAACTTGACCCCTAGCTGGCCAAACTCTTTGGGGAGGTTTTGGAGCCTTTAGAAGAGGGAACTTGACTGAATGAAGGACACGGGCTATTGAGTGTTAGACCTTGAGATTTGTAATTGAGTCCTATTTCCTGTTTTTCCTCAGCTTTCTGACTTGTCAGACATGAATGGCAGTCTTGGGATCAGAAAGTCACAGCCAAGAGCCACTCTTTTGTCATGCTAGACTTCACTCTCAAGGGATGAGACAACACAAGCCCTTCTTGCCCTTTTTGTCACGAACTGCTTTTTTTCCTCAGGTTACAGCAATCAGAAAACTAATAGATTTCATTAAGAATGCTTAGCTAGAAAGGTGCAAGAAAAGCTTATGCTCCCATCAAATAAAATAAAATTCAAGAACTTATTTTTGTGTTAGCAGTAAAACAATTCTTTAGGGGTAAATATTAGTTTACATATTGAGATAGGACCTCTTGTAGCCTAGACTGACCCAGAACTTCTGTTCATCTGGCGTCTGCCTGCCAAACTATCATGCCTTGGTTATGTAGCATTGGAATTCTAACCCAGGACTCATGCATCCCAGACAAGCACTCAACCAAGTAGACTCTATCTATAACTCTGTCAACCAAATTAATAACTGAACTCTATTGAGCTTGTCATAATCTCTACAAGGATGGGTTAAGTGGTAAGGGAGTGTAGAATGTCTGTGTTCAGAGGCACAGATACATTACCACATGAGTGACATAAAATGTAGCTGCGTAGTCAGGTGGTGGTAGATACAATAGAAACCCAAGCAAGCTCATGGTCACTTAGATCCTTGCAGATGCTGAATAGCCCCAAAGATTTCTTGGAAAGCAGAGAACCCTGAGTTGAGGGAAGTCAGGATAGTCTTGAGGGCCAAGTAGAATATCCTTGGAGGGGTACAGAAAAGGAAAAAAAGCCATAGGCTCCTTAGGGAAGGATAAGGAAGAGTCACATATCTAGAGAATCATCCCTGTGTCTGGCGAGAGAACAGGTAAGTTTGTACCCCAACTTAGAAGGAGATTAAAAGAAAGTGGGATGCTAAGCTAAGGACAAAACAGACTGAGGATTTTTAAGCTGGCTATTCACAGGCAGTTTTGCCCAGCAGAGCACTATTTTGGTGGGAAGAAGGAAGATGAATTAGAAGGAGCAAGACTAGAGAAGGGGATGTAATTAGGACACTTTACAACATTCCAGTCTAGACATGACAAAGGCCTCGTGTGCGGCAGCGAGAACAGAGAGGAGACAGATCAGAGATATATTTAGGAAGCTGATTGGGGAGGACATGGCTGATTAATGGGAAGGAGAGAGGAAGAGACAATGAGGAGCCCAGGGTTGGTGCTCAGGCAATTGGGGAATGTCATCCACATTACAGGAGAAATGGAAGGAGGGGTAGTTAATGGGAAGATGATGAATTCTCCTTCAGATACCCTAGGTCTGAAGATCATATGAGACATCCAAGTGGCAAGTTTCAATTGGCATTTGGATTAATGTGTCTGGAGATGAAAGAGAGATGGGGCAGAAGTTAGACACTCAAAAGCCGACTCCACGAGTGTTAATGTGTTGCATCAGAATAGGTAAGAACCCTGAAGACAATGTGCATAGTCTGAAGAGATTTAAAACTAAAAAAGAAGTTCATGAAGCATCAAGTTTCAGAGAGCATCGAACCCAGTAGAAGAGACAGCCACTTCAAAAGAAATGCCCCTGGGATTTGTATCTGCTGTGGCGTTTTACCAATATCGACTCCAGCAAACATTTTTTGCTCCCTTCTTTACCTTTGTCAAGGTTTCACCAAGTGCATCCATAAAAAATTCTCTTCCTAAGAGTTTGACTTCTATGAGAATAGATTTTGGACACCTTGACGCTTTCCTAAGAAACATAACTTACAAATTTTCCGGAATAAGAAAGAAAAAGGGAGAACTCATCAACTGGCATCACAAAAATTAAAGCAGGAATTAAGAGGAATTGTGTGTACACAATTTCCTCTCTTTATTTTTTTTAACCGCCAGGCATCTCACCGTAACTAAGTTAACTGATTTAAAAGCATTCATTGACTCTACTTTTTGCAAGTAACGCACTAATAACAGCTCTATGTGTAATCGGTTGATTAGGTTTAGAATGTTAAAGTCAGACAGATTGGATGGGACAAAAAGACTCCCATGTAGGCCCAGGGCAGTTCACCCCAGGGGTCTAAGGAGAAAAAAGGGGCTTGCCTGGCACCTTGCGATGCTGGGCATATGTGCACTATTTTAGTGAGCAAATGTGTGGACAGAGAGAGAAAAGGGGAGAGGAAGATGATGAGGGAGAGAGATACACACACAGAGAATGGTTCACGTCCTGTGGACAGAGGCATATCTGAAGAGGAGAAAGTGGTGAGGAGCAGGCTGAAGTGGGTGACTTCATTGCCTTCATTGCCACCCAGGGCCATGGTGATGTCTGGGACTGAGCTGCTGCCGAGGCCAGGGCATGTCTGGGTTCATGGCCCTGATGCAGCCACCGTCTGTGTTAATGTCTGTGACTCTTGATACCATGGAAGGCCGAGAGGATAGGGCTATACAGAATTGGCCCCGGCCCCTCACTGGCTGCAACACTAGGAAGAACTGGTTCTGCCCCTCACCAACTGAAGCACTCAGGAGAGGGGGGGTTCTACATGTCACCCGGCTACCACAATAGGGCCAAGCCTGTTTGCAGGGACATTGCTGAGCCGGCCCTGAGGGCACAAGAATGGGAGAGTAGATCACTATCTTCTCATCTGCCATGTAGCATGGGTGAGGAAAAGCCCTGGTCCCCTCACCCCTGGACACCTGCAGCAGGAGGAGGGCCCATCACAACACCTCACCACCTGCAACACTCGGTCGGGACAATAGACCCTCTATCTCAACTTAGCACAACAGTGGAGTTGACCCTGTAGACAGGGTGTGTGTGAGAGAGACAACCCTGATGGAGAGAGAAGGGCATCGCTGGGACCACCTCCCTTATCTGCACTGTGGTGGGGGGGGGTGAGGGAAAGATGCCCTCCTCCCTTGTCCCTACCACTTTTAGCTGGCAATGGAGTTGACCCTCCCCTTTACCAGCTGCAACACTCAAGAAAGTGAGCCCTGCCCTTCATCTGGGCAACACAGCATTGCTGCCCCTGTTGATGGGGGCACAAGTGAACTGACCCTGAGAACATGAGCGTGAGAGCTCTGGTCCTTTCCTTCATCTGCCATATGGGGGCATATGTCAGGGAGAGATGCCTGCCCCCCACCCTGCCCCTTGAGGCCTGATGCAGGTAGGAGAGCTATCTATCCTTGAGTATAAGAGCCATAGAGTTGTCCCTGCCCCTCACCAGCTGCAGCACTTGGGAGAACAGGCCCTGTACCTCTCCTGGGCAACATAGTAGAGCCAACCCTGTTGGCCGAAGTGTGGGTGAGCCAATCCAGAAGTTGTGAGTATGGGAAATCTGTCCCTACTACTGGTCTATCATGTGGTGCTGTGGGCAGGGAAGAGATGCTTTCCTTACCCCTCACCCCATATCACCCATGATAGATGAGAGAGCTGTATAGAAGGTATGGGAAATGAATGGGATAGAGATACATGATGTGAAAGACACAATGAATGAAAATTAAAATAGCTCAGAAAACTTCTTAGACCATTCCTTCTGAATCACCATAGCTTTGCAAGTGAAGTATCAAAAGGCTACATTTGAGAGGGACAAAGGAGGGGAATGAGAAAGGGAAATCAGGGAGGGTCACCTAACAGTAAGGGGCATTTGAGGGGTTATATGGAAAGAGTACAGAAGCTTGTTAAAATACATACATATACAAAGCAAATCTAAATGGAGTCACCAAGTAATGGGGGAGACAATGCCCCAACTAGTGAAGCCTCCAGTGCCAGGAATGAGTTGCATCTAATTGAGTTGTTGACCAAAAGGGCCATGGAAACTTCCAAATGGTCCAGGCTACTGCCAAAGCTACAGGTTGCTCTCTACATATATGTGACAGGTGAGTAGCCTGCTCTACTTGTGAGACTCCTAATGGTAGGAGAAAGGGCTATCCCTAACACTTTGGCTGGCTTTAGGGAATGTATTTCTCACACGAGGTTGCCTCCCCCCAACCTTAATGCAAGAGGAATCTAGTATACGATGAGTCTAGTATACAAGGAGTCCAGTACAAAGCCTACTCTTACTACAGCTTGATATGTCATGTTTTGTTGATATCCATGGGAGGCTTGCACCTTTGAGTAGAAACAAAGGAAGAGTAGATGGGGGTGGGAGCCAAGGAGAGGTGGGGAGGAGGGATTAGGAGGAGAGAAGGGATGGGAAACTTTGTTCAGGATGCAAAGTAAGTAAATAAATTTAATTAAAAAAAAACAAGAGAATACTAGCCCAGAGGAGAACTACTTGCTGTGATCATAGTCCCGCCATTTATTCTATTATTAGATAAGCATGCATGATTTGCTTAAGCTTTCTGGGTATCTGCTTTCCTTCTGAAAAGGGAGTACTATGACATCTTCCAAGGTGAGTGAAAATGAGAAAGATTAAGCACAATATCTCACATATGGTGAGAATAATGACATAATAGATAGCTTACTAGTCTCCAGTGGGTCAGGAAATGGAAAGGCCAGAAAGAAAGGTGGTAATCAGAGAAAAGTGTGACCAAGGATCCAGAATGTATTCTTATTCCTCCATCTATACACTAACTTCTTTCGTCACTATCATTTACTGTTTGGAATCTAGTTTTGGAATCTTCCACTCAGTCTGATCTAATATCTCAAGAGAACCCAGTGGAATGTTCCCAGCCTCTTGTCAGCTGGTTGTCCAAACACAGATTCTGACATATTTCAGAGAACACTGTGCTGGAGACCCAATGGGTGAGCTTACTCCGTTGCAACATTACACCAGAAGAAGTAGGTGAGGACTGAGCAATAAGGAAACTTTTGGGTTCCCCAGCTACTGGAGGGACGCTGACAGAGTTAGATGAGACCAGCTGCAAAACTGGATCTTTTGGGGTCCAAGGAAGATGTTCTTTATATCTGTGTCTTGCATTGCAGCTCACATTTACTTAGTAGTCTCTCTATAAGAATTCAGAAACTTGCCTAGCATCCTGTGATGATGGAGAACAAATTAGACTTTCTAGATACTTTTGTTTTGGATAGACTAAAATCTAACCAAGAGAGACTTTATAACAAAACGGCTCAAACTCATGAATCTTCAAAATTGGCTGAGTCAGGAACTTAGATGGTTCACACCAAAGCCCCTTCAACAGAAACACTCTGGGTTTAGCAGCACGAACCAACAACGCCTGACTCACAGGTGAGAAGGCTGATGCGGATCCTCCCCATCTCCCCAAGAGCAAGAACCGGTACCTGTGAGAACCACTGCACTCTGCCCAGTGCTCAGGCAGTCACATACCGGTCCACACAGTTTGGGGATGTCAAACTTGCTCTGCCTCAAGAAGTCAATCTATTACATTTCAAACGCCCGTCCTCCATAATAAACTATCTTAAAAGCACTAAGTTCTACCTTATCTGAGCCAGCCACATCATCCTTGAAGTTATTGCCTGTGCTTTTAAGTCCTAACTTAGCACTCAGGATTTTATAGTTTAGCGATTTGCTCTCTGAATACACCTTTTACCAGTTCCTTTCCTTTCCCTTTTTTTATTCGTTTTATTCTCAAATTGTTTCTTGGTGTTCCACGTTTCTGGTGCAAATATGTGCTAGGTAGTAAAGAAATTATGCTTTCAATTATCCGACTCTCGTCCTTATCTTAAACTCATGTGGGACACCCGACATTTCCCCTTGTGCAGATGAGAACAAGGAAAAAGTAGAAGGAAATAATTTGTTAAAAAAAATAAAAAACCATGTAATTAACCAAGTCCACACTAAGTTCTCTCTCTTCTAAAATTACAGGTGTGCTGCTGACTACCCATCTTAACTGAAAATTCAAAACAGAAGGAAAAATACCAATCCTTCCTTGGTAACCACAGCTCGTATATTCAGGTGTATGTAGGGAAAACAAGGAACAAAAGTATTTTGTTGCTGTTGTTTTGTGTTTGATGGTTCTGTTTCCAAGTGGAAACAGAAAGCTCGTAGAACACAATGAAATGAATATTTGAAAACTCAATGTCTTCTGCACTGAGCCATTATTGCTTGAAAGCAGGTCCTCCCACCAAAGTTAGCCTTCAGCTTTCCCAGCTGTGACAGCTCCTGTTTTAATGAAGAGGACCTGTGGTTTCTGCACACCTCTTTTCCCTAACAGCTCCGTGCTGCTCCTAGTTTGTGAGGTGCTGTTTCCCCCCTTACTGTGGCAGAGACAGAACTGGCTCTTAGAGAATTCGGAAAGCCACAGCACTGAGTGTATGGGCTGAGACAGCACAGCCAGGTCTTCCGTGATACAGTGCCCAGGGCTTTCTGGAACACACAAGAGCCAGGGACCTGCAGCCAAGCATTTGTGTGTGGGTGTTAAATCAGAGTTTTGAAAGAATATAGCCTATTGTGTTACATCTATAGAAAACCAAACGCTTCTACTATATGACCCTTCTCCCAGGTTTTAATGCTATACTGTTCTTTTTAGAAAGAAAATTCTCTCATAGTTTATGAGCCATGTGACAATCTGTAATATGTTTACAACCTTCAGTTCCTACTCGTTCACAGAATAAATGTCCTATATCTAATGACCCTTTAAAGTCAAACTATCCTAGAAGTTTCTCAACTGCTACCATCCGTGACTTAAAACCCCAAGGCCTGGTCAATTCTAGCTGCATGGTAGGAAGCTGTATGTTCATGACAATTTTTTTTTTTTTTTACAAAGGACACAGATTTGGCCTTTGAAACATGCAGATAAAAAAACAGATGGATTTTTATCTATTCATTCAAAGTTGGGGGGGTACCAAGTGATTTGTGTGTTTTGTGTATCTCTATTGGAGGACAATAAACTGATTGAAGGGCTTTTTTTTTTTTTTTTTTTTTTTTTTTTTTTTTTTTTTTTTTTTTTTTTTTTTTTTTTTTTTTTTTTTTAGAAAAGCAGAGGACTAAATCAGCAATCATCTCTGGATGCCAGCTGACCTCGGATGGAGACTTGGAGCTGGATTTAAAAGGCTTTGTTTACAGACAATTAAAAACCACATAAATTTAAATTGTCAAAGAAGAAATGGTTTCCAAAAGCTCCTGACGGCCAGCACAGCCCCTCCTCAGCCCTGTGCAGAGAAGGCCCAGAGGCAAACACAAAGCCACCACCAACCCACAGACTGTGGAGTTGGCTGGGAAGCAAATCCTGCTGCCTCTGCTGCAAGCTTGTGCTGGTGTGATTGCAAACCAAAATCTTCCATGGCTTCAGACACGTTCTTTGAGCGCAAATGCAATGGTGAAAAGGGGGGGAGACCACCAAGGGGGAGGTGGCCGCGACGGTGCATCCCGGACAGGCCGAATTGCTGCAAAGGGGCTTCCGGCAATCGGTGCCTTTGAACCTTTGTGTGGCCTCCAGTTTTCCCACCAAAGGATCTAGATTTCAGGATTGGAAAGAGAGACAAAGCTCAGATGCCCGTAGGGTCTTAGGTCTGAAGTACCCTTGTTTTCTTATCTTGCTGTTTCTCCTCAACCATCACGCAAACGGACACAAGCATCCGTAGCAGGCATCTCCACAGGCCAAAACCAACCCCAGAAAGCACCCTCGCACGCACGTTTGCAACACTATTTGATGCTGATGTTGATGAATAAGTAATGATGTGTAGGTGCCGGTACCATTTATACACGTCCCTGATTGGTCCTGACACAGGTGCTCCGCGGAGGATGAGGTTTACAAGCTCTGAAAACGGTCAGGAGAAATCCATGGTTTCAGGCTGTCCCTCACAGATGCGGGGTTTTGCACCTGTGTTTGAAGTTGCTTTCATTTAGTTTCTCTGCAGAAAAGCCAGGCATGATGTTCAAACTGGGAGCACCTGTGTTCAGGGCCAACTTGGACAATTTTGTGGCCTGGATCTCCTAGATTCATTGCCTCAACTTAACAAGAAAACTTTTTTTTTCTTGGAGATTTGAAATTTAGGTCTAAAAACGGAGTTATAAATATGTATGGGAATCTCACTCCAGAACCAAAGCCATGTAAAGGGTTGTACAGCTTTTTGCTGAGATCCAAGCACTTGGGTAATACGCAACAAATGCTACTGGATATTGGGAGGCTGAAACCTGCTCATCGATTGAAACCCTTGTTTAAGGCACAAGGCAATTTTCCAGTTAGAGATGCGACATTTGGGCCCCAGAATCAACTCTAATTTAATATGGTCTTATTCTATTTTTAAGCTAAAGGCACAAATTGAGCACCAACTATAGCTAGATTAAAATTGGGAAGGTTTTTTTCCTCTAATAAACTGACATTATTGATAGATTTTTCACTCTTTATTTAATTGGGTTAAGAACATTAAAAATTCTCCGGTTTAAAATAATAAGTCTTTTGCAACCGTAACTAATCTTTCATTCCCTGAGGTTTGGCCAGTGACAACTGGAGGCAAATCAAGAAGAATTTATCACTTGGAATCACGGCCACAAGTCTCATTAAAAGAATTGCAGGGAGCACAATTAAATGGTGTGTTCAGATTCTTTGGACTTGGCATTAGCAAAGCTCAGAGCTAAGACTATGCATTATGCAAATCGATTGGTTGCTTTTATTTTTAGTCAAATTTGTAATATATGCTATCTTTCAAAATGCAATGTTTTAATTTTTATTAAACAAAAAAATGTGGAGGAAAATGGTATGTTTACCTCTCTTCAAAGAAATAAGATATGACTGCCTCACCAAAATTCTACTCGTAAATTATACTGACAAAAGCATTCTAAAAGCAGGCTCATTATTTAGTCTTCATGTCCAAGAGCAGAGGGTGTCAATCAAGTAATATTGTGCTAAATAAATATTGCGTGGTTGACCTCATAAAGAAGCATGCACAGATAAAAATATTATGCTATTAACCATTTTTTTGAAAAATAATAACTGAATTTTTTTCCAGATGAACACTTGCTCTTATTTTTTATCAATTAGATAACTCTTTGATTTGAATTCTCCACCCTCTGGCACCAGGGAGGTGCCTTTTTTTTTCTTTAAACAAAGGATTATTCGTCCTCAAAAGGGGTTTGTCTAGTTCTTTTATTGTTTTATGTCACACAGGGGAAAAATGTGTTTGAGGCATCACTACTGAATTTAACAGGGACGAGTTTACTGCTATATAATCATTAGTCAATGCAGAAGCTGAAACCTTAAACAAAGGAAAACAAACTACAAACAGGCAAGCATCCCCTGAAGGCACATCAGAACACCAGAGAGGGGCGGCATGGATTTCAAACAAGGTTGCCCAAGCATGTGCTAAATATTGCTGCTCTTGACTTTAAACTGCACACCAAGGAATACAGCTTCACCTTCTATTCTACAACAATACTGGGAGCGGGGGGGGGGGGGGGAGATGAGCGTAACAAATGCACTTTCCTCTGACTCCGTGGCAACTTTCTGAAAATTATATTACAAACCTAATAAAACTCTCATTATAAAGAATCTTGTCACAAAGCTATTAGAAAGGGATGCTGAAAATAAAAGACCCCCATCTTGAGCAGTGCTTGGTTACTCAAAACTGCTACCACAATAGGCAGTGTGTCACACAAGGGAAAAATGTGTTTGAGGCATCATCTCTGTGAGGCCGCCGTTTCCTGTTAGAAATCTTGGGAAAACATTTTTACAAGAAGACACTTCATACACACTGATCATTCCTGTTTAGGGTCCTAATGATGAGGTAAGTATTTTAAAATGCCCATTGTTAGTTCCTAAACCAGGCTAGTCATGAAAACATTCCTGTGTGGAAATGAACACACAGAAGTATGAATAAGAACGACAAAGAGTACAAAGAAGGCATCGTTGCCGTTTCTCAAGAAAGCAGAAATACTTGTGGAACAGATTTCACAGACGGCACCCCCTACCCTGGGGGTAAATGGCTCATTTCACAATAAAAACAATCTTCCGTAAATAAAAAGTTCATTTAAAATATGACATTAAATCCTTGGCTTTGATCTCCATGTTTTCTTCTCCATCACTCTAGGCCAGTTGGTGTGTTCCTGCTTTCAGAGTTGCTGGTTAGAATGGAGATGATTTCCACCTCATGAGACAGGAAGTAAGCTATAATGGCTGCTAGTCGCCTATGGATAAGTCCTGTCAGGATAGCACATGCTACACACAGTGTGTGCTAGTGCACAGAACCAAGGCGCATACTGCCCCCTCCCTCTGCTTCTCTTCCACACTTAATTCTTACCATCCTTTAAAATCTATTTCAAGTAACAATAGGTCAATCAGAGATTACATAACTCACATAAGACTATAAATTTGTAAATTGCATCAATTTTCTTAGGTTTAGTTATAATATGACAAGAACTCAATTTAATGCTGTTAACTACTCTCCCAAACAAGCAATCTAAAATTCTTGAAAAGATAAAGTGATATCGATGACAATTTCACTGATCACAATAGGAACTCTTGGGTTTGAACTTCATACTAACATATCTTGCCCCAACAGATATTTTCTTCGTATTTAACATATGTGAGGCACGTATGTCCTGAAATGACACAACAGACAGCATCCTTCCATTTGTGCTGTATTTGCTCACATTTGGTGGGAAAATTATATGAAATTGTAGGACTGTCATTGGACAAGATAAATCAAAATACGGATATTTTAGTAACTTATAATTGTAATCAGTACCTTTATCCCAACCTATATTTAGTTCATAATGTTCACAAAACTCCTGCTTACTTCAGATTTTAGCAAGTCCTATATGGTTCCCATTATAACCAGCAGGAGGAAGAACTCTAATTGCCATCTTACTCCATCTTGCACACACACATGCACGCATGTGCATGCGTGCACGCACTCACACACACACACACACACACACACACACACACACACACACACACACACTCCTAGCTTTGACTGGCTCTGTGCAAGTTCACCCAGCAAATGAATGAGTCAATGGATTAATGCATGCTTTGCCTAAGAAAGGATGACTAGCAAGAACCACAGGAAAGATCACTGAAATTTAGAACTCCAAGAAAAGAAAAATAAAGAAGTCTAAACCATGTTATTTCTTTGAACCGATCAATTATTATTAGAAGTTTGGTGTTTTGTATGAAATTTCCTAGTTAACTTCCTGTTTAATTTAATGTCAGCTAAAATAACAACTTGTGAGTAATGAAGTGAAAGCAAAACCAACAATCAGAAACACTGTTGCTCTTCTTGCTCTCCTTGGGCATCAGGATCCCGACAATGTGTGTAAACACAAAAGATAGCGAACTGGTCAAGTGTCTGCAGCTTACCTGTCCTAGACAAACATTTCAGATAACCTGGATCATATTCCCCTTCAACCTAGAGCCAGGGTTTCTGCTTTAGAGACTCTGCTTGCCATCACTTCATTTTATCTGTGCATGCATAATTCTATCATGGTGATGGAATGTTTCATGCTCTTACAGAAGGCCTGAAACATGGACTATTTGTTTCTGTCTAGTGAGAAGTTACTTGTCATCACTAAATAGAATTCACAGCCTCCCAGACGAGACCAGATACGAACTTTTTGGTCAAAAGCACTTTTTCTTGTATATGCCAAATGTCTCCATTTTCAGTGTGTCCTTAAAAGACCATGAAAGCATTATTACAATGCTTAAAAAGCAGGGTCTTTTTTATATAAGTTAATGATGTGGGACGGAAGATATTTCATCTTTTATACAGTTATTTGACAGTGATGAATTTAATTCATTCTATCACATTGAATGATACATTTATATTCAGTATGTAGTTTAAAATTTCATAAATGATTAAAGTCCCTGTCGTTTTAATTATAATATGCAGAGAGCAGCCAGAACTTATTTGCAAAGAATAATGTACAAGTCAATAAATTTGGTGAGCACCACTGACAACATATAAATAATGACTTTAGAAGTATAACTACCTGTAGTTGAAAGCTAAATAACGAAGGTTTGTGTTTAGTTTTTATGAACTAGCTGATCTAGCTTTCAATAGAAACTCTTTAGAACTATAATTTTCTTTATTAAACTGAAAATGCAATGCAATAACATAGAACTACCCATTTCAACCTACACTGTAGCGCTCAATAAATCAGTCCTACTCACAGGCCCTGATCGCTGAGAGAGCTTTGGGCACCCTGGCCTTCGCTAGCATCCTTTCAACTGGGCACTGACAGTGGGAAAAATCAGGCCTCCTACATGAATTATTCCAACACTCCTTCCCAGAGCACACACTTCCCCGTACAGCTGTAGTCATGGCCACACAAAAAAGAATCCACCCCAATCTCTTCACAATTTTATTGAGGAAGAACTCGCTGAGCAACAACTGTGTGCCCATCACTACTAGGCTACCTCCAGTTGCAGTAGGGAAAACAACTTCCCGAACCATATTATACAAACATGGAGAAGAGCCAAAGAGAGGAAGACACCAGGGGTCAGGTGGGCAGAGTGTACTATGACTTGGCTTGGAAGCACAAAGCCTGGCCCGTGTCTCTTAGAATTCCCATACGGTTTGTTTTTGCTTATTTCTCACTATCTCACAATTCTACTTTCAGAGGAGAAACTGAAATATACTGACAATGCAGATATGCTTTCCCTCTATTCTTGTTTATATCCAGGAATAGATACAAACTATTTACCTCATGATTAGTTACTCCAATGGACCAAGCTACTTCTTCCCTCCAGAGTGCCGATACTATTCCTTCACAAATAGTCCATTGGAGAATAGCCACTCCCACTGCTCCCACAATCTTAGTGGACAATGTCAGGGCATGTACTTTGTCCAATAGATCTAACTGTCCCGCCCTCCTGCTAAGAATATGAGATTAGTGTCATCTTATGAAATGACAAGAAGGGAGGTTAAACTTGTGCCTGACATCAATCATATGAGGACAAGCCTAGCCATCATTTAGTGTCTTTGCTGTGTCTCCTAAGAATGGCAGACAGAAAAGAAGCTAAAAGAGTGATACCACAACCCCTCAGATAATCCCCAGCATCTGTGGCCGAAGGCTGAGGTTCCATACCATGCAACACCTTCTAAAGTCATTGCAATTCAATTTTGGAGAAGACCTCATTTTTCCGGAGAAAGGCAAATACATCCAAAATTTTTGGTTGCACTAAAACCATCGCTGCACGCCTGCAGGCACAGTATGGATGAAGCTACATAAAGCAAGAGACATATAGATGAGAAAAGTTGTCCCTGAGATGCCTTATGTTGTTCCACCTCATGTTTTTTCATCAATTCTCAGAGTCAACAGTTCCCTGCCCCAGCCAATTCCACCCCTGGAAGATGGAGTCACGTGCCTGCTTAGAAGTGAAACACAAAATGACTCTTAACCTGTTTCCCAAACAGACGAGCGAAGGGCCACCCTTAAGTCAGGCACGTATAGAAAGCATGACAGGCTCCTCGCTACGTTGCTGCTGCAGGGTGGCAGCCTAATGAACTGCCACCTCGAATCTCCCCGGGTTAATAAGCCACCTGTCTTGAAAGAAGCAGTCATATTGGTCTTTGAAGCCTATCCCAATACTTAAACTCTTGATGAAGTTCAGACCGTGCCAAAGGAACTTACTAACAAAGCCACTGAGTCAATTTAACCTAGGGAAACTGGACCCAGTAGACTCGGCTATCAGAGTTTTGTGTTGGGATAATTACCGCACTAAAGAGAGCATATGGGCTGTCGGGGCTGGCACATGGCCTGCACCAGCTGTTACCTGGGCGCTTTGGAAAACCTACTGAACAGCATTTTGGACACAGCACAGCTCTGTGTAAGTTTTCCAAGGCTTCAACTGGGAATTCTTCATAATAAATTTATTTTCGATATGGGGGGATTGCACCCAGTAATGTAACTGGAGCAACGTTAAATTTTTCTGGCAGATAGAGCGCATCACTAGTTAAAAGGGAAAAAAAACCAATCTGGGGTGTAAACATGTACAGGGCCTACAGAGCCAGGAATAACAGAAACATTAGCTACAATAGTTCTCCCTATCTTAAAATGTTTAAATGATAGATTTAACTCATGGATAATTCCCTTTAAAACAACTGATATATAAGATCAGGCACGTATGATGTCTAGTGTAGTGCCCGGCACATAGTAAATTTTAGTTGCTACTTTTATTGTTGTTCTATAGCTAACCCTACCTACTAGGCTTATTCAGAGTTCCCAACCTGCCACAGAGTAGACTTTCCTGAGCCTTGTGCTGGGTATCCACCCCACGGCCTCATACATGATAGATAGGTGCCCTGCTTAGCTACAGCCTTTCCAATTCTTGTCTCATCGCAACTAGGGTTGCTTTCTAGCAAGAAAGGCATCTTTTCAAGAACAGGTACCAGAGTGGACACCAATGAGTGTCTTGCAGCGACGACACCTTGCACTGATGTGTAGCCCATTTCCTCCTAAATTACCTGACTCCCCAAAGCTGGTGGCTCTACTCTGTGTGGCTTACATTATTAAAATTCATTCACTTTGAAAGTATCATAAAGCTGAGTACCACAGGTAACGAGACATCTGAATGTAACCCCAAGGGTTTGTCGGTCAAGTTCACATAAAACAACTAACTTCAACAAACATAGCTCAAAGTTGTCTCTAGTCATTAACCTTTAATTCTGTTAATAATTTCATCCTCCTAGTAACTTCAATTTCCTTATGAAAAATGGATTTCCCTCACTTTAAGAATCTTGAGGAGAATCACTGAGGACAGAAGTGGCCACAATTTACTGGAAGACTATTTTTAAAAAGTGACTCAGTGATTATCTAACTCGCAGGAAGCCTGGATTTAATCTTCAAGTTCAAAACTAAAGTTCTCTTTGGAAATATTCATAGCATAAACATGGCGGTCCCAGCTTTCTCCACCTGATTATATAATAAAGTCAGTTTTGCTTTAACAGAATAACATAAAGTCAGCCTTACTTACAAAATAGGTCTTGGTTTCTTTTGAATCGGACCCCAGATTTGGTTCTGATTAAGTGAATTTACTTTGAGAAAATACACAATAGTGGGGGGAAGGAAAACAAAACAACAAAACAAAACACACAACACAACACAACAAAAGGCCACGACAGCACCAAGTACAGTGCCTTTGGGCCTGCTTCTGAGGGGATGCATGATTTTGGGGTCTCAGACAAAGACAGTCAGTCATGTTTCCTTGTAATGGGTGTGCATCCAACTTTGGAAAATTTCAGTCGTTATATTTAAATTTTAAATGTATGCCTTAAAACCGTGCAGGACGTTTAGAAAAAGCCACCACATTACATCACAGTGAGTGTATTGCCGCATTACATTTTGCAAGCTTTAGCAAATAAAAAACCCCCCAGTAGAATCTTAATTCTTATCTATGGAAAACATTAAACTGCTAAGCGCTAACAACTGGAATTAGTCCTTAAATCTCTAATGAGAATAATAAAACATGAGAGCAGTTTGTGCTGTAAGTTGATAAGGCCTGAATTTACTTGCTGTTAGGAAAAGTCACTGATCCAGCAGTTATGGCTTTTTACTCCCTGAGGTCCGGGAAACTAGATCTGTCCTCTTGGAACCTTCCCTGCTGTAAGCACTTCTTCTGCGCGCTACCGGAGGACAGAGATAGCAGGCTAATATCTAGTAACAGGCGCTTTATGAGATGATCCATTACTGATTTACATCAATCTCACGCAGGTGTACTTCTTAAACCCGTTCAGAGCCCCCTGACCCCTCCACCCAACCTCCCACATCTCTGTGTATCCTGCCAGTCCTTTAAACTTCCGCAGGAGACGATCTGTCCACCCTCACTCCTCGTTCTTTTGTACAGATTTCAGACTGCAGTAATGGATGCTACCGACGGGGGGAAAAAACCTTAAACCAAATCTGGTTTGAGCTACAATTCTCAATTCCATGTCCACTCCATAGACTACAAGCAGGTACTTTAATGAGCCTTTTAGCAATTTGCAAAGACCCGATGCCTCGCTGTGGAAAAAAAATGTAACCATAAAACAAGTCTAGCTTTCCACACGTGGGAATTTTGTTAAAGACAGACTTGCAGGAAAGCCAGGCCCACTGTTTTTAGGCAGAGATCAGCATAAACACAAACGGAGGAGAGTTTAAGGGCAAATTAGGCCATTCGTTTCAGAAATTCAGTTAACAGGACAGTGAATGCTCAAGACAGTGCAGCACATTCTATGCTTGTGAAAAGTGTCCTCTAACACCTTCATGTCTGGCAAAGACAAAGGTCAGGCTTACTAACGCAGTCAGATGAACATCCGTATGAGTATATGTTGTACATGCGCTCACACAGGCAGCTGTAAGCGCAAAACACAATTTCAGGGTATAGTAAAGAAGTTTTAGAAATGACCACTAATCCCATTCATCCTACAGAATGCAAACCTGGAGGCTTCTAGAGCTTTCGTGACTTTACGCAAGGTCACAGGTCGATACTGACGGAATTGAAATCCCCTTACACTAACTACTGCTTTTCCTAGCCATTTCCCTCCTTTTAAAGAGAAAACGCTGTAAATACCTAGAGCTCCACATACATACAAGATTCTCGGGCTTCGTGGCGATTGGAACTAATTCAAGCTATGAGAACAAGAACAGTACTGGCGTACTAAATAATTAAACATTTAAGATTAGTTATATTGACTCTAGGTGGAGGTTTTATTTCCATGACAATTAGGTTTGCATGCAGTCACCTTTCAGTCAGGGACATGACTAGAGAGCCACACCTGCCGGGACACTGAATTTCATAGAAGTCACATATGATTTAGTAAATTGTCCCTGTTTTATTTTCCTGCCCTCCAAAGATAAGATAAATATCGAACTTTTCACTGTTACACAAATGTGAGTTTTCACACTCTACACTCAGGACGTGAGCCCCGATTCGAGGAATTGTTGTTTCACTTCTTGTGACAATGCGTGAGCCAGGATACTTGCGGCAGTTAATTTTGGTGAATAAGAACACGCCTTTTTATTTCCTAAGATGAATGCTTAAACATTGCCCTGACGCAGCTTTTAGAAGGGTTTATTCACGTTCTAGGATCGGTTTCATCTAGCCCACTGAGGCACGAAGGATCGTTTTTGCAAAGTGTTGTCTAGAAATATACTGATAGCTGGTGACAAACAGAAAGTGTTCTGCCCCAACTTTTTTTCCAAGACAAGTGCACATTCTCTTTCTCCCTGCTCCCCTCAGCCTCCACTCTTCGTGTCTCTTTCAGTTTCCAGACTGCTTCACCTGATCCTGTCCAGGTGTGGAGGTGGCTTCCAGGCTAACACCTAGAAAATCACAAGGATGGGTGTCCCCTGCAGAGAGACACTTGGGACTCCTGTTCTCTCCTTTCATGTAGAAATGGCAGGCAGGGTATTTTATGATTCGTTCCCCTTTTTGATAAGGTATGAAAGAAATATCAAAAGAAACTCAGAGAGATTTCCATTTTCTCAGAATGGGGTGAAGTACAAGGAGCTTCTACTTAAGCATGCATATTTTTTTTCCCTGGCATTTGGGCTCATAAAGTAAGAAAATCATTTTTTATTGCTTTTCTTGTTGAAACCGAAAATGAGGTTTGGCATCTTCTTGCATTTTTAACACTTTTAAATGAAATAGTCTATTTCTATCAATTTAGTTAGCTTAAGAATGAAGCTGACAACACCCAGCAATAGTTAACTAGGCATAACAATTGCGCTTATTAAATTAATAAAATTTAAAAAAAAGATGTCAGGAAATACAGAAGGACAAAAGTCTCTGATGTATCCCCATATTAAAAGACATTGTCTTCATAAATAACATAATATTCAGGCAATACATTTCAACATCCTAGATATTTGCTCTAAAAGAAATGAACATTTTATTGCATCATACAAAATTGTCTAAATATTATGACTGCAGGCTGCAGTTTGCAGAAAGTGTCAGCAGCTTTGTCCCTTTGTTATCTCATAATATTGGTTGTTTTCAAACAAATCTTCAAATGGGTCCTAAGCTCTGAGAGATGGACAGTTGTTGCCTGATGTGTTATAGTCAAGCCAGTTTTTCCCTTAATGCTCTACACTACTTAGTTCTCTTTAATGTTTCTTATGCATTGAAATTCTTAGATGTTTTAACAATCATACCAAATCACCACCCGAAAGAAAACCAGGATTGATAGGTACAGTATTATCTGATGGCCTCAGCTACAGTTTTTTTTATTCGTCTTGTTTTTGCATTACACGATTCTCTTCCAGAAGAACGTGAACTCCGTGTTCATACTTAAGACAAATAAGATGCAACTGTGCTCTCTCTGAGATCGCTCTGTGAGTCTGTAAAACGCATGCTGACAGCATCTTACTGCTTTTGCCCAATGACCTTTCTTACAAATGACCCTGTCATCACAATTCAGGAAAGTTCACCACCAAACTAACATTAGTTTCCTCAAGAAAAAATGAAGAAGAAGAAGAAGAAGAAGAACTCATTGTTTTTGTTTTGTTAAGGGGGAAATAAAAAGCAAAACTCAGTTGGTCAGGTTCTATTAGGACAATCCCAAGATATTTTCAAACAAATACCAGTTCAGTATCCCTCTGCACTAAACAGTACAATCCAAGAAATTCAGGTTTCTTGAATGTCAACAAAACTTGGACATTTAAAGAACAAACCCAGCATCCAGACACCCTTCTCAATTCTGTTATCAGGGACGAGAGACTAGAAATCTCACAGCTCCCGGGGTATCTGTACAGGAAATAGAAATGTAAAAGGGACTGCCTTTTGCTTTTTTTATCTCCACTATTCTTGCAAATCTGAATTGAACACAAAGTATGTCCCCCCTCTCTGAGTCACCCTCCCCACCCTCAGCAAGTATCATCCGTACAGAAAGGAAGGTTCGGAATCACACACTGAAGGCTCCGAGGAAAATCTAGCCCAGCACAGACAGCGTAATAATGATGTCATTAAGACTCCTGGCTGAATGGGCTTCAGACCAGAACTGTTTATAGCCTGCAGACATAAATCTGAAAGAACTTTTTGGCTACATTCTTGACTTACCTTGAGAGATATTTAGAAGCTCCAGCAAAATGAGAGCCATGCCCTCAAAGAAGGTGTGCAGGCTGCATGAAGAAGGAGTAGGCCCCGGAGGTGCTTCCTTCTGAGCTACAGGAGGAAACCAGTTTGTTAACGGATGAAGAAGAGAAACAATCTGAAGACGAGAACAACAGAAAACAAATAAGCCTTAATTCTAGCACAAATAAATGATGAGAAAGGCAATCGTTAGGGCGGCTCAAAGCCTTTTTGCCTAGATGAATGAAAGCAATCCCTAAGACTGAATGGGTATGAGATCCTGGCTCCTGAGATTTTAGCTTCTTAATCATGTTCATAATTAATTCAAGAACATTGATAATTTCATTACATTCTTTTTGTCTTATCAATAAATGATGTGCCTGCACTTTTTGGTCCTGTGTACAGGGAGAGGGGAGAGGCTTGGGTCATATTGCAGGAGGAATAGTGGATATATATGATCCAAAAAGGTGAACTGGTAATTATTATCCTTGACCAGCCTTCTATTATCAGAACACGATGACAAGCAGCTACAAATAATTAATAAGCTTTTTATGCAGAAATGCAAAGCCTTTGAAGCAAAACATGCTGCAAGTAGAATTCCTTACGCAGATTATGTCCATAGCACAACACACTTCTGCAGAAGCCCAGCCGGCAATGGGGGCTGCCAAAATGCACCGCATTGAAAATGCAAGAAGAAAAATCAATAGCTTGTTTTAAAATCTCTATATTAAAAACTTTTTCTTGTCTTAATGCTTTATTTTTTTTAAAAAAAAAAAAATTCTGTGTCCTTCCTATCGTCTTCCTAAAGTCCTTTCCTGGATCAAACTTACAAAGAGGTGAAACTGAACTCAGGAAAACCTCCTTTTTAAATCAAGATGGAAAGCTCTGTCATTAGCTGTCAGTCATCATCAAAGGAGCCCTTTTCCTTTACAGTTTTCGATTCGCCCCCACACAAATTTTCACGAAGCTATCACTCATTAGTCTCGCCATCCATTTTCAAGGGTTTGGAAGGAACATTTAATGCATTTAATAACAGGAAGCATGAAAGGCTTGCCTAGACTCCCAAACTGTTAAGGTAATTAACATCAAATTAAAAACTGGCCAGTTAGGAAGAGCCATAGCAGTAAGAATGCTTCTAATGGCAACAAGAATAACATTTAAAATTTAAATACAACATGAAGCAAAATAATGTGTGCTCAAGTGCACAGGAGCGATATACAAAACTAGCATTTTTTTTTTTTAAGTAGACCAATATGGTGGGATAAAATTTCAGCACTGGAAACCATTCCATAGAAGTGTCTCTCAACTAATTGTGCTATTAAAGATGAAAACAATTGCTTTGCTGCTAAGCAGTATGCTTGTTGGCACTTTGATCTGATTACAAACAGAATAGTCTCGGAGAAGACACTGCAGAAGCACTTAGAAAAGCAAGCTGTTGCCGGTGACACTGATATATGGGCCAGAGATGATGCATACACCGGGCGCATTTATCAGTAAATCACCAGCTCTATTTACTCCCCAAGGAAAGAAAGACTTGTCCCTGAATGAGAATTTTTTGTTAGAACCTCCAGTAGGGATTGATATTGGCAAAAACATTCAATTTGTATATAGTGCTGCGGAAGATTCATAAAACAATAGTTAATAAGTTAGTGGACAGACTTAACACATTGCAGCATGCAACTGTTAGAAAATACTAAATAAGTTTAATTAATCAATTTTTGTGTGTGTGTGAACTCAATTACTTTGGTTCCAATCACTCATAATTTAATCCTAGTCTTAAAAAATGTTTCTGAGAAATTCAAATTTCCTAAAATAAACATTTCCACCAATATACAAGCTATCCCCACTATACAATCCTATTGCTTATTTAAAGGGCTATTAAGCCGCAGCTAAATTTAAGCCTTAAAGGTCAAGTTCCACTTGTCCCACACATTTTATCCATTTCAAGTCAGCAGATATATATGAGATAGTTTGCAAATCAAATGTGTTCAATCAATATTCCAGGGAAATGCAGAACCAACCTAAATTCTAGGGACAGAAGCTCAAATTGTGATTCCATGCAGCTCAAAGGCAGAACACATTCTGCCCTTAACAGTTTTTATTTCAAATCTCTTTGCGTATTTATTACAAGGTAAATCTCTCCCAGTGAGCTCCCCAATTCTCATGGACGGTTCCAAGCCATTTTCTCATAGATGTTCTTCATTACTTGTGCCCACCGTCCATCACCTCCCGCTTTTCCAAAGCCTGTTCTCTTGCTGCCCTGTCTCTGGGAAGATGTCTTAGTTTTCATAGAAGCATTAATGCATTGTTCTAGACACAGCTCTCGGGAGCTCCCCCACCTCCAGCTCCACCTTCAAGTATGGCGTTCTAATTTACCAAGTGTCGCTGCTACCTGCCTGCTCCTCTATTCCCAAGGCTAAAACTCCCATTCCAGTCATCCCTCTGTTGCTTTTCTTTCTGGAAAACCATTCAGCTTCAGTACACATAATCGAGGACTCTTCTACCCACCCTCATTGTCCTCATAAAATGCAGACTGATGTCATACTCCTTCATTCTAGCCATCAGCAGCCCCTAGCCACTGTCCTGTAAGACTGCAGGCAAGGCTGTTCTAATTGGTTATGCTTGCCTCTCATAGCCCTGCTGTTTCCCCCGAGTCATGTGGAATTGACTTAGGTTCAAATCAGCACACTGGCCAGATTCGATGACCAACAACCAATCATTTTCTAGTTGGGTTTTATAATACCTTTGATGATGTTCCCATTGCTCTTCAACTTCTCAACACACATCAAAGTCTTTATCAATGGAACTGGTTTTCCAATTCAGTTGACTCTTGAAGGCTCTCACCTGCAGCCTCCCTCCCTCTCAGCTGGCTGGTGTTTGTGCCATCCAGCCTCCCTCCCTCTTGGTGAGACAAACCTCCTAGCTTTTTCTCCTTGCCTGTGGTCTCTGTGCTTGTCTCCGCCAGAGAACTCACCTATGTTTACGTTCACTTAGCTACCATCCAGTCTTGGAAAAACGAGGTACAAATCCTTTCACCTTATTAAAGCAGCATTTATATTTTTTTGCTATAATTTTACGGTTTTTATTTATTTTCTTCTATTTAGTATGTACACAGAAAGATTATGGCTGCTGAAATTGAGAAAACCAGACTCGATGGCTGGAGTCTGTGTCTATAAAATATAGGTCAAGTTTCAGCGCTTTTGAAGCGCGTCTTTAAGGTTTGGGTTTTTTTACTCCCTAGAAGTGACAAAATGGCAACTATAAAAATGCATTCTTCCTCTTAATACAAAACTGTTCAAGCAATTTTCAATATTATGACATCAGGGAAAGCCAATGTAAGATGCAGAAAGAGGAATAGAATTTAATGATTACTCAATAAATCCATTGAAATAATAGATAAAAGTAAAAATGACCCATCTATAAGGATTCAATATCTAAGGTATCACTCCCCAATGAAACCCGGCTATAATGTAAGAATTTTAAATTTAAAAATTGTTAATTAAGGAGAGACGTATGTAATGTAGTTTGCACAGGTTGTTTTGAAATGTTAATGAGATTTTTAAAATTCTTTAGTAAGAATTCACTTTCTGCTGATACTTAATAAACATGATTTTCAAACTATGCGGTGTTTTCCACAGAAGAAAGAGGAGAGAGCACAAAGGCACCAAAGCATAAGGCATCGGAAAGCTTTACTTCTGTCTTCACGATCTGGGTGGCGAAGCTGGCTGAGCTCCAGTGGGAAAAACAGCAGCCAGGGGACGCTAGAGAGCTGGCGAGCAGTAGTCTGCATGGGAAAGGCTGGAGAGCCCTCCAACAGAGATTCATGCCGCTAGCTTCACTCTAGTATTTGTTGGTAGTGAATCATTTAACATTTTTTATGAAAGTAGTAACATGAGAGAAGGTTGACAAAAGCTACTATCTGCATCACCAACTGGAGACAAAGAGAAACATTGAAATCTTTATCTTTTTTTTTTAATTAGAGACTCAGACTATTCTATTTTTTATATCTGCATGTGAGTTTTCTCTTTTTTTTCAAGAAGCGGAACAAAGTTCTTATGTATAAAAGATAGATATATCTTAAGTAAAAACCAATACATATTACTATAGATCATCTGTATCTCTGCCTATATCTATATACAGATATAGATATAGCATATGTATATATAGAGAGATTGTTTCCATACTATATATAGACACAGATATAATGATATAGAATATAGTGTATGTGTATTATGTATGTATATATCTATATAGTGAGAGAAAGAGAGAGAAAAGATGTTTTTCCCATATTACTGTTCTATACATTAAGATATACCTAGGTTGCAAATTCAGTATCTTTTAGGATTGGAAAAGGTTAGGGACTAAATAAAAAAAACTGCATTTCATTTAACTCATACAAATTCTGCAGGAGTGAATTTTTTCTAGCCGTATGCTGGAAATAATTGTTTGATTTTAATATTTCTCTTTTTTCTGAGGAACATTTTTAGAAGCTTCTTTGTTTAGCTTTTTGTTGTTTGTTTCAGAATATAGTTCTAAATTCTCTTCTTAACTGCAATTGACTGTGTTAACTACTAACCTTTTCCTTGATGACACATAGTCAGCTTTGTGATGACCAGCCTGCTGCTCTGTAAACCCTGGCCCTCAGACAAGCGCATCTCATCTCCTCCACGGGGTATATAGAGGAGGCTAAGAGAAGGGGAATTTTTCTGAGTCACAGGGTGTGTACATAGTGAAGGGAAGGTTTTCCTCTTCTAATGTATGGCCTCTAATAAAATTGTAGGTACTCTCAGTGCCCAAGATTCAGTTGAATTAACCAGTTATGAAGGGCTGAGTCCACTTTTTGAGCAGCTGCCTACAGGACCCTTCTTTCTCAGTTGTGTTCATTGCTCAGAAACAGATCTTAGGATACAGTCTACAGCCACCAAGCAACACTTTCCCAGATATCAGGGAGTATACAGGTAAAAGACGAAGGGGTGCAGTTCACTGGGAGGTCTTGTAGCCTAGGGCTGGGGGACCATGGGCTTATGTCACATAGGTCACGTTTGGATTATAGATGAGATATGTACAACAGATAGATAGGGTTTTCTATTTTAAACCTCTTGTTTCGTCATCCATAAAATTAACAATATGTAATCGCCTTTCAAATAAGAGTCTGCCTATTTCTCAATTCCTAGCAGCCTGCCCCGCCCTCGCCCCTCTTCCCTGGGAGTTGGTTCTAGTAGATCTGTTTTTGTGTGACAGGACCCCTCTTTTCCTCCGTCTCAGTTGCTCAGTGACTCTTCTCCTGAGTCCAGGGTAGGCTTGTGACTCAGCTGGATCAACTGGACGGCTCTATGTCCTCCAGTCACAGTAATTAGTTGAAATGGAAACACGGGCTGTAATCAAGCCAACAAAATTCATCCCAGGGCTTTTGTTGGAGCTGTGGGGAAATAGGTGTTTCTGTTTCCTGAAAAGAACTTTCTGAGAAGGATGGAAAATTAACACAGCCAGGGAGCTGGATACAGGTTAAAGCCAACCAGACAGAAACAGAGCACAGGGATGCAAACAGTAAGACTGGGATGGGGGATCCTTCACAGTGTTGGCCTGGATTAGTCCAGACTTATGCAGCTTTGTTCCTTAGATCTATAGGAAGAAATTCTTATCACTATAGAAATAGCCATGCAGAATCGGGGTCCTGTGACTCCTGATCCAGTCTTTATGTTATCAGTTTCTTCACCAGCTGTCAGTCTGCCACCAGATCTGGCTGTCTTGCCTATGGGGGACATTTTACCACAATGATGGACAGATCTCAGGACACTACAACAAGAATTATACAATTAGCTTTTTCATATTAATAGTTGTGGGAGCTTTGAGAGAATTAATAAGGACAATGAGCTGAATCGTAATTTTCCATACATAGTCAGAAGAGGAGTTTGTTTTCATAGGTTCCTTATCTACTACGTAAGATGGTAAACTAAGGGGCAAAGGTGCCATCTTCATCCTTGTGTTCCCACATAACACACCGTCACTTTTACACAGCAGATCCTCAGAAATTGCATGGACCCAATTCTTTTGAGAAATAGAAAGCATACATTTAGAAAGATACTGTAGCAGGAAACAGGGATAAGGTGAGGAGGAAAACTCAAAGCTAACGACACAAAGATCCCTGTAGAGAAGCCCCAGAGAAGGCTGACAGAGTTTCTAGTTGAAGTTCAATCAGTCAACACAAATCTCAAGGCTTGTAGGAGAGAGTGTATTTAGGGCAAAATGGAGAAAGATGGAACTCTAGCTACAGTCATCACATAGTCTGTAGTGGCCATGGGCCAGGAGCGTGAGCTGCCAGTGAGATTACACAAATGGATTCTATCATAGTATGCAATGATTCATTGATGTTGTCGTTACAGTGATTTCCAGGATATCTTTTATTTATGTCATATTGTAAGCTTTCATGCTGGGAGAGATCTTTGCATCCAGTTTATAAATTTGTGTGATTGATTTCTTTTACTTCAAATCCTTTATCAGAAGCGTCACATGGAAAACAACTAATGCTAAACTTTTATATCTAAAACTGTGTGTGTGTGGAGGTGGAACACTCTGGGACCTCATCTTGTTCTGGTGCTAGACAGCAAGGGCACAGTGCTGAACATGGTGCTGGGAGGCAGGCAGGCAACCCATTGCCCTCACCTTGGGTCGTCATGACACAGCAACCAGAAGAGATCATAACTTCATGATTTCCATTGTGAGTTCTATTTTGATCTCTGCAAAAAATAGATTCGGACACCTAATTCTCAGGATGGTGGCAAGGAATTAAATGAGAGAGCACATGAGAAAGTGTTCAGCAAATCACCTCCCATGAACAAGAATTTCACACTTTGGGAGAGAGGGCAGAAACAAGAAATGCCAAAATTCATTGAAAATAACTGGTAAGCATTTAAATGCACTAGACATCCAAACAGGAGTTGGGAGACAAACAGATAAGGCAGCTTTTTCCCCTGTGGATGCAGAGTAGAGTAGAAGCAAAGATAGGCAATGGTCTTCATGACTGTAGACACCAAGCACTGCCAAAGCAGAGAAGCAAGGACAAAGTGGAAACCCAGAGGCCAGGGTTCACCTTGCCTTAGGAACCAGAGAAGGCTAGTTACTCAGTCTTGGAAACTGAAGAACCTTCAAAGAACATAGGATACTTATATACAATTCAATAATTTAACAGTGTGTTTATTTTTAATTTAAAATAAAAAGAGGAGGAAAGCCATCCAAGCTCCAGTGGATAATTCCAAATCCATGGTCACACCGATGGCCTGGATAAACTCAGTGAGACACAAAACAAAACAAAAGACCGAACACGGGGAAAGAAACTGTTGGGGTGTGTTTTACTTGGGTGGGAGGAGAGGATAACAGACCATAAAGGGCAGTACTAATTTCACCTTATTACTTAACAACCTTCATGTATAAACAATATATATATGGGTTACGTTAAAGAATAAATTTAATTAATGAATATGTATGCTTATAATTAATTAATATATGAGATTAATTGATTTATGTAACTATATATTCATATATAACCACATATTATATCACATAAATATATTTATGTTTAACAGTATGGATAAAATATTACAATAAATGGCAAAATAAATATATAAACATTAAATAAATAAATAAATATAGGATTAAATTTAAATATAAATATAATTAATAAAATACATATGGTATACTCAAAGAACAAATTTAATTAATAAGAACTTTATTAAAAGGGAAGAAGTATTTTAAGAATGAGCTGAATTTTCCAAATTGCTACAAATTAAAAATATGGGTCTGACATAGGAGCACGGGACTGAGTCCCAAGGTGCAGTTGAAGAATGGAAGAAGTGAGAATATGATCAAGGAGGTCAAGACCATGAGAGATTCACCCACTGAGACAGTTTTGCCTGAGCTAATAGGAGCTCACCAACTCCAACTGGACTGGGTAGTAAGCATGAGGTCAAACTAGTCCCTCCGAATGTGGCTGACAGTTGGGGCCGACTGAGGGGCCTCTGACAGTGGCACTGGGAGTTTATCTACTGCATGTACTGGCTTTTTGCCCTGTGCAAGTCCAAGGTCCTCTCTACTACATCTAGGTTGAGCAAGAGTATACATCTAAGAGAATAGGATCCCCAAAGACCACTGGGGCCTGAATTGGTCTGCCACCCGATCTCTGCCTGTATGCTGTAAACGTTAGCTTGGTGTTTTGTATGACTCATAACAGCGGGAGTAGGTGTGTCTCTGACTCTTTTGCCTCTGCTCTTCAACTCTTTCCCTCCTATCTGGTTGCCTTGTTCCAGCATTGGCATGAGAGCTTTTGCCTTTGCCTTATGTATTCATGTTTTGTCCTCCCTTCATGTTGTCCCTTAGAGACCTGCTTTTTTTCTAAAGAGGAAACAAAAGGGAAGTAGATCGAGGGAGGGTAGAGGGGAGATCGGTAAGGATCTAAGAGGAGTGTAGGGAAGGGAAACTGCATTGGGGATGTATTATATGAGAGAAGAGTCTGTTTTCAATTCTAAAAAATTAGGTATGTCTGGATGTAGCTGTAATCCCCAGAGCTGTGGAGGAAAGACTGGCGATCTGTGGAAATCTACACTGGCTCCCACCCTAGTTCCAGGTCCAGCAAAAGACGTTGTCTCAGGGGAATAAAGTGGAGAGGGGTAGAGAAAAACTATTGTGGGAGATTATCTTAACGATGGCAAAGATAATTACGTTTATTATGCTTTTGAATATACTTTAACTATGTGAAGGTGTGTCGCATTGGTTCTGCTTGCCTTGTTAATGATTGTAAAGACTGTGCTGCATTTGTTTGTGCTGCTTTTGTTTCACCTTGCCTGCCTAAGGCACCTGATTGGTCTAATAAAGAGCCTGAATGGCCAATAGCTAGGCAGGGAGAGAGAGGTGGGGCTGGTGGGTAGAGAAAATCAGTAGGATGAGAAATCTGTGCTCAAGAGAGAAGAAGGAGAAAAAATAAGGGAGAAAGAAATCGAAATGCCCAGAGCCAGAAGCCAGGCCATCTCCAGGCAGCCAGCCATGGAGGACAGCAGGAAAGTAAGATATATAGAAAGATGAAAAGGGATCTGACACCATCTTATGACCTCCATTGACAAACCAGGTACAATTGTGGTGCAAAAAAGTACATGCAGGCAAAACACTCATTACAATATAAATTAAAATAAGTAAATCTAAAAACTAAACTGTTTTTCAACTAAGAAATCATTGTTATTCTGTATTAAGCATTTGAGATTTCAGTTAACTTTAAATGCTTTTTAAATCTGTTTATCCTATGAGGATGTCATCAAACACATGCCACAATTTTACAATGGTGCAAATACACACCCCCCTAAATTGCAGGTGTGAGAATGTGGTTCTCCCCAGGACAATGCTGAGGATGGTGGTGAATCTGTAAAAGGTAGGGTCCATTGAGAGCTAAGTACATCACCAGGGCCATTGTTATCAAAAAGAAATCAACACTGGCATCACAGAGTGATGAGTTCTCCCCCAAGCCAAGGTTATGAAGCAAGATTACCCCTCAGAGTGAAAATCCACACAACATGATCATTAACATGCTGTGAACAGAGAAGAGAAATCAGGGCTCGTCAGAATTGAAATGAATCAGGCTGTTCAACCTTTACATTTCAGAATTCTATGCCTTTGAGCTAAATAATCCTTCTTTCTTTTTAAGTAACTAGCCTCAAGCAAGTTGGCACAGCAACAGACAATGAGAAAAAAATGTTATTGCCCTTGTAGCTTGGTACTTGATCTCAACAAGTCTGTGTGTCTATTATGCATGTTCATTTCTTGGTGTTATAGTAACGCAGTAATTGCAGTCACATCTCTTTATGTGCTATGGCATGGCAGACATCAAAGGCATTCACTAAAATACATTTTTCCACCTCCCAGGACAAATCTGAATCATATTCCCCCAGCTTTCCTTGCATCTAAATATGACTGCTTTGATAAAATTCTAGGCAGTGAAATACAGCCACTCAATCTCCATCAATTTCCCTCATTTCTGTCTTCTAGATTCTGACTTCTGGTCAGATACAAGGATCAAGCAGAGGCTCTCCCACCAAGTTCTAGAAGAAAGCAAAACCACAGTGCAAGAAACCAAACACTGTGAATAACGACACAGATCACTCACCACCAAAGGCAAGATTATATTATGCCAAGCTATTGAACTTTAGAATATTCCAGAACCAATGTTATCGATCCTAACAAGGCAGCTGATCCTTGACAGTAAGTGTGGTGCTGTGCTCAGGATTATATTCCTGGAATCTAGTAGAGGCGCGGCGCAGAATGACAGCTTCATAAAACATTTGTGAGCCAGGCGTTGGTGGCGCATGCCTTTAATCCCAGCACTCGGGAGGCAGAGGCAGGCGGATCTCTGTGAGTTCGAGACCAGCCTGGTCTACAAGAGCTAGTTCCAGGACAGGCTCTAAAGCTGCAGAAAAACCCTGTCTCGAAAAACCAAAAAAAAAAAAAAAAAAAAAAAAAAAAAAAAAAAAAACATTTGTGAGCCATCCTGTTCCCATCTGTGACAGTGTAAACATTCCATGTCATCACCTTTTATACACCTACTCTTTTCCCTGAATGCAGTAGGAAAGCCTGTGACCTCATTTTCAAGTCCAAAGGCTCCCTAGTAAACCTGAGAAGAAGTAACCTTGATGGGATGGGGGCAAAGGGCAAAGGACACCTCAATGTCTTTACTTCCTACTCTTATGCACATGTCAACTTGAATTTGTAAGTTAAAAACACACTTCATTTATTATTACCCTCTAATTTGAATATAATTTAATCTTAAATTCAATAAAGACAGATGTTCTTGTGAAGATTTCATAGCCAAGACTCTACTGAGAGCTCATGTGTAGGAGCCTTCATTAATTTTTAGAAGAACACCACAAGACACTACTGCACTATGAATTTGTATAAATAATTAAAGCCAAACCTCACATATCAAAATAAATGACATTAATATTCTTCTTGATATAGTATCCTTTTGCTGTGTGGTTGACTTCCTTATACTGGATAATTTGAAAAAAAATATCCCAACCAAAAGAGGTCACCGGGTTAAATGGATAAATTTATGACTGTGTGTTTTGCTGCAGCAAAAGACCAGCATGTCTTCATTGCCCCCTCTCGAAGTATATACAAGCGTCAACATTTTCAAACCCAGGAGAAAAGGAATAGGACTAATTTTGTCCACATCTTCTCTTTTAAACTAGTTGTTTTATGTCATACCATAAGGGGATTCCCATAGCAATATTTTAAAATCCTGTGATTGCTCAGGATAGTCACGCTGTCACAGTATTTGATCAACAGTGCCTCAGTTAGGGTTTCTATTGCTGTGAGAAAACATGGTGACCATAAAGCAAGTTGAGGAGAAAAGGGTTTTTTTCTGCTTACACTTCCACATTGCTGTTCACCACTGAAGGAAGTCAGTACAGAAACTCAAACAGGGCAGGAACCTGGAGGCAGGAGCTGATGCAGAGGCCACTGCTCACTGACTTACTTCCATTGGCTTGTTCAGCCTGATTATTTATAGATCCCAGGACCACCAATCCAGGGATGGAACCACCAGCAGTGGGCTGGGCCCTCTCCCATTGATCACTAAATGAGAAAATATCTTACAGCTGGAACTCATGGAGACATTTCCCCAACTGAGGATTCTTCTTCTCTGATGCCTCAAGCTTACTTGAAGTTGACACACAAAACCATCTACTACAACGGGAAGGATCGCAGATCATGTGATCATCGGAGTTTATACCTCCTGTGAGCAGAAGGTCAAGGTGAGCACTAATGCTGGCCAGGGCTGCGCTGGCATTCTTAAAGGAGTTAAGATGTTGATTATGATACTTTGAAAGCTAAGTTGTTTTGCTGCAAATCATGTTCTCTATTTTAATGTCATTTAAACTCACATATAATTACATTCAGATTATTTTAACAGAAGGCAGCTAGGTTCTGGTAATTTAACATTTATTAATTAAATTTTATAAACTTTCTTTGGGGGCTCTTGGTTCGGTTCTAAACTTTTATAAGGCCCTCGATGTTGTAGCCATCATAAGAGTCTTCATTTTCAGTCTTTTATCGAACTCTTATGGCATGCATTTTTACCAGCACTGACTATTTAATTATGTTGAGGTTTATTTTCATCTACGACACACACTTAGAATCTGTTTCTAATTTTCCACTTAACTAATTTTTGTGTCTTCCCCACTTACCCATTTGTAATTAGTACTGGTGCACGCAGTGGCGTTAACTCCAATCAGAAAGGGGTTGGTCATCCCATCCCGTTCATGCCACTGTGGCATCAAGGTGCACGTCTCATCAGGCCAGTCATGACGGGAATTTGCAGGGTTAACATCCGGGTAAGGCTGATGACTACTTCCCTTTATTTGTCGTGTGTATGGTGCCTCCCACTACAATAAAAGCTAGCCAAAAGAGATAAAATGTCAGGGTTAGTACCAGCTATATTTCTCCATGATCTAGGATTCCAGGATGTGGGGCCTTCAGCAATAGCATCTTACTGTCAAATTCTAGAGGATAACAAAGAGAATTACAATAGCTGGTTATGTTTGTCTGTTATTGGGTCCATCACTGGTCAATCACTCCAAAATCAGTGACTCATTCCTGGGACTGAACTTTTAATTTATTTTCCTGTGGTGGCAGGTAGGTGCATTGTTGCCCTGTTAGAGGGTAACTCCATTTTGACATTTAAAAAAAAATGTGTCTATATCTATTTTAAGATGTTTTTACAGTAATAGGCTTCCATTTGACTTCTTTTGAAAAGTCTTTAATGAATTTTAATCCCTCACAGTTTTCTTCTACTTTGCCATCCCTTCCCTGTTCAAATTTTATCCCTTCCTGTTCTATAATTCTCTTTTAACCTATTACATCAGTGTGTACTTTCTTATCCCTTGAAAGATTCTGCCACATGACACATAGTAATTTCCTGTCATCTATGAATATTCCAAATAAAGCACATATCTTAAAAATGAAAACTAGTATTCACAAATGAGAGAATATATGTAACATTTTTATTTCTGGTCCTTCACTCAGCATGATGTTGTCCAGTTACTTCATACACTTACTGGAGAATTTCATAATTTCATTTTTCTCAATAGCAGTCTGTTGTATAAACAAGCTGTATTTTAATCATCCATTTTTAGTTTATGGACTTCTGAACTGTTTCCTTTCTTGACAGTGGTGAATAGAGCGTCAGTAAACAAGGATAAGCAGGTGTCTTTGTAGTACAATATAGAGTCCTTGGGATATAAGCACCAGAGTGGTATACCTGGTTCTTGTGTTAAATCTGTTTTCAGCTTTTTGGAGAACCTGTATATTGATTTCCAAAGTGTTGGTACCTGTTTGCATTAATGCCAGCAGTGAATAGGTGTTCCCCTTTTCCCACATCCATCTGGCCTTTATGGGGATTTTTTTTTTAATCTTAGCCATTCTGAGTGGGGTAATATGAAATCTCAAGGCAATTTTGATTTGCCTTTTCTTGGTGCCTAAAATGTTGAGATTTAAAAAAATATTTCTGTGCCATTTGTCTGTCTGTCTTTCTCTCTCTCTCTTTAATGTTCAGTTAAGTGCTATCGTCCATTTTAATTGGGTTGTAAATTGGTAATGATTGGTTTTCTTTGCATTCTGGAGGCTGCCTCTTCACTTGTGTCTTGATGTCCTTTTCTGCAGAGAATATTTTTTGGTTGACAGCGTTCCATTTATTACTGCTGATCCTACTGGGCGCACTATCCCTACTGGGTGCACTGCCAAGGTCCCATACAGAATGCCATTTCCTGTGAGAATGAGTATGTGCAACCTACTTTCTCATCTATCAGATTTAGGGTATCAGATCTTACATTGAGGTCCTTGATACATCTAGATTTCAGAAAACTCATCTTCAATATGAGCTAGAAAAAAATAAATAAAAAGTAGCTAACCCATGCTCCCAGCTCAGTTTTGGTGGGCTTCCAGTGTGAGGTGTGATTTTTCAGGAATATCCAAGCTGTTTGCAGTTTGCATCTTGATTCTTTTGATTTCTTTTTAACTTTAAAAAAATGTATTTAATCCCCCTTTCTTGTTCTTTTCAAGTATCAATCATTGTTTTCTTCTGTAACTCTCTCTGTCTCTAAACTTTATTAACCCTTATTTTGGAAGTTTCCCCAAGCCTGTGCTGTCTCAAAGCCGGGGAAAGCCAGCACTGGAACTGTCACACGCTTATCACCGTCTCACCGCAGGACACATGGGACTTTTAAAATTGAAAAGAAAAAGTAAATGCAATAGGGCATGAAAACAGCCTTGTATGTGGACTTTAAAATGCTCATAATTAAGAGGAGTGATTATATAAATAAAATAAATCAGGGCTTAGAGTATCTTCAGAAAGAATGTGCAGCCTTCAGAACGTGGGTGAAGTGATTGAAAGCAACCTTCAATTCTAGTGGTCATGAGAATTTAAGTTTTAACTATAAAGTTACTGAAAGATATCTGGCAATAATAGTTTTATTCACAGGGTACATGCAAATTTAAAAGTCAACAAATTTAAATATTTATCTGCTTATGCCTTTATTTTGAATGTTAAATCAATAATAATTATCTTATAAGTGTAAATTGTTATTAGGTACTACATACACCTTTTGAAACTCTTCAGTGATATTATCCGAGATATTTATAGTGCATAAGTGTCTGAAGGATCATTAAGTTGTGTATAGAAAACTAAAGAAATCGTGAGTATTTCATAAATGTGTTCATATGTTTTAAATGTATGTTTAGCATACAACTGGAAATTTTATACTTCAAAATTAAATCTAAAAATCTTCATGACCATAGGACTAGTAGATTGATGGCCCTGAACTCTCACATCTAGGCATGACAATTTAAAAATAAAACTGTGCTGGAGTGAGCTACAAACATTTATACATAGGCTATAACACACAGCATGTAAAAACCCCAAAGTATTGATATAAAAGCTTATGCTCATCATCATTCCTTCTTGTGTGATACTTTTTGTTTTACATTGTAATTCTGAGCACACAAATCCTCCTTCTGCACCTGCCATATGCAAAATAAGGTACCACATGTGGTTCAACAGTAGCATCAGTAAGGTACCACATGTGGTTCAACAGTAGCATCAGTAAGGTACCACAATGTGGTTCAACAGAAGCATCAGTAAGGTACCACATGTGGTTCAACAGAAGCATCAGTAAGGTACCACATGTGGTTCAACAGTAGCATCAGTAAGGTACCACATGTAGTTCAACATTAGATCAGGACCGTAGACACAAACACCAACAAGTTACCCAAGGCGGATGTAAGAAAAGGAACCTTAAAACCTTCTGAGAAACTCTGTAAAAATGAAAGGAAAATTCTACCCCAAGGGACCTGAGAAAAATAGTCATTCACATTAAGATTTGGAAAACTATAAAGACAAAATAAGGCATGCAGCTGTTCACCAATATTGCACCGGTTAAGTGTTTCTACCAAATCATGAGGTGGGGCTGCAAGAATATTGATGTGCTCCAGTAGCGGCCTTGAATGCCACATTCACCTGTCCACTCACTGGTCAATCCACCAGTCCTACCTTTCACTGGGAATTGCCACTGTTGAGTCTACTTTCCCTAAGAATTCTCAGATGACCGAAGGCATAGTTGACCTTCAGCAAATAGGGTCAGTCTTATAGAAAAACATGCATACAGAGGACTCTCTGACCCTACAGGGAGAAAGACTCCAATAATAGCCAGACCTTCCTCCCCTTCAAAGACAGGCAGTTCTTCTCTATAGGATAAAATGCCGTACAGATCAAATGCTTTACAGATCAAATGGCTTCAAAAATGTGCGAGAGTTTTTCAAACCATAAAACGCCACATAAATGTCAGCGGCTGATATTACCATAATAATCCTAGGTGAAATGAAGCACAGTAAGAAAGGGAACAAGAAGGTGATGGCTCATCTCCACCCCAAGCCCAATTCAATTCCTGGAATCCAAGGTAGAAGAAATGCCTGAGTGGCCAAGTGTCACCCCATACACATTCACCATCTACTCTTGAAACTTTAAAAAATTGAAAAATTTAGGTCAGGATAATATTTCTTAAATTATAGTACATCATGAACTAAATTCGTATTTTTGGAAAAGTCTCATACTGCCTGTATCATTATACGTCAAACAAACTTCTTGGCCTTGACTCCCTATTCTAAAAGAGTACTTGCTTTAAAATGTACATATGTGTGTAACATATATTACAGTAAGGCATTAATATGATATTACACAAAAATAAACACAACAAAAATATGATAAAAGTCTTGAGAGAAATTGATGCCCAACTTGTTCTGCATGCTGGGATCTAATCTGGTAGAAGCTGGCACAGATCTTGTAAATGCTGTCACACCCTGGAAGTTCATACATGCGTCTGCCCTACTGTTTCCAGGAAATGGTATTTCCTTGTAGTCATCTACTCTTATGACTCTTACACTCTCTCCACTTCCTCTTTCGCAATGACCTCTGAGCCTTTGGAGGAGGTGGTGCAGATGTTCCATCTGTGACTGAACATTCTGCCATCTCTTCTCTGTACCTTGGCCAGTTGTGGTATCTGTGTTGACCATCATCTTTTGCAAGTGATTAATAAGGAGGAACCCAGCCCACTGCAGGTAGTGCCCTCCCTGGGCTGGTGATCCTGGGTTCTGTAAGAAAGCAAGCAGAAGACTGCATGAGGAACAGGCAAGGAAGCAGCACTCTTCCATGGCTTCTGTATCAGTTCCTGCTTTCAGGTTCCTTCCCTGTTTGAGTTCCTGTCCTGACTTCCTTCCATGATGTGTAATGTGTAATGTCTAATGTGGAAGTCTAAGCCTAATAAACCCTTTCCTCCCCCAGTTGCTTTGGTCATGGTCTCCATCACAGCAATAGCAACCCTGCCTGAGACAGTGGAAGTCAATAATCCATTGCTGATAAAAAATATGAAGTTTAACTATTACCTAAGGTGAATTAAATAAATCATTCAACATCTAGTCTGCTCAAACCTGTATATGCACATGGACCCTTTGTAGCCTTCATAAAATTTAAGAATGAGATTACAAATGTTTGGGAAAGCCAGAGTGTTCTGGTTTTTTACTAGAGCCAAGGTGGTATCAATGAACCATGTGTTGTGTTTATTTATTTATTATTATTATCTTATTTTGTCTTGTTTTATAATGCTGAGGATTGAACCCAGAGCCTTGCACATTCTAAGCAAACACTAAAACCAGCAGTTCTCTACCCAACAGAGGTTGTCTAAGACCATCAGAAAACATATATTTACATTACAATTCATAATCATAGCAAATTACAGTTATGAAGTAGCAATTAAATAATTTTATGGTTGGGATCACCACAACATGGGAACTTTATTTGAGGGTCACCGCATTAGGAAGGTTAGAACACTGGCCAAAACCCTGAGCTATATCCCCAGCCTCTGAGCCACAATTTGAGCAGTACAATATTGAATAGAATAATCTTTTTTGGTGTTCTTGTTATTTTATTCATTTTCAAGAAAATAGCAAGCAGTAGATGTTTAAACAACAGAATATAACCTGAGAAGTGGCTCCTTAAAGAATGGGGACGCTCAATCACAAGAAATCTGGAAATAAGCAATGTATATTCTTTTAAGGATAATCGTGGACTACTTAAATACCACGAGGGCCTTTATTTCCCCTCAGACTGTGTAGGTAATACAAACGATAAGCATTTTTAGCTGTGTGATGCATGCCCTTTGGACATCATGGTGGTATGAGGAAAAAGGCAGATACGCTCAAGAGCTGGATAATACAGCTGTCCACTTTGGAAAAGTGCCCAACAGACCACTACATGCTTCCTATTTATCCTCTGAGGAGCTTGAATAGAATCCTATAGAATTATCATAGTCACAAAGACCCACAGCAATGAGTGTGTATCAGTCACAAAATCCCCACTACCTAACCACACTGGTGTCTATGCCGTTTCTTACCCATGATCCTTGGGAAATGCATATTTCCATACTGAAGTTCTAAAACCAGCTCCTTGCCTCCCATTTTCTTTCAAGTCTCTCTTGAAACAGGCTTTTATTTGATGGAAACAAAAATAATGATTTCTAGAACTCCAGAGCTACCTTCTCCTGGCTGGCTACAGTTTAACAAAGCCAGGCTCCATGCCTTCGCAGTCACTTTCAGGTTGTGTGGCTTTGGAAAAGGTTTGCCTCGGGGGTCCCCATTTCTGTTCTATAAGATAGAAATAGGAAAGACTCCTACGCCGGGAGCTGGTTAGAGTAGTAACAAAGTCACCATGAAAAGGACTTAGCATCCTCTCTGGCACATCTTCATTTCTTCAGCGAATGCAATCATCACACAGTGACCCAAATAATCGCTGCTCCTGGTTTCATCCAGATACAAGAAAGGTGTTAGGAATGAGGCAGAAAGGGACTGAGGGAGAATTCAGAGTTCCTCGCCCCTGCCATGTGATGTGGGATGCCCTTCTGTATATGTGTTGTTTTTATTGGCTAATGAATATAGCAGGGAAGAACATAGACAGGCTGGAAGGGATATATATATATATATATATATATATATATATATATATATATATAGAGAGAGAGAGAGAGAGAGAGAGAGAGAGAGAGAGTAGACAGAGTCAAAGAGATGCCATGTAGCTGCTGTAGAAGAAAGATGCTGCCGTTGTAACCTTACCCATAGGCCACAGCCTCGTGGTGACACATAGATTAATAAAAGTGGGTTAATTTAAGATATAAAAGCTAGTTAGAAAGACGCCTAAGCTATTGGTCAAGCAGTGTTGTGATTAATGTACTTTCTGTGTTATTAGTTGGGTCTGAGTGGCCAGGAAAAGAAAGAACAGTCTCTGTTTGCAGCCATGTGCACTCCCATCTCCCAAACAAGCAGCGTTCCTCATGATGAAAGAAACACACACTTCTCAGGATTTGCTCTCTCTCTCTCTCTCTCTCTCTCTCTCATTGGAGTTGAACAATGGATGAGAGAATTATAAGCATTAAGTGTAATTTTCAAGAAATATTTATTTTAAAACAAAATTATTCAGAGAAATAGCTAGTGAGCCATGCTATTGTAAAGGAAGGACCTCTTCCTATGCACCAAGTGTGATTAACTGAGAACTTGAGCTTCTATTGTTTCTTTCTTTGTCACATTTATTGATTGATGGGGTGGGCGCATGACAGTGTGGGTATGGAGACCAGAGAAGACTCAGTTCTCTCCTTCTGCCATGTGGATCCGAAGGATCGAACTCAGGTTGCCAGGTGTAGCAGCAAGTGCCTTTTCTCAATGAGCCAGCTCACTGGCCCTGGGTTGCTAAGTATTCTGACAGGCTGAGTAGTCCTTTTTCCTATTCTAGGGTCACGCTTGTTCTAAATAACAGAAAATGGTCTGTGTAATAATACATGCATATCTGAGTTACAAACTATTATTTTCTCTGTCTTGAAAACCCTTGATGCTATTTACATTCTAAATTAAACTGAACACTGTATATTGATTTTAATACGTTAAGATGAAATTCAATTTCATGACTACTACTAACATCGCAGAGCATGTAGGATCAATGTGTTTGCTGATTTCCTGCTCACTGCCAATATCTCCCCAAGGGGTTGATACAAGACTTACAAGAATATTGTTCCTGAAGATGTATGCATAAATATGCCATCAAATACAGTACAGTGCAATGCACATTAGGCTGTGAGTGATTTCTTTTCTGCATTTTAATCAGCCTGGCATAGTGCTGACATATTCTTTGGAGAGTGCCCTGTAGTCAGTCCGGCTACTAGGCCTCAGTTCTTGTCCCAGGAAACAGCGTTGGCAGGAGAGGTATCTGTGACTGCTCTTCAATTTCACTGTCTCCAAAGAGGAGGGAGCAAATCTCAGCCAAGACGGAGTGGGAGAGAACAGGATATGACTACTGCAGTGGCAGAAAGCCCACGCACCAATTAGTGCCTGCGTGTGTGTGTGTGTGTGGTGTGGTGTGTGTGTGTGTGTGTGTGTGTGTGTGTGGTGTGGTGTAGTGAGGTGTATGTGTGTGTGTGGTGTGGTGTGTGTGTGTGTGTGTGTGTGGTGTGGTGTGTGTGTGGTGTGGTGTGGTGTGGTGTGTGTGTGTGTGTGGTGTGGTGGTGTGTGTGTGTGTGTGTGTGTGTGGTGTGTATGTATGTGTACGTGCGCACACGGATCTACTCCATAAGAACTTCCTTTGAGAATAGAAGAGGCTCCTAATGCAGTTTGGGCCTGGATTTGGGCTTGAGCAGCACTTAGGTCAGATTCAGATTATGCAGATTATGAGATTTACATTATGAGCAAATTACCTAAACTGTGCCCCGATGTCCCTATCTGAGAAGATAAGCAAATAGCAGGTACCTCATAGAGTTTGAGGGTGAATGAGACCATGTACATAACCCCATGCTGTATTTATAGTAAGGAGGAGCTCAAAAATGATAGCTGTTGTTGGCTAAAACTCATGCTCCAGGGAATGATTTAATTCTCATTACAGACCAGACTCTGAATAGAAAATATAGGGGAAATGCAAAATATCAATGCAAAATACTTCCTGCTCTAGAGGGGCTTCTTCCATTCTAGATGGGAAGATGGATACCTGTAATTACAGTAGATAATAATACAGGCAAAATGTACAAAGGAGAGCTATAATAAGAGCTGAGATCACAAGGTAAGTAAATTACTTCCCTTCTGGGAAGATGATGGAAGGCCTATTGAAAGGGATTGCTATTGGATTTTAAGTCTTGAAGGATGAATGAAATTTTAATACTGATGAGGTTGGATTGCAGAGGGATGAAGACATAGAAGCAAGAATGTGAGACCGAAACGTCTAGGTGTTCTGGTTGTTGGGAAGTGCATGTGGTAACCCTAATGGAAAGAATAGTCTGGGAGGTAGGCTGGAGGAAATCAAGAGGGAGTACTGAAGGCGAAGTGGTCTGGTCTGTACTTGCAATGCAGTAGAAGGCTCAGATGTTTGCTCCGCCAAGGAACAAAGTTATCTGAGTGCTGCAACTACAAACATAAGCGACAGGTGGCACAGACAGAGCGCACCACGAGCCATCTGGGATGCTCACACATGTTAATCCCTTTAATCTCCATCCGTGGAAACCCAGAGAGGCGAGGACTCTTACTGCTGCTGGTTATGGATTAGGAATTCAAAGAATAGAAGTTAAATCGGGGTGCCGTGAATAGAGAGCAATGTAGGTAATCGGTGGAGCAATGATTAGACCAAGGTAGTCTGGCTGTGGCACTGCTGCCCCTTGATGGACGCAAAGGGGGTCAAGGGCAAGGCCACCCCTGGAAGGGAGCTGAGTGACCGAATGAGAACCTAAAGTTATTTGATTAAGTAGACTCATGATGCAGCGAGAGACAAACATGAGGTATGACAAAGACAGTGGTGATGGGACTAAGGAATTAGTTTCATTTTTATGGAGTTTAAAAGTTATATACAAATATAGCCAACTTTATAAATGAGAAGCACAATTCAGGACAATTATTGAGTTAAGGTAGCATATCATGTACTAATCCACTAGATCAGCTGTTCTCAACTTGTGGGTCATGGCCCATTTGGAGTCATATATCAGAGATCCTGCATATCAGATATTTGCATTACAATTCATAACAGTAGCAAAATTACAGTAGCGATGAAATAATTTTATGATGGGGTCAACGCACCATGAGGAACTGTATTAAAGGATCACAGCCTTAAAAAGAACCTCCGCACTAGGTAGATTTTCCTCTGACAGATGTTTGGATAGCCATGGATGGGTATGGTAAACAGAAGTCAAGGCACAGTTAGTTTAGATGAGATGAGGTATGAACAGTTTACAGGACTGGCTGTAAACATATAAAACCACTCAATAAATGTTAATTTTCTTTCCTGCTGAAAAGTCAAGAAGTGTGGGTGAGAGAGAGGATAATGATGGAGGAGAGGTGATACCCAACCCTGCTCCCTTCCTGGTTCAGATTCCCCACTCTATTGGGAGTTGCTCCATTTTGAGGGATTCCAAGAAAGACTTGTGATGCAGATACTGTAGGGCTTTTCCCCCCCATCAATCCTGGATCTCTATCTGCATGGCAGGGACACAGAGAGCAAGAGAAGGGGAGCTGGTTAGAGAAAAACAGAAATTTATCTGATGCTGTAGTGGGTCTGATCTGCAGGCTTACCAACAGGATGCGCTAAAGAAAAGCAATGAGGCCTGTGTGCAAAGTTCCTTCACAAATGGCCAGCCAACGCCTCAGAGCTCTCATTGAAATATGCCACAGGGTGACTTAATAATCTGGACTACAATTTGTAAACTTGGAATTTAGAGAAGTGCTGATGGATTTTGACCCTCTTTGAGAGACATTCTCAGGGCTCATTCTATGAGAAGGTCCATTCGTAGTAGAGCTTGCTGCTGCACCTGTTGGGGATTTAATTACTGAATTCAGGAAGCTAAAACAGAGAGAAAAGGTACAGAATTTATGAGATTAGATTAAATTCTACAGTCAGATTTCCAAGGAATGGGTAGGTAACTCATGAAGTATAGAATGCTTGGTTTGACACCAAGTATATAATAGATACTTGATAAACATAAACATAATTTCTTTTTTAAGAACAAAAACTACCTAAATCTACAAACAGTTTTTTCAATTTGCTGGACTGACTGATCTATGGAGACAATAGTACAGGACAAGCAATTTTGGAAAACAAGGTGTACTGAGAACTTTCTTTTTAAACAAAGTGAACAACAGAAAATTTCATTAGAAAAGCCAAACTGGTTTGAACTAGTAAAGAATCATTTACTTACTTTACCTCAGAAAGTAGGGTTGAGCGATCTCAACCTCATTGAGGAATTTGGGTATGTTAAAGTGATTGTATATATACTTTTAATGTATAAAACAGGTAACTGGTGCTACCTCAGCTGGAATGCTGCCTTGGATTCTTCTATGAGCAAGCCTTGTAAACTTTACTAATTGTAGCTTATTCAACCCCTCCTTATTCTTAGTAGTGGTAGTTTTTTTTTTTCCTAGACTCCATGGGTTATGTATACATGTTTTGGTCTTCTATTTGAACCCCTTGTGAGTTGAACCAGCTACCATAAACCTTCTAGGCCTTTAACTGATGTCTCTGGATCACCACATTTTCAAGGGTGTTTGCTTTACTGCTCAAGAATAATCACAAAGAATGGTCTGAGGAGTCTTGGCTTTGGAGACACATGTCTAGGAATCCCAATCTTCTCTTTTTTCATGGATGTATCTATGAAAGCCAGGATTTCTTTGTGTGTTGTGATCAAAGGTGCATCATGCAAATGCATCAAATACAGATACTATATGCAAAAGGATATGAAGCATTTTCCCTAGGCTCATGTGCTACATACTTGGTCCCAAGCCAGAGGTGAGAATTGTGGGAAGCAGGAGGAGCTGGAGGAAGTAGGCCATGTGCCTTCGGCCCCTTCTTGTCTTCTCTTTGCTTCCTGGCTGTCATAAAGTCAACACCCTCCACTTCCTCATATTCATACCCCTGTGACATTCAAACTCACCTCAGGCCAGCTGACCATGGGCTCGAACCTTTGAAACTGTGAGCCAAAATACTACTTTCTGACTTGAAATGATTGTTCTCAGGTATTTGTCTTCATGATAAGAAAATTAACAAGCATATAAAGATCTGGAAATTCTGCTATTTTTTTTATAACACCAGATATCTAAAATGTATTTGCCAAAAGAAAGACGTTATTTTCACAATTTTTCCTTTTAGAATACAGTTATTACTCAATATAAGAGTTATGCTAGCATGCAATAGATATATTTTTCTTTCTTTTCCATGAATTGAAATATTAAAAAATAGTTTTCCATTTTAACTGAGGCTATGGTTGCTGAGGACAGAAATCCAAATATACAAGGAAAGCTCTTTGGACTTCTCAATAATCTTTTAATGTGAAAAGCTATCCTTCAAAAGTCTGAGACGGGCTGCTCTCAAAGGCTGTCATCTATTTTGCCCTCCATGCTGCCTGTTATTTCACCTTGCCTAGGAGGTCAATATTCTTCAAGTACCTAATTTTCAGGAAACTGCCTCTGAGGGACACTGAGGAGATCTCAACTGTGGGAGTTGGCTTACCACACTCACTATCTTTCCACACATAAATGTAATGCTGTCTTCCACACTCTTTACAACTTATATGAAGAAATTAAAATGCAATGGCAATTCATAGAAATCACCATAACTTTACTCTGTAGACTACTGGATGTTTTTTTTTCAGCTCACTACAGACTCTAGTATTTTATGATCCAGCTTCTTCTAGGTAGATAAAGTCCAAGCATTAACTACAGCATTAACAGTGTATTGCTTCTTTGAGCAGTGAATCCCAACTGCCTGTTCTTGAGTCTTTCCCCAGATCTGATGTTCACATTCCTGGTGCAAATCCATTTTAAGGATGACCCAAGTACTATGTACGACTGAGTTGGGAAATAAGCATGCCTTTCCTCTGCCAGAGCTCAAGTTTATCTAAACTAATGAAGTATATATTCTTCCTTCCAGTTCTGCACCCTTACCTTCACATTTATAAGCTTCTGAAATATTTGTGCCTTTTAGAGGCAGAATTTTACCCACATTCTTACTCATCCTCCATTGACTTCCATGCTTCTCACTGAAAAGCTACCACTGCATTTGTTTATAGCAGACTCAGACATTTTTATACGTTTGGTTAGGTAACGAAATACCAGGAGTAGGATAATCCGATATGATCATCTGGTTTCAGCCATTCCCAAAACAAAAGGTGAGGGGAGTCCAGGTTATAACCAAAGCTGTAAAAGATAAAAGCAAGAATGGATGGGAATGATGGGCTCAGCAAAAACTTTCTTTTGCATGCCCCCCAGGACATCCCTACATCCCTGGTGATTTTGTCCTAGAATCCTCCCTTCTGTTTGTAAAGCAATCTATCCCTTCCTAAGGGAAAGAAAGGGAGAGAGGCTGTGTCAGATGGAGGCTGAACCATACCAAGAAGAATCTCTGACTCCCTTGGGCCTGAAATGTACAAGCGACGTTATGCTGGATACCATACCCAGAGGTTTCTTTTCTTTACTTTTCATTTTATTTTGTTTTTCCTCTTCAGTACACGCTTCCTTGTGGGAGAAACAGAGAGCAAAGCCGAGCAAACATCTATAAATATGCCAGGGCAGACGAGTTATCTTCAAAAGCCTGGGTACTAGGGTGGTAATAAAGGCCTTTGATTTCTTTTAAATTATTTATGCTTTGCTCATTTTTTAAGTAGGCATCTAATTTATAATAGAAACAGAGACTTGGGAAAGAGACGATCCATTCCTCTCTCCATGTCAGCACGGGAGTTGTTTCCTACAGAACATTTGGAGTGCTTCGTCTTGCAGACACTCTGTCTAAGTCTGTTCCTCAAGGAGCTTGATGATGCTTGATGACCGTGCAGAGGCAGGGGAGCAGCTGCGGTATTAATAGCACAAGTGGGCAGAATCCTGGTGACAAGACTTGACCACTCACTCTGGAAGACAACCTCATTTTCGTATTGACTGTCTCTGGGAAAGGATTTCCTGAGACCCTTTCTAAAGTTCCCTCTTGCTCCCCATTATACCATTACTGGGAGTTAGGGCTTTCGGCTGTCGTTGATGGAAAGGTGGGGATGCCATCTTCCCTAAGTGCTCCTCAAAAGTGCTGACCTGTCAATCCGGGAGACAGAGGGTTTTATATATCCCCAGGAGAAACAGAACTGAAGCAATGGCAACAGGGTTTTTCCACTGGACTTGCCAACAGATTTCAAACCTGTAATGTAAAGCTTGCTTCTTAACTTTTTCAGCACCAGGAGAGGAGGTTTGAGTTCAGATATTTGATGGTGGAACCAGAAATGGCCAGATTAATTTCTCATGAGCCAAAGAAGAGCCAGAAATTACAATGTTGATTGTTTAATGCTTCATTGAACTGCTCCCAGCAACTTTCTGCTGACTGCCAGTGAGAACTAATTTGATTTCTTAAAAAAAAAAAAGTTTGATGTTTTTAACTTCTTAAACTAGAAGTATGCTATAAATTGTGGAAATGCCTTTAGTAATAGTCCAAAAAATTACATACAGAAAAATTGCCTGAGACCTAAGCCCTTCTCACCTCACACATGCCTGAGAGAGAAAAGAATAAAGATTTATTAGAATTTCTTTGAAACAAAGAACTGAACATAATAGAAAGCAGACCTAATCCTTCTGAATTCCTTTGGAAACTGTCTTTGCGAAAATTCAGAATCTTCTGTTTTATTCCAATCTCTCCACCATTAGAAACAAACTTCTAGTAGGAAAAATAGTGTTAAATTAAAATTATAAACAATTATTAGAAATATATAGTCTTGGAAGCCATTAAATTTGTTCCTTAAGCAGGTTTACTACTTTTCTGCATACTTAGGTGAAAATTTGTCTGCTACTATTTTGACATAAAATGGACAGAATTAGATTTATTCTTCTTATCAATATCATTATTTTGTACCTCCAGGTGCCGAGAATATTACCTAAATAGCCGATAAGTTTTCCAAACAGTCGACCCTCCCCTCCCCCACCCCACCAATGTCGAGCAAGTATTCTGTTTGTTAAGAAATAAGCCTCGTCTTATATCAAAGGTTCTGCTGCACCTGTAGTGATTTAGAATTCAAATGTGGCTAATTTATAAAACAACCACATATCTCTGTTCACAGCAGGAGTCAGGTACTTAATATAAACTCCTTTCAGAATACACTTAGTTTCTCTTTGGGGACTTCGTGCTCTCTCTCCTTCTCTCTCAAAAAAAATATTTCTAGCTGATACTAAGAAATAGTTGCCCTTCTCCAGCCTCTGGAAGTTCAGCTGGCAGGAAAAGGCATTACAGCATTTCCGTTTCGTGTTGGACTTCCACAAAGCTGGGGGCATTACAGCCACTGCACTTTGGGTGGGTAAAGGGGTCTCTTAGAGACAAAAGTACAATCTATGGACACTCCAAGTCTCCCATTTAGTAAATTTGACAGAACAGCCAGCCGGCAGGAGACGTTTCCCGGGGCTCAGGAGAGTGAGCACAGACAGATCTGCTTTGCCTTGTGAACGACAGATGAGTTTTCTAGCTGCTTTTATCCACTCAAAGAAGGAAGGAGGAATTGAGGAGTTTTCAAGGATATTTTATTTGTGTGTGTATGTTATATGTAACATCTATATGCAGGTACATGAGCATGTGTGTGCATGTACAGATAATGCCCAAAGGGTGATGCTGGGGGTCTTCCTCAATTGCTTCTCCATCTTAAGTTTTTAAGGCAGGGTCTCTCACTGAACCTAGATCACTGACTCATATAGACTGGCTGACCTGGGTGCCATCGCAGGGTCCTTCTCTCTCCTTCACATGGTCTGGAGTTATAGGCGCATGTGAGTATACCCAGGCAGCTCTTTTATGTCCAAACTCAGTCCTCAGACTTACCCAGCAAGCATTTTCTGACTGAGTCATCTCTTTAAAGCCCTCCTCAACAATTTTGATTCCTCGGAGTTTCTCAAGCATATAGACAAAAGGATGAGGAAAGAAGTTTGGAATAAAGGCATGGGGGAGAATCAGAGGATATCCCTGGTGATATGCTCAGATTAATCATACAGCTCTGGGACTTAGTGTAAGTCAAACTGTCTAGACTTCTGTGCCTTTGCCTACAAAAGTGGAGTGCATGGGAGCAAGAAAGAGAAATCTGTGAAGCTGCCTGGCGACGTCAGAGGCTCACACCATCATCAGTGACATCATCGCACCATCATTATCTTCCCTACTCTGTCTCTTACTGTGCTTGCCTATTGTTCCTTTCTAAATTGGCATGCTTCTTTTCCATCCAAGGCTCTGTATCTGCCTTGATAAATTTCTCTTTCTTCAACTAGAAGGAACATCATAATTTTTTCATTGGCTCCATTGCACATCTGGTGCTAAACACCTGACCTCTATCCCTGAAATAATTCAGAAACAAGTCTGCCTTACTAAATTTGCTAAGAATACATTACTTGCTATGTTAACATTCAATCTTTTGTACATTTGGAATCTAGAATTTCTCTAAAGAATAAAGGGAAGTGAGAAAGATGCCTAGGATGAAAAGGAAGAGGAGAGCTCATCTTTGCTGGATTTCCCTAAGTATCACTGTCACTTGAATGAACAAGTTGATAAAGACCCAAGCATCAGTGGCTGGGTTTGGGGCCTGGAGAGACTTAGTGGTTGATAGTACTTCCTGCTCTTGTAAAGGGCCCAGGTTCTGTTCCCAGTACCCACACGGCAATTCACAACCATTTGTTACTACATTTCCAGACAATCTGATGTCACCTTCTGTCCTCCTCAAACACACGGCACACATGGATTCATGCAGGCAAACACTCAAACACATAAACTAAAAATAAATATTTTTAACTGCTTTGGTTTTTTTGAGCTATTAGCTTCAAAAATAAAGGAAGGGAAGGAGAAAGGGAATAAAGGAGGGAGGAAAAGATAAAGGGAGAGAGAGAGGAAGGAAGAAGAAAGGAAAGGAAAGGAAAGGAAAGGAAAGGAAAGGAAAGGAAAGGAAAGGAAAGGAAAGGAAAGGAAAAGAAAGGAAAGGAAAGGAAAGAAGAATCATGACAGATTCAGAAATCAGGGTAAGGTTAGTAAACAAAGATTAGTCTCCTGAAGAAGCTTGTATCAAAAGCATTCTGATATATACTGTCTCATTGTTAGAAATAGAAATCAAACAGAAGATGTGAGACTGTTCCAGTTAATGTCTTCCACTTGGCCAGGAGTCGGGAATGGCAGCTAGACCCCAAGAACACCATGACTACAGTTTCACTGGGGTGACAAAGAATAAAACCAAGAAAATGGATTAATAGAAAAATTAGGGTAGAGCAAAAGGAAATGGAGAGAAAGAAGGAGAGAAGAGAGGAGGAAGAGAAGAGAGAATGAGAAAAGCAGGAAGTAGAGAGCAATAGATAAATTCAGATATTCAGCAACCCTAAAAACCACAAATGTCTGCTTTCCACTTTTCCACTTTTTAATTCAACTTGTCTACGTCTCCTTTAATATTCTCCAAGGACATTAACAACTGTGATCTAAAATATCTAAAGCATATCTACCATGCAGCTTATAACAAAAATTGCAGAAGTTCTTTGGCAGGTAATTTACGCGTGTGTGTGTGTGTGTGTGTGTGTGTGTGTGTGTGTGTGTGTGTGTGTGTATACACAACTGAAATCCCTTGAACATTTTCATATGGGTTATTATTAAGGTAAAAAGGTGTGTTTATTTTCATAACTTAAATGTACAATATCATCTGTATTCTTAAATTATATGATTTTCAATAGTCCAGGATCCTTTCAAGATCCTGATCATGTCTTCTAGTGATCTGGCTATTTCTCAAAGCATGAAAACAACATGCTGAGAAAAAACATTGTCTAACGTGTATGTTTGTTTTTTGAAATATTTTTTCATACAATATATTTTGATTACAGTTTCCCCTCTCTCATTTGCTCTCAGATCCTCCCACCTCCCACCCATCCAACTCCTCATGTTCTTTCCCTATCTCTTTAGAAAACAAACAAACAAAAAGAAAAACAAACAAACAACAAAAACAGACCAGGATTTTTAAAAAGCAAGATAAACACATATGCACAGAAAACCCATAAAAACATAAAACCAGAACCCTTATTATACGAACAAAAATCCAGTAAGATTTTTTTTAAGTGCCCAAAGTAATATGAGACAAAAAAAAATCTGCAAAAGTACCATTGAGTTTGTTTTATATCACATTTACTGCTGGGTATGATGTCTACCCTTCAATGTGATTTATATGCCCAGTGAGACTCCATAGGAGAAAACTAAATATTTCCTTTGTGAGCGGTTGTCAATTGGAGACAGCTTCTTGGTTGGTGATAGGGGCTCGTGTCCACTTCCGCTCTCAGCACTGGCGCCTTGTCTGTCTTTGACATGTGCAGGCCCCATGCATTCAGCCACTGTCTCTGTGAGTTCATATGTCAGCCGTGCTGTGTCTGGAAGGCACTGTTTCCTTGGTGTTTTCCATCCCCCCTGGGTCCTACAATCTTTCTGCCTCCCCTTCTGCACAGATCCCTAAGCCCAGAGGGGAGAGATTTGATGGAGACATCCCAATTAGGACTGAGTGATCCAAGGTCTCTCTAGAGTGTTGGTTTTAAGAGATCTGGAAATACAGACAGTGTTTGTTAGCATTTTCATTACCATTTCCTACCTGTGCAAACCATGACAAGGTTGGGTTTCATATATGAAATTAGAAGTAACATTTCCTAATATGTAGAGTTATTTTTCAAAAGATTGAATGAATGTATTCATGTAAAGGCAATGACACCCAATAATTATTAGTTAAGGTAATATTATTTATATGCATCTAATTGAGTGATGGATCTCCAAAGTCCTGAAATGCAACTATTTTCCCATATGATGTATTCATTGTATATCATGGACCATTACTAACACATCTCTGTTTTGCCAACTGATATCTGGAAATTACATTGCTATTTATCTATATCATTATGTTTTCCCATGCATTTTAATGAGATATTGCTCTATTTTTTTGTGCGGTAGCTGTGTACAAGCACAGATGTTCCCAGATCCTTCCCCAACTCTTAACTGGGGGGATCATAAGCCAGGCGTTTAACCTCTCTGACTCTGTTGCATTTTCCTCACACAGAAAGAAACAGAATGGTAAAATCACATGTGACTTCCCTCAAAGTCCTGGTTACTTTTCAAATGTTCTATAAAACCCCTTCGTGTCTAAGCCTAATTTATGATGTTTTAAGATTTTCTGTGTCTCCCTGAGCAATACCACTCTCTCCTTCTGGAGAGGAGGCATTGTGTATTACAAAGTTGTAGAACACTGGGTCTCCTCCATGACAGACCTATGCTGGTACTGCTTAAAAAGAGTGGTGTTAAGAAATCACATTTGTTTGTAAGCCTCTCAAATGGAAAAACAGATTTTATAATTCTTCCTTGATTCTTCTGGCTCAGTATTTCCGGTGATAGCTGCTTATAACTACTGTTAATTTTAGTTACTACCAGTAACTTAAGTTTGCCAAGTGATTCTTATGAAGTCCAAAGTTTGAGAAGCACTAACCTACATGGGAACTAGATACCCACAGAAATGTCACAAATACTTCTTGGATTTATTCTCTGCTTAGGAAGAGGAAGCCTACCACACACAGTGTTAAGACTTGAACTTCTATGACTCCTTTTAAAAGCCCTCCCTGAGCCTCTCAAAGCTGATGATGCAGACGATTCATCTCTGATATTTTATACACAGGCACAAACCGCAGAATCTACTCTTGTAAATTAGTGCTGGAAAACACTTTCAAAAATAGTCGGAGATGAACTTTCCCATCAGGGATTTCCTAAGCTACTCTGCATTAGAAAATGGATCGTCTGTTTCTCTCTCTTGCTCCTCACAATACATTAGAGACCCCACCACTAAAACAAGACCGTTTTTCCAAACCCTCAGCCAAAGCACTCACGGGGTGCTGCGCAACAGTGAGGCTCCAATATAGGGCTTGTAGAAGGGAGCACTCCAGGGAATGCGGAAGGAGGGAAGTATTAGACTCCTCCTCACGGAGAGCTGGTGGTCCATTCTGAGAAGTGGGAGGCAGCTACGAAAGCATCATCAACAGCCATGAGTTTTGTAATTGCTGGAGCTTACTCAAGCCTCATTTCCCCAGTCTGATTATCATTACCAGTGAGTTTTCTCATCCATATTCCCACATCAGGTATGGATGCTAAGTGCGCTAGTAAGTAGCTTCTGACTGCGGTGGCTGCTAAGAGATGCTATTCTTTTGAGCTTGTTTTGCAGCACTGTCAACCGGATATGTCTATTCATACTGAATTTCATCTAAAATTTCATTTATTAAACTTGGATAGCCCTCCTTGTGGGTGGGGAAAAAAAGGATATTTATCTTAAATTTTTCATGATTCTCCCTAAGTTTAAGAAAAGTGAGTAAGTAAAAAGAAGCTGGAGTTTGTACATGCCAGCTTCTCAATCATGCTGTTTCATCTTCACCAGCATCCCCAGCTCCTGAAGGTCTATTCTCAAGGTAACGGATGTGGCCTCTAATCACACGCCTTTTCTTTGCTGAAAGAAGGATCAAAGACAGTATCTGTGGACAGCATTTTTGCAGCAGAACACTGAGTTTATGTGGATTGGTACAAAGGGATTGCTTAGCCTTAATTATTAATTAAGTTTAAGAAAAATATTAAGTTTTATTGCTTTCAAGTAGACTTAATAGCTATATTTAACACTTAGGCGTACTTTAATGAATAGACATTAGATTTTTCAACATGCTTCCCTCTCTTCAAAAGCTGTTTGCGTTTTTAAAAGGGTTTGAAAGCTTACACCTTAATCCTGTTTATGCTATTAATTTTCTTTATCACACACTTCATTCATCGTTAAAAAAGATAAATTTACGGCACTATATAAGTATACATCTCAAATACTTGAAGGAAATTTTGAGAGAACATTCAGAACTTTCTGATTTACTACTCCCTTTTGGAAACTGAATATCACTACAATAAATTTTTCTGTAATATGTGCCACAATTTTTAGATTTAGATTCTTGGAACAATCAGCGATGAAACGAGACTCATTGGGTTGTTCCTTCACAAATGAGGAAGGAATCTCTTAGATATTAAACTAAACATTCAAAGGGTAATGGTTTAGTTCCAAACAGAAGAGTCACAGTTTAGAACTAGAGGAATGCATTACCCAGTGCTACTTCCAGGGTGACCAACTCCAGGCCTACTGAGGTCTAAGTCTTAGACTGTGTTGTTCAGCTCATCTTTGTCTGTTTCTGAGGCCTGTCTTCCACAGTCTCTTCTGTAGCAAAGATGGAGATCAGAAGCTGCCAGTTCAGATTATCACTTCATAATCACAGGGGAAAGGGGATACCTCATTCCTAACAGCTCCAGGAAAGTCCCATGGAAGACATTCATGGACCACAATGATTTATTCTTAAGCCAGTCACTGTATCTGTGGGGCTATAATACCAACCCACTTGCTATGGACGTACAGCCCAATAAGGTGCATGTTCGAATGTGAAATGTGCCCCATAGGTTTCTATGTTAAACATTTGATCCCAGATGGAGACAATATTTTGGAATTTTGGAAGATTGCACCTTGCTGAAGGGAATGGTTCACTGGGGCACACCTTGGGGTTTTGTAGACTGGCGAGACTTCTAATCTCTCCCTACTTTCTGAGTGGAGGCACAATGCCAGTGGTTGTCACACTCTTGTTGCTTCATACTTATGCCCCGACTCTCCCTCTCTTCGATGTGAAGGAATATCTTTCTTCTTAAACTGTTAGAAAAAATAATAAACCCTGCTTCTTGATAGGTATTTGGTCACAACAATGAGAAAGTAATTAGTACAAAGAGAGGTGGGAGGAGTTATGGAGACAAAAGAAAAAAGATACAAGCAGTAATAATTGCTGCTTCTCAATATCACATGGTTAGAATCAAGCTAGAATTCTGGCTCTGCATCTAGCACTTTCTTCAGTAAAGTTAGGTTTGTTAGCTGAGGTTTCTGTCCCGCCCAGTCTCCCAGTTGCTCAGTCCCAAAGAAACACATTAATCATAAATGGATTGGCCTATTAGCTCAGGCTTCTTATTAACTCTTATAATTTATATTAGCCCATTCTTGTCTGTGTTAGCCTCGTAGCTTGGTATTTTTTTTTGGTGAGGCAGTCACATCTTGCTTCCTCTGCAGCTAGTTGATAACTGCAGACTGCCTCTTTGCTCTTCCCTCTTCCCAGAATTCTCCTATTCTCATTGTCCTGCTTCTACTTCCTGCCTGGTTGCTCCACCTATACTTCCTGCCTGGCTACTGGACAATCAGCATTTTATTATATAAGCACAAAAAAACCAAATCTTTACAGGGTAAAACCATTGTCCCACAGCAAGGTTTTGCTTTAATTTTAGGGCCTTTCTAGTTGCTGTTTCTCTTGTACCAAATCTACTATCTGTAAAATGAAGAACTTGTTTAATCAGATTACTATGTGCTGGCCAAATTCCTTATTTTTAGTTTACTAGTATAGTCTACATTTTTCTCTGAACCCTGCATAAATATATGCTTCTTTGTAGATGGAATTTCCCTTGGGAGAGATGTTGAAGAGATACTTAATATCTGGTCTTTTTCTTTTCTTTTCTTTCTTATCTTTTTTTCCAGTTTTCAACATATGGACCAACATGTGGCCAAAAAAATGCTTAGGGTGTCTGGTTCCCCTGCTCTAGCCAGCTGCCTAAATTGGAAGAAACATTGATCTACATCCAGAGTGAACCAAACCTTTAAGAATCTTTTAACTATTTTCTCCAAATGCCTCACACAAGAGTCCACATTTTCCCTAAATGGGGCCTGTTTGCAAAGGGCCACCTCCGAGATCTTGCTGCTTTTCCCTGAGGCTGGCATACAGTCTACTCACTCAGAGTAAAAGGGAGTAAGTGCACCCCATCAGCCTCCTCTTTTCTACCAAATGTAAGTGGTGCTATAATATTGATATGATCAAGACTAATGAGCCATTAATTCTGATTCAAAAAAAAATGAGGTAACTGAACATGATCTTTTACAGCGCATTGATCTGCTCCACCAGACGAAGACATGGTTACATTTCCTCTTGGAAGTGTGCCTGTTCTTCACAAGCAATTTTAAAGTGTTCCCCATATGGATGTGCTCTTCTCTGTGCCAAAAATAAATCTAATAAAAGGAGACAAATATAATGTCTAAGGAGAAAATATGTCCACCTTTCAACATTTCTTTATCCTCCTCCTGTTGTGAGGATCAGAGCTGGTGACAAGTCGTTTCATGCTTGGGGGGAAAGCACTGTTTTCTTAATGAATGCAAGAATATGCAGAGGTCGGAGATGTGTAACTCTGTTAATCTCCTCCCCCACTCATAAGATAGTGAACACCAAGAGAGTTGAGTTTTAATTAGTGGCCATAAGTACTATTTGGGGGCTTCACGTGCATGTGATTTTAGGGTGGAGCTTCCAATATAAATATTTTATTCTGTCATATTTAAGAAAAAACTTACGAGGCTAACTTAGGGCTGCAGTAAAACTCTTGGAATGTGTTTTCAGTTATCTGGGTGCGTTTTAAGACAATTTATCTCCCATATATGCCTGCTTTACTTTCTTTTTTGCAGGAAAACATCAACAGCTTATACTTTTTTTTTTTTCTAACACAGTCCTATGTTCTCAGGGGCAAGGTAACAAGCATGCAACATCCATTCAGAGACACCAGTTTTGGATAAGTAGAATGCTTGGTTCTAAATGAGTAACATCCCACTCAGTCCAAGACACTTGGATAACACTACCCTTGCACATATTTAAACAGCATCTTGAGTGTATGGGGTGCTGCAGGATGAATTGTGTTTGTCAACAATGTGTGTGTTGAAGCTTTAACCTGTAGTGCATTAGAATGTGACTCTGAGGGACAAAGTCTTGGAAGGGGTAATTGAGATAAAATGGGACAATCAAGGGGGTCCAATTCCAACTGAGACTAGCGTCCTTGCGGAGAGGTCCTAAGAGGTGTGAGCAGGGAAGATTGTGTGATGAGGCAGAGAAGTGGCATTCATATACCAAGAAGACGGTGCTCAGATGATGCCAAGCCTGCTGATACCCTGACTTTGGATTTCAAGCTGGTGTAGTCTGTGAGGCTAGATCATCTAGCTGCTTTGAAGTTTTCCTGGATTCAGATTTTTGAGGAAATGGCAATGGAGGCTGGATCACCTGTTCCACTTGTCTTCTCTTCCTTGCCGTCAGGTCCATTTGTTCTGAAAACATATCAGCTTTTAAAGGTAATATATGTATCTGCATTAACACAAGTATGGAATGTGTAGTATTCACAAATCAACTAAAGATGATTTTCTGCTCTCTGTGTAAGCAAGTAAAAGGCATTTATCAACTTTAAAGGTTCGTTTAGACTGCATAACCAACCTGTTTTGAAGACTCCGTGGCTACCCAGATTTGTCAAGTCTCATCGAGTCTCAGAGCTGTTCCCACGTAGAGAGATCAGCATATACATCACCTGTCCTCTGTTTTTTTCTTGTTTTCTTCTTTCATGTCTGTAGCCACGGTTTTCATGAGGTCTTTCCTGTTCAAATCTAATCTTTACAAATCTTTACCCTTAGCTTTTCTTCTCCTGTGGAAACAAAAGAAAACCGCTTCACCAATGTAACACATATCCTGGTTTCCATTCTGAGGTCAACACATCTTTAAAACATACAGGCTGATTTAATTCAGCAGTTTTTCTATTATTCAAAGTCTCTCCCACAGTTTGTTGTTTCTTTCTCATTAACATCCTAAACTTTTAAGCCGAATAAAGCACTATGTAAGGTCCAAATGCTCTGAGTTACGCATTCTTACATGGCTTATTTCTTTTTCTATTACTTTACCCTCTTTTTAAAGATTTGATCAGTTCATTATTTTCAAAGTAGTTTTTCTATAGTGTCTATAGTCCATGTCTTTTCTTTCCTCAGAACCTAAACATATTTTTAAGCATACTGTAGCAGTTCAGAGGTTTTGTAGGTTTGGACCGGCTTTTTTGCATACTGTGGCTTTGGGAAAACATAACAATCCCTTCTTGTTTCTTTGTGGGCTCTTTCTATGGCTCTGCTTATCATATGTCCATGAGAGCCAAGACTCACTTCCATGGGCCCTTCCTGGAAACCATGCCTCCATATGTCATGAGCACCAGGCCTGCCTGAGAGACTGCAATTGCTCAGACCCCTGGCATTGGCATGGCCTTCACTGTTATCAGGAACCAGAGACATCAGCAGAGACCCTGGCTGCAGTAGGGCCGTCAACCCAGACATGCTGGCAATTGCAGCCCAGGCTCAGATGTCATCATGGTGCTGAATAGCAGCATAGGACATCCAAATTAGCATGGTCCCGAAGGCAGCATGGCTCTTGGACACCAACACAGACTCAGGTATGTTGGAAGGAGTCTGCTAGTTAGTTTCTGGCCACTTAGCCCCAAAATAATCTCACAGAAACCATATTATTTAAATCACTGCTTGGTCCATTATCTCTAGCTTCTTATTGGCTAGCTCTTACATATTAATTTAACCCATCTCCATTAACCTGTGTATCGCCATGTAGCTGTGGCTTACTGGTAAGATTCCAACCAGTGTCTGTCTCCGGCAGCTTTATGGCTTCTCTCTGACTGCCCTTCTTCCTCCCAGAATTCAGCTTATTTTTTCCCACCTAGCTAAGTTCTGCCCTCCTATATGTTCAAAGCAGTTTCTTTATTCATTAATGGTAATCACAGCATACAGAGGGAAATCCACATCACAGGTATCTGACCAGACCCCTGTCATTCATTCAGCCTTCAGTGGTTACTGAAGCCATAGATATCAACACAGACCCTTTGTGCTTCAGGGCCACAGACTCAGGCATGATTCCTGGCAGCAGCTCAGACCCATTGTCATCATGTCCCCTGGTGGCAACACAGGCCATTCCTATCAACATGGTCCCAGCAGCAGCATGGCCCTCAGACTCCAGGCATCCTTGTGGCCTTGGTGGCAACATGAGTCATGAATGTCAATACAGCCCCCAGCCGGGTAGGACCATGGAACCAGACATAGCCCTAGGCAACATCCCAGGCCAGACACCACCCCTGGTACTTGCTGGTAAGCAGGCTCTCCAACATCAACCCATTCCTCGCCACGCTTGCTTCTTCAGAGCTGTCTCTTACCACAGTGCAAGAACAATTTCTCTTCTCTTCCTCTCCCTTTCTCCAGCATATATTTGCTCATTACAAAGGCTTTTACACCACCCCAAAACCCAGGCTGCCCCATGGGTGTATTTTGCCTTGCAGAGCCATGGGGCATCAGGAGGGGCCTGTGGATGCATAAGGCATCTTTAAATGAGAACGCGTCTTGGAACTTTCTGTCTGTTATTTCACTCTTCTCCCTTATGTCTTACTGACCTAGTTTATTTTCTTTATAGCATATCTTTACTGCATGGTTGACTTAAATATTTTCATCTTCCCCTTCCTGACTTTGCTTGATTAGAAGTTCTTTGAGATAAGAGATCTTGACTAGTTTTTTTTTTTTTTTTTTTTGCTCCTTTATCTAGTTGACTATTTGCTGGAATGCTTGCTGGTGCCCAGCTGAGAGTCCTCATCTGAAAACATGACCCATGGAGCATAACTAATCTAGGGGGTCCATCATAGACAAAACCTGGATACCCAATTGTTGCAAAGAGGCCATTTGTTTCATTACTGGCTGCCTATCCCTGAAATAATCATACAGAAACTGTATTAATTAAATCACTACCATTAGCTTCACCTTCTTATTAGCTAACTCTTACATCTTAATTTAACCCATCTCCATTAATCTGTGCATCACTACGAGGTCGTGGCCTACCAGCAAAGTTTCAGCACATCTGTCTCCAGCAGCGGCTCCATGGCTTCTCTCTGACTCCTCCTCCTTTTTCTCCCTGCATTCTGTTTGGTTTTCTCCCACCTAGCTCTGTTTCCCTATAGCTCTGCTATAGGCCCAAAGCAATTCCTTTGTTCATAATGGTAATCACAGCATACAGAGGAGAATCCCACATCACCTAATTGGATGTGGAGGATATTGAAACTCATTTAAATATTTACTGAATTTTCTGTGTTCCATTTTTCTAAGAATCAAACCTGTGAACCTTCTCAAGGAGTCATCAATCTTCAACAAAAACTCTTGGGGAATAAAATTCCCCAGTTCTTACCAAGATCTCACTCATGACGGAGATTTGGCTGGGCACACAAGGACAGCCTAGCTGCATAGCTTTGCAGGGGTAAAAGGCCTCAGCAGGAGGGGTTCTGTGGCTGTTCCACCAGTAAACAGAAGCAGCCACCGCTCTTTGTGGCATGTGTTTCCCCATGGGGGAATTAAGATAAGAGAAACTTTTCATATTATATGACTAAGAATGCTAGTTCAATTTATTTAAAGAAAAGTATCACTGTAATTTTAATGTGTTCTTTTGTTTTGATTTCCTTTGAAGACAAAATCTCTCTATGAAGTCCAGACTGGCCTGAAATTCAATATAGAGTCCAAACTCTCAATACCTCTGCCTCAACCTCCTGAGTGCTAGGATTTCAGATGTCTACCACCTTAACTGGCTTCAGTATATACTTGTTAACACTTTGTTTGCAGTGGTGGCATGGCACTTACCTTTAATCCCAGCATTTGGGAGGCAGAGGCAGGCCCATCTCTGAGCTCAAGCCAGCCTGGTCTACAGAGTGAGTTCTAGGATAGCCAGGGTTACAAAGAGAAACCCTTTCTCAAGAAACCAAAACCAAACAAAACAAACAAAAACCTTTGAAGGTAGACCCCCCTCATCATTTAGATACTATATGCTCATAGAACATTAGTGGTACCACCAATTATGCAGAAGGAGCGGCGGGGCTGTGTCCCGCCACCCGGCTAACTTTACCCCAAATAATTACACGGAAACTGTATTCTTTTAAACACTGCCTGGCCCATTATCTGTAGCCTCTTATTGGTTAATTCTCACATCTTCCTTTAACCCATATTTAGTAATCCGTGTAGCACCACGAGGTGTGGCTTACCAGGAGAGATCTTAACCTGCGTCCATCTCAGAGAGGAGAATCATGGTGACTCACTATGGCGACTGCCTGAAGCGTCTCCCCACTCCTGCTACCCAGCATTCTGTTCTGTCTACTCCGCCTACCTAATTTTCTGTTCTCTTAAAGGGCCAAGGCAGTTTTCTTTATTAATTAACCAATGAAAGTAACATAGACAGATAACTCTCCTCCATCACAATTATGTTTTACTGGATTTGAGAAGTAGCCTAATAGTTATTGACAATAGATTGCTTTTAAGATAATGGACATACAATTGCTGCAAAATGTTTACCAAGTTCTGTGGAGGGAAATGGAACATTACCTCTCCCTGAGACAGATGCCAATATATAAAACTTAAATATATATGAGAAGGGGCTGCAGTGATGACCCAGTGGTTAAGAACACTTGCTGATCTGGTAGAGGACCCGTGTTAAGTTCTCAGCATGAGTACAACAGCTTACAGATCCATAACTCCTGCTCTAGAGGCTCTAGTTCCCACTTCGGTCCTCCAACGGCACTAGGCACACGTGTGATACACATAAGAGCATGCAGGCAAAACCCTCATACACATGAAAAACAAAAATACATAATTTTAGAAAGATAAATTATAGCAACATAAACATCATGCCGGATCTCTAAAATATTTTTGGAAACTCTGATTAATGTTTTTGGGAAACTAGAGAGCTGAAACAAATATCCCAACTATAATGGTTAAATGGCCATAATTCAAATAACTTCAACAGAGCAATATAAAACAAATGCCGTCCAAAAGAACTGGTCATGGTGCCCATTTTCAGTATACTCTGGGGAAAGCCTGGACTTTGCCATCAAATCAAGATATATTAACTTCAGTTTGTCCTCTTCCTAGCTATATGTCTGGGTCCCCTCAATTTTCTCATTAGTCACTTGCATGTAAACATATCATGCCTGCTGTGCATTGAATGCTTGCATCCCACAACATTCCCATGTTGAAATCTAAACCCCATTGTGATAGTATTAAGTTGCTTGTGGTCAGTGTTGGTCATAGCAACATAAATGTGACCTGGTGGCAGAGCAGAACACGTGGCTCAGGAGACTCTAGATGGCTTCCTAGGTACAAAAGGGAAATGCTCACAATAAGACAACATAAGGGGATCAAGGGGATTTGAATTGGAAAGGAAGAAGTTAAACTTTCATTATTTGCAGATGATATGATAGTGTACATAAGCGACCCCAAAAGCTCAACCAAAGAACTCCTACAGCTGATAAACTCCTTTAGTAACGTGGCCGGATACAAGCTCAACTCCAAAAAAAATCAGTTGTCCCTCTATACACAAAGTATAAGGAAGCAGAGAGGGAAATCAGAGAAGCATCACCATTCACAATAGCCACAAGTAGCAAAAAATATCTTGGAGTAACTCTAACCAAGGAAGTGAAAGATCTATTTGACAAAAACTTTAAGTATTTGAAGAAAGAAATTGAAGAGGATACCAGAAAATGGGAGGATCTCCCTTGCTCTTGGATTGGGAGGATGAACATAGTAAAAATGGCAATTCTACCAAAGGCAATCTATAGATTCAATGCAATCCCCTTAAAGGTCCCATCAAAATTCTTCACAGATCTTGAGAGGACAATAATCAACTTTATATGGAAAAACAAAAAACCCAGGATAGGCAAAACAATCTTATACAATAAAGGAACTTCTGGAGGCATTACCATCCCTAACTTCAAACTCTATTACAGAGCTACAGTATTGATAACAGCTTGGTATTGGCATAAAAACAGAGAAGTCTACCAATGGAATTGAATAGAAGACCCGGATTTTAACCCACAAACCTATGAACACCTGATTTTCGATAAAGGAGCTAAAAGTACACAATGGAAGAAAGAAAGCATTTTCAACAAATGGCGCTGGCATAAGTGGATGTTAACTTGTAGAAGAATGAAAATAGATCCATATCTATCACCATGCACAAAACTCAAGTCCAAATGGATTAAAGACCTCAATATCAATCTGAACACACTGAACCTGATAGAAGAAAAAGTGGAAAGTACTCTACAACATATGGGCATAGGAGACCGCTTCCTACGTATATCTCTAGCAGCACAGACATTAAGGACAACATTGAATAAATGGGGCCTCTTGAAACTGAGAAGCTTCTGTAAAGCAAAGGACACTGTCACTAAGACAAAAAGGCAGCCTACTGACTGGGAAAAGATCTTCACCAACCCCGCAACAGACAAAGGCCTGATCTCCAAAATATAGAAGGAACTCAAGAGACTAGACTTTAAAATGCTAATTAACCCAATGAAAAAATGGGGCACTGAACTGAACAGAGAATTCTCAACAGAAGAAGTTCGAATGGCCAAAAGACACTTAAGGGCATGCTCAACCTCCTTAGCAATCAGGGAAATGCAAATCAAAACAACGCTGAGATACCATCTTGCACCTGTCAGAATGGCTAAAATCAAAAACACCAATGATAGCCTTTGCTGGAGAGGATGTGGAGTAAGGGGTACACTCATCCATTGCTGGTGGGAATGCAAACTTTTTTGCCCTTCTTTAAGAGCACCATGGAGGTTTACATACCCAGCAGTCAATGGCCAACAGGTGAAAATCCCATCCTCTGATCCTCTAGGTAAGGCACAGCTTTTAGTAACTTCAATTAGAAGGCTCTAGCAGGGAAGAGCAGCTGAAGGCCAGGACTCCAATTGGTCCCAACACTTTTCTAGCAGAAAATATGTTTAAAGTATACTTTTGATAAAGAACTGCTTCAAAAATATACAGAAAGCTAATAGCCAGCATTCCAAATTAATATCTCCTATGGAAATATTGGCAGATATTTCACTAGAGAAATGATGCGGGATTACTAAACGTGTGACAACTCATTCATTGTCATTAAACGTGATCACCTGTATAATTCACAGATAAACTGCTAAGTGATTATCCTCAAATACTTAAGAGAGTTAATATTTTAAAATATACATTAGTAGTAGTAGTAGTATTTGGTAGCAATCACTAATAGGAACGAATTTCTTGTTGAATTTGAATTAGATGATAACCTGGATATTAATCATACAAGGAACTAATAACAAGAACTCTAAAGAAAAGCTATTGGCATATGCAAAACTCAGGGATTTTGCATACATACATACATGCATACACACACACATATGTGTGTGTGTATGCATGTATGTATGTATGCAAGTTTTTTGAAAGAGTTTCTCTGAATAACTTTGGTGCCTGTCCTGAAACTAGCTCTTTTTGACTAGATTCACTTTAAACTTACAGAGATTCACCTGCCTCTGCCTCCCAAGTTCTGGAATCAAAGGCCTGCACCACCACCACCTGGCTATTTCTCTTAAGATAGTAAATAGTGCCGGGTGTGGTACCACATGTGTTTAATCCCAGGCATGGGAGGCCGAGGCAGACTGATCTTTATGAGTTCTAGGCCAGCCTGGTTCTAGGACAGAGTTCGTTCCAAGACAACCAGATACCCTTGTCTCGAAAAAACAAATAGAGAATAAACAGTGTCAGAATAGACCAAAAAGTGATGTTTTGAATGAATAATTAAAAAGCTGAGGAGTCCATAGAAGTTCAAAAATTAGTAAACAAAATTAATGTTACTGCTAAACTAAATTTACTCTCTGGGTCACAGTGAGTAAATACTAATATATATATATATGTGTGTGTGTGTGTGTGTGTGTGTGTGTGTGTGTGTGTATACATATATATGATAAATGATTAGAAACAAGTAATAAAAACATCTAAAAACATGAAAACAGCATTTACCTAAAGGCTGATGGCTGTGTTGTCTGGGGTGAAAGATAGTAACTACAATACTTCAGTATTACTAAGTATGTCTTTTTTTTTTTCCATATCTTTTTTTTCTTTCTTTTTTTTATTTAAAAATTTCCCTCTCCTTCCCTCCTCCTCCCCGCTCCCTCCGCTCCTCCTCCCCCTTCCCTCCCCTGCCTTCTCCCCCTTCCCTCCCCTTCCCTCCACCCATACCTCCCCTCCCTCCCTCTCAAGGCCAAGGAGCCATCAGGGTTCCCCCCTCTATGCTAAGTCCCAGGTCCTCCCAACTCCCCCCAGGTCCAGGAAGGTGATCGACCAAGCTGAGAAGGCTCCCACAGAGCCCGTCCATGCAGAAGAGTCAGAGCCCAGCGCCATTGTCCTTTGCTTCTCAGTCAGCCCCCACTGTTGGCCACATTCAGAGAGACGGGTTTGGTCGCATGATCCATCAGTCCCATTCCAACTGGAGTTGGTGATCTCCCTTAGTTCTGTCCCACCGTCTCCATGAGTGAACGCGCCCCTCACGTTCCTGACTTTCTCCCTCATGTTCTCGCTCCTTCTGCTCCTCATTAGGACCTTGGGAGCTCAGTCCAGTGCTCCAATGTGGGGCTCAGTCACCTTCCCCATCTGTCGCCAGCTGGAGGTTCCCTCACGGTCCTGACTTTCTTTCTCATGTTCTCTCTCCTTCTGCTCCTCATCAGGACCTTGGGAGCTCAGTCCGGTGCTCCAATGTGGGGCTCTGTCATTTTCTTCATCTATCGTCAGGTGGAGGTTCTATGGTGATATGCAAGAAATTCATCAGTATGGCTATAGGAACTGGCCTTTTCAGGCTCCCTCTCCTCAGCTGCCCAAGGAACTAACTGGGGGCGTCTCCCTGGAAACCTGGGAACCCCTCTAGGGTCAAGTCTCTTGACAACCCTCAGGTAGCTCCTTAAATTAAGATATATGCTACCCTGCTCCCATATCCACCCTTCCTATATCCCAAGCCCCCCATTCCTCCGAGCTCCCCCCATTCTCCCCTTCACACTTTTCTCTCCCCATCTTCCCTTGGCCCAGTCTCGCCCAACCCTCAAGTTCCCAATTTTGCCTGGCGATCGTGTCTACTTCCAATATCCAGGAGGATTACTATAGAGACTTGACCCTAGAGGGGTTCCCAGGTTTCCAGGGAGACGCCCCCAGTTAGTTCCTTGGGCAGCTGAGGAGAGGGAGCCTGAAAAGACCAGTTCCTATAGCCATACTGATGAATTTCTTGCATATCACCATAGAACCTCCACCTGACGATAGATGAAGAAAATGACAGAGCCCCACATTGGAGCACCGGACTGAGCTCCCAAGGTCCTGATGAGGAGCAGAAGGAGAGAGAACATGAGAAAGAAAGTCAGGACCGTGAGGGAACCTCCAGCTGGCGACAGATGGGGAAGGTGACTGAGCCCCACATTGGAGCACTGGACTGAGCTCCCAAGGTCCTAATGAGGAGCAGAAGGAGCGAGAACATGAGGGAGAAAGTCAGGAACGTGAGGGGCGCGTTCACTCATGGAGACGGTGGGACAGAACTAAAGGGAGATCACCAACTCCAGTTGGAATGGGACTGATGGATCATGCGACCAAACCCGTCTCTCTGAATGTGGCCAACAGTGGGGGCTGACTGAGAAGCAAAGGACAATGGCGCTGGGCTCTGACTCTTCTGCATGGACGGGCTCTGTGGGAGCCTTCTCAGCTTGGTCGATCACCTTCCTGGACCTGGGGGGAGTTGGGAGGACCTTGGACTTAGCATAGAGTGGGGAACCCTGATGGCTCCTTGGCCTTGAGAGGGAGGGAGGGGAGGTATGGGTGGAGGGAAGGGGAGGGAAGGGGGAGAAGCAGGGGAGGGAAGGGGGAGGAGGAGCGGAGGGAGCGGGGAGGAGGAGGGAAGGAGAGGGAAATTTTTAAATAAAAAAAAAGAAAGAAAAAAAAGATATGAAAAAAAAAAGACATACTTAGTAATACTGAAGTATTGTAGTTACTATCTTTCACCCAGACAACACAGCATCAGCCTTTAGGTAAATGCTGTTTTCATGTTTTTAGATGGTTTTTATTACTTGTTTCTAATCATTTATCATATATATGTATACACACACACACACACACACACACACACACACACACACATATATATATATTAGTATTTACTCACTGTGACCCAGAGAGTAAATTTAGTTTAGCAGTAACATTAATTTTGTTTACTAATTTTTGAACTTCTATGGACTCCTCAGCTTTTTAATTATTCATTCAAAACATCACTTTTTGGTCTATTCTGACACTGTTTATTCTCTATTTGTTTTTTCGAGACAAGGGTATCTGGTTGTCTTGGAACGAACTCTGTCCTAGAACCAGGCTGGCCTAGAACTCATAAAGATCAGTCTGCCTCGGCCTCCCATGCCTGGGATTAAACACATGTGGTACCACACCCGGCACTATTTACTATCTTAAGAGAAATAGCCAGGTGGTGGTGGTGCAGGCCTTTGATTCCAGAACTTGGGAGGCAGAGGCAGGTGAATCTCTGTAAGTTTAAAGTGAATCTAGTCAAAAAGAGCTAGTTTCAGGACAGGCACCAAAGTTATTCAGAGAAACTCTTTCAAAAAACTTGCATACATACATACATGCATACACACACACATATGTGTGTGTGTATGCATGTATGTATGTATGCAAAATCCCTGAGTTTTGCATATGCCAATAGCTTTTCTTTAGAGTTCTTGTTATTAGTTCCTTGTATGATTAATATCCAGGTTATCATCTAATTCAAATTCAACAAGAAATTCGTTCCTATTAGTGATTGCTACCAAATACTACTACTACTACTAATGTATATTTTAAAATATTAACTCTCTTAAGTATTTGAGGATAATCACTTAGCAGTTTATCTGTGAATTATACAGGTGATCACGTTTAATGACAATGAATGAGTTGTCACACGTTTAGTAATCCCGCATCATTTCTCTAGTGAAATATCTGCCAATATTTCCATAGGAGATATTAATTTGGAATGCTGGCTATTAGCTTTCTGTATATTTTTGAAGCAGTTCTTTATCAAAAGTATACTTTAAACATATTTTCTGCTAGAAAAGTGTTGGGACCAATTGGAGTCCTGGCCTTCAGCTGCTCTTCCCTGCTAGAGCCTTCTAATTGAAGTTACTAAAAGCTGTGCCTTACCTAGAGGATCAGAGGATGGGATTTTCACCTGTTGGCCATTGACTGCTGGGTATGTAAACCTCCATGGTGCTCTTAAAGAAGGGCAAAAAAGTTTGCATTCCCACCAGCAATGGATGAGTGTACCCCTTACTCCACATCCTCTCCAGCAAAGGCTATCATTGGTGTTTTTGATTTTAGCCATTCTGACAGGTGCAAGATGGTATCTCAGCGTTGTTTTGATTTGCATTTCCCTGATTGCTAAGGAGGTTGAGCATGCCCTTAAGTGTCTTTTGGCCATTCGAACTTCTTCTGTTGAGAATTCTCTGTTCAGTTCAGTGCCCCATTTTTTCATTGGGTTAATTAGCATTTTAAAGTCTAGTCTCTTGAGTTCCTTCTATATTTTGGAGATCAGGCCTTTGTCTGTTGCGGGGTTGGTGAAGATCTTTTCCCAGTCAGTAGGCTGCCTTTTTGTCTTAGTGACAGTGTCCTTTGCTTTACAGAAGCTTCTCAGTTTCAAGAGGCCCCATTTATTCAATGTTGTCCTTAATGTCTGTGCTGCTAGAGATATACGTAGGAAGCGGTCTCCTATGCCCATATGTTGTAGAGTACTTTCCACTTTTTCTTCTATCAGGTTCAGTGTGTTCAGATTGATATTGAGGTCTTTAATCCATTTGGACTTGAGTTTTGTGCATGGTGATAGATATGGATCTATTTTCATTCTTCTACAAGTTAACATCCACTTATGCCAGCGCCATTTGTTGAAAATGCTTTCTTTCTTCCATTGTGTACTTTTAGCTCCTTTATCGAAAATCAGGTGTTCATAGGTTTGTGGGTTAAAATCCGGGTCTTCTATTCAATTCCATTGGTAGACTTCTCTGTTTTTATGCCAATACCAAGCTGTTATCAATACTGTAGCTCTGTAATAGAGTTTGAAGTTAGGGATGGTAATGCCTCCAGAAGTTCCTTTATTGTATAAGATTGTTTTGCCTATCCTGGGTTTTTTGTTTTTCCATATAAAGTTGATTATTGTCCTCTCAAGATCTGTGAAGAATTTTGATGGGACCTTTAAGGGGATTGCATTGAATCTATAGATTGCCTTTGGTAGAATTGCCATTTTTACTATGTTCATCCTCCCAATCCAAGAGCAAGGGAGATCCTCCCATTTTCTGGTATCCTCTTCAATTTCTTTCTTCAAATACTTAAAGTTTTTGTCAAATAGATCTTTCACTTCCTTGGTTAGAGTTACTCCAAGATATTTTTTGCTACTTGTGGCTATTGTGAATGGTGATGCTTCTCTGATTTCCCTCTCTGCTTCCTTATACTTTGTGTATAGGAGGGACAACTGATTTTTTTGGAGTTGAGCTTGTATCCTGCCACGTTACTAAAGGAGTTTATCAGCTGTAGGAGTTCTTTGGTTGAGCTTTTTGGGGTCGCTTATGTACTACTATCATATCATCTGCAAATAATGAAAGTTTAACTTCTTCCTTTCCAATTCAAATCCCCTTGATCCCCTTATGTTGTCTTATTGCAATTGCTAGAACTTCAAGCACTATATTGAAGAGATATGGAGAGAGTGGACAGCCTTGTCATGTTCCTGAATTTAGTGGGATGGCCTTGAGTTTCTCTCCATTTAATCTGATGTTAGCTGTCGGCTTGCTGTAAATAGCTTTTATTATATTTAGGTATGACTCTTGTATCCCTAATCTCTCCAAGAACTTTATCATAAAAGGGTGCTGAATTTTGTCAAATGCTTTTTCAGCATCTAATGAGATGACCATATGGTTTTTTTCCTTCAGTTTATTTATATGATGGATTACATTGATAGATTTTCGTATGTTGAACCAGCCCTGCATCTCTGGGATGAAGCCTACTTGATCGTAATGGATAATTTTTCTAATGTGTTCTTGGATTCGGTTTGCCAGTATTTTATTGAGAATTTTTGCGTCAATGTTCATGAGTGAGATTGGCCTGTAATTCTCTTTCTTGGTTGAGTCTTTGTGTGGTTTAGGTATCAGGGTAACTGTAGCTTCATAGAAGGAATTTGGCAGTGACTCTTGTGTTTCTATATTATGAAATACCTTAAGGAGTATAGGTATTAGGTCTTCTTGGAAGTTCTGGTAGAATTCCGCATTGAAACCATCTGGTCCTGGGCTCTTTTTGGTAGGGAGGTTTCTGATAACAGTTTCTAATTCTTCGCGACTAACAGGACGATTTAGAGCATTCACCTGGTCCTGGTTTAACTTTGGTATATGGTACTTATCTAAAAAACTGTCCATTTCTTTTACATTTTCCAATTTTGTGGCATACAGGCTTTTGTAGTAAGATCTAATGATTCTCTGAATTTCCTCTGTGTCTGTGGTTATGTCTCCCTTTTCATTTCTGATCTTATTAATTTGCGTGTTTTCTCTCTGCCATTTGATTTGTTTGGATAGAGGTTCAAACACAGCAGTGCCAATACGCCGGGTAGTGACATTCTCAGCAAAAACATTACAAGCTAGACACAAGTGGGATGTTATATTCAGGTACTGAGAAAAACATTGCCAAGTGATAATGCTGACCCACCATTTTGAAGTAAAGGAGATATTAGTGATTTCAAAAACAAAGTTTAAGAGAGTTCATTGATATTATACACAAACTAGAAAAAAATGATAAAGAAAATTATTTTAGCATGTGATCAAACTGGACTCTCTGAATGTGGCTGACAATAAGGGCTGACTGAGAAGCCAAGGACAATGGCACTGAGTTTTGATTCTACTGCATGAACTGGCCTTGTGGGAGCCTAGTCTGTTTGGATGCTCAGCTTCCTAGTCCTGGATGGAGAGGACTAACAAGGCAGGAAACCCTGACTGCTCTTAGGACTGGAGAGGGAGGGGGAGAGAGAATGAGGGAAGTGGGAGGGAAATGAGAGGAGGGGAGGAGGTGGAAATTTTTAATAAATAAGTAAATTAATTTAAAAAAGAAATACAAACGCTAGACATCAGAAAACAGAAAAGCAAATCTTTCAGTCAGTATACAGAATAACAATCAAACAGACAGTTCTCAAAAACAGAAATACAAATGGCCAATAACTTTTGTTAATCTTCAACATCCTTAGGCACTAGAGAAACAAAAATTAAAAATATTTTTAAAATTAAAAAAAGTGTTCTAAGCCATTCATACAAATCTAGTGGCTTCTATATTGAAGTTCTAATAGCTCTGAATTACAAATGAATAAGTGAAGAGTTATGATTAATAATTACTACAATTTTTTATTTTTGCATAGTTGATTATCATCATTTTGTAAAAGTAATTTCCAAAAATGTATTGTTTGCTATTGGGAAAAGACACCACAGCTCCTGAATGTTTGAATACTATGTACAGTTCTTTAAAATAATGTATAAATACCTTCCACAGAAATTTATATATGTAGAAAACAATGTCTTTAAAATAAAAAAAGTTTAGAAAAACAATAACATTTTGAAACTTAGTAGTATTTAGGATTTTTGTGATTTAATATAATGTTAAGAGACTGGCTGACCTTTAGCGTGGACGGAAGAGCAGTGGAAATGATGATCTGGCTATTTCACAAGCACCAGCTTAAAGCTAAGTTTTTACTGATGGGTAGACAAAAAAGCTCTTCTCTGGTTAGGAGCTGCTTCATGGGCTATAAACAAACAAAGTTCAATGTTTCTGAAGTACAGACAATTACCTTACAAACACACAAACCACACACACACACACACACACACACACACACACACACACTACACTGAAATAATTTAAGCATTTTTAAAGTTTTAAAACATAAAGACTTATGAACACATTGAACTTGATAGAGGAGAAAGTGGGAAGTACTCTACAACAAATGGGCACAGGGAACCGTTTCCTGCGCATAACCCCAGCTGCACAGACATTAAGGGCAACATTGAATAAATGGGACCTCCTGGAAGTTGAGCAGCTTTCTGTAAAGCAAAGGACTTGTCACTAAGACACAAAGGCAGCCTACTGACTGGGAAAAGAGATCTTTACCAACCCTGCAACTGACAAAGGTCTGATCTCTAAAATATATAAGGAACTCAAGAGACTAGACGGTAAAGAATGCCAATTAACCCAATTAAAAATGGGGCGCTGAACTGAACAGAGAATTCTCAACAGCAGAAGTTCGAATGGCCAAAAGACACTTAAGGTCATGCTCAACTCCCTAGCTATCAGGGAAATGCAAATCAAAACAGCTTTGAGATATCATCTTACACCTGTCAGATTGGCTAAAATCCAAAACAACCATAATAACCTTTGCTGGAGAGGTTGTGGGGTAAGGGGTACACTCATCACCATTGGCTGGTGGGAATGCACACTTGTGCAACCACTTTGGAAAGCAGTGTGGCGGTTTCTCAGGAAATGCGGGATCAACCTACCCCAGGACCCAGCAATTCCACTATTGGGAATCTACCCAAGAGATGCCCAATCATACAACAAAAGCATATGCTCATCTATGTTCATAGCAGCATTATTTGTAATAGCCAGATCCTGGAAACAACCTAGATGCCCTTCAGTGGAAGAATGGATGAAGAAACTGTGGAATATATACATGCTAGAATACTACTCAGCGGTAAAAAACAATGACATCTTGAATTTTGCAGGCAAATGGATGGAAATAGAAAACACTATTCTGAGTGAGGTAACCCAGACCCAAAAAGATGAACATGGGATGTACTCACTCATAATCGGTTTCCTAGCCATAATTAAAGGACATCGAGCCTATAAATTGGGATCCTTGAGAAGATAATAAGAAGGTGAACTCCCAAAAAAAGATATAGTAATCCTCCTGGATATTGGAAGTAGACACGATCGCCAGGCAAAATTGGGGAACTTGAGGGTTGGGCGAGACTGGGCCAAGGGAAGATGGGGAGAGAAAAGTGTGAAGGGGAGAATGGGGGGAGCTCGGAGGAATGGGGTGCTTGGGATATAGGAAGGGTGGATATGGGAGCAGGGTAGCATATATCTTAATTTAAGGAGCTACCTGAGGGTTGTCAAGAAATTATCTCTTTTATAGATCCAGATTTCCAGAATTGAAGAGTTTCAGAAAACATTAAAACAACGATTACAGCCTTTATGAAATGTTCACCTTAACAAAAGGAGCCGTACGAGTGCTTACACACACGCACACAGAGACTCAAACACACACAGAGACACACATAGACACATACACATATAGACACACACAGACACACACACACACACACACACACACACAGGCATCATTAAAGCACTAACAAAAATCAACACACACTAAAACACCTTGAAGTACTGCCCCTGTGTTATGGATGAGATAGTTCATCTTAGAACACAAGTTCAAGATTTTGGCTGCACATTAAAAAAGTTGATATATAGCTTAAATATACCTCTGCACCTCAGCTGCTCTGTGACCACTAAGAATTAAAGCAGGTTGGATTCAGCACTACTAGCATCCAATAACTCCAATATTCAGACAGCCCAGTTGAGTACTGCTTTTTAGTACCTTACCCATGGCAATTCATCTTGAAAAGGACAAGTCTTTCAATTCCAATACTCATGACCTTACAATTGTATGTACAATTAGAACAGATACTAACTTTGATCATATGGGGGAAATTATTTAAATACCATAAAAGACCCCAATTTCAAGCTTGGGGTCTTCTGGTAGACTTTAGAGCTCAGATAATAGTAGGTGGCTTAATTGGGTCTTCAATAAATTTTAAACAAAGTCATATTTGATAATCACTGCTTAATATTATCATTTTAATTTTAAAAATTATATTTATTTCCATGCATAGATTCAAGACACTGAAAACAATCTTGTTTCTACTTGCTTTCTATTGGTTTTTCATTCCCTTAAGGAATTCATGTAGAGTTCTTAGTTTTTATTGAACATTTAATAATATAACTGATTTAATAATGATTGTACATATTGAACATACCCTATATTATACAAATGATCAAGCATTCAAAGTCCCTAAAAACTAGAAGCTTATAATGTTAAATTTTTGACTTGTAATTGTCAACAATATATAATCTTTATTTTGAACTTTTTATTGATTCTTTGTAAATTTCAAGTCATACACCTACATCCCACTCCTCAACCCATCTCTCCATATCTGCCTTCCACCCTTGCAACCTCCCTTGCCAAAGAAAACAAAAGTTTAAAAAATAAATAAAAATATATTTTTTAAAAAGCTTGCCATGGTAGCTGCAATGTGTCACGGTATGTCACACAGAGTATCATTTTGCCTAAACAGTTTTACTTACAAATGTGCATTGCAATGAGTCATTGGTTTTCTGGCTTCTGCTATACTGTCGATTAATCAATACTGGGACTCCTTTTGGATATTCTGTTGCTGCCCTGTGTCATAGAGATCCTGCAGCGTTGGGTCTGCAGAAACAGTCCCTTCACATGCTACAGCAGTTCATAGATGAAGTGGATGTGGGGTGGGTCAACTTATAGCCCAGGACCTGGGAATGGGTAGTAGCCGAGTTTGTCAGCCCGTGACTCTCTGGTACCTGCACCATCAGGGCCAGCTCTCCCGCTTTGCCCATGTGAGGGGCAGGGGCAGTTCTCCTACCTGTGAGAACTGGCAAGGGCTGAGACCAGTTCTCCAGCACCATCGGGGACAGCTCTCCTGTACCCACAGCACCAAGGCCAGCTCTACCAAGCTGCCCAGGTGAGGAGCAGTATCCACTTTCCTGAGTGCTGCAGTCAGTGAGGGGCAGGACCAGCTCTCCCACATCCACACCTCCAGGGCCGGACAACATTAAAATCTTAAAGAAAAAGAGAATATAGAAAGTGAATGGAAGCCAGGCTTCAACCATTCCTAGAAATGAGAAGGAGGCATGATCATCATCAGTAGAGACCCAAAAGCAGAACATTAGACTAGTGGCAAATATCACATAGGCGGAGCACAGTCACTGGTGTGGTTTCTGTTAGAATAAATCAGTGTACAGTTTCTTTTATGAAACTATAGGACAATTCATTAATTTGCATGCCGGCCTTGTGCAGGGGCTGTGCTAATCTCTGTAGCTCTAATTTTAGTGTATGAGCTGCTGAAGTTAGCACAGCTTGTATTTTCAAAGTTAAAAAAAGTGGAATCAAGTAGTATATGTTTGCTACATGGATGCCTAACACGTGGATTATTTCTACTATTGCTTAGTTTCTTTCACTCATTGTGAAATCCATCAAATGTTTGGTGTGTTTGAATAGTTCATTTCTATTCTTTGCTGAATACAAGTCTATTATGGAAATGTTCTATTGGCTCTTTCTATCCACTTGTGTTGTATTAGAGTCAACCAACTGATGATCAAAAATGTTTAAAAATGGTTGTTTTTACTGGATATGGAAGACTTTTTCTTGTCATTATTCTCTGAACAATAAAATATTAAAACTATATACATAGCATTTATATTGTATTAGATATTATAAGTAATTTAAAGATGATTTAAAGTGTGCTCTAGGATATGCATAGGTTATGTGCAAACACCATGCTGTGTTACTAAGTGCAGAAACATCTTCAGAGTTGAGTGTCTTTGAAGGATTCTGGAACCAGTCCTGCAGGCTAACTACAGGGAACTACCGCAACTTGCCAGTCTATCTGCTGAAGAACATTTATATTGTATATCTATTTCATTGATATTATTAGTTTTCTTGGCATGAATAATAAGCATATATGCTCAGTACTGTAAATTTATATCGTGTCTTGAAATCTGGAATTGTTAGCTCTGCAAATCTGAAAATTTGTTTCTTTCCTATTAATCCTATTCTAGATAAGTTGAGTCCTTTGCATGTCTATAGAGGCTTTAGAAATGAGTTTGTAGATTTCTGTAAAAAATGCATCGATCTTGTTTGAAACTATATTAAATTGACAGAATACCTTGGAGCAACTTGACAGTCTAAAAAAATTAGTCAGGGAAAAGCTTAATTTCAGTAAAGGTAAAGCCTGAAAACGTTTTTATGCTTTTGAAGGCACTGGACCTTGTGTCATTTGCCATCATACTGAAAAAGTGATAGTAGTATCAAAATATGTCAAAATAGACATACATACTAGTACTTTTATAAAACTTTGTAAACCTAAGCTTGGCCAGATTTAATTTATGAAGTATAGCTGGCTAATCAATAATGAGTTTTATACTTCATCTTGAACTCCTGGAGAGTTTTATTGTCTAAGGGTTTTTATTGCTGTGAATAATTGCCATGACTATGGTAACTCTTATATGGAAACATTTAATTGGGGCTGGCTTATAGTTCAGAGGTTTCGTCCACTATCATCATGGTGGAAAGCAAGGCAACGTGCAGGCAAACATGGTGCTGAAGAAGTAGCAGAGAGCTCTAGATCTAGATTTTAAGGCAGCAGGAAAAAAGGCAGCAGGAACAGAGTCACACTGGGTCTGGCTTGAGCAACTAAAAAATCTCAAAACCCACCCCCAGTGACACACTTCCTCCAAGAAGGCCATACCTCCTAATAATGCCACTCCTTATGAGCCTATGGGGGCCATTTTTATTCAAACCACCACCCTCATCATTCTTGAGAGGGCTTTGTTGTGAAATAATCCGTCTGTACATGGTTAATATGTATTACTCTGATTGGTTAACTAAAGAAGATGACTGGCTAATAGCTAAACAGGATAAGGTTAGGCAGGAAAGCCAGACTAGGAGAGGGCTGGAAGAAAGAAGGGCAGAGTCTGGAGTTTCCACCCAGATGCAGAGGGGACAGAAGATGAACATGCCATGCTAATAATGGTATCTCCACGTGGCATGGTGTAAATAAGGAACATGAGTTAATTTAAAATAAAAGGTCTAGTTAGTAATAAGCCTGAGCTATTGGCCAAGCTTTTACAAATAAGCCTCAGTGTGTTTATTTGAGAGCTGCTGGCAGGACAGAAACTTCCATCTATAGGATTTAGGGTGTCTCTGCATTTATTTAGATTTTCACTGTTCTCAACAATGGTTTGTGGCTTTTATTACATAAGTTTTACACATGTTTTATAAAATTTATCTTTATGTATTTCATATTTTTGATAAGCTATTATGGTGGTTTGAAAGAAAATGGTCTCCAAAGGAAGTGACACTATTAGGAGGTCTGGCCTTGTTGGATGAATTGTGTTATGGTGTGTGTGTGTGTGTGTGTGTGTGTGGAGGGGTGCTTTGAGGTCTCTTTTCTCAAGAATCACTCAGTGTGACAGGCAACTTCCTATTGCCTCTGAGTCAAGATGTAGGACTCTCAGCTCCAGTACCACATGTTTCTATATGCTGCCATGCTCCTCATCCTGATGATAATTGATTGAACCTCTGAAACTGTAAGTAAGCCACCTCAATTACATGTTTATATTTATAAGAGTTGTGGTCATGGTGTTTCTTCACAGTAGGACCACATGTGAGGCCCAGTGTAACTTCCTGAGCCTAGCTCCAGTTTGGAGATCTGTCTTTGGCCATGACTTCTGCATATGAGTGACTCAGCACAGCACAGCCTAAACCCACCTCTGCCCAGCCACTGCTAACGTGGCAGAATATTATTGGCCCTTATTCCTTACTACACCTTAGCCCATCCCAATACTCCCATCCCCTATCTCAGCCCTATATAAGTTCCTTCCTGATGAAATATGAAAAATATGATGAAAAATGAGATTCTGCTTTGACAGACTCCTGACTCAGTGTCTGTGTTTCTCTTTGGTGGTTGGGGTGGTCTGGGTCATTGACCATCTCGCTCAGCCCCAGGGAAAGTCTGGCAGATCTAGTTCTTCCCCTGCCCTTTCTGCCAGAGAACCCAGAAGATTGGTGCCCCATTTGAGGGATTCAGAAGGCTTTGCTGATGGGCCAATTGGTCTGTGGGTGAGTGTACCCTCATTAATATGGGGGAAGTTCTCTTTTAAACAAAATCCTGCCTTGGAGTCCCTGCAGGTCCTACTTAGTAGCAGAGGCTTTAATTTTTCTGACAGTCAAGCCCTCCAGACATGGCCTTACTCAGGATCACCCCACAGTTGCCTGACGGCAGCCTCTTTGATTGGGACAGCTAGAACTGGGTAGACTTCCTGATCCATGGAGCTCATGTAGAGAAAAGGGAAATTCCCCCTCTGGGAGCCATTGCAACTGTCAGTACCTTAAAGGGCTACTTTTCACCAAGCCCCCCCCCCAAAGGAGGAGGGTGTTCTATCTATGTGTTACTTTCATTGGTTAATAAAGAAACTGCTTTGGCCCTTTAATAGGACAGAAAATTAGGTAGGCGTAGTAAACAGAACAGGATGCTGGGAAGAAGGCAATGAGGTAGTCACCATCATTCTCTAACCCGAGACAGACACAGGTTAAGATCTTTCCTGGTAAGCCACCACCTCGTGGTGCTACACAGATTACTAAATATGGGTTAAAGCAAGATGTGAGAATTAGCCAATAAGAGGCTGAAGCAGTGTTTAAATGAATACAATTTGTGTGTTGTTATTTCAGGGCATAAGCTAGCAAGGCGGCCGGAAGCCAGGCAGGACAAAAAGCAGGCCTGCCTGCAGCTCCTTCTACACCCCCCAAAGAGAAAAAATCAGGCCATTAACCCCCTAATACCCACACTTCTGGGATGCTTTCCCGCACTTCTGACCAGTATTCCGCAGGCCTTCAACAGACCACCCTTCCCGCCCTTATCAGGATCAAGTGCAGGTGCTGGAGCTGGCTGCTTGGAAGAAATTGGAGGACAACTTGTCTTGGCTCAATATCCAGAGCTTAATTACTACCCTATTGCCCCCTGAGAGTCGGGGTGACCTTGTCCTTGTCCCCCACACAGAATCTCTTCTCCATATGTTTTTTTCTGTACTTTATCTGCCACTGTCTTTGCCTCCAAAACAGAAGAGGGTTAGACCTATGAGCTGCTAAAAAGGGAGGCATCTGCTTGTTCTTATAGAAAAGGTGCTGCTTTTATGCCAAAAAGTCAGGAATCATCCAGGATAAAAATCAAAAAAACTTCAGGAAGACAAACAGAGGAGACTGTGAGACCTTCAAGATAATAGTTTATAACAGAGTATTTGAGGCTCATGATGAAACTGGCTGGGCTACAAAGATCTCAGATAGATCCATCCTTCCAGATCTCTTCAGCCACCTGTACCATATATTGTTTTTCTCTTAGGCCAGCTTCACTCCATGCTTGCAGCTTTGTTTATGGGCATCTGTATTAATTACTTTTCTTTTGCTCTGATAAAACACCATGTTCAAGTCAATGCACAAAAGGAAGGGTGTTTTGGAGCCTCAGTTCTAGAGGATTAGAGTCCGTGATGACAGAGTGAAGACATGGAGTCAGGAGCAGGATGTTGACAGTTCACATCTTGATCCACAAGCACAACGCCGGGTGAACTTGAAATGACATGAGTTTGTAAACTCTCAAAGACCACCTCCAGTGACATATGTTTTCTGACAAGGCCACTTTTCCTAAACCTCCCCCAAATAACACCACCAACTAGGGATGAAGTGTTCAAATGCCCAAGATTATGGGGGACATCTCAATATCCCATTGACTTAGCATCTTCAATATCCTCGAGTCTTTATTGTGATGTAGGATTCACCCTCACAACTTTGCACAATGGCCTCTCAGAGTCTTCTGCTCAGAACGATGACCTTGCCACACATTGTCTGATCTTACATATACTCTGAAACCATAGAACATGATTCCATTATCCCCTCAATCTTGCATCTTGTGTGCCTACAAAACCAGTACCATGTGAGTGTACTGACAAATTCTGCTGCAAGCTTAAGAGGTAGCCTGGCCCTCCTGGACCAGAGCTCCATCAGCTTCTGTGTGCTGACACTGGGGAAATACTTCCCTATGAGATGTTCTTCAAAGAACACAGAAGCCTTCAGTTTAGGCTTTCTTCCTTGAAATTAACTCTATTTCCACAAGATGTAGCTGCCAATGAGTGGAGTTTGTCCTCAGGATACCTTTCCTATTGATCCAGTGTTGTACAGGCAATTCCTCTTCATTATTGTGATTTCTTTAATGACTAATATGCCTATCTCTGCATTAACCCAAATTCTCTCTCCTGTCTTAAGATAGATAGATGGAAAGGATGGATAGATGATAGATAGATGATGATATATAGATGATAGATGATAGATAGATAGATAGATAGATAGATAGATAGATGAGGAGAGAGAGAGAGAGAGAGAGAGAGAGAGAGAGAGAGAGAGAGAGAGAGAGAGAGAGAGAGAGAGAACGGAGAAATTGTCTATTCCATTAAACCCAACTTCATTGAAATTTCAGGATATGGGCAGAATGACACCATGAATTGCCCATATAGCAATTAGATAATCCTTGATTCCCTCTGAAATCCATAAGCCAAGTCCTCCAGGTTGCTTCTTTTCTCGGCTGTTACCAGAATGTTCCATTAAAATGTTTGCTTTCAGCATTCAAGAGGGTTTTTTTCCCCTAAAGTTTCAAATTCTTCCCACTAAACAGTTCCAGTGACTCAGGAACTAACTACATGATCCAGGAACAGCTCCACCCTGGCAAAACAAAAAAGGCTTATTTTGGGTTACAATTTGAGATTACCATTCATCACATCAGGGAAGTAAGAGTAAAAGAAACTTGAGTCACCTGATCACATTGTGTACATAGTCAAGACATAAGAATTGTTTCTAGCTCATTTTCTCCTTTATTTACAGTTCAGGATCAGGCCAAGAAGTGAGGCCACTAAGAGTGAATGAGCCCTCCCATCTCAATAACTCCAATCAACACAATTCCTTGAAGGCATGCTCACAGGCCTATCTTCAAGGTGATCTAGATTGTATCAAGCTGGAAATTGAGATCTAATATTACAGCAGGTTGACTGCTATAGTCAAATCTTCAAAATATTTCACCCATCCTTTCATGGTCAAATTTTAGCTTAAAACATTTTCTGCATTTGTCTTGATTTTCCCCTATTGCGATTCCTGTTTCCTCATTCACAAAGAAGTGCTTTCGTAGCTAGATTTGTAGCTTTTGGTTCATTCATTTTCCTTCAAGGTGAGTTATTTCACAGAACTGATGTGAGAACTGCATTGGATGATGCAGGTGAAAGCTCTTCCATAGAAGTATTTCCATTGTTCTTTCTAATGTTGATGTGTTTTCTGTCATTTCTCTTCTACACAGGGCCTCCTATAAGATTTCTTGCAGTAGAAGTGCCTGTTTCTTGTCAGTATTTATATGTCCGAGAAGGACTTCATTTTCATTTCTCTCCTATGAGCTATTTCACTAGATATTTTTTCTTTCCAGAATCATAAACATATGTTTCCATGGTCTCCTTATTTGCATTCTTTTGTAAATAAACACTGCTGTTATTTTTATCCCTTGCTCTCCTATACGCCATGCTACTCCTTTCTCTCCACCAGGCTAGGTGATGTTAAGAGATTTAAAAATAATAATAATCCTATCTGTTTTGAGCAATTTCATTATGATGTATCTTGGTATAATTTTCTGTTTCTCGTGCTATTTCTCATGGTATTTATTGAATTTGTTGGATTTGTGGGTTTATAATTTATATTAGATTTGGGAAAGAAAATTAGCCTAAGTTTCTTCTAGCCAGTTCCTTTTTGAGGGAGGTGTGTTTCCCACGACATGGTTTCTCTGTGTAACAGTCCCAGCTGTCCTGGAATTCACTCTGTAGAACAGGTTGGCCTTGAACTCACAGAGATCCACCTGGTTCTGCCTCCTGAATGCTGTGTTTAAAGATGTGCACCACCACTACCCAATACCATTCCTTTTTTTACTTTGGAGAACTACAGATATTTATTAGGACATGATAATATTCTACTGATTTCTGATGATAATTTCAATTTTTAAGATTTATTTTCTTTTTAGATTTTCTTTACTATAATTTCCAATATTATGGCCTCACCAGTCTTTCGTAATGTCTAATTTTCCATTAATACAATCCAGTATATTTCTAATCTCTATTGTTTTCATCTCCTGAAATTCAGTTTAGTATATTCCTTGTCCCTATTTTACCTTTTGAATGTGTAAAATCCCACAATGAAACTTACCAATGGCCTTGTCTGTTCTAACATTTGTGTAAATTCTGCATTGCTTAGCATTCATTGATTTTTTTTTTCTTCCTTAATGGTCATATTTTCCTCAGTCTTTCACACTTTTCATTCCTTGATTGGACACCAGGTGTTATAGATTTTACTTAGTTGAATGCTGGATATTTGCGCCTCATAAACATCAAACACTCTTGAGCTTTTCCCTGGGATGCCGTCTGCTTCTCTCAGGTTGGGCTTTTGATATTTTCTGGTCAGTCAGACCTTGTTTAGTGGAAACCTAATTGCTAATTCTTCCCACCACAAATGTAAATCCTTTTGAGTAATCTGCTTATAATCCCATAAATTATGGCATCTTCCAATTGGGTTAGTAGATATGGGCAGTATTTCTAGCACAACGTAAGTTCGAGGTGCTCTCTTTTAATCTTTTCAGGTGGTCCCTGAGTCATCTATGGGTAGTCTTATCACATACATGCCGCGAGCAACACTCAACCCAGGAGATTCTGCAAACTTGTAGGGTTCTGTCTCAAATTCTATATTTTTGAGCACTTGTTACCTTTGTCTCCTCAGATTCACAGCTTTGCAGGTCAGTCCTAGGAATTGGCCAGGGGAAGCCTGAATTCTTTCCAGATCATGGCCTGAATTTCCCTCTAGTTATTAGCAGGAATAATCATGGTGTTCACAGGATGTTTTCCTGTCATTTATTTCAAACATTTTATCTGGGTTATGCGTTTTCATATATGAGAGTGATCTAACTCCTATTACAATGTAGAGTACATCTGCTAGAAACAGAAGCATGGTTTGCTTATAGAAAATCTCCTAATTCTAGATGTTAGACATAGCAATGCAGTTAGAAGGCATTAAAGAGATACAAAGTGCCCACATCAGAGCCGGACTTGTCTGTGCTGCGGGACACATGGAGTAAAGGGACTTGTAGATTTGGTCTGCCCAGCTGGGTTCTTACAGAGACAAAGACAATAATTTTGCCTGGCATTCTTCATTTTTGATTCCATTGTCCTTTGCTTATATCCTGCAGAAGCAGGATAAATAGTGGCAATTACTGATTGACATTCTCTCTCACAGCCTAAGCCTTTCTTCTACTTTAGTTGAAGTAATGTACCCATTACTATACTTCCCTGAATACATTTTTTTCTTTTTATTGTACTGAGAATTGAAACCTGGAGCCTCATGCACACAAGCTAGGCAAGTACTCTACCAATGAGCTATAACACACACACACACACACACACACACACACACACACACACACACACTTCATTTTGAGACAAGGTCTTACTAAACTGACAAGGCTGGTTTTGAACTTGTGATGTTTCTGCCTCATTCATTTGAGGAGATGGAATTATAGATTGAGCCACAAGGGCTGGCTCTGTTGTAGATTTTGAATGCACTCCTTGTTTTGCACTTTTAGGAAGCAACATAATGGTCTTATATCTTGTTTCTTCTCAAACTATATGAAAGTATAGGTGACATCTTATATATCATTAATAACTCTTGATTCCGTGCTGGGAAGTGGTGGTACATAATAGTCGGTTGGAAGTATTAAGCATGGGAACTATATGTTGAACTTTTTTTTAGGGAGCCAGTGCCAAGAACACTAAAGCAGCATGGAGTATTAATGCAGACCTTGGAATCAATGTTCTTCAATTCCAGTCCTAGAAGACAAGCTGTACAGTACTGAATGGGGTAGTTTGAAAGAAAATGGCCCCCAAAGGGAGTGGCACTATTAGGAAGTATGGTATAATAGTTGGAGTGGGTGTGACCTTGTTGGAGGAAGTATGTCACTGTGGCGGCAAGCTTTGAGGTCTCATTTATGTTCAAAATACCACCCAGTATCTCAGACCACTCCCTATTCCTTGCCTATTAAGATATAGAACTCTCAGCTCCAGCACCATGTCTATCAGCATGCCGCCATGTTCAGTCATGACTAAAAGGACTCTGAACATAAGTGAGTCACCCGAATTAAATGTTTCCTTTAAAAGTGTTGCTGTAAATATTGTTTCTCCTCACAGCAATGGAAATCCTAACTAAGACACTGAACAATATTTTGTTTGCTTTTCACAACTAAAAAGTAAATAATTTGTTTTTAGGGGTATGGGGGGGAACATGTGCTACCTGTAATTCATGTGGGGGTCAGAGGATGACTTAAAGGGGTCAGGTCTCTCCCTTCACCAATGTGGATCCCAGGGATTGAACTTAGGTCATTAGGCTTGGTGGTGAGCAATTTTACCTACTCAGTCCTGGACAAGATTCTGGACCTCCATACATGTTGTTCGACCATCTCTAATAAGCAATATTATTTAAAAGGATTAGTGTGGGATGCATAGGTAGCATTCATGAAGCACTTAACCAGTAGGAGGGCACATGTCAGAATTATAATATGGCCAGGCTCTGTTCTTAAATGCAGAGAGAGTCGATAACTGATCACTTCAAGGTGGGATTCAGCTCCAACTTCAGAGTTAGGCAGGAGATTAGATTGGCTATGCAGGTAAAGAGCACTTGGTAAATTGCCTGCAATGAATGCTAGTTGATTAATCCACGCCTTTTGACAACGCATAAAGACTCTGTGGGGCTCTTGGAGAAAATTAAAGCACTTGGGGGCCAGTGGCAACAGATGATATTTTAGTCTTTCTCCAACCATGTCTTCATTTCTTCTAAATCAATGTTATGCACTCCTGAGAACAAAAACACAGTTATTCAAGGCCTGCCAAGACAAACACCCCAGTGTTCATCAGACCTAATTAATTTTTGCATTATTATTTTTTAAATATTTTATGTATTTTCAATACAAATTGATACAATAAAAGCCAAGGAAGCATACAGCATTTTGCATTATTATTTTATCAGGTCTCACATTTTGGCATTAAATAATGAGATAAATCAACTAGAAAACAGCATGAAAACATCAAGAAAAGACAAATATTCTCCGAACTTCCTCATATTCTTCTGTTATAATACTTCCTGTTAGAAGTGGTTGCAAAGAGCAGGAGAGCACCTCTTAAAATGCTCTCCACCATAAATATTTAAAGTTTGATGCTCCTCGTATTCGATTTAAAGGGGAAGGAGAAAACCTAGCAAAGGAAAATACGATGCTGCCTTCAGCGGTGGTGCAGAGATAAACAGTAGTATCAGCAACGATGTGCCACATTACACAGAGAGAGATAAAATTGATAAAGAATCAGCAAATAAAAGTCCCTCAAGAAACCTTTTCATAGAGCACATATAACAGGAATTCGGAGCAGTTAGAGATCTTCTTTTATTTAATCCCATGCTGATTCTTCTCGTAAATTTTCAAGAATGTGGAAGAACAAAGTGCAATTTTTTCTTTCACTACCACAGAAAAAAAGATCGAATAATATCAATTTTAAGATATAACTTTAAATTTTAAGATAGTTTACTATCATTGTTTTTTTTTTTTTTTTTTTGTAAAATGCCTTCTGATCTAAGGAAAATCCAAGAGCACAAAGCTAAATACACTCACAAAGAGTTAAAAAAATTTTCATATTTTTTTAAGAATTCATGACAACTGAAAATAATTGTTTTTAAAATGTATGAGCACCTGCACCATCATCCCTCTGCGTTCCTCCTTCAGGGTTGCAGATGGAGAGAGAGCAAGCTTTCTTGAGGTTCCAGTGACCTCAAGCTACATGGTCTGAAAGGCTCTATATGAGGGGTTTGATATGCAACCAAACATCACCCAGTTGACCTCAAGCTTGTAGTTTCAAGGGAGAAATCGACTACTTAAGCACAAACTGCCGTTCCAAGAAACTGCCTACTTTGCTACTTTAGTTCAATTAGTTCATTTACACCTTGGCCTTGAAAAGTTGAAGGATTCTCCTCTCGGCCCACAGCCCTTTCAAGGGAAAAGCAGCCCACACATGGGAGGAGGTGGCTAAGGTAGGACTGAGATACAGTGAGCTGAAATCTTAGGCAGATGCAATTAGAAAGCAGAAGATACAGCAATGTCCTCAGCATCTGGGTGTCCTGATGCAGAAAGAACATACAGAAGTGACAGCAATGGAGACAGGGAGGTGAAGAGGGTAAGCAGGATGGGCCTGTCCACGGTGAGCCATTAAAATTACTACTGACGGAATCAGAGACCTCTGCGGTCCGGGAATGACTCTGGGACCTCTGAGGGAGTAGGCCTCAGTGGGGACCTCTGCAAGTCTGGGTGTACCTGAGACTGGAACCTCCAAGGGAGTAGACCAGAGCGAGAAACCTTTGTAGGACCAAGCCCAAGCCAGGGATCTCCACAGGAGCAGACGCAGAGCAGGGACATTTACGAAAACAGAATTGAGCCAGCGAGCTAGGCTGGAGCAGGACTGAGACAGTGAACTCCACATGAACAGGTACAAGGAAGTAGCAACTGAGGGAGTAGGCTGGAACCAGAGACCTCTGCGGGTCCAGGCGTGAGTCTGGGACCTCCAAGGGAGTAGACCAGAACCAGAGACATCTGCAGGTTCAGTGGGCAAATCCAGAATCGCAGAGGGAATAGGCCTGAGCCAGGACCTCTGCCATAGCAGTCCCAAGGCAGCAACCTAAGCAGAAAGAGCCCCAAGCAAGCAATCTCTGTGGGTGCAGGACCAAAAACCCCTGGTATTGCAGAGAAAACCCCAGGAGTGGCGAGTGACTCCAGGAACACAGAGTGACCAACAGGGGTGACTGGAACTGTGGCACTGATTGCACCACGAGGAGCAACTATCTGAGCGTTGGATCCACTCGCACCTGAAAGATTTATCACCAGAGTCACAGACAGCTCCAGCTACACCAATCAGAATAAAAGGTAGGTAGACAAGGTAAGAACACACGCAAAACCACAAAAATCAACATGGCACTAGTAAAAACCAGTGACCCTACAACTGCAAAACTTAAACAACCAAATATAGATGAGACAGAAGAATATGTCCTAAAAATAACTTTAGGAGAATATTTGAGGCCCTTAAAGAGGAACTGAGAAATTACCTCAAAGAAATGGAAGAAAAGACAATCAAAAATTGGAAGACATCAACAAATCCTTTAAAGAAAACCAAGAGAAAGCAATCAAATATATAAAAGAAACTATTTAAGACTTGAAAACTGAAATAGAGACAATAAAGAAAACAAAAGCCAAGGGAATTAAAGAAACAGAAATAACGAGAAAAAAATCAGGAACCACAAATGCGAGCATGAACAGCAGAACACAAGAGATGGAAGAGAGAAACTCAAGTGCTGAAGATACAATAGAGGAAACAGACTCATTGGTCAAAGAAAACATTGAAACTAACAAAAGTTTAACACAAAATATCCAGGAAATATGGGACACTAATGAAAGACAAAACCTAAGAATAATAGGTATAGAAGGAGAAGTTCAACTCAAAAGCACAGAAAATATATTTAACAAAATCATAAAGAAAAACTTTCCTAACATAGGGAGAGATATGCCTATGAAGATACAAGAAGCTTACAGAACACCAAATAGACTGGATCAAAAAATAGACTCACCACCTAATAATCGAAACATTAATATACAGAACAAAAAAGAATATTAAGAGCTGCAAAGGAAAAAGGCCAGGTAACCCTGCCTTCCCAATGCTAACAATGAAAGCCAGAAGTTCCTGGTCAAGTGTTATGCAAACATTAAGAGACCACTGATGCCAGCCCAGACTACTATAACCAGCAAAACTTTCAATCACCATAGAAGGACAAAACAAGATATTCCATGACAAAACCAGATTTAAACAATACCTAGCCACAAACCCAGCACTACACAAAGTACTAGAAGGAAAACTCCAACCCAAGGAAGTAGGCTACATCAACAAAAACACAGACAATTGAGGATATTAGAGAAGCAAATCCCAAAGAAGGGAAAAAAATACACAAAATAACATCACCAACATGACAACTAAATTAACAGCAGATAGCAGTCACTGATCATTAATATCCCTGAATATAAATGGACTCAACTCACCTATAAAAAGACACAGGCTAACAGACTGGATATAAAAACAGAATCCATCCTTCTGCTGCATACAAGAAACACACCTCGACCTCAAAGACAGACATTGCCTCAGTAAAGGGTTGGGAAATTTTTTTCCAATCAAATGGACCTAAGAAACAAGCTGGAATAGCTATCCCAAAATCTAAAAAAAAAAAAAAAGACTTTAAACTAAAATCAATCAAAAACGAAGAAGAACATTTCATATTAGTCATAGAAAAAATCAGTCCAGAGAAAATCTCAATACTGAACATCTATGCCCCGAATACAGGGGCACCCTCATATGTAAAAGAAACACTTCTAAAGCTTAAATCACACAATAAACCCACACACTAATAGTGGAAGACTTCAACACTCCACTCTCACCACTGGACGGGTCTGTCACAAAAAAAATAATTAACAGAAAAATAACAGATGTTATGACTCAAATGAACTTAACAGACATCTATAAAACATTCCATCTAAACATATAATAATATACCTTCTTCTCAGCACCTCATGGAACCGTCTCAAATATTGACCAGATACTAGGTGACAAAACAAACCTCAACAGATATAAAAAAAAAATGGAATAACCCCATATATCTTATCGGATCAACATGGCTTAAAATTAGAATACAACAACAACACTAATTCCAAAAAGCTCACAAACACATAAAAAATTAAACAATGCTCACCTGAAGCATCAATGGGTCAAGAAAGCAATAAGGGGAGAAATTAAAGATTTTCTAAAATTCAATGAAAATGACCACACAACATACCCAAATTTGTAAGACACAATGAAAGCAGTGTTAAGAGGAAAGTTCATAGCACTAAATAAAGAAGCTGGAAAAATCCCACATTAGTGAATTAACAGAACATTTGAAAACTTAAGAACAAAAGGAAGCAAATTAACCCAGGAGAAGTAGACAGCAGGAAATAATCGAATTGAGAGCTGAAATCAACAAAATAGAAACAAAGAAAACAATACAAAGAATCAATGAGACAAAGAATTGGTTCTTTGAGAAAATTAACAAAATAGACAAACCCTTATCAAACTAACCAAAAGGCAGAGAGAAAATATCCAAATTAAGAAAATCAGAAATGAAAGGGAGACATAACCACATACATGGAGGAAATCCAGAGACTCATTAGGTCATATTTTGAAAATCTGTACTCCACAAAATTGGAAAACTTAAAGGAAATGGACAACTTTCTGGATAAATATCACTTACCAAAATCAAATCAAGACCAGATAAGCAAATTAAATAGACCTAAAACTGCTAAAAAAAAAATAGAAACTATTATCTAAAGTCTCCCAACCAAATAAAGCCCAGGACCAGATGGTTTCAGTTCAGAATTCTACAAGATTTTCAAAGAAGAGCTAATACCAATACTCCTCAAATTGTTTCACGCAATAGAAACAGAAGGAACATTGCCAAACTCCTTCTATGAGACTATAATTGTCCTGATATCCAAACCAGATAAAGTCATTACTCAAAAGAGAATTACAGACCAATCTCACTCATAAACATTGTTGCAAAAAATACTCAATAAAATACTAGACAAGATCTTCTGAGTAAATTGAGAACATGGGGACCATGGGAGAGGGTTGAAGGGGAGGGGAACAGAGAAAGATGTATAGCTCAATAAAATCAATTTTAAAAACTACTACTGAGTGGGATCTTGAACCCCTCCTCCTTTTCCTGCCTCTAACCTAGCCCCTCCTTTCCATATTACCAACAGCCCTTAAGCATAGGACAGGGCCTCTCCAGTCTCTTCAAATCTCTACCTATGGAAATGACTGAAACTTGGCCAGTCTTTCAACAGGTGGTGAATAAAAATAAGGTAGAATATCAAGACAAGGGACCTTGACAGCAGAGAAACAAGGAGCTCCTTTTCTTATATTCAACAGTTTTAAGAACTGCAATGTGCATCATTGAACATGATTTTACTAAACTGACATATTTTTTAAAAAATTATTTATTTATTTATTATGTATACAATATTCTGTCTGTGTGTATACCTACAGGCCAGAAGAGGGCACCAGACCCCATTACAGATGGTTGTGAGCCACCATGTGGTTGCTGGGAATTGAACTCAGGACCTTTGGAAGAGCAGGCAGTGCTCTTAACCTCTGAGCCATCTCTCCAGCCCCCAAACTGACATATTTTAAGCATGCTAATATGTATGTACTAGGTGTTGTTCTTGAAGTTCATTATAAATCATCTTATTTAATAGTTACAACAATCCAACAAGGAAGACCCTACTATTATTGCATTTTATAGATGGGAAATAAGTCTCTGGAAATATAATAAGCTCAGTGAATGTCACACATCACTTAGTCACAAAAATCAGTTTCAGAGCTGGGTATATTTTTCATATAGCTTAGTACTAGAGTGTTTGCCTGGCATATCTGAGGCCATGAGTTCAACTACCAGCACAGAAGAAGAGGGAAAAAAGGAAGAGAGAGAAGGAAAAGACGAAGAATAGAAGGAGGAGGAGGAGGAGGAGGAGGAAGAAAAAGAAGAAGAGGAGAAGGAGGAGGAAGAGAAGAAGGAGGAGGAAGAAGAGGAGGAAGAAGAAAAAGAAGAGGAGGAGGAGAAGGGGGAGGAGGAGGAGGAGGAGGAGGAGGAGGAGGAGGAGGAGGAGGAGGAGAAGAAGAAGAAGAAGAAGAAGAAGAAGAAGAAGAAGAAGAAGAAGAAGAAGAAGAAGAAGAAGAAGAAGAAGCAGCAGCAGCAGCAGCAGCAGCGGAGGAGAAATGATGACGATGACTTCGGATTTTTTTAATATTTATTTATTATTTATACAATATTCTGTCAGTGTGTATGCCTGCTGGCCAGAAGAGGGCACCAGACCCCCTTACAGATGGTTGTGAGCCACCATGTGGTTGCTGGGAATTGAACTCAGGACCTTTGGAAGAGCAGGAAATGCTCTTAACCTCTGAGCCATCTCTCCAGCCCAGGATTTATACCTAGGTAACTCAACCCCAGAGTTCTTGTCCCTATCCATGATGCCTATTAATGTTTCCCTGAAAAGCCTGAATGGAGGATGGTGACTTCACTGCTCACGTACCTAATTCACCATGACCTTTATGCTGTCCAAGTTTTTCATAAACTAGATGTAATGTCCGTTTCAGATCTCTAACGTGGTGTTAATTTTTTCTAAATGTATTTATTAGCACACAGCCTCTAAACCTTCACATAACTATGCTACTTAAGCAGAAAGAATTCCAAAGAAAGGATTTGAGTGAATTGCTCAGTGTTAGCAGTAGTGGACTTTTCCTGCCTTATGTTATTGGAAAAATGAATTTTTATTCCTTTCAGCTACCCAGCTGTTCAATAAGGAAACTGTACAAAGTTCTCCCTGGGCAGCAGAGATAAACAACTGTGAAGTATAAAAGAGGTAGCTAGAATAAAAAAAAAAGTTAAACCTCAAATATGTCATTTAATTCCCTGAAAATTACATAGTCATAAACCTCTTTGTGTTGACTTACTCACCACCCACATAATAAAAAAACAGACAGCTACTTCTATAATAGTATTATGGGAACTAAAAGGATAACAAATTTGAAATAACACAGTACTATATCTGGTTTCTAAAAAGACTATATGAATGTTAGCTGGAATTTCATGAATTCTAATCTGATATTGCAATATTAGGTTACCTGTTAGTTGAGCAATCTCAATTTGCAACTGTGCAAAATCTTACAGTGGAACTAAAATTTAACTGTACATTAATATGACTAGGAATATTAATTGAGCCTGCAGATTCTCTAAGATATACTCATAGAGACTCAAATTCAGAAAACTTGTAAGACGAAAGATTTGACCCTTCATTAAGTCTGGCTCAGAAAAGCACTTTGAACATTGTGTGCTCCCTGTCTCTATCTTCCTCACTAGGTATCAATCACTAACAGAGTCAAAACAATTTTGGTTTTAATTGCATGAAACTAGGATATTAGCTTCAGGCCCATGTACAGCTCTTCAAAACTATTACAGAAACAGTGTTCTGAGAGAATGTGCCCAGTAAAACATAATGAAGTTATATCATTTAAGTGATTGAAGTATTTCTATTTAGCACTCAGAAATTCCACAAAATGTTTCTATCATATCCCCACATTCATTCCACTGTCTTCATTCTCTCCGGTTGCATGGTCATATTTGTCATTTTCTTCAGGATGAGACATTATTTCTTAGAGAGAAGACACAGGATGTTCTAGAAGGAGGTGTAACATTCTCTCCTGCAGGGAAGCTTCTCAAAACTTTGGGAATAACCAAGTCATTAGCTTCAGGAAGTCCCTGAAACTGACTGGATTCATTAGACCCTTTTTCCCCAGAACAATAAGCTGTAATGACAAAGGCGACTGAGAAAGACTCTCAGACAAATAGAGCTGCCTATGAGAGGCTCAAACTAGGTGCCCTGAAGAGGCAGCAGAGACCTACTAACCTACCTGGAGGAATCACCCTCCAAACTGTTGAGCTGTCTGCAAATCATGCAGGTCCAGGTTTACAGCTTTCTTTTTTTTTTCCAGTTTATTTATTTTCTATTAAAAATTGCCATCTCCTCCCCTCCTCCCCCCCCTTCCCTCCCCTCCCCTCCCCTCCCCCCACACCCCACTCCCTCCCTCTTGAGGCCAAACAGCCATCAGGGTTCTCTACACTATGTTGAGTCCAAGGTCCTCGCAACTCCCCCCAGGTCCAGGAAGGTGAGCAACCAAACTGACAAGGCTCACACAGAGCCCGTCCATGTTGTAGAGACCAAGCCCATTGCCATTGTCCTTGGCTCCTCGGTCAGCCTCCACCATACAGCTTTCATTAGATGCCACCCATATTGGAGAGAGCTTTGGTGATGCAGCTGTCTCTGAGTCATTTCTGGTCCTATAAGTAACCCCAATAAAACCCAATGGGTTTTGGTGCCTGGTAGTATCTCTACTTTGGTCTGTGACTGATTCTTTATCTTGGATGTCTCCCCAAAACAGTGTCGCATAACAATTCCATCCCAGAAGTCAACGCTTCTATACAGTTCTCTCTTCTGTCTGAAGATAGCTTCTGTTTAGATAGCTTTGCTTATAGTGAGCTTGCAAAGTTTATGCTGCTCAGTTATTAGATAGATGTTTTTGCTCTATACTTTATCCTCTAATGAATATTTATCCTTCTAATGAAACTGTATGCTCTTCTGAGGGCAGGCGATCTTATCTTTTATTTCACTGGAACCCTGAGGATGGCTAGCCATGCACAACAATCAATGAAAATAAAACTTTACATTCCAAATTTTATTAGTGTCCTCCAACCTGGCATGTTGTTATTGAAAACTACCATTCATTATGTGGTGGCCCATATAGCTGTCATCCATTTTGCTAATACCAAGAGCCATTTTGACTTTGTTCCTTTTCATCTAGGTTCTGGATGCTATCTTAGCTTTATGGGACTTACATCTTTTGTATAGCAGAAACCCAGACTTAGGCCTGGACATATTTTAATCAGCATCACTCTCAGTAATGGAGTAAATAAGAAAAAATCCGTAGTCATTTCTGGTCTTTAATTCCTATGGATTTTCTCCTAGGTAGGTCCAGTGTGGTAGCAGCGTGAGCAGGTAGAAGACACAGCTATTTTCAGCAATGGAAAGTAAACACCAAGAAAATGTTCAATGCTACCAAAAATTCAAAGTCAAAATAAGGGTACACTACTCAAAGTCACTCATAATAAGTAACATACATGTTAGCTGTACAATTTGGGAATAAGCATAGTCTAAAGACACGGGGACACAAAGCTTAGGCGGTTCATGACTTCACATAATTCTCCATTTACTAGGATCATGTGCTACATTGTGACATCACGTGCTGACAATGTTGAGCACTTTCTTCTCTTTTACTTTAAAATGCTCAGTTGGTTATATAACAGCCTATGCGAGTTTACTATAAAATGGTTTGGTCAAAGAAGTCTCTCATATGCCAGGAGAATAAAGGCAGAAATCTACAAAAAAGTGTCTCTTTTATAAAACCCAAAATTGCCTTTTGTTAGGCCTCTCAGCCTTTCAAAGGAGTAAACCTGGCAAGAAGAGGAGCTTCAAATGCAACAATATGGAGCTATCCTACACTGCAAGCAAAGCCTTGAAACAGAAAAGAAAAAAGTTTCCTGGAGACATCAATTGAGCTGAGCTTTTTCTTTGACTAAAGACCGAGACAATGATTGGAATAATGAGAAACAATGCTGAAAACAATAGTGAATGCCTGCCTTTCTCTCATTATCACCACTTTGAAAAGATAACTATAGTCCAGATAAAGATCATGGAGCATGGCACTTAGGCTGAACACCACTTCCTACCAGCCTTTGATTTACTAACTTCCTCTTCAGTGACTATCTAGCTGAGGGGAGCAAACTGCATGTGGGTACTCCAATCAATAGCAAGCTAAAATATACTGGCAAGCTATCAGATAAATAGAGTGGATAAATATATTAATTTGGCACAAGATTGTTCATGGTGAGCTGTTTTATAGGTTTGGAGTCAAAGCATAGAAGAAGTGTTACAAATAAATGTACTGTACTTAAGATTATATTCCCATGCGAGAAACCTCAGTCTCGCTAAAAACAAATAAAAATTTCTGGGATGTATTTGAGCCATGTTCTTAAGTTGTGAAATCAGATTTTTTTCCATTCTTATGGGTGCAGGATTTCATATGTCAGTGAAAAGTTTAATACTGGCTAAAATAATGAAAGCTGAATGCCAAAGAATGAGTTGTGGACTCTTGATTGAGAGAGACGTGGAAGTGTTTGCTGATGAATAAATTTAAATTCATTATTGCAAGACTGAAATAGCACAGCATTTGTTAAAATTCACCTACAATTTTCAAGTTGGGAGGAGTGGACTTTGAGTTCTATAAAAGAAAAAATATCAGTTTGTGAATTATTGAGATGTTAACCTCCTCTTCCATCACGGGTCCCCACAATTCTCAGGAGAAATCTAACTTTTGTTTTGTTACTAATGTTTCTAGGAAGGAAGGCAAGACAGAGGGACAATATTTCCTCCTAAATTAAGGCTTTTAAGTCTTTTTTTGCCTTGATTTCAGTGATGCCTCATTTGGCTAAATCAATCATGTTATTCAACTATTGTATTAAAATGTATTTTAATGACAAATGTTTGAAATCAGAAGTGACATTTTTTTCTTAAGATGCATTACTAATAAAGTAACATGCATTTGCATCCTGTGTGAAACAGCTGGACCATGACGAGATCACATTAGCACTAATTAAAATGATATTTTTTGTGCAGTTTTTGCTAACCCAGCTTCATTGGACTCAAAAGGATTTTTGAAATCCATAATAAAGGCTATTATGTAATCTTACCATGATTCTCTTGAATCAGGCTACTGTCTAATTTCTCTGTAATGATATTTTCTTAAAATTCTCACTCAATAAAATCAATATTAAGTTTTTACTCTTATAGCTCTTTTTCAATATATGATCCTCATTTAATTTTAAAAAAATTAAAGCTTTAATTTATTTTGCTTGATGAACAAGAAAAATATAATATTAAAGGCAACATTTTGCAATGTTTCTCTTTTTCCTCACTTTACTGGGTCCCTGTTGTTCCCAACGTATAATTTGCAAAACATATTGCTTCAATACTTACAATGAGAGCGGCGGCCCAGCTGTGGGAGGGAGAGGACAGCAGCCTCCAATATTACCATAATAATCTGCCTAGAGTCCCAGGAGCCCCCTGGTATATACAATTCTCTGTACTGCAGGCCCCAGCTGGAGAACATTCTCTTGACATGTATGCCAACCTTTGCCTGCAGGCAAAAAAAAAAAAAAAAATAAGGCAGAGAAGTAATCATGAAAATAAAAAATCTTGTCAACGGCATTAGGATGCAGTTCCCATGTTTTTGCTCACGTAGGCAGGCATTGTGCTAACAAAATGATATGAGACTTTAAAGACTGCAGCTGGTATGCAATCAGAGCTTTAAAAAATCTTATATGCAAATTATCAGATTTGGGGAAGGGAGGAGGGCCTGTGGGTAGTGGTGGTTCGCGCATTACTGTCAGTACACATGACAACTTTATTTACCAAGTGCCACTTGGAAGATTGCTTGTTGTAGGAAATTAACTGCTAGAAGTGGGGTCATAGCCCTGAGTTTAACCAACGATGAAACTTTCAGACATATTATTTGTATTCCTTGGCAAATGACCATTAGAGGAAAATGAGCAATTGTTGTCTGGCATACTTTAAAAATAATTCCACACACATGAAAAGTGTTTGCCCCGTCCCTGAAAATTGAATCTTAACATTGAAAACACTTCTTGAGTAAAATGTGTGTTCCCCCAAAACTGAATGTTCAGGTTAGGGTGTATTTTACTTCAAAAAAAAATAGGCTTAGGTAATTCACATTGACACAAAGAAATCTGATGCATGTGCCACAGAATTAGAAGTTCCAAAACTTCACTTTTTGTTGAAATAAACACCACCACATTGAAAACAAATTAGTTGAGTGTATCATCTGGAGTTGCATACATTCCAACAGCTCTCAGCTGAATAGCGCTCCACTAGACAAAAGTTAGAAACAGCAAAGAGAGTGGCACGATTAGCCTTTTTCCATCCCATTTTTCAGATGCTAGGCAGACTAGAAGCGGGTAGTACAGTGTCCTTTTATTATTAAACAATAACAAGGAATGTCCGCGCTTAATGAATCATAAATCTAGTGAGGATAAATCTCCTCGGTGTCCATTAAAAAACAGATCTGGGCAATTTAAAGTTCTCAATGTGATGAGTCAGTAGTTATTGGTGACTTTTAGAGACAACATGTACAAATATTATTTGTAGCCATATACTTATACGACTATTTAATGATCAATAGCTCTCACCAAATATAAAGTACATGAAGGATAGGATTATTCAATTTTGTTTTGCTTGTGAATTCAAGCAACTTTATTAAGCTGTAGATTAAGCATTCATTTAAAAAAGGATGAGTTTATTTGGATACTCCATCATTCATTCATTCACTGTTTTCTATATTTACTAAGTTCCTGCACAAAGAGCCTAGACTAAAGCTTAGCCTCATAGAACAGAAGATAGATAATCGGTAAGAAAAATAAGTAAGATAAGAAAAATAAATACAACATACACTGTACTAAATGATAATTAATACTTAAGTTTAGTGGGGAGAGGGAGGCTTCGATTCTGGGAAGGGTGGCCAGCAGAAACCTTTCTGTAATAAAACTAGGAAATGAATTAGTCTTCTCTACTCAATAAAATTAAATAATATCCCAGAAACCATCCAATAATGAGGCAAAGACACAAGATTCTTAACGTGTTCCCATTTATGTCAATAACTATATCACTATGAAATTGTAAGATTGGCTAAAACAGACAATCACCACTTCTAGATATAATCTCTGACATTTAGCACAGTGCCTTATACACCACAGATGCTCCACCTATTATGATGAATTGGCTCAGACTGATATTAGAACAAAGGTACAAGGAGGGAACCTCTGCAACTAGTAGCTCGGATTGAAAAACATCACCTAGCCCATTCTCCATGACCAAGGAGAAGTGTGGTGAGGTTCAGCACATGCCATCAGACAGTATTGGGCTTGATAATACCAGAAGCTCGAAACACAGCTGCCCTTCCTAGAGATGTTCACCTTAGATCCCAACAGAAATCAAGACAGACTGGTAGAAAGGACGGTGTGTGTGTGTGTGTGTGTGTGTGTGTGTGTGTGTGTGTGCGCGCGCGTGTGTGTGTACATGTGTGTGTATATGTGTGTACCTATGTTTGTGCATGTGTATGCGTGTATGTGCGTGTGTGTGTGCATGCATATGTGTGTGTGTGTGTGATTACAAGCAGGGGATAAGCCAAAATCTTCCACTTGCTTGTAAGGAAGTTTACAAGGATCATTTTTAGCTAAGAAGGAAGCACAAGAAAGTCTTCAAGAACAAGTTTATTGAAAAAACAGAAATATGATTCCCACGCAGACAGCCTTGAAGGAAGTTTGTCCTCTTCTATATTCGTGTCTCGCCTTGTGCAGCTGAACATCTTCCATTGTGACTAACAGGTAGCAGTCAGGTAAATGTTGACTGCAGAAGCCACGCATACACTGTACACTCATACACTGTAGTGTATGCTGAGTGAACTAAAGAGTGTATCTCTCTTTCTCTCTCTCTCTCTCTCTCTCTCTCTCTCTCTCTCTGTGTGTGTATGTGTGTGTGTGTGTGTGTGTGGTATGTATATGTGTGTGTAGCCACAATCACAGTGTTAGATATAGGATCCCTAGAATTGATGGATACTATGTCACTTAGTATTCTTCAAAATATAATACCCATTTCCTCTGCCTTGAGCTTCTGACACCCTACTTTTCACACTCTAGTTCTAAAAGTCTGTTTTAGACTCTGCAAGCAAGTGAGAACATGAAGCATTTGCCTTTCTCTGTCTGACTTACTAAACTTAATGTAATGATCTCCAGATGCATTCATATTCTCTTTTGTCTTAAAGCTGAATAATTTTCTATTCTGTATGTGTTGGATGCAGGTATATACATACCACATTTGTATACATATAACATATATCATGGTTCTATGTAGATATCACAATAAATACATATATAGTTTGTATAATTTTGTATGTAATATATATAATTACATACTGTATTTATTATCTCAATTTATGAATTGATAGACAGGTTGTTTTATTTAATGGATAATGGTACAATAAACATGGGCAGAATGTTCCTTTTTGTTTGTTCTGAGATAGGCTCTCACTCTCCCTGACCCACCCTAGTACCTGTTGTGTAGTTCAGGTTAAACTTGTTCCCATAGTAATTCCTATGCCTTGGTGTTCTGAGTGCTGGGATTACAGGGATGAGCTACCATGCCTTGCACAATATTTATGTCTGTATGAGCATGCAATGTTTGTATACAGGTGTGCAATATGCGTGTGCATATGCGGAGTCAATAAATCAACAACCAATGTCTTTATCATTCTCCACCTTCGTTTTTGATTTTTCCTTAATTTATTTTTATGTGTATGAATATTTGACCATTTTGTTTTCATGTATGTATATGCATCATGTTGGATTCCCTGGAACTAAGGTTATGGGTGAAACTGGAGTTATGGACAGAGTTATTAGAGTTATGGATGTGAGTCACCATGTGGGTGCTGGTCATTGAATGTGGACCCTCTGCGAGATCAACAGGTGATCTTTACTGCTGACCCCATCTTACATAAGTGCTCCACCTCGTTTTCTGAAATAGTCTCTTGCTGAACCAAGAGCCCATCCATTTGGCTAAGATGACAGACTAGCAACCCTCAGGTGTCTCTCATTTCTGCCTTCCTAGAGCTGAGATTACAGTCAAGTGCCAACGTATCTAGCTGTGTACACGGGTGTGGAAGCCTAAATGCAGGTCCACATGATTGCTCAGAAGGTGCTCTAACCACTGAGCAATTTCCCTGCTCTCCGGTGTCAAATATGGACATAAAAAACTCCATGCAACACTCAGCAGCTGCAATTTTACTCTGTGTAGCTTCCTTTCATTTCCTCTGAACAGTGAACGTTTGGATTGTTTTTGTTTGCTTGCTTGCTTGTTTCGTCTTTTAAGTAGGGAAAACAAGCTGCTTGTTATCTTTTTCCTTGTGACCACTTTCCAAATTTTCGGGAAATTGCTGCCTTAATTCACTAGGAATTTTTATGTTTGTTTTCAATTGGTTAAAAAAAATCTGAGCCCTTTCCCACAGTATTTCTAGAAGCAAAAGTTCACCAATAGAGTCGTCAACAAAACAATAATCACTTATCCAAAGACATCGATGGAGTGACTTCTTATTTGAAATATATGAGTTTAATATATGCGTTACTTTTGGGATTTTCATGGTTATCATTTCATGACTCAGCCCAGCAACTTGGAAAGATAGATACAAACCTGAAAAAGAAAGATAATGAAGAAGAGGAGGAGAAGAGATGATTATTCTCGTAAAAAGAGTCTCAGTTTTCTCCTTAGATATTTTTTTAAAGATTTGTTACCTGCAATTTTGTTGTGTTCTTTGGTATGTGTGTGTGGCTGGGAAAACAGCCCACATTTAGTTTTTCGTTTCAATATTTATCTTATTTAAGTGATTCACATACATTTCATCGCCCATAAAAGTGGTCGATAAATTTGTGTTGGATTGATTTAAATGGACCCATATGCTGGGCCCATATTATAATGGGTTGAAGAATGAACTTGACCTGACATGGGCTAATGCACCCATATTAGTCTTTTACTGTAAGTGGATAGTTTATACTACTTCTGAGCAAGAACAAAATACTATGTCAATGCTTCTATGTTTTCTACCAAACAAAAGAAAGGCAGGGAAAAGATACAAGCACTACAAGCCGGAGAAGCCTAAAAGGGGAAGCTCATGGCTGTGCTTATGGGTATGTGATCTCCTTCCTTGCTCCAGCTTTTCCATGTCTTTCACTCTCACGAAGTCTTCCCAAAACATTTTGAAGTATGTGTAATAATATCCTGCTTTTATAATATAATGATCTGCTTGAATATTGAGTGAAAATATCTGTAAGTTACTGACGTCAACCACATAATTAACATTCATTCATTCACTCTACGCACGGATGACTAGTGTCAAGAGCATGGCTATATGCTGTGCGTACAGTTTTGAACAGGACAGGGAAGGTTTGCAGTCCAGTTGAAGAGACTGACAGTGAAAGAAGCGACTCAAAACACAAACTACCATGAGCACAAAATAAGCCCTCTCCACAAGAGTAGGAAATCAAATAAATGATAGTATCATGAGAGATAATATAAAATAAAGACCCCTTCTTGCTGGCTTCAACTCTGTTTCAGAAAGAGAGGAAGCTCTTTGTTCAAGCGTCCGTGTCCTGTCAGTCCCTCAGCCTTTGCAGTTAGGCAACTGCAAACTTCCTGCTGTAGTCGAGGTTCTACATATTCTTTCACAGGAAATCCGTGATGCAGCAAGAACATGTAAATTAGTTGAGGAAAACGGAGTACAAAGGCTGTATCTAAAATCCTATGTGTAAAGCCATTCTTATAGTGACCTCACCAGGAAAAGCAAACATTTCTGCCTCTGAAAACTAGCAACATTCAGACCAAGAGTAGGCGTGCTACTCTAGCTTTTTTGTTGTTGTTGTTGTTGTTGTTGTTTAAACAGAAAGAAAGCCCTCAGAGTGAGATAGATTATACAGTGAATGCTGGTGTCAGAAAAGCCAAAATGGCAGTGTGAACAGGGGCAGCAAAGTGTTACAGTCTGTGTAAGGAAACCCCCCACTTGAGCATTCTGTAATAAGGAAACTCTCTCCATGAAAGTAGGGGACTAGCCAATGTTGTCTTTTTTCAAAGATGGACTTTCCAGAGGCCCAAAGTTAGTTTTGATTACAATATTATGTCTCATATAACTTCTACATCTATAATTAAATTCTGATGTTGCAGCTCTAAGAGCCAAAGTAAAGAAAGCAAAGCCCTCTTCTCATCCTCTGATATAGTGGCCAACACATCTTACGAAGCCATAGCCAGTGAGTAAGTCAAAAAAAGCATTAAAAGAAAGAAAGATAAGAATTTTCACTTATATGTGGTTGGAAGTCAAGTTATACTGCTTACTGCTCTGTGGATTCTCATGGAATGTTGACACAGTGCAGTAGAAACTACAAGACACTAATTGCCAGAATTAAATGAAGTGATACAGTGCACAGACCAAGCGTAGCATGCACCAAGCATTCACTGCGCACGGGCAGCCACGTGCCTGCTGGTTCTCCCGGAATTCATTCTTTAGTCATTTTGATTCACTCCCATCTTCCTCCTTTTTGCCCATTATTACACCGGATCACTGAATTTTGCAATGTAAGTACATAGACTGCCTTTTCTCTTAAAGAGAAGCTAAGAATGCTTTTTTTAACGTAATACTAAGTTTACTTCTTAAAGTTCCAGGTTTGTTATGAATAAGAATAAGACTATCAGCTGTAAGACTAAATTTAAATTTGGATTTTATCAAACTATAATAAAGTGAGAAAAATTGCAGAGATTTTTTTTTTTGGGAAACACACTCACGTGCGTGTGTGCACACACACAGCCAGCTGGTCCAGGAAGTAATCACTTAGTCTCAGCTCAGAGTTTGTCTTTTCCATCAGTAACTGGGTAAGCCCATGTTATAAATAGGTTTTATCAAGCCCCTTGGCTAAAGAACAAACTAAATGAAAGACGATCTGAATTTGGCAGCAAAGGGATATTGTGAGGCTCTGGTTAATCCCACAATTTTCTGACAAGACATGAAAGAGGAATTCAGATAATATGATTGACATTTAACTAGGCAACCTAGAATATATCCCAGCAAATGAGTTCTGACCTTATGAAAAGCAAGGTCAGGAATTATAAGCTAATGAGGCTTCCATTATGTTTAACACTTCAGTCATGAAAGCCATTTCAAAATCCAAATAAAAATCAATTTCAGGCTGGGCATGGTGCACATGCCTATAACCACAGAACAAGCAGCGAGTGCTGACGTATGAGGATCATCATTTGGAGGCAACCCTGTTACATGACAAGAACCAACGAGAAGGAGGAGTATGAAAAGAAGAAAAGTAAGAAGAGAAAGGAGGAGGAGGAGGAGCCGTGAGAAGGAGGAGGAAGAAGAAGAGGAGGAGGGAGGAGAATGAGAAAGAATGGGGACAAGAAGGGAAAAGGAAGAGAGGGAGGAAGGGAGGGAGGGAGAGAGGGAGGGAGGGAGGGAAGAAGAGGCAGAGGAAGGGAAAGAGAAAATAAGTTGAAAATACAGGCTGGGAAATGCTGTCTTCAGGGCATGATACAGTTACTGCGCAGCAGCAGTTACCTGTAGAGGGTTCAGCAGTCAGCCATGGATGAGGAAGGACTCATGGGGCCCTACCTCTCCCTGAATTATTGGTAACTGTTGAGTTCTACTGATGGATTTTGGGGAAAGGTCAGACATTTTCTTCAGTTGTGTAAACACTGGTGAGCCTGCTAAAATCCAGCCATGAGTTTCTAGCCTATAGTTCCACAGACAGCCCTGGTTAAACTCAGTGGATCAAAAAACGAGACATGAATGTGGGAAGGGGACCTGTAGAGAGGAGGGAGGAGGAGGAGGAGGAGGAGGAGGAGGAAGAGGAGGAGGATTGTGGTGGAGGGAGAAAGGAGAAAGGAGAAAGGGGATGAGAATGTGTGTGTGCGCGTGTGTGTGTGTGTGTGTGCGCGCGCGCACGTGCACGCATGTGTATGATATTGTCAAAGGATGAATTTAATCATTACAAATATCTAAAAAAAAATCATAACATTGTGTAGAGTCCAGGTATGGTGGTTGCTGTTCAAGAATGGAATCTTGGTGGCCTAAGCACATGTATTTTTACAGGAAGTAAAGCTGCCATCTGAACTCTGCTCGTGCCATTATCCTGCCTGTCCCTCCTACACCCACAGATGGGAAGGATTCTGCCCTCTGATAAATGAGTCCCTTTTCTGCACTGTGTTGGGCTCGCTCTTCATCAGCATCCTGGTTAGACTGTAGTTTCCAGGCTGTGGAGCCAAGTCAGCTTTCTGAGGGAGCAACCGCCAGCTGAGGAGCAGAGGTAGCCATCTGCAAAAGCTTGCCTGTCTGGGGGAATGACTATTTATTGCCATTAAACTGGGGATGAATCGCAACATACATCAGTGGTGGTAGCAATGTGATTCATATAATATTTAATAAGTTTATGTAATTGGACCAACTTTCATTAGGACTTGTTGCAATAAAACCACAGACATTTCTCAAAAAGCAGGGCATCCAGCTGGAGGATGTAGACTGTTTATTTAACATTGGTGAGTACACAGCCACAGGCATCCAGAAGCCAGAATAAAAATAAGCAGGAGTGGTAAAAAGCGCAGCAGCCAAAAAAAAAAAAAAAAAAAAAAAAAGAGGCTGAGTGGGCAACAACATGAAATGGGAAATCTAGGGTAGCTCATTTTGCATTCAGTTATTCGCTCCACAGAGGTCTGTGAGGAACCACTATTGCAAAATAATTGAGCTGATCTTTTATTGTGTTTTAATTAATAGCATGTGTCTTAGAGTTGATTTTTTATTGGTTTTAAATGTGCCTTGAATGCAAAAATAATACTTTTACAGTATCTGATTTTGTATTATGGTTTCCATCAGTGCATTTTAGATTCTTTGGTAAGGTACAGAAGGAAATATTACAATATATCATCAATATAATGTGCTCTTTCAGTAAAAAAAAAAATGGCTGTAGGCTGGGAGATGGCTCAGTCTATAAAATACCTTCACCTAAGCATGAGGACCTCAGTTTGGATCACTAGCATCCACGTGAAGACCCTATCGTGGTGAGGAATATCTGGAACCCTGCAACTGGGGGTGGCAGGGAAGAGACAGCATCCCTAATGCTTGCTGGCTAGCCACTTTAGCTAATCAATGAGCTGTGGGCTCAGTTAGAGAACCTGTCTCAAAAGATGGATTATATTTGAATCTTAAAAAAAGAATGTTCTTAATTAGGGTGGATAACAAAGAAGGAAGATACCTGAAGTTGAGGCCTGGCCTCCACATCCACACATGTCCTTGCACACTTACATGCACATTTTCAGACACAATTGTATCTGTACATGCATTGTGTGCATGATAAAGAAAATGATTAGGTGGAGATCTATTTCTATTTTATCATTTAACTTAGATAAAGTGTCTGAACACTACAGCGTAAATCCAATGTCAAAGGAAAAAAAGTGCATCGGCAATAATCACTTTGATGCATGAGAAAAAAATAAAAATTTTAAATCATCATTAAGTACCAAAATATAATCCAACTCAAATTATTTGATATATTTATGGATTAAAAAACTGAAAGACTTTTGAGAAATATAAAGCGGGTCTAAGGAAATATGTTTTCTGGTTGAAAACATCAGTGCTTTACAAACTTTATGATCCACACAATTCAAAAAGCTTCTCCATGAATTTTTGTAAGAACTTAATGAAATGACTTTAAAGTTCATTTAAAAGACATATAAATAAATGGATCTTTCAGAAAATGTTGTGACAGTTGTTCTATCAATAATACAGTAGTGTAGAAAAAAATCACTGTAACTACTTTGTAGCAATACAAATATTTAAAAGTTAATCATTATTGATTCTACATAGTAGAAGAAAAGAAGACCGTTACATTTTCTTTATAGTCATACTTTTTTAGATATAAGTTAAAAGGACTAATAAACTTACGTAGCCACTTCTTAAAGAATAATATATAAAGCCTATAAAAATTATGTTGTGATGTTATTGACTGAATATTTGTGTCCTCCCCAAATTTACATGCTGAAACATCGCCAACCTATAAGGTAGTAAAAAGGTCATCGTGAATGGGATCCTTTTGTACACCTTGTATGGACACAATGAGAAATCTGTAGTCTGCAACCTGCAAGAGGTCCCCTTTCCATCCATTGTGGTACCTGAACTCCAGGCTTCCAACTTCAGAACAGTGAAAAAGAAGTCTGATTTTAAAGCCAGAACACCTTGGGTTATAGCAGCCCAAACTGACTTAAGACATACCTGAAGCAAACATCATCAAATAATGAGGAAGGAATGAAATACTCAAATACTACACTGAGAAAACAAACAAGCTACACATTGGGAATAAGTCTTTCATAATATATGTTGAAATATATTTCAAATTTCATTAGAAATTAATATCAGAAATAAACCAATGTTGCGGTTGGAGATATGACTCAGTGGTTAGGAGTACACACATTTCTGACAGAGGACCTGAGTTCTGTTACCAGCACCCACATTGAGCAGCTAACAATCACCTGTAACTCCAGTTCCATGGATCTGATACTTTCTTTGACCTCTGTAAGTGCAAGTGCATGCATGTGTGCGTGTACTCACACACAAGCAGACAGGCATGCAGACATGCACACACAGACATGTGCACATAGATACAATTTTCAAAGAAAGTAGAATCTTCAAACTTTTAGCTAGCCATGGTGGCTCCCTGGCTCCCTTCTAAATAATTCCAGCACTTGAGGAACTTAACCAAGAAGGTTACTATTAGCTTAAATCCAGCCTTGGCTACAAAGTGAGACCATTTCAAAAAATAAACAATAAGAAAAGCAAATATTGACCTGGTAGTAGTGGTGCACGTTTTTAATTCCAACACTCGGGAGGCAGACGCAGGTGGATCTCTGTGAGTTCGAGGCCAGCCTAGTCTACAAGAGCTAGTTCCAAGACGAACTCCAAAGCTACAGAGGAACCCTGTCTCGAAAAAACAAAACAAACAAAAAGAAAGAAAGAAAAGCAAAAACTTAAAAACTTTGCTGGGTGAAAGACACTTTTATTCAGAAAATAATGAAAAGAAAAGCAGCTAATAATGAGGATATCTTTGCAAAATACAAACTCTAAAAAACTAGTACCTAGATTATGTGAGGAACTCTTATAACTCAACAGCAAAATTACAGGCAACCCTGTTAAATATGGACAAAATATATAAACAAACTTTTTAAGGAAAATACTACACGGTTTACAAACAAACAGAAATGTCCGGTAACAATGAACCTTTAGTTAAATCCAGAGGGTTTATGAGTGCTGGAATAGATAAACTGACATCACCAAATACTGATTTTGTGGACAGTCTGGCATTGTTCACACAGTGTTAGTGGGAATGGAAAACGGTAGAGCCTGTCAGGGAGACAGCTGGGTGGTTTCTTACAAAACTGAAGAGCAATGCAATTACCACATAACATGAAAATTTTCCTCTTGAGTATTTGACCCCAATTAATGAAAACCTGTGCTCACACTAAACCTATGCATAATGTTCACAGAATCCTTTTTTATTGTGGCCTATGCTGGAATCAACCCAGATGTCTTATGACTATTGAATGGTTAAACAAATTCCAGAACACCCACCCATACCATAAAATACTACTCAACAAGTAAAAGGATCAATACATACAAAAAAACTTGGATAAATATTCTAAAAGTCATGGTAAGTAAAAAATGGATTATCCTAGCAAATTATGAAAACTTTGGTTTAATCTATAAAACATTCCCACAGTGAATAAAACAGAAATGAAAATAAAATAGTAGTCCCAGGGGTTAGGGAGCAAAGATGATGCTTATGTTTATGGTAGCTTCATTCATAATATACCAAGTCTAAAAATAAAGCTCAAATATTCATTAACAGAAGACTACAAGAACATATATATACATGAGGCTGTTTAGTTTTTTCGTCAACTTGATACAAGCTAGGATCATCTGGGAGGAGGAAACCTCAAATTGTGACAATGTCTTCATAAGAAGGCATGCCTTTAGGTCAACTGCACATTAATGATTGATGTGGGAGAACTCATCCCACTGTGAGTGTTGCCACCAATGGGCAGCCTGTCCTGTGTTTTTTTTTTTTAATTTTTTTATTTTTTTCCATTCAAAAATTTATACTTCCTCCCCTCCTCCCATTCCCCTCCTGCTCCCCCATTTACCCTCCTCCCTCCCGCTCCCTCCTTAAGAGAGGGCAGGGAACCCTGCCCTGTGGGAAGTCCAAGGCCCTCCCCCTACATCCAGGCCTAGGAAGCTTTGCATCCAAATAGACTAGGGTCCCAAAAAGTCAGTGTTGGAAAAAAAAAAAGCAAGCCAGAAAGCATTGTTCCTCTGTTACTTCTGTTTTAATGCCTGCTTCCAGCACTTTTGTAGGCACATAGTTCTCTTCCTTGATAATTCAAACTTCATGAAATCTAGAGAAGAAAGCCGCTCATGCATACTGTCCTAGTTTTCTTTCTATTGCTGTGAAGAACACTATGACTGAAAAGCCACCAGGAGGAAAGGGTTTATTTGGCTTGCACTTCCAGATCACAGTCTGTCATTGAGGCAGGCCAAGGCAGAAAATTCAAAGCAGAAATGTGAAGGCAGAAACTGAAGTGGACACCATGGAGGAACACTACTTTCTGGCGTGTCACTTCCAGGCTTTCTCATTTATTTTTCCTTTACAACCCAGGACCACCTGCCTGATGTGGATGTCCTTCTGTATATGTGTTGCTTTTACTGGTTGATGAATAAAGCTGTTTGGGTCAATGGTTTAGCAAAATAAAGCCAGGCAGAAAATTTGAACAGAGATATTAACAGAAAGTATGTTGAGTCAAAGAGATACCATGTAGCTGTTGAAGGAAAAAGATGCCAGAGCATTACCAGTAAACCACAGCCTCGTGGAAATACATAGATTAATAGAAATGGGTTAATTTAAGGTGTAAGAGCTAGCTAGGAATATGTCTGAGCCAGTGGCAAAACAGTCTTGTAATTAATAGTTTCTGGTCTGGGTGGCCGGGAAACGAAAGCACAGTCTCCATTTACTAACTAACCAGCACACATAGTGTCCCTCCTGTCCTGACCAGAGCACCCTCCCAGACCAAGAAAGGAAGAAAGGATAGAAATAGAACCAAGTAAGCACTAGAGGCATGCCTCTTTGGCACAAGTCATTAAATAGTTGCCACTGACTGGAACATTTACAATAACCTGTGTAGTGTTACAAAACCTCAGCTAACCTGTGGCCCATTTCACCTGACCTGCAGAAGAAATTTGAAAATGCCAGCCGAGCCGTGGAAAGGCAGGGTGAAGCCCTTGACAGTTTCCTTGTCTTTCCTGCCTTCCCTTGGTTTCCTGCTATCATTTTCATTTGCTTTTCTTTTAAATCCTTTCTGAAGCAAATGTGCTCCAAATTTCTCATTTCCTGTCTTATATCCAATATATTGTAAATAACATAAAAATGAAATTTATTTGATGTATAAAGCTCTTTGTGGGCAGAAAAGGAATAGGACACCTAATGGCATTGTGAACAGTGAGTCACACTGTAAAAATCAACTCATCCCCAGTGTGGCAAAAGCTGTTGGAAAAGTAACAGTATTAGTTAACAACAAAAACAAAAACTGCCAATGAAAATTATAGGGTAATATCATCCCTGTGTGAAGGGTAGATATGAAATCTGTTTTAATTAAAGTTTCAGGAAATGAGCCCTGCCAGGACATCTCTAAAAGCAGTCATTTCTTACTACTTGGCTTACATATCTGGTAAACATTCCCATAGTGGGTCCATGCCTTGGAGTCATAATAATGAGTTTTGATGATTCATAGTTACTGGTTCATGAATGAAATCTAAATTTTTCCAGTTCCCAGATAAGTGGACTGGCTCCAGATCAAAGAAATACACCTTGTCTGTAAGAAAGACACTTGCATTTAAGGGCTCTCTAAAATGCTTTCTTGACCACCTTTTACTAACAGCAGCCTAGATACTGAACCTTGCACCACATCTACCTAGCAGCCTTTCTAACAGCAGCCTAGATACTGAACCTTGCACCACATCTACCTAGCAGCCTTTCTAAGCAATAGACACCCAATCTTTGTTGTTTGTTTCTCATTTTACTCAAAGATGATCATTTCATTTGAATTTTTAATATAATTTTGTATACTTAGGATCCATGCTATGAATTCAAAGGAATAAATCCATGTCAAAGAAAAAAATCAGAAGCTTAGCTTACAATATGTAAAATGCAATAAAGCCATTCCCATACCATAATATCAGCTTTGATTTATGGATTACTTGTTGTAGATAATCAGCCAAAGAGCTTAGAGACCCCAAAATCATTCTACAGGAAGCAAACTGTCAGTTTCTTCAGAATCAACTCATTCCTTCCCAGCAGGAGACCATGCCCTAAATAGGGACAGAAAGCTTGCCTTAATAAACGCAATATTTCATATAAGCCAAAGATGGGATTACTTAATTTAAGAGGACACAATTATTATATGAATATGAAGCATCTTCTATGCTGTTGGTATTGTTACTCATGTCACTAAAGGAATCCTGCTCCATAGTAAACAGGACCATCCTGAAACAACGGTGGTATCATTTTGAAGCCAGTAGCGTAAGAGATCTTATCCAAGTAAACTTCAATATTTACTAAAGGGCCTTACTTTTGTCTATATTTTAAAAGTATCATCATCACACAGTAGCTTGTGTGAAAAATTTTGAGAAATCCACATAATAACATCAAAGTATATAAATCCATTAAATTTTCTGATTGAGGTAATCCAGGAAGAGACAAACTATAGTGATACAAAACTATCAACAGGATTAGCTATCTGGTAGTGCAGCTAACCCATTTTCCCCTTCAGAGTGGATAATCTGTTTCTTATTAATGATTTTCAGCCTTAGTGATCCACATTTTTAAGCTGTAATAGCAATGGGAAATGGGGCTATATGGGGACTGCCAGAAACACCAGCTGCTTTTGCACAGAACTCTGTAGTTTCAGGGAATGGCCATGCTTGGACTTTGTTAGTAAATTAGCATGAAGATCTGTCTTGGTTACTTTTCTGTTGCTGTAAGGATACACTACGAACAAGACAACTCGTAGAATAGAAAGATTATAGGCTGTTTGCTTACAATTTCAGAGCATTAGAGTTCATAACCACGATGGAGACAGCATGGGGGCAGGCAGGCAGGCAAGGCGTTAACGCAGCAGCTGAGATTTTACGTGTTGAGGCCACAACCATGAGGCAGAGAGAAATAAGTGAGAATGCCATGGGGTTTTGAAATTTCAAAGAGATGACCCAGTAGTTAAGAGAACTTGTTGCACTTTCAGAGTTCCAAGTTTAATTCTCAGCACCCACATGGTGACTCACGACCATCTCTAATGCCAATTCCGGGGCATCCAATGCTGGCTTCTGAAACTATCAGGCATATTGGCGGTGCATAGATATACACACAGGCAAAACACTAACATAAATAAAATAGCAAGGTTAATTTTTAAAGAGGAAGAAAAGAAAACTCAAAACCCACCCCCAATGACACACTTCCTCTGTCTTATTTAGGATTCCTATTACTGTGGAGAGACACCATGACTGCAGAAACTCTTTTAAGGGGAAGCATCTAATTGGGGTTGGCTTACAGTTTTAGAGATTTGGTTCATATTGTCACGGTGGGAAGCATGGCACTGAGCAGACAGATATGGTGCTGAAGAAGGAGTTCTACATATTAGGGTTCTACGTATTGATCCACAGGCAACAGAAAGTGACTGCCATATTGGATGTAGCATGAACTTTTATGAGACCTCAAAACCTGCCTGAACACACTTCCTCCAACATTATCACATCTCCTACTAGTACACCTCCCCATGGGCCAACCATTCAGACAGATGAATCTATAAGAGCCACTCCTATCCAAACCATCACATCCTCCAACAAGGCTACGCCTCCTAATCCTTCACAAACAGTTCTATCAAGAACTCAAATGTAGGAGCCTACAGAGTCATTCTCGTTCAAGCCATCACAAGATTCTGCCAGGCAAAAGACAGTAGGAGTAGAATAATAGCATCATCACAAGAGATTCTTAAAGTGACTTCTTCAAAAAGTATTCCCAGGCCAGCACTAACTTGATTTGCCTACAACCTGATCTATATTTATATCTCAGTCTATAGAGCTGTGTGGCCATTGTCATACTTGTCACTGTGACAAAATAGCTGACATAAGCAGCTTTAAAGAAGGAAAGGCTGTCTTTAGAGCACAGATGTGGGGGTTTCGCTGCATAGCAGCTGGCTTCATTTCTTCTGGGCCCAAGTCAAGATTTGGTATCATAAGAAGGTTATAGTAGGAGACCACTTGCTTGTTCCTGGACACTCAGCCCTGAAATAACCTCACAGAAACTGTATTAATTAAATCACTGTTTGGCCCATTAGCCCATTATCTCTAGCTTCTTATTGGCTGACTCTTACTTCTTAATTTAACACATTTCTATTAATCTGTGTATCACCACGTGGCTGTTGCTTACCGGCAAGGTTCCAGCATGTCTGTTGCCTCCTACAAGAGGTGGGGTGCCTGAATTAGTTATCAAGAATCATGTACAGAGAGTCTGAGAGTCAAAGCCGGTTGTCAAGCCAGTCCCGTTCCGCGCTCCTCTGCCTTTTCTTTCTCTTTCAACATGACAGATGCCGCTGTGTCCTTCGCCAAGGACTTCTTGGCAGGTGGAGTGGCCGCGGCCATCTCCAAGACGGCGGTAGCGCCCATCGAGCGGGTCAAGCTGCTGCTGCAGGTGCAGCATGCCCGCAAGCAAATCACGGCAGATAAGCAATACAACGGCATTATAGACTGCGTGGTTCGTATCCCCAAGGAACAGGGAGTCCGGTCCTTCTGGCGTGGTAACCTGGCCAATGTCATCAGATACTTCCCCACCCAGGCTCTCAACTTTGCCTTCAAAGATAAATACAAGCAGATCTTTTGGGGTGGTGTGGACAAGAGGACCCAGTTTTGGCACTACTTTGCAGGGAACCTGGCATCAGGTGGTGCCGCTGGGGCCACATCCTTGTGCTTTGTGTACCCCCTTGATTTTGCCCGTACCCGTCTAGCAGCTGATGTGGGCAAAGCTGGAGCTGAAAGGGAATTCAAAGGCCTTGGTGACTGCCTGGTTAAGATCTACAAATCTGATGGGATTAGGGGCCTGTACCAAGGCTTTAATGTGTAAGTCCAGGGCATTATCATCTACCGAGATGCCTACTTTGGCATCTATGACACTGCAAAGGGAATGCTTCCAGATCCCAAGAACATTCGCATCTTCATCAGTTGGATGATTGCACAGTCTGTCATTGCTGTCGCTGGCTTGACTTCCTATCCCTTTGGCACGGTTCGCCGTCGTATGATGCAGTCAGGACGCAAAGGAACTGACATCATGTATACAGGCACGATCGACTGCTGGAGGAAGATTGCTCGTGATGAAGGAAGCAAGGCCTTTTTCAAGGGTGCAGGTCCAACGTTCTCAGGGGCATGGGTGGTGCCTTTGTGCTTGTCTTGTATGATGAGATCAAGAAGTACACATAATTATGTCACAGATGTTCTCCCAGAGAACAGGCATGTTGTATACTACACCATATCTTGAACATTCTGGACAGATTCTCTAGGCTTGTCTGTTTTATCAGTGGCAACTATTTACCAGTTGAAAAGTGGGAAGCAATAATATTCATCTGACCAGTTTTCTCTTAAAGCCATTTCTGTAATGACAATAATGATGGGACTCAATTATATTTTTTATTTCAGTCACTCCTGGTAATAAAAATTGAAGAAATAAAAAATGTCTAAAGACAAAAAAAAAGAATCATGTACAATGAACAGGAAACACAGAAAGTGACAGGACAGGGTCCAGGGCAACGTAAATCTTCTAGGATACAACACCAGAGACCCCGGGATCCAGGAAAAGTTATATCTTCTAGGCTACAACACCAACAGCCCATTTGCACTAAGTAGGCAACATCTTTCATAGTTCTACCAAGTCTCCACTGTCTATGCAAACTTTCTACCCATCTGTTGATTAGCTTATTGATTAAGGTAGAGCCCTCATTACCCAGTCACTTCCCACAAAGCCTCACTTCTAACACTGCTTGCGTTCAGAAACCGAGTCTTCACTATATGAACCTTTTGAAGGAAAATTTCATACCCAAACCATACCAGACTGGAATTACATAGGACATCTAAGTAACTGCTTTGTTTCTAATTGAAAGAACAACATAAAAGGGAACACTGAATTGGCCTCTAATAAGCAATATGATATCGAATGTCTGACATTTTTGACGTTCAGATTTCCCACTTGTAAACAAGGACAGCGACATCTCCTTCGAGGCTTCTTGTACACCTCATGTGGGTTAGCATGGAAGCTGCTGATAGCTTATTGGAGTGTGGTGATCCTAAAAATGGTGGTTTCCTCTTTCTCCTCAGGTTTGGGATCCAGAGTTCTACCCTTTTATGAACCTCCCAACCTAAGAATTCACATACAATGGATATCAGTTCTGAATAACTACATCAAAATATCTTGACAAGATAAGGAATACATGAGTATTGATCACTATTTCTGAGTAAGCTACATTTATGTGATACAGTTACAGATCTACAGAAAAGATAGATGAAGGAGAGAAACAATACATATTTATGACTTAAGCTGAAATAAACTTTAATAGGTCTAGAAGAAAATATCTTTTAATTGGCCCAATGTAAGATTAAAACCTCTCCTTCTCAAAGTGTTGAACTTAAATAATACCCAAATTCACAAGCATTGTGTTAGTACAACGTTGGAATTCAGCCCTTATTTGCTTATCTAAAGGACTTTTTAAAAAGCAAATCTTATATGATTTGCTTATGATTTAAATAACTTGGCTAATCACATCATTTAGAATATAACACTTTCTTCAGCTTTAAAACAAGTGTAAGAAAATCAATATTCTGTCATTGCCTCTTTGGCTATTACCACTATATGATGCTCTTGCATTATTCTACCCATAACTTCAAATAAACAGAACGCTAAGCTAGGTGAGGTGGTGCATGCTTAGTCCCAGCATTTAGGAAGCAGAAGCAGGAGGATCTCTGTGAATGCAAGGCTAGCCTGGTCTACATAGTCAGTTCTAGATCAGCCAGGGTTCCATAAATAAAACACTATCATGAAGAAAAAAGGGGAAGGGTGTATTTATCTAATTATTCTCTAGCAATAAAAACCCGAGAGTAAGATATAGGATTAAGAACCTGAAAGATTAGAGAAGCAACAGAGCAGCCACCAGTGATCTCCTGTGTCTTTCGTTCCTCCATCCAAAGGGTGAGATTCTCTCTCAGCTCTGCCTTACTACTTCCTGTCTCCTACCTGTCTTTAGTCCTCCAAAACCTCTATGGTTAATTTTGGTCAGCTAATGACCAGTTCTGCCCTCTGACTCCTAGTAAGCTTTATTGTCAGAATACAATCAAAATATCACACAACAGAAGAAGGAAGAGAAGGAGGAGGTGGAAGAGGAGGAGACTCAAAGTGCCACCCATACTGTCATCATTTGAACTTGCCATGATGATATTGTTACAAAATGAACTAAATTTGCATATGAAATATAGCAAGAAAAGTAATCCCGGTCCATGTTAAACAGTTGTTTTTCTTAAACTCAAGCTCCCTTTTAGTCCACAAACCATGAAGGGTGTTTTCCTGCATTAAGAATTCCCTTTACTAAGGCACTTATATGGAAAACAAAAACAAAAACCCTCAAATTAACAGGATTATCTGTGATATTGTCTCTATTCTCTCTATCACTTTTCTGGTCTGTTTCCAAGCTGCAAGGCTGCCACAAACGCTGAATCCCTCCACGTTCCTATTCCGCTGCTATTTCCCTTGCAGCTCGTCAGCCTGCCCTGCTGCAAAGGATATGCGCTGATGCTCCACGTCACCATGAGCACACAAAAGGGCGATTGAAAGGGCTATCATTCCAATAAGGAAATGACCATGTGAGGTGTATCAGCAGAAAGTCTACAGCCTGATCAGGTGCCCTGTTAGCACAGGTGATACCCCTTCTACCTCCTAAACTGGCTGACCCGGGTAAACCACTTACAGTGCTGCCCGCATGAAGTACCACAAAATCCCATAGGCGAACACTGTTATGCATTCAGATACCCAGTTCTATTTCAGTCCACACCTCTGACTGTAAGTCGGGGTTTGCCTGGAGGTAGGTCATTGAGAGTCAATGCTAATGAGAGAAGTTCTTCAGCAGTCAAAACCAAAATTAACTTGGGGAACTTTGAGAGTGTAGATCTTTCTCAAAACAACACTACCAATGCCTTTTGGGAGGTAGCACCATCATCCAGGTGCTAAGCCGAAGGCTCCAGGTTGTTTACCAAACTGGGTTTACCCCAGTAGACACTTTATGTCAACTCCTCTTGACTGCCATCACTGTAAGGGGAAATGCCAACACAGAATATACTCTACAATACAGTAATTGCATTGGTAGGCTTTCTTCTATGTAAGTATATCGTTCACTGGGTCCTGTCTGTAGTTCATGATGCTCTCACACCTGAGATTCTCCTGTCTCAACCCCCCCCCCCCCAAGGGCTGAGGTTATTAGCAGGTAGCCAAGCAAAGGGGGACTCATCTACTCCAAATCATGACTAGAAGCTGATTTTACAAAGGCATTTGCCTTTCGGGCTGTGGTAGCCACTTCTATCCCAATCCCAAAGTACGTGTATAGTTTTAAGTGTATTAAAATACATGAAGTATTTTAATGGAAAATACATGTAAGTGCCAAAGTCAAAAATGAGAACTTATGCTGGTAACAGGGGACATTTTCTGCTAACTAAATGGTTAAAGAAACTCAATTAAAAACAATGAAGGCTGCCTCAATAATCATAACTTGTCCTGTGCCATAAACTTGTTGTCCTATGCCATAAACATTATATACATGCATATAATACATATTAATATGTGGCACCTAAATATATATATTTGTAACATTTATTTACATACTTAAGGCACTGAATTATTAGGAAGGCTCTTGACTACTCCTTATTTAAATATGAAAAACTGTGATACAAAAGTGTAAATAATTTACATTGGGTTAAAGAATTAAAAAGTGATGGAACCAGGACTTAATCTCTTATTTTCAGGATCCAGAACTTTGCATCGGCTCACTTAGTCATAATGCCTCTCACGAAAGAGTGAGATCTCTCATTTGAAAACAGGTTGCAAGGCATGTGGTCTGCCCCTCCCTGCGCCGCTCTCAGCAGAGCAGTTCTGTGTTTTACAGAATCTCCAGTGTTCGCCTTTTAGACATGAATAGTGCTTTCTAAGCTAACCAAACTGCCTCACTTACTTCTCTATCTCAGTCCTTTGGACGTCCTCAGTTCCAAGTGGTACGGAATCAGCAAGGTGTTTGTGGCCAGAAGACTTACAAAACAATTGGTACCAGCATCTCAGGAGGACAAGGGGTGATGTGAGGACCCTGAGAAACAAGAGAAGGAGTGTGTGTGTGTGTGTGTGTGTGTGCATGTGTTCTGAGGTACTCCTAATCCTAGGAGAGATCTGTACATCTGCAACTTGAAATGGTAGACACACCTGATCTTGGGGAGAAGCAGTTTTTTTTTTTCTGGAGCTGCTGATGAATACAGAAACAAAACCTAGAGATCTCCCCAGCTGGTTTGGATTGGTTTTTGTGGTCTAGGTGTCCTGCACAAAAGAATCCTAAGCCATACTTGGAAAACGCAGGTAAATGGCTTGAAATTCCACCCATTTTGGTGTTGAGAGGGATAGACTAAAAGAATCTGAAGTGTTGTCACTGAAATCAGAAAACAATCATTAGAAAAATCTTCTGAAGGCAGTAGAAAACCCATTGAACCAACAAAAGCATTTCAGTAAAGCAGCATGCCGCTGAATGATTAAATTTACAAACAAAAAGATTACATAAAGAAGGCACACCCCAGTGCCATAAATACCATAAACAGGAGATTCTTGGGAACATGGACAATTTAAAGAAATATATACACCACAATGGAGGACATAAGACTTTTCTAGGTGAGCATGATGTCAGTTTCCCGTAATCAGTACTCCACATGCTGAGACAACAGGAGGTTCAAGGTTGAGGACCCCACACTACATAGTAACACCTTGTCTCAGAGGAAGAGGAACAAGAGGAGTCATTTCCTAAATTAAATGAAAATATAAGACATCTGAGTTCATAAAATATTTTCCAGTAGATGTTGGAGATGGCATGGGCAAAGAAGAACATTTATTCATTGCTAGTAGAAGTGAAAATCAATACAGCCATTATGGATATTAGTTAGGGGTTCCCAAACAAAATTAAAAATTGAGCTGCTATGTGACCCAGCTATACCATTCTTGACCATATACCTAAGGAACTCCACATTTCAGCTCGGATATATTTGCACATCCATTCCTATTGCTGCATACTCCCAATAGCAAGGAAACGCAACCAGGGTAGGTGTCCATCAAGAGACTAATGGATAATAAAAATGTGGTACATATACAAAAATGAAATACTGCTCAGCTGTGAAGAAAAATGAAGCTGTGAAGTATGTAGGAAAATGGACAGACAGACCTGGAAAACAAAATATTAAGTGAGGTGACCCAAACTCAGAAATAAAACAAACCATACACATGTCTTTCCTTCCAATAGGATCTTCACCTATAATATATACGGAAGGAGGTTTAAGTGAGAGTGAGATCTAAAGTTTGGAGGAGAGAGCAGCAGAGAGTAATATAAGGTGATAACAAGGGACGGAGCACAAGCAAAAGGGTGCGAGAAAGAGGGAGGATATGAAGCCTCTTTTTCTACTTTCAGCTCTGTCATTTCTTCTTTCCTATAGTAGATATATGAATTCAACATTCTTTGGATGGAGGCAGCAAGAACCATGTTTTTCATCCAAAATAACCCGGATGTGTTCTTCCCTTGTGGCAGTGATTGTGAAGGCCAGGCTTTCTTCTGAATTCCATTGACCATGAGAGCAGTAGGAGACAGACTGGACCAGTCACTGAGCACAACTGTTGCACTTACCCAATTAGAAAACATATTTTTCTAAAAAATTATTTTTATAATGTAAAACCTACCCCCTTTTCTTCTGTTTTAAACTATACCAAATCATTCTATTATAGGATAAATGTGCAAAATGTATTGCTATGCATAAAATAAGTGTGGTTTAAAACATATTATAGGATATAAGTTTTGTCAAAATTCATAGGATACACAAGAATGAGCCCTAATATAAATGATTCATCAATACAAGTTTATAGAGCAAATACCCCTGTGGTGTGGGATATCAATAGGGGTTATAAAGACAGTGGGGTTATGGGAACCTTCTCTACTTTCCACTCAATTTTGCTCTAAACCTAGGAATGCTCTAAAAATTATATCAATTTAAAATATGACAGAAACAGGGCCTTTCAGACTTTCAAAAGGTAAAGATGCTTGCCATACGTGAACCTGATCATCTGAACTTGATCTTCAAAGCCCACTGTGGATAGTGGACGAGGAGCTCTAACTCCCTGAAGTTGTCCTCCATCCTTCATATATACCACATGGCTCACATGTGTCCCAACACCAAAACAGTGAACATTTAAAAGAACCTTACTAAAAGCTTGACAAAACCAAACATATGATGCTATTCAAAAGTACTTGGACACCAGGAATTTTAAAATGCCAGCTGGCAGGATAGTCCAGTGGGTGGAGGAGCTTGCACACAGGCCTGATGACCTGAGTTCAACCTCTAGATCCCACAAGGTGGCAGGAGAGAACCAGCTTCTAAGAGTTGTCAGCTGACCTTCCTAGCACTCTAGAACATGTGGGTCTGCGCGCGCGCGCGCACACACACACACACACACACACACACACACACACACACACACAGAGAGAGAGACACACAATGAAGAAATACATTTATTACAATATTGACATACTAAGAACCTATAATTTTATTTCTGATAATGGATCTAAAATAGTTTGTTTAAGATGTAGTTACAAGGCATTCCTGAAGAAACTCACTACTGCTTTAAATACAAACAACAAACACCCAAAGGAAAGCAAAACTTGTCAGTTGACATTCTAGACCAGGGGAAATGCAACACTGCATAAAGTGCAGTGTGCCTGTAATATTTAGTAACTTTAAATGCTCATGAAGAAAATTACACCAAAAGATGTGTCTTATATATATGCCTTATTTCCATCTTTATAATGTTTATAATAGCCTTTTGAAAGCTAAATGGATATTCATCAATATAGTAACAATATCACTGAGCAATGAGAATTTATTTACATTTTCATTTTTCATCTTCTGAATGTCCTACAAAAGTCCACTTTTTATCACATCTAGAATTGAAAGACAAAACAGTAATATTTTGATATTTTCAATGGGTATTACTCAAGGTTAATTAAATGTCTGAAAAGCCAATACATTCCACATTAATATCATATTTGTATCAATTCCTGAAGAAAAATACTTAACAAAATCCAACATTTCATTATGATAAAAATCGTTATGGTATCATAAGTAGATGAAGATATATCTAACTGATAAAAGGAGTTTTCAAAGGCACACTTGGTGGACCCATAGCTCTAGAACAAAGTGACTTAAGATATGTATTTGCCAACAAGAGAAGGGGTATTTGTGGCTCAGGAACTAAGGACCACAGCAAACCTGGAAACATTTGGGAAGTGTAGAACTGCATACTGTACCCTAGAGTAAAGGAATCCGCATCCATTGTTTAACAAGGTCCCAGATTCGTTATACATTCAACTTTTAAAGTTCATCTGCAAAACAGAACAAGACTTGGAACTAGGTGACTTCAGGTTGGTTACAGGCTCCTCTTCCAACACTGTGGTTTTAGACAGGTCATTCAGTCTCTTGAGTTAATCTCTTGATCCTCAGATCCCTCATTTATAAACTTGAGAACATTCCACCTCCTCTGCCAGCTTGTTATCAGGATAAAGTACCTGGTAAGATCATGTTCCAAAATGTGCTAATGGTAGTCTTGTTTTTCCAACAATCCATATATATATATATATATATATATGCCATCTTTATAACAGCATCATTCCCTAGTGTGTATCAAGGAGGCTGCATATTTATAGTAAGAAAGCCAACGTTTCTTTAACTAGCTTGAGAAAAAAAGTGAAATATTAGACTACCATACTCTGTGTTTGACTTGGGGGATCTTACCACAAGTTCATAGTCACCTCCAACCTAGAGTCATTTCCTGCACTGTTGAGTTAAACACTCCTTGATATATGTAACAGTCATAGGTAGATGGGCATTAGTCTGTACGTCTATAAATGTAGTGTTACTACCATGTCTGAAGGCCAGATTGAGAACTAGGTAGGACAACCCCCCCTCCAATATACTACATTTGTCATTTCAAACTTAGAAGAAAGTTAGCTATTTCAATCTTGTAGATGGATTTGAAAAAGAAATTCTAAAAAGTAGCTTATCAGAGTGAAAAATGCAAAGTGACCAGAAGAGGGGACCTGACCCTGCACTTGACTTCCGCTCTAAGTAGCTATGAGAGAGCTGGAAAAATGAATTCCATCATTCATATTGGTCAACAGCCAAAAATTAATGAAGGTAAGGAGTCAAAATGGGGCTTCTTACTCTTAGCTCCAATATTTCAGAAGCCTCATTGTCACCGTGTGCTCTTTCGTCTGATTGATCACCTTCCTGCTGCTATTTTAGCCACTGGCCCCTTTTGTCTTTAATGAGGATGGGGAACATTTGGCTACTAGTCATGTTCTCTCCCGTGTCCTTATTCTATCACCCCTCACCTTTTTTTTCCTCATTGGTTTTGTTAAATCTCATCTTATGAACAAATCATTTTTCTTGTTGCCATTATCTCAAACAGGAGTGAAAGTCCATCTCTTTTTGTTCATAATTTCTCCAAACTCTTTCCATTCCATCTTTGTTGAGACCGGGTTTTTTTTGCCATCTGAAATGATCTCTTTAGAAATAGTAGTATATCTCTCATTTGCACCTCAAACCTCATATCTGACAACAAAGAGAAAGAGGCTTCCATAGAGCTTGATAGCAGATTCTAACCTAGGTTATTGGGCATCAGGGTCCGTCCTCCATCACCATTCAGTACTGCTGTACTGCCTAGGACCACACCTAAAGCCACTCTTACCAGAGGCCATCTGCAGTAAAAATGGCACTGTAATGGAATCCATAAAACTATATACGTTTCCATGGAAACAAGATGTTCATTTTCTAACATATCTTTGTTTTTCTGTTTTTAAGTATCTTTTCTGCTGTTGGGAATATACATACAGTCTTTTCCTGAAATGATCATTCTTTGCAGGACTAGCAACCATGAGTCAGTCTCTTTATCTATGCTACATTTATTTCTTTATTTATATTCCTCTGTGAAACCTCAAAGTCTAGATGTGCAAAGCTAAAAGAACACAGGCTGGCTGGCCTCCATGGTCAGGGCTGAACTTAAATCCCTCTGCAGTGGCTTTTGGTGAATTAGTCAGTCATGTGGCTAAGTTTTTGCAAGCCTTTGTCTATTCCCACATCAGTGGAGATGGCAGCGTGTGCACTGTGAAGTGGTCAAGCTGTGTATACTAAGAGTAACACAGTGCCTGACAAAGAGCAGCGAATCAATGAATCACCATGATTATCATGTTTGGCCAAACTTTTAGAACAAGGACTCATCTGCTAATCAGTGTCCTACTTCTGAATGAAGCACCAATTTCCAGTCACTATCAAGATCTTAACCTTTACAGTTCAGCCCTACTGCTTGGAACTAGGAAGAATTTTTATACAGATTAATATAAATGGGTTCATTTAAGTGATAAGAGCTAGTTGAGACAAGCCTAAGCTAAGACCAAGTTTTCATAGTTAATATTAAGGCTCCAGGTTGCTATTTTCAGATTGGAGGTCCAAAGATAGTCCACCAGGAAAGTTTACTAAACATACCCCTGATAAACTACAACTTACAAATTATACTCAGCAAGAGATTAAAAAACAATAATAAATAACTAAAAATGTAGTAAAAAGTTGTGTGAGTGTGATTTCTAGAGTTGAGATTAAATACTAGTATTTTCAGACTGAGGTTGACAACCAGTAAATGAAACTTCAGAAAGCAGAAGGTGAATAAAGGGGGGATCGATTATAGCCAGAATGGAGGAAAAATTGATTGGCTTCCCAGCATAACTTCTGGAGTTGACTCTCACTGTCCTGAAGAACTGGAAAGACTCTCACTGTCCTGAAGAACTGGAGTTGACTCTCATTGTCCTGAAGAATCTGCACAGAGGCAGGTTCCCCTGCACCTGCCCACCCCAACTGTAGAACAGTATTGACTCGAAGAAATTTGGAAAGGAGAAAGTGTCCTTACAGCGTCCCTCCACTTCCTTGCTGTCGACAGCATGCCCCACAATCACTATACAAAGAATGAATAAGCAATTCAGCCACCATTTTGCATTTTCTTGAGGAAAAAAAAAACCTAACTTCTTATTAATTCATTCTCCATGCTTAAACAACGGTGAAGAACCCATGCGATCACACACTGTGGATGTCACCACTGCTACCAACATCTCACCCACTCCCCACTTTTTAAATTTTTAAATAAATGTATTATTTTATGTGTACGGGTGCTTTGCCTGCATGTGTGTCTTTATACCACAGAGACCAGAAGAGGGCATCATATCCCCTGGAACTGGAGTTGCAGAAGGGGAGGAACATCCATGTGGGTGCTAGAAATTGATCCTGAGTTGTCTGGAAATGCTGCCAGCGCACTCAGCCATTATGCTGTCTCTCCAGCCAATGCTCTTCTATCCTTTATCAGTCCACTGCTCCGACAGTGTTATACATGTTTGCAGTGCCGCTGAGTCACCCCCTCCCCACCCTAAAGCCTCCGTCACATCCCTGTGGGCCGCCTCCTACCTTTGGGTCCCCTTCAGGATTTTTAGAATAGTTTGTTGTGATGTCATCCAGACGTATGAATTGTCATAACAGAAGAGACTGGGTAAAGTGAAAGTACTCATTCCACGCAATAAAGAAACCTCTGATGCATAAAAGCTGAGTTTTCTTTTTTCTATCTTACTGGCTTCCTTACCAAAACTTAGCCAAAACAAAAGTCTCTTGACATCAGCTAAGAAATCCCTCCCTATGTATAGTGCATGTGCAACATCTGTCTGTCTCTCTGTGTATGTGTATCTGTCTGTCTCTCTCTCTCTCTCTCTCTCTCTCTCTCTCTCTCTCTCTCTTTCTCTCCATGGGTCTCTCTAATTTTCCCTCCCTCTCTCCCTCCCTCTCTCCCTCCCTCTCTCCCTCCCTCTCCCCCCCTCTCTCTCTCTCTCTCTCTCTCTCTCTTTATCTCTCTCTCTTTCCCTCTCTCCCTCATCTTTCTCCAGAGATCCTTATCCCTCAGCTTCCTTCTCCATTGAGAATGATAAATTGGAGCACAGAATTTTAGTGGCCAGAATTCCTCCCTTTCTTGATTCATTCTAGACATTGACCAGAGTAACCTGCTGGGAGACCCCAATAAAAAAAAACACTGTGACAAACACTTTGCCTTTCCCTTCATTTATAATTGAGGTGGAGCTTGTCAATAAAGCTTTCCAAAGGCCATTCACCACAATACTCTTAGACAAGTATTTACATTCTTTCCCCCTCTATCAAAAGCAAGAGCGTTTTGTTACTTTAAAAAAAAAGGGAAGAAGAATAGTAGTAGCAGGCAGTTGGAAGCAGACCTCAGCCTCCTTATCCTGACAAGATTTGAAAGGTACGCCATAACAAAATACACCGAGGACAATGAAAACTTGTCTCACTTCTTTCCTGCTTTAGCTCTTGCGATTTAGTACAAAGCAGTTTCGAAAATGGGGTCCTGAAGTGATTTTTTTCTCGTTTCTTCTCCTGCTGTGGCTATTCTGTTGTGGATTCTGTGGATTCTTTTTCCATTTCTTTCTTCTTTATTTTTCTTCCTTTCTGTTTATGGTTTGTTTGCTTTAAATAACAAATGACGCAAGAGACTACTTGAATTGAATCCAGTTCTTTTTCTTTTCCTTTTTGTCCTCCGACATTTATTGTTCTTATTTGGTTATTAATATTGTCTTTACTCTTATAAAACTGAGCCTTTGGGGATGCCTGCAAAGAAGTAGAAAGTCCGGTAGCAACGCTAATAAGATTGTTGCTTTTCTTCCTCGTGCCACTCACCATCACCAGGTGCATGCACATCCGACAAAGGCTGAAAGTGGCTCTTCTCCTTCTTTGCAATGTTTACTTCATTTTACTTCAAAGCATATGCAAATAAAGATTAATTTTACCTAGACTACGTAGATCATTTTTTAATTAACAGAGTTCACTGTGCTTAGAGAATCTAGTGATTAAATAGGACAGCAAAATAGCTACTCCATCATAAAATTTATAAGTTCCTCCCCTCGAAAATTTTCAACTTAAGATGCTTTTATTCATTTGAACAATTGAGACGTGCAATAAAAGACAAGGAGGCAGCAAATGGGAGCTAGAGCTGTCTTTGCATTAGCATCAGTCAGATAAGAGAAAACAACCTAACTTCTTTTTAATTACATTCAAGGTGCTCATCCTATTAATCTGGAAATTAGCCATGCAAAATGAATTCCATTGGTGAAATACTATGTTCTGTGTGCTAGGAAAAAAGGAAATAAAATCTCCACGGATATAAAGCAATATATGATGCACCCTTCTTACAAAGCCTTGCATGGTGGTTTCCCAGGAAACCAAAACTACAGATGCACAAACTAAAATACAGATGTGGGTATTTCAAATAACTAAATCCCGTTTTCATTCCTAATGAGGCCATTCATTTTCAGACTTTAATGCAGAATACTGGGTTCCTCTAAATTGGACTGAAAAAAATCTAAATCTCCCAAGCATAAACACTGGTGCTGTTGGAAGATTAGCTCTTATTTAATCAAATTAGATATTTAAATCTATATAATATGTGATCTCCGTAGACTAGTAAAAACCAAACCACCAGGTAACCTTGTCCTCTGGTATCTCTCCAGGGGTTCTGCTGAATCATCGCCTTGTACCCTGTGTGCCAACTCTGGAACAAGCACACACATATATTTCCTCTCCAAACGCATCGCTTCTGCCAGGAAACTAACAGATGCACCCACAAATGTTGCAAGTCTGCCTATTAAACCTGGAACTCATTGACTCTCTATTGCATTTTTCTAGCACAAGTGCATTTGGAGCAAAGAAAGAAATTAAAATGAAGTCAGGTGTCATTCAAGAAAATTACAGTCCCACCGAGGATAGCGTTGAGTCACAGCTTTGAGCTGCCGTGCTGTGCCTTTCACAGCTGCCTACAGTTTTCGTCATTAATAATCAGTAAATAAGATCTGCAGGTGGGCCTGGAAGGCACCCCGAGCCAAGAAGATGGTAGTTAGGGCTTCTGTCCCTAAGATGGGTGGCCAGGCTCATTTGCACAAGCCAGCTTATGTTTCCACACAAAAGTGCAACCCTACTTAGCATAGCTTCAGGGAAGCCGCTTCAATACAGGGAATGCTAATTACTGTAACCAACTGGCAACGATGCATCCAAAATTAAATGGCCTGTGACTGAGCAGATGAACAATTTTTATGGCCCAAAGATCAGGGAACGGGGGTAGTTTGTTAAATTAACTGACAGCCTCTTCGGTCTAAGTAGGTGAGTGGAAGTCGTCGGAAAGCTGTGTTCTCGTGCAGTTACATAGCAGCGTCTCTCCTGCGTAAGTACAGTTCCCCCTGCAGTTTTATGTGGGAGTATGGCTACATTTAGTACATAAAATTCACCAAGTTCCCTGGCTCCGTTTATAAATGACCAGGAGAAGTCATTCTAAATCCCCGTGGGATTGATCTTCGATATAAAGTTCTGCTCTTTCAAAAATTCACCTGAAACTAATTCACAGAGTTGCATAGGAGACTTTGGAGTGAACCTGCAGAAGAACTCTGCATGAACAAAAGCTTTTAACTTCTAATTTCCAACATCGATCACACTTAAAAGCCAAACCGTTTCCCCCGTGCATCAAAAGTCACTGTTACTACTAGTTCGTTCTCAATGTTTATGTATATATAAACGTTTCTCTGAGAAGCAATATAGAGACAGGAGCACGGCTTGTAAAATGCTCAAGGTCAGCAAACGCTTTGTCATATCACAACTTAAACTAAGATTTCTCAGCTTTAACATTAGACTATCTTGGATTGTATAATTACTCGTTCCTCCCAAGGGTCCGAAATGGAACTGTCCTGTGTCCCCAACCTCTACTCACCAGAGGCCAGTAGCAACCCCAACCCCTTTGCCTTATAATCCCCCAAAGTGTCTCTAGGCACTGCCAATTCAATGCTGAGGAACAAAACTGCTGCTCATTTAAGAATCACATTTATTGAATGCCTATGACATAATAGCAAAGTCTGTGCGAGATTCAGAGACTAATAGGGACAAATGTTAGATGATGCTTGACATTGTAAGGTGAGGCTGCACCCCCAAACGACGGAAAAAGCAGCTAAGTTCCCAAAGAAAACACCATGGAAAGTGAAGAGTGGTCAGCTAGGCACTGCCTGGTATTTAAGTCCATCTTTGAAAAGGCAATGGGGTGGTGATGGAAGTTGGGAGAGAATCAGGATAGAGGCGAGAAGGTGGGGAACGGTAATGTATGTCTGGCATGGCTGAAAAGTTCTGTTTGCTTTGGATGGTTTCACACTTAAGTAATAGGTAAAGATGTCTTCCTTGCCTGCCTTTTCTTACCTCCTGAGTAATGGTAGTCTCTTTTTAATTTGTGTGCTTACGTTCTGGTTACCAGAAACAATTATTGCAATGTTTTCGTCTTGTTAAAAAAAAAAAAAAAAAAAAAAAAAAAATTTAAAGCCATTCTTTGTGACGTTTTGTAACTGTGCAATCATTTCAAACCTCTAGGAAATGACTTCTGCCACTCTGCTTTCACTCCTAACTTCAATAAAATGACATTCACTTTCCTCAGTCCCACAGAACAGGCAGTAAATAATGCCTCTGACCACAGATGCCCTGCACCCCTTAGGGAGCCCATTGCCTGCAGCCCTCGGGCTTAGGTGCATTCCTGCCTAGAGCAGGTAATAATCCAACCCAGCTAGTTAGCATCGTGCAAGTTAACCCCTTCCTTCCCAAAGGTAGGAGTTTGTGTTTCCCTGATATTTTTAATACAAACATATAAACTTGATAATAAACATATGAGAGGTTGAATACAAACTTTGTCCTCCTGCAACCCCTTAGCTCCAAAGTAGAAGTCAGCATCCATACTACAAAACTGGAAAATGATTCAAGAAAGACATTTCTACCTGTGGCTCTCCAATGTGAGTCTCCAGAGGGATAAGATGGGGTTCTACAGCTAGAAATTCAGGAAGTGTGCCGTGGGAAACATCTATCTTGTGTAGGTGGTTCTGACATAGGAACCAAGTCAGAGCTACAGTTTTCAAAATAGCATAAAATATCATTCTTAAAGGATAGTTCAGGCATATCTCTGAAAATTCAGCTAGCCTTGGCTTTCTGTTTCAATCAAGGAATGAAATGATGAGTCCACAAGCAAACTGTTCCTTCTGAGGCTTTGCGCGAGGGGTGAACAGAGCTGAAGCATTCAACGCATGAGAACACCCTGAAATCTGACCATAACCATATGGCTCCCATTCAAATCTCCCCTGGCTTCTCCAATAAGTCACCTTGTTGCAAGGGATATGAGGACGTTAAGAAGAGCCTTGTTGGGGCTGGGAGATGGCTCAGTTAGTATGGTGCTTGCTGAGTAAGCAAGAGGAAATAAGTTCAGATCCCCAGCTCCCATGCGATAAACCACTGAGGACACCACTTCTGAAGTTCCTTCAAACTCCAGTTTATAAACTAAAGGCCACCACCTGTAGGAGAACTGCTGGGTACATTACCGTCAGATTTAAGACCCAAGAAGCTGACAATGGAACCTTTTAGTCTTTTCTTTTATATGTGTAAGTATGTCTGTGTATGTATCCATAATAATGAAGTGCAGAGGGACACAGGAAGAACTCACCAGAGCTGGAGCGCTTGGCTGTTGAAAGATGCCTGACACTGATGCTAGAAACCGAACTCAGAACCTCTGTAGGAGCAGAAGGGGCTCCTAACCCCTACGTCCAGACCTCCTCATCTTTAGGAACTGAGGAGAACCTGCTTCCATTTTGCCCTTGCCAGGAAAGTCATTTACAATTAGTTTGCAAGCAGAGAAAAAAAGCCTGTGTAATTATGTCTCTCTTAGGCTCAATGTGCTACGGCCAACACCCCTGCGCTTAGCCTGGAACACTGAATATCGATTTCCAGATACTGAGCATGTCTGTGACTTCAGCAGCATGCCAGCTGGAGCTACCCGCTGCAGCTGTTGCCCAGCTGTTTACAAGGGCTCTGCATTACTTCAGGCAGAGCTTATGTGGTCTGTCCAACCACACAGTCTGCTTTCTTTTATTTATCCTCTGCTACTCTAATGATGATTGCTCAAGCCTCAGTGCTGCAGAAAGATGCTAAAAGCCTGGTGTTCTCTGTCGAGTTGAGTCATGTTTTCGCGAGTCCCACAGTGGTGGTATTCTTTAAGTCCACCACTTGTCCTGAGATTAGATTACACAGTCCCAGAGGTATATTTGCCCAAAACCTTGTCATCTTAGCTTGCTTATAGAGATTCCTGAGGCTTGAAGTTCACACGGGGGACACTCCTGTTTATACACATCGCAATCCAAAGAGCATCTCTCCTTTTATTCGTAAAATGAAAAGGGATCTCATGGGAATGAGTGCCATGACTCTACCCCTCTTCAACCTTATTCCCCTCTACTAAGATCTGGCTCTGACTATTCATCGAAGCTTCGACCAGGTCATCCTTATGTCAGGAGATCTTCTACTGCTCCTGCCTATGGAGGTCCACCTCTCTTATGCTTACACACCACCACTTTGAGTACTTACTATGTTCCGTGAGCTCACTACATGCATACATAACGATCGGCTTTCTCTTTTCTTTTTTTTTTTTTTTTTTTTTTTTTTTGGTTTTTCGAGACAGGGTTTCTCTGTGGCTTTGGAGCCTGTCCTGGAACTAGCTCTTGTAGACCAGGCTGGTCTCGAACTCACAGAGATCCTCCTGCCTCTGCCTCCCGCGATCGGCTTTCTCAATCCATGGCTTTACATCAGAGTCTTCATAAGGTGTGTCTTTGGATACTGATACTTGCTTACTTGGAAACTTTGATGGGCTCCATGAAGCTTGTAAAGCAAAGTGCAGAGTGAAGAACCTTCATGGCTGGCCTTGGCCTACCTCCCCAGCTTCTCTACTTCTGGCCTTCACCCAGTGTGTGCTCCAATTAAAGTGAACCATAGAGTGTTTCTTAATGCTTTATTATTTCCATAATTCAGAATAAGCTATTGGCTCCACCTAGAAGAGGATGCCCTCTCCTGTATATGTCTACATATAACCATTTCAAATGAGGTTTTTTTTCATGAAGTTTATTTTATTCACATTTAAAATAACCTTCCCGCTTCCCATTCCACATATTTTAATGTCTCTGAAGACTCTTAGCCAATGCTATTTCTTTTCATGAGTTAGCTGTGCATACCATTCCTTGCCCCTGCAGTACAATAAATATCTTAGGAGTAAGATTGGCCCCATATTCAATGTATCTTTCTTCACACTGTCTAGAATACAGTAAAGCCTTAATAAAGTTCTTTCAAGGTCAGTGTTTCTTCTAAACAGACATGGCTGGACCAGAATTTGAATGAAGGGAAAATTTTGAGTCTTTGCCCCAATGTTTGTTAGTTCTACAATCGAGGGCAAGCCACTTAGCCCTGCTTTCCTTAAATGTAAAACTGGAATAAGGGCACTTTCCCCATCTTTCCAGCCTGCTTACGGGGCCATGATGGTGGGCGAATCAGACGATGTGTGGAAAGTGTTTTGATAATTACAGTCGGCTACAAAGCAATTAGGACCCTCACATACCTGCAGATACACTAGTTTCTACATAACTAAACAATTACAGCTAAAGCTTTCAGGTCCATAGAGCCATCATAGAGTTAGTCTCGTTCAGTGTGTTCACGCGGTATCTGCACAGCAAGAGAAGCTTGTGAACTTGTCCCAAATGTTATTGTCAGTCACAACATCTGACTGCAATCTGGTGGACTGTCCACTAAACCATTTATAGGAGACACCAGGCATTATAAACATAAAATTTTCGTGTCACAAATACATATTTGCTGAAGAAGATTTTGTGCCATTTTGGCGGAAGGTTCCAGAGAATTTGGATTTTCTTGGCTGACTTAAGAAATACTTCCGCAGTATGTTAGTTCGCAGCTCACTGTGTCTGCCCACCACAGGTCACACAGTATTAACACCGCAACATACCTCTCTGAGCTCTCACCAAAATGCAGTCTAAAAAGTTGGTGGTTTTGTGTCCATTTTGATCATTGTTATGTTACAAACCTGTGCCACTGGTTGACACAAAACACATTTTAAATACATTTGTTGAACAAATAAGCTCCCCTTTTTAAACATATGCAGTATTAAACTATTAATCACAGAAAAATTGCTGTGTAGATAACAATAAAATATAAGACCCAAGAAATTAAAAATGAAGCCTCTTAATGTTTTAGAAATTAATGTTTCTTTTTAGCTAAGTTCTCTGTAATAACTGATGAAGCACAATTAATAAAAACTCAGGGTCAGAAATTGGGGATCAACCTGAAGATCCAAAAGCAAAACAACCAGCCACTGGCTCTTACCTCAAATCTCAGTCTGAAATGGCTATCCTGCCTCCTGGAATCTCAAAAGGAGACTGTGTGTCTTAGAGCTGTCTCCCCCCATCTTAAATTCTTCTCTCAGGCTGGGATTAAAGACATGCAATGCTGGGATTAAAGGTGCGTGTCATTGTGGCTACTGTGATTAAAGATGTGTGTTACCATAACCTGATCTATAAGGCTGACTATTGGGACTGTTTTACTCTCAGATCTTCGGGCAGTCTTTATTTATTAAAAATACAGGTGAAATGCCACTACAAACTGACATTCAGAAAATGGAATTCACTAAAAGTGTCACTGTTACTACTGAAAACAAATCTGGAATAATCCTTCAAATTAGGAGGAAGAGAGAAGCCTCTAGGATGGGCTCTCTAGCCTCAACACCAATCTTGGTTGCAATGGATTATAACTTTAGAGAGAATATGAAAGAGCATCCTGAGAAGCATCAATTTCCACATACATCCCTACAAAATAAACATTATTGATGAATTTTAGAACATTGCTGGTGCTGTACATCAATACCTTGTGCAGATTTATCTTGTAAACCAAAGAAATATTTTTCTAACAGGATGCCTGAAATTTTTGATGTAGAGTCAAACATACTAATAAAGCAAAATGTGATTTAGATAATATTTAGATAATGTTCCTTTGATTTTGAGAAAGAATTTTTGCTAAATACAATATTTACATACTTGGTAGAAAGAAAGGTAAGGAATCAAATGTGCTAAATAAGCACATTTTCAGAATGTTCACACACAGCAAATTAAAACACAGTTAAATGTTTAGGTCAAATGAAAACAACAAAGAATAGCACACAGGGATAACTGATATTTAAAAATACATATACTATAATTAACAATAATACTGATCTTGACATACATAATACATGCTTAGGCATCCTAGAAAGGTTCTGGAAATACTTCAGAGGCACAGAATTAGATCGTTCTAACTGTAGCACTGGCAATATGAGTTTTCCACTTACTCAAATTCCAGATCACATGTATTTGTTATGTGGATATATGAAGGCAGGAATTAGGAAGTGCATATCTACAAACATAGCATGTGTATGGTGTGAACACAGAATGAACATGTCACTCTTCTCTTGCTTTTCTAAAGTATGACTTCCATTATTTCCCTAAAAAGCATAACATAAATTCTTTCAACATTTTAAAAAAAGATTGTAGGCAGTTGAAACTTTATTTTTTTTCCATTTAGCACAGTTGTTTTTAATGTGCAAGCGTGTTTTGCCTACAGATATATGTATATATATGTACACACACATACACACACACAATCACATACATGCATACAATGTTCACGGAGGCCAGAACAGGGTATCATATCCCCAGAACTGTAGTTACAGATGGCTGTGAGCCACCATGTGGGTGCTGGAAGTTGAACTCAGGTCTTCTGAAAGAGTGTGCTTAAGTCCTGAGCCATGTCTCCAGCCCCAGCTCAGACTTTGAATCTTAGAGACTTCCACTCTTGTACTTTCAAAATTTTTTATTTATCCCAATATATAATGTTATACTTTATGGTTAGCCATTCTACAGTGACATAAACTGCAATGGATCTTGTTTTCCCAAAATAAATGAGTAAAGCAGAAGAAGTCATTAACTTATTCAGTTCTTACAACTGTTGCCCTAACAGGCTGCGAAATGTTCATTTGCCAGGAAATAAGGATCTACACTAAAACAGGAAAACTGAATCTTCATCATTATCATCATCACCATGATCACTATCTAAATTGACCAAAATTGATTGTATTTCTGTGGGGAACAATGGTGTATTTAATGTAAACATTCTAGAATGATTAAATCAAGGTAATTTGATATGTGTATCATCTACAATATATTTTTGCTATATGAACATTTTAAATTCAGTCTTAGCAATTTTGAAACACATATGACATTATTATTAATCATAGTCATGATGCTATATAAGACTTTGTCAGTAAAAAAAAAAAAAACCTCAGAGTTATCCTTCTTAGATGCTTGAAAATTTGCACTCTTTGGCTGGCATCGCTTCTCATTTCTCCCCACTTCTATTCCTTGTAATTACCTGTAGATGGAAGCTTCTGTCCCGCCCGGTCCCTATCTGTCTCTGGGTTTTTATTAATTGTGTTACAGTTACTCACCCACTAGGCATGTTTGACTTATTTAGGTGTCCCATGTAAGTGAGATCACACAATGCAATACTGACTACTCAGTGAACGTATTTAATAATTGCCTATGTTCTTGCCCCTCTCCTGTTATTTAAACTAAAATTCCTAGAGTAATTCCAATTCTCTTTCCCTTGACATGTATTCTAATGTCGGAAAGCACCCTCTTGGCAAGTCAGTTTCTCTACCCATGCAGCCCCTCCTGCTGGTTCTGAGAGCCTTTTCCTTGTTTGCTACAGTATATTCTCACTATCCTTCCTAGAGATGGGAAAATTTACCCAATCCCCAGCCTGAAAGGGATATTCCCATGATCCTATAGCACCATGTAAGCCAAAGTGAGTGTTTCCTAAGGAGCTGGCTGTCATGGCTATATTACCTTATTATCATACTTCATTTGATAAATTTGTTGTTTATTATTTATTTTTTTCTGGGGATTGAACGCAAGGTTTTGTGAATGCCAGTCAAATATTCTACCATTGAGCTACGTATTTCCAGAACTCCATCAACTGATTCAAGATTGTTGAAGATAAATGTTATGCCATCTTGACAACTGACTATTGGGTAAACACCAATCAGAGAGCTCACTAAGAGCACTTAACGTCTTTCTGATATTGGGACTCCTCTGAAGCCCAGTTTTCTGAACATAAGATAGGGACTTGGGCAGTTAGTCTTCAGAGTTGCTGAAAGAAGCACATACTATACACTCTGGAACTCACTGTTACCTTTGCAGCTCTGCAGAAGTTACATTTCTAAGAAAAGAGTTACCATCAAAACCAAACACTTTTGTTCCCCAAATGTTTATCCAAAGCTATGCTGTTCACTTTCTTTTGCTTCAAAGGAATGGTTACTCAAGAATAACAGTTTGGATATAAAGTTTCCCTTCAAAAGCTCATGTGTTAAAGACTCAGTTCCAATGTAAAGCTTGTGTGGAGGTCTTTTAGGTAGTCACTGTATCATGAAGCCTCTGGTTGAATCAATAGATTAATACATCCATGGCTTTAAAATTTGGTGCCTGTGCTGCTTAGGTTTTTGTCAACATAACACAAATTAGGTGTGGTGGTTTGGATGAGAATGTTCCCCAAAGGCTCATATGGTTAAATGTTTAGTCTGCAGTTAGTGGAACAATTTGGGAGGGTTTAGGAATATATCCTTATTGAAGTAGGTGTGACCTTGTTGGAGGAGGTATGTCACTGGCAGTGGACTTTGAGATTTAAAAAGTCTGTGTCATCTGGCTACTCCTCCAGCACAATGCCAGTCTGCCCACTACCATGATCTCAGCCATGATAGTCATGGCTAACATCCTAAAACTGTAATCAAGTCTGCAATGAAATGTTTTACTTTTCTAAAAAATGTATGGTAATGTTGTCTCCTTATGGCAATAGAACAGTAACTAAGACATGAGTTATATTAGGATTTGTACTGCTGCAATAAACCATCACAACCAAGGCAACTTAGAGAAGGAAGAGTTTACCTTGCATTTATAATTTCAGAAGGTTAAGTTCTCTAATGGGTAGGGGTACAGTACAGGTGGCAGACATGGAAGCCGAGAGCTAAGGTCTTGCATCTCTGACTGCAAGCAGGAAACAGAGGGAGAACCTAAAATGGTGCAGGTCTTTTAAAACCTCAGAAGTGCATCCCTATTGACATTCTTCTTCGGGCAAGGCCACACCCCGTAAATCTCTCAAAACAGCCACCTACTGAGACCCTTATCTGGACCAGTGGGTCATTCTTTAGTGAGAGATTTCTGGAAGAGAGGACTAGGGGATGAGAAAGTAAAGATGGGAAAACTGGTGTCAGGAGATCTTGCACAGGCTAAGTCTTATGCCAAGCAAGCTTATTAAGAGGTGTGGCATTTCATGTAGTTTGTAAGGGGGAGATAGACAAAGTCAGCAGAACATACAACAGGACAAGAAAGCTAACCAAGCAATGTCACACCAGGGACATAGGATGTCTAAAGTGCACCACAGACCAAGCACACGTTAGCTTTGGGACTGATAACTCTATTCTCCTCATGGAAGAGAAGTCGGACTCTCATGAACTGAAACTTAACTTCATCCAGATTCTAGCATCAACCCCAGACTGGACCTCACCAAGTCTTCCCCTGGGCAAGGTCATAAAGCTAGCCTTCCCTTTGTTCTTTCATGAGGGATTCCAAGAAAGCTTTGGATTGGCCTGGCTCCCAACAAGAACCAATTATTAAATATCAGAACTATGGGGGACATTGCACCAAAACTACCATGTTAGGGTTATCTGGGAAGAGGGAACCTCAATTGAGAAAATGTCACCATTAGACTAGACTGTTTTCTTGACTACTGATTAATGTGGAAGGGCCCAGACCAGTGTGGGTGGTGCTACCCCTGGACAGATGGTACTGGCTGTACCAAAAAGAAGGCTGAGCAAGCCACAGAGAGCAAAGGAGCACTCTGGCATGGTCTCTGCTTCAGTTCCTGCCTCCAGCTTCCTCCTTCAGTTCCTGCCCTTACTTCCATCAATGATAGACTGAGGCCTGACTTCTACCCAAGTTGCTTTCTGTCATAGTCATGACCATAGTAGCAGAAAAACATTAGGACAATGGCATTACTGGGAGGTGGTATAAACTAGGAGGGAGGAGAAACTGTATCACTCTGGATGCCCAGGAAGGATGTGACTTGTTCCTGAAATTTTCTCTAAACCCTGCTTCCCACCACCATGAGGTGAGCAGATCTCTCCATAACATGCCTCTGCTGTGATGTCCTCTCTCGTCTCAGTCCAAAATCAGTGGACTGAGACCTCTGAAATTGCAAAGCAAAATCTTTTTTCTCTATAGATGTTTCCTCTGGTCACATCAACCAAACCTAACACATCAATGAAAGATACGAGTCACTTGAAACTGATTCCTCCCTTTATAAATTCATTAATCTAACTTCTTTATACATCTACATGAGTGTGTTAAATGTGATAAGTACTGACTGAATTCATTTTTTTTTTTTTTTTTTTTTTTTGGTTTGCTTTGGTCTTGGTTTTCAGAATCAGGGTCTCACTGTTGTAGCCCTGCCCATCTTGGAACTTGCTTTGTAGGCCAGGCTGGCCTTGAAGTCACAGAGATACACCTGCTCCGCCCACTGAATGCTGAGATAAAAGCTGTGTGCCACCACACCTGACTTCACTTCTGGGCTTTCAAACCTGAAGTAAGGTATCAGAAAATAATCCAACTTGTGCTCCATGTGGTATTTTCCACAGCACTTCCCTGGTGTTTCTGACTCCTTTAAGGTCTCCTGGGTGACCGGCAAGTCCCTGAGAATGCCTCAGTCACTCATACCCTTCCTTAGAACAATATATATGATAAATTTCTGTGTTTGATAGTTGTTTTGTGATATGATTAGATTTAACAACTAGGTCCAGTGATGGCTTGTTAAACTAAAGAGATCATTCTGCAGTAATTTTGCCCAGACAAAGAACCTAGAGAACTAATGCCCACAGAGAGGTAGTGACCATCTGCCACACAGGCAGGTAAGCAGTTCTGTGGGACCTGCCTTCTACACCTCTGCTTTCCATTGCAGTTTAACATGCACCAACTGTTTACACAAGTATACCGATTGAGGTGGAGTGGAAGGGAGAACGTAAGGCTGCCGATCAACAGTTGAGGATTCTGAACTGGTGACAGGGGTTCCTACTTAGATGACAATTCTAACTGGCTGATGAATCAGTGACTGGGCACACAACAGTTCTAGGAAATGGAGCTCCGTTTCTATGAAAATAACTTTATGAGATTCCAGCGAGCTGCTGAGGATCCCATGGTCAAGTGCATGACACTTCTTTGGGAGAACTGTTCTCAAAGAGAAGGCAATTATCTGTGGACCCTCAAAAAATAGTATAAAAACATTAACATTGTCGATATTAGCTTGGCTTCGGGGTTCCTATGGGGAGCATCATGTTGGAACTTCTGTTCACACACAAAGTGAAGGCAAGAAGGAAGTAAGCATGTGCACATGTTTAACTTATTGTTGATAGCAGTGGTTTCCTGTTCCTCATAATATTCTGGAAAATCCTGCAACCTCCTCAACCTTGGCGATTGTTGCTACAATATTCCCAGATGTGATATTTTCTTCATTTATCTCCTACCATTCAGCAAACACTTGTGAAGCAACATTTAGCCTTGGGTGAAAATAAAATATTCTCTTAAAAATGACATAATTTAAAACAATCACCCCATTTGCAACATTTTAAAATATTTAATATTATAGCCTGCTATGTCACAATGGCCAAGGGCAAACCACAATATGAGTATCCAGAAGAGAAACTACAGAAGCTATAGCTACTTTAGGATGGAATCCACATGCTAGACTCAGTTGTCAGATTCATCAGATGCTTCATTTCTAGTACAGTGACTGGGATGTTATTGAATAACTTGGATGTTATTGATAATTTGGTGACTAAATGAAGCCAGGGATCTTGTTTGTTCGATTCACAGTTTTACACCCAGCCCTCAGACAAGCGCCTAGCAATAACAACATTTAAATATTGGTGGAATGAACAAATGAATAACTACTTTCACTTACTGATTCTGCAACCATTATTGCCGTGTCTACATCGAACTTGATGTACACTTTTATATTGTTACCCAAGAAGTCAGGCTTTATATTGCTTCAACCCAATGCAGATAACTTTTGCAGCCGAGTGTAATGTGCATGAATTTTATCTGAATGAGCTTTCCTTCATACTTCTAATGAACAGTCACCAAATGAACAAAGGCATGAATGAAGATTTGCAATGAAAGTGGACAACATATATCAATGTATTCATAAGTAAAACAAAAATACACTGTAGAAGAACACCCAATTCCTCTGCTGCGCTAAGAAACATGCTTTTCTGCCTTCAACTTGGGACATTTTAGCTCATAATACCTACATGAGGATGTTACCTTAGATAGTGCCCATGCAACTGAACCAGTACCTCTGATTAATTTTTAATATAATTTTTATGAGTTTCCTTAGTTTTAAGCACAATCCAGGTGGGGTGTATAAATTTCAAACAGACCAAAAATGTTTTTTTTTTTCAGAAATGGAAACTAAATTTAACCTGAAATCAATATTTATGAAGTTCTGTTTAATTGACTGATGATCCAATGATTACAAACCATCTGAAACATCTACTCAAATTTATTAGGTTTAACCAAAAAAAAAATTTAAAAACAATCTAAACTGGGTCAATGAGAGAATAATGCATTTCTAATCAATTTTTAATAGCACTTAAGATTTTATTTTTTTAAAACTTGCTTTTAAATTATTTATCATTAAAATGAGTCTGATTTAAACAAGGGGTAAAAGGTGTTCCAGGGCTATTTGATGGTTTTCATAGCAAAGAAATTCAATTATGACTGACTTTTTATTACTGAACTACTTTATTAATAATAATACATCTTGCATTTGCACAAAGGCATTGAGCCAACAACCTCAGAGAGTCCTCAAGTGTGAGCTAAAAGTTAGCTCTAATTCTCCCATTATCTGTTGTGTTGCTATAGCCAAGCCTCAATTTCTTCATCTGTGAGAGACCAGGCCTCCATAACAACCTCTAAGAGCCTTTCACCTTCTATGGGCTTGTAATTCTAAGGATTCAGGAGGCCTTAATTTACCTATTCCATGTGCCATTTGTCGCTGGACTCCTCAGGTCAGAGGGTCCCTTGTAAGGTCCTAAGAGATGTCAGCGAGATGTCTCAGCCGCAAAGCCACTTGGCATCAGGCATGATGACACCCATTCCATCCCCAGAACCCACGTGGAAGAGGAAAGAGAGAAAAAGACTTCCAAAAGTTGCTCTCTGACCTCACACACACACACATTTTTTTAAAAAAGAATATATTGAACCACACAGTTCAGTTAGCTATAACAGAGTCTTTTCCATTGGCAAATTCCTGTAAGATTATTGGATATATTAAGATTGGTTGTCTGAAAATCTTTGACTGCTCCTCTCTATTCTTATAATGCAACACTGAAATTGGTTCTGCATTAAATTCCTCTGTCTAGAAAAAAAGAATATATTGAACCAAAAAATCTATCTTAATTAAAAATAAAGAAAGTAGGTGAAATTGAAAATAAGTATTCAGTGAGCCATGGAATCTTGTCTTTGGAGAATAACAATAGCTTCTTTTAGCAATCGGTGCCAACCTATTTAAAGTATAATTTGTCAAAAATGGGAAATGGTCTTTGTGGAGTAGAGAGAAGAGAGGTTTTGCCCAAAGTTGCTGCCTTATCTAAAGAAAAGTCCAAGAATGGCCTGGAACCCTTATGGTCCTAGAGAGTCCTAGTTAACCACTATCCATAGCGATATAGCAATATTATGTGGATGTGGATTTGTGCATACGTGTGTATATATGCATGCTTGGTACAAAGCATTAAGTGAACAGAGCAGATCTGTGACAACATTAGGCAATGTGTACTTATTCACACACTAATATGCACATTAAAATGCTTGTGAGGGCATGATCTAGAGTGTTAAGAATGTCAGAACATGTAGGTGAACTTTCACTTACTATGGTGTGCATTTTAAATTGTTTAATTTTCTTAAAATGAACCTTAGTATTTTTTTAATTTATTTTTATTAGAACCTTAGTATTTTTATAATTCTGAATATATATTCGTGTGTGTGTGTGTGTGTGTGTGTGTGTGTGTGTAGTTTTCTCTTTACAAGTACCCCAAAAACATTGTTTAAAATAAAATGGCTTGGACTTAGAAAAAAGCTGCTTATTGGGAAAAGATACATTATTATTGTAGAATAATCAACTAGTAGCATACACTTGAAGAATTAAATGCTGTTCTTAAACTCAAGAAACATTGCGACTGGACTTGGTTGTGCATGCCTTTGGTCTTAGCACTTAGGAAGTGGAGGCAGGAGGATCTCTATGAGTTTCAAGCTAGTCTAGTGTACTGAGTGAAGTACAGTTAGTGTACTGAGTGAAAGTCAGTTAAGGTTATATGGTAAGGTGTTCTCTAAACCAAACAAAACAAAGGAAAAAATAACAAACAAAACCTCATAATTTGTTAAGGTAGTAAACATTTAATCTACTACAATAGAATTAAGCCAGTACAGGCATAGCTATATGGAGACAACATTAGAAAGCTGTGGCAATAATAGCAAAATAGGAAGAGATGTTAGAAATAGTTAAATCTTGTTATTCTAATTAAAACAGCTTTTATTTGTACAATTTATCTTTGAGACTAGGTATTGACATGAATCATGAAAATCAGCAGTCTTTAACTTGTCGATCTCGAACCCTTTGAGCTCAAATGACCCTTTCACAGGGGTCACCTAAGATCATCAGAAAACACAGATATTTATATTACAATTCATAACAGTAGTAAAATTACAGTTATAAAGTAGCAACAAATCTTTATGGATGGGGGACATCATAACATGAGGTATTAAAGGTGGAGAACCACTGATCAACATGATCTATAAGGCATGCACTAGCCAGGTACGAAGTGGAACTCTTTTGGAATGGAAGTGTCTTTTACATAGGTGTCCCTCGCTGTAGTATTCTCAGGGATAGACGTCACTGGCAGGTCATCCTCACTCCTCTGTCCCACTCAGAGGTTGTAGGAGACCCTGAAACATGAAACTTTCTCATTCTAATTCCGGGCTTCAGCCAAGAAACATACATTTTTCTAGGCTTGTGAATTCTAGACTTGGAATAAATATGACTTTGCTTTCAAATAACCATAAGGTTTTAGAAGCAGATTATTCTCATGCTGTGCATTCTGAAGAAGTGTCTACTATGCAGGAAGTCAGTATGGCTCGTTTGCCCAGTTCTCCAATTCCAAGCTGACCATAGCCTCTAATTCTTAGGAAACAAAGATAGTGAGCTGATTGGGACATACTCACTGCCAGGAGTGAGCAAGTTTTCAATTGGACTTGGGCTTCTCCAGCTTCTAACTTTTCCAGTCATATGGTTGCCTGGTTATTTTAGAGCCATGATGATTGGCCTCCACCTTCATTTCACACAACGCATTCAGAGAAAGGCACTAAGGTATAAATTGTTTAACAGGCTGCCTGAGGCCATGACCTAGGAAGTTGTCCAAGGCAGGGATGTCTTTTTCAGTCTCTTTTGAAAAAGGATCAGCAAAAGGCGTTTCACTTGTTTCTAAATTTCCAGTCTCACACAGTACATTTGTTTCCACCATTTGCCACATTAGCTCTTCCTCATTTGCACCAAGTTGCAGTTAAATCCCAAATCTCACTAGTAAGATTCACTTGGGAACATTTAGATTTTCTTTTCTTTGTAGTTGTTGGGAATGCTAATTTGTAACCTGGCAAATTAACTCGTGGCGTTCTACAGCACAAGCGGTACCTTTCATATCCTACTTGTCCCTAAAATGAAGTCGTGAAAATGCCTTGTGCAAATGTCTGCCTTGGACCGTTTGAAGTTTCCTCACTTAGAATCAGGGCCCTGGCTAGAATCCGTAAACCTCTTGACAAGGAAAGCACAGAAGGGCTAGTGAAAGTTGGTCTCCAAGTAGAACTGATATTGTATTTACTCAGGTATTTCTGGATAGTTTTGGAAAAAGATAACCATTGCTTTTACGTCAATTATCTGGGTCTTCTGGAAGCATGCTGTAAGAATAAGGACGGAACTGAGAGAGAACGGTTGTTTTGAAAATATTAAATGAATAGGTTACGTCTTTTCTCGGTATGTTTTGAGGGCTCCATTTTATCAAGACCTGTGGCTTAACTCTTCAGTCCCATTCGACTCTTTGAGGAAAGTTGTGGGGACTGAAACACCATAGCTTTCTCCTATTTCCTGCCCAAATTAATTAAACTTTCCTTTAAATTTTCAAGAGCCTCGAAACCTCTAGTAAACCGTCTTCTTTCCCATTCCCAGCAATTTTTTTAAAGCTCCTGACCCAGGCACCTATTTTTAATCTGTTCTTAATAATAGTCATTATTCAGTAAGGAAAGGAAAAAAAACGACGGGGTGACTGCGCGTCTCAGAAGCGCGTTTCCGTCCCCTTGCCTGGCTCGCTATGGCCCTGCCAGGCCGCCGTAGCCGGCCTCGCGCGTTCCCAGCGTGGCAAAGAGCTGCTGTCGGCGGGACTTCCGTGTTGGCGGGATTCTGAACGCTGCCATGGCTCAGACCGTGCAGAACGTTACATTGTCCCTCACTCTGCCCATCACGTGCCACATTTGCTTGGGGAAGGTAATGGGTACGGCTAAGGAGACGGGGTTGAGGACCCGATGGCCGCGGGAGGCGAGCGAGGCCCGGTGCTGGGCGGGGACGGGGACGGGGCGTGAGGCGCCGGGATGCGAGGGAAGGCTGACCTGCAAGCTGCTCGGCGGCGGGAGGCCGGTCCTGGGGGACGCGGGGGGGACGCGGATCGATGGGCTCCGCTGGCGCCTCTCGGAGCCCGGGGCTGGGCGGCCTGGGCGGCCTCCGCCGGCCTGCGAAGAGCGGGTTGGAGTCTCGGCGCCGCAGCCTCCATCCTCTGCAGCCGGTGCAGCGAGCCGCGCTCTGAACAGCAGGCTCGCCCGAGGGAGTCCCCGGTCTCCCGTCCGCCACCCAGTGTGATTGTTCTGGGAGCCACGGTCCATTTTTAAAGGCCTTCCTTTTCCTATCCTCTTCTGGAGGATGGCTTTTGCCAGGTGTTCAGATGGCTCCTGGCCCCCACTCCCTTCTGTGCTGTTGAGAATGAGAAGCGTGGTCCTAACTGCCGAGATTGGGATCAGTCACAAGAGGCAAGGGATGCCCGTGGGCTCGTGAAAGTACGAGGAGAAAGTAGGAGAAAGTAGTTTGGTATTAGAAACGGAGTTTTGAATGTTCTCCTGCCTTCGTATTTCCTTTCGTTTCCGTTTGTGTTTCCGATTCGGTTTTTTAAAAAAAAAAAAAAAAAAAAAAAAGCGTGCCTTTACCGCGTGGTTCAAGGACGGCAAAGAACAGGAACCCTCCTTTTCCACCCTGGACTGCTGCTTTTTTTTTTTTTTTTTTTTTTTTTTTTTTTTTGTAGGTAGTGTGTGCCCGAGAATGTGGGCTACAGTTTACAGCCTCTGGCTTAACAGGGAGAAAAGAAGTGAGTGCCAGCCAATAAGATGGCTTGCCTTTAGGTGTTGGAGGTTCAGCGTAGATTAGCCAATTCAATAAATAAAAGCAAGTTAGGATTGAAAGCAACTGCTGACCTAGACAGAGTCAGAGAAAACGGCCAGTAAAAAAGCACATGGACTGTGAGAAAGAATGGCTTGCTTGATCCCTTTGGCAAGCTGAAGGATGGATGGCTTGATCTGGCCAGCTGGTAAATCTGAACTATATTTCTTCATACCCATAGATTCCATCAGTGCCAGCTCTTGCTTCTTTCAAACATACATCTTTCTGTTTTCTTTTTTTACTTCTAGATTATCGTTTATTAACCTTGCTCCAAGGTGGAAGAGCTTTTTAATATTTGGACTGAGTACAACTCAGGTTTTGTCAGTTACAATCTATACTGTTGTTTCCTTACGTCTACTTCCACAGCTGAAAATGTATTTAATTTTATCAACCCCATTAACTTGTTGGAAGGATTTGTGTGGTCCTCAGTGGAGTGGAGATAGATTTTTGGTCCCCGGGAACATTTATGAATATGTAATTCCTTTTGATTGCTCCCAGGGGTAAGCCAATGGCATCTGATTGGTGGTTTCAAGAGCTGCTGCTAGCTAAATTTCTTATGATATACAACACAAAAATTCTTCAGTTTAGAAAAAGGTTGATGGTGCCCCAAATGAGAAGCCCCTACCTGAACCAATATATAATTCCTAATCAGTAAGCCCCGGATAGTAGGGCTGTTATTAATGGAGAACTTTAAACATGACTCCTCCCCAACACATTTGCTGTTTTAAGAAGAGGATTTAGGGGGCAGGGAGGGGACGAAATAAAAATTTAAAAAAAAGAGGATTTGAGGTCAGGTCGTGGTGATTCACGCCTTTAATCCCAGCACTTGGGAAGCAGAGGCAAGTTGATCTCTGTGAGTTTGAGGCCAGCCTGATCTACAAGAGCTAGTTCCAGGACAGGCTCCAAAGCTATACAGAGAAACTCTTTAAAAAAAAAACCAAAAACAAACAAAAAGGAAAAAGATTTGGTCATACGAGATATGAAATGATATAATAGAAACACAAGCTGAGTGTAATGGCACATGCTTTTAATCTGTAACTTGGAAGGCAGAGACAGGTGGATCCTGAATTGAATACCAGCCTGGTCTACAGTTCGAGGACAGCCAGGGCTACACAGAGAAACCCTGTATTTAAAAAAGAAAGAAAGAAAAAACACAGAAAGGACGGAGACGGATTATAGAGTTAATCTTTGCACCAAAGCCTGCCCCTTTCTGTCCACTAGTGTCCAGAGCACAGTATTGCCCTTTACTCTCTCCTCTTCCTATCCTTCCCCAACATTATCTTACGATGCTTCATCCTGCAGCATGCATGCTCTGAAGAGTTAAGGATTTCATGTGCCACTTAACCTTTACCATCATGACCTAGCCTTTTAGATTTTAAGGGCACTGTTTTATTGCTAGAGATCTCATATGAGAGGAAACTGATTGTGAAGACTAATGACCTGGGTGAATTATGAAATGGTTTCTATATCTTAAAACTTTAAACCTTTTCCTGTTTGGGTATTTTGTATAGTGGGATCTGGGTAGAGGATCATGGGTTGACAAAAACTGAAGGAGTATTAAATTCTTTGCATTTTACTACTCGAGTTCAGTCAAATAAAAACATTTACTTTTAAGTTAGTATTTATATTAGTTACTTCTTGTTGCTGTGATAAAAACACCAGGAACAAAAGTTACTACAGTATAGATCTCTCTCTTGGTGAACCACTTCCTGTATGCAGTTCTCCCTGGCAGATGTCGTATCTTGGGTTCTTCACCCACGATGGATTCTCGGGGCTTCTAGCCCTCTCAGCTTCCCTGCTGTGTGTTCCCTGGCCTCAGTGGCTCTCAGAAACTATAGAGGAAGAATCCACGACTCTCACTCTTAACATCATTTGTGCTTCCAAAGGCAGCGCCACTTAGAGGACACCACCAAGTTGAGCTGCCATTTTTGGATGGACCCTCACCTTCTTGATCACATTAGTAACAACTTTTTATGTTTTCCTATGAGCAAGCCACCCCTTAAGCTTTCTCCCTTTATGCTGGAAGCTTGGCCTCATGTAGTCCTGCCCTCAGAGCTCCGTCCTGTGGCTTAAGGCCTCTCTTTAGTGGCGATCTCTTCAACAGTTGCAGTCTCCTTTCAGCACAAGTCTTGACTGGAACTTTTCCTCTCATACTGTACTTTTGATTTATTATTATTTTTTTTTTTTGTAATCCTGCCTGACCAGTTTCCCCTCCTTCCTCTCTTCCCAGTCCCTATCCCCATCCACTCCTCCATTCGTATTCAGAAAAGGGCAGACCTTCCCTGGGTACCAACCGAGCACGGTATAACAAGCTGAGGTAAGACTAGGCACCTCTCCTTGTGTTAAGACTGGACAAGGCAACCCAAGTATGAGGAATAGGATCCCCAGCAAAAGAGTCAGAGACAGCCCCTGCTCCCACTGTTAGAAGTCCCACAAGAGAACAAAGCTTGTTCCTTTCATTGTAGAATTGTATGAGTTATTAGTAATAACCATACCACAGACTCAATGTTATGCTATCTTGAAATTTCCTCTCTCAAAAAAATTCCTTTTGAATTTAGCCTTGGGCAGGTTCTTAGGGCATGGGAGGAAGATAGCTATAGCTTTGCCGAAATATCACGGAAATGATCTTAGCCCAGCTACCAGTAGTGGGCTTGTTCTCCGAAGTCTCTCTCAGCCGCCATTGCCAGTCCACATCCTCTCATCACTGGTGTCTCCAGGTTCACATTGCTTACAGCAGTCCACTAGTTTAAAAGCCCAAGTTTCCGTCTTCTGTATTTTCTCCAAAAAAGAAAAAAGTCAGGTTCTTCACAGCAATACCCTGTGTCTCCTGGAACCAACTTTGTATCACTTTTTGCTGCTGTGCTAATGCACCATGAACAAAAATGACCTGTGCAAGAAAGAGTTTATTTGGACTTAATAGTTCCAGAGGGAGAGTCCATAGTGGCAGAAGTGGCATGGCAGCAGGTGGCCCGATTAGGATTCCGAGAGATCTCATACTCAACAACAAACAGGAAGCAAAGAGAGTGAACTGTAAGTGGGGCAAGACTATAAACTCTCAGAACCAGCCTCCAAAGATAGATTCCCTCTACCCCTTCAAAGTCCCATAACCTCCCTAAACACAAGTGCTAGTACCCAGGGACCAGGTGTCAAGTTACACAAACCTCAGGGGGCATTTCTCTGTCGGACCACCATGGCATCCCAAGTTTTATATGTGCGTGCGTGTGTGTGTGTGTGTGTGTGTGTGTGTGTGTGTGTGTGTGTGTAATTATATTTCTCCATTTTCCTGTTGACTCTTTTCTTCCCAAATAGCCCCTCCTGCTTTTGTGCCATGTTTTATATAATCTCGCTTCCCTATTAAGATCTTCCTCCCTCTTTTCTATTTTCATAACCTAGACTGACATAAATTTAAATCTGGATCTCACACATGAATGAACACATTTGATATTTGAGGTTTACTTCTTTCTCCTAGCATAGATGGAACTGGACAGTTTCATCCATTTTCTTACAAGACCTGACTTCATTTTTGTATATGTATCCTATTTATCCATTCATCTGTTGATGGGCATCTGAATTGGTTCCATATTTTAACTCTTATGATTATTGCAGCAATAAATATGGACATGCAAGTATCTGTGTAGCGTGTTGATTTAAAATCCTTCCATATGTATTCAGAAATGATATATCTGTATCACAACTAGTTCTAATATTAGTTTTTTGAGGAACCTACACAGGTACTTCTATAGTGTCTCTTTCAGTTTATGTTTGCACCAGCAGTATATAAGTGTGTAGGGTTATCACTAGCATTTGTTGCATTTGTTCTCTTAGTGAATGCCATTCTGATAATGATGGATTCTCTGGGCCATTTTGATTTTCATTTTCTTGTTGGCTGAGAACATAGAACACTTTCAAATATATATTGGCCATTTTTATTTTTTTATTTAAGAACTGTTGTGTCAGTTCATTAACCCATTCACTGATTGGATAACTTGGCTTTTGGTGTTAGGTTTTTCCAATTCTTTATGTATGTGGGATATTAATATCTATCCGATGTATAGCTGGCAAAGGTATTTTCCCCTTCTATACTGTCCCTTCACTTTGTTGTCTTTGCTGTTCAGAGGCTTCTCTTCTCTATTTGTCAAGATTTGGGGTTATTTCCTGTGCTATAGATTGTAGTAGGAGCTGCTTGTTTGTTTCCAGCTGCCCATAACCGAAATAATCACACAGAAACCATGTTATTTGCAATACCCTTTGACCAATCACTTAAGCGTATTTCTGGCTAACTCTTATCTTAAATTAACCCATCTCCATTAATCTGTGTATCGCCACAAGGCTGTGGCTTACTGGGTAAAGTTCCAGCGTCTGTGTCTGGCGGGGCTATATGACTTCTCCTTACTCCGCCCTCTTTCTCCCGGCATTCAGCCTAGCTTTCCCCACCTAGTTCTGTTCTGCCCTGCCATAGGCTCAGGCAGTTCTTTATTAACCAGTGATATTCACAGCATACAGTGGGGAATCCCACATCAATAGATCTTTTCAGAAAGTCTTCCTTTGTGCATTTATTTTAAATATATTTCTTATGTTTTCCTCTAGCATTTTCAAATTTTCAGGTCTCTGATCCACTTTGGATTGTTGCTGCATGCAAGAGTAGAGTTATGGCTCTAGTATTATTCATCTATGTGTGGATATCCAGTTTTCCCAGCACCAGTGTATGTTTTCTACACCATTGTTGAAATTAGGTGACTGATTAGGAGGTGTGGTCTTCTTACTGTGGGTGGGCTTTCAGAAGCCCCTGTCATGCTTCGTGCCATGTTGTTTCCAAACTGACCCTCTGGAACTGAAGAAGTCTCCGTTTAAATACCTGCTTTTAAAAGCTTCCTTGGTTGTGGTGTTTTATTTCAGCCATAGGATAGTAACTAAGTTGACAAAGATTTAAAAGCATATTTTTCTAAACATTAAAATTATGAGAGAATAATTATGAATAAGGTTATTTCACACATTAAAAAGAAAAATTAGGTGTCTATAGCTCTCTGGATCCTCTGTTTTTTATATATATATGTATGTATGTATGTATATATACATATATATATGTATATATATGTTATATCCATACACACACACAATATAGTTGGTGTTACTATGGCTCTGTGGTGTAATTGAAGTCAGATATTGTGATACTTCAGCCTTGTTCTTTCTATTTAGAGTTGCTTTAAGTGCTTAAGGTCTTTTGTACTTTCATGTGAATTTAGGGATTTAAGAGAATGATGTGGATATATGTGCAGGACTCTGCAAATGTGAGTGCTGGTGCCCACTGAGTCCAGAAGAGGATACTGAATCCCCTGGAGCTGGAGCTCCAGCTGCGAGCAACTTGATATGTGTGCTGGGAACTGAACTCTGACCTTTTGCAAGAATACTATGTTTGCTTAACTGCTGAACCATCTCTGTAGCCCCAGTTGTTAATTTTAGTTCTGTGAAGAATATTGATATTTTGATAGAGATTGCATTGACTCTTTAAATTTTTTTCAAAAATTACCATTTTCAATGTTTTGTCTGTCAGTGAACATAGGAGAACTATCCATCTTCTAGTGCCATCTAAAATTTATTTCATCAGTGTCTTTATTGTAATCTTTCACCTACGTAATTAGATTTACTCCTAGTATTTTATTTTTGAGGCTACTATGAATACAAGTTTTTTTTTTCCTGATTTCTTTCCTGGTAAAGGTCATTAGTGGTGTATAGGAGTGCTAATGATTGGCATATGTTGATTTCATGTCCTTCCACATGGAATACAGTGTTTATCCATATAAGAGTTGTCTAGTGGAACAGGAAGATCTTTTCAGTATAGGACCACATTACCTGCAAATAGGGCTGCCTTCAGCTTTTCTTCTCCTAGTTGGAACCCCTTTCATGTCTTTCTCACCATGGCACTCTAGCTGAGACTTTTAAGTAGTGTATTAAGAGCGGGAAGAGTGGGCACTTCTGTCTCAGTCATGATTTTGGAAGACATGTTTTCAGTTTTTTCTTGTGTAATACATGTTGCCTATAAATTTGTTGTATGTACTTATGATCTTGAAATATGTTCCTTTTATTCCTAGGTTGTTTGTGACTTTTATTGTGAAGGGATAGTGAACTTTATCAATTTTTTTTCCTGTCTGTTGATATGTTCATATGATTTATGTCCTTAACTCGATTTCTTATATTTACTGTATATATTGATCCATTTTTGCCTTGCTAGGCTAAAATCAACTTTATCATGATATATGATTTTAATGTGTTCTTTAAATTTTTTTCTAAGTTTTATGTGTATGAATGTTTTGCTTGTATATTCACTGTGTGTGTACTTTGTGCCTACAGAGGTCTGGTTCCCTAGAACTGGAGTTACAGACAGCGATAATGATCCATCATGTACAGCATTGGTTCTCAATCTTCCTAATGCTGAGGCCCTTTAATAGAATGCCTCATGTTGTGGTGACCCCCAACTAGAAAATTATTTCCTTGCTACTTCATAACAGCACTTTTTTTTACTGGTTGTAAATGGAGACTGCTTATTGGTTTCCCAGCCGCCCAGACCTGAATAATCACACAGAAACTATATTAATTACAATACTGTTTGATCTGCTAGCTTAGGCTTCTTATTAACTAACTCTTACATCTTAAATTAACCCTTTTTTATTAATCTGTGTATTGGCACGGGGTTGTGTCTTACTGGTAAGGATCTGGTGTCTGTCTCCTTCGGTAGCCACATGGCGTCTCTCTGACTCTGCCTACTCTCTCTGTGTAATCTCTTACAGCCTGACTATATTCTGCCCTGCCATAGGCCAAAGCAGCTTTATTTGTTAACCAATAAAAGCAACACATATACGGAAGGACCTCCCATGTCCACTTTTATGAATTGTAATGTAAATGTCTGAATGCAGGACATCTGTGTGTGACCCGGGTCTCCTGCAGGAGTTTCTGTGGTCCTGAGTAAGACTTACAAGAATTTTGGTGGAAAGTTTTCTGTTTGTGTTTGTCGGTGAAATTGTCCTGCACCCTTTCTTTACTTTTCTTTTCTTTTCTGTGTATTTATCTGGTTTGGTGAGTATCATTCCCTTCCTATCTTGTGTAATTTGAGGAGTTGCTGTATTACAGTTTAAGGATTATTGTTGATTTACAGTTTGCAGAGTATTGCCATTGTACAGTTTGAGGAGTATTATTTGTTATCTCTTTCTCAAACATTTGGCAGAACGTGTCAGTGAATCCATCGCTTCTGGGTCTTTCATAAAGTGAAAAGCTTTTGATTACTCCTTCAGTCTCATTACTTGATATGGATCTGCTTAAGTTGTTTATATCATCTTGATTCCATAAAATTAATGCCATTATACATCTCTTTAATAATACAGATTATGCAAGTAGATAAAAGTTTCAAAGTAGTTCTCAGTGAACCTCTGGATTTCATTGTAATCTGTTGTAATGTTTTCTATTCAGCTCTAATTTCATTACGTTGGGTCGTTGTCAGTTGCACACTCCTCGGAGGACACCGTTTTGTTTGTTCCGTGTGTTGTCCTGTCGTTTCCATTTCATCACTGGTCTGCTCTAATCTTTATTATTTCTAACTACCTTGTCTGGTTCTGATTTTACAACCTCAGTGTGCATCAGTATGCTATTTATGTAAGATATCTTTTTCTAATATAGTATATTTTTCTCCTATATACTATATAGTATTTAGACAGATGTAAACTATGGTTCTAGGAGTGACTTAATTGTGTCACAAAGTTCTAGGAAGTTATATTTTTAACTTTCATTTCCTCTAGGATTTTTTTAATAGTTTCTTTGATTTTCAACAACCCACTGGTCATCAAGAATGTATTGTTCAATCTTCAAGTGTTTGTGTAGTTTCTGTCGCTTCTCTTATCTTCATTTTAGCTTACTGTTGCCTGACAATATCTACAAGATTATTTCTGTTCTTTCATGTTTAAGGTTTGTGCTGTGACCTAGAATGTCGTTATTTTAGGGGTGGTTACACAAACTGTGGAGAAGATGTGTATACTGTTTCTATTAGATAGAATATTCTCTAGATATTTGTTAATTCTATTTGATTGATGATATAATTTAACTCTGAAGTATCTTTAATTTAGTACACATATTTAAAATTGTTACTTCTTCTTGACCAATTATTCCCTTTTGTTGTATAGCAGTTTCTTCCAATGAGAATAATTTTGGAGTTTAATACCTCTGAACTTGGATCCACCTGTTTGCCTTTCACTTCTGTAGATTCAGAAAGCTTTGATGTTCCAGCCCAAAACTCCAGACATCCACATCCTTCCAGCAGGAAGCTCAGTATTTAGGGGACTTGGAAAGTACAAATCCTTTGCCTATAGAGTATCATGGTTGCTCCCTTACTTCCCTCAGATTGAACATTGCCCACCCCAGAGAAGGGCATAAATCTGAGGAAATGGGAGGACCTGCCCAGCTGATGGACTGTGAAACTAAGTGGATCTGCCAGCCACACGTAGCTTCACAGGGATGCTGGCAGTCTCTTCCTTCCAGGGGCTCTAGCTTACCTTTTAGATAAGATTTCTGCTTCCTCTCCCCTTGCTGCAGATCCCCATGGGGGAAGCTGTATTAAATTGGTCTTACTTCTTTTCTGTGCATTGCTCATTCGTTTCGTACAGTCTGCCGTTATACCACCACTTTTGTGCGCATTTGAAGCTCTTTTGTTCTTTTTGGAATAGAGTCTATTCTGGCAGTGATTCTCCTTCTTAGTGTCACAGTAGGCAGTTTCTAGTCCCACCATCTTAGCTGGAGAACCTTAAGGTAAAATTATATTGCCATCTAGAAATACTTATCTTGTAAGTAGCCTGCCCAGAAATGGGTTAGCCAACTTGTAGAAACCCAGCACGGTGACAGTAAGAGAAGGTTCCAACAGTACAGATAATTCCGCTGTGGGGCATTGTTGATGGCTCCAAGCAGCCAGGGCAACGTAGTCTGCCTGTAGCTGTTCTTTTTTATCATTTGGTACACTGAATGGTGAGGTAAAACTTTTTCCTTGTGTTTGACCATAAATCATTTTCTTCAGAAGACAATTTGTGCAACATTATCTCACTTTTGGATTTTCTGCATCAATATTTACTTTTATTAATCCTACATCTTCAAAGCAATGTGCCAAGTGCTGTAAGTCGATACAAAGAGCAGGGCACTTCTGTGTCCCCCACTGAGACTGAATCTGATCGGGAAAGTGGAATATAAGCAGTTTTCTGAGAAGGGCACAAAGCAGAACAGAGAGCTTTAGAGGGGAACAAAAGAGTGTGCTATTACTCTTTTGTGAGAAACCTTCCCACACTGTGAATTTCATCAGAAGCACGAGGTACAGAAGAATTAAGGCAAGACTGAAACCCAGCAAAACAAACATTAGATAGAGCGTGGTACTCCACACCTGGCATTCTGGACACAGTGGAATTTGATAACCCAAGGGACTGGGAAGCCTTTTCTAGTAGACTACTGGGGACAGTCCTCATGATCATGTAGCTGGAGCTGGCTCCACTCACGGTCTGTAGTTTCCCTACATGTTCTCCTTCCCATCTGGCATCTCTAACTTCTTTTTATGTGTTTGTTTCATGTGGAAGCTGGCTCCTCCCTCCTATGGAAGACAAAATCTTCCTGGTGCTTGAATCTTGTCCCCCTTTTGACTTCTTGGGAATTTGCTGTCTCTAGCTACCCTCTCCATCATTGTGACGTTGCTAATAATGGACTAATTTGGATGTCTTCTCCTTTAAATATGAAACTTGTCTGCATTTTCTGTCTTTATCGTTAATTGCCTGTCAACCTCCTTGTGTTTCTGTCCCCATCATTTGCTGAGAAACTTCAGTAGCAAACCATTTCATACAGTTAAATACCACAGCGTCATCTCTACCTCCTCAGTGACTCACTTACTTGGGGACTGTCTTCCTATTAAGAAGCGTCTTTGTTTTGATTTCTGTGATTACTACCATGCTTTCCTTCTTGACACCAGAGCTCCTATTCTCAGTTTCCTTTAGTAGACGCTGCTCTTGTACTTACCCTTTTCCTCTAGCCATTTTGCCTGCACAACGAATCTGCACCAGTCCTGTGGTTTTAGATGCTGTTATCTTTTATGCCAATGACTCTCAAAGCCTCTTATACCAGGATTACCCATTTAAAAGTGAGTTTGATGTAAGAAACTTCACATGACCAAAATATGACCTGTACTTTCAGTACATACAAAACTGTTCCTCCTGTTATTGACACTTTAGTAAAAAATATGCCAACTAGTGCATTTGATCAAAACCGTCTTCTACATTGGGGGATTGTTTTCTTTAACCTTTAGTGTATGACCAAAAACATAAAAAAATCTGATTGCTTTTAAATTGTTTTACTGGTTCCTTTTACATAGTTTCTTACAAAGTAGAGTGTCTTGATGCCCCATATATAATGTGTATGGTTCTGTCTTCAATATTTTCTTCCATAAATTTTAGAGGTATGCAGGCAGGGTGCTGAAGAATTAATTGAGAGCTACATGCTGATTTGTATGTGTGTGTGTAGCTGGGGGTGACTGGCCCTGTCTTGGGTTTTTGAAACCTCAGAGCCCAGTAACATATCTGCTCCAATAAGGCCACACCTCCTAATCCTTTCAAAGAGTTCCACTCTCTGGTAACTAAGCATTAAAATATATGAACCTATGGGAGTCATTTTTATTCGAACCACGACAGAGACCATTCTAAACTAGCTATTGGTCTAAAGAAGTAGCTTCCTTCATTACTGGAGTTGCTAATCTTGGATAGAAGGCACTTTTAGAACAACGGCAGGCAGTTTTAAGGGAAGGAGTGACTTCAGGGTGAATATGGCGCTGTGTTCTAGTATTTGGAAGTCTGCCGTGCTTAAGAGTTTTTACTAACAGAAGGATAAAATTAAAACATTTATGAACGAACTATGACTTGGATTTCCAATCATGTGAAGAGGGGAGAAAAGAGGAAGGAAGGAGGGAGGGAAGGAAGGAAGGAAGGAAGGAAGGAAGGAAGGAAAGAAGAAAGGAAGGAAGAAAGGAAGGAATGGAGTTAAGTGGTGAGATAGGAAACAGGGGACTAGGGAGAGAGCCAGAGTTGGTCTTTTTATTGACCAGCTCCTGTGGGAACTAATCTGTTACCAAGACAACTCACCTGCTCCCAAACTTATAATCACCTCTCTTAAAGGTGTTTATATTGGAGAATGAAGTCATGACAAACCACATCGTTATCAAAGCAGATCTTTTTGTAATGTTTAGTAGGTGGTTGTTGATACTTGATGTTGTAGTGGAATGCGCTGAAAAATTCAAGCGTCAGATTGATGGTCCCGCTATCCTATGATTCTAATAGAAAATAGGCTGAGGAATAAGGTCCCAGAGTTAATGAACAGAAAGCCTTTTCTTTTCTGACCGTGAATGTTCAATACATAATAAGCATCTCAGAGTGAAGTTGCATGGTCTCCATGAGCAGCGCTGTCAGCTAGCTTCTCTGTCTTATGAGAAACCGTGTGGTCAAAAGAAGCATGTTTTACCATCCTGTGTTCTCTCTATCCCCCCTGCTCCCCTGCTCAGCGTACTTGAAAGGAACAATCTGTTTGCTCTAAACATATCACATTGGGAATCCAGTTATAAAAGTTGCTCTGTACTAAAAGTAATGTTTTTTTCCAAAGGTTCGTCAACCTGTTGTATGCACCAACAACCATGTGTTTTGTTCCATTTGCATTGACTTGTGGTTGAAGAATAACAGCCAATGTCCAGCTTGCAGAGTTCCTATCACTCCAGAAAATCCTTGCAAAGAGATTATTGGTGAGGGTTTATGTGCGTTATGTGCGTAAGATAGATTTAAGACAATTTATAAACAGTGTTTGTTTGGGGAATGGTGATATGAAATCTTCATTGCTACAGATCAACATCATATTGGGTTTATTGGTAATTTTATATAGTATATGTAGTACAAAGGACCCTCAAGCCAAATGCAGCTTACGTTAGAGACTGCATGTGGACAGAAATATTAATGATTTAAAGTTACAGGTGCTAAGAAGGGAAAATAAAGGGCTAGAGGGTGTTGGAAGGAAGGTGAGTAACTCTGAGAAAGTCTTGATGAGGTATGTGACCTTTAGGTTTTGAGCCTCAAATGTGCTTTAGGAATATTGGCTGAGTGGTGGTATGTAGCCTGTGTAGAGGTGAGACAAAATTTAGTCAGATTGGAGACTCTGGTCCTGTTGAGGATAATGTGAAGCTCATTTTAGTTTACTAAAGAAAAGGAAGAATTTTACTGCTAAAGTAAAAATAAAACACCAGTAGTCTCTCTGAATGTGTTACTTTCCTAGCTCCTGTTTGACACTCCTCTTGCCCCTCCTAATGTGGCACTAATTTTCTTTTTTTAACCTTAATTAGTTTCACATTATCTTTGACTGGACCAGAGTCTCCAATCTGCATATCTAAATTTTGTTCCTGGGAAGTTATATTGAAGTGCGATTAATAAAAACTTAGAGACAGATATTGGGGTTCGATCTGAAGACCAGAAAATCAAAGCAACCAGCCACTGTCTCTTACCTCGACCTCAGTCCAAAAATGGTGATCCTGCCTCCAGGAAACCTGAGAATGAGACTGAAGCTCAGGACTGTCTCCTCCAGTCTTATTTTCCTCTCTAGTTCTGGGATTAAGGGTATGCACCATTACCGCCTGGTTTCTATGGCAAGCTAGTGTGGCTACTGGGATTAAAGGTGTATGTCATTGCTGCCTGGTCTGTAAGGCTGGCCAGTGTGGCTGTTTTACTTTGCTGACCATCAAGCAAGCTTTATTAAAAATAAAAATGAAATACCACTACATTATATAATGCAATATGAAAAAAAAATGGTTCATTTTCATTTTGCCCAAACCAAACAAAAATGTTTTTTTCCCTCCAGGAGGAACAGGTGAAAGTGAACCTATGCTGAGCCCTATGGTCAGGAAGCACCTTCGGAGAACGAGACTCGAGCTCCTCCACAAAGAGTATGAGGTACTTAGCACTGCTCTAATGCGACTCCAGCAGTGGACTTAGGGAAACCGGTCATAGCCCACATGGCTGAGACCTGCATCCTATGAAGCTTTGCTCTTTGTGTTTTCCCTCGGGTCTTTTTTGGTGTGTGTGTGCGGGGTGGGGGGGCTGTTTGTCTTCGGAGAGTCTTGTAACCCTCGAGATGACACACATTCACCTCCGTGCCTAGTCTGAAACCTTAAGTGCCAATCTAAACATGTGTGATAAGTTCTTCCTTTTCTGTTTTAAATAGAGAAATGCTTTTATTTAAGTAAAAGATGACTAAGATTTCATAGAATTGAAAGAAATGGAAAATTTTTCCTTTCTTTTCCTTCTTTAAAATTGTTTTTTAATTTGAGATTTTTATTTTATGTATATAAGTGTTTTGTTTGCATGTATTCCTATGCACCACTTGAGTGCCAGGTGTTTGAGGCCAGGAGAAGGGGTTGGATCACCTGGGACTGCCAGGTGTGTGCGGAGAATCAAGCCCAGGTCCTGGAGAAGAGCAGCAGTCCTGAGTCAGCTCTCTCTCCAGCCACTTCCTTTTCAGAGAGAGAGAGAGAGAGAGAGAGAGAGAGAGAGAGAGAGAGAGAGAGAGAGTCTGTGTTTGTGTGTGTGCACGCGTGTGTGTGTTTGCTAATTTGTACCTCTTCGGTTTATTTTATATTTGTTCCTTTAAAAAAAAAGAAGTGAGTGATTAAAGAAGCCCACTTAGGGAATGCAGTTAATTTGTTACTGTCTGTAGAATCACTGACAATTATAAACATGCTGAATTCTGGAACACAAGTAAACGTTATGTTTAAGTAAACTGATATGTTAGCATCAGTGTGAAGTGTTATTTCTAATCTTCATCTAAAGGTGAATGAGCAGACTGGTTTACCATGAAGGTGGAATTTTTACAAATGAATTCAATATACTTTTGATATTCATTAAAAGAGTAATGGAGATTTTATAATATACATATATGTATATGCATGTATATATTATATTTGATCTAGTTTTATATCCCCCCCCTTTTTTCTTAGCAGTTGAAGAAAGGCTTCTTGTGGGGGGGTAAGGAAAGACATGTGCAGTAGATACACAAAGACAAATCCTCTGCAAGCAGAGGGGGCATTGTGAAGCTGAAAAATTTAGTCTTTCTTGGGGACTGGGTATTTTTTTAAGACTCTGAAGGGTCTTTATCCCTAATTTAGGCTTGGTCAATTTGAAGGAAGACAGAATGGCTGATTGGCATGCAACAAATATTTATACTGCTGTGTAAATATAGTATGCTAGGAAGGTATCTTTAAATTAGACTCTGCACATGGAAACTATCTGAGCTGCCTCAAACATTTTAATACACTGGAGCATAAGTGATGGAATAAGTGTTCATTCCTACATTTTCCCCATTTGTGAATATTTAAATGCATGTTTGTTTACTCATTGTTGTATTTATTTAAAGATTGCAATTTCTTATGCTGGATATGGTGGCACATCCCTTTAATTTCCCGCTCTTGGGAGACAGAGGCAGGCAGATCTCTGCGATGTCGAGACCTGCCTAGTTAGTGTGCAGAGTGAGTTCAGGACAGCCAGGACTTAAAAGAGCGATGATTCTTAACCTTCCTAATGCTGTGACCTTCTCTTATAGTTCCTCATGTCTGGGGACCCAAACCATAAAATTATTTTCTTGCTACAGCATGACTGCAATTGGCTACTGTCCTGAATTGTTATGTAAATATCTTGCGTGCAGGATGTCTGGTATGTGACACCTATGAAAGGGTCGTTCGACCCAGGCTCAGATGTAAAGACCTTGTCTCAAAACACACAAACAAAAAGTGGGGTGCGGAAGGATGCAGCTTCTTTTAGAATACTGTTAAATGTATTATAATTTACTAGTAAATAGTACTGTGACAAATCTAAAAGGCACTCTTCCATAATTAATAAATGTCATAGATATTAATTAGAGAGGTCATTGACTTAAGTCTATTTTCTCTTGCTTTAAAATCAGAACACCTTAAACTGGCTTATGTTGAAGACCCACTGCTGGGATTGATCTGGGATGCAAAGTGGAAAGATTTCATTCCCACTTCACATATAGAAATAAAAATATAAACAAAGTTCTGGCTATTTTGAACAATAGCTTTTAAATTTCTCTCTGTCAAGCAATTAACATTCCTCAAATTTTCTGTCTGAATAGAAATCTACTTTGTTGTTGAAATTCATGTTTTTTCTTAATTTTTTGATGATACTTTAAACAAAATCAAAGAGTTGACATTTATAAATCCAGAGCTGTCTTTGAATTCAGCTGTAAGTAGCTGGTATCAATTTTTCTGAGAGACAAAAACTTTGAGAATTTAAGCTGTTTCCTTAAAATACTGTTCTGATATATAAAGGGTCCATGTATGTATGAATGTTTGAGTGTAATATTCAAGAACACATTGGCTCTGGCTTAGCATATACAAGCATTAGTTCATATCTGATCGTTGAATTCCGTACTCTTTCAGGATGAAATAGATTGTTTGCAGAAAGAAGTAGAAGAACTTAAAAGTAAAAATCTGAGCTTGGAGTCGCAGATCAAGACTATTCTGGACCCTTTAACCTTGATGCAGGGCAGCCAAAACGAAGACAAACATCCAGCAGCAGATAATCAAAGTAAAACTGACCCAGAAACGGTAGTGGAATGGAAGAAAAAACTCAGAACAGCTAATGAAATCTATGAAAAAGTAAAAGATGATGTGGATAAGCTAAAAGAGGTAAGTTGTAGTCGTGCGAAAATCTATGGTGGTTGTTTTTGAAGTTCTACAATATTTTACGTACTTTCACAAGTATAAATAGCCATATCCTTGACTCACCATAGCTCATGTGTGAGAGCAGGACTAAAGCCTGGATGAGATGTTCATGCAATAGGAAAACGTCGTCTCATTAGCTGTCTTTAGCTGCCAAGAAGTATCAGGTGGTTCCATTTGTGACTATAATTGGAGACGCTGTAGTGCTTGTCTATGCGCCTGCTTCTGGAAGAGCTGCATCAGTTGAAAGGATGCGTTTCTGTCCCCCTCTTTGTGGTTCGCCTTAAGTTTTTAAGCTTACAGCAGTGACTGCTTTGTGGGCATTGGCTTGTTTCAAACAAGCATATCCTATCTCCCAGCTTAGCAAAGAAACATTTATTGGCTTGTTTTTTGAGGCAAGATCTCACTAAATAGTCAAAGATTGCCTGAACTTGCTATGTAGCCCAGGCTGGCCTCACATTAACCGCCCTCCTGCTTCAGACTCCTAGTGTTAGGATTGCTAGTGTGTCTCACTGTACCCAGCTGAACAAAAGATGTTAACCAGGTCTTTCTTAGCACTACCATTTTCTGATGTTGAAAGCTGAGCGTAAGTACATTCTGAAATTAGTTTACTGACTAACTCCAGAGAAAGCCGTGAGCTCCTGCTTTAGACCACTTCCGCAGGAGAGTAATGGGGCTGATTCATTTTCCTAGTTGTCTGTCCATCCAGCAAGATATAGAGGACATTAGTTGAGGGTGGGGAAGCAAACTTGGGATTTTTTTAAGTCTAGGAAAGAGATAAAGATGCATGCCATTAACACTAGCACAGTGACAGGTATTCTATTGCTTTCTGGAACAGAGAGCAGCCTTTAGCTTGACTTCAGGATTATCTGCCCTGCAGTACAGTAGTGGTAAATGGTGTGATTTTATAGCACTCGTTTTTACAACTGCCCTTTTAACCTATCTGCGTTCCGTTAAAATGCTGTTCTTGTTCTGAATTACTGCGTCCTGAGCCACGAAATCGTTAATGGACTCTGTATGGTATTTTATAGAAGAACCACTGCATGTTAGCTCTCATATCTTCAGCGAGGTTAAGTAGTAGAAAAACATTTTCAAATTAGTGTAAACCATTCTCCATATACAAAACGAATGTTGTGCGATTCATAAAAGGCCAGTGTGGAAGGAGTATGGAGACTGCTTTCAGAAAGAAGAGCTGCGTCCATACCTCCCTGCGTCTTGATGAGGGAAGTGTGTGCTGTGCACTGCAGCCAGCCTTAGTGTATAAACATGTTACTTTAGTAACACATGTTATCAGAATTAGTAAATGAACACGTAATCAGAATTACTGTGTTATCAGAATTATTTGGGATATTCACTAAGCCTATTTGGGGGTACCCAGTGATAATATTAGGTAATAAATTACAAATGAGTAAGAAACATGGACTACAGAGACAAAATGCAAATATGAAGTACAAATAATAATCTCAGTCAGATGCTGAAAAAAATGATTCGAGAGTATGACCTGGTGTGAGCAAATGGTCGCCTGATGCTGCCTGGATTCCGTGGGTTTGGAAACATGAGACCTTGTCACTCCCAGTCAGAGTTGAGAGTGCATAATAATCAAAGCCTTTGATATCCCCAGGTACTGTAAGTGGGCAGAACTCTACTGTTTATAACCTTTAGGTCCTTTAAATAGTTAGGAGCTATCCGGCCTATAACGAGAAGCATTAAAAAGCCACAGGGCTGGTGAGGGATCTTGAAACATACTATGATCCCAGTATTAGGGGGTGGGGTAGGAAAGGAAGTCAGCTGAGTTCTAATTTAAGCTTCTTGTCATCATCAAAAAATATTCACTAAGTGCCTCCCTTTACGGTGCTATGCTTGAAAGCTTAATTCATTGTTGGTGTATGAGGAAGTAAATGGCTTTCCTGTATCTTCAGAGGGTAATAATGGTGGTGTCTATCAGTCACTTAAAGAATTAACCCTTCACCATCCTGGTTTGTGTGCCTCCCTGAAGAAGGTGAGCAAGTGCTCAGAGCCTAAAATAAACTTGGTAACATTTGAGTAGGGGTATAGGCTTCAAGTGAGTATTCTCCACCTCCCTTGCTTGTTACCATTGAGATACAATTGTATTAAAGTAGGTAAGTAATACATTCTGGAAGTTAGTCAGAAACTCTGGCCAATGTTTTTATTATAGGTTTTCAAAATTCTTAGGTTTCTCTTTCTTTTTCCCTGACAGTAAATATGAACATAAATGTTCTAGCCATGGCATTTTCTTGGCTGGCTGGGTTAGTAAGTTTGGTGACTAACCTATAGAATTTAATCTTCTCAGTGGCACACAAATGCAGTAACAAAAATTTAAATAAAGTGGCTTTTAAGAAAATTCTAAAGTCTAAGAGTGTAGTTTGTTTGTTTGTTTGGTTTAGTCTTTTGTCTCTTTTGGTCTTCGGCCTTTTCCCAGGAGCCCGCCACCTAGCTTTCAAATAAATCACACGTGGAGGCTTATTCTTAGTTATAAATGCAGGGCCTTACCTTGGCTTGTTTCTAGCCAGCTTTTCTTATCTTAAATTATCCCATATGTGGCTGGGTGCCTGGCCCCTGGTGTCCTCCTCTCCTATTCCTCCTTCTATTTATTCTCTCTGCCTACAGCCCCACCTATTCTTGCTCCTGCCCCACTAATTGGCCATTCAGCTCTTTTATTAGACCATCAGGTGTCTTAGACAGGCAAAGAATCACAGCTTCACAGAGTTAAACAAATGCAACATGAAAGAATGCATTGTATCTTTGCATCATTAAACAAATATTCCACAGCATAAACAAATGTAACACATCTTAAAATAATACTCTACAACATAAGAGCATGAATTTTTATTTTATTTTATCTTTTTTAAGCTATTGTGATACTGAGCTTCTGGCTTCCCTCTTTTCCTTTGTGTCAGCCTATGCATCCCAGATGAGCTACTGTATGATTTCCGTAAGTTTTAGGTATTAAACAAACAAAGGAAAAAAAAGTCATTCTTAAAGGATTTGTTTTCTTCCATGTGTATGTCAAGGTACAATTGGTGGAATTTACTAGGAAATATTGCACAAATTTTAAGGATATCAGAAGTTGAAAGACAGAATAAGAAAGACCTGTTAAAGAAGGAAATTCAGTAGATTACGTGGGTTAGATTTATCACTAGAGAAGTGTTAAATAGTAACAAAGAAACTAGTCTCATGGTTTAAGAATTAACCCTTTAGCATTAGTTTGTAAATATTTGTGTATGATGTAATCTTGTCTTGTTTAGAGCATTCAATTATGGTAAAATTTAAAAAAGAAACATATTTACCATCAGCGTGGTCCCTTAATAGCTTTGAGCTAGCTGACACAACTTCATTTCCCTGAGTATAGGATTTAGAAAGTGCTCTGGAATGTAGATTTTAAATACCTAGTTGTATTCGCAGTTTCAAGTTATTCCCACTGGTGATTTTACGTTTCTGAGGACTGTGTCTAGTATTCAGTTTGCTGATATTGCTGTAAGAATACAGATGGCTCATGTCATCATTTTTATAAGGTACTTTTGTGTTAGCTTATGTTTAATTATTTTTAACTCTTATTTCAGGCAAATAAAAAATTGAAGTTGGAAAATGGTGGCCTGCTGAGGGAGAATTTACGGCTGAAGGCTGAAGTTGACAACAGATCTCCCCAAAAGTAGGTATCTTACAGAGCAAAGTCTCTGCTTGTCAGTGCTTTTAGCTGACTCTGTAATGGCTTGTGCTTTCTGTTTGACTCATCATTTAGAAAAGTTGAATGTTTTGAGTGTCAAGTTGAAGTCTTAGCTTTAGTTGAGGCTAATTGAGAGGAAAGGATTTCATTCTAAACTCCTTTCCTTTTTTGATGTATAAGAATATTGTTTTATGTTCCCTAAGGCAAATGAAGCTTTACTTGGTCTTACATCTATTTAATAGTACTAATGAATATTAATCTTAAAACAGTCCCCTTTAGCTATTTTCTGAATATATAATCTTGATAACAGTTGAATGTCCATGTAAGGCACTCTCTCCCTGAATCAGTAAGCTGTGCCTTAGATGAGTGAGAGGTGGAGGCGCAGGGGATTAACTCCCTTGTTATCTAAATCTGCTCAGTAGGAAGAGGTAGCAGTAGCCTTTGAACTCAGGTGTACCACCTCAGATTCTGAGCACTTCTCAGTTGCAGGAAATAAAGTGGGGTGTTCTCTACTAAATCTTGAACTACAAATTTGAAACTGTAATGAAGCGAATTGACTCCTCCTTTTATGATGGTGGAGACTTCACCCTGTTAGAAGTTCTAAGTTTTGACCTGCTTAGCATTTTGATTTGTCTATCTAAAGTGGTGAGGAAGATCTAGGAGTTAAGGGGGGAAGATGGAAAAGAGATGAGAGAACTTTTGGAGTCCTTCCTGACCCACCCATCCACACGAGGAAACAGGCAAATGAGAAGGCAGTATGGATGCCAAGGTATGCAGTCTCTTTGCAGGATGTATGTCAGAATGCCACCATTTCTTTGCTTTGTAAGAACACAAAAGTAAATGATGGACACATATCCTACCAGAGAAGAAATAGCTCTTGTTGAATGCAATACGGTTTAGGAAATGGTGGAAGTAAATCCTGATTACACAACCAGTGCTGACAAAGGTAGAACTTTTTTTTAATATTTATTTTTATTTTATGTGTATTGGTGTGGATGTATGTCTATGTGAGGGTGTCAGATCTTGGAGTTACAAACAGTTGTGAGCTGCCATGTGGGTGCTGGGAATTGAACTCAGGCCCTCTAGGCGAACAGCCAGTTCTCCTAACCACCGAGCCATCTCTCCAGCCCAAGGAAGAACTTTTACTCTTAGATGTTCCCTTCTCCCGTGCTCTCTAGCCCTGTTTTTCCTTCTTGTCAGATAATGTCTTACTGACAAATTAGTGAAATAACCTGAGAAAGTGTTGCTTTTATGTGGGCTCGAATCCCTGTTATTGGCAGCTCGCCCTGCCAGTCACAGTAATGCTTATCCATTAGTCGTTTCCCACAGCGTGCTGAATGGAATGAAAGCTATTTTGTTTGTAGCTTTTATTTCTTGAAAAGTTGCCCACCAGATTTCAAGTTTAATGCCAGCCACAAAGATGTATGCTTTTAAATATCCATGACTCTACCAAGTAAATAACGGGAGACTCTCACCTGAGGAAATCTGGCCTCCGTCCACTTGCAAACAAGCAGCCCCTCATCTGAATCTAGCCTCCCTGTAGCATCTGCAGTCTCTAATGTGCGTGTCTCCTCTCCATGGGAAGGAAATAGTTTCATTTGGACGGTGATTTGAGCTGACCCCTATTCCAGATCAATTTGCAAAGCATTGAGGTATTAAATGCATTGTATGTGATTTATAGCCTTGTTTACTCTGCATCAGTAAACCCTGGAGGGATTCAGGGACAAGCTGATCACAGCTGAAAATGCCCAGATATGGTTCACGACAGAGTACTTATGTTTATGTAGAAAAGAATATGAAATTCCAAGAATTTAAAAGTAAATACAAACATACAAAAATCACTAATTCATTTCCTTCTCTACATAGGAAGTGCCTTGACTAATTATTTTCCTTTTGTCTAGTTGTCAAGTGTAAAGGAATAATTCTTACACAGTAACATGGTATTATTCTCTGATACAGTCGTCAGTTTGAGCAGACTATTCTCTAAGTCACCCAGAAGAGTGCACTTTAGACACCGAAATAGAAAAGAATTCAGAAGGTGTATTAGTCACCTCAGGCTTCCAGAACAAAATACATACACAGTTTGACTTAAATAATAGATTTATTTTTTTCACAGGGGCTGAAGGCTGAGCACAAGGTTTGGCAGGTTTGTTTCTTGTGTATGGCTCTTTTTGACTTACTGACAGCAACCTTCTTATCGTGGCTTCAAATAGTAAAGAGAGGAGAATGCAAGGGTTTTGTTTTGTTTAATCACTCTTCTCTTTTAAGAACACTATTCTATAGGCTTAGGCTTCACTCTTGTGTCCTACTTTAATGTTATTACCCCTTGAAGACCTTGTTTCCAAATATAAGCATACTGAGACAGAGGTCTTCACATAGTCTGTGACTGACTCTCCATATTGAAAACAAGAGGAACTTGAGTGCTTATTGGTTTCAAGTAAAATCAAAGTCTGAATTATCATTTGTTTTTCTTGCTTATCTTTCTTTTCTGTCCTTGATCCTCTATGATATCTAATCTTGAAGTGCACTGGACAGTTTTCCGTCCTTGACTTGAACTTCAGTGTCCTCTTGAGCAAGTGGAGGCTCGGAGGCTCTCCTAAACACTTCTCCCAGGGATCAGTCACCCACACTGACGTGTAAGAAATCCATTCTTCCTAAGTAGGTAGTCAGAAAATGGAGTCTTTTTTCCTCCTTAGCAGTTCCCTTCTGAGTGCATTATGCTGGGAGAACAGTTGTTTGCTATGTAGTGGGCGGTGGGCACCTTTAACCCTCCAGTTGTGTATCCCAGGAAGCTCAACTCTATAGCCGAATAAGAAATAGTTAATCTTTTCTTTTTATTTAATATTAGAGGGGCGGCTTTGAATATGGAGAATATATATTCTGCCAAACTCTGCCATTGACTAGGCTCTTCTCTGAGATATCTATTAACAGTCCTGACTTTGCCTTCTTGGCTCATAGCACAACTAAATTTATATTTTGTGTAATTGTTTCATGACTTTCTTCTGTTTGAACAAAAACTACAGTTTTACATTGATATTTACTACATTTATAGAATTTTAACTGTGTCCTGGTTTTAATACATGTTGGTTGAGTAAATGGAAAGAAACGCACAACCCTGAGACTACTAAGTATCATGGTTATTTAAGAAAATGTTTATCTTGGACTTTGGGGGCAGTTATAACAAAATGCCTATATACTGTATGATTTACAAATCATAAACATTTATTTCTTATAGTTCTGGAGCCCGGGACTGAAGTCCAACACCAAGGTGGGGGCAAGCTCAGGCTTTGATGCAGGTTCATTCTATGATTCATAAATAGCTGGGTTTTGTTGTTGTTGTGTCTTCACGTGGGAAAGAGAACAAGAACATCCTTGGACTCTTTATGCTGGTACTAATGGCGTTCAAGAACTAAAGGCCCCCATCCCTTCTCCAGTTGTGGACATACATCATGTTGTTAGTGCTCAAGAAATAGTGGCTTTCTTCTCAAAATCACCAGGAAAGTCAGCTGTGTAGTTCTTATATCACTACATTATAATCACCGTTGCCTTACTTCCTGGCTAGCAAGTTATCCCTAAATCTACTGTCTGCTTCTACAAGTTCAAAGCTTTACTTTTATTTGTTTGTTTTGTGTGTGTGTATTTTTGTTTGTTTTGATTTTTTTGAGGCAGGGTTTCTCTGTGTAACCCTGACTGTCCTGAAACTCACTCTGTAGACCAGGACAGCCTCAAACTCGAGATCCGTCTGCCTCTGCTTCCCAAGTGCTAGGGTTAAAGGTGTGCACCACCACTGCTTGTTCTTAGTCTGAGTGTAAACTGAGAAATACCAAGAGCATCACAACCCACATAGTTTAGAGTGGGCCCAAGCCAAAGGAGAACAGATTAATAATGAATTTTTCATATTTCTAGATTTCCTTGACTCCAAATTCTTTTCCTAAGCTGTCTCTGCAAGTATGGTTGCATTTGTACTCGATGGAGTTGGGAACTCCTTAGTGATGTGAAACATTTGAAGGTCCTTCCCTCATTTGTGCGTTTCTCCGCTTGCTCTTTCTAAGTACTTGCACTAGTTACCTTTCCATCACTGTAGCCAGAACTACACAATAGCAGCCTAGGGTAAGAAAGACTTATTTCAGCCCATCAGGCAGAGGATAGTTTGAGAGATCTGTCCATGTCAGTGGGAATAGGAGGTAGCTCATTATTCACACAGATGGACCAGGAAGCAGAGAGTAGACTGGAACCAGGGAGGCTTCCTCTGGTAACTTGTTTCCCCAGTTTCCCCAGCCAGGCCCCAGTTCCTAAAGGAACTAAAGTTCATAGTAATGCCACAGAGGTGAGCAGGTACTTAAAACATCAGCCTCTGGGACATAGCAGACTCGCAATGATACTCTGACATATAACATCTCATAGTTTTCTGTGGCCCCACAGCCCTGCCATTTGTAGGGTATGTGACCTGGCTTGGCCTGGCTCCACAAAAGCTTTCGTTCACACCATTCTGCCTGTGTTCTCCATTGCAGCTTAGATGTCACCTCAAAGCTTGACTCATAGGATACTCGGGGGCTTCCTGTAGAGAATACAGCCTCATGGGTGTTTTTGTTTGTTTGTTTTGTTTTGTTTTGTTTTTTAATGAAATCTGGGTATAAGCCTTCAGCTCTATAACTCCTGCGTTCTGTATGCCTATAAAACAGTACCATATGAGCAACACCAACCTGTTGCCAGTTGAGAAGTAGTTGGCCCCTTTGCACATTCAGCAGTCTCCTTCTCCAGCTGCATGGTTAAACCTGGGAATCATTTCACTGGATGGCCCTGTTCTAGCAGGGGCCCCTTCAACTTTCTGTTTTTTATTGAGTTCCAAATACGTTTGCAGTTTTACACCCTAGGACTTTTAATGGGAAGGGTAGTACCTTCAATATTTCAGTTTAATGATACTAATGCTGTCAGTGTCTACATCAAGCCTTTTCGCAGCCTAATTTTGTGCTGTCTGACAAATGAATCGCACTATTGTGAGTGTATAATCCCCACTCAGAGTTTCAGGGCTTAGGCAGAGTGTAGCTAGGTTCTTTGTCAGAACATCACAGGATTGGCCCCTGACTTAATTGCTTCTGATCTTTGGTTCCCATCTGAAGCTTCATGTGCAGTCTTTGCTATCAGTATTTCTGTCAGCATTCTGGTCTTAAGAATTTCCACTGGAGACCCTATTAGAGACTTTGAAGATTCCTTTAGCCCGTATCTCCAAACTGGCACTCATTTCCCCACAAACCATTTCCATAGGCCTAAGAACTTCATTATCAGGTTTACTTTATTGAGGCAGTAACCCCATTCTTGATAATGATTTTCCCTAGCCTTTGCATTGCTGGGATCAAAATCCCCAATAGGATCATTGAAAAGAGGAAAGACTTGGTTTTTTTAGCTTACTGTTTCAGAGAACTTCCAGCATATCAAAGGTGGAGACATTGGAAAGGTTTGTCTGTGGCATCAGAATCTTGAGGCAGCCACTGTTCCTGTGGCATGGACTAGGAACCACCTAGACCAGAAGAAAACCAAGGATAGTTGTAACCTTCAAAATCCTATCCTAGTGACCTGCTTTCATCCAGATGGCTCCACAATCTTCCAGAAACCACCCTGGATGGAGTAGTCAAAACATGAGTCAATAGGGGACGTCCAAATTCAAACCCCACTAGGCAGAAATTTTGCCCTGCTGCCAGTTATGGCAAAGCAGATACTTTTATCCTCAGCTGCTGAGTCACCTCGGTTGTGTAGAGCAGAAAGCCAGATGAAAAAGTCTTGGAAATTGAGGCGAGAGATGGTTCAGTTAAGAGTGTATATTGCTCTTTCTTTTTAATTGATTTTATGGAGCTCTACATTTTTCTCTGCTCCCCTCCCTTCCTTTCCTCTCCCTTTCAACCCTCTCCCATAGTCCCCATGCTTCCAGTTTACTCAGGAGATCTTTTCTTTTTCTACTTCCCATGTAGGTTAGATCCATCTATATATCTCTTGGGGTCCTCTTAATTGTCTAGGTTCTCTGAGATTGTGAATTGTAGGCTGGTTTTCTTTGCTTTATGTCTAAAAGCCACTTATGAGTCAGTCCATGTGATATTTGTGCATATTGCTCTTATAGATGACCCAAGTTTGGTTCCTAGCACTCACATCAGGGGTTTACAACTACTTCTAACTCCAGCAACAGGAAATCTAACACCCTATTCTGGCTTCTGCAGGCACTTTGCTCACATGCACAAGCCTCCACTCACACACTTGTGCACACACATAAATATTTAAAAAATGAAAATTAATTATTTTAAATTCTGAAAGTCATTACATAAAACTTGATTATAAATTTTGGATTTAACGGCTTTTCTTTCTATAAGTATGTATCTTGGTAATTTGTTATCATTGTGTCTTTATTGTGGTCTGTGCGTTTGATGTCTCCCTGCATGCAGCTTACTGTACAACCAACCTCAGGACTTGTCGGGTAGACCTGTGTTCACCCATGCCTACCCTGTCTTTAGGGGAAGTTAGAGTTCTCTGACAGTAAGAACCACGTCATTTTAATAGAAAACAAGGGCACTAGAAAGGAAGCAATACACTCCTGGATTGTAGCCTGACATTCCTTACCTTCTTACTACATTTGTGTCTCTTGAACCGTTTTGTCTGCAGTGACTTTAATAGTCAGCTACCAGTGTGTCTGACTGTCTAGAAACACAGGTACAGCATTGGCCTCACTTCCTTTCCTGACCTGCAGACTCACGCTTACATTTTCTACTACTGTCAGCACAGAGCATGGTGGTTAAGTCTTAGTTCCAGAGATGGACTGCCTGAATCCAGTTTTCTGTGTTTCCACTCTGTCCCTGGGTTCTCTGCATAATTCATTTTCTTCTACACTCAGAAATTGTCTATAGTACAGACTCAATCAAGTGGCTTAAATTTCCTGTTGAAACTGCAGTGGATTTTCCAAAAATGAAATCCGGACTCTGCATATGCTACTCTGTCCTGTCTTCTTCCTTCTCCACGTTCCCAGCTGCCCTCCTCCAGCTTTCCTGGCCTTCTGTTTATAGAGCATGCAGGGCTGGTGTCCTCTGCTTAGAATGCTCTGCTTCCTGATCTTTGTTAGCTGCCACTGTCAATCAGCAGTCACTTTTCCTGGCCATGTTGTTGAGACCAGTCCCTGCCTTCATTGCTTTCCATTCCCTTACCATTTCTTGTCAAGACCAGAAGAAGAAAATCATACAGGAAAGCGTTCAAGTATGTTGATGCTTGAACTCTCTAGGACTGAACACTAGCTACTTTGAAATGGGCCAATGAAACTTATCTACCATAAAGGTTATACTTGAGGTTAAGCAATTAAAGTTTTGAATGTACTTATAGCAGAGTACATAGTTATACTCAGCCGGTCTTAAAGCATGCTCAATTTAGTCTTTCATTTTTCTTAAATTACTGTGTTCAGTTCATTGTTCTTCAATTCTGAACTCTTAATTCAAAAGACTAAGAATGTTGCAGCCTATATCTTTTACGTCCAGGACTCTTAAACCTCTTAAGCACCTGGTAAGTATTGGTTAAATAAGCAAGTTAACAGTAGATAACATTAAGCACAATGTTTAGCTTATTGATACTCTCAATTTATATAGATAATATATTGAGAGGATTAATGATGTAGGTGTGTCTTCTATCTATCTGATGATTTCATTGGTTAATTAATAAAGAAACTGCTTGGCCTGATAGGTCAGAACATAGGTGGGTGGAGTAGACAGAACAGGATGCTGGGAGAGAGGCAGATGCCTCAGGCAGACACCATGCCTCTCCTCTCTGAGACAGTCGCCATGAAGCCAGCCACCAGGTCAGACATGCTGAATCTGTCCCGGTAAGCCACCACCTTGTGGTGCTACACACATTACTAAATAATGGGTTAAAGCAAGATGTGAGAATTGGCTAACAAGAGGCTGAAACTAAAGGGCCAGGCAGTGTTTAAATGAATACAGTTTGTGTGTTCTTATTTCATGGCATAAAGCTAGCCAGGTGGCTGGGAGCCGGGCGAGACTAAAAGCAGGCCTGCCCGCAGCTCCATCTACAGATTAAAGGAATTTTTCTATATCTTTTTATAATAAGTGCCCTAGTTACTGTTCTATTGCTGTAGTGAGACAATGTGTCCAAGGTAGATTATAAAAGAAAGCATTTAATTGGGGGCTTTCTTACAGATTCAGGATTTACTCATTGGCCATTATGATGGGGAGCATGGTGGCAGGCAGTCATAGCACTGGAGCAGTAACTGAGAGCTCACATCTTTGTCTAAAGACAGTAGGCAGAGGCAGAGAAAAACTCAAATGCCACCCCTAGTGACCACCTCCTCCAACTAGGCCACACTTCCTAATCCTTCCCAAACAGTTCTACCAACTGGGGACCAAACATTCAAGTTTATGAACCTTTGGGGGCTTCTCTCATTCAGACCACAACTGTAACAAAGAATGAAGGAATGGGGTGTTTCTTTGTCTGTGTCTAAATAAGTATACCCACTATATTCCATACTCCATCCTGTGCATAAAACTGTTTATTCTCTTGTTTCTTTGTCTGTGTCTAAGTACGTATACCCACTGTACTCCATCATGTGCACAAAACTGTATATACTCTTGGTTTATTTGTATCTTTGTCAGTAACTTCACTACTCATCAGGTTGCCAAATATGGAAATATTAGTCTTAGTGTTACTATCTTTCCTCATTCCACACCTGGCTGTTCAGATGTCCTTTTGAACATTCCTCTCGGACCTACATTTGTCAACTCTCCTCTCATTCCTAGTAGCCTAGATAGAAGTAATTTCTTGTTCAACCCCACTCTTTGCTTCTTCTCCCTTGAGAGTCTCCTGAACCTCGAGTATCTACTTTATTGTTGCCTGAAATCTAGATTATAAATCTGATCTTGCTCTTCTGTCTGATGACATTTGATGGCTCCCAGTCACCTTCATAGTAAAACTCAAATTTCTAACTCTGGTCTACAAGGCTTTGAGTGCTTAACCTTTAAACTTCCTTGTGTTTTCTCTTGCCTTGTTTTCTTTCTGTTCAGTCATGTGGAATTTCTCCCTGGGCCCACATATTTGTCTTTATCCTGCTGTACTTGCATACCTTGGCTCACACCTTCTTCCTTGTCTTCCCTCGTCTTGTCCAGTATTATTATTATTATTATTATTATTATTATTATTATTATTATTATTTAATGGCTACCCATTCTTTAAAATCCAGCCCAGTGTTACTGTTTATGAGGACATCCACAATTTCTCTAGGCCAAGTTGTGCCATGCCTCCCTTTTGTTCTGATTATTCTGATACTCATTAAAGTGGTATCAGTCCTGCTGCGTACTGATCAGCCTTAGAACTTCGTGACGACTTACTCTGCCAGCCCAAGGGCACTTAGATGTATTTGCAAATGCACGTACGTATGTTTACACTATGTAAATATATATCCGGTGTGCATGTGTAGCTTTCTGTTCTGGGACTGACAGAAGGAAGCTGTCTGTTCACTTTGCTCCATCACCACTTAGAGTAAACTAACTGGGGTGGGAAGATGTTTAATTTTTTTCTGTACTCAATATATGTGAGAGTTTTAAGATAACAGGACATCAGAGATTAGCATTTTCTCCAAATGAAAAGATCTTCAAGTGAACGGAGATTTTCGGAAGGTTCTCTAAGGTATGACAGAAATCGGAAGTTTGAGAGGAAACCACAGGAGATGGAGGTGTGTTAAGAGATTCTCCAGTCCTGGATTTCTTTTTCTTTTTCTTTTTTTCTTTTTTTTTCTTTCTTTTTTTTTTTTTTTTTTTTTTTTTTTTTTTTTTTTTTTTTTTTTTGGTTTTTCGAGACAGGGTTTCCCTGTAGTTTCTAGAGCCTGTCCTGGAACTAGCTCTTGTAGACCAGGCTAGCCTCGAACTCAGAGATCCGCCTGCCTCTGCCTCCCGAGTGCTGGGATTAAAGGCATGCGCCACCACCGCCCGGCCAGTCCTGGATTTCTTGTCTGAGTCTGTGTAAGCTGCATTATCTAGCTCTGTTCTGGCTCTACGCTGTGGCTCAGTTCTAATTGGTGAGTCTGCTTTTCCTCAAGGACCACATGCCAGTCCAGTCCCTTTCGTAGCCACTGCTCACCTGGCTGGCTAGGGTTGCTCTTCCCCCTTGACCTATTCATTCCAGCATCTTTTTTTCTCTCCAGATTCTGCTCTGACAAACACAGTGATTCCTGGTATTTGACCCCAGCCTGATCTAGTGACTGATTCTGTTCTGCCCTTTGGTTTTCCCAGAAGGAGAACTTGTACACTGTCAGGGGAAGCATGATGATACCCTGGGGCCAGACTGTGACAGCAGCTAGTGCTCAAGCCCTTGGGCTGGGCGCCTGAGGGGCCCTTCTCTGGACAGACAGCTAATTGGTGATAGACACTTACTGCAGTTTTCTGTGGCCTTGTCTTTATTGTGTTGATAGTATATTTTAGGTGCTGGCAGTGCTGATAACTAAGCAGTGTGGTTGTCAGAGCGATTATAATGAACTTTTGAGAACAGGAAGGATGGCTTCTACTTGTAGTCCTTCTTATAGCCCTCTGAGCACACGCTAATTCTCAATAACTCATCTGAATAATAATTACAGAGTAGCCCAGATCATAGTTCTTTGTTTTATTCTTACTGTTCCTTATACAGAGAGAAGGAACAGAAAAAGAATGAGCAGATTTAGCTAAAGTGAAAAAATGCATATATCTGTACTTGTCTGGGGAGTTTTCAATAACTGAGCACACATCAGTAATGTTTTCTACTACTGAGATTTTGTTATGATTACTGTGCTTTGGAAATATGCCGGTTTTTAATCTGTAAATATAGAAAGACATAAAATGGTATTTTTTTTCATGAATGATTATTATCATGCAAACTTTAAGGGCAATCCTTTCCTAAATTTTTTCCCCAAAAATGAGATTTATCTCAGATTAAAATGGATCTGTCTCTCTGATAGCATAGAGATAATAGTGCTTGCTGGTTGCTAGGGTGTGGGAAAGGTGATTTACTAGTTAAGAGTTTCTAAGCAAAAGACCAGAGACCAAGTCTCTCACCAGTGGAACAAGGAAGGAAAAAAGCTAGCAAAAAAAAAAAAAAAAAAAAAAACCCACAGTCTATAGTTGCCATTGTGACCCTAAGTGACCTTGTGTGGGCCCATGCTTTACTAGAGACTTGCCTTCAAAAGGATTAGTGTGTCTCTCTTCACAGATGTGGCCCAATGTATATAGGTCATTTCTCATGAGAATGTCAGCAGCGTAACCCTTTAAGTCTAAGTGCATGGTTAGTTTAAAATGGTTTTGCTGTTGTTTTCAACCCTGTTTTCTATTTGAAAGCTTGCCAAGTAGATTCTGTCTTGCTATTGTTTTGAAAGAGGGTCTCTCTGTGCCTCCCAGATGACCTCAAACCTGGAATCCTATGTTAGCTTCTGTCTGGTTGGTGTTACAGGCACTGCCACCATACCCGGCTTCTACCTGATATTTGAAACATTACTTTGGGAAAGTGGAAGCAAGAGGAATTTACAGTGATCTCTGTCTCGTTCCCCTGCCAGCAGATACTCAGTAAATCCTGGTGCTCCTCTCAGTGTCACCAGCAGTGCTGACAGTAGTCACTGTGTTCGCTAAATATGTGTTCCAACTACTCTTGGGAAGTTAGAGATAAAAATGTGCTTTCCTTTTTATATTTTATTCTTTGAATGGTGGGCCAAGGCACAGAAATCGTTTGTCTCGGGTTTTTAGAAGATATGTTTTCTTTGTCCTTCAATATACCTCCCTAGATGACATTTTTACAGAAGTATGCTATGACTAAGATTGTCATAGACAATACTTTTTGATTGGAAATTCTCTGGGAGTTTATGGAACTAAGTGCTTAATTTTAAAAAGAGAAAATTTTGAGGAAGCGTTTTTAGGAACATATCTCAGTAAATGTGCCCAGCTGGGAACATGGCTCAGTGGTATAGAATTTGCCTATCGTGTTTGAGATGCTCAGTTTCTAAGTCCAAGACTTGGGTGGGGCTTAGAATCAATTTTCTTTGTAGTGTGTAGATAGAATATTTCTCCTGCATCCTGCCAAAACACATGCAGTGATAAAATAGACATGGGAGATGTACAGCCAAGCCATAGAAGGCAAGAGAAGAATCATGCTGAAGCATTTGAGTCTTCTTTCCCACCAAATGTAATTTGGAGTTGCTTCAGCTCAGCTCTCCCCTTTCCTCTTTACCTGAAATTTTCCCCCTCTGCCTCGCTTTGGACCCTCTGTACCCACAAACAAGGCAGGGCCCCTAGCTAATCTTTCCTGTGCATCCCACTCCCATCAGACTCAGAGTCTTGATAGGTTAATTATGCAGGCTATGCACTCACGTTATACCTAATAAAAGTTTTTTTTTTCCAAATCAGGGAAGTTCCTAATGGGTAGATTGTATATACTGAAGTAGAGTATAAGGAAGAAGAGGAAAGAAAAATACAACAAAGAAAATACTTCTACCAACGTGCCTATAATGCCAGCATTTGAAAGAGTGAAAGAGGTGGAGGGACCTTGAGTTTAAGGCCAACCTCACCAATATAAGGAGCCCCTGTCTTAAAAGTAAACAAAACAAACCCTGTACTTAAAGTTATATACAAAGGCAACTCTGTGATAGATTTTTTTCTTTTTTTCATTTCTTTTTTGTTTTGTTTGTTTTTGAGATAGGGTTTCTCTGTTCTCTTTGTAGTACTGGCTGTCCTGGAACTTACTCTGTAGGCCAGATTGGCCTCGAACTCACAGAGATCTGCCTACTTCTGCCTCCCAAGTGCTGGTATTAAATAATAAATAGTACAGTTATAAGTATGGATGTTTTGCTTGCATGTATGTCAGTGCACCACATTGCATACAGTGTCCTCAGCAACCAGAAGAGAGAGCAGGCAAGTGCTCATAGCTTCTGAGTCATCTCTTCAGTGCCTAGGCCATTCTTTATTACAGTAATTGTGGTTGTTCTTAAATACAAAATCTTAAGAGTCATGGGTCAACTATTTTCATTTAGGTAGTCTTTATTCTGCGTAGTAGTTCATAAAATAAGTAGGCAAGCTGTTTTAATAATCACTGGGAAAAAAGTCACTGTTGTCTTATGGGCTTTAATTTCTTATGCTGATAGTAAGATGTAATGTTTTGACAACAAACGATAAAATCCATAGGAACAATTGTGCATTTTCTCCAGTGATGGCTAAGACAACTTGCCTAATCATTTTATGAATTACTATGCAGTATAAGCCAAATAAATCCTTCACATTTTGCTTTGGTCATGTTGTTTATTACAGGAATAGGAAGAAAACTATCAGAGTGAGCTAACCTCTTTTTGATAGAAGGATAAGTTATCACACTCCTATGTATGCGTAAACTTCACCATTTTATTCTGTCTGCTCTCAGTGTAGTGACATACACGTGTTCTAATGTGAAAGGTTTTCCTCCCCACTTGTCATTTCTTTTGGGTATCCTCACACTCAGTAACGGTCCTCACCTCTATAATGATTTTCCTGCGTTAAGCTCTCCTGGCGTGTCTAGCATCTCTTGGACAGATGAGCAGGATGGTGTTCTCGCAGTCCACTTGGGTCGGAGTTTACTTTTTGCGTTAATTCTGCTCAGTGTTGTGCTGTGTCTCCATTTTTGTTGAGCGGTTCTGTCTTCTGTTTGTCTGCTTCTCTGAAGTGCCTTGTGAGGTGTTTCTTTGGGAGGGGGAAGGGAGGGGAAGGGGAGGGAGGGAGGGAGGAGGCAGCATAACTAGTTTGCTGCCTTTGTGCTCACTGCATAGCCCGTGCTCACTGCATAGCTCATGCACATTGCCCGATCATTGGGACCTGACAGGGCACTGATTATGTATTATTTGTATTTGTGTGTGTGAACTGGAGAGCTAGAAGTTGGAGGCTTTAATGTTATGGAATTACAGTAAATAAAATGTGATAACTACAATTTGAGCCATGTTAGGAAACTAGTGTTATTTAACTGAGCTAGGGTAATGTGTGCTTATTGGAATCATGTTAAGCAAGGATATCAGTACTGAAAACTTTTAAAATTATTCATTTATTGGTTTTTCAAAACAGAGTTTCTCTGTAAACCAGTCCTGGCTGTCCTGGAACTCACTCTGTAGAGCAGGCTGACTTCACAGAGATCCTCCTGCATCTGCCTCCCGAGTGCTAGGATTAAAGGCGTGCACCACCACCACCCAGCGAAAACTCTTTTTTAATACCTGGTTTTATTTAGGATACATTTCTATCAGTAGGAAGACAATGATTTGTGTAATATTTAGTGTCACCCTTCTGTGGCTCATTTTCATTGTTTGGATAGGTACAGCCTTCATAGACTAATATGTTTGATGCTTGGCACATAGGGAGTAGCACTATTAGGTGTGCCCGTGTTGGAGTAAGTGTGGCCTTGTTGAAGGAAGTGTGTCACTGTGGAAACATTCTGAGAGGTATCATATGCTCAAGCGGTGCCCTGTAAGGAAGACAGTTGCTTCTGCTGTAGAACTCAACTCCTCCAGCACCGTGTCTGCCTACACACCACCATGAAGATAGTGGAATAAACCTCTGAAACTGTAGCCCGCCTCAAAATAAATGTTTCCCTTTGTAAAATTTGTCATGGTCATGGTGTCTCTTCACAGCAGTAGAAAACCTAAGATACTCATGGATTTCAAAATAAGAATATTATATATTTGTCTTATTTTATGGAGTAAGATAGCACTTAGCAATATAGAAATCTTAGAATAATGGGACAACCCATCAACAATTTACATGTTTCTTAAGAATAGGGTTCAATATTAAGCCTATGATCTCTAGTGATAAACAGCCATGACACACTGCTAGCAATACAGTACATACTGGAATGGTAAAGGAAATATTAAAATTGAAAAAACAATAGCAAAAGAAAAAAGATTAAAGACTGCAGTAAACACATGGTCACAACCCTAAAGAAAGAGCTAACTGGCTACAGAGGCATATATGGTGCTTCTTAGCCTCCCTTCTAGCCCAGGATAGTTTGGTATCTTTTTTCTTTTTTTTTTTTTTGCCATATTTACTTATTTATTTTGTGTGAGTGTATATGTATGCTCTGAGGGTTTGATGCTTGCATCCCATGTGCTGCATGTTTTAGAACAGCTTGCTGGAATTATCTCTCTTTCACCATGTGTGTTTCTAAGATTGAACTCAGGTCACCATCAGACATTGCACAAGCACCTTTACCCGCTGAATCCTCCGCCAGCCCAGGAAATACTTATCTCTAACCAGATAACCAGAAAATGAAGGTGCAAAGCACTTAACACACCAGGTCTTTAAAATCTTTGCCTAGCAAGTAGCCATAAGGAGCCATACTAGGGAACAGGTTATCAGCAATCATGTAGCTTTAACCTGAAGACATCATTCCCTAAACATTGTCCCGTGTTACTTTTGTGGTTTGGCCTCTTCGGTGCTTCAGCATAAGCCTGGTGGATGTTTCAGCTCCAAAGACAAGGGCTCCTTGTTATGCCAAGATTCTGGATCACAGAAACTTAGGGTTCCTCTTACACTTGTTATTAACTAGATGGCGAGACAACAGTTTGGCCAGAGTTGAGAAGGTATTCCAGAGCTCTACAGAGACATTTAACAGCACAGTAGAGCCATCTGCAGAAAACTGGGCATGCCGTTGTCAGTTATAAAGAGCGTTTGAAAGGGAGGATCATCAGATTCTGCCATCTACTGTCAGTACAACCTGCACGCCCTTCTCAAGGTGTTTGCAGTTAGTTGAGCATGGACTCTGGGCCTGCTATTATTTTGCCCCTTTTCCGGAGTCATGTGGATTTTAAAATAAGCGTCTTGAAATGATATGTAACTTAATACTTAATAGCACTGAAATTTGTCAGTGAGGCTGGGGCACAAAAAACAGTCCAGACTCCAGGTGCTTTCACTTTGTTTTGGCTACCTCTGCTTGTACGTAAGGAAAAAGTAAGGAAGCCAAAGATTCTGCTCCCTCCCGCAAACAAGATGATGCCTGGTGTGTGCCTAGCCTGATGACTGATTCTCATACATCAGGAGAAGGCAAATGGTTTTTCCAGAATGCCATGCTCAGGGGTGGCTCAGCAGGTAAAGGCCTCCAGCCTGAGTGGAGGAGATAACTGCCTCTGCCTTTTGTCCTCTGACTCCCACATTCATGCTGTGGGGGAAACACATGTGCACGCATGCACTCACGCGGGTGCACACACACAAAATTGTAGAAGGAGCTGTGGGGCTGTGTCCCACCACCCGGCCACCGGCTAGCTTTACATCCAAAATAATCACACGGAAACTGTATTCATTTAAATACTGCCGGGCCCATTAGTTTCAGCCTCTTACTCACATCTGTATTAACCCATTTTTAGTAATCTATATAGCACCACGAGATGGATCGCTTACCAGGAGAGATCTTAAACTGCATCCATGTTGGAGAGGAGAAGCATGGCGACTGCATATGGCGACTGACTCAAGCATCTGCCCACTGCCTGCTACCCAGCATTCTGTTCTGTCTACTCCACCTACCTAATTTTCTGTTTTCTTAAAGGGCCAAGGCAGTAGCTTTATTAATAATGAAAGTAACACATAGACACTCCTCCATCACAAAATAAGAATATGATCAAGTCTTTGAGGAAGAACCTTTCTGGAGTTGGTAGTCTTGCCAATCCCCTGTGCTTATTGTATTTAGTCCTTTAATTGGGGTTATAAATGAGAAAGGCAAAAGTTTCTCAACTAGCTAATTGTATACATACTGAAACTTTATTAGTTCTTCAGACGTTAGGTTCTAGTAATTGTTTTTGCCTCGTTTGTTTTCTTCTGGCCCCTTTGAAACACATTTTGTTCCTTCCTTATGAGACACTGTGGAGAAAAGTAGTCCTATGAACTCTGTTGTTATAGAGGTTCTTACTGTAGTGAGGTCTGCTGTGAGATAGTGTCTTTCATGTAGAACACAGAAGATACACCCCCACAAGCTCAGCAATGAACAAGACATGATAAATGGACTCCACCAATTGAATTGCCAGCACGAAAGGAGGAGTTCTCACAGAACTGTTTTCTAGAAGAATAACAACTACAAGCAATTGATGACTATGCGGAGAGGACAGGAGAATCGGTCCTTTCCAGGAACCAGCCTGTAGATTAGCTGATCCAGAGAGGTCAGCCCTAAACACTTGAGAACACTGAGTGACTTCAGAGGGTTTATTTATAAATCTACACACATATAACTGAAAGATAGGAGGCCATGGGTTTGAGGAATTGGGGTGCATATGAGGGGGAAGAGGAGAAGAGGAAGAATGACATATACTTGTATATGAAATTCTCAGTAAATAATTTTAAAAGGAAAGATAAATGTTCAAAAGAAAAAGATCAACTTAATATGACTTTCACTCATCAGTGTTCTGGTAAGGTCGGGAACAGGCTTTTGCCTCTGTATCCTTTTCTCTCATCCAGAACATAGACTTCAGTTAACATTGGCAGGCTGAAAATCCTGTAAGCATCTCTAGAGTCTGGCAAAGATGTGTCTCCAGCGTCAGTTCCCAAACTGTTCGCAGTGTTTCTCTGGCATAATGAAGCCTTTGGCCATCACTGCTACTTTGAAAATCAAAGCTTTTTGGTCTCTAATGGAATGTTTATAAAAATGCACCAATGTGAAATTTGCTCAGGAAAAGGAAGTAATGTTAAATGATACTTAGAAATCCCTCTTGCCTTGGCATTGCTTCATTTAATGTTATGTACTCTGGAAATATCGGGAATTAGTAGGAATAAAAAAGTATTAAAACCATAAGATAAATAAGCCCTTGTGTCCGTTGTCTTATTTTGTGCAAGTATGCCATTATATCTGCTGCTTCATTGTTCTTTCTGTGTGATAGCTTACCTTTTGCCAAATTCAATAAAAGTGTGCTGGAATCACTAAACTCTCCTGACCCCTGTGTCAGACTCATCTTGTCTGCGTGTTTTACTCAGGTGGAAAGGAACACTCTCTGGATGCAGCTGTAAGAATGCTAAGCCTATAATTAAAAAGCTGTGCTGTATAAAGTCCACAATAAAAGGCGACATGCCACTCCATTGCTTTCTGTGTTGCAATAAAAGAAAGTCACATGTGTGAAATATATTTAGTGTGATAATAATGGTGACTATTATAATGTTTACACATAAAAGGACAGGATTTAGCTTAATTCATCCTGTGGTGTTAGCTCTGCCTTAATAAACTAATGTAGTTTAAAGTAGGCTGTTATTTTTTTGAGATGTTTATCAGAGGACTGCTGTTTACCAGGGATTCTTCTAAGAGTCTAGCAGTAAGTGTAGACTAAGAGGTCCCTTGTCCCCCTGGCACATCAGAGACAAGAGACAAATCAGTTTCCATGGTTTTGACTATACATTTCTGTTAGTTTGCCCATTAACACAGTTCGGAAATTCCCATCACTCAGTATTATGTTTGCGAATTGTTAAAATGGAACTTTGGGGTTCTGGAATCTTTGACCTTTTAGAAAACAGCCTAACTTTCAATGAGTTGTGCTTTGCCTGTCCTCTTTTCCTTTTGTTTCTTTTTTTGGGGAGTGGGAGGGCTTCTTGTGTCTTTTTAAAACTTTTTATTCTTTTTGTCTTTCAAATCATGCATCCCAATCCCACCCATCTCCTGTTCCCTTGCATCCATCCTCTGCCCCTACAACCCCATCTCCAATAAAATAAAATTTAAGAGAAAAATAGGGGGTGGGGGAAAAAGAGAGAAAGGGAAAATCTCATCGTGGAAGCTGCAGTAAGTCACACAGTAAACCCCTTTATCCACACATCTTTACATGCAGGCCTTGATGGCAAAGAATCATTGGTCTGGTTTGAGGCCCTCATCTATGCCATAGACACTGGACCCTCCCTGGTCCTCTTCCTGGACATCAACTCCTAGCCCTGGTACTGGGCCTGGGCAGTTGCAGGGTTGGTCAGCCGCCAGCTCTCCCTGTCTTCACCACCACCATGGTGAGCTCTCCAGCATTGTCCCGGCTAGTTCATCCTTTGCAGCAGTGATCCAGTTCTCCCACTTTCACGTGCCTGTCCCTCTTAGTATAGGTTCAGATGGGGCACTTCGGCTTTTCCTCTCCAAAATACAATACCAAAAATATGACTAGGAATATCACTGACTTCATCTCAGAACCTTTATACTCTTTTAGAAATATAACTAAGTGGGGGTGGGGAGATGATTCAGTGAGAACTCTCACTGCACAAGCTGAGTGTGGATTCCCGGCATACATCACAAGCTGTGAGTGCACATATACTGCTGTTGGAAGCGGGACAAGAGGACCACTGGAGCTTGTTGACAGTCTAGCGAGAATATAGCATGTTCTAGGTTCAGTGAGAGGCCTGAATCTGCTAGTATGGCAGAAAGGGAGAGGGGACACTCGGCACATGCACATATACGTGTCTGTACCGCACACACATCCATTTGGGAGCATTCCTTACTTGTTACTAGTTCCCAGTGGCATCATTTGGTAGCATCTGATGTGCTTTCTAGTGGCATTATTTGATTTTAAATCATCTGGTCATTTTTATGTGAGGATCTCTGTGTTACAAAGTCTGTACTTAAAAGTCAATCTCTGTGAGTAAATGTAAGGCTGTCATTTTTGCTCTTTGCATTAAATAAACATGCTACACAGTTTTTCCATTTAAAACCATGCAGGTTGATTATACCAGAATAGTTTTAATCAGGAACTCACAATATGTTTGCAGAACATACTCCAAAGTCTTCCTAAAGCTCTCTTGCCCATCTACAGCACTGCCCTGGACTATATTTAGAAGCCAAAACATTTTTTTAACAAAGAAAATCTTCTGTTGTTACTTAATCAAATGCTCACAGTAGCAAACTTTGTCTTAAGACAAAGAGGTCCGCTCCTTTAGTTTTTGTTTTTATTATGTCTCTTGCTTTTGTCTTGCATTTTAGTAGTTGAAGGCAAGGTGCTCTGGGAGTCGAGTTAATTGCAGTGAGCAGATCAATATTCAGCAATCGTGTCTTTTAAAGCCCTTTCTATCCTGAGATGTGATGATTCTATATTTACCTTTGCTCTTGCTTTTTTTCTGTCAGTAGCAAGAGAACAGAGATGTCAGTGCTGTGCTGGAGAGAAGTTGAGCCAGGGCTTAGGAGACAGGTGACAGGTACTGGGCAGCTGGCTGCAAGGTACAATCGCTCTTGGCTCCTTGTGCTTCTTCATAGGTTTTAGTGCAGATACATTTCCTTTGTTGTAATTAGTTTTTAACTAGGAAGAAAGGGAAGAAAAAGACAGCAGTTTTTAGAAGATACCTTCTGAAATACCTTTCTCCAAACAGACAGCTCCCAGATTCTTGCAGGTGGGTTAGACGGAAGTTATCAGGAAGAAGCTGAAAGAACGTAAGGATTTTTCATGGTCTCATGTGAAGGTAGTTTTATGTGCAAGTTCTCCCCATCATCAGATAGAATTAATGTTGGTATTTCATGTGTTTCTCAACTGGAGTAGTCTGTGTCTCCCTGTACTAGCTGCTAAAATTGTTTTCTCAACTCAATCCAGTACCCATCCTTGACGGAATAATGGAAAATAGATAAAACTGGGTAAAGAGTGAATGTTTGATGTTTTTTCTAGTCATTCTCAAATATTCCCTTTCAGAAAGTATAAAAAATGTTTTATGCATAGTATATTGGAACCACAAGTACTGACTTTGTATTTCAAAGTTGGAAGGAATGAGATTGATGTCCTGTACAGTTGTAAAATGCCGAAAATAAGGAGAGCTGAAATGAATTAAAGCCTAGTGTTGAGAAAGGGCAGGAAAAAGCTTCATATCAACAGTGACTGTAATTGAAAGGGTCCAAATAAGTATTTAAAACCTCCCCTCCTGAGACATCTAGGATTTCTGAATTTCAAATTGACATTTTATGTTTGACAAGGTGACATTGTATAAGAAATGTATTGTAAAACACTGCTGTACGATAGGAAAATGATTGAATGTAAATATTTCAAGATGTGGACTACTGTTCAAATGTTATCATAAATCTTTGCCATTGTTTTAGGGGATAACTCTTCATGCATATGTGAGCTGGATTGATAGCTAGCTCTTGGAAAGGAAATCATCGGCGGGTTTCTGCCTTTGTCTCAAATGCTAGTCTGCCTTTCCCACTAACGTGTTATAGTAGCCCTCTTCTGTGCTGCGCTTGATAGTGCGCGTTCTGTAAGTGCAGTCACTTTGTGGAGGTGCTGCTCTGGCATTGCTTTTGTCCTGTTCCGTTCTGAATACATGATGACTCCACTGTTACATGACTGGGGCTCTCACTGTGATGTGGGCTGGGACAGTTTGTATTTAAACTTTGCATTGAAAACAACCTGAGCTATGTCATTAACCTTCCTTCTATTCTTTTCAGGTTTGGAAGGTTTACAGTTGCTGCTCTTCAGTCCAAAGTAGAACAGTATGAACGAGAAACCAATCGCCTCAAGAAAGCTCTAGAACGAAGTGATAAATACATAGAGGAACTAGAATCTCAAGTAGCACAACTGAAACATTCAGATGAGGTCAAGGAAGATATGGATGCCCTTTGTCAGAGGGCACCCTCTGCAGATGGCAAGGGGCCCAAAGGCAGCGATGAACTTGTGGCATCAAAGAATCAGGGTGACAGTGTCAGGAAGCAGGCTGGCGCAGCCACCTCCACCTCAGCTTCTCACCTAACAACATCTAGCTGCAGACTCGCTGACACCAGTTGTGCCAGGCAGGAAAGCACCAGCAAGACTGAACCAAACTGTCCCAAGAGCAAAGACAGATACCCCAAGCCCACGGAGATGCTGCTGGCTATGCGAGAGACACCGATGGATGCTTATTTGGAAGGAGAGTGGGGCAGTAAGCCAAGTGACTGTGCACCCTACAAAGAGGAAGAGCTTTATGATCTCCAGGCTCCTTGCACTCCTTTGTCCCTTAGCTGCCTTCAGCTAAATACTCCAGAAAACAGAGAGAACTCTGTAATCAAGGCAGGGGGTTCCAAAAAGCATGCAAACCATCTGAGAAAACTGGTATTTGATGACTTTTGTGACTCTCCAAATGCCTGCAATAACAACTCTTCTGAGGATGATGTCAGTAAAACTGAAACTGAAAAGAAGTCAGACCGTTTTGTTTCCCCGGAGACAGGATTCTGGGATTGTTGCTCTACAAGTTATGCGCAGAGCTCGGGGTTTGACAGCTCAGAGCGGAGCACGATAGCCAGTTCTGCTGGGGAAATCCCGAGGCCAGGACCATGCATGTCCAAGAGACTAAATTGTATTCGCTCTCTCGAAATGAACCGGACAAGAACATCCAGTGAAGCTTCCATGGATGCCGCTTATCTGGACAAAATCTCCGAGCTGGATTCCATGATGTCAGAGTCTGACAACAGCAAGAGCCCTTGTAGTAATGGTTTTAAATCAGTGGAGCTGGAGGGCTCCTCAAAGTCACCTCGAGGCAGTGAGTTTCTTGAGGAACCTGACAAGTTGGAAGAAGGACCTAAACTGAATCTTTCCAAAAATGCTCTCACTACTGATCAGTTAGAAAATGGCAGTGAGTGGAAACCCTCTTCTTTCTTTCTCCTCTCTCCCTCTGACCAAGAGATGAGTGAAGATTTTTCTCTGCACCCCACTTCTAATTCAGGAGCTGGTGAAGTCAAACCTCAGAGCTGCTTGTTTCAGACAGAGTTCTCCCAGGGTGTCCTGTTAAGCGGCTCACACGGACTGTTTGAAGAACAGAGGTTCGGCTCCTCTTTATTTAAGATGTCTTCAGAGATGCAGAGCCTTCACAGCCACCTTCAGTCTCCGTGGTCTACTTCCTTTGTGCCTGAAAAGAGGAACAAGAATGCGACTCAGTCAACAAAGCGCAAGATACAGAGCAGCCTTTCCAACGCCAGCCCATCCAAAGCAACGAAAAGCTGACTCCCCAGAGAGAGGCCCCGTGGCTTTGTCCAGAAAGGGGTGTGGTTGCTTTCAGCGTTACTGTAGTCACTTCATGAAGGTTCTATAAATCATGAACTGATAATCTTCAGTAAAGTGTCAAGTCAGAGAGGTGGGTTTACCTGTTTACAGGGTGCTTCATCTTGAAGAAACTTTGGTCTTTTAGTTGGTTATCTGTCTTAGCAGAGAGGTTAGGGGCAAGGGTGTCATTTGTCTCTGTATTGTTCATTGCTTTGTTTAAATGAATGTTATATGTATCTGGATTGGCTATATGTTGTTTTCTAATATCTTATTTAACCGTTAGATACGGTGGCCTGTTAGCTGTCTTCAGAACGTGTGTTTCTTAGAAGTTTTAGTGTTTTCTATACTATAAAGCTATTCCTAGAGTGAGATGGTTTGTATGTCCTTTTTTATTTACGTCTAGTGGTGGCCTAATCATTCTGCAAGACCATGCTGGAGAAGTGGCGAATACTCCACCCGTAGAGTATTCGCTGACCTTTTCAGATTTTACATAGCGCTTTGCCACCTGTTTCATTGTGTTCTGTCCATTTTGTGTGTGTCTGTGCGCGTGCGTGCGCAGAAATGCTCTGGAGTATGAAAGAACATACTTTTTGTATGAAAATTCTTTCCAGGTTGTTTATATTTGCTCATCTTTGAGCGCATCTATGTGTGGTGTAAAGTTAGAAATTATTATGTATTGGAAGGCAGGCACTGATCAGTTAGGTTGGGAGGAATTTGAACATCCTAGCTTCATTTTCCAGATGTGTAGGTAGAAACCTATTAGGTTTTTGACTCGGTGTGTCGCAGGGGAGCCTTTTATGTGATAAAGTTCTTGTTTGCATGTTACTGCTCACTGTGGGAACTGTAAGCATGGGAGCCTTTGTGCTTGCTCTGTTCTCCATCCAGAAGAAAAAAAGAAGTTCCTATTGGCTGATAGACTATCCATTATGTAGGAGAATTGTTTTTCTTTGTGGAAAGTAACAAGTGGGAGTGGGAATATGTAAGAGCTAAGCACAACCTATAGTTTAGGCTTTAAAAGTACATGATTTTAAACATGTTTGATATGCCCATATAGACTGTAAAACTAAGTCTGTATGCTAATAACTTATCTAATGTGCACTGAACATTTTACATGTATTGTCTTACCTTAACACTGCATGATTTTTTTTTATGTGAATTGAATAAAGGATGCCATATGCACTATATGTCTTTGATGTCATCTCTGATAATGGATTAGTTTCTGAAAACCTAGAATACTATTTTCAATTCATTTTAAAATATAGCAGTTGACCGAACTATGGACCTAAGGTGGTCTGTGCTTGTTTGTGTTTGTAGTGCAGAGGCTGCAGCCTAGGACATTGTGGGTACCAGAGCAGTCCGGCTCTGAGCTGCAGCCTTACCTGCACCTGGTTTTGAAAGGTCTATGAGCAAAAAATGAAACAGAAAAGAAAAAACAGCAACAAAACATAAACAAGAGTTTTATAATGTTCCCACATTTTTAATTTTTTTTTAAAAACGTGCCTACTCCACAAGAAAATGATCTGAAATTCCAAATGTGATTTTAAATAAAGGCTTATTAGAACGCAGCTGCACTGTGTCTGTGCCTGCTCCTGATAGGAGAGTGGAGTACTTGCAGCAGAGGCTGTGCCTCGAGAAGCCTAAAATATGGACTGTCTGCCCTTTTCCTTAAGAATTTGCTGACCCTAGTTATAATAGACTCTGAGGATTCAATGAAACCATAAGGAACACAACAAATCACTTTTATGATGTAGAGAATCATGCTCTCCACTCTCAGAAGGAACAATAACCAAGGGGGAGAAAAGCTAACAGGGTAGTATTTGTTTTATCATACATATTTTCCAATAATTCACTTTCTGCCATGGTAAAACTAATGGATATTTTCAGAGCTAGTGGCAGTTTAAATATCTTTGATGATACAGTTAGCTCTACGTTTAGAATTCATGTGGAAATTAAGGGGATTTTTGTCATGGTTAAAAAGTGCTGTCGCCTGAATGTCCCCCAAATTATATATATTGAAATCTAACCCCCAAGGTAGGTAATGATATTATGAACTAGGACTATTGGGAAGTGATTATGCCATAAAGTAGTGGTATTAATGGCTTTGCAAGCAAAGTGGAGGGTACTTGCTTGCCTGTTCTAAACATAGCTAGTAGCCACCATTTTTGCAATAAAGAACAGGCCCATATCAAACACTCTGATGCCTTGATTCTAAACTTCCTAGCCTACAAAACTGCAAGAAATTTCTATTTCTTTTTCTATAATCAGCCCAAATGGGCCAAGACAAAGTAACCTCACAAATTCCATAATCAAGAATGTGTCTATTTTTTTTTTTATCAATTTGCATTCCATCATTATTCCTGACATGGAAGTTGAAATTTGTAGCCTAGTTTGCCAATGACTATCCTGGTAATGCATCCTTCTTGGACCAGAATGTTTGTTAGCTGCTTACCTTCAAAAGCATCCTTCCATCCTCCCTGAAACAACATTTATTACATTAATGTATAATTAAAACCACTCTCTTGCTCAGCTAAAGGGGATAGATAATTATATAAGATTTGACTTTAATCACATTCTTATCTCCCTTACTCTCAGTATCTGATTTCATAACAGGCAGCTTCACAGATTTTTCAAATGTGTGTACTATGTCCCCTCCGAACGAAATACCATTGAAAGGTTGTTGTAGCTTGTTGATGAAGTTCTTTTCTGGCGTTCCCTGTAGCCTGGCCTGTGTTCCATTCCTAGCACTGTGTAAAATCCTATGTGGCGGAGCACACCGTTGAACCCAGCAGCTGGGACGTAAAAACTAGACCACAGTTTACCAGCAGGCAAGAGAGATGGCTCTTCCAGAAGATCTCGGTTCCTTTCCCAGCACCCAGGCAACTCAGGGGACCAGAGAGCCTCTTCTAGCCTCTGAGGGCACCAGGTTTCCATGTGGTGCACAAACAGGCAAAGCAAAGTCATCCTCAACTACATACCAAGTTAAAGGCAAGACTATGATACAGGAGACTCAAAAAAGAAAAATTCTAAAATATTTGAAGCTAAATATTAATATTTTTCTAACCTCCATTTCATATACCACTTTCAAAACTTCAAAACTTCCAATTTGTGGGAAACCGGAGTTAGTGACCACACCTATAGAATGGTATGGAACCTTAGTTTAGAGCTGGATGTTAGTTTAGAGCTGCAGAGGAGATTATCTTCCTTGTCCACATTTGCATAAAAATGGAGGAGGGGGAGGGTGTTTGGATTTTCACGAATATTCTTTTTAAAGTGTCTTGGGAGTATTTGTGTGTTTCTAAGTAACAGTCGATTCCGGTCTGTATTCCTGAATGCAGCATGTGTCCACCACTGTTCCATTTGAAGGTTGAAGTTAGGGTGTCTGGGCACAGTGGTTTAGCACAGAGTGTTTTCAAGGGTTCACATTAGCTGACATTTGTATGTGCTGGACCTTCCTTCCCTATGGGCTCATTTCACATAAGCATTCTGTGTTGGGAAAAGATAACCCTTGTCCAGATACACTTTGACACGGACAGTTCGTGTTTTTATAGAAACTGCTTTTTATCTTTAATTTTTCTAAAAAGCTGTGTCTACATAACTCTAAACAAGATGTTAGAGGCTTCTTGTTATGACATTCTAGTCCTTGTATTTAAAAATCTGCATCCATTTAAAGGCTAAAAGTTTTACTGAACTAGCGCGCGCGCGTGCACACACATACACACACACACACACACACACACACACACACCACTGAAAGTAGACAACTAGGCTTCACAGCCCCTTGGTTTCTAATCTGCTTTGCTTTCCTCTCTTTGCTTTCTGTTGGTTGGCCTGCAACAAAGGCACCATTGAACAAGGGAAGACCTTGGTCTTGGGCTGTGTAATGTTTCAGGGCCGTATTGTTTCTGCAGACATGATTTCTAGTTATTAAAAATGTAACACAGGGGCCGGGCGATGGTGGCGCACGCCTTTAATCCCAGCACTCGGGAGGCAGAGGCAGGTGGATCTCTGTGAGTTCGAGACCAGCCTGGTCTACAAGAGCTAATTCCAGGACAGGCTCCAAAGCCACAGAGAAACCCTGTCTCGAAAAACAAAAAAAAAAAAAAAAAAAAAAAAAAAAAAAAAAAAAAAAAAATGTAACACAGGGAATTTTCTCCCTCATTCTGTACCTGTGGATGGTGTGTGTGGAGAGTATCCGTTTGAAATGAACGGTTCATAGTGTGCAGCCTGCTCTACTAGAAGCTTCCCAAAGCCTCACAGAGGTCTTCCATTCCTGTCTGTGGGAGTCCTCCAAAGCAGCCTTGGCCTATCTCTGTGTAACCCGATCCCCTTAATAATACTTGGCAGAGAGAAAACCTTTTAAGCAATGATCTCAGAGTGCAGAGTGAACATTTATTGCCTAATTCTCGGAACCCTGCTCACAGCAAGGAAGCATCTATTAAGGTGCAGATTTAAGAATCCATCTGGAGCACAGCTAGGGTGAGCCCAGTTTGGTGTGGCTGTGGCAGTCTAGAACACCTTGAGTCGCAGTACCTCTTTTTCAGATAAGGTTTTCCGTGATGTCATAGAGGAACAGGCTCTCTATTAAAGTCTCTACTGAAGGTTGGTTTGGTTTAAACTTTTGTGTAGACCTGAGGACTTTTTGTGTTAGTTAGGGTACAAAGACCCATTCTTCAAAGGGCAAAGATTTGCAGGCACTTATCAAAACTTGCATGAGGAGGGAAGATGGAATTTTGGCCCCATTTGATTCTTACGGCACAGGTGACTCCTGAGGACGTCTGGAAACTTCACAGAGGTGTTTTCCCCTTAGAATCTTGAAGGGTAAATAGAGTTCGTTGCAAAAGAGGGCCTCTCTTCTGCTGGTCGGAAGGGGAAATGTTTTTTAGCAGCTTTCTTGGAAGAGGTACTGGAGGCAAGGCTCTGAGCGGCAGAGGGCTTCCGGTATTGCTCCAGCCACAGCTTTGCTCCTCCTCCTCCTACTCCTCATCCTTTCAGAATTCCCCAGAGACTCTAGGTCTCACTCCAGCCGCCTGAAGCGGCAGCCTGGTGACGAGACAACGGCTCCCTAGGCGCTGGAGCGCTTTGGAGATGGCGGGGCGAGCCATGAGCTGTCCATTAAGCCGAGGCTTGGCCCTCTGAGGGCTTGGAGAAGGTCATCGTCGTGTTTAGGGTGTGGAGGTGGGGTCTGGCCCACCCGCAGCAGCTCAGTCCCTTTTCCCACCACTCTTCCCCGGGAACTCAGCCATTTGGGATTCCTGCCAGCTTCCCCTCTGCCCAGGCCCTCCCCTTCCCAGTCACTAGGGAGGACCCACCCGCCTCAGGTCCTTCCAGCCCAAGTTTCCCGCGCTCTTGAGGGCGCTCTTACTTAGCTGGCCCTTCCCAGGCAACATTCCACTAGCCGGTTCTGTGGTTTCCTTTCATTTTATTATCACTTTCGAAACCTGGCGATTAAGACGCGAAACCAACAAAGAGTTTTCTTTCCACCTTAACCTTGCACACAATCCTTTAACAAATTAATTAATCCTAATGAATTAACACTTCATTTATTTAAACGCGCTACAGTCCATGAATTAAATTTTCATGCAGTGATTAAAGGCTGTTAAAATATGCATGATTTCGTTAAAATTTTATAATAAATCAGGGCAATGTGTTACATGACAAGGCAACTATTTCCCAGTCCCTCGCAAGGGGCTTTGATTTGTGCGGGTGTCGGGAAGGAGGGGCGGCTGGCGGCCGCGCGGAGAGCGGTAGAGCCGGGCGGCAGGACCCAGCTCTGCACTCTTGTGCTTGGACTGGCGGCCTCGCGCTTCTCTCCGCGGCTTCCAGACCCTCGAGGGATCCAGCTCCTGGAGGCCGATTGGAGCCTGCGGAGGTCGGCGAGCGCGCCCTTCTCCATCCTCAGAAGGTCTCTTGGGTGGAACTGCTGGTCCTCGCCGGTAGCGCGCCGCGAAAGCAGGGGGAGTGTGTGTCCCGGACCTAGCGACTGATTAGCGGGTATCTGACACAGGAAGGCGACCGCACTAGCATCGTGTCGCGTGGGGTCAGGGGCCGGCGTACCTGTGGACGAGTTTGTTTGTGGTTATTTTAACCCAGGGACCTGGACGCTCCTTCTCTGATCAGCGCGCTCCTCTCTAGTCTTGAGCCCGCAGGGCGCAGACGGAGCATGGGGCCTCTGTTCTTCAGGGCCCTAAATCATCGGGGCCGGTGACCTTGTTAATCGGACAACAAAGATCATTTGGCTTGAAAAAGTAACAGTGTCGACTGACAGGCAGGGAGGCCCAGCACCGATGAGGGTTTTTCTCTTGGGTCGGTCTCTCCGGGAGGGTTTTCTAAGGTAGGTTGGTTTGGTGAGAGATTAGGGCGGAAATAGACACAAGTCTGTATATAACATAACCAACGCTAAGCGCAGAGTGACCTGTAATGAACTTACTTGGGACGCTCAATCCTGCTTGCAAGGTCATCTTTGGGTGGGGTGGTCATCTTCAGTAAGATGCCCCCAAAGGAAGTAGCATTTAAGCTAAGCTAAATGCGAAGGGGGGAGAGTATAGAGAAAATGAAGTCATGACTTTTCCCACTGTTTTGTTTTACTTGAGAACTCATCCCACCTCCCCGCTTGGCTGTTCCTAGCAACTGTCCTTTCTGAATGCAGATTAAGGAGTCTTGGAAAAGGACTCAGGTAAATCCAATTGCCTCTCAGGCCTGGACCTGTCAGACCAAAGGAGGAAAGGCAAGCAGCTGCAGGACTGAGGGGTGGGGCAGAGAGCAAGAACAGTGGCTTCCCAGAAAGGCTCCTGGAGTCTTAGAGCGAGTTTGCGGGGGTCCAGCTCAAGTGTGCACTAGACTTCCTGAACCAGGCATGACGGGGTTACCCCACAGCACTAGTCGGGGGATGGTGCTCCCGTGAGTGTCCAGACTCCCAGAATACCAGAGAAGGCGCTGGGCAAGGAGCCTTGGAAAAGGGTATACAAGGCTGAGATGCTCAGGGAGAAAGCTATGCTATAAGAGGTCAGGTAGCTCCCTGGGGAGGCGGTCCTGAGACCTGCCAATCCTCCCCAGCGCAGTGTTGCAGTGAGGAGGTATGGGGCTGTCAAAGTGCATCCTCCCCTAGGACCCTAAAACCCTACCTTAGGCCCTTATCTCCTCTGTCTGTACTCTCACACTGTGCTGAATGGACTTTGAAGCTAGCGCTCTGGGCCTTTGAGTTGCCCATGAACGCTGGTCCCTCACTGAGCTTGGAAACATGTCTCATTTTAAACTAGACAGTGCCTGTAGATCCATGACTTCCAGAGTCTGGGTAGCACTCCCTGCATAACCTTGACTTCCCTGTGTTGTTCCCACCACACCTGCAACACTTGTTACTGCAAGTACCCTCTTCCTGTGGAGTCCCCCTGTTCACAGACTGTCACCTCCTGGAGAGCAGCCATCGACTTAGAGGCTATACCAGAAACTTAGTTTTCAGCGTCCTATTTCTTGGAAGGAAAAAAGCTAGTATCCAGATGGACAACAGGCTGTGCACATCCTCCTGGGTGAAGGGTGGGGCCAAGCGGAAGAGAGTTCTCCCCCAGACTGAGCAGGCCCTAGCTCTGGTTCCCCCTCGTGTCCTCACTCCAACTAACCAGTGTGCTCTCTAGTTCTGTAAAGTAGTGCTGCCAACGGAAATATAAAGCCAGGGCTGCCAAGAGAGGAGGAGAAAATTAATTAATGAGGGAAAGAAATGTGTCTCTGACTGAGACGATAGACCACCGCCCCCCGTCCCTGGGGGCAGAAATTCCTTGGAAATCAATAGCTGGGCATTCATTACCTCTCTCTTGATAAAATGCAGAGCTATGAGCTGGGGAGGGAGGTGTAACTTGTGTTGGTCATTGAACAAGAAGGTGGGGGGGATTGCCCCAGAATCCATGCCAAGGTGCAGACCCCATGTAGGCACCATTAGCAGAGGCAGAAGCCAACTATTTAGAGCAGTCGCCAAGCCAAGAACACAAAGCGGTGACATATGGGAGGACAGAGCCCTCAGAAGAAAGTGTCCCAGGGTAGTGTGGAACTGAGGCTGTGCAGCCCTGGGCAGGATGGCTCTCCAAGCATCATTTTGCCACTTCCCTGTGTCAGTCTCTCATCACAAATCCCACACCTATAGCACACACACCCTCTTCCTGTGGTTTCCCAATACCCATAGACTGTAAACATCTAGAGATCAGGCACTCACAAATTACAGCTCTTTTTATCTCCAGGGTCTTGTTCGGTCCCAGATCAGGGATGAGCAAATGCTAAGGAAGGAAGATAGGAACTGGTCAGCGGACTATGAAAAGCACATGCAGGGTGCATCTGCCTAGGGCAAGCACACCCTGTTCCAGGCTCTGACGTCTTAAGGAGATCCCTTCACCCATCTTGCAATCCCCCATCAGCCTTGGTTTGTTGAACACTTCCTGACTTTTTCTCTTGTCCCTGGCCCCTTCTCTTTTTTAAACACAACTATTATTTGATAAATCTCTGTTTGCTACAAGTGTCATGGTGGAAAACAAATGAGCCACGGATGACCTTTGGATTGGACCCATAGTCCCTTTATTTCTAGTCCCAGCAGAAAGAACAAGGCAGAAGTCTGGCCTTACTCAGAGAAAGAAAAGTACCCCAATTTCAAAAGAGAGGTGCCTTAAGAAGATAATCTTGGGATGGTTAGCCCCTGACTTCAGAACATTGCACCTCCCAGCTGGGTCAGAAGGGTGAACTGAGGTTTGCTTGGGGTAGGTAAGGACACCATGCCCTCTACCCCCCCCCCCCCCATGGATCCATCTGGCCACAAACCTACCCTGTTTGGCTTTCAGTCTGTCCTGCACCATTTAAGGTCCCTAGAGGCAAGCGTTTCCCCGGGACCTGGGAGTTCAGACTGCTGGAGCTTGCTACTAAAAAGGCAAGGCATTCTGCCTTACACCCCACAAGCCAGCGCAAGGACCCACTGCAGTGGGTGTCAGGAAGGATTAGGTTAAGCCCGGACACCCAGTGGGACAGGGACCATAGAACTCACTCTTTCTCTCCAGCGTCGTCCCGCTCTTGGTCCACTCCCGCTGAGATAAAGTTGCATTTAGTGCTCCCTGGGGAATCACATAATGGATGAAGAAGTGGCTCCTTCTTGCACCAGCAAATGAACATCCTTCTCACTTCCCTCTCAGGCTAGAAGAAAGGGAGGGGGTGGGAGGACAGAAAGGAAAGAAAAGAAAGAAAAAGCTAGTGACGCCTGTGGGCTTGTCTTGCAATCTGAATAACCCGAGTGGGTATCCTGAAGACGTACACGTTTTAAAGCAAAGGAAAATAAAATCTACTGGACTGCAGATTTAGGTTTTCAGAAGCGAGATCTGCCCTTTGGTGAAAATGCAGACCTCCTTGGTGTGTGAGTGATCAGAAAGATAATTTATCTGATCTCTGCTTCCCATAAGCAGTTTCTTGCCTTTCTCAGGCTAGCAGATGTGATAACATCTGGACCGTTATTATCACCCTAGGCAAGAACTGTGTCCTTAGGGACTTAGGCACCCGAGCTGAGGCTCCCCTGAGAGGCCCTTGATCTTCCTGCTACATGAGAGCAATATAACAGGTTGGTTAATTGATTTCTTCTTAGGTCTGATTTCTCAGGCTTATTATCACTATTATTAAAAACTGGACCAGACAGGTACCAGTTTATTCAATCTGATTTGAATTAATATTTTGAGTCACAATTTCCTATAGGTTAGCGTCATCCTGTTTTGGGGGAAGAAAAACAATATAAGCAGGCACAGATAAGACGCCAGGGTCCAAAACGATGCTAAAGAAAGTTCTCTTTTCAACATCTTATTCTCTTTTGTCTGAAGTGATTTTCTTTTGCTGGAGTTTCCAGCAAAAAGTGGTGTGTGTGTGTGTGTGTGTGTGTGTGTGTGTGTGTCGCCAGAGAGGAAAAGATCCCCGGCTACACCCTGTTAACTGTTTTTCCCTTTTGATGACTAGAAGCCTCAGATCACCTATCGCTCCTTTGAAAAGTGAGTTTGTACACGGTTAAAGGAGACACACAATAAGAGAAACGCACAATTCCATTTCAACAGCCTTTCCTGAGTAGAAAGCACATGCTCCTAGTGGCTCCTAAGTGACTGTCACTGGTGCTGCCTGACACAGTTATATTCACAACAACAAAGTATGCAGAGAAATTAAATTACGTGGAAATCAATAGCGTCTGACTGCTTCAAACAACTGTCTGTCACGGCTAGTCTCCAAGAGCCTATTTATAAACCATGAAAGAAACAGGTTCCTGCAGCATAAAGACAGCATCTTCCACATCGCCTTTCTGTGTTGTTATTTTTCCCCATATACAGAGGAACGCGCGGGCATAATTTAACATACAAATGCCTCTCTGTATACATTATATAACAGCTTGTTAGGCACCCAGTCGTGGAGGTGTGCCTAATAATGCACATATATTCTGGACAGGCGACAGGGTGGGAGGAAAACACACACAGAAGAGTGCTTGCATCCCCTGTCTTCCTCCAAAAGATGCCTACCCTTAGACAATAGCTGGCCTTGATGATCTTTGCAGACCCGCGGTGGCAAGGTGAGGCGCGCAGTGCGCATGCCTGGCCAGCTACAGGTGCATCACCTGCCTCGTCCTTGCTGGTGGTCACTATAAGAGCGGCTCCCACGCGCCGCCGGTCGCTCGCGGCTCGACGAGCGAGCGAGGGAGCGCGCGCGCGCTCGCCCAAAGCACGGCGCCGCCGCGGCCGGGGAGAACGCGCGCCAGACAGACGGAGACAGCTGATGCCTGTCAGCCGCCGCGCGGCGGGGCCGCGAGCTCTCGCGAGAGCTCCCCGGACCGGCCGCGAGAAGTGGGGCGCAGGTGTAAGAGGAGCGCAGCCCGTCGGCGCGCGGGGCTAGAGCTCTTGGAGGAGCGGGATCGCGAGACCTGCGCGCGGGCGCTCTGCGCGGTCGGCTCGGAGGCTGCGAGCCGGCGGGGGCAGCGTCAGCACCAGCGGCCTCAGCAGCATCAGCAGCCCCGCGGCGAGGCCAGTGCGAGCCGCCCCGGGCCGCTGCGGCCGCAGCCTCGGAAGGGAGGCCGGGCGAGCCGGCGTGCGCACTTTGCGGCGGACTTTGCGAGTGTTTGTGGATATTTCCATGCCAAGGCGTCAAGATGATGTCCATGAACAGCAAGCAGCCTCACTTTGCCATGCATCCCACCCTCCCTGAGCACAAGTACCCGTCGCTGCACTCCAGCTCCGAGGCCATCCGGCGGGCCTGCCTGCCCACGCCGCCGGTAAGCGCCCCCCTCGCCCGCGGCCCCGGCCCGTGCGCACGCCCCCTCCTCCGCTCCGAGGTGCTGCATGTCGGGGGGCTGCCGTGGGCCGCCCCGGGTCCCGCTTCGGCGGGCGGGATTTTTTTTTTAGAGGGACCCCGCTGTGAGGCACGTGTGGCCAGGGGCGCTTCAGGTACTGTTCCTTCGGCCCCGCGCCTCTGTCCAGCGCCTGCCAACCGCGGGCAGCTCTGGGGCCATGACTCTTGACTTTGCTGCACTTTCTCTGTTAATTTCACGCCTAGACAAGGCGATCTCTATGCTCGCTTGGGTGTGTAACACGGGTCCTTAGCTTCGAGTTACATCTCCGTTTCTTCTTTTTCTTCTTTTCGTCCTTTTTCCGTCTCCCGTTCCCTTTCCCGGAATGTATCCCTGTGTCCCCTTCTACCCATCTCCGCTCTTCTCTACTGCCCTGTCCCTTCCCTTGTGTTCCCCTGCTCGTTCTCAACACGTCCCCCCAACTCCTCCGTTTATCCCGCACTTCCACCCCCGTTGTTGTTTTGGTTTCATTGTGTTTGCCTTTTGCCTGTGCTTTCCGGTTTGTGTGTTTGTTTTGTGTGGCTATTTTTTTTTTTTTGGTGTTGTTTTTCCCCCCTTTTCTTTTCTTTTTTTGGTTTGGTTTGTGTCGCCTGCAGCTGCAGAGCAACCTCTTCGCCAGTCTGGACGAGACGCTGCTGGCGCGGGCCGAGGCGCTGGCGGCCGTGGACATCGCGGTGTCCCAGGGCAAGAGCCACCCTTTCAAGCCGGACGCCACGTACCACACGATGAATAGCGTGCCATGCACGTCCACGTCCACCGTGCCACTGGCGCACCACCACCACCACCACCATCACCACCAGGCGCTCGAGCCCGGCGATCTGCTGGACCACATCTCGTCGCCGTCGCTCGCGCTCATGGCCGGCGCGGGTGGCGCGGGCACGGCGGGCGGTGGCGGCGGTGCCCACGACGGCCCTGGGGGCGGAGGCGGCCCGGGGGGCGGCGGTGGCCCGGGCGGCGGCGGCCCCGGGGGTGGCGGCGGCGGCGGTGGCCCGGGTGGCGGCGGCGGCCCGGGCGGCGGGCTCTTGGGCGGCTCGGCGCATCCGCACCCGCACATGCACGGCCTGGGCCACCTGTCGCACCCGGCGGCCGCGGCCGCCATGAACATGCCGTCCGGGCTGCCGCACCCCGGGTTGGTGGCCGCGGCCGCTCACCACGGCGCGGCGGCGGCGGCGGCAGCGGCGGCGGCGGGGCAGGTGGCAGCCGCGTCGGCGGCGGCGGCGGTGGTGGGCGCGGCGGGCCTGGCGTCCATCTGCGACTCGGACACGGACCCGCGCGAGCTCGAGGCGTTCGCCGAGCGCTTCAAGCAGCGGCGCATCAAGCTGGGCGTGACGCAGGCCGACGTGGGCTCTGCCCTGGCCAACCTCAAGATCCCGGGCGTGGGCTCGCTCAGCCAGAGCACCATCTGCAGGTTCGAGTCGCTCACGCTCTCGCACAACAACATGATCGCGCTCAAGCCCATCCTGCAGGCGTGGCTGGAGGAGGCCGAGGGCGCGCAGCGTGAGAAAATGAACAAGCCCGAGCTCTTCAACGGCGGCGAGAAGAAGCGCAAGCGGACTTCCATCGCCGCGCCGGAGAAGCGCTCCCTCGAGGCCTACTTTGCCGTACAACCCCGGCCCTCGTCGGAGAAGATCGCCGCCATCGCCGAGAAACTGGACCTCAAAAAGAACGTGGTGCGGGTGTGGTTTTGCAACCAGAGACAGAAGCAGAAGCGGATGAAATTCTCTGCCACTTATTGAGAAGGGTGTGAGGTGCCGGGTGGGGCAGACTGGGGAGCTGAGGGGTGCATTTCTTCTCCTCTGGCCTACTTCCCCTCATTTAGAGTGTCCATTATCCTGCCTGCATTTGGGGAGTCCCTTTTCTCCTCATATCTTCAGCCCCACTCTGCACCCTGCCCCAACCGTCCCCCAGCCCAGAGGACCAGGGGTGTTGGTTGTGGAGAAAGTATGGGATGACAGGAGAGAATTGGGGGGCATTTGGGTGAGCAGGGCATGGTGGGGGGGAAGAAAAGCAAAGACTAGAGCTGGGGGTTTGGAGGAGCAGGATGGTTCTGGGGACTAGGGTGGGGGGAACGATGGGGAAAGAACTGGGAACGAACCGTTTTCTTGACCAGAGACACTTATCAAAATCATCTGGGGACCAAGGAACTATGTACAAAGATAAAACTACCAACCACCACCAACAAAACAGAACAAAACATAAAACCCTAGACAAATAAAGAAGGGGTCGGGGAGAGACAAAGAAAGATGCTTTAGAAACTGAAGTCCGGGGGAGGGGGCAGCATTCTGCAGCTTCATTTGCCCCAAAGGAAGAGAAAAGAGCAATAGCATTTCTACCACCGCCCCAACTCCGCACACACAAGTGAGTCATAAATGAAAACCAAACAAACTGGAGCGTGAAATTCTGGATAGGAAACTAGCTGTTCGGTGTTTAATTTGCCCTTCTAAAATCTCACACCCACCCAGCCATACCCTCTATGATTTATTTCTTTTTCCAAAGAGATTCCAGGGCTTTGCTTAAGCTCGGGAAGGCGCTGGAGCTTAGCTCAAAGGGGCTTGGGAGGCCGGCTGGTTGCTTACACTGAACCTTCTTTTTCCAGGAGCCCGATGGCCAAAGTCCTGAGGCCTGGTGTTGGTCAGGTGAGACTCTTTATGCGATGAGAGTCTAAAAAACAGAAATTAAGCGCTCTGAAATAAATGTTTTATTCCGAGATAATTAATAATAACTACAGTATAATCTTTCTTTTTTCATTTTTGTTCCTGAATCCATGAACAGATTATCTGAAAATATTTTTTCCTCTCAGCCCCACTTATAGAACTTTACCTTAGCTGGCCCTTTGCTTTTCAGTCCACATTCAAACTATCCTCTGACACTCGTTGCTATTAATTTAAACAGAATGATAGGATGACAAACCTTAGGAGAAGAACTTCCTCCCGTTTCCAGTTTTCTCCACGGAATAAGAGTCATCTTACTTTTTCTAGGTCCCTTTTCTCCCCCTCTTGGAGTTCATGAAGTGGTTGAAAAGCTCAGAAGTTTCTGCTTTCATTTGGGGGCAGAAGTTGGCTGTCAGATCACCTAAAATCCCAGAAGAGAGGAAGACATTTAAAGATTTAAAGACCCTCTCCTCGCCTTGTTTGTTTCAAATAGGTCTGCACTTCCCTGGGGAACAGAGTGTTTGTTTCCTTCTTCTTGTTGCTTTTGTTCAAGAATCATTTATTACAGGGCATAAATGTTGAGTTCCAAAAACTTTAATTTGCACTATGAGTTTCCAAAATAGGAAATCATGTATGGTATTTCATACTAACAATCCAAACTGCTGATGGATTTTTTTAAAAAAAAAAATGAGAAAGACAGTTGAAGGTGGTTTGGTGAAATTCCTGCTTTGTGTACAAGATATTATTTGGATCTCACGTGGAGATGGTTTGTTACTATCATTTAACCATAAGTAAAGGTGAAAACAGAACAAATGAGGGGGGAACATGAGTGATTAACAAGACAAATCATGCATGATTTGAAAGGTGCAGAAAGAAATACGATTAGGTCTCACTCTGGTTAGGCGCTGTTTTAATTATGTTGTATATCATTGTTTGCAGCACAAACATTCTATGCATTTGAAACTGAGCACTAAAGTGGGCTAGCTTTCTGGTAGACCGTTTTGTGGATAGCGTGATTTCACAGTCTACTGCCTGTCTCCACGGAGAACACAACATTATTGTAAATATTTTCTTTCGTGCACAGGCTCACACAGTGGTTACAAACTGCCAGTGTTAATCCTGCAATGTCTCACTGACTGATCCTCCTGTCCATGCTATGTCTGCAGAGCTTTCTCCTTGGTTGTGGCTTTGCTTCCCCCCCCCCTTCTATCAGAACCATTTCTGTACGCCAACATACAACAGGGAGATGTGTCCCAGTACACTTACAAATAAAACATAACTGAAAGAAGAGCAGTTTTATGATTCGGGTGCATTTTTGTGTTTACATTGAGCCAAGTCCTGGTAGAGCTGTTCAACAAATGAGACACAACAACTAAAAAACACCAAACCAGCCAAAAAGCAAACAAATAAAACCTTAGCTAAACAAATTAAAAACAAACGAGAAGGGAGAAGAAAGGGACATCAAAATAAATGAAAGGATCATGAGATAGGTTTTTTTTTTTTCTACATCAGAATTAGCTTTCAGAAAACTGGTGCTCTGAGTAAAATGAATTACTTGCCCATTTTTGAAATCAATTTTTAAATTTTAATTACAGACACTCTTAAACCCCAGCACTCTGTTTGGAGTGGTGATGGGAAGTTGTGAGTAACCAGGCACCTGAAAAGCATTTGGGCTGAAGGTCAGGGACGCAGGCATCTGGGGTTGGAATGTGCTGTTCTACTCAAAAACACTTCTAAAAAATGTTGTTACTAAATGGCTTTTCGTTGACAGTTAATAAATTTTAAAATTATCATTTGATTTCTCCAGATAACTTGTCAAATGCTTCTCTTCATTTAGAACATTTTGCATACCACTAATTGCTCCAGAATGAGAAGAGATTCTCTATTTTTGGTGACCCGGGACTAGATCAAATGCCAAATGTACAAACTTTCTTAGTAGCTGGGACTATATCCTCTAAAGTCATCCTATTTTAGCTAAATCTTTTTAATTTCACCGGCATATCTGTGAAAGAAAAGTGATGTTCAGAAAAGAATAGTACATTTTAAAAAAGGTGTGATTTTAAACAGTTGTTAATATTTTAAAAAAAACACTAGAGGTATTTTTAAAAATAGATCTCTTCCATCAAAATTGATTTGTTTCTGTTATTGCCTTGAAATATCATCAGAGTTTCTAATAAAATACATTTGTAAAAGAACACATTATTTTATAGAAAAGTATGACCAGATTTCATTGTTGGAGATCCAGGAATGAACAAATAAAAAGATTTACAAAGGTTGTTTTTCTAATAATCTGCTCCAACAGAAATGTTACAGGCATACACATTTGTATTATATAATAATGGATAATGTATGTATTGAAAATTTAAGCATTTGTTTTGTATTAAGTAAATCCTTGCCCAGTACAAAAAAAAAAGACTATTATGTTAATAAAACATCATGAAAACGCATTGCTTTGCAGGGTTTCCTATTTTATGTAGTAGGAAACCGTGCAAAGCAAAACAAAAAAGTTTTGCTTTCTGGCGAGTGGATGCATATATGGCAGGAAGGGATGATACGACTCTTATGTGTCTCTTTTAACTCTCAGCCCACGGAAGATTTTAAATCAAAACCCCCGAAGAGATGGCAAAGGTTTGCTGATCTGTGGTTGTTTTGGTTTCCAAAGTTCCGAAAGTCCAGCATTTATTCTAAGGGAATTTTCTCCTGCATCTGCTAGCGGGTGGAAATAAAAATGTGTGATTCTGAAATCCTAAAGAACACAAGTTTCAGAGGGTAAGGAGAACTAGGCTCTGAGTCTGTTTTAGATTTTTAACACACACAGCAGCAAAGGGAAAGAGAAAATATGCATTAAAGGCACCTGCCACAGTAATGCTACCTTCCTCTTAAAACTGCTTTCCGAACTCATCGTGGGGTTCTGCTTTTTCTGTAGGGCTAACGAAGGATGGCCTCAGCATCCATCAGCTAACTTCTGGATAGATTTTTGTCTTATGCGTGTTCTGAAATTACTCTCAACCTCAATTATATACTGTTAAATAAACCTTAGGCACCCACTGCCGTGATTGTATCGGTTTTTACTTTCTTGTGATAATAAGATTGCCTGGGTCCAGTTCTTACATTTGGTCTCGCAGGAGGAGGACCCAGAGCAAGACTCTGATGGTGGTAAGTCCCAGTCTTAGGCTCACATTCACCTTTGTTGTGCCTTTGTTGGCCTCTCCACTTGACTGCCACCTGCCCAAACACCCCTATTCCATCTTGCAAATGGGTGGACTTTCCTTATTTAGTGTTTCAAGTATAAACAAGAGCTTTAGACAGGCTAAAACCCGGGTTTTCCAAGCTTACTCTAAAGGTCTTGATGGCCAGAGGGGAGGTGACGACCACAATTATACTGGCTAATGTTCTACCATCACTATCATTGCGACACCAGTCTTAGCCACACGGGAAGAGCCACATAAACCTCATAGGCTGTTTCAAAGGGGGCCACCAGCCTAATTGATTTTTTTTTTAAGCAGCTGAAATCAAGTTCTCGTGGGGGCCTCTCTTTCACCTGCGAGATAAGCCTTGTCGCAATAATTACGTTATTTAATATTTGATCAAACCTTCGCGCCTCTGCGACTTGAGGCGCGCAACACGGCCGCAGTCCAGCCGGGCACGTGCGACGTGGACGCGCGGCCACCCCACTCAGGTTGGCTTGCCCTCTGAATAATTCATGGCCTGAGAGTTCTGGAAATTAATAAAATGAATGATAACAAGAAGCTAATTAAAAACTTTCCTAATTGTTGTCAAGTCAGCTTGATGGGAAACAGCCTTGGGTGACTCCATCCTTGAAAACCAGCGGGTTGCAGAGGGTGGCGCTGGCCGTCCGAGAGCTTCTCCAACTCCTTGTGGCTGCGAAACTGCTTGCGGGGCTGTCTGCTCCTCGGCAGCTGCCTTTTGCAGCCCACCCGCTTAACTTTCCACTCCTGGTCGGGGAGGTGCAGTTCCGAACCTTAGTAACTGGGCCAGCGTTTCACCTAGCAGGGGGCCCGCCTTTCTCCCACCGACGCGAACTTCTTACTTTCCCTTTGCAAAGCCCTCCGAAGCCGGGGTCCCAGAGCCGCCACGTGCGCGGCTTTTCGTCTACGGCCAAGTGACCTTAGTGTGTACTGTGTGCTGGCCTCCACCCCCTCCAGCCTAGATAGAGACCCCGAGTCCCAGGTTTCCAGCGGGCCGCCCAACAGCTAGCACTTCGGTCCGGGTCAGCATTCAGCCAGGCACCGCAGGACGCGAGCGGGTTAAGAGCCCAAGGCCAAGGCAACCCGCGCGCGTGCGCACAGGTGGCCACGAGTGCTGACTGCGGCGGGGGTGAGTCCGGGCGGACGCTGAGCGCGTGGAGCGCGGCGGGGGGAATGGGGGGGGGGGGAAGCAGACTCCACACATGCGCACTGAACGCGCCTCGGCCCTTGGGGGAGTCAGCTGCGGTTCCGGTTTTTAAAATTAGGCGCTGTCAGAGGTCGAGTCCCTCTCCTAAGTGTCTTTGAGGATTTGGTCTGAGTGAAAAAGGGAGAAGACTCACACCTCATTTTGGTTAAAAATACTCTCTCGACATCCCAAGTTGCCTAAGTCAAAAGTCAGCTAAAGGATGCAGAAGTTTCAAAATTGGTTTTGCACGTTTTTTGTTTGTTTTGTTGTTATTTTAAAGAACTGGATAAATACGATCTGACCTAGGCTTTTGTTTTGTTGCCAAGACGCAACTTGACCAATGCCCTGCTACCAGGGCGAATTATTAGACTAGGAAAGATTTATATCTGGGCGAAAGGATTGGGCTGTTAAGGTTTTCGACCCGCGGAATTCGGTGGAATCTTAAATCAAAGTGGAAGATTTTAGGTCTGAGAGAAATCGCCAAAGCCCGGGTGCAATGAGGAAGTGCGCTCTGGCTTGTCTCCGTGGGAGGTGGCCATTAGGAAATTTAGAGAAAGAGAGGACTGGAGGACTGGGTGAAGGGAAGCAGAAGGGACTGGCAGAGGAGGCAAAAGGAGGAATGGAGAAGAAAGAGACTGCACATTTACTGAGTAAAACGAATTACAAGCGAAAGTTTGTTTAATAACTCAGACGCCTAGCCTCAGCACAGCACAATGTATACAAACTTCCGTAGACGTGAATCAGAATAAAACAAAACGTTGACAATTTCCAGCCGCGGAAACTCACTTGCACAGGTCTCTTCTCCCCCGCCCGCCCCAGCCAAGTGTTGACAATAAACATTTAATGAAGGCAGAGACCTGGCCGTCTCCAGACAGTGTCGGAATACTTTAAGCAGACCATTAGCACGGCTTCTTCTACTTCAAACATCGCGCTGCACAGCCTTACATTATTAAAAAAATTACAACGTGTGAGATAAATAATCCGTTCATAAGGCTATCTTAAGCGGTCTGCAGGAGTTCTGATGCCCCTGTACTTACTAACAGAAACTAACTCGTTGTAGATTACTCGCGCTTAAAAAATGTTAAATACAGTTAATGCAATATTAATCGCCCTTTGGTGATATAAAATGCAATATTTTCAGGCAGCTATTGAGCTTTTCCAGTGGAAGAGCTGATGAAAAGAGTCACAGCTGAATAGTGGAGAGGAAAAGCCTGGTATTTATTGCTTTTGTTTGGCTTTTGGCTACAGAGACAGGAACCTTCTAATGGGGTAAGGACATTTATTTTATCTGCAATCTATTGCTGAGAGAGCAGGGGCGGCAGATGGGGCTGGTGCGGTATTCACAGTGTAATTTAGAGCAAATCCTAATAACTAATAATGATTTATGTTAATTTTGATCATCTACGCGACTTTACCAAATCGTTGAGATAAAAGAAAGAAAAAGAAAGAGAAGCTAAATGCGAAGAAGAGGGCTCTGAGGTTCATTGGTTTGGGAGCTGGCGTCCTGGGCTGCGCAGAATCTTAACCTGCATTCTGTTTTAGCAGCGGAAATGTAGGTATTCGAAAAGGCAGGTAGGGTACCTTTGGCAGGATTCAGAGATGTTTCGACCAGGCTAAACTTTCTTCTCAAATCTACTGAGAATGTGAAGCCTTTGAGAGACAAGCACTCTTCACCCCAGTTTAAAACAAAACATATGTTTCAGTTGTTTTGTTTGCCTATATTAAACTATAAAGAATCTCATGTGAGGGTGGGGAGTTCTTGGGACTGGGAAAAGAGGGGAACAACTAACTGTGCGCTAAGCTAGACTCTTTCCAGAGAGTCTTAGTGGCTAGGTTTAAAGTGAGTTTAAGCGCGGTCAGCAGTCTGGAGAGAACACTGACAAGCCTCACGTAGAAGTTCTTTAAACTCAATACCCATTCCTGATCTTTATCTCCTGACACTTGTTTGCCAACATCAACTTAGGGAAAGCGTTTCGACCTTTACCACCCATCTCTACCGTTCTTTTAGAAATCCCCAGGATTTTAAACTTAAACTTAAATACGTCTCTTCTCTCTTGACTCCCTTGGTCGAGTGGCACCGGAACAAAACCCCGGGGGGCTGCCAATAGAAAGCAGGTTCTTCACTGCAACCGGACAGTTTTAGGCTACCGTCCCAGCAATTTTGAAAGGGAGGGTGCGCCTTGCTCCTGGCAATTTACTTTCTCGGTTACCTTTTGTGGATTTTAACGCCTCGGGGCTATAGTTTGAAAGTGAAACAGCTTCAAAGCCTTGCCTTATTAGCTTTGTATTTGAGAAACCCAGAGATGAAAACTACCTAAAAGGTTTAATAGGGCGGAACAGTATTTATTTGCCAAGCAAACAGCAAGAATGTAGTTCAAAAGCCAGGCAGTGGCTTCTCAGCAGGAGGCTGGAAGGGCAGGAGCGTGGGCAAAGCGAATTTCAAGTCTCAGTTCTGAGGTTAACGTGAATCAAATAAGCTGGGAATGAGACGATTCCTTTGATTTCTAATGTTATCTCCCTCACCCAAAATTTATATAATCGAATGTATACTCTCGGGGTTTGCTCCACGTGCTTGAGTTGTTGTCAAGACTTTTAGTAAACTTTGAGATTTTTCTTAGGAAGATGGGTTATCTCCCTAAGGATTTGATTACCAATATATTTAAAATATGAGCACACCCTTTGAAGTTACATTTTCATTATTTCTCTATTTAAGGGCCACAGTTGTAAAACTGTATTTGATTTCCTCTACTAGAAAAAAATCAAGCCACAAGGTTTAGAATAAAGTTTAGAATAAAGTCTCCCTTTAAAATTACGTGGTTTTGTGTTTGCTTTTGAAGAATATCTATCAATAACTGTACTGGTACTTTACTGCTGGTATTCTGCGTATAAAGAAGACTTTAGGCCAAATAAATCTTTAAACAAAATAAATCCAGGCAGCTGATGTTGGCTGTTTGCTGATGTGGTACTCAGGAGCTGAGCCTGTTTGTGAGCTTGAAGCTGAGCCGCCACGTGCATATCCATATACAAACAGATGTAACCACAGCGGTTTTTTTTCCTTCAGTTGTTGCTGAATGTAACTGAATCTTATTTCTAAATTTCACTCAATTCTGTCTCAGTGTTTCAGCACCAGCAGCTACTCCCCTAAAGTGGAAGAGTGGTTGGTATATTATTGAAACTCTCTATCAAACAGCTCTGGGGTGCAGACTTTCCGCAAATGCTGGCTCTCAATGAGGTCTGACTGCACATAAGCCCCTAATATGTTAATGGCCGTAGGGGATGCCTAAGGTACTATCTCAAGCTGCTTCGCACACCATATGTCAGGCCGTTAGCCACATGGATCTATTAATCAAAAGGAGCTGGAGAAGGAGGGGAAGCTCTTGGAAAGGGGATGGGGGAGGGGGAAAAGATGGGGGAGGGAAGAAGGAAAGAGAAAGCATTTAAAACCTTTTCAGTTACTTTTATTTACAAAAGAAATAAAAATATTTTTAAAAAATCAACGTAGCTTTCCTTTGTCTTCAGTGGAAGACTGTCCACAAATGTCTACCAAGGAATTAGTATTGTGTTTGGATGTGGTGTATAGAAGGAAATTTTACCTCAAGGGTCTTGTCTAGGGTGCCTGTATTTAACAACTTTTATAAACAAGACTCTCTAGGCACACACACACACAAACTTTTTTGTGATGTGTGTTGTTTATGTTTATAGATGAATTTTATTATAACTGTGGGAAGAGTGGGGGGAATGTTTATTATAGGGACACAAGAAAGGCATAGAGGGAAGTGTCTGGGGATTTATAATGAATATGTAATACATTAATATATATCTGCATGGGCAATGTTTTTTAAACCACCTCTAGTTCCTCTGACACATTTACATTTTACGTTTTTGCCCCTTCCTCTAAGCTGATTTATAATAAAATTAAATTGCAGAATATCCAGGTGGGAAAAGCATTAAATAAGACAACATTAAAAAAGAAACCTCACCCCTCTCATTTCTGCTTTGGAATACCTTTCAATGTTTGAACTATGTTTCAATTATATATTTAGTTTAGAAAGTTTGTGCAACATTAGAAATAATTCTACTCAAAATGAAGAAGCTATAAATAAATGCTGTGCATACTAAAGTCTATAAGAAAAAAATAAAATTGACTAAGTGATAAACATATTTATCATATGCCTAAAATAAATAATTATTAAATAAATCAAAAGATTATATTAGTTTTAAAAAGGTTAGAAACAATACCAGAAACAGCAATGGAGGAAAAAAATTCAGATAACTTTAAAACTTAACTTTTCTTCACGTTCAGTCCTAGCTAAGACTAGAGTAAATATAAAATCAAAAGTCAATTTGTATTTGCTGTTTTCATTGATGGTGAGGTTAAATAACATGAAGGGTTACCAAATTTCTATTTAAAATCTTTAATAAGTGATATAACCTGGGATAAATGCCATTGAAAATGTCTTCTTTTAAAATATTGCCATGATTAATAAGCTTATACTGCAGAAGTTAATTTTTAATATATGCAGTTTACTGATCTTATATTTAAGTGTGTATGTATTTGTTGTGTGTATTGATCGCTTACATATACTTGAGAGCAGACCTTTCATATACACCAGACAACCTCATAATTAGCATACATACTCACAGCATCCTATTGCATTGGGTGTGTAAAGAAGAAAGGTAGAAGAATGTTCTCACTCAAGATTTAAACACACAGTAACGGCAAGGGAGAGATTGTGTTTAATTATAAGAAACAAAAATTATCTTAGTGCCATTACAGTATTACCAAATACAGGTGTCGTACTTTGTTCTGTGTGTTAGATCTGTGTGTTAGTTTTACAGTTCTCCGAAAGCATCGGTCTATCTTAGATACAGGGAAAGGTTAACATTGGCATCTGCTTCAATAAAGACTCTGCTACTTTAGGTTGTTTGGTTTGACTGGGAAATCTTAAGTGACTCAGTAAAAAAGAAAAGGGGGTGGTCCATTTAAAAATGGGGAGTTCTAGTGCACAAAACTGAAGCTGGTCTGTAAGTGTGGAGAAGGCTAAAGCACACGTTCATCTAGGAGATGATGAATACATAAAGGTGCATCCCCCTGATTGCAAGAGTAGCTAGGTAGGGAGAGACGCTTTTTATCTTTAAATTTTGGTGCAAGCCACTAGCCTTTATTTCTTCCCCTGTAGTTAAAAGGTAGCCCATATATCTGTCGCTTTTGGTTTCCAAAGACTCGTAACTTAATTCCTTCAGGCTATTCATCAGCACAGTAATTAAACTAGCAAATGGATGTAAATAAAGTGAAATTGGTTTCATGACAGATGAGGCAAAGAGGCCTCTGACATGAAACAAGGCAGGACAATAATGATTTCAGCAGCATCAGGCCGTGGAAGGAACCCCAGCTGGATTTATTAGGTACTGCCGTGATTTGCTGGAAGCGGGCAAGACATGAGCACTCTTTAATTTGACAGGAACTTTGCATCCTAAAGAGCATATTGAAATATAAATCTGGAAATAAATTCCGGCAACTGTAAACAGAAGTATTTTGGGGAAGACGATGCTATCCAGTGTTCTGTTTGTTTATTTTTGAAAGAGCAATTCTCCTTTCCTAATAGAAAGGTTTCATTTGTTGTAAGTCATTAGCTAATTCTGGGAGCAACAAGGCGCAACAACCTATCGTGTATTCCTTTGTGGTAGGTCCTATTGCTAGTGCAGGTTGATTTTTAAGTTGCCAGGTGTACTCTCCAGGGAGGTCAACTTGCATGGTTGATTTTTAAAGTCCAGCATAGTGAAAACATGTGTGTAGTTTAGGGGTTCAGGCTTGCATAGAAATAGAATAGTAAACTGGGAGAGAAGCCCGGGTGAGTGACTTGTTTTCCAAATTGACATTATTATTGCATTTAAATAAATATCTGGCTCAAGTTTATGGCCTCTAGTGGTCTGAGGATGGTCACCCAGAAAGCAAAATTCTGATTTCAAGAACGTGTTATCTCAAAGTCTTTAATAAGACAAAGCCTTAAAATCAGATGTAGTTTCGTCTCTATATAACAAGAAGCTCCATAAACCAGAGGCGATACTGAGAATCATGCTGTAAGAGAAGGAGGCATCAGAAAAAGAAGTAAGAAGAAAGAATGTATACTTGGTGGGGGCAACAGAACACAAAGGGAAGCTGAGTCCCCCTTCCTCTAAATAAATACGTCATATTTAAAATAAATGACTTTTTTCACACCAGAAACAGATTAGTCTTTTTATCCTTGAAAATACCAGAGGTGAACTGCTATGTTTTTAAATTTGCTCTCAATTATTTAAAGTTTCTTTCAGAACAAAAGAGATAAGAAGCCCCCCCCCCCCCCACACACACACACCAAATCTTCCCTGTTAGGTGCCTGAGCTTCCTTAGAAGCAAGACAAAATTTCAGCACCTCGGCCAGCGCAACATAGGCATGCTGCTTTTAACACGGGAGAAGAGAAATCCATACTCCTAAACTGTGTAGATAATTTAATTATTTACCTGTGGGTCCTGATCTCCAAATGAAATGCTAGCATGCCTAAAGTCCTCAAACTACACATAATTATGTTTTATAATATTAGGGACATAAGGGAGAGTATGTGACCGTAACATAATGAAAAAAGAAGAGAAAGAGAGGAAGGGAAAGAAAGAATGAGAGAGAGAGAGAGAGAGAGAGAGAGAGAGAGAGAGAAGGAAGGAGGGAGAGAAGAAAGAAAAAGAGAGAGAAAGAGAAAGAGAAAAACATTTCATGCATTCTCCTTCCAATATAATTGTTGGTGACTTTCAGAACAGGAAAGAATTTATTAAGAAACTCAATTGGCTTTCTCTCTCTGAGGCTGTCTCCTTTTTTTAAACAGAAAAATATGCCTAATTATTTTAAAGTCCCTTTCCAACCGTGAGACATAGGCAAGTCCTTTAATTATAATACAGTGTGAACAGGGGAGCACATGGAGGAGAATGTCAAGAAGAGGGTGCTAGGGGCAGCTCCTCGGAAATCTGTATTCATTTCTGGCTCTTATTTGTTCAGTAATCTCTACCATCATAACTAAATCTTGAAGCACTGATGTAGTTCGAGTTGTTGTTGACTTAACGTCAAAATTCAATCACTGGGGGTTTTGCATCAGCCAGGCTACTTATTTGTCTAATAAATCCGTCATTTTGTAAGAAAAATATTTGAGCAGCCGTACTTGACCTCTTGGTATCCACAAGTCACATTTATTTCTCCCAGTTTACAAATGCAAAATCGAGATGATCATCTAACGCCTGAGGAACTGTGTTGATTTCTGATTGGATTTTAGATGGAAATGTCTATTTTAAATACCTTGTGATTAAATTGTACACATAATAGAATCCATGCATTTTAAACTCATTCCTGCTTGGAAACTTAACAACCTAGACTGCTAGTCATACATACCGATGCCAAAAAAAAAAAAAAAAATAGGTCAGACCACCCCACCCACGTTTTTTCAATAAGTACTAAAATTGACCCATAATTGGAAGACTTAACTAGTTCATTTTGACTATGTCCCCACACTTCCAATGGGCTCTAGTTCACCGTGGAGCAGAGAGTACTGTAATTTATGCAGGAGAGGGGAGGGTTTATGATCTCAGTCTCGGGGATAAGGCACACAGGGCCAGCCTGGCATTTCCAGTCCTAGGGTTAGAGTCTTGAATCTCCTGGTAAGCAACTGAAGTTTAAGAAACTTCATATTACCATCTGCTAACATTAGTTAATGGGAATAATGTGTTATAGTTGCTTGAACTAATTTCATTTTCTTCCAGACATGTGCTTGGAAATTGCTAGAGAACGCCAAGCTCTCTCTCCCCTCTCCCCTTCCCTGTAGAATATTTTAGTGTAAAGACTATTTTACAACTTAAGCATCTTCCCAAAATCTTTGGCTGAATCATCAAGTTCTTTCACGGAGTTTCCTTGTTCAGTGACAACATTCCACCTCTCTATTAGTTTTTAATAGAAAGAAATAATAATCTGAACCAGACTAGAAGACTAGTTTTGCCAGTTAGTTTGTGATGTAGAGCACTGGACATTAAAACTGGAACAAGGAGCTGATGATGCGGTTACCCTCAAGGCCTGCCCTAGGTTTAGGTTTGCAATCCCAACGTGTGTCGGGGAAATGGGGGGTGTCGATGAAACCGACACTGTTGACATTTGCCGCCCCCCTTGTGCTTTTTGCCCTGGGTGTGTGTGAGTGGCTGCCTGCTTGTGTGCACTGTCCAATAACTAAAGTGCATGTAATAAAGAAAGCGACACGAGCTTGTTTGGCTCTGAAATCACCGCGATGGTTGGAACTCACGCAGAACAGATTTTAGATCAAAAGTGGTCAACAAGGGGCTCCTGAACTCCCACTGCCTCCACCCTGTGTCTGCTCTAGGTCTGCACTTCTCTGGCCTCATGACCTCTAGTTGAGTTTGGAGACGTTTCTCCCTTGTTCACTGTACACTGCAAGTTCTGAGACCATGGACTTCCCAGAGTGGCGAGGATGGGGGTTTTCTGCTGTTACTGTCCCCCTCTTTCCACACAATCTTGGTCATAAGGAGCTCAGTCCCAGAGGTCCTAGAGGCCCCAGGGAGGGGCTCTGATGTGGTCTCTGTGTTGGGCGGGACTGTAGGAGGAAAGTTTTCCCGTGCGAGACCTGTAAAACTCCAGAATAAAGTCTTTCCCATGGGTGTATTTCCCACAAGGTTGCAGGGGTCCTAACCCCAGAAGAACTTCTGTACTTCGGCATCTGCCCCACATTATCTAGAGGGGTCGCTAGTGAGCAACAAATGGGTCCTCAGAAGTCACCCAAAAAGGAGGTAGAATTCCTGCCTTAGCATGTTTGGAGCTTACTCCCCAAAGCTTAGGAAGTGCTTGGTGGCAAGCTGGCCATCTGAGAGGCTACTGAGATCTAGGACACTGTGCCTAAAGGAGTCATTTCTGAGCCTTTCTTATATCACTCCCATTTCCAAGCTGGCCCTCCTGATTCCAATGACTTCATTTCCATTTTCCTCTCCTAGACCTTCAGACACTTAACACATTCAAAGTAAACCACCGAATCAAAAACCAAAACAAAATAAAAATCCTCAAGTCTTTACCCAAACTTCCCATTGACCAGTTGCCAACACAGGCAGAACACAGTTCCCAGGCTCTGGAGATCTGAAAAGGCAGGTTGTGTTCCTACGTTCCTCCGGAGGTCTGACTGAACATATACACTACTCCTGTCATAAGGGAGTAATTCTTGAGTAGTGACAAAACCAGACTGAAGTGAAAAACTTTTCCAATATTTGTTTTTTTTTATCACAAAAAAGTGAATCTTTCAGAGACATCCCCACTTAACCAATGCTCCCTCATTCCCAGAAGTTATAGAGAGAAACAGGGGAGCTATTCTGGGTGTCTTTGACTGGGCCTTAAGAAGTGGGCCCTTCCGAAGGAACGCTCCTCCCTGAAAACACGTTGGGGAAGTAGGGATAAACCTGGGATGGCCTGAGGCTGGGGTGGGCCAGGCTGCTGCCTGGGGCAGAGTTTGCTTGGGTTTCCGCTACTCATTAAAGTTGGGGCAAAAATTTTTGTACTTGCATTTCTGTTTTTGTTTTTTGGTCCATTTGAGTCAATGGTTCTGTCAGAAGAGTGTTGGAAAGTTGCTGTTATTTTCATGTGCAAGGTCTGAGCTACTCTGTGAAGGCAACTGAAAAAGAGGCGTGGTTGGAAAGAGGAGGTCAGTAAATTTCCAATGTGGATAGATTTTAAAGCTCTGGTGATTCTAAATTGGATGTAATTTGTGGGCAAAACTGTATTTAAATGCTCAGAAAATTCTAGATGTGGGATACCGTTTTTAATGGTGGCAAGGTTAATACCTAGGACCTCTGCCAGTCAGTTCTAACACCTGAGCTCTGACTCCAGCCCCCACTTATAGGGTCAAAAGTTAGTTGTCACCTACAATAAAGTAGCTTCAAGCTTGAAGTTTTAATGACAGCAGAGTGCTCCACCAGCTTGGAGATACCAATGTTAGCTTGTGGAAAAAGATGTTCAGCACTGTAGTTATTAAAAACTTATAAAATCTTAAATCAATATGAATTAATTTAATTATGATTTGTAATTGCATTATACATGATCAATTTGAAACACTACTTTAAAGATAATTAGAGTTAGGGGCTGTCACTCCTGACTCCCCTAATCGTTTAATGAAAAGTAATGTCATACACTCTCTACCTTTGAGTTAAACCTGTAAATTACACTAAATGCTTATTTTCCAATAAAAATATGGTAAAATAATTGTACACTTTATAGACATATTTTATGACTCAATTGTAAATGTGTAATGGATTTTCTTGGTGGAACTGTATTCTGCGTTTTTCCATGGACCTAGTTAAGTATTTATTAGGGTTGATTGAGCTGTCAGTATTTTTTTCAGGATCAGACCTCAAGGATTTGAATGAAGACTAACTTTTATGTAAAAATATCATGCTGTCCTAGAAGCTTGTGCCAAGAGGTCACTGCAGATGGAGGTCCTAACTTAGCATAATGGGCTTAACATTTCCATGACATCATCAGGGAATCTGAAAGAGTCTAAGGATAATCAGAGTGGTCATTCAGAAGAAGAGTAAATATTTTATGAGGATATATAGAAGACAGGAAAGATGGTCAGAAAGGTGATTCTCAGCTCCTTAGAGTTTTGAGAATGAAGCGCTTCAGCTATGCCCCGAATTAGCTGAAAGCTTAAAGACCTGCTGCGTATCCTGGAATTAGCCAGATGAATTTGAAAGGTTCAGAAGGGGACTCATACCGGGGATTCATTTATATAAGATTGCTTTTGTTTCCCTAACTTTTCATGCATTTCTCAGTATGAAGGATTTATCCTTTATGTGCTAGCATTCAGGAGTATACAGTCAGTACTCTCCTGACCCTAATTTCCTGTGTTGGTTTCTTAATATTTTCTGGTACTGCAAGATAGGCTCTTTACTTTTAAGATGATTATTGAAATTATCAAGAGCATCTTACAAGTATTTGTGCATGATATAAATCCAATAAATTCATATTTATTTATTTTCTTCCTTATGCAAAATAATATTATATTATCCATACTCTGTAGGTCTTGATAGGTTAACCGTTATCTGCTATCAGATTTCTACTTCCAACTCCAGACAGATATTAAACAATGTGCATACAGAAAAAGAAATAATAAAAAGCATACAAAACTACATAGTTAACTTAAACATTTTCTTAAAATGATGATATGCATATATTTGGTTATTCAAGACAGAGTTTCTCTGTGTAGCCTTGGCTGTCCTGGAACTATAGATCAGGCTGTGTGTGTATGTATGTATATATGTATGTATGTATATATACATATATATACATACATACACACATATATATATACACATACGTATATATATGTATATAAAACTGTAGTGCAGGTTGGTCTAGAACTCACAGAGATCCACCTGCCTCTGCCTCCCAAGTGCTGGGATAAAGCTGTGTGCCACCATGCTGTGCTCAATGTGATCATTTTTATCAGACTCCACATGAGCAAAACTAAGCAATATGTTGATGTTTTAAAAGTAGTCACATGTTTTCCATATGGTTAGACACACTTACTCAAGTCCAATATTATTATTATTACTTTAGATTGTGTGTATTAAATGTCTGATATGAACTATTAAAAATGTCTTCTGGAGTCTTCTTGAGTTTATGGGGATTTTTGCGAGAAAATTCACTTGATACTTCTAACACAATTTTTTTTTTTAATTATTCTCTGCAGAAGAATGCATTAAGTTTTGGGAAGAGAAAGTAAAACATTTTAAACTGTAAAAATTAATGTTTTCCCTGAATATTTTTCATTCCAACACAGTCCCTACCCTGGAGAGCTTAGAGGTTGCCAGGCCACTAGGGCATTCCTAGTCTTGTGTATGTGACATCTCAGGCATGTGCTTCCTCTCTGTAGCCTCTGTTTTTGCCCCTGGTTTTTCAGCCATAATAATGCCTTCTAAAAGAAAAGCATATTTTTTATCTTTGTATTTCCCCAAATGCCTTACACAGCACACACACACACCACATTATGCTCTACTATATAAATATATATGTATAAAGGTATATCTATGTGTATATATGTGTTACTATACATAGAACAGATCATAAAATATCATACATGTTCAAGTTAAGGAACACAAAGTTTTCCCTTACAATGTGGTCACATTGAACACACATAAATGACACCGTTTCTTGCTCCTCTTTCCAATAGTGCCAGTTTATACTGGTGTTCTCATCAAGGCTGGCAAAAGGCAATCCTGTTCTTTTCATTATTGGGTTTTGATCTTAAAATCAGGTTGTATTGATTTGAATTTGGTTTCACAAATGCATACCATTTTATTTGAAGTAATTTAAATAAATTAATATTTTAAGTGTCATAATTTCTCTATATAATTTGTGTTATAAATTCCTGTGCAATTATGTCATGCCATTTCAATTAGTTATAAACTGCTTCCATGATCAAAAGCCCCAATCTCTTGACCTGAACTGCAAGTACAGTCCATTACTTATGCTGTCATGGGCAGATCTTGTGTTAAAAATTTGGCATTATGTGGTCACCAGATATTAACTCGAGAGCGTCTGTGGATGATTTATCCTTACGTTCCCCTTTGCGCAGCCAGTGAACATAGCACTGTAATGATTGCTGCAAGTGGGCCAGTCAAATGCCAAATGAATCATCCCTTTATCAGATGCAAAGTTGAAAGTGCCATTTAGCAAGTTTTGATTCTTGGTAGTGGGGCTTGGGGAATTTTATTTTCTGATATATCTTATAATGCTCGAGGTGCTATGATTACAGAAGACTAGCACCACAGTTTGATAGGTGCTAGATCCTAACTGCTTTTATTGTAACAGAGTAACTTTTATGATTAACAGTATAACTAGATCAGTGCATCAACTAGAGCAGTATTGCTTTGGGAAACACTGTAACTATTGGTTTCCAATGTGAGAAAGAGCTATTAATGCTTTTAGAACAGGGAATGATGCTTATTAAGCAGGTCATGCCACAGAAACATAAATGAGGTTATTTCTATCTTTAAAATATAAAATTCAGTTTTCATTTTAAAACACCAAAGACGTTTTATTTAAAATGATCATTGTACTTCTACTGCCTGAACTGAAAAAAAATGCCTCTTACCCTCCAAGTTTTTCTTTGTTTATATAAAACAAAAGATAACAAAGCCAAAATACCTGCAATATTTTAGACCTAAACTTTTTTTCTGTAATTTTTTTTTTAACATCAAAAATCCCCAAAAGGTAAAAGAACTGGTTTTGGGCATGTACATTAAATTTCATGACTTCAAGCCGTAGTGACCAAACATCTTGTTAATCAAAATCCATATTCTCTTCTTACTTCCAGCTGTTTGCCAAACAAAGAGAAGACAAAACCTCCACGCTTGCGCGTTTCTACATTAAATGTGGAAACATTAAAAAAAATTAGATTAGGAAATAGAAGAATATAATGACCTTACGCTCCATCATATGCTGCCAGCTAAGTGTTTGAGACTGAAAAATTGCACTAATGAAGCTATTTGAAGGCTTTTGTGGACAACTGCTTCCTCTTTGAAGATTAAATGAATGATGTTGATGTGATTAATCTTAGTACAGGGAGTGATGCAGTAGCTAGGAAATACCTTGGTGATTTTCATAATTAAACTGAATCAACATTTCAAAGAAACGCCAGTGTTATTGCTTGTATATTAGAATTATGTTCATTAGACAGAAGAAACAAATAATTTGAGCAAACAAGATTTTCCTTCTGGTGTATTGAGACTTCTGTCATGTCTCAGAGTATCTTAGGATAAATCATCATTACTGCTTAATTTTATCCTTGCTTTCTTGGCTCTGTTTGTGTTTCAGTGTGCACTGCATTGCTGCAGCAATGGAATAGAAACATCTCACTGCTTCTTTACTCTCAGATTTTTACACCTTGTCTTCTCTTAACCTCATTTCTGGGCTAGCCATATGCTTACTTGAAGTAAGATTTCGGAAATTTAAGTTCTCGTTAAGTGAGGCATTTTGGAATTGTTCTTCCACCTTGAAAAGATCTAAGGAAATCATAGCTCCAACAAGCCCCTGCGTCTTTGCTATATTTAGAGCTCACGGCATACTTTTAAATTTTTGCATTGATTGTCACAAATTTTATAATAAATTTATAATAAATTTACTAAATTATCACTAAATTCATTTACTAATTTCTAGTAATTCTTTTTTTCTTTTAGTAAGGATTTGTCCTTTTTTAAAACTGCTTTGTGGATAATTTAAAGGAGGAAAATATTTAGCACCATTCCCTAACAAGATGTGTGAATTTGTCTTGGTAGGTCACTTTGGGGCAGTTCTGAGATCTCACTGATTCAACAGAAGCACATGTCTTACTTCTTAAATCATCACTTTAAATCCCTTTAATTTGTAGGTATCTCATAGAATCTTACCTTTCCTGGATGTTTAAAGAATTAAGAAATCATTTCTCTTTTCTTTTTTTTTTTTAAAAAAAGGTTTTGCATATGGGTGTTTGCCTGCGTGGATGTCCGGGCACCACACGCATGTGCTGGTCCCTCCAGAGGCTGGAAGAGGGTGTTATATCTGCTCGGACTGGAGTTACAGAAGGTTGTTAGCCACCTTGTGAGTGCTAGAAAAAAGCAAGCCTGTGCTCAGAGTTGTGGAACCATCTCCCCAGCCCCAAGACATATTTCTTTTGATATCACAGATAAAGTACACAATTTGAGTTCAATCTGTAGTCTTAAATCAGATGAGTTTGGTAGGTGTTACCAAGTCACAGATGAGGGAAAAAAAATTCATCCTTAAACCAGTTTTTCTTTCACTGTTGTAGTGCAGGAAATACTAAAATAATCAGGTACCAAAAGCAGCCAAGGGACAAGTCTTCTGAAAGAAACAGTGTACCTGTATTGACATAAAATGTTAGTAAGATGTAGTTGGGATGGTTTGTAATTTATTGATATTTTTTTCACAAAGTGTGGTAGTTTGAATGAAAATGTCCCTGATTGTGTAACATGAATAATAAAAACCCAGGGACAGAAATTTGGGTTCAACCTGAAAACCAGAATTAAACAAGGCGGCCAAGCCTCTAGAGAAGTCTTACCTCTACCAAGGCTGGGCAATCATAGACTAACTTGACTAAGCCTCTCTCCTTCCATTTTATATTCCCTCTAGTGCTAGGATGTGTGACTCCCTGGGACTGGGACTGGGACTAAAGGTGTGAGCCATCACTTCCTGGATTTGTTTCTGCATTGATCTTGTGCAGCCCAGGGTGGCCTTGGACTCATAGGGATCCCAAATCCTGGGATTAAAGGTGTGTCTCACCATTGCCTGACCTCTAGTGGCTTTCACTTTGCCTCTGGTCTTCAGGCAAGATTTATTTATCAAAATACAAATAATATACTACTACACTGTAGACTCATAGGGACTGGCACTAGTAGGAGGTGATTCCTGTTGGAATAGTTTTAGCCCTTGTTGGAGGAAGTGTGTCACTGGGGGTGGGCTTTGAGGTTTCAAATGCTCGAACCAGGCCCAGCGTCGCTCTCTTTCTATTGCCTGGTGATAAGATACAGAGGTAGAACTCCCAACTACTTCTCCAGCACCACGTCTCCCTGAGTGCTGCCATGCTTTCTGCATTGTCAATGATGGACTAAATTCTGAACCTGCAAGCCTAAATTAAATAGTTTTCTTTATAAGAGTTGCCATATGAGGACCCTAAGAGAGATATACATAGATCTAATCTACATGGGAAGTAGAAAAAGACAAGATCTCCTGAGCAAATTGGGAGCATGGGGACCTTGGGAGAGGGTTGAAGGGGAGTGGAGAGACAGAGAGGGGAGCAGAGAGAAATGTATAGCTCAATAAAATCAATAAAAAAGAGTCGCCCTGGTCATGGTGTCACTTAACAGCAATAATGAAGCAAAATAAAATCAAACTAAGATTAAAAAGATACCTTCCTGTGTTGTCTGACATGTCACATAGTCACCCGTGGGCCAAAGCTGCTAGCTAGCCACAACAGCCAATGAAAGCTGAGATCACTGTCCCACATATAAAGCAAATGTGTTCATTTGAAATAGACTTTTCGGGACTGACCACTACTTATGACAAGTGAAAAACAAAACAAAACAAAACAAAAAACCCACTGAACCAAAAGCCCAATTTCCCCTCAAATCTTTCATCTGTTGCTCAAACAAAACAGGACAAGAGAAGGGGCCACTCAGGATTCTGGACTGAGAAGAGACCCTGACTAGGAAGAAAAGCTCAGAAAAATCTCCCTTGTGTTACAAACATGAGTGAGATAAGGAAACCAAAGGAACATGGCTGGCAGAGGAAGAAGGAGTTCGGGGCTGTGCAGAGAGGGATTCAGTTTGCATGGGGAACACCCAGTCTGATACACTGGGCCAGTCTGTGGGGATGGTGGCAGCCATGCAAAAGGAGCAAGGAATATTGGGGCAGACCTTAGCTTACATGAAATGAACCCTGTGTACATGGGTGTTGCTGAGGGAAAAGCTGAAGTCATAGTTAAGCAGACCTTAGTAAATAGTGAGCCTTGCTCTGTTGGTGATGCCACCACGTGACTGGCCTGAGTCTCATGTACCCTTGAGGGGATGCTCTTCTGGAAGATTCAAATATAATTCATAGACTTCTCTGGTGTCCAGTTCCAGAGAACTGGGGGTGGAAAGAGACAATTATTCAGTAAATCAATCTTCCCAGAGCACTTCTTTTCTGGAACACTGTAAAGAGTTGGAACCACGGAGAAGCTCTTTCTCAGCAGATATCCTGACTGTACTTCTCAGCTTTCTGCCTTCATCATCCTCCTTAAGTTTCCTATGAAGCTCAGAATGATTGGTTTTGAACAGTTCATACTTGGTACAACCTTTTTTAAAAAACAGAACCTTGAACGTGTATTTATTTGTCCTCATTCATTTTCCTTTCTTCTTTCTTTTGTGTGTGTGTGTGTGTGTGTGTGTGTGTGTGTGTGTCTAAAGCACATGTCTTATGTCTCATAGCTGAGTTTTCTTTAGTAAGGAATTTGTAAACAAAAGCTGACACTGGGGAAATTTCTTAGCTCATTTTTTTCTCCAGGTAGCCTGTGCAGGTCTAAGCACCTTTCAGAGAGTGTGCGCATTTGGTCTGTCTCTTGTGGACAGAAATCACAAAGGCAGAGGGTATATCAAAATGGAATGACAATGGTCCTGGAACTCTGACTGCTGGATGCCGTTCTCTGGGATTCACTAAAAATAAACATGCATTGATTGTTGCAGTATTCTCTCTTGTTTTGCCAACAGTGAAAATTCACGTAATGATCCCTGAAACTCGATAGAAGCTTTGTATTGTTGGGATGTAGCAAAACACATTTTTAAAATTGCCTTTAATACATTCACTCTCTTAGGAATTCAGTTTTCAGCACAGTATTTCTGATTTTCTGATTGCCCAGTTAATTTCTACATATACCCATCTTTTTCACTCTGTGTGCACATAACACATGGTATTTTCCTTCTCTTGCTCCCTTCCCCCTTTTTAGTGTACATACACCTGTGTGTACCATGAATACTGTATGTGTAGATCATGCACATGAGTGTATGGGTGCACTGACTTTGTTTATATATGGAAGTTCCAACAGTATTTTAGGAGTCTTCACCTATTACTTCCTGCATAATTGCCTTGAGGTTGGGAGTCTCGCTGTGCCAGAAAGCCCACTGTTTGGGATACGATGCCTGGCTAGTGAGCACTCAGGACCTGCCTGTTTCTATTCCTCCTCACACCCATGTTGGGCTCTCTACATGAGTACTGGATATTTGAACTTAAGTTCCCAGGCTTGCAGGCCAAATACTCTTACCTCATGAGCCACCCCTCTCAACCCAGTCTATGATTTTTTTCTTTTTCTGAGATGAGTTTCACTGTGAAGAGCAAGCTGGTCTAGACCGCTTGCTCTTTCCCGTGCCTCCCACATGTTGGGATCACAAGAGTGCAGCTCTCTGCCCGTGCATTCTTCATGGCTGAAGTCACTCTGTAGGTGCACTCCAATTTGACAATAATTCTTGTCACCACATAAATTAATAGGGAAATGAGCAGTTTCATGAGCCTCCCTTTCAGAGATGGAGAGCCTTTGTCTACAGCCATGCGCTAGGCACCAGAGGGTTGGTACAGTGTGTATTCTCTGTTGTTTCTCTCGTTTAGCTTAGTTCTTGCTATCACAGTAAAAGGAGGAAATTAGTAAGATAGGTGGTCACATAAAGGAAGGCTTAAAGAAAAAGATAGAAAAAAACTCTTCAGATTTGGTGTCCTCAGTCTGGGGACAGTCATGTTCCAATTTCATTTGACTTTCTCTACGACTCCCATTCTTCTGCCCTTATAAGTATAAATTCATATAACTCAACTATTTTTGAACATTACTATTAAACCTTGTTGTTAATTAGGAACTCAGAATGCCTGGGCTCTCATTCTGATTCTACACTTACTAGCTCTGTAACTGGAGTGAAATATTACATAAATTCTCCATGTTTTGCATTCTCCACCAGTAAAGTGGAGACAAGAATATATCCCACGTCATTGGCCGAGTGAGAATTTAATAGATTAATGTCAAAACACTTAATGCAGTTCCAGGTCATAATGCCTGACCAGAATAAACACTAGGGGTTTGCCATAATTTATGATTTTGTAGTTTTCCTCCAGTAATCTTCTAAATATTGGAAAGTGGAGGCTATACTTATTATCTTTATCTCCAGCAATGTTGAGAGACGACTGTCCATGAAGAAACATTTAAGCATTTTCTCAAGGAATGATGGTGTCAATTAAAATATCTCTTATATGTTTTAAGTGGCTAGAGAAATTTGCCAGCCCACAGAAAACAAGAGAATGAACCCCATTGGGTGAGCTCCAATTTGACGAGCATTCCTGTCACACAGAAATTAACAGGAAAATGAGCAGTTGCTCGAATCTTCCCTTCAGAGACAGGGAGCCTTTGTCTACAGCCACACGCCAGGCACCAGAGGGTTGGTACAGTGTGCACTGTCTCTAGTTTCCTTGTTTGCCTTAGTTTTTCTATCACAGAAAAAGAAAGAGATTAGTAAACTAGGTGGGCCGCATAAAGGGAGGATTAAAAAATAGAAAAACCCCATAACTTTGGTGATTGGTAGGGTTTTTCCTCTTAATTATGCTTTCATTTTTAAAATATATTTGAGAACTTTGTAGTCTTTAATCTCAGTAATTCCAAACCATATACTTTAAGCCTGCTGGATGTAGGATGTGTTTTTGTGCCCACTAACTTAAAGAATTTCAAATCAAAACCAAGTTGAAATCTTCAGACAACAGAGTATGAGTAGATAATATTGTTATTTTCACATCCTATATCACATATCAAATTATGTTAATCATATTCCTAAGTTCATATTCACACTCATCTTTACTAGTCTCCTAACAGACCACTTTGGCAATCTTTGTAGTCCTGTGATATTCCACTAGGGAAAAATAACTCAAGAGAACTAGTCCAACAAAGGAATAAATAAGGATGAATGTATTCATTCATCTCCTTTATATATTTTATACATTGTTGAGAAGCTCTATAGATCCTTCTTACATGGCTACAACTGTTGCCATGTTCTCATTCTCTTTGTAGCAAGAGTTGAGAGGTTCGGGGAGTGAAGGTCAAGAGGACTCTAGAATTACAATCATATTCCAGTTATTGAAGGACTTTTAGATGTTGTGTGTAACCCAAGACAGTGATGTAGACTGGAATGAATAGTGTGTATGTGTGTAAGTTATATGTGAGCAAGTTATAGAGACAAAGCAGCGGTAAGATATGATAGGATGGAGTTTGTTAGGATAGATACTAACATCACTGCTTAAGTATTTTTCTTATTTGGGCACATAATAATGTCACATTGTTTCTTTCTATGTAAGTGCTAAAATTATATCCGGGATATAAAATGTGTTGACAGAGAGTCTACTCCTGCATCTCTGCTCTCGCTCAAGAATCATATATCATATGGAAAAATAAGGTGACATGGACTTTCACTTTTGTTGAAAACATCAGCTTAAACATATCTTGGTGAGAGGAAGACTATGTAGAAAATTAAAATGACTTGTAGGAGGTGAGGGAGGCTCAGTCAGTAAATTGCTTGTTGCCCATGCGTGAGGGCCTGAGTTCAGTTCCCGAGCACCCATATAATACGGTGAGGTGTGTATACCCAGAACTCAGGAGGCTAAGACAGAATCCCTGGGACTCACCGACCCACCAGTGTAGGCAGATGTCAAGGCCCAGACTTGGGGAGAGACACTCTGCCTCAAGAAATAAGGTAGAAAAACGCTTGAGGGAGAGACCAAATGTGAGCCTCTGTGTTACCCTCCCCACTCTCTCTATGTCTTCCTCTATTTCTCAAAAAGTTAAATAAAATCACTTTTGTAAGAAAGTTTAATTTACCTGAACTATGAATATAAAATAATTTTCACTTAGAACACCCACATTACTCATTTGTGCCTTGATTCCTGGTTTTTAAAGCCAATTTTCAAATGAGCCATTGAAATTCTCTAATGCTGTATATTCAAGTAGTTCCAATTAGACCCCAGTTTCTTATTTAAAATAGCCATAGTTCTGTGTGAATCCCATTTCTTTCCAAAAAGCGCACATCAAGAAAAATTGCTATTGAAACTCCTACTGGAGCCAACATAACACATTTATGTTCTGCTTTTTTTCCTTCTTGTTCAGCCCTCTTCCTTGACCTAAATACACTCCAGTTGGACTCTAAGATTCAGAACATCTGTCTACAACCTTGTGCAGAATCCCTCTGGAGGTCTAGTGCTGCTCTTTATTGTATGGTACTAACCACAGTAGAAGCCACGAGCACATTTAGTTTCCCCAGGGTACAAGGTTGCTTTAATTGCCAGCGACAGCAATTTATGCTCTTGTGACTGCTCGCTAGTCTATACATTTACACGGATCCTGTGGCATTACTGATGGATCCCGTGTAATTCTGTCATGGTGCTGTCCGTTTTATAATTTTTAGAGAAATGTTTTCCGTTTTCTTTCTCTGAATTTTTTTAGAGGTCCAGATCCCTTTAAGTCCTATTGTTCATTGGTCCTGCTTATTTGTATGATTTAAACTAATAGTGCCACAGGCAGATAAGTGTGGTGTCAATGCACTTTGCATGACACTTTATATAGACCATGGAAATCTGAACTGAAAACAGGTGAACAGACTGAATTCTCTGTCTGTTATAATCTTCATTTTCACATACTGACCATGAAAAACAAAATGGAATTTACCTTTGTGAGAAAAGGTTGTTTAGCATATCACATTATCACCATTCTTAAATAGCTTTAGAGTAAGAGCCAACTCTGATTAAGAATCAGCTATTTCACATGGGTGACAGTCACCTTTTTTTTTTTTTTGACAGTCACCTTTTTTTTTTCAAAATTATGTCCCTGTATCTGGTTTTAGAAAAGGAAACAATCTGTGGAGATGCTGGGATTTCTAACGTGAACCACTGGAACAGACACTGTTTCTAGTGCCATGTGGAAATGAAGGTCACGGTCCCTTATAATTGAAATACAACCCTGTAGGATGTGGTTGACTAAGGGAGACTTAATCAAAGTCGAGATGAGTACAGGAGTTGCAGGGAGCGAAGGCTCATCTGACTGGGCACTTGAAGGTAGGCTCAGCCTGGGTGGCAGAGCACAGTCTTGTGTGGAGCAGGAAGTGGAAGGGTAGACTGACTATTTGGTGACTTGGCTAGCTGCTTTAGGACAAGGAAAAATGCAGTGAAAAGCAGGATGTGTTAAGGTCACACCCAGAGTGGCTGGATACAAGGTCTTTTCTGATTTTAGTGAAGTCAAGGGACAAAGAGATGACAACATTATTGTGATTTATACAGAAGCAGGTTTGTGAATCTGATGATTATTCTGAACGGAGTTTTGAGTCCAGAGATAATATCGAGTGAGTGGGAAACTGGATAGACACTTAGATAAGATTTAAGCTTTTATTTAGTTATTTATTTTATACATTTGGGTATTTTATCTGTATGTCTGTCTACACACCATGTGCATGAATTGTCCAAGGAGGCCAGAAGAGGGCATCAGATCCCTGGAGACTGGTGTTAGAGATGGTTTTGTAAGCTACCACATGGGTGCTGTGGATTTAAGTTGCTTGGAAGAACAGCCAGTGCTCTTAACCACTGTGAGCCATCATTCTAGTCCCAAAATGTATTAGTAAATTCCATTCTCTTTCTTTGTGTTATAAGCCCAGCAATCTAATATTTTAGATGCTAGTCTGCTTTTCTTCAAACCCATTGTACTCATGAAGTCTAAGGCAGGCAAAGTATCTATGATGGAGTACTTTTTGACCTTTGGAAGGTCACATTTGAGTGCACTTTCACTTAGAAAATTTTCCTGTTTTTTCAGCCAAATACTCAAGTAAATAAACCATTAAAAAGAATTTTTCCAGTTCAACATTAGAAATTGCATCCAGCTCCTTTGCTTCTGGGCCTTTAGCACTGAGAACAGTGCCAGGCACATCGTAGGCACTTGCTAGTCTTTAGATATAGTTGATGTAAGATGAGTTGGAATATGACTAAATCAGATTATTTGGAAGAAATGGATTTATCAAAGTTATTTTATGAAAAATTATTTTCATATTATTTTATGAAAAAGTTATTTTATGTTGGTCATGTGAATATTTCCTTTTTCTAAATCATAAATAAACACACTGGTCATTGCTAGTTATTTGTTTTTATGCCCATAGGTAAGTATTTTGCATTTCACAAGTGCTATGTTTGACATGAAATACTGTTTATGGCAGGCAAAGGATCCAAAATGATTGACATGGGTACTCAAGCCCTGCCAGAAGATAAGAGGCATTGGACCTACTGACCTGTTTCTAATGAATAGAATACATTGAGCTATGGCATGGCATGTCTAAGACTAGCTTATAGAAAACAGGTACTGCCTTAGTGACATTCATTTGCATGTTATGTGGCTCAGGAAGAATAAGTTGTTGTGTTGTAAACTCTATACAAGAGTTCCGTGACACAATGAGAAACTGAGGTCTTTTGTCTGATAGCCCACGATTATCTTAACAATGATGCTATTGAAGCGGAAAGCCTGATGGACTTCAGCAAGTGTGTGACAGAGAGAAGCCCACAAGGCCCCAAACTCTACCCCCAAAACTATAGGCCACTGAGGAAGGCTTGGAGTGGGATAGGGACAAGTTATATTTAGGAAGATATACACACACACACAATAGCAAGTAGTTTAAAAAAATAAAAGAGGCCATGCATTTGCAGGGTAGAAGGGAGAAGTATATGGGAGAGAGGAAAGGGAAGGGAGAAATGTAATCAAACATAATCTCAAAAACATAAAAATGGGGAAACCCCAATCTTTGGCCCCATTTGTCTTAACGTGGTCAAGACTGTAGCCAACAGCCTCAAGGCAATGTCATGAAAGACCTTGAGTGGAGGAAGCCAGAAAAAAAAAAAAAACACAGCAAATTCCTGAATCACAGAAACAATGGGATGGCCAACCATTTGTTCTCTTTAACTACTGAGTTGTGTTCTGATCTGCTTTACAGCAATAGATAACGGACACACTCAAATATAAAGGAAAAAAACAGGCAAAATGTTGGTAAAATAGAGTTGCTTTTCTAACTATCTTTGTTGCTAGAAGTACAGTTGGATTCTCATGACAGAAAGAAGGGAGAAGAGAGCAGAGGAGAGGTGGATCAGAGGAGCTGACTCCATCTTTTCTTCCTCGACATCAATGACTAGCCTTTTATTTTCCCTGCCCTTGCAGCAGTGCTGTATTGGAGAAGTGAGTTCAGTGTGTATTCTCTTTAAAGTGTATTTTCCAGATGGAAGCAGATAGCACAGGAACTGCAAAAGGTCCTTTGCATATATGGTTAGTAGCTTGGTGCTTTTGTGGGACTTCTAACAGTGGGAGTGGACGTGTCTTTGACACTTGTCTGCTCTTGCGACTCTTTTTCTCCTGTTGGGTTGCCTTGTCCAGCCTTGGAGTGAAGGCTTCTGCCTTGTCTTACTGTATTTTCTTTTTTGTCCTGTTTGGTTGTTGTCTCTTGGAGGACTGATATTTTTCTGAAGGGAAATGGATGGGGGGGGGGTAGATCTGGGGGAGAGGGAAAGAAGCGGGCTGAGAGGAGTGGAGGGAGAGGAAATATGGTCAGGATATATTGACTGAGAGAAGAATATGTTTTCACTAAAAATGTGTTTTACAAGTATATGAAACGAAAAAAGCATATATCTATTCTGTGTACAAAATAGAAGAATATAAGCTCATAAAACAAAAATTGTGATATTCTAATAAGCATTAGATGGCACTATTATGTGCTTCAAAAGTACTGAGAGAAATGTGAAAAATATTTTTAAAAGGAAGGACTAAATTAAAATTGCCATAGATTTTTTTATAATACTACTTAATATATTTATATTAAGTTGTTTATATTGATAATTTGTAAGTATTTGTTAGCATATATACTTATCCCATGATTGTTGTAAATAAACATTACATTTCACTTCCATGTACTCTTGGATACTATATATTTTGTGTATCCAATCACAATGAAGATCATTATGCTGTTTGTTTTGGCTTGGTTTAACCAACAGGTTCAATTATCCTTTAAATGATTATTTTTCCTCCATGTTTTTAATGTAAATATTTTACTAATACAATGGATTTTGATCATGGCTTGTCCTCCCTGTTTCTCCATCCATCAAGCTCTATGTCTTCTTTCTCTCTCTCTTTAGGAAATAGCCAGGTTAATGAAAATAGCAAATAGCCTGTATTTTAAGAAAGAACAAAAAGCACAAGAAACACACCCACAAACCTACATTAAATCTCAAATCATAATACACAAGCAGAAAGCCAGTAAGATAAAAATGTCCAAACAAAGCAATATGAGACAAAAGAATCTATAGAAATACCATTGAGTTCATCTTGTGTTGGCCATCTACTGCTGGGCATGGAGCCTCCCTTTAAGTGTGGTTTATATACTCAGTAGGACTCCATAAAATGATTATTTTATTAGTTGAGAGTATTATGTCTGAGAGCACATAACATTTATTATCTATGATTCTCAACCTTTTGAAAATTCTCAGGATAAAGGAAAACGTTTTGCCTTTCTTTACTCTTGTCACTCGTAGTAATTTTCTGAATTCATTATTTTTATAGCAGGCCACTGAAATATGAATATTTGAGAAGTTAATTGCAAAGACCGTAAGTGTGCTAGCTATGGAAAGCATGAAGAAGCCAGATATATCTTTTTAATTGAAGACAGAATCCAAAGAAAATATTTTTGCATTTTCTTACCTCTTATGATAATTCATGCATATTTATTTCTTCCCAGAGCACAGTATTAATATCTGCATTCATTCAATGGGATTTCTCCAGATTCACTTCTTCCGAGTTATTTTATCTTAGAGCCACCACTGGCACCATACATACCCTCATCATCGCCATCATCCCTTAAGCTTAGAGAGCACTACTTACTTTACAAGAAGTTTCCTTACATACCATCCTATCCCCCTCAAAATAACCCTGAAAGCAGGAATGATAAATAGTATTATTCTCATTCATAGAGGAAGAAATGCAAACAAATAATTTAATTAAAGTGACTCTGAAAATAGAGAGATATTGTGTGGTATGCCTGAGTCCTGGATCTGCTTACACATAGTCCAATTCCTATTCATCTATAGCTCTTACTTGGGAAATTATTGATAGGCATGGTTGTGCCATTTGTTTCTATTAATAATAGCTGTTTAAATGTTGGATGACTCAGATAAGTAGATTTACTATAGTATACTGGCAGGTCATGATTACTATACCTCTCTTTACCATAGCTGAAACTTGGAACCAGCTAGATATTTGTCAGCAGACAAAGGGCAAGGTAAACATGATATAGACATATCATGGAATTTTATTCCACTATAGAGAAAAATGAGATAGGGTTGGAGAGAGGGCTCAGCAGTGAAGAGCACTTACTGACTTCTAGCTTTTGGCAGAGGACCTGAGCTCAGTTTCCAGTCACCACATCAGATGACACACAATTACCTGAACCTCTGTTTCAAGGGATCTGATGCCCTGTAGCTTCCTTTGGCACTTGTATGAGTGAGGTATGCACATTTACAATCATAAACATACATCTACAAACCCCTTTTAAAAAGAAAAATGAAATCATGGCATTTGTAGGTAATTGGATGGAACTGCATATTATTATGTTAAACAAAGTAACATAGAATCAGAAAGGCAAATACCACATTTTCTCTCATATATGGCCTTCTAGGTTAGTTTCTGTTGCTGTTATAGAACACCATGGCCAAAAGCAGCTTGGGGAGGAAATGGGTTTACTTATCTTGCATGTTCTTATTACTGTTTGTCATGAACGGAAACCAGTGCAAAAACTTGAGTCAGGAGATGAAGCAGAGGCAATGGAGGAATGCTGTTTGCTGGATTCCTCCCGGTGGCTTGCTCTTTCTTATACCACTTTGGACATCCTGCCCAGGGGTGGCACTGCACCAGGTGACTTGGCCCTCTCCCATTAGTCATCATGAAAGTGCCCCACAGACTTGCCTACAGGCAATCTGATGGAGGCGTTTCCTCCACCGTGGTTCTCTCCCCTGATAACTCTAGCTTATGTTAAGTTGATTAAAAAACTATCACTATCCGGTGTATACAGACCCTATATTTTAATTTTATGTGTATAGGTTTGTGTGTGGGGGTCATAAAACTAGAAAGGGACCAACAAAGGAGAAAATAAGGTCTTAAAGGAGGATAAAAAGAGGATAGTAGAATATACTTGCAATTAATGCAGAAGCAGGGCATACTGATGGGTAGAAGGCGTGTGTGGAGGGCAGGAGCACACTGGAGAAGGAAATCAACAAAAACTAAGTATATACAAACATACCATAATGAAACCTATTACTTTGTATGCTAATGTAAATATGAATAAAAATTGGAATAACTTTTGTTAATTAGTGCATACCAATTATAGGTTCCATCATGACATTTTTACATATATATATACATATATATGTATATATATATACACATATATATGTGTGTGTATATATATATACATATATATATACAAGATTTTGAATGAATTTACTAGCCCCTCTTACTATGCATATTTAGGTGCCCTTTGATGAACTCTGAAACAACTCAAATCAGGAACCATCAAAAGTATCCATGTTTTATATGGGGCACTATCAAACGATAAAACCCAAGTTCCATTAGGGTCTTTTCCTGGCACATATTCCTACTTAAGCTTATGGTCTACCTTTCTGAAATAATAAGAGAATCACCTCTTGTTTCAGCTCAAAGAATATTTAATACTAGAAGAATGGTCATATTTAATATTCTAAATTATGCCTAGTGAAAATCCAGTCCAAATTCCAATTGATGGTTTCATCTGTGCTGAAGAGTTGTTTCTGTGAAAATATCTTTGGTGCTGATTTCTCTGAGAGATCAAAGAGCAGGCAAAGCCAGGTACTCCCTAAAAGATGTACATGTGTTTGCGGGCCACTACTGTGGTGTCACCTGGTCTCTGGTCAGAGTTAGCTGTGTCTGCAACACATCTGGGCTGGCTTTGAGCCTCTGGTTCCATCCTGTAACAAGAGTTCCTGCACTTCAGTATAATGGTGCTAATTCCTCAGGGTTCTGAGCTAGAAGAATTTCATCCTCATGCGGACATTTTCGATTTACAGCAAATATTTGCTGGAAAATTTGCTAAATGCACACTTTCTGAGCCAAGTGTTCACAAACAGGGAGAAAACATGGTTCTCAGATGGCTGAGGAAGATCCTATTGTTCTTCCTTCTAGAGATTTCCTTAGGCTTTGTTAAGCATGGGCTTAAATGTCCTTCTCAGGGCTCCTGCTTTCTGGTTTGGTTAAGAGGCAGCTGCAGACAGTGCAGAAGTGTTCCTTGCCCATTCACGATGTGAATGGGATGAGATCTTAGTTCAGTGTTCAAGCCAGCAGTGGTTCTGCTCACTTCTGTGAGGGAGGGAGAGAGTGAGCATCACCCAGGTCGCTTTGTCAGTGAAAATGAAACCTTAGCACTTACATCTAGAAGTACTCATCATTTCCAGTGAGCTGCCTTTTGATGGGCCCAGGAACAAGGTCCACCTCATTTTCCCAGTGTACAAATGAGGGAACTGAGACTGGGCAACGGAAATGCCTCTCTTAAGGTTGTTTATCAGGTTCACAAAAACAGGAGCTTTGACTGAACTCTTGAAAACCGTCTTCTTTATCCAGATGGCCTCAGAGTTCTGGGAGTTGCTCACCTGGAGTTTTCTACATACGTATTGATATAAACCCAACTATCCCTATTTCTTAAAAATGTTAGGTAAATGGGCCACCACTGGCTTGGAGAATTCTGGTCTTTGCTGATCTGTAATATTTCAAATTATGCTTGGAAAGGTTATTGCCAGGGTCCCAAGGTCTTGGCAGCCACTTTTGACCAGATCTCCATAGAAGCTCTGCCCCCAGGCTTATTCTTTGAGGTTAGATCATGATTATTATAATCTCCATTTAGGGGTCTGCAGAGACAGTTAGGTCAGGAAAGTGCTTGCTGAACTGAAGTACGAGAACTTGAGTTTAGAGTCCAAGAACTCATGGAAAAAATGAGCTAGGGAGGATTTGCTGGTATCTCAGAACAGGAAGGGTAGAGACAACAGGACACCTAGAGTTTTCTGGCTAGCCATTCTAGCCAACTGGCGAGCTCAAGGTTCAGTGAGTCTCTGTCTTGCAAAAGTAAACTGGAGGGTGAAAGAGGAAGACATCTCATGTTGATTTCTTGACTACACACATGAACACAACTGCATTCATATGTACACACTCACACATAGACAGACAGCGAGAACAATTAATCTCTTTAGATTCTTATTAGTTCAAATAAACAGAACACAACAACCTTTTTTGTCTTCTTGTTGCAAGGTCATGAGGCAACCTGGAGGTAGAAGGTGATGCAGAGGCCATGGAGGGGTGCTGCTTATTGGCTTGCTTCCCTGTTTTTTTTTTTATAGAACCGAGGACTACCAGTCCAGGAGTGTCTGCACAGACAATAGACTGAATGCCTCATCAATCATTAATTAAGAAAGTACCATCATAGACTTACCTACAGCCTGATCTTGTGGAGGCATGTTTTTTTTTTTTTTCCAGTTGAGGTTCCCTCCTCTCAGGTGACTTTAGCTTGTGATATGTTGACATCAAAGTATCCAGGACAATTTTTCTCCACTTTGCAGAAGATATTCTTGTTTGAACTCCCAAATCTGCTAGGTATATTTTTGTGTCTATATTTGCAGCATTATGATGGGTATCATGTAGGACAAACCCTGATACTTTGTGTCTCTAAGATCTTGCTCCATATCTGTGTAATCATGGACCCAATATAATAAATATTTCTTAATAAAATAAGAAATTATGTCATTTTTGTCTTTCATAAATGGCCAATCATTTCATTAAGCAATAGAAGTGGACTGAGACAGAGCAAAAGAAATTGGAGTTAAGAAGAAAATGCCAGCATGCTGTCTGGAGACTATGATACAATTTATGTAACCTTGTATGCCTTAAATAATAACTCTTTTCCTGATGAAGAGAACAAGAGTTAGAGAAAAGGGAGAAAGACATGGATACAGGGAGAATGTACTAATTACTCAGAAGAGAATATATTCAATAGTTGTAGGCTTAATTATAATAGGACAAAATTAGCTTGGTGCCCAAAACACTCAGTCATCTGTCCCTTAGAAAAACAGTGAAAAATTTGATGGGTGAATTACCTAAAAATCATGTATGTCCTGCTTTCAAGTCTTGGTCCAGAAACTGGATGAATGAATCTCCCTTTTCTCTCCTTAAGAACGTCTTTGATTTTCAGTCTGGGTTTCAGCTATAAAGAGTGCAGTGAGGGATGCCTTCCTAACTCCAGGGTAGCATTTCCACTTACCATAGCTCCAACGTACAGTGCATACCGAAACATTTGGACAGCCATCTTTGAACTTTTCTCAGGGTACTCCTTGCCGTGGTACCAGAGCTGAGGACCTCAGGAAAAAATCCTTTAACTTACAACTGACTGATCAGATGCTTCACAGGGCCAGGGTAGCTGAAAAATCGTGAATTCCATGTCTGTACTCATCGCTTACTGAGACAGATACTTAATTTTGGGCTTTAGGGTCTTCATTATAGAGCAGAATGAGATTATGTCAAAGGAGGAAAGTATAAAGACTGAAATGAAACACAAAATTACTGCACAATGAGGGAAGAGGAAAAACAAACTAAAGGAAAAATTCCCAGAGAAAAATAGCAACTAATGTATGTAGAAGATCTTCCGACACTAGGAAATCACGATCCTATAGTTTCAACGATAGCAATCGATTCTGTTAATGATGAGTGAAGAATGACGTCACTGAGAGAGAGGGGAATGAGGAGCAGGGTGCTACCAGACTAAGTGAAATAGGAAAATGGGCATTGTGCTAGAAAGGTCAGGCAGTTGCTGTTCTACCAACGAGTAAAGCTCACCCCACCTCCTAGATAGATAACCTGACTTTACGCACCACTATATAAAAACGTGAGCTTTCCATCATTGACAGGAACCATATTTTCTAAAAACACCTGATGTGAGTACAAATCTATGACTTGATGGCCAGCTTTAGGGAAGACAGGAGGTTAGATCACAGTTTGAGTTAAAGTGTGCACCGCGAGAAAACAACCATCTAATCCGGAGTGTGAGGCTTAGTATCTGAGATTGGACCTAGATTGTTCCAAAAGTCCAAATCAGAAAATAAAGACAGAAAGAAAGACTATTCTGGATTAAAAAAAGCTTAAGGAACCATAAAACTCCAAGAAATATATTGACTAGAATATCAGTGGCAAGTGAGCTAGAAAGCAACTTTGGGAGAATGCCAGTGATGAACGGGAAGATATGATTATAAACTTGGTGTTTGGTGAAGTTAATAAATATCTTTTCCACAAAAGTTTCACTACAATTATGATATTTTCTTAGAAATGGACTTGTGTAAATTGTCAAACTCACTTTTTTTCTTTCCTTAAAGCAGTAATTTCCCCTTTTGTTTTATATAACATTGGGTTTCATATTTAGTTATTAGGTACCACACAGTCCTTAATGAATTTCTCTCCATTTGATATCACTATCAGATACATCCCCCTATTAAAATTATTTTAGATTCTGACTATGAGTAAGTGTAATACTTAATATACATAAATATTTGATGATTACCTTTGGTTCACTTTCTCCATCAATTCAGGCACAGAAGAGCTATTTTTAACTCAATACTCAATTTTAGATGTGAGCAGAAATAATTTTAAATGTTTATTTTGTACCACATAATGCAAATGTAACCTAGCTAAATTATCTAAAGTTTAAAAAACATCAATAAACATTTTAAATTCAAGAGAATGTTAATATATCATCTTATGCTGTTGGATAATGTGAAATCAAATATGCTACGGTATTTCCAGGAATTCTTCCCTGGGCTCCTCAAGAAGGGCTTGATTATTTCAGCCTGATGGCCGAGCCCTTTTGGGAAGTGACGTGGCTGGCTAGCAGCCAGGTCTATCTCCTTAACATCTTTCTACTCTCAATTAGCTGGAAAATAAGGAGGAAGGAGTAGTCCATCATTCTCAGAGAAGCTGTCTTCTCTGGGCACCCTAGATCTTCCTCTCTGCTCTCTCTTTCGCTCTGTCTTGGTATTGATTTGTGTCTCACTAGATTTTAATAACTAGGGCCTTAGAGATAGCTGAGCTTCCTTGGTAATTAGCTGAATATTTTCCTACTTGTTACCAGCAACTCATCTAAGGATGCATAGAACAGTACAGTACAGCCTCAATAAGCTGTAATGATCGGGGGCGGTTAACTTATTTAAAACTAGAGCAGTAGAAACTTCTTTGAAAAAGGACATATGCTTGTATAACTCTATTTAACATCTTGCATAACTTTCCCATTTGTGGCTAATATAATAAATTACAGTGGGCCAGTGAAGCAATAAACATTACATGTTTATAGTAATGTAAATATATTAAACCATTCGGGATATTTGTTCTGGCAAAACATAAATTCTTAAATTCCTATGCAGTGATGCACCAACTGAAGTAATGAAAAAGGGAAGCAATACTACAGAACTCTGTGCTGCTCCGAGGACGCACACAATATGCGCTGTTTGCTTGAAACACTTACTGTTGGTTCTCTTATGTGCACAGACTGGAGCAAACTGTGCTGATGAACTCATTGCTTCTCCTTAAGACTACTTAGCGTCAAGAAATCAAGGTTAGAGATTGGACTCACAGTGCCCTCTTTAGTTCTTAATGTTTTTGGGATGATGGACATAGAGTTTAAGGTGCTGCTGCACACACTAACCCAGTACTTTACTGTCAACAGTACCCCAAGCTACACATAGTTTCTTTGGAATTATGGTCTTGCCGAATACAGTGGAAGTTTAGGTTAATTAACCTCTCTGAGGCTTTCTATTTTTGGTTGTGAGCCTTTAACATCTGAGCAATCTCTTCAGCCTACTGAGGCTTCAATTTAACAAAATTCATTTTTGTATTTACTTAAGTAATGCGACATGACTGAACATGCTTTGGCTTGCTGATAAAATGGAGCTCAATGGTAACTACTATTGTAAAGATTAAAGAAGGTTATGTTATCATGGCTGAATCCTTTTGGTAGTTATCATTATCATTTGGCTATAGGATTAGGGCCAAGTGCTCCTTTCTTGGGGCTAGACTTAGTTAATTACTGAGTGGTTTATGTTCCACACTCCTGCAGCAAAGGGATGCCTTGAAGAGGTAGGTTTGATTTAAGTCATTTTAGCAGCTCAGAAACTTGAGGTGTAAATGGATGGCTTCCATCTTGCTAAGGGTTAAGTGTGTGTAGATTCAACCATAACCCTACTATAGTTTAATCTAATGTTCGTATTGTAGCTGAAAGAGAACTAGAGAAAATGTTTGAATTTTGCCTATCAGTTCTATGGGATCCACAAACTAACTTCAGGTCAAATGATTCACTTTCTCAACCATTCTATTTTGAATTCTTCATTTGTGCTGTCCCGTGCCACCACAAATCTCTTCTCCAGGAAAAGACACTAGAATCTTAAATATACAACTATCTTTAAAAAGGAAGAAAAAATGAAGCTATGAAAGATGTAACTACAAACATGTACTGTGCTTCCCTGATCTATTCTAGTGGTGGTGCAGAACTGATCAAAGTTATGATGATGAAGGGAACTGACCATGGTGCTTGGCTCTTTCTACTGTTGGGGAAAGTGAGATTCTTTCTTGATCACAGAAGGAAAACGCTTTTCATATTTTCCTATCCTCACATCTGTAACTCTACCAGGATCATAGTCTGGTGTCTGGGGCTTCACTCCTTCCAGTTTTCTGAGATTATGGCCTAATAATGTGAAAAATGGCAAAGGAGAAAGCCTCTTGTTAAAAAATAATAGGCCTTGGAGCAAGTGAAACTGGAGCAGACACATTAACTTCTGGGCATTCTTTTCCATTTCCACATCTCTTTAAAAATCCATTCTTCATTGCTTATGGATAACAATTTTGGATAAAAGCAAAGCAAAGGTAAATACCACTTCAAGCTTCATAAGATTGTAAGGGCTAAAACAATGTCTAGACACACTGAGTTTAGGCATCCACCCATCTGTCTGTCCAAACATCCATCCATCCATCCAACCATCCATCCGTCTGACAATCCATCCATCCATTCATCCATCTATCCATTCATCTACCTATTGAGTCTATTAGTCAATATTCTATTTATTTGATCAGTATTTCTGTGAGCCTACTTATGTGTCCGGCACAGTGTATGGTGTCCTGATGTGCAAAACAACAGATGTCACAGTATAACTTGGCTTTTTCCCCCAAATGGTTTTGTGTTTCAATGCCTAAATTTCATAAATCTAATCAAAAAATGACTTTTCAGAGCCCCAAACAAGAAGGAAGGTTCTGTCTAGACTCTTTATCCATCTCTTCCTCACCTTGCATAGGGTTAACAGACCTTTTCGACTTTCTTAATAGAAATCTAAACTTTCAACATATTATTGCAGGTCCTCTACTTATTCTCTATTAAACAAAGGAATGAAGTAAAACTGAATGGTGCATCTGCAGATCTGCTCTTTTCCCAGGGGTGAAACTGGGAAAGAAGTGTGTGACTTCTCGAGAAGTCGATGCCGCTATGGGAGGCAATGTGCCAAGGCATGAAGCTTTTAGGCACATCTGGCCCAGGGCAAAAATGTGAATCTGACTGAGGTTGTCTTCTACCCACTGGGCTGGGAGCCTGGAGTCCTTTCTCCTACTTTCGGCCCTTCCCCAGCTATCACAGCATGTTGCTCAGTATCCTTTGGGGTGCCCAGAAGAGACTAAAAGTGCTTTTCTTCACAGCAGCATGTTCTTATTGAAAACAACACTACTTTTTCAAAGCATCTTTAGGATCACAGCAGTTAAAAGGAAAGAACAGAGATCTCCAACGAGGTGTTCTCCATATTCATAGTCTCCCCATCAGTGTTCCTCACCAAAGTGCTTCAACTGATGATTCTACACTCGAGGGACATAGTTTGCATTGGCGTGTTTTCTTCCTGTTGTACTTCTGTGGGCTTGGATAAATGCGTAATGGCTCACTGAACAATACAGGATAGTTTTATTGCTCTAAAAATCTGTGCAATTTTTCCTATTTAATTTGCTCTCTTCTTTAGTTCCTAGCATCTGGCATCCGTTGGTTTTTTCCCACTCTTTCCATAGTTCTGGAAATGGCATACAATATACTGCTGCATCTAATCTGGTTTTATTTGAGGTCCAAATCTGACATAGTAGGAAAGGATAAGTGGTCAAGAAAAGCTGGGGAAAGTGAATAACAGAAGGAGGCGTGTTTTCCCTTTTCCTTTCCTCCACTCTGTCTCACGTAGTACAGAATTTATGTTAGGATTTAGGTGACCATTCCTTCTGCTAGGAACTTATCCACCAACTTTGAAAGAAGGTCTCCGCAGTCTCTGGCTCTCCGAAGACTTCTTCCACCTTTTTTGGATAGAAGTGTAGTGGATGAGAGAAACAAGAATAAATACTGCTCAGGATGATACTGAATGGCTCTTCCATGTAAAGCGTGGATGTAATAATCTTTAGGGAAGTGACCTTGGAGAGCATTTACCTTTTCTTCTACATTTAGAACAAACTATTTCATAAAGTGAGCATTTAATAAGATTTTCCAAATCCCAAGAGATCATTCAGAACTTATATCTCTGCTCTTGAAGCATGTTTCCCCTGTTGGGAAGAAGTGCAAGGTAGTAACTGACCCTTTCCTTCTGCTAGAAATGGCAAAACAAAGGACCAATGACTGCGTTTTTATATTCCCCTCACTGTGTCTGGCCATGCTGGTGTGTGATAGAAACTTCTGTTCAAACAAATCTGATTGAAAACATTATTAGAATATTTTTTAAACTCCTAGAAAAGAAATGTTTTCATGACAACTCACTTGAGGTTTTGAAGTGTGCTTTAAATGGGGAGATCACTGTAAGTAATTTAGCTGAAGTGTAATAATTGGGCTCCAAGAGTTATGATTGATACATTTCATTGAAAACAGCACCCTGAGGTTTTTCCAAATTAAAGATGAAATCTAAATACAACCTTAAATAACCCAAGTGGAAATACTTTATTGTAGTTAATAACCAAGCAAAAATATGCTTATTTTATCTGTAGACTCATTTCAGCACATTTTACCTATTGTTGCTTCCATTCAAAGGGAGGAACACAGGCTTATGTAAAAATAATAGCATTGCTAACTATTAATAGCAAATAAGAGAGACGTTTATGGACATTCATACATCATTTATAAATGACCCTTATAAATAAAGTGTTAGAATGATTTCCATTAGCATAGTTCCACAATTATGACCTGCATTATAGACATGTTTTTTTTTTCTTGAATACACATATAAAAATCTGTCATTTACTTTGCTGACTCTTATCCGTAATGCTTCAACATATTTTTCTGTTACTAAATGACATTAAGATGAAATATGAAGATACACATGCTCTCTTTTGGGTATGTGTGGATCCTCGAGGCCCTCCTGAAGGTACCTGAGTAGATAGGCATGTGACCATGGCACTGTGTCCTCCAGGGACTGCAGTTTAGAATGAATTCAAGGTTTCAGGACTGACTTGGCCAAACAACTAGGGAATTAAGTTTTCTGAAAAAATATTTATTTTGTTTTTCCCTTTTTTGTCATATCCTTATTCACAATCCTAAGTACTAGCTTCCTCCTTATAAGGACTATCAGACTTTGTAGTAAATTTCTAGGTAATATTCAGACATCTCTTAGTCATGGGATTCCAAGCGTGAAGACTGATACTTTCTGATCATATTCCTTGTGACTAGTGCTGAATACTCATGGTTTTGCTAATTCTTCATGACTACCCCATGTATCTATCTATCTATAAGGATCCATTTGACTTTTCTTTCCAGTTGGAGAAATAAAAGCTCTAAGAAGTTGAATAAGTTGCCCAGAACTACATAGAACATGGAACTGGCAAAAAGGGTTTGGCCTGAACCTACACTTACACCTCAGCCCCAAATTGCACTCAAGATGAATGAATGTCTCTTGAGCTCTCTCTATTGACTCCTTGAAGCTGTGACACTTCTTTGAACAGAGGAACACTTTATATAGGCACCACAATGATCCCCCCCTACACACACACAGCGATATGGTTACTAGTTAGAGAGCTGAGAGCTTGAACTGAGACCATCGAGAGAAACCAAGCATATCCTACAGGCATGTCTTTACCAGATGCTGCCGCCCCTTGTCACAGCCTTGCAAGTGCTTAGCTAGGTGTTTTATGATGGGGGATGTTCTATCTGTGGTAGCATCAATTTTGATCAACAGTTGCCCTTACTTTTTCTCTTGATCTGCCAAGAGTCTTGAGGGGAGGGCAATGAGTCAGCAATGGGGTCATTTCCTCATTTCTTTCAGTGGGTTTCATGCGAGTCTTGTGAATAGAGCATTTAGGAAACAAAACTTCTTACTCAAAACAAGCAAATTTAAATTAAGATACATTTCAAGAAGAAGAGCGGGGGAATCCTCTGTACTTGGGAGTGCATATAAATTTGAACAACAGAGTTTAAAAGTAGAAGGCAATTATTTGTTTCACCTCTGATGTTTGCACAGACAGCACACATTTAGGGGGTTAAGAGTCTGCTAGGCCTGAGTTTAGTCCTCTTGACACCATCCTTTACAATATTGCTACTTCAGGCAGTTATTACCTCCATAGTCCTTAAGTTCAACATCTGCAAAATGGTAACAATGATGGCTGTTTAATGGTATCTCTCTCTCTGTATTAATGGAAACAATTTCAGGTTGGGAGAAAACCTTCTATGAATTGTAGCTGTTATTATTATTACCTACGGTTCCAACTAAGATTTCACAAGTAACTGAGTTGTGCTTGAACCCGGTTCTTCTGTCTCAATCAGCCTAATTCCTCTTGTTTATTTCAAGAAGAGAGATCCACTTTTTGATATCAGCATTAACGTCAACTATTAAGGCATTTATAGCTGGCCAGGAAAAGCAGACTGAGAGCATCATCTGACTGACTTAGCTTTGCCAACTATTTCTAGTTGTTGTTTGTTAACAGCAGTGCTTGCCACCTTACGGTTTTAAGTTCACACCAGCATTTGATCAATTCTGGAAAATGTGCATTGCTACACACACAAAAAAACTGTTTTTAATGTCCTATTCTCCATGTAGCATATCACATTGATATGCCACATAGTATTAAAAAAATTTGTCACATCATGAACAAATGAGAGAATCATTGCTGAAGCGAACATTGGAATATGTGAGCACTGATATAACATGCTTGAGGAAAGCTCTATTGCTATTCAGAAAATAAGTTCTAACTTTACAAAAGCTTCTACTTTATTTTTGATATATAAACTGCAATCATAAAATTAATTCCAAGAAAATAAAGTTGTTAATGAGAGTAATTTTTCTCTCCATGAAGTTTATTGATGAATAAAATAAGATTGGGTACAAAGAATCAGTATTTTCCACAATAAAATATAATGGTAGCACGTTTTTAATGTCCTCAAGAACCTTTAAGACTAATGAATTCTAAAGTCAAAAACACCTCTTTTGTAAAGAAAAAGGAATCAGGATGAAATTTTAAGGTTAACTGTGTTTATATGCATGAGCGATTATTGTATAAGGACATTAATAATAAATTACAGAGATTTATAAATAAGTTATCTATGGTAAACTAAACCAGGACTTCTGAATTCCCCGTTTTTTGCATACATTGAGCTATTATTTAACTATAAGTTACTTTGCAATTAACTACAGATGTTTTTTGAATTTTATGGACCTTTGCTGGAGATATGCAAATCCAGGAGACCGTTACAGAAATTAATTCTATGCCCGTTACTTTATAAGCAACAATTTGTCAGGGATCTTAATTGTTTGTTACCTCCGAAATATTTATCCACGACTACTGGACATCTTAATTACTCTCCAATTTTTGAATTGATTATTGTGACAGTCATTCCTTTTACGGAGCAGCAAAATCCCCGTTTACATGACACTGAACCTTCAAACAGTTTTCAAAAATCATCAGACCTGAAAAAGACCATTTACTCTACATAATTGAAAATGAATTGCCGTGTTCCGCCAACTCTCTTTTGCTCTCTTGGTTCTGATCTCAACAGCTCCGAGAGGATGAAATAGCCCACCTGCCTCTAGTGCATCCTGCTAATTCAGGATTTTATGAAAATGTCTTAGCAAAGAGAGGAATGATCTAAACTACTATAATCATTGAAGTCCGTCTGATTTTTATTAGTCCTCCTCTGATTTGTATTAGTTCTCCTCTGGTTTGTATTAATCGTATCATGCATTGGGCACAATATTTATCGTTACACTTGTATTCCTTTATGAGATAGAGGACTGCCAATTTTGTAGTAAATTGAGTGTGTCAAAGCCTTGGATGGATGCCAACACCAAGACAGACACAGAAAATGTGCTTTTCCTGCAGGTGAGGGGAGACTAGACCAACTTGTATTGTTTCTGTCAGCTCTATGATAATTAATTTCAACCATATTATCTGAATTAAAATGTGACAATTATTTATTCCCCAGACTGGCTTCCTGGAAGCTGTCCAATTTTCTTATCCTATTTTGGAAAAAAGCACAGCTAAAATATGAACAAATCATTAAGAATTGATGCCTCCATGATGTACATATTCCTGTGAAAGATGACACCTTTAAGTCATGATTTTAAAACTACGTTAGTAAAGAGGAAAATGTATAGAAGAATAGACCATAACTCTCCCTGGCACAGCTGGAGTGCTGTATGATGAAAAGTAAAAAGAGCCAACTATTAGCTGGCCTTTTGGGCCTGCTGTATGGATCTCCATCCCTCACACAAATCCGTGTTGGCTCGTTTGCTGATAGCTGTGATTGACTGTTGGGTCGTATTATCCCCTGCTGTTCCCCCTCCCTCACTTCTGGGGATATCAACAGCAGGAATTGTCAGTCAGGGCTCAATTGATTATCCTCAAAATTTGCTCCTGCTATTGACCATAATGGAGAAAAAATTCATGCCTCTGAATTATTCAGAGTGAAAATATACACAGAAAAAAATCGATAAGGCACATCTGATATTAAAGACAAATTAAAACAGTCAGTAGAAGGGGGCTAGAGACAGCTGCTACGTACAAAGAAGAGAGCATTTTGGAGATAAAGGAAAAGTGTTTTTTTTTTTCTTTTAAAAAGATGTTACAGCTGTCAAGCCTTTCAAAATTAATAGCTGTATTAATGGAGACATTAGGGCTTCCTGGCCAGCTTGCTCCTTAGAACTGTTGGCACTTTACTTGAGATTCCAGTTCGGTAATTTCTTTATAACGGTCTTTTAAACTTAACTGCAACATGCCGTGCTGAAGGCGTGAAATGATAGAAAATCCTCACATCAGAAATGAAACACCAACAAATGTCTAGAAATGGGCAAAACTGATAGAATTTGACAGGAGTTCGAAATTAAGCAACCGAGAAGAAATTGTTCTGCCTGTAATCATATCTGTGAGATACAACTTGCCCTGCACCACAGACAGAGAGTTTCTGGGTTCCTTCAGGCTGTTGGGTGCCAGGATGGGAAATCCCTGGGTAGAGACATGTTCCAGTGTAATCTTGGGGAGACAGACATTCTGCAATGGCAGTGAAATGGTAAATTTCTGTCATGTAGAGATCTGATCTGATTTCTTTTCTAAGAGCCATTGAACTCCACCTACCTCCCTTTTCCTTCATTAATTGGTATGTCTATTTCAAGTAATCAAGAATAATTATTTAGCTTCTCCATCTCATCCTGTCCATGAGGTTTTAGTCTTAGTTATTCATCCGTTTTCTTCTGCAGGAGAGGAATCTGGCTAGCCCCCGAAAAACTCCACACTATCCTCCCTCTTCACCAAGGCTCAGGAATGGCTTGAAGCACAAGGATCTTCATTTACGAGGTAGGTGGGAACAACCTCCTTTGCTCTTGGTTGAAATGTCACTCAGGAGCTTCCCCCTGGATTGCTGAGTAGAGAGACTGTTCTCTTGGGATTCTTCTGTTTTCCAACCTGACTTCTGAAGTGAGCCCTGGGAGGCCGGGAACCATTTCCTTCCTCTGAAATTAGTAGGGACAGATAAACATCACAGGGCAGCACTTGTTATGCCAAACTGAGGTCCTTTCCTTTGCTTTGGACTCTCTTGGATTTTCCACTTAGGAGAAAAGGCACCATATGCACACACGGACACACAGACAAAGACAGGCAGGCATGCAGGCAGGCACACACACCAATGCATAGACTTAGATGCTTATCTGTGGGGTAGAATCTGGTCCCTAATGGGAACATTCAGGGTAATCAGACTTTTGCTTAATATCTGTTAAAAAGAAGAGATTGAACAAAATGCATGTGAAGATTTTTGCCATTATGACATCATACAGATAGCAGAGGTTTCTTTGTTATGCACCCAGGAGCTTTCTTTGATGCCCTGTCTCACTGCAAATCAATTAATGCTATTGATAATGATGAGAGAGAAAAAGAGGAGGGTATCAGTCAGTTCTCTCTCACTTCCCCATGTTCTGGTCTTGCTTTTTTATTTTGCCTGCATCCTTTTTACACTTGAGCATCTCAAATGCTCTCACTGATTTCCACATTCTAGAAGAGAACTTCACTCTCTCTCTCTCTCTCTCTCTCTCTCTCCCTCTCTCTCTCTCTCTCTCTTTCTCTCTCTCTCTCTCTCAAACTCTAACACTCCTGAAATTCACACTTGCCCTCATTTGTGAAGGCAAGTTTGGTGGGAAATACAAAGCCATCAGGGAGGAATTGCCCATCTACCCTCGCATAGCGTCTGCGTGAGTGCACCTGCCCTTCTGTCTGCAGCCAGCACTTGGACAGAAGCAGCAGGTTGCATTCCTCCCCCTGGCCATGGACACTGCTCCAGCAATCTTTATCTTCCTACCAGCTGATTCCCACTGGTATCTAGATGTGGTGGTGTTTTTTTCTAGCTTGAAATCGGCAAGAAAACCAAACCAAAGCAGCCCAAACCTTCCTTGACCCCATTTCCTTGTCCCACTGCTCATTTCTCCCCTACCTTCCCAAGAAAACTCTATGCAAGCTCCGCCTATACTACTGCCTTCAATTATTCTTGTCTCGTGTACATGTCCCAATTTTTTATTCTGACAACTTCAGACTTTCAGAAAACTTGTAATTAGCTTCTTCTGGTGTTAATATTTCATGTAGCTATAATACAGCAATTAGAAAAAAGGAGATCTCTCATTTACTCTTGAACTCAGTTATACTCTCTCGTCTACAAACAGGATTGTAGTGATCTCCACATTACTACATCAAAAGGTCACATATGAGACCTCACCTTATTTGACCTATCAATTGCATGTTACATGACTGAGGATTCTCTCCTTGGAGCACTCAAGTGTCCACGTTCCCCTCTCTTCCTCCTGATCTATTCTCAGCCCATGACTGTTTTCAGGGCTGCTTGTAAGTCCTTTGCCCTTTTAACACAGGGTCCTCAGAGAATAGTTCTTAGAGACATCATCTCTTTTCCTTCATTTTTTTTCTGCTCTGGTCTCCTTACAACTCTCATTGTTTCCAATGCCTTCTATACCCTGATCACTTGCACATTCTTGAAATTTAGTTGGCATTTCCCCCTTTAACAACAGGCTCAAAAGTTAAGCTATGCATTGTTAACATTTATTTGATATATGAAGTATGAAACTTCCAAATGATTTCTCCCACTGAATGTCTTATGTATGTCAATAATGACTTCAGACTTCTAATTGTGGAAGAAAGAAACATGGGGGGAAAGATGTTTCTATTTTTCTCATGTCCTATATTGAAAATCTTAAAAAAAAACCCAAACCCCCCAAAACTCTAGTAGCAACATCATTAAAACATATTTGGGGTCCAGCATGTTTTCAGTACCTTCTCTGTTAGGAGTTTGGCCCCAAGTTACTGTAGTTGTTTTCTTGAAATTTAGCTTCATTTCTGGTTCCCTTGCGTCTTGCCCTGCCCAGATCTTCCTTCTACCTGTAGTGGTCTTGTTAAAGCATAAGGAGACTACGCTATTGCTCTGTTTCCTCTGATGCCAGTCTACCCAGAATAAAACCTAAAGTTCTATGAACAGCGCAGAAGACTCCAGTGGTCTGTTTTCTCAACAAATTATCTATTTGTTACTAATTGTATCAATTATCTCAGGCTACTCTTCCTACCGGAACCACCCGGTTCCCCCTACTTTCCTGCAGATGTTCTTGGAATATTACAGCCTGTTTTTGCCTCAGGGCCTTTACACAGTGCTGATCTCTCTCCTGTAGAGATTCTTCAACTGTTCTCATGATTGCGTGTCTCCTCTCCCCTCAGGTCTTCACTCAAATGTCAATGCTCAGGAAAGCCTATTTTGATCATCCTTAAAAATACCCTCGCTCTCCCCAATACTTCCTATCTTAAGATCATTTAATTGATATTGATTAATTAAATTTTTGTTTTCCTTTTAAGACAGGCTTATCACAGGTAGCCCAGACTTACCTCAAACATATTATGTATGTAAAACAAGCCTTGAACTCCTTATCCTTAGACCATCACCTCACCCCTAACCTAATACTGGAATTACAATTGTGTGCCATTGTGTTTGGCTTCATCACGTATTCTTTAAAATTATTTATAACCATCAATGTGCATTGTTATTTTTAAAAAATTATTTGTTTCTACTAGAGTGCAGATTCTATAATTTCAGCAATTCTGTGTTATTCCTTCTTAAGTGTTACAACCCCAGTTTCTTTTCTATTGTCAACAACATGTAGTTAAATAGTTAAAACCACTCTTTTTGTGGATAAATGCATGGTCATCCCATATGCCTCTGATACAAGAAGCAAAATGCTACCATTCAGTGGAAGCAGAACAAATCCTTTAGAAGTTACTTGTGCAGAGTAAATGAAAAGTCTGGAGATGGGGAGGGAGGAAGGAGAGAGGAAGGGGGAGAGAGAGAGAGAGAGAGAGAGAGAGAGAGAGAGAGAGAGAGAGAGAGAGAGAGAGAGAGAGAGACAGAGAGAGAGAGAGAGAGACAGAGAGACAGTCAGAGAGAACACTCTTTCACTGGATCTCTCAATGCTTGCCCATTTCACTGTGTGATACTAATTGAGGAATTGAGGAGGGGCCACCCAGATGAACTCACTGAACTTAGTTAGACAAGGATTATAAGAACTGACCCAGGGCAGAAGAGTGTGGCAAAGATATTTGTGGTTAGTGGATTAAATTCTTTGGATCCAAACTTTCTCAGAAAAAGAAAAAAAAAACTAAGTAAGCTTTCACTGGAGGGTGGTAAGAAGAAGTATTAATCTGCCAGAAGAGTTGTTTGCTCTTATAAAATACATCAGTCTTCATAATAATGGACAATACAAAGGCAGCTTTGCTGATTGAATTGAAAATCAATGTGAATCAAAGAATGGTCCATGTTGAATTATTAAGTAACTATTTCTAAATTAAGGATCTTGGATGAGCAACAAATTGAACTGCAGGTTGAACAAATGTGGGGTTTTTTTGCATCCCCTTTTTAGAAGAAGTTGCATTTGATGCAGGCTGGTGCATCAATCAAGAATCTAAGAATATATGTGTGAATTCGCCATCCATCCATTCTGCTGTTGAGCTGTCTGGAACACATTCTGGGGAAGAGGGGACAGTTGTATATATCTATTAGTCGAATCCATAAGAGCATGGAAAGCACACATTGATACAAACTGGAAGACATGCCCAGCAGTGTGTTTACTCTTATACTGCCAGCCTGAGGAATGAAAGAAATTGTTCAAGCATGTGAGAAATTTTTCTAGTATTTTTTTTTGATTAACCTTTCATTTTAGGACACTTTTTAGTCTGTAGAAAAATTTCCAAGTTACTTACTTTGCACAGAGTCCCTTTGACCCCTCGCTGACCTCCCCCATTTGCAGCATCTTATATTAGCACTGTGTAGTCGTCATAGTTAATGAAATAAGATCAATATATTATTATTACTAGTTAAATTCCCCGTTTTGTTAGATTATTTATTATTGCTTTTCTTTTTCTACCCAGAATACCACTTTACATTTGGTTGTCGTGTCTCTTTGGTTTCCACATGAGTGTGACAGTTTCTAAGATTTTTCCTGTTTTTTAGGACCTTGACAGTTGTGAAGAATACTGTCATCATTGCTGTTGAGTGTTTCTCACTTGGGATGTTCATGGTTAGATTATGGTAATATGTTTCTGGAACGGTGACTACAGAGGTGTTGTTCTCTCTTTGTATAAGGAATGTACATATTATCAGTCTGATTAATTGCTGTTGATATGAACTGATCAACTGGTTAAGGAAATATTTATCAGATTTCTTTACTGATGTATTTTTTTCTCTTTCTTTCAGCGCTAGTCTCTTTGGAAGGAAGTAATAATGTTTAATTTAATTATAAGGAAAGAGAAGTTATACTCATCTCTTTGAGAGTACAAAGCTATATACATTATTTGGGGTTCTTTTTCATAAGGGATTTGCCTTTTATCTTCTGTCTGTCTATCTATATATCATCTATCTATCTATCTATCTATCTATCATCTATCTATTGTCTATCCATCTATCTATCATTTACATATTATACATCTATGTTCTACCTATCTGTCTACGTATCATCTATTATCACATTTCTATCCACCCATTCAGTATATATACACAGATAACTACTTTACATGCTTCTGGGATATGATCCAATAATACTTTAGTTTTTCCTCAAGCTTCTCTAGCTGTGGCCATTGGGAGACTTTTTGATTTGCACCTGTGTTCTTTTGACATAGCCCCTCATTATGATTTTATTTTCACAAATGTATTATGGAGGTATGCACACACATATACATAAACAAGCAATTTTATGTGGTATCTAGTATATAATTGTGTATCTGTATTTAAACTAAACATATACTGATGGCTAATTGTATCACCACCTAGATCCTCTTCTTGCTTATGCCTAAACATTTATTCCCACAGCATGCATTTGAAATCCATAAATTATCATTTACCCAACTGTCTAATCTTGGTATACACACACACACACACACACACACACACACACAGTCATTTAAAATTACTAACCTATGCCCTTGTGAGAAACAATTTTATCAATTAAAGAACTTATGTAATATGTTTTTCCTGTAATATTACATAATTTTATTCATTCATAATGTTACTTAGCATAGCAGCCTCCCATCTCCTTTGGTTAAGCTGTACTAAGTCTTTTTGGGTTACAATCTGCATCTTGTCTTCTCTTGGCCCCCAGCATGATTTTCTAAAATGTATAATTTATGTCTATTCTTAGTGCTACAAAGGTTTTGACAAAGGCACAGGCTCATTAATTCATGTCTACAATATCACACAGAATAGTTTCACTGTCTAAATAACTGAGTAACTTCATCACTTCCATCCTCACTCAGGCACCTTATTTCTGACAGCCACTGACTGCGTTAGCCTCACGATAGCTTTGTCTTTTCCAGAGTGTCATACTGAATACATTTAGTATGCAACCTTCTCAGGCTGGCTTGTTTCAGCTAGAAATCTATCCTAACATTGATCTATGGTTTTACAGATCATTGCTTTATTATTGTTGAGTGTTCTATTACATGTAAGTTTTTTACATGCTTATCTATACTTAACTACTGAAAGACACCTTAAGGCTGGAAGCAGAACTTAATGCTAGAGCTCTTTCCTAACAGAATGTTATCTTGCTTGAGCCCCGGCACCGCAACACAATTACCACCAAAAAAAAAAAAAAAAAAAAGAAACAAAACCAAATCACATACTTTGGTGGTGTCTAATTTTGAGTAATTATAAGAAAGTGAAAATACATATTTATGTTCAGGGTCTATGTAGAGTTAATTTTCAGATTACTTGAGTAGATGGAAAGGAATACATGTAATGTTTAGATTATGCTTAGTTTTGCGAAAATATTGCTTGTCTATATTTCAGAGTGGTTGAACCATTATGTTTCCCCACCAGGAACACATGCCTTTCTGTTATTTTCCTTCCTAGCTTGTAATTGGCACTTTCAACTCTCATTTTAGCCATTCAAAAAGCATATAATGGTATCTCATTATTTTAATTTGAACTTTTGATAACAAATAATATAGACAATATTTTTATATGCTTATTTAGAAAGGACCTATTTTTATTTTTGACACAGGATTTTATGCTTTCAGGATGGCTTTGATGTAGTGGGAAATGACCTTGAATTCCTGGTTACCCTGCTTCTACCTCTCAAGTGCTATAATACCAGTCTTGTACTACCAAGTCCACTATGTTCGATGTTAGGGATGGAGCTCTAAGCCTTTTGTGTACTAGATACTCAGCCCAGTGGGTTAATACACAGCTCCCAGAGGACCTAGTTCACAGGATGTCAATAGCCTTATCAGATGTGAGCTTGTGTTCTTGTGCTAAGAGTCTATCACTACTGAGTTTGTAGAAACTGAGAGATGGGATGTTTTTTCAAGGTGTTTGCGAGCATGTAATTCAAAATGGCTGAAAGGAGTTCTAATATTATTTTAAAATGGGTAAGGAAGAGAAGGCTTGTCCACACTGATGATGATTCTATTTTCTATATTACTTTCTTATGAATCTGATTTGTCATCTATATAACATTAATTAAATTTTTTTTGGTTGAGGCTGTCAGTTTTCAGTGACTTGCCCTTAACAATTTCATACAGCTGCACCTCTCCTCGACCTATCCATACCACTCAAATTAGAGGGCACTGGGCCATTGCAAGGGCCATCTCCTAGACTCGCAATGCTTCTGGCTTTAATATTCTGAGCTAGATCCTCAAAACTCTCTTACAGATGCTCAGCATTCAATCCTGAAGGCTCCACTTCATCACCAGGTAATTAGTATTTTCATTAACTTGCTTATTGTCAAGGAAAATGAGCCTTGATCATCTAATTTTTCCTCAATGAGTTGAATATTGTAATATATCTATAATTAATGTGCTTTATGCCACAAACGTGTAATGGAGTGGAAATCTGAGGCTGCTCCCAGCAGTCACTGTCAGTAAATGTTTGATGAATAAACAGAGACTTTCTAATGGGAAATGGTGGCGACTTTTATAAGCAGACACAATAAAGACTTTATTAACATACTTAAGAAGCATTCTGGGAAATAGAATGGAATGCATTATTACTGTAGGCTCCTTTTGTGAAAAGTAAATTTTACTGTCCCCATAACAAATGTTTACTTGTTTGATGCAACTCGTAGTACCAGTGTTTTATGGTGTATTCTCGAGTTTAATAGAATGAAGCTTAAATTAGATCCACATTCCTTAAGGATTTGAGATGGTAGGGGGGCGGGAATCCTACCAACAATTCTTTCAGTGACTCATTTGCATACCTGGTTTAAATGGGGAAGGTTCTGATTCCAGAAAATTTGTTAGAGTTCAAAGACAAATTTTAAAACATTAAGCTAGCTAACAAATAGAAGAAATAAACATGTATTTAGTTTTCTATGGAGAGTTCACTTTTAAATAGTAGTTTAGAAATAAAAGGGAAAATTTTAAATTTCAGAATAAATATGCCTACCTTCTAATGTTTACATTTTATTATGTGGGCATATTTTTCTTTGCTTGTGAAAACAAACAGTGGTATGACATAGAAGTTATTCTTTATTTCCTGTTTAGAGAGAATCAGAAAGTCCGAGGGCTAGCTCCACTATTCTATCTTCATGCTGACAACTGGCATTGGCAACAGAATGGTTCTGAATTATTTTTCCATGGTTTTATGGCTAGGAAGTGGCTGAATGACAATGCTGGTCTGGATTGTCTACTTGTCTCATTGAGCACGTTGCTGCAGGCGCGGGCTTGCCTTTGTTTGGCCTTCTTCCCTTTATCACTTCCCCAGTGCTTGTCCCACCCACCAAGAGCATAGAAAGGTGAACCTTCCATGGACACACTAACGCTCTTCCCAGCTTCATTCAGCCATGGTGCTAGCCTTCTGTAAAGACAAAGAGAAAATAAATCTGGAAAAGGAGAAATGTAGAGTGCCATTCTAACTTTGGCCATGGGGGAGCTGACCTGTCCTTAGCTTTCTGGAGAGAAAAACTTCCTGAAGGGATAATGCAGTCATGTCATTTGTAGCCCAAGCCCTCTGACGGCTTCGCATTTCTCTTGGTTTAAAGGTTATACTTTTCCTAAGATCTACTCACACCTCGAAGCCTGCACAGCACATTCTATCACCCACTCGTTAGTCTTCTCTTGAGCCATTCTGTGCTTAGTTAGCCTGGGTGTCTTTTCAGCATCGACCTAGATGAGGGTCACAGCCTTCTCCACCTCACCATCCACCGTCTGGTTCAAAACCATTTTCTTGGAGAAACTGTCCGTAGGACAACTTCTTTTCTTTCCTGTACTATTAGAACTGCAAACCGTCTTCTTCTTAGAGTTCTCAGAGTCACCTGTGTGCTCATGTAAGCGACATCTATCTGCTACTAGTAACCAGAACGTTCTTCATCTGAATTTCTGTGTGTCTATAAAAACGTACTGGGAATGGAAAGATATATCTGTTTTAAACATGGTTTTCTTAGTGTTAACACAACCCTAGGCACATAGTAATTACTCAGACACGCATATTCGCAAGCAATAGTGTTGTTAAACATAGACCGTTGAAGTATGTTTATATGTCATTGTAGTCAGTTCAAGATGGCTCTGTCTTAGTTACAGTTCTATTGCTGTGAGGATACACCACGATGAAAGCAGCTCCCAAGAGAAAACATATTGAATTGGGGGACTGATGGCAGTTTTAGAGGGTTAGTCCATGATCATCATGGCTGAAGGCAGACTAAGAGCTTTACTTCCTTATCTGCAGGCAGCAGGCAGAGAACAAGACATGGGCGTTTGAAACCCCAGAACCTCCCACACACCCATTGACATACATCCTATAACAAGGCCACACCTCCTAATGCTTCCCAAACAGGCTAACTAGTAGGGATCAAGCATTCAGACATATGAGCCCGTGAGTGCCATTCTCTTTCAAACCACCATAGGTCCTCTGACAGATGATTAGAGTCCCCAGTCTCCAGCTGCTTGTGAAAGGGTCCCCTTGGACTAGTTCTCCTCTGGCATGTAGAGTGAGACAGCATTCAGAAGAGAAGATGGTGTGAACTCATGGTAACAGATGGGAAGAATTAGCTTCCCTTGATTTGTTATTTTATTTTAAAAATGTGGGATGTGTATGTGCGTGTGTGTGCATGTGCACAGATTATACAAGCACAGTGCCTTCAGAGGGCAATGGATTCCTTTGTACTTGCATTTTCAATTGACTGTGAGTTACCTGATATCGGTGCTAGGAACTAAATTCCAGTCATCTAGAAGAGCTGCAAGTGCACTTAATTGTTGAGCCCCAGCCCCAGCCCCAGCCCCACCCCCTTAAAAACAAGTGTATGAACAGCTAAGATTTCTTTAAAAAACATTTAAAACTTTATTTTATGTGTATGTGTATTTTGCCTGCATATGTCTGTGCATCATGTGCATGTCCAGAGCCCATAGAAGCCAGAAGAAGTCAGATCCCTGGAGCTGGAGTTACAAAGAGTTTTGAGCTGTCATGTGGGTGCTGGGGTTCAGATCTGGGTCCTCTAGGAGAGCAGCCAGTGCTCCTAACCTCTGAGTCAAGTCTCCAGCCCCAGCTGCGATCTTTAGAGCAAGGTAGGCCAAATCAGTTATGTAATACAAATATATTTTGAGCTCCATGTTCTTTATGTCTAATTGTAATACAGCCTCATCTACACTAGCACAAGCTGTAGCCAAGGCAGTCAGTGTGTATTGCTTTATTGTGTCTTCTCAAACGTGATAGTACTTGTCACCTTTTTGTGTGTCATCGTGACAGAATATTTGACTAAAGCAAATTAAAAGAGGAAAGTTTCACCTTAAGGAGACACCATCTATGGATCTATGGTGATTGACAGGTGGCTTCATGGTGTTAGGAGACTGTCTAGGATGTCTCACCTCCTCTCATCTTGGTGGAGCAGAAAGAGCAGAAGTTGGATATGGTTACAATTTCTGGGACCCATTACGTTTCGTATCTAATACTTTCTACCTCTCCCATTTCTATGTTACAAAACATTATCTTTTTATTCTGCTTTCTCTGCTCTCAACTCCAAGTTATTAAAAACAATGAACAAGCATTTTAAGCCAAGTATGGTAGTTCAAACTTGTCACTTACCACTCAGGAGGATGCAACTCTAGGGCTAGCCTGGGCTACATTGTGAGTCCAAGAGGAAACTGAATGACAATGGAGACAATGACCGAAATAAGAAAATTCCTCCTTAAATACCTCCCCAAACTATTGTGTCCTTTCCACCTTAAAGTGGCCCTCTTCTGCACTCTTGAGTGTGGACCATTATCTCAGTCTCCCAGCAGCTAAATACCTCCACCAAACCCTGTCTGCTACCACCTGAAGATGAAAATTAATTCAGTTTAAAAGTTTAGTTTTGTCTACTCTATATTCATCCCTTATTTTATGTTATTATTTAATATTTATATTATTTAAATTATATATATTATTGTTTAAAAACAAACAATTCTCCAATGATCCCTTTGAACAGAATTCAATCTGGAGGTGTTCAAACTCTGTGGCAGTCATACTTAGCTAGGATAAATAACATAAGTTTTGGATCCTTCCTTTTCTTCTTGGTTTTGAAGTTTTTGAAATAGGACCTCAGTAAGTAGATGACTGGACTTTAACACATATAATCCCAGTCTGGCCTTGAACTTAAAATGATCCTCCTGCCTCTGCCTCCTAAGTGCTGGTATTACAGGTATGAGCCATCATTCTTCTATAACTTGAGATGTTTTGAAATGAATAAAGTTTCCTGAGTATGGAATAAGCTGTAAAATAAGGTGAGGCATCAGCATTTCATTTATAGGATGCTGTCTATATTAATTTTGCTTACTTATAGGCCATTAAAAACATCAGAACAATATTTAAGAAATTATTGTGTTCCCCTCTTTGTCTGTCTGTCTGTCTGTCTGTCTGTGTAAATGTTCATGTGCATGCTATATTACATGCTTGAAAGTCAGAGGACACTTTTTAAAAATTTTCTTTTCTTTTTTCTTTAATTTATTTTATTATTTAAAAGAAAACAAACTATCCTTTTTCATTTTACATATGAATCCCAGTTTCCACTCCCTCCCTTCCTCCCATTCCCTCCACTTATCCCCCCACCCCCACCCATCCACTCCTCAGAGAGGGTAAGGTACATTGCTTTGGGGAAGGTCCAAGGCCCTCCCTGCTATATCTAGGCTGAGCAAGGTATCCATCCGAAGAGAATGGGATCCCTAAAAGCCAGTAAAAGCAGTAGGGATAAATCCTGGTGCCATTGCCGGTGGCCCTGCAGCGTCAGAGAACAACTCTCTTGTCACCAGTTTTCTCCTTTCTCTAAATGACCTGCACTAATTATTAAAAATTATGTAAAATCTATTTTAATCACTATTCTTAAAATTTTTATTTTATATATTTATATTTGAGAATTCATACATGTGTACAATGTATTTTGATCTTACCCTCTCCAATTTTTCCTAGGCTCTTTTATTATCTCCCTCCCAACCACATGTAATCTACTTTTATTTCTTTAAAACACACTAAGTCCAATTAGAGTTTCCATTATGGGCAGTGGGCGAGGAGCTGCCCAATGGACCATGGGCAACCTATCAGAGGCCACACCCCTAAGAAGAAAACTGATTCCTCCTCCCTCAACCTTCATGAACTGGCAACAGCTCTCAGCTGGGGTGATTTTCATTATTATGAAAATCTACCCTTGATCCTCCAACGGCTGTTACAGACATTGCAATGCCCTATGAAGCTGTCGTGGTGACAGAAGGCTCTCACATGCACCTGCGTGAGGGGATGGGAATATAAAACGACAATATACGTCAACAGTTGATGTATACTAGGTCTGCGACCCTATTAGCACCGACTTCGCATTCATCTTGGCACGTGGGGATTTTCATCTTTGTCAAAGCTGAGAAATTAAGATCTAATATTTGCTTTCCGGGGTATAAGTGGGTGTGTTTTTTAAACGTAGGATCGGGCGATGCCCATGAACCACTCAGTGCCTGCTGACAGAATCTTCAGAAAAAGCAGCTAAAATCTAACCAGGACATAATGGGAGATTATTTCAACTGACCTGCCTAGCTTCTACCATAGTGGTTAACTATCTGAAGATACTGTTTCCTTTAATGCCAAGCAAGCTAGATGGCACACTACTCTTGTGGTACATATAAACATTCCAAGAAAGCTTTGGGCAAAGTAAAGGTGGATGGTACTAGGAGCTTAGTCCTACCTCAACTTGATATGCCAGGCTTTGTTGACTCCCATGGAAGGTCTTAACCCTTGTGAATGAAGACAGAAGAAAGCAGATGGGGGGTGTAGAAGGGAGGTGGGGGGAGGGAACTGGTAAAGAGGAGGGAGGGGAAACTGAGGTTAATACATAAAATAAATAATTTTTAAAAAGGAACAATAATGAAGGGCTGGAGAGATGGCTCAATAGTAAGAGCCCTGGCTGTATTTTCTAAGCACCTGGGATCAATTCCAAGCCCCGACTCAGTGGCTCATCATCATTGGAACTGAACCTCTTCTGGCCTCTGAGGTCACCAGGCATTTACATGGTATGTAGATGCATCAAATATACATAAATTTTAAAAAAGAATAAAAATTAAAATTGATATTTATATATATTACTACTAATGTGTCTGATTCAATTATAAGAAAGAGTAAAAGCTTTAAAATAAACTTCCATAGATCAAACACCTTCCCAGCTGGTGAAGCGTTAAGTTCTTCGCTGTCTGTCTTTCCTCTGAAACGCTGTCTGTGTATGCGGGCATTAGAGATCATGTATGCTCACCTAGCCTCCTTGATCCCTTCTGAATAAATGATACTATGTAATTCTTCTTTTCCTTCTGCTTTTTTCTCATATGCAGCAAAGAGCTGTTAATTATTCGAACAACTTGAAAAACTTAACTTGTAACAAGCACTTTAATAATTAAAAATTACAAACATTGATCAAGAGAAAAAAGGATAGCACACTTGTGGAATTATCTTAATCTTGTACACAATTATGGGTAGAAAATCAAATTGCTTAAGTGTCAATACCTAGAATTTCTACAATCAAGAGAGAAGAAGAGAGTTTTTTGGTTTTTTTTTTTTTTTTTTTTTTTTAGAGAGGGAAATACTTTATATATTTGCCTGCTGGCTCCAAAGTGAGAATTAGATAAGAAAATGTATCTTTTTTATTCATTAACTCCATTATAAAATATGCTTTTTGTTCATTTCTTTGTAAATATCTTACCAGGTACACAGAAAACATCTTGCTTTCAAATATGCAAGTGTAAAAGAGCCACCAATTGTCCTTTCCTTGCTTTTTGTTCCACACAACAGTGTAGTTGTGGTGTTAGTGAAACACTGGAAGCAAATAGGCAAATGTAGCGTGTAGACTTCAGCGATCATGGGCTTGCTTAAAATACGTGTGTCATTCCTTTCTAAGGTGCTGCTAAATGATTGTCCTAGATTTTTACTGATTTTGCCTTTCTGTTTTAACTTCTTTCTTTTAATTTAAACAAGCCCAGAGACTCCAAAAGAATTCTTCAAGAGAATAGCACCAAGGAGAAGCACAAATTAAAATGTAAAACTCATAAAATCTTTTTAAAAATCTGGGAGAAAAGTACAAGAACTGTGAGTCTTTATTTTCCCGGATGAAGACAGAGAACGAAATTGGCAAAGGGATCCATGTGAAGGAGTCAGCATCCTAAGGCACACTGACACTTCCTTAAAGGACTGCAGTGCACATAAAAATAATTAATCATGTGGAGGAGGCATTGCCAAGGTTAAGACTGAGGTCTCTGGTTTTTAATGGAAATGTTCCGAGCCTGAGCTGAAAGAACATCTTCCCTCGCCGGAGCATTAGAGTATCTGTCATACTTAACTCAGAATAGTTCAGGAGTTCAGTAAAATATCAGATGGAGTTCAGCACTTTTATTTCTCGGGGTATTAAAACTATATATAATAAGGAAAAAAAGGGATTATGATGAACTATTCGACACCGTGGTTGGAACATCAAAGAGGTTAAACTTAGAATTCTGAAATAGCAGGAAAAATAGTCTCCTATTGTAACTATTTCTTTTTGTGTGTTTTCTAAAGTTGTTTTTCTTCTGAAGGCACTGGTGGAAACTGAAGACCAATACCTAAGGAAAGACACAGCCTCAGTCCAAAGAAGGGAAACTTGACTACAGTTCCTTGCTTGTTTTAACATACCAGGTTAATAGACTCCCTTGTTTCGACTGCTGGAGAGACTGTCAACAGGTAGAAGAAGAGTATCCGAGAGAGTGGCTACCTGTAAATTGTCTAACTGGTCTCTCTGTGGCTATTTATGAGAAAATGCACCCTCTCAGTCTCTGGGTGGTCATGGGAAATGTGATTCTCCTGTGACAAGGACGTTGGAATGGATTTCTGGAAATGCCTGCCATGTCTTCAGGGGACAAAACGCACACTTGAAGAGACCTGCTCTCTTTGGTCCACTGGAGCCAATGAACACTCTCTCCTCACCCAATGACAGATCGAATTCTCTCAGTCTGGTGATGTTCTGATTCCTACAGGTAGTTACTACACACACCCTTGGAGAAGGGTGTTTGATAAGCAGGCTGCCGTGCAGGTGAAACCACAGGTGGATGGAGGTGTTGGATCAAGGAAGGTCCAATGGCGATGTAGGGTCCTCAGATGTGGGTTTGGAAGGGGAGTGTGAACAATTGCCTAACATGGAGCTTACACTGTATGATAGTTATTGTGCTATTGGATGTTTTTAAATCTAAGCTTATTTCATTTTTAACCTCATCATGAGTACATTATGCTCAGATGAAAGTAATTAAAGCTTTCAGTTCAGTCTTGCTTGAGTTAGAGATACAGTTCTAGCTGAGACTGTGTGGAGGGACTGCTTCTGAATCCCCAATCTCACTGGACAGAAAGACACTAAGGCAGAGGTGAAGAGGAGCTCTGTAGTCTCATGGCAGTGGTCACTTTAGAGTCCCATGGTAGCCCCTTTGACAGAATGGGCTGCGTCCCCAGGGCAGGAAGAGTCTTCTTTTCTCTATGGATTTCTGTCTTTCTGTGGTTTCTTTGAGATGATTGATAATTATTATGGGAGGGAAGAGTGTTCCTTTTCAGAATCAAAGGCACACAAAGAATACCCCATGGTCCACGTATACTTTGATTTGGAATAGCAAGTCCCAAAGTGTAACTGTGAGGAAAGTGGGAAGAGGATCAACCCTTCCGTCCACTATTCAGTTGTGTTTCTGTGGTCCTGGTTTCCCCGGATGGCAAGACCCTTTGCTCGGTGGATATTACAAATTAATGTCTTGCTAGACCTAAAGAGACCTGCTTCAATGATCAGGGAAGAAACACAAGAGGATAGATAGGCCTGGACTTTAAAAGCCTGGCTCTTTGAAATGCTTTGCGTTTTCCGAAGTGTCAATTAGCTCAGATAAAAATGCAAATCAAAGAAAAAGTTTCTCAGTCTTTTAAAATATAAATTCATAACTCAGTTTCCCAGCCCATCTTTTAGGTGCTCCCTCTACAAATATGGTAAGTTTTTAGTTTTCATTTACCTGCCATTTTCAGAAATAGCTTTTAAAAAAGCCCCCCTGAATCAACTAAGAAAGGCATATAAGCAGTCCCAGAGACTGAAGTGGCAAGAACAAGCACAGGGCCTACGTGGGCTTGCATCAGGACCTCTGTGTGTACAGTACAGCTTTTAGCTTAGTGTTTTTATGGTACTCCCAACTGTGAGAACGAGTGGGTTTCTGACTCTTGTGCCTGCTCTTGAAACTCTTTTCCTCCTGATGGCTGCCACATCTAACTTCAATATCGTGGTTTTTTATTCATCTTACTATATTTTATTTTGTCACGTTTGGTTGCTGTCTCTTAGAAACTTGTTCTTTTCTAATGAGAGGCAGAAAGGGAGTGGATCTTGAAAGGAGTGGGATTGGAAGAACTGGGAGGAGTAAAGAGAAACTGCAATCAGGATATATTCAGCAAAATATTTTCAGCAAAAGAGAGAAGAGTTAAAGAAAATAAAAATAAACAATCTAGTATTTTAAGCATGCCTATATTCAGAAGACTTTTACAGAGAAGTTTGGCATGCAAGGTACGCACACGACTTTTGATTTTTTATTTAAATCTTACTTGGTTAAATACAAAATTCAGGCAGATATTGCATGAAAATAATAACTCTTTCATGTAACTTTGCAGAATTTTATTTCTTTGTTTCTCCTTTTTATATGTAAAATGAAGTGATAATGGACCCCGCCTTTTAGTGTGGTTACATGTGGACAATAAGAAGATAAATCTGAAATAACTGGTACACTTTTAGGCACCGCTGGACATTTTATAATCTCAGATATTGTTATGATTGTAATCAGCATCATTATCTTTATCTTCTTTATTCCAGACTTAAAAAAACCCAAAAAATTTTAGTTCTTCAGCTTATCAAAAAGTAAATTGAACTGATCACAGAAATATTCTCTAGTCCATTATCTCTCAGATTTTTTATGACTCCTACTGTCTTCTTTCACAAGTTTATGCTTGGCCAGCTACCAGTCATTCAAACAAACAAACAAAAATAAATTGTCACACATTTTCCATGTTTCCTCCTCAATTCTTAATGTTTAAAGTTTTTGTATCTCCAATGCATCTTTTGATTGAGAGTTTATTTTCTTTCACCATTTTATGGAATCTGTAATGAATATTTAATTTCCCCTTTCATCTGAATTCTATTAATTAAGCTTGTATATATCTTCTTTTTCCCTTGTGTTCCTGAAGTACTCTTTCAACTTGTGACTACATTCAATTAAAGTACACACACACACACACACACACACACACACACACACACTCTTCAGTTTCCTCTTCCTCACCGTTATCTCTTCTGCCTGTGTTCTCTGTGTATCTCAAGTAAAGCAGCAGAATCCTTGCGACTCTTTGCTCCACGCTGTCAGCATGTGCTGGGCACAGCATCATGACCGAGTCGATGGCCAGAGACTTGTTTAAGCACAGCAATATCTGTTGTAATCCCTTCACATTCTGCAAGCCTAACAGGTACATTTTCTTCCTTCCGTGGGCACATAATTACTTCCCCTCCGGTGGCAGGGCTTCCTGTAGGACAATCAGACAGCCACAGCATCCAGAAGCCAGATGATGAAGAATGCCTGCCAGCAGCCTCCTTCCATGGGGCTATTATCCTGGAGGAATGCTTTAGCACATTGAGCATCAGCTTTAAAACGGCAGGTTCAAATTCTGACTTGGCCATTTGTTCTCATGTCGTGGTTTGGAACTCCGGTATGCCTGTGCGTTTGGGGAGAGGAGTGTACTGTCTGCATGAGTACTGTGCCTACTCTTTCAAAGTATCGTGGTGTCCAGGGAAATATATAAATGATGCTTTTATCATGGGAAAGTAGCTGGCTTGGTATTTTGTTTTGATGAAATAATGTTCCCACATCTCAGAACTTTCTGGTTCTTTCTTTTATTAAGATGCCAGTGATTAAGAAAGCCAGGGCCTCGTGTATGCTGAACATACCTTACTCTCAGCTCTGTGTCTATCCCATATGACCTCTGTGTTTTAAGAGAAAAAGATCTTTACATTTTGGGATAAATTCACTAATTTTTCTCCTGAATTTTTTTCAGTTCAAAAATGGGGAAAAATGTGTTCTTATTTTTTTTTTAACCAATTTCTAAAAAGACTCAGGGAGAATGTCCTAAAATGTCTAAAAGTACAGGAAGTAGGAACAGGAAACTTGCAAACATCGTGACCATCTGACCTCCTTTGGGATGCATCTGACCTGCATTTGGGGTGCAGTCATCCTTTCTTTGTCATGGAAATGTGTGAGATCATCTACAGCACGGCGGGATTTGGATTTAGCCCGCACGTGGTATTCCATTGACCTGGAGCAGTTCCTGGCATGCTGCTACAGAGAGGTAGCCCTAGGCTCTCAGCACTGTCCCTCCGAAGTTTGCTTTAAGGATCTGCAATCCAGAGCCAGGCTGCTCTGCTTGCTCAAGCATGGAGAACATCCTGAGTCAGGGATTCTTCTGCTTGGAGTCCTGCCCTTTCCAAGGACTGAAACTACTTTTATTTGCATTTTAGCCTTTATGTTAATTAATGGGAATTAATATGTGTATAAGAACTTCAGAAATTTCCCAAAGGTTCATTATAAATTTAGTGTAAAGGGAGAAATAGATATTTTTTTAAAGATAGGGCTTTCATTAAATTTTTAGGTTATTAATAAAAACATTTTTATCAGAGCAAGTTTAGTGTAAACTTGGGATGAAGATATCAGCTATATAGTCAGTAGGGTCTTGAAAGATACTGTGTGTGTGTGTGTGCGTGTGTGTGCGTGTGCAATGTGTGTGTGCGTGTGTGTGTGTGTGTGTGTGAGATCTGGTGTATCTGTGAAAGTTAAAGAAGAGTGTGTGTGTGTGTGCGTGTGTGTGTGTCTGGTGTATCTGTGAAAGTTAAAGAAGAGAGGGGGCAACAGTGAGAAGGGCTAAATGATGACATAAACCACAAAAAGCTCAGTAATGACAATTTCCTTTCATTAGTTAAAAAGACTTTCAATTTAATCATTTTCATTATTTAATCTCACCACTTTCCCCCTTCTATCACAGGATGTAGAAGACAAAACTTGTGTTCAGTAAATATAAAAGTAGAACCTAGTTGAGTCCTTGTGGTATGATTGAGGATCCCTTGTGTATATATCCAACAGCAGTATTGCTGGATCTTTAGGTAGATTGTTTCCTAATTTTCTGAGAAATTGCCACACTGATATCCAAAGGGGCTGTTCCAGTTTACACTCCCTCCAGCAATGCAGAAGTGTTCTCTTTGTCCCACATCCTCTCCAGCATAAGCTGTCATCAGAGTTTTGATCTTGGCCATTCTTACAGGTGTAAGATGGAATCTCAGAGCTGTTTGGATTTGTATTTCTTGGATGAGTAAGGTTGTTGAACACTTTCTTAAGTGTATTTTGGCCATTCGAGATCTGTCTGTTGATAGTTTTCTGTTTAGATCTGCACCACATTTTTTATTGGATTATTTGATCTTTTGATGTCAAGTTTCATAGTAGCATTATTCATAATAGCCAGTAACTGGAAACTACCTAGATGTCCTTCAACCAAAGAATGGATAAAGAAAATGTGCACATTTACACGATGGAGTATTACACAGCAATGAAAAATAATGACGTCTTAAAATATGCAGGCAAATGGATAGATCTCGAAAATACCATATTGAGTGAGGTAACCCAGTCCCAGAAAGAAAAATATAATATGTACTCACTCATAAGTGGTTTTTAGACATAAAGCAAAGAAAAACCAACCTACAGCCCACAACCCCAGAGAACCTAGACAACAAAGAGGACTCTGAGAGAGACATACATGGATCTACATAATAAGAAGAAAAAGACAAGATCTCCTGAGTAAATTGTGAGCATGGGGGGCATGGGGGAGGGAAGAAGGGAAGGGTGAGGAAGGGAGGGGAGTAAAGAAAAATGTATAGTTCAATAAAAACAAAGAAGCAAAACTTAGTATCTTAGTATATAAAACTTTGAGGATTTATATCAGCTTATTCATTTATGATTGCTAGCCAGCTGGGCTGACCAATGGTAGCAGAGAAGCCTGCCGAGAATGAGTGCATTCACCGACTGCAACTTCCACAGAGAATTACACAAAAATCTTAGTACAAACATGAAGATGCCTCAGCTCATGCTCTCCATTGACTTTAAATACAGGTGACACTGGTTAGGCCTCTGTGTGCTCACTTACAGATAAGCAACACAATGCTTAGAGCTGGAAGGAACTACAGGGAATCGATCTCCCACTGCATATGTTCCTGGTCTTCCAAAGATCTTACTGGATATACATCCATTTCCTGGGAGCAGTGGTCTTTGTTTGCTAGGGAGTTCATATGATTTTGTCTGATGACAGAGAGACTAAAATTTCCCACTAGAACTCATCTCCATCCTTTGGCATCAACTTGTATATCCCAGTCCTGTTCTCATCACATACCAATTTCAAAATCAATGAGGAATCATCTTGATTCTCACACAATCTATATCATAAAGCTACAAAGCTCCACTTCTCTTAATCATTATTTATCAGGAATTATAACTTTTAAAACTCTACATTGTCTCATTCCTGATACCTCCTCCAGGATAACACTGTATTTTTCAACATGATTCCAGAAGTGAGTTTCTTTTGTCATATGAGGCTTATGGAATTGTAGGTTACCTTAATATCATTCCTGTCCTGCTGCGCTGAATATTATAGCTAAAATGTAGGACTTCATCTTTCTTGTAGACAGGAATTTTTTCTATAAGGCTGAGCAGTAAATGAATAGGTAAATGCTCTTTCTAACCATGAGACCACATTTCACAAACCCCTGGTAAGCCAGCACTCCCCTTCTATTTGCAGTTAGATAATTCATTCAGCCCTATTTGATTTCTATCCACTCTTACCAACTTGAACAACCTCTTTATTTTAATTATTTGATTTTTATTTCATGTGCATTGGTGCTTTTGCCTACATGTATGTCCGTATGAAGGTGTTGAATACCCTGGAACTGGAGTTACAGACAGTTGTGAGCTGCCATGTGGGTGCTGGGATTTGAACCTAAGTCCTCTGGAAGAGCAGCCAGTGCTCTTAACCACTGAGCCATCTTCCTAGCCCCTGAAAAACCACCTTTTAGCTTCAATTCTCCCATCAGTTTAGCCCCCAGAAATCAGCCATGTCTTTTGTGTCCTTCAGAGCTACAACTGCATCTTCAGGTCTTATTTCACATGCAGGCTTGAAAATCATGGTTTCTATTCTTTGGGAAAGTTACTGTCAAAAGTATTGAACAAGATATATACTTAGAACATCTTTATCAGCCCTTTGGTCTACCATTTTCTTCACCTTATTCCTAAATCTGTGCTTCCACAGCTGTATCGGAAATTTTAACCCAGTTGTTACTTTCCATTTTAAAATAAAAATGTTCAGCGTTTAGTGATTCCTCCCCACCCCCACTGTATTGTTTGTGCCTCCTTCAACTATCACATTATATTAAGTGCTAAGAACTGAAAGATGATCAAGCTGGACAAGGCCACCGCTCTGTGCAGCCGACTGTGAGTAGCAGACCCAAGTTATAACTGAAATTGGCGTTATGATGAGAGTAGGGTGATGACAGAAAAGTCTAAGAAGAACCAGGGATGCTGTCCCTTATGAGAGACCGGGTGATGATGCCCGGAAGATGAGAGGCGGCAACCATGAGAACTGGGAAGATAATCCAGTGAGAAGGGACTGTGTGGCCCATGTATACACAAGGTCAACAGCACTGGAGCTGACTATGTGAAAGGAAACAAGTCTCATGACACTTTGAAGAAAAAGAGCATCTCATCAGGCAGGGCCTCAAGTAAGTGAGGTGAGGAAAGACTGGGAAGCCCCTGAGATATCTAGGGGCGCAATGTGGTCCAAGTTTGCATTGTTGGAAGGACAGTTGGCTGAATGAAGAACACAGTAGTAATGGCATGATAAACCTACGTGAGACAAGGCGGGGCCCAGATCAGGCTGTGGCAGTGTGGCTGGGGACTGGATTAACAAACAGAGAGTGTGCAAACACAGATGCGCGGTGAGAAGAGAAAGGGGGAAGGATGTTGACGCGATATGAGATGGGTAGTCCCTGTGGTTAGAGGTGCTTACAGGGCTTTAGTCCAGGGAAGCTAGGCTCATGCCCTCCCATGACCCCCTCTTTCCTGAATGCTTACTAAACTGCGTGACAATGTGGCTGAGAACCTTGTCAAGTCTCGCCTGTCTTCAGTGTCCAAGACCCATCTTTTCTCACATACTGACACTTAACTCTGCTTCTTCGTGAGTTTTTTAGTTTTCAGATGACTCCATGACTAATGACACAGGACACTTCAAAATCCTTCCTCTCACGTCTGTTAAAGTTTGGAAGCAAACTTTCAGTGTTCGTGTAAATTTCTTAGATGTTTGCTCCCCATTTCCACTCGTGGTCTGGCTTTCAATCAGCTCAGCACTAACTACCCTACAGTCTTAGTTATAATTCGTTTCCTCAGTGAAGAAAAAGGACAAGCACAATATGGCCCTTTTTGATATTTGTTAATACGGCAGCATCTTTAGGGAGCCAATGCAGACCTTCCTTTCTGTATTTATTATGGCCTCTCTTGGGAATCTTGGGCATTTACAAAACTATCTTGTTTTCACTGGGAAACTTTGGGAATTCAGCCTTCCAGATTTGTGCCTATTTTCTCTACTTTTTCTTGTTCCAATCTCTTTCTGGCTCATTTAGTATATTAAAAAGTCTGAGCTCATGAGGGAGATAATTTTGTATCTATTTTGGTACTTTGACCTTCAATCTCATTTCCTTCTCATTTAAATTAGCTTCAGTGGCCTAGTCAGAGTTACATATTTTTTAAAAGGCTCCATTCCCTGTAGAAGCATTCTTTTTTACGGAGTCTGCCTTGAGATCTCTTTTAGCTTTGGACTGTTTTCACCGGAAACAAAATAGTAAAGGAAGGAGCGCATGCACTTTATGAAGCTGAACAGTCCGGTAAAATACTAGACTGGCAGGTAGAAAAGCAATGATCCCTAAATAGCTTCTGAGTAAATAAGTGAATTGTAATTACAAGCAGCTGATTTGATTTCACAGAGTCCCAGCTTCCTGTCTGTGGAGTGGTAACATAAGGGCCTGACCTCATACGGCTGTTTTTGGAAGCAAATGGCCTGTGGCATCTGTGGGACCACATTGTCACCTGCTTTAATTTTGCTTCAGATCTAGGTACATGTTACGACTCAGACTTCTGGTAGGGCTCATTGTCCTGATTGCTGCCTCTCTTGTTTAGTTATGGTGTGTTGGGGGAAGGGATTGGCGGGATTGTTGGGTAGTGGATGAATTTAGCTTTTAGAGCAGAATAGGAAAAGGAAAATGTTTATTGAGGATTGCTAAAAGTGAGTAGTGGGATGGGCAGTACCAAGGTAGCACCTATAGTCAATGAGTTTTGAACATTTGTTTTTACTAAACATATCTATGCATAGACTTTAAAGTGGATTATGTGTTCCTAATTTTTTTTTGGTAATTGTTTCCATTAATTATTTTTCCAAACCACTAGCACTTGCATTTCTTCAAAGATAACCATTCTATATTTTAAATCCAATTCTGTTGACAATTGTCTCTATTGTTAAGTAACATTTATATTACGGCTCTAGATTTTTTTCCATATTTAAGCATTTTTGAATTGATATACCTTCTGGAAGCATCTAGAGTTTTCTCATCTGCAACGTACACAAATTCCTACTTCCTGTGCATGATCTTCTTGAACCAGTTATTTTTAATTGTGATGAGGTTGATATTAAGTATGGGCATTGCTCTGATGCTGTGTGATCCAGGGCTAATGGAATGGATGCTGGTTACCTTAGTTTTCTATATATTGAATTTTTTATTTCTGATAATTCGAATTGCTTGTTCCATAGTTCAGGTCTGCTTGTCAAAATCTTTTCTCAATCCTCTACTTTACCTTGACAAGCAAGCACCTTTTTTATAAGTATCTTCCACAACTTCGTGGTCTTGACTGGGTGGTCTGGACTCCTGCAAACACCTCCCTATCTCAGGGTTTCTTGTCTCTCTGAGTTATATTGACCACAATGTAAGGTGCACCTTGGCACTTACATTCTAAGATTTACTAGAATAGTAGACGAAAACCAATCTTATCCAACTATCCACAGCTGGTCAAGCTATTGAAGATGTTGACTCTTTCCTAAGCAGCTTAAATTTTATGTGCAATCTAAATACTCAGCCTTGTAGCTACAGAAAAGGGTAACTCTCACCCTTAATCCATGAACCTTCTTTTTGTAGCAGATGAAGTCCCTTCCAGGAAGTCACAGCTGGTCAAAATGCCTGCCTGCATTCAGTACATTTACAGAACAACCTCTAAACCTAAGGCCAAGGGAACACTAAAGAAAAGAAGAGAAAGTTTCTAAGGGATAGAGAACCTAGTCTCATCTAAAAATAAAAATAGGACATAAAGTGGGGGAGTAAGGAAGAGGGGGTGCATCTGGGCAAGTTGGGAGTTGAATATGATCAAGAAATATTGTCTGAAATTATCAAAGAATTAAAAAGATATATTATCAAAAAGAATGTCTACTGATGGACTTAGTTCCAGAAGGCATTTAGCAAGCAAGAAAGAATAGGAACAAATCTCAGCATGTTGGAGGAACAATGACTTAGTAATATAGAATAAAGTACCACCACCATTGTAGGTTCATTGAAGGATTCTCTATAGCAACCCAGGAAAGACTTTGTGACTAGGAAGATGTAGTAAGTAAGTCTAAAGAGTAGACACTGCTGTAGGATAAAGGAAGGGATGGAGGATGGTGGGGAAAATTGTAAGAAGCTTGTGGACAGAGACTTACTGGTACAGGGTAGGTAATGAAGGGTAGTTCAGGAGCATTTATGGAAAATCACCAAGATACTGGACAAAAAGTCGCTTTGTCCTGGTGCTAGAGGTAAGGGAGTTTCATGAGAAAATCTGTAGCACTGGCTTGCATCCATTAACTGGACAAGATTTGCAGAGGTCCAAACTCTGGGATCATGCTGTGCTACCATCTGAGGGAATAGCTTCCAAGCTGCTAGGACAGATGAAGAAAATGGTCTTTCTATACTTATTGCACAACTGACCGAGCCTGTCTAGACTTGCAAAGGGCATGGGGCCTCTCCTGAGGGCACAGGAAACTCTTGCAGCCCTCAGGTCACCATTATGCACACTGGCTCTCATTGCTGAGATACAGATTTACAGAAGTGCCAGCTATTAATAGATGGCAGAGAGCAGAGTTTACTGTAAGAGCCTGACAAATATAGATTTGAGGTTCATTACACTGCTGACTTCTTTTCAATCCACAGAGCTTTGCTGGCCTTCACACACACCCCTTTTCTTTGGTCTTTGTACAGGACAATTGGCTGGGCATATAGCAGACCTGAGTGTATCTTCAAACTCAAAGCATAAAATAAAGATAACCTCTGTTATTTTCTTGTCTTCATTTGTGTATTGCCTGAGTTTTAAAACTATCAAATGCTTCTTTTCTGTCTTTTGCTTCTCTCCTCACTTTGAGCTGCCCATCGAATTCACATGTACTTTTATTTTCGTACATGATTCACAAGCTCTTAGTTTGAGAATCTTGAAACTGGGTTTTCTGCCAATAGAGAATCCTGAATTCATGTCAACCAAGGGTATGCCTTTGTTTAATGTGGCAGTGAACCAGTTATGGAATTGGCTTAAAACTTTTTTAAAAGGTTTGCTCTAACTAATTGTTTGAATGGTTTCAAATTTCGAAGCATATCTTTTCCAGTGTTTAATAATTATTGACATGAGACATTCTCTGATTGTCTCAAGGATCAATTATGTAGACAGAGCAAAGGATTCTTAAAATGTCCTCATTATGGGTCTTTGTATGAAAAAAATAATAATACAGAACCAGGTATAGTGGTCCTGGCCTATGATCCCGGCACTCAGGACACTGGGCCAGAAAGATTGCTATAGATTCAAAAACAGCCTGTACTACACACCAAAACTATCTTACACAATAAACTAAAAACCAATGAAGGAATAAAATAATCCAAGCCTTTCAGCTGTGACCTGAAAGAAACGAAACTAAGCAAGCAAAACAAAAAGAACTCGATGTCTGCTACTTGTGAAAATGTTAAAGTAAATTCTAAATACATTTTCAACAACAATATGGGTTTAGGTTGCCCATGGATACAGAGATGCGTGTGAATATTGCAGTGAATTGTGCACGTCAGTTTAGTTCCCACTGGAGACTTTCCTGAATTGCTTGCTTTAGGTTATGGCTTGAGACTTTAAACCATTTTTCTTCTGATGGTTCTGTTCTCTATGGCTTCAACTTTGCCCTCTACTTTCTGACAAAATATTCTATTTGGTTTTCTTCATAGACTTTTTTGCCTGTAGGCATTTAAAAACATGTGGTCATAGTCTTCTCCTGGTTTGCATGTTTTGTTTGTTTTAATGCTGAATATTCAGACCATCTCTCTGTCTTCAACTAGGTAAGTCATTTTTGTTCATTTATGTAATTATAAATGAGTTAGTTTGAAGTTCCACTTTCTTTTTTAAATAATTTATTTTTTTTTCTTCTCATATATCACATCCTTACTACAGTTTTCCTTCCTGCCTTTCCTCCCAGTCCCTTCCCCTACCTCCTCTCTCCTCCAGATCTGCCTCCATCTCCCTTCAGAAAACAGGCCTCCCAGGGATATCAACTGAACACGGCATAGCAAGTTACAGTAAGACTAGGCACATCAGCTGGGTTGTAAAGACAAATACCCATGGTTGGCATTAGCATGAGCTCATCTCTATCAGGAAAACAGAGAAGAAATAGTGGATCAGAAATGTGCCATCAGTGGAGATGTGACGAGGAACACTTACTAATATAATGTAGATGTCTGAGTTGTCGCATGTGCCTGAATGTGAGACTGGGTGAAAATTCAAGACGATAACATGACTTTTAAAGCTTGTGTGTTGACAGGCACTACTCTTTCTGAAGAAAGGCCATTTGTATATTAATTGCTACCATTTATCATGTGCTGAAGAAGTGTCAGGGCTTGCAAGGGATGTTGGAGATATTGGGAGGATGATATAACGTTGCTGACTGGAGGGATTAGCCTCCAGTGGGGGGATAAACCATTGCCACACTGAGGGATACACTGTCTATGATGAATAAACCCAGGAAAGTACCTGGGAACAGGGGGTGGTTCAGTCGGAGGGGTCAGAAAACCAATCCTGAAGGTTCTCATGCTAACACTGCGGTATTAGAGTTCTAAGACAATCCTCCATGCCTATAACTTTTTGTAGTCTTCTCTTCTTCAGCGTGAGTAGAACCTGCAACTTGCTTCTGCCTATAAAATATAGCAGAGACAATATATCATTTCTGTAATTATACTAAATTATATGGAAAATATAGTTTTTCTAGCACAATAAATAAAGACTTCTCATTATCTAAAACAAATGGGAGTGGGCCGGACCTAATCAGGTGAGCTACTGGAAAGACAGCAAGCCAGAGAGAGTTGCCTTTTGAAGCCAGTGAAATGCTAGTCATATTTTAAGAGGGTTTGAGAATGGACCACAAGGCAAAGAACTGTGGGAACCCCAGAAGGCAAAAGAGGCCCCTGGCTGACAGCCCATGAGAAAGCAGAAACCACAAATCTTCTGACGACAGTGACTAATTTCTTCCAATTATGTGAATTCAGGAAAGGAACATAAACCGGTTCCTTCCTAAGTCAAGGTACTGAGACACTCTGATCTGAGGGACCAGCTGGGTGGAGTCAGTCTCCTGACCTAGGAACACTACTAGAAAATAAATGTATACTTTGAACATTGTCTATCTGTCCATTGTATGTTTGAACATCGTATATCTGGATACTGGGTATTTGGACATTGAACATTTGGACATCAATGTCCAAGTCTGTGAACATTTATCACATGGCACTAGCAAGCTAACGCAGCAGGTGAGACATGAAATAGGACTGAGATGGGGGAAGGAAGGACCCAGGATGCCAGCAGAGAAGCTAAAACACAGGCTTTCCAGTCACCTTGCTGTGTAGTTCTGCAATGTGAGTCCGAGTTGGTCACATACCCTCTCACCTTTCCTCACCTACAGAACAGACGCCACCACCATTCTAGCCCCAGTGCCACCTTGCTGCCCCTCCACTCACCACCACCATCACCCTCCTCTTCCCCATCTCCTTCCTGCCACTGCTGTTCATTCTCACCCTCTCTGCTTCTAGGGCTACTGCAAAGATGAACGGGTTTTAAAGAGGAAAGTGGCCCTATCAGAGAGAAGATTCTAACTTTGTCTGAGTTTTGTTTTCTAGAATGCTCTTCTAAATATAATGTCTAGTAATTGGAGAGTTTTGGCTATATTTTGAGTAAGACAAAGCTTTAGGTAGGCCTTTGATTCCCATAGATGAGACCTGAGATAACAGTTCCTTTATGTCTAAAAGCCACTTTGAGTGAGTACATATGATAATTGTCTTTCTGGGTCTGGGTTATCTCACTTACTATGATGTTTTCTAGATCCATCCATTTGCCTGCAAACTTCTAGATGTCATTATTTTTTTCTGCTGTGTAGTACTCAACAGTGACTTTTAGACATAAAGCGAAGCCAACCAGCCTATAATTCACAATCCTAGAGAGCCTAGACAACAATGAGGACCCTAGGGGAGAGACATACATGGATCTATTCTACATGGGAAGTAGAAAAAGACAAGATCTCCTGAGTAAATTGGGAGCATGGGGACCATGGGAGCATATTGAAGGGGAGGAGAGAGGCAGGGAGGGGAGCAGAGAAAAATGTATAGCTCAATAAAATCAATTAAAAATGTAAAAAAAAAAAAGGAGAAAGAAATAACAATTCCTTAAGTATTGAGTACACAGAGAGGATAGGATGATGTAATGAACTGGATATACATATGAAAATTTCTGAAATTACTGAAGATGAAACAACAGGTGCTAATATTAGCAAACTTCTTCTTTGTATGTATGACTCACACGCATATAGCCACACAGGTAGAGAAGGCTTACCTGAACAATTAATAGATAATCGAGAGAAACGACCAAAATCTCTCTAAAGATCATTGAAACGAAGTCATCTAAATTGGCCTAGGGTGCTTTGACTTAGGTGAACGCTGAAAACTGGGAAATATGTTACACATCTTCCCGTCCTTCTTTGTCTTTATTCTAAAAATTCTCCTTCTTAGCTGCCTCCCGTGCATATGAATGTGGCTGGCCAGACAGATTCACATCCCTTAGGTTCTTCCTCACAGTAGCGTGTGTTCTTTGATCTTCCAGGCCTGAATCACCATTTTATATCTCATAGCCTCCCTTCTGAACAGCGTGTTCCTTGCCCAGTGAAGGTTTTGGCTGTTTTAGCTCACCGAGAGCAAGTTTTCTCACATAGTGAGGCTCGTAGTTGACGTTCTGGATGTGGCTGCTGCCTCTGCTAGTCCAGAATAAGCTGAAAGTGGCAACACTGGGAGTGAGAAAGCGAGCTGGGAAGATGCACTTTAGAAAAACCCTTCTTCCCATGGCTACTGCACCTGCTCTGCTGTTATTTCTGCTGGTCCTTCCTTTCTATCTCACCGAGCATGGATGATGTTTGCTGTTGTCTGACAGGCTGTCCTTCCGTTTGGCCTTTGCATTTGCTAATTGCCCACTCACTTTCTCCCCTTTGGAGTAATGAGTGGCAATTTGTTATCTACCTTCATGCAGCTGCTACGGTTTCCTATCATTATTGCACTGCATCTATTTCTTCCTTATACTGTATTTGACTTATGTGGATATGCTGTCTTTTTTTTTTTAACATGAAGGAAACAGAAGCCATTTATGTGAATAATTACTCCATCTTTCCAAAAGCAAGGAGTGAGCGCGTACTCTCAGTGTTTTCTGCACAGAAGCGTAGGTTAGAAAAATGAATTATAGCCACTGATATTTCTAATCAAATTTGAAAATTATGCCGGCATGCGACCGTGCAAACATAGTAAAGCATCTTGTATTTTGTTGTTTGTTTGTTTGATTTTTTGAGACAGAATCTCACTTTGTAGCCAAGGCAATCATAGAACTTACTATGCCTTAGATTGAGGCAACCCCTTGCCTCAGCTTTCCCTCTGCTGGGATTATAGGAGCCACCGCACTTAGCTTTATCAGAGCATCTTTATAGCTCCTTTGAGAGCCCAAGCTGAAGTGCATGCTTGCTTCAGAAGGACAGAAAGGGATTTCAGAGACCTGGTGATGGTAGTTCAGTTGGAAGTTCTTTCTTTCTTTTTCCATCTTTAAAAATGTTTTTAAAAAATCAGTTGTATACAGAAGTGTTTCATAGTTTTTAATTCTCAAGACAAACACTAAATGTCACTCACAGCCCAAAGTGCTTCCATTACCATATTTCTGGTAACCAGTCCATTTTCTCCTTACAGGAACTTAATGGCTCAGAACATAGTCTCCTACAGAATTTGCCATCACTTACAAACTCTTTTAAAGTTCCAAAGAAGCTAGCAAGCAAGGGTCTTTCCCAACAAACTTAATGAAAATCCCTATAGTGGTAGCAACTTCCAGAGGTCACCCAAAGACATGTTTCAAATGCAAAATTTGTGCCTACTTATTGATACATAATAGTGATAAGCCATCTCCTCTGGGATGGCGTTTTACCTTGAAGAGCCATGAGACAAAGGGAAATACAGGATGGCTTTCCTCTGCCACAGGAAAATTACATAAACCATGGCAACACAGTTCTCCTGTGGCTTGTTTGAATAGGCATTTCCATCACCTGACTTTTGAAAGGACATTTCTTTGGCTTCCTCTGGCAGGTGACCAAGTGTTCCTGTTAACCTTAGTTTGAGATCCTAGGTATCTCTCTCCTGAACTGAAAATTCCTCTCACTTTTCTTATGTCTCGCATTTTCCCTGCTGCAGTCCGAATTCTCCATTGTAAACAGCAATGTGATGGTACCATACACTGCTACAAGCTCTCTCCCAGCTGTAATTAGGAGATGGCAATTAAGAGTACACACACTGGATCAAGGAGAAAAAGGATGGAAGAACTTAAGACTGATTTCTGGTCTCAGCCTCCTGATCTGGGTGTGAACAACTGATACCAACTGCCGAGAGGCACCATAAGAGTCAGCAGTGCCCAGCCAAGTGCTTAGCAGAAGCCTCATCACAACACTGGCTTTCAAGAAATTCTAGCTCTTAGCTATTGCTTAAATAGATATGATTGATTTAAAGTCAGTTTTCTTTTCTAAAAAGCGGAGCGCCTCATGACAAACAATCCATGTCATTTGGCGTCTTCCTCCATCAGTGCACCTTGTAATCCAGCTATAAAACGACTGTAATTCATGGCTTCCCATGATTCCAAGTTATTTTATATTCCAGTGATCATCACCATTAGAAGAGCATTCCATTTTTGGAATCTGATTTTAAGGGGTTGACAGAATTGTCAACATAACATGGCCTAAAAGAAATACATAAACAATCAGATCAAAGAGATGCAGCCAGAAGAGACTCTTACTCAGAGCAAGAGAGGAAAAGTGTTCAGGGAAATTAAAGAGTCTGACAACAAATTAAATATAGTCAGCAGGAACGTTTTTATCCAGTGCAAGGTGCTTTGTGAGTTCTGATTCATTTTTTTTTCAAAACATGCATTCATATGAGTATGCTCACATTTTCTGGCTAGCTTGAGACGCACCGTCTCTATCCCACGCCGCTTTTTGCCTTCATTTACAGCAACTCACAGGGCCTTCTCTGCCTATCCAATGCTATGCACTTGACCAAGGTTTCCCTACCTTTTTTATTGGTCTATCTACATACTTTTTCTGGGTAGCAGTTTCACTCCTAGGAAATGTTTGTACATTCTCTGTCTTTCCCAACAAGACAGACGCTGTTCAAATGCAGGGCTCGTGTGCTGCTCAGAGGCACAGTTCTGGTTCCTTGGCTAGATCCTAGAGTATTTCATATTGAATGAATGCTTGTGAAGCAAAGCGAGGGTTTAAATGCCCAGGAATGAATGAATGAATTTTTCAGTGCTTGAGATAAAACTGAGGGCCTTGTGTATGGTAGGCAAGCATTGTGACTCTGTCTCTTCATCTTTTTTGAAACAAGTTCTAACAATGAATCATTGGCTGGCATTGTTCTTAGGATTCTTTAGTTTAATAATTTGGGGGATACAGCCTAGGGACTTTGGGATTCCAGGAGATGTCTATATCTCTATCTTTTTAACAAAATGTTTCAAAGTCATTCTCCTTCTTTGTTAATTGTTAAATAATGCTCTTCTTGTAGATTAAGACTTCTTTTTGAACAACTCTATGGTCAGAGGGAGCTATTTAGTCACCAGTCTTCCCAATAGATAATGTGAACAATTTTCTCAGGGGAGGGTAAGGCAGAAGCTAAACATATACTAATGAATAATTATTATTATAAGCATGATAGATTAAGCTGTATTCTCTGCTAACAAATAAGAAGTGGGTGTGCTATTCATAAGTGTATTTCTGTCTATGTCCCCTATCAGTCTTAAGTGAACACACTGGGATTACACGTGTGTAAAATGGGAGGTAAGGAAGAGTGACTAGCTGAAGTGTGGTAATGACTGGGGGCATAGAACACCAGTTATGCCAGGCATAAGTTCTGAAGATATACACACAGGATCTAAGAGTCAGGAGATGTCGGCTCCTGATTCAGCCCCACCACTGTGTGCTCCAAGATAAATACTGCTACTTAATCTTCTCATTTTAAGTACTACCACTTAAAGTAGTAATGGTTGAGTAATGCTACTACTTAGCTTCCTGTGTATAAGGAGGAACAATGTGAACTGCCATCCACCAACAGGGCAAGACACTACAGACGGTATACAAGTGAAAGCACACAATATATGGACACGCATGAGCACACAACTACTGAAGATAGGAGTCAGCTCTGTGCCATCCCCGTTTATTCCTCCATGGGACAGAATGAGAGAGAGGGGTAAAACCTTGCAGTTATTTCAATATGTAAACCTCAGTCAGCTAAACTTTCGAGATTTCCACCCTACCGTCAGTAGCAGGTATAATGCCATAAACTTCCAACAGCCTCTTTCTATTTATTTAGAAGTGTAAATATAAATTACAGATCAAAAACATAAGGACTAAGACCAAGAGAAGAAAAAACCCAAAAGGATGCTATCAATATATTTATATCTATATTAGAGTACGTTAACTAAACCAGCACCAGAATCATTTTTACAAGCTATCTGCCTCCTTTCCTTTGCTCCCTTCTCATCTTGATTTCATCACAGATTTTCAAGCTTTGCAATTGCATTTTGCATATTAAACGTAAGTTATTTTAAAATGGAAATACAAGTAAACTGTACCAAAGCACTTGGTTCAACAAAAGATAAACTGTATCACTTAAATTATAATTATTATCTTACAAAAAGCCATTATGTAAATATACAGGCTTATATACGTTTAAAGAGCCCAAGTCCAGGATGCAGAGAAAGGAATACATGCACATCTACTAACGCAATGCTCACAGCAGCCTGGCTCTAACAGACAATCACATGCTCTCGCTTAAAGGGCAACGAAGAAGCCATATGTCTGTTTTAGTGACTCCGTCTTGAGATGGTGTCCTCACTGCTTTTATTATATTTTCAAATAAATACATATGGGACCCGTCAGATGTCAACAGTGGCTCAGAAAAGAGTATGAATTAGTCACACTGGCGCACAGGGCTAAGGAACAATGAACAGCGCTCTGGAAGACCCTTGAATACAAGCCTATTTGCCTCTTAATCCAAATGAATAATTAATGATAATTATCATGCTGCAGTTATTATCTGTGATAATAATATATCCGTAAGGTGAATAAATTCAATCTGCTACTATGCAGAAATGGCAACTCATAATATTCTTAAGAAATACAGATATAATTATCAGTATTAATGGTCAAGGGGAAAAGGAATTTTTATGTAAGGAATTACAACAAAAGGTCTAATGTGAGGTAGAAATGGATCTCTCTGGCAATGGTTTCTCATGTAATCAACACTGTTATGGGCCTGCTGTGGTGACGTCAGGTTCTTACTTTAGTGGATAGGAACCATTTGAGTAAAAGGCATAGTCATGCAGTGTGCACTGAGATCTGATGGCAACATTTTCATTACTGCCCTGTGGAAAATGATGCCAGTTAACTGTAAGATCCTATAAAGGGTGCTTGAATATGTTAGGAGAGCTGGGGGTGGCTGGGCTGCCAACTGGTCAACTGCCAACATTCCTGTCATTTAGAAGAAAAAAAACATAAAGAAAAAGTGAAACAAAATTAGGTGTGGAAAACTTATTGATGAGTGAAGCTGATTCATGGTGGTTTTGGATGTGTTGTTTGTAAAATGCCCTCATTATTTAAAGTCTGTTAGTTATATGGAATGCAGTCATAGCACATGATTGAATCCTCTGAATTCCCACCACCACTGAAAGGCCAGCTGCTTGATTGCTTTATTGTGTGTATGCATGAGTGTGCATGTGTGTGTGATGTGTGTGTGTGTATGTATGTTTGTATGTGTGTGTTAGTGTACATGTGCATCTGTGTGTGTGTGCAGGAACAAGGTCACACATTTATTCACATATAAAGAACCTTTCTAAAAGAGAGATCTGCCATCAGGTATATCAGAATATAATTTATGAAAAGCAAAAATTATTTATTTTCCCATTTATAACTTTTTTAAGATATATAAATAGTACGACAGTACACACCCATATAGATTACACCCCACTTTTGGTACAAAGTGTTCCCATCACTATAAAGTCTTTCACACTTATGTGCAACCTGTCCTTCCTTTCTCTTATAATTATTTTACATCCTTATAATTTTGTTTTCTCAGAACATCATGCAGATTAGATGACATTTTCCGCATCTGATTTCTATTTTTGTATATAGTTTTAAGATTCATCCATACTGTCTTTGTATTATTAATTTGTTGCCTTTTCATTTCCTAAGTAATATTCATTCTTCAATTTTATTCTATTCTGCCTATTTACTCATTCAATATTTCCTATGAATTTGGATTGCTTCCAAATTCTTTAAATTATAAATAAGGCTGCCATTAAAATTTGTCTATAGGTCTTTTATTAGACATATCTTTTCATCTCTCTCGAATAAAATACCTATAAATGTGATTCATAGGTCAAAAGCATGATTAATAGATAAACACAATTAAAAATATTTATTTTCACATAAGTTATGTGTATTTTTGTAATTTTGCTGAGTATGTGACTGCTTGTGTGATGTGGGATTCCCCTCTGTATGTTGTGAATATCAGTGGATAATAAAGAAGCTATTTTGGGCCTGTGATAGGATAAAGCAGATATAGGTGGGGAAAACTAAACTGAATGCTGAGAGAAAGAAGAGTGGAGTCAGAGAGAAGCCATGGAGCCACCACTGGAGACAGACATGCTGGAACCTTGCTGGTAGGCCATGAACCTCATGGTAAAATATAAAATAATGGACATAGGTTAAATTAAGACATAAAAGCTAGGCAATAAGAAGTTAGAGCTAATAGGCCGAGCAGTAATTTAATTAATACAGTTTCTGTGTTGTTATTTTGGGAGTCTGGTTGTCTGGGAAATGAGCAAGCAGCCTCCTACCACACTTGTGTGTCTGTGCACATGAGTGCTAATGCCTGTGGAGGCCAGAAGCAGTATTATCCCGCTGGAGGTTAAGTGGCAGATTGTTTAAGGAGATGTGGGTGCTGGGACATGAACTCAGGTCCTTTGCAAGAGCAGTGTATGAGCCATCTCTCTGACCCCTAGTGTGACACTGTAAGACCTTAGATAATAGCTATGCTACTTCCCAAAGAGTTTGAAGCATATTTCCTTGCAGCAACAAGAAGATGGTTTCAATTGCTCTACTACTTCAGTGGCACATGGTGTTGACAGTTAAATTATCTTTCCATTCTCATTAGTCTATAGCCATATCTCCTTGTTGTTTTGATTTAAATCTCTATTGATCACAATCACAAGCATCTTTTTCATGTGGTCTTTTTTAATCATTCATAAATATTGTTTAGTAAATTGCTAACGTATTTTTCTATGAAAAAAAAAAAACCTTGAGCAGCACGTCTTCTAACTGTTGAGTTGGGAGACATTTCTACCTGTTTTTAGATGTCTGTCTTTTAACAAATGTGTTTTGCAAACTCTTTGTCCTCATTCAGGGTTCATATTATAAATTTGAAGGCAGGGTTCTCCAAAGGGCAAAGTTTACATTGTAATTACTGTGGAGTGAGAACTTACTCTTTGAGGCTTTTGCCCTTGACAATGAATTTCACATTCTAAAGGATAGACTCCCTAAAGTTATACCATTTTACCACCCTCATCCCCAAGTTTTCCTTTATATGTGTTATTTAATAGTACTATACTTGAGGAATTTAAAGTGGCTTGACAAGCTTGAGATGATATGTTTAATGATATGTACTATTGGGGCCAGAATATCATTGTTTTGGCAGGCTTTATTTAGATAATTATCCTAGTTTAAGACAAACTTTATTTAATGTGTTTAGCAAAACTGAAAGTTCATTTTAGAGGCCTGGAGTAGCCGTCCCAAGCACTTGCTGCTTTTGCAAAGGACCTCCTGGGTGTGATTTTCAGCACACCACTTGGCAGCTCACAACCCATTGTAACTCCAGTTCCAGGGTATCTGGTGTCCTCTGCTGGTTGCTGCAGGTATTGAACACATACATACATGAAGGCAAACACTCATACACACAAAACACACATAAATAAATCTTAAAAGTTTCATTTTAGGCTTGATTATGGTATCATTTCAAATTGGACCGCCATCCCATTGAAAAGCCCTTGAAACAAACTAAGGCATTGTATTGGCTATCTCCTGTTTAAATAGCATCACCTTTATAGGACAAACACTGCTTCCCCTCCCAAACATTGTTTAAATAGTTTACAAATCAGTACAGCATCTCAAATAATAAGGAACCAACTAAAAACTAGTTGAGAAATTGGAAGAAATTTCCTGCCTGTTTCTTTGAGATGTGAAAATATCTAATTTGAAGGAAATCTAATTGTCAGAATCAATTATTCAGTAATAATCAAAGTCCTCAAGTGTTTCCTTATATGTAAATATTATGCCTTACACTAAAATAGAGCTTCAATTTTATTCTCCCCAAAACATGATATTCCACATGGAGTCCCTCACATCTCTGTTTTTGTTGGCATTTCCATTATCATTGTTTCTGGGTACTGGGTCTGCCTTTCCTTCTGCTATTCTCTTACAGAACTATACATAGGGAAGAACTATCCCATTATGATCTGGTTGGTGTGGGGAAATTTTCTTTTTGCCTAAATTTTGAATTGTTTTGTTTAAGAGATAGTGCCATGTTACTAACTTATTATTCTGTTGCTGCTCATCAAGAAGCTCTGACCATTTCTGGCTCGCGTACCCTTAGAGAGAGCACATTGCAGCACACATTTTCTTTTCAGTTTGTACCATTGTGCTTTGAACTTTCTTGGTTCATCTTCCCTTTTCTCAAAATGCCAGTCAGAAATGAGACAATGTGTTTCAGTGTCATAGAAGGACTTTGTAGGTTGGCAAAATTTCCTTGTTTTTTTTTTTTTTTTTTTTTTTTTTTTTAATGAACTAGTCAGGTGGCTCCATCCTGCAGACTCCACCCCAAAGGTGACGTTCTAGGTACTAGAACGTGGAACTGGTTCTAGACAAATTGTGAGGCCAGACATTAATTGAAGCTAAGTAGCTTTGGAAATGCCTAGAGTCCCATATGTTCCACAGATGGCATTTGTTAGTTCAGAGGACCATTCATGCTGAAGAGTATTTATCTTTTAAAGTATCCATATATAATAGACACAGAGACCAAGGACATTGGGAGCAAAAAGAAGGGTGTAGCCATCTACTTAAGACGGTGGGACAGAACTAATGGGAGATCACCAACTCCAGTTGGAATGGGACTGATGGAACATGCGACCAAACCGGACTCTCTGAATGTGGCCGACAGTGGGGGCTGACTGAGAAGCAAAGGACAATGGCGCTGGGCTCTGATTCTTCTGCATGGACGGGCTCTGTGGGAGCCTTCTCAGCTTGGTCGATCACCTTCCTGGACCTGGGGGGAGTTGGGAGGACCTTGGTCTTAACATAGAGTAGGGAACCCTGATGGCTCCTTGGCCTGGAGAGGGAGAGAGGGGTGGGTATGGGTGGAGGGGAGGGGAGGGAAGGAGGAGGAGAAGGGGAGGAGATGGAAATTTTAAATATAAAAAAATAAACCATGAAAAAAAAAAGAAGGTCTCCCAAGGTCTCTCCTGAGGAGACTGGAATTTGGTATGGATTTGGCAAATGAGAGAATCTGAAAGGTGGAGGACGCTGTTGTAGATTTCCAGGTGTGGGGTGCTGTGGATTTACTTATGGACGTGGGCAGATGAGAACGCTGTGTATGTTACTCACCTACCTCCAGAACTCCTCAGTAATGAACACACTGTGCTCTCTCTTCCTTCTTATCTAGAAACATTCTGGTCAGAATATTGTGCCCTTCGTTTCTTATTAGCATTATCAACATTTTTATATGTTCATAACATTCTAATTAAGATATGAAAACTCAAATACAACATTAGCACATACTATGTGATATCCAAATGAGTCATAAGATACATATTAATGTAAAGTGATTATCTCCTTAGAAGATTGATATTTTATCACCCAGTTAAGATTCCAAAATGTCTTAGATTCATAAGTTTACATCTTGTGAGTCTAGCACTTTCAGGTATATATTATCTTCTTTTTTTTTTGGTTTTTCGAGACAGGGTTTCTCTATATTATCTTCTTAAAATGTTACACCTGAACCTGTCACTTGTTACCTCTCCCCCATTGTGTTCCTCAGAGGTCTGGATATAGAAAGCTAAGAGATTTGGCTCAGCGGTTAGACAGGAACATTACACACTGATACTCCACACAGAACATTATGATGGGCTGGCAAATGTGGACCCAATTTATAGCAGAGAAATGTCTGTAGAAATCTGCAGTCTGTTCTAATAGCCCTGGATGTCACATTTTCTTTTCTTTTAAAACAAAAGAACAACAACAACAAAAAAAAAACCAAAAACACAACAGGTTTTTAATAACTTTCAATTACGTATGGTATGACCCTGGGAATTAATACTCAGTGCAATGGGTTGTCCCATTTCCTGTCTCAAGCCACAGCCTGTCTGTCACCAAGCTCTCTGTCACTGATATTCTTTCTTTTCCATACCCCCTTTTCTTCTTCATTGTGATCCCGTCATCTGAGGACATCTAACCTGCTATTGCCCCACACCATCTTCTCCTTTCTCTCCATCCTTATTCCTCCACTCATTTCCCTTTGGTTCTCCTGATTTTATAGACCCTGCAATCCTCTGGCTTTCTCATCACTACTAATTAGCATGTCTCCATGGTAACAGACAGTTGCAGAGCCGGCATCATTCTCTGTACCAGCCACTGCTGTGCAACCTCTGGGCCGGACAAGGAGGGGCCTTGACCCGATTAAGATAGGAAGACTTTCCTCTTCTTGGCAGGAGAAGATCCATACTCTTCAGAGAAGGCCCTGTTTCCTAGGGGATGTAATATGTCAATTTGCTTGAAAAGAAGTATACGCTTGGACTCAGCCATGCAAAAATCAAAGTATGAAATAGACGGAAAAATATTAATGAAGACATAGGAAAAATATCTAATTCTGACTATGGCCTCCTGGTTTGTAAAGATTAGTGGCTCTTTGATCTGAAGGCTGTCGTGAAGCAACTGGTAGTAAATATTTGGTCACATGCCTTTTCCTTTACATATGCAGTGCTAAGTGTGCCTCATGGGGCTTCATCGATAGTAGAGAGGACTGCCTTATGAGATTCATTTTTACTTATTTATTTAGATGTTTCCTATCTTCTGCCTGCTTTCAACCAATAACCGTATACTTACAAGCACCTCTAATGGCTTTAATTATTAGAAGTGTGTACTTTGGCAAGTTTACCTTTGACAAGTTGTGAGGCCTATCCTACATGTTTGCCTATGGCTGATCTGTTAGGAAATAACTGGGTGAGTATCCATTATGTGTTAGGCTTTATCCTAGGTGTGTGTTATTGAGATTCACGAGGTTAAGTGATATTTACAAGCTCAAATAATTAGTAGCCTGGACTCCTACATACCTGAAAAGACATCTGGGAACACAGAGATAGCAAAGTGGTTAAGACCACTGACTGCCCTTCCAGAGTTTCTGGGTTCCATTCCCAGCACCCGTATGCTAGTTCATGATGATCTAATCCTAGGGGATCCAATGCCTTTCTCTGGCCTCTGAGGACAACAGGCATGCACATGGTGCACAGACATGCATGTGGCCAAAATACCAATACACACTGAATAAAAAATTAAAAAATCTACTAAAATATGGATCAGTTATGCTTTACTCTATAAAGATACTCCTATGAAGATTAGGAAGCAACATATATGAAAATTTTCACACTTCTGTTTTTTTTTGTGGGACAATTCTGATCATTTGAGTAAAGGATGGTGTTGAAAGATACAGAAACTTGGAAATGAAGATGTGAGGCCACAGGTGACTTCCTCGACTGTGAAGGAATGAAATGTTCAGTAATGTGGGGAACCCACACGAACAAGTGTTTACTGTACAAATGCATATAAGTCATAATATAAGCACTATATAATTTTTATTGGAAACATTTGACCCTCATCTGGGCTGGCATGTTTTGGCAGCTCTGCTTGGCAGATGAGTAGGGAAGATATATCCCCTTTCTGTATTTAAATGAGGTATTATTAATTCCTACACGGCATTCTAGAAATTTCATGTATGAAAATTGTCACAATACCAAGTACCAAGGTGAAATAATTTTTGAAGTTTATTTATTTTTGTAGGAGAGAGAGAGAGAGAGACACAGAGAGAGACAGAGAAAGACAGAGAGAGAGACAGAGACAGAGAGACAGAGAGAGACAGAGAGCCTATGTGTTTGAGTTGATATCTGCGCAGTACGTGCAAACAGAAGCCCATGGAGGTTAGAGAGTGAGTCAGATCCTTTAGAACTGGAGTTATGGCTGCTTGTGAGTCTCCATATGCATATTAAAAATCAAAATTGGGGCCTTTGCAAAAGCTGTCAGCCTTTTTTTTTAAAGGTGAGGTGGGATTTATTTTATTTTACTTTATTTTTTAAAATTTATTCTTCTCTCAACTGCAGTTTTTCCTTCCTGCACTCTGGCCCCTTCCTCCATCTCCTCCATTTCCCTTCAGAAACGAGCAGACCTCCCAGGGATCCCACCAAGTACCCTATAACAAGTCAAAGTAAGACTGGGCATAAACGCTCAGATCAAGACTGGATGCAGCAACCCAGCAGGAGGAAAAGGGTCACGAAAGAGTCAGGGACACCCTGACTCCCACTTTTAGGAGTCCCACAAACATAGATGCAGAGGACCTAGCTCAGACCCATACAGACTCTGTGGTTGCAGCTTCAGTCTCTGGGAGCCTGAACGAATTCTGCTAGGTTGATCCCGTGGGCTGTGGATCATGGAGACCTCTACCCCTTAGCTGCTGGCCCACCTTGGTAGTCCCTGGAGAACTTATAACTGGCCTCCCTCAGAAATTTGTGCCAGCATGGATGTCAAGTCATTGCAGAATCTCTACACCTGCTCTTATACAGTATCCAGATTCCTACCAGATGCTGCATTTCTTCTTTTTTAAATTTGAATTCATTATTTTGAAACTGTATTTTAGAGTTTTTGAGAAGGGAGAGAGACTTCAGGTGAGGGTGGAATGACTCAGAAGGTTTCATCACAAACTGTCCTGACAAGGGGAAAGCAACAATAACAGTTTGCATGCAAGTTTGAGGACATGGAGTTTGGATCACCAGCATCCACAAAAACGCTGGAATAGTGTGGGAGGCCGAGATGGGGAGACCTAGACTCGGGCAGACCAGACACTAGCTGTAACAGGGAGCTCTGGGGAGAGAGATCTTGCCTCAGTAAATAAAGCAGAGAGGCAAAGGGAGGTGTGAGCCCTGGCCTCTACACACATGCGCACACGACTGCCTTCCACAAACATGCTCACACTACTGCCTTCCACACACATGCGCACAGTATTGCCTTCACATACATGTGCACACGACTGCCCTCCACACACGTGCGCACACTACTCCCTTCCACACACGTGCGCACACTACTGAATTCCACACACATGCACTCACTACTGCCTTCCACACACGTGCACACTACTTTATTCCTTTTGCAGGCACTAACATTGGCCTTTGTATCCCCATGGTCCTCTCTGTTCTTGTTTTGCTTTTGCGGAAGTATTTTCTTCTTCCTCATACCATGATTCTCCAAGACTGATGGACTTTGTACCCAAGTTGCTTATGTGAATTTCTCCAATTTTTCTAAAATGAATAAATACCTAGCTTCTCACGGCTACAGCCTCTCTCAATACTTGTACGATTTACAAATGAGCAAATATTCCCCGTATGATGTTATTCTCAAACTCAATCTTTAGTTTAACTAAACAATGATCAACTTACAACTCAAATTTAATTTAAACGACGTGCACTATGCTTGTCAGTCGTACCAACAAAATATTTGACATTTAAGGGGCAAAGGTGCTTTTGCACAATGGCTTCTATAGGCCAATTGCTAGTGTCAAGTGCTTTTCATATATCTTGGTCCAGGCTGTGAGAACACAGCTCAAAGACCTCTTTTAGCAGCAAATGTTCTATCACCGCTGTGCCTGGAAATCCATCATGGGTGTTGTAAGGAGGCTGCCCTCCCCAAGGTGCTCTAGCCAATGAGTAAGTACAGCACGGATGCTTTAGTGGGTCTGCTCCTGGAAGATGGAGGGTTCTTTGACGAGGGCATAGCTTGTGAAGGACCCACTGCATTTTGTAGCTTTCGTAGACCCACAACCAAGAGACTTTTGCTGCACTTTGTTTGCCTTCTCTTTCATTCAGAGGCCAGATGGCCACGCCATCTGATGGCTCCGCCAACTCCTCTGCTCCCACCCTGCCTGCCTCACAGCTGTTTGCCCAAATGAACACTTTGGGTGCCTTTTTACTGGAGGTGTTAAACCAGTACATCATCTAATTTAGCCTTTCCAATTTTAGGAGCTACGTAGGATGGTCAGAACCTAGGGAGTTTAGAGTATTCATGGATCACCCAGAGGACAGGAGACAGGTTTCTGCTCCCACGCCAACTGATCCTTACCTTGTACCTCTCTGTAGAGTTCTGGTTTCTATTCGTTGCTACTTTATGATCAATTCCCCTGTTGATATTTCATTATCAAAAAGGGAAGCAGGCAAAAGTCATTCTAAATCTACTTAAACTATTGCGGAGGCAGGAGGTTCGTGTACTCTGCTCTTCTTTTTAATAGACTAACTTTTTCTTCACCTCTGTCAGTAACAGGGAGCTGTCTGGTAACATGAATATGTTTTTTTCTTTATTTTTTCTAACAGCCCTGTCTAGGCTAATAAGAGCTGCAGGTGCTATATGTATATATTTCTCAGAGATGGCATGCGAATTCCCGACACTCTCTAGGGAGCCTGAGGTCTAGGAACCAAGGAAGAGATCACAATGAAACAACTATCCAGTTTCCAGGCACCGAGTGCTTATTGTCAGCCAGCCTCAGTCTTATTTAAAAGGCAGAGCTCCTCATTTGGATCAGGCAGCGGGCGAGCTTTCCGAAGGCAAGGAGGCACATCCCGCATCCGGCTCCCATGGATAAAAGGCTGGGTGGGGAGCCAGGCTACAGGCTGCTTGTGTTACACTGGAGGCCAGCAGCCAAAGCCATGGCAGCCAGCTCCGGGGAAGCCTGAGCAATTGGAACTGACTCCTAAGGAATCAAGAACCCAGTGGGAAGTGTGGAAAACAAAGGGAGACTTGCTTTTTGTTCATCCTCGTTCCTTTTCATTCCTGGCAAAGAAAGGCACAATTGGCTCTAATTCACTCTCAAGCCTGGTGAGAGTTCAAGAGGACAGGGAGCCTGAGGACCTGCACCTGAGTGGCTTCGTGGAGAATGCTGTGTCTAAGATCTCTAGTGCAGGAGAACACCGAGTTTCCCTCTGTACTTCGCAGGGTTTCTTTTCATGTAATTAGGAAACCTGATCCTTCTCAGCGAGGTGACATCAGTGCAGTGGGTGCTCCAAGGTGATGCGCAGACCCCTGCCACATGTGTGTTCTCTTTGTTCCTCCGGCCAGGATCCCTGTCGCCAGCGCACAGCTTATTTCCCCAGGACAGGTCTCCTGTAGAATCTTAGCTGTTGACAGAGCCTCTCCTGGGTGGTCTTATTTTAAGCAATGCTTTAACTCTACAGTGTTCGGCTTGCCTCTCCTGCTTCAACGCCTATGCCTTCTTCACATCAAGCTCTCCGCAGAGCAAAGCCTTTTTCACTCTATGGCTTTCGTCGGCACAGGCACAACTTTATAGGGGCAGTGTCTACTGGTGCCATCCTTCTGCCCCTCATGCGTTCTATAATTCCGACCTAAATGATGCATTGTAATTCTATTATTCCTGAGTTGCGTCTTCCTCCATGGAGTCTTTCCCAAACTTGGAAACTAGTGTTTCTGTATTCTCTGCACTTCGTGAAGACATTGTCGAGCTGTAATTAACAATATTTTTCTATGTACACACACATTCGAATTCAACTACTTTTCTCTGAGTGATTATGAAATGGTCATTTTTTTTTGACTTTTTAGAAATTTTTATTGTTTTTATTGATCTATACATTTTTCTTCTCCCCTCTCTTCCTCCCCTCTCCACTTTTACCTTCTCTCCTGACCCCAAAGCTCCCAATTTACTCAGGGGACCTTGTCTTTTTCTCCTTATGTAGCTCAATGTATGTCTTTTTTATTTTATTATTAAAAATTTCCACCTCCTTCCCACCTCCCATTTCCCTCCCCCTCCCTCCACTCCTCTCCCTTTCCAGTCCAAGGAGCAGTCAGGGTTCCCTGCTCTGCGGGAAGTCCAAGGTCCTCCCCCCTTCCTCCAGGTCCAGGAAGCTGCGCATCTAAACTGACTAGGCTCCCCCAAAGCCAGTACAAGAGGTAGACTCAAAACCCAGTGCCATTTTTCTTGGTTTTTCAGTCAGCCCTCATTGTCCGCCAAGTTCAGAGAGTCCGGTTTGATCCCATGCTTTTTCAGACCCAGTCGATCTGGCCTTGGTGAGCTCCCATTAGACCAGCCCCACCGTTCTCAGTGGGTGGGCGCACCCCTCGGGGTCCTGACTTCCTTGCTCATGTTCTCCCTCCTTCAGCTCCTCATTTGGGCCTTGGGAGCTCAGTCCTGTGCTCCAATGTGGGTTCCTGTCTCTATTTCCTTCCATCGCCAGATGAAGCTTCTATGGTGATATGCAAGATAATCATCAGTATGGCTATAGGAAAGGGCCATTTCAGGCTCCCTCTCCTCAGCTGCCCAAGGAACTAGCTGGGGACATCTCCATGGATACCTGGGAAGGGTGGATAGGGGTACAGAGAAGAAGATATCTTAATTAAGGGAGTCATTTTAGAGTTAGCAAGAGACTTCACTCTAGAGGGGTTCCCAGGTATCCATGGAAATGGTCACTTTTAAATTATTACAATTTTCAAATGATCATCTTTGAAAAGATCACTTTTATGCATAGCGTTTGAAAAATAAATTTTACAAGCGCAGTGTGAAGATGATTTCTTTGGGTTGAGATAGATTACTATTTCATTTTGATATTATTGAACTATTTGAACTATTGATTATTTAAAAAGTAGGATGACCATACAGGTGAGGCGCATTTTTAGTTACTGCTTATTAAGCAAAATCTTGTTATTTAATGTTCCTGATTTCCTGAGAATTTTGAAAGACATTCTGGGAAGTTGTATGGATCTTTTTAGCTGCTGGTCCTCTGTCCCTGGAGGGCATGCATGGATAGAAATGTGTTTTGTAGGCCTTTCCAGAAGCTGCATTGTTTGCCCCAGGTACTGTGAGTTCAGGAGTCTTCAGGGTCAGTGGTTCACACACTCTACCTGGACTAGGTCTCAGGTATTTTTTTTTAATGGTGGTTAACAATATGGCTTCACGATGCAAACTCTGCTACTGCGCTTTGCTTACAGGAATTTTGCTTCAGTTTTCATATAAGTCATGAGGAATAAGTAGGGGGTCTACTCCATAAAACATTAATAATAAAAACGCTCTTTACTTGTTTTTAGCAATACAGCTACTGAAACCAACAGCTTTTGAAACTGATAGTCCTGTTTTTGACCGATAACTCAGACCGCAACCTATTGACCAAATTGATCTTTTTTCTTTGTTGTTTCCTCCAATAATATCCCTATTTAATATTTGGGAATTTCATACAATGCGCACCCCGATCACACTCGCTTTCCATTCCTCTCACCCTTGCATCCCTACTCCCTCCCCCCAAAAAAGCCAAATCATAGCAAGTCTAATTTGTGTTACCCGTACATTCAATGGAGCATGGTCAAATTCACAGTGACCAGCCTCTTTTTTTTTAGTTTTTTTAAATATTTATTTATTATGTATATATTATTCTGTCTGTGTGTGTCTGCAGACCAGAAGAGGGCAGCAGACCTCATTACAGATGGTTATGAGCCACCATGTGGTTGCCGGGAATTGAACTCATGACCTTTGGAAGGGCAGGCAATGCTCTTAACCACTGAGCCATCTCTCCAGCCCCAGTTACCAGCCTCTTAAAAATAACAGAATCCTTCCCCCATTCCCTCACCAGAAGCCATCAGTTGTGGAGAGCTGCACCTCAGTATCTTTGTCACAATTTTTAAGGACTCCCTTCAATAGCTTTCTGTCTGGACTATTTCTTTTTGTAGGGAGTATGAGGGGGGAGCATCACAGAAACCTTCAGAGCGTCTTATTCTCAGTTGTAGACTCTACAGCAGAAGACATTTTCTCGCCCCTAACAGCCAGTAACAGAATAACAGTGAACACCAACACGCTCCCCCCACCCCACCATCAGCAAATGTCGTGGACATCAACACAACTCCCAAGAGCAGAACAGAGCATGGACCTCAACACGGCCCCAGGTGTCCACATAGACCACAGACATCAAGGTGGCCCCAGGTGGCAGTATGTATCATGGTTACCCACATGGCCTCTGGAAGCAGCATGGACCACAGACATCAACGTGGCTTTAGGTGGCAGCATGGACCATAGACATTACCATGGCCCCAGTGGCAGCATGGATCATGTATAGCCACATGGTCTCTGGTGGCAGCATAGACCATGGAAATCTTTTAAAGAGGCTTAATCCAGAAAACGAACCATTCATCTCACATATCTTGTTGCTCAGAACCAGGGTGATATGTGGCTGAGAAGCGTGTTTGGGGGCAGAGCCTATGCAAGTTTCAGGCTGCTCTACATCTTGTTGCCTCTTTTCCTAAATTATATTTGCTGGAACACAGTTCTGACAATTCTCTGCCACTAGTCCATGCTTCCTCTCACTAAAAACAACAACAAAAAAACCCACCAAAACAACAACAACAGGAATAACAACAACACCCCCCCCAAAAAAAACCCCAGAAAAACAGGAAGAAAACTATAAGAAAAATGGGATGATCAAGTAAGGCTTAAATAGCTTCTCTCCAATCCTTCCCAGGAGTCTGTCTATATCTGACAGTAACTTGAATTTTCCCCAGAAATCATTAATGCAAACTGCTTAATATTCAGTTCTTACACAGGCCCAAATATGAGAATATATTTCTCCAAGGTCTTATTACTATGAAAACTCAGCATCCTCCTGCTCCTCTGTTGAATTCATGGTCATATGTGTGTTGTAAATCTTATAATGGGTAGTGTGACTGGCTTACTTTCTTTTCCTGTGGCTTTGATAAAATACCCTGTCAAAGGCAACTTAAGGGAGAAAGGGTTCCTTTTGCTCATAGTTTAAGGTACAACTCATTAAGGTGGGGCAACAGGAGCCTAGCGCAGCTGGTCACACCCACAGTCAGGAAGAAGAGAGCATAGGTTATTAGTGTTTATTTCACTCTTTCCTATTTATGCAATCCAAGATCCGAATCGAGGGAATGCTACCATCCAAAGTGGACAGGTCTTCCTGTTTCAATTAACCTAAGAAAGAGGTTTCCTCACAGGCTTTCTTAGAGGTTCATCATCAGGTTGATTCCAGATCACACCAACTTGACAACAGAGATTAACCATCACAATAGCCCCTAAGCTTTGGCTACCAGAAGAACATATTGGGCCCCTCACTGCAGTTCTTCTCAGGAACGAGATAAGTGGTAGCAATCTTTACTCAGTTTTCATTTTTCTTACTCTCAGTTACTTTTGGATTTCCTCATTACTTATTTTAGGATATTTATATATGTATATGTATATGTATGGGACAGCACTAAGTATGAATACATAATGTGTATTTTCTATACTTCCATAGCAGGTTGTCTAGAATTAGCTGTTTAGATGTCTGTTTCTACCTCTTATTTTTAAAAGCTTCTTCGGAGGTTGGAAGTGTTAGTGGTAGAGTGCTTGTATGGGTAGCTTAGGATTTCTATTGCTGTGAGGAGACACCACGACCATGGCAACTCTTATAAAGAAAAACATTTAATTGATGGCTTGCAGCTTAGAGATTCAGTGCATTATCATCATGCACATGGTGGTGTGCAGGCAGACATGATGCTTACTACATCTTTATCAGAAAGCAACAGGAAGTGGACTGTCTCACCAGGAGTAGCTTGAGCATAGGGGTTCTCAAAGACCACCCCCACAGTGACACACTTCCTCCAGTAAGTCCACACCCACTCCAACAAGGCCACACCTCCTAACAGTGCCACTTCCTTAGGGGATCATTTTCTTTCAAACCAACACAAAGATTTGATTTTCAGAATCATCTTAACCAACTAGATCAACTAAGCAAACAAACTGCAAGGATTTTATAATATTAAAAAATACAGAGTATTTTAAATATGTACAGTTTTATTTGTTTATCTGGTTTCTGTTTTGTAAGAAGTTAGTTTTAGGTGTTTATAAAAAAAATCAACAGTTTAACAGTGTGAGTTGGCAGTTACAATTTACCACAAATCTAAATTTGGCTCCTCTGCTGAGAAATTCACATAGTTTCTGTGCTTTTACTAATAAAGTACTAATTGTTATTATTTATTAAATGTTTAACATTTTTTCCAGCATGTAGTTGAATTTATTTCTAGAAGTACCACGTGATTAGGTCTTAATATTGCCATTGCATTAGATGGGAATAAAAAAACCCAGAGAGATATCATTCCTTTCATGGAAGCAGTGCACAGAGTTTGGGTCAACTGTGCAAGAGAGAAGCAGGTGGAGGCAGTTAGTGGCACAGGTGACTGCGGGTTCCAGTCATAGGGACCAGTGACTAGATGTTTTGTTCAGCAGGACTTACCAATTGCTACCAGGACCGACCAAGTGTCAGATCACTATAACTGAATTTCAGAAATTGGAAATTCATACCTGCAGTAAAAATGTTCAATTTTAAAGTCACTGTCTAATTTCATTCTTCTGCGTGTGGACATTCAGTTTTCCTAGATCCGTTTGTAGAAGACGCTGTCTTGTCTGCAGTGCATTTTTTGGTCCTCTTTGTCAAATATAAGTAGTTATGTGTACTAATGCTTGGGTGTTCTACTTTGTTTAACCTGTCTATGTGCTTGCTTTTGTGTCAACACCATACTGTTTTTAATATAATAGCTTTATAACATATTTTTAAATCTTCAGAACAACTTTAGCATTGTTCTCATTGCTTAGGATTGCTTTGGCTACCTGGGGTCTTTTCAGATTAACATGAGCTTTAGGATGGATTGCTCCAATCCTGTGAAGACTGTTGTGAGGATTTTGATTAGAATAGGATTGAATCTGGACAGCTTTTGGATACGTATATACATATATTAAAGACCATGAATTTGAGAGGGGAAAGGACATAGAGAGCTGATGCTGAGAGAACAAGGGGAAATGATGTAAATGCAATTCACATATGTTGTGAGATAATTGGATACATTGTGTAAAGATATGCCATTGCGATTGTTTTAATATAAAGCTAAATGGCCAATTGCTGTGCGGGAGGTATAGGCAGACTTCCAGACAGAGAGAGCTCTGGGAAGAAGAAGAAAGGGGGAGTCACTAGCCAGACATGGAGAAAGTAGCTCGAGCTGTATAGAGGGATAAGGCATGGAGCCACCCAATAGAATGTAGATTAAAATAAATGAGTTAACTTAGGTTATAAGAGCTAGTGAGACAAGCCTAAGCTAAGGCCAAGCTTTCATAATTAATAAGAAGTCTCTGTGCCATTGTCTGGGAGTTGGCAGTACAGAGAAACACTTGCTACACATATACGTGAAATTAAATATAAATTTAACAATCTTGTTATGAAGATGTCAAACATAAAAAGTAAAATTTTGCATTCATATTTCAGGTAGCCATTATACAGCTTCAACAATGGCAATAATTTTGACTTTCTTGACCTCATGTTTAATTCTAATAACTTCATATAATGTTTCCATATTTCTACAAAGAGAATCGTGCTACATTTAAACAAAGGTAATTTTATTCATTTTTTTAAGGTCACTTATTTCCTTATGCACATTCCACATCTCTTAGCCTGCTCGTAGCATTTCTGAAAAGAAATTATAGCATGCTTAGCATACTTGTAGCCTGACCATCTTTTCCTTTTTATTGAATGACATTTATGAATTGTCATTTCTTAGGCACCCGAGTATCTTAGAAATCAATGCCTTAAGTAAACATAAGCACATTTATACCAAAATATTTGTGTGACTTAGGGAATGCTGGTTATAAATAAGATAAACTCAAACATGTTAAGAAAATCCTGATACCATATGGACAGGTTGTGTTCATGGGTAGCATTTGCACATTTATACTCTGACTCACAGGGTTTTCGATATGCTTACTACCCTAACTTAAAAGTCTCATTCCAAGAAAGCCAAGTATCAATGGGTGCATTTGTTTATATTTCAGTTTGTTAAAATGCCTCTAACTTGTTTATGCAGGAAACAAATTGCAACTCTGACAGAAATCTGCTTGTCAGTGAACTTGTGGTTTCTAGCTACAGGCAGGCAGTGGGAACTACAGGAGAAGTTCTAACTGTGGGAATTAAATGCTTAAAAAAATTTAACATTTTATTCAATTTTATTTTATTTAATATTCTAGGAAGTTCACAGCCACCAGCAATTCAAAGTAATTTCAGGTGCAAGTGGGAGTTTGGCATCCTCAGTGGAGCTGTTAGTTTGGCAAACCTTGTAGATGAAATAAGTACATTTAATAGCGCACATGAAGGAATTGTTCTAAAATTGATGGCAAAGGCTCCATCTTTAACAACTGCTCTGGTTCCTTCTGCATGTCTATACGTGGTCCAGATCTTAGTGAATATTGCCAGTAATAATAAATTAATTTCCAGTAAATTTATGACCATCTGAAGATGACGACTTGACACACATACCACCATGGCTTTCCTGACTTCTGTAAAAGTTTCTCCCTTCATCTATTAATATTCTTATGGAATGTTCTTTTACTGTCCCAGGGACTTAATAGTTTTATTTTGTCAGTTATGACTGTGCTCTGCCCATTCTGGGCCACACCCTCTTCTTCATCCTGATTCTTTCCCCTAATCAATGCTACTTCTTTGTATATTTTTTTACCTGTCCGTCACTTTGCATTTATAAAGCTTTAAGTGTGTCAGTGTGAGCTTTGTGAGATACGTGCAAAGATCAGGCTTGGGTAACTACAACAACAAGGTGCAGTGGAGATGAGCATGAGCATGAATGGTAAGCCAAGACAAAGCAATTGTGTGGACCCAGGGGCCTGGACTAGCAGCAGGGGCCCGGAGAAGGCAAGACCACTCTACATCAGCAAGCTAGGGTACAGACCTCTGAATCTGACTCCAGCCTCAGAATTCTGGGGGCTCAAATGGAAATGTGCTAAGAAAAGCTTTTCATGATCAGGAGGCGAAAGGACCAACTAACAGAAAATGTTGATAGAACTGTTTGAACAGGATTGAAATCATTTCCCAAAAGAAGGACAGACTGAAACTCAGAATCGGAATCTGAAGACAGTGCAGAGAATTGGAGATAGGATGGGGGAGGGGACTTGAGGTTAGATTATAACACAGACTGTTCCAATCACCCTCACAAAGAGAGAACTGTCATGGTGTCCTTAAAAAGCTCAAGGACGGTTTAGAAAGTAACAATAAGTCTTTAGTCAAGAGCAACAATAGGGAGTGCTCGAGGAACTCCCTGACTCAGAGGTTGAGTTCTGAAGCATAATATGTAGCAAGTTCTAGGTATTAGGTTACATATGGCTACTAGGAGTTGGAGGATAAGAGATAAACACAATATAATTCTAGCCCTTAAGAGGAAGACTTGGGCCAGTGAGACGGCTCAGTGGGTTAAAGGTACTTCCACCCAAGCCTGATGTTTGATCCCTGTGACCCATATAATAGAAGAAGAGAATTGACTTCTGTTATTTGTCCTCTGGCTTCTACACATGTGCCGTGGTATGTGAGCCCCCCCACCCACTTGCTCAAATAATAAGTAAATAAATTAGAAGTAAAATTATAAAAAAAAAACACAGTTTTAAAGTTTGTCAGACACATGGTCACAATCCCAGTAGTACAACCATGGTTTTCATAGAGCTGACAACAGTTATTTTCCTCTACAGATGTAGCTTCTACATGGGAATGGAGAGAAAAAGCTTTCCTTGCTTTCTCCCTATCACACGTTGGAAGAAGTAAGAATTGGTTGGGGTGATGCTGAAGTGAACGGTGTCTGGTAATGAGTTTGCAAAAGTACTGCTCATAAAAGTGGTCGCCAAGGCCTCATTGCTAAGAAATCATGTACTTAAGGCACTGGGCCCAGAGGTCCTTGAGTTGGAACTGACCTGAAAGTCTGCTCCCTGAGGACCAGCTGTCATGGTACCACAAGGTGTCATGGGAGAGATTTTCCAGGAGAGGGAAGCAACCAGTAGTCCTACCCAGCTTTGACACTTGTGAACCACACAATGACCAGCATTGCACGATAACGTTAAGGATTCAATAGTGACACATACAGTTTGGAGGTAACTAATAGCGTTTTAATTGGTCTTAAGGTCCCCTCAACAAGAGAGAAGTCATGCCTGGCACTGGAAGGCAGTCCAACTACCCATGGCTAGAGAAGTCATGGATCGTAGAAGAGGACCTGCAACTACCACTTTCTGAAGCCGATTTAATTCTTAACTACATTCTAAATATTTGTCTTTATAACCAGAGTAGACATTTCATCCCTCATCAAAGAGCATTTTCTTTTTAATAGATGGAGACCACTACAAAAAACTATAACTGATCAAATGTACGAAAAGACTTTTTGGTAAGTACCCAGTCCCAAAAGATACATCTACAAAACAATTCCTATACCTAACATTTAGGGATCATTGAGGAAAGAGGAGGTGGGCATTGTGAAAGCCGGGAGAACAGCAAGCTCTCTGGGAGATTGTGTCTTCTAGGAAGGTGAGAGGGGCTGCACCCACTGAAGTCTCATAAGCATGTCTGCTTGAACAAGACCTGAACAATGACAACATCTATGGACATGCCAATTATACACACACACACACACACACACACACACACACATATATGTTATAGCCTCATATATATATATATATATATATATATATATGAGATTATAACATACACTAACATGCAGACTGAACAGGTCGTCTTCATGTGTTTAGGTACATATGTAACAACAATTCAAGAAAAAGAGACCATAGATTTGAGAGAAAGGAGTAGCATGGGAGGGACTGGAGGGTGGAAATGATTTAATCACATTATGATTCCAGAAAACAAAAATTTAAAAACCAACATCCCCAGTGCTGCTATCTCCCCTACACCCTCCCTATTTTTTGCATTTGAGCTTTAGTTCATTGAATTCCTTCCTTCTGGGAAGTTTGGATTTTCTGGTCTCCCTTATGTGCGAGAAAGCAGAACAGTATGAACGTTGGATGGGAGGGATGTGACAGACGACTGTTCTAGAACTTGATGTGGGTGTTGGTTACACAGGGGCAGATGGGTGCGAAATTCAGTTATGCTGTATGATCATCAGTTCATTGTTTCCTTTACTTTACTATGTGCATAATAAACCCTAAGGTTTAAGGAAGGAATAAAGAAGGGGAGGGACCGAGAGAGGCAGGGAGGGAAGGACAGAGGGAGGGAAAAAGGGGAAACAGAAACCTTCCAGCTCAGCTTTATTCCTCTCTGTCCTATGAGATTTAATTATTTTATGTCACAGTTTAGTACTTGGTACCAAATACACATTGTTTACATTTCATTTGTTCATTTTCTGCATAAGATCTGCTCCCAGAAACAAGGTCATAAATGACACTTGGTCTGGAGCTCGTATTTTGTCTTCTAATAAGGAATCTCCATTGTCTTAAACTAGGGACACACAAAGCCCCCACCCAGAGTGCAACTAGTTTTAATTTTAGAAGCCTCTTCTGCATAAAACCTGTGGAGCATACATTTTCGTTTCTCTAAGTGTCTTATGGAAGGAAATAATTTTGCCAATTCTCTTTATTATATCTGGGTGATTGCACTTCCTGGGTAGGCTGTGTCTTCAGTAAATATTGCCTGGAGGTTCTCAGAGAAGGGTGCAAAAGACCTAAATAGTACACTTAAAGGATCTCATTTCTTCCCCATCCTTTAAACATATTAAAACAGCAGAAGACGTAAGACAAGCTTGAAGGTTGATTGAGGGATAAAACACAGAGCAAATTTGACTTATTCAACTTTTATGAATCTCCAAATAGCACGTTTAAGTAGATTTGCTGGAACTAGATAGACGTGTCTGCCAAGCAAGGTAACTTTAAAAGAGAATAGTTCCTTGCATTTTCTCAGGTCAGAAAGCCGGTTTCCAGCCTCGCTGTTAGGAAATAACTTCGGAAATAAAACTGCCACTCATTCTGTGCTGGCGAGACTACCGCCCTGAGGTCTAACTTCAGGAAGGCAGTGTACAGACCGACCAAGTCTCCGTTAGGTGGGGATTCTGAGCGTGGAGTCCCTCCATGCTCCCCCAGTTTGGCGAAGTTTGAGGCCAGATGATGCCACACCCAATTGGTATTTTCAGAGTTCTCTGGAGTTCTTCCTCTTGATAGCATTATCCCTCTGCCAGTTTCTAGAGCTCCCACGGGCCTTAGCCCCTCTCCCCACGCCTACTTCAGTAGTAGGCCATCACTTGTGTCTTTTTAATCCCTTTGCTTTTGGCTTTTTTACTTTTTCATGCCAAGTTCATATCTGGTTTCTGGAACCAAACAATGGAGATTTGATTATTTGATGTGTTTTTGCTGATGGCAGATGCTAAACCACAGGACCTCATTCTCTTTCCTTCACACAATGCATGGGGAAAGCTTTATTTGTAGGATCGCTAGAATTTTCTTAAAGAAAAAAAAAAACACACTGTAACACTTTCGCATTCATTTTGAAAGCAAGACTTTCAAACCTACATTAAAAATACTAGCATATAAGTATTGGTTATTTTGATAAGTGATACTTCTAGGTAAAAAGAGGATGAAATGTAACATTTTGTGATTTAAATTGTTTCATATTGTGTTTGTGACTTGAGAAAAAACTCAAAGCACAAAGTATACCCTTCCTTCCTTCCTTCCTTCCTTCCTTCCTTCCTTCCTTCCTTCCTTCCTTCCTTCTTTCCTTCCTTCCTTCCTTTAGACAGAATCTTGCCGTGTGTCCTTGGCTGGGTTGGGGCTAACTCTGTAGACCAGGCTGACCCTGACTTCGTAGAGATCCACCCATTTCTTATTCTTGAGTGCTGGGATGAAAGGCGCCATCGCTATGGCTAAGACAAAATACACTAATAAACTCTTTAATCATATTTATATAGTTCCTTCTTCACAGAGAATCTGTACTAATCAATATTTCTCATATGACTTTGTTTCACAAATGAAGATGTAGGAATAAATGAAGACATGGAATATGTTCTTATGAAGTCAGGATATTTATTTATTTACTTATTGACATGGGAGAGGACATGACTTGTGATTGGGGACATGTCTGAGCTAATTCTTAAGGAAGCTCCCATAAAATTAATAAGGGGGTAGTGAAAACATATTTTCAAAATTACTATTGCCACATGGTTCGGTTATCAACAGTGATTCAGTGGGAAGAGGTTTCAAACCAATGAATTTAGCTTCAACTTCAGAAAGCAGTTCTTGCAACAGGACAACGTATAAATTATCTCTTATCAGTTTGACCTGAAATGTTAGCTAATACTGTCAGTGCCAGGGAAGCAAGGTGGCATCTTGGCAAGCAAGGGACTGTAAGGTAAGTTATGTAAAGTATAGAGAATCTTAGTGCGCTGTGCTTCTGAGGAGGAAACAAGGAGTGGGCAGATCTTAGCCACAATCAGCCGGACAACTTATTAGAATTGTTACAGCTGTAACTGTACTACAAAGACATAAGCGGATGGGAAAGGCACCTACCTGCTCCTGGACCTGAGACGCTAAGCGTCGCTGACTCTAACTCACTTTTCATCGTGCTGCATTAATCTCTGACCTATGCTGAATATGCGTCAGGTGAAAAGCAGCAAAGACTATATTGTATTATGAACAAATTACCCTGTTAAAAATTTAAATGTTTAGTAACAGGACACTGGCCTCGTAACAAACACACAGAAAAATTAGACTATAGTAATTAGGTTATATGACACCCTATTAACTACAAAATGAATTTGACCAGAGATTGATTATTTAAAATATTTTTTAGATTAACACAGAATGAACAAGGTCAATCAAAACTGAAGAAGCACCCTGAGTATTAAATAATGAGGAGATACAAAATAGGAAAAACTGATGTTTTTTTTTTTTTTTTTCTAAAATGTATCCAAATTACCCAACATGGTTAAAGCTGTTTCACATTTCAAAGTTTTTTCATCAGAAGTGAAACTCCTATATTTGTATGTTTGTTAAGCTGGTAAACTTAAAAGTACTTTGAATGTTTTATTACTCTGTAATATTTAGTGGCTGCAAAATTAGTTAATGACAGAATTCAATTAGGGACTTAAATATAGTATTTAGTTGGGAAACATTTTTCAAGTGCCAACAGCTTTCCTGTGGTTCATAAATATTTATTAATCAAGTTGTCTTGTTTTAGTTCAAGAACTAAAATTTTCCTTTGTTACTGGAGATGGAATTCAGGGCCCTCCACATATAAAACATGGATTCTATCACTGAGCCATATGTACCCTCGGTCTGATCTATATCATACATCTGTGTGATAAACTTTATTATGAAAACACACATACATAAGTACACATCATCAAACTCTAGTTTCCTTTACTCTAAACTTGGAATAGCTGCAACACAAATTATAATATATATGCATATAGGATATATGTTTATATATACATTTTATAAATAGCTGTAATTATATAGTTATTCTTTAACTTAAGCATAGCAAGTAAAACATAAAGAGGCAATTTCTTTTCACTGCTTTTAAATGAACCTAAGTTTTTAAAAGGTGGGGTTAATAACTTTGTTACTATTAGCACCTAGATAGATAGATAGTTATAAGATCTCATAAAGGAGCTAAAATTTATATATTGATATCTTAGGTTATTTTAAGAAATAATTCTAAAATCATTATTCTTTCATCATTTTTTTTTCATTTTCCCTTTTAGGCTGTCCTCATCTGGGATGCTTAAGAGTTAACCTATCTATGGCATCTTTAAAATCTCAATTACAAAACAAAATTTTGACTTCTCTTTTGTATTCTAGACTTCAGTCTTGTTTGGGAAGACAGCTTACTAGAGAAATATTGGTACACCTATTCATCTTCTTCTTTTCTCTTCTTTTCCCCTTTATAACTTTTCAATATTTTCATTTCTCTCGTGTTCTTTCCTTTAAATACCCAGGTGTCTTGTCAGTCTTATGTAATTAGATGTTTTAAAACTGGTCATGTCAAATAATCCTTTCAACAAAAATGGTGATGCAAGACCTTTGCAAAGAAGATACTGACATTCCCAAGGGTTCATCCTTTTGTCCCTCTCTGGAATGCCTTCTGATTCTCCTGTGGAGGTTGCACCTCACTAGAGGTGCCATAGAGGTTTCTGCTCCTGATTTTTCCTCCAGCAGTTGCTTATATGGTCAACGAGTTTATATGTCTATTTTCTTTCTGCTACTGTCTCTTTCTCTCTTTCCTTGCCTCTCTCTTTTCAACCAGATCAAAAGTACTACTGACTTGTAAAATGAAAAATTCTTCTACAAATTCTTATGTCAATATTGCTCCATCATTCTGATAACAAATGAACTAAACAGTCAGTTTAGACCAAAGAGCTTCTAAAGACTCGGAGGAATCTTAGCTATACACCTCATTGTGCTGAGCTTCATCTGCTTTGAGCCCATTTTCTGGATTGAAGTTACACCCATTTTAAAGTCTCTCTCTCTCTCTCTCTCTCTCCCTCGCTCTCTCTCTCTCTCTCTCTCTCTCTCGTTGTGTGTGTGTGTGTGTGTGTGTGTGTGTGTGTAGCACTGAGGATCTTACTAACAGACAACTCAGCTTAAATGGAGGCATTGCTATGCTTGAGAAGACTGGTCCAATAAGAGCATGCAGGATGGCTGAAGGGATTGAAGATCCCTTCTTAACCAGAGTCACTCAGCAAATTCACTCTCTATCAATTGATCTCTTAACATAAGAATCCTATAGTGCTTCCAGAGCAGAACACACAGGGACAGTGGGAAGAACCCCCTGTGATGGTTTGAACCTGAAATGTCCCTCAAATACTTGCGTTTTGGGTGCTTTTATTTCCCTCAGCTAGTGACACTGTTTTGGGAAGCCCTGTCTTTAGGGGGTGGGATCTAGCTGATAGAGGCTCCTAATAGGTAATTAGCTACGTTCCTTTGTTCCTTTGAATTAACAAAAGTAATTAAGGGAGCAGATGCAAGATAACTTAGTTTTCACATTACTAAGTATTTTAACTAAGTAAAAAGCAAAGGCCATGGACATGCAAGTATTTCCCAAAGACCCTCTGCTTCTACAGACAGGAAGAATGACACTAGGAATTGAAGATGTGGGGATAAAGTGGTTAATTCTTGTCCTCAGCTTAGTAGGATTGCTGTTATTGTTGTTGTTGTTCTTAACAGCAAAAACTATGGTGAATTATGTAATCATGTTAGAATAGCATGGCTGTAAAATAATGCAATAGTGCTAACTTTTTTCAGCCTTCTTCAAATGTGTCCTTATTATTTGTCAATTTGCATACCATGTGTACATGAACATTAATTTTTTTTCTCTTCTTGAACTGCCCAGAGATTGGAAAATCCTCATGCTCTGAAAGCATGCGTTTCTTCATGCATCAGTGCATGCTGAATAGGGCTGTCCTTTTTCTAAATTAACATCTGCTTGCCTGTGCAATTTCCATGAGCAAATATGGGTATTTGCACACGCAAATGGAAGTGCATGAAAATGAAATGTGATCGGTATTAGTGGGCCCACCCAGAGTTTGGCTTTTTGGAGTTAAAAGCCCTGTAAATGATGCCAGGATTTTTGAAAGAGCATCACTTACCAAGCAGAATTCATGAGCCATGGCAAGGAGTTATAATTCCATTCATGAAGAAGATAGATTTTTTAATTGAATGTATAAATTGTTTACAGGGCAACACTTTTGCTAGAATATGGTATAGGGTGACTTTTGGCTCTGAACTACTTATTCATTTGTTAAGGGTTTAGAATGAAGAGCATACCCCTCAATCTTCCCTCATTGATCTTTTATAGATGTATATTTATAAAAAATATAAATGAAAGCTTGGACTTTTAAGGTTCTGTTATCACATAATTTTGAAAATATAGAGGATTATATAATTTATTTAAGCTAAGTAATGATACAAGCCAAGCTTCCTTTCAGGACAAATAATGTTTCATAGTTTAGGAAATTGGTGTATTATTTTGACAGTTAAGTATTTATATATTTGTCTCACAGTTTCATGTTCAAGCATATCTATACCTGAAGAATCTAACAGTTTCTTATAGTCATAATCATCCAGCCTTTGCTTAAGAAGTGACCTTATGTCATTTATTTAGGAACTTCGATGCTCTCAAAGCTTTTCTGATGAAGAAATATGAAGCCTGATCCCTACTTTCCTTGAAACAGACACAAAATCTTAAAGATTTCTCAATTTTTTCTTTACAAAGACGTTCCTCATTAATGTGTTCCTAAGTACAATTTAAGGCTGTTGACTTCCTTATTATCATGTTACACCAACATTTGCTTTCTGCTTTTAATAAATCCTTTCTAAAGTAGGAAAAAGATGTTTCTCAGACTGCCCAGCAGCTGATGGAAACCCCAAAGCTACTTCAATTAACTAGAATTATGAGTAATAGATCAAATAATTTCCCCCTTACTTTGAATGAAGCCCTGACTGGATTTTTCCAAAGATGATTGTAACATGACTTCCTGTCCTACATGTTCTTCTAGAAGTTTGGACAGCTGATGTGGGAGTTTCCTCTGTGTGCTGTGATTACAATAAATGAATAAAGAAACTACCTTGGGCTGTTGATAGGGCAGAACTTAGGTAGGCAGGGAAAACAGAACTGAATTCTGGGAGGAAGAAAACATAGCCAGAGAGACGCCACGGAACCGCCAGAGACAGAAGCTGGGAATTTTGCCCAGTAAGCCACTGCCATGTGGCGATAAGAGTTAGCCAATAAGAAGCTAGAGATAATGGGTCAAGCAGTGATTTAGTTAATACAGTTTCTGTGTGGTTATTTCAGGGCTAAGCTAGCCGGGCAGCTGGGAAGAAGAAGTGGCCCCTGCTCCTACAGCCAGCACTCTGTCAAGAAGTAGAATCAGGTTCTCTTCTTCTTGAAAAGTTGGCAGGTTGCTTGTAATTGGCAAGCTGTAGTGCATAGTATTGTGTGATATCTGAAGCTCTGTCAGGGAGGGTAATGGAGCTCTCACACTGTAAATGGGCCATTCACTCTGGGAATGCACAGCCACTGTGAAAACAAACATCCAGTCCTCTTGAGGTCTCCACACTGCAATGAAACTCACAGAGCTTAGGGCAAGGCATGGAACTTCTTGCCTGACTAGAGCCCTAGTCAAGGCTCCACCAGCCACGTGTATGAAGATGTGTTCAGATGATCCAGCCTCCAGTATCTGAGTATTTATAGCCTTCTAGCCATGGGCCCATTCATCATAGAGCAGAAAATGGCCATTCTTAAAAAATTCTATCTGAATCAGAGCTTCACAGAATCTATTAACATTATAAAATGCATGTCTTTAATGCTAAGTGTTCAATTAATTCACTATACAATAGTATCCAGAACTATCAACAAGTTACCTGAGACAAATTATCCTAATCTAAATAGCTAGGCAGCCTCGTTGATATTGTAGAGCCCAATTGGGAAAAGATGTGTTACTTAATTCCAAAAAAAGATACCTAATAATTTCTCAGAGAAAAAAATGTCAGTGGTTACTCATTTTAAGGTTAATATTCTCTATCTGAATATACATTATGCCTGCTAGCTTGGTGTTCTTGTGAGACTCCTAAAAGTGGGAGTGGCTGTTTTTTGACTCTTTTGTCTGCTCTTGGGACTCTTTTTCTCCTTTCAGGTTGCCTAGTCCAGCCGCAGTTTGAGGGCTTTTGCCTTGTCTTACTTTATCTTATTTTGTTCTGTTTGGTTGTCTTTTGGAAGTCTGTTCTCTGAAAAGGAAACAGCACCAGGAATCTAAGGAAGGGAGATGGGGGGAGCAAGGAGGAATGGAGGGAGAGAAAACTGTGGCAGAGATGCAATGTAGAAGGGAAGGAGATGTTTTTAGTTAAAGAAAAGATATTAGGGAAAGAGAGAAAAAATAAGTTATTTCTAAAAGTCTGGTTTTAAAAGATCATCCTAGTAAATTCATCAGTCTGGGAATCCACCATACAGATCCTCCTGGAACACAGATAATATGAACTTGGCCAGCCAGTCTAAGAGTGAATCTATCTGTCAATCTCCCCTTCTTTTCCCTCCTGTCAGCCAGCACCCCCATTGTGAGATTGACTTGCGCACTAACATGGTATCTGGGGCTGTGAGTGCTTCATCAAATGAGGGATAAAGCCATGTACGCCTAACCCTCAGCACGTGCCTGATTATGCAATTTACATCTAACTCCCAGCACATGCCTTATCATGGAAAATGTCACTTATGTGTGGAGTTGACATACGCTCACCATTTTGCTCATAAGCCAGGGTGGGGGAAAGCCAATAAGTCCTCTTTACTTACCATTTTGAGGATATTAAGTAGATATTAAGTACCTCATGATAGTGAAGAAAAGCAGCCTGACACAGCAAAGCATCGGCAATGTTCCAGTGTATTCTACACACGCTTGATGAAAAACATTACCCAAGAAATCAATTGAGTGGAAAAGAGAAGTGTGGGGGGAGAAAAGGCAAGCTACACCCCAGGGTAGTCGCTCATGACTTTAATTCCAGCACTCCGAAGTAGAGGAAGTTGGTTCTCTATGAGTTCAAGGTCAGCCAAGACTACAAAGTGAAACCCTGTTTCATAAAACCAAAGGTGGAGGGCCCGAACCCAGACCAACTAAACAAACAAAGCCCCAAATCAACAACAGCTAAACCGCTTTTAAGTGGAATTCTTTCAACAACAGTCTTCACATTTCTGAAAATTCTTATTAACATAAGGGAAACATGAGGATGCTACCAACTCAGGGCCATTATTATCTAAACAGTCAAATGAAGGATGGGCTGGCCTTGAGACAAGAAAGCTGGTAAAATAGTGGACTGGTCATAAAAGTTTCTGCAACTATACATACGCAGTGGTTTAAGAATTATACAAATGAGGACTCAGCAACTGAGTACAGTGAGGTTCTGATCCTGTTGTTTTAGAACTTCTGATGTAAAATAGTGACTTTGGGGATTTGGGATGATGCTCTGTTACATCCTCCTTGCTTATAAAAAAAACTCCAAGTTCTACAAAGAATTGATCTCATTTTTTCTTTCAAAACCCTGTGACACATGCATGGCTCACAATTGTTTGTGAGTTTATCTTCCACAACAGAACTTTCATACAGCAAACTGTCTTCTACACATGCCTTGCTTAATTGACAAGAGGGGACAGTGGAAAAGTAGAGTACATGGGTTGTTGGGTGGTCATGGAAGGCTGCATGTTCCAGACAGGATTTTGTCATTATTCACTGTTTATTAGATGAATGACTAAAATCTGCTGCTTCCAGAAGAAAGACGGCAGCTTCCATTAGTCTACAGGTATACCTGTTTCCTTCACAGATAGTTTTTCTTTTCTAGATTCAGCTAGGTATTTGTGGTTACTAAGCTTACACTGTGGTCAGGATGTTCTAGTAGATGCTCAATTAATACACAGTTAAATACATTTAAACAATTGACTTTCCTTTCTGACACCTGGCATTTTTCTCCTCTTGTTGTGTCTGATTTCTCATTTTAATACAAAGAAGTTAGTTATGTGTGCTAGCCAATGTGAATAAAAATGGCAACAGACACAATAAGTCCATCATCATTTCTTAAGCTGTTGTTGTCTCCTAGGTCTTGTTTTAAGTATTTGACAAGTATGTACCTAACACATTCCTTGTAAAGCGCCTTGGTTTAGGCTTTTGCCCATGAGGAATGGGGATTCCAGGGAGACGGAGGGGCATGACAGAAGATGGGAGGGATGAGAGCCATGTAGCACAGAGACAAGCAGCATCTAAGGTTTTACTTTCTCTAATCTTTCTGCTTGTTTTCCACTGCAGAAAGTGAATGCACTCTATACTGCCAAGAGAGCCAGATGCCCAGATTTGTTTGGGTGTAGAATGTGCTAAAGCTATTGGAATTTAGAAAATCCATTTTTTTCCAAGACATCTGACTTTTAAGTCTATAGTCTTAGAAAAACTGTCTAATTGGTAACTTAAAACCAAGAAGGACTGTTTTATTTCAGACAGCCATTGATCCGTGAGTGAGAAATGCCATCGAGTCAATGAATGAGAGCATACAAGGAGGTAGAATTGACAGAATATGAAAAATACATTAGAAACTATTTCAATAAATAGTGCCTTGACTTGTTAAAAGTAGAAGTGTGTAGGGAGAGTTTACTCTGCATTTTCAGATAAATACCTGCCATTTATTAGGTAGGATTGGCAGATTTTTGCCCATGTGCTCTCTTTACATTCTGTCCTTTCTCACTGGTAGATCTGTGTTTAAGGTCAATAATAAACACACAGAAGTACAAACACGAGTTTCAGAGGTTCTTCACAGAACTGATGTCCCCCAATGTTCGTTCCCTTGGGTCTCTTTTGTTACAGTATCTAGCAGGGTAATGGGTGTGCAGGCATGTAGTCACCCTTTGTGAGAGTCGGGACATCATACTCTCATGGCTTTCTCACCGTAACACGCTATGATACTTCTCTGCTCAGCTATCCTTTTTTATCTGTTTCCTTTGCTGTGTTTCTGAGGAGATCTATCTTGGCTAGAGGGACTCCTGTAGTTTAGAATACCAAGACAGCACAAGAAGGGAAAAATGAAATCTAAGATATTGCAGGGTGAGGGAAAGGTCGTAGAAGAGGAGAGAAGAGAAAGGCCTGTGGCCCAGACACAGGAGAGGGGGAAGGAGGGAGAGAGCAGGACAATGAACTAAATGCCGGTGCAGAGTAGTAGTATCATGAGTGACACAGGTTATAAGTTTATAGACTGCACAAATCTGGCAAAAGCATTACAGTCGTTGGTGTTCATTTATTTGTTACCTTTGGCTTGGTCTGACCTTAGCAATCTCATGGTGCCATGGGCCAGGGTGTGTCCTAAAGGGTTTTGAAAGTCTCTCCTGCTGTCCAGTAACACTATGTGCTGGATGCATCAGCTGCATGCTATTATTAATTTTCATGGTGATAATTTGAAGTAAAGCTTATTGCTATTATTGCAAAGAGAAAGATATCCCTGACATGGGTTAAGTTATTCATGCAAACCACACAGTGTTAGGCGTTTGAAGCCACGGCATATGGTCACCCTGTTCCTCTGTAATCTGCCATTTTCCTGGATCAGATATTAAACATGAATCTCAAAACTGAAACGTTAGAAACACTAAACAAACTTCCTTTGGGGGACACCTCATACAAGTGAGTGTGCTAAATCACTTGCTATAAATTATGATGTTATGGTTCAAAGAAGAAATCATTATTTTTTACTTTGAGGTGTTAGTTTGTGAATTTCTTCTTTACTGAAATTTACAAGAAGTTGTGCCTTCAGAAGAATTTTTATGCTTACACTTTCATTAAATTTTAAAAGATAAGTATAGTTTAAAAGAAACCAACTTCCAAATAAATGCACACAAAATAAAGATACAAAAAATATCATAAAGGAATATCACCTTGTGCTAACCGATATGATTTCTCTGTGCAAAACTGTGTCCATTCCTGAAGATTTTAGGAGCACAAAGTTTCTCAGCAGAACTTTCATTCAATAAGGAAGCCTTAAACACAGACCTTGTACATTTTTGCTTCATCTGCTTTAGAAGTGAATTTTGTCAAAATACAACTTTTAAAAGCGTATGAAGGCACCCCACACATTCAGAAATATCGTTCTTGTGGGGTGGGGGGGGAATCCAGCTAGTCTCCTGTGGGTCCTTTAATCATGGACATTAAAGATGATCTGTTCAGAGACTGCAAGGCTGCTGACTCAAGTTAACGTTTTCTTGGCCTGCTTCTGGGCTGCAAGTTCTCTTTGCATGTGCATGATGCTGATGTAAAATGACATTTGCACCTGTTGTCCCCATCCTCTGTTAATTAGCATAGTGCCCTAAGTGGTAACCAGGCCATCACATCCAAAAGGAAGCCATTAACATATTGCGGCTGTCACAACTAGGAAAGAGGGCAGCGCTGAGAGGTGCGCACATCCTGGCATACCTTGGCGCAGTTAGCTAAGCGTTCCCAACTGGAGTCACCTGGGAGAGGAATGGAAGCACAGGCTGTAGCCAGTCAGGAGAGAAAGAATACATTTTACTGCAGGTTTACTTTCATGTATTATGCATAACCTTCAAGGTCACTGCGTGATCATTTATAAGATTTTAATGAGATATCAAAGCGGAAAGAATGGAATGCAATTAACGGGATCTTATTGGAAAGATAGACAGGTGTTTTAAGAGCCTCAGAATACATCGCAATGTTTTCAATTCCAAGTTGGACACCAAGTATTAAGATCAGCAAAGGGGAGAAGGGCTGCCACATCCAGGTCACACTTCCATCAGTAAAAGCCTCTTTGTATTGGGCCTTGCAGGAATTCTAAGAATGAAAGAATACATGGAAATAAGAGAATTATGGTAAGTATTTGAGTTAGAAAGGATGTTTCCCAAATGCAAAGGAATGAGATGACTTACTCCAAGGCTTCAAAAGCAGATTTTTTTTTAAGAATGAAGTTCTATGGATCATTGGAAGGAGACTCATGAGTTCTACTCTCTTAAACAAATGAGTACTCCAAACCCCACAATGTGTTTTCCTCAGTATGCAACCTTCAAAGTTGGTTTAGTTCTATGCATTTTATTAATTTGTAGAAATTGCTGAGCTTGTATAAGTACTGAGGAAATGAAGACATATTTCTTGGAAGAAGATGAGGACATCCTTAGTAAGGAAGAACGGTCACTGATGAATTGACTATTTATTGCATAATTCTAAAGGAAAAATTCAAAGGGGAGGGAAGGGGGAGGAGGAAGGGAGGAGATGGAAATTTTTAATAAAAAAATGAGGAAAAAAATAAAGGAAAAATTCAAATGATAATAAATTTACCAGACAGAATTCAATGAATTAAAAACATATTATGAGATGAGTTGAGGGGATGTGTATCCTTACTTCTAAACTATGAAGAACTTTATACTTAGTTTTTGTTCAAGGAAAATTGATGTTAGAAATTATAACCCACAGGTCTAAAACACTCTTAAGTGTTTCATAATTTATCAAAGAAAAAAAAAACAGGTCCCCCATAATGTACTGATGTAATCCCAGCAACAATACAAAAATCTACAAGGATTGCATTGCTAAAATTATTGGGGGATGATGAGATGGGCCAATCGCTTGACCCCCAAATCTAGATATTTGTTTCTTCAACATTCTGGTTAGCTTTGTTAATTCCATGTTCTTTTAAACATAAGGTTTTTTAGATTGAATAAAATTCTTCCTAAAATAAAGATCACATCAAAATGTATTGCATATTGTTCCTAGGAAGCTGCTTTGTGAACATTTTAATCAAATAGAAAATGTTTAAAGTTATACTTAAACATACATAACCGTTTAGATTAGTATACAAATGCAAATATACGATATACTAAATACGCTATATATGCACAGCATTTATAAATACACATATATAAATTAGATATATTGGATAAATACTATAATATACTAAATATACTAATGTAAATACATGTATATGTAATTATATGGCAAAAGGAGTGGGAAGTCACTAAATGTATTTAACTGAAGCTATTCTACCCACTAATTGACTGAATAACTAATTTTTACTGTTTGATAATAGTCACATTGTGGTTTAAAATACTCAACATTTTTGTATGATTTTAAAGATTTTCATAAACCAAGACTACTCACATTTTAAGAAATTTTGCTTACTTGTCATGAAAAATTCAGTATTGTATATAAATGTAATGAATGTAGGCTTACTGATAAACCAGGAATTTTTATGAAAATACACCACCATGCTTTCATAATTGTAAACTCTCCTCTAGTTTAGCTATAGAGAAATTATGCTGTGTTTGATAGATCCTCAAATAATTAGCTGAAAAGAGAAAATGTCCTTAATTCCATAGACATACAGTACTTGGCTACTAGGACACACTAGAAATCATGGTCATGTATTTTAAATTTGCACCCGGGCATTTGATCTCTTTTAAGGCTCTCCAGACATAAAAATAGCTTGGTTTAAAAAAAAAAACAGTGACAAATTTGAAAGCAGAATTTCCTTTCTTCTTTCTGCTGACACTGGGGCAGGAGGATACTATTTTATCCAGGTGCTTGTTACACAGGCACTCACCAATGCGCCTCCTCTTTGTGGCCACAAATACCAGCATAACAATTTACGTTTTTTTTTTTTTTTTCTTTTTTTTTTTTTTTTCCTCAGCCATTACAGAACAAAATTTGGTATTGGGGAGGGGGAAGCAAACACTCATTTTAATCTAATCAACAATACTAGACAAAGGAGATAAAAATAATTTAAAATTCATGAAGAAACCGTCTTCCCATTTTTAAAAGGTTAAGTTCCCCTAAGCTATGAAAGAAAAACACCCTCTGAAGACCAGGGGCCGCAGTAAACACTGGTGGCAAGTGACAGGAATTGATCCTCCTTGCCTGTGCCTGTCATGTCTCTAAATTTTATTTCCACCATCCCTAGAAGGCTATGAAAGGAGAGGGTGGGTGCATCTATGGCCTGAGGGCTCAGCGCCTAGGTCTTTGCCTTTTCCTCAATTAGGAGGCCTCCCTGCCTGATGGAGAGATGCGCACTGACTGGGGCTTGGACAGTCGCACGGTATTGATTAACCATAATGTGAAGTCCAATCTGAATAAAAAGCTCCGTGATCAAAAGTCCTTCATGGGAGACAGCATGCCCTCTAAGTCAAGGCTCCAGAAATTCTGATGAGCTCTGGAGAGAGAGAGAGAGAGAGAGAGAGAGAGAGAGAGAGAGAGAGAGAGAGAGAGAGAGAGAGAGAGAGAGAGAGACCTTCTGAAGGCCCTCTTGATAAGAAGGTCCAGTGGACCTTCTGTCAGGAAAGCCTGGGTCTCAGATTTGACAGGTGCTTGTTAGCTTTTCATCCCGGATCACTCAACATTCTGCAAAGAGGAGAAAAGAAGATTGCTAATACTGCACGGTGCTGTGCAAGTTAGGCTGGCACACGATCTAGGAGGCTCATTCGCCTCCACTGCATTAAAGCAGACACAAGCTCCCTGTGCCATGGGAGATTTCTCCTGCTGCAGTACCGACTGACTTCACCCCAACATAGCACACAGATATTCACAACTAAATTATCCTTTGGTTCATGAGCAACCAGAACAATGCAATTAACTGAATTTCTTCTTTTTTTTTTCCCTTTTCAAATTTAAATTTTTGCTGACTCTTTGTGGGTTTCACAGCATGCATCTCAATCCTACTCGCCTCCCTGTCTCTTCCCATCTGCCCTCTACCCTTGAAATCTAATGTCCCCCAAATAAAATAAGATAAAGTTTAGGGTTTTTTTTTTGGTTTTTCGAGACAGGGTTTCCCTGTAGTTTCTAGAGCCTGTGCTGGAACTAGCTCTTGTAGACCAGGCTGGCCTCAAACTCAGTGATCCGCCTGCGTCTGCCTCCTGAGTGCTGGGATTAAAGGCGTGCGCCACCACCGCCCAGCAAGATAAAGTTTAAAAGAAGAAAAAAGAAGAAAACAAGAAAGGAAAAAAATTAAGAAAAATCCCGTGGAAGCTCCAGTGTGACATAGTCACGAGTCACACAGCCCGCTAGTCTATATATAATCACTTACAAGGGCTCATTACAATGAGTCGTTGGTCTGGTTTGAGGTCTCTGGTATTTGCTACATCATCAATACTGGGCCCTCACTGGGGCTCCTCTTGGATTTCCTGTTATTGTTGTGTGTCATCAAGATCTTGTAACTTTAGGTCTGCAGGACCAGCCCCTTCATGTGCTCCAGCAGATCATAGATGGAGTGGACGATGGGCCAACTCATAGCCGTGGTTCTTGTTCTGGGTGGTTTTTCTGTTTGTTAGCTCACCAGCTCACCCTTATCTTCAACACCAGGGTGAGCTCTCCAGCTCTGCCACAGAGAGTTCACCCTTTGTAATAAGCAGTAAGAAGCAGGACCAATTCGCCCACTCTCATGTCTCAGGTTGGATCACACACACCATCAGAGCCAGCACTATTGTCTTTCCTAGGAGACGTGCAGAGGTCACTCTGTCCAGTGCTACAGCTGGTGAGAGGCAGGGCCATCTCTCTCACCCTAGTGACAGGGACAGTTGTCTCACCTGCCACAGGTCCTGAGGGGCATGGGGAGGTGCTTCTCTCCCTTGCCCACACCACCATTTAGTAGATGAGGAACTGAGCCTGATCTGTCAACTCATGTTCTCAGGCCAGCTCACCCATGCTTTTGTCAGTGGTGCTAGCTCATATCTTTCCCAGGTGAGGTGCAGGGCCCGCTTTCCCAGGTGCTACATCTGGTGAAGGGTAGTGTCAGCTTTCTAACCTGCTGCAGGTGACAAGGAACAAGCAGGGGAGGTCATCTTTCTGCTCTCCCTCACCACCACAAGGCAAACAAGGGGGTCAGGGCCAGCTCTCCTACATTCATGATATCAGGGTAGTCTCACCCATGATCCCATCAGCAGGGTGGGCACTACTGTGGTGCCCAGGTAAGATGCAAAACCTGTTCTCCTGAGAGCTTTAGGCAGTGAAAGACAAGAGGGCATCTCTCTCCCACCATGCCATTTGACAGATGAGAAGTGGGGCTAGCTCTCCCAAGCTTATGCCCTCAGGGTCAGCTCACTCATACTATTACCAGCATGGTCAGTTCTACTGTGCTGCTGAGGTGAGGTGCAGGGCCTGTTCTCCCTAATGCTGCAGCTGGTAGGATGCTGGGCCAGCTCACTGGTTCTCATGACTTCATGGCCAGCTCTTCCACCTGCAACAGGTGATGAGGTGATGGGGAGAGAAGAGGATATCTCCTCCTTGTTCACACAGCCATATGGCAGACGAGGGGCAGGGCCAGCTTCCCCATGGCCACATTCTCAGAACCAGCTCAGTTTCATCCCTATAAATATGATCAGCTCCACTGTGCTGCCCAGGCAAGGTGCAGGGCCTGCTCTCTCTCCTTTGTGCTGCAATTGGTGAAGGCCTAGGCTGACAGGAGCCAAGGACATCAATACAGACCATGGCTGCAGCAGGGCCACAGGTGCAGACATGGCTCTTGGTCAAAGTTCAGGCCTGGATAGCAGCATGGCACCTGGTGGCAAGAAGACCAGCCACCTCATCCCATTCTTCACTGCTTTCACCCTTTCGGATCTGTTTTGTTCCACAGGACATGAACCATTCTATCTTTCATTCTTTCTTTCTCTCTTCCATACCCTATCACGTATTTGTTCACCATAATAGAGTCCATCAGGCACCAGGTAGATCCATGTTTTCTTTCCTAGGCTCAGGGCCGAGGGCCCTAGTCTGGCATGTGGATCTTCATCTCCCACTCAGTCTTACTGATGACAGGCAGGCTCCTGTCTTCTCTTCTAGACCTGGGTCAGAGAACCCGGACCACCATTTGGATTTTTGTCTCCTTTTTAGTCTTACTGGCATTGTACAGGTTTCTGCCTTGTCTTCCAGGCCACAGTACGCAGCTTCAAACAAAAGCCCAGATATCCAGATATCTGAATTGGCGAGGTGATTCTGCTGAGAGAGCTTAATGGTGTCTGACAGCTGGGCTCCACAGGCACTGGGTGGGGTCATGGGTGAATTCTTCCTGTCCTAGGTCTGAAGACCTTGGGGCAGAGCTGTGCTTGTCCTCTGGAGCCCTCCAAGCCTAGAAATACCAAGTGGTTCTGACTGAATGTCTTAAAATTAGCCCTCATTCTAGTAACACTTTTGAATTCTATTTGTGGATCACTGACTACAACCCTTTCAATTGAAATGCTTTATCATCTTTCCTTTGTACTGTTTTCAAGACAGGTCTATGCACCACCCACCTTGAGCTTTAACATAGCCCTTTGAAGGAGAGAATCTGCCATTGTTGTTCTTTGAAAAATGCAGGAAGAAAGATATATATAAAAGGAAGGAATTTCATGGTTTGAGCTAGTTGCTGTTAGATGCAGGACTCAAACTCAAGGATCTTATTTATTGCACTGGTGTTATTACCACAGATTCAGGATAAAAGCATATTCTGATTCCCTAATGAAGCACGTGAAGGTGTGATTATGAAACCTCCTAGAATTACCATGGTTTTCACAACTTTCTTAGCAATTTCTTTATCTCTCAAGAGATAAATGAACATTAATTGGAATGAGTATGAAAGACAAATTTTGCATCAGGTGGTAGAGCTTGTTGAGTGTGTCAACAAACATGTCATATGCACATAATATGTGTTACTACTGAAACTCCCAAAAGGGCTGCTAGCGAGTCCAAGGGCTTTCAAATGGTAGAGATATGGCTTTGACTCAGATCTGAGTCCTAGACATACTTAAGTGGTTAGTCTGTATCTCCCAGGTACATTGCACTCACTATCTTCTATTTAACAAGTAATGGTAACAAACTGCACGTGCCAACTACAGTCCTGAGTGCATTGATTCAATCCTCCTATTGCCTCATATCAACCTTTGATGGGATTCTATTGTCTTTGTGCTGGTGTGGTCATGGAGTACCAGAGAGGCTAAGAAGTAGTCTCAAACCACACAGGTAACCGAAGTGGAAATTAGGATGCTGATTCAAGGCTTTCTGATATCAGAGCCAGTGTGTTTTAACAACTTCAGAACACTAACACAGTTCATGATGAAGTCTGGGCCGTTATTAAGTTTTTCTTTAATCTGTAATATTTATCCCATAATATTCAGAATTTCCTTTGCATGTATAGTCTATGTCTCTCATTTGCTATTGACCCCAAAACATGGTAATTATTTTCTTGTAATGGCTAATCTCCCTAACTAGATTTTAAATTCCTAAAGGAAAGAAGTCCACCAATTTAAAGTTCCCAAACCTTAAGCATGAGACTTGAAGCTTTCCACAAGGGACACCATGGCACACTCAGAAGACAAGCTAACTTTAAAAAAAATGACTTTCATGGGTCATTTGGAGCACTTGAATATGTCTGTTATGACATCCCGAGACTGTGCTATGGAATTAAGAAATTATTAAGGATAGTTAAGAGGCTGAAACTCTTTTAGATACAACTGGGTTATTACATCTTAGAGACTTCTGCTGTAATAAAATTTTCGTATTCACCATTGTGGAATTTTACCGCTGCAAGGAATATTGCTATTTTCTTTGGACACATGTCTCATTCTGTTAATTAGTCATTGAGAATGTCAAGCTCTAAAGAGTATAAAAGACAAATACCAGGAGATAGAAATGCTTTAAAGGCACATATAGGAAAGTTTCTAGTGTACACACATGCACACACACACACACACACACACACACACACACACACACACACATACAAGACTCTCTTTCTCTCGTACACAGACTCTCTCTCCCTATCCCTCCCCCCCCTCTCTCTCTTACACACACACACACACACACACACACACACACACACACTTTTCCTGAACATCAGAAAATATATTGCCTGATTCTTAAAAGCATGGGAATCCTCTATGATTGCATGTTGAAATATGTTTGGATTTAGGCTTTTGTTTGTCATCCTACAATGCCAGAGCATTTTCTGGCTCATGGGAGATGATGCCAATAGCTTCCTACACTTTGTCTGAATCCATCTATTTGTCTTTATTCACACAAAGCATCTCTTACTATAATGTTTTGCAAAACTTGTCTTCCAAGACGTTAACTCAATGATAATGCATGGAATGTCAGTACAAATGTCAATTTACACTTATTTCTATTTGAATTGATACCAAGAAACCCATTCAAAAAGAAATCACTGCATTTTCATCTCTCATTTGGCTGTTGTTAGCTTGACAGCCAATCAGACGTCTCAGACTACTAAGTCTGGGTCAGGTTTCTTAGTTGCCTAGTGAAGAGGTTTCAGAAATACAATCAGTGTCCTGAGATCTATTCTTCGGGTTTAGTGTTTCTCGGCTAGGGTGGGTTTCTTGTTCAGAGGATATCTGGCAATGTCTGAGGACATTTTTCATGGTCACTACAGAGAGGTGTTACTGGAATCTAACATTGGAGGAGGGTAGAAATGCTTCCAAACCTTCTCCAATGTGAGAAAAGCCCCTGCAAATAAAGCCATTGCTGCTCAGAATGTTATAGCACTACGATTGGGAAACTGCTTATTTGAAAGGCTCCTGGATCAATGCTATAAAGACCAGTGTCCTTATATTAGAGAATACTAATGTTTTAATATGTATTGCACATTTTAATTTTACTGTGCATCTGAGTTAGCACTGGCTATTTAGTTGATGGATTCTACAATTACCAGAGAAGAGTTTCTACTGAGCACCTGTCCTTCCCAGGTTGATCTGTGGACATAGCTGTGAGGGACAACCTATTCACTGGGCAGGCTGTCTTAAGTTGTGTACCAAAGGTAACTAGGCATAAGCCTGTGTATGAGCCAGAGAGGGAAGACTTCAGGTAGCATTCTTGTGTGGTTTTGACTTGAATTCCTGCCCTGACGTACCTCAAGGATGGATTGTGGTCTGAGAGCATAAGCCAAATAAACCTTTGTTGCCTTTGGTCAGAGGGCTTCATCACAGCAATAGAGATGAAAATTAAACAGTGTTACTTTGCCCTTATTTTAAGTCGAAGAACTTTTTCAGCCTTATGTTGCTATCTATGAAATATTTCAATATTTCATCATTGCCCTCACTCTTATTCCCTCTACTTCCAAGATATTCTTTTCTTGTTATCTTTAAGATTTAGATCATCTTTTCTTTAATTTTTGATGTTTGTCTATCATCTATCTATCTATCTATCTATCTATCTATCTATCTATCTATCTATCATCTATCTATCATCTATATTCCTAAACATATAAACATAACTTTCTCATTCTTTATAATATTACTTATATGATTTTAGGGCTGACCAATCAACATTGTGCCTAAACAAGACCTGAACAAGGATGACACCATTAGATGAAACTTTAATGGGGCCCCAGTCTTAGACAAAGAACTACAGATAGGCAACTCAGGAATGCTGGGAGTAGGAGAAATAGCATCCCCAGGTAGAACCCCCAATTAATGTTTTTGATAAGAAAGGAAGAAGATTAATTCTAGAGGTGTTGCATAAAAGAGTGGAAAATTTAGGAAAAGATAGAATGCAAAATCAGAGGTTGAAAATCTTTGTACATAGCTTCAACTACAATCTAGGAAAATGAAGAACAGGTGTGCACATGAGTATTATGTAACTATGGTATTGGATAATACTCCATCAATCAAGACTCATTATAAAAATATTTGAGACAGGTACAGCATTTGCAGGTTAGCCTTATTCTTCTAATTTTTAATAAAATTAAAATTAAAAATCTTTACCATATGATGTCTGCTTTCCAATCCAAAAACAGTCTGTGAGCTTGATTGGGTCTACCCTGGCTAAGATTTCTTACTCCTGCCTGTAATACATTCAACTTTGCTTTCTGGTTGTTCATGTTAGAGACAGAAAAGAGGCTTTCCTTTCAGTCAGTTATAACCAATTACTACGGATTAGCTGAGTGTTGAGAAAATTCTCAGGCTTAGTCTTGGTTCAGGGAAAGTGAAAGTCATCCATGCTCAGCTGTGTCTACTGTGGGCTCAGTCAAGCTCAACTGCCTATGATCAGACCCGTTTCAGGCTTCGCTGCGACCTTTGCATAAAATCTCCCCATTCATCAGCTTCCTCATGCATTTCTACAGCATATGTGATTTCTATGTCTCAATTAGCACCGAATACAAAGTGAAATCATCTTGACTCTAAGTACTTGTCATTCTGTGCCTGGCTTACATCAGTTGCCATAATACCTTCCAGTTATTGCTGCACATAATAGAATTCCCTCCTTCTTAGGACAGAACAGTAATACACTCTCTATTCACAACACAGTCTCTTTATCATTTTGATAGATGTCAACTCTTAAACTGAGGATTTGGGAATACAATTAGAAGTTATCATATTTTCAGTTCTCTGAGTTCTCTTCTTTAGCTCCCATGCCTGTGTTTTCTGTTCCTGTCACACTGCCCATTTCTCAATGATGTTAGAGTCAAAGACAAAGACCTCTCATTCCAACATCCTTCTGCACAGCCCATTCAACCTTAGACCTTTGATAGCTAGCTGACTAGCTGACCTCAAACTCACAAAGATCCACCTGCCTCTGCCTTCCAAGTGCTGGGTTTAAAGGCATGCACTACCACTGCCTGGAGGTTTGTTGGTTCTTAAAACACATGCTACTAACACAGACAATACCTTTCCAACAGCCTAACGTGCTTGTCTGTTAGTAAACGATTTCTAATCTTTTCAGGGTCAGTGTCTGATATCTCTTTGTGTCTTTCTTTTATTTTTTTCTTTTTCTTTATTAAATGTCAGTATAATAAAATTTTCACCTGCTTTGTTTAATGCCAATTCCTTGATATCAGGAAATGTTTGGTATATCGTAGGTGATTACTAAATGCTCTTGATTAAATGCTGTAGAATGGACTCTGGTGTATAGATTTTATGTGATAGGAGAACAGAAATTGTCCTGTTTATGAAGTAATCCTAATTAAGACCCTAGACTTTCAGCCTCATAGAGAGCAGGAGAAAGCATTAGAGCAGTCTCTGCAGTGGTCTCTTTGGGTGTCTTGAGTCAGCATGCTTCACAGGGTTCCTAACATAGAGCTTACCCACCTGCTAATTATTCAACACTCTAATTTTCAAAGAAATGCAAAGAAAAATCATGTTTGATATGATCATGTTTATAAAAATTAAACAAACCAAATAAAATATAATCAGTGTTGCACAGGTTCATAAAACACTTAAGAACCTTTATACACTGAACGTTAAATGGTGCATCAACTATAGAAAATACTGTGGACTGAGCTCCCAAGGCCCAAATGAGGAGCTGAAGGAGGAAGAACATGAGCAAGGAAGTCAGGACCGCGAGGAGTGCGCCCACCCACTGAGATGGTGGGGCTGATCTAATGGGAGCTCACCAAAGCCAGCTCGACTGGGACTGAAAAAACATGGAGCTCAATCTGGTGCTTCAAGATTAAGCTTTTCAACAACAAAAAAACTTTAAATATTACTTTAAAAGCTTTAAAAATAATCGGGACCTACATAAAGAAACTTAAAATGTTATTGGAATATATAAAAGAACACTTAAATCCATGAAGAAAAAAAAAACATGGGATCAAACCGGACTCTCTGAACGTGGCCGACAATGAGGGCTGACTGAGAAGCCAAGGACAATGGCACTGGGTTTTGATCCTACTGCATGTACTAGCTTGGAGGGAGCCTAGTCTGTTTAGATGCTCACCTTCCTGAACCTGGATGGAGGGGGAGGGCCTTGGACTTCCCACAGGGCAGGGAATCCTGACTGCTCTTTGGGCTGGAGAGGGGGGTAGAATGTGGGGAGGGGGAGGGAAATGGGAGGTGGGGAGGAGGCAGAAATTTTTAATAATAATAAAAAAATAAAGATACCACATGGTCCAGTAATTCCAATTCTAAGTATACACACAAAAAATTAAAATTTGGATTTCAAAGAGTATTATCACTTACATCTTTATTGCAGTATCATTCACACTAGCTAAGAAAGGAAACAGTTTAGATGCACATAAAGATATGAATAGATAAAGATGACGTGGTACAGCATACAATAGGACAACCATTGCTCTTTAAGAAAGGAATAAATGCTACCATTTCAGTAACACAGATGAGCCCAGAGACTTTACTCTGAGTGAAGCAATTGAGGCATCCAAGTGTAAGCCGTTTGTGATTCCCCGCTTGTGAGGTCATAGAAGCAGAGATGCGATGAGTGGGACCTAGGAAATTGAGGTACCAGGGAGAGGGATGGTTTCTCAATGCATATTAAGTCTATATTATGCAAGATAATTTTATAACCCATGGCGATGTACACCTTAAAATATGGCAAGAGAAGGAAGAGATTTTGCATTGTTTTTAGAAAATAAATGATGTACAAATGTACATAAGTCTACAATACAAATTATGAAGGTGACATACACATGATTACAATAATTCTAGTAAAAATATCATGGGAATGTATTCATATTCCATAACTAATTAAAATGTACATGAAATGTGTGTATTTTTGCACATCAGGTGTACCTCAATAAAGCCTAGAAGACAAAACAAAAATAGCATTTTCTAAACCAACCTGAGCGTAGATACTAAGTAGCTATGACAAGCCCTCTTATTTTCAGGACTGACCAAGAAGAGGAAGCAGGAGTCTTGTTCATACCAGTACTGAATTATATATTTGGTTTTCTGAAAAGACTAGCTGGGAAAACTTTATCCAAGAAGCCACATACTGTAAACATTTTGACATAAGAAAAATGAATGGTCTCAAAATAGGAGTTCTTGGAGCGTCCATGTTTCTGCTGCTAGAAAAACTGGTAGCCACCACGCTCTCCATGCCTTTTCCTTAGCAAAACGCTACACAGTGCTGAGGACACTTGTGGCCTCTAATGGGCAGATAATGGGCCACAATAAAAGTTATGGTTCCCTAGCTGGGGTGTAGTTCCTAATGGTTGGCAAAATCCATTATTAGACCATTAACATCTACAGAAAAGCTAGATGTCTGTATGTCACAAAACTGCAATTGCATGGATTCCTCTTATTTGAGAAAAATTCAATTTACTCAGAATGAATGGCAGTTTTTCTATGTATATGAGTTGCCATCTTTGCATTCTGCATGTGTTATAGGAAGATTTCAATGCACAACTGTGTTTTGTTACTAAAAGGCAAAGGTCTGTAATTAAAGCTCCACATTGAATTTCAAAGTAATTAATTACAATTTTCATCATTTCAAAAGAAATAAGAGCACCATTAAGGAAAGTATAAAGTCTAAATGGTTCTTCTGTCTGGCCAGCTCATGTTTCACAACATGACATTGAATAGTATGCACCTGTCTTCACATGTCCGGGATGTATCTCTCCCACTTTGGGAAGAACTAAAACGCTTTCAATTACACAGGTGGTGAGTTATTATAGCACTGTCATAGGAATATTTCTGTAGAAATCAATAACTCCATCTTCAGTCATTTGTCTAGCCTTTAGGGACTCTTGGTATTTTAGCTGTGGCTTCTGGAGAATTTAGCAGTCATATTATATCAGTAGCCCTTTTAAAGAACACAAGTGTTAATGACTCTGTTTGCCTTGTCCAGCCCACTTCTGTGTGAGAGTTGGTGTAGGAATCCATTATCTATCGTGTGTATTTAGAAAGTGACGAGGAACAGGGATATTTGCAAACTAGTTACACACCAAGGTTCTTAGGCTCTATTAAAATACTAAAATTGTCCCTCTTGACTGATTGGGAAGGTTATTTATAACAAAGCTTCCATACAAACAGCAAGTACAGCCCCAAGCTGAGACAGTGACCTAGTCACCTTGTTTTGTTCTTTCTTCAATTAGCTCATTAAAGAAGTAAGTGCTTTATGCAGTTTATGTAGTAATTTAAATATATTGCTATTAATGATATTTTCCAAGACAATAACTAAGATGGCAGAAAAATTTTAGTATATTTATAATTAAGTTTTATGACTCACACTCACTGAAGAATAAGCAACATTCATTCCTGATTATCGGTAGAAGGATATTCAAGGTACTTACAATTGTGTTGTTGAGTTTGTTGTACTATGGGATAACTACATTTAAATTAAAGTTTTAATATATTTATTCCTTGCTGATTAAAATGACAGTGCACTTTAAGCAAAGTTCTTAGTGGATTTTCATCATTTTATACTCTGAAGATTTAATTGTAATTCCACAGAATTGTTGCCAATTTTCTAGTTGGTTGAGCGTCACATTATTTTAGATATGCACTAAGAAAAGTTGACCAAGTGTTTAATTATTTGAAGAAGAGAAAGAGTATGGGAGAATAAGACAATTTTTCTTAGAAGTTGTTTTTCAATCGCTAAACCATCGTGTAATGAAATGTCTTTAATCATAGTTATCATCTGAAGTCATTATGAAGTTGAACAACAGACTATCTCAGTTTCTACAGTGTTACAAAGTAGAGTCATCCTACTTCAAGTTATTATAGCAAAACACAGATACCCTTCATCACCCAGGCCACTATTCTATATTCAAAATTTAGCCTAGGAGAGTGCAGAGTTGGAAAACTAGAGGGGCTTACTTCCCTTGGAATAGCTAGTTTGAATTTTCTTAGAGACTCTGAACCATGTGTTCTGGGAATTACACTGTAAGTTATGCTTTTTTATTTTCTCTTCACGGATGGGAAGCTTGCAGCCAGCAAGCCAAGCATGGTGACTCATGCTTTCAATCCTAGCACTCTACTGATGTAGTGCGATTACCCTGCATTTGAGGCCACTCTGAACTGTAAAATAGCATCAAGTTAGCCTTATAAAGGATAAAGGAAAGACTTCAACTGAAGAAAGGGTTAAGTACATCCAAGAGGAGACAGTGAAAAATAACAATATTAGGTCACTGATTAAACAAAGGAAGACTAAGAAAAGCCATAAAATCAATAAAATGACAGGAATCAATATACATCTTTCAGTAATAACTTCAATATCAGTGACTTCCATTCCCAAATTAAACAACACAGACTGGCAGACAGAACTTAAACACAGAGGCTGCCTGGAAGTGGAAATGCGGGCAAGGAGACTGCAAACAAATGGAGCCTGGAGTTGCTATGCTACTATCTGATAAAGTCTAACAAAATAAGGTTCATACCAAAACTAATCAAAAGATATAAGAAGGTTGATTCTTATTAACTGAAGGAAAAATACATCAATATGATATTACAATTTTCACTGTATATGTGCCAAACTTGGGAGTACCCAGCTTCATAAAAAAATATTTCTAGTTGTAAAATGGTAGTTAGTCCCAACACATTAATACCAAACTTCACCAATGAACTGATCATCCAGACAAAAGTATGAAAAAAGAAATAGTAGATTTAAATAACACCACTTGATCACAATGGAATACAATAAATATGAACAGTAACAGAAATCACAGAAAATATACAGTAATATCAATTGAACTGTACTGCACAAGGAATGGATAAGTGAATAATTTTTTTAAAAAAAATTAAAATTTTCTATAATTGAATGAAAATAGAAGCACAACATACTAAAACCTAAAGATACAATGAAGGAAACTTTATAATTCTAAGTGCTATATAAAAAATATCAGCAAGAACATAAGTAAACAAAGAAAAGACCAGAATAGATAAGAATTTAAATAGCTACATCACAGGAAATAGAGTGAATCACAAACAACCCAACTCCACTCCAACACCTCAGGACCAAATGGGTTAACTTCAGAATTTTATCAGACTTTTAAAGAAAAAAATGAGAATAATGTTTCTCAAAATATTCTGTGAAATAGAAGAAACACAAATGATCAAGAATTATAATTTGAAATACTCAACACCTTCAGCATCCAAGAGATACAAGTTAAAACTACTTTGAGATTTCATCTTGCTCCAGTCAGAATGGCTAAGACCAAAATCAAACAAATCAAACCTTCAACCAACCAAACAAAAAAACTCCACAAACTAAATGACTATAAATGGTAGCGTTTTTGTGAGAAATGGGAACTCGTTCACTTTTTGTGGGAATGTAAATTGGTTCAGCCATTATGGAAATCAGTGTGGAGGTTTTTCAAAATGCTAAAGGAGACCTACAATATGATACAGCTATCCCACTCCTGTGCATGCTCCCAAAGGGCTCTGTATCCTGCTACAGAGACACTTGTTTATCTAGGTCCACTGCTGCTCTATTCACATTAGCTACGAAATAGCCTAGATGTTCATCAATGAGATGGCCTAGATGTTCATCAATGAGATAGCCTAGATGTCCATCAATGAAATAGCCTAGATGCTCATCATCAATGAAGGATGGGCATTGAAAATGTTGTACATGTATGCAATGTAATACTATTAAGCTGTAAAGAAAACTGAAATCGGAAGGCAAAAGGATGGTGTTGGACATAATCATTTTCAGTGAGGTAACCTAGACCCATAAGACAAGTGCAATATGCTCTTGTTGTGGGGATTTTAGCTTTAAATATTGTGATATGCACGTATCCATAGAATAAATAAAGTAAGGTTCATGTAGGAAACTTTCAAGGGAAATGAGAGAACATAGGAGGTATGGAGAGAATGGTAAATTATGGGGCAAAAAGGGTTAAATAAGGAGGGGTATAGGAGGACAGAGAGTAGGAGCATGTGTAGGAATGACAACCAACACCAAAGAAGCTTCTTTTTGCAATAGATGGCAGTTAACACAGGGATCCACATCTAGTCAAGGGGCAGAGAAGTAGAGACAGCCCTAAACAGGACATACATATATCACACAGGCCATCTTTGAGAATGGGGAGCAGAAAGATTGTTAGAGCCTGGGTTGTGAATGATGGTAACAGAGCGGTGTTTACCATGACAATACAAGGCAGTTATATATATAAACTCACAATGGCTGCTGTAACATTCATCAGACCTGTGATAGATCAAGCCAGAGAAAAACATACTAGCATAAATAGGAGAGGGGGCATGTCACAAAGTCTTATCCTTAGCTTCAGAGTGATTGGCAACTGATGGCTTGGGGTGGGGTGGGGTGGGGAGAGTCAGTTTTCTTCAGTGATGCAGTAGGGAGAGGCTATCCCTGCTCCAGTAAATAGCCTACTGCAGCACTAAATGAACTCGGTGGGTTTTATAAGAACACCGAGAACTGGGAGCGAATAGCTGTGGGGGGAGAGAAGAGGAACATGTAGTGATATGGACAAGGGAAAGATGCCCTCCCCACAACTCCCCTCATCATCTGAAACAGGTGGGAGAGTGGACGCAGCCCTTCCTCAAGTGCAGCACTAAGGAGAGCAGGACCTGCACCTCGCAGGGGCAGCACAGTAGAAACGACGCTGCTGGCATTGGTGAGGGTGAGCCGGCCCCAAGGGTGTGAACACGGGAGAGCTAGTCCCACTACTCACATGTTGTGTAACTGTGTGCATCGGGGAGAGATGCCCCCTCCTTGCTTCTCACCACCTGCAGCAGGCAGGAGAGCAGGCTCCTGGGTCGTGAGAGTAGAAGAACTGGTTTTGCCCCTCACCTTCAGCAGAGCTCAGGAGAGCAGACCTTCCTTGGGCAGCATTATAGTGTTGACCCCGCTCAAGGCAGAAAAGGGGGTACAATGTCTCTGCCTACCACAAAGTAATATCAGATTACAGAAGATTATCCTCTTGCTTAGAGAATGAGTAAGTCAAGGATATGTTGTCTTCCATTTAACTTCACAAAATCCCGGCTAAGTAGCTACTGTAGGAACTTTTGAAATGCAAAATTCTGTATATGAATGCTTTATATGAATTGGCCTCTATAACAATGTTATTTGACTGCATTTTTCATTAACTTGGAGACTGTCAGTGTCAATGTATTGCTCTGTAGGACTAAATTCACCAGAGTGAATATAACAGCTTGACAGCATGGCCTTCTTCCCCACCTTCTTTCAACTATTTGATTTTCTTAGCCAGTTAATGAAAGTGAAGGGTTTCTGGTGATGATTTCAGTATTGATCACTGAGAATATTTGAAAATAGTTTATACCTATAATATGTTCCACCCTGGGGTCCCACTCCCTCTGTTCTGACCCCTCCAATGGTTTCCTGTGGAAGAAAGTTCCTCTGTCTTGCTGACAGAGCCCATTGCCAATGCCGGGGCATAAGACTTATCATCGTTCATGCAGTTCCTTGGCATTAATTCCTTGTCTGTAGAGGGTTCAGCTAAATTGTTCCTGTTAGGCAATGAAGTTGCTGTCTTTGGTCTTGAGGGAGCTGGAGCATAGACAACGAGCTGAAGAACAATAATTGCAGGGAACCGAAGAAACCTTTCCATTTCAGAATAAGTTGTACCATAATAAAACATTTTGTTAGTCATATAAAATTTAATATTTTCATGAATAAAATGTTGATTTGTATTAGAAAAAAGCAAACACAATGACCATCTTAAAATTCCCACATCTGTTTTCCTCCACACTGACCAGTGGGTACCTATCAGACTGGAATACAAGGGCAGCGAGCCATGTGCCAGTCTGCAGAACTGCTGTATATTAAAGGCCAGCAAAATTAGATTAGGGTTAAGGGAGGAATGTAAATTTTGTTAATAAGGTTTCTATATTTAATTCAAATCCAAACACCCGTGGGCCTATTGATGATAATCCCATTTAATCTTGCAAAAAGCTTTCCTGGTATCAAGGGATCCAGCTCAGAGCTGCCCTTTATTACCTAGGAAATGAAGAATTTTTGTAAACCTTTTCCTCAAGGTAGAATAAATGTAGTGATAGAATTTTAATGCTTTTACTTTTTTTAAATAAAAAAAGTCAAAACAGGTCACTGTACTGTAATGAACTTACAAAAGAAACATCACACAGCTTGGCAGGCAAAAGGATACATAATGATTAAAAAATATTAAAATAACTATGAACCAATTCAAGGGAGATGTTACATAAGAATACTATATATAAATACCTATCCAAATTTATTATTTGATATGAGAAAAGCTCAAAATAGCTTAAAAGAACTTGCTTTAAAAGTAGGAAACTTTGCTAACCAGTTGAAGACAGCTCCCTGGCATCCTTAAGGGCTACTCCCTCTTCCTTTCTAGAAGCTTTACCATGCATGGACTTCCTTTACTCTCTCTCTCTCTCTCTCTCTCTCTCTCTCTCTCTCTCTCTCTCTCTCTCTCTCTCTCCCTCTCTCTCTCTCTCTCTCTGCTTTTTTCTAACTAACTGTACCTCTTTATTCCTCAGTCCCTCTTGGGCTCTCATCAGGATATATTTTAAATTTTCACATATGCTTGTTCTCTTTTTGTGTGCTATCTGCACCGTTCTTGAACTACATGCTTGGAAATTCTGTATTAATCCTCCTTAGCATTTTGGACATGTGTGTGCATGTGCATGAGTCTGCACACACATGCGTTCTAAAGCTTGAAATTCTTGTCTCCTTCCTAAAAGTTCTTATATTAAGATATGAAGGATGATATTTATGAGTTTTAGAGCCAGATGAATGTGTACATTCTGTAATTTCCTCATTTCTGACCAAACCAATGCATCAATATATAAAACTTCTGTTTTTATTAACTTTCTCATTTCTTCAGCCACTGTCATCAGCCCAAAGTATGTGTACTGATTCACAAATTTAAAAGTTAGGACAATATAAACACCTGTCTTCCTTACCAGACACGAACGCTAATGACCACAGATATTTGCTTGTCTTATTTGGCACACACATCTAGCATTTAGAACACTGTCCCTAGCATTTTAACATTATGTTTTCGGCAAATGTTTGTGGAATAAATGAATGGCTGAATGAATAAGTGATATTTTCATCACAGCATATACTCAGTCAATATTGTTTCTTACAAAGAAATGGACATCCTTTTGACTGCTATTTATTTATTTATTTAATGAAGAAGTTATTTTGAATAATTACACAATCTGTCTAAAAGCATTGTCTGTCTTTCATTGGCAGTTGGAGGCTTACCATATGACAGTAAGGTCCAGAAGAGTTGTGTCACCAGGTTTAGGTGTCTGACGATCCACCTGTGAACTACTGCTTGATTATCATACCCAGCTTCTACCTTCGCCTATAAGTATTACACATAAAAACTAGATTCAAACTCATAAAGAACTTTTCATATTGCCTAGATATGCTAAAACTTGGTTTCATTTAGAAACATTGACTGGGCACATATAGCAAAGACTAGATCCAACTAAAACTGCAGCATATATGGACAGTTGGGCTCAATTCCTTCTGATCGTAAACAAATTTTGAAGTGCTTCTGCATTTGAACTTCCGCTAAAAGAAGGCCACTAATGAGCAGCATGGATATTCTTTGATTCTGTTAGAACAATGCAGTAGCCATGTGTTTAGTAATCTGTGATGGGTAATATCTCTGTGAATTAAACTTTAATAAAGGAGCACAGTGTAATTTGCAGCACTCTTAGTGCACACATTCTATTAAAACGATCCCAATACGACAGAAACAAAGTCATCCAAAGGCTTGCTTTGAGCACCCTGTTTTACTTTCCACACAACATCATTATCTCTTCCTTGCTTAGAGAGTCCCCTCGTTAGGAAACCATGATCGTGCACATTCTGACCCCAACAGAGCCCCATTTCTGACTGACATATACAAACCACAGTGTGACAGCAGCCTAACTTTCATGGTACCTCTCCCTGACATCAGGCAGAGGAAATTGAAAAGCCATTCATTCCTACTTGTGTAAATACCAGCTTTTTTTTTTTGAGACTCACTTTCCCCATTTAGGTTATCGGGGTCCATCTCACTGGGTGACTGTGAGGATTGTGGTTATATTAGGAGTTCAAGTATTCTTGGCAGTTAGAAACTCCAATGATTTTAAGCAGTTATTATAATTCTTTGAGCAAATCTTTTTAACTCAAGCTCAATATCTTTGCATACTTCTTTGAAGTTGTCATCGGAAAACAAAATCACTGTTTTCTTGTGCTCTTATGCATCAGAGCACCTTTTCCATGAAACCCAGGACTGTAATTTAGCTCAAAGTGATTTTCTCTGAACCTACAGTTGTAATTTTCTGTATTATCCTTTTAAAAATGGAGCGTCTTCTAGTAGCTCTGGTAGTCTTCTTTTATAGTTTTTCTTTCCATGCAGTTATTTTATGATCAAAGTTGGTAGCTAGAAGGAAAATGCAACAACAGCAGTAGAAAAAACAAGAACAAAGCAGCTGACAACAAGCAGACCAGCTGGAGTCTCTACCATGCTCCTTCATTTGGGGGACATTATGGATTGAGAGCACAGTGATTTCTGGGGATATTTGGCTCTCAGTCCCATTCTTAGTTTAGACTTAGACCAGACTATTTCAGTTCTTTTATTGTCATTATTAGTTTATTGAAATGTACATGAAAACTTTTATTACTGGTAGTCGTAACAAAGAATCAACAAAAGATCACGTTTGTTATATATTATTCACAGTCATTTCTGCAGTGCAATCTTCTAACTTGAGGGAGGGCTAACACTTAGAGAATAAACAGTTATTCACCTTGTCATGGTACCAGAACTATATTTCCATGACTCCTACTCCTTTAAATATTTTTTTATCTACTTAATTGGATGGTCAGAGATTTTAAGAGCAGAAACCGCTTATTATATTTCTTTGTTTTCCTTCGTCTCTTAAATCAGAGCTTAAAACACAAACCTGAAGTCTATATAGAAGAGAGCAATAACTAATATAACCTTACAGCTGAGAACAATAGCCTTCTTTAAATGTACTTCCTAGACACTAAGAACAGTATTAGAGTAATATAGGAAGCAGCTGTACAGTGAGGCGCCAACTATTGCTAGAACTGAAATTTCTGTGAGCAGAGCTTATGGTCAGAAATGCTGTTGCCAAAAGCTTAAAGTGTTGGAAGAAAAGCTGCCTGTTAGCACTCTCAGCAAATATGGAAACTGCTGTGGGATAACCCCTCTGTATGCTGGGGATATGTTTTATTATCATTGGTTAATAAAGAAGCTGATTTTGTCAATAGCCAGACAGTATAGTGCCAGGTGGGAAATTGAAGCAGGGATATAGGGAGAAGAAGGACAGAGTAGAGGAGACACCAGCAGCTGCTAAGGAAGCAAAATATAAGATAACAAGCCACGAGCATTGTGGTGAAATATAGACTAATAGTAATGGGTTAATTTAGATGTAAGAGCTAGTTAGTAATAAGCCTGAGCTAATAGGCCAGACAGTTTGTAGTTAATATTAAGCCTCTGAGCAGTTATTTTTATAAATGGCTGTGGGGCGGGGCAGTGGTGGTGCACGCCTTTAATCCTAGTACTCGGGGGGTAGAGGCAGGCAGATCTCTGTGAATTCAAGGCAAACCTGGTCTATAAGAGCTAGTTCCAGGACAGGCTTCAAAGCTACAGAGAAACCCTGTTTCAAAAACAAGAACAAACAAACAAAAAACAAAACAAAATCTCTGTGCGGCCAGGTGTGACAGAAAAGCCTCCATTACAGGAAAAAGCAGTTTGTTGTCACTGGGAATGGGCAGCCATGAGGGCACAGCTGACTGTCTAGCTCTCCCTGATTCCTGTGACATGGTAACAAGGAGCAGAAATAGGCAGGTAAGAAATCATATGAAATCACAAAGAAAAATAAAAGACTGAACTACAGACCTGCATAGTTATACATAGGCTGTCTTAGTTTGCGGCCTGTTGCTTGATAAACACCATGACTAAAAGCAGCTTGGGGAGGAAAGGGTTTTATTTGGCTTACAAATCCCAATTACAATCTAAGGAAATGAATTGTAGTGAAATATTTAATGTAACTTGATGCCTACAAATTGTTGTTAATTCAGAATTCAAGCTTCATAAACTTATCCATGAGTTATCCTACACCCAGTCTTAGAAATTTGACATGATTCTTCACTTTGGAAAAGCCACATTTGGGCAGTCAATGGGCACATGTGCCTACTGGCTTTCATTTTGGATTGCTCAGGTCTTGAGTTTACTTAAAGCTTTCCAACTAACCTACCTAAAAATATCTGCTGCCACTTTTTTTTGTTACACTGGCATGATAATTAAAGGACAAGCATGAGTTGCACATAACATTATAATACCTTTTCTTCAAAGTAGGCAGCCCGGACGAGTCTTGTCAATGTTAGCTTGTATTCTCTTAGAATCTCTAAATATACCACAGAGTAGTTTCAAACTACTTTTTAGGTGTCTTCCTAAGAGTAGTCCTTCAGTGAGACTCTTGTGCTAGTTTTAAATCTTGTGCTCTTTGAAGCGAAAAAAAAAAACAAAACAAAAAAACAAAAAACAGTCTTATGACCAACACTATTTTTTCTTGAAGCACAGAACCCTGAGTAGTGATTACCTAACATGTGTAAGCTATTTTTATGACTATGGTAAATGGCTAGTCAGGTCACAAAAGTAAAGAAGATATATTTCCATTTTAGCAAATTTCTACATGGGATTACTAGCCTTTCAACTGCTTACATTTGAGCCATCTCAAGGAAGACACTGGATATGGAGTCACATTTACCATGGTTCTGGGTAGACAGACAAGTAAATTTGGTTGAACAAATTTGAAGGGGGAGGGTTTCATCGCTTTGAGAAATTAATCAAAGACCTCATTACTTCAATATTAAATATATATAATTCAAGGATATCTTAATGTTATTAAATGAAGAATAAAAGAAGTGAAAAATAATCTAAAATGGTTAATTCAAAGTCTATAATTTTAGTTTCCAGGATTTTAAATTAAGGAGTCTTTATTGTTAATGGGATGATATTACAGTTACTCACTACTCTACCTTTTTATGGGCCTAAAACATCTGATTCTCTCTGGTTTAGATTTCCCTTGAATCTACTGATTTAGTCTCTGCCCTTCTAGCACAGAAGGAGTAGAGCTCTCCCCATCATTTCAGGGCAGGATAATCATTTTGTGGCTACAGTTTTAGTTTGTGTCTTCCTAGCAGTCTGACATGGCATCCGAGTTAGAGCACCCCTTATTCAGGCAGATGCCTAATGGACATTTATTGTGTTTTGTGTTTTTGATACTTAGGCAATTCTTATAGCTCATACCTAAGCTTGATTTAGAGGTCTGTGTTCATCCCTTAGGCTATGAACATGTCAAATTCCTATAGAAAGGGCACTAACTCTGCACGGTGTTGTAGCTACAGAAAGTTTGATTTTCACCCTTCTATAAAGAAAAGACTTACTTTCTCCCATTTTAATTAGAGACCCCCAACTTTCTACCAGCACATTTTTTATGTTTATTGTTCCATTTCCAAAACAGATGTAGCTGAGTGGCTCTTGTAATGTTTCTATTAATAAATCTATCCCTACTCACTTACAGCCAGCTATCCTGGGAATCCTTGTGAGGGGTGTTAGTCCTATTAACCTGCCACCCAAGGCAACTCCTTATGCAGAAATGATCTACAATGCCCCAGGGGAAGCACCTTGTGGCAGAAATAGCCCTAGCCCTGCAGTCATGAAGCCCCAAGCTGCTGCCTCCTTACCCTAAGTGCTGAATCCATCCATCATTCGAAAACACTTGAGTTGTATTTTCCATGTGTGTGATGTGAAGTGGGCATTTAGCTTAATACTGACCCCTCCTGACCTGGAGGTGGATGGCCATAGTAGTAGTTTGCTGCAAGTCTTCATTTCTGGGACAGGGCAGATATCATAAGACTTTATGGACTTTTATTAATCTTGTTGCTGTCAATAAAATGGCACCAATTCATTGAGATTTGGAGCTTGGTTAGAAATTAGAGTATTTGTAGTTTTTGCAGGAAAGAACCACTCTCCCCCATAGAAGAAAGTTGCATTTGTCTCTCCCAGTCTTCTGATTGTTTCTCCTTATTAACATGTTTTTATTCTCTTCAGATAATTAATTTAAGCGGGCTAACTGATGAGGCCAAGGAAGTAGCTTTTCTTTGTAGGCAGACCAGCTTTGCTGTGTTTTCAGGCTAGAGGACAGCCCCTAACTGGGAGAAACACCCAAGTAAATGCTCTCTCTGCAATCCTAGGTAGGAGCCATGGAGAAACTCTGGGTGGGCGTGAACAAAATACGACCATCCTTTCTACTTGGAATAGTGATAGCAGCAGATGCATAAGTACAAGTCATAGGTTAGTGGAATTTTAGTTCTGAACTCAGTATGTATAGTGAATCAAATCAGATCTCTGCTTGTATTACTCAGTTTAATAAGATTATTATCTCTGAATTTTAGTTCACCAAAGCCTACCTGTCTAACTTTTTTGTACCACCTGTTTTACAGATATGGAAAATGGAAGTGTACACACTACCATAAAATACCTATTAAGAAATACGTAGGCTTGTTATCGGCAGACCTTGGCTGGCTGTTTTCTTAGCTAGTGGACCAAGGGAAGCATTACTCCCTCTTCCCTACAGATTCCTCAAAGAATAGTAATGGGGCACTTACCTCATTGGCTATTTAAAACAATATTTATTTATTTTTATTTTATGTTTATGAGCATTTTGACTGCATGAATGTATGCAGACTACATGCATGTCTAGTATACACAGAGGCAAAAGGAATGTGATTAGACCCACTGGAAATGGAGTTTCAGCTGCTTGTGAGTCTCTTCGTGGTTGTTAGGAACAAAAACCTGATGTCTGCAAGATCAAAAAATGGTTCTAAACTAACTACCAATCCATTTTTTCCTAGGGCTATTGGGTTGCATTGAATAGTAAATGAGAAAACACATGTATAAAGTTTATGGCTCTGCTTGGCATATTGAATATTGGTCATTTTATGTATCATTAAAGGTTTCATTAAACCACTCAACAGGTGGATTTGAAGACTTTGATGAATATATTATAGATTATTAGAAAAAAAATTTCAGTCAATGGAAGCCCATACCATTTTCAGTAGCACCAAGTAGGTGAATTGGTATATAAAGTAGACCATTGGAGTTGGTAACAAGAACCTATTTGTCAGTTTTATTTTATATTTTAGAATTCTAAGCCTGTAAAACAATCTTTGAGGCAATGGATCTCTGGAAGAGGAAAATAAAATCTAAATCTAGGTATTTCTGAAGGTCTAGAGTAAAGTTTAGAACCTATAATGCTAAGATAGACCTGCCATCTTCTAGAATTTACTTCAAAAACAGAATAGCATTTGTGTTGTTACTAGGGTAACTTGGTTGGTACTGGAATGTGTTTGTAGCTCTAAATGATAACAATCATGCTATTGCATAGCCTGCTTTGTTTGCATTTTCAGCCTGACTATTCCATTGGGAAAGAATAATGAGATACTACTTGTCAGCCCATGAACATTTGACAGCAGTGGGTTGTCCTGCATCAGCCAGACAAGAGTTTTGCTTCTGAACCAGTCACTTATTCACTTATTCACTGTTGTAAGGACATCTCTTTCCACTGCACAATGAATATGTTTAGAAAGTTTATACCAATAAAATGACCTCCTTTAATATTAACATTTATTACATTTATTCAAGACATGTCATCAAAATGAACTGTCTGCTCTTTTAACTCCTATACTTTCTGAAGTTATCCTTTCCACTCATTTTTATCCCAAATGTGAAGCTGCTATGGTCTAAATGAGGAACGGTGGCAGCAACCAGCCACTGGTATTTGCATGGAATTTGGCATATGTTCTTAGCCCATGGAACAAATGGGGCTTATTATCATGCCATGATTCTGACAGCTTTTCTGCTAAAGAAATAACACAAGTCTGAAGAGTCTTAACTACTCCAGTTGATAAATAAGGCTTTACTTGTTATATAAAATCAAGTTATTCACTTTGGGTGTCTCATGTCCATCTCTCAAATATTTTTGCTACTAACAGTAATTCTTAATCAAGGCAGCCTTGGCCCTAGACCACCTTTGGCAATGTCTGGAGGCATTTATGATTGTTGAGACTGTTATGCAAGGTGGATGGATCCATGGCTTTTAGTGGTCAGAGACCAGATACATGCTAAAGAGGTACAAGGCAGTCCTTCATAACAAAGCATTGGCACAATCTGCTTCAAAATATAAATGCTTCCAAGAAATCCCTGTCTAAAATATTCCACTGTCTCAGCTTAGAGTGGAGACTTCTAATACTAATACAAGATTACTTAATCTCTACATTAAAAAGATTTATTTTAATTATCTTATGATTGTACATGTGTTTGCACATGGGTATGTGCACATAAGGTCCCCTCAGGGACCGGATGTCAGATTTTCTGAAGTTGGTCCTGGGTGCTGGTAATTTACCTTGGGTCTTCTGGAAGAGCAGCAAGTGATTTTTATTGCTGAGTTATCTCTCAAGCTTCATTTCTACTTTTAAAAACAACAAAAAACTGTGCATAATTTCAGGCATCTTGACCCAAATATTATATCATTATTTGAGGATGATTTTTAAGCTAAATAGCCCCACTTGTATATATCATATATGCATGCTCTCTCTTTAAAGTGCTTTCTGTATTATGAAAACAAAGATGGAATATTTGAAAAAACAGGTTTTATAAATTATTGTCACGAGAATAATCTAAAGAATTATTTACTTTAATAATTTACTGAGTCTTTAAGATCAGGCATTATACAGGAAATTGATTTCCTGATTCTTTGATGTCTACTGCTTATACACCATTAACCAAATGAGCACAGCTTAACGATGAACAATCGAATCTTTTTTACTGATCTTTGACCAGAATTACAGACTTTTAAAAATTTCCAAGTTGTATTGATTCATAGAGAAATAGCACATATTATACACACAGACACATACACAGATATTTACACACACACACAAATATTCATGCAGATACAAGTAAACAAAGAAATGTATATACTCAACCCAGACCTTTTAGAAAAAAGTGTGTGTGTGTGTGTAAACCAAACATAAAATGCTCTCCTAGACAATTTTCTATTGAGCATCCAAGTTGTGTGGAATGTTCCCTGTCTAACTCTTAAGTCAATTTATGGGAGGGGCGTGTAAAAGCACTTTACAGAAGAGAACCCGTGATCGCAATGCATCAAAGTTAAGCGGCAGCAGGGCGACCACTCTTGAAAAATCACATAAACATTTCACACATAAAACAGAATTCATCGAGGCAATACCCTCTGCGGGGTTGAAAGATAACAACGGTGTCATGAAACTCTGAGTTGTTTTTTTTTTTTTTTTCCTTCTCTTTTTCTTTCTTTCAAAGAAGCCACCCCCTGAAACAGAATGAGGAGTCGTGCAGTAAAAGACAGCAAGGTGGGTATAAGTGGGAGGAAAATGAGGCAATCTCAGCCATCCGCCTCTGCAATATCATTACCCACAAACTTGCCCTTTTCCCCACCCCGTTTTCCCCAAAGACCAATGTCCGACGTCTGAAGCGAGAGAGATGTGCGCTTTCTAACAGCTAAATCAACAAGGTCTCACATGAGTAGTGCTGCGCGGTGTGGTTGACTGATTTCATGAAAAACTAATCACGTATTCATCATTGAGATCAAACACTTCCTAAGTAATTATCATCCCAGCCCGGTCGGGCAGGACCTGAGAAAGTGGCGCCGCTGATGCAATCAGCCGCAGAGCCGAAGAGTTCTCGGAGCTTTTGTAAACCTTGGGTTGGAAGGCTCAAAACTGAAATTGTATTTTATAATTAAGGAAGGCAGAGCTGGCCGGCTCCTAGCTGGTTCTGCTATCAATCACTACAACTTTAGATTGCTTGGGTATTTACTAGGACACATTTAAAATCGGCTTTTTCATGCATGGTCTCTGCGATTTTATTTTTATCTCAAAAAAAAAAAAGGGAAAATGTGATAGTTTAAAAAATTACAGTATGATACCTGTTATGTTATCTGAAAAGTCAAGTCACACCACCTCCACAACCTCTTTATCTGAGCTATGGCATTTATCTATTTGATAGATAAATATATATAGGGGCATTATATATACTGAATTTGTCATTACAAAATATCTTATTGTAGCTTTCTGTCTGTGATTATAAATTTAGATGAAGACGAATAATGCAGTCTGCTTTGTATGTATCAGGTAGTATGTTTTGTATGGTTTCCTTCTTTCCTCAAACAAGTTAATGAGGAAGATAAAAATGTAACCCCCATTTTCAAACAAGCAAACGAAGCTACCAAAGGACTAAGGACCTTGCTTAGGATCAGGGATGATAAGGGGCAGAGCTGTGAGCCCTCTATCCCACCGAGTCTAGATGAGTGCAGGCCCTTGGCCAAGTTTTCAAAAGGCTCCATGCAGAAGACTTTGAGACATTGAACGAATCTGAAAATCAGAGTGTGAGTGTGTTGGGAATTAGGCCAGGTTCAAAGCAGAGCTCTGTTAGGTGACAAGTTCTCAAACCTCTCCAAGGTACAGATTTTTTGATTTGTGAGAAGAGGAGAATCCCTGGTGTCGGCTGTCAAAGGAGATCTAATGTAGGCTATGACTCTACCGCTGCACATGTAAGAGGAAGGGCTCTGGCAATGTCCTTGGACAGGGTGCAGCAGTTAGCCAATGAAACAAGATTTGCTGTACATGTCCACCGGACTCCAGAGAGGTTCTCAGAGCCCCTGCCACAGTTGTTCCATCGCTGGGAGTGTATCAAACACCCCGAGTAGCAGGAGAAAGCTTTTCCCCACAGATCATGCAACCATGAAGAACGTAGACATCACCTAAAGTTTTAGCTATCCACACATTTCCTTAATCACATGCTATGTCTGAGGAGATGCTTCATCTAATTTAATGTAGATATTACATCTCAGTATCTTACCATCGCTTTATTATCAGCCCCTCCATTTTCACCTTTTCCTTAGTGAAATTCGTGACTCATGAAAAAAGGAAGCTAATAAAATCCGGGAAGAAGTTTTATAAGATAGCTTAATTATGACATTTAAGGTATAAATTTGTTCCATAATATAAGTTATAGATTTTGTAAACCTGAAAATTTACATTTTGTAGTTCCTTAAAGGTTAAACCGCTGTATTTCAGTACATTTCCTTAATTGAGAAAATTTGTCTCATGATCCAATCGTACCTTCTCTCATTATTGTTAACACTAACTATTCTATGTAACCACTTCAGATTTTGAAGACTTCTTTTTTCTTTATCAAATATAACAGTATAACATCAACTATCCACCAGGCATATAGGAAGTACCATACACAGTTTTTACTTTTAAAAATTAATTCTTTGGAAATTTCATAAAACCATTTTGATCATATTCATCCCTTCCCTAATTCAGACTAGATCCACCCCTTTCCATACCCACATAGCTTTATTTCTTCTTTCTTTTAAAAATATTTACCATGTCCAATTTTTGCTGCTCATGTACTCTCGGATGTGTGGCTCTCCACTAGAGTGTGGTGACCTCACGGGCCATAACATCCTTAAATAACACCAATTTTCCTTCTCCTAGTAGCTCGCAACTGTCCACAGCTCCTTGTAATGGTGTGAGACTTTGTACCTGCCTGTCCTACCCATTCTGCAATTTCACCCATTCTGGACTTGACCTTGCACAGTTCCTGTGAATGTTTTCATACCCACTGTGAGTTCATCTGTACAACTGCCCTTCTGCATCTAGAATACACTGGCTCCTTGCAGTCATCCTCTGAGTATTAAACTCTCACTGTCTCCCCTTCCACAGTGGTCCCTGATTCTTGGGAAGAGAGGGTATGATATGCAACACCTGTTGAGGGCTAAGCGTTCCACCGTCTCTTAGTCTCTACTCGTGGAATAGCTGTGGGTCACCATGCTGCACACTGCAAAAATAAGCTTATCTGATGAGAACTGAGAGACGAAACAAAATGGATATAATGATAATAGACTTTGCCAAGTGAGTTTTTACACATCTACTTAGGTCTAATTCATTAGAAAATAATGCTTTAAATACAGATATAATTTATGATGTTTCCTCCAGTTCAGATCTATTGATGAGAGAATATCATTTATTCAAAATGTGGTTTTGGCATTTAAAATTATTCTTTGAAAATTTCATACATGTGTACAATGTATTTTGGTCTTTTAAAATATACACAGTACCATACTAATTTTCTTAAACTCTAACAGATCCTGTGAGAATGAGATCAATATCACACACATTTTATGCTCTTTTAAGCAAAAGTTATTTTTGCCTTCTTCTAAAATAAAACAAATCTTTAACTGAGATAGTCTTTTTTTTTTTAAAAAAAAATACATCATTTGTTAATGGCTCACATCCATTAACCTGTCACCAGTGGAAGTATTTAGTTTTATTAATATGTATTTATGTTTTTTTAATTTAATATATTTTTATTTTGCATACCAACCCCAGTTCCCTTACCTCCCCTCTTCCTCACCTGCCTCCTCCCCTTCCTGCCCTCCATTCACTCCTCAGAGGGGTTAAGACTTCCCATGGGGAGTTAACAAAGTAAGGGAGGGAGGACCAAGCCCATTCTCCCTGGATCAAAGCTGAGCAAGGTATCCCATCATAGGTAATGAGCATTTATGTTTATACCAAAGATTATATTGAACCACTATTTGATTCTTATCTTGTTAATATAATCATGAATTAAAACATGGAGGGAAACATGGACTGCATTTCTAACTCAGAAATTTTAAGAAAGCAGACTATTTACATTATTTTAGAGGTATACAGAAGAGTAACTTTACCCAAATTATCCAAATGGTTGTCCTCTAAAACGATGGAAATATATTTTTAATATTTAAAAGTTATATTTATGAAATGAAATAATTGGGTTGGCAAGATGGAGCAGAAGGTAGAGAAGTCTGCCTACAAGCCTTATGGCTTGAGTTTAATTGCCAGGTCCCGCAAGGTGGCAAGGCAGAACTGATGCCACAGCAATGCCCTCTGGCCTCCACATGCATGCATGCATTCACACTCCCATTGCAAGTCAAAGCACTAGATTTTGGTTTTGACCCAGTAGATCAGTGTTGACTTCTTTTAACCTACAAAAGAAGAAAAGCTGATATATATCTAATGTATTTGTGTTGACAGTTGCTTGAACTGATCCCTTTTGATTTGGCTTTAGAATGGTATAGATAATATATATATATATATATATATATATATATATATATATATATATGTCTCCTCCTCATACTATTTGTGGTATTTTGTGTATGTGTTTGTGTGTGTGCTTTTGTGTGAATGCAAGTGCAACATTTGCCATCAACTGTATATTGAAAGGTTGTTATAAATCTTGTCCTCATTATGTGAAGAGATTATATTATGAAGCGTAATGTAACATAGTACTTAAGAAGCCTGGATGGTATGAACATATCGGCATTTACACTTGTGTGAATACAGCCATGGAAACGTCTTATTTCCTTAGTTTTCCGAATTACCACACATTGACTTCCTTCTAAGTCTTTCTAGCTTTCATTTCTTGTTCAGTATCACTTAGTACTGTGGCTCTACTTTTGTAGAAAGCTCTACAAATGTATTCTAATTGTAGAATAGCTCAATTTTCTCTGAGGGGTCCCCAGGTTCATGTCATTACAGAATCTGCATTACTGAAAACTCAGGAGATTGGGTCTGAGGCTACTAGGACCAACTACAAGTGAAACTAAGACAAAACCAGGAAAGATTAAATATCTCAACTGTCAAAATACTGTAGCACAAGTGGCAGATTATATGCCTGGGTCATGAAGAATCTTCAAGGATGATAATGCCAACAAAATTGGCCCAGTATTTTCTAACTATGCTCCCTTCCCTATGTTCTGGAATGGTGATGTATATCCTGTGCCATTATATGTTAGAAGTATGTGATCTTTTTTTCTATTTTATAAGCTGTTACAATTAAGAGATTGAATGAATCTATGAAGAGACTTTGAATTTTAAACATTGCTGAGACTGTGATAGACTATAGGGCCTTTTGAAGTTGGACTAAATGCACTTCCCATTATGATGTTTAAAGCTTTTGGATGCCAGGGAGTGAAATGTGGTGCTTTGAGAGAAAATGGCCCCCCAAAGGGAATGGCACTATTAGGAGGTATGGCCTTTTTGGAGGAAGTGTGTCATTGCTGGGGTGGGCTTTGAGATTTCATATGCACAGTACACCACCCAGTGAGTTAGTTGACTTCCTGTTGCTCTCAATATGTAGCAGTCTCAACTCTAGCACTGTCTCCGCCTGCCCGCAGCCATGCTCCCCATCATGATGATAATGGACTGAACCTCTGAATTGTAAGCCACCATAATTAATTTTTTTAAATAAGAGTTACCATGGTCATGGTATTGCTTCACAGCAATAAAGCCCCTAACTAAGACACACAGGAAAAGAGAGGGGAAACACGACTGTTATAACAGAAGGTTAAAAGCACCTAGTCAGCTCAAAGGAGCTTTAGGAAGACTGGGGTGGGAGATGCAGTAGGTAAGGACAACAGAGATGCCAAGATGCTTTTGTCTGCTCTGAACTTTAAACTAGGCCACAACCAAGCAACACAGGAAGATAACCAGGGGTAGATTTCCAATTGCATTTCTCAGGAGCACATATTGCCTCATCATTTAATGATTAATGCCTATTTTCTCCAGATATGTTGTGAACTAAAACACAAGATCTGTTCTTGAGCTCTCTTGGTAGTCATGCCTCTCTGTAAATGATGCTGTTCATTTCTCAAGCCATCTTCTTTTTGAAGCTCCATTTCAGAATTCTGTGCTATGCTCACTCTGTAGTTTATCCAATGGGAATAAAATAAGAGAGCAAATAAGATTCTATGTCTAATAGGAAAAATTAATAAAATTGGTTTCCTTATAGCCAAGGGCAAGTAAATTTTACCTTAATTTTTAATTTTACTAGTGACTTTTACCTTAATTGTCTGATGACCTATAGGTTGACACTTGGTAGAATTTTCTATGTTTCATGGATAATTCTGAGAATGTTCACATCACCTCACTTCTAAAATTGTTCCCTTACAAGAAGATCTAGTCTAGGTGATATAGAAGGTGGGGATATTTGAAAGCATTTGTCTTATTAGCTTTGTAGATCTGTTTGTGGAGGGCACTTCATGGTAGGATGTTGAATAACCTGACTTCTGTCTACTGGGGTTCCTCACACACCTATTTACTGCCTTTTAAAACTGCTGTTTAATATAAGAGCTGTCATTACAAATTGCAAAACAGTTTGAATAAATTATCCCATCTATACACATTGCTCTACATAACAGAACATTTCAAGACCTGTGTAAAATAAATATAAACAGGGAAGTCCACGTGAAATAATGAAAGACTCATTATTCTTCAGACTGTTGACAAAAATCAATATAAATCATTTATATTCATGGTAAAGCTTACTATTTTGTATTTAATAATCACAAGAGCATAGCTCCAACAGCTTAACAGAGTTGCTATTACATCTGATTTTAGAGTAGGCTTTCGAACTCACACACACACACACACATACACACACGAGAGAGAGAGAGAGAGAGGGGGGGGGGGGTGGGAGGGGGGAGAGAGGGAGGGAGGGAGGGAGGGAGGGAGAGAGAGAGAGGAATGCACAACAAATCTACCTATCTGCTGTATCTATCTGTGCATTTGGGCAACAGTAACATTTAGCTCGCTCTTCTTTTAAATAGTAGGTCCCAGAATAATGTAGATCTGCTGTATTTGGAAACAGTAGAATGCTATCCATTTATGTGCTCTGGCTTCCACAGTTTTATAAATTTAGTCTTCAATAGCAGCCTTTGTCAAAGGATTCTCAGTTCAAAATTATCAGTACTTTTTGTCTTCTGCACCCAAAATATTACTCCTTTACTGCTGTGCATTTATTTATCTGTAGGCGAATAGGTGATTTAGAAAACAACTAGCTTGTTTTTCTCAGCATTGGACAGTCATGCAAGCTCCTATTTCTGTTCCACATTTTGATGACCTCTTTGGCATATTCTTGAAGCTCATTTCATGACATGCTTGTTAATGCTTGATAGTCTGAGATTACCATCTCCCAAATGTAGCCAGTCTTTCTTTTAGACGCTTTACTTTGGGGGAAACATGCTGCCAGCCAAAGTTGGGAAAGAGGAGCATTGTGGGTAAGGGCTTCCTTTCCTACTTTGATAAGCTGTCTTCCTTTATTCTTTCCCTCAGTTTGTAAGACAAAATTGGCAGGGCTATTATTCACTTGTTTGAGTTTCTGCACTGAGAACTCTGGGTTGATTTTTTTCATATGAAGTCTTGGAGGGAAGACTTGGTGAAGTCACCGTCCTTAGAGTCTTGAGAGGTGAAGTATATATACCAACCTTGATGTCATTATAATCATCAGGCTGCTTTCTTACAGGAACACTTCTTCATTTCTGTGCTGCCTCCTAGCTCAGCAGGTGAATGTGAGCTTGGAGCTAGAAGTACCTGAACGTGAACTTGATTGTGGCCACTTTCTCATTGTATTATACCTTGAACAAGCATTCATGAACTTCCAATTTCTTATCTCTAAATAGGGGCAAGACTTTGTTTTGCGTGTATCTGTTGAGGTTTAGTCAATCTTTCTTAGGTTCGATATGTGTTTCATTGTAAGCATTCAACAAATGAGGCTATTACTTTTTCCTTCATATTTCTTATTTGCTTCTTAGATTCTGGAAATTATTCAAAACAGGAACCAAAATTATAACTCCATTATCACTTTATATGTCTAACAAGGTAGGAACAGGAAGAATATCTGGTAAATAAGTTAGACTGTAAATAAGTGAGCTTGAGGCTAGGTGAGCTTGTCTTAAGAGGTATATAGGAAATAGACTTACTCTGAGGTGGCTTTTGATTTTGTTCTTCGGGGAGCAGAGTTGTTACATTCAGGAGAGCTTAACAGAGCTGTAACACTTCACTGGGGTGGAGTAGAACAACGCTGTAACATTTTCACTGGGGAAACTTTCCTCTGGTGGAGCCGACCTGTAACACTTCTCCAGAGCAGAACAAAGAAGAGTTGTAACAAATTTGTGGGGGAAATCCTCCTCTGCTGCTGGAGTAGAGTTGTTCCAATTACACTGGGGGAAACCTTTCCTTGGAGCAGAGCTGTAAGCTGCCGCAATTACAGTGACTTTGTGATATTCCTTGGCTCCTGACTGTCAGGATAACTTCCAATCTGAGCTCCAACACTTACAAAGACGGCACACACCTTTAATCCTAGTGCTTGAAGGTAAAGACAGGCAGATCTCTGTGACTTCAAGGCCAGGCTAGTCTACTATGTGGAGAGACTATGTCTCAACTCTCCCCATGTTCAACTAAAGAAGATTTTTTATTTTCAATCCTGTGTACTTGTGTATATCTGTGTATAGCTATATGCATGTGAATGCAGGTTTCTACAGGGCTAGAAGAGGGCATTGGATAATCTGGGTTTAGTGTTAGGGGAGGTGGTGAGCTTCCTGATGTGGGTATTGAGAACTGAACTTGGATCCTCTGGAAGAGTAGCATGGGCTCTTCATCTCCAGCCTCAGAATGGGGATTGAATTTGTACTCTGTTTTGTCCTTAAAGTGGCTAACATATTAAGAAAATTGTAATGTGGAGATGAAATTTATCCTCCAGGTTTTCAAAGTGTATATAACAGGAGACAACCCCACATATCAGTATCCTCTTCTGCCATCCCAGATTGAAACACACTAGGATGGAGCATGCAGAAGTTTTCTATAGTGCATCTCAACACTGAGGCTGAATAACTGCACACATGTGTTTATGCATGAAAGAATGCATGTATACACATGCACACACACACATATACAGTTTGCAAAGTCTTTCTGTATATGTGTTGTTCTTTATTGGTAAATTAATAAAGAAGCTGCTTTCAGCCAATGGCTTAACAGAGTACAGCCAGGCTGGAAGAGGGGGGGCGGGCAGAGAAAGAGAGAGAGAGAGAGAGAGAGAGAGAGAGAGAGAGAGAGAGAGACAGAGAGAGACAGAGAGAGAGACAGAGACAGACAGACAGAGAGAGACAGACAGAGAGAGAGACAGACAGAGAGATAGAGAAAGGGAGAGGCAGGGTCTTTTTCCTTTGGCAGAAAAATTTTACAGAAAATGTGTGATGGATGCCCACTGGTTAGCACAATGCTTGTGGTACTTCAAGTATTCAATGAAATATCTCGAGTTAACATTTTCTAAGAGGCTGAAGAAACAGAGACAGAGAAACCCCGAGTGCACTCCCGCTTCTACTGCTCAGTAGACTATAAACTCTGCCCACTTATTCATGAAAGCATTGGTTTTATGATCTTTAACACAGAGATAGTGTCTTGAAGGGTATGAAAGGGTTAAATCACTATAAGGTAGTTAATACATGAGAATAATAGTTGCACATATTACATTATGAGACATTCTGGTTTAGTCAGGTATGAAATGCAGAAAGCATGTTAATAAAAATCTCCAAACATGAACTGCCATGGACTATCAGCAGAAATTTGCTCATAAGTCGCAAATGAGCTGGCCAATGAGCTGCTGTTGGGGGAGGCACTGTCCTGTAGGCCATCATAATGCTTTTTGTAGTAATTAGCATTTGTCTGTTTGACCAGGAGTGGTACAAGAACTGCAGCTTTTAGACTTTTCACAGCTAGTTTGATCACAAAGCTATATCTTCTGTGTGACCATAAGGGCCTGGGTTGACCTTGCTGTGCCTTAAGGCATGTAGACATATGCCTTCTGCCTAGCTTCAAAAGCATAATGCTTACATGGCCTCTTTGAAGTTGTGTGTGTGTTCTACAGAGTGCAGACTGTGGCCAGAGGCAAATCTGGTTCTTTGTTTAAAAAAGAGGAAAGGCCGAGATAGTAACATACTGGTGGCTGATCACATGAGCCCAGTAAAGTACTCACATGATTCTGAATTTGTGTGTAAGCCTATTTGTATTTGTAGGTGCGTAGTGTATACAATCTATAAATACATTTGTATTAGTGTGTACATATATACACTGACATCTATTTACAGTTATATTCAGAAATGTATGTCCACAGAAATATACATGGTAAAATACATTAAATATAATTTTCACAGAATTTTTCAACTTCTGAGGGTCACAAATGTGTGCCAACTTGAAAATGCAAACTATAATGTGATATTTATAAATACATTTAAAGTTGTACATATAAAAAAGATCATCCTCAAATAGTTGAAGTCTTTGGAGCCCAATCCTTCAAAACCCTGGAAATAAAAGCATTAAAGTTTTATTTCATGTGCGTTCATACAAAATAAAATGCAGAACTGAATTATCATCAATATCATAGGGGCCTGAATACATCTATTACCACAGTTCTCATATAGTGAGAAATTTTCCAAGAGTCAATTTTAGGATAACTCATTCTTGATTATGATGTAGTCTTTAGTCACAATTACATTGTAAATCATATTTGAAGAGAAAATGGTATTTTACTTTATGGATGTCAGAATCTCATACTATTTTTCTACTGTACAATTATAAAACTATTTTCTCCAAGTATTTCAGTATTTAGTACTTAGTAGATGTTTCACACACACAGACACACACACACACACACACACACACACACACACACACACACACAGGCCTACTAAGCATGGCAAGGAATAGGTTTACTATCTCCAGTTTTCCCATTTTGTACTATTAGAAAATGCTCCCAACTTTTCCTTTAGTAATTTTAGATGGATGGGGGAAGAATGAATAAAGAAGCATCTGTTCACAGGCGTGCAGAAACAATAAGAATATTCTATCCTGGAGCAGCACAGAGAAGCTTCCTTTGTTACAGTGTTTTCAACCCAATTTTCTCCTTAGAGATAGATGGAAAATATGCATGCCTACTAACCTCCTGTTAGTTCTTTACTGAAGTACCTTGTGGCTGCGATATACCTCCTGAACCTACATGTCGCCTTCATTCATATACGAAACACTTGCACTAACCATTTTCTTGTCGGGGTTTGATTTTGAAAGCAATACAGTGTCTTAAGAATTCACGCAGCATTTATTTAATCTTTTCAGAAGGATCTCATAGCAGTGAAAAATCCTTCTCGTTCTTGCCACGCAAAGGCTTTAGCAAAGGAATGTTCTCTCACAATGGTGTTATGAAAGATGAAATGCTGTTGTAATTTATTAAAGTTCAGCTTCAGAATGGGCAGCTTTTTTACATCCAAAGCTAACATTTCACAAGTCCCAGATACAGTGTGGTTTTCTTCTTGTTGTTGTTGGAAGATTTCAAAGATACAGCATTTGGAAATTCCTTAATTAGATCTAAGGCTTCAGTCATAGAGAGAGATCTGGCTTTGTAAGTAGAACATATTTACTTGACAGTTGCTTTATTTAGTGATGCTGATTTTACACCATAAATAACCAACAAAAACTCCAGCATGCTGACACTCCAATAGCTTTCTTTTTCTTTTGAAAAAAAGAAAACAAAGAAATCAGAAGAGATTTATGGAGAGTGGCCCAAATTGAAACCTCTTTGGAAACATCTTTCCTGTGTTTTATTTTAAATGGAATACATGGATGGGTAATGCCAAGCTTGAAGCGTACATTAGAATATATTTCTATAAAAACACATCAGACAATCAGCATTCATAGAGCACTGCCGCTCAGCTCTGGGAAAACTTGCATGCCCATGGGTCATCCCTGGGGAGCAGGCTGTATATAAATACCAACTGCCCGCCCCCAGTTAGTGTGAATATGAAGTCCTTTAGGGCGAGATAACATGCGCACAGTGTGACACAGCAGTGCCCAGCTGGATTAGTGCCGACCCCAGTAGATTTTGTATTTGACATTATCCCCTTCTCACTAAAGCGGCATGCTATTTTCAGACAGTGGTGAAAGGACAACAACTGTAAGATGTATGGAGTAAAAATAATGGAACAGCAATGCTAATGATGGTCCAGGAAACCATGCAGGGAAGAGGCTGTATGGAGTGTGCATCGATGAGCTGTCCGTGTTCTTAAGCATGAACGAGAGCCTCAATCTCAGCAGTTGATAGTTGTGTTCATAGTAGGTCTTTAATAAATATTTGTGATAAAAGCAAAAACTCAACAAACAAACAAACAAACCCCCAAAAGTCTCACAAGGAGTTTTAGGCACAGTCATTAGTATATGGCTTGTTTTTGCCAGGTATTCAATACAAACATGTAGAGGTAGGGGATATGTAGGTAGATGGATGACGGGTGGGTGGATAGATAGATAGATAGATAGATAGATAGATAGATAGATAGATAGATAGATAGATAGATAGATAGATAGACAGACAGACAGATAGACAGATCTGAAACACACCAATTGATATGAATCCTTATATGGTCAACGCTGCTCTTCTCTCCAAAGGACTGTGATCCAGAGAGCATGGTTGAGCATTGCCCAGCACAACTGTAGCCAACTTTTACACCTTGTCTCTGTGAAATAGACACCTTTGGTTTACTGTCCTTTTCCCACAATGCCCATTAGCTCACGGATACAACAGAATAGTTCTCTAGGTTGTCTTGGACAGATTCAGAGATGGTTTCTTGACTCTTAGTAGCCTGGCTTCTAATAAACTATAGACTTCATTCCTGCCTTGCAGCCCATTTGTTAATAGTAATTTGGGTTTATATAACTGGTGCATCTGAAACTATCCAGTCTTACCAGACTCAGTAATCAATCAGCACACAGTGACTTTGATGAGTGTTATTACATTAGCATACTAATGGTTTCTGAATATTTGTTTCCATCAGGATATCTCTTGAGTTCTAGAAGTCCACCTACTTTCTGGACATCTTCTTCTAGATGCTCAGTGTCAGAGACTGGCTATTTATTTACTTATTATCAATCATACTATTTTTTCTCTTTCTCATGGCTATGTCTCTGGACACACTTTTTTTTTTAAATTGAGTTCCACTAGAGACAGTCATGTGATGATGTTTGGTACTAGAGCTTGAATGTAAATTATATTCATCTTTTTTCAGGCCTTCCCCTTAAACCTCTGTACTTATCCCACCATGATGGATAGACACCTCTATGACACATCATGAAACAAAGCAAACCTTTCCTTCCAGGCAGGTTCCTTTCATGTAGTTTGTCAGAGTGGCAAGAAAAATGACTAGCACACTGCAGAGAATGTCTTTATACTCCTGTTGACAGAGCTATTTGGAATTTTTGAACAGTAGGTGTATATGGGTTTTAATTATGCAAGGTGGTTAAGGTCTAGGGGTCTTCTGGAAAAGACTGTGGCCATAGTTAGCAAGGGTTGACCTCATGCCAAGTGTTCTTACCACTCATTACTCCCAAACTCCATATTTCTTTGACATGTCCAACCCCCTTTATAACACATGCATTTTGTACTCATTATGAACATTTCCAGTAATATCAGTCATGGTTTTTACAAGTAACCACAAAACAGCAAGTAAAACAAATAAAAGCAACCAATTAACAAAACAACTAACAAACCAACTAGTCAACCAACCAACCAAACAATAACAAAAAATGAAACCAAAAATGTATCAAGCAAGCAAGAGTTGTAATTTTCCCGAGTAGAGTACATTTTTTCACACTTTAGTTTGCTACAAGTAGTATCTAAAATGCCCATTTTTCCCATTTTCAATTTGACTCAATTTCATTGTCTTAATGAGGCCCAATTAAATAACTACCTAATTGTCCATACTGAATTAATTGCTCTCTCGCTTGTACTCATGCATGACATTGACTATAATTCTCATGTAGTGCTCATTTCTCTGGATTCTCTGCAGCTATTTCCCAACTGACTCTGAGATGCTAGAGGCCAAAGCATCATTCCTATTTATTTTAGATTTTACATGCCTACTTTTGTGAGTGGCAGTGAAGCATTTCAAACAGCTTTGTCGAATTTTTTTTAAGGTTGCATAATTCATTAACAAAGAAAAATATGGTCTTTTTTGATATATCAGGAAGGTATAAATTCCAATTTGCAATAAATGTGCATCTGTTTTTATAATAATCATGTTTACTTGCTTTTAATAAATGCTTATTGTGTTTGATGCTGTGTTGAAATCTGTATGTAATTAACCTTGTTTAATTCTTAAATGACTCTATGAAGTGGCTATGACTGCTCTATCCATTTAAGCAATGTGTGAATTAGTTTGGAGTTATGAGCACACTACAGCTGCGTGACAAGTAGCCTCTAGAAGCACTGGAGGAAGCTGTAACTGATTTTGTTCCCAAGGTAGCAAAACATTTGAGAATATCCTGAATTTCTTTTGACTACCTCAATTAACAATTTTAAATGAATATAGAGAAAATAATATACAACATGAAAAATGACATTTGATATTATCAGGATAGAGTTTTACTATTTTATTATTTATTATTTTACTAATTAATATTTCTTAATTACTCTGGATATATTTTGAGACTACTATATACTTACAGATTCTTATAAATCTCTAAGAAAAATTGTCATTTGACCTAAGTGTTCATGAAAAACAGGGAGTTTTGCTTTTTTGAGTAGATTAGAAATTCTCTCCACATAAGCTTTGACTTATAGTCTGTTCTGTCTATGGGGTATTCTGGGGTAATGGTGACCTAGAGATTGAGGGATTAGCCAACCAAAATCTGTCTAGCCTAACACCCATGCCAGGAGAGTAAACCCACTCCTGACATTGCCTGGAGCACTAGGACCCACAGGCTGGATGACCCAGATACCTATGGTAGAATTAAATATGGCTGAAGGAAAAATAATGTCAGTGTAATGATGCCAAATGAAATTCTGCTGTACACATAGATTGGTGCCTAGTCCCACTGTCATCAGAGAGGCTTCATTCACCAATTGATGGAAACAGATGAAGACTCAGAGCCAAATTTTAGATGGAGCTTGGGGAATCCTGAAGAAGAGTAGAAGAAAGGATTGTAGGAGCCGGAAGGTTCAAGGATACCACAAGAAACTCACAGACTCTACCAACCTGGGCTCATAGGGGCTCACAGAGACTGAACTGACAACCAGGGAGCCTGCGTGGTACTGACCTAGGCACTCTGCACATATGTGGCATTTATATAGCTTGGTGCCCTTGTGGGACTCCTAACAGTGAGAACAGGGGCCATCTCCAATATTTTTACTGGCTTTTGGGACCTTACTCTTTATTCAGAGTTGCCTTGCCCAGCCTTAACACATGGGGCGGTGCTTAGTCTTACTATAACTTGATATGCCATGTGTTGCTGATACTCTTGGGAAACCTACCTTTTCTGAACAGAAATACAGGAGTGGATTGGACGGTGGAAACAGAGGGGGAGTAGAAAAAGGGACAGGGAGGGGAGGAGGGAGGGGAAATTGCAGCCTGGATGTAAAATCAATCAACCAATCGATCGATTTATTTATTTATTTATTTATTTATTTATTTAAAAAATTCTCCTGATCACACGATTCAGAGTAGAACTTCAAAGGGAAGAAATAGTAGGCTATCATACAAGAGTTGAGTAGCATTGAAAATTCAGTGATAAGCATTCATCTAAATAACTGATCCTAAATGATATCACTATGCCTGATACTTATGTGGTAAATAAAACTATTTTGTATTAATAACAATCAATATCAAAATCATGGAAGCAACTATGCCATTCAGTAGCACAGATAACAAATTATTTCTGACACCTTAATAGACTATTACTTGAATTAGTTCAGAAATATGGAGGAATGGTAATTTGTTCAGGAACTTATAGCTGAGTTGGGAAAAAAATACACGGACAGGATATCAGTATCTTTACTTTATCTTCTAAATGAACTCTTTACTCCTGTTCTCCTCTCCTAGAATTCTAACGTTTGTTCTAGTGTTCTCGCCATGCTCCACAGTCCCCATCTTCACTCTACGATGGCTCCTGCTGGCAAACTCACTCTGGACTTCTTTACTTCCACCCTCCCCCAGCCCCACATAATATTGTTTATCCTACTTTCTCCTAATCCTGTGTTACCCGTCCTCCTTTCCTTCATTCCAGAGGCTCTGTTGCATGCTCGGTTGTCACTTTTCACTATTACCTAATGCATCTTATCTCCAGTGGAATGGTCTCATCTTCCTAATTAGATTGCAGGACCGCAGACGTTAGGGTCTGAATCTTTGATGTCCCAGAATCCCCCACAGTAAAGAGAAAGGGAAACCAATATTTACTGAGTTCCTGCTGTGTGCCAAGCTCTATGCTAGATTCCTCATAAATATCTGGCTCAACTCTCAGAGCAACTCCATGAGTTATGCATTATTAACTTGTTCTCACAGATAAGGAAACCAAGGCCTCAAGAGGTTAGGTGCATTGCTCTACATCACACAGCTCGTCATTAATTGAGCTGGCCTTCTAGCATAGTCTTGCCAGTTCCCAAAGTTCCTGGTTTTTCTGATATGCTTTTCACATTATATATAATAGCACTTCAGCTCCATCCATCACTCCCTCAAGTACCATTTTTATGATAGTTTACATTTCCTAGATTTCAAAAAGGCATTGTTATTATTTATCCAAGGAGATTGTCAACTCACATGGTTGGGACTGTGCCCTGTGCTTTGTGAGTGTAGAGAACCCTTAACATATGACAGCAAACATATGTAAGATGTAAACTGTAAGCATGCGTAAACTGTAAACACACGTAAAATACTAGCCAATGGCAATCTAGAAAACTGAAATGTAGCAAAGATGTCTTTAGTGTTCAAAACTCTTGCCAGCCTCAATTACATTACCCAGGACACTATTTTTATTTAAAGTAAAATTTTATATTTTTGTTTTATTTAAAATAAAATGCCTACACAGTATTATTACAGGGCAATTGAAAGAAGTCTAAATCTCCTGGCAAACAAATCCAAAGGCAATTGAATCAATATGTAATAAAACTGTAAATGAAGGATGAAATAATTCTATTATTTTATCCTTTAAAACGTCTTTTATGGTATTATGTATTGGTTAATAATAATTTTCATGGTATACATTTTAATGTATTCCCATTGTCATCAAAAATATCAATCAAAACTTTGTCACTTTCCTTACCTACATTTATCCCCTCTTTGAACTTTCTTCCTTAGTTATTGATCTTCCAGCCTGGAGTTGGGTATGGCTATTGTGATACCTAACTGCCTTGTAGAATGAATGCTGGAGATTATTGACGGGTGAGGAGTCTGGAACTTGGTGATGTAACAAATGAGGTAGCTGTGGGGGAGTTAGCCCTGCCAGGTCAACGGAGTTTCCTCCACTGGAACCGGCTAGGCAGAGCAGTTACACCTGCCACTGGACGGCTGGTTTGGTTGGTTTGATTTTTGAATTTGCAACTCTCTTAAAGTTGTTTGAGGCCTCTAAGAGGCTGCACACATTTGTATAAAGTTACCGTTTTATACCACCCAGTCTTTAGGATGTCAATACATTTTTGACGGCTTGTCTATTTCCGAGGCTTGAAGAAATATTGATTCTATATTTCAACATATAATTAACAAGAATTTACAAATAATGAGTTTCATGTTTTGGAAAAAAAATCACCAATCTTCCTTTATTCTCTCATGTTTGTGTGTGTGTTTTTCTGGAAGTGCTGGTTGGGGTTAGGATTCGGCAGTATAATTTCTGTGACTCCCAATTTAGCATCTCCTGCTGTCACCATGAGCTCCTGATTTCAGGTGGGAAATAAACCATAGCACATGAACCCTCAACCCTCAAGCAAAAGAGATGTAATTTTTATCTGAGCGTCTTACAGAATAAAAATGATGGAGATAAAAACAGAAAATGTTTGACATGGACAAAGTTATTTCTAACTAGAACATTTTTCAAAGTTTTCTAGGAGTATCTATTGCTCTCCAAGCCAACCATTTAGAACGGAACTCATGAGAGCTTCAGCAAATGGTCTTCAGCCTGCAATTAGATGAGTCATGTATCTGTGGCCTGAGATCTAGGGTCATTTGTGTTCCAGAAGAATCCATGTGCCACAGGTTTTAGAAAGAAAATAAAGAAAATAAACCAAGTTTTGGAGATGCATTTTCCTTAATAATTTAAGTTTTTTAGTTAAAATATAATCATATTACACGCCCTTCCATTTTCTTCTTTCAGTTCCTCCTGTGCCCTCACACTCCCATTCCTCCCTTTCCCAAATTCTCACTTAAACCACTCTTTTAATTTTCAAGTTTCATGTGAGAAAACAAATGAAATAAATGAAATATTCTCAAACTCATGTTATTATTGCCATCACAAATGCCATGGTCATTTCCACCCTTTCCCATATATATATATATATATATATATATATATATATATATATATATATATGTGTGTGTGTGTGTGTGTGTGTGTGTGTGTGTGTGTGTGTGTATTTACTGTCTCAGTAATCCAGTTTAACAATTCTAGGAGCAGGGCTGGGGAGCTGGCTCAGTGGTTAAGAGCACTGACTGCTCTTCCAGAGGACCCGGGTTCAATTCCCAGCAACCACATGGCAGCTATCAACTGTCTATAATTCTAGTTCCAGGAGACCCAACACTCATGGCAAAGCACCAATGTAAAAATAATAAATAAAATATAAATAAATAAATATTTAAAAAAAAACAATTCTAGGAGCAAGGACATACAGCTCGCAGACCGTTCATCATTATAGTGTAATTGTTTTCCTCTCAATAGATAATCATCAGAATTTTAAAGATTGACTGGAGTCTTGCAGCAGAGAATGTACTGTGTGTTGTTGGAAAGTACATGGGAGGATGAGCTGGTTGTACAGCCTAGTGAACTGCACCTAATTTTGGCCGTGTCTGCTCCAGAATGTTGAGGCGGTTGTAAAACCTATAGAAACCTGAATACTGGACTTTTATGCCTCCTGTTGGCCTGGCACTGTTCATGGAGTTGGGAATGACTTCATACATAAGAATGTTTACTGACAATGTTAATCAAAGAATAAGAAGCCAAAAGCCATGAATTTGAATGGGAGCTGGAGGCAGAGGGTGGGAGGTGTTTTTTTTTTTTTTTTTTAGCAGACTCTAGTGTAGTGGTTCTCAACTTGTGGATAGAGACCCCATTGGGGGGGGTCAAATTACCCTTTCCCAGGGGTTGTCTAAAACCATTGGAAAACACAGATATCAACATTACACTATGACTCATAACAGGAGCACAGTTACAGTTATAAAGTAGCATTGAAGATGACTTGGGGTCACCACAACATGAGAAACTGTATTAAAGGGTCACAGAATTAAGAAGGTTGAGAATCACCGCACTAGTGTGTTCTGGGCTCTGTAAAACGAGATTCGTGACTGCATCTCAGACACAGGCTGTAATCAGCTACCAGCATCACCTGGGAGCTCAATGGGGAGCTCTTAATACTGTAACCCCTCTGCAGCACCCTTGCAGCAAGAAAGCCTTCTATGCAGCCACCTCTGCAGGAGTCCCTGCGCACTCTGGCCTCAGAAGCAAGGCTTTCGCCTTTCTTTTGTGCTTCCTCGCCACAGCTCAGCAGTGGGAGGCTAAGTCATTGAGCAAGTCACAGAGCTAGCACGCAGTTCTCGCTAGTCAACTCTCCTTCGTGTTTCACCGCTCAGTCATTCTCTTCATGGGGAACAATGCAGCCTCCATCAGTTGTGCAGCTCAAACTCTACCGCCTCAACTAAAAGACCTTTGTTTGTTTTGAGACAGCAAGACTACTAGGTAGTATATGCTGGCTTCAAACTCAATCCTCCTACCTCAACTTAGCGCCAGTATGTCTAGCCCAGCTAAATCATTCCTAATGCAGTCTGTTTCAAATAACCTTTTTGCTTTTAACTCTCTCATTGTCCTTTCATTATTTTGTTATATAATAGTTTTATTTTTATGTACCACTGCAAGTATCCATGAAGACAGAAACCATTTTCGTTTGACTTGTACCTTTTGTACCCAGCACAGCATCTACCACATTATATGTGCTTAATGGATGCCTGAGTAAATGAACAATTGCTTTTGCCCTTTAAATAAAGCCAGCCTATAGTTCATTAGGACAAGTAAATCCAGTTTAGTGTATTAACAGCTGCTAATTGCTTCAAGGTTATTACTGCCTGGTTCACATTAATATTAATAATGATAATTCCTACCAGGTCTACAGGATTTTATTCCATCCAAAGCATTTTAACACACCGGCCATTTAATCCTTACCATCCTCTTGTGGGATGAGACCTTTATCATCTCCATTTTACAGCAATTAAGTGGGTCTGAAAATTAGGGAACACTAGAGAACAGAAACATAGGTTACAACTCCAAGGCTCATGCTCTTTCTGTCTCTCTGAAGCATTGCATTCTTCTATAAAGTAAAAGGCTGGTTCTAAAATGGGGTAATTAGTCTCACATGCAACAGTAACAAACCTACTGAACACACTAACGTCAGATATGATGAAGGAATATGGTCCACAATATGGTAAGTGCTTGTTGTGGTACTAGAGAAGAATGGGAGATGCATTTCTATAGGAGCCTGAAGTTTAGAGCTTAGGAACTTAGGGATGTTGTGGTGCTATTATGAAACATGGCCAGGACAGAAGTATGCAGAAAATATTTGCAAATTGTGTGTATGAAAAAGTTGGACAAAGGATCAGAAGGGATGTTTCCAAAAAGGAAGACATAAACAACTAACAGATATGAGGTAAAACAATTGACATCCTGAATCATCATTGTGAAAAGGTACCACATTGTCATTATCCATTCATCCTTTTATGGACACCTAGGCTGTTTCCATTTCTTATCTACTGTCAATAAGCAGAAATGAACATAGATGAGCATGTATTTCTAGAATAGGAGATAGAGTTCATGGGGTATGTGCTCAAGAGTAATACAGCTGGATCATGTTCTTCGAGGGACTTCCACATGACTTCTCTATTTGCAATCCTACCAGCAGTGAATAAATATTTCCTTTTCCCCACTTCCATGTCAGCATTATTTCTTTTCTTTTTTATATTAGCCATTCTGACTGAGAAGTAAGATAAAATATCAAAATAGTTTTAATATGCATTTCCCTGAAGATTGGGAATGTTGAATATTAAGAAAATTTCTCAGCTATTGGAGCTTTGGATTCTTTATTCAGTTCCATGTTCCATTTTAATAAGGTTATTTGTTTTCTTGATGTTTAGCCTTTCATAACTTCTAAATTCTAAGCCTCTGTCAGATGTACAGCTGGTAAAGATGAGAGGTGATAGATAGATAGAACACAAACTACGATGCAACCGGAAGCAAAGTCGTATTATGTTGGCTATTATCACTAAGATGGAAGGTAAGTTTTGACTCAGATTTGGAGAAGAAGGACTCTTTGAACATTGTTGGTGGTAATTTATTGTAAGTCAGTACAGAGGATTTGGAAAATAGCGTACAAGTTCCTTAAAACAAAAACCAAAGAAACCATGATTTTCATTTGATCAAACATTTATGCTTCTGAGTGTATGTCTAAAATCAGTATGTTGAAGAAATGCTTGTACTCCATGCTCATGATAACAAGCAACTTAGATGTTTATCCATGGATGAATGGATTTTAAAACTGTGGTAAATATATACAGTGGGATAACCTTCAGCTTTCAAAAGTTGTTGGTGGCAGAAGCCTAAGAGACTCCCAAAACAATACAGACTGCCTCCCAGAACTTGAAGTAAGACCTGAGTGCTGAAGACATAGTTTGGACAAAGGACATTGTGGAATCAAGACTGAACTAACCTGGTGCCTCTTCTTTGAGGACTATCTCCTATGGTACTAGAAGGTGCTATGCAAACTGGCAAGAGAGAGGAGCAGTTCATTCATCTGCCAATCTGTACAATCTATGGGCCACAGCCATGACTAGATCATCAAGATATCCGCAATGGTGCTACAATCTTGGCGATAACAACAGACGAGTTGTTGGACTTAAAGCTAACACAGCAGGAGGGAATAGCTGGAAAGGTCAAAGACCCAAGAGAAAAAAAAAAAAAAACTTCTGCCATGTTCCTAAACAGATATAATTTTCAAATGTATTCTAAATACAGACAGCTATAGATCTCAACCCTTATCAAAGAAAGTTTATTATACAATAATGGAAAATATCCTAGAAAACCACAACCAGTTAAAAGGCAGACACGTGACTGGGGTGCCAAATTTTAACTCATATACCTTTATTGTATCCTTTACACTTAAGGCTCAAGGAAAATTATGGAAGAGCGGTTGTAATAGCCAGAAGATCAGGGTGTCTGCTGTGAGATAGTGTCTTCTATGTATGGCAGGGAATCTGCACTGTGCACTCTCAGCAGGATGACTGTCTGAACAATGCTTGCATGACAGCACCACCATTTGGCCTACCAACCGAGATGTGGGATCTCACAAGATCCCACCCTTAGATGAGGAGCTACAGTCAGTGCCTGCCAAGACGGGGAGAATCAGCCTCTTCCCTGCATATTGTTCAATTCCAAATGCTCAGCCCTGGTCACATGTACATGCAAGCAGAGGTAAATGGATCACTAAGTTATACATGCATGTGTGCATACATATATGAATATTTACCCATGTATATGTACATGTATGTATAAATGTATAACAATAATTGAAGAAGAAATCAGGAATTTTGGGAGGACATGAAAATAATTGGAGCGGGGTGAGAGAGAGGCAGGGTTGATAAAGATGCAGGACTCTTGTATGAAGTTCTCAAAAACATAGAATTATTACTTTTAAACTCTTCTTCAATATTATTTTTTATGTTTTGGGAATATAATATAATTACATCATTTCTTCTGTCCCTTTCTTCCCTCCAAACCATTCTATAATTTCCCTCCTTGCTTTTTTTCAAATATATGACCTCTTTTCTCGATAATTGTTTCTGCATTCATATACATATATGTCCCTAAGTATAACTCAGTCTGCATCATGGTACTTGTATGTATGTTGTATGTTTTCATGGCTGACTATCTGAATAATACATTCATAAAAAAGGAATAAAGCTTCTTTCCAATTCTCACACTAGTTAATAAAGATGAAAGAGAGTTTAGGATTTATGGGAACAAATATCTGGGTGCATTTATACACAAGCCACTAAGGACCCACAAGTATGTGGCAAGGATGGCCAATGTGGGCACAAGCCACAAGCCCACAGGCAACTTTCCATCAAAGATCAAGTACAGATATACTGTCTAATTGCACAATGAATCCAGATCTTTAGGACTAAATAGAGTGTCACTGATTTACAGTGTTATCATGTGTTTTTCCACTCAGAGAAATAGGTGCCTGTTTCCTTCACTGCTAAAACATTGCATTATTTTTTTGAATACAAGCACGTGTTTCCTTATTTTTTCTGTTTTCATTAATTATGTATCAACTTATAAAACACATTGAAAATAAAACAAAGAATTGAACAGCATTATTATTGGTTGTTTGGGGTCCTCAAAACTATTATAGGTCTCCTCTTTCCTGGCCCCTTCCTGAGCCTCTCCTTATACTGATTATCCTTCAGTTTGAAGGACGTTGGCTGCCACCAAAGGACATTTCCTCCCCTGTATTTAGGCTCCCTATTGTCATATTCACTTTTCTTCTATCAGTGATTTTCTGTTTTTTAGAAAAACACACACTGTCACCAACACAGTCCCCAGTTCTTCCAAGTTCAGAAACATCTCTTGAGTCTTCTATCCTCCCAGTCACCATTCTATTTCCATCCCTCCATGATGGTCTATGACACTGTCTCAACTTCTTTTTTTTTTTTTTTTTTTTTTCTTTTTTTTTTTTTTTTTCCTCATGGTTTATTTTTTTTATATTTAAAAATTTCCATCTCCTCCCCTCCTCCTCCCCCTTCCCTCCCCTCCTCCTCCCCCTTCCCTCTCCTCCTTCTCCCCCTTCCCTCCCCTCCCCTCCACCCATACCTCCCCTCCCTCCCTCTCTATCAACCATTCTTTCTCCCAAATAGGCTGCCTTCTGGCCCTTCACATCATGAAAACAACTCTTGTTAAGGTCACAGTTGACTTCCACGATGCTAAATCCAAGAGATGTTTGTGTTTTTTCATCTTATTCAATCTCTCGTTAGCATTCAATACAGCTGGCTGCTGTGTTTTTCTGGAAGTATTGGCCTTTGTTTGCAGTGTTATTCTCCTTCATACCCATGCTTTCTCCCCTGACCTCTGTGTCCATTCAGCATCTTCCTCCTTTGGCAATGTCTCTTGTTTTCTGTAACTGAATGACGGAACTCTACCACTTCATGTGTATCCTTCACCAGGTAGAACGTACGACCTCATGGTTTTGATTACAGGGTATAACCTTTGAGTTTACATCTTCAGCTCTAAATACAAAATTATATGTGATGTTTATAAGGAGAAATATAAAAAGATCCCTTCTTCTGATTTCAAGTAACATGGAATCCCTCTTAAAATGCAAAATCCATACTCACATGTCTGAGTCTCAACTCTACAATTAAGTGTACAGTAATTTACTCAAAGTTTTCCTACACAAAATTTGCCCAATCTACTTCTATACGATACTTTCAGTCCAGAAGTAAAGTCTAGGTACTGGCTTCAGGAGGACGTTCAAAGGAAGAATGAAGTAGCTTCATAGTTCACAGTTGCTGGTCTTCAGTGCTCTCCCATGCCACATTTAGTTTCAAGATAGTAGACAAAACGATCCTTTGAAACTATGAAATAGGCCATGTCTTACTTAACACTTTATAGTACTATTTAGATTTCAGTATAAATGTCTCTTCTTTGCAAAAGCTTCCCCTAACAGTTTAAAGTGATTAATTCTGCCTTGTTTTTCAAATCTATTGCCACTTTTCTATCACAGAGACATGTACTTTCTTTCTCCCCTGTCTTGGTTCATTGCGCAGCGTTTTCCGTATAGAAACAAACAGCAGCAGCAACAACAACAATGCTGAAAACACAAACCCATGAGTAAATGGATCGATGCATTTATTTAGCAGTATGTGTTGCAGTATGCCACAGCTGTCTTTGACTACGTCTATCTCTACCACACTAGCAGCTTAGGAGAGTCTACACTAACTTAGAGAATTAGACTGGGGATTTCACCAGCCAAAGGCATTACACGACTGCTCTGTTCAAGTCTGTGCAAGAGCCGTGTTTTACACAGCAATCGCTTGCTTTATGCGTACACGTAAAGTCCAGAGAAAAGTCCACGCCTGTAATTCTCTTTATAATCACCATACATAATTTGGGTTTATTAAAGAAAGCATACCATACTGCAGTGGTGAGCAACTGTAGTTTTGTACAGGCTTTTGATGTCTTCACCTTTTTTTGTGTGCTCTCCTAAATATTTTGAAAGTATAGCATTAGTCCTTCCAAACCATGTTCTGTACCCAGATTATTTGTGGGCATGTTAAGTATGGTCTTCATCCTTAAAACAGTCCCCAATCTGTGATTTCTTTTTTGATGACTATGACAACAAAGAGTCATGATGTCCCAGGAGTACAGTTACTTGGCATGCCTTTATGTAAACCCTAAATGTACCAGAGGAGGACTTCATTCATGTGTCTTGCAATACCTTAACTTCAGATGGAGCCCCGGGCTGCCTGGATCTACTGTTTATCCTAGATACAAGGGAAACAATAGCTATTTCTTTGCTTAAGGGTGGCGTTCTTATCACATGCTTCAGCTACTGACTCTCGTCCTCAGCCCTATGCACTCCACACATGACTTTGTTATCAGGATTAGCAAGAGACGTTCACCTCAGCTTCCAACCCATTTTCTCCTCTGAAATCTCGTGTGAGATTCTTCTCCCCAGTCTTTAGAGTTTAAACCATGTGTCACCGAAGGCCACATCCTTACTGCTGTCTGAGCTACTGTTGTTCAATAGAGCACCCTGGCACAATGCATCATTGTCCCGCACCGGCTAATAACCCGGGGTCCAGCGGGCCTGGCCTGCCATTAACATTTACCGCTGTTCCATTCGTCTGTACTGCATAAAACCCACACCCTGGCCTGGCTCCCCTCATTGTTTTCAGAACCTTGACTCTCCCTACCATTCTCATCATCCAAATTTATTTAAGGATGAAACTATTAGAAACACAATCGGTGAATTAATGTCATAGGGACTGCTGCTGGCAGCTCATCAATTTTTGATATGCCACTCAGACAAATGAAACATAAGCCACCCAGAACAAGGGGACCTTTTGACACTTCAAAGGAAACCCCTATGGGTGGTTTCCTCTTGAAGCTACACTAAACTGGCTCGATCTCCTCAGCTGGAAGCTGCCAATGTCTCATTAACCCCTAAAAAGGCCCGGCATGAGCCTCTCTTTTCAGCTATAATTATGCTATGCACTCCTGTTATGCTGCACGGAATCGCAACACTGTCACCCGCACATTATAAACATCCATCCTAATTGAAAAGCAGATTAGACTCTTGTGTTAATTAGCCAAAAAGCCCGCCCACTTGCATGCATTATGATTGCCTCTTAAATACTGAGGATGTTGAAATCCCTCAGAAAGACAAGGCAGACTTAATTGCAATAACCTGCACATTAAGTTTAATTTACTTTAAATTTACCGGTTTAGCAGGCTCATTTGATGGTGTTAATGTTCTAGCAAATTAATTATCTGAATTAGTCATGCCTGGTGGAGTTTTGCAGCAGAATACATTGTACAGCGGCCTATTAATAACAGACAAACAGGACAGGGTTAATTAGAAGATTATGCTGGAGTTCTTTAAAAAAAGGGGATCTTGCATGAATTCAAATATAATCACCAAAGTGCAAATACAGACTCAGAATATAAACAAACTGAGATTTATTAGACCCCGTGGCATGCCATCCAGGAGAAACAGTAAAACCTGATGGTGAAGTATCCGACAGCAAGAGCCTCTTCCACGCACTTCTGTGGATCCCTCCACTCCACAGACTGTTGCCCATCAGTGTGCATATGTGGAAGCCGTGGTGGGCAACCGAATGCCTTCCACAGGCTGCAGAGATGGAACTGGTACGGCAGCTAGAAATACCCTCCCTGGCTCACTCTGATGCCCTTTTAGTAATTTACAGCACCTTCAATGCGTTCTGGACCTCACTCTTAACCGTCTCTTTGATCAGATCATGATACCATTAGTCCATAACTAATCTGAAGCAATGATTATTTACAGACTGTCTTTTCTATCCAGAAAAGGTCCTTCCAGGATAGATCTTTCCAGGATTGTGTTAGTAAAAATCAGGGTAAGGTCAGAATGGAAATACAATGGTCCAAAGATTAGATCATTAACTCCTTTAGGTAATCATCTAGGTGATTCTAACTACCATCATGAATAAGACATTCTTTTTCCTTTTTTTTTTTTTATCACCAGATTCAAAGCCAGAACCAGAAGTCTAGGAGAGGTTTCAAGACATATCCTTAATGTTTTGGAGTGGATGAAGTATAAAGCAATATTAGCATAAATTTTTGAAGAATGATTTAATCTACAGACGGTCCTACGGTATCGGTTCAGTCCTGACAAGTATGGACTCTCTCTAAAGTCTGTGTAATGGTCCCATCACAATGAATGTTCTCTCTACACTTGGTTCTGCACATGGGCACTTCCTGCCATCCGCAGCAGCAAGTGACAGCCCCTGGGTGTCACGCTAATAATCTTTGACTGCCTTGAACTAAATACGGCCATGAAGTGATTGACCCGAACATGCCAGATTATTGATTGGGCTGGAAATGCCCGAGCCATCATTTGGAACAGTCACTGCTTTTGTCTTGATCCCATCCACAGCTGTCACACTGTGGAGAACCATTGCAAGAATCCACAATTTGCATCCTTCATACATCTATGCTACTCTGCTTAAAATAAAAATGCCACCACTTGAAAGACTGAGTTGCTGATTCTCACCTTCTCTCTTTTTGTTCTAATTATCTCATCAAAAGCCAAGGGTTTGGGTTGAGTGGAGGGAGACATGAAGAATATGTAAACTTGCTTTATGGGTATATTTAATTTGGGGGAAAATAATGAAAATAAAATTTGTTTCAATATGTTCTCTGTACTGTGTCAATATATCATGCGGCTCATGGCTGGAGTCATGTTTACTGTCAGGGTGGTAGGGTTCTTTTGTTGCTGTTTTGTTTAGTCGTTGTTGTAGTTCTCTGTTGAATTAACAATTTGCAGCAGTAAATGAAACTGGCACAAAAAGCAGGTGTTATTAAAACTGGGCAGGAAGAGGACAATAACAACATCATCCCTCTTTAAAGGCCAAGACGCGTAGGGCTGAAACGACTCTGGAACCCATGGGGAATAGGAAATACAGCATAAAGCAAATGGATTCCAGTGACACATAAACAAAAGGCAAATGACTAATATATTTACATGTAACATGTGGTGTATTCATTGCACACCATGGTGACAGAATTGTTTATTTCATTTATAATTTATACAACAAAACCTTATTAAATGTGTAACTAGTTTGCCAGATGATAATATACATGGGAGATGAGGCTTCCATTATACAGCGTCAGTAGCAACAAAAGGTTTGCATATCTGAGTTAATTTCTCCCAGTTCTTCCCTTCCTGTGGTGTGCTCTCAGAATGGAATCCTGCATCTCTTCAGCAACAGTGACACCATGGTAAGAAGATAGCTGTGGATTTCTGGAACAGAGAATTCACTGGCAAAAGACACCCACATTTGTGTATCCTAGAATATGTTTTAAAAATATTAAGGATACCCAGAGTGGAACCTCAAGGTAATTTCAGAGATTCTAGGGAGAAGTTTCTCTGGTCAAACAGCATGCTGTGACAAGCCAACAGCACTCGAATTTGGGATGAGGCCAGAGATTACTCTAAAGACCCAAGAAAAAGGTTAAATGACTTTACCTTGTCACCTTCCTTCAACTGAGCAATCAGCCTAACACCTTTATGGCAGCTCCAGAAGCTACTCCAGACGGGGACATATGACTGGAGGCCCACACAGATTGGGGAGGTCATCAGCCCCCAGAATAATCTGGCAGGGATTTGTTTATTTATTTTGCTTTCAATTCTGTAGCAGAAGAGCCCTTTCTGTACCTATTTGCTTTGTATGTGAAAACCTAACTCAGTTGTTATTCTTCTGGTTCCTTTCCACCTAAGAAAAGAACACCTCCTCTTGGGGGACCTTCCTCCTATTTGGTGAGGATAAAATTGTTGCAGGACGTTCGTGGTGTGTGATATGAGTGACGGTGGGATAGGTAGGGTGTGTTGGGTGGGGTGATGGAAGTGAGGTGATGGAAAAATGCTTTTAAACAATAAAATGTATTTTACTTTCAAGCCTGGAGCTGTCAGGCTTCATTTCAAATAATGCACTCTGACAGTTCATAGCTACTCTTAAAACCAGGCCGAAGCTTCTGCACTTGCAAACTAGTGTGATAAAACATGAAAATACTTTATTCAGGTAAAGTGGAAATAGCTGTGCGGTTTGGTTAAGTTACACAGAAACCCTTTTCTCTCTAAATTAATGTACTGTGTCGATGCCTTGCCTGTGACGCTCCTGCTGTCCACTTAATGAAAGTCCTTTCTGTAAGAACTGCGTCTTAATGCCTCAAAGCATTAGTCAGTGCTGCAAACCCACAGCTGGAGAACTTTGAATGCTTAAGACGGACATCAGAGGACATGAATCTTGGTGCTGCCAGTCATAACTGAGATGTGTAAAGTACACAAGTTTATTTTGCTTCATCTTATTGGCTGGAAATGAGGAAACAGTTGTTTGTTTTCATTTATTTTATTTTATTTTTATATAGTTTTCTTTATACTGGTTCTGTGATCTCGCACATGGGTGTTGCTGAAGCTGGCCAGTGTTAATCAGGCACACAACAGTAGGATGTAAAACAAAAGCAAAGCCATGTGTTATCAGTGTTGAGGTTCATCTTGTAGCAAAGCCAATGCTAGCATCCAAGATGGGAATAAGGTGCACATCGTGTGCTCTCACAAAGTCACTCTTCATTGTGGTGGCTGTTGGTTACTCATGGGAAACAGCCACAGAAAGTCAAATCCAGATGTGGAATCAAACTACAGTTGATAGACAGAAAACCTGACGAACTGCTGTGCTGGCTCTTCTAAGATCGTCAGTTAGGTGGGACATGCCTTCTTCTCATTGGATAGCTGGAGGTCTTAAGTTGGGGGCATTACAAATAGAGAGCCAGGACATTGTGGGTTGAATTATGCCTTTTTTCTGCCCACTGATGTGTTGAAATCTTAACCCGTTACTTGTAAAGTAGCTGCATTTGGAGATAAGATATTTAAAGAGATAAAAGAAATGGCTCCTGGTCCATAGTCTGCTATCTTTTAAAGGAAAAATGATGACAAGGGAATTTGTACAAGCAAATTTAAGTAACGGTATAATCAGGCTACCCATAAGCCCAGGAGTGAGAGACCTCAAAAGAACAAATGTTACTGGTACTTTTAGCTAATATTATTCTCTAGAGTGGCTAAGCCACAGTGTGTGGTGTGTTGTTATGGCTGGGCTGATAAACTAGTAAAGAGAGCTAGGCTGGGAGGACTGCCATCCTCGTCTAGTCAGGAGGACAAATGACAGCTGTGTGAGGTGAACTGAGGAATACCTATTCTTTTCAGATAATTCCATAGAGTCTGCGAAAGGCTAGTGTTGAAGTTAATTTAAATCACAAGTGAGCAACTTGTTGGATCCTACTGCTTTTTAACTATCTGGACATCAGAACATGGTTCCTGGAAAATTAGTGTGGCCAATAAGTTTAGAAACACTACATCTTCTCCCTTTCTCTTAGCAAGCCAAAGATTATTAGCATACAAAAGCAATGTTTGCTGATATTAAAGAGAGCATGCTAATTTTATTAAATCAAAGAGTTAAACTTATTGAAACATCTTCTACAATCCAGCACAACAAGGATTTTTTAAGTGTTACATTGCTTTCTCATCTGTTAGTGCTGGTGCCCCCCCATCTGTATTGCTAAGTGAAAATAGAATTCTCTTTTGCTAATAAAGTATCAGTATTTGTATTAGTTTCTGAAGGCATTAACCTTCGTAACTCTCAACTGTGGCTAGCATGCCCCACCCAGACCTGTCATCTTAATCATAATTCAAAGTTCTTTTTAAGTCTTGGCTTCTTCATGTAAACATTCCCTTATTTTTTTCTCTCCATTCTTTCTCACTGTAGGCCATCACCCATCCATCATTGTGAACTCTATTCTGGAACAAAGTTGAAAGAACCTCACAAGAGAGTTAGTCCTTGGTCTTCTATTGATGAATTTCATTTCTCTTTGTCTTCCCATTGGAAGACTCTAGAAGGTATAAGGCTCATTGTGCTTGAATCTTGGCACAGAATAGAATGTCTGACATAGTGAGTAATTCCCAAATTAAGGGCAGACCAATGAATCAAGCCCTGGTTATTGGCTGACGTTCTGGTATTACACTCCCTGGCCACACAACATGGTCTAACTTTTAAATTCAATTACACTAATAGAATAAAAATGCATTTCAATGGAATGTTGTCAAAAAAGTACCATATTAAATCAGAAAGCACTATTCTAAAGCCTTTAAAGATGATAATGATATAATATAAAACCCATATTTATTGCATTCCCACTATGAGCCTACCTCTTGTTAAATGCTTTCTCTGACTACATTAAATTTCTGTACAGCCGTGATGGCTGTGAGTCTTGTATATCCTTCCTTTTCAAGCCAGAGCTGAAACACTACTCAATTGTTATCAATGAATAAAGGAATGAAATTATGTAGTCTATGTATACAATGGAAATATATTTAGCCATAAAGAAAAATCAAGTCATTGATATATACAATAGAGCTGGTAGAAATCACTATATTAAGCAAAATAATACAGACTCAGAAAGGCAAACAGCATGTATTTCTCATATGCAGAATTTTAAATTTGTGTATATGTATGTGTGTGTGTTTGTATATGTGTGTGTGTGTCCATCTCTTTGTCTGTCCATGTCTGTATTAATCCTAAAAATTGAAAGGAAGTGAAGAGCAAGTGGTAGGGAAGAAAATAGAAAGCAATGGAATAAAGCTATTATTAAAACAGAAGAATAACTTGAGGGACGGATACTAGTAAGAGGAACATGGGAACATGAGGGAGTATAGAGGGGGAATGAGGTAAGTAAGAGGAAAGCACTGCCAATGAAACTCATTACTTTCTAACTGAAAAGTAAAGTAATGATTAAAACTAAAACAAACCAAAAATAGATGCTGCGTTGTCACTACCACAGTGATAAAGTGATATGCAAATGAACTTCAAAGGAAAAATAATTAGTATGGACTCATGGCTTTCATCCACGGTTGATTGGCCCCATCAACCCCAGCTTGTATTGATGTGAAACCATGACAAAGAGGACAAAGTAGAGAAATACTTCTCACCTCATGATAGTCATATGGAAAGACTGAGAGAGAAAGAGAGAGGGGGAGGGCACCTTGTAAGATAAACCCTTGAAACACAGCCACAGTGACACACTTTCTCCAACTAGGTTCTGTCTTCTGGAATCCCACTTAACCAACCAGTGGTTTAATCCATTGATGAAGTTAGTACTCTCGTCATCCAATCTTCTCCCAAATAGCAATATTTTGACATACAAATGTTTTGAAAGTACATTTCATTTTTAAACCACAACATGGCTCATTCCCAAATATTAATGCCCTTGACCAGACTGACAGCTATTACTTTAGTCAGTTTCTCCAGACTCCCTTTCCATGAACATATCTTTTTCCAGAATCCACAAGAGCATCTAAGAGTGCCTTGCTTATTTACATTCTTTTTAAAGTAGTTTTTCATTGCTAGGCATAGCTGACAAAATCTTAGTATTAATCAAATTATGAAATTATGCAAGTACCTAGATTATTTTTGTTGGATTATAGAACGAAGAACAAGTTCATGATCCTTAGCAGACTGTGGCCAGTGGAGAAAATGCTGTGGTAGCCATTGCCCTTAAAAAGAAAGATAGGAGGATGATTGCTCTGCTCCTGGTGTCTCTAAGTTATGAATCACCAGATATCAAAATAATAATCTACACAGTGTTTTAGAAATAGAAACCATGTTCAAGAGAAATGCTCAAGGGTTTGTCTCGGTGATGCTATTCATGCTTTGAGCCTGCATTAGTGAGAAAAAGAGCTTCCCATGAATCCCTCTTGGTAGTTCAGAAAGTAAATCCTGTAGGGTATGGTTCATGATAGTCAAAACATAGAATCGATCCTCTACTAGAATTAACAACAGGATGAGACTCTGACAGATGTAGTGGAATTCCTGCTGAGTCCAGAGGTGAAAGAAGATACAGGAAACAGGCTATGGAGCCTGTGAAAACAGCTCAGCAGAAACAGGCAAATGTCAGTTCCTATGCATTACTGCTGACCTTGCCTCTAGGAAATCACACCACACAATCTACTAGGATAGGAATATGTGGTGTCGGTTTGATGTGAATTTTCCTTCCATTTGGTTCAGAAGAAAAATTATGTCAAAGTAATTATTTAAAGTTACAATACAAGAAAGAACTACAGACTGTTGTCCATTGACCACAGACCTTCACCACAGAAAAAGCCATTGCATGATCCTGTGCATTGTAAAGGAAGCAGTAAGAGGCTTAGCTAAGAATGATGCAAATGCACCCAGAGAAGTTTCTGCATCCTTTCACTTTTCTTTCCATGCAGATATAGTCAGTAGAGTATAGCAAAGATGAGAAGTCATGAAAATGTACACATGACGGTTCATCCACAAAATAAGGATCATGTCTTCTAAAATTGGTGTAGGTTTGGATTTGAGTTTTGCGGGAATAGTTTTCAAATAAGGAGAATGTATTTGAATAAGCCCCAAATCAATACTTTATTTTCTAATCAATAATTCACTTTATAACAAAATAACCATTGTGATTATAATATAAATCTATTATTATCTGTATGAGTGGCCTTTCTGGTTGTGATAAAATAGCTGAAAGAAGCAAGTTAAGAAAGGAAGTTTATTTCAGTAGGGGTAAGCAGGGAGATTCAGGGAGAGACAGAGGCATACAGAGAGAAAGTGTAGGAGGGAGGCCACTTGTTTGGTTCCCGGTCACCCAGCTAGCTTAGGTCCAAAATAATCACACAGAAACTATATTAATTAAAATACTGCTTGGCCTATTTGCTCTAGCTTCTTATTGGCTAACTCTTATATATTAATTTAACCCATTTCTATTAATTTGTACATCACTACAAGATTGTGGCCTACCAGCAAAGTTTCAGCATGTCTATCTCCAGCAGCTTCATGGCTTCTCTTTGACTTTGCATTTTTCCTCCCAGCATTCAGTTCCATCTTCCCTGCCTACCTAAGTTCTGCCCTATCAACAGGCCAAGGCAGTTTCTTTATTCATTAACTGATAAAAGCAACACACAGACAGAAGGACCTCCTACATCATTTCCCCGTTTCTGTTTAAACAAAAAGGAAGGCTTTAACATAGTAAAATGAGATTAAGAGAGACAGAGATACAGAAAGAGACTGAGAGAGACAGAGATGGAGAGAGACATAGATGGAGAGAGACATAGATGGAGAGGGATATAGACATACAGAGAGACAGAGGTACATAAAGAGAAAGAAATCAAGAGAGACAGAGATAGAGACTGAAAAGGAGAGATGGAGACAGAGACTGAGAGAGGCAGAGACCATGCAAGTTTAGAAAGTAGGGCTGTCTGGTCCCTAACTCATATCTCCTTAGAACAATCCATGTTCTCCCTATAGACCTCATATCCTAAAGTTTCCAGAGCCTTCCAAACCAGTGACATCAGCTGGGGATCACATAAGCCTGAGTGCTGCATTAACATTTAAACAATGATATCACCTAGCTTCCTTCAACACTCTAGAGCTCCACCATCCTCAATGACTAGAATAATGATCAGCACACATTAAGAACTAATCAAATGGTGTGGGAAGTTCTTCTGTATATGTGTTGCTTTTATTGGTTAATGGGTAAAGCTGTTTCAGCCAGTGGCTTAGAAGAATAGAGCTAGGCGGGAAAACTAAACTGAATGCTGGGAGAAAGAAGGCAAAGTCAATGGGATGCCATATAGTTGTCACAGGAGACAGATAGATGCGCTAGAACCTTGCTGGTAAACCACAAGCATTGTGGTAAAATAAAATGGGTTAATTTAAGATATAAGATATAATATGTTTAAGCTATTGACCAAACAGTACTGCAATTAATATAGTTTCTGTGTAATTATTTCGGGAGGCCAGGAAACAAATAAGTAGCCTCTGACTACAATCAAATATACTTTTGAAGACATACAAGATTGTAGAATTTGTTTTTAAAATTATTCTTGACAGAATTTGGTTGGTGGACAGGAATTTGGGCTGATCACTTTAGTGATATTTTCTTTGTATTTTAATAAAGCTTGCCTGAAGTTCAGAAAGTAAAATAGCCACATTGATCAGCATTACAGACCAGGCAGTGGTGACACACACCTTTAATTCCAGTAACCACACTAGTTTGCCATAGAAATAAGGTGTTATTCATGCATGCCTTTAATCCCAGACCTAGAGAGGAATATAAGACAGGAAAAGACAGCTGTCACACACAGTCTCATTCTGAGGATTCCTAAAGGAATGATCGCCATTTCGGATTGAAGTAGAGGTAAGAGCCAATGGCTGGCTGTTTTGCTTTTCTGACCTTCAGGCGAGCTTTATTTAATATAAAAACAAATGAAATATCAGTACAGATCACTTTAAGAGAGAAACTCAAAAGATGAAAATCACTTAGTTTTAATTTTAATTTATTATTTTAAAGAAAATTTTAATGTGTTACTCACTGTATATGTGATGCTGTGTTATATAAGGATGTTTTCATACATGCATTCCCCGTGCATTGGGCTTATTGTTCACATATTCTCTAACCATGCTTTTTCTCCTCCTCTTCCCATAAATCCTCCCTTTTGATAGTTTCATGTCTACTCTCATGTCTTATAGACATACTTGGTTTTATATGGTTTTATACATCTATTTATAACCTAGGAACCACAACTGAGAAAATATATTTTATGAGACTGGCTGAATTCACCTAATGTGATTGATTGTCCTATGCTATTTACATTTTCCTGTGATGACATAACTTTGTCTTCCTCATAACTAAAATACCCCATTGTTTCACATTTTCTTTATCCATCCCTCTGTTAATGGACACACAGGATGGTTTCATACCTCAGTTGTTGTGAATAGTGCTGCCGTGCACACTGATGTGCAGATGTCTCTCTGCATATATTGACTTGGAATGTTCAAGTTAAACTCCTAGGGCTGGTACAGCTGGCCATTTGCAAATTTCAGACTAGTTTGCCTTCTCCCCAACAGTATATAAGGGATTCTCTTTTGCCACATCTTTTCCAGCATTTGTTCCCTCAATGATTAAGATTCCATCTGGGGTAAGATGTAATCATAAATTGCATTTCTCCGAAGGTTAGCAAAGTAGAATAGTTTTTGTGTGCTTGCTGATCATTTTTAAAGAACTCTGTGTTCATTACTTAGGCTGTTTGATTTCTTGCTATTTAATTTTTGTAATTATCTATATATTCTAGATAATAATCCTCTGTTAGACAAGTATTTGTCTGATATTGTATTCCATTTTATAATCTGGACCTTTACTGAATTAGCTAAATGAAAGTCTTTTAATTTTATAAGGTCCTATTTGCCAGTTGCTTGTATTATGAAATTCTTTTTTTTTTTTGCATCATCAGTGGATTAGTACATTGTGATGATTGTTATTGGCACTATTATTTGTTTAAAAGCACTTCATTTGCTAAGTATATTCTGTATTTTTGCAAATACTTTAAAGGAAATCATATATGATTTTAACAGTCCCCTTGTGAGACAAAAGTTATTCTTTCTATTTTGTTTCTTTTATTCCAGAATGGTGAAATCTTAATAACTTGCTTTCTTCTTCTGTCAAATTTTGTGTGACCCAAGATATCAACTTTATTTTTCTCTGGTTCTAATAAAATGATGCCACATAAGAGCAATATACATGGTCAAAGACAGGACAAATAGGGTCCAGAAATCAAGATTTGGGAAGGACAACAATAAAAGCTAGTGCCGGGATTTTGAATTGTGCCCACAAACAGCAATCATATCTTCTGGAATCGTTATCTCAAAAATAGAGGCTTACTCCATATACTGTTACTTGTACGCATGTTTCCAGGATTGACTGTAAGGTATTGGATAAGCAGTTGGTGTGCCCCTTCCCGGGGAAGACTATTTCTCCTGCTCTCAGCATTCCTTAGCTGCTTGTAGTTTTTTGTTCAGAGCTGAAGCCTCATAAGCTTTCCCTCATCCACTCTGACATTTTGTCCATTGTCGTCTTTGTGCAGCTCATGTTTGGGCAGCCATATTGCTCATACTTTATGGTTTTAGAATTTGACATCGCTAGGAAACACAATCTCACAGCAAACTCCTTGATCTTTGGCTCTTACCAACTTTCCATCCTCTCTTCTGCTTTGTTCTCTAAGCCTGAGATTCGGAAGTGATTTATAGATGTATGCATATGCTTAAATGTGTACAATAATAATTAATGAAAAAAAGAGGCCAAAAAATTTGAAAAAGAGCAACAAGGAGATATGGGAAAAGTTGAAGGGAGGAAGAAGAAGGGAGAAATATGGCAATATGTTATCTAAAAAAATAAAGAATATAAATAAAAAGTAGAGGCTTTGATGAAAACTGAGTGATTTACACAAGTCAATGTATGATTATTATTATACAAAAATGAAGGTGTTCTCATCTTTGTTAGATTCTGCATTGGAATGATACAGCTAAAATAAAAGATAACTATATTTGTAATTAAACTTGAAAATACACTTTTGTGATGTAATCTTATCACACAGAAGTTGTACCTACTATTTACTTGAGTTTATAGGTAAGTATGCACCCTTGAAACCTTTATATGCCATAAACACAGCTGCTACTTCCTAAACTTTCCTCCTATTCTCTTTTTATTATAGCCAGTGTTTGCTATAGGAAAACTTGGCATAATCTCCACCCTCTTAAATGACTAGTCCAAGTAAAAGGAAGATTGCCAGGTCTGAGTTAAAGGACACTAAGCTTCAGATGTATCAGACAAGCAAGTCTTAGAGATCAGCCACATGGAAGGGTACCCATCGTTAATGACACTAGGTCATATACTTTTATCAAAAAGTAGATTTTTATGTTAAGCCTGTAAGGATATAAAGACAACAATCAGTCCAGAGCTCTATAGGGAAAAACAATGTATTCTAAGGATTCTTAGGAGTTCATCACGGGCAGTGATACACTTATTTCTTTGAGAATCCCTGAAATCCACCTGCTGTTCTCATGACCCCATGTTATCAGACTTCCTAGCTACTTATAACCCCTGTTCAGGTTCTTTAACTAGAGATGGTGCCCTGGACATCTTAATGTGTATGTTTGTCATGGATTTAATGGCATATTAATGCAGCAATTGCTTCCTTATCTCCACAAGTGCATAACCTCAGCTACTAAGGCCGTACAGTATGATGGCATGGTGTCAAAGGGCTCCTTCTACAGTCTGTTTCTGAGAAGAGGGAAAATCAAGTTAAACTATCTGTGTACTCAATAAAGATTAATTTCTACATGCTACTGCCTATTATTTCTACACATTTAATAAAGATAGGATTTCTCCTCCTAAGCTATCATACTTATTAATGCTTTTCAGTCATTCTCTCTGTAGTTTTGACCAAGTTGCTTTCTCAAACATATATCTGATGATGCAATTCAGGGAATTGGATACAATTACACATAGAGCCTAAACTCAAGATCAAGTTTCCTTATAGGGGTGGGTCAGAGTCTCATACGTCTTCCAAGGCTTCCTGGAGTTCCCTTAGTGAAGTGTGGACTCCTGATCTTCCTTGCGTCCATCTCTTAACTGTTGAATTTACAAGTGTGTTCCACTACACTTAAGAAAGCAGCCGGTATTTCTCCACTAAATATGATGGTAGTTGTATCTCTTTCTACTGAGCATTGATAGTGACTTTGGCCTTGCCGTATAGTGACTCTGACTTCTAACCTTTCCCTTGGTAATTCTCTTACAAGTCCAGATAACAAAAGATTGTTTCTACAGCTGGCAGATTCAAGAGTACAACAACTTAGAAAAAAAAAAATCCAAGCATCAAAGAATGCTCCATTTTGTTGTTGTTTTTAAAACGTTTAAATTACAGATTCAATATCTCTGTCTTTATGTAACTAGTTTGCTCATAACAAGTCGTATTGAACTAACATCTAGAAAGATCATGTGGAATGGGTTGTAGTAATAGTTTATAAAAACATGCTTGTGGATGATAAAGAACCTAGATTCTAAAGTATTTTTTGCCTGTAAATAAAAGCGTATTATGCAAGTATTAGAGAATTGTAGTTTTCTCTCATTTTTTGTCTAACATCTGTAAGCCAAGGACTTCTGTATGAGCGAAAACATTTCTGCCTATATTCTACATCCAGTTCTTCTCATGCAGCTGAGCTTCAAGGAGGAGGAGGTTTGAGCATGTAATAGGAGAGCTAAGAATTAAGTGATACTGACTTCTAGAAATCCTTTGTATGTTACGTTCTCCTGTTCCTTCAGGCAAACCCACCTTGAGTTTGTACATGAAGCATTGGCAAGAATCCTCAGGCAGGCCTGGAGACTGACTATGTTCTGGCATTCTCTTCTTTGGATTTGCCAACACATTGATTTGAGAGTTGCAGGAGTCAGAGATAGTTGTTCTCTTGAATAAGAATGATTTACCTCTACTCGGCTCTTCATTTCCATTTTGCCTAATCTTCAAAGTTCACCTCTTTGTCCCTCGCTCCTGGGGTGCATCTCTGGTGCAGTGGCTTGTGTAACACTCCCTTTGTCTACTCAGCTTGTACTTGCCCTTCAATCTTGGCTCCCTTCTCTGCCCGATGACTTGACCACAGAGCATTACTTCCTAGAACATTTTGGGGGAAAATTATTCATTCTCAAATAGATTTTCTTTTAGACTTTTATCTGTGATATTCTGTTACATCACTTACTTTAAAACTTAGAGCTGGAAAGTAATTATTGCCTAACATTGAACTGAGTCCTAAATTCTTTGTGTATCTCATGGCTATGTTAGTTAAAATTCTTAAAAAGTAGACCCTTTTGGTGAAATGCACTAGTAAGAATTTCATTTGGTATTGCACAGCCAATTGTGCTCCTCCCCGGGGAAGACTATTTCTCCCACTCTCAGCGTTCCTTAGTTGCCTGTGGTTCTTTGCTGAAGTTGAGGCCTCCTGGGATTTCCCCCACTCCACTTTGGCGTGTGTGTTGTTGTTGTTCGGGTCCATTTCATGTGTAGACAGTCAGGTTGAGAAAAAAAAGGTTAGGGATTTAGAAAAGAACAAGGAGGAATATCTAGGAGAGTTTGGAGGGAGACAGGGAAGGGAGAAATGCAATTATATTATATCAAAATAAAAGAAATAATAGAAAAGAATTTCAGTAAACATTCAAAGCCTCTCAAGATTTAATTTTAATTTTAGCTCTAAATGTGAAGAAAAAGAATGTAGTATTGATTTTGAACCATTTTCTTTCTTCTTGAACGCATGGTAGATAGTGGGATAGTGTGGCTTTGCCCCTTGAGACTGGAATAGCGCTAGATAACGTTTGTCTCCAACTATTCATATTTTAGGCAAATTTTATAGTTTTTTCTTTATTGAGCTAGATTTATAGGGCTGTTTTTCCAAGTCATGCATCCTCTTATTAAGAGAAAGAATTGTGTTTTACGCCCAGGTGTACCTGATAATTGCACCAAAGAAGCCTGTACTGTACAGGCAAGAATTTGCCTTCTGCACAGACATCCAGAGCCCCTCCCTGGAGCACAGATGAATGCTAGGTCTAGGTTAGCACCGTTCACTACAGATCCTCCATCCTTCACTGCCAGTCACCACCATATTCTTCTTTTGTACCCTGATAATACACTTTTATTTAGTTCTGCTGCCAAGGTTCTTCCAGCTGTCATTTTAAAACAAATCAACTTATTCACAGAACCAGATATCTTGTTGGAATGTGCTAAAAATTAAAAGCTAGCCTGTAATGTACATGATACTGTATTTTGATATATGAAGTCATCATCTATCCATATGGAGAGACAGTAGAGAAAAACAAACAGTTGATTTTTTCCCTTCACTTTGACCCTTTGGTACTCAGGAGACTGACAGAGGAGATTGCATAATATGACACCAAGTCTCTAGATCATTAGCACTAAATCCAATCTAGAATAATAATGGTCTCAAGTGGTTATGTCGAGGCTATCCAATACCTTACAAGAAGTACATTTGTGTTGTGCTAGATTTCCAGGAACTTATCTATAGCAGTTTCTAAATCTACTGTTTCTTAGAAGGATTTCCCCTCCAGTTCATAGATATATAAAAGGTATTTCCTCCAGCAGATCCTGGAATACATGGAAAACCTTGAATTACTTCTCCAGATGTGAGAGAATATCCTCTTCTTAATACGATAACATAGGGAAGTGCTGAGTTTACTTGCCATAATACTATGCGGTGAAAAGGAACATGTTCATCGTACAAAGCCCACAAAGACAGCCTGGGGATCTGCCCTGTAGCTATGCATTTCTTCGGGACTTGTTTAAGAACAGGGACTGGTTAGGTGGAGACCATCTGTAAACAGGAGGATGAAGCTACATCCTGCATGTTATGGACCGAGATTCCAGTCAGACTGCTGTGTATACTGCTTGCCTACATTAGTGGGCAAGGCATGTAATCTCTGCCTATCAGATACCACACTCTAATACAGCTGTTGTGGGTTTTTTTGTGTGAGCTGGCCTCTGTGAAAGACTTAGGATGGTACCCAGCACATGTAAGCATCAGTTATTACTACTATTAGATCAAATACAGAAACTTATACTTCATAATACATGCAGATATGTTCCTGAGTCCATAATTTTTCAGTTCACTTCAGTGAACTAGGAAAATCTACTGTGTTTATTTGACACTGGAGTACCAGGTTATCAGCAAGCTGATGGGGATTCAAACGGGAAAAAGACATAATCATTATCTTTAAGGGTTTCATCATTTAAAAAGGCAGATATGCTCCAAAATATTCTCAAATACTGTGTTATGTATATGATTAGAATTGTCAAACTGTTATGAACACACACAAACACACTCACATATGATGAAATAACCCTCCCTGAGAGTATTACTCAAAGAAAGACACATTCAACCAGCTATGGAACGGGAAGTAGAAATGTATCATTCAACAGTCAGGACCTGGAGATGGGACTTCATTTTTAGATGATAAAGGATCTGTATTTCAACTTTTCCAGTGCATAGATTTTACCAAATTGGTGTTATTGTTTTTTAATCAAGCATATTCCCTGTAAAAGGCTAGTCTTAAAGAAGCGGGAGGAAGAGAAAGGGCAATGATCGAAAATTAAAAGAAGAGGAAAAAGGAAAGAGCCTAACTTTTCCAAAAGTAAAGTTAAGGACATGAAGGGAAAATGATTTCCTGTGTCATTTCCTAATAATAGGCAAGTCCGCTTATTTTAGTCAGTTAATAGGACACACGAAGCCGAGGAAGGAGCTGGGCCTTACTGTTATGAATGGAAGAACTTTACTTGGAGATAGCTTCCTCCAAGGAAACGTGGCTGTTTTAACTGATGTCTGTATGGTATCCGGATCTGTCCCTCAATAGGTAATGCACTGACATTTCAACCGCAGTTTGCCCAGTTCTGCCTCACTGGCCATTGGGGAAATTCATCTAAAGCTGCAAAAAGGACCAGAAATGTTTGCATCGCATTAATAAACGGGAAACCGAGGAAGCTGCCAACTGGCAGCCGAGTGTATTTTGGTGGTTTGATAAGGCTACTAAAGAGTTTATGATGTGACAGATGTTTCAGTACACTATTGTGAAATGAATAGATTATGAGAAGTAATTAGATGTACATTGGAATCAATGCTGTTATCATCGAGGCCTTCGGGCGATGCGGTAGATGAGAGTCTTGGCAGCAGGTGGTCCAATGGCTCTGAGACAGGAAGACACACCGCGGGAGACTGAGTGACAGGTTTCCCAGATCCAGGGGGTGAGAGATCTGAGCTGGGGCTTGCATTTGTAATCTTTACTCATGTATAAATAATAACAACTCCGCCATTGACTTCATATGCTATGTCATCGCCCCTGTCACCTCTCACAGACACAGTGCTGGTCTCAGCCACACAGTTTTTCTCCAACTTGCTCTTCTCAAATATGCATATGCATGTCAACTGCAGCTGACAGCTCTATCAGTTTTTTTTTTTGAAGGAAGATTTTTATAGCTAATCATCAGATGATTACATTTATTTTTAATGCCTGGCATTGAGCCGCCATTGTACAAGCCTTCCTATAGGTTTCAGATCAGAGCCTGCAAAGCACTTTAACTGCCTTTCATCCGGAAGTCAACTTCTCTCTGGCTCAACGACTCACATTTAAAGGGACACGTTGGCTTCTCTGCTCTGTAAAATCCCTTTGCAGGAGACTTGGCAGGGTCACCCCTCCATGCTTGCAGCAACCATATGGAGCCTGCTGCTTTCAAGAGGAGGTTTGCTTTCTGCCAGTATCCAGGGTCAGCTATGGGCACACTGGGGAATGCTGAAGTTTCCAAGGACAGAATGAAGAGGGAGGAAAGAAATGGGCGATTAGAGGGAATTAAGTGACGGATTCTCTGTGTACATCTGCTACCCCTAGGAAGAAGAAATAGCTGGTAAAAACCACGGAGTAGTCCTTACATGCTTAAAATAGCCATGGTGTTTACACAGAAAGGAAGATGGCTTTCTGGAGTGATAAAATAATATACAATTCCAATAATTAAGAGTTATCTCTTTTAAGTAGTATAAGTAGTATGCTTTTGTACCACTATACACAGCATATATACAAGTTTATAGAATTCCTATTCATGGATCTACCTGTGTAATTGAATACATTTTGTATTCATTCTATTAATGAATAAATCTTGTATTATAAACCTTTATTATATCCCTATCAGTTACCGCTGTGGGTATATACTTAAATGCTCATGTTACAAAAAAACTCAATTTCCCCCTCTGTCTCTCTCTCTCTGTATGTAAATACACACATGAGTGCTTACATTGTTCCTGTGTGCCTTTCATGAGACACTACATGTCTCATTATGGGTGCTTTGATATAAGTACATATTTTGTCTTAAACTTCATAATCAGAGGAAAATCAGCATAATTTGATGAAATAATATAGTTATACCATAGAAAATACCCCTTAATTGTAATTGTATTATATTACCTCATGTAACTATACACCCAGGTACAGGATTATTATCTAACTAGTGATTATTCTTATTTATTATTATTTCTATTATTATTATTATTATTATTGTTATTATACTAACTAGTGATATTAACTAGCATATTTTGGCATAACCAGCAGTTAAAAAACCCATTCTGAAATGTTTAAGATTTTCTTACTGCTTAATAACCAGCTAGTTAAAAATATACAAAGGACACATTTCACAAGCCAGATGTTAAGAGAAGCATGCTGAACACCTAACGGCATGAAACAGTAAGCTCTTGTTTTTCAAAGATCTTTTCTACCAACAGATGTGTATGAGGATCCCCAGTGAAAACTGCAAGATCCCACGATTCTGCTAGAACAGATTGGCTGTTCAATCCAAACTTCCTTGGAGGGCATTAAAGCTCAACCCTTCATAGATAACAGGACCTTGTCAAATGGGCACGGAGAATAACTAGAGGAGGACGACTGTGCATTTAGCCTGTCCCCAAATGAGCTTGTCTCCCACTTAGGGCATCCGCTTGAAGAATACTCTGCTAAGAGCACAGCAGGTGTGGGCACTTGATCCTCACAGTAACAGCTTCAGGGGGTGTTAAAGGGTGGGTTCTGTGCTTATCTTCACGTTATAAGGTAGAAAACTAGGGTTTGGGTAGGTTATGAAAATTGCCTAAAATCACGAAAGAAGTGTTTAAACTCTATATTTAAAATAAAGTATTTGATCCCAGAGTCAATGTGGTCATTTGAATTTTTGTTGTTGTTATTATTGTTTTGTTTGTCTTTATTTTATCTCTAAGATGTAAAGTTTGACAGTCTTTGACAAAAGGCAGAGTGTTATTCACATGAAAAATTTATTTACTCCATTATCTAATAATTCAAGAACTCACTGGGTATGTAGGTATTAGCACAAAACTTGCACATGAAGGGACCCTCCCACAATTCATCATAGATGAGGGAGTGGCCCATGAGGCCCCATCTTTCCCTGAGACACTGTTTGTAGTTAAGGGTCATTGGGAAGAGTGTCATTTTCTTCAGTGGTGTAGCCTTTGATAAATTATTCCTGTTCTAATAAATAATCCCCCAGCTATGCACAGGGAAGAAGGTCTAACCGAAACACCTTCATGTACACACACTCAGAGAGAGAGAAAGAGAGACAGAGAGAAAGAGAGAGAGAAAGAGAGAGAGAGAGAGAGAGAGAGAGAGAGAGAGAGAGAGAGAGGGAGAGAGAGAGAGAGAGAGAGATCATGATATAGGAGAGAGAGTTATGGGGAAGAAAGGTTTACGTTGGAGAGGGAGGGAGGTAGGAGATGAGAGAGGAATGCAGTGGGGGTGAAAATGATGAAAATTCATTATATAAATTATGAAACTGTCAAAAAGTAACAAGTAGCACCAAATTTCAATTACAGGAAACCAAGACTGTACAATTCACAACTCCAGAGTACCTAGACAACAAAAAGGATTCTAAGAGAGACATACATGGATCTAATCTACATGGGAAGTAGAAAAAGACAAGATCTCCTGAGTAGACTGGAGCATGGGGACCATGGGAGAGGGTAGAAGGAGAGAGGAGAGGAAGGGAGAACAGAGAAAATTATATAGCTCAATGAAAAATAATAAAAAATTATAAAAGCAAGGCTGAATAACGTGTGTTTCTGAGTCGGAATTCTTGATTTCCTTTGTTCACAGTATTTCTAAGATTCAGGCTGGATTCTTCATATGGTAATCAGTGACTGGCAAATTCTGTCAACTTTATCATAGTCATTAAATTAATAACAATGTTTACAAACGATTGACTGAAATAAGTTTTTCAGATTGTGCATATAGTCATTAAAATCAGATAGGACTAGTATAGCAAGCAATACTAACAGTTTTTAGCATGTACATAGACAGAAATGCTGAACATGTATCCACTCTCTCACTCTCTTTTTCTCTTTTTGATAGAGAGTGCTGTAGAAAGAACTCGGGATGTTGCACGTGCTAATCCAACACACCGTTACTGAGACAGATCTTTAGATTTGTGTATTTAACTTGGAGTACCTACACAAGCCATGAGACTAGATTATTGATGCATCTGTGGGGAGAGATTTGAAGGGGCTTGGATAGCAGAACACAGGTTATGAAAGAGGAAAGGGGAATAACAGAGGTAAAAGATGTTTGTGGGGAGAGGGTAGTAACATGAAGGGTACTTGAAAAAGCCTTATGGACAACACATTTTAGTTTTATTAATGGCTGGACAGTATTCTAGTGTATAATATGCCAGCATTTTTATTTATTCATCAGTTGGTGAACATCTAGGCTGTTTCCATTCTGTGGCTATTGTTATAGAACAGCAATGAATATTGATGAGCAGATATGTCCACAGTAGAATATAGAGCACTTCAGATATACCTGCATGGTACAGCTAGATCATGAGGTAGATTGATTTCTAGCTTTTTATGAACCTCCATACCAATTTCCATTGTAGCAAGTACTTCTTGCACTCATACCAGTAGTGAGTAAGTGTTTCCTTTCCCTACACTCATACATGAGTGCCATAAAAATGACTGAGCTAGCAAGACATGACCATTGGGTCAATAGCAGAATGAACATCATGGAAGTAATCACTTTCTTACTAGAGTTAATGCTCTAAATACTCCATAAAACGAAACACATACCTGGCACCATTTTAAGATACTGTGGCTGTACAGGTCATAAGGAAGAACCTGCTACTAATATTCTGCTAAATGAATATTGTGTTAAACTAATTCTTAATTACATCTGGTTATATTGATAGATTAGCACACCTCCCATTATCATTAGAGAAGCTTCTCTTTGGAGTAGATGGCGACTAACACAGCATGCACAATGAAGCAAGGTGCAGAGAATAAAAGTGTGTTGAATTCTCAACCCCAGATGGAATATCTACTTCACATTCTATTCTCCTAAGAATCAGGCATCACTTCAGAAGAGGGGGCAGAAAGAGTGTAAGAGACATAGATGGTAAATGACTTCAGAGAAACTGTATTTTCTGGACACAGTAGGACAGTTCATGTGGACTCATAGTGGTTGGGACAGCATGCACAAGACCTATGATGCTTGAGGCAGACAAAAATCCCAGGACAGAAAGGGGAGATGGGCACAGAGTCATCCCTAGCTAAGGCGCTAATGGCAATTGCTAGCTGCTGGGGAAAAGTGTGTCAGTTTTCATTGATATTGGAGCCCCTGAAAGGTCATCATCCTCCAGTGAAAGACCACACACTCAAGAATATATGAGCAGTATAAATTGGATTTTATATGTTAAAAATGAGGGGACACAGAACTGGGTCGGTAGGGAAGGGGATGGGATCTCAGAGGAGTTGAGAGAGGGATTAATATGACCAAAGTATATTGTATAAAGTTACCAAAGAATTAATAAAACAAGAAAGACAAATTTAGTAAAAGAGAAAATAAAAATCCATGTGGAAGGAAACATTCTATCTGTAAGATTACTAAGAACATATTATTAATAAAAATAATAGAAAGTTTGACTGGAAAGGAGAGCAGCATTTTTTCCAGGAGCCGTTGGTTATTACACAAGATTTCTCATTCCCTTTGAGTTGTTGGGCTGGAAATCCAGAGACTCCTAAGAGAGTACAAGCTACTCTTGGGTGCCCATCTAAACTTGGTGATAAAACCTGGTTGCTGAAGACACTACATACATTGGGCAAAGGATGTGGAAAATCCTGCCTGCTAGCTTCCATAGAGCCCAAAGTTGCTAGGTGCCCTGCTAATATAGAAAAATCATTAATCATCTTGTTTGTCCAAGAACCATGTGAGATACAATAATGATAGTTATCAAGATATATCATTTATGCAATAGTGTCATGACTATTATGGGCATAACCAATGCTTTTTCTGATTATTTCTTTACGGTTCAGTTCATAGGAAGGAACTCATGCCTTATGGTGTAAACCTGGTGAAGAATCTGTTGCTGGAGATATTATAAGCTCCAGGGAAGAACATTTTACTATTATTTTTCTAAATGGACATGATACCAAATTGTCTTCTAAATATTTATTTTTATACTCATTGATTAGTGCAACCCTTACCTTTCATCTAAGAAGCTTCTTGCAATGAACAGTAGTTAATGGTAAAACTCCACATGCAGAGAACACGTAACTATACGGTGCTCAGCTTTAAATGGGGCAACTATATTGCACCCTGCCCCTCAAGACTCAGGGAGGATTGTAGAAGTGGGAGCAGACAGACTGTAAGACCCAGAGTTTCTGGAAGTCTACTGCTAAATTGCATTTTCTGGACATAACATGACAGATGAACTCATGAATACCCTGCAGCTTTGGTTAACTACACAAAATTGGGCTTTCAACATTTTATAATAGAAAGGTGATGATTAATGGTGGCTGGGGGAAAAAAATGTCACTTTCTTCACTGGGGTAACCTCTGATAAGCTGCTCACACTTCAGTAGATGATGTCCCCCTCTCATGATCCCTACTTAAATCCAGAAGGTCACACTCACCCTCATGCTCACGAAGGTAACCCTATTTAAATCCAGCTCACATATACACACAATAACATATAATTGGCAGGGGACTTGTTAGAAAGATGAAGGGTTCCACCAAGAAAAGTAGTTGGGTAAGGATGAAATTTTATCATACACTCCTAAGAAACTGTCAAAGAACAAAAAGTAAACTGAAAATAAGAAAGAAATGCCAAGAAGGTTGTCTTGAGACAGACCTGATGATTGGAAAGTTTCAACTGTCTTGTCTCTAGTCCTGTTCATATTTAGATCAGAATTTGATATTGGACCTTTGGAAAAAAGGAAATAGGTAACTTGATGTCAAAATTCACTTGGAAAAGGAAGCATGAAGGAATGCATAAAAAAAAACAAGAACAAAAACAAATTTTAAAATATACTACAACCCTCTGTAAGTAAAAAAAATTATATATTGACCTGTGAGAGAAAAACAGAAATAGACCCAAGCTCATGAGAAATTTAGTGCATAACAGAGGTAATAGCTAAGGTCATTTGAACAAAGCTGAGTACATACTTCTAAATATAGTCAGAAAAATGAGCTCCATATCTATTAATACTTGTAAAGTAAAAGCAGGCATAGAAATACCAGAAAATTATGGATAAATTCTCCTTTTGTACAGTTACAGGAAAATATTTTTAAATTATAATTTAAAATTCCAGAAACAAGAACGGTAAAGACTCATTTGGCTGTGTAAGGTTCTTGCATGTTCTCTCAAGACAAAGTCAAGTCAGAAGACAATAACAACATGGGAAGAAAACATTTTTTGTTTTGTTTTGTTTTCTTTAAATTTTAAACTTTTTATTCATTCTATGTACCAACCATATTTTCTTCTCTCTCCCCTTATCCCACCTCTCTTACTTTCCCCTACCCCCAATCTGTTCCTCAGAGAAGGGAAGGTCTCCCATGAGAAGGCCTAAGTAACAAAGCTGGCATACTGAGTAAAGGCAGGACCAAGTCTTTCCCAGCTCACCTGCCTCTGCATCATGGCTCAGTAAGGTTTCCCTCTACAGGAAAGGAAATATTTAACCTAAGTAAGTCACAAAGATTTGATAACTCTTGCTAGAATTTTTAAAAACTGAAGATCAATAATCAGATGTCATGCTATGAAGTAAAAAGGTAGAAGATCAGTTGAATAAACTGTGATTCATCTACAAAATAATTTTACCCAATCCTGTGAAAATTTAGATAGAAATGAATGTCAAAAACCAGCTTTGACAAAAACTCATACGTTCCTGGGTAGGAGTGTAAGGATTAGAATTATTAGGCAAAAAGGAACAGAGATATAAGAGAAATACGAGACAAAAACATAGGACAGCATCAGGAGGGAGCATTCAGTGAATACTTTTCCCACATGCTTATATACTTCACTCCAAAAGAGGAAGGGGGGGGGGGGGGAGAGGAAGCAGCAGACTTCATTAGCATGACACAAGGAATGGACTTGAATTCTCTGACATTTGGTCCACCTGGTGGTGTGGATCTACTTCAACTCTCAAAATACTAATTAACCACACCCTAGGTCAGAATCTCTTCTTTGTAGCCACACCTGTTGTTAACAACTTTGAGAGCAAAAATAAGCTCAAACTCTCTGACCTCCAAACAAGGTGAACAGGCTCACTTGTGTGTGCGCTGACAATTCCTCCTTTTTTAAAATCATATTTAATATAGTCTATGTTTCTGCTACAGGAGAGTCGTTTTTCCATTTTTCAGATTTACCTGTTATCAGTACATACGTTTCGTCTTGTACGTCCTGTTTTGGGCTTTTCTTTGGGGGGGGGGGTGGGGGGGAGATCTTACCAGTCTCTGACTACCTGCTTCTTTGAATAAAGGGTTAAGGGAGACTGCATCTCTAGGTACTCGGCACTTTTGAGCCAACTTTTTGTCAAGAGAGTTTACCAATAACTAAACAATCATATGTAAGCAGATGATATTTTGCAATATACATGCCCCTATTGTAATGATTTCAGCCACAAATAGGGCTGCACTTCTGGGTTCTAGAGTCATGCACACCCTTAGGCAGAAGAACCTGAATGTTAAAGCCCCACCCCCCACCCCACATGACCCATGCGCATGCGTGGTTATATCCACTATGACTCAACTAAGCCCTAGCACATAAGCCAAGCGAGAGCCAGTCACCTGTGTCATTTCTGTATGACGTAGTCACGCCAACCCCCTGTGCACATGCACTAGGCAGCTTTTAAAAAACTGGACCCATCTTTCTGTCTCACTCTGCACACCGATTCCCCAGGCCTCTACATGCCCCCCTCTAATAAACTTCCAAGTGGGTTTGTTGTGTGTTCCATGTTTTCTTCTCACTTGCCCCAGGTAATTTTACCGATGATTGCAATATCTCCTAATAAAGGAGAAGAGGAGGATTGGAAGTGAGATTGGCTTTTTAAATTGGTCTAGGATATCTCTAATAGTTTTTTAGTTATAATCACAATCCAAATTTTTCTTATTAAGCATATCAAATCTAAGGACTCGTTGGCAATGTCAAAATTCTGTCAGACAATCTGTAACCTTTTTTAATTAGTAGTTTTTAAAAATGAACTAAAGCAGTTGCAAACATTAACAAGTCAATATCATAATTCTAGTGTAGAAATTAACAACAAACATGTAATTTTTCAAATCACAATTGTAATCAAGAAACAAGAAAAGATTTCTCTGAGGATGAGCTATGGATCCTTTTTTCCTCCTGCAGTCCATGAGTATTGCTGCTTTTAAGTTTTAAAGGTAAATCTGAATTGTCCCAGTCTCTGAGCAGCAGCAAAAGCTTTTATGCCCTCTTCCTGATATCTGAAGAGCAACTCCAGTCATTCTTTGCAAAGAGTCTTTTTTCCACAGAGGGTAAAACTGAGGTTTCAGTTCTCAGGTCCTTTATTTCAACAGCAGATTGAACACTTTACTGACAAAATGCCTTCTGTGTCCCAAGATATAGTATGGGTAAACTGTCAAATATTTAGCCAGTGTCCTTGGACTGGCTCCAAAGCCAACAAGACACATGAAGGTCTGGAAATTTGTGCAGTAGATCCACCAAAAAACTAGGGATCACCAGTCGTCACCATGACGTAGGGCGTCGTTAATTAGTATTGAGTGTTGAAGTAGGTCTGCTCTGCCTGGACCAAAGGTTGGAGAACTAAAGTATACTTATGCTCCTTCTTTAAAAATAAAAGCTTTGTCTTAGGGAGTGGCTGCCTTCAGGATACTTGGTCTAGGGTATATCCACTGCCCTAGACATCTAATGTTTTTCTCAGGAATTAATGGCTTAATGTCTCAACTAATAAAAACAAGTAACTGTTCGGGTTGTCCTTTGTATCATGTTAAAGCAGTCTTTTACCTTCTTTCCCCCTTTTGTATTGGGGTATAAAATTATATGAAAAATAAAAGTGGGCGAACTCAAAACTTGAAAATTCAGCATTCAATATTTGCTGTGTTGCCCTCCTGTTATGATCCCATGTCTCTGTGTTTCTTTCTTATCTCCGTTTTAACATTTCTAATCCTCACGCCCTTACCCTGAAATGTATGAGCCTGGTGTGGCTAGAATAGTGGCAACAGTCACCCCAAAAACATGGTATATGGCAAATGAAGAGTCATATGACCAAAAATAAAATGCTTTCCAGTGCTTATCAAGGAGTAAAACATAGAAAGTGCAAAATAGATTGTATAGACAAAATAGAAGCTAGTAAAATTGATTAGTTGTCAACAGGAACTACATGGAGGAGAGGAAGAGAGAGAGAGAGGCAACAATGAGCAGAAGAGAGAAGGGCAACTGTCAATTCTGATGGTAGAGTTTTTTGGAGTAACTCTGAGGCTAAGAATGATGCTCACAATTACAGTCAAGATGTGGTTTGATACACAAGTGTCCATATGCTAAACAGTCGGTGTTCAGTGTGGTGACCTTAAAAAGTTGTGGGTGGAACTTTTAAGAAATGGAATGTAGTGGTTGACCCCTGGGTCATTGGGAGTGTTTCTTTGGAAGGAATTATTATGATTCTCATAGGACATCTAGGTAATTCTTAAGAAATCTGCGATGAAAAGAGGGCCGAGCACTCCCCTCACTCAGTTTCCCAGTTCACCTCGTCCTGTCTTCTCACTCTATGCAAAGGCCGGATCCAACTCTGCACTTGACTACCAACAACTGGAGATAAAGAAATCTCATTTCTTTATAAAGTTATTCAGGATCAGATGTTTTGTTGCAGTCAAGACAAAGAGACCAGCACACTAAAATTTCACTTGCATTATAAAATATAACAAAGTTTAGCTACAAAGAAGAGTAAGTCTAAAATAGCCTTTAGAAGTTAAAATAACTGTATTTCAATTTAATAGCAAAGCTATGACAAAGAGAACAGGACAACTGGCATGCATCTTTTATTGCTCTCTTCCCAGCAAGCTCCATCTAGGCAAACTTCTCTTAATGGATCCCTTTTGTATGGAAAGCTTACCATAAGTACTATCTTCAGAGTCTTTACACTTATTTCATTATAATTTCACTTTTGTTTCTAATACTTGATTTCTATTAATGGAAACCAAATTTCATATATTTCCCAGGCAGCTGTGTGCTATCATGTTACAGAGATGAATTTCAGCATCACTGCCAAGCCCTTTTTCAATGGTTTGTCACCATACTGTTTCTGACATCCTGTAGCCAAGTGTGTGTGCTAGGGATCTCCAGGGTGGAATCTTACCCCACTGTATTTTATCAACTAGATTTTGTAACATCATAGCAGCCCGTTAAAATCTGTAAAATTCTCAAGCTATCACCAAGCCTAGGTCCTGTCTGGCCATCTGTAAATGTATTGAGTAAACCTATATCTGTGTCTGAGACACAGACAAGAAAGTTGAACAGAACCGAGTGCCTTCTGGATTGATATCAATTATTAAGCTGGTGCTCTTTCACTGAACACATTATAGCTGACCTGACTCACGTAGCACAGCCCTGTATTCTGCCAGCTGGGCTCCATTTTGCTCACTGGGATACAAGGGGGAAGGTATCAAGCAATATTTCGAAGCTTAGTCCCATCTATGAATTGTGTTCTACATTTGCTGTTTGGCTGAGAAAAGTGTCTCTAGTGGTCTCTCTTATCACGGAGGTCAATTGAAGTCTGGCTCCATTTGTGCTCTGGCTGGCTTAGGGCTGATCACTGAAAAACTGCCAACATGTCATTGTAAGTGGCATCTAGAGGAACAGGAAATAACAACTAGCCAACAAGGTATTGTCTGTCATAATTTCAGTCCACAAACGAAAGTAGTGGATGAAGTTACAGCATCCTTTGTATAGAGGAAGCTCTCAGCATTCTCAGCTAAGAAATACAAGCCGGATTAAGATAAGCCTTTTAATGTGGTTTAAATGGATGTATTTATATCAGTGCTCTGAAGAAAAGAAGAGAGTGTCAAGGCCACCACTGTCTATACTGTTCAATGCCTACTTTACGTAGCAACTCTAGTCAACCTAAAAGTAGCAGCTACTATGACTTCACGAGTACTCTGAACTTTGCACTACCTTACAATACGGTGAAAGCCAACAAGATCATCTCGAGTTACTTATACTAGCTTTCTTTGAAGACCTGTGCTCCAATCCAAACATGGGTGCTTTAGATTTCTAGATAGTGTTGCCACATATAGAAGCAATGTTTTGCAATGTCGGATCTGGATGCAGTTCATTTTACGGACATGAGATATTGAATTTGGAGATAATTAGGTCTTTTGCTTAAAAATACTTTATAATATTCAACTTTAGAAAAAAACCTAGTGAAGGAACTTATAATCAAAGAGATTTATCACTCCGAGGGAGCAGACTGGGCAGGCTGGGTGAGGGGGGTGGGTTGGAGGCAGAATGGAGAGGGAGAGTAGCAAAAGAAACATCTTGATGGGAGGCATTTTGGAGTTCTGGAGAAAACTACTGCCACGAAAACTCCCAGGTATCCACAAGGATGACCACAACTAAGACTCCTAGCAATGGTGGAGAGGATCCCTGGACTGGCCTCTACTGTAAGCCGATTGGTGACTTCCCTAATTGCCATCAGATATACTCTATCCAGGAACTGATGGGAACAGAGGCAGAGATCCACAGAGAAGCACTGCACTGAGCTCCCAGAGTCCGCTGAAGAAAAGGATTGTACCAGCTCATGATGAGGAAATTCACAAGAGACAGCGGACCTGAGCTCATGGATACTGGACCAACAGATAGGGAGCCTGTATGGTACCAACCTAGGCCCTCTGCATGTGTGTGACAATAGTTTATGTTGGTCTTAGTAAGGCTTCTAACAGTGGGAGTAGGATATCACCCTGGGGCTTAGCTAGCTTTTGGTAACCTGTTCCCCATGCTGGATTATCTGGCCCCGCCTCATAAAGGGGAGGAGCTTGGTCCTACCTCAATTTGATGTACTATGGTTTGTTTGTGTAAGCCCACCGAAGGCCCCTAGTTTCTGAATGGAGATGGAGGAGGAGTGGATTGGGAGGGTGGTAGATGGGAAAGGGGAGAAGACTGGAGGAGAGGAGGAAGGCAAAACTGGTTGGTATGTAAATGAAAAAATGTCGTTAAAAAAAACCCTAGAAAACCCTGGTAATACAAGCCTTTGATCTCAGCTATTCGAGAGGCTAAGGCAAGAAAATGACAAGTTCAAAGCTAGTCTGGGATAGGTTGAGCTCAAGGCTTGCCTAGGCAACCTTTGAAACCTTGTCTCAAAGCAAACACTTCACTTTAGAAACACTGTTGAATGTAGTAGAAGAAAGGGTTGGAAGAGAAGAAAAGTAGAAGCTACAAAGCGTTATTATTCAGAAGACATAAATACACCACAACTCAATTTTACAAATATTGAAATCTCAGCAAATCAACCATGGCAACAATAAGAACTGGTACCAGCTTTCTGAAGAACAAGTTTGATTACAGTTCAAAGGTTACACCTTTGATCCAGAAGTTCTGTTTCTGGTAATCTATTTGGGGACATAATTTTGTAAATAAATCAAACAAAATAATGAAAGAATTAATTCTAGAACGACTTAGAAATATAGTCATTAACATCCAGGAAAATCTTTAACCAAAGCTAAGTGTTTGATGATACAACAAAAGTTAAATTATCCTGCAAAACGGAGTATTACATGGAAGCCTCTCATTTACAAGATTAGTACAAACATTCATTTTTTGTATCAGTGTTTTATTTATAAAATAAAAAAATAATATACACAAGAAGGAAGAAGGAAGCCTATGTGTATGTATATACACATGCATGTATATAATATATGTACCTATATAGTACACATATTATATACATACATATGTATATGGCAGAATTTTATGCCTTTAAATTTTTTCCCATAAATTCTAATTTTTTTAGTGGGTCTCAACTGCTGTAGTTAGAAAAAAACCCTTCTTAAAATAGCACTTATTTTTTTCAATGCATATTTATACATAATTATAGTTTAAAGGGACTAAGGAGGGAATATGCAGAGAGGTAGCTAAAGTTATGGGCCATTTGAGAGTTATATAGAAACCTAATACATATGTGATCTGCATGAAACTGTCAAAAATGCAGAGACAGAGTCCCAACTGGCTATCTTTTGTCACCAAAGTAAGCTTCCAATATTGGGATTGGTTTGCATCTAATTGAGTTGGCAAAAGGGTCTCATGGCAACCACCAAACTACCCAGGCTGTTACCAAAGCTCTAGGTTTCACCCCACAAACTGACAACAAGACCCTATTGCTGAAGACAACACCTACACAACTCATTGAACATGGTAAGAGAGGCAGAGCTGGGGCCTATAAAGAATCTTCATCCCCACATGCTAGCTAACATCCTTGGTACCAGAAGGTGCTCTACATTCCACTAAAAGAGAAACATAAACACCGACCCATGCACAAACATTTTGATCCATGGTGATGTTCTGTCTGCAAGATAGGCTACTGCAATGGTGGCACAAAACTTGTGGGAGTTATCTACCAATATCTGATTTGCCTTATAGCCCACACTGCTTGGGTGGCCAAGAGTCTAGATGAGATAGCCCAGGGACTTAGAGTAAAACCAAATACTACTCTTCTAGAGTAACAAACAGAAAAATTGTACCAATAAAATTACTCCCAGTGACATTCTGCTATCCTCATAAATTAGTGCCTTGCTTAGCCATCGTCAGCAAAGCTTCCCCCTGTAACAAATAGGAACAAATACAGAGACCCACAGATAGATACTGTGCAGAATGAGAGACCTTGTAATACACATGCCTAAATGGGATGTCTCTATCAAATCCCTCCCCTGAGGACTCAGGTAATTCCATAGAAGAAGAGTTGAGAAAAAAGTGTAAGAGTCAGAGGGAATTTAGGACACCGACGTAACAGAGTCCTCTACATCATTAGGATCGACACAGAAAAACTCATGGGGCTGTGGCAGCATGCACATGACCTGCACAGGTTTGCACCGCAGGCTGAAAGGAGAGGTGGACACTCATCCCCATCCTTCATCCATAGGGAATCTCCCATTGATAACTCCTTGCAAATGAAAATTTAGTTTTCTCCAAGGGACTTTTACTGGGGAAACAAACTAAATGTAGGCTGCATGCCCAGCAGTAAATGCCAACAGAAAATGAACTCAGCAGCATCTTTGGAGGTCCCTTGTCACACAATGTCTTGTCAAAAACTTTCCTTTTTTTTAAAAAAAAAACTTTTATTTATTATTTTATTTTATTTGTGTATATTTTTTCTTCTCTATTTTTACAATATAGGTCCTTGAGTATATGTTATAGCTTCCATGTTAGTGTTTTTATGAGAGTCCTGGGTATGTGAATGAGTGGGTTTGTTTTTTATGCCTTCTTTGGGGCTCTTTTCTTTCTATTTGTTTGTTTTGTCCAGTTCTGATGTGCTAAGTTTAGTTTTTAGTTATAATCCCATAGAAGAATATTTGTTTTCTAACACGGGTAGAAAGGGAATAGATCAAGAGGGCCGTGGGGTGAGTAGGAGCTGGGGTTAGAAGGAAGAAGATACATAATAAGAACTTATTCTATGGGGAATAATCTATTTCAATAGAAGGAAAAATGAAAAATATATGAAATATTTGATGAGAGGGAGAGAGAGAGAGAGAGAGACTACCTTAGGTTAGATATGTAGTGTGTTTTTCTCAGAGTGATGCTTCTTCCTGTATTGCAGCACGGTGAGATTCTGATATGTGATGCCCCCAGCTTTCCTCAAGACTGTGGCAGGCTTTCTTTCTAGGCATGTTCTGAACTGTATGTGGCCTTCACTCCTAGCCATCAGCAGATTCACAGTCACTTCCTCCTCTGAGTCACTGCAACATCTCTGCCATCATACCGAGGAGACAACGTCTTTCAGCTGGAGAAGCTTCTCAACGGGCCTATCTATTCATTCCTTAAGGACACCAGGTCACACGAAGCGATGAAGTTCTCGCCATCAAGAGAACAATGAATGAAGGAAGGAGGAGAGACAACTTTGCTTCTTACTGCACAACCTTGGGTAGAGGAAGTCACTTTCAGACCAGCATTCATTCTCCTTAAAATTTGGTTATGGGGCCTCTCTGAAAGGCCACTGAACTACTACAAAAATAATCCATTTATTTACTGATTATTTAGATGACTCTCATTTTTCTAAAAGGGACATAATTAAATTAATTAATTAAATTGTTTACAGTGATAAAATACTTTAAGCTTAAAGTAATTTATTACTAATACCAATAATAGTAATAATAATAGCAACCAAAAACTTAAACTAGTAATAGTGTGCTGCACCCAATAAAATAACAGCCCAGTACCAAAGTAATAAGAGACACAGTTGAATTATTAAAAAGTAATTACCATTTTTAATGTGGGGGAATGAACTTTGAGATAGGGTCGCATATGAACTAAACTGGCCTCAAACTTGATGTTCAGCTGAGGCTGGTCTTAAATAGTAATTTTCATGAATCAAGCTTCCAAGTGCTGGTATTATAAGCATGTATTATTGTGTTTGTCTATAATACTTATTTGAAGATAAAAAATCACAAAAGTACTGAGAGTTGTTTCATTTATTAGTTTCTACTTTTCTAGCATTAATGGATTTGGGGCCCTTCCCAGGTACTCATCTTATTACTCCCAGGTTTGTTCTCTCTCTCTCTCTCTCTCTCTCTCTCTCTCTCTCTCTCTCTCTCTCTCTCTCTCTCTCTTCTCTCTCTGATTCCCGAAGACTAGTGAGCTGTCATGAATGTATATGGTGTACAAGACTGAACTGAGGTGTCATTTACTGTACCTAACATGAAATCAGTCTCTTTTGGTGAATCCAGAGCTAATGCATTTGGCTTTTCTGAGATTGCTTTAAGTTTGGGCTATAAAACAATTAATGCACACTGTTAAGAATCAGGCACTGTTAAATATAACCTGCCGTTTTCTTTTTTAAAAATGTATACATTTTTTTTCCTGTTGTGACACTTGGAGTAGTTTGAATGAGAAATGTTTCAGGCAGGCTTAAGTATTTGACACAGGCTCCAGGGTGGTGTCTGCATTCGGTGAGGCTGCAGAACCCTGAGAAGGTGGAGCCTTGCTGGGGGAAGGAAATCACTGGGGACAGACTTGAGCATTTACAACTTCCTCCCATTTCCAGTTTACTGTCTCTCCTTCTTGTTTGTGGTTGAAGATATGATTTCTCAACTCCCTGCTTTGGTTGCCGGATGCCAGGCAGTCCGTCGTTGTGGATTCTTCCTCTGGAACCATAAACCAAATTAAACTCGTTCTGTTTATAAATTGAGTTGGATTTTTTATTATAGCAACAGGAAAGTAACTAATTTTATTGTTTAACACAATTATCCAGAAAGTTCCTTTGACCAACTGTGGTTGAAATTTATTTGTCAATATTTTAGAATAAGAAGAAAAATTTAGCTTTATAAGATAAATAGCAAAATGGCCAGCCTGAATTTTAATCACTTTATGAATTTTCTGTTCTCTAATAGAACCTGAGTAAGAAATCTATTTTCAGAACTCTTGCAGTATTGATTTCAAGCTTTGCTAAATACTTGAGGCTGTATATCTACATTTGTTTTAAAATATTGTGTAATTAAAATATATCTACCAAATGTCTCATGTCACCCAAACTAAAGTACAAATCAATACGAATGTCATGTACTCTAACAGCAAAGTGAGTTTCAAAGAAGAAGTATGAAGTTCTTTTAAATGTATACATCCAGTCCTTTTACACTCAAAGAAATAAAAGTAACAATAAGGCACAAGAAGCAATGCGGGTAAAAATGCCTCTCACATATGCAAAGCAATATGGTAAGAATAGAAACTTTCATATACTGAAAAGACAGAATATACGTTAGCTATCGCCATGGAAAGAACATGTCCTTCAAGAATGGAATATTGCAGTAAAATGATAATAATGCTTCCATGTAGTGGGAGGCCTTGTGGTTTTGACACAAGGAGCCTGCTCATTTTTTGTAATTTTTTTTTGTAATATTGTGGCCTTCATCACTGCTCTTAGTTTCAATGACTCAATAAAAGTTCTCCCAGGACTCCCGAAGTTCTTCTACACAGAGGAACATGTATTAAAATTCACAAAGAACAAAAGGGCCAAGAGCAGAAACAGAAGAATCAGGCAAAACTTTACAACTGTGTTTTCTTTGTAAAATCACATGGGCGACATTTATTCCTCCCAGAACCAAAACGTGACAACATCAGGGAAGCCCAGTGGGTCTTAGCGTCCAGTATTGTCAATGGCGGTCACTCCAAAGGCCCCAGAGCTCCCTCACAACGCCCAGACAACATCCTGGAACTCATGAAAACCCAGTGCTGCAGATCTTTAAAATGAACTGCGTGAACTTTAAAATCATCTGGATGAACTCTTTGATGCACAGTTTTATTATTTTTTTGTTCTGTAAAATATACCACCAATAATCTGCTTCAACAATGGAGGCCATCCTACTAGCTGAAATGAGCAGCATTTATCCTAAAGGAAGCTGGACACTGGGAAGACAGAGAAGGGCGATGAAGATTATCAGACTGATAATCAAGGAGGTGGAATTCTTCCTTAACAGTCTGTGTTCAGCGAAGACTAACTGATTTGAGGGCATGAGCATATCTTCTTTACAAAAGCAAGAAGGTAATTTCTAAAACTAAAATATCTTAATATATCAAAGATTAAAGGGTAACTAATAATCTAGAAGCATGTCAAAGTTTACCAGATTGATCAGAATTACCAAGATTTACATTTTCCCACACAACTCTCGGAATTTTCTGGGGAGAAGTGAGAAGCAGACTACCCTTTTACTCACCCTCTGAACCTCTGAACACCCATGCTGTAGGTGCTAAAGAGCTATTATTATGGCTAAAGTGCTCCACCTAATCCGACCGAATATATAAGTAAGTATATAAGACTAATAAACTTAAATGAACATGTGATCAAAATATCCTTCACACTTGATTATTTAGCAAAGGAAACTTATTTTCCTAACAGTGAACGTGGACAGTGGCAATTTGCAAAACCCTATGTGAAAGATTCTTAGTTCATTCATGTATCAAGTGTAGGTGTTGAGGATTGCTGTAACTATTATGAAACACTGAGTAAAACTTAAATTTTACTTTAGAAAATTTTGTGTTTATTATATTATTCTACCTTTGTTGAAGATGAAACTCATAATATTTACACTGATTTCGTGTTAGTTTGACTGAAAGCATTCTTTTCCTCCTGGTCACCATACAGAAGCAACAGAACTCAACTGTCCTTGAGGGAAACCCACACCTCATCAGCTCCTTTTTATTCATCTGACCACCTCAGGTGCCAGCGTAGGTGATACATATGACGTGGAATGACTAAAGAATTAACGTGCCATCCTGAGATAATGGTGCTTAATGCTCCAATGACAGAAGCCACATCCGTAGCAAGTTCTGTTACTTTCTCTTTTTTTTTTTTGGTTAGGGTTTATCTTATTAATTTATGTTTCTCATCTGTGAGTGTGTGTCACACGTCCCCTCAGAAGCCAAAAATAGGAATCAGATCCCCTGAAACTGGAACTACAGGCAGTTGTGAGATCTTGAAATGGATTCTGGGAACTGAGCTCTATCCGTCTAGAAGAGCAGCAAGCAGGCTTCGTTCCTGAGTTCCTGACCCATCCATCTCTCCAGTCCTTCTGTTGCTTTCTTGACAGAACTTTAAGTGGCCGTTGAAGATAACTCTGGGTAGTAAGGCCATGCTAGGAGTATGCTCACCTTTATTTGGCTAGCTACTTCCTAAGATGATTGTTTTCTTCGGCAAACACTGTGCAATTGAATGAAAACCCCACACCCCTGTAAAAGTTCTCCTTTTTACATTTCTCCATACGTTAACCTTTTATGACTGAAGCAGTAAGTGTACATGTCTGTTAGCATCCTGCTGTAACTACGTTTTATTTTGTCTTCAAAGGCCAGTGTTCATCCAGAAGTTATCTGAATTTCTTTTCACCTTGTGAAGACCATTTTCTGTGTAATTAAGGCTGCCTATCGCCAAACAAACATCTCACCGAGTCTCGTGGGGATTAATAAGCATGATTTTCCAATAGCATGGGATTAGTGGAAGTTTCTGGAGAGCTGGTCTTAAGCTTGATAATGAAAATGTTGGAGTGTAACTGGATTACAATATCAAATGACCCCAGAGAATAAAGAAAACCACACAATCCTGAGCTACACGCCCTGTCAGGGCTATGGTAGCCATAGTCCAAACCATACCATTGTGCTGAAAAATAAAACTAAACTGTGTTCTTAAGAATCAATATCAATGTAAACATTTTTATTTAATCTTTGTGGATAGTATGGCCCTAGAGTTCCCAGGCATAAGATTATAGAACATATGACTGAAAATGCTAAGGTTATGGACAGGTTGGTCCAGTTCATGCAGAGCTCAGTGTAAGTGCTATGACCCTAATCCTCTTGTAGATGCAATATCCTTATAAAAAATAAATAATTTACCTATGTATAGCCATGTATTGCATAATTAATTCTGAGTATTTACTGATCTGTTCTCAAACTGTTAAATTTTTTTGAAGGGGAAAGGGATTTAATTAACATGCTGTAAATGCTACAGCTGAATGATTAAAAAATGACTAACTTTTAAAGTGTACTTGAAGCTCTAAAGCGATAATAAAGTTATGAGCCATATGCCTAGAACCAATGGATTTTGTTTCACCTTTGACTCGAGATTTTTTTTAAAAAGGGGGGAGGGGAAGAAGGAGGCCCGAGGTTTCGGTCACACTGTATTTAATCCAATTTGCTTTGGGTTTAATCTCCAAAACAAGGCTGGTCTGCTAATTCCCAATTATAATGGCACATGTAATCAGAGTCCTCATTAACAAAGACTGACTATATTGTCTATTAGGAGTGAAAATTTGAAATGCAAATTCAGCAAATCAAAACATTAAATGAGCTGCTACCCAAGATGCAGGGAGCTCCCGCCAGGGCAGACCATGCTGACTAACACCTGCCCAGGATTTTCCCTCCAGCTTCAGTTGCCTTCAGTTCCAGTCTTTGCCTCCTAATTGACCTGCTTATGATCTTTGCAACAATTAACATATGCTTATTAGTAATGGCTGGTTAAAGATTTCAACTGCTGTGGTTCACAAAGTCTAATAGAGATGACACACGCCAGGAAAGACAGAGGAAAAGCTGACCAGCAAAGACACGGAGGATAGAGTGGATGTCCTGGAAATGCAGGGCTGTTCGCAGAGTCTGAAATTGAAACCAGCACTAAAGGATACGAGGAACCAACGCACATGATTGCAGGCCTCTTCAGTTCTGAGAAAGGAAGTACACAGTCAATCTGTCTGTCTTCTGAGCAGGTCATGCCTAACATAGCTGCTGGAACAGGGGGATGGAGGCATCAAAGTGCTCTTATAACTGGGAGAAATGGTCAGTGGCATTGGTTTTAAATCTGAAATAATGACTATTTTCCTTAAAAAATGATTACCATAAAATGAAAAACAAATAGGTACATGACAAGTTTTTTACTTAAATTATTATAAGGTGATGATAATTTTTCAAAATTATGTTCAAAATTTATAATTCTAGTCCTCAAATACCCACCACTGTGGTTTCTAGCTAGTTCCTTGATATTTTACAGTGTTGGTCTGTTGGGGGATTCCCTTCTGATTCTAACCATGGTTTTTGACGTAAGAGATACTCCATCTCCTTTAGGGTCGAATTTTTTAAATTCAGAATGATAACTTGAACATTTACAAATATTCATTTTCCTATTCTCTTATTAATTAGGAATTAATAGTTCAGTTTTTCAAAACTCAGTGGGCTTGACTCAGGTGTTGGTGGACCACATTTGTATTTAGATCACTGTTCACTTTTTTTATTTGTAACATGAAATGGAAGACTGCCTTGCATCTCAGGGGAACTCAGAGCATCACACAGCAAGGGGAATGTAGATATGTGGAAGAGCGTTGTATTACCAGAGAACAGAGCAAACTCAGGACCTTCAGATGTCACAATTCACTAGCTCTTATTAATTTTGCAGGTTGCACGCATATGAGTGGTATAACACATTTCCTGCTAATGGTCTCACTGGGCTAAAATTAAAATATTTGTATGGTTACTAGATTCTTGGATTTAAGATTATTATTATTATTATTATTATTATTATTATTATTATTTTTAGATCAATCCTTGTTAGCAAGGTGTTTCTTTTTTTCCATGTACGATTCAGATTTCAGGAGCTGGAGAAATGCCTCAGAGGTTAAGAACATTGATGTCCTTGCAGATGACTTAGGTTTGGTCCGCAGACCCTACATAGACAGTCTCCAGTGTCTGTAAATCCAGGTCCCTTTCCTGGGCTTTTCAGGCCCCAGACACACATGAGGCACATATGCATACATGCGGAAAAACACTCACACACAAAAAATAAAAATTAATCAGTTTAAAAAAAAAACCCGACTCCAGATGGTTTTTTTTTTTTTTTTTTTTTTCCTGTCAGACATAGTTTTCTCTCATACCAATTTGTTGAGGGCCTTCCCTGCTTCAAGCCAGCATTAGTTCATTGAGCCCATGTAGTTATTTATACTTCTGAGCTGGGCAAAGGAAACTTGTCTTCAAAGTACTTAGCTGATTAAGTGCCATTAAGCCAAGTCGTGTCTTGATTTAAGGTTACTTCTCTCTGTTAGAGAGATGATGCAGCTCACGTGGGTCCCTATCAGCCATTTCACTTCTCCCCGTCCAATAACCCGCAATAACCATCCGGATCACACTCACATAAAATCATGCTCACATTCTTGGCTCAGGATGTCTTCTACTGATTTAGGTGTGGCCACCACATCATGTCTGGTATATTAGTTGGAGTTTCTATTGCTGCCACGACACACCATGACCAAAAGGCAAGTTGGAGAGAAGAGGGTTTATTTGGCTTACACTTCAGCATTGCTGTTCAAGGAAGGAAGTCAGGACAGGAACTCAAACAGGGAGGAATCCTGGAGGCAGGAGCTAATGCAGAGGCCGTGAAGGGGAGTGCTTACTGGCTTGCTTCCCATGGCTTGTTCAGCCCACCTTCTTAAAGAAACCAGGACCAGCATCCAGGGATGGCACCACCCACCATGGGTTGGACCCTTCCCCATTGATAACTAAATGAGAAAATGCCTTATAGTTGGATCTCAAGCAGGCATTTCCTCAGCTGAGGCTCCTTCCTTTGATGACTCTAGCTTGTGTCAAATTGACACACAAAACCATCCACTACATCTGGTCATCTGATTTTCACCTAACAATCCTTTCTCAGTCTTGACTACACATTGGTGTTTATTGGAGCTACCCTTGCAGTTCCATTCTCTAGATGTTCTGATGTGGATGTCCTACGGTTACACACTGTGAAATCTCCCCTAATTAATTTTAATTTAAGCCAAAGTTGACATGTGGTCATGTAAGGATAGGCTAAGTATCCAGACAATGAAAATATCAGCATCCATTCAGGAAGGATGCTCCTGTGTTTCCTTCAACTTTACACAAGGAGCCTCCAGCATCTCAGTCATTCTGGACTTCTCTAATTCCTTTTGTTATTTTTGCTTTGTATGTTCATGCATCCATATCCTGCCAGATCAGTGTTCCTTTCCTCCTCACCTCGTCACTTAGTTCATTTCCACTCAGCATTTAGATCTCATTCCAATAGAAATTTCTTGGAGAAATATTTACTTGATCTTACAGGTGGCTGTGTCAGAGGAGCAGCAAGTGACGTTTGACTTCAGGGGATCAGCCCTCAAGAATTCAAGACACTGATGGGTGATTCTTAGGCAAGGTTTGGAGGGCTTTGGTTCTAGACTGTCTCTTGCTACTGCTCTGCCTTTACATGTTTGCTGCTGCCATTTTTTTTTTTCTGGCATTGTGTGAATGGGTGTGGGGGAATCCCCACTGCTTTTAATGTAGTCTGATTATCTCATGAAAAAGCCCTGTTTTACTGGGCATTTTACCGGTGGATTTTTATGAAGCTGACTTCCTCTTGAATTGGACTGTTTATAGTGTTGCTTCTGCCCCTCATGAAGCAGGGGCTGGAGAGGACAGAAAGTAAGAGCAAGGAAGTGTCACAGAGCAAAAACTTACGAGTTTTTCTTGAGGCGTCATATAGACTATGGCTTAGATCAATGATGAAGGAAAAGAATCACGTTTCAGGAGTTAGATCAAGTTCTTTTGGATATTTAGAAATGTGTTCATGTGTTTCAGTGTGCATCATAGCTTTAAAACAAAGTTTTAAACAATGACTTAGGTAAGGTTAGGATGTTCTTGTTAACAATTTTGAGTAAACTCTTGGGGAGCAATTTAAAGTTTAGAAAGGAACTCTGTTAATAATTGAGTGATCATTGAGATCAGGGAACAGAAACAATGACGGCCTGGCTATTGCTGGCTGAGATGGGTTTGTGATCAAGGGTGATGATTCCTTGTACCCATTCCTGCCCTCAGTTTTCTGATACAAAAAAAACAAAAACAAAAACAAAAACAAAAACCTGTTGACGAATTGGTATGCACACTGAGAATTTAAAGTAAAACTAACTATAAAAAAATAAAAAAAAGAATCAACCTGTATCTTGAGAGGTTGGAAAATTCAATTGTTGCTTCAAGGAATTTAAAATTGATGAACTAGTACACAGTGTGTTATAATGTGGCACTCGTGCCTGATGTAGGAGTGCTTCTATCTATCTGCTGTTTCATTGGTTAATTAATAAAGAAACTGTTTGGCCTGATAGGTTAGAACACAGGTGGGTGGAGTAGACAGAACAGGATGTTGGGAGTGAGGCAGATGCCTTGGGCAATCTCCATGCCTCTCCTCTCTGGGACAGATGCCATGGAGCCAGCCGCCAGGTCAGACATGCTGCATCTTCCCCAGTAAGACACCACTTGTAGTGCTACACACATTATTAGAAATGGGTTAAGAAAAATATGAGAGTTAGCTAAGAAGAGGCTAGATATAATGGGCCAAGCAGTGTTTAAATGAATACAAAAAAAGTTTAGATTTGTGATGTTTTTAAGATTTTTATAAGATTTTGCTGGGGTATATAAGCTGTAAGGAAAAAATTAAGAATGTACCGAAGGGATATATCTGGATAGAGGTAAAAAAATAAAATAAATGAGAGACTTGATATAGAGACCCAAAAGATCTCTGTGGGGTGGGTGGGTGTGTGGTTGCCCTTTTTAACTGGCCCCAGAGAATTAAGTTCTACTCCGTCAGCTAGAAAATCAAGTTGAGGATTAGTCTGCCAACTCTGGCTCTCCTTCAACTCCTGAGCTCCTAAAGCTCGTCCTCACAGCTGCACCCCATGTATTTCTTCATAACAGCAAGTTCATCCTTGCCCAATTCATAATCCCACAAAAGGTATAGGGTCTGAGTCTGGATGCTAAACTTTCTCTGTCAATGTCTTGACGTTACTGCATCTAACTGCTAAGCATCGACAGCTTATTTAACATCCCTGTCCCATAGTCCACAGGTGTGTAAAATGGAGACGATAGATTTATTATTGAGCTGTTGGGAGGATGGTGAGGCTAACACAAGAGAATAATTAGAATGGTGACTGACATGCAGTATGCACTATAATGCATTCGTGTTTAGCTTTAGTTGAGTTCATCATATAATATCTGTACATCTTTCTAGAAGTACAGGAAAAAACATCCAAGTCTGTGTTTTCTTGTTTATACTTTATTTCTAATGCTTTGCATGCATTATAGAGTAGAAAGGAGGCTGGAGAGGTGACTCTGCCATTAAAGGCTAGGCTCACAATCAAAACATAAGAAACACAGTGGAGTGAAGTACATAAAGGGAATCACATGCAATGTACATGAACAGCACAGATATGTTTCAGTTGCACAACTTTGTCTTGATACATTCTTTTATTAATGCCCACTGAAGGCATTTTTTTTTCAGGGTCCACGTTTTACTTTTATTTTTATGTTTTATTTTATTTTTTTAAAACAATGGTTTTTCATTTTACAAACCAATCCCAGTTTTCATTCCTCCCTTCCCTCCCTTCCTCCTGCTCCATCCCTCGGGAGTCTACAAAGCCTGGCATGTCACTTTGAGGCAGGACCAAGCTCCCCTACCCCCACCAGCCATATCTAGGCTGAGCAAGGTATCTTTCCTTAAGCTCCAAAAGTCAGTTCACGTACTAGCAATAAATCCTGGTCCCACTGCCAGTGGCCCCACAGACTGCCCAAGCCACACAACTGTACCCACAATCAGAGGGCCTAGTTTGGGCCGGTGTAGGATACCCTCCAATCAGTCTGGAGTCAGTGAGCTCCCACTAGCTCAGATTAGGTGTTTCTGTGGATCTTACCATCATGGTCCTGACCCCTTTGTTATTCAAGACCCAGAGGGGTTAAATGCATGATTTTTAAATCTTAAAAACTGCAAATGACTACATTTTCCTTCACTGAAGATGTTTTCAAATTTTGACTGAATATCTAAAATACAACTTGACCTTTATTTTGATATTCAACATTTAGAGCGAGATACGATACAATGGTTTAACTGTAAAATTATGTGAACATTTAATTTAGAAACGGAATGATTAGAAATTTATAGTCCCATGTTAGTATTTGGGAAATATTGAATAATAATAGCACCAGTATAATGTTTAGTGTGTCTAATATACTTTATAAAACTAATAAACCATTAAGCATCTACCTGAGAGTTCCTACCTCCTAACTTTTAATTTAAATAGATTTTATGATTAATTTATGAATGTTCAAAATATTATGAAATCTAAAGGAGAAACGCAACCTCATAAATCAATGCGTTCTGGATTGCCGGTTTAATTTCCATATTGATTTAATGCCCAGGCTGCTAGTGTCTACTAAAATGCATAAAGCCTAGTCATCCCTGGATAATGGGTGAGATGGGTAAGAGAAGAATTAAAGCCAAACAACTTCTGAATATTCTCCATAGGATAAAAACTAAATGTATTGATAAGCGATGATTTAATTTTGATTTCTACCCCACTCTCATATCATTTGTGCTGTTCTGTTTCCCTTCATTGTAGTGTTGTTGTAACACAGTAAGTAGGTGTGAATTTGGCCTCCTGATAAAAATGTAGCACAGAACATTTATGAGTGAAGGAATAAATTGTTATGGAATATTACTTTAAGATGTGTTACGTTTGTTTTAATTCTGTGAAGCTGTGTTACTTTGCGTATCTTCAACACCTGCTTGATCTAATAAAGAGCTGAACAACGAATAGCAAGGCAGAAGAAAGGACAGGTAAGACTGGCAGGCAGAGAGAAAAAAGAAGAGGAGAAGATCGAGGAGCAAAAAAAGGAGAAGAGGACACTAGGGGCCAGCCAACCAGTCACCCAGCCAGCCATGGAGTAAGAGAAAAAGTAAGATATACAGAAGTAAGAAAAGGAAAAACGACCAGAGGCAAAAGGTAGACAGAATCAGTAAAGAAAAACTGGCCAGAAATGAGTTAAGGTAAGGCCTGGCATTCATAAGTAAGAATAAGACTCTGTGTAATTTATTTGGGAACTGGGTGGTGGGACCTCAAAGAGTAAAGAGTCAAACGAATAAGAGTAAGGAAAAAATGTTAAAACATACTAAACTTTTAATTACAAAATTGTAACTTTAGTAGTCACTAGACTTGGGAATTGCTATTAAGCAGAAAACTTTGAAGTTATTAAAATAAATTTAATTTCTATTGGTAGTATAAGATTGATTCTAGTTGATGTTATGCCAAAGTTTTCTTGTGAATTAAATTTAAAATTCTTCTTAGAAAAGGAACAGCACAAAGAACCTAATAAAGAGCAGACAATCTGGAATTAAAGGCCTCTAAAGTCTTTGTTGACTCTACTATGTAAGAGCTGTTGTTCTTTTCTAAATTACAGTGTGAACTATTGCATGTAAAGTACTTCTCATCTCTCCAAGCATAAGTCTTTGTAAATCTTGGTTGTGTTTTAACAATGACAATAATATACAGAGCAATATAATCCAAAGCTTTTATAAATGATAATACTCAAAACATTTTACAGCTTTTACCTCATTATTTGATTTCACTTTTTAAAATTAAATTGTTTGTGTGTGTGTGCGTATTTGTGTGTGTGTATGTGGTGTTGTGTGGTACATGATTGGTAAATCATGAGATAAGTTTTTTAACTGTGAGATGATTGGCTCTCAAACCTTTTGTCAATATTGGCACATTACTGAATTGTCTAAATATCACTAAAAATAGAATGTGAGAAAATGCAAATAAATTGTCTCCATGAACACTAAGTTAAAATTTTTTACTAACAAACACTTATGTTATAGGTAAGTGAAACAAAAATGCAAACATAAAACCAAAAAAATGTTTATACTTATATGACATATAAACATTCGGCTATTTTAAAGACTCACAATAGGACTTAAAATTAAAGAAACACTCAGCAGCAGATTTGTGTTCAAAGAGAAAAACTGATGCTATACCTAGAAAGATGAATTAAAGTATGCGTAATATATTATGGGCCATTATGATGCTTTCCTTCTTTAATTAATTCATAATCCAGCCATAGTCCTCTCTGGATCTGATAAGACCCTGATATGGACAAGGTCATAAAAGTGTAGAGGCAATTTTCTAATCATTTGTTTTGTGTATAGATTAAATATGTTAAAATCAAAACAAACAACAAGAACAACAAACACTTAACCTTAAAAATATCACTAGTGAAGCCAGGCGGTGGTGGTGCACACCTTTAATTCCAGCACTAGGGAGGCAGAGGCAGGCAGATATCTGTGAGTTCGAGGCCAGCCTGGTCTACAAGAGCTAGTTCCAGGACAGGCTCCAGAGTTATAGAGAAACCCTGTCTCGAAAAAAAAAAAAAAATACATTGAAATAAGAAAGGAAAAAAAAAGAAAAAAATCAAAAATAAATTGGTTGATCTGGGAAGTAGTGGTGGCTCATACCTTTAGTCCCAGCAATTAGGAGGCAGAGGCAGAAGGATCTCTGAATTTGAGGACAACCTAGTTTATAAAGGGACTTCTAAGACAACAAGGGCTACACAGAGCAACACTGTCTAGAAAAACAAAACAAACAAAACCACACATATACAAACACACACACACATACACACCAAATCAACCAACCAACAGAAATCCTGCAGCGAAATATTGAAATTACACATTAAAAATTAAATAATCCACCTATTACTATCACTGAGATCCACTCCTAGCCTTGTATTCTCCCACTTCCCTGTCTATATTCCTTAGGCTTGTATGGAAGATCATGGCATTTAGGTTTCCACTCTTTTCCTTACTATTCCTATAATTTTATGCTTCTCTACATCCCAGATCCTGAGTAGGTTTATGGAAGAGATCATTTGTTAACGTTCAACAAGCAGTGTTATGTTCTTCCTTATTGTCTCATATTTTTGCCCGTTATATGTATTAATTAGTCAATAATATCAAGTATCCATTGTTAGCTATCTCTGTCCTAGGTGAGGTCCTCATACATCATGTTGAGACTGATGAAGGACTAAACCATTCACTCACCTATACTTCTGTCTCTACTCAACCCCTTCTGTCGTACCCTTCTTTCAGTAACTCAGTAATTGATGAACGCCAAGTGTAGGGTGGAATGTGTTACATAACTATGTCCTCTGTGACACTTTCTCTCGGATCAAGTGAAAGGAGGCTGATTAAGTGTCTAGATGTAAATAAAATTTACAAGGCTTAGGAAGTAAACAACTCTCAAGTCTCAGGAAGTTCTTGACACAGAAAGAACAATGTCCTCCCCATGATTATATAAGCAATAACAGTTGCCAGGGACAGGACATTCTCTTCTAAACCAAGGTACCTGAAAGTCATGGAAAGAGCCCAGGGATACAGCTTTCATAATTTATATGACTTTTATATGAGCTTTTCACTGAGAAAACTGCTTGCTTGCTCATGTAAATTACCCCTCTTCATTTATAGTCCTGCTGCTAATCCCCATGAACTCAATGGTTCATGGAGGGAGCTACACTTGGTGGGATAGTTTCTTTGTTCTGCCATTGGTACCATGCCTGGAGCGAGCAAACATTTGCTTAGGTCTCCACAGGAAAAGTAACACAAATAAAATGGTACCCAGACAAGTACTGAAAGAATCAGAACTCATATCTGGGGGAGGAGGGTTATACAACCACTCCAGTGGGTACTGATACACAGAACTGAGGCTGAGTCTTTTAGGGATAGAGCCTCACTGGGAGGATCTCAATCTAACTGCATTTCTCCTCATGGTAAGTCTTGCTCTAATGGTGGTTCCAAGTTCTTGGACATGGTGATAGCATATACAACTAAGCTTGAAGTATCTGAGAATGAAACATTCTAGGGGCCATTCCTAGGGTAGCTATACTCCAAGTGGTGACTTGGAGTCATCTGTTCTTAATGCATGTGGTTCATCATATGAACATGTGTACAATATGCAAAATGTATACAAGACTAGAAAATGAAGTTTTCTAGTAAGGGGTGGAGCTGGCTGAGCCCAGCCCTCAGATTTCAACACACATGGCTCACATGGCCTTGCCACTTCTTACTGTTGAGAAACCATGGGTGAAAGAAAGTACAAATTAGTTCTATGCTAACGAGTCCCTCATAAATTCCAAAAAGTTGGAAAGCATGGGAAGAAGTAGATAGAAGAGGAAGAAAGCAAGGCAGAAGTGACAGAAGATACCTATCAGGTCAACCATTAACAGAAATAAATGGAAAGTCTGTGATTCGGAATACTGAAATAGGCCTTGATGAAAGGCCTATTAATATACAAAAACTTACAAATATCAAGAAATATAGAGCATTTGAATTTCTCAAATGTGGAAAAAATCTTTTAAACAAGTAATAAAACTACTTCTCCCATATTGGTTTTCTGGGCCTTGAGTGTGTTTGGGTCAATATGAAATCTGGGGAAGCAGAGAAATTGAGAAATATCCATCACTATCTGAGATAAAGACTGAATAACTTGAAGTAATATGGGGGAAAACCATTCCTGGTAAAATGGCTTTATACCAGACATTAGGGACAAATGATTCTTGCAAGCTGACTCCCATGGATTAACAAGGGCCAGAAGATGATAGAGAAAGGGCAGGGATTACTGAGGTGACCTGATATATGAGTCTCAGTGTTTGATGTCCTACTAATTAAAGTTGGAAGAACTGTGCTCTCTGAGTTAAAGAGATTGAATAAGTAAGGACCTCAGGCCTGGTATTGGGCTTCAGTGACTTCCTGAGCTCCATGGAAGGATGTGATCCTTATGAAGTAGGAAAGGAGGCTATTGTAGTTCTGAATGGGTCAGCCTGACATGAGTGTTTTAGAAGTGTGAGAGCAATCAAAAGGGCATGAAAGGAAAACAAGCAGACAGGAGTTTGCTTGAACTACATTAAGGCAAGTGGGGCAAGATTTATGTCAAATTGTTTTAGGCAAACAATTAACAGAAATTGCTGTACTACTGTATTTCTGGAAGGCTTTGAAGCTCAGACAACAGCTCACAGAAGAGATAAATGATGAAACAGTACATGTGGAAAATTTAATCATGACATTAATTATCTTCCAAGAGGATATAGTATACTTTTCTCCACTGAAAGAATGTATACTCAAGGTAGATATTGCTCACCAGCCCAGAGCTCCTTCAGTGGTAAGATGTAGTTAGTAAAAAAGCCAGTGTCACAATGTTGGTATAGTAGTGACAGAACCAGAGAGTGTAGACCTGATTCGCTTTGGGCTTAAGCCATAATGAATATTAGTCATGCGTAATAGGTTTATCATTTTGCTAGAAATTAGATAGCAATACTAAAAATAGATTGACTAGATACCCAGAATGTAATATTGATCTCAGTCAGGATCTAATAGTGCTTCTCTCTCTGTGAACAGGTAAACAGAGAGGGACAAGGCTATTATTAACTTCTATTGTTGGCTTTATATGTAGAAATTTAACTGAAAATACAACTTTGAAGTCATGTTCGAATCAGGAGAAAACAGGACATTTGGACATTCAAATTTAATCTGGCCCTATGAGCATCAGCTGTGAGGTATCCAGTGCAAGATGCCCACATCACACATGAGACCCAATTATTGAGCTATGGGGAATTGGGATTATCAAATCTTAGGGTCAAGTTCAATTAAACCACACATTGGAAGATATGACTGACTTTGCCAAGAAGAGAGAAGATGAAAAGCAGCCAAATTATCTGTCAATAAATATATGCACTTATACTGTTGTCGATGAGTAATCTTTGAAAATTATGAATAATACAAATAAGAAAGCTTCCTTTCCAAAATCTTATTTCTGGTTTTTATTTACACATAAAAGAGTGCAGTGATTTCTTGGTCCTTTTGTACCTACTTTTTAAGGTCATCATTTTTATTGTTTATCATTTTCATACATTTATACCACGAATTTTAGTCATTTTCATTGTCTGATCACTTCCATCTCTCTCCCACTGAAAAGCATCTTCTCGCTAAAACCTCCCAATACTTTTATGCCTTCCTTTGTGTGTGATCCACCCTGATAACATGTCATCCTGAATAGTCAGTATTTTGTGTTATGGTGTCATCATTAACTGCTTATGGATTTATAAGATTCTCTCTTTCCTTTATTCTTACGTCCAAATATGCAGCATGTCCTATTTTATTCTCTGAGAATTTAATACATGTATAAAATTAAGTATTACCATATGAACTCCCATTTCCACCTGCACTTTTTCAGCTTCCCTCCAAGAGTGCCTAACCCAACTTTATACACTCACATTTAAAAAAATTTCCCATGAAGTCTGACTAGTTTTACCTATGCCCTGTGTGGTTTCTTCAGTTTTTAAGTCAACTACATGGCATGATATTCCAGCACTTGGCACACAATCTGTCACCTGGTTAGCTCTCAGTATACATGTCCTGAAGGTATCATTCATTTCTTTTTTTGTTGTCTGGCATTGCTCTAGTCTTCATCTCAGTTTGTTTAGATCAGTGCAGTCACTTAACCACTCCCAGTATCTCCTCTCTAGCTTGAACCAATCCATCTCCCTTATTGAAGCCAGAATAGCATTCTTAAAATGCTAATTTGATTCTGTCATCCTCTGATTAAAAACCTTTGATAAATTCCATTATTTAAAAGAGAAAATTTTAACTTCATAAAATGAGATACAAGGTTCTTCATGATTAAATCCCTGTCCAGTTCTGTTTATTTCTGACTACTTTCTTTTTTCTTTTCTATTTTATTCCATTTCTCACCCCACCCAGAGTGCTGAATTTTAGCTGTTCTGAAAAAAAGTTATTTTTCAGTTTTTCCCATGTTCCATACTGACTTTCATTGACCTAGTGAAGTTTCTGGCATCACATGAAGCACTTAGCATCATACTGGTACACAACAGAAGAGCTTCTAAAGCCATTCCAGGTAACCAGACACCATGGAACTAGTCTATGTGAGCGGGAGTGGGTGTTGTATAAAAGTTTGATACTCATTGACAGGCTTTATTAATTTTGTCTGGCTTTACTGACAAAGTTTATAGCTTTTTGTTGACATTCTTTATTTAAAAATTTATTTTGTTTAATTAACATTTTTCCAATTTTAAATATTGACTGTCCTCTCCTCACATTCCCTCCCCCTGTTTCCCATCTACCCTCCTCCCCATCAACTCCTCCTCTGTCTCAGTTCAGAAAAGGACTTCCCATGGAGTGGAACAAAGCATGGCACATCAAGTTGAGGTAGGATCGAGTTCCTCCCCTATGCGTAAAGGCTTAGGTTCCCAAAAGCTAGCTAAGCACCAGGGACAAGTCTTGATCTCACTGCTAGGAGCCTTATACACAAACCAAGCTACACAACATTCACACACAAGCAGGGGGCTTAGGTTGGTCCCATGCAGGGACTCTAACTATTGGTCCAGAGTCCATGTGCTCTCATGAGTTCAGGTCAGCTGTCTCTGTGAGTTCACCTATCATGACCTTGACTCTCCTGGCGTGTACAAACCCTCCTCCCTTTCTTCAAGAGGACTCCTGGGGCTTGGCTCAGTGCTTGGCTGTGGAATCAATTACTGGATAAAGTCTCTCTGATGGCAATTAGGGCAATTAGGGTAGTAACCAATCTGTTTACTGAAGATGGCCATTTCAGGCACCCTTTTCACTATTGCTAGGAGTCTTAGCTGGGGTCATCCTTGTGGGTTCCTGAGAGTTTCCCTGGCACCAGGTTTTTCCCTAACCTCAAAATAGTACCCCCACCAAGTCTTGTCTTTTGTTATGCTCTTTTATTACTCTCCCCCTCCATTTCACCCCGAAACAATAACCTCATGAAATTTACAGGCAAATGCAAAGAACTAGAAAATAATCATTCTGAGTGAGGTAACCTAGACCCAGAAAGACAAACATGGTATGTACTCACTCATAAGTGGATATTAGGAGCAAAGTACAGGATAACCAAGCTACAGTCCACAGCTCCAGATAATCTAAAAAACAAAGAGGGCCCAAAGAGGGATGCACAGAATTCTCAGGAGGAAGCAGGAATAGAAAAGATTTTCGGGGTAGACTGTTGCAGGGAGGATGATAACTTGAGGAAGTGGGTTTGGTGAGGGAGCTGGGTTGGGGGTACAATGGAGAGGGAGAGTAATGAAGGAGACATTTTGTCAACATTTTAACACAAAAACTAGCTAAAGAATCAACTCTGAAACATTTTGGTAGATTAAATATATTTGTAAATCAATTGCAGTTTTTTTTTCAATAAAAAGGGGAATTCATCTTTAAATTCCAACCCTTAAATCTCAACTATTTGTATTTGTGACATGCTTTGACCAACAGAATAAGGAGGAGATGACATTGGGTGACTGTGTGAACCCAGGAGCCGGGATCCATGCCCTCTTGGCACGCTATCTGCGGCTGCCCACCTCGTGGAGAAGTCCAAGGAAGACCAGGGGAATCCCCCTTCTCTGGCCTGAGTAAACAATAATAAAGCATCCTTGCTTTCAGTCACTGAAGCTTAGAACAGCCTATTACCCCATAAAAGACAATTGATCAAAGCATGAAAGCAAATGGCAACTTCTGGGATCCTTTTACATATATATATTATTCAAATGGTATATATTTCCTTAACACACACACACACACACACACACACACACACACACACACACACACACACACACACACACACACACACACACAATCAGAATACCTTTTAGTGGCCCCAGCAATGCTGAATAGAGGAAAGTGATTTGATTGAAACAATGAAAGCATTTCCAGTTCATTGTGATGAGTGACAGAAACAGAAAACCCTTGGATAAGCACATAGTCATCCACACTAGCTTTTGCACCTTCAGATCCTGGCAAACAAGGGTAAAACACACTGCAGATGGAACCAATGTGAGAATTACCTACAGGTTGCAATAGTCCAACAATTAAAACAGTGGAAACCCTGTTAAAAACATCCAAAAGATACCAAATAAAGCCTAGAGTTCTCAAACACAAATTTGGAGAAACAAAAATTTATTAATATTAAATAATCTCCCCTTCGTCTCTCTGGGTCAGTTCTTTCCTTGCACCAAAATTATGGTTCATATAGACACTGTGCCAAAAGCAAAACTCAAAGTTCTGAGCAAACTTTAAAACAGAACAAAGTCATAACTAGATTTATAAAATCCCTCAGAATATCTGTCTGCCATGTTTCTCCTTAAGCCACGTAGCACCTGCATAATAAAGTTTAAAATTTTCCATGGGTTCTGTCTTAAGCATTTTGCTTCTGTTTTTAAAATAAAAGAAGCACAGAGATTTTGTAAATGTTTGTGAATTTCAGTGTGCTTAAAGGTGACATGTGGCCATAAGTCAACAATTTACAAAGTATTGGTGCATGTTTGGCATTATATTTTTATCATGGAAAACATGTTCTCGAACTGGTAAGGAAAAAGGAACTTCAGGATCTAATGGCTTGTATAAGTCTAAAAGATATTAATCAGATATCTTGGCAAAGGGATATTTTCTTTTTAATCCACAAGAAAGTTGCATGATAATAATCAAGGATACTAATATTTATTGTGTTCATACTCTAAGCACTATTGCAATGATTCAAACAGAAGTCAGTGCCTTGCTCCATAAGCAATGGCACCACGAGGTAGATAATATCTGTACACTCACTTCACAGATAAGAAAGCTAATGCAGGGCCAGCAGTACATCTCAGCCTGGAAGGACCCTAGTCATGCAACAGACTGACAACAGTTCAATCTCACAGGTGGAAAGAACCAACTCCAACGATTTGTCCTCCTGAATTTACATATGTGAAGTGACCTGTGTATGCATGTAGCATTCTCTCTCTTTCACACACACACACACACACACACACACACACACACACACACACGCACAGGCACATGTCTTCATGCACACACAGAGAAGTAAAATGTGATGAGAATTTTTAATTAATAAAGTGAATACAAAGGCAGGTGAATTAATTTGTCTGTGTTTACATGGATAATGCAAGCAATGAGATTACTGGAATTTAATCCTATTTTAAAATGTGTGCTCTAACTCTTCTGTTAAGTCTTCTCTGGGAAACAAGAGGGATAAGAATAATCTAAACTTTTCCCCTAGACCCATAGTCTATATACAGTATTTCACTAGCTCAAAGTCTACCAATAGTTGATGTGGACTGATTGTGGCCTGTATACATACAGGCCATGTGTACTGAACTGATAAGAATCATACTCAAATGGATGGAGAAGGGGCTTGATATAGATCCCCTTTTGAGTATGTTCTGGAAAAAAGATATATGGTTATTGCGATACTATTATGTACACGAAAATATTAACATGGATTCCAGGGGTCCCTAGAGGCCAAATGAAATGGCTAAAAATGTATTTATTGATCACTAAGCAACTATTTCCAAGATATTCAAACTTCAACTTCCCACAATAGTGATTGAGTTTTTTTCTGTCTCTGAAATGTATCTTGAAAAGAGATTTCTTTCAAGAAGCAAAGAAAAAAGTAGACAAGGTTTTTGTCATGTGTGTGCCAACTTTATATTTTAATTTTTCTAATCTTTATATAAAGATCATTCAAATTAAAACATAGGATTCAAAATTACTTTTGCTCAATAATTACCCTGCCTTACTTGGTGAGTGAAATTATACATGAAATTTAATTTACCAGGGATTTTTGTAATCTTCAGTCTAGGGTCCTTTTAAGATAATGTGTCATTTTACTCCTCAAAAGTACATAAATATATTTTCTAATTTTTATGCAATATATTTTAATAATATTCTTTCCCTCCCCCAACACCACCCATAACCTGCCAAACTCCCTACTAACTGAAATCCATGTGCTTTCTCTCTAAAAAGACATATAATATTTAAAGATCTCTTTGGATAGACCAGTGGATCCTTTAAAGTCTACCACAATTCCTCTTGATGCTTCTCCATACTTCACACTCTCCATTCACTGAAGACTAACCAGAAATCCGAGTAAGACACTAGGGATGGAGGTCAACATTATGAAACTTTCACAACGGTACCAACCTTCATGCCCATTTCCTCAGATGTAATAGATGCCACACTCAGTGGCCACATGCGCTTATAACCGACCATCATCATTTTATATACCTAAACGTAAAGACTTGGAGGGGTTAATTGCCTCCAAACAAATGCTAAAGCCAGGTTTTGAAACCGAAGCATTTCATTCCACAGACCCTACTCTCCATGAAGCCAATTAGTGTATTGTAAGTGTTCAATATAAACGTTAAATACAGCTATAATTGGTGTTATTATTTAAATATAAAGGTAAGAAAATGCATAGCGCACAAGCGATTTTTTTCTTGAATAAGTTAAAGTAAATTTGTTCCCTTTGATTTAATAATTGTCTCCCTTCATTCTGGGTTCTAATAGTTAGATAATGGATTTTGTCAGCCATTACATGTCTTCACCTCCAGCTAGGGACACATAACTTTTATTGTGGTCCATTATCTGGCCATTAGAGGCCACAAGTGTGTCCCCTGACCCTCTGCCTCACATTATGCTGGAGGAAAGGAGGAGAAAATGTGGACGCTGCAGCTTTCCCAGCACCAGAAGTCGAAGCAGCTACGGTGCCATCTATATTGAGACCATTCATTTTCCTCTGCTGCGGAGTCCATCACACAAGACCCGAGGATAGAGTTTCACCCAGACCCCACTCCCAGCTTTTCTGACGTGCTCCATTACTTCAAGATGTCAGCTCCGGGGACAGTTAAACTCGGCCCAGATTATTCAGTTCCTTTGTGTCTGAACAAGAGCTTTGAACTGCTTAGAAGTTGGAGACACATGTTCAACGGAGTGAAATCTTTGTATTTTTTGTCACGGTCACCACTGGCATCCAAACTGCAACTCTTCCTGTTGGCGTTAGTTAACTGTGCTTTTGTTTTTAAAATGAGGGTGACGTTTAGGCAGGTCCCATTAGAGAGACAGGCTTCAGAGCTTCATGTCATCTGAAACAACTGAAATAATATGTGAGGCTGTGAGGCTGTAGAAGAGAAGGGAAACCACACAGGTATTAGCCATCAGAATCTGGTCAGTTTGTCTAGATTTGCTTTATTCTCCACGGGAGAAGCAGGGCATTTGCAGGAACCTGTGCTTTTGGATATTGGACATCATTGCAAGGGAATCATCGGTTTAGTCAACTGCTTCCAAGAAGCTGCTTTCTTTTGATTAAAAACCAAATAAATGGATCAACACTTCATTTGCTGCTCTAGCATGTATTACCTATTTTCTTTACAAGCCTGCTCTATTTCCCATGTCAGCACCTGCTTATTTTATGACTTGCCTCTAAGTTTGTTCTTTTCATAACAAAATTACAGATGGATTTAAATTTGTTTGCATTTTATATTTTTTCTTCTCTAATGAAAAATTATTTTATTTGTTATTGGGTGCTTGTGACTATGTGTGTGTAACTGTTATGTGGTTGTTTGTGTGTAGGGAGGAGTGTTTGTTGGTCTGTAAGTTGTGAGTGAATACGAATGTATAATTGTGTGTGTGTATGACTGTGTGAATGTGCTAGTGGAGTGTGCATGTGAGTGTATGTTGGTGTGTGAGAGTTTATGTGTGTATGTTAGTATGTGAGGTGAATGTGTAAGTGTAAAATATGTTAGTGTAGTGTATGAGTGTGTGTGTGTGTAGATGAATATGTGATCATAGGTGACTGTGATTTTATGCGTGAGTGTGTGTGTTTGTGTGATTGTGTGTGTGTATTTTTGAAAGGATGGGGCATTCTTTGATTTTTTAACGCCTGGTAGAGAAAGCTCTTCCTATGTATTCAAAATCTTAAAATATAATCTTAAAAATCATCCAATTGAGTTTTTGAAGAAGAAACGTAAGAAGAACAAGCATATTGGAAAACAGCAGAATACATTGTGAAAATATTTGAAATTGAGGAGCCCATTGAGTGCCCAGAGGGGAATATTGAAGCTTCTAGAATGTGTGCCAGTAATGCAGGATAAAGGTCAGATCTGAAGATATGTGGATGTGTAACGGAATAGCAGACAAAGATATGGCAAAGACCAACAATGACTGTTTAAACAATACCTGTGTTGAAAGAATAAAATAATGTCAACCAGAAACTACAAAGCAGGAAAGGTCAGAGGGCTGGAAAGATAGAAACTAAGAAAAATGTGTTCTTGAAGAATTTCTGTGACATACTTTCACTTACAATATAAAAAGTCAGATCTAATTAATTATTGTAAAGTTTGGGGAAGATCATATCATCAAGGATCAGGGAAAGCAACACTATAGTATCTAGGTATAATCAGAGGATCAATCATTGTGAAAAGTCTGCAGGATTTGGTAGGACATTGTGACCCTATTAAAGTAATTTTAGCAGCAAGTTGATGACAGGAGCCAGAATAAGAGGGAACAGTCAATAAGAAGGAAGGAGGGGCATGAATTACAGGTATTCTTCTTCCTAAAAAATGTCCACTGGGTACTTTGATGGTGATATAAATGAGAAGAAAGAGTCTAATGGCTTAAAGCCTGACAAGGAAAATGAAGCTTGATCAGAAACACTTTCACCATGATGTAAAATACAAAACAAACAAAAACAGTGTCATTTTTCATGTTTGTTTACTATACTGGATCAGTAACTTTTTCCCTTATAAAACTCTGTTAAAGACTTATCAAACCCTCAAACCCTTCCCACGCCATGCTTCCTACACTGTTCATAATAAAGAGCAAAGTTCTCTGATAAGGACATGAACTGGGAGAGAGATACAGACGTACACACAGGTAACAGATACAGGAACAGATAGACATCAGATGGACATGCATAACTGCTGGACTACAGAAAGGATAGTGACCATAACCCACAGAGAGATGGAAAACACCAGGAGAGATATAGAGAATTTAAATTATGACTCACTCTTGGCTAAATTAATCCAAGAGGAGGTCTGTGTTTTCATCCCTTAGTGCATTAATTGACACAAATAGGAAAGGACAGAGGTCACTTGTCGACAGCATAATGGCCCACAGTGACTTGCCAGTGCTACTCTTTGCAAAAGATACAGTTGGAAAGGCACAGATCCCTGCTCTGCACAAGCTATACTTCCGAAGAGAAGGAGCAGAGATTGTGTGTGTGCATGTGTGCATGCATGTGTGTGTGTGTGTGTGTGTGTGTGCACATGTGTGTTTATATTTGTTCGATGGGATGAATGAAAGAGAAAGGAGGTGTCAGTTGGACAGAATTGTAATTTAGATCAGAATGTTCAGAGAAGATTTGGCAGGAAAATAACCTTTGAGAGAGAATTGTGGGAAGCACAAAAACAAGTCTAGTCAGTATAGGAAATAAGATGAAATGTTGTTAAGACTAAGATAAAGACATGCCTACTCTGTCAAAGGTGACGAGGATTCTAAAACGAGATTCATTCAGATGGCAAATGGGATGGATGGAGGGAAATATGATAAGGCAGAACACCACAGGCTATAATGAAGACTTTCCCTTTTATTCCAAATCAGATATAAATGCACTGCACAGATCACTGCTGTGGGACAATGCCCTGTACCCTGTCACTTGTATTTTTAAATAAATGCTGATTGGCCAGTAGCCAGGCAGAAAGTACAGGCAGCATATCCAGGCAGGAAGTAGAGGCAGGACAATGAGAGCAAAAGAATTCTGGGAATAAGAAAGACTCAGTCTGCAGTCATCATCCAGACACAGAGGACCAAGATATGACTGCCTCGCCAAAAAAGGTACCAAGCCACGTGACTAACACAGACAAGAGTAATGGGTTAATGTAAGATATAAGCAGAGAAAAATGTAGAGTTCAATAAAAATCAATAAAAATGAATTAATTCATAAGAAGCCTGAGCTACTAGGCCAGCCAGTTTATGATTAATATAGACCTCTGTATAATTCTTTGGGACTGAATGACTGTGGGACCTGGTGTGACAAAAACCCCTGTCGAGAGATCACAATTCAATTAGGGTTGGAGAAGGATACTAGGTACCCTAATGTGGGATTTCCAAAAGTTGATTCGTATGCATGCACACACAAACACGATGGTTTTAGAAGCAATGATGCTCAGTCAATGTCCTGAAAGAAAAAGACAGTAGGTTTTTTGGGGAGGGTTTTCTTTTGTTTGTTTGTTTTTTGAAGTGAATCAAGTAGGTCATTATGTTAGTTCCATCACCCAAGTCTTCCTTGGGTATGCTATACACTGCATCTATGTGTTTTAGTAAACTTTTCAAATATCAAAAACAGGATGATGTGAAGTTGTCACTTCCCAAATGGCTGTCTTATCCCTTGGCCAGCAAACAATTGTCAGGGGAGCAGGGAACATACTCCAGTCTGCCAAAAAGAAGACTGTTTTGAGTTTCTCATGACAAATCATTTTCAAGAACCAATATTCTCTAGGCCAGAACCTAAGGAGGAGCCCAAAAGTACTAAAACCAGACTATATGTTGCTCTTATTGGTTAATGAACAAAAAACTGCTTTTACCTAACAGAACTTAGGTAGGTGGGGAAAACTAAATGACATGCTGGGAGAAAGGAAGCAGAGTGTGAGAGAGAGAGCTGCCTTGGAGCCGCCAGAGTCAGACATGCTGAATCTCTCCCAGTAAGCCATTGCCACGTGGCGATATACAGATTAATAGAAATGGGTTAAATCAAGATGTAAGAGCTAACCAATAAGAGACTAGAGCAAATGGGCCAAGCAGTGTGTTAGTTAATACAATTTCTGTGTGGTTATTTCGGTGCTAAGCTAGCCAGGTGGCCGGGATGAACAAGCAGCCTTTACCTGCAACAGATTCTCATTACTCTTTAATTTCCATTCCCCATCCACTCACTACACCCCAAACAATATCACATTTTATCCTTGTAAGCAGCTCTAAGAGACAGATGATATTAACCTCTTTTATTGCAGATTGATGCACCTTTAAGGAGAAGAACCCATCTACACAGGATCATAGAGCCAACAGGTAGAGGAATAACAATGCTGCCTTGATACTGGAGCATGCATTTTATGCTTCGTTCTCTGCAAGTCTGCAGCATCAAGGTAAAAATCTGTTTATGTCTGAGACGAGAAACAGGAAGAATGGGGTGATAAAAACAAATCTTATTTTAATAGTGTGGACCAGAGCGTGGGGGAGGTCCTCTGTTTAAGGCTTGTGGATATAATTTTGTACCAATAAGCCCATTTTACAATATACCTCCTGTCATGCAGAGCATGCAAAGATCAGATAAAGAAGATATTTTCTGACATTCTTAGGTAACAATGAATTCTGATTTCATCTTCTTCAAATGTGGAATTTAGCAGGTAGTTTGAGATTGGCAAGCTAGACTGGCAAACAAATTCTGTGAACAATTTTGGATATCCCATCATTGATTAACAAGTAGAATATTCACCGGGAAGGTGATTCTGGGAAGGAAATCAGGCAATAAAAGCAACATCTTAAGTACTTAATGGAATGTACCAGTAAAGTACTTTAATAATCTAAGAATATATATATTATAGAAATCTTTTATTAATTATTTTATCCTTGGTCATATGCTGGTTTCCTTTTCAAATTTATTTTAGCTCTTATTTCTAATGACACTGATTAAAATTAGAATACTCAAATTTACAAAATCTTCTCCATCCCACAAAGAAATCTGCCTAATTTGCTAGCCAATTTATTATACAAAGCTGTCCAACTGTGGGCCAAAACAGCCCTGGCTCTGTTTACAGCTATCTCAAATTAAACACACATCTAATTTGTAAATTATTATCACCCTTGGACTTCAGAATTCTTTTATTCCCTTTTCTGGGAAAAACTCATTTAATTTTTTTTTTGCATGTAATAATTTACATTTTTGAAGGCCAAGTTTCTTTTCATGTAGACAGTTCTAACTTCTTTGGATTATATTTCTGAGGTCCCTGGTGTTTGGTTCTCCTCCCAAGCTAGGAACATTTTAAATTTTTATGAGTGTGCTTTGAGATCTACATCTTCTTCCAATACATTAAAGATGTTGGGCTAGAATCTCACATACATCCCTGTGGTACCCACACTTCCTGTATCCTAGCAGTTCAACAAAGATTCTGAAAACATTACTCCATCCACTTCAAGACACATCTATAGAGAGCTGATGTGAGCAACGCTGTGGTTTCAATCCTCCTCATCATAAAAGAGCAATCTATACAATAATAGTTGGAAGTGAAGATTTGGATAAGCCCTTGTTCTCAGTTTTTAAAGATTTCACTGTTAACTTACTCATATGAAACCACTGAGTGTCTCAGAACCACCTGATAAATTTTGGCCAGTGCACGAATGAGAGAATTTATCTCACTAGCTTAGATCTAGCACCATTTAAAATACTCCTAAGTTACTTTTGACTCACAAACTATGGAGATTGATTGGACAATGCTTATGTATTTGTGCTTTGTTTATTATTTGTAGACGAACTTATAGATGAAGAAGCAAATTATTTTGCAATTGAAAGATACCGGACAAGATTAGCTTTTGGTAACTTGAAAATTTGGAGTGAATTCAATTATTCAAACCCAATCAAAATGAGTTATGAAATATTATATTTCCTCTTTCCATTCCTCTGTGCTTCCTAGAAAAAACATGCATGCATCACACACACCACCTTCCTTTAGATCAGTGCTTATCAAGCCATGGGTCCCAACTGCGTCAGTGGGGAGTGATCTAATGACCCTTTTTCAGGGATGACATATCAGAAACCCTGAATATCAGATATTTACATGTGACTCATGACAGTGGGAAAGTTATAGTTATGGTCAGAGTCACCAGAACATTTAAAGGATCATAGCATTAGGAAGGTTGAGAGCCACTGTTTTTGATGCTAAGCTATTTAAAGGCTATGTTTTTATTTGGGGTAATTTTTCCCTGATTTCATTATACTTTGATTATTCCGTTACTTTGATTTATTCCATTTGAAAGATTTATTTACTTAATTTACACACTATGTGTATTTGCCTGAATGAATTTATGTGCATCGTGTGCATGGAGGATCCATTCAACAGAGGACAGAAGAGGATACCGAATACCCAGGAACAGCATTTGTAAGAGATTGTGAATTGCCATTTAGATACTGAGAACAGAGCCAAGGTCCTCTGCAAGAACTGTAAGCATTCTCAACTTACAGTTGAGCCTGCTCTATAGCCTGCCTACTAGTGTTTTTGAAATTATTTTGTAAATGCTTTGGAGGGGAGAGTTTAATCAATAAAGTTTTTACTAAAAAAAAAAATCCGTGGGGACTTGAGATTGGATACCTGGTATCTAGGTAAACAACCAAGCACTGAGGCTGACATCTGTAATCCCGACACTAGGATGATGGAGAGGATCCTCGGGTCTGATGGCTGGCCCATCTGTCTGGTCCATGAGCTCTAGGTGCACAGTGAGAGATGTCTCAAGAATAGGGTGGAGAAGAAATTGAATAAGATACTTCAAGTGACTTCTGGTGTTCAAGTACACAAACAGACACAGGCACATACACAGCATACTAGCAAAGAAAATTAAAAAGAAACATGTCCTCCAAACCTAAAACTTGCATGTAGAGAGGAGACACATGTTTCCAAAAGACCATTTCTTGTTACTTCTACAACAACAGCAGAAGTATTGTCAGAGTTCAATGCCAACTGCACCCATCACACACTTGATGGGAAAGTCAGCCACTATTGTGGATGCCATTGCTCCAGGACTACCCCAGTGCTCTCTGTTGCAGGGCTTCTGCCCTGTGTGACTTTAAGGCTGCAACTCAGAAACACTGGAAAAACTGAAGGAAAAAAGCCAGAAAGGGAGTGAGGTATACACAGCTCCCAAATAGTCATCAATAGGCACTAGATCGTAAGATTCACCTCACAGCCATTGTGGCTAAAGAAAGACAAATGTGTAATTTTCATAAGACTGAATCTATTCAATTTGGCATAAAGTAGAATTCATTCAGAAATTGTACCTAGCTATGCTTCTCTTTTGTTAGTGTGGTTTCTTACTGATTTCTTAAAATTCACAACTTTTATTGCTTTGCCTATGGGTATTGCCCCAGTGGTAAAACACTTGCCTAGAGTGCATGAGATCCTAGTTTCAAAGTTTTAACACCCCCCCCCTCTCTCACACACTCACACACACACACTTCTTAATTTAATATGTAAATAAGCAATGTTATGGTAGATAGGCTAAAAAAATCTTTAAAATGTTTTTAGATGAATTTATTTTATATGTATGAGTATTTTGTCTGTATTTATGCATTTGTACCATGTGTGTGCTTGGTGCCACAAAGGTCAGAAGTGGATGTCAGACCACTTGGAACTGGAGTTATGAACAGTTGTGAACTTCCATATGGGTACTGGCAACCAAGCCTAGGCCCTCTGTAAGAGCAACAATTGCTTGTGACCACCAAGCCATCTCTCCGGCCCATTAACAATGTTCTATATTAATGTACGGTCAAGTTTCAGTGTCTCATTAATTAGATTTTTTATATTAGTCAATTTTTTTCTCAAGAAAGTGTAAACTTAAGATATTAGTGCTCTTCAAAAAAGTTGTTACCAATGTTTCCCAATTGTATGGCAACCAATCTTTAAACTTTAACTCAGCTTCACAACACAGTGTTGCTACGTACATCTGTCCTCAGTCAAGGAAACTCCAAATATAGGTGCCTTTATCTTACTGCTGTCACTACATATGACAACACTGTGTATTGTTTGTCTGCTGCGCTACAAAACCCCACAATTCATTTCTCTAAACACAGCATCTGTAAGGAGATTGCTGCTCTTAGATATCATTTATTTTCTGCATCTAAAGGCTGCTTATATTTTTCAATGCCAAGTTACTCCCACTATTAACAACTTCCTTTTGATGTTGTACACTAGTATTTAAAGATGATTTTCCCCGTGTAAGCGGTTTCAAAGATAGTATATTTGTCTTCTGAAAAAGAACAAACTCAATTCTCTAATGCAGTTACCTCGCCAGTTCAACGTATCCTGAGGCGGCTCTGGCAAGGGGCTGTAAAAGATTGGTATTGATATTCCGTGGCATTCAATTGTTAAGCTTCCAACAGGAGGAAGAGCATTTAGCAAATCTGGCCATGTGGCAGCTAATTACACTATTACAAAGTAAATTTACGGTGGGTGACTTGTAGGCTATGCATTGACAACAAGCATCCAAGTTTCTCTTCCCTTGTTTTCCCATAAATCAAGAGACAAAAGTTGCGTTGTTCATGTGATACATAAAGATGCCTTTCTTGAACACATTGCAGGAATCATACCTAGATTTTGTGATCTCACATATAGCTTCTATGTGCTTGTTTAATTTATTGATTTTTATTTTGACACCTATATGTCACATTTCTTTTGTAATTATGACTTAGACTATTGAGTCATTTAAGGAGTTAGAACATGACGAAGGGAGATAAAGCATGTTAACAAAATTTTCAAAGACTCAGAGTTTCCTTCAGTAGACCCCCCCACGCATCAAAGTTTTAAACACATACATAGTCTCTAATTCTGAGATTTAAAAACAGTTTTGTTCTTCAGAGCTTATCAAATACCCAGAGAAACAATTGTATTCAGACACGATTCATGTGTTATTGAAAGCAAGGGTCTAATGAACAAGGAAACTTTCTGGTGTGTATTAGAAACTGTTGTGTGCTGTCTTGGCTGGACAATCCTGCCTCGTTTATTGTTGGGCCATTTGTCTGCTGAGGAGGATCAGGCATCGTTGCCTACAACACAATGTAAAAGTGGCCACATGCGAAGGATTATAGGCAATTCAATCCTCGAGGATGTTTCAAGTAAGCCAGTATCTGTGAACAAGTTTCAATGACAAGCTCATTACCATTCTGCCTTGCACTTTTCCATTTTCATGCTAAAATTTTGTGATATTGTGAGCAAAATTGGATTGTAGCTAACTCTTTGAATAAAAGAACAAATTTTGACAGGTTTATCTGCTTACTCTTGTACATGTTGGAATAAGCATATTTAATGTAAAAATACACTAATAAATCATATTATCTTTCAAAATTAAAAAAATGCTCTTATTTTTCTGAGTCACACAAACAAGTGTGCCAGCAAAGATTTCTTGTACAAGGGTCAGTTTATAACAAGTCATAATAGATTTAGTAAGATTTTTTTTTTCATTTTGGTATCTATTGAGAAAAGCAGCTCTCTAGCACCAGGTTAGAGCTGTTCTTTTGAAGCATATACTTCCTTTTAAAGTTGCTGGAATTTTATTATAATATGGATAGATAAATGTTTTTACTTTGTCTGCAACATGATTATAGTTATCCCTAACAGACTTAACAGATGTGTGTAACTTATGAACATTTAAAGTGATAAATTAATAATAATTAATAATTATGTCTTTTTTGAAAGCTACTTCAATGTCCATGCCCTATTGTTAACATATTAAATTATTGTTATATCAAGGCTTTCACACTGAATTGTATTTTAGGACTTCCTCCCCCATCTTACACTGTTGAGAAGAGTCCACAAGGAGTGTCCCCTGCGAGCAGCAGGACCCCATTGCATCCTTTTCTCCAACCTTCCAGCCTGCTCATTGCTTCCTTCATCTTCCCACTTGCTCATGGCCATTGTTGCCTACATTACTTCCACCTAGAACGCTAATGCATCATTTCCCATCGTGTGGGAGTATTTCCATCTTCCAATCCGATAGTTTAAGAAGGAAGATTCTGCATCGTAATAAATCCTGGACATTTACTCACTCATTCCAAGTTTCAATTTCTGTAACATCATAGGTGTGAAAGTAAGTCTGAAGTTGAGGGCCAGCTCCTCGCTCTCATCTCAGATCTCTTACTTTCAAGTTTATTCCTTGTGGCAATCTGTAGCTCTCTGTTTCCAAACGAATTTCAAAGTGAAGTAATGCACTCTCCTCTGGCAGGAGCCTTCCGGGAATGTATGTAAAAATCAACAGACATAGAAGATATCAAGCACATCTTAAATTTCTAGATACATATTTTGAATGCTCAGTTGGTGATCTATAAAAAGACCAGCAATAGTCATCTTTTCCAAACACAGCAATAGTTGAAATACAATTTTACCAAAAACCTAGCCTTCATTTTAGAAGTAATTTAAAAAAAAATAGCAGAAATTAACTCCTTCAGATTGGAGCAGACTTGGGAAGGAATAGCGGTAAGACTGATGGGAAAGGGGGAGCTGGAGAAAGGATCCTGGAGGAGGTCTTACACGTCCAGCATGGTAGGTCAGCGTGGGTATCACTTGAATACTGATTGAACAGGGCTCGGGGAGAGGGGGCGGAAAGAGGTAACCTGCTCCCCTTTCCCATCCAATGACTATCTTTGGATGTGTGCTCTCTAACAGACACATTTATTAGCTTCGTTGTAATAGGTAAGGATGTCAACATGCTTCTGTGTTTTTGCAAAAGGTTGAATTTTTTTTGTCAAGAAGTTAAATTTATTCTGACTGATACAGAAAATAACGATTATGCATATTAGTAAGGCACTATGGGCCGTTTTAGCACATGCATGCGTTGTTCAATGTTTGAACAAGTTTCAGTGTTTCTATTTGCTCAGATGTTTGTCTTTTTCTATTTTGAAACATTGAAAATTCTTTCTCTAGCTTCCTCAGATACTCAGTGCTTTATCCTAACTACCCAGTCAATCAATTGTGCAGCAACCAGAACTTCTGCCATGTATTTAATGACAGCTTAATTTTTTAGTCACCTGTGTCCCCTACTTCCCTTGAACTCTGGTAATATTATGCTGCCTCCATGTTACCTTTTAGACAGCATACCATTTCAAATGTAAGAGTGCTCTTTATACAATATCATCTTTGTGTTGTATAAAGCATATTAGTCTGGAAATAGGGAAACCTTTGCTTTACATTCTTGTTTTCTGGATCTGAGAATGGGTATGACCTGAGCTCTGTGGACCTCCATCTTCTACGGGAAAATAGAGAGGCATATGTAGCACCTGGTGCATGTGTCCATCAACCATTATCCTTGCTCTATGATGTCACAAATGTAGTGTGATCATTAACTGATACTAAGTTGAGGAAGTTGAATATTTTCAAATTCAAATATAACTTAAAGGTAAAATAGGCATACATAATTCCAGTGCAGTTATTTTCCTTAACTTCCTCAACAAATCCAACAAGTAACATATACATATATGTGTGTGTGATACATATATCCAATAAGTGATGCCTCACCCCACTCCAACAATAAAACTCTAAATTTGGCCTAGAGCAGATAAAGTCCATTATTACCCTATGTATTATTATATTCCCTTTTGAAAGCAATAGTAATTTTAAAAGCAGTAGAAATTGAATTCCTCTACACCCATATATAAAAAGACAAAAGTCAATGGTAATTTTGGTTGTAAAAATTAGTAAGATAAACATGGAGAAAACTTAGGAGTCTATGTTTCCCAAGTTACTGGTCCCGCCACTCTTTATCAGAAGTTTTCATTTTGTATTTGATATCTACAAGATTATATTCTGTTCCTCTTGGGTTGATGTCAGGCATAATAATAAAAACAACACTGACTTCCCATAGGCAAAAGACTTTGGGAGTCTTATTGTCTTGTGTGATGCTTCCAAGAGTCTTTTGAAGTTGTTTTTCAACTACCTGCTAGCCCAGGCCCTCTGCCAGCTCTGGGAGCAGCTTGGCCCTGGAAGGCTGGGGGTGACGTCTCCAGGTCAGCCTGTGAGTAGTGGAGAGAATAGCATGCTTGCCAGTGCAGCTAGTTCACTGTGGCCAGGAAGGGGCCAAAGGCAGAAGAAATTCTCATCCGTAGCCACTTAACTGCTCGGCAAGAGAGAAATCAAAGCACTCACAACAGCAAAGGGATGCCTGGTGGTTTTCACTAGAGGAAAACAGGGTCAGTGGGTAGGGTTGCATATCTTTGTGAACCTCTGCATCTTAGCGTCTCCCCTGGTCTCCAAGTTTTTGTATCTCAGGCCTACAGTTGCTCTTTCTTGTTCAAAATATTTTCTGGGCCTCCTATAAAAACACAACACTAATATCTATTAAATCTTGTGTATATTTTTCCCTGGTAAAAGGTCAAATGAAATGATTAAGCAAGTTTCTCCTGGATGTGGACTCCTTCCCCAATACCCCTTTTTTCTTAAGTATTATTAGAAATTCAAAAACTCCTTTTTTGTTATTTCATGAAATGCAGAAGTAGAAATCATAGAAGAGTTGTCTTGGGCATCATCAAGCCAATCTCATGGAAATCTTAAAGTTCACAGTCATTTGAGAGGTCTCCACTCTCTTATCTCCTCAAGATGGATAGAGAGGGCTTTTGCGCTTACAGCTGAGCTCTTACCTAATATATTCGAGGGACTGTATTCGTTGTTTTCATTATTTTTATTTATTTTTACATTAGTGAACAAAGCAACATAGTTCTTTATAGAAATTTCATATACACTGTGTTTTTGCTGACTCCACCCTGATTCCACTCTCCTTACAACCCCATATTCATATATTAGCTATTCTAATGCCCTCCCCATTCCCACTAGTTTAATTCTCGCTTCTTCTTCTCATGCTACAAGGGCTATTTTCAGAGCTGTTGGTCTTAATTCTCAGAACACTGTAGAGTTCACTCTATATATCCCCATTTACAGATGATAAAATGGAGTCAGACAGGATAAGGGACTTGACTAAGCTCACCTACCGAATAAATTCAGGATACAATACGGTTGTCACTCTGAAGTACTATATTCTACATGTCTTTGTCTTTCTTTTCTTTAGAATCCTTAACACAAGTAGTATTTGGTTGAGCATTTGAAGACTGTGAAGTATCAACAAAGCAATTATGTGAGTTGATGCCAGCCAGATTACTCAAACCAGGGTGACTAAATACTCCTGTTCATCTAAAACAAATCTGACTTGCTCCTCTCATCTCAAGTTCTATTCATTCTCAAAAATATTCTAGATTGCATAATAAATGATATGGCTACATTTAATCAAAACATAAAATACACTTGGGAAGAACCATAGTGGACTGTTACTTTGACCATTGCACTTATTTCTAGAAATAGGACCTCCTTGCTTTTGGCCAAATTTGTATTTGGAAATTCTGGTTTGATGTCAGGCCCATTTGTCTTGTGTGAAATAAAGGTAGTCTACGTAGTTAAAATTAGTGGGGCAGGAAGCCATATGTTTTACTAGTGTTGGTTTTTATAAAGGAAAACATGCCCAATAGGTTTTTTTTTTTGTTTTGTTTTTTTTTTTTTTTTTGCTGTGTCTTATCATGTAGGAAAGAGTATGCATTTGACTAAGAAGGAAGAAGTTCCTCATGACAGAGTGGTGAGCTGGATCTTTATACTCAATGTGGTGATTTGAATGAAAATGCCCCTCATAGGATCATATGTGTTAATGCTCAGTCCTCATTTAGTGTGACTGTTTGGGAAGAATTAGGAGCTCTGGCTTTATTGGAGTAGGTGTGGCCTTGTAGGATGAAGTGTGTCACTGGAGTTGGGTCTCAAGGCTTCAACAGCTTATTCAGGGCCCTGTCTCATTCTCTCTGCCTGCCACTTATGGATCATATTAAGATCTCAGCAACTACTTCAGCACCATGCCTGCATGTTGCAACACTCCCCACTAGGATGGTCATGGATAAACCCTCTTACACTGTAAGCAAGTCCCTAATGAAATGCTTTCCTTTATAAGTTGCTTTGGCTATATTGTTTCATTATAGTAATAGGACAGTAAAATACTCATTATGTATAAAGAAATATGTCATGAAAACAGGCACCAAGTTCAAAAGAGAAAGGAAGAAGGGTGCTTGAATCCCTCTGTAAAGAAATTGGATTAAAATGAAGAGCATTATGTTTTGAGGAAAAAAATGAAGGGAGCAAGAGATACTAAAAGAAAAGATTGGAAAGGCTGCCAGTATTTTTGATGGATTGAGGGATAGGATGTTGAAGAGACAGAAAGCTCAAAAGAATGGACATGAAGAATTTGGATGATGCTTTTACACAGGTAATATACTCCAAACAGAACTACAGTGAAATTAGGCTTCATAATTTTATGGGAGATGAATATCATCAGTAACTCCATAGGGTTGAATATTGAGGACGAAATGGCTTGGAAATTATTAATATACTTCTAGATAAGAACTTTCGAAGTAAGTTAGCACAGTATGGAGTGGTTATATATTTGGAGTGATAAACTAGCAGTATTGTTCTATATTTTCATTTTTAGATTTTCCATGTCTCTTGGTCAAAGTTGTGGTGAATTTTCACTATTAAAGGAATTTTGGAGAACTTAAGAGATTACAAATCTTTTGCTTGAATGAAGTAACTTTCATGTTTTTATGTAGTTTTTGTAGATCAATATTTTCTATTATCCCCAGAGTATACTTATCCAAATAAAACATGATTATCTTAGTTTCTGTACCTCAAATGGAAGAAAGAAAAAGACTAGACTATCATTGTTATATAAAGAAATGGAATCCATTGGTTGTAAAAGTTATGGAAGAAGGAACAAGGCACAGAAAGATGGAAGCAAATGCAAGGTGATGTGTTACAGGGTTTGGAGATGGTCTCACAGTGTTCCCTGATGAGAGATACAGGAAACCATGGCCAGAACAGTTCACTAAAATGAATAGGTCTTTTGTATCATTATTGTGATGCCTCTTATTGGACTGTTTGTTCCAGGAATTGCCAACATCTCTGTGTTTCTGGGCTATATTATCATAGCATATGAATAGTGTATAAATTATATATTAATATATATCTTAAATCTATATATATATAGAAAGCAAATATCATAATTTTTATTTTTAAATTGTAAGCATCAATATATCTTGAACCTTAAAATAGTTAAAGGTTTATTAAATGATGTTATATATCATGTTTCTAACACTCATAGGTCTAGTGTTCAAAATTCATCATCTAACGGGACACTCTGCCATTGGCAATTCAAAGCAAAGACCATGACCATTGCATCACCGTGATTTACGTGACATTTCACACAGGTAAAAAAGTCAACCCCAGACTTTTAAGCCATGAATACAAATCATGAGAAGCTTATCCAACAAGTTTTCCTAAAATTATCTGTGCACTCTCAATTTTATTACAAATAATAATAGTAAGTTCGATTACTGTTGTAATAACTAACAGTTATTCTAAAATAAATTCATTATTTTAAAGTAACTATTGCACTGTCTTACTGCACTAGCTGAGATTTTGAAAATTAAATAAAGCCAGGTTAAATAAATTTCCCAGGGACACTACAATAGATATGGGGGAGGATTTTAGCAGACATTTATTAATCTTTCTTACAAAGGCACATTCTGATTAGCCCATGAAGATTAATTTCATACATTGCCATACCTGCAAACCAGTACCTCAATAGGAATCTATAAAACACCATGTTGATACAATCATGGGAAGAATAATTTTAGAAATGATAATAATGAAAGGAAAGAAAGTTATCAACGGGGCTGGTTTAAATGAGAATTGCTTGAGATAAATAAATGAGGCAGTGTAAGGAAGTACATGTAGCAATATTGATGCAACATAGCGCTTTTCATAAAGTATCTTAAAATATGAACCCTAAACCTCATCTTCAAATTTTTCCGTAAATAATACAGAATGTTTCCTTAGCTTGCATCTGCAGTGACACCATTTATAGACATCTATATCAGAGAGGGATGCATCCAGAAACAAGGAAAAATTAATCTTGATGTTCTAAGTAAATAAAACAGTCAAATCTTTCTGTTTACAGTTAAAGAGTCATTTAAAAGTAGGCGTGTTTTCCTGGAATATGTTTTCTGCAGTGAAAAGCTTTTCAGAGGGAAAAGGCAGGTTTGGAGAAGCTCCCTAGCATTCAGCTCAGGTGTTGTCTTTTTGTGTGTTTAGGGATGTGTGTCCTTACAGTGTTGTGAAAATAACATTTTCCCTATCTCAGCAACAAAGCATGTGGTGCATTTTTATCTCTACATGTGTGTAGTGGGGTCATTATTAGCTTCCCCAGCTCTATTCTTATCTTCATGCCACTGAGTATAACACCTGAAGTGTTCCAGACATTCACACGTTTTCTGTCTTCCTTAAGCTGTCAAAAGAAAAAAAGCAAAGTGCTACCTCACAGTACTCGAAAGAGCAAGATTTAGAATAATTAGCATTCAAATCTCATGCAAACTGAATAAAAGATAATTAATCATAAAAGTTGCAGATAAAATGTCCACTGGCAAGCAAAGGAACTCCGAGTTTGACAAAGTTTCCTCAGGTTTTAGGCTATGAGCATGCAGTCACAGTGACACTTTGTGTTCAGTGTTGGGGAATGCACTCTAGTGAGGAGTGGGATGGACAGACGTCATGGTGCAGCACAGGGTCCAAGAGCTGCTGCAAGTCAAGCCTTGGTCGATTCAAGAGAGAAAGCAAATCGAAGTGAAATATGTGCTCAGCCTAGATGAATGCTAATGTGCCGCGCTATTATTGCACTAACGACACCTCCCAAATTCACTGGCTTTTATATCTGACAGCATTAATGTCTCAATATATAAGCTGACTCATATAAAAATCTCTGAATCTAAAAATACCTGTTCTACATTATTTGCTTAGATATTGGTATATTATATCCACGTTTAAAATGTCCATGTTTAAGTCCATGTTTAAACCGGTATATTATACCCATTTTTAAAAAGATATATTATATCCAAGTCTAAGATTTGTAAATACAGGGTCTTACAACACTTCAAAATCAGACTGACAGAGAAACTTACTTGCTTCAAAGATGTGACCCTGAAGTGGCACAATGCTACTTTTATTTCATGAAGTAAATGGTGATAAATTCAACAGATACTAGTGGAACCTTGTTTAGATTAAAATATCCAAACTTATGATTCAGATCAGCTAGATGACTCAGTGGCTAAATGTGCTTGTAACTAAGATTGATGACTGTGTTTAGTCTCAGGAACCCATGCTATTGAAAGGAACAAACTGGTGCTTGTGAGCTTTTCTCTGACCTCCACATTTACTTTGTGGTATATATCTCCTTCCAAATTAAAACAAAAAAGAGTTTCAGATATGTGCAGTTCCCCAATATCTAGTTAAGGATATATGTGTTTTAGGTTAAAAAATAATGTTTTATTTTAATACTGTAGAATTATTCATAGAGGTGGTACAATATTGATTTGTTATTCTTTAACAAGGTAATTAAAAAATTTAAAAAACATATCAGTAATTAAATTAAAGAATTGGTTTTTAATGTTAACTATTAATTAATATAACTACACACCAGTTACTTAGTCTATATTGAGAAAGGAACAAACCCATCACCTCAGTTGGAAGGCCAAAGACTATAAAATATACAGATTATCAAAAATATTACTTCACAAAAGATGTCTTTTAATCTTGTCCCATCATCTTTCTCTATATGACTCTTGTGTGTCAGTGTGTAGCACCTATCGGAATGAATATGGACACCAGATCTTTCTCTATATGTTTTTTGTGGTTACATATATATATATATATATATATATATATATATATGTATATGTGTGTGTGTATACATATATATGTGTGTGTGTGTGTTTGTGTGTAGCACCCATGTAAATAAATATGGATTCCAGATCTTTCTCTATATGATTTGTATGAGTATGTGTGTATGTGTATGAGTGTGTGTATGTATGTGTGTGTAGCATCCATGATAATGAATATGGACACCATAGCAGATTGATGCCAGGTGCCTTCTCTCATTGTCTACCTTATTTCTTCATTGCCTTGAGACCAGGTTTCTCACTAAAGCAGAGCTAGTTGTTATGGGTAGCCTGTTTAGTAAGGGAGCTCTTGGATCTGCCTGCCTTAATCCTCCAAAGCTGGAATTTCAGGTACATGGATCCATCCATATGTGTACGCATTTGTATATGTATTTGTATAGCTGATAAGCTATACTTTGTCTACAAGAGGGTGGTTTTAGAAACACCAGCACAGATGGTGATAGTGGAAACTGAAGCCACAAGATTACCAAGCACAGATGACTACACTGAGAGTCATAACTCACTACTTTATATGTCATAATTTTCTCCATAGGTGATCTTCTGACACACATTTTCATACATGTCACTCAAAGTTGTGGATATTCTGCCCTAACAGAAACTAGGTGTGTCACTGTCCTTTGGAGATTAGAGAAATTCAACCTGACCTGCATAGTTGAAACTCTGGGAACAATCTAAGTTTAGCAGTGTATCAGTTCAGCTTTGTAACAGGGTCAACTAACTTTATCAACATGCTCTATGGTGTGTGTATTGTGGGAATTCATTCCGCCAATAGTTTTGGGGTACCGGCCTTAGCATATGGTTTCTATGTGTGCACATGATCTCTTATAAGGAAGAGAAGGAGGGCTCTCTCCCTTTTTTGTGTGGTGTTCAGAGATCAAATCACTCTATCCATTGAACCCAGAGCAGAATGGAAGGATGTGGGATTCCCCTCTGTATGCTGTAAATATGTTTTATTACCATTGGTTAATAAAGAAGCTGCTTCAGCCCATGACAGGGCTGAATAAAGCTAGAAAGAAAAATGAAACTGAATGCTCGGAGAAAGAAGGTGGAGTCAGGGAGATGTCATGTAGCTGCTGAAGGAGAAAGACACCAACCAACCACTGAGGAAACAAGACATGTGGAAAATGAGGCAATGTCACAGACTTGTGATGATACACAGATGAATAGAAATGGGCTAATTTAAGACATAAGAGCTAGTTAGGAAAACAGTTGAGTCACTGGCCAAACAGTGTTGTAATTAATATAGTTTCTGTGTGATTATTCGGTTCTGGGAGGCTGGTAAACAAAAGCAGTCTGCACTTACAATGGAAGACTGCAGTGGCTTGCTACCTTTTTTGTTACTCATAAGTGTTCCCTAATAAATCTTTGTTATCTTTTTATTTGTACTCTCATGATTTTACTTAACATTGTTTACATTTGGTGCCCAATGTGAAAGGAACCCACATTAGGCCAATGGTAAGGTTTAGGGAATGCTGATATGTTTGTATTAGCATCCCATGGTGGGGAGCCCAACTGATAAGTAAAAATGCTTTGGATATTACTATGTGGAGGAAGGGGCAGAGAGGAAGAAAAGGTATAATTCAAGGCAATAAACTGATCGATTGATATTCTCCACTCTCTGTACTTCTGGATTTAGAAATTGCCATCTTCACCTGTGCATTCCATTGTTGGTTTGCACTCTTGGGAATCCACGTTCCCTCTCTTGCTCCATCAGCTTTGCAAATCTCCTTGCCTCACAGTGAGGCTCTGAAGGTTATTCATTTATTTATCATGTAGAAAGGTCTTAATAGAAATATCTTACAGAATGAATATTACAGCAATAACAAGCTAGTACATTGTGGGATTCCCCTCTGTATGCTATGAATATGTTTTATTACCATTGGTTAATAAGGAAACTGTTTTTCCCTATGACAGGGCAAAATATAGCCAGACTGGAAGAGATATAGAGAAAGAGTAGGTGGAGCCAAGGAGATGCCATGTAGTTACTGAAGGAGAAAGATGCCACCAGAACCTTACTGGTAGACCACAACCTTGTGGTGATACACAGATTTATATAAATGGGTTAAATTAACATGTAAGAGTTAATAAGAAGCCTGATCTAATAGGCCAAACAGTGTTGCAATTAATATAGTTTCTGTGTGATTATTTGGGTCTGGGAGGCCAGAAAATTAACTTGTATTCTCCACATACAAAATGTCACCTAACATGTTTTATTACCGTTGGTTAATAAAGAAGCGGCTTTGGCCTAGAACAGGGTAGAATATAGTCAAACTGGAAGCAATAGAGAGAGAGTAGGTGGAATCAAGGAGACACCATGTAGTTGCCAAAGGAGAAAGATGCCAGACCAGAAATTTACCAGTAAGCCACAGTCTCATGGCAATACATAAATTAATAGAAACTGATTATTTTTTTTGCCATTTTCAACTTTTTATTTAAAAACTTTTGTGATCAAACTCCATTAGCATTAAAACATTTTAAAAACATTTAACTTTCTAAATACAGTCTGCAAAATCTGACTGTATACAGGAGTCATGACCATCACATGAGCGTGTGGCATTCTCTAAAAAACAAAACAAAAGCCTGCAGCACTCAGGGTTATAATGAAAGCCAAAGTGAAGTAAAATCACACTTTCTTTCCAACTATGAAAATATAAGAAGTGTAAAACTGCTGAGGAAGTTTAAATAAAAAATTCAATGGCAATTATACTAACTTAATAGCTTTAGATTATTGCTTAATTTAAGATATAGGAGTTAGCTAGAAATACACCTGAGTAATTGACCAAGTAGTGTTGTAATTAATATAGTTTCTGTGTGATTATTCGGATGTGGGCAGCCGGGAATGAACGAGAAGTCTCCGTTTACACTAGTACATTGTAGTTCCTGTGCACCTCCTGTCTCAAGTCCATGGGTGTGAAGGTAAGTTGCTGAAGTAGCACATATGCAAGACACACAGACACACAGACATATATACAAGAGCATGCACACACACACACACACACACACACACAATTTTTCCTGACTCACTGAGTAAGGCAATAGACACATTTAAGAGAGGAAGATGAACAGAAATGCAAGGAGAATGCCCCCACTTCTCATTTTGTTTCTTGAAATAAGACCTCAATATGTAGTCTTAGCTCAGCCTGGAACTCATTAAGTAGACCCAGACTCTGTTCAAGCTTGCATCAATCCTCCGTTTCTACCTTCCTACATGGATTACAGGAGTGTACAAGCACAAGAATGAGTTATGAACCTTTCTACTATAAGCCCTTTCTAGGACTTCATAGGGACAGTCAGGTACTGAAGGATCCATTTCTTGTGAGACCTGTCCCATTCCTGCTTCAGCTCTTTTGTTTGCTTTTCTTTCTGAGACAGGGTTTCTCTATGTATCCCTGGCTGTCTTGGAACTCACTCTCTAGACCAGGCTGTCCTCGAACTTACAAAGATCCACCTGCCTCTGCCTCCCTGACTACTGAAATTAAAGGCATGTGCCACCACCTTCCAGTTCCTACCATATTTTTTAATATGCACTATGAATGTTCATTTATATTTTTATTTTTAATTTTTGTTGTGTGTTTTTCTATATATGCATATGCTCATGTGAGTATACATATGTAGGGAAGGTAGAAGGGGTTTTTCAAATCTCTGGAACTGGAATTACAGGCAATTGTGAGCTTTCTCATGAGAAGTGAACTTGGATGCTCTGGAAGAGCAGCAAGTACTCTCAATTACTGAACCACTCCTCTAGGCCCTGAATATCTTAGAAGATAAAGTTTGTTTGCCTCCCTAAATGTCTTTAAAATAAACATCAACATATAACCAACAACGAAGAATACATTTGCAGTTTATATAAACTGATGCAAAGCCAGCAAGCTAATGGTTCTGTGCCTTGTTGCCCAGTTGGAAACTCTATTTCTGTCCGTATTTATCTATGAAGAGGAAACCTTTCATCAGAAACGCGTCCTCATACAACATGTGTAAATCACCAAAGAAGACAAAATCTGAGCTAAACACATTAAGGTCTTGAGAAACATCAGCTCAGCTTTCTCATCCCATCTAGCTTCGAAGCTAGTGAGGTTAATTCTTCTTAGGCCGGGCAAAGGAGTGTACACCCAGAATCATGCATACAATCATTCTTTATTTGTAGAAGTTAGCGGTCAGATGAGATTGCTTATGTTCTGGGAGTTGATTAAACTTATGGCTTCCTTTTTTAACACCATTTGAGGAAAACCCACCAGACAGTAACTTTTTGTTAGCAGAAAGGAGAGGATAGGAGAGGAGAGGAGAGGGGAGGGGAGGGGAAGGGAGGGGAGGGGAGAGGAGGGGAGGGGAGAGGAGGAGAAGTGGAGGTGGAGGGGAAGGGAGGGGAGGGGAGGGGAGGGGGAGGAGGAGGTGGAGGAGAGGTGGAGGTGGAGGGGAAGGAGAGGGGGAGGGGGAGGAGAGGGAGGGAGGGAGGGAGAGGGAGAGGGGGAAAGAGAGAGAGAGAGAGAGAGAGAGAGAGAGAGAGAGAGAGAGAGAGAGAGAGAGAGAGAGAGAGAGAGAGAGAGAGAGAGAGAGAGGAGAGAGAATAATTTGCGGGCAAGAGACAGATTGGGAAAGTGAATAAAAAGTTGAGCTCTCTTCAGTTCCTCTTGATATAATTAGATTCTCATCTATTTATAAAATGTAATTAGATTCTGATCCAGGGGAAGTGTGAAGTAATTGGGCCTTGGACAGACAGGGCAGAGGTTACTCTGTTAGGTGGGAGAGGGAAGTGTGAAGTTTCCATAGACAAAGCCAGTAGTGTTGGAACTTGTAACAGGAATTGTAACTGACCCTCATCAACACCCAAAGTTGTAGTGTGAGTTTGACTTTAGATGCCCGCCTTACCTCTTGTAAATACAAAAGACATGTCATTCTTTTTCTATGATGATTTTCTAGATTTTTACTTAACTCTATCATACACCTTAGCTTCCTATTCTGAAGAAAGATCTGTAGTCTGTCAGCAAGGAGGAAGAGGAGTGACCCATTTCCTGAAGTTCTGGAACTGGTGCCTCCTATGCCCAGAGAAGCAAGCCAGCTGTCACTATATTCCAGCTGTCTGTAACTAGACATAAGGCCCCGAGACAGGGTCAGTAATGTGAGTGGCAGGCAGCCAGCCACTAAGAGCAGCTCTGCAGGAGGGCTGCACTGAGAGCTGGGTAGGGATGCTCCTTGGAGGAATGTATGGGAGAACAGAGCATCCCGGTGCAGCAGAGGGCAGCTCTGCTGGAAGCCAGAGCTGAAAAGAAGGGTTTTATGGGCAGAACCCTTGCTGATTTGGAGGAGGAGATGGGACTGGCAGGAAGCGAACACTGTTTCTTTGTATGCCTGGGCTGGTGGCACAGCATGAAGAATGGGCAGCAGGAGTACTGGCATCTCCCCAGGCTTTGGAGTTTACATATGGTCCTCTGCTTCTACCTCATCTTGTTAAGCAGGGAAGAAACTACTCACGTTCTTGCTCTCTCACGGGAGAAGCTGCATAGGCACATGTGACAATACGCATTTTAGACTTGATGTCTATTTTTCATGGCAGCAGTCCGTGTCACTGGAGCTGGAGCAAGGGCCTTTGACTAAGTCTAGAACTCTGGGTGGCCGCTTTCCATTAGCACCCACTTTTCTCGGGCCACCTCCCCTCCACATACCTTAGACACTCAGAAAATTACGTTATCTTATTCCTTTCTTGACCCAAAGTCATTGATTCTCCCTTTCACGTTCAGAGGAAAGGCAGGTCTCCATTCAATAGACTAAGTAAATGTATATTTGGAGTGAGGACAGAAGGTGCAACATTTGTCAGTGGAAGAAGTCAATAGCCCAAATATTAGCAGACCTCATATCCCCTTAATAGCCTCATGTTCAATACTCCTTGTTCCAGGAAAACTTTCATTTCCTCCAGTGAATGCACTCCATGTATAAGGGATATAGATCCTAAGCCCGAGGCAAAGACTGTACGATTCTATGGTCTAAATAGCTTACAGTTCTACAAAATAAACTATCTATTTCCCCATATTGAAAAATTCTCTATTTTACAAGTCCTGTCAACTCTTCACCCTTAAACAGAATTGCTTATTTATTCGTTTCATCATTCAAAGCAATGAATTGGTGTCTTAAGCAGATGTGATATTTCAGTACAGTATAATCAACTTTTTCACTCGCGTGGGTTCAATATCATACCAGGAATGATGTTTCCAAGAAAATGAGATCAAAACTTAATTGAGGGATAAAAGGAGTGGACTTCTTTGCCCTCTGCATATTACCTTTTCACTCCAGACTTAATTTAATGAATGTCTATGTGACATGGGGCTGCACAAATTTTAAGGGTAATTCCAGCACCAGCAGTATTGGTAACCAATTTTGCATTCATTTTCTGCTCCTGGTTTGAATCACTGGAAGGGAAGGGATATTCTTCTAATAAAGTTCTGGGCTTTGCATGGCACTTCAGAGCTCTCAAGGTGCCTACTTGGAGCATCTGCACTAGATAGAACACTTGAGTCAAGCAATTATAAGCATGCCCACTTCATAGCTGAGAAAAATGTAACTCCAATTTGACAGGCTGAGATGCAGTAAGCAAAAGGCAGACATTACTTTTCTTTCATTGTTCTGAGTCACATTCCAATTGCTCCCCCCCCCCCTTTCATTTTGTCAACAACTGGCACTATATGAAAGGAAACTGACTTTCATTTTTAAAGAATGTTTTCTATTTCTGATCTTTTCAGTTGTGGGTTTGGGGTTGGGCAGATGCTGGTTTTGACCCATTTCCTGCTCTGTCTGTGCTTCGGCCTGATGTTTCTCCCCCTCTAAGTAGCATAATTCTATCACTTTGGACTTCAGTCACTGTCTCAGGTTCCCTAGTGAGACTTCAGCATTCTGACTTCGAATCTGAAGCTAAGTTTAGAGAACAATGTTAAACAGTAGATTTTTTTCTACCATAACTAATGGGTATTCCCGTGCAATTCCTTCCATATTTTTTGCACAGGGTTTGTGGTTCATAAATAATGTCAGAAGTGGGCCTCTGCTCCTTTAGTAAGGTGGTCATTTAATGTAAGTAAATCCACATTAAATATTGAAGATCAGAGAAAAGCAGCATCTTCAAAGAGGTCACATTTAAGTGAAAGGGGAAAAAAAGAAAAAAAAAAAAAAAACAATGTGTGTGGAGAAGACCAGCCTGTGCTGGATGGCACAGAGTTAATGGCTCATAGAGAGCACATACATGTTTTTTAAAGATGTTTTATTGCTTACAAAAGGAAGTAGTCTTGAGAGACTGGATACATAAACTGGCTCCAGCCAGCTGCGGCTGTCGGACTAGGAAGGATCCTGTTCAATTAGTGTTGTAAAATAAAATACTTTGTAAAGGAAATAAACACAATGCGAGCTAAGATTCATGCTTTCAAATATACACAAGGTTTGAATTTTTAATTAGGGCTGCTAATTACAGTCATCAGAAAGCAGAACAGAATAGATTTTACCTTGCATTTAGCAGACAAGCCTTCAACCCCAGTGTATTTTTCAATTTCATTAATATTTTATGAAAATGGCCCTTGCAGCTTCAGCCTATTCCAGTCTCCTACAAAACTGCCCCACATTATGGATGCCAATGCCTTTAAGCCATGTACATTAGTGTGATGACAAAATGCAAAACAACATCTTGTCAACCATTGCATCAATTGATTCTATTAGATAGTGTAAAAACAGTTGGGTGTGAGTTATCATCTCAGGGGCACTAATGATGAAGCAAGATGCTAGCTGAGAACAGCCATTAGCTACAAGCCAGAAATTAATGATTCTAATATTTTTGAACAAATTAACCTTAATGAACTGGCCTTGCAAATACTGTACTATCTACAGACAAGTTAGTTAGCAGAACAACACTGTTCCCTTAGCTGTGATGAACACGTAAAAATGTGTGTGGTAAAGAAAGACAGAAATCTTTGTATAGGTATTTCATCTTTTACCCCATTTCCATGCCCATTTTTATTTCATATATAATATACCTAGGACAAGGCATGTCTGTGGTCATGATGTAATAGTTAGTGATTTAATATTTAATAGTCTTAACATTGCTGTAATGTACATAAAACATTACCTAAAGTTAGAGGGAACTGCCAGAAAATAAAATTTTTGTATTTAGTATCCAGAAGACCTTATTAATAAAAGTCTTATTGGAAAAGACACAAAAGTAGATGGGAGAACATTTCATTTGGGAAGAGGAGAGGGACCAATGGAAGATAGAAGAGGATACAGGGGTGGGAGGGTAAAGAAAGCTACTAAGATCTAGGTAAACTGTATACATATATGAATAGTCAAAGGGAAACCCATTATGTTTTTTACAATTTATATATGCTTAAAAAACTGAGAAAAAGAAATGTGAACCTTTTAATAAAACAATCTTTAAAAAAAAATCCATTGTGAGTAGAATCAATTGTCCACACTTGTTCCCTTATATTTCCAGGGTTTGAGTTTACTAATGGGTTTTCTTAAAGTAAATCCTGAATATGTTACTCTGTTGAGTGATTCATCAACTAACTTCCCATAACTGTTTTGGCAAAGTTTATTACAGTATTTCAAACTTCATATCAATGGGACAGCCTTGGAAAGTAAAATGAAAATAGCCATCTTGTTATCAATCTCTACACAAGAGCTAAATGATAAGGAGAGGTTTTCCCCCAATTTGTCCATTTTCTGTGCTGGAATCTCATTAGCTATAATATATTTGACAACCAATGCTTACTTCCAAATTCAACTTCAGATCAAAAAATTTTTTATGAGTAAATTCACATGGGTTGTTCCTCTTTGCTTCCTCCACACAACAAGAGTTTTCCCCTTTTGTCTGAAATTATGATGTCACACAGCTGCACATGTCGTCAGAGAGGATCTCCTGTTTCCTTCACTGTTTAGTACCCTTGCAAATCTGCTGTCCCCAGCCCTGGAAGCCCATTCACAGATGCCACAAAGAACCCAAATGGCTAATTTAAAGGAGAGGGAACAGCAGTAAGGCACTTGCCAAGAACAGTTTGTTGGCTTAACTTTGACTTGCTTTCCTGGGAAAGAGGAAAACAGAATTTTCAATGTGAACTGTCAGCCCGAGTTATGACAGCAGCTGCCTAGCAAGGGATCCAGACCTGCCTTCCGTTGGCAAAGAGAAGCAAAGAAACCATCCATACAGAATTCTTTCAAGCTTCCTCTACAACTCCACTTAAATAATTTACTTTTTTATTTTTTTCTCAGACAATTCTTTTTAAAGTTGGCTGACATGTGCGTTGACAAGTATGCTTTGCTGTGGAAGATGGGTTGTATATTTTGAAAGAGAAAAAGAAAAAATCATGAAAACACCTCCAAGTCTGAGAGTAAGAGAACTACTATATTTACTTTGGGGAAATGCGGTTACCTAGTGCTATCTCAGGCCAGGGAACTAAATATAAAGTAATGTAAGTAAAATAGCTGCTTCTGAGGAAGGCTGTTTACTGACTTCAAAATCATGCAGTAGCTGGGTACCTATTTTGACACCTCTGACTAGTCATAGAACTCTTGTATTTAGGGAGAAGACCTGAGATCGGCTTCTCATATATGTTGCTATTTAACCTGCTATAACTTAATTTTAAGAGACATCTTTTGAAAGTTATGACAGCCAGTGCAGAGTGTAGCAGATGAGCAAAATGATGTGAAAATAACACCTTAAGTGTAGCAACTGATTTTCCAGATCCTTAGCCTCCCACTTCAATATTTATGATGATGCCGAGTAACTGAAACAGAAAGTGGTAAAACAACAGGGATATTTAGGTCATTCATATATATTTGTATTATAAATGGAATGATTGACCTATGCTATCTAAGAGACTCCACACCACTGTTCAGAAGACAATTTCCTTCTTATCCTGCTGAGAAATGATCCAAACAACTTCTTCTTTACAGAGAGGAACCGTTTGTGATTTGATTAAAATGAGTTTGTCTTTTTTTGTCATAATAAAATATTCCTTCAGTAAGCAATTATTTCTTCCCCTCTAGCCCTATGATGTTTTCATGCAATGTCTTTTAAAACAGTTCATGCACATCTACCTCTTCTGCAATTTTGTGCTGTGTAGAATATACAGTGCTGAAGATATTCTATGTCCTTATTGTTACTAGTGCTTTGAAAATGCATTTATGTCAAATTGATCCCTTACCATCTTCTCTCAAAGATGTATTTAAAATTTCTACCATATCCTTTTCCATATGCAAATTTTACTGTTAAAGAGGAGGAAAACACCTAATCAAGGGCATTGTTTGACCATATGTGTCTGACACAAACCCCTTCTGTCTACAATGGCTTCAGTTTTACATACCAGGATGTAATTTATTGCCAGGTCTAAAATCATAATAAAGCAAAAACAACAATTTGTATTATTGCCCTAGAACACCATTCTTTAAAAAAAAAAACTTTCAATATGTCATGAAAAATTCACCTAAAATTAGTTTGAGGTTATGGTCAATGAAAAGCCTAGGCAAGCTTAATTTTCCTAAAAACTCAACATATTTTATACTTAAAACATCTAATCCTCAAGTTTTAGACAATGAATATTTTAGAAACTGGGTGCAATTATTTTAGACAAAGCAATAGTTCAAATCAGAGTTACTCTACAATTCAGATATTGTTGGTGATTCATAACCATTTAAAAATTCCGTTCAATGAATTAGAGGTCACAGATTTTTTTCCCATAGTCATGAATTCATTAGCACCAAGTAGTTATCTAAGTTTCCCGTACCAAGTATAGTTTCTCTCCCATAGCAGGTCTTACACTCAATTAGAGAGCTGTTGGTTACTATCAAGGTGTGTCTGCCACTACTGCACACGTATGGTTATTATGCCTTGCCAGTAATTGATGTGATTCATAGGTGTCACAGCTTGTAGGACTGCTAATTGCCTCCTTTCTTTGGAAGCTTGCTTAATCCTAACAACAATCTATAGATATATTTCCTTATATCCTCAGATAAGTATAACATTCACCCTTCATAAAGAAAACTCTTTGCAACAGACAGGGAACATTGCAGAAAACTCCAGCACCCCCATACCTAAAGCTCCAGGGAACTGAAGTGGTGTCAAAAACACAAGAGCCAGAGGATTAGTAGTGTGGTGTGGTATTGTGTTCCCTGTAACATCAAAAGCTAAATCCATAAAGTCTCACCAACATGGCTGCCCAAACATGAGCCGACCACGAGTGACACCAGTGGTCATGCCAAAGTGGACCAGAACAAGACTACAAGGTCTCAAACCTGCACTAAAAACTACAGGCAACAACAACAACAAAAGCTGGGAGTGAGAGAGGTGGTCTTCACCAGGGAAGAACATGTCAGTTGGTTGATTGTCCAGTGCTAAACAGTCAGTCTTAAAAACATACATGCATGCACTCGGGAGGCAGAGGCAGGCGGATCTCTGAGTTCGAGGCCAGCCTGGTCTACAAGAGCTAGTTCCAGGACAGGCTCTAGAAACTACAGGGAAACCCTGTCTCGAAAAAAAAAAAAAAAACATACATACATACAAGTAACATCATATGGACTGAACAGGTTTTATTTAAAAATATAGATGTATACCCATATATGTGTGAAATAAAAATGAGCATAAAAGAGGTGATAAATTTAAAGGAGAGTGGAGAGAGATATATGAAATGGTTTGGATGGAAGAAAGGGAAAGGAGATGTGGCATAATGATATTACAATTTCAATTTTTCTCACAAGAATTTTTAAAAGAAAGCATTGATGGCTTATAATTTCCATTTGTGTACTAAGTCAAAACAATAGCATTTTAAGTGTATTCTTATTCCTCTGACTTAGTCTTTCACATGTTACTCCTGGACCTCATGAATTGATCATTCACGGCTGTGTAAGCCTACAGCCACCCCTGTGACCTGAGCAGTGGCTCTGTCATCAACCTGAGACTCTAACTGAAAGCAAATATCATCTTTTCTATGAGCATAACATTTTGAATTGCTTGCCACATTTTTGAGTTGTTGTGGTATGTAAAATGCATTATTAATATTAACATTTAAATTACCTATGTGGCTCATAATTATTTTCCACTGAGCAGTGCTGACCTGCAGGGTTGTAACATGGTGATGAGCTCTGAAGTTCTGCTAGCCTTCAAGGAAGTTAGCTGAGTACTAACAGAAAACGTCTGGAATGAAAATTTCAGCTATACTATTTCCCAGGGACTTGACATCCGAAGCTAAATGCCTTTTTCATTGCTCTCCCTGAGTCAGTTTTCCTGATAGAAGAGTCATTTAACACTAACAGTGTTCTAGAAACCTTCGTCTTATTATCTTATATTAATTTTGAATGGCATCTATGTTAAAAGAAAGTGGCTTGCTATGTTAATTGCTTTAATGTCTACCTTATGTGTGTGAGTGTTTGGCCTGAATGTATTCATTTATGTGCACACTGTGAGTACCTGGTGGCCAGAAGAGGGCATCAGATCTCCTAGAACTGGAGTTTGAGGAGGATGTCTGCCATAGTACCTGTGGGTGTTGGGTTGTTTGGAATGCTAACCTTTTACTTTAGGAAGACTTAGTCACATTTGGGAACACTGCCCCATGAGGATGAGCCTGGTAGGAGCTACCAGACAGGCCTTCTGAACTGATTGTCCCAGCAATGGTTGCAATTACGATCAACAGCCACAGCACTTTGTCAGGGCCCATTAACAAGGCTGCTTCCCAGACGGAGACACACTCAGCTGTCAGCAGTAGAGCTTTCTCTAGAGTTGCAAGTTTGGCTTCCTTCACCACCACTGAGCTGCTGAAATTGCAAGCACTGAAGGGGATATTCCTTTGAAAAGACATAGCAGATCAAAGTTTGTTCTGTGAGAAGGCAAAGAGCTCGCTCAGACTCCATCACGGCCCTGCACATGCTGTTTAGGAGCTGGGAATAGTGAGTTGGATAAACGGCTTTGTGCCTGCCGTCGAAAAGAGCTTTCCCTCGTCTCTACGACAGAGAGTTGTTGCTATTATCAGCAACTCTTCAGACTTTCACCTCTTATTCAGAAAAGTTTATACTGTTAAAATCAGCAAACTCATGCTCAGAAATACAAGAAACTTAATTTCAAAAGGAAGGAAAAGGAACTTTTGAAGTCGTAGCAACTGTGTTTTCCCTATGACAGTCCTGAAATGTTGCCTGTGGGAGGTAAGGGGAGAGTTAGTGGCTGGGCAGTCATTAAATCAAATGTAGCCTTGTTAGGGTAGACAAATCCATTTATTCAGGATTGTGCCCTCTGGTCTAGGATTCCCTGCTTACCACCTGATTGAATAATGGTGGGGATTGATTGACAAGTGTGACAAAGGCCACAGGGCCATATCTTTGTGATGTGAACTGATGGCTCTGTAAATATAGTCCTTTAGTTTCACACAACACACACTTAGACACCCCAGAGTTAACCCAAGCATGGATTTGCTTCTGTTTCTGTTTGCCCCTCTTCACCACTAATCCACAGTCCCCAGAGGCAAGATTACTGACTGTGAAGATTTTTATTGCTCAGATGGTCAACTGAAATATTTATTTTCTGTAAACATTTGATTAAAAATGTTAATATTCTATTTCAGTGAAGTGCAAGCTAGGATATATGGCTCCACAGCAGAGAGTCAATCTTCTCACGTTCCTGACACATAAACAAGTTAATACACTTTGTTTTCTACAAATATAATTATTAAGAATCATTGTTATAATATTAACTAGAAGAAGAAAATAATATTAAGGCCACAATTTACATCACTTTCCTAGTCTATACGGCAACAAACTGTTTACTCTGGGTCATATCATGATTTTTCTTTCTTCTTTTTCTTTTTTATTCTAGTGAACTCAATTTCCCTGAAGGTAATTTATCATAAATACAAAAAATTGGAACATCACGGCCTAATTTAAATGCTGTCTTTAAGGTAAAATATCTGTCGTCATTTTTATGTAGTGTTCCTTTATTATTACAAAATGAGTGAGTTAGCAACTTCTAAAAGTTGCTATGTAAGCGTGAAGCTTTAGTTAAACATGAAGAATCCCTTGAAGTAACATTTGGGTTGTAGCAGGAATAATATTTACATGGCAATTATTTTAGAAGTACTGGTCATCAAAGAATTCTAGAGTTATCTTTAATCAAATCAAGTAAATTTCATATTAAACATCCTTTTGGTGTATTTGAAAACAGAAGAATAAAGGGTTACATGTATGTATAAATGCAAGTGTGAATGTGAAATCTCTATTAAACTGAATCTGGAGAAATTTTACCATTGAAGTAAACCTACGTCTGTATAGAAGGGCTCTTCAGCCATTAGAGAAACATGAACACAGCAAAGTTAGTTGAAAATCGTCATGTATAACATCTTATTGTTTAGGCGTTTAACAGGAGCAAAAACTCCAATAATTTAATTATAACTATATTAAAACTTAATTAGAAAATAAGTTAAATAGTCAATTACATGAATCCATGATCACTTTAATACTTCAGTTGTCATCAAGTGCATTAAGGATGAATTGTTAATATTTTCTATTGTTAATACACAGTTAATTAATGATTCAACAGTGTTTTACTGCTCACTCATTAATGATTTATTACAGTTACTTAAACAGTTTCTCACATGTGAATGTCTTCAGTAGACCTCCTAATACGGCTCTCCAGACTTATCCTCTTCCTTTTGAATCGGTCACACTTGGTCTTGTATTTTTTTTGTCATAGTTTTAATACTTATACCATATATCTTGATTACCTCATCAGGAAGAGATCATCCACTAACTTGAATAAATTATCCTGCTAGAGTTCAACATGGAATAAGCATAAACTTTTCCCTTTTAGCTCAACTCTCTTTTCTCTCCATAGACAGGTTTGCCCAAATTGTGATTGGGAGAAGGTTATTAGGAGACATTAATTCTAGCTAATGCAACTGATGACTTTCTTTAAATGTGTTTCAGAGTTTAGCATCTAAGCTGCCCTCTAGTTGACTCTAATTTCAATTAAAATTAAAATACTGTATGGATTCTTGAGTTGGGAGACCCCTCTTAGTGACCAGCTAGGGGAATTCAGTCTTCCAGGGTATATGACCTAAGAACCTGGCCAGACTGTGTGTTTCCTGGAATTCTAGTGCTAGCTGAGTAGTCTCAGACCTCTCAAGGCACAGCCAGTTTGAAGTTGGTCCATACCAGGAGGTATAACGGTGGCAGAACATGAACCTGCTGGGTCCTGATTCTTCATCCCAACTATGATTGTTATGGCTTCTACATCTGATTGGTCTTGTGTGATATGTGCCTGACAAACAGATTGAGGTGTTTTTCTCCTATTTTGGAGAACACATGGAAATAGCTCCTGGGTGTGGCACTGCAATCTCAATGCTTGTCTTTTTATATCTGTCTGTCATGATAGGCGAGTCTGTGACTGCCAGGGGAGTCTGGTTGCTTGCTTTAGAAATGACATTCCTGCTCAGAATGTGACTTTTCCTTTAGAAAACCTGAGAGGCATTGTAAGGGTGAGCTCACTGACAGTTGTTCTTTTCTGTAAACCCAACATCGAATGCTATCAGAGAAAACATATTAGTTCCCTATCTGCTAAACAAAGGAATAAATCTGATTCCTACACAGTAGCTTGAGGAATACTGATAAGTCTTCTATCTTCTATCTAGGCTGTTCCCTGTACTAGGAAGCTACTTTGCAGTTAGATACTAAATATCTAACTGTAGCTCCACCAATTCAAGTCCAAACAACAGGACACTTGGAAGGCTCCGCGACTGGAAAACACAATTAAATCCAAATTAAGTGCCAAATTTTAGCAGGAAAGCCAGTGGATTGTGGAGATGTTGATATCTTCCATGAAAAGGTAGTAAGCAGTTGAAAGTTGTCAAGAATAAAGGAAGGATAATGCAGGCTAATGTCAACTGATAGTCCTCATTAAATTCAGTTCCAGGTGAAACGCCTGTGAAATATAGTCTCAAGGCATTGATTAATAGGAATTATATGTATGTGATGATAAAACAAAATTATTTTAGTATAATTCTACAAAGTATTGTGAACGAATCACACTACTTTTCCAAATCAGGCGGAGTTTGAGGACAGCATTTTAGCATTATTTTGATAACATCCATTGTCATCAAATTTTGCCAGCGGAACTGGTTCTTTTTACATCTGTGTACATCAACTCCATTCCAATGAGGTAGAAATTAAGTATTTGGAAATTTGAAAGAAGGTGTGAAAGATGTAAAGAAGTCTAACAAAGCAAAGGATGGGGGTCATGTTTTGTAAACTTTATAGGAGACTGAAGCAAACGGCGCTTGCTAGTATACCATAATTTTAAAGTCAGTGAGGAGGTCTGTAATTTGTTACATTACTGGATGCTTCTGTTTTCAACCCAGATTACATCTTGAGCTGTAGAAACAGCTCTTCTCCTTCTCACTGTTTTTTTGCCCAGAGACTGATTTTACTTTTGGGTATCTGCTGAGTGACGAGCTCTGAACTGAGAAAGGGCAGAAAGCACATGAAGCAGTCTTATAAATAACGAATATTTAACAATAATGGAGTGTTCTGACTCTAGCTAATATGTGATGTGGGTGTCCCCTCTGTATGCTGTGAATACCACTGGAGTCTGGGCAGCCATAAAAAGAACAAGCGGAGGGCGGCCAGGAACACACTAGCGGCTTCCTACAATAGATACGGATCTTTATAAAAACCAAATTTCAGTCTTACAGAAAAGAATCAATGGCTAAATGTCTCCTTACACGTATTTTCTCTCAGATTAGCATAAGGATCTCCAGTGAGTCTGTTATTATCTCACACACTGGCAAGCCCTTCATCCAAAGTAACATCTCACAACTGTAGCTTGTACTCTCTTGCAGCTAGTCCAGGTGAGTCCTTTTAGTGGTATTAGAGAGATGAAGTTCTGACTGGAGCAATAGTACAGTTGGTAAAGTGCTCACCATACGTTATGAGGATATGAGCTTAACTCCCAAAGCTGGTGGAACACTGGGTATAGTGGCATTGCTTGTAATTCCAACATTGGGGAAATTTAGACAGGTGGATCCCTGGGACTCATTGGCTAGTCAACCAAGAAGACTTAGTGAAGTCCCGGTCAGTGAGAAACGCTGTTGCAAATGAAACAAATGCTACTGACAAATGACAGTCATTTTGGCCTTCGCATACACTTACACACGTATACACATGTACGCGCAACTACTTAGTACACTCATTTGATTATGAACCCCCATATTCATACAAAGAGATGAAGTTCTACGTTGTTCAAAACCCCAAATGAACTAGCCTTCTGGGTACGCAGACAACTGTGTTAGAAGCAGAATCTCAGTCTAGTTTCAAATGTCCATGCCTTTTTTTTTTTACACTGTCCTCATAAACCTACTAGGGGCTTTTTCTTCCATTTGAAAGTACAAATGATTCCCTTGGACTGCCACACATGGACAGAGCAGGGCTAAGACCAGTTAAAGGTGTGATTAAAAGGGAAGTAGCCAAGCTACGTATTCTCGGGACACCTTTTGCTTCTAGTATGAACACAGAGTTCTTGTTGCTGTACAAGGTGAAGTTGGATCTTAATTATGGTTTAGAACTAATTGGGGTGAAATGAAAGGGCACGATTTTTCAAACAAACTGTAGTCCCTGTGTAAATTTTATGTAATTTGTGGACCTATCTATAACATATGCAACATTTTGAGTATATATAAAATTTTGACATTATTATCAACATGCTGCCCCAAGCACAGTGAAAGGCACATTGAAGAAAGAGGCAAGATGGATGGAAGAGATGGAAGACAGGGGGGAGGGCTGTGAAGTAGAATCTTCTGGATATGCTATAGTTGTTATAGTTGTGAGCTCTCAAGAAAGCTGAGAAGAAAACAACTGGATTTCATTACTTTAAACTAACTAGGTTCATTTCCATATTTTGCTTTAGCCCAGAAGTACAAACACAGCTAGAATGTATACCTTACTGGTATACATCCTCTGGGCATGCTCATAGGCTTTACAACCTATGTTTTATCGGACTCTTGTCATAGACCTTTCTCTACCTTCCTAAAATCTCACAGCGGTTGAATTTTACATAGAGAGGAAGCAATTAACAAGATAAAAGAGTCTTTATCTTTGAGAAAGAGGAAAAGTGAATGACTCTTTCCCTCTCAGTTATGGGTTATCACAGTTTGTTCCTTCATTACGGTGTTTGTAAACTTACCCATGTTACTTGAAAACGTTATATACTCAAATCAGCACATGTCACCATTCACCTTCTTGTGAAAAACAGTAAGTGCCAGAAAAGGACAGATTCTCAGGAGCCAGAGTTGAATGCAATGGTTCTTGGCAATTCTAAATGCATTTTAAGAAAAAGGAAGCATTTTTATGAATAAAAGATGTGGAAAAGTAAGTCATGCTAAGGCACCCTTTTAAGCATGTTTTTATTGAGATGGATGAAAACGTTTCCATAAGAAGATGATACTTAGATCTTAATAATAAATCATAAAATAATCTAATGAATTCCATCAATTAAATGCAATACCAACCAAACAACAACAGTAATTAAAAACACACACCCTCACCAATCAATAAATCACCTTTCTTTGGTCCTGATGTGGTGGATGCATGCATTCTGACACTGTGCTTTGAAAATGTGTGGTTATGAGTGAGAATTCTAATGAGCAGAGCAGGAAGTATGATTGCTCCTGACCTAAATCATGTCCCCTATGGACACTAAGTTCATCCTAGTCATCTATGAAATTCCCTTTTTGAAAAACATCAGATAAAGACAAAGATTCAAGCAACATATAGGCATAATGTTTTAACATGATCAACCCAGATGAACATTTCTATAGATTCAAAATTAGCATGGCTCACTGTACTTGAATACTAGGTCCAAATGGCAGGTCCCTTTTGAGCTTACAGTTTAGAGGAAGACAGATTTATTAATAATCAATGTGCTCATATGACCAGGAATATTATCAGCTCATCCAAGATGAAAAACAACAGCAAACTTAAGCCAAGAATCCTTTTATTTTTTTTTCCTTCTTACTATATGCCTTGACTGAGAACCCCATTGGTCCTGTTTTAGCTAGTAATGTCTAATGCAGGAAGACAGGAATAAGCAGGGTAGAAAGCACCTGTCAGCTCTATTTCCCACTCTCCTTGATTAGCATGAAACATTAATAGAGCTTTCAGAAATTCTGGCCTGAAATGGCCTTTGCCTGAGAACGTGTCTGTCTTTACTGCACAAAAGCCACTGTCATTAAAAACAGGGCAGATAACTAAAGAAGGCTCTCTCTTGCAATTTATACCTTTTTTCGTGCAATGACAAATTATTTTAATAATGGAATCACACGCACTGCCATTGGTATAATGTTTCCCATAAAATCCCCCCCATTAAATACGCTCCTTCACTTGACTCATCTCTTTTTTTTTTTTTAAGGAATGACACACACAAAATGATACATCATGCTTTCTTATAAAGAATTGAAAATGAACATACAGTAATGGGTTAACATACATTTTAATAAAATTTCCATTGTTGTGAATTTCGCTTTCCAATACTGAAAACCGGGGATGTTCCAGTAACCCCAGGCAATGCCTAGGGATAAAACAAATCACATGGTAGTGAACTATTTTCACCTATTTATTCTTCTGCAGAAAAAAATATTTGTAAGTACTCAAGAAAATCAGATATGCTCCCAAAACTATTATTTTTGGTCTTTATAGCCCTTGCCACATATTATAGGTAACCACATAATAAGATTAAAACCAAAAGCTACATTTGAGATTCCTGGAATTTTCTGAGGCCTTTGTAAAATGCTAATTTTCCTTGCAGGCAAATGCCGGATTGATTATGGGTCTGTAATGACCACAAAAATCAAACTATATATTGGGGTTCAGCTAAGACAGTCATATGTCACCAAATAGTTCTTGCAGTCCCTTACAAATGTGCTCACCTCCACAGTTTGACATTTCAGTTTCCAGGCCTGAAGGCTTTGATTGACTTGTGCACTGGTTATCTTAACTAATCTGTTCTTTTACAATGCAGTGTGCATGCTAGTGAGCCTGTCCTCACGGGCAGCGTGTCAGCAGCACGCTCAACGTCCTTGTGTATGATCTCCTAAGAGAGCAAACACAGCAGCAGAGGGCCCTAGGTAAAACGAAGTGTCTGCCACTCTTTTATTAAAACACAGTGCTTTGCGAGGAATCCCATCCACGGACCCCTTCTCACTACCTGGCTGTAATGGGGCAACTGGAATGGAATGACGGGCAAATAAAGCATGCGTGCCATCTCCTTCCGATTTCGTAAACACAGAATCCCCTAAATGTTTTAAAGGCAGATTTAGTAAACACCAGTGTTAGATCATGCAAGAAAGTATTTTCTGAATATTTAGTTAAGAAAAGCTGCTATTTAAAATACTGCAAAAGCACATTTTGTTGCATTAAGGATTTTTTAAATCAGAGATGCTGGTAAAAACATTGCATTTAAAACAATAGGAAGAGCTAAATGAAGAAGCACAGCAGAAGGCCTTAAAATGAAACTGAATCTCAGGGCAAAAAAATATTCAACAAGCACAGTGAGCTGCCCAATGGCAGGTCTCCTATAGAGATCTCACACATTCCCTGAGATGTAAGCTTCCATCCTATAGTATTTCCCTTACAGTAAGTGCTGGGCTTCCTGAATTAAAAGTGTGTAAAGAACACTTCTCTGATCTCTTTGCATTCTTTTAAAATATTCTAAGGTCAAGATACATAAAAACCAGCTTGCATAGTGGCAATGCCTTTCATTGACACTGACACCTGAAACTGGATTTCATGGCTGGGACCCTGAGGAGGGACTATCCCAGCCATAAGCCCTGGGAGCCTCTATGTGACATTACCTGGTGCCCTAATTACTAGGAAAGCGAGCAAAGATTTTTCAGCACAGCTTTACACCCTTGCCAGAAGACAAATGGAAACCTCGGGTATTTGAAATGTTTACATGAAAACAGGCTGATATCAAACTATTACGATAGAAGGAACTGTGAGCTGGCGCATGTACATCTCAAGCTAAATGCTAATCAGTAGGTTCACAGAAACATAATGCTTAATTCTAAAACTATTAACGTGGAGCAATAGAATAAAAGGAATAATGCATATTCACTATCCATGCTGCATTTTCTAGTAAAAATGCGTTGCACCCTGCTAGCTTGTCAATCTTTAATAGAAACTCATCAATTATTTGTGGGCAGGAGATTGAAACGGCTAATAGCTCAAATATATTCCACCATCTCATTGCATCAGTAGCTCTAAATTAATGCCTGTATTTTTCCTTAAATTAAGTTTTTCTTAAAAATGAAAATATATGCTTTATTTTAGCATAGATTTAGCATGCAAGAAAATGAGTAAACATTTATTATTCTCCTGATAATTAAAAAAGAGAAACAGAATATCTTTCAAAGCTTGAACGTCTAAAACAAAAGAGGAAAAAAATCCCTGATATTTGTGCTTTTCAACACTAAAATCACCGCAGCGATTCTGCTCAAGTAAAATTTCATGAAGAAAACATCACATAGATAATGTTCAGGCTTACACTGCTTCCCTCATGACTGACATCATCTGAACCTGCCCTCCACAACATATCTATCAAAATATATAGTTTAAATGCAGATCGTTCTCCATAAAACAAAGCCTACTTGCTGCTATCTAATTAAAAATGAAGCTTCTTTGACATTAATAGGTAGCAGAGGAAATTTATAGGCAGACACAGAACACTCAGTCAAAAAGTTAGCCTACAACTTGAGAGAAGGCAGGTTTTGCCAATCACATGCCAAGAATCTACCCTCCCTGACCCCAGCCATCTCTCAGATAGCGGATACTGGCTTTCTTTGCACATCAGAAATACGCCAGCAGAGACCGTTCATGAGGGAAATAGGAAAGCAAGTCACATTTGAGCACACAACAAATGCTCCCAAACCTTGACCCACTATATGCAACAGTCAGTGAGCAGCGACCCAGCACCCAGCAACGTAAGGATGGACAGGCACTGGGGTCCTCCCACCTAGTCCCCGTCCTACCGCAGGATGCTCCATTTCCTGCACACAGCAGGTTTTTAAGCAAATAATAAAAGGAGATTTGCATTATCATTACAAGCCAGTACCCGCACAACAGCACAGAACAGATGACACACTTACTGTAATGTCCCATGAAGCAAAGTTCCCATCTAGAGAGAAGCACTGTTTGCATTATTCCACTCCCTGAAAAAGGGTTAACCATTATGAAGAAACATTATGCCAGACATTAGCAGACAGTCTACTTAGAGATTACATTTTTCCATACATGATAAATCCCGGGTAAACCTGTTTTTCTTTTTAAACACCTTGCAGAGTGAAGCCTAGCACCGCATCTAGTTGCCAAAGCACAATCAATATGGAAGGAGCGGTATTTTATGATTGGAGAAGTTGTTGTGTTTTTGGTGGTGAAATTCATTATTTAGTATCTGAACCCTCAGCATTTCAGTATCATTTATTCATAAAGTCCCTTTTTGCCAGGAGGAAATGGATACAGCTGTAGAGAGGGAGAGAGAGGAGAGAGAGAGAGTGCATGAGAGAGAGAGAGAGAGGAGAGAGGGAGAGGGAGTGAGACGGATTGATGATATTGATCAGGTACCATCTTGAAACAAAGGCTAGGTGCTCTATTTTAGTTGACAACTGTGACACATAAAAAAACAAGCACAAGAGGGGGAAGGCTAGGGCCTTGAACATCACAAGCTTTAAAAAACGTTTGAAGAAACCATTATGACAAGCAGGTCTAGGGAAGCTGCTGCAAAAAAATGTATTCAGAAGAGTCATTAAAAAATGATGCTTTGTTTGCCTTGTGAATATGAGGTTTCCAGCTCGCTGCAGTGCTTGCACCTACAGAGGAAATGAGGAGGTCTGCACACCGGCTGCAGTCACGGTGCTTTCTTTCCTGGGGCGGGGGCAGGGGAATGGTGACAGACTTCGAAAAGGCAATGGGGGGAGAACGATCCAGCACTTTCTTTCCTTTAAAGGTGTTTTCCAGAATCCCAGCTTCCCAGATTTTCCCCATCACCATTGGTACTCGGAAAAGTTGACCATTTCCACACCAGATTTACTTATTTCTCATGAAATAATTGAATAATTTAAATGCCTTCAAAGGCACTAACTAACACCATGACGTCTTTGTACAAGTTTAGAACATTGTGGGAGCAGCACCCAGCTCCTAGCATATGATCACAGATGATATTTTCTCCTGTCCAATCATCTGTGTGGGTGGATGCCACGGGCACTCGTTGAAACCAGGCTGATGTTCATTATTTGATCCATCTGGAAGGAAGCTTGAAGATCTGACTTGCAAGTTTTGTGGGTCCCTCTCTAGACAATTGTGTGTGCTCAAATGTATTCTAAAATGTGTCTTTGAAGCTCTCTAAGTAAGCCTAAGAAGGACTCTCTTGGGAGCTAAATATGTGTGTGTGTGTGTGTGTGTGTGTGTGTATACATATATGTGTGTGTGTGTGTTTATACACCCATATATATGTATGTGTGAAGGAGAGAGACAATGGGCAGAGTTTGCAATGGCCTCACAATACAAACACCTTTGCAAACTCTGCAGTGGCACCAGTCAAACAGCTCTTGCTATTCTTAAAAGGTGACACTCTCCACATTGTCCCTCTCCTTCAACAACTACGCAGAACACACAGAGCACCGCTGTCACATTCACAGAAGGCAATATGGTCTAGAAGGTTACTCAAAGGTTACTCAAACTGACCTAGGAACAGTTTCAACAAAGTTTGCATCGCTGTGTGCTTGGTTATCTACCAGCTTCAGCGTTTAGTCTTCTTCACAACATCTTCCAATCAGGAAACAAGCAATGGTACTTTTTCTATGTTAGAATATATTGCTAACACAGAATATACAGAATATATTGCCAGGCGGTGGTGGCGCACACCTTTAATCCCAGCACTCGGGAGGCAGAGGCAGGCGGATCTCTGAGTTTGAGGCCAGCCTGGTCTACAAGAGCTAGACAGCTAAACTACAGGGAAACCCTGTCTCGAAAAACCAATATATATATATATATATATTGCTGAGACTTTAACCCTACCTAGGACACAATTCCAGTTTCATTGAGCACCTTTTAATGCTTTTGAACTGTGTGAGCCAGGAATCAGAAAGGAGGCTGGGATCTCCTCATAGTGGATGCTTAGATCTTACAAAACATGCTAATTACTATCTACCTTCCTTTAGCTTCCTGTCTGCTACAGCACATACTGATCTGCAAAAACCATGGGTAGAGGAGGACTTCTGACTTGCTTTTTTCTTGCCTGGTGGGAGGTGTATGTCCAGCCCTGGTGATATGACTTGTATAGGACTCACAACCCTTTCCTGCAAAGGACCATATGTTATAATCAAAGTACCCAGCTGGTGTGCCATTTTGAGATATTCTGAAAACTTCAAGATGTGGGATTTAGCCAGAGGTCCTGGTTATCTTGCTCTTTAGGGGTATCTTTTTCCTTGTATCTTCCTTTCTCCTTGCCTTTTCCTCCTTGAGGACCAAAGTGTCTGCCACATGCAGTTACCACCATGAGGTGGTGTTTCACTGAAGTCCCAGGAATACTGAAGCAAGGAAACTTGCACCATCCTCTCTGAAGCTGTGAGTCTTTACACAATTCAATACTTTAAGTCCTTTTCTGTCAGGTGTTTTGTATAGTGATAAAAAGCTAAGAAACATATCCGGAGACATAGAAATCTACAGACCAGAAGAGCTTCTGCGTCATTTGCACACAATGAGGTAAAGTTTATCAGCTCACAACCTGGTATGACTTACAACATTAGAAAAACTTTCTTAGATCTTTAAGACAAGAAAGAGATAGAGGAATACCTTAGGCACACTTTGAACACAAGGCCATTTGCAAGGTCTAGAATCTTCTTATTTTAATAGTCATTTAATTTTCTCCTTTATCATTTCTAATATCACATTCATATAAAGTTTCTGAAGCGTCCCTCTTAAAAGTTATAGTTTCTAGCTCCATATTCTCTGTCCTTTCATTGGATGTTATACTAAACAGCACATTTAATTATGTGTAATAAATATAAGTAGATAGCATATATGTAGAAATATTGACCTATGTCCTATTTCTGGTAAAATGTTCCTAAACTCTTGGATTTCTCTAAGTGATATGAGTAAAAAGGGGCATTTTTGTTACATTTTGTTTTTGTTTTGTTCCCTGGACCTGAAAACACCTTAGAGAGATAAATATGTTACTTATAAATAACCAATCCTTTCAATCATACTTCAATCTACATTAATCAAATGACTTTAGAAAGTGTCCTTGACAGCCTCTGAATGGAAAGTCATTGTTAGGGGAACCAACTCTGGGATTCGAGAGTTGGAACTTTCAACCCCATCCTAAACTTGAGAAAGGGGAGAGGCGCTGCGGATTGAAGCAGTCCGTTATAGGTGATGATTTAATCATTGAGGGTGCCTATGGAATGAAGCCTCCTGGGGTTTGGAGAGCTTCTAACTTGGTAAGCAGATAAGGATGCTGGAAAGCTATGGTACTAGAGAAGGCATGGAGTTTCACATACCTTCCGTGCCACGTCCTTTGCACCTCCTCCACTGCGTTCCTAAGCCTCTAAGTATCCCTTATAATGAGCTAGTCTCTGTAAAACATTTAATGTGTGAGTTTATGTTATGCTGTTCAGTGTGTTCTTCAAGTCAGAATTTAAGATTTAAAGGGTTTGTGTTGCTTTTTATTGTTGTTTTGGTTTTGATCACTGTATCATTCTTAAACTGTGTACCTGACAAATGAGAAGTTTGTGAAATAGCATGAATGGATTCAACTTCTCTTTGCTGCTCCGCAGTTATGTTCTTCTTGAACTTTTGATGTGCTAGTGTCTCTTTCTCACCACTCACCAATGTTTCCTTATTTGCTTATATTAACTATATTAAATATAACCAGCTTCTTGTCCTTTCACCTGTATTAATCCTCCAACTCACTTCTAGAATTTCATTCACTTGTGAAATGTGTGAGAATGGAAGCCACGTGTTCTGCTCCTACTTTCTGTTCATTCCCCATCTCTCACCATGTCCTCTTCCATCTGCCCAGTCAATTCATTCCATTCTAGTCGTGACCAAGTTTTTGTTTAAAACTGTTTAAAGAGAAGAAAGATTTATTTTGCTTGTAGTTGGAGGTCTCAGCTTGTGGTGGTCTGGCTCCACTATCCTGTGGCTGATTCAGAATTACGTAGTGTAGTATCAGTCCCCCATGGCATGGTGAGCAGGAAGCAGAAAGAAAAGGGGCCAAGCACAGGGTACATCTTGAAAAAGATACTTCTAGTGACCTACTTTTTCCACTTATGATGTGGGAGGTGATGTATGCTGTGAAAACGTTCAGTTGCCATTGGTTAATAAAGAAGCTGCTTTTGGCTAATGGCTTAACAAAATAAATCTATAGAGAGAGTAGGCAGAGGCAAGGAGAAGCCGTGTAGCTACCACCAAGGACAGACACCTGCCTCTGTTGGAGCCCGCCAAAACTTTGCTGGTAGGCTATGACCTCGTGGTGATGCACAGATTAATGGAGATGGGGTAGTTAAGGATATAAAAGCTAGCTTATACTTCAATGATTGGCCAAGTGGTGATTTAAGTAATATAGTTTCTGTGTGATTATTTCATGGTCTGGGCAGCTGGGAATGGACAAGTGGCATCTCCCTAAACAGCTAGGTATCTGCTCCAAATGCCTCTAGAACTCAGCAAACAACACCCCCCCCCCGCCAGTGGGGAGAAAGGCTTGCCTTCAGAACATGAGATCTAGGGGATACCCCTTATTCAAAACCTAGCATTCTCATATACTGATATTTCTACAGCCTTTTAATTTTCAGACCATCCTTGTTTTGTTTTCCCTATCCTTAGAAGTCATGGCATTTCTCCTCGCTTCTCTGCTTACTTTTCTCTTCCTCCTGACTGCTATTTGCCCTCCAACTGCTGAATATTTTTGTTGCTCTTTAAGATGCCAAATCAAATTCTCATTTTTATTGTCAAAATTATACTGAATTAAGGCAAGCAATTCCAAACTTAGAAAAACAGAGTCAGGAGGATTAGTAGGAGTTCTAAGCCATTCTGGGTTATAATATGTGACTGTTATTAAAAAATTAAAAAAAATAAAGTGAAACAAAACAAAAATATCAAACAACCCTGTAATTAGTGATCTCATCAAATAAGCTTCCATCAGCAACTGCAATACACAGTTCTTAAAATCATGTTCCCTCACAAGATCTGGAGAACGTTAGCTGAATCTGTCTTGACAGCCTCTTCCTTGAGGACTTGCTTTCATTGTACTGAAAGGTACTATACAAGCAGCCAAGTGAAGGAAGCAAGCAATAGTCCCACCCAGATATAATACCTAAGAACCACAGCAATGACTAACACGACTAACATGACATGATAAAACCTAAGGGTACCACAGTGGCATTTATACTTTGGTGGTAGCTAACAGCTCCCTAATTGAAATTAACACCTACTTAGTAAGATGGAAACCATGCTGATGCTGAAAACCCAGCCAACTACACAGGGATAGAGAACACCTGACCACTATCAATTTTCTAAATTGGTATAATTACTTATTGCATTTAAAAATACTTATCCTTATGTCCTCCAATCCAATAAGCTTCTCTTTTGGAATAGATGCCAATCATTACAGAAGAGGGGTGGAGGGTGTTACCATAGCTGGTCAAAAAAGAGAGAGCAGCGCACGCCTTTAATCCCAGCACTCGGGAGGCAGAGGCAGGCGGATCTCTGTGAGTTCGAGGCCAGCCTGGTCTACAAGAGCTAGTTCCAGGACAGGCTCTAAAAAAGCTGCAGAGAAACCCTGTCTCGAAAAACCAAAAAAAAAAAAAAAGAGAGAGAGAGAGAGAGAGAGCAGTGATTGTGGGGGTTGCCAGCCTCAGATGAAACATATACAGCACAACTTCTGGATCTAAGTCTTAGGGAACTTTGTGAAAGAGGGGAAAGAAAGATTGTAAGAGCCGGAGGACCAGGAAGTTTGCTCTGAGACTGTCTCCTACAAGAGAGGGAAGCTACACACATGATGCCTCAACAAGACCCAAAGGAGGACAATACCAGTAGATATGATAACATGGACAGGGAAAATCTCAGGGACCCTGTTCACAGACAAAGAACTACAGGAAACTAGGGAACAATGGACACCAGAGAAGTAGCTGTTCCCAGGGATAAGCCCCGTAATAGGTTATCCAATAACAAATGCTCAGTCTTGAAAACATATTCACGTGCGAGCAATACTAAATAGACAAATAAGGCTGTATTTATATAGTTAGGCATATTTCTAGAGAAAACAATGCCTAGTGAATGGGAAATATTGGAGGCAGGAAAGGGAAGGGGAACGAAGCATACTTAATTAAAATATATATTAAACCATCATGTACCCTAACTGGTACTTTTCTGTGGATTTTAGTATTGCCTTCCCATCCACTGTGATTTTCTGTTATGGGAGAAGTTGTGATAGGAAGACAGACACGTACATTGATCAGTCACTTCCTTAGAATGGAGCTGAAAGCTTGGCGTCATTGTGTACCTCTTTATTCCCAGCACACAGGAAGCAGAAAAAGGCGAATCTCTTGAAATTCAAAGCCTGCATTGTCTACACGGCAAGTTCTAGGCCAGGCAGGCTACATAGTGAAACCCTGACCCCTGGCCAAAATTAAAAATAACTGAGGAATTGGTGCGGCTTCAGGAAGTAAAGAGTTTGTCGTGGGTTCTTCTGTGTGAAAGTGATATAAATCAGACAAGTTATATGCCTTCCCTCTGTCATCTTAAAAGAATATAAAAAGCCACGGCTATCTGACATCGATGTTGGTGATAGGGATAAAATCAAAATAAATAAATCCAGGTATAGCTCTTAAAATATCAGCACTAAGTGTTCAATAAATGCTAGCTACTGTACTCACCGTTACTTAAACACAAAGAGCATCTAGAGGAGACCCTGAGCTCGCTTTAGGGAGAGTTTTGCACAAAGGTTCTGGGAGGAGGTAATCTTGTTCCAAGTTTCCAAAAATGAGGAAGATGGTCCAATTTCAAGAGGGCCAGAAAGGGTATTTCAGGCACCAAGATAACAATGGTGTTATAAAACATAGGAAACTGTGCTGTGTGTAAGAAAATATAAGACATAAGAAATATTCACAGAGGATAGTGGATTTATGTTTACAGTATATTTTAAGTCCAGGAGTGCTAGGTTCAACATGACAATGGGTGTAAAACTTTTGGTATATAATGGAGACTGACGATTTAGTTAAAGATTTTAATTTTCTCCTATGTTAGTTATTTCGTCATACATATTTGTTTCCAAATGTGTCTTATTTGTTGCTTTGAAATAAAACAACCAAAACCATAGTGGAGACACCTAAAATTAGATCGAGGACAGCGTGTTTAGATTCATTTCTACGTTTTCTGATTTTATATTTATATATATATTATATGTATAATATTTATTTATTTATATATGATAGCAGATTTAAAATCTCCAGGAAATAGGAGAAAAAGAATACCAATCAGTTGAGAACTGAGGTCTTCACATTAAAATGTGTTTTACAATATATTCATTACATTTGTAACTGACCCATATAATAAGTTGACCATGTTTATTGCAGTTATTAATTCAGAATGTCTACAGCATTAGGGTGAAGTAAGATGTCAAAACCATTTAGTGAAATCTATATTCTGATTAAGACTGTGTGCTGAGTTGCTCATACATTCAAAGTAGTCACAGGCAATAACAACCCATCTATGTTTATGTGCTACATTTAATCACAAGAGTCCAGACCATTTGGTAAACTAAAATTACTCCATTGTTCGACCATAACAATAATGGTGCATACAGAAATAACATAATACAAAATGCAGAAGCCTGATAAAATACAAGGGTTAAAATAAATACTATGAATTCAAATTAGTGATCTTGTTTATATACAGCATAGAGTCTTCTAGTTGAATCATCTTAAGGAAGCAAGAAGGGACCTTGGCCATCACCTTCACCAACCGTTTCATTTCACATTCATAAGGAAACTAATTTTTGCCATTTTCATTCTTGCTGATTCCCACTAAATAACGATATTATCCTTATGCCAGCACTTGCAAAAATAATATATATTTTAAAGTGACAGGAGAAGTACATATTATTAAGGTTACATTACGCCAGTACTCAGTTCAGAAATTAAGATTCTGAGAGTTCCATCAATGAACCACTCAAGATGTTGCCATGATCACCACCAGGGAATTCTTCAGTAAACTTAGGAATGTGCTAAGGTGATTTGGTATCCAGTTGGAGGTTTATTTTTCTCATACCCATTCCTATTCTCTTCTTGTCTCTCTAAAAAGGCCAATGTATCTGTCATGCTCATTTAGAGAAAGAGCCAATGGCAAGCTTTTAGCAGCATTTGGAAGGCTCAGGGACACTCCAAAATACATGAAGCCCATGAATTGTCTCCATATTTAAATGGGGGATTGATTTTAGCATCGCTGTTTTGAGAATCTCTTATTTGAGATGCTTGGGGCCCACAAATACTTCAGGTTTAGAATTTTTATATTATGTTTTTTTGTAAACATAATGACATATACAGGTATGGGACCCAAGTTTAAATACAAAATGGGTGTATGATATAACACTGAAGCCTTGAGTTGCCCCTCCCCCCATTCTGAGAACTCTCCAAATAAACTGGGCATCAGATTACAGGTGACTTCCTCCACCTGTCTCTTGTCTTATTCCCTCTTGCCACAAAAGTCTTTGGTGCAATTCCTGTTTGAACTTCTCAGTAAGCCTTAATTAAGGTGCATCTCTCAATAACATCTTTTCTTCTACCCCTATTCTTCATTCACATAATTTTAAAAAATAATTTTTTTCTTTTTTCTTTTTTTTTTTTGTTTTTGTTTTTGTTTTTGTTTTTCGAGACAGGGTTTCTCTGTAGCTTTTTTAAAGCCTGTCCTGGAACTAGCTCTTGTAGACCAGGCTGGCCTCGAACTCACAGAGATCCGCCTGCCTCTGCCTCCCGAGTGCTGGGATTAAAGGCGTGCGCCACCACCGCCTGGCTAAAAAATAATTTTTAAGCTGCTGAAGTTGTGGCTAGCTTACTGCCCATTCACTCTTACTCAACCAACGACTCCTGCCTAGGAATTATATTTCACTTCTGTGCAGAGTTGTTTTTCTCATCTGTTCTCTGATTCATTGGATGTTCAAAGGCCATTGGAATATGCTGTAGTGTTAGAATGAAATCTTTGAGATGGCTGAGGCATGACCCTTAGAAAGAAATTAGAATACTCCAGAAACATCCATGACTGTAGAACAGGGTGACTCTGGGATGGTTCTGTATACAGAGATCGTCTCTTAAACGTGTTGAGCAGAGTTAATGGGGCATGTTAAAGCTTTCTTGGAGGTTGCCACCATCAGTGGAGAGGCTCAAGGCACAGACTGTGGTCCTATAATTACTATAGTGACCAGCTATCGGGTGTTGTGAATATGACATTACATTGAGAACATTTGGAAGAACTGAAACCCTGTTCCAAGGAAGAAATTTGAATTCATTCAACTTGGAGCAGAGCCTCCGTTTTTGGGTCAGTATAGGTGTATGTGGCAGGGGTGCTGCATCCCTCGAGTTAGGCTACTAGAAGCTGGGCAGTATTCCTTCCACGTGCAGAACAAGAGGAGCAGAGCTCACCAGCTGCTGCTCCTAGTGTTTGTCTATGTTAGAATTCAGTTTACGAGTTGTAATTTGTACTTATTTGCCTTGTGTTAAACTGAAACTATCCCTGCATTCCTAGATCCTGGAGTATCTGTAGCCCTGGAGACATTCAGTAGGTATTATGGTATTATGTCCCATTTGCTACCCGTAACTGACACAGCCGCCATGTAAACTCTTGTCTTGCCTACAGCTGTGTGGTGGAATTAGCGGGAATGAAGAAGGCTTGCTGAACGCGTGGGCATTTTAAACAGTACTTTCTCTTAGTTCCTGAGTTTGTATTTTAACAGTGATAAATAGGTTGTTGTTTGAACTTCTAGGCAGGAAAAGAAGACTCATCGGCATGACGAACTTTGTATGTGGATTTGTCTAAGGGTTAGAGCACTGTGTAGGGATCAGATTTCCTCACCTGGGTTGGGTGGACCAGTGAGAGCATGACTCAAGACAGTTGTCATAAGGAAAGAAACTCGGTCAGTTTTCAAACACAGAAAGCTAGGTGAATAAACAGCTTATGTAGCAATCCTTAGAGCAGGGAGAAGAGCTGGGGCCCATGGACTGGGAGAGTGGCCTTGCGTAGATGCACAACCATGATATACATTATCAGGAATGACCCAGTTGGGTGGCTCCCAGCTAAAGTTTTCAAAACTATGTGGCTGTAGGACTTCTAATGGTGTGGAAGTGTCCAGCACAACTTCAGACTTGGGGGGTCTTTCAGTTCCAAGCATCTTACACCACCCACGTTAGCTGTAGATGTCTTCCGTCCCTGAGTCCCAGGGTGTCCACTTATTATTTGAAAAATGTCAGCATCTTTCTCTGTCTCTCTGTCTGCCTTTAGCGGTCTGTCTGTGTCTCTCTTTGTGTCTCTGTCTTTCTCTCTCTCTCTCTCTCTCTCTCTCTCTCTCTCTCTCTCTCTCTCTCTCTCTCTCTCTCTCTCTCTTTCTCTGATTTTCTTTGAATACCCAAACCCTCAAAACTGAATTCTCTGCAGTCATTTGGTGTATCCACTTCTGTGTTCTTAGCCTTTCTCACAGAAGTCTCCACAACGCAGTCCCTGAGGCTCAGAGGAATAATGCCTTCCCTTTATCTCAATCGCCTTGCCCAACTGCTTTCTGCGCTGGCTCCTCCTGGCCATCACTCTGAATCTCCTTTAGCACCTCACCCTCATGTCTCACATTCAAGCTTCCAGGTGTTTTCTCCATTCCTTCACCACACCAGGTGTCTTCCTCCAGCCTTGGTACCCGCTGGTCTCTCTGTGTGAGATACATTTCTCTGTAACAGCAGTGGGGCCCTCCTCAGGTTCAAGTCTCATCTCAGATGAAGTGTCATATGCCCAGAGATCTCTAATACTATTATTATTACATAGCATCACATAGTGTCATACAAGTACCTGCTACCTCAGTCCCACCTGTCTTCAATCTGGTAAGTCTCCCCTGTTTTCCAGAGATATTCTGTGAAATCTGTATTCACAATGAGAGAAAACATGCCATGTTTATTTTTCTGATACTCATCATATCTAATTGCAACAATTTTAGTCCCATTTAACTGTGCTTCCTCATGTTTGAGATAACTATACTAATTGTATCACCCTTGTAGAGCTGTAGATCCCATTTACACTAGCACTGATATGAATTTAAATGTCTTAGCACAGTGCATATGTATTCTATTGCCAAAAGAAATTTCAAAGCATTATTTGTCAACCAATATTCAATAAGCTTTAAGGTAATATAAATAAAAACTTTCACAGATTCTAGCATTCACAGATTTAGCAACTTCCACGTCAGTATACACTAGCAAAATCAATGTACAACACTTGGTAGAGATCTGTTTCATCCATCTGTGTCTGTGCTGTACATTCAAGGAAAGTAGTACGTGATGTTTACTATAAGATGTTGTATGTGTTTCTGTTTCTATGAGTATGTGTATATGACCTGATCTGTGTCTAAACCTGGCAGAAATCATACTCTAACTTGTCTTAAGGTGATTTGGGTCTTATGTTTCTAATTTAGTAGAAAATAAGGTTATTTAATATTTAAATATTATTTATATATTTATTTACAATATTTAACTCTTATTTTAAACTAAATTAGAATCATAAAACTTATGTGAGAGTATAGTAAAATTCAATAAGAATTCTTACATATTGGATATTTCCAGAAATTAAATAGTCAACTGCAATAACATTGTGCTTGGATTTGAAGCCTGTGCTATAAGAAAGCATTTCATGGCACTGTAACCCTAGCCAAAAGCCCACGGTTGGTACAGTCATAGGCCGTAGGTTAGAGTCTGCTATTGCTATTTTTCTAAAGACCATGCTGTCTGTCAAATTGCTTTCTCCATATTTATGCTATGTGCATAGACTTGGATTCCTCTCAGCTTTTGCCTGAGATGATTTGCTATGATGCACAACTGGTCAAAGCAGTAAAACTAAGAGACTGCACACTCAGTTCTAAAGATGAACATCTCCCTCAGCATCCCAACCACCACCAGGCTCAGAAGCTGGATGATGAGGAGGCAAATTCTGGAGTCAACATGGCAGCTGCAGTCATAAGTTCATTCCAGTGTGGTTACCTATGCAAAACCTGCACAAGGTTAGTGTAGCCCCAAATCCATCATGAATGGGGAAGCTGCTTTCCAGCCTCACCCCTTACTAAGAAGCTATTGGCAGTTAAGCCTTGGTGGAGAAAGATTCATTCCTTTTTTGTCCCTTCAGATTGTGAAACCACTCATAGATTTCCCATGCTCCACTGGGTAGATAGCCTTACACCCATACAGATATAGACTGCCCTAATTGAACTTAGTAGGCTGTTATATTTTGGAGGGCAGAGAAGGAGAAGAGCTGAGGTCATAGGGGGAGAATATTGCCAGGGAGTTTATGGAGAGTTGGAGGAGGGAAATAAGGGGCTGATATGGACACGTTTCATTGTGAACTATACGAAATTCTTAAGAATAAAGGAAAGGTAAAATTTAGAATGTTTAATTTTATAGACCTAAGTTTTTGACATTACGCTAGAAAATGGTGTTGTCAACAGACAGGTGTTGGGCTCTGTTATGTGTATTTGCCCCTGCTATGCCACACCTACATATGGCTGCTGTTTTGTTTGTTTGTCCCTCAAAGGTAAAGCAGTAGGTCTCAAGAGTGGAGGGGGGAGGAGATGTTGTGGACCATTGGAAGGTGGAGCTTTGTGAGAGGCTTTTATGTTATTGAAGGTTGCCTTCCAAAGGGACTGTAAGATGTGCCTTGGCTTTCGCTCTGTTCTGCTTCATGATGTGAGCAAACACATTTGAGCAGACACAAACCACTCAGATGGTCCACCATTAGCCACCTTTGGCAGAAGGGACTTCCTGATCTTTGACTTTTAATTTTTATATTTCCGAGGTAAATAAACCTCCTACTTCATAAATAACTCATGTCAGGTATTTCATTAGAGTAATAGAAAGCTGACCATGCATTTTTGTGTTTTTAAATATATCATTATCCACTCCGTAGCATAACTTATACTTCAATCATTATCGTATCATCATTTTTGATCAGTTATCCACTTTTATAAAAAGAGAGAGTGGTAGGTATTGCTCATTTTATGAATCTTATTCATGGAAAATGCCCAAGAGGTAAATCATTGGCACCTAAAATTAAAGGAATAAAAAAAATGCATAAACCGCTTAATGTATAGATAAAAGGAGAACTCAATGCCTTTTTCATAAGCGATATTTTTTTCTAAGAAAGTGTTTCAACTAAAATGTCTGATAAATAAAAACAGGATTTTGAAGCATTTTTAACAAAAGATTTAATAATTTAGCAGCGTTCTTCTCTTTGAAAGGATATACAGATGTAAAAGTCATTTACATAAGTGTGATAATCAGCAGTATAGAATTGTTGTTAAAATGAATAAGATTCCAGAGTTCTGTTATTGGAAAAGAATAGAGACTAAATTTCCAAAAAAAAATGAAATCTCAAATATTATAGAATTAAATTGGGAATTGATCAAAGACGAATTTGACAGAAGCTATCCTAAGGATGATGAAGAGTCCAGAAAAGAATACCTCTTCAACCTGAGGAGCTGTACAGCTTTGATGTAAAACATTTTAGGGAACTAAGAACATAGGGACTTGGATCAAGAGATAAAGGTTTATAAGAACTGAAAGCAATCCAAAGACAAATTTTAAAGGTATTTAATTTTTAATTAAATTAAAATTTAAAGGTATAAATTGGGCTTCTGTGAGCCCAACAGCTGGATACCAAATTACTCGAATTCAGCAATAAAATGGGCCAGAAAATGTTTACCCCTCACAATTTTTTTTGTTAGGATGGAAATTTGCAGACCTAGTGTTTATTACCACTTGGTCTCATTTCTCCTTGTAAGTGAGGAAAGAGAGAGGACACTGGACTTTTTCTTTTTTTTCAAAGACTCTCTTTGCTGACCCTAATTGTATTTTACATGGGCAGGAGCACTGCAGAAGGTCAGAGCAAGAGGCGGGCAACATGTGCACACTGGTCATGGCTGTGGACAAGCATTTCCAGGGTTTTCAATATGTACCCTGCTCCAACAAGATCCCCATGGTACAGACCTTGATACCCAGCACTGTTTAATCTTGTGACAAGTCCTTTTCCAGCCCCAATGATGAGTGTGAATTATAATAATTATAACCCCTCCATGAGAGTGGATAGCAAATTCCATTGGTAACTCAGGTAACTCAGATATGAAAAATGTCCTAGGAAGGCCATGCTGGGGTATGTCTGTGTTCTCTTCCAGCTGCCTGATGTTTGTATCCCATTACTGCCCATGCTATTTGTCACCAACGTCAGAGTCTCTCGTCTTCTAGTCTGCATTCTAGACCAGATATCTTCCAGGAATCTCCCAAGATTTTAGCATCACAGTGAGACCGTTGAAGTTTCCAACTTCTTGGGCTTGAGTCTCAACATCTCCAGCACTCAGACAGCCACTGTTGGAATAGCCAAATGTTGATCATTATAAGACATTCCAGTAACCCCATTGGCAAATGCATCTTGACACTTGATCATTTATTCAGTTGGTGTCTTATATATAAGGGAGAAATATACTTAAATGAGGTGTATAGAGTCCAAAAGCTACTCCTAGCAGACACACACACACACACACACACACACACACACACACACACAAATGAGGGATTGTTAAAGAAATAGAAGATACTTGGTCTGTGGTAGGAAAGATTCAAGATGAAACTGACATACATATCTCATGTCAAAAATGAGGGCATATATATGATTTTTGGGGACATGTCTAAGAGAGGCAACAGCTGATCTCAGGAGCTCTCATTAACAATAGATGAATCAACTGGGGCATCAAAAATGATATTTACTATGAATAGAAATATCAGGACATTTTAAGTTTGTGATTTTATAATTACACTCAAAACCATCAGTGATCACCACTAGGTGTTGCTAGGGCACCAATTAATTATTTCAAAGAGAGACTAAGAAAAAAGGGCAAGAGAAAAAAAAATCAGAATTTATTTGACTTTTCTATATGAACTACTTTACAGTAAAAAGCTAGTGAAATAAAGCCCCCCTATATTAAAGAATTAAACTATTGAATGCAGAAAGATAAAGTCATAAACAGTGAAGTGGTGACTTCTCAGCTTCAAATTTAGCAACGTAAACAAACTAAAGAAAATTGCTATAAAACTCTGCTGCGTTCAATAAAATTCTTTGACATGGATGCACTACTAGGAGGCAACACTCAAGTTTGTTTTGGAATTAAATTGAAAGGGAGGAGAGATAGGAGAAGCTGAAAGAAAATAGGTGAATATGATTTTATATATATATATTTCACAAATGAATAAAACTTTCAAAGAATAAAAATATCATTTGAGAAACATACTGTAACTAGAACTGCCATGAAGTGTAGTTTCCTGATATATTTGTAAACAACCTTCTAAATGAGGGCATCAAGATTATAGAATAGATTTTCACACTTATCCTTCATAAAAGAAAAAACATCAGTTTGAACATTGACCCACTGACAAAAATCAAAAAAGATCTAAATCTGAGTAAGTAGTTCGGTACAATAAAGAAAAAAGTAAAGTTGCATTAAAGAGACAGCAAAGACTACCTCACATGACCTGGATCATGCCTGCCCCAACCTGCATGGCAAAGCTTAGAGGTTTACACCCTTAATTTGAGGGTAGGCCAGTGAAAAGCACACTTAACTTCAGAACCCATGGCCAGACCTCTCTTAGTGAGCCTCAGAACCAGGCCAGCCCAGGGAAATCTGTCTTCAGGTCAAACTTAGATGATAAACTGGTTCCCAAACCAGCCCTGTGAACTCACTTCAGCCTGAGCAAAGGCTTCTTACAAGGGATCCTCAAATACTTATTAGGTATTTCTCAGCAAAACCTCCTGGGCTAAGGGGGAGTGAAAACAACATAGTCAGTGTTAAATGAACAAAAGCCAAACCGGACAGGCCAGAATGCAATTCCCCACACAGCTGGGCTTCAAAACACGAACAAGAGATGTGCTTTCAGACAAACAGATGTGGAGGTATTCATCATCACTAGAATTTAAAAAATAAAAGAATGCTAATAAATAACAAGAAAACTTAATGAAAAGATAAGAGCATCATCAAATTCAGATGGCCAGAGTAGAATGATGGTCCATAAATCACTGTCAATGCCACTATAAAAGTTAAAACATAAAATGATTAAAGTTAAGTTGGGATGGCCTTTCAGTGAGTTAATTTCTTGATTGGTTCATAATTTTTGGAGCACTGATAACTGATGAAAGCTGGATATGGGACCTAGTTGACAGAATTAGACTTTCCTTCTGTCTCTCCTTACCTCTTTCCCTCTCTCCCTTCCATTCTTCTCTTCCTCTCTTTCTCTTCCTGTCCCCATCTCTCCCCCCTTGTCTCTCTCTCCCTCTTTTTCTACCCCTGTCTCCCCTTCCCTTGCTCCTCTATCGCTCTCTCTCTTTGCCCCTCCCCTAGACTTTCTCTCCTTCCCTTCTGTCATGAAATAAAAATATTTTGAAGCACCGTTTTCTCCCACCGTACTGTTTGGCTTGGCTAAGAGGCACTGGAGCCAGTTGGCCATAGATTGAAACTTCTAAAACCTCAAGCCCAAACAAATCTTTTGATGTTTTATCACAGTACCAAAAAGCTGATAAATACCATTAATACATCTTAAGGGTCCTTCAGGAGCTCACATTCCGAGAACTTGCTTCCTAGTGAGTGGCAATATTTCAAGAGATGGTAGAACATTTAGAATGTCCTGACCCCTGGTCTTGGATGACTTCTTCCTTCCTGGCTCTGTGCTGTCAGCAGTGTGGGCTACATGCCCTGCATCAACTCCATCCACTGCTCCCAGGTGGCCTGAGAGTCCCTGCTCAACCTTCTCCACTGTGATGCACTGAAACTTCTGGGCCATGAGCCACAATGAAGCTTTCGTCCTGGAGTGGTTCTTTCATGTGACATAATTATGTGAAAGTGACCAGTGTGCACACTAACCCCGCCCACACATATAAAAGAACGGGGAATAACACACGCAGCACTTCATTCTATTGAAAAAGTCAAGATCAGCTGAGCAAAGAGACAACTTATGAATTGGAATCAACTCTTTTCTGACAGTATCTGGTAAAGGATAAACAGTCCAGTTATTAGAGGATCTTCAGCAGGAAGAAGGCCAATAGCTCGCTCGTAACATGGACCACTGAAAAACAGACTAAGGAGCTGAACAGACATTTTTCCTAAGAAGACGTAGAAATCATCACAAGGCATGTGAAAAATGTTCCACAACCCTGGGAAGGAAGGAAATGTGAGTAAAACTGTAATTTATGCCAGCTCATGTATCTTAGAATGTTCGTTATTGAAAGAGAAAGGAAAGTGGATAGAAAGGAACTTTTGTACAGTGTTCTTAGGTAGGAAATTAATACAGTTAATATAAAAAGCACTGCAGAGGTTCCTCATAATCAAAAAATAAAACTGCCAGACCAGCATTGATGGCTCTTTTGGATCTATACCTAACGTAAATGAAATCAATATATAGAACAATATTGTTCCTTTCAGCATTATCCATAATATTCAGTAATGCAAACAATTCAGTGTCCATGGTTGTCTTGGGAATAAACAAAGGAAACTGTAAACACACAGAGGTCTAAAGAAGACAGCTCCTAGATTCAGGTCTGGTATTATGTGTGAGATACACAGTGAATTAGACTTCAACAAATAATGGAAGAATGGATAAAAACAAAACACAGATTGTTAAAGGTTGCAACTGGATGGCAGTCCTGAGGAGGTTTATTATTTTTCTATACTTTTATGATATCTACAAATGTATATAATAACATTTAAAAATAAATTAAACTAAAATAAAGTAAGCTTAAGGAATTGATTTACAGACAATGGTTTTTAGACACAGACACAGACTCACATTCTTTTTTGTTTTTAATTTTTCAAAGCTCTGGGATCAAGTATTACCAGATAAGATTTTCCTTGATTCAGGCTCTCTTTTGCTGTTTTTCCATTTTCTCCTCCATTTTGTTGAAGTGACAGATGCTCATCTTACAATCTTTTTAACTTTTGAATTTGGGAAGCCCAAATTATGAACAAATAAGGATGTGGGGAGCAAGCTTACTCACGCTACTACTAATAGCAAACAATATAGCAAATACTTGTGAGTTATTATTCATAGACAATTTACATTGGTATAGATTTATATATTCTTGTACATTGATACAGATTCAAATTGTATTTGTTATATTGAATAAGATCCTATTTCTGTTTACAATATTTGTACACTTATGCAAAGTTATTTGTCAGATTGTATGCATGCATGATTGTACCTGTTTAAGACATTTTGTATATCGATACAATTTTGGGATATATTCATCATATTGCATCATACATTTCTACCTCTGATAAATATAATTATACATTGTTTACATTTTGAGGTCATTGTCTTCATTTGCTGCACAATTGTTTAAGGATAGTTTAATATTCCAATATGAAGTCTTAGTCTTCAAGTTACACAGGTATTAAGTATTATAGGTCAATAGTCATTCATGTTTGTCATAGTTATAGTTAGACTAATCAGGTTCTTTGGATACATAGAGATTGTATTCTGCATAGATAGGTAATCTTCAATCACTTCAAAGAACTGTAGAACATGGTATTTAAATAACTTAGGGTTCTGCTAGCATGAGACATGTTTGCTCCTGGCAGCACCGATCTACTCCCTAGGGCACCAGAGACACTCCATTTGAAGTTTGTTTTCTTCTTGGAAAAACTGGCCTTAGGGCAAGACTACTGGCAAAATGCATGGTGTCTGGACTGAATAAGCAGGATACAAAAAAATTGCTAAACCTCTCCAGGACAGGTTAAGACAGTTTTGAAAAAAAGATTCCTGCCTCTAAAAAATGGTCTTTCCGTTATTCTAGGTCTTAGCCAAAGTTGGTTGCTTAAACATTGCAAATGAGACTTTGGGTGATTGACCAAGTAGCCAATTGTCTGCACATTTTGGAAGCTGCTTGATTGCACTTCCTGCCTACTCAAGTAATATTATCACCTTTTCCAGACCTTTTATGGGGTTAAAGATTAGATAATCGAAGTTACTTTTCTCTTATGATTTAACCAAGCCATTTCTAATACATGACTTAAACGCCTTAGGATAAAATGATTATTAAAACATTTAGCATATGTTCCTTACTTAATAATGTTTATGCTGGTTGCAATTCTAATTTTTATACTTGATATCTGTTCTTATTGCAAATAGTTTTGTATTAGATTTGTAACTCTTATTTAGACTAAATGGGGAGGTGAGGGGGAACCTCCTTCAGCCAATGGCATTTGGGAGGCTGGACCAGGTTGAGGTGTGGCTTTAGGTGCCCAAAAGCAGGAGTCCTGCCAGCTTGCCCTATTCTTCCCGTGCACCACACCTGAACGTCGGACCCCTTTCCTATTTCCTGGCTGGGATCCATGAGTTCCCTTTCAATAAAGAAAAACCTTAGTATACCCTATTCGGATTTAGTGTGGAATTATTTGATTTGCCTTTCCCTCATCTGACACGTTCAGCTACAGGTTCAGACAGACCTGCTCCTAGAGTAGTGTTTCGGGGTTAAGGAAACAGAATGGGGAGGGAGGCAGATGCTGCCCCTGCATTTATTTTAGCGTTGATATCCACCACTTAGATACAAAGTTTTTCTTCTCTAAACTATTGAATTTTCCAGCTTTGTTCTGTTTTGCAACAGACCCTTCGCAAACAATGAATGAAATGGAGTACTTGTAAAATTTGCAAGATTCTGGAGGAAAATCTTGAAGGCTTATGGGAATGACATGCTTCCGCGCACCGCGACTTGTGTCTGCGTTTGGTGCTCGAGATTCGGGCAAGGGGCAGGAGGTTAAAATACACAGACACACACACAGACAGAGAGACAGAGACACGGGTCATCCTTGGATTCCCCAAGAATGCCCCCTTTATTGTGTTCAGGGGCAGATTATATGGAGATAGCCACGCCCCAGCCAAACCCACTCTCCTGCCATGAGAAACTCCTGAAGGTCTCGTGCTCAGAGCAGCTGTAGGCACTCAGATCAGGGGATTTCAAGAAATTCAGGATCTGGGGTCTCACTGCTCCCAACATCTTGCCATATTTGTGCTCTCTGAACACATTGCTAGGTCGGCATGTGAGTGTGAGAGTCATAGATAGCTCTGATTCTTAATTACCAGGTTAAGGTTGCCCTTTCTGTTTCCCTCACATGGTTTTCCATCGATGCCTTCTTTCGTTTAACGGGTTTCTAACTGCGTAAAAAGAATTGCTACGGAAAACACTAGTGGTATCTAAGAGCACAGCGGCTTTTAATTTTTGCCTGTATCTTCAAAGTCATTCTTTTACATCCCTCTCACCCAGCCTTAGTTACAAGCCAACTTTTTTTTTTCTCTAGCATGCCCTTCCAAAAGACACCATTCCTTCCTCAGTATCAGAAGAACCACTGCCTTCTGAATAGCTGTCTCATAAGGTGCTGGACTTGCTTAACTGGATGAGATTGCAGGGTGCTAAGACATAGTGACATCTCTTACGAACTGACCAAACCTGGGGCAGAACAAGGAAGGCAAAACAGAGCTGCTGTATCTAAAAGTCCTTGGAAAGTTAGGAACAGTTTTTTTTTCTATTACTGAACCCACAGTAAGTACTTCACACCATGGATCCACAATGATGATGTAAGTTAAGTAGAAAATAAGGAGGCGTTTTCTCCTCTGTAGAATTTCCACTTAATGATAAGGCGATGGTATAATGGTCACCTGGTGAATTAGTTCTCTCGGGACTAGCCAACTGAACAATGCAGAGTTAGGGTGGTTTCTGAATTGGCTAGACTGATTTCTCACGCTAATTATGAATATTTATGGGATCTGAGCCTCACTTTGTGCTCTGTAAACAGGCTGAATTATTCAGATTGTTTTTCTATACTGTAATGAACGGAATTGTCTCCCAAAAAATAATTTAATACCTGTCTTGTTTCAGGTATAAGGACAAAATGAGGCAAAGGCATCTACCCTCCGCTACTACGGCACCCCATGATCTATGCGTGTGTCTGTGAAATGATTTGTTTATGGTAAACATGTACTTTGAGTTGGATAGTTCAGCCAACAGTTTGACTGCTTAACCTATGGCTGGGCTTCAAATTAGGAAAGCCTTTAAAACATTCAGTGATTATACAATTCGATCAGATAGCCTGGCAGGAGATTAATTGAAAACATGTGTGGCACAGTGGCATCACGAAATCTTTGCCATAGACGAAGAGGAAGGAATTTGTACTGTTCCAGAAAGGTCTCCACAGAGCCATGGTCAATGTCTATAAACGCAGCAGGCGAGACCTCAGACAAATATTTTAGCTGAATAAACAAATACTTGACTTTCACAGCTCATTGGCATGCCTGTTTCCAGTGGCAGTAAACACCATCTCTTAATGGGATTGTAATTGGCTAGGTATGACCCCCCCCCCCCCACAGCCAGTGGAAAGAGCTGTTGGTTGAAGGCTTGTATCCTTGTGGGAACAGTAATCACAAACACAGATTTGAGAAGGGGTTGGGTGGTCATTATCAGTGGGTCTATTCATCAGAGATTAAATTTGAATAGATTACAGGAAGGTGGTGAAGCTGCGGAGAGATGAACTTTCTTGGAGGAAGCAGATCAATGTGGATTCGCCTTAAAAGGGTGAATTTTGCCCTGGTCCCTTTCTCTGGCCTAGACCTCTGTTTTTGGGGTACCATGAGGCCAGAGACTTGGTCTTGTCACTCCCTCCCATCGTGACACCAGTTCGTCCTTACCACAGCCCACAGACAGCAGAACCAGCCAACCACAGACTGAGACCTGAGGAACCTTTAGCGTAAATAATTTGCGCTCCTTTGGAGTTGATTCTCTCAGGCATCCAGCACAACAATGGAAAAGTATAGCAGAACAATATGGGTTTTGATCATTTAAAATAGTTTATGGGAAAGTATCCTAACTTTTTTCCTGCAGCCTAGTAATATTCCCTTTTAAAAATCCCTACTCTGAAAAACTGTAGAATTATTTAAATATAAAGTTGCTTTTCAAAGAAAGTTTTGTAAGTAAAAGAGTTCTAGAAATGTCCCCATTTTTTCCAAGCTCTCAATATACTAGGAAGATGTGTCTTTACGATACTCTATATTTTAACACTTGAAGCTGAATCCTTTTACATTCCTACTCTTTGCCCACACCCTTTCTCGTTTGCATTTTTGTAGTCTTGCCAATGTTTTGTAAATATTATTAGAAATATCGGATTGGCTTGGTTGGCTTGACTTGATTGGACTTGATTGAATATTAGATATATCTGATTGGCTTGATCTGGTCGGCTTGACTGGGCTTCCCTTTGATCTATCTGTATTATGTTTTACTATTCTCTGTCCTTCAATTCATTTCTTCTTTTGTAATTAATTTATTTGGTAGTTTTTCTCCTCTACTTTATAACATTGAAGGCGTAGGTTTATATCTTCTCTTTTCACATTTAAGATTGTAGATGCACCTCAGTGGACTTCTACTGAAAATATGCCAGAGGCTACAAACTGAAATTTATATTTCATAGTTCTGGACATTGAGAAGTCCAAGTTCAAAGAAAGTACAGTTATATATCATTCTGTCTATAATTCCTAACCTCCAGTGTTCACTTCCACTTTGAAATTAACCTTTTCATTTCCAACTTGAGGATAGATGGAGCATGACATTCTGCATCTAGATTAGCTCCTTAATATCCTTTGGTTCCATTTTGCCACAATGAAAGTCTTTCATTCCTTTTATGAATGAATAATATCCCATTATATATACATGCCATACTTTCTTTCCCACGCACCCACTGAGAGCCACCTAGGCTGATTCCCTACCCCTGTCTGCCCTGAATACTGCTGCAGCAAACACGAAAGTCGGGACCTCTCCTCATAGGCCAATTTCCTTTTCTTGAGATCTATACCAGAGGCAAAATAGATGGATCTGGATGGTAAGATAGTTGTCCATGCTTGTTGACTTTAAGAGTTTCCTTTTCTTGTCCTCATAACCCAGGTTACATTTTTACTTTTGTGACAGTAACCTTAAACAGAGAAATTGTGACTTCATAATTCGCCTTCATTTTGGACTGATGGTTTTTTTTTATAGTTTTTTATAGTTTGCTAAATCACCTCCCCCCCTTTTCTCGTTTCTTTCTTATTTTGTGCTTTTTGAGCCTAGAGCTTGATAATGTAAACCGGGTGTTCTGAACTTGCAGAAATTTCCTTCCAGTGTCTCCCAAGGTCTGGATTCACAGGCCAGATTATCCCTCTAGGGTAAGAACTCCCTCTGGGCAGCCAAGCTGCATAGACCTTTCTGCTTCTGACATTAAGACTGTGTGATAGACTTAAAGTAAATTATTTCTTTGTTTGGAATTACCTCCACCAAATCTTTAAATTTTTAATCTGTAACTAACAATAAAACAAGCTTTTTTTTTGTTTGTTTTGTTTTTTTTTGTTTTGTTTTTTTTGTTTTGTTTTGTTTTGTTTTTTGAGACAGGGTTTCTCTGTAGCTTTGGAGCCTGTCCTGAAACTAGCTCTTGTAGACCAGGCTGGCCTCAAACTCACAGAAATCCTGCCTCTGCCTCCCAAGTGCTGGGATTGAAGGCATGTGCCACCACCGCCCGGATAAAACAAGCTCTTAACAGACATATATCTCCCGTGTGTGTGTGTGTGTGTGTGTGTGTGTGTGTGTGTGTACACACATGCTCCTGTTTGTGTGTGAGCACAAGTATATGCATAAATGTGGAAGCCAGAGTTGGATAACAGTGTCTTCCTCAACTATTCTCTACCCTACTTCTTTGTGGCAGAGATTCTACTGTACCCAGAGGCAGCTGATTTGGCATCATTGGCTGACCAGTGAGCCCCCAGGAATCTGCCTGGGTTTGCCTTCCTTGTGCTGGGATTATAGTCGCATGCTGCCATAAAAGGCCCTCTAGGTAGGGTCCCCGGATGGGACTCACATCCTTTATTTGCACTCAACTAGCACTTTACAGCCCACGCCACCTCCTCAACCTTTATTATCCCAGAATTTATATCACGGAGTGATTTTACTTAAGGAATGATTTGATTTGATTTATTTAAAACATGACATGGAAAACAAGAATTCAGTTTTATGGTTCTCTTTGCAGGCAATTTAAACAAAAACAAAAACACAAAAAGAACAGGGCTCTTTTGAAGCATTCTTTGTAGTTCCTGGAGACTTTAGGTATATTTGAAAATAATTAATTCGGATGTAAATTACACAAGTCTTCAAATCACGATGCACAGCAAACCTGAATGAAATAAGAAAAGTCATCGCTCATTAAAACACAATGTCAGGGAGCTCATGGGAGTTTGAGGCTGTTGGCTGTCCCATAGAGTTTGGGAGCACAGAGACAGTTGGTGGAAAGATTCCCTGGTGTTCAATGTATGGAAGACCAGGGCAAAGACTTCCTCATCATTACAGGCCTTCTCCACTCCTCACAGACTTCCCGTGGAGACCAGCGCCATACTTCTGACAAATCCCCAACAGTTTATTTGTTAGATATTTTATTCAAATTGCTTCCTTCTCCTTGCCGAGCGCACAGAAGAACAGCAATATCCCGTCCCCTCTGTACCTCCTAACTGCTGTTCCAGGAGATAATGGCTGAAGTTAGATCTTCATTACAATGTGAGTTTGTACAGCGAACCTTATTTATTTTTCTCTACCTTGCTATTGTAATCACCAGGATGGGAAGACTGACTCTGGATAAACGTATTTATTTGAGTTCAGTGTTTCAAAGACACTCATTTGTTGAAACGGTAGGAACTGCCTCACACTGTCCTGGAGAGAGAGAGAGTTCTGGAAGCTCATTATATCTGAACCACATAGTGCTTCTGTGATTTCCATGCTCAGATGGCATCTGAAAAGGAAGGTTTTAATTATAATATTTTCCTCTTCAATGATTTTAAACATGAAACAACTATCACCAATGTTCTCCCCTTTTTAAATTTAATTTAATTATCTCCTTCATGGACCTCAGGATTAGTCTTATTGATAGAGCACACTGTAAAAATCTAGATATGATTTATTATAAATATTAAAATAATAAAATTTTTAAAAATGAGTAGGAACAACTGGAGGTTGGTTTCCATCTCAAAAATACCCGGAAGCTTTCTTTAAAAGACAGGAGCACATTTTAGGATTATTTCTATTTATGTACATATATGTCTGAGTGAATCCTACTAGCATACAGGTGCCCCAGGAGACCAGAAGAGGGTGTCAGACTCCCTAGCACTTGTGGTAGGCAGCTGTGAGAAGCCAGATTTTGGTGGCAGAAACCAAAATGGATCCTCTGGAAAAGCAACAAGCACTCTGAACATATGAGCAGTCTCTCCAACTCCAAAAGGACAAAAGCTTCTGAGGTAAATCAATGAAATTAACAACCTAAGCTTCTAGACCAGCTTTTATGTTTAACGGAATTCCAAATTTTGTAGCCCTAGGAAAAGCTCGGAATGAAAATTGCTCAGAGAAGATATCACTGATGCTGCCACCAGCATCATAAGAATACGAAGAGTGTTTGTATATGTACATGAAGCCAAGAAGCCAGGGGGAATAAACTAAGAGTTATTTTTTCTTTTATCAAATTTGGACAGAAGAAAAGAATGGATTTGTTACCTTTGGTGAGCCAACATTAAGCAAACAATTACGTCAGGTAGAATTCTATACTTTACAATCTATGGTCTCCATCCGACTTACACAACTTTTATATGAGAATTTTTCATGGCAAGGTGAGAGAGAAGTAATGGCAGAAAAAGTGGAATTTTGCTCAATTGTGAAGACAAAATGGAATTATGATACTCCCGGAAAGTTGATGGAAGTGGAAAATATTAGGAATATTATTAGGAACAGGACTGTGAGGTGGGGACTGGGAAGGGCTGGCAGGACAACAGGATACACATGATCTGAGGGCAGTAGATACAGGCAAAGATGTCACACAGGAGTAAGGAGATTGTGAAAGTGCAGGCTGGGTGTGAAAGAGTATATAAACTAAGTATGTATGGAAATGCTATGATAAAACCTGTTACTTTGTATATTAATTAAAAATAATATTAAAATGAAAAAGAAAAGAAAATGATTAAGAGATATGATACAACTATTCTGTCAAGGAGTTCTGATTTGGTTTACAGTCAAAAGTTGTGGGTGAAGAAGTGCAGTAGTTCCCAAAAGGTAAGGCAGACTCCATTCATAGGGAGCTAGAGAATAGGACTCTAATCCACAAAGAAAGAGAATCAATTCTGGAGTCACTTTGACAAGCAAGAGACAGAAAGAAAGCAATTCTTATTATAAGTGGTTTTAGCCCATTGACACCTATGCTGGACCTCCAGCTATATATTATTATGGAGTAATAATTTGCTCCAGATGTGTGTTTTTTATGGTCCCAAATTAAAGTCAAACTGGTACCCAGTTTCGGTGTGAAGGACACATAAAAAAAAACATATTTAGAAATGTACAGACTTGGGATATTTTTCTTCTAACTACTCATTTTAAGATAGTCTTTCAATAAATATTCCAGGAAAAAAATACAAGAAAGACAAAAAATAGACACATTAAGATTTCAAAAGTAGTGGAAGTGATTATCATATGTAAGAAGTAAATCATCAGTATAGCCATGCACTAAGCTTAGACAGGCATTAGTCAAAGTTGGAAGAGTGTTAAAGATCTCTAGAGTACCTCCCTACAGCACCATCCTGGGGGCCAAGATTTTGACATGTGATTCTTTTAGGAACATTAAACAGCCATGCTCTAGTACCTTGCTAATAGCTCATTCTGAAAGTTGAAAATCAATGAAAAAAATTTAACTGTATCAAACTAAATAGTATTCTTTTCCAAGCAATGTCTATTGTATAGAAATGAAATTTCTATACAAACATACTATCACAACACCTGGCCTGTAACAAGTCTTTTTCTGTTCTGCCATCCAGCTTCCAAATAATGGCACAGACTTATTAGTTATGAAGATTGTTCTATAGTTTAAGCATATTCCTAACTAGCTCTTATAACTTAAATTAACCCATTTATATTAATCAGCATTCTACCCTGTGGAGTTACCTCTGTTCCACCTTGCACCCCCTGCTTCCTCTCTGTGTCTGGCTGGCAACTCCTCCTTCCCAGAGTTATCTCTCTGTCTAGAAGTCTCGCCTATACCTACTGCCTAGCTATTGGTTATTCAACTTTTTATTACACCAATCACAGCAATACATCTTCACACCATGTACAATTATCCCACTACAAGCTAGACACAATGGTTCTCAACCTCTGAGTACTGATGCTTTGAGGGGGGAGATTACATATCAGCTATCCTGCATATCAGATATTTACATTACGATTCCTAATGGTAGAAAAATTACAGTTGTCAAGCAGCAATGAAATAACTTTATGGTTGGGATCATCATAGCATGAAGAACTATATTAAAGGGTCAAGCATTAGGAAGACTGAGAACCACCAATAGAATAAATCTCCTAGATGAGGTTAATATGTGAAGATAGAAGTGAGAGCTAGTCACAACTTCAGCTTCTGATCTACACTGCTATTCATAAAAATCTCTTGAGAATTAGAACTGCATGTATATGTTTCTGAAAATATAAATCAATATTTGTTCTGTTTCATATGTATTGACTGTTTGCAGAAGTTTTCTAACATTAGAATTTCTTCCAACTCATGACCAGTACAATAATTCCACAGAATCTTTCCCAGTTTCCAAGGCTGCCTTTCCTTCTATTGCCTCATCCTACAAAAGTCCTTTAGTCAGGTGATTAATAACACTTAGAAGCCTTTTGTAAAATCCTTCGCTGGTCCCTTTGTGTTTCTGTATGAATGAAAACACACATTCTTCTGTGCTGTATTTGTTGACACTACCAACAGCTTAGGCTTAGAAGGCAGAAGAGTTTCTAAATATGCTCCTCTTGAGCTGCGCTCTTAATTCTAATGCTCCTTAAAAGTGGCCATAAAAAGCTTTTATTTTTAGTGTGCACTCACACTGACTTTTTCCTTGGTAGATTTCAGAAAAGTTGCTTTTTGTGGCAGCTTTATTTCCCAAGCAGTGAGATCAACATTGCTGAATGCCTCCTAAGTGATGTTTGTGGTTTTAGATGCTTGCTGGAGAAAAATCATTAACGCTTCTCAACCTCACAGAAAAATCCCAAGAGGAATAAAATATCCGAATATCCAGGCTTAGAAGGAAGGCTTCTCACCCTTCAACAGCACTGGTTTAGAAACTGCAGATTCTCTTTCTAAAATCTAATTTAGGTATAATTATGAGAAGTGCATGAACATCTAAGTCAAAACAATAATAACAAGCTTACCAAATAGTTTAACTGAATTTAATTATTATTATAAAGAGCCTAAACATTTTTCTTTGCTCAAGATATACCTTCATCAACCAGAAGCCATCATTATTACACTTGTGTTTGCTTGTTTTCCTTTCATTTGTAAATAAGTTTTGTTTTTGCCATAGGAGCTCATTCAATATTTATTAAGCATGTTAATATTTGAAGCAACTCATCACTTTATAAATTCTGGTGGGAGAATCTTGTCAAACTTGTTGAACATTATGATGATTTATCATATTTGATATTGCCCGAGAACAATAAAACCTACTAATCCGATTGTGGAGGTGGCCAATGCCACGGAGAACAACTCATTAAGCATAAATTGGACAGATTGCATCCCAGCCCTGCTTAATTGGACAGAAATTATTTGAATTCATTCAACTTTCATATTTACCTCTTTAAAAATGAAATTACCCATAGTACTTCCTATTTTCATGGCCTGGTGTTACTTTCTGCTGAAATCTCCAAATACCCACATAAGGAGTGGTTCACACTGGAGACATGACATGCATAAGAAGCTAAGCTAAATGGTTTTCTAACAATACTGATGGGCAGAGGTGAACAGAAGGGGTTGGTGGCATCTATAACAGAGTCTCCCAGACCTTTAACTTGCTTTGGTGTGAATGTGAGCCTCCAGGAAGGGATGGACATTGGCAGATTTCTCGATGTCTTTAACCAGGAATCATCATTCCTAAAGGAACTTATGAGCAACTTGGGAGTTGGCGATCAGCCAGAATCCAGCCATACTGCTGCTTGTGCCATTGAGGGTCTTCTACTTTTGTTACAGGATTAATTTCAAATATTTCCTTATGGATTCTCTAAAAACAAGACTGACTAATGCACTGCTTCACAAATCTGACCCTATGTGTCACTGGTTCTGTGTCTTTGTGTGTGCTCAGACCGTCTGCAAGGCATCTGCCAGATTCTCAACACCTTCTAAAAATCCACTCATCTAATCATATCTTCTAGTGAATATAAAATTTTATTTTAATCAAAGTTTGTTTTCTGTTACTTTAACTTGTACACACTTGCTTAGTACTTAAAACTAAAATTTATGTTAGTCTTTAAATATTCCTTTGATCTCTACTTGAACTTTATATAATATTTTATGCAATATTATATAACTGCAAATGGATTTATTTGCAAGTGATAGAACAAATAGTTGAGTGAATAAATGATGTTGAGTATTGATCAGATCTCAGAAGAAGGAATCCCATTCTGTGGAGATGGCAAGAAATCTGAGCATATAAGACACGGGTCTTAACATGAATCATTTAGATTTCATTTATACAAAGAAGACATTCAACTAATACTTAGTATATTGCTTAGATTATGTGATTCCATTAGCTACAAAGTAGAAAATAGGATAAAGAAAGGATCCTGAGAGTCGCTGAAGAAGAGGGAAGTGTAGACCCACACATTTCAGAATGTAAAAAACAAATAATAATTATGTCTGTCCTCTAGTTCACAGTGAGTTTCAAGTTGCCCTCATTTCATAAAATACAGCCCTAAAATAAAGACTTCAATCAACACGATCAAACCGAGTTAGATGTGAACCACTTTAGGTGGTTCCCTTTATATAATTTAAATAGTTATTTAAAGAAAAGTAACTTAATAATCCGGTAGTAGATTACTTAGTTAGTGAATCAGTGAGAACATGTGAGAATTAAGACCTTGGGCAAGCATGCAAGGCATGAGGCACAGAGTCTTCATTCAAGAGCTCTAAAATATTTCCCTGTGAAGTATACCCAAATGAGCAGAAAACCTGTCAGTTTTACTTATTATGGCTGTATTCAATTAAGTTTTCAAAAATAATTATGTTGTCATTTAAAAACACAAGAAAATTTAGTCTTTCTAACCTGAATAGTAAATTGTCAATAAAATGGGCATATGTTGTGTTGGTTCTCATGACAAAACACACACACCTACATACACACACATAGGTATACACACAGTTCACACACATGTTGTCAAGATTGGAAAGCAGGATGTGTGTGTGTGTGTGTGTGTAACTGTGTGTATGTGTGTTTGTGTAGGTGTATCAGTATGATGCATCTATGTATGTGTGTATCTGTGTGTGTGTGTTTCTCTGCTTGTGTACGTGTGTATGTGTAGCCTACCTGAATCAATGGTAGGCTTGTGCCCATCTGATCAAATGGATGTAAAAGGAGAGCGGAGCTGCATCCTGTAATGAACCCAGTTGAATTTAGAATTACTGGGTATCAGTAATGATGTTGCTTTCTTCCAAAACAAATTAATTATAATTAGTACTGTTTTGAATCTAACCCATTCTTAAACACTTACCCTAACAGAACTAGATTATAGCACTTCTTTTTCATTTTAAAATAAACCTTTCATACATGTTGTTTAAAATCAGCCTCTAGTGTGATCTCAAAGATCAAGGCAAAACCCCATACTCCCCCACTAGTGATCAAAGTTTGATGACCTCCAAATAACAGAAAACACAATAAGTGGACTTCAGATCACAAGAACAAAAAAAATGCCCAGAAGCTACACAAGCCACTGCTGGTGTTCTTTACTCAGGATGTTTTTCATGAGCGAAGAAGAAAGCAGAAGCTGTCAAGAGGCAGCAGCTTCCAGTTCCTTGGTCTGCAGCCTCATCTGAGGGACCAAACACATAGGTTATGTATATACTCAGGAGAAAAAGACATAAAACCATAAAGGGTGGGGTAGGCCTCAAGGAATAAGATTGAAAACAAAATAAAACAACAGGTCAGAAGCCAGAGATTTAAACTTGGTGTTAGTAATCACAGAGTTTGCACGATTCAGCACACACTGAGGATTCTCAGAGCCTAGAAAAGGGATTCCTTTATGGTTCTACTTGAATAATACAGGCAGAGTGCTTTTATAGATGTATGCATATATGATATCCATGATGCCAGCTGATGTTTACATTATACAGGATGTTCTTTGTTCTTATACTTGAGCAAAGTTTCCTCTCATTTACACAATAGTCTGATCACTACATATAATGTTACAGTATTAACATAGATGTCATTGAAACGCCTTAGTTTCTTAAAAACTTATCAAAAGCATTACACACAAATCTAATTCCATCTTCATTTGGAAGTGGTGATGCAAGGATCTTTTACTCACTGAAGAACATAGTTTTTCTTTTTTACACAGTACCTTAAAATAACTATTGAGACACCACTTAACAAACCATTTTTGTCTTTTTAAAGAAAGTCTACCTACTTTGATAAAATTCTGCCTATACTTCTTGCATATGGTTTTACAAACAACTACCACCAACCACCACCACCACCACCACCACCACCACCACCACCACCACTACAGCTACCACCTGATTTCTGTCAAGGGTGAAATAGGTTACAAAATGTGGGCTACATGGTCTCACACTTTGAATATGGTTCCTGTCTCTGACCCCTATTTCACAATCCCAGTATCTTTATCTCTTCCAAGCACAGCACAAACAATGTCACAGCCTAATCCATAACCCTTCATCAGTACAGATAGAAGATAAGACTCATTTGGACAGGTAAAAAAATATTCTCTTTTCTTCTAACATCTCAAACCCAAGAATAAATTTCCCACATTTTATAGATCATTTGCTCCACCTTGCTGAACATTTGAATTCTTATCCATACTGTAAGATTCATTTTCTGGGGAGTATCGTTTCCTTGCCATGTTGCCATACAGTTCTCCAGGGTACTTACCAGCACAGGCTTATGGGTAATTCTATCTGAAGAGAACCTTGCTTTGATGGATCATGCAGGATTCCTTGTCTTGGTCACCTTGGTAATCTTCCGGTACCTGCTCTGTGAATTCAAGCAATCGTTTGTTGAATTTAACTAAATAGAAAATATTCAGTTTATCAGTTTCAAAGTATTGTCTAAATGTCTCCATTAATTATTTAAAAATAATACTGTTCACTTCAGCAACAAAACTCAAACTATCCTAAGGGCTGATGGTCAAATGGAATGGACAAAACCATATTTTCATCCCTTTTTAGAAAAATCGTATTTAAATGAAGTGTATTTGGGAACTGGGACAAATGTTCAGTGTATAAACCACTAGCATAGAGTGGGGAACCCTGATGGCTCCTTGGCCTTGAGAGGGAGGGAGGGGAGGTATGGGTGGAGGGGAGGGGAGGGAAGGGGGAGAAGGAGGGGAGAGAAAGGGGAGAAGGAGGGGAGGGAGGGGGGAGGAGGAGGGAAGGAGATGGAAATTTTTAAATATAAAAAAAAATAAACCATGAGAAAAAAAAAAAAAAAAAGAATCTGAGTTCACATCCCAGAATTCATGTAGGGATGGACACCACAGAGCACTAACCTCTGTGTTCCCATGGTGAGGGGACATGTAGTCAGGAGACTAGCCTGTAGTTCAGGGGCCTGCTGGGCTGGAGTACTCACTGTCATGAACCGAAGACTCTGTCTCTGATGGGGTGAAAGATGAGGGCTCACACTGGAGGGTATTTTCTGACCTCCACGTGCATAGCAGGGCTTGCACAAGCCTTGCACAATCACATTAGCTACCACCAACAACAACACCAGTGTAGCACATGAAGGTTTTTGAAAAGCACATCTTTATAATCAAGCAAATAATCTAAATCATTGGGTTCTTATGCTTCCTTTTTTATAAATAAAAAAGAATGCAAAAGGGAGCCCAGGAAACTGTCTGCTCTACTCTTGTTTGGAAGCAGCTGAACAGCTTTCAGGACAAGATTCTAGGCAAATCTGACAGCATTATTATTATCTCACCCCCTTACGAACTTCTTGTGCTCACATTCAAATGTTCAAGATGCTAATGTCTTGGCACTAAAATGAAACAGCACCCAGGGACCAACTCTTCATTCTGTGCTCCTCTCACATGAAATTCCTTTCCTGCCCCTGAATTATGAGTACCTTAATTATGGGAGGTACAATGTTGCCTGCACTTCTGACTCCCTGACAGGGTTATGGTGAGAGCTAGGAGTGAGAGCTAAACGCAATCTGAGCCTCTCATCTACACTATTATTTACAAAAAAACAATCTCTTGAGAATAGTGAGAACTATGTGTACATTCTCCTGGATATACAAATTAATAATTAGTGCGGAACTGTGAAAATAGCGCCCATCAATAAACACGTACAGGAGCCAAACTGCATATAAAGATGAAGTGATAATTCTTTTCAGATAAATCCTTTGCTTGTAATCAGGCCAATGGGAATTGCTTTCATTACATATTTTATGTGCCTGGCTTATAATTTTATTGTTGATACATAGAATCTTGTATGTGTGGATGTTTGCAAAAATAAAAGATTGTGTATTGTTATATTCATTTAAAAGTATCAGTGTTTTTATTGAAGGCATTTTTTTTGGCTAGGTGTTTACATAGCTGGTTACCTTTTAGCTCAAAGAAACACATACTACTTTAATATTTGATTCTTCATTGTGTGCTCTCCACTTGTATTTTTCCTGTGTCCTTATTTGTGTGCACACAGAAACTGAGTATGCCTTTGCCCAGTGGGCAAGTCACAGCAACAACATCTGTACTTTCAAAGGCAGATTTCACCAGGGATTCCTTGCCAGGAAGAGCAACTTGGCTAGCATCTCACTGTCATTCATGAAGCATAGGTTTTACTCACGCAGAACCCAGGAAATCAAGGAGGACTTCGTGGACATGCAACCTGTGTCATCACACAGCATCATCTGCTCTTGGAGGAATATTCTGCTGTTTTTGCTTTGTGCCAAACCCCCAAAGCTTGTAGCTAAGCCTGTGAAGGAGTCAAGGTCTATTTATTCCCTTAACACCAACAAAGAATCAGAAGTATGAGCCATTTTACTCTTTTAATGATGTCTCTAAATCATTTCAGTGGATTTTTTTTTTAATTTGAAGAATTATGCTGTGGTATTCCCATGAACAAACCACAGAGAAGAATAGCTAAGTCCAATTGCAGAAAGCAACAGAGGAACAATGCTTAGCAGACAACCACCCTAGGCGCTGAGAGACCTCATTGGACCTTGATGGGTGAGCATCACCTCTGCCTTCCTCTTTTCCAGAGTGTTCCTCAAGCCTTGCAGGAAGTTATATGACTGTCGCATCTAGGCAACCCCATCACAAACTCTCTGCACTATGGCCAGTGTTGGGTCTGCACTGAACACTGCCTTTACCACCCTCTGCACTGAGAGGCTTATCTGGCAAAGGCTAGGCAGTAGGATCTGTTCTTCAATGGTGGTAGCATTTGGGGGGGAGAAGACACCATATTTTGTTTTTCATGATTTTGGAAAGGATCCTTTGTTCTTGCTGAGTTTTAATGCTATAAATTTGCCCTTTGTTTCGTCTTCTTAAATATCATCCTTTGACATTGGTACATTTTTCAGAATTCTGGTTACTGTCTTCATGTCTCAGCAAGTCCAAGCAAACATAGAGTTCAACATTCTTATAAAATTATAGATCATCTGCATATTATTTCTAAAATAATAATCTATTTTAATGTAATAATTTTATTTATTTATTTATTTATTTTGAGACAAGTTCTCACTATATAGCCCTAGTTGGTATAAGATTCCAATAGAGACCAGGGCCTTGAACTCACAGAGATCTACTTGCCATTGCCTCTGGAGTGCTTGGGATTAAAGGTGTATACCACCATGTTAAACTACAATCACTATTTTATCTCATGAACTCCTTCCCTCTTTATCCATGGACTTTTATCAGATTCATGAAGAATGTGAAGTAGAGCCATGTGTAGTGATTCACAACTGTAACCAAAACACTATAGAGGCTGAAACCAAATGTTTAAGCCAATCGCAGAACATGTTACAGGACAATTGGTGTGCTGGTTGAAAGAAAATGGTCCCCAAAGGGGCACTATTATTGTTGAAGTAGACGTGGCCTTATTGGAGGAATGTGTTACTGTGGAGGAAGGCTTTGAGGTTTCATTCATGCTCAAGACACCACCCAGTGTCTCAAACCATTTCTTGCTATCTGTGAATCAAGATGTAAGGACTCTCAGCTCCTGCTCTAGCACCATGTCTGCCTGTATGCTGCCTTGCTTCCCACCATGATGATAATGGGCAAAATCTCTGAACTGTAAATGAGCCATCATGATTAATTGTTTTCATTTACAAGAGTTGCCATGGTCATGGTGCCTCTTCACAGCAATAGAAACCCTATCTAAGACACCCGGATGATATAGTGACACTCATTTCAAAAAATAAAAACAAAACAAAAAATAAATAAATTCACCCTGGGGTCTTACTTGATGATTTCCAGATAAATGAATATCATGTTCCCCCTATGTATGTCTACTTTTTGCTTGATTACCTTTCACAGACCTTAACCATGAATCCCCATTTTTTCCAATAAGTTTTATGTAGTGTTCAGATCTAGACTCGGAGTCCATGTTGCCTCTCTTGAGAACCAAGGCACCATATTTGATATGAGCAGAGGCTGAAGGCTGTAATCACCCTGTTTCCTATCACTGAATTTGCTATAATACACTCAACTTTCAATTATCTTCCTCTTTCTTATATCACTCATCCTTGTATTTTTAAGTGCCAGTTACTCTACCTTGCCTAAAAATAAGAGAATGTCAAAGTCCGTTTGTTGAGTACGTGTAAGAATGAGAAAGGTGTGTTGAAACAAATGTATCAGATATTATCCCCCAAACAAGTGCCCTGCTTACTCTCTCAATGGAATTAAGTAGTCTTCACTCATTTTTCATTATTCATCTATTAATTTATCCATATTAGGATATCATGATCCACCTACTGTGTGCTGTGCATGCTAATACACTGAATTTAATGACTCATGGTCCTGTACCAGGACATTGTGATGACTTTCACATTCATTTCTATGTAATATATAAATCACGATCTGCCCGATCAAAATCAAAATAATAGGAAATACTTAAAAAATTTGTTAGACTGTATATTTCAAGATTAAATATATTTCCCTTGCATCATCATCATCTTTTGTTTTAAAAACTACTTATGATAAACCACTATGCTTTTTATTCTTTAAATTTCACTATCCATTCCAATATGTTTAAATTCACTACTCAAAACATATTAACATGAGAAATGTTTTAGAAAAAATAAGGTAGGAAAGTTAATAGACTTTAAGAATAAATATAATTTGAACTTTTCTTATGTAAATTCTAACAAGATTTTCATGACCCACAAGTGGTATTGAATTAAATATTAACTTTGTCAGTACCATTCGTGGACATTCAAATTTCATTTGTACGTTATCAAAACCAGTTCTCAGCCATCACACAAGAACACAGGATCCCATTCAAATGCTGATGTGTGGATCCAGCTTTCCTCAGATGCTCCATCTCAGCACTGAGGAGCAGTGACTATGCACTTCAAACTTTCAATGCTAGTATTTTTGCAAAGGTCACTTTTTATTTTGGTGGTTGTTTTACTCACTTCCTGAGCTGTATGAAACAATGTATACCTGATGCATTTCTTTAAAGAAAGATCTTCAAAATAGAAAGGCAACATACTTTAGACAAAAAGACAGATGAAAAGACTCTAAATGAGACTATGATGCCAATTTATTTATTATTAAATTATTTGTAATCAATTACCTCTACGTAGCTACTCTACTATCTATAAAAATCTAGTGATTCAGACCCAAAAGGCATATATTCATATTCTAATAATAAATAGAGTGTATTATCTCAAGAAAATGGTAACATTTATAGTTAGAAGGTGTGAATTTGTCTTTGGTTTCTATCTTCCAAGTAGCCTTTGTGGTTGTGATCACATGGAAAACAAACACCAAAGCTCTATAGAGTCTCATGTCCATGGACTAAAGCTGCTTAAAGTCTTTTTTTCCACAACAATGAATAATGATTCAATACTCAATGTGTCAATAATCTTCCAGATTTACTTTTCACCTCTCCTTAATCTATTATTAACTAATATAAGCCAATGGGTCAATAAATAATGGCACACATCTTGTTTGAAGAAATCCTTTGGAATACTATCCGTAGAAAAACGTTTGAAGTGGTGGTAAACGTTGGAGATCCTCAAATTCAAACCAGTAGTGAAGGACACCAAATTAAAAATTAAAATAAGTTACTCAAAATTCAAACCGGTAGTGAAGAACACCAAATTAAACTGAAATTGAGGCAGAGTCTTGGAAGAATGCAACTATCGAAATCAAGGTATTGACATGACACTACTTCTCTTTAAAAACATGGGGATGTCTTTAAGAATTACAACCTCAGTTTTCTTGAACATTTCACTTTAATTTATCGTATTCTATAGGGAAACTACATAGAGTAGAACTGTTCCCTGAAACAGCGGAAGAATGCCACCTGCAGAAGCCCTGTCTTTCTACATTGTGAGAGAGTTCTCTTTGGGTTGGGCTACCCAATGTTGTTTTGGAAAAGGACAAATCCACTCTCTGTCTTGTGTAGCCAACATAGTTAGAGGGGCTCTCTAGATAAGGCATAATGGTCTCACATATGCAGGCAATAGCTAAATAAGTAACAACAAATAACTCAAAATGTTTAAGTTTCACGACACAATAGTATGTTATATATGTAAGGCACATTATAATATATATGTGATGTATGTCACACAGTTCCAGCCCGTCTGATTTGTTTGTGCCATTTGAATATGTGACCTTTGCTGTTTTTGTTTTTCCCATCATAAAGAAAAAAACTCTTCCTCGAGCATTCCTGGGTTTTAGATGTTTGGAACAAAAGGTTTCACATTCTAAGAATTTGGAGTACAGTGAATCTTAACGCATTCTTGAGAAATCAATAGACGACATTGCAAAGTGAACTCACATCACCTCCTCATCTGTCTTCTCTACTTGGAGTCTTATTCAGAAAATCTGCTGTTGCACAGCCTGAAGGAGATGCTCTCTCTCTTTTAGATAGTTGCAGATGAAGGGAGAGGTTAATTGGATATTAGTAGATACCTCAAAATGACATTTGACATCAATTTGGGCCTCCAAAGGCGATAGAGGGAAAGAAATGGATGTCAACTTTCTTTAGTGAAAGAGGGACACTGGGGTTAGTGAATACACCATGCCAGTGACAGTTTTCAATGCATGAGGTTTGAAAAATAAAAATTTCCAGAGAAATTAACTCTCACTTGAGCTAGAATTGGAGCAATTTTATATTAGTATCACCCATGACAGAAACAATAAAAGATACAGAAAGTCTTAAATGTTAGCTTCAGTCTACACTGTGTGAATTCATTTGGAATTTTTACTCTGCTGATTTAGCATGAAAATCAAGCATTGCCAAATATCATGTGGACGACGCTTCACACAGAAACCATTTTTACTACAATTTATTATACTGGACAAGTATTCAAGTTGCAACTTTAGATAGACTTATCTTCTTTCTCTTGATTTTTGTGAGACAGTCCAAAAATACAAAATTTGGTGGCAGCATTCACACAATGCTGCTTACAGTTACACAGAATATCTTTGTTTAGGAAACTAATAAAACTGGTCATATAAAGAGGAAATGAGATTTTTAATGTAAAATGAAGCTGACAGTGCTCTTCTATTACCAGGGTCTTATTAGGGAAAATTTCTCTGACATCTGTTTATCCCCTGCAGCCAACCTTGTATTCAGAATACAGTAATTGATTCACAGCATCCACTGGGGATCTAACTGGCTCACTTTTCCACACCGCACTACACAGGTATCTCGGCAGCTAATTCTGAATGTACATCTACATCGTTATCTCCTGGTGAACTGTGACCCTAAACACTTTGGAGGCCCAGATGAAAGTGCTTCCTCCACCCTCCAGTGCTAGGGGTGTAGCGGATTCTGCAGCATGGCAATTCACACAGGACATCCAATCAGAACCATCCCCTTTGAAGCCCTTCTCAGCTGGGAGACCATGAATGATTCATAGCTTCTCCACACAGACTAAAGAGAGGAGAGCAAAGCTAGTGTGTATTATTCAGGACTGCATCCTCAATAAGTCTCCATGTTCAGCAAATTGCTACAATGTTTCTTTCCCTTTTTTTCCCCTTAGTCCTTACTTCCATACAACATCTCTTTTGTGTACAAGTTTTAACAAAGAAAGGTTATCTGTTTAAGCAAACTTGTTGATTGGGTTATCTTCCTGTCCCATAATGAATGTTAGTATGGCCACAGATTTAGTGCAAAGGAAAATATCTGGCAGGGATTACCCACTCCAAGGAAGATGACAAGGGCTCAACGTCACAACTAACTTACAGAGTGTTTTGGGTGCCAACATCACAATTTTTACGTTATTGAGGTGAAAAGATTAATTTTACAGTGTGTCCTTGTGAGAAAGCTAATTTTGCAACATTAAATATAAACTAAACCAAATACTGTAGCCCTTGGATAAAGTGTTCTTTGTCAGTCAGGACTGTGGGGCTGTCTAGGATGCCTGGGAAGACCCCTTCCCCAGCATCCACACAGAGCAACCATAGCGATAACGATTGCTAAGCATCTTCTCAGTCCCTGGATTCTGCAGACACAATAACTGGCTATTAACCCCCAAAGAAACATCACTTCTGGAAACTTCATTATTAAGCAAGCAGAATTTTCCTTATGTCATCATTCACAGACATTTTATCTCCCAGGCTGAAATATAAGCACCAGGAGAAAACCCCAGAATCCCTACCTAAAAGGGATGATTGCTCAACCTCCAGGACCTTCTGTTCTAGAAATAGCAATTTTTATTCTCTTGTTACTGGGTCCATCCATCTGATGTCAATGTGTATGTCTGTGACCTTAGAGATTTTTCAGTCATCCTGACACACACACACACACACACACACACACACACACACGTATTATAGAAATATATTTATTAAGTGTATTATACAAATATATAAATCAAATTAAATAAAGAAGTAAATAAATAAAGCACAAGAGTTTCTCAGCATTTAACCACAAAGTGTTATTTGGAAGTACCATGGTAATTTGAAAATTATACAGAAAAGAGCTAAAATCAAGCAAAGTTTTATATGAATAACAAAAGTAAGAAAAAGTTGAAAAAATGTTCCTTGAGGCATCCTAATCCGATATTTTCACATGCTATTATTCTTCAAAAATATTCCCTAAAATATGAATATACATACAGGGCTTCATATACTTTAGATCACCTTGAATTGTTTGCCTTTGGCCCAGTTTCCCAAGTGGGCTACCTGATTTGCTAGCTGCTAGAGCTGATTGACAGGTATGGCGACAAAAATGTAAATGATATGCAAATAGACATTTTAGACTGGTTCTTTGTAAGTGCCATTGCCACCATGGCACTTTATAACCATGGACCTTTCTCTACCTCTATGACTGAGGAGCAATTTCTACCAATTCTGAAAGGCTCAGGCTTCATCATGCAACTTAAAAGCAAAATGCACCGTAAATAATTATGAATCGTGGGAACGAGCACAACATAGAGATTTCTATATCCATAATTATATCTTCTCTAGTTCTTATTTTGTCCCTATATTTCATGTGCCTTGCTCATGATACTATCTAAAAATATGGTCATATCACAAGACTTGGATCTGTAGTCACGACGGATCTATGTGGCGCTGCAGAGGTCTTGAAAATGAAACTGGTATCTCACAGATAGTCAGGAGCAATTTATTGAGCAAATCTCACGTGATTCATACGCTTGAATGTGCATCAAAATATGATAAGATGTGCATACGCTTGAATGTGCATAAAAATATGATACAAACACATTATGAACAAACCAGACCTTCTGGGGTAGTTCATCACTGCAGAGTGATGGCCACCTGCTGATACTTGTCATCAAAATTCCACTGAGAATTTCATATAATTGATATACTAAAAATAGAGATGCCATTATAAGCAGAGATAGGAAGATGCAAGCATTCACACTTTAGCTAAAGAACAGACAAAATTTAGGGAGGTGATAAGAACACTGGAAGTTCCAGGAACTGGGAGACAAACTCTTGGGTATGGCAAAGTGTTAGGAATTTAGGGAATGACCAGCAACTCACTGAACTGAGCTTAAGTCTTCTTTGTAGACAGGATCTGTAGAAAGTGTTAAGCTGAAGTAGTATACTAAACATGAAGGGTCTTAAACTTTCAGTTGAATTACTATAGGCTTACAAAATCAACATTTGAAGAAAAAGTATTTGATAAATGTGGTTCATTAGAGATTTAGCAACAAAGTTGGATACAGCCATGTTACAATATAGATGAATAGATAACTATAGAGAAGAAATATATATTCATGGAGTACTTAGTTGTACACAGCCCATTCCAAATACTTCTGCATATATTTAATTTATCCAATGCCATTAATGAAATGATAACAGACTTGATGGTTGATTCAAGAATGAGGTTGAAATCAAGTATGGTTATCACTATTCCATGATGAAGGACATAGGATGTCGAAGGGCTTGGAAGAGGCTGGGGTGGTGGGTGAGAGGAAGGAAGTAAGCAGCATTTTGGAAATTCTTGTAATGGAGAAAATCTGTAAGATTAGCAATAGGTTTGAATGACATGTCAAGAGATACATGTGTAGTCAAACAACAAAACGCTGTGTTAACTCTTTTTTTCTGTGTTTAAAATTAAGCTCTCTCAGGTTTTACGTGGAGTTCGTTACCACATTGGAGAGCCACTCTGTAGTAGGAGTTGCAGGCAGGCAATTTGTAGAAGGAGCAGTGGGCTGCGTTCCTGCCCAGCTCCCGCACGCCTGGCTAGCTTATGCCCTGAAATAATTACATGGAAACTGTATTCTTTTAAGCACTGCCTGGTCCATTAGTGTCAGCCTCTTATTGGCTAATTCTCACATCTTGCTTTAACCTATATTTAGTAATCTGTGCAGCACCACAAGGTGGTGGCTTACCAGGGAGATTCTATCCTGCTTCCATCTCGGAGAGGAGAGCTATGGCATCTGCCTGAGGCATCTGCCTGACTCTGGTTTCTTTATCCCACAATTCTGTTCTGTCTACTCTGCCTACCTAATTTTCTGTCCTATTAAAAGGCCAAGGCAGTTTCTTTATTAACCAATGAAAGTAACACATAGACAAATGACACTCCTCCATCATACATGTCTCCAGAACAGTGCCCACATCCTTTATTTGTGCTCATTACATAGAACATTTGTAATGAATGCATGAATGAATGGATGTGTTTTGGAGTTTAATGGGAAAATAGAAAAATTATGAGAACTATTGACAACTAAAATAAAAAATGGGTAATAATTACTATTGTAATTATTTAATTAAGTTGCATTGAGCATGTAATTTGGGATAACATGCTCAGCTAACACACATCAAGTTATATCTGTACAAAGATGCATACAAAATAGCTAATTCTATTTTAAGTACATATTGTTCTAGTATTTTAAAAAATATTTTCATATAAATTATATAACAACTATTCCAAAGAGTATGTAACAATTTTTCCATGTGTAGTACAATTTTTGTCTTTTATGCTGAAGAGGGGTTGTTGTGGCAAACTTAAAGAGAGAATGCTATTATAATTTATGGGAGAGGAAACAAGAATAATATAACACTTCTCTCTTTTGAAATGAATAAGACTTTATTTCTGTTCCTGATGCAAACTGAGAAAAATGCCAAAGACTGCATCTGCATCTGTATGTAACATCTCTTCCTTCACTACAAGAATATTTTAGAGCATATGTAAATAGGCTTGTAGGTGGGAACTGCTCATTCATTTCCTGGACACTCAGACCTGAATAATCACTCAAAGCTATATTAATTGCAACATTGTTTGGCCATTAGCTTATGCATATTTTTAGCTAACTCTTACATCTTAATTCAACCCATTTTTATCAACCTGTGTATTGTCACAAGACTGTGGTCTACCAGTAAAGTTCTGGCTTGCTGCTGGTGTCTTTCTCCTTCGGCAGCTACACAGCATCTCCTTGACTCTGCCTACTTACTCTCTATATCTCTGTTCAGATTTCCCACCTGGTTTTACTCTGCAAAGTCAAAACAGCTTTATTCATTAACCAATAAAAGCAACACATATACAGAAGAACTTCCCTCATCATTTCCTCTTTTCTGTCTAATTGAAAGGAAGGTTTTTAACTTTAACATAGCAAACTTACTTATAACAAGTTATCAAGCAAGAATTAGAGTTACAGTATTTAGTCCATTTGGCAAATTAAGGAAAATACTCTATTAATCTATCCTATCATTGTGAGTCTAAAGTTTTATATCTAATTTATCTTTGATAATTTTTACTGTCATTCTTCAACTCCATCAAATATTCCAGAAGGATATAATACAACCTGAGTAAATAAGAAGTGCATTGTAAGCAACTTTCAAAACTTTAAAATTGACAGAGATATTTCACTGCCTGGACAGTCACCCAAAGTTCTTTTGTAACATTGGGGCATTTATCTTAAGCCTACAGACACATAATATCTGGCAGATTCTTTCATAAAGCAAGAAATTTGAAAAGCTGTTTGACCCATATTGGCAGTTTGTCAGTCACTTTCTTCTGTATCCTGCAGAATGTCTGGTAGACTCTTTCATGAAGCAGGAACCCTGGAGGACTGTTTCACTTTTTGGCAAGTTCAGCAGTCATTTTTCTGTGAGTCCTGTATGTCCAGTTCATACATCATATCACCATGCAGTCCAGGAAAGAAGAGTTTCTTGTCCAAATGGCTAGCCTTTTCACATCGAAGGAAATTCTATAACAAGTTTCTTTAATGCCCATCACTTCTCTGAAGTAATTGGTGCTGCCAGAAGCAGATATGTCTCACTGTTGAGAAACATCTAAGTTCTTAAAATATTTAAATGCTATATTCTGTAGGTTTTTAAAAGATTTAGAGAATACCTATCCATCTGAAATTTATCTCTGTACATCTAGAAAAACTAACTAACATGACTACATTGTAGATGACTATCTGTTAATCTGTATTTCTTACACATTACATTTTTAAATGAGTTGCACAAACACAATACCTTAGATAAGTACAGAAATGCATATACACAGTGTAACAAAATTGACCTTAAATTTGTATCAATAGACCAAGATCTATACTAATGCAAAGTGTCCAGCTCTATATCATGTCCCCCTTTAAATGAAAACAAACATTTATGAAGCATCGCTTTGTGAATTTGGGGATGTTTTCTCCAAACTGCTTCCTGCTTTTTATTGGAAAAAGTGTTTTTTGGGGTTCAAGAGAGCTTTTAGGGGGTCTTGTTCCATAAAACCTCATTAGTCTCAAAGGAATCCTCAGGTTTCAATCCTCTATGGAAACAAATACAGAATCTCTTTTCCAAAGCAGCATATCCTTAGACCCAAATTATAAAGTCAAGATACCTTTTTGTTGGGTTAATTTAGCAACTCCCAGAATAAAATGTCTATCTGCAGTAAAAACAAAATTCAGAGAAAACACAATAATATACACAATCCAGACTCTCTGTGTATATTCTATCTTTATGTGGCTTATTTTTCTTTACTTCTTTACTCTTTTATATTACTTTTTCTTTAAAGACTTTACTTCTTTTTGTAACTGTCTATACTCTTTTTCTTCTCTCTACCAAGCCTATGTACATTTATCCAACATTGTGACCCATACAAAGGTCTTTTTTTTTAAAAAAAAAAAAAACTGAATCTGTCTTTATTGCATATCTGTAATCATTTTCTGATCAGGAGGATTTTTTTAAATGCTAAGCAGGCATGACTAGGACCAGCTCCGTGGCCTTGCCTGTTTATTCTGCCCAGTCCAACATGGTAGACGCATGTTCACTGCCTCTGTGAGCCATGCTCACTGCCCCAGCCCCGGGGACACAGCATGTCTATGTTGCCATTAAGCAAATAGTAGAACACTGCTTACAAACCCTATTTACATGCAGGACATCCCGAAAAAGCCAGAACTGCTAGCTCTTAAAGAAGGCATGCAATCTTCGCTGCTAGTGCTGATTCAGAAAACTTTCTCTCAAACGAGTTGCACCTCTGTTTGCCACCAGCAAACAAAGCAATTCTGAAAATAATGTGGCTATCAAGAAGCTGTACTTAACTCTGTTCTTTTATGTCTAGAATTCCTTTCCAAGCTCTCTTAGTCTTTATGTGGATGTAGTTGACCCATAGCTATTTGTAACTGGAGACAGCTCATTCATTTCACAATTGCTCAGAATGCTAGGGTTCTGTTCTAGTGTCTTTCTCCTTCGGCAGTTACATGGCATCTCCTTGACTCCACCTACTTTCTCTCTATATCTTTGTTCAGATTTCCCACCCAGCTTTACTCTGCTAAGTCATTAGCCAAAACAACTTTATTCATTAACCAATAAAAGTAACATATTTACAGAAGGACTTCCCATATCATAAGCTGAACTAAAGCAAGAAATGGTACCCATTAAACTATCCAGGTGCTACAAAGGAATATTCCACTGAAACACCAGACTTTTTATTATAACCCAAACCATATTATGTAATAAATCCAAAATATATGCTCAAATCATGGACTTAATACAAAATCTCCTAGATTCCACATGCTTAAATATTTTTATGGATTTGAAACACATAGTGTCAATGTTTTGACATATTCTAAAATTAAAGAGACTACAAATTTTATATTATAACTCAATCAAGAAATAGATGCAATAAACAACATTGTGATAATGTTATTTTACTTTTTGTAAATTTACACAGATATTTTTGTGACATAGGCTAGTGTAGAAACTGACATATTGCCTTTTGACCTTAGGACAGTTTTACTTTAGATTTATTTATCACTGGTTTCTTTTGTTTGGGTCTGAGGTATTTTGTCAAGACCATGAACTCTATCTAAAATGTACAGAATTAGATACTATGGTTATTAATCCAGAAATCTATATTATAACTTGTACCCTAGATGCATATAGTACACTCAAGTTTGAAAATATGCATATGAGAAAATTCAGAGGGAAAAGTAATGACTTTGCCCTTCGTTTTAGTTGGTAAGGAAATACTTTATTGCCATAATTTTTATTTCATTACATGACACATATTTCGAATTACCAGTGTTTAATTTAAAATTTTAAGATATTTTTAATCATTGGTACTTTAGTCATGTTTTCATGTTAAAAAGGTCAAGTAATTGAGCATTATAACTGACATTTGAAATGAAATAAAACATTAAATATGAATATAATATATAAAGGCATACGCATTTTTTTGCACCAAAGTTTCAAATGGGAAGAAAATGCCTTGATGAGCAGAGAATGGAAAGCAAAGATGGACTGGCTTCCCACAGGGAAGCTATTATTTAGGATTCCCAACATTTGCCCTCTCAAGGCGATGATTTTGATCGATCCAAGCTAATCATCGGGGTCCTGACCTTGGCTGAGTTATTATATTTTACTTTTTAAAATGAGAGCCATGACACATTCATATTTTCCCCAGTATATCAGCTGAAATGCAAATAACAATAAATCCTCACCAGAAGATATACAGGAGTAAGATTTTGCATATATCTGGAAAGTCTGTTGTAACTTAAAGAATTTTACTTTTGTCTAAACATTGGCTGGTAAACCAAAAATTTTAAGGTTTAAAATCAAAATCCTGATAACAAAGGATGGCCCTGGATTTTACTTTATATATCCACGTTCAAATTCCCAAAAGAATTTTCAGGCTCATTTTCACGTGGTGCTGTCCCTTTTTATACCAAATGCTAGAAGGTAAGTACACTTTAAAACCAAGAATCACAATATGAAGACTTATGAGTAACCTCTGATTAATTCTGCTCACTGCTCATTATAGATTATAATAAAACATTTGTAAGTGATATTACATATATTTGTTATTAGAATCACTGGGAAATGAGCAATTCTCTGTCATTTTATGAGGCATATTCAGAAATTGGAATTTTGCTTCTCATCATAGGCTATTTGCTGTTTTATAATGGATAGTGGCTAATTAAACTTGCGATGACCTTGTTGTTCTGGTTGCAAATACTACGGTGTCTTGAGCCGTTTAGTGAGCTGTCAGAGATGGATGGCAGTGCTTCTCAATAATTAGGTGGTAAACAATGTTAACGGAGCTGTAATTCACAGTAGCGCTGCAAAGGTGTTCTACAGTGACAGAGCGAACAACTCACCACTGCCACCATGGCAAAATGATGCTAAGCTCCTGGGATGAGTCGTATTTTCACTCGTACAAGAGATATCAGAAGGTTAACATATTTCAAATCAGCCAAAGAATATATTCCTCTATCAGACGTGTCCTATGAACAGAACAGACTACCTCTTAATAAGCTGTTCACTTTTACAGCCCAAACTGGCACATTTTTTTCAATGTGCCAAGACAGACAGTAAACATTTTTCTGAAACTGCTTCTGTGGTCATGGTTGACCCGAGTCTATCATAAGGACATGGAGGAGGAACTAGCCATGTTCTGGATGTACATTCAGGAAAATTCAAAGGAATTTGTGGATTAAACCAAATATTTATTTTTGTTTTTGTTTTATCTTTGTCAGTTATTTTTCCTTCGGTATCACATAAGTATATCAGGGCTGCTTCATAAACACGGCTTCTTAATTTTTCCTTATTTCTTCTAAAGACTTATTAAACTAGCATTTAGTGCATTTTATAAATTAAGACCCTGTAGTACAAAATGCTAAAAAAAAAAAAAAAAAAAAAAAAAAAAAAAAAAAAAAAAAAAAAAACTTAAATTAATGTATATGGGAGTTTCGCCTGCATGTAGGTCTGTGGTATGTGCTCGCAATGCCCACGGAGGCCAGCAGTGGGCAATGCATTCCCTTCAACTGGAGTTTCTGAAGTTTTGTTTGTTTGTTGTTTGTTTCTGTCACCATGGTTCCTGGAATGAGGACCTGGGGCCTCTGGAAGAACAGTCACTGCTTTTAACCACTGAAACATCTTTCTAGCCCCAAGATGTAGAATGTTTGCCAACTGTGACAAATGAAGTTTTAAACCACCTTATACTGCGATGACAAATAGATGGTGCTGGAAAAGTCATCTAAGCCTTTGGGTTTCAAACTGAAAGCCCTATATACAAGTGTATAAGATGGGTTTCAAATTGTGCTCTCAAAAATACAAGCATTTAGACATCCTATATCTGACTCTGGAATCTGATTTTCATAAAGTCTTTAAATGCATAGCTATTCAAACCCTGAACTACAAACAGAGGGAATTGGGGAGTTCACGAGTGTTTTCATTTCCACTGGAAGTAAAAATAAAGACAATGAGACATTTTGCTGATCTGACCACATGTGGAAGTTGGAAGGAGAATTTGGACCCTTGTGTGTGTGTGTGTGGCGGGGGTGGAATTCAAATGAATCAGTGGCACCGAAGGTGAACATCTGAGCACATTTCCTATAAGGTCAGGGGCATGGTAGCCACTGTACAGCCTGCACACTGACACTCAGCACATTGAAACAGCCACAGCCCCGTGGTTTGAAACTGGGGTCTGGTTGTCTGAGCCCTTGCCATAGCTGCTACCATCTTTCTGCCGTTACATTATAAGCTGGCTTGAAGTTCAAAGGAATTTATCCAATATTTTACAATTCCTTAAATAATAAAATAACTATGTGCTATTTTCTTTCTCACTACAAAATACTTTTTGAGAAAAAAAAACAGTGTCGGCTACCATAGTAAATTTTGAAGGTATTAAAGAAATATCTTATTGGAGGAATAATGCATTCAGAGTTAGTTTTTGCTAACTTAAAATTTTATTTTAGCTAGCAATAAATCCATATGTATACACATACCTATGCAAATGTTTGAATTGACCACATTCTACTTCTTTGCCCTAAGATAAGGCTCTCAAAACCCCTCTCCTCCATTGAACCTCTCAACACCATCCCCCATATTAGCTGTCTTTTCCTACATTACTTCTCTTCCTCCCTCTCACTCACCTCTACCTCTCTGCTACCTCACTTGGGGAGTTAGATACCTTCTTTCCTTTTAGTTGTCAGCATAGCACACAGTGTCTGGTTCTTACTTCATATTCAACTAATATTGGTCATCTAAAATTTGGTATTACCCAGATGACTAAATGGGTAATAGCAGGTCTGTTTCTTTATATAGACTCCTGGATCAAAAAGCTGAATTTCTAGACACGAATGTACCTTTTCAGAAAGCAACAAAAGAAGAAGGCTCCCTTTCATTATTGCTTCGATATTGGAACTGGTACCCAAGGAACTTCTACTGAGACTTTGAAATGTACATCTATTCATAGAAAAGAGCATTAAGTTATTAGGAAGGGGGAATCTAGAGTCAGAGTAAAACTGAAAATTAAAATAGGCGTTTTATAAATATATATTCTGGTAGCTTAGATGTCAAGGTTTCATACCTTACTTGGGTCCAGCTGTTGATCTGGATTTTTAAAATTATAGGGTAGATTATTTCTTGGTGCTCTTTCCGATTTCAGACTTCTAATTTTTAAATGTAAATGCAATTTTCTCCATGCATCTGATAAAAAAAAATCTACTTGCTATATGTAAAATTAATTAAAGGAAAAAGAGTAAGAGATTTTATGTTAAGTCCTTTAGGGAATAAGGATAAGCATCTTAAGATTAGATGTAGTTAAAGGTACTGGGACACTGGTCTTTGAACCTAAGAAAAAAGATAAAAAGTATCAGTCAATAGAAACTATATTTTCCAAAAATTCTTCAGATCCCTGCTAAGAGCAATTTAACATATTTATGGTATCTATGCCTCCCCTTTGGGGTAAATTAAAACGAAGTTTTAAAATGTTAGAGTAACTAAAAGTGAATATTCCATTTAAATCGAAGCTGCAGTTGGTCAATATTTTGAACTAACTACAGCCATGTTTTAAGGATTTCTAGAGTGAAGAAACTCACTACCACTCAATTTTGTATGGTTGGATTTGTTAATTTAGCAGAGAGATCCCTAGGGATTACAGGGGACAAATGGATAAAGAAATGAAAACAATCCCTGTGGCAGTCAACATCCAAGGATGGCATTTTGGAATTCTGAACATGTTCTATAACATAGTAATAAATGCTCTGTGGTGATACTTTGTTTAAAGCTTGCCTGAAGAACAGAGGGTAGAGCTAGCCACTAGCTAACCATAGACGTCTGGAGGTCTGTCCAGACAGACAGGAAGTGATGTGGCGGAGAAAGGAAGTGATAAGACAGAAGTAAAAAGAAACTCAGTCTCTTCGGCTGGGAAGTGGAGTAGGTAAGGTGACTATGGTTACGCTACTTTGTCTCTCTGATCCCTCAGCATTTTCCCCATAATTTGACTCTGAGCCTTTATTACAAAGACCTATTAGAACTCATGCTACAATACCCCACATCATTATTTATGATCAATAGTATATAACCAAGGTTGGGAAAATAGTGTTTTGTTTGCGGCAAAGCAATGGATTGATGAGAAAGCATTTACCTCTCTTCCACTTCTGTTTTAAGATGACATAGAAAGGCCCCTCAGCAACCCATGGCCATATGGCCATGACGGTAAATAGCGGGTAAGGCTATTTCCTAAAGTAGCATGAGAGAATGAAGATTTAAAATTAGTGTTTCTCTTAGTCTTGGTCAGAGAAACTTCACATTGCAGTGGGTTAATGCAGAGATACACAGCTGTTCAAAATGCTAAGAAGAAGCCTCTGTGAGCCATCAGCAGTAGCTGGAACATCTAAATTAAGTCCCCAACAAGGCTTGAGAAACACTGGGAAAGAGAGGGTAGAAAGAACACAAGACCCAGAGGATGGGAAGAAATGCTGGGAAATGCTGTCACGTGGACATGAGCACGTGAGCTCACAGCAGCTGTGGTTACATGCAAGGTCATACCCAAGGTCAATTCAGTCAAAACCTCTAGCATGGAGTGGGGAGGGGTTCCAGAGGTTCCACCCCTAGTTATTGTCTGAGATGGCTGTGGGACAAGAGAGAGTCACTACTGAGGGTGGGCCACTGGTAGTTTTTGCATGCCCCATGCTGCACAACCACAAATATATGGGCAGCACCCACTCAATGGGTTATAAAAATTAGTAAGAAGACATGAAATTGGAAGGAAGATGCTTGGGAAAGGAGGAGAGTTGGAGGAAGGGAACTGGAGAGTGGATTGGATATGATCAAGATACGTTGTAAAGCTGTAGGAAATGTCCAAATAATAAATTTAAAAACAAATAAAAAGATAAAGTAGTATAGAAAAATCAAAATATTTTTTGATTCAGCTGCAATAAAGCTGAATCCTTTACAAACATTTTTGTAGAATGTAACTTTCATTTAAAAAAAGGACAAAGTCACAGTCAATAAACCGTCGTAAAATGAATCCACTCAGGTGATCATCACTGATGTGAAAACAGCTTGCCAGTGCTAATCTGGAGATTCACTAGGGAAAAACCAGTTCCACCATTTTGACCAAATTAAAGCAAGTTTTTATTAAAATGTTAAATACTGACCAAGGTGGAATTCCAAGAATCACTCTTGGAAACTTTCAAGGTGAACGGCTTCAAGGCTCATGTTGTCCAGGGCTTCTTTGGATAAAACCCACAGCTGGTTTTACTTTCTCATGAGGCTTCATTGTTATTTTCCCAGAACTACAACTCCCAGAATCCCAAGAAGTTACATCATCATTGAGCAGATGGCGCTTACATGTTAAATTCCCCCCTGAAGTTGTATCCTGGCTCAAATCTTTGACTCTATAATGAGCACCAGTTTACATATTTTTGTTCTGTATAACTCAGTCCAAGTGTCTTATTTTATTGTAGACCTATTAGCTAACGAATCTCCCTGTTGATAAATCTAAGAATGTGAGCCTTTTATTTCTTTTTATATATGAATTGGCATTATAGGTAGCCATTTTGCTCCTATGTCAAAGAGTATTTGGGTTTTTGGGGGGGGGATGAGGGGAGTAATTTAGCATTTTCAGTCTGTTAAAGGGCAGGAACATTGCATTCCCTTCTGTAGCTGCTTTCAGCTTAACTGGTGTATAGGAGTTTAGGACCCAGAAAGGCTGAAAACCTAATCAAAGGCTGGGTAATGGGCCATTTATCAGAAGCATCTGATTAGCTGATCCAGGTAAAGAGACACGGCAAAATTTCATTGGATGGACTGGTTCACATCAGCTTTCAGCAAACCCAGAGTTCAGCAGTTAGCAATTCACAGGTGCTCCCTGAATGCTAAGTGCCTGTTTGCCAAGTGCAAATCTGCTGAGACGAATACAGACTAGCTGTAGAAGTTAAAATTTAGAAACTTAGAGGAAAACTTACATTTGGAACTTGTATTTATCTGGAGTCCGTTTGATCTGTGACAAATGGATCCAAGTCTTATGACATTTTTGGTTCCCTGAAACTTACATGAATTTTAGTTTATCAATGGATATAAAAGTTGTAGATATATTAGCATTACTATTGTACTGAAATTCACAGTGTAGAAAAAAGCAGTTAACAGGTGTCTGTAAGACAGCTGGGACAGATTTACACCTTGGCATCATAGCCGAAGGCTTAAAAGCATGAGCAGTTTTTCCAGAATCTGGAGATTCTGATATATGTTTTTAGAACAATGAGAAGCACCTTCAAGTCTCTATTTAGAAGACAGCCAAAGGGCATTTAGAATCTTGACTTTGTGACTGAGTAAGAAGTGAGTGTTTTAACAGTTTATCTGAACTTTAATTGTCCATGTTAAAACTTTGAACCATTTAATCTCAGTGTAACGATATATCTTTATAGTTTGTATTTACATATCTTAAATGGTTTTCTGAGAGTCTTAGAACTTTAAGCTTTTACATCCTCAGATCTTTATATACCTTAGAGGATTTTCTTAGACCATCAGAACTTAGATTTTGTATGGGCTCTAATTGTTCACCAGAGACACAAGTAGTTACTACGGAGAACAGTCATTGTAAAGAATGTGTGGGTTTTTTTTTTTCCTTTTTGTTTGTTTGTCTGCTTTTTCGTGGAAAGTCCCATCTTGAACATGTCCACCTTTTACTATGAAGCCTGGGAACAAGGCAAACCTGTTTGTCTTCTTAACAAGAGACCTATTAGCTTTAACTAATAATGAACGAGCAAAGTGGTTGCAGCCTTGGGCAAGGAGGGAGCTGGTTGTCTGCTGTGTCCGTTGTCTTCCATGAGACCTCGGTCAACCCTGCTAGGATCTGGGTGTGTCTGTCATATTAAATATCTTAAATGCCATACTCAGCAACTTTCTGACAGTTTGAGGGCCATCATCTATTAAGTATAGTCCCAAATATCTCAAGGCTTAATCATCTTTAACAGTTTGAAAAAAAAAACCAATTTCTTTAGTATCAAGACAAGACTTTTAATTTATCAACATAGTCCATAAAGAGACTGAGAACCTTTTTGATCCTTACACAGGATACCAGTATAGAACATTCCCTGTATGACTCAGTCTATCAAAATGTCTATGGCTTAACAATGCTATGAGAAACAAGGGTAGACATGTATTTTTAAGTCAGTGTCTGTTAGATTAAATATACCTTAAGTAAGGAGAGGCATTCTCTAAATCAGTGTTTCCAAGTTCTTTATCAGACTGCTTAGGTCACTGTTTTACTGCAGTATAAGATAGAAATATCACAGTATCTAGTGTTTAGCTGTGGTCCTAAGTTTTAGCATTTTATTTATCTATTTATCAAGATCACTTATTAACAAAGACAATATAATAAAGTATCTTATAAATTTTAATTGTCCTATATCCTTATAAATATAAACATTTTAAAAAGCTGCCTCTTAAAATATAGCCCTTTTATCTAAACTTTCTATGAAACTCTAAAATTTCCTTTTAAAGAAGTTTAAAATCTCTCAACTGTGTGTTTCGCAAAATCAAAATAAAATACCTCTCTCAAATTTTAAGAGTGAAGACATAGAGCACAACCATAATTTATAGAGGGAAAACCAAGTTTTAACAGTGGAAACAATTTAGTATCTCTAAAATCATTACCAAGGGGATTACTCTGATGTTACAAAGTTTGGCTGTCAGCAAGATTTGTTCTTGCATATGAACACATGGAGGCACAGCTTTAGTATCTCATTAGACAAGCATTAGTTTAAAAATCCCATCTTTTATAAACCTGGTTTTTAAGACAGTACAGGAATTGCATAAATATCTTATCCCAATTTTAAATACACCTTTTGAGACCTTCTGTCTCTTTGAGTGACTCATACCATATGGCTGCCCTTAGTCAAGATGGCAGTGAAGCATAGATATCCACCTTCTCAATCCTAGTCAGAATGGTGACCAGCGATATGGTATCCTTAGTTAAGATGTCAGAAATCCACGTGTTATTTTTCCAGGAAGGCTCCCATGGAGAACCCTGTCTGAGATAGCGTTGATGAGGTTCTTCTAAGATCTTGATTCAGTCAGACCTGGAAATGAGGCCTAGCCCAATCAATGACCAAACATTGGCCTTTGATATCCTGAATCAAACCTCTCATCGAAGTTGTTCCTGAATACCACTGAAACTGAGAGATAATAACTCCTGCTGGGGGTAGGGTATTATCAATAGAAAATGAATAATCTTCTATTTTATGTTACTAACATTTGTCTATAAAACCTATCAGCTTAAGAATTCTGCAATGCAAATAAAAATGGAGAAAGAGTGGATTGGAGCTAGGCACAGAGGGGAGGTGGGAGAGGGACTGGGAGGAAAGAATGGAGAAGAAACTGTGATTGTGTTGTAAACTAAATTAAAATTTAAAAAAGAAAGAAAAATAAAAAGAATCCTGTAGTAGAACGCAGGTTCCCTAACATTTATAAAAGGCACACACTCCAACCATGTGTGTAGGTGTCTGTTATCTTATATATATTTAGATTATATTTGTATGTGACTGTTAATGCCTCCTGTTTGTACAACTTTAATTTTCTACCACCTAGAATATACTTAAATCATGCTCCGTGCCTTACACTTGTTAATTTTTATATCAAACCACTATATAAAAAAAGAGATAATCCTCAATTATCTCTTTTAGTGATCTATCTTGAGACTCCACTTGAGATATGTTCTGTAAAGTATTGTTCTTATAGATAGCTACCTGGGACATTTTGTCAACATCATCCATTCTAGTAAAATCTCCATAGGTCATCTAACAACCATTGAAGAAATACGGGAGGTTACTTATTTTGTAATATTTAGAATAATTTCTGTTTATATTGGGTATTTAATAAATTTTTATTAACTAATTTTAGTCAGCAACAACATCAATTATCTTAAAATCTTTCTCATAGTAAAAATTGGATAAATTTTATTTTTGTTTCATTATCCTCTTGTTCTGTCTGGAAATCAATATAAAGAATTCAGCTAATATGAGATTTATCAAGAAGACACACACACACACACACATATATATATATATATATCAAGAGTATACACACACACACACACATATATATATATGATTAATCCTGTTATTCCCACACTCAGAAGGCAGAGATATAAATACAAACTTAATCCTGAATTACATAGCATGAACCTATCTCTGAAAACAGATAATTAGACTAATGCACACACACACACTGATAAGAGTATACAAGTTAAAATGTTATTTAATGAAAATTGTGTGTGTGTGTGTGTGTGTGTGTGTGTGTGTGTATCATGTCCCATTTGAATGTCATTATATTAGAGGTAAGGATTCATATATTAGAGGTGAGGATGCAGAGAGAGAAATAAGCCAGGATTCACTAGATATGATATTCCAATTAGAAAGAGAAGTAAAGATAGTTATTTAGATATAATTTGCCACTAGGAATGCTACAGTGGAAACTTTAATGATTTATAAAATGCTATTTTTCTTTATAATTTCCCATGGGTCATGTGGGTATTTTAGTAAGGTTGAAGCAAGCAATGTTACACCTGGACACAGTATAGGTTTTCCTTGCTTCCTGACTTTGCATTGCTGTTCTAAGGGCCAATTTTAGCCTATTTATGCTTATGCAACCCTCCTATATGAGGAATATTCAGTTCTATAGGAATTCTATATAGTTTTCTAATTAGAATATTTCTTAATTATTATAAATATATTACATATCAAAGGACTACTGGCCGATCATACTGGACACACATAACATGCAGATTATAAGTATCATTTGGGGAATGAATTAAGGGAAAAATATAACAAGACGTGTTCTGCAGCGGTCAGTTTCCATTTCTGTGCTATTTAGCATCTTCTAATGACCAGGGTGATAGCCTTTCAGGTATGCTTGTTAAGTCTGCTGCTGACACTGAGTAGAGGAAACAGCTGAAATCTGAGAGAATAGAACGAGAATTATTGTGTGAATGGTGGCCACAACAGATAGAATGAGATCAGATGTGTGCACACTCCTGCTGCACACATAGCCCAGCATATGGAATAGGCAAATGAGATCCCAATAGGTGAGAGAAATAAAACCAAGGTAAAAGCACCACGTCATTCAAAATTAATTGTTATACTCTTTTTTCCACATTCTCCTTTTGCCCACATCCCACAGCCTCACACTCTCCGGTATGCTTCCAGGGCTTTCTGGTCACCTGTGTCCTGCTGCCCGCCCCGCCCTCATCTTCCTCAAGGAAAACACCCTTTTCAATATTACAAGAGGTAAATCTAATATAACAGTCCAGTTGTTCAACTTGACAATATCTCCCCATGTGCCCTCTCACTTCCTTCAGGCCCTCTCATATGGTGCCATCCTCTAAAGAGCCCTCACCAACACCAATCACAATTCTCACAGTCACACCCTCAACCTCCAGAGCTAAGAGCAACATAAACCTCTCTCCTTTCGGAGTTAGAACAAAAAGGCCCACAACAACCACAACAACAGCTCCATGGTCTTCATCCTACACTCCCCTAACTCTACTACAGAGAGTAACTTGCAAGGAGCCCAGAAGTCTAAGGTGTGAGTCTGAGATCCAGAGAAGGCACTGTTGATGCACGAGTCACAACCTGGAGGAGGAGGAGGATGGGGCTGAGAGGAAGCCAGACTCCTTTCTATAGAGAACCTACTCCTGCAATAACGACCTTTATCTCTTCGTGAGGACAGCAAACCCAAGAACCAAGCATTAGGACCTACTTCCCAACACTGGCACCATGAAGATAAAGGTTCCAATACGTGAACTCTGGGAAAACATCCACACCATGTGGAACTGCAGCTGCAAATGCTTAGGAATTAGTATCAACTATTATATATAAAAATCCGTCCGAGCCATAGTCACAACTCAGGATTGCCACTTACACTGAGGCAGGCTTTCCTTTCATTTTGTTGATTGATGTTTTGTTTTTGTTTAGTTTTTAAAATTAGTATACAAACAATGGATTTCACTATGACATTTTCATGCATGCCTTTTTGCTATGGTACCTCTCCTCCAGCCACCTCCTCAGTGCTCCCTGCTGGCCCCCTCTCACCTCCCATCCTAGCCTCCCCTCTCACCTCCAACCTAACCTCCCCTCTCACCTCCCATCCTGGCCTCCCCTCTCACTTCGCATCCTGGCCTCCCCTCTCACCTCCCATCCTGGCCTCCCCTCTCACTTCGCATCCTGGCCTCCCCTCTCACCTCCCATCCTGGCCTCCACTCTCACCTCCCATCCTGGCCTCCACTCTCATGTCCAAACCTAACCTCCCCTCTCACCTCCCATCTTAACCTCCCCTCTCACCTCCCATCCTGGCCTCCCCTCTCACCTCCCATCCTAACCTCCCCTCTCACCTCCCATCCTCACCTCCCCTCTCACCTCCCATCCTCACCTCCCCTCTCACCTCCCATCCTGGTCTCCCCTCTCACCTCCCATCCTAACCTCCCCTCTCACCTCCAATCCTAACCTCCCCTCTCACCTCCCATCCTAACCTCCCCTCTCACCTCCCATCCTGGCCTCCCCTCTCACCTCCAATCCTGGCCTCCCCTCTCACCTCCCATCCTAACCCCCCTTCTCACCTCCAATCCTAACCTCCCCTCTCACCTCCCATCCTAGCCTCCCCTCTCATCTCCCATCTTAGCTTCCCCTCTCACCTCCCATCCTAACCTCCCCTCTCACCTCCCATCCTGGCCTCCCCTCTCACCTCCCATCCTAACCTCCCCTCTCACCTCCCATCCTAACCTCCCCTCTCACTTCGCATCCTGGCCTCCCCTCTCACCTCCCATCCTAACCTCCCCTCTCACCTCCCATCCTGGTCTCCCCTCTCACCTCCCATCCTAACCTCCCCTCTCACCTCCCATCCTGGTCTCCCCTCTCACCTCCCATCCTAACCTCCCCTCTCACCTCCCATCCTAATCTCCCCTCTCACCTCCCATCCTGGCCTCCCCTCTCACCTCCCATCCTGGCCTCCCCTCTTACCTCCCCTCCTAACCTCCCTCTGCTTTCTAGTCATATCACTCTGTTTTGCTTATTTCCCCATCTACTCACTTAATACCTTTTCCCTCATTTTATGGTCTCCTTTCTAATGACTTGACCTATGTCTACATCTACAGGTATATTCATATATAAAAACTAAAGGCTAGGATGTATATTCAGATGAAACATGGTATTTGTTTTCCTGTGTTGACGTTACTTCTGTTGACATTGTAATTTCCATACATTTGCCTACAAATGTCATTTTTTTATTTCTGTAATTTAATAAATCACAGAAGATAATTTAGGAGAAATGGAAGGTAAAGTGAGAGCATTTACAAATACTGAAAGCACATGTTACACACATGCAAGCATATGAATCTTTATAAATTTGATATTTCAAAAGACTCCTCTAAGTTTTGTGTTACAAGACCTCCTTTTTCAACTACACTGCCTAACTTTGAGGTACTGGATTGGATTTTTTTTTAGGTATGCAAAAATTCAAGGGATCATATTATTTTCATGTAGTTTTTGATCTGAAAATTGAATGATGGAAATTTCTGTTAAATTCAGTCATTCTGAAGGCTGGAGTATAGTTTAATGGAGAGCACTTGCCTAGGATGTACAAGGCACTGAACTGAACCTCCTGCTACATAATAATAATAGGAGAGTTACCGCTTGAATAGCATCTTTCCCCAGGACCTACCACCAAGTAAATGGTAACAGATAGCATCGTGATTTAGATTCACAAGCAGGTTCTTTTGAAGTGAATAGGTTGGATAATTCTGTGCTTGTCTGCACTGTAGGTGTTAGTTATGCTACAAGTTTATAGATGTGGTGGGATTCAGTAGGGGTAGCACATGAAATTAACCTTATTTTATAATTTTTTTTTAAGTTTTTTTTCTCATTTTTTTATTAAAAATTTCCATCTCCTCCCCTCCTCCTCCCCCTTCCCTCCCCTCCCTTCCACCCATACCCCCACTCCACCCCTCTCCAAGACAAAGAGCCATATGGGTTCCCTTCACTATGTTAAGTCCAAGGTCCTCCCAGCTCCCCCTAAGTCCAGGAAGGTGAGCAACCAAACTGACAAGGCTCACAGTGAGCCCGTCCATGCTGTAGAGTTCACGTTCATTGCCGTTGTCCTTGGTTTCTCAGTCCTCCTCCTCCGTCACCCACATTCAGAGAGTCCGGTTTGGTCCCCTGTTCCATCAGTCCCATTCCAACTGGACTTGGTGGTCTCCCGTTAGATCTGTCCCACCGTCTCAATGGGTAAACGTACTCCTCACGGTCCTGACTTCCTTGCTCATGATCTCCCTCCTTTTGCTCCTCATCAGGACCTTGGGAGCTCAGTCCGGTGCTTCTATGTGGGGCTCTGTCATTTTCTCCATCCAATGCCAGGTGAAGGTTCTGACAAACATCATCTTCTGACTGGTTAGGTCAATCTTTGGTGTGCAATCAAGGTTCATCAGGAGAGATCTTAACCTGCGTCCATCTCGGAGAGGAGAAGCATGGAGACTCACTATGGTGACTGCCTGAAGCGTCTCCCCCCTTATTTTATAATTTCAAGATACTACTTACAACTTTCCTTTCTTCCTTTTTAAAAACACATCAAGAAGTGTTCCATACATGTATTGTTGTAATGGGCTGAGATAAAACCAAGGTGAGAACAGAGCTACCTTCCACTGAACCAGACTTTAAGGAAATTTTGCAACATTTTCAAACATTGTCACTTCTTTCCTGATTCTTTTCTCTTATAAAATACAATTTTAAATAAAATAATTTTATGACAATAGGTCTTGGGTCCATTGTTTTTATGTTTAGGTTCGTTCATGAGCAAATTTGAATTTCTTGGTTATAATTTCTAGTGTAGTAAATTTTATTATAGGCACAGCCCATATCAATAAAAGCTCTATAGTGCCTCAAAACTCAAAAGACCTGAACATAAAATGTGTTAGAGTCATTGAATTGTCCTAATGGCTTCTAGTTCATTAGGAGGCTTTAGTTCCAAGAAACCATTTAAGACTATCTTATAGGTTGCCAGGAAGGGAGGAGAGTTGGAAAGGATCAATAGATTTCAACCTTGGCTACACATTGGCCTCACTTGGAGACCCTGAACATCGTTAATGTTGGGATGCTTTGGGATTTTTCTCTCTGTGTCTCTTTCTTTCCTCTTTCCTTCTCTCTCCCTCTTCCCCACTCTTTCATGTCTTCTCTTTCTTCTTCCTTCTCCCTTTCTTCCTTCCTCCTTTCCTATCCCTCCTCCTTTCTTTTTCTCTTTAACTCTCTTTGTCTCTCCTGCTCCATCACAGATTTCTGTTTAGACATTTGGATTTTTATAAACATTCTTGTCTGATTAGATTTGTCACAGATGTGTGGGTACCCAAGTGTTCTACCATATTTTTCTATGTTATTTAGAGGGCACTTTTGGACTCTGCCTAGCCCTATGATAATTTCACCCCAACTATAACCTCCTTCGGATAAAACAAACTTTTATTCATAATCTAAGCTGTCACCCTAATGTAATGCTTATAACCGTCTAAGATAATATATACTTTAATTTGTTTTTAAATGTTCATGAGTTTCAAGTTTTTGATTGATCATTTTCTATTATTATTAATGGATTATCTTTCATCTAAAATGCACATTATGCTGATATAGTGGCTAAATCATATTGTTATATATTTAGTTCTCATCAACAGCAACAACAAAAAAACCTCTTTAGGGTCTTTTATATCTTGCAAAATATCTAAAATGCTTATAATTTTCATTGTTATTTCAAGTCTGAGAAGTCAATCTAAAAGTAAGTTTCTGAAAACCATGCTAAGTATCAACTAAATAACTGGTCAGTGTCATTTCCCACCTAATATTTGATCATTAAGGACTCCAGATACACTTTGTCATGCAGTGACCAGATCCCTAAAATCATGAGTGATGATGTCAGATTTTATGCTACTATCATGGTAGTTATCCTTAGCTTTTATGTGTTCCTTTCTCCAGCCATTTTGTGCTATTTGCCTTTTTAAAAATAAACCCCTGGCTTTGAAGCTGGTCACTAGGTTGTTGTTGGATGTCAAGATGGGGAGCTGAGTAGTTGTGGAGTGTTCCCCAGCAGGGTCACCCTGAGCAATGGTATTGATAGTCGCTTGTATGTCCTTAATCCTCAGTTTGCATTGGCTAGATGGTAGCTGGCTTTAATTTCCACTCATTACCTAACAATCAATAAATATTAAATAATAAAAAATAATATATTAATAATACATAACAAATCCTATTTCCAAAATCAGATGTTAAAAATGATTATGTATCTTTACTGAGAAGATGGTTGGTTCATTAAAATACTTACTAAGTTGCTTTAAAAATGATCTCATGTTTTGAAGTTTAGTATACAGACCAGGCATACACATCTGTGTAGGTACACATGATAGGGGTGCTTTCTGCATAGGTGAGGGTTGCCATGTGCTGTTCAAACTGCTTCCCACCTGCAATTAGAAAGAAAATTATGTTAAATTCATCTTTGGTTCTCGAAGTTTTACTTTTGGTATTAGAGACTGAATCTCAACAACTTCTTACCATATTTCAAGTTCCAGCTCACTACAGAAAGACATCCTTTTACTTGAAGATTAGCAATAAAATGTGAACTTGCCTACTAAGAAATGAAATATTTTTTATAAAATTAAGTTTGTAATGGAAATAAAGGAAAATTTCCTGAATTTGGAGCCAATTAATTCATTTAAAGTATTACTGCATAATAAACTGAAGATTGATATGCTCCTAGTATACATCTATTCATAAATACATTTATAATACATATAATCTATGCCTATCTTACAGATATCAATTTCTAAGCAATTAGTGAGGGAAATAGATTCTGATTTTTTTTTTATTAAAGCATATATCTTGAGTCTAGTACACTGTTTTTTCATTCATTTCTTCTTGGTTACTGTTTTATTTTTATTATAAATGCTTTCATAAAACAAAATAAACACCTTCATTGTTAGTTTGCTAATTTAACTTACTCATTGTAAAACTAAAAGCTAATTTCACTTACTATTGTAAAACTAAAAACTATTTTTTTATTTAGTAAATAAGCATGAAATGATCACTGTTAGCAAATGTAACCTATGTAAATTCTACTGTGTACAATAATATAAGTTACACAGAAAACTTTTCACAGCTAAGTATCTTGATATTAATATGAAAACATTCATTAACATACAATTCTCTGACAAGATTATTAAGCATACAGAAATAAGACATACTTGATGCTTTAAGACTCATTATAGAAGTAAAATATATTATTCAGTAAAGATTTTATTAAATTTCATGTTATTCTAGATTCCCTTTTTACTATTACCTTATTCTTCAGTATTTCCTGTGAGTTTTCCTTATTCCTTTCTGCACCCCATGTTGCACATTGGTTCAAACATTGAAAAACCGCTGCCAAGTTTATTTTACTTTTTAATAGCTTCTGCTTACAAACCCACTTTGGGAGTGCCCCCTGATTTTATGGTGGCTTATGTTTTGATATCACCAACTGGGTCTCCCCCTTTTTATTTTTCAAGTAGGAAAAGAATGTGTTATGTTCCTCGTGGTTGCTTTTCCCTTATAGAATTCCCTTGGCTCAGCCCTGACAGATCTTGATATCCAAGAGAGAGTCAGCTCTCAGGATTAAAGGCAAGAACCTCAATTAGACGCTCTCTGATTTCTTCAGATGTTTTTCCTAATCTTTTAATATGAGATTATAGGCAGCTAGAACCTATGTTGCTGTTATAAAAATAGGAAAAATGCTTTGTTCTAAATTATAAGCATGTGGCTGTTTAAAAATGTCTATTTTCTCCTAATTTTAATTAATTCTGGTCTAGATGGGGATAATGAAGTTTGGTGAGCTCTTTGCGATTCAGAGTACAAAATAGTCTGATGAGGGCTGGAAAGCGCACGCTCTCCTCCTTATCGGCTGGAAACTCCCTCAGAGACTGATTAGCCAACGCTTGTCACAAATAGGGGAGATAATTATGGGGCTTAACAGTCTATGTGGTGGATCTTTTGAGAGGCAATGGGTAGATCTAAGACTGTCTTTAGATCAACCCTAATTCTTGTTATTGCACATATCTTGTGAGGGCTTTTTTTTTTCTTTTGCACATCTCCAGAGAGTAAACATTGTCTCTTCCCAGAGGATGGTATCACATTTCTTTTCTAGAAGATAAAATTGTCCAAATGAGATTACCCTTAATCAGTCTAATCCTCGGAGCCATTCCATAAAGGTTATTTTGCCCGTGTCAGCCCCGGATCACAAGGTTCTGAATGAACCAATCTTTTGCTATAGAAATGGTGTTTATAAGCAATGTGGCTGATTTCTTGCAGTATTACAATGAAGATTTCTTTCTATGAAGTTTCAGATCCCAAAAGCTCTTTTGTGGTTTTTATTAATATCAGATGACGTAACTCCAAATTTCCCTTATTACTAAATTACTCTCCTGCAAAGGACCTTTGTAGTGACAAAACCACAAAGGGCTTATATTAAAAAAATAATAATCTCTAAATGAGACTAGTGGATAAGATGATTCTTATGGCATTTCAAAAATTAAATTTAATTAATTAATTTACTTTTTATAAATAATCTTTACATGCTTGTGAACATGTGTGTGTCACAACTCTCATGAATAATAAGAGAGCAACTTGAGGAAGACTTCCATACACTTTTTCCACTGGGGATAAAACTCAGGTCATCCGGCAGGGCAGCAGGCATCTTTACCCATGGTACGATCTCACCAGGCCCCTGCTGATATTTTAAATCACATCAAAATTTGCTACGGTTTGACTCTGGTGCTCTTTTAAGCCTTCTAGAAGCTCTTTTCAAGTTCCTTACTCTTGCTGTTAAGAATTCAATTGATTTGTGACCTTGCCAGGTCCCTTAACTTGTGGGGAGGAGCTCTTTTTAATAAAGTTGAATTTCTCTCTATAACACTGATTCTGTCGCCTGCAATGCTGGATAAAAAAAAAAAAAAAAAACACTTGTTGAAAGTTAACAACATTTCATGTGCTAAGGGTTGTTTGGTGGCTCTGATAGTGTACACTGAGTAACTTCGGATGGGTCTCTTCAATACCAAGTTCAGCTATGTAGACATGGTTTTGTTGTTTGTTGTTTGTTTTGTTTGTTTTTTTATTTTTAAGTAATAATATTCCTCAAGAAAACAGTACCTTTAAGTAGAAATAAGTGGTTGTTTCTTTCCTTGTACAAACATGAGGTATTTCTTTCCCCTCACCTTTAAAATGTAGAAGAATGATAATGACTACTGTCCTTCACTAAGCTAAAATAGTTTGATTATGATTCTTTTACACTATTTCTAACATAATTTTAAAAAAACGAGAAAAGATATATAATCCTTTTTCACTTATGACTTCCCTGGGAGGGATTATCTGTCTATCTACCTATCTACTTGCTTGTCTTTCTGATTATCTATCTGCCTGTCTGTTTATCTGTCTACATCAAATGGAAAGCTTCCTTTGGGTGGATCATATCTTGTTAAAACTAGAAGAATAAAGCCCAAAGTGACAAGAACTGGCAATTGCAAGTGAGCTCTGAATGTAAGGAAGGCACCTCATCAGAGAGCCTGAGCACTAAGACCAGAGATCACACTAGATCTTTGCACACAGACATCGCTTCACGCTCTCTTTCTTTCAGAGTTGAACTGTTGTCCTCATTGCTCCCTGGATTATGGATGGGGGGGGGGGGAATAGCTTCTGGTTCCCGCTCACCTTAGTTTGCATATCTGGAGCCAACCGGCATTGTCTTCTAGCAGGCAATGGAGGCACAATTAATCAGACTCAATGAGTCACAGTTCATTGATTTTCGGATCTAAGCTGCAATAGTGCTGACACTGTGAGCCACCCTGGTAGAGCAGACCTGGGCCAGTAATCCTCTTAAGCAACCAACAGTCAAGAAGTTGAGATAAAAGCTTGCCAATTCAGCTTGTTCAAATAACAGATATTACAAATTAGGAGGGTTCAGTCTTATGATGAAAAAATCCAGCCTTGGTGGTTATTATGTATAATATTACAACAGCATAGATGAGATGGAAATTTGGTAATTACAGATGAAGTGTCAGATATGAGCCAAGTGATTTCCTTTGTTTTATGTTATAAGGAAATAACTGTTTAAAGAATAATCAGCTTTAGAAAAGAGAAGTTAGTTATTGGGACCCCAAAAATTAAGAATTGGATATTACAAACAAAATTTCTACAATGCTTGATATAGAAAAAAATAACATGAAAGATAAAATCTAAGTTCAAGAAAACACTACCTTTACATGTTGTGCAACTTTAGGTTACTAATAGTTAAATTTTGTTCACCAATAAGTGAATCATAAGAACCAAAACACTGTCAGACTTCACGGGAGAAAATACTTATGCTCTTCCAAATAAACAACATATAATAAAATAAACTAAAATGTCCAGATCAGCATCTTACCAAACAATTTTAATCAGTTTATTGAATTACCTTAATTTTGGTAAAAAAAAAATGGAAATTTTTGTTTCACCAGACACAGATACAGTATAGCCTTTAAGATGAGTTTTGACATAATTTTACACCAACATAATTTGTTGATTAGTACCTTAAAATATTCCTTCAAATATGGATGAAGGAAAATCTCCTAGCATTGAATCCTTGTGAACATTTTATTTTGCTATTTATTTTTCAATAAAAAATAAAGTGAAGTATACACATCCATATCAGAAAAGAGAAAAATTATTATTTTTGAGTTTTCATAGTTATTTGATTGCATGCAGGTTCCCTGCATTTACCAAGCTTATTCGCTGTGAATATATCTCTTCTTCTCTGTACATGCCTCTTTTATCTTCTCTTTCATCTTCATTTTCCCTCATTTTTTTATGTGCATGGTATTCATAATAACATATAAACGCACGTTTCTTAATAATTGATTTTTTGCTGAATGAATGGATAGGTACACTTTAGGAAAGAAGGCCATATAGAGAATTATATAGCTCCTATTACACATTACTAATAATAATACTTGGCATAAGTGAGGCTCTTTATTCTAAGTGTCTGTAGATTTAACTAACAAGCTGTCATCTAAGGAACCATCTTAGCCTATGCTCCTGGTGACCTGAGCCAGGCCATCTTGTTTAAATATTTCTGGAAACTAAACAAGCAGATGTGTGGCACAGCACACAGAGCTCACCCGGTTTGAACTGTGTCCATTACACAATTGCACTGAAGGACTGGACTGTAGCTAACTGGTCCATGCCTGATGCCTAGAGGGCAAGGGCGGTTTTAGGACAGTCAATGTATTCAATTTATTTCTCTAGCATTTATTGAAGAGTGTCCATCTTATACGAAGACAGGTAGATATGAGGATTTTATGTATAATAAAGAGACATAATAAAGGAAATGACAAAAGGATGCTTAATATATTGAACAAAAATCCTTAAATGAGCCAATAGGAGTATTACAAAATGAAAAGGGTGTGTGTGTGTGTGTGTGTGTGTGTGTGTGTGTGTGTGTGTAAAACTGGATTTTAGTTAGGCACTGGTCTACCTAGAGAACTAAGATATGAGGCTGTCCCATTACGTTCTAATTGTATACTGTTGATAATTTGTTACTTTATTTGACTATAAATCTCTCCTGTGTTTAATTATTATTTGACCTTTCAGAATTTCAACATATAGAATGCATTTTGATTATATTTAACCTCCACCTGCCCCCTTATCTCCCTCTTAACTGCATCTAGAGCCCTTACTCTTTCCTACACAACACCATCACCTGACCACACACCATCCCATCACACACACACACACACTCATGGGACTTCAAAATTAACCCGCTCTCACATACATGGGTGTGGTGCTATTTACTGAACCATGGGCAACTTATCAGTGGCTACAACCCTGAAGAAAAATGACTTCCTTCCTTATCAGTCATCAATTGATGGTAGATCCTTAGCTAGAGGTAGAGTTTTACATGATACTCCTGTATCCATTGTGAGATTTTGATAGACATCATCTTATGCAGCAAACCCCAACTTCTGTGAATTTATAAACAGGATGATCATGTGTTATGTTCCATGTTGACATATTCCTTGAACCTGAGGGACAAGCTGTGGTACAGATGTTGTATTTAATGTTGAATTATTATTCACCATCTCCCATCACTTTGGCCAGTTATGAGTCTCTGAATCAACTGCTGCTGAGCAGATCTATTTAAAGAATGAAAATACTTCTAAGGACAGTTAGTTTCTAAAACGAAGGGGACTCTTCTTTATTAAAATCATTGTCTCAATCACGGAGACTTTGGAAGTTGGAATAAAGAGGGAAATGTGTGCTAATAAAAGAAAAATATGTAAGATTAATAAAGGAAACAAGGGTGTGACTGCAATAATTCCCAGACGATAGGCCCTTCATGACAGAGTAAAAAGAGTTCCCTGGTAAGAGTACAAAGCTTCTCTGTCCAGTCTGTAGCTTTCCCAAAGTTGCAATGACCTTGCTCTGGAGCACTGAAGTCTGGGAGACATGAAAAGAAGGCTGACATATTTTTGGTTCCTGTCATTACTTAAGCAACAGATGTAGGCATCACATTTGATTCTGTATGAAGAAACAGGTGACACATTCTTTGCTTTTGTTAACCATAAATGGAGGATAGAATTTGCTGAGTATGGTGCTTTCTCCACCTTTGAAGATGATTTCAAAAAAGAGTAATCAAATATTCCCAGAGGGGACATTTCAGGCAAAAGCCATCAATATGTTGATCAAATCAATGCAAGTAAGAATAGTAATCCTGGTTATAGCTCTTAGGGAAATATATATTTATGCAATTTAATGAGAATGTCATGATTAGACCACACCAGGATCCTATCAATGTAACTCATTTAGAGTAACAAACACCCGAGTCAAAGGTCTCACTGCCAGAATCATAAAATGATAAACAAAACATGCAGTAAACACTTGCTGGAATATTTTGAAAAGGAAGGAAAAAATGTTTAAATTCATCAAAGTAATCTTAAATTACTGAAGCAATAAAATAGATTCAGAGTGTTACTATTTGGGAAAAATGAAGAACAGCCCTGTTTCCTTCTTTGGTGCTGTCACTCCTAGTCAATCAAGGAAAGTCACATTGCTGTCAGCCTCCTTGTTGTGTCTTGTCTGAATTTATCAATACAATGAGAGGTGAGGGTACTTACTGAACACATAAAACATGCCAATAGTTTACATTAGAAAGATATGATCATCAATATTTTACAAATTTATAAACATAAGGGCCAAGGTTGAATACCGAGTGTTAGACGCTAAAGCTACATAGATGTGCTCAACTACTTAGCATTCTCTTACTTAAGATGAAAATGCCTTACTTTAGATTAAATATGAATATCGTGCAATCAGAGTCTGATACTAACAAGTAGGGTTGTCCCTCTTTCAAATCACTTATTTGAAAGCTGGATGGCAGATGGCAACCCATCCATGCAGTCCCTACATATCCTGCAAGTTCTTCGTGTCTGTTGTGTACCCGTGGCTGTATAAGGCATACAGAAATAAAGAGACAAAAATTCTTGACCTTTATGTAACTGCATTCTAGTGAGAAAGACAGAAAGCAGTGTGTGTGTGTGTGTGTGTGTGTGTGTGTGTGCGCGCGCGTGCGCGCGCGCGTGTGTGTGTTTCAGATGGTGAAGGGAAGCAAGTAACAGCTGAATAGTGGTCAGACCAAGGACAATGACTTTAATATAACAATCTAAACTGAGAGATCTGCTTATGAAGATAGCCGTTGAAGACTGTCCTTAAAAGAGAGAACAAAAGCACGATACAAGATTACTGAGGTGAGAATAAGCATAATATATTCACGGCACAGTAGGAAATGAATGAAAATAAACGCATATGTGTCAGAGAGGGAAACAGGAAATTAGCTATGTCACATGGGACCTTGCTGGTCACAGAACAGTATTTCCCTTTACTATGACTAAAAGACAAAAATATCAGAATGTATTGAAGACAGAGCACCTTGTGAACTCATTTTGATGAGATCTCTGTCTGGAAACACTGTGTGGCCAGTGGAGGAGAGGAAAGCAGGGAGACCCAGGAGGGCATTGATGCAATAATCCTGGCATGATATAAAACGAGATTGAACTGCAGTGGAGGCAGAGAATGCCAAGTGTGGTGCGCAAATTCTGCAAATATGGTCAAGTTCAACCTCACAGACGTAACTGATAGACTGGGTACATAAGGAACAGTAGTTTTAATCATGGTGCAAGTATAAGATTAAAACTTCATTAAGTAGAAAGACGTTTCATTGGTTGATCTGGTCACAAATACTTGAGGTTTTATTGCAAGGTGCCTATGATAAATGCTGGACACACAAGAGTCCATGATGAATAAGAGTAGAGATACATTTTGCTTCCAAAAATTATATTTTATCAATAGCAAAAGAGCCACCGTTAACCAGCATGATTTGCTTGCTTAAAGGAGAGTCTATTATTTCTCCTCATTACTTAATTGCTGATACCCTGTTAAATTCCCCAAGTAGGTTTAGAGACTAGATACTCCTATGATTTAATTTAATTTTAGAAAGTCTGAACTCCCGCTCTTATACTGTGGGTCACAAGACCATGTAACTAAATAAAGAGGTAGTGAAAAATTTGAGAGTAGTGAAATCCACGATACTTGCAGCCGTACGTGTCCTCAGTGCATCGTGAGACATCACTGCAGACTTGACTCTGAGCGCACAGCATGTGGACTCTGATCTGATCACAGTCATACAGTGTCACTGAGCACGCCTGAGACTCTTCTGGTCAGAGCTGGGTGACCGTACATTATGAACAGTGGGATTTTAGTTGAGGTCCACAGTTTTCTATGCTTATAACAGTCTAGAGATATAACTACAGGAAATAAAACTGCTCATTTGTCTGACATCATTCCTCGGCATGGTCTAACTACCTAAGTATTAAGCTAGACTAGCTTTTCATTGGATTGTTTTATAATTTTTGAATTTGCAATTGTGCCTGAGTTGTTGACTTGAATGCCAGGAAATCATTCAGTGAATCTGAGTTTAGTAGAAGGACACAACCTCCAACAATTCTCAAATGGTCCTAAACATATTTCTATCATTTTGTATTATATACTTATAGGAAGCATCATTCTCAGCACTGATAAATAAAATAAAAGTATCAATCAATTCTGAAATAAAAAAGGTTGAAAATGCTGTGTGTCCTGCATTGTCAAATATGAAAAAAAAGATTTAAATCCTTTTTTTTTGTTTTTGTTGTTTTGTTTTTAGACACAGGGTTCTCTGTAGCTTTGGAGCCTGTCCTGAAACTAGCTCTTGTAAACCAGGCTGGCCTTGAATTCACAGAGATCCGCCTGCCTCTGCCTTCTGAGTGCTGGGATTAAAGGCGTGTGCCACCACCACCTGGTGAGATTTAAATCTTTTTTTTTGTAAATAAGTAAATACATCCATCTTATTATTATGAAAATTTGGTTCTATCTTTAATAAATGGTAAAATGATGTGTGTTGCAGCATTTTAAAATATATTTCTTCACGTTTTCTTATCAATAAATGGGATTAATTTACCTTTTTTATTTACCTATTTGATTTATTTACCTATTTACATGTCTAGATTCTCAGAGTCACCTTAAAAATTTCTCCTGAGAAAGATGTCACAAGCAGTAAAAGGTTTAGGAAGCCCTGGTCTGGGAACAAAACAGTCAGAGAACTGAAGACAAACATTTATATCACAAAAATGTATTCACCCACGATCCTTTTATTTAGGCTCATTTAAGTCAATGATTAAGAACCACACAGCAAAGGACCAATCACGTGCTAAGTCGGACTAGGAGATGAGGTGGATGGGAGATTAATAATGTGGCCAGCCTGAAAGTCTATACTAAGAGTTTAATGCAGGGTCCCCTTTTCAGCTACGTGGTGCAAGGATTGCTGAGCATAGCACCTACCAAGGAACTTCACTTGTGGCAAGGGGTCCCCGTCCCACCTTCCACCAAACGCCATGGCATCACTTCACCCCTTTTCCAAGTAGAACCCACTCATTCCACAGCTCCCTGAAGCTTTAGTCAAGATAGAGACGTCTCTTTCTCCATTGTAGGATTGGATTCAGCACGAGCGTATTTTCCTTACGTATTTCCCTTTCCAAAGGCCAGCTGGGAAGCAAGACTAAGAAACAGATAAGCTCCTGACTTAAAAACTGCAAAGGAAAGCTGTCTTTAAAGGTGCTATTTTGTTTTGCTTCCTCTCTTTTTGAGATTTTATTTATTTTTATGCGTATGGGTGTTTTGCCTGCATGTATGTCTACCCATCTCTCAAGGCAATGCCTGAGAACAGAAGGGGGGTATTGGATTACTGGGAACTGGAGTTACTGGTGATTGTGAGTTGCCATGTGGGTTCTGGGAAGTGAACCTGGGTTTTCAGAAAAAGAAGTCAATGCTCTTAGCTACTAAGCTATTCTCCCTCTCTCTCTCTCTCTCTCTCTCTCTCCCTCTCTCTCTCTCCATATATATATATATATTCACATATATATGAGGAAATATGGATAGCAAGTCTGTCCATTTAATTGGTGCAACATCTTTTCAATAAACTTCCTTTTTCTATCCTGAGATAATTTGAATAATTGTCTTTTGCTTGAAACCAAAGGACACTTGATTAAAGAAAATGATTCGAGAAAAGGAAAGCGTCTTCTCATCTGGAATACCAGTGCTTCAAGAGAGGTGATATTTGGTGTTGCCTTCCAAAAATCTCTTAATACTGGCTCCCACCAACCAGTTGTGGTGTCAGACATTGTGATCCTGGCACTAAGAAGATTGAGATAGGAGGTACAAAGCTCAAAGCCTGGCTAAGCTTTCTAGCATGTTCAAGAAATGGCAGGGAAGCTACAACAGCAAAAACTCAATAATACGTCTGCTTAAACAAGGTTCTTTGCTGGTTAAAACACAGGAATTATTTGAACTAAGACGGAAGCTTCCTTGTTGGTAACACATTGACAAACTAAGTGTGTGCTACAGGCACAGGGGATCATGATTGTTGTAACAGCTATTTCTGGTTGTCAGCTTGACTATATCTGGAATTAACTAAAACCCAAGCAGCTGAGTACTCCTGTGAGGGCTTTTTTCCTTAATTAAGTAATTTGAAATGGGAAGATCAACTTTTAATCTGAATCACTTGAAGTAGGAAGACACACCTTTAATCCAGATCTCTTGAGGTAAGAGGATCCACCTTTAATCAGGCCACACCTTCTGCTGGCAGCCTTTATAAAGGACTTGGAGGAAGGAACTGTACTCTCTTTGTCTGCTTCTTCTCCCTCTGACTGTCAAGCCCATTCTTTCACTGGCATTTGAGCCTAATTCTTTAGGACTCTGAGGTATCCTGAAGATCATCTGAGACATCCATCCTTGTGGACTGAACAACTACTTGGTTCTTGGACATTTTGTTAGTAGATTGTTGCATTAGCTGGACCACAGCCTGTGAGCCATTGTATAAATAAATTTGAATAATGAATATGAATTTGTCAACTCCTGCAGTTGCTGAAACCTCTCCAGTTACTGAAGCCTCTTCTGGAAGCCCAGAGAGTACTAAAAGCCCATGTGTAAGGAGAAAGATGCATCTGATGGTCTTGACTCACCAGTTGTGAGAGGCACAGATTTTGGTTGACTCTGTGTATAAAGTAAAACCTGTGGGAAAATAATGGAAATGATTGATGCTGGCTGGTTGCTCTCAGCAGCTCTGGATAAATTGAGAAAGACAATGAATGAGCTCTGCGATAAAATTAATCTAGTTCAGCATCTCAGAATATGGTGAAGGACAACAAAACACTTGGTGATAAAATTGATCTAATCTAGATGCAATCATAAACAGTCTAAAGGTTTCTAAGTGTGCTCTGAACAGGAATCTTTTCTCCAGCAACCACAGAACTCAAGTAGTGGAAAGTCAAACTGAAGCCCCCTCATTATAAGATTGACTGAATGACAATGTAAATTTAAGTCTCACACTCAGGGTGTCACTGGTGAAAGTAAAGACATTAATTGGTAAAGAATGGGAACCTGTAACTTGGGGCAGAACTGTGTGGGAGGCCCCTATTGAGGCTGAGACCTTTGAACTCTCAGATTCTCAGGGTTTATCTCACCTGAGGAAGCAGTCTCTCCACATTCTGCAGAAGATATACTCCTACTCCCACCCCCAACAATATTGTTTTTATTTCCTTTTTTACCGAGAAAAATAATCCTTTATTTTCTTTTTTTTTTCTGCAAACCCAGCAGTAACTTTTCCTGAATGATATGGCAGGCAAGGCAATACTGGTGTTCCTCAGGGTCATCTAGTGGTTGCCTCCAGACTCAGGACTAATCAGGCTCATAGAGGGAAGGTAGAAAGTATAGCCTATAAGGAGGTATGCTACACTACTAAAGAGCTTTGGGAATTTGCTAATTCATTCAAGCAGAGGTCTGAGGACTATATGTGGGAATGGATTTTAAGGATGTGGGATAATGGAATAAACATAAGACTGGATCAGGCTAAGTTTGTTGACAGGGGCTTTAGATCTCTGGGAAGGTCGTCCAGTAATAAGAATTCTGTTGTCTCCCTTTGAGACAAAACCAAGGGGGAAAACCCAAGCTGAGCCATTTCAAGATATAATACTAATGGTCTTTTAAAAATAGTCAATAAGCAGTGGAGCATGCCTTTAATCCTGCACTTGGGATGCAGAGAGGCAGGCAGATCTCTGAGTTTGAGGCCAACCTGGTCTAGAGAGCAATTTCCAGGACAGCCAGGGATATCCAGAGAAACCCTGTCTTAAAAACAAAAGGAGAAAGAAAGAAAAAAAGTTACATTCATATATTTATAGTTCAGTAATTTCTCCTAACTATATACTTACCATGATTTTGAATGAATCAAAAAGATACACCTTCAGATGTCCATGAGGGCAGTTTCAGAAAGTATTGACAAAGGGAGAAAAAAACCTGCCCTGAGAGCAGGTGGCACCTTCCAATTGAGGCTCAGGTATTAAAAAGGTTCCAGGGAAAAGCAATGTCACCTGCTTGCCTGTGCTTTTATGGAACCAACACATCTATTGCTGCTGCTGCTGCTGCTGCTGCTGCTGCTATTCTCCACTGATTCTGGACTCCAGCTTCTTTGATCTTCTTACATGAACTCAACAGCAGTGACTCTCCTGGTAGCCACCCAGGCCTCCAGCACCAGTTTGGGAGTCCAGAGGCACCAAGATTTCAACACTGAGCAAGTATTGGGTTCTTTGATTCTCCAGCATGTAGACAGCCAGTATTGGAATGCCCAGTTCCCATTGTACAAACCAGTCTAGTAAATTTCCTCCAATAATATACACACATGCTATCATAGGGTCTGTTTTTCAAGCAAAAACTGCCTAATACATTATGTAATTTTTTTCACATGCTACATTTTACCATTTATAAGAAACATTTTTAGAATTTTGACATTCACACCACAGACAGGGAGGGTCTTTTCCCAGTGGGCTTTTTTTAAAATATATATATATATATATATATATATATATATATATATATATGGTACAGCATCCCAAAGGCTTCATTGTCATTATTCAATCCCCATGGCCCCCCTTCTCTATTATCTACAATGTAGGTTCAACACTGTAGCCATAGTAGTCTCTAAAACAAGATCACTTTGAGAGATACATTTTATATAAATGTAACAGAAGTAAAAACATCATTTATATAGTGAAACATAAACACTCTGGGGTTTTTTTTTTGAAGATACACAACCTGATAATTTAAAGAAAACACAGCATGATAAATAATAGAATAAAGGGAGGACTTCATCAAATCCCTTCTTTTTGTGAGAAAGTACATAGGACTGCAAATAGAGACCAGTTTGCTGCAGAACGGAAATGCTTCCTTGTGATGACTTCAGGTGGTAGTGCAGTGGTAACAGCCCATAAAGTCATTAACGCTACATCTTGCCAAAGGTGACAATATAATTCAAGATACTGCATTTCCCACCCCCAGAGCCTTCCAGGGAGATGGGAGAATGAGCAAACCAAAACAAGCAAATATTTCTCTATGAATACATATGCAGTGTGTACGTCTATTTGTGCTTATATAACTGATGGCTCTCAGCACGGAGACTGCAAGCCTGTGCATGCAGGGGTGGAAAACCAAGCTCGTATTTCCAAAACAAAGACACACTGGGCAGCAGCAGGAGGCCTGACAGAGAAGCAGTACCACTTTAGAAACTGGAGGCTCATGTGCAATCGCCCCCTCTGCAGAGGGATGGCTAAAGCAAGGGAACACAGAGCAGAATATAAGACTCTGCAACACTTATAGATCCATGGTCAAGCACATCTTCTCTCTGGATAGTCATATACACAAGGAATGGAAACTCCAGAAAGAAGGTGCTGGAATATTGTAGACCTTAGAATCTACAGGAATGTCAATTTCTCCTATGTGTACAACATCGGGAGGAAAGAATTCTGTAATTGTATATGGATATTAGGCTTTGAAAACTTTTATCATTTGCATGTTCAACAAGAAATAAAATTGCCACTCATCATCTATCACTTTACATTTTGTGCATGTGTGTGCATGCATGTGTGCATGTGTGTGTGTGTGTGTGTGTATGCGTGTGCAGGTTCATGTGGAGGCTCATATTTGATATCAGGTATTTTATTCCATCACTTCCTGCTTCATCTATTGAGGCCAGGTTTCTAACTAAACCCAGTGCTCACAGACTTGGCTAATCTGACGTGCCAACTTGCTTTGATAACGTTATGTCTCTACCTCCCAAATGCTGGGATTTCTGGAGGGTCACCAGTCAGCCCTTCACCTAGGTTCTGGAATGCAGCTTTTGGTCTACATGCTGGCCTGGAAAGTGCTCTAGCTGCTGAGGAACCTTGACAGACCTTCATTTTATCTTCATCTACATCTTTTAATTTTCCTTCAGAGGATAAGTAATTCAGGGGAGCCAGGCTTTTAAAGGCACTGTCTAGCCCAAAACCCTCCAGCTTAGCATTATTTATCAAAAAAGATAAAGCACTTTCTCCTCTTTAAGATTCTAAGGCGATTTAGGTGCAGAGTTAGGATCAGGGACCTTTCTCTATGCCACTGTTCTGGTTTCTATATAACTTTATTGAGATGTATTATCACATACTTGCTTCATTAAAATTCTATAGCTTCTTGCTGTCACCAATATGACAGCCATTCTGAATTTTAGAGGAACTATTACTCTTCCCTTTCGGAGCACAATAATCAGAGTCAGCTAGGTTGTAAAATTTAAGAGACAGAAAAAAAGAGTCTTATCCTGATAATTTTTTGAGACTCTACTATTTACTTTGAAGTCCACAAGTGATAAAAAAAAAAAAACCTACCTTAAAGTTGCCTTAGACAGGCAGCAGACCAACAAAGAACTTTGGGAGCTCTGGGTATAGAATTCAGATTGATTGTTCAATCAGGAACACGGTTGCAACACTGTCCCCATGAAGGTATATAAAATATTTATCTAATGTTATGTTCTTTCTTAAAGTTACAATAAAAAGAGGTCTCTTAGACAATGCCCAGAGCCCACAGGTGACAATGGCTGAGGAAGGAACTGGACTTTGTGTAAAAATGAAGCTAAAATCAAGGCCAGCATTGCAGGTTTGCATACAACACCAGAGCAATGTTAAAAGGAAATATGTAGCCCAAGGTTATGAGACGTTGGTGATTCATTTATCAAGGAAAAGAGAAAAAAATAGGAATAGTTCCTTGAATATTATCGCTCTCAAATTTTGCAATAGATTTATGACTTTATTTTAGCAAAGACGGTAATAACAATGTCACTTATCATGCTATATTTTATATGTGTAAGTATGTGTATAGTTAATAGAATTCATCAGGCAATAGGTCTGGGCACTATTTAAAACAAGGGTCAGAGGGGCATTAATTCTGTTCAAAGTGCCTATCTGTTGCTGCCCAACTTGCACAGAGGGTTGCATAGCAACCCATAGTACTGCATGGATATGGTTGGCCTCCCTCTGTTGCTTTTGTTTGCCCTCTGAGAGAGTTGCCCTTGATGGAGAAACAGTAGGTGTTCTTTTATTTATATATATATTTATTTTTTGGCTGGAGCCTGGGCTGGTGAGTGGGGGCTCATTATAGCCTGCTGAGCTAGATAGCATTGTGAGGCAATATCTGACATATGAATGTAATTTTCTTCCTGGCATGATTCTCAGTTCCAAATGATCCCCAAAATTCCTTGGACTAAAGAAATACTGAAATTAAAAAGAAATGCCAGGACTTTTTACTTATATATCTACAGAAAACATATAGCAAAGCAAGTAGAAAGAATTTTCTAGAAGTTTTGAGTCAATGTTGAAGCAGTTAGTTAATAACAGTATTTAATTCCACCATATTTCTGAACATCTGTATTTTGTTAACTGAAGAATACTATAAATTTATTAAATTTAGACATTCCACAAGAAGCCAAGTGTTCTTCAAGACCTGTTTGCAACGTGTTTCAATTATAAATACTTTCATTGTATGGGCTATAGCGATATATATTTCTACAAACACACACACATACACACACACATACACACACACACATATATATATATTATACATTAAACTTTGTTTTAAATGTATGAATGCTTTGGTTGTATTTAGTCTGTGCACCACTTGCCTACAGAAGATTCTAGAAGATGGCATCAGATCACCATGAAACTCGAGTTACCAGTAAATCAAACCTGGATCCTCTAAGAAATAGCCTGTACGGTTTACCTCAAGCCATCTCTTCAGCCCCTACTGGTTTGTTTGTTTGTTTGTTTGTTTGTTTGTTTGTTTTTGCTACTCAGTATAATTTGCAATGAATCTGAGCACCTTGTACCATACATAAACACTGCACATAGTGACTTACTTTATTTCTAGTCTCAGAGGTAATTTTTGGTAGACCAAATAATTCCCATCCATCAATTTTGAACCTCAGACATTCGCAGACATGACTGTAGGTGACTGGTGTGTGTGTGTGTGTATGTGTGTGTGTGTGTGTGTGTGTGTGTGTGTATGTGTGTGTGTTCAGTCTGTTATGTCTTACTAGACTACTGAGCTTCCAAACTCTCAGCTGAGTGATATTGAAAGGAAATATTTGACAGAACTGAATTCCACATTGTTTTAGAGACTGCTCCTTTGTGTCAGTAGAAGATTGCAGTCAGAGTCCCAGAACATTTTTGTGACTAGTTGTGTCAAGAGGTTTGGAAGTGCTTTCTTCTTTATTTCTAATAAGCCTATGTGTTTCGATTAAAAGGAGCTCTAACAACACTCTTTTTCAATTAATAATTTTAAACCGTATCTTTATAGACTCAGCTGCCAAGGGCAAGTACCCTTGTTTCACTTTCTGTACTTCTGGATCAGGGAAGCCATGATTCATCAAAAAGATTCTATACTCATTTAAGACTTCATTTTGAATGTGTTGGAATTTTTGTGACATTAACATGGTGATATACCTACGTGCATAATGAATTGTCCACCTTCCCACATATCATGAAGTCTTGAGCAGAGATGGATCTCATACACAGAGTCAGTTCAAAGTATGATGTTAGGCTAATTACAGCTTATATTTTCACTGTCTCGGAAACAGACCATATAATTTACTTCCTACTCTCTGTTATCTTATAGATAGAGAAGGGGATAACCGGACAAATGCCCAAAACACAAGCATAAACAAAGATATGTGGAAAAAGCAGAACAGAAGTTTACACTAAATACAGAGATAAATAGGTAATATTGTGTGGGTGGACACCAAGAAGCATCACATGCCAAGTAAAAATCAGGGGAAAATAAAATACGACATGATTCCTGACCAGTAGCCTAAGTTTTGAATCTGGCAGTCGAGGTTCAAATTCTGACTAGAACTGTCTTTGCAGAGTATGATTTGCTGGTGTTTTTTTTCCTAGTCAATAAAGTATTTAATGTTAAATATAGAATACAAAAAAACTAGAGGATTAAGGATTATCATGCAAAGTTATGATGTTTGTACAAATTTTTGTACAAAATGTTTGTACATGTTTGTACTTATATTCTTTATATTTCTTTAAAACTCTTTGTTGCTTAGGCACATCTGGTTTATTTCATTTAATAAGATTACTGAAATCTCAGTAGGGGTGGAGCTGACCCTACCCCAAATTCCTTTCTTTAGTGGATGACAACTTATGCTGGAGAGGTTGTGGGGCAAAGGGAACACTCCTGCGTTGCTGGTGGGAATGTAAGCTGGTACACCCCTTTGGATGTCAGTGTGGCGATTTCTCAGAAAATTAAGAAACAACGCTCCTCAAGACCCAGCAAATATATACTATTTGGGGTATATATCCAAAGGATGCTGAATCATTCCACAGGGACATGTGCTCAACTATGTTCATAGCAGCTTTGTTTTCCATAGCCAGACCTGGAAACAACCTAAATGCCCCTTGACCAAGGAATAGATAAGGAACATGTGGTACATTTACACAATGTGGTACTACATGACAAGAAAAAAAAATGACATCTTGAAATTTGCGGGCAAATGGATGGATCTAGAAAACATCATATTGAGTGAAGTAACCCAGACCCAGAAAGACAAATATTAATGTACTCACTCATAAGTGGCTTTTAGACATAAAGCAAAGAAAAACCAGCCTACAATTCACAATCCCAGAGAATCTAGACAATAAAGAGAACTTTAAGCAAGACATACATGTATCTAATCTACATGGGAAGTAGAAAAAGACATGATCTCCTGAGTAAATTGGAAGCATGGGTACCATGGGAGAGGGTAGAATGGGAGAGGAGGAGAAAGAAGGGGAGTGGAGAAAAATGCATAGCTCAATAACAATAAAAAACTCATTCCTGCAAAAAAAGAAAATAATTAATACAAATAAGAGCACAAAACGCTTTGCTATGGCAAACATCTGTTTACGCTCCTGCCAATACGCATTGTAGAAAATGAGGACCATAGACTAAATTTTATATGAAGAATTTACAATAGATGGATGATCTATATGAACATGCAGGAGATAATTTAATGGGATAAAATGACCTATGACTCAAGATCCAATGCTCTGAAAATAATATCACAACCCTATAAGTTTAAGAATTATTACATTTCATGGTAAATGAGGTAGGAATAGAAGACTAGAAATATCAACCTGATGTGGCAAAGTTGCCTGTAATTCAAACCCTAAGGAAGAAGGAAAAATAATAACCATAGATTTGAAGCTAACCCACTCTCAAAAGACCATTGCTCCACCAGAAATAGGTCAATAAATAAGTGTGTGTGTGTGTGTGTGTGTGTGTGTGTGTGTGAAATTATCACCTATGGGAGGAGCTGAGGACATCATGAATGAACATGTATTGTTGACATGGTTATGGCTATATTAAAGACCCAATGCCTCAGACTCATGGGAGTGGTAAAGCCTTCTTCCAGTGCAAAGTTTAGGAGGATGCCAAAGCCTTTCTCTAGTCTGAGTTCAGATGTTGATCGTGTGTAGTAACTACAACTCCAGCTTCCTCTTCCATGATGCCTAGTGCTCCCCTTCATGGACCTCTTCTTGAGACTAGCTAACTCTACCTCTTTTTCTCTGTGTTGCACATAGTAAAAGTGCCAAATTTCTATACTATAGTTGTATACTTGGTGCTGCTCCATTAGAGTGAGCACAGCCCACCCAATCCCAGCCTTTCTTTATTGTGTCTGTTCTCTTCATTCTCCTACTGCCACTAGTCAGGTTCCCAAGATAAAACCATGCAAGTTGCAGAGCACCTGGCAAATTTCTTGATCCTCCTTTCACTAAGCATTTAAGAAAAGTCCTCGTAAGAGTAAGAAGCACTTGCTTCTTTAAGAATCAGCTTATTGCTCTTTCCTGTAGAATCATGTTAACTTCAAGATGAAATCTAATGTCTGTAGCTATAATTGGAGTCTGGAACTTCATAAAAGTCAAAAGGAAGCTAAATATACCTCTGTGCTGGATGCCATGTCCAGAAAGACCTACCTTAATGGATTTTTTAATTAATAGGAATATGGGGCTCAGTTCGAGGTTTACACAGAATCTCAGGCAAACAATACTAATATAACAGAAATGTAGTCAAAATGCATATTTTTAAAGAAAGGAGCTCTGACAGAATACAGTTATAAGCCTTGGCCTAGGGAAGCCATTGTTCATGTTCCAAATAAGTATATTTCCAAGTGCAGTGCCCGGAGACTGAAGGCAATGTTTGTTCCTTTCTGTCTTTGTTTCCGTTATATTTTAAGTGATTCTAAGTTGAGTCAAGTTGATAAAACTAACCAACACAATTCCTACCACTTGTCAACTTGACCCACAAACACATTATTTTAAAACAATAACCTCCTACCCCTTGTCCCCAAAGTCTCATGTGTATCTCATGTAAAATACAATCCAACTTTTAAGTCCCCAGCTTCAAATGGTACACTTTAAAAATTGAAAGTGTCTTAACTCTAAGTGCCTATAAATTCAAACAAGCTATATATTTCCAACACATATCGACAGAAAATAAACATTCATATTCCAAACTGTAAGACTAAGGACACAACGAATGGGCAATCACACATAAGCAAAACCAAATCCACCAGGGAGAACACTGCATCTTATAACTTTAACATCCAGCATCTGAGTTTTTCAACGCAATCTTCTGGACTCCAGAAGGCTCCGACGGCCCCAAGTCTCTAGCTCTGCAACCTGCATCGCTCATCAGCAGATGCCAGAGGGTCATAGCAGATCCAATTCATGTAGTTTCCACTGTAACTGAAGTTCCACCTTCAGACTAAAAAGCGGTATTGTGATCTCTGACGGTGCTATCATTCAGTTTGTTACTTAATCATCACAAAACCAAACTGTGCTGAGTGATAATAGAAGCCATGAATTTAAAAGCACAGCAGCTGCTGTTAAAGATTAACAAGTGGTACTTGATTGGCAAGTGTTTAACTGACAAATGGCTTCTTTTGAAAGCCAACTGGGAGACACAGTAAGGATATTAAGTCACATGTGCTCTTTTGATCCAGACACATGTTAACTCCTAACTTCTGATAAAATGCAGTCTTCTGAGATGCTGGACATCTTGGCTTCCACAGAACATCATATAGACCCACTATTCTGGTGAGAAAATGGTATTTAAACATGGCAAGCAGAAAGTGATGAGCAGCTTAATGTCATATAACCCATGTATGATGTAAATTTAAGACAAGACAGACAAAGATACAGGACCTCATTGTATTAGTGGGTTTTCACTGCTCCAGTGACCCTAAACAAGCCAGAATATCATCTCTGTGACACTGATATACACTTCAATTTGTCCCCCAGTTCTTAGCACATTCGTCCTAAAAGTCCTTATCTATGTTAGCCACATTGTGGTTGGTATCTTTTCTTTCTTTCTTTCTTTCTTTCTTTCTTTCTTTCTTTCTTTCTTTCTTTCTTTCTTTCTGTTTGTTTTTGTTTTTGTTTTTGTTTTGAGATGGGGTTTCCCTGTAGCTTTGAAGCCTGTCCTGGAAATTGCTCTTGTAGATCAGGCTGGTCTCCAACTCACAAAGATCTGCTTGCCTCTGCCTCCTGAGTGTTAGGATTAAAGGTGTGTGCTACCACCACCTGGTTTGGCAACTTTTCTCAGTAAGGTATTCTCATCTTGCTTCCTCTGTGTCTCTTTGTGACTGCATCTCTGCCTTTTCTCTTCCCAGAATTCTCCTAATCTTGTTGCCCCATCTATACTTCCTGCCTGGCTATTGGCCACTCAGCATTTTATTAAACCAATACAAGTGACAAATCTTTACAGGGTACAAAGCATTATCTTAAACAGAGAAAAAAATAACACAATGAGTAGAACCATGTGTCATTGTGCCCAGCCTCTGGGCAACCTGTGATCTTCTCATGCAGTTTGAAATCATGCATTTTCTGGTCATAGTCATGTAAGCAAAGTATTGGATATTTACAACAATATGGAACATAAAAGCACTTTGTAGATGCCACATTAATGTTTTATTGCTTTTCTTTATTTTTCTCTCAGGTGCTGAAGATAATCCCCTGGTGCTTTCTAGGCAACTAACTACTCTACCACTGAGCTGCCCAGCCTCTTCCTATTTCCAATCTTCTAATGCGTATTGTAGCTAAAATTTGCTAGCTACCCAAGAAAATCAGGATTATTTAGAACTGTCACTATCAAACGCTTCTTTGCACTGTTTTAAAAGTTAGATTTTAAGTCTTCGGCATCTCCAAAGTGATAATTATCCTTTATATGATAATGAGATGACTAGTCCTTGACTCCACTAAATAACATCAAAATCAAGCACAATCATGAGACAGATCAAAACATGATCACAATTTTAGGACATTCAGTCCCATGTACCAACCTACAGAGAAGCAAAAGCTGTTACAGATTGAGATGAACACAATGACCCATGACAATTCACCTTGCCTTAGTTGTGCAATGGAATCTGCATAAAACTTGAACAAATAATGTTTAGGAGAGCTTGCAGAGGGATGATAGGTGAAGAGTTCATTAAAAGGACATGGCGGTTTCTGCATCCCTGATCACATGGTATGTCCTGTGTACCAGTGCCTTCTGGTTGTTGTTCATCGTATTTTCTGTAGCATTCTTTCTCATGAACAAACATGAGTGAATAATTTCCATGACTTTTGGAAGTCACTCTAGCAAAAGAACCAAACCAAAGAAAGGGTTACACACTGTGGATCAGAAGTAAGGAATACAATCTGCAGTGTGTGACTGGCATCTGGAGAAGGAAAGTAGTCTTGGGAGAGAGAACACTAAACCTAAGCCTGAGAGTCTGGAATTATTTTCATGTAGTTGGTATCCTCTGTGAATTAGAAGAGACCCAGCTTTATGTATGTGGAAATAATACCCATACAAATGTCAGAAATGTTATAATGAGTGGTTTGTGCATAGGCAACAAATATATTTTCTCTTGTCACTAATAACCTCTGAAATAACATTCTGTCTACTAGGAAAAAAGAATATTTGTTCAATCCCTTGGAGTAGTGCATGGCACATTTGTTAATGCTAATCCAACCTAGAGGTTAGCTAGCAAAACAGGATTCTAAATAAGTTAAAATTATTGCACAATTTTCCATAGTCCTCAGACTGCATAGCCTGTAGATTTAATGGTGGTAGAAATTTTTTTGATGTAAGTATGCTGTGTGGAGTCTATGGTAAATTCCAATAGGAGGGTCAAATATAAACAGCTCAGTTTCTGGACCATTATATTTTCCAAAGCAGAGAAATCCTCACTGAGATGTTATGGAAATATTAAAATTTCACAGGCAAGTAGGTCACACTTTTGACTAATGACATTTGGAATGTGGCAGACAAAACTTCTTCTGCCCCTCTGTTCCTGAGAAGGCTGTATTTTGTCTTTATTCTTCATGAGTGTTCTCAGAAGGCACCCTCAGAGACTGAGTGAGCAGTCACAGTGAGATTGCCAGTAACATCCTTAGCTCAGAGTATCCTGTGCCACCTCCCACACCCTTACACAGCTGTGGTATGACCACAGTTTCTACTAAATGAATCCACATACACTTCTGAGTTCTGAGATCACCCAACACAAGGAGAACTCTCCTTAGCAGTGTAACAGTTAGACCCACTGTTTCCAGCTTGTCTTTGTAGTCACCTCTTCCAATGTCATTATCTTGTGGCTTAGATTCTGAATATACCAAATTTCTTTAGATTCTTTTGGATCAAGCCATTTCACACCTTTCTACCTTGTGTGTTCTTTGCTCAGTTGGGAATGCTTTGTTTCCTTCCTATGTGATTATCTTGTAGTCGCTGACTGAGATGTAATTATCTCCTAAGGGTTTTTTCAGTTTTTCAATAGAGGAGGAATTAAGAAGAACAGCAAGCCACCATTTACATTCTGGAGGACTGTCATAAGCAGAGGAAGCCCTGAGTGTGTGAAATCCTGAATGAATGTACATTGTTGACATGGGCCCAGTCATGACAAAGGCCAACACTTTGGACCTAAGGGGAATTGGAAAGTTTTTACTATTTGGCCAAGGTTTAAAGTTGGTAAAGCCTTCCTCTTCTGGTCCAAATATAAAAACTATCAACTGCATCTTTCTCACCTAAAGAAACTAGCTTACTCTTCTCCACTGTACTGTGCCTAAGAAACACAGAGAACTTACAGTTTGCCTGTGGTAGTAGGTGTCTGCCATCAGAGTAAACACTCCCATCTGACCACAGCTTTCTTGTTCGTGTGTCTGTTCTTTCTTCATTCTTCATTTCCTGGCCTAATCTAGTCAAAGTTCTAGTATTTAAACCACATGGTCTCAACAGTGACTTTCTTGGTATGCTTTTAGAACTGAAATAGACAATTCACCAACGTACTATGACCCCAGTCTTCATAGTTCTCTCCCACACTCTGCTATGCATCTATTCCACAGAAGTCTCTAAGACAATTGAATAGCCACAAGAAGACAATAGGGTAGAGGCCAAAACACTTCTTGAAGATTCAAAAAAAATATCTTTTGAAGCTGTTTTAGTTACCTGTAATCTGTAATTTAGACTATAGACTGAAGTAAGGGAAGTCCAGACTTTAGACAATAAAGAAACTCACCAAGAATATACAAGATTCATGAATATATTCTTTATATTGAGGAAAAGAAATAAGCTCACAAGAGCAGACTACTGACCCAATGTCTTAGTTAGGGTTTTTGTTGCTATGAAGATACATGATGATCATGACAATTATTATAAAGGAAAACATTTAATTGAGGTAATGACTTACAGTTAAGAGGTTCAAGTCATTATCATGATGGCAGAGAGCATGGTTGTTGCCTGAGATTTCATTCTCTCCTGGTTCCGCAGTCATTTATCCCAAAGAGATGCACAGAGACTTACATTAATTATAAACTGGTTGGGCTATTAGCTCAGGCTTCTTATTAACTCCTATATCCTACATTAACCCATATGGTTTGGTGCCTTTTATCAGTGATGCATTCACATCTTTCTTCCTCTGTGTCTGGGTGGCTATTGCAGACAAATACTTTCCTCTTCCCAGAATTCTCCTGATCTCATTGCCCTGCTTCTACTTCCTTCAACCTATACTTCCTGCCTGGCTAGTGGCCAATAAGCATTTTATTAAAACAATGCAAGTTTCAAGGTAAAAGACCAGTGTCCCACAGCTCTCTCCCCCCCTTTTCAAAACAAGAAGTCTGAATCGAATCTTCTTTGTTTAGCTTTTTCCCTGATCATTATCCATAACCATGTGTAACCAACATTCTAAACAAAGGCAAACATCCCTAATCCATTTTGACAAAAAGTCGGTGTAGTTTTTGAGGTTACTTTCTGCTGATTGGGTGCACTAATAATCTTATGGGGACCTAAAGAAAAATTAGGATTATGGTCAAGTCCTGACTGGAAATTCTGTGAGGCTTGATCATCTCAGCCAGCAATCTTGAGACTGTTCTGGATATAGAAATCAGAGAAAACTCCAATAGAGGTCCTCTGAAATGTTGAATCATCTGGGCTATCTGCTCCTAAGGGAGAGTTTTTAGGGGGTCTTTCTTGATCAAATCTGATTTTTCTTAACCCAGAATAAATCCATAGCTTCTCATTTTCTGTGGCAACAAAAGCCTCTTCTCCAAAGAAACATATATTTTGATTTAAATTTTGAAGTCAAGTCATTTTCAAAATATATATGTTGAATTAATCCAGCAGTATTTATAATCAAATGTCCTTTAGCAGCTGTTGCTCCTTCCTCAGCAGTCATACAATTCAAAGACAACATAATAATATACAGTATCCAGACTCTCTGGATATTTTCCATCTTTTTATGGCTTTATTTTAAATTCATTTTTTTCTTTTTAATTTTTGGTGTTTTGAGACAGGGTTTCTCTCTGTATCTTTGGCTGCCCTGGAACTCACTCTGTAGACCAGGCTGTCCTTGAACTTACAGAGATCTGCCTGTCTCTGCCTCCCAAGCTCCCAAGTGCTGGGATTAAAGATGTGTGACACAACACCCAGTCTCTCTATATCTCTATCTATATCTCTATCTATCTATCTATCTATCTATCTATCTATCTATCTATCTATCTATCTATCTATCTCTTTTTAGGACTTTATCCTTCTTTTCTCTCCCAAGCCTACATATATTTTTAAGCACACTCTAAACTGTTTAGAGTTTTTTTTTCATCTGAATCTTTCTTTTTCTGACCACATGAGTCTTTAATTTGTTAAGCTAGGATTAAAGCCCTGACTTTAAAGGAATGGGATCCACACCATTCCTTAGCTTTCTGAAAGTCTAACCTCATGGCAGAGGTAGTGGCCAGAGCCATCTTTATTGCCATAACTCTGTGGAGTTTTAAGGTCCAACAAAAAGCATGATGTTGGCTATTCATAAACACCATTTAAGTGTTTTGCGGCATAGCCTCTTAAAAGGGCTGCAAAGTTTTTTCAGCTAAAGTTAAGTCAGGAAACCTCTCTGAAATGAGATGCCTTTGCCTCTAGCAAAGAGGGCCTAGCTGAGAAAAATGCTGCTACCAAGAAGCCATGTTTAACTGTGTTCTTTTGTGTCTAGAATTACTTCCCAAGCTCTCTCATGTTTTATGTGGATGTAGTTGTCCATGTTGGTATTATTTGTTGCCTAAGATTTCTGTCCTGCCCAGTCCCACAGATGTTTGTCTCAAAGAAATACACAGAAACTTACATTAATTATAAATTGGTTGGCCTATTAGCTCAGGCCTCTTATTAACTCTTACATCCTACATTAACTCATAATTCTTGTCTGTGTCAGTTATGTGGCTTGGTGCCTTTTATCAGCAAGGCATTCTCATCTTGCTTCCTCTGCATCTGAGTGACTACAGCAGACTGAGACTTTCCTTTTCCTAGAATTCTCCTCTTCTTGTTGCCCTGCTATAACATGACATATAAATCCATAGGTAGAGGAGTGCAGCAGAAATGCTTGCTCTCTACAATACAGCAGGACCAGAACATGTGGCCAGAGACAAAGCTCTCTGTAACAAGTAGCATCACAAATAAACTGCATGTATGTGATTTCAGAGTATCTGATGCAAGGGCTGCATCACTTTGAGGAAAAGTGAATTCATTTTGTAGCATGTTCAATTTTAGCAAAAGTTTTGGTAACATTTGGTAACATTTGGTAACATTTCTAAGTCCATAAAAAATCCCACATTTAGTGGTGTTTCTGTCTTCTGTGCATATATATATATATATATATATATATACATACATACATATATGCAATATTTTTCTCTAGCATTAAAAAATAATCCTTTGCATATCTGTAGTTTTAAGAGGTGACCTCTTCTACTGGCATTTTGTGAGTAAATCTGTATTCCTCTTGAAGCTCAGCCCTGGAGACTCTGAGAATACTTCCTTTAAACTCTCTTTGCATCCCAACTTCAGAAAACATCCTTCGTCTCTGTCATTACTAATTCTGTTTACTCACCGCCCATTCCATAGTTTCTCCTAGGCTGTCCTGTGGTAGGCAGGATGGAAAGGGCTCTGTCCATCTAAACTTTTCCTGCTTCTGTCCTTTTCTCCCAGGAGTGTGCACACACATACATCATCAAGACTTTAGACTTCTTTAAATTCTGTTTGATATTAAGTGAGGCTGTTTACTTCACAGCTCTGGAGGCTAACACATGTAAAATTGAACAGCCGATAGGATGGAGCATTCTGTGTGACTGCAGTGTTAGCCAAGAGCTTCCACATCTGGAAGCAAGGGACTTATGGCAGTGAAATGCAGGTAGCAATTAGTCTGTGTGTGCTAAAGTCAAAGAGCGAATCCTCTTCCTGCTGAATATGGAGCCTCTTTTGTTGCCAGTTTTCATCCAGCAAACAAAGAACTCATGTGGTCACATATAGTGCTCTTCTTGTCTTATTTTACTTAGTTACCCCCTGTAGTGTTTTCAAAACAAACTGTCCTACACCAAGGAATCATGGCTAGTGATTAGAAAGGCCAGACTGGTGCTTGAGATGTTTCCTTGGGACTCATGCAGCGGATTAATTGTTTGTTATAAGGAAGACTTTTAACCTATGGCATTTCTCTGTTTCTCTTATATATTCTACAAAAGAAATATAATAAAGCAAAAGAGAAGAAAACACAAAAAATTAGGAAATATATATATGTCACATTTGTGTGTATAACACACACACACACACACACACACACACACTTCTCATTACAATAATGTTTTATCCATCATAAAGTATAAAGTAACTCAGGAACTTTCCAGAATACTGTTTACTGAACAACAGGATAATTTTCTAGCATTACTGCTTAGCTCAAGTTTTTCATTTCCTCTAGTAAGAAACTTGTGGTAGGAAGTATTTTAAATGTTCTCACCGTTCTGGTCATTTCTAAAGAAAGGAAATGACTTTATCCAAGACCAGAGGTTGATGCTGTGCATATGTAACTTTAAAAATTTAAGAATAAATATAATGTGGACTGCAATGGTTTGTGTTAGGAATAAGAATGATGAATAAAACGTTCAAACATCAAAACTGGAGATTTTCTCCATGATAGGGTCTTACATACTTTTAATAAAGGAGTGGCAAAATTTGGAGAAAAGAATTGGCTGTCTCCATCTGATATTCTAGGAATTAAATTCAGTTTACCAGGCTTACAGGCACATTTACCTGCTGCGTCGTATGAATGCAATTAGTCACCATAGGTTCATATGGAGTGGCACTATTAGGTATGGCCTTGTTGTTGGAGTGGGTATGGCCTTGTTGGAGGATGTACGAAACTGTGGTGGTGGGCTTTGAGGTTTGCTATGCTCAGGATAGCACCCAGTGTGTCAGCTGACTGCCTGTCACTATGCTCCCTGCCATAATGATAATGAACTAAACCCCTGAAACTTTAAGCCACCTCATTTAAATGTTTTTCCCTTATAATAGTTGCCATGGTCATGGTGTCTCTTCACAGCAACAGACACTTTAAACAAGACACCCGCTAAGCCATCGTGCTAGCCTTTAGCTATACTCTTAAAGAGCTGACGTGCAAACTGTGGTGTAGTGGTGGAGCTCATATTTAGCAAGCATGAGACTCTTAATCTCTGGAGCCAAAAGAAGGGAAAAAATCTTAGTTAAAATGATAAATTGTATATGTATTTTATGACAATTAAGTTCTAAAGAGAATTATTCATAATATGGGATTTTTATGAAAGTTGATTTAATTTAAATTTTTAAGTTTTTGAAAATTTTAAACATGAGTATTGTTTTTACTCCCCCAATACATCCCAGGCCCTTTAATCCCTCTCAAATTTATGACCTGTTTTATAATTATTATTGTTACAAACACACACATTCATACAAACTACTGAGCCTGTTTAATGTTGTTCTTATGTATGTATGTTTAGGAATAACCACATAGAATTGGATAACTTATCAGGGGGCTTACCCTGGAGAAGACTGATTTTCCCTCCCTCAGCATCCATTAATTTCCTGTACATATAGGTCCTTGTGAGATTGCCTTTATCTACATTTGGGTGTCAACTGGTGCTATTATAATGTGGATCCTGTTTAGGTCACCATACTGATGACATTTCATGGGTGCCGTGCCCTTGTCATGTCTAGAAGATACTATGTCACAATAGACATCCTGGTCCTCTGGCTCTTGCAATCTTTCTGACTCCTTTTCCACGGTGTTCCTTGAGCTTTAGGTCGAGGGGTTGTATTATAGATGCACCAGTTGGGGTTAGGCACCCCACAACCACTTATTCTCTGCATTTTGATCAGTTGTTCTTCTTTGTAATAACCTGTCTGCTGCAGAAAGAAGTATCTTTGATGACGGATGAGGGTCATACTTATTTATGGGTACAAAGATAAATATTTAGAACACATTTGTAAGTTACATTATTTTAGGAAAATACAGGGTATGTTCTCTCTCATTGTAGATCTTGGCTCCAGAGAGATTTAAGTATTGTATTCATACTCTTCGTGCCAACTCAACACAAGCTATGATCACTGAAACACAGATTCTGGCTGAGGCTGCTGTCGGTGATGCAAAGCTCCTGTTTCTTTCTCTCATTAGACAAGGTGCTGGTTCATGAGGGATTCTTAACCCTAACCTGGCCATAGGAAGCCCGAAGCATTGCAAATCCCTTGCTGACTTAGAAATGTGAGACTTGGGTTTCCAGGGGAAAATTGTGATTTTCGTACAGGAATTAGTAAGGAAAGAAAACTATAAACATATTAACTAGAGATTTAAGGGCCTCTTAGATTTGTGTGCCTAGAATTTATTCTTAAAACAAAACTAAAAATGATTGACTTCCAATGTTTTCAAATTAATCTGTGTTATAAAAGTCTCACCTCTTTAAGAAAACAAATGTAATAGTTTCTATTTCATCCTCACAATGTTAATTCCCCTTTGTTAAAGTTGGGAGAAAAGATCTAATTTAAACTTCCTTACATTGTCAATGGTTGTAAATGTTTTTGAAAACAAATATACAATGAATTTCACTGAGAAAGTTAAAGTTGTAGAAAAATATGTTCGAAAGCTGAATCTAAAGCTTGACTGACTTAGGAGGAAATAAAAGACCATCTCTAACGGAGTCATGGTAACTCTCCTGTCAATCGGCATCAATTTCTGATGCAAAGCACTATGTGTGTTCCTTGACTTCGATCTAAACGGAGTAGCTCTTGCCTTTAAAGATCCCTCTTGTAAGTCTCTGCTAATGCAGAAAACCTGAAACCTATTCAAAGCCCATAGTGAGTACAAGAAGGTTTCTGTAATCAATTGACAGGGTAGGATGGAGAGCCGAGTCGAGGCAGAAAGCGCCAGTTTTGATCTCTCACAGTGCCACGCCCCATCTGCTCTCCCTACACAAAGCATGTAGATGAACAACCCCTGTAGATGATGCTGCATGCACCAAAAGACAGGAACTACAAACCCAGATATCCATGGGAGTATTTCCTGCTCCGGCCTAGGGAGGTTCTAGAAGGAAGGCTATGAAGAACTGCCAAGGCTGGACAATGGAGAGCTATAGGCAAGGAGACATTTCCTGTTGGTTCTTAGACAAGAGTCAGTCTGCCTGCTCCATCAGTGATGACTATCCCTTCTAACTGGCAAAGTTTATTGCAAGCATTCTATCAACGTTTTCTATAAATCCACTCTAATTAATTATCTTATCAGTAGAAAAATAGAGAAACATCTACAGAAGAATCTAGCAATTCCATGGGTAAATCTGCATACTTAAAACTTGAAAATATGTCAAAGGTAGAAGTTTAGTTTCTTGAGGAAATTATGACAAAACCACTACTCTTTAGCTTGAATGAACGTAACAATTTTTGTATTATTTTATGTCATTTTCAAACCCAAATTTCAAGTTAATGAGATGACTAAGATGAAGAAAGTATTTGCAGTTCAGACTAGAAACAAAACGATTCATATTTATAATAAAGCAAGCTGGGAAAAAAAGTCAGAGTCTACCAATACAGGAATTATAAAAAAATTTCTGGTTCATATTACTCAAAGATTATTACATAGTCTTTAAACATGGATTAAGGGAATGTTAAAGGACCCAGGGTATTTTTTGCTAGTCATAAACAGAAAAATCAGCCAGAAATTAAAAAAAAAGTCCAACAGAAAAACATTACACTCTCATGTTTATAGAAATTTTCAAATCTAAATTGTATTTCTGTTTGATAGGTAGACAGGAAGATATGTGTTTATTCACTGATGTTAGAATATTTTAGGGTTTTTCATTTGTTGTTGTTGTGTTGTTGACAGTATCTGAATTAGATTTAACTGAACGGAATCAAACTGACTCAGGTGTTAAGAAAGATCAAATGCAAGATATAATTCTTTTCGCCTCAGAAATGATGTTACAGAAAATAATATTTAAAGAAAAATAAGTATAAGCTAAATTTTTAAAGTTTATGAAGGGGGTTTGAGCATTAGACTATAAAGGTCCTGAACTATCAAGTTTGTCTAATTAAAAAATTATTTCTGGATATAGTTCTCTTAGTTACACAAACAGGCACCTACATCATTCCAAGAATTCCTAATAGAGTTTAAAAAGTCTTTATTAGGAAAACTTGGAAATGCTACCATCCATGAACAGCATATCAACATTACAGACACATTGGTCCATCAGATGGTGCATTTGTTTTTATCTGTATTTGAGTTTTAGTCAAATTAGTCAGCAATGTTACAGTAACAAAGCAACCCTGACTGTTCCATATCTTGTCAAAACTAAGGCCTCACACAAATGAAATTATTTCCAAAAGTTTACTCCAAACAGTTACTCAAGGACTCTTGCTTTCTGAATCTCTGTAGTCTTTTTGAAACATACAATCTCCTTTTTAGATGCCCCTATGAGAAAGATTTTGGCAGGAAAGAAGAGGTATCGAAGTTCTCCAACAGATTTACAAATCATCTTTGTCCTGTTTGCTCTTAACTTATGGAGTCTTGTAGTGCAACCTGACCAGGGGGCTATGCAGGAAAGTCCCTATGTGCTCTACCGGAAATAGAGCTGGAATTCACCGAACCCTTGATTTCTGCCTTTTTTTTTTTTGGATGATGATGATAATTTACGGTTTTGTTTTGGTTTTCATTTTGCTCAAATACATTCTAAGTCAGAGAGGAAGGTAGAACAGTTAGAAGCTATAAAATAAATCTGTTTGCTGACAAAATCTCTACAGAGAGGTTTCAGATCCATGCTTAGGTAGCTGAACAGACAGGACTGAACTCTGTATAAATCCACACACCTATGAAAACCTGATTTTTTTTTCCACAAAAAACTCAAATTAGACAATAAAAAAAGAAAGCATTTTCAGCAAGTGGTGCTGGCGTATAGGAGAATACAGATTATATCAGCATGCCATGCACAAAACTCAAGTTTGAGTGATCACAGCCCTCAACATAAATCCTGTTGCAGTGAGCCTGGGAGAAGAAAAAATTGGGAGGTAGCCTTGAATGAATTGGTACAAAGGAGACTATATCCTGAATACAACACCAGTAACACAGACATGACATCAACAATTAATAAAGGGGACCTCTTGAAACGGAAAGGCTTCTGTAAGGCAAAGAACACTGTCAATAGGACAAAAAGGTATCCTACAAAACTGTAAAAGATCTTCACCAACCCCACATCTGACAAAACAAAATGACTCTAAGATACCATCTTACACATGTCATAATGGGTAAGCTTATGCTGGAAAGGATGTGGAATAAGGGGAATATTCCTCCATTGCTGGTGGGAGTGCACACATGTATAGCTACTCTGGAAATCAATATGGCAGTTTCTCAAAAAAAAAATGGGAATCAATCTACCTCAAGACTCAGCTATACCAAACTTGGGCATATAAACAAAGGATGTTAAATCATATCACAAGGGAACTGCTCAAACTATGTTCATAATAGCATTGTTTGTCATAGCCAGAACCTGGAAACAACCTAGATGCCCCTCAAATGAAGAATGGATAAGGAAATGTGGTACATCTACACAGTGGAGCATTACTCGGTTCTAAAAAAAATGATGGCATTATAACATTTGGAGGTAAATAGATGAAACTAAAAAAAGTCATTCTGAGTGAGGTAACCCAGACCCAGAAAGACATAGTATGTACTCACTCATAGGTGGTTGTTAGGAGTAAAGTACAAGATAACCAACCTGCAATCCATAGCCCCAGAGAGGCTAGATAAAAAAGAGGGCCCAAAGAGAGATTCATGTATTTCCCTGGGAAGGAGAAATAGAAGAGATCTCCTTGGTAAACTTGGGATGGGGGTGTACATGTTGAGAGAATAGGAACTTGAGGGAGTAGGTTGGGCAGACTGGACAGACGGGGAGAGTAATGAAAAAAAAAATGTCTTGATGGGAGCACATTTCCAAGTTAGTAAGAAACTGTCTTCCAGGAAGCTCCCAGGAATCCACAATGGGGACCTCAGCTAAGACTCCTAGCAATAGTGGAGAGGGTGCCTGAACTGGCAATCTTCTGTAATCAGATTGGTGACTACCATAATTGCCATCAAGGAGACTTTATCCAGAAACTGATGGAAGCAGATGCAGAGACCCACAAGTAAGCACTGGGCCTAGCTCTGGGAGTCCTCTTGAAGAAAGGAAGGAGGGACTGTATGAGCCAGGGTGGTCATGGTCATGACGGAGAAACCCACATAGACAGCTGCCCTGAGCTCATGAGAGCTTGGGAACTCTGGACCAACAGCTAGGGAGTCTGCATGGGACATACCTAGGTCCTCGGCATTTGTGTGACAGTCATAGCTTGGTCTATTTGTAAGGCTCCTAGCAGTGAGATTAGGACCTGTACCTGGTGCTTAGTTGGCTTTTGGGAACGTGTTCCCCATGCTGGATTACCTATCCCAGCCTTGATGCAGCAGGAGGAGCTTGGTCCTACCTTCAACTTAATATTCCAGAGTTCCTTCAAACCCATGGAAGGCCTACACCTTTCTGAATGGAGTTGCAGGAGGAGTGGATGGGAAGGGGGGTAGATGGAAGTGGGAAGGAACAGGGGGAGATGAGGAAAGGGAAACTGTGGTAGGCATGTAAAATGAATGGAAAAAGTGTTAATTAATAAAATATTTTTTTAAAAAAAAAGAACATAAATCTGACACACTGGTATAACTGTAATCCTGTCACTTAGGATGCTGAGATTGGGTGAATGCCATGTGTTTGCGACCAGCTTGAACTGCAGAATAAGACTGTCTTAAAAATTCAAGTCAGAGGAGAAAGAGAGTGTGTGTGTGTTTCCTGGAGGAAATTATTGAAGTAACAAATGAGATGCAGAATTGGGCTACAAGGAAACTATGTAATCACTGTAGAGGAGGGACAAAAGCATCTCAGAAAGACAAAGGAAGCAGAGACCACTGCTATCAAAGAGAGGCTGCTCACTGTGGCACTCAGAACAGTGACGTGAAGAAGAAAGAGCTGGGCTCACTCTAATGGCCTAAGCTGACGTTAAAGAGCTGTGCACTGCTGGGCCTTCTGTTCACGGCACACCCTGAGTAAAGCGAGATAAGTTGGCATCTCACATTGCAGCGCATGGCTTGAAGTCAAGCTGTAAGCGACAATGCAGAATTCTGAATAATAGATCAGTGCATTTGTAGTCGAAGACTTGAGGACTTCCTGCAGTTGTATACCAGCATCACAGAGGAGTTTTCCACGCCCTTGAATTAGTTCCAACAAATGCCATATTTTGATTTTCAAAGGTATCTTTACCCACTTGATGTTAAATCCTGCTATGTTTCTAACATGTTTGTTTGCTTTTACCCAGTAAACTATATCCACAAACAAACCCCAAGAAAATTAAATATCAATGGTAGATGTCACCCCATTGACTCCAAAAATTAAATAACTTCAAAATCTTGTATACTTCATCATTCACTGCCTTTTATTCTGCTTCTACTACCACTGTTTGAAATATATTACTCACCTGTAGCATATATATTTATTGATTACATATATATGTACGTAAATATATACCTATTATAATTAACTACTGAACAAAAATGTTCATTAAGCTCACCTTAGAATCAAATTTGAAAATAAATTATAGTTATTGAGGGCAAATGTGTGCATCTAGTGGCATTTGAAAACTATTTGAAATAAAATTGATAATTCATTGCTCAAAACACATTTCCTGAAAAGATTTTTTTAGGGAAAAGCTGAAAAGTTGATTTCAGTCACAGCGAACATTTCCTTCACAGACTTTCTCACTTTGAACTATAATCTCTATCGAGTACCCAGCATAAAACATTGCCTCAAAATAAAATCTTAAAACATCTAAGGGATCTGAGCAATTAATTGCCCCAATAGTTTTGTGTTTCAGGAAATATATAATTTATAACATACTTTCAGCAAATAAACCAGCTTTCACGTTTTACCTCTACAGCAAATCCTTAGTGGAACAAGAAAGAGGTGCACATATTCTTTAACATTTGCAGGATTTCAGCTATGCAGTGAGAAAATTAAAGTCACTGAAGTGTTGAAATGAAAAGTTAGAATTCATTTTTTTAAATAAATAATCTGCTTCTAAAAGCAGGTGCAGCCAGATGGAGGGGTGCACACTGTGGTCTCAGCTACTCATGACTGGGATGGGAAGAACTTTGAGTCCCAGAACTCAAGACAAACAACCTCCAACTCAAAAAGAACAAACAGGAAATGAAGGGTAGGGTCAATGCATAGGAAAATATTGTCGGAAAGCTACAACAACTGACTGGATTCGCTTAGAAAAGTTTATGTTTAGCCACTGAGGTTTAGGAAGACATAAAATAGCCTTCACATAGACTCATTTAAAAAATATAATATTTTGATTAATGATTTGAGAATTTCATGCAAATGTTTTGACCATGTGAGCCCCCCCCACTCCTCCTTCCACTCTTCCTAGACCCAGCCTTCCTCCCTGTCAACCTGAACGTCACTATTTACAGCACGACTCACTGTCCTGGTTTCCAAACAGAGAAACAGAATTCACGACTACTCCTTCAACTGCTATTCATGTGCCTGAGTTTTTGATCCTGAGATTTAAGCCATTAGGCTGTCACTGACACAGAGCCTCAACCTGAATTATTCCAAAAGTAATCTCATTATTTGTTAGCATCCTTACCCCCACCTTGGTCTTAGAAATTTTTCCACAAGAACTTAGAACAGTCTGAGTGCCCATCAACTGACTGACAAAATGTGGATGGCATATACAAAGTGAAATAAAATAGAAAAATTTTCTCTTTGTTTCTATATTTTAAAGTGTGGTATACTAAACAATATTAGTCACTTTTTACTTTCCTGTGTACTTAAAACAGCCAATGGATTTTAGTATTAGCACAGATATGTAAAGGTGGAGGGACAGACATAGTTTACCTGTGGCTTATGAAGATCATGTTGTCTGTTTCCAAACTGCAGCCTATTTGCCAGGCCCACACTGTCATATAAAGTGACAACAAGCTGTGTTCTTTTAATGCAGAGCTTTCAGTACTAAATGTCGGGTATAAGTCAGAGCACCATGCTCCCTAAGTACCTGCTTGCCAGATTAAAGTGTTGGAAACTGATAATAAACATGAAATGAAATGTTTGTAAATTATTATACCACTTCATCAGGGACTATTCTAAGGACAACATAATGTGTATTGGCCTCTGTCATAACATAAAATGAAAGACTGGCTACAAAATACATATGTATATGATTTTAAGTGTATAATATATATATATGTATATATATATAAAACAACAAAATATGAAATAAAGCTTTTTATGTTGATACATGAGCTTGAGTCTTCAAGAAACCTCAATTAAAACAGAGCTAGGGAAAGGTTGTTAAGAACCCTGACATTATGTCTCCTAGAAATGTCACAGAAGTTGTTAACCCTGGAGTCTTAACAATGTGGCTGCCTAAACATGACCTGAAAGGGGCCAATGCCAAGAGACATGTCAACATGAAAGAAGGAACACTCCAGAGGCCACAGCTCTAGACAGTGAACTACAGACAGCTAAGGGATGTTGAGCATAGAAGAAAGTCTTCCCCAGGGAAGCGCAAAATTGGTTATTCATTATATAAGTAGCATTAAACAGACTGAGCAAGTCATATTTCCATGTTTACTAATACATACATATATATAGACAAAAATTAAAGAAAAAGAGGCCACAGATTTGAGACAGAACAAGGAGATGAGGGTACATGGAAGGAACTGGAAGGAGGAAATGATATAATTATAATCTCAAAAATATTTTCAAAATCTAGTGATAAAAAAACAGCTCAGAAACCGTGAAGCTAGGAGTGTAAGAGCTTGTGGGGGACTCCTGGGGATCCTTGAGTGTGTCAGCTCCTGTGGAAGATAAAAGACAGGCAGTGCAATCACAGATATGAAACTTAAGGAAGAAAAAGGAGGAGGAGGAGGAAGCAGGGCTTGGCAGAGAAAGTTTCAGGCTAAGGTGTAGATCTAACAGTCTCTCTGCTAATCCAGTGCCAGAGTCCTGTTTTCAGGAGAAACAGTCATAACCTGATACAAAAGCAGAATTCAGGATATTCAATATCCAATTTAGTAGACCAATAACAACTTTAGGTGATATCCATAAAAAACCAAAACAAACAAATTACCTAACCTTATATTAATTGAGAAATAATAGAAACAACATCAGGAAGAAAGAAATATGACAAACTTTATAATTTCCATTTAACTTAACTTTACTTACAATATCACATCCAGAATAGGAAGGCAAATTTTTAAAGCAAATAAATAGAAATCATTCTTATTTAAAAATGATACAGCATACACAGAAATCACCAAATTATTTGCAGATAAATTAAGAGAATTGTAGTATAGCCAACCTTGCTTTTCTTTTTTCTCTAATCCCAAATATAGGCCCTCTTTTTAATCCCAGTCCATCTTCCCACCTCCCTTCTTCCCAAGATCAACTCCTCCTCCATTTCATTGAAAAAAAGAACAGGACTCCCAGGGATACCCAGCATGGCCTAACAAGATACAATGAAACTGGGCATAAACCCTCATATCAAGGCTGGACAAGGCAACCCAATAGAAGGAAAATGGTCCCAAGCATAGGCGTAAGAGTCAGAGACACCCCTCACACAGACTCCCATTGTTAGGAGTCCCACAAGAACGCCAAGCTACTCAGCCACAAGGTATATGCAAAGGACCTAGGTCAGATCCATACAGGGTCCACGTTTCTTGCTTCAGTCTCTATGAGCCCCCATGAGCCCTGATTAGTTGATTTTTGTGGCCTATGTTCTTGTGGCATCCTCAACACCTTGGACACCTACAATTCTTCCCCCCTCTTTTCTTTGGGGTTCCACTGGTGAAGCACACACACACACACAAATGCATTATAATTCAATAACCCTAAGTATAAATATAACCTAAAGAAGCTCTAATTTTCAATAAGGGGATGTTGGTCCAAAGATACAATGTATCAGTTAGGATGAATAAGCTCTTATCATAGGGCGTGATGGTGAGAATAAGAATGAATGTTTAAAATTTGCTGAAAGAGTAAAGACTAAATGTTCTTACCATTTAAATTGTATTCATAAAGCGATGGATATTATGATAGCTTAATTTAATAATTTATAAAATTTTAACTATCGATATATAAATATAATAGAAATCAGGCATACCACCTTTACCGGTTGTCCTTGTTGCTTTATGAAGGCTGAATGAAAAGATAGCATAAACTTACTGGAATAAATTTACAAAACATTTAAAAGATTTTGATAAAAAAAAATAAGATTTTTAAAATTCATTGCAAAATTACCAGGCAAAGAGATAAAGCACACTCAGGCTTTAATCTCCAGTTCATTAATCTCCAGTCAACCTATAGAGCTAATGCAACTGTAGTAACAGCTTTGACAGATAGGCTTTGATGCAGCTTCCTAAGGCTATACTGAACTTGCTCAGTCTATTCATGGGAGAGAAAGGGGCCAAAGATCTATAAGATATTCACAAAGTAGAAACTAAATGGAGTGGGTTAACTATTAGAGTCCTAATCATGGGGTCAGGAAAGTGTTGGTACAGAGAGAATCTGAAGAGTAGGATAGAATACGGTACTTTCAAACACTCACAGGTGTGAAAAACCACAGAGACTAGCAAGGACACGTATGGAAGACAAGGAAACAGCGAAGATCAACAAGAAAAAGGCACTATTTCGGGGTTCATACCTTTAATTCCAGCACTCGGAAAGCAGAGGCAGGTGGATTTCTGTGAGTTTAAGTCAGCCTGGCCTATAAGAGTTAGTTCCAGGACAGGCTCCAAAGCTACAGAGAAATCCTGTCTCAAAAACAAAACAAAACAAACAAACAAAAAAAAGATAGTATTTCAAAACTGAGCTACAGTGCTGGGTAGCCAGCAGATAAAAATTGCAAAATGAAACATTGCTACCTGGGCTAAAAATATGATTTTCTTTTGCTATTAAAATTTTAGGAGAAAATATATTTTAATATCATTATGACATTTAAGTAGAAGACTTTTCTTTTTTATTAATGAGGTGCTCTGAATTGAACATGGAGCCTCACACTTGCTAGGTAAGTGTTCTAACACTGAGCTATATTCCCAACAGAAACTGGAGGGCCCATGGGTCTACCCCTGCTCCCAGGGTTCATTTTGAGGATAGTCTATGGTCAGCCAGCTAAAACCTTCTGCTTGTTCCTGGGCTCCCTCTGCTCTGCCTGGTGATTAGCTGTAGGGCATTGTTTACTCCATCCTGGGTGTGGCAATTTCCTACCTGCCTGGGGGGAATTTCTTGTGCGGCAACTAGGTTTATAAGGATTTCCCCAAGGTTGAATAAATGGTATTCAGCAGTAGGCTGCTCTCCTTTCGATGGCCCAGGTCTCTAGTGTGTTCTTTCAATCTCCAGGCCCTTGCCCAGCTCAAGGACGGACAGTGGCACGTGAACCGCACCAAGAGGGTAACACAGACGCAGCTGTTACAAGAAACCAATTCACCATCTGACCCAAAAGTACAAACAGAAATGAAAAAATGCTATTACTTTGAAAGCAAGAATTCTTTCATCCATGTCTCCGTAGATGGGGAAGAAGAGCTGGAGAAATGGTTTGGCCATTAAAGGCTAGGCTCACAACCAAAAATATAAGACAGGGAAGACCAGAAGAAGATGGGGAGAAGAGACTTATAGCTCAAAAGAGTGTTAAGGACTGCTTTAGCATCTACTGAAACCTTCCTCGGAGTTGGTGGCTAAAAGCACTTGTCACAGAAGCCAGACTTAGCTGTACAACTTCTGACTTTTCAAAACTTAGCCACATATTTCCGAGTTTTGAAACTTCCAGATGCCGATTATCCGTGTACAAGGGAAAGAGACAGCTGATTTTCCACATACCGTGCATATATTAAGACTACGTTTACAAGGTAATTTTGTAGAATCTTGAACAACTGGCAACATGGCAATGCATAAGGCTTAAAGCCCCTTTTCACAGATGTGTCTGAACAGGCATAACCAAGAGCACATTTATTCACAGTAACATTATATGCCTTAGCAGAAAATAATCTAAATGTCTATCATGTGTAAGTGAATAAATTACACTTTATTTTCACAAAGCAGTACCTGAGATGAACAGGATGTTTTTAAACCTACCTAAAAAACTACAAAAAATGAATCATTTACATTTGTAAATCTCAGATCTCGGTTTTTTTTTTTTTTTTTTTTTTTTTTTTGGTTTTTCGAGACAGGGTTTCTCTGCAGCTTTTTTTAGAGCCTGTCCTGGAACTAGCTCTTGTAGACCAGGCTGGCCTCGAACTCCCAGAGATCTGCCTGCCTCTGCCTCCCGAGTGCTGGGATTAAAGGCGTGCGCCACCACCGCCCGGCTTGATCTCGGGTTCTTTTGGACCGTCTGTGCTGAGGATATTTTACTATCATAAACGCCTCATTTCTGAAGCTAATAACTAATATCGCCATTATGCTTCCATTTAATGCATTTTTTCAGTTTATCATCCAAGTCATCGTGCTATCAATAGCGTATCTTTTTAGCCGTGGACCTAACTTTTGTGAGTATCTTACCCTTGTCCAGCGTGTCCTTCTTCCACGTCACTTCATTATTGCTTTGCTTCACCGGAAGCATTCTTTCTCTCCAAAAATGTTTCTTGTTTCTCCTTCATTTTAATAATTGTGTAGCAAAACTCTAATTACTATGGCTCACACCAGAATTTTTAGAAATATAGTCAATTTGAATGTTAATATATTTTAAAGTCACCGTACTTTAACTGTAAAATTCAATATGATATCCTGTATTTAACAGTATGTTACTCTATTATTTCAGCCACAAAATGGCACCACTTCTTCCATACAGTCTCTCATTTATCATGATGAAATACTTTCCTTGCAATTAATTATTAATACAATTTTAGCATGAAGAGATTCTGTTTTATACCACATGACTTTATAATAACTGTATTCTCAGGAAAAATTCTCTTTATTGAAAGCTGAAAACATAGCACACAGAAAACTATGTAATCTTACTAACTTTATACATTGTTTAGAAGATACTTATGCTAAAGAAAATTATAAAAGAGGTGAGAATAATTTTCTGGAATAAGAAAATAATCTCTTCTTTTTAAAACTCCCTTTACTCTATTTAATTTCTCAAAAATATTTAATATTTCAATTAATATTTTTTCTGTAGTCACATAAATAAAAAGAGGAGAGAGGTCTTTCTGAGATATTTGTGCTTGTGAGGATGACTTAAATTGTTGCCTCAAGATCATTAAGAGGGCATTTAAGGGTGAAGGGACAGGAGAGAGAAAGAGAGAGAGAGAGAGAGAGAGAGAGAGAGCATGTCCCAGTCGTTGGTTCTCTCCCACATACCCAGAATCCCAGCTGTTGGACTCTCCCAGCTTGTTAGCACCACCCCGGGAAAGCACCATGAATCCTGTGCCCACTAGGGAAACTCTGCAGCAGAACTTTTCAGCCCGTGATATTTTTGGAGCAATTCAGATGCTCCGAAGGGGTAGAGAGCCAACATTGTAACTAATGCTCTTTCAGTGTGTTGCTTTTTCTCCGCACTGGCCTAGCCAAAACGTCATGTACCTACTATGAATCACAGTTCTTCCGAGACAGTATTGAGAAATGATGAGGAATACGCAGAACTGCCTTCTTGCTTTGTGGGTAGGGAATCTAGTCTTATATGTCAGTTTTACTTAATAAAGAAATGAGATCGTTTCTTGTCTTTATTTAAAAACATCGCCCAGCCTTCACATTTCTACATAACGTGCAGGAGATGTGGCAGGCAGATGCTTGGGCAGTGACCATGCGGATCAGCTACACTTGAAAGCCACGCGTCCTTGCACCCCGCGTCCTTTCGTTTTCTAGGACATAGAAGCTTAATTCTTCCTAAGTTCACCCCACCTTCTTCAATGCCTCTGGATACAGGGCGAATTTTCAACAAAGAGATATGTGCGTGATTCTCTGTGCATGTGTCATTGTCTGTATTGCACACTGAAAATAATTAAAACGCCTCCAAAAGGCATGGCCCAAGGCACTGGTTTCTTCTTTATCACATTTACCTGCTTACGAGGCTCCTCTGACTGCCCATGGAGAAAGAACAAGCCATTATAAATGATTTTAATAAATGCTAACTATAATTGGATGTGTTAGGTCTTGTAGGGCTGTCCCTTTAGGTTGATTTGAGTTTATATGCTATTTTTGTAAACCACTTACAATAATGGTATTATACATACCTCACTTTCATTCATCAATGTGATGTCACATAACCCAGTGCTTAATTGTTAAAGACCTAAAAATTCTAAAGGTTTAAGTAAGTGAGAACCTGAAAAAACAGAAGGATGTTTGGCTCTGATTTGACCAAACTGGTGCTGAAAGACAGGATTTTATGTAGTCACCAGATATATATCGAATTTTCCCCTCTTTTGATTCATTGGTAAAGGTCGCTTACATTTGCTTGCTATGCAGAATCCCTTGTGGTTTCTGTTATCTTTAATTTGGACTATGAGACCTATTTATAGTTTTCCCTCATCACGTGCTCTACTTGGTTCACTTCCTTGGAAGCATATTTGCCGCTAAAGTTATGGGTTTGTTTGTGTTCATCTGCTCTATTCTAAACTTAAGAGAACTGGTTGATTCTGGATTTACAATTGAATTTTTCTGTGGAAAAAGCTACTTGAAGAAAATGTTTCCTAAATAATTATATGCAAGCACTCAATATCTGTATATAGTTGTATATTAGTTGGTTCCGGGGCATATTAACAATGTAAATGATTGGATGGAGTTACTACTTTTTTAATACTTCACAAAGTGTCTAAACTCTTGCTTATGCTATTGAAAATAACTAAGACTCAAATTTCTCTGGCCTTATTTCAAGGAAGACAGCGGATCATTAGATGTTATATGTGAGTATTCAGGCATTTGAATTTAAAGATAAATGCAGAGATATTAAAGTTCTAAAGTAATTAACTTCTCTTTGGAGAGCTGTCACTTCTCTCTTGTTATTGTTATTGGCTCAGCACATCAGACAAAAAATTTCTTGTTGCAATGAATGTTATTGATAGTAATAATAACATGCAGAAAATACTAAAGCAAATTGTGTGGCGAGAGAAGCAATTTTAAGTTGTACCAGATAACAAATTCTTTGTGTTGGTCTGTGTTATCTTCCACTCTTTATGTATACACATATAAATTTTATTAGTGCGAATAGCTTAGCTATCTGAAACCATTCCCCTGTCTGTGAACATTTAAGTCAGACTGTAGCAAAGTTGTGCAATTGTTCACTTTTCGAAGGTGCAGGTAGAAGATAAAGTGGCAATAACTTGTTTTATCTGTAAGGGTTGAGGTTAAGCAATATTAATGGTTGGCTAATGGCTTAATGAGTAGGCTACAAAGCATTTAAGCATGCAATGAACCTTAGCTTTTCAATGACTTTCCTAATGAAAGATCTATATGACTGCATGTCTCATGTCACAATAGAGATAGTAGGGAAGGTACCTAATCAATGGTGATGGTAAATCAATTGATCTGTAACCCTGTTTTCATACAGTGAAAAAGATACAGAGAGAGTATTTTACTATATCCTTATTTCTAGCTGGAGATCAATAAATAAAAGAGACAGCTTACTATTTGAAAATGCTATTTTCCTGTGCTTCAAAAGCCCAGGCAGGCAGATTGATGTCCAATTTCATAGATGTGTCAGTTTCCTTTGTCATTTCTCAAAGATTTAAAGTTCTTCCAAATTAAATACATGATAGAGAATATCTGTGAGTCTAGACTTATTGTAATGACCGTGATTCAAATTGAAGATAAAACTGTGACATGATAAAAAATTTGCTATTTTCTGTAATATTCATGGATATCATTTTTAAATGTCCATCAAATAAAAGGTTTTATTTTTTTCTCTTTTTAAAAGCGTTCAGGACAGAGGAAAGGAACCATAATCCTAGTAGTGATAGCATTTAAAGACGTAATAACTCGAGATAGTGCCAGGAAAATGAAAAGACTAATCAAAGACTTAACAGAAATGGCTATTTAAAGCCTCTCTGAGAAAGAATTTATAACTAAAATACACACAATCTCTAAAACTTCAACACTATAAATAAATTTAAATATAGTCAAAAAATCTAGACACATATTTCACTAAAATAGGAATGCAAATAGAAAATAAACATGCCATGATCTCATTGTTGTCATTAAAACATAAAGATTGCTCACATCTGACCTAAAGCTAAGCCCTCTACGGATGAAAGTCTTTGTTTTTTTTTTTTTTTTTTTTTCTAAATTTTGGTATTGCTTTGAAGACATCTACAATATGAACAGTGTAAGCTGGACAAGTGCTGCGCTGACACTTGTAACATGGCTCTTACAGTCTCGATCTCACAGTGGCTGTGGTCACCTGCACACTTACTTTTGATCAAGGTAAGCAAGCAAAATCTTAGCATGGAACAGACCAATGACTCCAGGCCCCACCCCAACCTAGAAATAATTGGAAATAGATAGTTGCTGAGGGAGAGAAAAATCATTCTTTATTGAGGATATGGTCACTAGTAGATTGCTGCTGTGGATGGTCCCACTTCCCTGAACATATGTACTTAAGAAAAAAAAAACCATGAAGTGGAAAGGGAACATCCTGGGAGGGGGGGTATAGTGGTAGTTCAGAGGGGGAGACAGAGAAGACAGCATCATATTTCATTGCAAGCGCCTATGAGCTCTCAAAATTACAGAAAAAAGTAAAGATTTTAAAAATAACAAAAAACTAATGATTACATCCTTTTCAAAAAAGAAACGTCATTCTAAAATATCAATTAAATGTTATAATGAACATTTAGTTAGCATCTGTGTGCTGATCAAATAAATGTAAAATACCATCCTTGCCATCACCTAAAAATCCATTCATTATTCCACTGAGATTATATTTGAAGGAATTATTTTTCACCATATATTTTATTCTACCTTTTCACTTCTGCTGTTCACATTCAATCTTTGAGTCTTTTTTTTTTTTTTTTTTTTTTTTTTTTTTTGGTTTTTCGAGACAGGGTTTCTCTGTGGCTTTGGAGCCTGTCCTGGAACTAGCTCTTGTAGACCAGGCTGGTCTCGAACTCACAGAGATCCACCTGCCTCTGCCTCCCGAGTGCTGGGATTAAAGGCGTGCGCCACCACCGCCCGGCTTCTTTGAGTCTTTTATAGACTCCTGGCCTGGCTTCCATGTTCATTAATCATGCTATCTGCATACGACTGCCCAGGCTAAAACTGACCACCTCCTTCAATAGAGCTCATCAGTCAGGCTCGCAGCATGTATACACAGGACTTCCTGATGGGCCCACAACTTACTTCCATGCTAATTCCCTATTTCCACTTCCCATTTTCTATGTGCTTACATTCCTAAGCTAAGTCCGGAAATCAGACATGAAGCATTTTCTCCATTTACACATTCCTTTCTTCACCCTAGCCATTCTTCTACGTTTTCTTCTTCTGAGATCCAAATAGCCCCTCAGTGACTTCCGAACTTCTATGAGGTTTTGTCATTTCCCCGTGCAGCATGGTCCTGTCTTTCTGGGGGTTTCACCAACCTAGCACTTCCGCTCCTGACATGCTGCTTTATTAAAGATTCAACATCCAACTTCCTGTATTTTTGTTGTTGTTGCTTATGTGTATGTATAGCTATTGAGAGCTCACTGCTTAGGACTGAATGACCATTTTATCCATGGAGAAGACCGATGCTCCTCTCAGCGGCCGTTGATTTCTTATAGCCAGTCATTTAGGGTGGGGCCCAAGATTTCCCCCATCCATGTTGACAAATGATGCTGTCACTACATAGATACTGTTTAAAGAGCAATAATGAGACCCCCTTTCATAGACAGAAAACAGTTTTATAGTAGATGATCTGGTCTTCTGATCTTACAACCTTTTCACCCCATGTCCCGCGATATTCGCTAAGCCTTAAGTGCAGGGGCTGAGCTGTAGTCATATTAGTCAAACTTGGGCACGGGCAATTGTTCTCTGCATTTTGGCCAGTTCTCGATTTCTGTAATGGTCTCCTTTTCCTGTTAAAAAAAAAAAAAAAAAAAAAAATCTTCTTTGGTGAGGAGAGCTACATTTGCCAATGAGTATAGGGATAAATATTAAGAATATTAATATAGCCGGGCGGTGGTGGCGCACGCCTTTAATCCCAGCACTCGGGAGGCAGAGGCAGGCGGATCTCTGTGAGTTCGAGACCAGCCTGGTCTACAAGAGCTAGTTCCAGAACAGGCTCCAAAGCCACAGAGAAACCCTGTCTCGAAAAAAAACCAAAAAAAAAGAATATTAATATATTTATATAATAAATAGAAATAGAAATATATCAATTTAGGAAGGCAACAGCATCATACTCTCCTCTAGGGTCTCATAATCTTTCTAGCTGCAAGTAGTTGACTAGTTTTGAAGTAGCACACATGAATTCCCCTTTTTTGTGTAGGTCTCAGGTTCAATTAGACATCTATTGGTTGGCCCAATCTACTACAATTGCTTCTTTGGAATCTTGCCATGCTGGATATTGTTGTGATCCATAGACTTTTATCTGGGGAAGACTATTGATAGATTTTCTCCATTGGCATCTTGGAGAGCAACTTCAGATACTATGAGAACCGGTGCTCATGGAGGAGGCTTCCAGGTCAGTTCCAGCTCAGCTCCTCGAAGTCCTGTGTCTTAAGAGTATTGGCTTGATTCAGGGTACCTCCCTGTCTTCATTACGTGTCCACTAGCAAGCAGGGACTAAATTCTGTCATTTGGTCACCTTCTACACATGGCTTAAATTTAAGATGGAAATAGGGAAACATAAGGTAAAGAGAAAGAAAATGAAAAGATCTTTTGTAGGCATCTGTTTCCCGGGAACTGGTAGAGACACATAAATATCATGCGAGCTTCCTCTGAGACAAATAGTGTGGTCAGTAGTTAGTAATACTGAAATAGATAAAGAATTTAAAACTAATTTAAAGATGGTCCATTTTAAGAACTATGGTGGAAAATGTCTAAGCTGCTTGTCACTCAGTTTCAAACCATCCCATTTCATTTTCCTTGTTGGTCAGAGATAAAGCAACACTGACCATCCTTAAGGGATAAAGACTATTTGAACGAATTAATTGTTTGAACATAAAACAATGGAGGATTCTGTAAATGGTCTGTAAGGTTACAGAGCACGCCAATGATAGGAATGATTATATGAGCTAATCAATAATATGATTAGCTCCTTTTACCTGGCCCCAAAACTAACCAAATTAAAACATACACTGATAGCAATGAAAGCTAACAGGTCTATTGATACCAGTTAATATGTATAGTTATTTTTTCCTGGTTTAAATATTCTATGCCACACAGGACAATTATACAAATAAGAAAAATATAAAATATTTCTTTTTGTTTGGGTCAAACAGTGGAGCATTGCTTTTATAGCCAAGATTCAAGTCACTCCTGAGAGAAAGGGCTGTATTTTTGTATACAAGTGTTTTGCATTTTCATCTGTAAAACCTACAAGGATCAATAGCCCTGGAAATCCACTTCTTTCCATTTATATCCAGTGTTCCTACTTTGTCCTCCGTGGTGTATCCGTTTGTAATTCAGGCAAAGCGCACCTTTCTTTTCTTCCCTCCTTTCTTCTGCCAAGAGAATTCCGAGACCTCGAACTTGCCTGCCCTGTTGCTTTCTGTCACTGCCTGATGCATTTAAACTCATCCTCAAATTCCCCTCTGAGTTAGTTTTCAAATTATTTCATCAATATAAAAATAGTAATTAAAGAAGAAAAGGTCATGAATTGATGGAACTATAGGCTACAGGGTGAGATGAAGGGGAAGGAGTGGAAAAGATGTGAACAGAGTACTCATGCATGAAATTCTCAAAAGCTTTAATTTAAATTGATATATATATATGTATATATACATATATGTACATAAACACATATATATCTTATACACATCATCAGTGAGATCAAAAGCTTGCAAAGGGTATTCTGTATCCCTGGTGACAGCAATGGATATAGTAAGAGCCTCTTAACTTTAATTTAACTAAATTCAAGTTTTGGAAAAATTATTTTTATAAATCCCCATGAAAAGTGATGACAAATCCAATTATTTCATTAATCATGTCATCCTATGTGTGCAGTGCCTCTGTCAACATGATCTGCCCTCTTTCGTGCATTATGAATATATCCAGCATGTATGTGGAATGTGAGTCTTGAAGTTTCTAATTTTTTAAAACATATTAATTTTATTTTCTCATATATGAATCTTTTCTCAGCATGTGTGCATATGTATTACATGCATGTCTAGTGTCCCTGGAGATCAGAAAAGGACATCAGTACTCCAGGACTGAGGTTATAAGTGGGCTGTGAGCCACCATGTGTGTGCTGGCATCATTGCTATTTGGGAAACGTCATTTCTTTTGCGTGTTTCTTTTTGTCCTGATAGGGGGAAATGAAATTTTCACTTTTTCCATTAAAGCAAAATATCTCTTCATGAACTGATGGTCTGCACAGCTCTCGGGCATTCTCTTCTCTGAAGTACAATGCTCAGTCTCATCCAGTAGTAACTGGTCAAGTCTAGATTTGAACCGCTGCAGCCGAGGTGCCCCTCCAGTGACACCTGTATTTAATAACACTATTCAGTCAGCCCAAGAGGTCCAGAGTAGGCAAAGATAAACATATAGGATCTCTAGAATGCTCTATTTCTAAAACATATTATTTCTGGGTATGGGGAACATTGCCTTGTCATTTCTGATTTCCAAATATGTTTCAAGTATGGGACAGCATGTCCAGTAAGTTATTTATGCATTTGGATATGTATGTCATGGAATCCTTTAAGGTCCAGCCATCATGTGGTCTTGGTGCATCTAGCATTGGCTGTCTTACAGTAAATTTACAATGTGTGCTGACAAATCAATAAGTGAAAGCATGGCTTTAATCTGAAGGGCTCCTTGATCTTCAGAGCACTCGGCCTCCTCTTGGGCTTTGAAAAAGCCAAATCTGTATCTTCCAGTGCTTAAAGGAAAGTGTCCACCAGCTAAGGATTCTCTGGGTGGTAGCTTTGAAACATGTATCTAAAATTAATTATATAAACTAACCTCACCATAAATTTGTGTATAAAATACTCTTTACACTTGTATGCTAATAATTCGCTAGTTTACTCCAATACATCATACTTGAAGCATTAGCATACTGTACTAGATTATGGTCAAGCTTTCTTCACCTTAAAGATGAATTAATGTACAGGCTAATGTGTACCTCTGAAGTTCTTAAGTCCAATAATAGTGTAGTTTCATTTTCTTTTACATTTTCAGGCTATTTTGCTTAATAAGAGTTTCCATTCTTTATAATTTCATACAATTTACTTTGATCATATTCACCCCAACAGATTCTTTTATTTTTGACAGACACTAAGCCTGATACGCCTACATCATCACTGCTAGTCCCTCATCTCCCCAGGAAATGAATTTCTGTCAGATCTGTCTGCACTCTTCCCCTCTCTCTGTGTGTGACAGAGGTAGTGTGCTACTTGTCTGACCTGCTCTCACCAGCACTGTATCTGGGCATCCCTTCCATTGTAGAGTCATAGAAGCCCTTACCTTCTCTTTATGGCTTTCTAATTAATGCTGATTCGAAACAATAATTCAACTTAGACATTTTCAACTTTAGAATTGTGTAAAACTCAAACTTACCCAATATAATATGTTTTTCTAGTTCTGAATTCTGATATTTTCTAAAATTGGCGCTATTTGGTGTAATATTCTCTTCAGATGTTGGTCACTGGCAGGACACTCTCAGTCACAGACTCACAAAGGGGAAATTAACACTTACTGTCGTCTGTTGGCAGATTTGGTTTTCCGTAAGCAAAGTTATAAATGCATTTTTGTCTTACAAGTTTTCAGTTTACTCTGAGTTTATAAGAACATAAACCCATCATAAGCCAAGAGGCATCTTATTCCAATTTGAGGCTATATTACGGCCCTTACACACATTCCTGTCTTATTTTTATATGTTGTTATAAGCAACTTCACAGTGATTAGCCTTGTAAGTGACTCATTGATTGAGGCAGTGATCTGTAATCTAGATTTTCAGAAGCAGGATTGCTGTATTAACAGGAAATGTATCTGTGGTTTTGGATGACCATTGCCTAGTTCCTTCTAAAGGGTAGTACCAAGCTGCACTCTGTCCAGGAAACAGCATCTGTTTCTTAGGGCTCTGATCAACACAGCATGGTAACAATTTTTTCCTTTTTGTCAGTGTGAGGTATGTGAAAAGGTATAGTTCCAATTCACATTTTTCTTCTTTTATTGCAGTTTCTTTACACATTTTAAGTGCCAGTCATATTTCTTTTTCTGTGAACTGCCCATTTATTCTGTTGGATTAATGGCCTATTTCAGCTCAATTTCTAGTTGCTACGTACACCTTATAAAGAATAATTCTTTTTGTCTAATATGTGATATTGATATATTTTCTTAATTTGACATTTGTCTTTTAACTTTGCCCATGAAGTTTTTCATTTGAGATTTGTTTTTATCTTGGGAATATATTTTTAATTTTATGTAACAAGGTTGTCAATATGTTCTTCTATGGCTTCCAGATTGTAGATCACAGTTAAGCCTTTTTATTTTCTTTCTGAGACATTAACAAAAACCTACACTTCTTTGAGCATTTCCACTCTTTCTCTCTTCAAAAATGAAGTTATATCGATTTATCTTAATGTATAATCATCAGTTCAGTCAAAGATGCACCTTTGCCCTTGCTCTAATTTGCTGCCATTGGTTCTAACTATATTTATCTTACTGAATGCCTTCTCTAACATCCCAAGTTCTCATGCATATTTTAGGTCACTTAACATAATTTCTCTTCTGTCTTTACTGGTCCACTTGTCTGTTTTATGTTCTAATCAAAATTTTGTCTCATGTTTCCCTTAATTAAACTAAGAATAAATGCTGAGTGATGCAGAGAAGATAATAGGTAACAGAAGCTTCCATCATCTGTCTCCCGTTCTTCCTAAAGTTTAGTCCACCACCTGATCTCATTTTTCAGTTTATGTTGGCATATATATCATCCCAGATCACATTGCAATATAGAAATGCTCTTGGAGGTTCAAACTCTATATCATCTTTATGGATCTCCTGGCTGGTGTAGAGTTTCTCCAAAGGAGACTGGTACATGGCTTCAACCTTCAGAGAAGTCAGATTACAGGTTGGTAGCTCATGCTGACAAAGCACTAGAATCAACTATGTATTGTCTGTCCTTTGATGTGTACTGAAAGCACAGACCACTCCGACTACCAGAGATATGGAACAAACAGTGCAAATACTATCCACATAATGTAACACAGATAGCCCTGCCTCTCCCATTCCCGGCCTGGTGATGAATAGAGATCTCTAAGTAGAAGCCAGCCTACCAAGTGCCTGAATGTGGACTCATATTCATACAAAGCTGTATTAGCCAATTTAAGGAATTAATGTGTATGCCTATAAGTTGTTTCTGGCACTATTCATTTTGAATGCCATAAAATTTCTGGTCACATTTTTATAAACTAAAATTTATAGGCAATGAAAGTGTTAGGTGACCTGCATGCACAGATCCTTGTACTTAGAACATTATTCTAGTTGCTGAGTCTTACCTCTTCCTCATCTCCCTCTTCTCCCTACAAGCTCTCCCCTCTCTTACTAATCTCTTTACCATTTTTACTAGTGTTTGTTTTGTTTAGTGTCCTCCAGATTTTAACAGGAATGTCTGTGTGGCTGAGTTTGGAACTGACTCATTTGAGTCTGGTGGTCTCACCAGTGGTGAAGCAACTAGATGCTATACATCCATCTCTCAGAATCTGTTATGTGTCAGTGTGTCAGCAGTAAGCAACTGGGTTCTGTGAGCCACTTCCCTACCCATATTTGATGGTTGGGTGGGCCCACTATGTGTGAACTCATAGTCATTCAGTGGGCACATCTGCTATGAGTTCATTATTGCGATGGCTGCGTTATGCTTAAAAGATGATATTTTGCAGCCCTTCTCTTTAACTGCTGGCTCTTACATTCTTTCTGCTTCCTCTTCCATGATGTATCTTGAATCTTGAGGAGGTGTAAATATCTCATAATTTTCAGCATTGTGTACAGCCATGAGTCTTTTCATTCATCTCTGTTCAGTACAAGGAGATATTTATTTATTTAAAGTGAAAAGTAGAGATTGCCATGTTTATGCACATGAAGATGGGCAAAAGAAAGCTTGCCTTTGACTACTATGACTTTCTACAGTAATGGGCTCTGTGATAGTTTGAATGTAACTGGTTCCCATAATCTCATAGGGAATGGCTCTGTTAGAAGGTGTGGCTTTGTTGGAGTAGGTCTGACCTTGTTGGAGGAAGTGTTACAGTGCGGGTGGGCTTTGAGGTCTCATATGTGCCCAAGCTATGCCTAGTACCTCAGTCTACTTTCTGTTGCCTTCTGTTCAAGATATAGCCAACACCAGATATGCCTGCATACCACCATGCTCCCCACTGTGGTAGAAATGAACTGAACCTCTGAAACTGTAAGAAGTTACCTCAATCTAATATTTTTTAATAAAAGTTGCTATGGTCATGGTGTGTCTTCACAGCAATAGAAACCCTACCTAAGACAAGCTCTGTCTGTGGACTGACATCATCTGAAAATTTGTTAGAAATTTGAATTTTTGGGTCCTTCTTCAGACTTACAGCATTAGGATATCCTAGTTGTTGATTTTTAAAGGCAAGGAGCTCCTTATCATCCAAAGAAATGTATCTGAAATTGTAATGTCTCAAGAGTCATGGCACATTCAGAAATGTTTCTGGAAACCTGACATGTTTCCAGTTGGATACCCACAGACACAATTCATGGTGTCTAATTTAGCACTGCCATATTGTATAAAGAGACCTCTGGCTCTTTTCTTCTTGTGTTATCTGATAGATATGTAAGACTATCCCAAGTGCACCAGGATGGAGCATTTCAAAAAATTTAGTCCTAAAGGAATGGATTCAAATTCTGCCTCTGCCAGTTTTCTACTGTGTTTCCTTGGCAAATTTTCTTAATTTTAATGAACTTCTTCCTTGGAGAGAGTATGTTTATAGTCCCCAAATAGTTTTGGCTTAAGAATCTTCTTTCCCTCTCACAGCTTCTCATTTTGCATAATTACACACATACACACATATGTATACACACACACATACATATGTATATGATGACCCCTATCCCTATCTCTTACTTCATCTTTACAACTGGGATTGACATGTCAATATCAGAGTCATTATAAAAATTATATTAACACACATGTGTACCTGTATAAAAGTTCATCACACAGAACATAATATTTATAAAACTTGCAGAAAACAGTTCCTGGAGAGACACCCTGGGGTTTAGAAGTAGACACTGCCCTTGCAGAGGATGCAAGTTTGGTTCTTTGCACCCACAACAGGTGACTTGCAAGTACTCTGTGGTACCTCAATGCACATATATGCACACTCACAAAGACACACACATACATACACAGAACTAGAAATAGCCAGGTGTAGCATATGCCTTTGATCTCAGCACTCAAAAGCCAGAGGCAGGTAGTTTACTGTGAGTCTGAGGCCAGGCACAGCTACAAAGTAAGATTTTCTCAAACAAATAAGTGTAAAGTTTATTTTTTAAAAAATTTCCCAATCCAAGTGTTCATGAGTTGAGGAAAAGGTCAGGAGTTTGAAGCAAGCTCAGCAACCTGGACTATATTAAGACAGAGATTCAAGAAGAAAAACATGGCTTTTAAAAGACAAACCAACAATAAGATGAGAACAAAAATAATTAGAAATTTCCAAACTATGAGCAAATTGAGAATTGAAATAAAAAAACAATAAATGAATAGTATTATTGAAAACTGGATTTCTCAGCATTTAAGCAGTAATTATAATCTCAGGAAGAACCCATGCCTCTTTCCTGAATCCTGGATATAATTGCCATAGTCTGTGTATGTGGCAAACGGTTTTTCTACTGCTCCTATTGCAGTACAAATGACTCTTATATCCAAATAAACACAACAGTTATTAATGATGTTGACTAATTTTTAAGTCATACAATATGTAAAAACATGTAACACTGTATATGTGTATATGTCATTTCACTGCTTAATCATAGAGTTTGTTACCCCTCCCCCACAAAGGCTGATAGCATATAATATTTTCTCTGAATCAAATAAGAAAAAATATCAGGCTCTGCTTCTGGCTGCTGAGCCAGAGAGGACTATTGTTCAGGAATAACAGCTTGTGAAACTCCTTCTAGAGGTTAACACAGCTTGAAAAAGATGACCCAATATGACCTTTTAATCGCCATCTTTAAAACTTACAGTTCTTAGAGAACAGTGCTTTCCCCTTCAGTATTTAGCCAAATAGGATAATGTTATAGAATACTGTAAACAAATTCAGTATTGATATTGTTTGTGCAATCTGGTGAAATAAGTACAAAATTAGTAAGTACATCTTTAAAGTGGTAACCCTAAAAGTTCCACATAAATAAAAGGCAAAAGCATCTTTCTTAACTTTATCACAATAGCCTAGGTTTGTAGCTCTCTGCTCCCTGCAGGAAATAGTAATGGTCACTCTTTGCTAAGAAACCTGCAATACCTGCAATGACGTCAAGCTCTTATGAATGATATCAATGGCATATCACACCAATGACTCAACTATGTTACATCATTCCTCATTTTGTCAAGTTATAAAATCAGATTTTCATGTGTCCAAATAATTGTTTTATTAACATGAAACTGATTAAGAAGCAGAAAGTTTCAGATGTGACCTATGCTGCCCCTTTTTGGTTCTATTTGGTTTGGCTTTGGCAGTCACATATAGATATGGTATTTGTGTTCTTTAAGTTAACAATATTATTCTTTCATTAGCATACAAATGACTGTGGAATTCAGAAGATTTTCATAAAAGGTAAATGTCATGTTACAGAATCAAATAACCATAATTTTAAGTCTCAAAATATTTTTTATATCTTTAGACTGGTGGGTCTTATGAAATTAGCTATACCATTGTATATAGTCTAGAAATGTAAGAGATATCTTTAGAAGTAAAGGGATCTTAAAAACAGTGTTGTGGGATAAAGGTGGGTATGGTATGGTGAAGAGGGTCAACCCAAATTAAGGATGTATGAAAAATGTAATACAAAAGTTTATTACTTAAAACTAAGAGTATATGATTAAAATTTTAATAAAATAAAAAATCCAGGACAGAGGTACTCTGGATGAGTATAAAGTCATAGGTTTCAAAACAAAATCCCAGTGCCAGACACCTCTCTGTAAGTTGTTAGCCAGGGAGCTCCCATAGGCTACCTAAGTAGTACAGGATAGTGCTACTCTGCTTGGTCGCTCACTCCAAAAAGAAGGTCAAGCCATACTGCTGAAGATAACATATGCCTTAGATACAGAATACAGACAAACCAAGCTGCAGCTGAGAATGAAGCTTCCTCCCTGTTGGAGACCAGGAAGAGGCTAATGAAGACTGCTGGGGGCGAGGGGAAGTCATCAATAATCTCATGCAGAAAATCATGAGTGATGCAATGCCAACCTGCTACGTGCACTAGGTATAAAGTGGCATTACTCTCCTGAAAGTAACTGACCTCATGGATTGGTTACTCATGAAGTAACGAATCTCATGAACTGGTGACTGCCCCATGAGAAGGAACACTTGTCTAATATTGTAAACCTGGTAAGAAGCTTGAAGCTAGAAAGATCACAGATCTAGGGGGAACCCACTACTGATACTGATACTTTGGTAAGTTGTGCATGTAGTTAAACTGCCTTTAAACTTTCGTGTTTCTGCCCACAAACTAGCAAAGTTCTCACTCTTGGTTAAAGAAGCCTCTTTTGCAAGCAAGCAATAGTTAAGATAGAAATCCAGAACTTGTCAATTTTCTGAAACAAATAAAAGTTGAGAGCATTGCCCAAACAAAACATCTATATTACTCTCTCCAAAGCCCAGGGAGCCCTGTGGAAAATGAGGTGGAAAGATGCAAGAGTTTGAGGGTGGGAAGTGGTGCTGAGAAGCATCCTGTGAGTAAGACAAGGCCATTGCCAACAGGACCCCACAGCAGCTGTGGTCACGTGCACAGATCTACACACGACCTCGCAGCAGCTGTGTGTTGCGGGAGCTCCTTCCGCTCCTTCAGCCAATAGCCGCTGAGATACCAGCCCATTGGGGCGTGGTCTCTCTTTTTAAAAATGCGGCCACTTCCCTCTCCTAGTGCTCTGTCTTCCAGCTCTGCTTCCAGCGACTAGGCTCCTTTCCTGATTGTGCAGAGGGCTGTTGGCTGGGACCGTGATCTGTAAGTTTTTCCCCTTTAAATAAATAACCATTCTATTAATCATAATTCCAAACTGGTGTGGGATTGTTTGTGATTTACGCCTTCAGCTGTGGTCACATACACAGATCTACACACGACTCCACAGCAGCTGTGGTCACATGCATAGACATACACATGACCCCACAGCAGCTGTGGTCACGTGCACAGACATACACACGACCCCACAGCAGCTGTGGTCACATGCACAAATCTACACGTGACCCCACAGCAGCTGTGGTCAAGTACACAGGTCTACACAAGAAAGGAAGATATGAGAGAATGAGAGGGACATTTGGGGACAAGAAAGCGCTCAGTAGGAGTAAGGTGATAGGCACAAGCAGGCTGAGTGTGATCACAATACAAGATGCACAAATACAGAAGTGTCAGAAATTAAACAATGCTAACAATGAGGCCTTTTATCTGGACAAAATAGAAAACAATACTGCTGGGGATTTTTGCACAATAATAGTTAAGTCAAATGGAAGGAGTATTTGGGCCATATTTTGGAAATTTTAAGTCAGATACTTATAGAATGTCAGTCATATTTAAGTTCCTTCATGTCCAGGTAGAATTATACAACTTCATATTTATACTGGCTTATTAATGATCTCAATAATATTTATTATTAACAATAATAACTATTATTAGACTTATGCAGTTGTTCTATCCTTGAAGCATTTTTACAAGTTAACTATTACCATTTGTGCATCCTGTGATAGGAACCAAGATCCAGAAAAAGTTACTCTCCCAGTATGTGACCATGCTAAGACTGAGGTATAGGTGTTGTAGCTAAGATATGTCAGTCTCTGACTCAGAAAACCAACTTTCCTATTTAACAATTGCCCCATTTCTCAGTTCTAAGGTGAGAATTTGCACACTTAGCTCGATTGTGGGAAAGGGCATTGTGAAAGCATCTGTGTATTGATACACACCTTTTCAGCATCCTTTATCCCTCTGTGTTTGATTCCAGCCGCCTCCCTGCCTTACTCATTAGATACAACGATATTCACCTTCCCTTTGGGATCAGATGGCTCTAATAGCCACAGCTAATTCTATGCCCACCTCTGTTTTCCTTAATCAAGACAGCAGAGCTTCCTGTTTTTGCCAAGGAGGTGGCATTGGTCAGTTTTTCATTTCTATGAGAAGATGTCTGAGGAAATCAATTTAAAAAGAGGATTTCCTTTGACTCAGTGGTTTCAGAGGTTTTTAGACTGTACCTCAGCAGTTTTCAACCTCTGGGTCACGATCCCTTTCACAGGGATCTCCTAAGACCATTGGAAACCACAGTTATTTACATTACGATTCATAACAACAGAAAACTAGTTACAAAGTAGCTACAAGAAAATAACGTTATGGTTGGGGGTTGTCCCAATGTAAGGAACTGGGTTAAAGAGTCGCAGCCCTAGGAAGGCGGAGAACCACGGCTGTAACTCCTTGGTCACACTGCATTTATGCCTCTGTCTAGGCATTGTCATAGCTGTAGAGTGTAGGGGAGGACAGTACTCACTTCAGGGTGGCCAGGAAGCAGAGAGGAGAAAGGGCCAGGAACAAAACACACTTTTCAAAGTCACACCTCCAGTGAAGCACTCACCCCACTCGGGCCCCACTTCCTGAAGCTTCCACCATTGGAGAGCTCATTGTTAAGCTAGGACTCTGTAAGTAAATGTGTCTGCTCACAAGGTTAGAGCCTTTATGATCCAACTGTCCCCAAAGGCCACACCTCCAAACACTGCTAAAGATGGTAAAGAGCGTTCCACTTGGGACCTTTCTGAAGATATCTGAAACCCAAACTGTAATAGATCAACTTAGTCTGACACTCTGAACGCCCCCCCCCCCCAATAGATACCAAAAAACTAAGCTTCTTGGTGCATAATTCATCCATTTATCAGACCAGCAAATAAAACTTACTGGGTGCTATTTAGGTGTCCTTTCCTGTGATCAGGTTACATCTGTATGGAAGGTATTTAAAAGCAGCTTCTCGATTCTTTCATTTAATTCTCATGACATCCCTACAACAAACATTCTTGTTATTGGTTTGAACTAACTGTATCACCATTAACCTAGTCCTGGAGATGCAGAGAAGATAAATTTTTTAAACCCCACTATCTACCTTATTTCCAACATCAGCTCTGAATCACAGCTTTCCCCCATCATCCCCTATATTTCCACTCTGCTTCAAGCCCTTTGTGCACATACCTGAACGATTGTAAGAAATACTTCCAACTTGTCACTCTATATTTATTCCTACTATCTACCTGATCATGTTTATTTCCAAATTAATCTCCTAAAGCAGTGTTCTAAACAATCCGTGCCTGAACTGAAAAACTGCAGGCGTTCTTCCCAGTGCTTCAGCAGAACGCTAAAGACTCACGCTTATTTTTGAAATTTTATCCCCCGTGTTCCCATATAAAATGGTCTAATATTATTCCCAAGACATATCTTACAGTTGTGTAACTCTGGAATTTTATTCTCACCATTTATCTCTTAGAATTACTTTTCTGTTCCTGTCACACTTTCTAATACTAAGCTATTATTCAAAACCCTGTGCAGATTTCATGGTTTTCCATGATCTTAACTAAAATACTAAACCATTATTGCTGCTCTACACTAGAATACAACCAATAGGAAGTTAGTTAGTTATCCTCTAAGACAACACTGTGTTACCATGTCCTCCAAGCTTGCTTTCTGTGGCTCAGGAAAACAGCTATGAATATAGAGACACATAGCTTACAAGCCAAATTTTACTTTAATAAAAATCAAGATAATGTCTTTTTATTCTTGCCTGTTTGTTTTTCTCACTATCATCCACTTCTTTCTCTCCTCAACTACAAGCTAAAAGTGACAAAGACTATCAGTTTCACTAATCCTTAACTTGCTGCTGTCTAACACGGAAGATGATCAAGAAAATGTCCTAATTATATTGCAGACGACAAAGTATATATCTAAAGGAATAGCAAATGCATTTACAATACACACTAACAACATAATTGAAACTGAATCACAACTTATACAAAAAGTCAAAACTTTGTTTCTGTGCTATGAAGCCTGACTCGTTCCAGATTTTAGCTCAGTGGTTAGCCCACCTAACCTACTTGTCATGTAATGAACGGCTGGCTAAACTGCAGTACAAGTGGATGAGAGAGCAGCCAGTGTAATCACCTTGCCACGTGAGAAAAGACCAACAGTCTTATGTCACTCTGCTTTCTTCTCTACCTGGAGCCATAAAGGAAGTCGTGTTAATTGTGACGAAAGAAGTTGATCGTGCCTTTGAAGACACATCGTACAGACCCCGGGGCTTCTGTGTGGTGTCACTGACCCTTCAGGGTTCATAGCAGAATCAAATGCTTGGAGGAGCCATTTATAGTATTACCAGATTCTACCAAGATCATCTTTAAAATAATTTTTCAGCCTCTGTTCGGCTGGCGATTTGCTACAGCTTTGCTGGTGCTCTGAATGTGCCGTTTCCTTCGCATCTCTCAAGTGGGAAATCACCAGAGATCTAACCAGTGATTTAGTGTTTATCTGTGCTGGAGAGAGGCTTCAATGGTTCATTAATGTAGCCTGATTCCCTCCTCTGCTGCCTTTGATTCAGGCTTTAATATAATCTTCCTATCTGCGTGACTGTCATGGGCATAAGCCAAGCACAGGCGTGATGGCTAAGGAACCAGAAAGATATTTTTCAATCATGTATAGAGAACCTCATTAGTTATACTGAAAATTATAATAAAAATGTAAGCTCTTCATTTCACCCTAGTGACTGTTGTGAGTATATTGTTTATAAGCGGTTGTCAGCATGGAGGGATCCCTCATGCTAAACATGGAATTAACGGTGAGTTTGTTGTTATGATCCCGTTTGGGCACTTATAATAAAATACTTGTTTAGAAATCTACATTAAAATGCTTGCTCAGTGGAAGCCCGCCATTATTTTTTTTTCTAAGCTACTGAGAGTTGCACAGCTTTTTGTGTTGATCCTGAATAACTTGGGATGCTGAAAATTCTGTAAGAGAACCAGATACAATAACGAAATCAAGAGCACTTGGATTTTCCATGGTAAAGGCACTATAATAGGGAGAGCTCTTTAACAGTATTCATCCCGAAGTGGTGACTGACCTACAGGATAAACCAAGAAATGGAAAGGATCAGTGTCCAAAGGGTGCTTTAAAAATCTACTGCTTTAAAAGTCCTCTCCACAGCAATGCACTGGAAGAGATTTTTGAACAGGTAAAATGGTCTCTTTTATGAATAGCTAAGCAAGACAGGATGCAGGGACATTAGGCATGAGTTAAAGGAATTGGTAGCTAAAATAAAAAGGCTGACATGGGGCTTAAAGGAAATATGGTTTCATTGACCTGGAGCAACTCTAAACACTGCCCCTGTAAGCAAGTCAGGAGAGAATTTTTAGAGGGAGTTTCCACAGTAAATATTTTCCGAAGCAATTTATTGGTTGAGCAGAAATTCTAAACTGCAAATGCATGCTGATTGGGTGATTAGCTAGGAAACTTCCAGCTGAGCAATGCTAATGCCCAGTGTGGATATCCAAGCCTACCCAAAAGTCCTGAGGCTTAACCATGAGGGCAGTACTCCCAGCTCCTCTTCAGAAAGTCTCAGGCTGTACCAGCCCCGATCCCACACAAAGAGCTCAGATTTAGGTCTGTGCACATTGAGTTCCTATTTGGCGCCGCGTCTGTGGGCTCTGCATGAGACCCCTGAGTTCTAAAGTGGTTGATGTCAGCATAACTGTGCAAGAAGGAGGATGGGGTTCAACCTCCTCACACATCAGCATGAGTTAGATCAAAAGAGAAAGAAAGGGCACTTGTCAGGGTCTTAGGCTAGACCCCAGAACAGAGGTCGGCATGGGTGGAAAAATGTGGAGATCCAAGTAAAGCACACAATTACAGCTTCGTTAAGAGTCTTTGACCCATGTGTCCTATTAAGAGACTAGAAAAACCTCATTGAAAACTTCATGGACTTGCTCATCTCTCTTTGACACTGATCTCTAAGTCTACAGTGACTTAAAGGAAAAGGGTAGGAATTGCTTTCCAGCTGTTGGATCATCATTATGGAAGACACATAAGATCTAAAATAAAGCTGTCACTCAGTAGCCTGTGTTCTGTAACCACAGACAGAAATGGTAATATCAGCAACTGACATGATTTCAAAGGCAAAAGACAACACATCCATCCATTCCAGCCCCAGCTCTGTCCTTCACTTTTCTATATAAAGTGGCCTAATACAATATTTCATGCTTGCTTTGAAAAGTTGAGTTCTGTATTCAAATTACAATTAATTAGTGCCTAACTCATAATGTATATGGCTTTCTCATGTTTAGTCCATACATAGTTTACTCACAAATCATAAAGAGAATATGTAAAAGTTCCCTACATGCAACCACTTATTATGCGCACGGTGCTGATAATGTTCAGATTCAACTAAGGAAATAAAAATGCATTTTTCAGTAAAGAAACTGCAGGTGAAAGACTGGATAACTCTATCTTCCTATTAGACTTTAAAATCACTAGCTATGTGAGCTGTGTAACCAAGCTTCCTGTTCTGGGCCCCGACTCCTTTGCTAAAGAATGGAATGGGGACCAGCAGCTGTGTCCTTCCTGAACATTGTAAAACACTGAAATAATAAAGTAATTAAGGCTTGTTCCTGAGAACAAGCCTTCAATAACTGAGTGTCACCGGGGATGCCAGTTGATCATACAAAGGCTACCACCGTTCAAGTGACGCATGAAACTTCAAGTCCGGCAGGACTCTGTATGTGTATTTTAAACAGCACAAGAGTGTTGAAAATCTGAATTACTGCATGAAATAAATGAGATAAACGCTAAATGACCAAACTTGAGGCAAAGAAAATGTACGGTTCATTTTGAATACTGAGTTCTTTATTGCTTTTTTTTCCATAGTGTCTGTTTCGATCTTGAAGTAGTCTGTGAAGATACTTCATGAGAATGGCACAGAGAGTAACTTAGCTGTGTATACATATTAATTATCAGGGCCAAAAACGGGCCAGTTTGCAACAACAGAGCAGTCAGAGTTGGTAGATAATATTATTTCTCTAAATGAGGGCTGCTGCCGGTATTCCTCATGGGACATCATAAAGAATGTGTCTGACTTTCTATATGGGTGGACAGTCAGGACTTTGGGGCTCGCCACTAACTAGGACCATTAGAGGCGAGGCATCTCTAGCCTCCAGTGACAGCATCACAATATGTAACAGGCTGCCAGACACTATTACATCACTCCCTTTGTCACCTCTATGGACCGTACCAACAGTGCGACCAGGAGCACTTCAGAGCACCCACGAGAGGCTCAGAAATCACGCTGTGGGAAACGTGGGGAGCCCGTTATCAGAGGGTCATCTATCTGCCCCTCCAGTCTGTGCCTGGCGTTCAAGGCCTCAGCGCAGGGCGCACTATTCGGCTTAATCAATTCTGCCATCTAGTGGGCGCTTTCCACTCCCGCTACCCGTCCTTTCGGGTTTTCTCTGCTGTAACTGAGGGGCAGGCATTGATGGTGAAAACCTGGGGCGCTGGTTGGTAGTGGGTGGGGAAGAGGAGAAGGGAGATTGTAACCTTCCCATAAGAAAAGTAATTATTGGATATAAATTAAAAAATGTAGAAAAGAGCCGTTCCAGGGGCCTCACCTCCAGATACTGAAGCAGCAGGAGCCATGCTGGGCTGCACCGCTTCAGATCAGCAGAAAGAGCAGCAGGCGCAGGACCACCTGTTAAGTGAAAATCCAAAAATCTTCAAAGACCTTCCAGAGCCAAAATACTGTGGTGAAAATCCCCCTGGGTTTCAACCATCTTTGAAGGCAGCCCCTTGTTAGCTCTGCACCCTCCCTCTGAGAGCTGAGTATGTTCTGCCCCCACCCCAGGCTCTAAGCTGTTTTATTTTTTAAAGAGAAAGGTTGTTTGTGCTCCTGCAGACATATAAGAAAGACGTGATTTCTAATGTAACTTCACCATGGCCTCAAACTCTCTTACTAATAAATCACCTTATGCTTTAATCATAACATCAGAGAGTACTAAATTAAGAAAAATGTAATTTTCCAATTCAGATTGCCTTGTTCTCTGTGAGAAAAAACAATACACAGGTTAGGAAGAGGGAGATTGAGTAAGGAAAATAACTGTTTCTATGATTTTGATTTTGTTGTCTCTTTCCATGAGTGCGAAAGTACAATCAGGAAAAAGAGAGAGAGAGAGAGAGAGAGAGAGAGAGAGAGAGAGAGAGAGAGAGAGAGAGAGAGAGGGGAGAGGGGAGAGGGGAGAGAGGAGAGAGAGAGGAGAGAGGGAGAGAGAGAGAAATAAAGCTTATTACAAAGTATTAGAATTGCCTATGACATTCCAGATAACCCCATAATTCTCCGGGAGGAATTACACATTTGTGTTGCTTTTCAACTGAGAGTCATCTGAGAAGTTTCCCAAGAGTCTGCATATAAGCAGAGTAGAATAAGAACCTTCATCACACATAACTTCCTACAAAAAAAAAAAAAAGAAAGAAAGAAAGCATTAGGCAGAAAATAACCACGTGGCTCCCACACATAGTCACGTGACACCCTGCTGGCTTGCACACCGTCACACATATTTATGCTCTTGTAACTTTCTATTGTTTCATCATTGAGTCAGGCCTTGCTTTGTCCTGCGTTCCCTTATGGTTGTCCTTCTTTCTGGTAGCTTGTAACTTCATTGCGAGTATACCCTTTATTATTTCTTTAATTGGTTCAAAAGACAAAGCATACTGCTTCAAAGGATGTGTACACTGGGGAATGGCTGAGTAAGTTAATTTACATATGCCTTGGCTCACATCCTTATTGTTTGTTTTTGATAAGAATACCTGTAATCTCAGCTTTCGAGCAAGAAATCTCTAGCTATTGACTAGCTCCCAGTTTTAATGATAGACTTCCCAAATGTACTCTTCTCTGAAATTGATGTTTATTTTATTTATTTGTTTGTTTGTTTGTTTTTTGACCAACCTCTCCCCAGTCCCAGCCAACCTTTGTGAGCTGTGTTCATATTTTATTTAGTATACTTACCCTCTAGAAGAGGTCTTCTGCATGCTATATGCTACATGCTTTCTGATTGTAGGGTTCCTATATGTACCTTCACTGAATCCTCCAGAGACTTTACTGGCTCAGATTCGGACAGTCCATTCATTTCTGTTTGCAAACTATACACAACCGAGCAGCATAGATTTTGACTTGAAGTCTTGATTTCTCCTGGGAGGGTTATCCATTCATCTTGAGATAAGGTCTCTTAACCCTTCCCATGGCTGCCCTTTAAGAAAGAGGCAGCCCCTCTAGCCTCCTCCTCATGTACTGCATGCAATACATGAGGTTCCCTCCCCTTTTCTTCATGCCTGTGTTTTGTTGTCAGTATTTCTGCAACCAAAGTCCCAGTTTGCATATTCATGCTCTGCCTGTGGTTACATCGCTGACTCTGCTCCTAGAAATTTTCCAGTTTCTAATTTGTCTTTCTGTCTTTTCCTGACACAGCATTGTTGTATTTTAGACAAGACTTCCTGTGTTTTATTGGGTGGATTCTCTCATGGTGTTTAGTCTGTCATGTTGCTGGAATCCGAATGTGCCCTGCTGCCCAGTGAATCACATAGTTGGTCTAGCCCTTCTTTCTTTCTTTGGCCAAGTGATACTACAAATTAAAGTAAAAGAAGGAAAAAAAAAATCCCGTTGAGTCATTTAACCCCTTCAAAGCGTCTGGGGTTAGACTGTAAGTCTTGCTCCATCTGTCCTTCTACTTAAGGATGAGTACCCTGCCATCTGTTTCCAACTTGTTCTGTATTGTGGTGCTGAGGCCCATGCTCCTTGAGATCTCCCACGAACCAGTATGCTGGGAAAGGCCTAACGTACACAAATCGCTAACTTAGATTGCTTATCTCGGGAGCCATTTACTGTGTGATCGTAGACTTTGACAATAGCATCCATGAACTCAATATCTTAGGTATGGAAACCACTGCAGAAGTCACTTTGTTGTAGCCAACCACATAAATAAGGGATCTTGAGAGTTCAGGAAGAAGACCCTAGCCAAGGTCTCTGAAGCTTGAGCAAAAAAAAAAAAAAAAAAATGCTGCAAGTCATTGGGGCTAAGGTTTATACTTAGACAAGGGCTGAAACGTGGTAGGAAAACCCCTCCAAGCTCACTAACTAAAGAAGTTGTTGTGGAGGATTGCCTACATAAGTAACACTGCCCCTTTAACTTCATATTTTTAAGTAAATATGAATATTTTTATTGATTTTATTGAGCTCTACATTTTTCTTTGCTCCCCTCCCTGCCTCTCCCCTCCCCTTCAGCCCTCTCCCAAGGTCCCCATGCTCCCAATTTACTCAGGAGATCTAACTTTGTAATACATCAGTCTTTTTATATCGCAGTTAGTCAAAATAATTCTATAACTGCTTTTTAAAATTTCAGAACAGTCAGAAGTATTATACGAACTCCCAGTACCAGCCTAATAAATAAACACAGACAATTTTAATCCATACATCTGTTGAAGAACATTTCACCATTTTATTCAACACTTCCGAATGTAGGAGCGTGTTTGTTTTCCTTTTCAGCTTTAACTTTGTGTCTTTTATCTTTCTTTTTACTACCACTTGTTTGTTCCCCTGTGGCTCTTAGGCAGCGGAGAGAATATGGCCCTGTGAGGATGTCTTAGCAAGGAGCAGCACTCTACTTTGCAGAAGCCCTGAAGCCATCATCACCCCACTTATTCATTCTCTCTCTCTCTCTCTCTCTCTCTCTGAAACAGAGAATACGTTAGGAAAAAAGATGTTGGCCCACGAGAATTTCTGGAAAGTGTTTTGCTTTTCTCTGGGTGCCGTATCTTTTATTCTTAAGAGTAGAATGAGATCATCTTAAGAAAATTGGCTTAAAACTTTTTATTGCCAACTTTTTCCCATGGATGTGTGTAATAACTATGTCCATTTTCCTAAAATCTCAGAAATGTAAATATAGTGCAAGCAACAAAGTTCAAAGAAATCGATGCTTAATTCCGAGGACCTGGACAGAATTTATAAACCATGATTTTCCCAAGGGCCAAGGCTAATGCTGGGCTAGAATGACAATCTAAAATTCATTTGGTATTTAAATTAGGGTAGATATTAGGTCCCAATACAAAGACATCACCTCCTGGCAGGCATTCTGAATTTATACTCACTCAAAAGGTGACGAGTTAGAATGTGGTATTTCAAAAACTGGCACAAACACGATAACTAATATATACAAGGGAACATTGATATTGAAATGCTACAGGAGGTCTGGCTATTCAAGCTTTACTTTTAGAAAATAGAACATGCCAGATGTTTCAGGGAAAAGCATAAAATCTGCATTATGTGCCTAATTGTACAGTATTATATCACAGGGGTGAAGTTTTTTTTTTTTCCCCCGACCACAGCTGGTGATAACAGTATGGCCTGGAGCACCAAAAAAAAAAAAAAAAAAAAAAAAAAAAAAAAAAAAAAAAAAAAAAAAAAAAAAAAAAAAATCTGTTGCTAAATACAGGGAAGCTTCTTGGTGTGATTCATCTAGAAGAGTAGAAAGAATTTTTGCTTCAGAAATCATCACATACAGGCTACGCCATTGAGATGATCGGCCAATAAAGGTACTTGTTACCAAGTCTTAGAACCTGAGTTGGACTCCACATGGGAACCACGTGATAGAAGGAGAACCGATTTTTGCAAGCTGTCTCTGACTTTCGCATGTTCATGCACATGCACACTGAATAGATACATGAAATACAATTCAAAAATCATCACACAAGCAAAGGATGTCTTAATATCAGCACACTGTTGAGCTAGAATGCTCAACAAACTAGGCTCATCCACTCCAGAAAGGCAGTCACTCGAGAAGGGAGACACCAGTTCTGCTGATCTAGATATTGAACAAGCCTGGTTTGTGAGAAAATACAGCTGGCCTCCAAATTTTCCCTGGCATGAATAATATCTCATGTTGTTAAAAGTTGTCATGGATCTGGACCCATAAGTTGTTTCTATGTTAAGGGCTGGTCACACAAGAAATGGAGGAGAAATCAGTGTTAAACTGGTGAGTTACATTATGTTCTAAAAAAATCCTAAATCCACACCATTGGGAAGTTAAAAAAAATTGGAGCAGTGTTTTTCAGTTTGGTAGTTTCTACATCCCTGTGTACAGATATCCTTGTATGTAACATATAGAATAATATTCAGACAAGCCATCCACTAGATCATATGAAAGTAATTTTGATGTAAAACTTTGATTGTATTCTCAATGATTTCTTCTTATAAACATGTTCAAAGGAGTCTATAAAAACAGATATTTAGAACAAATATGATTCCATTTATTAAACGAGAATTTTGTCTACTATATAATACCTGTTTCTAAAACTGAACTGAGTAATTATTAAAATGGAATTATTGAAACTTGGTATGTTACTTAAAGAGGTATTTTTATATACAAAATCACTATCCTATGGAATATACTTAAATAAATATCCTGCTTTTAAAAGCTCAAAATTATCTCCATCTATCTCCTAGCAGATGAAATGGTGCTATTTTTTTAAATTTAGAGAAAACATCATAAAATGATCAAAATACTTTCCTTTTGTATTTTTCTAGTAAAATGAAGATTTTCAAAAACTTTTATCACACCCTGCAATACCACCAGTGCCACAGAGCGCCTGCACCCTGCAGCTGTCCCTGGTGCCCTAAGACCAATTTTAGCTGTCACCGTTCTAATTCCCTCCTCGGACCTCCTACCCATTTCTTCTCTAAGTCCTGCATAACTGTCACCAAATCGCCAATCTGGGTTTCTTTTCTTGCATTTAAAAATGTGCCACCAACACAATAATTGTTGTATACTTGATACCTATGTAACACATACCGGATTTTGGCAATTTAAAGCATCATCTTTTTCTAAGTTGAGCTATAGTTTTGTGTGATACTGCCATCTAATGGTGTCTGTGGCACTCCACCTATTCCACGGGTCACTGAACAAGAGAGTTAGGAAGGCATAATTCATAGATTTTAGGACTTTCATAGTGGTGAGGACATTTGCAGCATCCTAGTGTTCAAAACTGTTTGCATATTGAAATGACTGACCCTGTGTGGCTAACTTAAACATCAAACCCAAGCCATTGTGCGGCATCTTGTATTGATTTGTGTCTGTGGGCTTTAATTAAACACCTTCGCTTGGTGTCAGTCTTACTCTTGTTTCCCCTCATTCATAAGTAGAAAGCAGCCTTACTAACTCATTCGGGGCTATTTGCTGAAGTTCAAATCAGAGCTGAAGAGAATTTCTTCTAAAGATCAGGGTTTCCTTGCTGCTTCCTTTCAATCCTCCTTGCAGACTATGACCATTCTGGACGGGGCGGGAGGAGCATGCTAACCATCTCCAGTTCTGGTTAATAGCTGCCACTGGCACTCGGTATCACTGTGGCCGAGATCTTTGCCTCTCTGAAATTAAATAACCGTAGACTTGACTAAATGGGTAGTGTGCTAGACCCCTTTCAGTTACTCTGGCAAAACACCAGAGACAATAAGTGTAAAAGGGGAGAGATTTATGTCAGTTCATGGTTTTAGAAGTCTCAGTGCATGGCTGCTTAGCTGACCGCTTTAGGCCTGTGATGAGGTAGAGCATGTTAGGGAGCGGAAGAGAGAAGGACCAGCATCCTCCAATCCCGTTCAAGGACACATTCTTGAGTACCAAGTCGCCTTCTAACCACCTAAAACGTTTCACTGCTTCTAGCAGCACTACCACCCAGAGGCGTTAACCTTAGGAGGTACTTAAGACTGAAACCGTAACAGGAAGAACAGTGGTTTTAAATTTTCTGTGTAGCTGCATTTTAAGAGCAGACCCAATACAATTCATACGGGATGAAAGTTCATCTGATATCATGATGTCTGTTCGTTAAACCCTTTGAACAAGCTGGAGACTTAAGACAATGACTTCTTAATTATTCTTACTTATCTATCTTATCTATGTGGAAACTAATTTTGCTTAGAACACTTTCTTCATGTTTCTAATATAGTCTGTTATATTATCTTATAAATAAGCTACTTAGAAAATGTTTAGCTAAGAAGCTCAAGAAGAAAAATGGACCTGGTATAATCCAGACAACACGAGATGAAGTGTTTTGTTAAAACACAGTGACAACATGCTATATATGTTTGGAGAAACAGGGATACATCACATTTATTTTTATGTTTTCTGTTTCAGGTTTAGTGACCCTTGGCCCTAAGGCACTATCAGTGTAAAACAACAAGAAAAAGAAAACAGTATATAGTCATATACACGAATTGAGCTACAGACCAAAATTAAGATTCTAGAAGCTCTTACGTGTGTTGGACACAGGTAGCTTCCCGATTCACTTCAAAGAGTCCACTTCATAGCAACACAAAGTATAAGTTAGTTTTCCTCAAACCCCTAGTTAAAAATCCTTTTTTAAAAAAGTGAATCTAATATTTCTATATCTATCTTATGAGGTTGTGATTTCAAGAGTTTTAAGCATAGAAAATTTCCTCAGAAAACATTTTTTAGCTTATTCATATGCTTAGTAAGAAGGCAAAATGGAGACCTATGGCTATACAGCTTTAAAGGTTTTCATCCAAAGAGAACTCGGTGCCCCTTTGGGAGGGGGCAGGTAGAAAAGCACAGTAAACGTTACATAACAGAGAACAGGACAGTTTGATTAGAAATATGTTTAGACATAGACTTCACTCTGGTTTCCCAAGACAATCTTTATTCTGTCCTTCCTATTTGTCCTTCTTTCTGTCTTCCCATTACCTTTTATGAATTTGAGGTTACATTAATCAAAAAATGAGGATATGTCCTTAAAGAAAACATAAAGTGAGCCAGGCCCCTTCATTCCGTGTGGGTAAGTCTCATCTGGGAAGAAATCCACCATGCTAGAGTCCCACATACATCATAAACTCTTGTGTATTTATAGCAGAATAAAAATGTTTACTGCCTGTCTGGATGCATTTCCCAGCAACGGAGAAACCGACATCTAAGGCCGATTGCTCGGAATGCTATCTGATACTACAGAGGAAAGAGTGATGTGTTTTGCAAACACACAAGTAATAAAATACTTGGAGAAGAGAGCCAGAGGAAAGAGGTAGGGGCTAGAAATCATTAAGAAGATTTAGGTTATAAACCAGACCCTGGTCGGCACACCAGAGGAAGAGAGAGTCTTAGGAAGGGAAGATTAACATTCCCCAGAATTTGGCAGTCATTAAAAGCCTGATTTCAGGTTCTTTGGGTATTTGTGGGTCCTATTGTACCTTTCTGACCTAGATTAGTCTGGTTACTCGGAGCACAGCGGTGTAGCTCTGCAGTAACGTTGCCCCATGGCTTAATTTCCCAATTAAACTTAAACAAATTTCTCAAATGCTCATAAAACCCTTGGTGGCAAGATCAGTGCACCTGAATATTTAATTATTTGAATGTCAGTCTGAGGCATAGATAATTGGCAGCTAATAGAAAAATGCCTAAGACCTGAAAACAAAAGATTCATCTGTGGCTAATGGGAGAATAAGTGAATGAACTTATTAAAATAAAGGCATTTTGCTTTATCTTAAATAACTAGAAAGATATTAGAATGCCGGAACACATTTCAAATAAAAAGAAAGGAGAAAAGTATCCCTGTGTTGCAGTTAGCGTCTAAATTCTGAACTTGGCTGCCGTTAAATAATAGAATTAATATTAAGTGGCTATCTGTGTCTGTCTTCAGTGCAGACTACCTAATGGAAAAAGCCAGCATTAGTCTAACTGAAAATATTCTTTTCATCTTGGTTATAAGGTTTCCACACATGTAAATACAAAACCAAGACAAATAAATATGTATCCCAGACCGCATTTTACAAAACAGAAATTAATCTGGTGATCCTCATACATCAGCTTAATTACATATCGAGTGAAATGGCTGGAGATTTGGCTGGAAGTTGATAAGCCAGAGGTGCTGATGAAAGGGTTATGGAGCTCAGGAGAGGTCCCAGTGGGAAGCCCAGGGAATTAGTCTTGGGCTCAGTCTTACTTTACATCTTAATTACTGATTTCAAAGAAAGGCTAAACTGCACATTAACTAATTTGCAGATGGTCCTAAACTGGCAAACACTGGGAACTGCAGATTAAAAATCCAAAGGGATTTTGGGGGTCTGAAATAGGGATCATTGAAATCCAGTCCCCAGGAACTCGGAAGATGATGGTGAAGATGAAACACAAGGACCAGCTCAATCCTTTGTGGAGGCGTCCTTCTTCAAGACATAAGTCTTAAAACCTAATGCACAGAAGCAGGTTTGAAACTGGGCACACACTGAAGCAGATGGCACGGGAAGAGCCAGGAGAGAGAATTCTAAAATGCTACCAAGGCATTTGCTTGAGTCCGCCATCAACTCCTTCCTTCCACGAAGTCCAGAATTGAAATCAGGGCCTTCTGACCACCACGCATGCGCATGCATTTGCTGTGCACTCTCCATCTCCTGCAGCAGCTGCTGGCCACCCTGCACCCTCGCATTGTTGTGAAACTATAAAATACCTCAGACTCTAGACCATGCAAAGTCCTGAGGAAAAAAACAACATGACTGACCTCTCTGTTTACCTCTCGTCTTCTGTGAGGCGTCAGTAAAAGCAGCAGGGAGAAGTGGTAAAAGCCACTCTCACAAACAGGTAATGCCTGGGGAGTGGGAGTGCTTATCAGTGTGCAAACGGTGGAAAAAATCTTTGGGGGAAGACAGAAATGAATCTCTAAATCAGTGCTTCTCAACCTTCCTCAGAATGTGACTCTTTAATACATTTAATACAGTTCCTCATGTTGTGGTGACCCCCACCCATAAAATTACTTTTGTTGCTACTTCATAACTGTAATTTTGCTACTGTTATGATTTGTAATGTAAATATCCGTGTTTTCTGATGGCTACCCCTGTGAAAGGCTATTTGACCCCACCCCCCAGAGGAGTAACTACCCACAGGGAGAGTGCCACCACTCTACGTGACACAGTGGGGAAAGTCAGTGCGAGTGTAATACCAAGAAGCAAAGAACATCTGTGTGTTCAGAACCAGCTGATGGGCAAAGCGGGAAAAGAAACGAAGCTGAGACAGGGGTATCATTTCTGTAAAACCTGCTCTTGTCCGTGTGCCCATCTTCAACACTGGGTCCACGCAGTTAGCATTGTCTCCAAGTAAGGAACTTTTTGTTAGCCCCTAACCACCAAAAACCCTCTACACCCTGGAACTTGTTAAGTCAGTTATATACTCTCCTCCTGCCAGGTGCTACCTCTTAGCCCTGGAGAAATGAGAGCAGCGCTCAGGAGAATGAAGGCAAAGGCAGTTGCTGTCCTTTCCTCCAGAGCAAAGAAGGGCAAACTGCATCATTCGTATGCAGGGACATGGGCAGAGAGAACCCTGCAGCTGGGCTGGGCTGCTGCACAGGGCACCATGGCTCAGTTGACAGTCCCAGGCAAGGCAAGTATGTGCCAGGCACTCTGGCCTCTATGACAGCCCTACATGCAGTCGAGCACATGAGAACCATGAACAGCAGAAAAGAGAGCACCCAGAACACAGACCGGGGAAGGACAGCAACCTTTCCAGGGAGATCAGGACATATGGGAAGCATAGGAAGACCAGAAGAAAGCAAGTGAGAAGAAATATGCCCAATTGCAGACCTCAAGGGAAACAAACAGAATCCTGGAATTGAAAGCCATTGTCTAGCTGAAACTCACATTGTGCCATGAATTTAATACTCAGTAAAGCCATTTTTAAAGTCATCAAGTATGAACTTTAACTTAAGTATTCTCTCGGAATGACTAAGAAGTGAAGACAGAGAAGCTGGGAGAAGGCAAAGTGACTGGAATGGACGAACAATAATAGAGGCAAAGAGAAAGCATTTGAAACATTGGCTTTCAAATCTTGTCACCCCCTAACTGTGACGATATGAAAGACTTAAGGATTAAGGTTAGGATTAATGGAGAGACTCCAACTTTCCCAGTGTCAGCAATCTTCCCATCCTGAAGCGGTGACTGGGTTCTGTGGCTTCTTCTAAACCAAAATCATTTAGCTCAAGAATACCCTTCACGGGGTGCTGCAGGTTATCCAATTAGAGACACTGTTGAGACCAAGGCCAGAGTGCTCCTTCCCTCCTCCAATATAAAGAGTCCAGTGATGTCATAAAAAGAAACAGAACTAAAGCAACCGTGAGAAGTACCAAACGGCTGAAATGAATATATGGAGGAATGTGTGTCTTCATGCTTTGAGTTACCAAGGCAAGAGAGATTTCTAGAGCTTTTATTAGTTAAGAAATGGAAACGTACAGAGTATCTCAGCTCAGCATGACATGTAGGTACACAGGCCAGGATCATCCTCACCACCCACAGGCCGAGGCCAAAGCAGGCTGACACGTGGCAGTCGCCCGGCAGAAAGAGGAGCAAGAAGGTGGAAAGTGTTGGAGCAGCTTAAGTGACCGGTAGGTAACCCTCATACCCCGGCCCTAGGTAAAAGATAAAACCTGTACAGAAAATGGCAGCAAGAAGATGACGTCTAAACGAAATCCCCCAAATCCTAAGTCATTTCTGGGGTTGAATTTCAGAAATGTAGGTTTTTGAAGCTCTACCGTGGAATCAAACGCTCTAGTCTACAGTCCACTGTTGCTCTGATTCCGGAAAACAGTTTCTCCAGAAGATTCTATTACTTTTCGTGTTTTCAATTTACAGGTTGAACTTTTCCAGAGATCGGAAACGACGAAAGGAATCTTGTTTTTGCAAGAACAAGCCGATGTTATATTTAGCTGTTCTCAGCTGTAAACAAGCCAAAGCTTTACATACAAAAGCTGCGCATCCGGTTTTCTACCAGCAGGGGGAGGTGCAAGAACTTTAAAGCTTCCCCCACCGACGTGCTGAGAAGGGATTCTGAAAGGGAATGGAAAAAGTTACAGATTAGATTAATCACTTCCCTAAAACCAGCAAGGTTGATCAAGGAGGAAAAGCGATTTTCTTGGGGCGCATGAGGATATTATATCCATTAGAGTAAGAAAGGACATGTTTAAGTGTTTCTCGTTTAAGATTCCCCTACAGTGCTTTCTGCTTTATTTTCTTTTTCAAAAACAAAAACTACGACAGTAGCCAGGCTCCTTTCCATTGGCGTGCTCTACATTTCTGGATGAGAGTACAGAAAAGGCCACCTTTGTCTTCACCTGAAAACATCTGGATTTCATTAGGGAGCTGGCACCTGCTTTTCCTGTGCATCCCGCACTTTCCCACCTGTGACCTCTGAGTTCTGTCACCACCGCAGGTGCTGTGGTTGAATGCGACCTGTCTGTTCTCTGAGCTCACTATCCCTGATACTAACTGTTCCTCTCCCATCACCGGCTCAGGCGAAGGTTCTGTTTGGCTTTGGGTGTTAGTCTCTTTCTACCATATAAAAGAAAGGATCTATATTGTATTTAAATTCTACTCTTTCTTGCTACTTGACTTTGTAACTGTATAATACCAAGAAAACAATGAGCTGGAGCAAGCAGTCTTTCTCACCCTATGGATCTTGACACCTTTGGGGGCCAAATAACCCTTCCACGGAGGTCCCCTAAGACCTTCCAAAAACACAGATATCTACATTATGATTCGTAACAGCAGCAAAATTATAGTTATAAAGTAGCAATGAAAATGAAATGCATCTACTTGTCATTTTGTGTGACAATGATTCAGATAAAAATATTATTTGCTTCTTTGATTTTCATATGATTTTCATACTTAAACTCTTCGACATTTTAGTCCGAATGCTTTCCAAAGTCTTCTATTTCATTTTACCTGTCTAGTCATAGGCTACCAGCCTGATCTGGAATGTGATGTGACAGCCCATCCATAATTTGTGCACAGTCAATGATGGGATTATCTGATTTATTGCACAAATACACAGATATAGATATTTATCACTAGAGTTAGAAAGAAGTACAGTCCAATATTCAGAATTTTCAAAACTCTGTTAAAATTATACTTACCAAATAATTCTGTATTCTCAAATATAATTTGATAAAATATCCAGATAAATTTTACTAATGTGTTATTATCAAAAGTATAAATTTTATTTAAAATTTCTCAAGATTCTTCTATTTTCTTTAAAATAAATTGTTTCAAATACTTTGCACTAGGAATGAAATCTAATGATAGGCCTATGGAGCTTTGAAAGAATACCATGGGACAGCGGCTCTAAATGGCTCTCTTTAGATGTCAACAGTGTCTTCAACGTGGATACAGTGTAAACACTTTTTAAAATACAAAAACAAAAATTTCTCATTGGAACCCAGGCTCTCAGAGATATAGCTACATCTCCAGTATTCTATTTGCTTCTCTGACACTGGTGGCCTTGAGGGGTTTTCTCAGCAATGCAAATTGTATCTGATTTCCTAAGATGTGATATCAAGAACCAGTCTGCCTGCATCTTAAAGTTAAAAGCCATCTTATAGTAGAGACAAATGAGATTCATTCCTGTTTACAATTAAACGTCTGTTTTTCAAGGATTGGCCTCACCTGTAACCTTAGCTACAAATGGCTCTGTACTACGTGTTCCAGAAATGGCAATCATGTCTTTGTTTCAAAAGTTGTTTATGACCACCTTGCAGCTCTGCCTTTGTTTCAGGAAAAAACTAACCTGTTATACTTCCATTCTTCTCCTGGAACTCTGGCTCCAGCCAGGGAGTATATGCTAGTTCCCTCATCTTTGTAGACATTTCCCATATCTATTATTTTAAAGGAACCTATCTGTCATAGAGAAGATGAATCTTTTATCTTCTTTTGAGGAACAGTGGGTGAGATATTTTTCAGTTTTTCTTCACTACCCTGAAAAGAAAAGCAGGTACTGTCTGTTTTGAGCTTTGGTGGCTCTGCTGCTTGCCAATCATGGTGGATTTCTTTCTTTCTTTCTTTCTTTCTTTTTTTTTTTTTTTTTGGTTTTTCGAGACAGGGTTTCTCTGTAGCTTTTTTTTTTAGAGCCTGTCCTGGAACTAGCTCTTGTAGACCAGGCTGGCCTCGAACTCACAGAGATCCGCCTGCCTCTGCCTCCCGAGTGCTGGGATTAAAGGCGTGCGCCACCACCGCCCGGCTCATGGTGGATTTCTTGAAAGAAATAAGGAACCGTGGAGTGGGAAAATACTTTTGCATTTAAGTGATCAATAAAAACCTTTCTAATTCAGTATTTTTGCATACAGATCATTGCAGGCAGGTGTATAGGCTTGGCTCAGCGTCTTGCAGAACCAGTGGAGATGCTAGTATGGCCCAAAGTAATGAGAATGTGAAGGAATAGGCAGGTCAGATAACATACAGAGAGAACCATAGCCTAGCACTGTAGTCTTTTGGATTTATTATGAGTGACATGGGAAGTCATTTAGTTCAATAGAATGAATTTAAATTTTGTGCTTATTCAGCTACTACTGCATTGAGACTAAACTCTAGAGGAAGCATGCCTGTAAGTGAGAACACAGACTGGGATATTGCAGTCACAGGAGAAGATATCACTATTAAAGAAAGAGATTTGGGAAGACTGGAGATGTGTTCAGAAAAGAGTATCCTTTGAACATGGTGATAGCATTAGCAATAGGATGTTACAGATGTTACAGAGAGGTAAAGAGACCAAAAACAATTACAAATAAAATTCACACATGAACAGAAATGCTGAAGTGTATATTGAGAGGTCTGTACCTAGGAACTACTGCTGAACATGTGTATGACCTTTGCTTCCTAAGTTGAGATGGGAGGTCAGCGAGAATGGGTCAGATACAGACAGAACTTGTGAGATCATCCAGGAGTGGCCAACCCTTTGTCATGTGACATGACCGTGTCATCTGCAAATGTGGTGCATGGCATTAGGACATAAGGGCGCACACATGGCTCATGAACGGTAGGATGAACACACCCAATAGATGAACTGTCTGAGACATGTCTCCCCCAGAATCACCAACAAAATGGGGTTGAGGTGCAGAAACTTTGGCTTGCCGATGATTTACAGCTGGCACATAGCAGATCAAAGAGTCACACAGAAGTGGTGAGCACTCAAACCTGAGCTCCCCGCTGCGTTCTGTAGGGTCTTCCCATTACCTTAACCTCCTCTTCTTCAAGATTTTTTTTTTTGCCAGCTGCAGTTTTTCCTATTTTCATTGTTTCAAAATTCCCCAAACTCACACTCTATTGCATTAACATATTTTTCACAATTAATCTTTATTTCATGTTTTATTTATTATTGCCACGTCTTTGGTGACAGACTCCACTTCCACCTATTTTTAAAATATTAAATTTTTATTGGATTAAAATTTTGAATATTAGATTTAATTTTATCTTATTAGAATTCATTGATAAGCTATTTTTAATAGCCCATGGGTGACATTTAAGTGGCGAGGACATAGGATAGAGTGGCCCAAACAGTTGAGGTGAATAGCAGGGACTATGAGAGGGAAACCTCATCCTAAGGACATTTTGGAAAGGTCATTTGGACACCTACTGCTTTAGAATTTTCTTAAAATATATACATACACACTTAAAGTATAAATATAGTTATCCCATATCAGGGCAGCAATGTCCATGTTAGACATCATAAGTTAATAAATAAAAATACCAGAGCTAGGAATCGGTTACCTATTTTGGAATTTTTGGCCAGTGAAGTCGATCGACAGCCCGAGATCACAAGTTATTTACAATGTTCTTGGTTTTCCTCCAGAATGTGACGTAGGATTATATTCCAAGCCTAGCCTGGATGCTTCATCCCTACTGTCTGGATTTCACACGTTCTGGTAGATCCTGTATACTCTACAAGAGGAAAAAAAAATGTAAGAATTCTTAGCCTGTTGCGAAACCTGCAAGCTATAAATAGTGCTTGCCCTGGTAAGACAACGTGCACTGGTGGCACCAACATCACAGGATTAAGCATTTTATGATTGGATTTAAGACCCACTCTATAAATTGAAAGCCACACCTGACATGGACAATAAAGCTAAGTGTCTGTGGCTATACAGGTCTTAGGGGAGAAGCGACTACTGCTAGCCTGCAAAATGCACGCGGTATTAAAAAGACTCCTAGTGATTTATTACTCCATCCATAGGTTAATGCATACCTCAACCATCACCAGAAAAGTTTCTTTTTTGCAGTACAATGGCAGTTAACACAGAGATCAGCAAGGACGTGGAACAGAGAATAGGAGACTCTGGAATGCTCATCCCTAAGTGGAATATGGACATCACACCACCTCTTCCCAAGGCTCATGGACCATTGAGGAAGTCGGATAGAAAGATTATAGGAGGTACCCAGAGGTACTGGGTATCTTCAAGGAAATGGTATTCTGGGCACAACAGGACAGTTGTACGAATGAATTCTAAGTAGTGGAGACACCACGCATCAGACCTGCACAAGGTCAAACCAGACAAAATCCCACATGGAAAGGAGAGGTGGGTACAAAAGCCCACCTGGGAGGAGAATCCATTTCCTTTAGGGGTGTGTCTCCGGGTAGCTTGACCACACTCCAGTGACAGGCCACAGTCCAGGATTATATGGGAAGAATCAACTACATTTGAAGAGGAGGAGGAGGAGGAGGAGGAGGGGAGGAGGAGGAGGAGGAGGAGGAGGAGAGAGAGAGAGTAGAGAGAGACGAGAGCATGAGAGAAGAGAGAGAGAGATGAGAGAGAGGAGAGAGAGAGAGGAGAGAGAGGAGAGAGAGAGACGAGAGGAGAGGAGAGAGAGAGAGAACAAAAAGTTTGCCACGCAGGCAAGCCCTGAGACTTGGGAACTGGGAGTAAGTAATGAGAGAGGGGCTGGATATGACCAAAATAAATTCTCAAAGAACTAATAAAAAATAAAAAAAATCAGAACTGGAACACAGAACTTGTGTGTGTGTGTGCGTGTGTGTGTGTGTGTGTGTGTGTGTGTGTCCTGGAACTCACTTTATAGACAAGGCCTCCAGCCCACAGAGAATCACCTGCGTCTGCCTCCCAAGTGCTGCAATTAAAGGTGTGCACTATCTCCTCCCGGCTATATGCTCATTTTACAGCAATCCTACTTAGTTTAAACCTGTCTCAGCAGCCTGGACACCTTGGCTGAAGTGAGAGATTTCATCCTCTTTTTTTCATGTCTTTCTTAAATATATTATTTTCAACTTCTTCACTTAGAATTTCTATGCACGTATCAAATGTATTTTGATCAGATTTATTATCCTGGCTCCTTTCCAACTTCTCCCAGCACTCTCTCATTATATATCCCTCCCGAATGTGTGTCTTTGCCTTTGTCTGTGTTTTTAAGAACTGACTGGCTCTTAGTGCTGCCTATATGCTCACGGGTAGTGTTTGTAATCCCACAATGGACAACGCAGGCTCCCATGACAGACCTGAAACGATATGTCTACCAAGGCGATAGAGTCATGAATGCTGTGGAGTAATCAAGACCTTTCTGATTGGACTTATGGCTTTCTTCACAGGACAGAATGCATGTCTGGCGCCGTAAATCTGGCTAAGAACCCATGACTGTGGTGGGGGCAAGTGTCATGGCCCCTAGGGAAGGGCCTTGTGTTATTTTGCCAAATAAACACAGCAACAAACTACCTTCTAAATGCTTATCCCAGTATCTGTAGATTGTTGTGTCTCTCACCCTCACCAAGGGAGACTTTTTTGTAGTGGATGGTAGTTAATACAGAGGTGTGCAATTGGTCAACGTATAGAGAAAAGGTCACAGTAGAGAGTTCAGCCCTAAATATAACACCTACATGTGTGTCATTGTTGACCTTTGTTTTCTGTTTCTCTTTTTTTCTTTATCTCAAAGACAGCAGCTAAGGCCGTGAGAGCTCTGCTGTACCGTTTGAGATTTTTCTTGAAAGTTTTGAATTTTTCCAAAAACTCATCAGGAAGCTCTGGAAAAATCTCAAGCCTCTCTAGAGGTTTTCGGTTCCATTCCATTGGGTCTGTTCATGTGGTTTTTTTTCCCCTACAGGACTGATTCCTCTTCCGTTCTTCTGGGATAACTTTGTCCTCCATGCAACTTCAGTTTACTTGCTGTATCTAAGCTGGAGATGGTGGGAACAGATCTTCCTGAGAACTCTGAAAATGTGGATGCCAAGTGTTCTTTCCAACGGATGCGACCGGCAGATAAGAACAACAAGAAACACAACAGTCCACAGTGGGCCAGACGTGGTCTTGACTCTACCAGAATATACTGAGCCCAGTGACAAGTGACTGTGAGACATTTTTTTTTTTGTTTGGTTGTTGAATAAATTTTATCCTATTATTTATTTATATGGTATTTCTTCCCCCTTGTTATCTACTGGGTGCCTGAAGTTCTGTGTTCCAGTTCTGATCGGCTGCTGCACCTGAAATCTATATTCTAATATAACTTTGTCAACATAGCATTAATAGTGCATATTCCTGCACCACACACATCACTTATGAGAAATAAACATCTATAATTCTATAAGAATTAGTAACCACACAATTGAGTACAATTTTCCATGATATAGAGAAAAATTTTACACATTGTTATATTTCAAGAAGTATACTATTCTACGTCCATGTGATTGTTGTTGTTTTGCTGACTTTATGTATATTTTTTCTTGTCTTTTAATCTAAACTGCTTTTAAGAATCATTTATATAGCAAATACTTTATAATTCTTTCAATAAACAGGGCACTTATGATTCTTATGCCATTTCCAAGGAGTCCTTTTGTAAGCAACATCAAGGGCCATGTGCTTATACACCACATTTTGAAGCATGGCTGTACGTCTCTCAGACAAAATCTGAGATGGAAGTTTAAAGAATTATTGAAAGATGGTACATTCAAATGAGGATACAAAGAAGAATTTTTTTCCTCTGGTTACACACACAGATACACACAAACACACACACACACTAACATATATACAATGTCTTAAATGTTTTTTATTGCTGAGTCATAAACTCTCTTGATCACAGTCCTGCTTTTTTTGAGTTGCTACACAGCTCGGGTACCACATGCCAGAAATCGATGTGTCATAGTGACAGTCTTACTGTAATGAAGGAGAGCGTGTGATGTGGCAGTCACTCAAGAACTGACTAACTCATGACTTGCTTCTTGTTTTGCTCTTATTATCAGGACACTTCCCTTCTCCCTCAGCACCTTGACCCTCTAGGGAGAAGTAAGGAAGAGTCAGAGAAGAACTCTTGAGTTTACAAATTTTCCCTGAGGCAGCCATCTGCAGGGTCATCCCCCCACACTCACATCTGCAGGGACTTGGGTGGGGATGCTCTAAAGGGAATTTGGAAGAGGAGGGGCAGGGAGCTATTGCTCAACATCTGCCACTTGGCTGCTAGTACTAGGTCATCTCCTATAAACCACCAGTGATGGAAGCAGCCTGTATTGACCAGTGTGCCGTCATGGTAACAGCATCTCAGCAATCCTGAGGTCCTCATGCATGGCTTACCCAAGCCTAGTGGCAGAGTAATTCAGGTAGCAGTTCTAGCACCACTTCCATATCCCCCAACACTTCACAAAATTAAAAGGTCCCCATTCTTGACTTTCAGGGCTTGTTTCCCAAATTCTACTGCGAGGCTAGACTAGAGCCCAAAGGTTCCTCTCTCTGAAGGAAATTCCCACTTCTGATTAGTGCAAGGGCCTTATTTCTCACAGCAGGACTTAATTTTATCATTTGGAGGATGTGCCTGGCAGATCTTTTGTTATCCCCAAATTCCAATCGAAGACAGGAAAAGCTCTCTAAAGTGGCTTTTGAAGAGCACTTTAGTGGGGTCACAAGATGAGCAGATGCTTCCATGACTCTCTTAAGACTGTCATGTGTATGAACTGATGCATGTTTATAACCCATTGCCTCGAATAAACCCTAACTGGTTGAATGAACAAAGCAAGGATTCGAGAAAAGAGAGGAGAATGATCCTTTGGGAACTCCTGCCTTTTCCTACCTAGTAACTTCTCTTACGTAAGGATACGCTGATTCAGAAAGAATAGATTTTGTTCATTAATTTCAAATTTACATTTTATGGAATTTAATCTACTCTGTGCTACAGTGCTAAGAAATTTTATAAGCACACTGAACATGTTTACAGACACAGATGTCAAATGCAACTGAACATGTATACAGGCAAAGATGTCAAATAATCCTTATTTTAACAGGCTATTGCACTTCCTTTATAGATGGTGTCAAGAAGGTGATTATGGTAGTGAAGCGTTAATAACTGAGATTTCAATTTGAAATGTCCCTAAGATTCTATATGATATTTCATTAGCCTTAAAGTAGAATACACGAGAGATGTTGGCGATTCTGTAATGTTATGCCCAAATCTACTAAGTCCCCCGAAAGCCAACAGGGAGATTGAGTCCCGTATGTAAAAGCAAAGAGCCTCTATTTTATGCAAGTTTGCAAACTCAGTCTCTCCGCATGTCCAACGTATTGGAATAAATGGAGAGCCCCGAGCTCTGTTAGAGTAGTGTTTTTAGAGTAGCAATGGTGGGAGTGAGGGGTTTCTGAGGTTCATAGACTTCGTGATTGGCTGACATTTGTCTAGGGGTGTCCTGGTGAGTGTGCTGGCAGGTGATCCTATCTACAACAGTTGGAATGTTAGGCATTTCCTTTGGATGGTCTGTTCTTGGGTGGTGCTCAGGTAATCTTAGTTTATGGTCCTTCCTGCAACCAGGTATTGCTTCAGGGTAAACTACTGAGACTGAGGCCTCTATTAAACTTATCAACAGCTGAGTCCTACTCTGGCAGGTGATAATGGTTGGAAGTAAAGAACTTCCTTTGGGTGATCTGTCCATATTTAGCTGGCTCCTACAGGTAACAGTTTCCTCTGAGACTCAAACATTCTGTCCTGCCGAGAATCTCCTTAAGGATGAAGGTTAACAATGCAAAATAGCTTCAGGAAGTCCCTGAAACTGACCTCTCTTGCCCAAAGTCAAAGAGCTAAACTTGCAAAGAAGACTCTGAGACCCAGCAGATTACAAGATTCAACAGAAACCAGCTGTGATGGCTTAAATACATATGGCCCTCATAGACACATGTGTTTGCATGCCTGGCCTATCCAGAGTGGTGCTACTAGGAGGTGTAGCCTTATTGGAGGAAGTGTGTCACTGTGGAGGCTGGCTTTGAGGTCTCATAGATGTTAAAGCCAGGCCCAGTGAGACAGTTCACTTCCTGTGTCCAACATCATGTCTGGCTGCATGCCACCCTTCATGATGATAATGGGCTAAACCTCTGAACTGTAAGCCAACCCCAATTAAATGCTTTCCTTTAAAGTGTTGCTGAGGTCATATGGTCTCTTCACAGCAATAGAAACACTAATTAAGGCACCAGCCAAGCTGCCTGAAGAGGTTTACACCAATGGAGGCACATGCTATGGACCTTCTCCAGTCTGTTGATTGCCTGCAGGCTGTGCAGTGCACTGCAGGTCCCCAGCTTCGTGAGCTGTCATTCATGCTGGGTTGGGCCTCCGTGATGCAGCTGTCTTTGAGTTATGTCTGCTCCTCTAAGAAACCACTCACCCATATTCCTGTAAGTAACCTTAATAAAAATAATTGGTTCAGTAGACTGGACTGTGGTGTTGTCTGTATTTTGGTCTGTTGTGGATTCTGAAGGGATTGGTATTGGCTCAGGCCCAAGTTCTCATCAGCACAAAGGAGGTATATTTGTCCCAGTGGGACAAAGGGCATGGAATAAGAGACAAAGACAGGAGATAGAGGACACAGGAGAAGGGGAAGGAAACAAGGGAGTGGGTACAGGAATATTTGGGGGTGGAGTGGGGATATGATTCTGTGTGTCTGGATAGAGAGGATACAAACAGACAGGACCCACAAGCGAATGACAGTTCATTAAGGTAAAGGGGGAAGCCCTGTGTTAGGATGAGCTGTTTAATTTTGGTTGGGCATGTTAATTAGGTGAACTAAAGGGGGCTTTTGATGGTTGGAATTCAATACTTTGGTAACCAGGCCATAATAGTCAGCCTCAGGAGGAGGAAACGACCAACTAAGGGAATAGACCTAGAAGGCTAGCTTTAGGAGTGTAGTTTAGTAAGCAAGAGGAGGAAGGGCAAGGCTGCCAAAGGCATGCTTGCCATGCTCTGCCTGGCTAGAGTAGACACATGTGTTGTGTCCCCCCAGGAAAAGTTTTGTCACACAGCAGTAATATTGTCTATCTAGTTGTTAAGACATCTATATCTCTGTTTCTCTCTCACACACTTCAAATATGCAGATAGACATGAGGTGTTAGAGGTTCAAACAGTTCATAAGATAAACAATGCAAAATGCCAACTTCTGCCTATCAACTTTTAATTACATTTATTTTTAATTTTTTTTTGTTGATTTTATTGAGCTATACATTTTTCTCTGTTCCTCTCCCCTCCCTTTCTATCCTTTCTCATAGTCCCCATGCTCCCAATTTACTCAGGAGAGATTGTCTTTTTCTACTTTCCATGTAGATTAGATCCATGTAGAGATGTGTGTCTCTCTTATAAATTCTAATATCAGTACATAATCACATGTATATATGAGACTATGAGAGTCTAGGCATAATTAGTGACTGAGTCTGAGGCTAAAATCAGAGGGCTAAGGTACCAATGGTGTAGGGTCTGAAAACTGAGACCAGAGAACCATATTTTGTGATGATGTAGAGTGAGAGAAGATGAATACTACAGCCAAAGAGGAGAATCACACACACACACACACACACACACACACACACACAGAGAGAGAGAGAGAGAGAGAGAGAGAGAGAGAGAGAGGAGAGAGAGAGAGAGAGACCTGCCTTCCTCTATATTTTTTGTTCTTTGGTGCTATAACTGAACTAGCTGATGGCCATCTAAAGTAGCAATAGCAACTTTTCTCTCCTCGACTACTAATGCAAATGCTGATCTTTTCTAAATATCTTCATTGAAAGACATATAATCATATGTTTCTAGTCATGCTTTCTCCTTCCTTGTGTTCTCTGTAGTCATTTGAAACCACCCGTCTTTTCCCCATTTCTATACCATGTCACTGAAAGACAGTTTAGAAGGAATCATGCTTTTGGGAACTGTCTTGTTCACTTCCAAGTCTGGAATGTATGAGACACAAAGAAACCTTGGTATGGTGTGTTGAATAAGAATGACCCCCTCGTTGGTGCATATATTTGAATGCGTGGTTCTTAATTGATAGAACTGTTTGGGGGAAAGACCAGGGGGTGTGTCCATGTTGGAGGAGGTGTGTCACTAGGAGCAGGCTTTGAGGTTTCAAAAGGTTTATGTCACTTATGTCAATCACAGTTCCGTATAATAGTTCATCATCCCAGGTAATGAGGGCAGGAACTCAAGCAGAAAAAGAACCTGGAGACAGGAACTGATGCAGAGGACATGGAGGAGCACTACTCACTGGCTTGCTCCTCATGGTTTGCTCAGCCTGCTTTCTTAGAGAATCCAGGACTGCCATCTCAGGGGTGTCACCATAATGGGCTGGGCGCTTCTCCATAAATCACAGGTTTGCCTACAACCTGAGCTTATGGAGGCATTGTTTAAATTGAGGTTCTTTCTTCTCAAGTGACTTTAGCTTATGTGAAGTTGACATAAAATTATCCAACATAACATTCCCAAGTATACGAAACAGCAAATGTATTTGCTTTTATTTTTTTGTATGACTGAGTGAAAGACAGGTGTATGTAGGTATAGTCATGTATGTGCTTCTGTGTCAAGGGCAGAACCAAGACCTGATACCATCCTCTATCACTACATCACTCTCTATTATTTTTTTGAGACAGAATCTCAGACAGAAACTAGGACTTCATTGTGTAAGTTAGACTGGCTGGTCAGTGAGCCCCTGGGATTCATCTCTCTCTGTACTTCCCCAATTCCAGGACTAGAGCTACAAACTTAAACTGCCACACCAGCTTCTTTTCTGAGCTCTAGGGACCCTAGTTCATTTCCCTGTGCTAGTGCAACAAAGGCTTTGCCCACCTAGCCATCTCTAAGCCCCAAAAACTTAATTTGAGGAATAATTGTTAGTTCAAGAACATGGTAAATGTTACAGTTTGAATGCAGTTGGCCCCCATAATCTCATAGGGAAAGGCACTATTAGGAGGTACGGCTTTGTTGAAGGGGATATGGTCATGTTGGAGGAAGTGTGTCATTGTGGGGACAGGCTTTGGGGTTTCTAATGCTCAAGGTACTGTCCAGGGCCTCAGTCAATTTTCTGTGGCCTGCATATCAAGATATAGCCAGTACCATGTCTGCCTGCATGCTGCCATGCTTCCTGCCATGGTGATAATGGACTTAATCTCTGAAACTGTAAGTGAGATACTCCAATTAAATGTTTTCCTTAGGAGTTTCCATGCTTATAGTGTCTCTTCACAGCAATAGAAATCTTATCTAAGACAGAATCTACCTCTTCTGTCTGTTACACTGAGTTCTAAGAATGGTATCAAGTATACAGTAAGCGTTTAAATTAATTCTATGTGAACAACAGTACAGGGACATCCATGGATCACCCTAGGAAAGGGAAATAGATAAGATCTCCTCAGTAAATGGGGGCATGATAGGAGAGGGGATGGGGGATGATAACATGAGGGAACAGGATGGTTAAGTTAGAGGAGGGATAGAGAGGGAGAGCAATGAAAACGACATCTTGATAGAGGGGTTTCATTATAGGGTTAGATAAAGATCTGGTGCTAGGGAAATTCTCAGTAATCCACGATGATGACCCTGGCTAAGACTCCTAACAATAGTGGAGATGGAGCCTGAACTGGCCTTCTCCTGTAACCAGACTGGTGACTTCCCCAATTGTCATGGTGGAACTTTCATCCAGTAACTGACAGAAGCAGATGTAGTGATCCACAGCCAAACACTGGGCCGAGCTCCTGGACTCCAGGTGAAGAGAGAAGAGGGATTATATGATCAAGGGTACGGGTGAGGGGGTGGGAGGGACTGGGGACCATGATGGGGAAAACCACAGAAAAGCTGGCCCGAGCTAGTGGGAGCTCATGGTCTGGACTGACAGCTGAGGAGTCTTCATGGGACAGAACTAGGCGCTCTGAATGTGGGTGACAGTTGTGTGGCTTTTTCTATTTGAGGGAACTCTGGAATGGGGCCAGAATTTATCTCATGTGCAGGAGCTGATGTTTTGGAGCCCACTCCTTATGGTGGGATACATTACTAATTCTTAAGGCAGTGGGGAGGGACTTGGCCCTGCCTCAACTAGATATACCAGGCTTAGTTGACTCCCTATGGGAGGTCTTACTCTCTCTGAGGAGTGGATTGTGGGGGGCAGGGGGAAAGAAGCATGAGGAGAGGAGGGAGGGGGAACTGTGGTTGGTGTGTAAAATGAATTTTAAAAGAAAATAAAAATAAAAGTAAACTTACTAAGAAATGATTGTTACAAATCTATTAAACAAAGCTATGAAATTATAAAAAGTCCAGATAAAAAAGAGATATTTTCAACATAAACAAAAGGTAAGGTTCCATTCCAGCCAAATGGTGATAAAGGGTCCAACTTATACTTGTATTTTCTTAAATAACTAAAATAAGGGAATCAATATGAAAAAAGAGCTTTCAAATGGTGAGCCATAGGTAGCCTATTACACTGGGCACTAAAAACGGCAGAGGCAGTCAAAAGAGCCCTCCAATTCCATCCACTCCATCTTGGAAATGTTTTGATGCCTTCAGGCAAAGAAAGAGAGTAGAGCTGGCACTCTGTGCTCTTACTCAGTAGAGGTTAATAATTGAGGGACTGGAGAAACCAAGCGGGAGCTCCTAGATCTGAGGAGCAGAGAATAACAGAAAGGGTAGCAACCCACAGAAAGGTCCTCCATGCTCCTACTGATGAAGTGTGTGAAGAGTATCCACAATGAGGAAAGAAGCACAGGAAAGGGACAGGGAGTGTTCTAGTCTCACTCAGACTAGAAATAGTTTCTGTTTCCGGAACCCAGAGTTAAAAGTTCCTCATTGGGGGGTGGGGTGGGGACAGGGACACTCAGGTGATACTGGTTTGGTAATGGGTCAATCAACCTATAGAGAAGAGGCAATGCCGGACAAAGCTTCAAAGGCACCACTGAAAGATTAGACCCTTCTCATGTGACTCACAGATTAGAGGTCAAGGAAATATCAGCGAGCACACATGTGCTCGTTTGTGCACAGAGATGAACATCCAGAACCCCACAAAGTGAAATCTACTGTGACTCTAATCTAAAAGATTCCAGGTTTGCAAAGAAGCAGACAACCACTTCCCACTATGAAGAGAAACATCCACTGACTGAAACATTTAGAAGGACAAAGTATTATAGAGTTATTGTAGGCTACCATAATTTCAACTCGTGTTTTAAGGAGGCAAGAAACTATACGCTTGTGAGTGAAAATGTAGGTGACAGAAAGATAGATAGAAAAGACTTGGATTGAAAATCTGAAGTGAAAAGATACATTTAAGGTGTCAAGGTGAGTCTTTCTCTACTTCTCTTGAGTTTCTTTTTCTGCTCTTTTCCCTGTCCCAAGAATAATTTGCTCGAGAAGCCATCTTAAAGCTCATCCGTGAGACACAAAGGGTGGTACTCTGAATTTACAGTCAGTAGCTGGGACACCAGCCAGTGCTCTGTCCTCTACAGTGACTACATCTGTAGTCCCTGGCCATTGCTAATTGTTTGAGGCATCTCCGTTCTTTGGAAGCTTTTTCTCCTTACCTCCCTAAACAATATGATTTCTAAGAAAGATGGTCTTGTGGAGAGCAGAATGTAACCCACCAAATCATTGTTTTCCAAAATATTTTACCAACCATGAGGTAATTTGTTTATGAAAATCTGCCATAGACAATTCTTTATGTAAGGGTATATGCAAACAATATTTTGTGAATGAGTCACATGTAAGTTCAATGAAACACAGGGATTGCCCAGTTCTGCTACTGCTGCACACAAAACTGTTGTTGACTCTCAAATAGCTACAAGGAAAAACTCCACTAGTTGTATGGGAAGAGATAAAGTCATATTTTTATTTGTCTACTTTCTCGGAATACTTTGTATTCTTTCCAAGCAAATGCAATTTGCTCTAATTGGTTTGAATTCAAGTTCATGCTCTCTGCGTTGAAACTTCCTTTGCTAAAAAAGATGTCTGCTCCTTCAAAGTCCACATGCTACTCTAACAAATAACAGAGGCTAACGTTCGAGGATTTGTCTCTAAATGTGAGATCCCAAAGGGACATTGAACTGTATTTGACTTTAAAGTTGTCTTTTTTATAGATACAAATATTTGACATCTGACCCAAAATTGTCCTCTTGAAATATGTCTAAGAGAAAAATAAACATTCATGATTTATGATAGACACACTTATGAAACATGCTTCTGAAGAGAGAACTGGTTTGACGCAGTTTGGCACCAACAATTGAACTTTGAGTATAAAGGATGAGTTTGTCAGTTTTAAAATGGTTTTGCATGGACAAAACAAAGTTTTCTTGTACTTTATAATTAAATATACATAACAGAATGTTTCTTATTCCTCATTAGTAAATGATAAAATTAAAATTGAGTTCAATCTAAGTATTTCAAGACGGTTAAGATTAGACGTAAAAGATTTTACATCTTAATATGATTTTCAAATTAAGGATTTTGTGGCTAAATTCTATTAATTAATGACTTAAGCTTAGAGAATGGCTGATAATTGACCTCTGTTTCACTCAGGCAAATTACATTCTTCAGATTTAACTAGCCATCTGGCATGAAAATTATAAAATACACCCAAATGAGCAAAAAATAAAATTTAAACAGAGCACCAAGCAAAGCCTGTCTGACAGAACTGCTTTCCAAGCAAGTTGACTAACACTTACAGAACAGTTAGAAGAAGCCACATGCCGTTCACAAGCCAAAAGCACATTGCTTCAAATGTTTTTAAACACAGAAATGACATGGATATGTTTCCTGCCACCAAGATCATTAGAACCTATTAAAAAAGATTTATTAATAAATGTAAACATTTTAAAGTATACCGTACAAATGTTATATGTACAAGCTGTTTTTGAAAAATTTTACATAAATTGATGCATATTATCTCCCAAATCCTATGGGCCAAGATCAGAAATATCAGAGGCAGGTTTTGATGAAGACAAGAAATGTAGTAATAAAAACAAATTTTCATAGATAGAAAATGCAGTAAGGAGAGGAAAGAATAAAATGTTTACAGATTTCAGTTTTAACTAGGACTCCTCATGTAAGTAGCCATGTGAACTAAGCAAATGCTAAAATATGCCGTAAGTGGTTTATTTTCTATAGTTGTGAACAGAGACTGTATTAGCCATGCATAAGGCTACTATAGGCCTTAGACAGTCAGTTATAGTAAACCAAGTATTTTGTACCATATTTACCTCCTTCCTCAACATGAATTGTTTTTGTTTTTAACAGATCTCATAACAGTGACCCTACAATAACAGTGGCTCAAAAACTCATGAAATTATTTTCTGACATATGATAAGCCCTTGTTAGAAAGTCCAAAGTTGGTGTGGTAGTCCCATGATGTCACAAAACATGCAAACTCCTCTGTGCTTCTGCTCACCATTTTTGGTGTACTGCCGCTATACTCAAAGTAGACACTTGGTCCAGGACAGATGATGGAATTCCAGCCAACTTTCAATCCAAATAACAGAGTGAAAAATATAAGAAGGTTAAAATGAATTTTTCCCTAAACTCACTATGATTTGTGCTCCTAATGGCTCAATATGACTAAAGACTTGGTTCTCTATGTGGTGGTACTGGAAGTGATGAGGACCTCTAAGAGGTGGAGCCTAGGGGAGCAGAAAGAATGAGAGATCAGAGTTTTGGGGCAGAGTGCTGTGAAAATGTCTTCCAGATACGACAAAACCATTGACCACAGAACCAACTGCTTCTCTGGCTGCAGGCTCCAGCTTGGGCTGTCACAACTACATCATGTGAGGGGTGGGGGTGGGGGGACTTGGACGGCTTCACTTCTCAGTGAGGGGCTGAGGGAAGCTAATGGGTGCCAGGGGAGGAGGACTGATTTTCTTCTGCGGGGCAACCACTCTTCTGCTGTCCCTCGTCCAATAAATAACCACCTACGTATGCATATGGAAGCAACCATGATTGAACTCAATGTATGGGAGGAAGGACATAAAAGTGAACAAAAGCTTTGTTGGGAAGCAGCATTTTATTCCAAACAGGGCAGTAGTAGAGCGTAATAAAGTTCTAAGATGCCCCAAATTCAAGATATAGATGTAGGGCATTGTCAAAGAAACATTTTTTTCAAATAGCTGGAGTCTCGTGGAAGATAAGTTGTTGTAGGCGCATCGTTGGGAAGGCTCATGAGTCCCCAGCCTCCCTTCTCTGGCTGCTCCTGGTTCAGTATATAACACATACGTGTTCCTGCCTGTGCTGCCAGCTACACACCATGATGGGACGTAACTGAAAACTGCAGGTGCCCTTGCTTGAATCCCCAACACTGAGTCAAACCTTTCCTCTTCCCTAGTTGTCCGTGTCAAATATTTCATTGTTGTAATAAAAATCTAATGCAGTCCTTTTAAAGAATCTTTCCAGAATTCTTTGGCAACACATTAATTCTCGTGTGTCTAAAGTGGATGTTGACAATAGCCCAAAACCGCTTGGAAATTTCCCGTCTTTTAAAGCTGGTTTAGTTAATGTGATGGTTTGAATGAGATTTTCCCTGAAAGCCTTGGGCATTTGAACAGTCTGTCCACAGTAGGCAGTTTTGGGGTGCTTTTGAGGTATGGCCTTGACGGACTACATGTGCCTCGGTGGCAGTCACTGAGGTTCTAAAAACCACGTGCTATTTCCCCTTAGGTCTCTATTTCCTGTTTAAGTTTCAAGATGTGAGCTCTCAGCTCCCCAGTCCAGACTCCATGGCTATAGCCTTCATGAAGTCCAGGCATGGAGGCTGGACTTAAACCTTCACAAAGGGTGAGAAGGTGTTTCCCCCAGAAGCAACACAGCCACCATAAGAAGCTTGCCGGCAGGGGGAGAAGTGTCCAGGTTCCGTTGGGTTTACGTTATCAGATGATACTTTTTAATCTACGGAGACAGTCTGGTTTACGTTATCGGATGATACATTCCAATCTACTGTGACAGTTAAGAGAAGGTGCTGATGTCCAGGACTCTGCATGGGTAGTGACAATGAACTGATTTCAGGGACTAAGTAATTTCGATGAGGGTTGTCAGCTGTTGATTAGCCTGCTACAATTTCTTGTGTGGGCAAAACACCAACTCTTTTGATTGAATATGTTTTGATTGAAAGAGTTAAGTAGTAGGGAATTGTTTGAGTTATTTTATAGATGAGTGATAAATTACATCTGTAATGCCAGTAACTAAGTCTGGTACCAGTGAAAGTCTGCTATAGTTCAGTCTTTTTTTTTTTTTTTCACCAGAAGGAGCAAGGACCAAGCCTGGACCTTATACAGAAAGGAGGAATGAGGACCCCAGTTAGAGACCCTCTACAGCTTATCTTCTGGATTGCAAATGCCCAAGCAACACACTAGATCCGTGCCCCCCCCCCCAATGCCACGCACTGGCCCCTGGTCTTATATCCAACGGAATTTTTGTTAGACGAGTCGGTTGCTCAGGGAAGGGCAAGGTGAGGACAGGATTCCAGGGATCAATGCAAAACTTCCAACCCTAAGTGGGGGCTGAGGGACGGTGACCACTGAGCAAGGGGAGCGAAGCACATGGGGCCAGAGGGATAGGTGAGGGAGTCTGAGTCTAGCTCGAATAGCACAAGCGCTTGTATGTATAGCTATAGGCTTTGCAGCTGGGACACGTGTGCGTCACATCCTTGACGTCATTGATGAGGCAGGGGATCAAGCGGCAGCCCGGGGGTCATATGCAGCAGAGGAAGCCCAGCATGCAATTCACTAAGCCAATCTCGTAGGAGATGTTGGTGATGACTGCCTGCTGGCAGTGGGGCACACTGTACAGGTGCACCCTCAAAGATCTCTCCCTGTAGCACTGCCACCTTGGTGGCTGCTCCTGATAAAACCAAGACTGTGACCGTGCGGCCCCCAGGGCCACAATAGGGCCCTGCTGGGTAGGGTCTTGGTAAATAACAGCCCACAGGTGGGTGAGGGCCTGGAGGAGGGTAGAAACCCACAGGCACGTAGGTGCTCTCTGAATTCATGTGAGGGGGCACAAAACCAGGCTGAGTCACTGGATGACCGGTGGAAGAGCAACGGCAGCCCAGGGCAGAGCCATGCCTGGTGGTGGCTGCATCACTGCTGGGGGTGGGTGAGGCCCGGGGTAGGTGTGGCTTGACTTCCCCCCCCCCCAATAGTGGTGCTGTAGGGTCTCCAGGATAAGGAGGGGGTGGCTCTTTAGACATGTTTGCTGCTGATCCTCCTGGACCTCAGATTCCTGGTGCGCAGAGAGTGAAAGCAGGTGAGAGCAGTTCAGCTACTGGCTGAGGCAGAGATCCAGGCATTCTCAATCCCTACAGAGCCAATTCCCCTGCTTAAAGGAGTACAAAAGGAGTCAGCTATGGGTTGATTTCTGGCACTGGATTGTTCCCTTCTGTTTTGATCGGAATCCAGGAGCCCGAGGCTGGAGGAACACAGAGACCGGCAGGTGTCAGGCCGGGTGCACCCAGGAGCCCCTCTATAGTGGGCTCTCAGTCCAGATTTATAAGCTGAGGTCCTTTCCTACTCATTAAGAGTGAAATCCAGGAGACTTTGTCTAGTAGGGCTACATTCTTGTAACTTTATAAAGGTTATCTCAACATCAGTGAATTTCGTTCTCACAGTTTTGTATCCAAAATGGTATGTGCTAGAATTATTTAGATGCCAGCAATGTTTATATTCTATACACATATTCAGCCTCCTGCAAAAAACATCCAAGGCATAGATAATACAAATGGGCAGCTCCCTGAGATGTCAGCTATCGATTTCAAATCTCAAGACTCACTGGTTGTGAAATCCTCTTCAACAAACTATTCCCTTTCTTTCATTAACATAGAGATTTTGAGAATTACACCAGAAGTATTGTGACATCTTCAGCATAATAGAAAATCCTAGATTCTAGTTTTCAAAATTATTGATCAAATTTTGTGACCTTGAGATGGTATTTTACTACCAGTTCTTTGTTCATGAATGAGTTTATTTGCTGCATGCCTGAGATACTCCAGCCACTGTTTGGTATTACACAGAAGAGAAGAAAAACCTTTCTGCCTCTTTCACTCTTAGCCGAGACAAAAAAAAAAAAAAAAAAAAAAAAAAAAAAAAAAAAAAAAAAAAAAAAAAAAGACATTTAAGGACTACAGCATCGTTCTGTGAGAACTGCCAAGAATAAAAACACAGAAATGAAATATGGCACTTTAACTGTATTTCAGACCAAAAGGACCTAAGGGGCATTTATAGAACATTCCAACTAAAAGCAGCAGAATATGTGTCTTTCACAAATATTCATGGAACAGTTTCCAAGAAAGATCATATGCAAGACTGCAAAACCAGTTTTAACAGACATCAAATGACTCAAATCATATCAATTATTTTCTTTCATCACGATGGTCCGAAATCGTAAATCCCAAGAGTAATTTTGGAAGATTCACAAATATATGGAGCTCAAGCACAATACTGAACAAGCTACTGATGAATAGAGAAACCAAAGGAGAACCGTGTACACACCTCCTCAGTCTCTGCAGGTCACATGCGATACCCCAGTAATCATGTCAGAGCTCAGTGTCACATCTGCCCTTTCTTAATGTTAACAATTATTTTATTATTCTTTTAAAAATCAAAATATAATGACATCTTTTCTTCCTTTTCTCACTCCAACCCCTCACATACATGCCATCTCTCTTTGAAATTATGGTTTATTTTTTATAGTTATTACTGGTATGTATATCTCAATCCATTTAGTATTACTTCTATGTATGTAATTTCAGGGCTGACCAATTGGTATAGAATAACTAGCTATGGGACTTATTTCAGGGAAGACTATTTCTCCTGCTCTCAGCATTCCTTAGTTGCGTGTCGTTCTCTGTTTAGGGATGGGGCCCTATGAGATCCTCGCTTTCCATGTTATCATGTCTACTGACGTTGTACTTTTTTGGGGCTACCATATAGTTGAGGGATCACGGGTGAAGCTCCCCTTTCAATTTTAGGAGACACGATTTCACAACAGCTTCTCCTGGTCATCTGGCTCTTACCTCTCTTCTTCTGACTGCGTTATAAACATCTATTCTGCTGCCCACAGATAAATGTAGTTCTCACTCATCAAAGAAACATCTGTTTACAAAAGAAGATCGTTACAGAAAACTACAAAGGTTCGGAATTCAGAGAAGAAATCATTCTTCTTTCAGTCATCTATAAACAGCTACAGTGTAGTTAGGAGAAATCCTTCACATATTGAATACATGTCTGACTTTGTTCTGGCTCCAGGTCATTTAGACATTGCTTTCTCCAGTACCCTTTTCTGCCCTAACAGAGGTTTATAGTCCTTATTCTGGAAGTTGCTTTTCTCAGTGACTTCTTCATTCCTTAATAGAATACTAGGGTATAGATGGAGCTTTGAGAAGTAATCTAATCTGCCGTCACTTTGATTTATTTCATAATTCTAGGATTACAAGATATTTCTTCTTTGACGTAGCCATTTAGAATGTTTGCCATTATAAAACACTGAAGAGTACATTGTACCAAACAATGATGTCCTTAATACAGACAGCAACCAGATGACCTAATGTGTCTTTCAGTTTCTAACTTCTATGATATATTACAGTATGGCATCCCTTTGTATAATAGTCCTTTATGTGAAGAAATGAACATATCATCTAATTCTTTATTCCTTTTGCTTTTCAACCACAATATAGCCTCTGATTAAGCGGAACATTAAAATTAGAAAGCAGATGAACATCTTTCAATGTGCTCTGAAATCTTCTGTTCACAAGGTAGAATGCAAAACTGATGAACTCTGAATTTATAACTAACTATCTGAAGTTTTATTGTGTAGATAAACTTATTGACCAAGAACATATGTCCTTCCTCTTCTATGTTGCATCTATTTATCTTCTCCATAATTCACCTAATTTATGAATTGGATAAAAAATCAGCTCTAAAATGATGCAATCATCTGATGTCATTTCAATTAATCAGCTCCTCTTGCAACTCTTGCAATACATAAATAAGGTACTCCTTTTGCTTTCTAAATTACTAGGGTTTAAATTATACATAATGCTTTATGTCTTCAAATGTATTCTTAATTTTAATTACAACAGCATAATTAGAAACACAATATAACTTGACCAGTTTGGGTGGCTATTTCTTGCTCGTGGTTATTAAAATTTTTCAAGTAGTTGAAGGAATTATTATGTGAGTATGTATGTGTTTTTAATGCATGTGTGTGGCCATGTATATGTGCATCTGTACACACACAGAGGCCAGAGGAGGACACAGTATGTCCTGTGTACCACTCTCCATCTTATTTCTTTGAGATCAAGGGTCTTGCTAACCTTCCATCTTCACAATCTTCAGTAGACAAGCTGGCTGACAAGTCACAGTAATGCTCCTGTCTCTGCCTTCTCTATGCCTTGACTTTTACTTGGTACTGGGGGGGTCTCAATTCAAGTTTTCCTACTTTCACAACGAACTTTAGTACCCACTGAGCAAAATTCCCTTCAAATCAATAAGTTTTCAATTCATTTTTTAAAACTGCACTCACTCTCTTAGGTAGTTGTTCTGTGTACTAACAAAGAAAAAATTCCATTTATTATTAAATAATATGACAGATCTTTGTAGAGATTCCATTTGTTTTCTAAGCACCTCATAAGACAAATGCTTATCATAAAATCTAGTCCCCAGAACAGTCCCTGACAGATGGTGGTATGGTTTGATATACAGCCATGAGCATTATTTTATTGGATGGCATCCATCAAAATCATAAAAGAATGGCTATGTATCACAGATTATTAAAATCCTAAAATGTGTGTTAATGAACTTTAGTTCGGGGAACATTTTTTAGGATCACAGAACACTGAGATGGGGGAGTGCAGCGATTCCGTTTGTGACTTTTATAGTCTTTGAGCAATAGAGTTCTCAGCAGGTGACTGACGCAGAGCAGCAACTCACAAAGGTGAATTGGCACCTGCAGGTCTCATTTCCCTCAGCTTCTCCATCATTCATTCTTATCTTTGCTCTTGCCTTCACCCTCAAATTTACTAAATGATGTACAATTAGAAATGTACCTCGATTTTTACATTTCTGACAGGGGACCCTCAATGACTATAGTGATGCCTGTATCACAGCTCCCTCATGGAAGTCCTGCACCTTCCTTATCCTCCTAAATCTGTACTGGGATCCTCTTCCTCACTTCCACCTTGTAGCTGTTTGCTCTCTCTTTTTCTTATGCCTTCCTGGCCCTCTAACTTCCTTATATGATGCTGGGCCTTATATGACCCTTTCTCTTTTCTTCCTCAGAGATTTTATTAAAGCTTCATTATCTATCTTACTCAGATGGCTTGATCAGTACAGCTCAATCGATGGCCAAAGACTGACACACTAGATCTTCAAATTCTCTGATATAGTAACAACTTCTGCCACTGCAAAAACAAATGATCCTAAACATCACTTATATCTAAACTTTCTCTGCATGACACTCCCCAAAGTCTCTTATATATTTACCATGATCTCCTCTTAAGAAATCATCTAAGACTGCTGTATAAAGCTACAGAGTCCCGCTGCAGACCCGGCTAGAGAATTGAGCCAGCCACGCGCGACTGGCCCTGGCTGAGGAGGGGATGTGTGCTCCTCGCCACCCAGTCCCGGAGACAATCAGTCGCAGTGGGGCATCGAGTCAAGCTGGAACTCGTTTATTTTCTTACAACATGCAACTTATAAAGCAAAACCCCATGAATCCTACAAGTGGGAGGGAAATTAGCCAATCACATCAGCAGTCACATCTGCATGAACCACGGCTTCTATAGCCCCTAACTGGGATCACGCGGGCATCAGGCGCCTTATGTCCTCTTACCCCATCTCTAACTCCAATCATATTCTCATAAATCAGTCAGATCTCCTCCCACCTTGCTCCCCTTCAGCACCATCTTGGCTGTGAGTATTCTTCACGGGCTTTACAACATCACCTTTTTTTTAATTTCACACCTTTTTTAACTGTCACGTTCAGGGACAGTCCACACCTATTTGGCCCGGCCCTAGCTTCTGACCTATTCTCCTCATCTCTCCCCAACTCTAAACTCTAACAGTGTGTAGATGATGTTCTACTTTGCAGCCTGTCATTACAAATTAGTCAAACTAACACCTGCTCTCCTAAATTTCTTACCTAGCCAGTATATAGAATCTCACCTTCCTAGGTTCAAGTGTCCACCCCTCAGGTTACCTACTTGTGTCTAGCAATTACCCCAACCCACAAAGCCATTAACTTAAATAGGAAGCACCTAATCCAGTTTCTTGCAGTCCCCTCTACCAAGGAGGGGATTTTTATCATTTCTAGGAATAGCTGGCTTCTTGCAATCCTGAATCCTATCTTTTTCTCTCCTTGCTTGTCCCTTATACAAAGCAGACTCTCCACACAAGCCCCTCCTCCATCTCATTACTAAGCCCTTCCAGAGGCCCCAATAGGCTCCAGATCTTCATCTCCCAGACCTAACTGGTCCTTTCTCCCTCTACATAACAGAAAAGAGGGCTATGTCTTTGGGTTCCTAGGTCATCTCTTGAGACCTTCCTTTGTACCTGTAGTATACCTGTCAAAGAAACTAGACCTTACCATTCAGGGATGGGAGCCCTGCATCTGTACTTTAACAGCTGCCAGACTCCTTATCCATGAATCAAAGGAACTAACCTTTGGGTCACCTACCACTGTTTTCTCCCACCACAACCTGTCCCATCTCTTAATTTATTAAGGCTTACAAGCTCTACCTTCTTCCTGAGTTCTTTCTTTCCAAGTGGCACTAGTGGGAGATGCCACACTGACTTTCTAATCTTGCCCACCCCTCAACATCTCAAATCTTCTCCCTCAACCTAATACTGAATATTCCCCATCTTATTCCTGCATTGAAACCCTAGAGGAACTACTGCCCCACCCTCACACATACAGGAGGGCATATTGCCTCCGGCCACCTATACCTGGTACACAGATAGCAGCTCCTTTTTACATGAGGGGGCCTGTAAAGTGGGCATAGTGCTAGACACTGGGGTTGAAGCATGCAAACTCCCCGCCCATACTAATGACCAGCAGGCTGAAGTAATAGCTCTCACCTGTGCCTTCCAATTAGTATAGAAACAATCCCTAAATGTTTACACAGACTCCAAATATACCTTTCATATCCTCTTGTTCCATTTGCCATCTGGAAAGAGTGTGGGCTCTTAAAACAAAAGGAGGATCCATAACTAACTCAGGCCAAACTATGGCCATGCTAAAAGCCTCCCATCTACCCAAAACTATAGGAATTACTCACTGGAGGTCTCAACTGACCGACAGCTCCATCATCTCTGAGGGATATAACTGAGCTAACCAGGCAGCTAGCACAGCACCCTCCAATACCCAGACTCACCTCACTCACCTCAGGGAATCCACACACTATAACCCATACCCTCACAGTCACCCCTCCCCAACACTCAACAAATTCTCTCCTATTTACACTAGCTATTTCATCCTAATAGTCAGGCTCTGTCTCATTTTGTCAAGGCTCACCGCCAGCCCACTCCTGAGGGCTTACAGTTCTTAAAATCTATCACTGCTTCTTGTAAAATCTGTCAAAAGTCAGATCCCAATTTTAAATATTGTAGCCCCCTTTTCCTACCTACCAGGCCAGGGGCCCCCTTCTGGGGACTAACTGGCAACTTGATTTTACTCACTTACCCACAGTCAGATTGGTTAACTATCTCCTGGTCTTAGTAGATACGCTCTCAGGATGGGTAGAAGAGATTCTGACCTCTAACAAGAGGTCCCAGACAGTTTCTGACCTCCTTATCAGGGAGATTATTTCCTGATTGGAGATTCCTGCCTCTCTCCAGTCTGACAATGGCCCTGAATCCCCCCCCCCCAAGTTTCCCAAACCTTATCTAAAGCTCTCAACATCCCCATATTTTCATATTCCATCCCAGAGCTCAGGAAAGATAGAACGAATTGACCACTCCTTAAAAAAATGCTCTTGTTAAATTGTCACAGGAAAAGCCACCTTGACTGGGTATAACCATTGCCACTGGCTCTTTTCTGGCTCCGGGCTCTCTCCAAATGACCCCTTTCCATCTTGCCCTTAGAACTCATGTATGGGCAGCAGGTTCTATCCCACGGTCTGTCATCTGAACTGTCTCCCTGATAATGATCTGTCTCCCCGATCGTCTCCTCACACCATTGCTGTATCACCTATTTCCTCTTGTGGAACTTTACTGAGCACTCTCTACTTGGACAATGTGCAAACCCCTCTCCTCTCCAATCAGCATCAGGGATCAGGTTCTTCTGTCTCTTCCAGACCAACACTCCTTACCCCTAAATGGCAGGGCCCCTTTAAGTAAATTCTTGTAACCCCACAGCTGCTCAGCTTGAGGGCCTCCCTCACTGGATTCACCTGTCTCACCTCAAACCCTTTACTCCCCCATTTCAGAAAAATCTCTCTTCATACTCAGCGACTCAAACAGGGCCCTGTTCCCTTAAGATCCAGAGGACACAGAGATCAACTGCTTTGTCTCCAATTCCAGAGGGATGGAGTCTCACTCCACAACCGTACTCAGCTCTACTGGATCGGGAACCCTGTGTGTTTCCCCTCCTGATCCTTCTCCTCGCTCTCCTATCTCCACCAAACAAACTCTGCTCCATTAATCTTCCTTCTGTGTCTCCAATGACATATTCAAATTCCTAACTAACTACTCATATGTTGTTACAGGGGCCACCATTAACTGCAGAGCTGGAGGCACAAAGACTACCAGAGATGCCGGGTGGTAAGGAACACTCCAGAGACATTCACAGACTCAAAGGGAGACTCACAAAACAAATTTTAAAATAACAGGTTTATTATTGACTACCCTGATCCAGCAGCCACCAGTGTCTCCTGGACAGTAAGATGATACCATGGTGACGAAAAAGGTACAGGTACCTTAAAGTTTGTTTCAGGTGAGAATTAAAAAGTTTAATTGGTTATTTTTCTCTCACTTGCTATGTGACTACCTATAACTTGAATAACCAATACATTTCTATTAAGCTATTTACCCAACTCTAGCAGAGTATTACACTATATACTCCACCACTCAGGATTTTAAAGTCCCTTTGGTCGTTTCTTAATATGTCTAAAAACTTATCTCTTTTATAAACTTAAAAATTCTTACAAGCTCCAGGGAGCTGAGTTGGACCCACCTGAACAGATCAGATTCACTCAAGTACCATTCAACTTTCTCCTGGTCTTCGGACCCCCTTCCCTCCTCTTGGGACACTTGGGGAACCCCTCTCCATCTTGGGACCCTCCTCCCTCAATTATTAGTACCTAAGGAAAAATTTCCTTTTTTAATATTTATTTATTTATCATATATACAATATTCTGTCTGTGTTTATGCCTGCAGGCCAGAAGAGGGCACCATACCCCACCACAGATGGTTGTCAGCCACCATGTGATTGCTGGGAATTGAACTCAGGACCTTTGGAAGAGCAGGCAATGCTCTTAACCTCTGAGCCATCTCTCCAGCCCCTAAGGAAAAATTTCTAAACTTCATCTTCTGCCTCACCAGCATCTTGCTAGGTCCAAGCTGTCAGCCAGATGATTTCACAGAGCTCAGACAATGGGAAGACACAGCCACCTCAAGACAAGCCCCCAGAGATGAACGACTCCCACCAAGTCAGCTTGAAGCAGTTGTGAGAGACTCCCCCATTCCCGTCCACCTGTTACCCTTAACCCCTTACTTTTTATGATAAACAAAAGGGTAAAAGGTCATTTCCATCGCATTCAGGGGCCCACAGCTGTCAGCATTCAGGCAAAATGCTTAATCATCCTAGATTCTAGCTAGCATTTCCAGGGTCCTGTGACCACGTATGTGCCATCAGCATTTAGGCAAACTGCCTAGTCACCCTAGGGCCTTACGCCTTATGTAAGCTACAGACATGATCAACGTGATCACATAATCTGTTCAGAGAATGGCACGGCTACATAAGCCCCTATACGCATGTGCTGAACTACCTTTAAAAAGCAGATATGCCCATTCCACACTCTCTTTTTCACCACGTTCCCTTTAGCAGGCCTGTGCACTCCTTTTTCCCTTTGTCTTTATTAATAAAAACTCCTAAAGTGGGTTTCATTGTTTATCTTGTGGTCTGTTCTTGTGCACGGTACTATCAGTAGATATAAGCTCACGTTTTTAAATTTTCTTTGGTTGTCTTCTAAGTATGGACTTAGAAGCGCTTCTCATTCGTGCTAAAATCATTTCTATCCAATCTATATGAACAGTTCTCTGGATAGATAGGAAAAGTGTTGATGCCTTTAACCCAGAATCTTATCTTTGAGTCCCTAAACTTTTGCTATGGACTCAAAGGCGTGAGTCTACTGTTTTTTCTACAATGTGGATTTCAGTACAGTTTACAGAGGGGTGATACTAATATAACTTTCTTCTCTTTATATAAACTTAAATATTCTTGTAAGCTTCAGAGAGTCATGAGAGTTAGATATACCTGTCACAGGTCAAATGGACTCAAGATAAGTACTCCTGTCAATCAACAGCCTAAGTTCCCCACCTGCCTATTCCTGAGGGTAGGATCTCTCCCCCTTCCCTTGGTCTTGGAACTATTCTTCTCCTGCAACTACCAGCACCCATGGGCTTGGAAGTTTCAAGTGTACAGGATAACTATTTCCCTCTGTGATCCTTAATTTTATCTTATGTCCCAGAAGGTTTGCAATCAGCTGAAGACTACAAATAGCCTCCAACATGCCCGCCCCAGGTGTTCTTTGAAAGCTGTATCCTCAGCTACTCCGAAGTGGCCTACACTTTACTCCCCACAGGTGGTCTCAGAGAAATGGGCAGTAAGAGAAAATGACCTTCCCAAGGCTGTACTTCTTTCCCTTCCCATCTTTTGACCATTATTCCAGCCTTCCTGCTTTCCCACAACCAAGCCCTAATTTCAGCAGAAGTAGTTAAGAAGACGTTATGTTACCCCTTAGCATCAACCAAAGGTTGGAATGTTAGATCTCAAAGAAACCTGGGACAAGTCTCACCAGTACTTAGGGCTCCTCCCAGCACTTCTTACCCCACACCCTACCCTAAACCTCTCCAATTCCAGGCTTGGCTTCTCTTCTCTTCCTCCAGACTTCGATCTCTGTATAACTCAGCCATTTTAGCTACACATTCTGTTGGTCGCCTGCCCACTCTCAGACACTTGGCCCATGACTCCTTTCTTGGTTCATTCGCCCCTCTTCTCTTCCTCTTCCCCTCCCCCTCCCCCCTGCTCCAATAGCTCTAGTCAGTCAGCTGGCCATGTTCAGTCTGAATCCTTCTGGAGGCCTCCGGCTGTTCTCTCCCTCATATTTACTATGAACCCTTTCCCTCAATCATACGGTGGCGGGGTCATCATCCTTGTCAATCAGTATTAAAATATTATCTCTCGCTAAGCATGGTAAAAATGCCCTAGTGCCCATTTTCAGTATCTATTAGGCAAATTTGATAGCTAATAGCTTAAGAACGATGGCATTTATCCAATTCAAATGATTAAACAGCATTAAAATAATGTTTGTTGACACAGTGTCTCTAATGTTAACATTAAAACCTAGTTAGATGACAAAGGGACCCCGGTAAAAGCACAAAGACCTGAAGCATTACAGAAGTCCATGAAAGCCATACCCCAAGAGTTCCAAAATGTCCTAACAAACTTCCCACTTCATCCATGGAGAGCAAACAGAGCATTTTAGCAAGGTGTGATCTGTTGCCACTGGCCTCTGAGGCTGGCTTTTACCATTTACCCCACCCTGGTTTCCTGAGGAAATACTGCCAACGTGAACTGTCCGAATGCTATCTGGCCCTAGCAGAAGGTGGGAGGCCTTGCAGAGATGGCAAGCGCTCTTTGTGTAATCACTAGTCATGTTGTTATTACACAGAGTTGCCATCTCTGTTACAACCCTTTCTTCTTCTTCTCTATTCAGAAACAGAACATTTTCTTTTAATTTGCTTATCCCAAAAGCAGCACTGGGGCCAGAAATCTGGGAACATTTTCACAGTCTTTGAAAGCTTTCAGGCTGCCACTTAGCCTCTGGGTATTTTACCACCCCCATCCAATAAAGCCTGTCCTGCTTCTCAGCATCGAACTCCATGGCTAGCACAAGGCCTAGTGTTTATTTTCCCTCCCTTGAAGCCTACGACCCATCTCAGAAATATTAAAGAGATAAGAGGCCATATGAAAGCTCTCAAGACACTTTACATTTGGAGCAAACAATGGACTATTTACTTGGCTTATCTTAGGATGGGTGTTCCCTCAGTTCATTAGGGAAGGGCTAGGGTAGAGGAAATTTACACAAGGGACTCTAGGGCCTCCCAAATCTCCTAGGAAGTAGCTAGACCTTTGGGGTACCAGCCTTGTGACCTCAGCCAGGCCTGCCAGGCTCCAAACAGAAGATAATGTCTCACATAAATCCTTTATCTTCTTGTTGAAGCTGAGTATTTTATAACTGAAACTAGAGTTATGTACACAGGTTGAGTATTGTTGAGATTCTCTATCATTCAGGTATGAAAATAACTGAAGACTACTCAGTGAAAAAAAAGAGCTTATTAGTCAGGAGCTGGCTACAGTACGGTGATCAGCCTCTGTCAATGGCTTTTCTCAGTGACTCAGGGAATTAAAAAAACTACAGTGATAAAAAAGGAGGCCTTTGGATACGTGCCCTGACTGCAAGGTTTTGGGAAGGGTAATGTAGACATGGGCCAATTAGAAGCAGAACACCCCTATAATTAGTTTGAAGATCACATTTGGTTTCTGCACTTTATCTTGAGTTAAAAGCACAGGCAAAAATTAAGGAAGCTGATGGCTATTGAGCAAGACCTGAAGGAGGCTAGCTGCCCCAGAGGCTGCTGTTCAGCTTCCTGGCATGGTTGTGGTCTAGTTTTTTTGGGTCAAAGTTCTATTTATGATGTGGTCATGCTGCCTTTCATGTGGGTTTCATCCCCAATTTTACATCACTCTAAGATGAAATAGTATCTAGGAAACTTAGGAGAAGAAAGCAACCCTACAATTGCACCTAGATATTAACTCTAGAACCATTTGTATTTTAAAGGGAAACCTATGCATTCTACCCCATGTCATGCTCTTGAAGGAAATTTTAGAAAATAACATAAAAGTGTTTCACTCAGGAAAACTGGTTGATTAGGAGCTAGAGACAAAAACTGCACCAGTGATGTGTGTTTCTGTTGATCCAGTTTCAAATGGTGTTATAAAAGGCTAAATTGTTTGATAAGCACTATTTCAAACAGTTACTGAAAAATAAACAGTCCCTTAGAGTGGACACGCAGAAGACTGATAGGATTAGCTGAGCAGGACTTACAGCCATTGTGAAGACAGTGAAACAAGTAGATACAGCAATGGGCTTCTAAACCAAGCCCAGGGACCCAGGGACGGTTACACTGCAGACAGGAGAAAGGGGATTCTGGGATGTCTCCCACACTTCTGATCCAGAGGTGATATAGACAGGGACGGTGTTAGCTGAGTTTGATTATAAAAGAGGAGGAACACCCAGAAGAGTCATTGCAGGAGAACAGAAAGCTTAGCTCTGAAAACCCAAACAGTAGATACAACTACAGATACAGATAGCAGAGTCACCAATCCAAACGCTCTTTGAATAAGGCATTAAACAAACAAATAAGTGCAGTTTCTGTGAGTGCTGTGGTAGAGCTTACACTATTGCAGAAGGGTTGGAAATGCAGAAGTAACGCAGAGGACACAAACAATGTATGGAGCAGAGGAAATTATCTGGTCCCTAGGGTTCTATCCCTGGAAGAATACTGGTAAAAACAGTAGGATGGCAAGAAGTGCTGTGTCTTCTTCACATTAGGTCACCCCTTAGCATGTTCTAGTTTTTGGCTAGTTGGATAGTGACCAAACAGATGAACAGCCATGCAAATAGCCTAAAGCCAAGGGACTTTAAGAACATCTACATAGACAACTGACAAAAGCTGGGCATGGGAGAGGTGGCCTTCCTCAGGTAAGAACACAATAATTGGTTGTACAGTATCAAACCATCAGCCCTGAGGACATATATACAAGTCACTTTATATGGACAGGAATATATCTGTATATACATGTATGAATACAATAAAAAAGTCATGAAGAAATAGGACATGAATTTGGAAAAAGACTTGGGAGAGATTTAAGGGAGGACTTGGGGGAAGAAAGGGAAGAAGGGAGAAATATTGTAACTAAATTGCAATCTTAAAATTTAAAAACAATATAACTGAATCATGGTAAATTTACACTATATGTTGCTGGCTTCTTGAGCCTTCTTAATCCCCAGGGAAAGGTGAGTGGGTTATCCATTCCTGAAGCCACACGAAGCAGGACAATCATACTCGACAAGGAGTCGAGTCAAGCAGGAACTCAGTTCATTACTGTGAGCATCAGCTTATACAGCTGAAGTGACATGGTGTGATGTGGGGGTACCTCCAGCCAATGAGAGACAGCCAAACCCACCCTCTGCCTATAGCGGCATCTACCTAATTTTTTCTGTCTCTTCATCACTCAAACTTGAGCTAGGCTTTTTTCTGTCGTATAGTCCTCCAGGTACAGGCCCTGAGATAATTTTGGCCCAACATATGTAAATGAGAAAGGACCATAAGCTATGTTATATTTTCAAAGCAATATCGCTGTGGAATTTTTCATTCAGATTCAAGAGGGACAGAATTTTGTACCCACTCCTTCTTCATCAGAGTGACTCAAACCTCGATTTAGGTTCACTGCAGAATGCTAAAAGGTTTAGCCACAGTGCCTTGTTTTAGAACATCCTTAGACTAATAAAGAAATATTTCTCAGGCAATGTCTCCATGACTCTCTTTAGAAACACTGAAAGAAAGCAAACAATCATTGATTGTCTCCTATGGGCAAAATTCTATGTTGTTGAAACTTAACTTGGGAAGTTTACTTAACCTTTACAGTATTCTGAGATGTAAGCTTAGTGGAATCATAATTGTTCTACATGCAAAGGTATTACAATTTATGTTTTCATGATTCTTCAAGCTGCTAATAATAGCGTAACCCTTTCTAGGATTTTCCATCTGAGATAGATAGATAGATAGATAGATAGATAGATAGATAGATAGATAGATAATAGATAGATAGATAGATAGATAGATAGATAGATAGATAGATAGATAGATAGATAGATACAGGGGGCATCAGACAGCTGTGCTTCTGAGTTTTAATTATTTCCCTCTGAATTTGATACTTGGTCCACAGAATCACATTTATTTTTTTTCATGAAGAGTGAAACAGCCTGGAATTATTAAAATAGTGCTAATTGTTCTTGGGGTTAACATGTTCAGAAATTTGACTAATTATCCTTTTCAATTTAGTTTATTTGCTCATCCACAGAATTCTTGAAGTAGTTATTTTCTCCATCTGTAAAACAGTAAGGGCTAAAGGCACTGGCTACCAGGTGATGTACCAGACAAGATCACAGCTCTCAGGAATTTTGCTTCAGGTGCCAGCTTGCACAGTTTCCTGCAGCAAGTAAGAGACAGGTTTCCCTGCTTAGGGTTTTCTATGCCCACACCACAAAAAGCATGAGGCTTCCAGGGTCTCCACTCTTCCTGGATCTACCTGGACCTTCTGGGAGCCACTCTCCAGGCCACCGGCCTCCTACAGCAGGTCGACACACAGCTCCTAGGGATTTCGCCCCAGAAGTCCCACGGTGTCTTGCTGCCTGTGAAAAACCAGGGACCCCCATGTTAAGGAGCAGCTTTGCACCTCAGAAAATTTCTATGCAACTCATAAGGGAACACAGGCATCTCAACCACAAATTAGGCCTCTTGTGAACACTTTATAGGCCTACACTGAAAGGGAAGAGAGATGGAGAAAGACAGACAAAAAGGGAGAGGAAGAAAGGAAAAGAGGGAGGGGAGGACAGAAGGGAGGAAAACTAAGAAAGAAAGAAAGAGAGAGAGAGAGAGAGAGAGAGAGAGAGAGAGAGAGAGAGGAAGGAAGGAAGGAAGGAAGGAAGGAAGGAAGGAAGAAAGAAAGAAAGAAAGAAAGAAAGAAAGAAGGGAGGGAGGAGGGAGGAAGGAAGGGAGGGAAGGAAGAAAAAAGAAGAAAAGAAAGGAATGAAGGAAGGAAGGAAGATGAATAAATAGCAGGAGTAATGGCTATATTATACAAGTTTTTGTTTTGTTTCGTTTTGGCAGGGTGGAGGTGGTCATACACATGTGTTGTATGACAAAATGTTTACTGGGAAGCTGCTACACAGTTGTCTATCCTCCCCTCCCCCCATGAAAAACCAAACTATGGATAGTACCAAAGTCTAACTTGGTGAACCAGTGAGTTTTACTGGGGTTATTTCCAGGAACAGGGTTATTTATAGGCACGGACATGCCTTACAGACAAATGCATCACCAAAGCCTACCCCAGGATAAATGGCAGCTCACAAAAGCTGGGAACCTGTAGCTCACTGCAGGCCACTCAACAGGTTGGAGAATGTCCCTCTCAAGTGGCTCAGTTGGTCTAAACCTCTTCTTAGCTGCTCAGCTGCCTTCTTTCATGCAGCTGGTCTGGTCTGAGAGTCTTCTTTGTAGCTTGGCTTCTCTGAGACTGACTTTCAGCAGCTTTACCTAGTTTGGAAGAGAGGCGTCTAGTGAATCTGGTTAGTTTCAGGGAACTCCAGAAACTGTTGGAGTTGCCCCCTCCCTCCACGACTGAAAGAGTTTCCCTGCAGAATGGAATGTTTCAATCTCAGGAAATTCTCACCCAACAACATGTTTTCAAACTGCAGCAATGTCTTTACAGTCTTTTGAATATGTTAATAGCAATGGGTGTACTTATTGCCTACTAAATAAATTCTATTTCAGTAAAGGTAAGTTTGGGGCATAGAAGTGACAGTCCCTCCTCAAATGCCCCAAAGTGTTGGCAAAGACTGCCAAGAAACAGAAAGATTTTTCAGTCACAACAAGAATTATAAACTTGCTTGGGTTTATTTAAATAATTTGGCAGTGTATCTGTGGGAATTGGCCTTGAGGCTGATGCTCAGCCAGCCTTTTCAGGGGATAGTAGTAACAATGTCAGGATGCCACGTTACTTGCCATGTTTGTTACTGTCTGCAGTAAACACTGCTGCCGCAGGACCATGTACTGGGCATGTACCAATCTTCCCATGTCTGGGGTATAATGAACTCATTAGTCCTGAGTGTTTTGTCAAACACCTTATGCCGGTGAGGCCAAACAAAGCCTACAAACAAGCCTACAAAACCCCGGGTTAGTCAGTGGTGTTGACATGCTAAAAGACCAAAGAAGTTGCTGTCTAATAGAAAAGATACATCAATTACTCTCAGATACATCAACTACTCTCCTTGAGATGACATTCATTTATTCAATCATCCAAAATTATTTCTTCAACATTTGCCAGCCATATGCTGCCATGCTTGGCTACTATTTTACAAAATTTGTATGACATGGGAGTTTTCTAAAATGAGAACGTGGTGTAGGGGAAACTACTTTTAATCCTTTCTCTGAATATAAATATGTTTGTACTTTGCTTTGGTTTGTTTTCAGAACTGTTTCTACCTGATCAGAGGATAAATTCATAAACAATGACTTTAGTTATTGCTCATCTCAACTATTATTCTTCTGTGTTCTCAGTAGTTATAAATGAAATTACATGTTTAGTCCTAACTTCTCTTCCAGAAGATTTTAAAATCTGAACTTTTCTCAGATTGATAATGTGTGCTATGATGCTTGGTAGGGTAGGGAACCTCAACTTCCCTTAAGTTACACAATTATTGGAGGAATCTGTCCTCTACAGTGTGCTTGTAGCTCAGCTACAATGTTCAGTAGACTAGATAGGGCAAGTACATAGTGTAATACTGTCTTTTTCTTCTCTCTGTCTCTGTCTCTGTCTCTGTCTCTGTCTCTGTCTCTCTCTCTCTCTCTCTCTCTCTCTCTCTCTGTGTGTGTGTGTGTGTGTGTGTGTGTGTGTGTTCTGGGGTAGGAACACAGGGCTTTACACATTAGGCCATGGCTCTGTCACTGAGCTATATCCCCACCCTGCAAATTCATTTTCAGCTTTGCTTCAAGTAAAATAAACACAGGAAGTCTCAGTGCCATGCAAGCAGTGCTCTGGAGATGCGGTCCATTTTTTCCTGTGCTCCCTGACTTTGGTGCCTTAGGCAGGGTAGGTCCTTCAAAAGATTACTAATTAATTAAACATGGCAAGTTATAAATAGTGAAATGCACTTATCTGAAAGGCTTTAATACTCTGCTTTGACAGTCTCCCATCCTTGACTATTTAAATAAGATCATCAACTTTCTAATTAATTGAGTCTAAAAATAATAATTTTATAACAATTATAATACTTATTTTTGGTCAATATGATTTCTGTGAGTCCCATCAGTTTCTTGTTTTAGAAACTGAATTCCAAATTGGTAAATGGAGGACATTCTGTAGTGCATTCTTTGAGAAGTAACTGGGATGAGATAAAATTATTGAGCCTTAGCTTAATGGTGGACTGGTAGCTTCCCATGAAAAAGAATCAGTCTGAAAGGATACGTGTGTATTCTATCTCACCATGTGATGTCCCTGTTGGGCTAGCATCCAGTCAAAAGGCCCTAGCCAGATATCTGGCAGATGCTGCCTCCGTTCTTCTCAGTCCTTAAAACCACAAGCCAGATGAAGTCTTATTCCTTGGGAGTTACTCAATCACTAGCATTTTGTTATAAAAAGAAGATAGACAAAAACACAGAAATAATTTCACAATTATCCATTGATTGCAGATACCAGTGAACATTTGTGGATGTTTTGTTTGAGTGCCTTCTAAGTAGTTGTTCGTTTAGGACAAAGATTCCATCCAAGTAGCCCAGAGTGCAGATAATATTTTAAATCTGCATTCACTAGAAACTTGTTCCACTTATCTAAGGATTACATCTATCAAAATATTTTTGAGCCGTTAAATTTATCTTAAAACTATCTCAGTCAGGGGAACATTTCATCAGCCTATTCATCTTTTTATCTCCCAAAATAAATCATTTATCTACTTTTCCTTCCACATTTTGACTGCAGTTGGTACATGTGAATACTTGTAAAAATGGACCCCTGCTTTCCAAGTCAATTCTAGCAATTACAGTCATATAAGGATAGGTCACCTTCCTTCCTGCACTCAGCAGCCACTGGTGGTGGCTCCCACACACTCTGGCTGGACCAATTCTGCTTTTGCTTTCTCAAGAACATGTGTTAGATGGCCCAACTTTGGAATCTTTATCCTAAACGGCTTTTGAACCTTTAAACATCTCCATCTAGGGCCTAGCATTCTTGTACCACCCATTCCTTAAGACAGTAGAAGCCCATACAAACAAGAAGTGTACAGTCTTTTGTTTCTGTATAGGTAGTGCTTAGACGGTAACCCTTGGTGGAACCAGGTAGAGGATGAGAGAAGGGAAATAGTTTGCTTATAATCTTTAACTGCCTTGCTTCCCATACCGTTTTACCTTGGAAATCGTTGCACTTATTTATTATATGCCATGCAGAAGTAGTTTTGAAAATTAAAGCTGTTTTGAGATTTTATCTAGTCCCCGTGGAAATGCCTATTATCAAGTAAACAAATAACAACAAATGCTGGTGAGAAAGTGGAGGGAAAAACAAAAACAAAACAGAAAATTACTATTCATTGCTGAAAGGCAGTGTGAACGGATTCAGTCAGTGTTGAAATCAGTCTAGATGCTGCTCAAAAAAAATTAAAAATATAATTATCATAAAACCCAGCTATAGTACCCCTGAGCGTATTACCGAAGGAGTCTCTGTTCTCCTATAGAGGCTCTTGTGCAGCTGTGTGTATCACTGATGGAGTTGCAAGCGCAAGGGCATGAAGCTTTTGTAAATGCTCACAACAGGAAAGGAAGAGTGAAAAACTGCAGGACATGCAAACAAATTGTGTCCAGAGATAAAGAAAAAGAACTTACGAAATTTATAGGGAAACTGACGGATCTGGAAATTATTTCATATTAAGTGAAATACAGGAGTGGGGGTCTGTTTTGAGGAAGGAGAGAGGGTAATAGAGCACATGCGACGTGAAAGATGACGAAAGCTGCTGAGAGTGGAGGGCACAGTGAAGGCCCAGGAAGATGGGATGCAGAGTGAGGGAGGAGCAACGAGACATGGATGTTTGAGGGTGCCGTCATGAAATCCAGTATTTCTTATGCTAATTTTACAAACAGCTTTGAGTAACCCTCTATCCCGGAAAAACTGTGAAGCAGCTCTTGTATTTAGGATACCTAGCATCCTAAGCTCCCTCTTTTCTGGTTCCTTTAATATGAATTCCATAACTGTCTTCCTGGTAAGCATTGCATGCCCAGAACTTGGGACATTTGGAGACTGTTCTCTTTGCTTTTTCCTAAGAACACTTCAAGTTTGAGCTCACTGAATGCAATGAAAATTTCCTAATTTGATCAAGTCTCAGTTGTAGAGAATTTTGTCTCTCTCCTATTTTATCCCATGAACCATTTCTTTCCCATGGTTTTGTTGGTTAAAAAAAAAAAATCTGTTTAACAACTTGAAACTTTGTTTAGAGAAAAAGTTGATTCACATGCTGAGTGAGACATAAGCTGTCAGCTTCAGGAAAACAGAAGACACTTCAGGACAGTGTATGTGAAGCTGCTTTGGTGGGAGAAGTCGGCATCTGACAGCAGGAAAGGAGGCAGAATCAGTGAGAAGCCATGTAGCCCCCCTGGAGACAGACGGCAGAACTTTACCTGGTAAGCCACAGCCTCGTGGTCATACACAGATTAATGGAGATGGGTTAATTTAAGATAAGAGTTAACCAGAAATCTGCTTACGCTATTGGCCAAACAATTTTGCAAATAATATGGCTTCTGTGTGATTATTTTGGGGCTGAGCAGCCGGGAACAAACAAGAGGCCTCTTACTACATTCTACTTTGTGGGCCCTGTCAGAAGGCTCTTCACCCATGCTCCCTGAGATTTCGAAAATGAGTGTCTTCAGGCTTGCAATTTCCATAGTGTGAGAAGGGTAACGAAAACCTTCCATGCTGCACACACTCCAAATGTATTCCAGATAAAGCCCAGTAAATCTTACAATATTTAAAATCTCAGGAATTCTAGGACTAACCACGATGATAGTATTCACAATTGTCATGACGTATTTTTCTTCCTAACTACATTCTGAATATTATCCAGGGGTGGGGCATGGGAAATGGTTCCAGGGTTATCTCTGGTTCCTTCACATCTATAATTCCTTTTCTGACGTGCTCATTTGTAAAAGACAATAGACAGTGATAAGCTATCAGTCATGTGACTATTTGAAGAAAGAAAAGTATCCATTTTCTGAAAGATTGCTAATCTTTTGTAATAATGTCTTAAAGCATATTCTGGTCTCCCGGAATATTATACAAAGAACATTTGGTGCTTAGAAAGCAGGGAAGCATTAAGCCTATATTTTCAACATATAAAATTAAATATGTCAGTATTAAGCTTGACATAAGTATTTTGATTGAATGCAATGTACACCACAGACCTTTTTATTTTGTGTTATAAATAGAGGAAATGCATTAAATTGTATATGGGATGGTTTGGAAGGGGAAAATAATAAGCTGGGGTAATTTAGAAACAATTGCCTTATTATAAACTTAGTATAGATAAAATGAAAGATAATAGAGAAATATGAATGTCGATTTCAAGTACATGTATTAAGGGTCACTGACAAAATATATGATACAAACCATTGGAGATACAGGAGAATAAATAAGATAATGGCAAAGAGAACAGAAAAAAATAAAAAATAAACTACTACAAATAATAAAGTAATTGAAATGAAAACAAAGGCAGAAACTTTCGGGATTGGTTCCAGGAATAGAGAGACAGTTGGTGAGCAAGAAGGAAATATGGTTGCACTCTGGGAAAACATCGCAGAGAGGTAAAGAGATTAAAAATGCAAAACCATAAAGACATTAATAGAGATAGAAAATATCTTGAGAGACTTTACCACACAGCAACTAACACTTCAGAAAAAGAAAACAGAGGCAACCACAGAAGAACATCACGCGATCAAGTAAAAGTTTAGATCTGAAGAAAGGTGAGTCAGACTATAACCATCAAATGTCAAGTGCATAAAGTAGACACAGTGGTGTCTGGATGCACTGGGGTGGAACTGCGGGCCATCAAGGGCAAAAGGAAAACTCTTGTATATCAACTGTACCAGTGGACATGGCTTACTCGTGAGTCTGCTCATTCCTATGGCTCACAGGGCTCAGACGTGGGGAAGACTGTTGATTACCGGCATGCAGAGAACCATCACCATTGAGAAAGATAACGGACAGGGACGAGGCTTCCAGGTCAGTACCAGCCTGGTTTCTACATGTTCTGTCACACATGTGATATCTTCAGCAAGCATGTTACTGTGGAGTTCTGGAGGGTCATATGGCCTGTGATGTTTGGGGATCTGTTGGATCCCACTTACAAACAATATAAAAGAGGTAACCCATTCCTGAAACTGGACATTTTATTTAAGAGACTATTGGTATCTCTGAGGGATATTGTTCCTCTATTATAAGGCAACAACATTGTGTCTGTGTGTGTATTTTAGGAAACTTCTACAAAACTGGGTTTCCATAATGTAGGCAGCACAGCCTAAAGAAATCATTGGAGGAGCCAGGCTTGTTAAACATACAGACATACTTTTTCCAAAGGAAAGAAAAATGATGCCCGGTCACCTGGAATGCTGGAAAGCCACCCTGGTGGTCCTTTGCTTTTCTACTAGGAACCAGCTTTCACCTGAAGTTCCAAAATATCCTGAGCACTGTTTAGGTACCAATCCTGGGCTTTCTTTGTCTCTTAGTGAACAGAAGTCATCCTTATGAAAGAGGTCTCAATCCGCCATCAATAGAATACATCCTCTCCAGGGTTATTATGAATTCTTCCTCTCCAGGTCTTTACCCTGAACACGGTTTGCCAGTCAACAGAACTCATGCTTAGGATAAAGGTCTCAGGTACTTTACTATGGTGGGATATTTTCAAGGGAATTTTGATGTAGCCATCTCCAAATCCTTGTTAAGGGAATTTTCACATGGAGATGTTCCCCCACTGCAGAAAAGTTTTTCTGTGTTTAAATGTGAAAGAAAGTTAAACCATGGGCTCAGACTCTCTAGAAATGTTGATCCAGCCTGACGGCTCAAATCCAGCTGTACTGTGTTTTCCTTCCACCTCTTCAAGGTTTGTTTCCCTGCCAGCTGTGATACCTGTAGAGACATCCCCCCCCCCAAACAGCATAAGGCTTTTTCTGAGGTCTTTGGTGTTAGTTATATCTCCTTATACACCTCCCCCCCCATACTCTTCCCTCCCAATTCTCAACCCTTCTTGCTCCACTAACTCCTACTCTTTTTTCTTAAGTTCCACATAACCCATGTTCCTTAACTAGTTCCTGACTTCTATGGGCATTTCAATTTAAAAACAATCATTTAAAGACTCAAAGCTAGCACCTATATATGAGAAAGAACATGATATATTTGTCTACTGAGTCTGGGTTACTTATGAGGAGAAGTTCCTTAATGATGGCATAAATATCTTCATGTTTTATTTAGTAATTATGTGCTTATTCTGATTTTTATTTTTCAAAAATTCATCATATTGCTTTCAAAAAGGCAAACGGCATATTAAAGACTAAGCAAAGCCAAACCTACGCCTTACTGACTTAACCTTGGGTATTTGTAATTATGCCTTCATAGATTATTTATAACTCCAAATATTCCTTCCGTGTGTCCGGGGCACAGTAACAGAAAAAGAATATTCAAGTACTCTGAGCAGTTTGGGGGCAGAAGTGGATTTAGACAGAAAATTGACTTAACGAGAATTGCATGTTAGTACTGTGAGAGAGAAAAAAAACGTACAGATTCACACGCAGTAAATGGTGTAAATGGATGCAATAAAAAGGAAGAGGAGAAAAAAGGTTTTGAGACAAACTGTGTACCAGAGTGGTTTTGGGGGCTTCTCTGAAACAAAGGCTTGAAGAAAGTGAAAGAGCCAGCCATGGCTAGCTGAAGGAAAAGCATTCCCCAAAACAAGGCAAGCAACTAACTTCAAAGGTCTTGGCTGTTCTGCCTGTTTAAGGAAAGCCAAGCAATCAGCAGCTCCTGAGAGGATGAGTGGGGTGACTGGGTAAAGAGGAGATTGTGAAGGTGGTAGGAACCAGAGGCACTGGAATGGACTTTGGGCAGGCAAGGCCCGATGACCACTGTGAGAAGAGGTTCTTCATCCCTGCGTGAGACGGGAACCGACTGACGTATAGGAAGCAAGTATTTAGCGGTCACATGATGAGTTATCAGAAGGAAGATGGATCATCACAGATTTTAATGCTCCCAGCCACACAGTGTTTTGGACCAAAAGTAACCATATTTATTTACTATAAAAATAAAGAAAACCCCTTTTGCAACACAAATGCAGCATTCTCAACAACTAACCAAGTGTATTTTTCCTAATAATCCCAAGAAATTTGGGGGTTAAGGAAATCATCCTGTTAAACCCATCAAATGTTATCCCTTGAATGGAGCACATACCAATGAAGAGAAAAAATAATGAACAATATCACATTTTATATTACTTTGATGTTATACAAGCTTGTATTAATTTGGACAGAACACTTGCTACCATAATCAGTATGGCTAACAGGATAAGATTTAACCTTGGAAGATTTTCAATGACGCTTTGAGCCTCCATATTAATATGCAGCTGTGATGGTATAAATGACAAATTAGTTACATACATATTTATTTTAAAGGCCTTGATAGGTACTTTGTGTAACATACAGGTTTTAAACACTATCACTCATTCAAGAGTTGTAATTTATTGGGAACCAAGAATAAATCATATTGGTTGAATGACAGAAAAGTACTGAATAGTACTTTCCTTTCCTTTCTTAGTTGATCTTTAGAACTGAAGGAACAAATTTGACATGTATCATTGTAGAATAGTATCAACTTCTAGCCTGGCAGTGGTGGCACCCGCCTTCAATCCCAGCAGAGGCAGAGATAGGCGGATCTCTGATTTTCTGGTCAGCCCAGTTCACAGAGTGAGTTCCAAGACAGCCAAAGCTACATAGAAAACGCTGTTTAGGTTTGGTGGAAACTATCAACTTCTAGTCTACAAAGTTATTCTAAAAGCACAAAAATTATGGCATCTCCTGATTATCAGGCTTCAAAGTTCTGTTCTCTCTGCAAAGCAGTAAAATTCAGAAACTATCTCCAGAAGAGAAGGATGCATTCTGAGATCCTAACTCCTGTAAACTTTCATGGAAGAACATATGTTTGCAATAATAAACCTTTAAATTTCATATGCTGGTTTTATTTAGTCACCTTAAAGGTTTGGCAGTAAGATTGGTGAAAGGTTTAGGTCTTTTACCTGGACAAAGGAAGAGTAATAGAGAGCTCGAGAGTAGAGTGAACTTTTTTCCTAGGGTATATAGTGCAAGGATTTTTAGAGAGGTGTTTTCAAGGTGTATAAGGCAAAAATTGTGATTCAAGACTAGAAAACCCTCACTCTGTAAATTCAGTTGGGTAGAATGATAATATTGACACTCGTTACTTTTTCTGACTTGCCTGAGAGTGGGTTTGCCATTCTGTGGCTTCAGCTGAGCTTCAGCTTTTCTCCCTTCAGGCCACCTGTTTGAGTGAGAGGCTGTTGTTATGGAAACTAGCTCCTGGCGCTGACCTCTTTCTTCTTCCCCCCTTAAATCTCAGGAAACGTCAAAGGAAGCAGTGTCTTGGCAAAGGAGACTGGATCCTAACTCCACCCCTCCATTTCCTTTGCACCTGCAATGCGCATTGTGTTGTGCAAAAGGAGGTGATGGGGAGCTGAGCTTCGCTGGGGAGGAATTAAAGCTGTTAGTCAAGCATGTGGAGCATTTTTATTCTATGTATTGAGACATCTCAGCATCAGGGGCCTTACTCGTCTGTCAAGCAGAAGACAATGGAAATCGGCATCCTTGCTATTCATAGTTAGTGGTGATCTCTGTCGGTGAGATAAGCTAAGTATGTTGTGCTTATAACAAAGCTTCTGTTCCCTAGCTAGCTGCTCGTGTATGGCTCTTAAACAGAGTCAAGTTTGCCAGGTTAAAGGTATTAGTATCCATAAAAGAGATCTTTGGTATTTATGAAGTATCTCTCCGGAGAAAATGCTTTCGTTAAAATGGGATGCAATCACAGATACTATCTACACATAAACATCTGCTTAGTACACAGTTTGCAAAACAAAATCTATTCATAGCTCCTCTAGCAAACAGGATTTCTTGATAAACAATTTTATCGACATCTCTTGAAACCCACAGCCTGGTGCCACTTGAAACATGCTCGCCCTTTCTCCTGAATGTTTCCTTCATCTTTCTGCATTGAGGGAAAACTACATCGCTTCAAGGCTTGCCACCAGTAATCCTTTCAAGTGGAGATGTTATCCTTTGGTCATCCTTGTCTGTGGACCTTGTGCTGACAAGTTCTTCAGGCTGGTAACGCCATCGAAGACGTGTTTGTTAGCCCTCACTTTGCATGAAGTTTCATTTTTGAGTTTTGATCTTGTTAGACTTGTCAGTATGGCTTTATTTTACATTTCTTTAAATAATGGGATCCTCTTGTCCTATGTTTAAGGTTACTTTGAGTATATCAAGGTTGTTCACTCAATTCCTCCTTGACTGCCACCATTCTTAGTAATTTTGTTGTCTACATGAACTATCTAGAACATTCTTGCCTCTCAGTTCCTTGACATCTCTGTTCCAAGATTCACTAACAAGCTTGATACCCTTGCCACTGCATCTTTCTTTTCCTCAGTGCAATATTGCCCTTCTTGAAAAATACTCAGTTTCTCTGGTACCAAGTTCCAATAATTCTTTGACTACAATGGGATATTAGACAAGCTTTAAAGACTACCTGTGTAGGGCAGGAGCAGTGCTCAGTCTGTAACTAGCCAAGCGGAGAGGCCTTTCTCTCTGTGCTCCAACAGCACGAGGATGGTAAAATTTCCCAGATTAGTGGGTGATGGGAATGAGCACTCAACCAGCCATCTCAGAAGAGAAGGCACTGTTGCTTCTGATAGATCTGTGTTCTTGTGGAACCCAGCCCCATGTGCCACCCACACATGTTAACTGTTGAATATGTGGGTGGTTCAGGGCTCCTGCGGATCTCCAGAACTTCTGCACTGGAAACTCTCCTTTCTAGTTCTCTGTATTTATTTACTCAGTGGGTCAAAAAACAAATGCTTATTTAACTGCAATGGGTGGCCCAGTCAGGGATAAAAAGAAGCAAACTGTCAAATTACCAGCAACCCTGGAAGAGACTCAAATTCATATTCCTGAGTGAGGAAGCCAATTTGGAACCTTATAAGCCAAGTTAAATGGCTTTTATGGTTTCAACCCAAGTACCTATCAGAGAGATACAGATTCACTAAATTCTGTTGGCTAGTCTGTGCTACAGAGGGAGTTCAAAACCAGCCTACACAACTCAACTGCATTTAAGCTGTAAGTGGAAATCGCATACTTATGTCTAATGTTCTCACAAGTTAGTCATTTCAATAACCAGTATTCTGGGCTATCTATTTGGTTAATTTCTCAAATATTTCTTTTTTATGTCTTCCCTTTTATTATATTTGCATATTTCAAAATTTATTTTTCCAAACTCACAAAACCAAATTTTGTTGTCAATAGCCAATATCAATTATGTAACATTGCCAAAGCACTAATTCTCCTTTAGTAGTTATTGTTAGTAGTTATTGTTGAATCTTCTTGACATTGGCTTCATTCTTTGTGTGTTTCAATCATTTGTAAAATGGATAAATAATTCTGAGTTCTGGCATTTGGCAAAAATATATATATATATATATATATATATATATATATTGCTGCAGCAAATATTCACGTGAAAATCTTTGTATGAACATGAACTTCAGCTTAGTCTTGTCATTCTGTCAAAGCCCAGCTGCCTTTACTTTATCCGAATCTGGTTCTGCTACACTCAGAAGCCCCGGAAGACCCTGATGACTTGATGTTCTTAGCTCATTATTACCTGACCCTCTAGGTTGTAGTAAGTTCAAACTCTGAGGGAAATTTGATAATTACATGTTCTTGGGTGGGGGATCCTTTTCCTGTGCTGAATGGTAACTGAGACTGGTAAACACCCTTGTCATTTCTCAATGAGGATAAGCCTCTTGGTTCCACACTTTCACCAAAGATGCAACGTTTTAAAAGCTCCAGTTGTATAAAGAAAGAAATTTCTCTTCTGTCCTGCCTTGCTTGCTTCACCTGCAAGTCATTAAGCTATTGAAACTGCAGTCTTTATACCTAGACACCTGCAGGCTCAAGTTCAGTGTGAATATTCACTTTTGTTACAAGACTTATTTTTTTTTTTTTTTTGGTGTGTGTGTGGGGGGGTGGGAGACAGGGTTTCTCTGTAGCTTTGGAGCCTGTTCAGAAACTAGCTCTTGTAGATCAGGCTGGCCTCGAACTCACAGAGATCCACCTGCCTCTGCCTCCCGAGTGCTGAGATTAAAAGGCACGTGCCACCACTGCGCAGTTACAAGACTTACTTTTGTTACTGGAATTTTCCAGCTTCACCAGAAGATCAGTTATGAAATCCAGTGTGGAGTTTTCTGTTCGTTTGTTTTTCAGTCTACGTTTTTCTTGAAGTTTATTGTATACAAAACCCAGTGTTTTGCTAAGCAAAATCAAAAAGTTCTAATAGTTAATTATTCCCAGAGCCAAAGGCCTATGTATTCTTCTGCTGTTTGCCTCTAAGTAGCAACTAACTCTCTTTACTTAAGATGATTTCACATGATCAAGACTGTATTTGCTGTTTTTACACTGAAGACACACAGTAAGTCCCTGGCTACTGTACTTTCCTAGATTCTCATGTTCCTTTTACTCTCTCTAGAGAGTGGAATCTTACACTCAGAGCTGACATTTGTTAAACTGTGGATTTTAAACTGCCTAATATCGAATGATGGAACATAGGAGAGAGGTAGCTGATCCTGGATGTGGCTAACAGGCCCCCCCAAACAAGTTCACTTGTAAATCAAGAGTTGGGATTTTCGATAATAATTAAAAACACAATCTTCAGATAGATCTGAGCCCTTCTACTGGGTGAAGAATCCATGAGGCTGGGGAACAATGTTATCTATTAATTCTGTGGGAAGGTTTGGTATACAGCTGTCTTACAGGTGCTTCCTGTGGAAACTCAGGAGTTCCCATACAAGACTGTAGAGGACAACTGAGAACAAAACTGAGCCCAGCTAATTACATTTGCCCAGCATGCTGGAAAGAAAGTCACCGACCAAAAATAACGTGTTTAAGTACTGTTCAAGTTGAGATACAAACCAGCAGCTGTCAGGAAATGCAAAATTAAATCTGCCCTCCACCCTTCGCTTGCCCCGTTGTGCCCAAGCAGCACCAAGTTCAGAAGTTAATTGGGGACGCTGCAACGCACACACAGCCTGCCATATTTCAACTCGGTGAGGTCAGGGGGAAAACTTAGTTAAAACCTTATTAGAGCAGTTTACAGGAGCACATTATTATGAATATAAAATTGGAGCCGTGGCTTGATGGATTGTCACCTTGCCAATGTAATTTGTTGGGAATAATATGAACACGCAAATGAACATAATTACACTTCTGTTTTATGACAGTCCGGACATTTGTCTCCAGGTACACTTGTCTCTATAGATTTGATGCTGCAAATGCATAGAAAATAGTAGCATTTCCGTCATTCAGTTTTAACTTATGATTTGGGTGTCTTTGAATTAAAAGAGGACCTTAGAATTGACTGCAAAGCTGCAGCTAACTTTCATGCATTTTTCTTCTGTGTGATACTAAGTTTAAAACAAATCTCAGTATGCCCATGAAGACCAGAATCACATTGCAGTGAATCCATACTTCAATAAGGGCACTGTCCTGTCTTCCCTGTAATGAAAGCAACCACACTAGGCTGCCTAGGGGTAACAGGATTTTTTGGATTTTACACTATTCTTCCGATGTATATATACTTCCACCTTAGAAGACTCTGTGATACTTAGCCACATACATCATTTTCTTTCATTTTAATGAGACACTACAACTTATTGGTGCATGTGTGTTTATACAGGTATGTTTCTCTCTCTCTCTCTCTCTCTCTCTCTCTCTCTCTCTCTCTCTCTCTCTCTCGTGTGTGTGTGTGTGTGTGTGTGTGTGTGTGTGTGTGTGTGTGTGTGTGAATGTCCAGGGTCTTCTTAAATCTTGCTCTGCCTTATATTTTAAACAGTTAGGTCAGTGAACCTGGATCTTGTTGATTCAGCTAGATTGGTGGCTCAGCAAGTCCCCAGGCTCCTCCTGTATGGGATCCCTCAGCCCTGAGATTCCTGGTGTGAACCATCATGCCTGGCTTTTATGTGAGTGCTGGGGATTGAACTTCTGTCCTCACCCCTGTCTAAGCACTACTTGGCCAATTGTGCCATATTCTCAGCCCCTCAACGTATCTTCAGTAGACACAGAAAACATTGTATCTTTTCTCTTTTAAAACATTGTTTTTATTTTCTCTACTCCCCTCCTGTCTTCCTCTCTCCCCTTCTACCTTCTCCTGTGACCCCTACCCTCCCAGTTTACTCAAGAGATCTTGTCTTTTTCACCTTCTTATGTAGATCCATGAATGCCTCTCTTAGGGTCTTTTCTTAAGAGGCTAAGTAAATAAAAGGAGGGTAGAAGGCAATAGAAAATTGAATAGAATTAGAAATTTGTTTTATTTCATATCCTGTTTAGTCATCCATGGCATACAAATTGGAGAATATGACTTAATTATACCCAGGCTTCCAACCATATTCATATTAGAACAAAAGATAAATATATCATAACTAAGAATGGCTATTTATTGAATCATTTTGCTTTTCATTTATAACTTAAACTAATATAATATACTTATATATTTTGAGCTTAAACTGTATTTTAAAAATTTTTTCACACAGGATTTATATGTTTTTTAGAAGATATGAATTGATAGTCATATTTGCAATGTGTCTTTTGCAGTGAGATTGACCATTTTACGGCATTGTGCTGAAGTGCGCAACCATTCATGAATCCTGCCACCGCCTGCATTGGACAGTATGAAAAGCATAAAATAAACCAGAAAAAAGGGCACAAATTAAGTCTATTTTTAAAAGTAATACATGGTAAGAAATTTTTTTACTACCCTCTAGGACTTTAAAAGTAAGAAATCTAACATTTTCTTAGGACTGAGTCTAATGTTCATTTCTTACATCACAGGCACAGGTTAGACACTCAAGGCTACTGTGCTTACTCTTTTCTCGTGAGATCCTGAATGGCTCCCGAGGAGCCTGTACCATTTCTCGGCACGTTCACTCAGTATTTGGATATCAGAGATCTACCATCTTTTCAGTTCCCTAATTTTCCACTGATTTTTTTTCCTACTGACTTCTATGCTTCTAAATAGCAGACAAGCATGTGAGATAAACGGTCTATAGAAATGACTGGTTCCCTCACGCCTGGGGAATTACATACAAACAATTCTGTATTCACCGTTATCGGGCACAAAAACCCACCCCAACATGACCTGCCGCACAGAATTCCTTTTGTTACCAACTTCAGTGCTTTCTGAGTCCTCAAGCAAGCCATTGACAAGTTCTTTTTTCCCACATGCATAATTTATAAGTCACCTAATTAATATTTCATAAGTTAAACAGTTGTTAATATTAGTTACTTGTTTTCATGAATGGCAAAACTTAATTTCCCCCAAATCTGCTTGCAATACATTTTTCTTTTTTTTAATACAGTGCAGTGTAGGGACCGTCTGCAGCCTCACATTGAGGAACAGTCTACCGATTGTGCCTCTCACCAGACAAAAGCTTGTACACTGTGAACAAGTCTTAGCCAACGAATGCTTCAGGGGAAATGCTATACCACATGATACGTCATGACCTTTTTCCTCTCTTCTTGTTACACAGAGATCTAAACCCGTCCTCTGGCTCCATTTATAGAGCATTTAACAATGACTGATAGTTCTGTTTCCCTTACTTTCTTTATGGTTAAGTGCACTTGCTCTTCCATGGAGATTTGCAGAGTACAGAGCTTAGTTGAAAGGGATAGGGACAAAAATATGTAAAACCTCCATCAGGTAGACACCTCAAGTTCGTTATCCCAAAGTATGAGTGACTTCTAAATTCCTGCACACAACAAGAATTTGAACTACCACCCACAACAACAAATTACTTGAAATACATATTCGTGTTGCTGTCTGGTTCCTCCAGTTAAAGGGAAACTAGATAGCATCCTTTGTAAGACTTTGGTGACTTTTCTTTGCATGTGCATCAAACATAGGACTGAGCTCCTCAGCTTGAGATCAAATGAGGGCTAGTATGAGAATGCCTGCCTGGTCACGAGACTTATACAGAAACCCACCAGGTGTTAGAGAATGTGAATAGAAAGGACCAAGCCAACATCAACTCCCAGCTTTTCTCTCTGAGGTCACTGAATTCATTTGGTAGTCAGACGGCCCCTCTGTCCCTCTTCTGTTCTAGTGGAAGAGCTGTCATCATACCACAATCATATCTGTATCCTGTTTAAAATCACCCATTGGCCTCCCACTTCTTTCGGATAAATCCTAAATTGTCTACCCGACCGAGAAAGCTATGTGGCTGGCTTTGGTTTACATCTGAACGTTGATGTCCTACAGTCCCTGCTTCACCTTCCCTGGGGAAATGCTCACTGACCTGTATCTGGATAGTTCAGACTGTAGGACTTCAGAGTGACAATCTTCTCAGGAACCTTTTGGACCTCCGCAGTGGGAGTTAGCTTCTTTTTACCTCATAGGTGTCTGCTTACTCTTTCTTATTCTCTCTCACATGCTGCACAGTCCTTACCCCCTGAGCCCTGACTTGTCTGTTTTACTCTCTGGATCTGATACAATTTGTTCATACTGAGGATACCAGGACTTAGAACAGTGCCTTGCCATTTAAGACTGAAGAAGGAGCAAAAAAGGGTGAAGGGGAATGCAAGAAAAAAAATCAGCCAGATCACCCTAGATAAACCAAAATCAAAACATATTAAACAGATGTCTTCCAGAGGTCCAAATGAGTCAGGAAATAAACCTGTAGGTAAAGTGAGTGAGTGTAAAACCCAATCATGAGTACTCATTTTTGAAAATTTTGAACCCACTCAGCTACACACTTGACATTTTCTGGTTTTTAAACCCCTTTGACAACAATATTTAATCTCCCAAATTATGTTTAAAAAATTAGTAATAAACAGTTCTTAATGGGTTTGGAATTTCACAATGGCGCTGGAGGTCGCCAGCATTTAATGCAGCCCTGGCTATAGATCTGTGTCCTCCTCTGCAGATGCCTGCTGGGCAAAAAGAACTTTCATCCCTCCTTTATTGTTTCCTGTGGTCCATGCATTCTCCTAAAAACAAATGAGCACTCGTGCCTTCTTTTGTATTACCCTGGCTTAGAAGATTGCGCACACTGCGTTTCATAAGCCCGCAGGTCAGAGGTCCGTGGAGGCGTGGCTGAGCTTTTAGCTTAGACATTCACAAAATTCGGGCATCAGGCAGGGCACCCTGTTCTCTGAAGGCTTTGTAGGAGGGCACGCTATCATACACATGCGATGTTGCAGCTTCTCTGTGTTTAGAGGACTGGTGTCAGCATTTCCTGACTAGCTCGTCTTTCTTGCCACGAGGCCCCCACCATCTGCAAATCTGCAATGCCGCATCAAGTCCTCTTGACTCTTAGATGGCTTCTGACTTCCTCTTCTGCCACCAAAATAGAACTCTGCCTTGAGAGTGCACATGTGACTAGGTTGGGCCCATTTGTAACCTTCTTGTTTTAGGGTCAATAGTTTCATAATGTGCTTCTGTCTGCAAAATTCTTCTGCTCTGCAACATAATTTAATCACAAACAGTAAAGTCGTCTGTCAAAGATGGTGGGAGTCACTGGAAGTAGAGATGGGTTCTTGCTTCTTCCCACTACAGAAGTTTCTGGGGGGTTATGTCGCTCATAAACAAGAGAGTCATTTTGCTGTTCTGCTTATAATTATCTGTGTTACAGCCTTCTCTTCCTTCTGTGGTTTAATGCAGAAAGTGTTTCTTCTTTGCTTTTCAATTAACATCTTCCTCTCTAATTTGTACTTGTGGATATAGAAAATCCTTAGATAGGCTGACCTTTCTGCTCAGTCTTGAAGATTAATTGGTCAGAATTCTATGTGAGTTTGTAAAACTAGATTTTCTCTTCTTCTATAAACTTCTAGTGGTCCCAATCAGAACCCCAGTCAAGTACTATTGTGCACTAGACATATATCCCATGATTCTCTCTCTGTTTTTAAATACTATATTGCCCTCTTAAAAACAATCACTTAGATATGTATAATATATATAATATATATGCACATATAATCTTTCACTCTTCATATTTCACACATCCTAAACCTGCTCTCAGGAACTGGTGATAACATCAACATAGTTTCTTTAAGCAGAAACATAGGAATCATTTATATTCTTTTTCCCCCATCTTAGGTATCTTAAGGAGCAACAGGAACATTTTGCAGGTTGGAATGAATGAACGAACCAGTGTAGACAGATTGCATAGACCCTATTTCTTAGACAAGGGATTAAAATGTCATTTGATGCCTCATCCTGGAAGGATGCTCATTTGACAAAGGGTGAGCTGGCCTATAGGGGTATGTCATGTGCATACAGAGGAGAGATGGAGTCTTCATGATGTTTTTCTAGTCACAGACTTGCTGAAGCAGAGTTCTCACAGTGTAGGACAAGAGCAGAAGCTTAGGCCTTTAGTAAATGAATTCATTAATCTAAGCCAATAATTTTTTAGTATTTCTTGAATAATAGTTTTTTGATTTATTATATTTATCTTATGTACATTGGTGTTTTGCCTGCATGTATGTCTGTGTGAGAGTTTTGGGTCCCCTGGAACAGAAGTTACAGATAGTTGTTAGCTGCCATATGGGTGCTGGGAATTGAACCTGGGTCTTCTGGAACAGCAGCTCTTAGCCACTGAGCCATCTCTCCAGTCCAAGTAAGAGTTCCAGGGACAATGGATAAAACCTTGTGAGAAATAAGAACCCTCTCCCGTCTTACATTTTGGTAAGTGAAAACTAGCATATTAACAATCTGGCTACCTAAATGTCAGTGGAGAAAAACAATAGCAAAGAAATGATCACACACAAGGGCAGAATGGCTTCTTTTGTTTGGCAGTGCCAAGAAAAGAAAAATCATGAAATCAGAATGAGATGGAGAGACAAGAGGAAAAGTTTTCAGGCAGAAGTGACTTCTGAGACAACTGACCTGGAACCGCAGCTTGTTTGAGGGACCCAAAGCTCTCCAGGTGAGTGAGCGTCACGGAGAGATGTTTGGAGCCATCACTGGGATGCAGAAAGCGAGTGGCCTCATAGGTCAGGGGTCTCTAGTTCATTTGGGATTAAAAAGAGAGGTTCTGTGCTGGGTAGAAAAAAGCTAAAGGGAATGAGCCCTAACATGACTTCAGTTTGATGTGACTACTCTCTCCTGGAGAGAAGCTGGCTAGAAGGACACAGCAGCTGAATAAGATCTGACGACCTGTAAACCTGACAGGATGCTGGCAAGTGGGACGTGACCACAGTGGAACATGACCAACTTCTTCAGAGTATTATTATTATTGTCACTATTATTGTTGTTATTTTATATTTATTAACGATATTAGTATTATTAGGATATGAAGTTTTCCCACAAAAGGTTCAAGGCTCAGTTGCAAATGCAGCAAAATTCAGAGGTTATCAATGGATCACAACAATCTGAATTCATCAATGGGTTACTCCAATGATGGCATGACAGTTTGATAGCATTATTGGGAGCTGACCATATTTTAAGGGGTAAGGCATAGTTGGAGGAAGTAGGTTACCAGAGGCCCTAGAACAATATTTTTATTATCTCTCTGTCTCTCTGTTTTACTCAGTCTGTCTCTGTAACATGAGGGCCTGCTTGTTGGGGTTTCTGTCCTGCTCAGTTCCCGCAGCCATTTAGGTCCCAAAGAAATCACACAGAGAGTCTGCATTAGGATATTAGCACTCTTCCTTAGGTTAGTAGTCTCTGCAAACCTGACAAACTGTTCTATTACTCATTTTAGTATTTTTACTCATTCAAATTAACATATATTGGATTACTATATCTGCCAACATTTTAGAGATAACTTACAATAAATAATTTATATTTGGAAAATGAGAGTGGGAACATTTAAATAACAATGAATAACTCTCCCTGAACTTTTATATTCTACCAGAAACATAAATCTAGATTAGATAACTCATGACAAATTATTTAAGAAACATCCTTTTTTACTACTTTTAGGAGTAGGTTAATGCCCAAAAATAATTTTTACTTAGTGATTTAACAAAGTATATAATCTGCAAGGATTTTCTAACTGTGAAGACAGCTTATTTCTTCATATGAGAGTTATTCTATTTAATACCAAGCAGTTTCTATTCTTCAGCACCGTGCAGATGTTAATATTCTCATTCTTATTTAAAATCCTGTATACATAAGAAAACTAGCTTAATGTTTTGATGCTGACTTATATACATCTTCCATTAAAATTTATTTTAAAGCTTACTTGGTGGCTCACACCTTTAATCACAACACTCAAGAAACAGAGGCAGACGGAACTTGGTGAGTTTGAGACCATCTGATCTACAAAGTAAATTCCAGAAAAGCCAGCGTTGTTGCACAGAGAAACACTGTCTTGAAAAGCCAAAAACATATATATATATATATGTGTGTGTGTGTGTGTGTGTGTGTGTGTGTGTGTGTGTGTGTGTGTACATATTTATATACACACATAAATGTGTGAATATATATATATATATATATGCATAAGAAAGAACTCAATTCGCTTTAGAATGAATCCTATATATTTGATAAGAAAATAAGAAGCCACATTGCATTCTGGTATCTTGTATCTTGAAAACACTCCACATTTTCATCCAAAGTCACATGACAAGACACACAGACAGCTGGAGACTCGCCCCAAAGCTGAGAAAGCCTCCACAGAATTTTGATGAGGCTGCTGCTTGCAGTGCATGGGGCAATGGCTGATCTCTGACCCTGCCCAACAGCCAGGGCTTTTGTCATCTTGGTGCACAAGTCAAATTAGGCTGTAATTACTCTTCAGACAATGGCTGTAATTATACATTCAGGTCCCAGTGTCTGGCAGGAGGAGGATGATTCTGGCTGGCCATGGACAAAGAAGAGTCAAAAAGTCAAAAGACAAACCCCTTTTTGATACTTTTTTCCAAAGATGGGTGCTCCCCAAAGTGAGAAAAAAATCAAATTGAACTGGAAAACAATCGCTTATTCAAAATACCACAGAGTCGTCGTCGTTCTCATAAACAGCAGTGGACTTGATACACCAGTATATGAACAACTTTGTGACCAAGAAACAAGGAAAGACAATGAAGTTTCCCTCAAGCTTTTTGCAGAAGCTGTTTTCTATTGCAGCTTCATTTTGCATTCCATTTCATTTAAAATGCATTTCATTTAAAGAAAAAGTTGAAAAGGAGATCAAGGAAAAGAAGAGGATGAAGAGCAAGAGGAGGAAGAAGAAGAGAAAGAATGGCATAGCAACTAGGAGAGACGAGACAGGGCTATAGTTGCAGCATGTTTTCTAAATCTGCTGTTTAGTTTTCTCTTCAACATCTGTGGTCAAGCTGTTTTGAGTCAGCAGACTGAGTAGGTTCATAGCTTAGAAAGACACATAGAGATCTTCCCTTTCTCAGCTTTGGAATGAGTCTCCAGCTGTCTATGTACCCTTTAACTTCTCTGTTCAGGGTTCTAAATGTACCACCATTTGTTCTTTTCTCAAGGATAATTCAGATCTTGAATTTCTTGTAATCCCCTGATCTGAGTGCCTACAGCTGTTCTGAGCATGACACCTTCAGGAGTTCCTGATGGCAGGAGAGTGGTTTCTGGTGGGTTTGGCTGGGGCGTGGTTATCTCTATATAATCTGCCCCTGAACACAATAAAGGGGGCATTCTTGGGGAATTCAAGGATGACCCGTGTCGCTGTCTCTCGGTCTGTGTGTGTCTGTGTATTTTAATCTCCAGCCCCCTTGCCCGAAGCTCGGTAACTGGGTACCAGTGCACCGAATGCAGACACGGAGGCGCGGTGCGCGGCACATAGTCACTGCCTCTCCTTTCACAAATGGTTCTTTGTTTGCTCCATGATGGTATTTTGTTTTGGTTTTTTTTTTTTTTTTTTGCAACCATTTGTAATGGATACATACTAACATGATTGCTTTGAAAGATTGTTCCAGAGGTATTCTGGTCAATGTGGCACGGAATTCTTTTCACTGTTCTATCCTGGGTGGGGCACCTGTTCTGAAATGTGGACCTTTCGTAGCATTTCTCCCTCTTATTATAAAAGGTGAGGAACTGAAAGGGTGGCCAGTGAGTCAGAATTGAGGTGTCATGCTCTGCGGACAGCTTCCTATTGTCTGAGGGCAACAACATATTTGGGGACCCAATAAAGCTGGGATGCTGGCCAACTCCAGGAAGAGTAGGGTGTTTCACAGTGATTCCGTGCCAACAGCCACGTCATCACCAAATGGACCATGTATACATTATAAAGTGCCCACCATCACAGCCCACTCTTTGTCATCCTGTCTCTGTCTCTGTCTAGTCCCTGCTCAAAGGCAGCCTTTTGCCCCCCTCCAATAAATCTCTCATATGAGATCTGTTGCATGGTGTGAATGCAGCATTCTTTGGCCAGGATCTACCAACGTACTCTTCACCACTAAACCCCAACAGCTGGAGAAACGGCTCAGCGACGAAGAGCACTGTTGCTCCTCCAAAGGCCCTGGGTTTGTCTGGTAGCATCTATATAGCAACCTGCAACCATCTGCAACTCCAGCTCAAGAGCATCTGACACCCTCTTCTGTCCTCTTAGGGCGCCAAGCACATATGTGGTATGTAGGCACATGCATGGAAAACAGCTAAACGTACACATAAAATAATTTTTAAAATCGAGTGGTAACGTATCTCTAATATATTAAATAAAACATTAAATGAGATGGGCTGGGGAGGAGCCTTAGTGGATAAGAGAGCTGTTGCTCTCCCAGAGGATGTGAGTTTAGTTCCCAGAAGCCACCTCAGTCAGCTTTCAACTGCCTGTAACTCAAGATCCAAGCAATGTGATGGCATCTGCAGACATCTGCACATATGTAATCCATGCACACATCATACACACACAAATAAATAAATCTTAAAATACATACTAAATAAAATAATTCATGTATTTGGCACAATGATGGCACATAGCTAAGTATTCAAAGTATGGCTACCAAATTGCTAGTATATATGATATTTGAATAAGCTCATGTGACTCCTTTTAAACTTATTTAATGTTTGAACTTGGGGTCTATTTTCCAATCCTTTAACAGTTGTTAAGACAATGTCAAATATGAAGAGCATTACCAAAAAGCATAACTAATCAAAATGAAGTAGTGAAGCCCAGTCCTAAATGATACAACTCCTGTACTAAGGCTCAGAGATCATTATGGACAAGGGAACAGAAGATTGTAAGATCCAGAAGATCAAGGAGTCTTCTGTGAGATTGTGTCTCCTAGAAACATCAGAGAAAATACACTCATGAAGTATCACCAACATGGCTGCCTAAACAGGCTCTGAACACAAATACCACCAAATAACACGCTAACAAAGAAGGGTGAAATCTTACAGAGCCTCAACCCTAGAAAGTAACTAAGTAACTACAGTAACTAAGGAATGCTGAGAACATGGAAAATATTTTTCTCCAGGGAAAAACACACTAACTGATTATCCAATACCAAATGATCATCCCTGAAAACATATACATATGAATAACATTATTCAGACAGAGCAGACTGTAGTTATATATTATGGAATACATATTATGAAATATATATCCCATATATATGGATAGAGATAACTGAACAATAAAGTAAGGGTTACAAGAAAGCTACTATTATCTATTATTTAATTTCCAATAATTTTTCGAAAATGTTTTTCAGCTAAAATCAAAGTATCAAACATTGATAAGTTTGTCAACCAGAAGATTGAATTAATGTATTGATTATAATGCAATGAATCTCTAATACAGAAAATTCTAAAACTCAAAGGTATTTGGTATTTAAAATCTAAGTAAATATAGAAATAAAGTATGCATACTTTTCTGATAACATCTTTAAAAAAGCTGAGGAAGAATTAATGTCATATCCTCACAAAGTCTCAGTTTAGTCACCAGCTTCAATTAACTTTAATATTATTTCATCTTGAAGACTCATTATTTCTCACATATTAAATGAAATGAGATATTTGGTAAGGTGGAATTGAAATAAATATTAATATTAATGGCAAAATTAATAATGATTATGCAATTAGTAAAGTTTCTTCCACTTCCAGATTTTATCTGATTTTGTGACTTTCATGGACAGAATGACTTACAACGCCTTAAACACAAGTGAGCTGACATCTTTCACCTTGCGCAGGATAGATATGTCCCTCTTCAGACATTATCACCTGCCTAGTCCTCAGTGCACAGAAACCCATGAAGATACAAACAGCAATAATTACTTGAAAATAGACAAAGTTTAAAAACATATTTTAATAGCAGTCTCCATTTCTCTATTTCACAACTGTTTTACATTTTCAGAAGCAATGCTCAACACTACCGCCTGTCCTTACAGACCCTGTCTAACTCCCATCTCTTCCCTATGGATGCTCACTGCCTTGCTAGCTACAGAAAGAATCAGTACTTGCTGGAGGCAGAGGCTGTTTGTTCACTTACCAGCCACCCAGACCCAAAATAATCACACAGAAACTATAGTAATTGCAATAATGTTTGGCCAATAGCTTAAGCGTATTTTTAGCTAGTTCTTACATCTTATATTAAACTTTTTTATTATTTTATTTATTATATATTTATTTATTATATATTATTTTATTATTTTTATTAATCTGTATCATCATGTAGTTGTGACCTACTAGTAAGGTTCCATCCATAGTTTGCTCTCTGTCTCCTGTGGAGGCTACATGGCTTCTCCCTGACTCCTCCTACTCTCTCCTCCTCTATCTGCTTGAAATTCCCACCTTGCCTTATTCTGTGCTGCAATAGGCCCAAAGCAGCTTCTTTATTAACCAATGGTATTCATAACATACAGAGGGGAATCCCTCATCAACTTGCCTCAGTGAATATCTGAATCAAATTAAATTCAGACCAAATGCTGTGACCATGATTTATTCAGCTAAAATGAAGGGTCTGTAATGTTACACATCTTGATTCGAGATGTGATTCATGGACTCTCTGTGGAAGGTAATGACTTGTCACTGTGGCTAAAAGAACAGCTAATCCATTCAGTTAATTTTCTTAACAACTAAGCAAGTAAACAAATCTAGGGGCAAACACCTATGCTAACATATTTTCATAATGTCTCATTTTTTGTTAAAACTTTATGGTGAAAATGAAGCATGCTGTGTAGTGTTCCTGCATGCTGTTTCAACTTCCACAACTTTGAGCCACCTTTGCTTCTGGAACTATCATCGTAAGCTAAGCATACTCTGGAGTGCATGCCTTACCCCAAAGTGCTTTCTTGCATGAAATATAAAGCTAATTAACAACCCATTCATACACACACATTTCCATTGTTTGAGGAGGTCATTGCTTGGGGAAAAATATTTGTATCCTCTAATCCTCTGTCAGTGGCAAGTAACTGGTCTTTCTCCTTTCTTTCTCTTCCTTTCTTTATTTATTTTTTTCCCTTGCTGAATTCATTTGACTTTGCACTCCCAGAATGTACACAATTACAATTTAATAAATTGCAAACTTCGACTGACATATCTATTGAAATCTTCAAAGTAGTGAGAGACAGGACTGTAGATCATGTGATTGTTTTCCAGCATGTATACAAATTGTTTTGAATTGTAATTCAAAGATAATGTTTTCCTTCATGTATAATTTACAGGTTACCAATATTGTGGAAACAGACCGGGATGCATTGATAATATAATCATCTGAAAAAATGCAGTATCTTAGGGTTTCTATTGCTAGGAAAAGACACCATGACCATGGCAACTATTATAAAGGAAAACATTTGATTGAGGTGACAGCTTACAGTTCTCAGGTCCAGTCAGTTATCACCATGGTGGGGAGCATGACAGTATGCAGGCAGATGTGATGGTGGCTACATCTTGAGCAGAAGGCCACAGGAAGTGAACTGAGGCACTGGGCTAAAGCATATATGAGACCCCAAAGCCCATCCTGCACAGTGACACACCTCCTTCAACAAGGCCGTACCTACTCCAACAAAGACACACCTCCTAAAAGTGTCTCTGTCTATGAGCTTATGGGGCCCAATTACATTCCAACTACTACATGCAGAAATGAAAAAGGAAAATTACAAAAAAACCCAATCAATACTCATATTTCTTAAAATTTTCACGATTGTATGACTGCTGCGTGGCTAATGACTGAAGCAAAGACCAAAAAACACATAATAACCGCCAGGTAAGTACCCCATGTACCATCCATTTGCCAAAATGCTCAGATTGTCTTGCTACTGAGATTAAGGAATATGGCTCTAAAAATATAAATGAATGAGTAAAAACAAGGAAAGAAATAGATTGATAGAATATTTAGTTGTTGGAGGCTGAAGGCCCCAGGCCCTTTGACTTTCTTTGCCAGCCTCAGACCCTTTGCCTGCTGGAGTGAAAAAACTTGTTTTCCTGTGTCTGCAGCTGCTCTGAGCATGAGACTCTCATGAGTTCCTGATAGTAGCGGAGTGGATCTGGTGGCTTTTACAGCTGGGGCATGGCTATCAGTTAAGGATCCCTATCTAAGCTTTCCTGGAGCAAAATAAAGTTGGCATTCTTGTTTCAAGGATGACCCATGTCCGTGTCTATATCTGTGTGTGTATGTTTTTAAATCTCCAGCCTAGTTCCCAGCTCCCGTACCAGCAGCCCATAGTGCGGGCGCTACATTTAGTAAGTAACAAAAGTCATGTCCCAGATGTATTAAATTTTGAGTGGCTCTCCCATGATCTCTTAAACACTTTAAGCAAATGTGTACTCTGAATTACTCACTGAGAATCTTGAAAATCGTAGCATGAGAGATCTTTCCTTAAAATTTTATAATGCTTAGTATCTGGAAAACTTAGTGTTTGAACTTAGCTTAATTAGAAAAATAATTTTTTAGGAGTGCCAGGAACCACTCTTGTCCATAAAGTAAAATGAACTATGATAAACATTTATTGAGGTGTTAGGGACTGGCACAAAGCCTGGCCAGGTGGAAACCCACATCTAGGAGTGTGGGGTCACAGGGCTATTCACTACAATTGAAATCTAGTGAAAAGAGAACGTGTTCCTCTCGGGCAGTTCAAGCTCACTCCAGCTGGGATTTATTGAAAACCATATAACTGGGGAAGCTGGAAGGAGATTAACCAAAAAATATCCCCTGGAGCAATGCTGAGTGAGTTGGCTTTGCTTTTCTCATCTAATAAAGATTACATTCCTCTGATAGATAAACGTTATTGCTCAGTATCTGAATATGTACACTAATCTCACCAGAACTACAACCTTTACAGTGTGATACAAACCCAACAACCCCTGATACAAACAGATAACAAAGTACGACTCTGACGTTTCATTCATCCTCAATGCCAAGTTATGTGTGTTTGAGAAGGTCCTTTGTCTCCTCTTCTCAGAAAATGACAGCTTTTTATTAGCTCTATCTCTTAAAGCTTAAACCTTCGCTCTTTCTGCCTCCCTCCTAATGGTGAGAGCTGCCGCTTCTGGAGTATTTTATCTATTTAGATGACATTTGCCTTGACGTTTCCCAAGTAATAACGCCCAGTAGCAGAGATAGATGAGGGTTCTGTGTCTTCCTTTTCCTTGGGGCAAACCAAGTGCACATAGACTTGTAAGAAAAAAAATTCCACAGTGCAGACAATAAATAACAGGGAGTAAAATGCATGCAAAAGTTTCTCAGCACTCTTGGAAAATTCCAGGCCAGAAGAACATTCTATTCAAGCTAAACTTCTGCATCTTTTACTTGGAACAGTAGCTGTTAGCTTAGCTTTATGACATGATTCTTTCCCACTAAGCAGGTTACTTCTAAACTTGAAACCATCATTTTCTTTGGTTTCAAGAAACAGACCAATAGTACTCAACTAATAATGCTTTTGTATACTGACTGGAACCATTTGGTAAGGTTAAAAACGAAACATTTGGGGTTTCATGATAACTGGGGAAGGGGTACTGCTAGCTCTTGTGGGACAATAGCAGATGGTAGGTAGCTATTCTTTAATGATCAGAACACCCTACCTCCCAAGAACCATCTTGTATAAGGTGTCTCATAAAGAAGCAGTTGTCAGCACACCTAGAATGATCAGACAAGTCTAAACATAGAACATGCTTAGACCTCAGTAAGCAGCTTGTGCTGGCCTGGAAGAGACCTGTCCTTCGAAACACTGTGTGTAGGATTGTTGGGTACTTCTCTTCCACACCCCAGACTTTGTTCTCCTCCAATGGCTTTGTCCCCAGAGGAAGTGCTTGTCTTGGTTTCTGAGGTCCTAACCGGCTAATGTACCTCCATGTGCATCTTGTTAATAGGAACAATAATAATTGGACTTGCAGGCATACATGCCCCAGAGCAGACTTCAGATTCTATTCTAAATGTTTATTAGAATTTATTTCACTTATTTCTGAAGAAAGTCAGGGAATTTTATTCATTTCAGAAGTATGACTATTAACATTGATTGTAGTCCACTAGTTTCACCAGCTCACACTGCTAGCCGAAAAGAAAGGAAGCTTTTGATCATATCAAGTCCTGCCTGGATCCCACCTTTGGTCTCAGTAACGAGCTAAACTACATGAAGCTCAAACAGGTACCAGTCTTCCGTGAGTGCCGTGAATTTACCCGATGTCCACAATGAGACGCCTCTTACTTTTCATAGATCCCAAAAGAGTTCAAGCACAAGAAAATGTTAGTCAAGAAAATAAATTTGTGATAAAATGAGAAGTCTTTTTTCCTGTACATTTCACATTTTTACTTTAAGGTCACATTAGTCTTAAACTTGCTGTGTAAATCCAAATATCTAATACCCTTCGCAGGCCCAATGTTCAGACACTCAACCTCAGCAAATAGTGATTTTGGAGGTTGTGTAACCATTTGGAAATGGAGCCTTGCTGGTGATCTCAGGACCACAGGATGGACTTTGAGGATTGTCATCCAGTCTTCCTTGCAGTGTGTCTGTCTACTCTCTGATCTGCTGAGAGATGAGCAAGCAGCCTCATACCATTAGCAAACACCATCAGCAAGATGGGGTTCTGTAGCTGCACTTGGCTCGCTATGATGGACTATATTACCTAAACCATAAGCAGGAACCAACGCTTCCTCTTTTAAGTTGCTCTTGTTAGCTATTTGGCCTTTGATAAGAAAAGCCACTAGAATGTTCATCAAGACTCCTTTCAAATCCATACTTCTCTTCTCCTTGACTCTATTTCCCATCTGTCCATCACACACACCATGTCTCTAATTTCTTATACTGTCCCAAGCAACTTAGCGTAAACTCAGCTTTAAAACTCCAAGAAGTTTTTAGTTTCTTTTTTTTTTAAGGAGAAAAGAAAAAGAACTCAAATGTTCCTTGCTACTTAAAAAAATAAAGTCTTGTGTTGTTTCTTGGGGCATCCTCTTGGGGGTTTCTGTCTCAATCATCATCAAAGTCATATTCAAAACAAAGAATTTTCCTTCATGGGACTGAGGGAATTGGGGAATAGCAAATGTTCTATTTCTTAGAAAATAAAAAATTGTCTTTATCACTGTTCTGTATATAATTTAGAAATCTACTGAATTAACTTTTAAGACTTGCTCTACCTAGGAGAGATCCTTAAGAAATAGCAGTAGGTCCATGGGCTGTTAGTCATTAGGAATCAAACATCAGCCCAATTTGCTTGCTTAAAGTAAGAGTCTGCAAACTTGAGGCAACAGGGCAGATCTGCTTCATTTCCTACTGATGGATGGCCAAGAATGGCTTTTCCAGTTATAAATAGTTGTACTTAAACAGTTCTGCCGGATCTACATAATATCCTCAGTTCTGTTTCCTGGCCCATCCTTGATTTATTCAGCTTGTGGTGTCCAGTCTATTTTCTTACCATTCTCCTTTAAGATAATTATTTTTAAAAATCCCCAAATTAATGACTTGGGGGTGATTCTCTATGACAATTTTAGGCAGATGTGAGCCTAGCTAGGCATGGCTCCATAGAGATAAATAAAAAAGCCTTTATGGGGCATCTGAGACAAAACCATATATTATTTGGACGGCTTCACCATTATATCTCACATGTAATTGAGATAAAGCAAGACTTTTAAAGGATAAAAGAGTCAGTGTTCAAATCTTGTCCCTTGATAAAATGCCCCAGACTTTCCTGGATATGCTTGATGTATCACTGAGACTTTAATTCCTGTCTTCTGGGGAGGAGTGGGGGGTCTAGGAATCATTTTGAACGTTAGTTTAGGGACAATAGCACACACCGCTTAATGTCTTCCAGGTCAAGTGCACAGAAAACACACAGGGGGCAGTTGTCTTTTGTTTTACCTTTTTTCCTCTCATTAAAAATGGAATTTTTCCTCACATACTATATCCTGATTACAATTTTCCCTTCCTTTATGCCTTCTAGTGCCTCCCCACCTCCCCTTCAACCAGGTTCATTCCCTCTCTGTCTCTCATTAGAAAACAAACAGACTTTCAGAGGATACTAATAAAATAAAATAAAATCTATCACATTGGAATTGAACAAGACAAACAAATAGAAGGAAAACAGTACAAGAGAAGGCACAAGAATCAGAGACCTACTTGCTCACAAAATCAGAGATCCCATAAAAACACTAAACTGGAAGCCACAATAGATACACAGAGGACAAGGTCCAGATCCATGTGGGCCCTGTGCACGCTGCCACAATCTCCGTGAGTTCATAGGAATTTGCTCGTGTTGATTTAGAAGGGTCCTCTTCAGTATTTAAACAATATAAGGTTTGCATTAATTTTATTTTATTTTTAATATTTATTCACAATAAATATAAATGAAGGTTCATTTTATGTGTCAACTTGACTCAGCTATGAGATGCTAAACATCGTATCTGGGTGCGTCCTGAAGAGAAGGGCATTTGAGTTGCTCAACTGAGTATGGTAGAAGATCTTTTTCAGTGAAAGTGGCTGCCATCCAATCCACTGAAGCCTAAATGGAACAGGAGCTGGAGGAAGGAAAAATCAACTCTTTCTGGTTTAGATGCTCATCTCTCCCTCCTCAGGGTTCATTACTTTCAGACTCAAACCTGAGTTTACCGCACACCTGCCTCCCTCCTTTTTGGCATTCTCGGACCTTGAGACTATAGTTAATCACATGCCCTCATCTCCCCTTTTGCTGTCTCCAGAGTGCAGAAAGTAGAACTCTCCGCTCCCTGGCGGTATTGGGAAGGTCTTGTGGTCTTTCTTATGTGCCCAGATGTAGAGTACTTATCATTTTTCACTCAATAATTCTAATATACACTCTCCGGTAGAAAACTATATCTCACAGATACGTGAATTTCATTTCCTTTGCATGTATTATTTTAATATCAAATATTAATATTATAATATAAGATAATATAAAAACTATTGCAAATTACCACTTTAATCAAGGATTTATGAAGAATATATTCTTCCACCCCATTGCAAATGTTTTCATGATTGAAATGAAAAGTGAATGAACCAAGTGTTCAGTGTCCAAAGTTGAAGAATAAAACTAGTTGAAAGCTAAGGCAAAGTAGGGAGAGAAATTATCAGAAAGTTATCAAAATAAGAGAAGAGAGGAATTTGTGTTAAGAATGTGCTTTGTCTTTGACATCATCCACTATTGCACAACATAGAAATGTCTGGGCCCCACTCCCTACAACATGTCTTGACAGAGTTATTCCAAATTAAAAACCACACAGTCTCTATATAGACAGAATATATATATATATATATATATATATACACACACACACACACACACACACACACACACACACACACACACACTTTCCTGTCTCGATTTTATCAATGAGGTAAACAAAGTTTCAAAGAGATCAAATTATCTGATTATCAAACTTCTCATCAAACTGAGAAGTGGGGGATTCAAGATTTGAACTCAAGTCTGTCTGTCCAAAGTCAAAATGAGGTAGATGACATGAATTTTCATATCACTGTAATATAAATATTACATGAAATCCAAAATTCTATGTACTATCTTAGTTTATCATTACAGTAACTCTGCAAAGAAGTCAGAGAAAGTATTGTTGTTTGCGTGTATATATTGGGTATGACTAAGTTAAGAATGAGGTGAATGAATTGATCAAGCCTATAGGGCTATGAAATGGTTAAGCCAAGAACCTAATATTTTCAAAGTTGGAAGTGAAAGTAAATGAAGCCAGCAGGCATGCATCATGTGGACAATGTTGGCGCTCCAAAGGTCTCATTTCTCATGTAGCTACTTACTGTGTCTCCTCAGTGCAAGGTGATTACGGATTCTTAACTAATGAAATGACAAGAAACAAGTTTAATTTAGCTCCTGATTCTAGTGGTGTGAAGGTACAAACAGCATGGTATTAGAATTATGGAGAGGGGCTCAGCTTTATCCCAAGATGAGAAGCAGAAAGCTAAGTGGAGAAGGAGCAGGCAAATGGGAAGGCAAGATGAGACACATGAACTCACTTTAAGACAACTCATTCTTATGGGAATTAACCCAGTTCTGGGAGATCTAGCCCCCTCTATTTAGAAAGCATTTATCTACCCGCAGGAGTGTAGCTGAATTTTCTTTGGATCACCAACTCCCAAATAATGACAGGGAAATTTCTTATTATGAAAGCTTAGTCTTAGCTTATGCTTGTTCCCTATTAGCTCTTAAAACTTAAATTAACCCGTTTATATTAATTTACTTTCTGCCGTGTGGCTCATTACCTCTCCTCTTTATAGTATGTCTGACTTCCTCCGTGTCTGGCTGGTGAAACTCCTGCCAGTCGTGTTCTTCTCCTGAGTTCCTCTCTCTCCCCAGAAGTTCTGCCTATCTTTTCTTGCCGTTTAGCTCTTTATTAAACCAATTAGGCGGTGTCTTAGGCAGATGAGATAAAACAGACACATCTTTATAGTGTACTAAAAGATTATCCTACAACACTGGAGTGAAGTCCTCATAAACTAGCTCCCATCCCTTAGGTCCTGCCTCTTAAGGTCCAGCACCCTAACACTAAGAACAAGTTTTTAACACATAGAATTTTGTAGTTAGAACTACACCCAAACCATAGCAATGGAAAACCACAACATAAAAGGACCACAGAGATCTTCTAGGGAGGCACAGAGAGACATCCTGTTCTACATGTGTTTCAAGTACTGATCCTAAGACAGCCAATGAGCAATTCCTCAAAAGTACTTTTTGAGTCAACTGAAATGTCCCTTAAGCAGATGCAGAACCAGGACTCATAGACTAAGGGAGAAAGAAATAGTAGCCTAAACCAATATATTTTAAGAATCATAAGGTAATAGGTATAAGAACAACCAAGTTTCTAAAGGGGACATCATCTATAGATGAGTCTTTCTCACAAGATAGTGTACTATGAGGTTTGAAAATTCTTGTGTATTCAAGACCCTGTTCAAATGCAGCGCAGCTGGAGAGCTGATTGCCTTTGAGCAGGATCATCCAACACCTCAAAGTCTCAGCTCCCTGCTTAGTTGATAGTTTCAGACAGAAAAGGAAGTTCCCTATGGCAGGGTCCAGGTGCTGAAAGGCTCCTGAATATGAAGTAAGAACTTAAACAACAAAAGAGACAATAGTAACTGTCCAGTTTCCAGTTTTGTCTGGGAAGACCCTGCCCTTCAGTATAATGATTACAAAGTAATGAAGTGGAAATTTCTATTGTAACTGCTGCTCATGTTTATTTTCACTGGAGTCAGCTCTCCTTAGAGCACCAGTCACATATACAAGAAGGAATGACTTCTCTTGCTATTCCAAACGTTCAGAGAACTTCAGCTGCTCTCATTGTGAATGATCTGACTTTGCTTAATGCTTAAACATAGATCAGTTATTATCTGCCGGATGCTTCCTCTGTGCCCTTCCTGTTCCCTGTACATATCACAACTCTTTTGTAATCCTACCCTACAGAGAAGCCCAGACCTCACTGAATAGTGAGCTCAAGGCTATATGACTATCAGCACAGGAGCTAGGAGAGATCAGTCTGATTTACATGTTCCTATTATTTTCCTGAAGGGTGTGGATACTTTAATTTGAAATAAGTTACAATTTTAAATATTGAAATCAATGATGGACTAGAATAAAGTCCTAAAACTCATAGTGGTTGCTAGTCTGCTTTACATCAACAGCGCGTACTCTGTGTTGTTGAATTGAGTGTGCGAGCTCACTGACTTTAAGGTCTTCCGGAATTTCTTGTTACAGATACCTTAAAACAGTGTGGTCAAATGAAGTTTTAGGACAAAATTCCCCTGAGATAAAATCTACAGACGTATCACTTTATTATCTTTACTAAAACATTTTATATTAAAAAAGAATCACACTTGAGGCTATCTAGCGAAAGGGAGAGGCTCCATATCCTGATGGACCACTGAGGACCAGGGTGTGGTCATTGTTCAGAGTTCAGAAAGTGTGCATGTAGATAGCAAACACAAAATATGTGCTCCATGTTCTAAACAGTTACAGCTTAGATTAGAAAACAAAATTCAGCAGATCTAGGGTACAGTACCCAAGGGGAGTGGCCAAATGTCAGGGGTGCAGGGTTAGTTTATTATTTAATTTTTTGCAGCTGTGCTGTGGGAACCTTTGGTCTTGATTCTTCTCTGAGTCTCAGTATCACGATGTTCAGGAAGAGATTTCAAACATGTCCCCACCCTAATCCCTAATCTTAGCTCAGGAAACCAGTGAGGTACAAGCGGACACACCAGGATGTTTTCTTAACCCTTAGCAAGGCCTTACCCACAGGAGTGTGCTTGTAAAAAGGTAGAAGGTCGCGCGGATTCTGCCTGCCCCGACTCATCGGATAGCTGTTACTACACCCCTGGGTGGATTCTTACCAAGAGAAAATGTTCCGTCTTTTACTATCAAAATAAGTGCTCAATCCTTGGATCAGAAGGGTTACAATGTACTCTGTGATGCTCAAATGAGTGAAGGGGCTGGGAATTGTATTCTAAGCAAATGGAAGAAAGACATTAAAAGGAATCGCAACGACAGAAACAGGGCTCTGTTCTCAGGTGACAATACTCAGGCAGAAATTAAAATGACATAAAATAAAACTATTAATTCTCATGGCTCATAGAACACCAGACAGAACATCCACAATTTTCCTAGCCATGAAAGAGATTAGAAGTCTCGGTCAACCAAGTCTCTAAACCCTGCCCCAGACATTATGTCTGGGCCTAGAAGAGAATAGATTGTGTGCCTTAACATCAGGCACATCTTTAAAAGATGATCTTCTCAGAATAGAAAACCACAGGCATTCTAGTGGCTCAACAGTGTACTAAGAATTCACCCTGTTTGGGAAGCAAAGGTGGTTAGCAGGGCTGTACCTTCCCTTCAGTGCAAAGCAAACATGCTGTCAAATTAAGACTTAAGTTTTAATTTTTCTCACTTATTTCTTTTGTTCATATTTTTGATGAATCACATCAGTTTGTGAAAGTTTATTTTTTTTATTGATTTTATTAAGCTCTACATTTTTCTCTGCTCCCCTCCCTGCCTCTCCCCTCCCCTTCAACCCTCTCCCAAGATCCACATGCTCCCAATTTACTCAGGAGATCTTGTCTTTTTCTACTTCCCATGTAGATTAGATCCACGTATGTCTCTCTTAGGGCCCTCGTTGTTGAAAGTTTATTTTTGAAACTAGCAAGCAACTGTTTTAATGTCCTCAACATACAACTGAAATTTCTAAATGTAGCACCGCAAATCTACGAAACACAATGGTTCTTTGTAACTCAGAGAATGTGAACTTGTATGATTGTTGAATCTCAAATCATCAACTTTAGAAAAGTGTCTTGTGGCTCTCTGTATTGTTATATATATATAACAGCATACATATTTCACACTACATATACATTTTCATGTATTAACATGTATATACATATATAAGTCCAATCGTTCTTATCTATAATTCAGATTTCCCTTCTAACAAGTCTCATTAATAATTCCTAAAAATTAAAATTTGATACTGAGCAGTGTCAGTAGTTTAATAAAAAGGAAATTACACAGAATAATTTCTTCTTATTTTTGTTATTGACTATAAATTTGCAGCCTGCATACCTATGAAGAAGAAGTTTTGATTCAGACATAGTGACCAAGTGGGTTATTATACAAAAACTGTTTGTTCAGAAGAATAAAATACGTCTAAGAACAGCGAAGAGATCTTTCTCTACAAGAGCAATCATTTGTATGTTCACTAAGATTTCCCTTAACAAATTTAAAAATCTTTACTTTACACATTCTGTATGCATGTGCACAGTTTTCAAATCCAAATCTTACTGAATGAAGAAGCCAAACTCAAAAAACAAACAAGCAAAAAAAAAAAAAAAAAAAAAAAACCCACATGAACTTAGAACATTTAGTCGCTAGGAGGCATTTGTGAATCAGACAGAAACATGGAATATGTTTTAAATATATCGACATTATAGTCACAAAACACTTAAAATATTCCCAGAGCTCTTTCTTCACTTTAGTATGAATGCAGTTATTTTGGCAAAGGCTCAAATGATGCTGTTTCTTTGATAAAGATAGGGATAATACTAGCTTCTCTGTCTTCTCCTTGGATCAGAGAAAAATTATAAGCAACTTATCCCTGTCACTTTGGGTAAAAGATGATCCTTGAATAGACGAGGGGGAATATGGCACATTATCTCAAGGAAATGTGAATGGATCTGGTGCTTGATTAGATGCACCAACGCACACGCACACACACACACACATACACACAAACATACACATATACACACATACACACAGATACATACACACATACACACACACGTCCTCTTAAGAATTCTTTTCTTATCAAATGCTGTGTGCCAGTATCTCAACCTATGAATACCAGGATGCTCTGTGCATTAAACCTTCTATTTATTTAAAACCCATATTGTACCTTATCTAGAAAGATGAACAAAAAGGTGTCACTGAGTTAAGAGTCCTATGGCATTACCGTCTCTTTCACATGACAAATACGGCTATGACAAACACTGGCTAATATATTTTTGAGGAAAACCAAACACCTGCACAGGGGAAGTTTGTTTGTACTTTTCTGGGGAAAAAGAGGAAATAATTTTAAGTAAAAAATACACATATTTCTATAGGAAATAATTTTAAAACAATGTACAGGAGACACAAGTCATGAATTACCACTAATGATCTACAAAGTGAGACTTGTCATTCAGTTGGAAAAAAATCTGAGTTGTGCTGACAAAATAAAGTACACAACTGCAGGGCAACTAGTGTCTGCTGTATCAGTACAACATTCTGAGAAATGATCCTCAAGCTACAGACTGCACAATTGAGCAGAAACCGTCTTTACATCTTGATGGAGGACTTTCATTGGTTAATTAATAAAGAAACTGCTTGGCCCAATAGGTCAAAACATAGGTGGGTGGAGTAGACAGAACAGGATGCTGGGAGTGAGGCAGACGCTTCAGGCAGTCGCCATAGGCAGTCACCATGCTTCTCCTCTCCAAGACAGATGCAGGTTAAGATCTCTCCTGGTAAGCGACCACCTCGTGGTGCTACACAGATTACTAAATATGGGTTAAAAAAGGATGTGAAAAGTTAGACAATAAGAGGCTAAAACTAATGGGCCAGGCAGTGTTTAAATGAATACAGTTTCCGTGTAATTATTTTGGGTAAAGCTAACCAGGTGGCTGGACGCAACCCTGCTGCTCCATCTACAACATCTGAGAGCATTGCCAACACAGAAGCCCACAGCCAACTCATCATCCTCAGAGACCAGGGATGGAGTCAGGTAGACTCAGCTGTTCCACCCACTGGGGTCTGCCATAAGCGTGAGTGGACTTTCTCAGCATGTTTTTTTTTTTTCACTCCTACTGCAGGGACTCCTTCAAAATGACACATAAATCATAGAAAAGCACATTCTAATTTGTTTCAAAACATTTCAATCCCCAACACGATGTTTGAAGTAAGATTCTAAGAGATTGACTGTGTCTTCCCTATTGAAAAAAAAAAGAGAGCCTATTCTTCTGTGTTGTTTAATGAACCAAGGACTAGAAATTCAACTTTTCTTTATTGTGGGACAATGTTTCCTTTAAACTCTCAGCAAACAAAGATCAAAGATCAATGGCAACGATGCCGCTGTCGTGAGCAGTGCTTTCTTTTAGGTGTTTCTGCATGTTTCCCATAGTAAATGATCAAAAGCATCAGTAGAAGCAGACATAGGCACCGTTAGTAGTTAAAGAATGTTGAGGCAACTGTCCCATCATTGCAGAGTTCTGTGATGAAGTCAGGGTTAAGGGCCAGAGAGTGGGACAGGGTCTGAGTATCTACTCCTAATAACTGTGCAGGGGCATGTAGTCTCCTTACATTGTTTCTTTTTTTTTTTAGGTTATTAATACAATCACATTGCTTCTCCCTTCCTTTCCACCCTCCAAATCCTCCCATATACTTTTGCTTGTTCTCTTTCAAAATCATAGCCTCATTTGCAGTAATTGTTGCTACATACATACATGTATGTATATGTACACATATGTTCCTAAATATATAAAGATAGCCCTCTCAGTCTGTATAATGTTACTTGCACACAGGTTTTCAGGGCTGACCATTTCGTATAGGATAGCCAATTGATGTCACCTTCCCTTGGGAAGACTATTTCTCCCACTCAACATTCCTTAGTTGCCTGTAGTTCTTGGTCTAGGACTGGAGTCTCTTGGGCTTCACGTGTCCTGTGGCCTCTAAGAGTTCTTTCCACTCTCCTGTCTTGCAGATGGCATCATATATTTGCTGAAAAGAAGTGGTTGCTAATTTTTTTCAGAATGTCCCATAGAATGTATATTCTGCCCTTTTTTATTTTATTTTATTTTATTTTATATTTTATGATCCCATAGCCTTTGTTAGTTGGATAGGATATTTTAGTTCTGGGGCAGGGAGAGGTGGATCTCTTCAGAACAGAGATTAATATTTGTATTATTTTTAGCTTTTTATAATGTGCTTTTCTTGTTTTTATAGCAGGACTTTGAAGGTGGTAATAATAATTTTACACTGGAGAATGAGAAGATAGATCAACTACTATAACTTTTAGTTACCCATGAGTATACTTCTCCTTTATGTCTCTGCTGATCTGAGTTTTAGAGGATTTTTTCAGGGTTGAGGCTGTAGCTCAAAAGCAGAACCTTTGCTTGCCATTTGTAAGACCTTGGGTTCAATCCTCAGTAAAGTACTGCTTCCCACCGTCCAAAACAGGTTTTTTTTTTCACTGACTCCTGGTGACATATTATGGGGACCTATTTTGTTTCCTCCCAATTCTGTGGATAGATTAAATGCTTCTCAGTGAGAACAAGCAGGAAAAAGAAAACTTTTTGTGAGCCTAGACTGGGTTTTCAGATAATGGAAAGAAAAACTGCTCTTGGAGCCCAGCTAAAAAGTGGCTGTGGTTTCTCCAAAAATGGAAGGTCTCTCCATCAGCAGCCATACTAAGCAAGCATCAGGGGAGACCACCACGAAAGACACATACAGGATAAAACTGGATTATCTTTAACAGCAAGATCTGACTTCAGAGGCATGTCAGAGAATTTCTAAACACTAAATTAAGCATGATGCAGTCATCTAAGTTAGAACACAATCCCACAAAAGTGATACAAACCAGGACCCCTCCCTTCTGCTGCAGAGGCAAGAGGTAGGGGGAGGCTGGAACGTGTTTGTGTACAATGTTATGAACGTCAGAAAGATCTGCAAACAGCCTCTTGTTCAGTGGCTGCTCCGTTGCCCCATTTTACTGCTGCTTTTGCTAGTTAAACCCAACTGACAATAACCTTGGCAAGTATTTACCTAGATATTAGCTTTTTAGCCCAGATAGGTGTACTTTTCAGGGGCTTCCTTTTCCTCTGAACCTAGCCCACCCTTATTCAGAAACTGCCAAACAAATGTCCCTCAATTCACTCCATTTGGTAGATCTGAGAACGTTGCATCCCATCACCTCATCTCCCACCCCGCCTGCTGCTAACCTCTCATATCATCAGACCATTTCAAAATAGAGGGAACTTTAAAATGTACTCATTCTGTCCCTGTCATGTACCACGTATCACGGGGAAGCTCTGCTCATATTCTTCTCCGTGTGCTTAGAGTGCTGTGGGTTTGGAGCATGTGACTGGAAGGACAGGCGAAGCCACTGTCCACTGTGACTTTGAATAGACACCCTCAGCTTTTGACAGTGCACATGGGAGACAGATTAGCATATAGCCACGATACTATATCATACTACGTATGATATGGAGCCTTTAGCTATATCTTGACCTCTCTTGGCAGAGATGCAAGACAACAGGGTATGGAGGTAACAGTCTACACAGTGAGGGCAGAAGCTCTTATTCTACACCCATGGAGGCCCTTGTGTGATGCATCATTGGGGTTTGCTGGCTTCAGAAAATTTCAACATGCACAACAGTCTATTCTGTTTCTAGGAAGACTCTTCATGAAGTTAGCAATACTATTAGGAAAAACTGGCAGTCAGGATGTCATTTAAGAAGTAGATTCAAGCCCCAAAGATGAGAAAATACAAACGAGGTTTCTGGTAAGAGCACACCACACTTTGGATGTTTACATGCATTCTAATGATCTTTAATTGCCTGGTGATGATGAACTACTTATGTAAATTATTTATGTGCAACTACTAAAAAACATATGCTAAGCCCAAGTATGGGCAAGCCCTGGAGTAGGAAAGATGAGAAGATGACACCTGACTCGGGACCACCTAGCAAGAAGGCAAAAAGCAAACTAAAGTAAGAAAATGAAATTCTTCATCTGGAAGCTACATTAGTATTATCATACACATGACCTGAGTTAAGAAGGAAACGAAATCCTTCATCTGGAAGCTACATCTGTATTATCATACACATGAATTGAGCTAAGAAGGAAATGTTGAGTAATTCTTTAAATGTAGCACTTGGCAGGGTCTCACCAGCCTAGAAATGAAATTTTATTTCTAATAAAAGGCTACTGACATTTTGCTTCTTCATTAGACAAGATTATAAATTTGTAGTTTTATAAAATTATAAGCACTAGTCTAAACATAAAATACGTGCTTTGTGGAGGAGTTAATACCAAGCTTAAGGAAATCTTTTTAAAGAAAACAATGAGACTTCTCAACAATACAGAGTTACAATAACGTACAATTATCTACACAGACACAAAAATTGTGACTGTGTATGAAATATGTATGGGAATATATGGAATTCTTTAATAGCTATGGACATGTTAAATATTGTAATTAGTGACTGGAAAAGGATCTAATAGACCAGAGTAAAGTTAGCATTACCACATTCAAATTTTTAGCAGTTTTTCATAACAAAACCTCTTAATTCACCAAGACTTCTTCCTGCAGAGGTTTTTTGAACCCAAAAGTACATTTTGTAATGCTTACCCACTCAGTTACAACCCTTCAAGTTTCCCCTATCTGGGAATCATGTGCTCATATAGATATCTTTAGCAACGTGATTTAAGGGTATTTATATTATCCTTCTTAAGGTGTGTGCTTACCTAATACAGACTTGCTAGGGACCCGAAATAATGATGTTGGGAGACAATGGAGGGCAAGACAAATAAGTCATCAACACGAGGCAGAAAACAGAGAGCCTAGAACTATGCAATTTGTGTTTGCCATAAAACAGTAGACCAACAATTGCTCATATTTCAAGTAATAATTCATCACTGTGTTTCTCTTAATTTTATTCTCTAGAAGGCAGGTAATGAATTACTACATTTAATATTTGTGTTTTTTTATTTTGTATAAGTGTGTGTGTGTGTGTGTGTGTGTGTGTGTGACACATGTGGACATATACAGTTCAGAATAAAACTCATGGTAGTTGCTTCATTCCTTCTACTAGGGGAGTGCTGGGTATTCAGCTCAGGTTGTCACATGGCTACATATGAGAAAGTTTTCTATCATAAAGGATGAAAATGAAGGAAAGGACAAAGAAGACAGTTAATTAAGTAGCTAAGAATCCTCCTTCCTTCAGGAGAACCGAGTTGTCCTGTGTTATAACTGCTATCACCTTTGTACACAAACCTTCCCTAACAAAATCAGCTTCTGAAGAAAAAAACACATTTTTTAACTCATCCCAATTCTCTCCCATCAGCCACTCTGTCAGCTAGAACTAGAATGAGCTCACAAGGTAAGCATGTTTGTATGTGCTCATCTACTGCTTTCCTACACTTTGGCTAATGTAGCAACTAGTGTCTTGGCTTCTCCAGTAGACTTAGGATTAGAAAACTTTGCTTTGGGGGATGTAGAAATGGCTCAGTGGTTGAAACACCGCTGACTGTTCTTCCAGAGGACCTGGGTTCAATTCCCAGCTCCTATATGACAGCTCACAGCTGTCCGTAAACCCTGTTCTAGGGGATGTGAAATCCTCACACCAATGCACATTAAAAAAATAAATAAGTTAGGAAATACATAAAGAAAACCTTGTTTTCAAGCTACTGTATTTGGGGTGGGGGAGCACTTAGAACATTCATTTCAGCTTTGGAGAAAGTTCCCTTAAACTGTTGAAGCAGATGCAGCCAGGCTTGAGAAGTTTTCTGTAGAACTTTGTTTACTAAGTAGGACATGCCATTTCCTCTTGTGTAACACCCAAGCCTTAAGACTTTCCCCCAAAGTCTATTTTCTGAGGTCCCAGATCTCATCACTGTCCCCAGGGTGTAAGGCACAGCAGTAAAGCAGGACAAGGCTGGCTTCTGATCCCATGGTGACAAATCCTGCATGGGACACAATGGCTTTGTGGCTTGATGTCATGGAACAACGTGTCTCTCTGAAGTGTTCCCAGAAGTCCATCTGCCCCCACGCCCCATTCTTCTCCACCCAGTCTAATACAACTGTTTTATTATCTCAGTCCCTGTGAGGACTTAGATCATTTTTAGTTGCTATGCTTAAATATCTGAAAGAACTACTTAAAGAGAGGAAGTCTTTACTTTTGGCCATGGCTTCAGAAGTTTTCATCCATCATGGAGGGAGGACACAGCACCTCAGGACAGTTCAAATCATGGCACCCAGGAATCTGCTGGAGTGACATACACAGAGTGTGCTCATCTACTCTCTTAACCATTACTCTGTCCAAACGAGCTGACAGAATTAAACATCACGATAGCATGTTATTTAAAGATCTACCTTAGCATTTGAATATTCGTACAGAGTAACTCTATTTTATATTATTAAGGAAAAACCTACTAGAAGGCAGACATCAGAACACAAAACGAATGGGCTCACTGACATCATCAAAGTCCAAGACAGTTAACCAGACTTGGTCAATCAGACTGATCAACATTCACACATTTCCAAAGCATTCTATCTATAGAGAAATAAGATAATTAAAGACTATACATAATGAGAAACATGTTATAATAGAATAATGTGGGGAATGCTAGCAACTATGGAGGGAAAATATCAGAAAAGACTTCTTCAAAGAGGCAGTTTCTAAGCTGAAACCATGTAGATGGTGAAGCTCATAGGAGGCAGGACTAAGGTATAGAAAATGGAGGTCAGATTTATCTGTAAGGAGGAAGCCCATTATGTAAGAGCAGCCCCATGGTCAAGGTAGGGAAAGCAATATAACCTGTATTAGAAACTAAGAGCCGAAAAGGTTTCATATGCTAAAAGATGGTTCTGCTGTTGTGTGTGAGAACTGAATCTAGCTCCGAAGCTCTGCTCAGAAATTCCTTTACTGTGGCCATTTATCTCTGGTTTACATTACACATACTTATCTACTTATCAGAACCATGGGACACAATCTCGGTTCTTTTACTTCAGCTGTCTTTATATTTCTTTAACTGTCTTGACTTTGACAATGTCAATGAGCCATAACTCTTTGACAATGAATGATATAGACACGTATCCTAAATCATGCTGTAGTTTACAATAAAAATGTCAATGATATCCTTTATGATTTAAACAGAGAAGAAGTTTGTTTATAGTCTTTTAGAAAACAAAGGAGTCCACACTTCTTGCAACAGCCTTGTAGATAAATAACGGAGCTCGTCTGACCTCATTCTTATCCTGGTATTTCCAGATAAATCCGTCTTGTTGATCCCTCTTGTCTCCAAAACTATTGCCAAAGCCAGGAGATCAGTGTTTCTACTCAGGTTGATTATTCCTACTTCTTCCCTACCCTTAAATAAAGACTTTGCTGGTGACTCTAGTCCCAGACTCTACCTCCCTACTTGACTTTAAAGTAGATCAACTTGTGACAGAATTCTCTGAGAAGTTTTGTAATTTCACATTGTTTGCCACAACTATCAGTTAGACATAATATTAACATATCTCTTACATTTTGTTCAAATGTCCCCGCTTTTATTGTCTTCATAAAATGACTATAAATTTTCTCAATGTGATTTATACAATTCTCTTGATAATCCCCTGTATACTTCTTGGTTTTATGGGACTCAAGCTTCTTCTTAGCACTTAGGTGACACTTTGTATGTCTATGATAGCTTGTCATCTTGTTTGTTTGTTTGTTTAGCTATACACTTTCAACTCCTCTAAAATAAAGATTGTCTTATTTTGTGTACTTAGAATCTAGCTCTGTTCCTACCATAAAGACAGGATGAAATAAATAATGAACAAATATATGAAAGAATAATGACACTAAATTTGATATTATTGTTTATCTGAATCTCTTTTCAACCAATACTTTCTAAAGTTCTCAAAGTATTCATATATAAAAATATGAATAGAAATACGTTAAAACAGTTCATTATTTTATAGGAACATTGAAAAATCATGTTATCTAAGAATAAACCTAATGATAGATATATACAAGACCATTACATAGAAATCTATAAAAAATAACTAATAGAATTCAAATGTTAAAAATATTTTTGAAGCTTGAGTCAGAGGACTCAACAATTTTCAAAACTTATTCCAAAATTCAACATAATCCAAATAAAAATCAAACAAATCATCTATGGAATTTGACAAACAAATTCTAAAATATTTGAGCCCTAGACAAAGACTGCTTTGCAAATTCAGACCTGGCCTGTGGTTGTAATTCAATGGTGGAATGAATTCTAGCGTTCATGAGACTCTTGGTTTGCATACCAGTAACTTAGAAACAAGCTAAATAAATAGTGAGTCAAACCTTATTGCAAAAACATTCTGCAGTGTGATAGCACGTCCAGAACAGGTACATAGACCATATGAAATAAAGAAACCAATTCAGAGACTGTCCCATTATTAGAATTATCACCTAACTTATACCAAAGGCAACATACAGTATAGCTAGAAAGATGCTCTTTTTACATGGATAGTTTGGGTTAAGTTAACAGCTGTATGGGAAATGCTGAGTCATAACCAACTTCCCAGCCTCAGACAATACATAAATATATAGCATCAGCTTTAGATGCTGAGGGGAGTTAACTGTGAAAGCTAAACAATAAGACTATTTAAAAAACTCAAAACCCCTTTATAGCCTTATAAGTCAAGATCATTTCAATAAGGTATGAAAGGCAAACACCTTGGGCCTGTTAGATGGCTCAGCCAGAAAGGTGTCTGACACCATGCCTTACAATCCAGTCTGCTACCCCAGATCCACACAGTGGAAGGAGATAACCAAACCCTGATATTTTTCTCCTGATGTTCATGTGGATCACCACATAACACACACACACACACACACACACACACACACACAAAACCACATATGCACGCACGCACACACACAAATAAATGCTGTATGAAGAAATTAAAGTCTGTAACTTATTTTTCTCTATTAAAATGAAGAATTCATAATAATCAGAACATGAGTAAGGTGCATGACAAGGTAATTCACAAACTAAAGATAGTTACTTGTCACATATTCCACAAAGATTATTTTCAGGATATGTGTAAATGCCTACAAATCAATGAGAAAGTGGCAAGCAGTGACATAAAGTGTCCAAAAATCCGATGACATAAAATGTTCAAAAGTTCAACAGATAACTCAGATTAAGGATATCCAAGTGGCTAATAGACATTAAAAATAATAAATTTTAATAATCATCAAAAATGCTAATTAATCCATAAGGGTCTATATACCTATCAGAGTGGCTAAAATGAAAATGATTATACCAGCTGAGTGTGATGGGGTACACCTTTAACCATAGCACTTGGCCAGCAGAAGAAATCTCAGGTAGTCTCAGTGCGCTCCAGGCCAATCTGTTTTACAGAGTGAGTTCTGGGTCAGCAAGGGTTATATGATAAAAAAAAAAAAAAAAAACATGTCACAAAAGCAATAGACAGGTGGAGGTTCTATGGTGATATGCAAGAAATTCATCAGTATGGCTATAGGAACTGGCCTTTTCAGGCTCCCTCTCCTCAGCTGCCCAAGGAACTAACTGGGGGCGTCTCCCTGGAAACCTGGGAACCCCTCTAGGGTCAAGTCTCTTGACAACCCTCAGGTAGCTCCTTAAATTCAGATATATGCTTCCCTGCTCTCATATCCACCCTTCCTATATCCCAAGCACCCCATTCCTCCGAGCTCCCCCCGCTCTCCCCTTCACACTTTTCTCTCCCCATCTTCCCTTGGCCCAGTCTTGCCCAACCCTCAAGTTCCCAATTTTGCCTGGCGATCGTGTCTACTTCCACCTGACGATAGATGAAGAAAATGACAGAGCCCCACCTTGGAGCACCGGACTGAGCTCCCAAGGTCCTGATGAGGAGCAGAAGGAGAGAGAACATGAGAAAGAAAGTCAGGACCGTGAGGGAACCTCCAGCTGGCGACAGATGGGGAAGGTGACTGAGCCCCACATTGGAGCACTGGACTGAGCCCCCAAGGTCCCGATGAGGAGCAGAAGGAGCGAGAACATGAGGGAGAAAGTCAGGAACGAGAGGGGTGCGTTCACTCATGGAGACGGTGGGACAGAACTAATGGGAGATCACCAACTCCAGTTGGAATGGGACTGATGGATCATGCGACCAAACCCGTCTCTCTGAGTGTGGCCAACAGCGGGGGCTGACTGAGAAGCAAAGGACAATGGCTCTGGGCTCTGATTCTTCTTCATGGACGGGCTCTGTGGGAGCCTTCTCAGCTTGGTCGATCACCTTCCTGGACCTGGGGGGAGTTGGGAGGACCTTGGTCTTAGCATAGAGTGGGGAACCCTGATGGCTCCTTGGCCTTGAGAGGGAGGGAGGGGAGGTATGGGTGGAGGGGAGGGGAGGGAAGGGGGAGATGGAGGGGAGAGAAAGGGGAGAAGGAGGGGAGGGAGGGGGGAGGAGGAGGGAAGGAGATGGAAATTTTTAAATATAAAAAAAATAAACCATGAGGAAAAAAAAAAAAAAAAAAAAAAAAAAAAAAAAAAAAAAAAAAGCAATAGACAATCCCATACTCCCAAAACTGGAAGGACTTGGAAGCCTCACCACTACCTATAGAATGTAAAACATCGTAATCAATGTGGAAAGCTGTCTGTGCCTCCTAATGCTGAGTGTGTGCCTACTTCTAATAACTTGGACTTTATTCTAAATTATGTGATGAATTATGTCCCCTTAAATTGAGCTGGTAACATCCTAATCCCCAATACAGCTATAATATTCTGAAGACAGGGACTTCAAAGCAGCAACTGGAATGAAAAGTAATAAGGATGGAACTTTAATCTGGTGGGTCTGGTCTCATTTGAGTAGGCAACAAACGTCAAGAGCCGGCACACAGGAAGACTGCATGGAGACGGAGAATGCCTGCAGGGAGGTCAAACCTGCTGGCCTGTCCCCTTTGGACTCCGTTCTTCAGCACACCACGATAACCGATTTCCGTTGTTGACGCTACCTCATCTTTGCTATTCCGTCTTAGCTTTTCTAACCAAGCCAACACAAATGAAGTTAGATGTCTGAAAGACAAATAACTAAGAATGTTTTTCTAGGCACACTGAGAATAAACAAAATGGGGAAGCAGCCCAGAAGTCCATTAAACGTAGCTGTAGACTGTATAAATTGTGGTAATTTATGCAGTAGAATATAATCAGGGAGTGAAAGCATGGGACTGCCGCTAGACACAACAACACATTCGAGCCATATACACGTTGCATGGAGCAGCAGAAACAGACTGTGAAAGACTGCACTAAGGATAATACTCAGAGAAAGTATTGCAGACAGGAGTTAACTTCATTTTTGATGTTGGAAATCCACAAAACGGAGGCCAATAGGAAGTAGCAGGCACAGAGCCCTTTTTGGGAGGTCGGTTACATGTCTATGTCCCTTGTGAGAAACAATCTGTGTGGCCATTCATGTAGTTTGTACCCTGCAGAGCCCAATAACAAGAAAGAAATGTCCATCAACTCCAAATTCCTGACTTGAGATCTGTTCATTTTACTAGCGGTTTGATATTTTGATCATGTTAGGGAGTCTTGGATATGTGTGTGCGTTCTTCAGTGACTGAAACCAATAATTCATAGTATTAAAGACTTAACTTTTGTCATTAACAAGACTTCTCTCTGTAATAACTTTGCCTCTGAAACACCACCACCCCCCTTTCCTGTAAGTTTTGCTCTATCTCCTCGCTTTAGACAGGAAGGGTTTTCCATGGGCAGTGTTTTCTTTCACGAAGCTCAGAGCCCCGAGTGAGTTCTTGTCATTCACAAGCAGCCCTACATGCTCTCAGGACTGGAGTTTCCCCTGCTGAGTCACCCTGGGACTGTCCCAAAGCTCATGGCTTTTCAAGTTCTCAAAAACTATCTGAACTCCATCTCTGCAAGCACACCCAGATCCCGATGTCTGAGAGGATGCTGTGATCATGTGGCCTCGTCTCACTTTAGCTTCTGTCTGTCCATCCAAATCTCTCAAGAACTTATCCTTTTGTCTATTAATTTTCATTTTGATTTGACCAGTTTTCCTTTGTGAAAATGTCATTTGAAAGACATTTCTCACTCTCCAAAGAACTTTGATGTTTACAGATATTCTGTTCATTCATTTTTCATTTGCCTGTTTGTCTTTTAAAAATGGGCAGGGCAGTGGGGAGGATCTGGGATGAGATAAGGATGGGGAAACCACGATCAGAATATATTGTATGAAAAATAAAATATTATTCAATAATAAAAGACTAAGTCCCACAGTGTTAAAGTCAATTTTAATGTTCTCATTGATAATTTATGAGAACATTGATAATTTAAGATGAAAACAATAACTTGATTTTAAATGAATATAACAAAGGTTCTCACTCTGTGAAGAATTGTGCATCTGTCACATTTTTCCTTTTCTGCTACTTTTCTATTCCTTTCCCAGTATGAAAAATAAATTTGAACTTCAGAATCAGCTGTGAGTTTATTTATTTACTTTTTTGCTTCTTTGCTACAGCTTTTTAAAATTTAATTTTAAATTAATTTAAATAATTTTTAAATTTATTTTTGTGATCATAATTACATTTCTTCCCTCTCTTTCCTCCCTTCAGATCTTCCCATATATCCCTTGCCCTTCTCATTCCAGCCCATGACCTCTCAAGAGCTGTAGCTCTCTGAAGACATATGTATTCACCTTGCTCAGAAAAGGCAATCACTTCCAGGGGCCTGCTGCTATAAGCCATTTGTCTAGTACTTGGGGGTGGAATCCAAAGACTCAGAAGTCTAATAGCATTCTTCTTGCGGAGTGTGAAGAAGAAGAGATTTGAGTCCTGCCTCATAAAGTAAACAAACAAAATTCATGAACTGCCTAGGGATAGAGGGAACTCAAGATGTCTGGCCAAGATTGTGAGATCCTGTTTACAAGCAAAGAGTAAAGAAAAAACCAAACCAAACCAAAAGCTGGGGTATAGATCAGTCAGTGGTGCTAGGAAACTCACCTAATAGTTCCAAGGCCCAAGGATTAACTCTCAGCATGACAAAACACACACACACACACACACACACACACACATCATACACACATACACACATGCAGGCACACACATACACACACACACACAAAAAAAAAAACCCAGCCATTTCTTCTCTCAGGTTGTGAGCATACAATTTCCTAGTCTTCTTTCTCAAAGTGGCTAGTTCACACTGAAGAACTATGAATTCTCATCCCCCCTTTCATTCTTGCCTCGATTATTCTCCGTCTCTTCTCCTTTTCCTCACCCTCTTTCACTTAACATTTAGAAAAGCATGTATAGACAACATTAGAAAAATCTAAATATGTGATAGTATTTTATAAATTTTATGAAAACCATACAAGTAGACTTAGGATGCATGGAACAAATGAATAGTAAGTCATCTGTGGAAAGTAAATACTTGGGAATATTGTTTAAGGACACTATAATTAAAATGTAGCTGGGCCAAGCCTGAATAAAATCACAGGAAGCGTGGCCGTCTAGGACCGCAAACTATGGACTTTGCTTCTTGTTTATAAAATGAAATCTAACTCGGATTTCAACTATTGAGCTAGTCCTTCTGTTTTCAGTCCCTTTTTTTTTTTTTTTTTTTTTTTGGTTTTTTTTTTTTTGGTTTTTCGAGACAGAGTTTCTATTTGGCTTTGGAGCCTGTCCTGGAACTAGCTCTTGTAGACCAGGCTGGCCTCAAACTCACAGAGATCCGTCTGCCTCTGCCTCCCGAGTGCTGGGATTAAAGGCGTGTGCCACCACCGCCCGGCTCAGTCCCATTTTTTCTGTAATATCTCTACTCTCTCATTACTATGATCATCCTGAAGGAAATTCCCACCTTGATTCCCCTTTTCATTTATACTATTTATATTAGTAGATTTTCATTTCTTCTATGGAAGAACCATTAAAGGACTTACCACCTCAGTCTGCAGACATTAAGAAACAATCACGTCGATAAATACATCTCCAACCCCCTAAAGTGACCTAACTACCAAGGATTCCTTTGGAAAGTAAATTTGAAAATTGACACATTTTCCACCAAAAACAGAGACATAGGAGCAAATCTCAACATGGAACAACAGATTCAGTACAAGCCCTGTCAAAAACTGCAAGGATACACTTTACGTAAATAGAAAAGCACTCGGGGCTGGAGAGATGGCTCAGAGGTTAAGAGCACTGGCTGCTCTTCCGGAGGTCCTGAGTTCAATTCCCAGTAACCACATGGTGGCTCACAACCATCTGTAATGGGGTCTGGCGCCCTCCTCTGGCGTGCGGGCATACATCGAGGCAGAATGTTGGATATATATAATAAATAAATAAATCTTTAAAAAAATAGAAAAGCACTCCTGGAATTTGTATGAAGCCGCAGAAGACCACAAACAGACAAAGCAAAGATGGAGGTGGCAGCACTCTTCCCTGTTTCAATAGATACGAGAAGGACACTGCCCTCACAACACTGTTCTCCTGGCACTGAAACACACAGGCAGGTAGAGCAGAATACAGAGCTCAGCACAGTGCCCCAAACCTGATGTCAGCTGATCTTCCTCATGGATGCCAAGGTACACAGTGGGGGGAATGCCTCTTCAATAACTGATATTAGCAAAACTAGATATTGTAATAAAAAAGAATGAAATCTTACCCTTCTCTCTAAATGTTCACTCAAAACGGATGTAAGATTTGACTGTACAATCTGAAACTACAAAACTCCGAAAAGAAACTATACAAGAAAACCTTCCTGCCAATGGTCTTGGTGATGGTCTCTTTAATATCAAAAGCATGGGAAGCAAAAATAGGTAAGTGGATTGTACCAAACAACAACAAAATCAGCAAAATACTATTTTGTATAGCAACAAGAATAATTAACGGAATGGCAAGAAACCCTAGAAGGGGGGAGAAAGTATTTCCAATCCCCGCACCTGATAAAGAGTTAATGTCCAAGATCCATAAGGGACACCTGCAATGCATTGACAAGCCCACCAACATTTGTTCCGTCCTCAGTGCGTCACTAGGGGCTGCTCAGCCAATCCTGCCACTACAGAGCAACCACAAACCCATGACTGACTATGCTTACTGCCAATCTTCCTCTTTTACTAAGAAAATGTCAGCAGGGCACTGGGTGGTTCTAGAATCTTGGTATTTCTGTCTTACATTTAACATTCCTCGTTTTTCAGTAGGTCTGAAATTTATGCTTCTTGTGATATAACCATCTATTTTTTAATTATATCTATGTGTGTGTAGATATATATCTTTGTTCTAGTATTGATGATGGAAAAAAATAACCAAAAAAAGGAATATTCTTTTTGAAGCTTCCTTGATAAACATATATTCATTTTCTTTCTCTTAATATTGGTTTTCTTGTATCACTTAGCAAATAAATTTAATGTATTAAATAAATAAATAAAAAATCATTAGGAAATTGAATTTTTCATCAGTTCCTGAAAAATTCTGGAAATGCATGTTTACACACAGCTCGGAAAAACAACCATGACCACTAGAGAAACATTCCAATCAATTTTGCACAGGCCAAAAAACCCACTTTTTTGTCCCTTATTTATTTATGGCCTCAGATATGTGGCAGCTTCTGGTGTCGGAGGAATGCAGCTGACCTCACAGACATATTTCTGTGTGCTCAGTTACACTTTGAAGATGAATAAAATTGTCCAGAGCAGATATCTCCAATCTGTGATAGCATGCGGCGCTCTGTACAAAAAGGCAATGATTTGGAACAGAGTCAAGCTCTGGACAAGACAGTAGTGTCATCATAAACACATTATTCCTGTTAGGTCGAGTGAGAACAGTGGAGGTGGGGAAGGCTTTGAAAGTGGAACACAGGCTCCTCATGACTGCCCTTGTGAACAGAGGCCTCCGAGCAGCCTGCTGTAGATGTAGCAAAGATTCATGCTACCCCACTGTGATGAATAATGGGAGACAATGCATAATTGTCAGCAAGTTCTTAGGACCTTCTCAGACCCCAGCTACCATGCAGAATGCATTCCCTCAGGCTCCACAGGGTCACGAGGGAGGTAACCAAGGGTTGGGACGAGTAAATAGACAGTATTGTACCAAATTCCTGTCGTTATAACAACCCTCTAGGAAGGCTGGAATTCCATTTTCTCAGTCTCTCTCCTTGCTCTATGGGGAAAGAACAAATGGCCTCTGCTAACAGCCACCCTTGTTAGCGTCTAACTTTACAGTTCTACCGTAGGCCCGCCGACACAATTCACTTATTTTTCTTTTTATTTGTCTACAGCAAATACCTTCAAAATATTTTTGTTGCACTGCAAATTACTTAGTGATAGTCAACCTTTTCCGAAATGAACTAATGATACAGGAAATCTATTTATATTACATTTATAATATAACCAATAGAGACTTTAGTATCCCGTGAATGAATAAAACTCTCACACTTGAGGGACCAGCAGGAATTCTCTTCACAGTGGGAACTTACATAGCTGAAGGCATCTCTATATGGTGGTCGGGGGATAGGAAACAGCATCCTGTAACCCCTGCGAATGTATCCAGATTCAAGAGGGATGTGAGGCTTAGGAAAAATTAATGTGACTTCCTCTATGGTCCAACTCTATTAAGGGAACATCTACAATTTTGTCCACGCTCAGGGAGCAGAAGACAGGACTGTCTCGCTCTCCAATGACCAGATAATAGTGTTAGCTGATGTCCCATGCATTCTCAGCTCTCTTTATTGCATAACATGCATTTCAATTTCCTTTCTTGAACTTAATAAAACTTATTATTTTTATTTTTTATTTGCTAACTCTACCATTAAACATAAATTATGAGTCCAGAAAAAAATGTGCTTGTCTTGTGTAACTTTCTTTTTCCTAGGACCTCTGGCTCTCTCTCTCTCTCTCTCTCTCTCACACACACACACACACACACACACACAAAATTCAGTGCATATCTACTGAATGAGTGAGTTAATGAATGAATTTTTCAAATCTTTTTTTCCTTAAACATAAATTGGAGGAAATACTATTTATAGTATAGCATTTTTATATCAAATACATCATAAATTTGAAACATTTTATGAAGTAAGCATGCAGTTAAAATGAGCTGTTGTAACTAGATAGTGGCCAATTTTATTCCCAGCACTTAGAGGGCAGAGGTAGATGGATCTCTGTGAGCTCAAGACCAGCCTGCTCTACAGAGTGAGTTCTGAGATAGACAAGGCAACTCAGAGAAACCCTGTCTCAAAAAGCAAAAAAGCAAAGCAAAATAACAGCAAAATAGCTGTTGTACTTAGTTAATAACAAAAATGTTCTAATCCCATAGAAAGTCTAAAACTCAAGAAGAAACATATTTTTATGAAATTAATTACATTTATTAATTAACAATGTGTGTTTGTGCATGTGCATGTGCGTGTGCGTGTGCGTGTGCGTATGTGTGTGTGTGTGTGTAGATCAGTGTGTAGATCAGAGACCTGACCTGGCAGCAAGTATTTTAACTCATTTAGTCATATGGCTACCCCAAGAAAATAAATATTCTTAGTTTTTTCTTAATATACCAGGGTTGTCACATATAGGCTTTCATGAGGTAATTACCTCATATACTTTACTAACATTTAAAAACAAAGAAAGGACCTAAGGATGTAGATCAGTGGCAGAGCCCTTGCCTAGAATTCTTGAGGACATATGTTCAGTCCTCAATGCACAGTTGGGGTGGGGGGAAGAGAGAGAGAGAGTTTTATCATACACCGTAGACAAGCTTTTGAGTTTAGATACAATTCTTCATGAGTTTAGCGCTAAGCCTGAGCTGTTCATGACACACTGCCTCTTTCGTTCACATTTATCTAAAACAAAACAAAACAAACAAAAAACCCACATTGAATGTCCATGTTGTTAGAAAATCCTAAGGAGACATGCCAGGCAAGGAAGAGGAACACCATCAGAGTGGCACAAAGAGGAAAACAGAGCAGAGCAGTTCACCTGGAAGGTAGTTTGGCTCAGGCTGTAATCTCAAATAAACAGCTCCACAGAAGCCAATATCAAGACAAGCTGAGAACCTGAGCAAAAACAGCAAAGCAGGGCCGAGCATCCAATAACACTCCAGGGGAATTTGCATTACATATTTAAGAATATTAGTCATTGTTTTTGAATGTTCTATTCCAAGGTTGATTGCAGTTTTGAGGTACACCTGCCAGTAATAAAGTAAGCTTTAGTCAACAGAGAATTCAGTTTGCATTGATTTTGTTTGGTTTGTTTATTTATTTATCATTGCTGTTGTTTTTCAAGACAGGGTTTCTCTGTAGCTTTGGAACCTGTTCTGGAGCTAGCTCTTGTCTTGTAGATGGGGCTGGCCTCAAACTCACAGAGCTCCGCCTGCCTCTGCCTCCCAAGTGCTAGGATTAAAGGTGTATGCCACCACAGTCTAGCCAATTCGTATGGATTTAATAAGGAAGTGTGTGTGTGTGTTTATGTGAAGAAGTCTATTGGAAGTTGACTACAGGTAATAATTCAGTGCAATGCAATAGGTGGCCATAATCTTGGCAATTCTCTTGGGCTTGTATTCTGAATCATAAGTCAACTTATTGGGGACTTTATGTTTTAAAAAGAAAAGTGATTATTTAAAGACAGTTAATGTTTGTTTTAGAGTCCCTAAGGGCCCTCTTACCTCTTACTCGCCAGTGTTTAGTCACTTAGCATTCCCAACTGTAGCAGAAGTAGAGGAACTAGAGAAGACATAGAAGGGCAGAAATGACAAGAGGAACTGGAGATAACCAACGTGTAATGCCTCCACATTTCTCTTTGCCGTTGTTGTATGTGGTTTTCTTTTTTTAAAATATCTTATCTGGTTCTAAAATTATACTAAAATATTCCCAAAAGTATTTCTATTTATTTTTTTAAGTTTAAACTAGAGAGATGGCTCAGTGGTAAAGACTATATATTCATCTTGCAGAAGACCCAGGTTAGTTTCCCATCACCCAAGATGGATAGCTCATAGCTGCCTAGATCAACGGCTTCAGGGAATCCAAAACCCTCATCTGGCCTCCACAGGCACCTAGATTCAGTGTTCTGATAGACACACACCCGTAACTTACAAATATACTTTTAAAAATGAGTAAAAATACCAGTTAATTTTTCCTCTTCCAAATTAATAGACGTGAGCAAACAGTATTGTGGATTTTATACTCATTAAAACTCTTATGAAAACTTTGTTGTCAAGGAAACCTTTTAAACATAAACTAGGATTTTTAAGTTGAAGTTGTGAGTGGCTAGACTATTTAGAAACTGCATAAGAAGCTTGAATAAGACAGATTACCTAAAAAAATCTTTATCGCCCCTTTGGGGATTCAGCTATTTAGGGTTACATATTCTATTCAAACATGTATTTTGCTGGCTGATAGAAAATTGCACGAATGTCACAACTTCAGCTACATGTTCTCAGGAGAAGGAATAAATATTAGGGTATGAAATACAATTTTACTGTTGAAATAACTGGGGCCAGACCTCTGCTTATCTATGCTGAAAGACCATTTGCGTAAAAGAAGTTCCAAATTTTATTTTTAGGAGGGTATGAGAAAAATATCCAAACAGACACCCATAAGACATTTCTCCCACATTTTTATTTAAAATTAGCACTCAATTGCTTGTGACTTTGGTTCTTTTGAAAAATCCTTCTTGGAATCAGTCAAATTTGCTACTGTAAAACTGATGTGGGATTCCCCTCTGTTTGCTATGATTACCCTTAATGAATAAAGAAAACTGGCTTGGTCTGATAGGGTAGAACAGAGCTAGGCAAGGAAAACTAAACTGAATGCTGGGAGAAAGAAGGGTGGAGTCAGGGAGAAGCTATGGAGCTGCCGCCAGAGACAGCCATGCCTAAACTTTGCCAGTAAGCTGCCACATAGCGATACACAGCTTAATGGAGATGAATTAAATTAATATGTAAGAGTTAACCAATAAGAGGCTAGAGTTAATGGGTCAAGCAGTGATTTAAATAATATAGTTTCTATATGATTATTTCAGGAGTCTGGGTGGCCAGGAAATGAACAAGTAGCCCCCCTTTAAAACATAAAACCTAGTTCAGACCAATTCAGTTTCATTCATTGACACTTATTATGTGTTAATTGTTGCTATACTAGAGTAGGAAGAACTCCTACTGTAGTAGAAATGAAATCCTAATAACTGATAGTGGAATGGGATTGTTTGCCAAGTACATAAGAAAAATCAAATGTTTTGAAGGACATTCTACTGAATTCCTTGGGAACATGGCCTGAGTCAATTTCCTGCACTACCATGAGGTCATACTTCATTCACAGGTATCTGGAAGATCTCCATAGGCCAGGAAACAGTGACTCAGAATAGGTCAGAAGAGGTCTGGCTATAACCCATGAAACCTACTCCCAATAATCCACTTACTTCAGTCAGTTTTCTCCAAAAACAGCACCTCCAACTGCAAATCGCTTTAACATTTGAGCCTATGAGGGGACAGTTTTACATTCAAATCAAGAAAATATCCTACAGAGAATTCTACTCAATATTGTTGAGATTGAACAGGATGAAGAAGAGCGTGGTATCCTAGAGACATAACTTGACTATGTACCTGTATGAACTTTATATGAAGTTCTCTGTCCACGGCAGTCATCTGAAGTTGACTTATTGCTCAGAATACCTTCAGGTCTAGGTCTGATACAAAGCAAAATCCTAAGTTCTAGCTGTATGTCAAAAGATACAAGGAAGATTTTTAAGTTACTGATGCCAATTTTCCAACTCCAATTTTGCAAAAATTGTAAAATTTCTGGCTTAGTACCAAAATAATTTGCATTACTCTTGGCTAGCCATAGGATTTATGAGGATTTTAAAAGAAATTTGAGAATCATTTATTTCATCTAGAATCAGTTATTTTATTATGTGTATGAGTATTCTGCTTGCATATATTTCTATGTACCCCGTACACATAACAGGTGCCATTGAAGGCCAGAAGAGAGAGTTAGTTACCCTAGATCTTATGTTTTAGAGGTCAGAAGAGGGTCTCAGGTCACCTAGAACTGTAGTTGCAGGTAGTTGTGAGCCATCATATGGACGCTCGGAGCCCAACCCCAGTCTTCTGCAACAACAACAGTTCTTAACCACTGAGCCATCTCCCGGCCCCATGAGCTTGGGAAATTTAAAAGATGTGTATATCTTCTCTCTAACCCTCAGACAACTGAATATGTATGTGCATATATAAACCCATTATAGCATTCTAGTTTCTGAAACTTCTCATGGTATTCTAACACACACACACACACACACACACACAATACTTTAAACATATTAGTCCATATATATTATTTATTAATGCTCCAAATATTAAACATCATTTTAGTACAAGAAATTACCTGCTACTTGTGCTTTGCTCTCCTTCTAAATATATAAAGCGTTATCAAAATTTATAAAGATTATAGCATGAATTATAACAATATAGGAAAACCAGGATTTTCTTTTTATGTTTTCTTTAGATGTTTTTCTATTTATTGAAGAAGAATGCTTAAAAGAAATTCCACACTAGCTCAGAATTGATTATAATAGAGGGTTATTTATTTAGGGGTAGACTCACAGATCACAGTCCCCTGCTGGAACGGGAACAGCAACCAAATCTCACGGACAGAAAAGAGGTCATACTTCACATCGGCATATATAGTATAAGAGGCCACACCCAAGTGGGCAGGTAACTTAAAGGCTACTGGTAGTAGGAATTCCTACAGCACCTCCTCCTTTTTTTTTAAATTAGAAAGTTCTAAGCCTAACACAAAGTTATATACAATAAAATAAATATCAGGTAGAAAAATTAGAATTACAACCAGCATAAACAATATCAAGCAAGAAACATGTAATAAATGTTTCAATAATTATCCTAACCTAATGAGTTTAAGCCTCGTATAATAAACAACTTGGCGAAGTCATGAGAGGAAAGTAACTACAACTATCTAGTCTTCAACCTGAGAAGGGAAATAATATTACTTGAGTAAGCCAGAAGTGCAATCAAGAAACTTCTAAAATGTGCAACAAATGACAGAGACAACTGGCTACCTGGGCAATCACCCAGTCTCACTTGCAACATTGGAGCAACCAACTTTGGTTAAGGCCTAGAGTAACTGACAGACCATTTTCAGAGGCAGAAATTTTTTTAAACCATTTTACCCAGTCTTGGTAGGATTTGACAATCTTTTTTCTTATATCCTGCTTATCTTGTCCAGACATTGTGCATTTTGTCAGTGGTCGATGCATGGGCAGTTCCTTGCCAAAGGCCAGTTTTCCCAAGAAGAAAGCAAGCTCCAAGTGGAATATCTTCAGTACTCAACATTCTCTCGGGAATAGATTGGTGCTGCCAGGAACAACTGTGTCTCACTTCAACAGAATCCTAAGTTATTTAAATGCCAAGATCTATAGCTCTTTGAAGTGGTTAAAGATTACCTATCTATTCAGAATACAATCTCTATGTATCTAAAGAACCTGATTAGTCGAACAGTAAGTTATGACAAATATGGATGACTACTGACCTATAAATATTAATACCTAGATAACTTAAAGACTAAGACTTCATATTAGAATGTTAAACAATCTTTAAGCAACTGTGCAATAAGTGAGGACATGATCTCAGAATGTATAAGTATCTTTATCAGAGGTAGAAATGTATTTTGCAATATAATAAATATATCCTAAAATTGTATCATTATACAAAATGTCTTAAGCAGAGGTAGAAGCATGCATGCATACAATATGACAAAATAACTTTTTCTAAATAAATATTGTAGACAAAAATAGGAACATATTCAATATAATTTAAGTTTATATCAATATACAAGACTCTATACAAATGTAAATTGCCTATCAATAAAAGCTCACAATTATTCACTCCATTACTCACTATTATCCCATCCAGTTTCTTCCCTTTTTTGCAAAGAGATCCCTTATCCTACATAATTTCCTCCAAACCCCCAACCATATAACAGTTATAATCAACCCCTAAATAATGTCCCTAATCCTGAGGACAAACTTTGTTGAGAGAGGGGACGCTGTCTTCTGGAATTACTTTCTATGGGATTCTGTGAAAGTAAAATGATGGTTAAGTTCAAAGATTACTGTCTTGTATAATTGCGAATAACCTCTGAGTATGCAGTAGGTTTTTTTCTGAGGTTCCTATGTGGAGTTCTGGCCAGAATGTTGTGAAAAAAAAAAAGTGCATCATTGCAGCTAACCAAGTTGGAACCATCTTGAGCAGCTGGTTAGCAAAAAAGTTCCTAAAGGTTACAATGGTTATGTTGCCTGCCATTATATAACTTTCAATTTATTTATTTATTTATTTATTTATTTATTTATTTATTTATTTATTACTTGTTATGAAATGTGGTAAATTGTTTTAGGTGTAATAATCTTTATTGTCCAGCAGGTGTAGAGGTTGCAGGGTCATGACTAGAGGCACAACCTGGTGCCACAAACAGTCCTTGGTGCTGGTTAAGTACTGAGAAATATGCTTTGCTTGACAACTTAAAAGCAATTAAATCAAATTCCATACATGAAGCAAGAAGCCCAGAACTCAGGAGCCAGGAGTACAAACTAGAAGTTGCACAAGTCACCAGATGGCAGGGAACATGACAGTGGGGGTGGGGGTGGGGGTGGCAGGAAATTTCCAAGTCCCCACAAGCAGTTAGCTCTGCTGTGGCCAGAGTTAAAAAAAAAAAAAAAAAAAAAAAAAAAAAAAAAAAAACTAGTCAAGCAGGTGGGGGTGGAAAACTTTCTGGGTTGTGGACTGTTTAAGCCTTTAAGCTGATCCACCTGGTAGGTGTGAAGTTCGGATCCATGTGGGGCACCAGATGAAGAAAGACACTTAAAAGAAATCCCACACTAGCTCAGAATTGAGTATAAATAATAGAGGGTTACTTATTTAGTGGTAAACTCACAGATCACAATCCTCTGCTGGAACGGGGAACAGCAACCGAATCTCACAGCCAGAAAAGAGGCCTTCTGAGTGCTTTACATCGGCATATATAGTATAAGAGGCCTCGCCCAAGTGGCTGGGTAACTTAAAGACTACTGATGGTAGGAATTCCTACAGCAATTTATGATCTCACTTTTGATTCTCTTTTATGAAACAAATACTCCACTGACACTAATATATATTTCTGATCAATGTGTTCTGGTTTGAGGCTTTCAGAATTACTCTAGTTTAAAGAGGATGCTAACATATGTGATTTCCTTCATAAATATGTAGTAAAGCATAAAACAGCAACTGCAAAGTCTCATCAGTGGGTTCCCATGGTTGGTCATCAGTGATTCCTTATGGGTAAATAAATAACATATGGGTTTTTTTTCTGATAATTTTAAGTGATTTTTTAAGCTTTCTGAGTGACTTCTGGGTAATTAAGGGATAATAGATTAAATGAAATTTATTATATTCATAGAATTTTGATAGCAAAAATAAATGATAGATATTTGGATATCTTTAACTTTATTTGATTTTTAGAAACAAAACCAGAAATTGTCAAACATATAACCTTTGTGCCAATAAATACCATGATTTTCTTATTTAATAGCCTATTATATCATGTATGTACATTACTTGTCAGAACTCAAAGCCTATGGAGAGATACTTCCTCCAGAAAGTATTGTTTTCTTGCCTCTGTCACAGAGATGCTTATAAAGCCTTAAGACACAGTACTAATGAAATAGACAGCGACTCGGGATTTACTATGTAAATAGCAAATCTATGCTCAGAGAAACACACATATTGGTCACCCTGAAGGGATCAAGTTTATTGTTCAATGACTCATCAATGTTACATTGTTATAACTGAATTGGTATGAGCCAGGAAAAGACTATTCATCCAAATCACAAACACACTGTGGTAAATAGAATAAGCTTCCTAAAGACAATCCTGTCCTACCCTTTGTAACTGTTAATATGTTTTAGTTACTTCTCTACTGCGTGAGAAAACAAGGAAACTTAGAAAAGAAAGTGTTTAATTGGGGTTCACTGCTTCAGAGGGTTTGAGTTTATGACCATCCTGGTTCAGGGCTAAGCAGCAGGCAGGCATGATGTAGGAGCAGAAACTGAGAGCTTACATCTTCATCCACAACCATAAGGCAGAGAAAGACAGAGATAGGAATGGCCCCACACTCTCTTTTAAAAACTCAAAACCGGTGGCGCACGCCTTTAATCCCAGCACTCGGGAGGCAGAGGCAGGCAGATCTCTTTGAGTTCGAGACCAGCCTGGTCGACAAGAGCTAGTTCCAGGACAGGCTCCAAAGCTACAGAGAAACCCTGTCTCGGAAAAAAAAAAAAAAAAAAAAAAAAAAAAAAAAACCTCAAAACCGGCCCCCAGCAACACACCTAATCCAACAAAGCCACACCTTCTAATCCCTCCTAAACAGTTCTCCCAAGTTGACCAGTTGTTCAAATATATGAGTTTATGGAGGCCATTTCCATTCAAACTACCATACATAGCTGAAGGATTTCACAGAGATAATTAAAATTAGAGACCTTGAGATGGCAAAATATACTGAATTACCTGGAAGGGCCAAAAATAATTATTTGGGTTTTGAAAAGTACAAGTGGTCAAATCAGAGAGCAGTAGCTTGAAAAGACCATTCCACTTTTGCTAATTTTTAATATAAAGGAAGGATCTATGAGCCAATGAATATAGTTGGTCTCTAGACTCTGGTAAGGCAAGAAACTAATTTTCTCCTAGAACCTCTGAACATGAGCTTGACAATTTTGTGGTTTTAGACAAAGGAGATTCATATAAATTTCTAACCCACAGCACAGTAGCAAAATTACATTTTTCAAACCACTAAATTTGTGGCAATTTCTTATAGTAGAATTTTTAAGAGAACAAATATAAGGCAACAGTGTACATTCTTCCCACTTTAATTCAAGGTAGTACTGAAAATCCTGGACTGAGCCATCAAATAACAAAAATGAATTAAAAGAATAAAATTAGAAATAAACATATATATTTGATGATGACATCACTGTGCACATAGAAATCCACCAGGCACTTCACAAAGAAAAAATGTTAGAATTTGACATAGGGCATCTTTCTGTATACTGTGAATTTGTGTGGCTGTCATTGGTTCATAAACAAAGCTGCTTTGGCCTATGGCAAGGCAGGATACAGTCAGGTGGGAAAACTGGTAGAAGTCTCTAGTTCTTGCTCCCCACACTCTCAAGGTGCATTCCCATCTAGTATCCCTATAACATCTCTCAGACCTACCTTTCAGTGTTCATTACACTGGTCTTCCTCCAATCCCAACAACACACACTAGGACACTTTTCAGGTACTTCCTCTGGCTTTAAAAGTTTTTCATTTGTACCCAAATTATTTTTACTTCACTCCTCTCTAATTTGACAGAGAATAGAAAGCACAACCTCCTTGTTCTTCTGAAGATGCCATGTTGATTCCTGTGGACACCAAATCCTTCTCTTTGTGCATTCTTATTCACTAGCCTTTGAAGACTAACGTATTTCCCTGAAGAGGAGTTCTGTTGTTGAGTATTGAAACATATAAGTTATAACACACATATATTTTATTCTAAAATATGATATACCTTCTTTTCGTCGTATGTCCTTCTTTGATCTTAAAACACAATCTATTGTGTTTGTAGTAATTATTTAGTTGTATGAAAACAGTAGTGTCAACTACTCAGAATCGGTTATTTCAAATTTTAGTGAAGGGATTTACTAGGTTTCTGCTTCCTCAAGACTGAGTATTACAATTCTGCCTAAGGCAAACATGGTTTAAAAAGACTTCTCACTCCTCCCACTCTTCGACTGGACTTTGGGAGCTCAGTCCAGTGCACTGCTGTGGATCTATGCATCTGCTTCCATCAGCTGCTAAATGAAGGTACTATAATGACATATAAGATAGTCATCAATCTGACTACAGAGAAAAGTCAGTTCAGGCACCCTCTCCACTATTGCTTAAGATCTTAGCTGCGGTCATCCTTGTGGATTCCTGGGAATTTCTCTAGTGCCAGGTTTCTTGCTAGCTCCATAATGGTTCCCTCAATCAAGACATCTCTTTCCTTGCTCTCATCTCTGTCCTTTCCCCATCTCAACCATCCCATTATCCTCCCGGCTCCTCTTCTCCCCTCCTCCTCTCATTCCTCCCTCCCTTCTTCCTTCACTCCCATGCTCCCAGTTTTTTCAGGATATCTTGTCTCTTTCTTCTTCCCAGGGGGATGGATCTATGTATGTTTCTCTTAGGGTTTTCCTTGTTAATTAGTTTTTCTAGGGTCATGTACTATAGGCTCCCAAAGTACAGTCAAAGAGTGGGAGGAGCGAGAATACTAGCAAAGAGGTCAGGACCATGATGAGGACACCCACTGAAACAGCTTACCTGACCTTATCTTACCTGGGGCCTCCAACTCAGTGGGGAACCTGCATAGGATCAAATTAGGCCCTCTGAAAGTGGGTGACAGTTGTATATCTGGGGCAGACTATGGGGCCACTGGCAGTGAGACCAGGATTTATCCCTAGTGCTTGTAGTGGCTTTTTGGAACACATTCTCTCTGGATGGATACCTTGCTAAGTCTCTATATAGTGGGAAGGGCCTTGATACTGCCTCAAAGCAATGTGCTAGCATTGTTGACTCCCTATTGGAAGCCTTACCCTCTCTAAGGAGTGGAAGGGCTCATTTTGTAAGTTTTACTCAGGCCCCTAAGTGTTAACAAATACCTTCCATAAAGCCCCACTTGTGTCAAGCCCAGAGGAATGTAGCTTGCCTGGGGCCAGCATCCATAAAAAAAATGAGTGTCTTCGCAGAGTGTACACTGTTAACCTACACAGCAGTAAAAGGGCTCCTTGATTTGACAAATAGCATCTGAGGTTCAGGGCATCATGAGATGAAGCATAAAATTGGCTTTTTGTTTTAAAAACATGTGTATATCATTTTAGAACATCTCAAAATTTTCTTCATCTGGAATACTTTCACTCTAGAGCAGTAAATACAGTACTTCAATTTTTATTGAGTGACATTAGCTTTTTGCATAGAGCCTTTCTTGTCTGTTCACTTTTCTTGAGGCCTTGGATCATCAAATAGACAAAGACTCAGCAAATTCATGAGCCACTTTGAAATTTGTAAGGGTGATAGGCTGAAAACTTTACGGAGCCTCAGAGTGACCTGTGTACACAATTCCATGAATACTTCTCAGCCCCTATTTTTTGGGCAAACTCATTCTTTAGAAACCTTGGCAGTACATTTCTTTTTCTTATTCTACCTGCTTTTTTTCAGTCTTCTTTCCTAGTACACCCAGGATCATTGACTTTTCCAGAATGTAGTCTTTGATACACGACCAACATACTCTCAGTTCTTTTTCCTTAGCTTTTCCACACTATACAGAGAGCAAAAAGTTCATTTTCTCCGTACACTTCCCTACTGGGTGTGTCCTCATCATAGATCTGTTTGGACGCTCTTGAGATAATCTCACCTCTCACCTGCTCCATAGATTGGAATTCATGTCTAGTACTGTAATCCTGGCCGTCTGCTGCATGGTGATGAGGTCATGGACCCTCGAGAAGAGCCTAAGTCACTTCCCTAAACCAGTGTTACTTCTAGCTGCATTCTGAATGTGTGTCCTTGTACCCTGAGATAAATGCAGCTCTCATTTCTCATCACAGGAGCTTCTTTTGCAGCAGATGGAGACGTTTGCAGAAATATTAACCTTTTTTCTAATTTGTTGTCTTCTTTTTCCTTATCAGTTCTTTGAGAGTTTTGTGCAGTGTGTTTTGATAGTGTTCACTCCCCTCCCAGATCTTCCTGGGTCCACCCCACTTCCCCACCTACTTAATTTTGTGTCATTTTAAACCGTTCTAGATCAGTTTGTGCTGTCCAAATACTCTGAGATATGTGGTCTTCCAATACAGCACGGTTCACTTAAGAGGTGTTACAGACTTAGAGAAAACTGTCTCCCCCTCTCCCAACAGCTAATAATTGTCATTATTTTATGGCTAAGGGTGGGATTGTGTACCCATCTCCTTTCTTCATCCTGGGATTTGGTCTGGTTTGGGCTTGGACAGATTTTGTGAATGCTTTTATAACCACTGTTTACATGAGCTGTTGCTCTGCTATGTCCAGAGAATGTCTCCTTGTGTGTAACTACTGATCATGGCTCTTGTATTCATTTTCCCCCCATTCTTCAGTGATCCCTGAGCCTTAGGAAGGGAGATGAAGTATATATGCTCCAGTTAAGGCTGAACACTCTACAGTGTCTTATTATTAGCACTTTAGTTAAACTTGGCGAAAAGAATGTAGAACATCAGGAATGCTCACCCATCAGAAGGGGCACGAAACACTATGAGCACATTGTTAAGCTGTTTGGCAGTTTCATGTAAAACTAACCATATTCTTACTACATGATCCAGTAATCGTGCTTCTTGCTATTTGTTCAGATATGATAAAGCCTTATTGTGTACATATACCACGTACACGCACAAACCAAATGGAAAGTGGCTCCTCAGTGTTTGCAACTTATCTTCTTTAGTAGTTGAACATATAAAGAGTGGTACCCAGCTGAAGAGTAAGTCAGTAGTTAGTTAAGAACACTAGTATTCTTTAAAAGTACCTAGGTTCAATTTCCAGCACCTATATGGGAGTTCACAAAACCATTTGTAACTCCAGTTCCAGAATATCCAATGGTCTTTTCTGGCTTTTGTAGGCACCAGCCCTTGTGGTAAACAAACATACAAGCAGGCAAAATACCCGTACCAATAGAGAAGAGAGAAAAGAAAATAAAAGTGTAGTACAATGAATTCATTACTATAATTAATACATGAGATGCTTAGGTGTATGTCTATGAAAGAAAAAGACCAATATCTGCAAAAAACTTACTACTATATGACATTCTCAAATTACTAAAACTATAGAGACAGAGTGGTATCAAGACAAAGAGGAAAGAGTAGGCAATTCAAAGAGAGTATTTAGGGCAGCAAAGTAACTCTATTTGACAGTACAACAATAAACACTACAGGACTATGTTTAGAAGCTCTTCACATGGGATATCAATACCAAAAAGTGGAATGTCCAATCAAAGAAAGTTGACTTTACTTAGGAGGCTCACTAGCAACCTGGACAGAGGTACGCTAGCATCTCCAAGCCTTTGAGGGAAATATGAGCATATTTACAGGACTGGATTAGGGACTATGTAGAAAAATCAACACTTCCAGAGAATCCGAGTCAGTCAGTTTTCTGTTTTGACAATAACTAGAAATGATAATCTCCATGCGCTGGTCTAGTCACGTCTTAAGGAAAAAACACTCCAGGAATGTAGAGCGAAGGACACACCATGAACTTAGAAAAGGCACAGTAAAGCAAGACAAAGGCACTAATGCATCAGCCTCGGACAAATACATGCCATACATGAACCAAACCCATAGGATGCATCCCAGAGTGAACCGTGGACCCCAACTCATCTCTATACCCCTCTACATTGGCTTCACTTTGTGATACACATAGACTTTTTTAATGTGTCAGGAAAGCAGGCTTCTGGGCTTTTAAGTGAAAATTCTGTCTTGGAACATCTGAACTTCTACACCATAGCATTGTAAGCAGCCTGGTATACAACCAACAAAGTATACTTATGTGAGCTGAGAAATTCAAGTCCATGACATTGGCTGGGTCAGTGTCTGATGTGGACTGTCTTCTAATTCATAAACTTAACTATATTCTTTAGGTCCTCACACAGTGGAAGGAGACAACCTTCATGTCTTCAGCCATCAACAATACACCTATCCCATTCTAGAGAGCTCCATCTCATGGTCTAATCACCTCAGAAAGGCCTTCCCAGGAAGTGTGACCACACTGGGGTTATTCTTTTGGATTTGGATATATTTTGGATTTTGGATATGGATTTGGTAGGGAACACAAATACATTCATAGCAGCTTTTCTCTGACCATTCAGAGGGCCCGAAGCTCTGTTTGCTAGAATGCATATTAAAGCCTCTGGCAAAGAAAGCCATTGGTTTAGCTTGCTCCCACCCCGCCCTGATGAACATGGAGAAATTGCTGTATTGTGGGAAAATAGGCCTTCTTGCTCAGAGGCTTATCCTAGAGTGCAACAACTGAGGTCAGGGAACAGGTGATGAGTACCAACTCTCTGGTAACTATGTAATTTACAGCCGTTCCAAAGACAATGAAGGATGCCCAGCAGGTAGTACCAGAGCTACCTCCCTGAGTGTCTCCCTGGAGTATAGCTTCTGTATCACCGCTCACCTGCAGGGTTTCCGACACAGTAGACTGACCTCTGTCGCACCAGATGAAAGGGGACTCTCTATCCCTTTTGCACACAGCTTCGCTCATTTGCTACTTGTCTTTGTCACTTTTTAGAAAGAGCTTTCCCTCTGGTGTATATGCTGTCACTCAGGACTGATAATCTCGTATCTGGTAATCCCTCTATTCCAAATAGTCTATGCAACATAAAAATCCCCTAGTTTTCTGTATCCTTCTTGTATCCTCTATTCCAAGTGTTCTATGTAACATAAAAGTCCCCTAGTTTACTGTAATTGTCTGGCTCTATACATTGTCTCTAAATTAATTGGCATGGTTAGCAGGGTAAACACTATGAAATACCAAGAGTTAAACACTGCGTACTCTACAACTGTAGCTTTCAATGTAACATTCAGATTTCTGAGATCAGCAAACCAAGTGGCCTGAATTTCAGTTCTTTCTTCCTCCTTCTGTGACCCCTGACCTCCCTGCTGTCCCTGACAGAATCTTCAGGTCTCTCTCTCTCTTCTTTGGGAAAAGAAATTGTCTGTTGTTTGTCTGTTTCTTATTTTGTTGTGCCAATTTTCTTCTAACTCACTCAATTTTCTTTTGAAATTTGCTTCAGCATGAATAGATTATTCAACACATGGTCTCAGGGTGGGTAAAACTATATTTAGTGTTGAAAATTAAGTTATATTTTTGCTTCTTGAAGTTCACTATAATCAACCACAGATGCATTTAGAAAGATGCATACAATTAAAATCAGGGAAGGATGAGAAATTCATGGTGCGTGAGGCGGCAGAACACTTGCCTAGCATGTGCGAGACCCTAGTTGTGATCCCCAGAAGAGGAAAAAAAATGATACCACAGATTAGAGGAATATAAAAAAATAGAACCTCTAATGACATCCAGCAATAGAAATAGCTCTTGTAAAATAATAATTAAAGTATTATGAATGTAAATGAAAGCAATATTTAAAGGCCAAGGTTTGACATGGATTTATTTTTTTTAAAAAAAAATGATAGGAGGTGAAGAGATGGAGAGATGGCTCAATAGTTAAGAGCACTTAAGACTGAGGTTGGGTTCCCAGCACCCAAATGGTGGCTCACAGCCATCCGTAGCTCCAGTTCTCGGGAATCTGAACCTCCAACTTCTGGCATTCAAGAGCACCAGACATGCATGTGGTACACAGATGTGCATGTGGTAAAACGGTCTTTTACCATGCAGGCAAACATTCATACACATAAAAAAAAACACATCTAAAAATATAGTGTATTCAAGTTGGTGGTACAGACCCTTTAATTCCAGCCAATCAGGAGACTGATTCAGAAGGATCACAGATATAAGACCCACAAGAACTACAGAGTTAATTCAAAGACAGCCACAGCAGGTTCCTATAACGTCTTTCAAAAATGAGCATTTTAAAACTCAGTTTTCTCCAATGCAGTAACACTGGGTACAGCAAAAAAAAAGCCCAGGGAGAGCCTTATGTTCAAGAGTAGTTGACCAACATATAATGGACTCCACGGGTGTGTGTGTATGTGTGTGTGTGTGTGTGTGTGTGTGTGTGAGAGAGAGAGAGAGAGAGAGAGAGAGAGAGAGAGTCTCTGTTTCTGTCTCTCTGTCTGTCTGTCTGTCTGTCTCTCTGTGTGTGTGTGTGTGTGTGAGAGAGAGAGAGAGAAAGAGAGAGAGAGTCTCTGTATCTGTCTGTCTGTCGGTCTGTTTCTCTCTCTCTCTCTCTCTCTCTCTCTGTGTGTGTGTGTGTGTGTGTGTGTGTGTGTGTTTGGTTACAGTTTGGTGGTTTTTTTTTTTTTTTGAGGAAATCGTGGTTTTATTTTATTTTCTTTGGGAAGTTGTTGCATTGGGTTTTGTTTGTTTTGGGGGGGAAAGAACTTAATGTTAGGTACGTTAGAAGGGGAAGAGGATCTGGAAGGACTTGCTGGAGAGGAAGACTATGATCAAAATATATTTAAATTTAAAAAAGTGTTTTAAATAAAAATGAAAATAAGTAAACAAAGAGCTGTGGGGTGAAATTGTTCTGTGTAGAAGATTTTGCCTATTCCATCAGGAGCTTTGGAAGCAGTGGAGTGGTTAACCCCTGAAGACAAAAATCCATTTGTTTGTTTTACCAAGTCATGGTCAGGGACGAGTATGTTTAAGGCCTAGCTATCTTTAGGACAAAAGCAATCAAGTATTTTTAATTAGGGTTATTTTTTTCTAACTGTGGTTATGAATACTGGGTTTACCAATTTATTTTGAGAAATGTTTAGAAATGTGTATATGCTTAAAGTAAATTATAATTTATCTTTCAATGGCTTGAGTTGGTTGTCCAACATGAAAGACCATTAAAAAAATAAATCTTATTATTCTTAGCTGAATGCAACATAAATAGAAGAAATGATCATTACTATTACTTTACAGGTAGTTCTTACAATAAAGGGATTATCATTTGCCGTGCTCAGAGTTGTGGTGTCAAATGTCAGCTTTACTACGATGTCTATCCTATTATTCAGGAAACCCCAGACAATTACACCAGGGCTTTTTAAGAAAAAAAAAAAAAAAAAGTACTTAAATTGCATCCCCGCCCTCCCCCACATAGTCTCACTGAACTTTTTACATTTTTTGTTCTCAAGTCAATGCTTGAGATTGTGGAATAAACCATTTGTATAAACCCAAAACGGCCTCCTTATGTTTATGGGAACAACAATGGTCACACAACAACGGAACAGAGGGCGGGAGTACAAACTGTTACAAACACAACCTAAGGACGTCAGTGCATTTCCTCATCTCCCACCCAACTGCCTCTGGGGAAACACAAACTCTGCTGCAAGCTTTTTGAATTCCTGTCATTGTGCTCTGCGTAGCAGTCCTCACAGTCGCAGGCTTACAGTCTGTGGCTGGAGTTACCCCCTATAGCGACGCACGCTGCCCCTGCCGTAGCGCTGAAATCAATGGACTTTTTTTTTTTTTTTTTTTTTAGAACACGAGAGACAAGTGATACATGAACTCAGCGATAAATCACGATGAACTGAAACAACTCAGCAGTGGCTCGTATCGTAGCTGAAAGACCAGAAATTTCCGAAGGAAACTATATTCAATATAAACCCTTTCCTATGTGTGGATAGCGGTATTGGTCAAATCTCTAAGGCCATTGAAAGTGATGACGTAATCTTGCTTCAGAGCCTGCCAAATGCATCATTTCCTTCCCCTCTCATTTACGCCTCCTCCCGCACACACTAAAGAAAAAAGCTGAGGCCAGCATTCTCCAGGATTATGCTCTGCAACTTTTCTCTGCCTTATCTGAAGGTTTCTAGTCTTTTCTTTAGGAAGCAGCCATTCAACAGGGAAATGACTGAGCAATTTCTCTGTGAGAGCCCTGCATGTGAATTCTGTTGCTATCTTTACATGTAAAAGTCAGATATCGGCTTCAAGCAAGTCTTGTTTAGAATCATTAGATGATTCTATCATATGTCAGGATTTGTGTGCATTCGATTTCAACAGCGATAATGGATTGTGTCGGTTTATTAGGAATGCATGATGTCCCAGTCCTGAAACTACCACATCTGTTATGGTAGCTGAGCCTGACCCTTGGTGCCTACTGTATCTCTTAGCAGTATGCCTTTTCCTGACTGGTAGCATGCTTTGGAGAATGTTCCTTAAAAGTTGAGCAAAAGTATGGAAAAACAAGAGCTGAAGGAAGTAGACCTTTAGTAGGATTTTTTTATTAATCTCTTTAGAAGGTGAGCTCTACTTAGTATTGCTGTAGCTGCAGATGCCAGAGGATTCAAGACCCATCTGTGTTCTCCTGTCTGCCTCCTGAGCTACCTTGGGTTTCCCAAGCACAACTCCTAATGGAAGAGTTTGTGTTGTTGGTGCTCTCAGCTGCCAGCCTTTTTTCTTCAGTGCAGATGGCTGGTGCTGACACTGATAATCACATGTCAGCCACTGATGTGGGGACTCTCCTTCTGTATGCTATCAATATGTTTTATTACCATTGGTTAATAAATGAAGCTGCGTCGGCCTATAGCAGGACAGAATAGAAGGCGGGAAAACCAAACATAGATAGAGACTCTGCAGAGTCAGAGAGGTCCCATGTAGCTGCGGAAGGAGAAAGAGACGCCAGAACAGACCCTTACCCAGTAAGCCACAGCCTTGTGGTGATACACAGATTAATGATAGCCAATAAGAACGCCTGAGCTAATAGGCTGAACAGTGTTGTAATTAATATAGTTTCTGTGTGATTATTTGGGTCTGAGCAGCCGTGAAAACAACAAGTAGTCCTCTACCTATAAGCCATGCTTTCTTTCTAGACTCATTTGTGAGTTTATACTGTGATCTCCGCATCTCTTAGTGTCTCACACAAGCTGCTAATTTTCCAGGTTATCAAGCTATTTTTTCTGATAGCAAGACTGCTGGCGCTAAACTCTTTTCAAAAGAGCTCAAACCAAAACCCACATCACTGGCTTAGGAGTCAGCACACTTAATAGTTTTAGTATAAAAGAACACAAGTGACCACCTTAGTGTTTACAGTTATTTGTGAGTATGCTTGTGTGTGTGGTGGGTTTCATTTTTAACAACATCAGTTTCAAAAAGAAGTTTGTTGGTCACAAAACCAAAATGTTTATGAATAGTCAATAAATCCATAACCCCTGGGAAGATGTCACTATGAGGCAGGAGTGCCACAGTCCCCAGTTCTAATCAAACACATTCTAATACGTTAAAAGACGACGGTTCAAAGTTTCCACCTATATGTCCTTGGAGTGATCCAACAGCTGTAGCCCTTACAAGGCTTATCAATTGCAGATTTTTCTACCAAAACACAATTTGCCTACAATTCTTTCCTTCTTTAACCACAGGTAGCTTAACAAAGTACTTTTATCACCCGCCTCACAACTTAGTAAGTAGTTAGATGAAACTCACCTAGCTTCTGGGACTGGCTCCTATCCCTCTGGTAAATGTTGCTATCCTAATTCCCGCACACCTGGGCTAACTTACTGTTCACTGAAACACCCTGACTGTTGTTTGTGCTTTTTCTGCTGCCTGACAGTGTCTGAGAAGCCCCTCTTCCCTGCAGAATAAAGATAATAATATCAGGAGTCTACTTGGTGTTTTGGGAGTTTCCTCCCGCTGAACTAGACAGCTTTTAGTTACATACTTACCACAACCTGCTCTTCATCAAAATTTACACGCACCTAATTTATCTTAACTTGTGAGTGCCAGTTTCTTTTAAGATGTAGCTTATACACTACACTTTATACATTGTAAACATTTGTCAGTCTGATGCAAGAAGGGAAAAACGCTAAGCTTGTTCTGGGAACTGTAAGTTACCAAAATTCATTCAATTATATGATTGCAGCATTAACAACAGCCACATATATTCATAGAACATATTAGACACACTCAGGAAACAGATGCCATTAATAATAAGCTTCCTTACCTGACACTGTCTCAAAATGCAAGGTCATTGTCCACTAAATTATCCTTTAAAATGGTATTCCTATTGGAAGGCCATTGCTACAAGCTTAACCTGATTGGCTGGCAACCTTTCCACCATATAGCCTATAAATTTCCCCATATAACTGACAGCTTGCATACTATAAATCAAGTTTAAAATTTAAAGATATCACTTGACAGTCTGTCACCCATCCAGTCTGTTATAATTAAGTGGTGAAATAAGACAGATTGCCCCATAATCTTGACTGTTAGATTCTAGTAAGTGACTGTTTAGCCTGAATCTGATCACTTACCATATTAGGATTGCAGTTTCTTGGCTCTTTAGTGGTTTTCTATGTTGTCCTTGATTTTATTTCAATAAAAAGAAATACACAACCATGTAGGAATTTAGGCAAAGTCCTGGTGATTATCTTTGTAGACTGGCAGATTCTTTTATAAAATCTGTTTACATAGTTTAGAAATAAAAAAAAAAGAATGTGTTGTCTGAACAAAATAGAGGGTATGTTCTGATCCTAAAATCAAGGAAGCAAACAGTGAACGCTAAAAGTAGCCGTGAACAGAAACCAAGAAAATGAAGGGAAAATGGAAGCTTGCATGAGGAAAAGTTGACGATAATTAAATAAGGAGTGGTCAAGGCCGGGAATAGGATGTGATAAAATGCAAAGAAGCATGAGGGGTTTAGGTGGTGGAAAATATAGTTGGAGACTTTAAAAACACTCAAAGTAAGAAATATCTTTCCAAGTTTCAATTTAAAAATACACCTTAAGTGCAATTTATGAAATGCTTACACTGGTAAAATCACCACAGTGGGACTGAACAATTGCATAGGGTTAAAAAAAAAATGTTTGAAGAGAACAGTAGACCTGGCCTGAGGTTTCTGTAGACATAGATGGCGCGTGAGCATGTAAGAAACCTCTGCAGTAGTGGAGATCTCCCTTAACACTACTTTTAGATTTCTATGTCATTGACTTAAGACCCACATGGATTTCTGCTCCGATGAGCTATGTCAAAGCTCCAGGTGCGAGTCTGTACACATATGAGACACAGTTTGTGCAAGGTGCTGTCCCCAGTGGTCCCTACAGTAAAATGTTGCTTCACAAGACATTTTGTTTGTTTGTTTTTGTTCTTCTAATCCTTTTCTCAGACAAGGGAATGAAAAATGGACTTAGTAGATAAAGATAATGGTATCTGACTAGATTATAAGGACCGCAATGTGAAGCAACAGTAGGACATTATTTTTAGTTTGGACTCATATTGTTTTAGATGGCAAGCTAACCATTACCAACAAAGAAAAAAAATTTATGATAGTAATGCCAATCTATAATTTATTTTCAGAACTTTGTACACACATAATATTCTCCAACTAAGATTGTTTATTAATATAGGGAGAATAAAATAAGTTTAAAATAGTTGACTATTCTAAAAATAATAATATATTTATAAAACAAGATTTTTCAACATTTCCTAAAGTTCTTGCTTTCTAGAAATCCTTTTTCCACTGACTTAAATCACCATATTGATAACAGTCAATTAGTAGACTAGTAATATAGAAACATTCAATTAGTAGAAAAACACTTACCACTACTTTAACTTGTATCTAGATGCAAGATACACACAAAAATAGATACACACTAAATAGCTTTGAAATAGTCATTCCAAAGGTTGCTTATATTATTAACTGTTTACATTATGACACTTAACTGGCTGATATTGATCTACTGTGACAGTTACAATAATGATTCGAGCATCCTCCCTTATTTCACATTGCAATCAGAGACACGGAAATGCGGTAGAAATGTGTCTGGGACATCTGCGAGGGATGTGTGATCTATGGGTTAGGGTGAAGTTCCTCCATTCAGGTTCCTTAAGTCTTGTGGGGAAAGTATGAAGCACCAGGCGCATTCATCTAATGAAGCATGCACGCAGACATCATCAGATTCTAATAACAACATCGACAGAGTCTTCTATTCTTCTCTTTTTCAAGTGAAACTTGTGAAGTTTTGATATAATACTAAATTTGCGCTCTACTCCTTAACTCAACATGCCATTGTATGTGGCTCTATTTTGGTGAGCTCCACAAACCTTTGCTTACTTTACAGTTGAGTAAATGTTGGGTGGGGATTTATTATGTACAAAATGGGTTTTGGTGTAAAATGATTATTCTGAACCTCTGCACACGTTTATAAGGTTCTACATTATTAAAATATCTAAATCCTGTGTTAAAGTTTAAGCCATGATTCACTTCCAGTTTTCCTATTCCACTTCTGGTCTCATTTTATCTGTTGAAACAATTTGTCTTCGTTTGTAAAATAGTTAAATGTTTTTGAGAGAGAAATGTGCTCGCAAACAAGGAATCTTGTAAACACCATGAAAATGCTAGCAATTTAACAAATGAAAATGTTGATAATATTCAAGCGAAAGAAATTATGAACATTGTCCTCCATCCAAACAGCTGGAACTTCATCAAATATTAATCATTTCCAGATATGTGTTTCTCTCAAAACACATAATTCTGGCTTCAGGGACGACTCGTCGGGATCACTTGCTGTTCTTGCAATGAGCCTGGGTTTGGTTCCCAGGACCCACATGGTGGCCCACAGCTGCCCAGAACCCCAGTTGCAAAGCATCCACTGTCTTCTTCTGGCCTCCATGGGCATTGCACACACACAGTGCACATGCAGACGAGCAGGCAGGCACACACACACATATATAAAAAATACTTTTTAGAACATGGGAAGCAACCATTCTATCTCTTTCTTTTTAGAAATCTTTCTTCTAGAAGTGATTATGAGTACTTATTAGGAGCTAAGAAAATAACCAGTGCGTTTCTCAGTGCTCATCATGATAAACCTCTGGGCAGTTTCTTAAATCTCTTTCTCATTTCTCTTCCTCATTTTCAGTGAGAGTTTTCAGGGTTTTTTTAGGGGGGGGGGGAGGAGTGTATTTGGCAATCATTCCCCATGCCTGCCCTAGATACACATCATCCAATTCATTGCTGATAGTTCTTTTCTTCTATTTTAAATTAAAAATAGATTTTTTTTCATAAATATATCTGACCTATGTTTTCTTCCCTTCCCACTCCTCTTAGATCCTCCTCACTTCCCCTTCCACTGAAATCTAGACCCTTTCTTTTTCTCTCTTATTAGTAAACAAAGGGGGAATCTAAAAATTATAATAAAATAAGGTAAGATAAAAACAACATGTCCAAAAGAAACACAGAGCTGTGCATAAGAATTATAAGACCAAGCACTAGCATAATACAAAAATGGTCAAAGAAGAGTGTTGCGTGTTTTGTTAAGATCTAGTTTAGCTACTTAATCACGCTTAATCAACACAGCAGTTTTTAAAAGTGGACATTTTGAAATTTTTGTTTAATGTCCAAAGTAGTCACACTCATTACTTCACTGAGTCTTCCACAAACTTGATAGAAAAAGAGGTATTATTTTAACAAATACACACAGGGCAACAAACAAATCACAGAGACGTTGGATACATTTTATTATTTATAAATTCAGGGAACCAATCTCATTTCTACTCACAAGAATAAATGTTCCCCAAGTAAACATTGAACTCTACACTATCTGTGATATCTACAACTGTTTGGGAATGAGCATGGGTGTTGGTATTATAGGATTGGTACAGAAACCAATGATTCACAAAAAGGATATTTGAAGAGCTATCAAAAGAGTCTGTGTCATCACCACGTCTTAATATTCATGGGTGATTTAGAGGAATATTTGTTTGCTTCAATACTTGGCAAAACATAAAGGTTTGTCTTTGGTGTGATGTATCCCTTACTTGGTCTTGACAGATTTATGGCTACTGGTTGCTATTCAAAGATCCTTTTACTTCCTGGTTTATTTTATTGTTTTAATCATAAATACCGTGAAACTATATTCAAAATCCGTGCAACTAAAATGCTATAGTTGAGCCATGTCTAAAAAGGGATTGAGAGGACAACTGCTCTGGAAACCCCAGTTACTGAGCTACTCGTGTTTTTGGTTTTGAGCTATAAAATCATTGCCCTTTCCTAAAAGTGTGTCATGAAAGACAAAGGAGGTGAGGGTTGACAGAATTATGCTGGGTCAACCCAGTCAGGCCAGAACTCTCGACCGCATAAGACTGGAGATAGCTGGACAATGCCCTCAGATTCTGGGTCTACATTCACTCACTGCGCTAAACCACAGGCACGGGCTTTACTTTCCCTGAGGCTCAGTGGTCTCACCTCTAATGACAGGTGAGCAAATATCAAGTTTACATGGGTTTTTATATGATTTTAATAAATGCGGACTAGTGAAGAGTTTATCTTGGCATGGGAGCTCACTACCATAATCCAGGACTCAGGACACTTAGGTAGCAGCTTTCCTATGAATTCAAGGCCAGTCTATACTACAGAGATGGTTACAGCTCGGTCCTTGGCTAAACTAAAATCCCTGGCCTCAACAGAACAAAAGAAACAAAGGTATAAGAAGCTAAGAGATGGATAACTACCATTAAAATTTTGCTCAGTATGTGAGACTATTGTATTATTGTTGTTAATATTAGTGGATTATCTTAAATAAGTCACAGGGGTTCATGTAGATTTCTCTGATAAACTCAGTTGGGGACAGACACTGGAATTCTGGCAAAGAGAAGAAGCTGTCCTGGGGTATCCTGCTTTCTTTGGAGAGTCCTCTGCATATCTTAGATCTACAGCCCTGACTCATCCTCCCACGTGTAAAGGCTTTTCAGCCTTCCTCTTCAGAAGCAGTGTTCGAGTGCAGGTGTACTGTCTGTCTGTCTGTCTGTCTGTCTCTTTCTCCTTGACATTCTTGTGTATTCCTTACCACACCCTCCACTGAGTTTTTCTTCATTTTTCTCTGATGATGCAACCACCACCTAGATAGTTTACATTTGGACCAAATTGTGTTATGACATGACTCTCTTATTTTACATATAAAAAATGGAGCTGAGATCTTCCAGGACACCATTGGGCATAAAACTTAGCTTATGAACTAATAACTCATGCTGCAGAGACATATGAAAAATAGCCTCTGCTACAGAAATCTCTAAGAAGGTATTTCACAAACTGAGCTAACACTACCAATGCGTCTAACCAGAGATAAGTATTAATGCGCAGAGGCATATTCAACAATAGCAAGAATAAGTTCACCTTAAGTGGTCCTTAAGTAATCGTCATACAGTTTATTTTCTTTTCTTTTTTTGTCTTCAGTTTTTAGAAGATGGAACGATATAGAAGATACTAAGAAGCATCACAAGTTTCCAAAAGTCATGTGCTTAGGACAAATGACATCCATTTAAATAACCCACACCATCCAATAACAAAAACGAACTGCTCAGAGGAACCCTTGCAAGTGTGGCACTAAATTGCTCAGAAGTCTTAGAAGCTGAATGCTAATCATGGAAAAGATCTTAACCATAAGGATGTTTCAGAAGGGCCAATAAGCCAACAAGATGATTGCCAGTCAGGAATAAGATCATGATTAGCTATAACTAAATAGCTGGATTACTACTAGGTTCAACATAGTACTCAGATAGTTTATTACTGTAATTCTTATCATCTAATATTATATGCAATTCTAAGTTTTCTTCATTCAGAAACTTGGTTTTATTAGCAAAGGACAATTTACTGTTGTGTTTTGTATCAGGAGAAAGTCACTCTCTGTTTCTAGTGTTGCAGAACCTATGAGTACATGTTGGGGATTAAAATTTGGATTAGCAGATAACAAGAGAATTCACATCTGAAAGTTGGGACAAACCTTTCTAGAATTGTCACAAGTTCCTATGGGTAAAATGGTGTATCTTCTTGTCAACCAGATTGTCTGCAATGGTAATCTTTTCTATTCTAAGATGTAGCAGATTCTCTGCCTCCTCAATTTTAATCAGAAACAATGCCACCCAGGCTTCTGGTGAACTCCAGCAGAAGGACACGATTTTCCATTTCAGGTAAACAAAACAAAACTAGAAAAAACCTTCAGAGACTGAAAAATCTTCAAGGAAAAATCTTGATACAAGAGATCAAGATTCTAATCCTAGCAATGAGAATAAACGTCATCAGTGCTCCTGACTCAAGGGTGAGAATAATTGGCCATCACACAAATCGATTCTTTTCAAGGTGGTTCTTATTTTTTCTCTATCAGCATCTTCGAGTGGATCTATCAATTTAGGCCTAGATAAAAACACCTTCAAATGCAGCATGCATCCAAATCCTCCAGCCAACAGTAAGACACAAAAGCCGGCTGCAGCAATGAAAACTAGTAATAATTAAGTGGAAAATAAAAGTTCCTTGTGAAGGAGGAGCAGTCTGAGTACAACATGTCAAGAGATTGTGAGGAAATGGTTGCGAACTTTTTCTCTTTAATAAACCTATTCTGGGGTGTGTGGATTATGCCTGCCTCTCTCTTTACACTGTCAATGTATATGATATTCTGTATGGCCACTACACCTATGAGGTAAATCAAGGGTAGTGGAGCAGTGGTCTGAGAGTGGAGTGCATTCAACCACTACTTACAAAGTCGCAGAGTAATTGCTGTAGAAATGAAATGCCCATCTGTGCATGTTGCTGGGAATGATCATCACTTACCTTACCTGCTTTACTTCTTCAGCTACCTGTTCCTCAATGTTAGATTATCTATCATATTCGTTTTATTTTATGGTTTCCTTATTATGCTATTGTGTAAAACACTTAGAACTAAGAACTCTTCCTGCTACTTGTGGTTTTTTTGCACAGTAATGACTTTCGAAAGGTCAGCGTGTATACTCTCTCCTAGAGTAGATGGAGAGACCAGTGTGACAAGGGAAAGACTAGGAATATGTAAGGCTAAGGTAAACTCTCCAAAGGCTCTGATAATAATGCACATAAAATTATGTGAATTCAAACAAATAATTTTACTAAGAATCTGAGCATCAGAGGAAAATAAATATTATAAAGTAAAGCCAACCCTCATATAACATCATTGATTCAAGGCCTGATAACTCAAAGAGGGAAATTCAGTTTCTGAAAAGAAAATTGAAGTTATCAAGAAAATTCTCCAAAAAAATCATAAACAAATTGGGCATTCATTACTGCATAGCAGAAATCGGTTGGTCAAGGGACAACATTTCATAAATTATTAAAGGAACTTTATCAATTTTTTTCTAGTAACTGATATATTGCTAATTACCTAATGCCTCTTCCACTCACCCAAATCAGTGTCATTGCTAATTAATTTATCTATGTGACCCTGCTGGAGTAGTCTTCAATATCAGATTGACGAATGAGCACTAGACTGTCAATAGGGGGATGGCTAAAGATGAAATAACATGGCTTCCTAACGCAAAAACAATCATCAATATATAAATCTCAATATATAATATTTTTCATTACTTATGGTAAGTCAGACTATAGTTTAACATTTACTCTCAATTATGTAATCTCTAGTAGAAGGTCAAATATTTAGGAGTCTATGTTTATGCATGCATATACATGGGAGTACATATGTTATAAATATTTATGTATGATTATATAAAGAGCAAACCACTTCACAAAATGGAATGACTTTCCTTCAATCTAAGTTTGAATCAATTCGGTTTTGTAACAATGGTCGGCACAATGTTTCCAATCTTGTAACTATGTTATGTTTACAATGCTAGTATAGTTCATAAACCTTTAAGATGTAACTGTAGTTTTCTTTCACATCATATATTGTGACCACACATGATGACCCAAAGCTTCCATGAAGCCAGTACTTTAAAATAGTTTTCTCATTCTTTATGAGCTTTCAATCCATGTTATATATGTAAGTCTGATTAAACTCTGATAGGCTTTTAATAAATATTTAAAAAACTGCATTGTTTATGAATAAAAATCAACAAAATATTAACAAATTAAAAACATCAGGAATTTATCCAGTCAAATAGTCTCTGAAGGTCAATTCAGAAAAACCCTGTACCTGAGTGATCTGCCTCAGGGGTTCTTGCTGAAACTGTGGACGGGAGATTAATCTTTAGAAGCCTGATTCAGCCTTGAGGAGCCGCTTCCAAGTTCATGTTCATAAACGTCTCCAGTTCATCATTGACCTTGTAGCCACAGACTTTGGTTACTGGGTAGGAATGCCATATCTTCAGGGATAGCCCTGATAGTGCAGAGAATTCCCTCAGATCATGGCATGGGTTAAAAGAAGGAAGAAAAGAAACAGAGGGTGGGAAGGAGGAGAGAATAGACAAGAGAGAAGATGTAAAGTGTCTTAATGGCCAAAACCTGGTTTCTGCATGCATGTCCTAGGAACTTCTTAGCAATGTAAGATAGAAATAATTTAAGAGAATCTCTACAATTTGTCTGAGTAAAACAGAGAGTAACCAAGAGTGTTATTATTTAACTAGGTAGTTAATTTACAAAGTTCTTATTCTTGGTTTCTCTATCCAACAGAAATTCCTTTGATTGCAATGCCTGTGGGGAAGATGAGCTACTGAAAATAGTCTGGAAAGGGACGAGTTTTATATTGTCCAGAAGACTATGAGATATTAGCACTCTCATTAGGTCTCCATTTGGATACAAGAAGACTGAAAGTAAACTCACCCCCCTCTTCTTCTGGCTATCTAGATGTGTTATTCTAACCATACATTGACTCTGTCACTTGAAGGAAGCTGCTGGTAGCTTCTCTGCAAAATTTCTGCTTTGTTCTACTTCAAAATAAATAAACATGAATAGCAACAAAATCCAACCTCAGAAAGGGCTTTTATAGGCCAGAAAAGACCAGGTTCTTTCACCAATCCACTACAACTAGCTGGATCTTATTGTACAGAAAAATGGTTTCTCAAGATAGAGTGGAACATTCAGCCTTACCTGCTCAAGATGATTCTCAGAAGAACAAGTATACAAATGAAGAACAAATGAGGGAAAGGAAGAGGAGGAGGAGGAAGAAGGAGGAGGAGGAGAAGAGAAGGAGAGGAGAAGGAGAGAGAAGAGAAGAAGAGAAGAAGAAGAAGAAGAGAAGAAGAAGAAGAAGAAGAGAAGAAGAAGAAGAAGAAGAAGAAGAAGAAGAAAATAGTAGTAATCTGTCTTTATGTGATTGTTGTTAGGAAAACAGTATGAAATTCTCTTCTTCAAAATTATTGTGACATTGGCCAGCACGTGTTTAGATGCTGCCTTTCAAAAAGAGCATCTGGAGACTGGATTCCTATTTCTTTTTGGCTTGCGAAAATCACATTTTGTTGCTAAATATAGGACTATGTATAATAGGACATTTAGAGTTTGGGTCTTTACCTTATAAGGTAAAAGTAGGTGTGGAGCTGCCATAAAATAGATAGTGCTAGAAATTCCACTGGCACCATTAACAAGACCCAGCTGTGCATCTTAGACGCCCCAAGAGAGCAACTGTAGGCACTGCGTGCATCTAGCCAAGCCTCATTATTTCTGAGAACGTTTCAGAATTGCTAACAGTTTTATTTTGGCATGTAACAGATGTATCAACGAATGCTGAATTTTTAAAATAACTTTTAAAAGTACTTTTGGAAATTCAGTAAGTTACAAAGCATTAGGGCTTGTGACATGATGCTGACCATAGATCATCACTAAGAGATGGTTTATCACCAACACTCTAGAACTTTGTACCAGAAGCATAAATGTATGCATCCCAACACCATAGTCTTTATATAAAAATATTCCAGAGAATAAAGAAATCAGTCATACTCATTCATAAGACTATAATTTATATGGACAATAAAGGTGAACTATGAAGCTTTAAATAGGTTTCAGGAACTGGTGAGGTGGATCAGTATGTAAAGGCACTAACCACCAATGCTGACAGCCAGAGTTCTACCCCAGGGTCCACATGATGAAAGAGAGAATCAGCTTCAGCAAGTTGGACAACTGAGATCCACAGTTGTGTTGTAACACACAACACACACACCACACACACCACACTGAAAAAGCAAGTGCTATTCTAAAGTAAAAATTTGAGTCTCTGCCTTCCTGAACTAGATATTTATATACCTTATACCACCTTTTATGAAAGTAGATTATCAGGAGCATATTTTTTTCATGTAGCAAACACATCACCTGGGCTGTTGCAGCTCTGAACCTGATGTCTACCAACTGTTTTCACTGCTTTCAATTTTGTTGCCTTGTTTTCAAATGGCTATTGTCAAACTGTCAGAAAGATCTCCACTTTGTCTTGCTGTACAGTGAACCAAGTTAGTGTTCTCTCTCTCTCATCTCTCCTCTCCTCTCTCTCTATCTCGTCTCTCTCTCTCCCTCCCTCCCTCCCTCCCTCTCTCTCTCTGTCTCTCTCTCTTTCTCTCTCTCTCTCTCCCTCTCTCTCTCTCTTCTCCCTCCTTCCCTTCCTCCCTTCTGATTCCTGGCCACCATCAACACAGCTGATCTTCAAAGGAAGCAATTCAGGACAGCCACAGATAACAGAGGACTATACAGACTGAGCTATTGACAGACCCAATGAGTACATCAAGTTACCAGGAGGACTCCCTTGCTAAAGACTCCATCCTGTAGTCAGAATTGTCATCGCAGTATCCTTCCAGAAAACCGGGGAATCTTTTCAAACAATGGGTCACTGGAAGCTGAAAATGGTGGTTCACACCAGCTATCCCAGTACAAGAGTCAGGAGTTCAGTGCCATCCTTACTTACAGCCTGGCTAGATGAGACCTGATACCAAAAAAAACTAACAACGAAAAATATCCACCAAACAGCAGCAGCAACAAAAGTCTCCGGTGTTTCCTAGACAACCACTGTATTCCAGACACTACACTAATATCTTTCAAATCTAGAATCCCAAACTTACGATGGGATTCCCCCCCCCCCCCCCCCCGGAGATGTAATCAGGTGAAAGGATTCACACGGACTTCACAAGGAGGGGATGCCAAGGAGCAGAGCTGTTCCCCCTCTTTCTCCAGCCCCCACCTTGCTGAGGCCTGGATGTGCTCCTCGCTCTCTAATCCGGGGGTTTAAAATGAAGCTGCTTTCAGGAAGGTTACTGGAGTGCTTTGCCAGCCACGACATGTCAATCTTGGGGGCTTCATAAAGCTTTATAAAGTAAACCGTGTCAGTGCTCTAGTTTAGAAAGATTTTAATCCAAAACGTAAAGGGAACTGTTGTCCATAGAAGAGGAAATCTATTATAGAATGCAATTCTATGAAATAAAAGCCATCTAAAGAGGACAGATATTACATTACAAGATCAAGATGACGTCAGTATAACATCATTAATATCAAAGAGTATTCTCACACATATATAAACAAGAATGCTCATCTATTAGGAACAGATCTTACATTAATTACATTTCCTTCACCGTGCCATATCATATCTTTGACTGTCAGGTAAGATTTGGTGCTGTGTGTGTTTGGTCCCTTTGTTCATATGTGATGACGGTTTCTGTACTTATTATATCTCATTTATTTATTGCGTGTGTGCATGTGTGTATGTAAATGCATGTAGGTGGAGGCCAGAGGACAGCCTTTGGGAGCGAGTTCTCTCCTTGCACTCTATAGGTCCTGAGGACCAAACTCAGGTTGCCAGACTGGCATCTGGCGCCTTTGTCTCCTGAGCCACCTTGCCTCAGCACCGTATTCCTAGTAGCCAAAACAATTCTCAGTCTGAGTCTGAAATACATTTCTTCTCATTGCACAAATAAGACATTTGCAGGATTATTTCTGTTGTCAGTCACTTCCAGAAATTTGTTGTAAGGGACAGCATCATGACGAGTACAGGAAGTGAGTCACTGACTGGTCTTTTTAACCTCTGTCCATGTCCTAAAATTTAAAGCACATGCATACTTGAACATCAACTGCCATTCCCTATTCCGAAAGTACCATCGTGGCTTCTGGTCCTGCTTCAGCTTTTGCTAATGGCAGAGGCTTCACATATGTTTAACAGCTACAGAAAATAGGTTGCGGTTTGGAAGATGGATTTTGTTATTGTCAAATTGAGCATTAGAAATGTCTTAGGAAATGCTCAGGAGTCTTAGATAATGTGATGAAAATATTACTAAGACAGTGGCATTTTGCCTTCCTTCCTATCCCTGGAACAAATTCATCTTCTCCCAGGGGTAAAGGTAAGAATAGCATTGTACTCAGACAAGGTTTTCTATTGACCGGGAAAAGCCATGCTATGTCTGGAATTCCAAAGGAAAAGGACAATTTTTGTTTTCAGGCAAATCTATTCATATTTATATATTTGGATTAAACAACTTAAATATGTTGTTTTCAGAGCTAATTTTAAGTCAAACCCATTGTGGATGTTTCCAGTGATATCTTCAGGAAAGACATTCCTCATGATAACAAAAGTTCCTTAAAAAACATCATGTGTTTCAACTAATACTACATCAAATAAATAAAAAATAAAAATCCCACCCCATTATTGTTGCACACACACACACACAATAATAGCTTCCTTGTGGTAAACTGAAGGAGTTAAATGTGCCCATAGAATAACTGGCCAGTTCATGTCACTGCAAATATACTAACAATAGAGCAAATATAATTTATCTAACCTTCTCTGGAAGCACTGGAGACCACAGAGTATGTCTCCTGAAAAAAAACTGAAAATGAAATTTATACCCTGGCCCTGGCAATGCTGAAACATGCATGGACAGCCCATATATGGTGGTTTTGTTGAACTTGTCCATATTGGGTTTCATGGTCTAAGTTGATGAGGACGACTGACCAGGTCTCTTCCTCAAGAGGGCACCAGATCTCATAACAGATGGTTGTGAGCCACCATGTGGTTACTGAGATTTTAACTCAGGACCTTTGGAAAAACAGGCAATGCTCTTAACTGCTAAGCCATGTCTACAGTCCCGAGAGTGTTTCCTAGATGACTCTAAATTCAGGTCACTTGATGATGAAGACTAACCATCACATAATTTAACTGCAAAATTAATCATGCCAGTATTTTTTTCATTGATATATAATCATTGTACACAGTACCAGGTTTCATAAGGAGCGCTTCATACATAGAATATATTATGCAAAAATTCAAAGGTTTAGCCAACCTCTGGGTTCCCCATTGCTGAATCCTGCCTGCCTCTCTATGGTCTATTTGACACCTACCACCTCACAGCTTTCCTCTAATGCCAACCTTGTATCTCCTGGCTATCTTCATCAGCAGTGAGTCTCTAGGCATTTCCCAAGAGAAGATGTGATACATTCATTTGGATAATCTAGTTGCCGAAGAAGCCACTTCAGAATTATTTTCTCTATGGGCAGTGCTTGTCTTGTAAGAAGTGAATCTCTAGGTACTTACCATGAGAGAATGTCAGTAGTTTCACTGGATAACCCAGTTACCAAGGAAGCCACTTCAGAACCACTTTCTCCACAGGCAGTTGCTTGTTCTCTTTTCTTTGTGGCCCCAACCAGAAAAGGTAATTCCCAGTGCGTGCACATTAAAGAAATAAAAAATAATCTCATGAATTTGGGCCAACTTTGAAAGGCCCAGTTGACCAAACAGTTCCTTCGCCAAGACAAAGGTATGGCATCACCCTGAGCTCCTCATTATAGAGGACTGTAGAGCTCACTGTTCATACAATGTACCATTAATAGAACGTCCAGGAAAATCCTTGCTTCCCTTTAAATCTTGCTGCAAGTAGTTCTGTACCCCTGCAACTCAACTCTGGGAATCCTGTAGTGGGGAGCTGGCCTCCAACTCCTATTCCTTCTGCCTAAGTCTCAGAGTGCCGAGATCACAAGCGTGCATAGCCACTTCAGGCTGTCAGCAGATACTGATGGCCAAGGTCTCCACTGTTCGAGCTTATTAATGAACAGAGCTGAGATGGAAATGTCTAGTTGGTTAATACAATTGGAATACGGAACAGAAGCCTGCTGTGAAAATTCTACTTGGTTTCTCCTAGAATACTCTGTCTGTACTGCAAAGGCCTCTTTTCTTTTTTTCTTTAAAAGACAGACTTCTGTTTGCCACTGGTTGTTTACGCCGACTTCTCTATTTCTTCTAACCTCTGAGTGGTTCACACCTCTTCACAATCAGAAGAATGGAATGGGTAAAAGGAAACCAAAATAAAACAATTGCAGAAACTCATTGCAAATTACAAGCTACATGAAATAATGTTCCCCGGTTGGTGCTTTACGTGTGACTGAATTGCTTGGACCACAAATTACAGAAGTGTTTTCACTAAGTGATACAAAGTTCCATAGATGTCCTATGCAATGGCAAACACAGAAAGCACAGGTGTGCTCACATTGGAATTCTGTGTATATATTTTAATACTGTGTCAAAGAGTTCTGTGAGCAGTTCAAGTCTAAAAGCCAAGTCACACATAATTTTCTTTTACTAAAATTCAATCAAAACCATGGTAAAGAAAGAAACACAAAAATTATTTAAGTACTACAACAAATCATTATGTTCTCATTGACTTTACATTATGGCCTAAAGTAGCTGATTTACAACTTATTTTAAATTATTTACAAAGGAAGTGTGGCTTTTCTGATTTTACTAATTCCTGTAAGCAGAAAAGAATTGATTGTGCTTTGCTCCTTGTAATTATTAAGCCGACCAAATCATCATTATATTGGAAGTATATATTATATTGGAAGCAGCTATTCACAAACTATACCTAATTAATCATTAGGCACTGAAGCTAACAACCATTTCTCACTGATAAAATTTCAAATCTTAGCTTCTCTTATAACCATGCCTCTAATTGCAAGCCATATGCCAACTACAAAATCTGATCATCTGTATAAAACAAATCAATAAGAAAGAAACAATGTCATATTAATGTTTAAGGAAAAAATATCAAAACTCAAGAATTCAAATTTTGTTGTTTTGTAAGAATACATGGAGTTTGAAAAGGGGACAATAGAACACATATCTGTAATTGCAGCACTCTGATGAGGGATTCCCCTCTGTATGTTGTGAATATGTTTTATTATCATTGGTTAATAAAGAAGTTTCTTCAACCTATGACATGGCAGAATAGAGCTACATGGGAAAACTAAACTGAATGCTGGGAGAAAGAAGAAGGAGTCAGGGAGACGCCATGTTGCTGCAGAAGGAGAAGGACACCAGAAACTTATTGGTAGGCCACAACCTTGTAGTGGTACACAGATTAACAGAAATGAATTAATTTTAGATGTAAGAGTTAGCTAGGACTGTGCCTAAGCTATTTGTCAAACAATGTTGCAATTAATACAGTTTCTATGTGATTATTCAGGTTTGGGCAGCCAGAAATAGAATGCACTGTCTCTGTTTACACTCAAGAGAACACGGTCCCTCATATACCCACCTACAATCCAGCACTCCAGAAGAAAGATGACACCAGGCTGGCATACAGAGGGAGTTCCATGCAAGTTGGGCTCTATACCAAAACTTTACCTGCAAGACAGGATGTTATGTCTGTATTGGTGGCAAGGTGTACACATTTCTCAGAAGCCTTTAAATTTCCTGTAAGAAGGCTACGTGAGTAAAAGCACTTACTACTAAGACTAGGTGAACACTAAGCTCAAGCCCCAGGACATATATGGTTGAAAGAGAGAAATGACGCCTGCAATTTGTCCTCTGACTTTCACATGTACACCACGGCATATGTGTCCCCACATGTAAACAACACTTACACACAGAGAGACAAACTAAAATATAGCAAAATATTCTTCAACTTGTGTATTTGCTCTCCATTCAGCTGCTCACAAACTGTACCTTAATTAATCCTTAGGCCAATACCACAACTGCAGAAACTTAATCGAAAAGAAAGGAATAAATAAATAAATATTGGTGCTGTTTGCTATTGGTTCATACGGTGACTTTAAGTCATTTTTTTCCTCCTCTTACTTCAACTGCCATTTGATCATCGGCTCTGTTCCTCAGGGAATGTGGGAAGAAGCAACTGAGCAAATGCTGTCTGGTCTCTTCACACACCTTGTCCCTCAGCACCCATGACTGAAAGTGTTCAAAATAAGTTTCAAAGAGTACATCCATATCAAGAGGATTATATGAAAGCATTAGCTTTTTTGTGGCTAAAAGGGTTTTTTTTCTTTTCTTCTTTCACCAGGGGAAGTGTTTGCCTTGAGCAAGCTCCCCATGGCAAACCTCTTTAAAGAACAGGTTTTGAAGTGCGTTCAACCTTGTCTCCAGCTCCTTCTAGCTAAAGAATTTAAAGGAGACATTGGGACATTACCCAACACTGCCCTTCTGACTTTGGGAGGTTGTCTTGCCCTACATGAAGTCTAGACAAATTCCCTAGTAGACTGTCTTCAAAAATGGGCTTTGTAAACAAGATTTTACATGGAAGTACTCTCCCAGAATAAGTCTTCATAAATACAAAGATCAACTCCAAAAGTTTTAATAAACTTATTCTTAAATTTTGGCATATTTCACTCAATATGGAAATGAAATTTTCTCAGAATAATAAATTAATCGGTAAAGTTAACAAGAGATTTTATATAATAATGCAAAGACAGAAATCGGCATCTACAGCAGTGCAGCCCAGTCCATGAGGAGATGGTGAGGAGGAAGCAGTCACTTGGTGAAGGTTTGTTCCTTCCAACTCTCAAGGGGCTCTCCATTTACCATAATCTCACTTTAGTTTGTAGTTTTCAACAAATTTATTCACTCTGCTGTTTTAAAACAATTCCTAAATTATTAAAACACAAGCCCCAGAAAAAGCTTTATCCAGTAAAGCTAATACTTTCCCCCACTTTACAAACTGAGAATCCAAGGCTTAGTGTCTTCTAACTTTGTGGTGATCGTTCATGGGGACCAAATGTTTCATCTTTACATTTCACATAGTTACCCTTAAACATGAAGGTCAAATATATTTAAGGTTAAATTTCAATTAGATGTCACCAATTCTCTTAGTTAGTTTTCATTCTGATTATAAAACACCCTGACCAAAAATAGCTTACGGGAGGACAGGGTTACTTGGCTTTCAATTCCAGGCTCAAGGTCATCACTGAGGGCAAGTCAAGGGCAGGATCTTATGCAACCAATCATATCACATCCACATAACTAAAGCAGAGTTTATCTACTACGGGCAGCACACTTGCTGCGTACACTCAACCAGCTTTCATTATTTTGTGCACTTCGGAGCTCAGCCCATTAAAGCAAGTGTACCTACACTCTGAGTGGCTCTTCCCGCCACGATAAATATCGCGATGAGCCCCTCCCCACAATCACGTCCACAGGCCAACCTGAACTAGGTGCTCTCTCATCCATGGTCTCCTCCCAAAGTGATTCTATCTAGGTCGTGGCAAATTGGCATTTAAAGTATACAGGCAATAGTCAAGTATCGAAGTATGTTAGCAGTCCAGAAAAGGAATATAAAAGCAAGGAAGGTAGACTTCATTGGGAACTAGCAGGGACAGTCCTGTTGCATGGAGGACACGTGAACAGAGATGCTAAGAAAGAGAGGGGTGGAGGAGTGAAAGCCACCGGGGAGTCCTGTACAGGACAGGGATGAAGCCTTGTGTAAGAAGGGCAGGTTTAGAACTGCCCTTGGTGGAGTGAGCTTACTCCAAAGGCACTCGTAGAATTCCTTGCTTGCACAACAGTGTATGTTGTCACTCTAGTCTTCTGTGACCTTCTGTTCACTGAGGCAGCCAGATTTGGGGTTAGCACTCACACCCAGACCATAGTTCTCACCCCTTAAACCTCACTCTTAATCATACCCCTGACTCCATCCTGCATTTAAAGTTAACCTTTTAAAACAGACATTCACGTTCTGCTACCAGCGCCAGGGAGAACGTTTGACAGGCTCCAACAACCCAAGATTTGGGTCCTAGCTGTACGCTTAACTATCTGTGAAATAAAAAGGGTGACAGGGAGAAGCTGACAATTAGCTGGCTGTGAAGTCCCCGGGTTGTAAGAGAAAAGCTCCTGCCCTTTCAACTTTGCAGAATCTTGCTGACAGCAGAGTAAGGTACTCGTACCTCACAGCTTCGAGAGGAACTGCGGATCAGAGTATTCCCTTCTTTGCCATAGAAAGGGAACTCAAGAATGGCCAGGGAGAATTTATTTCATAGCTCTGTCTGGTAAAATAAGCATCAGGTTGAATTTGAGAGTCTGTTTCCTGATTTTCTTCCTGCCTCTTGTCTCGGGTCCCTTTTAGGCTAAGTAGAAAGATCCCTGTGGGGCTTGATGACACTTCAGGACACAGGACGGAGCTACACACTGCACACAATGAAGGAGCTCTTTCAATCCTTTGCCTGGGCAATCCCTCTGCCAGGGGAGAAAGGATCAAGTCCTTCATGTTGATTTGAAACTTAAAGGCAAACCAAAATAACAAAAGGTAGCTCTTATAAACCAACCCAATTTCAAGTATCACTATTGGACATTTCTGTGAGAAGCCAGCATATTCAAAGTCAGGTTAATACAGACCCTTGCCCCAGTCTCCAGTTCCCAGAGTGCCATGGATATGTTAGGATCTTAGTTAAACGGCAAATAAACAGCTTCATGTGGGACACAGTTCTGAACCAGGACTGCCCCTTTCAGTGGGCAGCTAGGGCTGATTCAGTACAGGCATCACCCTAAGGGAAAGGTCGCTCAGAAAACACGGGAGGAGTCTAGTGGTGAATGATGCTGGGGTAGGGGCAAAAGAATAAAAGGCCTTGTCTGGGGACAGCGGAGACCCCAGCCAGTGAGCTGCTGAGAACTCACTGTCTGGCATTCTCTTAGCCTTTCCTCAGAGCCAGAGACAGGCTGGGTGGCAGCTGAGATCCCACTGTGAGCCTCAACCCCTAGGACCTGGGGAAGGAGGTTCCCTGCTGGTGGTTGTAAGCCTGGCTTCGCATGCGTGCAAGGTAACTTACCATTCAGGTTTATTGGTAAATTAAAATCTGTGAGACTGGACCTTGCTCTGAGGCTTCCCGCTTAGTTTAGTAGTTTGGGGACTTTAAAATAAGTAAAACTTAACCATAACAGCGATTCAAGCTGAGATTGGGTTGTAAAGCGACTGTGCGAAGTCACTGGGGAAACCCCGAAGTTGGTGCCGATATTCTCTGAGTTCACGCTGGGTGCATTGACGCATGCCCTTGGCCGCTAGGTGCCTTCATTCCGGGTCCCCACACTAAGCTAAAACGGTCTTGCTTCTTCCCGGCAAACACGAGTGCTCTTTCCCTGGGACATCCAACCTCCCCTGTCTGGAACACCCCCTGCCAGAATGCTCCGCCCCTCAGCCACTGGTCTGCGGCCGCAGGGCCGGGAGCTGGGGATTAAAACTCAGCGAGCGGGGTCAGGAAGGAGACTGAATGCGGGCGAGCGGGTGGCGCACGCCCAAGTTCCCCATTGGCGCGCAAACTTAAGTTACTCTTACACGGGTAGTGGCGGCCAAGCTAGCGTGCGTGTTTGCGAAGGCGTGGCTGGGGTAGCTGACAAAAGTGCCTTGTCGTCTTTATTCCTCTGTTGGTCTCCAGACTGAAAACAGCGGAAAGGCTACCGGACTCCCACAGGAGCAAGCAGTAACATGCAGCCGCCGGCAAACCCGCGCGGACGCGCCTTGGTGGCGCTGCTGCTGGCCTGTGGCTTGCTGGGGGTTTGGGGAGAGGAAAGAGGATTCCCACCTGCCCAAGCCACAGCGTCTCTTCTGGGGACTAAAGAGGTTATGATGCCACCCACTAAGACCTCCTGGACGAGAGGTTCCAACTCCAGTCTGACGCGTTCCTCAGCACCTGCGGAGGTGACCAAAGGAGGGAGGGTGAATGAAGTCTCAGCAAGATCCTTCCCTCCTCCATGCCTACAAACTGTTGAGATCAACAAGACTTTTAAATACATCAACACGATTGTATCCTGCCTCGTGTTCGTGCTGGGCATCATCGGGAACTCCACGCTGCTGAGAATCATCTACAAGAACAAGTGCATGCGAAATGGTCCCAATATCCTGATCGCCAGCCTGGCTCTGGGAGATCTGCTGCACATCATCATCGACATCCCCATCAGTGTCTACAAGGTAATGCACCTGATCTGCGGGGCTGCAAGCGGTGTGGGGGCGGTTGGTAAGTGGAACAGCATTTGGAGTTTGGAGGAGGGCTTCCTCTTCTCCTAGCAGTGACCATGGACCAGATTTTCTTCTCGGTTTTTTTTCTTAGCCACTGACAAGTGTAACTTTCTGAGCCATGATCTCGTTATTATTGGAAAGAACTGGGGTTTCCAACCCAGACACACTGAATCAGGGACTCTGAAGTAGATGCTTGCAGTTAGATATTTAAAAAAAAAAAAAGAACAAAAAAACCCAAAAAATAACAACAAAAAACCTTTCTGTGTGACTATGACAAAACTGAACGTTGAGAATCACAAGCTGCAAAGTCAGTTTTTCTAGGTACAGCCTCCTAAAAGTATGCTCCTGCAAACTGGGAGTTTATTAGGAAGGCAAATCTTCCCCCAAACAGAATTTACATCTTTAAACGCACAAATGATTAGTGACCAAGGTAATTTTAGAGAGCATTGTTTTGAGGACCCAGAAAGTAGGGGTCCAGGAAGGTTCTGGGATTCAGTGGCTTGGAAGAAAGGCAGAGTAAGTAAAACGCAATTCCTTGCTGCAAGTAGCCTTGGGGGTTCTTCACGGAATAAATGTCCAGGTCCAAGTGTTGCATTAAATGTGTTACTTCCTTCATCCATCCCAGCAACCCACAAGTAGACAGTTATTACCATTTTACATGTGACTAATAGGATGCTCGAGGGCTCTCTGTGAGGCAGAAGTGGCAATCAGACTCCAGTATGTCAGATTCCCAAATGCAAGCCTCCTGACATTATCTCTGCTTATTTCGTGAACAAGACAGAGGAGGGCTCTGTAATGAAGTCTATAAAATTTCCAGTAGTTAGCAGTGCTGTGGTTTCCCACAGTTATCAGAAGAAATGGGCTCAGAAAGCAAGGCAGGACACAGACATTGTCAGTGTTGACTCTGGGTGGTTTGGGAAGTCGGGACACACCCTGGCACCTGTGGCTCTCATTTTCTTCTATTTCCCAGTAAGGCTTCTGGTGCCACCAAAGGTGAATTTGTGCTGCTTACAGAAACAGATCAAATGAAAGAGCCAGAAATGTTGGGAGCTGTGCAAATGTGAACCACTGCTTCCCATCGTTAGCAATAGAAAGTCACACATAAGAACACCCCGAGTATAAAGGAATAAGAGCATACTCTGTGGGCCTCTCTGCAAGGAGAAGAGATGGTGCTAGGTTGGGGAAGGTCACGTAGAGCACCACAACCTAAGTGACAGGAGTGGTTATCACAAGGCGGCCCTTGGCGTTCCCCTTCATCCGTCTCTGGGAATCCTCATCCCAGTAGCCATGTTTTAAGGGAATTCCAGACATTTCTGAGGCTTAGAGATGGAACATAGATTAGGATCCAGACCCTGGAGGGAAGTGCTACCAGAAATACAAGGAACTGCTGAGATCTGGGACAGCAAACGTTTTGACGAACTCTGAGGGTTAGGCTGGAAAGTGTCTAAAATACAGTCACGACCCTGGTGGGATCAGAAGTGGCCAACTTCCTTCTCAACGAGTGGCAAGTGAGGTCTTCCCACGGGGGCAGAGGGGAGCTCTTCAGTGCAGCTCTTCAAAACTGAACTGAGAAGTTTTACAGTGGAAAGTGTGAGGGATTTAAAAATAGCCGAATTGGGATTCCTCTTCAAAGAGGAGATTATGATCTCTTTTTTTCTAGGTATGCACAGAAAGTTGGTGGAAGTTCTGTTTGGAGCAGCCTTGATTGACCTAAACATTTAACCAAGTTAGAGACCTCCCTATATCAGCCGGCCATTGAATGGCTGTGTGGGAAGGTGGGGCAGAGAACATTTTCCTCCCTGGTGTTGCAGCCAGACCAGATGTAAAAGGACCCTTCTGAGACCACTGTTCTTTCTGCCTGCTCAAATGGCTATGCTGATAAACCTGAGAATGTCTGACTGAGTATGCGGGTTTCCTTTCAAGTCCCACTAGTATTCCCCTGGGAAGTTACATCCTTTGCCCTAGAGTGATTCCCAGTACTAAAGCTGTGCTTTTGTTCCTAAAACGAAGTGATGAGTCATTAGAAAACTAAACAGTTAGTCATCAAAATCTGTCTGAAACCCATCATCATCAGTGTGGGTCCCAGAGTTATGAGTGTCGGCATGGACTCCTACAAATCCTGCGTTGTTTCCTGTGGTTAATTTTGAGGCAAAAGCAGTGGCCACTATTTATTGGGCACTATGCACTCATTTGATTTAATTAAATTACTTGGATGATGTGAGACAGGATGCATTGCTATCAACCCTGATTTAAGTCATTGAAGAGGAGAAGAAGTAACTTGCCCATTATCACACTATTAGAAAGTGGTTACTCTGGACCTGAACACAGCTTATCTTGTCTTAGAAACTGTAACCTTCCCTAGCACAATCAAGAATGCAAAAACCCAGCATGTCCTTCTCCAGCCTGAGCTTTCTACGGACCTCAGCTTGATTGCATAGGTGGAATTGTGACACAGGACCACATTAAGTAAGCCACATGGTAAACATTTTCAGAATTCATTTGAAATGTCATAATTGAAGTCTGGGAGTCCTTTTCAGATAGTCTATAATATACACTATTAGTGGATGCTATTCAAAAAGCTATTTGCTAGAACATCTATGATGAGTTTAAAAAGTCATTTCAGTCCTCTAAATAATTATGGCAGCATAGAACTTTTTAAAAATATTATTTAGAATTTTAGGACACTTGGCTTTTTCATTCCTAAAGAATAACTTTGGTGAGCTGTGACTGCTGTTTTAAATATTCTCCAAGGTGAGAGCTTTGAATTGCTAATCTCTAACTCTTTGACAGGTTGTTAAAATTCTCTTTGGAAATCCACTATATGTAATTTTGGGCGATTCAGAGTCCCTTGCCCCTTTTATTGATATGCCCTAGCAGCTCAGGAATGTCTTCTTGATCTATTACATTCATCTGAAGGTCAGTAAACACAGAGTTCAATAATTCTGACAAACCACAGTATGTCACAACTCCTGTCGATCCTTGAAATCATTCTTAGTGGGCAAGGTTTCACATGAATTCTGGCAAGGAGCTAACAACCTTGGGAAATCTGCCTGCCCTGCCACATGCCCCACCATGCTCCGCCATGCTTCTTTACAGAGCAGGGTCCCTAGAAACTTTCATCTGGAGCCATTCTGCCCGATGGTGTCCTTTATCAAGAGGACCCTGTGCTGAATGCTGGGGAAGAGTTTCAGGACCCTGAGCAAGCTGAGACTACTAAACACTTCAAACACTCATGTAAATTATGTGTGAAACAATAAGCCCTTTGGATCCTTTGCACTGGGATGCATGGGGCTGTGCTTACATTCCAGAACATAAAACAGCTGAAACACATGGAAAATGCAATCATCCACAGTGTATGGTTTGAAATGACACAAGGATATGATACCAATGTCACATGAATTTGTAGATAACTAAGTAGACAAATAACATCTGGCCCTGGGCCTAGGTCATAGTAAGCAAATAATAAAAGCTATTAGAATGTTTGTGCTTGTGTATTAAAACAAGAAGGAAAGTTGATGTTTGGAGTGTTCTTTTTTATCTTTTGTCATTACAAACATGACTTTAAACATCACAGTTCATACACCCAAGTTTGCACACATGTATATGGGTAGCTACCTTAAAGGGTAAATCCCTAAAACTGGAATTGCTAAGTCAAAGAGTGTACGTACTTAAAATTTTGATAGATATTGTGTTATTACTGTAGTGTTGGTTCTGATCACTAGCTTAAATAATATCTCTAGGTCGATAGGCATATGTTAGCATCTGTGGTATGCTTGTGAGTCACCATGCCCATGACAACATGCTGTGTATAGACACCTGAACTGAAAGCTACTGTTGAAATGCCCAGTGGAAGGCTTAATCTCTCCTTATTCACAAGTGGCTTACTATGGACTTCCTACTTACACTTAAATGATGGAGGCATCTACTTTGTTACATGTAAGAACCTGCTGTCTGACTGCTGTAGCAAAGCTACGTAGAAAGCAACAGAGTTGACAGTACTAAAGTGCTAAAGTGCTTTACTATCACTGGGCGGCTGGTTCATGGTTTGACTGGTGTGAATTAGCAGCAATATTTTTAAAAACCTGATAGGTCGCTGGGGATAAAGTTTAAGTTCTTGAGCAAATAATGAACTTTTAAATTAGTATGTATTTTACTTAAAAAGTGTAATTTTTGTGTTGTTCTTATAAGAATAACTGAATATATACAATTCTCAAATAATAGCTTCCTTTTGTGTATGCAAGTTGAACTTTATGTAACCTGATTGTAACCTGAAAGGCCCCATTAGCTTTCTCTATTAACTACTGTGATAAGGATCTAAATGCAGTCTGTGTGCAGTGGTGAAAATTAACTTAGGAACGCACTGGAGTGCTGTGAGTTAGTCTTGCTGTGAAGACTTGTTAGGCCACCATAAGAGAGAGAGAGAGAAAGAGAGAGAGAGAGAGAGAGAGAGAGAGAGAGAGAGAGAGAGAGAGAGAGAGAGATGTGGAGGCACAGTCCTAACAGGCGACATTGCTGATCTTTAACATTTAATCACTTGTGTTGGAGCACACAGAGCCTTGAGTCAAAATGTAGGAGTCCTTCACTGAGCCCGCAAATCAGTTTTGAATGAGGTGGCCGTGGCAGGAAGTCAGGCTTCTTTTTTTTATAATTATGATTTTGCTTGTGACACCATCAATTTTCATTATGAATAAATTCACTTTTCTCACCACCCTACATTGATTCTCTGAAGTTACAAACAATTTTGAGTAAAATTAATCGGAAAAGTAAACGCTGAGGGACCAGTCTCAGAGCTAACTTTTGAGCTGACAGTTTTCCTCCCAGTAAAGCTGAAATATATGTAGACACAGCAATAGAAGAGATTTCAGTGTCCCTGGGAGGAGAGTATGTCCTCCAAATTTAATAATAGCGCTCTTATTACCACTCAAGTAACTGAGATATTTCAGTTATATCTTAGTGCTGTTTAAAGACACTTCAATGGCATAAGCATTTTGTGCCAAAAATGAAACCAAGGTTATCTTTGAGATTCATTTATTTGAGGAAAAAAAAATGGCCAAATTCTCTTTGGAAAAGAGCTAATATGTGGGGAAGCCATTGTCTCTGGGTGACTGGAATCTACTGGCAGCTCTATGTGCACTCCACATCTTGGGTCCAGCTGTCAGAAACAGATGGATGCCTGCGCAGAAGTGCTGTCATGCAAAGGACATCAGATCAAGGGGCCTTTCCACTTAGAAAGCTTGGCCCCTTCTGTTTGAGGGTGTTGGCCAAACCAAATACCAGATCAATAGCAGATTCAAGTAACCCAGAAGCTCAGGACGTCACATCCCCCGTGTACTGCTTCACAGGTTGGCTGCAGACTCCTGTGACAAAATGCTTAGCAAACACTGGGCTCTTCGCAGTAAGAGCTATGTTTGCCTTTGATCTGACACTTGGACCCCATGAATCAAAGTCCCTAAAAAGGGCCAGGTAAAGCTTCTTTTGATACTGGAAAGCGAGTTACCAATCAAAGGCTTCACATTATTTCTTTTCCTTGTTCACACAGAGTGAGTTGTTCAAACACTGGAAATATTTTCATAGTTGTACACAATGATGATACGGCCAAGCTTTGTGTCAAGGCCAAGAAACTCGGTTCGTCATTTCACAAGGAAAACCATATAAGGTTATCCTTGTGTAGCTGATATGCTATAGCTGATTATTTTTAGAGAAACATGTCAAATGCTAATAAATGATTAAGTGATTTAGAGTGTGCTGACAGAGAAAGCCCGAGCTGAAATAAGATTTTAGTTGTAATTTATGATGTGAAACCGTCTCCTTCAGAGCTCTGCAAAGTCTTCAGGGGGTTGGCTATGTTCGGAGATGCATCCCAGACTGTGTCTGAATACACCTGGGCCCACACAAGTCTTCGGTATTCTTGGTGGTTTATATTACACCCTCACTCCTTCCCTGGGGACTCTCAAGTGAAAACATAGAACAAGAAAATAACCAAAACATGGTGGAGAATGTAGGGAGGCGAATGGAGAGCAGGGACAGACAAGGCTGGCCATGCTCATTCTTGAGTCAAAAGTTTATCAGTCAAGTTGACCGAGGCATTTTCCCAAGCAAGTCTCCCCTGATTGGGGCTCCTGCTCCTCCTCCCTGCCTCAGCTTCACTGCAGATTCCAGAAAGAAGACAAACTAACCTCAGAATGTTTACACTGTACACAGCCTCTTCCCCTCACTCGGTGATTTTAAAGAGCTTTTAGGTTCTGTAGAATTCAGACATCTCAGAGAAGATTATCAGTGTCCCACAAGAAATTCCCCAGCAGTGCTGGACCTAACTGTGGTACGAAATGACCTACAATCTTTTGCCACATTCATTCTGTCTCTGCTTCATTCTGAGTCCTGTGGCTATAAGAACCCCAATTCTCCAATCTCTTTAGGCATTATGGGGATCGTCTTAGGAGGTCCAACTCAGATAAATTAACCCAATGGTTTTGTTATTTCTCCTAGTTGAATTTCTTTTTTTTTTTTTTTGGTTTTTCGAGACAGGGTTTCCTTGTAGTTTCTAGAACCTGTCCTGGAACTAGCTCTAGTAGACCAGGCTGGCCTCGAACTCAGAGATCCGCCTGCCTCTGCCTCCCGAGTGCTGGGATTCAAGGCATGCGCCACCACTGCCCAGCTGAATTTCTTAAAAATACATAATGTGTCAAGAAATCTTTTGAACACAAACTCTGGCTATGCTTTTAAGTACAGATAATGGGACAGTAGTAACCTTTATTTTTCTTTTGTCACGCTAAGGACCAAATCCAATGTCTTTCCTGGCCTGTTAGAGATTGAGAAATAAATTTCATGTTGGTGGTAATAGTAGAATATATTTAAGTAAATTTGAATATCTCCTAAGAAACATTTTCGGTATTTTTACATCTCTAATATTTCTAGAGATTTGTTACAAGCACTTTATTTACCACCAGAAAGCCAGCAGTCTATTTGGTCACGTGATATGTGAATAGATAAAACAGGTTCCCAGGGTCTCTGCTTTACACTGCTGCAGGTATCACTGCACACACTGGGATCTACTTAAGTGCTGCACTGAGGGGCACCAGTTGGTACAATATCTGGTCACATATTTCTAGCCCACATAGCCTAATGTTTAAGAGACTATTTCATTATGATCAATGCTTAGACCTTTTAATTTATGCTCGTCCCTGAGGACATGGGTACAGTAAAGATGTATTTTAAGTGCTATGGACTTAACTAGAAAGTATTGTAAGTTCTTTCAGTGTATAAATAAAAGCAGTTCAGACATGGAAGTCCCTGAATGAGACTGTCCAATGTTATTAAAACAGTAGTTCAAACGACTCCTCCTAAAATAAAACTTATCTGCTAAAGGAAACTGAGAAAGAAGAAGAACGAAGAGGAGGAGGAGGAGAAGGAGGAGGAGGAGTAGGGGGAGGAGGAGGAGGAGGAGGAGGAGGAGGATTTTCTTCCCCAAAGTTTGGAAATGTAACCACCCCATTTTTCCCTTCTTGGGGTGCTTATACAATAAAAGCTCTTCTCTAATGCCAAGCATTTCAAAGATACGTTCCCAGCTCATGGAACAGAAGCAACTGGTTGTTTCTTCTACGGGTTGTTAACCCATCCTCAGAAATCATCTCTTACCATCCATGTGCACCAGAATCTCTGGTCCGTAGGAGAGCACAGGATCTCCCTACGCAGGGAGAAGCAACAGAGTCTGCTTCGTGTCAGTCACTTCCTTGACAGGTCTGCAGTGGGAGAACAGCTGGAGGAGAAGGATTACCTTTCACCTCTTCCTGTCAGCTGGGAAAGTCAGAGCTCAACAAGAAGGCAGCTCTCCATCAAGCAGTCATCCAGAGGACCCAGCCCTAAGGCAAGAGAACCCGAACCTGATCAGCTCAGTAGAAGACACAGAAGACACAAAGGCAAAGGCACCTTCGTCTGGGTTCTCCAAAGAGTATATTTAAAGGATGAGGTCGGGAGCACTATGGCAAGGCTTAGCTTCAATTTCTGTCTCATGGTCAAATCCAGTCATGTGTTCACTTGTTTTATTCAACAACCATTTAATGAGTGACCACCATGTGCCAGGCACAGTTCTGGGCATGCTAGATGCCATAGAACAATCTACAGGAATTTTTACTCAAAGCTCAGCAGGCACTCCTAGTTTGAAGACTATAGAAAGGGAAATGGTTTGTGTGGTTAATGAGGGGAGGGGGCATTTCTTTGTACAAGATGATTCGCTTTGGCATTTCCTGGCTTTGGAGGTTTGATTCCTTCTGGTATGAGCTGGGAATTAGCACATTCTTCCCCCCCCCCCCATTTAATTACCCAAGAATGTAATTTTTAATTAAAAGGAGAAATGAAAAATGTAAAGCTTGCTGAAGTGGTTTTGCATTTGTTTAATAACCTTAGTGACAGTATTTGTTCCCTGCTCGTGTGATCCTGTTAGAAAAGTTTAACAGTTATGCAATATAAAAATAATATTGCAAGTTGATATTAAAATAACTTTGAGTTCTCATGCCTTTTGCTTTTTAAGCTTAGAAAAGATTGTAAATTGGAGAGTCAAAAGTGGCGATTACTGAGTATACTTCGTACGATCGGCCTGGTGGTGTCTATTTTCAACTTACTGTTTATTTGTTTGCTTCGATCACTCTGAGGAAATGTGCTGGGGAATAAGCATGCAAGCCTTAGGGGAAACAGGCCAGTACAAACATTTTGTCAAATAAACACCGCAGTGCAGTGCTTGCAGGATACATCTCCAACAAAATCCATTGGGTTAAATAAGAGCTAAGGAGTTATTGCTCTCTGGCCCACCATGCTGACCGTGAGATGTTATCGATCCGAACTGAATTTATTTTTAAGTATCTGTAAGTTTAATTTCTGTAGAAATGACACACTGACCCTCTTCTTTTTCTTTTGTGATGGGGATTGAACCTAGGCCTTCACACCATGTTAGGCTTGTATTTTGAGATGGGGTTTGAACCCAGGACCTCACACCATGCTAGGCTTGTATTCCGTCTACTGAGTCTTCAGACCAAGACTGGTTTTTTTTTTTTTTTTCAAATCATATTTGATTCATCTTTAACATCAGGTCAAACATTTAAATTCTGTAATTAAAGGGGTAAAACCCAGGGATAAAAACAAAAATAGAAAATAAGCAATGTGTTATTGCTGCATTTAAAATGAAGTTGCTTCTTTTTTCTCTGGAGTGTATCAGTGTCCAATGATTGGTGAAAGAGTGAAATTTCCACATATGATTAAAAATATCTAAACGTATTCACTCACAAGATTTCAAAAGCTCTGTCTTGGTTGAGAGTAAACGTCTGGCAAGCTTCACCGGTTTTCCATAAAGACTCAAGTTTTAAGGAAGTAGACATCTCTGCAACCTCAGCAAGTGCCAAAGACTGATTTCTGAAGATGATCACTGGAGACCATGTGAATGACTGCGCTGAGCACCAACAGGGGACATGGACCTTCCCAGAGGGCCTCAGACTTTGCTGGGTCTCCACAAAACCTTCTGACTTTACCTTTTTGGGTTAGAGAGCTTGAGGGTAATGTCTAAACAGCGAAGAAGGATCAAGCACACCATTTTAAAAGTCCATTTGGGGCTTTGTAGAGGAAGAATCCTAGAGACCATCTGAAATTCTCTTCTTGACTACAGAATAATGGCAGCAATACGGTGCACTCTTTCCTCTTCTCTCAGAGAAGCAGCTGCCAGTTTGGAATTGAGGAAAGTGTGAGATACTGAAGGCCGGTGAAAATTAATGCTCTATTCTCTGCAGCCCCTTTCCCTTCAAATCTGTAGACTGGAGAGTAGTAATCACTCAGTTATGATTAGGCTCCTAACTATCTCTCTGTTGAACTAGAACAGCTCTGTTAGGGATTCAAGTTTATGTTTGCCTGTCTTCTGTGATAGCATGGGTCAGAGGTTGTGTTGCAGGCCTCCCAGTGGTATGAAGAGCAATAGCCCAATGTCTCAGCTGAGCCAAAAATAATATCAAACTAAAAACAGATCCTAGACACAGGGTAGAGCTCATTTTCATTGGTCAGGATGCTTCCCCCTTGTTGGCCTGAACACTCACACCTCTTGATTCTTTTTATGACTGTACCCACCTACAAAGGGGCAGTATTAAAATATTTGGAGACAGTTTGAGAAAGGAGGAAAAATTTTAAAACATCCAAATGTTTGACTATGATATAAATAAAATAGCTTGAAATTTAAATCAAGTCTCTTTATGAAAATTATTAGAATAAACAGATGAGTGGATAGAAAAGTGATAGATAGTAGATAATGATACTGATGATAGATGATGACTATGAAGATAGATAGATAGATAGATAGATAGATAGATAGATAGATAGATAGATAGACAGATAGATAGATAGATGACACATATAGAATGGAAACTGACTAAGGGTATTATGAAGCTGAGAAGTTTCACTGTGTACCATCGACAAGCTGGAACATGGTAGTCTGTCTCCATCTGAGCCCAGCAGCCTGTCAACCAAGGGAGTCACTGATTTAATTCCTAGTTCAGCACCACAGAAAACAAGAGGAGTCTAAGCAGGTTGGAAAGAAAGAGATAAATTCTTCCTTTTTGCACTTTCTTTTTCTATTTAGACTCTCAATAAATTGGAGGATGCCCACTCACGTTACAGAAAGCAATCTACTTTACTAAATCCAAAGATTCAAATGTTAATTTGGGGCCTGAGATATACCTCAGTGGTAGGTGCTTACCTCACATGAGCCAAGCCCTGAGTTTAATTTCTAATAACAAACATACCATTTCACTCTAAACTAAGGTTGTGTTAGCCCCACCCCCACCCCACAATGCCTGTCAATCAAATAGGTATTTAAAGTTAACCATGACATTACATGCTTTAGGACACAGTCTTATGCTGCAGATAGACATTTTGCATACAACTATGGAATTTAAAACAGTTTCATTTAATCTAAACCTGCTCTTTCTGTAAGGCCAGCTTTGTAAAGACTGTTAGGCAAATATCACCGTGGTTATAAGCAGGCTCTAGAGATATGCAGTTGGGTGCAGGTGTGGATCTGTTACGTAAATTGTTAACTAGAGCCAGACAGGGTTAGGATGAAGAAGAACAAATCGTCCTACAGTGTTAAGGCTTAGACAGTAAAGCCCGTGTTCTTTTGTCCTGTGTCAAGGAGCGATTTTGAAGCAGCTCAGGTGGAAGACTCCAGTGTGGGTTTTCACCAGGGTGCACTCAAGAGACTGGATGACCCTGTGCTTTTGGGAATCGCTGACCAAGCATTTGCTGGCTCAGACACTTGTCACCACCTTGCTCCTTTGTTTTAGGAGACCTCAAATCTTGCCATGTTGGCCACTCAGAGAAGTGCCTGAGTGTTCTTGTAACAAAGCAGCTGGCCTCCTCTGCGTCAAGTGAATCCAGAGAGAGTGGCGAGGTCATCATTTGTCTTTTCAGAAACATACATGCCTTGCTGATTGCCATATTTTATTCATCATGAAGAGTTTAGTAAGCCTAATCTCAACCAAGGTGAGGTACATAAACATGATCTTTGGGAGGGAGCTGACCATAAACTGTGTGGATATGTATGTAATGGTCATAGCAAGCTAATAAAGGTCTAAGTGCCTCAGACTTCCCTTCTGTAAAAGGAGAATTGCAGAGATAGGGTTCCTTAGTATTCCCATGAAGAATCAATAATACAATAAACGTGAAGTGTCTCCTAAAGCACCTGGCACCTTGCCGGAAATGTGCAAATGTTAATTTCATTGCATTGTCCTGATTCATCTATAGCCAAAGAGAATGATTAGACAAAGTGTTATTGTCTGAATTATTTATAAGAGATAGAGTCTACCAGTGTCATTCTAGCCATTTGAGTTCTTCTTATTCAAAGGCAAGTAGCAAATCTTTTAGATCTGAGTTCACAGCTGGGTCAGAGCTAAAGTGCCCAGAGTTTCCCACCTACATGGCTTCACTATTCTCAAGATAGATTCCATGAATACCCCAACTGACAGCATCTTATGCCAAAAACTCTTACTACCTGGTTCATATATATGGCTCTCATTTATATAATATAAATATATAAAGTATATATTAATTAATTAACTAATCATTCTTTGTGCACACGTGGGCACAACTTGCTTGGCACTTTGGTGTTGAAGTTCTTAGCATTCACTGTTAGATAAGACTAGTGTTCCACTTCTCACCCAGAAACTCACATAGTTCCTTCCAGCTTTGAAAGCTGGTCTGCAGGGAAGAGGGTTCCAGCTCAATTATCCTATATTTTACAATCATAATAATATATGTCTTCCAATAAATTGACCTTTAAAGGTTTAAAATAGGAGTTCTGTGGACCCTGAGTATAGTGAATACGGAGTCCTCTATATGTCAAACAAAGAAGAAGGGTGCAATTACTTTTCTTATCAAAGTAATCCTGAAAGATAGAGCCACATAATATTGGCTTTGCCTTACACAAAATTTAGCTGAACTTCTATTGAGAAGAATTTTTATTATAAACCAGGATCAGGTTATGTCGGAGTCTATAGCAGAACTAAAGTCTCTTTCTGGAGAAATTTTAAAAAAACGTTCTGCAACTAGAGAGTTGAGTCAATTGTTAAGAGCACATTCTGCCCTTTCAGAGGACTTGGTTCTATTCTAGCACCCTCATCAGGAAGCCAATAAATCACCTCTGACTCTATTTCAAAAGTATCTAATATCTTCTGGCCTACACAGGAACCATTTCACACATACATACATTCAGGCACACACACAAACATACACATTAAATAAATGACTAATCATTTATAAAGTATGGACTGGTCATACATGGCCTCTTGGGTAGTTATCTTTGCTTGGAATGTCACTTTGGATAGCCATTTTATTCTATCAGATGCTCCAATAAAGTTAGAAACCATAGAAAATTAATTATAGATAAAACCAAGAAGTTAGTGTGGCCATAAACCAAGAGGGATTTTGGATGACATATCCAGCAATCAGTAACATATCTGCCTAGGCCAGATTTTAGGAGATCTTGATCAAAGACATACCAGTGCAAATGAGTTCAAGATTGGGAAAGAAATAATGTAAAGAGTAAACATATTGATTAGTTCCAAAGACAACAGAAGACAAGCAAACAAAAGAGAATAAAGAGACATGTCTGGAGACAAGCGTCTGTGTTAGTAATTGTGGTAGTGTGGGAGAAAATGGCCCCAAAGGGAGTGGCACTATTAAGAGGTATGGCCTTGTTGAGAAGAAGAGTGTCACTGTGGGGTGGGCTTTGTGGTATTTTCTCAAGTTTCACTAAGTGTGACGTTCAGTCAACTTCCTGCTGCCTTCTGGTCAAGGTGTAGCCAGCATCACATCTGCCTGCACCTACAATGCTCCCATCATTATGGTAATTGACTGGACCTCTGAAACTGTAAGCCACCACCCCATTTTAATGTTTTCTTTATGAAAGTTGCCACGGTCATGGTATTTCTTCACAGAACTAAAAGAAACTTAATTAAGACAGTAATAAAGAAGCTAAAATTAGATAGTCTCAGCTCATTGTCTGTTGAAGAAATTATTTTGAAGAGAAGTTTTCAATGTCTATGACCACATTGCTTGTCCACTCGTTGGCTGTTCATCAGATTGTGATGGGGTGAACTTGACTGGGGTGTGCTATATTCAAGGTTTAACCACTACATGTTTAAAATCCAAGTGGGCCATGATCAGAACATCCTAGTTTCTGCCCTGGTTTAAGGCTTTAAGGTCACTTTTCTTTTCAGGACTTGAGAACATAGTCGCAGTTCTCAAATTAATACAAACATATGTCTTTGGGAACAACTGGTTGGAAGCAAACTCATGAATAGAATATAGGACCTCATTTAAGAGGTTTTTTTTTCATGGGGCCTAAAATGATTTCCCAACAGTTAAGAACACTGAGTGTTGTTATAGAGGACCTGAGTTCAGTGCCTAGCACCTGCAATAGCTCATAGCCACTTATACTCCAGCTCAAGCAAATCTGATGCCTTCCAAAATGGAGATGTGCATAAACATACATGTGTATGCACACACATTAATAATAGTAATAATAACAGTAACAACAGCAACAATTTAAGTAGCTAGTGATTGAGTTTCCCCTTCCTAGTGTCAGGTCTCTCTCTGGTGGGGTAGCTGGAGTAATAATCTCTCCTATGTTCATTAATATGGTTGGAACTGGATTCTGTTCCAAGGTGCTACACTTACCTGATACAAAGTAGTATGGAACACCTTATTCCATGTCCGGTTGGCTTCTTGGCAGATTCTTGAAGTCATTCTTTTCACAGTATGGTTCATTTTACTGTCTTTCGGGCAGACCATATTCTCCTCGAAGTGTGTCATTTCCTGATGACATTATGACTTTGCATACTTCCGGAGCTATCACAAAGCAACCCCTTTAGCCCTCACATAAAAACCACTAAGTAAAGATTGTAGGATTACAGGACGGTATAGTGGGCACGAGAGATGAGGAAAGGAAGTGGAGGGCAGGAAGAATTCAGAGAGACTTGAGCTACGAGAATGGTCATGGGTGGAAGAGGGTCCTGATTAGAAAGGTCTAGACGTGGTCAATGTACAATCTATACACATATAGCTATATCAGTGTCAGCTCCATTACTCTCTACAAATAATATACAGCAAGACTATAAATTTAAAAATAAATAAAATGGAGGAAAGAAGGAAAGGGAATTCTTTCCAATTCTGTCCTTGTTGATAGGACTTTCATCTTGTTTTTCCACTCTCGTGGCTTCTTCAGTTTAGGGGAGTCTTCAGTCCCCCCCATGGCTTCTTCCTTACTTGAAGGGCACTAATTGTGACCCAGGGAAGGGTCAGTTTTATTCATTCTCTTGGCTCTTGTCACAACCCTTTTCATTTTCCCTGTAACATTCTGAGCGAGTGCTGCCACATTTTCTGCCACATTTCTTCAAATCCTCGGCCAGACCTCTGCTGCTGTAAGCGTTAAGAGCAACTTCCACTCCATGTGAGATGCAAGCTTTTAAGGTGCCATTCACTTCTTGCCATTCTCTTTTTATCTCAGGAGCAGTGAGGCTAGTCAAAGTCATATTTATCTTTTATTTTTCTGGAACCACAAGGTTGGAATTTCTGAGCCACTGCTATGCTCAATAGCTACACCTCAAAAATTCTAACGATCCTCCTAATAATTTTGTTTCATCTCTTATACTTGAAGATGATTTACTTTTTCTTCTGTTGAGGGTCTGTCAATGGGCACTGTGTAACTTTAAAGGCACAGCGATCTACCACTATTTACATATCACTTGGATTCTGCCCAAGAAATCTCCAGCTGCGTGTGGTCCAAAAGGAGTGTTGTTGGATCTGATTATACATATATGCATATCCATTCTTCTGTCTTGCTTTCTCATGAGCCGCTGGGGTTATTTAGATAATATAATGTTCATGAAAACCTGAGTATCAGCCCAAAGGAGAGATAGTTAGTGCAGAGCAATTGCAGCACTATTTGGGAAACTTGTGGAGACAGAGCCCTGGTGAAATTAGAACAGAGGTTACTTCTTCATCTTTCTATTTTGCCTGAGGAGGATAGGCTAGGGGTTGTGACCTGCTGAAGCAAACCTGTGCGTTTGCACCTATCAGGTTCTTTCTGATAAAATAATGTGAAGGCATCTACAAAATGCACTTCTTCCTATTTTCCTTTTACCTTGTAAAACAATTCTAGTAGCTAGGGGGCATGGAGAGCACTGAGGGTCCTGCTTTTTAGCCATATTCCTCCAGAGGATGAAGTATACTGAGAGCAAACAACGTTGCAAAGAGAAGTCGTTTTCTTTCTTTTCCTGGGCTCCTCAGTGAAAGCAGTGCAACCCGTAGCTGAAAGCTGCAATTCAGGACTAAACTGGGGTTGCTGAAGACATGGAGATAGACAAACACAGAGCACAAAACAGCAATTCCTGCAGAAGAACAAAAGAAGAAACCCAGCAGTGCCTCGGAGGTCCCCAAAGCAAGACTCCTTGGGTCAAACGAGGTCCCCAAAGCAAGACTCCTTGGGTCAAACGGCCTTGACAGTACCTGTGCTTGAAACCTGAGAAACCAAATACAAATGGAAAGAAGGAGAACCCTCAAAGTGGTGAGGTGGCTCACACAAGTGGTTCAAATCAAAAGCACACTGAGGCTTAGAAGTATCGCTGCTCGAAAGGGTGTTGTGCCAAAGGTACATTTTCCCGCAGAGAAGAAAATCTTGAGAAATCTCCAGAACGAACAGCACCCCTGACTTCCTCTGGTGTTTGACTTGGTGTGAATGTCCCAAGCAGCTCACCATGATGACCCGACTCCTGACTGGTTCACTGTAGTCTTATACAAAGCCCAAGAGACGGGCGCCTAATAACGCAGTACAAACTAAAAATGTAGAGAAACAGAAGCTCGGGGAAAGCTCAACCAGGGAAGTAACAACTGGGAAGGATGAAGACAAGACCTCAAATCCCCTCCAGCCATGACTATGGGTTATATAAGATGAGAAGTCACAGGGATAAATCTGGTAGCTTCACAAGTTTTTCTGGAATCAAGAGTTCCAGAATTTTCAACACCAGTGAACATCTGGTATACCATTCAACACTGTACAGTTGTGAAAACTAAGCTTGTAAATCACATGTAACATGTTTAGTTTATTTTTTGGTTTTATATATATCATACACACATATGCATATATGTGTATATATGTGCATATATACATATACATATAAGCAAAATTGTACATATATGTATTATTTTTTCTTATTAATTTCACAATGAGGCACCTCATTGTCCAGCTCACAACCACTTTGGTACAAGTCCTTCTTTTCTTGACCACATTCTGAGCAGCAAGTTGACTTTTAAAAATTAACCAAAAAATAAAAATAACATTGTAACAGTTTCCAGTTCAGAGCCTTGCAAGTGGATATTGAACAAGCATTGAAATGCTTATACCTTCAACTGCTGTTTCTTTGGCTAGTCACCCACTTCCAGTTTTGAAGGCTTCCTGCTCCCCTTCTAGTTTCCTGGGCTTGTTTTGAACACAGGACCTTTTGTCTTCCCAGCATGCTCGGGGATGGTTTCCTTATTACTTTAGCCAACTCTACACTTCCCTATTATCTCTTCAGAGAGATCTTACTGAGAAGCTTATCAAGAAAATACCTCACATCCCGTCACCCCTCATGATTGGGCTACTTCTGTTGAACATCATTTCAAGTATTGATGTATTTTTATCTTCCTCATTATATGTAAGCTCTAGAACCAGTAGTCTGCCCTGTACTTAGAATAATATTTGTAGTGAATACTCAGTAAACATTGGTTAAATTAATTAACTAATCATGAGTTGATGGACTAATACAGAAGCTATCATACATGTTGTAGAATCTATTTAGTTAATAGACATATAATGTCTTTTAAAATGCTAATTAACTGAAACCTTTTATTCATTATGCAATTTCATATAAAAATTGCAGCCGGGCGGCGGTGGCGCACGCCTTTAATCCCAGCACTCGGGAGGCAGAGGCAGGCGGATCTCTGTGAGTTCGAGACCAGCCTGGTCTACAAAAGCTAGTTCCAGGACAGGCTCCAAAGCTACAGAGAAACCCTGTCTCGAAAAAAACCAAAAAAAAAAAAAAATTGCAATTTTTCTTTAAAAATTAAGGAAGTTTTCTATTCAGGGTTCCTTAACAAATAGCACATGATGCTTGTCAGACAGAGACTAAGCCAGACCCCACCACTCCTATGACCTCCCTGACACCAATGACTGACTTGCATTGGCTCACCCTTTACTATGAATGTGCCTGGACCTGTATGTTCCCAAACCCCCACATAAAGTATATATGTAGAAAGTCTCCCAACCTTTGTTCCATGGGTCTGTGTAACTTTTTCAAAACCAATTTAGAAATTAAACCCATCTTGTGTTCATTCTTGCCATCTCAGTCCTAATGAGACACACGCTGTAGCCTGTGGTGCCCGTGCAGGTTACAGAACAATCAGCCAAGCCTGGCAAGCTCATCAGAGTACCACAATCAGTAAAAGGGCAGAAATAGCCAATGGTGTTTCAGAACAGATCTCACTTTTGTAAGATTATTTTAAAAAAATAGATTTTAAAACCCTTAGATTATAAATATTTTTCTTTATTTTCAAAATATCACGAATGTCTACCAGATGTCTACCTTAAGAGATTCATTTACCAATATAGGGCACCCAGTGTCTAAGAAAGAAAACGGCTATATTTAATAGCAGATGTTGAAGCCCAATAAAGGGAAATACACACACACACACACACACACACACACACACACACACACACACACATATATGGAATGAGAAAGAACCACATCCTTTTGCTCAGTATCTATGTGTTTTAGCAGCATGAATATTTGCCAAGCTCCTGCAGTGTGTCAGACACCATTGGAAGCAATTGAGGAACTCATACTGTCTCACATTCCAGAGAGTCAGACAGCAAAGCTAAACAAGTCATAAAATATTTTTTTTTTTGATTTTTCGAGACAGGGTTTCCCTGTAGTTTCTAGAGCCTGTCCTGGAGCTAGCTCTTGTAGACCAGGCTGGCCTCGAACTCAGAGATCCGCCTGCCTCTGCCTCCCGAGTGCTGGGATTAAAGGCAGTAAGAGTAAGAGCCACAATAAAAAGAAACCGGGAGGAGGGTGAAAGAGGTGGGAGGGTCTGGCGAGTAGCTGGAGTAGCCATGTGATCTAGGTAGGTCCTGTGGGGAGAGGAGATCCGAGCAAGACCTGAAGGAGGTGAGAGAAGGCACGCCTCTCTGTTGTGAGAAGACTGTGGGGTAAAGAACGCCATAGACCAAATACCCTGCAGTGGGCAGACACCTAGTGTGTTCAGGGAGCCGTGTGGCTCCTCCGGCTGAGTTAGCTAAGTGAACTGACTACTGATAAGAACGAGACCTTGAGTATCTCCAGAGTGCTCCCCACAAGGGCAGTCCAGTCTTCTCCACACAAAACCATTTTCCTTTCTGTTTAATAAACATAATTTTAATGTGCTCATGACCTAAGGTTGGAGGCTTTATGAAATATGCAGGTTCTATTTTCTAAAGGAATATTAAGCAACTGGGGTCATAGGCCTTGCTGATGAGACCCTGACAAAACCACTGTCCACACACAATGACCTCACAAACTGGCTGCGCTTGTGTTATCCTGAACATAGTCTCCTGTTTTACATGTGGTCACCGGTGCTTTTCAAAGGGTAGTCTTTTGCCCTGCCTGTTAGTCACCTGCACCAAGCCATGAGTTCAGATGCAGCCTCACGAAAGCCCCACTAACAGAACTTCATGTCCTCTACGCAGCTGCTGGTGGTAGATTGGCCATTTGGATCGGAGATGTGTAAGCTCGTGCCCTTCATACAGAAGGCTTCTGTGGGGATCACCGTGCTAAGTCTATGCGCTCTGAGTATTGACAGGTAAGAGTTCGTTCTTAGGCCAAGGTGATCCTACACACCCTATAACTATGTTACGGAGGAGGTAAGCTGCGCAGTTCAATAAAATCAAACTCTCTACCTGCTTAAAAAATAACTCTGTTTACATCTTCAGATATCGAGCTGTTGCTTCTTGGAGTCGAATTAAAGAAACTGGGGTTCCAAAATGGACAGCCGTAGAAATTGTTTTAATTTGGGTTGTCTCTGTGGTTCTGGCTGTCCCCGAAGCCATAGGTTTTGATGTGATTAAGACAGACTACAGAGAAAAGCCTCTCAGGGTCTGCCTGCTTCTTCCGGTTCAGAAAACAGCCTTCATGCAGGTAAGTGTACTTTGCTTTTTCTTCCTGCACTTTCCTTATAAATATTTAACTATTTTCCCTCGTTCCCCATCTTGGTAAGCTATTGATTTATGACTACCTTTGGCATAAATTAAGAGTTTGGATCCCAGACTGTGAGGTTAAGCATTACTAATGACCCCACCTGCAAGAATCTGGGTAATTACTTCTCCAAGAATACCCTAGGTAGCAGGGATCCAGATAAATCAGATTCCTACAAGAATGGCTGTGGCTTTATAACTTTTGTACCTAAAGTCCTAGGAAGATAGACACTGTTGTATAACCTACCAAAGACAACCCAACATTGTCAGAGAAACAGGTGACTTAAGCTTCGTTTAAATAGAAGATACCTGATAGTATGGATTTAGAATGCCAACCTGTCCGTTCATACCTTCATGTGTTAATATGTATATTAATTTATAATTACATATAAAATATATATTATGTAATTAATAAATATATATATAATTTTGGCTATCAATTAAAGAACTTTTGATCAGAAAATAGAGAAAGAAAGGGGATATTAGTCCCTAAAAGATAGATCCTAAGTACAAGAGTTTTGTCAGCCGAGCAGTGGTGGTGCATACCTTTAATCCAAGCACTCGAAAGGCAGAGATAGGCAGATATCTGTGAGTTCGAGGCCAGCATGGGAATTCCAGGACAGGCTCCAAAGCTACAGAGAAACCCTATCCTGAAAAAAAAAAAAAAGAGCTTTTTCAACAGAGAATGGTTAATACAAAAGAGGTTGAACTATTTTTTATTTTACATGGACAAAGCTTATATATACCTTATGAACTATGCATTTAATAATAATTAAAAGAAAAAAGCAGACACTGAAGTGAAATGGAGAATGAGGTTGTTGTTTACTAAAAGGGTAGTACCACATCAGGACATAAAATGCTTTCTCGCAGGAATATAGCTGCATTGATTAATGTTTTGAAAAAGTAGCAGCAGAAAAAAAGCACAGGAAAAGTAAAATACACAAGCATTTTCTAAACTGGCATTACATGTATACGTCACATATCTAAATGGCTAGTGTAGGTCTGTTCACACATATTTCTCACACTAAACACTCTTATTAGCAAGGGAAAGCGTCACCCAAACACTGTGATGGGTTTACATACTTAACACCAATAGTACCTAAAATTTGAGGTATTTGGTCATCCACTGTTTTATCTTCACATAGGAATTTTGCTTAAATCTTACTATACTGTCCCAAAGAGTTGAAATATGTCCTGTAATGTCATTTTACTTAATTCAGGGCTTTAGCTATGTGCTTAATAGATATGACTCAAGAAACACATAACAGATGTGTTACAAATATCATTTTACTTTTATGAACTTACATTGTTTTTAGTTGACATTTGATATATAAGGTTTTTTTTTAAGAAGAAGATGTTAATCATAAAATTTCCCTCTTTCCTACAGTTTTACAAGACAGCCAAAGACTGGTGGCTGTTCAGTTTCTACTTCTGCTTGCCACTAGCCATTACAGCAATCTTTTATACCTTGATGACCTGTGAAATGCTGAGAAAGAAGAGTGGCGTGCAGATCGCTTTAAATGACCTCTTAAAGCAGGTAAGAGAATGCAAGGACCTGGTGAGCCGTGACTGTGATGATGGTGAGTCTTTGGTTTGGTAAATACTGTTATTTATCCTGTCTGGGGAGAGTATGTGCTGTGAATACCAGTGGCTTTATAAGGGCTTGTGATCCTATTTCAGAGACGAGAAGTGGCCAAGACAGTCTTCTGCCTGGTTCTCGTATTTGCCCTCTGCTGGCTTCCCCTTCACCTCAGCAGGATTCTGAAGTTCACTCTTTATGACGAGAATGATCCACACCGATGTGAGCTTCTGAGGTAAGAAAGATAGAATACAGTGGAACGGGGACACACGTGCCATGAACAGTGGTGACTATTGGGGGGAAGGGAGGCCAACAAGCATGAGACAGAGGGGAGGGGAGGGTGCTGTGGGAGAGGAGTGAATAGGAGTCACGTGTGAGGACACGTGTATGATGGAGCTCACTGATCTGAATGCTAACTTAAATTTTAAAAGAAGAGAAAAACAGAAATAATTATGTAATTGCTATTCAGATGTCTCCCCATCAGTCCCCCTAACAGGCAGAAAGAATATGATTTTCTTATCCTTAGAGACCATTAAGACTCACAATTTTACCTTCACCCCTGCTTTAGATGGATAAGTAAAAGGGATGCAAGAAAACCGTGGGCTATAGGCACAGGATGTCAAATGATGAGTGAATAGCGAGACGAAAAGCATCAGATCCACATACACATCTATATATACTATCAGATCTTCATGATGCACACAAACCCTGCCTTTCCGAAAGCCTCATCACTTCCAATTGAGAACTGTATTTCTAAAGAAGACCTTGGTACGGAAGTAATGGTAGGAGAGGGCAGTGTAGATGACAGAGACTGAGCGAGAGAGAGAAAGGCAGGCAGAGAAGCTAAGACAGAGACCTGCACTAGAAAACTAGTGGTTAAACTCAAATCATTCAGTGTGGGCGATTTTGGTTTTCTTCACGAAAATACAAAGGTGCACATTAAATGTATACTTGAGGAAACATGATTTTTACAGACACATTTTGGGCTTCTTGCAGCTTTTTGTTGGTTTTGGACTACATTGCTATCAACTTGGCTTCTCTGAATTCCTGCATCAATCCAATCGCTCTGTATTTGGTGAGCAAAAGATTCAAAAACTGCTTTAAGGTAAGAGAATAATCTAAAATAAAATGTTTCCTGTGATCTGGCATCAAATATAGGCTTTCAGAACCACTAATATTTCTATCTAGAGAAGGTTGGCAAATTGCTAATTTTCCCTGTGTTGCAAGACATATGACATTTTTAAGTATCACTTTTGTATAAAAAGCACTATAATAAATATTTGTTTGCAAATCCTTATCAGTAATTACCCATGCCTTAGCCACTTAGCAGTACTATTAGAATTGCTCCGATTGACAGAATCACATGCAATGATAATGTGTGTCATCCAGGGAAATAAGATTGGAACGTAGCCGAATGCACTGTCCCTCTGATTTTGGTAGATATTTTATTTTTTTTATTTTTTTGCATATATAAAATCTTTAATACAAATTAATAAAAATGATTACAGAGGGGAAATTCTTTTTGAAGATGGCATTTCTAGTTTTCTGAATCCTCATTAAACTTCCAGGTAGATGTTTTATTATTGTCCAGCTACCATGTCTGTTATAAATAAGTTCATTGTCTTTTCTTATGGGCTGTGGAAATAAAGTCAAGGGCTAAGAGATGCCTAGGCAGGTGAGAGTGTTTGCTCTGCAGGAGGGTCCAAGATTAAGTCCCAAGAACACAGGTAAAAAGTCAGCCATGTTGTTCTGGGTGCAATGGCAGACCCCTTTAATCCCAGCACTTGGGAGGCAGAGGCAGGCAGGTCTCTGTGATTTCAAGGCCAACCAGATTTATGTAACAATGCCCTGTCTCAAAACACCAGAGAGAGAGGGGGGATGGGGAGAGAAAGAGAGAGAGAGAGAGAGAGAGAGAGAGAGAGGGAGGGAGGGAGGGAGGGAGGGAGGGAGGGAGGGAGGGAGGGAGGGAGGGAGGGATTGCAAGTAGTAAATGCTTTCAACTCACAGAGCCGTCTTGCTGACCTTAACCGCATCAATTTTAAGGGGAAATGAGAGGATGTGGGAAGAAAGGGACCAAGAACCCCACACTTACAAGAAGAGTCAGAGGCCAGAGAGCGCGAAGAGTAGCGACCGTGTGACTGAGTACACACATAACCAGTTGTTCTGTTTTGTGCAGTCCTGCTTGTGCTGCTGGTGCCAAACGTTTGAGGAAAAACAGTCCTTGGAGGAAAAGCAGTCCTGCTTGAAGTTCAAAGCGAATGATCACGGATATGACAACTTCCGTTCCAGCAATAAATACAGCTCCTCTTGAAGAGTATTCGCTCAGTCTCATCATCAGTATTTTGGACAGATATCATTAGAGAAAAAAAAAAAAAAAACAAAACCTTTGCCAAATCCAATGGGAAACTGTGTTTGCAGGAAGGCTTCCACAAATATAAGGGGGATTATTTTTAACAGCTGTAACTTTTAACACCTGGTGTTCCATGAGCTGTTCACAGCCTAGGAAATGGATGAAATGAATGAGGTCTCTGCGGGAAAGCACTTAGATTTTTAGCCAGCACTTCGACATGGCTCTTGAAAGCTCCCAGTGTATTCATATGCCGCTTACACTGAAAAACAAGCTCACTCAGAACCTCTGTTTATCTTCCAGCCACGTGAATCTGAGAAAAGGAAAGTGTGACATCAGGGAAAAAAAAGTTTCAAATATAGTTTCAATTACTCCATTTGAAACCTTTTTAAAAAATTCATTAATAAATGTTTTGTGCATGATGTCAACACCACTTAAATTGTAATTGTATGTGAAATGCAAAATCAGTGTGCTTTGTGTACTCTTTAGGTCACTGCAAACACTTAAATGATCAGAAGGGGGTGTAAGAAAGAGATGGAGTCTAGATGTTTCAGGATCATTATATTCTTTACATTCCAATAAGAGCAAATGTCACAGAGAGAAAAAAATGGGGATGTGTGAGCTGCTCTCACTAAGACTTCTGAACATCCCCTTCACAGGCATGAAAGGAAAACGCCAAACAGAACAACACTACCTACAATTTTTCATGGTTCTTTCAAATGTCTTTCTACAGCCGGTTTGATTTCCATTTGATTAGTTTCATCATCTGTAAATACTTAGCTATAAGCACTACATGTAGATGATTTAACAAAGGGCAGGTCCCAGCATTTGTATCTTTATGACAAAGGGATGCCAGGAACCCGGTAAGCGACAGAATGTGAATTGCCCGGTGCATTGTCCACATGGCAAAGAAGCAAGGCGCATCCTTCCAGCCACGCTGTGGTTAAAACAGTCCACAGCACGATATAGTTAAAAATACCATGTCTTAAAGTCGTAGGAATTAGTTACTCTAACCATCTCTCTTAGAGCTATTTTGCTAATTTTTTATATATTTTTTTCTGGAAATAGCCAATAGAAAGGTGATCTGGACATGGTGCTTTTTCTAAAACTTAGAGGCAAAAGCACTTTCGGGAACTGCAAACGCTCCACACTGTGCATTCTTAATCTAAGTGTGGTAGGTTCACTTTGGATGAGCAGTGTGTGAAGAATGCCCAAGAGAACTCCAAGAGAGAGGAAACGAGGTGGGGTAGGAGGAAACCCGTGGGGAAAGGGTCCCATTCTTAGCCCGGCGTTCGTCACTGGCGCGTCATAGTCAAGTCAAAGGTCCTGGGTCTGCTTCAACAGAACACAGCGTAGCGTTCTCAGAGTGACCAGGGAACAAATCGAGCCCAAGAGTTTTAACTTTGTCTTAAAATATAACAGAATTTCCTTTTTTTTTTCCCTTTTAGTAACCCAGGCCACATGTTGAAAATGAGCTAAGAATGCAGTTTTCTGCCAAAATCCACTGTGACAATACAATAAACCCGAATACGACAATGAGGTCAGAAAGAAAGGAAAATAATGACCTGGCATGCCACAAGGACTCTATTAGGAGTCACCCACAGTTCTTGTTTACGGGTTCCTCCCCACCATTTTCTACTTTTCAATATAAAAGACACCCCAGATTTTCAATTTTCAATTAGTTATGGGTCTCCATTACTTTCACAATATGAATGTATTTTTAATTCCTATTAAGTTTTAGAACGATTTTATTGCTATGTAGTAAGTCCTTGCATCTTAATGTTCTTCTTGTTTAACCCAAATGCTCTTTCCCTCTAAACATCAGACTCATGAGCAATAATCATCTTGTCAAATTATGAAATGGCATAAGAATACGATTCATACAGTAATTGTAAAATAAATAGCATTCGGTGGATTTTTGATTCAAAATTTTAGCATACAGATAAAGGGTGATAAGAACCAATATAATCTCTGCATAATTAAAAAATCAAGATAAGAAAACATGCCACCATATAACTTTAAAGCCTATTTTCTAATATTCAAGCTGCCTAATATAGCAACACATAAAAACAGTGCTAACGAGGATGTTCTAGGTTAAAAGATTTAAAAGTGATTTTAACCTATTTTTGCCTCCATTACTAGGATCATGTTGGTCGGTGTTCAAACACCTTCCAGTATCAACAATGTACAACCGCCAAAGGAACACTGTTTTTTGTTTGTTTGTTTGTTTGTTTGTTTTTTATCAAAACTTGGGTTTGTTGCGTCTAACATTCAATTGTAATATAGCCATGTAAAATAGTTGTGCTTTGTTCTGCTATGGTCACTTAAAGTGGCAGCTTATGTAGTTGCTTACTCCTTGTTTTGTGAACAAACCAATAAATATTCAAATCATTTCAAAGAGCAGCTTTATCTATTACCATGTGGGCATCCATCGATTCGTACTACCTAAAGGGTTAAAGCGGGGGGGAAGATGCTGTAAATGAACATTATCTATGTTGAATATATCATTATCAAGGAATGAAAGTTAAATTAAATCGCCACGATTCTGAAGTTTGCCATGCTTCATTGCGCATGCATAGTCATTTTCCACAACCGATTAACTTCTTGACAATCACCGAAAATCTTTGCCTCTCTATCTGCATAGCTTCCTTTGGAGGCTTCCCATCTTTGAGTCTCACCATGCTACACAAACATGAAATAAGATTTGGGCATCACTCATTGCATTTCTCAAGCAGCCTTTTCGTGTTGACTAGGAGCATGGTAGAATGACATTATTATAGGCTGAGTGCAGAAAATCTGAAGTCTGAAATACTCCAAAATCCCAAACTTTCTGAAAGTGGAAAATTCCACCTTTGATCTCCTTCTATAGAATACAGTCTCGGTGCAAAGGAAACTAAAAATATTAAATAAAATGAGCGAAATGCAAAACAGATCATTGCCAGTCCAAAGGACCAGATCCTAGCATCTCAAACTGCCTTGTGTAGCTGGTGAGTGCTACACACTCTTCTAAAGGACGGGTGGCTTATTTTTCTAAAGACTGTGCCTGAATTATACGGAGAATTGTAGGCATGGTCACAGAATGAAGGCAGGATTTCTTCTTTTCCTGGAGTTGAGGGTTGAGGAATACTTTACTCCATCGACAGTAAGAGTTTCAGTCTTAATCTTTCTAGCAGTAACTACGAGCCGTGAGTATCATTGGCAGGAAGATGAAGTCTCTACTTGAAGAAAATAGCTAGTCTGTAGAGGAGAACCCTTCAGGTCCAAACACGGAGAGTCAGGACGGCTCTCACGGAAAGGGGTTCTGTGCCTTCTCCATTCTGTGTGCATCCATAGAATTTTTAAGCTGACTCTTGGTGCCACCTTTCAAAGTATGAATGAGTGTCAGAAGCCCATAGGCATTTGGGAAAACGTTGTAGGGAAAGACGGAACTATTAACTAATAGGAAAATCTAGTGTGAGGAGGCTGAGGGAACCATGGAAAAAGCAGCACAATTAGACTTCATTCCCCATAGTAATAAGACTAATAAAACAAAACAAAGGTGGTTAATGATCAAAAGAACACTTGGGGATTCAGATACCGCTCTCGAAAACTGAAAATTATGCTCAAAGAGATAAAAGACAAAAAAGGAAAGGCCTCCAACCACCAAAACTGACAACAAGCAGAATGTGAAGGGAATCTATCAAACTGTGGCACTAAGTTGAGCTCAGGAAGGAAACCAAGGAAGAAGGCCAGGAAACAGGTGAGTCCAACACAGGAAACGCAGTGACTGACGTCAGCCTGGTGAAGTCGCAAACGCTTCACTTGTCTAAGGAACAATCCATTTGATAGAAGCAGGAGAGTGGGCAAAGGGTAACTGCAAGAGAGAGAAGATAAAAAACAGAAAGATTGCCTGGTATATTATGACGGTCACAGGAGTTTATAGCTATATGACAGTGTGTGCCAATAAAGGAGAGTGGTCCCAAGACTGATATCAGATGGTGGGGAAGAGCTGGAGAGATGGCTAAGCAGAGAAGAGCAGCGGTTGTTCTTGCAGATGACCTGGGTTCAGTTTCCAGCACCCACACTGTGTCTCATAACCATCTTATACCTCCAGTTCCAAAGGATCGATCTGATGTCATCTTTTGGCCTCCACAGGCAAGAGGCATGCCTGTGGCTCACAGACATAATACAGGCAAGACACCCACACTTATAAAAAATTAAAATGAAAAATAACAATAAATCTTAGTTTTAAAAGACAACTGTTATTCTCCTTATAACAACTTCATTCCTTGGCTAGGATTAAAAAAAAAATTTACCTTGTAAAAATGGCACTGTTCTAATCAAATCTGTTATATAAATAAATTTAAAATTATCTTGACAGTCAGTAATGGGATAGAAAATGCATTCGTAATGTGCTGCAATAAGAAAAATCATACATTCACTTTGAGAAGCATTTAGGAGTTAATATAGGAAAGAAATACTTATCGAAGGACCAGAAATTTCTACTTACAGAGAATTTCTCGTGGGATCATAAAACAAACTCCAGAATGTTCACAGGGAGCACTGTTTATTTCCATCCCAAAGGGAAACAACTCAAACTCCAATGGCATATTTTAAATTACTAGACCGTATGGTATGCCCGTAAAATGGGAAATAGAATGCTCACCCCAAGTTGATCAAGCTTGTCATGATTAAAATTTTGATCCAGCAGATTGTCATGAGTGCTGCCCTGTACATGTAAGATGTTTGGCAACCTACTTGGCCTCCATCCACTAACCATCAATGTCATCCTCTCCAGTTGTGAGACCCAGTGCAGTTCCCAGCATCACCAAATGTCTCTTGGGGGTGGGTAATCAACCCTGCTGTAAACTACTGTGCAACAGTATAATTCTGCTGATACCAAGTTCAAAGTCTGGTACCATGAAGCTATATGCACAGAGACACATACAGCATCAGTAAAAGTTTAAGGAAGTTATAATACAAATAAGAACAGCTGCCATTCTTGAAAGACTGGTGACAACCGAGACTTGGAAAAAATACATCAGGATTGTCTGTCCTTCTATATGTATTTATACATATATATGTATATGTGTATATATATGTATATATACAAATTTACATTATTATTTTGCATATATCATGCAACATATTTCTATAATAAACTTCTAGTTATTTCCCTTAAGTAAAAAGACTTATGCCTTCTTCTATATAATCTACAATTTTAAAAGCGAAGGAAACAGAATGTATATGGCTACAACTAACTGAAAAATTAGGGAGCAGCATTCAGTGCTGCTACAGCACGTTCAGAAATGTGAAGAGGGAAGGATGGGAAAGCTAGGGCTGAGATGGGAAAAGTTATCAACGGGCAACACCAACCCAGAATTCTGGGTGTCTCCTTCTACTTCCCAGGCTGCTAAAATCTAAGCAGCATAAGAATGGAGTGGTAAGGGGAAGTGGACTCAGCCCTTCTATCTTACATGCAAATATAAGCAAAAGTTTCTGTCCTGCTCAGTCCTGCAACCCTGCAGACGTTCAGAAAAAAACAAAACAAAAGAAAACATAGAAACTCATATTAATTATAAACTGTTTGGCCTATTGGCAAACGCTTCTTATTAACTAGTTCTTACAATTTACGGTAACCCATAATTCTTATCTATGTTTAGCCATGTGGCTTGGTACCTTTGCTAAGCAAGGTATTCTTGTCTTGCTTTCACTGCATCTGGCTGGTGACTCTGTTCCAGATTCCCAGAATTCTCTTAGTCTGCTTGCCCCACTTATACTTCCTGCCTGGCTACTGACCAAGCAGAGTTTTATTAAAGTAATACAAGTGACAAATCTTTACAGGGTACAAGAGCATTCTCCCACAGCATTCAAACATGAGTGAGCTGACCTCATGCTTAAAGATGACCTGCTTACAGGTCTGCATAGAATCATGTCATTCAAGTTGTGACAATTGAAAGGTGAGCAATAAAATAAAATATTCTAACCATCTATCCCCCATTACTCCACCCTAACACATAAAAAAAATTTTATGCACACATAAAAAAAATCCCATCTACACACACAGGTGGACACTCACGTGGAAACAGACACCACACCTCCAGCTTCAAAAGGCATGTCTTCAACTCCACTAGACAAGAAAATTGTTTTCAGACAGGGTGCATCCGTTTTCTGAAGTAAATCCATATCTTAGAAGTCGTAAAGCCCCTAACATATAGCTTGCAAGAGATTTCTTCTTTATATTCACTGGAGCTAAAATCTTTCTTTTCTAAGTAACTTGGGAAAGTTTAGATTTATAGTTGCATAAAAATATGCTTTCCTATGGGTCAGGCACATGCCTTTAATCCCAGAACTCAGGAAGTAGAAGCAGACGGATCTCTGTGAGTTCGAGGCCAGCCTGACTACAACATGAATTCCAGGACAGCCAGGGCTGTTACACAGAGAAGCCTTGTCTCAAAAGGGGGGGGGGGGGACGGGGATCTAAGTGACCACTCACTAATCTGGATTTACTTTATTTGAAATTCTTGGTCTATTTATTTATTCATTCATTCATTCATTCATTCATGTGTGTATTATTGTTTTATTTGTACAATATTATTTTTACACATGATCCCACTATGTAGCCTTGTGTGTACAAGGTTAGCCTTGAACTTGCAGCAATCCTCCTATTCAGCCTCAGGGCTGGGATTATCGTTGCCAAATAACTATACTTTGATTAATATACAAATAAATGGGCCCCGTGGTGATGAACCCTTTCTCCTCCTCTCATTTAATATTTTCCTCTTCTGTTTTTATCACCAAACACACACACACACACACACACACACACACATTAACTGACCCTTTGAAAGGTATGAGATTACAAAAACACCAGAACCACAGTCAGTTGTCCTAGAAATGGCAACACTACTATCAACATGGCTGCCTAAACATGATCTGAACAAGGACAGCACCAACAGACATGCTAACATGGAAGGTTGAGAGCTCATGAAGACTCAATACTAAAGGATGAACTACAGGAAGCTAAGGAATGCTGAGAATGGGAGGAGTGGCCTTCCCCAGGAAAGGGTACACCAACTGTTTATCCAATACCCAATACCCAATGATACATCCAACATCCAATCAATATCCAATGATCAACCCTGAAAACATACACATAAGTAGTTTTCATAAAAGGTTGCATGCATATATAACATATTAGTAAGTATTTCTGCTCTTTATTAACCCATGAGAAATGAATGCGTACTGTCATAAAAAAATCTGTACCCAAATCTTTATGGCAATGAAAACTCAAGTTCCCAGGGGGGAATAAGCCACCATTCCATTAGGAACTCTGTAAGGCTGACAGATTAGAATTTCTGTGGCTATGCAAATCCAGAAATAAAATACCTTGGACTATCATCAGTCACTATTGGACACACACACACCCTGTATTTTGATGAGACAGAGCCCTGGCTAGCCTGGAAGCCTAGAAATCAATATGGAAACTGACCTCAAACTCACAAAGATCTGTTTGGCTCTGACGCCTGAATGCTGATTAAAGAACTAATCCTAGTAAAGGCCACTTACTAGTCACATTTGTGTTTGTCTTAACATCCTGTGACTACATACAAACAGACCCTAGAATATGCTTACTTGATATTCTACCAATGTATTATTTAATTATGACATTCCTTATTCTATCACTATAAAAAACATAATGAAATGACTGCTGTGTTGGAACATGGTATTTGGGGTAACCCTAATCTTTCTTTTTAGGTCATAGTCACTCATACTTGGCTCCAGAACAGACTGGCCTATCTTTCTTTTGAGCAGAGAGCTGTGTTATTTTGTTTTTAGTTGATATCAGCTTTGCTCACAATATCCTGAATCTGAAAACAACCTAAATATCCACAAACTGGTAGAGAAGCAAACAGTGGGATACCCATGTTGTGGAATTCTGTCATCAACAGACAAGAACAATGATAAGTGTCAGGTCATAAATGGGTCTCAAAAAACATGCTAAATAAAGTCAGACACAAAATTCGGATACAAAGATTGCTTATGTAGTCACATTATGGAGTGCCTTAAACAAGCATGAACAGGAAAAAAGATCACTGATAATCTAAGATGGAGTCTGGAAAGGGTACTGATGCCAAGTGGCTTCCTGGTGATAATGCTTTTCCAAGAACAGAATGCAGCAATGATTGAAAATTTGTCTATTTGCTAAAAATTGTTAAGCTCACATTGAAATTAGATAAAATTTGCTTTATAAATTGGATGGCAATATAGTCTGTTTCTCAAAAACAAAGCATAGACATTTACAAGATGCCAGCAAATTCTGAATAGAGAGATGTGGCTTACAGAAACTCCAGAGCAGCGGTGTGCCAGAGCAGTCTAGTAAAACTTCAGGTAACAGGCTGGACAAAGTAAATGTTATCCCACCAAAAGACCCTTTGAGCCACAATCTACAGTAACAGTAATCTTCATTCTGCCCTTAGTAAATAATGTGCTGACTAGTTATGTTTTTTTTTAAATTGTGGCAACACTAACATTAAGTTTACCATTATACATATTCTTTTTTTTGAAAATAGTTTTTTTTCCTACAATTAATCTGATTATAATTTCCCCTCTCCCTACTCCTCCCAATTCCTCCCCTCCAATCAGATTCACACCCTTTCTGCTTCTCCTTGGAGACTCTTTATACAGGTATCTAAAGAATAATAATAAAATAACAAAGTGGAAACACACAAAGTGAAATAGGACAAAACAAAGAGAAGGAAAAAAGCCAAAGGAAAAAAACATGAGAAACAAATATAGACACAGAGACACATATTCATACACACAGACATCCAATAGAAACATAAAACTGAAAACCATAATATATAAAAAAAGGACCTGTAAGGTTAAAAAGATGCCCTTAGAAAACTTTATGAGACAAAGAGACTCCAAAGATGCTATTGAGTTTATCTTGTGTTGGCCATCTATTTTGTTGGACCTGGTGCCTGCCTTTAAGAGTGGTTCATTTCCTCAATGACATTCCCATGGAGAAATTAATTGTTCCTCGGCAAGTGGCTATCAACAGGAGCTGTCTTCTGGGTTATGGAGGGGTCATGTGTCTACTTCTTTGAGCACTAGGACCCCATCTGGTGGAGACCTGTGCAAGCCTTGTGCATGCTACCACAATCTCTGCACATTCATATGTACATAGATACTGTAGTGTTTAGAGGGCCTTGTTTCCTTGGTGTCCTACATCCCCTCTGGCTCTTACATTCTTTCTGCCTCCTCTTCAGCAGGCTGATCTGAACATTATGAGGAAGGATTTGATGGAACTATCCCCTTTAGGGCTGAGTGTTCCAAGGTTGCTTACTCTCTGCATACTGTCTGGCTGTGGTTCTCTGCATCTGCTCTAACCTGCTGTGGGAAGAAGCTTCTCTAAAGATGGCTGAGCAAAGCACTGACCTATTTGTATACCCGAATATCATTAGGGGTTATTTTACTTCTTTCTTTATTAAAAAACAGTTTTACCCTAGGTCTCTGGGCTATCTCATCTCAGGCTCTTGGTCATACAAGCAGAACCAGATATAGGTTCCATATCATGGAGTGTGCATTAAATCAATCAGATATTAGTTGGTTAGTGCCATAAATTATATGCCACCATTGCCTGTTGTAGGATATTTGATTGCACTGTGAAATTTCAAGACTGTTGATAAAATTGACTTTAGTTCAGAAATCAAGTCAGTGAATAGTTGACAGGAGCTAGTCATAGAGAAGATGGGGATGGAGGACCCAAGGATACAGATGGAGAGATGCACAGAAGAGTAGGGAGGGACTTAGAAATCTGTGGTCTTCTTGCTTTGGGACAAGTGGAAAGATGCTTCTCCTGTTGGTTCTCTGGTCAAACAGGAAAGTCAACTGATTGCTCCTCGGCTTCTCTGATCTAGCGAGACAGAAAAACATTTCACCCCAGTGTCTGACTCCGGAGTCTTTATGGGTAAATAGAATAATAGAGATTTCATTAAACCTGCGTTTGGCAGCTGTGGCTGAGCGAGTGTTGGCAGGACCAGAAATGTCACCAGGTCACAGTCTGAGCAGTGGGCACTGACTACTGCAGGGCACAGATGGTAGTTAAAATGTCAGTAGATTCAGGTTCTGCTGCTAAGCTGGAGAAAAACAACAACACTTGGCATTCCAACATGGGCCACAGCCAACATGGAGAAAGCACTAAGATGCCACCTCAGTCAGCTACCACTCTTGCAAGATGCCACTCCAGTCACTAATGCCACCTGCAGGGACTACAGGGGGTAAGATAGCACTCAAATATTGCACAAGGGACCATGAGCTCACTGCTGATGTCACTGCTATGGACTAATTGAGAAGTCAGCAGATCTAGTGAAACACTCTGGAATTTCTTAAGGAGAGAGTTAATTAATATTTAAAAATTAAATTAAAAAAACTTTCCCACATTAAGAATGGGATATGTCACAATGTAGGGAGTTAGGATTCTGTACAACAGATGATTTAAAAATGGACAAAATCAATAAAGGGTTAACTGACTTAGCTGGGATTGACATAATGCTGATTATAATTACCATCACTTTTGCAATTCATATTTCATCCTTAAAAAGTGGTTTGATCAATGTGCCAAATATGAAAATTTGATTGATTAAATATAAGCTTTAGAAACACTTACTATTAATAAGATAAGCATCCTAGAAAGACCTACTAATGAAAATAAGAAAAATACTCAGATAGAGGAATTTAGACCAGAACCTACCATACCACTACATAATGGACCTGAAGAGGGGCAGCCCAAGGTTATTAGAAAACCAACCTTAGTTTATTCACTTACTATACAAGAACAACCAGATTACACAGAAGGTTAATAGAATCCAATAGAAATATTAGGTTTAAGGAGATTTAAGGCAGTGGTTGTTTCATATGATATGCATTGTGAAGCAGATGTTAAATTCATGGGCAACTCAGAACAGAATTATTCTCCAACACTGGAAAGATTTAGCTATAGCAATATTGGAACCTGATCCTCAGTTACAATGGGAAACATGATGGAAAGATGAAGTTACAGTCCTAGAACAACAAAATATGACTAGAGGTACTTATTTTATCCAAGACCAGTTTCTTGGTGAAGGCCAATATACTGAACTGCAAAATTAGTTTGAATTTGATGATCATACGGTAGTCCTGTGTTGTTTAGTGGCTTTGAATGCTTGAGACAAGGTTAAAGAATCAAAAAAGAGTTCTGAGTCATTTACTAAAATTATACAAGAGCCAAAAGGAGCCTTCACTGATTTTTTGCAAAGATTAATTTCAGCTGTAAATAGAATAGTATCAGATCCTGAAGTCAGAGGAATATTAATTGAATCTTTGGCTTTTGGAAAAACTAACTCAAAATACAAAAGGGTAATCAGGCCTTAAGAGGCAAGATTAGCACCAATAGATGAATGAATTAAAAATATGGCTGATACTGGAAGAATATCAGGCTTTGGTAGAAGTAATTTCTAGAAATTTTAAGAAAAATCAAAATTTCATGCTATAATTATAATAAACCAGGTCATATGAAAAGTGATTGTAGGCAAGGCTTTTCTAGAAACAATGTTTTTTTTCTAAAGATATTCCAAACAGAAGGCCCCAGTATTTTGCAGTATGCAGAAGGTGCAGCAAAGGCTATCATTGAACTAATGAATGCAGATCAACAAGGGATAGGCAGGGTAACCTTTTGCCATTGGGGACTGCTGCTGGAGTTGGGAGCTGAGAAAACAGGATGCGTGGGGAAGGATGCTGGAGGAGAAAATCTGTGTAATGCACTGCAGATGGGTGCAGATGGGGGAGGGGGAAGCCAAAGCATCCGGTCTGCTACAGAGCTGAGGGCAAGACTCAGGAATTGGATCTGGAAGTGCAGAGAGAGATAGAGGAAGATCTACAGTGAAGCTGCATGTTTTCCTGACTGGAGCAGTCTGTGGGTTCCCAGGAAACTGCGTTTTCTTGACTGTGATTTATATGGGAGGACCTAGCTCACTGTGGTTGATTTTGACTCCCGAGCTGGTGATCCTGGGTATTATAAGAAAGCTGGCTAGAAAGTTATGGAGAACAAGCCAATTAACAGATTTTCCTCAGTGGATTCTGCATCAGTTACTACCCTGCTTGAATTCTTGTCCTGACTTCCTTCCACGATGGGCTATGATATGGAACTGTAAACTGAAAGAACCCTTTCCTCCCCTGGTTGTTTCTGGTCATGGCATTTTACCACAGCAATAGGAACCCTAACTAAGACATCTACTTTGCTGAACAGTTTGTTATAGATGGGAGTTTGGTCCTGGGAGGAGATAGGCCTCATCTATAGCTTCTTCAATCATAGTGGCATATCTTCCCACATCCTTCACTGTATTGGCCTCCCTGCAAGCCCAGACTCAATGCTAGGGCCAGATGGAAAATAGGTTTCAATTTTCCTTTTAGTTGTTTGTTTAATGTGGCCATGACCTAGTTTTTAGGCCCTGATGAGAGGACACATTATGTCCACACCCCAATCACTTCCCTTGCCCTGCCCTCCTTTCCCTAACAGCCTTAATGGCCTAAGGGCCAAGCACCAGAGGATTATGAGCCATCTCTGTGCCCAAAGTATTCAAATTAGCCAATTAGTTGGGAAGCCAGATTCCTGGAAATCTACACTCCTTTGGCACAGATAAATTGCCTCCTACTGTTCCAGCTTGCTGTTTCCTTCCTTACCTCACAGTCGTTTACCACAGAACCCTGTATGACAGTCTTGACCTTTGCTCCTTTATAGCTGTATGGAAGAAACTCTTCAATCTCTCCAAGTGTCAGTGTGTTCTCTCCCACCGTCCGAAGGACCATTAAGTCATGTAAAGTCACAAAGAGGATAAGTGATGGCTAAGGAAGGAGGAGATGCTCTCATGAAATGGAATAGTCTACTCAAACCTCTCCTGTGGTGAGCTCTTTGTGAAGACAGTCTCACTAGTCCCAGAGTATCTGTCCCTGATGTGTTTAAACATTTTGTTGTATTCAAGTTGTAGTTGTTGGTTGTTTATTCTCAGACAAAGGACAAATAACTACGGAATTTTTTGATTGAAGATGATTTTGATGAAGAGGCAGACAATATGTCCTTTTATCACCCTATGCAAAGGCAGCTAAGGAATGTTGAGATGGAAAGAAATAGCCTTCCTCAGGGAAGAGCACACCAATTGGTTAGCCAATACCAAAAACATAGACAAGTAACATTATATAGACTGAGCAGGTTATATTTAAGACTACGTATGTGCATAAATATCCATGTATGTATAGAGCAACAATTAATATAAAAAACAATTATTTAGGGGCTGCCCAGTACCATGAGACCTGGGTGCATAAAGAATAAGTACAGCTCCACGCCAGGACTCTTACCCTGGGAAGGCAGAGATCAATCATCAGTGGCTTGGGCCCTGTGGCTCACCATTATGGTGATCAAGTATATGGCAAGGAAATGGAAGAGAGAGAGGCAGAAAGGTTCATGTACTGGAGAGAGAGGCAGATCCGAAGAGTCCAGAGCAGTGCAGAACTGGCTGAACTAGGTGGTCTTGTTGCCTCCCAGGGCCATGGCCATGTCTGGGCCTAGGCTGTTGCCAAGGGCCATGTCCGTGGTCCTGACGCTGTTGTGGCAATCTGTGTTGATGTCCATGGCTTCTCTCACCACCAAGGACCCTACAGATGCCTGAGGCCACCTACAACCATGTTGGGGGTCCAAGGGATGTGTACACATTCAAAGAGATGTGACTGAGGCAATTGGCACTAATAATCTCAATGGGAGGGGCACTATTAGGAGGTATGGCTTCATTGGAGTGGGTATAGTCTTGTAGGAAAAGTGTGTTAGTGTGGGGGCAGGCTTTGATGTTACCTATTCTCAGGATACACAGTGTCTCAGTCAACTTCCTGTTGCCTGCAACAGCTACTCCAGCCACTCCAGCTACTCCAGCACCACATCTGCCTGCATGCTGCCATGCTCCTCATCATAATAATGGACTGAACCTCTGAAACTGTAAGTGAGTCACTCCAATTAAATGTTTTCTTTATCAGAGTTGCTATGGTCATGGCATCTCTTCACAGCAATAAAAATTTTAAGGCAGGCCATGTCTGGGTCCGTGACTCTACCATAGCCAGGGTCTGCATTGATGCCCCTGGCTACTGTTACAATCAAAGACTAAGCAGATGCCTGGGTATAGGACTGCCACCTGGGAACGTGATGATACTTGAGTGCCACACTGTCTGCCACTGGGGCCATGCCTATCTGGGGGACCTATGATGCCACCTAGGGCCATGATGACATCTGTGTCCAGACTACTACCAGGGACCACATCTGGGTCTGTGGTCCTACTTTAGCCTAGGTCTGTGTTAATATGCATGATCCATGTTGCCATCAAAGGCCACATGGATGCCCAGGATCTGGTCGACCACCTGTAGAAGTGTTGGTGTCCCAAGGCTGTATGTATCACTGATGGAGCCATACAGGCCTGAATGGCATGTTCTGCCAACTGGGGCCAGAACATCATTTGTGCCAAGCTGCAGCTAGGGCCATGCCTCTGCCCATGGCCCAGCCACAGTCAAGGTGATATCTGAGGCTCCTGGTATCATTGGGGAACATGTAGACGCCTGGGATCTGGACTGCCACCTGAAGGCATACAGGTGTTCAAGGGCCATGCAGCCAATGGGTCCCTCTCAATCTGACTGACTGAACTGCAAACTGGGCCATGGTGACATTCTGACCTGGACTGCTCACATGGACCATATCTGGATCTATGGTCCAACTGCAATTGGAGTCTGTGTTGATATCCGTGGTCTGTGTTGTCACCAAGAGTCACACAGACAGCTGGGGTCTAGACCACCACCTAGAGCCATATTATATATGTGAGGGCTGAGCCTCTGCAGCGGCCTTACAGATCTGAGAGGCCTATGATATCACCCAGGGCCATGGTGTCATCTAGGCCTGGGTTGCTGCCATGGGCCATGTCTGGGTCAGTGGCCAGGCCTCAGTCTTGTTCTGTTGATGTCCGTAGCTCCCGTTACTACTGAAGGCAGTGAGCATAAGACTGTACAGACTTGGCTCTGCCCCTCACTAGCTGCAGCACCAATGAGAACCAGTCCCCACCCCCACCTGCATCCATCAGGAGAGTGGGTCCTGCACCTTACCTGGGCAAGCACTGTAGAGCTGACCCCACTGGTGGGCTGCAGATGAGCCTGCCCTGAAGGCATGAGAATGGGAGAGTTGGTCCCATTATCTGCCTGTCACACGGTGGTGTGGGTGAGGGAGAGAAGCCCCTTGCCCTCGTCACTTATTGCAGGGAGGAAAGCTGAGCCTGGGGTCACAAGAGTAGGAGAACTAATCCTGGCCCTCACCAGCTGCAGCACTGGGGAGGACAGGCCCTGCACCTCCCCAAGAGAACACAGTACAGTTGACCTTGTTGTGGGGTGTGGGTGCAGGTGAGCCAGCCGAGAGGGTGTGGGAGCAGAAGAACTCTTCCTGCTCCTTACTTCCTGGATGTGGTGATGAACTAATCAGGCCAATGTCGGAGAGCTTACCCTGTTGGTGTCGATGAGGGAAAGCTGGCAGAATGACAAGTTCGTTACCACTCAGGCCTAGAACCACCCCAACATCCACATCATCTATGAACTGCTGAAGGACGTGAAGGAGCTGGACTTGTCAGCTCCAAAGCTGCAGGATCTTCATGACGCAAAGCAACAATTGAATATCCAAGAGAAGCCCCAGTACTGAGAGTATAACAGAAGCCAGAAGCCTCATTGCAATTCACACAAGTCAAGATGTATGGACTAAAGAGTATACTGTGTGACTCCCTCTGTCACAATACAGCTTCCACACTGAAACTGAGTGTGTGAGTGTGTGTATGTGTGTGCATGTGTGTATGCATGTGTGTATGTATGTATGTGTGTATGTATGCATGTGTGTGCGTGTGCATGTGTGTATGTGTGTCTGCGTGTGTGCACATGTGTGCACACATGTGCGTATGTGTGTGTTTGGTTGTTTTTCCTTTTGTTTTTTGTTTTTGTTTTGTCTTATGGGGGAGGTTGCAAGGGCAGAAGGAAGATATGAAGGGACAGAGAGATGATAGGATTCAAATGCATGATGTGAAAGACACAAAGAATCAATCAACCAATCAATCAATCAATAAATAAATGTGAATAAGAAAGATACTGCTAGACTTTATACTATGTGTACATACAGAATATAGAACAGCAACTTTAGAAATCACAGCCCAGTTGAAATGTATTCATTGTTGTGAGATAAATAAACCATGTTGGAAATGCAATTTAAAAATTGTTGAGCATAAAAACATTAACTTCCAAAAATGTATTTAGGAATATATGTTATGTACACAATAATTAATTTAAAAGGGGGGACCTGAACTTCAAAGAGAGCAAGGAGGGGTATATGGGAGGGTTTGTAGGGAGAAAGGGAATAAATGATATCATCATATTGTAATTCCAAAACTAAAAGAAAAATTCTCATACATACAAGCACACATGTTCACACATGCGCACACACACACACACACACACACACCATGCACATGCATGCACACACACACACAGCCACTGCTGCTAGGGTTTGTAGATCTTGAGTTCGGTTTGCTTTCCCTGCTGCTGAAAGAGCTAATAGGAACGAAGCAAATCACAGCCACTGTGAGCAGATGGTTTAATGAGAATCTAGGAGTCCCCCCCTCTCATACACAACACGTGGAGTCAGACTTTCTACAGGTGAAGAGAGGATTTAGAAACTGAAACCCACTTCTTCCTGGAGGGCTGGGGATTTAAGGGTTTGGGGTGGCCTGGCAAAGGTCCTCCTCCCCTCTTTTAGGATAGGTCAGCTTTTAAAAAGTAGATTGACTCACAGCGCATGCCAGCTTAAACAGAGGGCAGAGCCTGCCTAGGGCATCTGTGGGTGTGTCAGGAAAGGAAGTTCATGGTGGGTGTGAAGGAAAGGAATCACACAGAGTCTTTTTCTGGCTTTAAAAGATGCCAGAAGTGTGTTGCTGTTACTTGTTTATGGCCTTTTCCCTTTCCTGTCTGCCTGTCAGAGTTCTATTTCCCTCCTAGATCCTCTCTCTAGGAGACTTCAAATTGAGAGGGCACTGAAATTACAGCAATCACACCTCTTCTCAAATACAAGTAAAAAACAGCATTTTTCTGCTTATAAAATTTGAAACTGAGTCTTCCAGGGGAATAAACAACATTTATTTTCGGGACTGGTGAGTTAGAGGTACTTCGGATAATTAAAACCTATTCCACATACATCTGTCTTCCAGAACGCTGAATGTTATAGTAACAAGGTACTCATTGAAAGAGCAGCCATTAGTGCTTCCAGGTTTTCTTTGGTAAACTCTCACATCCAAAACTTAGCAGTGTGACGTACTTTAGTGAAGAAGAATGCATGATTTACTCCCAAGTCTGCCTGGGAGATGGTCTCATTCTCTACGCTCAGAGGATTGCCCTTTATCCTTCTCACTGACGCAGGAGAGTCAGCGCAGGCCATGTAGGTCATAAGGTGCCTCTCAGAAGTGGGTCTTGCCTTCCACCTCTAATAATGTGGATGGTCTCAACTGCTTCAGTCAGGCTTTCTAAAGTCAGGTGACACCAGGAGTATAGATGAGACTCAGTGACTGAGAGATGCTGAAGTTCATCCAAATGAATGTTGGATTTCCCATTGTAACTCTGTTTCTCTATCAGCAAAAAAAGTCATCTGCGCAACCACAGTCATTTGCATTTCTATAGACTTCTGAGAATTCGCTTAATTAAGTTATCAAATAGTGTCTGAGAGAACATGGTCTATGAGACTTTGAGGCACCCAGTCCCTATACTAGTTTGCCGAGGGCTAGAGATCCTTTTCTTGTTGGGAAGACAGATGTGGAATGAGGTTGTGGCAGCGTTATATTTTTGAATAGTCACTGCCTTGAGATTTTCCATATTAAAGGGCAGCACTGTCACATAGGAAGACTGTGACCATAGATGGGCTTATGGAATTTCCCTATGACAGAGAAGAGACGTTGTGAAAGAATGTGACCCAGCCTAGCCTGGTTACCCTAAAATCTGCTTTCAGGATGATGAATATGGAAAGACTTGTTTTTATTCATGATCATTTGTTTGCACAAACCTTCGGGCTTTACTACTCCTGGGCTATCGATCATCAAAAACTTGGGAGAACTCTTTTATGCCTAGCATGAACCCTGGAGAAGTCATGGAATTCTACTTCTATCAAAACATTATCTCCACTTGAAATTTGAGATAATGAAACCATGAAGAGCGTTGTCTAAAGAGGTTTGTAGTTTAGATATAAAATAATTATAACCAACCTGTTTATCACACATAAGTTCAGATCTTTCCAATGAATGTACATGATTGGCTAGGAACTAACTAGTATCATGTTTTAAATATCAAAACCAAAATCCTCTGGTGAGTAGAGGAGATCTCTTTTCTATGAGAAAATTTTATAGGGAGCATATTTAAAAGACACTGATAAACACGGCAGACCAAACCTAAGCATTCAAATAACATGATCACAATAGAAGCTCTTCTGAGAGTGTTTGGTGCAAATTCTTGAAGCCAAATCTCCACAATATCAGAACAGAGAACTACCAACATCCTGAGTTGAAGCTGGAATCATCATTATCTATAAGTATCCAGCCTCCAGAAAAGATGTGTGTACCCATAAGGGTATTTTAAATAACTACATGTGGAAAAGAGGTATTTTATTTAAAAATGCAGTTTAATGAACTGATGACTGTGCTGAGCTAGATCTTGTGTTTTAATTCTGCTCTCCCACAAGTGTTACTAGAGATTTTGTTGACTTGTCATAGGGAATAATAAATATCAGCATCATTGGCTTGAGAATTCAGATTCTATTTCTTTGTACAGCTTTGTACTTGCCAGAATGGCATTAATTCAAACAAAGAGATCAAAGCTCTCCTTGATTAGCCTACAATGAATATAAAATGTAAGAAGAGAGATGGAAGGATGGACCTTTGGCAGGCTGTTAGTGGCAGAGACCCAGGAAGAACCTCTGCAGAACATAGAAAACAGAAGTTCCCGCCTGCCTCCATTTCTCTATAAAATGACTTTTTCCCCATTTCCTGTCATGTTTCAGTGTGTGATGATTTTGATAGGAGTATGAGAATTGGGCATTTTATGTTTGAAGACCCACACATTAAGCCTTGGGGTGTAGATGTTTATATTTTGTCTCGTCTTCTTAAGTATAGTTGAGCCCAAATCACCCCTGCTTCACTTCAGACATGCATTGGAATCCTCAGTTATAACAGGATATTACTTGGATTCTTTTGAGCTCAAGCAGAAGAGCTCGATGAAAAATCAAAATTTGTTTTTGTGATATGTTGTGGACTTTAATTTCCTTTTGATTCTGTTTTAGGAAGTCATTAAAAAACATATTTTTTTTTAAAAAAAAAGTATGTGTTACTTTCTCCAATGGAAAAGTCTAACTGGAATAGAAGTGAAAATGAAAGTTGAATACTTATCCTTACACATATAACAGATATCCCTACAATGATGACCTTAAACACTAAAAGAGCAAGGAATAATCGGGTGGGGGGGGGGCTTCAAAGAGGGACATGAATGCCATGTCCAGGCTCCTGTTGCTCGGTGCTTCAAAAGGTTATCATCGTGTACTCATGCATCATGGGTACAAGTTCTTGGGAGGTATAAACCTTACATAAAAATTCCACTTCCAACTGTTGGCTTCACTTTACCCAAGCACGAGAGAAACTTCTATGGGCCATGACCAAAGGATTAAATTTAACATCCATTCTGTAATACTGACCTTTAATATGGAGTACCTGCTCTATAAAACTAGAAATAATTTAGTTCCATGAAGCTGGTGATGACATTTCCAAATACCATAGAGTTGAGAGAAAACTGAGAACTGATTCTGGCATCGCCTAGCAAGTGTAGGTTGCTTTTTCAAGCCACTCACCCTAGACAACTGCATCATTTCCTGTTTGTTTACCGCTGGGTAATACTACTCAATGGTCCACTCTACACTTCCAGGAATCTAGTGCAACCAGTGGCATACAGCAGAGCCACCCTTAGTCCCTCTCCTCAAAACCTCCCTTCCCACAAATCCCAAATTAATACTAACTTCTGCTCAGCCCACTCTCTCACACGTCCTAACACCACATACACCCTCACACAGCCTTTCTGTCATGTGATTCGTTCAAAAAAACAGTCATAGAGAGTCCTCGAAGGGCTACATTTCAAGATTTATTCTGTTTGCTCCTTCTGTGCCCACTCAGGTCAACAGCTGCTGGGCTCAACGTTAGCACTGGAGTTGGTGGTTTCTTCCAGCTGTTCTTAGGAACACAGAGTAGCAGCAGCTGTCCCCCTTGCAGCATTTTGTATCAACATGCAAGATTTTGTGTGTGTGTGTCTGAACTAGCTCGCTATTTCCTAAGTCATCTCAAGAACCATGTCAGCGCCAACATTGCCGACTGGTGTAAGGATTAGTGACGGTGGAAATTACAGTGGTTTATGTCTCTTCTAGAGAATGGATCTGCTTAAGACAAAACTGATCCTAAGTGTCATGCTGTATTATAGCTCTTCCCAAATTTTCCAGAAATATTCCACTCAAAGCAGATGAGAAAGGATATGCGACATCCTAGGTTTTTACACATGACCTGAAGCTGTGCAAATTTAGGAAACTTGACAAGCACATATTTCTTTGATGTCTCATAGTTTAACCACAAAATCGGCTATATTTGAAATACATTGAATAATACATCTATGATTTTCTTCATAAAGAATGCCTCTCTCCACACCTTAACCCTTTAATCTTTTAGTAAGAATAACATTGCTAATATGGGGATTCTGGTTCATCTTTTATTTTGCTGCCTAAGAAATTTTTGTGTATCACTCCAAAAATGAAGATAAAATTGAAGGGGAGGAAGCAACATCTATGCTACACACACAAAATAGGTTGCTTCCTTTTTCCTCTCTTTCTTTTTCTTTCTTTCATCTTTCCTTCCTTCCTTCCTTCTTTCCTGTCTGTCTGTCTTGCCTTCCTTTCCTTTCTTTATTATATTTTGGTACTGTGGATTGAATCTGTTTCAGCAAGCACTCTAACACTGATCTAACCCTAACCCTATTTAGGTATTTTTGTGTTTAATAAAGGTTTACCTAAGTTTCCTAGGTAGGCCTTTAGCTTGCAACCTTCCTGCCTCAGCCTCCTGAGTAGCTGGGATTACAGTCCTGGGTTAAATCTTACCAAGTGATTACTTTATATCAAGAGTTATGGAAAACATTTGACAAGCAATATCTTTTTCTTAAAAGAACATTATCAGTTAGGATCAGTAGTATCCTCATTTCTTGGATGAACTGAATGAGTTACAAAGATTTTAAACAACTTAAAATTTATACATTGTGATTTACAAAATTGAGGATTCGCAGTGTGACCCCTATCAGTGGTGGAAACTATTCATTTCAGTTTTTTTATTCTTCATTACAAAGAGGATCTAACAATTTCCTATCACAGATCCCAGTAGGGCAAGACACCTAGAAACTCAAGATGCTCTTGAACCTATCATCAGAGACTCTTCACCATGAGACAAGCAGGATGTTACCAAGAAGGCTATTTAAAGACAAAACTGAAAGAATTATTTAATGCCCAAATAAACTTGTCTGTTCTTTTTCTACATTCATTTTACCAAGTTCTGGATAGATGTTATTTCATAAATAAACTCTCTCTTTCATCCCTATAGGGCACATAGTCCATATCGGTTACAACAGAACCCATGCTCCCATGCCCTAGGAAGGTTGACTGTCACTCTTCCTGATGACAGCTCAGCTCTGTTCTCTTCGTGCCCTAAAGCAGGAGCCAGGTCCTGACTTCTCTTACGTCTCTGATGTAGCCTGTTCCTTTAATATCTCTCACCCTACTTCATCAGCCTTCTCCAGGCAAAAAATAAATTTCCAGTAACTAAGAAACTAAGCCAAAGTTGAAGCAGATCTTAATAAGTATCTCTTCCTGGTACACTGAGGGACCTGTGCAAACCAGAGCTCAAGAGTACACAGAGCAACCGCTCCATGAACCACAAACTAGATGAGAAAACTAACCGTAAGGAGTCATTAATTTATGCCTACGTTGGGTTAAGAATAAAAGGTTTTCTCTCGGGCCTTGGTTCTTTATCGGGGCAAGAGCTGCTTCACTGACCTACTTTAAGTCTGAACATCTGTATTCCCACCATGCCTCTGCAAGAAGGGTTCACTTCAGCAGTCTGCCAGTGTCTTTTGTAAGGCTTTGGCTGACACTGTAAGTCAGCATTCAAGACCTTACATGAGGGTCATCCCGGGAAATTTCCATTTTAAATCTCATTCCAAAAATATGTCATCTCTGAAGAATAGTTTTTGTGTCCCTCATTTGGGAAATGAAAGCTACATCACATGTTTCCCCTTTGCATTGCTTGCCAGCGATTCTGAGCTCAGTCAGAGGACCAAAGGAGGCAAACAATGGATTTCAGGTACTTGCTGCTATCTTTCTTTTTCTTCTTTTTCTTTTTAAAAGTATCTTTGTTTTTCATTATACATACTAGTCCAAATTCCCACTCCCTCCCCTCCTCCCATTCCCTCCACATTCTCTCCCACCCCACCCCCATCCAGTCCTCAGAGAGGGTAAGGCACATTGCTTTGAGGAAGGTCCAAGGCCCTCCCTACTATATCTAGGCTGAGCAAAGTATCATTCAAAGAGAATAGGTTCCCAAAAATCCAGTACATGCAGTAGGGATAAATCCTGGTGCCACTGCCAGTGGCCCCTCAGTCTTCCCTAGCCATGCAACTGTCACCCACATTCTGAGGGGACTAGTTTGGACCTATGCTTGTTCCTTCCCAGTCGGGCTAGAGTTGGTGAGCTCCCATTAGCTCAGGTAAACTGTCTCAGTGGGTGTACCCAAATGGTCTTGAGCTCTTTGTTCATATTCTCATTTTTCCCACTCTTCAACTGGACTTTGGGAGCTCAGTCCAGTGCTTTGATGCAGGTCTCTTCCTCTGTTTCCATCAGTTGTTGGATGAAGGTTCTATGGTGATATTTAACATATTTATCAGTCTGACTACAGGGCAAGTCAAGATCAGGCCCCCTCTCCTCTATTGCTTAGGGGCTTAGCTGGGGTTATCCTTTTGGATTCCTGGGAATTTCTCTAGAGCCAGGTTTCTTGCTAACATTATAATGGCTCCCTCAATTAAGATATCTCTTTCCTTGCTCTCATCTCTGTCCTTCCTCCTTCTTGACTATCCCATTCCCTCTCTCCTATTGCTTCAGAAATTATCAACCCTTAGAACACAATAGGTTGTCTTCTGTTTCAAAGATACTTGACATCTTCCATGGAGCCACGCAAGATTTAAAGATAATGTATTTCAGATGACCTCTGAAGTGATTCAAACTAGAGATGAGAGCCATTTGAAAACTATTTTTACTTTGTTTTTACTTCAGGTGTTTTATATTTGTGCCCTAACTTATATATCCCAACTCACACTCTTTTTAAAAGTCGCAATATGTAAGTGCTTAAATCATCATCTTTACAATAATGACTACTTCTACCTCTAAAGTGTCTTTCTTGGTCTTGCCTATTGTATACTATCACATGGGAAGGTGTTAGGAGTCCTGAAACCCAGTCTTTGCCTTAAACCAATTGAGTCATCATAACTAAGCATAAGATTGGAAGACTGGCCATGTTTAAGGCTCACCAGCCAATTTTGCTGTTCAGCTGAAGCTGTTTTCCCATGCTCTCTTCCCAGTCACCAGGATCTAGGCACAGTTCTGAACAGATCAAGCTTGGCTTGAGTTTCCAGTCCAAGTTTCTGCTGGTTCTTGTTGGCTCCTACAAGCTTCACATCTGTATCCTGCTCTTGATACAATACAAGCTGGCTCCAGAGACACTTGCCTACCTCACCCTGAAGCTTCAACCGTTCAGAGAACATTTCCCAACGTACAGAAACTGTTTCTCTTTCAGTCACTCAAAGCCTGACTAGTTACATGCAAGGATACTCACATACAAAAAAATTGTGCTTATTCTAATTAATCTCTATGAAAGATAACCCTTTTCCATCCTTCTTTTCGTTTGTTTTTTATTTTCTAAATTTGTATTTTCCAGGAAAAGTCCCTAAGTATTTCTTTTGGCTGGGTGTGCTTTAATTGGCAGATCAGTTTTGCTATTCTCTTCGTTAGTCAACATCTTTACGAGATGCTTAGTCAAGGTTTCTAATTGAATTGCTAGGCACAGTGGCATATTTCTGTAATCTCAGATACTGGAGAGGCTAAGTCAAGAGAATCACGAGTTCAAGGCTAGCCCAGCTACTTAGCATGACATTGTCTCAAATTTTTTTCTAAATTATTCACAACTGGGTATCAGATTGTTATAATCTATCAATAGGGCCAGCAGGCAAAAGCACTTGCTACCAAGTCTGAGGACCTAAGTTTGATCCCTGAAACTCACATGGTAAAAGGAAAGAACAAATTCCCTCCTTTTCACCTTTCACCTCAACATAGATAGGCACACACACACACACACACACACACACACAAAATAAATAAATAAATAATATGATGATGAAGTAAAAAGGAGGATTATATAGTATTTATACTCTTTAGCTGATGTTGACTCAATTGCATAGACTTCTTAGTAATGTCAAACTACTGCAGAACATGTACTCCGAGCTAATTGCTCTCTGGCCATTTTTTTTTTTTCTTACAGAAAAGTGCGAACTTGTACTTTCTTGGAAATAGGAAGGAAGTGAGAGCAAGGGGAAAGAAGACAACCTGCAACAGCAAGATGAAAGAAAGAAGCAACATTCTTCACCCCGACTACATCAATGTTGCTGTAATGCTCGCTATGGTTCTTCAAGACTTGCTATGGGACTATATGACAAAGAGGCTCAAAATGAAACACATTTTAAAAAATTTCTCTTCTTTCTTATTAATCCCTGCTTGTACTGAGACCTGTTTCCCCCAAATCTCACTTGGGCCTGTCTTCTCTTTTCCTCTGTACATTCACACATGGCCCCTTTTTGTCCCATAAATGCTCCACGTGCTCTTGTCCAAAATCAAGGCATATCTGTCTCCCAGCAAGCAAATCTCAAGGATTAATTTCTCTTCTTTCCCTATTCCAAGAAGCAAGACCCTAATCTCCCTTGTTTCCCACACCACCTACAGACTTGCGTTCTCCTGCACTCTGTTAAACAAACAAACAAACAAACAAACCCCTTTGGGAAGACTGTCAGCCTTCTCTGTACTAAATAAAGCACTTCTCTAGTGAGGTAAAATCTACAGCCCACCCAAGCTGGAGGCTCTCAGAAGAGGATGCTTCTGCTTTGTGATCAGGGTGGAAGTGTGACCTCTCTCCTTCTGAGCTGGCCTCTCCTGGCAGTCTTCATTCTGAGCAATTTAGAGCAGGCTGGTTTAAAACCTGTACTGAATGTGAAGAGATTAGCCTTCAACATCCTTTCCCCAGTTCCATCTTCAAAAGCGGAGTTAGGAAGTAAAAATGGTGATGCTCTGCTCTTCCCTGAGAAGATACGCTAGCCTTTGTGAGGGATTGGGGTCTGCTCTTCCCTGGGAAGATACGCTAGCCTTTGTGTGGGATATGGGTAAAGGTGGGGGTGTTTCAAAGGAGTCCTGTCGTTTTATCTGTACGGACCGAGATTGAAGCTTCTACCACAGTTGTTAGCTGGAGGAGAAGAGGCAGATCACAGATCCAGTGTCCAAAACACACTGACATTGCTAAGACCAGGCTTGAAGAAATAAGGCTTCATTTACCGGATACCCTTATACTGTTTCCGGATATCTTATTTTATTTTATTTCCTTATGTTTACTTTAAATTACGATTTTCACTAGTTAGGCTTCCTTCTCAGGGGAGTGGGCCTGTGGCACTCCCAACACGCTATTATGGAAACCATTGATGTTAAACCATCTTGATTCATAACAAAGATTCTTGGATGGATTTTCAGGGGAGAGCATGATTTGCTTCCTTGAAGACCCTTAAACTTTTGTTCAAAATCTCCCATAATGCTGATACTATATACCAAGAATAGAGGACAAGTGCCCTTCGTCACATTAAAAGTAATTATGTCCTGTCTGCCCTTTCCACAAAGAAATAAATGCCTTCTCTTACAACATCACATAACCAAAAATTTAAATTCTCTCCACAACAAAGAAACTCGAGAAGGACTTGGGATTCTACTACTAGACATAAAACTGGCAGGGGATAATAGACTGCAACTTTTCCTCTCTCTCTCTCTCTCTCTCTCTCTCTCTCTCTCTCTCTCTCTCTCTCTCTCTCTCTCTCTCTCTTGCTTTCTCTCTGGATTGGTTTTAGTTTTGGCTTTTTATATTCTGCATCATCAGTTCTGTAGTTATTTTGGCCTTACCATGTTTGCTGAATGTCAGTCTTCCCATTTAGAAAGCAACCTCCATGGAGAAAGAAACAATTTTGCTCCCCATAAGCAGCATACAATGTGTGCATAGAATGTTCTCAATAAATACTGGGTGAATAAACAGACATTGTTATAGTAAGAACTGCTATCAGAACATTGGTGTGCCTGCATGTTAAAAAAATAGTTCACTAAGAAATGCTGGTAATGAATAGATAATTTTAAAGTAGATTTAAAACACGGCCATCACAGGGGTGAATATAAATATAAAATCTCTGTCAGGGGTCTGAATTGTTCCACCATGTGCCCACACTGCCTGACACACCATCCTTCCTCTCCCAGACTCCAGCTAATGCCAAGATTAGCCTTGAAATAAAAAGTTTCATAACAAAAGCACGGGAAGAGAAGGGAACACGCATTCATTTACATAGGTGATAATAGTCCCTTTCTTTGTTGCTATGACAAAATACCTGACCAAAGCAAGAGAAGGCTCCTTCTGACTCGCTGTATAAGAAAGGATGATGTCTATTATGGTGGAGAAGGCAGGCAACAGGAGTATGATACTGCTTCTGCTGGGTCCAATCAGAAAGCAGAGAGAGAAAAGCACTGGCGCTCACAGCCCTTGTCCTTCTCGTTCAATCTGCAGCCCCAGAACATGGAACACTGAGGTCCACAGTTCACGTTTAGGGTGAGTCTTCCCTCCAGGTTAGCTCTTTATGGAAATGCCTTCATATACACACTGAGGGATGTGTTTCCATGGTGGCTTTAAATCCAGTCAAGCTGACAGTCAAAGATGACCTTCACAGCGCTGTTATGACCGTGTGCACTGATCACGCAAACTCACCTACGCTGAGACTGTCTGCAGACTGGATCCATTTTTCCCATAATAAGCTTCTTTTTTTTTTTTGATCTATGCTTCAGTTCCAAGGCTTTGTATTGACCCAAACTTTCAGAACTGACATTATAACACGATTTGTTGTGTGAATTTCTACATGCAGATCATCCCTAGAGCCATTTACTTCAGTTTTTATTCAACCTGATTTCTTTAGGAACAAATAGCCCTGTTCTAAGGGCCTGACATACGAAGTTACCAATATTGAACCTATGTTTCACTATTGCCATATTCTGTCTTCTGAGATTACAGCATGCCCTTTTGTTTAGGAATTATTAGATTACTTTCTCAACACTGAGACTCAGCCAAGTCCCTAGAAAGTTTCTGACATGCATTAGAAGCAATATACATCATCCCCAGGGTTATTTTTATGTGCTAATATTTCTTAGCATCTGAAAGGTGGCAATTGAAAACATAAAAGAAAGTAATGAATATTAAAATATTAAACAAGTGGCATAACGTAGTATTCGTTTCTACTATTTAACTTTTTTGCGTCTAGAAATGTTGAATTTTGAAAGGAAGGAAGGAAAGGAAGGAAGGGAGAGGAGAGGAGAAAGAGGAAGTAAAGGAGAGGGGAGATATACAAAGGTTCTTAATAAAGTGAGAGCTAAGAAACAGAAACTATAAAGTTAAACTGGGTATATGACCGCAAGCACAAACCATGTGCACCTGCTGTAGAATTCTTGGGACGATGCTTAAAATGATGCCAAACTTGCTTCAGCTGTAACTTTTTCAAGGTGCACAAATCTTGTTTTTCTTTCCTGAGATATAACGTTTTGGTTTCTGTTCTTAATCCAAAGATGACAGCAAGCTGCTAAAGTCAGATCAATCCAATCTCCCAGGAGAAATTACAGAATTCACCTACACAGGCCCAAGATCAAAGGATTTTTCATAATGCCAGCTCAAACATTACAAAGGCATTGATAGTGTCAACAACTAATGTTAACTCCTAGTATGAAAATAGTAACCAAAAAATTATAAGTAGGCAAACTGTCCATAGTGGCATTTTGCTGTAAGAAAGGTACGATAAGAATGAGTTAACACTTTAGAAGCCCCACAAATCACAAAGCAAACTTCAGAAGCCAAACAATTTTATGTAAAAATTTAAAAAAAAAGTCTCCAGCTCATCTTTTAAAGGCTTTGACATATTTAAGAAGTCCAACTTCTTACTGCATTAATTAAATTCACCTTTAAAATCTAAACTTTTTTACAATTTTTCTTTTTAATATATGTTGGTTTTTTATATCCTGAAGCAATGAACAAATTATCAAACTTGTAAATGTTACTGAGAATTGCATTATAAAATTTTGCAATAAATAATTGAATTGATCTACCATCACATAGCATGTTGCTTATATTGAAGTGAATTTCCCATTGGTCTGTTTATTCTAATAAGACTTTAGAATTTCAGTAAGTCAAGAGAAAAAAAAATGAGGAACAAATTAAGTAATTTGAGGGCTAATACAACTTGACAAAATTCCATTTGTTCCAACAGTGGAGACTGCTGAAGAGGAGGCCTGTCAAGACCACACTCTTCACCCATGTCCACCATGTACGAGCTCTTTGCTCATACCCTTTTTAGTCACTCAACCCTTTTTAGTCACTCCTTGACCCTACGCTGAGAGATATGCCTTCAAAAGGATCCCCCAGACCCTTAACCATACAGTTTTATTCCAGGAAGCTACAAAAATGTGCAAGGGAGGAGTGTTCCTTACTGAAGTAATTGGTAACTCAGCTTGGGCATTGAGGGTGACGTTCTGTGGTAGTGTGCCAACCTGGCACACGGGAGGCCTTGTGTCTGATCTCCAGAAAAATAAACCGGGTATTCCAGGAGTCATTTAGGGGATTTGTGGGCTCGGCAATTAACACACAACTTCAAATCACCTGCCTTTATCTGACACAATCTCTGATCCTAAACCTGTAATTCCCGTTTACATATTACTTACCTACCCATGGCACTCAAGGAAGTGCCCTGTTAGACAGAGTAAACAAATCTAATATAAAAGCTTTTATAAATACATTAAACGAAATCAGCTAATTTCTTTTTCAGCACATGAAGTATGCCATGAGACCACTGGAGGCTATTCACTGTCTGAGTCTTGGTAGTTTTACCTTATCATTTCCTTGTATTGTATTAAGAACTCTACCTTTCTAACTTTGTTAGACTCTTTGCCAAGCACATGAAATCTTGGGAGTCACACTCAAAGCACCTTCCAACACAATACCTGCAATAGTATACAAAAGTCCCTTCTGCTATAGGATGCTCACGACATCAGACTCTCCATAGTATTATTCATAGACTGTTAAAAAAGATCTATTAGGTCTTTTCAATGAAATGTAGTGGCAGACTCCACTCCTTCTGACGTGGAAAAAAAAATGCACTAGATCTTTCTATTCCACAAGGTTTCTCTGACAAGTAAATGAATTCTGAAAGTACCTCAGCTTCCATTGTGCCATTGCTGGACCATGCCTTGTTAGCCAGAACTGAGCCATGCGGAGGAAATTGCAAGTACTGGCACGGAAGACCAAAAGGCTCCAAACAACTCCTCTTCCCCATCGAAGTTCTAAACATTCTGGGAATTAGACACAAGTGATATCTGGTGTTGTTATCTTTTTAAAAACGTGATTTTTTAAAAATTGATTCTTTGGGAATTTCAGATTATGAACCCCAATCCCAATCCAGCTCATTTCCCAGTCCCTTCATATCTGCCCCTCACCCCCCCACCAAAGCATTTCCCTCAAAAGAAAATTTAAAAACTACTAGTTAAAAACAAAGCAAAGCAAAGAAACAAACAAACAGAAAAAAAAAAAACCACTTTGCCACCTCTCCCTACTCTTCACTCCTAGTGGCCTTTGGGGCTAGTGTGTCACGCTGTGTACCCTTTTGTCCCCTCCACTTGCTCAAGGCCTCTGGCATCTGGTCCACCATCATCTCTGGACCATCAGTGAAACTCCTCCCTTATACACCACTGTTGCCCAGCGTAATGAAGATCCCTCGGCCATCGTTCCACAGATCACACTGAATGCATCTGTAGGTTGCTTTTGATAGGGTAACCACTTTCACAATACTCATCCTCTGAATCCACGCTTCCACGGGTCCCTTCATCTTTGGATACCTTCTTTAGTCCGTTTCTTCAGTGTTTTAAGCTTGTGCTGTGTGTGCTTTCACTTCCTAGATTAGGTTTGTTCTAAGATTTTGTTTATTTGTTTGCTTTTCTCATTCTGAGGCTATTGTAAATAAGATTGTTTCCCCGATTTTTCCTGTTTTTCTTTGGTATATAGAAAGGCTACTAAATTTGGCATATTAATTTTGTAACCTGTCACTTTGCTGAAAGTGCTATCCGTTTTAGCAGTGTTCTGGAGCAATGTTTGGGGTCTGTCATGTAGAGAATCATGCCATCTCTACACAGGAATACTTTGTCTGCTTTATTTCCTTTCTGTGTCCCTTTTATTTTCTTCTCTTGTCTTATTGCTCTAGCTGGGACTTCAAGCCTTATACTGAATACAAATGAGTGAAGTAGACACACTTGTTCCTTTTCTGACGTTGTAGGGGATGCTTTTATGTTTTCTCCATTTAACATGAGGTTGGCTATTGGTTTGTCATAGATAGCTTTATTATGTTGACATATGTAGTTTTCCCAGAGTTTTATCACAAAAGGATATTGATTTTGTTAAAGAACATTTCTGCATAAGTTGAAATGATCATGTAATTTTTGCCTTTGAGTTAATTTTTGTGGTGAATTACATTTATTGATTTGTTGAATCATTCTTGCATCCCTGGAATAAGGTCAACTTGATCATGGCTAATGATCTTCTGGATATGTTCTTAAACATTGTTTGTGAGCATTTTATTGAGAATTTATGCACATATGGCTATCAAAAAGTTATGCCTATAATTCTCTTTCATTTTGCTGCATATTTATCTCATTTTAGATCAGGTTAATACTGGATTTATGAGAGCTTGTAAGCATTACTTCTATTTCTATTTCATGGAATAATTTGACTAAAATTGATGTCACTTCTTTTAAGGTCAGGTGTAATTCTATGCTGAATCCTTCAGGCTCTGGGATTTTTTTTTTTTTTTAGTTGGCAGATTTTTAATTACTGCTGTTTCATTAGCTGTTTTAGATTTGCTTGATTTATTTACTTTACTTTACTGGGGCTCTGGTAGGTCATAAGCATCTAGAAATTCATACTGTTTTTAGATATTCCAAGTTAGTAAAATTAGTAAGTGTGTTTTTGTGGTTATCTGAATTTCCTTTGTGTTTGTTATATTTCCCTATGATTATTAATTTCATTAAAATTTGGGGTTTTCTTTTTATATTGCTTAATTTTTGCTAAGGGTTTGCCAATTTTCTTTATCTTTTCAAAGACAACAGCTCTTTCACTGAATTTTCTTCTTTTTCTTCTTCTTCTTATTCTCCTTCTTCTTCTCCTTCTTCTTCTCTTCCTCCTCCTCCTCTTCCTCCTCCTCCTCCTCCTGCTTCTCCTTCTCATTTCATTTCAGTTTCATTAATTTCTGTCCTAATTTTTGTTATTTCTCTCAAAATACTGTTTTGGGAATTGCTTTCTTCTTGTTTTTACCAGTGCCTTTAGGATCGCCACTGAGTTGTTTATTTGAGATCACTCTAGAATTCTTCTTTGTTCATTTTGTTTTTATGTAGGCACTTAGTGCTATGGACATGCCTCATAGGGCTGCCTTTATTGTAGTCCATAGATTTGAATATGTTGTGTTTCTAGTGCCATTTAATTCTAAGAACTTTTGTATTTTATTCTTGGTTTCTTCAGTGATCTGCATTATACACTAGTGTAGTGTTTGATCTCCATTAATTTATATACTTTCAGCAGTTTCTCTTGTTCATTTCTAGTTTTATCCCATTGTATTCAGATGGAATACAGGATTATCCTGTATTTATTGGGACTTTCTTTGGTCCTAATATTTTATCTCATTGGAGAAGGTTTCATGGGTTGTTGAGAAGAATGTGTATTCTTTGGTATTGGGTAGAATGTTTTATAAATGAAATGTCTATTAGGTCTATTTAACCTAAGATGCTAATTGATCCCAGTGTTTCCTTATTCACCTTTGTACAGCTTATCTATCTTTCTAATGGCAAGAGTGGGGTATTGAAGCTACCTACTATTTCTGTTAGGGTTAAGCTATGATTTTTTAAAAATCGAATAATAGTTGCTTTATGAAATTAGATGTTATTTGTTATGTGTGCATTTAGAATTATAAATTTTTCTTGATGGATTGATCTTTTGATCAATATGGAATAACTTTCTCTTCTGATAAGAATTGATTTGGAGTCTATTTTGTCATATATATATGAAGAGCAATATCTTACTTTTTACCTGTTCGTTTGTTTGCGATCCTTTTTCTTATCCTTTCACCTTAAGACAGTTCTTCTCTTTGTCAATAATGTGTGAGTCTTAGAGGTGGCCAAAAGAGATTCTGCCTTCTAATCCAATCAGCTAGTCTGATGCTTTTTGACGAATGAATTGAAAACAATGACATTCAGAAGGTATGTATTTTTCTGGATCTTTTTTTTTTATCATTTTGGAGGTATTTGAGACTTTCATAGTATTCTTTGGTTAATAAATGAAATAACATCACATATTATTTTCCTTCTGTGGCCTCAATCGTGTGTTTATCTTTCTCTTAAGACTGACGTATCCTCTATAGGATGAAATTATAGTCATGAATTCCTTTAGTCTGCTTTCATCATATTTTTTCCATTCTCAATTATGACAGATAGTTTTTTTCTGGAAAGATTAAACTGTGTTGGGTGTTTGTTTGTTTGTTTGTTTGTTTTCTAAATTCATAAGACATCAGTCCAAGTCTTGCTTGTTTACATGATTGTACTAAAAATCCAGCAATTATTCTAACGGGCCCACTGTTGTGTGTGATTTGACCTTTCTTTTTATGGCTTTCAGCTTTCTCTGTTCAGTATATTTAATGATGTTTTTACTGTTTTATAACATAGGAAGTTTCTTTAAAAGAAAGATTTATTTTATTAAATTTTACATATGAATGTTTTGTCAGCATGTATGTATGTGTGCTATGTGTGAGCTTGATACCCACTAAAGTCAAAGGGGGCAAAGGATCCCTTGGAAGTGGGCTTCCAGGTAGTTATGAGTCACCATGTGGGTGCTGGGAATCAAACTCAGGTCCTCTGCAAGGGACACAAGTGCTCTTAACCACTGAGCCATCTTTGTAGCCCCTCAAGTGGGGAGTTTCTATCCTGGCCTATCTATTTGGCACTCCCTATACCTCTTGTCGCTGGATGGGTTCTCTTTCCCTAGAGTTAGGAAATTTTCTTCTATAACTTTAGAACATATTTTTATGTCATTTGAGTAAAATTATTTTCCTTCCTGTATGCCTATGATATATAGGTTTTTGCCTTCTTATGGAGTCTTGATATTCTTGTATGTTCCATTCATGCATTTCTAAACATTTACTATTGACCTTGACTGATGCTCCAATTCTCAATTTTGTGTTCACAACATGAAAGTCTGCATTCCACATAATTTATTCTAGTGATGTAGCTTCCCATTGAACTTTTTTTTTTTTTTTTTTACATATTGTGGTTTTCTTTTCCATTGCCATTTCAGTTTCAGGGTGTTTTGTTGTTGTTGTTTTGTTTTGTTTTAAAGATAGTTTTTTAAGACTAAAGTCAGTAGGATTTACTTAAATCATCAATTAATAAGAGAATCAGAATGATGATAAGGCTGATTCAAAAAAATTTAGAATGTACATACACCCTCCCGTGACAGGATAGGACGGTGCAGACATTCCTCCATCTTGTGTTCTTGCTGAGGAATTTCAGGTTTAACTAGAATTTGATCTCCTTGATAGAGAAGCACAAGGAAAATTATCCAACTCTACTCTAAGAACTCAACATCAAGATGGCCCAGATAACTTACTGTGGTGTCTGTTAAAAGGTCTGCTTCTGCAAAACTCTTCTAGCTATCAGCTGGTCTCAACCTGTGGGTGGAGAGACCCCTCTGCGGCTCAAATGACCCTTTCGCAAGGGTCACATATCAGATATCCTGCATATCAGATATTTACACTGCTATTAAGAGTAGCAAAAAATGCAGTTGTGCAGTAGCAATGAAAAGAATTGTATTGTTGTGGGTCACCACAACATGAGGAACTGTATTAAAGGGTCACCGCACTAGGAAGGTTGAGAGCCACTGAAATAACTACTGATGTTAGCGTCTGTAAAACCGTCTGCAGAGCCCCCTCAAGCTAATCACTTATGTTAATTTCCGTTAAACTGCTTGCTTCTGAGAAGATCCCCTGCAGCTGCCAAGTGAGATGCTAGAAGATAGGTTTGCCTCTAAATACCCCAGGTTCTGGAAACATGGTTACACCTGGGTCCCCAGTACCTGAGTGTAGTCCTAACCAGCTAGAATAAAAACTTTCAATCACCTATAAATTGTATCCGAGTGATCATCTCTGGTAGGTGCCCGGTAACACTACCATCAGGAAGACTGACATGAACTTACAAATACATTCAAGATTGATTCATATGGATAATAGAGTAAATTAGATAAAAATTATCTGCATTTTTATGAACACAAAGTTATTCACATTAATATGTTTTCTAAAATTATAGATTTTAAAATTCACTTAAGATAGTAAATTATACAGTAATCCAATAAAATATACCAGACAGTACTATTTTTTGCACACTTACTCAAGTTGGACAGAAGGATAAAATTACTTAAAATATACTAATGAGAAAACCTAATTTAACCCATACTTGCACACATGATTTTACAGTTAAAGACACGAAATATAAAAAAGTGAAGAGCTTCCGTAGGTTTATAAGTCACGTAGGTACACGATTCTCATGGTCTCACAGGAGCGTTCATGGCTCCCAGTGTCAGCTCAGGAGGGAGAAGTGGCTGTGAGATTTCTCTCTGTCTCTTATCTCCACAGTCTTAACAAAGATCACCCAACTCCTCCTCCAGTCCCTTCTGCAACGTGTTCCTGAATCCGTTCACTTTATCTCCTGATCCCTCTATGGCTTAACTCACAACCTCAAAAATAGATTTTGACTGACCCAAACTTTCTGTCTATTAAAAATCCCCATTACTGTAAATCCAATGTCTGGATGCTAAAGACAGTTTGCTTTGCATTTAGCTCACGTACTGTCTTAAAACTGGAGTGACAAACCCTTCTTCTTGCCATTTCTGGCTCAATACTTGTAGTAAACCTGATTATTTCTGTATACAAAGGAAGATTTTTATGAATCAGTAGGTATGAGTTTATCTGAAATGCAATATCAAATCTAAAATTGTATTACACCTATTAACACCAACAAATATTTTATCTATGACTTTTAAGATCTGAGCCAAAAACATTAGAATGAAATCAAGAAGCATCATATCAGGTATTAAAAGAAGTACAGGGGACTGGAGAGAAGGATCAGTGGCTGCTAAGAGAGCTGGCTCTCCTCAGGGAGCAGGGTTTTGACTCCCAGCACCCACAGGACAGTTCACACCTGTCTGCACATCCAGTTCCTGGGTATCGGAAACCCTATTCTGGCCTCCAGGGCCTCCCAACATGCCTCATGTGGTGCACAGACATAGCATAAAGGCAAAACACCAAATCACATAAAAATGAAGTAACTAAAATTTAAAAGATAAATAAACAAAGTGCCAATGAAATAAATGTTTTATTACCAACAAAAACAAAAAAGATGGCAAAACCAACGCATTGTTAATTAGAGAAGAAACAAAGGGTTTGCCGTTTGCGGAATGGGATGGAAGTCAGCTGTATCTGTCTGCCATGGTTATCCTCAGAAAAGAGGGAAAATCTCCTAAGACTGATGTAGGTGGGCCTCCTTCTTGACTTCATAAGTGGTTTATGTTGAAATGCTACCTGCATCTGTTGTGTTGATGTTAGGGGACCCTGCTTTGATTCCTAAAAGAATCTACGATTTATTACCATTACTGCTAACGGCTATGATTTACAAAAACATTGCAGATTTTGGCCTGTCTAGGCCTAAACCAGTCTGGCTCATACAGGAAGACGGAGTTTACAGTTTAAGTGGAGCAACAGCTGTTGGATGTCCCAGGGAGGGAAACAAGGACAAAACACAAACTTCTGGTGACTACGCATGCAAGCAAGGTAAACTATGGAAGATGTGACTCGTTTCTCCTCCAAGTAAACTCTGCAGATCTGGGCCCTCGAATTCTGGGTTAAATATTTAAATGAACCTTTAATTACACCATGCCTGAACATCAAAACGTAAATGCTCTCAGCCTGCCACAGAGAAACACTAACCCCCAAAATAACTTTGTTAGTGGCTTTTATAAGACAGAGATCTGGCAGTGAGCCTTTGAAAATAAATACTGCATGTATCAAATTAACTAATTAGTTTAGACAAGCCAGGGATGTGTTTGAGAGGCCAAAATTATAAAAATGTTGGATTTGCTGAATAATTTGGAGAGAGGATCAACTTGGTTTTGTTTTGTTGTTTTGTTGTTAATAGTGTTTCTGTGTATTCTGATAAGACTTGGGATGGTCCTTAATATACGGCCAAGGAACTTTTCATTCTAATTGAAAAATAAATAGAGAAGCTGGGATTAAACACCTTCAAAATATATCTTCCCTTTCTATTTTTTACATTAGCCTTTTACTTTTCCATTCATCTTTCAAAAACTTGAAGAGAAATAAAAAACATGAGAAAAGAGAGAGAGAAGGCTAGAAGGAAGGAAAAGAAGAGTAAAATAGGGAGGGAAAGAGAGGGAGGGGGGAGAGAAGGAAGAAAGGAGGTGAGAAAAGAAGGAAGGGAGATAGGAAAGAAAAAGGATGAAAGAAGGGAAGAAAGGGTGGCTGGAGAGGGGAAGGAAGAAAAGAAGGAAGGAAGGAAGGAAGGAAGGAAGGAAGGAAGGAAGGAAGGAAGGAAGGAAGGAAGGAAGGAAGGAAGGGAGGGAGGAAGGAAGGGAGGGAGGGAGGAATAGAGGGAGGGAGAGAGGGAGGGAGGGAGGGAAGAAAGAAGGAAGGAGCGAAGAAAGAAAGAAGAGAAGGAAAGAATGAAGAGAGGGAGGGAGAAAAAAGAAGGGAGACAGCAGAAGGGAAGCAGGGAAAAGTAGTGGTAACAGTGAACAAGTGGCAGAGGAACTGGGGTTGTGGGGTGTAAGCCACAGTAACTGATTCTAGCTAAATTAAACACAATCTAGGAAATTATTATTGCATTCATAGTGGGTAGTTAGTTCACAGTCAGTATTGTGAGTAAAACTTAAACTCCAAGGTTATACAGGATGGAAATAAAAGAAACCATCAGCTAGTAGAAAACTTCCAGATAGAGGTAGTCAGTCCAGTAAAATATCTTGTCCCTCCAGGGTAACCCAGATATAAATATGAAGTACAGAGGCAGCCCACTTAGTTTGGGCTAATGTCCTACCCCTTGGCTACTGAGGACCCAATGCATTATGTCCATGGGGAAATTTGGAGAAAGGAGATTACAGTACTAGTGAAGGAATTGATGGAGAATAAGAAATGGTTGACGAATAGTCAACTTGAGCAGGGAAGGGAAGTATTGAACTCTTTGAATTCTGTGCACAGCCATGAATAAAGCTCATTTATTAGGCTTTCACTTGTTTGTCAGAGTTGGGAAATTGTTGGTGCAGATGACAGAAAAGAAATGCTTCTCCAGAAACAGACAAACTAGATGAAATTTTCATGTAATGAAAGTTAGTAGGATTCAGATTCAAATGATTTTGTTACCTTAATATTTTAAAATTTGACTGAAAATGATAAGAATGTTTTCTAAATTCTACTAAAATTATAATCTCTGCTTTCATGCTTGAAATATTCTTGGAAAATTCTAAATTTTTTTTTGCCCAAAATCCAGTTTCTCCTATGAAATTTTTAAAAAAAGAAATTTTTATGGAGATAAGAACCTACTGTTCACTCTGCTCCAGCACAAGCCTAAAGGGAACAAGAACAATTGGTGGAGTCAAAAGAAGCCATTTCACTGGGCGGTGGTGGTACACGCCTTTAATCCCCAGCACTGGGGAGGGAGAGGCAGGCAGATCTCTGTAAATTCAAGGCCAGCCTGGTCTACAAGAGCTAGTTCCAGGACAGTCTCCAAAGCTACAGAGAAACCCTGTTTAAAAAAACAAAAAACAAAAAACAAAACAAACAAAACAAAAAAGCAAAAACACAAAAGAAAGAAAGAAAAGAAAGCCATTTCTCTTATTATTTATTACAGCAATAGAAAGCTAACTAGCATGAATAGGAATAATATTACTGCTCACCCCGCAGGAATTTTATGAGGAAAATGTAACATGCATGCCTAGCCTAGCCTGTTGTAAGCATTGTACTTATTAAAATTAGTAATAATAGATCACAGGACTAAAGATCATACTTAAGACTGGAGAACTGTGTTTTGCGTAGCTAGCCACTTAACATTTGCGCTCATATAAAATAGAGGCTGAGCATAAGAACATGTCGTGTAAACTTCCCGCCCAGTTCTCCTAGCCTTGAGCACAGCAGATGGTTCTTACATCAACAATGAGCATGCTCACAGGCTTTTCTCCATGTAGACAGATTATTCCCACTAATCATTAAAAGGTAGTTACAGGACTTGCATCCCCGTGGGAACAGACAACTCCAGCTCTCCTTCCTATTGATTCTGCCCCTCACTACCCCGTCTCTCTTACACACACACACACACACACACACACACACACACACACGATATTCCTCTGAAGCAGTAAAAATGAAAAGGAGCCATTGAGAAGAATGAATGAGACAGCAGAGCCAAGGGAGAGGGGGAACCAAATAAGGAAGAGGAGAGGAAGAAAACTAAAAAGAGAAGAGAAATAGGGGAAATGATAAAAATTTCTGGGGACCAAAGGCGCTGAGCTTTACTACTTTCTACCAATCCCTTCCTTTCCCTGCTGATAATAACACAATTTATAACCAAAGGCAATTAACAGCAAGGGCTAACACCCTCCAAATTCTTCCAGATGGTCAGAGCACTACACTCGTAAGACCACAGATTTCTGAAATCTAAAGGCCCTTCCCCTCAACACCCTTCTCTTTCTGTATATTTCAAATAAGAACCGAAGCGCTTAGCGTGTTTGATTTAAGAAATGAGTGCCATCTGACACAGTGGAGTCCCGTCTTTGACCCCAGCAGTCATCAGAAGGAGTGTGGCTAGTGTAGTTTATAGAGCTTGGCAGCCATAAAGCCAACCCATTGTTAAATCAGAACAATAGCTACATTAATCCCCTGAACAAGTTGGTATTAGATTCAGCCATTTAGACAGACAGGAACTAACAGGATACTGACTGTATTTGGCTTGGAAAAAAGAATCTGAAAATTAATCTTCAACTGGCAGAATAAAGGAAGATTCCATCCAGCTTTATTTAGTTATGCCCCAATGTCCTTTTCTGAGAAGGGAACAAGACGTGTCTGTAATCATGACTTTATTAGCTTTCCAAAGGAAATTTAAGATTAACTGGGAGATTTATTATTTACCACAGAACATTCATAGCAAATTCTGCAAGGAAACAATTGCAAAATAAGCCAATAAACACAGTCAAAACTAATTATCAAAACACAGTAGCAAAAAGTGTCCCGCACAAGAGTTTGCAGGAGTTTGCATGGCTGGAGCCTGAAGAGCCATCCGGTGGCTTCCCTGCGCGCGTCTCTAGGACTAGAGGTGCTGTGTCACGTCCTCACAACACAAAAAGAATTCTGTTAAATGGTTTAAAATGTTTGACAAGCTCATTACAAAGCTATCCAATGAAGGCTTCGCTTCCCTTCCCTTCCAGGGATTAGAGTCTGGAAGCCAACCCTCAACACGGCCCTTTGTCAGTGATTCAGGCCACATTAGCAAAAGAAAGCTTCTTACAGATGGACCAGACTGAAGGGCCCTCTGACGGGAACACTGGGGGCTTTGTTGCTGCTCCTTCACAGGGCACTAATGGACATTTTATTGAGGGAAGGGGTTCTTCCTTGTCTCTCAGCCCTTGCTGTCAATTCTAAGGGCTGAAATTTGGTTTTAAAAAAACAATTATTTCCTGCCTTCATCATGTTAAGGTAACCATCTAATCGGATCCTGAAAGGCTAATTCTTTGATTTCTAACTAAATGGGAAGGAGTCCGCTCTGTAAAAGTCCTTGACTCAAGTGTGCCCACCTGGGAGAAGCCTCAGGCCAAATTACAGCACACACACACACACAAAAAAAAATACTTAAAGTTTTAGAAAATGGTCATTTGGCTCCAAATGACTATTTTTCCACATAATGAGCAAAGATTCAAGGATGGAGTCTTAGGCCAATTCTCCTTTTTCGACCTCACCCCTTTCACTTGGCGTGAAATTATGTCCAAGGAGGCTTGTTTCTGAAAAATAACCCTATCTCTCCCTTTGCTTATGTTTTCATGTTTCTTCGTGCCTTTTCTTTTTCTGCCTCAGTTTCCAGCAACTACCCCCTGAACAAGGAAACATCACGACTTGATTGTGGTCCTGTAAAAGAATCCCTGCTGGAAAGAATGGGGTGGGATCCAATTCTTGTGGGTTTTCTCACATCTGAAAGCAGAAGTGGGCATACTATCTCTGAATGGCACGCTACTTCTAATCTGAAGGCCTATTTATTGTGTTAGTTCCCACCGTGGCAGCAGCCTGCATCTGCCACCAAAGCAGCTACATCATCGCCAGTTGGCCTTTCCACTGTCAGCTATGCCAGACATGGGCATGCCTTAAAAGTGCCCATCAGAACGGGCGGTGGTGGCGCACGCCTTTAATCCCAGCACTCGGGAGGCAGAGGCAGACGGATCTCTGTGAGTTCAAGGCCAGCCTGGTCTACAAGAGCTAGTTCCAGGACAGGCTCCAAAAGCTACAGAGAAACCCTGTCTTGGAAAAAAAAAAAAAAAAAAGTGCCCATCAGGTACAGCTCACTGGCTTGCCTCTTGTCTCTCTTGTCTCTCTTGTCTCTCTTCTTCCTCTTGTATCTTCCCTGTTCTCTGCATCTACCCTCTCATGTCCCCACTCCAACACCGCCTTTCACGCCTTCCCTCTCCCTTCCCCCAATAAACCTCTTGCATTAACACTTCTGCATGTGGCAGGTTTGCTTAGTGGCATACCTTGGCAGGGCCCACTGAAAGGTACCCCACTTCGCCTTTCTTTTTTTTAATCCTTACAGCGGTGCCGAGACTCACCAGGCTCTCCTGGTGTTTGGTCCGGCCACACCAGGATCCTACCGCACCTGCTCTATCTGGAACAGATTCACTCTCTTCGATCTGCAGCAGATTTGCTTTCTCCTTCACCAATGGCTTGGCCTTCCATTCAGAACCGACAAGTGGGTTTCTCGCATGGCTACCTGATGCAGGATTCTCCTCTATGGCTTTGTGGTAGCAGCATTATCTCAGGTGGGCTCTGTTTGCTAGGAGCAAGCAGGGGCATGATTCTTTTAAGAGAAGGCTTCCTGACTCAACAGAAGCAGCAAAAACTACGCGGCTCCTTTAAGAAGGCTTCCTGGTTCATGCTAGTTGCTGGAACAACTCTTGCTCTTTCTGGAGGTCTGGCTACAAAGCATTTAAATGGGTTTTGTGAAGAGAGTGCTACAACTTGCTTAATGGCAACATAGACCTGCTGAGACTCAGCCCTGGATCTGAGACAGAGAGAATGACTCTCAGAGGCAGTGAACATGCCTCCTCCACCATGGCCGTGTTGGATTAGGCAAAGCAAGCAGGCCCAGTTAGCATTTAAAAAAAAAAAAAGATACTTCTGGTCAGAAAATTATTACAGATACACAATAAAGACACATTCAGATAAAAAAGGCCTAAATAGTAACAGTGTTAGATAAATGTACATAAGCTTGGGAGAGAGAAGAAGAAGAAGAAAGACAGTTTATGCAAAGAAGATAAAGTCTTTAAAGAGACAGAGTATAGACATAGCTTTAAAAAGTTAAAAAAAAAATAAGTCATGTAAAGATGGACAATACAGAGAGTCTAGATTTTATATATATGTGTGTGTGTGTGTGTGTGTGTGTGTGTGTGTGTGTGTTTTCTTTGAATTTTAAAAAGTTTAAACCTTCCTTTTTATTTAGACAGAAAAGAGGAGGTGATGTGGGATTCCCTCTGTATGCTGTGAATATGTTTGACCAATGGCTTAAAAGAATATAGCCAAGCTGAAAGAGATATATAGAGCAAGTAAGCAGAGTCAGGGAGACACCACCAGAGGAGGAAGACATGAGCTGCCAGTTGAAACCTTGCCGGTAGGCCACAAACCTCATGGTAAAACATAAAGTAATAGAAATAGGTTAATTTAAAATATAAGAGCTAGCTAGCAATACACTTAAGCTCCGGGAATGAATGAACATCTTCCCCCAACAGCTACCTACCTCTGACTATTGCCCTGGATGTGAAGCTTTTTTTTTGAGCACAGGCCTCGCCCTCTGGGTTTTTTCAAGGTCCTGGTACCAGGTGACTGAGTCTCACTCAGGGTCTCAGCCCTTGGTCCCTGATGCACTGAACAGCCTGTGCCTGCTTTGCTTGGTCCTCCTCTGAGTTCCTGGGGATACCCAAGGTTCTCAGGTTCTGGGCCTTCTCTCTTCTTCATCCATGGGAACTGCGCATACACTTCCTTGCTGCCATTGTGGTATATTTTAGAGACCCTCTGACCACTCCTTGCAAATCAAATCTGGCCTGTGTATACCTCAGGCCAGTCAGTCAGGGAACTGAAAAAAGAATTCTCTACTTTCTTTTCTTTGTTCCAAGACCTGCTTGTTTCTGTCTGCCCTCTCTCTCTAAACTTTGTAAATGTCTGGTCTGTATGTTTGTTGCAATGCAGGAGTCAGAGAAGGGGGGGGGGGCTTCATCTTGCTTAGCATACCTGTTCTCCCCTGCGATGTCCACTGATCTACCCCTCACTGAGGTATGTAGGAGCATTTGTCTGTGCTGCATTACCCTCCTCGTGGACATCTCTCCTGCTCACTCCCCTCTCCACAGTTTATGCTCTAGCCTGCTGCACTCTCTGCGTGGCTCTGGCTCTTGTGGCCTACTGGCCCATGTGGACACTTCCCTTCTCTTTTGCTCCTTCCTGGCTCTTTTTCACCTTGCAGCCAGCTTGCAAACCCAATACACCGTCTCTCAGTTCCTGCCTCCAGGAACTGCAGCTCGCTCTCACTTTCAACTTCCTCTTGGAACTTAGAGGCACACTCACGCACAGTGTTCCACTTTGTGACCCTCTCTCTCTTCCTCCATGGACTGGGACTTTATTACAACCTCCTAGCCTCAGAACAAGTCAATGGCCAAAATTTGCAAACTTGGCCTCCAAATTCGCACAAATCATTAGCAACTGCTACAGCCACAAACAAGTCTCACCAAATGTCTTAAACCTAAGCTAGCTCTGCTACACTTCTGGAGTCCCTTACCTCTAAGGCTCTACTTCCCCACTTCTAAAAATCTTTCATTTCTATGATGTTTTTGCACTCTTCTCTCACAAAAACATAATAATATTTTAAGATTATGTTGTAAGCTCTTATCTCAGGATTCGTAAATTGCTTGCTTATTGAATATGGTTCAAAATCTGTAAATTTTGTAACAAAATTTGGCTTTAAACTTATAACAAAAGACTTATCATTAAAATTCTATACAGGGATATATATATATATATATACATTTTTGTGTGTATATGTGTGCATGAGTGGGTGGGTAGGTAATTCAACTCCTGTTTATGTGTATATGCATGTGTGTGTGTGTGTGTGTGTGTGTGTACATGCATGTGACTTGGCTTTAACTCTATGTATGTGTGAATGTAAATTGAATTTAACTCTGCATGTATATATATAATATATCTTGGATTCAACTCTGTGTATATTTGCATTAATTAGATTCAACTATTGCTTAGGAAAACATGTTTTAAATAGCAACCGTGTGGCTCTCCTCCATTTTGACTGGTGACCTCATCAGGATGTAGGTGGCCACATGGTTGGCAGCCATCCTTGGTTGGAGTACATATCATGTGACACTTCTAAGTCCTAATGAGCTCTCTGTTCATTGTACCTCCTTTTAGACTAGTGAAGCTACAGGTCTCAAATATTTTGGTTTGGTATGGACTTTTGTATGATAATAGAACTGTAAAGTTTTATTTGTTAAAGCATACTGTTTATGTCATTCAACTCTAGTTTAGAATATACTGTATATGGTAATAAAAAATTTTAAGGTTATAAGGCCTATTCAGATTAACAAAAGCTGATTTAGAGATCTACACCTAAGTACTTATGTCTCTACATATGTCTGATAAATAAAGTATTGGATAAATAAGATTTATAGATTCCTAGGGTCTATTAAGTTCACTATAATTTGGTCTAGCTTCATCTTTGCTCACTCTAAGCTTTAGCTCTTTGATGAAATATCTGGTCCTTTTCCTCAGATTGGACTTTTGGGCAGTAACCCCCATGGATGTCAAGAGAAGTGCTGGCCTCTGGGCTCCCTAAGTCTCTGATCACAGGCCACCTTTTCTTCTGTTTCCATTTGGCCCTGGGGATCTTTCCCCTGTTGCTTTTCCTTGCCTTCTCAGGAGACAGCCTTAACAGCTTGGAACAAACTTGTTCCATTTTTACCCACAGAACAACTATTTTGGTTTCTTTACTGAGCCCATTATCTATGATTAAAAAGATTTATTTTGGTACTAGAAGAGCTTCAATTCAAAATCATTATTTTAAAGGCTAAACCTTAGAGGGATGGAACACAAAGTTCTGGTCTTATAAAAGCTACTAACTTATTGTAAAAATTAAGGGTAATTAAGAAATGCAAGTTAATGGTCAGTCACCTTAAACAGGAAATTAGTCTTATGAGAGCTGCTAATTTATTATAGACTGTTAAAAAACACAAGTTAATAATCATCTTATAAGTGATCAAATTATTTAACTGTAGCCATGCTAAGTCCTAATATAATTAATTACAAGTTCCACTGTATGTTTTCAAATTCAGAGTTTTCCTGTGCCAGCAGCTGTTTTCGGTTAACCATTCAGAGTCTTAATATTAATTACAAATGCTCAGTCAATAGATCAGGCTTGTTACTAGCTAACTCTTACATTTAATTGGACCCATAATTTTTATCTGTGTTTTTGCCACACAGCTTGGTTCCTTTTCTCAGTATGGCATATACATCTTGCTTCTCTCTGCATCCTTTGGTGACTCCTGACTTCACTTTTCTTCCTTCTAATGTTCCTCTAGTCTGGCTTTCCCACCTAACTTTATTCTTCTCAGCTATTGGCCAGTCAGCTTCTTTATTAAACCAGTCAGAGAAATACATATTCACAGTGTACAGAAGGATTATTCCACAGCATTTCCCCCTTTCTGTCTAAATAAAAATGAAGGTTTTAATCTTAAAATAGTAAAGCTATATATAACTGAACAGTTATTAAGTAAAAATTACAGTTATCCAGCTCATTTGCATTTGGCAAATTTAGAGAAAATACTCTATTATTTATCTTATCTTTATAAGTCTAAAGTTTTATACCTAATATCATTTCAAGGGAAACTTTAATTATAACTATCTAGTCTTCAGTTCCATCAAAGACTCTAGAATGGTAAAATGTTATCTAATGCCAGGGACAATATCAGGGTGCCTGGATTGTCACCCTAGGTTCTTCTGTAGCATTGGAGCATCCAACTTTGGTCTACAGGCCTGATATATCTGACAGACATTTCTGAGAAGCAGGGAATTTTGAAGGACTGTCCTACCTTGTTTTGGCAAAGTTTAGCAGTTTATTTCTTTTGTGTCTTGTTGCTTCAGTTTGGACAATAAGTTGTCAGCAGTTGAGGAAATGGCAGTTTCTTTTCCCAGTGGATATCTTCTGCCACAAAGAAAACAAATTCTATACAGAGTTTCTTCAATGCCCATCATTTTCTCTGAAGTAAATGGGTGCAGATATGTCTCATTGTCATGAAAAGTCATAGGCTATTAAATGTTTTAAATGCCATATTCTGTAGGTCTTTGAAGTGTTTGAAGACCATCTATATATCTATCTAAATATATCTGTTTAACCTTGAAAGCATGCCTAACATGACTATAAATTTACCTATTATAGATGACTATTAATCTGTATTTCTTAATTATGCATTTCATTTTTAAATGAGTTGTGTAAGCACAATACCCCAAACAAGAGTAGAAATATAAATACAGTAAATCAAACTTAACTTTAAATTTGCATCAATAAACCAAACTCCATACCAATGAAAAGTATTTTGATATTAATATTTGTTTTTTGGATTAAAGTAGATTCAATAATCTATTCTTTAATCCTATTATTCCTGTATCATATTTCCCTTTTTCTTATTAGAAGAGATCTTTGAATCAACTATTTTGTTTTGATTTTTTACTGTTGATTACCAAGAACAACTTTTAACCAATCCCCCTTAAATGATAATAATCATCCATAACTCTTTTTTGGGGAATATGGACATTTTTCTGTCAATTACTTTCTGGTATTTGGGGGCAATGACATCTTTGAACCCTGAGAAAATTTAGGATAATGGTTAAGTCTTGACTGTAGTATTCTGTAAAGCTGAATCATCTCAGTCAGCAACCTTGAAGCTATCCTGGGTGCTGGTTCACTTGGATGACACATCTTTATTGGTGTCTGATCCCTTTCCTGAAAATATATAAATTTTTAAAGATAGTGCACATATCTGCATTAATACTAGTATAGACTGTGCATTGTACACAAGTCAACCAAAGATGATTTTTTCTTTTGTGTTTGAGCAGGTAAATTATACATTATGTCTTTTGTAGTTTTTCTGGGTTTATTTCTTTATGTCTGTAGTTAGAACTTCAGGGGGTCTTCCTTGATCAAACCTGATTTTCTTTAACCTTGAACAAATCCACAGTCTCTCATTTCCTGTAGCATATCTTTTGACTTCCATTTGAAAGTCAAGACTTTTTAAAAATATATAGGCTTGTTTAATCCAATAGTTTTCATAATCCATTGTGTTTTAGTAGCAAAGCTAAGTTTAAAACAGGTAACTAGAAACAAGCAAATGTTGTCTATTCAGATATACCTAATAGATAGATCACCCTCAAATGCTTCAGAAATCTGAGAATATGGCATTTAAAGTGTTTAATAAAAAGCAAAAGCTTTTTATGATAGAGAGACATACCAGCCTCTGGCAGAACCCCTATCTCCTCCAAAGTAGGTAATGGTGGGCACAGAAGAAGCTTCACCTGGAGCTTGCTGTAAATGTGGCAAAGATGGCCCTTCAATGCAACTTTTCAAGATCCTGTCCAGATTGTGGACAAGCAGGACCCTGGAGAGTCAATTGTTCCACTTTGTCTAGACAAGGGAGGTTGGTTCCCCAACCCCAAGTTCCTACTCCACAGGAATGTCTTTCAGATTTTCCAGACCTGGAAGCCAAAGACTGAAGCTGCCCTGAGATCTCTGTCCCCAACGACCATAGAGCAACCTGGAATAACTGTCTAGGTAGACAGTAAGTTTCTGTCATTTTTCATAGATCCGGAAGCTGCTTGGTCTGCACTTCTGCTTACTCAGGTAAAATGCATCCTTCTCGGAACTCTGATATTTGCCGACTAGGCTAGTGATAGTTTTGTCAGTTTAACAGCAGCAACCAAGACTTCAGCTGCCTGCTGCGTTCTCTCTGTGTGTGAAACAGAGGCTTCAGGCCTTTCTCTCCTAGAGTTACTACTAGGTCATGAAACAATTTTTCCTTGCTACCAGACTCAGAAAAAGAGATAGACTCACAGAACAGATTTCAACGCAAGTTTTTAGTATCACTTTATTAAAAGGGGCTTTCTTTACAATGACTGCTCTTAGCAATCCACCACCTGTGTCTCTTAGTGAATGATTATAATAGAAAAAAAGGTGTAAAGTTTACGTGATAATATGAGAACTTAAGCTGTGAGGATCTAAGAAAACGTTTTAGGGTCTAAGGGGTTTTAAGGTGTATAAACACAAGTGATAAATGTCCGAGGATATAAAAGCTTGTGAAAAGAAAGTGACCTAAACACGAGTTATCAAGACCTGCATGCAGATGAAAAAGCTTAAGTGGAGAATTAGAAAAGTGATTTGAGGTGTATAAAAAAATATGAAACATGTTTCAGCTTTCTTTCTCTTGCTATTCTACCGCTATCCTGAGATGCCAAACGTTCCTAGTCTTAACATTACTCAGTGGAATTCTAAGTTATTAATTTAGCCCTGGCAAAGTGTGACTACTATTATCACAGTCAACAAACTCAAGATTTCGGTTATTTTCTAAGTATAGACTTAAAAGTCCTTTTCGTGATAAAAGCATCCGGCTAATCTATATACATCCAGTCTTCTGGACAGAGGAAAGTGTGTTCATGCTTTCACGCAGAATCATTTTTGGGGTCCCTATGACTCAAAGCCGTGAGTTTACTAATTTCTCTACAATGTGGGTTTTAATATAGATTACAAACAGTGGGAATGCTAATGTGTCTAAAACGTGTCTCTTTTTGTAAACTCAAAATATTCTTGCAAGCTACAGGGAGTCAACTTTGATTCGCTTCTAACAGGTCAAATGGATTCCAGATAAGTACTGCCGAGTGTCAACCTAAGTTTCCCCACCTGTTCCTGGAGATGAGATCTCCCCCACCTTTCCCTGGTTTTGGGACCCTCCTCCCTCAAATTCAGGACCTAAGAAAAATTTCTTCTAAACTTCTTAACTTTATTTTCTGCTCTGCCAGCGTCCTGCTGGGTCCCCTCAAAATCTGCATCCCAGACAGCTTAAAAATGGCCACCTCTAAGTGGTCCAACCTCACAGACTGCTTCAGCCAGACCTGTACTTTCCTAGAATTGGATGGTCCCACAGAATCCAGACAGTGACTGAAACAAACAGCTATCCCAGTACATGGCCAACATTCCGGCCTTCTCGGGTCCCCCAAATATACCAGTGTCCCCAGACAACAGGAAGCAGTCCAGAAAAGATGGCACCCCCATTCCCACCTCACCAGCTACCCCTTCCTATTTCCTTGCTTTTTTTAAAATACAGAAAAGGAATGGATGTTAGTTCCCACTGTGGCAGGAACCTGCCTCTGACACCAAAGCAGTTACATCATCTCCAGTTGCCAGGTGCCTTTCTGCTTTTAGCGACACCACATGTGCACCCCTCTAAAGTGCCCACCAGGTACAGCACGCTCTCTTGCCTCTCTTCTTCCTCTTGTCTCTTCCCTGTTCTCTGCACCTGTCTGCCAGCCTCTCTCATGTCCCCAGTGCAACGCGGCCTTTCGCTCCTTCCCTCTCCCCCTTCCCAATAAACCTCTTGCACTAACTCTGTTGCTCAAGGCCTGTTTGCCTCGTGCCATACCTTGGCAGGGCCCTCTGAAAGGTACCCACTTCATCTTTTTTTTTTCTTATCCTTTCATATTGGGTACCTAACATGATATGACTAAATAAGCATCCTAAGCTCTGCGGTGTAGCTGTATATCTGGATTAAAACATTGCCTGGTAGAACAGCGGTGTGGTTCTCAACCTGTGGGTCATGACCCCTTTAGAGGTTTAGCATAGCAGATACCCTGCCTAGCAGATATTTACGTTATGATTCACAACAGTAGAAAAACAACAGCTGTGAAGTAGCAAAGGGATAATTTTATGGTTGAGCTCATCATAACATGAGGAACCATATTAAAGGGTTGCAGCATTTGGAAGGTTGGGAACCACTGCTGTAGAAGGATGGAGACTCAGTTTTGTGGCTGCATCAATCATGCTGGGTTGGGCTTTTTAGTGGTGAGCTGCTCCAGCCACCCATGCTTCTAACAGAAACCCCACCCATGCTTTTATAAGCAGTCACAATCAGCTCAGCAGCTCAATAGGCTGGGGTTGGATGGAATCAATTCTGAAGTCTGCCATTATCATTATTAATTGTAGTGACAGGAGTGACCTCCTCATGAAAAATTATACAACAGAGTAAGGAGAGATGGCCTAGTGCGTAAGAGTGATTGCCGTTCTTGCAAGAATCAGAGTTCAGTTCCCCGAAGCCCACAATGCTTTCTAACTCTCAGCTCCAAGGCAGGACATGTTGAGGAGTAATCTTTTTTTAACACTGCAAAGATGTGTCACTCCGTCTGGTTTAATAAAAAGCTGAACAGTCCATGACTAGGCAGGATTTCTGGGCATAGAGGACACAGGGAAGAAGAAGGAGGAGATGCCAGGAGAGGCAGAGAAAGCAGGACGGGCACTATGGAGATGAGGTAATAGAGTCACGAGGCAGAAAGTAAATTATTAGGAACAGGTCAATTTAAGTTTAAGAGCTAGTTAGAAACAGGCCTAAGCTAAAGCTAAGCTTTCATAATTAATGTAAGTATCTGTGACATTTTTGGTAAGTTGATAGCCCAAAGAAAAAGCCCAACTACAATGACATACAATTCTAGTCCAAAGACATGCACATAAATAAAAAGAAAAGAAATCTTCAAAAAGAAAAGAAAAAAAAAAGATTACACCACAATTACCATGGGGACTTTTAGAACTTTGACGTAAGACTTCATATTTGTATGTATGTTTTCAGGGTTGATAATCAATATGCATTTAATACTGGATAACCAAGTGGTGTGTTCTTCCCTGGGGAGGACTATTCTCTTGCTCTCAGCATTCTTTAGTTGTCTGCAGTTCCTAATGTAGAAACTCATGGTCTTTTCCTAGTCCAGTTTAGTGGGTGTCATATTGTCTCAGCTCATATCTGTACAGTTCTGTTGGTAAGACGTCACGGTTGTGGCCTCTGGCATTATTAGGAGACACTATTTCACTGTGTCTGTAATACTCTGACTCTTAAAATAACATCACTTCCTCTGCATGTTCCCTGACTCTTAGGAGCAAGGGTATTTTGTCGATGTAGGCTCTTTAAGTCTGCATTGTGGTTTTCTGTAGTGATCTCCATCTGTTGCAATGAGATGTCTCCTTCATGAGGGGTGAAGACTGCACTTATCTGAAAACACAGATTGTTGTTAAGGGTTCTGCTGGTTTAGTAAAAAATGGCTATGTTTTCTTCTTCTCCAGTATTTATGACTTCAGTAACACTGAGCCCTTAGCTAAGTTTCCAATATCATGTACAGCTTCCCTTTGCTAAGTGTGTCTTAAATCCAATTAGAGAGCTCTTGGTTACCAACAAGGTATGTGTGCCATTACGGTACTTTTGGGGTTACTGTCATACATACAAGTAACATTATAAAGACTGAGTAAGTTATATTTAAGATGTGTGTGTTATATATGTGTATGTATGTATGTATGTGTGTGTATTTAACAACAATTTCAAAAAGGTCATGGATTGAAAGAGAGCAGGGAGGGATATATGAGAGGGTTTGGAGAGAAGATAGCAAAGGGAAAATGTTATACTATAATCTCAAAATTATGTTAAAGTGAAAAATATATAAAAAGACTTCTTACATGAAAAACTAGGAATTTGTAGTGACAATTATAAAAACATTAAATAATGCATGCACATACAAATACAAAGAAATTTAGTCTAATATTGTGTAATCATTTTCAGCCTTCTAACAGAACTCAACCAGCTGAATTTTCTTATTGGACCTATCCCTTGCTCAACTCTCTTAAGGGTCTGCCTAATATTTCAGGGTCATTTTTAAAAATATTTTAAGCAAATGAACATTTGCAAGTGCTTAGAAAACAAATTTAATGCAGAATTCGACATTTAAATTCTTCCCCTAAACAGTGTTAACTCATGAAACTAAAATTTGATGTAAAATTTAATAACCACTCCTCTTTGCAGTGGCTTCCCTGGTATTTTCTCTCTGTAATGGAAAGAGAGCCCCAGCCCCACATGCAATCCACAGCGACCCAAGAAATAACTTCAGGCCTTTAAGGACTTCAGCTATGATACAAAACAGATCATTGGACAGACCATGCAATAATTCCAGGACTACCCAGTATGAAGCGCAGTTGAAGTTTATTAATCATGTTTTAATACTAGATTTTAATCACAGGCTCAAGAGAAAGAAAAGTGTTCAGAAAGAAAGATGTTCCCAAAAGCATGGTGTGTGCTTTTTCGAGAAGAGCGATTATGTGTGTCTCTCAAGTGACATCTCAGGGGTTACTAGGAAACTTTCTTCTCTCTTGTCTTTTGTTTTCCTCATTTCTTAACATATAAATGAGATTATAGGGTGACTTCCAATCTGATGGGATAAAAGCAGGAGCTGCTAAATTGTATAAGGAGGTCGAGGATAGCCATTTACTGTAAATTATCTGTCTGCTGAGAATTCTAGGAAACTGCAAGTTTACAGCGGGAGGGGGAGGGGGTGTCATTTAAGCAAATGTATATTATGCTAGAATTTTTGTTGTTGTTTGAGAATTTCATTCAAGCAATAATCAAGTCCACCCCTTATTGCCACACACACACCCCCAAATCCTCTCCATCCTCCACACCACTGTTTCCTCCCAACTTAGAGTGCTCCCACTCGGAGCTTCTTGCATGTGCCTGGGTGCAGGACCATTAGTGGAGCCTGGGTAGTCTGCCCCGGTTGTACACCAGGGGATAACTGGCTCCCTCTCTTCCCGGCAGCCATCAGTCACCAAAGCTCCTCAGCTAAGGGTGCGACTTTGTCTGAGTTTATCTGGTCCTGGTCTTATGAGATCACAATGCTTGTTGAATCTGGATAATAAATGCTTGTTTCTCTCTCTCTCTCTCTCTCTCTCTCTCTCTCTCTCTCTCTCTCTCTCTGTGTGTGTGTGTGTGTGTGTGTGTGTGTGTGTGTGTGTGTGTGTGTGATGAGTGTGGTATGTTTTTGGAGGATTGGTCTTTTTTTGCTATTTTGTCTTTTTTTTTTTTTTTTTTTTTTTTTTCATTAGGAACTGAGAACTGAATCCAAGCCCTTGAGCTTGCTAGGCATGCGGTCTACTACTGAGCTAAATCCCCAGCACACACTTTCTTATTCCTGCCAGGCAAAAAGTTTCCACCATATTCCAAGGCAAGGAGTTTCTTTTCCTTCCCATGTCCCCTTAATTTCCCTGTCTTTCTACCCTGCTTTTCCCATTGCAACTGTTTTAATATTTAATTAATTTGTTCAGTTATAATGAGTGGATCTGTAATCAATCGCTAAGGAGCCTGTACAACAGACTATTGCTTACACATAGCTCAACTGATGGGACCTGAAGTGAGTTGTATAGCATCAAGTAACCCGGTTGCTGCCCTGCATGTGCAGCGGTCAGCACATTCAGAAAGCTAATGGAGAGTAGCAGCGGGACCACAAGGCGTTTTAAGTGGAAAGCAGTTACGGACTTAAGATACCTTTAATAGACTGCACAAGATATTGGATACAGTCCAAAAAGAACGTGAAGTTTCTGTAAGAGGGCAGAGACTGTTCACCTCATGAAAGACCAGAGGCAGGGGGAGAAAACAGAGACTAGAATAACCTTTGAGTGTGTGTCCTTTTGGCCCTACGTACTCCTACTTCCTGAGTTAGCACCTACTTCCTGAGGTTTCCACATCTCAAAATAGCATCATCAACTAGAGACCAGAGAACTATAATATATGAGCCTGCTGGGACAGTTCGTCCTTAGATCCTAAAAAGACAGGGCCATTTTGAAAACAAAGAACCAAGACAAAATTAGAATTATCCAATTTTGAAGTTTTTGATTTTCTCTCTCCTCGACCCTCCCACCAACTCCTCACCTCTCTGTCCCCTTTGTGTGTGTGTGTGTGTGTGTGTGTGTGTGTGTGTGTGCACTAGGTTTATTGATATAAAGTTTTTCTAGGTATTTCAGGCTAGCTTTGAAATGTCTATATAATGGAAGTTGGCGCTAAAATCAAGAACTTCATACCCCAGACCCTAAAGTCTAGTAGATTACAGATATGTGCCACCATACCTGGCTTATAAGGCTGCAGAATTAATAGAGTTTTATTGACATAACAATAAGCATATAAATCAAGAGCAAATCACATATAGAAATAAGCACTTATATATACAGTCAATGGCCTTCAACAGATGTGTTAGGGAGACTCAACGAAACAAAGTTTGACATTGTTTTTCATATGTGCAGTGGCTACAATAATATATCCACAAAAAAGAAAGGGAGAAACATGATTTAGTGCTTATCTCATATCACACACAAAAATCAACTCAGAATAAAACAGATATAAATATAAAAACTATAAAAGCTAAAGGAAAAAGAAACTGCCTAGACTAAGGAAAGTCCTGGTGATCCTAGGTTAGATCAAAATTTCTCAGGTAGAACACTGGAAATGTGATCATTGAGTGAATAGCAAACACACACATGCATGCACGCATACACACATGTGCATAAACATGCTATATTTGTTCTTTCAAAACATTGTTAATGAGGGCTAAGAACTAATAAGCAGTTAGTAAGATTTTGAAGATGTGTAAGACCTGAATTTGTCCTCTTAGATTTTAAAATCTGTCCTCTCCTTTTCCTAAATATGTGGTGTGATGTGGTGAGTGGAACATTAGGAAGTACGTGTGGGATGTGGGGAGGGGACAGACACATATCTCAGGCTGATCTCTCATAAAGTGAGGTGGACACAGAACAAATTGCTCAGAGGATAAAAGGCTTTCTAAAAACAGAAGTGCCCAGATGTATATAAAAGGGTAAGGGAATGGCCGGCTGGCTGGATGTGGGACCATAAAGTTCTGTACTGTGCAATGATCATTTTCAAAGCAAGGAATAACAAAGAATGCCAACTATTGCCAGTAGGTAGGGCAAGTGTTTCAAACAAAACCAGAACTTTGCAGTTAGCCTGTTTAATCTTGTGACCTGTTCATTGCCTTATAGGAATAGCTAAGGCAGCGAAATATTTTTAGGCAAGAAATTTTAAGCAGGAGATTCATGAAGCCAGTCAGATTGACACTAAAGTCACTGATGTGGTGTGAAGAGTTTGACTGAGAGAGAAAGCTCTGAGTAAGTTTTCTCCTCAGACTTGGGTGTGAGGAGAGAAGAAATTGACTAGAACTGAGGTTCCTAAAGGGACACTTCCCTTCAACATAGGATCTAGTCACTTCCATAGCAACCTGCATAGGATCTAGTCACTTCCATAGCAACCTGCATAGGATCTAGTCACTTCCATAGCAACCTGCATAGGATCTAGTCACTTCCATAGCAAACTGCATAGGATCTAGTCACTTACATAGCAACCTACATAGGATCTAGTCACTTACATAGCAACCTACATCTACACTTAAGCTTCCTCACAGATGTCAGAGGCTAAACTTTTTCAGTGACCCACCCTTAGAACTCCTATGCAGTGTTGGTCCTCGAAGGAAAGAATCTAGTTTCATGGAGGCTGAATGGATGGGGTTATCAGATTCTAGGGCAGAATTCAAATCTCCTGCATAGATACTCACAGCCTCAGCAGCAAGGAAAAAGTCAAGCTTCCCTCATCATTCTATCTTCACATAGTAGGTGTTCATTCCCTACTGTGTGAAGCTAAGAAGAAAAAAAAACTTAAGTTTTCCGAAAGACTTACCAAGAATTTCCTGGGCATTAGAAGCCAGCATCAAGAATACAAAAACACATAGACACAGTCACACCCAGGGTTCCCCTTCAGGATCAGACACAAGCATCCATTCTCATATTCAGCAGCAGAGTTGCTATGGCCACCTAGCCCTAGTATGGAAAGCATAAAATTCTCCTGGAGAAGATAATAAATTAACTGAGTTTGAAAAGATGGGGTAGAGCTAAACTACAAACAAACATAACAACAACTCCAACAACAGCAAAAGAGGGGCTGGGAGCAGCTGAATGTGGATAAATGTGTGACCAGACATGGGTTTATGATATAATTACATCATGAAATGCTTATTTTATTCCGAACATGGTCCACATTTCACTGAGACCTATCTGAAACAATCCAACTGATTCTTCCGTTCTCTCTCTCCCAGCCCAATGCTACAAGAGTCTTAAGTGACCATAAGGAAATTACTGTTGTTGATAAGATTTATTATGAAAGTTAAACTCTATAGAACAAGCAGGGGACTGGCCTACAAAAGGCCTTTCTTCTATGCACTCCTCCTCTGCAGTTCGACAGAAGACAGAGTTCCTCTGGATCAAAGAATCAAAGAATCCTGGAGCAACCGAGGAAAAGAGTTTCCTTTTGTTTTTGTTCAAAACAGTCCTAGTAAACCAGCCCCAGGCTACAAATCTCCCAGTCATAAATAATTGCTGTGGTGTGCAGGGAGATGCTAGTGCCTGGGGCAGTCGCTAGAGTCAGAGCAGAAGACCAGAGACTTGCAAAAGTGTGATGAGAAACTTGTCTCCAGATCCAAAAAGTTTGTTGTGGATACCTTATGGAGACAGGAAGACTGGTCCGGGGAAAGGGGCAAGGGCTGTGAACTCATACCACTGAGTTCATGTTCCTTCCTCATAAATAAATATGTGGGGTTATGAAAATCACACAACCTCGAACAGTGAGTTCCACATATGCACAGTAGGAAGGAATGGACCTTCTGAAATTTACTGATTTCCCATTCTCTATTATATAGTACCTAATAGAGAAGGAGGGCTTTAACCCTTGTTTCTGTGCTAGCCTTATTACCATTCAAATTAATTGACTCCATAGTATTCCCTACAGAATTCTAGTCACTCAATGCTCTTCCATTGGGGAAGGAAGATAGCAGCCCTAGAATCTCCCCTGCCACTGCAATGCTCAGGCTTACTAGCCTATGCTGTCTTACTAAATAGGGACTAGCAAAACATCCAGACAAATTGAGTGTGTGTGTGTGTGTGTGTGTGTGTGTGTGTGTGTGTGTGTGTGTTGTGCTGGAACTGAAGTAAGGGTCTTGTAAATGCTAGGCAAGTCTCTTCTGCCAAGTTGTACTCTAGCGCCAGACAGACCCCTCAAACTATGACCCATTCTGCCCTCACTCCACCTGTCTTAATAAATGTGATATGGGTTTTTCCTTGAGATTTTTCTGTTTGATAAAGTTGGGTGAAAGTTAGCTTGCCACATTAGCCATTAGAACTATCTATAACAATGACAGCCATTCAACTTATTAGAAGAAAAAAAAAGGTTGATGATAATAAAATAAGACAGAAAATAATTTCAATAAAAAAGTCTGTTTTAAATAGTTGCTCCGACTCTGTATTTGCCTTTTATTTCATTGAATACAGAATTAAGAAAGATAGGGCATCTTCATGTAAAAACTGTACTAGCAAGAAGACTAAACACATTTAAGATTACATGGCCTTTTTTGGAAAAGTAGCTCCAGTATTTACATCAGCCCAACTCTTGCCCATTAAATACTTTTAGATTTCTAACGTACTATGTGCTAAGGAATATATATTTATCTTTGGGTGATATTTTCTGTGACTTGATATATCACATAGACTCTCTTTCTACACCACAGAATAGTTCCATGAACAGATGCCCACCATAAAATAAAGGCCGAGGTTAGTCTTCTGATCTATTAAGATTTTGCATCTAAAAGACAAAGCAAAAGAAGGAATTCAAACTTTGTTTCTTCCAGGCACTAGAAATAATCTGGGAGGGAAAAAAAAGCATGTTCCTAGTTATGGAACATAGAAAACAAAGGAGGAGTTTGCTTTCCTTTTCTATTTGAGATTAAATCAAATAATTTAGTTAATGTCTATATTAGGTCTATGTGTTGCTTGTCTCCACCAAACGCTGTAGGTAATTGCTAGATCTCTGCATCACTTTGTATATTGAAAGCAATCTAAACACTGCAATTCCCAAGTCAAACTTTGCCATTACTGTAAGATACATGCCTGCTTCTTCAGAAAAAAAAAAAATCCCTGCATCAAAAGTTTACTTTTCAAAGCAAGGGATTTTTTTGATGATTACATGAACACTTCTCCTGTCCCTTGGAAACATTTCACAATGCTACGGGCTGTGACAGAGAGGGCTTAGCTGTTCTCCAGAGCTCTTCTTTTCCCTTGTCTACTGAGAGGCGCCTGGTCTGCCAGAGACCGCGTTGCCTAATCCTTTCCTTTCATCTGCATATGGGCTTGTACCTGACTTGCCCCGGTGGGTAGGGTAGTGTAGTTCTGAGGTCGATGAGCTTTCCTACCCACAGGAAGCTCTTTCCCTGTTAGATGCCATCCGAGTTTGCCTCTCTGTAGCTGTGGTAATCACTAACCAAAAGCAGCTTATGGGAGGGAAGGGCTTGTTTGGTTACAAGAGGCTCACAGTCACTGAGGAAAGTCAGAGCAGGAACTCAAAGCAGGAGTGTAAAGCAGAAATCATGGAGGGATACTTTTACGGGCTACCTTCCTTTCCTTGGCTTGTTCTGCAGCCTTTTGTATACAGCTGAGGTTAACCTGCCCTGAGATGGGACCGCCCACAGTGGGCTAGGTCCTCCTCCCACCGCCCTCCCACATCAATCTGTCATCAAAAAGAGTTCTATAGCCATGCCCACAGGCCAATAGGATGGAGGCAAAGCCTCACCCGACGTTCTCTCTTCCGGGTGGTGTCTAGATTTGTGATAAAGTGACAAAATCACAAAGGCAGCCATGAACCCTTGCCCCAGGAGATCCGACCCCATATTGCAGAGCGCCCTCTGCTCTCGCTCCATGGCAAGCATCTGCAGTAGTACGCTGTTTCTATGTTCATTTTATTCAGTGAAGTTTGGGGGTTCGTGTTTTACAGTGGTCAGTGCTATCATAACTAATACATGGTGGGCACGCAAAGTAAATTAGGTACAGAACCTATCAACTATAGTAGTCATCAGATAAAGGACAACTAACAAAAAGAACTAGTAAGATCAAAGAAGTTGGCTGGGGCCTCAGATGAAGGGAATTTGTGTTTATTTTGTTACTTTCGTTCGGGGAGTATAATTTTGAATTCCCGATTATTGAAAATCAGCTCCCCCCCCCCCCGAGTAATAAACCAATTAAACTAAATTATTAAATCCAGGTTTAATGAAGAGAGCAAAGCAACTCCTTAATGACCTTCAGGAGGGCAGGAGCAGAATCATGTGGCTACTAGGTCTTAAACAGCCTATAGGCATGGTTTTGAGCAACCCTAAGGAAGGGCTGAATTTTGGTGGGCTTTCTCAGGGGCGGAGTTTAAAGAGGGCAGCTCCAGACTAAGAACCGCTGTTTGGAGCACTGAGGGTGGAGCTTGGAACAGGAGAAGTGAGATGTGAGCAAGAAATAAGGCCTCAAGCTGGAGATCACAAGCAGAAACAGCATCTTGGCATGCAGCTCAACTTGCTTCAAATACACTATACAGTCCATAACAGCCTCAAAATCATGGCAGTCCTCCTGCCTTGGCCTTCAGGCATGCTTCAACTCCAGGCACAAGGCACAGTCGTTGCTTAGAGTCCAGGGCAAATACTCCTAAACATTTATTAACCTTTGCTTTGGAGGGGTCCTTTCTCCCACTAGATACTGTATATACTACTATTCTGCTTGCATAGTTATTTTAAATAGTCAAATTACAGCATAAACAAGTATGTTATACCCTTTTGTGGGTGTGGTGTGTGTCCATGTGTTTATGCATATGCGTGTTCATGCGCATATATGGAGAACAGAGGTAGATATTGTTATTCTTTTGGTCCCCGCCCCTTTCCACGCCCACTCCCAGCGACCTCTGGTCTCTTGGAGTCATCCTGAATCTCTTCCCTCTCTCTCTTCTCACTGCCCCCTTTTGCGTGTGCACACGCGCCCTCTCTCTCTCTCTCTCCCCCTCCCTCTCCCTCTCTCTCTCTCTCTCTCTCTTAATAAAGCTTTATGTCTATTTTCTGTGTCTGTGCCGTTAACCCGCCGCTGCACCGCCTGTTCACCCACCGCCCTGGTCACACGTGTTCCGCAGGACTCCGAGCAGCTACGCGCAGCTATCCAGCTACTAAGTCTTAATCCTCCCACGCACGTGGTCGCGTCCTGGGTCTCCCTTCCTCCGGCTCCGCGATACACCCCACCCCGCCAAAGAAAAGAAGAACAACAGATATGAAGTATCATATCCAGTTGTTCTACATTATATATTGTGACACAGGGTCTCTCACTGATCTCAAAGGTCACCAGTTTGGCTGCACCGTAAGCCCTGGGGATCGTCCTGTGTCTACTTCCTGGTGTTAGGATTAAAGCACATAATACAGTGACCAGGCTTTTACAGGAGAGCTGGAGATATGAGCTCAGGCCCTAAGGATTGTTTGGGAAGGATGTTACTGATTAACCCATCTCTCCAGTCATTCTGCCACTGGGTTATTCTTGAGAATATACCTAACTCACTTGATAGAGACTTGAAAGGAATTCATAGAGTGTCTTTCTGTAGATATTTATTAGATTTATCATAGATTAGCGATCCTTTCTACTATTCTGGAACTACTTGAATTGGTTGAAAATAGTTGGGTTACCTCTGAGCTAAGATCTTTGAAAAAAAGAAGTGGGAATGAAGAGAAAGGATGGAAACATTAGGGAACGAGACCTAAGGTGCCCTGGAGGGAGACCCACAGTAGCTAAAGGCTGCTTCCTGGATGTGAGTGTCCAGATCGCAGCTGAGAGACTGCGGTGGTTGGGTTTGGATCCCTGTGCTTATTCTGTGATCCGTAAACACACTGCTAATCATCCTGCAGGCCTGAAGTAAATGAGCCCCAGACTGTGTTTATGGGACACCCACCTTGTACCTTTGCCCGCAATAAAGACTCAGCAAACATGGGGCCTGAAAAAGTAAAATACGCTATACTGGATGAGTAGAAGTCCAGGATCTATGGATGTTTTTTGTGGGCTAGAACAAAAAGGGGTGCCATTAAAAGACAAAAGAAACCACTCTTAACACTAAGTTAAAAAGTTTGGTTTAAATATGGTATTTATAACAAAATTACCGACAGCATCTCTCCATTAATAAATAGCATAAAATAATTTGCCTTTCATTATGTCCCCTGCATTGTGTTTATCTGATCTATCAGGTAGATGTAAGCTATTCAAGGCAATCACTGAATCACTCTTCCTTAACTCTCTGCAAGGGTCTCCAGACTGGAGCAAGTCAGGTAGGCAAGGTAGTTGACATAAAGCTAATGCACTTGGCATAGTTTCATTCCTTGGTGATTAACTGTATTTCATAAGACAGCAGAAGGTTTTAGTAATAAAATACTTACTTGGCCTGTACATATGCAAAACGTCTTAATTAATGCGGATGTATGACAAAGTGTATAGATTGCTACCTTGTGGGAAAATAACAGAGGAAAATATGAAAATAGCATGTTGCCTGTGCTCCTGTCATGCCAGTGGCTGAGCTGCAGAGAAAGTAAAGTTATACATGGGTGCCTACTGTATGCCAGAGGCTGCGCTGGGCAGCAACATCACCAGAACAGTGTGTAGACTATGAAAAATAGAATAAGTGGTAACAAATCCATGGTCATTGTTTGTGACATGATTTTCCCCCTTTACTTAAAAAAATACTCTAATCCTTTCCCTTCTGGTTATGATATCCCTGGAGAACAGAATGATTCCTGCATACCTGAGGAATTATGGTCTACACGGTGGTCACTAAGTGAATACATATTGATATAATGAGCATGGGATTATCAATGGTAAAAAAATTTAATTCAAGTGATTCTTGCATTGTTCAGGATTGTGATATGCATACTCTTTCCAAATATATGTTCCAGAATCCCAACAGAATAAGTGCATATCTACATAAGTTGTCAAGAGGGTCTCATTATATTCTAACAACTACTCTAACAGATAGCTGGGAAGGGCTAGATGCATATAATGAAATAGTTATAGTCAGATCAAGACTGCAACCTGTGGAAAGGGATAGTAGTCCTAAGTTTAATATATGTAGGGGAGAGCTCGTGATTGGTAAATTACAAAAGCATACGGCACCCATATGATTTGGAATAACATGAGGCACAAAGGAAATATCTGACACATGTTTAGATTCGCTTTTCTATTTTTTCCACCTTTAAGAGCATTCACATGGTGCGGTTACCCACGTGACCTTCTGTCTTCCAGACATCTGGCTGAATACATCATGATGTTGTAATGCATGTTGTGTCTCTCAAAGCGATGTTTCTCCCAAATTCAATCCCTGTTTAAACAAAGATGACCCTCTCTCTCCATATTAAAATTAAGAGGCAAAGGGATTATATTTTTTACCTTCATTGCCAGTATCTGTCTGTAAGAAACAAACTTTTGCAAGAACTGAACCATGAGATAGATAATTGCTAAATGAGGTCCATTTCTCTAGAGAATGCACAATGAAAAAGCACGTGGTTTATTTGATTACCTTGGAAGGAAAGATGCAGCAAGCAGTGAACTAGCCAAAGTCTGGTCCACTCACTCCAGACACCCCAAAGACTCTCGCCTTTCTTAGCTTATAAACCTGCCAGAAGCAGTTCCTGCTGTGGAGGATGAGCAGAGGGGAAATTGAAATGTGACTTCCTGTCCTCCACCATTCTTTATTAAGTGTAAGGGCAATAAGCTCTCCATGACCCCAAGGATTTCTCTTCAGGGTTCCATTTTATTTAGATTTCTGCATCAATAGCTAAATACACCATGACAATCTATATAAAGTAAGTAAGAATCGAGCCATTGAGTTTAAAAGCATGTATTAGTTTTTAAAACAACAAAACAACTCATATTTAAGCATAAAATATATAATTATAAGCATAAAATATCAATATATCCCAATGTATTTATTATATGTGGGAAAATATAAAACATTAAATCGTGTGATGGAAATGGAGCGGTATGGAAAATGCTTGAGTTTATTTTGTCTTAAACTTACAGTCTTAAACTGGCAAGAAAGCCTGTCTCATGATCTGGCAACATAGTCTTGAAAACAGAAAAAGTGGAAGCCAGCCAGCTTAGGAGCTGATTAACTATTCAGCAGAGAATTTTCGGTGGCTCTGTCAAAAAGCCCTGTCAGTGCATTTAACTCCCAGGACAAAAGGTTGTTGAAATCACACAAAAGATTTTTCCAATTCAAATGCTACAGATGCACTGATATTCACAGAGAAGTCTGCCGGATCTTCAAAGCCAAACAAAGGCCCTGTCTACGCATTTTGAGGCTTTAGATTGCAAGCTGGGCAAGGAACTGATAGAAAACAAGCATGAAGAAATCACGTTAGGAATGGAACTGCTATTTTTTTACTTCACAGACTTATTTTCAGGCACACACTCAGGAAGAGGGCAAACACTAGGTCCGACAGAAGACTTGCACATCGGTTATCTCACCTCATTGTAAGAAGGGCGCTATTTGTAGGATGCCTTCAAAGCCTCACTATGTGAACAGCAGGCAAACACTTTTGTGTCAGAATGTTTATAAAGAGAGATTGGCAGTTTAGGAGAACATCTGAAAACTTGCATTCAGGGTTGCCAGATATTCAAATTTGCATAAAGTCAAAGAATATGACTCCATGTACTTAATGATTCTTGGGTGAAACTTTTTTCCTCTCCTGGGCCAAGGAGTACAATGGCTTCAGTCAGTATTAAGTGGGTAACTGAAGTGGGGGAGGGGATGTAACAGGCCAGTTCTCATTCAGGGGTGTGAAGTCTATGTTCGTCTTCCTGCTCACATTCTGTGCGCTGCCTGCAGTGAGACTATCTAAAGCTCTTATTAGAAATAGCTTGGCTATGTTTAAAAAGAATGCTCCTAGGCTGTGATTCACAGACCCACAGTTCCATGGTAGCTGGTAGAACAGAGGTAAAGAAGGAAGCCACAAGCAGACTCACCCTGACCTCTGCAGGATCAGACACATCTACATGTCTAATTCTTGGGCTCTATATAATATAAGCCACTAACAGAAGAAGAAAGAAAACGGAGTCTTTTCACTAATTTTTCTTAAGCCATAAAAATTTCTTATGTTTTTAGAGGACTAAGTAGAACTTGGAGAAGCTACTTTCTCAAAGTCACAAAGGCAGGAGGGGATAGCCAAGAGCTGCAACTGGGCTCTTTGTTTCAGTTCTTTCCGATGAGTCTCCCATCTGACACAGGGCCCACCTCTATGAAAGACCTCATGCCTTACAAAAATCACATCCAGTATGATGTACAGTTAATCAGCTCAGCTGATCCAAACTGCCAGCAACAAACATCCTCTCAATGGTGTCCCCAACAAAATGTTGACTCATCTTCCAATAGGGAGACGGTCACACTTCATGCAAGACCGTATTCCCCTCACTCACATGGGCATCACCAATCTAAAGGTGTTTCCAAGTTCTGGAAAGAACTCTACTGCTTGAAACCTGTCTCTTTTCTGTCAGAAATAATAAACAATGGCAAGCCATCCGAAAATGTGACTCTTGGGCATTTCTTTTTACTTCTGCAAGGCCTTTTATACTTCTTAATACCTCTATTGGGAATACTTCGAGTAGTTAGTTACAGAAAACTTGATAAATAATTGCATAAGCTATATAGAATATTCTGTTTTATTACTCAGTATTTAAGGGATAAACTGTGTCAACACGTGGCTCATTGGCTCAGTGGTATGCTTTTAAGTATTCTCTTAGCCCCTTGGCTCTGCCGTCTTTACCATCAATATTTATTTTCATCTACTTCTTTATCCTGTTTGAAGGACAACAAACTTATGAAATAGGAGAGGTGAAAATGAAAGAATTCTTTTCAAGGAATGGGGGTTCTAACAAACACTTAAACCCTGAATTCCCTTGGTAGACCTGGGCCTCTGGAAGAAATAAAATAATCGAGATAAACTACTCAATTAGAGTAGCCTGGCAATAAATCATTCAGCTCACTTCTCTCTGATTTGAAGACTCCAGTTAAAAACACAACTTTCAGGGATGATTTTCCTGTAGGGAAACAAGGCAGTTAGTGGGCCAGAAGCCTGTAGTCCAATGCATTCAGGATAAATGAATCAAACAGCAGTGGTTTTGAAGCTCCACAGACCTCAATTCATTTCTAGGCTCTTCTATATATGAGCTGTGTGAGCCTTCATGATTTATTCAACATTTGTTAATGTCTGTTTTTCATCAAGAAAATGGGAACGTCCATAAAGAAAAGAAACTATGTGAAAGTTTGAATAAAAATAGGTTTAGAAAGCAAAAAAGGAGGAACAAAAAGAAAATGTATGTTTCTGTTATGAAGTTAATATTCTGACGTGTATATTGTATATGAGCTTCCTTAGAGTAAATCCATTAAAACTCCATCTGATATTGGATACATTTGGCTATCCTCCTATATTACTGTCAATCAAATTTCCCAAAATTCTCTGTTCAAGCAACCATGAGCATTTCAAATTATAGCTAAAATTTCTGGACAATATATATAATAAGGATATATTTCATATTTAAAAGCACTTGAGTAAGTGTTTCCATCACTGTTTCTGGGTATACAAAGAATGACATCAGTCAGCTCCTTGGTTTCTAGCAAATATACTTTGAGATAGACACTATAGTCATCTACAAGAAGCTTGGAGATAATAAAAATAAAATCAAGACACAAGCCAGGCTATAAGACTATGTAAAGTCAGATGGAAATTTTCTAACACTCCCTCTTCAAAGAATTTCATTTTCTCTTCTGGAGGCAAATGCAGGCCAAGAGGCCACCTTCTTGCTTTCCAATGACTGACCATGGTCACAGGGAAGCACAGTTGGAAAGTTCTTGCATGGATCAACATGACTAAGCATGTAAGGATTGCCATTAAGTGTAACAGAGCACAGAATACTTTTACCTTGTGCTAAAGAACTTTAGCAGATGTCATTCACAGAAGATGGCAATGCAGATCCACTCTAGAATTAAAAGGAAATCTACAAGATGCTATACAAATCAAAAACAAAATGGGGAAGTTTGGGGTAATTAATAATACTTGTACATTAGAATCCATCATTCTACATTTCTAAAATAAATAGCATGTCTGCATATTTAATCAAAATACTCAGATATTAGAGCATAGCTAGAGCCAAATATTTCTATGACCTGGAAAAATGCCTCTTGATTAGGTACATTCATTTATCGACCATCTTCTGATCCATTTAAACACCCGATTTATCTCTGCTCACTTCATATTGCTATGCCAAGTTAGCTGGGTAAAGTTTTTCAATTTCACTCCAATGAGCAAGGGTTTGCCTCCCATCTCTTCTTGTTTTTTTGAGACATGCTACCTTAATGAAGCAGGGGCTCCAGGAGACATGGCTGGTCCACACGGCATGACAGTGTGATCAGATATAAACTACGGGTGTGAAAAGTGGACAAATGAACTAACGGGGTGAACAATTTGGGGTGAGCGCTTTGGGGACGCCACCTGCTAAACACTGAAACTTACGGAAACGTTGCTCGCGTGGAGAATGAGGAAGGGTAATGGCGGAGAAGAATTAAGCAATGTAGATGAGCCCACTGGATGGAGATGGTTAACACAGGGAATACACTCGAGTTCCCAAACTGAGGACAACTGTCTTGTTAGCACTTAATTAGGATGATAGGTCTATCCCTGGTACCCTATCAGGCCTCGTTCTTACTTTTAAATTGTAAGAGTTGGGTTATTAGGCATGGTCTCTTTAATTACCTTTATAGTCACTTGTCCAATAAAACTGATAACAGTCATAGTGTCCTTCAGACTCAAAACATTAACTCTAGCAGCAGTGCAAATGAGTAAGCGGGGGAAGACCTCGTTCACCTCTAATAGGGCTCTTCCACCAGCCTGCTCATCAGCCCTCCGTCCTGCTTATTGCCGCGAGCCCTGAAGATGGGTAACAATTACATGAATATGAGCAAGGAAGCCTCTACTTTTTGCCTCTTGTGCCTATTAGAACAGCCCAGTCTCACCCCATCTGTGTGTAATCCACTCAGGATTCTTCTGGGGAAAGGAAGTTTGTCGAGAGCTGGATTCACTTTTCAATACACCATCAACTCTATGCAGATAGCTTAAACCAAAGTCATTAATTGGTTTGGCCATCGGCATTACGGAGCTTCAGTTACTGCCACTTTGTTCTAGAACATGGGGACCACAAAAGATCTTCCTAAATAGTCCAATTTAGACTTTATTTCAAGGCAAGTGCAGTCCTTTCTGATCACATAGAATGGAAGGCGATTCATGCTCAACAAGAAAGGGATTCCATGTATCTACTTCAGCGTTCGTGTCTATGGTTTACTTTTGGCTTGATCGTAAGTCAATTACAAATAACCTAACCATCAAGCTCCCTGGGGGGAGTTGTGGGAAATTAAGTGACTGCAGATCCCTAGCCTCAGGAAATCCACCAGGGGATGACAGACAGGCTAAAGCAGAAAGTTAGGCTTGACTAGTTGCATAAAGAGCCTGTTACTCTCAGTCCTGAGCTTCCTTGCTCAGATGTGGCCCATCCTATCCTGAGACCAGGCTGCTAGCTTAAGCTTCTTTCCCCAGCTGCTATTGATTGACATTTCTATTGGCTTATCTCTCAGGCTGTCACTCAGGGCATTTCCTGCCCCACCCTGTAGCATCCTGGCCAGGGGAGTTGTTGAGACAAATAAATAAATGAATTAAAGGTGCTTTAGACAGGAAAAACTCCAGGCAAGATCAGAAAGTAGCCGAGATAGCAAATGCTTTCAATATCATCTTATTCTGAGGAAATGAGTAAAACCATCATGAGGCTTTTGTTACCTTTGATCTTTTTTTCCCTTCCCACTGCCTTACATTCACGGAAAGGCTCCACAGAGTTTGCTCTTTCTAATGTTCTGGCCAGTCTCACACATCTCTTATAAACTCTATGCCTCTTCCCCACAACTCTAAATAAGGGACAAGATACCACATCACAGAAATAAAGCCCCAGCCCTTGTGTGCCAAATTTTAGTTTTGATGGACACACTAACTGAGTTTTGTCACCTATGTGTAAATAATAACACATTCACCAATTGAGCTTCTGTCTATATTTCTATAATTGGTTGGAGACTATCGTTTTCTTGGATAGCATAGAAAAATACCGAAAGTCTACACTTAGTTGGGAACCTAAAACTTGAGTTCAAACATATCATAACATCATTAAGAGTAAATCTACTAACCAATTTCTGTGTTAATTCACTATAAAGTGTATGGGGGAAAGGCATTTCAGATACTTCTCTATCCTTTGTGATATATGTGCAATGGCTTTCTTTGTCCACTAAACCTCATTCTGTTGTAAACAATGTAGATATGGAACAGAGAGGATCCTCAGATGTCTTTTTAGTTCCCAAGTAAGAAATATATATTATATCTGGATATGATAAATGACCTACATTTTCAAATCTTAGATACTAGTTTGATATTATAATCTTAAAGTAGGTTAAAAGTCCTTACTTGGAGTAAGGGTTACTAAGATCAGTATATATCCTCAAGACAGCTCTAAGAGTCAGGGTCCCTGGAGCGGAGATGAAGAGACCTTGATAATGGGAATAATTACAGAGCTGAGAGCAGGGCTGAATGATCAGGTGAGGCCCTGTTTAGCAGCCAAAGGAAGTCATTACTATACTGTAGTTAAAGAAGAAAAGGAAGGAAATAGAGCTAACAGAATACAATGAAAACTGGGGAGACCGAGGAGAGTCTTCCAGGCCAGGGTTATATTTTAGCTACTACAAAGCTATACGAAGGCAGGGCAGAGTGGAGTCGAAACCCATGACTGTATCTCCTCTTACCCTTTGATTTCTTGCCAGGGTCTCTCATCGGTTAAATCTAATCAGGAGCCCACTTCAGGCCAGAATCAGCCTCCTGGGCCCCAAACAAGTAAAAGTATACAACAGACTGGAAAGAGAGACAGAAAGACCCCAACAAATCCCCAGAGAAGACAGAAGCTGTTTGTGTGCCCAGGCTTGACATTGCCAAACTCCCAGAAATCATGTAATCAATTATCAAGAAGATTTTAGATTTCCTTTAATTATTTCCAAGTATTTGCATTACTATTCCAAATTCCAAATTGTTCTGCTCTCTACTATCTGGGAAAAAGAAACGACTCAAAGGGTTTGATCAGAACCAACAGAAACAGACAGCCAACCCGTCCAGTCTATTGGCGAGCAAACATGGAGAATATACCTAGCTGAAGGTCTAACTTAGTGTTCTACTAAAACCAGAGCAACAGCTTTGTGCCCTTTTCCTTACTTCTGCCAAGATGGACTGAGATTTCAGCATTTAAAATAACATGCACCAAAAACAATCATCTTTCTTTGCCTAGAAGTGTTCCACCCTGAAACTTATATACTCACTACCACCCAGAATTATCTTTCTTTCCCTGTCTTCCTTATTTCTACTATGGACATTACAATGCTAGTATCTAAGGGATTTATTGTTAAAACACTGTCTTTTGTTTAGTTTTTATTTTTTGTCTTTCTGAAACAAGATCTCACCGTGTAGGCTGGGCTAGTCTTGAAATCGAGAGCATCCTGCCTAAGTCGCCTGAACGCTGAGACTGCATGTCCGTGCCACATGGCCAGCTGCTACCGGACCACTGATTATATTGATACCTGGAGACTGGTAATATCAGAACCAGTTTTTCCTGATTCCCCACCAATCCCTATCAATGTGCTTCACTTGTCCCCACTGTTCATTTCCATCACATGGCCTGTATGATTTCTGGGTCTCATGAGCCATGTTGCATTCTTCAACCCATGCACTTTTTCTCTAGCACTTTGGGCTTGAGAGCATCATCTCCTCCCACTTTCTAGAACGGTCTTTGTTTCCTGCATCCCCATGGCAAGATTGTTGATTATTAAATCCTGGACTGGCTAGGAAACTGACAAAGGCCTTCATTGAAGTTTTCTCTTTCACAGGACCCACCAGCAAACATTTTAATTTAAAAGAAGCTTAACAAAGTTTTAAGGGTGCCTTTTTTCTGGTATTACTGTGTCAAGAGGACAGTCTACATAGTTACCATTTAATTGAAACAGACTTTGCTTTTAGAGTGGTTTTCAAACTTCTCTCTGAAATAGGTATATGGGAACCTTAGGAATTGAGATTTCACTGGGGCAGGATCTTTCAATTTTGACCATTGACACCACCCAAGAATTTAAAAACAACAACAACAAAAGAAACCCTCTGAGTCTTACATAACCCTAGGCCCTAAATGCTGGCACAATTTATATTCTAGGCAGATAGATTTTTAAAAGCTCTTCCCATCCCTCCTATGGATTCTAATATACATTCAGGATTCATAATTATTACTGCTTTAAGAAGAATCTCCACCCTTCTGTAGTGGGCACGGAAAACTGTAAGAATATCGGGACTCATGGTGGCCACTGACGTGCATAGTCCCCAGGACATGATGGGTGTTCCGTGAATGTTTTCCTGTGGTCTGTGTCCTTCCAGATCCCTCTCTAAAAATGTCCTTGAGGTTTACAAGTCCCTAAAGTAGGTAACATTCTTTTCAGGTTTTGCTTACATTAGTCAATAATACCAAGGCAAAAAACAACTTTAGGAAAGGTGAATCATTTCAGAGTAACGCTGGTTTAATATTTTCCTACCATTCTTGTACACTTACCACCCCCCTACACCTTCCAAGGAATCTTTTGGGGGAGAATTACATTCTTCCATCTCTCCATTGGAACTCTTTACTATGAGAACAGGGTGACTTACGTTACAAATATTTACAGATGTTCTGTAAAACCACTATGGAGTTAGGGACTCTGTATTTCACATCTATAATGTGATGTGTGTACTCTTACCAAGTACGTGTACAATATCATGTAAAATATGAATCGTAGGACACAGAAAATATTCACTAATGGCACATACAAACAAGATAGGAATGAATGTGGTAAAGACAGCAGCAGCAGTCATGTACGCATGAGGTAGTTTAGAAATAAATACCGCAGCAAACAAGGCACAGTCCTGGAAAACATCCTGGCGTTTGCCTGTAGAAGTGAGGGTCTAAGAGTCATTATGTAGGGTTTCTGCGTGGGAAAGAAAGTTGCCTTTCACAGATGTGGAGTGTGCTGACTTACAATACAGCCAATGACCTCAGAGCTGGAGGACACGTGAGGCGTGTGGGGTGATTTTTGTGTATTCTGAAGCTGCTAGAGCCAGCTGGGTGTAGTTGGCCATGTTTACCTAGTGTTCCTAAGGATGAAATTTCATGTAAACAGATGTGCACTTTTCCATCAGACTCAAGCTGTTTATCGGCCACACTGGGACGCACTCATATTTTCAAAGTAAGTGCTGCAGCAGGACCGACTTACCGTGCTGTGTGTGTGGTATGGAATACTCTTGATCCAAATCTTAAAATACCAAATTTTTATCAAAATACACTCTTTGTTTCTAATGCTCCTAAAAAGAGCTAAAGTAAACTCATAGCACAGGGTTGCAAGCCAAAAGCGGGGACTGTTGTCTCCTTTTAGAACATAATTAACATGCGCAAATCACTTAGGCTTACTCCATTTATCTTTTATGTCCTCTAAATGAGGGTGCATGCGTTCTCCTCATGAGACTGGGACAGTGCAAAGAACAGATAGTATTCCACAGACCACCGAGACGAAGTCTATAATTAGCTTTAAGGAATGAAGCTCTATAAAGTTCATAACAAAGTTGTGTTGCTTACGTATCAAAGACCGGGCTATGTCAACATATGTTTGTAATAACTTAAAAATCATGGTCTCGAATGAAAGTCAACATTTCTATGTAAAGGACGCAGGCCTGCGGTGCATTGTTTAAACACCAACTGCTCCTAATTAATGCGTTTGTGTCCAGCAATGGCCAGCTGTTCATTCAGTATAATCCCCAGCTTTCTCCTATGGCCCTGATAGAAGGAATAAGAGAGAAAATGGCATTGCATGTTGCTGGCAATATGGTTATGTAACAGCTTGTTGCTGGCAGTGTGAAACAGCTTCTGGTGTCTTCAGTTTCTATTTCTTTCAGATTTGTTTTTAAAAGACAATCAAAACTACTTTGCTTGACAGAAAAGTAGACATAACAAAGATGTTTTAAAGGGGATACATTGAAAACAGGTGCTTTGAGGAGACACCTGAAATCTCAGAGTGAACGCCTCCCTCTTTAGGAACACTAATAAGCTAAAGATCTGAATGTACTTCAGGTAAGAATTTTTACCTGTGTTGAAGTGAGGCGTGGCCCACTCTCCCCAAACTTACTTTCCTCTGAGTCTTTGGCCACAAGACAGATTTTTCTCCTGGTGCCCCACACCACAGGAACTGGGCTCCAGAAAGGTGCTCCACCGGCACCTGGCTGGCATTCCTTGTGTTCACGTGAGCCTCCTTGCTCTCTTCAGAGTAAGGAAACTTAGAGATAGCAGCCTTTTTCACACCTCACGCCTATCTCCACGCAGCCTCTTATTTCTTATAATTACTGGGATCCTCCCTTGCTTAGTTTCTTCTGTTTTCCCACCCAAAACTCCAGTTTTAGATACAAACCATTTCATTTCACCTTCTAGAAAAAAAAAATGCAACATAGCAAGTTCACATATCAAGTATCACTATTGTGACTTCGACTGAAATCTAAATATTGTACAAGTTTTTTCTATGTATAGTCAACTCCTTTTTTCTATGTATAGTCAACTCCTTTTTTCTATGTATAGTCAACTCCTTTTTTGAGAAGTCTCCTGATTGGGAGATATAGTTCAGTGGGAGAATGTTTGTCTATCATGTGTCTGGTCTCACCCATTGCAGAAACACATCAAGTACCTCAATGTCTTCTCTTGCCAAGCACTCAGGAATATATTTGTTTACATACTAGAATTTCCTCTTTCTCATCTCTGTCCTTCAATCCTACAGTAAGTAACTGAGATTTTCTGACTATATTGTCCTTTCTCCCTTATCTGAAAACATCTCTTTTTCTTCTCCCCCTTGATGCTGTCTCATACTTCCCATAACTATCCCTCACTCTTGCTTAAAATCCAAGATCTTTAAAACACACACTGTGTTCCTTGCCTCTACTTTATAACTCAAGTTCACTTCCCACTTACCCAGAATCTGATTTCCACTCCCACCACTGCCGGGCCTAGGACACAGAGTCATCTCACCTTTTAAAATCTAGTTTAAGTTTTTTCTGTGCCAGTGCATTTATGACATGTGATGTTATTGGTCATCTTGTTCTGAAATCCTCTTTTATTCTAGGCCATCTCTGTCACCACTCTGTGAAGTCCCCATTGCTTTCCCTGCTTCCTTTTCTTAAATGTGCCTGCTTGCCCAAGCTTTGGAATCCAGTGTGACAGTATTTTCTTGTAGCTGTCACCAAAAGTACAAAAGCCACTTAAGACAGATGGGTTTGCTGTAGCTCAGAGTTTGAGGTCATGGTCCATTGTACCTGAGAAAGCCTATTATTTGTAAGTAACACAGCATAAAGCATTTCTGAGATGATGGTGCTTAAAACAATATATATCTTTAGAAAGGATATCATAATTTTCTTCTTACCTGAGCTTCACCAATCACCTCATGACCTAGCTGGTCACTTAGTAGACAGTATTGCTTGTCTTGCCCGTAGCAGCCAAAGAGCCCTGAAGCAATTTACCTTTTCAGTAATTAAGAGAATGTTTGAAGAGCTGAACTGTAATTCAACACTAAGATAGAGTTTTAAAACAAGTATCAGGGAGGTGACATCACTTCTCTTACCGAGGAAATGAATTGATGTTCCTCAATGACTGGAGGCAAAAGGCATTAATGGCTCCACTATTCTCAGAGGGAAGGAAGCAGAGAGCCACATGAATATCACGTGTGACCAGAAACTCATTGCCCTCGTCGCTGGTTGAGATTCACAAATAATAAAGTGAGAAATTTCTGCTTTTAATTTACTAGTTTTGATAAAGACATTTATATAATACAATAACTTGAATGGTTCTACCATCAACCAACAGGTCACTTCTTGCTGTGAGGTATGAGGTCCTACATCCTACTCAGGGACAAGCAAGTGTTCAACTGGCTATGGAGTTATTCGGTATTTGTTTCTGATCCTGTACGTCCTAAATGAAGTTCTGGGTTTTATTTTAGTTCCTAAAAGCCCATACTTTTCAGAAGCCATTGTGTATCTGTGAATTGCAATATAGTATGCTTACATTCTATTTCTCATAGTCTCTTTTACTTATTCTGTATATTACACTTATGCTATCATTAATACTTCCTAATTGTTACACCTGCTTTCTGTAGTCTGCTTTTGCTGGTGTGTTATGTAATCATTTCTGGGGAAACTAAATCAAAGTCATTAAGTAATTTGTTCAGAGCCAACAAATTAGTACTGTTAGGAATGACATTGGGAGCCAGTCTGATCTCACAGACTGCGCCTTAAGTCACTAAAACATTCTACTATATATTACATCTATGAAAAGAAACACGAGGCTCTTTGCTGACAAACCAGGTTCTGGTTCCAAACGCGCTTAAGTTACATCTCTTCAAAACCTCCTTTCCAGAAAACGCCCTGATTTCACAGCACTTGTGTTCCCTGCACTTGAGTTGATTTTGGTGATTAGAGAGACCTGTGCATCTACAACAAAAGCAAACCCTTCCTGCCGAGAGCAAGCAAATGACAGCTGAAACAGCGTTTAAAGTACATCTTGAATAAATGTTCAAAAGCATGGCCCAGGGGCAATTTCCTGTTTTACTGGAAAATCTACTTTGCTAGTGTCTGATAAAATTGTATGAACAGTGGAAACTTAATTCTCCAAGGCATGTTCTATGAAGCATTTGACAGCTTATCTGATGAAACCCACTTCACTACCAGTTCAGAGAGACCGTGTGCCCCTCACAGAGGAGCCTCCACTGAATGGCTCTGGTAGCCTTGGGGCTGATGTTATTAGATCCTAAATGAACTGATTAGTGTTCCGTTGACTTATTTCCTAGGAACTGGGCTCGTAGTTGATGCACTAAAGGTTTCCCATCTTGTATAATCAATCTACTGCTGAAAATGGCTTGCTGGTGTAAAACAATATTATTAGAGCTATTTAACACTTGGACCTATCCAGGTGATTCAATAAATTTAGGCAAAATTAAATCATTATTCAAACACGATTGGATGGAGTGCCGGTTCAGGCTCACAATACAATGTTCTACTTTCTGTAAGCTATAGGAGGAATAAGCATCCGTCTGTAAGTGGGATGTCAATCCAAGAGCTCGTGCTTTGAGGTGGCGGAAAAGAATTTGACTTTAAGTGGCCTATTACAAGCACTACTGAACGGTTCCATAACCATTGAAGATCAGCCCAAACTAGCAGACTTACTACTCCAGCTCCAACAACCCATGCCAGATTTACTAGCTTGTTTTAGGCTTTGCTGGCTGGCAAGACTCTGGGCACATCTAGACATTATCACACTCTACATTTCCGGCACGTGCCAAAGGGTGCAAGTGTGTGCCTGGAGGAGTGGGCAGGAATATGGGTATTCGTCTTCTATCCACTCTGTTGATTAATCTGGTTTTAAGAAAACAGTTGTTATAAAATGCTGTATATAAAAACCTTCTAAAATAATTGAAAACATATCCTTTGAGTTAAGAAGCAACGATTAGAAAACCTAACCGCATTATATTGGGGTCTCCATACAATTCTTTTGGAGGATTTCCTCAAAGAGTTTTTGGCGTTGCCTTTGTTTTAGGTTCTTGCTCATTTATGCCTTGGGGTACTTGCCATATCTTTTGAATACCCCTGATGTCAATGTGTTGCATCATTTTGAGCCAATATTATAAAACAGAAATTGTCCTGCTTGGTATATCACTCTCAGAAGGGAAAACGTTTAGAAACTCCACTTACTTCGGCCTTGAGTTAAAACATGCAACAGATAGGAAGAGAGGGGGACGTTACTTACTGAAGAGGCAGCCAGGGTTTGCTCTCTGTACAAGAATGGAAAGCAGGAGACTGACATAAGTTTCAATGAGGGACATCACTACATGGCCTGACTACAAAGTCCCTCTCTCATAAGCTCCTGAGCTAAAGGGATCCCATCCTGTCTCCTGTTCATCCATTTTGCAGAATCACCTAAGGACTGAGTGACACTCCTCCTTCTGGAGAGATGAGAAGAGGAAACTATTGGGAACTATTTTCTCACCTTTCCTCCTCTGGTACCTGGTAGTTTCCAAGCAGACAAGACATGTGCTCAGAAAAAAAAACAAATTAATTCCCACAACACAAGGGAAATAATCACCACCCACTAAAAGACAGAATAGCAGTGTGCTGTGCTAGCCATGGTCCATGAAGCCCTATCAGCCTGACCTGGGTGTGTGCAGGAAAATAATCTGGAAACCACTGCATAGAACGACTGTGTAGACAGATAATGGCTATTTTGTGCTTTTATCAATCAACTGTAAGGAAGTGTTGAAAAGTAGATAGACTTTTGAACATTTTCAATCTGTTAAATAACACTGTCCTAAACGTCAGCAAACATTCAAGTAACGGTAAGTGAGAAAAGCCGGCTGGCCAAACCTCTGTAGTTGACTAACAGAAACTCCTAATCGAGGCAGGTCATCAGCCACAGGGCAGCCTGGACCCAAATACACACACTTTGTGTCTAAAGGCTCTGATATTACAAGAAAAAAAAAGCAACAATTCTAATTATCTTGTTTTAAATTGACATATAATCATGTCTGTATTATTAGGTACAGGGTCTAGGTATTTGTATATGTTATATGAAATTCAAATCAGGGTATTCTACATATTCCTCACTTCATGCATTTATCATTTCTTTGTGGTGATAATATTCTAAACCTTCTCTCTGAGGAATACTGGGATTGACTCCTCCGATCTGCAGTTTTGCACTTAGTGAGCAATCTCCTTGTACCCAACCTCCCATTAGCCCCACACATTTCTGATAACCACTCTGGTACTCTCTACTTTGTCAAGACCAACTTCTTTAAATTGTACATGCTGAGTGAGGGCAGCTGCTTCTTGTCTTTCTGTGCTGGGTATATTTCACTTAATGCAGTATCCCCATGGTCATCCATGTTGGCACACATGGTCTTCTTCCCTGTGAACTGAACAGCACACTGCTGTGTGCTTTTCCTTTGTCTGCTCATCCACTGTCTGCTTAGGTTCTGTCTTAGCTGCTTTTCTATTGCTACGACAAAATAAGATGCCCGAGGCAACTTATAAAATAAAGCTTTTAATTTAGGCCCCATGGCTTCAGGGAGTGAAGAGTCCATGACAGTTGTGGCAGGGAGCATGGTCTTAGGTGTGCAGGCATGGGACTGGAGCTGAGAGCTTTCATCTGACCCACAAGCAGAAGCAGAGAGAGCTCACAGAAAATGGTGTGGGCTTTTAAAGCCTCAAATCCTGCCCCCAGTGGCACACCTCCTCCAACAAGGCCATACCTCCTAACCCTTTCCACTCAATTCTGCCAACTGGAGACCAAGTGTTCAAATATATCAGGTTCATCCTTATTCAGAGCACTGCAGGTTGGTTCTATATCTTTGGTATTGTGAGGAGACAAAGCAACAATTAGCCTATGACATGTGTGATTTGATGCTGCAAAACTTTGCACATCTCTGAATTTTCCAGGAAGTTAATAGTAGAGTATAGCCTAACACAGTTCCCTTGACGGTATTACAGGGACCTGGCAAACATTTGCCAATGACGTTTGGCAGGTAGAAGAGAATGCTCCACAACTGGTTTCTTCTCAGGAACCACCACCCTCCACCATCTCACCCGCGAAGAGGACAGCATTGTCCACAATTCTTCGAATAGATACAACTGTCACGGGAAGGCGCTTATCTATTTCCCACTCCAGGGGAAATTTATAGAGCAGATAAGAAGTGGTGGAGATGGGATATACAACAGCACAGGTTTCTGGCGCCTTGATATATGTGTGCGGATCCCGAGAGAACTGTCTGGCAGCTGTTAGCCATTCGTTTGAGATTTGGGACTTGTGTCTCTGTTGTTAATCTGTTCATTTGAGATAGAAAGCAGCCGTCCCTTTGATATCTCACTTTTAGCATTCTCTAAAACCTTAAAGCTATTATGGAGGATGTAAGACTGATTTATTAAGGGCTCCGCAAACAGAAGCCTTATCAGTTAGTATTCGGTAGTGAATGACTTGAACTGAATGAACTTACTTTATTTGCTTTGATTATTTAAAATTATGAATATTACCAAAATAAACCCCCAAACACTCTTCACAGTCTTTACTTAGAACAGGACATAGATGTGGCTCATATTTGTAAATGGCTGAAACCTTTTAAAAATTCGAAATATGTCATTATCTTTAACTTGTGATTAAGAGTTTCACAAATATCACATGCTTTAAAATGATGAGTCTTTTATGTTTGAGACAGGGTCTCACTATGTATCTATTCTTGGCTGCTTTAACTCATGGTGGAGTTTAGACTGGCTTTGAACTCTTGGCCCTCCTGCTTCTGCCTGCCCACTGCTGGGATTAGAAGTGAATGTCACCGTGCCCAGCCAGATGAGTGTCCCCACTAAACAGCACTGAGATTCTTGCAGCTCAACCTGATGAGTGTCATGACTGAGTGACACCGATGGGCGTCCATGTCTTTGCTCCAACTCCTTCTTCTCAAAGCACAAATGAAAACTAAAAGGCAAACAGACAAGGTTTCTCAGAGCTCTGAATTTCTCCGCTCCACTCTGCCCCTCATCCAAGAACATCAATGCAGACTCTGAGGATGTGATTTCTCAAGCTTCATATATCCCCCACTAAACACAATTCAGAGTTTTCGCACCTCAATTTGCGTCAGTGTGTTTCCCAGCAGTCTGCAGTGATTAAGTTCAAGCTATTCCATTTCAACTAAACCTAAACTGTGCGGCACAAACTTTGGCAACATTCATAGCATAAATCACAGGTGCTTGACAAGGTCATGTAAGCACTTGAAGACTCCCTGAGAACACACACACACACACACACACACAGAAGAACACGTACACAGAACACACACGCAGAAGAACACATACACAGAACACACATGCAGAAGAACACATGCACAGAACACACATGCACAGAAGAACGTGCACACATACAGGCATAGAACATGAGCACAGAAGAACACACACAAAAGAAGAAACGCACAGAACGCATGTACAGAAGAACACAGGCACAGAACATGCACGCAGAACACTTGCACAGAAGAACACAAGCAGAAGAACCCATGCAACGAAAAGCTGTCTGGTCCCAGCAATGAAACAATAGAAAAACTTAGATCTCTGTGTGTCCTGCTTTCCTGTGTGCTGCTCAAACCTGCCCCTTCCTTTCTACAGAGCAGCAGCAGAGTGAGACACACACAACTGAAGCAGTAATAGGGGTTGTAGCTTTGTTCAAAGGGTGCCTCAAGTGGGGCATGATTGTGCATCCATTTTATCTCAGCATCTGAGTTCAAGGCCAGCCCAGGCTACGAAGTGTGCTCCAAGCCAACCAGGGCTTCACAGTACAACTGTTTCTAAAAGAGAGAAATCCAGTAACAGAGACACAGATAGAGAGAAAGACCAAGCAGGCCTTTTGGCTGCGGTAAATTGCTTCCACCTTTAATCCCAGCATTTGAGAGGCAAAAAAAGCAGGTATCTATGAGTTCAAGACCAGCCTGGTTCACATAATGAGTTCCAGGCCACCCTGCCAGAACCACAGAGAGATTCTGTAGCAGAGTTGGGAGGGAGGGTGGATACCTTGGAGCACATTTCGTCTCTCTAGACTCCTGTACCTCTACGAAACAATAAACAAAAGAGGTGGCCTCACCCACAGTGCTTCCTTCTGGGAGCCTGCTTCCTAAAATACCAGCATCTGTCACTGGGCACAGAAGTTCTCACCAGTGCCACGCACCAGGGCCAACTGCTGGAAAGCATCACAGGGCTGGGATACAGAATTATCAGGGCTCAGTCACACTTGAAAAATGAGGGGGAAGAAAGATGGCAAAGGTGCCAATGTTCCAGAAAGGAAGATGCTAACACAGAAAGAAAGAGTAGCAGAGAAGAAGAGGAATTTGAAAGAGATTACAAAGTTAAACTTCATAGTCGTTTCCAAGAAGTTTTTGTTTGTTTGTTGCTTGTTTTGTATTTATTCTTTGCTCAAAGAGAACAGGAAGTTTCTGCCCTCAACCGGAAGGTGAACTACTCAGAGGAGAGTCAGGAAGTTGCCTGGCAGGAAATCCATATCAACAATCATGTGTGGTGGCTATACGCAGTTTAAGCAACCTCTTAACTAAAAATGTCTCCCTTCTCCCTCAAATAAGCAAGTACAATTTGTAAATTTAGAGAAGAAAAAAGATAATGGCACTCAGAAAGAAGAATGATAACAGTGATTGGGATGGAGTGAGGGGATAAAAATAAAATAGAGTAGCTCATCCCAGGAATGGGTCAAAATACACTTAGGAAGAACTTCAATCACATTTGGAGGAAGCAGCAGCTAACGGCTACTGTGTGGCTTGCAGCATCTCCCAGAGGCCAACCTGTAGTTCTATTTCCTATTCCTGGGCTACTTAGAGGGGATCACTAGGTGGTCACCTTAGCTGCGGTCCAGTGGAGGTTTCAGATGCCCTGTGACTGGGGATCATAGGATCCTACCTGTTATTCTCTTATCTCCTGTGCTGCAGGCCTTGAGGTGATCAGCTTTTTGTCATAGTATGCCTACTTGGCATTAGCTGAAGCCTCCAAAACTGTGAGCTGGGATAAAGTTGTGTTTTTTATAATCAGAGTATGCCGGGTTTTCCATAGACAGTGACATTCTGAAACTGAACTGCATTCATATATAATACAAAAAAAAAATCAGAGTATTCAGTGATATAGATGGGGTATCCACTTAACTTGTCCATAACAAGTTGAGAGGTTGAGCTATCTACTAGTCCTTTTCCACACAACATTTTGGGACCAATTTCTTGATATAGTCATTAATATACCTGTATTATACACAAAAAAACATAACTCCAGAAATTGGTTTAGAGAATGGAGAAGAAACGATAACAGAGTTGAACTTGGGACACACAGTCCTGGAGACAGTACTGTGTCTTTATCTCCTGCTCTGTGGGTCTGAGTACTTGCTCCCTAAAATCCAATCCACATTTGGCTTCACAGGCTCTATCATTAAAGCTTTATATATTATTTTATTTATTGCTTAGTTACCCCTATGATTTACACTATAGACAAGAACTTTGCTGGCTTTGATCTCAATGATATTGAAAAAATAATAGTCAATACATACTAAGTCCTCCCTAAATACTTGTCAAGTGAGTAGACAAATGAGTGAGATAAGAGCTGGAGAGAATAATTATACAAAGGGCATCAGCGGGGCTAATATTGCTGAAGGGGGCCCAGGTGAATGATACTATATGGTAGAGTGAGCAGCTAGCTTTCTATTCTAAATATAGCAGGATACCTCTTAGGAATCTTAAGAATATAATTTATGATCTGATTAAGAGATGGAGGTGGAGAGATGATGCAGAGGTTAAAAGAATTAGTGGTTCTTCCAGAGGACCCCAGTTCTATTCCTTACACTCACATGGCAACAACTAACAACTACCCATAACTCCAGTTCTGATGCCCTCTTCTGACCTTTGTGGGTATTGCACACACATGGTACACATACAGGCAAAACATCCATACACATATTTTTAATTAAAAAATATAATCTTTAAGAAACAGATATTTTTGAGGGGTGTTGCATAAGTCTATCTGATTTTTTTGAAAATCAGTATGGAAATCAAATTTTGGTATATCAAATAGTAATTTTGAGGCATGACAGTAATCCTTAGTTTTACAAAGATAAGAATTCATAAGTCATTGAGTTTTCATTTACCTTATTGGAACAATTTTTTCTAAGTGGCATAATAGCTGAAATACTTCTATGAGTTCAGCAAACTGAAAAGAAGAAATTATTGATTTATTTGTTTGTTTATGGGCAGAGTCTGACTACGTAGCTAAGGCTGACTTCAGTGTTGTAGAGATACATACACCTGTCTGTGCTTCCTGAGTGCTGGGACTAAAAGGTGTGCACCACCACATCTGACCTAGAAATTTTTTATATATAAAAAAACAAATAAACAGGCAAGCAAAAAAAAAAACTAACATGTATTTCTTACTTCCACCCATTGTAAACATAAAGACATGGATGTTTTTATACACACTATTTCTGAACAAACAGAAAAACTTACCTCATTTTTGTCAGTTTAAGCAGGTAGAGATAATATATGCCTGTAGGAGTAGGACTTTGTGTGCCCAGGCTAGAGAAAGAGCCAAAAGATGTCACTGGCCAAGCTGGAGTCTGGTGTGGGACAATTGTCTATATTCTGTCAATTATGTTTTAAATAAACGCCAATTGGCCAGTAACCAGGCAGGAAGTATAGGCAGGACAACCAGACAGGAAGTAGAGGTGGGTCAAAGAAAACAGGAGAATTCTGGGACAGTGGAAGCCCATTCCTCCCCAGTCCTGTACCAATCACAGAAGAAGGAAGATGTGATTGCCCCACTGAAAAAGGTACCGAGCCATGTGGCTAACATAGATAAGAATAATGGGCTAATATAAGTTATAAGAGTTAATAAGAAGCCTGAGCTAATGGGCCATCAGTTTATCATTAATATAGACTTCTGTGTGGCTTCTTTGGGGCTAAACAACTGCGGGAACCAGGCAGGACAAAAACCCCAACAGGAGTCCTTTAAACTTATTCTACCCTAACAGACAATGCAATGTCCCTCTTCTTGGAGCAAACAGTGAAAACATGTAAATGATTAGTTTATCTAAAACAGACATCAAGGGACACTGGAAAAATATAAAACTTTACAAATCTTTCCTGGGTTGTGCATAGCGAGCCTCACTATTGATATCCCAGTACTTTAATGTGTAATTAAAGTCTTTTTTAGCAACAATCAAAAAAGTCTGCATCTCTTATGTAATCTCCTTTTCTTACAACATCTATGAAGTAGGGACAGCTGCTGGAGGTAATGGCGAGGGAAACCGATGTTTGAATATCGTAGGACACTTTAAAAATCAATAGAACAGTCCCCAAACTCAAGGCCATCATCTGTGCTGCTCGGCTGACATTTCCTTTTGAAATGTTTACATGAAGAGGAAGGATTCAATTAAGATAATGGGAGAAACCAACTCTGGCCTCATGAGTCAGGCCCATGAAAATATGAAACAGATGAGTTCATTTGTTGTCCGTTGTATTTCGGGAGAAAGGATGGGTGGGTTTGAGGCAGACTTCCCAATTAAAGCTAATTAACCCATTCCAGAGATGACACAGCCCTGTGTGAGAAAAGACAGAAAAGAAAATTGAGCAAATGTGGGTGGCATATGATTTGACAAAAAAGAAAAGATGAATTTGATGATGACCATGTTTCTCCTCAGAAACAAATGAGGGCCTGCTAGCAGAAAAGAGAAAGGGGAGAAAACGTGGTGAGATGGCTCAGCTGGGAAAGCTTTGGCTCCCAAGTCTAACCCATCCTGGCACTCACACGGTGCCATAAGAAGCCACTCTCAAAAGCTGTCCTCAGACCTTCATAGGCATGTGCATGTGTGCAAAGGTACATATCATATTGTAAATTTCTTTAACTTACAACTCTTTAGTCTCTAATATCAAGAATCCACTGCAGGATTAGACAAGAGCAGCTGCAGAGAAGCAGCAGAAGAGGCAGGGACAGAAGAACGGAAGGCAAACAGGGAGAACGATCATCAGAGGCCTTCCTTCTGGAAACAGGTACAAACGGACTCACAGAACTGGGCGATTTTCTTCACTTAAGCATTTGGCCTTGATTCATAAATCCAGACCACTCTCGTTATTACTAAGACAGCTACCCAAATCAGAGCGGAGATTGCAAAATACACAATTTGAAATGCAGGTTTGCAAATTGGCAGCAGGTCCCAAAGCCTGAGGGAGTGCGACAGTAGGCTGCAGATGTTCTGGGAATTTGTGGGTATAGGTAAAGGTAGGCGCTGTGGCTGGACCTTCCCCAGGCACCTCCTGGTGCACCAACTTTTCATTTCCCTAGTCCTCCCCGCCCACCTTAGACCTTGTCTGCCAAAACGGGAAGCTTTTCACACCTCCAAGTAAGAGTTGCACAGTACTTGGGAAGAGACCAGAAGGAAACCCTAACCCACGAAGAAAAAGAAAACTCCTTTTCGCTGGACCTGAAAGCCCGAGGAGCTGTCTGTGTTCTTAAAAGAGGGTTGGGCCTGTAACTTTCTGGAAGGCAGGGCTCACTGAAGTGTTTATCTAAGTGAGTCTAATAATGGGGTAAAAACATGAAGGATCAAAGAAGCAGAGGATTAGCAGCCAACTGTCCTCTCCATACTTCCCAGATCAAAGAGAGCACTCCAGTTCCATGTCCCTCCCTTCTCCTTCCTGTCAGTCTTCCCAATCCCTACTCCTTACTTCTCTACCATTAATTCCAGTCAGCCAGTCACTGACTCAGCCCCCTGATTCAAGGTTAACTTTATTAAAAGCATCAGAGTATCAAAGGGTGATCAAATATTCCACAAGAGCCTGCTTTTAAAGATAGGCTAAGTGCACTACTCTACAGCATGTCTGATGCTATTGATGCTAATTGCCACTGAGTGATCCATTCAGTTAAGTTAAAATAATAGTCCTATCCATTGGAGCCTTTACCCAAGTCAAGCGAGATCACAAAACTCCAAAAGCACGCATCTGGCTCAGCATTGGGCCTCATGGATATTACAATTCCAAGCAACCAAGGCCAGAGACAAATGGCCAGTGAGCATGTGAGAAAGGATTGAAAGAATTTCAAACCAAACAAAAGCACTTTACAAGACATTTTATTGGGAAAGTAATATTAAAAACTAATGTCAGTCTGGCTAGAAGGCTAAGTAGGAAGCTTAAGACCAGGTAGAAAAATCAGCCGTTTTCTTGAAGGCATCTACCCAATAAAATGGCTCTTTGCAAGTATGGAACGCCAAGTTCCCAGGAGTTTGAGAATGGTTAGTTTTCACTTGGGATTGTTCCAAGCAGAAATGAAGCAATAATCTGCAACTCTGTGACTAAGCAGGGCTGTGAGCGCAGCCCCAACTTCGTGTAACCTGGAGCAGAAGGAGGTCAATACTCTTTCAGTGAACTGATTGGGCAGCGGACATGCCTTGCATGTGACCAGAACGATGGTGAGAACTGGTGTGAACTGGTGTGAACTGGTGTGCTCCGCAGGGGAATAGTGAGATCACAGTCTCCAGCAAGCTGTGAAGTCACGCGATAGAAAGAGTCGCTCAGTCCAAAACACTCCTCACCAGGAGAATCCAAACTTCCTAGCAACTCCTCTGTGCTGAAGGAGGTTGCAAATATGCTAGTTATAACTGAATCATCTCATAAAGGGCTACTTCTGTTAGCTGCTGACTTCAAAGAGTTGAAGCTCAACTTTAACAAGTTAGAGACTACGTTCAAAACCTCTGTGCTTACAAGACAAGATGAACCTCCAAGACTAGCCTACAGAAGGAAAACAAGTTAGTACAAATCTTCAGAGAATAGGCTAAAGAGGTTAACCCAAATGTGCATAGGGTTCAGTCTCGTTGGAATAGTCGGCCCAAATGTTTGTAGGGTTCAATCTCATTGGGATGGCCAACAGCCTGAATCACAGTAGCTGAAAGCAAGAAATGCTTTCAATTCAGGCTGTTTGAGCTTTTCAGAGGGCAGAGCCTGCGAGTTAGCATGAGGGCAAGCAGAAACATCAAGATCTAGGGTATAATAATAGCTAAAAGATCTGGGTCATTCAGATTCCACAGTGACAGGACCATGGCTTTGGGGAGCCTTGGGGGAGAGGAAGAGTGTACATTGGAGCAGGGTTTTAGAAGGCATTAAAGACTGATCAGGACCAAAGGTGGTCACGACTCTAGTCTCCTAAGTTTGGCTGAGGTATTCACAAAGGGGCACAGGAAAACAAGCCTGGATCAGGAGCACATCTGACCCTAGGCTTGCTCCGGAAACCAACCAGCTGTGGACGGGATGTGTGGATAGGGCCAACCTGCGCCGGGTTACCTAAAGAACCAGACACAATGCACCTGGCTATTGAAACTGCTCAGTTCTTCCTGATGAGGGAGATGAGAGGTGGTATCTCTGAAGCCCATATTTCAGATGGCTAGATTAAGCCTGGCTTTTGTTGAAAGTGCCCCTTTGTGTCTATTTTTGTATTTCCCTTTGTACTTTCTGCTAACTCTTTTGCCAAATCATCACCAATTTGGTGCAGAAAATATTGATACAATATGATTTTAGGTGGTAATGACATACAGCGTACTAATTTAAAAGTTGAATTACCTCCCCCCATCAAAGCCCAAGGAGGTGAGGCAGGTGGGAGAGCTGGCCCTGATGTCGGAAGTCAGAAGAATTGTCCCAGGTCCCTTGCTCAGCTGCAAGACTGAGACCAGGCCCTGCACCTCACCTGGGCAGCACGATAGAGTCAGTCCTGTTGGTGCAGGTGTGGGTGAGTCAGCCCCAAAATCATGAGCATGGGAGAGCTGTCCCCATTGCTCCTCTGCCTTGTGGTGGCATAGGGGGTGGGGAGAAGCACCCAATGCCTCCGTCAGGTGGAAGAGCTAGCATTGCCCCTCATCTGCTGAAGCCCTCGGGAGAGTAGCCCTGATGCCATGCCTGGGCAACACAGGAGCTGAACCTGAAGATGGAAGATCCAACCCTGAGGTCATGAAAGGAGGAAGACTGGCCCTACCCCTTGCTCATTGCTGCAAAGGGGTGAACTCACCATGGCAATGCAGGAGAGCTCAACTTGGTAAGGATAGGGAGAGCTGGTGGGCTGACCAACCCTGCAACTACCCAGGCCCAGAACCAGGATTATGGGTTGGCCCACCCCAATATTCACCCCGTCTATGTATGATCTGCTGGAGTGTGTGAAGGCCCAGTCCTGCAGAATCAAAGCTACAGAATCTCCATGACACAGGGCAACAACAGGACATCCAAGAGGCCTCAGAACAGAGACGCTTTGCAACCAACATTTTCAAGTAAAGATGTACGAACAAAAGGGTTTATGAGTGACTCACTCTGTCAGAATATGGTTTCCATGACGAGATTTTTTTCCTGTTTTTTTTCTTTTATTTATTTATTTATTTATTTCTTAAATTTTATCAGAGTGGGGGGAGGCACAAGAGCAGAAGGCAGATATGCACGGACAGGAAATGAATGGGATTGAGATGCATGATGTGAAAGACACAAGAATAAGTTGGAAGAAAAGGTTGACTCACAATCATTGAAACAAAAATTGGGTTCTGTCTATTTCTATTAATGGATTAAATACCAATTTGTGCTTAAGACCACAGCTTTCACTGCAAATTTTATATTGTCAACCTCTGTTTCATGGCTTAAGGGAAGAGTTAGTTAACTTTTGTTGTAAAGGGCCTCACAGCAAATATTTAAGGTTTTCAAGTGACAGTTTTAGGTTTTGAAATTATAATTACACTGTGTGTCCCTTCCGTTTTCTCCCCCACAAACACCTCCCTCTCTCTTTCAAACTCACAGCATCTTTTTCTTTAACTGTGCTCATGCACGCATGTGTGTGCATTCCTAAATATGAAGCTACAACCTGCTCAATCAGTGCAGTGTTGCTTGTTTGGCGATATTTCAGGGCAGATCATGGGCACTGGATAACAAAATGGTGCTCTCTTCCCCAGGGAAGAATATTTCTCCCACTCTCAGCATCCTTAGTTGCCCATGGTCCTTTGTCTCCTGTTGAGCCTCACGAGCCTTTCCTCTTCCACAGAAGCTTAGCTATTTCAGGTCTCACAGGCATGGCATGATGCATGCAATATTCAACTAGCTGTAGACCGTAAGTACACGAACCAATGCAGCTCCAGTGTATCACACCTGTACTTTCAACATCAGACTTGGTCCATCAGTTATCATTTACTGATCGTTCCTACATCACAATTTGCTGCCTCATACTCATCCGCAGCAAAGGTTAACTGATGGTTTTCAGTATCTCTATATAGAATTCTCATGGTGAGATTAAATTTCTAACCTTACAGTAGAGCCCACATCCAGCTAACTACCTCTCACTAAGCTCTGACATCTGCATTAGAATGCCCCGGGGATTTTTTTTTCTTATCCCTTGGATAAGAAATGGCCCACTGAGTCAAATGATAGGTAGCAGAAATGAAGATGCTAATGGCAGAGGGGCCTCTGAAAAGGAAGTGAAATGGCCGGTGTGCACCGTGCACCTGACTTCCCACCGTGACAGCGCAACAGGGCTGTCAGTCATCCATCCTGACAGCACCAAACATGCACGTTTGGCCTCTTTTCACCCAGAGAAAAGGACAACTCTGACTCCACAACTTCAGCTAGAAAAGAGCGTGAGACCACCTTCCAGCTCTCTAGACCATGCTGACCTAACTCTCCCTACAACGTTTGCTCAGAAAGCAGCAAAACTCTGGTGGATGCACAGAAACCGTGAAAACCTTCAGAACTGTGGCAGGCACCAAGAGAAAACATGCTAAGGCTTCATCACTTCGTATTAAATAAAAAACCCCTCTCCGTAGAAGTCACCCTGTTCTCACTTCCGTGTTTGCCAAGCCAGTAATGAGCCAGATGCAAGCAGACTGAACCTATCTACACAGGATTCTCCAGGTCACATTTCCTAGAACAAAGCCCTTCCAGTTCCACAGTGAGAAGGACAAGGCTGTTGAGACTGGCCAATAAGGCTGGTAATGTGACCTGAATGGGAATCTCGGGACCCCGGGGATGCTGCACGCGGGGTCCTGGGAATGCGCTCCATTCCGAGCTGTTCAGAAGAACAAGAGAGCGTCTTGTTGAGATGTCTCTTATCTCCTTTTTTGTTTCCAGCACTGGGCTCGAGGCACTAGACAGGCACACAAAGATCACAGGCTTTTTATTTTTCCCTTTTAGAAGCTTTCAGTGTGTAAGAAAACAGAAACCCCTTGGTATCCAAATGTAGGCTTCTGCTTGCAGTCTCTCCCTCCAGTGATGTCACAGAAGGGCTACATTTAAACGGGTTAGCAAAGGAGGAGCCCCGAGTCTTTGCACAGTCATTCTTTGTTGTGGCTTTGTTGTTTGTTTGTTTGTATTTTTAAAGCAATCTTTTCTCGTTCTTACACACCAATCCCAGTTCCCACTCACTCCCCTCCTCCTGTTCCCCCCCCCCCCCCCACCAGCATCCATTACTCAGAGAGGCTTCCTATGGAGAGTCAACAAAGTCTGCCAAGGCCCCCAGCACTAGATCTAGCGCAACCATTCTTACCCGAGGCATAATTTCATCTTTGTGTTCCAAAAACACCAAAAGAAGACAAATGCACCACCTATGTGTCTACCTAAAAATATAATACATTTTAGCATTTTACTATATGAGCTTTAGAATTTTAATTTTTTAAAAAAGAATGACATTTTAATTATGACAATGTTCCCTCTCACTTTCTCATGTTTAACCTCCCCTTTGCCTGCAAGATCATTCTCCTGAATGTGAGTTCCTGTAGATATTTGTGAGTTTTATTACAGTCTTATATGATTGCATGTAATTTAGCATTTGGGAAATAAACTTTGCCACTGACTTTCCTTACTTAACATTATGTTTCCAAGAATTTTTTTTCAGGTTGTTCTGTGTGCTTTTACTTGCTTGGTGTAACTACCATGTGACTATTTCTTTATCCATATTACTATTTGTGGCTCAATCAGATGGCTCCCTAGTCTTGTGATAATCATGAGCGGAGCCTGGAGAGATGACTGGGTTGTTAAGAGCACCTGCTGCTCCTTCAGAGGGCTTGAGCTGGATTCTCTGCACCTGTGTCCAACCAACCCTCTGCAACTCTAGTTCCAGAGAGTCTGACACCCTCTTCTGGTTTCCTTAGGCACCTGATCACACTTGAGCATGTACACACACACACACACACACACACACACACACACCAGGACTGATATACACACTTGTCTTCTCAGTGTTTGAGAGACTGAGGCAGAAGGATTACAAGTTCAAGGTCATCCTAGACCAACTAACAAGACTCCATCTCAAAAGATTAAAAACAACACAAACAAATATCCTCTTTTCCTTGAGTAGTCCTGCGCTTCTTTCTCAAACAGCATTTGTTTTCAAGTATTTATCACCTTTTTTCCTTTTAGAGATGCTAATAAAAACAACATTAAAAAGCGGAATCAAGAGGGTAAGTTTACCTCTCGGTAATATTCATGTGTTGTCAGCAGCGAACACGGCCTGTGCTTTCCTAAGCTGGAGAAACAATGGAGCATGCTCATCTCGGAAGGACCTGCTGTGACAAAGAGAAGAGCCCAGCGTTCACGGACTCGCTGAGGATTCTGAGTTTCCTAGGGGTTCGTCATTCCTTGATCCTCAGTGAAATATTTGTACACATATCGACTAAATTAGCCAACTTCTAGAATATGGCTTGTTCCTGACTTTTAGCAATGGGTTTATTTCCCCTGTGTCGTCTTGAAACTGTGTTCCCAACAGTTGCAGCTGCTGAGATGCTGAGCCATGTGTTCCATTCTCTGCTCCAAGCCTGGGAGATAATTCCCTCCAAACATACAATGTATTTCCTGTCCAAGCTCTGCAATAACAGTCTGCTCCCTGCAGTTGATCAGACACTGGGCCACAGCAACCGCAATGGCCCTGGTCACTTCTGGGAAAGGTGATGTGACAGTGGGTCCCTCCGGGCTGTTCTTGGAAGCCAGTCCCTGAGCAGCTGTGGGAGATCACTGCCTGGGGCGCCTTTAATGAAAGAGGGGAGATCTGGAAGCCTGTGTGTGAAGAAGAGGGATGGGGTAATGTTTTAGAATAAGATACGGGGTTTGCGTGATTTCTTCTTTTCAGGAGAGAATAGGCCTGTATTTTGAAGTAAAATCAGAAGCAGGACTGTGCCTCTATGATGTTGCTTGGTTTTCCTCGCTTGGGGGGCTGCTCTCAGTCCCCTCCCCTCACATTGGGGCTGCTCTCAGTCCCCTCTCCTTACATGGGGGGGCTGCTCTCAGTCCCCTCCCCTCACATTGGGGCTGCTCTCAGTCCCCTCTCCTTACATGGGGGGGCTGCTCTCAGTCCCCTCCCCTCACATGGGGGCTGCTCTCAGTCCCCTCCCCTCACATGGGGGGCTGCTCTCAGTCCCCTCCCCTCACATGGGGGGCTGCTCTCAGTCCCCTCCCCTCACATGGGGGGGCTGCTCTCAGTCCCCTCCCCTCACATGGGGGCTGCTCTCAGTCCCCTCCCCTCACATGGGGGGCTTCTCTCAGTCCCCTCCCCTCACATTGGGGCTGCTCTCAGTCCCCTCTCCTTACATGGGGGGGCTGCTCTCAGTCCCCTCCCCTCACATGGGGGCTGCTCTCAGTCCCCTCCCCTCACATGGGGGGGCTGCTCTCAGTCCCCTCCCCTCACATTGGGGCTGCTCTCAGTCCCCTCTCCTTACATGGGGGGGCTGCTCTCAGTCCCCTCCCCTCACATGGGGGGCTGCTCTCAGTCCCCTCCCCTCACATGGGGGGCTGCTCTCAGTCCCCTCCCCTCACATGGGGGGCTGCTCTCAGTCCCCTCCCCTCACATGGGGGGCTGCTCTCAGTCCCCTCCCCTCACATGGGGGCTGCTCTCAGTCCCCTCCCCTCACATGGGGGGCTGCTCTCAGTCCCCTCCCCTCACATGGGGGGCTGCTCTCAGTCCCCTCCCCTCACATGGGGGCTGCTCTCAGTCCCCTCCCCTCACATGGGGGGGCTGCTCTCAGTCCCCTCCCCTCACATGGGGGGGCTTCTCTCAGTCCCCTCCCCTCACATGGGGGCTTCTCTCAGTCCCCTCCCCTCACATGGGGGCTGCTCTCAGTCCCCTCCCCTCACATGGGGGCTGCTCTCAGTCCCCTCCCCTTACATGGGGGGCTGCTCTCAGTCCCCTCCCCTTACATGGGGGGCTTCTCTCAGTCCCCTCCCCTCACATGGGGGCTGCTCTCAGTCCCCTCCCCTCACATGGGGGCTGCTCTCAGTCCCCTCCCCTTACATGGGGGGCTGCTCTCAGTCCCCTCCCCTTACATGGGGGGCTGCTCTCAGTCCCCTCCCCTTACATGGGGGGCTGCTCTCAGTCCCCTCCCCTTACATGGGGGCTGCTCTCAGTCCCCTCACATGGGGGGTTGCTCTCACTCAAGGCTGTTTGTTCCCTTACACTTACTCCTCAAAGGCCTGGCTCTAGCATAACCCACAGAAGCGCTCCTCACCCCCCTCTTCTACAAAGCAGCCCACAGGCAGTCTGACCTGTCTTCATGTCCCTGCAACCAGCAAATAAGACGCCATGCTGAAAGTCTGCCGCCAATCCCTCTCCCTCAGGCAAAGGATTCAGCTGTGTCTTTAGACCTCTTCTGACTCTGCAAATGCCGGTCATCACCTGAGAATACCCTTGCCAAGTTTCTTGACCTCGCCTCACCCTGTATTGGACACTTCTATCCAAACACATCCATCCAACCCCACTACCATGCTGGCGACTTTGTCCCTAAAGAATTCATCCTCCAACAGCTTGTTCAGCAAGCAACTTGGCTGGTAGCTCAGGAACATCAATAACATCAGCAGCTACCTGTGGTTTAGTTCATACAAAAAGTGCCACTGTGGGTGGGTCTCCTGCAACCAGGAGGAGAACACAGCCCAAGCTTTAGCAGGAGCCTGCAAATGCTGAGGTGACAGACAGCACTGTAAGACAGCTCAGACAGACCAAGCTTCCCCAGCAGGTCTCCATGATTACCAAGGTAGAGAAAGGAGGTTCAGGGAGAGCTGTGGGAACCCAGCATTGTGAGCAGAGCAATCAGCACACACAGAGGCTGGAGAGCAAGGTAAGGCAGGCCAAGTGTCAAAGCACTCTGTAGCCTAGTGGTCAAAAGACATAATATAATAATCTCATAAGTAATAGACACCAAGCACATTTTGGGTCTTCAAAACTGTGGAAATGTGATCATGTTCACTTAGCATCACGCAGAAAAGAATTACTAGCAACAAATATAGACTTCGGGCCGCCGCTACAACCTGTGGCAATAAATACTCAAATAAAACAAAGGGCAGGAAATCTCTTCCATGCCTGACAAGACTGAGGGGACCCACTGCCTATTCCCTGCAAACTGGGTGACAATGCAGGAATAACTCAGCCAGCCCGTGATTTTTAAGGTGAGACGGTGCTGGGTGTCCAAGAGCCCAAAAGCGAGTAAATCGAAACAGTTAAGATTCATTCCTAGAGCCAAGGCAGATGTAAGCGGCCATGGCTGAACAGTGTAAGAGCGTCCTATTAGACAGATTGAGTTTGTTTACTTGTGGGTTAGGAAGATCCTCTCCCAAGCACCTCGGAGGCAAAGTGCGCGGATGGCAGCTCCTCCACAGAAGCGCTGCTTCCTCTTCAACAAGGGTCAGAAGAGTCAACGCTTCTCACAGAGGTGACACAGCACACCGGTCAGCACACACAGGAGCCGGCTGGCGTGAGTCACCGTCAGGGCGGAAACGCAGACTGTTGGCGATGGCTCCAACAGGGTGTTCATGACCGCCAGCTCATCAGGACCCACTGGACTTCCTAGCCAAGAACATAGGCCTGAGAGGACCAAAGGAGGAAACGGAAAAGGAAGAGAGAAGCCAGGGACAAAGTACTTGATCTTTTTGTTTAATCCAAGATTAAACAAGCAACATTGGAGCTCTTTGGTTTAGAAAGACTGACTTAACTGCTAAGCGCAAGCCACTTTTTGCTTCTCCTAGTTCACTACAGAGTAATTCACTCACGCCTGGGCAAGCAAGCCAGCAGCTTAAGCTTCTCTATACCTTGGGTAGATGCTGCCCTCCTGAGGACTCAACTGGTATTGCCGTTTGTCTCGTGTTTATGGTTAAAAAAAAAAAAAAAAACCCAACAACCTGGAGCTTGCACCGCTATTTATCCATTTGTACCTACAGTCAAGTTCCTACTAATCCATTCCAAAGCTATTATTTCTGCGTAAACATAATTTTATGATTGTCTATGGATAAATTTATCGAGATTACTTATTAAGAAAAAGAAGTGTTTCTTAAAACTATATTCCAAATCATGGGTCATGAAATTTTATTATTATTTTTTTATTAAAAATTTCCGCCTCCTCCCTGCTTCCCATTTCCCTCCCCCTCCCCCCATTCTCCTCCCCCTTCCTCTCCAGTCCGAAGAGCAGTAAGGGTTCCCTGCCCTGTGGGAAGTCCAAGTTACCCCCCCTCCATCCAGGTCTAGGAAGGTGAGCATCCAAACAGGCTAGCCCCCCCCCCCCCCCCAAGCCAGTACATACAGTAGGATCAAAACCCAGTGCCATTGTCCTTGGCTTCTCAACAGCCCTTATTGTCCGCCATGTTCAGGGAGTCCGGTTTTATCCCATGCTTTTTCAGTCCCAGTCCAGCTGGCCTTGGTGAGCTCCCATTAGATCAGCCCCACCATCTCAGTGGGTGGGTGCACCCCTCGCGGTCCTGACTTCCTTGCTCATGTTCTCCCTCCTTCAGCTCCTCATTTGGACCTTGGGAGCTCAGTCTGGTGCTCCAATGTGGGTCTCCAATTCTTGTTCAAAGTAGTCATGACCTGCTTTTAACAGGAATAATACAAAATAGAAAATGTAAGAATTACTCGGATGTCTTGAAAGCCGAATGAGTAAAAAAAAAAATGACCCTTTTGAGTAAGACTGATAACATGAAACTTTTCATCAGGGGGTACATTGATCCTTTCTGTTTACTTGACCATTAATTAGCACTTGAAGCATGGTAGGTGTCCCAAGATTACTGCCCCCTAGTGATCAGTTTGTATAATTTCTCAAGTACCCGCTAAAATGTGCTTCTGATGGCTTCTTGACTTCTGGGTTCAGGTTTATCCGATTTGAGTTAGACAAGTTAGGTCTTAAAGGAGCCCGGATCTTTGCAGAAAGCCTCTTTGAAGCCGGAGGCAATAGCGGAAGGGCTCCAGGAAGATACCTCTGGGCCCTGGGAAAAGCAGCCAGCAAACCAAGTTTCGTTCCCACAGCTCCTAGCTTTTTGAAAACCTTGATCACTAAAAAGGAAAGCAGCCACCGTGACATTCCAGGGTCAGCTTTGTAGCAGGGCTTTCAGTTCAGCTGAGCTCCGACTTACAGGGTTAGGAGTCATTCCACATGGATGCTGGCGACCAAACTCAGCTCTTCTGCAAAAGCAGTACTCATTTTTAACTGCTCGACCACCCTTCCAAAATATTCTTATTGGTCTGGATGTCATTTTATTTTATTTTATTTTATTTTTTTTGATTTTTCGAGACAGGGTTTCCCTGTAGTTTCTAGAGCCTGTCCTGGACCTAGCTCTTGTAGACCAGGCTGGTCTCGAACTCACAGAGATCCGCCTGCCTCTGCCTCCCGAGTGCTGGGATTAAAGGCGTGCGCCACCACCGCCCGGCTGGATGTCATTTTAAAATTAAGTTATTGTGACTATTGTTGATTGTTGCACGACTCTATGAAACACTTATAAAATGGGGTTGAGTACTTACCCGATCTTTGAAAGAGGTGTTTTATAGAACCATGTAGAACTTAAAAAAAAAAAAAAAGCCTTGAAGAAACGTTTAGAATTTGTTTTAATACTTACCTGCTATATATTTCTAGTATAGGAAGATACATGAAATCAATGAATGTTTGTCAATTATTCTCGGGAAATGGAGGATGTGGAACATTACAAAGGACGTGAATGGCAGGATCCCAGGTCTGTCCCCTTCCTGGACATACAATGCTCTGTCCCCTGCTCCTTTTGCAGTGGAGAGGGGCCAGCGACAGACAGAGGAGGGTAAGACGTGTTTGTCAGTGAAGTATGGCAAAGTCAGCACGCTAAACTTCATTTTCTCTCTGGCTTGGACTCTAGCGCCCCCTACTGGCTTTACAAAGTGACACACTTGAACTCGGATACAAGTGAGGACAGTTGTTTTGAACCTGAGACGAGGATTATTGTGATAAAAGTCATGCCAATCAGAGATTGACCAGTCCTTTCTGTAAAGTCACATTAGTGACTATTTCAGGCTTTGGAAGCCATAGAGTTTTCACATCTATAAAAATCTAAAAACTCCTTCTTCACCTGTAAACTATAAAAGGCAGCTGGGGGCAGGATTTAATCTATGAGTTGTAGCTTGACAGCCCTGATTTATACTGCTATGGATGGCTCTTCAGTGATTGACAGCTTTGCCCTCTAACACGAGAGCTCTAGAGGAACTCTGACACTCCTAGAGGCACACTCTCGCCACCCACTGGTGGGGTGCTGCCTAGCTGGTTTTCCAGTGTTGTTGATATAAAACCATGACCAAAGCAACTTGGGGAGGAAAGGGTGTAATTGGCTTATGTGGTCCCGCCCCAGTCCTATCCTGGACTGTCACTGAGAGAAGTCAGGGTAAGAACTCAAGGCAGGAACCTGGAGTCAGCAGAAGCCAGGACAGAATCAGTCTGTCAGCTCCTTTTCCTACAGCTCCCGGGACATTCTATCTAGGGGTGCTACCACCCCTAGGGGACTGATGTTGGGAGCACAGCATGAAGATCCTGGCACCTCCAAATCTTCAGAGAAGCCAGAAATGGTAAGCACACAGGTTTATCCTCTCAGAGGAGTGGACGTAAAACCCGTTCTTCCACCCCAAAGGCATGGCATCGGAAGTTATTAAACAGCCTGGCAATCTGTGCTATCTTTCGGGCAAGGCCATATCAAGTGTCAGTAACCAGGACCAGAGGTGGCTAATAGCCCAAATGACATCTGTGCTGTCTGTATGACCGAGACCAGGTCAGAAACTGTCCCTAGGTCGTTAAGCTAGTAAAGGCAACCTCTCTCCAGAACCCATCTTCTTGAATGACATGTACCCTGATCGAGTTGTGGTAATTATGTGTAATTATGCTTCCTGATGCACCTGGGACTGTATTATACCAGGAAACTTTCCCCCAAATCATGCTGTGTTTAAGTTTGTTGGGTAAGTAAGCACCAGGCATCAGGCTCCCTGAAGTCACCACCTGCAGGGTCCCTCTCTAGCCCTCCCGTATCAATAATTAATCAAGAAACTGCCCCCACAAACTATCTCCAGGACAATCTGATGGAGGCATTTTCTCAATTGAGGTTCCCTCTTCCCAAGAGACTTGAGATTGTGCCATGTTGACAAAAAGATCTAGCCAACACAGACACGTTATGAAAACAGCTCAGCTCTTGAGTGTATGCGGGTGTATGTGTTTATACTGTCTTCAGAAGTTCCTTGTGGGCTTAAGCTGGTTGCCCACAGTGGCATCTTGCATAATCAGCTCTTTAATCCTTCTCTTTCTCACCTGCAGCATTCCCTGCACTTCTCCGCTAAACTACTTAGCCTGTCTCAGGGTCTTCTTTGGATCCGACACTGTATTGGTCTTTAATAAAAGAACTGGCGCAGGAAGTGGGGTGCTTCTCCAGCTTAATGTGACAGGCAACTTGCCCATTCAGCTGTCAAGCAGTGAGATTAGGAAAATGGCTACCAGAGGTTTGGCTGGCCACAGTATGCCGCGATAAGGTTTGTGTTAAAGCTGTGATAACATCAGATGGTCGGTGGACAGACCACTGTCCTTTCTCATCTCTTTGGAGCAAAAGCTGTCCAACAGAAATCACCCTACTGACTTAGCTCTGTTGAAAGCAAACCTCCCACTAAGCCTGTCCTCCTTACCATGTTCATGCTTCATATCCCCTTCTAATTCATCCAGGTCTTTGGGAATACAATCATCCTCTGAACAGGATATTCCTTAGGCACGTCTCAGATCTGTATCTACCCATCTCTCTTTTAGACTAAATTAATGCTCACCAGTGGACATCCCTGCCACGAAATATGACTCTTCAACAGAACATGACGTTTCTGTTAGCAACACAGCTGTGGGGGGCAGTCCCTTTACTCTGCGACAGTGATGTTGGAAGTCCTGTTTCTGGTCACAGTTTTTTTTTAAGGTGGTCAACACGTGATTTATCCACGTTGGGTGGTACAGATCTGGCTGAGACAGATGCAGCTATAATCCCTGGTCCTAGCAAATGCAATATTTGAATGGAAATTGGTTCCAGTAGCAACTTAAGACTTGTCTTTCCTACCCTGTGGCAGATACCCTGGCAGGCTGGGTCTATGATGCTAAGTGGGAAGCCATCCTCAGAGGCACAACTACCCTGGTTTATGGCCTGTCCAATAATCTGGAGGCACTAAATACCTCTTATCAAATCCTACCTTATTTCACGTAATGTAATTTTCTGCAAGTTCAACCAGATTTCACATTTTTTTCTCTAAAGCTGAATAGGATTCCACTGTGTGTGTGTGTGTGTGTGTGTGTGTGTGTGTGTGTGTGTGTGTGTTATTTCTATATTGTGGCTATTGCAAGTAATCCTGCAATGATCAAGAGCAGGGGGCAGCTGGTATCTTTGGGGTATATTTATTTCAGTTCCTTAGGTATGTATTGACATTTAAATTGCTAGTGCAAAGAGGCAAATACCATATGATCTCACTGACACATGGAATAAAAACAATGATTTCATAGAAGTAGACAGAAGAACAGTTGCTATAGTGGTGGGACATGGAAGATAACGGAGATGCTGGCATACAAGCTCAGGTACAGTTAGCAGGGAGGGTAATCTCTGGTGTTACACTGTATGATACATACTAACCGTACTGACAATGCACAGTTGTGAGTATTGAAAAAAATGTCTTAAATGTTTAACCAGGAATAATAAATAGTTGACATGATGGGGAAGATGGCTTTAGAATTCAGTGTGTCCTCACCCCTTCCCTCAGAGACGCAGCTCGCCATGCTTACCTTGAGTGGGCACAGTTCTTCAAAATTCTCCTCCTGCCCATCTCTCCAGCTGAACTTTATGGTACCTCCCCCACCCAACAACCCAGAGAATTCAGTCCTTCCAGAGTTGAATTCTATTCTTTGCACACACTACTCTTTTGTACACGCTATCCCCTCAAGACCGAAAGCCCACGAGTATTTTGTCCCTGCTTCCACCCTGAGCTCTCTGCAATCCATTCTTATAGAAAAGCAAAGTGGGTTACTGAATTCATATTTGCTCAAGTCAGTACTTTTATGTTAAAAAAAAAATAAAAGCCTGGCTTTGAATGCAGGCTCTGTCTCTAAACAACTCTGTGACCCCAGACAAACTATTTGACCTTTCTTTCCCCAAACTGCCTCATTGCAAAAGCTAGACACTACCACTTCACTCTCGGAGGCTGTAACTGGACGTCACGAGTTGCATTTCTAAAGAACTAAGGAGCACCCTGCCCGTGTGCTTGTACAATGCGAGCTTCCCATCTTGTTGCGGAATATTTAACTCTGCAAAGACGTGCTGCATTTGTTGAATTATGTAAAGATGTGTTGTCATTTTACCTTGTCTGGAAGAGAAGGAATTTAGGCTCAGGGAGAAGACAGGAACCAGACAGCCAGACACGGAGGGAACAGGAAAGCAGGACGTATAGAATGAAAGAAAAGTAAAAAGGCCCAAGGCAAAAGGCAGATGGATAGAAACAGGTGAAATTAAGTTAAAAGAGCTGGCGGGACAAGCCTAAGCTAAGGCTGAGACTTCTTAATCAATAATAAAAAAAAAATCCAACTACACCATCTGACTTGTAATAAAACAGGAAGCCGTGAACACAGACCTGAGGTTTAAAGGAATCTTGCCCAGCATCTTCTTCAAACTCATTTCTTAAACACACACAGGAGAACAGGAGCTCCCTCCATGGACACACACACGAGAACAGGAGCTCCCTCCATGGACACACACACGAGAACACGAGCTCACTCCATGGACGCACACAGGAGAACTTTTCTACATCCACGTTTGGGCTCTGAATGTTTCCACTGATGGGCACCGTATCCCATCTTGCACCATCCCTATCAATTGTGCATCTCGTCTTCCACAACCATTCAGGTCCAGACATATCAACTGTCTTCTGGCCTTTCCAACACCTCAAATTCTTCTCCATCTCTCCTAGATAATCACTGCCCTCCTGGAATCCCCACACTTGGTGTTTAGAAATGTCACTGATGAGATCCACTTATGAGCTCAGCTTTCTCTTCTAAACCACATCTGTTACCTCCACAGCATCTAGCACAAAACCAGACTCTGAATATATATTTGTTCAGAGAAAGGACTCAGAACCTCATTTAATGTTACATGTGAAAGTGCATGTTTGTAATCCGAGTACTTGGGGTGGCTCGGGCATGACAATGACCAGTTCACCATAGACTTCATACAGGAATAACAGAAATTAAGCAATTACACCGAAGCAGCCTGAGAAACCGCTGAGCCCACCAATGTCACATGACTTCTAAACACATAAATCAACACAACTATCTATATAAACAAATACCATTGTTGGAAGCCACATCACAATGCTCTTAGATGCATGATGAATATCCATCCACCTCAGATCATGAAACTCCAACTTGAACAGTACTGTAGTCCTGATGGTTGCAAAATCAAGACTTATCAAATACTTAAGGGGAAGAAAAAAGTTCCAGTACTGCTAATCTCAAAAGCAAGTTTGGAGTACTTTTTGCTTACACGGATTTTTGTCTTACACAGATTTTCAATTCCATAAACTTGGATAAAAATTAAAATAAAATATTAGTAAATCAAATCCATCTCAGTTGAGCACTTCTTATGTGTCTAAGTGGGCATGTCTGTATTCAGGTATGTGTATGGAGGACAGAGGTCTGTGTCTTTTCCATTCACTCTGATTTTTCTGAGTCAGGGTCTCTCACTGAACCTGGAGCTGACAGGCATGGCTAATCAGAAGAGTTCCCGAGACTCACTTGCTGCCTCCTTAGCACCAGGGCCACAGACTTGTGCTGCTGTGCCCAGCTCTCTATGTGCATGCTGGGAGTCCAAACTCAGGTCCTTGAGCCTCCACATGAGCCGTCAGCCACACCCTCCTGGCTTTCACGGTAGCTCACTGTAAGGTTCAAGCGAGAAATGTTTCCCACAGCCTCATATAACTGAACACACCCTTCCCAGTGGGTGAATTGTTTAGGGAGGTCAGAGAGCCGTTAGATGTGTTCCTGGGAGCAGGTTTTCAGAGTTTAGAGCCTTGGCCCACCTCCAGTTCACTCTCTCTACATCTTGTTAGCAGTTGAAGATGGGATCTCTAAGCTTCCGGCTGTGGCCATCTGTGGCCATGCCTCCCCTAGCCATTACAGACTCTCTCCCTGTGGAACTGCCAGGCAAACAGATGCTTCCTTCCTTAAGTTGTTTTTGGTCATGGCATTTTATCACAGCACCAGAAAAGTGACTGATACACACAAATCCATGATAGAACCATTAGTTACACACACAAAACTGTGATAGAATGGTTAGTCACACACATCACAACTGGGATAGAATGGTTAGTTACTCACATCACAACTGGGATAGAATGGTTAGTTACTCACATCACAACTGGGATAGAATGGTTAGTTACACACATCACAACTGAGATAGAATGGATAGTTACACACATCAGAACCAGGATAAAATGGTTAGTTACACACATCACAACTGTGATAGGATTGTTTTACCTCAACTCAATATGCAACACACACACACACACACACACACACACACACTATGTAAGTCATCAAATAAAAAGACTAATTTAGGCATATGTAAAAAATTCTTGCTAATATTCACATTCTTTTTTTCAGTCTTTATCTATTTATTAAAAATTTCCACCCACATTCTTTTCTTAAAAAGATAAGAAGACGTTGTCATCACTCACTTAAGATTTGGGGAGCACTGAAGAAGAAGGGAAGAAGAAATGTTATAGCCAGAAGATAGGGAGCACTGCTAAACGCCATCTTCAAAACGTGACGCAGCCACAATGGTCCACAGCGCTGGTACTCACTGACGCTGGGTCCACACAGTCAGGTACTCCTAAGAGTCACCCATGGGTGGGGCTGGGGCTCCAGGGGCCAGCCTTGCCATTTACTGATGACATACTAGCAACTAACAGATTCCAAGAGAAAGAAAGCAAGACAGCCAGGTGTATACTCACCAAGGAGCACAGCAGACACCCAGGATCACAGACAGCCCTAACTACGCTCCACAGGACACAAAACACATGATTTTTGGGAGGAAATTTGAAAGGTAGGAGAAGGGGGAGATGCTACGAAGGGTGGGAGGAAAATATGGAAAGGTGGAGGAGTGACCATAATGCATTACATAATATGAGAAATTATAAAAAAATGAATTTTATTAAAATTCTTTTCCTTTTCAAATCAGCAAAACACACAACAGAAAGATGGCTCCTATTGTCATTAAACAAGCAGACAGAAAAGAGAGAAATCAATTAACAGAAAGACATTTGGCTTATGTAAAGTCCACAAAATATATTGATAGCATATATTTAAGAGCACTGAATGAAATATTCAAAGAAAGCCATAGAGAAACTTTTAAGATATCAATTATAAAAAAGCATAAAGGTTAAATTCCTATAAATTCATCTCATAAATCATGAAGAAGTCCTCCATGAGGATTTTGTACATTTAATAAGGGATTAAGGAACCCTTGAATAAAAGTTAGCCCATGTTCATGGGGTTTAAGATTTAAAATAGTAAAGATTAAATTTATCCAAAATTAAAAGCACTCTAGTAAAACTCTAGGCAGTTGCCAACAAGAACTTGACGAATTTGAGTAAACATGAGTGTGTGTGTATGTGTGTGTGTGTTTGTGTGTTTATAAAAAGGCATTAGCCATGACACCAGAAACAAAACAAGGCAGCAGACTGTTCTGCTATTTAAAAGCACATAAAGGTACAGTGATTACAACCATATGGTTCTAATGAGAGCACGGATGGACAGACACATAATGACAACCAAAGTGTAGCAAAGAGAAGAATGGAATAAGACCAGACATCCACATGGAAGATATAAAATATGACTGTTCCTCTACTTCACATAGCACATACAAACCAAGGCTGACTATAAACCTGTGTATGAAAGCAAAATAATAAAACTTCTAAAATATAGAATACAAATTTTATTTAATTGACCACAGGATGAGGGCCTATTCCTTTAAAAGACACAAGGACTAACCTTTAAGAACAGCATGGCGGGACTGCAGCGATGAGTCAATGTTTAAAGCATTGCTGCTCTTGCAGAGGACACAGCTTGGGTTCCCAGCACCCACAGTAGGCTGCACGCTGCTTACAACTGCTCTTAAAGGGGCTCTGATGTCTCCACGTTCCTCAGGAACCTGTTTGAGCATTCTCTCTCCCTCTCTCTCTCCCTCCCTCCCTCTCTCTCTCTCTCTCTCTCTCTCTCTCTCTCTCTCTCCCTCTCCCCCCGTTTCCTCCTTCCCTCCCCCTCTCTCACAAGCACACTTAAATTAAAAAAATCAAATAGTAAAGCAAGCAAAAAACCCAACAGCGTGACAAACTGTATAAAATTAAAATGAGTATTTCTACTCAACAAAACACCCTATTAAGAAAATTAAAAACAGGCCGGGCGGTGGTGGCGCACGCCTTTAATCCCAGCACTTGGGAGGCAGAGGCAGGCGGATCTCTGTGAGTTCGAGACCAGCCTGGTCTACAAGAGCTAGCTCCAGGACAGGCTCTAAAAAAGCTGCAGAGAAACCCTGTCTCGAAAAAACAAAAAAGAAAAAAGAAAATTAAAAACAGCATACGTAAATGAAAAGACTGAGAAAAAATATATAAATGACATTACAAACCACTAAAAAAAAAAACTCTCATGGAAAACTGAGTCTGAACAGGAATCTATAAGTGATTCTATATAAGCGTTCAATGAATGAACGAAAATGAAAGGATATTTAATCTCACTAGCAACCCAGGAGCCACACAGGCACTAACACACCTACAATTAAAACACGAAAGGCTAGTAAACAGTGCCGACCCCTCGGAACAACTGGAATTCTTGTATACTTCCGGAAAACACACAGGATTGTACCACTTTCATAGACCAGATGGGCACACATCTGGTGAAGGTCACAGAAAAGTTTCTATGTTTCTACGGTATCCTTACCGTTCTTATTTCCTTACACTTACATTCTTGTGTAGCGCCGTCCTCCTGAAGACTGGACCTAGTGACAAGCTCCTCGTGAACTGACCGCCAAAGTGACAGCACATCCCTTTCAAGAGGGTGGAAGACCCTCTGCTTGCACCTTGCTGGTGTCCACAGTTAGGCTCCTACTCTCGCCCATCCTCCACAAATGCCAGTCGTGGTCACGCCAAAGCCTCTGCTTCTCAAGATCAGGAACAGGCTTTCTTCTTCTGAGAAACATCAAAGGCCTCATCGAAGCCTGCTGTGCCCAACCTGCCTGACTGACTGTCATCCCTGTTCTCCAAATCCTCCAAAGACCTGGTGTGGGGACCACAGTCTGATGACCACCACCTGCTTATCTACCGTGAACTAGGTTTTAAGCTGTTTCTTGTGATTCTACAGTGAACTATAAAGACATCCATGCTTTTGTGTTATGCAGAATTTCCACGTTGAAAAGGTCATGAGGTCTCTTTAGGGCTGAGTCTCCCTCAGTTCCTGCCCAGTGCCCGTCAGTAATGACACCTGCCCAGCTGCCTCTGAGCGTGGGTTATAAGGATACCTGTGTACTCTCAAATTCCCTTACCACGGCTCCCTTTCCCTCCATGACTCTCCAGATGGAGCATGCTATGGTTTACTAACTTGTTGAAGGTTTTACACTCTCTCTCTAGAACAAGAATATAAAATCCGAGAGGAAGAGACCCTCTCTTTTATTCCCTAAAGGGAACTAGAACTTAAAAAATAGAAATTAAATAGCCAAACTGAAACTTAACTAAATCCTTTAACTTCTTCAGAATAAAATATATTAGCTGATTCATGTCTTGCATATGATATACGCATATATGGACTAACTTAACTACACAAGTTCACGGGAAAGAACATAGGAGTGAGGCCAAGCCTTCTGAGTCAGAAGGACCTGTCACTGTTTGCCAGACAAATGCTCGCCCAAGGCTGACCTTTTTTTCCCCTCTCTGGGACTCAGGGTCTTTGTCTTTAAAGGTGGAACAACAGTGGGTGACTAGATATGAAATTCAGTGGATGTAGACAAAACGCTTCACATGGCTGCTGCCACTGGAGACGTGCGTGCTAATCATCATTTCCTTTTTAATATATCCATCTCCACATGCCTGCTCTGCATTTTCAGTGACCGTCATCTTTAAAAGTCCTTTCAACTCTATAGGAACTGCACGGATGAACATTAGAAGTTATTAACCATAGACATCCTTTAAACCCTTGCTGATCTGTGGAGCCTTGTCAGTTTGGATGCTCACCTTCCTGAACCTGGGGGGAATTGGGAGGACCTTGGACTTCCCATAGTGTAGGGAACCCTGACTGCTCTTTGGCCTGCAGAGGGAGGGAGTAGGGGTGTGGGTGGAGGGGAGGGGAGGGAAGTAGGAGGAGGGGAGGAGATGGAAATTTTTAATTTTAAAATAAAAAATAAAAATAAAATAAAATAAACCCTTGCTGAAACTTGTCATGACGTCTTTGGATGAGATTATCCACAACAGCGACAGCTATTTGCCATTTTCCTGATACTGAGAAAGCCTGCAAATCCAACACCCCATGGCTATTCCTATCCCCAAGGACACTGCTCATTTGTACATATGTCTTGCCAGCAAGCTACTTCAGCTCTAGTGGCCTTTCTGAGACCAAATCTTATCACAAAACTAAAAGCCTTGACACATTTTAGAAAAACAAAAAGAAAACGCAGTATTTATGACATGGGTTTTGTGTCTACACAACCCCCTTACCCAGGAACATGACCACAGTGCCTGCTTTTACAGCTGCAACAAAAAAAGCAGAGAGGTCTCCCTTTTGAGGCTGCACACTCATGCGTGACCTGATATTGCTGAAATAGAGTCTTTATTTCTGAACATTCCAAAACAGCAGTGTACACAGTAACAAATAGTAAGTCACAGACCATAAGAAAGCATTCATTAGTGCAAATGGGTTTTGTAAAAGGTCTATCAAAAAGATTTATTTGCTTTAAAATGCATTCATTTCCAGAAGCATTGTTAATAAAACATTACAGTTTCATCCTTTGTAATAAAGTATTGAAAATCAATTGTGGTTGAGTAGCAAACATTGCAGGTCTTAAGTGCAATGTGCTTGTGATATCGTCATAAATATGAAACTCATGTAAGACAATAAATTAACAATGAAAAAGACAAGACCGTTTAACTCTGCCGTCTGGCTGTCTCCTTGCAATGCTTTAGATTAAATTGTGCTCATTCAACGTAAAATTATGTCTCAAACTGTATGGTGTATTTTTGCTGATATATCCCGAGAGCTAAAAAAATAGTACCTTACCACAAAAATATTTTTATGGCACAAATTTTAAGTTGTTCCATAGTGGCTTACATAGGCATAAAAAGAAATAGGCACAAAAAATAAAATTCCTGTAAACTATAAAAAAATTAAAATTCAAACCATGTTATAGAACCTAGTTGTAAATATGCAATGTATTAAAATGCGGAACGTGTAATGGAAAGATGTTCAGAACACATAAGTAAAACGAACAAGGTACTTTAAAAACCTCATATGGCAAAGCATTATTGATACGTCTCAAGTCTCTCAAAAAGTATTCAGGTACAGAGCAGTTCTACAAAAACTTCCTAGATCTAAGTGTCACGATACCGCAACCGTGGATTTTGAGAATGCTGCGGTATCTCGGGCAGAGAGTAAGTGCAATCATTAGTCTCTGTGATTGGTCCATGGAAAAACAACGCAGTACGTATGTTAACGTGTGAAAGGGAAGAATATCCCGGCATCCACTGTTACCCAGCCAGCTAGGTAACACAACCCTCATTTTCACTTCTGTCTCATTCTTCAAGGGTCCATAAGAGGGCGTCAGTAGCAGCCGTCTCTCCAGTTCCCATCCCTCAGTGTGCTGAGCGAAGACAGGGGCTTCGGGGGCTGCAGGAAACTAGGAGGAGAGGAGAAAGCAAACGGGCCGTTAATAATCTCCCGGGCCCCATCACTCTGCTCCCCTCTCCCATCGGCTCCTCCATCCAGTAACGACAAGCTGTTGGCCCTGTCCCAAATGTGTGTCAAGTTACATCCTTCTGGGATCTCAGAGTGCATGCCCATCTGCTGGAGCCTGAGGCCGGAGAGCAGGGCCCCATGTGTCCCATGCGCACAAGTGAACTTTCAATATATGGAAAGGTTTATGACAGAGAAGTAAAAGGTGAAGTCCTTCATGGAAAGGCGGTTTATAACAGAGCAACTTGATTAGATACATAAGCTCAGGCACAAATTCTTAGCATTTGAAATAAAGATTCTCCTTTCGTGGTAGCAAAGAGCTTGAAAAATATTGAAAAACCCAATGTTTTCTCAAGTTTGAAGGAAACAGACTCTCTCATACTCTTTGATAGTACTAAGAGTAGAAATCTTCCTCCTTCAAGGTGTGTGTGTGTGTGTGTGTGTGTATTTTTCTTAAGGGAAAAAAATGGAGGTCCCCAACAATGACTATATAAGTCACATAATTCTGTCCAGTCATAAACATGGTACATCTCTGCATCTACGAAGGAAAATGAGCCATGATTTACTATCACCACCCTTGTCTAAAATGTACCCTTAGAAGGAATTTGATATTTTTAAGCTGAGGAAAAAAAAAAAAAAAAAAAAAAAAAAAAAAAAAAAAAAAAAAAAAAAAACTTGCCTGAGTCATCTGGAATTTACCAATACAATCTGACCAAGTTCCTGATGAATGAAATTAAGATGTTTCAAACCTTGGACAGAGGCATCACCATGAGCACAGACCTGAGGAGGGAGGAATCGAACCACAGGGAACTTGGGGCAGAGGGAAAAAAGCTCTATGGATGGGTCGAAGGACAAGGATGAGGTGGGAGAAAGGGGAATCTGACTACAGAGACCTAACTGAGAAAGAGAGACCCAGGGTGAGCCATTAATGAGAGTGAACTATGGTTAAACTTAGCCAGAGAAAAGCGAGGCGGAGCTGGAAACATTTTCATTGTCCTAGTATAGAAAGTTATCTGAACTAAATAACTACAACTGAAGTTATTCTTACCTTCTGACAGGTTGTGCAATTTTGCTCCGAGGCAGGTTGCTCCCATTTATTGCCAGTGAAGGTCTTGGAAGGGCACTGCGGCCCAGGATCCCGGACGCTGCAGCTTTGTTGGGAGTAGGGATTCCCGTGCTGCCGTACAGCTGCATGCCATTGGATGAAGGCACGCTGCTGCTGCCTTGAACGGTTGGACTCACGTAGGCTGTGGCTTTCAGGGGCTGCCGGACAGGCACCGGGAAATGCCCCACGCTGTGAACTCTGTGCTGAATCTGTCCTGGTGATGGGACTGCGGGAGAAAATTAAATCTGTGTGAAGGACTCTCAACTGCCTCCCAGTTTTATTTACATCCAGAGGAGCCTGAACTGTCTGAAGAGGTAAGTGATGGATAGGTTCTAAACAAGCATGTGCACACATGTGTGTACATGCACACACACACACACACACACACACACACACACACACTAAGGAAACTCCCCCGATGAAGGTCTCCCATTCTGTCTGTCAGCAATACTATGCCTAAATACAAATGAATAACATGAAGGGCAAAAACTAGGTCATAACTTGTGATTTCCCCAAACTTACATTATTATTCCCCCCTTAACACAAAGCCTTATCAATTAACATTGTCAGATTATACTTAAAATTATTAGGATTTACATGGAACTTTATATTTGTTTGAGTTTCCCTGGCATATGGGATTGCGTACGGTCTATAAGTGTGCACGTAAATTATAACTTCAACTGTTTATAACAGATTTGAAAATATTTATGGTATTAAATACTAAAAATAGAATAGCATCTATCTTTATTTTATGTATTACATATTCTTTTCAACTTTCTCAATTTTTCTAAATTGCAATATTTACCTGCAAGCTTATTCAAAATTTTTTCAAATCTCATGAAAAAAAGGTATAAAAGGACCTGCTCAGATCAAATCTGTGCTGCTCAAAGGTCAGCTAAATATTTAGAAGGCAATTCTACACACAATGTTTTTTCTTTTAGAAAATTTAAGAAACTCTGAATTACTTCAAGACAAATTTATGTTTGCTTAAAAATTATTAGGATTCCTTTTAAGAGCTGTTATTTATTGTATTTATTTATTTGTGTGTGTGTGTGTGTGTGTGTGTGTGTGTGCACCAGATGGTTATAAGCCACCTGATGTGGATGCTGGGGACTGTGTCTACTAGACAAACAGGAAGTGCTCTCAACAATTGAGCCATCTCTCCAGACCCCATTAGCATTTCTTGATAGTTGCTCTGAGGATAGCCTCGTGAAAACCAAACATGGGGACAATTTAATAGCTTTAATTATTGAGAAAGCCAGGGTGATGTTTGTAGGCACAGTCCTTAAGTAGCATTCATTATGACACTATCTCAGGGTTTATCTGAAAACTAAATTCATTAAAGCTGCTAAAGTCTTCGTACCTAAAGCCCTTTGTAAGCACTCAATTAAAAAAAAAAGCATGATTTTGACCTTTGTAGCAGTGGCAAAAATCTGTAAAATGAAGTAAGCGATCTGAGTAACAAGCCTTAAGTTTTTCTCCACACTGGGCATCATTTTACAGTCAACAGCAATAAACAGGCAGAAATATTTAAGTTTGTGCTCCTTTTCTCTAAGGATGAAGAGGCACAGTTTAGATCATCTTTGGAGGGAAATGCTCAGAATGGTTAAAAAAAAAAATCTGACCGAAGTAACGGCTGAACCAAACTAGAGTGCTTCTCTCTAATAAAATTGACAGACTGACCAAAAGATGAGAGTCTGCCTGGGTAAGGGGTTTGTATAATGATCAAACTCATGATTACTTTGGAGGTCTGCTATCCTGGGGTGTGAAGGTGCCCTATAATTTATTAGTACTAGCAACTGGCAACATGAACACTGGAGGAAATACTGCTTGATTATAGTGAGAACTAAGTTACAAGATGGAGAAAAGCCTTTCTCATGTGCCTAAGTGAAAAAAAAAAAAAACAATGAAAAACTAAGTTTTTCCTACTGGTGTTATAACTAATTAAAATCATCAGCGCCATCACTGGGTTACACTTACTGCAGGATGGTACCCTTGAGATCCCACTTCCAGCTCCATGCAAGCTGGAGTCAAAACTCTGACTGCTCCTCACGGTCACAGGAGAGCTAAGGTTGCTGCTGACTGTGGCGGTGCTTGGTGTCCGGGCCAGGTTAGGCATACTTCTTCGTAGCTTATCTAAAAGAAGAACAGACTTTTCTTAAGTTAAAAACCACACATGAATGCCCCTCCAATCAGAACATGTACTTTCAAAAGTAAATAAGTAAAACTGTCACTTTGATCAGTGGCACACAGAAAATAGCAAACAGACTAAGAACTGACCTCTTGTAAGGGCAATATATGCCCTAGAAAATTCTAACCAATACGTTGTTGACAAGAGAAAACACGCTGTCCTAATCAATTTTTCTGTTTGTTATACTCAGTAAGTGTGCAACACTACATCAGATAAGGTTAGAAATGAAAACACTAAAAATAAAGGCACATGCTAATTTAAAAAATAATATGAGATTCAAAACCAACACCTACTAAATTTTTTGCTAACATGTCAAAATGGAATAAATTAATAAAATTCCCCTCCACAAGTTGCATTAACTTCTTCAAAGTGTTAACCCTCCCAGTATGCAAGCAGTTTGCCCACTCCAGGGAAAGACCAAAAGACTGAATGGCCCGATTTTGTTTCTTTCCTGCTAGGTGAGTTTTCTGCCACCAGGAGGTGACAGAGAGTTACACATAAACAGCCTGGCTCAGATTTGAAAGTGCCAAACATCTGTTGAAGGTAATTGGTTCTTTACTGAACCTCCGCCTGCCCTATTACCACCCATGTGGTACATCCGGCCCCTGAGGCCAACCCGGACCAAGCACTAAACTGAACTTCATCCCTTTCCATTTCAGTTTGGCCTGCTCCCCCTCCTGCTGGACCCCAGATTCTGTCAGTTCTAATATTCAGCAGGTCCGCAACCACCACTCAGGTCACGCTCCTTTCTGTCACCATTTCCACACAATCCACTTCATTGGTTTCCAGGGACCCTGCCGCGCTTTCCTCGAACACGGGAACACACCAAGCTCGGCTCTACTTCCAATCCATTTTATCGCAATCCCAAAGCCTAAAATTCTGAACAAGGGCCAGATTAGACCTCCAGATTATAGGCTCAACAGACACAAGACTTATCTCCCGATGCCCCATTCCTGCCATTCAGGCCATCCCAATGACAGGGGAGAACTCTCTTACTGGCCCCTCCACTTGGACGATTTCTTCCTTCCATGGACGGAAGGAATGAACAGAAGAAATACTTATGGTGCAGAGACAAAATGCCAAGTAGTCTATAAGCACTGGGGATACCAAATGAATGAGCCCACCAGTTTCTAAATCTCGCTGAACTTATGATTTAAACCAGCACTTCTTATCTTTCGTTCCATTAGCAACCCTAGAGAGAAAAATTAACATGAACTTAAATTTAGTTTCTCCAAAGTGAAGGAAATTAAATATTAACGAATAACATTTTGAAAAGTAGAGGAGAGCTGAAATTTTGGAAGATCACAAACATGGTAATGCCTAAATTTGCTGTAATTCTTTTCTTCACTAAAATCTGTTAAGAATTATCTCCACAAAATATACTCTAATATACACTGGAGTGTGCATAACAGGACATACAGTCTCATGGTAACTTTTTTTCAAGCGAAATCAGAAACCAATGACATACTTGACTCCTCATGATGCACTGAAAATCAAACCAGAGCACTTCATATTTCTCTCCTGATACACCACACCATCTTCATTGCTTATATTCACCAACTCTACCTCTGTCTAGCAACGGTTTGCTCTTTGGTGTAGTCTAGGGACCGACAGATAATCAAGCAAGTGTAAAAAGCACATTAAATAATACATATGTACAGTAAGGAATTTTGGAAAGTAGTTAAGTCAACCTGCAAACCCACATTAATACATTAAGAATATATCCAACTCCTGCTTCACGGAGGGGCTCTTCTACACACCTGCTGGCTGGGGAATCTGCCGCTCCCACCTCCCCACCTGTGCACGGTACATAGTATCCTGCCATAGACTCTCCTGTCTCGTGGTTGCTTTTTTCATTATAGTCATTTCCTATTGCTCTCAGAGGATTCCTTCCAGTATCCCAGCTATCTAAAACCATAGATAGTTCCAAAACATACAGTTTTTCTTGCACATTCATACTATAATAAAAGATCGATAAAAGTTTAGAAGCAAGTCGATAATAAAAGTTATTTAAAACCTATTGTTTATGTCTTAGTCAGGGTTGCTATTGCCGTGATGAAACACTGTAACCAAAAGCAAGTTAGGGAGGAAAGGGTTTGTTCAGCTTACAACTTCCACAGCACTGTTCATCCTGGAAGGAAGTCAGAACAGGAACTCAAACAGGATAGGAACCTGGAGGCAGGAACTGATGCAGAGGCACCACTTATAGAATCCAGGACCTAGGGGTGGCCCCGCCCACAATGGGGTGGACCTTCCCCCATCAATCACTAAGAAAACACTCTGCAGTCTTGCCCACAGGCCCATTCTCCCTCTTTGTTTTTTTCAAAATAGGGTTTCTCTGTAGTCCTAGCTGTCCTGGAACTAGCTCTGCAAACCAGGCTGGCCTCAAATTCAGTGATCCACCTGCCTCTGCCTCCCAATGCAGGGATTAAAGGAATATGTCACCATCTGGACCTATAGCCCAAATTTATGGAGGCATTTTCTCAATCTAAGCTCCCTCCTCTCCAGTTATAAAAACTAGCCAGCACAATCCACTTCTGATGCTTTCCATTTACTATCTTCTGAACTCAGTAAACAGGGTAACAAAGCACAGAAAACAAACCTCAGATTAAGGGAAGACTACCTTCTTGAGGCTTCCCCTGACTCCCCCTCCCCTGAGTTGAGAATAAGCCCAAGGCTTCTCAAGTGCAGCAAGCACTTTATCAATGACCTTTATACCCAACCCTATGTGAGGTCTATTTTTAATGGTATGTCTTATATTTTCCCATTCCTATTAAAGGCCCCAGCCCCATACAGCAGGCACTTAAGATAGTCAACAAAGGGTGTGTGTGTGTGTGTGTGTGTGTGTGTGTGTGTGTGTATGCAGAGTATGTGATAAAAGCAAGACATTAAAAAAACGCACAGCTAGGTCTCTTGAATATCACCAAACTGGTGTGAAGATGAACCTACATCAGTATGAAACTATTTTCACTATATATTATTTTAGATAGCATAGAAGCAGAGGGAAACAATCATATACTATTTACTAGAAAATTGAGCTTCAATATTTTGAAATTTTAATTCCAGGAGTCGATACTGTGGCTCAATGGTAGAATGGTTTATCTAGCACAGGTTGGGCCCTAGGTTGCATTCCCAGTAGTATTAATTAATTAATTGCTAATTAACTAAAACAAACTAAAATGTATTTATTTTCAAAAATCTACCATAAAAGTTTTAAACATAGCAATGAAAAACTATACCATGAGCACATGCATGTTTTCTCCTGGAGCTACCGGTTGTTCCCATTCTGCCATGGTTAGTTCATCGTAACATGTACATTTGTTTACTTTCAGCTGTATGAAAGCTTCAGACACTCTTGATACTTTAACCCTAAATGCATCTGGATCTCCTAAGAGGAAGAAATGTCTATAGAATCACAATACTTGTTATCACATTTAAGCACAGGAGCATCATAATTCATAAGCAAAAATCTTCCAAATATCTCAAGAATGCCATTTATTACATTCCCCCCAAACCATGATCCAGATAAGGTACATACATCATGTGTGGCTAATCTCCATTAATCCAGACACACTGATCTTTAAAAGCAGTCTTTACTCGTATTTGGGTACCAAGCCAATTTCCTAACTCCATAATCCTGAAATATGCCCTTATTAATAATCTGTCTGAATACAAATCCTTAGGACACTTTGGGCTGAGCTGTGGCCTGTGGTTGAATCAGACCATCAGGAAATATGGTTCACTTCACTGGCAAACAAATTGGAATGTACTCACACACTTTAAAGTCCAAGGACTAAAAAGCAATGTCCTAATTCCATCTTCCTAAGAAATTAGAGATTTTATCTCCAAGGGCCAATAAACAGCAGAAGAAAGAGACTGAGAATAGAATTCAGATGCTCATGGTTGGGGGCAGCAAAACTCAACCGTCTGTGGAGCACAGACAACCCAGAAGTCAAGGAGACAGTAATTTCACCTGCCAACACAGGCCTCCTCTTCCCCCCACGGAAGGTCACTGTGCTACATCCCAACCCCCCCAAAACCCTGAAAGTACAGGAGGGGTGGGAAAGAATCTACTTAGGTTAGTTACTTCTGTTATCTGATGAAACATTTACTGTTTGACAAACAAGTCCCAATTCAATGATTCCCCCAAAACACACGAAGAACTTTTATGAGTTTTCACTTTTGAAACTAGATAGTGTACGAGCCACAAAAACAATATTTTAAAAATTTATTTCTATATGATGTTTTCTAGCTCCATCCATTTGCCTGCAAATTTAAAGATGTCGTTATTTTTTTCTGCTGTGTAGTACTCCATTGTGTAAATGTACCACATTTTCCTATCCATTCTTCAGTCAAGGGCATTTAGGTTGTTTCTAGGTTCTGGCTATGACAAACAATGCTTCTATGAACACTGCGTGAGGTAACCCAGACTCAGAAAGACAAATATCATATGTACTCACTCATAAGTGGTTTTTAAACATGAAGCAAAAAATTTACACAATTCACAATCCCAGAGAACCTAGACAACAATGAGGACACTAAGAGAAACATACATGGATCTAATCTATATGGGAAGTAGAAAAAGACAAGATCTCCTGAGTAAATTGGGAGCATGGACACCATGGGAGAGGGTTGAAGGGGAGGGGAGAGGCAGGGAGGAGAGCAGAGAAAATAAATAAATATATATGTATATAATTTTTCCATACAGGAAAAAAATCTATTTCTAGCCGGGTGGTGGTGGTACATACCTTTAAACCCAGCACTTGGGGGGCAGAGATTGGCAGATCTCTGTGAGTTCGAGGTCAGCCTGGTGTACAAGAGGTAGTTCCAGGACAGGCCCCAAAGCTACAGAGAAACCCTGTCTTGAAAAACCAAATTTTTTTTTTTAAAAAAAAAATCTATTTCTACTATTTTAAGTGGGTTTGTTTTACTAAGGTTGTGGTTTTCTTTGAGACAGAGTCTCACTATGTAGGTGTGGCTGGCCTAGAACTCATCATAGACCAAGCTGGTCTTGAACTTATTGATCCACCTGCCTCTGCCTCCCCAGTGCTAGGATTAAAGGTTTTAGTTTGAGTGAGGTATACTTCATCACAATAATTATACACAATTCAGTACATTTTAAAAATAACATCTTATTGTTTGAAAACTTTATACCTGTATACAACGTTTCTTTACCACATCTGCTCCTCCCCTCCCTGCTCCAGTTTACTCCAGGATCCCAACTTCATGTCCTCTTTTAAACTTTTTATTTTAAAAATAGAACCAATAGCTAATAATTATTTCCTCCCACTTATATTGTTTTAGGAGCTGAGAAGAACACTGGATATTCTCAAAGTTACCATTTTTTCTTTCATAAGTTGGTTCAAATGACATTCTATGGTAACAAACGGAGGCTCAGATATCTGAGCCATATGCTTTAAAAAATGTTCAAAAATGTGTAGGTGGAGTGGGAGAGAAATTTTATTCAGCACATCTACTGCAGGCAATGTAGTATTTATTATTTAATTTATTCCTCATAACATATTAAAGTTGGGAGAGACACCAGATGGCTTGATGGGAAATTACAGAGATGTTTTCTGAAAGTCACATGTTATCTTCGCTTCGCTTTGCAGCTTAGAAAATCAAAGCTCAGTGACCTGAGAAACTTCAGCGTGGGAAGGCAGGACTGGAACTCAGGCCCCACTGACTTCAGAGCCTGCGCTCTCAGCCATGAAGCAGATTCATCAGAAGCACATCTGGAAAATTACCTTTGCATTCCATGCCCCCTCGCACGCAGAAACTGAAAACTACCACAACCAGACCCTGGATGGAGTATGTGCCTGTTTGCCTGCGAGCAGCATTGTAGCGTGGGCTTCAGGGAAACCTAATCCTTTCAGAACGGTGTTTGAGCAAAGGGTTATCCCTTTTCTAAGGTAGGACAAGCAGCGGCATGGAAGGGAACAGTCCCACTGACGATACCAGTTGTACCGTCTGGGTTTGGGTGTCAACTTGATTCAAGCTAGAGTCATCAGAGAGGAAGGAGCCTCAGTAGAGGAGACACCTTGATGAGAGCCAGCTATAAGGTGTTTTCTCAATTGGTGATCATCACTGGGGAGGGCCCAGACCATGGTGGGTAGTGCCATCCCTGGGCTGGTGTCCTGGGTTTTATAAGCAAGCAAACTGAGCAAGCCCTGTGAAGCAAGGCAGTAAGCAGCTCCCCTCCATGGCCTCTGCATCAGCTTCCAAAACTGCTTGGGTTCCTGTCCTGACTTCCTTCAGTGATGGACTATAGTGTGGAAGTGTGAGCCAAATAAACCCCTTCCTCCCCAAGTTGCCTTTGGTCATGGTGTTTCTTCACAGCAATAGAAACCCTAACCAAGAATAACTGATTATACCAGGAGCGGGGTATTGCTGTGACAGACTTGACTATGTTTTGGGGAGGACAGTGGAAGGACTTAGGGACTTTGGGCTAGAAGAACTACTGAGTGTTAAGAGTTCTTTGTGTTCTGTGGGAACTTGGGAGAAGAATGTTGAGAACGGTGCAGAGGATGGAGCTCTGGCTTGTGAAGTTTCAGAGGGAAGCTTGAAGACACTTTCGGGACCATTTGTTATTTTGAATTAACATTTTTTAGTTCTGATTAGCTGGGGCCTAAGAATCAGCTGTGATTAACAAGTTATCAGGACTACCAAAGTGAAGCTGTGCTTTGCTGGGGTACTTGATGCTGGTCAGCTGGCGCTAAGAAATTAGCAGCGATCAAGAAGAAGCCAGTATCCCTGAAGTGAAATCTGGGAAGCGTTTCCTGAGAGCACAGAGAAGCTGTGTTCCAGAGGCGGCCAAAGTTGTACCTCGTGCTGGCAGCCGGACTTGGTAATGTGTAAGAGTCACCCAGGTGGTCTCAGCTTTTAAGGCATGAAGGGTCATGTGTGCAGAGAGGGAAGTGGCAGAGAAGTGACCCAAGCCCTGTGGAGGAATCCAAAGATCAGGAGTGGGTCCCAGATATTGAATGGTTGGAATCTGGTTCTGCTTTGATTTGATTGTGACTTTGCCCTGATTTTTCCCTCTTGAAGTAAGAAAGTATTTTTCTGAAGCCCACAGTTGAGAGACTGTGAATTTTAAGAGGCTGCAGATTTTAAGAAATTGGTTATTTTAAAGGGACTGGAATTTTAATATGTTTGAATTTGTAAAGACTGTGGGTCTTTCAAAGTTATTTAAGTTTTTAATGTGACATCTTGGGGATGAATAAGAAAGGACAGGTTGTGGCTTAACAGTGATGTGTCTTGTGTATCAACTTGACACGGGCTAGAGTTATTAGAGGGGAAGGAGCCTCAGTTGAGGAGATGCCTCCATGAGCTCCAACTGTAAGGCCTTTTCTCAATTAGTGATCATCGCTGGGGGAGGGTCTAGCCCACTGTGGGTGGTGCCATCCCTGGGCTGGTGGTCCTGGGTGCTGAGCAAGCCATTAAGAGCAGCCATAAGCAGCACTGTTCCATGACCTCTGCATCAGCTCCTGCCTCCAGGTTGCTATCCCAACTTCCTTCAGTGATGAACAGCAACGTGGAAGTATAAGCCAAATAAACCCTTTCTCCTCAACTTGCTCTTTAGTCACGGTGTTTCATCGCAGAAATAGTGACTTAAACTAAGACATCAGCCAAGATGTAGAGCCAGAAGTTGCATGGCAAACTCAACTGCGGTGCTGGAAAACCCCCTTCTTTAAACTGTAACACGGTGTCTAGTAGGCACGGAGAATGTAGCACCATCTGGCTGCCATTCAGAGCTTTACGGTATTAACTGTTATGACTTTCTTTAGCCAGATCTTACACTTAAAATCTGAGACTCTCAAGAGAGAAGCTCAGAGTATAATGCTTTAAATACTTTCAGATGAACTTCCGGCTTACGGAAAAACACAAGTATGGCAGAAGAAACAATGAAACTAAAATGTGCAGCATCTGATCAGTAATCCAATTTGTAGTCACCCTGGTGACATTTAAAAATATCATTTGTTTACTTCTAGACTTTGAGAAATGGTAGGCTTTGATAATTAAAGGCTCTAAATATATAGGTCCAAAGCAGTTAAGTAGTTTCTTCAGTTTCCTAGGCTGCTTTAATAGACTCCCCCTAGTCCAAGTGTGCAAGAGCAGCATCCTCCCAAAGCCTCAACACTTCCTATCAGTCTGCGCTAAAGCCCACAGTAAGAGGCTGTTGACGTTATGAATGCAACACGGGACCTTCAACTACATGGAGCTCAGCCATGAAGTCCTCAGGCTGCACCCTACAAACTGTAGGACAAACAGCAACATAAAGATTTCCACACTCAGGGGCTGGAGAGATGGCTCAGTCAGTAAAAGGCAGGCACCACAAAGCATGAGAACCTCAGTTCAGATCCGCCAGCACCCAAATAAAAAGAATCTCTATAATCTCAGCTCTAGGAAAGCAAACAGACGCACCAGGGCCTGTCAGGCAGCCAGTATAGCCACAGCAGCAAGTTCCAGATTCAGTGAGATACCGGTCTCAAAAAATAAGGGGGAGAGTTAATGAAGCCAGCAGCCATTGACCTCTAACCTCAGCGAATACATGTGCATGCATGTGTGTGTGCGCACTGTGCACACACAAATACACAAAAAGGTCTCCACACCTCAGTGTGATTCTGAGGTGGGATCATCATGGTAGTCTTCCTGAGGTCAGAAATCTATAAAGCTGAGACATAACTAGAAGATGGTCAATTTTAGACGTAATTTAGACCAAACTGATTAGGATGAAGTTAGATCCGAGAAACACCTGCCAACGAAGTGTTGCCGGTATGACATAACCTACCTCCGTTGGTCCTATTTGGCTGCTGATCTGGAGTTTGGGCTTGAGGTGAATAATACTGTGGCTGCTGGAAATTATTTGAAGGAAAATACTGGGAACTGGGGCTCCTCCTACAATCACGGATGCTGGAAAAAGTCTGTGAGTGGGGAATTCCTCTTTGGAAAGGCGAACACCTCGGAAGGCGAGGCTGAGGTGGTGGCAAATGATCAAATTCTTCCTCGTCCTCCAAGCTGTACCGGTCGTATTCTTGATCACTACATGTCCCTTTTTTTCCTGAACTCAGTGACACACTGGAGCTGTGTCTGGACACGGATGCTGAAGTGGAAGCATAGTCTTGCCTGAGACCTGGTTGAAACAAACAGTTCATGTTTTTATTTTAAAAATGATAATAAATTACTCAAACAAGTGTACACCATAATTTGTTTCCGGTTATTAAATCTCCCCCTTCAACACAAACAAAAACATACATTTATCTACAAAACACATATCTAATGTTAGGTCAGTCAACACTGAAAAAAAAACATACCCCCACCTCCAGTGAAGGGCAGACCTACCTGCCATGACTGCAGACATCACCACCTCTACTAGGAGAGAGCCGCTTGTTGGTCCCTTGCTGCTCAGCCCCCATCACAAAGAAACTGTATTAATTAAATCACTGTTTGGCCCATTAGCTCTAGCTTCTTATTGGCTAGCTCTTACATATTAATTTAAACCATATCCATTAATCTGTGTATCGCCATGTGGCTGTAGCTTACCCGTTAAAGTTTCGGTGTCTGTCTCCAGTGGGAGCTACATGGCTTCTCCCTGACTCCACCTTTCTTTCTCCCAGCATTCAACCTAGCTTTCCCTGCCTACATAAGTTCTGCCTTGCTATAGGTCCAAAGCAGTTTCTTTATTAATCAATGGTACAGAGGAAAATCCCACATCAACTACCTACACTATTCTCCAAATTACCCCCTTTCAAGTTTGGAAATAGAAAAACAGAATTAGGAAGAAATGTTCGCTATAATTATAGTTCCCTGTGATTAGAACAATTATAAAGAAACTAATCCCTGACAGAGTAAGGAACCTGTACCCTCTAGAACCTGGGGTGCAAACATTGTCTGGCAAGGTCACAACTCCTGTATTCTTTTAGGTTACTAAGCTAGTATTTCCTTCATACTTTGGTAATGTTTTAATGCTTCAGTGGTCTTAGGTCATCTTCAAAATGACTTTTAAAAAGAAGAAAATCTGCAACTTTTTCAGTATTTAACATTGTCTATCTCTTTGGGATTACTTAATATCTGACTGAAACTGACATCCAATTATTTTCCACACTTAGACTATTTATGATACTATTAATGATTTACTATTAATTTACTATTAATGATACAAAATAATCACCTTGATCTTCAACATATATCTTGCTAAAGCCTCCGTAAGTATCACCTAGTTTTTCACAGTACTCTTGACTAATTGTAAAAGTAAGAAATTTGTATGTTTAACTACTTCCACTACACTGGCCTGAAAAGAGAATCTGAAAACAAGCTTTGCCCGGTTCTGTGATCTACATCTTCTTGTGCCCTTGACATATAGTACCAGTGTCTCTGAAGTACTTCACACTGACACTTAATAAAGTGCTCCATTTCTAGAAGCCCCTCAGTTATTTACCCCGAAACATACTAAGGCATTAATTGAACTTTTTAAAGATCACTATAGAGCCCCACAAAGTTCCAGAAAATAATACTATCACTTCACCGAGCTCCCAACAGTTTTGCAAATTTATGGACTAGCATAACAACGTATTAACAGTGATATAATCTACTCATTTTATTCAGCTTTTCATTTCCTTTATGTATGTACAGGTTAATATTAAGTACTTATAAATTTACCAGCTACAGGCGTTTATGCCATTCAAACTATATATAGAACAGAACAGTTCCATACCATGGAAATCCTTTGTGTTACCCTTCAGAAGCACGTCTGCCACCCTCTCCTTTCCAAGACCCCAGCCCCACCCCCATCCACCAACGTCCTGGGTCTCTAAAGTTCTATCATGTCAAAATGGTACACAAACGGCATCACACTGCACACCATCTCTTGTGTATCTTGCTCTCACTTTCACGATTCCCTGGAGCCCACCCGAGATGTCCTCTCTACGCCAGCTCCTGGCTGTGGATGTACTGTTCCATGATATGGACACATCACCCTTATTCAACCACTCACTGCTGAAGGGCATCTAAACACAGTCCGGTTAGAGACTGATGGAGCGCAGAAGTGTCTTCCCTAGGCTCAGGCATTTGGATACTCAGTCACCATTGGAGGCTCTGTCTCCATTTAGGAGCTGGGAGCCCTGCTGGAGAGGAAGTACTTCACTAGAGGCAAGCCTTGAGAGTTCATAACCGCGTCCCAATCCAGTTCACCCTCTGCTTCCAGTTTGTTGCTAAAGATGTGATCTCCCAGCTTCTTTCTCCTGCCACCATGCCTGCTGCTTGCTGCCATGCCTCCATCAAGCCATGATGGGCTCTCAACCCTCTGGAACTATCGGCAAAAGTAAATTCTCTTTCCCTTAAGTTGCCTGTGGTTATGTTGTTTGACCACAACAAGAGAAAAGTAACTGACAAAGACTATTGCAAACACAGATGCTGAGAATGTGTGTGTGTGTGTGTGTGTGTATAGATTTTTATGTGAACACATACTTCTACTGCTCTGAGAGAAATGTTCAAGAATGCCTATGGTCTCCAAGAATCAGTGTGACCCCAAGAGTATGCCTAGTGCCTACAATATTCTTCAGCCCTTGGACATGGAACTCTTCCAACCACAGAGGAAGGTGACACAGAACACAGAATCCAGTTGACTGCCTGACTCCACCCATCACTGAAAGTCTAAGTGGAAACCTCATGCCCCTTGGTTAGAAAGAACATACTCTCTTCTTGCAGGCGAGCCATGATCTGAACATCAGTGAGGTCCTGTAACTTATATCCCATGGATATAGAATCATCTTCCAGCTCTGAAGTACTCAGCTCACTGTCAATGGATGACTGGGGACTGAGAGGGGAGCCCCTGGAGGTGTAACCTAAAACACAAAGGAAATGTGTTATTATTTAGGAAAATGGTAAGCATGCATGTGCTATAATTCATATACAAGTGGCACTTTTGCTTACATGCTATCACAAAAAGACTGACATGTTGCCATTTGACAAACAATAAATACATCTTACATGTTCATAATTCCTAAGAATGAAGTAATTTACTGTTTTCTCTTTTAAAATACAACTTGTAGAAAGAAAACATAATCATCCTGTACTGTCTACTAAAAAATTAATGCCCAACTCTAAGGGTGTGGTGTTTGAGTATACATACATGCATACATATGTATATAAATATATACACACAATGCACACTTTTAACTGATAATCAAATGAATATGTCTCTGGCAACAACTGATTATATATTTCACAATTAAATTTAACACTAGTCAATTTTTAGTGGGCAGACACAGTAGTATCATTTATGGAAAAGGTCATGCATAAAAGACACATTTATGTAAAAACATATACACGTCATAATTTAGAGCAGTAAGTAATCATGGGCGCCTTGCTGAGACCCAGTGAAAAGTAACCCATAGGTTAAGATAAATGAAGCAAGCAAGAGCAAGCCAGATGAAAGAGCATTGTGGGTCAGATTCGCACCAGTGCTGAGACAAGAAAGGCAACCATGAGACCAATCTTGTGACAATCCAATACAACCATTCCTTCTCCTGAAGCCAGGATTTAAAATGCTAACAGAAAACACAGACTGTTTAGAAAAATGACATAAAGTCACGTGACTTTAAAATCAGTACAAAACTACCTAACCTGTATTCACAACCCATCCATGCTGGGCATTTGCTATAGAGGGCGGATGGTCTACCAAGCATGGCTGAGACCAAGCAGTAGGCAAGCACACGGATGTATGCGCTTTCTTCCCAGTAAGCCTGTGGCATCGCCTCCGTGACACTAGGTCACTCTCGGGATCCCCATGGCTGATGCTGTGAGTTGCGTTTTGTGACTTAAGTAGCAAAGCAAGCAGCTTGTCAGGAAGTTGAAATATTACCTGTTCTTTCGGGTGTTAGTATTGCTTTGTTGGAGGTTTTAGAGGAGCTGGGAGTGCTAATGCCATTGCTATAAGGGCTGAGTCTCGCAACGGGACTATAGGGGAGAGCCAGGGAGGCAGGTGAGGAGAAGACGCTCCACCATCGGCTCGCTGTCACGGAAGAAGCAAACGCACAGAGGTTAGTTCCGCGCGGGCAGGCGCCGGCCCATCCGAGGGACAAAGGGACACTGTTTCAAGGAAGGAAAACAAAGCAACTTTTCATATTTTAACCAACTTCCATTTATCCAAGGGAAAAATGTGAAAAACCGGGCCATTTCTGAGTGAGGGAGGCCCCATTCACACAACCACTGAGAAACAGAACGTCTGTCTCAGTCCGATGAAAGTCAATATGAGTGTATAAAAGGGAAAATTCAAATTTGTACATCAGAAAAAATTTCCATTTCCAAATAAAAATTAAGTGTTTTCTGATCACAAACAATACCAAAAGGTCAAAGCCAGAATAAAAAAACTTGAAGTTTCTAGAAGTCTGGGGACTTGTTCTTAATATTGACCATTTAGAGCCCTAAACAATTGCTTTGTTCACTTCAATGCAGTTAATTTAAGAACATACTGATCAAAGAATTTTATATAAATGTGTCTGGAGAGATGACTCAGCAATTAAGAGCACTTGTCGCTCTTGTAGAGACCTTGTGTTTCCAGTGCCCCCATGGTGGCTCAGTCATTCTGAACACAGTTCTGGAGAGTTTCTGACCTCTGTGAGCGCCAGGCATGCTCGTGACACACACAGACACATGCAGGAAAACACTCATACAAATTCGATAAATCTATTTTTTTTTAATTTTATGTAGAAAATTGTATTTGGATTGCAAGACAAGCTCATAAGGCCTGCTGTGCTCCAACGCCTTTGGGTTTCAGATGAGCTTTGGTGAAGTGGTACACAGGCCATAGAAATCTGTCCCCACCAACACATCACGACAGCAAACTTAGATGACAGTGGCAGAGATGGCCAGTGATGGCCTTTCTTTTATAAGACTCTACAGACTTTCTGCAGAGAACAAACGGTGTGCATGCAATTTTTAAAAGCAGACTATCAAATTGATATTTTGATGTGAAATTGGAAAACCGTAAAGGAATTGTGCTAATAATCAACACAGCATCAAATTCTTCGGTTATCACACACAGCATCCTAACTGGTTTCTTTCCCTCAAAATTACCCCCTCCTTGTTAATTTTAAGCTCATGGAAAAGACCCCACATGATAAATCCCTGGTTGAGCCACAAACATTTACAGAGTCATCGCCACGGCAGGCAAGCCACTACGGTGGTCAGAGTTTACTTTCCCAAAGGAGATTATTCAGACACAGAAACAAGAAGGGAGAAACAGAGTCAGCCTAAACATTTGACAACTTTGAAGGGCATTCCCGGGGCCTTTCTAAGGTGGGCGCTAATGAGCACCCACCCACGGCTGAAAATTGCTCAATGTGGCCAGCAGGATGGGGAGAAATGGTGGATGTGGGAAGTCAAGCAAATGGTGAGCTGTAACACAGGACTCTGCAGGGCCTTGAAAATCCCACCAAAATCATTTAAAAGAGCACACTGCTTCCCCTTCCTTCAGTCCAGAGTCTTTGGATGTGACTTTAATTATATAAATGTGGTTTTATTTTCTATATAGGTAAAAAAAAAAAAGGCAACAAAGCAACTATATTTACAATAACATTCAGAATCCTCAGGTTGCCTGGGAGACAGTGCCATGAGATCCGGTCCTAAGTGACATGGGTCCATCATGCCCCGAGTCAACCTGCGTGTCTGGGCTTCAGCAATTCTCGCTCTGTGTCAGAGTGGACAGGGGCCCTAGGAACCTTGGCTCTGACTTGACCCCAGATATATTGCAGAACTGCAGAGAATACGCAGCACACACACACACACACACACACACACACACACACACACACGGGTAGCTGGCCTTACAATCTCCAGTCTCTATTATTGGGTGTCTGCCGTTACAAATTCTATACTGAAAAGGCAAAGTCAATAGTTCTTTGTGACCGCTAACTTGCTTAACAGACAATGGTATTTTATAGGAGTTTGATCGCTCGCCAGGCAAACCACAATGACTTCGTGTTCTCGCCCACAGATGCAGGGGACAACAGATCACAAGTAAACAGCGTTCGTAATTCTGCACAATAACTACAGTGACCCAGCCTCCCTGCACAATGGCACAGTTATTGTGGCTATGACAGCAAGACCCCAGCTAAGAACACAAATAGCATCTATTGCAAGAAAGAGCATTCTGGATTGTTCTTCAGCAAGCAATTGGCATTTAGGGAGAGGGAGTAGAATTATTGTAGACAGAATCTCTCCTAACAATGTTGCTCTATTAGTGCCCAAGGCTGTGATGGGGAGGAGAGGGAAAGGGAGCAAGGGGCAGGCGGAAGAGAGGCTTCCTCCTTGCTCCTCTCTGTGGAGCTAAAGAGCTGCAACAGAGACTTTTATACGTAACTAACAAGACAGGACATTTAAAAGGGGCAGTTTATATCTTCATTCAAATAATATTTCTGATTTTGTTAACTTGGGATTAATTTTGTTTGTTTTTTCTCATACAGCACACACTGGCCTCAAACTTACTACATAGCTGAGGCTGGCCTTGACTCCTGAGATCCTGCTTCTATGTCCAAAGTGCTAGGATTACAGACAGATGCCATCACACCCAGCTAGCAGAGCTGACTGTCTTAATATGAAGATGTTAACTTGTCAGATACTCGAAGATGCCCAAAATGACCCTAAGAGGAGGAAGACAATCTTACCAGGGCAGAGAATGGGTGACAAACTCCACTACAATTTTCCTTTACCACTACTGTGAGGAAAGGTTTATCTGTGAGAAAAAAAAATGGAGATGCTATGGGCTGTGCTTTTCATTCAATTTAAACTCTTTGGAGAAAAAGTCAGATGTACTTAGTCATTGGCTCATTTATTTTCTGTGCATCTCCAGAGCTTTTAAACTTAAAAAAAAATGGATATTTACAAAATTATTCTTCTACCTTATTGTATATAACTATGAGGAAAAAAATCCTAGGTGAGTCCTGCAGAGATGACAGTAAGACAATCACAGGAGGGTGGTGGACAATGGTCACTTTCAGAAAGAACTTAAAGGTTTTGCCTCCCACCCGCAAAGGATTATTGTGTGGATGACAGAGAAGTTTCCAGAAACATAGATAGTCCTACCTGCCTTCAATCAGCTTTGCCTAAACATACAAAAATACAGGGACGATTCAGATTTAATTGAATACAAGTCTGTGCACATTATCAAAATCAAACTGAAGAATCAGTGTAACCTAATTCACATGAACGAAAAGCATGATCTAATTAAAGCCTCTGTGATGATCCTCCAGAGGTCGGCTCTACACAAAGCTGGGACTTCAAAAACCAAGACATCCATGGCTAGAGAGACAGTGTGTGTGGGGGGGGACAGTGCAGGGGGGGACAGTGCGGGGTCTGCTCTTCCTGAGGACCTGAGCTTGAGGGACAGCACCCATGCCCAGCACCCTAACTCCAGCACCAGCGGATCTGATGTCCTCTTCTGGCCTCCACAGTTCTACAAGTGCACACATAGCATATATCACAGAGCCACCCCACCCATACACGCAAATAACAAAGGAAGCAACTAATGCCATCAAATGCTCTCTTGACAGCTGTTTTCACACTTTCCCTCACGTGGAGAGAAGCGTCTCTAGAAGCTCCTATGCCATTAGGGAATGGAGCAACAGACGACACACACTAATAATGTTAAAAATGGGAAACTGACTCATATCTCTTGACTTTAAAACTATCTTACCACTCCTGGTTTAACAGCTACAGTATTTTATCCAATTCCTTAACGTCTCTGAAGACAGAGGTAAGTATAACAAGATATTTCAAGCCAGCAATAGATTTGGTGAGGGGAAAAGCCTGCAGAACACAACAACTAAATCACTGAACTTAACCGGGATTAACTTGTGACTCGCTGTTAACGATTTTTATCTTGTTAATGGTGAGGATCTGTGACTGGGGAAACAAACCTGCAAAAATTAGCAGGGAGTCATTGTCTGGGGTAACTGAAAAATTTTGGGCTGCCCAGTTAAAATGAAAGCACAAACCAGTTGGCAGCAAATCACACAAAAGGCTAAGAGGGTTTCCTCAATCTTGAAAAGTCAACATCTTCTAAAATCTCTCACAAGTTCAGAACTTCAGTGCTGTTCAAAGGATTCACACACACACACACACACACACACACACACTGCTGTCCATTACAAAGCATCTGTGTTGTTTAATCAGGTGAAGAAGCCCTGGAGGAAAGACCTTTGATCTCTCCAAGGGTGTCTCTCAGTGCTTCACGTTTATTCTGAGCATAGCCCTGATCTCTATCCCTGCCCCATCACTGCAATAACATGCACAGGCAAAGCTGCAGCGTGCAGACACTGTGCCAACTCTTACCGCAGCAGTCTCCTAGCGACCCCTTAAAGAAATCAGGTGACCTAGTGTCAGTGTGGCTCCAGGTGGGTGCGATTTGTGGTGCAAATACAGGCGTTTTAGAGCAGCCCAGAGCTGGCTCTCCAGACTAACAATTTTAGTAAAAACTCTTATCAGCAAATTTTACTAAACTTTACACAGACTCGTTTTCTAAGTACATAATGACCTTCTATCTCTTGGCTCATGGTCTCTCTTCTCAAATAGCTATACGTATAATCTCTGTCGTTTCCTATGTTTTTTGCCTTGTGTGGCTGGTCAACTGTCATGTCAATCTTTGTAAGGCAGAGTCCTGTGTGACTTTGAGAGGAAGGGAGGGAGGGAGGGAGGGAGGGAGGGAGGGAGGGAGGGAGGAAGGAAGGAAGGAAGGAAGGAAGGAAGGAAGGAAGGAAGGAAGGAAGCCTACAATATGATACAGACCGTCAATATTTACAAAACACATTCAGAGCCATTCAGTATTTGCCAAGAGATACAGAAACCAACACAGGTCAGTTCCTAGCGGCTGCTGGATCTCTCTCTCACAGACACACGCTGCAGACTCTCCTGCTCCCCACTCACACTGGGAAGTATGCCCAGCCCTATGCTCCCACCTGCTTTGTAAAACTTATTTCTCCCTCACTTGTGTAGGCACCCACTATCACACTAGAAAGGACCAGATGCTACAGACACCGAGAGGAAGAAAATACGGGGGATGTTCGCCCCTCCCTCCCACTCTAATTTCTAAATAGTAGCTATGACAGAAGAGAAGCCGACAGGCAGGGAAGTAAAGCAAGGCAGGAAGGCAGTGAAGCAAACTGGATAGTGCAGTCGGAACAAAGCTCAGACAGGGAGCAGAGGTTCCAACAGAAGACTTGGCATAAAGGGGCCATGGCAGGGGCGGGGCCATGGCAGGGGCGGGACCATGATAGGGTGGGGCCAATGCAGGGGCGGGGCCGTGGCAGGGGAGGTGCCATGGAAGGGGTGGGACCATGGTGGGGGCGGAGCCTTTGTGTGCCAAAATGCCATTCTAGAAAGTGCAGCAGCAGGAAAGCCAAGTCTCCAGTCTAGGGAGGCAAATGTTCAGGCCAAGGCCGAGGGCACAAATGAGAAGAGCTGCTCCTAAAGACACCGCTAGAGTGGAAGATACTGTCTCATGCACGCTATGTACCTACAGTGAGAACCGGACTTTGACAAGGAGACCACTACAATTAGATATGTATTTTGTGATGACAGCCACACAGATGGACGAAATGACATACAGACTGATGGCTGGAACAGTAACTAAGGAGGCTTCCCCAGCAGATATAGAGATGTGGTCCTCACTAAAGCATGCTCAGAACACTTGGTCAGAATAGGTACAATGAGGTGTCTCTGTGCTGAAGTGGAGACATTTACTAACCATGGAATATGGGAGTAGAGAAAGGAAGCAAACAGTCACACCATCCACTGAAACAAAGAACATGAGTGACACTCCCTGAATTCAAAGATAAAGCTGAGCTGAGCTGAGGTGGTCACTGAACAGGTCCACATGATGGTGCTCAGTACAGTTAGACAGATGCAGGGAAGGGCAGCAAGACCACAGAGGCAGGAAAGTCCAACAGGCAGGTGTGGGGTAAAGGGGAAACCATAGGCAAAATGTACTCACCACTGAAGAGTAACAAGGGGAAAGACAAGGGATTTAGGGGAAGAATAATTAAGAATGGATATATGGAGCCAAGATGGTGGCCTATAATCCAAGAACTTGAGAGGCTAAGGCAGAAGGATTATCCTGAGATCCAGTCCATTCTGGGCTACAGAGTGAAAAGGGTAAAGATAAAGACTAGATCTATGGAGAACCAGTCAAGGAACCTGAGAAATGTCACCTTGAAGGATGCAAGAGGCTCGAGGAAACAATTGGTCTAAGACAAAAAGACTGGTAGAGAAGGATTCATGTGGGAGCTATTACATTTTTTAATTTTATGTTTTAAACAAAAAGCTGTCACAGAGGAATCCCATAGAAGAGGACTAAGGAAAAGTCAACTCAACCCTAGTGAAAACAAATTATAGAGAAAAAGGGAGAAACTCATGCTAATAGATCGAACAGGTAGGAGATGAAGGAAACAAACTTTAAAAACAGCTTGACTACAAAAGTAAGAAGAAATGTGGTTTGAGCTATGAGGGGGCTCAAGGATAAAGAGAAAATGGAGTAAAAACATCTGTGCATTCACAGAGTGAAGAGAATAGACCAGAAGGGGAAGGGAAACATGCAAAAAGGAGAAGGTAAGTCTGCTAACCAGAGGGATGGAGCAGAGAGGGAAGAACATCCTTGGAAGGGGAGCCTTGGAAACAAGGAAAGAAGAACAGAGAGGATGAATGTGGGTCATGTGGAACTGTGAGGAGGCAGAGAGAGGCCAGCATAAAGAGGCTTATGCAGTAATGGTCTGGAATTTATTTCTCAGCGCTGGGAACTGAACCAAGGGACTTGCACACACTGAGCAAGCACGCTTCCACTGACTACCCCTTTAACGTTTTGTAACAAAGGTCTGGAATGACCACAGTGGAAAAAAAGAAAAATGGCTAACCACAGAGAGGACAAGGGATTGTTCAGAGGATGCTCTTCAGCATTATCTCTGGAATGATATTAACCTCAACATGTAGGCATCAATAAATTACCAAGTACTTTTACCAAGATATTCCCATGTATCTATCTTATAGTTTTTCTTAGGGGTTCAGATTTACATGGTTTATTATTAGTGAGCATATTGCTAATGGAGTTGTCAAAATAAGGGAAGTGCACACACACACACACACACAGGGGGTATCATACTCAGCAAACCCTCTCTCTCTCTCATACACAAACACACACACACACACACACACACACACACACACACCAAAATAACAGGAATCAACACTCATTGGTCACTGAAATCTTTAAACATCAATGGTCTCATTTTCAAATAAAAAGGGACAGACTAAGAAAATAGATGAGAAAACCGAACCTATCCTTCTGCTGCATCCAAGAAACACATGTTAACATCAAGAATAGAAATTACCTCAGGGTAAATTGGATGGAAAAAATATTTCAAGCAAATAGACCTAAGAACAAACAAGCTGGTATAGCCATTTTAATATCTGACAAAATAAATTTCAAACAAAAATAAATTAGAAGAGGTAGGAAAGGACACTATATATTTACACAAAGAAAAAATTCACTAACATGGCAATTCAATTCTTAACATCTATACGCCAAACACAAAAGCACCCCAAGTTTGTTAAAAAAAAAAAAAAACCACTACTACAGCTTAAATCATATATTGACCCTCATACGATAGTGGGAAACTCAAATACCCTACTCTCCCCATTGGACAAGTCATCCAGACAAAAATTAAACAGAAATACTGGAGTCAACAGATATTATAAACCAAATGAACCTAATAGATATTTACAGATCATTTCACACAAACACAAAAGAATATACCTTCTTATCTGTATCTCATGGATACAAATATCAAATTGACAGCATACTCAGACACAAAGCAAGTCTCAACAAATACAAGAAAACTGAATAACATCTGCAATCCCACTAAAATCAGGAACAAGACAAGGATGTCTACTGTTTCCATACCTATTCAATATAGTACTTGAAGTCTTAGCTAGAGCAGTAAGAGACTGAAGGAGATCACAGGGATACACATTGGAAAGGAAGATGTCAAAGTATCTTTATTTGCATATGATATGATAGTATACATAAGTGACCTTAAAAATTCCACCAGAAAACCCCTACAGCTGATAAACACTTTCAGCAAAGTATCTGGATATTAAGTCACAAATACCAGTAGGTTTCCTATAAACTAAGAAAAAAATGGACTAAGAAAGAAATCAGGACAATAACACTTTCCACAATAGCTCCAGATGATATAAAATATCTTGGGGTATATCTAACCAAGCAAGTGAAACACTTGTATGATAAAAAAATCACGTCACTAAAGAAAGAAACTGAAGAAGCTATCAGAAGATGGAAACCTCTCCTATGCTCATGGATCAGTAGGATTAACAAAGTAACAACTGCCATCCTACCAAAAGCAATCTACAGATTCAGCACAATCTCCATCAAAATTCTAATGCAATTCCTCACAGATCTTGATAGGACAATTCTTAGCTTCAGGTAGGAACACAAAAACCCAGGACAGCTAAAGCAGTCTTGAAAAATAAACTACTGGGGATTTCACCATCCCTGATTTCAATCGTACTACAGAGCTATAGTAGCAAAACACCATGCTGTTGGCACAAAAACAGACACGTTGGTCTACTGTACTGGGCTGAAGACTCAGACACAAATCCACACACCAATGGACACCTGTTTTGCTTTTCTTTTATGAGGCCAAAAATGTACAGTGGACAAAGGAGAGTATCTCCAACAAATGGCATTGGTCAAACTGGATGTCTGCATGTAGAAGAATATAGATGGATTCATACTTACCTCCCTGCACAGAATTTGACTCCAGATAGATGGAAGACCTCAACATAAAACTAGACACACTAAACTCTAAAGAAGAGAAAGTGGGGAACAGTGTTGAACACACTGGCACAGGAAAAGAATTTCTGAACAGAGTACCATTAGCATGGGCTAATTAACAACAATTAATAAATGGAACCTCATGAAACTGAGAAGCTTCTGCATGGCAAAGGACACCATCATTCAGACAAAGCAACCACATATAGAAAGGAAAAATATTTTTTTTACCAACTACACATGTGATAGAGGGCTAATATCCAAAATATATAAAGACCTCAGGAAACTAGATAGCAAGAAAACAAATGACCTAACTGTAGTGATATTTCATTTATATTTTAGTAAATAAAGCTTGCCTAAAGATCAGAGAGGAAAACAGCCACACTGATCAGCCTTACAGCCCAGGCAGCGGTGACACACACCCTTAATCCCAGTAGTCACACTAGTTTGCCATAGAAACTGGGCAGTAGTGGTGCACACCTTTAATCCCAGCACGAGAGAGGAATATAAAACGGGAGAAGACAGCTCTCACTCACAGTCTCATTCTCAGATTCCTGGAAGCAGGATCGACATTTCAGACTGAGGTAGAAGTCAGAGCCAGCAGCTGGATGTTTTGCTTTTCTGACCTTCAGGTTGAACCCCAATTTCTGTCTCTGGGTTTTTAATTAATCATGTTACTCCCAATTAAAAATGGGCAGAGATCTAAACGGAGATATCTTGACATGGGCTAGTTTCTAGAGTCGAGCAAATTACACCAGTATCCTCAAGCTAGTGTGCTCTTGTTTGGAAACAAGCAAGTCTGTGGGGACAGTGATAAGACCATGGTGTACAATATGGAAGTGAACCACGCATATGATCATCACACTATAATGCATTTCATAGATGGAAAGCTCCCGAGAGTTGTAGCAAACATAGTCTACCCTCTAAAAACAAGGTGATGATAAAGTACCTCTAGGAATTTTCCCCTTTGTCTTTTTAGTGACTTAAACGTAGAGCCTTATCTAGCAATTCCATAGATGTTTTGGTTCCTCACAAACAAAGTAGTGAACTGTGTGTGAGCCTCCCATAGTCAACGTGCATTGGCTCACACCTGCCTCAGGCAAATGGTGATGGTTTGAATAAAATTGTCCACTATAGTAGGCTCGTGTATTTAAAGGTTTAGCTATCAGGGAGTGGCACTTGAGAAGGATTGGGAATATGACCTTGTTGGAGTAGGTGTGGCCTTGTAAGAGGAAGTGTGTCAGTCAGGTGGGCTTTGAGGTTTCTAATGGTCAAGGCAGTTTCAGGAGCTCTCTCTCTTCATGCTGGCTTCGAATCCAGATGTACAGCTCCAGTTACTTCTCCATGTCTACCTATATGCTATCATACTACTCACCATGATGACGAAGGGCTAAACCTCTGAAACTGTAAGCAAGACCAATGAGATGCTTTCTTTGAAAAGAGTTGTCATAGCAACAAAACAACAACTAAGACAGAAATCAGTTCTCAATACCACACTCTAATAATTTAATCATCATAGTAGCATAAAAGTAGGAAAAAAATGTGGGGGACTTGGACACAGAAACCACATGCAGCACAAGCTTAGTACACACCAGGTGTAGGTTCAACCCCTAATACACACACACACACACACACACACACACACACACACATGCACACACACACACACAAATGCACACATATACACACACGGACATACACATGCACACACACTCACAACTTTGGTGGAACTATTGATTTTATTTTTCTTTATAAGTAATAAGATAAAAGCTCAATAATAATTTCACTGCAACAACTACTTTACATTGACATGAGTTTCTTGTTATTTTAATAAATATCTTTCTAACCTTGGTGGGAACGCAAGACAAAATTAATACCACAAAACACACATATAATTGGTTTAAAAAAAAAAGAAAGAAAGTAGGGTTGCCTAAGGATATTTGGCAAGTGTATCCAGGTTGCTGGCTAGAATGGGTTGAAGTGGCAGGTTGATGAGAGGCCCAGTCCTAGGTAATGTGTAACTTACTGTACTAAAGCATGGCCCGAGCTGACACGCAAGCATGGAGGCTATTTTGAACACAGCAGCGGAGCAAGCACACGATGGAATCCTACAGCTGGGGCAATGTGTCTTCAATTATCAGCACACAGAAATATGCAAATGCCGGGAGACCCTGCTCTGTACGAAATGCTCAGCATGATCTCAAATTATTTTTTTTTCCTACAAGAAAGAATCTTTTTGGGAAGCTTACCTAAAATGAACTCTACTTGCTAAGTTTTAATTCGGTGCTCCAAATGTGACAGAGCACCTCAAGAGCTGAAACAGAGCCGGCAAGGATAACATCTGGGCCATGCGAGGAGACGCTGGGCAGGTTCCAGGAGACAGATACTTGATAAGCTCCTAATGGCTCGGTTCAATCTGTGTGGCTTATACAAATGAAAAGGCCACCTTCAGATCACTGGGTCACATCAAAGGCTCTGCTTGTCTGAGTAAAGTCGGGAATTAACACAGCATCGGAACAACCGAGCAAAGAAGGGAGGCAAGCCTCACACAAAGGTGTAAGGAAAAGCCCAACAGAGGCCAGTGTCTCTACATTCCTCAGCCTACGACCCTAAGGGAAATGAGATGTGGCCACCAAGGACGGTAACTGTGCATGCGGACTGCACTGTCTGTGAAAACGACACTCACATGCCTCAGATGTGACCTGTCCTGATTCAGCTGGACATCTGAGCACCTTAAGTCAGATAAGCTTTTATTAACTGGACCCAAATTAAGTGAGCCACATATTGGGCGCTTCAAATTACTTAGATAAGCTTTTTGATCATTATTTGGTTAACATCCCAGCCTCACGACATGGATTTATCAAAACCTCTACATTATCATTATTCCAATTCGGACTATCAAGTGAGTGGACCCTGACTACCAGAGTTCCTTGTGGTTTTGCATTTAAAAAGGGTGGGAGACAGAAAAGCCTTTCCAAAATGGGTTGAGTTATCCTTATCTGAAATGCATGGAATCTGAACATTTTTTTTTTAATTCATGGAAGATCTTAGTCTAGATAGGAAGGACCCAAGTCTAAATACAAAATTCATTTGTTTCATACACACTTTGTACATAGCAGACTAAAGGTGGTCATATACAGTACTGTGAAGAATTTCACGCCTGAAATAAAATGCACAGCGTGAAATTTTCTACTTGCAACATTTTGTTAGCTTTCAATGCTTCCCCCCCCCCCATTTTAGAGTACTTTATAACCATTTTTTCAGGTTAGGGATGCCCAGCTTGTACCTATAGTCCTAAGAAGAATCAGAAGAAAAGGGAGAGACTAAGAAGGGCTTTGAATTTTCCACTATGTTTAAACAAACTATCCCTCTAAAACCCTTCAGATTAAAAACCCTAACTCAAATAATGATGCCTATGTGTGAAATACACAGATCCCACCCCTCAGAAGGGAACGACACTTCCTCTATGAAGCACAAGCAACCACACAAAGACGAATCCTGTGTGCTAGCTTCAAGTCCTGACAAATGAAGACCCGCATGGCAGAAACGTCTGTGTGTTCACATCACTTCACAGTTTACAGAGTTAATTCACATCACCAGCGCCCCTGAACTCATTCTACTAGCCCCATGATGCCTTTCGGTGTTCCTTCCTACCACATGAGACGCTGGAAGCTCACTAGGAGCCGAAGAAGGCTGAGACACGTCACTAGGTAAAAACTCCCCCACCGTACTCACCCATTCAGTAATTAGTGCTCGACGCCTACCACGCAATAGCAGCTACTCTAGCAAGCGAGAAGGCTACAGCAGTGAGCGAGACAGATTTAAACCCCATCCAGCCACAGAGCTACCATTTAATGAGCACGGCCATATGACTTGTGGGCTTTTGTCTTGATTAGCAGGATGTCATTGACAACACCAAATGTTCAACGAAAACTGTTTCTTTTGTGCATCTAAGAAAACTAAATGCATCAAATCAGACGATTAGAAAACCAAAGAGCCAACACTTGAACATGCTAAACGTTGTATTAAGCATTGGTAATCCAAGAGAAAATTGAGGTGCAGATCCTCGATCCACTCAGAAAAGACGTGGATATAAGAATGAACAAAACGGAGTTCCTGTGAATGGAGAGCAAACATTTCTCAGCCCACCTTCAAACCAGGGAAATAAGCACCAGATTTCTCTGAGACCACAGTGAGATCAGTGCTCAGAAAAAAAAAACAACAACAAACATCACTCTAGGATTCATCAACTAACTTTATACTACTAGACTAGAGATTTGAGATACCGGGAAAGGATAGTGATTATTTTACCTTCAACATTATTCCAACAAAATATTTAAGTCAGCGATGATGTCATCACTATCTTCCAAAAAGTATACACCTCACAAAATACCCTTCCTCTCTCTCATTTTCTTCAAAAGTCCTAGATTATTAGTTTATTATCATAGTTTCAAACCAGAGCCTAGAAACTTTCCATAAACACTCACGCAGTTTTCCATGCTTTGTGATCTCTAGCTGTGAAGTCAAGGGTGTGCTGTAGGAAGATGCTTAGTGGCCCTTTAATAAGTTAGAATCTGAAGGAGCCCAAAGGCAGTAAACCTGAAGAGCATCCTGGAAGAAAGGCAGCCAAATGTGCCTACTGAAACCATGCAGGAGACAGGTGTGCAGCTCAGGCCTGCAGGCTCAGCATGGATGGACAGCTGAAGCAAGCTCAAGGGCAGCTCGGTTATGGAGTGAATTCTAGGTCAGCTCAGGCCTCACAGAAAGAACATGTCTCGAGAAAGAAAAATATCAAGTGAGTGGGGACAGACCACGATAAAGCCTCTGGAGACACATCGCTGGGGTGGTTTCCTCCTTACCAGGAGAGCTGCCTGTCACCACAGTTAAGTATAGGGCCGAGAAGCCCATGGCAAAGGAGGACATACCAAGGGAAGAAGAAAGAGAGAGAGGCCTGTCGACCAGATATCCTCAGTCACCTCCTGGCCAGGCCCTCTCCACATTTTCTCATGAATTAAGTCTTTAAGTTTTAAGTACCCTTTCTTTCCAAAAGCAGCAAGGTCAAGAACTAGAAGCCAACCGTCTAGAATGTCTGCTCCCTGAGAAGCAGCCCTTTGTTGGAAGTGCCAGGATAACAGGAAGAAGAAAGTAAGTACAAGCTTCTGTCTGTCTGTTTTGTGATGGACATGATACAACTGACTTTGCAAACCGCACAAGCCTCAGATAAAGTGCACAGTGACACCTGTCATTTGAAATGAAACCCACACAAAAAAAGAAAATGGCTGTTTTGGAGCTAATGGAACTTTAAAACACGGAGAGCGCACGTGACTCCAGTGTTTGCACTGTGAGGGACATAGAGCCATAAGGCTAATTTTTCATCTCTACTACTACTGACAAAAAAAAAAATAATAATAATGTTCTTTACTTAGAGGCCAGTAATTTTTCAAAAGGAAAGATTAAATAGAAAGCCCTAATTTTCTTACAAAACCATGTCAGGACAGCAAGGACCAAGAGTGAGGATATGCCTGACGAGAGGGTCACAGCACCACAAAGAAAGATCAACACGAGGTGGCAGATGGGACTCCAGCACTCTGTATTATGAGCTCACAGTGAGGAAGTCATGAAGAAGCTGGAAGGGTCTGGAATAGTCGGTGCAAGGGACACAGCAGCTTGTAAGTTCTGAACACACAGGAAAACATTCAACCCCCCAGCTGCCCCTCAGCACAGCCAACTCCTGCTCCCTTCATTTTAACAAACACAGATTTGCTATCTGAAAAAAAAAAAAAAAACTCCAACAGAAACCCAATAGGTACGAAACCCAAACGAGACACCTTACACAAGCGAAAGGAAGAGGCCATGACAGGGCCAGACACGTGGGAGGTACTTAAACCCAAGGCAACAACTTGCAAGATGAGTCCCTAAAATGCAAGAGAAAAAAAATATAAAGAAAATCAAGGATGTTATAAAGCATATAGAAAACACAGAAATTTTTGACATCCATCTAGGGACTGCATACCCAGCCATCAGGAATACCAAGAACAAAGAGGGAAAATGGGAGGGGCAGAGAGCTTATAAAAAAACTAAGGCAAGAAATGTGTGCGCAGCTAACGTTTCCAGGCTCAAAGCGACACTGGACGAGCAAAACCACGACATTAATGACTAAGTTCAAAACAGGACAGCATTTTAAAACACCCATGATCTTTTAAGCAGTAGGAACATAAGTAAAAAGTGAGAAAGAAGACAGCAATATCGTGCCACCAACAGCAGTCCCGGAGATGACATGAACGGAATGAGCCTTTTAAGTCCTCTAGGAAACACCTAACTCAGGACTCCATGTGCAGCCCAGCAGCTAGGTAGGTGAGCAAATGCCATCTCCAGTTGCACGAGTTCTCAAACTTCCCTTCTGCCTACTCTTTTGTCCTTTCTCCTTCCAGGGGCAATCCAACAAAAGCGGAGACCTGGAAGAGGGACCTGACATCTGAGGCCACTGAGGAGAACGTCGGGAATAAAGCAGAGGAAGAGTAAAAACCGTGACAGCTATCGAGGCAACAGAGGCCTGGTGCTAAACAGGACAGAGGGAGCGGCCAGGAACAAGAAATCAAACCCCTTGGGCTCAGGGTCCACCCTTAGAGTCTGAAAAAAAAAAAAAACTAACTAAGGAAACTAGCTCAGCAACTTTAGCAGCTGACTAAAAGACAAGGTGGGACACAAAGGATGACGAAATATTGCCTAGATATGGCATTCCTGCCACAAAAATAGTCATGCATCCTATAACTGACAAAAAGCCAGATTGGAAAGCTATCCCAAGAAAACATAAAGAGGGGGATTGAAAAATTAAATCTCACAACCCAAAATCAAAAGCCCATGTGAGACTGAGAGAAAGGATGTATGTGGAAGAATAATTAAGAAGAAAAGGTCATAAATTTGAGAAGCAGTAGGGGAACACAAGAGCTGAGCAGAAAGAGGAAGCTGTGGAAATGATGTAACTATAGTATTCATGTATGAAATTCTAAAAAAAGAAACTTAAAATGATAATGTAACTAACTCTACAGTCATCTAACAAATGAAATGAATTTTAAATAGCATAAACAGAAAAGCAAACAACTTCTGTTAAATAATGCATCTGGGAAATAAATTAAACAGGAAAAGTATGAGGCAATTTTTGAAGCTATTTTTTCTGAAATATGATTAATAATTTTCAAGACGAAGAGATATTTTATAAAGCATATGCTCATTTTAAAATGACCATCCAATAAACATTTGCATTATTTGTTTTGTTGTTTTGTTTTGTTTTGTTTTGTTTTTCAAGACAGGGCTTCTTTATAGCTTTGGAGCCTGTTCTGGAACTAGCTCTTGTAGACCAGGCTGGCCTCGAACTCACAGAGTTCTGCCTCCCAAGTGCTGGGATTAAAGGTGTGTGCCACAACACCCAACTTCATTTGTACTCTAATAAATAAAGCTTGCCTGAAGATCAGAGAGTAAAACAGCCCCACCGATCAGTCTTAGAGACCAGGCAGTGGTGACGCACACCTTTAATCCCAGTAGCCACACTAGTTTGCCATAGAAACCAGGAGGTGCCTGTCTTTAATCCCAGTGGTGCACACCTTTAAACCCTGCCCTAGAGAGCAATATAAGACGGGAGGGGACAGCTCACAGACAGAGTCTCATTCTGAAATTCTTAAAGGCAGGATCTCCACTTCAGACTCAGGTAGAGGAAAGAGCCAGTGACTGGCTATTGAGCTTTTCTGACCTTCAGATTGAACCCCAACTTTTGCCTCTTGAGTTTTTATTAATCGTGCTTCATTAACCTGTATTTGACATAATGCAGAGGTAGGATCCAAGGTGCTGATGCTACCAGGGGGCTCTATGCTTCCACCCCACTCCAGAGTTGCAGCCCAAATTGGCAAGTTATCTTACAATGGAATTACAGATCTTTGAAACAAAAGCATTTAACTTCACAGCAGAAGTTTACAGATTGAGATACAAATTTAGTCAGGTACTGATTTTGGTTTTGGAAACTTAGTTCTCTACCTAAAATGTTTGCTATAAAATTCAAATAAACTCAAGCACAAATAAAAATGTATCATTTCACTGTATGTCCTCATGACTTCACATCTGCCAATAAAGACAAAATTAGATAATCAGGCACCTGGTCAAAAATATTAATGAGATTTGTATTAAGTTTACTAAAAGTTTCTTCTCTTTCTCAAAACTCAACCCATCAGCCTAATTTCTGTGGCAGTCAGCTGAAGCAGGGACTGTGGTGGGCCACACCCAGCTGCCTTCTGTTTCTATGATATCAACTATAAACTGTTTTTACATTTAAGAGGAGAGGGATCTCATGAGAGGAAAAAAAAAAAATCTCTTGAAATTCTGATCTGTGTCCATAAATGAAGTATCATTGGCACAGGGCTCTGGTCACTTAATCTTAAATCTGCCGCTGCTTTCAGGCAATGAAGGATATGGCTGCAGTCACCACAGAGTGTGGAGTCTGAAAACTTAAGACAGCTCCTTCATGATCCTCTGCAGAAAAACACTGATTGATCTCCGAGTTAAAATATTATAATTCTTGAATCTCATTTGACTTTGCTTCAAATTATTAAGCCACATTCATATCCACACAGTAAGACCAGAGGTCATGGACCACTTGAGTAAGACAGTGAGACTCAGCGGGACTGGCTGGCTTGTTGAGAATCAGTGTTGCGCAGACGCAGAACTGATAAAGATTCTTTGGACATCAGGGTACCACACTACTAATGCCCAGTGTTTACTCCAGTACATCCTTGTTCCTATGACCCTCTTCAGCATGCTACCAATAAATCAATAGCTAAAAAACGTTCATAAGCATGTGCCTAATTCCATCTTCCCCAAATATTTAAGCTAGATTTCTGCTGACAGTAACTTATACCCAGCCATTACAGCAAGCAGTACAGAATCTATGTGCTGTTAAGGATTGGATCTCTGATGTCAGGAAGACCCCAACTCTGACCCTGTCCCCCAATACCCTTCTGGCTTAGCAATCCTCTTAAATCATTCAACTTCACCCTTTTCACCTCTACAGGAGAGTAAAATACAAGAGACTGACTCACATCAGGTCAACATGAATGAGTACCGTAGAGCTAAGAGATGGAGACTCTATCTATGCTGGTCTTCCACTCAGGTATCTCACACTCATCCTTTATCCTTGAGGAGCTTGAGAAGCAGTGTCTACACTTCAGGTGCCTAAGCACTGGTCCTGATCCCACCATGCAGATCCCCTCTGCCCATCCCTCATAGGCACCCATCCTTTGTCCTGGAGAGGGGCAGGGCCTGTGATGTCAAGTTCAGATAGGATTTGAGATGCAGTGGGTGCATGGGCAGAAAGAGTTCCTAGATAATGAACAGACACTGGGAGGTTAAAGAACAGGGCAAAAGTCCAACCGATCACAGCCTTGAGTTAGTGAACACACAGAAAAGGTAAGGAACTACAAACTACTCCTTTCCTTAGTGGTTCTTCTACGGCTCTCCATCCATCTCTCTCTGCTGTCTCTGTCGGTGTGTCTGTCTCTCTCTGCTGTGTGTGTGTGTGTGTGTGTGTGTGTACTAACACTTCATGTGTGTGTGTGTACTAACACTTCGTGTGTGTGTACTAACACTTCGTGTGTGTGTGTACTAACACTTCGTGTGTGTGTGTGTGTGTGTGTGTGTGTGTGTGTGTTAACACTTCCACATCTGCTGGTTTCTATCAGTTAACTAACGTTACATACATTACTAGGACTAGTTCCTAGTTCATGGAGCTTAGCACTTCCAATTATGCATCCAGCTAAGCAGGGAGGCAGCACACAAAGAGGCCCTCAATGAGGTTAGTCCTGTGGTCTCAAAAGACTCCCAGTTTCAATGTAGAATGGAGCCACAGACCCTAAATACCAATGTAAAAAAGTGACAACAGATCCATTTCCTTTACTGACATGTTTTTGAAACACGCACACAAACACAAATGTGTTCCATATTATAAGCCAAAAATCTGGCTACAAGTAGTCCCGAAAGTCAATAGAGTCTACACCGAGGAACTGTTGTGTGTAGTACAGGATAGGGAGGTTGCATGCTACAACAGCCTGCACTTCAGGGTAAGGGTTCTTCACCTGAAGTCTACTCCCAGACCAGAAACAAAACCAAGACAGAGGAGGAGAATGGGAGAAAGAAAGCACACACATTCACAGTACCTTGCTCCAGTCTGAAGCGGAGGGAGCGTCTGGCTGCTTCCATCTCAGGAGTTGGGTTGTCTAGGATATGTCTACACCACTGCAAAGGACTCAGGGATTTCTCTGGTGAAGGGAATACCTTTGAAGAGCCAATATATAACCTTAAAAAAAGAGAGAGAAATCTACATTATAGGTATGCCATAGTTTAGAGAGAAACCTCTATTCTGGCAGAAACGGCATGTACTGAACAGTTCCCATGGAGACGGAACCACGTTTGAGGGCTTCAAAGTCCCAAGAGTCATTTTTAACAGGCAAATATCCCCAAATAGAATAGGTCACTTTCCAATGCCTGCTGAGATTTGCTTAACAACGAAACTAAAAATCCCCCCTTTAGTAGCAGAAGCTTCTCTTAACCGGAGCTAAACTGGCTTATGTCTAGAAATTAATGTCATCTCTCTTGTCTCTAACAGAATCCTTCCAAGTTGCTCTGATTCTAATGAACATATATTCCTGAGACACCAGACTTTATGGTTTGCCCTTCTGCTGTCACAGACAGGACGGCCACCTGTTAGAGTGGTGTCAGTGGCCCACGAAGGTGGAAGATGTCTTCTCCTTTGAACTCATTCTGATAGCTCAGAGTCTATGGGGGACTAGCTGGCAATGATCGTAGGCTTTGAGGTTCAACCTCTGCCGCAAGGACTCAACTCTGCTGCTGCAGCCCACAAGTACAGCAGGCCAAATTCAGTCAAGAAGCATGACGTCATCCCTGTACACTTTAGTCCCAGCATCGGGGAAGCAGAGGCAGGCAGATCTGGGCCTTCAGGCAGACATGATCTTTAGAGTGAGTTCCAGCTCACTCTACAAAGTGAGACCTCGTCTCAAAACAAACAAAAGCTTACACACAGTGATTCTCACATTCTTTTGAATATTCCATCACTTAAAAACATAAAAAGCCTATCTTTTCCAGCCATACAAAGCAGGCAGTGAGGCTGATTTTCTCTTTTGCTGACTCCCATTATAGATGAAAATATTTAGTTAATTTCACGGTAACTGCAATACATCATACTTTTCTTGGAGTGCAGCCCACAGTCCTGTATCCACTAAGCATCCATTGGTCCACTACTTCATACTCCCTGCGCCTCCTCTGTCCTCCGTTGACACAGGTAGGTAATACCCCTCCCCCAATTCCTTGTCTAGAGACTCCGGCTGTGTAGACACAGATGCTGCTCTCTGGTCCAAGTAAATTTAGGTTGATCACTTGTTCTTACTCTTTGGTGCTTCAAACACGATTGTTTGAGCATACAGCAGCTTCTGTTTTTCAGATTTTTTCAGATTCAGTAGGTTCAGGGTAAGTTCAAAGAATCTAAATGTCTAACAAGTTCCCAGGCAATGATGACCTCTCTGGTGTCAAGAACACACTTAAGATCCTCTGGGCTAAATCAATCAAGGTAATTCCACTGCCCCGCTTTGCCCAGAGCCTTGCTTATACCCAAGGCCCAGATAAAATCCACACCATTCTAAGCCAATCCGGGAATAGAAAATTAACCTAAATAGATATGTAGAGAAAAGCCAAAAAGTAAAAATTGTAATTTAAAATTAAAAAGAAAACCCAAGCTAAAAAAGTTGACTGTTGAATTCTACCAAATATCTAAACACAATACCAATTCTTCATGACTCTTCCACATAGGACAGGTGACATCCTGATGTATTTCATGTGGACAGTGTTTTTCTGGACTCTATTGCCAGACACAGGCATTACAGTGAGGGGGAAAATCTCTAGTGACCACGATCACTCACGAGCTGATGCAGTCTAAAGATTTTAGCAAACCGAGTCTCACACAGAGACATTTCATCTTTACCACATGGAGTTTATTCCAGAAATGAAAGCTTAGTTTAACATTAAGACATCAATGTAACTTCCTATTTTAACTAAAATGGAAAAAGCCATGTGATGATCTCAATAGAAAAAGGAAAAAGCATTTGATAGCCATTAAAAAAAAAAACTTCAGTAAAACTGGAAGCTGAGGAAACCCCTCAACCCAACTAAAGAGCTATTTAAAGATGAACACTCTCCGAGAGCAAGATAAAGACACCAGGCTCATTGCTTGTCAATGTTCTACAGAGGTCCTACCGCTTCAACTAGGAACAGACTAGGGATATTTGGACTGAACAACTGTAAGCCTGTCTTTCTTCACAGATAACACCATCTACTTATTGCTACTAGCGAGTCTAGTAGCAATGTCTGTAGGATGCTGGGTCAATGTACTTTGTTGTGCGCATCTGTATGCATCAGCAACAAAATACGGATACTTTCACATTCGTCCCTTTCCGTCTCCAGTAGCATTTTGAAAACTGTCAAGCACATGTACAGACCTAACAAAAACGTGTACAAGGTTTATACAGTAGAAGCCACAGAGCCATTCTGAGAGAGATTAATGACATAAGTTAACAGAAGATATATACCAGGTTTGTGGTTCAAAGGCTGAATACTATTAAGGCATAGGTTGTCCTTAACGTTATCTTTATAATTAACAAAATTCCAATAGAAACTGTAGCAGTGTTTTTTTTGTGTGTGTGTGTGTGTGTGTGTGTGTGTGTGTGTGTGTGTATTTCTAAAATCCACACGGAAATGGGAAGACCCTTCAAACAGGACAAATGGGAAGCCAAACAGGACAGAGCAATAGTAATGAAGACAGATTAGTGTGGCACACCGGTATATACAGCAATGAGAAAAACACAGTCTCCAAATGATATCAACCATAGAACATGAAATTTTCACAGTGCAAAAAAGTCAACAAAGGATGGTCTTCTGAACAAATGACACAGGGATGAGGATGTTCATTCACAAAACTGTGAGCTCCAGATGCCATACAATGCCCACAGTTAACCAAAAAAGATAAATTGAAAAGGAAAAACCTTTGTTAGAAGCCCTAGATAAAAGCCTGTGTCCCAAGGTTGGCAAACATCCCTTCGCTGTAGTTTCTAAGACTAACATCATGATTGATCCGGAAGAATGAGCAGTACCAACCACTGGGCCTGATCAAAAATAAAATCTTTTCCCTTGGAAAACACTGCTAGAAGATTATGAAGCAAACCACATGTTTGGAGAAGAGATTTGCAAACCAAGTGCCTGACAGAGAACTTCAATGTAAACTATATATACCCACTCCAGCTGTTCCTTAGTGTACATAAGAAATAAAAATGAGGCATGCCACAAACCTACCACAGAATCCAAAGAAAGGCACGCTACTGTGGCACTGGGGGTGGGCACGAAAGGTTCAAAGGGATGCAGGAACTTGGAGTGCTCTGAGAACATTAGCAGGTGGTTTAAATTCTTTAAAGGATGTCTTGACGGCTACTTTCCATTTAAAAATGTTTAAAATGTTTCAACACAAAAATAATGTATAAAATGTTTTTAAAAATCTGTAAATCAGGTCACCTGAAAACCTTGAAGCCTTGGAAAGCATCCAGCTAAGATTAATGATCCCCCCTGTTTCTCCGCCTGGGATCTCCTCCTGTTTAAGGAAGGGACTCCATAAAGAGTGCATCAAATGTCCCCAGAAGTACTTTAAAAGCAATGAAGGGCTAATTCTTATTATTTACCAACATATTTGATGACTACAGTTAAATTTCCTTTAATTTAGATTTTTTCAAGTCACAGTGAGGACCAGACTAACATGCTGGTTCCACTAAATAGCTCTTTTTAAAATTTATTTCAATGCTCTTTGGATTTTTTAAGAGACAAAATAGAGTAAAAAAGCTAGTCAACCATATCCTAATAGTTGGATAACTGTGGTAAAAGCCCTTTCAAAAGAAGCAAATATAAATATAAAACTATATTTGGCATATGTACTATATGTAGCCAGGTAAACACCAACACTACAATAAACTCGAGAGCCCATTATGGAGTCACATGCCTGTCATCCCAGCACCCAAAAGCTAAAGCAGTAAGGCATGAACTTCAGGGCCAGCCTGGGCTACAATGTGAGGCCTTATCTCAAGAAAGGTAAAATAATACTAACAGTATTAATAGTAAATTTTTCATTATGCCATACTTTTAAAGGATTGCTCCTTTGTATTTCTATCAAAATTATAAAATTTCTTTCCACTGTATGTACATCGTCGTTAAAAAAAAAAAAGCAAAAGCTCAAATGATTTGAAACTGGCAGGAGAGTTTATAGGCATCAGTGCAACAAAAGCCACTACAAGAGCCTTTGTCGATACTATACTCAGGCTGGAAGACATTTAGGCTTTACAAAAACAATGTAGTTTAGAAACAATGGCCTAAAGTCCCAGCGAATGCTGAGCTGTTAGAACAGAGCGGCACAGGCTGCTCACACAGTTCCCAAAAGCAGAGTCTGAGGCAGACGATAGATCTGTCCACAAAATGTTTATTACAATTTTTTTAAAATTCTCAAATCAAAGTAATTAACGATTACAATTTATGTGTTTAGAACTTAAAAAGTTTTATTGTCGTGTCAAGTGTAAAAGAAAAGGAATATTGTGGTTCCTAATACCAAACCAGTAAGATTCTCCAGCTCCCATGTCCCTTCTACGCAATCGTGTTAAAAAGAAGCACAGGATGACAAAACCTGATTCTTTTTAAATAAAAGCACCCAGGACACAAGAAAGATGTAATTCTTCATCCTGCCTGCTATTCGGAAGTGAACCCTGCACAGCTGCCCTGCAGAACTCAAGTTCCACTCCTCCAACCGCTCCTAGAGTACACCTAGCAAGCAAGCAAACTCGCAGAAGTCCTCCCCAAAGGACAAGCGTTCCAGGGCCAAGCAGCAGGAAAACGCACAACACGAGGTCTGGATACTGGTCCCTCCAAAAAGTCCTCATTCGTGGAACATAGGCACCCAGCTAACCAAATTCCCATTGCATAACCATCCTTATCATCAACCTTAAAGGTTCCTAAAATCCGATAATAAGGCCTCACTAACAGCACTTAGTCAGGGTTCCTATTGCTATGACGAAACACCTTGACCAACAGCAGCTCTGGGAGGAAGACCTGTACTTAGCTTACACTTCCACATCACAGTTCATCATCAAAGGAAGTCGGGACAGGAACTCAAGCAGGGCAGGAACCTGGAGGCAGGAGCTGATGCAGAGACCATGGAGGGGGTACTGCTTGCTGGCTTGTTCCTCATGGCTTGCTCAGCCTGCTTTCTTATAGACCCCAGGACCACCAGACCAGGGATGGTACCACCCACAATGGGTAGCTCCCTTCCCCCCAATCATTAGAGAGGAACTTAAGGAGGCATTTTATTAATTGAGGCTCCCTCCTCTCTAATGACTCTAGTTTGTGTCAAGTTGACATAAAACTAGCCAGCACAAGCACTTTTCTTCAATCTGGTTTCATTTTTAAGATTAATGAAAATCCCTAAGTTCAATTTTTTTTGAATAAGTAGTGCCTCCATCTGCTCACTCTATTCCCTAACAAGTCTCCGCTTCCAACGCCATTCCTGACATAGGAGGATAGCACGTTTTTAATAACCAAATCAGTATCTGAGGGGTTATCAGTGAAACCACAGAAAGAGGGCATGCATAATGGCAACTCAACTGCAAGAGCTGATGTCTGAGAAGACACCCATCACTAGGTGGCTTCGGATGCTACCAAGGAGGGCTGCACACCAACCCTGTCCAACATTTGTTTGAGTGGAAAGAACCATAAGCAGTGGAAGGCAGATGCCAAACCTTCCCATCACACACACGCACACCACACACACACACACACACACACACACACGGATAAAGGAGCAGGACTGAATGACAAGATGACAGGAGTTGTGCAGTTAAGGCTAACGAGGCGCTTGGGACCCGGTAATCAGCAAAGATCAGAACACAAGGCAGATGGCTGGGATCAGTTCCTCCCCAGTCCCCAGTCGGACCAATAGGCGCTATCAGAAAACAGGTTTCTGTCTTCCTGCAAAGCTGCTCAGGGCTTAGCACCTGCTAGGCCGCTGGGTCCCCTTCCTCCCACGCCCCGCCCCGCGTCCTGGGCCTCAGAACTCTTGGTCTGGAGACCGCGGCGCAGCAGTCAATACCAGGTGTAGTCGTCCTCCTCGCTCCAGGAGGCCAAGCTGTCCAGGTCCAGCGGCTCCACCTCGTCCAACAGCGTTGGAGGCGGCAAGGGCGGCGCGGGGGCTTCCCCCGGCGGGGTCCCCGCGGTCCCCGGTTCCGGGCTGCCACCCCCACCGAAGAAGCCCGCCGCGGGTTTGGAGTAGACGAAGGGCGCGTCTGCGGGCGGCAGGCTGCAGAGCAGAGAGGGCGCGGGGCTGGGCAAGCAGTAGGTGCCCGGGAACGCGGGGCCCAGCGCCCCCGGGCCCGAGGTGGTCGTGCCAGCCGGGGCCCTGTGCGGGGTGAGCGGGCTGAGCGGGCTGCAGGCCCCGGCTGGCGGCGGCGCGGAGGGCGGCGGCGGCGGCAGCAGCAGCAGGTGCGGGGCGGCTGCCGCACTGGCCGCCCGGCTGCGCAGCTGCTCGTTCTGCTTCTCCAGCTTGCGCACCAGCTCCTGCAGCTTCTTCACCTCCAGCTCGGCGTTCACCACCGGCCCGGAGCCCGCGCCGGAGCCCGTCCCCGGCGAGGCGCATTTCACCTGCTCCGCCATCATCGCGGGAGCCCCGACCGCCGCGGCGAGGAGGCTTCGCGGGCCCAGCTCGCGCCGCCTACCAGCATCAGCACCAGGGCCCAGCCTCGGGCCGAGGCAGCGGCAGCCGAGCAGCTCTGCACCGGGCTCTGCTCTAGCGGCTCCGGGTTTTAGCCGCGGCCCCCGGGGCGGGGCGGGGCGCGAGGGGCGGAGCCTGCGGTGATGGCTGTGTCGAGGGGGCGGGACCTGCGGTAGGGACCCGCCCTGGGCATCCGCAGGCACCCACGCCACCTAACTTCAGGTGCCTGATTGGACCTGACCTGAACTTCCCGCCGCTCGCACTTCCTCCGTCTTCAGGAGAGAGAGCCCCCACTTCGGGTCAGAGCTGAGGGCGGAATCTAAAGAAGTCGCAGCAGGTGCCTGTAGCAAAGAGAATTGTGCCCTGGACCAATGGCTTACCCTCTTACAAGAGCACTGTTAGACTTCACCGCACTTCCACAAGCTAATAAAACTTCCAGAAAACATAAGCCTAGGGAGAATGATGCTAAGACTCCCAAAACAGATTTGGAGTAGAAAGGTTTAGAAAAGATGCAGCTAAGGGCATAAAAACAAAATGGTGGGATAGAGAAGGCTGAGGAGGGAAAGTAAAAAAATTCCTGTCACTAAGAGAGCCAGGTGTTTACTTCAGCCTATCTAAAATCGTCATATTTGAACTATCTCCACCATTCCTGCCGTTTTAAACAAGAGTTGCGTTTTCATACTCCTTCATATTAGACAAAAGATCTTCGAGCATCCCTTGTGTGCTCCACTCTGTCGGCTTTTCGACCAAGTCAGTGCAGGGAGAAGTATAGCGAAATTGTAGAGTGCTCCATCCGTTAAATAATTTACACTATTAAAACCAGACATGTCTGAGCAGAAAGGAGAAGGCTCTGATATCACCTGCTTAAAAACAAACAAACAAACCAAAACAAAACAAAATTTCTTGGAAACCAGGCTTTTTTATTTATTTTTCAACAACAACAACAACAACAAAATGCTTTTAAGCAGACGAGTTGAACTGTTTTGTTCAGTTAATGCTGACTTGACGTTTTGTGTGTTTAAAACAAAGGGAAGCCTGACATTCTGTTTCGAGAAAAATCCATCCACGCTGCTGGTTCTCATTCTCAGACAGTATCCTGTCTGGTGAGGGGCCTGGCTTAGACACTGTACACACAGAGACACTGAGAAGGTATCACGCGTATCTGTAGCATGGCTAGGATGCTGCATCTAGTGTTTGTTTTGTAGTTTGACCCTGTGCCTAACTGCTCTGAAATACTTGTGTGTATCTTCTCACTTCCAAGCCACACCTCTCGACTTGTGTGTATGTGTTCTGGATTTCAGTTGGCTGGCAGAAGCTGCATAAGTTAGTAAGTACCCTGAAGTTTCCTGCCCAGGAATCCCAGCTGGCCTTCAGACCTGGGAACCACCTGTATCTCCCATCACCTTTCCAAGTTTCATTCTATCTTTTTTAGTGTGTTGGTTATTACTAAAACCTGGAGAAGTGGAGTAATACTATCGAAACTCCTAAGTGAAGACTCTATTGAAGGATTTTTCTCCGCATGCTCAGTGGCAGATGCGGGCAGCAGTATCCCTGAAACACAAAGAAAGGGAGAGGACAGACACAATGAGAACAAAGAGCCGCTGGGCTCCACATCAGTGAAAGAAATTGGAAGCCAGCCCATAACAGTGAAGACAACAAGAACAACAAGTGAAGAAAAGCAGTCATTTTTTACTGCAAAATTCATATACTCCAAAGAAGCAGGGGAATAAACAGTTCCCCTCCCGCATTTGCCCTTTATGGTCTAGAGAACACATCCCAGAAGCCAGAAGTCGGACTGTAGAACTGTTTTTCAAGTAACAATTATTGTAAAAATTTCTCGTTGTTTAGGAAAGCCTACTGGAAAATTTAAGCACAGAAAAGAGGGGGAGGATTGTCCTGTGGGTTCTGCAGCCTTGGTTTCTTCTTGCTTTTCAAAGGTGAACTAATTCACTCACGCTCAGGAGAAATGTTAGGTTTATTTTTTTTTCTACTAAAGCTCTTCCCTTCAGAAAAGAATGCGTGTGTATATGCTAATGGCGCTCAAAATGCACACTGATTTTTCTGTCGGTGTCCCCAGGGTGCCTACCTCCTTAACACATAATTGAAGAGGTTGGTGGTGTCAAGGTTTTAATTAAGCAGTCTTGATTTTTTTTTATTTTGATGCAAATTTCAAGCTGTGTGCTTTGAAAGACATTGCATCCAGAGCTGTGCAGCTTATTTTTAGTATTTGAAATGAAATGAAAAGGTGGTTTCAGAGTTTACAGGCAAGATATCGACATGAAAATGCACGTCTCATTAAAAACTTTCTGGGAAACATCCATAGGCCACAAACTCGAAAGCGGATGCAGAGATGCATGTTTTCCGGTAGTCCCTTACTCATCACACTTGAAAACCACACAAGGTCGCTGAAGTGACTCTTAAAACACTACAATTAATTCAGTCACCTGTAACTCTAATGGTACCTGCAGCTGTCAATCATCAGTTCAATCACTTATCCAGTGAGAAAATTGCACAGAGCATGTGCTGCCAAGTTTATATCAATTTGATACAAGCTAGGGCCATTGGAGAAGAGGGAGGGTCAACAGAGAAAATACCTCTGCTCTGTAAGACTGGGCTATGGGCAGGCCTCGAAGAGCATTTTCTTGGCGATGGAAGGGCCCAGCTCATGGTGGGTGGTGCTACCCCAGGGCCGGTTGTCCTGGTTTCTATAAGAAAGCAGGCTGAGCAAGTCAGTAAGTAATGTGGAAGTGTAAGCCAAATGAACCCTTTCCTCCCCAGCTTGCTAGTGATCCTGGTGCTCCATCACAGCAATAGTAATTCTGAATAAGACACAGCAAAATATCTTCTTGAGCCTATGAGTAGAATTAAAAATCTAGAGACACCCTGCCTGTGGTATCCTAGTTCTACAAGAGAGCCAGGTTCAGTTACCGGCCCAAGCTTAGTCATGAAGACAACAGCACTTCTCAACAGTTTCTTCTGGCCCAGCGACTCTCCTCTTTACACGACATCAATTCACCACCATGGACCCAATTCCCTCAAGAAATGAAAATCCACCTAAAATGTAAAACGAAGTCTGAAGATCTTCACCTGTATTTTCAAGTTGTTCAGAGGTCAAGGGTTCGGTGAGCCTGCCTCTCACAGGAAATGCCTGCTGCCCACAAAGGAAAGAGCAGAAAGCTGTCCCTCCCACTGCCATGGGACTCATAGTGCCCATGGGGTGGTCAGCACATGCCAGAGAAACACTGAATTACTTCTTTAAAAAAAGATGAATAAATAAATTCCCGAGTTGCATCTGGAATTGAGATCAGAACCTAATTAGTTATTTGCATATGCCTCATTTATCATGTAGTAGCAAGATGGGAAGATAAGAAGGCTTCTTGCAGACCCATGATAATCAATTATGCCACATGTGACCCAAATAGAACTAGAAAAACACTTGCTGCATTGAATGTGCTGTATTTTAAAGCAAAGGGGTCATACAGAGAGAAATACTTTGATAATATTCTGTGTTTGGATTGCATGTCTAAACCTCACTCAACACTCCTACTTAGACTCATGTCAAACAGCCACGTAATTATACCCTATAAAGTCATACAGTAGTGCTTATAGTAAGAGTAACAGTGATAATAATTGTCTGTTTGTTTGGCAAGCTATACTTCTAAAAGCCTCTTTCAATAAATACTTATTACATGTCTATTATGTTTAAGTCATAGTACTATATAATTTTTAAAACGTGAGTAAGACAGTGTCTCCACGGAGACCTTATCTACTGAGGAAAAGAATGACACCGGACGACTAACTATAGCTCAAGACTCAGTGTGACCAGTATAAAGATGAAAATAAAAGTCAGCAGTGTAGGAGGTGCCCAAACACAGAGTGGTTTTTAGCTATAAATTCAGGTAAGGCGACAAGTAGCGAGAGACATGGCTTCATCTGGTTCCTTTGATCCAACTGAAAGCATTAAAGGAAGTATGATATCCATTAGTCAGGATATGGATGCATCCATTCAATCAAAAAAAAAAAAATAAAGGATGCAGCTCCCAGATCCCAATACTAAATTCTTAGTATTGATTCCTCTGTGGTCACTTTGCTTTCTTCTTAAAAACTCAACCAGTGTCATGAGAGAGAAACTATATATAGTTTTTCTTAAGAGTAGGTGTTGGTGCCGGGTGGTGGTGGCGCACGCCTTTAATCCCAGCACTCGGGAGGCAGAGGCAGGCGGATCTCTGTGAGTTCGAGGCCAGCCAGGTCTACAAGAGCTAGTTCCAGGACAGGCACCAAAGCCACAGAGAAACCCTGTCTCGAAAAATCAAAAAAAAAAAAAAAGAGTAGGTGTCGGTGCTAACTAATTACACAAATATGGACTCATTTCAGCCTGGTCTACAAGAGCTAGTTCCAGGACAGGCTCCAAAGCCACAGAGAAACCCTGTCTCGAAAAACCAAAAAAAAGAAAAAAAAAATATGGACTCATTTGATTATCAAACAACCCTTAGAGTGGTTCTTATTCTATTCATAAACGAGAAAACAGGCACAGAGAGTTGAATCGGCCCAACGCTTACTTTACCAATAGGTGAGAGTCATAGCAAGGCATTCTAACCCAGCTTATACCTGAGATTCCAAGTTCCCAGGCCATGCTATCTCTCCTTAGGTCTTAGGAATTCCTGGCAGAGTTTTCTGATTTGGTCTCCCTGTCTTACTTTGAGTACTATTGTTATAATGAAACACCATGATAAAAAGTTAGTTGGGTGTGTGTGTAGGGGGAGTTTACTTGGTTTATGCTTCTACATCCATAGTCTGTCACTGAAGAAAGTCAGGACAGTCACTCAGAATGGAGACCTAAAAGAAGCTGATGCAGAGGCTGCAGAGAGGTGCTGCTTACTGACTTGCACCTTCTGACTTGCATAGTCTGCTTTCTTATGGACCCCAGGACCACCAGCCCAGGGATGGCCCCACCCACAATAGGCGAGGCCCTTCCACATCAAACACTAATTAAGAAAAATGCCCTACAGGTTTGTCTACAGCCCAGTCTTATGGAGGCATTTTCTTAATCGAGGTTCCCTCCTCTCAGATGACGCTAGCCCATGTCAAGTTGACATAAAATTAGCCAGCACAATCTACATTATCTGTAAAGAAAAACTATCAACCAATGCAAAGCTCAGTGGCCAGGGATGCCTTGAACAAAGGAACAAGGAAAAATTACTGGAACTTTGAAGGTCACCAGAATAGATTAGAAAACAGCCAGCTTCCAAGATCTACAAAGTTGCCAGGGCAGACAATGGCTTTCCCCTCTGTGCTTGCTTCTGAGCAAATGACCAAGAGAGCATAAATCTTCTCTGCACTGCTTCTCATTTCTGGACATTAGAATTCCTTACATGCTAATACCTGTCTTAAACATGCCCCAAAGAAACAGTGGTATAGCCTTTGATCAACCCAAATAGGTATCACACTGTTTGAGGAAATGTTTTATTTAAGCTGTATATTTAAATTATTGTATTCTTAAATTACTTTATAATTTATATATTTATTTATAGTATATATAATAAAATAGTTTTCAATTAAAACTATTTAAAAGTATATTTAAAACTATAAAAGTACATAAACTTCTAAAAAGAATTAGAAATGTTTTTACATAGAACAAATAGGCATTTCTTTTTTGGCTGGGGGTTTTCTCTTCTTTAAAGTAAGTACCTAAGATTGCTAAAACCCTGAAGACTTGCAGCCTCCTTAAAGCATCTTTAAAGCATGTGCATGCCACACATGTTCTCTCATATGCAGAATAGGTGTGTGGTGTGTGTGTGTGTGCACGCCTGTGTGTGTGTACGAGTCTGTGCTTGTGTCTGTGAGGGATAGGGGAGAGAGGGACAAGGGAGGGAGGCGAGGAAGGAGGTAAGGAGATAGAAATAAAAACAGAAAGGGGACTTGAGATGGGGAGAAGGATATCTTAAGATAAAGGGAATAAAAGGCAAGGGAATGGATCCCCTCCGACGTGAGAACTAAAGGGAGGACTATTCAGTGGGGAGAAGGAGATTTGCAAGAGGGGACAAGGGAGGTGGCCAAGGGCAGTGTGGAGAGGCAAGAGTGAGAGCACAGTAAAATGAGACATGATGCATAGAAAATGCTGGAATAATACAGGCCACATTATGCTAAGTTACAAACTAATTTAAGATAAATAAGGCAGCGCTGTTCACGACAGCCAGGCTACATAATCAGCCATGGTGACTGTCAGCAGAAGAATGCATAAAAATAAAAATAATTTTTTTAAAGAAAATATAAAGTAATATAAAAAGAATAAGCCATGTAAAGATGGGAAATACACAGGGTGTCTGGATCCTGTATGGTACTTTGTGGACTTTGAATTTTTTAAGCGCTAGGGTACAAATAAAACAATAGCTGCTGAGAGACATTGGGTTATGGAAACTGCTAAAAATTAAACCAACTTATATGTTTTTAAAATGTCTTAACTTCAGCATGGAAGTCAGAAAATAATGTGTTGGAGGAGAGTTATGTCTTCGTTTCTATCGGGGAAAAAGTTATAGTTCCCTTCTGATTTGATTGGGGGAGGTCTCCTGAAAATCTTGCCTACAGGCATAAAGAAACAAACCAAGAAAGACTACAGGACATCTGCTGTATATGCTGACCCCTCTACTAAGGGGACAGATCTGAGACTGGATGAGACATGATAAATCTTGTTGGCTACAGAGACTTCATGACTTATTATTACATGACATCCTCTCATATGACATGAATAGAGGTTTGGTTATACAGTCCAAAGAAACTTTTAAAGTTAACAGATACCTTTTACCTGTTCAAACATAGAACAAAATAAATCATCTTTAACTGACTTGTGCACACTGCATATTCTATACTTGTGTTAATGCAGATACATATGTTACCTTTAAAAGTTTGTATTTTCAGAAAAAAAGACACCAGTGAAGACAAGTAGACCAGGAGATCCAGCCTTTCAGGATGCCTCTGTTGTTTCCTCAAAATTCTGCATCCAGAAAACTTCAAAGCTGATGGATGAGATGGTCCATCTTCATAGACTATCCAGCCAGGATTTCAGATAAGCTCTACTCTTTCCCATCACACAGACAAAACGAAAAAAAAATAATACAGTTAGTTCTTCCAGGACTTGACCATTATCCTAATTTTCTCAGGGTCTCCAAAGATGCCATCATCCCCAGACATCAGGAAGTAGTTTAGAAATTCTTGGTTTGTATCCCATGGCACTGGCATATCCAAACTGCTGGGATCTCTTGCTGAATTGGGCTGCACTTTCACCAGGAGCTTCTCGTGGGCTTTTTTCAGGGACTTGAGCCCTGCTACAGTGCCAAGACTCAGCTGCTTTCAGTGACCCTTTCATGCCTTCAAAACCAGTGCTACCTGGGTGATTTATACTATGAAATTCAACTGCCAGCATGAAGAACAACCTCAGCCATTTCTTGAACACAGCTTCTGTGTGCTAATCTTGAGGAAACACTTCCCAGAAATTGTGTATCCATGATGCTGTTCTCTTCCTAATCACTGCTAATTTCTTAGCCAGCAAACATCAGTTGTCCCACTGATGCAAAGGATTTTCTTCAATGGTGCTGGTCTCTTGTTAATCATGACTGACTCTTTAGCCCCAGGTGGCCAGAATGACAGAATCCTAATTCAAAATAGCAAATGGCTTTGATAGAATCTTTAACCTTCTCCCTGAAACTTCCAAGTCAGGTCTCCATCTTCTGCACTGCTCTCAACATTCTTATCTTCCAGGTTCCTCAAGAACATTCCATTGAGCTCTCAATACTCAACAGCTTTTCTATCCCACAGTTCCAAAATCCTTCCACAATCCTCCCTTCAAACATAGTCACGCCTGTCACAGAAATACCCCACTCCTGATACTAACTTATTTTACTTGCATTTGTATGGCTTTGATGAAACACCATGATCAAAAAGCAAGCTGGGGAGGAAAGGGTTTATTTGGCCTATGCTTCCACAGCACTGTTTATAATAGAAGGAAGTCAGAACAGAGATTCAAACAGGGTAGAAACCTGGAAGCAGGAGCCGATGTAGAGGTCATGGAAGGGTGTTCCTTATTGGCTTGCTTTCCGTGCCTTGTTCAGTCTGCTTTCTTATAGAAACCAGGACCACAGCCTCAGCATTGGCCCTACTCAATGCGCTGGACCATTCCCCCATGAACCACAAATTAAGAAAACATCCTACAGGTTGAACCACAGCATGATCTTATGGAAATATTTTCTTGATCGAGGCTCCCTCCTCTGCGATGTCCCTAGCTTGTGTCAAATTGACATAAAACTACCCAATACAATGCTTTTAAAAGAACAATTCATGGAGCTGGAGAGACAGCTCAGCAGTTAAGAGTACTGGTTGCTCTTCTCAGGGACCTGGGTTTGATTCCTATCAACTGTATAGTGACTCAAAAAATCTGTAACTACAGTCCCAGAAAATCTAATGCCCACTCTGGCCTCTGTGGCCACTGCATGCTTGGTGTTATGTGTGTGTGTGTGTGTGTGTGTGTGTGTGTGTGTGTGTGTGTGTATATATATATATATATATATATATATATATATATATATATATAATATATATATATATATATAATAAAGGAAAAGATCCCTTCATGTTAAGAGTCTTTCAATCTCATATTGGGAAGCATACATAAGTAGGTAGATCTCTGGAAATTCAAGGTGATCTTGGTCTATATTGAGAGTTTGAGGCCAGCCGGAGATTTGAAGTGATACTTTGGAAAGAAAGAAAGAAAGAAAGAAAGAAAGAAAGAAAGAAAGAAAGAAAGAAAGAAAGAAAGAAAGAAAGAGTTAGCTCATTCAATAATTTTTCTAGAAGATGGCAAATACAGCTATAACAAAACATGAAAATAATTCAGCGGAACTTAGACAACAACTGTGTAAGCCTAACTGGGTAATAAAATGGTGTGATAAGCTTTTGTAATATTTTGTTTTCAAAGTCATCAAAGAGGAGGATTTTAAGATTTATGTATTTTTAACTTATGTGTAAGAGTATGTGTCTACATGTCTGATGAACAAGCAGCCTCCAACAACACATGTCTATCTGTACCTGCCTCTGAGCCCACAAAACCAAAAGAAGACATCAGTTCCCCTCGAACTGAAGTTCCAGATAGTTGTAAGCCACCATGGGAGTGCTGGGAACCAAACCCAGGTCATCTGTAAGACAGCAAGTGCTGCTAACCACTGAGCCATCTCTCTAGGCCACATTAAGATTTTTATTCTGCAAGGCAAGTGGAGAGAAGACAGATATCAGAGGAGGACAGGAACCCAGGACACAGCAGACTTTTATATCAGGTATGTAAGCCAAGGGAGGCTTGATCAGCTCAGACTAAAAATTGCCAGGGTAAGAAGCAAGGACCTGGCCAACTGTACTCTTGCTCCACATAACTCACATCTTCAAATGGCACAAATCTATCCTATGTGAAGTCTATTAACCAAAACAAGCCATACCCTCATCTAGCTGTGCACAACCTCAAGGGAATAGGGACTATGTACCATCATCACACTGCATGGTCAGAGGGCTGGACATATTTGGTGTAGAACATGGCCTATAACAATTGTCTTTTATGTGAATGTCTCTCATTACTGAGTAAACTTCTGTCTAGAATTTGCCTTAACTATTTTGACTCCTTCCCATACACTTTGAAATTTTCAGTCTTTGTAAAATGCTTTATTATAGCTGTGTCTTGACTCATGAGCAATTTCAGAATACAATTTTGTTCATATACATAGCTGTTTATATTGTACTAGCTAATATTATTAATTTTTATTCTGTGATAAGAAACTATTGTCTATATAAATCTGATTCAGTGAATTTTGATAGGATTTCCTTCATGGGATAGCACATGATCAATAACATACGTCTACTAAAATATTGTAAATACTATATTAAGTACATGGCACATGCACATGCAATCAGTTCATAAATAAATAACATTTATCTAGGCTTTTAATCTTTATAGGTATATATATATGTAACTAGCATATATTTTATATTTATTTGAAATTAAATGCTTGCATATGCTACTTAAACTATCTTAGCAATCACTAAAAATCTAAATATCTATTATAATAGTATATATGTGTTTTATGTACTTAACACTTCTGTATTCAAGATTTAAGCCTTATCTGTAGAGTATGCAGGCATTCTTTCACTAATACATGTCTCTATATCATTCTAGTTCCTTATCTGTTAACTAATCTTTCTGATTTTTTTTTATTTTTGTCTTTTGGATTAATTCTGAATAAATTCATTAGAATTGACCATTAACCTATTTGTACAACTTCAATTATACCAGCTAGAATTCATCTAGTTTACTGAATTTCAAGAATTTTCTATCGTAATTTCCTATTTCTTTAGAATTATGTTAATATTATATGTATAATATTTTGTAGATAAATGGGTATATATGTATATATATACACCTTTGATATCTCTAAATATACTTATTAAGTCTTCTAAAATAACATTTTAATTTTATTGAATATCATTTATTCAGTACAATGACTTTATTTATAGGAAATACTGTTCCACTGGACCTGTTCTGTGTGGGTTGAACCTCATTACTGGAATGCTGTGGATATTATTTTAATGTGTGTTATATTTCTTCCTACTGCTTTTGTTCTCAATGCAAAAACATGTTTCATTTGTTTGATTAAATAAAATTAATCTGTGGTCAGGAGGTTGAGTCAGAAACTAGCTGACAGGAAGTCGCAGGGAGGAAGCATGTGTAGCAAGTGTTCTTCTTTCTTTAATCTTACACCCAAGCCACAGTTTCTCCTCCCTCCTCTCCTCCTGTTCCCTCCTAACCCACCTTCCTTCTATTCTCGCCACCAGACAGTCTTCTGTCTCCATTCAGAAGGGGTAAGGCCTCCCATGGGTGTCAACAAAGCATGCCACCATAATGAATATGTTCCAAAAAGCTAGCTCATGCATCAGGGACAGATCCTGGTCCCACAGCTAGGGGCCCCACAAAAGACTGAGCTACACAACTGTCATTCAAATGCAGAGGACCTAGTTAATTCCATGCTGGCTACCTAGCTGTTGATTCAGACTCTGTGAGCTCCCAAAAGCTCAGGTCAGCTGTACCTGTGGGTTTCCCTATCAAGATCTTGATGCCCCTTGCTCAAATGATCCCACCTCTCTCTCTTCAACTGGACTCCCAGAGTCTGGTCCAGGGCTTGGTTGTGACTCTGTGCATCAGCTTCTATCAGTTACTGGATGAAGGCTCTATGAAAACAATTAGGGAACATACCAATCTGATTACAGGGGAAGGCTAGTTCAGGCACCCTCTCCACTATTGCTAGGAGTCTTAGCTGGGCTCATCCTGTGGGTCCTTGGGAGTTTCCCTTGTATGGGGTTTTCCCCTAACTCCATGATGGCTCCCTCTACCAAGACATCTCATTCATTACAATCACCCTCCATCCCTCCCCCAACTCGATCATCCTGATCCCTCATGTTCCCATTCCTCCATTCCCTCCCCCTATCCTCCCACCCTCAGTTTACTCAGGATATCTCATCTATTTCCTCTTCCCAAAGAGATCCATGTGTCCCTTTTAGGGTTCTCATTGTTATCTAGCTTCCCTGGGGCTGTGAATTATAGCCTGGTTATCCTTTGCTTTACATCTAATGTCCAATTATGAGTGAGTACATACCATGTTTGTCTTTCTGAATCTGGATTACCTCATTCAGGATGATTTTTTTTTTTTTTAGTTTCATCCATTTGCCAGCAAATTTCATGATGTCATTGTTTCCCCCATCCCCACCCCTACTGAGTAATACTACACAATACATCAATTGTGTAGATGGACCACATTTTCTTTATCCATTCTTTGGTTGAGGGGCATCTAGGTTGTTTCCAGGTTCTGACTGTTACAAATAATGCTGCTATGAACATAGTTGAGCAATACAGTATGATTAAGCATCCTTTGGGTATATGCCCAAGTGGTATCATTAGGTCTTGGAGCAGATTGATTCCCAATTTTCTGATAAACAACCATACTGATTTCCAAAGTGGTTGTAAAAGTTTGCATTCCCACCAGCAGTGGAAGTGTTCCCCTTACTCCACATCTTCTCTAAACATAGGCCGTCATTGGTGTTTTTGATCATAGCCATTCTGACAAGAAGAAAATGGTATCTCAGAATCATTTTGATAAGTCTGTGATCTTGTATCATTTACTTAAAAAAATAGTGTGCCATAGCAGTCAACAGCTCACTGTGTGCTCCCTTTACTCTCAGATATGACTGAAGATAAGCCTCCGGTGTCCCACACAGTGGCTGCTACTCCACAGCCTGCCTGCTCCCACTTAGAGGAAAGAACACAGCCAAGGCTTTGTAATTCTCCCCTTTTCAAAAGAAACAACTTACATGTCATATTTTTCTCCTAGAATCAAATTCCACATGTGTTGATGTGCTGACTCATGTGTAGTAGAACCAAAGTGGGCAGGGGTTGTGGCTGTAGTCTTGCCCCTGCCTCCAAGAAGTCCTAGCTTTGTGACTCTTGCTTCTATATCCTGGTCATCAGCTAGAAACAAATACATATATTTTAATGAAGGGTTGATTTTTAAAAAAAACTGTTTAATATGAGCTGTAACGGATTTTAAAACTTAGGGTAAATGATATTTTTAAAATAAGCAACTCGGAATCATGCTTGTGATGTTTTCCCTTCTTGGCACGGAAAGGAATGGTGAAGATGAGGGAGGTTTACATTTGGACTTGTTTTACATTTTTAAAGGCTGTTCTTTTAAATTTCCCATCTGTTACTTCAGTACTTCAAAGTGGCTATGGTAACTGCCGGGGGAGACCAGACAGCACCATGGCATAATCGGGTATGGCTTGACCCCTCCTGTGCCTTTCTCGTGGAGGGAGATCGGTTCATTGTAAGTCTTGTCACATTTAGAGAGTGTTTCTCTGCAAATATAGACTCAGGTTCCAGCTAATGCATGGCAGAGATAAGAACTGGCTATAGACATTTGTGTAAGCCACTTGAATTAAAAGCTGTTACTTCTGAGACCAAAATCTCCCTATCCTCCTCCTGAGCTGGACTTTTTACATGAAACAACATTCCAACAAATTTATTCAGAACTTAAATAACATAAAGACAAGATGCTTAAACCATGCAATTAGTCTTTGTTTAGGAATGAACGATCATCTGTGAGGTACATTAGCACAAACTTTAATCCTGCCACATGGGAGGGGGAGGCAGGAGGATCAGAGGTTCAAGGCTGACCCTTAGCTACATAGTAATTTTAAAACTAGTCTGGGCTACATGAGACTCTGTCTCAAAAACAAATGAAAGAAAACAAAACAGATCTAGGAAAGTACAGACAGACAGACAGACCATGGCTAAATTTCAGACTCTGTCACTTACTTAGAGATACTTGTGAGCTGAAGAAAGCACCCTGCAGATGGTAGTGGGTTATAGGTGGAGGCTGCTTGTTCATTTCCTGGCTGCCTGGACCCAGGAATCTTACCAAACACTAGTTATATTGCTTTAAAAAAACAGACTTGAGAGACAATTTGTATTAGTTTAAACCATACAAAGACAGAACCATTTCAGTATGAGCCAAATATTAACAACTTTCAGCTGAAATACATCCAAAGTGTCTACATCTATTAGACAAAAGTGACCATTTGACTTTTAGGGAATATCAGATTTGACTTGTGATTCAGGAAACTAATAAAGTATAAAATGCTCACTCTACAGAATTTTCATTCAAATTTTAATAGCCAAACTGATGACGATGCAAAAGGTTCTTTCCACTGGCATCCACTGATTAGTAACTGGGAAAAAAGGGAGGGACTACATTTTGAAATTCCTAATAAAGTTTTTAACTTCATAAAATGAGAGGAATGGCCGGGCGGCGGTGGCGCACGCCTTTAATCCCAGCACTCGGGAGGCAGAGGCAGGAGGATCTCTGAGTTCGAGGCCAGCCTGGTCTACAAGAGCTAGTTCCAGGACAGGCTCTAGAAACTACAGGGAAACCCTGTCTCGAAAAACCAAAAAAAAAAAAATGAGAGGAATGTCATTATATGTCTCTGGTGGGAGAAACACTTAATGTCACTTACTAAGAAGATGGGGGAGCTGTCCGTAAATGCTTGTTTTGTAATCATGAGGACCTGAGTTTTATCCCTAGAACCCAAAAGGCATGCGGGAGAGAGAGAGAGAGAGAGAGAGAGAGAGAGAGAGAGAGAGAGAGAGAGAGAGAGAGAGAGAGAGAGAGAGAGAGAGAGAGAGAGAAAGAGAGAGAGAGAGAGAGAAGTTAGAGAGAGGACCAGGCAAGATGAGATGCTCGTGTAATTGCCGATATCTCCGTGAGAGGTGGGAATCTCCAATTGCTGCGCACCGTGCCCCCGTGTCTGCGTTCAGTGCGCTGGCACCCAGTTACCGAGCTTCGGGCAAGGGGCTGGAGGTTAAAATACACAGACACACACAGACAGAGAGACAGAGACACGGGTCATCCTTGAATTCCCCATGAATGCCCCCTTTACTGTGTTCAGGGGCAGATTATATAGAGATAGCCAAGGAGCAGATTATATAGAGATAGCCATGCCCCAGCCAAACCCACCAGAAACCACTCTGCCATCAGGAACTCCTGAAGGTCTAGTGCTCAGAACAGCTGTAGGCACTCAGATCAGGGATTACAAGAAATTCAGGATCTGGGGTTTCACTGCTCCCAACATGTAATTCCAGGGACAAGGAAGCATAGACAGGTGGATCCCTGGAGATAGCTGTCCAGCCAGCCTCACCTCCTTGCTGAGTTCTGATACCAAATTGTTCTCTGTTCTCCACATATGCTCATACAGATATGCATGAAGAGAGAGAGAGGCTGGGGAGAGGAGAGGGATATAGATAGATAGATAGATAGATAGATAGATAGATAGATAGATAGATAGATAGATAGATATAGAGAGAGAGATAGAGAGAGAGAGCTTTCACACACTTCATCACCACCACCATCACAGAAACATTGGAGTGGGAAAACATAAAAATCAAAAGCACAGAGGCCAAAAAAATCAAAAAACACAGAAGGTGTTTCAGTGCATAAAGGTGCTTTTTACCAGTCCTGACAACCTGAATGTGATCTCAGGGTCCCACACACTAGAAGGAGAGGAAGCATTCTTATAGATTTTCCTATGCAACTCCCTCCCTCAGAAAATAGAACTGTGAACTGTAGGACTAAAGACCCAGCTGCTGCTGCTGGTGGCCTTCTCCAACAACTAATCTGGTAAGGGGGAGCAAGTGGAGAAGAGTTAGAGGAAGAATCCACACATGTTAGCCAGCTTCCCGTCATTACAACACATACCTGAGACAGCCAATCTAGAGGAGAATAAGCTTATTGGCTTGGCAGTTTAGAAGTTCCAGTTCATGAACAGTATGTCTCTTTGTCTTTGTATCTGTGTTGGTTCATCTTGGTGGAAACACATGGCAGAGGGAAATCCCTCATCTCACTGCCAGCAATGGAATAGGAGGTCAAGAAAGGGGATGTGAACCTACTGTCCCCTTCAAGGGGCTTCCTTGCAGTGACCAGGAGACCTCCCATTAAGCTCCACCCCTCAAAGTTTCACTAAGTCCCAAAGGCCCAAGCTGGAGGCACCAAGCTGTGGATACACGGCCCTTTGGGGACATTCTAGATCCAAACTTGACTGCCATGCATCAAAAGGGACAAGAATGTGTTAATAAAAGTCAGCATCTAAACATTACTTGAATCATAATTCAAATGTAAGTAGAAAGAAGTTTATGGAATATTTTGGGAACTGTGAACGTTATATGGATATTTAAGGAGACTAGAAAATTCTACCTAATTTGATACATTTGATCAGATGCATTATATTCAAAAAATCTTAACCCAGTAATTATAGTACTGTACAGGTATCATATTGATTATCATTCCATCAGTCTCCTGAGATAGAAAGGAAGTGGGAAGGTGTAGGGATGGAGTAGGAAGGAAGGGTTTCTTTTACTCCTTTTTCTGGAAGATTAACCTATGGAGTGTTTTCAGGTTTGGTTGTAATTTCACCAGGATTGTGTGTTTGAGAAATTTAATGAATTGGTGAATGGTTAGAGGACTCAAGTGGAGGAGAATCCTTCTCTCCACCTCATTTCTCTCTATTAAAGAGGTGATAGACATTTTACAATGGATTACATCTCCGCAAACGTTAGTGTTGACAGAAGTTATTGATATTGATAGAGTTTGGCTAAGCAACCTAGAACTTGTGTTTTTCTTGCCTCCCCTTTATGAATGCCCTCATATCAGGCTGCACCTCCATGTACAGCCCTATCTCATGAAAAAATGAAATATAAATACCTGTGCCTATATTAGTATTTGTTAAAATGTGGCAGAATCTTTAGCTTCCTTTAGGCTATGGATTGACTATTCAAGATTGAGTTATAAAACATAGGAAAGGAGAAAAAGAGGAGGAAGAGAAGGAGCAGGGGAGGAGGAGGGAGGAAGAAAGAGAAGAGGGAGGAGGAGTTGTTGAAAGAGGAGGAGGAGTTTGAGGAATAGGATGAAGAGCCGAAGGGAGAGGAAAGAGGAGGAAGGGAAAGGAGTAGGAGGAAGAGGAGGAAGAGTCGTTGGAGAGATAAACAGGGAGAAATAGACACCTTTGAGACTGGATATTTTCATGTTTGTGTGTCTTCATGTTGCATGTCAAAGTATGGAATTAAACACATTAACAATATATGCCTATGGTGATTCATGAATGATATTCCCTCTAATCCATGACTGCAAACTCCCCAGCTTATGGCATTTCTGAAAAAGGAAGATATTAGATCCCAAAGCACACTGTATAAAGTGCCTGGAGCACAGCGGCTGTCAGTGAGGGAAGTTATTGTGTCAAAATGTGAATATGGACACAGACTTGGGTTCTCCCTGCCATTCCTAACTGCTAAAGTAAATACACATACCCAGTTTCCCACCTCTCATTCCTAAAAGACAAGGACAATTTTTCTGTTGAATTTCATCTTACACGAATCTCCTAAGTAGTGTGATTAGAACAAGAAGAGAAGGGAGTAACATTAGGAAAGCTGGGTTTAAAAAATTTTAATCTATTTTTTCTTTTGTCTTATATACTGATCGCAGTTTTCCATCCCTGGTCTCCTCCCACCACCTCCCCACTCTGTCTCCCATCTACCCTCCTCACCATCCATCCCCTCCCTTCTTCAGAAAGGGGCAGGCTTCCCATGGCAATCAACAAAACAAAACCTATCAAGTTGAGGTAGGACCAACCTCCTCTTCTGCATCAAGGCTGGTCTAGTCAACCTAGCATAAGGAATAGATTTCCAAAACCCAGCTGAAGTGCCAGGGACAGGTCTTGATCTCACTGCTACAAACCCACAAACAGATCAAGCTACACAACTGTCGCACACACCCGAAAAGGGCCTGGGTCGGTTCCATGTAGGCTCCCTATCTGTTGGCCCAAAGTCCCTGAGCTCCTACAAGCCTAGGTCAAGGAAAGCTGGAATTTCAGACCTCTATGGGGATAGTTTATATTGGGGACAAAAAGAAGAGGAACAGGGAAGCAAATCAAAGCAAATTGCAATATATATTTGTATCCCCTTGAGAGGCCTCTGAATGGCACTAGACATAGATGGAATCCTGTTTAATTATGAGCCGAGAGTTGAGCTCCCTTCTTAGTGCAGTACTGTTAAGGGACTGAAAGCACATATGGATTTACAAGGCTTCTTTGTTGGCTTCACAGCTGTGTGACAAAGGATTAGCCTTGCCCAGCAAGAGATTTGAGTTTTTTTCATAGGCTCCTGGGAAGTAACTTCTAAGCCTTTGCATTCTCCACCATTCTAAGTGTGTCTAGGTTTCCCTAGGATCACAAGTCATGCTAGATAGATACTGTACACTAACCAAGTGGTTTATGGGAGGAATTTTAGGCAACTCCAAATCACTCTATCTCCAGATAGGCTGGAAACTAAAGTCGGACATGCAGGTCAGCATGCTGTCATAACTAAATTTCAATAAAAATCCTAGATCCCAATGTCGGGGGAACGACTCTAATTGTCGACGCTTTCCTGTACTCCTATTCCCTTGGCCCACTGCATCCGCTCTTGTAACGATGAATATAAAATGTTCCCCAAGCTTTGTGAACTTCTCTAGTGAGTTATAATTAACAGTGGTTTGGGGTTGTCATTACCGTTACCTGGGAGTCCCCTATGAGAAGGCAATGCCTGTGGATCTGTAAAGCTCTTGGAAATAAACAACTCCAGAGTTGGCTTCAGGGCACAGTGTCTGTCTGCCTTGTTGCACATAGCAACCACTTACAGAGTGGAAGCCTGTGGACTGTGATTGGTTAGCACATTACCTCGGACTGGATAGTGAGTGCTCACACCAGCAGGAAGAAGCACATTGAGGGAGACCTAATGTATGCAGACCTGTCTTCAGGTCAGTCACCAGCTGTCCAGGCTACTTCAGAATTCAGTGTTCTGACTTCTGGGGCATGGTGTACCATGTTTCTTATTTAGAAGCACAATGTGCCAGGTAGGCTGGTTGCCAGGTCATGCCTGATTTTCTCCTACATTTTTTTGGGGGGGACCTCTCTGACTTGTAGCTCTGTCAGAAGTAAATGGTAGATTTAAGCTCTCCAAACTAGTGTGGATCCATTAAAAGTGAAGACGGCTTTAAAGACCAACAAACTTTTGCTGAAATGCACTGATAGCTATATTTTTACACACAATTTAAGGGTGGAAATTTCCAGCGAAAGGGGGAGCTATCTTAGAACAGAATTATAATTCAGTTGAGTGTGACGCACTAAAGTCTGTAATACACTATTTGTATGTAATAATCTATTTGTATGCCTGAGGCAGGAGGATCCCAAATTCAAGGTCAGCCTTAGCTCCACAAACTTACATACTAAGAAATAAACTGTACTTTCAGAGAAAATATTAGAATACTCAAACCATTTTTTCTAGAGTAAATCTACCAATGTGGGTCTAACAGTAATGATGAACATAATGTTTTAGAGGACTAGAATGTATATTATCCATATTAACTTTCAGGGTTTGATGCTGTAATGCATTTCATGGTAAATGGGCTCAAAATGATTCTAATTTTAACTAATTCAATAGTGAGACTACAGGGTACAAAAAGCAACCCATGAAAGAAGAAATCTACAAAAATACAAGGTAGAGTAGAACTTTTTTGGCAAATATATGACAATAAGAATCTCATCTAGACAAATGAAAACCACGAGCTAAGTAGGAGTCAGCAGTGTGTCATTATATATCCTAAAGTTACTAAAATACTGCAGCTTCCAAATAAAAGAATGGCACACTGTCGCACTCTTCCATTCTAGTGAGGTCATTTTTAGGTTGTTAGAATTATTTTAAAACTCCATATACAGCAAAAGAGATGTTAACTTGTTGAGAGCCAATCATCTTTACTGGTGGAAACTGGACTGCGTCATGGTATTGGTCAGGATCAGAGGCCCACAACTCTCTTCATCTTTAAATATGACAAAAATTGGAGGTACCAGGTCAAAATCATCAATAACCACATGGATCTAAAACATTTTCTTTAACCCCAGGTAATCGGTCTCAAATGCTCTGGGGATAATGTAACCACAGTGTCTGTCTATAAGGACGGTGTCCAGCTAGAGAGTCACTGGTGAGTCATAGAACAGGTGAGTGGCACTGTCTTAGAGGGATCTGTGGCTCCCAGAACCTGTGTCTCTATTTGCTTTCAGTAGTGAAAGATGCCACACGTTTGCGGCGTTTTGAGTGAGAAGGCTCTCTATAGACTAATCTGTTTGAATGCTTGGTTCCCAGTAGGTGGATGGACTGTTTAGGAATGATTGCAGAAGTGTGGCCTTGGAGTAAGTGTGTCATGGGGGGGGGGGGTATGCTTTGAGGTTTTAAAAGCCCATGCCAGCATCAGCCCCTCTGCCTTTCCTTGCCCCAAGCCCCCTTCCTTTCTCTCTCTCTCTCTCTCTCTCTCTCTCTCTCTCTCTCTCTCTCTCTCTCTCTCTCTCTCTCTCTCTCTCTCTCTCTCTTCTTACAGTGCCCTGTCTACCCATCTGCTGCTGTGTTCTCCACCATGATATTCACAGGCTGTCCCTCTGAAACAGTCAGCAAGCCTCCGATTAAATGCTTAATTTTTCATGTTGCCTTAGACATGGTTTAGTCATGGTTCCTCACAGCAGTAGAACTGGAACAAAAGCCTTGGTTTGAGCAGGGGAATGTGGTCAGTGTGAGGGACATTGTGGCTGTAAATGAAAGGAAGGCGATAACTCTTCATATTCTTTCTCTTTCTCAGTCGTTGGCCCGTGGGAAGTTGTTAAGTCAATGTTGATCATAAGGCATTCGAGCAGGACAGAGTCACAACATGCTCTGGACAGTTTTGTGTACAAAATAAACTTTGTTTTGCTGTGAGAAACAATGAAAAAACCTCCCTCTTTGAAGGTTTGCATGTAGGTGCTCTTTGTGATAGACACTTAGCCATGCCATAAAAAAAATAAAGGTTCATATTTATATAAAAACAGATGCTAGAAGCAAGGGACTTTCAAAAAATTATAAAAGAGTGTTGCCTAACTGGTAGAGAAGGGGGAAATAAGAATTAAAGGCTAGAAATCTAATACACCAGGAAATCAACATTTGAAGACAAGTTTTATTTTTTCTCTCTTGGAATGAGATAAATTGCAAGTTACAGCGGCTGGAAGCATCTCACAGTGCCATAAAATCGAAAACTACTCAAGCACATGGGTGTGCACACAGACAGCAATGTACACAGGGGTCACGGTGTAAGGAGAAAACGAAGTACTGCAGGCTGTCTTCTGACCTCCCAAAGTGCACCATGGCGTATGTGTGTGCACACATGCACACACATGCACTCATACACACCAGTTAAATATAATAAAAATAAAATAAAATAAAATGTAATAAAAATTTAAAATTAAAGATGAATTATGGGGGGGGGGACTTGACAAGAGGAAAGAACCTGACACTACCTCAGCCAGATAATTAAGGTTACTCTCAATATGATATCCTCATAAGGGAATTATGTAGTCTTCCTTTTCAGTACCCACAACCTCATGAAAAAAGCATCGGGGGGGAAAAAAGTCTTGGCGTAGCAAGGTCATCAAAACCAGCAGAGCCGAAGGAACCTTCGCAAGCAAGAGGAACCAAAGGAGGAGCGGTGCAGTCGGCAGTTGGGATGCTGCCGCAGAGAGAAGACAGGAGGAAATCCAAAAGATACCGACGTGAGTTCACCACAGGATGGCTAGCTATAGCAAGTGCATCACGCTGATGTGCTGGCAACAACTTACGCACGTCTGCGCCTCTCAAATGTGGCAGCAGCTCACCGCTGTCTGAGTCACACACTTCAGCATTCCTCTTAGGGGTGGCGGTAGCTCACTGCTTTTTGAGCTGCTCCTCCCTAAGGAACAAACGCCGCCAAGAACCTTTCATATGACTTTTATGTATCTTCTTTTGTGAAATGTCCGGACAGACCTTTTGTCTCTTCTTAACGAAGATTTTATTTTAATTTTTGTTGTTGTGTTTTGAGAATTATTTGGACATATTGGGGACATGTTCCTTAACAGACAAGTGTTTTTAAAATATTTTCTCACTGTCTGTGGCTTATCTTTTCATTCTTTTATCAGCTTTTTTTTTAATGCAGCAGGGTTTTTTATTTTAATTTGTTCCAGTTTGTTAATTTTTGTTTTGTAAGTAATGGCTCCTAGTGTTCTAGTTAAAACTTCATCAATCTTAAGAGTACTTGGGTTTTCTCCTACAAATTTTATAGTTTTTAATTTTCACATCTAGGTCTATGAGTCATTCTCTGAATCTTTGTAAAATGTGTGAACACATGTGTCAAAACAAAATTACCACACATTTAGGGATCTTTATTGACATTATTTGTGACTGAGGGCACTGCCAATACCATATCCTATCAAACAGGGCCCAAAAGACTCTGACACTAGAGATTTTTCCATTTCTCTTGGGAAAAAAGGCAAAATTAACAAACTGATTGTCGAGAGAGGTATATCAAGTTCTGAATGTTTCTTCTTAGCAGATATGATTTCATATTGCAACAAGGGAAAAAAAATGTGTCGTTGATAAAATTCCAGCAGGGTGTCTCTCCTTGGTTAGAAAGAATGGTAGTTTTCTGTTTAACATTTTCAGCTGGAAGAACACACGAGATGAGACAGCTCCCGCCTCAAAGGGGGTGAGAGACCCCACACCACATCATTCTTTGTTTCCTTCCCAGGTGGGACCCAGGTCACTTGCCAGTCACCTGACAGCCCCTCACACTTGCTGTGGGCTCCTCTATCTAGTGAGAAATCTCATCCTGGGGCTCAGGACTAATTGTTCTTAGCAGAGAACAGAAAGCCAACCTGGATCCTGTCTGAATATCATTTTATATGGGGACTAAAGGAAACTTCAGAATCTTTTGACCTTCCTGTCTCTTTGCATTTAAATTTCTGTCTCATTATGTTGAAAAGAAGTAAAGTTAGACTAGCGTAGAATGTGATCTGATTATTGCCAAATCCAAGACAGCTCCTCACCGTAGCTGTTTTCCATGCAGGTTCCTGCCTATAATCTAGGTTTTATTTGAAATAACTCCTCCTCCCTTGCCATATTATGTCCCAAACTCTACTATTCACACTGTCAGCATGCTTCCTTTTCTGCATGGATTTATTACTGTGCCCTCTCTCTCTCTCTCTCTCTCTCTCTCTCTCTCTCTCTCTCTCTCTCTCTCTCTCTCTCTCTCTCTCTCTTTCTCTCTCCCCCATCAAACTGCTCCTTGATATCCCTTCCCCCTGTAGTTTCCTTCAAAGCTTCAGTATGTATGTAACAAAATGGATGGATCATATGCACGTAAGGTGAGCAGTAGAAACTGACTTGTAATCTCTGCAATGTTTGAGCTCATGGTACATTAGAGAGCCAATATTCTAAAGGCATCAGGACGGAGAGAAAGTAGCCTATCCGGTTTAAGAAGGATGCTTGTGGGTTCCTCTGGGGACACTGCTGACTACTATGACACAGGCAGAACTCTACAAATCAATTTATTTACCTTGTACCCAGATCATTCCCCTGGCAGCTGACAAGTCGCTCTCATTATTAGCTTGTCATGGTGTAGATAAATCACTTGTTTTGATAGAGCTCTGAATCCAGCTGAACAAGGACATTGTTCTAAACCTTTCCATCTTAGCAAGCAAATCAGCAAGTCACCAGCAGTGGGAGCTGGACCATCTTGTCCCTCAGAATCAGTTAGCTGAGCCACTGCAGTCAAAGAATGCAGGATATGTTCGTTCTTGATTCAGTTCATACTTTTGGCCTTCCTTTAGAAGTACACGCTCCTTTAATAAATTCTGTTTCTGAAATCATGGTATTCCTTTTATGTTGCTTCTATATATTGTTGTGGGTTTGAGGAGAGGACTTTGTCAGTTTGAGGTGTTTGGTGATGGAATGAATGGGTGATGGTAGCGGGAATGAGGCTATAAGTCTGATGCCCAGCACTTCATATAAAATCTAGGCTTGGTGGCTCATGCCTGTAATACCAGTGCTGGGGAAGCAGAGATGGGAACCTCTGAGGGTGGCTAGGTAGCTAAGAAGAATCAGTGAGCTTCGGGTCCAATGAGAGATCATTGCTCAAAAAAAGTGGAAGGAGGTCACTGGAGCCCCACATCCAAAGTCATCCACCTCTGACCTACACACATATGCACACACATATGCAGTTGCACACACCTCACACATGCACACATAAAGGAAGCTGTCTTGACAGAACTATTGCCTCTCTGATGGAGACTTTTTAAGCATTTATATCAGAATTCAGGACCTGGTATTGGTGATTTGCTAATCTTGTCTAGGGATAACATACCAATCATATTATGAATAATGGATGACAGAAAAGGAATCTTCAAATTGTCTAAAGGATCTGTCATTTCAATAGTGAGACAATCCTCAGACATAATGGAGCAGTCTTAATGAATCAGAAACCTTTGTCTCTCTGATATGTGTGTTCTGCTTTTCCAACAGCCTTTGGCTTGGTCTAGTACATTATTGTACAAGAAAGTATCCATAAACCTGCTATAGAAAAGTGAGAAATGTGTTCCCTTCAGATTTTTATGTTTGTAAATGATATTCGGATGATTTTTAATTACTACAGAGGCATTGAGATGTTAATGTACTTTACAAAACAGACGGGGGGCAATTTAATCCTTGCTTTCTGCAGTCAATTTCAACTCTAAGAAAATTATTTCTTTTGATCCACTCTGATAGCATGTAATAAAGGAACAATAAAACATATGGCTCAATTACCACTGCTTCTCATCAAGCATGAATTAATGAATATCAAATTATTATTAATTGTTTTTTCTGGCTCCCTCCCCATAGGACAATTATACATGGCTGATTTTGATAAGCACTTTGCGTTTAACACTTTGTGGACCAGTGTCTAAGAGGAACAAATGCATAAAATTATTACACAGGAGAATAATGATTTGAATTTAACACTGTTTGCAAATCGTGCAGTCATCTTTTAACTACCCTAGCTTGTTTTCTCACAGCTGCTCACCAGTGCCTTAGAATTCCAGGTCCCAGCACAGCCCAGTCCCTCTTCCTTCAAGAAACAGTTGCTATGTGCCTATAAATTACTTAATATGCTTAATTTTTCTAGGTTAGCAATAACAATGGTTTCCTGTATGATCACTGAATTTCCGACTCCAAAACAAAAGAATTCTTTAAAAATAAAAGCTATATTTTAAGCAGTTAAAAATAAGTTAACTCTCATAGTATGAAATATAACTTCTGATCAGTATAACTGAAAAATATCAGTGTTAATGAATGATATCCAAACATTTGGGAAAATCATTTTATTGTCATGAGCCTTCTGTAAACATAAACTGTAACACGAACACGTATAACATGTTTGCAATCCATATCTATATTTCTCAGATTTTGAAATGCATGCAAAAAATTAACAAATTACACATCATATGGTTTTACCTATCACCCGTAAAACTATTAATTTCAGTTTTAAGAATAGTCTATAAAAGATAAGCCTGTGATAGACTGAAGGATGATGTTTAGGTGAAATTATTTGTATATCTCAATAATGTTTACAAATATACCAACATGTTTCTAAGCAGAAAATTCCATTTTTCTTTTTTCTTTTTTTTTTTTTTGGTTTTCGAGACAGGGTTTCTCTGTAGCTTTTTTAGAGCCTGTCCTGGAACTAGCTCTTGTAGACCAGGCTGGCCTCGAACTCACAGAGATCCGCCTGCCTCTGCCTCCCGAGTGCTGGGATTAAAGGCGTGCGCCACCACCGCCCGGCAGAAAATTCCATTTTTATAATCAGATAACTGGAAAGGCAAAATGGGACTTTAGAAATTACTTTGTCTAATGTTTGTGGCGTCAGAGAGAACATCACAGAAGTCTGGGAACTTTGACTTTCAAAGGTTCAAACAACTTGTTACATTGCTCTTCTTGAAAATTTTTCTTGTAAGAAAATTTCTATGTGCATTTTCGTTTGTAGAAAAAGGAAGAAGTATATCTTGCTTCTATCAGCCTATTTGTCAGGGTATCAATAAAGCGCTAATACAAACTATTAGGGGAAGATAGGTGAGAAGATGGGAAACTTGGTTATTGAAAATCATGATGGGCAGCTAAATATGGAGCAGGGTTGGCCTGTGCAGGGTTGACAATGCTCTCTGCCATTGACTTTGGTAGCAAGAGCTATGTGAGTATTTATCACTAGATCTTGCCAAATACCACATGGCTCTTTTCATGTGTCCGATCTTATTCAAAGTAATTAGATTATTTGTGCAATAACAAAATTGTTGATACAAGAGATAATCTTCAATGTAAATCTTTTCTAGATTATATATTCTTAAAATGTATCTTTAAATTCCTCAGTGAAGGCTTTTCATCTTCATTTCCACTTATCAGTGTTACTGAATCCACTTGGCTGAAAATTCAAAAATAAAATTAGATACATAAATCAATACAAAAATAAAACCACTATTAAAACTTGAAAAAAAAACAGTCATTCTCCCAGGGGATCGTACTGGATCAAGCGTTCTATCACTCCTTCTATTCCTGAGCTCTTCTCTCTGGGTTTGTTCAAACATGAAGTGCCACACACCAGGTGTGTAGATTTAAGAAACGAGAGAGAGCCAGAGCTATGAGTAAGATTTCTCTTAAAAAAAAAAAAAAAAAAAAAAAAAAAAAAAAAAAAAAAAAAAAAAACATTGCTATGAAGTGTACATAGGCAGAGAGGAAGACATGCTAACTTCTGAGTCCTTGCTCACCAAACTGCCTACATTATGTCAGGGATTCTCAAGAGACTGAAAAGCTTTGGAGTTGCCCCCTGCACACTAAGAATTAGCATAGAATATTGGACTGATTAGGACTGCACAATTAGAAAGGAAAGTGAGTCTGAGAAACAGAAAGTGGAAGACAGAGTACAAATATAACCAGGCTTATTCCTTTCATTCGTTCTGAAGCTTGATGGGATGGGGGCTCTGGATATTGTTCCAGGTGTTGCCACTCAGTAGCTCATTAAGCTCATGCATTCATCATTAACTTCTGTGCTTTTGATCCCATAGAGGAATCCCAAGGAGTTGGCAGGAGCAGGGGCTCTTTAAACATTGTTACTATGAACACTATAGGCCTTCCCCTCAATAGCATTTTGGTTTTGTTGTTGTTGTTGTTGTTCTACTTACTATTGAATCTAAAAATAAATTGAATGTATTCTCTTGTAACAATCAATTAAATCCTATAGGACATTATTTTTTTCAGACACATTCTGCATGTGTTTTAGATCAGCCCTTAAATTTCTTGTGCTTAGTTAAAAATGCATGCCCATAACATCTTGCTTTCTCCTTACTGATGCTAATTAAGAGTCCAAATTATAATAACATTTGGTCTTGCATTGTTAAAAAAGAACGCAAAGCTTTACATGTTACATTTAACATAGAATTATATAAAATTAACTATTTCAGGCAAAAGTTGCATTAAAAGGCCTTAGTTGTAATTACCAGACTATCTTTAAATGTACTTCAAGTCCAAGCATAAATGGGCATCCACAGAAATGATTCAACTTCAACAGTCATTAAGTCAGCAAAAATCATTTCTGCTTCACAACCTGGAAAATTTCCTAAAATAAACGGCCTCCTTGTTTACACTGTATCCCGACCAATACCAAAAAAAATTAGTATCAATATTGACTGATTTATGTCATTAAACCAAATGCCATCATGGTTTCGCTATCTGCCACTTACTTTTTCAATAGCTATATTTAGTAAAATATTGAAATTTACTGGAATATTTCCTATTCATCAACATGAAATAGTTGCCTGCGTTAGTTAGGAATGATTGCTGCTAGCAGAGTAGACACTTACCCATCACTTTGGAGTAGCAGGGCTCACAATGTATAGTCTGCCTATAAATCCAGATACTGTCACCGGCTTGCAGATTTTCCAAAGGCCGTTTGCATATTTCACACTAAAGAAAACAATATATCAGGGTTATATTGTAGACAGAGAATGTATCCTCAAGGGAGCGGGGATAGAAAAACCCTTCAGTTCTTCTGAGACCAACCTCCTGAGAAAGACCTCACAGACAGCCCCGGAGAGAGGCCACAGGGAAACTCAGTGTGTTTTCTGATCACCACACACCAAACTTCTCAGATAGCATCCTTCCACATGCAGGTACAGTTCAGGGAATCTTTACCCCTGGGGTTTTCTGCACAGCTCACTGAGGAGCAGACAGAATTTTTCACAAATTGGCTATGACAAGGACAGGGTAACCATCAATGTCTCAAACAAAAACGCAGACATGTGTTTATCATTTCCTTCCACTAGGGAGAGCTGTACGATTCGGGCACAAAGTGCTGAACCAAACAAATTGCTGATCACAAGGGATGGGGGTGGGGAAGGTTTGGACTCTATTCTTTTCCAGACCCGTCTGCTGCTGATTGGCCAACTTCCAAATGTGAGTTGCTGGTTGACTTTCAAGATGAATTCACCAGAGCAAATTGCCTTTGATCGGTTTATTAAACATTTAAACTAGTTTAAGTGGTTCTCTGTTACCATGGCTGTAGAACAATTTGTCTTTTTCTATGAGCATGAGGAACATTTTTGTTCTCTCATAGTCTCTAATGCTTAAAATGGAAATGAATCACTTAAAATATAATAAATGAAATTTATTCCTATTTAAATAACCAGGAAAATTTCCTATTTAAAAGATTTTGTGCATACTGATTTAAAATTTTTAAGGTATATGCTTTTATTTAAGGGAATATATCTTGAAACTAAAAAACCTTCATGTTATAATCAAATACTAGTTTTCATTTTCAGATTATATTTTATAATGCTATATTAGGCTGTGATTTATTTTGGTTTTTTTAAATATTTATTTATTGGATGCATATGTGCCATGAGGCTCATGAGGAGAGGTCAGAGGACAACTTGTGGGAAATTATTTTTTCTTTATAGAATGTGGGTTCTAAGAATCAAACTCAGGTCATCAGATTGGCTGCAGTGTAGTATACATGCTAAACTCTCTTGCCAACTTTTTATTCAAATAATGCACCATGTTTCTGATGGCGAGGTAATTGGTGGACAAACAATCAATGGGCAAAGTAGCACCTCTCTTTGGCTAAAGTAAATACTTTTCATCACTAGATGGGTCATCATAGATCCATCACTAGATGGGTCATCATAGATCCATCACTAGATGGGTCATCATAGATCCATCACTAGACGGGTCATCACAGGCCTATCACTAGAAAGGACCCAGACTTAGACAAGTGATTTTTCAATTTGGATTCATATTAGACAAACCTAAAAAGCTTTGAAAGCCACCAGTGTCCAAAAATAATCTCTGAAATCTTAAATTTTAAATCTGGGTATTCTAAGATATTTTCCCCTTCATCAATCCCTATGACTATAACTCTCAACTGGCATTGAGAACCACAGCCTACTCAATGGTCTATTTTACAGGTAAGGAAACCAAAGCTGTTGTCGTTTACATGATTGCCCAAAGTCACATGGACACCATACTGAAGGGCAGAGGCAGACTGAGGTCTTCAGATACCCAGTGCAGTGCCCATGCAAATACACTGAGAGACATGTGAACGGCACAACACCATTGTTGGAGGGGAGAATAACGAGCTGATTTAAACCAAACTTGGATGCATTTGCTATTGAATATTTCTGTTCCTTGTTAAGCTGCAATTAACCACGGTCTCAACAGCAAAACTAAGCTTAAACCACTATGAGGCCTGAGTCCTGAGCTCAGGAGTAGAAAGCTGCTAGGCTTATTCTCAACCATCTGTTCTCCATGGCTGATTTTGTTATATATCTACTGCAATACATTGTTTATTAAAATGTTACAGAAACTTAAGAATGCACAAGTATTCTTCTCTTTCAAAGTCTTAAGTTTCCTGTCTAAGGGATGTGAAAGGAATGAATTCTAAGCCTAAAGCCAAGGTAGTAATTATAGACCTTTTAGGGCGAAACTGTAGAACATGAAGAAATACTTAAGTAGCATACTATTAATGTGGATTAGACAGTGTTTAAAGCTTTAACTTCATTCTAAGCATCTCAATAAATAAATGTATTTTTCTCGTCATCATGCAACCTTACACTTAGTAACGTGAAGAAAGTACGTGTTTACCTTAAAGCAGGTGGAATGGCAGCAGATCTGCAATTCATCTAAAATCATTTTGGTTTCTAGCCCCAAGGGCTTGCGGCAGTAAGTGCACATATCTCTTTCAATGACAGACCTGCAGTGACATAAGAATTAAAAACCATTTAAAATTGCCATCATGTAGGGACAGGCATATTTCCTGTGAAATCACATGGGAACATGTTGATCCTGGTGGAGCTTTAGAAATCCCACTAACATCCAAAAGCATGCTGTTTACTTATCCTCATGATAGGATTAATTCTATAACGATGTCAAGGAAGCAGCACAAGGGAAAAGTCTTGGGTTATTAATTTACTAGCAATCAAGAGTACGTCTGGGCAGGATGGGGATGCTCAGTTTCCCAGTTGAACTGGAACAAAAGCAGTCCTTAAATCTAGAAGAACAGTTTGACTAATTTACATATATGACTTTATGCACTGCATAGGGAAATTTTGCAGCAGATTAATGTAAGATTTTAATTCTGAAAGCATTCAATCGGCACAAAATAGAAACCCATTCAGGAATGTGTTTATGAACTCACAAATGATGACTCTATAGAGTCAGAGTCATCTGAACAGTGCTCTTGGTACCATGGCGAGAAGTAGGATGCAGGGATGTAGATGATGATAGAATTAATGTGTTCTCTAAAGGAAGGTAGGTATGACCCTGCCACCAATTATATGAGAGAAAAGTAGTTTTTCTTACTTATTTTAGAAACAATATTCCACAACAAATGAACTATAGATATGATCAATTCAGTAACAAATCTTAAATCAGGCCAGAACCTTAACTAGAGGCCCCTTTCCTTTGGAAAGGTCTTAAAATTGTCTTAAACAGCACCTGGTAGTGTTTACAGCTTGAGGCATTATTAGCAAGTAGGTCCAAAGCTTCGAGGGGGGGGGGAGGTAAATGGGAGGTGGGGAGGAGGTGGAAATTTTTAATAATAAATAAATAAATGGCATTACACATAGAAAAAAAGAGTACCACACATGATGAGACAATGAAATAAAATAGCCGATACTTGCATATTGCCCACATAAAATAATTTTGTCATGATCTGCATCCCTGTATCCTAACTCTTATTATGCCACCAAGAGACCTATTCTGATGACTCTGACTATACATGGATGTAAACCATGTACAGCACAATACTCATATAGCGTATGATGATTATATACGATATATAGTATATGGTGTATTATATACTGCATATTTGTGTCCAGTGCATATTCCCACAAGCTTTACTTGGCAAACTCAGTTCATTCTGAGAAGAGTCAGGATGGTTATCATCTGTGACACTCTAAAGAAATGAAAGCAGAGACACAGGACGGCCAGGGAATGGTGGCTCTCGTGCAGCCAGTGAGGAGATCTGGACGGAAGTACCATGACCCAGAGAGATTTTAGCCTGCCTGTGAGGCCTTCTAACCTCCGGAGTTGAAGTGATGTCATGTCCAGATGCCCAAGAGAGTGAGCAGAGAAAAGGGGAATTGAGGGGAAGAGAGTGTGAGCAGAAAGGCAATGAGTAGTTAAACCTCATCTGGTCTTATACGTCCAGTCATTCTAATTGCATCATCCCAATCACTAGATACAGATAGAGAGATGTAAAAAGATTTACATATATGTAAAGTACACAATGATCCATATGTATGTGCAAATTACATGGTGGTTTATTTGTAAATGTTTGCAACTTTTAATTTATTCTACAATTACTTGCATACACATGCCTGACAAATATTTCCCTATGGATTGTTCATATGTTCACACATGTATGTATACAATAAAGCTTCCCATTCAAGACTAAAAGCACATCAAAAGAAGAAAATTATGCCTCCACATTATCATCTCATTCTGCCAGCACTGATAAAGATCCAGAAATACAAAGAAAGAAGAAATCGCCTCTTCAGATGAGACACTCTTTGCACTGGGGAGGCCGTGGACGTGGAATGCCATCAGAGAAATGACGGCTCCATTTATTTCCCATAGCAAGTGGAATATCAGTTCATGTTTTCAAGAATCACCTACTGTGTGCTTGCTAGGTACTAAGCACTGCATTAAAAGCCAAATCTACACCTAAAAATAAGCTATGTCCTTACTCCAGACAGTCATGTTTCCAGCCCCTGCTAGTTCTTGTGTAACAGCCTGTTTCTAGAAGCTGTGTTGAAATACTAGTGATTTTCACTTATATCCCTGGAGATCTGCAAGCTACTCTCCCCTGAGAATCACCTAGAGGCCCCATGGAATGTGAAATAGTAAGGAGGGTCACCAGAAAAAAAAAGCCTGGAATGGGACCAGTTATCCATCCAGCATTAACTGTATACTCATCCTAACCCTTCTAGGAACTGAGTTGAATTCATGTGTGGAACCAGGAGATCCATGCAGCTACCTTTGGAAAACCACAGAAGGAAGGATTGAGGGCAGTCTAGCGAAGCAATAAAGCCTAGGTGTTGATACTACTGCAGGCAGGGAACTCGGGAATCACCAGCAGGAGAAGGTCTGGCCAGAGAAGAAGTTTGGAAGACATGAAAAGGTCTTCTAGAATAAGGTACATGAAAGCCAGCAGCTAGGAAGCAGGTTCCTGCACGCAGAATGATACTGTAGCCTCTTCATGCATATTCCTAACCACTTCCTACCTGTCTCCAGAAAAATGGGCAAAGAGAAATACACATATTGTATATGCACATGAAAGTGTGCATATGTTTGAATGCATGTATGTGCATTTATACACTTTATGTTTGAAATGAAAATGTAAGCATACTTACCTATCTGAAGTTGAATAAACAGTTTGTATATATTTTCCTGAGATATTTTCCTGATATCCATCCTTTGGTGATCTACTAAAAACAAACATATAGGGACATGTGAGAATCAGGACATTTTCCCTAGCGTTGCCCCCACATAGGTAAGAACACATGTCTCCCTTCACACGTTATTATTACTATTATTATTATATTTGTAGTATTCTGAACCCAGATAATGTCCTTCCAGTTTCATTTTTTAATTTGTAGAAGTAATGGTGCAAAAGCCCCAGCGAGTCAACACATCACCAAACAAAGAAATTAACAAATGAAACAAAAAACAAAAACCAGAACAGGCCAAGGCAGTCTAAATCTAATTATAAGCAATAAAGACATCATAGTTTTCATAGAACATATATTTGTATCCCATTTATTTATTAAAATAAAGCTCACTAGCCTAGAGGCACAGGCTTGTAACCCCATCTGCTGTGGAAGACGAGGAAGGAAGACCACAAGTTCAAGACCTGCCTAGACTATAGAGTGTACTCAAGGTCAGCCTTGGCAAACTAGCAAGATCCTGCCTCAAAACAAATTAAATAGGGACTGAGAGGCAGTTTAAAATTAAATAGGGAGCTGGAGAGACAGTTTAGGGGTTAAGAAAAATTTCTTGGTATGTGTAAAGCCCTACACTCAATTCTCAGCACTGTGGAAATTAACCAATTAAATAATTTATCTAAGTAAAATAGTATAAATTAAAATACCAACACACACACACACACATGCACACACACACACAGCATCTTTGCCAAGGATATTGGGTTTGTAAATAACAAATAATAACTCAATCTTGAACCTAACTCCAGAGATGTCACAATGTGTGCCATCTGGTGGAGCAGACTTAAGAAAGCGGGAGTTAGTATTCGTAAGCCATCACGGTCACGTTAGGGTAACAAACAAACAGTAGCAAGTCCATCCTTTCAGATTATTCTACCCTACATGTTCCTGGTCTGTCTGTCATGACACAATATTATCTTTTATAGCTACAGTTCTCAAATCTGCATTTCCATTAAAAGCATGTTGAATTTGTTAAAACATAGATAGCTGAGACCCCAATGGCAGAGTTTCTGATTCTTCAGGTCTGAGATGGGGCCAAGTAATTTTTCTTTGCTTGCAACAAGTCTGAAGTGATACTGTTGAATCCAGCCCAGAAACTGCATTTGAGAATTGCTGTCTGTACACACACACACACAGATATTCCAATAACATATGCACAGAAGTTTACAAAAGCGAACCATAGCCAACAGGGCTAAATTATTCAAATGTGGTTTAGTTTCTATACTTGTACAAATCAAGTCAATATTTTCAATCAACTATTCAATAAGTAAAAAAAAAATATGGAGAATAGTATTTAGTAGACTATTCCTAATTCTAGAGATTTACTGTTTCTTAAAAATAGATACCACAGTTGTTGGCCTTAGTTTCAGTGAGACACTTCTTTAGAAATCAAAATGCATTAATGTGCTACTCCCTAGGGTTACCAATGCGTGGAAACAGTGCCATGTAAGTGTAGCATAAATGCCTATTCCTTTTACCCTACTTGCCAATATTTTGTGTCTTGTCTTTACTATATATCATCCTCATGCTATCTATCTACCTATCTATCTATCATCTATCTATCTATCATCTATCTATCTATCTATCTATCATCTATCTATCTATCACACACACACATATATGTATATATATGTATATATATATATATATGCCTATTTCTTTCAGGTTCTACCTATTACTTTAATTTTTTCCTTACATTTTTTATCATTTAATTTAATTAAAAGTTAGTAGGAATTACTGTCATGAAGTCACAATAGAGCAAGATTTGAATTCAGAATTTAATTATTTTGGAAACTGTGTGTGTAAATTACACATGGGTTTGACCCAGAGAGGCACTGTGTTGACCCTGGGAGTTCCTACACACACGGAGATTACCCGGAACTGTTGTCTTGGGCTTCTTTGAAGTAAATTTACACATATCACATATGTCACTCTCCATTTGTGTGCTTTGCCATAATATTACCCTATAATTAGGCTAATTCTCATTTTTAATACTCCTTGAAAATTAAATGTGTGTGAATCCATGACCCCTGTTGACACCTTTGTCAACATCCATCACCCCAAGCAGACAGTTTTATAGGACCTGGATTTCTGCAATTTAACTCATGATAAGTTGACCTAAAGATGTATCTTCTTTTCTAGATTAGATTGGGTATAAATATTAGATAGAGTCTTTGAATTAAGGTGATTCAAATTAAAAGGTTTTTATAACCAAATGGTAATATACATTTATGTAATAACATTTGATTACCAATCCTATTATTTCCTTATTAGTTATTTGTATTATGGGATAATGCTCTTATACACTGTAAACATTTGTCACTTGTATTGGTTTAATAAAACGCTGATTGGTCAGTAGCCAGTCATGAAGTATAGGTGAACAGACTATGAGAATTCTGGGAAGAGGAAAAGCAAAGAGCCAGTCATCAGCCGGACTTAGAGGAAGCAAGATGAGAATGCTGCACTGAGAAGGGGTACCAGGCCATGTGACTAAACATAGACAAGAATTATGGGTTAATTTAAATTGCAAGAGGTAGTTAGTAATAAGCCTAAAGTAGTAGGCCAGATGGTTTATAATTAATATAAGCCTCGGTGAGTTTCTTTGGGACTGAATAACTGCAGGACTGGGTGGGACAGAAGTTTCCATTCACATATTTGAAATACCTTTGAGTATATACAATGACTAGAAGTTATTTATCAACTGTTTAATATTGGCAACAATATAAATATTGTATGCGTAGAACCTAACAATATTCTTAAACTGTCTTCTCTATGAAAACTCACACCCTGAAATGGTAGCACCTCTTACATGGCATGTATCATTACACAGCTATAAGAAGAAGTGAAATGTCTGAAGCACTTTTCCATTACCTATGCTCCACATATGTCCTTGTGTAGACAACCGTGTCCTTAGGGCCAATATTCCTGGTGCCAACATTGGAGCTACAATGAAACCATTTAGTTTTATGTTAAAATATCACTTGTGAGGAAGATAAAAACAAAACCATTTTCCAATTCAATGCAAAAAATAATATTATATATATATATATATATATATATATATATATATATATATATATATATATATTCCTTCTAAGGTGTGTGTATGTGTGTGTGTATATGTATACACACCTTGGAAGGAATATAAACCAAATGTTCAAATGAAAATGTTCAAGTGTTATTAATCAACTCCTGAAGAATTTTGCCACCTCTCCCATTCTTAACATCCACCGTCTTGTTATACTTTGTTATTATTATTGTGAAAACTAATGATTCAGTAAATTTGCCTTAGAGCATGAAGATCATTTTATCTTTCTGTGCACTATACTTTAGTGTCTGTTTCCCTGATGCACCATTCATTTCTAAGCCGTAAATTTCTCCCATAAACCTTAAGTTAAAAGTGGACTTTAATTGACTGTTCAAACCTCAGATTTAGTAATATAGTCTGACAGATCTCATTCAAGAATGTGAGTACCCATGTTGGAGAGATGGCTCTGTAGGCAACAGCATTTGTTACATGAAACCCGGGTTTGGTTCCCAGCACCCACAATGGGCAGCTTCCAATCACCTGTAATTCCAGTTCCAGGAATCTGGAACTCTGTGAGGACCAGCACATGTGTGGTTCACATACATAGACTCATGTATGCACATATACACATTAAATAAAATCAATAAATCTCTAAAATAATGCTAATATTGATGTCATCATCATGTTTTATATAATTGTAGACTTTAAAGCAACCATCACATTTTACATTCTTCTATGAGCATCCTAGCAATGATTGACCTGCTGACTCAACAATTTCATGTAAGGGTGTATTTGCATACAAAAAGTTCCAAGCTTTAAAAATAATGGCTAGCTTGCATGTAAACAAATAAACACAAGGATAGTCCTATCATTGGTTTGTCATTGTTTTCAGTACCTGAGGCTGTTTCTGGCTTCATAAGAATAGACAGAGGTTCTTGTGGACTCCTTGAGAAGATTTTTGGTGAATCCATTGACTTGGCCATCAAGCCTGCAAGAAGAAACATATGTGTTTGTCATTCAAAATCAAGGTCAAGCATAAGTAGTCACCATCTCTTTACATCCACCTGGTTTCTGCACAGAGCCATATAGTAAAATACAGACCACTTTACTGGTTCCCCTGGCTCCACAGAAATCGCTGTCTTGCCTTTCATAACAATGCACAAACAAAGGCCATGTTATCTAATGCTACAAAGGAATGTATTTTCACCAAGGATAAAATGCACTGAAAATTGGTTCCTCGATCATTTTCATAATAGCAGAGCCCTTCAGATAGCTTCCTTTGTATCACATATCCAAGAATTCATCAACTTAATGAACAATCTGGGAGTTGCTTTGAGACACGTGAGTTCCCATTTTGCTGTTAATGAAAGGTAATACTTTGAAGACTACAGAAGTCTGACCTAGTTTTCTGCTGATCTAAAAATGTCACCATATTTAACAGAACATAAACACATTCAGTTTCTCCCATGCAACAGAGGAAATTCCCATGAAAAAAATAGTAAAAATTGTAGCAATTTTTTCTCTTTGTGTTGGTAAGTTTTGGGAACAAGACATGAAAACCCACGGAAGAATTCAGATTCTCATTAAGCCATACTATCATACAGACTGTGAGTGGGTTTGTGAACGTACTCGGGCCGCTGCCCACAGAAGCCAGAGACAGTAATCCTTCTGGAGCTGGAATAACAGGCCTGTTTGAGCTACCCAACATGGGTACTGGGATTTGAACTCTGGTCCTCTGCAAGAGCAGTACATGCTACTGACTCTGAGCCTTCTCTCTAACCTCGTCCTATATAACTTTTAAAAGAGAAAATGTATTACTTGATCATCTCTGACACACAAAAATTAAAACTAATAAAAGAAATGAAAATACTAGAAAAAGGTATCTGGAACTATCTTAGTTTTTAAACTATAAAAAATAAGTCTTGGCTAAATAGACACACTAAAATTTCTAAGTATGAAGTTATGGACTAAAGTTAGAATGTAAGTTTTCTCTCTGTTTTGCTAAAAAAAATTTCAAAGTAATAAAAATGTGAAGTCAATACTATCATAGTTTTTTCTCTTGTAATTATTATGCTACATCATTCCAAGAATAATAAACTTGGTTCTGAATTGTTGAAGAATATTCAAATTTAGTGCTTTCTTAGATTTCATAAGACACTGGTTTCAAACTCCACTTCCACTAAATAGAGATTAATTATATTTGAATCACCTGATACACACTATAAAATTTAAGATATGTATAGCTTCCAGGAAGGTGATGAGTGACATTGTAATGAATTTACATTGCCTTTGCTGGTGCAAACTTAAAACATCACCCATTTATAAAATGCACAAAACAAACTGGGCAATAATCAGTAAACACCGCTGTTCTTAACTGAATTAAGTTCACTAAAATCCATTCACCAAAGCTCCATTCTTCCAGATACGATTTCCCCACCAAACCTTCCTATAAAACTTTATTTCATGAACAGAAAACAGAACAGCTTTTAAATCAACTTAAAAGTTCCTTAACTGCATTTAACCACTCAGACTGTTTATAGCATTGATCACTTCCAAATAATGTTTGTATGAGGTTGATTGTCCTAGGCAGTTCCCCATGGTGGATGTGTTCAGCAGATGTGTTCAGTGGATGTGTTCAGTGGATGTGTTGTTCAATGGATGTGTTGTTCAGTGGATGTGTTGTTCAGTGGATGTGTTCAGTGGATGTGTTCAGTGAATGTGTTCAGAGATGTGTTGTTCAGTGGATGTGTTCTGTGAATGTGTTGTTCAGTGGATGTGTTCAGTGGATGTGTTGTTCAGTGGATGTGTTCAGTGGATGTGTTCAGTGGATGTGTTCAGTGGATATGTTCAGTGGATGTGTTCAGTGGATGTGTTTCTATGAGCCGCGGATCCCACTGAACACTTTTTTTCTCTCATTCACTCAGAGACTCTGTTGGGGTCACAGAAAAAAGGCAGAGATGATCTGGAGAACCAGAGCAACATGAACTCTGTCAGATTCAAGTATAGGAGATTCAAGTATAGGAAAGACAATCAGTTCCTCTTTCCATAGTCATTCCACTCTTTACAAAAAATATCAACAATATTATTTCTCATGCAATTACAGAAGCTTAGAAAAAATAGAGACACCTTGGGAAGGTTAAAAAGAAAATGAATATTTTAGAGTCCTTCAAACACAAATAGAAGCACTATTACACATGAAGAAGTTATCAATCCCTCCCTAACTTAAGCTGTATGTAGCAATGAGGTAAAGCATCTGTCCTAATACACCTCTTATCGACAGACAGGATATTAACAGACCCTGATGGTTTGAAAGCCCTTATACTCTGTTGTACATGGAAATTTCAAAATGAAAGTCTTCTTTGTTGCAATGAGAAATTTGTGTGTGCTTTTGAACATGAGATATCTAAAAAGAGAGTTGCAGGGTACTTCCTTCCCTCCTGAAAACCTACCAAGTAACAGTGGGTAAAAATAAATGCTCACAACCCAAATAAAGGGCTTTGAATTTTCATGACACCTTTTATACCAAGTAATAGGATGGAGCAACAGAATTGAGAAATTCTAGCACAATTAGAACTTTGTTAATTTTTCTGTGTTAGAAATTAAGCATATGGTGCCATAACTTTTCTGACTTGGATGGTACTTATATTTAAATGCTATAATGCAATTCAACTCCCCCAGAAAATGTTCTAAACAATCACTCGTGTTAAAAAGGAATTCCTAAGAAATAAAGCGAATTGCAATAAATCTTACCTTCCATTCTTATTTTCAGATATATGAGAATCTACTTCAGTTAAGTTTTCTAGGCCCCGGTCTCTAAAAACATATATATAAATAAATATAAACAAAAGCATAGTGTGTGTGCATGATTTAGTTATAACACAATTCTAGGAAATTAGAAAATTCAATAAAAAATCAGTACATCATCTTAGACATAGTCACTTTTGGTTTATAAGTGTTTACAAGACTGGAAATTGGATATTGAGCTATTTAATCTATTGACTTGTAGGTAAATATGCAAGTTTGGCTGTATTAGCCCTGAAGGATGACTATCAGGCTTGCCTGGTATACAGAAGGTCCTGGGTTTGATTCTAGCACCATTTAAATGGGTGTGGATTTTATAAGTGAGAGAGAAATCACTTTTGGAAAATTTGGGAAATCCAATCTGAAAAGTGTCCGACTCAGACTGATTGAACGCTATGTTCACATGAAGTATTTCATTCAGATCTCACGAGATCATGCAGGACTGGCGTCTGGAGCTCGGAAACGCCGAGTGAGTCTCCCAAAGCCCGTGAGCCAACTTGCAGGAGAACGAAAAACTGAACTCACAGTACCTGCCTACAAAAAGTCCAACGCTTGGATATTTTTAGCTGCAGACTTCATCCATGCAATTGAGTTACACAAATATAAAACCTCAGACAAACAACTGAATAAGAAAGGTATTCAAACAAGGTAGGGGCTAATTGTGGTGACAATGTTCTCAAATCTTAGGCTGTCTCAGTGATTTTACATCTTCTATGACGGACAGGGCCCTCTGGCCTGTTAGCACAGATTAGTCATTTGCATATGAACATGATATTGAAAGATCCTGTTTGCTGTTTTCATGAGTTTGGAAAAGCCTTTGTCGTGAAGCCTACCGAGGAAGAGAACCACTTCAGAATAACGGTGAGGCCCATTTCCTCCCTTACTTCCCCTATGTAATTCCTTAGGCTTCATTTTTTAAACAAGGCCCCTAATATCCAATACAACATGATTTTGGTGAGAAAAACACAAGTCCTGGTGAAATGATTCAGGTGTGAGTAAACCAAGTAAAGGAAGAACAATAGTTGACAGGATGTGGGGATGCAGCACTGGGCTAGTGGTGAGCAGCTGGGGGCAAACAGTTAGGAGAATGTGGTAAAGTCAAAGTGAGTTGTTGACGCCACAGTCTGGAGGGCTTCTTCATTTTTATTTCAGTCCTAAATGTTCACATCTCTGGAGTTCACCCCCGTTCCTAAAATTCTTCCATCTCAGACTCTAAAACATTGGATTCAAGTAAGGTTACTGTATAAATAATCAGCATGTAGATTCTCACTCACAAAAAATAACATTGCTGGAGATGCCAAATACAATACAGTATCATCATGTTTATGTGGAGAGAGATTTAAAGTATCCAGATCATTATTAATTGATAAATTATGGAAATTAGCCAGCATACTTTAGCTTCTTAAACTTCACACTTAAGAAAAAAACTACTTGTGTGTTTTTAAAAATGTAGAGATTAGTTTAAATATCTTTAATGTGAGTTTAAGTATTCCAGTGAAGCTATGTAAAGGTACAATATTTCAGGAATATTAGCTGATGTTGTAATATGAATAATGACATAAAATTCAAAACTGAATTTCTCACCATCAGACAAAGTTGTATAAGGTCAACCCCACAATAATGCAGATAGAAGGGTTTGAATTTGCCTAAAGGATAGCTTTCACTAATTATTACAGAAGTCACCATTGTGGTACCAGAGGCTGCTTTATTACCTTAACAGCCTTCACTAAGTAAGTGGTTGAAAGCTGGAGCCATGGACTATCATAGTGTTCATGCAGACTGGAGGAAGTAGATGGTAAAAGATCACAGGATATGTGAATATTGGGAAATCAGAATTCTGTGCCAGGAAGTTATTCTTTCTCCACCATGACGACATTGAGGGAACCAGGTGCTGCACTTAAGGAATCCATGGTTTTTTACAGCTTGGGAGTAAGGTCTAATATGGACTTGAACAAAACGTGTGTTACATAAATATGTGAAGATGCACGTTAAGAAGAAAAGTCTGGAAAAGATTTCCCCCTCTTAGCCCAAGAGGAAACTAACCCTGCCATGATGACCTTATCTCCAACTTCTCACCTCAAGAACTGTGAGTAAGCATCCTTCATGTGGTTAGGCGATTTAGTATATGGGTTTTCTTAAGGTATCCCTAGAAAGTCTGTATTGAGTTTCTCAGCCTGAGGGTGGACATCTTCGATTAAAAGAACAGGACACTTGTAAGTGCTACAGATACTGAATATTTCTCTGCCTACACACTTCACACTTGCTCTTTGAGCCATGGCTTTGGAGAGAAGGAAGGCTTTGGAGAGAAGGAAGGCTTTGGAGAGAAGGAAGGCTTTGGAGAGAAGGAAAAATGGGCTCCACCTGAGGAGACTAAGGAAGCCAGATTCTTGCAGATTTAACAGCCACAACAGGTAATTCAAAAGCTGAGCCTATACATGCATTCAAAGAAGATATTCCCAAAGTAAGGTGAGTCACCAAAGAAACCATATTATTGGAGGTTTTGTAGAGTTTTCTTATTTTATTAGATAACAGCACATATCAAGTTTTGCTGTTAGTTATAAGGTTTTAAATTTGAATAATCTATAGCAATATTTAAATCAAACTAAATGATGAAAATCACACAGTGTGCATTTGTTTGTGATGGGTGGCAAGAGAGTGATGGGTAGATCCAATAAGGGAAGCTTAGACTATCCAAATTAACAGATGCAAAAATAAACACTCTTTAATTAAGATCACATGGATTCCATGGTGTCTTTCACACTGTGGCAAAAGATGAAAAGCTGTGAGTCAAAGTGTGGAAAGTAGATTTTTTTTATAGAAGTCCAAGCCAAATGTTGCAAGGTTGAGCAAATGCTTGATTCAAATGTCTTTGCGTGTCTTACATTTTTATTTTGGTGATAGAAATCAAGTCCAGGGTCTTGCATGTTCTAGACATGACTTCTGCTAAGATACATCCATAGGTCTAAGAATTATTTTAAAATATAGATTTCAATACATGTGGGGCAGACTATGAGTTATCTAAGGTATAAAGCCACATATGTACTTTCCAATTATAAGAATTCTCCATGTTGTAACAATATAATGCATTCCCCATGTTGTGTGAAGGGGTGTGGCACTCCCTTACAGGGCAGATCAAGGGGAAACATGGAGACTGTTACTCGTTAGGTTTCCTAGGATATATTCCAATGTGAGAAAGTTATTAGCTCAGTTCTAACCACTCTTCTTCTCATGTGTGCATGTAGGAGGGGTTTATTAATAGGGCACAATATGCTTCTCTTTATACTAAGTTAATCTGCTTCTGTAAAGTGTCCAACATTTACAAAATTAAGAAGTGTTCACAGAAAATTTAACTATGTTTTTCTTTTATGTCAGGATTTGGTACTAGGCATTAGATTTTTAGCTTAAAATGAGTCTCCTTGAGAAGAATATTGTATTTAGTGAAATAACTCACATAATTGCTTAACTCATTGACATAGCAAAATGCGATGACATTTGCATATTTTTATAAATCTTGTCAGTGAGTATTTTATATTCCTAAGGATTTTTATATTCAAGAAATTAATAGATCTGCATATTATTTAAATATTTTAAAGATAACATGTAACTACTAATTTTAGTCTTCTTGAGTCATTGCAATTTTTTGATATTGTCATAAGCAGAAAACAGTTATTGGCTCAAGTGAAGAAATCAGTCATAAAAAATAGATTTCTTTTATATAGTTTTACTTATGGGTACTTAGAATATTGGAGACTGAATGCAATAGATTTTTACCTATGTAGAATATCATAAAACATTGATTATTCTAATATTTAGTCTTTAATTCACATTATAGCTGTTAAACTTCTAATATGTGTCAGCATAGTGTCATTATGCTACTGCAATACATAAGGAAAGAAAAAAACAAGGTAATTCCATCCATATATCCCTAAGGACCCTATAGATGGAAAGAGTATTAAATAATAATTCACTCAAAATGCATATATTTTCAACAAATAGAGGTTGAAAGGGGCTTCCCTGAGTCTGAGTGAGAAACACCGGGGCTGGTACCCAAAGGATACGCAGTAGCATCTCTGACACAGCAGTGAGAGGAGAACAAAGAGCACAAGTCAGAGAGGATGGGGATGGGAAAGGATGCGGATGAGAGAACTGGGGGGAGGGGACCACACAAAACACAGACCATGGTGGTCTTTGGAGACAAAGTTAAGGAGTATGGCCATGACTCTATGGTAACGGGAAGCCACTGGAGGATTATACTCCAAAGAATGACCTAGTCAGATTCCTGTTTTAGGAAGATCACTGCTCATCCCTGTGGACAGATTGAAATTTGGAAGTCATGACTAGCAGCAGAAGTGGTCAGAAGGCTGGAAGGTAACCATGGCTGCAGCAGTACTGTGGAAGATGCAGAACCACTTCTGGAGATTTTTGGGAGAAGCATCTGACAATAGATGGTAGAAAAATGGCTTGGTTACGGGAAGTGAAGCAAGAGTCACTTACCCCATGTTTATGTCTTTAGCAGAACTATGAGAGACAGGCAGCAGGGAGACAGAAACTGAAATCTCGGAAGGTATATGTTAGCAAACGGGAAAAATACTGACAAGTGGAACTATAACCACAAATAGAAATGATTTTTTTTGCTTTATGTGAATGATGCCCATTTTACTAGAAAATATCTTTAATATCACTAGCAATTTGAAGTGTTTTTCAGTATCTATTTGAAAGCAGAAGTTTAGAATATTAATAATTAATCTAACATCTGCTTATTGACGACAGATAATGGGATCGCTCTTTAGGGCTGGTTCACATCGCTACTTAAAGCGATACTATTTCTCCTGGAATAAATGGACATTCTGGGCACATCTGCATTTGCTCTGGTTGCTATGTTCCTGGGATTTCAAGGATGCTTGTATATATTTCTGATGGATGAGTGAAGTTCATTCAGTCTCTAACTGTGAATTAAATATGCAGCTGCGGGAAGTGTCAGCAAAGTCACACAAAAGACCGGATTCACTGCTGCTTGCTACGAACTGATTGGTGCCTGTGTCGTGTTGCACTGATGTAAAAGAGCTTTGTGGGCTTTAACATCCCTTTTTCTTTACCTATGCTGAAATCAAGAGGGCAGCATGGTTACACGTTAGATACAGGTGGCCGAATTAATTCATAAATACACTCTTCTCAAATAGCTCAGCCTTTTCTATTTGTCTGCTGTGTGATAATCCTTGGCCACTCATCATCCAGTCGAGTAACTACTAAAGAATAGTCAGACAGCTTAGCTTAGCTGACCAAGCTGCCATCATGGAATTCTATGATGCCTAGAATATTTGTAAATACTTTTAATAGTAATATATTTGCTTAAGAAAAATGTCTTCTTTCTATGGATTTCTAGAAAAGGAGTTGCTGGAATACAAACTACCTTTTATGAAGTTTACCTTCTCTTGTGGTAAAATCAGAGGTAAGACTCTTATAAGAACTGCCATTGCCAATGGTGATAGGCAAGAGGCAGGAGTTGGAGGCATGTTCCCCTATTGGTTATTGCACATAATGGCTTTTAGACCTGTTACCAACACAACTGGTAATCTCCCAAAACTCTACAGATGACAAAAAGTCCACCCCAATAATTACCACTGTGAATAAATTATCTTATTTAATTCTAATTCTCCAGAGTAAATAGGTCTTATTAGAGAGCCTAGGATCACTTACCCACATATATTTGTTGGCCCTCCTGAAGGTCATAATGTCAAAATCTGAGTTCATAACTACTGTATTTTATTTCTTTGGAGGGCAATTTAGAATCTTTGAGCTATACTTTCTTATACAAAATGAAGCATGGAATATATAGAGATAGCATGGGGTATAGTGGTGATAAATCATATCCAATTTTTAGTCAGACTGCCCAGGTGCTCAGTAAGTATCCTCTCGGTAGTCTTTGCTCTTTAATTATTTATTTAATTTCAAGGTCCCAACACCCCCAGTGATAAAAAGAAACAAGAGCAAATTAAGGTATTGATGTATTGATGTAGGAAACAAGGTAAGACTGCATTGTCCTTTCTCTCATCGTGGGTTCATGGTACTTTTTATAAAGAATTTGTTGCCTTCATCTCAAAATATTAGGTCATGAGTACCAGTTATGTAATTATTATGATAAAATTTCAATTAAGTAAGACAATGTGAACGTTAATTCACTGATACAAATGTGCATTACTACAAAGTTTAACTATTAGTTATTGCATAACTTGGCTATTAGACCTGTTACCAACATGGCTGGCAATCTCTCAAAACTGCTACTCATAACAACAACAACAAAAAACCCATCCAAATAACTGGACTTACGGCCCACTCAACACGAGATACTAGAAACCTAGATATCTTCCTGGGGCTAGTGTGATCGTGGACTTTAGAAAATAATCTACTACTATCACTTTACTAGACCCGCATAATTTCTTACTACATTCTAAATCGTATCCTTATACTCATAGATAAAATGGAGCAACCTCCCCCTCATCAAAAAAGCTTCTCTTTATAGCAAATGGAGATCATCATAGAAAGTCACAAGTAGACACAATGCAGAGATCAACAGGCAGTGGGGAGGCCCATCCCAAAGGATACATCTGTATCACAGTTCCTGTATATATAGCTTATGGAACAGCATCAAACATGCTACAGAAAGATTGTGAGAGCCAGAATGTCAGGAAGTCTGCTACAACACGGTCTCTTCTAGAAATGGCTGCGTAAACAAGACTAGAACACTGACAGTATTAACAGCTATGCTAATGTGAGGAGGAGAAATATCACAGGATCCCACCCCTAGACCAAAAAGGATAGAAAACCCGTGACTTGAGGGGACAGGGAGAATTAGCCTCTCCAAGGAATGAGCTACCTTACTGTTTAACCAAAGAAGTTGTTCCTAAAACGATCTACACACAAACAACAAAAGTAGACTCTTGTAGGTTTTGTTTATATATGTGTACATACATTTACACATGTGTACAAAACAATAATAAAGAAAAAGAGACCATTAATTTGACAGTTGGGGGCATAAGAGAGGTGCTGTAAGGTTATCTTAGAGGGGCAGATGAGGAAAGAGAAGGGAGAAAGGATATAATTCTACTTTAATTTAAAAATAGCAAATTGGTGAATAGCTTCAACCTCAAGCTGTAAGCCCAAGATTAAAGTGTACTGAAAAACTTTGTGAGCCCAGACAAGCTGAGGATTTGGGATTTTGATGAACTTAAATAAAATTTCCAAGTTGGTTTAGCTGCCTCAAAATATTTCTTCTCCTGGGGTGAGTGTGTTTCTTCTCGTTTAGTTTTATTCATTTTTCATTTAAAAATTCCTTTATCTTTAGGGAACAAACATTGGGGTGTCTTAGTACAAATAAGAAGCTCAGAACTCACTCCAAAACTAAGCAATTTATTTAAGAAGTGTTCAATATGTCTTCATGTTGACAAGATACACAGCTTACAAATGAGTTCTTTGAAAACTACAAAAAACCAGAAACCTTCTTAAACACACACACACATACACACACACAACGAAAATTTCTATCCCAGGACCTTGGGGGTACTGCAAAATCAGTCAGGTAAGGGCACCTACCGATTTGTGTTTCTGAGAGCAGGAGACTTCACTTTAATAAGGTTGTCCAAGTCCTGGCTGTTTAAAATAGTTAAGGGGGTTGGATAAGTAATGATAATTTGGTTATGCTGGATCAATACAGCAATAGTAAAAACCCATTTCATACAAGGAAAGCGGGTGAAACCATGAGTTAGCTGCTTTACTCTTGTTACCTTTGTCTGGTCACTGTAGGATTCCCACTGATGATGCCATCCAGGTCATGGATTCTTTCAGCAGAATAACAGGAAAAAATGGGTTAATAATAAAGTTATTTTAGTAAGGACAATGCTTTAACTCTACCTGGAATAATAAAACAGAATATTCTTCCTGATCCAAACTCGTTAAAAAATCAGTTTTATTACCTTTGATTGTTTTCAAGAACAGCAGGATTTACTTTGATGGACTTATCAAGATCTTGGTGTCTTTAAGGAGAAAAAGACGAAAGTATTAAGGTTAGAGAGGATAGGGTTCAGCCGCATCATAAAACCTCTACGGGAGGGAAGGATTCTGTTATGTGATCCATTGTGGGCGAGAACTGTGATGTAATCTTTCCCAGCCAAGACAGGACGCAAGACTCATGCTCAGGAGAACTTCCTGATCCCACACTGTATTTCCAGAGCTGTCTACCAGGGCATGCCCCTTCTGCATTCCACTAGGCATATCTAAGGAGTAACACTCTTCAGTCTTTCACCATTATAAAGGCAAATTTATTCTCAAGCCTTTGCCATTTTAACGATCATATCAATATAGAAAACAGGAGCTCAAAAGATGAGATGCCCTACATAGAAACCTAGCAACAGATTTCCAGCAAGCCATCAAAATCATGACTTAATAATGACTGAAGAACTGAACTGAACTCAGTTGTTCCCTATTAAATTAGATGAATGCTCTATAAACTCCTCACTCTCCTCTTGGCGATCCACTGTTTTGGTTTGTTTCCTTTTTCCTTTCTCAACAACAAAATAGCATTTCCCACCCTGGACTCATATCATCAAGCTCTTTGCTATAACTCCAGTCTTGAGGCCAAAGGAGTGGGCATTTAAAGTATCCCTCTAAGCCTCTCACATTAATTATTAGCACACACTGACCATGTAAGTTAATGAATGTTATTCCGACTTCTCTGTATCTACTTTTACCATGATCTGACCACATCACCCTTTCTCCTACCTCCTCTTAAACTTCTGGGTCTCCCTTCCTCCCCCACTTCCCTTTCCTTGTCCTAAATAGTCTGCTTCTGTTGTCAGTGTCTTTGTGTTTTGTTTTGGGAGGTTGTGTTTTCATATATGAGAAAACACAGGTATCTTTCTGCTGTGGTATTGGGCATTCAAACTTTTTAAGAAGTGCCTATTTGCAGGGCGGTGGTGGCGCACGCCTTTAATCCCAGCACTCGGGAGGCAGAGGCAGGTGGATCTCTGAGTTCGAGGCCAGCCTGGTCTACAAGAGCTAGTTCCAGGACAGGCTCTAGAAACTACAGGGAAACCCTGTCTCGAAAAACTAAAAAAAAAAAAAAAAAAAAAAAAAGTGATTGGCAAATGAACTGTGCTAAAACCGTAATTTCTCAGAGTAAATTACTTGAAACCGTAATTTCTCGGAGCAAATTACTTGAAAACATTTTGGTACGAAATAGGTGTTCTGAAGATGAAATGAGACAACAGAGGCTGGGAAGTCTGTTAAAAAAAAAACTAAACGGTGACAAAATGAGAGGATTTCAAATGAAGTTAACTTAATATATTAAAAGAAAAAGGAATAACAAGGGATAAAGCCCTGTAGAAGGAGAAGTGTGTTTAAAAGTCACAGCTTGTTTACATTTAAGATCAATCACAGTGGATTTCGGTGGGACTGTATATGCTCTCCACGGGGTTCATTTAGAATAGAGATGGAGGTGCTAAAGCAAGTGTCCAAGCTTCCTTCTCTACATGTTCTATGAGCATCCAACAAGAGTGGGCATCTGAAAGTCTAAAACAGAGATATTTGAACCAGTATTATATAAAGCCCAGTAACTGCATGAATACACACACACACACACACACACACACACACACACAGAGAGAGAGAGAGAGAGAGAGAGAGAGAGATTACAAGAAACAATCTGATATCCCCAGAACTTTAATATTTTCTATTTGACTCACTCTTGTGAGTGCTGATTGATGTTCACGGAATTAATTATAAAAACCTTTAATAAGGGGCATACTCAAAGTTTGAGAAACAAAAGCCAGCAGTCATAAACACACGCTATGTGCTGGCACTATTTAAAAAAGGAGCAACCCTGTGAGTCACCACAGCAAGGATCTAAGCAACGGTCCTAATTCCCTCAATGAGCGACAAATGCATCTTATCTCAATGAACTGGAAACAGTATTTCCGGGCCCTGGATCCTAGGAACACGGAAATTCAATGTTTTGATTTTATTCAGGGGAAAATATAACTTCTTTCCTACACAAGTTCCTGATTTGATGTTGTGTTTCCGGTGGGTTAGAGAAGGTACCAGATATTTCGGTATTCTTCCCATGGAAGTTAGGACTCTGGAGTGCCAATGTCATGCATGTGTGATCCTTCAAGTGACCCTGGCAAACAGCTAAGGGACACTTCCCAGCTTTTCCATAACAGATGCCCCCAATCCTATCCTTGCAGCCTCCTGGGTTTTCTGAGATACCTAATGAATCTTCATTTATTTGAAGACTGAAGTCTGTGTGCCGTGAAGTAAAGAACAGAATTCATCTGGAAACCACAGGACCTCATTAAAGACAGAATTATTTTTTATTTACTTACTTACTTACTTACTTACTTATTTTTGTGCTCAGGCATTACTTAGTATTGTCATGTGTAAATGAGGAGCTGGGACCCAGACACTGCCTACCGCTTTGTCTTCCCTAACATCAACCGCAAGAATACAAATGTTGCTGCATGTAATGTTTATTACAACAGCCTTTTATTTCATTTTTCTTTTTAAATGCAACTCACTGACAATACATTCTATATTCAGCCAGTAGTACACGGGGCTCCTACATGCAATATATTAAACTGACAACCTATTATTGTCTTAGCGTAACATCTCTCTGCCCTGGTACATAATTAGCTTTAATCTATGCTAATTACCTGCTGTTAATAAGATTGAGTATGACGACCGAATTCTCTTTTTGGTGTCCAGGCCTGTAATTATCCCTAACATGCAAGCAAATGACACCTAGTGACGGCTGTGAACCCCGTAGGTGTTCAGTGACTAGTGACTGCCTCAGCGACTGCAGAACTACAATCAGTCTTTTCTTAACTTTCTCCGGAACCCAGGACAAATCGCTTAACCTCTCTGGGTCCTTATTCCCTCTTTTCAAAATGGATTCAGCTGGAATGGTGGTATTCAAAACGTTGCCATCAACCGGGCTAAGATTTTCCACATTTCCCCCTTCCCATCCGTAAGGCTTTATGAATTTTATAGGAGTCAACAGACTTTAAAAAAGGAAATTATGAAAATATTCCTAAGACTCTCTACAAAAAGTACATATATAGATAATTCGAACTTTTTATAATCAGAGACAAAAAGCGAATTTAATTGTCTTAGAGAAACTACTTAAAGGCTTGTTAAATTTAAGTTCATATCTGTTTTGTAAGCCCAAGCCCTACAATGATCAACAAGTCACTGTCCCCCCAAAATGCTCCTCTACAAAGAGGTAAATGCACTACTCATGATACAGCAAATGAGGAGGCATCTTGGTTTATTTCATAGCTATTATTAATACTGTTTAACTTCAGAAACAAAAGCCTAACATTAATGCTTTACAAAGCAAACAGAATGTGTCAGCTCCTGCGCCAGCTGTGTTCCTACCTCCCCTTCTTGGGTGGCCCCATCTTCATTTTGCTTAAGACTAGAAGGCCCCACTATGTACAATTCTCAACTGTCTGTGTTTTGCTGTGTCTATATACTGAAATTAACATGGAAGTTTCCAGGTACATATGAAAATAGTGATATTTTAGGAATTTCATTCGATTTTTCCATAAAATGAGTATGGTATTTATATTCATATTGTGTTGAGTTAAGAAGAAAGGGGGAAACAAATGATAGTATTTTCTCTTACCCAGCAGTAGTTTTGGTAGCTTTGGAGCATGTAGTAATACGTTCATCAAGACCATGTTGATAGCTAAGACAAAGTAAAAGGAAGAGTCAAAGTCAATAAGAAATTTGTGAGTATACATGCATACACATGCAATGGGAATACAGAATAAATAAAACATGTTACAAAGTGTCTATCTCAGATCACTAATTACTTTTGTATTTTGTTTTGTTTTCAGACAGGTTCTCCCTACACCCTTTGTAGAGCAGAGGCTGGTCTTAAACTCTAACTTCTCCTACCTTTCCCTTGAGCTCTGAGAGTACATGGGGTGGCTATTACCAACACTTAGAAAGAATTTCACAAGGATTAAGACACTTCCTGGAGCCAAATACCCAAGAAATGCTGAAGGCAACCAAATTTGAACCCTGAATATATATCATGCATGCTCCCTCCTTCCCCTGGCCATCCTTCAGATGGAACTCAGGATAGCCGCAGGTGAAGTCTGGGCTTTTCTCCTGAGCATCCTTCAGATGGAACTCAGGACAGCTGCAGGTGAACTCTTGGCTTTTTCCCTGAGCATCCTTCCTCCCCACCATGTTTGCAGTAGCTCCTTCCATCTGCATGGTCCATACTGACATCATCCTCACAGCTGCTTTATGAGTGATAGCTTGGAGTTTCTCTGCCATGCTTTTGTTAACTATTGCTCCAATATATAAATGGTCTCGATTTCTCAAGAACAGAAGTTCAATGTCATGCAAAAATATTCTAATTAACTATAAACCTGTTACAGTGCCAGTTTTCTCACAAGTCATTTAAATATTAATCCTTGTGATTATGAGAGCCGCAAACTGATATTCTTCAGTTTATTCATTTTATACAAATAACTTATTAACTAATAATTTGCAGTATTAGACTACTTATGTGATTACTGTGTCACAAGGAATTTCTCAAGTAGTAATTATACAGAATTAGCATCAGTATTATCATCTTAAACAAAAGTACAGTGAAATAAATGGAAGCAATAATAAAAGAAAACCCTGTCTCGTATTTTACAGATCCGCAAATCAGATTCCCATTTTTTATTCCCGCCTTTTAAATATCTTTAACCAAATAAGCCTACTCCTTCTACATAAATTGGAGGAAACTTTTGTTTGTTGGTTTGTTTGCTTAGGGGGCCACCTTGGTCAGAATGTACAAGTCTAGGCTCCTGAAGTAATATCTGACAAGGTCAACTAAGAACAATCATTTTATACTTCTCAACCTCAATATCAAATCAAATTCATATTTAGTATTTGAAACTCCATCAGGACTTGAATCCGCTTCCTAAATAAACTTTATTATATACAATTTACAAGTTAAAAAAAATCACACACCGAAATGAACCAGACACAAAGTCTATGCATGATCACCATGGATCCTCTGCAATTAGAATGGCCTCTCAGAGCTCAAGCCCAGGCGCTCTGCTCTCAACTTTACACTTTGCCTGTAAAGTATTTATTTGGCCTCTAAATTCGGGGCCTGACAAGAGGTTTTATTCTTATTTGGGTTATGAAAATCTCAGAACAACTTAGCAGTAAAGATTCAGACACAGGATGACAACATCTTCGGCTTAGCCTTACTGTGATGAAATCACTTACGCAAGGCAGGGCAGCCGGCTGTGTTTAAGACGTTGCTTCCACTACACTATGAATTGAACCACCTCTCCCTTCCATATACAAACTATCTAGGCCAAGGGTCATCTGACTAAGGCCACCCAGGATACATTCCTCCTGCTTACTGGTTTTATAACAAAGATTTACTAGAACACAATGGGTAACTCTCAGTACACAAGCGTAAAGACTGTAATTTGAACTCCGAGGACCTGTGTGAGATGCTAGGCAGGTAAGACAGATAATGAGAGGACTGACAGATTCGCCAGAGCACAGAGCACGCTGGCTACCTAGAGAAGCTAAATTCTAGCTGGACCAGCCTAACCCGTGAGCTGTGGTTTCAAGTGAGATGTGGAACAGAAGGTGAAAGCAGCTGGGGAGGACACACTATGTCAGCCTTTGACCTCGATATATACACAATGAATCAGACCCACACATAGATCCATAAACATGAGAGGACAAATGTATGTGTTTGCCTGTTTGTGCGTGCGCATGCGCGCGCGCACATATATATATATATATATATATATACACACACACACACACACACACACTGACTTCCTAGCTTTAGAGCTGGTTGGGTTTTATACAAAAAAGAAAAAGAAATAAATGGAGCCGGGCGGTGGTGGCGCACGCCTTTAATCCCAGCACTCGGGAGGCAGAGGCAGGCGGATCTCTGTGAGTTCGAAACCAGCCTGGTCTACAAGAGCTAGTTCCAGGACAGGCTCCAAAGCCACAGAGAAACCCTGTCTCGAAAAACCAAAAAAAAAAAAAAAAAAAAAAAGAAATAAATGGAAAAGAGGAAGAAGACGGGAGAAACTTTTGCCATCTTCAGACCTTTTTTTAATTTTTATTTATTTATTTATTTATTTGTTTGTTTGTTTGTTTGTTTGTTTGTTTGTTTTTTCGAGACAGGGTTTCCCCGTAGTTTCTAGAGCCTGTCCTGGAACTAGCTCTTGTAGACCAGGCTGGCCTCGAACTCAGAGATCCGCCTGCCTCTGCCTCCCGAGTGCTGGGATTAAAGGCGTGTGCCACCACCGTCCGGCTCCATCTTCAGACCTTTATTTCAGCTGCTTTGTGTTAAGAAATCCTTTTAGGATGCTGCCTTATCCCACGGGAATTCCGATTCACTTTAAGCACCAAGCATGGAATACAAATGCTACATTGGAATGAGTTCACCTCTGTATTTCAAGAAATTCCTGATTCCCACCTCAGTCCGCAGCCAGGGAAGCCTGTGTAGTACCAGACTCAGGACCAGCCTGCGGGTTGGTGACACACCTGTTTCTGTTTTTGCGTCCCCTCTGAGGGTGTCTCTAGGACAGTATAAAGTGTTTCTCGGACTTTTGAGAGTGAAATGGAATAAAGGAGAGAGAAAAGTTTCTTACCCATGGTCAGCTCTGTTGGTTGTGGGCACAGCTTTGATGAAATTGTCAAGATTTTGACTCCTTAAAAATAAAGAAGAAAGAAACTTATTAAGTTACATAAAATTGTTGAAATTATTTGTTAAAACTGATATTTTATTATAAAAGATTTATTAAAACCTTGACACCAGCCATTTTGTTGAAATTTAGTAATGGAATTGATTCTGGAAGTATCAAGTGAACAGACCCCTCTGGTTCCTTATTTAATGATAAAGCCAAAGTTCAAACAAACTGATCAGTCCTGACTAGTCCAAAATGACACCTAGCCTCACGTCTGTGGGTTCTAGCCTGCCGGGCTCTTCCCTCTTCTACACTGTCCTTCTGCAAAAAGGAGCAAACTGATAACAATGTTTTCTGTAATTGTTGAAAATCAACTTGAACCTAAATGATCACAGGTACCTTTCCTGTACTGAAAATCACCTGAGCAAAACCTCTAATGTCTCAGACATGAGGGGTCAGGGTTGTCACTTCAGTTAGGATCAACTTAACTGATGACTTCATTACCCTTATAATCACTGATGGACATGACCCCAGAAGGAAGAGCATATTAAATCTTACCCTTGAAAACTGATTAACATCTTTGGAACTTTAAACAGACAAAAAAAAATCCACTCAATAAAAATGGAATTAAATCAACTGGTCATTTCACCTTGAATCCTATGAACCTATATGTCCTCAAAAATAAATTTTATTATTAAATTTTGATAGAAATCAATTCTGGTCTAAATCTTCAGCTTACAGGAGTAAAGTTTCAGCCTTCGAACAAATCAGTTATATGCTGGCCTCCTTTCCCATTTATTCTCAAAACAAACCCTACGACATGAAGGAGATTGTTTTTCATTAGCTCATTTTGGAACAAAGCAATGGTTTACCCAAAAACTTTCCTGCCTTGAGAAGCAGCCAAGCTAAGCCTGTAGCCACAACTAAATGGTGTTTTGATAATAATTTCCGTCTACAGCACTTTTGTTTTAAAGGGATCTTATAACCATTATTCGGCTTGATCCTTCTTGCTCCCTGCTGCCAATGATAGAATAAGCTCATGACCCTCATGCTGTGATTGGCCAGCTGCTGCTCAGTGTCCGTGGGACTTGCTCAGAACCCCATCTACTAAGCAATGAGCTTTTGACTTTCTGGGTCCACGTACCCCAGCTTTTCTATTTATAAGTGTTACTACCTACCGATACAGGAAAGAAGAGAGCTAAGACATAATTCTCTCACCCGTGGTTACTCTTGTTTACTTCTGGGGTGACTTTGATCAGATTGTCAAGGCTCTGGCCCCTTTAAAACATTGAAGAAATGGGGAGGTTAATGGTAGATTTTCACCTAGTAGAATAAAACTATTAATTAAGTCTCAGAAACAGTATAAACACTCATTGAGACCATGCTGAAGAGTGAGACAATATTTTAATCTTGCAGATATTTTGTCAACCACTTCCAAGTATATAAAACATTTTTTAATTAGACCCATAGAACATTCCAGAAATTGTTCTCTCTTGGTAGCAATCTCCAACACGTGTAAAAGAAACTTTCAAAATGTACATTTTGTTGATATTTTTAGCAAGTTTTCTATTACAAAGCTGCATTAAGATAAATATACTAATTTGTTTAAAATGCACCATATACAACCTGGTATCTACTTCTGGTAATGATACATTGCAGATGATTGTATTAGAAACAAGTGGTTTAAAAAAAAAAAACTAAAGTCTATTGACTTCTGAAATGGATCAAGATGCAAGCCATATTGGCTAAACTATGAACTCCACAGTTGCTGGAAACACTTGAGCGCTTGACTGTTGGCCTTAACTACATGCCTGCTTCTGACCTTCCGGTAACAATGCCTCTCCTATTGCATATGCATGCGCTTTTATATACGTCTCGCCCGCGAACATGCCTCTGATCTACAGAGGGAGCCACATGGGGAGAAGAGCCTCCTCAGAAGCAAACCTCACCACTCCTCCCACACCCGATGACCTCACGAAGATGTCTCTGAGGTTTCATTTACACAACATCAAAGATACAGTATTTAGAAGCAACCAGATGTGAACCCAAGTTTTGATCCAGATGTCTCAAGATGTGATATTCAAGCTAAAGACAACAGAGAAAACGTGGACTCTCATTATGACAATAATGAAACAACCCCACAGAAACAATTGCTGCATTCTAGATTAGCCTTTGATGTTTTTCACCTAAATGAAACCTATGGGATTTGAATCACATGGTCCTAGGAAAAAAATCCCAGGTTACAAGTGGAAGATTTTAGTGTTCAAATAAATAATAGATCAGCAAGTGCCAAAAACCCTTCCTTTGAGAGTGTCAGTTGAGGAGTTTGCTTTCATTATACTGTGTAGACTTTAGTCTCTTTAGACATTAAATGAGCCCTAAAAACTGTATAGGGCTATTTAAAATCCTATTGCATAAGTCAATAAGAAAAAACTAATTAATGTGGTAATCTAATTATTATAATGATATACTATTTGAAGTTTAACTGGGCGAATCATTGCCTCATGGTGTATGTATCATCAGTATTTATGTGTTCTTGCAGTCCACAAATCACAAAGACCAATGATCTAGCCTCTGCCAAGTGGTGGGGTAGATGTGATCCAAACAGACTTCTGGGCTGGGGAAAAGCAGAGCACAGACAAACACCTAAGTGGATGGCACAACTTTCAGCTAACTGAACTGTATGTACTGTACTTAAAAAGAGTGTTTGCTGTTTGCATGTTGAGGACAAGTGGCGGTGTGATTTAATCACATTCAGTCACCAAAAGTGACCTGTTTATAAGGAAGGCCATATGGTGGCAGCACTCCAGAAAATGGGCACAGCATGTATAAATGCCTTAAGGCAAGGATGAGCCTGAAATGCAAAAGGTTGATTGGTTGATTTGATAGGATTTTATTGAAAAACTAAAAGGCTATCTCTAAGCGTTAGAATTTTATTTCACCGGAGATGGATAAACAGTGAAAGCTTTCAAATAAAGAAGGAAGCATGTTCTCTCTCTCTCTCTCTCTCTCTCTCTCTCTCTCTCTCTCTCTCTCTCTCTCTCTGTGTGTGTGTGTGTGTGTGTGTGTGTGTGTTCACGTGTGTATGCACGCATGCACACATGCCTGCCAGAGGTTGATATCTTGTATTTTCTTGTATCACTCTTCATGTTATTTTTTGAGAAAAGAGCTTCTTACTTGATAAAAAGTTCACTAATTTGGTAAGACTAGCCAGACAGCTATGCCCAGGGATCCTCCTGTCTCTGCCTTCCTAGGGCTGAAATTGCAGGACCATGCTGCAATGCCTGGCTTTTTCAAGGATGCTGAGAATTGAATTTAGGTTCTCACAATTTGTTGCTGACAGAGTCCCTAATTGTATATTTAAAATATCTAGAGTCTCAGGATGTAAAAAGTCAATTAAAAGTACTATCTTTAAAAGTCCATAGAAAGCACACACATACAAATACAGACATTTCACATGTGTTCTCACACATGTACATAGATATAATACATGTACTCACATATACATACACAAGAGAACACTCAATCACTATTTTTATATATACAATAATTCACTTGTACAAAAAACATGCATGCATTCACATACATGTCCACATACATACATACATAGGCACACATCTCCACTTATAAGCATACACATGAGCTTATATAGGAATGCACACATGCAAGCAAGCATTTGAAAGACATGCACATTAGCACATACTCATTTTAATATAAAGAATAATAGTCCACAGTTTAAAGTTTTTTAATAAATACTAAGTAAGAAAATAATTTTAGATATTAAGATGAGCTAAATGTATGTAGACTGTCTAGACCATTATAAAAATATGATTTATCTGAATGTTTTTCTATCACTAACTTCTGACTCATTTTTTATATCTAGCATATGTTGAACACAAGAGTAGTATAATTCCTCTTTAGTAGGTGAGTATGACAGCTAGTTTTATGTCAACTTGTCGCATGCTAGAGTCATTTTGGAAGAGGGAACCTCAACTGAGAAAATGTCCCTACCAGATTTGCCTTTGATCAAAACTTTAGTGCATTTTATTGATGGATATTTGATGTGTGTGCACCTACCACACAGGCAAGTGATGCCACCCGTGGGTAGGGTGGTCCAGGATGGTATAAGTAGCCATAGTGAGCAAGCCGTGAGGAGCAAGCCAGTAAGCATCACTTCCTTGTGGCCTCTGCGCCCGTGTCTGCCTCAGGGTTCCTGCCCTGTTTGCTCCTGCCCTGACTTCCCCTAGAGATTGGCTCTGATATAAACTGAGAGGTAAAATAAACCACTTTCTCCCCAAGTTGCTTTTGATGGTGGTCTTTATCACAACAGTGTAAAAGTAACTTAAGGCACTGAGTAAACAGGGCCAGTGACAGTCAGAAGCTGACCTTGAACTCAGGACTTTCAGATTCCTTGTTTGCATCAATATCTCAGTTATCTTCCTGAACCACTTAAGGAGTCAAAGACATCAAAGTTTTGTTTTGTTTTGTTTCTCAGCAAGGATGCAAGACTTAGTTGTTTTGCCAAATTCACTGGGTGGTTGTGCCTCTGGTTGTGTGTGGTTGTACCACACAGGCAAAAGCTGGGCAGCTTGGCACTGTGTGCAAAAGCTTTTAGCTAGATGAGCCTTTGCCTCTGGGGCGTTGGTGACACATTTCAGAATGAACGAATAATATCATATACTGCGTTAACTAAGTGGAAAAGAGTTTATGGAATTATTTGATATACCATTTTCAGCTACACGGCAACAAGTTTAGTTTCACATGTACATACACACATGCACACCGTCCTGTATACACACATACACATATACATACATAAGCATGTATATATACTCTACTCTTACATACACACACGCTCTTATGTATCCCTCTACTAATAGACTCACTCCCACACTTTATAGATATAGTTCTCACACATACACTTCACACGCTGTTTATACATACACATATACACGAATGCAAAGTGGGATGTCATAGCTGAGAAGCTTATTCAAAACTGTCTTGTAATTTCTCAGAACCACCAGGTAACAAATGCCAACAAAGTGCAAACGACCAAAGCAATGCAAACGAGCCTGTGCATTACTCCTCTCAAGCTGCCGTGTTGGAGAAAATAAAAAAGGTGTTTGGGCTTGAAGTTCAATTCACTGTCCCAGTCGTGAACACTGGTATTCTAATGCATATAATGCCTGGCCAAGGGACGCTCTAGACACATTACCTCTTCATATTTGTGTGTGTTTCAGGATTCACTCTAATCAATCCATCAAGGTCTTGTTTCCTTTGGAAAAGGAAATGAATTCCAATAAATGTCATTAGACTAAAACAGTAATCAATGAATAATAGCTCAGCTATTAAGAAGCGATAAATGTGAGGTTCTCTGCACCAGTGTGGACATTTAAAGTTCTAAATGAAAATGGCAGTTATCTCACACGTCACAGTGAAGGCCACTTCAGGGTGCGCATTTGCTAACAACGTGCACACACGTGGGCTGTCTGTTCTGTTCTCAGAACACAGAGTCACACGCCACTTCAGCCTGAACAAAGTCAGCCTTGTCTGCAGATCCGTCTAGTTAGATCATGTCTAACGAGCCACGGTGAAGCAAAGTAAGTTAGATGAAGTTAGTCACCAGAACTAGACTGAAGACAAATTACTATTCAAATAATTGACAAAATCCCCTTCTTGTTTCTTTAATAATAAGACAATAATGATAACAACATAATTATTTAACAAAATTGAAAATACTGAAAAAAGTATGCCCTCATATAAACCCATATAGTGCCCATGTTGAAACCTTTTAAATATCTTTTGTCTCAAAGTAAGTTATTTTAAGAAACAGAGAGCAAGATTTAGAAATATAAAATGTCATTACATAGTAGGAAACCTAATGACCCACTTCATACTGGCTCTACATGCTGGCCCATCAAAAATCAAGAGGAGCATAAGCTATGCTCCAAGTGGACAATTGGGGATGGTAGAAATGGGGAGTGGGTACCAAAGGCATCATAGCTCTGGACAGGTGATGCTGCAGTTAGTCCTTCCTCCCATTTAGGTGCTGGCCCAGCCTCACCCTAGGCTGCAGCTGAAACCATCAGAAGAGGTGACTGTAGGAGTCTTAGTCAAGCTGGCTTGTGGTGTGGGAGGTCCTTCTGGGTATGTGTTGCTTTTATTAGTTAATAAATAAGGAAGCTTCCTTGGCCCATGATAAGGTAGAGCTAGCCTGAGGGGGTGTGGGGGTAACTAAACTGAATGCTGGGAGAAAGAAGGCGGAGTTAGGGAGAAGCCACGTAGCCCTGCCAGGACAGAACCTTGCTAGAAAGCCACAGCCACATGTAGATACACAGACTAATAGAAATGGGTTAAATTAAGATGTAAGAGCAAGCCAATAAGAAGCTAGAGCTAATGGGCCAAGGAGTTTGATTTAATTAATACAGTTTCTGTGTGGTTATTTCGGGGCTGAACAGCCAGGAATGAACAAACGGTTGTCTGTGTCATTCTGGAAACGTACTCTGGAAACTATGTGAAGGCTGCATTCTTTAGATAAAGAATTCTACTCTCTCATCAACCCTTAAAAAGAAATCAATGCCCCAAATCAAAGAGAAAAGTAACTCAGTATTAAATATTGAGGCAATTATTTTAAAATAAATGTATTCATGGAAGACAAGAAGGAATGACCACCTCTTCCATCCTTCTTGACTAATTCCGTACTTTAAATTATGGTCATGAAGCTAAAACATCAAGTCATTTGCCTTTGGATTATCAGGTAGAAATCAGAGTTGGAGACATTAGTGAGACTTACCCAGAGGTGTTCTCATGTCCTCTGGACTTGATCTTCATAACATTATCAAGCTCTCTACCTCTTATGAAAAGAATGTTTAGATTAGTTTCATGGCATTTCCATAAAATTAGATATAAATCACCCTTTCTATATCTTTAATGATTAATACAAGCTTTTGGAGAAAATTATTATTCTAATATCAAATATGTTTTAGTACAAAATTTATCAAGTAACACAGTTAAATAAATTTCCAAGATTTCATCATGCTACATATAAATGTAAATTTTGATGCAATAACAATACACTCTTCAAAGTGAATAACAGGGCTGCAGAAGGAGGACACAAAAGAGGGGAGACATATTCAAAGCTGTGATTCCCTGCACACCACTGAGAAGGTTGCCAGGTAAGCCAAGGGGAGCCTGAGACTCAGAGACAACCAAGCAGTTCTCACCTTCTGCTGCTTTTGTCTTCTGTGACACTCATTTTGGGAACTGGTCTGAGGCCTTGGCTTTATTGGAGAGAAAAAGTCATCAGAACTTATATCAACACCAAGGAAACAGTGTCTTCCACACAGAAGCACTGACACACATATGGCCTCGCGCAGACTATGGCTGAGTGCACAGGGTCAAGCCAGATGGAACCCAGAAGTGGTTAACTCTCTCCCTTCTCTATCCAAGAAACTTTCCCTAACTGACAACCAATTGCAAAGGAACGTTCTCTCCGATAGAGTATATAAACCTCACTTAAGAAGGCTCCTTGCCTAGCAGTAGATGGCCAATGCAAAAATGAACTCAATGATGTTTTAGAATTTGCTTGTTTTATATTTGACATCATTTTTTGCTACAAGCTGCAATATTATACAGCAATTACTCAGCCAAAGGGATCCAGTAAAGGCTAAACCAAAGAGCAAGGCTCTCTTTGTGAATAAGTGGCTGTCCTTTCCTGTAGATTTTTCACTGTAGCTACCTCCCTTTCTGTTACATATTTGGGAATGAATTCCCACAGTTTAGAACTGTTCAGTGAAAACAGTTTCCCACTGCCAGGCTGTGTTTCTCTCTCCTAGGTAAGTGCAGAGATCTGCCTTCCTAAAATTATCTTTATCAGCAGGTCAATACATAGAACATATCTAAAATATTCACAGATCTCCTAGGACGTAGAATTACTACTTAGAATCACTACCTGCCCAAAGCTGCTGCTCTGGTTTTACCCCATATCACCCACAATCAGAAAAGTTGATAACAGTATAGCCTGGAACTGACAATTTAGAGGCCTGGGTCTCTTCTTCACTTAGAGCAAAATTCCAGACCCAGGCCCATAGGAACTGCAGCGTCTGATGTATGTGCTATCTGATCAAGAACCATCAGCTTCTCCCTGCTTGCTAGGAAAAAAGTAGTGGTGTGCTGATTTAAACAATCTATGCCCTATTCATAATTTTACTGAAAATAAACCTTTTAGCCCTGTACTAACCACCTTAATAATGTAGCACACTAACCTCCCCCCAAAGAATTTCCAAAGATTTACTTCCTTTCTTAACTAACTTTCTTCATTAAGGAGTTCACTGGACATGTACTGGCCACTCCCATGGATCTGCGTGCATATGTGAAAGCTCTTATCTGATTTTCTATGGGACAAAGAATTCTGGTCCTGGAACCTGCTAGGGCTGGGGAATTGCTGGTTTTAAGGGTATATATGACTGAAAACATTTGTAATGGGGAGGACAAGGAAGAACAACGTAGAACTAAGACCAGTGTAGGACAAGGGAGAACAAGAAAGAAGAATGAGAAATGACAGACTGGAGAGAGAAGAACAAAGAAACATACACAGATGATTCCTGTTGTGAGTAGATTTCTTACCCCTCGTGTCTTTACCCTCAAATTTCTAGCCCCCCTTTGGCTATTCATCATGTCCTCAATTGAAGCCTGAAAAAGAGTTTTAAAGGCAAGAACTTTTAAGGCTTTCTAAAAGTTTTTATTTTTACTAGTCTTTTGTATATTATGATTTTTGATTTTGTGTTTTGTGTGTGTGTGTGTGTGTGTGTGTGTGTGTGTGTGTGTGTGGTTTCCTGTGATTTTTCATTGTTGGGTTTTTTACTGGTTCATTGTTTTTTATTTGCAAGTTTTGTTTTGTTTTTCTAAAGAAAAAAGGAAGGAAGGAAGGAAGAAAGGAAGGAAGGAAGGAAGGAAGGAAGGAAGGAAGGAAGGAAGGAAGGAAGGAAGGAAGGGAAAAGCTGTTGAATTTAATAAGGAGGTGCATAGAATCTGGGGGAAAATGGGGGAGAGGAAACCGTGATCAGAATATATTATATGAATTTTCAATTAACAAAACTTACATCAAATTGCCTGCAATACTTGCATTATTCTCTGAAAACCATTGTGCTGGCTAGTTTTATGTCACCTTGACACAATCTAAAGTCACCTGACAGGAGGGAACCTCAATGGGAAAAATACCTCCATAAGATGGGATTTTATACAAGCCTAATGAGAATTTTCTTAGTGATTGATGGGGAGGGTCGTATCCATGGTGGGTGGTGCCATGCCTGGGTTGGAGGTCCTACTTTCTGTAAGAGAGCAGGCTGAGCAGGTCATGGGGAGCAAGCAGGCAAGCAGCACCCCTCTATGGACTCTGCATCAGTTACTGCTTCAAGGTTCCTGCCCTGCTTGAGTTCCTGTTTTGCCTTTCTTTGCTGATGAATGGTCCTGTGGAAATGTAAGGTAAATGAACCCTTTCCTCCCCGAATTGCTTGGGTCATGCTGTTTCATCTCATCAATAATAACAGTAACTGTGTAAATGAGAATGTGCCTGAATGTGGTGTCTGATGTTTCTAGAAACAACTGACCAGAAAGGCCTTTGCTTTAATTACCCTTGGCTTGCCTTTGAGGGTTCATATATGTGTGTGTGCATGTGAGTATGAATTCATGTACATGCCATGTATGCATGTGGATATATGTGTACAAGTATGATTATGAGCTTTTGAATCCCAGAGGTCAGCATTATGTTTCCTACTCTATTACTTTTTCTACCTTACATCTCTCATTGGAGCTGGAGGTCACAGATTCAGTTATGCTGGTTACTCAGCAAGGTTCAGGCATCCCCCTGTCTCCTACTCCTTAAGTCCTAGGGTCTCTAATGCTCCCCATTTACCAGTGCTGGGGAACTGAACTAATGTCCATGTGTTTGCAGGTATTTTAACGACTGAGCCATCTATCTCCCTACCCCATGTTCTAGCTTCCTATCTTAATTGATTTTCACAGTGGTACTTGATTTAAACCAGTCTTCATGTTTCTCATTTTGCACTTTTTCCTTTACATTTCTTGATTCACATTAAATATTGATAAGTATTTTTATTATTTAAGAAAATACAGAATGAGAAATTTGGTAGAGAATTTGCATGGCCACCCTTTAGAGACGGCAGGGATTGTATTCCTTTAACCCGCTATTTCTGATAAATCTAAAGAGTTCATCTGTAGCAGACAGTATAGTGTAACATGCCCAGGCTGACAAGGTTTAAAAGGCTAACCGAAAGAAAGACACATGCCAATGAATGTGTTTTACCTACCCTTTCTCTTTGTCCGTCCTTTGATGGATTTTCTTAAGACTTCCAAAGGCTGGATTCCTTTGGAACATTGTAGTTGGGGAAAGAAAGTGTGAGAGAAACTCAGTGGCATGTTCAGCATCTCTTAGGACAGCTGAAGATTACTCACAGCAGGAATGAGATGCAACAGGGCCTAACGCACTGGAGAGTATTAGAAATGCCTAATTCAAGCAGCATAAAATGCCCAAGAGACACCTCAATATCGAGATCTCAACCAGTACTCAGTACAACTTAATCAGTTTGAAAGCAAACCTTTCCCCCCAACCTCAACCTTTCCTTTGAGGAAGATAGATTAGAAGGAGCCTAAATTTAATATATGCTTTGAGATTTTAACCTATTTAAGCACAAAAATTCATTCATGCTAGGTAAAAATCAATAATTGATCAACACTTTAAATGGAAATATTTTGAGGACTTGGAGAAGTTATTCCCCATAAAAGTTTCCAGGGTGTCCTGAAAGGGTCAACATCACGACTTGAGTACCTTATGCAAACTTATCACATAGAATGAAACTTTAGTATACAAAAATCTAATCATTATAAGAGGCCACTGGTTGTTCATTACTATAATCCAAGCACCTGAAATGCTGAGGCAGGAGGATTGTGTATTTGAGACTGACTGAGGCTACACGACAAGACCTTCTCTTAGAACAATAAAGATCTGAAAGCTAACCAATCCCCTAATACTGCACAACCAAGTGCTGCACATTGACATTTAACATTTTCATCTCTGATTGATTTCATTGTAACAAAATTATTGGCACATTAAGTCACCTATAATACACCAGCATGCTGCTGTGACTATTACTAAGAGTACTGCCCATCATAGAGACTTTGCTGTGTGTTTCAGGTGAGAAGGCTGATAGGGTATCTGACAGGACTGACTTAGAAGTCTAGGGTTTCACTCCATGCACACACTGGCACAGATAAATAGTTTTGAACAATAAATGTGACAACAGAAATAACTGTCATCTTATAAAAGCAAGTTTAACGTCTAAGCAAATGCAAAGTAAGTGGCCAGTCTGGCGAGAAGTGTGAGAAATCTCAGAAATCCTTTACCTTTGCCACTCCTGACAGCTCAGAAAATGTTACTTAATTGGACTGTCAGAAATTGTATTTCTTTCGATGTGAAAAATGATATCAGTAATGAAAAGCCAAATTTCTAGTTTGTCACTGTCATTTTAAAATTGCAAATGTATTTTTCAAAAACTACTAGTTCAGTTTTTAATCACCAATTAACCTGCTTCAAAATTTTTCAGTGTCTTTCAACATCAAGATATTTACAAATACTTAAGAAAAAATAAACATGAGAAGTGTGACTAAGATCCCATCTAAGAAGTGCCTTGTACATTTTAAGGACTTCAGTTTTGAGTAGATCCACTCCCAGAACCAAAGTGCCTTGTGGTCAATATACTCAGTCCATAAGCTGCCTATAGTAGTCAGTTGGGTTTCTTTTATTTTTAATATGAAAGGTTGTGTGGAGATCACCTAAGCCACACTCTTCTCCTTATGAGATGAGGAAATTAAGGCACCTGACCAGGTCACTGAGATTCACAATGGTGGCCGAGCCTCTACTGTGGCACCCAGCCTTCTCTGACCTTACCCAGAGTCTGTGGCACCAGACAGCCTGACCCTGGCAGGAGAACACAAGGCAGTCAAAGGGTCACCCGAAGTGGTCTGCCTTGACAGACTCTTACCCTTTGGCATCTCCGTCCATCTGGGTGTTCATATAGATGAGACTTTCAAGACTCTGGGCTCTGGAAACAAAAAGAATCGCAATAAAAACTGGATGTTGAACTGAAATTGTGTGGTATCTTGAAAGGTCAGATATAATAAACATTTTCTATGAATTGCTCATTTACTCTCATTGAATGGAAGAGCAGAGATCCTTCCGGGCAATTATGTCTGAACTAAATGTACAATGCTGGGAGAGCTAGCCCATCTGCTGGTGTGTTTGTCTGCCAGAGGATGCAGCTCCCTTCCCACCACCTCCACCATCTGAAGGAGCAAGGCAAACAGTCTGAGACACGGGACTTCTAAAGCGAACAGACACACTTACCTCTTGTCTATCTGTTGTGCCTTCCGGTTTGCTCGGAAGAGGCCGTCAAGACCTTGATTTCTTTAAATATATTGATTAAAAATCTCATCAGTAATAACGACAGATGCTTAACTCTAAAAAGCTTATACCAGTTGACATGTAAAATAGAAGCTGGCTGGGAAAGATGAGCTATAGTACCGGAAATTGCTCTATTTCACACAGGTGTTTCTCCCATCTCCCAGTTTAAATTGCAATAAGCCTCTAAGGACATGGAACCAAAGAGAAAAACTAGGGATATGCAGACCATGATAGGTCTGTAGAAATGCTGTTTAGGTCCATGAAATATTTCCTTTTTAATTCATCTTTTATTCTTTTCTAAAACAAAAAAGTATGTGTATGAATTTTTGCCAGTCTGTCTGTCCATGGTGTGCAATCCTTGGTTCCTGCAGAGGTCAGAAGAGGGTATCAAATCCCCCTGGAACTAGAGCAGAGAGCTGTGAGCCACTATGTGGGTGCTGGAAAACAAACCCAGGTCCTTTGAAAGAGCATTGAGTACTCTTAACCTCTGAGCTGTTCTCCAGCCCCTGTTTTCTTCTTTCTTTCCTTCTTTCCTTCCTTCCTTCCTTCCTTCCTTCCTTCCTTCCTTCCTTTCTTTCTTTTGAAATTGAAATATAATTACATTATTCTCCCTTTCCTCTCTGCCACCCTCTATGTACACTGGTCTCTCAGATCCATGGCCTCTGGCATCTTTTTCTTTAATTGTTGATGTATATATTTTATTTTAACATAAACCAGTATCTATAGAGCTATCCATCATGTAAGACATTTCAGGGTATCCCGAAAATGCCCAGCAACACTAACTCCCAGTTTCCATGTGGCTTCCTCAATTGGTGCCAAAATGCTGTGACAAGACATTTCCTCTTCCTCTTGCCCTGGTTCCTCCACTGCCTGTGCCTCATGAGGTCAGTCACATCCGTTCATTCACACCTGCATCTCCAGCTCCTGACCTGACATCTCCTGTCTGGGAAGATGAGGGAAGCAAAGAGCAGCAAATCTAGGTGACTTGTTGGCATTCATCCCACAGTTCACTGTTCTCCAAACAGCACATCAAAACCACATTTCGTACGTAGCATTAGGTCAATGAAACCAGTGGACATTTCCTCATTGCTTTCTTCCCTTTGTTATCTGCTGATCCTCTCTGCCTCCATCATTAATTTATCTTTCATGAAATATTTTATTTTCAATTGCAAGTGATTCGAAACTTAGAGATAATAGTAACAGAGATATTAGTGGTTCAGCTCCAAATATTCAGCAATCAAGTAAAACTGTATGCATATAAATGTGTTAAAAATACCAGAAACTTTGGTATATGTATAAAAATATAGCAATTTTAAATTTCACGGAACATAAAAATCAAAGATACGTAAATATTAGTGCTTCAAGAACTGTTTGATTATTTCTCCAAGCTCTTAATCCAAGATTTTTGTGAGATATTACTGACTATTCAGATGTGTTGATCCTACTCTAAAACGGAGCATTGTTTGTAATTCTGAAAAGATGATAAAAGAAATCACAATGTTGAGTACAACAATAACATGAAAATGGACTTTTTTTAACCTCACCTGTTCAAGCTTTTGTTCATTCTGATGAGATTGTCCAGTTCTTCACTTTGGGAAGAGAAAACAAAATCTAATATTAGTTTAAAAACAAAACAACAACAAAAACAAAACCCTGCCTAGAGTCAAAGGGCATATTAACCTTAAAATAACTCTGAGTACTCAGAAACAGAACACGAACCCCCATGTTAATTATCTGAGAAACTCTATTTATCCTTCAAGGTGTTCCCCAAATGCCATGCTGCTGAAGATGCCTTTCCTGGCTCACTAGCTGAAGCCTCCGCTTCTTACAGCATGTATGGGTTTTGTATCTACTTTGGGGGACTTCATGGCAGTATGTATTATAGCAATAGCAATTGTGCTTTTGTTGCATGTTAACGTCCCTTCCCATATGCACTGCTTAGAATTCGGGGCTGCATTTTACAATGCATCCTTCAGTCTTTAATAATTACCTTTAGGTAGATGTTTAATACTCATTTTTAACTGCGTCGACAAGTACAGGAACACTGGCCAACTATCCATTCTATTTTCACACAATGGAGTTGCGCAGAAAGTCACTGCTCAAAAGACACTGCCTTACTTCCTAAACTCTACTACAAGTTCATTCTAGGTCAACTAAACTTGCAAGATTGTTTCCATCTTTGAGAACTGAAAAGCCCCTTTCTGGCAACCTTTTCCCGGGATGAGCTCTTCAAGCTAAGGTTCTGTGTTGGAGAATTCCCCTTAAGCCCCGGGCTCAGCTCTCCTCCCCAAGCAGGGAGCTGGTCTACGAGGCTTCTCAGGAGTGTTCATTATCCTTCCTCCTGTGTGCCTTCTCCGCTGATTTTCTTTCCTTCTTCCATCTACTCTCATCCCCACTCCTCTTGCCTTCCTCGTTTAGTGTGTCCGTTCACGTATCTTGGTTCTCTCTTTTGGCTGCTAGAGAGTCACACATGTCCACAGCTTTCTCAACATTCTTTCTGCTTGAGTCATCTCTGGTGTCGACCAGGAGACCAGGATTTATACCTTCAAGCTTCTGTGCCAGAGACAGCTACGCTGACATCTAAAGGACATCATGCTTCATCGGTGGCCCTGATAAACTGCTCCAGCTCATGTTGAGACAATTTCCCCCTAGGTAAATAGTAATACTAATCATGTTCATCTTTAAAAAGAATCAGTAAGCTAGGCTACAGTTCTGAGCACAATGCCTAGAAAGATTCTTACTTAATCTTAGCCATTATAATAAGTAGGGCCTTGTCAATACTTCTCATGCTTGCTACATTTACCTTTGCAATTACATTTGTAGACAGGAAGATACTGTCCCAGCTTCAGCTAGACAGAGTGGCTGACCCTGTTCTGTGTAATGTTAAGTAACCCACTATTGCCAGAACTATCCAGGACAGTCCTCCCCAAGCCCTTCTTTGCCATGTTCAATCCATCACCAATATGTAGGTGATTTACTGAAAGTGGCTTTGCCCATTGAATGAGAAGACTGAAAACTGAAACTAGATACTGAAAGGTTTGGAAAACAGTTATTGGCCCTGACAGGAAAGAGAAAGGAGTAATATTTTTCCCTCATGGGAAACAAACTGCCTAGCGCCCAAACATGGTGTTCTGTTACTGTGTCTTGCTTGAAATGCTACCTGATAAGCAAAGACTAGCTGAAAATTTGTTTCTATCCCAAGGGAAAGAGCAACTGTAAGAATCCTGTACATTTTAGCCCCAGACCTTTGTGGCTGGCGTGAGCCACGATGATAAGATTTTTCAGGATTCAAGGTCTCTGGTGTGTATCACAAGCAAATTAGCATAAATCACGAGAAGACACTCAGTGGTAAATTAAACACCGTGGAGACAGCATTCTGGATGAAGAACCCAAGCTTTCAAAATGACTGTAAATTGATAAAAAAAAAAAAAAAACTTTAGATATTAAGTTTTGCCACAAATTAAGTGCCCTTCATCAGATAGCAAAGCTCTCTAGGCCACAAAGAGCAGCTGGGATAATGAAACTCTTTCTGCTCCCTTTAGAGAGATTTCCCTGGCCATATGAAAGCAGCATTCTCTCTCTGTGGTTAATGTACGTCTCTGTGAGATTTGTGCCCATGGCTGGGGTCAGGGACAGGAGAGCTGAGCAACTGCTGCTCCCACTGTGTGCGTGACTTAGGCCACATTTTCATTGCTCCTCAGCATCACTCACTGTCCTGCCCTCAGTCTCCAGCTGGAAACCTGTCCCATCGTTAACAAGAACAAAATATTAACCTGGGTGTGGCTTGGTCAGACCTGTAACCCCAGATACTCAAGAAGGGGAGGCAAAAGGATTGCAAGTTCAAGACCTGCTTGAGCCACAGAATGAGCACAAGGCACGACTGGGAAACCTAAAGAGACCTTGATTTGAAATTTAAAAAAAAAATGAAAAAAGCTGAGGCAATCTGAGAGAGATCACTTTCCTGCCATGTTTAAGGTCCCAGTTTAAGTCTCAGTCCTGAAGAGTTTAGTTCAAAGTAAATTAATAATATTAGAAATGTGGGTGCTTAAATAACAGAAGAATGAGACTTGAACATGAAACATGAAGACACTTCCTATAGTCTCCATCTAATACAAAGGTCCTATTAGCTGCCCAGAGAACCAAGAATCACTGTCCCCTCTCATCAGGTAATGGTGGCTTTTGCAAGAGGGTCTCACTCTGTAGCCCAGGCTGCCCCTTTCCCTCAGCCTCCTAAGCGCTGGGATTGAAGGTGTGTGCCAGCACATCCAGCCTTTGCGACAGGTGGGGGTGGTTGTTTGGTTTGATTTTTAGTGAGATACACTCCAGTAAATCCTTGTAATTGCTTAATTACATTAAAAGGGAGGGAACTTCTTGCATTAGGGACTAAAGCAATGAGATATTTGCACCCTGGGATTTCATATTCTTGCATTAAGGATTAAAGCAATGAGATATTTGCATCCAGGGTTTTCATACAGTTCACCTCTGAACAAAGCTGCATGTTAACATGTAAATGATCTTTGGTGACAAAGTAGCATCCCCGAAGATGAAGGTTAGAGAGGTGACAGATTAAGAGAAGACAACACGCGTGTGCAGATAGCAAAGGTCAAAAGCAAACAGGCTCTGTGCACTAGAAATACCAGGTTTATAATCCCAGAGACAGGCAAGAGCCACACTCCACTGGGTCACACAGAAAGACTTCATAGGGCAGCTCATTCGTGACCTGAACCTTGAAAAATGACAGGGTTTGAATAGATAGACTTGGTGGTATTGAGACTGATAGAGGTGACCATTTGGAGGGGATGGCAGAAACAAGTGTGTCTGGGAACTGTGGAAAGTCAGTGGTCTAAGCTGGTATCAAATATGGGATAAATACGTGGGTGAAGTCCGAAATGATTCTGGAACTCAATTATTCTCAATCCAGTTCAGCAAACGTAGCTATATGTAACTCAATGGGCAATGGGGAGTCATGGCAGATATCTACAGAAAAATATCTTGCATTCAGGGGCAGTAAGGAAGAAAGGCTAGAGGAGTATAAATGAATTTGAATAGCCATGCTAGTCTCTTATCCTAGACACAGTGAGGGCTTGAACTGTATCCATGTATGTACAAGAGACAGCATAGACGTTTAGGTTATACAAACCTACTTCACAGGGTGTGAAGGGATGGAGGAACTGAGAACGACTGGAAAGTCAAGCCTGCGGGGATGGAAGAACAGAAGTAGAAAGCAGCGTATCTATCAAGAAAGTGGATCACAGTCCAAGGATATTTGGAATGGAGGCACTAAGGGCAAAAGCAAGTGGATATCTGGGCTAGCAACACAAATATGGGACTGGAGATCTGACTGAGACCTGAGGTCACCAGGAAGAGAAGACAAAATGAATGATCAAGATGAGCATTTATAAATGTCAGCACCATCCACAATGCAGATACTTACAGAGAGACACTGGGAGATTTTGTTCTTCTCAATTATATACAATAAGCAGCACGGGGATTGGTTCATATTTAGAAATTGCAGGGGCAGTGGTTCACAAACACGAGGGGGAAGACAAGTTTGAGAGCTTTGGGACCTCACCCTTTGTCAGTTTTCTGAAGTGAAGCAGCCACCCTGATGATGTCATCGAGATCCTCAGTCCTTCAAAGAACAGAAAGAGAAGCAGGTCAGTGGGAAAGGAGCTAGACTGTCGAAACTAAATTTTCTACACTGTCTGCGGAAGGGAAGGGTAGGCCACAGTCAGGAGTGCTGAGCTGACTGGAACGATGGGTTGGTCCCATCGTCTCCACTCACAGGCACCCAGACACTGACTCCTTCCGTGCACGGAACCATTAAACCCCCACAGAAGATGCACTGGCTTCACAGGACATACACAGCGCAGTGTGGGAGGTGATGAGAGTTTCACAAAAACTTCTCAGTACTGGGAAGTCAGATTCTTCCCTAGTCTGTGTCGTCTGTGCTTCAAACTGGGCCTCTTGGCCGGGCGGTGGTGGCGCACGCCTTTAATCCCAGCACTCCGGAGGCAGAGGCAGGCGGATCTCTGTGAGTTCGAGGCTAGCTTGGTCTACAAGAGCTAGTTCCAGGACAGGTTCCAAAGCTACAGAGAAACCCTGTCTCGAAAAAACAAACAAAAAAAACCCAACAACAAAACAAAACAAAACTGGGCCTCTTCTTTCACTTATTATACTGACAGAACTATGAAACTATAAAACAGCAAGGTTATAATCTTTTGGTTTGTTTCAGTTTTTTTTTTTTTTTTTTTTTTTTTTAAGAGAGCAAGGGCTATGTAGTGCAACCCTGTCTCAAAAAGAGTTTAGTCTTTATAGAAAGGGCTGCATAGTGCAACCCTGTCTCAAAAAGAGTTTACTCAGTATAGCTAAAGTTGACAAGAAAACTGATTTTATCTAATTTATTTATTTATTTATTTGGTTTTTCGAGACAGGGTTTCCCTGTAGTTTCTAGAGCCTGTCCTGGAACTAGCTCTTGTAGACCAGGCTGGCCTCGAACTCAGAGATCCGCCTGCCTCTGCCTCCCGAGTTCTGGGATTAAAGGCGTGCGCCACCACCGCCCGGCTCTAATTTATTTTTTAAGTACTCCAACAAAGCATGCTGGTTAATTACACACATATAGACAGCAGAGAGTTTTATACCTGATATTTCTTTCAAGATGTCTATTGGCTTCTCCATATGTACCTGATGTAGCTGCATGTATCTGCCTAGATTTTTAAAAATAATGTCAGTTAGGTATGAAAACTCTTCCATGTTAAATTATATGTATGAGAATACATTTCTGTTCAGAAACATACATATTATACGATTAACAAAAATTTTACCTTAGTTCTTTGTATTGGCTAGAATTCAATCATCCCCCTTTTTGAAAGCCTAAAATGTGCAAGTTGTTAACTTTACAATGTTGACGTCTCTTCATCTGCTTTAGAGCACTAGGTACCTTCATTCGTGTCTGATCTAGACGGGGCTCATTTTATTTCCATTCATCAAGTGTTTCTTTTGGTTTTTCGAGACAGGGTTTCTCTGCAGCTTTAGAGCCTGTCCTGGAGCTAGCTCTTGTAGACCAGGCTAGTCTCGAACTCACAGAGATCCGCCTGCCTCTGCCTTCCGAGTGCTGGGATTAAAGGCGTGCGCCACCACCACCCAGCTCATCAAGTGTTTTGTCTTTATCTCTGCTAGATAATTATATAACATCTTAAATATTAAGAATCCTTTTTGTTGTTAGACACCCAAATCAGACTTTTCCTTAAAGTCTATCCCATGTGAATACTACCAAGAAATGTATTTGCTCAAGTAAGAAAGAAATAAGTCTACATTTCAAAAATGTCTACTCCACCAAGAAGGTCCACCCTGAACCGATAGCAGTGAATTGTATGATGCTAGGTTGTCAGAATTTATAAGACTTCTCTCTTTTCCTTAGACTGTGGCTGACCTACTTATACATTCTTGCTTATTCTCGAGAAGCTATATTCAACTATTTTTTGCTCTCCTGAGGACCTGTGTTAATTACTTCCCTTTCATATTCGTTCGTTAAAGTCACCATGCTGTGATTAAAGTAATCAGGGTTTTTTAAACATGCATGTTGTCCTAATTTTATTTTATTTTTTGGATCATTACTGAAAGGAATGAGCATAGTAGAGTGGATTTGGCCAGTCCTATGGAATTAACTTTTCCAAATATAAACACGTGCAGCCCTCTAGTGTCAATGGTTTTATATTAGAATTTAGGTGGTACAGGGACAGCTTATTTCAGTTCCTCGAAAAAAATCTATTCTAATTATGACTTAATTGCTTAATACTATAAGACTAAGAGGACCAATCACGTAAGACAGGAAGCTTGAGACATTGCTCTTATGAGATAATTATAATCGTTGCAGAAATGAAAAGTTATAAAACTAATCCATATTATTAATTAGTTCAGTGAAAAACTATTCTCTTGACTCATTAAAGCAATATCCTAAGGAGGAAATTTCTCAGCGGTCTGGAGGGATTTTATGGGTAGAAGTTCAGCTCTGGAGTGGTACCCCCTATGGATGAACACATGGTACCACACACCCCTGTTTTTTGGTCAACACTTTCTAGCAGGTCACCCTCACATTTAAAATATGCTTCTATAAATGTGACTTATGAATAATGGTTGTTCTATAATTGTGTCTTACATGGCATCAAAAATCTCCTCAAGAGGCCAAAATTACTAGATAAGTAAAAGCAGGCATTCGGGGAGATCTCCAACACACTCAATCCCCACTGAGATGCTGGGATCTAACCTGACAGTACTAATGAAAAGAGGGAACATTCATCTTGAAAAATGAATCAAAATTATAAACTATGTGACAGGGACAACACATAGGAAGACTGTCAAGCCTATGAATTTGTTTCTAAATATTAATTATAGAGTGACAAGCGTTCGAAGTAGAAAAGAAAGTGTGGTTTTCCTGACTTGGAGATAAGTTATTTGGAATATTCTTCAATACTTATGATAGTTTTGAAATAAATCAAAACTGCTTTTGTTTAAAAAAAAAATCATGCAACAGCCTAAAGGTATCTCAAGCATAACTGAGGACTTGTGTAACCCAAAGCTATAAGGATTTTCCACATCACCATTTATAGCTCTAAATGAGAATCTTAACTGCAGGAAAATAGAAATGAAATAGAGTCACATATGACATTTAATGTGGTTTACATGTAATTGGCATGAGATATATGCCATATATATATATTCACTTATATCAAGTACTAATATATAAGAAAATTTCATTCAAACACTTCAATTCTACTGGTCCACAGCTATTTCAAGGATATAGTTCCCTAAAACAGGCAATACCCTGCACTATTCTAAAGCAAAAGTAATTACACATGTGTATTGATAGAAGTTCTGTGAGTCTTGCATTAGTGAATGTGCACAAAAAGTATGACCATGCTTTGCACGAGCCATGCACAATTCCTTTAGTATCATTTCCCTCAACATCCGGCAAGACACTAGAAGGGCAGTTCTTACCTATTATTCTGTCTCAGTTGTTTAGGAGACGCAATGGGAGAGCACGGTTTAGGAGGTATCGGAGGGTGAACGGCTGGATCCCTTTGAAACAGAAAACAGCAGTCCATTACACCACGGAAATGTTATTCATTTTAATCTATGAACTCACAACATCTGCCATGTACAGGGAAATATCTCTTAAACTCATGACCCCGTGTATGGAGAAACGGAAAGGTCAGAGTTCACAGAGCGCATACTCTAAAGTCAATTATTTTAAATATGGATATTTTAATGGTCCATTCAACTGGGCTTTTGGAAAGCGTCTGTAACTACAGCTGGAACTATACCACACCCTGCAGTTAGCTCAGCATTTTGCTAGTATACTTAGCAAGCCACGGCATTTCGAGCCATCACATGGGCACAGTAAAAGGTTCTCTAGTATTAGTGTATAAGCTTCTTTGGGGATTATGTCAACTCACAGGCTGCTATGGAAACAGCAAGAAGGCTTCGTATGTTGTAGATCTCAAAGAAAACTTGGTTTGGAGATTTGAACTAATTCTTGACTCAACTATTATCGTGACACTTCAAATGATAGCAAAACAAACATGAAATATGCTATTAGTCAACTTTCAATGAGGCACCAAAGTAGACCCAAAAAGTTCACACGATTGAGTGAGAAGGGAACTGGAGATGGGCGAGTAAGTCAGCTACAAACCAGACCACTCTCCAGCTTCCCACCTCCCATCGTGGCCACCTCGGGGCTTCTCTGTTGCCCCAACGCTAAGCTCTGGACCTAGGGAAAAGTGCCCCATGGTCTGATCCCCTAGTCCTTTATGACTGTTGAGCAATGTGCTCTTGAGTACAAGGCTCCCTACATTGCCAGCTCTGAGGCTCCCAACGGGTTAACCTTAGTCTGCTTCTTCATCTGTAATAAGCTCTCTAACAGGATTGTTGGGGGATTCCTGAGGCTGAATGCGATCATGGCCTTAGTCAGTGAGCAGCGCTAGGCAGCTTTCTGTGGGCAATACATTCCTATTTTCACAAGACTTTAAATCTACAAATAAGTGCTGGTGTACAAAAACAAATCAGAGGAAAGACATAGAGTAATAAGAGTCGGGGAAAGACATAGAGTGATGGGGTAGGGATTCTTATTTTATTAGCATAGCCTTGGGAAGCCTTGTGCCAGGCAAAAATTAAAGCTGAGACCTGCAGAAAGTGACAAATTCTTTGACGACAGTTGGGACATCAGCTTAGAGATGGCATTTGACACTTGAAACTGTATGAGCTAATGAAAGGAATCCATGCGAAGAGAGACAAACTGGTAGCCAAGGACTCCTGCCTCACATCCTGTGTTACTTAGTGATCAAAAAATGAGACATTATCACAAAGGAGTCCAAGGTACAGTGGTCAAGAGAAAAGAAGATGAAAGCGAGCAGGTAATTTCCTCCAGTTCAGCACAGCCCTGCCTGTCTGACCCAGGAAGACAAGAACAATGAAATTAGCAGAGTGGTCAGGTCATCGATAACCCTGATAGAAGCCCTTCTGAGAGACCAATGTGTATTTGGGGGTGGAGATGGATACACTTTGGGAGTAAATTTAGGAGAAAATATGAAAGAAGAAAGAAGAAATGAAGTAGTTGTTTTACAGTAGGGTCCAAGATCACTATAATTCCAGAGCTAAATATTTTTTTCCCATTTTACAGATGAAAAGACTGAGCCAGGAACAGTGAAACTAAATATTTCATAAATATACAGCTTGCAAGTAGCAGAATAGAGAATCTGAGCCAGGAGGTTTGGTGCCATATCCTTCCTCGTGTTCCACTGCCTGGCAAGGGATCCTCACACCTGTGTATGTAACCTGAGTATGTTGCCACTTAGAGAGCTAAAGACAGCTCCTTAACATAGTTTTCTCTTGCTATATTCAGCTATCTGGAAACAGAATGAGCAGAGGCTTAGAGGTAAATAGTTTCCAAAGTGAAACTAATAAATAAAAAAAGTGAAACTAAATAAATTCAGCCAAGAGTAAAGCAGAACGTGGTGACCCAGGACAGGGATGGGTGTGAAAGACGGGGATTCAGCAGGGCATTGTGGAGTCTATGATGGAACTGGAACAGAAATGGGGTCTGGAGAATGTGACTCCATGGAAAAGAAGGCAGAAGAATCCATGGGCTGGGCTGGTGTTTAAGGTGAAGCTGAGGAATCACCGAACTCAGGACTGGGGAGAGAGCTCTAAAGAGACGACACAGCAGTAAAAATAAAGCTCAGAAAGTGATATTTTGTGGCCATCTACAAGGGCCTGGCCTGTGATCAGCTAAGATAGAGTGATGAAGGTCTTTGGAAAGGAGGCCAAGAATGTAAAATCCCAGAGGTGGTGTCCTCAACATAGACGAGAAAATCATCAGATATTATAACGGGGTCGGAGGTATTTATGAGGAACAAAGGGTCTGAAGTTGAAGTCTTTGAAGACTGAAGCTGAGTGACTCCTTCAGAGGAAGCCAGCGAAGAAGAAAAGCAACTTCCAAGGAGAGGGAGAGTTTAAGGCAGGAGGAGTTAAAGGCAAAGGTGAATAGAAGCAGGACCAAACAAGGATCCCTTCCTTTCTTCCATCCCTGTGATGTGCAGGCACGGGGAAAACCATTGCTGAAGGAAGTGTGGAGACAACACACCCGCAGGATGAACAATGGCTAAGCAAGGCTGAGGAGCTGTCAAGTTTGATGATAATGGATGCTGGCCAGGGCAGAAGGATTTGATGCAGGATGCCAATGGTGCTGATACCAGGGATCTAAGAGTATGTGATGATGGTCCAAGTGGCCAGAAATGACTGAATTTCTTATGGCATCAATGGGCACATGCCGAAAGAACATGTTTGATTTTGTTTTGGGACTCATAGGGGACACAGGGCACAGGGTTTTCTGGCTCTTGCTTCAAAACCAGTAGGAAGGGGACACTAGAACAATATGTATGGAAATACTCTCCCCATCTCGGCCTGTGATGGGCACATACACAAACCAATAGCCAGTAGTGTATCTGTGTGAGACACAGATATCAAATTCAGCTTGCTGATCAAATGCTTTCCTTCCAGCAGCAGATGGAAGACGGGGAATAATCAGTCCAGATAATACAAGGGCTGTACAGGGCACTGGATATGCAGACAGGCAGGAGGGTAGTAACCACACGGAAAGGAGAATTATAAACGGGCAGTGGGTCTGTGTCCAGCTTTGCTTATACCAGATCCACATCAATGGAAACGTGAGAGTTCTTCTGTTTTAGAATGGCTAAGGCTTCGATGAGGTCAGTGAATAGTTGTTGAGCAAGTCCGAGAGGGAGATATTGGCGGTGGGGAAAAAGTAGATCTGAGGTGGTTGGGGTAGTTGGGGGGGGGGGGGATGGGCGGAAGGTGGGTATGAGGTCATGAAAGCCAAGAGCAGTGAAACAAGCCTACTTCCCTGGGTGGCAGGCTCACACCCTGCTGGGGCAGCAGCGGGGCAATGCCCTGAAGGCTTCACTTCACCTCAGAGGAGCTTCCATTTGCATCTTTGCATTGATAGCCGCAGATGACAGGAGCCAAGCTTGGTGTGAGGGGAGGATGAGAAAAGTCATTCACACTGTGCCAGGAACATTATGTGATCCAAGCAGGAGGATTGAAAATGAAAGGCAGGCAGGAAGCTGTGGCCTGGAGTGTCGCGAGGAGAAGGAGACAAAGGACATTTATTGGAGCGATCTTAATTGAATCCTTCTTCTTTGAGACGTGATGTCTGAGCTTAGATACCTTCCTGGCACCCTACGAGTTTTCACAGGATCTCCACTGCCACGTTAGTGGATGTATTTGTAAAGGGCTGCTTCACGGAATAAAAAGGCGTTTTTCAAGAGAAACACATGAAAACTTTCAGATTGTAGCACAAAGACCAGAGCTAAACAAATAAAATCCTCCCGTAAAGAGGGCTGTTCATGTGGGCTGTTTTCACAAGCCCCTGCGAAGGCCGCTTCCGGTCCGTGTTGCTGTGGGGTAATGTGCTTGGTTACAGGGTTATTAGTGTTGCAAAGGGTGCCACGCTTGGCTTGGGACTCAGAATTCCAGAGTTTGTGGCCATTTCTCTTACTGTAGCACAAGCCTGGGTTCCACTAAAGACAACCGACTCATGTTTTATTTCTGAACTTCTCTCTCATATCTCACTGTGTTTCCTTCTTCCGTCGCACAAACAGAATTTCCGTTTCAACAACAGCAAAGGAGCATGCGTTCACCAAGAAGTAACCTCTCAGCTGTTCCCGCCACCCCAGGCAGGACTTTGATTCCTCTGAAACCATAAGCTCTTGCTTCCATAAGTTGCGTGGGTCAGTGTTTTGTCAGAGCAAAAGGAAGGTCTTTAGTACAGCCACCTTATCTGTTCAGGAATTTTAACGGTGGCTGAGGGGTCGGTCCCTCTAAGACACAATTCCAAATGCTGCAGTCCTCAAATATCAAAATCGCTAATGTCTACGTTCCTTAAAGTCCAAAATTGAAATACAATTCTAGAAAAATAATTTGGCAGCCTCTCACATACATAATTTTATTCGTTTTATAAGCGTATCATGTGGACGTTTCTTCTCACTGAGGGATAGTTGTGGGATATACCACGTTGCTGGTAATATCTCAGCTGAGGTTTTGATGCAGCTCGTTTGATGTCACGTGCTTTTTTTCTCTTTACCAGACTACATCTAACCCAGTATTATATTATATTTTTATTTTGTTTTTTCGAGACAGGGTTTCACTGTAGTTTCTAGAGCCTGTCCTGGAACTAGCTCTTGTAGACCAAGCTGGCCTCGAACTCAGAGATCCGCCTGCCTCTGCCTCCCGAGTGCTGGGATTAAAGGCGTGCGCCACCGCCGCCCAGCCTAACCCAGTATTTTAAATGCACATTGAGTCTTCAAAGGCTGCTAAGTCAGGCATGGTGGTACTTCCCCATACTCCCAACCCTCACTGCCTCCTTGCCTCACTGAAGTCTACTTCTGCCATTATCAGGAGGGAAGACGCCTGACTTAAGTAATTCTCACCAAATGACCAGAGACAGCCATTTAGATGGGCCAGGGTGTTTGTACTTTGAGGTGAACTATACAGTCTCTGATAGAGATTCAGGCAGTGGTACTGAATACTGAAGCCACTTCATTCCTGTTCAGCCTGTCTGGCTTTTGTGGTTGGAGCTAGGTGGTACTTTGGTAAATCCACATATCCCGACTCTCCCAGAGTTTTCCCCATCTCTGCTTTGGACCTGGAATCTCTCTGCTTCAGAATCCTCGACTGGTCTTTGGCAGACAGAGGAACAAAGGGGACTCTAAGGGAAAAAGGAGCCATGGGAAACTGGATTGGGCAAAGTATTGTTTTTTGTTTGTTGTCTGAATGTAAGATTTTCTCAAAGCTGATGTGGAGAGGCCCAGGGCTGCCTGAATTGTCCCTGTACAACTGAAGAAAAAACAAGTCTTTGCTCAAGGTCAAGGCCTCTGCTTGCTAAACAAGCTTTCTCATTCTACACAAATGCCACCTCAAAGAAATAACGAACCTTTACCCAGGTTAATGTCTTATTTTAGATGTTTAGAATATGTAATCTGGGCACATGGACATGATTTTTTTAAGGTTTCTATCTATACTCAGGCATGTTACCGAGTGTCAGGCACTATTAATACTTGTAAGAGATTCTAGTTGACGTAAGGGTTTTTATTGAGATGAAAACAAATTCTGGTGTGTGTGTGCATGTGTGCGCACGCATACGTGTGTGTGTGTGTGTGTGTGTGTGTGTGCGAGAGAGAGAGAGAAAGAGAGAGAGAGAGAGAGAGAGAGAGAGAGAGAGATCATCAAACCCTGTAGAGGAATTGGCACCAATAGAGTTAAAAATGCAGCAGAATAATTAGAAAGGTTACATTTTGCCATTTATAGTTACAGACAGAAAAATATAACTACAGTGCAAGGTTGCTATGGCAACTTGCTTCGCAATCAGGATTTTTTTTTCTCCTCTAATTCTACCAGCCCGCTAACTGTAAGTCAGAACCATGAAAGAAGAGGCTGCCACAAAGTAAGAAGGAGATGTAATGGTGGCAGGTAGGAAATAGTTGTTTTCTCATTTCACGGGGTATGTGTCCACTATCGTGTGTTTATCCGGCGTTTATTTTCTTCCTGTGTTTAACAATGATTCCCGAAGAAAACATACTGGCTTTATCAGTCCTAGGAATAGAGACAATGGCTTCATTGTTCTTCCTCGCTCTGCGTTCTGGATAGTCTTTATGAATATTTACACTGTCTGCTAAGCAAGTACTTTAGTATGGCTTAACAAATCGCTTGCTTTGCTTTCAGACGCAGCCTCACTGTGTACCTCGGACTGGCCTTGAACTCATGAGTCTCCTGCATCCACTTCCATGTTGAGATTGTGCCATCGTACCTGGCTGGCAAGGTTCTTAAATGAATCTTATATGACATCTAACCACTAAACCTCGAAATCCTCGAAATGCATGGAAGCATTTGAATTCATTAAGACATAGCGTTTGGCTCAGAAGGCAGAAGGCCGCGCTCTGTCACTGTTATAATCCATGTTCTACACCGTCTGCGTGGCTATCATCTGCTCTGTCATTGGCTCTAGCCTGGCAAACACTATCACTCTTTCAAAGGGACCACACATGATCAAAAGGGGAATTAAATGTCAAATAAAAATATAACGATATGAATAAGTAATTGCCAACAAGTAGTTCTGTTTTAAACAAAAGCCGTGAGGGACAACCCGCCAGCGCCTCTGACCTTCCGGTGGTTTCCGGTATTGATGCGTGCACTTCTCCTACACGTTAACAACACAGTGCTGATTCTTAAACAGAAAGCTACGACTTTGAAAAGGTGCGGGAACTTACCACAAGATCTGAATGTGCCTGTGCCGGCAGTCCTTTCCCCACAAGATACCTGACGAAGGATGGCTACCCAGAACTCCCCACAGAGTGCTCCATGCACACAGGAGCAGCCGTAGTACTCACACGTGTGCGGATTTACACACACTCCATCATTCTGCCATCAGAGTCTGATTCTTCCTCCTTTATCCCCCCCACCTCGCCACACCCTACCCTTACTCATTATTTGGCTGCCACCTCTGACACTACGCCTTTTGAGTCGGCTGTATCCTTTATTGCCTGCTTTTATGTATCGCCCTGTATTTTGTAGGTGTCTCCAGCTTTGTGCTCGTCAGATTCCCAAGGACCGCTTGCATGGGCTTCCATGTTTAGCGACCCCGTGAAGCTTTTGAGCCTCCTGAAGTCTAACACTTCTCTGCACCTCTGGTGCCTCTCCAGGTGCTTTCTTTCACATAGATAGAGATCACCAATTACATTTGCAAAGGTGCAGGCAGTGGAAGAAACGGAGGGCAGTAGAGAAGTATTTAGTCAGTCATCAAAACAAACACTCGGGACAAGGCCCAGCGAATGACAAAGACATAGACGGATAATATTGTTTCCTACACATCAGGAATTACAATCAATGGATGAATATGTGGTTATTGATAAATTACTATGGCCGCATTTACTTAGTGCTGCAAAGGATTACAAGATGACCCCAGTTGTTTGGTGAATATACTGCAGTGGTTGTTTAAGGTAATGCACTATTAGTTGTCAAGTGATCAGTAATAATAATTTTTATTGATAAAATTATCAATAATTTTTCTGAGTCCAGATTTAAAAAAAAAAATCCCTTGGTCAGCATTTTGCACTCATTCCTTTATTTGATATTTTCTCCACATGTAACTTTATTCTAAATGTGCCGCCCTAAGTTAGGACCCCTTAGCCTCTTACCTGGGTGCTTCCCCCACCCCACCCCACCGCCAAGCATCACCTCTACAGAAACATCCCTCCAGTGCCCCAGAACCTACGTACCCAAAGCAAAGCATGGTAGCGGCATCTTTGGTCCCACTGTGCAAGCCCTGGGCCATCATTTCAGCTGACCCGGATGTTGCAGCACTATGCTTAAAACCACTTTGGGTTTGAAAGCCCTTCCTTGTGTAATTTCTCTCCTTTTCTCCCAGGATCCGTCGCCCAGGTCCGAAGATCCCCCATAAGATGCTGATACTCGTTGTGTGACCCCCACACTGGATCTGACGTTGCTGCTAGACTGGTTAGTTATTTCTGTAGGTCATACCTTTAGCTACCATGAAGAACACAGCATAAAGTTGCTGCGGCCCCTCGGAGTTCTGTCACATGAATACCTCCCCTCTCCGCACTCACAAATGACGTCACCTGAACACATAAGCTCCCCCTTATGATTCTTCGCCTCCTAAGAGCTCCCTCCCACTTTTCCCCTGTGAGCTTGCTCCATGGAGAGCCTCCTATGGAGACTGCTCTGAACAGGCATACCTGGCAAAGTACCGGCCACAAGAAGCTCAGTGTGCTACTGCCACCTAGTGACGACTTTTTTCTTGGTCAGCACTAATGTTGCGCGTCGGGATGGGATAAGAAAGGAAGGCATGTTGTGGGTGGCACTAAGATTTTGTGTGATTATGACTTGAAAGAATAGTTTTGTTGTAAAAGGTAGCATGGAGCCCTCCTCCAAGAGTGAAAACACAGAATGCCCCTCCAAGGGTCAACAGATCCTTGAAGCACAATTAATAAAAACTCACAGAGAAATTGGGGTTCAACCTGAAGGTCTGAAAAGCTAAATAGCTCGACCTGAGTCCGAACATGGCGATCCTGCCTCTAGGAATCTCAGAACGAAACTGTGTTTGAGAACTGTCTCCTCCCATTTTAGAGTCCTCTCTGAAGCTGGGATTAAATGCCTGCACCACTGGGGTTAAAGTTGTGTGTTATTGCTTCCTGGTCAGTAAAGGCTGGCCAGTGTGGCTGTTTTACTTTTTTTACTTTTCTTATCCTCAGGCAAACTTTATTTATTAAGATAAAATCCAAATGCCACTACAGATACTCAATTGAAGATGAGGAGGACTTCTTCTGGGGAGGATTTGTAGGAAATGCCAGTCAATGAGAAATGCCTGGCAAGGGTGTGACCAAAGAAATCACAGAGATTTCTGATTCTTGGTATGTGATTTGCTCTGAGCTTCTTCACTGGAATACCACCAGTCCTCAACTTCACACCTCTACTTAAACCTTAAGTGGGAAGCATTTCAATAATCCAAGGAAACTTTCTTACCTAATGAGGAGCTAAGAGAACAGCTGGTGTAAATTAGAAATAACAATTGTGAAGGGAAATCAGATCAAACACAGCACGAGTAATCCCGTGCCTCAGCTATGGGAGAAGATAGAGTTCAAGACAAAAAGGCTGGAGATTCTGAAGGTCGCTAGAATGTGGAGACCAGAAAAAGCAAGAAGAAAACAGATTAAGTAACTGAACCCAAACAACAAGGGGGATTTGTTATGAATGGAAGACAAGCAAGGGCCAGGAGCCCTGCTAAGGACCTGGCTCACTTTCCTAAGACAATGCAAAACCGTTTTAATTGTTACTTGAGAAAATGAGATGATCTGATTCCTACTTTATTAAAATAAATATAACTTTGTTAACCATATAGAGGGGTAAAGACTAGATATAAGGGTGAGGGCAAGGAGACTATTCAGGGAACATCTATTGTCATAATACAGGAGAGAAATGATTCAAGGGGATAGAAATACAAGAAGACACTTGGATTCAAAAAGCATTTAGAAGGCAGGATGTCAGCCTTGCTTATACAGCAAGCACCTGTGGTTAAGTAGGAAAAGGTGGGAAAATACCCTCCACTTTCGTGATGGTCAACTTTAACTGTTAACACAAGCTACAAACACTGGAGAAGAAAATCTCAATGAGGGATTTCCTACATTGAACTGACATATGAGTGTATCTTCTGCGGGGGAAACTGTCTTAAGTTAATCAACGAAAGAAGACCCAGCCCAGTGTGGGCGGCACCGTTCTCTAGGTAAGGGATCCTGAACTGTATAAAAGTGGAGAAATTAAGAAGAGCTCAAGAAAGCTAGTAAGCATGTCTGCATCCGTTTCTCTCTGCCTGGTACTGTAGACATGATAGAACTGTTTGAAGTTCCTGCGTTGACTTCTCCACCATGGTGAAATATAACCTGGAATTGGGGATTAAATAAATCTCCTTTCCCCTGAGTCGAGTTTTGGCAGGGTATTTTATGGCGGCAATGGAAAGAAACTACAATGTATTTCAAGGTGTCAGAAGGCTGGAAAGTTTGGTGGTGTTAACTAAGGTAAAAGATCCGGGCTTCGGTAAACGGCAAATATCGTGAACATGCCGAGTTGCCAATTATTTTGAGAGATCTAAGTGTCAAGGAAGCCGGTGACTATACAACCTGAATACCAGAAAAGAAGTCTGGAGGAACAAGTGGCTTCAGGTATCCTCATACTGACTCTGCTACTGAAGGTCAGAACATGCCATCAGGGGAGAGAAGATGGCTTTGAGGTTTGGGAATATGAGCATGTAAAGATTCGGTAAAGGATTGTGAAGAAGACTCGAGGAGAATTGTTTAAAAGAAAATCTAGAAAAGGCTGTTGGGAGGCTTAGTGTGGCCAGGAAGCAAGCTGGGTGGTGTGAAGGGTAAGTCTTCGCAGGGACCTGCTGGATCAGCAGGGGATTGTACCCAAGGCCACCAGTGACCTTAGGGAGAGCTGTTCCCAGGAGGTGAGGATAACAGAAACCAGCAAAGCTCAGATGGAAATCACTGGCAGGGTGAGAAAGAGAGAGAATGTCAACTTGAAGGGATTTGAAGGATCTGCCCAGAAAATGTCAAAGATGATATTTTTAGGATGAAAGATTTGAATTAAGGGGAAAGAGTATAGCAGGGACTTGATCCTGGGGCAGGAGAACAGACAAAAGAGTTGTACTAAGGAACAGCTAGCAAGTTACAATTTGTAGTCAAGTCAACAAAAATGAAAGGAAAATATTTGAGCTGATGGCATCAGATAAAACTTCAGAGAATGTAAACCTGCTGATATATCTTGATAATCCAAAACATTGTGCTTGTTATTTATATTTTAAAACATTCACAAGCCAGTAAGTATTACACAGGCCATAAGATCAACCTCGGAAATCAGCTGGAAGAGGAAAACAGGTTTGCTTAGACAAACTTTACATGCTGTGTCCTGCTGTCGGGAATTAAATTTGTCTGTTTAACATTCGGCCCAAACGGAGTGAAAAACCTTCAGATTTGTCAGTTTTGCCCTCTGCTTTGTTTGATCATTCATGTCTGAACCCTTCAATTGCAAGACTAATGTATATGAGACAGAAAATTATCATTGTTTAGAATATTTTATTGTATTTCATATAGTCTTGGAAATTTAGTTTGGAAATTATTAAAACTAAAGCAAAGTCATGAGCAACCGATACATGATTCAAACAATTAATTTATCACAATTTATTTTCAAATGTGAGAATTGTTGATTCCTTTTCCTTAATAAAAGTAAAACTGTACAAAATTAATCCTTTCACCCAATTCTATTCTTGAGCTGCAAAATTTCCTTAAAGTTTCAAAAATTAAAATTGGTCTCTGTGCCATTCACAATTTCTTCTGCTAAACAAAAAAAAAATCCCTTTTGCTTTCTTGTTTATAATTTTGTTCAGCATTGGTTTTCAGGGGTTTGCATAAGTTCAGGAAAGGAGTCCAGACTTAACTATGGGGAATATTTAATTACAGGGCTGTGAAAAACTCAGAACATATGAGGGGTTTGTTTTGGTTTTGTTGTTTGTTTGTTTGTTGCTTTGTTTTATTTTTTTAAGACATATAAGCTTTTTGTTTAGCTATTAATGTGATTTTTGGCAGGGAGGGGTAGTTTGTTTTGTTTGAGACAGGATCTCATTATGTGGCCCTGGCTAGCCTAGAACTCTCTACATAGACCAGGCTGGCCTTGGATCAAAGGCAATCACGTGGGCTAAATGTGATTTAAAACAAAACTTTATTTTAAATGTTCTTTTAGACTGGTACATGATGGTTTAAAATGTAGCTGATCTTAAATATGTATATTGTTCGAGATGTATATATAAAGGTTAGTACAGATAGATTTATGCATACAGAGATTTACAGTCACGGGCATAAGCATCCGTGTGTAAAGATAGATGATAGACAATAAAAATATGAAATCACGGCTTTCATTAATAAAACAAACCGAGACCCTTTGTTCTCAGTTTGTGCTGCATTCACACAAGCCTTCAATCCAAACACAACTGGTTTTGACTTCTTAGCTAGCATGTTACCAGGAAGGGAATGATAGGCAGAGAGGTTCTAGGGAAAAAAGTTGGAGAGGGGCTGTCTCTTGGAATGGTGGTGTTGTCCGGAGATCTGTTTAAGCATTGGATGGGGGGCGGAGATAAGACAGCATTTCAAGGACAGACTGCATAGTGAAAGCATACCTGTGCACTGAACAGAAAACAGTGAGGGGCAGTAAGGGGGCAGGAGAAGAGGAGAGGGGCGGGAGGAGAAAGGGAAGAGGATCCCCATGCGCCAGCCAGAGATAAAGAGAAATAAATTCAGCATTAGGCTCAAAGGTGTTAAAAACCATAGTCCCCCAGTTTTGTCTGTCTATGACCTGTTTTAATTTGCTTTGGATCTTCCGGGATCAGAGATCTGTTTTTGTAGTGTTCAGTCTTTCTTGGTCATTAATCACTTCTATTTTTCAGTATTCATTATAAAGTCTTCCTATCAACCCTGGGACAGGTACATAAAGATGAGAAGCAGACTCCGTAGTCCTACTCCAAGGAAAAGCTCTTTGGACTCAAGTCTTCGCTACACTGCCATTCACACCTCCCTTCCTGAAACCTCCGAGAGAAGCCCTTCAGTTTAGGCAGTGTGCAAGTAGCTCGTGATTCGGAAATGGGAGCGGAGAGATGCATTGATTAACAAAACCCAACAACCTCCTCATCTCCTTCATTCTAGGGCTATGGGTCTGAGCTAGATTCCTCCCCCCCCCCCCCCCCGGAGCATTATAATTCATCTTCCATATAAAACACAACCATCAGATTGCTGAATCACTAGGACTGATAGCCAGGACCGCCAGCTCAGAGCAAACCGTACCCACAGTCTCAACAGGCTTTGCGTGTGTGAGACCTTGACACACAACCAAGCCTTGCACAGTTTTGACAAAGTTACAGAATCACTTGTTCGTTGTAAAAATAATTTATGTTAACACCAGAAGCAAGAAGAACGGATCGAAATAAAAAAATAAGTGTGGAAATACCTAGTAAATACTTCTAATAAAATTACCATGTGCTGCCTATCAAAGAAAAATATCCTGCCCACATCGTGATCCTTCACAGTGAGGCAATAAATTCCCACTGTTTATTCCACTACAGTTGCAGCACTTTGTCATGAAAAACATTGAAAATTAATATGGGACCTCCTCAGTTCTCACGGCCTGTCAGTTGGCTCACTAAGAACTCTGAGAAGCCTGACCCCACTCCCATTGGGCACTGCCTTCTTCAGAGTTCACAAAATTGCCATCAGCTTATTGTGAAACATCCACAATTACATGCTGTCAAGGACTAATGTATCCTTCCATCACAGCATAGCAATTATGCCTGACACCTTCCCTTACCTTCTGCTAGCTCCTGGGCTTGGAGAGGCGCTGTGACCAGGAGGGGGTGGTGGGAACCAGGACTGTCTGTTAAGAAATGACACCAGTCATAATCATACTGTTTGAATGGCCGATCCCACCCCGCATCTGGGGCTGGGAGGGCAGTTGATAGCTGAAAAGGCAACAGGATAATTTTTACAGGAAGCCTTGGAAATAAAATGAACACTATAAGAATCCTGTATTTCAAGCTCTAACCCCACCCCCTGCCAAGTGAACCACTTTTTTCATTCCTTTGACACTAAACAAAGTGGTTATTTCCTTAAACAGAAAAAAAAAAAAAAAAAAAAAAAACCAGGAAAGAACAGCAACAGTCAAACCTAGACTGTAGGTTTCTGTGTGTTCGTGTTAGTATTTCTCTTGCTCTACTTTCCCAGTCTAGCCCATAATGGAAATAACAACTTTATTCTCTACTTAAAATATGATGTCTAAACTGTGAGATAGAACACTCTGACCAGGGTGTTCAAACAGAGATGAGCGCTACAGCAGTGCTACCCTCAGCCGCAACAACTGTTAGAAAGATTACCTTACAGGGCAAGGCTGTGATTTCATAGAGCTAGAGCTGTAGCCAAGATCTCTGCCAAGAAGGCTAAGCTAAGAACAGCAAAATGAGAGAAATGGAAAGAGTAACATGGGCTGGGGAAGGCATGGTGAGGCTAAGGAGGCCTGGAGCCCTGGCCAACATCCTGAAATAAAAGCACTTGATTTGCTTAAGACAAGAATCTCCAGTTGACATAACTTCAGCCTAGGCATAACTTTATGCTAAAACAATCCTATTGTGTCACACACTACATTTTCTTATCCATCCCTGCATTGTTGGATTCCTAGATTGGTTTCCATAGCTCAGTTCTCATGAGCAGTGCTGGAGTAAACACTGGTGTGTTTGATTGTGCTTACTTTGGCTTTAACAAACCAATTTCTATGTATTTTTACACAGCTACGTATTGTCCATTGAGAAGATTTCTCCCTGCACCCTACTGCTCTGTTTATTCTCCCTTCATTTCCATTTATCTGGGATATGTTGGCTTAGAGTCCTTTAGGTAAGTACTTAGGAATATACTGGGTCACATAGATATATTTTTTAGGATTTTTTTTTTTTTTTTTTTTTTTTTTTTGGTTTTTCGAGACAGGGTTTCTCTGTGGCTTTTGGAGCCTGTCCTGGAACTAGCTCTTGTAGACCAGGCTGGTCTCGAACTCACAGAGATCCGCCTGCCTCTGCCTCCCGAGTGCTGGGATTAAAGGCGTGCGCCACCACCGCCCGGCTATATTTTTTAGTTTTATGAGTGACATAAAAACATATATACATATATATATATATATATACACATATATAATGGAAATATAAATAAAATTATTTCAAAGAACAAAGAGAACAGTACAAGGTCCCCGGAAAGAGTCCCCACTCTGCTCTAAAGTAGGATTAGCCTGAAGCCCAGAGCAAAGAAGGACACTATGGGCACGTGGTGATGTGTGGTTATTCACCCATCACCATCTCAAGTCAAGCCGCTCCCTGGAGTGCAGCTCTGTGGAAGGTTACTTGAAGCAGCAAAGCTCTTAACACCTAAGCTCACCATCAGCATCATCTAGAGGGTCTTGGAGCAGAGCTCAGCCAGAGACAGACACCGGGTGCCCAGCTTACCTCTTTTTCTTCACAGGGGTGGTAGCAGGTGTGGAAGCCGTGGTGGTGTGGTTTGTGTGAAGGGAGCTACCAGCTGGCCTGTTCAATGAGCAGAGCAATCATTACCTTCCTCCAGCTTCCTCACTATACCCCCCGCCTTTGAAACATCTTATAACCTATACATATACCAGCCTACTTTCTATCTACAATAGAACATCTCACTTAAGGATCCAAAAGCAGGAAGGAAACAATCCTTCTCATTAGTTTACCTGCCCTGTACACTGTCAGGCTCTTACAGAGCTGGTTCAGAGAGGAAGGCTGAGAAAGTCATTAACACTGGTGTTAATCGTGTGGAGTTCAAGCTAACCAGTTGTGACATGCTATCGATTTGCATTCTCTTAATCTTATTATTTTGTTGTGATTGATGGAATTAGGCTGTTATTTTTTGCATTGGAAATATGATCTTAAGAAAAAAATTGAGAAACACACATTAGTAATCTATATTTGGCATTTACTCTCTCCATTTTGGCACATATTCAGATCCTCAAAAAATGGCAACGACCCAGGGTCTATTTTACACACTAATATTGGGATCCAACATGAAAAGTATTCTATCCATAAATGCAGTTTTTTAAAGGTAATTATGTTAAAGTTCATCCAATTTGTGCTGCTTATAAGTAGTAGTAGTGTGTGCCAGGGAAAATGTCTTTCATGGTTTTGTGATTCGCTGAGTTTGCTCTGAGGGACAAAGTGCCAATGTGAGGAGCATGGAGCATCAGGGAAGAAGGTGAGGTGCTGAATGAGAAGGAGTCGGTTGTCTAAGAAATGAGGAAAAACAGAGTCCTCTCTCTTACTTAGTTTTGTTATTGTGTGTGTGTGTGTGTGTGTGTGTGTGTGTGTGGTGTCATTTCACTTGGATTTTAATAACTAAAACTTGCCTTAGGATCAGAAAGGTAAAACAGCCACACTGGCCAGACTTATAGACCAGGCAGCAATAACACACACCTTTAATCCCAGTAGGCACACTAGCTTGCCATAGAAACCAAGTGGTAGTGGTACATGCCCTAATCCCAGAACTAGAGAGGCTTATAAAATGGGAGAAGACAGCTTTCAGACACTGACCCATTCTGAGATTCCTGGAGGCAGGATTGGCATTTTCGGACTGAGGTGGCTGGCTGTTTTACTTTTTGGACCTTCAGCTTGAGCCCCAATCTCTTGCTCTGAGATTTTATTAATCACACATCAGGTGTTTGGCCTGAGTGCATTTCTGTGCACCAATTGCCTGTGTGGTGCAAGAGGCCAGAATGTGACATTAGATCCCCTAGAACTGGAGTTACAGAGGGTTGTGAGCTGCCACGTGGATGCTAGGAATCAAAACTGCATCCCCTGAAAGACCAGCCAGGGCTCTTAACCATTGGGCCAGCCCTCCAGCCCTGAGTCCATTTTAAAATACAAGATGAAAGATATCAATCTAAACTTAAGTGATTCTTTGAGAGTGGTGGGAGGTAAGCTTTTTCAGGACACATCCAGCCAGACAGATGCTGGGAAGCCTGTTTTAGTTCTTCTCTGAGACTAACGCTGCCAACACCACAGGGCCTTGTTGTATTTCAGTGACACTTTGGCCTGAGGGTTGTAAGCCTTGATTGTTTTTAAATGCATACAAGGAAGCACATGTCAATTAGGAGAATACTTACGTCTTAGTTGCTTCTGGTGTCCTAAGTGTGGACAGTTTTCTGGAAGAAGAAAGAAACAATGGCATAGTTTCAGCAATGGTGAAAACCTAGTTAATTCTTCCTTTATCTGTTCTTGTCCAAGAATTTAAAGCTACGAGGAAAAACTAGAGGCTACTGGAGAGGGAGGAAAAGCATCACTATTTGAGTGAATTTGGTGAGGCGCTTTCATGGTGCTTAAAATTGCCTGTGCTAAATCTCGAATGCTCTTTTTCTTTTGAAAAGTCATTATTATCTTAGCTCAATGTCTTAAGATACTAGATTTGATAATTTCAAATATAAAATTCATAATTTTACCACCAGAACACCTTAACGGAGACACAGATGAGGTGAAGCTAAGGACCCACAGCAGTGGAGCCTCTGGGTTTGTAAGCCAGGCAACATTTTATTCTATCATGAACAAAATCAAAGGGTTTTTCTTGAGAAAGGTTGTTCTTAAAATACAGAGGGTAATTTGGCCTGCACAAAGCTTGTACCATATCAACCATTTAACACTCCAGAGTGCAGCAAATAGGGGATCCAAGCACCCACCCCTAACGGAAGAGGTATTAGCATTTAATGGCTTCTCCAAAGTCAGTTTTCTTTAAGAGTGCTGCTCCTGCTGGGTTGACAATGCTCCAGCAGATGGCGCCACACCCATAAGCACATGGGTAGCACAAATTTGACTTGGGCTATACTTTATTGTTTTTATAACAATAAAGACATGGACAGGAGTTCAGCAGTTAAAAGCACTGGCTGTTCCTCCAGAGGAGCTAGGTTCAATTCCCGGGATCTACATGGCAACTCACACCCTCTTCTGTCCTCCTCCAGCTCTAAGATCTACACAAACAGATAAACATGCAGGCTAAACAACCATGAGTATAAAATAAATAAACTTTTTTTAAAAAAGACATTGGGGATCAGAGGTGGATCTAGGAGGAGTTAGAGGCATGCATAGTGGTGAATAAGATCAAAATAGATTGTATGAATATGTAAAAGAAATTTTCAAAGAATTAATTGTATTTTTTAATATACAGAGGGTAAAATTTTGCAGAAAGGCATTAAGGATGGTTGTGAGTTGTTAGGTAAAAATAGCTAACACTTACAAAGGATTCTATCTGATTCCATTTCCTGAGGTAGTGAGTGCTGACACCTGTTGGTTAGCTGGTTATCGGAACTCTGAGCCTTAACTGTTCCAGCGTCAGCTCTTCTGCCTGCCCCTCACACACAACACACAAGTTTGCACAGACATTTAGCTTGTCAAACTTCTTACTGGTCTCTACATGCCTCAACATTTTTATATTTAATCCTTTGGTTTTTTGTAAAAAGAACTTCTCGTGTTACATTTTACAGTACCTGAAAGTCAAAGAGGGCTGATGAGCTATCTCGACAGCCCCTGATTTCTGGGTGCCCAGCAACACTTACTGCTCACCTCCCAACTCACTGAGACCTTAACTCAGTTGCTGTGTGTCGTATTTTTATAGTTCATGATAATACTTCCTATGTTGGTAAAAAGGCATCGACAAAACACTTCAGGACTCTTTTAAAAGTTCTACAGCACAGATAACGCTTTGTGTTTGCCACACTCATTTCTTTTCCTTTGGAGCAAACAGAAGCCACATTTGCCAACTTAAATGTCCTTAGGCTGGGACCCACTTGACCGAGTTTTAAAGACTGTGGACAGAAACATTGTGTCATTAGGTTGGGACCCACTTGACTGAGTTTTAAAGACTGTGGACAGAAACATTGTGTCATTAGGTTGGGACCCACTTGACTGAGTTTTAAAGACTGTGGACAGAAACATTGTGTCATTAGGTTGGGACCCACTTGACTGAGTTTTAAAGACTGTGGACAGAAACATTGTGTCATTAGGTTGGGACCCACTTGACTGAGTTTTAAAGACTGTAGATAGAAACATTGTGTCATTAGGTTGGGACCCAGTTGAATGAGTTTTAAAGACTGTGGATAGAAACATTGTGTCATTAGGTTGGGACCCACTTGACTGAGTTTTAAAGACTGTGGACAGAAACATTGTGTCATTAGGTTGAGACCCACTTGACCGAGTTTTAAAGACCGTGGACAGAAACATTGTTACCATGTCCGGCCCCACTGTAAAACTCTCTGCATACCTTTTATGCTCTTTCTTCCTTCTCCACTACGTCTTTGGTGCCCGTGGTTGAAGAGGGCAGCATTAAAACAGGGGAAGAACTTAGCTGCCCGAGTCACTCCCTGGATACTAGGGTCATGAGTCAAGCAATGATCTATGTGTTAACCCATTTGGATTTTGGTAGAAGGAAGGATGAACTAAAAACACCCTATCTTGACAAATGAGTCTACTTGGGTTAGGCCCTAGAAGAGAGCCTACTGTCTTTATTTAGTTAAATAAACTTATTATTAGGTTAACTCCTTATTATTGTATCCATACATTAATGCATCTGAGAAGCTTCCTTTTTCAGAAGATGGTTAATGACACAGTGGCTCACAACTGTAGTAGATGATGATTAACATAGAGACCCACAACTGGCCAACGTGCAGATAATAAGACACTGGAGAATATCCAACCTCAAATGTAACGTAATGTCGTGTGTGTGTGTGTGTGTGTGTGTGTGTGTGTGCGTGTGCACACACGTGCACACCATAGTCCCTCCTTCCAAGGCTCAGGGATGTCATTGCAGAAGAGGAGGCAGAAAGAATGTAAGAATCAGTGGATGGCTACAAGGGAACACTGTCTGGACCCAGCAGGGTAGGTGCACATATACACTCACAACAGTTGTGATAGTGTGCACAGAACCCATGAAAGCTCACACCAGACCAAATCCCAGCTTGTGAAGATGGGAGTTGTGCAGGAAGCCTAACACCTAGACATGGAGCTATTGGCAATTGTTGGCTTCATGAGGAGACAGTTTTCTCTAAAACCATATGTCTTGTAAGTTGACCACACTCTGGCAGAAGACCCCATATCATCACAAATTAGTCTTGATAAAGAAAAAAGGGACATAAAGTTGAGTGGTTGTGGTAGTTTGATTGAGCACAGTCTCCATTGGTTCATATGTTTGAATAATTGGTGCCCAGTTGGGTATACCTGCTTGGGAAGGATTAGGAAGCATGACCTTGTTAAAGGAGGTGTGTCAACATGGGTGGGATTTGAGGTTTCAAAACATGAGCACCACTCCCAGTGTACTCTCTGTTCTTTCTGCCTCATGGCTGTGACCAAAATGCGAGCTCTCAGGTGTTCCTTCACCTGCCATCGTGGACTCTAAACCTTTGAAACCAGAAACCAATTAAATGCATTCTTTTATAAGTTGCATGGTCACAGAGCTTCATCAAAGCAAAAAAAAAAAAGTAACTAAGACAGTGGGTGTGGAATGGGGTGGATCTGGGTGTAGAGTGGGGGAGAATATCATCAAAACAGGTTGTATCTGGGGTTAAAGGCGCTACCACTGCCTGGCCTCAAAGAAACAATTTTTTTAAAAAGATCCAAGGAAAAGATTTACTTCCACAATAGAACACTAGGTGGCGCCCTGACCTAGCCTATTAAAATGATTCTCCAAACTAACTTCAGGGTCTTTATTTTTCATGCCGTGCATTATTTAAACTTCCTCAGCACAGTTCATGTTTCTAACAACAATGTGTATACTTCCAAGTGGCTTTCCAGAAGCTGCTCCCTCTCCACCATCACAATTGAAGAACCCAAGGCTGGAGAATAAGGACTGATGTCCCTCAGTTTAAGTTTAGCTAACAGATTCCAGGAAGGGTCTCTCCTACCCATACTCAATACTCATACTCAAATGATCATCTTTTAAATTAATCTACTGCTTCCCCCTGGGAAAATCATATATCTAACTAAGACTCTGTTAGGTGAGGAGACAATTTGGACTTCAGAGCCTTTTCCTACTTGAGAGAAACTAGCACCAGTGCAAAAAGTGCCTCAGTAAATGCTCCAGCCCCTCCCTGTGTGGTAAGAATAGGACTTGAGGTTACACATAGTGGATCTGATGCACTGGCATGGTTCATAAGCACCTCACCTGTCCAGAGCTTCATCAGATCTGTACCGGCTAATCGTGGCTTTTGGCTCATCTCTCTCGGCCATTTTCCTGTAGCAAACACAGTTATCAAGAGACAAAATTACAAAATTATCTCATAAAACCTATCATAAATTTGACAAAGTGTTGTCCTGTTTAGCTAGGAGAGGTACATGTTAGCAAGGAGAGACAAAGTTGGCTTGCACAAGTCTTCCAAATGTTGACTTGGATAAGATAAATTAAGGCAAACTCAGTTCCTACTGCTGACAAATGATACTTCACTGATTCCGATGGTTTTTCCACGTTTTCATAAACCACTGTAGCGTAACACACTCACACCGAGTTTATCAGCACTCGTGCTAATAGTGGTTAATAACTAGTGTATGCTCTTTCAGTGCTGCAGGTGTCTACAGAATAGGAATATCTTACCATCCTGTAAGCTTATTTTATCAGAGGCTGTGAGCCCTCTCAGAGGGCCCGCTCCTAAAATGCTTTATTTAACATTCAGCACCATGGACAGGCACAAAAGCAAAAAGCTTGTGACAGAGAGCGCAGAGAAGAGAGGCAGCTTTGTGTGATGAAAGAAGTTCAGGAAAATTCAAGGAAGTTATACGCTGAGGAAACATTTCAAATGTAAGAACCAGAGGGCTTCATGATAAAGTGCCGGAAGACAAACAGACAAGAACATTTAAAGACTGCTGATCAAATAGCACAGTAAAGGCAAGAACGAAGTAAAGAAAACTCTGCTATATTTCCCAAGGTTTGAAGGCAACTTCTAAGTGAAGTCATGAAGCCATAAAAAGGCCCTTTTTGAGTGGTTTGTAGCAAAATGGCAAAGTGCTGTCTACTGAGTGAAAAGTTCTAGATTCTACCCTCAACGTCTCAAAAAAAAAAAAAACAAGCAAATACACAGAGCAAAAACATAAATAATTTCACAACAACAGCAAAGAGAACAAGCCCATCCACAAACACCATCACTTTAGGTTTTGGTTGACTTTTTTCTCCCTAGCTCTTAGCACAAAAGTAATGCTTCCTTAAGTCCCATGACCTGTGGAGAACAAACTTTGTGGGGAATTATAGCATTATTTATTATTATTTCCTTTCATTTCCTCCTCTTCCCCACCTTCAACTGGGATGCATAATCCGTGGACTCCGGGGTTATTTTGCATCCAGTTCTAAGTTCAGTGTCTGGCTCCAAGCATATTCCATAGATGATATTAACTTGATTGTCCAAAGAACTACACAGTAAGATTTCCTAGATTCAGATAATATGATGCTGTTATCTAAGATGGGGGGATGTGTTAGCTCAGTCTCTGCCCTGCCGGCTCTTTTCACACATTGTTACCTCTTCTGGAAACCCTCCCCTACATCTGGTACCAACTGGCCTCTCTTCAATGCTCCTCCTCATTCTTTAGGTGGTGGCATCCAACAAAGATCACTTCCATGGTGGGATTTGGGATTATGCAAGCCAAATTAATATCTCCTTTTTCTCTGTTTCCACAACACTGTTGCACATCCATTCCATAGCTACTACTTATGGTAAACCACAGTATTATGGCTCGTGGTCTTTTCCATGAATGTAAGAGCTTTATATTCTCTGAGGTTGTTTGTGCTTCTCTGTGCTCCCAGAATCCAGCAGATGCTCCAAGGTGGCTGTGTGACCACCACAGGAAACCCTTGGGGATATGTTGAGCAGCATTATTTGAGTCAGTACCAGGAGAATCTGCCATACCCCTTGAAGAGACTCATTCTGTGGTATTAGTTATTGATCATCTCCAGGTTCAAAGAGCTCTGTTACTAATGTAAAAGCTTGGTGTACTACTTTAGCCAAAATGCTGTCCACCAAGAGGGAGAGTTCAGGAAACCAATATGGTTTTAAATGTAAAGCCAGCATAGATGGTACGAAGGTCCTGTTATGCTAAGGTGTACTGTGGGTAAGCTAAGAAGATGAAGCTTAGTTCTAACTGCTACAGTTTAAAATGGGAGTATGTGTTCTCCAGTGTTCTGGAGATATCTATTTTAAATGCACAGAGAAATTTTCATTGGTTGTTGGTACAGAACAATTTTCATTGGTTGCTGGACTCAGTCAGTGTCCCTTTGCTTGGTGAAATTAAGGTCCACTGTAAACCAAGGGACCATCTCCAAAACAATGAAGAGCAAGGTGAAGTGGCAAACAGTGAATCCCTAGATTCAGAAAAAAAAAAAACTCCATTGAAAAATTGGTTATCATGTTGATAGGTCAATATTTTATTTTATAAAATAGAATTGTTTTAAAGTGTTTTCAAAGACAGTAAATCAGAAGGGGGCATGGGACAAATTAACAAAGAATGTGGCACATATGTATAAACTGCCTCCATGAAACCCATTATTTCTGTGCAAACTTTACAAAGAATTAAAACCAACAGTTAATCTGTTGAGCTAAAAGCTGCCATTAGGAACATAAAATGGTAAGTTAGGCACCTTTAGAACATGTCAAATTTATGTAAAGGTTTAAAATGGTTAAGATAAATTCACAAGTACAAGATTCAAAAGTAGATACATTTCAAGGCATATACTTAGTTATTTTATTTTTAATTCACACTCCTTTTCCAGAGGCTTCTGACTGGTGCACAGATACAAGCCACTGCACCAGATGAAACTTGACTGTGATAAGTATTTAGGTTCTTCTAAGGTGTGGCTCTCCCTAGCCTGTGAGTACAAGTATGGGCCAATGAGAGTATTATCTGTTCGATGGATCTGAGAATGTTCACATCGAGATTCCTCATTTTATCTTAATTCCCCTGTTGACTTGAACTTGTTAGTCTACTCAATAACACAGATAAGTCAAAGTTTTTCCACAAGCCCATGGCTTTCATAAAAGCAATGTCCCACATAGCACGTGTGCTCTGAAGCTACTTTTAGCCTTCCTTTCTCCAAGTACATGATGTCTTCTCTGGGCATGCTCGTATGAGAGCCCTTTCTCTCCCTGTCGGTGGAGTGGGATGAGATGGCTTGTGAGCCTTCTCCCAGCCAGAGTTCTGGGAGCTGACATGGGACAGTTTTCTGGAAGAAGGCCCTGACAGTACTACAGATTCTCCCTTCCTTGTGTATGTGTTGACGGAAGCCCAAGGCTAGCTACAACTGTTCATCTGACTTGAACAGGTTTTCTCTCTACACCTTCAACTTTGTGTTAACTGATGTAATTGTTGGAGGCACTCACCTGTCCAAGGCGTCGTGGGAGTTATGCCGGCTGAGCACCACCCTGCCGTAATTCTCATCTCTGCAGAGAAAGACCCAAATTAAATTACATCAAATGTGACCATGATGTTTGCTAAGCACGACATGAGAGAGGCGGGGAAAGAGTTTCCAACTTCAGGCAAGGTTAATTTGTGTTACTCCATGCCTAGAAGCACAGCCATAAATCTAAATTAGCCAGCCACAGCTTGCAGGGGAGAGAGAAGTGCAGAAAGTGTGACAGCACAAAGGGCCCTTGTCCCATGAGATCTCCACACGGCCCAACAATGAGTCAGTGCCTTGCTTGTTGTGATTGGCTTTGTTTTCTTTTTAACCAGAGTATGGGAGCATAAGACCATTGGTTTTGTGTCTATCAGTTCTTTCCTACAAGAAGAGAAGACAAAGGTTTCCTATAAACATTTTTCAGGTTTAATTAAGCCTATTATACCTGCACATTTTGATGGATTTAGCCATTGGCCTTTAAAAAAAATGCGGGGAAACAAGAACTAATGCTTCAAGTGAGGGAGACTGATCATTTGCAGGAGAGGAAGCCCGTCTATTTTACCATGGGAATGCTTTATGTGCCCTAAGATACCTATTAAATTAGGAGGGGAAGAGAGTTTATGCTAGTCAGAACACGAGGGTGTTTGTCCGAGATTTTGTGGCTTTTCTAAAATCACATGATTATCAAGGGACAAAGGTGGCTTAGGACCCCGGTCTTTATTTCCTATCCTCTGTTCCCTTTACAGTCAGCCCCATGATAGACTTTTACACATGATTGCCAAAGCTATGCTCTTCTCACTTTGCACAGTAGGTATGACCTAGCTGGCATTGTTAGGAAGTGCCCTTGACACCAGCAGAGGACAACTATCTGAGTTTCTCCCTGCCAACCCCCCAAACCTGAAACACCACATTTTCTCTGGTCGGGCTCCATCAACATTGCTCAACATTCAGGAGCTGTGCTTAATAAAGCTATAAACGAAGCTACAGCGGATAATTAAAAAGAAAGGTGAGCAGAGAAGCTGAAACACCCTCAGAAGGCTACCAAGAGGAAAGTTCCCCTCTTCCCTGGCTTCCTTCTGCGAAACTTCAAAAAGCACAGCAGGCACCAGGCACATTCTTCCCTGAGAACAAACAATAACGCACAGCCCAGAACTGGGCCAGCGGGAGCCTGCAAAGCACGGGAGCCAATTTCCCTGTCACTCAGCAGCTACCATGCCATCCAACCTGGCTTCCCTGGGCCTGATTAGGGAGGCTGGCTTGGCATAGGATCAACATTCCTACCAACTGTGACTTACCATAGGCATCTCTACCTTTATTCATCTACACAAATATTTGGAAGCCAAATTTTATTATGGACATTTGTTATCATGCAGCTACTACAGAAAAACAGAAGTACTCTCACAGACGAGCTAAGGGCAGATCCGTGGGAGGGAGTGCTTGTTGTCCAGGTGTGCTCAGTCTAACAGTGGTTACATCTCTGCACATCACTGGAATCCTTAAATGAATAAGATACAAGAGCAGAAGGCAACAGACGCTTTTACTACTTATTGCCAGTCATAAGTATGTTCCTCCAATAAGCCTATCTGGACAGTGTGTAAAAGTCAGAATAAGTACCCCAAAATGCAGTTTCTCAGCTTAGGGCTGCTAACATGGTGTGCCTGAGAGTCTTTGCTGAGGGGGCTATCCTGCACACTTCAGGATGTTTGTCAATACTTTGAACCTCTACTAAGTGTCAGGTGTATTTCCCAATTCCATGACCAAAATTATCTCCCAAATTGCCTGAGGTAAAATTGCCTCTGTTTAAAAGACACTGGTATAATGGAAAGACAATGGATCTTGTTAAAATGTCAATTCTGCCACTTAACAGTTGTGTGTCATTTGGCCAAATTACATAGCTTCTGAGAGCTAGATTTCTCTCCTATAGAATGAGATTATAATGCCTAACTGATATATTTATAAGACTTAGTGACACTTCATGAACCAGATACCTAACCCAAAGTTTAACACATAACAAAATCAGAAAATGTATCCATAGCTATGCATAATTTGTAATTCATAACTAATTAATGATAAAGACGGACCTGGGTTATATCAATATCTATCATAAATCTGCTATGTAATTATCTTTTCATCCACTGTGAAGATGTGTCATGCTGATTGGTTTAATAAAAAGCTGAATGGCCGATAAAATCCTAGGCAGGATTTTTAGGTCAGAGAGAATGCTGGGGAAAAGAAGGATGGAGTCATGAGGAGATGTGGAGAAAGCATGACAGGTGGGAGGTGAGGTAGCAAGCCATGAGTCACATGGAAGAATTTAAATTAATAAAAATTGTTTAGTTTAAGCTATCAGAGCCAGTTAGAAATAAGCGGAAAGCTATCTGCCCAGCTTTCATTAATAATTAGTTAAGAAGTCTCCATGTAGTGATTTGGGAGCTGGCTAGTGGGACAGAGAAAGACAAGCTACATAAAGCTATGATGACAATATTTAAATATTGAATATAAAGCTGGCAGAAGCAATGCTCAAAGCTTTGCTAGTGCTTGCCTTTGAATCGGGTCCACTCTTCCGGCCACCTAGAGGTAGATGGTCAGGTGGGCCTGAATTAAGCCTGCTGATTTTATTCACACATGTAGAAGTTTGAATTACTATTTTATATTTGCAAATCAGAAAAGCTACTGATGTGATCAATACAATATAGAGATTAACTGTTGCCTTTTGGAAAACAGGGATGTCTTGCTTCCTTTTCGGTTTACACCTATTTTAGTTGACAATCATACTCTCCTCTGTAATAGCTCACATTCTTTTGTATGTAAATGCTTGTTTTTAAGAGTGCAGGTTTTCTTAAGAATGTGGTACAATTGATTTATGCTTACTAAATCTTACAAAAATTAGACTATGTAGTCAAGTACTTTAGTGGGAAAGGCTTGCTTTTACATGGTCATATCTTCCAAGCAGAGATACCTCTCTTCCATCCATTCATACATTCATCCATCCATCTATCCACCCATCCATCCACCCATCCATCATCCATCATCCATCCATCCATCCACCCATCCATCAATCCATCCATCCACCCATTCATCTATTCATCCATCCATCATCCATCCATCCATCCACCATCCATCCATCCACCCATCCATCATCCACCCATCCATCCACCATCCATCCATCCATCCATCCTTCCCTCACCACACTTACTTTTCCTCCTCAGGACGTTTCTTTATCCAGCTGTTATCCTGTAAGAAAGCCCTTCTTTTGTTCATATCATGAAAGCCCTGTTGTCTCAGTACAGCCCCCTGGGTGCTCTTCGAATCTACCAAGAGAAACACGAACAGTTGCTGTAGAGGGAAGCTGAGTGTGGGGCGTTAACCAGAAGGTCTTGAGAGAGCATCTCATTGGCCTCATCTGGGCTGGCAAGTCTAGCAGCAGGGTGCCTCAGCAAGAAAGAACAAATCCCACACCCCAGCACCAAAGATAACAAATAAAACTTCTCAGGTGCCAACTGAAACTGCCAGTGCAGCTCAGGAGGCCCCATCTGGAGCCCAGAGAATGCAGAATCACCATGCTGAGACAAACCCAGCCAGGGTTAAGTGGCCAACATACTCTGCTCAATAGTAATGTGCCTTAGAAACACACTATACATTCATTACACAGGACTTAGTTCATGAATCTCACAGGCACCAGGGCACAGATCACCCTCCAAAGGGTGTTTATGGTGATCTTTAAAACCTTTTAAATTATAATGACATAAGTGGAAACTACAACATTTTAAAAAATGTATTTCAATATTTTAAAGAATTTCACATATGAGTACTAGATCTACATCACATTCCTCTCCCCATCCCTCATTCTTACTTAAAAAAAAGGATACCTAACTTAACTATAGTAAGGTCATTGTAAAAAAAACAGATATCTATAGGAAAATTTATGATCTGTGAGTTGTTTTTCTTATATTTAAAGGGTTTATAATATTTTAGTAAATATTATCTGTATTACCATTTCCAGTAGGAGCCTTTTTTCTCGAGGAAAAATTCGACATGCTGGATTCTAGTGAAGATCTAAAATTTAAAAAAAGAAAGAATGGGGATGAGAGAAAATAAAGTGATGATATTAAGAAACTTCATTAATTGCTAAGATACATTTTTCAATGATCGTGGCAAAGCCTACAAGTATAACAAATGTTACATAAAAAATTCCAAGAATTTGAGGGTATATCTGTTCCAAGGATTTTTTTTTTATTTTATACATGGAAAAAATGAGGCTTAGAGTGTTTAACATCCCCAGGGTTATAAAATAAGCAATTAATTAAATTTCATTTTCAATTGATTCATTTATTCAGTCCATGAATGCCCACTGAGGATCTGCATTGTGTCTGGCCCTGAGCTAGGAGCAGAGGAGGCTCAATGAGATAGACCAGGGTCTGGTCATGGTGAACGAACAGAAGGAGACATTGGACTAGTCTCACGGCACAAGGGAAGGACTTCAGACAGGCTTATCTGTTGGGAGCAGTGAGACCCCAGATCCTGAATTTCTTGTAATCCCCTGATCTGAGTGCCTACAGCTGCTCTGAGCACGAGACCTTCAGGAGTTCCTGATGGCAGGAGAGTGGTTTCTGGTGGGTTTGGCTGGGGCGTGGCTATCTCTATATAATCTGCCTCTGAACACAATAAAGGGGGCATTCTTGGGGAATTCAACGATGACCCGTGTCGCTGTCTGTCTGTCTGTGTGTGTTTGTGTTTTTTAACCTCCTGCCACTTGACCGAATCTCGCGAACTGGGTGCCAGCGCATCGAACACAGTCACAGGGGCGCGGTGTGCGGAAATTGGAGGTCTCCACCAAGATTGCGCACTTACCAATTCCTTCCAAAATCAAAGTAACCCAGGCAACTGATGTGCCATGAGAGGGGAAGCAGGAAGATGCACAGAAATTCCAGATTTAGGAAACACTGGAGGTTTTCAACAACCATCCCTGGGGAAATCTCCAAGTTCCTTAGCCACAACTAGCCACCATTATTAAGGTGTAGAGGACTTAACATGACCCCATCTCAGTTCTTCCGTGTCTGAAGCTGTCCCCCAGAAGCTCCTCCGTATACTTACACATGCATTAAAAAATATATTTGCTGGGAGCCAACATAATTGCTCAGCAGGTAAAGGCAACTGCCATCAAGCCAGATGACCTGAATTCAAGCCCCATAATCTGCAGTAAAATGGGCCGAAGGAGAGAACTGACTCCCAAAGTTGTCTTCTGGCCTCCACACACGTGCACAAGCATACACAGACACACATAAGAAATAAATAAATGAAAACAGTCCTTAGTGATTATGTCAGCATGGCCACAGTTAGGACCGGCTGCAGTATCTTTGGTCATCATTATTACAGTTGCATTTTTTCCTGTTCTTAAAAGAAGTTAAACTGAGAAGACTTCCCTGAATCTTAGAGCATTGCGGACTTCAGGCGCTGGGCCTAGTCAGTCCTAGGTTACCTTGAAAGTGGGGTTTAGAGTTCTAAATTCAGAAAAGTCCTAGGCAAATGTGGACAACCTGTCGTACTATATGGATACTCATGTCTTTTGTGACATCCATCCCACCAGGTAACATACTGAACTCGGAGGACCATCCAATCTTAACCAAGAAGTAAATTTAGGGTCCCTGCTATCATATTCTACAGTCATAACCCTTAATTTTCCCCACCAAACAGGGACAAGGAAATTTGTCACCTTCTTCATAAGGTTATCGTTATGATGATGATGATGATGATTAAATGAACAATGTTCACAAAAAATACCTTGTTACTCTATAAATACTGTTAGTGCACTATCTAGTGAAGATCAGCTTGGAGAATCTTAAGTTCTCTACCTCCATCTTTTGGTGTCAAACGTACATCCATTCATATTGTCATAAGGGCTCATCCATGTAACCTGGAAATAGCTGACTCAGGCTAAAAATGTCAGTCCCATGTCTCAAGGCAGAGGATAATGTGAAGATAATTCTGTGAGGATAATGTGCACTTAGGGGCTCACTGGGAGGGGAGTCTCACTGAAGCTCAGTTGGCACAAAGCATGTCCTTGCTCAGCTTCTTCTGTCTGCCTCTCCATCCCTCACTTCCTGCTCCTGAGACTACACCTGCCACAAGTCACAGACACCCAACTTTCCTCTCATGCACTTTTTTCAAGGAGCCATATACAAGGCTAACAGCAACCACAATAGCCACTGCCTTCCTAAGCTTGGAGTCAGCCTGGGACCTCAGGTTCCTCATCTACAAATTAGGCAACGTCAAGCTGTTGTGAGAACCAAATGAGGACACACGTACAGTGTTAAATCATTGCCAGACTCCATTGGTACTCGATAATTCTTCATACCTTTATTGTTTCGCCTTGGAAAACAGCGTGAAAACAGGAAAGGGATGGAGAGTCGGGAAGGGGTAGGACAGGTTTGAACATGAGCAAATGGGTATTCAGTGAGCGTGGGACAGTCCCTGGCTGGCTCTATTGGAGCTTGACAAGCTGTGTTAGGAAAATGGAGTAGAGAGAAACCTAAAAACAAGCATAGGGTTATTGAAATGGCTCAGAAGATAAAGGTGCTTGCCGCCGTGCCTGATAATCTGAGTTCAACCCTCAGGATCTACATGGTGGAAGGAGAGACCTGACTGCCAGGGAATTCCTCTGACTTCCACATGTGTACTGTGACAAGTGCGGCAGGCACCTGCACATACACACACACACACACACACACACAAATTAATAAGACAACACATGTCTCAATTATTCACTAATTTTACCTCAACTTTAGTGCTACTTCTTGGGATTCCTGGCTTACACATTTCCTGTTTTCAAATAGAATCCGCAAGTTTTCCTTCTTAGTTGACAAAGGCATGGAACATCTCATCTGACTGAACTATGATTCTGTGATGGTCAACATATTTAATGTATATTTGATAACACTTGCGTGAAGATCGCAAGTTCAATTGTGAGGCCAGAAACAGGGCAAGTGGAGAAAAGACATATATTATCTTTTTTACTGGGCTGTCTCTTCTAAGAAGCTGGGCTTCAGTAAGCAAGGCTTAGGATTTCTCTCTTGTTCCCACTGTAGGATAACACAGACACTGCCCAGCTATTTTCTACACTGAGTCCTGCCCCCCCCACCAATCCACATGTTGACCTCTAACCTTACATCAGACTATGGTGACATTTGGAGATAGTAACTTCCAAGAGGGGGAATTAAAATAAGGTCTTTGGGATAGCAAGGACCATTCACCTGCAAGCCAAGGAGAAAGGATTCAAGCGAACCTGAACACACTGACACCTTGATTTTGAACATCCAGCCTCCAGAATTGCCAGACAATATGTTTCTGTAGTCAAGCTCACCACATCTCTGTGTGGTGTTTGTTATGGCATCCCTAAAAAACCAACTCAGAGACCGTGAAAGGAATGGTGAAGCTTCTCCGAAGTAGTGAACTCTTTTAAAGATCTAGGTGCCACACTGTTCCTAATTTGTGCCCTCAGTGTCTTCAACTGTCATACTGCACAGAGCAATTACCAATATCATAAACATATGTTAGCTGAGTCCTGGCTTTGAGAGCAGAATGTACCTCATGGGCGTTATCTCTCACCATCAGATGAACTCTGTGAGGTGGCTATTATTGTTGCTGACACTCAGATAAAGCATGTGAAGTTCAGGGACAGGATAACTTTGTTCAAGGTGCTCAGCAGAGGCAGACTTCTCAAACAAAGCCAACTCTTACCTGCGCACCCAGAAATCATGTTTGTCATGAGTCACTGAAAGACTAGATGGATACCTGGAGATAGAGTGACAGAGAAGAGACGTAGTGCTAGCTGGGGGCCTGCCTGACTGTGACATCTCACACATCCAGCAAGTTCTACCCACAATGCATCAGGACAACTGAGGCAGCCTTTCAAGGAAAGTTGCAGATGAACCTTCACAGAAGAGCCTGTACTGTGTATTTTTGAACAATATCTGGGTTATAATACGTATGTCAACACAAAAACCTAAACATGAGCAGTCATAGCAACATTTTTTTGTAATAGCAAAAACCAGTGGAATTAATCCAAATACCCATCAAACAGTGAATGGATACATAGTTTGGTTTATCCACACAATGGACTATTGCTCTCAGCATTGAAGTATTATTTCATGTTAGAACATGGAGGAAACTTGAAACAGGCTAAATGAACAGAGCCAGACACTAAGGAAATGTGAACAATAGTCTATGAAGTGTGAAAGTCTATGAAGTGTGAACAATAGTCTATGAGTGTAAACAAATGGTCTATGGAGTGTGAACAAATGGTCTATGGAGTGTGAACAATAGTCTATGAAATGTGAACAATGGTCTATGGAGTGTGAACAATAGTCTATGAAATGTGAATAGTCTATGAAATGTGAACAATAGTCTATGAAGTGTGAACAATAGTCTATGAAGTGTGAACAACAGTCTATGAAGTGTGAACAATAGTCTATGAGTGTGAACAATAGTCTATGGAATGTGAACAATAGATAGGCTCTCAGAAAAACATTAACTTGTGCTTTTTTAGAAGCTGGGAAAAGGAAGATGCTGCTAATGGAACTTTGGCGCCAAAAATCTTCCAAAATTAGATAGTGGTGATAGATTACAGATTGGCGAATAAAAATAATTAATTTTATACTTTCAACTGAATAAATGTTATGCTAAATAAGTAAACTTTCAACCGAAAAACCCCACACTAAAACCTGTCAGCAGACACAAGACACATAAGAGATTGAGGGACAGCCCGATTTTGCCCCCATGACTTTGCTAGAATAAAATGAAGACTGTATTTCACCGAATTACTTCAGGTCAATCAGGATTTATATCCACCCAACCACTGAGAAACATCCTTGCTTTAAGATTCCTGGTTCTTGACCAGACCCCAACGTCTACTTTTGGTTTGGAAACAGAGTCACCCATTTTACAGGAAAGCATGAATGGGACTCAAGAAAAAAAATGTCACTCCTACTCAAGATTACGTCCGTGTGGATTAATAAGGTGCTACAGCAGATTATGTGGCAGTAAGAGAATGTAACATTCTACCATGGGTAACAAACTTGTAACTATTGGGTACTTATGTTTTCTGATATTTCAGTTAGCGTGCTATACAAAAACATAACACATATATCCTTTTTATAGTAAAAATTGGATAAATAGAATATTTAGTGCATTATGGTAAGTATATACTAGATATAATTTTTTTAAAAAAACAATTAAATAATGCAAATATTTACCCCTATGTCATTGAACTTAAAATTCAATGTATAAAGGACATACTTGTGCTCATTTAAAACACATAAATCTCATATTATGTGTGCCATGTTTTATCCATACCACTTATGCTAGCTTTCAGAACAATTATCTCCTGCACGTTGTAATTTGTCTTACCATCTGCTGGAATTTTAATAATGCCTACTGGATTTTTATACATATATATCTTTACACTGGATTTTTTTTGTACTTTATACTTCCCTCCTTTTTCTATGTCATGGTCTCTTCTCTCAATTGGATCCCATCTTGGGCCTCTTGTTAGCCCCCAGAACTTTCTAATTTTCTCGAACTCTCATAGCCTACTTGTCTCTCAATGTCACTCAATCTGTCTGACTCCTAGCTAGCATAGTAAATTATGCCTGGGCGAGGATCACATGCAGGCTGAGCGGTGGCTCAGAGGAGAGTGTGAGCTGTGATCTACACGCAGGCTGAGTCCCAGCTGGGGCACTCATTAGCCACGTGGACCAAGTCATTACTTTGTCTCTGCAAAGTGGGAGTTAGATTGGGCTTAGAGGGTTATTGTGAAAACAAAGAAAGTGTTGTATAAATTATAAATTACTATAAATCATTTAAGTTGTTTTTATTGTCTGAACTCTCCCCTTTCCTCACCAGAGCCCACAAAGGCAACAGTGTCTGGGCTGAGAAGACTGAGCAGGGCATGGGGGAGAGACCGAGGACAATTGAAAGAACAATGCTTACATGGATTTGGAGCCAGAGATCTGCAAACCATAGAAGATGCAACCAGACTGAAACCGCCTATCCAGAGAAAGAGAGCAAGACTCCCCCTTAACTGGTTACTCCTAGACAACCCCAGAGGTTCTATGGTAGAGCCCTTGAGTATTTATGTGACATCCAAGTTCAGTAATTAACAGAGAGGAAGAGGAAACTTCCTGGAAACTGGACCAGATGCCTATCTCCTTTATTCAGGCCTTCTGAAGAATACCTCACTACCAATGTATGAGAATGCCACACCTTCTAGGAGGATATTGGGTCTGTCATGTTGGAGTTAGTCCTAAACATGAGATGAAAATTCCTGTTGTTTTGTCTTGTATGTAACACTCTGTAAAAAGTTGACGATGTGACTCTGCCAGGATCTTACTCACCCCTGCATAGTACCCAGACCCTGGCTGCAAACCTGATGAACTGGGGATGCAGAGCTACGGGAGATGGCAGCCCTGAGCTTCTGTAAAAAGGATGCTGACAAATGTGCCTGCACTCAGAGTCCACATTTTTATTAGGTGAGTGCCAATTACTATATCCATCGGGTCTTCTGTCAGGGGGTAAGTCACTCAATATATAATTGGTCTCCTATGTGGGACCATATAATGTTACTTTATTTATTTTTTATTTTTTTTTTTTTTTTGGTTTTTTGAGACAGGGTTTCTCTGCAGCTTTTTTAGAGCCTGTCCTGGACCTAGCACTTGTAGACCAGGCTGGCCTCGAACTCACAGAGATCCGCCTGCCTCTGCCTCCCGAGTGCTGGGATTAAAGGCGTGCGCCACCACCGCCCGGCATGTTACTTTATTTTTAAAATAAATTTTTATGGTCAAAAAAGGAGACCCTTCTTGGACCACAGAGTGTGTTCAAAGCCAGCCTGGGGAAGTGAGTGAGATCTTGTCTCAAATTTTAAGGGAAAAAAAAAAAGACATTAAAAGAAGGCTGCAGACACTATTCACTGGTAGAGTCCTTGCAAAGAATGAAAAAGAAAAAGAAACACTCTCAGGATACCATGGCTGCTGCTTTTTTCATTAAAAATACTGCTCACATGTTTTTTTTTAACTGTTTAATTCTTCTGACATTTCAGGGACCACCATAGAAGCCCTGTGCACATGGGAAAGGTTGAAAAAGAAAATCCCAGACACAGGAAATCAGGATGCTTTCAGAGACTCGTGACAGAGAATGGTGGCCTCTCTAGTGTCCACTCTCCTCAACCCCCTTACCTACAGGCAAAACCACACTTCTCAGCCTCTATTGAAGCTACAGGTGGACTCACTTATAGTTCAGGCTATCAAGGTTGAAGGAGAGCCCCTCTTCACTTCTAGCTGCTCTTCTCCGAAGGTAGGAGTGCCCATTTTAGACTTGACAATATTATAAAGCTACCACAAGTATCATGGGTTATGTCTTTAACTTTTCCTTCTAGAAGAACAACAAAGCTCCTGTAATTAGAAATTAAATTGCTTTTTTGTGTTTATTACTCAAGCCTGATGCTCTCCTTCCATTTTCCTAAGATGTATGGAACAAAATAGGTTTAACATCTGACAGAGGTCAATGGAGAGTCACGATTCTTGTCTTGGTGAACAGCACATCTATCTGTGATCTAGGCTTTTAGCAAAGGGGGCCACTTGGTGAGTTGGTACCATGTGGCAGTTCCTGCAATCAAGCGCATGATCTTATTTAGTTTTCTCAGATGGGTACTATTATCTCTAATTATAGTAGTCCAGGTTGTAACCTGCACAGATCACAGTGGGTGGGGAAACGGAGCTGTAATTAAGTGTGTATGAAGATAATGCAGTAAGTGATTCCATATAAACTCAGAAGTGCTCTCTGATAGGGCCAATATAATGCATGCAGGGAACCACTCTGGTACAGCAAAAAATGAGCAGCAATGGAAGGGTGGTTGGGGGAAAGAACAGTAATAAGGGCCAACTCCAGCATCTTCAGACAGCTCAGCCTGGAGCACCTCAGCTCCCACCACACTAAAGCCAAAGTAGTCGTGATAACGCTTTCTTTCTGGGGCCATTTTGCTGCCGGACTGCTGAGCAATGCTTCCTATGCATTTCCAAAACTAATGCTGTCCATGGATGCAACCTAGATAACAAAGGAAGATGCATTGCATGCTATGTTCAGGCCATAATAGTTCATTAAGAACTCTGTTTTCCCTCTGAAATAAAAATAAATGAATGATACTGCAGAGATTATTGTTTCTCTTTTTGGTTTAAGTGTTACTAAAATAACAGTTGCCTGCTCAGTGGTTGAAGGTGGGCAGCCTGCTCTGTGGACTTTTCTCTGTCTCTCTTGGTGTCTCTCCCACATAACTTTCCTCAGCTAACCATTGTCAACCTGCCTTCTTCTTTGACCATTTGGTGGTCCAGAGCCATTTCTAGATGCTTCTAATGCCTCTGCAATGCAAGTCCCTCTCCTCCAGTTTTACTTCCTCAGATATTTTACTGCATGGAACTCTTTTACTCTGCTCAGGATGGAAAGTAACATCTTTCTAATGGACAGATAGTTCTTAAGCAGTTATTGAAAAGGGATCAGCAACATACATTGTGAAGAATATTCTTGTTAAAAAATGATGTTTGGAGAATGTTCTGTCAATCACAAGACTCTCGAAATGAATGCTAAAATTTAACTGCAGTGTGGGACCAGGATTCATCCCTAGTACATGAACTGGTTTCTTTGAGCCTATTGTCTGTGGAGGGATACCTTGCTCAGCCTAGATACCGGGGGGAGGACCTTGGTCCTGCCTCAACATGATGTGACAGACTTGGTTGATTCCCCATGGGAGGCCTTATCCTCTCTGAGGAGTGGATGGGTGGCCGAGTAGGGAGAAGGTGGGAGGAGGGAAGGGAGGGGAACTGGGATTGGCATATAAATTTTTTTTAAAAAAGATTGTTTTAAAAAATAAAATATAAATAAAAAATTAACTGCAGCAAAACCATATTTTTATGAAATTATTTTATTTTTAAGGATTGGAATTGCTTAGATTAAATTAAATCACTCAGCATCCAACCAGCTCAGACCACTTTAGTAGCCTTGGTTCATCTAAGTGGGCTTTTTCTTAGGCGCCATCTTCCAGTCTCATTGCAGTAAGGGGTGTGGTTTCCTGGGAGAATAAGGAATCTCCTCAAACAGCTGCTTCCCGAGTCTGTCAGCAGCTCTGCCACTCCACTTCCATCTGTGAGACAAGGCCTTTCCATGAAGTCCAGGCTGGACCCCAGAAGCTGCCTCTAGTTCCCGGGATTTGGGACTACAGGAAAGCAACTATATTTTAAATATGGAAATTTCCAAAGTCTTTGCAAGAACATTGTGGTTTGTCACTATTGTGAACTACAGTTTGCAAGTGAGGAGACAAAAACTCAGAGATGGAATCCAGGATCTCATAGCCAACCAGAGTTCCGAACTAGAAATTCTCATTTTAAATCTAGTGTTCTTGCCAGAGTGCCTACGTACCCACAGCCACTTAGAGTTTAGAGAGCCATAAATGTAATGTTCAACATTCAAGTTTAAATCTTAACTTCCAAAGCCTACGTTTTGAATTCTAACCACGAAGCCAAAATTCTCAAGGACAGTAGTATAGACCGAAAAAAAAAAAAAAAGTAAAAGTAAAGCAAATATATAAAACTGTCAGCCACCAGCCAATCTTTCATTTTCTCCCTGTGGCTTAACACCAAAAGGCAGGTCCTTCACATCCACTGTTCGTAGTCTCTGCCCAAAGACATCTGTCCTTGGGGTTTAGATGAAATCACTCTTAAGCTGGGAATCAAGAAACCATCCAGACTTCTGAGTTCTTGGATGCTTTAGGAACCCTACATCCCTGCTTCTTAAACCTGCACTCTGTCCATCCTCCTTTTGTTCCAGTTGTTTGTGTGGGAATTCAGTTCAAGGCTTCATGCGTGCTAGTTGTGTTTTTACTAGTGACGTTTCCTGGGGCAACTTAAATGCCATCAGTTAACTGTTCCCCTTGCCTATCCTGAACTCCCTGTTTCTGGAATTCCCTAGGCCACCTCCCAGTTCAGCAATCATTTCTTTTTTTTCATCTTTGGCTCTTCTCACTAAAATAGACTTTAAAAATCTTACCCAAAGATAAAATACCTCTTGACTAGGGGAATACTATATTTATCTTTTTCTGATAGCTTTCTCTTAGGATTGTGAAAAAGCAAAACTTTGGATGGATGAAGGGTTACAGAGAGGGAACAAATGGAAGGTGAACCGGAAGAGGAAAAAACGTGAAGCTGAAAGTAGATTAACACAACAGAGGATAGAGGAAGAAAACAGAAAAGGCAAGGAATATAGCCGTGTCCTAGTGTAACAAGTTTCTGTTGTATGCACATCATCTCATTTAAGACTCACACATTTTTAGGTCGGTAGTTCACAGTGATTATCCTGATTCCATAACTACATGAAATGCCACGACATCGTGAGAGGTGGGGAGTAGAATGTGATCGTCTGAGTGAAAATGCTTGCCACAAGCTCATTTACTTGAGGACTTGGTCCCCAGATAAGGGGCTATTTGGAAATGCTTAGGTGACTCCGTCTTCAGGAGGAGGTACATTGAGATAAAAAAGTATGACCCACTTCCAGTTTGCTCTCTTTCATTTATGCTTATTTTGAAGATGTGAGTTCTCTGCTTCCTGCCCCAGCGCCATGCCTCCACTATGCCATCAGAAACTCTTATAGCCCGGAACTATAAGCCAATATAAACTCTATCTTCTTAAAGTTACCTTGTCTACGGTGTCCTATCACGGCCAACAAAGAACAGTTAATGCGATTGCTGTGATTAAAGTAACATCAGAGTCATTGTACAGAAAGCTAGGACAGGCATTGAGAGACCATTGTCTCAGGACGAATGGTTCGCCTGGGGTTACACAGCTGGTGAATTACACAGTGGAGGTTCAAACTCAGACCAACCTAATACCAAAGTTCCTGTTTTAGAAACGGCAAACTAAAGGGGGTAATGAGTGGCCAGTTACTGGGTACGGTGAATAAAATAACAGCCCCTTTGCCGCGGACTCTTGTGAAGGGGCAACAGCTGCATGAGGCAAAGCAGATGTTCATGCCCAATGGCACCAAAGTATTAGGAGATCAGCAAAGAGGAGCAATTGGATAGGTTAACTACTCCAGAATCCTTTTCCAATGTAGGGAACTCCTCATGCATTTATGGGAATGGCTGATGTTTTGGAAAGCGATGAGAACACTTGCCTAGGGCAAATATCTGTAGAATGGGACGTAGAAAGAAGTGCAGCGGATGTGTTTTAGAAACCGGTGTAAAGGCATTGGCCTAAGTGGTATGCCTTGTTTTATAAAAAAGGCCTGGGTATTTTGTTCTTTGGAAATTACTGTGATAGGTGGTACCTCACAAACAGGAAGAGAATGATGTCTGTAAAACTATTTTTAAAAGAAGAATAAGAGAAAGCCAATAATGACAGACCTGTACAGAGAAGAACTATCCTTAAAAAGCTATTATCATCCCCCAAACCACAAAATTTTAGGGAAGGGAAAGACAAATAGATATTTCTAGGTGTCTCAGTATTTATTTCTATTTTGATATAGGTTAATTTGTAAATGGGTTTGCGACAATAAACATCTCTGTTGAGTCTGACCCAGTGGAGGAAAGGCCAACTTCTCAGCTGGTCTGACTTAGCCTGCTGCGAGAGTTAGGAATGGCTCATTTGTTTTTGCTCGGGCTCTGCTGATTGGTGATGAAAGGAACCCAAATTTTAGCACAAATGAAATCTTTTGTTATCTAGATCTCTGAGTGCCTCCAATTTTCTGTATCTCTATAACCCCCTCACATAAAACTGACTTACATGAAACTTTCCTGATCCTTGTTGCTGGGTAACTTGATGTTTCACCTAAGTGATATCCTGATTACTGGGACAATTGTCCATTTCATCCGACAGAGACCCTGGCTTAATACTCATTAACAAGTCTTCAATCCTACAAAAATTACCTCTCATCTGAGTCCTATAATGGACCATTTCTAGTTCTGGTTGATTCAAGGCCAAGCCAACTGGGGGACAACTCCCTTAAACTTTTTGCACACAGATGTCTTTTAAGCTTTTGCACACAGCATCCCTAATGACGAGCAGAAAGGAAACAGGCTGATGCAGGTAGTTTTCCATAGACCTCTTCATTGAAGTTAGTTTTTGATGCATTCATACTCTGCTTATCACGTAATTCTCATGCCCCATCGAGGAGCCTGCTGCAGTCTCCTGGGATGTATGCATTGCAGTGAACTTGGTAACTAGTTCACTGTCTTCTAGGGTAATGTCCACATAAAAGAGATTTACTAACATTTTAGAGCCGAGAACGCTGGGTTTAGAGAACAAGGATAAATTATTTCAATTCTTAGCATTCTTGAGTGTGCAGTTACAAGGACCAGTCAGGACTACTGGTTTTCTTGTCTGGATACAAACCTACTGGCATTTAATACACAGCTATAGCATTCACTCTTCTGAGTAATGGTCACAATGAAAGGGCAATCCATCTCTTTAAAGAATCTGACAACTGACATAAAACACAAGCGTCATAAATGAAGCTGTCATCTGCAAAGCATGCACCTGAGGAAGAGCCACGCCCAAGTCTGGAAACCATAACAGATCTGTACCACGGCAAACGGGGCACACCAGGCAGCTGCAGATGGATGTATAGGAACTAATATCTGCCACCTTTATTCATTCTAAAGTTCTCGAGAGGAGAAAATAGAAAAAGATCCCCAAGTGGCTGAGACGCGGGCTACTGCCAGAAGGGAAGCTGAGGGAAAGCAGCTTCGATTTCTCCCTAAGACTCCTGGGCTAAGGATCTCTCCTCCTTGTTTTTAAAGAATGCTTGGGGTTGAAGGATCCACCACATCAGATGCTATCTGAAATCACGTTTTCTTGAGCTGACTGCCTGGGGGACTCTACGGAGTTCATTCCGCCATCAGTACTCAATCATGCAAAGCATTTACGAAGTTCCCAGGAATGGGAGTCTCTCAAGAAAAGCAACTGGAATTCTGACAGTCAGGAAAAAGAGTCTAAGGAATGGCAGCTGAGGTGAGGATGATGCTGACTGTGAGGGGCAAATCATGGACTGCACGTCTCTACCGGACAACTTCATGCCAAGGGGCTGTTGGCACTTAATGTTTAACCCTACAAATACAAAAAAATAAACAGGCCAAGTCCAAATGCCACAAAATAAAAATGTATTTCTGTGTCAAAATCACACCACATACATGATAAGGGCTTTGGCATATATTGCTGGGCAAGGACACTCCTGTTTACAGACCACTGTGGTCCTTCTATAAAGACAGAGTGTAGTTCGTTTTATTACTACTTTTTATGTGACAGAAATCTGAGAAGTTATCGAGACAATCTGAAAAGGCGAATGACAAAGATCTGACTTCACATTCTGGTTCTGCTACTCCAGGCTGGGGGTGTTGCCTAATATTTAGTCTTTGTTTTCTTCATCTTAAAAACTCAAAGGTGGCTCGGTGCTCAAAGACCTGATTTGATCCCTGAAAACCAAGTTAGAAACACTCAGTGTGGTAGCATACGTCTGCAATCTAAGCTCCCCTGAAATGAGAGGCAGAGGCAGGGGGACTGCCCTCAAGCTTGAGGGCCAGCTAGACTGTCTGTCATACACCGCACAGCAGAAACAGAAGAGAGATGTTGCCATAATCAGGTGGAGGGAGAGAAATGGCTCCCGAAAGTTGTCCTCTGATGTCCACATACGTGCTGTGGCATGCACACGCCCATACTCACACCCATATCACAGTCGTACAGAAGCACGCACACATACTAATTATAATAATGGTAATAAAGAGGTTTTTAAAAGAAAATGCAAAAACTGGACTAGATGATCCATAGTTCCCTTCCCGTTGAAAATTTATACCAGTAAGATGCTAAGATTAACATATACATAAATTTCTATAAAATTCTGACCTGTTTCCATTCTCTGTATATCTTGACATTTAGAATCCAAATGTCTTGGTAAACTCTTAAATGCTTAGCTTTTCCAATATTTTAGATAGTAGAGCATAGCCAATATCAGAAAGGCTGTATCTGTGTTATCATCTACAGAAGAGGGAGACAGTTTTCAACTTCATGAAAAACAAAACTGCACTCCACAAATGCTATCCTGGGGCTTTCTGTCCTAAACATGTAGACAAACCAAGCCATCAAACTCGTTAGTAAACCTCTGGAAACTGAGCACTAGCACGTCCCAGTTCCGGAGACTTCGGAGGCCTATCAGTCAAGAAAGCAATGAAACCTCTAGCTCTTAAACAGAGCCGGGTTTGCAGGAGAAAGGGCAGCTACTACAAGCTGGACTTGATTGCCACTACTCTGTATCATAAACAGAAGTGTTAAAAGAAAAAAAAAAATGAGTCAGACAAGCCAGCTGGTTTTCCAGAAGTAAGACGGGCAGAGAGCTTGAAAATTGATGGACAGAGAGCTTGAAAATTGCCTCTGCATACTTTAATCTATTCTCAGGCTAATTCGGAACTTCAGAATGTAATGTAGCGAAGTCCTCACAGACATCTGTGAAGACCACAGATCTCCACGCCACCCCATCCTTACTCCACCCCAATTTCTTATTTGAAGAAAATAAGATTGAATGGGTTTGCAGTGTTCGTCGCAGCTGAGAAAGAAAAATGACGCTATTTGTACACCAATAAAGTTTAAAATTTCACTAGAAACGTCAGCGATGAAAACGGGAAGATCCTTTTATAAAACAATTTTATAGTCACTGGAGAAAACAGACCAGTGAGTGCTGAGTGAGAGCTTCATTATCTTTATGTGAAGTCGAATTCCCAAGCTTCCAGCTCCCACGGGAAACTCAAAGGCTCCCTGTTTCTGTGATGCCGTGATGTTGTACCACAGCCAAGTTAAAAGCCACGGAGGTACTGGCACACAAAATGCTCCTCAGAGACCGTCAAAATTTAACTGGAAACAAGTCAAAGATAATGCAGACAGCCCCGATCTGAATCGTTTGGAGGGAAAGCAGAGAAAGTTCCGCGCGAAATGCAAAGCAGCTGTATTTATCTTTGCAAGTAGAACCCAGCTTACCTTTCTTGCGCAGAAACCCAGGACTCTTGGCTCACTGGCCCGCAGTGATTCCCCAAGAGGATCTGGCTGAAACAAACGGGCACCTGGAGCTTCCTAGGAGCCGGTCCCACCTCCACTTGACTCTGTTAATGAACAGCTTACAGGCTTCTCTCTCAGCACTGAGTCATGCAGGGAGGAGGTAGGCGGTGTGAAAGAGGGTGTCGCCTTGCACAAATACCAGCTCAACAGAAACAGTCTCATCCAGAGGCCTACTGTCTCTGTTGGTGAGTTCTTCATATAACTTCGGTGCTGTACCCCAAATGCTTTCTTTTTACTCTTTTAACTAATACCCACAGCACACGACACTGGCAAGCTGGGATCCCAGCCAACCAATTGCGAATGTGCTTTTAAAAGCAAAATGAAACCTCAGGTAGAAGGAATCTCTCCCTCCATCCCTCCCCATACTACTTGGGATGTGGGGCCATAGACATCTGTACTGCTCAGTTGGGAAAAGAACATCTGCACGAAATCTAGGACCAGAAGATAAAGAAGGAATAGAAATTCCACATGCGGAGCGTTTCATAGAGACGTCAGAGGACTATCACACCCTGAATGTAAGACTTCTCATCCTTATATTATTTCACAATGTGTTTTTTAATGGAATTAAAAAGAGAGCCAGCAAGATGGCTCAGTGGGTAGAGGCACTGGCTGCCAAGCCTGATGACCTGAGTTTGGCCCTCAGAACCCATGTGGTGAAGGGAGCAAACTGACTCCTGCAGGGTGTCCTCCAACCACATGCAGACTTTGACATGTGTATCCAAACACACACACACACACACACACACACACACACCAATTTTAATGAATTTTTAATTTTTAATGTGCTAAGAATGGTTTAAAGTTCTCTTACAGCGGATGCTGGCATAGCTTTCATCACAGCAAGGAGGATTTAAGGAAGCTTAGTGTTCTGAAACATGACTAAAAGGAACTGGATCATCTATGCTTCCTGGGTCATCTCAAATCATCAGCACACCAATTAACCTCCTTAGGGCTGCTCCTAAACACTGCAGTCCAGCTTAGCTGTGCCTTTGACAAGAAAAACAGGTAGACACATCCAGGTGGGAGGGCCAGACAATTGCAAGATGGATTGGAGCTGATCACTTCCTGATTGCAGGAGGTCACTTCCTGAATGAGCCTTAATTCTAGGCAGAGGGATTTTGAAAATCTAAAGCAATGATGGTTTTCATAGTGAAACATTTAGCTCTGACTTGTAGTGTATGTAAAATGTTTACATGTGATTTTGTATGTCTCTCTCTCTCTCTCTCTCTCTCTCTCTCTCTCTCTCTCTCTCTGTGTGTGTGTGTGAGAGAGAGAGAGAGAGAGAGAGAGAGAGAGAGAGAGAGAGAGAGAGAGAGAGAGAGAGAGTGCACGCATGAGGGTAGGGGCTGTTCACACGTACTCATATGCTGGAAGTTGATCTCAGGTGTCTTTCTCAGTTTCTCTCCACCTTATTTATGAGACGGGGTTCCTTGCTGAAAATCTCCAAGGATCCACCTCTCTGCTTCCACTACCACAGGGCTAAGGTCATAGACACCCCATTGTACCCAACTGTTACTGTTACATGGGTGCTGGGGAACTGAGCGTAGGTCCGCTATCAAGATGCATACAACTTGAAAGTGTATCTGAGTTTATTTGTCTCTGAGTCCTTCTCAAGCCTGAACTAGTTCTAAGAGATGGTATATTGTTTGAATGCATTCGTATTACTTAGGGCCAATGAGGAAAAAGCACTGAAGTCACTAGAAATGAAACGGAAGCCAATAACTGCTTCTCCCTTAGTGTCCCAGGCCTTCACTGACTAGAGAAATGTGGCTCCCATAGTCTCAGCTGTGTTTCTGTTGCAATTTTTCTTTACTTCACACGCATTCTCTCAAACCTCCTGAGTGACCCAAAATGTGACATGGCTTTGTGCCCTTGCGGCATCTGAGAGCCCTCCACTCCCCACCCCTGCCCCTCTCCTGCCTGCTTGCTCCTTTGTTCACACCCCTCCTCACAGCCCATCTGCAAAGTGTCTCCCAGTCCCTGTGCCTATGTAATCAAATAGGTGAATCTTATTTTATTCTCTACTTTCAGATAGTTCTGGAATTTTCAAATCTTCCAAGTATTATTGCAAAACTGTGAGTCATCCTTCTATTGTAACAAATCTGTGATTATTGTTATTCTCTAATTGTGTCCCTGGAAAACGGTGAGTTGTAGATGCTTTGACAGAGCAAACCTTGTCAACATTTTAATTTTACACCATTTCTCCCAACCAAGAGTCTCACTATTCTTACTGGAGCAGTTAGAACTAAAGGCTATTGAGAAAAGTTAGATTTGATAATTTGAGAATTGTAGTGTGAGTGTGTGTATTTGAGTATATGTGGGGGGGTGAATATGTGTGTGTGTGGTTGTGTGTGTGTATAGTGTGTATGTATGTGAGTATATGTGTGTGTATGTGGGGGTGGATATGTGTCTATGGAAATCAGAGATAACTTTGTGAGTTCTCACCTTCTAGCTTGCTGAGGCAGATAGGTTTCTATGGCTGCAGTTTGTGCTAGCACAAGCCAGCTTGCAAGGTTCCAGGCTACCTCCTGTCTCTGACTCCCAACTCGCCAGAGGAGTGCTAGGATTGCTGCTATGCACCATGATATCTGGAGTTTGACACGGATTCAGAGATCTAATTCTATCCATCAGTGTCTTTGTCTTCTCACCTACCTCCCCAGTCCCAACTTGCTGTCTTAGCTCCTGTATCCTGTGCTCCTTTCAAGTTTTATGTGCTTTTAGGTTTCCACCATTGATTTCCACTTTGTCTTCCATTGTGTCTACTCAATAATTGTTTTATTCGGGAAGATTATACCTGCTAACGTTCCCCTGTCTTTCATAAAAACAAAATTCAACTTTATCAGCTCTGTTACTAACACCAGATATAGAGAAGGTGAAGGCAGGCTAAAACATGACTCAGCTACACTTATCTATATACAAGTGTTGCATAAATGATGTAATAACAACTTGAGATTCCAAAACTCTCATCAACTTAAAACATGACAACTAGCTAAAAAAAAATACATCTTACAAAACATCTCCTCCCCCTTAGGGGAGATTCCTCCCAAGAATTTAAGAAATCTTCAAATCTAGTGTTAGAGAATAAAACGTGACAGCCCTTGATTTCCAGCATAGATGGGGCACAGGTTCATGGCAGCATCAGACACTAAATGTGTGATGCCTCTTCGTGTGCAGCTCAGCCAGAGACAGGACATCTTTCTCCTAAAGACTAGGTAGGAAGTATTTCATTTGGGGCTCTGCTGGCCATATGCAAACCCCTCAACTCTGCCACTGAAGTGTGAAGAAGCAGCAGCGGGCAACATGAAAAAGGGAGAGCATAGCAGAATGCCCTGCAGCAGCCGTGGCTACTGACACTTAACCCCCGACCTGTGCAGACCAGTCCTATTGGAAAGATGCGACTTTTGCTTTTCTCTCCCTCCTTGTTCAAGGAGAAGTTAAAGAAGAAAAGGGGAATAGGATTTATCAAATATTTTATTTTATAAACCATAAAATGAGCTTCTGCGTGGTCTGGGAGACTTGAATAACACTCATCAGCTTAGCCAGGCAGTAGTGGTGCTCGTCTTTAATCCCAGCACTCGGGAGGCAGAGGCAGTCAGATCTCTGATTTTGAGGCCAGTCTGGTCTACAGGACTAGTTCCAGTACAGGCTCCAAAGCTACAGAGAAACCCTGACTGGAAAAAAATGAATTCATTAACTTAGTTTGTGTGGAAATGATATTGCTGTCCATTTAAAACCAGGGGATGCATCTGTGCATGCACCATGTCAACAAACTTCCAGCCATTCGTGCCTTATCTGACTTCACCCTACTACTTTCTTTTCTCTCTTCTTAATTCTCCTCTCTCCCTTTCTCCTTCAATTCCCCCCTCCTTCCTTTTCTTTCCTCCTTCCCTCTATTCCTTTCTTCTTTCTTTTATTTTTCCTTTGGCAGTGTTTCCCTATGTAGTCCAGGCTGGCCTCAAATTTGCTGTCCTCCTTCCTTGCTCTCCTTGGTGCTAAGACTACAGACTCATGGTATCTCATTTCAGCATTTCAAAATACTGTCGTCTCACAGGAATAAAACAAAAGCTGAGACTTAGAGACCTTTAGAAACATAGCTACAGTTTCACAGCAGGCAATCGGCCAAAGGAGGAGCTCTCTGCTTCTCAACATTTCTTCCGCCCCTTCTCCTGCTGCTGCCATTGCTCTACTTCTTAGCACCCCCTGTCTCATGTGCCTGTGAGAAGCCTTTACAGTCAAGTCCTATAGTCTCTGTGCTGAAAAGTCAACCCTCAAATTCTCACCAGTCTTCAGATCTCCCTCCCCCTCCGACATCGCCACATCACCTGACTCGTCCATCCAGCCTAACTATAATTCTGCAACACAGAAACAGGGAGGGAGTCTTGACTTCACACACCCATGGCCAACCCTTTGGAGAAAGGCTGGGGAGTGTACATGTTTGGTCTCTGTTATGCAACAACATGAATCTGCAGACAGCCGTAACTACAACCACAGGACCTGCTAAGCAAAGTTAGTGGACTTCATGCTTCTTCTCTACTGCGGCCTCTTGGTGAAGTTCAGTGACTCAGACTATTGTCCAAAGCCTCTGAGAGCCATAGCAGGCCCCCAGAAAAATAGGTTGAATTCCCTTTCATTCACAGCCAAACATCTGACACGCATAGGAAACTCACCAATATTAATTACATGAGACCCACCCACTTCACTGGACTTGCTTTCCCAGAATCCCTGACTAGTCAACTAGATGAAGGTGCATGCAGAAAAATAAAGAGACACTCAATGCACACTTCTTCACTCATTAATGTTTTTCTTTATGAACCTTTGATAAGCTCTGTAACTGGACTCCATCATTGAAAGAAAGAGCCATCAAAGTCTGACTGGCAATGAATGGCAAGCCATGAAGAGGGGGAGGGGAGAGTTCTCAAGCTGATGTGTTCGTATTACAGAATCAATTATTGCTCTTCATAAATTCTCTCTGTGAATGAAAGCTGCTACTGCTGACCCATTTCCTTACAGAAATGGCTATAATCTATACATTCTGACTTTCACCTCAGATTCTAGAATAAGTCACATTAACAATGTGTTAGTCTCAGATTGCTACTACCTAAAAACATGAGTTCTTTCACTGCCTTTTCTTTCCCAAATAAGCCCCATTTTGTTATCTGTTAAAGTAATTTGTGATTGTTAGATTAGAGAGAGAACACCAGTCTTTCAGGAAAAATAACTCCCGTTAGGTTCCAATAAAGCCTCTTTTGTCCAGTCCTTATAATTTCCAATAGTTAAAAAACTGTAGAGTCCCTTGAGTGGGGCAGCTCATAATAAACACAACACTTGATGGCGATGAAGCCAGCGGCGGAATCCAAAGAGGAGTTGGATGTGTGCCTTTGTTTCTACCTTCTCAGCAGAGACCTGGGAAGAGTGTGAGCTTTTGTGGGAAGTCCTGGAGTAACCCCAAGAGCAGAAGGAAAGAGCACCATCATATGTCACATGACTGGCTTGTCAAGACCAGAAGCCCACCACAAAATGTTAAAAAAAAAAACTTGGTCAGTCAGGGTAAATAGAGCAAGTCGGGCACAGAAAGACAAATACTGCCTTGTTCTCATGTAAGTGTGAAAGCTAAAAAATGTCAGCTTTGGAATCCAGGAGCAGGACTCTGGTTACCAGGGAAAGATGGGGGCTAGCGGGTGAGACAGACAGGAAGGTCAACAGGCCTAGAGGTAAAGTCAGACAAGAAAAGTCACCTCTAGCATTCCGTAGCACAGTGAGGTAACTGTGGTTGGCATAGTTCATTAACAATATTTCAAAACCAATATCACTATTTCAAAATAAAAGAGATGATTTTGAATGCTCATAACACAGAGAAATTACAGGTATTTGAGGTTGAAGATTATCCCAATTACACCAATTACCCTGATCTAATCATCTTTTAAGGTTGACACATTGAAATGTTATTCCATATGCATGTAAATGTGCAAAATTATTATATGAGAATTTAAAGATATCACAGTAAAAGAGCCATCAGTAAGGACACGTGACTGGGGGGTCCTGCCTCAACTGAATGTGCCAGGCTTGCTGACTCCCCATGAGAGGCCTTATACCCTTTCTGAGGAGTGGATGGGGGTGGGTTAGGGAGAGACAGGGGGAGGGAGAGGAGGGGAGGGAGAACTGTGGCTGGTATGTAAAGTGAATAAAAAATATAATATAATATAAAAAATAAATTGCAACCATAAAAAATAAATAAGACAAGTGACTGGTCAAGGGAGTCATTTTCAGTTTTTGTTGTTGTTGTTGTTTGTTTTGTTTTGTTTTTCGGGACAGGGTTTCTCTGTAGTTTTTGAACCTGTCCTGGAATTAGCTCTTGTAGACCAGGTTGGTCTTGAACTCACAGAGATCCGCCTGCCTCTGCCTCTCAAGTGTTGGGAACAAAGACACGCACCACTACCACCAGGATAAGGGAGTCATTTTCTAAAAGTAAAAGAACTTATTTTAAAATAATAACCAACAACTACCATTTATACATACACACACACACACACACACACACACGGGGGCTGGGGGAGGGAAGAGAGAGAAGGAGAGAGAGGTGCTCTGAACACCTCCAGGAAAATCCGAACTCCAGTAAACACCTAAAGTAAGGCTCCCAAGCTCTTCTGCCCTCTGCTTTGCAGGACAGCTTCCTGGTCTCCCCAGAAAGGTATGCAGCCTGCTCCCTGGGCTGACCCGCCCTACACTGAAAACCTTGACAAGGCCTAGCAAACACACTCTCAAAGACATTCTTTGGGGATTTGTGTGCAGGAATTTGGCAGCAGTGTCTTCCCCATAAGGTGTGGCAAGAAGAACAAGTTCCTCAGCCAGAGGCACGGCATCACCTAGAGTTTCTTAAAAGGAGATTACTATTAAGTTGTACTTACCCTGAAATCCACATTTATATTGAAATGTCTGTAGACTCCCTCTGGTACTGATAAGATGTAAAAAAAAAAAAAATTACACTGGCAAGTGATTTTAGACTAGCCCAGGTAAGCCATGGACGTAACACTGGGCACTTTGCATGAATACCCCTGGTTTCCTCTTTCCTCACAGGCTTCCCTCTGTGAAATACCAGAGATACCTCTGTCCTTCTGTAGGCCAGAGCAGTCACTGGAAAAAGCAAGGACTCAAGAGGAAGAACTTGATTCCAATTTCGTCTTTTTTGACTTTTGTTCCTACTGGATTCAAGTTGAAGCTACCCCCGTCTGTTTTGACATGTGGTCTGTTTATTTGTGCAATTTACTGCTCTGCTAACCTCATCATGGATGCTGAGGAGCATCACATGTCAGGTGGGTGAATCATGGAACCTGCAGAGATGAGCTGTGCTACCTACCATCCTGGGCCTTGTTGACTCAACAGGAGTCAGCTCTCACGGTCTGTGAATCATTTGTGAACCATGTATGACCCTCCTGGAGTTTGTAAACAAGGAAGACTGAGTGGGTCATCCATGGGGAGAGGCAAATGAAATAAATCAGCCACTTCCTATTCGCCATAATGACCACCTGAAAAACAAGAAAAATACAGAGACAGCAGTTATATCAAATCCTCAGGACGTTAGCACAGGGACTACATTACAGTCACCTGTAGACAGTCTATGATCATTGCTGATGGTGTGCCGGAGCAGAAGATACTAGCGAATAATGGTCTCCAGCCCTTCTTCCTCTCCAGCCCACTCCAGTGCAGAGCCTGTGAGCTCTAGCCTCTCAGCTTCTCCTCTAATAATTGTTTCTATTTCCCCGGAGGATACTCAGGGAGAAGGACTCCTGGATAAAGATCAGCTGCACATATGTGATCCCTACACCAGATAGAAGAGGAAACTGCAGTCTCTGAAAAGGCTGTCCATCAAATGATGACTAGAAGGAACGGACAAGATGGCAGGGGGATTACACCTTAGACATCACAACTGAGAGGTGAGCACAAAGGAAGCACTATCCAAACCATGCTTGATTTCACACTCCCAGAGCATGAAGTCACTGTGACTACAAACCGCCTATAGATATAATTGTAGTTACTTTATAAGGACTATAGTTGCGTGTTGCACAGATTATATAAGCACCATCCACAAATATACCAAGCAGGGGTGTTAGTTTAAAAGAATAAATATATAAAAGAAACATACTAGATTAATTTGCATTACCCTCTATAGACCACACAGAAAATTAAATGAACAAAGTGCTTAGAATATGAAACTCCAAAAAAATACATCTAAGAAAAAACATGCAGGACATGGAGTGGGGATTATTAACTTTACTGAAAAAAAAAATGTAAAGAAGTGCTAAACATATAGTGAGATAAAAATATTTTATAAGTTAGAAAATATAATGATACTATTGTAACAGAAGCAGCTAGCTTCCATCACAATTTATTTTCCCTTTTATTCTATGATAACAGAATTGTGAATGAGCTCATGGCTGCTCCACTACAACAACAGGCACCTCTCAGGCCTTTTTAGCATAGTGTCCTAACGTAACTGACTTCCCTCCCAGAAGGTAAATTGAGAAACTGCTTCCAGCATTTATTGGGGCACTTTCTCTTCCCATTGGCCAAAACCAAGATGTTGCAATAGGACCACACTGGAGGTTGATGGGTTATCAGAGGCCTTCACTACATTATTGTGATTTAAATAGTGATTATAATGTGTAAGAACGCAAATTTGAATTGAGCTATATAATTAAAGTCTTGTTGAAGGGAGGCCACTTGTTGGTTCTCGGCTGTTCAGCCCTGAAATAACCACACAGAACTATATTATTTAAATCACTGCTTGGCCCATTAGTTCTAGCTTCTTATTGGCTAATGCTTACATATTAATTTAACCCATTTCTATTAATCTGTGTATAGCCATGTGGCAGTGGCTTACCAGGTAAAGTTTCGGCATCTGTCTCCAACAGGGCTACATGGCTTCTCTCTAACTCTACCTCCTTTCTCCCAGCATTCAGTTTAGTTTTCCCCGCCTACCTAAGTTCTGCCCTATCAACAAGCCAAGGCAGCTTTCTTTATTAACCAATGGTATTCGCAGCATACAGAGAGGACTCCCACATCAAAGTCTGACCATTTTACTGTGTTTATGTTTTGCTTCACATAAAGCCTTTTTCTTTTTTCTTTACAAAAGGCTAACCTGGCTATGGCAATCCAACCTTGGTGAGAACATCTAGAGGGAGGCACCACATTTCAGGCAAGAGATGACACTACTCTGAAAGAGGGTGATGAGGAGATGAACATCAAAAGGGCCTTGAACGTGGAGAACAGTGCAGCACACAGGATGTAGTGGGTGATATATTTGGTTGTGAGTGCAGAGAGAGACGTATGAAGAAAGAGTTCTTGTGTTCTAGATCTAGTCCAACAAACTGACACAGGTAGTGAGCCTGAGAAGTCTGGGTCTGAGCTGTGAAAAGACTCTCCCTCTGATCCTCACATTCCTTTGGGAAACTAGCATGAGATCCTCAGTCGGGATTTTTTTTTTTTTTTTTTTTTGGTTTTTTCGAGACAGGGTTTCTCTGTAGCTTTGGAGCCTTTCCTGGAACTAGCTCTTGTAGACCAGGCTGGTCTCGAACTCACAGAGATCCGCCTGCCTCTGCCTCCCGAGTGCTGGGATTAAAGGCGTGCGCCACCACCGCCCGGCCCTCAGTCGGGATTTCTAAGCATCACGCCTTTCTCTGTGTCTCCAGGTTCACCTAAAACACAACAGAACCTGGAACACACCAAAACCTCTCGGAGAATTTCTATGCAGCTTCTTGGTATCATTGCAGAAAAAATTAAATGAACAAATATTAGCTTCTTATTTCTCTCTCCCAAATAATCTTTTGATTTTATAACTGCTGGTAACGTGTGATGTAATCCTGAATTTTACGCTTTTGTGGTGATTATTGCATACACATTTCTTAAAGGTGAGTTTTGGGTATGTAGGTGCCATACAGAATACTTCACCTCCCTAAGAATCCTTCTCCACCTATTCATGCCTTAAGCCCCCTTCCCTAAGCCTTACAAACCACAGGTTTATCTTACCATTCCTATAATTACTATTCCTATAATTCTGCCTCCTCCCAAATGGTGGATTCACTCAGCGTGCAGACTTCCCAGATTCACCTTTTACACTTTGGAACATGATACAACTCATTTCTTTTGCTGAGTGTTAAAAACAAGAAAAAAGTGCTCATAGTAAGCTTTAACTTTTAGACAAACACTTTTACTTACCAATAGTCATCACACATATGCATGTATGCATGTAGACATGTACACTCAGCATTATTAATGTGCCAAACATAAGAAACACTGGATTTTGGAGCAAAAACCATTTCTAGTCTTCTCAAGCTATGTTTATAGTCTTAGGCCAGTGGAATCAACAGGAGTGCACACTGATAACTTTAAACTTGTTTTGTTCTTAAAATAATATTTATGGAGTGAAAAGAGGGTGGGTGTACAACTAAAAGCAGGTAACTATTTTTATTGTATTTTATTTGTGCATGTGTGTTTCTATGTATGTACATGCATGCATGTGCATGCAGGTACCCATTGAGACCAAAAGAGATTATTGGATCACTTGGAGTTGGAGTTACAGAAACTCATCAATGGCTTGACATAGATGCCTGGATCCGAATTTATGGTGAAAGTAATAAGTGCTTCTAACTACTAAGCCATCTCTCCAGCCCTCAAAATGCCTTTTAAAACAGATTTACTTATAATAAATTTATTATTTTTACAATTGACCTATTTAAAATAGATTTGCTTTTGCAGTGATGCAAGTGATGTGATTCTGAAACAATTCAGATATGTTACAAGATCGAGCTGTGGATGAGTGAGCTTACACTGTTAAATGTCAAAGCCTTGCTGTGGAAGAAGGGTTACACACATTTTTTAAGGCATGCATCACAACTAGAGGGATGGGGAGGGGAGAGGAGGAAGTCTCTTACCTAAGGTAGATAGCTGAGTGCTGGGAAGTAAATGTCAGGGGTGGGAAGAGATTGAAAACCATTTACACTATCATAGTATCAAAAGGAAGATTGAATCAGACAAGAAACATCAACAGATGCTAAATCTAAAAAGAGATTTTGATGAAGAGCAGAAACTTGGCATGCACTTAATGGGTCTTACCACACATGCTGCTAATTAATTTCAAGGTGAAAACAAAGCAATTATACAGGGTGAAAACTAAGCAACACTTTCACTGCCTTATTGACATCAGCAGAGAGGGGCAGACTCCACATAAAATGCCTGGAGAAGGACACGGTGACCTCAGAGAAGCATCTGGTATAGAATGCATACTTGACTCTAACAAAGAGAAAACAGAAAGCCCAATGAGGAATATTCGAGTAAAAAAGAGGACAGAGACAATCTTCAAAATGTTATTGAGACAGAAGACAATTGAAGGTTAAGGAAATATCTGAGCACAGATTGTGTCCTACATTGGCGGGAGAAATGCAGCAAAGTAAGGGGTTGAGACCTGCCAAAAGCTAACAGCTTTGTGGCCCCAGTGCCTCTGTATGACATTTCCTTCAATTATAGGCTGGATTCTTATTATGAAGGAGGATATTGCTACTGTTAGGGAATGTCTAGGGGCTAGTAGCACAGAGGAAAAGGACTGGGGTGGACAGTTTAATATTCATATAATGGTTGATTTGTGGTGAGGAAACAAACTGTCAAAGACGTAGAGTCAAATGGTGGCAGTAACTGAATCTAGTGGAAGGGTGAAAATATGCTCTGAATACTCTTCATGTTAATTTTTAAGTATTAAATTATTGAAAAATCAAAAATCATAATAAAATAGTTTTTAATGAAGCTTGTGGTAGCAATAAGCAATTTCCAAGGATTCCTTATCTCCTATGACTGGAACACCTCCTCCTGGGAGGCCTTTAAACAGTGTTTCTCAACCTGTGGGTCATGACCCTTCTAGCAAATGTATATCTTTAAAAAATATTTACATTATAACTCATAAAAGTAGCAAAATTACAGTTATAAAGTAGCAATGAAATAATTTTATGATTGGAGGTCACCACACCATGAGGGACAGGATCAAAGGGCCACAGAGTTAGGAAGATTGAGAACCACCTCTTCTTTATTATTTTGCATTTTTTTGTTTTTCAGGAAAGGGTTTCTCTGTGTAGCTCTGACTGTCCTGAACCTTGCTCTGTAGACCAGGCTGGCCTTGAACTCACAGAAACCTCCTGCCTCTGCCCCCAGAGCACTGGGATTAAAGGTATGCACCACTACCACCCAGCAAGAGCCACTGCTTTAAAATACTCTCTCAAGACATTCCTGTCTTTCATAATTTCCCCAGCATCTTTCTTTCAAAAATAAAAACCAGCTTTAGCATTACCTGGAGTTACACTTACAGTGAACATATCAAGAGCCTAAGGCAGAAACAGATTTCTACATCCAAGTTAAGGGAGTGTTTGAGTCATTGGTATCCTGGCTCCTTCTGTCTTTGTGTCCTGCCATGTTTGTGCATCTGTTTATCATCCTTGAAGCCTTACAGTTCCAGGATTCTATTCCTCCAAGCTTGCTTCTGAAGCAACAGCCATTACATTCATGTTGAGGAAAGCAACTCTCCATTGCTAAAAAGACTTAACTAGACTTTTGTTGTGCCCAAGTCCTAGGACCACCAAGAAGACCACCACAGAGCCACACTTTCAAATGCAAAAGTAAGGTTTCATTTATAACAGGATAGCACGGGTCCTCTGCCTCACAGTCTGGCACAGTAGATGGAGGGAGAAGGACCCCATCTACTATTGTAAGGGGTTTAGAAAGACAAAAATTACAAAGCAGTCACAAGGTTACAGTTTCAAAATACAAAATTGCGTATCCTATATCATAATTGGCTGAAGGTTAGATAAAGCTTAGCTGTTAGTTCCTGATAGGCTATTATTATCTAAGGAGGATAGCAACAGCTCCTCGGTTATGTCCTCCAGACATCTGCTGACCCTTTGCTAACCTCAGGGGCTGTTTGAAATATTACCCAACTGATAGGGGAAGTTGGGTGGTCAACATTCTCTGTCTGACTCTGAGTGGGAGAATAGGCTGTAGTCAGCAACTTTGTGTAACTTAGGTCCTCCATTAACAAATACTTCCTCTAAAGAGGGGTCCCATGGCCTTCAACTTATCCTGGGGGCTGAGGTGTCGGCCTTTAGCTTTTCCAGCCTTTCATTTTCAACCCCAAACTTTCTACTTCCTTCTTGTCAGCCAGAATTTCACCTGACAATCACATCTAATTTCAATAGAAGATGGAAAATTAAACTGGGAATTGTGTATCCTCTGTAATCAGGCAGGATCACAAACTTACAGCCTGCCTGGGCTACAGAGCAAATTCACACCCAGCCTGGATAACTTAGCAACAACCTGTCTTAAAATATGAAGTAGTAAAGGGGGGTCATGGTATATGGCTCAGTGGTAGAGCACTGAATAGCATGTCCAAGGCTCTAAGCTCAATTCCCAGTACCACACAGGAAGAAAGAAGTCTTAATATAAGGTTGGGAATTATCAATATCTAAATACCCATTATTGTGGCATTTGTAGATGTTTTGTTTATGGTACATTATTGTATTTTGTCTGCATTCATATCAATATTGTAGCTATAGCTAATAGGTTTTGGATATGAAATACCTCTACTCATTTGTTGACAGAGGTTTCTGTCCTGCCCAGTCCCACAGCCATTCAGTCCCAAAGAAACACACAGAGGCCTACATTAATTTTAAACTAGTTGGCCTATTAGCTCAGGCTTTCTTATTTACTAACTCTTACATCTTACACTAACCCATAATTCTTGTCTGTGTTAGCCAAGTGGCTTGGTACCTTTATCAGTAAGGCATTCTCATCTTGCTTCCTCTGCGTCTGGGTTATGACTGAAGACTGAGCCTTTCCTCTTCACAGAATTCTCCTGTTCTAGCCATCCCACTTATACTTCCTGCCTGGATACTGGCCAATAAGCATTTTGTTAAATCAATACAAGGGACTAATCTTTACAGGGTACAAGAACATCATCCCACAGCACTCAGTTTTGAAGCTCTAATGCTGGCTCGCAGCCAATGGTACTATAATTAGTCATGAAGGCAGATGAAATTGTGTGCCATTCATAGCCATTGACAGGCAGCCTCTTGACACAATCCAAGTTGAGTACCATGAGCACTCCACACAGATGCCCTTTAGTTACAGAACACCCTTGAGAAATTATTTCTCCAAAACTTAATTTGGTTATGAAGCATAGCTTTAATTTTGGTGCTGTTGAAATTTGTTGATGGTTACAGGTCATAGAATATGAAAGATATTAATCAATTGAAATTTTTAGCAACAATAAAATCTAGTGCCAGAGAGATGACAAAGACATCTGCCACCCAAGCCTGATGATCTGAGTTCAATCCCTGGAGCCCAGGAAAAGAAAGAACCTACTTCACAAGATTGTCATCTGGTCTTGTAAGTGTGTGGTAGCATATGCACATGTCCCGACACACTATCATAGTATTAATAACAGTAATAATAATAGACTATAAAAAAAACCCTTTCCTACTTTTCAACTCTGAACACTGAGAATTCCTTTATTTGGATACTAAAACATTTAATATTAGGTACATTTCTGATCTCATTTAATCATTAAATAAGGAAATAGCTTCATAAATAATTTCAATAAAAACTATGAGCAAGATCATGGGAGCAGGCAGCCAAGCATGTCAGAGTTCTGAAAAGTGTTTCATCTTTCAGGCATGCATTAGCCTGCAGAACTGATCTGTTCTTCAAAAAGCAGCAAGTCACTCTCTGTGTGTGAAAACATTAGCTGAAAGAGAAAGCTCATGCACAGAAAGAAACAGAAGTAGCAAGCGCTCTTATAGTTTTGTTTTAACAATATGTTAGGCACTTTGTAGACAGAGGCATGAGTGTGCTAACCAAAGATCCCTGGCCTCAGGAAGCCTTCAGTCCCAGAGAGTTCTTGCTCGAGGAAACCTTCATGTCAATCAGCCCCTAAAGCTTACACATCTGGTCACTATGTTTTTGCACTAACAATTAGTCCTTCACAAAAATCTCCACCTTAAAATTTAAATCTGAAAATCCAAGGCCCAGAACCAATACCTTTAGTAGTTATGAGTTTTATTAAAAAGTAAAGTTGCTAGTAAAAACTAATAAAAGTAGAATAGCACTTCTGGTGAAATAAAATGCTCCTTGACAATTTATTTTATGATTTTTAAAAAACTTTTTATTTAAAAATTTTTTCATCATGTTTTTCTTCTTCCCAAACACCTCCCAGGTTTTCCCCACCTTCTCAGCCACCCAATTTCATGTTCTCACTCCTTCTTAAAAAAACAAACAAAGTAAAACAACAAATAAACCCACAAATGCTAAAGTGAAATTAAAGCCCAGCGAATAAAAACCCACAGAGCTCGTTCTGTGTTGACTAACTCCTGGACACGGCGCCTGCCCTGGGTTATGGTTGCTATATCCAGTCTCACTGCATCAGAGAAAAATTTCTCTCTGCCAGTAGGCATCAATTGCAAATAGCTTCTTGGGGTGGGGCCTTGTGTCTACTTCGCCTTCTCAGTGCTGGGACCCCATCTAATGTGAGCTTCTGCAAGGTCCTGTGTGTGGTACCACAGTTCCTGTGAGTTCGTGTGTGCATCGGTCCACTGTGTCCTGCAGTCAATGTTACCTTGTAGTCCTCATCCACCACCTCTGATCTTTGCCACTTTCTTTGGTTTTGCCTTCTGGATCTCTGAGCCTTAAGAGGAGGGTTTTGATGAAGTCATCCCATTAACAACCGAGTGCTTCAAAGTCTATAACTCTCTGCACATTGTCCAGATCTCTGTGTTACTTTCCATCTCTTGAAAAACTTAAGCTATCTGCGGCACATTGAATGATGCACTGATCTATGGGTACACAGTGTGACATTGGGAGTCATTTTGTTTATCATAGTGCTATGCTTCTTTAGCTGAATAATAGCAATACAGTTTTCCCCTACCTAGCCTCAAGTTCTTGGCCACTTTAGCAGCATCGGGAATGAGTTGCATCTCATGAAGTGGGCTTTAAATTCAATCTAAAGGTGCTTGGTTACTCCTATGCTCATGCCAATATTGCACCAGAGTGTCTTGCAGTAGATCACAAAGTTTGTAGAGGGGTGACATTGATGGTGGCTTTCCTCCTCCAGTAATGCACAGAGTACCTTCTAGTTTTGTGAATGGTAGTTAGTAGGGATGAAGCTTCCAGTCGGGCTCCAGCTCGACTTCTGCATGTTTAATGACAAGTAAGTGTTGTCATCAGCAAGAGAGCTTTACCATCAAGTTATGGAGAGCAACCAATAGCCTTGGGGCTTGTAGTTTTATAAGTATATATAATAATGAATTATCCCAACTTGCTTAATGCTTGCCTCACTATATCAAGCAACTCTGAATTGCAAGGCAATCATCTGGCTATTTTTTTTTCTGCTCCATGGAACAAACAACCAAGCTTAATTTGCTTCTAACTCGCCAGAGACTTTGGCACTGTGGGAACTTTCAGTGCAGCTGCCTAGCATATTGAAGAAAATGCTACCTCAAGTAAAAGGTGGGGCTCCAGGACAAGTAAACAAGAGCCATGCCAAGAAAGATGAACACACCCTCTTTTGAAGATTACTGCCAAGTGTCTCTAAGCCAAAGAAAGCATCTCACCCAGGCTTGCTTCATTTCTACCCTACCTCTTCTCTTCTTAATACCAAGGATGTCAATTACAGCTCAACAATTCTCCCTGGAGTTTCAAAAGGATACAAGAGGTCTACAGGTAGACAGTGAAGGGGGAGTATGATATTGCATGGACGTATGAAATTCTTAAAGAATTAATAAAATAATATGGATTGTTTCTTAAAAGAGAAAGTAACCTTTAATTCCTAAAAATAAAAGCCTTAGAGACTTGGCTAAAATTAGAATGATGCTTTCTGGCTTTCACCTAGGTTACTCTCTGATGGAGAGCAGGCAAAGACAGGGCATATATGGCGGCTTGTGGCATTGCTGGGAGCACAAACAATTCAATTCACGGTGCATCTTCTTGTCTGGGAAAAAGGCAGAGGCGTCACTTGCTGACAAGCACAACTAGATTCTTTGGTTGCTACATCTGTCACTAGGGAGAGCCATCTAACCTGAAAGGTGAGATATCAAATCTTGGAAATGTGTTTGGTGATGCATTCCCGGCCTTTGAACAAAGGGGACTTTGAGTGGGTTCTGAATCACAGTTCCAAAGCCCCAGCCCACAGGGACCACAAAGCACAGGGGGTATCATGTAGATCATTAACCAAGTAGCAATACTTGCCCAGTAACAGTTCCTGCTGAGACAAGCTTTCAATGTCGTTTTCTTCTACAATACTGGGGGAAAAAACACAAAAACAAACAAACAAAACCAGGTGCCCAGGCATAACCAGAAACAGGGCAAGATGCTGTCTCTGAGATAAAAATGGGTTGCAAAACACATGAAATCTAAATGTTCCTAGATTTTTCCTCCCTTCAAAAATGTTGTGTTATACTATAATGAAGCCAACACTTCATTATAGTAAATTATTCACCTTTAAGATACAAATTGAATTTGTAATCTGCACACCTTTATGATTGCTAGTATTATTAAGTTTAAATACAATTTTTAAAATATTCCTTTTATTTTTTTAGATTATATGATGACGTCATTTCTCTCTCTCCCTACTTCCAAACTTCCCATATACCACTCTTTGCTCCTTTTCAAATTCATATCTTATTTTTCATTAATCGTTGCTACATACATGAATATGTATGTATATCCATGAACACTTTTTTATTGATTTTATTGAGCTCTATATTTTTCTCTGCTCCCCTTCCTGCCTATCCCCTCCCCTTCAACCCTCTCTCATGGTCTCCATGCTCCCAATTTACATGCTGGAGAGGATGTGGGGTAAAGGGAACACGCCTGCACTGTCGGTGCGAGTGCAAGCTGGTATAGCCCCTTTGGATATCAGTGTGGCGATTTCTCAAAAAATTAGGAAACAACCTTCCTCAAGACCCAGTAATACTACTTTTGGGTATATCCAAAGGATGCTCAATTGTGCCACAATGACATGTGCTCAACTATGCTCATAGCAACATTGTTTGTAATAGCCAGAACCTAGAAACAACCTAAATGCCCCTCGACTGAAGAATGGATAAGGAAAATGTGGTACATTTACACAATGGAGTACTACACAGCAGAAAAAAAATAACAACATCTTGAAATTTGCAGGCAAATGGATGGAGCTAGAAACCATCATTTTGATGTGGTAGCCCAGACCCAGAAAGACAATTATCATATGTACTCACTCATAAGTGGTCTTTCAACATAAAGCAAAGAAAAACAGCCTACAAATCACAATCCCAGAGAACACAGACAATAATCAGGACCCTAAGAGAGACATACATGGATCTAATCTACATGGGAAGTAAAAAAAGTTTAAATAACTTTTTAAAAATGTAGAGCTAGACATTCTATACAGAAAAAAAAAAACATGACCATGTGCTTGGTCCTTAGAAATCCAAGTATCTCCAGGAAGAGGAGGTGATGGTGGTTTAGGGAGACGGAGTGGGTTCAAATCTTTAAAATGACAAGAAGAATTTCTACAGCTTCCTTCTGATGAGCAAATTCATTGGGCAGGATGTGTTTGTGCATAAAATTCCCATGCACGTTTCACATTGAGACACTAGAGGGAAGCAAAGTAGGAAAAATACTGAAGACTGGCACGTTGTGCTTCTGAAAGAAAATGATTGCTTTCAATCTGATGTATTCTGTTATTTTGTTGGGTGGAAAGAGATTAGATGGTTTCAAAAAAAAGTTCGGATTTGATTCCCCAAAACACCAAGTTCACTTTTCAAAAAGCAGATGTACAGATGAGTCTCAGAAGAGGCCTTACCTCTGTTGGAGTTGAGAAAAACAGCAAAGCTGAAGTCAGGTTTGAGAAGGGCTTGAGTTACCCAGACCTGTTATTCAAGGCTTATGCAAATTCTGTTAGGAAATAGCCTTCCCAATTACATGAAGCCATAATTAAGAGCAGAACAACCCTTCTGACTTCTTTCTCCTTTTAGGGCACCAATATTTTCAGAAATCAAGGAAGAAGTGCATGACTTAGTGTATTCTCAGTCCTCATCGAGTAAATGGAATGTGAGAGCTTTGCTATATGTATTAGTAAGCTCTCTGGGAGTTCCTAGTGGCTAAACCTTCATCTGTTGTCTCTTCCTTTTCTTCACAAGAGCTGACGAAAAGGAAATGAGCCAACTTCAGGTGAGAGAGGGTTCCTCTTTGGCCAAGTTAGTGACTACATTCAAACATGTTTTACAGGTGGAAAACTAGGAGTAGTTTGACTCATCAATGGTGAATGGAGACCCGAACTTGAACCTGTAATGGGCTTTATCAACTAATCTTCAAACCAAGGATTTTTGTTTGTTTGTTTGTTTGTTTGTGCTTTGTCGGACAGGGTTTCTCTGTGTATTCCTGCTGTCCTAGAATTTGCTCTACAGACCAGGTTGGTCTCCAACTCACTGAGATCTGCCTGCCTCTGCTTCACAAGTGCTGGAATTAAAGGCATGCACCACCAACACCTGGTTCTAAGGGGTTATTCTTTTTTTTTTTTTTTTTTTTTTTTTTTTTGGTTTTTCGAGACAGGGTTTCCCTGTAGTTTCTAGAACCTGTCCTGGAACTAGCTCTTGTAGACCAGGCTGGCCTCGAACTCAGAGATCCGCCTGCCTCTGCCTCCCGAGTGCTGTAAGGGGTTATTCTTATTGAGGAAGAAAAACCCACCGTATCTCAGCAATTTGTTAGACAAATTTGGTGAGGCATATTTGAGTTTAAGACATATAAAATACATGTATATGTTATGTTTTTTCTGTTTGTATGTTTTCTTTTGGTTTGGTTTTTGAGGCAGGGTTTATCTGTGTAGCCCTAGCTGTCCTAGAACTTGCTATGTAGACCAGGCCTCGAACTCACAGAGATCCACTTCCCTGTGTCTCCCGGGTGAGAGGATTAAAGATGTACACCATCGTGCCTGACATGCAATGGTTCTAATGACAGTTTTAAAACAGGAAAATCAATGTGACTGATGCTGCTTTGCTTATGATGGCTTTGTAAAGTCAAAAGTTGTGGGTCAAAAGATCCTGGAAATATTTATTTGTAAGAATAGTGAGTATACTTGAGTATAACTGAGTTCTTAGTCTTTTCTGAAATTTTAACAACTGAGATTTTACAAATTCAGGCTCAAATTTCAGAATGCTTAATTGCCTAAATTTTTTCACTCAGTAATAGACCCTAAAAAATAATTTTGAGTGGTAAAATGACTGAAAAATATTATACCTGTGTTTCAATTATTTATGAATTTCATAATGGAACAGTTTCCACAAGTCCTAAGGTCTGTAAGAATTACAACATTAATGGTAATAAAATGATTGTAGCCCTTTTTTTCTATCGTTGGATTTTGAAATTGGCATACTCAACTAAGAATTACAGAATACAGCAAACCCATGCCCTACAGATATTTTCCTAAACAGAGATGGAGAGTCTGTTTTATGCTACACATTTACAATGTGTGGAGTGGTTTCTACAATGTCAGTTCCATGGGAGGAACTGTGCCTCTTGGCATGGGATACAGTTGAGCATAGCAATCTTGATAAATAAAAAATGAAAAATGTATCCTCAGTCTGAAAATAAATCTCCGGTAAAAGTTGCATTAAAGCAACAAGAGAATCTGAGTTACATTAATTCTGAATTTTCTGACTCAGTGACAGGCCTCCTAGAGCAAGTTATGCAGAGGACTTTGAAAACTGAAGAAGCACGTGTGATTAACCCAGAAGAGCCACTGAAGTATTAAACATGGAAATACTATTAATATTACCCCCATTTTACAAATGGCTGAACTAATTTATTTTAGTTTCCAAAGAGGCAACTGGAAGAAGTGGAACTTTGTCTCCTTGTCTCAGAGCCCAAAGCTTGCAGCTGACTCTTCTAGTTCAAGACTGTGGGTCACAGGTGAGGAGCAAGATTTGGGTTGGCTATGGAAACAAAGACAGTGATAGACTGGTCTTTGTTCTCACTAAAGTCATGGGTGAAGATCACACTCAATAAACAGAATTAGGAAACACAGTTCCATGACCTGCACTGCACGCCTTTGGGATTGACCTTTCAGGAAATGAAGAAACCACAAACACACACACAGAAAAGCTGGGGTTGCATGGACAATGTGTCCGGATGGTGAGTTTTCCCAGCACCCCAGAAACTTAGCATATTTTTATATGTAGCTGATAGAGGAGGCAGATTAACCGTCTCATCTTGTAGAGGGTGTCTGTGCAGGAGCAGTCTCACATTGCAGCAATCTGGGAGAAGGAAACTGTGGTCAGAACACACTGGCAGCATCTGTAGAACCAAGGGAAGGCCTTGCTATCCCCAGGGATGTGAAGCATTGTGTCCTGGATGTGGCTATACTAAAGTCCACAGTACACATTCTCTTATCACACCATTTTTATTAGATTGGTAGAAGCAATCTAATATCCCCAATCTAATTACCCCACAATGAGAATTCCTAAAATGGAGATGAAGTGCACCATATCAGACATTCCTCACCTCTGTGCATCTCTGGGGGTCTTGACATTAATCAGCTTCTGATTCAGCTGGAATGGGGTGAGACCCATGCTTCTGCATTCTAACTGGTTGATACCAATCTACTAGTCTATGCCCTGATTGGTGAGTTGCAATATTTACCTGCTGCCTCTCCGTCCCATCAGTTTAGATTCATATAGTTTTGCCAAATGAAAGTTTGACACCCACGTTTTCAGGTTTCACCACACTGGGACAGGTATGGTGCAGGCAGCTGTACCAGGAATAAAAGGTATTGCAGCAGGCTTAAAGTGAGGTTTTAGAGATTAGAAGGGCGTTTAGGCGGAGCACTATCGTGCAAATTTCCCAGCACACCTCCCTTTTGACTCCCACATTGAACCTGGCATCTGTCATCAACGTCTCATCATACAGAATGGAAATGAAAACAACACAGAACCAAGGCTTATCATAATACACAGGATACAAGATATTTTTATATTTTTTTAATTTTACATTGAGTAGTAGGGAAAGTCACACTATATATATATTTTTTTTTTTTGGTTTTTTCGAGACAGGGTTTCTCTGTAGCTTTGGAGCCTGTCCTGGAACTAGCTCTTGTAGACCAGGCTGGTCTCGAACTCACAGAGATCCGCCTGCCTCTGCCTCCCGAGTGCTGGGATTAAAGGCGTGCGCCACCACCGCCCGGCTCACACTATATTTTTAATCTGATGTGTGATTATCCAAAGCTACATTCAACCTTTCTCTCTGTGTTTAAAGTGATGTATCAGAATACTAAGTATTTAAGTGCACTGTGCTCTTTGTTTTCCCCAATAACTATATGAGTACCACAGCTGACCCTAGTTTAAAGATGACGAAAGTAAGGATTTAGGAGTCACACGATGAAGCACTGAAGCCAGTCTGAATGAGAGCCTGAACTTTTAGCCACTTGCTTCCTTCCAGTGGTCCTTCTGAAAACAAAGAATTTCTAAGTTTTATTTTGGATTTTATTTTAGAAAAAAAATGTGAAGATCTCTTCTATAGCAAGGTAACAAGATAGTTCTAGTTTGGTATGGGAAGCAGTCCTACCTTAAATGGACCATGGTCCAGATCATCAAGAATTATACAATTTCCGATTTAATTTACATAACAACAATTTACTTTACCTGTGTGCATGTATGGTCCTTTAGAGAATCCATTTACTTTATGCATCTATCTACCTTCCACAAAAAAAGTTTCACACACAACTCTTTCTTTGTGCAGCCTGTAGATAATGGATATATAACCATTAATACATACTGTAACTGAGCCATCCCAATTAGATGTTTTTCTTTATGAGTTTTCATGGCCCTGGTGTCTCTTTGCAGCAATAGAAACCAAAACTAAGGTAGAAGTACCAGGGACTAGGGTATTGCTGTGTTGGCCTGATCATGTTTTGGTTTGGAGTTAGATGGACTTTGGCACTTTGGGTAAGGAAAGCAGTGGAACATAATAAGCTTTGCTTAATGGGCCACATCAGTAGGAGCATGGAAGACAGGGGTGCTCAATGTGATTTGATGAACTGTGGGGACCAAGAGGTTTAAAAGGAGAAAAAAATTAGTATGTGTAGCCTAGAGATTGGTCTTATGATGTTTTAGTAAAGATCGCTGTTGCCTTTTGCCCTTGTCTGAAGAGTCTGCCTGAGGTTAAGTGAAGAATTTTGGATTAATTCCATTGGCAGAGGAAATTTTAAAACAGTTTAGGATAGACTCTGCTTTAGGGTTACTAGTGTTAATTCTGAAGAAGAGATGTAATGAAAAGAAGCAAGTTGAGCAAGGAAAAATATCTGAGGAGAAAAAGAGCACTAGAGGTCACCGAGGTCAGGCATGTGTTATGGGTGTCCCTGAATGGAGGCCTGGTAAACAGGCCACTGAATGAAGTTGTAAAGTTGAACCCTGGATTGCCCTTGAGATCTCAAATTATTAAAGATACAAGAGTCATGGGATAACTCCCGAGGAGATCCACTAACAGGGAGTGGAACCAGCCCAAGAAAAATTATGTTGCAGCCAACAAAACTGAAAGGAGCTAGAGATATGAAGAGTATTTTGACATCAGACATGGAGATGCAGAGTTTGGAGTTTGCCTGGTTAGTTTTTAGTCTTGCTTTGGTTCAGCATTTCCTCACTATGATCCCTTCCCTGTGTTTTGGAATGGATGTATACCCTGTGTCATTATACGTTGGAAGTATGTGACCTGGTATTTTATTTTGATTTTATTGGAGATTAAAGTTAAGAGATTGCATGAATCTCAGAAGAGACTTTGAACTTTGGACTTTTAAACTTTGTTGAGACTGTGATAGGCTAAGGGGACTTTTGAAGTTGGACTAAATGCATTTTGCAATATGATATTGCTACAAGCTTAAGGGGCCAGGGAGTAGAATGTGGTAGTTTGAATGTAATTTGCCCCGATAATCTCATAGGGAATGGCACTATTAGGAGGTGTGGCTTTGTTAGAGTGGATATGACCTCATTAAAGGAAGTGTGTCATTGTGGGGATGGGTTTTGAAGTTTTCTATGCTCAGGATACCTGAGTTCAACCTCTGGAGCCCACAGAAAGGTAGAAGGAGAGAACCAGCTTCACAACGTTAGCCACTGACTTCCATGTACTTGTTCTTGTTACCTGAATCTGCTTGTTTATTTCCCAGGCACCCAGACAAGAAATAATCACACAGAAACTGTATTAATTAAAACTCTGCTTGGCCTATTGGCTTATGCATATTTCTAGCTAACTCTTATATCTTAAATTAACCCACTTCTATTAATCTGTGTATTGCCACGTTGTTGTGGCCTACTGCTAAGGTTCCGCCCAATGTCCGGCGTCTGTCTCCTGCAGTGGCTACATGGCTTCTCCTTGACTCTGCCTGCTTTTTTTCCTCTGTCTCTGCTTGGTATTCCTGCTTTGCTCTATTCTGACCTGCCATAGGCACAAAGCAGATTCTTAGTTAACTAATGGCAATAAAACATATTCATAGCATACATCATGTATTTTATCTCTCTCTCTCTCCCATGCTTGTACACACACACACACACACACACACACACACACACACCCTAATAATAATCATAACGGCAAGAAGAGGAGGAAAAAGAAGAGGAAGAGGCAGAGAAAGGAGTTTATGACCTATATACATCTGGCAGGAATAATGAACTGTAGGTTTCTCCTGAGAGACACTAGAGGGGAAGAGCCTCTAACCTTCACATTAACTGTACCGTGGAGTTGTCCTGTTGTCAGTGTAAATATACAGTTGGCAGACTTCTGATATGGCCTACAGCTGTATAAAATGTTATCTTCCTATGTATTGGATGGACCAGTGAATATGAAGTAATTTTTTATGTTTTTCTATGATTACATATGCTACATAGAAAAGGCATGGGGTGGGGAGGTTCACAGAACTAAGTCTCTAACCAATTAACCCTGAGTTCATCAATAAGGAAACAATCCTGGGGAAGACAGATCAGGATAAATCAAATAAGCCCTTTGCAGGGGATTCTAAAGGGTGTCCCTAAAAGGAGAGATCCCTATGGCCTGGAAAAAAATCAAATCACTATACATCCAGGGATATCAGAGAAAGAATTATATCAACAGCTACTTTGGTTCAGTCCCAGATTAAACCGCAGACCAGCATCACGCGAAGCAAAGCCTTTGAGAGTGATTAGGGACTCCTCTAAGCTGCTGCAAAACTACTGACCCACAAAGACGTGAAATAATCTGTTCTTTTAAGTTCCTAAGTTTGTAGAAATTCATCATGAATGAATACAATGTTTACAGAATTTTCCATCTTTTAGAAAAAATAAACGTGGGCTCTACTGCTCTGAATTTAATGGTTTGTGCTTTTCTGACTGTTGCAAAGAGAAGTTTTATCAATAAGGGAAGAAAACTATGCTTATCTGTAGGTCTAAGATAAAACATCGCTACACCTAATGCTCAAGGAACACTGTGGAAGAGAAAGCAGAAAGGTAATATGACCCAGAGAATCAGGGAGTTTGCTGTGAGATTGTGTCTCCTAGCAACATCAGAAGCTACACCCGTAAAGTCTCACCAACATGACTGTCCAAATATGAGTTGAAAAAGGAGGACATCAAAGAAGAACATACCAAACTGACCTCCCCAGGGAAGAACATGCTCATTGTCCAGTATCAAGCAGTCATCCATAAAAACATACATATAAATCACATTATATGGACTTAACAGGTTATATTTAGGGATATATATGTATATACAAATACATATTTGTAGTAAGGACGGAGCTGCTTGTTTGTCCCAGTCACTCCGAACTGAAATAACCACACAAAAACTGTATCAATAACTGCTTAACCCATTAGCTCTAGCTTCTTATTGGCTAACTCTTACATATTAATTTAACCCATTTCTATTAATCTGTGTATCACAAATGACTGTGGTTTACTGGGGAAAATTCTATCATCTATTTCTGGTGGGGCTACATGGCTTCTTTCTTGCTCTGCCCATCTTTCTCCCAGGATTCAGTTTAGTTTTCCCTGCTTACCTAACTTCTGCCCTGCTATAGGTCTAAAGCATTTTTTTTATTCATTAATGGTATTCACAGCATACAGAGGGAAATCCTACATCACATATATGTATGTAATAACAATTAATGGGAAAAAAGAAGCCATGAATTTGAAGGAGATCAGGAAGGGGAATATTAAAGGATTTGGAGGGAAAAGAGAAGGGGGGAATGTTGTTATTAAATCACAACCTTAAAAAAAAAAAACTCTGGGTTTGAACTGAAGAATAAAAGACATTAAGGCAAATCAAAAAAGGAAAGACAGGATGGGCTTCTAGGAAAGAGGATTGAAACCTTTTTTTTTTCTTAATCTGTTAACAAAGAAATATATCTAATAGGAGGATTGAATCCAAAGTCAGCCAGCTCAAGGGCAAAAGCTAATACTCTCTGTGTAATTGAACGGACAGTTTCTGAAACAAAGGTGTTGAAAGACAAACCCGAGTTTGAATCATTTATCTCTCGCAGAACTAATTCGCAGAAACCACCCCGGACACCAGCACCTGTCATGCCACCCCACTGATTAATGATGGCAAAACTAAGTGGAAAGAGAATCCGAAACAAACAATGCAGCTATCAACCAAATGCAGAGATGATAATATCCACACACCAGGCAGGACTCTACTCTAGCACAGCTCCTTGGAGACCTGCTGAGCAGCTGAACACAATGATCAGGACAGAGGAGCACAGGGTCAGTTAGCCTGAGGGCTCAGAGAAACGTGGCATTTACTGAGCACCCACAGAGAGCTAAAGTCTCTTCCGTGTGTGCGGAACTTCCATCTTGATGCATTATAGACTGACAAAGACATCTTTCTGCAATGGCTTACTGTCTCTTGCACCAATCAGTGAGGCGAGTAATCTCCTTTGAATACTTTAAGCCCCCAAATCATTCTGCTTCTTCCAGGAGAGTGTAAGTTGTTTGTATTTACTAGCTTTTGTAGTTGACAATATGCATTATTTATTATTTCCTCAAACTGTGCTTTATGTTGGTCAAAACAGTAAGCCCGGAATTCCCATAGCAGCCCTATCCCCTCAATTTTAATCCCAGTGGGCTCCATGAGAAATGAAGACCAAATGACCCCTCATCTCACCCCTAATATATATTTTCCCCATAGAGTTAGTCACTGCCTGGCATATCATATACGTACTTACTAATTTGTCTTCTTTCTCTAACATGTTACTTACTGAGTATGGAATTTGTATTTGTTCTGTTCCTAATAATCAATCTTCAATGTATGTAATATAGTGAGCAATCAATTGTTAAAACAAGAATCAAAATTAAAAATAGTGTACTACACAATGCAGCTATACCATTTCAGGCCATGTTTTTCCGAAGGATTCTAGGTCAATATATCAGGGAGATATTTGCATGTCAATGTTTGTTGCAGCCTTATTCTCAATTGCTAAGCCATAGAATCAACCTAGGAACTCAACAACAAAAGAATAGATAAAGAAAACAGGGTATGTATGCGCAATGGAATTTCACTAGGCATAAGAAAGATCAAAGTTATGTTATTTGCAGGAAAAAAAAGACTGTTGGAGACCAGCTTTGACAAAAATGCCACTTACCAGGGTTGGTACATGGGGATTAGAAAAATAGTAAAAATTATGAAGACATGAGTGAAAATAATAAAAACAGAAACATAGGATAGTACCGGGAGGGAGTTCCAGTGAAGACTGAAATAGGCTGCATTTAATTCCATTTGCTTAAAATACCCTGACTGCAAAAGGTAGGAGTAAGATTTAAAAAAAAAAAAACTGCATTAAGATGATACAAGGAAATGAAGAGACCAGTTGAATGTTGCAGGCTACATTCTTAGTTTACCATTTTGTTGCTAGAACAAGACAAGTAACCTCACACCCTAGAACAAAACATTCTGTAGGCAAACCACTCCCTGGGTGGAATCCACAGTTATCTCCCTAAGGGAGTAAGAACTTAGTAGGATTCTTAGACTTGTATTTGGGATATAAACATATTTACTTCTCTATTCCTGAAATAGAAGGGCTGTCTATTAGCTACACCTGTTGACAATAACCTTGAGAGAGCAGAACTCTCTGATTTAAATCTAGGAGGGGAAATCTGTTTGAGGTAGAAGCAGACAACAACCTTGAAGGAATGGAAGTAAACTCCAACTCTCTGACCTTTGGTCAGGGTGGAATGGCAACAACTTTGAGCAAGCTAAAACTCTGGCCTTCAGACAAAGTAGAAATAGGCTCACATTTTTGGGCCTCCACAAAGCACACAACTGAAGATACTCACATTAATGAGTTAAGCTAGTCTTGGGATGATAAATAACATGTTTTCTATCATTTGTGATCTCAATGAATGAATGTGTGCATGCATGTGTCTCACATATATGATACATAAAAATAGAAGTGAACCTGTATAGAGGAACAAAAGGGACTAATGTAAGGAAGAGACATGAGAAGTGGGAGGAGAGGAACATGGGGGAAGGTGTTTAACACATAATGCATATTTCTATGGAAATGTCCTCTTATGCAAAAACAACTAGATTTTCCACTTCCCTTTAGCTCCTAACAAGACATAGTAAACTCTAATTTCCCCCTAGTTTTCTGCAAGTTTATTACTTTTAACCTCACTTGGCACTACTTTATAGACAGGATTTTCTATGTGCATATTAAAAAAAACTGACTTTAGCTAAAGAAGATGAGAGAAATTATTCTAAGGTTGCTGGGAATTTCACATACATTCTCAAAATGCTTCAGAAGCATATTTATGAATGTTTCAGCCATAACCAATTCCCAGAATCAAACACTAGGATTTATTAAGTGAAGCTATCTAGAAGTACCTGTTAACACCAGACACCATAGCACACTAGGGAACCCTTATGACTAGACTCTGCTGCTAGAGACATAGACACTATTATTTTTGGGAAATGGTTGTTACACCTCTCCTGACTGTTCAAATATATTCTCAGATGCCCAATGGGCAGAGTAGGTGGACCTGATCCTTACCCTAACTCCAGACCCTCATAGCAAGTGTATGGAAAGATGAACAGTTAGCATGTCATCTCAAGGAAAACATTTCCCAGAGAATGGGTTCTTATGCTTGCATAGGAAATAAAACTTTAAAATAAAATGTTTGCATCTCTGCTTCAGTGAGGCTTGGTGAGAAATGGCTGGCACTTGTTTTTTTTTTTTTTTTTATTGGTTTTTCGAGACAGGGTTTCTCTGCAGCTTTTTTAGAGCCTGTCCTGGAACTAGCTCTTGTAGACCAGGCTGGTCTCGAACTCAGAGATCCGCCTGCCTCTGCCTCCCGAGTGCTGGGATTAAAGGCGTGCGCCACCACCGCCCGGCTGGCTGGCACTTGTTATAGCTTCAGCTTGTCCATGTCCTTCACTTACAGCTGACTGCCCTCCTCCCTGCTCCCTAATCCTATTTGCTGCTTCCCTTCCATTCCTAACTAGTCTTTCTTTCTGTTTTCTTAACATGTGTATTTATTACTGTCTCCATTTCCCATTCTAGGTTAGCTATGTAAGTTTCTCAATGGCAAAAAGAAAAAAAAAAGTCATGAAACTGTGTTACACAAATTAAGTATAATGGGATGGGAGCCAGGTATTTCAACATCTAAAGCTAGTACTTGAAAAATTCCTCAAAACATAATGTATTCACTAGGCCTCCTCTTGGCAAAGTATTTTATCTAACTTTTCGTGTATTCATGCCTATTCGCTCCAACTATAATTATTCCAAATTGTTAATTATGTTTAATAGTACATTTCCTTCAAAGCAGTAAACACATACACACAGACACACACAGCGACAGAGAGAGACACACACAGAGACACATACAGAGGGAGACATGGACACACTCACACTCTGAATTGACATCCAGAATTATAAATTATAATTATAAGCCAAAATGAGAGATAACAGCATTTTATGCTAGAAGAGTTCCTCTATGTAGCCTCAGCTGTCCTAGAATTTGCTCTGTAGATCTGGTTGGCCTCTAACTCAGAGATCCACCTGTGGTGATACTTTGTTTATGATCTGACAAATAAAGCTTGCCTGAGGATCAGACTGCAGAGCTAGCCACACTAGCTAGCCATAGAGGCCAGGCAGTGGTGGCACATGCCTTTAAATCCAGCACTTGAGAGGCAGATGGATCACCTTGGGCTACAGAAAAATAGTCTAAAGGAGAAACAGAGTTCACACAAAGATGAGTCCAGCATTTGGGACCCCACACATTTAATCCCAGCTCTGGGGAGGTGGAGACAGGAATGATATGGCTGGGTGAAGAGAGGAACATAAGGCAGAAGGAGACAGGAGCTCAGTGCAGTCGGTCTGAAGCAGTCTGAGGAAACAGTCAGTCTGAGAATGCAGTCTGAGGAAGCAGGCTGAGGACAAGTTCGCCCCTTGGGTCTGAGCATTGGTAGAGGTAAGAACTCTAGTGACTGGCTGCTGGGCCTCTCTGATCACTCAGCTTTCAACCCCTCTCCCCCATAGCTGACTCCGAGTTTTTATTATTAAGACCAAACAGAATTCATGCTACATCCACCGCCCTCTAACTCTATGTACGGCCATGCCTGGCTAAGTTTCATTTTCCTTTAATTTGGGCATTTCCAAGAAATAATCCATGCTAAGCTTTGCTTGTGTTCTCATATCAAGCAAGGTCAAGTCCATCCACGCAGTCCATCATCCATCTCAGCGTTGTCTGCTCGGGGACAAGGGTCCCTTGTCCTTGTGCCCTGGGAGTATACACCAGGAAGGTGGCCATCAATGAGCCAGCACAGGACTTGTCTATCAGAGAACAAACACGTGGGTGCTGTGACCATGACCTTCTCCATCTCCAGAGCTGGGAGGACAAATCCCCACTGTGTATGGTGCTCTTTGTCACTGCAGTCTGAGCGCAGTAAGATGACTTCAGAGACTGACTAGGCATCATGACACCAAACAGAACATCACAATTAGTAGCTCTGGCAAAATTTTCACCTACAGAAACTAGGTCACTTCACAGAAAAACAAACGGTAGTGTTTGCGAAGGACAGGGTAGACGCAAAAGCATACTAGGTTTCCTGTACAAGTCACCCACAAAAAAAAAAAAAAAAAAAAAAAAAAAAAAGAATCAAGTCACTAAAACCAGCTCGAGTTAGTTAAAATGCAGTGATAAATATATTTAAAGTATGTATTATTTTTAAGCCACCAGAGCCCTGAAGGCTATTCCCACTGGCCTTAACTAACTTCCTAAAGTATAATTTTATCAGTTCACTCTTTCCCTCAGATTTCTCACTGACTCTCAGAATAGAACCCGGCTCTACAGAAATGGAGATAGCATGTGAACGCTAGTAAACAAAGCCTGATTTGATTCGTCCAGCAGTCCCTCCTCCACTGGCCCAGTGCTGGAGAATGGAGTTTCTCCTGTTGTCATTACCACATATTAAACAGTCTATCCTCCTAGCAGAAGAGGAAACCCGGCCTCCTAATCCTCCTCCCACGCGATGACCCTAGCAAGTCCTGCGGCTTCTCAAAGTTCATCTTCCACATTTGCAAGACGACGAACGAACACCCTAGGTTTTCCAGCACTGAAAGATTGTCATCATTGGGTTGCCATTCCCCTCGCATGTGTTCCTCCCCACCCCATGCTGGTTCTTTCCATTGGGCTTCATTAGTCAAAGTCACTGGCCAAAGGAGAAAAAAATACAAGTTGTACAGCTGCAAATTCTGAGTCAGGTAAGCAAAAAAAAAAAAAAATAGTCTAGTTACTCAGCATTTGCATAATGTTGTGCCTCGGACCATCCTTCCTCCCCTTCTCTGTTCCTCCTGGGACTCTGCCCACCCCTCCTAGGCCTACCATTTCCATTTCTGTCTCCACCTGCTCCCACAAGCCCATTGTATTGTGTTCTGCCAAATTTCAGCCTTTCCTAGGCCTGGTATTTCATATTGAATGAGTGAGACTCCTTTGGGAAATTACAAAAACCTATCAACTTTGACCTAACATCCCCGAACTCCATCTTCCTCCCTTCATTTAAATTTCAACACAGTAGAGGTGACATTAACTGATGACTGGACTTTAATTTGGGTTAAGGAAAACTTTTGTGGGATTTTAGGATAAAGTTTTTCATTTCAAATAGTAATAACCAAATAAAATGTTATCTCTGGGGTTGGAGAGATGGGGAGATAGTTCCAGAAAGTACTTATCTTGCAAGAATGAGGGCATAACTTCTGTTCTAAGATCCACATTTTTCCAGTTAGTTAAATATTCTTTATTTGTATGGGTTTGGCATGGGGAAGGTAGGGTAAGCCCGGTCTAGGCTCCCAAAGGGGGTGGCTTAGATGCATCTGCACCCAATGACATCCCCAAACAGCTAAGACCCACATTTAAAAAAAATGCTGAGCCCGTTGGTGCTTGTAATCCTAACAGCTGTGGTAGGTGAGAACCCTGGAACTCACTGGCCAGCCTCGTCTCCTTGACAAGTTCCAGGTCAGAGAGAGAATCTGTCTCAAAGAAGAAAGGTAGGCAGCTTCTTAGGAACAACACCCAAGCCTTCCGACACTATGAATGCACACAGGTGTGTAAGTACCCCCACACACACACACACACACACACACACACACACACACACACACACACCCTGATGAGTATTATGCAGATACAAGAGAAGTAGATATGCAAATCATAAAAAATGCCAGCATGTCTGTTGCATAGAGGCATAATTTCAGAAAAAAAAATACAAAACCAGGTGCCACCCTGTCATAGTTCTATTAGAAGACAGTAAGACTAGATGTTTACGTCACTGTCCCTGTGTATTTTAGTCTTTAGCAGAGCAGAGCTATTCTCTTGATATCGCCACATGCTGTACTTGTGTGTAGTCACTCAATGCTTGCTGAACAGGACTGTGGCATTCGTTAAGCCTAGTGCCAAGAGAAAGATTTAAGAGTTACATCTGAACTGAATCTTAAAAGATGAGCTGGAAGTTCCCATGAAGATAAAATAATAAACTAGGATTTGTAAAATCATGGCAGTGTGAAATGGTAATAGCAATAATGACAGCTACCATATGTAACATCTAGTATCCCAGGAAGTCTGCTAAGTTTAATGCTTACATCAATTGCACAATCCACATAAACATAATCTTATAGCTGAAGCAGCTGAGACATGCAATAATTTATTTAAAATGATAATAGCAACAACATGCATGCTACATCTGAGTAATGAAACTGACTCATGTGCACATGCGCGTGCGCACACACACACACTCACACACACACACACTCACAAGGGACAGTATGTGCCTATTAGCCAAAGCCCTCAAGCTAGATCACGCTGGACATTCCCTCAAAACCAAGCCAGCTCCTGAGCCAACCCACTCATCACACATTGTCCCCGTCTCAGCGACCCTCTGAATGGATAGCCTTTGTCCTCACACCCTTGTGACCACCGTTTTCGAGACTCGGCTCTCGTATCTGATTGCTGCTCTTGGAGCCTGTCTCATCTTTCCTTCTCTCTGCTACCGTTTTTCTGGGTTTAGTTAATATGTTTCTGTTTCTAGTACTTTCTCTGCTGTCTCTGTCTTATTTTCAAGCCTTTTGAGAGAAACTTGCTGTGGCAGGGGAATCATCTATAGTCGCCATTTGTGGGTTTGATCAAGCCAGCAAGCAACTCCTATTTTAGTAGTGTCCTGGTACAGACAAATGCTCCAGGGAACTCTCTTTTCTAAAGCTCTTGCAGGCTCCTGTAGATATGAGAACCAGCCATCTATCCAGTGAGTTTCCTATTGAGGTTAAATTAAATGGACTCATTTTCTATTGCTTGCAACGAGGAGCCCAGACAGAACTACTGTTGCTTTGGCTCTCGCATCTGAGCTGCCTTTGGCGAAGGCCTTTACACCTGCTGCCTTTGGCTGCAGCTCCTATACACACTTCAATACAGTGAACCCAGGGTGGCAAGGCCATGGGCCCCAACTCACAGCAGCTTCTATCTACAGACCCACTGTAGCCTCTGCGTCCGGGAAGAGGCAGTTTCTCCTCCTCTCACAGAGTCCAGAGCAGTATTTCAGGAGAGCTGGTGTTGTGTTTATATCCTGAGGGGATTAAGACAGCAACCAGCAAAAGTCTGAAGATACCTGAGAAGGAAGCAGGGATGTAGGCAAAGATGGAGATAGACGTAGCACAGGGATCCATTTGGAAAATAAGAGACGTCCCTTCACCCTCCCCTGGAGAGAAGAGATAAGGCGGCGTCTGTAAAGGTAAGCATTTTCAGTTAACTGAGAGAACAGCATGGAGTTATGTAAATAGTCTGTGTCCTCTGGAAGGAGAGAGCCAAGGTCCTCTGCTGACTAGAGTGTAGGAGTGAGAGGAGGAATAGCAAGGATGACTGAGGTCTTGGAAAAGCTGCCGCGAGAAACTGCCGAGGGAGGTCACTGGTAGCTGGCGGGAGGACGCTCAAGCTGCAGAGGCTACTGCTTCTATTTGCATCTGCTAAGAGCAATTAGCCGCACAGACACATTTCAGACAAAGGGTGCACAAATCGTCCCTGAAACTTTTCCAGAGAAAAATCAGGGACTTGCAAACGGGAATTGATTTCACAGCGCAGCAAGAGATTCAGTGCAGCTTTTTAATCTTGCATCTTTGCAACTATTCAAGCGGAGCTCCTTTCCTGGTCCAGAGAAACTGGTCCAAAGGAAGCAGGAGACGACTGAAAGTTGTTCTTAGAGAATTTGGATGTTTGTCTGACCTATCTTTTTGAGATGAAGTTGTCAACTTTGCATACCAAAGTATGACCGAAAATTTAGGCAAAAATACTCTTACTGGATACTTACCAGATATCATATATTAACTACCAGAGCATTTAGAATTGATATTCCTCTCAACAAGTTGTTAAAAGTGATTTTTCAAAAAAATTATTGTTGATGGAAAATGTAGCCATCAAAATGGCCCTTGATTTTACTGATGAGAATTATGGAAAGCTTGGGTCCCAAGCCTCTCAAGAATAATGCACCCGGTTTGGACACACTGTGTGTGTGGTTGTGCGCAGGGATGCACACGCAATGATTAACTCTTAACACGCCCCATCTGCTGGATCTGGGAAGCAATCGCCCCCGGACACCCGTTGTGGACTTCATTGTAGATTGCTAGTTAGACTCAAGTACAAATGTGTTTTTGACACGTCAGCATCAGCTGGCCAGGCCCAAAAGAAGACAGCATCTGGACACAATTCAACATGCAATTTCAGCTTTTGTTGCATTTTGAATGGGGAAAAAATGGTTGGCTGAACAACTACCTATTTAAATCCCGAAAAGCTAGTGCTCTCAAAGAAGACTCCTGTCTTATAATCAGAGTGGTGGGGGCTATCGTACAGAATATAAAGGATCTGGGTGGAATTCCTGCCGAGATCTAGTGGTTTCAAATCAAGACAAGCTGAGTCAAAACAGAGATTAAAATCATTCATCTCTTGCTCTTCGCAAACCCCAAAGCATCACATTCTTCTGGGATGACTCTCAGGCAATCCGGTTTTTATTTGATACAGGATTTACTCTAGGGAGAAAACAAAGATTTGGAAGTTGATGTAACTCATCGCAGCCGCTAGAGGTCAGTCACGACACTGAGGATGAGGGGCGAGTGCTCCGATTACAACCTTAAAATGAAAGCCTCTGGCACGATTTAAACGCATTTGCTTGAGCAATACAAAAGAGGAAGAGAAAATGGCATTTTGCTGATCCCGTTCATGCAATCTTAATGAGAAACATCAGTAAACAGGTCACACGAGCCTGTGCACGCTTTCATTTCCAGGAGAGCAGACTGCGGCCCGTGCCATCTGATGACAGTTGGAGGACCGTGATTCAGCATGTAGGATGCAATGAGGTCAGGCTCTCAATCAACTCTGTGATTTCACCTGCCTACGAAATAGCAAAAGATCACGGCGGCCGGGCAACCGCACCACAACAAAACACAAATCACTGCCACCCGACCTTACGGAACCTTCCTCCGTGGCTGCATTGGTAGGTTGTTCGTGTGGTGGTGGTGGTGGTGGTGGTGGTGGTGGTGGTGGTGGTGTGTGTGTGTGTGTGTGTGTGTGTGTGTGTGTGTGTGTTCAATATAAGTGACATTTTTTTTAGATTATGCAGTCAAAATGATTCTTTATTTTTAAAAAAATCCCCACAGATCTATTTAACCCACGCTGTTTGTGGGAGGGGAGGAAGAAGTGACTCACAAGACCACAAAAAATGCTTGTGAAAACGCAGAGAAATGGTGACAGGCATTGAAGCACTGGTCTCTGAAAACACACGTAATGAACTGGGCTGAGGGTGGGGAAGGTACAATCAAGAACTGATTCCAAACACTAGGGAAAATATCTGCTCTAAACCTAATAGAGAAGGCTAAGATCCTGAAGCATGAGTTATTTTCCGTTAGTTCAATGCTCAAATGGTGCTCTTAGCCATTCTAATATAGAAGCGTCTATGTGCTGTGTAGTGCACCAGGAAGCATTTTGGACTTCTGCTATTGCAGAACTCGTTGTGGGCATGTGACCATTGAGTTTGTAGATGTTAAAAGTAACTGAAGACCCCTCGGGGACTTCAGGCATGCATGTGAAGAAGGACAGAAGTCCAGTGCTGAACTCTGATGGCCAGTGTCTGTCCTTCCACAGAAGACAGCCTGGGTTCTTGAAAAAAAGGTCTCTGAGATGCTTTGAGGAACACCCAAGGCTTATTTCTTCAAATTAAAACGATTCGTACCAGTTCATTGGCAGGAAAAAGAAATGAGAGAGAAACTTAGCTCTGTGACCACTTCCCCAACAGTCTGTCTAAAACATAGCTGCAATTAATTTATTGAACATATTTTCTCATACTGTATTTTTAGAAAACTGCTTCTCCCTTGAGTACAGAGAGAAACAAACCACATGATCAAATGTTAATATGTTCTGTCATAAGTCTTTTGACCACATTTTTCTCTAACCTCCTCTCGGAGAATCTATGTGACCTAGGACTTGCTGTTCCTATTCTTTCCATAATAGTGATTTGAATGGGAACAGTAGAACCAGGAAGGGACTTTGGAACCCCTTCTCCTTACAGTGAGAGACAACTCCTGCAGTTCCTGAAGAGACCTTTGTGGACCCCATGCTCCAAATAGCAAAGGCGTTTTATAGACCTACTTCCACTGCAGGCAGAGAACCCAGACTGCCCCGTGCAACTACACAGGCACTTATGCAAGAATGAAAGCCCAGACCCTGAAGTGCCTGCGGGTTTTAGATCTGTTGATGCCTGGGTAAAACGTGCAGTTGAAGAGATGGCAGAAATTTCCCTCTGAAGCTTGCCTGGTCTTGCTAGGAAAGAGAAGTGCCCCTCCATCATTCCTAATTGTACCTTTTAGACTGTTTTATAATTACTGCACACTTCTGAAGCAGAGCTGTGTCTCACACATTCGAAAACTTCCCACAACTATATTGCTCATTTGGAACTCCCTGAAGGGTGACTGCCTGAACGAGGCTCAGAAAGGAAGGGGCTCACCCCACACATTTCCCCAGTTACCCCTCACTTGTCATGTACCTCAGTTCCATCCAGAGGTGCAACCCAGGGCTTGCACAAATGTAAGTGAAAAATAAACTTGATGTCAGAATAAACAGTGAAATAAAGCTCTGTTTGTTTTTCTCAGAGTTGGGAGGAAGACCTCAAAATTCATTGCGATCACTTAGTAAATAACAGCACCAGTCAGGAAAAACAAGTGCCGGGTGCTTGTGTGCAGCACCCCATCCTCCCTGCTTCCCTTATGCGCTCCTTTCCCTACTCCTTTCCACTTTGTTTTCTTTCTCTCCATTATTACACTTTTAAATAGATAAAATGAAAATATACCAAGTAAGGGAAAAGGGAAGGGACCCAACTGATGTGGGATTCCCCTTTGTAAACGGCCAGAAGAGAACTAACAGCTTCAATCTACACCCAAAATTCCGCAAAAATGGCCCAGTGTAATGGAATTGCCTTCGGTGTGCAATACCAGTGTATGCTTCACTGTGGGGGGAAATGGCAAATTCATAACTTCACTTGTATGCTAAGTCAAGAAGGACATTTTTGGAAACTATATTGACTTTTAAAATATACATAGTTGACAAGTGGAGTCAATATAGTTTCCAAAAACATAGCAGGTTTCTTTATGGCATTCCTTGCACCGTTTCTCTGGACCGCCCCAGTCCTCCTTCACCTCCCTGCTCTCCGTCACCCTTCCTCCTCACATTCCCCTCCACTTAATGTTGCTTTTATTCTATTACTCTACGCGCCCCTTTCCTCACAGCCCGCTTTTCCATTCCCGTGGTTCCTTCCCAGTTCCCTGACCTCTGCCCACACTCACTCCCACATCAATACATGCTAATAAAATTTAGAAGCTAGGATTCACATACGAGGAGTAACACATGGTATTTGTCCTACACTATCTTATTCATAATATTTCACAGTTCCATCCTTTTGCCTGCACGTTTCAATTTTCCTTATGGCTGAATGAAATCCCACCCTGTATACGTATGGACACTTCATTGTCCAGTCACCTGCGGATGGACATCCAGGCAGATCCATTTCTTTGCTATTGGACTTTATTTCTGTAATTCATTTTACCAAAACACAACCATTTCCCAACTGCATGGATTTTCTAAGGCATTATACATGCTCTTCAAAGCTACCATGATTTTCCTTAATGTCATAGGATCACTTGATTAGTAAAATCAAAGGAGGGAGCTGGCAATGTGACTAAGCAGGTAAAGTCACTAGCTGCCAAGCCTGATGACCTGAGTTCAGTCACCAGACTCACATAGTAGCAGGAGAAAACTGGCTCCACAAGCTGTCCTCTGGCCTCCACTCATAGACTGTGGGATTCTCTCATACACACACCCACACACACACACACACACACATGCATGCACACACAAACACACACACACGCACACATACACACACATGTACGCGCACGCAAACACACACACGCACCCATGAGCACATTAACACACACACAGAAACAAGCACGCGTGCACTCACAGTTGCCAGACTGGTCTACATATTATTTCATGACAGCCAAAGCTACATAAAAAGTGGCTGTCTTAAAAAAACAAAAACAAAAAAAAACATAATAAAAGGAGAGATTGATTCATGACATCTGTGCCCACAACCAGATAATTTTTCTCCAAACTATTTTTCCTTTTCACTTGAGGACATTGCTAAGTGGCATGTCACTGCCATTTTCCCGTGGGATATAGCCTGGTGCAGGGTGTGGGTCAGGGGAGCGTAAAGAGCCACGATGTGGCTTCTGAGCTCGGCACCATCACCTTCCCATCCATAGTTCTTCCTCTCTTTGTTTTTCCACCTGCACTTACTCAATCCTAAGGATCCAGAGAAGTTTCTAGAAGCCTAAATTTCTACTTGGAGGTAGGTTACCCAGAAGACTTAACTAACCAGGCTAATGCTACAATACAAATATTGAACTTAATTTGGGATATTTTTTTTCTATGCAAATGTTAAATTTTGAAAATTTGAAGTTATGTTTAACTTTCTTAAATTTTCCAAAAGCCACCTAGATTTTTTTTTCTTTCTAGAAAAGAATATACCTAAAATTTCCCCCAAAAGTGAGAAAGTTATTCCCAACTAATTTTGGCCTCTGTCAGCCAAATTGCCCAACTGAGGAAACTGGCATTGTTCTAAAGATCTTCATGGGTGGAGTTAAGCTGAAAAGAGAGGGGTCAAGCTCCCTGGTAGTGTGGGTGCACATAGCTGCTGGGTTCTCCCTGCTGTGAACCCAGGCGGCATCAACATGGTGAAGACACTAGGAACATTCAAATAAAAAGTTAGTACATACGGGGACTGAAGAGATGGTTCAGTGGTTAACAGCCCTGACTGCTCATCTGGAGGACCTGGGCTTCATTCCCAGCACCCACAGGGCAGCTCACAGTCGTGTGTAACTTCAGTTCTGAGAACCTGATTCCTTCTCTCAGACAATACATGCAGACAAAATATCCATGCACTAAAATAAAAAGAGATAATTTTTAAAACTTGTAAATATAAGCTATAGGCAGGAAACCAAAAAGGAGGGTCTTCCTCCAGTACATAGGTAGATGGGACTGGGTAGAGACCCACAAAACAACGAGGTTTAGCACGACAATTAGCGAAAGGACAGGGTAGGAAAAACAACATGAAGTGGAAAAGGAACATGGGAAGGAGATGAGGACGGAGGTGGGCAGCAGGGATTAGAGAAATCCCTTGAGACTCTCCTAAAAGACTCCAAAGAACCCGAAGATTCTGACCATGAATGGGAAGGAAATAGTGATGGCCATCATGGACCCACTTTCCAGGCCTTCTTTGTGTCTCATGGATTTTACTCTCCATCCCCTCTGCATTTATCATCCCCATTTCTTCTCTGTCCCCTTTGAATCTATTGTCCCCATTTTATTCTCCACCCCCTGTGTATGTATTGTTTCCCTTTCATTCACTATTCCTGTACCCTGCTCTCAGACTGCTTTCTTATCATGCCATCTTCCCAGCCTTCTTTTGAGACAGCAAATGATTTTCTGATTTTGCATAGGGAGTTTGTAGCACAGCCCACTAAACTAGATGCAAAAGACAGACTGACCACTTTCCCATTCTTCTCCAGACCATGCCCCACTGGAAAGCCTCAAGGTATACCCCACATTTCTGCATACAGTCACGGAACTCTCACCTGCCACAGCTCAGCACAGACCACCCACCATGCCAGACTGTGTGTTTCTATACAGCAATTTTGTTCAGATATGAAAATAAGTAAATCTTGCCCTCAATTTTTTTTTCTAATTCTCTGGAATTTTCTGCCACTGAGGAAGATTGAGCAATCGGTTTCTCTGAAGGGAACACCCATTTTTTTTCTGGGAAAAAAATTAAGCACATTCCTTCCTAGAAGAGAAAGGAAAGACCAAAAGGCTTTTGGCAAATTTTTCAGACCTCATTGTCTAAGAAAACGACATTTCACAATTATAAGATGGTGCAGCAGTAAATGTTTTGATTTGATACTGTCTGTTCTCAGCAAAGGGTCCCCAGCTCTCTTTCCTCTCTCATTTGTCCCTGGGATGATGAATCAGCTAACACTTGGACAGCCAGGTCTTGTCCAAGACCTTGTAGAGATGAATAGATGCCATCTTAGTGCTTCTGTTTAAGGTCATTAGACGAACTGGAAGCAGGACTTATCCTATGAGCCATAGAGCCTTGAGCTGGTTGGTGACTCTGCCTTTTGTTTCTTTATCTATGAATGAGAGGAGAGTGGTAGACAAAGCTATGATCTCCTGCACCACCTTGACAGCCCTCTGAGTCAAGATAGACTCTCTTGGTTTCTATAGTTAGCCTCAATGGAGGGACTTTCTTAGTATAATACTGGGATCTTTCTGACCTCTTATTCAATAATTCTCTATCACATTACCCTGATTGGTATCCAGAAACAAATTTTGTTCTATGGAAATAGTCACATTTGATAAAATATTAACTATTTATGCACTATTCCCTATTATTTGAAATTATTCTTTTAAAAATCCTCCATTGCTTCAATTGTCAGTCATACGCACATACCCTCCACTTACACAGACCACGTTAGGAGTAAGTTAGATAAGTACTCACTTCTCGTGCCTGCTCTTTACTGCACAGTACAGTATCCAGCAGTCAGTACATAATCATCACATTTAGTGAACAAGGGCACGAGCTCAAAATGTGCTATGAGGCCTTATAATTGATCTTGGTGGCTTGGAGGTGCTTCTCGAGAAATAGGAGACTCCACAGAAGACAAAGGGACCCTTGTGTCCTAAAGCCAGATCTGAGGGGAATGCTGACGAGAGGAAGGAGTCAAGATGGACAGAGAGCAAGAAAGGATTTCTATGACTTCCCGCTAAGAACAAATTCGGCAGCCGAGGGATGCAGTAGAGAAACATCTGCGCTGTGCTTTTGTATTGCAGTATCCCTAATAGACACATTGAGCCCGAGGCCATTCTGACTGGGCTTCCTAAGCCATTTGAAATGTAACAAGGTGTTAGATCTGTGATACTTATCTCCCTGTGGTAGTGCAGGGATTAAAATGGATTAAAGTGCATCGCGTCTGTACCATGCTGCTACAGAACAAGCATTCGTGTTGGCTGCTTGGATACCACCTCTCCAGGAATCTTCAGCATCTCCTTTGGCACACATTGTTCCTTTCAACCTTTAGACGTAGCCTCAGAGCTCATGTTTAAAATAATCTCCTGTCGTTGCATCTTTCCCTGTTAGCCTCCCTGCTTCTCTGATCCCCATCCACAACAAAGCTCCCAAAATGAGTACCCCTCTGTTAGTGGTTGGCCCACCATAATCCAATTACAGACACTGCTCCTCCCAAGGCCACCACGACTTCCCCATTGTCAGAAACCAGAAGCACATTCAGAACCATCTGTCTTTGCAGTATCCCACATTCTTTAGCGCTCGTGACTTGAATTCCTTTTTCTTGATCTCTCGCACACCACGCTCACCGCATCTTCTCCCAGTTGGGATGGCCACTGCTTTGTCTCTGAAATGCCGACTCTTCCTCATACAGTTGATTTGTAAATGCTGCAGTTCCTGCACACATGGCCTTTTAAACGTCTTTCAACATGTTCATCCATCTCTAGTTTGTTTTTGCATCTGTTTATATGGCAACTCCCAAATTAATATTCTCTCATTTTTGTATCTCAGTTGTAGATATTTATGTGGCATGTTTGAACGCATGTCTTACAGATATTATAAGCCTTTTGTGCAGAAAATCAGGTTCCTGCCTGTCCCCAGTGCACTCTAAACCAGCACATTCATTTTCCATTTTTTTCCATGTTGATAAGTGGAATCCTCATCCTCCTAAGAAATAGGAGGAGATTTCTTCCTTAAGTATCGTGACCAATGTACCAAGTTCTGCTTTTTCTCCCAATCCTTCTCCTCTTAATCATCTCTACTTCCTTGACTATGACCTCTGCTTCCACCATCTCTCATCTAAAATAGTCCAATCCCCATCAGCTTTCTCCCATTGTATTTTGCTATGTGAATATAATCATAGCCTAAGAATATAATATTTAAAAAATAATTTTGGTCATAGCAAATAGAATAGAATTTAACTTTTCCAAATCCAACTCAACATATCAAGCTTCTGTTTACATAAAAAGTTTAGCTTCTTATTCTTACCAGGCACCAAGCACATGGTTCTTGTCTTAGTCACTATTCTATGGTTGTGAAGAGATGTCTTGAACAGCACAGCTCTTTGAAAAGTCAGCTTTAAAAGGGGGGCTGGCTTACAGTTTCAGAGGGTTAGTCCATTGTCATCATGGTGTCAAGCAGGTCGATCCTGGAGTAGTAGCTGTGAGTCACATCCAGTGACACACCTCCCGCAACAAAGGTACACCTACTCCAACGAGGACTTACCTCCAAATCTTTCCAAAGAGTTCATCAATTGGGGACTAAGCATTCAAATATATGAGCCTGTGGGGTCCATTCTCATTCAAACCACCACAGTCTCCTCCCATCCTCTGCGTTTACTGAGATGGTCCCTATCCCCCAACCTCTGCATACCTAGTTCCCTGCATGAATAGCTTCTTCTTTACTTGCAAACTGGTAGGATCTCTGAGGGCAGCCATTTAACAATCATTAGGATTTGGTAAACAAACCTAATTCCTTCCTTATTCTTTCCTATACCTTGTTCTTTTCTTTTTATATCATTAACTTGATTTGTATTTATAGAACCAACAGTAGGTGTTGGTTGCTGCTATCTAGCACCTAACACAGGGCTTGGTGTATAATCTGCAAATTACAAATTTATTTTTTTTTATTTTCAGCATTTTTAATTTTTTGTGTATGTTTGTCTGTGTGCAAGTGGGTGCCTGAGAGGACAGCTACCCATGAGTCCAGAAAACAAAAACTGTTGAATTCCCTGGAGCTGGAGTTACAGGCTGCTGTGAGCCACCTGACATGGGTGCTGGGAACAGAGACAGAGCTCTACGGAAGAGCAGTAAATCTTCTTAGCGGCAGAGTCACCCCCACAGCCCCCAGATAACACGTATTTCAGGAGACACTATCATTACTTAGTTGCAGCAGTATTGAGATTTACAGTAACATCGTCCTACAGATCTTAGAGCCAAGGGTATTTGGGGATTCAGAAGCATCTGACACACCTGGAAGGATTTGCACTGACACCTGAAGCCACATACTAGTATTTTTAGTGAAAGTTACACATCCACTTATAGGGTCAGGTCTAATGCAATTGGCAATGAGGCTGTGAAAACAAAGGTTCTGAGTTCTTCGATTGAAGTGCTTTTGTTGTTCTTGTCCCCTAGCCCCATGATGCTTAACTTTCATGAGGAGTAACTACAGAATGGATACTCTCACCGTTTGAACAAAAAAAAAAAAAAAAAAAAAAAAAACATTTGTCCTCCACCCATATTGAATGGAAGGACAGTCACAAGACTTGAGAGGAAACACTGACCCTCTGGACGACAGTCATGAACTCTCCACCACGGAATTCATGTCGCCGAGATGATGGCCTCTGAAGAATATGTCAACCTCTCCGTTTTGAAATAGATTTGGGTAAACCTGGCTCTGCTACTATTCACGACTTACGGAGCTTTCCTTTATAACTGTCCTTAAGCTGTCGTGTGCATTTCTGCTTGCACCTCGAATGTCTTCACCTGGGGCTGGAGAGATGGCTCAGTGGTTAAGAGCATTGCCTGCTCTTCCAAAGGTCCTGAGTTCAATTCCCAGCAACCACATGGTGGCTCACAACCATCGGTAATAAGGTCTGGTGCCCTCTTCTGGCCTGCGGCATACACGCAGATAGAATATTGTATACATAGCAAATAAATGAATATTTTTTTTAAAAAAACTCAAGGCAGGATCACAAGTTATTAAGTATTCTGAGCAGTACTTGCTTTATCCTAAATTGATTTATCTCTAAAATTAGACAATCCTGACATTTTCAACTGAATGTTAGGAATTACTAACATTAAAAGGCTCATACTAAGGAATTTTAGAGTCTATCAATAATATGCCCAGATACTTTCAGTCCTGGGCACTCGCCTACCTTTTAGCATCATTGTAGGTGTAAATGCCTGAGATAAACATCACACAAGTGTTTGAATGAAAAACTTCATTATAAAAGTGCCTGATAGATTATTGTAAATTCCAGAAACAACAGTACAATTATTCCCACACTGGTATTATTGCCTTGAAATGTTGACATACAAAGGTAATCTTGAAAATTATTATGACAAAAATAAATAGGAAAAATAAGACTTTTAAGGCACTATAGAAAAGTGAAAGGAGAAACAGTTAAACATTAATAGCATGAAAGGTAGACAGGGAGAGAGATTGGCTGTAGCAAGAAAGAAACTATTTCATAAGTATCTTCAACTTACTATCTAAATGTGCTGTTTTAAATATATCCAAAAAAAAACCCAAAAGGTCATGGGATGTTCCTGTCCTTAATATAAATGGGGATGTATACAAGTTTCCAAAAGGCAATTTTCAAAGATGGAATACTGCTCTTTTAAATTCACATTTAACACTTGAAATTATAAAATAAATTCAAAGGCACAATGGTGTATCCTAACATGAAGAGCCTGCCAAGAAAGATACCTAAGTTAATACAAACAGAAGCTTCCAGGCACATGTGGTCAACATGAGAGGAGTGAAACCTTAGAATCAAGGAAAGCTGAACTTACCCCATCTGAAATAAAGAAAAAGGCCAAACATGCAGATATAATTGAAATAAGTTTAAACTTTGTCCTTTCATTTTCCTAAATTGTGGTGAAATATGTGTAACACATAATTTGCCATTTTAACCAGTTTCAGGCGTATGTTTTGTAGCTTTAAATCCATTCATTTTTCTGTGCAGCCAGCACCTTAATCCACCCCAGAACATTTTCATCTCTCGGAGGAAACTCCGTGCCCACTAGACCTTAACTTCTCATTTCCTGTTTCTCCTATCCCCGGAAGCCAGCATTCTGCGTTGTATCGATGTGAACGTGACTCTTACGGCCACTTCACATAAGCTGAATCATGCGACATTGGTCTCTTGTAATTGAGATTTCACTTTGTATAATGTCTTTAAGTTTTATGGAAGAAGAATTTCAATACAGTGATGGTGTACTCTATCCTATCAATTTCCCACATTGGCCTTGTCTGCTCAGTAGTAGATGATGTTCATCAGTAGATGGTAGAAAGCCCTTGTGCTCCTTTCTCCCATTGGCGACTGTGAATTCTGCATCTTCTAAACTCTTTTTTTAAAAAGAGTTCCTTGTAAAATGCTTTCTGGAAAATTCTACAGCAAAGCAGAACAGACGCCTACTGCAGTCAAAAGAAAAATCTATCCAGGAATGATGGTGGATATACTTGTAACAAGTCCAGTTATTCAACAGGCTTTCATAGACCCTGTTTCAAAAAGAAACTAAAACACCTGACAAGACAGGAAAGATGCCTAATTTCCTTGTCTAATACTGCAGTTACGTTCCGGAGTCAAAAACTTCATTCATTGAAAGTATATTGTTCTTTTAACCATCCTCTCTGCCAGACATTAATTTTAGAGTTCATGTAATATATTGATTGTCATTAAATATCTAGTTAGCAATTCTTGCTACTGAAAGATAATATCCATTTGTCAAACTTACCAAGACAGTAACAAGAACAAAGGTCAAATACTTATTTCCTGATTTAGCAGGGAATTAAATTTGTGTCAACTCTATGCGCAGATACACACTTCAGAACCACTATGGTCCAAACACCAGGTAGACTATAGGTTAAGTGAGGTTCTATTTAAGTCCTATGAAAAGGTTATTTTTAAGGTTCCATCATATGTGACCCTATGAAATTAAGTTTGAATGAAAGATTCCCAGACATCATACCGTAAAAGTGTAACATGGAAGATACCTTTAAGCTTACCATGGGAAACTCCATTTTGTATGAGGCCAAATAGCAGCAATTTTCCAGCATATCAAATACCCAGGTTCTGCAAATCATCTTAAGAAGTAAAGAGATTAACCAGCTAGTAGCATCCTACATCTTACCAAGGAGAACAGCATGATACAATTTAATAATCTTTCTAGGCAACTTATCAAGAAGTTCTTTCAGATTTCCTGGCCCCAGAGACTAGAGACCATAAATCCAAATCTGCTACGCTGTTAAAATGGATGAGCTTATCAGAGGGAAAATCTTTTGGATAGCTTACCTTATTGAATGCTTATCCAAAGTGAGCCATCTTTGTGTTCAGTAATACTTGCACCTTTTCATGGTCGAGCCCTGCTTCATATGATGAAGACTGGACCATCCCTCTCACATTCAGCTTCCATCTGCGTGCTCAAGGCTGCCTCTCAGTGGGATTTCATCTTGAAGCCACTGAGGACTAGCTGTAAGGTAAGCCCTGTAAAGCAAGTCATAATAAGACACCCGACTGTTGCTACCAAATGTGTGCCACTCGGAGATGACAATGCTGGCACCTGTTTCAAAATGCTGTTTTGTCTCTCCAAGGATATCACAGTTGGCAACAGAGAGGAATAAAGATAAGTCACTCATCTTGTTTGTCTAATAAATGATTCAGTCCAAATTGCAAATGCTAAGCAAACAGAGTTTCTTGGTTCCTAGGGCAGCAGGAAGGCTGTTTATACTTCCAAAATAAGATGAAATTTGAGAATGTATTATTTTCTTACTTTTTAAATATTTGTACTCACTGGGCCTCTGTTTATGCCGTTGGAATCTTCTGTGTGCATTTGGTGGGTAGGACATAAAGTAATTCTGAAACACAGAAAATGAAGGAATCTGGGAGCACACAAGATATAAACACTGATTATATGCATATATATATACATGTGTATACATAATATATATTTATACACACAAACAAACACAAGAACATATGGCAATCAGGCAGGAAAGTTCCCGTTGCCTCCTGTCACCTGACATGGCCTGCATACAAAGTGTTTCCTACATGGAATCATCTATAGGTTCTTCCATGGAGAGAGTTGCAGCAATGCTTTATTGAAAGCCATACTTGGTTTTACTCTCTCGATGTCACAATTATTCAGCAAAGTATACCTCAGAGAAGGAAACAAACAAATGAGATAAAAAAAGAAGCCAGTTAAGCCTGGAGATTCAATTTTCCATTTCTGACTTAGATGAGGAAGGGCTATTTTTTTCCTAAGACTTTTTCTAAAGCGGCCAGCTGGCTTGTGTTTCATAAGCCAGTTCCAGTGTGTGCTCTTGTGTTCACAGCTGAGTCTCTGTTATTTGGCAACATTTCTTGGTTATTTAACCTAAATGGAAACAAACAGAAACCACAGTCATGTCCCTGGATGAACGTATAGTCTAGTTCGTTTCATGAGCTCTTACTCAGCAGCAAACATTCGTACAGATCACAGGCAAGGTGAGATTCTTAGCCTTGTTTCAGCAAAGGCAATAAAGAGAGACAGTAAAGATGCACAGCTCAAATCCCAATCTAATTGTTGATACAGAAACACGTAAAATGTAGCATAAACACACTTACACATGGAAGAGTGGAGCAGTCAAAACCACACAGAAGTGATGTCGGGCAAACCTGCTGAGGCAGGTACTCAACCTGTTCACAGAATTGTGGTCTTCTTGCAGTTCTGGGGATTCGACCCCTGGCCTTGCCCATGCTCTACCACTGAGCTAGATCTCCAACCTCCAAACCCTTCCTAGAAACAAAAACAAGTCTGCAAAACTCCGCACTCGTGCTTCTGAGAATATGTCAACCTTCACACCCGTTTGTGCCAGTTTTCCTCAGACAGTGGATAGTTTTGTATACTAAGTCTGTGATTCCACATGCATAAAAGCTGCAGGTCACCGGGCAGCACCCTTAATCCCAGCACTTGGGAGCCAGGGGCAGGTAGATCTCTGTGAGTTCGAGGCCAGCTAGGTCTACAAAGTGATTTCCAGGACAGCAAAGGCTACACAGAGAAACCCTGTCTCGAAAAAACAAAACAAAACAACAGCTGGAGATTAGTGACTAGGGACTAAATAATCACTTTCAGGGAAACCTCCATGTCTGTATAGCAAGGGACCTATGTGATGTGGGTGGGACTTGGCTGCCGCAAAGCATCAAGTTCACCTTGCACAGCAGAAGCAGGAATACCCCAGGTTCCTACCACTTACTAAATGTGTTCATTGGCCATAGGAAATCACTGAGATGATACTTAGCTAGCTGAGTCCTGCCACTCCAAGACCAGTCAAATAAGTGAGAGATTCAACAATAAGTGGGGAACAAACACTCATCTGTACATTTTAGGTCAAAACCACTTTCCATAAGCAGGGGTTCCATACTGCTTCTGCTGCTTCTGCTGCTTCTGCTGCTTCTGCTGCACTGTCAATGTGGGCCCCCAGCTCCTCACTTCTGTTTCAAAAGCTTTTAGTTCCCTGAAGGCAGGTACACTACCAAATGCAGTGCCATGCCACGAAAGAACATTTTTTAATAAAAAAAAATCAATTAAATAACCAATGTTAAACATTTTATAGAAAAATATGTTTCTTGTTTGGAAATAATAACCAAAATGTTTTAAGGATATAGCTTGTTCATGGAATAATCTTCCACCCAAACTTCTAAAGACTGAATCTGTGTTTCTGTCAAGGATGGGTTTTGATGCTAATACAGCCATGCTGTTCAGATGTCCGTGTCTTTAGCATGACCCATTACTCATCTGCTTCTGTCTATAAGCCCAAGGATCAGTAAAGGCTCGTAACCAGGAGACATAGCACATAGGCCTGTCAGCTCATCACAACAGACCTAACTTCTTAACATCTTCATTAACAATTATTAAAGACTAATTTTTAACATGAGTTTGACAAGAAAGACTCACTGTGGCAAAATTAACAAATCCAAGTAAGTAAGACAGATTTTTTTTAAAAAAAAAAAAACACCTTGTTTTGATGTTACATACATGTACATACACAATTTTAAACATTTATATTTTATTATTATAGTTCAATTATATTATTGAACTATATTGTCTACCAAAGTCATACTTTCAGGATGAATAAAGCATAGTTGGGGAAAGATGTCAAGTGATTACAAGTATTATTGCCATAAGTAGTGGTTCTCAAAGGCCTTCACCCCTGCCCTGGCTCTAGTTGCCATATTTAATATGACTCCACCCAGCTCAACTATGGCCACAAAGTATAAATATTTTCTTATGAACTGAAAAAAATAACAGCTAGTGTTGACAGAGGCTGCTCATTTGTTTCCTAGCCTCCCAGACCCAAAATAACTACACAGAAACTGTATTAATTAAAACACTGCTTGGCCTGTTAGCTTATGCATATTTCTAGCTAACTCCTACATCTTAAATTAACCCATTTCTGTTATTTTATATTTTACCACAAGGCTCGTGGTTTACAGGTAAAATTCCTGGCACATCTGTCTCCTGTGGCGGCTACAGGACTTCTCTCTGACTCCGCCTTCTTTCTCCCAGAATTCAGTTTAGTTTTCCCCACCTAGCACTGTTCTGCCCTGTCCTAGGCCAAAGCAACTTCTTTATTAATCAATGGTATTCACAGCATACTGAGAGAAACCCCACATCAAACTAGACAGTAATCATTTGTGTTGATTGTGAAGATCTACACCACCATAATCTAAAACAACCAAAAGTGGGTTAACAAAAGCAAAAGGAGACAAGGAGATGGCCAAAAAGCTGTGTCATAAATTTAAGCATGTATTTTAACTGAAGATTTATATTAAACCTGCCCCGGCCATTCCTTCAAGGGGGTCCATGATCATAAAACACTTTTAAGGAAGAATTTTTCTTAAAGTGACACTATCTGGCAGTCATTAAGAAACATTCTGCAGGGCTGGAGAGATGGTTCAATGGTTAAGAGAACTGTTGTTCTTTCAGAAGACATAGGTTTAGTTCCTAGCACCCGTATGTAGGCTCACAACTTTCTGTAACTCCAGGTCCAGGGGATTTTATGCTCTCTCTGGTATCTGCCATACCTGGGCATGAACATGGTGCACATACATGCATGCAGGCAGAACACTCGCATACATAAAATTTAAAAGAGAAAAGGAAAGAAGGAAAGAAGGAGGGATGGAAGAGAGAGGAAAGGAAGGAAGAAAGAAAGGGTTGCTGATAATCTATATCTCCTTGAACTTTTCAGTGTCTGTGTCCTTATGTAATTATCATGTAATTATCATTACAATGGATACCTGCACTTTCAGATTTAATCATATACTATTTTTTTGTAACAACTGTTATGGATCTGCCCATTGTCTTTACTAATCAAGAACAAGAATTACTGATTTTCCTATGGCCTACGGCCTCATATCCCTTAAAGCGAACCCAATCACTGGCATCATATAAATAAATATCTCAACAATCAAAACACGCACTTTAATTGTTTTATTTCTTTAAAATATTTTTAAACCTGTGGTGGTAGCACATGCTCTTAATCCCAGTATTCAGTGAGGCGGAGACATGTGGATCTCTGTGATTTCAAGGTCAGCCTGGTCTACAGAGTGAGTTCCAGGATAGCCAAGAGGTACACAGAGAAACCCTGTTTCGAAAAAAACAAGCAAAAAATTTAAATATCCATTTTAACATTCTATACATTATTTCCTAATAATTAATATTGTGAAGTTTCTTGGTTACATCAAGAAAAAATATGTAAACAAATTTAAAGTTTTTTGAAATATAAATTTGGTGTCAATATTTCATAATTCTTAACTTCCTCTGCTCTGAATATGATCTTTAAGCAAGTCACATTTATGGCCAGTTCTCAAGGAAATGTCTTTGCTTGAATGTTAGAGTCTGAATGTCATCTACTAATAAGATTTGAATCCACATTATTTAATTTCCTACTAAGAGTCTTGTTCCCACAGGTTGTTAATAATCTCTTGTCTGCATGACCTCTTTCTCCTAGTAAACTGTGGATTCTTCAAGGACAGAATCCACAAGACAGGCATATTAAGTGTTTGTTGACGAGTTGCTATGTAGTTGAAACCATCCTGGTCTAAAATACAGCTCACTGGGATCATGGTATTACATCACCTCGGTGATTATGGTTATTATACCTTTCATTCCAAATACAAGATGGCAGTGTATTCCTTTGATTTCCATGGAATCTGTAAAGAAAGGAAAAAGAACAAGGATAAATATTATAGAATACAAAATAATATCCATGCACCATTACTAAAGACATCTAGTTATGTAAAACTAGTAGCAAACGTGCAAAATATGCAGTGATTTTTTTTTTCAGAACCAGCAAAAAATACCTACCCAAATATTCACATAAAGAATTTGAAAGTATAATGTACTCTTAGGTCAGGGCTTACATGTATTACAGTTCTTCTGTGCTTAGGGAAAGGAAGATCAACCAAGAACTTAGACCAAAATTTTGAGAAAGAGTCAGAATCGTTGTGGTTATTTGTTACAATAGGAACAGTAAGCCAATGTAAGATCACTAATCCCTCCAAGGTCTGTTCCAAATGCTAACAGTGCACTGTGATCATCAGAACTACAGCATAATCCATACTTAGAGGAGTCAATGTAGACTAGAAGTGGGAAGGGGCGTTTTAATGGTCTACAGTTATTCTTGGGGACTCGCCGTCATCAAGTCATTTATCAGGAGATTTTTCTCTAGCTAACTATGTAGATACACTCCTACCTAGTTAGTCCTGTTCATCCTCCTTTCCCCTCTGAGTCCTTTTAGTCGCCCTGGTGGCCTGCGTTTATTGGGCCTGGTTTTGTTCCACGTCAGCAAGCAGAAAGAAAACAACAGTCTCTGTTTCAAGAATCCCTCATTCTTCCTTCACCCGCTCTTCCTGAAACATCATTGCAAACAGACATGGCCCTTTAATTTTATAAATTCCCATTTCCTGGTATCAGGTGTTTGCCAAAGATGCACATTATTGAAAACAAGGGTTTCTCTTCTCTCATCCACAGCAGTGGAGTTAAATTTTAGGTGGCATTTTCTATAAATGCAAGCTCACTGGTCTGAAAGCCGAATGGGGAGGACCTTGTGACTACCCTGGAAACCCAAGGTGGAAGGAGCAGGGCTGCAACACACAAGCTCATTAGAATGATTGCCAGATGGTCAGGGCCTGGGTTGTGTGGTTTTCTGTTTTGTTTTGTGTGTGTGTTTGTTGTTGTTGTTGTTTTTCATGTGCAAATTGTTTCCTGCTTTAATAATAGATAGAGCACCACAATAATAATAAATAGTCCTGAGACATCAGAGTCCTCATTCACTTCTGAGTTTAGTCTTAGTGTGGAGGAAAGAAGAGTTGAGGATCTAGTGGATAGTTGAGTCATCTTTACCAGCTTTTGCCCTGGCAGCTCTCACTGGCAAATACTCAGTGGGAAGGAGCCTATTTTCACTGCCCCGGGGAAAACTTGAGCAAGGAGACATGGTTGCAACACTGTAGAAACTGAGAAAGAAGGCAAAAGGAAAACTGGCTTTCACTCAACTTCAGAGCTTTTTGAAAAATGACTATTATTAGAAAAAGTCTTGGGTGTTAATCTTGAGAAATTTCATCAAGTGACACAATGTTTTGGATTCTCCTTTGAGAACTTTTGGCTTCCTCTTTGGCTGTCTTCTCTTGCCCATCCCAGAGGGCTTCCCAGAAGCATGCTTCCTGGATCAGAGCTTGCTGCTACGGGCTTCTCCTCATTGGAAGTGGGTCCCTTTAAGTTCCAGCTGACTCTCTGTTAGCAGCTACCCCTCTGCTTGTCAGGGGCCTGTCCTCCTCAGAGACTGTGTTCTTCCCCATGCTAGGTACCAGTCCTGCTCTGGACCTTGAGAAATGCAATGTAGCAGATTTCCATCATTAACAAAGAGGCTCGTCAAACAGCAGGAGTCAATATGGTCAATGTCCTCTTTCTGGAATTCCCTAATCCTGTGGGAGCAGCAGTAGGAGTCCGACACAGAGCATCATAGCAAGCAGAAATCAAGCGAGCACGAAGAGACTCTCTCTTCTGACTTGCATATTGACTCCCCAACTTGACGTGTTGGGGAGAGAGTGAAACATCATGTCACATGGTACCTTATGTGGGTTTGGTTGGCTTGCACGCCTCCTCCTAGCTTCCATGGTTCCAGAAGGTACCATGCAAGCTTCTAAAGGACAGAAGCAGCCAAAAGTCCTACCCAGCTATGATGCTGATGAACCACATGACTAGCGCTTTTTCTTTGTTTGTTTCTTTCACCAGGCTCAATTTTAGAAGACTCGACAACCATTGCAAAGGTTCACCCTACTTCTCCACAGCAACAGTTCCCTGCTGACAGAGATGCTCTTCGTCCGCCCTCAGAAAACAGCCTAATAGAATTTCACTGTCGTCTACAAACAGCTCTGCCCGGTGTTTATTTTTAGACCCTTAAATGCTTTCAGTACATCTTTATAATGGAGCAACCAAATTCATAAAGAGGTTCTATACATTGTTTATTAAGTGACAGTAGTTTTCAAAATGATGTAAACACTTCCGCTACTGGGCATATTATTCTGATCCCAAGCATCAGTCTATAGAAATTAGAAGATAATTTCTATAACACAAACACTATCATCATTCCTATAGCTATAAACATAGCAACAGCACATGGGGCTGAGGGCTGCCTCTGAAAGCCGCAGGGAAAAGTTCATTAGTAGGACAGGCTGCTTAGGAGATGGCTTGTCGATATGTCTAAGGCAGAACAAACCATTGTTTTTATTGCTATCCACACTGGGGGAAGCTATTTTAAAACCACAACCCAGGAGAGAATGAAACATGCACGGCGATTGTTGTGCCAGTTGTCATTCTAGATCTATCTTTTCTGGTTGCCACTAGCAACAGGAAAATTAAGCTAAAGGAATTTTAATAAAATAAATACTGCTTTGTACATACTGGTAAAATATCCTAGTGCTTTGTAAAGTGAGTAAGAGAAATTATTGGTCTGAGTTTTCTGGACAGATATTTTAAAAAAATCTTAAAACAACAGTCATCAATCATGAGATGTGAATGTTGGAGCCGGGAAGAATAATATCTGTTGAGCGTGTGGAGCATCTCTCTGCTCCGCAGAACCTGAAGCAGTGAGATTTACTTCCTTGGCCCTCACACACAGAGGCAGAGATAAAATTAAATATCCAGCGTTTGAACTGGAAAGGGATCTGAGCTCAAGCAATGCCGACAGAAATCCTGCAGGCTTGGATCAGCTGAACACATTTGACCTTGTAAATAAAACCTTACTAACAAAAAGCCTTAATAGCACAAAGATGAAATAACTAAAGCTTAGTTCAGCATTAAATCCTGGATGTTTGCCTATCTTTACTAATTTCTTCCTCGTGTGTTTATGGATCTGACAGGTGATCAATCTTCCTATGGAGAGAAATTCGCTGAAAGAAATACAGAGTGACAAGGAAAAGTAGAAACTACCTTTGTGTACTTTTCTTCTATTAATGTTTATGAGTGATGTCTACCACATGTGAGTCTGGTACCCACAAAGGCCAGAAGAGGGTATCAGATAATCTGACACTGGACTTATAGACAGCTATGAGTAACTATATGGGCCCTGGAAACCAAACGCTGGTCCCTGGAATCAAATGCTCTTAATCACGGAGGCATCTCTCCAGCCACTTGCGTGACTTTAAAGACCTGTTCTTTTCATTCTGTCACCCTGGTTCTTAAACATAGACAAAACATAGAACAGTGTTTATTGTCCAGCCTCTGCATCAGAGGATCCAGGAGGGTTTCCTAGGTGCCAGGTGCTTCACTTACATAATTCTCCAAAAGCACTGCAGGCCATTGCACTGTGGCCTTGTGAAGTAGGTATTTAGAATACCAGCATGGAAACCATTGAGGGGCTTAACTGAGATTACAGAAACACTAGGGGGCCACAGCTGCCACATGAAACCAGAGCTATCTGACTCAACCATGTCATTTATGTCCTCCCATTCTGTCTCTGACAAGACACAACCTTCTAGTAATGGTGCCGTGTGTGTGTGTTAGGAGGGGGAAGTGAGGGATGTTGTACCAGCATCGTGGCAGATGAGGCTTTCCTCACTGAGTGTAGTTTGATTTTACAAGCTAAAGTCTGACCTCTGGCAAAGTCAAATATGTATATATACATTGAATGTTGTTGCATAATGAGATTATTGTGTATGTTCTACAAGAAAGACTATATATCTTCAAAAGAAGAATTTTGGCTTCTGTGTACATTAAAAAACAAAAGGAAAAATACAACGAAGCAAAGGATTTTCTGGACAAATTGTATAGGACCAAGTGTTGTTGCTGCACGGCGGCTCTCTCTCAGCTCTGCCTTCTTCCTCCCAGCATTCAGCTCTGTCTTCTCCACCTACCTAAGTTCTGCCCAATCAGGGGCCCCAAGCAGTTTCTTTATTAACTAATGACAGCAACATAAAGACAGAAGGCTCTCCTACACCATTAACTGGTTGTCACAAGTCAAGTTATTTAAGATATCCACCACCTTGGATGATTACTTTTCTTGCATATGATGATAAGACCTGCTTTAGAAAATTTCAAGTATCAAAGTTGTTGGGTCAAGGGGTTGGGGGGTGGGTTTAAAGAAGTTTGGGGAAATCCATTTATGAAATTCTTAATTAAGAAAAGTATTTTTATGATAAACCTTTAAGTATAAAATACAGCTTTGTTGAATCTAGTTGCCATCTGGAATTGAATCTCCAGAACTTATTCAACCTCTATAACTGGAATTTTGTGCCGTTTGACCAACATTCTCCAATGTATGAGTCAATCCTCAAATTTCACAGCATGGGACAGACTCCAGGGCCTTGTAGCACAGGCCCGTCATCCTATCTACTCTGGAGAGGGAGCCAAGTGGAATGCAAGGCCAAGGCCTGTCTGTGCTACAGAATGGGTTCAAGTCTGCCTAGGCAATTTGGGAAAGTTTACCTCACGGTCGTATTTAAAAGAAAAGAGAGAGCTGGCAGTATAGCACAGAGGACACCCAGCCTGTGCAAGGTCCTGGGTTCAATCCCCACACTGGAAAGGTGAAAAAGCCCCAGCAGATTCTTTTCAGACAATCTCTTGATTTTGCACTAAGACCAACTAGAGAACTGAAGGTGCCCCATGCCCCATGCCCCATGCCCCATGCCCCATGCCTACACAGAGCCACACACTGCTGAGAACCAACAAATGAAAGGTCAGTGGAAAGACAGAGTTGTTCTAATTCAGCTGAGTCAGAAGCATAAACACACGATTGTCGAGTAAATACTAAGAATTTAAATTTCAAAATATTATTAAAAGTGATACAGCTTCACAACATGGTTTGTACAGCCCTTCAAAGGAATGTGAGTTCTCGCAATGATGTGATAACCTTGTGGGTGCTCTCACGGCAGACCTGTGGTCTTCACAGCCGACACCCCAGTCCCCTGAATTCTCCCTGACCCTTGACTTGGTTATATTTCTCCAACTCGTTTCTCTGTTTCACTGATTTCTGCTCTTATTTTTATTTTCTCTCTCTTCATTGTTTTCTCTGTTTTCCATTTTCTAGCTTCTTGTGAATACATGTGTGCACATGTGCATACATGGGTGGGACCAGAGGTCAACATCAACTGTCCTCTCAAGTTGCTCTCCAGCGTGTTTCTTGAAACAGGGTCTCTCATCTAACTGGAGCTCACTGACGCAGCCAGAATCAGAGCAGGATGGCTCCAGGGGTCCTCCTGTTTCTGCCTTCCCATCACTGGCTTAGAGAGGCACAGCTGTGCCCGACTTTTGTGTGAGTTTAGGGTTGTGATCTCAAGTCCCGGTAACATGTTACTGCCTGAGCCATCTTTCCAGCCCCATTTCTACCTTCTTAAGGCAGACCTTAAATTCTTGATGATAGATCTTCTTGCAGGATAAAAGAATTGAAAGATTTTAAATTCTCTACGAGTACTGATTTTTCTGTGTCCCATAGAGTTGAATATGTTGTTACTTTGTCAGAATTTTAATTTGAAATGTTTTCTATCTTCCTCATTCCCTCTTTGATCTGTAGGTTATGTAGGAGTTTGCTTTTTAGTGCCTTATATTTGGAGTTTTCTTAGATATATATTATGATTATTGACTCTTAATTCAGTTCTGCTATGGTTAGAAAAGCAACTCTATATGACTGCATTCCTTTCAGGTTGATGATGTTGTTTAATAGTCTAGAATAATTGAAGGACCATCCACATCTTAAAATCATACACATTTTGTGATTTGGGGGTATAGTGTTCCATAAATGCAAGCTAGGCTGTGATGACTGACCGTCTTGCTCAGATCATTTATGACCTTAATTATTCTTTTTGTCTGGTTGCTATATAAACTAGTGGTATAAGGGTATTGAAATCTCCAAATATGATTATGGAATTTTTCATTTTTACCTTTAATTGTCTTAACTTTGCTTCCTGTATTTGGATGCTGTATTATTATTAGGTATTTGAACATTTAAAATTACTATGGCATTCTACTCCACAGATCCTTCTAACATGATAGACAATTTCCATTTGACTCTAATAATGTATTTTTGTTCTAGTATCTGTGTTATCTGACATTAACACAGTCACTGCAGCATCCCTGTAGCATGAATTCTAATTGGTATTAATAATAAAATCCCAGAGTCAGATATAAGGGTTAATGCTGAAGATCAGAGAAGCAAGGCAACCAGCCACTAGAGAGACCTTTTACCTCTCCCAGTGATCAGACCGAAGGGGTGATCTTGTCCTCATATTGTCTCTTAAGACTTTGTCCTCTGACTACATTAATGAGTTAGAGCCCTGTCTCTTCTTCCCTGGTGTTTATGTTGCTAGTTGTGCAATGGAACTTTTTTCTTTAGGGTCTTTTATTTTTAATCTCATACAAGACTCATGAGGTACAAAGCCTATCCCTAAAATAAAAGTTTTTCTCTTCCTGAACTGGACAGATGTTACTAATTCTATTATCCAAATTCATCTAACTGAAAAAAGTTATGACAGAAACCCCTCTCTGGAAAACCCCTGACACAGCTCATCCTTTGTTAAGTTGAATCTTGTTGCTACTAGATGGAACTGAAATCCACATCAATGGAAATAATTCAATCAGCTACAGGGGTTCTGAGTCATAGCAAAGGAGAGTTTGTGGGATTCCACGAGTGCTTGTGAAATCAGCAGCAAAGAATTCATTATTTACCACGCTGACCAAACCACCTATTGATGTTCACTATACCGATTCCAGGGACAAAACCTGTAGCCCAGCAGAGCATTACAGCAGGTGCAGAAAAGAAGAGTCTCTCAAGTCCTACAAACCTAGACCTGAACTCCTGGTCTTCTGTTTGCTAACTCTGCAGCCTTGAAGATAGTCCTTAATCTCTCTATTACTGCTGTAGCCATCCTATAGGAACAGCCGCTTTTAATGTGTACCTTCACTGTAAATGCTTAAGAAGCGTTTACTTAAGCCACATAGCAAATAACGTTTATACTGAACAAACAGAAAATAACGTACCACTTTCGGTGGCATCATTACTATTTTTATTTATGATACTTATCTGACCAAGTTCATTGGAAACATGTAGTAGCTATTAAGGGTAACTTAGCAGACACCCTTGGCACTATCACCCAAATTCAAAAGGTTTTATTTATCCTATATATTTATGGTGCTTCTAAATCAACAGAGGAGGAAGGACTTTCAGAACTTTTTTTCTGATAAGCATATATTCATAGTAGGAAAAGATTTAGTTACCAACCACTGAGAATAACCCAGGCACTCTGTGCTGGGTGTTTCCCCTGCAACAGCCATTTAAAATAAAAGATAATGGAAATGAAGGAAACTGGAATGCCTTTGAGAATTTCCAACACTGCAGTACAAAACTGGAACTTAAGGCGCATTTCTAGAGCCCTCGCTCTCTGACTTCGTTCAGTGCTTTTTCCCAAAACATCCAAGCCCTCTCTTGGTCTCTAGTCCTCCCCTAGTTCAGAGGCTAATCCATTGTAAGCACCTGCTCAATGACAACGTCAACATGGGCCAGAAGATAACGGATCTTGGTTTCTGGAAGCAATATCATTCGGAAGATGCTGTGAATTAAATCCTGTAACATGCAGAGAATAGCCAACACGGTAGCAGACATTCACAAGCCTGACAACAGGTTAGCTGTTCTTCTAACACTTGCTTATGGCCATCACTGTACTTGCAAGTATTCTCTCAGCAAGATGCCTTTCCCTTGGTTACCAAAGGAAAGAGCAGAGCCAGCTCCCATCTACAAACCTCGCCCACGCTGAGTGACTCACCCTCAGAGGGAGGACATGGACAGGATTCAGCTTCATGCTCATGGGTGAGTGTTTTCAGGATCATCAGAAACACCAGACACTGATGTCAGCTGAAATATTACATTTTCAAATGCATCTGGGGACAAGGGTCGAAAGTGAGGACTTGTGAATGGGAAGAAAACATACTTCTCCCAAAAATAACTAAAATGGTCTTTGGTACTTATTAAAAATAAAATATTAATATCACTCCTAAAAGGCATACTGTGAGACAGCTGAGCAGGGAAACACACTTATCAATGAGCCTGATGGCCTGAGTCTGGTCCCCGGGACCCACATGGTGGAAGGAGAGAACTGCCTCCTCCATACGTGTGTATTGTCATGAGTACAACCAAACACATGTACACATACATGCACAAAATAAACAAATAATTGTAAAAGATTAATTAAAAATTTAAAAATGCATTTACTGGCATGATCATTTTCAGTGAATTGATGTTATCTGTAGACACATTAATTCCAGCAGAATCCCTACATCCTTTGCTTTGAATTAGATTACCCTTAAATTCCTAAATAACACAAGGAGAGCAGTTTCTGTGAGTGTATTTCTGCATTTCTGTATGTGTACACATGTAAATATGTACATATTTCTTTTCCAGCACATAACTGGAAAAGAAATAGAATTCACCTGTATGTGACACTAGATATTGAGTATTTCTCCGGTGGCTCAATAAACACAGACGATGAAAATCATTAAAAATTCATACACTGTTTTGGGGTTTGATAGTTTTGTTCCCAAACAATGAAAATACCCAATATAAATTATATAAAAATCATAATATAAGGATGAAAATAATAGCCAATCAGTCTAAAGCACTGCCCTTGAAACGTAGACTGAGATTGACATGAACAGTGAATAAAGTATAAATCAATAGATGTTCTCATTTTCTATATTTATGAGCTAGACAGAAATGGAAATTTCTTAGGAAAGACAAAAGGACACTATTCCTCCATGCACACGTACACACAGAAACACACAAACCACAAGATACACACACACACACACACACACACACACACATTTTATGCACTCAAACTTAAGTATGCCAGGCCAAAGAGAAGGTAGATTTGGAAATCTATTTTTTTTTATTTTTCTTTCTTTTGCCTCTGTTTTGTTTTTGTTTTGGTTAGGGCAGGGCAAACAAGGGAACAGACTGTCATTCACTCTGCAGTCCAGGATGGTCTCAGAATTGCAATTATCCTGCCTTCGTCCTGAGACATGAGATTACAGGCATGAGACACAGTGCTTGAAAAAATCCACTATAATGGATTCCAGGGCTGAGCTGGATCTTTGGGAATCCCACCTAATTTATTCACCTGGCAAAGGACTTTTTCTAAGGCATTAAAAAGCCATTGTTGACTGTGGGCGAGGAAAGAATCTCAGTTTTTATGATGTGCTCTTTGTTGCTATTGCTTAGAAGTGACATTGCTTCTGTTTGGTTTTTTGTGTACAGATCATTAATATTGAGATACTGAGTTCTTAGCTTTGCCAGACACCAACTAGAAACAAAACACAGTGCCTAACCACAGATTTTAGTCTAGGGACATAAGCATGTCACAACGCAATGACTTTTATCCCTCTGATGAGCTCTGATCCTAAGACTGGAATGCTGTCAAAACCAAAGCTGGTAGAATTCAAATCTGGAAAATCAGTGGGGTTCTGGAAGGATCTGGTTGTCACAGCAACCCAGACTTCCCCATGTAGAAGCCCACTCTGACAGGAAGCGTTTCTCTCCAGGAACTCGGCTCAAGTAATCAAAAACATGGCTGCAACCCTAAGGTCTGGGAAACTAGGCTTTCTACTAACCTCACAATCTGCGGGTTGTAGAATTAGTCTCTCTGGGTCTCATATAACCTCTGCTTTGTATTAGTATATGGACTAAGGCAGGTTCTTTACTACACTTTGTGGATATGGATACCACACACAGCTAAGGTTAGGGTGAGGATTAAATGAAGTGAGCCATGTAAAGTAGCAAACACACTAATAAATATCTGTTCCACATCCTCTTTGACATCTGAAACATCAATATCCTGACAAGTTTGTATCTAGTGATTTGGAGTCATTTGGGGTTTTATTTAGTTCTTGTTTGTATACTCACTGCTCTCTGTGTGATTATTTTCACAATTTCAAAAAAAAATAATGTTTTCTTCACAAGTCTTTTACAAACGCCATGTAACTAAAAGCTAATGAATCTGAGGGATGCAGAGCCACAGTTAAATATATATGTGTTGGTTCCAGAATTCACCCAGCTGCTCCTCACCCTCAGCTCTCACATGTCTGATTGGATCAGTCTTAGAATTAGTGTGCATCTGTACAGTGTGGTCCCTCTTCTCCACAAAAAGCTATTGGGAAGTAAATAATGTTTGTGGGTTTATTTTTATTTTGTTTTATTTTCATAATCTTCAGTTTCTTGCTATTAAGAAAATGCACCAATTTGGGTAACAATCAATGGTTTGCTTAAATTCCTTAAGAAACTGTTTCTTTACCCGAATACCTATCTTATTCACAAATCTACTTATTGTTCATTATTTTGTCTTTTTGTTGTTGCTTGAAACAAGCTCTCATATAGTAGAGTACTGTGGGACAATGGTCTTGTACCCTGTAAATATTTGTCACTTACATTGTTTAATAAAATGCTGATTGGCCAGTAGCCAGGCAGAAAGTATAGGTGGGGCAACCAGAAGAGGAGAATTCTGGGAGGAGGAAAAGCTCAGTCTGTAGTCGTCACCCAGATGCAAAGGAAACAAGATGAGAATGCCTCACTGATAAAAGGTACCAAGCAATGTGGCTAACATAGACAAGAATTATAAGTTAATTTAAGATGTAAGAGTTAGTTGATAAGAAGTCTGAGCTACTAGGCCAACCAGTTTATAATTAATGTAGACCTCTGTGTGTTTCTTTGGGACTGAAGGGCTGCAGGACAGAAACTTTCTATCAACAGTGGAGGTTGTCAATAAACTCCTGATCTTCCTGTCCCCACTTCCTAAGTGCTTCATAAGCCTATATTTTAAATATGACACAAAATTGATGAAATAATACATTTAATGTGTCTTGCATGCACAAGCATTTTGCATCGAGAAGTTTAAATATAAAAGATACTTTCTGAAATAAACCCTGGAACAGAAACATAGAATTACAACAGCCCAAATTTTGACATCTAAATCAATGGAAGGAAATGCTGTTCTATCTGACTATTTTGACAGGATAAGCACAGATACCCAAAGGAATGGACACATCAAGCCTCTGGGAACCATTAGTGGAAACTATCCTTAAGGAAGCTGTTCTTAGAGTGTGACTGGCAAGATGTACAGATTAACCAGGTAAGTACAGTAGAATGCGCCTTTAAACAAGAATCCTCACATGATTAAAAAAAAAAAAAGAAACCAAGCCAAATAACAACAACAAAAAGAGAGAGAGAAAACCAAAAACATTGCTTGTTAGAGGCTACTCTGTGTGGATCATCACAGTTTATCATTACATAGCTCGGTTTCCACCTGCTGTAATCAAGTATTTAAGAACAGAAACTCAAAGGGGAGAGGTATGTATACTCTGCCTGATAATGTCAGAGGTTTCAGTCTAGAGTCAGCTGATGTCCTAGTTCTCGGACTATGACATGGCAAAGCATCCTGGAAGGGAAGGCATTCGTATTAGCTGTTTCTGCATCTTGTGAAGAAATGCCTGATAGAGACAATTAAGGAAGGAGATGTTTATTTTGAATCATCTTTCCAAGGGATTTCAGCTCACTGTAATGGAGAAGGCAATATGGGGTAACTCCATCCCTGGTAGCAGGAAAGTGAGTTGGAGATCTTGTTTACACTGTGGCTGGCCAGAAAGCAGAAACTGATACTAGAATCAGAAGTGGGTATGTCCTTCGAAAATCCATGCATGGTGATCTATTTCCATCAACCAGGTCCTATTTCCCAAAGGCTCCAGAACCATCAAAATAGAACAACAAACTATGGACTGACTATTCGAAACAGAAGCCGAGAGGAAACATTTTAGATTCAAGTCATAATAGTGCAATTAATATTCTCACCTCAGAATGCCATGAAACACATTTAACCACTGCTACACACAGGCAACAACTATTCAGAACAGCATACCAGAAGGATGCCTGTAAACATCAGAACAAAAACCAGTATAACTAAGCAATCAGCATAGACACAGGTATAAATAACCAGCCCAGTGCACTATTTAGAGAATTAATGTCAGTTCTACTCACAGGCACTTAAAGATGATTAGAGAGTAAAGAAAAATTAGTAAGATGAAAGAACATAAACCTAGACAGTAATGGAAGAATTTGATTTTAGAAAAGAGACAGACCTTCTAGAATAGAACCACATATTCTATGTCAGTTTTAGCAAGACACTGAGCATGGTTCATCTAGGAGATCTGCAACTGGATGATCTTAGTGTGGACCGATGATGATGGGATTGGTGCAATGAGTTTTCATGTAAAACTGAACCTTCAGACCGAATGGGATTACCTAGTTTAGCTGACCTTAAAACCAACACCATTCTGTTAGTGCAAACAGCCTCTAGTCTCCTTCGTTCTTTTTCATTCCCGACTGACTGAATTAGCTAGAGTTGGTCTCTGTTGCAGTCAGATAATAACTGAAAAAAAAAAAACAATTTGCCACAATATCCCAATTAATATTATCTAGTCTCACATCTTAAGAACAAACTATTGTTTACTCATTGTTTTTGTAGGTGTTTTTGGAATTTAGGAATTTAATTTAGGAGTTTAATTCTGAAACATTTTAATGCAAAATGAAAAATCTGGCAAGATTTTACTACATAAATAGCAAATGATTCCCTACACCCCACACACATACACAAGAAAGATGCCATTATGTAATGACTAGCATTGCTAAGTTGTAACACTGTTTCCTACACAGCTCTGTGGCTTTTCTTTCTGAAATGTCCCTCCATTTCCAAAGGAATGGCTTAAATTTCAGCTCCACCAAGCCTTCCCTGTTTCCCAGACATAAGTAATCATCCAAATCTACAATTCCTGGCAAGGTGGCTATCATTGGAACAGTGCTTTCAGCTGCCTTGAGTTGCAGGTAACTGGGTCCCTTGAATAATTCATCACAGGGTCCTCATCATGAGGTACTCACAGCGATGAATATTAAACACTGTATTTTATGACATTGACCCGAAGGTGACTATATTAATAACATATAATAAAATGCTTACTTGGACCTAGAAGTTCATTTTAAAGAAAGTAAAAAAAAACTTTTTTTGGACACTGCCAAGCAAAGTAGAGCCCCGGGGCTATGCACACTGTGCCCAATAGGTGAGTAATTTCCACATTAACTTCAATATCAACTCTTACAGAAATCAAGGTTAAATGAACTTCTCTGAAGGAGGATGGAGTGGCCCTAATGCATGGTAAAATTTGAGGTGAGAGTTATACGATTCAGTTTTGGGGGGTGTGGTCTTTTAAAAGGACTTTTTTTTTTCTAGATTGAATAATTTCAAGCATTTTCCAAAAACTTCAAGACCCATTGACACTTTGTTAATTAAGTAAAACCAGAGTTACCGTGGGTGTTGAATCATCTATTTTAAGTATATTCCCAGCCAAGTTTATCTGAATTAAGTGTACTTTGTGTGATGCTTCACAACCAAACCTGAAAGGGTTTCATCATCTATCTTCCCGAGGTCACATGACTGCTAGGGCAGTCTAGGAGTCATGCCCAGTTCCTCTAATTCCAGAATCTCATATTCTTCTCGTGACATCATTCTGCCCGCAGAAGAAAAGCACTGAAGTAGGCGCATGCTTAAAATGCCAAGTCTGTTCTCTAAGTAGATTGATGTTCTTTTAGAAGAGCTAATCACATTTCTGGAGATTTAATTTTGTTGTTCGTTTAGCTCTAAAATGTTTTAATGAGAAAATAGTTGACGAAAGCTACTTTCAATAGAAGGCAAAATTAACTGAATATTTTAATTTACATTTTCTATGGATCAAAAAATTGGCCCAGAATTCTGACAAATACGTATATAGATTTTAGCTTTTAAGATTTACAGGGATGCATATGAATTTAGTTTGAAGTTCTTAATTGTTTTCTTACGTGGTGAGATCTTGCTGTCCATTCTTTTTTCTAGTCTCTTCACCTACCCTCTCTGGATGAACAAGCAGAAATAAACAGGACCTTGAGACTTTAACCAAAGGCCTTTGCTCCTGGAAAGAGTAATTTCTTCACAGAAGAAACACACACAAAAAAGGAAATGGCACCAAGCAAACCCAATCTAGAAAACTATTAAATTCTGAAGAGCATGAAGATTGAGCCATACACTATACAGGGAAAAATGAAGGCTGATTGAATTTAGGCAGCATGGATCTTCATGCTTTAGGGAAATCAAGTAAAACAAAGAAGGAGACTTCAGAGACTTCAGAAGAACACAAGAATGAATGCTAGAAAATATCCAAATTGACTTCTCCAAGCACAAACATGACAGTGCCTTTCACTACAAGTTGGACTGACAAAAAAAAATTATATTTAGCTAAATTTGCAAGGCCAGGAAGCAAGCAATTACATAATGGAATGTGTCCTTCCCATCTTAGTTCAATTTCATTTTGATTAGTCACAGAAGAGTTGGAGAATATTTACAAGATTTTTCTGGTATAAATTTTAAAAGTTTTAAAATATGCATGCATCATTTAGATACAATGTTGGGATTTTTTATTGCTTATATCTTATTTTCTACTCTTGCAATATAGATACAAATACAGTGTGTTTTCTCATAAATAACAAAACTTTGTTATGCAGTCTATATTCTTCAAGTTTTCAGTCTCTGGATCGTGAAATCAAGGACATATTTCAGACTCAGACCCCTGACGCTAGACCGGATTACCTACAGCCAACACCTGAATCAGAAAGCCAGCAGAGGACAGAATGCTCTGCTGCATCCTGGCTTCAACAAAGCATTGAGATGCTTCAGGCAATGTCAGCACAGCATGCAGTCCATCTATGCAGGATATTAGCTACTACGGCATTGAATTTCACTTAAAAACACCAACAGGACTCTCTGTTCCCCCATATTTTATTGATTGGTAGCTAGATTGGAAACCAATTGTTAGATAAGCATTAGAATGTAGAGATAATATAAATGGGTTGCATCACATGTCAAAAGATCTGAGTAACAACAAATGTATTTCTTTCATTTAAAAACTTTTATCAACAAGAAAATTTCTAAACTACAAAAGACAAATATAAGCTGTTCAAAGATGCTCCTTAGACGTGAATGTATACACGTGACAATCTGTAATTTGATTTCGAGTGGCTTAGCCACTCCTTAGCTCAAGCACACAGTGTTGTAAGCAGTTTATAAAATATTTAGGTGACTCAAACAAAGCACTGATTTGCTTTAAAATTTGAAACTTACCTTATTCTTGTGATACTTGTGATATTTGTATGCTTCCACTAGTATAATAATACAGCTATATAGATTATTAAGAAACTCTGCATAAATGTCATTGCATTCAAGGAAAAAAATTCATTTTCAAAAAAATGTAATGGCAGCTATGAAAATATTAAAACTTTCTATCCATTAGGCGTTTAACAGCTATAGATCCCATTATGCCCTGAGATTGCATTGTCTGACTGTTCCAAAAACTAATGTCAATAAGTCTGAGCACACCCATTAATTTTAAAAATAAAGAGATTGGTTTCATTAGCACCAAGGAGACTATAAGCTGGAGAATGAGTTTGTCCACTGGAAGCCAAACGTCTATGTGCAGAGTCTGGGAAGCAGAGTGCTCGGAGGACAGTGTTCTGCAGAGAAGTCTATGGGATCACAGCCAAGAGCCAACAATCTGCAGCGGGAAAAGAAAGGGAAGGCGCTGCTGTCCCACAAAGAATGAAGTCTCAGACACTGGGAGACCAGAGAAATAAACTACAGGCGGCTTTGGCTCAGAGCAGTCAACTAGGCTTTATAATTATACAGTCATGGTAATTAGAGAAGGCTCATGGCAAACTTTCTCTGTCTGGGGTTGCTAATTGACCCCATTGCCTTGCTTTATCTGAGATCATACAGGGTTAAGAGAAGGAGAAATTTTGTCCTTTCAGGCTCTTCCTTTCTTCAGACTCTACTTATGACCCCTCTTGGAAATCTTTTGCACCTCTATGAAGGAAAATCCTTGAATTATTAACTCTGTCTCCCTGAAGCCTATGTATTTGTGCCTTGCGACTCTGCGTAACCCATCCAGTATTTATAGCATCGCCTCTATCCAAGTTTGGACATCTTTACTATCAAAAAGAACCTTTTCCAACTTCAGTCTTTCATCACTGAGACTGCTTTGGACTTGATTAAAAGGGAGGTCAGTTGCTCCTCTGAAAGCATCCTTTCTGCACTCTTGATATGTCTCCATCTTTTCTCAAAGTGTAGGACAGCATCTCCTTGACTACAGAAAGTATGTTGCTAAGAAGCACTTTCCTGTGCTTGCTCCACGACAGCAGCACCATCAATAGAAACAGCTGGGTGGTATAATTGATTCCTATCTGTGATTAACTTTGGGGCCTTTGCTAAAACCCAGCAGAGTCTCTCTGGAAAACAGTATAGTTTGAGGTGAATCAACATTATAAGAAAAATCCGGAAACTCCTGCTAAAAAAAACTGTGCACTGTCATTAAATAAACTCACATGTTGCTAGCAAATAAATACTCTTCAGACAATTGAGTTCAATTACCCTACAATTGAAACAATACTAAGTTAGAAAAAGCAGCATTTTTGCTGTCAGTACTGGGCATTTCCCCAGTCTCCCATTTTATTTCTTCAGATGAAAACATTCATTTTCTACCTCTAGCAGGGTTATTTGGGACTTGAGAACTAAATTACATTCAAAATTCTATTGTAGCACAATTTGTCTGAAATAATAGAGGGTAGCCGAAAATTTGTGTAAGTCACATGATTAGCAGACACTTATACAGACAAATGATAGCCTAAAAGTGGAATTTCTATTTTATTATGTTTCCTATGTCTAAAAATTCAAAGATGTTCAAATCCGTTATCAGGGTTCTTGCATGCTACCTCATCTTAGATGTATGTGCTATCTTTCCATCTTGGGGGCTTCAGCCTCTTTGACATATCTTTACATCTGCAGCCCTTTAACAATGGTGTGTCAAGTTAAGTGAATAAAATTACCAGCTGTAATGAGTTCCCAGCAAGGTGAGCATTTTTATTGCCATTGATAGGGAAATGAAAGGATTTGTGTGAACATTCTCTGCTTTTCTAACAGAATCAAAGTTCATCTCTGCTGATTAGACCTTGCCTTTGGAATAATTAGGACCCTAAGGAATTTAGCATATTTTGCTTACCTAATGTTAAATATATAGCATGTTCTTTCTATTAGAATACATTCTCTTAAGGGAACAGTAAACATCTTTTTTCTTTCTTTTTTGTCTTAGCCAAGATACATCTATAAACCTGCATGAGGCAGCTTCTAGAAGCACACGAAAGTTCTCGGCAGTAAATTCATTTACTCCTAAAGGTCAGACTCATCAGAAGACTCATTCATTAGCCGCTGGCTTTGTTTGCAGACTGGGAATGGCATGGAGGAATCCCACCAAAAAATCTCTTCACCCAGCTTAAGAACAGGCAGGAATGGAGCGTTTCTACCTCCCAGGCATGCATCCAGGGTGTTGAGTTGACCCACCCCAACATCTAGCCCATCTAGGACCTGCTAGAGGGTGTGAAGGGACTGGTTTTGTGGAACCATAGCCACAGGACCTCCATGACTTGGGGCAACAGCAGGATATTAGAGAGAAGTTTCGATGAGGGTCCAGTGTTGATGATGTGCCAGAAGCCAGAGGCCTTGAACCACACTAACAACTCATTACACAATGAACATTTGCAAGTAAAGCTGTTTGGACAAAAGGGTTCACTGCATGCCACTGCAATGCACCTGGCAGCTCCCAGCACCACTGAGACCAATGGAGAGGTGATGGAAAACCAGGAAAGACTACAGAGAATTGAAAGGGGGGGGTTGTTTGTTTGTTTTTGTTTTGCTATTTTATTGTTGTTTGGGTTTTTTAATTAATATTTTTATTTTTAATTTTTTAAATATTACTTTTGGAGAGGACATGACAAGGGTGAAGGGGGGATATGGAGGGACTAGAAGGTAAGTGGAATTGGGGTGCATGATGTGAAATTCCCAACAAATCAATAAAAAAGTTTTTAAAAACGAAACGTAGTCTTTGTTGTTTTCACCATTTCCACAGCTTTTAAACAGTAGTGCTCCTCTGAGTTAGCAATATGATGTAAGGACCCTCCTGTGGCAAGACTGCTGGTTACCACTTGGTTATTTTTTACAAGTGTTTTTATTTATTTGTGTGTGCGCACACGTGGAACTCAGAATACAACTTTCAGAAGTCTATTGTTTGCTCTCCCAAGTGGGGTGCAAAGGATTAAATACGGGTCACTTTGGTATCAATCTTGGTCTATTGATACATATTTAAGGTTGATTTTTGTTATGCTGTGTATGTGTATTTCTGATCTTGTTTAAGATATTGTGCTGGTGCAGTCCATTTAAAAATGTAATGAATAGTTAAGAAATACAGATTAATAGATAATCATCTGTAATAATCAAACATTGTAGTCATGTTAGGTTTTCTAGATTGCAGAGATATATTTCATACAGATAGGTATTCTTCAAAACTTTCAAAGAGCTACAGGACATGGCATTTAAATGCTTTAAAAACTTAGGCTTTTTTTTGACAATGAGACATATCTGCTTCTGGCAGTACCAGTTACTTCAGAAAGGTTGAAGGGAATTGAAGAAACTTGTTATGGAATTTGCCTTCAATGTGACAAGGCCAGCCATTTGGGCAAGAAACTGCTCTTGCCTGGATTGCTTGATGGTATGCTGTATAAACGGAACATGCAGGATTCACAGAAAAGTAACTACTGAACATTTTAGAAGATGGAATGGTCCTTCAGTGTTCCTGCTTCATGAAAGTGTCTGCCAGACATTCTGCAGGACAGAAAGTGACTGACAAACTGCTAATATAGGCAGAACAGATCTTCAAATTTCCTGTTTCACAGAAAAGTCTGCCAAATACTATGGGCCTGTAGGCTGAAATGAATGCCCAAGCATTACAGAAGAACTTTGGGTCACTGTCCAGGCAATGAAATGTCCCTGTCAATTCAGTTTTGGAAGTTTCTTGATTGCACTTCCTGTTTACTTAAGTCATATTATATCCTTCTGAAGTCTTTGATGGAGTTGAAGACATATTGTTATAGTTTTCCTTAGTTATGATCAGAGATAAATTAGATATGAAAATTTAGACTCACAAAGATAGGATAGATGAAAGTTTATTTTCCTTAATTTACCATATATAAATGGACTAAATGTTGTAACTATAATTCTTGCTTAATAAATGTTTTGTATGTGTAATTTTATTATGTTAAAGTTAAAGTCTTCCTTTTTAATTAGACAAAAAAGGAGGGATGATATGGATATCCTTGTGCTTTTATTGGTTAATTAATAAAGCTGCTTTGCTCTATAGCAACGTAGAATATAGCTAGGTTGCAAGAGATATAGAGAGAGAGAGAGTAGGTGGAATCAGGGAGATGCCATGTAGCTGCTGAAGGACGCGCCAGAACCTTACCGGTAGGCTACAGCCTTGCAGCAATACACAGATTAATAGAAAGGGTTAAGATGTAAGAACTAGCTAGAAATTCACTAGAGCCATTGGTCAAACAGTTTTGTAATTAATAGAGTTTCTGTGTAATTATTCAGGTCTGGGCAGCTGGGAAATGAATGAGCAATCTCCAATTACAAGCACACCGTGATGTCTCTTCATCACTTAACAGAGATGTGGAGAGATTGCACCTAAACTCCAGAAATGTGTGTATGATGACAGAATCTCTTCAGGAGGGATAGGGTATGAAGCATATAATTATCAGAGACTGTGATCAATTAGACATTCTGGATAGGAATTTTACACAAGCATAGAATCGACACTTTACAATAAGTAAAAAGTGAAGAAATTGCTTTAGTTTGGTTTCGTTTATTTATCTTTTTTTGAGGCAGGGTTTCTCTGCATAGCTTGGGCTGTCTTGGAACTCACTCTGTAGACCAGGCTGGTCTCACATCATCCCTCCTTTTTTTGTCTAAAAAAGACAGCCACCTGCCTCTGCCTCCTGAGTGCTGATATTAAAGGGGTGCACCACAACCACCCAGCTTGAAATTTTGGTTTTAAAATTGAATACATTTAGTTTTTGATTTGTTTTTTGTTAGAGTTTCCCAGAAACACTGTGAAATTATCCTTATTAGATCCAGACTTAAAACCCCATGAAGCCAGTGTGTTCTGTGAATACCTTGGTTCTTCTACTCATATCTACTTATAGGTTATTAAGCTTTAAGAGTTGTAAGTGTAAAGTGAAACCATATTTTTATAACTCAGGAAATGTTAAGACTGCAAAAATCAAGGAAAACTTCATACACCCACAGCCTCACACACACCCACATCCACACATACACTCTTTTGCCATAAAAACATACAAAGGCATCTGAATAAATTTGAAGCCCTTAAAATGTGCTATGTACACTAAATGTCTCCAGAACTGTTTTTAAACAGCTACTATGACCTGTGAATCAGAGTGAACAGGCACATTTGCTACCCTGCATCAAAGGAAGAGGGGGAAATTATTCTCTGTTTCTTCCTTTACAAGCTGTGCAACCACAGGGAGCCACCTAACTTCCCAGAACTTCAGTTTCCTCCCCTGAAGAAAAAAATATTATTAAATTAAGAGATTACATAAATTGCTTTCCACTCAGTCAGGAACATTAATTTTATAGTCTCAAATATTCACACAGTAAACCCCTATTATGAGACATTTGAAACATACTTTATAATTTATATTCAAAACAAAATGCTAGGAAGACGCCAGTGTTAGGATTGATACACTATTCTCTTAAAGCTTAAAGACAAAGCTGCCAAAGAGAGAAATGACGTGAAAAGAAAGTAAAAGGACCCACTGTCATTAAAGTCTCTCTGCCTACCTGCTCCTGTCTGTATAATTCTCCTGTGGTAGCTTCTCTGAAATTTTGGTTGGATTTTCCAGAAGTTGGTGAAGTCCTAGCAAAATGAGAAGAATAGCAGTTGCCTGACCTCCTTCACAGAAGAATTCAAGAACTGTATAAAGGTGTGATCTTATATCCGAAAAGCAAAGAACACACAGGCAAGTTTTTTAATGTCTACCACGACAAAGATTTTTTTAAAGCATTCGGACTAGAGGTGCTGCAGAGGATTGTGGACCAACAGGAAGCAGAGGGACAACTCGGCTGCAGTGAGTCCTTTTCTATCAGGATCTCTTGCCAATATATGTTTAACTTTAAAGTATCCCTTACTTGGTTTGAAGCGTACCTGGCCTGCTCACCTTTGGTGATACCCCCCCCCCCCACCAACCAGCTGCATAGGAAGAAAAATCAGGCATGTTTGCAGAGAACAGATGGGTGTATATGTGTGTAGGCAATTTTGTCTTCCCAGAATTACCAGCCTGTTCTAAGCAGTCAGGTTTAGGAAATGGAATGATGGAACCCCACTTCGTTCAGATGAAGCAAAACATCACCGTTTCTCTTGCTTGTGCAAGTGGAAGCAACATGGATGTCCAAGAAGATGTACCAGGGCTGTTGATTACAAACAGTGAGAGACAGTGTCTATTGTTGTCCTGGGGACAGCTTAGGACATGTTCCATTAGATTTCATATATGGTAGCGTGGACTGAAGCAAAAGGAGACCTCTAATTTTTCTAAAAAGAAAAAAAAAAGATCTGCATAAACCAAATTTGTTAAGGGGTGAAACACAGAGTCTTTTAAAACCAAAATGTCATCTAAGTGGCTGAAGTTTGACTATCAGGAAGACAATGGTTTTAGAGATAAAACAAAGTTTAAAAGATTCACTAATTATTTTTTATCATAGATATACTCCAAGCTGCTTAGATCACCAATGTTTTTTTTTTCTTTCAAAATCAAATATAGGAAATGAAGAATCTCAGTAATTTTCTTTAGAGCATGGTAGGAAGAATGCAGTGTTTCAGGAAAAATTCATGTTCTCCAGTGGAGTTTAAATAAGAAAATGTCTTCTTTCTGTAGCTTGTTATTCTGCATCTCTCACTAACCCTTGGAGACAAGCTTGGCATATTTACATTTCCTAATGGATGGCTACCCTTTGGACCTGGTGTACCATTATAAGAGAGCGTAGAGAAGGTGAAACCAAAAATCATAGAGAATCAGTCCTGAGTTCTCCTCCTCGGTATTGTCTTAAGAAGCAGATAGACAGGCAGATACCATGAAGCCCAAACTTTTCAAGCTCTGCAGTATCATAAAGCGTTAGATGTGAGGTCAGGTAGTCTTTGTAACTTCCGCACACAAAGCCGTGAGAGCGCATGCGTGGGGACCAGGATGCTGCTCTCCACATTGAAGCTTACCCCAGTGTAAGGCTGCTGTATTCATACCCATGGATATCAAACATTCATACGCATCACTATTACTCCCTTAGACTTCCTCTGGGAATATTAAATATTCATATTGGTTGAAATTGTTCTTCTGTGTGGTTTCTGAAAAATAATTGAATAGCTTTAAGCTTAAGCTTCGGGGCAGGAAAAGCCTGTCTAGACTATGTATGCATCTGTCTAATGACAAATCAGTAAGCTCTGAAATCAGCTGTAAGTGATGCTGGCTACTCTAGGCACGCTAAAAGGACATGGCCACTGGATATCTGCACAAAAGAAGCAATAAGGACGAGTGAACATCACCCTTCAAATAACAAGTGAAGCATTGGGTGCTGGTGGTAGTTTCTTTATGACAGATTTAGAAGTCTCTTTTGTTTAATTCTGGTTCTCTCTGTGTGTCTCTGTGTTTCTCTGTCTCTCTGTGTGTGTGTGTGTGTGTGTGTATGTGTGTGTGTGTGTGTGTGTGTGTGCGCGCGCGCGCGTGCTTACATGTGCATGTGGCAAGGTAACTGAGCAAACCAAAACCAGAAAAGGTAACAGATTGAACTGATTGTAGTTTCTTCATTCCCAAAGTGCCCTGCAAGATGCATAAGCAACTAAACAATTTAGTTAAAACCCTATAAAGCCACTAACTGAATTCCTATCAGCTCCTGCTAAAAACGAAACAAACATGCCATTTCAATTATGTACAAAGGGACACAAGTCTGAAGCTGTGATTTCAAAATTCCTTCTCCAAATAAGCCATTTGGCCACAGACTCTACCAATTATTTCCTGCTAAAGGACAGAATTATATTTTCTCCCAAGTGACAATAGACAGAAATCACTCAAACTCTAAATAAGACAGGTCTGGGCTGTAACCAGATTATCTTAATTTTATAAGTCAAATGCTTTTATATTATATTATAGAAGCAAGCAGCAGGACTTCAGCTTTTGTGTGTGCATACAGCTATATGCAGTCCCTCAAAAATGTCCATGTGGGCATGTAAAAGCTTTAAAAGTAGGGAGGTTGTCCGTTTGTAAAAAACTAGATAAATGGGGGTGAATTTCGATTGTATCTTCTCTACCTCACCAGTACAGCTCTCAAATATATTTATAATTTTTCAGTTGATTTTCATCAAAAAAATTCCCACTGTATTTTTAGCCTTTTATATCAAAGATCCACACAATAAAAAAAAAAGATTCAAGGTCATAGCATGCAATGAACTTTAAAAATTCAAATAGACAAAAATATTTCCTATTAAATATGTGTAAGCTATTGTTGACATTTTATTTTCTGTCTTAGAGACGTTATAAAAAGCAATTTTACAGAAGTCCTTTTTCCAAATACAATTTGCCTCTACTTTGGTAAATATTGGTTTTCCTGGTAATGTTGCTGGAAGGAAAGATTCAATCTGCTGGGGGAAGATCACAGTACTTAAGCAGATGTTTAAACATCTGTTTCTTAGTAAACAAATAAAACGAGCGGTCCCTCGTGAAATGAGTATCTACTGTGTGACATTGCTTAGCTTGTGTTGAGCAGTCGGTTATACAAATTAGAGGATAAAGCCAGGGACTTGGAAGGAGTCCAGAGATGAAACAATGGCAACTCCCAATAACTGCTTTTGGGCAGTGACGACACTGGGTTCAGAGCTGGCTTGATGTGTGTGTTCAGACTCAAGTTATATAAATCATAGTGAAAACAGAAACCAAAGATTTCCAGAAGGACCTTGCAGACTGCAGGCAACTGCTTTGCTTAAGCCTGTGAAGGAAGGCATTCTGGCTTCTGTGGAAACATCTAGAGAGCTGTGTGCCAGTCCCCAAGGAGAAGGCTGATGTAATGGTGCCATCGCCTGTAGGTTACCAAGCTGCAGAGAAAAAAAGCCCACGAGGCTGTTAGCAGAGCTGATACTGCTTTTACCGGGTCTCCTGTGGAAACACGTTAAGTGGGGAATCAGAGCTGGAACTGCTGCCTGCACAGATAGACAGCATGGGCAGAGGCACTCTGCAGGTGCTCACACCGAATTCCACCCCAGGAGAGTCTCCGTGTGGAGCATGAGATGAGATAAGGACCCTTCTTCTTGCCCAGCTCAGGGACCAACCTGCAGAAGAGCGCTGGACTCAAATTCCAAGCTCTAAACTCAAACTGATCATTAGGCCTCTTTCTGAGTTCTGCCTCCTGGTCTCCCATCTGTCCCTCCTTCCATCCCTCTGTCTCCTCAGTGGGTTTAGCTGTCAACGCCTTTCTCAAGCACTTAAAGTATCCTAAATTGCCTCTCTTCATGTTTCCAGCTCATCCTTTGAGAATAATCTGTTCAAGGTCACATTTGCTCTTCAAATACAAAAGTAATGCATGTCTGCAGGAGAGATGTTAAATAGAAAAAGGCAAAAGGTTCAAACTAGATCGCCTCCTCTTTTTAGTGTAGGAAATCCCATTCTTGTCCTGAGGTCAGCTCCATCTGTAGCCGTCATCAACAGATGATTTTCTATTCTCTTCATTCTGTACATACAGGAACATACATTGTTGCTATTGTTTCCTCACATGAAAATAGGATCAGGCTATGACTATGCTTTTACAAACCGCTTCTTGTTTCAGTTGCTTCACATTTCTACATATGAATCTGCTTCCTATCTGCTCTAGAAATGACCTTTAATGAATATTCTGTAACCGACTCTCCTATTTTCCTACGGAGAGCTCTCCACCATTTTTTCTATCCACAGATAGGAAATAACATCTCTGTAACAAGGACACATCATGATCAACAAGATTATGTTGAAGAAATTCTGATTTACTTACTTTGCAATGATGCAACTCACAAGCACACATAGAATAATTTTGATTAATTCTTATAAATTATTGTAAATATATAGCATACATTAATGTGCAAAAACAGTAGGAAAGTCCTCCTTCTTAAAGATCATCCCATAATGTGGTTGATAGAGAAATCTGTCATCTCTGTAAGCCAAGAGGTTACTATGGCTTCCACATTTTTCAGAGCATGTCATGATGCAACTCCAATTAGGAAACAATTTATTCTGTGCAAAGAGACAAAGTAAATGGCTTGCAGTAGCAATCATTTTGCAACCATCAGAGCTCTAATCCAACAGAAATATTTTTTTCACAGATGAGTAACTCCCAAGAGACCTAATCTCTGCAATCGTCCCTTAGAAAATCTGCATTTAAAAAATATTTGTTGCAACACAAAAAAATTTATATTAAGCCATATTCTAACACCAAAGTATAGAAACAAGCTTTAAAAATACAGATTATTCAACAACCCAGACAGAATGAGCATAAGGGTGTAACACTGTAGGCATAGCTGCTAATGAAAAGCACTTGTTCCAGCAAATGTTCTCTGCTGCTGAAACTGCAGAAATTCTAGAAAGAGAATACATATATTGAGAGAGAGTGTGAAGGAGATAGTTCAAGATTATAACCCTAACCCAAAACTCAGGCCTTCTGAGCCCCTCCAGCCTGCATCATCTGCATGCAGGGCAGACAACTTTGTGGAAGAAATGAGTGGAAGTATATACAAATCACTGCATTATTAATGTCCATCACACTGGGAAGCTAAATGATGAAATGCTTCCCAAATTAGCTTGACATGAAGATGTGGATTTTGCAGTACACTAGGCTGACATCATAACCGCTGAAGTTCATTCAAGCAGAGGTCATACATAACTGAAGAGAGTATGAAAGGGGTCTGCCATGCGATTCGTAATGAAGCTGATGTCAGCAGAAATCAGTGGGCATCACCACGACAGACACAGATCAAGTGTTCCCAAAGGACTGCCAGCATCTGCCTGCACACCTGAGTCTCTGCTCCTTCAAAATGACAAAGGCAATTAAGCCGGGCATATTAAAACTGCCTTCTTGCCCTTCAATGACTGTACATGCTCCTATGTTCTGTGCTTACATGTATTATTATCATGCTCTCCCCACAGAACCATGCTTTCCTCATTGTCTAACCCATGTTCATCGCCACATCTTTTACAGTATGTAGTACAGTGTCTTGTACTACATGCCCTGTAAACAGTATAAACATCATGCACTCGCGAGTCACAATAGGAAAACTATGTAGTTAGGACAAAATATTCTTAAAAACATTCACTACTCATGTGAAGATGGTATACTTACAGTAAAGTACATCTAAGATGTGGTCATTAGTAATTTTAAAACCACTATGCAGAAAAAACAGTCTGAAGAGTTTGCATAAACTGAAAATTGGTCTTCTCACATTCCTTTGCATAATTATAGTTCTTACATTACATAAAAATTACTGCTGAGAAAAAGGGGGCAGGGCAGAACAATATGCACAAAATAATAAAACTTGTGTAAAATGTGATGTATTTATTTGCATATATTATTATACAGTTATACGTGAATCTCATCTCTGAAAGAATAAGTAAAAAAGTCAGTAAGTAGCTATTAAACTATATATGTCCTTGTGCATGTTTTTAATATGTCCTTCAGAGCTAAGCAGGAAATAAGACATGATACACCCCCCTTGGGGTGGGCGAAGTCCAGATCAGTTGATCTGGTTATGGGTTTCTCAGATGCTCTTCCTTAGAATAAGAGCCATATCAACTCATGGTTCTGAAATGCCCAATTTGTTCATATTGGGTTTTATAAAGGATTCTCAAAAAAGAAGTTGATAAGATTAAGGCAGAGTATGGGAGCCTTGAAATTTCATTTGCTTATATGTGTATCTTAGTTGTTAAGTCATTGATAAGTAAGCTATAGTCTATATAACCACAGAGGTTAGGTAGAGAGAGAAAGGGACTAGAGGTTGAGGAATAGTTCTCCCTAAAAGGGGGAAATAGAATAGATGGTTGAGCGTGAAGTGGAGGACAGAAACAGAAGGATCAAACAGAGAGAGGGAGGATAAAGGAAGTGAGAAAAGGAATACAGTGAGGGACAGTTAAACCTAAGGGTCATTGAAGGGATTTTATGGATCCCTAGTAAAATAAAACCTTCCTAATATATTTATATATTAATATATATATATATATAATATATATACATATTAAGATAATCAAATTGAAATCACTAAATAACAAGAGGGACAGGGCCCTAACTGGACACCTCTTGTCACCAAATGAAGCTTAGAGTACTAGGGATAGGTTACATCTAATTGAGTTGGTGGCTAAAGGGGTCCTATGGGAATCTCCAAACAATCCAGGCTATTGTCAAGGCTATTGGCAGCTCTCCACAAACTGACAATGAGGCCACATTGCTGAAAACAGCACCTACACAACTCACTGAACATGGAGAAGCCAAGCTGTTGCCTACATAGATTCTTTACCCCTATTGACTAGCGTTCATGGTACAGGAATGCACTCTGCACCCTACCAAAGGAGAAGGGTAAAATGAACCCAGCTACAAACCTTCAATCTATAATTCCACAAAGAAACACTGGTGCAATAGTGGCACAATGATTATGGGAGCAATCAACCAATATCTGATTTAATTTAAGGCCCGTTCTAAGAAATAGAACCCATACCCAGCATTGCTTGGGTGACCAAGAACCTGAGACTAGACAGGACAAGGACCTAGGGGAAAAATCCAATGTTCTTGCTAAAGGAATGTAGCAATAAAATGATTCCTAAGGACATTCTGCTATACTCATAGATCAGTCCTTGCTCAGCCATCATCAGAGAAATTTTCTCCTGCAGCAGACGGGAACAAACCCAGAGACCAACATCCAGGCAATATGCAGAGAGTGAGCAACTTCATGGCTTAGGGAACTCTGTGGAAGAGAATGGAGAAAGAATACAAGATCCAGAGGGGATGAAGGACACTAAGGAATCAAGACATTCTAAACACAACAGTGCAGACAAACATATGAACTCATAGAGACTGTTGCAACATGCACAGATCTGCAAGTTCTAGAGCCAAAAGGAAAAGTGGGCTCATGCCCCATCCCTAGCCCTGAATTTATCTCTAATTGATAGTCTCATTGATGAAGCAAACTATTCTTAAGAATAAGACCCCTGCCCTCTAGTAGAGGCCAACAAAAAACAAACTCAGCAGCATCTTTGTGGGTTCTTTGTCTTACAATATTAGAGCATGTGTTTTCTATCTTCTAGGTCCATTGTACATATATTATGGCTTCTAGTTGGGGTTTTATGGAACTCCTGTGTATTTGTGTATATATATATATATATGTATATATATGTATATATGTATATATAGTATATATGTATATACTATGTATAGTATCTATATATGTACAATGTATATGTTGTATCTATATATGTGTGTACTATATATATATTGTATCTATATATATTTCTTGTTCTTTTTCTTTGATTCTTTTTCTGATATTCTTGTTTTTCCATATTCTGACTTATTTTTATTTATTATATTTTATTATTATCCTTTTATGTGCCTGTCTATTTTCTAAGTAGAGGAAGAAAAGGTATGGATCTGGATGGGAGGGGAGGTGGGTAGGAACTGAGAGGAGTAGGGGAGGAGAAACCATAATCAGAATATATTGTATGAAAAAATCTATTTTAAATAAAAGAAAAGAGCAACCAGGAATTAAAAAGAAGCATCATGATATAATACTCTAAGCCAAGATCAGTAGCATTGACCAAGACATTGAGGAAAACAAAGATAGCAGGGAACATATGCGAGACAACCCACTGTTAATGCTACCCTGTGTTATACTTTCATTTCCCTAAGCATTTCATTTCCTTGATTCAGTAAGACAAATTCAAATTATACATCTCTTGTCAGGGCCTTTACAGTCATCCTTACTAAAAACATGTGAAATTTGAAATAAAGCTAGTTAGCAATAATTGCATACACCAGATTTTTATTGCATTTATTATTAAAGTATACCCGCAGAAATGATGATTTCTTAATGGACAAATATTAAAAAAAACTTGCAGATCTATGTCTAGATTCTTATTGTACAACTGTAGATTTGGTTTTTGATTACTTATATAAAAAGAGAATATATTTTCTGCTTGATAAGGTAGGTGATTGTGGGTTAAGAAAACAATTAGTGTGAATAACTCTGATTAGGAAATTAACCACTGTATTATTTTCTCTTTAGCAACCCGCTAAAATTATACTTAATCTTTATTGGTTTGATTGTAGTCATTTAATCTTTCTTGTGAGACAAGGAATTTTATCAAGAAAAAAATCACCTATGAAAACTTGTTTTATATATCCTAAGCTAAAAAACCATTTAAAATGTTTATATGCATTATGCACCATATGTTTTCAAACTTATTTATTCATTTTCATGTGCCTGAATGTTTCACCTACATGTATGTATGTGCACCACATGTGTATCTGGTGCCTATGAGGGCCAGAAGAGGATATCAGAGTCCTTGGAACTGGAATTTACAGATAGTTGTGAGTTTTTATGTGGGTACTGGAAATCCAATATGGTCCACTGAAGAGCCATGTAGGAAGCAAATTGTTATGATCCATGTTCAATCTGAGCTGCTCTTATGGTTCATTGGAGTTACAGACAAGCAGGGCTGCTAGGCCACTCTCTCCCATAGGTGGCTGCTGGTGCCTGATTGAGTTTGTGAATTATAAGCCATCTGTTATGTCACTAAGCCCAGAGTCACAAAAGCGGGGGCCATTATAAGTCCCAAATTGTTTATTGGATAAAGCTTTGGGTCCTAGGTCAATGAGATGGGGAGTTTGGGAGGTTCAAATCTCAGCCCAGAGAAGAGGACAGAAACATCTCAGGTTTGAGCAGTTTTTAAAACCACCCTCTGATATGAAATCAGCACGCTGGCTATTGCTTTTCTGTGCTGGTTTTCCCTTTCTGCAGAGTTGCACATTAAAAACTGCTTCATTTTCACTAGTGTCGTGAATTTATTATCTTATTTCCAAGAGCAGCAAGTGTTCTCAACTACTGAGTCATCTTTCCAACACCATGTACTGTATTTTTAATGATGGGGTTGCAGCAACAGTTCTTGAAATTGTCTTAGGGTCTCTATTTAAAATACAATTTGATTGGTTTCACCAGAAACATTCTTGAATGTCTTTGTAATGTGTGGCCCACAATCTGATTCAGTATTATTAACATAGACATTAATAACCAATTTACATATAAAGCACAATTACTTCTTGAAGCCCTAGGGCAATCTTATTTCCTATGCTAATATACTCCTAAGAAATGCTGTGGAAGTGTCTGGAATGTCTATTGACCATGAGGAAGAAGGACCATATATCAACTGTGTTCTCTTCTCAATATGTAAATCCTAAGGCTGAGCTCAGCTCCTGCATCTGTAAAACGGAATTAACACCTGTTTCACTGATTTAAGAATGAAATGAAGTGCATACATGAAGTCATTTTGTTAGCTCAGTGTAAGCAGAGACTGCTCATTTGTTTCCCGGCTGCCCAGACCCAAATAATCACACTGAAACTTTATTAATTACAACACTGTTTGGCCAATAGCTTAGGTGTATTCCTAGCTAGCTCTTAAATCTTAAATTGACCCATCTCTATTAATCAATGTATCACCATGAGGCTGGGACCTACTGGTAAGGTTCCAGCGTCCTTCTCCTATGAAAGCTACATGGTGTTTCCTTAACTCCACCTACTTTCTCTATATATCTCTGTTCGGATTTCCTGCCTGCCTTTCCTATGTTAAGCCATTGCCTGAAACAGCTTTATTCATCAACCAATAAAAAGCAATAACACCAAAGCAACACATATACAGAAGGACATGCCACATTAGCTCAGTATATGACAGCTCAGTATAAATGCTTGATAAGTATGTATTATGTTTGAATATAAATTGACCATCCTTAGGGAATGTAGTACAGCTCATATTCCAGACTAACATCTAAAATAATCTCCCAAGAATTTGTGACAGATTTCCTAGAAACTGTTCTATTTGTAAAATCCTCAAAGAAAATATGGAGAAATAGCAAATTCTCAATATGGGGAGAGATAACAGATTTTACAGAAATAGTTCTGTTTGTAAAATTCTCCCCCCAAAAAAGGGAGTGGTAACAAAGTCAAATGAGCTGCTTTCTGACTGCCACACACAGACATGAAGACATTAGACAGAAAGAGGCCCTCAGATTGTTCTATTTGTCTTCTTTCTAATGGGCTAAATTTGGACAAAATGGATCAGATTGATCTAAGTAAACCAGATGGCATTAAGAAATAAATAAGTTATAGGAATATATGCAATCCTTAAAAAAGAAGAAAAAGAGGTCTTAAAATGAGTTAGTAGAACATAAGAAGTCTGTTACAGAAGGCACTTGGTTTAGAAGATGAGATTGATATGTGGGCGGGCGAGAGAGTATTGGGAGTGAAAACTGAAGCTGGCTCAGGCTAGACTGCAGGTGGAGTAAATCCTAAGATCCATCACAATGCTTTTCTGTTTTTAATTGTTTGTGTGGGGGGAAGGGGTCATAGGACAACTTTCAGGTATCCTGTTCTCACCTTCCACCCGTGGAAGCAGAGTTTTCCCGTTTCCACAGTGCAATATACCCTAGGCTTGCTGGCCCATGAGCTTCTAAGTGACTCTCTTATCTCATCCTCGGTAGGAGTACTGGGCTGTACTGGTGGATACATGGATCCCACCACACCTGGCTTCTTATGTAAGTTCTCCCAGGTTTACACACCAAGCACGTTTACCTGTGTAGCAATTCCTTGACCCCATCACAATTCTTGATAATCCTCTTTTCTGAAAACAACCAAAATCTAATACTTTAGTATCAATAGTAAAATGAACAGGGACAAATTTTTTGTACTTTTACCTGCTGAGCCATTTTTCTGATCCTATCACAATTTTTGGATTTTTTTCTTTAAAAAAAAGATAAAAAGAAAAACAAACTAACATTATTTTATAATCTACAATGAAATGAAAGTGTTCATTTTAAAAAATGTACTTTCCCAGCTTGGTCTACAAGAGCTAGTTCCAGGACAGGCTCTAGAAACTACAGGGAAACCCTGTCTCAAAAAAACCCAATAAATAAATAAATAAATAAATAAATAAATAAATAAATAAAGATGTACTTTCTACATGGTAACTTTTCCAAAAAAGTGATTTTAACTAACATTATTAGTTTATTTAAAAAAAAATCCCACCACCACCAACAAAACATTTATTAGTTGCTAAATCATCAGTATATCCTTAAACATTTCCCTGTCTTCCAGAAACTTCAAATGACCTCAATTCCCTTTTGGATCTCTTTGCTTTCTTTTCTGTGACTCAATTATAAGTCTACTGTCAAAAGAGACGTGATAAAGGTGATACAACAAACAGTCTAAAGAGCAAAGGGCTGGAGGTCAGTGGTTAAGAATGTTTGCTGCTCTTCCAGAGGACAAGAGTTAGGTTCCCAGCACCTACGTTCAGGTGAACCACTGACCTAGGGCACTCTGTAAGTAGAAAAGCAATCTAGGGAAGAATAAGCTGCAGGGCTGCTTCAGGAGAGCAGAGAATAGCCACTCAGTGGGAGAGCAAGAGTAGTCATCTTTGGTTAATTGGGAACTAGATGTCCTTTGACCTTTGGGGGAGGAGAAGTGAAGTAGTGGCTTTCCTGACAGACAGAAACCCATTGTGATGGCTATTCTTTGTTGTCAACTTGCCTACATAAATTATCACATTTTAGGAATTACTAAAACCTAAGTAAGGGATTTTTTTTTTCTTAATTAAATCATTAGAATAATTTGGATCTTTGAGGTAGGAAGATCCACGTTTAATCTGGGTCACACCTGCTCGAGCCTATTTAAAGGGATGGAAGAAGGAAAGCTTATCTCTTTGCCTGCTTGCCCTCACTCTCTTTCACTTGCTATTTCATTCCTTTACCGGCAGTAGAACCTATTTCTTTGTGATTTTTGCAGATACTGAAAAGCAGCTGAGACATCCAGTCTCCTAGACTGAATAGCTACTGGATTCTTGGACCTTCCGTAGTAGACAGTTATTGTTGAACTAGCAGGATTACAGTCTGTAAGTCGTTCAAATAAATGTCCTTTACATATACGTGTGTGTGTGTGTGTGTGTGTGTGTGTGTGTGTGTTCATTCTACAAGTTCTGTTCTACTAGAGAACCCCAAGTGATAACTAATAACCCATCCGGGGAGATGTCTAAGGAATTGCTGAGCTTAGGTTTCTGTTTACCTGGTAAGACCTGGGACTGGATCCGCCCATGTCATCATCTTAGGACATTATCAGCAGCTCTGCCATTTGGGGATCAGTTTTGTGACTTAATAGTTATGTCCCCTCTGTGACCTAACAGTAATGGGACCTGACAGTAATGTCCCTTTGTGACATCATTAGTAATGTCACTTTGTGACATCATGGTCTCCTTTGTGACCTAACAGTAATGGCTTTGCGACATCATAGTAATGTCCACTTTGTGACATAACAGTTATGTCCCTTTGTGACTTAACAGTAATGTCTCATGCCTGAAGAGTCTCAGAAAACTTCATTTCTATACATTTGTTTTTATTGTTATTTTGAAATAGTCCGCTATCTATCTGAGGAACATTTGTGTTCTCAAATTTCTGTTCTCAAAGAATATGAATATGAAAATTTGTGTTCTCAAAGAATATGAATATATAGGCTGCTGTAATTAGGCTGGCCTGCCCTGTCGCCTAGGTACCCTGTCCCTTTGGTACCCTGTCCCTTTAAGAAACAAGCTCCGTCCACTCCTAATCACCCCCTTCCCACAGAGACAAGCTGATTATCAGCCTCCTTTCTCTTCCTTTTCTCTCTCTGTCTGGTCTTCTTCTGAAGAGGCAGCCTCCTCCTCCTCCTCCTCCTCCTCCTCCTCCTCCTCCTCCTCCTCCTCCTCCTCCTCCTCCTCCTCCTCCTCTTCTTCCTTCTCCTCCTCCTCTTCCTCCTCCTCCTTCTCCTCCTCCTCCTCCTCCTCCTCCTCCTCCTCCTCCTCCTCCTCCTCCCTCTCCTCCTCCTCCCCCTCCCCCTCCTCCTCCTCCTCTTCCTCTTCCTGCTTTTCTCTTCCCTCTCTCTTTCTGTACCTCTCTCTCTCTTTCTCTCTCCCCTCCCTCCATAACCCCGCTACCCTTACCCTCCCAATACCCACTAAATAAAACTCTCCATACCCAAGCTCTCTCTGCATGACATGTAGGTCACCAGCGCCATAAATCATAACATAGGCGATCCCAACATCTGAAGTTTGTGGACTCCTTACCAACTTGAGGATTTCTCTCTCTCTCTCTCTCTCTCTCTCTCTCTCTCTCTCTCTCTCTCACACACACACACACACACACACACACACCTTAATTAGGGCAGTCTCTAAGCAATAGATGCCACCATTAGAATAATCACTGGGAAGTATTGGCTGATCTAGGTGACACATTCCTGGAGCAAGCAGTGCCATTAAGATTTATGTCAATTTAAATCTCACCTATAAACAAAGAAATTGATATTACTGGGCGTGAGAACAAATCACAAGATACACAACAAAATCCACTTTTAAGAGTTTTATTAACAGAGCAAAGAGCGTGGAAGGAAAGGGGATAGTGCACATGCCTATCTGAAAACAGCGTGGTGAGAGAGGCAGTGGAGCGGGCATGTCTGCTTTATTTATTTATTTATTTATTTATTTATTTATTTATTTATTTATTTATTGCTTTAAAAGGCCGGCTAGCGCATGAGCACAGGGCCTTAGGTAGGTCACCCATAGATTACGAGACCACTCTGCCTGTTGATTATGAAGCATTTAAGGTCCTGGGGTGGTCAGGCAGTTTGCCTGAACACTGATGGTGCATGCGCGGCCCTGTGTCCTGGAAGCGCTAAGCCTGGGGTGGCTAAGCATTTTGCTTAAATGCTGACAGCTGGTGGGAGCTCTCTGAACATGATGGAAATAATAAATAATAGTAAAAACAGACACAACATTTACAAGTCCCTTGCTCCCCATAGGAGACTCTGTCATTAAAACTCCTTGGGTTAGTGTTTGTCAAGTCAGTAGCCATGTTTTAATTTTAATTGTCAGAAACAAATGAGTAAAGCGTGCCAGTAAGTGGCCATCCATCCTACAACAACGAAAGCTGAGCAGTAGACAATGCTTCTTCTAAATTTCATCCCTCTGAATACTTTATAATCCATAGTCTTTCAAGAGCGTTAGCATGTAAAATTACAGAAAAGTTTCATCACTTAGAAAATAATCATGGTGCTGGGGAGATGGCACAGTTAGTATAGCGCTTGCTCCACAGTCACAAAGACCTGAGTTCTGATTGTAAGCACTAGGAAAACTACTGGGAGTTGGGGAGCATGCCTGTATCTGAGCTATAAGGCAGAGAAAAGGGGATCCCTAGAGATCTCTGGCCAGTCCATCTAGCTGAATGAGCAAGTTCCAGGTTCGGTGGAAGACCCTGCCTTACCAAAGTGGAGAGCAATTGAAGAAGACACTTAAAATTTACCTCTGGCCTCCACAAGCATCTGCACACACCCACGCACAAACATAAATACACACACACACACACACACAGAGAGAGAGAGAGAGAGAGAGAGAGAGATCTAACAGTAGCAGAGAAAGAATTCTGCAAGAACAGCGATGCAATGTTTCTAAAGATCTGTTGTTGTTGAGTAACTGTACATTTTTGTGTCTCTGTCAACTATATTCAAAGCACAGTATTTTAATCTATCTAATCAGAATATGTTGCCTATATTTCTATAATACCCATGTAATAAATAGGGCTTAGGCACATTGATAGTAACAATCCATATTTCTGCTCCATTTTCTCCCCCGCCCTTCACTGCCAAATTACAATTTGCAGATTCTCCAGGTATCCTCAAAAGTTTCCCAGTTCTCCTTGGGAGTCTGCAGAATCAAATCTATTTTGCTCATCCTCCCTGCAAAGGAGCAGGCACGAGGCTCGGTAGGGTAGTCTTCAGGATGCTGGATTCCCACACCATTAAAGGTGAACTTTTAACTCTGGAGGAACTTCAATGTACTGAAGGCATGCTGTGCTGTCCAAAAAACGAGACCGATCTTCCTTCTTTGCTTTGTGCCTGGAGACCAAAATAGCGATTCTTAGTGTTTCCATATCTTCAAGAGATGAGAAAATGCGTGGACACTTTATCCTCCCCTGTGAGGCCGGGGACAGAGTGAAGAGCTAACAGGGCACTAGGAAAAAAAATTGATGCTCCCATTCTTGTCTGGAGCATCTGTTAGGCCAAGCTCTCTGGCCCGACTCTCTTCCTAAGAGTCCCTTCCCAAGAGTCTTCCTTTAGTCATGCAAATTAACCTGTGGCAGTCCAGCCTACAGCCAGCCAGTCATATTTGCATCTGGGCAGAAGATGCAGCTTTGATTCCAATAGGGTTCTCACCTATGCTAAAACACACACACACACACACACACACACACACACCAAAAAACCCTACTATGGAAGCCAGTTATCCTTGATTACAATTACATACTTAGGGGACTAAAAGATTCAAATAGAGCAGAAACAAGGGGCAATTTAGACAATAGTTCGCAGAGTGATCAGGAGGTGAAGATGAACATATGGATGAATAGTACAGAACAGAGATTCCAAAAGTGAGCCCCTGCATAGAGAACACCTGACACTTTTTAAAAATGTGTCCTAAAATATATTTTGATCATATTCTTTCCCTTCCCCCAAGGCCTCCCAGATCTTTCTCACCTCCCTACTCACATAATTATTTGGTGGGTGTTCTCCACCCCCCAAAAAACAAAACAAAAACAAGAAAGACAACACCAAACATTAAAAAAAAAAGAACACACACACAGAAAAAAAAAACACCATTAAGTCGGTTTTGTGAGACTGATTCTGAGTGTGGATGATAAGCCCAGTGTCACCACACTGGAGAAAACTGATTTTCATCTCCCGGCAGTGATCTATTGCAAATATCTTCTTGGACTCTGTTCTCCTTCTCCATGGGGATGTTTGGCTTGAATCTGTGTGGGTCTTGGGCATACAGGTCTCTGTGAGTTCATATGTGCTATCCAGAAAATTAGCTTTATGCTGGAAGTAGAAGGGTTATATTAAATGAAGGGATTTTTTTTGCATGGGTTTCACTAAATCCCCCAAAACCTCATGATGTATGTCACAATATTAAAAAAAAGTTAATGCCAAATCCAAAAACATCTGGTCCCAAACATTCAAGATAAACTCCATTTGACCTACAAAGAGATTCTAGCACAGGAGTCTGTTATGCCCAATTCCGCGAAGTCTCCCCAAAAGCCAACAAGGAGATCGAGCTCCGTATGTAAAAGCAAAGAGCTTTTATTTTAATCAAATTTGCAAACTTGGTCTCTCCGCATGTCCAACATATTGGAATAAACGGAGAGCCCCGAGCTCAGTTAGAATTGGGTTTTTATAATAGTAAAGGTGGGGGTGAGGGGTTTTTGAGATTTAGGACCCCTGATTGGCTGACATTTGTCTAGGGGTGTCCAGGTGAGTGTGTATTGGCAGGTGATCCTATCTACAGCAGTTGGAATGTTAGGCATTCCTTTGGATGGTCTGTTTTTGGGTGGTGCCATACTAGGTAATCTCAGTTTGTGGTTCTTACTACAACTAGGTATTTCCTCGGGGTAAACTACTGAGACTCGGGATCTTATTAAATTTATCGATGGCTGAGTTCTACTCTGGCAGGTGATACTGGTTGGAAGTGAAGAAATTCCTTTGGGTGACCTGCCCATACTTAGCTTATCATGACTGGCCCCCAGAGTCCACTCTGTGAAATCTTATCAGAAAAGTACAGAACACAATGTAAAACAGCAGGTTGTACTAGCCATGCTAGTACATTGAACATTAAATTAAAGGTATTAAACAGATGTAAGGTGCCTAGCGCTCTAACCTTTGGATGTCCAAAGGTCCATTGCCTTTAGGATAAGATGTAACACTTTAATCTCACCGGTATGGGTTATTGTCTCTTCCCATGCCAGGCTTTCTATGTATGCTGGATATTAAAAAGTCATTAAGGTCTTGGGATGTGCTCATTTGGTAAAATGCTTGCCTGGCATGCATGCAGCCCTGAGGATCTAGCCCCAGCATGCCATAAAACCAGTGGTGGAGTGTGCCTGCCAGTGAGGGCAGACCAAAGTCATTCTCAAGTACATAGCAAGTTCAAATTCAGCCTTGAATATATGTTATCCTATCTCAAAAACAAAAATCTGTATGTTTTCTGCATTGAGAAACTCAGTTTAGTATTATCTTTATGTCAACATGTTGCTAATCACATCATGGATATGACTCAGCAGGCATTGATGATTATATTTATAATGTGATTGTTACATGAATGATGTTCAGTTGGAACCTCCAGCCTTGCATGACCCAGGAATCCCTATTCCTGTCTCTCTCTCCAAACCCCATCGAGTCAGAGAGTCTCCAAACAAAGCAAAGGCAACAAGAAGTCCAGTTCCACTATCTCAGCAGCTACTGCAGCTTCCTCCCCTGAAATTGCCAGCCACCCAAGTCCCCATCTAATGTGGTCAGCTTTGACCACACTTGGGCACAAACCCAGCTGTGGTAGACACATCATCATGCCTTGCCTGAAACCTATAAAGTCTCCCTGCTTTCATTCATTGGCGCGACTTCCCCGGCCTCCATCTCTGGGAGTACAGAACCCTCCCAGGAGTTGCTTTGCTCAAATAAACCTGTTGTTATACTTTTTTAATTAAGCTTGATCCGGCTTACTGTATTTGGTGGAGAAACCTAGTGGGGGGAGGGGATGAAAACATATTATCTTAGTGCCAAAACACTGGATTCATGTCATTTGTAAGAACCAGCGGCTGACTGTTTTGCTTTTCAGACCTTTGGGTTGGACCCCAGTTTCTGACCCTGAGCTTTTATTAATCATGCTTCAGGATAGAGCACTATTTACTATTCAGTCACAAACACAAGAATTTAAATTTCCTGTGGTTGTAGTCTAAGTATAGCCATTAAGGTGTGTTTCATTGAGCTAAAACCAGGCCCTCTAGATATATAAAAAATATTTATGCTTTTTAACCCAAAGCCATAGCCTTGCTATGACACCAAGGTGTAAATCTGTTCCAGCTGTTTTACAGACACCTGCTGCATCATTGAATCTGGCCTGGTAGAAACTAATATTGAGTCATTCCACAAACTGTCTGAAGAGCTTTGCCAATACAACCAGGGCACATCTCTGTTCCGTTCTTTCTGGCAGTATTTGTTATTCCCACGGCTAATCCCATTCATAGGACCAATGGTAATAATAGGTCTATTTTTTCTCCTAACAACTTGCCTTCTCCACTTCCTCCAGGAAAACATTTGTGAGGTCTCCAGGATGGCAATTAATCAAATGCTTCTTTTCACCCATCCCTTGCTCTGAGCCTGAGCCCACTGACTACCAGTTTCTACTCCTCACCCATCCCTAGCCAACATGAAGTAACCAGATCTGAACTGGCACTCACGTACCCCAAAAAACATAACTTAGCAGACATTGCTGCAATTCTGTCTTTGCAGAAATAATAATTCTGAACACCATAAGAAGTACTGTGTTATACCCAGGGAAGAAGTTTACTTTGAGACCACGTGGTTTTGTTTTGTGGACATTATGGGAATTCTGACCTAAAAGAGATCAAGCACACAATATGCACAGTGCAAACTAAGAAGGAAATACAATACCACATGGCAACTTACCTCACTAGACCTGTATTAGTTAGTTCTTTATGAATCATCTGATACAAGGTGCTTATGAGAAAAAGGCTTAATTATTTAGCCTATGGTTTAAGAATTTGAAATCTAAATAGCTTAGACTCTGGGCCAAGCCTTTGGCTGCACATCAGGTGCACTACATGGTGGAAGCATGTGTAAGTCAACTATTATATCTCTATCCAGAAAGGAGAGGATGAGAGAACGGTCATGCTTGCTTCTTTTATAATGGCCTTTTGCAAGAACGAAAGGGCTCACATAAGAACTACCTCAAGCCCCCAATGACCTAAGGACTTCTCATTAAATTGACCCCACCTCTTAAAAACCCAATACCTTCCAATACTAAGACCTTGGAATGTAGTCTTTCAGTCATATAAATATTTGAAGGACCACAATTAATGTGTACCCTAAGCCATGCTAAGGCCCATCCTATTTCTCATTTTAGTTTATTTTTGCCAAATATGAAGGCTGTAGTTACACATAGATTTTTTTGTGCATCTGCAAGCTTCACAGACTATTTAAAATCCTTTTCTAGGCTGTCTGTGCAAAGCTCAGGACCAAGATGATTTGCTGGTGCATTCATTTCTCAGACAAATGTGCATCACTCACCTAGATGAGCCCTAGATTACGACCAGGGCTTTTAAATAGACAAAACATCTAATAAGGACCATCCAAGCGCAATGAGTGTGCTTCGGGAGGTCCTTCTCTCTAATGATTTTTGATCTTTTACAATAGCCCTTGCTCCTATTAACATACTATTATGTTTCTGTACTTAACCCTGAGATTTTGGTTTGAGATTGTGGTTTAAATCCTAAATGCTTTGTCTGCGTCTGTTCAATACAGAGCAAAATGTACACCTGGGCAAATGAAGCTGGATTCTAAAAATCTAAATTATGCAAATACATAATTCTGACCTGTGAAAGCTAAATACCCAGCCCTAAATTTGTCCTCTAGTGAACGTAAAGAACTTGTTTAGGCTGACAGAAACTAAAAATAACTACACATTATATCTCTGATTCTTATGCCCAGACTCAACTAAGAGGACTCTGGAGAAGACCATGAGGCATTTTGACTCATTCTGCAGCTTCACCTTTTCCACAAAATATGTGAAAATAAAACATAGTAGCAAAATTCACAGGAAGGCTTGCAAATATGAGCAAAACATGACACACATATGACTCATGTATAAAAACACCATAATGAAACCCATTGCTTTGTATGTCAGCCCTCCAAAAAGTGAAAAACCAAAATTATATTGAGCTTAATAAAGGGAGACAACCTATTATTTGCAAAGCAGTATTGGTTGGACAAGCAATTTAGGAGACGATGCTAATAGAGCTTGTTTTTCTCCTTAGTCAAGAGCAATCACAACAATCCCAGTGATGCCGTAAAGATGTATTTCAGCCATCAAAAATTAGCGTTAAGTTGGCTCCTATTGATTTAGCTTTCATTTAGGACACTTTTAGTATAAACAGATAGCAATGTGTCTACTTTTTTCTGATATTCCCAAAGGCTAGTGAGTGACTGAGAATAATGCCATATTGTTTTTATGAATGATTGTAATATCATTATAATTTAACAGAACATTTTAATGATATTGAAGTAACCAGTGAGAGTAAGAAAAATATTATCTTCCTTTGATAATTTGTAGAATGTGTGCTCTAGTATCAGCAAGAGAAATGAAGATAAAACAGTTTTCATGATTCCATTCTCTTTTTAGGCTTTCCTTCATTAAGAATGTACCTACACATACTAGTTTTTATGTACTTGAAGATAAAATACTATCAACGGGGACTGACATGTGCAGGGTTGTTTAGGGAATTATAAATAATTCTTTCTCCTCCAGTGCTATCTGTCCCATAATTACATACTTGAATTGCACTAACATTATGTCTCTTGGGAATTTCCATTAAGTGATCAATCAGTCCATTAAGATCTTTCCTTTCCTATCATATTAAGCTCCTACTCTCACTTCTATTTTTCCTTCTATTAGTGCTAACTAGATACTGTTGAATCAAGGAGAATAATGCTATTCTGTCTTGGTATCACCTCGCAGTGCTGCACACACAATGCTCAACTTTATCTATTATGCATTGAATACTTATGTTTTGTTCTGAAGAATTCTGTATGACATTGTAATTTTCAGCTTGTCTTTCTTTGAAAAATCCTTAAACTATCCTATCTTTCCAAGGCTGAAGATATATATGATATATATATATATATATATATGATACACACATATGCTGACTTTTTCATTGTTACTGTCTTGAAGCCAGGACATGTGGGTGTCATGTTAAAGCAGTCTTTTGCCTTCTCCCCCCTTTTTGGTTTGGGGTATATAAGCATATGGAAAATAAACGCAGGTAGATTCAGTATTCAGTATTCACTGGATAGACCTCCCAGTTCTATCTATTGTTTCTGTATTTCTTTCACACCTCTGTTAAAAATATAATGTAAATTAAGAAATTCAGGTTAATAGATAATCATCTATAATACTCAAGCTTATAGTCATGTTAGTTAGGCTTTCTAGATATATATTTATTTCAGTTAGGTAGGTATTCTTCAAATCTTTCAGAGTCCTTCAGAATATGGCATTTAAAATGTTTAAGAACTTAGGACTTTTCATGATAGTGAGACTCATCTGCTCCTGGCAGCACCAATCTACTTCAAGAGGAAGATGGGCATTGAAGAGGCTCCTTACGGAGCTGGTTAGCCATTTGGGCAAGAAACTGCTCTTGCCTGGATTGCTTGATGTTATGCTGTAAGAACTTGACATGGAGGACCCACAGAAATGACTGCTGAACATGCCTAAAGGTGATATGGTCCTGCAGGATTCCCGCTTCTTGAAAGAGTCTGCCAGACATTTTACAGGACACAGAAGAATGTGACTGACAAAGTGCCAATATAGGTATAACTGTCTTTGAAATTTCCTGCTTCACAAAACGTCTGCCAGTTACTATGGGTCTGTGGGCTGAATATGGATGCCCCAGTGATACAGAAGAACTTTGGGTGACTGTCCAGGCAGCAAGATGTCTCTGTCAATTCTAGAGTTTTGGAAGTTGCTTACAATGCACTTTCTGTTTACTCAGGTGATATATCCTTTTGGAGTCTTTGATGGACTTGAATAATATATAATTATAGTTATAGTTTTCCTTAGTTATGATAAAAGATAAAATAGATATAAATATTGTAACTATAATCTTTATTAATACCTGTTTTGTTATATGTAATTTTACTATGTTGAAGTTAAAACCTTTTTTTATTTAAACAGAAAAGGGGAAATGGTGTGAGAGGTCCTTCTGTCTATGTGTTGCTTTTATTGGTTAATGAATAAAGAAACTGCTTTGAGCCTATAGAAGAGCAGGGCAGAACAAAGCTAGGCAGGGAAAACTAAATTGAATGCTGGGAGAAAGAAGGTGGACTTGAGAGAAGCCATGTAGCTTCACCAGAGACAGATGCTGGAACTTTACCCCTTAAGGCACAGCCTTGTGGCAATACATAGATTAATGGATATGGTTTAATTTAAGTAAGAGTTAGCCATAAATAAGCTTAAGACATTGGCCAAACAGTATTGTAAATAATATGGTTTCTGTGTGATTACTTGGGGTCTGGCTGCCGGGCAGTCAGGAAATGAGCTAGCTGTCTCATACAACAAAATGGTGCTCCAATGTGCGCCAGTTAAATCCATGTAAAATCTGAAAAAGCTTAAAAAGTAATTTTAGACCCCAAAAAACAGAGTTAAGCATGAATTCTTGGTAGCCAGCATGTTTTGGCCATGTGCTGCAGCTCATTTAAGAGAGGCTTTTTGATTTAGTTTTCGCTGCAAAAATCTTGCAGCTCAGCCGGGCGGTGGTGGCGCATGCCTTTAATCCCAGCACTCGGGAGGCAGAGGCAGGCAGATCTCTGTGAGTTCGAGGCCAGCCTGGTCTACAAGAGCTAGTTCCAGGACAGGCTTTAAAAAAAAGCTACAGAGAAACCCTGTCTCGAAAAACCAAAAAAAAAAAGAAAAAAGAAAAAAAAGAAAAAAAAATCTTGCAGCTCTTTTAAGAGGCCCCATTACCAAACAATTAAATGGTGTTGATAAATAACTAATAGCATGCTTCTTGGTGGTGGCAGGGACCTTGAAACTCCATAGAGTTGTGGCAATAAACATGGCTCCAGCCTGTACCTCTGCCATGGAGCTAGACTCTCAGAAAGCTGAGGAATGGGCTGGATCCAGCCATCAAAGCCATGGCTTTAATCCTAGCCATATCACTTAGCAAAGTAAAGACTCATGTGATCAGAAAAAGAGAGATATATAGATAGATTCAGATAAAATAAAACCTCTAAATGGCTAAGAGTATGTTTAAAAATATATATAGGCTTGGGAGAGAAAAGAAAAATGATGTGGAATTCCCTTGTATATGCTGTGATTATTATTAATGAATAAAGGAACTGCTTTGGGCCTTTAGCAAAGCTATAAGGAAACAGAGCCAGGTGGGGAAAACTAAGCTGAATGCTGGGAGAAAGGAAGTAGAGTCAAGAAGAAGCTGTCAGAGACAGATGTGCTGAAACTTTAGCCGGTAAGCCACAGCCATGTGGTGATACACAGATTAATAGAAATGGCTTAAATTAATATATAAGAGTTGGCCAATAAGAAGCTAGAGTGAATGGGCCAAGCAGTGATTTAATTAATACAGTTTTTGTGTGATTATTTTGGGGCTAAGCAGTCAGGAACCAACAAGTGGCCTTCCTCCTACAGAGTAGGAATAAAGTCCTTAAAATAAAAAAGAAAGAAAGAGAATAGTCAGGTGTGGTGGCACACACCTTTAATCCAAACCTTGGGAGGCAGAGTCAGGTGGATCTTTGTGAGTTCAAGGACAACCTGATCTACAGAGTGATTTCTGAGACAAAGATACACAGATAAACCTTGTCTCAAAAAACAAAAATTAAAAATAAGAAAAAAATAGAGTTTAAAATAAAGTCACATAAAGATGGAAAAATACACAGAGAGTTTGGATAATGTATGTTATTGTGTTGTCTTTGAATTGTTTGATGGCTAAGGAAGAAGCAAAAGCTGCTAGAAGACATTTAATTATAAATGTTGCTGGATTAATCCAACATATGCATTTTGAAAATACTTTGATTTTAAATTTTAATTCAAAAGATATGTTATTTTGGAGAAGAAGTTTTGCTTTTGTTTCCACAGGAAATGAGGGACTATGGATTCATTCTGTGTTAAGAAAAATTAGGTTTGATCAAGGAAGACCCCCTGAGAAATCTCTGATAATAGCAGATAGCTGAGATGTCTGAGTTCTACATCCTGAACAGTTTCAAGACTTCTGGGTGAGATGATCAAACATCACAGAATACTCCAGTCAGGACCTGATCATAATTCTAAATTTTATTTAGGACCCCATAAGATTATCAGCATCCCCAATCAGCAGGAAGTAGCCTAGAAAACTAAGCCCACATATCCCCAAAATGGTTTATGGATGTTTTTCTTTGTTTAGAGTGTTGGTTACAAGTTGTTTGGATAATGGTCAGGAAGAAAGCTAAACAAAAGAGATTAGATTCACAGTCCTTGTTTTGAAAAAAGTGGGGGGGAGAGTGCTGTGGGACAATCGTCTTGTACTTTGCAAAGATTTGTCAGTTTTAATAAAACACTGATTGGCCAGTAGCCAGGCAGGAAGTATAGGCAGGGAGACGAGAACAGGAGAATTCTGAGAAGAGGAAAGACTCAGTCTGCAGTAGTCAACCAGACACAGAGGAAGAAACACGAGAATGCCTCACTGATAAAAGGTACCAAGCCATGTGGCTAACAGGGACAAGAATAATGGGCTAATTTAAGATAAAAGTGTTAATTAATAAGAAGCCTGAACTAATAGGCCAATCAGTTTATAATTATCATAGACCTCTGTGCATTTCTTTTTGACTAAATGGCCATAGGACTGGTCAGGACAGAAACCTCTGTCAACAAGATTTTAATACAAATGTAGCACAATTAATAAAAATCCAGAGACAGAAATTGGGTTTAAATCTGAAGATCAGAAAAGCAAAACAGCCAGCCTCTGGCTCTTACTTCCACCTCAGCTTGAAATGGTGATCCTGTCTCCAAGAATCTCAGAATGAGACTGTGTGTAAGAGCTGTCTCCTCCTGTCTTACATTCCTCTCTAGGGCTGGGATTAAAGGCGTGCACCACTACCACCTGGTTTCTATGGCAAACTAGTGTGGCTACTGAGATTAAAGGGGTGTGTAACCACTGCCCGGTCTGTAAGGCTGATTAGTTCAGCTATTTTTCTCTCTGAACTTCAGGCAAGCTTTATTTATTAAAAGACAAATGAAATAACACTACATACAAACATTTTCTCCAGTTCTCTAGTTATAAAAATCATTAGAATTGAAAAACAATAGTCAGTATTGCTTACAATAAGGGCACAGAAATGTTTAAAAACAGCATATTGGTAAAACATATATTCCAAAACTTTAAGGTGCTAATTTATGTTTAAAAGTTATTGCTTTTTTTTCTTTTAAGTGAAGGAAAAAGGAAAAATTCAATTAAATAGGTCATCTCATTTAAATGTAAAGATATGAACACATTTCAGTAAAGAACTAGCAAAAGAAAATTCAAAATTTTTAGATTTTAGCAAGATTAATTACTCTCAATTAAGTGCTATATATAATACTATAGTATTTATTTTCATGCACAAAAAAAGCCACTTGCCAAAATTGATGAAGTACTGGATCATAAATCAAGACTCAGTGAATTTCAACCCATTAAGACCATTAATCTTGGGAAATTAGGCAAGAACTCAATCATAGAAGTAATTAGGAATGTCCCAAATATTTGGATAGAAGAAATGCACATCTACACAACCAATTGATCAAAGAATCCCTCCCCATAAGAATCTGGGTCCCAGTACGACAGAAAATGTGACATTTCAGGACATGTGAGATGCAGTTAAGTCTGTCCTTAATCAAGTGGCTTTCTGAATGGAACTGAAGCAGTCTCTGTAGGAAGGAGTTCATGACAAGTACTAGGGACCTAACCAAATACCCACAGCTGAAAGGTTACAATCACTAGTGTTGAACCTGCTTGTCTTTGGTACTGTTCTACTGCTGTGAAGAAAGGCCATGACCAAGGAAACTTATAAAAGGAAGCCTTTAACTGGGGGCTTGCTTACGGTTTCAGAAGGTTAGTCAGTGATCGCTATGGCCAGGAGCGCTGGGGCAGGCAGGCGCGGTAATGGGTCAGGAAGCAGAACCGGAAAGACATGAAAGTGGGATGGGGGCTGGGTAGGAGTCAGGAGGCGAGGACTTAATGGACTCGGGGAGGATAAAAGAGGGAAAAGGGCTGAGTATGACCGTAGTGTATTATATACATGTATGAAATTGTCAAAGAATTATTTTCCACAATGAAATTTTGAAAAGAAAAAACATACGTAGTGTGAAACATGGAGCCTGGAATGTCAAGACCAGGGAAATGAAATAAAGGGCTGAGATTCAGTGATAAGTGTCCACCTCAGTAAATGAGCTTACACTTCAGTTCTCAATGTTTTCTACTTCTTAAAAAAATACAAAAATAAGCTCCTCAAGATCCAATCTCAGGCTCTACAGTACTGAGTGAATCTCCATGTCTCTGAGTGTCCCTCACAAACCAGAGCGGGCTTTCACTCCGAATGAATACGGCGTTTGCGACTCTAGGCGCACCCTAATCCCCAAGTGGCTTTTGTTGGCGTTTTCTCTGATGTGTTTTTTATCCTATAGTCGGATTATGCTTTTCAAAACCATTCTGCGGCAGAAAGTGACACCCTGGCTGACTCAGACTCACCCTTCCAGAGACAGGCCGGCACAAGCCTCCGGGCCAACAGACAAAACCAGTCGCTCTGCCGGTTTCCACGTCGCCACACCCAAGCAGCTGGAAATATCGGTTCGCCCCCTGCACTGTCGCTCTGGCCTCAAGACAGGATTGGTTAAGAACAAAATTACATAAGCAATACCTTTATGAGGTTTTTTTTTTTTTTTTATAAAACTTGAAGGTTGCAAGTTTAGGTTATGGAGCAAGTAGTTCATTGTTGCCATCTACTATAATAAGCCTTATTCAGGAGATGAACAGTTTGAGGAAACACTACATTCAATATTTAGTTTGAGCATGTGTATATTAGTATAAAGTATTCAAATTCATTCCTCACGTGTATTGAATTGAATTATCTGTAAAGCTAGAAAAGATTTATCTAGAAACAGTAGTATCCATATGATAGAAATCTTCAACCACATCAAATCATCAAGAGCCTTGAAATTCTCTTGCTTTCTTTTATAACACTTAGCGTGATAGTGGTCTATGTATATGGCTTCATTAAAGGAAATAGAAATTGCTCTACTGAAAAATTAATTCATTTAGAATATTCTACTTACAGAGTACTGAGACCAATACTCTTGAGAATTTAGAAGCCAGATGTCCTCCATCGAGGGTAATCAATCAATTTCATTAAGGACAGCAGAAGAAAGAAACCTTATCCCACTGGGTACCTAGGTTTCTATGGGAGCAGGTAACTTTGATAGCCAATAAAAACAGCTCTCCTCTAGTGAGGAAAGGAAAATCAGAAAACAAAACAAATCAAATAGACAAAAAAAAAGAAAAAAAGAAAAAGAAAATAAACACTAACCATTTTAAGTACTTTTAAAGCTAGGTGGTAGTGCACAGCACACCTCTTTAATCCCAGCACTCAGGAGGCAGAGGCAGGTGGATCTCTGAGTTGGAAGCCAGCATGGTCTGCAGAGTTCCAGGGCAGTCAGGGCAACAGAGAGAAATCCTGACACACACACACACACACACACACACACTCAAACATACACACAAACACATGAAAACTAGGTCAGTATAATAAATATTTTATTTACTTAGGATTTTTGAGACAAGGTCTCACTATATACCACTGGCTGCTCTGGAATGCGCTATGCAGACAAGGATGGCCTCAAATTTAGAGTAATCCTCCTGCTGCTGCCTCTTGAGTGCTAGAATTATAGGGATTGTACTACCACAACTGACTCGTCAATAACTTTAAGTTACAGAAGAAATTGTATCTCCCCCTCTTACGAGTTTGCTAACTAGTGAACATTATCGTAAAATGATGTTAAAGGATGCTAAATAGGTTTGGACCAATGGCTGTGTATTCTTTTAATAAACCTGGATGGTTTTTCTTTAAAAAAAAGTTTTGGAAGGAAGGCATGTACTCAGCATAAGTTTGCAACAGCTTGCCAAGCAAGAAGGGTGTCTGCAGTGATGCTGGAACAGATACAAAGTCCAGTTAACTGGGAATTGCCTGCTGAACAGAATAGCCATGTGCCTTTTGCAATGCAAGTGCAGCAGGCGCCACCCTTTGTTGGAAGCTCTTCCACCCTCAGCTGTTTCCCCATTCTCATCTCCTGCACAAACACAACAGTCGCTCTGCTGTTGCTTTATCACTGGTTTTGGCTTGTTATTCTTTATGTAAAATCTTCCTATATTGTGCCAACTGCCGCTGGAAATTACTAATATTTTATCTGGATCAAAGCTAAAATATTTAAGGTAATTATCTTTCAAAACAAATAACTTATTTCAGTGTTGAAAATATGCTGAATTGTAGAGTCAAATAATCGACATATAAACTACAGCCCTTAAGTACAGAGAAAAAGCCCAAGAGCTTTTCTTGTATTGGGGTTTTATCTAAAATAGCCTGAAATGACATTTTATCACTTTCCTCATGTACTTGTCATTTTTTATCAAATTCTAGTACCATGGTAACCATTCTCATGAAAAAAAAGTATTTCAGAAGGAAAATAAAATACCTCTTTCCACCAAAAGCTAGACAAATAGCAACTCAGATAATATTTAATGTTGGATATCATTCTGGTCCCTCATTATTTTTAGAAGTTGCCCGAATTTCATGTCTCAGATTTTACCTAAGGGTTGAAAGGCATTTCAGCACCAGAACCAGACAAGTCATGTGGCTAGTACAACGTTATGGTCCCTTCTCTGTAATTACCTTTCCGGGCATCCACAGACACTCACACACTCCTAGCAACGATGTATCACTATAGATACTCTCTGTGAGGTATTAAGAAGCCTATTTCATTTGGGGGGCATCTTTAAACCAGAAATAAAGATGTCAAGCATAAATCATTAGAAGGAGAATAGAAACTAAAACCATGTCTCCCCAAGAGATGCAAATAGCTTGTTGTAAGCATGACCCAGAATCGGCTTTTGTCCTGAACACTCAGACTCTCAGAAGATAGGACTATGTGCAAGACAGAGTAATTTCGTCTTTCTTCACACAGAAAGCTTGAACTCTGTTTCCAAGTAACAATACAGGAATTCTAATGAAACTAAGCTTGCCTAGGGAAGGGCCGAAAGATGACTAAGGGAACCACCCATAGCTAGGTGTGGTAGCACACACCTGTAATCCCAGCACTAAGACAGAAAGATGAGTTTAAGACCAAGCTACATAATAAGAGTTGCTTCATGAATGGAGCTAGTCTACCATAGCAGAGAAACTATATGTTTATTTAAGATACTGATAGGTGTGTGTGTGTGTGTGTGTGCGTGTGTGTGTGCGCGCGCGCGCGCGCGCGTGTTGCTTTTATAAGATGCTTCTATGGCTCTCCAGCAAAATAACTGTGAAATTTTCAAAGGTTACTTATTTATTTACCAATAGGGTTAAATTACAAGAGCAGAGAAGACTCTCTAATATAGCCTCCAAATAATATGGAAGGGAGAAGAATGAGAGGGAGTGAGGGACATAAAAAAGGAGGGAGGGAGGCAAGGAGGGAGGGAGGGAAGAACTTACTCCTTACTCTACCCAAGAATTTCTGGTACTTTCTGGCACTTTGGTTGTATAATGCATTTGAACATTTCTGAATTTCTAAATTTAGCTTTTAGCCTCATTCTTGATTATATTCTTCTTCAGATTGACTCATGAGCTTTTAAAATGCCACTGTCTGGTGGAACCCTACAAGTCAGGGCACTTGTATCCTCCAGCCAAACAGGCAACCTAAATATTATCATTCTTGGCTCTAATTGCTGTTAAAGCCATAGTCATTACCAGGCATACATAGTCTTACCCAATCCCATAACAAACTAGATTATAATTTAGGAGTTATTAGTAGCTGCTTCACATCTACTTTGCTTTGTTCAAATAGGCTGGCCTGCCACTGTTTGGTGCTTTGTTTTTCATGAGTTCTCCTACCTACTCTATGACTGAATAATATCTCAACCATTATTTGTTTTACCCTTGTCTCTTTTCCACCGAACTTTTTCTTGCTTTCTTGTGCTTCAAGTCAGGTAGTCCACCCATTAAGAAGATGTACTTGAAACATTATGTATCTCCAAATACAACTCTATCTCATTCTGCCTGCTTCTCTTGGATTTTCCTGTAGCTCTATACTTCAATCTCCATGCCTGTTTCTGAACTGTATTTATCATGGATGACCATGCCCCCTTTTAAGGACCTGTGTTTTGTTGGTGTTCTTTATTTTTGATTTATCCTCACTCTAATTTTCCCTTTTTAATCAAAATTTAACTTTCAGAACTATAGTTCCCATTGCAGATAAGAAGAAACAAATTAAAGGGCAACCTGTCACATTATACATTTCTAAGATAAACTGTTCCTAAATGTTCTCATTAAAAGTATTGCTTTGAGAATCCTGACAATAACATTGAATAGAATAGCTGACTTAGAAGGACATAATGAATCCATGAAAAATGAACAGTCAGAAATAGCCAGTGAGTTTCCTCTACAAACCTTCATATGGCCATATCATGACCACGATGTTTCTTGGTATATCCATTTTTCTAAGTTTACTTTGTGTAGAAAGCAGGAACCACCAATGGTTTGGCTTCCCAGCCTAGATGGAGTGCTGCTATTTAACCACATTCTCTTGAGAAAGCACACAGCCAACACTTTCAAATTCCTGAGGGTCCCACGACTATTTGCACCAAGAAAATACAATGACATTCTTTTGCAAATTCCTGCTATATAAGCCACTGTCAACTTACGTTTTCCTCATTATGAATTCTTAAGACCCAAAGTATTGTATCTTCTTTACCCCATCCTCATTCCCAAAGGTCACTGGACCAGGAAAGAAAACCTATTCTGTAGTCTAGATAGCCAGACATCAAGAACCAAGAAAATAAAAAAGGAGTGTCTGGACTCAGCTAATCCTCCCCATAAAGCAAAGAGGCTCGCTTTCTTAAACCTTGATTTTTGAAGAGGCTGGTAGCCCACCATGGGGCTAGAGGAACCCAAGGACTTGGCACCTTAATAAAAGTGCCCAGCAATGACCTAAAGGTCAATCTTAAAAGAAAGAAGAAAGTTGGTTTGTATGAGAAGCCACCTAGTAGAGGGAAGAAGTCAAGGGTTACTGTCTACACATCTGTTTCTGGGATATGAGCCATCCTGATTACTGATGTCAATCCATATATTCATAGCTGGTTGCTTTGAACTTGGCGTGGGTAGCTGATTATAGCAGATCAGCTTTTGGTCCCTGATAATATCTCTTATTTGCCTCAGGCTAGTACTGTCTTTTTCTTCAGTTTCCACCTGGTCTCACAAAGGTCATCCAGCAGTGACCCACATCAGAGGTCCTGAGTACAGACAAGTCTGAGAACACTTAAAAGAAACCTTGAAAAACTTGGATATCTTACCTAGGTTTGCAAATTGACGATTTAGCTTGTTATAATGTCTTGGATACTGAAAAATGACATGCAATTCCTGGATTAGAGACAAACTTTTATTACCCATGACACACCCAGCATCCTGAACTGTGTGTGCATGTCAGTTCCACTGTTCCCTAGAATCCTAGAGTGGTTACATGGAGCAGCTTACTTTGATGCTGCTCATACAATGGTCTTGAGCTGAGAAGTCCTAAGTTTAGAGCAGCTTAGAAGTTTATTAGAAAAGACTGGGTTGCGAAAAAGAACTTGTCAAAACTATGTTCCAGAGAGAAGTTTTGCTTTCATTGTGTAGACAACAAGGAGACCTACTCCAGAGTTTCATAGTCAGAGGGAAATGCTGTCTTCTGTTTAGTATCAAAATTGTTGTAAAAAAATGGTTCAGGAAAAGGAACCTTCATTATTTTTGCTCACAGAAACCTATGGAAATATTCTCTCAACAGTTAAGTTTAAAGAGTGAGTTACAAAAAGAAACGGCAAAATGTATGGGCATCTCAGAACAACTAAGCAATGAGCACTTGGCACAAATAGCCCATCTATTCCCTCTTCCTCTAAAGAACTTGACAAAGTTAATAGATCTGTTTATACTCAAGATGATTCTCATTTATCTATTAATGTAAATATCAAGTATAATTAATTTTTTTCAAACTTTGACTTGCATAGTTAGCAGGAAGAAACTGTACAATGAACAACTCAGTCTACTAGTCACTGATATGTATTGGGCTTCTATTCTAAGCCAAACATTGATGGAGGAGGGTCATCTGTCTATGTGTTACTTTCATTGGTTAATAAAGAAACTGCCTTGACCCTTTAATAGGACAGAAAATTAGGTAGGCAGAGTAGACAGAACAGAATTGTGGGAGAAAGAGAGTCATGCAGACACCTCAGGCAGACACCATGCCTCTCCTCTCTGAGTCTGACGCAGGTTAAGATCTCTCCTGGTAATCCACCACCTTGTGGTGCTATACAGATTACTAAATATGGGTTAGTCAAGATGTGAGAGTTAGCCAATAAGAGGCTGAAACTAATGGGCCAGGCAATGTTTAAAAGAATACAGTTTCCACGTAAGTATTTCAGGTAAAACTAGCCAGGTGGCGGGAAGCAGCCCGCTGCTCCCACCACAACAAAACATGGTAGGTGTTGGAGATACAGCAACAGACAGGATGGGTCTAGTCCCTGCTCTCATAGAGCGTTTATATCTAGTTGTGACTAAAATAATAAAAAAGTGAAGTTTTTATTAGTTATCGTCTCTAAACTAAAAAACAGCATTAGTTACAAAGGGAACAAAAACATACATAGTAAAATGTTTGTTCATTTATCTAAGAAATTATATTTTATTGTCTATTTGTAATCTTTCTATCAATTCAAAACTTCAAAATAAAAGTTGGGGGAAAATTTAACAATAAATAAGTTACTTTCTTAAGCCATTCACTGTTGTTCTAAAATCTGATTGTATAAACTGACTCCATGACACATGACGCTCCATGGTATGATTAAGAGGAAGGATTTTATTGTAGACGTGAGAGAGAAAACAACCAGAGGCATCTGAAAGAGACCAAAGCAAAAGTAGAAAGCAGACAGAACATGTCCAGTGCACTGGACCTGGCCTGGAGAAAAACAGGAGCAGAGCCGAGAGAGGAACATAAAGGAAGAGCGAGACAAGGAAAAAACACACCTCTCTAAGGGCACGGACTTTGAAATGTAGAATGTGTACTTGTGATACTAAGGAGCCCGGAGCCCAGCGTGTGCTCCGGAATGCTGCTGGGCACCACGTCTGCCTGTGATATGGGAAATGACTTCTTTTGGTAGTGGGGAACCAGCTTTACCAATTCCCGAGGAATGCTGGCTTTAATCTTATCACCAGAAACTTTCCTAATCCAGGACTGCCTGTTGGAGTATGGGGATTTGGAGTTGCCTTTGGATCTGACACTAATGCCCTCTTTGCATAATTATGATATTTCCATGATAGTAGTATGACTTTTTGTTCTATTGTTTTTGTATCCGCACCCCCAAGGCAGAAATCAAATCATTACCATGATGGATAAAAGCGATTGTGGACTATATGTTGCCTCCCACAGAATGTCCTGCTGTAAGTGGACACTATGTCACCGTTTGTTAGGAAGTTCTGTTCAATATTCTATAAATTATATCAGCATATTTAGTTTGTGGCTAAGGACATAAAGAGAAACATGGAAATCTAGATATGGAATTTGTTACCATTCATTCAACGTTCCTTAAGCCACTCTCCAAGTCAAGAGTATATGTAATAATTTGGTAATAATCTGTAGTTACTAAACTCAGTGGATTTGCTATCTACATGCTAAAACATACAAAGTAGAATCTCTTCACCTTACTAGTGGAGAGACAGAATTAATAGCACCTGAAATGTATCCAAACAATGGGAAGAAAAAACTGTATTTTTCTAGTATCCTTAGTTCGAAGCCTACCAAATAGAATTCGTCATTATTTGCATTTTGCTTTCTTACCGTTTTCAAGTCGCCAGACGCATCTGTGTCTCTGATATGTGATAAATCTTCTTGTTCAGGAAGGAATATTGGCAGGAAGAAATCCAAGGTTTAAGTGATTAAAAGGAAAAGAAAGCATGAAAGAATTCCATGAGGAAACAGATATGAAACTAAAGGAGCTGCTATAACTCTTTCTCCAAAATGGAAATGCTGGCTAATTACTGTGAGATATCCCCTTCCACTCACCCGCTCAAAAAGTTCACTGCGTGTCCACCATATGCAAGACATGGTAGGCAGTGATTATAAAAGAATACATCATACCTATAAAAAATTTTTTACTAAATTCAAATAAGAATATAGGTATGAGACCAAAACAGGAACAATATACCTTGTAAGTTAAGGGTTCTGTTTGCAGTTCAGACTGTTAAGTTCCTGTTTGTCCTGTGCAGGTTAAAGTTTCTGTTTGTAGTTAAAGAACAAGTTCCTGTTTGTCCTGTGTTAAATCCTTGCCTAGTTAAAGAATAAGTTCCCGTTGATCCATGTTAAATCCTTGCAATAGTTAAAGACTATGTTCCTGTTTGTCCTGTGCTAAATCCTTGGGAGTTAAAAGTTGCTATTGTGATTAAGTTCCTGTTTGTTAGATCTGTTGTAAACTGTTTTCCAACCTCCACTAATCTTGGAACCCCTTCCACATGACGGACATCTTTACCTTGTTCCTTACCTTCCGTTGTGTTTTTCTAACAATGTGTAACAGCTGCCTCTCTTGCCCCTATGGACACTTTATCTCTCCCATGAAAATGATCTCAAGAGGCCGGCAGGGACTGCTCCCTCAAATACCGACTTAGGGAAAAATAGCTTGCCGGCCAGTCCTGCCTACACCCCAAAATTCAGTTTACTTTAGCTGGACAATCATGCATTTGGTCCTTTCTCCTCTCAATTCTCACATTTAACAAAGAGTCCAGCACACATAGTAAAGATATGTGGTAGGAAATAGCAATGCAGATCAGGAAATCAGAGCCAATTAAATCTCTGTCATTTAAAACCATTACATGAACCAATTCACCACATCTCTTCGCTTGCATTTACTCATCTGCTAGGACTTGCATGTTAAATGACACATAGGCCCCCATGTGAGAGCTCTTGGTCCCAGCTCTCTATACTATTTTGGGAAATCATAGGTCCCTCAGAGTGGGAGGTATTACTGCGGAGGAGAGTCACAGAGGGTGGCCCTTTCAGGGTCTCATCCTGCCCACCTTCTGGCCTGAACTCCCTGTTTGCTGATCCACCCTGGTGTCAATGACCCACAGTGTATGTTCCCACTTAGGTAAAGGTTAAGGCGTTAGTCTGTATGCCTACTGTGATCATGGCTGTACCCTCTAAAGCTATGAAACAAAATAGACCTCTCCTCCTGTCATTTCTCTGAGATATATCACCACAGAGATGTACTATCCATAAAATACCGAATAGACTCTCATATTAGTTGGAAGTAAGATGAACACACATGAAATAAATATGAGATTAATATATGACAGGTTATGGAACACAGTAAGGAACACAGTATGGTCCAGCAAGAGGTTGGACCAAGTGTCCCTCTCTGGCACCCTTTAGGTCTTTGATGTAAGGCACAGTTTTTGAATTTCTTTAGATAATGGCAGGAAAGAAAATGGCTTAGTAAAATGTTCTTCAGGAGAGATAGCAGCCTTAGAAGCATTCCAGTAGCAACCCAGAAATCTGAGCAGTCTGGTTTGCTGGTCAACCTACTGCAAGAGTGAGGGGGGCTGTTAAGAAAGATGTTCCTTACTCTTTTATTTTTTCTTTACATTTCCACCGATGAGCAACAATCAGCCTTCCTAACATCTGCTTTCAACATTGTAAGGTGATCACATCAATCAACCGGCAGAGGATAGCTTCTCTACTTGAGGTGTTTCAGTACTTCCTCAACTCACAGATTCCCATTAGCTCTTCAAAACTCCACTTGAAGCCGGGCGGTGGTGGCGCACGCCTTTAATCCCAGCACTCGGGAGGCAGAGGCAGGCAGATCTCTGTGAGTTCGAGACCAGCCTGGTCTACAAGAGCTAGTTCCAGGACAGGCTCCAAAGCCACAGAGAAACCCTGTCTCGAAAAACCAAAAAAAAAAAAAAAAAAAAAAAAAAAAACCTCCACTTGAAGAGCAGAAGAGCTGCCCCTGTCCCCACCAGCTGCAACACTCAGGAGAGTAGGTCCTGCACCTCACCTGGGCAGCACAATAGAGTCATCCCCATTGGTGGAGGTGTGGGTGAGCCAGCTCTGAGGTTGTGAGAATGGGAGGCTGTCCCCTCTACCCATCTGTCATGTGGAGACAAGGGTGGGGAAAAGATGCCCTTCTCCTCTGCCCATCAACGCCTGAGGCAGGTGGGAGATCTGACCCTGAGGCCATAAAAGGAAGAGCTGACTCTGCCCCTCATCAAGTGCACCACATCTGGGCAACACGGTAGAGCTGATCTTGAAGGTGTAGGTGTATACAAAGGGACGTGGAAATGAATGGGATGGAGATGCATGATGTGAACGATAAGAATAAATAAAAGAAAAAATATTCCACTTATGCATGAGTGGTGTGTTAATGAATATTCCAACTAAACCAGACCTTCCAGTGAGCTCCCAAAAGATTTAAAAGGGTTACTTTACAATTTATATTGGTTCATACATTTACTTTCGAGAAATTTATGGTATTGATTTACTTCTTCATTCCAACATAAAATTTCATTAAGTGTTTGTGTGAGTGAGTGAGTGTGTACGTGTGTGTGTGTGTACATGTGTGTATGTATGATTCACTTCATTCAGGATCAAATGCACTGTCTAGTGATACAGCTTCATGCTAATGAAGTTCTGTACCTTTTGAGACAACAGCTGTACATTTAAACATATGGAAACTCTAAAACCAGCCTTGAAAAATAAAATCCAGATCCTATTATATATATAATCTCATCCTTTGTTGAATAAAAAACTAGTATTCAGCTAGCACTCATTTATATTTTATGTTTTTTTTCACAAAGCAGTAATTAAGGTTGTAATTTTTTATTTCCTAAGCATTCTTGTGGGAACCAAATCACTATTGAGCCTGGGTGATTCTGAGTGAATGGTCAGAATCACCTGTGGATAGATGCTCAGTAAATTACTGGGTTTTTTCAAAACATAATAATGATGAAACTGAGGAAATACATCCATTAAGCAAAGACTGTAGGAAGAAAATTCCTAGCTGGAATCAATAGCTGTACAAAGTGGATTACGAGTGGAGACGTTACAATTTTCACCTCAGATATCTAGTAAATATGACCATCTGGGATGCAAAAAAGAGTCCAAGTGAGAAAAGGTGATATTGCTGCAATCTCATAAAAACTTCCCCTTAAATCAGGCATCTGTCTGGCTTGAGACAAGTAAGCCCATAAACTTCCAAATCAATCTGGGACAAAATTAAAACTACTCATTCACTTATGAAATAAGGTTCTGTGCCGTCGCCTTGCTTGTGTACTTTAAGAGGACATGGAGGACACAAAGCACCATAAATGTCACATGTAACATGCTAAGAGGCAAAGAGGTGAAATTTACTAGCAAGGCAGATACATTGCACAGAGCATTCCATTTGGTCTTCATAGTGATCCTCTTGTCAAAGTACTATTCAGTCAGTACTACAAATAGAAATATAGGTATAGCTCTTATAATCTTTCTGATTCCTCTTCCATGAAGATCCCTGAGCCTAAGAAAGAGTGCCATCATATAGATGACCCACTTAGAGAAGAGCACTCTTGTCTTAGTAACTTATAAATTGCTATGACAAAGCATGATGACCAAGGCAGTTTATAGAAGAAAGAATTTATTAGAACTTGCAATTTCAAAGGGTGAGTCCATGACTATCATGGCAAGGAGCCTGGCATCAGGTAGGTAAGTGTGGTGCAGGAACCTGGAGGCAGGAGCTGACGCAGAAACAACAGAGGCATGCTGCTTACTGGCTTGCTCCCCATTGCTTGCTAAGTCTGCTTTCTTATAGTACCCAGGACCACCAGACCAGGGGTGGCCCCACCCAGAATGGACTGGACCTTTCCCCATCAATCACTAATTAAGAAAATGTCTTATAGGCCACCTGATCTTATGAAGGTATTTTCTTAATTGAGGTTCTCTCCTCTCATATGACTTAAGCTGTGTCAAGGTAACATAAAACTATCTAGCACAATTATTGTTTTATTCTTGTGAAGAGACACCATGATCAAGGCAACTGTTATAATGGAAACCATTTAACTGGGGGCTTGCTTACAGCTTCAGAGGCTTAGTCCATTATCATCATGGCAGAGAGTTTGGCAACAGTGAGACGTGGTCCTGGAGAAGTAGCTGGAAGCTACATCCTGTTTTCTAGAGAGAGAGAGAGAGAGAGAGAGAGAGAGAGAGAGAGAGAGAGAGAGAGAGAGAGAGAGAGAACACATTGCCAATGAGAAACTTGGGGAAAGCCCACAAGCTAGAGAAGTTAGGGGGTGAGGTGAGGAAAGACACAAGTCCTTGTGATACTGAGGAAGCCTGGAGGCCAGGCTGTGCTTTGGTATACTAATAGGCAGGACACAGCCATTTGTCTCTACTAATAGCTATAAAGAAATGGCTCCTTTGGTAGAGGGGAACAGGCACCAGAATTTGGGGGAGTAGAGTTTCCTTTGGACCTGACAAACTTGAGTTCAGACCTCCAGAACCTTCACAAAAGGCCAAGTGCAGTGTTTTGTGGCGAGCAACTCTGGCAGTGTTGGGGAAGAAACAGAAGGACCTCTAGAGCCCATTGGCCAGCCAGCCTACTGATGGATGAGCTCCAGGGTAAGCGACATCCTGTCCCAAAAATAACGTGGAGAGAGATTGAGGAAGACACTGGAAATTGTCCTCTGGTCTCCATATAAATGCACATACACATATACTTGTATGTGTACAAATACAGGAGCGTCCTCATGAATATGTGAGAACACCCATACAAACACATGCACACACAAAATAAAACACACACACCAAAGGAAGGAAGGGAAGGAAGGACACCTGAGCTGTGGAGGAGGTCAGGAGTTCTGCCTACCCAACTGCCTCTTCCACTCATCTACATTCCTGCCTGACATATACAGTCATGAGACTCCTGGGACACCTCTGTAGGAGCCAGGGCTCCTCAGAGTGTACGTCAGAGTGCTCAGAGTGAAAATGCACTGTGGGACCCTGTGTTCCCAAGTGCAGAGAGTGCAAGAACACAGCAAGGAGTAATTAATTCTGAGTAGTAGAGACATGTCTATGTTCACAAAATAAGTAAAAAAGTGATCAGACTAAGAGGAGGCATGGAATATCTGGAAAAGGGAAAGAGCAAGCCAAACACAAATACTTAAAAAGATGGCTAATTTGAGCAATGTTGAAAAGACCTATTTCTGTGATGAATGAATACCAAAAAGTGACAGATAATGTCATAGAGTCAAACTAAAACCTGAAGAGGCCTTTTTAGCCATGTTGGCTAGGAACATGGTCGCATGTTATGCATTCAAATTTAGATTTAAAAAGTAATGGGGGGATTACCAAAAATTAAGATTAAGACATGCATATGTCCCATAGAAATTTTAGAGAAAATCCAAATGCTGAGCATTTCTAGTGCCAATAGAGTTGCTGTTATATAAATTGATGTTCATTTTTCTATCAATTTGGCTTCTTTCTCAATGAAAATGGAGAATGTTTTTATATTTAAAAACAGAAATTAAATCAGTTAAAAATATACAAGGACATGCAACAAAATTGCAAAGTGTGTTTTCTTATAATTAATATTTCTCAATGACACTTGTCTTCTGTATTGTCAGAATGTACTGTTTCCACAATTTGAATTATTTGCTTTGCCACTCACTAGTATTCAGCAGTCTTGTCTTTGAAGAATAGCAAATATCTCATCATTGGTTAAAATGTGTGCAGAAAAGTGAACAAAAGTCCATATGCAAGATTTGTAGGCATTTAATACTTGTGAGAATTCCTGCCAGCAGAATGTAGGGCTGAGACTGACATTTACTTCACAGCTGATTTAAACTTTGGGAATCTCTATGAACAAAAACTTCTTGTTAACTGAAGTTCCTGAAAAGAGGCTATACCAATACCAAACATTCTACAAAGGTGATTGGCTAATTCGAACTTCAGTGATTGAGGAGATGTGGAATGTTGCAGATCCAGAGCCAAATTCTGTTGGGCTACTTCACCCCTTCAGTAGCCATTCATTGCCTCCTCCTTTGATGACCCCATATCCTAACTACTAGGATAAAGCCTTTGGAATGAGTAGAAAAGTGTGCGTGTGAATTCAGTGCCTGTGGAGGCCAGAGGATCAGATTCTTTGGAGTTGGATTACTGTGAACTCCTTGTCCTATATGGGGACAACCAAAGGCTAGGACTGTCACCTGATCTCATCTGAGGCCTATAGCAGCCATCTCCTCACGTGGCTGCAACCAGGATAGCTAATGTACTCACCAATATATTTGAAAAATGTTTTGATTTATGACTTTCTTTGTTCTGTTACTATAAAATTTTATGATATTATTATCTTGCTTGGACATTATCTGGGACAACTTAATATGTGTTCCCAGGCAACGATCTCTGCTATTTGGCCCCAGAATAAACCATCTCTCATTCTCTTTGAGGTGAGGCCTGTGTTTTTGATTGACGTTTGATTAATACTCAACATTATCAGTTTGTTCTGGTGACTGGTCTTCGGTTTTGATTGTAAAACAAAGAGCGACTCTCACAGTGACAAGAGACCATTGATCTTCATGTATTGAATCCATGACCTGTTACTAACCAAAAACCCTCTTATTCTTTGTCAACAGTGTATGGAATGTACCTCTTCCCCATGTCGTTATGTTATCCTAATACTAAAAACAAAATCCAGTCACATACAGGGTGCCATGATGTCTCCAAGGACAAACTGGCTGCCCATCTGTATTTTACATGGAAAAACTTCAAGCCATAAGGAAGATATTTCTTGAAAATGCCATCCTCGTGACTAACAAAACTTGCAGACTTTAGACCACTTCAACAACCAGATAAAATGCCTGTTATTTTCTTTTTCTTTTTCTTTTTTTTTTTTTTTTTCGAGACAGGTTTCCCTGTAGTTTCTAGAGCCTGTCCTGGAACTAGCTCTTGTAGACCAGGCTGGCCTCAAACTCAGAGATCCGCCTGCCTCTGCCTCCCGAGTGCTGGGATTAAAGGCGTGCGCCACCACCGCCCGGCGCCTGTTATTTTCTTTGTCAGGTGGGCAGCCTAAACGTCTCACCATCAGTGCTGACCACTTTTCCATTCAATCAAAGCTATAGTCTGAGAGGTCAGCCAGTATCTCTATGACCATGGTGATGTTTCCTTGTATTCAGTATCAGTGGGACACTGGGATGTCCATTCGGAACCAGGGAACATACGGACTATACAAACCTTCTCTTGCTAGATCCGGGCCTTGCCAGTCTTACTCATCCCTCCACATAAGGAACTGAAGTACTTGAAGATTCTGTTGCACACACAGTAAGTCTTTAAAACCATTACGACATAACTAGCCAGAATACTTGAATGTCCCAGTGTCAAGGTAATACTGCCATTATAGGCAAGGACTGGGGTCCAAAGGGTATCTATTGATATTTGCATGTTCTTGTGTTTCATCACACGGAATTAGTCCACAGATAGGCAAGAAGAGGCAGAAAAAGACGGGCTTTTTTTTTTAATGGAAGAAAAGTACCTCTGAGGTTGGAAATTGGCCAGGGCTACAGGAAGATCAATGGCTGAATGGTGTCTAAACCAAACAGATTAAGGCGTTCATAGAGTGCTTTTCCCGACATGCTTTGTTGCATGCCAGCTTTGGTGGGGGTTCCAGTGTTTCTTCTCACTGGCTCCTTTCATACATAAGTCTTGATACTTCTGTCTTACTTTCCTGCCACTCTAGTGTTACACTAGAAGAAAGATTACCTGCCCCTCAGTCCTCTCATTTCCTACCACTCTCAATTTGATTTCCTTCTCTCTGTATGGCACTTGCCCCGAGATTTCAGCAAGTCACATAGATTACTCACTGAGCACCGTACCCTTAATGGAAATTGGAAAATGTAGGGGTCTGCTTTATGCTTATAATGATAGGCAGCTACCACAATGACATAATCTCAGTGCATTTCATTTACTCCAAAAGCAAACCTACTGTACTAGATGTTTAATAGTTACTATACATCACTGTTCTCTCAATCTCTGGCAATCACCAAGGCCTCTATCTTTATAGGTTTTCTTATTCTAGAAGTTGCATATAAATAGAACCACACCATATGGTCTTTATATTTAACTTCTTTCACTCAGCATGATGTTTTCAGAGTTTATCCATTTATCACATGAATCGAGTGGTACTTCTTTAATCTTATGTGTGAACTTTATATGAAGGAGATATCAAACTACTATGAAATCATTAACTCTATTGGGAGTATTGATTACCTTATGATGAAGAAAAAATTCTTGTCTTTACAAGTGGAATATTAAGTGTTTAGCAGTTACATTTCAAATGACTTTCAATTATTCCTTCAAAAATGAATACATGCCTGTACATAGAAATATTTTTTTAAAATTTGGCAATGGGCTAATAATTGTTAAACTTAGTGGATACAGCAAGGAATGCTACTGTGTCATTCAACTTTACATTTAAAAGAGAAAGCTGTAAAAATGTGAGTTTAAGGAACTGGAGAGATGAGTCAGTGGTTAAGAGTATGTATTGCTCTTACAGAGAAACTGACTTTGGTTCCCAGCACCCATATAGGACGAGAAGTTCACAACAGTAATCCAGCTCTAAGGAATCTGATACCTCTGGCCCCTGCAGGTACTAAACTCACATGCACACCTTTCCTACAGATACAGCTATATACACATATAATTAAGTTTTATCTTAAAATGAATTTAATATTCTCATTTAAATACAAATTAGTCTAAATAATAGAACAAAGACGTTAGTTATAGAAATAATGTAACAAATACCCATGAAATCCAAAAGAACAATAACTTTACTATATTTAAATTTATGCTCCTCACCCTATTCTCCATCTCCTCTTTGTCCTGATACTTTAAAAATTTACTACAGAATTTTCGAGCATGTCAGTGTTCTTGTCAATTTGACACAGCTAGGTTCATTTAAGAACCTCAGTTGAGAAAAAGCATCCATCATAGTGGCCTGTAGGCAAGTCTGCAAGGTGAAATAAACCCTTGCTCCCCAAGTTGCTTTTGGTCATGAGGTTTATCACAGCAATACAAACCTCACCAGGACATGCACAGTGCCCTACTCGAAGCTGTGCAGCTCTGTTCTAGAATATCAGAGATTATGCATAGAGAATTCTTTGATTTGTCAAGTCAATAAAGCCTCTGGGATACATTTATCAAGAACCCCCTGTAAAGAAGGACTCCCCCCTGAGCTATTTAGCCCACCATGACATCATGTCGGATGTGCAAATCGCAAACACAAATCTTAAACTTTCTGTGGATGCACAGTACTTTCAGTAAAAGTCAGTTCTAAAAAAAAAGCAGTGTTGTTTTGTACATGTTTCTTTTTACATAAAAGCAAATTGACATTTTATAAAAAAAAAAAAATGGAGACTATGGCTTGTAACTGGTACCTCCTGAAAGACTCACTGTGATGCTCCATCCAGTTCATCCATGGCTGATGTGAAAATCATTTGAAACACAGAAGTGAGAGTTACCTTTCTGTCCTAAGAAGCAGTTAAATGGAAAGCAAGTACACCACCAAAGTACACAGAGATTCTAGCAGTAATTAGTATGGTAGTAATTAGTATAGAGCCAAGGATGAAGAAGAATTTCTGGTTAATAAAGGAATAAACTGAACAGCACAATGAATGATGGAGGGCAAGGAACAAGGAAGGAAAAAGGAAAGAAGGGAACAAGGAAGGGGAGAGACAGCAGAATAAGGGAGAGAGGGAGGAGGAGAAAAGAGAAAGAGCGTGTTGAGTCACTGTGTAGAGAGTACGGCTGAAGAGGAAATGAGAAGAGGAAGTGGTTTACAGAATAAGGGGTTTCATATATTAACTCAAGATGATTTTAGCCTATATTGGCAGAAAACATAACGATCACCATAAAAAGAAAAGTAATACGTTATTAGAAGAAACTGTTAAAGCCATAAACTAATTATGTTTTCATGTGGATCACATTTCTGCTATGACTCTATTTGATGTCTTGTGCTTTGACTGTAGAGTAATAGAATAGCATATGTTTAATATGTACTAGATTTCCTCACTCTCATTTAGTTTTCACACACACACAGATGCACATGCATGCATACACACACAGGCATGCACACACATGCAGAGGCATACATGCACGTATGCATGCATGCACACATGCACAAGCCCTTTAAGATTAGAATAATCCTCTGTTTTATAGCTGAGTTCATTAGGGCTCAGGGAAGTATGAATACAGAACTAGTAAGGGTTAAAAATGAGCGTGAACTAAAGTGTCTCTAGTTACCATATAAGGCCTTTTATTTTCTAGCCTAGAAAATGAATAGCCTAAATAAATTCGGAAGTTGAACAAAACTTCATAAGACATAAGGTCTCTGAAATCTTAAATGCATGACTAGACAAGTTAAATATGAATATGAATGGCTCAGAAAAACGGTACTTACCAGAATGAGCTTTTAAAACCTGACAGTAAAGAGCCCATGAGGGGAAGAAGGGAAGAGGCCTTGAGTGGAGTAGGGGACATTAGAACACATGTGATTTGAAGCTGTGATATGGAATGTCGAAGGAGGAGAGAGTGGAGAGAGTGGTATCCAAAATTTAAAAAAAAAGGTTTATGAAAATCCATATGGAAATTCATTGCTTCATATATTAAAAATTATAATTTAAACAAGAGCATTTGCATGGAGGTACCCTGCATGAGTGGATAATTCTGTTTCCAAGAAAACATATTATTAAATAAAATCCTTATGATAAGAATTAGAAACTCTTTAAGAGCTAGGTTCTGAGGTCCTAGAAAAACAATACAGCTTATTGCCACTGCTCTTGATTGTCACCAGAAATAGATGGTAAGATAAAGACACCACACATTTTTGTCATAGGACATGCAGAAATCAGTTGGAATTGAGCTGGAAGCTTCCTCCCTTCTGGCTACCTTTCACAGTGCTAAGGTTCTATGTAAGTTGCTGGGGAAGAACCATTATCAGTGGTAGACTCTGTGTGCTGCAATACTGACTTTCCAGGCAAGATGCGACCACTGGTGTAATAGTGGCACGCTAGTCATGAAGGTTGCTAACTATTTTTTGATAGGATTGATGCCTGCTCCAGAGGAGGAAATCCGTGCTTGCTACTATAAATCTCATCAAAAGCCCATGACTAGGAAGGTAATAGGTCCCTGGTTGCTTTGCTAAATAGATACATGAAACCATTTTCTAAATATTTATGTTTATACTCATAAATCTTTGGTCAGAAAAGCTTCTTTTTTGCTGTGGGTAAGGGTTATTGCAGAGATATTTAACTGGTCAATATGCTAAGAAATGATTAAGTGTTCAATCCTAAATGGGGCCATCTATATTACCCTTCTACCCCATTCCATGGTTCAAGGAACATTGCAGAAGAATGTGTGTGGGGTGAGAGCTGAAGGATTTCAGAGAGGTGGGGTTTTCTGGATATGACATACCATCGTACTCATGAACTCCCAGCAGGTGTGCTCACCTGCACAAGACCTGTACAAGATGCCCATCAACATGTCAGTGTAGATGGGGGAAGGGCTCATAAGGGTTGGCCCTTAGCTGAGAAGCTATTAGCAGGTAAGGGCTGCTGGGACAGAAGGAGTCACTTTTCTTCAGTGGAGTAAGCTTTAGTGAGGAACCCATGTTTCAGTAACTAACACCATACCTATGTACAAAAACCCCTCTAATTAAACTCAGTGGGTCTCCAAAACAAACAAACACCCATGATAGTTGAAGAAGGATTTGTTGCAAAAAGGTCCAGAGGAAGGAGAGGAGACAAGAGAGGGTAATGGTGCTGTGTAAATATTATCAAAATACACATAGACAAGTATTGTACAAGTATTGGCAAGGAATAAGGATTTTAAAAAGTTCATGATGTGGGGCTTGGGTGTAATCCAGTGGCACAAGGCTTACCTGTGTGGTGGTTTGAATGAAAATGGCCCCCATAGGCCATAGGGAGTGGCACCATGTGTCCTTATAGGAGGAAGTGTGTCACGGAGTATGGGGTTTGAGGTTTCAAAAGCTCAAGCCAGGCCCAGTGTCACTCTCTCTTCTTACTGCCTTTGGATCCAGCTGTAGAACTCTTCAATGTCATGCCTTCCTGCCTGTCAACATGTTGATAATAGACTAAACTTTGAACTGTAATCCAGCCCCAGCTAAATGTTTTCCTTCGAGAGAGCTGCCATGGTCATGACATCTATTCACAGCAATAAAAACCTAACTAAGAGACCTCGCATACATGACGTCCACCAAGAAATAAATAAAATTTAGAATATGGTTTCTTAGCTAGACAAACAAACAAACAAACAACCCTGGCAGTCTTCGGGGATAGAGATATAACTCTATAGTAAAGTGCATGCCATACAAGTACTACCTAATATGCATGAGATTCTGGGTTTAATCTGGGGAAGAGTTGGAACTAGTGATAGAGAAGGAAAGAGCAGTTGCAAAGGCAAGGCACAAATACACATGTAAGTGCATGCACATACAAACCATATGTGTGTGTAGTACACACTCACAGGGGGGATCCATCTGTTTTGCATTTAACTTTGGCTAATTTATTTTAATAGTGGCGAGAGAACTATGACACAGATGCTTCCATAATTATTTTTGGGATTTAAAATAGAAGTCGTCTTTCTTGGGCAATGTACAGTATGTTATAGTATTAAAAAGATTTGTTTACTTAGTATTCCTACTTCCAGGAATGTAGCTCAACACAAATAAAATTGGTGGGCATGACAAGACTTTATGGAGAAGAATTTACAACCTCACACTGTTTAGAAGAGTAGAAGATGGGAACACATGAGCAACAAAAGAGGAGTTGTTGAGTAAAATATATTTTCATATGTTACTTATTACATTCACTAACTTTTTCAAATAATTATATAAAAATTATTACAAAATCTTTTTGAATTAGAAAGATACAAATGTTAGTAGACAGTATAATCCTGAAATATCTTTAGAAACATATGCATGCCAAAGAAGGAATAGTAAAAAAAAATGGACGGAATATTAACAGGTGTTATTTCTTGGTTGTGGGGCTGCAGATGAGATTTGTATAGTACTTTTCCAAGCTTTTCTATACATGAGCACATAGTGTTTTATAATAAAAGGCTATAAAAATAACTTTAAAGTGCCATGATCTAGTCACCTTTTACTGATGAAGATGTCATAATGATGATAATAATATTTATGAAAGAGCAGTGTCAATCCTTGGATTAATTCATTTTTCAAATTTTTTTGCATCTCTTCTGGGTCTGAATGAGTATCATATTCCTTAAATCTACTGATCAATAAAAATGAACCAATCTGTATATTTCACTATGTCCCAGGGTCACCATGGGACATGACTATGCTCAGCAGCATATTATGAGATGGCTTGTTTTCTTCAGTCAGCCAGACTGTTGACAGCATGCTCAGTGGGATCCAGGTTCCAGGTCCACCCACTTTTCCTTTGCTTTTTCTTCCTCCTCCCCTCAATTTGGCTTGGCTTGGTAAACAGTCTAAGACTTGAGGACACTGCAGTCGTTCACTCTTCTCTCCTTCCTTTCCCTTCAAGGCTTTATGAGCAGTGTTATCAAGGGAAATTGCATCCAGGCGTTGGTCCTCTCCATACGAGATTGGAGTCTCTGGTCACCATGTATCACATGCATTTAAAACACCGACTTTCATTCAAAGGTCTGTATGAGTTCTTTGGGCTTCCGAACTACAGAGCACCTAACCTAGGTAAGCTGGCTCCAGATGACTCTCTTGTACTCTCGCTACTCACATGTTCCCTGCCATCTGTGGAACACGCACAGCCTCCAGCTATGGCAGAAGTCTCTTCTGGCAGGAAGTGGTCCTAAGCAGCATCCCATCCTACTCATTGGACCCAGAGAAAATCAGTGCTATTGAAGCACAATTGCAACAGTCCTACTGCATTCCATACCGTAGTGCTTTGTCCTGCCGTATCCATACCCTTTAATATAACTTTGCATAGTTTCACTAAAATCATTATACTTATTTCCTTATCCTCCCAGTTGGGACTTGTCATTTTTTTCCCTCAAATATATTCATTTCCTTTTATCAGTGCTATTTTAAGTTGAGAGATTATTTCAGTTGGCGATTATTAACAAACACGTCATAGGTAGTAACTTGGAAATAATTTTCTTGGACTTGCATTGTCTTGTTCACGCTGATAGAAAGATGCTTGTTTTTTTTTTTTTTTTTTTTTTTTTTTTTTTTTTTTTTTTTTTTTGATTAAGCCACTGACTCAGACTCAACCAACATACCTAAGCTATTCTAGCTGAGGACATATAAGGTAAAAACTTCCAGAAAAAAAGTAAGTAAATCCATTCTAAATCATACTCTTACTTTTGAAATGCATGCTCAGAATCGCATTGTTATTATGTTGTATTATTTTGACCAAAGACAACTGTGTTCCCAGGCCGTTGGTGGTCTGAAAAGTCAGCACTCAAGTTCTTCTTTCTACACACAATTTTTCTGGTTCCCTGTTCTATGCTCAGATAAGCACCAAAGAGGAACATTGCATCCACCTCTCAAGCAAATTCTTGGAAACTATAAAGGATATGAAACTTTACCTTAATTGAAACAAGTTAGCCTGCCATAGTCTCAAGGATGTTGGTAGGATGCACACAACTATTGGCTTGGGAAACAGTTTATTCTACGAATAAGCCAGGAGCCAGAGTATTAATTGTGTGCTGGTTCCCACAAGTAGTGGACCGGAGGGCACCTGTATAAAAGTGGGTTGCATATCAAGGCAGAAACTTGGAACCTGGCATGGCAGTTAATATCTGTAATCACAGAATTTGGGAAGTAGAAATATAACGTTTTTTTTCCAAATTCGAGGCCATCCTGGACTATCCAGAGAGTCCTCCATTAGGATGAACAGGAAGATTATAAGTTCAATGCAATTTGTCTACACAGTAGACCCTATTTCAAAGCGCAGGTAACTTGAATATTTTAAGATCATCCCCTGGTGAACTTAATCTTTGCTTCAAAGGGATATTTTTTACATTTTGCTATAATATATCCATTTCTATTCCCTTAACAAAATACTAGAGGCTAGGTATTCTATATAGAAATAAAGAGGTTTATTTAGCTCACAGTTTTGGAGGCTGAAAGTCTAAATAGCTTGTTAGTCCAAACAAGAGTCAGATGTCAGTTCTGTCAATGGCCCTTCCCAGCTGCCTGGAATAACATGGTGGATAGATGGCATCATGACTAAGGCATATATGGGTGGGAGAGATTGCATGGCAGGACAGGAAGCCAGAGAAAAAGAAGGAACCAGGATTGTTTGTTTCTAACAACCTATTCACAAAAAAACTGAGGTTTCAGAACTACTTGGTTCCTTCCAAGGTCAGTATCCCCAATACCTCCCAATGAGTTTACTTCTTAAAGATCCTACAAACTCAACATCACTATACTGGGTATCAGGCTCCTAACACAGGAGCCCTTGCAGTACAAACCATTTCAAACCATAGCAAGACTGATACTCTAACTTTCAAGGGCAGGAAGGTTGCATAACAAAAAATTGTGGTTCGCACATCACTTGAAAGACACACGGGTGTGTGAGAGAATGTAGAAAGAAATTTTCTCATATAACAGATGTCTCCCAAGAAACAGAATGGCAGCCTTTTTTTCTTGTCGGTTATCAGTAATTTTTAGAAGAAACTGACTCATTCCGTTCCCTTTCCTTCTCCATCCAACAGGTTGACTTCTGATTATCTTGTCTTCTCTTGACCCTCAGGCATCTAATGTAAACTGAAAGATGGTGGTAGCAGCTCAAAGACATTTCTGTGGTCTCTAAGGAATCCTGGGTCCAGTTCTTAGATAATAGGAAAGTTCTTATCCCATCACAAATGGACTGAGATACTTGATAAGTATATGATATATTCTCCCCAAAGAAGTAATGCAACTATTACCACAGAGAAACCTGCACATCCATGTTTACTGCTACACTAAGCGAAATAGTCAAGTAGAGACACCCCAGATACCCACCAACAGAAAAAGGAAATCACACACACAATGGACTTCGATTCATCTATAAAGAATTAAATTGTGATTTAATTGTGCAGCTGTGTGGTGATGCTGCACATCTGTAATCCCAGAACTTGGGAGGCAGAGGCAGGCAGATCTCTGAGTTCCAGGCCAGCCTGGTCTACAGAGTTAGTTCCAAGACAGCTGGGATTACACAAAGAAACCATGTCTCAAAGCAAACAAAATTTTTTCTTGCATTCTACATATATCTTTAGGAAATGCCAGTGTTCACTTTTTAGAAGTCCTATATGGATTTTTAAAAAGATCTAAAGAATTTCCTATATCATAAGTAATATCGATGGGATGACTTCTACATTTACTACTACTTCATTTTCTTAATATGTTCTTCTTGATACAAAACAAAAACCCCAAACTGTAAGAGTCTTCAGTATTGTATGCTCCCAGAATTTTAAATATTAATGATTGATTTAGTACTTACTTCCACACAAAAAACAGCTCTTCTTCTGATTTCCTAGAAACGAGGCTGACATAGCTGGTCATACTAAAGCTGTTGGCTTATTCAGGAATTTCTCTCTGTGAATTCCTACAGCAGTGATCAGTTTCATAAATCATCTAGATAAAACTTGATGTAAAAATGGACTCCTTGTGACCTCTGTGAAGTAGGTTAAGAAAGGCACTAGATATCTAGCATTTACCTGAGTCCACCGTAGCAACAGTAACTAATTAATTACGGCTTGCATTCTTTCTATAATATACTTCATGCCTTACACCAGTGGCACCTAGCAGAGAACCACTCACTATCTCCTGAGTTAATGCTGAAGGGTGATTTAAAGGGTGGCTTTAGCTTAAGATATTGCTTCTATTGCTCCATCAGGCTAGGAGGGGAACATCTACCTAACCTCAATGGAAGGGCAGCATCTGTCCATTAAACCAAGAAAATAGAATCTATCTAGTGTGCAAAGAGCATAGTGTCTAGTGTGCAGGGAGCTAGTGCCTACCAAAGCAGGAGGATAGCATATGCTGTCCAGACAGGGAAGATACACCTATCCAAAATAACTAAATGTCAACAACTGTCACCAGCTGGAAGGTAGCTTTCATCTGCTAGAAATGGGGGGTGGGGTGGGTGTAACTTTCTAATGGAGCCTACAATAAAAGACATAAAGTGAATGTACTTTATTTCTGGATCTGTATACTTGCTTTATGGTATTTAATTATCAAAGATCCATTTATGTATAGTGGTATGAAAGATAAATATGTAAGAAAAACAACTCCTGAATAAATCACACAGAAACAGATTAAGAGTAGTTCTAGTTGTGCAGAACATAAAACACTGAAGAAAGCTATGAGATAAACATATCTGTAAGCTAGGATGGTAATGATTAAAAAGGTTAATAGTTGCTTCTTGTAAGAATAACAATATCAGGTGAAACGGTTTGGAATGACAGAAATCTAAACAGGAATAATTTCAGTTTAATTCAAATATTAAATAGTGCATACAACAAAATACTCATATTAAGATATACAATCAAAATGTAAGTATTAATGCCTATATAAATCTTGCTAGTAACTTGTACAAACTAAAAATAAGTATTTCAGTGGGAGAAAAGATAAATATTATATATCCAATTAAATTATATGTTTTAATAATTAGAAAAACACTGAAGAAGCATCTGTTTGTTTGTTTATTTATATTTTTCATGTTGCTGCTCAGAGGCTTGAGTTAATTTGGGCACAGAGGACATATTTTGAGGCAATAAAATATAAATCAATGTAGAGAATTAAAATCAAAGACAATAAATTTAGAAACAAAACAGAAGTGCTTGAGTATCAATTGTCACTTTCCAGTCTCCTTGCTATCAGAGGGTCCTGTGACAGCTTCCAGCCCCTGAATTTGGGGGGAGGTAAAGCATTTCCAAACTTGGCTCTTAGCAGCTCATGCAAACTTTCAGCACGCTGTTCTGCTCCTTTATGTTGGAGACTACATATTCCAGATGCTAACATTCCAAGAATAAAGAATGCTGTCTGACCTGTATCAGACTATAACATGTGTGAAGAGGAAACCTGCATCAATCACTGAGATATGAGATATTTCAGCTAAATTCTGTCAGGAAACAAGTTGTGGCAGACAATCCAAATTAATAGCTTTAAATAAAAGAACTCTTAGCAATGTCAACAGAGTGAGAGAAGAAGCATGGGGACAGGAAACTGTCACCACCTCTAGAACTAAATGGACAACAAGGAATGAGCTCTGACTTGTTCCCAGGAGGAGATGCCAGGCAGGAACCCTAGTGAGAAACTGACTCAGCCTTTGCCATAGGTGCTGACAAAGCGGGGAATCTGGGACACATACCTTAGCATGCCTCTTCTCCACTATTGTGTCTCCAGAGAAAGCATCCTCATTAGTTAACCCCAGCTTGGGGCCTCAAAGGGGTGCAGCTGAGGCCCGGCATAGAAGCCAGCCTCCTGGGGCACAAGGAAGTTCGGTGAAGGGACAGCGAGTAGAATTGGGAGGAACTGCTGGGTTTATCTGCTGTGGCAACTAGATTTAATCACTCTAATAGGAATTTTAAGCAAGACTTTTAAAGTAAGTTTGTTGTTTTCAGTGCTGGACTTTAAACCGGCATCTCATGCATACTAAGGAAGTGTTCTGCCCCTGAGCCACACCCCGGCTACTCGAGTAACGTTTCATCACATGGAGTATGCTTTCAAAAACATCATAAGGGTATACAAAAAAAAAGGCTGAACTGAGCAAAAATCAGAGGCAGTGGCATGTGTGGAAGTGGGGAAACGACTGTACTCTCTGAGGGTATTTTCTTAAGGTCTTTTCAAGTAAGGGAACAAGCTAGGGACCATAAACAACAGCCAGTATGAAGATTCCTTAAAAATAAATTTTCAGACGATCCAGCAATCCCATTGCAGAGTATATTCAAACGTGAAAAGAAAGGAAAAAAGGAAGGAAGCAAGCAAGCAAGCAACAAGCAAGCAAGCCAGCATTAGCTTCTGGACTTTGGGGTGGTTTTTACAGGTGTCAGGGCAGCTAGACCCCTACCACGATTCTCTTCAGCTACTTGGAGTGTACTGCCCTTTGATATCACCATTGGCTAGGCAGCCACCATCAACTATGACTGTCACCAGCCAACACTTCTGTTAGCTGGCAGATAAGAGGTTCAGTTCTGAAGGAGGGATCAGGTAAAGCAGGCAGTTATCACTGAGTCTGCTCTTAATATTGCTCAGTTCCAGTCTCTCTTACAGAGTGCCTACTGCCTAGTCAGAGATCCCTATGAGGTTCTGTTTCCACTGTAGAAGTCAGTCACAGCTGGAACCCCAAATGCTCTTCTCCCACACCTGCACAGGAACGCCTTTACCTACGATTGTAAAAGCTAGAACTTTTAACAGTCTTGGTAGCCCTGAGAGAGCTGAGCCTTTGCTTGCCTCCTTTAGCCATGCAGATCACACTTGATTTAACATTAAAACTAAGTCCAGGCACCAAGAAAATCAACTTGTATGTTAAATGTACTCTCTGTTCCTATATGTAATTGTAGTACCATTTATGTTTGAAAAGACAGGTCAGTTACTTTTGCTAAGATAGAGATTCCCCTTTTTACTGGTCTCTTGAATTAAGACATGAATTAAATTGAGTATAATTTAATATTCCAGTGGGGCTCTTATGGGTCAGTTGGTGAAAACATGACACTGTTGAGATTCAGGTCCCTGAGCAGCGCATACAAACAAATACTCTAAGGGGTCTTGGGGACCGGGGCAACTATTTTTCTACTCTTTTTCTAAACACCTGTTCTATTTGAGAAAATGCATTGTGGTGCTATACATGAATTCCAGCAGTCCTTTAGTGTGTAAGTATTTTTTTAATTTATTAAAAATTTTATTAAAAGTTTCCACCTCCTCTCCTCCTCCCATTTCCCTCCTCCTTTCCTCTCCCCCTCCCTCTCCAGTCCAAAGAGCAGTCAGGGTTCCCTGCCCTGTGGGAAGTCCAAGGTCCTCCCCCCTCCATCCAGGTCTAGTAAGGTGAGCATCCAAACAGACTAGGCTCCCACAAAGCCAGTACATGCAGTAGGATCAAAACCCAGTGCCATTGTCCTTGGCTTCTCAGTCAGCCCTCATTGAACGCCATGTTCAGAGAATCCGGTTTGATCACATGCTCCATCAATCCCAGTCCAGCTGGCCTTGGTGAGCTCCCATTAGATCAGCCCCACCGTCACAGTGGGTGGGCGCACCCTTCGCGGTCCTGACTTCCCTGCTCATGTTCTCCCACCTTCTGCTCCTCAATTGGACCTTGGGGGCTCAGTCCAGTGCTCTAATGTGGGTCTCTGTCTCTATCTCCATCCATCGCCAGATGAAGGTTCTATGGTGATATGCAAGTATTTACAGTTGAAAGTGTCTAATGTTAGTAATAAAAAACAACCTAAATATTATTTATAATGATAGTGAAGGTTTTGGTTTTTTTTTTTTTTTATTTTGTGTTGTTGAGGGGGAAAAAAGTCTCATTCTATAGGCCAGGCTGACCTAAAATTCATCATGTCGTCTAAACTATCTTCAGACTTGTAGCTGTGCTCCCACCTCAGCTTTGAGTGCTGTGACTGCAAGGGTAAATCCCTACACTTGGCTTCACAGGGAATTGTTCAAAGTTGAGACACTGTGGTTTAAATTCTCCCTTTAGCAGGATTACATCTCATATGACTTTCTATCTTGGTCAAGAAAGCATACACTGGTGGAAATACACCATAAACATGATTTTTCAAAAAGTTGTGATTTGTATCCACATATTATCATGGAATTCACAGACCTGAAGAAATATTTGAAATTGATTTTTAAGGAACGAAGATGTCCAAATGTAACTCAGTCCTCTTAGAGCCCAAATGTGTTATCTGTGGTAATATTTGGAATATTTAAAAACTAGTATAGAAACATTAGTTATTCATGCTTATATATCAAAGCCCCTGAGAGCTTTTGCATACCATTTATATTTAACCTGATGTGGTGGCGTCCTATAGTTCCAGCTACACAGAGGATGGCTGGAGGCCAGGTGTCTGGAGCTAGTTTGGATAACAGTGAGACACTGTTCAATGAACACTGAAGAATTCCAACTACCTCAGTAATTTGTATTTTCAGTTTGGTGCTAGTAATGCTATCCGAAATACTCTAAATTGAAATGCCATCATAGCTGCTAAGAAGGCAGAATTCTATGACCCTGAAGATGTGGAGGTCACTGAAGAGGGACACATTGCTTCACTTTCCCTCACCACCCACTTGTTCTCAGCTACCGAGTTTGCCTTAGAAACGCTTTCCGGCACCAATCTTGGTTTTAAATGTGTTCGTTTGTTATTGTACAGGAAAACACACAGGCTTGTGACCCCACATTTCCAACCTCTTTTTTGTTTGCTAGTATACATGCTCCCTGTGTTGGAAGCTTGTCATTGCTGTTCAACTAGAAATATTTTTGTTATTTCAGAGACAGAATCTTGCTGGACTTATGGAAATCCTCCTGCCTCAACTCAGCCTCCTCAGGCTACAGGTGTGCATCACTAAGCTCAGTAGTACATTGATCATTTAAATGGAATTCGGTTTGTTTTCTTATTTTACCTACATACGATGGCGCCTGCCTTGTAATTTACTATACTAGCAAAGGTAGCTTTCTTTTAAAAACGTATTTTTTAAGATACAGAAAAGCAAAAATGTTAATGGGATAAAAATTAAAAAAAAAATTGTAGCCCAGATTTACAGTGTCAAGTGGAAAAGAATGTCAAAAAAAACCCCCAAAAACCTGTAATCCTAAAAGTGGAAGATGAAGCCATGGTCTCATTACAGGACGACAGAATAATCTTTTGAGAAATGAGCCTATTAACCACAAAGACAGAAAAATACGCCCACAATAAAACCGTCAAATGTGAATCTGCCTTAGTTGTAACGCTCTTCTTTGAAGGCAAATGCGTCATGCACTGGGGTCGGCTCCAGATGACACCTTGCCATCTCAGGGTGGCCCCCTTGCTTGCACCCTGGGGAGCACAGTGTACAGGGCAGTAGCACAGCTGCGGCTAAAGCTAAGATGGCAGCGCCCGAAGGACTAGAGCTGCGGTCACACGTGCTGAAAAAATAAATTTCCAAACCCTCTCTATTCTTTCTTTTTGCATAGTGCGGTGTGGAGCAAAAGATCCCCCCCCCCACCCCCAGTACTCAGATTGCACAGGGCATTTAGGATCTTAGATTTTTCTCTTGGCTTCCGTGTTGGAAGCAAAGCAAGCAAGGATCCGCAAGGATGGCTAACGTGGTGGTCATCATGACCTGACTTGGAGACCCCCCACCCCCTCCTCTTCGTCCCCTTGTCAGTGGAAGGGTGACTCCAAACACCCTCGCCTTTCCGGTTGTGTGCCCTGTTCCCTGCCATCCCAGGGAAGCCTTCCAAGGTAGCTAGCGCTGCCAAGGCAGTAGCTGTGGCAGTTGCAGGAACCAAGAAAAAACAGTGCAGTGCAGAGGAAGGAAGAGGAGGAGGTAACTCCCCCCTACCCTCCTCACCCCCGCTGCATTGGCTATCAATTTAGAGTAGGGCGACCGCTGCCGCTGCCGTGGTAGGAAACGCTGCCAACCGCAACAGAACGCCACTCTCAGATACCTAAGTGAGCATGTGTGGGGCTCTGCGCACGCCTAGTGGTGCAGCCCAGTGACATCGGATTTCGGGGGAAAAATCCATATGCCCTGTTTTGTCAGTACCCCGAAGTACTAGGAAAGGGCTAGTCTAGTACTTTAAAAGGACAGTAAGGAGCCACAGCAAAATTTAGGAAGAGGTGGGTGGAACCGGGAGACCAGAGCAGAGTTTATATGCACTAGAAACTCTAACTGGGTAACGAGGGCTATGCCATCACCTAAGTCCTCACTAGAAAAGTTTCTTTGTGAATGAAAAAGAAAGAGGCGGGGGGGGGGGGGGGGGGGGAAGGACGGACATGACTGCTTCTAGGTATGATGGAGGAGAAAGTTTATTGTAGATATGAGGAAGAGCATAGCCAGAAGCAGGGACATCTGGGAGAGTCCAGAGTGAACAGAACCATGAGCCAGGCCATATAAGGGGAGCGAGGAGGGGAGACCAAGAGGCCAGGAAGGTATAGGTATATAGAAAAAAAGGGGGGTAGGTAACCGAAAATGGCTATATTATATAGGGAAGGGCAACGGGAGGAAGGGCAGGCAGCCCAGCCCCTGAGCTGGAGAAGCTTAGGGTAGAGGGCAGGGTACCGGCCATCCATACCCTGTAACAGGTAGGGACTGAGGAATGTCTGGAGAACCTGGCAGCCAGGTCCACTTTGATGTTATATAAGTATAGCAGTTAGCCATTTGCCCTGGGTTTGAGAGCTAACATTCTGTGCAGATATTCATTTACTTAACCAGTATCTGTCTCCCAGACACCCTTCCCACCCTGAGCACAAGCCTAGTAGAATTTGTCCAACGTGTATCGATCGCCATTCCAGGAATAAATGGCAACGTGACAAGACGGACATCTTTGAAGCTTTAAGGCCCCCTCAGCTTTACGAGGCAGGCATTGTTTTGGCCACTAGTTAAAGAAGGAACCCTACCCAAAGACATACAAGTATAAAGAAGCCAAGTCAGGATCCAAACCCAAAGTCACCTGACTTCAAATCCTTTTAGGTAGCCTATTCTGGCGCCCACAACATAGTGCCCGTTGTAACTCCCACTTGCCCAGACCTTTCGGGGCCTGCAGCCTTTGCCTGACTCCAGAGCAATGGTGTGATAGGAGGCATCCTGTTCAATACTGATGTTTGTAATTTTCTATCCAGACACAGCAGGGTAGGAACCTAACTTAACACCGGCTACAGGTTTACTATGCGCCAACTTCCAGACTAGCAATTAAGGAAGACACAAAAATAAATAAGAATTTATGAGTGAATTTATAATGTAGGTGAAGAAAGAAAATCATCGAGAAACTTGCTTAACTGGCATTAAAATCCCAACTCCTCATGTCTCTGTTTTTGTATTTTCATTATTCCATGTCTAGAGAGTTTTTAAATTTATTACTCTAAATGATATAAGCCTATCATTTAAATTAAAATTCAATCTTATCAGCATCCTTATCCATCCAATTAATGTACTTCCCTAGTCCTTGTTTGTATTTTCAAATACTAAGGTGGAACTTTCAATAAGATAAATCCATTTAAGATATAAGACCAAAGAGCTGCTACATTTTGTAGAGAAAAATGTTAAGATTATTGCTAGGCTTGGCACAGATAGTATAATCTTAATCACGCCTCTAGTTTCAAGTGGTATTCAAGACTCATCTTTGGTAATTTAACTCTGGGTAGAAAAAGGTAAGTTGCTATGATTAATATAAAAATTCAACTTTAAGTTAAATAAGGAGCTACTAAGAGAATATTTGAGAAAAACAATTGCACGAAAATTTATTTCTGATAGAAATGCCGACAAGAATTTGGGAATAACTCTGGCTTGCTAATAACACTTCATTACATTTTCACAGTGGGGGAACTGGGTGTTTGGATTACTACCTCTCCTAGACAAAGCTGTTTGCGTTTGTATTTTGTTTTTTAAGAGAGGTTCTCACTTCACAGCCCAGGCCAGGAACTGGACAGAACTCACTACATAGTCTAGGGTGACCTCGAACTTGTGGGCAATCCTCCTGCCTCGGAGGCTCAAGTGCTGAGATTCCAGGAGCTAGCCACGGTGACTCCTGCTTCTCAAGCTATTTTTAAGAGACTTAAATATAATGCTCCCCTCCCCCATTTCCAATTAAAATTGCCAAAGGGCTAATGCGTCCTGGCCAGCACTGGACACAGTTCATCTTCACGTTGGCAGCACGGCCCTGGGAGCAGGCAGCTGGCCCTTAGACCGACAGGCACCTCTTTCTGTCAGGTTCGGGTTCTCTCACCTGGAGCGAACCACATTACCTGAAGAAGAACGCAGCCACTGACAGCTTCCCCGGCACAGCCCAGGCTCTTCCTCGTGCTGTTAGTAAAACCCGGAGCCGCGGATTCGGTGCGGCTTCGGCACCACCCGGCACCCGCAGCACCATCGCTGGCGGAGGGGGTGGGGCTGGCTAGGGCGCCGGGCTCGATCACTGAGCATGTGCGAGATGGTGCGCATGCTCAGTGAGGCCGGCCGCCTCCCATTGCGGGCAGCTCTGGCGGTGGCAGCAGCGGCGGTGGCGGCGGCGGCGGCACCGCCTCCTCCTCACACTCCGCGGGTGGCGGGGTTAGATGAGCGGCCCCTACAGCGGCGAGGACGGCGCGGGGAGGAGAAGGAGAAGGCGGCGGCGGAGGAGGAGGTCGCTGTCTTTGTAGTGTCCCTGCTGCGGGCGCCCGAGGCCGCCGCTCCAGCCGTCGTCGTTCGCGGAGGCTGTGAGGGCGCGCGCCTGCCTGCCCGCCCGCCCGGCCCGCGGGGACGAGGCGGCGGCGGCGGTGGCGAGGATGATGATGTGCGCGGCGACTGCCTCCCCCGCCGCCGCCTCCTCCGGGCCCGGCGGGGACGGATTCTTCGCAGCCGCCACCTTCTCTTCCTCCCCGGCGCCGGGGGCGCTGTTCATGTCGGTTCCCGACGGCTCGGTGGCCGCCGCGGGGCTGGGGCTGGGGCTGTCCGCCACGGACTCTCGGGGTCACTATCAGCTGCTGCTGTCAGGCCGCGCCTTGGCCGACCGCTACCGGAGGATTTACACCACTGCTCTCAGTGACAGGGACCAGGCCGGCAGCAGCACTGGACACCCAGCCTCCAGGTGAGTCTCGCGGACGCCCTTCCTCGCGCCGCATGCGTGTGCATCTCTCTCTCTCTCTCTCTCTCTCTCTCTCTCTCTCTCCTACTCTCTCTCCTTCCCTCTCTCTCTCCCTCTCTCTCTCTCTCTCTCCCTCCCCCCTCTCGTGTGTGTATGTGTGTGTGTGTGTGTGTGTGTGTGTGTGTGTGTACGCGCGCGCGCGTGTGTGTCCACCTACTTAGCACCGGGCTTGCAATCAGCTCTGGATGCTGATGGAAGAAGCACTTTGGTGATAGCAAGAGGGTGTGGTGGTCACAAGTGTGCGTGCGTGTGCGTGTGTGTGTGTGTGTGTGTGTGTGAGTGTGCGTGTGTGTGTCTGCCTGTCTTTTGGAGGGGGAGGCAGGGAAGATGGGTACGTTTGGGTAACGCTAGAGAGGGTGATGGTGCTGGTCCGTCATGACACGTGTGTGTATTGTTGAGAAAGGAGGCATGGTAGAGAGGGATGAGACCCTAATGCATCAGGAGAGTTTGCGAGAGTCCTAAGGGAAGGTGCTGATGTTTCTGTCTGAGCTGCGGTGGTATTTGCACGACCTCTCCCCATTGCCTGTCTTCCTATAGCTGCCCTCCATAAAGGCTGCCTTTTACTACTGGGAGCAATGGTGTAGGTTAAAGACAGTGACGTTTGTAGGATGTCTTAGATACCAAGCTAGGTGGAGAGTTATGAATAAAGGATATAGATGGAGATTTGTGCAGATGTGAGAAGTGGTCGATCGGGATTTTGCGAAGAGTAGCTTGGTTCTGGGGCCTTTGGCCTTGATTGTGCTAGCAGCTCCTGCCTTGTTCTGAGGTGCCATCCGGCCATTTCCCTTCATCTGATGTTCTGTTTCCTGTTACTGACAGGTTTGAGAGCACAGGGAGTTTTGTAGGGAAAATGGAAAAAAATCTGAAGAATATAAAAATGTGACAACTGGTTAGGGTTTACCTGCTGTCTTAGTAGCTCGCTCATCCCTTTCAGTTAGACTGGCTGCACTGTCAGCTTCCTCGGTAGAGATGCCATATCACTTTCATTTTCTTTTCCTTAAAACGTGGGTGCCTTTTAAAGCCAAAGGCTCTCTCCCGCTGTCTCCTTTTCATGCCTTCACTTGTCATGCCCTGAAGGAGCGTGGTCCTTGGGAATCACCTTTGTTTCTTCCCACAGTCTCTTACAGAACACTCAGAAAAACACAGTAGGATTTTTAAAAGTGAGTTTGGTGAAGTGGAGTTTTTGTTTTGTTTCCCTTTCCCTTGCCCTAAGTCAGTGTGGCCTATGATGGCCATGTGGCCATCTTTTTCTCCCACCAGGAGAGGTCTAGTCTGTCAGTCTAGCTAGGGTATCCGTCTGTATTAAGGCTGATCTGTTGGAGAATTGTAAAGATGGAACTTCCTCCACACTTTTTTTTTTTCTGGATAAACCACTTGTATCTATTTGTTGACAGCATTGTGTGCATCAGTAGTTGAGTCATGGATTTAAATGTGTGTATTAACTACACATTGCTATTTAGAATGAAGGTAAGAATGTCACAAGTGTGTTTCTTGCTAATGGTTTTTGGAAAGCAGCACAAATCACATTAGAAAATTTACCCCGAGAATTAGGTCTAAGCTTGAGCTGTGTGTCTCTGAATTATTGCACTGTTCTACACCTGCACAAATCCCTCTTAAAGATTTAAAATTATTTTTTTATATTATTTCCAAACTTGTGCAATAATCTATGTTGCATATTCTTGCTTTGACTTTCTACTGTTTTTTTTAATGTTTTTTTTTAAATCCAGAACTGTACTAGCAGTAGTAGACAAAATTAAATGTAGGTTAACTTACTTAAAATTGGTGATTTTTAGATTGATCAGTATCTGCAAGCTATCAATAAAACATGAGCAGTTGATTGAATTAGCTCAAAAAAATACTCATGGAAACCAACATTACTTTGATAATGCTGTCCAGTGCTTGTTTACAATATGATTGTGTATTATAGTTCACCTGCAACTGTTCTTTATTGTGAGTTGGATTAAATTCAATCACTTGAAAAATTAAAGGATGATAGGGAAGAAGAGTTGGAGTTTAGTGTTTTTTTTTATATGGCACTGAGTTAGAGGAGATAAATGAGAATAGGGCTGGAATTCTAGAGAGCATCATGGTTAAAGGTTTGAGAAAAGGGGGACAATAGAAGAAACAGAGAAGAGCTAGAAAACTAAAACATGGACCAGGCAGTAGCACCTCAGGTTCTAATAAAGAAAAACAAAACAAACAAACAAACAAAAAATGTTTTCAGAAGTGCTAGATACCAAATAAGTGAGAACACCTTCCCAATCACTGGTACCTTTGGAGCCAAGTCACTGGGATAAGCTTAATGGGTGTGTGGGATGGGGTTGGGGATGGAAAGTGTTTACATCACCTGGGAGGAAATGCAGGAAGGTCATTCAAGTATTGGAGGGCAGGTGGGATGGGCAACTATGGGAACTTAAGTAGAGAGGAGGATATTAAAGAATTGAAGGAGGGGATGATTGATAGCAGTCAGTGGAGGCAAGTTTATGATGATAGGTTAGCCATTCAAAACCTTAAGGGTTGATTTTCTTTACTATAGAAAAGGAAGTATTCCTAAATATATAGACTGATAATTTCTTGAAGATGGTATCGTATCTGTGCTTTCTGGTGATCTGAAGAGGTATCATCATGTTTTGGCATCTATTCTGTAAATAAGTGCCCACGGTACATACTGTTGTAGGTACTGAAGGCAGAGCAGTAAGTACAAGACAAAATTCTTAATTTTTATTAATGTGCACTTGGGTGGTGCTAACAACTGGTCATTTCTTGTGATAAGTAATGATAAAGAAGATGCAGCCATTTTCACCTGATTGAGCATTGAACATTTATAGTTGAACTACTCTAGGTGATAGGGTCAGCAAAGTTCTCCTTGGGAGTTGGCATTGAAGTTGACATGTCTTGAGGAAGGAGATTTAGAAGTGCATATGAGGAAATTAGAAAGATTTTAAGAGAAGAATAAACTTGTGGTTCAGGGAACAAAAATGTAAGTGAATTATCAGGGTATGTTGAACAAATTCGGTATTTTTGATTGTTTTAGGTATAAGATTCAAGCCCAAGGTAGTGTCTAGGATTTTGAAGGTATTTTAACAAAGTGGCTAAGAGTTTGGACTCTTGACATTAGAGTGGCTTTAAGTCCTAATTGTCATCTGTTGTGTGCTAGTTGTGTAACCATGAATGCTACATAAGTTTCATTCCTTAGTTTTCTTATAAATATAGGTGATAACAATGTGGTCTGTTTTGTAGATTAGATGGACAAATATGTGTAAGTACTTGGCACATTATATGTTACTAAATATTAGGGGTTTGTTTTCTTTGCTGAAAGTGAGAATTTGAGCATATGGATAGAAGCAATAGTCTTGCCTGTTACTATTGGTTTGGGGATCAGTGATTTTGAATGTAGGAATAATAGCTTTTATGTATTCAATGGATGAATATGTATGCTTTTTGTTGTTGTTTTTGTTTTTTGTTGTTGTTGTTGTTTTTTCGAGACAGGGTTTCTCTGTAGCTTTGGAGCCTGTCCTGGCACTAGCTCTTGTAGACCAGGCTGGCCTCGAACTCACAGAAATCCACCTGCCTCTGCCTCCCGAGTGCTGAGATTAAAGACTTGCACCACCACCGCCCAGCCTATATATGCTTTTTGAATTAATGAAACTGATTGAAATTATAACATTTTTTTAGAGAAAGGGACTGGGCAGGCAAGGCAAGAAAAATAATGTTTAACCAGTTCTCTGAATGGTAGTACAACTTTACATTTGGGAAGTGTCACACTTCTGTGGTAGAATGTTACAGACTGTAGACTGCCTTAGTACACATTCAAATTTTACCTCTTTTTATGTGTTAAGTTGGGCTGTTTGTGTGTGTTTGAAACATGTTCTGCTCTGTAGACTTCACCAGGCCGTGAACTTGTAATCTTGCTTCTTTGACTCCTGGTGATTGGAGTGTAAACAGAGACTGCTTGTTCGTTTCTCAGCTGCCCAAACCTGAATAATCACACAGAAATTATGTTAATTACAAAACTGTTTGGCCATTAGGTTAGGTGTATTCCTAGCTAGCTCTTACATCTTAAATTAACTCATTTCTATTATCTGTGTATCACCATGAGGCTGTGACCTAAGGCATCTTTCTCCTTCAGCTACCTGGTGTCTTTCTGACTCCACCTATTATCTCTCTATATCTTCTTTTGATTTTCCCGCCTCATTCTATTCTGCCCTGCCATAGGCTGAAGCAGCTTCCTTATTAACTAATGGTAATAAAACATATTCATAGAATACAGAGGGGAATCCCACATCATTGGAGTTATAGTCTTGTGTCATTAGGCCCAGCCTGAATGTTTTGTTTTATGGTTTTTGGGATCTTGCGTAACCCTCACAGTATCACTGTGTAGCCCCAAAATAAGAACATTCCTTCTGGATCAGCCTTTTGATTGCTGGAATTACAGGTATGCACACTACAACTCTCTTTCTGTTTCTTGTAACTTTTTAGGGTAATCTAAAGGCTTCATGCCCATACATGTTAAATGTCTTTTAAATGTTATTTGCTTTTGTTGTTACTGAGATCATGATTACAATTTCACTCAGCCTATTATACTCCTCACTAATTAGAAGATAAATGAGGAAAACTTACAGTTGACTAATTCAGGGTTGGAATGTGACTGGAGGTCAAGGTAAAACAGAAAATGAAAGCTTCTGGTTGACTTTGTGGTGAAAAGAGAAGTGATGTCCAGCTGGAGGTGATCAACTGCCATCTAGAGAAGAGTGAGGTACTGGGTTTGCAGCGGCCGGAGAGCACCCTGCTGTAAATACTAGCGAACATTATGACCAAAATGAGGATTCGTGTTCTTTTCTGGGTAAATTAATTAGTTCCTTTGCTACTTTTTTCCTTTTTAAAAATGCTACTTGACTGGCATGCTAGTGCACTCTTACAGTCCCAATCCATGGATAGTATAGAGGCGGGGGTCAGGATGAAGGCCAGCCTCTGATAGATAACAAGTTCACGGCTCGTCTCTGGTACATGGTATACCGTCTCAAAATAGAACAGAAGAATGGTCCATTCCCTCTGTGTATGGAATTTGGGTTGTAAGAGGTTAAGAAGTCAACTCTACAAATGCTGAGGATTATTACTTAGAACTAACCATTTGTCTTATTAAGACTTAGTGTTGAAGCTCCCAGTTTTGAGTGTATTGTCTGTTTTGGGGGTGAAAGTTACAAATACTTAGGGGAAATGTTAAATGAAATCACCAAGAAAACAACTATTATGACAAAGGATGGCACTCTGGGCCTGCTCAACTCTTGAGTAGAGGTGGGGAAGGCAGTTTGGATGTCGGTATAATAAAAATGTTAACATTAATGCTAGAATGTAGGTATCAGGAGGGAGAGGGCTGGGGATTCATTCTAGGATTGGAGAGATTAGCCAAAAGGACTGTATCTGGAAGAACAAGAAAAATTAAATTTTAATCAGAATTATTGGGAAAATCCTGATGGTTTTGAGCTAAGAAGAGACATTATTCCAGAAGTGGATTAGGGAACAATGTAGGTTGAATTATATGTGTATCTGTGTTTGTGACTAGGTAATACTTCACACAGCTGTTTTGTCTGGAATCCTATATGTTCTATAAACACATTAAGGCAAAGATACTACTCTGTTGGCATATTAATTGGTAGAAATGTAAAATGCATTAGTCTCTTAGCACAAGAGAGATAAAAAATCTTGGCTCTCAAGAAAACTATGTTAACTTAAAAAATAATAATTTAATAGATGAAAATATGTTAACTTAATAGCAATATTTTCATACTAGAAACTATTCCGTATAAAAAAATCAACAAAACCACTTCCTGTTTTTCTCAACAACAGACTCTGAGTGTGCAGATTTCTTTTTGTGTGGGGTTAGGTTAGTGAAGATTTAATTTATGTGCAATAAACTAACCCTCTTTAAATATTCATTTAAAGAGTCTTGGAACCATTATTACAGTCAAGGATAGAATAGTTTCATCATTTCAGAAAGTTGGTTTAGGCATTCCCAATCTCCTGGCTACTTATATTAAGCTGAGATCTAGCATTATACCTTTTCTATAATGCTGTATAAATCTAGCTCCTTTTAGGATAGGCTCTTTCCTATTGTTCATGTTTCTGTCATTCATTAGATTCTTTGTAGACATTTTTAGTATAGTATAGTATTGAGTACTGTATGCTGCCCTAGTCTAGTTTGCTGGTTTTCCTTACTGCAATGGTGCTAACACCAGTACCCACCAGACCTCTCCCCTGTAATTTATGCTTTTCTGTTTGTAATTAGCACATCACTGTGGGAGTAAGGACCTTTCACCTAATAGTTTTAATGTCCTTTGATAGTCTTTGCCTGAGTCAGTAATTGTAATAGAAGTTTAAAATGTATTTTTCACTTTTCGATTTTGTTATTTTTTTCTGTATTTATTAGATAGTGCCTTTTGGTATTCTCGTTCAGTGGTGATGCGACAGGGGCTACAGTTAGATTACCCACCCTCCTTCCCAGATGGAGGCACATACTCTTCTAGCTTTGGGGCATATTGATAGTTATGGAGGTAGCTGAGTTCCCCAGGCATGCCTCTTATTCACTGCACCTATAGATTGTTCTGTGCTGATGTGTAAGTGCCTGACCCATTTGTCTTGAGGGAAGACAATTGTAAAGGAGCATTTCTACCTGAGCTTCTCCAAAGTAGTGGCTGAAGCCTTTCTCTGGCTGAACTGTAGTTCAGCTTCTGCTCCGTACTACTTTGATTACTTCCCCTTAGCACAGAGCACTCCACAGTAAGTTCTGGTGTGTCTGTCACTTTTTCTGTTATTCCACTTGCTACCAGGAGCCATCTGCGGAATGTGATTGTGTTCTTCTGTCTGCACTGAAAACCCCATTCTAATAGTGTCAGCTGAGCACTGCTGCTGCTGACCTCTGCATGCTCAGTTGCCACCTGGGATGTGGCTTCCATGAATGGGCATGTTCTGCTGGGTACGATATCTTGGGCTTTTGAGAGGCTCAGGGAAGTATTTATTTATAACGGTAGTATAATGAAGCTGGCTGTTGCTGAGTGACATTAATAGATGGGAATGATGAAGAAAGGCATGAAAGGTAAAAGGAACTTTCTTTTTCATTTTTAGCAACATGTACAGGAACATCCACAGTGGTCATAAGAAACAAAGAATGGGTTTACTTTTAAGGTTCTAGGGTGGGTAGAATCCTCATTTGCCATACCACCTTCAGTGTTCTGACTGGGTTGAAATGGAATCCTGACCCTTAGAATAGGACCTCTGAATTGATGTGCTCCTGCACTGTCTACTGACCTTCTCACGCTTGGCCATAACAGACAAGTAAATAGAGTCAAGTTGTGAAACATGCTTCAAGGCAGTGGATCTGTTACAGGGACTATTCAAGGGAGTGTGTACATGTTCCTGCATGTGTACAAACATACACACACACACACACACAGACACACAGACACATACACATTCTTGTTCCTAAATTGAACTGAGATGCTCTAAAGCATCATAATAGATATGTAGATATTTGAATTTTCAAAGGAAATACTACAGTGCCCGACTCAAATTGCTAGCTTGAAGTAGTTAATGGTTTTGACTTTAGCTAATAGTACATTCTTTTGATGGTATCCCATTTTTGCAAAGTTAGGCTTTTGGTGGTTGAGACACATACAAATCAAGCATTACTTGTTACAGCAGCTTATCCAGTCTGACTCCATATTTGAGAATTGTTACAGTGCCCAATAGTTTTCCTTCGCACAGGGATGGTTTTAGACCCACTTTATATTAAAGAAGGACCTGTGAAATCTATTTGTCTCATTGTACACCACGTGCCCAGAGGGCGATGATCTGACAAGGCATGCGAAGTCTTTTGGTGGTAATACTGATGACAATATCATGCCTTGACCACGATACTCAGCAAGTATGAGGGGGCATCCTTTGGTATTCCCAGAAAGGAGAACAGCTGGGAATGGTTCTGTGCAACATCGTTTTCAGTGATACAGCCGGTGAGTTTGTGTTTCCTCTCTCTCTAGTCTGAGCAGTAGGAATTAAGAAATACTGGTTCTTAAAAGAGAAACATTTTAGAAAGAAAACACAGAAAACTTCTGTTATACTTGAAGCTACAGTTGGTGAGGATCAGAGCTCCAAAAAAGTCTTTCTTTGGTTGGGGCTTATGACTGTCTCTGTAAAGTAAGACTGTCAGCACATCATAGCACAGATGTTTGTCACATAAGTGATCTGCTGGGTGTCTCTCAGACTTTAGTATTGTCCTTATCATCATGAGTTAGATAATAATTATCCTAGATTAAAAATTGCATAGGCATGGTGTTCTTAAATATTTGATAGACTCCATCGAGGCACTTAATGGTATGCTTCCTCTCTTTAGTGACCTGATAGCGTATTTCTTTTAATACTTAATAATATCTGTCATCTGGAGGTATCATAGTTTGTTCTCTGGAAGGGAATCTTGGCAACTCCTAAGTTTTGACAATTATGAATTAAACTCCTATAAACATCATGTGCAGGTTTTTGTGTGGATATAAATTCTCAGCTTCTTTGGGCAAATACATTCCAGAATCTTTAATTGTTGGATATATGGTCAGGGTATGTTTAGTTCTGTAGGAAACTGCCGAATTTCTCCCCAAGTGGCTGTAAATTTCATGTGTGTGAAATGAAGTTGGTGTTTCTCTGTGTCCTTGCTGACATTTAGTGTTGTCAGCGTTCTGGATTTTGAACATTCTGATTGATGGATCTCATTGTTGTTTTAATCTGTATTGCCTGATAACACCTGTTTTAGAGCATCTTTTCAGGTATGCATTTTTATTTTTGTATCTGTTTTGAGGAAGTGTCAAGGATGTCTCCTCATTTCTTCCCAAGATGATTGTTTTGGTATTGTTGGATTTGAGAGTTCTTGAATAGCCTGAATAACAGTCTCCTATCAGGTATGCTTTTTGTAGCTATTTTCTTCTAGTCTGTATCTTTTCCTTCTCATTGTGTGTATACATACATACATATATACACACACACATATATGGGAAGGAGGCATTTTTGAGTTTAATAAAGTTTTATCAATTATTATTTTCCTGGTTCATACTTTAGCATTTTATTTAAAAAACTGTCATACTCAGTGCCATGTGGGTTTTCTCCTATTACATCTTCTAAACACTGTATTGTTTTGAGGTTTGCATTCAAGGTCGATTTTCCATTTTGAATTAATTTTTGTAAAGGATGTAAGATCTGTATTTAGAGTCCCCTTTACTTGGTGTCTTTACTGGGTTGTTATATCATCCTTTTTTACTGGTTTGCTTTGTTCTTTGCTAAATGCCTTTTGACTATAATGATGTGGGTTTGTTGTGGGTTTCCCTGCTCTTTGTTCTGCTGATGATCTGTCCCTTGTTTCTTCAGCACTACACCAGCTTGATTACTGTAGCCTTATAGCTACTCTTAAAGTAAGATATTTACATTTTTATTTTCACATTGTCTTATCTATTATAGGTGTTGTCTCTCTCATAAACTTTTGAACATTTGCTAGAATCCCAGAAATAACCTACTAGGGTATTTATTGATACACGGATTACTTAAGAGTGACATCTTGATAATAATATTGAGTCTTTCTGTCTATCAAATATTAATTATTTTATTTCTTTCATCAGAATTTTGCAGTTTTCCTCAGTTAGGTCTTGTTTGTATTTTTATTAGATTTATACCTTCATATTTCATTGTTGAGGATATAATATTTTCATATTCTACTTTACTTCTGGTATATAGCAAAACAGTTGACTTATCACTACTAATGTTGTATCATGCAACCATGTTATTTATTATTTATTAGGTACAGCAGGGCTTTTGTTTTGTTGTATTTTTTGTTTTTTTTCCTGTTGTTTTGTATTTCCGACATAGGCAGACATATCTGCAAATGAAGGCAATTCATTTCTTCTTTTGTAAGTGGCATATCTTTTATTTCCTTTTCTTGTTTTATTGCATTAACTAGAGTTCTCATAATGATATTGATATAGAGTAATTAGAGAGCATGCCTTTGCATTGTTTTTGATCTTAGTGAGAAAACATAGTTTTTCACTGAGTATGATGCCATCTGTAGGATTTTCTGTAGATATTCTTTTTGCATGTTGAGGAAATTGCTCTTGATTTCTAGTTCACTGAGAACTTTTGTTACAAGTTGGGAGTTGAATTTGTCAAGTGCCTTTCCTGCATTTATTGCTATGACCATGTCATAGATTATTTTTAGCCTGTAATTTATCTTCAAATGATACATACCTAGCTGGGATACATTTACTTCGGTTGTTGTGAACGTTTTTTATACATTTCTGGATTCAATTTGATAAAATTTAGAGGTATTCTTTTGCATATGCCTTCATAAAGATGCTGGTTTGTAGTTCTCTAATACTTCTTTGCCACGCCAAGTTTACTGTTAGGGTTATCCTGGCCTCATGAGATGAGCTAGGAAGGATTCCTTCTGCTTTATCCTCTAAAGGGGTCAGAAGTGCTGTAGTTTCGTTCTTAAAAGCTGATAAATTCACTAGTGAGCTTTTGAAAGTTTGCTAAGTTATTGATTTACCCTCTTTACATAGTTCCCACAGTTAAAGGATGTCTGTTTTGTTGCATAAATTCTGGCAAGTTGTGTCTGTCAAGGAATGAGTTTTTCATCTCAGTCACCAAGCTTATGCATACAGTTTTTAGTATTCCCCTTATTATTATTTTGATGTCTGTAGTGATAATTCCTCTTTCATTTATGATAGTATTTATTTATTTTTTGATTATTCTAGCCATCCATTTTCCAATTTTGTTTATATGTTCAAAGAACTGGCTTTTGATGGTTTTATTTCTATTACTTTTGTTTTCTTTTATATCGGCTTTCCCCTCAGGATTGTCATTTACTGCTTTTATTTTGAATTTATTCTACCTTCCCACCCCCCCAGTTTTGAATCTTATGTTAGTTACTTTAGATTTTTATTTTCTAGTATGAACATCTTTGAATTTTCATCTAAGTACCACTTGAGTTTCATTACAAACATTTTAGTATTCTTGTCATTTAGTTAAAATATTTAAAATTTTTATTTATGGCTTTTATATTCTATATTTGATTAGCATAGTGCCTAGAATTAATTTTGATTTTCAGATATTTAGTAGTAGTATAAATATTATTGCCAGTATTTTAAATGCATTCTTTATATTATTTTGGTTTTTAAAATTAATTTATTTGAGTCTTTCATGCATAAGTATTGTAATTACATCCTTCCCATTCTCCCTCCCCTGTGGCAGCCCATGTGTGACTCAGTTTCCATCTGGGGTCATTTCTGATTTAACGAAGTCATTTGAGTTTAAGCTTGCCTGCTTCACTTCTTTCCTTTAAGGGCTGTGAAAAACTTCTGATTTAGCCCATGAGAAAAGAATAGTCTATGTAGTAGACAGTATACTGCTGACAACAAACCTCAGGAACATCAAGATAGAAAGTAAGGCTGCTTCCGAGCAGCAAGCACGTGTTGGAGAGGAGGCTGCTCACTCAAGGACAGGAATCTTGTGGCTAGAAACGGACTGACTGCGCTGTGCTTTGTTCTGCTTTTGTATATAAGCAAACTCTGAATTAAACTCGGGGCACCGGGCTGAGCTTCCAAGGTCCTGATGAGGAGCAGAAGGAGAGAGAACATGAGAAAGAAAGGACCGTGAGGGAACCTCCACTTGGCGATAGATGAAGAAAATGACTGAGCCCCACATTGGAGCACTGGACTGAGCTCCCAAGGTCCTGATGAGGAGCAGAAGGAGAGAGAACATGAGAAAGAAAGTCAGGAATGTGAGGGGTGCGTTCACTCATGGAGACAGTGGGACAGAACTAATGGGAGATCACCAACTCCAGTTGGAATGGGACTGATGGATCATGCGACCAAACCCGTCTCTCTGAATGTGGCCAACAGTGGGGGCTGACTGAGAAGCAAAGGACAATGGCCCTGGGCTCTGATTCTTCTGCATGGATGGGCTCTGTGGGAGCCTTCTCAGCTTGGTCGATCACCTTCCTGGACCTGGGGGGAGTTGGGAGGACCTTGGTCTTAACATAGAGTAGGGAACCCTGATGGCTCCTTGGCCTGGAGAGGGAGGGAGGTGAGGTATGGGTGGAGGGGAGGGGAGGGGAGGGAAGGGGGAGGAGGAGGGGAGGAGATGGAAATTTTTAAATATAAAAAAATAAACCATGAAAAAAAAAAAACAAAACTCGGGGCTGTTTGGCTGCTCCAGCATGACCAGACAGTCCTTACGATTCTTTTCTGTCTTCTGTTTCTTTTGACTTTTCTTTTTGGCCCCAGGATCCCCTATCCAGGAACCCTAGCTGATGATGTAGGAACCGGCTCCTACAGGTGGCGCCCAACCTAGCTGACCTTGTAGGAGCTGGCTCCTACACTCCCCCTTCTGACTCTTCCTCTGTTCCCCTTCCTTCTCTCTCAAATCCATCACCTCTTTTAAAAATTTGTATTATTATGTATATGTACACACACACACACACACACACACACGCATGCATTCACAGGAGCATGTGGAATCTACTGAATCTGTTTAGTACCATTCAGGAGTATGTGTGTAGAGTGTAGGGCTGACCACTGGGATTGGGTAACCTATCAGGTTTGTCCCTTGAGAAGACTGATTTCTCCCTCTTTGGGTGAGGTCTTGTGAAATATCTTCCATCCACATTAGTATGTCAACTAGTTTTTTCTTTTGCTCACAATCTGATAATTGTGCCTTTTGCACTTAAAAAGACTAATGTTTTCTCTTGATTTTAGATGTAGAGTTCTAGAAAAGACAGCTTGTTGGTTAGGATGTTGCAGCTGTGATGGACACCTCCACAGAGTAGGCAGGTGAGATTGATTCTGGCTCAGTTCCTGAAGTTTCAGTCATGGTCCCTGGCAAGGCAGAAACACCATGGAGAAGTGTACTAAGGAGGCCGCTAGATTGTTTCTGGATGCTTCACCTTGATATAATAACTCAGAAGCGGTATTAATCACTGCTTGGCCCTAATGGCTCTAGCTTCTTATTGGCTAACTCTTACATATTAATTTAACCCATTTCTATTAATCTGTGTATTGCCATGTGGCTGTAGCTTACCCGCTAAAGTTTCAGCATGTCTGTCTCCGGTGGGCTACATGGCTTCTCTCTGACTCCGCCCTTCTTTCTCCCAAAATTCAATTTAGTTTTCCCTGCGTACTTACGTTCTGCCCTGCTATAGGTCCAAAACACTTTCTTTATTCGTTAATGGTAATCACAGCACACAGAGGGGACTCCCACATCAGAGAAGGGCATGACAGAGAAGGGCAGCAGCCAGGAAGCAAAGAGGAGTAACAGGAAGGACTCAAAGCCCAGATTTATCCTCCCAAGGCACACCCCACAGTGGTCTTCTTCCTATAACTAGGCTTTCTTCCATAGTTCTACTTGATAATCTTCTATTAGAAAACTGACTCTACCAGTGGGTTAAGTCATAAGTCAGGTCAGATCACCTCCTCGGATCTAATAGTCTCGGAAATACCTTCCTAGCCATATCCCACATGTGTTTCATTCTGCTCTTTTAGGTGTATCTTTGAACCTAATTAAGTTGACAGTCAGTATTAGCCACCATAGTCAATTATTTAAATTTGGGTGGACAGTAGTTTGAACATTTTATACATCTGTGTTCCTTTTTTTTTTTTTTTTTTTTTTTTTTTTTTTTTTTTTTTTAGTTTCAACACTAACTATAGATAGCATTAAAATAGTTTTGGTCCTTTAATTTTGTCAATGGTTACCTTACATACTTTAGTTTTTTATCTATCTATCTATCTATCTATCTATCTATCTATCTGTCTGTCTATCTATCTATCTATCTATTTTTGGTTTTTTGAGACAAGGTTTGTCTGTAGCTTTGGAGCCATCACAAATTGCCCTTATTTCTGTAGTTACCTGAGCAGATGTTTGAGACAGGATCATGAAGGTAGATTAAAAGGTCATATTAGGGGTTGGGGAGAGGACTTATTTGCTACAGTGTCTATCAAACAACCCCGAGGACCTGAGTTTGGATCCTCAGCACTCATAAAACAACAGGCATGGTGTTCTTTTTTTCTAGCCAGATAGACCAGCCACTTGGTGAGATCTGGATTCAGTGAGCAACCTTGTGTCAAGTGCAAGGTAGAGCAATTAAGGAAGATACCTAACTTTGGCCTGTAGCTGCCACATGTGTGTCCTCCATACACAAACACACAAACATAAATATACATACCATATATAAGCATACATATACCATATATACACTCATACAAATTTAAAAACAAGTAATATAATAATGACCTATTATCTATTCCTTATTAAGGAGGCCAGAAAAGTTAGATTAGTGGGCTAGTAAGGTTAGAGATGGAGTAGGTGTAGTGATATTTCTTTTGTATTTTAATAAATTAAGTTTGCCTGAAGATCAGAATACAAAATAGCCACCCTAGTCAGTTATACAGGCCAGGCAGTGGTTGTACACACCTTTAATCTCAGCAACCACAATGGTTAGCCATAGAGGCCAGGTGGTGGTGGTGCATGCCTTTAATCCCATCACTACGGAGGAATATAAGGCGGGATCAGACAGGAACTTGCTCTCTTTCAGCCTGAAGATTTTGTAGAGGTAAGAGCTCTCTATGGGATTGACTACTTTGCTTTTCTGATCTTCAGGTTGAACTCCAATATCTGTCTCTGGGTTTTTATTATTCGTGCTACAATTAGGAGGTAATATTTAGAAGGAAAGGGGTAGAATAGTTTAGAAAGGGAGAAAAAGAAATAATCTTTTCTATTAGAAGCCCTGTAGCTAGTGTTCTTACTGATCTAGCTGTATCTCTTTGTTATCTCCAGCTGTCTCCTGCAAACATTGATAACTTTGTGTCTTGAAAGTCTGCGCAGGACTTTCAGAAATTTTCCCTAGGAAATGTTTCAATCAGTAATGAGTAGGAAACAGATGAACAAACAACTCATTTTCCTCATCTACAGTTAGAGTAACCAGGAGACATGTTCACTAGTAGAATTACCCATCAAAGGAATAAATACACTTCATAATGCACTCTTTGTTTGCTTTCCACTGCTGAGATAAAACACTGACCAAAAGCAACTCCAGGGTTTCCTGATCATATTTCATCACTGAGAGAAGTCCTGGCAGGAACAGAGGCAGGGACCATGGGGGGAAACTGCTTACTGGCTTTTCTTTTTGGCTTGTTAACTTCGTTTCTTATATAACTCAGGCTGACTAGCCCAGAGATGGTATTGCCTACAGGCTAATATGAGGAAAATGGTTGAGGCTTCCTCTTCTGGTTGAAGCCAGTTTGTGTCTACCTACCTACCTACAAAAACTAGGGAGCTCATACACATTTTATTGATTAATTCCTCCTCTAAGTCATTTGTGACTTCCTGTATGAGAGATCATATCTCAAAGACCTGTGGATTCTTGATTCATCCTGTGGCTCTGAGGGAATACAAATCAAGATAGATACTTCAGTATGGGAATAATAAAAAATTAAGCTTATTTAGCAGTTACTAAATATTTTTATTTCACTGCATTTGCTTCTTTGATGGTTGCCCTGATTTGAAGGTCTCTGTTTTATTCACTTTGTATAGTGCTTTTAGAGATTTATTTGTCTGTCTTTTTTGTATCTAATTCTGCTGTAATCACTAGTGTGTGTGTGAGTTCCTCATTATTTGTTAGCCTTTATTACCCTTGGGTTGTTTCTCTGAAATTTAATGTGAATAGATTACAGTTGCGTCATGATATGTGTTTCCTCTTTTTTGTTGTGTGTAGAGTATAATTTTGTAGAAGGTATGATCTAGAAAGCCACACTGTTTCAGAGGCTTCTCCCTTAGTTTTTGCTCTTATCCATTTATTCACTCACTTCCCTCTCTCCTCTGCCTTCTTCCTTCCTTCTTTTTTTCTCTCCTCTGTCCACTGCTAGAAAAGCTTTACAGTTTTCTCCCTATCTTCCACTCATTTGGAAATCTGCAATGGTGTGGTGGTAAAATAAATAGTATGTATGTATGAATCTCTCCTAAATTAACTTGAATTGTTAAAACTCTCTTATTACTAACAACATGGTGCATTAAGTAAATACAAGTTTTCTGATTAGTAGTCAGACTGCTAGTCCTCCCCTAATCAGCGATGCTTTCAGATACACCGATAAGTATCTTTATATTAATTACAGAGATTAAATGGGATTTCTACCTATATAGGTTTGGCCTAGGTCCTCTCTATATATGTTATGGTTGTGTACCTTGGTGTTCTTTTGAGACTCCTAACAGTGGCAGTGGAGGTATCTTTGCCTTATTTGCCATTTCTACTGGGTTTTTTGTCCAGCCTTGATATGAGGGTTTATACCTAGTCTTACTGTATCTTGTTATTCCTTCTTTGGTTGATATCCCTGGGCAGGTGTAGTGAGGAGGCGAGCAGGCCTGCTTTTCATCCCACCCAGATCCCACACGGCTAGCTTTACACCCGAAATAATTACATGGAAACTGTATTCATTTAAACATTGCCTGGCCCATTAGCTCTAGCCTTTTACTGGCTAACTCTCAAATCTTGCTTAACCCATTTCTAATAATCTGTGTAGCACCACAAGGTGGTGGCTTACCAGTAAAGATTCAGCATGTCTGACCTGGTGGCTGGCTTCATGGCGACTGCTTGACTCTGCTTTCTTTCTCCCACAATTCTGTTCTGTCTTCCCCGCCTACTTATGTTCTGACCTATCAGGCCAAGCAGTTTTCTTTATTAATTAACCAATGAAAGCAACAGATAGATAGAAGACCCACCTACATCATTTCCCCTTTTTCTGTTTAAACAAAAACGAAAGGCTTTCACTTTAACATAGTAAAATTACATATAACAAAACAGTTATCAAGTAAGAATTACAGTTACAATATTTATATCTATTTTATCTTATCATAACTAGGAAAACTATATTTATTCTTCAACCCCATCAAAGACTCCAGAAGAATATAATACTACCTAAGTAAACAAGAAGTAAGCAACTTCTAAAACTCTAGAAATGACAGAGACATCTCGCTGCCTGGACAGTCACCTAAAGTTCCTCTGTACCGTTGGAGCATACATCTTCAGCCTACAGGCCCATAGTATCCAGCAGACATTTCCATGAAGCAGGAAATTTCAAAGACAGTCCAGTCACTTTCTGCTGTGTCCTGCAGAATGTCTTGCAGACTCTTTTATGAGTCAGGAACCCTGAAAGACCATATCACCTTTAAGCAAGTTCAGCAGTCCTCTTTCTGTGGGTTCTTTGTGTCCAGTTTATGCCAACAGTCCAGGCAAGAGCAGTTTCTTGCCACCAACTCCATTAGGAGCCTCTTTGATGCCCATCTTCCTCTCGAAGTAGATTGGTGCTGCCAGGAGCAGACATGTCTCATTGTCATGAAAAGCCCTAAGTTATTAAAACATTTTAAATGTCATATTCTGCAGTCTTTGAAAGAAATGAAGAATGCCTATCTAACTGAAATATATCTTTATATATCTAGAAAATTTAACTAACATGACTACAAGCTTTACAATTATTAATGATTATCCATTAGCAACCTATATTTCCTAATTATACATTACATTTTTAAATGAACTACACAATCACAATACCTTAATCAAAATCAGAAATACATATACATATAACAAGATTGACCTTAAATTAGTATCAGTAAGCCAAGATTTTTATCAATCCAAATTATATCTATATCATCTCCTCCTTTAAATGTAAAAGAACATTTATAAACAATATTTGGGAATATGGGTACAGTTATTTCTCTCCAAACTGCTTCCTGCTGAATGGGGGTGCTGTTATTTAGGTCTTTCATGGTATAACCTGTCTGCTAGGTTCATCTCAGTCAGCAGTTGAGTGAAGTAATTTTTTGAGGGTGTTCACAAAAACCTTTCAGGAGGGCGTGGTCTATCAAACCATATTGGGATAGAAGCAATCCACAGGGTCTCATCCTCTGTGAAAACAAAAAAAGAACTTTTCCAAAGCATCAGAATCTTAGATCCAAAATTTGAAGTCAAGGTATTTTCAAAATATCTATCTTGGATTAGTTCAGCAGCATTTATAAACAAATATCTTTTAGCAGCTGTTGCTTCTTCCTCAGCATTCAAACAATTCAAAGAGAGCATAATAACATATAGTATCAAGATTCTCTGTGTATTTTCCATCTTTATGTGGCTTTACTTAACCTCTATTTGTTTTATTTTTACTTTTACTGTTTGAGACAGGTTCTGTATACATCTTTGTCCTGGAATAACTCGGTAGACCAGGCTGTCCTTGAACTCACAGAGCTCCGACTGTCTCTGCCTCCCAGGCATTGGGATTAAAGGTGTGTGCTGCCACACCTTGAAGTCACAGAGGTCAGTCTACCTCTGCCCCTTTAATTTACAGAGGTCAGTCTACCTCTGCCTCCCAAGTGTTGGGATTAAAGGTGTATATTACCACACCCAGCTACTCTCTTTCTTTTTTTTTTTTTACTTTAAGAACTTTAACTTTTAGCCTGCATATATTTTTAACACACTGTAAATCATTTAGAGGTCTTCTTTGTTTTTGAATCTCTCTTTACTGTATCTCTCTTTTTCTGACCACATGAGTCTTTAGTCCTACCAAGCAATATTGGTAGGACTAAAGCTGTGGCTTTGGCAGCTGGATACGGCCCATTTCTTAGCTTTCTGCGATTCCTGTCTCATGGAGGGGGTACAGGCTGTAGCCATGTTTATCACCACAACTCTACAGTGTTTCAAGGTCCTTGCCGGCAAGCAGGCTGCAGCATTCTGCTCACAGACCACACTCAGTTGGACTGCCTGCCTGAAAGAGTCAGAGTTTGTCCTGGCAGGATGGCCCAGAAAACCGGCATTTTAAAACGGCGCAGCTTTTTTCCTGCTACGGCTGAAAACGGAAAAGCATGTGTTCAGCTTTTCATCAACACCGTTTAAGTGTTTCGTGGCAGGACCTTTTAAAAGAGCTGCAGGCAGGCTACTCTTTTCTGAAAGGAAATGGAGGAGAAGCAGATCTGGGTGGGGTAGGGGGCTAGGAGGAATGAGGTGGGGGAGAACTGTGGTTGGGATGTAATGTGTGAAAGAATAATAAGTAAGTAAATAAATAAATGAAACATAAAAATGTCTTTTCTATAAAAATATTAAGCTTATACATGGTGTTTTATACATTGAGTTTTAAAAAGTGGATGATAAACTCATAAATTCTTATTTGATGGTTGTTTTGTACCTCTTTTTCATAGAAAATGTTTCTTAAAATTTTTCATATTTTGAAATATCCTTTTTAGACTTTGATGGAAGAATTAGCTTGAGTTAGAAAATATTTCTTCTTTTTTTATAAAAAGAAATTATAATAATTTATAATTATAATAATTTCTGCAGAAATTATCCCAAGATTGCTACTGTTTTAAAAATACACTAGTGAGCCGGGCAGTGGTGGCATATGTAACATGGCGGGCCTGCTTGTTGGGGTTTTTGTCCTGCCCAGTTCCCACAGTTGTTAGGTCCAAAAGTATCACACAGAGGTCTCCATAAGTTATAAAACTGATTGGCCCATTAGCTCAGGCTTCGTATTAGCTCTTATAACTTATATTAGCCCATTATTCTAGTATATATTAGCCACATGGCTTGGTACCTTTTTCAGCAGGACAGGTCACATCTTGCTTCTTCCATGGTCTGGGCAGGACTGGGGAGAGAGCTTCCTTCTTCCCAGAATACTCCTGTTCTTATTGCCCCTCCTATACTTTCTGCCTGGCTACTGGCCAATCAGCGTTTATTTAAAACATAATTGACAGAATACAGAGTTGTACCATGCCATCCCTCCTCCCCCTTTTTTTTAAGAAAACAAAAACAGTCATAGTTCATTTTTTGGAAATGTGGGCGTAGTTTCCCAGGCTACTTCCTGCTGGTTGGAGGTGCTGATAATCTTATGGGGACCTAAAGAAAATTTTGAATTATGATCAAGTCCTGACTGGAGTATCCTGTGAGTCTTGATCATGTCAGGCAGCAGTCTTGAATCTGTTCAGGATGTACAGCTCAGACATCCAGGCCACATGTTCCTAACGGAGATTTCTCAAGTGGTCTTCCTTGATCAAACCTGATTTTTCTTAACTCAGAATGATTCCACAGCCTCTCATTTCCTGTGGAAACAAAAGCAAAATCTCTTCTCTGAAGTAACATACCTTTTGACTTCAATTTTGAAGTCAAGGTATTTTCAAAAAACTTATATTCAATTAATTCAGCAGCATTTATAAGCAAATATCTTTTAGCAGCTGTTGCTCCTTCCCTAGCATCCAAACAATTCAAAGAGAGCATAATAACATATGTTTCCAGATTCTCTGTGTATTTTCCATCTTTATGTGGCTTTACTTTAACCTCTGTTTCTTTTATTTTTACTTTTACTTTTTGAGACAGGTTCTCAGTATATCTTTGGCTGTCTGGAACTGCCTCTGTAGATCAGGCTGTCTTTAAACTCACAGAGATCCACCTGCCTCTGCCTCCCAAGTGTTGGGATTAAAGGTGTGTGTCAACACACCCAACTACTCTTTTTTTCTTTTTTCTTTTAAGGACTTTAACCTTTTTTTTAAAGCCTGCATATATTTTTAACACACTGTAAACCATTTAGAGGTTTTCTTCGTCTTTGAATCTCTCTTTACTGTATATCTCTCCTTTTCTGACCACATGAGTTTAATTTGCTAAGCAATATGGGTAAGATTAAAGCCATGGCTTTGATGGCTGGGTCCAGCCCATTCCTTAGCTTTGTGAGATTCCAGGCTCATGGCGGGGGTAGCCATGTTTATTGCCACAACTTATGGCATTTCAAGGTCCCTGCCTGCAAGCAAGCTGCAGCAGTGTGCTCACAAACCACACTCAAAATGCTCCATAGCTGCCTTAAAGAGTCAGAGTTTGCCCCGGCAGGATGGCCCAGAAAGCTGACATTTTAAAATGGCACAGCTTTTTTTCCCTCTACAGCTGAAAACCAAAAAGCATGCAGTCAGCTTTTTATCAACACTATTTAAGTGTTTCTTGGTAGGACCTCTTAAAAATGAGCTGAAAGGTTTTGCAACTAAAGCTGAGTCGGGAAGCCTCTCTTAAATGAGATCGCTTGCCTCTAGCGAGCAGAGCCCATCTGAGAAAATGCTGCTATCAATAAGCCATGCTTAGCTCTTTTTTTTTCTTTTTTGTCTAGAATTACTTCCCAAGCTCTCTCAGGCTTTAAGTGGATGCAGGTGTCCACGTGGGCGCCATTCTGTAACAGGCATAAGCCTTTAATCCCAGCACTCAAGAAGCAGAGACAGGTGGATCTCTCTGAGTTTGAGGCCAGCCTGGTCTACACAGAGAAACCCTGTCTTAAAAAGAACAAAAAACAAACCAAAACAAACAAATAAAAAATACTGTAGAGTTTACCATTGCAGCCATGAATCTGTTTTCTATGTATTAAGCTTTTGATTAGGTTTTCAATTCTTTCCTTCTATCTACAGATATAGAAATGCTTAGATATTGCATTTTTCCTCATCTAGTGTTTAGAAGTTATTTTTCTAGCAACTTGTTTATTTTGCTTAGGTTGTCAAATTTATAGCAGCATTTGTAATAATGACTCCTTTCCTATTTCTCATGTTGGTAATTTATACTTCTAAATTTTTCCCTAACAAATCTTGCTAGAGATTTACTAATTGGTCTTTTCAGAAGACCAAATTTTAGTGTTGTGGTTTTCTTTGTTAAATCTGTGATCTCTATTTCATTTGCTCTTGTTTATTTCCCCATTTTGCATTCTTTCCATTTAATTCATGCTTTCTTTCCATCTTCTCAAATGGAAAGCCAAGATTATTTGCCTTCAAACTTTTTGGTTGCAATGTACGCATTAGGTATATGCAAAACTATGTATTTTATCTAAGTGATATTTTAGCTACATTTCTTCCACGTGTATTGATATCATATTTAATTCTTGTTCAACAGGAAATATTTTTAGTTTCTATTGTGACTAGATGCTTGACCCCTAACTTATTTGTAGGCACATTTTTATTATTATTTTTATTTTTAGTTGCCAACATTTGAGAATTTAAAATTCTCTTCCTATTGTTAATTTCTATTTTTTTCTTTGATGAAAGATTTGCCTTATGTACTTAGGAAGCTGAAACAGGAAAATAGAAAGTTTGAGGTCAACTTAAACAACATAGTGACTCTCAGGTTGGCCCGGGTTTTGTAATGAGACTCTGTATCTTATTTATCACCATCAACAACAAAGGATATCTGTGACTTGGTGTCATTCCGGACCATGCATACATCTAAAGAACCACAATGTTTTGTTTGCTTTAGTAGTAGTCATCTGATTGAATGAAGCTCAGTTCTCATTTGTGTCTAAGTGCTTCATATGTTCATAGAAAACAATACCAGTGATCTTAGTTTATCTTAAGGTGTTCTGTCCTTGGTTGTCTAGATCTCATTGCTTTGAGAGTTTTCTTATGATGATCTAGTCTCTGAAGGAAGACAGGGATTATTTGATCCTGTATAGTATCTTATTTTAGAGAAGTAGAAGCTAATAGTGCATCTTTACACATAGGACAGAAAGATAATTTAAAAGTACTTATATTAATAAGCATAGTAATGTTTTGAATAGTTTCTCTGTATTACATAAATACATATTTTTATATTTGATACAAACCATTCTAATACAGTATTTTATTAAATATACCTTAGGACTGAGTTTTCTTTAAATTTTTTCTTCATTTTCATAAAATTATTACATGACCTAAGAATATATATAATATATACACATATTATATATAATATTTACTTGATAACAAACCATTAGGGAATTTACTTTAAAACAACCTTTGGTAAACACGTAGTTTTGTAATTTCCTAAAGATGAAAGCAAATTTGTGTGCTAATGGATGGATATGTTTCTTTATTTTTACACAAAGAACTAACTCTTTGGTAGATATTGGATATTCTTATACAAGAAGAATTTCTATTGTAGAGTTATTGATATTTTATAATCACTAGTGCTAGAAATACTGTTTCACATCAATATTTAGTGTATGATTGAACTGGGTTCACGGTTTCAGGAATTATTGGAAATACTATCCAGGCCAAGCCCAAAATTATTTAATAAATTTTTATGACGTTCGAGTGTATACCTCAAGTAATTAACTTCTAAAATGAAATCCTAACACAATACCATCTAAAGGAGCACATTTTGATATATGCTTAAAAATAACCATTGGAAAATCATTCTTTCATTGTTTTCATAACTAAATCATATTTCTTTAAGAGCAGAATATGTTGTATAACAGAACACTGCACCATAACACACAGTAGTATCAAATTGACCCGAAATATTTTGGACAGTGTTGATTAGTGTTTGATAGCATCCTGTCCTATGTAGTGCCATGTGTTCAGAACTAAGGCTGCAGTGTCGTTTTGTGATGCACATGGCAAGCAATGCTAGGAACACCTGGGAATTAATGCATTTGATTGTGAATTGGGTTTTGTTTGCTGTGTACTCAAAACATTTTACTGTTGTCTTTTGTTTATTTGCTTACTTTTGTTTTTTCATCCCTTACATTCAATTACACCCATTTAAATAAGGTCATGGCTCACAATAAGATACTGATGTGTAGACTAGGTTTCAGCAAAAGATGGCACAAGTATCAAACATAGTCAAGTTCTTGTTTTTGTGACACCCATGAGCTCAGAATGGACTTTACATTTTTAAAGCTGGAAAGAAATAAATCAATAATGTTTTATCATAGAGAAAATCACATAAAATATAAATTTTAACATTCAGGATTAAAATTGTACTCCTAGTCACACTTCTCATGTGCTCTCTCTGGCTGTGTTCATACTGTTGATGATTAAAGTAGCTATCACAGAGATCTATGGATCCCAAAGAGTGAATTACTTAACCCTTTTATAGAAAATGTTTTCCTATTATTGCTTTAGAGTGCAGCTTAGTAATTTTAAAATAGTTTTCATTAATACATAAAATTAGATAAAAGATCAAAACCCTTAAACCTCAAGGGGAATTGTTTGATAAAGTCATCCCATTAAGGACTAAGTGTTCCAAAGTCTCTCACTGTTTGCACATGGCCAGATGTGGGTCTCTGAGTTTATTGCCTTCTACTGTAAGAGGTTTCTCTGATCAGGGCTGAGTAATGTTCTGATATATGGGTGTCTTAGTCACTGTTCTATTGCTGTGAAGAAACATCATGACCAATGCAACTCTTATAAAAGAAAACATTTATTTGAGGACTTGCTTAAAGCTTCAGAGGCTTAGTCCATTATCGTCATGGCATGAAGCATAGTGGTGTGCATGGCACTGGAGCAGCAACGGAGAGCTGCATACATTCTGATCTACAGGCTGAAAGTGACCCTTAAAACAGCCCCAGTGTCACTTTCTCCAACAAGGCCACACCTCCTCATCCTTCTCATCCTTTCAAAGGGTCTCACTCCACTGGTGACTAAGCACTCAAACATATGAGCCTTATTCATACCATATTCAAACACACACACACACACACACACACACACACACACAGAGAGAGAGAGAGAGAGAGAGAGAGAGAGAGAGAGAGAGAGTCATTAGGAACTGTTTATTGCTATATTCTATTAACAGAGGGCCCAGGGCCCGTCTAGTCTCGGGTTCTTGACCTCTTTAGCAGTGTCACATATGGGTTCAGTCTCATGGATTGGGACCTTAAATGCGATGAAAATGTGGTTGGTTACTCCCGTGACATTTGTGCCAAAATATTTATCAGCTGATGAATGGATAATGAAAATGGACATTTATACAATGGAATATTATTCAGCTGTTAAGAAAAATGTAATTCCAGGTAAATTGATGTAGCTAGCAGCAGTCATCCTGATTGATGTAACCCAGACCCCAAAGGACAAATATTGCATTTTTTCCCTTATGTAGATGCATCTTTCAAGCTCTAGATGTGTTTCAATCGAATAACCACAAAGGTTAGGTAGCTAAAGGGACCAGGGAATGGAAGGGATTCCCTCCACCCCTTTGCTACTGCTTCGATCATAGTAGTTAGAAGATTTTAAGAACTTGACCTCAGAATCAATAATCAGTATTGTGATGATCTTTATCCCTTCATTATGTCCCCTCTGCCATTCTCTCCATTCAGTTCCTCTACCTCCTTCTTTTCTATCTTTAAATTATTTTATTACATTCATCTATTTGTTAATTGTTAATACTCTCCTACTGTCTTTGTTCTCTCTCTCTCTCTGTCTCTCTCTGTGTCTCTCTCTCTCTCTCTCTGTCTCTGTGTCTCTGTCTCTCTCTCTCTCTCTCTCTCTCTCTCTCTCTCTCTCTCTCTCTCTCTCTCTCTCTCTCTCTCTCTCTCTTTGTGGGAGTTGGTTCTCTCTTTACCATACAGAACCCAAGGTTTGAGCTCAGTTTACTGAGCTGTGTCACCAGTCTACCTTGTTCTGTGTTTGTTTTGTTTTGAGACAGTTTCTCCCTGTGTAGCACAGGATGTCCACAAATTTCTCATTCTCCTGCTTTAGCCTAATGAGAACTATGGATGCTGAAATTATAGGCAGAGAATCACCATGCAGGCCCCCTTTTGTTTTTATTAGAGTAGTAGGAATCTCTTACTAGATAGCTAAATTGTGCTTTCCATTTAAGTATATGCTCTCCTCCAGAGCAAAAACTGCCTTTTGCATTTTGTGTCTTTACTACTTAGGGGTGTATTTCTCAGCATAGCACACATTCAGAATATGGAGTTGAATGAAAATGAGATATTTTCCTAGCCTCTTATTTCTCCCTCTTTATTCTTTACTGTTGGAGAAGGGCTGCTTGTTGGTTCCCAGCCACCCAGCTAGCTTATACCTGAAATAATCACACAGAAACTGTATATTAATTAAATCACTGCTTGATCCATTAGTTTTAGATTCTTATTGGCTAACTCTTATATTAATTTAACCCATTTCTATTAATCTGTATATCGCCACGTGGCTGTGACTTACCCGGTAAATTTTCCAGCATATGTCTCCAGCAGTCTCATGGCATGTCTCTGACTCCACCTTTCTTTCTCTCAGCATTCAGTCCCTTCCTTTCTGCCTAGCTCTGCTCTGCCCCATCCTGGTCTGCTATAGGCTCAAAGCAGTTCTTTATTTGTTAATGGTAATCACCACATACAGAGGGAAATCCTACATCACTTTAGTGCTTTGGGTGAGAGCAGGGATAAAGGGCATCTTTCTCAAAGTTACTCAGAAGGTCCTTTACCTTAATGCAAAGATTAGGCCTGGGGCAGAGGCACTCAGAAATAGTTGCTAAGGTTATGAACTCAGGTTTTCTTTTCTCTTTTTTTCCAAATCTTGATTTTTATTTTATGTGTTTGGGTGTTTTCTCTCTATATATATTTGTGTACCATGTGCAGTGCCTGCAGAGATCAGATGAGGGTGTCTAATTCACTTTGACTGGAGTTACCGATGGTTGTGAGCTGTCATGTGGGTGCTTGGAATTGAACCCTTGTCCTCTGGAACAGCAGCCAGTGCTTTGAATCACCAAGCCATCTCTCCAGCCCCTCAAGATTTTCTTTATATTCATAGTAATTTAATAAAAATTTACTTGAACTTTTCTGTATTGCCGCTTTCACTAGCATAAAGAACACGCTTTCTGTTGTTGTTTATTAACATAGCCACTGGGGAAAAAGTTCATTCTTTTACAATTATATTTACTTTCTATGTGTGCACATATACATGTGTGCATGTGTGTGCAAGTGTGCTACCACATACATGTGGATTTCAGAGACAGCTAGCCTGTCACTATGTGCCTTCCAGAGATTGAACTCAGGTTGCCAGGTTTGGTGGCATCCGTTTCCATCCACCCCCGCCTCCCCATGAGCACTTGGTTGGCCCTAAAGAAAGTTGTTTTTAAACTTCATTTTATGCCTTAAATGCTTCACTTTAATGAAAAGGCTTTATACCGTCATTTTTTTTAATTATTAGATTAATATGTATTTCCTGTCTTTTTTTTTTTTTTTTTTTGATTTGGTTTTTAAAGGTAGGGTTTCCGTGTGTATTCTGGCTGTCCTGGAACTCGCTCTGTTACCAGGCTGGCCTCAAACCCAGAGATCCACTGCCATTGCTGGGATTAAGTACATGCATCACCACTGCCCGGCTTTAAATGTTGTCTTCTTAAAAGTTACTTAAATATTAGTTTCTATATGCATATTTGGAGTATGTTGCTTTATAGAAGCTCTAAGAAACATGTAAGTGTCTATTACTTGTTTTCACTGGTTTTGTATGCCCTGATGTAAATATTTATAGTTTGTACTTTTGTTTTTAGGAATAAGAAAATTTTAAATAAGAAGAAATTGAAACGAAAACAGAAGAGCAAATCAAAAGTAAAGACAAGAAGCAAGGTAAAGTTGCTAGCAACGTGTTGACATAGTAATTGGGACAAAAATGAAAACACTTAAAAATAGGGGTATAATTAGCAAATGATTATGTTCTGTGTGCTAAAGTAAGTTTTCAAAGCATTTTTTTAAAAGGTATTTTTGAATTCATTCTTTGAAAATTTTATGCCTGTTACTTCCAGGTCCCACCAATCTACCTGCTTCCCAGTGTGATGTCTGTTTAATAAGAAGGACCACCCACTGGGGTGTGCACTACCTACCATGTCCACATCCCCATAAATAAGTGATTTATTATTTTTCTTCGTGTGTGTGTCTGTGTTTTCTTTAATCTACTTTGAGTTGCTTCTTGGTTAGTATCCTAGACGTTATTATCTGGAGATGAAAATTATTCATTTCTTTTTCTCACTATATTTGCTCATTACTTAAGGGAAATATATTTGCTACCTTTTGCTTTTTCCATTCTGAGTACTTGTACTGAAAACATTAAACTTGGATTGTGCATTAGGATTTGGATTTGGATTCATTTTATGCTTTTCTTGATGAATTAAGGAGCCTTTTGATGTATCTGTACTGCTCAGAACTTCTTTTGATTAGTCATAAATGTACAAAAGAAAAGGCAGTGTATACTGTTTGAGTTGGAGGCCTTAAGAGAACCAGTATTTCATTTCACTGATTGTAGAAGTTGTGACATAAAGCCCCTCCATTTGTCATTTGCAGTGACCAGAGCCTACGTCTTCCCTTTGAACAGCAGTAGTGTGTACCTAGATAGGAGGAATAGTTGTAGCTGTCGTTTCTGAACTGTTCTACTTTGGGCTATAGAAACAGGAGCTTAACCAGATCTTTATAATGTATTTAACTTCCAGAAGGAAGTATTTCTTGCTTTTTTAAAATAATGATTTTGCTGATGTTAACTGAGCAAAGTCTACTTCAAAATAGTAAACCAAAAATAAAATAGTATGGGAGGGATTGGAGTTTATTTGGTAGCTGGATACAGGAATTAAATAATATCATTAAGTTTGTATCTTTATCTCTCTTTCTTTTCTTTCTTCTTATGTGGGCGTACTGACTGTGGCTGAGGACTGATTACATTTACTGATTGTTGTATGTTAAACCATCCCTGCTTCTCTGGGATAAAGCCTACTTGATCATGGTGGATGATCTTTTTTATGTGCTCTTGAGTTTGGTTTGCCAGTATTTAATTGAGTATTTTTACATCAATGTTCATAAAAGAAATTGGTCTGTAATTCTGTTTGCTTGTTGGGTCTTTATGTGGTTTGGGTTTCAGGGTAACTGGCCTCATAAAATGATTTGATAGTGTTCCTTCTGTTTCTATTTTATGTAAAAATTTGGGGAATGTTGGCATTAACTAATTTTTGAAAGTCTGGTAGAATTCTTCACTAAAATCATCTGGTGCTAGGTGGCTTATTTTGGTTGGAAGACTTTTTAATGACTTCTTCTATTTTGCTAGGGATTATAGGTCTGTTTAAATTTTTTCCTTACCTTGATTTAACTTTGAAGTGGTACCTATCCAGCAAATTATCCATTTCTTTTAGATTTTACATTTTGGTGGAGTCCAAGTTTTTAAAGTACATCCCTATGATTTGGTGGATTTCCCTGGTGTCTGTTGTTATGTCCCCCTTTTGGTTTCTGCTTTTGTTAATTTGTATATTCCCTCTGTCTTTTAGTTTGGATAGGCATTTTTTTCTGTCTAATTAATTTTTTTCAAAGAGCAACTTTGTTTCATTGATTCTTTGTATTTTTTTTGTTGTTGTTTCTATTTGATTTGAGCCCTCAGTTGATTATTTCTTGACCTCTACTCCTCTTGGGCATGCTTACTTCTTTTTGTTCTAGAGCATTCAGGTGTGCTATTTAGTTGCTAGCATGAGATTACCAGATTTTTTGGTAGACACTTATTGCTATAAACTTTCCTGTTAGCACCGCTTTCATTGTTTCCCATTAAGTTTGGGTATGATGTGTATTCATTTTCATTGAATTCTAGGAAGTCTTTAATATTTTTAGTTCTGTCTTGACCCATTTTTCATTCGGTAGAGAGTTTTTCAGTTTTCATGAATTTGTAAGCCCTCTGTTGTTTCTTTTGTTGACGTCTACTTTAATCTGTGGTGTCTGATAGGATGCAGGATGTTATTTCAGTTTTCTTTTCTCTGTTGAGACTTGCATTGTGTCCAAGTATGTGGTCAGTTTTGAAGAAAGTTTTATGAGGTGCAGAGAAGAAAGTCTATTCTTTTGTATTGGGGCGAAATGTTCTGGAAACATCTGTTAGGTTCATTTGTTTTGTCATGTCTTTTAGCTCCAACATTTCTTTATTTAGATGTCCAGATGACTTTGTCTATTGGGGGGAGTGAGGTATCGAAGTAGTCCCACTATCACTGTGTGATGATCAGTATGTGATTCAAGCTGTAGTGGTGTTTCTTTTGCAAACTTGGGTGCCCTTGTGTTTGAGTTGTAGGTGTTAAGAGTTGATAGTCTTGGTAGATTTTGTTGTTATTGTTGTTGATGATGATGATGATGATGATGATGATGATGATGAGTATATAGTGTCCTTCCCTATCTCTTCTGATTAGTTTTGGTTGAAGTCTGTAGGTAGAAAAGTCTGCACTTGCTTTGCTGGCTACCCAGAGCCGAATAATCACACAGAAACTATATTAATTACAATACTGTTTGACCTATTAGCTCAGGCTTATTATTAACTAACTCTTATATCTTAAATTAAGCCCTTTCTATTAGTCTGTGTATTGCCACAAGGCTGCGGCTTACTTACCTGTAAAGGTTCCTTTGGCAGCTACATGGTGTCTTCCTTGACTCTGCCTACTATCTCTCTATATCTCTGTTCTGATTTTTTTTTTTTGCCTGACTATACTCTACTAATTCATTAGCTGAAACAGCTTTATTCATTAACCAATGGTAATAAAATATATTCACAGCATGCAAAGGGGAATCCTACATCAGAAGTCTATTTCATAAGATAATAAAATTGCTGCACCAGCTTGCTTTTTATGTTCATTTGCTTGGAATATCTTATTCCAACCCTTAATTCTGAGGTACTATCTATACTGTTGAAGTATGTTACTTGTACGCATTAGAAGGATGGATTCTGTTTTCCTATCCATTCTGTTAGTCTGTGTCTTTTTATTGGGGAATTAAGATTGTGTATATTGATTAATATCAATGACCAATGATTGTTGATTCCTGTTATTTTGTTATTGTTGATAGTGGTGGTAGCGTGTGTGTGTGTGTGTGTGTGTGTGTGTGTGTGTGTGTGTGTGTATGTGTGTGTGTGTGGTGTTTCTCTTCTTTTGATATTGCTGCGAGCATGTGCAGAGGTCAGATGACACCTGGCTGAGTCAGTTCTCTACTTCCACATGTGTGTGGGTTCCAGGGATGGAACTTGGGTTGTCATGCTCGCGCAGTTAGTGACTTTACCCACTGAACCACCCTGCTGCCATCACATTCTAATGAGCATGTATTTCCAAGATTAGTCACAGGGCTGCAAGTTACACAAGGACAACGCCCGTGCTGTTTTGCTCAAGACTCTTCAACCCTCTGCCCCCAAATTAGGGCAGGTTTTTAATGCACAATAAGAGTCAAGAAATACCTGTATTCTAAGCGAGCAAACCTGTGCACGTAGACCATGGAATACAATAATAATGATGATGACTTCTAAGTTCAGTTTGTTACCCAGAGAGAAAAAGGATGTGTGGACAGAGTTGTTTGTTTGTGAAAGAAAGAAATGAAATAACACCCCCCCACCCCGTGCTCCCCATCTATTCCTCCTTTATCTCCATTCAGAAGGGGACAGGACTCCCATGGTCTTGCACAAAGCATGGCACATCAAGTTGAAGCAGGGCTGAGCTCCTCCCCTTATATCAAGGTGGGGCCTGGTAATCCAGCTTTGGGAACAGGTTACCAAAAGCTGGCTAAGCACCAGGGAGAGGTCCTGCTCTCACTGTTAGAAGCTTTACTAAGAAACCAAGCTACTTTTACTATTTTTTAAATGAAAAAAGATAGTTTGCTTTTTTAAAGAAAAAAATAAAACAAATGAAAGTCTCCAAGCTGACAAAAAGAAAAAAGAAAGAAAGGAAGGAAGGAAGGAAGAAAAAAAAGGAAGAAAGAAACCAAGCTACATGATTGTCACACACATGCAGAGGGCCGAGGTCAGTCTCATTCAGGCTTCCTGACTGTTGGTCCATGGGCTCCTGAGATTAAAGTAGAGGTCATCTGTCTCTGTGGGTTACCCCATCTTGACCTCCTGACTGGTATAATCCCTCTCCCTTTCTTCCTCAAGACAGTGCTTGTCTGTGGATCTCTGCCTCTGTTTCCATCAGTGACTGGATAGAGTATCTCTGATGACAATTAGGGAAGTCACCAATCTACTCACAGTAGATGGCCAGTCCAGGGATCCTCTCCACTATTGCTAGAAGTCATACTTGGGGTCATCCTTGTGGGTTCCTGTGGATTTCCATGTCACCAGGTTTATTCCTGGTTTTTACAGAAAAGCTTCTGTAAAGCAAAGGACGTGGTCAACAAGACAAAACGACAGCCTACAGAATGGGAAAAGATCTTCACTAACTCCATATCAGACAAAGGTCTGATCTCCATAATATACAAAGAGCTCAGGATATTGGTCATCAAAAGAACAAATAATCCAATAAAAGAAAAATGGAGTACAGACCTAAACAGAGAACTCTCAACAGAGGAATCTAAAATAGCTGAAAGACACTTAAGGAAATGTTCAACATCCTTAGTCATCAGAGAAATGCAACTCAAAACAACTCTGAGATTCCATTTTACACCTGTAGGAATGGCCAAGATCAAAAACAGTGATGACAACTTATGCTGGAGAGGTTGTGGGGAAAAGGGAACACTTCTGCGTTGTGTTGCTGGGGGGGAATGCAAGCTGGTACAGCTACTTTGGATGTCAGTGTGGCCATTTCTCAGAAAATTAGGAAACAACCCTCCTCAAGACTCAGTAATACCACTTTCGGGTATATACCCAAAGGATGCTCAATCGTGCCACCAAGACTTGTGCTCAGTTATGTTCATAGCAGCATTGTTTGTTCTCGCCAGTACCAGGAAACAACCTAAATGCCCCTTGACCAAATAAGGATAAGGAAAATATGGTAAATTTACACAATGGAGTACTACACAGCAGAAAAAAATCATGAATTTTGCAGGCAAATGGATGGATCTAGAAAACATCGTTGTGAGTGAGGTAACCCAGACACAGAAAGACAATTACCACATGTACTCACTCATAGGTGTTTTTTTTTTTCTCATAGGTGGTTTTTAAACATAAAGCAAAGAAAATTAGCCTACAAATCACAACCCAAAGAACTTAGACAACAATGAGGACACTAAAAGAGACTTACATTGATCTAATCTACATGGGAAGTAGAAAAAGACAAGATATCTTGAGTAAATTGGGAGCATGGGGACCTTGGGGGAGGGTTGAAGTGGGAAGGGGAGAGGCAGGGAGGTGAACATAGAAAAATGTAGAGCTCAATACAAATCAAAAAAAGAAAGAAAGTTTTACTGGGTATAGTAGTGTGTCAGTAAAATGTCTGTCTTCTGGCTTTCATGGTCTCCACTGAGAAGTTGAATATAATTCTAAAAGGTCTGCCTTAATATGTTACTTGGTCTTTTTCCTTCGCAGCTCTCACTATTCTTTCTTTATTCTCATTGTTTAGTGTTTTGATTATTATGTGGTAAGGAGACTTTGGTGTAGGAGGTCCTTCCTTCATGTGTTGCTTTCATTTAATAAAGAACTGCTTTGAGTCTATGGCAGGGAAATACTAGGTGGAGGGGGAAGCTAGGCTGTATGCTGAGATAAAGAAGGGCAGAGTGTGAGACATCATGGAGCCACTAGAGTCAGATATGCCGAATCTTTGCTGATAAGCCACTGCCACGTGGCACTATATAGATTAATAGAAGTGGGTTAAATTAATATAAGAGTTAGCCAATAAGGAGCTACAGCTAATAGGCCAATTGGTGATTCAATTAATACAGTTTCTGTGGTTATTTTGGGGTTAAGCTAGCCTGGTGGCTGGGCCGAACAAGCAGGCCCTCCTCCAACAGAACTTTTTTTTTGTACAGTTTATTTGATGTTCTGTAAGCTTCTTGTGTCTTCATAGGCATGCCCTATAGATTGGGGAAGTTTTCTTCTATGATTTTGTTGAATATATTTTCTGTGCCTTTGAGTTGGATTTCTTCTTCTTCTAGACATATTCTTAGGTTTGGTCTTTTCATGGTGCCCCATATTTCTTAGATGTTTGGTGTTAAGAATTTGTTAAATTTATCATTTTTTGAATGATGGATCTATTTCCTCTATCATATCCTCAACATGTGAGATTCTCTTACCTCTGTTGATTATGCTTGCATCTGTAGTTCCTGTTTGCTTACTCAGATTTTCCATTTCCATAATTCCCTTGGCTTTTGATTTCTTTATTACCTCTATTTAAATTTTCAAGTTTTGAACTGTTTCCTTTACCTGTTTGATTGTTTTTCTTGACTTTCTTTAAGGGATTTATTGATTTCTTCCAATTTTTTGTTTGTCTTTTTCTCGATTTCTTTAAAGGAATTTCTCATTTTCTCTTTAAAGACCTCTATCATCTTCATAAAGCTATTTTAAAGGTCGTTATCTTCTGCTTCATTTGCATTGGGATGTTCAGGTCTTGCTGTTGCTGAACCACTAGGTTCTGGTGGTTGCCATATTGGTCCTATGTTGTTGAATATATTTTTTATACTGTGGTCTACCCATGTTTTCTTCCAATTGGTGCAGGTGGTGCTTGTGTCTCTAGGGACTGCTGCTCTTGCGGGGGATGTTTGGCCATGGGGAGGGTGAAGGGTTCAGTGGGTTTGGGTGACAGAGTGAGTCTGTAGGTTACAGTGTCCAAGGGTTGGAAACAGTGGTGAAGCAGCCAGCCAGAGGGACTCTTATCTGCTAGCTGGCTCAATTTTAGAGATTCTGATAGCTTGTACTATATCTCATTTTCATTTACTTCTTGCCTAAGGTCTAATGACATTTATGCTATGTTTATTTATTTATAAACTTCTGTGTCTTCTATGTTATATCTATTCATCTCCATTCACGATTTACTTATTGAATTCTCTTTTGCTTTACTGTTGTTTTGAGAATACTGTATACATTCTGATACTTACTAGTCTTTTGTAAATAGACTTTTGTAAATAGAGATGTTTTTCTCATCAGAAACTTCAGGTATATTCTTTTTAAAATGTCATTAATTTTCTTTATTTTATTATTTTGTGTGGATTAGTGTTTGCCTGCAGGTATGTATGTGAGTGCCAGAAATCAAACCCAGGTCCTCTACAAAAGCAGAAAGTGCTCTTAATCACTGAGCCATCTCACTCACCAGCCCCCAACAGTACTTTTGTTTATTCTTCATATATGGATGTTGCTTATTTTATATTTTGTATATTGTTATTTTGCTACACCTGACTATTATTTCTAGTAGATGGTTTTTTTTTGAAAATTGTCTACATGGCTCAGTAAATAAAGACATTAATAAAAGAAGCTTTTCTTCTTAGCCATTTTTATCAGGTTATTGCATTAGGAAATAACAACAGTGACTTGAATTCCCGAGAGTGTTTGCTGTGTTTACAGTCTTGGGAGCAAGGCAATTAGTCTGTTTCCCTATCTATTAGAGTATGTCATAGTTACCCTTTGTCTAGTTGAGAAAATACCTTTTCCGTTACTAGTTTGCTGTGCCTTTTTTTTTTAAAAAAAAAATGTATATAGGTATTGAGCTTTTGTCAAATGTTTTTATCATTTTTATTTATTGTATCTTAAGTTTACTACTTTATTCCACTTTGTTCTTTTGGAGAACTACACTACATTTCTATCGTATCAATATTGTTTCTGGGTTAAATACCAGTCATGTATTACTTTCAATATATTGTTAATATAATTGTTTGATTTTTTAATATTTTGAAAATGACCTTCCTAAGTTACATACTGATTTAACTTTAAAATATTTCATGTTTAGAGAGATGTTATCTTTTGCCCTTTCCCAATTCTTTGTTTGTTTGATTTTTGGTTTTTTGGTTTTTTTCGAGACAGGGTTTCTCTGTAGCCTTGGAACCTGTCTTGGAACTAGCTCTTGTAGACCAGGCTGGCCTCGATCTGCTTGCCTCTGCCTCCCAAGTGCTGGGATTGTAGGTGTGCGCCACCACCACCTGTCATTCCAATTCTTTATAGAAGAAGGAAGACATTTTCAGACTACATATTTTGATACCTTAAATATAATTATTTATATTTAAGAAAATTTGTTTTATTTATGCAGGATATGAAAGTCAGTTTAATCTGTCTATATTTTTTATTTACAATGAAATGATAACTGAAAAAAATATAGAGCAGAAATGTTCTCTTTTATATTTCAGTCTGAAAACTTGGAGAATACAGTAATTATACCAGATATCAAACTTCATAGCAATCCCTCTGCCTTCAATATTTACTGTAATGTACGGCATTGCGTTTTGGAATGGCAGAAAAAGGAAACATCATTGGCAGCTGCATCCAAGAACTCTGTACAGAGTGGAGAATCAGACAGTGATGAGGAAGAAGAATCCAAAGAGCCCCCTATCAAGCTGCCAAAGGTAAGCACTGAATTCAGTTTAGATCCATTACATACAAGTGTTCTGGTTATTATACATATACATACGTTCCTGAGATACTTTGCTTTTTCTAAAATTGTATTTCTAAAAATAACATTTCTTATGGATAAAAATAGGTTTGGGGTAGACCAGGAAAGCTCTGTGGGACTTGTAAACTAGCTTACAAAGTTGGTAACTGGTTACTCAGTGAGATGTCCACGGTAAGCACTCAGTGAGGTCAGTGTGTTGTGGCTTGCTAAGGGCTGTTAGTGTATAAAAGCAGTAGCATGGATATACTTGTGTAGAGCATGGAACATTGGCACATGAAAGAGGAGCACAGAGCTGGTGACCTCCCAATTTGACAAGCATAAAAGGAAGGTACAATCTGTTGCAAACCAAGAGCTAGAGGTGTACCCCATTGAGAGCAAGCCCTAGAAACAGGCATATATTTAAGTTTTTCTTGAAATAGAACTGGAAAGGTTCCTTAGCAGCAGCTAAGTTCAAAGCTTTCTTTTCTTAAGTCTGTTTAATCTTGCAACTGTACTCTTGCTATTCTGCTCACCTGACCTAGGGGAAAAATCAGATGAGAAACAATTCAGTCCATACTGTTCTGTTGTTGTTTCCTATTACCAGAAACATATAGACTATTTCATAGTTTTGCTGAACAAACTATTCTTAATGTACTTTGTACTAAGTATTGGTTTACTTCATGACTAATTTTATCACATATGATGTATGTGTGTGTGTTTATATTCAGTATAAAGGATACAGTCTTTCTTTTCTTCCATCCTTCTCTCCTCTTTTGTTATTTTTTCTTCTTTTATAATGATGAGGATCAAATCCAGTCTCTTGTAATCCAACACCATTGCTGTCCATGAGTCACGTCATCAGCCTCAGAGTTACTACAGTGTTCCTAACAAAGGGGAAAAGTCAAACATTTTAACATGACACCTCAATGTGTGATTCATGTGTACAGCTTTCTTATAAAGTAACTTAAAAGTATCAAAAATGATCCATATACTATTAAATTTGTGCTTTAAAACTGTCCTGAAAACTTATTTACATCCCCACACCTGTACATAAGGTATCTTTTAACTAGTTTTTGCATGGAATGCCTTATGTGAGCTATCAGGACAGGTGGAACTCGTGTCTCGGGCTGGCATGGCTTGTGGTGACTTTTCCTAAGTATGCATTGTTCTTGACTGTGCTGTTGGGTTTATCACCCTTAGACAGCAGATGACTTACTTTCTGTTTCGTAAGAGTGAAGGCTCTGTGACCTTCCTTGCTTCTTGACCAGCCTTCTTAGAATGTCTTTCTTTCTTTCTTTTTTTCCTTTTCCCTGGTGTCTTTAATTGTAACTGCTCTCCCAGCATCTTCTTATAACTGAAAATGAATATGCATTATCTTTTCCCTCCTAAGGCATAGATCATGGTCTCTTAATTGTGATTTCTTCTGCTTAGTTAGGGAGGCTTTATAAAAAAAAGTAGGATAACCCCCAGAGACTTTGTGTTGTATACTTTTTGTAAGAGTAATACACTATTGGGGGAAGATCACACTGCATCGTGGTAACCATGGTGATTAAATTCAGTATTGGGAGTGGAATCAAAAATTTAGAGAAATCTTTCATATGAGAATACAGATGTTGAATAATATACCAACAGCTAGATTAGAAAATGCTACACAATTAGGAAAAATATATTATTAGGCTGTTTTAAAACATCAGAATAAGTGAGCAGTAGAGAAAGACTCAGACATTTTATACATTTTCATAGCATAATTAACAGGGTTTAAAGGAAATCTTAAAAAAATCCTGAAATAATAAATCTACCGTATATACTTGTTTTCTGGAAACAGGGACTAATGATTAAAACCACAGTTATTAAGCCAAATTGATTAAGCTGAAACACTATTAAAATTACTAGCTATTTAATAGTAAGTAAATGGGTGTCTCTGCTTTATTATCTATAAATTGAGAGTATTATGTACCTCATAGGATTGCAGTTAGGATTAAGTGAGTTAATGATGTTGAGTGCTTAAGAGAACAGTACCCAGTATATATCAAGTCTTCAGTAAATAAGAACTGTAGTTAGAAGTGTCAGGTTAGGGCCAAACAATAGAATGTATATAGGTATATTTGATTTTTAGGTACTTCCCTATGTATCCTGTAATTTAGCAATAAATTCTTCAGATTGCAAGGAAGTAGAACTTCCAGAAACTCAGTGTGATCCTATAATGAAAGAGATGTGAAGACAGAGGAGGCAGTAGCTAGATGCCTATTTGTGGTAACCACAGTGCCTCACGGGCGATGCCATGGGTGGGGAGTGAGCATTTCAGGTGATAAGCCTCGGCAGCCCTTGGCATCACATTGGGACAGACACATTGGAAGACTGGGGTCTGCATGATGAGGATTTAAAGGCAGATTTTCTTTCTCCCCCTTTCTTCCTAGATGTTGTGCTCCTTCTGTTATGAGCCTTGAGGCTTTCTCTTTTCTTCTCATCTGAGATTTCTTTCTCTCCTATTTCTTTCATCTGTTTATGGCAGGTTTTGTATTATTAAGCAGTCTTACAATCAGTTGTAATGCTTACACACTTTAAAAAACTCAAACAGAAATGAGATACATATTTATGTCATTACAAAGCAAAGTACATTGTCTGCCTTTTCTGATTGTTTCTATAAATAGTAGTAGTATTTACAAATGATAAAAATATTAAACTTAAAAGGGAAGAAGTGGAAGAGGCGGCATGAAAGGGAGAAGAGGTGGAGAGGGAGAAAAAGAAGAATTTGCTTATCAGGATATGGATGTCTACACTGCTATTCTGTGTCACATAATGATCCAGTAGCTGGCTATGAACAGTCTTCCTCCCTGCTTTTCACACCCAGAGGGAAAGCGTTCTTTCAACTTTTCAAGGATAATTTGTTCATTCAAACTGTGTTCTTGATTTAGCACTCCTCATTTCTCATTGTTTTTGACTTGTGTCTATGCAGAGAGACTTCTCAAATCTGCATTCTAGTTGGTATCTCTCCTTAGAGTTTTAGCTATGGACCAGATGTCTCCCTTCTGCTTTAAAATCAGGATGAGGGAGGGAGAAGGAGGGAGGGGAAGTGTGTGTGTGTGTGTGTGTGTGTGTGTGTGTGTGTGTGAGAGAGAGAGAGAGAGAGAGAGAGAGAGAGAGAGAGAGAGAGAGAGAGAGAGAGAGAGATTGAGCATTAAATTTCATCATTGTTCTAGCCAGACAATAAATAGAGATATTGAGAGATTAAACATTAAATTTCATCATCGTTCTAGCCAGACAATAAATAATCTCCCTCCAGTCTTTCTTTTTCCCATAGATGGTTGATATTGCCACCCAAAATCTTTGAGAATATGCTCATTGTCAGCTGATTACTAAATGTTACATTGTGAATATGAAATGTTATCTGAGGCTTACTGTACTAGAGTTCACCTGGAGGAAGGGGGTCACTGGAAGCTACCTCCTCTTCATGGGTGAACAGATATGTCCTTTACATGCTTTCAGTACTATATTCTACTCCAGTGCATGGAGCCAACCAATCATGGACCAAACCTTCTGAAGCCACAAAACAAAATAAATTCCTTCAAGTTTTTTCCTGGGGTATTTTTTTTTCACAGCTATGCAACTAATTCTTATCAATTCTGCTTCTAAAACAATTCTTGTATAAAGGTATTGTCACACAGCGTTCCCAACCTTCATCAACACTTCTTAAAAGTGCAACAACTGCATGCCTCTCTCTTCCTTCACCCCTTCAGTTAATTTGCCTGAGTAGCATCTGAGTAACTTACAGTCTGATGGTCCTCTTTTTTACTTAAACTCTTCAGTAGGTTTTACTCAGAAGACAACTGAATGAGCTGACACATAAAGCACTTACCCCAGTGCTGTGTCTTTACCCATGCAGTCTACTGTATCTAGCACATTCTATAATTTTCATGGCATTAGAAAAGTTATTGATTGATTTGTTTGTTGTCTGTACTAGAGAATACTTTCTTGAGGAAAGGGAACATATCTCAACCCCCTTTTTTTCACAACCTAATGCACGATTGCCTACAAATTCAGAACGAATTTACTTATTTAAGAACTAAATAAATTAGTCAACTTAAGAGTATATTTTTAAATGAATATGCAGCTAAACTAGCTTTAAGCATGTTGAGATAGGAAACAGGAATCCCACTAGAAAATTATATAGCTCTAAAACTTCTTTATTTCAATGAGGAAACATCATATAAATGATTCCCATCCCTTAATTTCAACTCCAAAGAATCCTTGAATTATGAAAATTATGAAATGTTGTAACCATAATTGTTAATAGAGTAAGTTTATATTATAAGTTAATATAATTAATTGTAATAGAATATTGTAGTCTTCTATTGCTTGAGAAAAGAGATGCACATTTTGATTTTCTCTAACTATATAGGCACATGGAAATCATCTTTTCGTTTTCTAGTCCATTCCAGCAAAATAAACTAAAACAGGTAAAAAAAAAATTTATAGAAGTGATTAATGAGTTGAAATTCTCTGCATAAACTTGGGTAAATTTAACAATAGTCAAGACTAGGATTTTAGATAACTTCTGTAAAGACAATCCTATTACTTATTTTGACTTCTTAGTTATATTTATGCCCTAAAGAAACCTTATAAATTACAGAACTTTGGGATTTGTCTGCAATTTCATCCTTGTCTGAAAAAAAACCCAACTGTTTCTGAATTACAGTAATTTTTTGTACACAGGTGAGTAGTTAGATGAATAATAACTATATTATTTGTATCTCTATATTTGCTCAGCACTGAGCTAAGTACAGATGTTCCTTGTCCATAGTTGGATACAGTTTAGTTAGAAAATGAAAATACATATTGTCAGTTGTACTAAATGTGAAGGATGCTAAAAAAGAAATCCCACACTAGCTCAGGTTATTTATTTAGGGGTAGACTCACAGATCACAATCCTCTGCTCGGACAGGGAGCAGCAACTGAATCCAGCAGCTAGGAAAGAGGCCAGGCACAAGCTTTACATTGGCATATATAGTATAAGAGGCCACGCCCAAGGGGATGGGTAACTTAAAGGCTACTGGAGGTAGGAATTCCTACAGCATAAATGTATAAATCCTGTAACAGAAGTTGGTGTTGGTTAGGGTTATGTGTACAGCTCACTTACCCACTTAGATTACAAGCTCTCAGAAAACAGGGCCCAGTCTATCTCCTTAAGTCTTCTAGTGAGCTGCAATAAACAAAGGTTTAGAAGGGTTTAGAAGATGTATACATTAATGTATACATCTACGCGATGTATACATTAATGTAAAAGCCCCATCAGAAAGAATATTATCTTATTGTTTTGGGCATAGAATTATTGTTTGAGGTGTTTCTATGACTTTGTCTTATTTTAATTCTTACTGTCCATTCTGCATGCACATAATTTACCACATCCTGAAGTTATATCTAGTTCTCAAATATGTTGGCTAAGAAATAGGATTTTATTGTCTAGTGTTTTATTAATCTTCCAGTTACCATAGCAGCTCATTGTAATTTTTCTCTTATAATCTTTAACTAAAGATTTACACTCCTTTCGCTAAAGAGGGTCAGGGATTTCTTGGCCCATTGAGGACTATTATCATTAAACTAAAATATTAAGTGATATTTTTGCTGAATAGCCTTCCAGTTCCTTTCATGATCATCATGCCCAAAGGAAGGGAATACTGCCTGTAAGTAATAATTTTGCAATTATACCATCATAGGAAGGATTGAGATGAAATTAGTTTTAAAAGTCACCTTTGCTGTATGTGTTATGTTGTCTTTATGTTTGGCTCTAAGTACTGTAACAAAGCTACTTGCATATAACCAAATGTACTTTATATTAACAGAGCCTATTTCTTCTGTGTGAATGCTATCTGTTCCTTAGTTCCAGTTTACAAGGTGTTTCACTATGTCTTGCTATGACTTCACTGTGTCCAAACCAATATTTAAGTAATGTCACTAGTTCTTGCTTTGTATATAGCTACATGGTTTTCAAAATCTTCATGTTAAATCAGGAAAAAAGTGCTTTTTTTGTTTTTCCATTTAAATATAACTCTTTATTTGGTGTTGAGATAACTTGCAAAAACTAGACTATAGAAAGTATTATTCACTTACATGTTAGGAAGTGTAATTTTATTTTCATATTAAACAGATCATTGAGGTTGGGCTTTGTGAAGTCTTTGAATTGATCAAGGAGACTCGATTTTCTCATCCATCCCTGTGTTTGAGGAGCCTCCAAGCCTTGCTGAATGTGCTTCAAGGCCAGCAGCCAGAAGGCCTCCAATCAGAGCCACCAGAGGTCCTAGGTAAGATCTTATGCCTTCAGTGAAACACTTAAATTGAACCACTTCTCTTAGGAAATATGCATAAGAACAAGAAATGCAACTTTGACTGGGTACAGAAAAACAGGAATTTAACTTTGCTGTACTTTGCTGTGTTTTACTAGAGTTATAGTCTAAGGAGTTTTGGTTTATTCAGAGTCAAATCTTGGTTGTTTTAACAATAGGAGGAAACAAACCATAAATTCCCCAAGATGACAGAATAACACCAAACCTCTAAAATCCCCATTAACTCAAATCCCAGTGTCTAAATAGTAGATGCTTTCCTACTCACTTGTTACTCTAGAGGAGTTAAAATCATAGCCTGTGGGCAGTATGTGTCACAGACCCCAAATGGTACAATTAACTTTTAAAGAGATGATATTTCTTTTGTATTCTTCAAGCCTCTGACTTTGTAGCAAGTTTCCTTACATAAAGATGTTAGCTTTTCTTTATTATATTTAAATTTTAGCATTACTTGCTTTTCATGTTAAGAACCTAGGCTCAGCATATAAACACGTAAGAAGACAGGAACTTTGTGCAGACTGATAGAAATGTAGGTGAAGCATACCCTTTAGCTGGCTTATTGTTTTTCTCTGATGCTAAACCGTGGATATCCTGTCAGTCTAGAATTTTCTAGATCATTTTATCAATATAGGAAAATACCTCTAAAACCATAGAAATATGATTCTCAAAAGCAGCATGTATCTAATATTTAAGGTGGGACCAAACATTGTGAACTTGAATAAGTTTCTGTGTGATACTGTTACTGATGGCCTGGGGACAGCATTGTTGAATGAATTAGATTCTGATTCCATATTGTCTGTATCTGGCTTTACTCACTTATTTTTCCCCCCGACTTGTTTTTTTTTTTTTTTTTTTTTTTTTCTTTTTCCTTCTAAGGCAAAGCCCTTCTGTGTAACCCAGATTGGCCTTAAACTTCATTCCTCCTTCTCTGGCTTCCAAACTACTAGAATTAATAGATGTCTACTACTATGCCCTACCAAAATATTTGGATTTTATTAGATCCACATTTTAAGAACCTAATTATATGCCAGAGCTTCCTTTATTTGTCACATATAGTGGTTTAGTTTTTGATTTTAACTTTGTTTTATTTTATGGAGGAGGGGCAACATCCTGAAAAAACTGAAGACAGCATATACCTCTCTCCCCAGCCTAAGGCACTTAACTGCTGCTACCAAACAAACGTTAGCACAGGTTAAGAACCACTTTACCAGTTCGTTGTACAGTAACATCAGTAATCCTGTTACTATTGTGTATTTAATGTGATTTGATAAATCCATCTACAGCCCTTTCACTCCATGCTTATACCACCACTTTTTCCTTCCAAATTTCTGTGCTCTTTTTTCAAAGTCCACTTAGTCCTTTAGTGTTTCTAGTATGTGCATGGATGTAGGGTCATGTAGTGGAGCCTAGACACCTTATTGGAGGCTGCATCCTTAAGAAAACTGACTCTCCCTCCCAGCATCTGTCAGTCATCAATAGCTCCTTATCTAGGGGAGGGATTAAGAGAAATTTCTTCTGTTTTTCTATTTAGTTTAATATTAAATATATATTTTAAGTATTTAAATTTAATAGATTTTTCTTTGCTCGTGCCTTAGTTACTTTTTAGTGCTTTGATAAGACACCATGAATGGGAAAGTATTTATTTGGGTTAGTTCATAAACATCATGACCCAGAGCATGGCAGCAGGCAGGCAGGCAGGCAGGTATGGCCCTGGAGCAGCATCTGAAACTTTAAAATCTTGATCCATACAAGATACAGGGCAGAAAAGCTGTATGGGTATGGCATTGGCTTTTGAAACCTCAAAGCTTGTCCCCAGTGACACACCTTCTTCAACAAGGCCATACCTCTTAATCATTCCTAAACAGTTGCAACAACTGGGGACCAGGCATTAAAATATATGAGCCTGTGGAGGCCATTCTCATTCAAAGTACAATAGTTTGGTATTAAGAAGGTATTATAGTGTTTCTTTTGTTGTTGACATTGGCATCAAGTGATTGTACATATATGTAATTACAAATATAGACAGCATGGAGTGAGTAGAACTCTGAGAGTTCCTTAAAGATACGACATCAGTAAGAATGAATGAAGTACTGATGGTCAGTGACGGTGACATAAGTAAGAAAGTGAGAAGGAGTGACCAGGTTAGAAGAATCTAAGGCAGAGAACCGCGTCCAGCAAGGCTCTGAGATGGGAAAAGAAAATGACTGAAGCAAGTTTTGTAAGCCTAGAATATAGTGAACAGAAGGAAAGCCTTATAGGAAGAAAGAAGGGAAGAAGAGGGTGGGACTCTGTGGAGCTATATGTACATGTTTATAAGGTTTGTTACAGTGCTGGGAAATATAGAAAGTCATTCTCTACCTTATTACCCATTCTAAAAAATATTTTCCTTGCGGATGGAGAGATGACTCAGTGGTTAAGAGTTCATAGTGCTCCTACAATGGGCCAAAATTTGTTTCCAAGAACCCATACAAGGGAGTCCACAACCTCTTGTAACTCCAGTTCTAGGGGATCCAGTTCTCTCTTGTGGCCTCCATAGGCATCTACATTCCCATGTGCGCACGCACCCACACCCACACCCACACACACACTTAAAAATAAATAAATCATTAAAAATAATTTATCGTTGGACTGATGAGATGGCTCAGCTGGTAAAGCTCTTGCCACACAAACTTAAAAGCCTGAATTAGATCCCCCGGACACACACAGAAGGAAAGAAGTGACTCCTGAAAATTGTCTTGTGACCTCCACGTGAGCACCATGGCATGCACACATATGTACTCACACACAGAGAGAGTTTAAAATTAGAAATAACAAAAAATAATTTATTGCAGAAATACTTATTTAAATTATTAACAGTTTTCTTCATCTTAAATCTAACATTTTAAGGACAACAACATTTCTTTGTCTTGTTTGACAGTATACTTTTCCAACTTAGAGTGTGTCCATATGCAGGAAGACTTCTGTATTTGGTGAAGGACTGAAAGATTGAATACTGCAGTATAATTTCTAGAGGGAGGATGAGTGGGGAGACAGCTAAAGAAGATAAAGGAGAAATGATAATATTTTAAAGGAAAGAGAGGGAATGATAGCTAGAAAAGACAAGTAAAAAGAAACAGCAAAAAAATCACAAAGGAGAGGAAGGAAAGAGGACAGATTTAACAAAAGATTGAGCGTATTTTAAGCAGGACACTAGATTTTTGATTTGAAAATTCTGTGACTATAAATATATGAAAAGGAATGGTAAAAGTTAATTTATTAACCACTTTTGTTTTTCTGTTAGCTCAGTTAGCCACTGGTAGTAGATACCATGGACTGTGATGATATGGTAAGATAAAGAAATTGAAGAATTAATTAAGAAGAAAATACGCAGCTTCATTTGGGATTAGGAAGGTGAAGAATTGATGAGAAATGATCACTAGATGTCTTTGAATTACTGAATGAATAACAAAAATCTTGCAGTTTTCAGAGAACTACCTTCTTCCTTCCTACTCCCCTCTATCCTGCTAGGGTTTCTGTCAGTCTGACTTGCCTTTTCAGTGTCTCTGCTGTTTCATTTTCTAAGAGTTTCCAGTTCCTTTTTTTCTCTCTGCTGAAGAAATGCCCAGGCAGTTTTTGATTCTGTCTTGGGTGGTGTTGAGGTGCCTGGTGTGGTAACAGAATAAGCATGTGTTCTCTTTTCAGCTCTGTCACTAAATAGCTTTATGAATAAGGGAAAATCTTTTCATCTGCTTTGGTCTCAGTTGCATTACCCATTAAAGGAGGAAGATATTTGTCCTGCGACCTTGGATAGTTCTTTAAGATAAATGAGTTATATACCCCTCTATTACTTTGAGATTTTATTATGTTAATTATAAAGTTTAATACTAAAGTTGTAGCATTTCTTTATTTTTTGTAAATATGCCCCTGTGGTCCAAATAGAAGTGTATACTCTTTGTACTCTGAAATACTGTGAGTAGTCCTCACCTGAAGGACAAGGTTGTTGAAGGATAAACTGCGACTTTAAGGGTGAGTTTCTTGTGTAGGCAAGATTGTTTTGTAAGGCCTTAGACCATTTTTATTACTTCAGTTACAAAAGTAAGGGATAGGACTAAATGCTTTCTAATCCCTTGTTATATAAACGCTTTAATTGTGGAATGGGTTGACTAAACAAAAGCTACTACAAAATAATAGTTCGAGGTGCCTTAAATTTTATATATATAGTGAAATATGTATATTTCTCTACAACTCAAATGAGTATAATTGAATCTTGTTTTATCCACAGAGTCTCTCTTCCAGCTCCTTTTGGAAATTACGGTTCGGAGTACTGGGATGAACGACAGCACAGGACAGTCCCTCACGGCACTCTCCTGTGCTTGCCTCTTTAGTCTAGTAGCTTCTTGGGGAGAAACCGGAAGGACACTCCAGGCCATCTCTGCTATACTAACCAACAATGGGAGTCATGCTTGCCAAACTATCCAGGTATTAAGAAATTTAGAAGGTGCCAAATTGCACTTTTCTTTATTCTGTCAGTAGAAATTCTCTAAATTTTTAAGTTATTTAATATTTTGATCTCTCTATGGTTGATGTACAAATAATGCACATCGTTTGATTTAAGGTGCATGTGTGTTTAATTCTGTATCATGAAAATAGCAAATGGATTTTGAAAAAAATTCCAAGTATTTAAACTATGATTAATGAATACAATATAAGACATAATCACATTAGAAAAAAAATGAAATTGAACTCAAAGAGGTGAAAAATCAAATAACTACAATTAGAAAATTGAAGGGGGTTAAATAGTGGTAGTATGGTTGAAGATGCAAATAGTGAGCTAAAGATAAAAGGGAAAGAAATTATATAGAATCCAGCAGATAAAGAGGAAACAAGAACCATGGATAGAGAATAAGAAAGAGAGTATATAATAAAACAGTGTGTTACCATATAGAAGAATGAAAATAGATCCATATCTATCACCATGCACAAAGCTTAAGTCCAAATGGATCAAAGACCTCAACATGAAGCCAACCACACTGAACCTCATAGAAGAGAAAGTGGGAAGTACACTTGAATGCATTGGCACAGGAGACCACCTTCTAAATATAACCCCAGTAGCACAGACACTGAGAGAAACAATTAATAAATGGGACCTCCTGAAACTGAGAAGCTTGTGTAAAGCAAAGGACACGGTCATCAAGACAAAATGGCAGCCTACAGAATGGGAAAAGATCTTCACCAACCCCGCATCAGATAGAGGTCTGATCTCTAAAATATACAAAGAACTCAAGAAATTGGTGATCAAAAGAACAAATAATCCAATAAAAAAATGGAATACAGACCTAAGACAGAGAACTTTCAACAGAGGAATCTAAAATGGCTGAAAAACACTTAAGTGAATGCTCAACATCCTTAGCCATCAGAGAAATGCTAATCAAAACAACCCTGAGACTCCATCTGACACCTGTAAGCATGGCCAGGATGAAAAGACTGGTGACAGCTGATGCTGGGGAGGTTGTGGGGTAAAGGGAGCACTCCTGCATTGCTGCTGGGAGTGCAAGCTGGATGTCAGGATGGCGATTTCTCAGACAATTAGGAAACAACCTTCCTCAAGATCCTGCAATACCACTTTTGCATATATAACCAAATGATGCTTAATTGTACCACAAGGACATGTGCTCAATTATGTTCATAGCAGCATTGTTTGTTATTACTAGAACCTGGAAACATCCTAAATGCCCCTCGACTAAAGAATGGATAAGGAAAATGTGGTACATTTACACAATGGAGTACTACACAGAAGAAAAAAATAATGACATCTTGAAATTTGCAGTCAAATGGATGGATCTAGAAAACATTTGAGTCTGGTAACCCAGATCCAGAAAGTCAGATATCATATATACTCATTCATAAGTGGCTTTTAGACATAAAGCAAAGAAATCCAGCCTACAAATCACAACCCCGGAGAACCTAGACAACAATGAGGAACCTAAGAGGGACATACATGGATCTAATCTACGTGAGAAGTAGAAAAAGACAAGATCTGAGTAAACTTGGACATGGGGACCATTGGAAAAGGGTTGAATGTGAGGGGAGAGGCAGGGAGGGGAGTAGAGAAAAATGTATAGCTCAATAAAATCAATAAAACAAAGAATACAGAGTATGTTACCATGGTCTGATTTCCACAAAGTAATGATAGAGTAAAGGCAAGAGAACAGGGCATTCTAGCTAAGACTTTATAGAAGGAAGGGATAGAATCCTTAAAGAAGTCCCATTTGCTTGAGGGTTACTTCTTATAGATGAACTTTTAGTTTGTACCTTTGCAAGCCTGCCAAATATCCATCAGTCTTTATAACTTGTTTTGTCATAAATATCTTTATTTTGCCGGTTTTGTGTTTGAAAGCAATTTAAATTATCTTTTGATTTCTTTTCTTTTGAATAGGTGCCAACGATACTAAATTCACTACAGAGAAGTGTACAGGCAGTTTTGGTTGGAAAGATTCAAATCCAGGACTGGTTTAGCAATGGCATTAAGAAAGCAGCTCTAATGCACAAATGGCCATTAAAAGAAGTATCTGTTGATGAAGATGACCAGTGTTTGCTTCAGAATGATGGATTTTTTCTTTACCTCTTATGCAAGGATGGATTATACAAAATAGGCTCTGGATACAGTGGAACAGTTAGGGTAATGTAATTCTGTACAGTTCTTGATTGTAACAGTAATAGCCATATCTCAGTAATTGAGTTATATTCTGTTTCTAAACCCTTTAGTACTAATTTTGGTTTTTACTTGAAAATTATAATTGAAATACATATATTAAATATTATTCATGTATTTTATTATTTTATTGTTTTTAATTATTAATCTGTACTTAGATAAATTTTTGTTATTTTACAGGGCCATATATATAATTCTACGTCCCGTATCAGAAACAGAAAAGAGAAAAAATCCTGGTTAGGGTATGCCCAGGTAGGAAAATATCCTTAATAAATGAAATTATCTTCCCTTTTAAAACATATGGTTTGTGCTCGTTGAATGAATTTGTACAGGAATGGTGTATTTTTATTAATATGGCTAGGTAATGGTACAGAGCAGGGTGAGGACTGTAAACTCATAGATGGTACAACTACAATTCTGACTCTGCTTTAGTAGCTGAGTGACGAAAGGCAAATTAGTTTACTTAGCTCTGCTGTTTACCTTCAGAGGGGGAATTGAAAATACCTCCTTTAGAGTTCTCCTTTAAGCAAATCTGGGGCTAAGAATCAAAGACCACCTTTTGCATTAGCAAATCTGAATTGAAAATGAATAAGTGACTTCTGAAATCAAATTAGGACTCCTTACCATAAACTCTTGCATTCTATGTCTAGATCCTGTTCCTTCTAGCAAATACTTTTTAGGGTACAGCACTTGCTAGAGATGCATGCAAAAACTCAGAACATATTGAAAACAGTAAACCCCATGGTGCTTTCTGAGTGCTGTGGTCTCTCCTGCAGTCAGCACCGTCGGTCTGTTCTTACTGTTTCAGCACCAGATACAGTCACTCCTCCTCTCATGAAGAAAAGTAAATGAAAGATGGAGAGAAAGAGTCAGAAATATGTATTTCTGTTGTTTCCCTGTCTGTGAGACAAAGCCCAGGCCAGGTTCCTTTGGGAAGGATAAAGAGTAAAGTTTTCCCTACACTTCATGGCTTCTTGAGCTAACAGAATCTGCTGTCAGCTTAAAATGATAAAAGGCATTTGAAAGTACTTTGAAAACTAAAGAAATTGTCACATCGTCTTAGTTAATGTTCAGTTGCTGTGAATAGACACCATGACCAAGGCAACTTATCAAGGAAAACATTTAATTAGGGTTTCCTTCCAGTTTCACTGGGCTAGTACATGACAGTCATGGTGGGCAGTGTGGTGGCAGGCAGACATGGTGCTGAAGCAATTAGCTGAGAGCTCACATCTGATCCTCAAGTTGCAGACCAACACAGAGAGAGTGAGAGAAGGGGGGAAATGAGGGAGAAGGGAGGAAGGAAGGAGAGAGAGAGAGGTAGGGTAGGCTTTTGAAAACTTAAAGCCTACCCCCAATGACACACTTCCTCCAACAAGGCCATACCTACTAATCCTAATCTTTAACAAATAGTTCCACTAACTGGAGGCCAAGCATTCAAACATGAGCCTATAGGGGACATTTTCATTCAAACCACATGTGAAGAATTATTTTGCTATATCAATTATTGAGGTATTTTGAAAATTTATATTAAAGTTATTGTGTTTTAAAACCCAGTGTGCCTAAACATGTGCCTCATTAATTTATACTTACGTTTTATCTAGGAAATAATATGGCTAGTATATTAGTTTTAAGAGTTAGAACTTATTATGTATGTGTGGTGTGTGTGCGCTCATGCAAGTGTTTGTGATATATGTATGTGTATGCATGTGGCACGTGCTTGTACAGGCCAGAGGTTGACCTTAAGTTCTTCCTCAGTTGCCTTCCATCTAAAATAGACTCCTGTTCTTAAATTTTAATCGTTTCTATCCCTTAGATAACTTTATTAATTTATTGTGCATCAACAAAATATACACAGCCAAACAGCTGCTTTTCCTCTTTGTAATGAAGACCTATCTATCTATCTATCTATCTATCTATCTATCTATCTATCTATCTATCTATCTATCTATCTATCTATCTTTCTTTCTATCTATCTACCTACCTACCTATCTATATCTATATATATATGTGTATATTTTTTATTTCCAGGGTTATTTATTATATCGAGATATGAATAACCACAGTATGACAGCCATAAGAATAAGTCCTGAAACACTGGAACAAGATGGTACTGTAATGTTACCAGGTATGTTTTAACTAACCATCTTATTCTTCATAAGTAGTTTTAAGAAACATGCATGCTAGGATATTTAAACATGTAAATGGTAATTAACAAAGAATATCCCTTGCTTAAAAATGAATTTTAAGTATTGTGACATGTAAAACATTTTACAACCTACAATAAATGAATACATTTGAAGGTACTGGACATCAGAAACAAAGTGAAATGAGGTTTAATATTTAGTTCCAAATTCATACCCATCTACATGCTTTAACAGCCTACCTTTACTCATCAAGACTTTATTTGCTCACTTAGTAGGGTAATGTTATTTTGTTGCTTTTACTAGAACGACTGCTTTAATGCTCACATTGCCCAGTACCAGAGGAATTTTGGTTATTTATCACCTTAACAGTGCACTAGGGGTCTCCTCTGTCTTCAAGGACTTGCAGTGATAGTGCTGAAGGTGGTCAGGAAACTGAACTTTCCATCGTGCACACTTCTTACTACGGCTCTTATACACAGACTTTGGGCACAGTCCAATTAGTCCATGCAGTTGTACTACATGCTGTCTGAGTTCTGAGGCACTAGGTAAATGTACAAATATTCTTTGTTGGAAACTCTTTAAATTTGTTTATACCATTGCTGCTTTCTAAAGTTTATCACATTAAAATCTTAAATATTCAGTGTATTTGTTAATCTCATGGCAAACATTCAAATATTCCTAAGTATTTGATCTCTTAAAAATGTGAGATTTATTTTTTAAAAAAGAACACATTGAGAGGGATAACTGATTATTGTCTGTTTGTCAAGTTTTAAGGTATTATTATAGCTTCATTAGAAAATGATTTGAACTTTTATATTATTGCATTTTCCCAAAGTAATATATAGACACCATCGTAGAACAAATGAAACATTTCATGTCTGTGTAAGTGGCCTCACAAAATCATCCTGTAATACCTCTTTTTAGAGTCCACTTTTTGTTTTTTGAATACAACTTGGGTTGTGTCATTTATTTAATAATAACAAATTAAGAAATGTTTTTAAGTATCAGCATATATTTGTTGCACAAAACAGTGGGTCTCCTTAGGACATTTTTATACATGTATGTCATATACTTTAACTATATTTCTACCCCCAGTTCCAGTTTCCCTATATCATTCTCCTTTTCTGCCTTCTACTGATTTAAACGTTTCTCTCTCTCTCTCTCTCTCTCTCTCTCTCTCTCTCTCTCTCTCTCTGCCCCCTTCCTTCCTTCTTTCTCTCTCTCTTTCCTTCTTTTCTCTCTCTCTTTCCTTCTTTCTTTTTTATTGCTTCCTTCTCTTCTTTCTTTTCTTCCTTTTTTTTTTTTTTTTTTTTTTTTTTTTTTTTTTTTTTTTTTTTTTAAAGACAAGGTCTCACTATGTAGCTCTGACTGGCCTGGCCTGAAACTTGTGTAGACCAGGCTGGCCTTGAACTCATTGAGATCCACCTGTTTCTGAGTGCTAGCATTAAAGGCATGTATTTATCATGCCCAATTGATCTGAAAAATATTTTTTATAAAAACATATATATTCCCATAAAACTTATAAGCATATGTATATAGTCATAAAAATGATCATATTCTACATGTTTTTTGAACTTACCCTTTCACTTATTATGGAATATTTTTTTCAGGTCTTAAACTTTTGCAGCATCATTTTTATTATTACAAATTATGTTTTATTGATTACTATATATTGAAATGGAAGTCTTCCAATTTTCTTTCTTTGTCTTTTCTTTTTGTTTTGGGGGTTTTTGGTACAAAAATTACAATGGGAAGATCATCTTTTCTCTCTCTGTACCATTTATTTTAGGATGATGTCATAGAAGAAAAGTTCTTTATTGACAAAACCTGTTCTCCTAAGTAGATTGGTACAAAAGAGTAACTTCTGCCCATTTCATTCATAAAGACTGTAACTAAAAGGAAAACTTAAAAATAACTACCTAAACAGATGTTTTTTAATTCACGGTATTTAAAATTGATTTGTCAATGTCTTTATTCAGTTTAAATTCTGCATCATTTAACATAAATGCAAATTTTAACCATACAAGTGTGGCTTTCTGTGTTTCATAAATATGTGCTGTGCTCACAGTGAAGAACAAATCAAACTTTGGGAGAATAGGCCCAGATTGTGTGTCTTCCAAGCTTGCAGATGTTGCTTGATATATTCCTGAAGATGCTGCCTTAAAATATTACACAGTGGATAAAGAAAGGATCAAGAGAAAATCTTGATATGACCTGACAAGAAGACTCAGCCCTCAAGCCTGAAGAAGCATGTTATCATTTGCTCATTTCTTTGGCATGGAATGCATTTTCTCCAATGAAGCCGTTTGCTTTCTCCCTGGGAAGGGACAGCTCTTCTCTCCAGCCTTTCATCAGGAAGAGCAGTAGTGAACTGGCAGATTTGCAGTGCTAATGGATGCCGTGTTCAGTATTCAGAGTGAACACAAACTGATGGTTCATCCAGTTTCATATTCTAGTTAGTCTTATAGCTATTTCACTGCAGGGTGGATGAACACCCCTTGTTGAATGACATTGTATTCTTTATATTTCAATTTTCTTTCAGATTGTGTTCTTATGTCATTTACTGTCCTTGTCTGGTGACAGGGTGCCTCAGAATATGAGGCCGTTTTGCTACTCTTCTTGCGCCACTTCATTCCCTCACCCCTGCATTTATCTGAAATTATAATGAGTTTTTCTTCTTTGCTTTTTAGTTTAAAATCTTACTGCTTAGAGCTTGAGAAGCATCTTTCTTGCGCCTCTTTGTATTCTGTACAGTGGACTAGGAACTCTTTCTTTCGATTTCTCCTCTCTTTGATTACCAAGTCTCTTGGGCTACCAGTGGGCCTTGTCTCCCAGTTTCTATTTCCAGTTTGTGATCACTGAATTCTCTATTTGGTAAGGGTCTGCCTGTGTTTTGCATATTTATAATAAGGAAGTATGCTAGTATGAAGCTCTTGGGCAAAGATCTAGCTTATTGGGGTGGGCTCCATTGCCATATTCCAAAAACCAGACTTTTATGTTTTGTTGATTCAGGTTGAACTAGAAATGAATTTTCTCTTTTGTATTGTGATTAATGGAGAGGTTCATCCTAGTTCTCCATGGTTACTGTGGAAAGTGTGTGTGTGCTCTTAGACTTGCTTGCTGAGTACTTTTCTTCTCATAGGATACAATTCATACAGATCTTGATCTTTGCTTATAGTTTTGTGTTATTTAGCAGCAGTCACTAACACATGTTCCAGTGTCCTTCTGTGATACTGGTATCCCTTGTCACAATTATAATTTAATCAACATGTACAGTGCACTGTTTATTTATAGAGATATGTTCAATGCTGGAAAATATGGGTGTTAGATGAGATATTTGGCTGTTTTGAGACAAAAAGTAAGATGAGTATAGATTTGTTGGATATGAGAAGGATAAATTTAGAAAGTCTAGAACATTATAAATACTAAATTTGCTGCAATACTCATTGACTTTCTACATGGGGAATATATAAGTAGTTTTGACATTTGTTTTGTAAAGCAAGGGATATCTGCAGTTGGACACCATAGATTTCAAATACAGAAGCTTTAGATCTCTCTGTATTTCTGTGACACTAATGACTGTAATGTAATGTATGTCTAATGGTAGTGTTGCTTACATTGCATGTGATTGTATTGAAATGATCATAACCAACATTATTTGTTTATCAAGATGCATGTTCAGCTCTCAGACTGTACCTGATACTAATACATTTTGAAATTAGGTGGGTTCTCAGATCCTTGATTATGCAAGCTTTATGAATGTAAGCACAACGTGCGACCAGAACTCTTAGTTGAAATTTTTTTTTCTTAATTTGTAATTATCATTTTTAAAAAGTCTTTTTTTGAGTATAAGTCTATTGTTATCGTGTGAAGAACTCTCATTCTGACTTCAACAGAGGAGTAAAATAATTCCACGAGTTGGCTTATTTGTTGTGTAATATAATTACTTTTTCTTTCATTTGTATAGATTGCCACACTGAAGGTCAAAATATTTTATTTACTGATGGAGAGTATATTAATCAGATAGCTGCTTCGAGAGATGTAAGTTCTTGGAGTCATCAGTCGTTGTTGTGAATGAAACAACTTTTTCTTAAATTACTTGGTTTTTATTAAGTTCCAGAAGACTGATTTATGCAATGTAATATTCTGGATTTTTTTTTTTTTAAGGATGGCTTTGTTGTCAGAATTTTCGCCACAAGCACTGAACCTGTACTACAACAAGAATTACAGCTTAAACTGGCCAGGAAATGCTTACATGCCTGTGGAATATCACTGTTTGATTTGGAAAAGGATTTGCATATAATAAGTAAGATGACAAAATAAGTCTTTTTTATAACTTTTAAAAACTCTTTGTGTATTCATCAGTTCTACTCATAATTTAGTGATTATTATGCCTATTACTATAAAACAAAATTTTTAATTAATATATAGAAGTAATCAGGAAATGCAACCTGTAAATAGACAAGCTATTAGAAAGTGTTAAGAAAAGTAACTAGTAATAATACTTCCCACTATCAATTTGAATAGGTAAAAGAAAATAAATGTTTATTAAGGATTATGGATGGATAATGCTTGGTGGCATTTATGAACCCCACTGGAGATTGATTAGTGCACTTCTGTAACTTTGGGAATCTATACAAGTTCTGCCTTTTACATTTTTCATCTTTGGGAGTTTAATAATCTTGCCATTAGTTTTTTAATCTCACATATTTTCTTTTTGTATATATTCCTTTCCATGGGAAAATTGCCAAGTTGAGCTCAAATTTTCCATTTTAAAAGCTCATAGAATTGTTGTTGCTTGTATGATTGGCCAGACATCATAAAATATACTACAGAGAAAAGGTTAATTTACAGTTTGAAAATGTATGTATGTATGTATGTATGTATGTAAACATATTTTTAAATCTAGGAAGTTTTCTTACCAAAAAAAAAAAAGCTTACAATAAAGAATCTGAAAATTTATACCCACATATTATAATTCAGTACCATAGAGCTAGAGTTTTTTTAAAAGTTTTTTTATTTTATTTTATTTATTTATTTTTTTATTTTTTTATTTTTTTGGTTTTTCGAGACAGGGTTTCTCTGTGGCTTTGGAGCCTGTCCTGGAACTAGCTCTTGTAGACCAGGCTGGTCTAGAACTCATAGAGATCCACCTGCCTCTGCCTCCCAAGTGCTAGGATTAAAGGTGTGCGCGACCACCACCCGGCCGAGCTAGAGGTTTTGGATGAACTCCTAAGCTTTGTATTTGTTCATTTAAAAAATATAATTATGAAGAGCAAATGAGGTAAAAATATATACATATTATGATATTTACTATGTTATGTTTAATGAAAAATATTTTAATACCTTAATTCACTGACTACTGGTGACATTGAATTATTAATGTTTTGTTATAAAGTGTTATTTGGTAGTAATTTAAAATATATCAGGGTTAGAACAACTTTTATTTTTGAAGTTGTGGGCCTATCATTATATCTTCAAAAACTTTAGCAAGTGATGATATTTACCCTGTTTTGTTTTGTTTAATTTTGTGACAGTCTTTCTAAGTAGCCTAGCATGTTCCCAAGCCTCAGCTGAAGTGTGCCACCATATCCAGACTGTTTTATTTTAACAATACTAATTGAATTGACTGAAATTATTTGATAGAGTATATTGTGGTAATTAGAATTGCTTATGTTAGAAATGTAGTCATATTTAATACTATTGTCTTATTGAAGGCACAGGATTTGATGAGGAGTCAGCAATACTTGGTGCAGGACGAGAGTTTGCACTGATGAAAACAGCAAATGGAAAGGTAAATTACTTACTTTGTTTCAAAAGTTAAGTTTTCTCCTTGTGGCAGTACAAATTGTTATTCAATTCACATAGTTCACATATTTAAATATTGTCCTAGTTTTTATGGTAAAATTTTATGGTAAAATTTTATTCCTGTTGAAACTGATAGTATGAATGAGTAGTGACATATAAGACCCTAAAAATTTTTAAACTTTAAAAAAGTTATAGTTTTGCTAGTATTTAATTATGGATTCTTCTCATTTTTGAATTAGTTTAAGTTTGTATTTTTATGTTTATTTTGATATATCAAAATTTTCTAAATGTTTTAATGTCCAAAACAAATACAAGTTATAATTTAGATAACATAGAAGCATGTTTATTTAACTTATACATTGGATATATTAACCTATATAGATTGAAGTGGGGTTTTTTTGTCTAATAAATGTGAAGAGGAAAGAATGATAACTAAGGGACTTCTGGAAATATAAATTATCAGGCACATACTTAAACTTTTTATAAACTTGGAATGTTAGTAACAAATTTTATGGATTTCTTCCTATGAATATAATCATGGAAATATAATTATCAAAATTTTAAAAAATTTAACTATTCAGAATACATATAAAAATAAACTTGAGTGCATCAATTTCTGTCTCCCTCAGGTCATGAAACTTGAATACTATAAAAATTGTCAAGTTTTCGTTATTTTTGCCTTTCAATAAAATATGGAAGCTTTTACTTTTCTTTCTTGTGAAACCTGCGGCACCATTCCAAAAAAAGTCTTATATTTCTTTTCTTTTCTTTTCTTTTCTTTCTTTTTTTTAACATATAAGATATATTACACTGGCAAGTACCAGAGTCTTGGAATCAAACAAGGTGGTCCTTCAGCAGGAAAATGGGTTGAGCTACCAATTACCAAATCTCCCAAGATCGTGCACTTCTCTGTTGGACATGACGGCTCGCATGCCCTTTTGGTTGCAGAGGATGGAAGTGTGTTCTTCACAGGATCCGCAAGTAAAGGAGAAGACGGGGAGTCAAGTAAGTCCCTGAGAGAGAGTGGCCCTTATGCATGTTAGTGTGATCATCTCAGCAGCACTGGCCTCGGCAGGCTGTGTGTATGGGGCTTGTTCAGTTAAGCATGCGCCAAGAGAAGGCGGTTGTCTATTTCACTCTGCAATTCTTGTGAATGAATTTTTATCTTTATGGATACAAGACTGTTCTGAGAATGGGTGGTTGGTGATTTTTTTCATTTAATTATTCTAGTAGGTTACTTTAAAAAACTAAAACTTAGCAAGGACCATGTATTTCAAAAGAAGGATAAACCTTATGTAACTTTGTTCATAGGTGATAATTATGGATAACTGTTTGTGGGATTCTTTATCTGTGAGGAAATCATTTGCTCTGCAATGAAAATAAAATTTGACCTGATCTATTATTTTCTGTTTCGATTCTTCTTCAAAGCATCATTTTTCTCTCAAATAACTTTTCATATTCCTTGGAGTATCATCTTACAGGCATTAGTTTTTTTAAAACTCAATACATAATGGAAAATTAAGTGAAAATTAAAGTTACCTGAGATAGTGCTTTAATAAGCCACACAGTTTATTACCATCTCCTAGAAACCTGGACATTTAGAGAGCGTTCATGTAAACTAGTTTCAAGATGTGTATCAGTGTTAAGCCATATGAAATCCATAGTGGTATTTTAAACTATAGCATAACAATATGGTTTTATTCTGAAAGCATGCAGGAAATTGATTAACCAAATGAACAGGTAGTTGACATCCCATGTTTGACTTATTTTGATGCTAGAATTTTTGAGAATGGTGACTTTTTAATCACTCATATTTCTATTTATTTGTTGTTTTTCATATGTGTATCATCTTTCTTTACAAGCACATTGACTTGTGAAGAACAAAGGTGATAAAAGTGTATATTGTGAGGGTTAGGGTGGTATGTAAGTTGTGTGGATAAAAGTTAATGTGGAGATTCAAACTCCCAGTTTATTGGAAACTGGTGTTTCCTTTTGGGAATTTCACTACACTACAAAGAAAGAGGATCTGACAGTGATAGCCTAAATATTAACTGACTGCATGAGACTAACAAGGTCCTCATTATAATCTGTTTGGTGGTAAGCCCCAGCCTTTCTGAGACTTACTGAAGTTTATCAAAAAAATAAACAAATTGTTTATTTTGTTTGGTTTCATATCATTGTTATTATTTGCATATAGATACCTTACATTTATTTTATTTGTTCTTTTTAGCTAAGAGCAGACGACAGTCAAAACCCTATAAACCTAAAAAGATTATTAAAATGGAAGGAAAAATTGTGGTGTACACAGCCTGCAATAATGGAAGTAGTTCTGTTATTTCTAAAGATGGAGAACTCTACATGTTTGGGAAAGATGCTATTTATTCTGATAGTTCAAGTAAGTTAAAAATCTAACAATCACTTTACTTTCATGCAAAAAAGATTTCAATATGAATCATTGGGCATAACATAGATGTGTCTAGAAAATTAACATTTATAGTATGCTTTCTCTATATACTTGGCATTTTCATTCAAATGTGAAACTTTGGGGATAATGTTTTATATTGTATTTTGTTGCTAAAGATCTGACATTCATTTCACACAAAGTTAAGTCTTGAACTTGATGACGCAACTTTCCCTTAGCCACTTTCTCTGGAAAGCTTTCCCTTCCCACTAAAGTATTCATGTAACAATACTTCGGGTTAGTGTTAATCACTATCAGCAATCAATTTTTATAACAGCTTATTAAAAATTATTGAATTCTCTGTCTCCTCACTTAGACAGTGGAGTAGTATTTTCCTTATTTATTACTGTAATATGTAATGTCAATAATATCAAAGTCTCCAGACTTACCAGTTTATCAAGTGCCTGACTACTAAACCTAAAATTTAAGAAGTGGATATGAGAGATAGAAGTAGATAGAAGTTTTAGATTTATAAGTTCTAATCTGATAGCCTTATATTACTTGGTTGCTGGATTTTCCCCCTAGTAATTAGAAAAGAGTATAGTGAATGAGTCATCCCACTTGGGAAGATTTTACATGAGACCCGTGTAAAATGCCTTTGAATTTTGCTGTAAAAAGGAAGCCAGAATAAATGAAGTTTACGACTGGAAAGTTAAGAGATTGTCCCAAGCAAGGATGGAGAAGTCAAGCATGTGGAAAATTTATAACAGTTAATTATTAGCTGGAACAGCTCCTAGGTAATAGAAGTGCTGACTTAATGTGGTAACAGTCAGATTCTCAATGGGCTGAAATTGCTACAGTGAATCAGACTTTTGGGGTAACACATTAGTGTTATTAAAATAATGTTCGGTATAACTGTTGCATGCTAAAATACTAATAGAAACCAAATGTGAACGTGTAAGTGTTTGGATGGACCAGACAAGAGCTCCCTGCCTTTTTGCAGAGAGAGTTTTTCATGGTAGACTTGTGGGTGTTGTTCAAAGACTGTAGACAGTCAGATTTATTACTAGCTGTTTTTACTTGGATAACCTTTACTTAACTTTCAGTTTTCCTTTTGCCCCCCCCCTTAAAAAGAGGACAAGAATAGTACCCACTTCATAGTTTACTTTTGTAAGTCTATAAGAACATTTAAGAAATGTTCTGCACAAAACCTAGAACATACAAGATCTCAGTATATAATCATCTGGTATTAGTATCAAACTTTGTTCCATGAAATACATATTATACATATTTTTCAAGTGTGCTACATACTGAAATTAGGAATTTTTACAACTTAAATAATTGCCTTAAGTTTTGGAAATGTGTTTACTATATCTTAGAAAACTAACTCTTAAAAAAAAGTAACTGTTTAGTTATTACTATTATTACTTTTTAATAAGGCTAAGGATGCTTTTGTAATTTTAAAATTATTGCAAATAAGGTTAGCAAATGCATATGAAAAACATACTGAAAGTAACATAAGGGAAGCTGAGGAATTACTGGAGTGGATTGTTGCCGAAATCTCGGTGGAGACCTCCAATTGCCACGCACCGTGCCCCCGTGTCTGAGCTCGGTGTGCTTGAACCCAGTTCGAGAGTTTCGGGCAAGGGGCTGGAGGTTAAAATACAAAGACACACACAGACAGAGAGACAACGACACGGGTCATCCTTGAATTCCCCAAGAATGCCCCCTTTATTGTGTTCAGGGGCAGATTATATAGAGATAGCCACGCCCCAGCCAAACCCACCAGAAACCACTCTCCTGCCATCAGGAACTCCTGAAGGTCTCGTGCTCAGAGCAGCTGTAGGCACTCAGATCAGGGGAAAACTAGTTCTTATCAAGAAATTCAGAATCAGGGGGGTCTCACTGCTCCCAACAGATTGTGAAAGAAAGAATTAAGAGTTCAAAAACATTCTTTTCAAGGCTGATGATAACTCAACATGAAAAGGCAGTTGCTGCTAAGCTTAACGACCTAGTCAATCCTCAACACTCAGGCAATGAAAGGAGAGAACCATCTCCTCTAAGTTGTCTTCCAACTACCCATGTGTATCATGGACACACGTATACACTTGAATGCACTTGAATTTATTTACAGGAAGTAAATAATTAACATACGTGCTTTTACAATAAATACTATTACTGTTTTATAAAATCTTACTGGTTTTATAAAAACAACACTGATTCATTATACTATTATAAATGTTTTACTATTTTTTTCTCGAGGCAAGTCTAAACCAGTAAAGGTTCATGACTTATTTGCACCTGTAGTAGATATTTGAGAGGGACTGGCCCTTCTGAGTACTGTTCACAGGTATTGGCACTTGGAACAAGCAGGCAGGAGAAGTTATCTGGAAATAATGTTACAGGAAATATTTGTCCCAACTACAAGTAATGTTTTTGATAATTATCTATCAGTAGTTCAGTCATCTGTTTTCCTTGTGGTGAATTATTTTTCTCAAGAAACAACTTCTGCATTGAAGCTGTTCTTCTAGGTACAGAATGATTTTTGTTGTTTTTGTTAATTTTGTATCTTTTTTTCTAGGTTTGGTGTCTGATTTGAAAGGCCATTTTGTAACTCAGGTAGCAATGGGCAAAGCTCACACTTGTGTTTTAATGAAGAATGGAGAGGTCTGGACATTTGGTGTAAATAATAAAGGACAGTGTGGGCGAGACACGGGTGCTGTGAACCAAGGAGGGAAAGGTAGGGGTTTAGTTTTCAGATATTAAGATTTATGTGTCTTTTCATTAGGTTTTTGGAACATAGTGAAGAATCTTACTCTTTGTAAAATGGATGACTCAGGCCTTGGGGATGCTCAGCAGTGCAGAGCACCTGCTGCTCTTCCAGAGGACCCAGGTGCTGTCTCCTCCATCGCGGGGTGACTCACGTCATCTCTAACTCCATTCCAGGAGTCTGACACCCTGGTACATGTTTATGCATACAGGCAAAACTCACATAAACAACAATTAAAAACACTTTTACATGAATGACTCTTTAATTTCTTATAAATTTAAAAACCCTCAAGTTTTATTTTATAATAACTATTGGTAAAAGTCTATCTTTGCAAAAATAAAATATTATTTTTTGATGGAGGAGAGTTATCTGTCTATGTTTCTTTCATTGGTTAATTAATAAAGAAAACTGCCTTGGCCCTTTAAGAACAGAAAATTAGGTAGGTGGAGTAGACAGAACAGAATTGTGGGAACAAGGAAGTAGAGTTGGGGAGACGCTTCAGGCAGTCGCGTGGTGAGTCTCCATGCTGCTGCTCTCCGAGATGGACGCAGGTTAAGATCTCTCCTGGTAAGCCACAACTCGTGGTGCTACCCAGATTACTAAATATGGGTTAAAGCAAGATGTGAGAATTAACCAATAAGAGGCTGAAACTATGGGCCAGGCAGTGTTTTAAAAGAATACAGTTTCCGTGTAATTATTTCGGGTGTAAAGCTAGCCCGAGGCCGGGTGGCGGGACACAGCCCCGCCGCTTCACACTACAATTTTTAGTTTTTGAGCAAGTGATGTTCCTACCTGTTTAATATTTTAAAAATCTACATAAATAGTAGTAGTACTTCTTTAATTTAACATTTTGATGACTAAATTATTCATGGAAAACAGAATTTTCAAATGCTTATCTTCAGTTTTAACTATTCTTTGGCAGTAGGTTATCAACAAATATTATCCTCTTTGTTTAATCATGTATTCTACCTAAAGTGAAATCTCAAATAGCTGAGAAGAACTTAAAGAAATGGTCAACATTCTTAGCTATCAGGGAAATGCAAATCAAAATGACTCCAGGAATCCATCTTGCACCTATCAGAATGGCTAAGGTCAAAAACACACGTGACAGCTTGTGCTGGCAAAAATGTGGAGCAAGGGGGACACTCCTTCACTGCAGGTGGGAGTGCAAACATGTATAGCCACATTAGAAATCAATATAGCAGTTTCTTAGAATATTACAAATCAAATCTATCTATAGACCCATTTATTCTACTCCTGGGTATGAGTCCAAAGAATGGTGTACCATACCACAAGGATACTTGCTTGGCTGTGTGAGCCTAGTTTTTTAATGACTTAACCACCTCTGTAGCCCTAAGGTGATTTCTTGATTAGACATAGGTACCGTGTCTGTCTGTGCCTTAGGTTGTATGCTAACATAAGAGATAAATAAATAAGTTTGATGAGGAATAAGACAAAGTAAGTAATAGTAACTTTGATTATAGCAGGTTTCATGTATGTTCTTAAAGTGGGAAATACTTGTTTTTAGACATGGAAATAATCTACATAAAATGATAAACTGATCTGTCTAACAGGGTTTGGAGTTGAAAATATGGCAACAGCGATGGATGAAGACCTGGAAGAAGAACTGGATGAGAAAGATGAGAAGTCCATGATGTGCCCTCCAGGCATGCATAAGTGGAAGCTGGAGCAGTGCATGGTGTGCACAGTGTGTGGAGATTGCACGGGCTATGGAGCCAGCTGTGTCAGCAGCGGCCGTCCTGACAGGGTTCCTGGAGGGTAAGACAAGATTTCCTACTGAAGAGAACAAGCGTATTCCCCCTTTGCTTTTGTTTTTGTTTTTTGTTGTTTTTCAAAGTTATCTCAGCATGTACATACCTACCTTTTATGTGTATGTGCGTAGGGTAGTGGTGGCTTGGGTTCAAACCCAGGTCTTTCTTCATATGTAATAGGGAAGTACTCTACCTCTGAACTACTCATTCAGCCCTAAACTTATTACAATTATTTTCTGCTATATTGAGTTCATCTTTAAGTTTGCTTTCCTTTCATTTGATTTATTGAAGCCATTATTTAAAATTATAATTCTTTGCAAGTCTTGGGCCTTGTTTCTATTTTTTTCTGAACTTTCTAAATGCCAAATGTAATTGATCATTTCCAAGTAGAATTAACAAATATATGGGTTGCTTGAGTAGAAATGTATATTCTCTCTCTAAAGTTGCATCATGCCTATCTACCTACTTATAGACTCTTGTTTTAAGGGTTTGTCCTGGTCGTTTTTTTGTTTGTTTTTTGGGTTTTGGGTTTTGGGTTTTTTTGTTTTTGTTAACACGATACAGACCTATACATACCTGGAAAGAGGGCTTCTTAATTGAGAAAATGCTTTTATAAGATTGGTCTGTAGACAAGTCTGTGGGGTATTGTATTGATTATGATTGATATGAAAGGATCCTGTTCAAGTGGTTCTAGTGGTTCTAGTATCAAAGCAACCTGAGTAAGCCAATGAAGACAAGCAGTAAGCAGCTCTCTTCTGTGGGCTTTGCATCAGTTCCTACCTCCAAGTGCTTGCCCTGACTTCCATCCATGAAAGACTATGATATGAAACTTTGAATGTAATAGATCCCTTTTCTCTCCAGGTTGCTTTTGGTCATGGAATTTATCACTGCAATAGAAACCCTAACATGGGGTTCTATAAGATTGTTAATGCAAAGATCATATATAGGCAGATTTTCTGTCTTGTGTGCCAGCTCCCAAATAACCACATGAAAACTTACTATCAATTATTATAGCCTGGCCAATAACTTAGACTTGTTTCTAATGAGCTCTATAATTTAAATTAGCTTATTTCTATTAATTTTCTTTTTACCTCGTGACATTATTACCTTTACTCGGTATGGCCCATGCTGCTTTCCTGATTATTTTGATTAATTTTGATCTAGAATGATTCTGTTTCTTTGTAAGCAGTGTTAGAATTTGAAATTTATTCCCTCAAACTTTTCCCATCCTTTTTTATTAAAATTCAGTTCCCCAAACTCTGAGCTTGATCCAGAAATATAGACCTATTTCTGAATTTTCTGTGTCCGCCTAATATTAATTTTTTAAAAATACCCCTTCACAGATATACAGTTTTTATTGACTCTACCTATCTTATACATAATCAAGTATAATAATTTTTGTTAATAAATCAAAATGAATATATGAAGAAATTTAGGGTACTAAGAACTTTTAAAGATGATTTCAGATATCATAGATCATACTTTATTATTATAATTACATAATATAATTATTATATAATTTATAGTGCATTTAATATTAGACATTTCCTTCAGTTTCTTTTGTGGTAAGGCATATATAGCATAAAACTGATCACTGTTACCAGTACAAAGTACTGTGTGTGTACAAATACACACTTCATTTGTTTTTAGTATTTCTTACTGTTAAGCTACAATCAATCACACACACACACACACAAACACACACACACACACACACACACACACACACACACGTAGTTCATCTTGAAAACCTGTAACTCTACTCATCAAATAATTAAAGTTATTGCCCATTTTCTCTTCTCTTCTATCCACCATCATACTTTCTGTTTGCTTATTCTAAAATGTCATACATGTGGAACATATGTTTTTAGGCCTTTTCACTTTCTAATTTACTTAGTAAAATATCATCAGAATTTATACATATTGTAACATAGTTCAGAATCTCCTTCCTTCAGAAGAAATTGAAATGTATGTATGTTTCCTTAGGCTTTTGTCCATGGACGGACAAGAGTTGCCTCCATATCTAAGCCATTGTGAATAATACTATCACACGCTTAGGTAGACAGTTTAACTCTTGGGGATTCTGCTTGGCCTTCTTGTTTATACCTAAAGAAGTGGAATTGCTAGATTATGGTAATTCTAGTTTTAATCGTTCAGGAAATTTTCACTGTGTTTTCTACTTCAGCTACCACTTTGCATTTCCACCAAGGGTGCATAAATGTTCCAGTTTCTCCATGTTCTCTCTTCCTAGCTTTGTTTTATTTGTTTGACTTTTATGTCCCCTAAGGTATGTGAAATGGCTCCTGTGTAGTTTTGATTTTAGTTTCCATAATGAGTAGTGATGCTAAGTATCTTCTCAGTTGTTTCTTAACCAGCTGTAGCTCTTTGGAGAACTATCAATTTAAGTCTTTCACCCAGTCTTTAATTGGGTTATTCTTTTTTCTTTTTTTAAAACTTACTTTTGAAGTTGTCTGTTTACTGTAAATCTTAATCCCTTGTGAAATACATTATTTTAAATGTGTATATGAGCTAGCTTTTAATTCTATTGATACTAGTTTTTAATACAAAAACATTTTTAAATTTTTGCATAATTTTAATAAACAAGTCCAATTTGTTTATTTTTGTGGTGTTGTTGCCTGTGCCTTTAGTGACATATCTAAAAAAAATCCTAAATTCAAGAAATCATGACCATACATAGAACATCACTGATACATCATGAATTGTTTTCTAGAAAAAATTTCACACATTTATTGTGTATATTGTTGTGTGCATGCCGTCATGCACATGTGGAAGTCAGCACATGATTCAGAGGAGTCACTCACTTCGCTCTCCTTATATACAGGGATCAAACTCAGCTCATCAGACTTGGTGCCTAGTTCCTTTACCTGTTTTTCCTAGGAAAGTTTCTTTATAGTTTTAGGCCTTCCATTTGTTCCTTTGAGTTAATTTTTGTCTATGGCATATGACATTAGATAAAGACGTCATAGTATTGTGTCATATGTGGATATCTCGTCTTCCTATACCATCTGTTGCTTAGGCAGAGCTCTGCTACGTTATGTTGAACACAGTTAACCAGATGGGAGTCCTTGCTTCGTTTTCAGTCTGAAGGAAAGGCTTTCCGTCTTTCATTGAGTGTAATGTTCATTGTATATTTTCATATGTGGCTTTGAAGGAGTTTTTTGCTATTGTAGTTTGTTTAATTTCTTAAATAATAAAATTATGTTGAATTTTGTTAAATGTTTTTTGTATAGATTAAGAAAATTATGCATTTTCCCCCATGATACTGTTAGTGTGGTATATTATATGATTTTCCAATATTACATTCCCAGAATCTCACTCTCATGGTATATTTTCTTCTAAGTATGGTGTTTAGTTTGGTTTGCTAGTATTTAGTTGGGTATTTTTAGTTGTCCCAATTTTTGTGAAGGCTATTGATCTATAGAGTATTTTACTTTCTTTATTCATTTTAATGTTTTTAGTTAAATATCAATGTAATTCAGAATGAGTAAGAAATCTCTGTTCTTCAATCTAGAGAAATTCAAAGACCAGTGTTATAAATGATACTTTAAAAATAATTTCAATTGAAAAATCAATAGGGAATCTTATAGCATACTCATTACTGTAAAGTACATGATCTTCCAAATTGTTATCGATGCCTGTTCTTCAAATCTCCCAGTTTTGTAGGATATATTAACAGTTCATTTGAACTGCTGCTATACGAATCTTGCTCTTTACAAATCTGTGTTACTATGCATGTGACAGGGCTATTAAAAGTTTTAAAAGACTAACTAGTATGTCAGTAAATCTATGATTTCAGCATCTGTGAACAGTGTCTCCAAGATATTAGTTTCTTTCTTTCTTTTTTTTTTTTTTTTTTTTTTTTTTGATTTTTTGAGACAGGGTTTCTCTGTGGCTTTGGAGCCTGTCCTGGAGCTAGCTCTTGTAGACCAGGCTGGCCTCGAACTCACAGAGATCCTCCTACCTCTGCCTCCCGAGTGCTGGGATTAAAGGCGTACGCCACCACTGCCTGGCCTAAGATATTAGTTTCTTAAGTGTCATCCTAGCCAACTTCAGGGAATAATTTTGTCTTTATTTTGTAATAAACACATTATATGGTTTTCAGTTTGTATGAAAGTGACAAAGGAGCAGCAGCCAATTAAGTAGTTTCAGTGAAAAGAGAAAAATGGGACATGATAGTATGCCAAGAATGAGGAGGAAGAAACAAATGTAATGCTGATAAGCTGACTGATCGCTGAAGTCTGACAGCATCCCCTTAACTTCCCTGAAAACAGAGTTAACTTGTGTTTGCTCGCCACCAGTCCATCCTGACTCTTAGTGCTAAAACTGTTGCTACTTACTGAGAAAACTTGTAGAAGAATGTACAGTAATAGGTAACTGGACAGAAGTAGCATCTGTTTGGATTTTATGTAAAAATGTATTAGTTGTACTCATTAGAATCATAACACAGTCGCATTATTTTTTGAAAAATTCCTACTTTCCTTTATAATCCAGCTAAGCCTGTTTTTGTTTGTTTGCTTCTACATAGGATTTGTGGTTGTGGTTCAGGAGAATCTGGCTGTGCTGTGTGTGGATGTTGCAAGGCTTGTGCAAGAGAGCTGGATGGTCAGGAGGCAAGACAAAGAGGGATTCTTGATGCAGTGAAAGAAATGATACCTTTAGACCTCCTTTTAGGTAATTTATTTATTATGTTGACTGTCTTGCCCTCAACAGCAATTACTATAGTTTAAATATTTTCTATCATATATATGTTAAAATCTTGGTAATCACTAATTACCATGATTTCCATATTACTTTTGATAATTAAAGTAGCCATTCGAGATACTCTTTTTTCTTTTTATGAAAAGAATTCTTAAAATAAAAAATTGAGTTTCAAAATTGTTTTTTGCTAGCTTTTACTTTATTGAATTTTGAATAAGTATAACTATTATTTGCTTATGCTATATGACGTGCTCTTTTATTATCATGGCCAATTATCTAGCTGTCCCTGTACCTGGGGTTAATATTGAAGAACATCTTCAGTTACGGCAAGAAGAAAAACGGCAACGTGTCATTAGAAGGCACAGATTAGAAGATGGAAGAGGTAAGATGTAGCGACGGAAAAGGGGCAGGGGAACTTTGGTGCCCTCTCTGAGACCATTGGAAAGTTTACAGGATACCCTCGTTTTGTAAGAAGTCAACAAAATTTGTAACATTCCAGTACCATGTGAAAGTTACAGGAACATATTTGTGACCTGTATAATTATGCTAGTAAAAATCCATTTATTTCAGTAGCATGCTAATCATCCCACAGTAAAATGTGTGTCATGTAACAGCGTGATGGCTCATGCTTATAATCTCAGTACTCCAGTGTTAAGACAGGAGGATTGCTACAAATTCCAAGCCTGTCTGCAGTTAAACTGTTTAAAAAAAAATTGTGCCATTGCAAAATATAAATACCATTAGTAATGAGAATTACAAATATAAAGATCAATGTTTTACTCAGACTTTTGTCTCATCTATATTTGACCAAGGGCCAAAACTTAGTTTAACCTAGGCTTTTCATTTTACAAAAAAAAAGGGGGGGGGGTTAAAAGTCTTATCTGCAAAGACATGGGTATTGCTGCTCTTATTATTTCCTTATTGTTTGGGACACTTTCTTGGCCTGAAAATACATTTAATATTTGTTGTATATAAATGAGATTTTAATATGTATCCAGTAGGCAGAAATTAATATGTTACTAAATTGTTCTCCCACAGAATTGTTTTTTTCTACAATTACGACAAATCTTAAAAGTGTGTACTTTTATTGTTATGTTAAGCAAATTCTTAATCAGCGAACTGTATTGACATCGCATATTTTGAATACTTCTTAGAAAGTATAGGATATTTGGTGCAGAAATAAGCTTATTACTGCTTTTACATGTTTTTAATCAACTCATGGTAGCTATTACTGTCATTGTCCATTTTTTCTTAGTTATTCTTTATGAAATACAATAAGTAATAAAATGGTATACCTGAAAAAATCTGAGAAACTTTTGGAGTGTAGGGGTTATTGTTACAGGAACTTAGAATCAGAGTTGACTGTTTCAGTGAGTTTTTGCCACTTTGGCTTCATGCATATAAAGTTATGGGTTTTAAAATATTTTGATGAGATTAATGCATATACTGTTCTTATTTACATTTCATAAATGTTTTGGAAACATTCTGTTGTATATTTCATTTATTAGTATTTTTGTTTAAGGTTATTTTCTTCTTACTATGCATTTTTCTATTCTTTGATCTGTTACATTGGGTCATATGAATTGACATAAAATCTCAGTAATTTTATAGATTTTATCAAAAGTAGAGCTTTTACTTATTTCAGTGTGTCTCAGATGGAGCATCATTACATGGGCACTTACCACAAGTACCAGTTCTCAGGCCCTACCCCTGTCCTGCTGAATCTGGAACTTGGATATTAGGGCCTAACAAAATGATCTTTAGCAAGATTTTTGGGGGTTCTGGTAAGCCAATATTTTAGGTCAGTGTGGTTCAGAGTTTTTATCATCATTGTTCTCTGTGTGAGTCACTGCTGGGCGAGTGGTCAGTGTTCAGTGCTGGAGAAGACTGCTTGTGTGTCTTTTTCTGTATAAGAACAGTGGTGATAGCGTTTTAACATTCCAGCTCCCACTCTTACGTGTTCACTAGTGAGGACCTTATACCCCTGTGTGTATGGCGAGGGTTTAGTTATGTTACTCACTTGTCTTTTTCATCATATTTTCAGTCTGTTTTAGTTGTTTCAAAGTTGATCAACATTTCAGCCCTTAGCTCTGTATCAAAGCCTTTTTAATCAATTAACCTATTAAGGTTTATTGGTGCAATTTCACTACTGTTTATATGACACAAGCTGTTGGCTAATGCTGTCACTCCCAATGGCATCTCAGCTGGATAATAATTTACAGTGATAGCCTACCTATACTATTGTAAGGATAAACCTTGGGAACTTAACCTCCCTGAACCTCAGTTCCTCCTCTTCAGTGAGCAACCGCTGTGCCTGCCTACCTATGTTAGTGAGTGTTGGTGACATGCATGGAAACGCAGCGCACGTGCTCAGCGGTGGTAGCTGCTGAATTATGGTGGAAGCAGTCCATTTTCCTTCCCGCTCTAGCTTTGATGTAGTTGCTTTTCTTACAACATTTTGATTCTAATTGTAAAACATTAATTCTGATGAAGAAAAGTCCCCCACTGCTTCTCTAGAATAACACAGATTCCATTTTTTTTTTTTTTTTTTTTTTTTTTTTTTTTTTTTGGTTTTTCGAGACAGGGTTTCCCTGTAGTTTCTAGAGCCTGTCCTGGAACTAGCTCTTGTAGACCAGGCTGGCCTCGAACTCAGAGATCCGCCTGCCTCTGTCTCCCGAGTGCTGGGATTAAAGGCGTGCGCCACCACCGCCCGGCCTCAGATTCCATTTTGATACATAAAAATTTGTTTAGTCACAAATTAGAATTTAAAAATAAATTTATTGCAGTCTATAATTCTAAAGTAGCCACATTGATATTTCTATTGCCAGGATTCTAAAAGTGTTATTTGATTGATTTGATAAATGAAATATAGTATTAGTTCAAATTTCTATGCCACATGAAAGTCTTTTAAAACTAAACTATATGGACAATTTAGGAAGTGTCAGTTAAAAAAAATCTGTATATCAGTTAAAAAAGATTTTCATGCAAAGCTATAAACAGAATTTTGGTATTATTTCTTTTAAAATTTTATATATAATTTTGCTTGTAGTTATTTTAGGTGATTTTCTCCTATAATACATATTTGCATCTGTTTTTAATAATGCTTTCAACTCTTTATTACATATAAAATAATTGAAATAATACAAGAATTTAGGTCCTTTTCTTTGATTCAGTTACAAATTTTACTTATTTCATTGTCATCTTCTAATCAACTTTTTATATATTTCTGTTAATATGCTGAATTTTGTTTTATAGATTTGCTTATTGTTATAAACTTTTTTTATATTTTGATAGATCATTTTCTTTGTTCTACAGTGTTCCCATTATGCTAATAATGTTAATGGTCTATTTTAGATGTTTCCATATTTCTCTTAAGTGAGATACAATTTATGGAGATATCTATGATTTAAAACGCATAGGCATATATATTTAGGGAAGTGGTCTATTATATAAATAGAGAAGTGGCCTATTGTTATATATACATTTGCAACATTTTATTTTTATTTTTAATTAATTATTAATTTAGAACAGCATCAACAGTTTATTTCATAAAAATGCTTCATAAGTTTCAATTTAATATTTGAAATCTCTTCCATTGAAGGGATACCATAGTATTTAAATGTAATTTTTGTATGGGTTGATTTTAGATTCTTGCCTCAATTAATAAGATATAATTTTAATAATCACCTTTGTGCTGAAATTTCTTTATAATTTTTAAAGAATTTTGCCAAGGATAAATGGGAAGAAGTACAGTTTCTGAGTCAAAAGAGAGAAAGAAAGAGACAGGAATAGGAACAGGGAGTGAGGGAGAGAGACTGGGGGGGGGAAGGAAGGAGGGAGGGAGGGAGGGAGGGAGGGAGGGAGGGAGGGAGGGAGGGAGGAGAGGAATGCATGTGTAGCATGTGTGTCTGTGCATGTGTATGTGGGCAGGAACATGTATCTATGTAAGCATTTGTGGAGGCCCTGGGTGGATATTGGGATGTCTTCCTCAGTAACTCTTCACCTTCACCTTAAACTCCCCACCTTTAAGGGTCTCTTCCTTATATCTAGAATTTGCCTTTTTAGCTGAACTGCCTAGCTGGAGAGTTCTGGCAGTCCACTTCTTCTGGGGTTACAGATGTCCTTGCTCATGCCTGCCTTTTAATGTAGGTTCTGAGAATTTGCTTTCAGGTCCTCATGCTTTTATGTCAAACACTTTACCTGCAGAGCTATCCTCCCAGTCCCAAGCATAATTTTTACATTTTTTGTTTATATCATTAATAGTTGTCTGAAAATTTTGTCTTATTTAATGCTCCCATTGATTCTCCATTCTTTTTTACCTGCCTATGAATGGGCCCAAAATAAATATACTTTATAAATCAAATTTTGTAGTATTTCAGGAGTGTTTTAGTCACTGTCTTCCTACTGAAATGCACCAGTAAGTTTTATTCATTCAGACTTTTTAATACATTAGTAGCTTCTTTTTAACTTTTGAGAACCCTACGGTTTCCATCTTAGTTTAGACCACCTCTGCTTCTCAGTGTTGCCACAAAAAGTCTTGTTCAGTTGTTCGTCACCCGATTATTTTCCCTTTGCAAGCCAATATTCACTGTTATCCAAACTAGTTCTTATGCAGTGTTCTAATTAGTAGCACTTCTGTATTTAAAATCAAAAGAATCTTGACTGTCCTCATGTTCAGTTTCCATTCTTTTCCCTGCAGGCTTGGATCTGTTTATATTCCTATTTCCAGCATACACACTCCATTTGTAGTACTCCATTTGTTTTATTAGATTTGTTTAGGTGGTGTTTCTAGTATTCTCTCAATCCATACTTTTCCAACATTTGTTTTTCTCACTGTCCCTTTAGTGTGTTTCTTTTTAATATATGCTGCTTATAACTTCTCAACAGGTCGTGGGTGACCCATCCCACGCTAGACTGTATTCTGGTCTTATTTACTAGTTGTTACCTTATTTGGAACTTAAATTGGAATATCTTTGTTGGATGACTGAAAATAATTCTGGAACTTCTGATTACCTGTAGAATGGAAGTTTATTCTATTAATGTTGCAAGTTTGTTTTTTTTGGCTTATTTAAATATTTATTGGCTTATTTTAAAAAATATTGAAATGTAGATTTCAAGGATATCGCATTTTCTAAATGGTAGATTTATAAACATGATTCTTAGGTTATTTCTTCACATGGTTACTTCATTGTAGTACAGTGTGTTGAACTCATAACTCTTTTTTTTGTCCTTAAGCAATTTATTTTTTTTACAGAATATATTTTATTAATTCTTTAAGCATTTCATACAATATATTTTAATCACATTAATCCATTTCTTCCCTTTAGCTTCTTTTTTTTCCTCATTTTTTTATTAAAGATTTCCATCTCCTTCCCTCCTCCTCCCCCTTCCCTCCCCTCCCTTCCACCCATACCCCCACTCCACCCCTCTCCAAGACAAAGAGCCATCAGGGTTCCCTTCACTATGTTAAGTCCAAGGTTCTCCCAGCTCCCCCTAAGTCCAGGAAGGTGAGCAACCAAACTGACAAGGCTCACAGTGAGCCCGTCCATGCTGTAGAGTTCACGTTCATTGCCATTGTCCTTGGTTTCTCAGTCCTCCTCCACCGTCAGCCACATTCAGAGAGTCCGGTTTGGTCGCCTGTTCCATCAGTCCCATTCCAACTGGACTTGGTGGTCTCCCATTAGATCTGTCCCACCATCTCAATGGGTAAACGCACTCCTCACTGTCCTGACTTCCTTGCTCATGATCTCCCTCCTTTGAATATCTTGCATATCACCATAGAACCTTCACCTGGCATTGGATGGAGAAAATGACAGAGCCCCACATAGGAGCACCGGACTGAGCTCCCAAGGTCCCGATGAGGAGCAAGTTTGTTTTGAGCCTGGGTCACACTATGTAGATCAGATTGGACTGGAAGTCAAGGTCATCCCAAGTGCTGGATTATAGAGGAGTACCATCATGCCAGGCTCACAAACTAATTTCCCATGACTCTATAACCTTTTTGTACTTTGGTTTCAGGGGTTTGTCATGACTGAACAATATTGCTTAACATTCTCAAGTTATTCTAAATCTTTTAACTGTAATATCTTCCTTTCCATTTCTCTAGTTAACTCCACATTTTTTTAAAAGCCTGAGTCAATTAAATTGAACATAGGTCTTTTAATCCTAAATGTGTTTTTATGCACTTGTTATATAATACCATACGGCTGTTTTCATTTCTGTGTTCCTATTGTGGTCCCATGTCTTCATAATTATATCTGTGGTAGCTAGTATCTACTACTTACGCAGTGGCCAAACTTTTGTAAGTGAATGATCGAGTTCTGTACCTGAAAAACTATTTCAGTATACAATATACAATGCTGTTTTATAGCTTTAGGTTTCTAGTCAATGTACTGTATGTGTTACATCAGAAGATTCCTAAAAGATTGAATTTAGTGAGAGACTAATCAATAAATTAATAGGTGTATTTTTCTAGGTAAAAATATCTTCATCAGACTCCAAAGTCAGAAAGGGGTAATATAACTTACTATATTACAGATTGTGATTCCTTCAATATTCTTTTTTTATAATGGAAATTAATTAAGAATAATGTATGTTAATTTCTTTAATAAGTCACCTCATAGTCAATACATAATGAGTAAAAAAGACATTTTGTTATTATTGAGAGAACTTTGCTTACTTTGCTTCTTTTAGAAGTAGAGCTCAGTTTATATAAATTTACTACATTATAAGGAAATAATACTTATTTCTTCTAACATTAAATTTTCATATTTGTATTAATCATTTGAAATATTTTTCTTGCCTTTTCAAAGTATTGGTGCTACTCATCTTTTTGTTGAATCTAGGAACATAATCTAAATGTTTCTTTATTCACTTGTTTTATGTTTGCTAAAGAATACCATATAATTAAACTGTAAAATTTATTATGACTTTAGTTCCAATTTTTCCATTATTAGCTAAATTAATTAAATTGAACACCAGTAGAGAGTCATGAAAATTTTTAAGTATTTATATATCTTCATAATTATCTTTTCAAATGCTAATGGGTTAACTCTCAAACTTAGAGTAAATTTTGAAGACTTTGTTGATTATTCTACTTATAGTCTTAAGTGTTCACAGGAAAAAAATGATTTTTTAAAATTTTTATTAAAGCTATTTTGACTGTAAATATTTTCCTTAAGAACTAAATAAGGGAAGTAACAAATGTGTATGATTATGTTTTATATAATGGTGCTTCAGAAATAAATGGCTTAATGAATGTTAACTAATGTTCCTAAAATGTTAATTGAAGTAGATAGTCCTATCTACTGTCTATATGAGACTCAATCTAGGTTATTTTTGTTTCTACACATAGATATTTATTTATGTATGTTCTCATAAGTATTTAGGGTTTGCTTCTGAACATCTAGTTTGATAATACTTTTACAACATGTAGAAATGTCAGTAACAATTTCCCCTTGGTTTTATAGAAAAGCTGATAAAGAACTGGAATTATCTGGAATATCTTATTGATTAACTTAAAAATTAGTGTGTTCTGTTATTTCAAAAGGAAACAAAGTTGTTTTTATTCAGTATATGTTTACTAATCTTTATGTTATTGAAAAATAATTTTAAGATTATTTTAGTAGAAGGTCTAGATTATCTGTTTGAGACTATTTGGAAATGCCCAGTTCCTTTAAAAATATAAGATTGGATTTTTTACTTTATAAACTATACTTGAGACAGTAATGTCTTAGATGGTGAATAGGTCATGGGATGGGAAATTGGAAAAAAGTAGAGTCCAAAACAGTAAAAAATAATTTTCTCATGCGTGTTTGCTTTAATTATTTTTATTCATTATAGTGTTTTCATTTTGTGAGATTTTCTATGCACATACAAAATGTTTCTCCTCAGGCCCCCTTGTATTTGCTGGTCCTATTTTTATGAACCACCGAGAACAGGCTCTAGCCAGACTCAGATCCCATCCTGCTCAGCTAAAGCATAAACGGGACAAGCACAAAGGTATTTGGTCTTCCTTATCACCTAGGTGGGATGCTCTTCCAGCCTCTTCCACTCATGGGATTTTGTCTCTGGGAAAATGCACAAACTGACTCTGCTGCTTTGCTTCTGTGGGTGGTTAGCCTGAGGAGAAAGAACCTGCTGAGAGCGGTGCTGTCTGTGTGGATGTGTGCTTCTCAGTTATCTCGTTCATTTATTTCCCTGTGTCCTAATGTAAAAAGGTAAAAAGTATCATTCCTTTTTCTATTCTTTATCTTTGGATTTTTGATGATCGTAGTGTAGTATTTTAGTCCTTCTTAATGTTTTTAATATGGTTTAGCGTTAACAAAATTATTAAATACACTATGTAAAACATGTTAATACTGCCAATGTATTTTCCTGTTATTTTAATGCTAACAGCATACAGGAATATAGAAATAAATTCTCTTGCTATCTGAGGGCCATATAGAAAGGGATATAAGTAGAAGATAAAAATATATAAATGTTGTAATTTTCCAGAGAGGTCAGAGTTCTAACCAAAGAGAGAGACTGAGCGTCTCCTTCTGCATCATTTATTTCATAAGCAGAGTTCTGGATTAAGAAAAATAATCCAAAGATGTGCTTATAACTTGTTTTGAACTACTAATTGTAGCTAAGCTAATATCGGAAATAATTATAATAAATAATAATAATAGTGAAGAAAAAATTTATTTTTTATATAAATTGTATCTTGAATTCTAGCATGGGAAACATACTCTTCATTAGCTAGTCCAGTTTATATCTGATGTTTTCTAAAATGTCTGAAGTTGGGCTGAAGATAGTTGAAAATTTTTAAAGTATATTCTGTATAGACAGGTTAATTTAACTGTGTATATCTTACCTTTTTTCTTTGGCCGAAAGACTTTAACCCATCTTTTAAAAATTACTTTCATGTACTGGAGAGATGGCTCAAAGGTTAAGAACGCTGGCTACTCTAGTTCTAGAGTCCCTGAGTTCATTACCTAACAACCCATGGTGACTCACAGCCATCTGTTATAAGATCTGCTGCCCTCTTGTGGTGTGCAGGCATACTGCCAGCCAGAACACCATATAATATAAATATAAACGCCATATAAATATAAATTTAAAAAACTTACTTTTAAAAGTGACTTGTAGTGCCAGCTTTATTACTTGCCTTTCTCAGATTGTCAGTTTGCTACTCAAAGCAAAAACAAAGCAAAGCAGACAAAACAAGGAGTTCAAACTTAAGTGTTTTAAATGTAATATCACTTGTTAATATAAGATTTGTGTTTGCTTTATTTACTGGGTAATCAAACAATTCATGTATATGCAAATCTGTAGAATAGTTTTTAAATTATGTAAATTTATTTTTTATTTGCCACAATCTGTGATATCATACTCCTCTTTTAGTGCAGATTTTCTTAATTTCTTTTCTCATTAGATGTATGACTAGGATTCTAAGATTTTTCCCTAAAGTAGAATAATATATTCCTATTTCATGAGACAGATTAAAATCTTAGTATCTTATGGATAAATCATACCTTTTAAAAATTGTTTTGAGTATAGTATTAAATGTAGACTGGTGTTATAAATTTAAGTAGTACTTCCCCTAACTATAAAAATTCTTAAACAAAAGCTAGTCTTAAATCATTTTTGTGTGCCATTGGGTTATTTTTGTAATACTGTAACAGTCTTTGAGACGGATGTGGGCATTCCAGTGTAGAGCCAGGTTTGTTTGTTCATTTATGTATTTTTCCTGGTTTTATAGAGTAAGTCAGTTCCATCTCTTTACTCCCGAATGAATGTAGTGTTAACTTATAAGATAGTGTCCTATTTTTGTAAATAATAATTTACCAATCACTACTTCTTGTTTGCTTACTATATTAATTGGCCGGCTATTATTCACTGTCCCGTCTTTTATTCCTCTCTCTCTATTGACCGCTCTAATTACATTTCACTATCTTTTAATATTTTTCCTTCATACACTTTTTCTTTTTAATACTTTGGCCTTTAGTTTATCCACTTAGAACTTCACTGTGCTAATTTTTGTCTTCTGACCTAAGTATAATTATAAAATATGTTGGGGTTACAAGTATAGGATGATAAGAGTTATTTTTCTGCCCTGTAGTTTTTTAAGGGTTAAAAACTAAATTTATTAGCAGCACTACTTCCTAAGATGAAAAGCTGAAGAGCGTTTGGTAAACTGCACGGAGCTCATACTTATAGCATGACAGACTTTGATTAAAAACTCGACTGTGTAAGACTGAATCGCTGAGTAGAATTCTTCATAACATATGTAGGTTGTTTGAAAATGGGATCATAAGCTAGATTTCTAAAATGATTCCTAGATTAACTTTATCTCCAGCTACTTCTCAGCATAAGGGAAGTTTTTTTTTTTTTTTCCGGAACATCTGAATTATTACAGGAATAGTCTTTGAATCTATTTTAGAGTGACTGGGTGTGACATTTTGAAGGCATTCTGCTAAGCACCTGGGGATGTTTTCTGCTCTTTCTGTTTGGGAGTGCTATAGAATATATTGGATATGTTATGACCTTGACTATGGTTCAGTTTTCATCCTAAATCTTTTATACAAGTATACAGCTGTTCATAAATTTGTTAGTCTCTTTAGCTTTCATTTCTTTATTTTATAAGCATAAATAACTTGCAACCTGTATTACTATAAAGACTATCTTAAATATGACATGCATGTATTATATTTGCACATGAAAATCCACCATGAATGATAGCCTTAACTCTTTTAACTGCGCTATTAGCTTCTGGTTTAGAATTCTCTTGAATGTACAGAATCTGCAATTTTATTAAGTGTGTAAATAATTCATAGTTTATTTTTTAACCAGAGTTTTAAGGTGTCAGTGGTTTGATGATGAGAAGAAAAAGCCCACATGACCCTTATTCAAATTCTAAATTAGTTCTACCATTTGTGATATTGGGCTGGTTGCGTAACCCTTTGAATTTTAATATATGGAAAAATAATACCTATGTCGTTGGACTGTTATGCTGATTAAAGCAAATAACAGTGAACAATAGTAGTAAATATTGATTGAATACTTTCTATAAATTGCATGATCCTCAAAAGAATATTATGAGCTGTGCACCATTGTTGCTGTTTGATAAGTGGGAAAGCTAATTTAAAAGGTCCAATGTCTAGTTGTTACACCATAAGCTAGGATTCTAGTCTAACCTCTTAGCCACTGTGGCATCGAAAGTTTTATAATGTTTAGCACAAATAAAATACTTAGGATATTGCAGGTGCTCCTGCTCTTTGTGTTTGATTTAATGATTTTTCTCAAAGCACTCACTGTGTTCATGATCAGTTTTAGGTTTGTATGACCAAGGTTAGCTCAAAAATGCATGGCTTGAAGTAAAAATTTATATGGTATCCAGTCCTTTAGATGTTATTTCTTCAATCTTCTACACAAATATGTCACAGAAAATAAATTCAACATTTTAAACACGTATCTGCCAAGATGTCATAGTTTTAATATCATATGCTAGATACATTTGAACATCGATTAAAAAGACAATTATGCACATGCCAACAGACTATTTAGTCTTACATTGTTTTCTAACACAAGATGAAGTTCTTTAGCTGCTAATTAATCTTTTCGTAGTAATGAGTTTGAACATATTTGACCTTACTCAAGTGTTCTTGCTGATTCTCAATTTGGACTACATTTTCCAAACTTTTAAAAAACCTAAATTATTATAATTAAATTATATTTTATATCAAATTTCAGTGTGTGTGCATGTTTAAAAGTCTGCCATTGACTAAGACTCATCTTTATTTTTTACTAATACTTTTACAATCTGTAATATTAAGGTATGGTTTTATATATAGGATGTTTACATGAACACTTGACAAAAAATTTCTAATTGGAATTTTGATTTCTCCAATAAAATCTTTCTTTTATTAATATGAATTTCATTTACTAAATTATTAGGCCTTTAATATTTTCTCTTCTCTGATGCTATGGTCTTTTGTGGGATTTGTATCCATATTAGCCTCTAATTCATAGGAGGAGAAAAAGCTTAAATCAAGGTAAAAGTTTCTAAGTAGACAAATACATTCATATAAAGTAGACTAATATTTAAAGTGTTAATTAAGTCTGATAAAATGTGAAAATAACTATTGTGATTTATAAATCACTCTTTTAATAATTTTATATATTTACCAGTTATGAGGAAGTTCTAGAACTTCTTCCCATCTAGTGTCTGATTAAGTAAACTTTGGAAAACATAGTCTTATTTTTTTTCCTGAGGTCATGAATGTATTCCACCATCTTCCCAGATGAGAGAGAAGCCTTTAAATGGGGGATACATTTCATCCGGACTGAAAGTGTTAGGACTTTTTATTTAATTTGTTTTTTTTCTTTGGTTTAATAGACAAACCCACATTAGAAAACTTAGCAAAAGAGGTATTATTTTTTATCCTGTTATAGTAAAACCTCTCACTAATTCCGGTGTAGTTTTGTGATTTTTTTTAATAAAAAATTCAAAGTAATTTCTTCCTCTGAATTTTCAGGGTCATACTTTTAAGGGGAAACCTGTCTAAAATCACTAGCTTTTCAAACCAAGGGCTCAAGAAATGAAGGATTCCTTCAACGTGCCTTCAACCTCTGGGTCCAGCAGTTAATTCTTGTATGTTAAAGGACTTTCATGTTTATGCTACATTTTAATGTAACGTTGACCTATTTTGAAGTCTGATGTAGGGGAGCATAATTTCTTCATTGTAGTATTTAATCTGTAATCTATATTGCTTGAAGATAACAAAACCGAGCTTTAACTTAAATATCCTGATATTAATACTTCTTCAGTAAGTCACATGGGCCTACCCATTTTATGCTATTCCGAATTAGTGAGGTTTTACTCCCTAGTGTTAGTAAGTATTTAAAGGTTGTTAGAAAATATTCAAAGGTTTTAAGATGAAGGCCATTGTCTTACAAAGAAGGTTACACTTTAGATCAAGTTTGTGTTAACTAAATATTAATGAAAGTATATCAGAGTGAATGAAATTAAAACTAAATAATTGGATATTTAGTATTTAAAATGTGTGTCTGCATGTTGTATATACTTTTTTATTGTTCCCATGCTACAGTGGAGTGCTTTAGCCCAGGTGCCCTGTGGAAATTCCTTCCAGATGTTCATTCGTACTGTGTGAAAGGAATTTGAGTATTGATATAAAGGTCATATTTGTTTCAAAAAGCAAGCTGTCAGTCTGATTAACATATTACCATCTTCAAATTTTAATATTCTAGAGTGTGAATGCCTTGGTTAGAATATCATACATTTCTAAATCATATGTAGAGAACAGTGGTTGAAAGAAGCCTAAAGCAAGTTGAGAGGCAAACATTAGGGAAAGAATAAAGATAGAAGATTTGGTGGGCTACAGCTAGTGGGGCCAGGAAGAAAGCCACAGACTAGAATACGGAGGGAAGGAAAGAGAGGGAGATGAATGGGAATAGGCCATTGAACTACACATCTTCAATAAAAATATTTGGTCTTTATACAGTTTTTTAAGTTTAGTAGAGTTCTGCTGTCCTAGTAGACAGAAAGGCAAGAGCCTTTCTGAGAGCTGGATGAGAAACCTGTCATTTGGGAGTCTACTAGAATTTTGTAAATAGCGAGTACTAACAGTATCACTAAGTGAAATCATTGTTAAATGACTTTGCATGTTGTTATTTTTATGCAAACTAAATTTTTCCATATCAAATTTAAATTTCACATTCAGTTTTTATTTCTGTTACTTAATTATGCATTTTCATTACACAGCTAATTAGCTGACTAGGTTTTATCCATACCTAAATCCTATTTTTATTTTTATTTGTTTAATAGTATTTATAACTGGAATACACACATATATATACATTTATGTGTATATATATTGTATATGCATAGATGTGTATATATATATATATTTGTTCAGACTGTCTTCTTTGCAGGTAGCTTCTTGATCTATCACTTCTAACAATGATAGGGTCTTCTTGCTTATTCCTTTTAACATGTTTTCTTTTTTCATCCATAGTAAAGTATTTAAAAATTTATTATGAATCTGAATAATGGTTTAATCATTAATTATAACGTTTTCAGATGGAAGTGGAGATAGAGGGGAAAAGGATGCAAGCAAAATCACAACCTATCCTCCAGGCTCCGTGAGGTTTGACTGTGAGCTCCGAGCAGTGCAAGTCAGCTGTGGATTTCACCATTCAGGTAGCAGCTGAAACTTTGGGGTATAACTTCATTTTTACAATTGTGCATACCTTGCTTCTAATTGATAAATTATGAGTTGTTGCCTGCATGTCAAGGCACAGTATCTCTCAAGTTGATAGTTTTTATAATTGCAGAATCTCTTAAAAACTGTAGCATGATGAAAGAGCACTGAACTTGTCACCATATCTGACTTCTAGTTCATCTGCTGATAAACTTTCTAATTCAGTTCAAGAAGTTACTGGAGATGAAGTAATTCCTGAAGTGCCATTCAATTCTAAAATCCCTGTCTCTTATAATATTACCCCATGTTTTATTAGTGCTAAAGTAGAAATATATATTGTTAAAATCAAATATATTTTAGTAAATTATTGGCATTCCATTTAAATAGCTTAAGTTACACTATTAAAAATGAATCTGTGTTTTCTCACTTGATAAGACATTCACAAATCTTAGTTTCTGTTGTTTTGTTGCTGTTTATAGTCGTTTAGAGACTGCCCTACCTCCTTGCCTCTAACCTTCTAGATATTAGAGAACAGAATTTTATATGTGCTTACCAATTATGACGATAAACCAACATGTATCACTAAATGCTAATGTTATCTAATGGTATTTGTCAGAGTTTTAAAGTGTGTATAATGATAAACATGAATTTTATGACCTATAAAATACTCTTCATAAATAAAATTTTATTAATTTTTTAATAAATGTAGAATTATGCAATCTACTCTTGCCTAATTTTTATATTGGTTATTTTTTGATACAAGATCTTATTGTGTACTCCTGGCTGGCCTAGAATTACTGTATAGATGCAGCTGGACTCAGATTCACAGAGATCCCTTTGTCTTTACTTTCCAAAGACTGGGAGTCAAGGTGTGCACTGCTACACCTTTCTTACCTATTTTTAAATTAATATTTTTCTTTTTTGAGAATTTTATATAATGTATTTTGATCACATTCACTTTCCCCGCCCCCCAGTTCTTCCCAGATCTCTGCTTACCTCCATACCCACCCAGCCTTTTTTTGCTCTCTTTCTCTTTTTTAACCCATTAAGTCAAGTTTGTATTGCCCAAAGACCTGCTCTGAAGTGTAGTTTACCTACTAAGCTTTACATCCTTAAATAAAATGCCTTTCCCTCTCATAGTAGCTCTCAAATTCCAAAAGCTCATGCGCTTGTGATGGGACTTCATACCCACCTCCCCTGCTCCATGTTGAGATTTTATCTGTCGTGGCCTTGTATGGATCTTGGTCATACTGTCACAATCACTGAAAGTCCTTAAATATACCTGCCCTTTTGTGTCTAGGAAATGCTATTTCCTTGTAGTCATCTATCATCTCTGGCTTTTACAATCTTTCTACCCCTTGTTCCATGAAGATTCCTTAGCCTTGTATGGAAGGGTAGTGTATTGATCTCCCATTTAGGGTTGAAAACTTTGAAGTCGTTTATTCTCTGCAGGTTGGCCAGTTATGGTCCTTTTTGCTAACTGCCATCTACTACCAAAAGAAGCTTCTCTGGTGGGAGTTGAGAGATGCCCTTATCCACGATAAGTCATTCAGATTTATTTTGCTAAATAAATTATGTCCATTTAGCACAGTAATAATAGTAGAGTCTCCTCTGGCCCTGTTAAGGGTGTCAGGTGTGGTTTCTATTTCATGAAGTGCGTCTTAAATATAATCCCAAAGTGGTTGGTTACTTCAAAAACAATCATGCCATTATTGTTCCAGGAGGATTATTTTGCCAAGATGGTCATTGCTGTAGCTCAGATGGTTCTAAATTAGGTAACAGTGATGTTTACTTTCTCTGTCGGTAGTGTGCATATATCACTGTTAAAGCTAACCAAGAGGGTGAAGCCTAAGAATCATTCTTGCTTGACTTTTCAATTTTTTATGGTTCAGGTATGTAGTATGTGCAAGTATGCAGTAGGGTTTTGCCATCAATTTTTAGAGATGAACAAAGAGAATTTTCAATAGCTTAAGATGTTTAGAGGGACTCTGTGAGACCACAATGGACAACAGCTAAAAAAGAAATGACCCATTCCTAGCATTGGGTTGTTTCTATTTGTTTTTATTTATTATTATTATTATTATTATTATTATTATTATTATCATCATCATCATCATTATTATTAATTATTATTATTAATTATTATTATTATTATTGCCAGCATGTGTTGTCTAGTTGTGATATTGTCCCTCCACCATAACATAACTTGATTTAAACTCTTTCTATATGTGTATATTTTAAGAAGCTTCTACTTTAATAGGTTTCCACATGGCTTTTTCAAAGCTTGTCATGTAAGTTATCCCTCCCTATATTCTTTGCTGCCTTTCTATCACACATTCATCTAATTTTTTTATTTATTTTTAATGACTATACATTTAACAGTGAAAATTATATTGCTTTCATTATTGCAATAAAAATATAAAATACATATAATAAAACTATTAAACTTTTGGTTTCAGTGGTTTTAATGGAAAATGGAGACGTCTATACATTTGGATATGGGCAGCATGGCCAGCTGGGACATGGGGATGTCAATTCCAGGTACTGACTAGCTTTATTTTTCTATAGTGTGATCTTTTTTCTCATATCCCTTTCTTTTCCCCTTTTTGTCTGTGTGTGTGTGCGTGCGTGTGTGTGTGTGTGTGCTTACACTTACACATGTGACTTTGGCAGAGCTAATCTCTGTGACACTGCATAGTCTGCCTTTATCATAACCTAGTGGATTCTAAATTCATCCAGACCACTTATATCTTTATCAGCCTTCTTGTGACCTAGAGCTATCTGTGATTTACAAGATGTTAATTAAATTTGGAAAAGAGTTCATCACTTATTTGGAGGTATAATCCCACAAGTAACAAAGCCTCTACAGAATATGTATTGATTACCACAAAAGCAAATAATGTATAGATGTTTGGTTTATATGGTTGGATGTATTTTTAAATGTTTCTATTAACCAAGTGAACATTATTCATAGCACATATTAAAATATGTTGACAAATATAAGGAAAATATTATAGTGTATATAATGATAAAATATAGAGGCGATATTATTGATATTCCCTTAACTGTGTCATTTTTCAGCTTCCAGCTTGGGTCTTGATTTTTTCTTTTTAGCATTTGGTAACTATTCTTTGTCAAGTTTCTTAGCCTTATGCTTCAGGTTTTTCCTTTATTAAGTATAAAATGTACCTCCCTCAGATGTATGTTTGAGAATTCAGAGATGATGTAGGTCATATACTTATGGAACCTAGCCTGCAACAAGTATTCAATAAATGCTAAACATTACTATTAATGCCCTTTAATATTTTAACTCTTTTAAGCAGTAGCCCATGCTAGAGTCAAAGCTGATCCTCTTGCCTCAATTGTTTTCCACTGAACTAATCCCACTCTTGGTGCTTTTTTTTTTTTTTTGGTTTTTCGAGACAGGGTTTCTCTGTGGCTTTGGAGCCTGTCCTGGAACTAGCTCTTGTAGACCAGGCTGGTCTCGAACTCACAGAGATCCGCCTGCCTCTGCCTCCCGAGTGCTGGGATTAAAGGCGTGCGCCACCACCGCCGGGCTCTTGGTGCTTTTGGAAAACGGATGTCCAAAGGTTTATAAGGCTTCTACTCATTCATCCTGAAATTGGTCTAATGAGATTTAAAAATTTTAAATTTGTTTTGTTCATTGTGCTTCTAAGTTTCTGAATTTCAAATTAATTTACCATTTGCTGTAAACTTAAAGACAGATCTTCAGAACTATATAGTTCTGGTACATTGAAAATAAGGTAATATTTCTGAGTTTTATCTTTTCTTGTCCTTCTACCCTAATACACTATTTGATCATAGTGTCTGAAAGTATATAGAAAAGGTTCACATCCTTGCCTCATCACTTCCTGCAAATGATGTATGTGATTGTAATGTATCTGAGCCTTAGTTTTCAGTTCCTGTCTAAGGTTGCAGAATCTATGTAACACATAAAGGCATGGAATGGACACATACACATATACAGGTGAAATTTTTATTTTCTGTTCTTCCCCTGCTTTTCCAGTAATTTAGTAAATGAACCCATGAGTATCATGGGAAAAGTTCAAAGAACGTTTCAGAGACCTACAATTAACCTTTGGAGACATCTTGAACGATGTCAGATCTGACAGTGCACTTACTTTAGAACTCAGTGGTAGCATTTTATATATATTACTATAAACTGTAACAGTTCTAGGACCTCTTCCTTTAGTTTTTGTTTGATTTGAACTGATACGTCCATGAGGACATTAATTCACAGTGCAAACCTCTGAAGTGGCAATAATTTATTGCCCAAGTTTACTGTCCTCAGAATTGAGAATCCCTTACCCTTTGACTGATCTTCCCATCCATATTACTGAATTCTCTAGTTGAAAAACAAACAGCAAGCAAACAAAATACATGCTTCATTTATTTATTCTACTTTATCATTTATTTATTTATTTATTTATTTATTTATTTATTTTGAGGCATGACTGTAGATGATGAGCAGCAGGCCGCCTGGCTAGCTTATGTCCCGAAATAACAACACACAAACTGGATTCATTTAAACACTGCCTGGCCCATTAGTTCCAGCCTCTTATTGTCTAATTCTCACATCTTGATTAACCCATTTCTAATCATCTATGTAGCACCATGAAGTGGTGTCTTACTGGGGAAGATGCAGCATGTCTGACCTGGTGGCTGGCTCCATGGCGACTGCCCAGAGAGGAGAGGCATGGCGATTGCCCGAGGCGTCTGCCTCTCTCCCAGCATCCTGTTCTGTCTACTCCACCCACCTATGTTCTAACCTATCAGGCCAAGCAGTTTCTTTATTAATTAACCAGTGAAACAACAGATAGATAGAAACACTCCTACATCACATGACTTTTCTGTACTGTACTTTTATTGCCTACCTATGTCTAATAGCTGTGTTTCATTTATTGAAAATTTAGTGTAACTCACAGTGTTTTTTAATACCCAGTTTTATTATGAAAATAAGCAACTTCAATATAGTGTAATGGTCCTATATGCTAATTTTATCTTGACACTCATAAAGTAGTAAAATAAATATATAGATCTACAAATATATTTCTCTCTGTTTTTCTTTATATATGAAATATGTTTTTATAAAAATTCCATTTTTAAATTTTTTTTAAATATTTCACTACTTTATGAGTGTATATACTATACATAAATACATATATTCCATTACATATGTGTATACACACACATACAGAGGACTTGAGTTTATCAGTGCTGTATTTCCTACAGCCCTCTACTCTTTAGTCTTTTTTCCTTTTCACTTTATTTCTTACACAGTTTAGAAATTATTTCATCTTTTCACTCTTACCAGTGTGCTACGTAAATGTACGAATCTGCCTATATTTTTCATAGCTGTGTTTAAGGACCCATAAAGAATTAAATCACCATGTTCATATAGATGGACCTCATTTCAGATTCAGCTTGTGTCTCTCTACAGTGAGCATAATTCTGCTTTTGCATGACTTTGTTATTATTTGTTTTTTTTTTAAAACATTTTGAGAACTTGCTGATAGACATTCCTGTCAGGAAAAAAAATTATAAAATTTCTGCAGTGTATTACAGGTAAACTGAAAGCTTGTTTGTTTACAAGCTAAAGTTTTTTTCAGGTCTCCTGGAGGTCAGTTGTGGTCTTCCTAGAAATCCTATTGATTTATCCCAAAAATCAGTTCTTTTCATTCTAATCTAGGCATTTATCTGTTCCCATAACCACCAACTGAGCAAATGATCTGATTTTGAATTGTTCTGTTCACCAGACCTTTTCCCAGCACAGGATCTACATAAACATCACGAAAATAAAATTGTAAGATGGGCAGTTCTTCCTCCCACAAACCATATAACTCTGCTTTCTACTCTCATCGTCCCCCACTCATTTCTTTATGCTATAAGTGAGAGAGGTATACTTTCATCATTCCTTGGAGCCTTCTGCCTAGGTATTTTTCTTTTTTTTAGAATCTGTGCAATTCTGTTTCCTATCTCCCTTCTGACCTCTTAAGTCTGTTTATATTAATGCTTTCACACTTCCTCAGATCTTTTATCTTAAATGGAATAAAACCTGCTCTTCAACTGCCTTTTTGTTTTTAGCCGTGGTTCTTCTTGGTTTTTTCTTTTGCTACTGGTATGCTTAAACTGCATGTCTGTTGCAGTGCTTTGCTTGCTCCTGTCCGCCCTGGCGGCTCCCTGCCTTCCTAGAGCATTGGCATGCACATTATTGGTCTTTCTTGAAATTCTCTTTCAAGAATTCTCACTCTCATTTCCCAAGATTTCTTTCTTCTGTTCCTCTTCATATCCAGAATAGCAAAAACCTCTTCATCCTGCTCTGTAACAAGCTACACAGATTCATTCCTTTTCTAAATAGAAGTGAATGCTTCTACCATCTTCTCTGTTGTTTCCTTTCCCCATACTTGATCATTTCCCATGACTGAAGATTATAAAATCAGTTACTACATCTATTTGCTTTATTGAATTCCTGTTAAGATTTCACATGCCATTGAATTCACAAGGTCAGCGCATTTCTTCTGTTAAAGGTAACAGCTGAATATCTGAAAAATTAAAATTATATCTGAAATTAAAATCATGTATAACCGTCAGATATAATCATCTTTTCATACCTCATTGTTCCTAGTTTATAATTTTATTATCACTCTAACTTCTATTCCTAGTTGATAGTCTTGCTCTCTTCCAAATCATTTTCAGTTGTATTCTATCGAATTTTAGTGGAAAAATTTTACATAATTTTGAAGTATAATTTGCTCTCAAAAAAGCTTCCTTTTTTGTGTCTTTCTTCTGTAATATTTTTCCAATTACAGATGACAGTTACTAAAAATTGTTAATAATGTAGTTTATAAAAGTAGGTAAGGATACTAGGCTATCATTTTCCTAAAACATCATTTATTATGTGTTTACTATGTCCCAGGCATGGATCCAGACACTTCTTGATTATTTCTAGGGATCACATGGGACAGATACAGTTTTTTACTATTCTCTATATTGTAAGGAGAAAACTGAAACACTGAATGAGTTTATCTATCCTGGTCTTTCCTCATGAATGGAGTAGGACCATCCTGGGCTGTCTAGCTCTAGATACTGAACTGGTAGCTACATACTGACTGCTCAGTATAGTATGCATGTTCTGAGTGCTTAACTATGGCACTGACATCAAGATATATCATCTTGCTAAAAATTTTAACAGATTATAAAATTATTTTATCTAGTTCCTTGATTGAATTTCTGTTGCAGAACCACATGCTTAGGTGCTAAGCCAGTGCATAGTCTTAGCAGATTTCTCCTGTTAAAGTCAGCACCAATATATGAAAAGTTTTAATGATGTGTTCATGATTAGTGCAGTACATTTCAAGAATCTTTTTGTTTATCTCCTTAAAGTCATTGTCCATTTACCTGGTATCTAGCATGGAGGCAGGTGTATAACACCTAAACAAATGATTACTGAATGCTCCTAGTAGTGCCTTGACAATTTCAATTCCTTATTTTACTGTTTATTCATTGTTTTATATTTCAGTTGAATCTTATAAGAAATTGACTTATTTTTTTTTTTAAACCTAGGGGATGCCCCACACTTGTTCAAGCCTTGCCAGGCCCTAGCACACAAGTCACTGCCGGCAGCAACCACACGGCAATCCTTTTAATGGATGGACAGGTCTTCACATTTGGAAGTTTTTCTGTAAGGAATCTTTCGAGCATTAATAATATTGTATTATACAATTGCCTTATAATTTGCTACATTAGTTATTTTTTCTGATTCCAGTAAAATTCTCATATTAAGATAATTGCATATGCATATTTCTTGCCTATCCAACACATACAAAGCCTGAATAACACACTTTCACATAATTTTCATCTCTAGTTCCGCATTAGAATTTATTGAATTTAGCAACTGTGTTAGAATTGGACATGTTTATTGCAAATCAAAAGCTTTTAAACAATCAGTGGAGCTGATTCTGTCATTTGAAAGGACATTTCTCATCTAATTTATAACACAATAATTTTCCTTAACATGAAGAACTATTTCTATTTTAGAATATTTTGAAAGCTTAGATTTTAAATTATTTTAAAACTATACTTTCTTATGGCTGCTTTTCCTTTTGCCTAAGATCAAGTGCAAAATTACTTTTCTTTGTCCTCTCTGTTTTTGTTTGTCTGTTTCCCTCTTTGCCTCTGCCAAAACTTAGAAAAAAAATGAGAATGCTGTGAGGGTTTTTTTTAATAGTTTGATGTAGTGGATATCAAGAAAATCTTTCTAAGACTATTAGTAAGTGTATACTGTATGATGTGGGTGACTCTTCTGACCTAAACAGTTTACATCTTTTTAATTGTGCCTGTGTTCTTTGTGTGCTTGTACGGGGACATGCATTGTGAGGTGTGTATGCCAGGAAACATGTAAAGGTTAAAGGACAACTTTGAATATTGTTCCTCAGAAGCCATCTGCCTTGTTTTTTGAGGAATAAAGTGTAAATGGTTTGGAGTCTATTTTCCACAGGGCAGGTTGGCAGAGGTTTGGTGCTGTGAGCTGTCAGGTCCTGACACATTTACTGCTTTGCTATGAAGGGTGTGGTTTTTCTGTTAAAGGAGGCCATGGTCATATAGTGTTAACCTTCATCTTATTTTTTTGCTCTCTTTCCTTTTCCTCTCCCTCATCTTTTTCCTCCTCTTTTTCTTCTTTATTTTGATATAGGATATTATAGGATATAGTAAAGCCCTTACTAGCCTGAGCTCTTTATGTAGACCAGGCTGGCCATCAGCTCACAGAGATTGACTTGTCCCAGCCTCTACTTGCTGAGTGCTGAGAGTGAAGGCACATGCCACTATGCCTGGCTTTCACTTTGACTTTTCACTCCTATGTAATCTCAGCTCATGGAATGTTGCTACTCCAAATAGGAAGGGTCTTCACATCTCAAATGACCCAGTGCAGAAACTGTGCTCACAGAAGTGCCCATGGTTTGTCTTCTAATCGATTCTAGATCCTGTCAAATTGATAATATTAACCATCTCAGTTCATGCGGGTCTTACCTTTTTTTATAGCCTTTGTAGTAATTAAAAAAAATCTTTGGCAGGAATTTAAATTATCTCAGGATATTTATTGTGTATTCTGACCATGGTTGCTTGTTGCTGTAATGGTATGTGTAGAAGATCAGTTTTATCATATTCGTTTTACCTGTGTGGATTTGGATCTGCTTGTGTCCTAGGATTTTGCACATCTCTGTCTGTGCCTTGTCTGTTGACACAGTGTAGAATTCCTCAGACACCTGTCATGCAGCGTATGCTTACCTCATGGTGTGTCTATACTCTAGCTTTTCAGTGTTTTGTGCTTATACACGTAAGTGCTTTACATTTTAATTCCTTAATAATATTAGTAGATGTGTATCGTATAAATTCTAAGAAATGAAGATTCTGAGTCAAAAGTTAATGCCCTGGTAGGCTTGTGCATGCTAACAGTCTATTTTCTCACAAGCTGTGTACAAAAGCAGCTTTTTCCAGAGCTCTGACAACAGAAGGTGCTGTTGATCCTTTTAAGCAGCACTGGTCTGATAGCTGAGGAAGGGTCTGCTCAGTTTCAAGTCCCTACCTGTGGTTGGTACTATGAACTGTCAAGTTCTGACCTATTGCCAGTTTGCTACAAAAGGTTTGGTTTTGTCTGTTGGAGGAATTCGTACTTTTTCTGTGTCCTCTCTGTACATTTCTCCTTTTTGGCCTCCTCTTTTGTGCCTCCCATACCTTTAGACTTGCTAGACATGTGGAAGAGAACTCTGGGAATTTGGTTTCTTCCTCTGGTTACATGTAATGACTTGTACAGAATCTTAACATGGTTAAAGGTTTAAGTCATGTACTCATTTGCTTGCTTTGTGTGCTGGTTCTTTGTCTTCTGGTGGGAAATGTGAAATCAGTTATGGCTTTTTAGACTAAGAAATTCTAGTCGCAGACTTGACTTTAAGGATGGCTGACTTTTCAATCCCTGTGGAATTGTTTAAGCCTCTATATTTTTTACTTTATTCAGATGTTTTGGGTGGTGGTAAAGGAATACATGCTTATTTTAATATTCCGTGTGACTTTCTTTTTTTCACAGAGCAGAATATATTTGAATATTGTGTGCTTTTTCCATTGTTCACCCTTTTGTACTCTTTTTTTCCTTGTTAAAAAAATAGACATTTGAACAAGGATAAACACGAGCTATTTGGCTACTTACTTCTTTATTGTGTAACTAACTTCTCCTTCTCCTTCGCTAGGTTCTCTTACTTTTATTGTGTAACTTCGTCTTGTCCCTTGCTAGGTTCTCTTCTAGGGATTGAGGCTTAGTTGCTTCTATAATTTAGTCTGTGTGTTGTTTTCTGGTTGTGATGTTGAAGGAGTAGAAGTATTCTTAGGAACCTGATAATTGAGTGAGTGTTTGCAGCAGTCTGTGTTCCCTCATTCCTAAGGTGTTGGTTTTCTGTCCATGGCTTGTTGCTTCTTCTCATTGGTAAGGTTGCATTAAATATTTCTGGGACCATGAGGTAGTATTTCTTCTCTTCAGGGGTTTATGAAAGGAGAGTTATGTGAGAGATGGCTCCTGAGCCATATGGATTGATTATCTGCTGTCAGTGGTCTTTTATTTTTTCAGGTACTGTCTTAGTAGTGAGAAACTCCCTACTTTTGAAATACATTTCTTTAGCTAACCAACTACCTATAGGCAGCTATCCTTTTGAAGTGAGCTATATTGTTTTAAACACACACCTTATTGTATATTCCTATTGTTTAAAACATAAATAAAATGACTAACTAGAACTTTATATAAGAATTATATGGAACAGTTTTCTAAATTTACTCTCAGTTCCTTTATTTAAGCTTTTATCTTATTGTAAAATATTCTCTCAGTGTGAGCTTGCGTGACTTTCTTTTATACTGTTACCTTCAAATGCCAAAGTGATTGTTTTAAGTGAATCATTTTAACAGTACTTTTTTAGACGTTATATATATAAGATACCTTTCGTTTAGATGTAGGTGAATACAGAGCATTTTAAGAACATTGCTTATATAGAAAATATTTCAACTTATTTCAAACATATATATTATTCATTGTTAAAGATTATCTAGGAATAATAGAAATTACTCTATTACTTTGAAAATGTTAAGTCCAAATTTCATATTTATTTATTAAAAAAATTAAAAGTCTATAAAAAATAAGATTTCATAAAGCTACTTTTACACACAGTTATTTTAACTTGAAAGAACCTGCATAGTACTTCTTCAACAATTTTGTATGATATGATTTATTTAATTTTTAGAAAGGACAACTGGGACGACCCATTTTGGATGTACCATATTGGAATGCAAAGCCAGCTCCCATGCCTAATATTGGATCAAAATACGGACGGAAGGCCACTTGGATAGGTGCAAGTGGAGACCAGACTTTCTTACGAATTGATGAAGCACTTATAAATTCTCATGTACTTGCAACATCAGAAATTTTTGCTAGCAAACACATAATAGGTAAATAGTTTGTTTTTATAATGAGATAGTTCTGTACCTTTTATATTTCTGGTAATAGAAAAATGAGGTAATTGGGAAATTTAAAAAGCAGCATATTGATAAGCTGATAGTCAACAGCAGAAATGTGAGCCTTGTTTTAAAGGGGTCAAATTTATATTGTCCTGAGTGATTTTCTACATTAATTCTTTTTCTGTAATTATTGAAATGAATTTTATGGGTGATTATGATTATCACACTTAAACCTATGCCCATGACACAACAAGTAATTACACAATAAAGGTTTAGAGGATAATACTTAACTATCATTAATTGTAAATTTAGATAGTCAGAGGTGTTGTCTTAATTCTGCCATGTAAAAAAAGATTCCACTTAAACCATTTAGGTATATATCAGCTTCTGCATGTTAAAATATTGATAATAGTGCTTCCCTTGTGGGCTTGGGGAAATATATAAAGGTAATGCAAAGTAAAATATATTTAAATGTGTTTTTATAAGGCTTGGTACCTGCTTCTATATCAGAACCTCCACCATTTAAGTGTCTTCTGATCAATAAAGTGGATGGAAGTTGTAAAACTTTTAATGACTCTGAACAAGAAGATCTGCAAGGATTCGGTGTGTGTCTTGATCCTGTGTATGATGTGCTTTGGAGGTAAGCATATGACTTTATCAAATACAGCATCGATAAGATGGTACAGAATTGGTTTCAAGATTTGTTTCACTAAGAAAAATACATTTAACAGTACTGGGAGTAAAAATTTGTTTGGACTAGTTTACGTTTTTGGGTGTATAAACAGAGCTCTGCTTTGTAACATAACTGGTTGTACCTTCCGCTTTTTATATTTGGTGGTAGCAGTGAATGAGAGATAAATCCCAAGTACTTTGTGCTAGTTTCTTCATCATTTTCATTGTTCCAAAAGAGATTTAAGAGATAGTCTTCTCCTGTGTTGTTACTGTGAAGCTGAGAGGTGTTCCTCTTTAAGTCGTGTTCAGAATTTTTTTTTTCCCTTCTCTAAGTAGCTTATTCTTTTTATTATTATTTTACTTTCTTTTTATATTTTTTTCTCATTTTTTTATTAAAGATTTCCATCTCCTCCCCTCCTCCTCCCCATTCCCTCCCCTCCCTTCCACCCATACCCCCACTCCCTCCCTCTCCAAGACAAAGAGCCATCAGGGTTCCCTTCATTATGTTAAGTCCATGGTCCTCCCAGCTCCCCCTAAGTCCAGGAAGGTGAGCAACCAAACTGACAAGGCTCACAGTGAGCCCGTCCATGCTGTAGAGTTCATGTTCATTGCCGTTGTCCTTGGTTTCTCAGTCCCTTTCCACCGTCAGCCACATTCAGAGAGTCCGGTTTGGTCCCCTGTTCCTTCAGTCCCATTCCAACTGGACTTGGTGGTCTCCTGTTAGATCTGTCCCACCGTCTCAATGGGTAAACGCACTCCTCACTGTCCTGACTTCCTTGCTCCTGATCTCCCTCCTTTTGCTCCTCATCAGGACCTTGGGAGCTCAGTCCAGTGCTCCTATGTGGGGCTCTGTCATTTTCTCCATCCAATGCCAGGTGAAGGTTCTATGGTTTTTTTCCGCTATCTGGACCCTCGCTACTCTGTGCCATGGGATTTCCTGCACAGTCCTTGGATGCAGATTCTTAGCTAAGTTTCACTTTGCCTCTGCTTCATGTCTGCACCCTCTCAAATTTCTTAAGAGCTGACTTCTCATGAATAATCAGAAATTCAACATTTATAAAAATATGATATAAGGAAAAATAAGTTTTTTCAGCTCAGAAGTTTACCCAAATGATGTATGAAATTGTGTTTTAAAAATAAAGTTAAAACATATATAAGAAAAACTGTTCATGTTTCAGAATTGTTTCCTTCCTCCATACAAAAATCCCATTAAATTTCTATTCTAATCCAAAATATTATACTTTATTTATATTAGTTGACTTTAACTTCTTACATATATGAGTATAGTCATTAAAATCTAAATTTTCTCTCAGCAACAGTTAATTTATTGTTTACAAAATTCTTTAGTTAGGACATACCAATTATGCGTAACTACTTATCAATTAGCAAACGTTTAGATTGTTTTGTAAGTTGTTACCTAGCATGCTTCACAGCACCATGGAAACATAAAGACAATAAGAAGAGAGATTTAGAGCTAGAGAAATGGTCCAGAGATTAAGAGCCCCTCCTGTTCTTTCGGAGGACCTAAGATAAGTTTTTCAGCATCCACATAGGACTTAGTTTATGACAATCTAAAATTCCAGATCCAGGGATTTGGTACCTTCTTTTGGCCTCTAGTAGGCACAGCATTCATGTGTACATATACACACCCAACCCCAGACACAGATATAATTTTAAAAATTTTGTTAGATGAAAGAACAAGTAGGATTGCTGGACTGGCAAGATAGCTCAGCAGGTTAAGCCATTTGCTGTCATATCTGACAACACAAGTTCTACCCTAATTTATCCCAGGGGCTTTACATGGCAGAAGGAGAAAAGCAACTCTTAGAGTTATGTTCTGCTCTCCACATTTCAACAAGTCTACCCATACATATGAATACACAATAAAGAAAATCATTGGAATTTTTTAAAGAACTGAGATTACTGAATCGAAATTGATTCATAGACTGAAAGTTCCTTTTAATATTCACAGTTATGTTGTATGGGTCTCCATATTCCCCCATATTGTCAGCATCAATAAGCATTGTTGCTATTTTTATTCCTCTATTAATAGATATTTAATTATGCTAATGTTAATTTTTGCTATTTTGATTACTATGTTAATAGATATTTATTAACTATATAATACATGGGTGGTCAGTGGTAGGTTGATTTGTTTTAGGGGAGGGTTTTGTTTTTTGTTTGTTTTGGTCAAGACAACGCCTCACTATGCAGCATGACTTAGACCTCAGTGTATAGCCAGAATTAGCCACCAGCTTGCAGTTTCCTGCCTTACCTTCTGAGTGGTTGGATTACAAAGCTGCACCACAGCTTATTCGTTTGTTGAAATAGAGATTTAAATGGCATATGATGCATACACATAATGGAATTTTATTCAGCTATAAAGAAAAATGAAATTTTCAGGTAAATGAGTAGAACTAGAAATATTATACTTGTCAAGGTAATTAAGACCCAGAAAGACAAGTAATGCAAGTTCATTCTCTTATATGGATCCTAGTCTTAAATCTTTGTGTATTTAGCTTGGAGTCCCTCCACAATCCAGAAAGCTAGGCTAGGGACAGTAGGAGACTTTTTTGATTATGGACTGAAGGAGTTACTGAAGAACCATGGGGACCCTGGGTCTGCACCATGAGGAAGAATTCCATGGGGGATAGAGACGGGCTGGGAGAAGGAACTGACTTGGAGCAGGGGGGCATTCTGTATTAATTTGAGATCATTTTTCCTATGTCTGTGGAGAATGTCCCTGTGAAATTTTTGTTGAGATTGCATTGAATCCATAGATTGTTTTTGGTAGAATGGCCATTTTCATGTTATTTATTCTTCTGATACATGAATATCAAAAGTCTTTCCATCATCTAGTGTCTTCCGCAGTTTTTTCTTTAGCATCTTAATATTTTTGTTGTTGAGATAATTCATTTTTTTGGATGTTTATTCCCAGCTTTTATATTTGGTTTTGGGGTATAGTGGCTATTGTGAATGGGTTTGTTTTCTTAATTTCTTTTGAAGTATGGTTATTACTGGTGTTTAAAAAAGTTACTGATTTTTGTATATTATTGTCACATCCTTCTACTTTGCTGAAAATGTGTATCAGCTGTAGAAATTTTTTGGTGGAACCTTTTATATATAAAATCATTATCTTCTGACTTTTTCCTTTCTTGTTTATATCCTCTCGATCTCCTTCAGTTGTCTTACTGCTCTATCTATGTAAGGTTTCAGATATCTTGTTGATTAGTAGAAACAGTGATCCGCTTATTTTGTTCCTCATCTTGGTGGAAATGCTTTGTGTTTTTCCTCCATTTATAAGGATGTTGACTATGGGTTTGTATATGTTCTTTGTTATGTGTAGATATGTGAAAGGTTTAATGTGAAAATGTAACAGATTTTCATGAGGGAAACATTAGCATCTCAGAGAAGAGATTAGAGATTATTAAGACAAAGCAGTATTTGTAAAGGTAATGCCTAAAAATTTTCTAGAAAGAAAGTAGATTTGGATTCCTAGATACTAAAAACTATACTTTTTGATTATCTGAAGTCAAAAGACTTTTATTGCTACACAAAACACTAAAGATCAGGAGATAACTATTAAAATAGCCAGAAAGAAAATTATTGTATAAAAGATAAAAGTGCTGTTAGTAGCATATCTCCAAGGCAGTGATACGATGTTCCTCCTACTAATTATAGATGTTTCTATTATGGACGTTAGTTTGTTTAAAGGGCTATTTTAACTTTTTTTTTTAATCTGAGGGAGGGTTTCTGGGAATGGCTAAAGGGAGGAAAGGGAGTGGGAAAAATGAGGTAATTCTATTTTAACTAATAAATTGTTTAAAAATACATTTATTAATTAAACTTATTTAATTAGATTTAATTAAAAACATTTAAAAATATAAAAATTTAAAGAAAATAAATTTTGATAAAAATGTAACAAACCTTAGTGTCCTTTAAAAAATATACAGATACTGTGGTATTAAATATATTCACTGAAGCACAATTAATAAAAACTCAGAGAAATTGGGGTTCAACCTGAAAGATCAGAAAAGCAAAGCAGACAGCCACTAGCTCTTACCTCTGTCTCAGTCTGAAATAGCAATCCTGCCTCCAGGAATCTCAAAATGAGATTTTTTTCTCTGAGCTGTGTTCTCCCATTTGATATTCCTCTCCAGGGCTGGGATTAAAGGCATGCACCACCTGGTGTCTATGGCAAACTAGTGTGTCTGTTGGGATTAAAGGTGTGTGTTACCACTGCCTGGTCTGTAAGACTGACCAGTGTGGCTGTTTTATTCTCTGGTCTTCAAGCTTTATTTATTAAAATACAAATGAAATGTTGTAGTGATGGTGAGGCGAGCAGGCCTGCTTTTCATCCCGCCCAGATCCCACACGGCTAGCTTTACACCCGAAATAACAACACACAAATTGTATTCATTTAAACACTGCTTGGCCCATTAGCTCTAGCCTCTTACTGGCTAATTCTCACATCTTGATTAACCCATTTCTAATAATGTGTGTAGCACCACGAGGTGGTGGCTTGCCGGGAAAGATTTAGCATGTCTGACCTGGTGGCTGGCTTCATGGTGACTGTCTCAGAGGGGAGAGGCATGGTGTCTGACTTACTGCCCTTCTTCCCAGCATTCTGTTCTGTCTATTCCACCTATCTAAATCCTGCCCTATCAAAAACCCAACGCATTTTCTTTATTAACCAATGAGAGTCCTCTATCAAAATGTAACTTGATTTATTAAAATACTAAATGTTAGGCTGTAGAGTTCTAGAACATTTTCATCTTGCTAAATTTAAACTCTATATTCATTAAATAATAGCTGCTTATTCACTTTTTCTCTAAGCTTTTGAGAATTTATTATGAGTATAAAAAATCATAGGCTAATGGCAAGAGGACATTGTGACTGACTTCCTTTTAGTTTTTATTAATGCTGCACTGTTTGTAAAAAACTTACATTGACCTCCATCTTATTTTTGTTCCAATCTTAGAGTTGCATTCCATGTCATTTGCCCATATCTTGCTATCGGATTGATTTTCTCTCACTGTTTTATAGGAGTCTTACACACAATGAGCAATATAGTTTTGTTGCATGTGTATTTTTCACATTTTATATCAAATTTCCCTTATCTTTAATTTGTTAGTGAAGATTTTGGTATAGAAAGATTTTTTTATGTATCAAATTTAAATATATAGTTGCTGCAATAATTAGTTTTATAATCTGTATTATTTTCAGATTTTGTAGTGGTATAAATTACTTTAGTCATATCTATCTCAGGTAGAAAACAATGAGATATTGTAGAAGGAGCAGAGGGCTGCGTCCCGCCACCCGGCTAGCTTTACCCAAAATAATTACACAGAAACTGTATTCTTTTAAAACACTGCCTGGCCCCTGGCCCGTTATCTGTAGCTTCTTATTGGTTGATTCTCATATCTTGCTTTAACCCATATTTAGTTTATATAGCACCATGAGGGGTAGCTTACCAGGAGAGATCTTAACCTGCGTCCATCTCGGAGAGAAGCATGGCGACTGCATATGGTGACTGCCTGAAGCGTCTCCCCACTCCTGCTACCCAGCATTCTGTTCTGTCTACTCCACCTACCTAATTTTCTGTTCTCTTAAAGGGCCAAGGCAGTTTTCTTTATTAATTAACCAATGAAAGTAACATAGACAGATAACTCTCCTCCATCAAGATATGTATTTTCCTTTGTACATTAATGTATTACTTATTTTATAGTCAAGTATAATTTAGAAAATTTTCAAAGTTAACTAGTTGTTGAAGTGCTGTAATTATTATCTTTCTGGATAGGTTTCGACCAAGTACCCGAGAGCTCTGGTGTTACAATGCAGTGGTTGCTGATGCCAGACTTCCCTCTGCAACAGACATGCAGTCCAGATGTAGTATTCTAAGTCCTGAACTTGCTCTGCCAACAGGATCAAGGGCTCTGACAACCCGATCTCATGCAGCCTTGCACATTCTGGGTATGGTTGCCTTTTGATGTAGAGCAGAATGACATTCACGTATGCTATGCTGATGGTCAGAATTTTTCTTAAATGGTTAAATTTATATGTAATTCTACCATATTTGTTAAGTAATAATGGGTGCTAATCACACAATAAATTAAATACCAAAGAAGTTTGTCTTCCATGAAATGATACAAAAATCTCAATATCATAAAATAGCAATGGGTGCCTAAGTGTAAGGCATCCCTGAATATAATTTTCTCAATGTAAAGATAATGAAGGATTCTGTTTGAACATATAAACCTTCAGAGCTGTAATCCAAATATGTTTCTATAGTGTCTAACTTATGTATATACTTATTAACTACCTTGGGATTTGGAACTTTTTCAATAAATAATTGCTAGAATTTGGGGGGGGGGTTGTTTCTTTGTTTGCTTGCTTGTTTTTAAGTCAGTCCATATACCTGTGTATTGTTTTGCTTTTAGAAATGATTATTCAGAAAGATTCATTAGGAGCTAGGGTGACTCAGTGGGTAAAGTTTGCCTTCCAAGTGTCAGGACTAGAATTCAGATTTCCAGAACCTATGTCAATGCTGGGAAGGTTTGGTGGACTTCCCATAATTCCAGTGCTTAGGAGACAGAGACAAAGACCCTGGAGCAAGCAGACGAGCTAAAATATCCATGTTGGTGGTTCTGAGTTCAATTGAGAGGTCTTGTGTCAATAAATACAGTAGAAGACAACATAGGAAGGCTCCTGATGTGGTGTTAGCCTTAGGCCTGCACGTACATGCCCACACATGCATATTTATCCTAATAAACATAAACACTTTCACATATGTAACCATATGTGTATGAATTCTACATATGCACGGAGATACACAAAAAACATACTTATGCTTATATAGCCCCTACACTATAAGTTCATATTTGTTGTAGGGAGGCCGCTGTTGGTTCCCTGCTGCTCAGCCCCAAAATAATCACACAGAAACTATACTGGTTAAATCACTGCTTGGCCCATTAGCTTTAGATTCTTATTGGCTAACTCTTACATATTAATTTAACCCATTTCTATTAATCTGTGTATCACCACAGGGTGTGGCTTGCCGGGAAAAGTTCCGGTGTCTATCTCTGGCAGGGCTACATGGCTTCTCTCTGACTCTGCCTTCTTCCTCTGAGCATTCAGTTTAGTTTTCCCCTCCTACCTAAGTTCTGCCCTGCTGTAGGTTCAAAGCAGTTTCTTTATTCATTAATGGTAATCACAGCATACAAGGGGTATCCCACATCACATATTTCTAAGCATAGTTCGTAGATTATAAATTTATTTTAACCATTGCAGCCATCCAAAACATACATCAAAGTTATTTAAGACTTATATGTCTTCCTTTAAGAATACTATGAAAATGAAATTGATTTAAGAAGTTCTATAAAGAAACTTGTAAGGACCAAAAGTAAGTGATTCTGACTTTTCAGAGGTTTAGTTTTGTGGAAAATGTCATATAACTTATGTTTTAAGTGTGATAATTACTATGCAGAGGAAAAATTATTGTATGTGTTCTTCTATGAAGTGCTTAATGCTGGGAATAGATCATGTTTATTGAGCACATTCAAACCTTATTTTAATTTGCCCTATATAACATTAAATAATATCAGTACTACTAAAAGTTTTTGTTTCAAGAGTTTGAAGTTGACTTGTTTATTGTTTTAGGTTGTCTTGATACTTTGGCTGCTATGCAGGACTTAAAGATGGGCATTGCAAGTACAGAGGAGGAGACTCAAGCAGTAATGAAAGTCTATTCCAAGGAAGATTACAGTGTAGTAAACAGGTTTGAAAGTATGTATACTTAGACTTAGGAAATGTTATCTAGTAGCAGAAATAGACACATGTTTAAAACCATTTTTATTTACATCTTTCAGGTCATGGAGGAGGCTGGGGTTACTCTGCTCATTCAGTTGAAGCCATACGTTTTAGTGCTGACACTGATATTTTACTTGGTGGTCTTGGTCTGTTTGGAGGCAGAGGAGAATATACTGCTAAAATAAAGGTAGAGTTTATGACACTGTAACTCTGTTTCACCTGAAGACATTTGTTTTTCCTTAGTCTTATGTTTCCTTTTTACTTTGGTTTGTTGTTTGGTTTAGGAAACATTGCTAAACTCTTCCTCAAAGCTATGAGATCACTGACCAGTAAAAAAAAATCTAATTCATACAAAGGGAGAAAATGAGCTTTCAATCCAAAATGGATTCATTGCCAGTCTCACTGCTTTGTGTTGAAGTCCAGGTAGTTGATTAGCTGTACGCTCTATGTGGTTGCTACCCTAGAGCTGTCTTAGTACCAGGATATACTCCTTTTGTGTATGCCAGTCTCCACCATCTTTATTGCCAAATACTATGTAAACAGCAGCATGTGGGGACTAGGAATAAAGGGAGAAGTGTCTTTTGTGTAAAAATTTTGCACTAGTTATGAATCAAGGACTGGTGTCGTAGCAGATGCTTGTAAGCCTAGCAACATGGGAGTCTGGTGCCTGTGTAAGCCTAGCAATGTGGGAGAATGGCACCAGGGAGTTCAAGGCTAATCTAGTGTGTTTCAGGCTATCTTGTATGATTATGACCTTGCATTTTTAAAAGAAATTGTTAAGTTTCCCACACTTATCTGGAAGAGCCAGCAGTCATTGTCTGTAGATTACCTGACTGTTTTGGTTACTTAGTAGTAGTATGGACATGTGTCTGTAGTCAGTCTGCTTTTGTAAATTTTCACACTGCAAATTTTGCCTCAATTCTAGTATCATGGTTCATAAGAAATTTTAGTTCAAGCTCTTTTGTGAGAGTTATTCTTTTTTGAGATTGCTCAGTAATACTCCCAAATTAAGAAAATATATTAAAGCCCTTGATTACTTTTGAAGACAGTCTACATAAACCTCAACCAGAACTGAAAACTTTTTTCAATGTTTACTTTTTTCTGATATTGATGATTATATATGCCTTTAAAATTATAGATACAGTAAGAATGAATTTAGTAAAAGTTAAAGTTCTTATAGTAATATAAGCCATAGAAATAATGGTTAAGAATACCTAGATCACATCTCTGTTTATACTAAAATTCCAGTAGTCTTAGTCTTTCATTTGTGTTTAGCGCACCTCTTTCAAAATGATTCAGAATGACTTGATTCCGTAAGACAGGAAAGCAAACTCAGTGAGTTGTTTTTCTAGAAAATAATACCCAGCAAGTTCATCAGGGGGATATATATGTAGTTGTTAACATTTATGTATGTATATTTGATAATATCCAGAAAGCTCTTCAAGATTGTATGTATTTCTCCCTTCTAGTTTTAGAATTTTTTGAGAAGTGGAATATTACGCATCATGGTGAAATTCTTCCTATTTTAGAGGAGGCCTTTAAGGCGCTGGTTCTCAACCATCCTAATGCTGACACCCTTAATACAGCTCTTCATATTGTGATAATCCCCATACTTAAGATTATTGTTATAACTGTATTTTCACTACTTTACGAATCTAATGTAAATATCTGATATGCAGGATGTCTGATATTGGACCCGTAAGTGGGTTGTGACATACAGGTTGATAACCAATGCCTTTAAGGATCAAAGAGTATCAGACTTCACTGGAACATGTCTGACTATGTTATACTTGCTGTTTGACTGTCCTTTGTATACTATGGCTTGCTGATTCTTCCTCATATATGTTAAGCAATGCAACCTCAGGATCTTTGCTCTCCTCTTTAGCTGCAACTCTTACCAAGAGTTTATTTAAAATATAAATTCTATTCACTGCTACAAACTTATACCAATAGCTGTGTTTTTGTTTTGTTTTGTTTTTTCTGGTCTGCATTATTTACTCTTATGTGTTCCTAGAACTGTGACTAGTGCATTGATGAGTTTGAAAGTATTTGTGGAGTACCAGTGAAGAAGCAGATTATGGTCATATCATTTTATTATGACTAAGAGAGGCTACTAAGGACCTTTACCATGAATTATTCTAATCAGATATTCTTTTTAGAGAAATTACTAAGTGCCATAGACTTGGCTAGCAAGAGTTCAATCACCACCAGCAAAATAAATAAATAAATAAATAAATAAATAAATAAGCTGGATTAGAGGGAGAGGCAGCTAAAACTAGTTTATGAAATCCCATCTTTTTGTGCTGCTGAAAGAGTAGACATAGTGATGACTGAGTAGTGTGGGCACAGGCATTTTTAAGACACTGCCACTGTACAGAGCAGGGACAGCAAGAAAAGTAAGATAGGTCATTTACTTTAGAACAAAGAATATTGGAGTCTATGGGTATGCCAGTAAAGTCTGAGATAGAAATAGATTTCCAGGCCCTTGGAAATGGTTGAAAACTTGTCACTGTTCAATAATTTTAAATTCATTTTAACATCTTTGCTGCAGTTTACCTGCTATAACTCTCCAGAAAAGAATGAAGGTTTTACAAATATTAGTTCCCTTTTATTAAAAAAAATTTAATTAAATTATAATTGCATAACTCCCCCAACCTTCCTGGTCTTCCCTCCAATCCCTTCCGTGTCTCCTCCTGCCAACCCTTCCCTCCCCATCAACTTAATAGCCTCTTTGATTATTATTGTCACATTTATAAATATATAACTATGTAAATACAGTCTTCTGAGTCTGTTTAGTATGGCTTGCGTGTGACTGATTTTAGGGCTGAACACTCAATCGAGGATACCATTTAGGGTCTTTATTGCTGCGAAAAGCTAATTCTCATATTAATCCATTTTTTAAAAGATCTCTTTTTTCATAATCTCTTTTTCCTTACCTAAACTCCTTATTTCAAGTTCTTCATCGCGTCCTTTCCCTTGCTAGTTACTGAACTAGCTTTTGCTACCTGTATTTTTTTTTATTGTGAATCCTCAACTCCTCTATAGTAATATCTTTATAATCTTTTGAACAAGGGTGTTCTCTCAGGGTTCCACAAATATTCTTCATTGAGTTTGCATAATTACTATGAGTATTTTCATTGGTTAATTAATAAAGAAACTGCTTGGCCCAATAGGTCAGAACATAAGTAGGTGGAGTAGGCAGAACAGGATGCTGGGAGTGAGGCAGACGCTTGAGGCAGTCGCCATAGGCAGTCGCCATGCTTCTCCTCTCTGAGATAGACGCAGGTTGAGATCTCTCTTGGTAAGCGACCACTTCGTAGTGCTACACAGATTACTAAATATGGGTTAAAGGAAGATTGAGAATTAGCCAATAAGAGGCTGAAACTAATGGGCCAGGCAGTGTTTAAATGAATACAGTTTCCATGTAATTATTTTGGGTAAAGCTCGCCTGGTGGCAGGAAGCAGCCAGCCGCCACTCCTACAGGAACTCTGTTAATGTCCACCCATTTTTATGGAAGAGGACACTAGACCCTAGATCTAGTAATTAAGTAATAAAGCAAGAGTCTGCCTCATTTAAAAAAAATCTTAGTTAAAATGCTTTCTTTGAGAACTTGCAGTAGGGAGCTAGAATTAATGTAACCATAAAACACTGCATGATTTATATTTTAAACACACATATATTTATTTAGTTATTAAGTTTAATATTTAGCTTAGTAATTAAAATTTAAATAGCAGATAAAATTTTTATATCATTTATAGTTTCGTTTTATTGGATATGGACAAAATTGTAAACACTTGTATGTGCAAAACTGAATGATTGGAGTCAATTTGTTTCTCTTTACTCCAGCTGTTTGAGTTGGGTCCTGAAGGAGGAGATCATGAAACCGATGGAGACCTTCTTGCAGAGACTGACGTGTTAGCTTATGACTGTGCCGCTAGGTAAATGTTTTGCTCATTATTCAGTAGTTTTTATGTACTTGAAATTAAAATTTTATTTTAATTTAACAAATACTTTTTTTTCTTTTGGTGTTTTTGAGACAGGGTTTCTCTGTAGCTTTGGGGCCATTCCCAGAAGTAGCACTTCTAGACTAGACTATGCTCGAACTCACAGAGACCCCCCCCTGCCTCAGCCTCCCAAGTGCTGGGATTAAAGATGTGTGCCACCATCGCCTGGCAGCAAATACATTTTTAAAAGGAAGTTTTGACTAATCTATTGATAAATTGGGAAACTTAACTATATAAAGTTATGTTTCACTTAGTGATGGAGATACATTCTGAGAATTTCATTGTTAAAAAGTTTCATCCACTTATGAATATCACAAAGTTTTTCCACAGACCTAGATGATATGATCCTGTATACCCAGTGTACCCCTTGGTCAAATAGTTTAGCTACCATCCATTGTATGTGATTTGTTGTTTGAAATCTTGTTATGAAGTGTGTTTGTATATTAAGAAGTGTTGCTATTACTTGTAATAATGGTATATTAAAACTGTTAATCTTAATTTTTATATAGTTAGATGACTAATTCAATACTGGAAATATTTATTGCCCAGGTAGTTTCATCAAATTCTTAGAGAACACAAGTGTGCTAGTGCTCTAGTATTTGAAACAATCATTTGTTACATGTAGCAATATATACATATATATATATATTCAAAATATATATTCAAGTAGTCATAGTAGGCCATATTACAGATACCCCCTATTCTCTGACTAACATTGAACTCAGAGATCCTCCTGCCTCTGCCTCCCAAGTTCTGGATTAAAGGCCCGCGCCACCTCTGCATGGCCCCTGTTCCTTACCTTAAGCATTAGACCAGTGATTCTCAACCTGTGGTTCATGAGTCCTTAGGAAAACTTCTGTCTCCAAAAATTTTTACACTATGATTCATAACAGTTGCAGATTTATAGCTATGAAGTAGTAACAAAAATTTTTTTTATGGTTGGGGGCCACAGCAACACAAGATACTGTAATAATGGGTCACAGCACCAGGAAGGTTGAGAACTAGTGCGTTAGACTATATCAAATTGTTGTTACTTTGTAATCTTTACTGTTTATACAAATCCACTTAAAGGAGACATTTCAAAAAAAGATAATTTTCGTTAAACTTTAATATACATTATCATTTGCTGTTTATTTTAGCAAAAGATTATGATTCTAAGATATAAATTGTGATGTCTTTGGTAGAGAATCACCTAGATTTTCTTCATTAGCTTACTCACTAGGCCCCAACTTTTACAGGGAGCAGTTGTATCTCTTTAACAATAATTGTAGCAAGTCATTGCCCAGGATACTTGCCCCAGACAGTCATTTTCTTAATATGCTACCCCTCAGAACACTTAGCTGAATAAATAACCCACAAACTAAGGGCAAAATATTTTGTCTGGGTAATTTTTAATGTTTTTATAACAATTTAAAAATACTTTTCTTGTTTTAACTTGAAAATTTTAAAATATTAAACATTATTGAATCCACAAAGAAAATAAATATAATTTGATTTTCTAAATATAAAGAACTGAAATTTTAGTGTCCAAACTTTAAAATAAGATTTTTTTTAAATCTTATTTTTTTAAAATAAAATTCTTGTCAGAAAAGAATCTTTAAAAAAGCAGTATCATGGGTTTTGGTATAAGGTATTTGAAGGTAAATGCATGTACTAGACAATTGCAAAGGTATTTGACTTGTTAATTTCTGTAGAGAAAAATACGCAATGATGTTTGACGAGCCAGTTCTCCTACAAGCTGGATGGTGGTACGTAGCATGGGCTCGAGTGTCAGGTCCCAGCAGTGACTGTGGTTCTCATGGACAAGCTTCTATTACCACAGATGATGGGTAAGCAGAATGTTGAATTCGGACTTATGCAACTCTTACTTTCATTGTGGAATCTTGTTCTGAAATCTGACAGATTATCAATATAATTGCTAAAAGTTAAATTTATGTAACTTTGTATGTCATATAACCAAATATACTAAATTAAAATCTAGACGAAAAGGGGAAGACTGCATTATTCTTGTCAGATGGCATATGTGTCTTTCTGGGTATTAAATTGTTTAAAAGCTTTATAACCAAGTTAAAGGTTACATAGAGGAAGGGTGCGGGATACTGATGAATTTGTGTGTGTGTGTGTGTGTGTGTGTGTGTGTAATATATATATAATATATATACATATATATTATACATATTCACATTAGATTGACACTGCATATGCAAAAGTTTGGAAGACACAAAGTTTCTGTCATATGAAATGATATTATCTTAATGAAATTCAGACAAAAATGTACCACTTTCAGATTAGGAAGAAAGCTTGGCCAATAAAGGTTTTGCCGTTGGAAACATTACTGTCTGAATCCAATGTAAAAAATGTGATGTGTTAGCATTCCCCTGTAATTCTAGCACTGGCCAGGCAGATCCATGTACATCCCTGGAGCTTGCTGGTCACCCACTCTAGCTCACTTGGAAAATTCCAATCCAGTGAGAGACCCTTTCTCAAAAACCAAACCACACAAAAGAAGCAAAATAAAACAGTGATTGACTCTTTAGAAGTGATACTCAGACCTCTGGCCTCCGTGAATACACATGCCCAAGTGCACAAGCACCCACAGCAACATGCACATACACACATACACCCACACAAAATAACTACACACTTCCAGATACATTATTTCATTTGGTTTTCTCAGTACGTTTTGAAGCAAGTATTAGTCTCATTCAGACTCAGGAAATTAGAGAAATAAAATGGGAAAATGATATGCTTGGAATAATGATGTGGTTACCATATACAGAACCCAACCTTCTTTCTGCTCTACATTTGAAAATATTATGATTTGCAAGAGAAATTACATTTGTTTTTGTTCATCATGATCACAGTAGTACAAAAGGTACATGCTAATTTTTGAGTAAATTCTGTGCTGATGAGTATTTAAGTTGAATCTGCCATGGGATGTTTCTCTTTCTGCTCACTGTTAGATTTTTGCTAGAACTGCTAATGTCACAACACTTAGAGGCTGAAGTCCCTAAATTTGTCTATTTAAACTGCTTTTGTGCTCTCATATGGAGATCTTTAGTTCAAAGCGGAAGTTAAGAATGGGAGGCACGAGGGTCCTCATCTAGGAGTTCCCATCAAGTTCAGCGCCTCATTTTGTTGATAATTCAGCAGCTATAAATCAGTGACGGTTTCATATGTCAGTCTTTAACAAATAAATAATCTTCATTACCACAAAATTTGAAAACATTATTATTAAATTCCTTGTTAATTATAATGAACCTTAAAGCTTCTCTTTTTTTTTTCTCTCTCTCTCTTTTAGGGTTGTTTTCCAGTTCAAGAGTTCAAAGAAGTCAAATAATGGTACTGATGTAAATGCTGGTCAGATACCTCAACTGTTGTACAGGTATTTAAATATTTTATAGTTATTCTTTTCTTGTGCAGAAATAAAATCACTATAAAATATGCAGCATAATAATGGAGAAATTATTGAAGCATTGAACAAATTAATGTTACACTTGTAAAATATAGCTAATTAAAAATATTTAGATAGTATTTAGTAAACTTTTTGAGAACTTTCTCTATCAAACCTAATTTAACATTTTGCATAACTCATGGTACCAATATAACAATACTATGCCAATAGCAGTTTGTTTAATTTGCTTATTGATTTTAATACCAATTTCAAAATGTTATAAACTAGTAAAATATATACTGATGAATGCAAGGTAGGATGGGAGGATGTTTTAGATGTGGACTTAGTCAATTTATTGTAATCTTTCTTTTCTTTGTGCTCAAGATTAAACCTAGGTCCTGACACATGCTTGGCAAGCTCCCCAGTACTCTGCTGTATCACCAGCCCGATAGCCTTACTTATTTTGTGATAGGACACATTGGAAAATCTGTTGCCATTAATTTCTACTTTTACTTAAAATAGCAAATTGTTCATGTTTATTATATTTTAGCAATAAGAATTTTAATTAATTTGCAGTAATTCAAACATATATTGATATATGTCATACCAATGTATTTGTCTGTTTTTAGACTACTTATAATACCCCATTAAAAGTATATTTTTCTTGCTAAACATAGTCCCCAAAAGTAGAAGAAATAACTGTCTTCCATGACTTCTCTTCTAGTAATCACTAAAAGAATTTGAATGTTAGGAGCCTCATATTTCTCCAGGAAGGATTTTTGATGATTTTTATATTATCTATTATAGCCACTGTTTTTGATATTGGTAGCATTTTGTCTGTTTGTGAACCTTGGCCTTTAACAGCTAAGCCATCTCTCCAGTCCAAAAGTTCTTTCTGAATGTAACAAATTGTACTGGATTGCCTTTATGGACTACTGTTGAATAACTATATGTACATTACTAGTAAATATGACTTTTATATGTTTTTACTGGTAAAATATTAATGCAGAGTATTTTATTATGGCAAAATATATATTTTTATATATTATTTTTATTCTTTGAGAATTTTACAATATATTTGATAATATGTACCCCATTCTTCTTTCCCTAACTCATTCCAGATCTACCCTAGCCTTACTTCATGCTCCTATTTTGCCTTTCCATTATTTTTTCCTGATTTCTTAAGATATGTATTTTTGAAGGTGAATTTTCATTCTTTCTAATAATATATATTCTTAAATCTGAAATTTTATCTTTAATTCACTGATTGAATTTTATAGTCTTTGATATATACTGATTTTAATATTTAGTTACTGAATTTTTATATTTCATAATATATATTCATATATGAATACTATGTTTATATAATTTTTAATCCTTCTCCCTTTTCTTCTTATACTGTGACCACCACCCCCTCTTAAGTTCAATACCTCTTCTTTAAGTATTATTGTTATACACCCCACACACACAGATACATGTTCATATGTATGTGTGTGTATATGTAGATTGGTTTGTAAGTAAATAGATAGGTGAGTAGGTAGGTACGTAGGTAGGTAGGCAGACGGGTGGATAGATGATATATCGTACTGAGTCTATTTAGTCTTGCCCTTATGATTTAGTGCTGACTACTTGGATTTGGATAACCTATCAAGAGCTATTCCGTGGAGAAAACTGGTTACTGTTCCCTCACAGCCATTGATTGTCTATAGCTTTTCATCTGTGGGTGGAATTAGGGACAGCTTCTCCCATCTACATTGACATGTCAACTGGTGTCATTATGCAAGTCTTGCTTGGACAACCATATTGTTGAGATATTTTGTGGATGTAGTTTCCCTGTCATATCTAGAGGACACTCTAGATTCAATCTTCCTGATCCCCTCCATCTTAAAATCTTTCTACCCACTCTTGCATGATTTCCCTGAGCTTTAGATATAGGGTTGCATTGTAGATATGTCAATTGTGACTCTGTAGCCAACAACCATTTGTTTTCTGCTTTATGACCTACTGTGGATCTCTGTAGTACTTTGCATATGTCGTGAAAGAGCCCACTGAGTTCCATTTGTACTTCCATATGCTCCTGTACGTGGGGCCATATTGGAGCACGCTTGGCCTGCCTAGGGCTATCCCCTAAAGAAAACTGACCACTCTTTTCTCAGGAGTCATTTTCCTGTCCATAGCTCCTCCTTTTTTTTTTTTTTTTTTTTTCTCCATAATGGAAAGCTGACTGGCTTGATCTTGTAATGGGTTTTTGCAGGCAGCCACAGCTGCTCTACATGCATGGGTGCAGCGTTCCTATCAGGACCAGAAGATGCTGTTTTGTCCTGTCTACCCAAACCTCTATATCTGGAAATCTTTCTGTTCCCTTTTTTATAATGCTCCTCGAGCCTTGGGGGTAGTGGGAGGTAATGTAGATTCATAGCTGAGCACTCCACTGATCCTGAAAAATATACGTTAAAAAGTTGTCATTGGTCATTTATTTGAACATAATATATCATTTGTCTTCTACCACCAGACTCCCAACCAGTGATGGCAGTGCTTCCAAAGGCAAACAGCAGACTAGTGAGCCTGTACACATTTTAAAGAGATCTTTTGCAAGAACTGTCTCAGTGGTAAGCCATTTTAAAAAAATTTCAGCTTTGCTACATATTGCTGGATTTTAATTCTAAGACTGACTCAGCTTAGATATATGAATTCAGATTTGCTTTTATTTAGGTGTATATTTTAGGCAAAGATAATGTATACTTTAAATAGTAAAAAAAGTAAAGAAGTTGTCTATGCCAGCTCAGCTGAATTAGCTTTTCTATGTCTGAAATAACTTGTGACTTTTCTAACTTGACATTTGCCCTGATAAACAATAAATTTGGTATTTTTTATTAAGATAAGTATTATTTTGTTTTTGCCCTTTTTAATATATAGAAAACCATGTGATTGTTAGGTTATTGAAGTTGTTCATATATAAAATCTATTCAATCATTTATTTTAAAGCTTTTATTTATTATATTATACTAGCAGTCATCTGGGCCTTGGTGAGGAATGGGGAGCAAAGTGCTCCACTCTGAGATGCTATAATGTTTGCTGTCATGTAAGTGTGATGGTCTTCAGACCGTCTAGAACTGCAGGGAAAGACAACCCTAAACACATGCGTGAGGATTTTTAAAAATGTAAATAGTAATTTTTGTTAGTCATTTCAAATCAACTTTTCAAAAATTGGTTATAGTTGTTATTATACTTTTTTGTTTTGTTTTGTTTTGTTTTTTGTTTTTCGAGACAGGGTTTCTATGTTAAGGCCCTGGCTGTCCTGGAACTATTTCTTGTAGACTAGGCTGGCCTCAAACTCACAGAAATCTACCTGCCTCTGCTTACCAAATGCTGGGATTAAAGGCATGTGCCACTACTGCCTGGCTATATTTTAATATATAAGTAATTTATATATAGTGATATAGGTATCACTGGTTTATAATACTTTTACAGTACTTTCAATTGTTATACTATATTGACATAATTTCAAAGAAACATGTAAATTATGACTTTTTTCTATACATTTTTAAGATAAATTAACTAGGCTGGTAAAAGGTAAGTGTAAAAATGTACACACGTATTTTAGTTCAACTATCAAAACTCAGTAAAAAGTTCAGGATATTTTTGAAGTTGCATGCCATTATTGTTCTCTTTATTCAAACTATGATATGTTTTAATAACTAGTATGTTTTTTCATATTGTGGATTAGGAATGTTTTGAGTCATTGCTAAGTATTCTTCACTGGAGCTGGACCACCTTAGTCTTAGGGGTTGAAGAACTTAGAGGATTAAAAGGGTTCCAGTTCACAGCCACACTTCTCGATTTAGAGAGACTACGCTTTGTGGGGACCTGTTGTTTGCGGTTGTTGCGAGTCTATACCTGTGAAATATACCCAGTATCAGGTATGCTAAATTTTAAAAAAAAACTTTGGGAAGAAATCATTTCAGAGATTAAGAAAATTAATGTAGAGATACCCTAGTGGTTTAAGATCTCAAGGTACCTTTAAGTTACTACTAAAATTAAGAGAGAAAAATGTTACTTTTAAACTATATTTATCAAATAGAAAAAAATTCAATCACAAATTTAGACTTAATTACTGATGCTAGTTCTTTTTTCCTATGTAGATTTTTTTAAAATTATTTTGTAGCCTACTTAGTCTCTAAGCAGTTTCATTTCTGAGTTTTGGTGTTTGGTTTTAATTTATACAGTAAGTGACTGAATTATTATTGTCATGTACATGCTTTGGTTTATTAGCTTTTCTTTTTATTTCTCAAAGCTACAGGAAAAGCAGTTGTAGAAGAAACTAGCAAATTAGCAGAGTGTATTGGAAAAACAAGAACTTTGTTAAGAAAAATTTTATCGGAAGGAGTTGATCATTGCATGGTGAAGTTAGATAATGACCCTCAAGGGTACCTGAGCCAGCCCTTGAGTCTTCTGGAGGCTGTTCTTCAGGAGTGCCATAACACGTTCACTGCCTGCTTTCACTCCTTCTACCCGACTCCTGCACTACAGTGGGCTTGCCTTTGCGATCTGCTGAATTGTTTGGATCAGGTAATTTAAGTTTATAAAATGTAGATTGAAAATAAAATATATTGCTTAATACTGTGCCAGAAAATTAATTTAAATTTTCATCCTTTGTTACAGTTAGGAAATCTACTTGGTGTATATCACATAGCTAAAATTTAAAAATTTGTTTCATTCTCTGGTGTCATCTATTTGTTATAAAATTACCAGTCATGTTTATATAACTGCCGACTTTCTCTTTCAGTCTTTAGGGGAAGTTATTTGAGAGTGTGTGTATGTATGGAAATATAGTAACTGTGTGGAAACAAGTGGCCCTCAGTGTCTCCACAGATAGGTGAGAGGGGAATGAGTGAAGGACAGGGTAACATCATTTATTCACTAATGAAGACTCCAAATCCCAACTGCTTTGCAGAGCTAGAGTTCAGAAAGAGACATTGTCACTGATAGTACTGTAGTACTCATGTTGCAGTAATTACCAATGCAGCTAGACAAAAAGAGGAGGGAAAAGATTTGAATAATGATATAAAATATCTTGATCTATATGATTTTACTTTTATTTTTAATTGTATATGTGGTGATTTGTTTGTGCTCTAACAAATAAAAGTTGCCTGGAGATCAGAATGCAGAACTAGCCACCATTTAGGCATAGAGGCCAGGCAGTAGTAGCACACGCCTTTAATTCCAGCACTAGCAAGACAGGAGAAACATAGGCAAAAGGATCTCTCTGAGTTCAAAGCCACCCTGGACTACACTAGATTGATCCAGTCTCAAAGAGAAACAGAGCCAGGCCATGGTGGGTCACACCTTTAATCCCAGTTTTTGGGAGTCACACATCTTTAATCCCAACACTAGGGAGGTGATGACAGGGAGGGATGTGGCTGGGCAGAGAGGATGAGGACTTGTAGAGACACAATACTCGGCCAGAGGATTTCATAGAAATAAGAACTAGTAGCTAGCTGCTCTGCTCAGATCTTTCAGCTTTCACCCCCTAATATCCGGCTCTGGGTTTTTATTATTAAGACCAATTAGAATTCACATGACACCATGTCCATATGTCTGTGTATATATGCAGGTGAATAGAGGAGCTTGAGAGGGCTGTTGGAGCTGGCATTACAGGCAGTTGTGTTCCATTGAATATGGGTGCTGATACTTGAATATGGATCCTCTGGGAAAAAGTGTTTTTAAAAATTATTTATTAAAAATTTCCACCTCCTCCCATCCTCCCATTTCCCTCCCACTCCCCCCACACTCCCTCCCCCTCGCTCCCCAGTCCTAAGAGAAGTCAGGGTGCCCTGCCCTGTGGGAAGTCCAAGCTCCCCCTCCTCCATCCAGGTCTAGGAAGGTGTGCATCCAAACAGACTAGGCTCCCAAAAAGCCAGTACATGCAGTAGAATCAAAACCCGGTGTCATTATCATTGGCTTCTCAGTCCGCCCTCATTGTCAGCCACATTCAGAGAGTCTGGTTTGATCACATGCTCATTCAGTCTCAGTCTAGCTGGCCTTGGTGAGCTCCTATTAGATCAGTCCCACCATCTCGTGGGTGGACACACCCTTTGCGATTCTTACTTCCTTGCTCATGTTCTCCCTCCTTCTGCTCTTCATCTGGGCCTTGGAAGCTCAGTCCATTGCTAACTGAAGAGCTGAATCATCTTTCCAGCCCCACCTTAATCTCAGAGACATTTATAAACTACAATATACGACTACAGGATGTATATTTTTTAGTACACATAGATAAATGTGTTTCCAGTTCAACAAAATTAATCATATACTTACATACATTAATCTCATAAAATTTAAATGATTAAAAATTTAAAGTCAGGACTGGAGAAATGATAGCTCAGCAGTTAAGATCACTGGCTACACATCTAGAAGACCCAGGTCTTATTCTCAGGAACCATATGGGGCTCACAACAATCTGTAACTCCAGTTCCAGGGCCTCAGACATCACTTCTGGCTTCTTGAAGCTCCAGGCTCACATGTGGTGCATAGTCTTACATGCAAGCAAAATGCTCATACATATTAAAAAGAAAAAAAAAGAATTGAAAGAGTCTAATCTACATAGCAAGTTTCAGGCCAGCCAGGTCTACCTTTTCTCAAAAATAAGGACAAAAGGGGGATCATAATTGCCTTGTGCCCATTAAGAAATAGAATTCCTTATTTAAAACTTTCACCCAAAATTTCTAACTCAGATATTGTCATTTGTAGAGTCTCTAAACATTTATAAAGAAATAACACCTCTAACAAATTTCTTCAGAGACCATAGATGGTTCATAGATGGCATACCTGATATCAAAACCCAACATAGTTTGAGAATAAGAAATGGACAAATGTCACAGAGACACAGTTATTCTGATAATCCTGTTGAGTTAAAAATCATAAGTACTGTATCACTACCAAGTGGAATTTATCTTGAAATGCAGGATTAACACCTAGAAGTCAATACAATTAATTGGGCTGGGGCATGATTCAGTGGTAAAGTACTTTCTAGTACAAATGAGAGTTCAGTTCCTTGTACTGAGTGTAAAGAAAAAGAGTTCATTGTAGTGTAGTAACTATTTCAGTAATTCAAAATAGAGAGACGACCATATGCTTTCAGTACACTTTATATTTCAGTCAGTTAAAATACATTTGACAGCCAGGTGATGGTGGCGCACGCCTTTAATCCCAGCACTCAGGAGGCAGGGGCAGGTGAATCTTTGTGAGTTCGAGGCCAGCCTGGTCTACAAGAGCTAGTTCCAGGACAGGCTCCAAAGCTACAGAGAAACCCTGTCTCGAAAAACCAAAAAAAAAAAAAAAAAAAAAAAAAAAAACAAAACATTTGACAGAATTAGCAGTTAGTCAGTGCTGAAAACATGGCAAACAGCGATGTACCAAAACTTCCCAACCTGACAAAACATCCCTAAGAAGAATCTGTCACTAATATCTTAATTAATGGTAAAATAATATCGAATGATATATTAATTTAATTCTAAAAGAGCAATCTATAGCTAACATCCTAGATACCAATGAAGGAGTGGATGTTTCTCCTTGGAACTGCCTGTTCTTGCCACTTTGGCTACTATTTCCATTACTATTGTAATGGAAATGATAGCATCAGGTCTTTACCCTGCTATCCTTAATTCATTGTCTCCCCAGTGGCACCCCACCCCCGTGAACTCTGACCCTAGTAGGAAGGCAGTGCATTTCTTCCCTAGAAGAAGAACTCTCACCGTGGCAGCCTCCATAAGCTAGTCTAGCTTGGCAGCATTGCAGCTTGATGACACACTGCTTTGATTTTATGTTTGACTGGTAGCACAGATATGTGAAGAACTAAGTAATGTGTGCATGGTTTTTGTGAAATAGGATTTCTAATGTTGATAAGTTTAAAAAGTTTGTGCTGAGATATCTCCATAAACTTGAGAATGATAGCATAATTCTGTCACCTTAGTAAAATGGTATCACAGAAGTGTGATTTGTATTATTTATTTATTTTGTCATAAGTAGTTGCAGTGTTTGCAGAGTGAGTGTGTGTGATAGATTCTAATGGGAATTGATAATGATTCTAGGAAGGACTGGTGATTGTAAAGATATACACATATATAAACATTGGTTTGCTATAGGACTTTTCTTGCATCTACTTCCCCCCATCATTACTAGATGATAATTTAATTATGTTTTAATGTATCTATGTGGTATTATCCTGTAATAAAGCCACTTAAATAATTGAGTGGTAGAAAATGTTGGTGTATTTGTAGAAACTTGGTTTATATTGATGCAGTATTTGAGGGTTCTTATCTTGTTCTTACAAGGATATCCAGGAAGCAAACTTTAAGACATCCAGTAGCCGACTCCTTGCAGCTGTTATGTCCGCTCTGTGTCACACTTCTGTTAAGCTGACATCTATCTTCCCTATTGCATATGATGGAGAAGTATTACTGCGATCAATAGTTAAGCAAGTCAGCACTGAGAATGACTCAACGCTAGTTCATCGATTTCCACTTTTGGTGGGACATATGGAAAAGCTAAGCCAGGTACGTGTCTTCAAGTAAAACAATAGGAAGTGGAGACATGCATAGGTTGGTGCCTCATCTTTCTTATTGATAATTATATATGACAAATAATTGACAAATGATTATCTGTTTCACAAGAGCTATTCTCTAGTTCTTATGTTCACCTGAAAGATAAGTATCTTAGTTACTATTTTGTTTTTTGAAACAGGGTTTCTCTTTATAGGTCTGACTATCCTGGAACTTGCTCTGTCGACCAGGCTGGTCTTGAACTCACAGAGATCTGACTGCCTCTAACATCTGAGTGCTAGGATTAAAGGCATTACCAGCACGCCTGGCTAGATTAGTTATTGCCATGATAAAACACCATACCCAAGGCAACTTATAGAAAAAGCGCTTATTGTGGGGGAAAGGGGGTTGTTTAGTTTTAGAAGGTTGGTCAGTTATCATCATGATAGGGTGTGTGGGGACAAGCAGGCACAGCACTGGAGCAGTAGCCTCTTGCATCTTGATCTACTAGCAGCAAGCAGAGAGAGATTGGGCTTGGTATGCACTTTTAAGCCTCAAAGACCACCTCCAGTGACACCTCCTTCCCAGATATTCCACTGACTAGGAACCAAGCGTTCAAACACAGACCACCACAATAAGCAATCTTATTTTAAATGACAACTCACTTTTAAAAAGGTGAATATAAAGTAAACACCTAAGTAATTTTTTATTGCTGTATCATAAAAAAGTAAGTTACAATTAGTATAAGCACTCTTTACTGTTTTAAAGTATAATTACCAAAATGCCACAGCCCATAAACGTGCCACCACACACAACAACTTGAATTTGATCCACAACCTACATGGTGGAAGGGGAGCCTACATTCACACATTATTCTCTGACTATGACATGTGTTCTGTACACACACCCATGCACACACACACAATAAATGTATAAAATATAGAAAGAAATAACTTCTATGAAAATGGGTTCTATAAAATATTCTAGCATGTTAAAATAAATTTAAAAACAAGACATAAGAAACATTGTTTAATGACTGATTTTGCATTGTTAAAAAGAACTCTAGAAAAAAGTTAAAAATCTATTTCTGTAGGATCCTTATAGAAATTTAAAATATTACAAGGGCCAGCATCAAAAAACCTTGGACTTACTAGTAATTAATATTGAATGCCAGGGAGATAGCAAATTGTTTCTAGAAAATTAGAAAAAGTTAAACTTTTTTCTTAGAAATTTCTATGCTGTGAGATTATGAAAAAATATAGTAACCTTATAGATGGATTTTTACAATTTAAATTAGTTTAATATCTCTTTCAACCTTTTAGCAAGTATTTATTGTTGGTTTATTTGCTGTAATTTTGATTACGTTGTAGTTGAAGTGGATAAAAAAAACACAGCCTTTGATTGACTGCTACAAAGTACCGGATGTGTTTAGATGGCAGATGGTTGCTTTACTCCTCATGCTGTCAGTGTTCTCACAGGGACTGTTAGGATAATTGGAAAACTAGAGCTGTGTGTTTGTTTGCTCAATAGAAAGTTTAGAAACCTCACTCAGACCCTTAAATGTTCACGACTAAGTGAAATAGCTGAATTTGGTTTACTAACTTAATAAATAGCTTTATTCAGCCATTTAAATGGTATATTTACATTCGATATCGAGGCAAATATTTAAAAATCAAAAGTGTATATAAAGAGTGGTGACTATGTAAAATATCTACACAAAAGGCTACTTAAGAGTATACTGAGATAAGTAATGTGGGAGATGAACTTAGGAGAATTTTCTTCTGTTTTCTTTAGGAATTACTGTTAGAGTTTTATATTTTAATACTAATGTATAATGAGTACTGACTAGTTAAGTGTTTAAAGTCTTTGAAAATATAGCAATAATTAATATTATTTAACTGCCTTTTTATTTCGAATTTTTATACATTCTTAATTAAAATATAATTTCTCATGTTCCCCCTTCCTTGCCTGCTGGACATTGTACCTTTTAACATTTTGTCATAAAATGATCAGCCATTCTCATACATACATATATTTAGAACATTTCAAATATTTAAGTTTTTTTTCAAATATTTAAGTATTTTAAACAGTGTATCTTTGCTTAGCTTTTCATTTAAGGTCATGATTATTTTCCCAGTATAATATTTTTAGGTATTAAATTCTCCTTTTCCTGTTGTAATCTAAGCTAGGTGGAGCTTTCATCCTTCTGCCTTAATGTCTCAAATACTGGGAAATTTTCTAAAGTCAAAGGAAATTATATTAAAGATTTGTTAAAGATTGTCAGAAATCAGTTAGAAAGCTAGAATCACCTTGCATTTGACATGTTTCTCTCTACCATGTCATATTGGCAGACTATTATTGGAGCAGCTTTTTAAATTACTCTTGACAACTACTAATTAGAAACAAAACAAGCATAGACTTTTTTCCTGCAGACAATTTTCTAAAGGAAGCACCACAAGATTCTTGGTGAAGTATAATTGGTGATTGACTTTTTTCCAAAGCAGACTTTCTGTGAAGGTGAAGTTTCTAGAGAATGAAAAGAGGGAAGGGATACAATTCAACCTGAGTTTTAGTAAATAGAAAAATGGATTATTTTAATTGCAAAAAAGTTATTAGGTTAGAAATGAATCAACATGTTATAATAATTATACTCATGATGGTAGACTAAAATATAAAAATATCTTTAAATAGCTTTTTTTGTCTGGCATTAAAACTATACTGTTAGAAGGAAATTGATAGTCCTGCTAGTGATTGCTTTAACTAAAAATTATGTAATTTCTAAATGAATTGTTCATTTACATATTTGATTTGAGAAGAAAGTAACTTAGTTTCTAGGCCCCTCTTCACCCAGACTGTACAGTTTCATGAATATTTTTGTGTGTAAGGCAGTTAAGGAATATCATTATTATGAAAGAACTTATCCAGGGACTAAGAATGTGGTTTTGAAAATTAAGCCACAGCAAATAGTACCCATGATTTAGGAAAGCCAAAATTTGATGAAAGAATTACAACTAGATACCAAATTGTCTGATTCTCCAGTCCTTGGTAAAACTGAAAGATTGATTGGTCACTGTGACTACCTCACAGTGAGTCAAAACACATGGCAGTATAATACATGATAGAACTTGGGGTCATATAGGTGCTGAATTACAATCTTCACAATATTTTCTGAAAAATATTTTTGGAGTTTGGAATTTAATTAAATTCTAATTTCTTATCCTGTAATTTTCTACTGGTAGAGTATGAGATTTTGTTCTCTTTCAGAAATTAAATCGAGTAGTAGTTATAAAAGGAGTAGCTGTGATTGATTTTTATAGACTCAAGTTCTACTGAAATCTTACCTTGTAGGATAAGAGTTTCTAAAAGAATGAATAATTGTCTGCCTACCATGGAGATAGACAGTTTATAGACTGCTATGTAGTTCAATTAAAAAAATACGTGAAGACGTCACTAAACTAATAAAAACATGTCATGTAAATTATGAGTTAAAAATAGAAATGATTTAGGCCTAGAACTTTAGGTTATCAAGTGGAAAGAACTTTACACCTGAGAACCTCTGTGAGGCTAAGTAAACCAGTGCATTGTCCTCTCTTCCTGTGGGTCACAGAGTGAAGAGAACATCTCAGGGATGACAAGCTTCCGTGAAGTCCTAGAGAAGATGCTCGTCATTGTTGTGCTTCCAGTGAGAAACAGCCTTCGGAGAGAAAATGAGCTCTTCTCCTCACACTTGGTCTCGAACACCTGTGGGTTATTGGCCAGTATTGTCAGCGAACTGACAGCATCGGCCCTAGGATCCGAGGTAAGGAGCTCTATTTCAAAACGGGATAAATAAGCTCGTTTCCTGTAGAACGGTTGTCCTGTCTCTTTAAGTCACAATATAAAAGTAAGGCATTCTCCTTTGTTCAAGAGATTCCTCAAAGATTCTCCTCTGGACCTGCCACCCCATTTACCCCCATCACCTGTCTATAGTAACTTTTTCTTTTACTTAGCAGTTTTAACAAATCTCCTCTCCAGATGTTGAAGGGAAGATCCATCATATTGTCTCTCACATGATCCACTGTCTTCTTAATCCCTACCTACTTGAAGAGGTGATCATGGCTCCCATGTACGAAGAAAGCTCATTTCTGATGGTCATTTCATGTCAGTTTCTTTCCCAAGCCAGCCTTACCTTCTTACTTTTAACAGCATCATTTGATGAGGAACATGCCTAGAGTCTCAGCACTTAAGAATCAGAAGCAAAGTGAGGCTGGCCTGGGTCATTTAGGAAGACCCTGTTTCAGAAAGAACAGTAACAACAGATATAGTTAACTTTCCATGTCGTTTCTTTATTCATACATTTTTAGATTTTTAGAAACTAATTTCCAGATAGTTCAGGAATATGTATTAGAAACAAGAAAGTTCTTGTTTAAAATAATAAAAAAAAAAAAATCCAGGACTGAGAAGATGACCCAGCAGGTAGTAGTGCTTACCCCTGTACAAATTCAAGTATGTCCATGTGCCTGCACCTGTAGGCCCAGCACTGGGTGGCAGTCAGGAGGGTCTTTGACTCTTTGTGCTGCCATCTAACTCCATTTTCAATGAGAACACCCAGCCTCAAATGAGTATGTTAGAGAGTGATAGAATAAAACACCTAATGTCCTTTGGCTTTTGTGTGTGCTCCTGCATAGCATATACGTACACACAAAATAATAAAAATCATTTTCCTTCCTGTTCTATGATCTACTCATTCTATTTTTACTTTTTAAGATTCTTTTTCTCCTTCTCTCCCTCTCCCTCTTTCTGTATGTGTGCACACGCACACACGTGTGCACTTATGTGGTGTGTATGCATTTATATATTCAGGTATACCTAATTAAATGTGTGTGTGTGTGTGTGTGTGTGTGTGTGTGTGTGTGTGTATGCCAGAGTTGATGTTAGGTGCCATCCTCTGTCCTTATTGACCATATTTATTGAGACACAGTCTCAAACTGGATGTTGGAATCGCCAGTTGGCTAGACTGTTTGGCCAGAGAGTCCCAGGTTATCATCTGTCCATCTAACCTACTGCTGGGTTTACAAATTTGCTGTCATTCCAGCTTTTAAATGGGTATTGGAGATCTTCCCACAGGTCTCTATGTTCATAGTGCAGATACTACTAACAGAGCCATTTCCTCCCTTCAGTCCCATCTTTTAACTGCTCCTTATTAACATACCCAAGTTATTAAAGTATGTTAAAGTATGTATTATCTTCTTAGACTAGGTTTTATCTGCCACATCATACAAGTCCATGAACTTGCACCAGTTGTTCCATTGCTAAGTGATAAGTAATATTCGGGAGTCAGGCTAGTAATAATAAATGCATGGTACTTAAAGAACAAAAGGTGCCAAAGCTTTGTTCTGTCTCCAGGTACGTACACAAATGCATATGAAAACTGGGCAGAATCTTAGTCTCATCTGTGGTATACCATAGTTCTTGTAATTGTGGTAAGATATTCATAAATTAAACTTTATTATTGTAACAGTTCTTGTGTGTATAGGTCAGTGGTAGCAAGTATGTGTTGGTTCTGTAGCTATTGTAACAAAATTTAAGAAGTATCAAATATTAAGTATTTGGTAAAGTCACCTTGAAACACTGATAGGTACCTTACATGTTGTGAAGTATAATTATTTCTCTCTGCCCACTGCCTTTCTTAACTATTCTTAACTTGAATGTGTTAACTGATTTGGTGCTTCTGGTTTTTGTTTTTCCCCAAAACAGATTATGGCTTGATTTTGAAAATCCTGTCTTAATATGAAATATTTCATTCAAATAAATGTTTAATATCCAACATGTATCCATAAGATACTTTGTTTCGAATGTTGCTAGTAATACACAGATTATCAGCTGCTGATAGACTTGAATGTGTTATTTACAGGTTGATGGACTTAATTCTCTTCACTCTGTAAAAGCCAGTGCTAACCGATTCACAAAAACAAGTCAGGGAAGAAGTTGGAACACTGGAAATGGATCCCCGGATGCAATCTGTTTTGCAGTAGACAAACCTGGCATCGTTGTGGTTGGTTTCTCTGTCTATGGAGGAGGAGGTATACACGAGTATGAATTAGAGGTCTTGGTTGATGATGTGAGTATCAGTCCTGCAGCATTTTTCTTGCTGTGTGGTTATCAGAGTTTACCATTATCAAACCACAATGGCTTCAAATCTCCAGAATCTAACAGGTCACATATACATGGACATTAATCAGAATCAAAAGACTTACTTTCCATGATTGTTTAGGAACATCTTGGCACACTTCTCCTTATTTCTTTTTTTACTATTTGGAATTTCAGAAAGGGGGATATTTTAAATGGAATTGAAAACTGGGAAGTAGATAGCTAAGCTTTTTATTCCAAGTCTTGTGTAATATTTTTTCTGCTATTGTCATTTTTCATGATTCTAGAACAGGGTTTAGGTTTAGGTGGATACTATTTGTAATGGATTTTTTAAAGATTGCTGCAGATCCCCAGTAGCTTGCTGTGGGATCCCCTGTAGGCAGGGGGGAGCAGGTCCCAAGAGCAGCCAGTCCCATGCTCTAGGTCTCCAAAGGTGGCTGGTTTCTGGCGGCTAGCCATATGGGCGGTGGGTGGGTGAGAGACAGATAGGCAAACCATGTAGGGTGAATTGGATAGTTATTTAGTGGTTATGGAAGGGAGGGGAGAAGGGGAGAAGATGAGAGAGACAGAGACAGAGAAGGAGGGAAGGGGAGAAGTGGGGAAAGGCAGGAGCTGCCTCTTCCTGAGGAAGATGGAGAAGAGAGAGAGAGAGAGAGAGAGAGAGAGAGAGAGAGAGAGAGAGAGAGAGAGAGAGAGAGAGACACACACTAAGGCTGTAAGCAGGAAGGGAGTGGGTGTGGCTTGTTTCTTAAAGTAACAGAACAGATAATTATACTGTTTCCTCTTTCAAAGGCTAAACAATTTTGTTAAAATGCTAATGGAAATTCTTACTAACTAAAGATAGTGTTTATTGATTATGGCTGTATTTTTCTCTATGATCAAAATTATTTTAAGTGCTTGAGTTTTTTACAAAGTTTAATAATGAGACAAAAACATGAAAATAAGTTTCTTGTAAATAGCATCTGTTTAACTGATTCTTTCAAACAATTAATTTTAATTAATTGATAAGACTTGATAAGACTGTGTGTGTAGTGTCTCATGAAGATACTCAAACACTTGTAAGACCTAAGAGAATACTAGTCAATTTATGTTTTAATCTCTTCAGTAAATAAAATTCAATAGCTTAGAGTAGCAAAATCTTTCTTTAGAACATATAAAGAAATGCTAATAACTAATTTCAGTTTTTTATACATTTATTTGTATGTGTGAGTGTGTGGGCACACATGCATCCATATGCTAAGGTGCATATGTGCAAACCAGAGATCAACTTGTTGGAGCCAGTTCTCCCCACCTTGTGGGGATTATCAGAGATCAAACTCAGGTTGTCAGACTTGGGTCAAATTGTTTAACTACTGAGCCATCTTCCACAGTCCATGACTAATTTTATATACAAGCTAATAAACTAACTACCTAGAGACAATAATGGATTATAATAAGAATTGTTCCTGCAATAAAGTTAAACATCTTGTACATTTTGTTTTTATGTATTCATTAGAGTGAGCATGCAGGAGATTCAACTCATTCTCACAGATGGACATCTCTAGAATTAGTTAAAGGAACTTATACAACAGACGATTCACCCAGTGACATAGCTGAAATCAGACTGGACAAAGTTGTTCCTTTAAAGGTAATTTCAACCAGATGCTTCTTTTTTAGCTAAGAGGTAATATTATGCAGTTAAAACTAGTGAAAAGTGGACTGGAGCGATGGCTCAGTGATGAGGTATGTGGACTGCTCTTGCAGAGGATGTGTGTTTGAATCCCATGTTTGTAGCTAAACAATTATTGCTAAATTCAGTTCCAGGGCACCCAGCACCCTATTCTGACCTCTTCAAGCTTCTGCACTCATGTACATATACTGCCACATAGATGTACATGCGTATACACAATTAAAAATAAAAGTAATCTTTTAAAAAATATATTGAAAAGTAGTCCATGAGTTCACAGTGTTAACTATGACTTTTGCTAAGTTATCTGTTATATACTACTTCAACTACTTATGTATTTGCCTACTACAATGTAATATTTGTGATATTGTACTGTGTTATACTCTGGTTTTGCACATATCCAACTCCTGGTATACTAGGAAGAATCACTAGGTTTTATTGTCAGACAGCTTTAGAGTTAGGGTAAGAAATACTTAACTTTTTTTTTTACTTTTTATTCATGTTACATACCAACCACAGTTCCCCCTCCCTCCCATCTTCTTGCTCCCCACACATGCCCTCCCAAATCCACCCCACCAATTCCTCAGAAAGGGTAAGGCTTCCCAGTTGAGGCAGTAGATATGTAGCATGAGTGAATTGAATCAAAGTTAGGTTGAGGACAAAGGTGGTTAATGGCACTAGGACTATAGGTATGGTATTATACCCCCCCCAAAAAAACAGACATAATGAGTAAATTTCTTCCCCCCCAAAAAATGTAATTATTTTTTGCATACTTAGAATTATTTTAAGAACTTAAACTCATGGAGAAAGTATTATCTTATAGTAGTGTTTATGATTGTCTTAGTCAGTGTTCTATTGCTGTAAAAACACCATGACCAAGACAGCTCTTATAAAGGAAAGCGTTGGGCCTAGCTTACAGTTTCAGAGGTTTAGTCTGTTATCATTATAGCAGGAAGCATGGTGGAGTGGAGGCAGACGTGGTGCTGGAGAAGGAGCTGAGAGTTCTCTATTTGATCTATAAGCAACAGGAAGTGAACTGTGTCACTGAGTATAGCTTGAGCATAAAAGACCTACTTTCTCTGTAACAAGGCCACACCTACTCCAACAAAGCCACACCTCCTAATAGTGCCTATCGGGGCCTATTTTCTTTCAAACGGTGACAATGGCTAATATTTTATGTTTGTAATTAAGCACAGGAACTACCCGTATTTGATGATCATCTACTAGTCTCAATACTTACTAGCTATGTTACTTTGTGCAAGTTGTTTTACAATTGGACCTCAAATTCTTCTTTGGCAAGTACCTACTGAGGACACTGGAGATAATTCAGTTAGATCATATAAAGTATTTAGGGCAGCTTTTGTTACTCAAAATGTATTCAGTAAGAATTAGCTATTAGATTCACTAAAAATTCATTTAATGAAATTATTTATAATGACCACAAAGTTTCAGTATATGCAAATAGTTTACTGCTAGAGTTCTTTCTGTATCCTCTCCTTATATTATGAACAGATATATTTTTCCTTATATTTCCATCATGAAGGAAAACGTTAAGTATGCTGTGCGCTTGAGGAACTATGGCAGTCGTACAGCCAATGGAGATGGAGGAATGACCACCGTGCAGTGCCCGGATGGAGTGACTTTTACCTTCAGCACATGTAGTTTGAGCAGTAATGGCACAAACCAAACCAGAGGGCAGATCCCACAGATACTGTACTATAGGTAGGTGTACCTACAGTTAGAAATGAAATGTGCTAAAGTGGTGTGTCACATTTGCTGTTGTATAAAACATGCCAAGTTGATCATGAAACTAAATTACATAATTTATCTTCCTAGCACATACTTAGTCAAATTCCTGTGAAGAATCTTCATTTAAAAATGTAAATTCAGTGTTAACTATAAAGGTGAATGCTTTTAAATGTTCGTTATTCTTTTAATAGCATTGAAACTTTGGACTCTTTTGCTTTTGTACTGGCACATATGTTGTTCATGTTGTATTTTAATTTCTTGATTGTGCTTTAAAATACAAGTAGAATTTACTCATTTCTTTTCATGAGTATTTAATCTAAGTCGAGGTGGTAGCATTGCCTTCGTTCTTTTATCCAGTCTGAAGAAATAGTTTTATATTTAAAGATCTTTTACCTGCTCAAGTTAGCCTGTGGGACTCACACAATACAATAATATGGTTTTCTTATATTATTTTAGCAGACTATTTAGTAGATAAATGGTGGAAAACAGAAAACTATAATCTTTGGGCAAAAAAAAAATACACATAACTCATTATGTCTGTGGGTTTTTTTTTTTTTTTTTTTTGGTATAATACCATACCTATAGTCCTAGTGCCATTAACCACCTTTATCCTCAACCTAACTTTGATTCAGCTCACTCAAGCTGCATATGTACTACTTCCTGTGGTTGCCTTGGCTAGCCACACAGTAGGCACTTTTCCTGTCTCTGTTTCACAGAAGAGGGAACTGAGGCATTGAGTGGGTAAACATCTTTCTCAAGTCACATTTATAGTGACTTAGGGTAAAGGGATTTGTACATAGAAACTTGGACTCCAGGTAACACACCATTAAGTCACCATACCAATTTTCCTCCTTAAAGATGCTTTCTGTGGTTGGCTAATAGATGTTGTAGGTTTAATGTGTCCTTGGTAGTCACATAGTTATAGCCAAATGCCTGGTCGTTCTAGATGCCTTTCTTTTGCATCTAGTTTGATAGTTCCTGACAGCCGAATGCTCTGCATCTGACTTTTTCTATCATTCCTGTGTTGAGACTGCTGATCACCGACCCCTTTACTTGTAAAATACTAGTGTCACACCCTCTCCCTGTTGTTCTAAACAGTACCATCTGTTATCTGATAAAAATGAAAAATACACCCACTATACTCTGCTCAATTCTCTCTTGATTCTTCTTTTTTGATGAAATATGAATTTGTTACTGTTTCCTCTTCAGTCTGTATGATCTGACCCACATCTACCATTCCTTCAGATTTTATTCTTTCCCCTCCATTGTAATGATACTTGTCTGCATTCTCTTCTTTAAATTCCAGTACCTGGTTCCCTTCATCCTGATACTTTCCTCTCATATCTTTTGTGGTCCCTTTGGAATTTATCTTTAAACGTAACTCAGGCCTTTGTAAATATTAGTTCGCCAAAGGTTTATTTAATCTAACAGCCTTTACTTTATACTCTTCTGCTTTGTTTTTGATCAAAGTCTTTATAATTTCATAAATGAGCATAATTACACATATGTGCCTTAACTGTAATTGGTTTTTACTTCAAGTTTATTGAGAAGCTCTGATCTGAATATAATTCCTAAAATTACCAGTGCAAATTATTTTCATGTTTATTCATGTCACAGGAGTGAATTTGATGGAGATTTACAATCCCAGCTTCTAAGTAAAGCCAATGAGGAAGATAAAAACTGTAGCAGAGCTCTCTCTGTGGTAAGCACTGTTGTTCGAGCTGCTAAGGATCTGTTGCACAGAGCCCTTGCTGTGGATGGTAAGACTGTCCTTTTCCTTTCTTATAGTCATGGTTTAGAGCCTGTGATTCTTCCCTTGTGCATAGTTAATGAGAGCCACCTTGTAGAATCCCACTATACAAGTATTGATTTTGGATCATTCACACACTTCATACTTAGAGGAAGGTTTTTTGTTTTGTTTTGTTTTTTTACAGTGATCTAAACAAATTACCCAATGCTTTTAGTTTTTTAGTTCATGTAATAAGAGAAAATCCCATCTGATTAAATGGGGCTTCTTGGCTTTATTCCTGGTTAGTAGTGTAATTTTTTTTTCTTTCTGTGTATCCTGTTACTGTTAAGTATCACCGTTCACCCAAATGTCTGGATAACCCTGCCCATCTCCTCAGACCCACTTTTCTAAATTAAGCCCTGGGTCTGTTTCTTCACCAGAAACTCCAGTTGGTATTTTCCTCTTTCTCTGTTCTCCGGTACCTAGTTCATGCTGCCATAGTGCCACCTCACATGCACTTTGCCTTGGATGGAAATGTCCACATAATCTCATTGCTCCTTTCTCCTGTTACCTACCTCTTGGTATCTGGGCCTCCTCTGTCATGTCAAAAGAATTGTTAGTGCCAAATATTCAGTGTTATCCTTTCCCCTACAAATTTGGTCAATTTCATAGGTTTAGGCTGTGTTAAAGTATTTTCTGAATATGTCATTTATTCTTATGCAGCAGATGTAGAAGCCTAAATAGGGGAGGATAGTTGTCCTGTAATGTCAATGTCTAAGCTTAGGGGAGGATAGCTGTCCTATAATGTCAGTGTCTAGGCTTAGGGGAGGATAGCTGTCCTATAATGTCAGTGTCTAGGCTTAGGGGAGGATAGCTGTCCTATAATGTCAGTGTCTAGGCTTAGCCCATCTTTTAAGCCTCATGTTCATGGAAAAATGGCTATTAGCAAAGTTCTTCATGAAAAAAATAGAAGTCATAATAGCTCAGTCACAACAAATGCTTCCTGGAATGTTTATATGTGTAGACATTGTTCTAAGTGTTTTATATATGTGTTGACTCATTTAACCCTAACAGCATTCAGGGAAGAAATGTTATCTTGCTTTTCAGATTAAATAATTTGCCTAGTGTCACTCATATAGCTGTGTTTAAAACCACTGCCTGAGATTCTACTCCTTGCTCTAGCATTTTAGAGATATATCTATTAAGAATTTATTGTAAGAGATACAATCACTGTGTGCCTTGGTTTTATCCTCTAAAATGTGAGAAGTATCTATTGTAAGATTGAGATAACACATGGTAGTAAATCCTTTACAATAAATTGAACCAGTCCTTTATAAACATGTAGTTAATGTCAACCATAACTTTTCTAAACTAACAGGGTATAGGTTAGTTTAGCATGTGTACAGTATAACAAACCACTTCTAACTATAGTTTTAATGCTTTTTTTAGCTGATGACATTCCAGAACTGCTTAGCTCTTCCAGTCTGTTTTCCATGCTGCTTCCCCTTATTATAGCCTACATAGGACCAGTAGCTGCTGCTATTCCCAAGGTGTGTAATTAAATTCTATGACTTGATCTCTTACCATTTATATCTTTTCACAGATTTTATATCTTCCCTTTAAAGCTATAGTAAGCATTAAGGCACTAGGGTTATAGATAATAGATAAAATACCTCACGTGATAGAAGTTGTTAGTTAAGCCTCTTTGTTCCCAGCATTGCTTATTAGTGTACCGACATATTGATTTCACACTTGAAGATCCATTTTATAAATATGATATATAAAGAAACATTAACTTACCTGCTTATTTTAAAATTTCTGAGTTTGATTCCAATTCTCCACCTTAAATAAAAATAACAAAAGGAGTGTTTTACAGTAGTAAGATAAGACATGAAGAAAGTTATAAACTATTGAGTCTCTGACATATTTAAGTATTGAGGAAAGCTATTTATTGTAGACTACAAAAAGCGTTTTAAGATATGGATTATTTTAATATAATAACTAAGATAAAATTCTTACCCATTAAAACATTTTTGTTTAAAATTATAGAAACTCTATATGGAACTTGTTACTGATAAGGGTTACCAGCAATTAGAATAGTTCATTAGTAAAATGAATTTCACATTTATTTAACCATATTTTTTTTTATGTCTACTAGGTTGCTGTAGAAGTTTTTGGCCTTGTTCAGCAATTGCTTCCTTCAGTTGCCATTTTGAATCAGAAGTATGCACCCCCTGCGTTCAACCCCAATCAGTCAACTGATAGCACGACTGGAAACCAGCCTGAACAGGGCCTCTCAGCTTGTACCACTTCTAATCACTATGCTGTCGTTGAGAGTGAGCACCCATACAAGCCTGCCTGTGTGACGCACTACAAGGTGGGCACCATTCTCAGCAAAATTTAAACCCAACCTTGATCTGAGATTCTCTAATGATATCAGAAAGAGTATTTTGCATATGTTTACAAATGTCATTTCTTTTATAGTACTTAAGTATAAAGAATCCACAGATAATTAGGAACTGTTAGACTGAAGAATGCCTGAAGACAGAACTTCTCTCCCTTTAATTTAAGATATATTCTTTTCTCACACTTATATCCTGTTTACAGTTTCCCCTCCCTCCCTCTTTTCCTTCCAGTTCCTCCCCACCTACTCTCCCTTTCTGTCTCTCATTAGAAAGAACAGGCTTCTAGGAGACAACAACCATACATGACAAAACAAACTATAATAAGATGAAGCAAAAACTATAACATCAAAAGTTGAGCCAGGCAACCCAACAGAAGGAAAAGAACCCCAGGAGAAGGCACAAGAGTCAGAGACTTACATTTGTAACAGCATTAACCTGAAAGCTATGGTGTATATGCAGAGGGCCTGCTATAGACTTCTCTTGGCCCCATCGCTGTTTCAGTCTCTGTGGGCTCATATGCTCTTTGCTCAGTTTATTTAGAGGACCTTGTTCTGGTGCCTTCCGTCCCTGCTGGCTCTTAGACTGTTTCCACCTCCTCTTCCACAGAGTTCCCTTAGCCCTCAGGAGAGGGATTTGATGAAGACATCCCATTGAGAGCTATGTGCTCGACTCTCTCTCTCTGTATGATGTCTGGCTGTGGGTCTCTGTATTCCCAGCTGCTGCAAAAGGAAGCTTCTCTGATGATGAATGAACATGACACAGATCTACGAGTATAGCAGAATGTCATCAGGAGTCATTTTATTTTTACTTTCTAAGATCAGTAGTTTTAACTTAGGTCTGTGGGCTATCTAGGAAGACAGAACTTTACCTTACAGATTTTATACTTTGATAGGTTTTTGAGAGTTGTTTACAAAATAACAGCACTGCAGTATATAATGCTAAACTCTGTGCTGTATATTATAATTATAGTGAATATAAATCTTAAAATTTGTAATAGTATTTTTATATGTGTTCCTGTGGGCATGTTTGTTCACGGATAAAGAGACCAGAAGGCAGCCTCCACATTTCTTAAGCACTACCACATTGTTTTTCAAACAAGATCTCTCACAGAAATAGAACTTGCTAAGTGCACTAGCCTGGCTGTCCAGCAAGCCCCAATGATCTTCTTTTCTTCACCTCCCCAACCCTGGAATTAAAGCTTGTACCACCATGCCCAGCATTTGTTTATGTTGTTTGACATAGGTCCAGGAGACCACACTCTAGTCCTCAAACTCTTTACAGACAGAACTATCTCTCTAGCCTTTAAGTCATACTTTGTAAAACTTGCATTATTGGTACTACAATATAAACTCTGAAAATTGAAAATAGTCTACTCAGAATATTATATAAAAAATAAAAGTGAAATATTTTAAAATTTAAAGTTATTATATTCAAGCCCTTTTAGTAAATAAACGAGAGCAAATCATGTTTTTTTCAATTGATTTTGTTCTTGCAAAGCATTCAGTTTGGTGTAGAAATAGGAGATACAGGGCTGGAGAGACGGCTCAGAGGTTAAGAGCATTGCCTGCTCTTCCAAAGGTCCTGAGTTCAATTCCCAGCAACCACATGGTGGCTCACAACCGTCTGTAATGGGGTCTGGTGCCCTCTTCTGGCCTGCAGGCATACACGCAGACAGAATATTGTATACATAATAAATAAATATTAAAAAAAAAGAAATAGGAGATACCCAGTAGTAGACAAGATAATGCAGTAGCCGACTCACTCATCTCCTGGCCCGAGTCTTAAGCCTTAATCAAACTGTCTCATTCGTTTTCTCCTTCATTCCTTTCCTTCTATATTAACAATTCATGCTATTGTCTTCTGTATTTCTCTAATGTAAGAACCCTCTAAAATAACTATAGTGATATAACACTGTAAATGAGCAATTCCTTAATATTACAAAACATGCATATTTTATGTGCTTGTTTGAATTTGAATTCACATAAATGAATATTTTTGGGATTGTTTATTTCTCTAGTACCTCCCTCCACAACATTTTTGTTTTATGAGATATGTTAATTCCCTATAAATATATTCATCCCCTTCCATCTCTGTCATTTGGTTTCCTCAACTTTCACTTATTGAGGAAACTGGCCCCATATTTCAGCTGGATGTGAGTTTTCACTTTACCATAATAAGACTTTAGATTCTCCCTGCTGGTTTTCCTTGCATCTTTGTTCCCTGAAACAAGCAAATATTTAGACTTAACATTTCCTACTTGAAAGAAAGAAAGGAAGAAAGAAAGAAAGAAAGAAAGAAAGAAAGAAAGAAAGAAAGAAAGAAAATAAAAAAATTCCTACTTAAGCTCTGAAATGAGCAGGTTAAAAGAGAAAAGGGCTCTGGTTCTTGTTATGCAATATAGAATTGTTGTATGACTTTGTTTTAAATTGGATTTTGTTTTATAATATGTAAATAATCGCATACTCCAAAACTGAATTATCAGATAATGTCTTGTTTTCTTCACTTCGTTTCTCTGTTTTTGTAGTGTCATTCTCCCATTTTATTTACTACAGGCGTGCGTACACATGTATTTATAAAATACAGCAGATATAGTTGTGTGCATATATATTTATATTTTCTTGTCTACGGCCAGGTGACATTCCCAGAATGTGTTAGGTGGATGACAATCGAATTTGACCCTCAGTGTGGTACCGCACAGTCAGAAGACGTTCTCCGCTTGCTTATTCCTGTCAGAACTATTCAGAGCTCAGGATATGGACCAAAATTGACAACTGTTCATGAAAATCTTAATTCATGGATAGAATTAAAGAAATATTCAGGATCCTCTGGATGGCCCACTATGGTTTTAGTGTTACCAGGTGAATCATCTCTTCTATGTTTTGTGGGTTAATATAATACATGTATGTATACTAAAGATGCATTGTTGAAAGTGTTTAACTGCAGAGAAAATTATTAAAGACTTCTAGGTCTTGGTTTCAATTAAGAAAATAGGTATGTTAAGTGAAGGGCATAGTGTGCTAAATTTATGAAGAGTGGTTATTTGAAGATTTTGAGGGGAGAAAAGTTAATACTGAGTCTTATGTATAGTTGGGAACAAATTCCAAAAAGGAAAAAAAAAGTGGATTTGATTTTCTATTTTACCAGGAAATGCTGTCTTTCAGAAGTAAGATTCAAGCCCTTCCTTTGAAGATTTATCTGTGTGTGTCTGTGTACATGTGCATGCACTTATTTCTGATATTTACGCCTTCCTTTTAAAGAAAGTAGAGTTTTTAAACTCTTTAGTCTCTGTGGTATTCTAATTTTAAACAGTTAACAATAATGAGTTTTTCAAACACTTAAAACCATACAAGGAAGTTTTGTCATTTTTCCCTATAATCTGGTCTTAATGAATTTAGAGTTTTACCTTTGACTCCAACCCACTTTTGTTGGATGGTTAATTTGCTAAAACATCAGAAAATGTCACTTACCACAGAGGAAGATTACTTAACTCAAAACAGAGTATATTAGCCTAGGTACTCAGTAATTGATAGATCATTGGAAAAAAAAATGCTTATATAACTTAAGGGTAGGATTAAGGAAATGGATTTGATTATAATGGAAATTAGCATCCATTCATTAGGGATGGTTCTTTTGTTGATTGTATTGTTTTTAATATGAATTGTGTAAGTAAAGAATTCACCATCAAAAAGTCTTCTTTCTTTTTTAATAACTGATTTGAAGAATTATTTATATTTATATGATAAAATAATAAATTTTATCACGTTCTTTCATGTTACTAACAGAGACTGGTGCTTGCTCACACAGACACACATACTTTTTGCTTTTTTAAAGGAAATGAAGCCCTTTTTTCACTGGAAACTGCTTCAGATTATGTGAAAGATGATAAAGCCTCCTTCTATGGTTTTAAGTGTTTTGCAATTGGATATGAATTTAGCCCTGGGCCTGATGAGGTAAGAAGTATCTTCCCAGTCTGTTAATAACAGTTGGCTTTTTTCAAGGTTCCTCTGATTTAAGTTGCCTTGCAAGCTAGAAGTTTCTGTTGAAAATGTTGTGTAATTTAATTATCTATTAACGTTTTGTTGCTCATCATACACGTGGGCGGCTGAGTTTGTGCAGCATGGCCTCGTGTGAGTGAAGTAGACTTTGAAGAATAACTCTGCCCATGCTAAGGATTTACCTTTCATAATGACAGAACCTAGCTTTACAAAGTGGCTTAACTTATTCTAGAAGTCCTATGTTAAGACATATAACTATTCTTACATGTTTTAAATCAAACACTTAAAAAAAAAGCCAAGGTCATATAATCTTTAAATATGAATGGGAATGATTTCAACAGTGAAGGTATAAAGCCAAACAGCGTATGATATTCAATCTTTTTCTCTCTCAGCTGCCAGCTAAGTATCTTTCTTCCCAATTTCATCTGCAGAGCTTGACTTTGATTTACATTGTTTTCAGAACCCACGTTCAAACATTTCTTAAGCAGTGAATTTAATTCTACAGGGAGTTATTCAGCTGGAAAAAGAATTAGCCAATCTCGGTGGGGTCTGTGCAGCAGCTTTAATGAAGAAGGATCTAGCACTTCCTATCGGTGAGTCTAGTTAAGTAACAGGTGTTGCTAAGGATTCAGAAGAAAATTTAAAAGCAAGACATACTTATCACAGAACATTTGAAGATAAACTTTCAGCACAAATTCTGTGACTACTGTACATATGAGTAATAACTATACTGATTTGTTATACTGATGTTGTTTAAATGGACTTAAGGGTTTCCTAAAACCTTTTTACTCAGATTAATACATATGTATATCCTCCATATATAATACACACACACATGTATACACATTCGTGTATACCCTCCATATATATGTATATATACATACACACATGTATATATACACATATGTATTTTTCACTTGGAAAGCCCATACAAATTCTCATTTCATCTTTTACTTCTTTAAAACCCTTGTCTTTCTCATTCCTTCTTATATTCTTTTCTTGCTCCTTTTCAATCTCAGTTTCTTCAGTTCTGCTTTTTATTAGGCCCTTTGTGCTGCTCTCTTAATTTATTAATATTTTTATATATGAAGAGAATTATTAGCACCATCATTGGAAGAACTTTGTCAATAGCTGTTAACATTTTACTCTTTGATGTGACTGGGATTGTGTGTGTGTGTGTGTGTGTGTGTGTGTGTGTGTGTGTGTGTGTGTTTCTCTTGGTTTTTAAAGACAGGATTTCTCTGTTTAACAGCCCTGACTGTCCTGGAACTCACTGTGTAGACCAGAGTGGCCTCAAACTCACAGAGATCCACCAGCCTCTGCCTCCCAAGTGCTGGTGTTAAAGGCTTAAAGGCATGCACCACCACCGCCTGTCTTGATGTGGCTGTTTTTTTGTTGCATACTTACAGAAACAATCAAAAAATATATGTTGAGTTAAGGATGAAGATAGCAGTGCCTTTGTTACCAAACCTAACTGGAACCAAATCTGTGTTTTGGAGCCTTGTTAGATAGCTAATTGGAGTTTGTGCAGTTAATAAAGTGTAACTATATGGCCTGAGAAAGTTTTCCATATTATATTAAATGAAAAAAAATAAGCAATCCCAAAAGGTCACATTCTTGGTGGCAGCATCATATCTATGTATGAGTTTATGCATCTTAACCTTTATGTACATTGGCATACACACATGCAGTTAAGATTTGCATGTAAAATTTCTAAAATAATATGTAAGAACTGTTGACAGTGGATATCTTTAGGGAAACTGTGATGACTAGAATATATTTATTCCACACTTTCTTCTAGTCAATTGGACTGTTTCCCCTGAGCCATATTACTATTTTATAGCTGTCAGAGAAAACACAATAAATAAAACGTTCTGTATTACACGATCAAAGAGAAAATGCTGACGGACACAGGTAAGTAATTAGGATGTTATCAGTCATCATTGTTGCCTGAAATGTAGCTATATTGTTAATCAGTGAGAAAAGTTAGCTTAAGTTTTTGCAAAAAATATATACTAAATATAAAACTTCATACGTATTCATATAGTCACTGTCTGAGACTTACACAACCTTTTTACATTGAAATATGACATCATCTACAAAATTCACACTCAAGAACCATGCCATTGACTTACACACACACACACAAATTATATACAAAAATATTTTCATAGTGTTGTAGCTATGATTTTGTGTTAGACTACATTCATAGTCATATTAGGCCACATGCCACATCTGCATCTCGGATTAAACATGCCTAATTCTTTACATTGTTTGGAGAATGATACTTAATTACTAACTTAACTATTATAGCTTATATTCATACCAAAATTGCTGTACATTTTAAGGTCTAAACTACTTTATGTAGAATTGTAAATCTTTTCAATTGATAATAGCAAGATTATAAAAAAAATAGGGAATACAAAGGATTGGAAAGGTTAGTATATTTTAGTAAAACTTTTTAATTTGTATAACAGGTAACGAGTTGGAGGAAGATCTTGAAATTCTTGAAGAGGCTGCATTGCAGGTATTTTCCTAAACATTTTAACTTTTGTTCATTAGTTTAAAAATAGTATTTCAAGAAGATGATTGTTTTCTTTGACATAAGACTCAGTGATTAAGCACTCCATTCTGTTTATTGGTATTCTAGAAACTTGTAAGTTTCCTCATGATGAGAGGGCCCATATGAACACTTAGTGCCATGTGCTTGGGGAGAAAGAAGGGCTAGGACTCAGAGATGTTCTTCAGAGCTGTGGACATTTTATTTATATCTGGAAAGTCTTTCTACCAACAAACGAAAAAAGGCATTTGTCAAAGGACGTCAGTTTCATAACAGCATAGAACCATTTGGCTCTCACAGTTAGGAAGCATCAGTTTGTTGCCCTTGTTATTTACTAATGTATTTATTTGTAGAAACATTAATTATGTAGAACATTTGACAATATAATGGAGATAAATATATTTTTTAGTTGAAGTACTGGAGCTCTTTATTAATTTGTTATTTTATATTACTAAGGTCATTATATTCTTTTAGCTTAAGTACTCTTAATTTAAATAGCTAGCAGTCACTGAAAGGCTAGGAGGATCCTAGTAAGCAGTATTTTCAAATTATAATGCCTGCTTATCCTTGGCTAGATATTGGACATAGTAATCGAGTATTCATGTAGACTGTACACTGAGAACATCAGTGACGGGTTCATGCTGTGTAGTGAAACAGCCCGAGGGTGAAGCAGAGACTGAGTCCATTGTATCCAACCATAAAGTTTCATTTGTAAAACTCTCCACACTTTTTCCCACAAATATTAATTTTATTAAGGAAAAATACTCTTTAAAAATATGCAGTCTTATTGACAGTAACTCATAATGATCACTTAATAGCCCAAAATAGGAAGGTCGTATTTTTAAAATAAAAGATTCATTTTACTAGGCCTAATTTTTCCCAATTTTGCCATATATCAGAGACTGTTGAGTTCGCATAAGGGTAGCATTGATTTAGATGGGCCTATATCCAGTACCAGGTATATGTAGTTAGCAGTGTGCTTATTTACAGAATAATTTGTACACTTGTAATTTATAGTACCTTTAATATTATTTCTCTACTATTTTTGCAGTTAAACCTTGGAGTTAGTAAAGTTCACAGAATTTACATGATTTATCTGGTTTTGAGACATAAAAGCTTTTGTCTTATTCCACTGATTCCAAGTTATTCTTTTACATTTATTTCCTGAGATTAATTGATCAAAGGGAATTAAACACTGATTTGTGTTAATTTATCAAGCAATATTTATAAATTTTTCAATTTACTTTAGTTCATTTAGTCGCCACACAACCACAACCCTATAAACCAGATATTTTTGTCTCCATTACAGAAAACTGAAGCAAAGCACTTAGATAGCTTGCCTAGAACGACACAGCTGGAAAGGGATTTTACCTCTGATAGCTTGCTGACAAAATCCATTACTTTGACCCTTTGCTATAGTCATAGGGAGCCCTGATTTGCTCTGTAATTTAAAAGACTCTTGAGATTTTAAAAAGCTACCAGGTGTGTGTATGTATGTGTATAGATATATGTTTAATATTATGTCTTTGTACTTTAGGGAAAAAATAATAATTTAACAAACATTTAATAAATGGTATATGTCATGTCTCATTCACATCTAAAACAGTTTTCAAGCCTGGAGGTAGTGGCACAAACCTTAATCCCAGCACTTGGGAGGCAGAGACAGGCAGATCTCTAGGAGTTTGAGACCAGCTGGTCTACAGAGTGAATTCCAGGACAGGATCCAAAACTACAGAGATCCCTGTCTCGAAAAATCAAAAAAATAAGGGGTGGGCTTTTAAGAAATTCATACATTATTATTTCCTCGAATATGGTGCTATATAAAATAACACTTAGACTCGATACTATTTAAAGAAAGAATAGACTTGTTATGTAGTTGGTGTGATATAACATATATAAACAATGTTCTATTTCTCAAACACTGTAGTAGGTATTTTATACATATTTAACTTAAATTTGATAGCTATCACTTAAAAGATGTATGATTTGAACACCAGCAGATATGGTAATTTGTTTATTCAAGAGTATATAACTTATGTATAACCAGGGTTTTAGCTAAAGTCCATTTGACCCAAAATAAAAAATAATAAACAAAACTGTTTAGAGGTTGCATGGTTGGTGGACTGAAAAGTTACTTTTAAATGAATAAATATCCCTGGAAAGTGTAACATTTTTCTATTAATTTTTTTTTAATTTGTTATAATTTTTCTGGAGTCTTAGCATTTCTGGCAGATCTTCAAAAGAAAGGGTTTTAGTTATCAGATGGGTGATTTCACTTTTTTTCTTACTATTTCCTTAACTATCGTAAGACTTATATTCCAGAGTTATGTGTGCAACCCAATCTTTAAAGACCTAGGTCCTAAGGTCACCTCCCCAAGACAGTAAACACAGCTTACCTATGATTGGCAATGGGAACTGAAAATTAAGGAGATTTACAGCTGCTTACAGGAGCTCTGGCCCTGCTGGAAGTGCATGTAACATAGGAGTTGTGCCATGTCATCTAGCATGGAGAGTTTGCAATGAGGAATTTTGGGGAAGATAGGCAACTGGTACTATTCCTGAGAACAGCATTTCTCTCCTATAATTTGTACTTTATAGACCAAAGACAGACTGAAGCATAGGAGGAAATTATTTTTTCCAGAAAGGCATACCAAAAAGGTGTGCTTGTTGAAAAGTTCATGGAAATGTTTATAATTTAATATATTTGCTGTGTGTAGTGTCATAGATCTGTAAGCCCTGCAGTCAGAAGGTTGAGACAAGAGAATCCTACATTCAAGGCCAGCCTAAACTACATAGTGAAACCTTTTTATAAATAAATAATAAATAGGTAAGATACATATTCTTTTATTCCCAATAGGTGTGCAAAACTCACTCAGGTATTCTTGGAAAGGGTTTGGCTCTTTCTCATTCACCAACGATCTTAGAGGCGCTTGAAGGAAACTTACCACTTCAAATCCAAAGCAACGAGCAGTCGTTTCTGGATGATTTCATCGCTTGTGTCCCAGGATCAAGTGGTGGAAGACTTGCAAGGTACTTTTAATATGACAATTGATTTCATTTAAGTGTTCATCTCTGAGGAGTTAATGGAGGAAATAGTCATTTTGATTATGTATTTTGAATGTGAAGAAGTAAAAGTTGATATTTTAAAATATATAAGTTAATGATTTATTAGTTTTTTCCATTTGCTGTTTTTAGATGAAAAGAAAAATATGCTAGCTGGTGTTAGCTTATTAATAAAAAAATAAAATAAAAATTTAACCTCTTTCTGGTTTTAATTTTTAAATTAAATTAATAGAGATTAAATTTAATAGAGATTACACTTTAATGTTAAAGCCAAAATCGACCAGGAAGGAATAGCAAATTTTCAAGTCAGCCTCACTTTTACTTTTACATACATGCATAGTAGAATTGCTCATCTACAAGACAAGTGGAATGTAAATTGTGAGTCTGATTCAGTGATTCCAACACTCAGAAATGGACAAGTTTTCTAAGTGAGGGGAGATATTAAAGAAGCTAGTGAGAAGCTATGAGGACAGGAATGGCAGAATAACTGGCTGCTCCCAAGCAAGGTGAAGAATATTTCTGTTCTTGCTTTCATGAGGAAACTGTTCTTTCCAGTTGGTATTAGAAAACTGATCTCCCTCACTACTTCAGATTAGCTGTAGCTTAGTTATTTTTATTATCTTTAATAAAAATTTCAGTATTTTCTAACTTTAAAATTATTTTATAGTATATGTAAATATCAGAAACTTCATGCATTTTTGTAACTGACTAGTGGACTTATATTAATTGCTTCCCAGGAAGACACCTGTGACTGTCACTGAATCAGAAATCGTAACACTGGCTTAACACTCTGTTAAATACAGGTTTAGTTTGTTTGGCTTAATTTCATGTTCTCTTGTTTTTAACTCTTTTAGATGGCTTCAGCCGGATTCCTATGCTGACCCTCAGAAGACATCCTTGGTCCTGAATAAGGACGATGTTCGGTGTGGCTGGCCCACCACCATAACCGTGGAGACGAAAGACCAGTATGGAGAGGTGGTCCACGTCCCTGGCATGAAGGTAAGTGCGTGTGAGTGTCCACACCTGGACTGCTGTGTCTGGTGAGGTATGAGTGGTAGTCCGCAGAACTCACCTGCCCTTCTCTCTGCCTCTGTATAATGGAGGACACGGAAGAATTGCTTAGGTGCTGAGGACTAGCTGTGTGCTACGGAGGCTGCAAGGAAGACAGCTCAAGTTGTCTATCGGAAGATAGAGCGAGGGTCTCTAGCAAAGAGGGACTGAATGCATTTAGTTTTTTCTGTTCATTAAAAGACTCATACTTCCTGCTCTTAACTAAATTCCCATTTAAAAAATAATATTGATAACTCAAACTTAATAGACAAATTATAAATACATAAACTGAAATTATAAAATAATGACATACAAATATATATATACTAATGAATAAAACATTATATACTTTAAACATAAGATATTATTTGATACAGATATTTATATTAAATGCAATTAGTGATACAAACTATTGATACAAATATTTCATTTAAACCTTTTATGTTTTTCCAAATAATTTAAACCAAATATAAATTTGTGTAGGTGGTCTCTAGTCCTTTTCCCTTCCAAAGCTGAATTAAAATACATAATCTTTTTTTTTTTTTTTTTTTTTTTTTGGTTTTTCGAGACAGGGTTTCTCTGTAGCTTTGGACCTGTCCTGGTACTAGCTCTTGTAGACCAGGCTGGCCTCGAACTCACAAAGATCCGCCTGCCTCTGCCTCCTGAGTGCTGGAACTAAAGGCGTGCGCTACCACCACCTGGCACATAACCTTCTTATGTTTGAGAGCACTAATTTTTCTATATCACTTGAATAAAACTATTTCAGTTGCTTTATACCTTCTTTAATATGTAGCATGAACAAAACACAATAGCAATGTAGTCTTTTATCTGTCTCAGTAAAAAATGATTGATTGACTCATTGTTCACACCTGATAAGACCAGAAAAACTAAACTTACATAAAAACATCCGACTCTGATACTAAGCATACATCAGCATTTAACAGCTCACGGAAATAGTCTGTGTCGTGAATGGCATGTGCTCTGAAGCACCTACAGTATGGTAGGTGACATGCATATACACTCAGCATGATATCCTATGTATTGTCTTGTCTTTGTTGTTTGAGACAAAACATTTGAATCTTAACACTATCTAAAGTTCAAAATGTGACAGAAAACAAATGCTTTCAAACTTTAAGACGTTTGATTACAAATATACTTCTATATTTATACCTGTGCTTCCCTGGCCAGCCAGCCTGGTATACTTGAGAGTCCCAGGACACTGACACTGAGAAATACCGACCCCCTCTTGAACCTCCTCCCATGAACAATGGGTGGGGTGATCCATATTTTTGGATTAACTAGTTTTGGTAATCTCAAAAGTAGTACCCATGACATGATATGCTAGTTGTATGTGTTATAAACATGGGGCTACTTATAATTTAAGTGTTCTTTTTAGCAGTATACAAATAAGCAAAAGCAGAATAGAACTTTTTGTTATAGTTCTTGGCAAGTGTTGCCTTTTTCTTTGGCTCATGCATACTAAACATACTATGCCACCACATTACACTCACAGACTCTCCAAAATATTTATGAAAAGTTGTTAGTAACAATCAATATTTTCAGCATTTTAATAAGCCTTTGAAAATTCCTATGTATAAAGTAGGTAGATGAAGGATATTCACATTTTATCATTGTAGAAACTAAGTTGCAAAGTTTAGATTGTTAAAATCAGTAGCTTAAATTATGAAGTATGCTGTCTAACTATGCTTTTCTTGCCCAAAGTAAACAGACATCCTTAGATTTCTGGTGTATCTTAAACCATCAATTCTAAAGATTTCTATTAATGAGAATATTTTCCTTTGTAAACTAATTTTTCTAAGATTTCTTTATTTTTTATGTATTGGTATTTTGCCTGCATGTATGTCTGTCTGAGGGTTCCAGATCTCCTACAACTGGAATTACAGTAGTGAGATGCCATGTGGTGCTGGGAATTGAAGCCAGGTCTTCTGAAAGATCAGCCAGTGCTCTTACCACTGAGCCCTCTCTCCAGCCCCCTTTGTAGACTATTAACATCAATAATTCAGACAAATTTTTACAAATAAGATGTGATTATGAGAGGTATTTATATTTGAATTATCTGATAAAATAATATTACTTCCTGAAAGAATTCAGTATACATTCTTTCTGTTTTCTTTCCCAATATTATACTAATGATAGACTTAATTTTTATGTTTTGAAACCTGATTATTTGTTCTAAAGTAAGGACACCTCTGTTTTACACTGTTCAAGTGTAAGAATGAGGTAAGGTCTTCCTGGAAATGGAAATGACCGTGGTGAACCAGTGTTAATAAAGCTTGTATCATTGACTTCGTAATTGTAAATGGCTTCTTTTTGATGTGTCAAGGGTAATTATATGTATTTGGTTTTTATATTATTGTGAATAGGTGGAAGTGAAAGCTGTACCTGTTTCTCAGAAGAAAACATCTTTGCAACAAGAGCAAGTAAAGAAGTCTCAACGGATTCCTGGCAGTCCTGCAGTAGCAGCAGCACCTTCTAACACCGACATGACTTTCGGTGGGTTGGCATCACCAAAGCTGGATGTTTCCTATGAGCCAATGATAGTCAAGGAGGCACGATACATTGCCATAACAATGATGAAGGTAATTTATTTTTATTTATCAGAAATATTCATCTTTGACCATTGATTTACTTAACATTTCAGTTATTCACATATTGGTCCAGTATTACAAGTCTAGAGCATTGCTGTTAAGTGTCAAATTTGCGGCATATATTTTTAAATGCTATTCCTTCACCTAGAGAGGCTTTGTATCAGTTTCTGTCAGACTATATAGTCGAGGGGCTCAGCTATTATAGAACAAACTGAGATGACTTAATGCTGGGTTTCATGCTCTAAAATGCTTATCTGCCAGAACACACATCTTCAGGACTTCAGGATTTTCTTAGGTTCCTTAGGATTTTACAGCTCCCACATTAGCGCATCTCTTTAGATTCCCTACTTCTCCAGGTTTTTTAGTTTATGATGTCTTTTGAATGGGTTTTTAAATAATTGTTCAACTTTTTACTTATCTTAAGAGACAGAGTTACTAAACCTTGTCAACCTGCAGGATTTAGTCATTTTGGTATTTTCAGAGAGCCGTATCTGGATTTGAGTAGCTAAAAGGCATGACTGTGCTGGTAATTTATAGAGATTAGTATGATAACAGTGTAGATAGGACTTACCCTAGTGAATTATCAGTCAGAACAGACCTAAGAGATACTGAAGATGTTGTATCAGCACTACTTCAAAGCTAATGAAGAGTGGTCTGAAAAGAAAGTGTAGAAAATTAAAGATGACATTCATAATTAAAGTTGGAAACATTAGAGAAATAGGTTATACAAAACAGGAAGAACTCTGCTCTAGGCCTTAGGTGTGGTCTGACATTTTAGCCCTTTGATGGCAGAAACTAGGGTTTTGTTAAAATAATACTTTCCAAATTTTCTTTACCTGTTAGTCACAGGATATCAAGTATCACACAGAGGTGAACAAGAAATGACTATTTAGAGTGCTAAAGATGGACCAAGAGAAATGGTAATTTGTCCCTGGGCCTGCAGCACTTGAAACATGTCACAGTTAATGAACTGTGAAGAAGGTTGCATTTTGAAGATGTAGCTTCTGTGGGGGTGCTGTCATTCACACATGCTTTTCTGTTTACATACTGTCTTCAGAAAATCAGGTCCCTGCTCTGACTGCGGGGCTTCAAGAGCATTCTGGAAGATCCAGGGTAGAACAGTTCCAGAGTACTATACCCAAGGGGTGTCTGGGCAGATGTTCTCTACTAACTGTTCACAGATACTGTACACTCATTCAGCAGTGAGTCCTATATTAGAGGATAGAAAAACAAAATATGTTCATCTGTTAATGAATTATGGGTGTGTGGTTGACAATGGTGGAGTAAAATATGGAGAAGTTGTACAGAGTCTGGGAACCTGGGTCCCCAGCTGTTGAATACTGTAGAAACTCCGCAAAATCAGCCTTAGGTTACATTTCTCTAGTGTACAACCTATAGACGCATGAAAACAACTGGATAATTTCTGAATCACTCCTGTGGGAAAGAAAAGAGGTGGGAAGGAAGGCGAACTGGTAAAAAAAAGTACTGGTAGAAGTAACTGGTGTACTCTTCTTCATAAGTACTGGGAAGCTAGGGTATGAGACGTTGAAGATCTTGAACTGTGAAAAATAATGATTCATTTGGTAATATTGCAGGTATACAGTGTATCAGGGATAATGTGCTAAGTTTATTGTACACTCTCCATTTTTGTCTTTACATTTTGCCATAATAGGTAAAAAAAATTACTACTTTTACAAGACTAATGCAGTACCTGCCAGCTTATAAAGAAACATTTTTACAGTCCCATTCCATTCCCAAGTCCATTCCACACCTTTCTTAGAGGATATCCTAAATTGAACGACCGTTCTCTCTCTCTCTCTTTTCTCTCATGTGTGTACTTTAGTAAATATAAAATTAGCCACTAATAATGAATTTATTTTGTGTCGCAAAGTTTTCTATTGTGGTATTATATTTTGCGTGTTCTGCTGGGATATAGTTGCTTACTGTTCTGTAATTTGTCCATTTTCCTATTGCTGGACATTTAATATGAACTATCCTCAAATAAACATCCTTGTTTTGTCTCATTCTGTGAATCATCAAGAGTTTCTCTAACATATATCTCTAGTAATCTAATTGCTGGGTTGTAGGAAGAAACATGTCTAGACTGTGTTAAACATTACCAGACTTTCTCCTGCTGCCAGCCACTGTGCTCTTGAGCACTTGGTTTTTCTGAACTGTAATTGTGACTGTTCTAGGACTATTGTTCTTTTAATTTGTGTTTCCTTACTTTCCGTTTTAGTTAAATAATGTCTCCATTATTCATTGAACTTTACATTTATTCTTCAGTACATTGGCTCTACTCCATTTTCTGCTGTGTTTTCTCTGTCTGTGGATTGACTTGGCCTATATATTGAGGATGCATAGCCTACTTAATTACGTCATTTAAAAATCCTCTTCTTCCATGTGAAGACTTTTCTCTTGTGCTATCTTTGTTTAAGGGATATTTAAATTTTTAATAAACCTGAATGATTTCTATTTTTAAATCTTTGCAAACTAAATTTTTGTTGCTATGACAAAATTCCTGATGAGCAATTTAAGGAAAGAAGGGTTTATTCTGCTTACAACATCCACCGTGGTGGGGCGGCATGGTTGCAGGCACAGGAGGCAGACTGCACAAATTTGATCCTCATTCAAAAAGCAGAGCGATAAACACTGCTGCTTGCTTATCTTATTTTCTCCTTTTTATTATGATCAACACTTGGAAATTCTTTCCCTGTCTCAGTTAACCCAATCTAGAAAGTTCTTCACAGATATAGCCAGCCACACATTTGTCTCTTTAGTGACTCTAGGCCTTGTCAAGTTGACAATATTAACAATCATATCATGAAGTTTTTGATTTGGTTTTGTTTTTCATTTGGGTCTCTATCAAATATGGAATTCATTTTTCAAGTGGTCTTGCCATTTTCTTTTTTTCCTGTGTAGATGGATAGTGTTCTCAGTTCCTTTACTAGATATTCTAGCATTGCATGAATGTTCCTTGTCTCTTTCTTATAGGTATATGAAAACTACTCATTTGAAGAACTGCGTTTTGCATCACCAACTCCTAAAAGGTAAAAATTGCTTTCTCAAAGTGTTGCTAAAACTAAAACCTAATAATCCAAACTGAAATCATCAAAAATTCCATTCTTATTTTCTTTTGTTTTAAAATATTTTTTGCTAATTCTTTAAGTTCATATGTGCAACTGCCCTGTTTTGTGTCTTTTGTGGAAAAGAGGTTCCTGGAAGTCATCCACCACCTCGAGCCCTTACCATTCCATCCCCTTCTTCCCTGGCGATCCCTGAGCCTAGTGAGAGGTGTTATTTAAAATAAAATAAAATAAAATAAAATAAAAGGCTTATTTTAGGTTGATCGCTCCAAAGTCCTTCAGTCTGCATGTTTGCCAGTCGTGAGTCTCTTTTAATTGCTGCCTACCATAAGAAGCTTTTTGGATGAGATTTGAGATCTATGAGTATATTTATCAGTATTTAATCAGTAGTCATTTCAATACCATGTCCATTTAGCAGAATAATAGTAATTAGTTCTCCCATATGACTTACGACCTCCCTAGCCACAGGTTCTTGGCCCCATTAATGGTACCAGTTCTGGTTTTCACATTGTGGAGCAGGACTTAAATCCAATCAGAAATGGGTTGTCCCGTGATATTTGTGTCATTGTTGACCAATGGGCATATCTTTGTCTTTACATTATCTCTCAGGATTCTCAGCTGGATGAGATTGATGAATATGCCTTCCACTTCCAGATCAGTCACTGTCTTCATTTCTCTGTGTTTTATAACTCAAATATGTAATGCCTTCAAAATAGGGTGATAAGACCTAAGAAGTTTCAGAGAGTAGCCAAGAGCAATGGCAGTAACTTGTAATGTTTATCGGTCTGTGATTTTCTATTGGTCAATAGCTCAAAAAGAGATAGTGGTTAGAAACTAGTAAGGGCTCATGGAGGTGTCGGCGTGGTGGGGTTCATTCTCGAGTAGGGACATAGAATACACTAACATAAAGCTGAAAGGGAATAAGGGAACCAATGGATTAAAAGGACTAGAGAATGGGAAGGCAGTGTAGAACATGGGGAGGAATAGCAAACATTAAAGACCTTTTGAAGAATCATGTGAAAACTACTGTCATAGAAGCTTCCTGTATATGTATGTGTATGCATGTACATACATATATGGGCTTCATCTAAGAAGCTTCTTGCAGTAGATTGCAATTAACACAGAGACTCACAGCTGGTAAACATGTAGAGAGCAAGAGAGTATGCAGTAGTCAGCCTAAAGTGGGCTGGGCTTTTGTTTTGTTTTGTATCACATCCCTCACAAGGCTCAAGGATCTTCACAGAAGAGGGGGATAGAACGATAAGGGTGAGAGGTGTTGGTGACTTCCAGGAACCTCTTTTCCACACAAAACACAAAGCAGGGCAGTTACACATATGGATTCAAAAAATTAGTAAAATGTACGCACACACACACACACACACACACACACACACGAGTTTAAATGGAGTCATTTTGTACCAGGGAGAATAGTACCTCAACAAGATAACACATGCTAACAAATAAAATGCCCATACCAAGAATGGACACCTAACCTTCTTTTCTTAAATGACTTTTTACTACAGCATCTTGAAATCTCTAATAAAGTGTTCCTTTATACAATGTAGATTTTCTAGTGTCATTTATTTTTAGTCAACTATAATACTACTAATGCACAACATAAAACGAAGATACCAGATAAAGAATATTAAGTTCCTAAACTGTATACATGGGGTAGTCTAGATGGATTAGTGTAATTTTCTGCCTGGTTCATTTTTTTTTTCCCTATTAACAGTTATTATTGTTTTGTTTTGTTAGGCAGGATCTAATTATGTAGCCCAGCTTGACCTTAAACATTCTTTTCCTATTTCTGCCTCTGAATGCTTAGGATTGCAATGGGTGCCAACCCTGCCAGCTGCTTTGCTGTCTAATTATTCCATGTCTCCCAGCAAGTTGTAGAGAGATTTCTGTATTGCACTTGTGTTAGTTTTGATGTCTCCCTTTTTTTCAACCTCTGTTTTATTCTGTTAGTTTTAGATTTAAGCATGTTTTTTAAGTTATATTTGAAGCTTTAGGGGAAATTTGGGTCTTGTTGTTACGAGTTTTTGTTTTCTGTTTTGTTTTATTTTATTTTGATTTTGAAACAAGGTTTTGCTCTATAGTTTGAGATGGCCCAGAATTTGTGATGTTCCTGTTACAGAGTCCCATAAGCTTAGGGGATAGATATTTGTCAGCATTTCTGGCAGGAAAAGTACTTTTAAAAACACTTTAGCTAGGCATGGTGGTGTACTCCTTTAATCCCAGCACTCAGCAAGTAGAGGCAATAGGATCTCTGTGAGTTTGAGGCTAGCCTAGTCTACAGAGCAAGTTTCAGGACTGTAACACCACGAGTGGTGTCTTACCGGGAAAGATTCAGCACGTCTGACCTGGTGGCTGCATGTTCTCATAAATGTTACTATAACACAACTTTGCTCATTGTCAGTAGCTACTTTTACAGTGCAATGATCACAGGAAGTAGTTACCACAAAGACTTTTTTGCCTAAGAAACAAATTGTTACATAAAGTGTTTACTGACTCCTGATATATATTTTAATTTTTATGACAATCAGCAATTCCTAAGAATAAGCAGGTATTTATATCTTTCCTGTGTTGTATTGGTCTATAAAGTATGTATTTGATTAGTGAGAAATAGGAGCTTTTTGTTAGATATGAGATTCCATATTTCTTCCCAGATATTTAATATTTAAGTAGAGATACAACCGAAATTGCAAATAGTTGAAGGTCAAGGGAAAAGTAAATTTGGCAGTCATATATAGAAATGGTATTTAACATTAATAGATAGATTATTAACCAACTAAAAAGATGATTCAAAAAAAAAAGAAAATCTAGACTCAATCCCTGGGTGTTTTGTAAATTAAAGTACAGTCAGAAAAGTAGAAACCAACAGAACACTTGAAATGAATGACTAATGAGGTGAAAGGAATGCCAGAAGGAAGTCACAGAAGCCAGGGAACAGGGCTTCAGAAAAGTGAGAGTTACCAACCAATAAGTGCTACCAAGAGACTGCTGAGGAAGAAGAAATGGCCTTTAGGTCAAGGATGAGAGGACACCAGTGGCTGATGTCAGCAGCTGCCATGACCAGTTGTCCTTTTATTTTTTTTTTTTTGTTTTTCGTAAGCATGAGTTCATAGAGTGATCTTTAAAATTGATCTTTGACTTAACCAACGAACCTCACCTTTTTTGTTTTTTGTTTTGTTTTGTTTTTTCCATTGGTTGATTGACTGATTGAGTGAAAGTATTAGGAGCAGAGTACTAGGAACAGTCAGGTGTAGAAGACAGAAACGGAGGGAGAGTGGCAGTCTTAGGTAAGTGTCCATGTGTAGGGGAAGAGACAAAAGACTTCTTTAGAAAAGAGTATTCTTAGAGAGGCGCAAGGGTTAAGATTGAAAATTCTAAAGATTTTACGATAATAAAAAGGGCCGAGTAGAGTAGGAGACATAAATGATGAGTGAGAGAAAGTAAGGTAACTGAGGAGACCAGATTCACAGTTCAAATGGAAAAACTAGCTTTGGATAAAGAGCCACGTTTTTTCCATCAATTGGAACAGGAGAAATAAAATGAGGCAAAATAGACTTAACAATCTGATTCCTTCGTGGAGATTAGAGCCAATTGCTTCTATTTTCTCAGAAGGGAAAAGTGAAATCATTTTCAGCCGAGAGAAGGAAAGCCAAAGTGTTGGGGCTTTAAGGTGAAAAAGAAGTGCCATTCCCTTGTTTATGCTTGGGAGCATACTATAACGGCTCAGCATTGCCAGGCAGTATGATAATACAAATACCAAATGATCCTAACCGCATAATCAAAAGTAAATTTTTTGATATCCACCTGTTTTTTGTTTTGTTTTTTCAGGCCCAGTGAAAATATGTTAATTCGTGTCAATAATGATGGGACTTACTGTGCAAACTGGACGCCAGGGGCTATTGGCCTCTACACTATTCATGTTACCATTGATGGCATTGAAATAGGTAAAAATCATTTTAAATAATAGTTGTTGCAAAGAACTAGAATTGAGATCATCCTTGTGTTGTTTGCTCTTTGTGTCATACATATAAAAAGGTTTCATAACTTCTTTGGGTCTTCATTTTCTTCTTTCAAAATGAACATTTAATTAATACTTTGCAAAGATCATATCATTTGAGGATAATTCATGGTGTCGGATCACTCATTGTAGCTATCATTAGTCTTTGCCCCATTTTCTAGTGTGTCAGTGAGGTGTGATGTCCTCCTTATCCCTGCACTATCCTATACGTGCCTCGTCTCCCCCTCTTCAGTCATTCTCTCCTGGTTGGAGCTGATACCATATAGTCCACCTCTGATCTCCCAGTTTTGATATAGTGCCTGCATAGAGTGGCTACTTAGTAGATGTTGTTATATAAGATTTTATTCCCACTAAATTTGAAAAAAAAACTATTGATTTCTTTTATGTGTTAATGCTTCATTGTGTAACAGGATAATAGTAGAATAAAAATGTCATATGTTGATGTCATCAAAGGATAACTGTAATAGTAAAATAGCATTTTAATAACCTTTGGGAAGCTGTACTGTAAGCTGTTTATTTTCTTTTTTTTTCTCATTTTTTTTTTATTAAAGATTTCCATCTCCTCCCCTCCTCCTCCCCCTTCCCTCCCCTCCCTTCCACCCATACCCCCACTCCACCCCTCTCCAAGACAAAGAGCCATCAGGGTTCCCTTCACTATGTTAAGTCCAAGGTCCTCCCAGCTCCCCCTAAGTCCAGGAAGGTGAGCAACCAAACTGACAAGGCTCACAGTGAGCCCGTCCATGCTGTAGAGTTCATGTTCATTGCCGTTGTCCTTGGTTTCTCAGTCCTCCTCCACTGTCAGCCACATTCAGAGAGAGGTTCTTTATGTTTTGGCATTAAAATTTGTAACTGTATGCCACCAGATATGTAAATTATACAAGTCTTTGTCACAATCTCTTTTATTTCACCGCATTGCTAAAACCTTTTATGAGAGAAAATATTCCCAAGCATTAAAAATTTGTGTTGCTGAGATTAAATGGACAAGTAAAAGTTACTTAAGTATAATAGAAGTCCAAACATACAGATTTCAGCAGGAGTTTCAAAGCATTAGTAATAGAGAGACACTTACACTTTCATGTTGATTTCTGCATCATTCACAATAACAAGGAAATGGAATCAGTTTAAATGTTCACTGACAGAAAAATAGAAAATGAAAATGTGCATACATACACAATAGGATTTCACTCAGCAGGAAAAAGGATGGATCTGTAAAGTATTACGTTAAGTGAGGTCATCCAGATTTTCATAGAAAACAATTGTGTGTGCTCCCTCTGTACAGATTCCAAGGAGGAATAGGCTGTGAACTAGATAGGGGATAAGAAAGTGAGGAAAAGCAAAAGGTGAGGAATGGAGAGGAGGCTCCTGAGATAGAGGTTCTTCCCATTAGGTATATAGAATATGTACACAATATGTTAGGAACTGTAACAGCAGACAGATTTTAGTTCATAGTCTTTGCCACAGTCTCCTTTATTATCAAAAGGGACAGCCAAGTGGAGAGGGAAAAAGAGAAACATTTTTTTTTAAAAAAAATGATATGGCTATTAGCTTGTTGCTTTTATGGGACTCCTCTTAGTGGGAGCTGTTGTAAGAAGGCCGCTCGTTCCCAGCTGCTCAGCCCTAAAATAACCACTCAGAAACTGTATTAATTACAACACTGCTTGGCCTATTAGCTTATGCATATTTCTAGTTCACTCTTAAAACTAGAATTAACCCATTTCCATTATTTTATATTTTACCACGAGGCTCGTGGCCTACCAGCAAGGTTCCAGCTGGCAGCTTGTGTCTTTCCTCTCTGGCGGTCCATGGTGTCTCTGACTCTGCCTTCTTTCTCCCAGCATTCAGTTTAGTTTTCCCCGCCTAGCTCTATACCACCCTGCACAGGCTGAAACAGCTTCTTTATTAACCAATGGTATTCACAGCATACATCAGGGAGCAGGTGTGTCTCTGGCCATTTTTGCCTATTCTTGGGACTCTTTTCTTCCTCTTGGGTTGCCTTGTCCAGTCTGTTTATATGAGGGCTTTTGCCTTCACTTATTGTATCTTGTTTTGTCCTTTTTAGCTGTTGTGTCTTCTTTTCTGAAGAAGAATGGAGCTTGAGTGGATCTGGGGGAAGGGGAAGGTAGAGAGGCACTAGGAGGAGTGGAGGGAGGAGAAACTGGTTGGGATGTAATGTATGAGAGAAGAATTCATTTTCCATTAAAAGGAAAATTATAATGAAACATAATTCTTGTTAAAAATATTTAAAGCACTGGCTGTTAGGAATGGCTTTAATAGATAAAGTCTTCAATCTCAGGCAGTAGTGGAGTAAAGATAATGGGTGTGTGCTTTATATTGAAACTGAAGTAGAGGTGCACATTTACTTAGAGGCATCCTACTCGACTCTTGCTCCTTTTGTCCTAACTCAGCCTTTTTCTAAGATCTCTTTAATCTAGCACCTTTCTTGGCCACAGACAAGGGCAGATAATAATAATAATAATCATAGCTAGCATTATTGAACATTTAATACATGTACATTGTTGGGTAGATATTTTTTAATTCTTATAATGTGGTGTAATAGTATTGTCATTCCTGTCTCATACATGAAAACATTGAGGCACATAAGTTAGATGGTGCTTATGTAAGAACTCAGGTGGTATAATACGAGAATCTCATACCTCCTAACTACTACATTTTATCACCCTGTCATCTGGCCATCATGCTGTTAGTCACAGAGCTTACCACTGTGGGTAGTGAATAGTGTTGTGACCTCTTGCTCTTGGATAGAACTTGGCACAAAAGGGCTTCTTATCATTCTGAACCTGTGTAGGAGCATTCCATATGTTCCAGTTAAATAGTCTGTGATATGGGGCTGGAGAGATGACTTAAGAGTTAAAGGTGCTGAATGCTCTTCCAAAGGACTCAATTGCACTTCTCGGCACCCACGTGGTGGCTCACAACCAGCTGTAACTCCAGTCCCAGAGGGTGTGATGCTTTTTTGTGGCTTGGCAGGCACCAGGCATGAATGTGGTGAACAGACAATCACGGCAGCAAAACATCCATTCACATAACATAAAAAATAAAATAGTCTATGATATGGTTAGATTTCGCAATTCCTCTACCTTTTGTAGTCAAATACTATAATTATACTACTTTTCTTACAGATGCTGGCCTCGAAGTAAAAGTAAAAGATCCACCAAAGGGAATGATCCCACCAGGAACTCAGCTGGTCAAGCCAAAGGCTGACCCTCAACCAAATAAGGTAAGGGAGGGTAAAATCAAGAGGGGAATTGTCAAAGGCTTTTATATTTTTCATTGATGCCTCAAAGTAGCCCTCAAGTGGCTAATATTTTACTTGATTTATTTTAGTATTTGAATTCTCAGTGTCCCTAGATCAGTCTGAAGAGTCATTCATAATAGTTAATCATTTCAAATTGTAGAATTTTACTTTTTGGTTTCTTTGTGTATTCTTTAATAGTTTTATGTACTTTCTGATATTAAAAGTGTAGTATTAAGAGAAAGTATACTTCAAGGTTAAAATGCTCGGTACCATTAAAAGAAACATTAATTTCCTTACATCTAAAAACTAGATAAAGGAATTAGTGTAAACTATTAAAAACAAAAAAATGATAATGGAATTTTATCATAACCTTCTAAAAAGTCACCTTTTATATTTTTGTTATATGTCATGAATACTTAAAATTGGAAATCACAAATATATTAATAATTTCAGTATCCAATATTCTTCAGTACTTAGAATGTACTTTTATTGCTGTTATAGTAACTGATAATTAATTGCTTGCAGAAGGAAACCAACTACAGATGATTGTGAGGAAACTTTTGGGGATTGTAGTTCTTTCAGGCCTGTTGATTTTATGATATGCTACTTAGCAAATAGACAGTCTGTGTTTTCTCTATCACTACCATATCTTTTCTGTTGTCAGATTCGAAAATTTGTGGCCAAGGATAGTGCTGGTCTTCGTATCCGGAGCCACCCTTCCCTTCAGAGTGAGCAGATTGGCATAGTGAAAGTCAATGGAACTATCACTTTTATTGATGAGGTAATTTATAAATATGTATTAGTAATTTATTTTGGACGCTATTTTTAATGTTTACACAATAAGAAGGAAACTATGTTTTAATATTACTGGGTTCTAAACCACTTGGGGAACCTTTTTATCTCATTTTTTATCAATTCTTTGAAAATTGTCTTTATAGTATTTTGATCATTTATTCCCTCCCTAACTCCTCCCAGATCCATCTCCCCTTCCCAACCTACCCAATTTTGTGTCTTATATTTGTTTTTTATTATTATTTTATCATTTTATGTGTATGGGTGTTTTGCCTGGATGTATGACTGTGTACCACATGTGTGTCTGGTACCAGTAGAGGCATCAGATCCCCTGGAACCAAAATTGCAGATGCTTGTGGAACACAAGTGGGTGCTGGGAATCAAACCAGAGTCCTCTGTAAGAACATCCAGTGTTCTTAACCAGTGAACCATCTCTCCAGTCCTTATTTTTGTTTGTTTGTTTTGTTATGTTACGTTTTTTCAACCCATCAAGTCCTCATTGTGCTGGCCATTAAATTATTTAATCTGTGTGTGATTTCTTTTTGCTTTTAACTCCTGGGAGAAGTTGCTTTCACAATCTAACCATGACCTTACTGTTTTGGTATTCCTTGCTGGGAGTTCTCACACATTTATCTTCTAAAACTAGATGTACAGTCTCCACTTCTACCCTTCTTTGCCTGCTTTGCTTATTTGTAGTCCTCATTTGCTTCTTACAGGAAAGCAAACTGGCTTGGTTTTTTCTTCCTCTAGATCCACAATGATGATGGCGTGTGGCTGAGATTGAATGATGAGACGATAAAGAAGTATGTTCCTAACATGAACGGTTACACTGAAGCCTGGTGCCTCTCTTTTAATCAGCATCTTGGCAAGAGCCTTCTGGTCCCTGTTGACGTAAGTGAAAGATGGTTTTGAAAGCATCATAGTTACACTCTGCCCGCATTATAGATCTTTCTTTAATTAAGGCTTTTCAGTTCTGAGGTAATTCATACCTATAGCATTTTTACTTCAAAAGTGCTTGAATACTTAAGGGCTTCAGTGTAATGAAAGTGGAATTTGGCAAGGGTAAGGCTCCTCGTGCTTATTTTGATCTGTCACTAACAGTAAGAAATAAATTAAAACTAAACTTAATGAATTACTCTCAAAGAGGTAGGAAGTTAAAATGGTTGCCCCTTTTTTTATTATTTACAATGAGTTCCAACCCAATAGTTAAGAAAATAGAATTACTATACATTCAGAAATAGGTATAATTATTGGCTTGTTCTGTTGATCGTTGGCAGTTATTTCTGTGTTATGTCTATCTCTGGATCCCTTACGTTTTGACTTACAGTACTGTTGTGTTAATGTAAGATGTTACTTTTAGACTGTATTCCATATAATCTTAGATTGAGAGAACCATTGCAGTTCCTTGATATTGCAGTATTTGGTTAAGTCATTGTATGCTAGAGTGCTGTGTCACGAAATAGGTAATAACCACACTGCTTTATTGGTTTAACTACAAAGTATGAATTTTTTACTTCACTATGTATTCCATATGACATCACTAATAGTAGCACTGGTGTGGTAGACTTGGGAATCGATAACTGGTTAACAGTATGGTAGAAAGCATATAGGTACTGTGTACATGAAGTTTCCCTCTTATTTCAAGTTGTACGTCATCTGTAAGAGTGGAAAGGGCTTTCTTCTTTCTCTCACTACCACTATTTATTGAATTTAGGTTTCTTTATCTTCAAACCATTTGTGGTGTGTGTGTGTGAATGCTTGCACATGTGCATGCGTGGGTCTTATTTTAATTTTTAAGATCCTTTAGTGGTAAGAACTAAAAAAATATTCTTACTAATGTTTCTTGTGTCTATAGTATTACTCATAGTAGTCTGTCAGTATTACTTGATAACTAATTTGAGTGCTTTTGTCTGGTATAATCATTCTGCTTAAAATAATTCCTGACATGTATGGGTGCTTCTCACCTGTTTGTTTCATGTCATTCTTACTATGACACTGTCTTGTTAAATGTATTGTTCTAATTTTTCCAAGATTTTAAATATTAGTGGAACAGGTGCTATAGCTTAGTGTGGTTCCAAGGGGTCTGTTTTTATGTTTAGTTTGCTTTGGTATAATGAACAGATAAGTATAGCTATAAATTGATAAATAGCTGCATTATCAGTCATTTTGTTTTGTGATAAGCTATGGAATGTCTTAACTTAGGAGGTAACATCTAATGCAGATGTGAAAGGAAAGTTACCAATAAAAAAGACGGAAATGAATATTGTGTAATTCAAAGTAATAGAACCTATTACAAAACTCACTATTAGTTGGAATAAACTGCCAAATTTAAGTATGAATATTTGTAACACTAGTGATTAAATGAAGATAATTATTATAACATGCACTGATGGTAAATACGTCAATGAAAGTTTTAAAAATGAAGTTCTATGAGGGGTTGGCTCAGCCTGTAAGCTTTCTTGTCTGGTGGCAGGTCCTGAGTTCAGTCTCCAGAGCTCCAATAAAACTTCAGGGCAAGCTGATAAAAGCTCTTATAATTCTAACTCTGGGGACACAGAGACGGGCTTATCCCTAGGACTCATTGTTCTGATTGATGAACCCCAGGCCAGTGAGAGATCTCAAAGGAGGTAGACAGTCCTGAGGATGACACCTGAGGTCATACACATACACACGTTGACAACATACACATATAAACATAAAAATCAGTTAATAAACTAATTTCTGCAATTTGAAAACTATAAAGCATAATGTGACCCTTTAATTCAATTCCTTATGTTCTAGTGACCCCTAACTGTAAATTGTTACTTCATGACTGTATTTTTGCTGCCATTAATAAGTGTAATGTAGACATCTAATATGCAGGATATCTGATATACTACCCTCAAAGAGGTCACAATACATAGGTCAAGAACCGCTGCTATAACATATTAGTTACAATAAAATTTTATACCTCTTGGAAAATATAACTAAAGAGAGATACATATGGCATAGGAGACATTTGCTGGCCTAGAATGAAAGCTTAACTTTTTGAAATGAGTTTATTTTTATAATTGGAGGTTTTCATGACTTCAAACTTAAATTCCCAGTTTTTTATGTACTTTGTCAAAATGTCAAATATACATTGTAAGGAATATTGAAGCGAAAAGAGAATAACTATCAAGGAAAGCTAGTGAGTGTATTCTGAGTTCTTGCAGAAACAATGAGGGTGTCTGAACATTTGCATGCATGTGTGCAGATCACTTCCTATCCAGACTAGTTGTTCCTCACCTAGAGAAAGTACAGTGATATTAAAAAATTAGGAGTACTGAAGATTTGGAGAAGAATTAAAGGAAACATTGCCAGCTTGTGATTCTCTTGTAGCATTATGAATTAGTTAGCAAATATTTCTTGTGTTTTATAGACATTCTTTTGAAATCCTTAATGCCTGACAGTTCAGGTTTGACATACTTGAGGTTTCCTTCTTTTTGTCTGTGAGTCAGTTTGTGTTTCTGTATTAGTCTATTTTAATGCTAATAATATTATTTCTTAATAATAAATAATTGTTAAATAATTAATAAATATTAGAGATCATTAATAAATATTAAGTGATAATTATTTAATGCAGTATAAGTGTGATGTTAGATTATTTTACTCTACTATTTCATTCATTAATTTTTTTTAATGAGAATGAGGTCAAGACAGTTAAAGTAATACTGTAATATTTTATACATGTACAATTTTGATTTTCTTGTATTTTTCTGCCTTAAAATTAGCAACCCTTAGCTCTGCTTTTCTTGTAGAATGATTTTTTACAAACATTTGGTGCATTAAATAATACATTTTCATGCCAATAATTATTAGTTTATAAAAAGTCTTCTTTGACTTAAGAAATAGTTATTTTAGAACTGCATGTTGCTGCAGGTTAATTTACTTAGGTTTCTAATATGTGTTAATATGCTCTTTCTAATGAAAAAAATCTGTCTTTAAAATAGAATTTAAGAATGAATTAATATAAATTATTCTGTTTGTGCATCTTTGGGGTGCCATATTAAGCTTTGAAGTTATATAGTATGAAAACTTTATCTTTTGTAATAATCAGGAATTGAGACTTTAAATAAATTGCTATTTGGGTAAGCATTCATATCATTAGTTAAAATATTCCTAAGTCTTCAAAAGAAAATTCTTCAGTTCTTTCATTTTTAATCTCCTAATTTCAATTTAGCAAATGTCTTAATTCTTGACAAATAATTTAAATTTACATTAAATTTTCATAGTCTAAGAATTTTCTTCAACTGTAGGAACTAAGGAAAAATGTGTAAAATTAGAATTTATATATAATTATAATATACAAAATTTATTACATTGGCAATCTGTTGCCAAAGCTAGTAGCTACATCAATTTAAATATCATTGTACATGTTACTGACTTAACAGACACAAGGTTGCATGATGAAATTAAAAGATTATAAGCTTAAAGAATCACTACATTTAGTCTGTAATTCTGAATCAATATGCATTGTTTTGGCACTTGCTTTTCGTGTTGCTTTTAGTACTAAAGTAATGTATAATGAGTGTGAGATACTTTGAAAATCTTGATTTTGTGTTATATCAAGCTATCTGCATCACTATTTTCTGGGAGGGAGAACAGCCATGGAACAAATACTCCAGAAGTTCTTGTTTACAGTGATCAACCAATATGGATATATTTTTTCTCAGAATAGCATTTTGGAATGCTTTATGAAGTTTTTGTTTTATCTAAAGAAAGAGGACCTATTGACAACGTGTTCTAAAATTAAGGGAATGACAACTTTGGTTTCAGTTTTGTTTTAAATTTGTAGGCACATTACTAGAAACTCATTTTTATGTATCTGATATAATTAGTACTTATACATGTGTGTTGTGCGTGTGTATATATGTTACTGTATTCACCCACACATACCTTAAGGAAATAGAGATAGAAAGCCAATACCTTCTCATTGTCTAAAATGACTTAAGTGATTAGGAATTTTTATTTTTTTCTTCCATGTTAAAGTCTTCAGTGATAGATACTTCAACTAACACTTGAATGCCCTCTTTTGTCCAAATGAAATAAACTGTGAACAGTCTTTACATAAGCAATATACTTGTGGGGTTGCTGCACACTGAATAATATTTAGTTTCAGGTAAAATTAACTATAGGTTGATAATATGGTGTATCTGTGTAAAACGTGTGTCATGTAATTGTCATTAGAGTGTTTGTGAAAATACTTTTACTTTTAGGACCATATTGTAATGAATTAATTGTCCTAATTTAACAGACTACTTTTAGAATTCTTTAGAATTTAGAATGTACTTTTAGAAGAGTACATTCTACTTCCTAAATTCTGAGATGAACCAGTTACTTGTCTTTTTATAAGATTCAACTTGCATTTCTTTATGCTTTTCTTAAAATATTCGCTAATAATTTTTGCAAATTTTTCCAAAGGTTGGTTTTTCTTTCTTACTTGCTTTCTTCCTTCCTTTCTATCTTTTTCTTTTACTTTTTCTTTTTTTTTTTTCTTCCACTTAATAGAAGGAAGAAAAAGTACTTTAATGACTTGTTTTTCTTTTGGGTTGATTTTTTTAATTTTGATATTAAAAGTGATGGCCACACGTGCCATTATTTGTAAGAGGTACATTTTCTATGTAGTTTCTATTGTTGACATCTGTATAAAACAACAGATTGCACTCTGTTATAAAACAAATCTGGCTTGTACTTGAACAAGTAATGTTCTCATTTAAGGGAATTCAAGGTTTCCTTCGTGACTAACTCTTAAGCCTTCCAGCCAAGTCTGGCTCTTGATGTTAGTAAATGGCATGACACACTATATCTACGGAGAGCTTTTGACAAAACCTTGTGGTTTACTCAGGCGGCTTCAGTTTCACTTCAGGAAAATACTATTTCATGCTGTGTTGGAGTTCAGAAATGTGACTGTGTGCGTGTCTTCTGCGGATGATACTCTGATCCCTTTCCCTTTGATATTTTTCTTTCTTAAACTTTGTCACTCAGAATATCTTTAATGCTAGCCAAGGAGTCAGGGATTTGGACGTATTTTCATGGACTTCCAAAGCTTTTTTCCCCCAGGTGAGTTTACTGTAAGGAACAATTGTACATTGTCCAGGTGTTTCCGCATGTACAACAGGTTTTACATTGTGTCTGTGAGGTTTTGCTTAGGATTAGTAACTGAAATTTACCAGAGGGAGGAGGAGTCTGCAAAGTACTGCAGTTTCCCCTCTCATTTTTCTCAGACGTATCTTACCATTCTAAATGAAGTTTTTCATGGCTTCATGGGTGCAGTGGTTTTCTGATGAGCTTCTCCAACAGTTTTTTGCAAGCTACTTTTTTCAGAAAGAAGTTATGTAGGCGGTGGTGTTGTGACCTTATTACACTTCTTTTTACCCCCAGCCTACTCTTTCAAATTGACCTTTTGAATATTTATTTTAGATTAGGGGTCGGGAATTTAATGAGAAATCAATATACATACATATATATATATACATATATATGGTTGAAATTCACCAATTTTATATTTTGGTATACAGTCTCACATATCTATCTGCATTGAAAAAATGTACACTTTAAGATTGCTTTACAATGGCAAACACAGTCATGATTTTATGTCCATCAATTATTTTCATACAGTTTACTATAAAAGAACTACTTTTATATTTTCCAAAAATGTCTTGTTTTCTATTCATTTTATATAGCTTCATTAATGATTAGATAAAATATTGTCTTAATAAGTCTCTCATATATTTCATTTTATGGCTAGGTTACGATTATCATTAGCTTTGCCATGACTTACTCTCCACTGTTACCCTTGAAGTTGCAGTTACTGTGAAATCTCGTAAATGCTGCCAGAAGATCACTAAATAACACTGAAGTCTTTTCAGCCCCAGTCGTGCTCTTGCTGTTATTTTTAATGTCAACATGCAACTTTAAAAGGCATTTGTAAATAGGGCTACAAGTTGCCTCCTCTAATTATGACATAATGTATTTACTGAAATTTACCATTGACAAGTAGTAATGTTTAGATGTTTACTCAAAGCTCTTGTAATTCTATTAGGACTGTTTTATCCTATTATACTTTTTATTTTTAATGTTCTCATTATAAAAGTATATATATAGATGTTTTACAAATATATATACATAGTAATATGAATGCCTAATTTAAGTTTAATTTACTTAAAAATCTAGTATTCTTCCCAAGTCATTATTTCCAATAAGTTGTCAATATGAAAAGGCTATTGATATATGCAGTGTAATTATAATAAATGTGAATAAATTATTTCCATAGTATTTGTTTAAGTAAATCTTTATGGTCTTTCATTAGCACCATGTGATTTACAGTTTCTTGAGAGGAGCCTAGATTATAGGTACATACCTGGGATCCCATGACTCAGGATACTAAATAAGGAGAATTATTAATTATGCCCAGTCAGGATTACATAGCAAGGCTTAGGCTCAGAACAACAATCAAAAAGCTAGTCATTATGTTTCTAGCATTACCAAGGTATATAAAAGTTTCTGAATCTACATATATTTTAGCCCCAGTACTTATTTTAATAGCCTATTGCCTTCGTTGAATACACATGTATCTGCTAATACATAAATGCTTGTATAGAAAGGTGCTATAAAAGTTTATCATGGGTAATTCTAGTTTTGTCATTATTTAAGTAACTTTATTTTTAGTTTATCCTATTTTTATATGCATCACATGGTTATTTCTTCTCAGTACAAATCATAAAGTACCAACTACTATATTTAAAGGTTTTTTTTTGTAAGATGTGGTTATTGTAGGCTGGAGTTGTAGCTCCCTATTTTCTTTTTCTACCACCAGTGTTGATATGTAGTAGTGGTAGTCTAGCAAATCCAGAAAGATATTTTATTTGTACTGGGTTTGCTAAAATGTTATAAGCATTATTTCATGTACTATGGTGTCGAATTTCTCAAATTTGGGGGTACAGAAAAACAGAAATTCATTTAATTTCCTGTTCCTGCCAGGTTTTTTCTCCTCAAATTTATTTTGAATATCAGTGTTCAAAATTGAAAGGTTTCTTAGTAGTAGTATTTGCTAATATTTTAATTATGTATTCTTAGTTGGAAATATTGTGGACTTGTTCAAAGGTTCTTAATAGGATTATGAAAGTAGTAATAGATTATATTTTGTTCATTTTTCTTTTCCTATTCAAATTTTCAGGAACCTAAAACTAATACTGATGACTTTTTCAAAGACATAAACTCCTGCTGTCCACAGGAAGCAACAATGCAAGAACAAGATAATCCATTCTTGAGAGGCGGACCAGGCATGTACAAGGTAGTGAAGACAGGACCTTCAGGTCACAACATCAGAAGCTGCCCTAACCTTAGAGGTATCCCAATTGGAATGTTAGTTCTGGGAAACAAAGTCAAAGCAGTGGGAGAGGTATGGATTCTTGTAGCTTCATGACTTTTATGATACTCTTTTTTAATGTAATATAATCAAGTTTCACTTTCTTCCAGATTGTCATTTCCACCTCACGTTCTTAAATGTTCATATTGTTGACTTTTACTTGTATTGGAAATAGTAACATAACTTTCTGTGCTTTTTTAAAAAAGTTATTCTCATAATTATCTCATGAAAGCTATTTGTATTGTTATATTAACAAATAAGTTGTATTGTGTATGTAAATGTTCCGTATTTGAATATATCTTTTCACTATTATAAATGTACTGTTATGGCTTGTCAGCACTGAAAAGATTTTCTATGAATTGGAATGGAGATGTGACCTTCCAAAATTTTTCATTTTTTTGTTCCCATTCACAGGTCTCACTGAAGTCCTGAGCAAATAAAATTATTCTTTAGACCACTGTGGCATTTGCCTCCACAGATAAGCTTGAAGATGTAGTGTGTCATGCTATTCTTAGGGTTAGGGTCATTTCACATTATACTGTAGTCACCAATAACTTAGTAATAATAAGTAAGTTTTGTCAGGACATTTTAGACTAAAAGATGAGTTTGGGTTTTAAGCATATTAAAATTATTCAGAAATGATCTTTATCCTTTAGAGATAATGTTTTAATTAATGGCTTAAATAAACTATTTTACAGAAGTTTTTAATTCTGTCTTACCTCAGGCTGTGGTCTTAATTTCAGAAACTAATTTCACAGTACAAAAGTATTGGAGTCATTCATTATGTTGCTAAGAATCACTTAAGCTTTTTACTGGTTTTCATTCTGGGTGCCCTGAAAGAATCAAGCCAATCGATCATGCTTTCTGTTGTGCACCAGGTGACCAGTTCTGAAGGGACGTGGGTGCAGCTGGATAAGAACAGCATGGTAGAGTTCTGTGAGAGTGATGAAGGAGAGGCGTGGTCCTTAGCTAGAGACAGAGGCGGGAACCAGTACCTGCGGCATGAAGATGGCAAGTGGCTCAAATTTGTGATTTGTTTTGATAAAATTTTAACATACATGTATTTTGTTTACTGCATTATCTTTTCCTCAAAGAGGTTTTTGAATGTTTATTTTTTAAATAAAAGAAAACCCAAAGGTTTAAACATTTTACAGCTTACAAAATGACTTGTAAAATATGTAAGTACTAAATGGCCACAAAGGAGAAAATTGCAAGAACTCTGAGAACATAATTATCTATCTTCTCTAATACTAGGAAAAACTCTGTTTTATTTCACTAACATACACTTGTATGCCTTATTCTTGAGTACAAGTATGGACCTGAATTTTTCTCCTACCATGAGCTGCAAGTTCAGTTTTCAACCAGTTGCAGAATGGTGTGAGGAAACCTCTTCTAGCTGAATTTTCTCTCAAGAAAGGAATGTTGAATAAATGCTCAGCATTTCTGGTGCAGAGTCCTATTTGTTGTTAATGTTAGCTTTCAGCTTTAGCTTTCAACATTGATCTCACTAAGATTTCCCTTTTTGTCCCTCTCTGTTTATTCTGATGGTGACAAAATATCTTTCAATGTCTTACCAAGATGGAGAGTCTCTTGTGACAGATACAAGGCTGCAATCCTTATATTCCCAGTGTGCCGTTACAAAGTTCAATAATTGTGAACTAATTAGTAAACACCATAATTAGCATATCAAAGTAAGTAGACTTGTGGAAGGCATAGATAGATCGATAGATCGATCGATAGATAGATGATAGATAGGTAGATAGATAGGTAGATAGATAGATAGATAGATAGATAGATAGATAGATAGATAGATAGATAATCTTTATTCCTGATATAGTGTCCAACTTATTTTTAAATGCCCTTGTATAAATTGTTTGCTGTAAGATTTACTTATCCAGAAATATACTCAGTAATATACATACCACTTAAGAGCAAGATCCAGTTTTTAAATTTCTATCTTTATTTGATTAACAAAAGCAAAATTTGTTATATTGTTTGAACTGCTAGCTGATCTGATTCAGAGCTAGACTTAGCTCTGCCTGGGGGGGGGGGGGTCACATTAAATTAAACCATAATAAACTATTGGAATTTTCTCTGACATATGAATAGGGAATAACATATACAAAATTAACTTGGTAGCTGTGACTTTTATTGTAGAACAAGTTCTTCTGGATCAGAATTCTCAAACTCCTCCTCCAAGCCCTTTCTCAGTACAAGCTTTTAATAAAGGGGCAACTTGCAGTGCCCAAGGATTTGATTATGGCCTCGGAAATAATAAAGGTAGGCGTCTGAGTGAGTCTTTTCCTTATGACTTCAGTAAGTTTTCGTTACTTTTTCTCATTTTTTTCTTCCCACATAGCCTCATTAAATTAAAATTATACATACAAAGCTAACACTCAAAATGTTTAAAAGGTGTTCTTTTTCACAATAGATTGTTTTATGCCACTTTCAGCTTATGTTTACTGGAGATCTTACATTGTTTCTGTTTCAAAGGCACTCATTCTGACCTTGTATTGTGAAGATCTGAATCACTACATCTAGTAAATAATGTGACCTGTTATTGGAGAGTAATGTAAATGAGCAACAAAAAATTTTCCTAATCAGTCCATTAAAATTTTATCTTAGCAGTGTTATATGTGGGCTTCATAAATATATGTGGTTTTAAATCTCTAACCTGGATATGTTAAATTACAGTTATATAAAATAATGCATTTGAACATGGTCTGTATAATGAACTAGAAAGCAGCAAAACAGGAAAGGCTAAAGCATTTGAATATAAAATGTGTTTATAACAGATGTTTTATATGCATTAATGAACAGGTCAACATCATAGAAAATCTAAACAGTTCTGCTGGGATAATTTACTTCTGAAGTTTATCCAAAATTGCCTTTCTGGGTAAATTCAGATAGGTTCTTTCTAATGCACCTAATCTGGATTCCTTGAAAATGTTCAGTATTGTGAGACAGTAGCAAAGCACTGAATGATGTACGGCACAGTGAAGGTTCTTGACGCGGAGTTAGTTTAACAGATGTAATGTCTTAGTCCAGCAGTCTCTGCATAGGCAGGGGCAGGAGGCCAGCCTAGATTGTAAAGTTGATTTGAAATCCAGGGAGGTTACGTAAATAACAAGACCCTCTCAAAAAAAAAAAAAAAAGAATTTTTTTTCCTAGGGGTTCATTTCTAGGAACACATACAGTGTGAATGTACCTGACTTAGAGTTATTGAAAAATGCAAAATTATTTTGCCGTATTAGAAATGATTAATGTAAAATGAAGCCACTTTTGTACTTAGCCTCACCCATGCCGACAGGCTTCCTTTGCTCTCTCAGCCTCACCTGCTGCGTGCTTCCCCTCACGCTGATGTCTGTTGCCCTAGGCTCATTCTCCATATCACAGAGAAGGTGTGGGTAGTGTGCACTTTATGTTCCCTTTCTCTATTAGCTTCAGTTCTTAAATGAAGACTCAAGCGTTCTCCTTACTGCCACTGGTCATATAGAATAAAGTGTGCTAAAGCCATGTTTTGTTCAAATGTATGCTTTCCCCCGAGAGTGTTGCTGTCACTCTGCTGACTGCTGCCACTGTAAGTCAGTCTTTATTTAGTAAAGCATCGGAAAATAAAATTAATTTTTAAGAAATACAGGCATTGCTGTAAGCATTTATTAAATGGAAATCAAAAATGCTCTTAAAGTGCTTTTGTAAATATTGTTTAAAAATAGCATACATTTAGGACTTGTTATTTATATTGAGAAAGTTAAATAGTTTGATGAACTATGTCTAACTACTGTTTAACTTAACAAATGTTCTCATTTTCTCTTGGCTTCTATACTACCCAAGATTAAGAAATTATTTACAAAAAGTATTTTTATTTAGAACAACAATTTATATAGTGCTTTATAAACTATAAAATATTTTCTGGAATCTAAAGTGTTTATTTAAAAGAAATCAGTACTTGTGTAACTTAAATACATAATTCCATATAAATTTGTGTCACTTGGCAGCTCAGGTCAGATTTTCCACTTATATTTAGTAACTATAGCTCGTAATGTACTGTCAGATTCTGCTTTGACCTGTCTGAATATGAGGCATCCCCTCTTCAGCATCATGTAAACTACAGCATATATTTTCACAAATTGCTTTTTTATAATTGCATTATTTTTGTCTTAAGCTATTTTATTAATCTTCAAATTTAATTATAAGGATAATATCAATCAAATTAGGTAACTCTTTCATATTTATATTATAAGAATTACAAAATTATCTCTCTAAGCAAAATAATTCCTGCTTTTACAAAAATACAATTTTCTTAGCAGTAATCGTTTTTAAATGAAAGTATTAACTCATTGCTATGATACAGTTGTATTGCTGAGTGGAAAATATACTTTGTCCCTATTAAGAATACATGGTATATATGGAAGTGAAGTTATGCAGTACTTATTTCTGCATGTAGTACAAGTTAGGCAGGGTGGCATTAGTCCTTACTGAGAACCATGGAATAAATACCTTTTTACCATACCTAGCATCTTCATTTCTTTACTCCCACCAACACAATGTTGAATGAACTTACGTATATCCCTCAGATCCTTTATTCGGTCATAAATAATGGGGAAAGTAATATATGGTTTTTAGGTGGATTTGTTTCTGTGGACTACTATATAAGACTGGTGGAGTATGTCCAGTGAAAACCTCAAAAGCAACCAGCACGTAGAATCAGATCCCTTATTTGAGGACAGTGATCACCAGCTTTCCCTTTTCTGAAGTGGCATAGCCTTATTTACTGTTCAATTTGCCTGACTGTCATAAAGCACCATTTACTTTGCCATTTTGGATGTTAATGAGTAACAAGTTGTAGTTTTGACTGTTTTGCCCACTGCAGGTGATCAACTGAGTGCCATATTGAATTCCATTCAGTCACGGCCCAATCTCCCAGCTCCTTCCATCTTTGATCAAGCTGCAAAACCTCCCTCTTCCCTAGTCCACAGCCCATTTGTGTTCGGACAGCCCCTTTCCTTCCAGCAGCCTCAGCTTCAGAGTAAGTCTGTCAGCCTTACTTGCCTCATCAAGCATTTCTGAAGCTTTTGTCTGAGTTATTGATCAGTCTATTTGTTATAAACTCTCCTGACTGGTTTATTAATTAGATATTATCCCTCCCCTATTTTTGAAATATTTAAACTATCCAGAGCTAAGACATTTGTTTTCAATTATTTTTAAATTACATGGAGTTATTAAATCTAACCATTGTTCTTTATATTCTAACTATAGCAAATTCATACTATAAAACATGATAAGAAAGAATTTTTTATTTCACGTTTTATTTTTTAATATGCATGGCTTTGGTAAGCATTAGTTATAGTGATAATGTTCATTGAATTTTTGTTATTTGGTACATGACCAAAAAGAATAAAACTATTTCACTGTGGCATTTGTGGAGAAAGGGGAGATGCATGTCTGTTTCTTCTACATGAATTTGGTATTCATAAACTGTATAGCAACTTGGATTTCCAAATTTTCTTTATCATTTCCTCACCTCTTTTGTCCTTTGTTCCTCATCCATTATATTGATCACAGTTTCACTGTCTAGGGTCGCTAGCCCTTTGGCCTACACTGGCTTAAAAGATAGTCAGTTCATCACACTGAACTGAGTTTTCACTTCTCTTAAAAGTTTTCTGAGCCTTCCCTCGTAAATAAACTGCTCTGTGACAATAGGTTCTTTTGTCATTCAGATGCTCTTGTTGTCCAGATAAACACACTGACTAAAATACTCTATGCAAGCCTCACTTCCTAGCCTTTTTTTTTTCTTTTCCTTATTTACCTGAAATTCAACTTTTGATTGTTGCCTGTGCCTCAATTTACAGACCCATTGTAGGGTTTTAAATGCCTGACCTCTTCGCTTACAGTACATTCACATTTAAGACTAAAGTACTATTTTACAAGATTTTGGCAACTGTTGTTAGGGTTGCTGACGAGAATACTGGAGATCCTATGTAGCAAATTATATTGCTTGTTGTTGTGGTATTATCAGCGTGAGTTAAAGAATATACAAGAGAAAAAAATTTAAAAAAAGAGAAAAAAACAAGAAAAAAAAGAATATACAAGAATGTGAACCTTAATGGGTTTATATTATGTGATAGGCATGTTTAATACAGGCAGTTTGTACATGTGGTTGATATCACTCTCTCCCTTACTGACGTGTCTATTCCCATGTATTATCTCTTAAGACTCAAGGAAACAGACTAGTGTGAGATGCCCTTTTCCATTGGTGATAAGCAGTGTTTCAGAAGAATGAAAAAAAAAAGTGAAGACTCAGTCTTGACTTACAATTTTTATGAAGCAATGGATGTTTTAGAATTAAATATGCTCTAGTTGCAGGATGTTCTAAAAGGGAAAAGGAAGAGAAACAATACACTCAGACCAACAATTCTTATTAAAAAAAATTTAAATTCATTAAAATTTGATTTTCATAGTTTGAGGGTTGAGTTTTTCTTGATGATAGAGCACTTGTCTTTTATGTGTCTCCCCATGCAATAGAAAGATCACAATGAATTGATTTTCTAGCTACATTATGGCTCCCCGTGTTTCATGTCATTGTATTCTCACTCAGTTCGTGTTTCTGTGCACCACCAGTTCCTGACCTCTGCCTTACAGCACACCTGTGGACTAGGCCTGTCTTCTGACCTGTTCTGAATCATTACTTGGCTTTACCCCAGGAGTTCGAGGAGGTTCTTAGATCATTTTCAAATCTTCAGTCTCAGCAGAGTATCCCTGAACTCTGTCTTCCAAATTACAGAAAACCTAAGTCTCTCTATCATAACATTAAAGAAATATGGGACTTAAATATAGTTTAACATTTTGAAAACTGGGCTGGAGAGATTGCTCAGTGGTTAAGGCATTGGCTACTCTTCCAGAAGTCATGAGTTCAATTCCCAGCATCCACATGGTGACTCACAACCATCTATAAAGGGTTTTGATGCCCTCTTCTGTCTGATACCCTCCTCCATAATACATTCATACATCCAATTAGAGCACTCATGTGCTTAAAATACATAAATAAATCTTAAAAATTATTTCAAAAACTATTCCTATTTTCTCATATGTTAGGAAAGTCAGTGTAACAGGTATTCATTAAGACCAGGACTTTATTGGCATGCATCCCACCAATATTTTATCTTGTTATACACAGGGTTATATTAAACCAAACTTCCTTGTTCTCACTTACCAAATGAGGATTGTCTTATAGTTTTATGTTAATAAAGTGTTATTTGTCAATGCTCATATTAACCAATTTTGCCTGTACTGATAGTAGCACTATGTAGTAAACATCATATTTCAGCACATTAATGCATCCTCATCTCAAATCATACTTTCTCCAGTTTACAAGTAGAGAATGAATAAAGGATTTTCCCAGAAGGCTGCATACTAAAATAGTGATGCCAGCATTTCCGTCCATTTCTACTGATGTCAAGTGCATGCTTTATCTCCAGCATCATCTTCAGAAGTAGTACACAATCTGTTTTTTAACTTGGGTATAGAGTTTATTTAGTGGGTATTGGGAAAACATAAGAGTAAGGAGTTATGTAGATGGGAGGGGGGAGACAGAAGAGAGAAAGAGAGAAAGAAGGGGAAAGGGGAGAAGGGAGAGAGGCAGAGCTGCCTCTCCAGAAGAAGGGCAGACAGAGCCATTAAATTAATTTTACTGCTGCTGTGAGGACCAGCCTTTAGCAGCTCAGGGATTGAGGAAGAAGCCACAGAGTCAACAGAATAATCCACAACTTGATTTTCTATCTGAGAGCTTAAGACTTAACTCTCTGAGAGAGCCTAACCTTAACTCCCCGGGCCTGAAGAGGGGGGCTAACCTTAACTTTCTGAGACCAGAGAGGGGGGATAACCTTAACTTTCTGGGACTAGATAGGGGGTCTAAACTTAACTCTCTGGGGCTGGGGAGGGAGGCAAACTTAACTCTCTGGATCTGGACAGAGGGGCTAATCTTAATTCTCTGTTGCTGGAGAAGGCGGCTAAAGTTAACTCCCTGGGACTGGTGAGGTGAAAAGGGGGAAACCCACAGACATGTTTAGGGTCTCTCTATCATCTTCTTTCTCTGCTCTCCTTATTTTTTTGTCAATCCAGATGTATCCCTCTTGTCTCTCTTGATGTCTTCTTTCTAACTTTATTTTTCCCATTACAGCTTACATTCCAGCAAAATTTTCAAGCAGTATAAAAATTACAATGTGGTTGCATTCTACTTCAAGTGAATGATTACAATGAATGCAAGTAAAAAAACAGCATATTTTCCATATCCTGTACATGATTAAACAGTTTACATGTTACAGGCGAAAAACAAGTTGTCCTGAGAACCCAAATACATTCATACCCAATCACTTGTTATTGATTTAACAGAGTGTAAGCAAGCAAGATGTTTTTCTCAGCAAGTTCATTTGCTGGCAAGCTGCATTTTACAGTTACAAAGAAAGGATCAATCACTTTACTATTTGTCTCAAAAGGTAATCTTATAAGAAATCTTAAAGGAATCACAACTCTAAACTTTTATAAATGAAAAACAATTAGTCAGCTACTTTAAATCCTCAGGATGCATATCCATTCATCAATGTATTTTATATTAGGAAGCTGAGGGCAGAAATGGATACAAGGAATTCATCATCACCCTTGATCACAAGCACATCTTACAAGAAAGGGACGTCATCCAGTAATAGCCAGGCTGCCACTGTTTTTGTTCCCTGACTGCAACGAGTCCCTTGCTCAGCCATTATGCCTTTTAAAATTATTTTTAAAGATTTCCTACCTTAAAGCCATTAGCAAAAACATCTTTACCTAACCTTAAGTCATTATTTAAAGCTTTATTTGAACTATGATGCACACCAAAAACAGTGAACACATCTTTCCACATTAACATTAAAATAACTTGAACTAGTTGAGCTTCTGGGACTCAGTTGCTTTTCTTAATCATTAACCTAAGCCACAGTCTACAAGGCTCCTCAAGAGAAACTGTGTGATATTTCCTTGTTCTTATTTTCTATCCTCTGCAGCCCCTGCTATATTGGGGCAGTGACAACGTCATATCTTGCTTTTACCTATATCAGTTTTCCCACTAAGCCAACCTCTATGATAATCCCTTACTATATATATTAAAGACCCTCAGTCATCAAAAATCCTATTTAAGCTAACATTATTATTGTATGAAATCATTGCTCCAGTTCAATAGTGCAGCTTAAGAAAAAAATCATCTTCATTATAATCCAAAGGTAAAAATGCCCAGTCAAACAGGGTATTTCCATGAGACAGTCACATTACATGATTCACACCATGCCAGATATTAGAGAAAAATGCTAACATGCAAAGCCACAGCAGAAGCAAGAGACATTCTGACGGGGAGGGTCTTGGGGCCATGCCTGTCCAAGATTCATCCAGTAAAGCCTTACTTCCTGGTGGGCCAACTTCCTAGACTTCATTTGCCTCCTGTTGCTCCTCTGATATGACCACTGGCATAATTTAATAATTTTTGTAGGTGTGTGGTTTTTATGTATGCGTGTGTATGTGTGTGCGTTTGTGCGTGTGTGTTGTGTGTGTGTGTGTGTGTGTGTGTGTGTGTGTGTGTGTGTGTGTGTAGGCTAAAGGACAACTTTAGGTGGCTCTACTTGCTTTTTGAGACAGGGTCTCTCACTGAGCCAGGATCTACTCACTGATTGGCTCGAGGCATTCTCAGAGCTGGGTCTGAGATAAGTACCACAGCTGGGGATCTAAACCCAAGGCCTCATGGTTCCATAAGAGACATTTTGCTAACTTCTTCCATGACAGAATTATTTTATTTTATTTGACTTGTGACATTGAACACTTGCAAGTAAAGATGGACTAAAGGGTGCACTGAGTGACTCAAGGACCACACTACAGCTTCCACAAGATTCTTCTCTTTTTGTTTTTGTTTGTTTCTTTGTTTTGTTTAATTTGGGTTTTTGTTTTAAATTTGGTTTTGATTTGTTGGGGAGGTTACAAGGGTAGCAGGCGGATGCGAGGAGGTGGGGAGATAAGTGGGATCGAGCTGTAAACCCACAGACAGTCACTAAAAGTTTCTTACAAAGTTATTCTAGATATTATGCTATTACTCTCTTCTATTTATTTGTTTAGTTTTATTTTTCAAGACAAGGTTTCTGTGCGTAGTCCTTGACTGTCCTAGAACTTGCTCTGTAGACCAAGTTGACCTCAAACACACAGAGATCCACCTGCCTCTGCCTCCTGAGTGCTGGGATTAAAGACGTGTGCCACCACTGCCAGGCTGCTATTACTCTTTTCTTAAATTACTGTTATAGAAGAAAAAAACAACAATTTCTCTTGTATGTGTGTACCTATGTTGGAATGTGAGAAAAATGTTTGAGCCTAAGATTTTTCAGTTTTTTAATTTTTATTATTCTGTCATGCATTACAACTTGTCCACAGTTTCTTTACTGTTCTGCATTAGTTACTTCAAAATCACAGAGTTTGGAAAAATAATAAGTGCTCTAGGAATGTGATTCCAGTGGGCTAATCTGAAGGACAACTGTGAATATAATATTACATTCCTAAAATAGTAATGTGATTTCTGGAATTATGAACTGTATAGTTTAGACCTGACCATTTGCTGCTTGTTTATAGGAGCCTGTGATGTCAAAAATATCCAAAATTCTATTCACAAAGTAGAAATATACAGTCAATAGGAATTAAATTGAATGAAGAAACTCAGCAACGGTATCTTTATTGACCCATGTTGTTATCACTGTGAAGGCTTTGAAGAATTAGATGATTCCTGTCCTACATTTTAAACAACTGTGCATACATGAATATAAGCTGCCAGGCCAACACCAAAATTTGAGCATTATTGTAAGATCATTTTAAAAACATTTTAAAGTTTTTTGTAAATTCATCTTCTAGAATTATGTCTACTAATTTTAATAAGACAAAATATTATGTCTCTAAAAACCTCGGAATTGAGAGGTAGACAGCATTGAAAGCAAAAGCATTATCTCTTGTTTTTTGTAGTATCTTATGGAATATTCCTCAAGAACCCTATCACTATTTTTTATTCCTCTCTTGGCATTGCTAGTAATAATGTATGCGGTGTGATTAGATAACCTACCCTCCTGAACTGCTCATTCAGTTTAATTTCCATCATATTGTTCTTCCTAATATTTTTCAGTTCTCTTAGTACTGTCTAACAGGACCCTAAAATTTCATTGATAATGTAACAGTTTAATGATGGCAAATAATAGAAAATTTGAAAATTGAATGCAAAAATGAATTTAATAATGCATTTATCTTTTTCTAAAATAAGTGCTCAACCCGATTTTTACTTCATATGTATGACACTGTTGAGCTATGACACTTACAGGATTTTCTGTAAGAATCTATGAAGAGTCATTATGTTATCATAGTTCTCTCATGGACTACTTATTTCTGATAGTGAAAATTCTGGATGTGAAGTCTGGCATATCACTTTGAGGCAAGACCAAGCCTCCCCGCCACCTGTGTCTATGCTGAGCAAGGTATCCCTTTTTAGAAAATGGGCTCCAAAAAGCCAGTTCAAGCACTCGGGATAAGTTCTTTTCCCACTGCCAGTGGCCCCACAGACTGCCCCAGCCATACAACTGTCACCCACATTTAGAAGGCCTAGTTTGGTCCTTTGCAGACTCCCCAACTGTCAGTCCAGTCAGTGAGCTCCCACTAGCTCAGGTCGGGTGTTTCTGTGAGTGTCCCCATCATGGTCTTAACCGCTTTGCTCATATTATCACAACTCTCTTCAACTGGATTCTGGGATCTCGGCCCAGGGCTTAGCTGTGGATCTCTGCATCTGCTTCCTTCAGTTGCTGGATGAAGGTTCTATGGTGACAATTAAGGTAGTCATCAATCTGATCACAGGAGAAGGCCAATTCAGGCACCCTTTCCACTATTGCTTAGGATCTTAGCTGGGGTCATCCTTATAGATTCCTGGGAATTTTCTTAGTGCCAGGTTTCTCGCTAGCCCCATAATGGCTCCCTCGGTCACTCACGATATCTCTTTCTTTTCTCACCCTCTTGTCCTTTCCCATTCCCTTATGCCCCCCCCCCATCTTCTGCCCTCCCTTCTCCTGCCCCCTCACCCAGCTCCCAATTTTCTCCTTTCAAACAATAGTTTATGACATCTATTCTGAGAATAGCAGTTTGTATGCTTGCCAAAAGAGGGCGACAGATATCTTGATTCTTTGAGTTTATAGTCTCAGCAATGCCCCGGGGGCCATACCTTCATAGTAAAACCACAAGTTTTTAGAATGCTTTACTTACTGAAATATGAAGGTCTTACTATTTGCTTATCCTAAATACCAAATAATAATTTTAAAGCTTGGTTTTTGTGACAATAAGTAAAATGATCAGGAAACTTGATCCTTGGGATTCAAAGCAAAGAAAGAACTAATGGCATGTTAGTGAAAATCATGTTGTTTTAAGGGTAAATTTTATATTAAAGTGAGTATGATTCTCAGGATTAAAAACAAAGTGACACCCACAGAGGCATGGTGTTTGAGGGACTTTTACATGGAACAGATAGCATTAGCTTCAGGTGGGCACTGGAGAAAACCTTGATTTTTTTTAATTGAATTTTTGTTACTGTCATTGGTTAAATATTTGGTTTTAAAAAAGGAAATAATGTTAAGAAATGAATCAGGTAATTGTTGTTTCACCCATAGAGTTAAATTTTTTTAATCCTCATAATTTATTTTATTCTTATCAAGTGTCTTTTTTTCCCCCATTAACCTTGCCTTCGTGGACAGAAACGGCCTTGCTCTAGTCACAGTCTAATGTCTTCAGTCATTAACAGTATTCTTCAGACTTCTTATTTACTCTAAATGACACGTGGTTGGAGGCAGACTAAAAAGAAATCCCACACTAGCTCAGAATTGAGTATAATAAAAGGTTATTTAGGGGTAGCTTCATAGATCACAGTCCTCTGATGGAATGGGAAACAGCAACCAAATCCCCACAGAAGGAAGAGAGGCCAACCGCACCTACATCAGCATTTATATTATAAGAGGCCACACCCAAGTAGGCAGGCAACTTAAAGGCTACTGGCTGTAGGAATTCCTACCATACCTTCTGATCAAGATACTTATACATTGTTTACATTTTGAGGTCATTGTCCTCATTTGTTGGACATTTTGGAAGTTGCTTAATTGCACTTCCTGCTTACTCAAGTTAATATTATTTTCCTTCTCTGGTCTTCAGTGGTGTTGAAGACTAGATAGTTGTAGTTACTTTGCTCTCATGACTTTGCCAAGTTATTTACAATACAAGACTTAAACTCCTTAGGATAATTATTGAAGCATTTATCACATGTTTCTTGCTTGATATTGTTTGTGCTGGTTGTAATTCTAATTTTTATACCTGATATTCTTATTGTATATAATTTTGAATTAGGCTTAGAACTTTCTTATTTAAACAAAAGGAGGATGTGCTGTGAAATTCCTACAGCCAATAGCCTTTAAGTTACCTCTAACCTACTTGGGCGTGGCCTTTTAAACAATATAGGCCCATATAAGTGCACAGTAGCCCTCTCTTCCGTCTCCAGGATTTGGTTGCTGTTTCCAGTTTGAGCAGAGGACTGTGATCTGTGAGTCTACCCCTAAATAAATAACCATTTATTATACTCAATTCTGAGTATTTCTTTTTAGTGTCCGTCTTCACATGGTCGTCAGATAGAGGATGTCAAACACTTGAAATGATTTTAAGAAAGTTTTATGTGACCAGGCGGTGGTGGCACACGCCTTTAGTCCCAGGATTAGGGAGGCAGAGGCAGGTGGATCTCTGTGAATTCAAGGCCAGCCTGGTCTACAAGAGCTAGTTTGGACAGGGACCAAAGCTACAGAGAAACCTTGTCTCCCCTTCCCCAAAAAAGGATGTTTTACCGGGGTTTGTCTTACAAGGGAATTTCTATTTAATAGGTATTCTTTGGCTTTCTCACCCCACCCCTTCTTCCTTATAAGACTGTTTCCTCCTGAGCCACTGGGAGTTCTCTGGTTTGTGTGAGCTTTGACAGTCCTTGAACTTTGCACTCCTCCTAAAAGCGTATTCATTTGCCTGTTGAATATGTTCTCTTACTGAGTACTCATTTCTATTCTTCTTCTTGTATCCTTCCCACAAGTATCCATGGTTTTGCACCTGTGGGTTCAGCCCCCTAAGTGGTCTTATCTAGTGCTGGACTGATAGCAGCATTATATGCTAATGACTCCCAAGTTTCTTGATACCTAGCTTTATGTTTTCTTCTGTTTCAGCTTTCACACAACACAAGTGCCATAAGAGTGAGGACTTTTTTTCATCATTGTCTTTTCCATGCCTAGACTAGTCACTGATACAGAAAACTCAGTATCTTTCACTGAGTTGTTTTGATTTAATTTGTAAGTCATGCATTTTTAAAATCAGCTATATGAATAAATCAGTCAAAAATATCACTCATATTGTTATAGAAAGATAGGTTATATGTAGGTTATTTTCTTTGTATAGGCATGTGTATATATGTCTGTTGTTTGTAGGTGCATATGTGTGTGCAGATATACATGCCCAGCCAGTTGTAGAGGCCAGAAGTCTTTGTTGTGTGTCGTCTTCTGTGGCTGTCTACCTTCCTCTGTTTCAGACAGGGTCTCTCACTGAGCGGTTAGCTTGCTGCTTTGTCTAGGCCAGCTGTCCAGTGATGCCCGGGGTCTCCCAGCCCCCATCATCTTGGCGCTGGCCTTAAGGTCTTGTTCCCACATCCAGCTTTTGCGCTGGTGCTAGGGATGCAAAGTCAGGGACTCATGCCTGCATATCAGCACACCCACTGGACCATTTCCCTAGCCCCTCTAGATTTTTATTTTCAAAAATGCTTTTGAAAGTTGTCAAAGTTTATTTCAGAGCTACTGATTAATTTTAATTGCCATGGCCGAAATGTGTTGGGGCGGGGGGCGTAATTCAGATTCTCTTTAGCTTATTCTGCTTTAAAGTTTATATGATTTAATATTGCATACACATTCAGTTTTGCATGAAAAGTCAGTAAAATGTCTAACATTTCCCAATGAGTTTTAAATTGCTTTATTTGTGTTGTAAGACTTGCCAACAATATTTAAGATCTTAGATAAATAATCTATAAAACAAATGCTATATACTAGGGTTGGCCTTCAGAAAAGTAGCAAATGCAGACATCAAAATGGGGCTATTTTGATATCTGTACTTGGGAAATCATAATAATGAATCTGTTCAGAAAACCAGAAGGCAACAGTTAGACTACAAATAACATTTCTTTCTCTACCACCATTATTTCTATGTATAAACCCTTATTTACAGGTAAACAAGCACAGAAACTTAATAAACTAAAGCATTACTAGTCTAAATAGAAATGCTCAAATTTGATCTCGGAGATCTATAAGCCTTACTCATAACACATTTGGATATACTATACATACAGTTCATATAAACGCATTAATTTGACCGCTTTTTGAAATCTAAGCTTTATATAAACCTTTTGAAAATCTTAGAATAGTTTTAAGTAAGTGTATAATGCAGACCGTTTGAAATGCTTTGTTTTTGCTTGTGTTCTCTGTAAGCTTTTTTTCCATTGAATCTGTGCTGCTTCTTTGCCAATGTTTTCCACTGTAGAATCTCCATCTCGCAACCTTGCTTCTCGTGAGCGCATTTACAAAACTTTTGGTGTAGCTGGGCCTGCCTCTGCTCTCTCATCTCTGTCTCACAAACTGAAGGGTGGGTATGCATGCATCTGTGAGTGGGCCATTCCTAGCAAGTTTCATCTCAGCTCAGTCATCTTCATCACATTCCATTTTTTAAATTAAGGTTTATCATTTTATTTAGAATCTTATGTGTTTGAAGTTATTTATGATGTACCTATTCATATTAGATTATAAGCTATCCTGTTATGCATGTTTATCATATTTGTGGTTACAGATATCATTCTTGTTAGTCTTTAAAGACTAGCCTTTTGTAAGGTCTTGTTAAATAGGAATAGGAAAAGAACTGCCACAAGCTGGTATGTGTGAATTATAAAGCATGTGGGGAAATAAAGTATCATTTATACAAAGCTTGATCTTAAACTTGTGTTACTGTATGTGGTCTGAATACATTATACCATTCTAGTTTTTTTAGAAATATTTTGAAAATTAAGTTAAAACCTTTTTCAAAATTTGATTAGTAAGGAGTAACATATATGCACATGTGTGTGTATGCACTACCTCCTTTATACCATGAATTTTTCTTACAGTATTCTTATAGTGACTTACTTTTAATAGTTTAAATTTAGAAATTTTAAATGACTAATTGATACATTTTCTAAATATTTGAAAATGTCCATTTGGTTCCTTGGAGTACTACAAATGTTTACTCAAATATGTTTACCATAAAGTGATCTTTAATTAAAAAGTAAGGCCACTTACTGCCAAGTGTGGCACCCTGTGTTCCATCCCTGGATCCCACATAATGGAAGGACAGAACCAAGTCCCACAAACTGTCTTTTGACATCCAAACACACATAGACACACACACACAGATGAATAAGTGTGAAACAAAATTTTTAAGAAAAAGTAAACATATAAATAGTTAATATAAAGTACAGTTAATAGAATTATAAAACAGATCCATAGATGCTATTTATCATATAAGGTTATATAACCAAATATATGCAACATGTTGTAACATATCATATTACATTAGTATTCTTTGTATTTTATTCATGTATAGTACCATATGCCCTGACAAATTTGTCTAAGAAAAATCATGTTAATAATTTAGTGAATAAATACTTTCTATTTAACATGTTCAGTAATATTTAATTTATTTGACTCCACATACTTTTTATATTCTTAATGATTCCTTAGAGGTTAGAAATTTTTGCTTACTGCTTAAATTTACGTATTGTAAATATAATTATTAAGCCAAATTATGTTCTGTATTTGAAAATACATGTTCAATAATTTTAATGAAATATTTACTTTTATTGTTATTTGGGGACATCCACATGATAATTTTTAGTAACGCTTTATACATGCTACAAAATTATTTGAAAGTTCCATGAGAACTATAAACAAAAATTAGGTTACACATTTACTGCTCTTAACATTTTTTTGAAAATAAAATTTTTAAATGTTTTGAAGACATATGTCCTTCAAAAAGATTTAATTATGATTTGATAAATACATCTTAGAAAGACATTCCCTGTCATTACTTATACACTTGAATTCCAACAGAGTCTTAGCTGTTGTTACTTAGAGATCTTAAGAAAATGTAACCTCTACCTGAGACACAGAAGTAGAGCATATAGATGTTTGTGGTTTCTGACCCTCTCACTATAGCATATGCACATCCAGGACAAGTGATATTCCCAGCACTTGACAGATTGTATTGTTGTAACCCGCTACAGTGTGTGTGTGTGTGCATTGTAGAGCAGTCCCAGCACTGTGCATCCTTGTGCTCCTGGATAGATGTACTCACCATACCATGTAAGTCAGCCCTTAGGACACACCTAGAGCTTCTGTGGTTAAGGTTGCCAGAGCCCTTCTAATTAAATAGGAATCCTAAAATAAGTTGGTATTTTCTTTGAATTAGAAAATTCAATTAAAATGTAATTTTTGAAATAAGGTTTTGAAATATAAGATATAGTACTTTTTTAAAAAAGATTTATTTATTTATTTATTTATTATGTATACAGTGTTCTATCTGCATGTGTGCCTACGGACCAGAGAGGGCACCAGATCTCATTATAGAGGGTTGTGAGCCACCATGTGGTTGCTGGGAATTGAGCTCAGGATCTCTGGAAGAAAAGTCAGTGCTCTTAACCTCTGAGCCATCTCTCCAGCCCAATATAGTACTTATTTATCTTGATTCCTTAAATTAAGTGCAATGTGGGTTATCTTAAAACTTCCAACTCTTAGTTGAAAAATAACAACAACAACAAAGCCCCAATAACCCAAACATAGCAAACTTGAAATTGGCAAGGAGTAGGCTGATGTTAATTCTACCAAACACAATATATTTGCTTATAAAACTCGCTTTACACTATTGTTAGGTCAGGAAGGAACAGCAGCCCTTGAAGCACCTTGGAAGACTGTGGGAGAACTTGCTTGTCAAACATTCACCTGGTTACCTTGTTCTCCCAATTAGCATTGATACGTTCTGTTTTTCTGATTTCTATTTACAAAGGTATTCTAATCTCAAAATGTAGTTTGAAAACATAATAAAATGAACACAAAGGGCCAATACCAAAACAAAGGAGGGAGGAAGAAAGAGAGAGACCAACCTCCATGTTTAAGAAAGAAAATTCACAATGGGATAGTAAAGCATTACAATAGTGTTCACAATACCTGTATTCTTTCACAGAGCCAGAGCTGTTTGCTAAATAGTGGATGTTGCAGCTGAAGCAAACGTCCAGTGCAGTGCTGTGCACTCCATAGAGCTGTGCTGTGCACTCCATAGAGCAGTGCTGTGCACTCCATGGGTGTTACACCCACTCATTTCACTACAAGAATGTGACTCCTGTCACCTCTCCATAATATAAGAGTAGATCCTCAGAGAGTCAGAATGTGTTGGAATAGTAAAAGGAAAAAAAATCAAGGAAATGAGTATATATTGTTTATCCACTCAACTGTTTGAGCCAATACCATATTCTAAGACCTTAGCCCTGTATCACTGAAGGATAAAAGACACAGCCCTGTCCTGGATGACTTTCCAGGAAGAAGACAAATTCTCTAACAGGTCCTGCTCTGGCATGCAGATGGCTCCCAGTTTCCTTCTTTACCCATACTTACTCACATCCCTTTTCTGGGTAAAGGAGAAGAGGCTGCATTCAGTCCCAGGTAGCAAACTCAGTTTCCCAGAACCTCTTTTCCAAAAGAATGTGATTGTCTAGCCGTTTTTGTTTCTCATAACACTTGAATCACTTGGATCAGATTGTTTTTTCTTCTAAGGCAATTTTTGCACTATAAACAACAGTGGTTTTGCTGTTGTTTGTGTTAAGGAGGAAAAGTAATATTAAGCCAAACCAGCAGCTAGGGCCAAAGCCTGACTGTTGCTTCAAAGGGAAGCATAGTTTGCAGGAAAGAAAAGTTGAAGGAGGCCCAGGCTACCCAAACCAGATGTTGTCCATGTAGATCTATGTAGCAATTTGCCTTAGAACAAGATTTGTCTTTCTGTTTTCTCTAGATGTGAAGAGCCCAGTTGAGACTTGTAGTAATCACTGTGAAGATCCTATGGTTTCTTTTATGTGCAGGGCCTTCAGCTCCAGCTAAGCTTACTGAGATGGTAAAATGGAACTGTTTATAAGTAACAAAGCACTGAACTTCCATGGGAACACATAATAGCTTTAGGGTTTAATTCTTTACTGTGCCATTCTAATCAAAACATGAAATGAAGATGTTTCCTCTACAAGCTCTTTACTAGCCTAACTGTATGAAGTTTCTTTGTTCAATGAGACCTATGTATAGACAGAGACTTCTATCCTGCCTGGTCCTGCAACCATTCCATCCCAACAAAACACACAAAGGTTTATATTAATTATAAGCTGGTTAACCTATTAGCTCAGGCTTGTTATTAACTAGCTCTTACAACCTAAATAACCTATAATTCTTATCTGTGCTTTACCATGTGGCTTGGCACCTTACTCAGTGGGGCAGTCTCATCTTGCTTCCTCTGCATCTGGCTGGTGATTGCTGACTGAGCCTTTCCTCTTCCCAGAGTTCTCCTAGTCTGGTTGCCCCACATATACTTCCTGCCTAGCTACTGACCAATCAGCATTTTATTAAACCAATACAGGAGACAAATATTTACAGTGTACAAGAGCATCATCCTACACCTATACCATTAAAGTATGCCACGTTTCACTCTCCTGAATATCTGACTTGATTATTTCATATGGAGAATTTTTTTTTAGTTTTTAAAGTGGTTTTTCTCTTTTTCGTTTCTTGATGAATTTATAATTAGTTATAAAAGGACTGTGGATTGTATATATCACTAATAGTTCATCTGGGGGATAAGTACTCCTTATTCAATCTGTTTTGCATCTATAAACATACATATATTGTATGTGTTTTGATATTGTATAATTTTATTATGAAATATATTTCTTATTTTATTCTTAACATGTTTTGTATATGATAAGTAATGTAGATTTTGTAGTTGTTTTTATTTTAGTATTTAGTGATTAAATTATCATTAAGTTGCATTTTATTAACAAGTTTCACTGTGAAATGGATCATACAGGTGATAGAGGAACTGTCTCAACATCTTCAAGACCAGCCTCTACATCAGGAAAATCAGAGCTGCCCTCTAAACACAGCAGATCAATTAAACCTGATGGGCGTGTGAGCCGGACTACTGCTGATCAGAAGAAGCCAAGGGGGACAGAAAGTTTATCTGCTAGTGAATCCCTTATGTTAAAATCCGATGCTGCAAAGCTGAGGTCAGATTCCCATAGTAGGTCACTGTCCCCTAACCATAACACCTTGCAGACATTGAAGTCTGATGGGAGGATGTCTTCTAGCTTTAGATCTGAATCCCCAGGACCAGGGTCTAGGTCCTCATCTCCTAAGCCAAAGACTATCCCAGCTAACAGGTCTAGCCCATCTGGTGCTGGTTCTCCACGCTCCTCTTCACCGCAGGATAAAAATCTACCTCAGAAAAGCACAGCTCCTGCTAAGACAAAGCTGGACCCTCCTCGGGAACGTTCCAAGTCAGACTCCTATACGCTTGATCCAGATACCCTCCGGAAGAAGAAAATGCCCCTCACAGAACCATTAAGAGGGCGATCCACATCACCAAAACCAAAACCAGTACCAAAGGATCCAAAAGACTCCCCTGGATCTGAAAACAGAGCCCCTTCTCCCCATGTGGTACAGGAAAACCTCCACAGTGAGGTAGTTGAAGTCTGTACTTCAAGTACTTTAAAAACAAACAGCGTCACCGACAGCAGTTGTGATGAAAGCAGTGAATTTAAGAGTGTGGATGAAAGCTCAAATAAAGTTCACTTCAGCATAGGAAAAGCGCCCCTGAAAGATGAACAGGAAATGAGAGCATCCCCCAAGGTCAGTCGGAAATGTGCTAATAGACACACCAGGCCCAAAAAAGAAAAATCTAATTTTCTTTTCAAAGGTGATGGGGCCAAATCTTTAGAGCCAGCCAAGCAAGCCATGTCTCCGTCTGTTGCTGAGTGTGCCAGGGCTGTCTTCGCCTCTTTTCTGTGGCATGAAGGCATAGTACATGATGCAATGGCTTGCTCCTCCTTTCTGAAATTTAATCCTGAACTTTCCAAAGAACATGCTCCCATAAGAAGCAGTTTGAGTAGCCAACCACCCCCAGAGGAAAAGGAAATAAAGTTAAAAAATAGACATTCTTTGGAAATATCATCTGCTCTAAATATGTTTAACATTGCACCTCATGGACCAGATATATCTAAGATGGGTAGTATCAACAAAAATAAAGTCTTATCCATGCTTAAGGAGCCACCTCTACATGAAAAATGTGAGGATGGAAAATCCGAAGCCACTTTTGAAATGTCCATGCACCATACAATGAAGTCTAAGTCTCCGCTTCCCTTAACATTACAGCATTTAGTGGCTTTCTGGGAAGATATCTCTTTGGCTACAATCAAAGCTGCTTCCCAGAATATGATTTTTCCAAGTCCAGGTTCCTGTGCAGTCCTTAAAAAGAAAGAGTGTGAGAAAGAGAATAAGAAAACAAAAAAGGAAAAAAAGAAAAAAGAAAAGACAGAAATTCGGCCAAGGGGCAATTTGTTTGGCGAAATGGCCCAGCTGGCAGTAGGAGGACCAGAAAAAGATACTATCTGTGAGCTGTGTGGAGAATCACATCCATACCCCGTGACCTATCACATGAGACAAGCGCACCCAGGTAAGAAATGTAGTTGTGTATGTGTGCTCTAGTTTCAGTAATCTAGACCACTTTCATTTGAGTTATATCAAAGTATAGGGAAACAGTTGCCCAAAATTATAGCATCTTACATCATAGACTGCCATGAATAGTTTATTTAAGGAGATAGAGAAATTCTCATAATACTGTGATCAAGAAATTTAATATTATTTCATTGAAGTATAGCAAATTTGAAATTTAAGAATTTCATGTGTTACCCAAAGTATGACATGATGGTTTTACACAATGACATGTCTAAATAAGAGGGCACACTTCTATCTCTTCTAAATCAGAAGGTCTAATTTAGAACCCTGTTTTAAAGTTATCGGTTAAATGGATTATACAGAATGTGATGGGAGATTTTCCTATATAGGTATTATTAGTTTTATCAGAGGACTAGATGTTAGGTAAATATTTTCAAATATTAATATCCTAAAAATTACTTCAAGTATCAATATTTTCTTTCCTTTTCACATATGGTATTGCAGATATTTGATTTCTGAAACATTCAGTCTTTTATATGTGTATATTTTATTGACATCCTTAAATAAATCTATAAGTACTCATATTCCCTGTTTCTTTAATGTGCTCATCCAAAAACAGAATATCTCAAACATTTTGAGCATCTTTTAATTGATAGATTTAAAAAAAAAAAGCATGCTGCTTTTTCTAAAGTACTAGCTTTTTTAAAAATTACAAAGTTGCTTCAGGAATTTGCTTACTTTGGAAAGATGCATCTATTGTTGGTATATAAGTAGTAAGGATTACATTAAGAATGTTAAATGTATGTCTTATGTTTGTTTCAAGGTTGTGGCCGATACGCTGGCGGACAAGGGTACAATAGCATTGGGCATTTTTGTGGAGGCTGGGCTGGTAACTGTGGTGATGGGGGAATGGGAGGAAGCACTTGGTACCTCGTATGTGATCGCTGTAGAGAAAAATACCTCCGTGAAAAGCAGGCTGCTGCAAGGGAGAAGGTATTTTTTATTCCATTCAAGTTATATATGTCATGATATGGATGTAACTTATAGGAATATATAATCATCATTACATTAGTTAATTTCATGTCATTGATATTAAAATTCAGCTTATATAACAAAAAATAAAATACAAATTCAATATTCGTTAAGAAAACTGGTTTTGATTTAAAAATAAGTTATAACTTGGATACAAATGCTTTGTTGACAAATGCTGACAAATGTTTGTGATGTCATTCTTTATTATTGCCTCCTGCACTACACATGTGGAAAAGTTTCACTCTTCTTTCTTGTCCCTTTTGCCTTGCTACTCTTTCTCTCTTGCCTTTTCCTTATATCCAGTCTCATCATAGGACTCCTGGAAATGTGAGATCATTGGTACTAGTGACAAACCAGGGCAGAGACTTCTGCTGAAGCTTCCCCGTACAAGTGCCCCATTGCTGAGTTTTTATTGTTTGTTTCAGCAATCACTATCACTGTTTAAAATGTCTTTTCATTTCTTTTTTTCCTAGAAACAGCAAAAGTTAAGAAATTATCTCTTTAGATATAAGCAGGAAACAGTCACTTCAATTCTTTCTTTGCCAGGTCAAACAGTCTAGAAGAAAGCCAATGCAGGTAAAGACTCCTCGTGCCTTGCCCACCATGGAAGCACACCAGGTGATCAAAGCCAATGCCCTCTTCCTGCTGTCCCTGAGCAGTGCGGCAGAACCAAGTATCTTGTGTTACCATCCAGCAAAGCCATTCCAGTCTCAGCTGCCCATTGTGAAAGAAGGTGTTTCTGAGGACCTTCCTGTAAAAATGCCTTGTCTCTACTTGCAGACATTAGCTAGGTAATAAGACTGTTTTTGTTTGTGATTACCTTTGGATTTACAGCTTCTGACAATTACTATCATACTATAAAATGGTTCAGACTTGCTCTGCACACCACAGTGCTGCAGACAGTGTACAGGAAACAAACATTCAGAGCTTGCTCTCTCTGCTGCCCTGGCTGACACGACGGGGAGTGGAGTGCACTTTTGTGCCAGTGGGCACTTGGTCAGTGTGTTCTGTTACTATTAATACAGACCGTGTCCTAGGGAGTAAGACTTGGATTTTTCAGTCTCAGTCTGTTAGGCAGAAATGCTGAAGAGGAAAGAAACTGATGTTTCCTATAGAAGTCTTTTCTTTATTCATTCTATTTACACTTAAACAAGTGCCAGCTGAGTACCAAGGACACTGAAATGAATACATAAAGTCCTGACTATACTCAACAGTGGTGGACAGATAGACATGTCATTCAGACCTTCACAGTGTCACATTAGGTGTATTCAAATTGAAGTATTATAGGATGCTGAGAGAACTGATAGAGTACTTGAGTCTTCTTCCTAAGCAACTTATGAAACACTTCCCCGAGCAAGGGTCAGATGTAACTGGAGGTTACTCTCCTACCCACCAGTTACCAAGTAACCACTCTGAGGCTTAATATTATTTATAAATGTTTGGCCAGTGGCTCAGGCTCATTACTAGCTAGCGCTTATGTTTAAATTAGCCCATTTGTGTTCATCTGTCTATCACCACATGGCCGTGGCTTACCAGTGATGTTCTGGCATGTTGTTCCTGAGGGCTGGATGGTGTCTACCAAACTCCACCCTTCTCCTGTATCTCTGCTTGGATTTCCCACCTGGCTCTATTTTGTCTGGCTATAGGCCAAATCAGCTTCTTTATTATCCAATGGTAATAAATAATAAAGCACATTCACAGCATACAGAGGGGCACCCTACATCAGTCAGATGCTTACCTGAGTCTTGCAGGATTGATAAATAGAAATCCGTAGGGTAAGTGAGAGAGAGAAACAATTTCTAGCAGAGTAGACTGCAGTAAGAGCTCATTCTATTTTACTGCTAGAAATGGTTATCTGGGTAACGTGGGACTCTGTAGCTCGTGCTGATTCCCCTGTAACCAGAGGCAACAAAGGAAGAATTTTAAACGGGGAAATAGTTAATGATTTGGAATGTGGAAACTTAATACAGAAATTGCACAAAGGATTTAATTCAAGATGGAGAAATGCTTGTTGATGGTGTACTCTTCTACTCCACTGGACTTGGACTGTGCAGCATTCACTGTCTTGGTTGCATACTAACCCTACAAAATAGTCTTTCAGATTCCAAAGTTAGATATTTTTCCCACTCACTGGTAAATGAAGTTCTAGATATTGCCAGCTTTTGTGGCTTGCCAGTCATTCTATTAAAAAGTGTCTTTTTATGGCAAAGTTACGTGGCTTTAAAATTGTTGATACTCATTAAAATAGGACAAATTGAAAAGGAAAAGCAAATGTGAAACTGTGAAGATGTGGAAGAAAGCATCAGACATGCCACATACAAACATATCTTGAGCTATCTTAGGTTAACAATATTTTGTTATGGTTTGAGAAAGAATGAATCAAAGTGGGCTGATGAGATGGTTCAGTAGATAAAGTTGCTTCCCACCAAGCCTAACAAGAGCAGAGTTCAAAGTCTTAGACCCACATGGTAGAAGGAGTAAAGCAACTTTGACTCCCACATACGTTGTCTCCTGACCTTCACACGTGCACCTTACTTGCATTCATACCCTCCACACACACATACAATAAATAAAGAAATGTAATGTCAAATGGGAATCAAATTGTAAACCATGGGAAGAAAAAGAAGGTACCAGCATGGCATATCTAAGGAGGTTTCATTCTTCGCTCTCTGGGGAATGGAAACACACACCCTTACCCAAGGAATATCTTACAGTTATGTTTTTTTCAAATTTGACATACATATATTCCTACCAAGAAAGCAAATGTTTCAACGATCCATCAAAAAAAAATATTAGCCTGGACTATGACAATGATGATATAAAATGAGAAGAGAGAATGGTGTAAAAGGAGGCTTGTTATGATTACCCTGCATGACTAGTGATGTTTGAGACCTAAGTCTGGTCTGACACAGATATTCTCACCTAAGCACCTGGATAGTCCGTGGGATCATTCACCAAGAACTGAAAGGTGGAAATGTTCTCGAAAGAAAAGAAAATGAGTTCCATTTGAGTTTGGGATATATGTGGTACAGAGAAAGTAATATTAGACTTTTATTTCTACTAGTCTGTTTCTGTGATTATTTAATATTTCCCCCTACTTGTAGACCTGCATGTCCTGCTTTGCCGTTTTTAAAGGAGATTTAAAATGCAGAAGATCTATATTACCACTGTACTCTTAAGATTCTTGGGTTTAATTTAATGCAGGCACCATCATGAAAATTTTGTGGGCTATCAAGATGACAACCTATTCCAGGATGAAATGAGATATCTGCGTTCAACATCTGTCCCTGCCCCATACATATCAGTAACTCCTGATGCAAGTCCCAATGTATTTGAAGAGCCAGAGAGCAATATGAAGTCTATGCCACCAAGGTACTTTAGTTCTGTCTTTCTGAGTGACAAGTGTTTGGTGAAAGAAAGGCTGAACTATAAAAGAATAGTCTTCTAGTCCTTTTATACAGCTTTCTGTCTCAGGAGGAACATTGAATCAGCTGTGCTAACTGTTAGAGAGATATGAAAGTGTATATATGAACAGAGTTCTTGATGGGAGGCAAACAACTGGGAGAGAAAAGATCAACCAATGATACAATGAAAAGATTATATTGAAGCCTATAATTTTGAGTGATACATTAAGTCAGAGGAGGGAAAGTTGACTTTGAGGCAGCATTAGACCCATGGTAGAAATGGCTCAGAGCATGAATCACAAATCTTAAGCCTCTTGGATCATTGTTTACTCTACCTTCTCATTTAACTCTATTGTTACCACCAGACAGACAGCTTCCTGAAAAATGAAGGATTCAGGTTAACATACTGCACAGAGAAACTTGACCACTGGAACTTTGAGAGGAAAAACAAGACAGAAATGCCAGAGTAGCACAGTGTCATTTAAGAAGCTGATAATGTATTAATAAATTGAAGCTAGATGTGTAGAATTGAAGTGCACTGGCAGCAGTCATGAAGAAGGTGGCTGAAGGAGCTATTTTGTGTGAAACAAATCAGTGTGACTTGACGGGATGGACAAAGGTGAGCTTAGATGGCCCCTGAGCTTCAGGAACTGTGGACGTGTTACTCTTCACAAGAATAACAAATGTGAACCTGCATCATTGGAAAGGAGGAGCGTTGCTGAAGAGCAAGAACATGCTTACTCGGATATGTCGTTGTTCTGTACTGTATAGTTGTAGGAGTACACTAAACTGATAGGTACATTGTTAGTTATACTAGGGCATACAAAGCCCAGTATGTGCCATCTCTACGGCCACAGCTGTGTGCGGCTAAGGTCCCGGGGACTGCTTCCACACAGCAATCTCTGCCTTATTATGTAAAGTAAAGCCTTGTGTTTTCTCTGGGAGGAATAACATGTGTATCAATTATGGCTGGGAAAGAAAATCCATACTACTTTATCAGAGGAAGCTGGGAAACAAAACAGTTTACTCGCTGAAATGAAGTTACTGGTTTATCATATAATAAATAAAACAATCTGGAATAAAATTTACCTGAAGGAAGAGAAGAAAATTCCTCTAAGTAATTTATAATAGAAAAAGATAATTATGACATAAATTTAATAAAAACAAAAGCTCAAATGTGGAAATCAGATAAGAACCCAGATGAAGTAAGAAGATAAATTGTGGAGCTACAATGACAGACCAAATGTCAAACCAACACTATCCTAAAACTAAGAAATTAGTTAGAAATGTATAGAACCACTACATTATGAACAAAGCAAAAATTTGTGACAATTATAGTGAGGTGTTTAAATAGAGTAAAGATATTAAGTTACTAAAACTCAGAACAACCAAACAACAAAGTATCTGAGCAAGAAAACCAAATCATCTTAAAAAAGGAAAGTTAGGTAGAAATCAAACTTTTTATAATAATTTTTGGATCAGAATAAAACATTAAATGTTTTCTGAAGTATTAAAACAAATTAAATGTTACCCAAGAAAGGTATCTAATGTCACATATTTGAAGCAGACATACTTGAAAACAAAAAACTGATAACATTAATGCATATGTGGCCATAGTCTGTTGTTGTTTTTAAATCCGGTTCTATTACAAACCCAAAATGATTAATAAACTAAGATCAAATAATTAATGAAAACCTTGTTTAAAAGACTCTTTCTCCCTGTCTGTTTCCTCCACTGCCCCCACTCCCTCTCAAATTCATCACCCCTTCTTTAATTATTATTGTTTATCATTTTATATATGTATGTATATATATATATATATATATGTATACATGCATACATACATACCCATCCCACCTGAGTCCATTTAATGTTACTTATATGTATGTATATTTAAGGATGATCATTTAGGATTGATTTAAATTTCATCTCCATGAAAGTTAAATCTTGAAAAGATCAAACCTTGAAAAGACTGTTTCTCCTTCTCCCAGCAGCCACTGATAGCCTACAGCTGTTCATTACCTTGGAGGTAGCCCACAGCTGTCCGGTTGTCTCAGCCTGCTCAGTAGGAGGGTACTCCTGCTGGTACTGTAAAACTACCCAACTACCTGTGACTGAAGAGATCATGGGTCCTACAGGAGAACCCCCTTTACTAAACCAGTATATTTTCTAACTGTATTCTAAAGACTTATTCTTCCATACCCACAGATAAGTATAACTCTCACCTTTGATTACACTCTGGTATAGCCATATGGACTTTTGACAGCACACCTTCCCAAGACTGTAAAACCTAATAGAATACTCAAGTATCCAAATAACGAATGAAGGTTCATTTTATTTATGTTTACTTTATATATCATTTCTCTGTATTTTGTGTATTTAGTATTATTCCTGCCTGTTTTTTTTCCCCCTTGAATATCTTCAAACATTGAATTTTAAGTTAGGAGGCTGGGGAGGTGGCTCAACTGTTAAGAGCACTGGCTGCTCTTGCAGAGAACCAGATCCAGTTCCCAGCACCCACAGTGTAGCTCACAACTGTCTGTAGCTCCAGTGCTAGTAGATCTCCCACTCTCTTTTGGCCTCTAGCCAGAAGCATACACATGATGAATATACAGGCTGGCAAAATATTCATATACATAAGAAAAATAATCTTTTAAAAGCAAAGAAGTCAGGACCTTTGATACCTTTTCTTTTTCACTTAAAATGCAAAGGATTTAAGAAAAAATGTAAGTTTTAAGATACAGTTCTGGCATCAGTCAAAATGTCACATTGTTAGAAAAGATTACATTTCTTCTTTTGAGATTTTATTCTGTGTGAGTGTTTGGCTGGATGTTTGTCTGTGTACCACATGTATTCTATGCTTGCAGAGCCCGCATGGACTTTCAGTGTCTGACCACTGTTATAAAGTAAGCATAATTGCCCTGCACTTGCTCCATTTCTGTCAGTGTTTACCGTGTTCTTTTGTGTCTGCAGTTTGGAGACCAGCCCCATAACCGACACTGACTTGGCGAAGAGGACTGTCTTCCAGCGGTCATACTCGGTTGTCGCTTCTGAATATGACAAACAGCATTCCATTTTACCTGCACGAGTTAAAGCCATCCCTAGAAGAAGAGTTAACAGTGGAGACACTGGTAGATATAAAAATAGAAAAGAGCTTGAGAGATCAGGCTGTCAAAACAGTGACAGGAAAAGCAGTGTATTGGTTTTTAGTTTGTGACAGACTGTACTTTTATCTGACCCAGTCATAAACACACCTACATTTTGTATCTCAGTGAGAGTAAATATTTAGATCAGTCAATTTTTATTCAATATGTTGAATTTTAAAATCTTCACTTACTAGATAGCTAACCCACCCACACATATCGCTGTTATCATCCCATCCACCAGCCCTTGTAACAAGCAGATCCAGATGTGCTTCAGCATTTGGTTATTTCTCACCATCCACAGAAGCACATGATGCTTCCAGGCACCATTACCTTGAATAGATAGAAAACTTGAGCGATATGAATAACTCTTTATGGGTTTCTTACTTTATGTAATCTGGAGTAATTGTAGTTTATAAGAATTTTTTCATTTTATTTTTAGATACTTACTGTATTGCAGAGGCTTGCTTCAAACTTGCAACTCTCTTGTCTCAGCTTTTCAAGTGCATGGATTGAAGGAACATGTTACCATACTGGTTTATGCATTTTAATATTAAAGGTCACCAGAAAAAAATAATTACTGAGCATAGTTAAACAATTTGTAGGCTTATTCAATAAATATCTTTGAGTTTGTATTGAGATACTGCTTTAGTTTTAGTTCCTGTTGCTATGATAAAATAGCTTGACAGGGAGAAAAGTGTTTTTTATTTATTGGTTGATCAGGCTAGTCACATTATTTCCACAGTCAAGAACAGAGAGCAGTGGATTAGTCCACGAATGCTAGTGCTCAGCTTTCTCTCTTGCCTTTTCTTTCAGACCTGGGCCTGGCCCAGTAAATGGTTCTGCTCACATTCAGTGTAGGCCTTCCCATGGAAATTAAGTCACTTAAGAAAATTTCTATTTTATTTTATTTTTTATAAGAAAACAAACTTTTTTCATTATACATACTAATCCAAGTTCCCACTCCCTTCCTTCCTCTTATTCCTTCCACATATTTCCCCACCCCACCCCCATCCAGTCCTCATATAGGGTAAGGCACATTGCTTTGTGGAAGGTCCAAGGCCCTCCCTACTATATCTAGGCTGAGCAAGGTATCCATCCAAAAAGAACAGGATCCCAAAAAGACAGTACAAGCAGTAGAGATAAATCCTGGTGCCACTGCCAGTGTCCCCTCATTCTGCCCCAGCCATGTATCTGTCAGCCACATTCAGGGGGACTAGTTTGGACCTGTGCTTGTTCCTTCCCAGTCCAGCTGGTGTTGGTGAGCTCCCATTAGCTCAGGTAGACTGTTTTTAGTGGGTGAACCCATCATGGTCCTGACCTCTTTGCTCATATTCTCGCTCTTCATCTGGATTTGGGAGCTCAGCCCAGTGCTCCGATGGGGGTCTCTGCCTTTATTTCCATCCCTTGCTGGATGAAGGTTTTATGGTGACATTTAAGATATTCATCAGTCTGACTACAGGGCAAGGCCAGTTTTGGACCCTCTCCTCTATTATTTAGGGCCTTAGGAATTTCCCTAGAGCTAGGTTTCTTGTTAATCCCATAATTTCTCCCTCAATCAAGATATCTCTTTCCTTGCTCTCATCTCTGTCCTTCCTCCATCTCCACTCAAGTTCTATGCCCTTAAGTTCTCCTCCTTTTCTCCCCTTTTCCCATCTCTTCCCCTTCTAACCTCCCTTCTCCCTCAACCCCCATGCTCCCAATTTTGTCAGGCCATCTTGTCTATTTCGACTTTTCAGAAGGATCTATGTATGTTTTTCTTAAGGTTCACCTAATTACTAGCTTCTCTAGGATCATGAACTGTAGGCTCAATATCCTTTGTTTAAAGCTAGTATCCACTTATGAGTGAGTACATACCATATGGGAATACCCTCATGGCAGCCTAATCCAGACCATTCCCCATTGAGAGTCCCTTCCCAGGTGTTCTTGGATTGGATCAGTTGACAGTTAACACTAAACACTTTTGCTCAGTCTTTTGGGAAATGATGAACATGAGGTGTAGATTTCATGCAGAATACAGCTAGTTAGCTATTATAGTGCTGTCGGAAGCATGAATTTTATTCAAGCCCTGGTTCAAAACCTACCTGTTCAGCATAATTTCTGAGAAATTATATAGCTCTGAGAAAGTAAGAATTACATAGTTAGAGTTTCTTCCTTACCATTAATAGAAGTTGTTAGGATTTGGGTCATGTGTGGAAACAAAGGATTATCATGCGAATAAGCTAGAGATTTTCAATATTTACATTCGTTTCAATTTCAATAATACATTCGTTATATACTAGCTATGAATTACTAATTTTCTTTTCTGTTTTAGAAGTTGGGTCCTCCCTCTTGAGACATCCATCACCTGAACTTTCTCGGCTAATCTCAGCCCACAGCTCTCTTTCCAAAGGAGAGCGAAATTTCCAGTGGCCAGTTTTAGCTTTCGTTATACAGCATCATGATCTCGAAGGGCTTGAAATAGCAATGAAGCAGGCCTTGCGGAAGTCTGCTTGCCGAGTGTTTGCTATGGAGGTACAAAACAATAACAGAGTTATTTGATTTCTTGCACAAGTACATAGCATTCCTATTTAACATTGCCACTGTTTTAATCAATAAACACATTGGTCAGATTCAAGTCATGGGCCTAATTTAAAAAACATGTTCAATCAAATAAAATGTTTAGGTTCATGAATAAATTAATTTAGAATTCTATATTTAATATGCTAAATCTTTATTTCTATACAACATTATTACTTGAATCCGAGGTTATCTTTTAAACCTTTTTTATATTTAGGGCATTTCACTAGAATGAAATGACATAATAATCATGTAAAGAAAATTAATGGGACTTTTGAGTTAAAAATTTACCAATAATAGCTTATCAGGATTCCATTTTATGGAATAATAGTGATGCAGAGTCCCAAGACCTATATATAATAAATGTTTCTTCTTTTTAACATGAATGTAATAGTAATTTGTCACACTCACCTTTATTGTTAGAAATGATATATTTAAGGAAATAGCTGCTTGTGTAAAACTTATAAAATATTCTATAGTAGTTTTAAATGTGGGTTAGGAAAACATGCCTTGAACAAAATAAGTTGATATAAAACCAAAAAAAGAAAAAAGAAAAAAAAATAGGTTGATATTATAAAGAATTTTCATTGTATTTTGTAAATAGTATTTTCTTGTTGCTTTTTTGTTATAAAGACCAGAAATAACTATTTTAAATTTAGTGTACTTTCAGAAAAATGAGAACCAAGTTTTCTAGCATGTTTATCTCAAAAATAATAATAATAATGATAAATGCATTTTATCTCACGTTTCCCTCTATCTTGTCCATTGGTTTACTCAGGCATTCAACTGGCTCCTCTGTAACGTCATCCAGACAACTTCTCTGCATGATATTCTCTGGCACTTTGTGGCAGCACTGACTCCTTCTCCAGTAGAATCAGAGGAAGATGAGGATGAAGAAAATAAAACAAATAAAGAAAACGCAGAGCAAGTGAGTCTTTGTTCTTTTTCATTCCATATTTTCCTTTTTTAATTATATATTTTATTCTTTGGAAGTTTTATACATTTATAGAATGTATATTGACCTTACCCATCTCCCACTACTTCCCTCCAACTACCTCCAGTGCCACCCCTCCACCTCCCTTCCTGCTTTAGGCCCTCTTTGTTGTTGTTGTTGTTGTTGTTAATAACAACCAGAGTCCAATTAGCGCCTACCATATAAACATGGGTCTATGACCATAACTTCTTGTTTTTATAGAACCAAGTAGTATGTGTTCTGGTAGAATAGTATAATGTTTTACATGAAATCATTGATATTATTTTGTCTGAAAAAGAACAGCAATACAGTGACAGTATGAGCAAAGTGTTTATCATACTTGGTGAAAGTTTTCTGTCTGGCAAAGATGCTGACTAAGCTGGTTTCTCATTGACTGTCATTATCACAAAACAATCAAGAAGATGTATATTACTGTAGTATTACAAATAGCATCACTATTATATAGGAACCTAAAGCTGGAAAGATTCCCAGTCTAGCCTAACATCAAGTAGGATGAGTGTGGTGCCCCAGAAATAGGAAACACACTTTAGCAGGACAGTCAGTGTCTAAATGTAAAGCAAAAATGAAAATAACCGGTTTAACTAGGTTGAATGCCTCGCCTTGACTGAGTCTAGATGGGCTGCTAGAGAATAAAACATAGTATGCTTCAGAAGAAGATAATGTAACCTAGAACTTGTATGATGTTCTTACTTAAATAGACATGCAAAGTAGCAAAAGCATGTCTGTATTTTACTGGGCTCGTTGACATAGTTCAAAAAATTTGATAAGTACTCATTAGAATACAACAGAATAAAGAAACAAGTGAATTTGTGTTCACTGTGTGGTAACTGCCTCTTGGAGAAAAATTTGGCAAAACTTGTATAAACTCATGTTAAAAATTAGTAATTATACTTCTGTGAGCTTTCCTATGTGAATAGAGATTGTTTCAAAGAAAGGAAGAAAGGAAATAAACAAGAAAGAAAGAAAACAAGCGAAGTGATTATTCTGATGTAGACAGATGAGTAAACTGTGCTATTTTCATTCACGAGAATACAATCGACCAGAATACTGTGTGTTGTGTACATAGATAATAAGTCATGATCCCTGTTACAAATTGTTAGTGTGTAGTGCACATAAATAAAAAGTTCTGTGAACTAGGAATACCCAGACTTCTAGACGTGTATTATTTTTAATAGATAAACATATACACAAAATACATATGTGTACAAATACATACATATACAGATACATGCATATACACATGAATTAAATCTTCTAATGATATGCAAAGATACTATAATTGATGTGTATATGGAATGTTCATTTGTTTGAAAATATTACTTGTAACTTACATTACCAATTTTCTCTCATAGAACTTATATTTATTTAACTTTCTTTATAAAAATTGTTCTTTCCAGCATACAAGCTGATAAGCTCATTTCCCATTTATAATTTAGGAGAAGGATACAAGAGTGTGTGAACATCCTCTCTCAGATATAGTAATTGCAGGCGAAGCTGCACACCCTTTGCCACATACATTTCACCGTTTACTTCAGACCATCTCTGATCTCATGATGTCCCTCCCCAGTGGCAGTTCACTGCAGCAGATGGCCTTAAGGTAATTTTGCACCAAAATATTTTAATACAAAAAAGATTTTATGGAATATGCAAAGTAGTAAATACTTGAAAGAAATTTTTAAATGGTATGATGCAAAGAATGGAAATAGGGATTCTCCTTGGCTTGTCTCAAGTTATAACCTTTTTTCTTTTTAGCTAGTATCTGTTTGCCCTTCTTAGTAACCCCAAATGATGCTGTAATCATCCTGCTCTCCTTTCTTTTATTTCTCTGGGACCAAAAGAGAAAATATAAATAAAATCTCAGAAACCAAAACAAAACAGGGGCCATGGGGCTTGAAAGTAGATTCTAGATTCTAGTATGTGAGGCCAGTTAAAACCACCTTAAGTATATCACATAATTTTAATTTGAAATTTGTTGAGAATTTGGCATTAAATTGTTGACTGTAGACATAAATAAATGCTCCATGATAAATATAGCAAATAAGCTGATGGAAAGATTGGGTTTCTCATATCCCTAATGATAAGGCCATTAGAAAACAGGTTTGATTTTTGGGTTTTTTTTTTTCTTTTTTGTGTTTTGGTCATCCTCATAAGTGTAAGAAGTGTTATACCCAGTAATTGTTACAGAATTACCACCCAGATAACATTGCAAAATCTGCTAGAGTGGCATAGTGCTGATCTTCACAGGAGACTCATTTCTGTTTGTGTGCCTTGACCCCCATAGCTGCCCTTTTTTAATATTTTAAATAGATAGACTTTCTTTAGAACTTACCTGTATTTTTCAAAACAAACAAAATGTTTCCATGATTTTATTCTCTGAAAATTTTCAGTGTTATTCTTTTACTAAATAAAAATAAAAAGCATGTACATTTTTATTGATATATTTAATGTGAAGTGAAGTAGCCTCTTTGAGAACTTTTAGATATTCCTAGAAAATAATTATTTTGTATATTATTTATACGTTTTAGATGTTGGAGCCTCAAGTTCAAGCAGTCCGATCATCAGTTCCTTCACCAGAGCAATGTCTTCCATCACATTAACAATATTCTGTCCAAGTCCGACGATGGGGACAGTGAGGAGAGCTTCAGTATCAGCATACAGTCTGGCTTTGAAGCCATGAGCCAGGTCAGGCACTCATGTGTCTCTTCTGATAGTTAACAGTGGGGAATGTAGTTAAGTGATTCATACACCATTTGATTACATTATTTACTATTGAATGCTTGTTTTTAAATCATGAAAGATTTTTAAAACTATGAATGTTTACATTTCTTTCTGTTAGGAGTTATGTGTAGTTATGTGCTTAAAGGACTTGACCAGCATTGTTGACATAAAAACTTCAAGCCGACCTGCCATGATTGGCAGTTTAACAGATGGCTCCACAGAAACCTTTTGGGAATCAGGAGATGAAGATAAAAACAAAACTAAGAACATCACTATCAACTGTGTAAAAGGAATTAATGCCCGTTATGTATCTGTTCATGTGGACAATTCCCGGGATCTTGGGGTAAGAGAGGGAATTTAATTTTTGATTCATTCGTTCTTTTATACTATGTACATACACATCCTCATTTCTGAGTTTACAAAAGAAGTGTATCTCTTGGGACTTCTCCAACCAAACATTTTTATATTCCTCAAATGTTTCTTAAATCTAAGAACAGATTTATATGGCTGGAAACACTGGGATATAAATTCTAAAAGGAGATCTGATCACAAATATACCATGGCTACAACTGAACAAGAATAAGGTCTACCCTTGACTTTTCCACCTCTGTGCACTTGTTTAAACAATTTCATTGGCCTAGAATTTCCTTTACAATGTGTTCCCCAGATCCTAAGACTCAGTAGAGAAACTCTCTTTAGATGATAACTCTGACATAAAAATTACTCCCTTTTTTCCACTGAGTTTTCGGTTATTTTTGTTTTATTCTGTCTGTTTGCAGTACCCTAATGATATGCTGTGACCGCAGTATACTTAGTTACAGGCTTCTTCCTCACACCTTAGTCATCGGGGCTAGAGGTGGATGGTCTCTAAACTAATTCAAATAGTCATGGTTTACACTCTTCCTAGCCTAATCTCTCTCATAGAGCATTTCAGCTGATTGAAGCATTCTTCCATAAAAGGCACTGAACGATAGAAAATAATCTTATTTACTTGAGCCAGAAAACAGCATCAGCTGCTAGATAGACTACCTCTTTTATCCTCTGTCTTCGGGAAGGAGACTTCTTTGAATTTTTACTTCAAAGTAGATGGTTTTAGTGGATTTCTGTGAACTGTTGCTGATCTGTACCCATCCATTTGCATATTTATTTTCTTGAAAAAAATGAAAATAGTGGGGTTTATCTCAACTAACCTGGGTGTAAGCCAACCACATTAGTTCCCTCTACAAGCCATGTACAGTAACCTACCATCCATACCAAGTGCCAGCTCCTTAGTCCATGCTTCCCTGGTGACAAATAAGAAAAGGGGCCCAAGCTAACATAGCATAAGCTTATTTCCTCTTTAGAAGCAGGATTTTCCGATGGGTATAAGTAGTTTATCTTACAAGAAAAAGTCAAGACATTTCTGACTAGCTTTTACTGCTCAGTACAAATTTATCTTTGACTCATAGTACATCTTACACCAGGACATACTTCCCCTCACAGTGATTATTACAATCAAATTGGATTTCTGTATTTATTAAATAGAGTTATAACAATAATCATTATGAAAAAAACAAAAATCTAGTCTGTCAGGTAAGGTCTGCTTCCTTTTAAAAGACAGCTATGTTAGAAATATGCTCCTTGAGAAAATATATTGCTTTGTCTCCCAAACTACCCACCAGTGAGCCTTTGTTTTGAGTTATATTGACATAAATAATCCATAGTAAGCAACTCAGGAGGAGTTACTGTTAGTCTATTTTTTGATGTACTTTTTATAAAACTACTTAACTCTAGTGCCAGGATGACTTGTCCCCAGAACTGAAACACAGCACATGTACTGTTGAATATTTACATCCTGTGTGAACGTGGCCTTCTCTCACTTGACAAGTATTTTAAAGGAATAGAATACAACCTACTAGGATGACCTATCAAAAACCATCCAGTCATCAGGACACCCACAAATACCTGTTAGCTATGTGACCTTTCTTTCTCATGTGCTTCCAAAACGGGGAATAGAGCAAGCAGAATTGTTAAAAATACTACATGAAGATACAGAATTGAATGATTAGAACCTGGTTAAAGGGAGAAAGGTCAAATTGAGAAAGCACATATGTTGGAGCCTGCTTCAGCAAAGTCAGGTTGGATATCTGGAAGCAAGTACGAAGTTGTAAGAAACTGAGACAAAAAACACATAATAGATCCGGGAGGTCTATTGGTGAATACCAACCACCCGTGAGCTTATTTCAGAGCCTGCATATACATAAAAACAGAAAAAAGTACAGCATAGACAGTCAGTCAGTATCTAACCACAGGTCTGTCCCTGTCCTTGAGCAAGCAGTTTCTACTTCTGTCTGTGTGCCCTCGGCTGGCATTCTCCAAGTCTGTGTCTTAGTAGATAATATGGTCTTTCTCGTGGACAAATCGCTCTTTCCCTGGGCTTGATAAGAGCTTTCTCACAGCTGTCAAGGATGCAGGCAGAGCAGGCAAGCTTGAACTCAAATGACTTTTTCAAGTCAGAATTGACTCCAGATGGAAACCGAGTCACATGTGAGCTCCCACACATATTAAAATCTAAGTGTCTGTAAGAAAGAGATAGCTGGAGTTATAGGTAATGTAGTTAGTTCGATAAATGGTATGGAGTCAATTAGGACTGACAACACAGCAGAGCAATAATGTGGCATTCGTGGGTTGTAAGGCATTATTATAGATCTTCTGAGCAGGAGCATAGTATAACCATTTTGAATTGTCTGTTATAGAATAAAGTTACCTCAATGACCTTCTTAACTGGTAAAGCGGTAGAAGATTTGTGCAGAATAAAGCAGGTAATTGAAATTTTGTCTTTTTTTTCTTCATCTCTGCTTTTACCGTTGAGTTTCAGTATTGGCATGCTACCAAGAGAACACGAAAAATCATTTATTTACAAAATAATAAATTGACAGATAGTCTGTGGACCAAGAACTACCATAACAGTGCTAGATATCTTAGGAGTATTTCCTCAAGTGTCTTTGGTAATGAGCCTACAATATTACATTATACCTATAGTCTCCAATCTCTCGTTGCTTTACAAAGATTTGAATGTCTTTAAATTCATCTGATTCACAGTCACAAACTTCATGCGCCTATATCTTAAGTTTAAATTGGTTGTTAGCCTTAACAAAATTGAAAAAAAAAAAAAAAGAAAACTAGGTTTTGGCTAAGCAGCTATATCTAGGTTGCATGTCTGTTTACAAAACAATTCTAGAAACAAGTAAAGCCATATCTGGGCACAGGTCTGAGGTTATGCACAAACTCAAAACTGAGATAACCAAACCCTTTCCAGAGCTGCTGTTCTAGGGTCACTTTGTTACACAAAATTTAATGAGTTTCTTTGATTTCTTTTCTCAAATCATATTGAGATTTAGAATGAGAAATGTTCAAATGCTAAAGAATCTGGGGAAATTATCCAAAAAGTAGGGTGCTTTTCCTGCTTCGTCTCTCTAATTTAGAAGTGTTGACATTACAAATTTAATAGCAGATGTCTAAATAAATCATCTTGAGGTCTCCTGTTCCCTTCTTAGCTATCAAATACAATGAGAGTAATTTTAATTTCATTGAAAGAGTAGTGTCAAAACCCATTTTTCTCTGTATTGGCATTCAATCCTTGATAAAAGACACATATACATCTGAAGTATCAGCACAATGAAAGTACCTGTTTGTTAGTTTAACATAAGGATGCATAAACCAGGGCCTCATTGTTTATCTTCTATTGAGAAGCAGTGCAGGTGAATCATGTAAAGTATATAGTTCTGCTCTCATAATTCGTTGGGGGAAGGGAAACCATATGGTAGTCAGGCCTGTATTAATTCTGAGCTCCTTCACCTCCTGAGACTTTTCAACCTCTGTTAACTTCACTTTCTTCTTTTTTCTATCTGCTGTAAATAATACTACTTGACCTCACAAAACTTAAATAAGATAATGGGACTAACCTGATAATATCTGTGCAGTTGTTTGTTATTCGAGCTTGCCATTACTGATGCTAAGCCCCAGGCAGTGATAAGTGATTCTGCTGTATCAGGTTCCTGTCCTGTTTCTGCTCAACCAGGTCGATTTGGATTCCAGGCATATTGGCTGGGTAACAAGTGAACTCCCAGGAGGCGATAACCACATCATCAAAATTGAACTAAAGGGCCCAGAAAATACATTAAGAGTTCGACAAGTAAAAGTCCTGGGTTGGAAAGATGGTGAAAGCACAAAAATCGCTGGTCAGATCTCAGCCAGTGTGGCTCAGCAAAGGAACTGTGAAGCTGAGACTCTCCGAGTATTCAGACTTATTACATCTCAAGTGAGTGTCCTTACACTATAAATTGACATATATTTTGAGAGTACAACAAATATTGTATTAGAATTTTCTGTCCTTAGATTCAGCCCATTCTCATTTCTCTTAGGCTGCGTGTGTAGTTTGAGAAAAGTGATAGCGCCGTGTGAAGGAGCGCTGTTAAGGGGCTCCCCAGAGTCAAGGCATCAGGACTTAAGGGCAGCCTGGGCTAGAGTCCGTCCCCCCCCCCATCTCAAAATCATTAATTAACTAAAGCTCTTCAGAATTAGAAAGCTGGCCAGCTTTCCAAGGGTAATCGCTCTGTTAGCTCTTTCTCATGCGGCTGCTTTCTTTGTCAGGTATTTGGAAAGCTCATCTCTGGCGATGCTGAGCCTACACCAGAGCAAGAGGAGAAAGCACTTCTGTCATCACCTGAAGGAGAGGAAAAAGTACACAGTGTATTTATTTGTAGCCTAAAATTTTATGTCTCATTTTCATTTTCTTACTTTTGGTAAGACAACTAACTCTTTGGTTACTGTACATTTTAATGAGTATGTGGCAACAGTTTATATGTAGCTTATATTTTTATTTGCATTAGAAAGAACAGGAATTATCTGAAAGCAACTCACCTTTCCATATCTGAGCTAGCTGGAGTTTTACATCTGTTTTGCATAGAAGCTTGTACTGGTGCTTGCTGGTTACTGTTGGAGTCTTTAAAAATCACTAAACTCGACCCATTGGTTATCTTCTCCCTCCTCCATTGTATTTGTCCTCTTTGGTCCTAGCTCAAAAATAGGAGGGAATGTCTCTCAATTTCCTCAAACAGAAAACAGTTTTTTGTCTGCTAAAGTTCATAATACTCTATCTTGCTTCTGTGTCTTCTTGGTTTCTTTCATGTTGTTTGTCTACACATGCGTCTCATCTCTTCCACTGAATCATAGCTTATAGATCACATACATATCTAATTTGTGTTTGACCATGCGGTATTGTTAAACATGTGTGCAGTAAATTTTCACTGAAATAACTACTCTTTAATGCTTTATGACTTTGTTTTAAAGAGTTACTTTGCCTCTTTTGAAATAAAACATTGCACCTAAGGGGAACGCCTCAACCTTGGGTTACAGTATTGTGTAGAACTCAGCACAGCATGCATGTTGAGCAGAGCAGCAGAGCAGAGAGCTACCTTGTTCTGGATCTTAAAGGAAAGTGTGATATCTGAAGATTTTTTTTGTGTGTGTGTGCAGATGCTATTAATTAGACCGAGGGCATTTTCTTCTCTTCCTAGTTTACAAAGCAATTACACCAAAATAGGGAGTCTTGTACATTTCTCTTTTTTATTTTCTTAACTGTCATTCAGTAGAATAATCAATGCTATGATCTCTAGTTAGTTAGTGATGTATAGGTAGCTTGTTTTCAATAATAATTAAGGTGCTAGAGGATGATAGATATGTAGTATAGTATCCCTTTGGGGGTGATGGAAATGATCTCCAGTTAACTCAGGAGATAGGTACACATATCTGTGACTATACCAAAAACAATTGAAGCTGCTTAGTTCAAAGAGATAAATGGCATATATGCTTTGTTTTGTTTTTATAAATATTTTTGTTTAAAAATAAATAAATGAGGAAAGATGTAGACACAACTAAGATGGAAATAACTATCTGCACGAGTTATGTATGTTCTAGCTCATGTATGATAAAAGGCTGCCTCCTAGAAATTTGCTTTCTGTACTAAGTACAGGGCTCTTTTAATTACCCATTTCTTCTTGAGAAAGCTTTATAGTTCTGTCTGTTTTGGTTACTGACTTGTTGGCATAAATCATGTACAGTACAGTGTTACTATCTTTTTAGTATCTGAGTGAAGCTAGTTTATTCCTTGTGTGGATTGTGTCTTCATTCTCTCTTGGGTACTATAGAGTACATTCAGTGTTTTTGAGGAAATGGCTTTTAGTTATTGTCACTTTTATTTGTAGAAATTATCTCCTTTATCATATGTGTCCATGTATTTGCTTTGATTTGATATCTTCCTCTTTTTCTGATTTTTAAGGGAGTTTGAGACCTTTTCTTTCTCAAATTTTGTTTATTTTATATTCACTTTGTCAAAATGATTTCCTTAAACCTGATCCTTTGTCTTAGTGCAATACACCTCAACTTAAAATAAATGCACCTCAGAACACCTGCTTAATTATTTTTCATGGCACTCTAAAAGGTCAAATATACAAATTTTTTTCTAAGGAGTCTTTTTTGTTTCTATTTTCCTATGTAAAGGCAACATCCGATGCTGATCTGAAAGAACATATGGTTGGAATCATATTCAGCAGGAGTAAACTGACTAACTTACAAAAGCAGGTTAGTTAGCATCTGTTCAGTGGTCTTTGTCTGTTAGGTTGTCTGGGGATTTTCAGTCTATAAAATATCATCAAAATTCATTAAGGCTTTTTAATGCTCCTTTTTCATTGTAGAATACACATTGTAGAATGTGTGCCTGCCTTTTCCTAGAAAGGGTGACTGCATTGCTATACCTGCGTTGTGTTGAAGAGTCAGTCGTGGTGTCACGTGCCTGTGACCCCAGCACTTAGAAGGTGGAGGAAGGAAATTTGAGTCTAGTCCAGGCTATGTTGTGAAACAAGATAAAACAAAAACAGAAGAGGGGAGAGCATCTGTTGCAGACGTTAGCTCTCTTCTCTCACTATTTCCTGCCGCATCACCTTGTTGGTCCTCTGTTTTCCGTAGCTAGGTAGCTGCCAAGTACCCTGGGTAAATACATTGATTGATTGATTGATTGATTGATTGGAAACAGCTATACTATGGTAGCCAGACCTGCCTTAAACTCACAATCCTTCTCTCTCAGCACCCCAAATGCTGGGAGTGTAGATGGGAGTTTCTACACCTACCTGGGTACATTATCTTATTTTAGCTGCAAATACCCAATGATATTTGACATTTTCCTCTCATCTTTTTCAATCAGGAGGGATAGTTCTGAGCAGTTAATAATGCTAACTATACCATTATTAATATTTTTAAATATAAGTAGGTAGTTGAATAAGTCTAGATTTGTACAGGAATGCTAGGTAGCCTAAAATAAGCACTTCAGAAGACATACAGAAACTAGGCACAAAGGCACATCTGTGATCTTTCTACTTGGATGGCAGAGGAAGGAGGGCTTGAATTTAATCCTAGTCTAGGTAGCATAGGGAGACTCATCAAAAACTGGAGAGATAAAATACTGATTTCTTTTTACCCTATTATTTTTGCATAACATTAAATCTTAAAGAGAAAAAAGCATAAATTTAATTTATATTTTATTTTGCTTCATTAATTTGGCTGTTTATGTCAGGTGATTTAATTATTGAGATTTTGTAATAGTTTCCCCTAGTTTTTGTTCCATTGTTTTTAAGATGAGTTAAGAGGATAATATAATTGAGACTATACTGACAAAAGAGTATTAAGTCAAGCATTAACTTGCATTTCTTGCATTCCTTGCATTTCTTGCTTATTCTAGTAATAGTAATAAAAAGACTTACAAATAAAATTTTATATTCTTTATGATGCCTTCGCATAGGTTTGTGCTCACATTGTCCAGGCTATTCGCATGGAAGCCACACGAGTTCGTGAAGAGTGGGAACATGCCATATCCAGCAAGGAAAATGCCAACTCCCAGCCCAGTGATGAAGATGCCTCCTCAGATGCTTACTGCTTCGAGCTGCTCTCCATGGTCCTAGCATTGAGCGGCTCCAATGTTGGCAGGCAGTACCTGGCTCAGCAGCTGACTTTACTTCAAGACCTCTTTTCTCTGCTTCACACAGCTTCTCCTAGGGTCCAGAGACAGGTGACCCATTCTTCCACATCCTTCTGTCTCTTCTCTGTTGCTTGACAACTTAAATACCAGAAGACCTTAAACATGAGCTTTTATTACTTTATGTTTTCTTTGGGATCAGATTTTAACTCTGTGGTTTGTTTTTGTTTTGTTCTGAGACAGAGTTTATCTGTGTATCCCTTGTTGTCCCGGGATACACTTTATAAACCAGACTGGCCTCAAACTCACAGAGATCGGCCTGCCTCTCCTGGGTGCTGGGATTAAAAATGTGTGCCACCATGCCCGGCAACTCCATGTTTTTTACTGCTGAAAATTCTGTTCCAGTTTACCTCTGTAGTGTGATAAATAGTATTCTGTATATTGATTAAGTTCTTGCCAAGAGACATATTATGTCATTTAATTCAGAACAAAGGGAAAAGACTTATTTTTTCAAGCTTTCTTAGGTGGTCACTACCACTCTGATAATTCAAAAATGTTTAAGTCATAGTCTTTCCTTCTCAACATTAAAAGTATAACTTATTAAAAGTATAAAATTATGTTTCTGTTCTTTCCATAGATTTCAAAGCTACAGAATAGGAATGAGGCATATTTTAAATAACTGTAAAGCAGTGTTTAAATGTATTCTTTCAATCTGCTTACCAGGTGACCTCCTTACTAAGACGAGTTTTGCCTGAAGTGACCCCAAGTCGTCTGGCCAGCATCATAGGAGTGAAATCTCTGCCCCCAGCAGACATCAGTGATATCATTCACTCAACTGAGAAAGGAGACTGGAATAAGCTGGGTATCTTGGACATGTTTCTGGGATGCATTGCCAAAGCACTCACTGTCCAGCTCAAAGCCAAGGGGACCACCATCACGGGGACAGCTGGCACCACAGTGGGCAAAGGCGTTACAACAGTCACCCTGCCAATGATTTTCAACTCCAGGTTTGTCATTTCCACTATTTTAATGGCAAAAAGTTAAAACATAACAAATTTCACCTGTAGGTAGACTTTCTTTGTACCGCCTGCTCCCAAATAATGACACAGAGATTTCTTATTAATTACAGAAGCTTGGCTTTAGCTTAGGCCTGTTCCTAACTAGCTCTTAAACCTTTACATTAACCAGTTTATATTAATCTGTGTTCTACCTCGTGGCTTGTTACCTCTGCTTAGTACCATGTGTCCCATAAATACATGGAGACTTATTCTTCCTGGTCTTAGCTTGGCTTGTTTCTAGCCAGCTTTTCTTTCTCTCTCTCTTTTTTTTTTTTCTGGTTTTTTTGAAACACGGTTTCTCTGTAGCTGTGGAGCCTCTCCTGGAACTTGCTCTGTAGACCATGCTGGCTTCTAACTCATAGAGATCCAACTGCTTCTGCCTTCTGAGTGCTGGGATTAAAGGCATGTACCACCACCACCCAGCTAGCCATCTTTTCTTAATTTAAATTAACCTGTCTACCTTTGCCTCTGGGCTTTTACCTTTCCCTGTTCTTTATACCTCTCTTTCTTTCTTACTCTGTGACTGGCCCCTGCTGTCCTCCTCTCCTTATCCTTTCTCTCTCCTCCCTCTTTTTCTCTTCTGTTTATTCTCCCTGCCTGGCAGCATGGCCTATCCCTCTGCTGCCTCGCTATTGGCCATTCAGCTCTTTACTAAATCAGTCAGGTGTTTTAGGCAGGCAAAGTAGCACAACTTCACAGAATTAAACAAATGCAACATAAAAGAATGCATTGTATCTGCATCATTAAAGAAATGTTCCACAGCATAAACGAATGTAACACATGTTAAAGTAATATTCCACAACAGGCTGTAAGATTAAAATAACATTTATTAAAGAGCAAAAAGCAATAGATAAATGTCTGTAACAGTTCACAGAAAAAGTTACAGATGTCAGTGAACAGAGGACAAGAGGCCAGGGAAATAGAAAGGAAACAACTACAGGCTTGGGAGATTGCTCTGCCTGGAAAGGACTTGCAGCATAAGCATGAGACCCAGTGTTCAAATCCCAAAACTTGTGGAAAAGCCAGCTGGGTGTGGACCCTGCCTATTTTCCCAGGGGTAGGAGACAGAGACAAAGACTTCCCTAAACAAGCTGGAGGACCAGACTAGTAAACAAAACAGTGAGCTCCAGATCAATAAGAAACCCTGTCTTGATAGAAGGTGAGACATGAAGACCCCAGTGTGTCTTGGGCCTATACATGTACCCACATCCACAAGCAAACATATACATGTACACATACCTCACACATATATGTAAATATAGTTATTTAAATAACAAAATACAAAGAGTGCTTAAGAACATTATGAAAGAATAACGTTTTCTTTTTTACTTGTCTTTATTTGATGTACATGAGTTTTGTGTGGCTTGCAAGCATGTGCATGCACCACATCCCTGCAGTGCTCTTGTTGGCCAGAAGAGAGCACTGGCTGTCCTGGAACTGGACTACAGCTGTGAGCTACCATGCTGCTGCTAGAATCTGAACCTGGATCCCCTACAAGGGCAGCAAATGCTTTTAACCACTGAGCCCTCTCTCCAGCCCCAGGCATTTTCATCTAATACGAATTTTGGGTGCCAGTTACTAATACCCAGTATTTTAAATAGGCTTATCCTTAAAAGTTTCTAGACATGCACAAAGGTGTATGTGCCAGGATGTTCTGTACTTTTATGCAATAGTAGAAAATTAGAGAGATGATAGAATAATGTAAATTATGTAGCCAACCTGTGACGATAAGCAGCTGAAACCAGAACATTCTAAATGTCACTTTCTCCATGTAGACAGTGTGCTTACAGGAACACAAAGTCAGTTAATCAGTGGTTTGCTTATTGATGTAAAGTTGCCTTATATCCATCCACACATTCTTTTGTATTTCCATGTGCACTGGAAACCATTTGTGACCATGGAAGGTACACTGAAATAGTTGTGATCTAGCAGGTTGTTTTCTTAATATTTAATAAAGAGACTTAGGGTAGGTAATATTTTAACTTAAAAAATATATTTGGGGAGGCAGAGGCAGGCGGATCTCTGTGAGTTCGAGACCAGCCTGGTCTACAAGAGCTAGTTCCAGGATAGGCTTCAAAGCTACAGAGAAACCCTGTCTCGAAAAACAAAAAAAAAAAAAAAATATATATATATATATATATATATTTCAATTACAGGCTGGCGAGATGACTTAGTGATTAAGAGCAATTTTTTGCTTTTGCAAAAGACCAGGGTTCTCTTCACAACACACATGGTAGTTATAAATCCAGTTCCAAGGTATTAACACACCCTCTTCTGACTTCTGTGGGCTTCTGCATGCCTATGTGCACATACATGCATGCTAACACACACACATACACATGAAAATAATAAATAAACATGTGACTAACAAAATAAAATGTCATAATTAGATAACACCTGTAATGCTAGCACCCGTGTAAACAAGGAAGGAGATTAGTAACTTAAAGGCTAACACAGGCTTCCTAGCAGGACTCCAGTGAGGTGGCCCATGCAGAAGACAGCCTGGCCTGGTTCTCGTCCCCACACAGTGGAAAGCCAACTCTGAACGTTGTTCTCTGGCCTCCACATGTATACTGTGGCATACTTATACATACACACAAAGTACATGAATAAAAATGTAACAGAAATAAAAACATTCAATTAATTCAGTCAAACAGTTAAAATGCTCTACTGAAATAATGTTGTTTTCTTTGTAGTTACCTCCGACGTGGTGAAAGCCATTGGTGGATGAAAGGCTCAACTCCTACACAGATCTCAGAGATCATCATTAAACTTATCAAGGATATGGCTGCAGTAAGTTCCCTTGCGCCTGATAACAGCAGCAATGAGTTAAGTAGGAGTCTGATTGACACAGAAAACAGCTTGCTCTGCTAAATTAACAAAAGTACATTATTAGTATTTAAAGCTTTATTTAAAGACTATATTTAGAATGCTCACTACTGTACCATTGTTCTTGTCAGTGGATGGTAAATTTGTCATTAAAGTGTGTTCATTTCAAACTCCCAATTAATTTGCCTGAGAATTTAGGTAAGTTTTCCAGGACCTTAAAACATAAAATAAAATGCATTCTTCCTAACTTAAGAAAGAATCTATGTTGAAAATCCAAAAACAAATAAAAAAGATTCCCAGAAGTAGACATTTTTCATCCTTTTCAGTTCCAAGTTTTGAACTTTTAAATTCTTTACTGATGTCCTGCACCACTGTCTGAAAGTGGTACTGGCTTAGGGAAATCTGGGCTGTAGGAACAGGGACGTCCTCCACTGAGTGCTGGCTCCGTGAGGTCACTCTGCTCACTTTCATTGTCATTAGGAGAGAGCCGAGGAGGAAACCAAGGGAAAAAGAGCAATTTAAAGGAGAATGGCCAGTTGCCCACTAACAGACTGCCTGCACGTGGTGTGAGAGAGATGACGTTCTATTATTTTTCTTTACTGTGGGCATTTTCTTAAGCTTCATGGCAAATAGGCATTCTCTGGGATGTCTGTTGATGGAAAATGCTTAAGAATGTTTTTATCACCTGAATTTTGTAATAAAGTGTTAGTGCTCATTAAAAATCTATATTGTTAGGGCTGAAAAGATAACTTTTGAACAAACTGGCTGCTCTTGCAGGAGGACCCGTGCCCATGTGATGGCTCACAACCTGTCTGTCATTCCAACTTCAGGGAAGTCGACATCCTCTGCTGGCCTGCACACACACAGTACACATACATATATGCAAGCAAAAGCAAACATTCATTCATATAAAATAAAAATAATTTTAGTTATGTGTATATGATGGTAGGGGGATTGTACACAAAAGTACAGCTCCCTGGAGAGACTGGAAGAAGGTATGAGATCTCCTGGAGCTAGAGTTACAGACTGTGAGCTGCCTGCCATGGGCTATTGGGATTCAAACTCGAGTCCTCTGGAAGTACAGTACTTAGACCATAACCACCAAGACATCATGCCTGCCCCTCAAAATGAATAAACCTTTTTAACACCGAAAAAAAATGTGCATAGCTGTTCACAGGGTCCTGGGTTGGATTTCCAGCACTGAGGAGAAAGAAATATAGTGCACTTGTAGATTGAATCTATGTATACACTTAGGTTCTAAAACTAGCATCTAAAGCAATTAATTTAGTAATTTATAGGTATATATGTTTCACATTAGATATTGAGGTTCTATCACCAAAGCTTCAAACTGTAGAAGCTTTATTTGTACCTTTTATTTTTATCCAAATATGAAATAAAATGTTTTGAGCACTACATGTAAACAATGTTCAGACTTTAAATTTTTTATTTACTTTAAAATCATCAAAATAGAAATTAGCAATTGTATTTTCATAAGACTATGAAGGATTTGTAGTTTGTGCCCCTCTCCAAAAGCTCATGCTCTTACTATAAGTGGATACTCTCTGTGCTGCGGGGTGTCGATTTAGAGAAGAGAGTTTGCTGGGATGACACTGTGTCCTGCCGATAGGGTCACCTGTCCGAAGCTTGGTCTCGAGTGACAAAAAATGCTATTGCGGAGACCATCATTGCCTTGACCAAGATGGAAGAAGAATTTAGGTCTCCAGTGAGGTGTATCGCAACAACTAGAGTAAGTTTTTATCATTTTTTATTTACTCTGTGTCATTATGTGTGGTCCATGAGTCAGCTTTGTCCACATTTATAGTTAAATAGGTTTTCATCAAAACGACTGTTATGAGTTAAATGTGGTAATAATCACTGCTCGCTATGGTGCTTTTATCAACTTCTGTTATTACTTATGAAGCTGAGGCTCTACTGGTTAGGAAAGTCTGAGTTATGCTGTGTATATCATCTTTCTGCTGACCTATTTACCGTAGCTTACCTCAGTGAATTGAGTAGTTGCACTATGCTGTGACAGACTGGTGACCCTTAAAAGATAAGACTCCCTCCTACACGGTTCTTTCTAATGCAAACCATAACACAACTACTAGAGTTGTATGCTTTGTTTTTACAAAACAATCCTTGGGCTTGGAGGAAAAAACTCAGCAGTTAGAGTACTTGTTACCCTTGCAGAGGATCAAGTTCGGCTCCCATCATCTATCTACGTGGTGGCTCACAACTATTATAACTCCATTTCCAGGGGATCTAACGCCCACTCCTGACCTTCACAGTCATACCAATGGTGTACATGTATATACATTGCAGGCAAAATACTTAGCACATAAAATAAAATAAATGAGCATAAAATTCTTTAATATAATACTTACCAATTTTAGGTGGGGTTGAACTTTTGAGGAAATAGGGTTACATTCTTTAAATGAGATATCTAATTTCTAACATACCAGGTTTTATGAGCCTTATAATTCCAAAGATGATTTAAAGTATTAGAGGGCAGTGTGACATCATTAGGAACAGTTTATACCAAAGAAATCTTTTAGATTAATTTGCTAGTCTGTAGAAGATAAGTTATATCTTATTACAACAGAAAAGGCTAGTTTATGTTACCATGATAATGAATTTGACACTTAAACAATTTTTTACAGTTACCCCCTTTCTACTACTCATGAATTCTTTCATTCTTTATTTCCTTTTCACTTGTATAGAAAGTTTTTTTTTAATTTTTCATTAATCACTGAATATATCATTCTGTATAAAACTTAAGTTTACTCTATATGCCTCAAAAACGTTAAGATGTTTTATATGCTTGTGTCTGTGTGTCACATGCATGCATATTTGAGTGATATGTCTGTGCATGTTTGTGTGCATGTTCGTCTGTGTGAGCACAGATGCTTATGTGCCTATAGCACATGTGGAGGTCAGAACAGCTCAGGTGTTAGTCTTCACCTTCCACTGGGTTGACAGTCACTTTACTGAGGCAAACAGCAGGCCCACCCACCATCAAGCCTCCTAGTACTCCCTCGTCTTTGCTTCTTATCTTGAACAGAGCTTTGGGACTGCAGACATGTACTCTCTCATCCCCAGCTTTTCGTGAGTTCTAACAGCTTAAACTTAAACTTGGGGGTCTCACATTTGCATAGCCGTCTGTTCCAATGTAGCACAAATTCTAATTGGTCTTAATAATAAAACCCATAGTCAGATATAGGGGCTAATGCTGAAGATCAGAGAATCTGAAAACCAGCCACTAGAAAGTTCTTACCTCTACTACCAATGCTCAGACAGAAGGGGCAATTCTGTCCTCAGACTGCATATCCAAGACTCCATCTGTCTCCGTCAAACCTCAGACTGCACTGAGCTCCTGTCTCCTCCCGCCTTATATTCCTCTCTCCACCCAGCCATATTGCTCCTGTCTCCACCTCCCTAGTGCTGGGATTAAAGTCGTAGGACCCCAAGTACAGGGATCACCTTTGTGTGAGCTCTGTTTCTCTTTTAAAAAGATTCAATTTTATGTAACCAGGGTGACTTTGAACTGAGATCCCTCTGCCGCATCTCCCCGAGTCCTGGGATTAAAGGTGTGTGTCACCACTCCCTGGCCTCTAGCCACGTAACTCTGCACTCTGATCTTCAGGCAAGCTTTATTTGTTAAAACACAAACAAAATATCACTACATCCCATCTCCTCCAATTTTTTAGGCGACTTTTCCAAAGTTTTTTAGATATTAATTTATGGCAAGTGTACAAAGTAGGTCATTTGAGACAATAGAAATGTCTAAAGAATTATTATTATGTAGAATAACTTAGTATGTACACAAATACTTATGGAACACAAAACTACTTACCATCTCATTGGGAATATAGAGTTTTGGATAGATATGCTAGCTGTAAAAAATACACAGTAGACATGTAAAGTAAATATTATTCCTGTAAATGATTGATTTTTGTACATCTTTGATAAAGGACACTTTAATGTCAGGTAGAAAATGGTGGTTCTGTATAGAAATAATCCTCTGCTCAGTTGGTGTCCACTGGGTGCATGTCACATATGCAGTGACATCAGGAAGATGCACATACTCCTGAGTGTCTATGCATTCCCAAACAGAGCCAGCGCTTATTTGGCTATTATCTGTGTCAGTCAGTGAGTATTTCGTAAGTGTGCTCCCATCCCAACATAGTCAGTAATGCAGCAGCCTTTCTCCTCAACAGCTCTGGCTTGCTCTCGCGTCACTGTGTGTTCTTGATCAGGACCACGTGGATCGCCTCTCATCAGGAAGGTGGATGGGAAAAGATGGGCAACAGAAACAAATGGTAAAGTCGGATTGTTTCCTAAGTAATTTTTCTTTGTAGTTAGTCATAGTTTGTAGGGAGAGCTCAGATCAAACTCTTGAAAACATGTACAGTTTGCCCACGTTCATTTCATAAACGTACTTCACACTTTAGAAATAGGGGTTTATATTTGACTATATAAAAAACTTTCTCCTTCTCTGATTCATGTTTATATCAACAAAATTTGTAGCCTGACTTATTTGTGCTAAAATGTGATTATTCTTGAGGCTAAACGGAAGAAAAGCAGTAAGAGGAACGATGTGATGTACCCTCTTTGAAGGCGTAGCTGGAGGAGGCTCATGACAGCTTCAGTCATTTCAGGGAGGACATGTCATTGTCCTTCTCAACTTTTTCTGATAAACGTTTAAGTTTTTGTGATAAAAGTTTTTATCGTTCATAACACTTGAGTATTTAACCGGGAGAATATTGAGTCACTAAACAAAGCACTACATCTTCCTTTCGACACCACATGCACATTAGTCTTATTAGAGTTTCGAGAGATAACTAGTTCTGTTTAACATTCCAATTCTAAAATTCTTACAGATTTTATAATAAAGTCTGTCAGTATCATAAACATTTGTCTGAGGTTTCTTGTAAGTCTAATGGAGCATGTGAAAATATCTTTTTCCAGCCTATGTGTGATAACCATGATGATGGCGAAACTGCAGCGATCATCCTATGCAGCATCTGTGGGAATCTGTGCACTGACTGTGACAGATTCCTTCATCTGCACCGACGGACTAAAACTCATCAAAGACAGGTGGGATTTCTGTCTCCATGCCCAGATAGGTGTCTGGGGCATGAAAAGAACTCTGCAGTGATATGGAAGTAAAGTAGGGGAAATGCTCGTTGGAATTGTGGCCTTATTTGAACTCTCAGGTGTCTTGCTTATTAACTATAACCTGAGCAAATGCTTATCTTTTCCAAGACTTAGTTGGGACCCGAATTATAAACATGGAGCTGTTGCAAAGACTGAAGAGAACACTGGAGATGTCTAGAACTTCTTATAGTGCTTTATAAAGAAAACCATTGCTGAGTGATTTAGTTTATGCTTCTACCCAGAAATACAAACACATTTGTCCCTTTTCTATACTGGAACAACAGGTCTTCAAAGAAGAAGAGGAAGCCATAAAGGTTGACCTTCATGAAGGCTGTGGTAGAACGAAGCTGTTTTGGTTGATGGCACTAGCAGATTCTAAAACAATGAAGGCAATGGTGGAATTCCGAGAACACACAGGTAAAGAATTAAAGATTGAGTCATAACTTAAAAAGGGAAGGATGAACCATGTCTACAGTGTATAATAAATTAGATGTTACTTAATCTAATGTAAATAGATGCTTACTGATGGCATATGCTTTGGTAGACACAGCCCTCTATGTTAGAAAGAGCATCAGACTAAAAGTCATGAAACCCCATCTGTCACTAACACCATGATAAAGCAATCTTATCAAAGAAAACATTTAATTGGGGGGTTGCTTATAGTTTCAGAGTTTAGTTCATTATCATCATGTGGAAAGCATGTTGGTACATGGTGCTGGAGAAGTTGCTGAGAGCTTTATGTCCTGATTCTCAAGCAGGCAGGCAGAGAGAGGGACTAGACCTGGCATGGGCTTTTGAAACTTCAAAGCCCATCCCCAGTGATGTACTTCCTCCAACAAGGCCCCTCCTCCTAATCCTTCTAATACAGTTCTACTCCTTGCAAAGCATTGAAATACATGAGCCTATGGGCCCATTCATATTCAAACCACCACAGAGACTTTGGCAGTCCACTTACCTCTGTACTTTCATTGTGTTATATCACCTACATCTTTGTCAGTGAGCCTCCCACTTTAATGAAGACTGCAAAAGTGAATGTGCTACTGTGGGTACCACATCTGTGTTGCTGTTATCTGCTCGACTGTAAAGTCCTATAACTTTGTGACACTTCTTAGAGTCTCTTGTACATTTAGTGCTTTTGAGGGCTTTCAGAATAGTTCTGTGGTACTAATTAATAAACATGACTAGGCAATGCTTTAAACAATCTTTTATATATGTCTAGTACACTTGAATTTCAAACCGTTTTGATTTTATTTTTTTTGTTTTGTTTTGTTTTGATTTGGTTTGGTTTGGTTTTTTGAAACAGAGTTTTCTCTGTACAACAACACTAGCTGTCCTGGAACTCTCTCTGCAGACTAGTCTGGCCTAGCACTCACAGAGCTTCCCCTGCCTTTCCCTCCTGAGTGCTGGGATTAAAGGTGTGCACCACTACCTGGCTTCATTCTATTTTTTTATAAGATAAAATCTTACATATTACAAACTTAAAGTTACAACAAAGCATGAAAATCTGTGGATTTTAGCACAGCTACCTTCTGCCAGTTGTCCCACTGACACAAATTTCTCTTCTTTGCCTTGGACATGGATCTGAATAAATGAACTCTGTATGAAGGTGACATTCATGCTACAACATAAGCCTCTCCTATAATCTGTCAGTTCCCTACATTAATAAATGGAATGTCAAACCACCCTTGTCTGATGGTCTAGGTGCTCCTTTCCTTTTCCCAGTATGCTCTGCAGTCAATTCTGGAATCAGTGAGTGATCCTAAATCTTGTGTGCCTGTATGGGAGAATGCTCAATACCTTTGTCTTAAGGAATCCATATCCTTCTTTAAATATTTCAGCATATTTAAATTCTTTTTGAAATTGCAGAGTTTCTTGGGTAGATTTTTTTATATTTTTCAGGTTTATAATCTAGTCATATTTTATACTGTCTTGTAATTTTGTTATATAAAATACCAAAAATTGACCCTTTATTCTATGTACTTTGATTTTTACTAAAATGTTTCTCTAGTGTTGTATATTGTGAGTGAGGGCTTCCCAGATCTGCTCAGTCTCCTAACTGAGTAGTTATATCGTCTGTTTCTTCTGCCACAAAGGTAAGTCTCTACTGAAAACATCTCCAAGCTTATTTTGTTTCAGATATATCTTTAGTTTCTTAGCTCTTTGGTGACTATTTATATTTAAGGTGACTTACAGCCTTTAGTAACTGAAAGAAATCTAGTTTGCTATTTCAAAATTAGCTATATTGTATTATAAATAGCATGCCTCCATGGAAGATTTTTTTTTCTGCTTGAACCTAGGCAAACCCACCACAAGTAGTTCAGAAGCTTGCCGCTTCTGTGGGTCCAGGAGTGGAACGGAGTTATCTGCTGTGGGCAGTGTTTGTTCTGACGCAGACTGCCAGGTAGGTATTAGAGGTTATGTCATCCTAGAAAGAAAGAGCAGATGGTTTCACAAAGCATCTTCACTTATTGTAATTAGGAGTTGGAGTTCTGCCTCAGTGCAGTTTCTCTTTGTTCCAGCCCAAAGGTGACCTTTGTGTTGCTTATTCATCTATATCATAAGTATTTAATTTTGTTCTGGAACCAGTTAAAGTATCTAGCCACATGGGGCAGAAGAGATGGCTCGGTGGCTGCTCTTGCAGAGAACCCAGGCTTGATTCCCAGCATAAGCCTCCATGGGCAAACACACACGCACAACACACATGAACAGACAGCGGGCACACACACACACACACATGCACAGACAGTAGACACACACACATGCACAGACAGCAGACACACACACATACACATATATACAGGCAACAGGCACACACAGAGAGAGACAGCAGACACACACATACACATATACACAAACAATGGGCACACACACATGCACAGACAGCAGACATATACATATATATACAGACAACAGGTACATACACATACATGCACAGATAGCAGAAGCATGCACATACACACATGCACAGACAGCGGACACACACACATACATACACAGACAGCAGACACATACACAGACATACACAGCACACATACATACACACATGCTTAGACATTGGCTCACCCACATACACACATACACAGGCAGCAGACACACACATGCACAGACAGTGGGCACACGTATATACACACATAAGAAGTTATTATATATCTGACCAGAGTTTCTTGCTAATTTATTTGCCTAAAGCAAACTTGTAGTATCTGAGTAAATATCCTGAATAATATGAATCCTGCTCTGGATTGGATGGTATTCAGATTGTGAGAGATAAGTAAGGTGTGATTTTGTTGTTTTTGTTTTGGCAAAAGAGGCTCGTGACTAGGAGATTTTTACATCAGAACTTTATGGTTCTTGCCTGTGTATATGACATCAAATCATAAAGTCGTAGTTCACTTTTTATCATTGCCTTTTATGTGAAATCAAATCCTTTAATTATATTAAAAGTAAAAACTCTGTTAATCCTAGTTTACACTCAAGAACAGAATGGTTATTTTTCTAATAGGTATGTCTTGTAAAGTAGTGCGTGCCCTTTGTAGTTGTTGTAAAGCCATTGCAATTCATCTCCACTAGGAATATGCTAAGATAGCCTGCAGTAAGACCCATCCTTGTGGACATCCGTGCGGAGGGGTTAAAAACGAAGAGCACTGTTTGCCCTGTCTGCATGGCTGTGACAAAAGCGCGACCACTCTCAAGCAGGACGCCGACGACATGTGCATGATCTGCTTCACTGAGGCGCTCTCTGCAGCCCCGGCCATCCAGGTTGTCTCAGCTTTTAAATGGGCCTGGATTTCAGCAGGAGGATGTAGAAACATGTTTCTGAAATATAAAGATTATTAGAACTTTCTTTGGGTTTGCCAAGGAAAAGTGTCCTGTAAATATATATTCATTAATATATGTTGAGAAGACATTCTGTTATGTCATGTTCTGCTTCCTTCTGCGGGTCCACCTATTACTTGATGACTTCTGTGAGCCTGTGTATGAAATAATATGAAAGGAAAAATGACTGGAGTTTCAAATCACTAAGCTCGTCTTAATTTCAGACAATATTAGTATATACCTAGTCTGTATTTAGTGATATGTAATTCAGTACATAATAGAAGTTAGCACTGTATTTGCTAAATAAGAGCTTTAACTTTTGACTTTTATGTATATATTCAATTTCTATAATTAATTCTTAGATAATATTCTCAACAAAATTTTAACTCATTAAATGAGTAGTTTCTTTCATCTATATGATATATATAGTTTCACATTTCCCTGACCTAACCTACTTTACATATGTAGTTTTTATATTAGTGGCATTAATGCATTATTATAAATTAGAAGTTGAAATCCTAGTCAATAATTCCCGGTAAAGTCCTAAGATCTCTCGGTACTAAAGTGCTTGGTTTTTCTTTGCCGCCTTCACACAGCTCTCCCACATTGGAGAGTCTCCCTGTTACTTGAGTGTTGTCATAACTGCATTTGCTTACGTCCTTCTGGTTCTTTCTTTAAGCTGGACTGCAGTCACGTATTCCACTTACAGTGCTGTCGGCGAGTTTTGGAAAACAGATGGCTTGGTCCAAGGATAACATTTGGATTCATATCGTGTCCCATTTGCAAGGTGTGGAAGTAACCTGAACGTACTTACTTACGTTTTATTTCTTCTCATATTTGCTTTCATCTCAGATAGCTACCATGTGTTTTTTCCTGTTCCTGTTTTCTGTTCCCCCAGGGTCTATTATTTTCTGTCTGCATCCAAGTAGAACCTGAAATAAAAATATAAGCTCTCTCTAGAGTGGTTATGAGTTACTAGAGATATACTTCAGTGGTAAACTGTTTTCTTATCATTTAGACCTTAGGGAGGTGGCAGTTATTATCATTGAATTGTCAGGTAAAAGCTGCCTAAATTTAATATAATATAATATAATATAATATAATATAATATATGTGGCAGGAGAAATGTTCCTTTAAGCGTCATTGTGTATTATTGGTGACTACATCACTGTTCAGACCTACTGAGAGTTACGTCATATGACATGGTTGTCAGTGACTAACAGGAAAAGGACCCTCTGGTGCTTGCAGAACTTGAGATGTGCTATTAAAAAGTGAACTATTGGCATTTAGTACCTTTAGAACAGATGCTCTTAGAACTAGTTAAAATAAGAACATTTCCCTGGCATTACAATACTTTTTTATACAGCAGTAAATAATGATTAATAAAACACCTCTGTTAAAGAATGTAACAGTGTCTTCTCTATTTATCTTGTTTTGTTAAGTACAGGCTGTTGTAATGGGCTTAGTATGAAAGAATCTTAGCCCAATCGTCTCTTAGTTGGACTAGGTGATAATCCAAAATTACAGTATTTTTTTCTTCCTTCTCATGGCACTCCAGAACACAATCATGTTCAGGAGTCTGGAAAAGGCAGAGAAGATGGTATAGAGAAAATTAGCCGTCTCTGGCCTGACACTCTGCCCCATGTCCAGGGAGCCAGGACACACTTAAAACCCACACATGAGGTCATGAGTCCTATCTGTGGCAGCAAGACACCCTTTTTTCTCAGAACAGCTAAGACTAAGGGAGATATATTTCAATCAGGAAATACAAAGCCAAAAATGGAAATTTTTATGCAGAGCTCTGATTCTCCCATTTTCCTTGCTCTTAGCAAAATAGAACTTTTAAAAGTACTTTTCAGAATTATTTTTAATCCTGGCACAATGGTTGGTACTTGAGTATACACTAAATGTTTGTTGAACTGTTCCATAAATGCTTCTGTTAAAAATATTATTTGTATTTCAGAACAAAATTAATCACATAGTATTAAAAGACCTGCTTGATCCAATAAAAGAACTCTATGAAGATGTCAGAAGAAAAGCCTTGATGAGATTGGAGTATGAAGGTCTACATAAGAGTGAAGCAATCACGACTCCTGGTGTCAGGTTTTACAATGACCCAGCTGGCTATGCCATGAATCGATATGCATACTATGTTTGCTACAAATGCAGAAAGGTATGCTACAAAGTATCCTCAAGAGCCAAGCACTGGAGATTGCCCATATAATTAAATTATATAGTGACATACAATTATTCTTAAACTTTAAAGCTAGAAATCAAAAATTAGAATGTTTGGCGCAGTATTTCAAATTCAAGTAATTTAGTTAACTGGGGAGAGGGAAATCCTTTTTACCTAAACAAACTTTTTCTAAAGTTTATAGTATTTCCATACAAAGGATACTTCTCACCATGACTAATCCGCTTTTGCCTGTACAACTGATTCTCAAATAAACCTCTCTATTGCTGCTCTGTGGATCTCTCTTTTACCACCTTTCCTACTTACTAGACTGTATCTCCTTATTTTGGGTGATCTCTGGTACATTCATGACATTTCCTGCTACACCATTAGGACATCCCAAATTCTTTGAGGTTTATTTACCAGACATTTGAATTTCTCATAGATCCTTTAGTGTTGGCATCTGATATAATATACTTCAGCCTTCACTTCCCCAGTGTATACTCCATCCTCTGATTCTGCCCACAGATTTCTGAGTCCTTGTTTTCTGTTATTATCTTGTGCAAGTCTGTCTTCTTTTGTAACTGTAGTATCTTCCTGAGTTTTTCTGTGCCATCCTTAAACTCCATTCCTTCTCTATGGTGCTGCTCGTAGATCAGTGTTTCTAAACTCAGCTCTTTCTGGGCCATTCTTCTTTTCTAATCTTGTAGCACTGTCTGCCGCTGCAGTCTCACCTCCAATAATACACTGAACAACACATTCTCCCAAACTCAGCCATGACTGCTCCACTACCGATGGCCCCTGTGCTAATACACAGTTGGCTTCTCTTTCTGGAATGTTCTTCTCTACCCCTGCTGAACATTTTACTTCTACCATAATAAATACACAGTTGCACTCCGACTACTTCAGGATTCAGCTCTGGTTTCTTCTCCTCTGTAATGTGCTCACACTTCCCAGCATCATCACCTCTGCCTACAATTCTCCTGTCTTGCGTACATCCATTGTAACACTTAACATACACTATTTTTGTTGGTTTACTTGTCTCTATGCCCCATTTTATAAGCTCTATAAAGACAAAGAATGTATTCTTTTCACTTCTCTATATCCAGTACTTGATGTCTAGTAATACTATGAATACTAGATTAATTAGAGAATGAATAAATGAGTGAAAGAATGATAGGGAGGCCTTCACTGTAATACAGAAAATGAAAGTAATGAATGGGAGGCTAAATAAATGATTGATAGGCACATGAATATAGAGATAGTTCTAAAAGGAAAGACCAAGGGGATGTATTTGTAAGAGCGGTATTATTACAAATAATAAAATGTCCTTTATGTGTGATCACTGTGCAGACATCATAAATGAATAGTGTGCTACCCCTGGGGTAGTAGTCACAAGTTTAAGAAGCCAAGCCAAGTAGAAGATACAGAAAACTGAAAAAGCTGAAATAAGCAAATTGGCCTGGGATAAACAACATACTAGAAAAGCCAGATTTTGCTGACAAATGGCTATTTGTAAGCTCTGCATCAATGGAGCCTGTCTTTTTGACCTGTTTTTCTAGGACAGATAATAGGTTTATATTGACTCACCTTATTTGTTTTCAGTTGGATCTAGCTTTTTGACTACAGACATAATGTACATGTAAATTGTCTCAATTTCTTGGCCTCATTTATTTTGTACCCAAAATAAGTAAAAATAAATTGGCCATCATACTAATTTCATTCTAGTTTTCATATTGGATATTATTAAGATTCTGAATATAATTATGGTTTATAAGTATGAATAGTATTCTGAATAGAATTCATTAAATTTCTGTTCATTTCAAAATTATATGATCAGAAGATATTTAAATTGACTTTTTGCTTTCTTTTAAGCTTAGAATTTTAATTCTGTCCTAATTTATGTCAGGCACACTTTCTTATGTCTTACTGTGACTTAGGAATTGATAAGCATGTTTTAAGCACTAGAAAGAAATACGTTGTTTAAGATTTCAAACTGAGAAAAACTCGAGAAAACATCATTTGTATTTACTTGATAACTTATTCCATATATTTGTTTGGAATATGTATATTCTCTCATCATTTTCCTTTAACAGCACAATTTTTTAGGCTTCCTCCTTCTGAAAATGTGTCTGCATTCCAAATTGGAATAGTTTTTTTTTTTATTAAAAAAAAAGACATGGTGGCACATGCCCTTAATCCCAGCACTAGAGAGTGAGAGACTAGCAGATCTCTCTGCGTTTCGGGCCAACCTGTTGTATAGAGCAAGTTTTAGTACAGTCAGGGCTGCACAAAGAAAGCCTGTGTCGAAAAAAACAAAACAAAATAATAAATGAGTAAGCTACCTTTATTTCTGACCCTGACTCTCCCTGCAGTTATCAGTACAGATGTGCTCACATGGCATTGTGAGGGAGTGGCTAACAGACAAGTCTTGATCGGACACCCACTGCAGCCACATTGTGTCTCTGTGCTTGAGCTTCATGTGAACATGGTTTTTCCGTAGGCGTATTTCGGTGGTGAAGCTCGCTGTGATGCTGAAGCTGGACAAGGAGACGATTATGACCCCAGAGAGCTCATCTGTGGTGCCTGTTCTGATGTGTCTAGGGCTCAGGTATGCAGAACATTTTATTAGACACTATCAAAAGTCAACGTTGGGCCTGGAGAAATGGCTCAGCAGTTAAGAGCACTTGCTGCTCTTCCAGAGGACCTAAGTTTGGTTCTTAGCACCCTCATCAGGCAGCTCACACCTTCATTAATGCCTCCTCTGAGATGTCAACACCCTTCGCCTCCACGGGCGCCTGTACTCATATTCAGAAACACACATGTAGACATGCACGCATCTACAAAGAATTAAACATAATAAAAATAAATATTTTCTTAGTCAAAAATCTGTCTTTAAAATCAGGCCAATTACCCATGTCTCACTCTACCCTTGCACATAGTATATTCCGGTATGTATCAGGATCATAGATGATTTTCCAAATGTTCATGTATATTATTTCTTTTTACTGTTTTCATTTTATAGTTGTCTTCCATGAAGTGATCACTATATTAAACAAGGAAATAAATTTACTTAGTTCATGTCATAAACCTGCCCTAAAACTTTCAGGCTTTCCCATCTTTAATGAAACTTTCATAGTAGACCTATGAGATTGGTAGGTAGTAAAATACCACTGTGCAACTTGCTAGCTCACTCATGAGGAAAGTAGTTTGCTCATTAGTCAGATAGATTGTGTGGCAGATTAAACTTGAATTTAAGGCTTTAATCAGATATTTTGGGCCACATATTTACTCATTAATTTTTATAACCTATATCATTGGTTTTTCAATCAGCTTTTGGAGCTACATATGCTCTCAAAATAATTAATAAGTAATATACTTATTAATTGTATACATTTATTCAACTACTGTAAGTATAGTTGAAATGGCTCACTATAATCTTGTGTTTCTCATCTTTGCTCATAGATGTGTCCCAAACATGGGACTGACTTCTTGGAATACAAGTGTCGCTACTGCTGTTCAGTGGCTGTCTTTTTCTGTTTTGGAACAACACATTTCTGCAATGCTTGTCATGATGATTTCCAAAGAATGACCAGCATTCCTAAAGAAGAGCTCCCACACTGTCCTGCGGGTATGTGTTCGATACTGTCAGCTCACAGCTGTGGCCTCTGTGGTATTGAGTTGTGACTGCTTCCAATGATGGAAGATGGTCCCTGATGGCTTTCTGAATGTGATAAAAGCAGAGGTCATTGAAGGATTAAGAACCTCGAATGAAGCATCTCCCGAGGAAGGAGAGTAATGTCTACTGAGAATAAGAGAGGCCTGCTGCCGGGGAAGGAAACACAAGTCGTTTGAATTTTAATGTCTTAAAGTCATGGCAGAACTACATGTTTGTTTTAATTGATTTTCGGGTTGGGGAGATTAACTGTGGTGCTTTGAATATACTAGCAAATGCCATACCATTAAATAGAGTCTTTGTAGTTTTTAATTTGGTGACAAGGTCCCAGTAATTTCCCAGGCTAGCCTAAACTCATTCTATAGCCCAGGTAGAACCCCCAGCCTGCAGTCCTGCCCTCGCCTCCTGGCTGGTTGGGATAGCAGGCCTGGCCACTAGGCCCAGCGTGTATTGTTGTGGGGCTTGTGTTTTTTTTTTTTTTTTGGAGGTTGTTTTTGTTTGTTCATTTCCTTAAGGAGTTTTCCGTAAAGGGGACAGATGATTTGATGTCGAATATCTGGGAGGTAACAGCACAGTGAGCACCAGAAAGCAGGGAAATTAAAGAATCCACCAGGAATGCAGAAGAAAGACTATCCATGGAGATCAGGCTAAGGAAAAAAAGAACACAAAACCCAAGAGTCTGAAAAAAAAAAAGTGTAAGATGTCAGGAACCTCGTGGTCACAGAGAAGAGAATACCAGACTTGAGAGTTAGTAGGTAGGGAGAAGTAAATAAGAACAAGAGGAGAATTTCATATGAGCTGTGTCTGTAGTTAGTATTAATACAAGTGTACAAGTGACAATGTATAGTTTTGTTCAAGCTCGGAAGCATACCTCCCACCCAGGGCTTGTACAAATGGCGGGTCCCCTAGAAAGTGGTGCAGTAGCTTCACTCTCATACTCACCACCCTGCAGTCCTAACTGGGAATACTGTATGGGGAAAGACAAGTGGGCAACACTTCATGTAATAGTAAAAGTTGGCAAATGACACTAGTGTCCAACAAGGAAGTAGGCAGATGACATTAAACACTGTCAGTTACTATTTAAAAATAGGAGAAAGAGGAGACAAAAGATGAGTGAGTCTCTGTAGTGATGTGCATGGATCTCTAGCACAGCGTAGGCGAAAAAAGCACTGATGAGTGTTTACACTGGGCTGCCTGCGAGACGAAAGGGGAAAGTGGGATATACACACACTATGTGCATAAGTAAATATTGCAAAATAGACAGGAAACAAGAAAACTGTAATTGATTAATTGTTGAGGAGAACTGGGATAAAACTGTAGAGATGAGAGGATAAATAGATGATTTAAAAGAATCCTTTAACATTTTAACTTTTTAAGTTATTGAAATATATTGCCATTTGATTTGTATCAAATAAAAATTGTTTCACTGATCTCCATCAAAACCTCGTTTAACTGGTAGCAGACTTAGAAAGAAGCAAATTGAGAAATGATTAGAGAGACCAGAGTATTAAGGGTGACTGTCAGTAGACAAAGATGGGAACCATGAAAAAGGAAGAGAATTGAAGTAAAGTCAGCAAATGGAGTGAAGAGCAGGGAGTATCAGAGATGATTTTAGCTCTGAAAAAAAAAAAAACAGCATTCAGTAGAGGTTGTAGGTCTGGGTCTGGAAATAAACAGGAACCAGGAGAAAGTCCATTGTGCTACCTGCCCTTATGACCCGGGAGGCGCCTGAGCAACAACCAGTTTTGAGTTGAGAACATTTGAAGATGAGCAGAGTCATCTGGGAAAATCCAATTTTACGAATAAAGGGAATTGTATTTTCTTAAAACAAAAATGCTAAAAATGATGACATTTGCAAAGAAATAAGTTCAGTGGTGGGGTAGTAGCGTGGATGAGAGGTCAGGCCAAGGCAGGGCTTCCATGTGCATGCGGATGTCCAAGTCAGACTCCAGAGGGACTTTGTCCTTTAACAAGTGTGAGTCACAGGAGTGAGACAGCTCGAGTGAAGGCAAAAGGAAGGCACTAAGTAATATTCATCCCTTGGGCATTTTCATGCTTTTTTCTTATTTAATTTTTGCAAGCCTCCAAGGTAGAGAATATTATCTCCATGTTCACAAATTGAAAGTTGAGCTTAAAGAAGTTGGTGAACTGGAATAAGCTGATACATTTTGCCTAAAATTTGCCTTCCCAGCCTCACACTCCCCTTTGTCAACCCGTCAGAGAACTGGAGTAGAAGTTAGCAGAGTGTACAGTGATACCGGTAGAGAAGCTGGTCACACACAGTGTACTTGAGGGATGGTGGAGCCCTTCTCTAACCACCCTCCACTCCGTTCAGGAGTACAGGCGAGGAGCCGAAGTAGACTGTCAGTCTTTTTAGAGTCCATGACAAAATGACAGGAATTCTCAAGTAACTAATAAGTTTAACTCATCCATTCTGGAGTTGGGCAAGTCTGGCATCAAGATTCTGGCAGCTTAGTGTATCAGGGAGCACTCCCTTGTTCCTAGGCAGTGCCTTCTTGCTGTGCTCTCACATATCAGAAGGCCTCCCAGGTCTACTCACTCACAATGATCCCCTTCCTGTTGACTCAGGCCCGTCCCAAGGCCCCACCTCCTAATGCCATCACATTTGTGATTATGTTTCAGGCTGTGAATTTGGGGGCCATCCAAATGTTCAGGCTATAATATAATTCCCATATGTTCATTCCTATTCAATGTTTATACCACCATGTAAGTAAAATATTGCTGTGTCCATCTAGCAGGTGACAGATCTAGGAATCAGGGCAGTCAAGTTAATTGTACCTCAGTCTCTTTATACAAAGAATAGTGGTGATGGGGTTGGATGGCTATGGTGCTTACGGGCGCTTACAGGTCATCTGCTTTTACTTCACTGTTGCTGTTTCTCACCATGGTGTCGGGTAATGTTTGCGCTCCTTGGGAATACAGGTCACTCCGTTCACTGTCAGTCCCTAGTACCTGGCAACACTATTCACACTCTTAGGTCGTGAATGATTGTGAAGTGAATATCCCCATATCTTTTCCTTGTGGAAATCCAATCACTGCAGTATGCAGAAACCACCACAGATGGTTTCATTGCCTGCACTAGATCTGCAGTGTTGTTTGAGATGGGAGGTCTGCTCCAGTTTATAATATATGACAAGCGGAATCAACTCATCACCCAGCATCTGGTGACCTCCCTTGTTGATCCATCCTATTTGTTTAAAGCAATATAGCTGCCCTGGTCACTGTCAGCTCAGACCACTGCCCAAGCCAGCAACTGGTGTTTCCTCTGAGATTAGCTGTCTTCACTTACACACCCATGCCTTGCCCTCTTCTGTCCATGTTCAGGAATGGTAATAGTGGCTAACATTCATCACATACTTTCACCATGCTATTTATTTATAATATAGTTTAACTTTTTAGTAGGAAGGGTCAGGTTTTGTTTTTACATTTGTATAAGCCCACTTGTTTTCAGACTGGTGTCTTTCCCACGGTGTTTCTTCCAAGATTACTACAGTCTATTATTGTAATGTTCATATTTTAAACTCATCTTGACTCTGCTACTAATCTCCTTTCAAACACTTTTAACAAATGACACGCATTAACAGTCTTCCCATTTTGCCAGTGTACAAATTTTTCTTCAGTGATTGTAGATATGAATATGGTTTATTTGTATTTAAGTTTGATCTTACTTGTAAAAAAAAAAAAAAAAACTTCCCCCACAAAAATCTCCTGTTTTTCTGTGCAGAATAGTTTTCTGCTAAGTTAAGGTGGGAGATTCTTGTGACCACTTTTGCTTCTTTCTTTAAAATGAATTATCCATCTCATCTACCAATAAAGTTTTGTAGCTCAGTGGTTCTCTGGGTAGAACATTATAGGTCAAGGACCATTTCACTTTATTACCTGATATAGATACGTGTATCTATCATGCCGAAGTTTTCATGGTGAGCATATTTATGGTTTATTTATCCACAGTAGTATTATTTCTTTGAATAACTTGATTTTTATTCATATGACATTTATTTGTATGTGTTTTAAAATTGCATTCCTTTACCTCCTTCAAAATGTGTGCAGGTCCCAAAGGCAAACAGCTAGAAGGAACTGAATGTCCACTCCACGTTGTTCATCCACCCACTGGGGAAGAGTTTGCTTTGGGGTGTGGAGTGTGCAGAAATGCTCACACGTTTTAAAACATTCAGATCCTTTGTCTTCAAAGAGAATACTTGCCTTCATGCAATGGAAGGATGCAGTGAAGTTTAAACTCCGCTCAGGATAAGAACGGGACCACTTTACATTGGTGAAAACGAACCATTCACAGTGCAAGAATGATGCCAAATACATATACATAATTCTTGCTACGGAACGTTTCCCTGTTATTTTGGTTTATCTTCTTTTGAACCAAGATATCAAACTTGTGAGGTGTTTGCATGTGGCCATTTCCGTCATTGGCCTGTGAAGCATTGAACATTTATAGATAATTGGTATAAAAGGATCACCATACTCATGAACTAAGAATGATGCTGGCTTTCAAGCAGAAAAGAAAAATAATCACTGTTTATTGTATACTGCCTTTTGTAATCCTGTACAATTGCATCACGGGTAGGGATAAAAAGAGGAATATTCTGGTTTATTTCCTAGACTGTTATTTAAAAAAATTGTGTTAGTAAGACCTATAAATGTAATAAGTATCACACTGTATATAAAGCTATCAATGTTTGTCCTATATAAGAATTACTAAATTACAAAAGCAATTTCATTTAAACTTCTAGGTTAAGTTTGAGCCTGAAATTTTAATGAAGTGCAATACTGAGTGTGCCTCATTATCTTGCAGCTGTAAACATATTGGAATGTACATGTCAATAAAAACCACTGTACATTTTTATACAGTGATAAAGTCTAATATTTGTGTAAAGAATTTTTTGAAAAACAATTTGAACAGCTTATGAAGCCTAAAACCCACCTATAACACACTCATAATTTTCCTGTTCAAGAAAATAAAAATATCAATAAAGCACACTGAAGGTATCTTAAACACTGGGTAGAAAATCATGAAAATAAATACCTAAAGATATGTCTTCTCATAAACACATGTGCCAAAGACAGAAGGAGGCACATAGGAAATGAGTCTGCATCTTTCTTCTATCCAGAGCCTTTTTCACCTTTTACAAAATGGTTGTTGTCTCTTCTACATACTCTAATGGGCACAACTTTCCACATACTTAATTATTAGTTACCTATTTGTTTTGCTGGTGTTTGGATTTTCTTTCCATTTGAGTTATTGGAAATGTTAAATTTTAGATTTATAATTAATCATGAGTCAGATTTTATGTATTTCATGACACCAAGGAAAGATTTGACCTGTTTTTTTTTTAATTTCCACTGTTAGAAATAGAGAAGTTTGTCGGTATATAAATTATTAACAAATACAGTGTCGCTAATTTATTTTAAGCAGCTTTGAGAAGTTTAAAACAACTTTGGGAGCTGGAGAGCGAGCTCATCAGTAGAGTGCTTGCCATGAACATGAGATCCAGAACGCATGGCTGGTAGGTGAAGGGGGGGGGGGGGGAATGGATGGACGCATGGACAGATGGACGGACGGACAGACAGACAAAAAGTTATGTGTAGTAGCACTACCTTGTCATCTCAGCTCTGGGGACTCAGAGCCATGTGCATCTCCAGGACTTGGTGACTAACCATCCTAACCTACTCAGCAAGCTCAAGACCAAAGAGAGACCCATCTTTACAATGCAAGGCAGATGACTCCTGTGAACAGAGGTTTACCAGGCAGGCGCACACGCGCACGCACACACACACACACACACACATGCACACATGCACATACAAACACACGCACACAATACACCCATGAGGGTGGAAACACAAAGGGAAGAAATGGGGTTTGCCCTTTGTCTTATTTAGGGTTTCTGTTGCTGTGAAGAGACACCATGATCACAGCAACTCTTATAAGGAAAACATGTAATTGAGGTGGCTGGCTTACAGTTCAGAGGTTCAGTCCATTATTATGGCAGGGAGCAGGGCAGCATGCAGGCAGACATGGCGCTGGCTACATCTTGATCAGAAGGCAGCAGGAAATGGACTGAGGCACTGAGTGTATTTGAGACCTCAAAGCCCACACCCACAGTAACACACTTCCTCCAACAAGACCATACCTCCGAACAGTGCCACTCCTATGAGATAGTGGGGGGCCAATTACATTCAAAGTACGATACCCACCATGTTTAAATCCCTTTAATACAACTTTAATACAGCACTGGAGACAGGATGGTAAAGTCAAGATAATCCTAGGCTACACAGCAGTTTTGAAATCACCATGGGATAGATAATATTCTGTCCCCAAAAGGAATATTTATTAAATATTATTTGTGTGTATGTATATATGTATACATATATGTATATATATGCTATCAGTTCTTAAAACAGATTACTAATAACTCCTGTCTTTGCATGCTTTAATAAAATTTATAAAAATACCCAATCAAAAGCTTCAAAATTCATGAAAAATCATTATTGGTTTGTATATTGGGGGGGTTGTGAGAGCATAACTAAAGCCATTTAGTTGTAAGAGTGATATTTCAAAAGCAGAGGTGGACCGCACAATGGAGACTAAGAGCCAGAAGGACCAGGACAGATGTGCTGCAGTCCCTAAGAGACCGCAGGTGCCAGCCCAGACTACTATAAGAAAGTTTAAATCACCATGGATGAAGAAAATAAGGCTATTCCATGATAAAGCGAAATTTATACAATATCTGTCTACAAATACAGCCCTATAGAATGTGTCAGAAGGAAAACTCCAACTTAAGGAAGTTGACTGTACCCATGAAAACACAGGAAATAATCTCACACCAGCAAAATCATGGGAACACCCACTGAAACCGTTTATCTAAGCTAATGGGAGCTCACTAACTCCAGCTAGATAGGGAAGGAACAAGATAGGACCAAACTAGTCCCTCTGAATGTGAGTGACAGTTGTATGGCTGGGGCAGACTGCGGGGCCACTGGCAGTGGCACCAGGATTTATCCCTACTGCTTGTACTGGCTTTTTAGGATTCTCTTTGGATGGATACCTTGTTCAGCCTAAATATAGTATGGCTTGGACCTTCTCTAAAGCAATGTGCCTTACCCTCCCTGAGGAGTGGATGGGTGGAGTGGGGTGGGGGAAGGTGGAGACTGGAAGAGATAAGGCTGGGAGGAGAGAGAAATACGATGCAGGACACAGGAGGTCAGGAATAGTCTGAGGATGCAGTCTGATTCAGTCTGAGCATGAGGTCTGAGGATGCATAGAGACATGATCACTCCTTCAGTCTGAGGATTTGGTAGGAAAAAAGTCTCTCTAATGGCTGGCTGCATTGCCATTCTGATCTCTCAGCTTTCACCCCCTAATATCTGACTCCGGGTTTTTATTATTAAGAACAATTAGAATTTGTGTTATAAGAAACTAGATATCAAAACACCAAATAATCCAATTAAAAATGGGGTACTGATCTAAACAGAATTTTCTTTTTTTCCTTTTTTATTATTTTTTATATTTTTCCATTCGAATATTTACACTTCCTTCTCTCCCAATCTCTTCCTGCTCCCCCAGTCATCCTCCTCACTCCCCCTCCCTGCTTGAGAGAGGGCAGGGAGCCCCGCCCTGTGGGAATTCCAAGGCCCTCCCCCCTGCATCCAGGCCTAGGGAGCTGTGCATCCATATAGACTAGGGTCCCAAAAAGCCAGAACATGCCATAAAAACAAGTCCCAGTGCCTTTATCAATGGCTTCTCAGTCAGTCCCCATTGTCAGCCACAATCAGAGAGTCTGGTTTGATCACATGCTCATTCAGACCCGGTCCAGCTGGATTTGGTGAGCTCCCATTAGAACAGGCACACTGCCTCAGTTGGTGGACCAACCCCTTGTGGTCCTGACTTCCTTGCTCGTCTTCTTTCTCCTTCTGCCCTTCAACTGGACCTTGGGAGCTCAGTCTGAGTTGCTCTGATGTGCGTCTCTGTCTCTATCTCCATCCATCACCAGATGAAGGTTCTATGGTGATAGTCAAGATAATCATCAGTGTGATAGTGGGGCACTTCAGGACAGTTCAGGTACCCTCTCCTTTGCTGCCCAAGGACCTAGCTGGGGACATCTCTGTGGACACCTGGGATCCCCTCTAGAGCCAAGTCTCTTGCCAACCCTAAAATGGATCCCTTAAGGTAGGTATCTTCTTCTCTGCTCCTATATCTGCCCTTCCTCCATCTCCACCCTCCCACTCCCCCAAGCTATTGCTAGTCCTTCCCTTCTCCCTTCCCACTCCCCCTCTCCTCTTCCCCCAACCTCACCCCCACCCCTACTTCCACCCCCATGATCACAACTTTTGCCTGGCAATCTTGTTTGCTTCCAATTTCCAGGGGGATCTATATATGTTTTTCTTTGGGTTCACCTTGTTATTTGGCTTCTCTAGGCTTGTGAACTATAAACTTAATGTCCTTGGTTTATGGCTAGAGTCCACAGATGAGTGAGTACATACCATATTCATCTTTTTGGGTCTGGGTTAACTCACTCAGTATAGTGTTTTCTATTTCCATCCATTTGCATGCAAAATTCAAGATGTCATTGTTTTTTACCACTGAGTAGTACTCTAATGCATACATATTCCACACTTTCTTTATCCATTCTTCCATTGAGGTTGTTTCCAGGTTATGGCTATTATAAATAATGCTGCTATGAACATAGTTGAACAAATGCTTTTGTAGTATGATTGGGCATCTCTTGGGTATATTCCCAAGAGTAGTATTGCTGGATCCTGGGGTAGGTTAATTCCCAGTTTCCTGAGAAACCGCCACACTGATTTCCAAAGTGGTTGCACAAGTTTGCATTTCCACCAACAATGGATGAGTGTTCCCCTTACTCCACATCCTCTCCAGCAAAGGTGTTTTCGATTTCAGCCATTCCGACAGGTGTAAGATGGTATCTCAAAGTTGTTTTGATTTGCATTTCCCTGATCGCTAAGGAAGTTGAACATGACCTTAAGTGTCTCTTGGCCATTTGAACTTCTTCGGTTGAGAATTCTCTGCTCAGTTCAGTGCCCCATTTTTTAATTGGATTAATTAGAATTTTAAAGTCTAGTTTGTTGAGTTCTTTATATATTTTGGAGATCAGACTTTTGTCTGTTGTGGGGTTGGTGAGAAGATCTAACAGAATTTTCAATAGAAAAAACTCAAATAATTAAGAAACACTTAAAGAAATGTCCAACATCTTTAGCCATCAGGGAAATGCAAATCAAAACAACTTTGAGATTCCATCTTACACCTGTCAGAATGGCTAAGATCAATAACACAAGTGACAGTCTATACTATTGAGGATATGGAACAAGAGAACACTCACTCCTTCATTGCTAGTGGGAGTGTACACTTGTGTGGCCAATATGTAAGCCAATATGGCAGTCCTCAGAAAGTTGGGAATTCATCTACCTCAAGACCCAGCTATAACACTCTTGGGCATATACCTAAAGGATGCTTGATCATACCATATCCATAACCATATCTATTGTGGTTTTATTGATAATAGCCAGAAACTGGAAAACAACATAGATGTATAGATGTTCCTCCACAGAAGAATGGATAAAGAAAATGTGGTACATTTATACAATGGAGTATTGCTCAACTGTTGAAAAAATATATCTTGAAATTTGCAGGCAAAGGATGGAACTAGAAACTTATCCTGAGTGAAGATAAATGATGGAACTTCACTTACCCTGAGTGAAGATAAATATGGAATGTGTTTGATTATAAGTGGATATTAGCTGTTAAATAAATAATAACCAACCTATAATCTGTAGACCTAGAGGGATTAGGTATAAAAGATTAGGGTGAGACACACGGATTCCCCTGGGAGAAGAAAATAGAATACGTTTTGTGGGTGGACTGCAGTCAGGTGGGGGTGGGAAGAGTAGATAGGATTAATGGAAGGAATGAGAGGCGGGACACTGAGTTGAGAGGCATTTGAGGGATGATATAGAAACCTAGTGCAGTGGAAACTTTGGAAAATGTATGAAGATGATTCAAATTAGTTCTAATAATAGTGGAAAGGGAGTCCCAATTGGTCATCTCCTGTTATCTATCAAAGGAAGCTTCTGGTACTGGGACTCCATTGCAGTCAATTGTGTTGTTGGCTAAAGTGGTCACATGGAAATCCAGACTGTTGCTAAGACAGTGGGTTACTCACACAAACTTACTGTTGGGCCTCATTTCTGAGGACAATGCCCACAGAACCCATTGATCACGGAGAAGTCAACCTTGAACCTACATGGAGCCTTCACTCCTACCCTCTAGTGTGCTTAATGTGGGAAGACACTCTGCAGGCTACCAAAAGAGAAACATAAACACCAACTCAGACACAAAACATTTGACCTACAATCTGTCCTGCCTGCATGATATGTTAGCATAACAGTGGCACCAAATTTGTGGGAGTAGCCAAACAATGTCTGATTTGACTTAAGGCCCCCTTTATGGGGTAGAACCCATACCTGATGTCAGAAATGTAAGGTAAAATAAAACATACTGGTCCGAAAATAAAATCAATAAAACGACTCCTAATGATTTTCTGCTGTGCTCATAGATCTGTCATCATCAGAGAACATCAGAGAAGCTTCCTTAGGCAGCAGATGGGAACAGATGCGGAGATTCACAGTCAGACGTTGTGCAGAGAGAAAGTCCTTGGCACACACAGCCCTAAGTGGGATGTCTTCATCAAATGCCTTCCCCTCAGAGCTCAGGGAACCCCTCAGAAGAGGAGGCAGAAAAAGTGTAACAGCCATGTGGGATTCAGGACACCAGGAGAACAGGACCCCCTAAACCAACTGAGTGGGTACATATGAACTCACAGAAACAGAAGCAACAAGCACAGGGCCTACAAGGTTCTGCACCAGGTCCTATGCTTTCAGAGTAGTATTTATGGGACTCCTGAGTTTATGAACAAGAAGGACTCTGATTCTCGTGCTTGCTTTGGGGGCTCTTTTCCTTGTGTTGGGTTGCCTTGTCCAGCCTCTATATTATAGCTTTCTTTCATCTTATCATATTTTATTTTGTCATGTTTGGTGGTTATCTCCTAGAAGCCTGTTATTTTCTAATGAGAGAGAGAAAGTGAGTGGATGCTGAGGGAGGTGGGGTGGGGAAGAACTGAGAGGAGTAGAGGGAGGGGAAACTTATTAGGACATATCGTATGAGAAAAGAATATATTTTCAATAAAAGGAAGAATACAAAGAAGAGGAAAAGTAGGAGGAGGAGGAAGAGGAGAGTGAAGAGACTGATTTGGAAATGCAGAAACTTCAGCATGTTGAGGGACAGCGAGTTGTCCCACAGGGCGCACAGGCTCAGAGTTGACTATCGTGTGTCCAGGAGACACAGGTAGGTATAAAGATGAAACTCGCCCCTTCGTGTACCCCCAGGAAATCTGGAGATTATAGTGAGGCCACTGTAAATATTTAACTTCAACTCAGAGTCTCTGGGCTTGAACTAACCTGAAGGATGACACACAAGCCAGAGGATTCCTGCACACTTGAGACATGTAAGAAAGACTCTTGACTCCCTTGACTCTGCTGGCTGACAGCTCAACTGCACTGGAAAAGAATTCTGTCAGTGGGACATGATAGAGAATCACCTGCAAGAGTCTTATTACATGGCGCACGCCTTTAATCCCAGCACTCGGGAGGCAGAGGCAGGCGGATCTCTGTGAGTTCGAGACCAGCCTGGTCTACAAGAGCTAGCTCCAGGACAGGCTCTAAAGCTGCAGAGAAACCCTGTCTCGAAAAACCAAAAAAAAAAAAAAAAAAAAAAAAAAGAGTCTTATTACAGAACAGAGGCACAGTAGTGGGACTTGATGATGCACATTAGGTTGGCCTGTGGTGGTTGTTACGATTAAATAACTGAAGTCAGAAGACAGACCACAGTGAGCGGCACCATTTCCTAGGACGGGGATCCCAAACCTTTAAAGTTAGCCGAGCTCTAGCCTTCATTGCTCTTCTAACTGCAGGTGCAATGTGAGCTCTACCCTTGAGCTCCTGCCTGGGGCTGTCCTGCCATGATGGAGTTCAGCCTGGATCTGTGAGCTAAATAAGCCATTTCTCCCTGAAATTGCTCTCGTCTAAGTATTTTTATCATGGCATTCGGAAAAGAAACTGACAGAAAGTGGTGAGGTGCCTGGCCAGAATCTCAGATGAATGTGTTAACAATGGCCAAGAAAATCAACAAAGTCCTACAGTTGCTGCTGTCGGGGCTTGGGGGGGGCGGGCAGCCTCCAGCAGCACAGGGCTTTGAAAGGAACCCTGTGGGGTCGGAGTAAGCGGGACTTTTCTATCTGAGGGGGCTATAGGGAAAATAATCACTCACACACTCTCTTGACGGCTTCCTTCTTTATTCTCCGCTCTCTCACGTTTTTTCTCTGTTCTTTCTACGGTATACTTTTTTCTATAGCTTATATACTCCAGCAGAGTTTTTAGTCAAAATAGGAATTACAATGTGGTTACATTCTGTTTTTCAAGTGAATGATTATAATGAATACAGGTAAAAACATGGTTTTCATCTTTCTTACATGATTAAACAGTTTACATATTTTAGGTGACAAATTATCCCAAGAACCCACATACATTCACACCCAAACAACTTGTAGATTAACTGTACGCGCAAGGATGGTGTTCTTGTCAGGTCTTTTTTATTGTTTTTATTGAGCTATATATTTTTCTCCACTCCCCTCCTTTCCTCTCCCCTCCCTTCTACCCTCTCATGATCCTCATGCTCCCAATTTACTCAGGAGATCTTGTCTTTTCCTACTTCTCATGTAGTTTAGATCCTTGTATGTCTCTCTTAGGGTCCTCATTGTTATCTAGGTTCTCTGGGATTGTGAATTGTAGGCTGGTTTTCTTTGCTTTATGTCTGAAAGCCACTTATGAGTGAGTACTTATGATATTTTTCTTTCTGGGTCTGGGTTACCTCACTCAATATGTTTTCTAGATCCATCCATTTGCCCACAAATTTCAAGATGCCGTTATTTTTTCTGCTGTGTAGTACTCCATTGTGTAAATGTACCACATTTTCCTTATCCATTCTTCAGTAGAGGGGCATTTAGTTTTTTCCAGGTTCTTCCTATGTCTTGTCAGGTCTTTCACTGGCAGGATGCATTTTGCAGTTACAAAGAAATGGCCAATTACTCCATTACTTATCTTGAAAGGTAATCTTATAAGGAATCTTAAAGGAACCATAAACCTGAACTTTTATATATGAAAAAGAATCAGTCAGCTCTATTTTAAATCTTTAGGGTATATATCCACTCATCAATAGTTTCTAATATCAGGAGATTGAGGCCAAAATGTATATAAGGAATTAATCATCACCTTTGATTATTAAACAAACCTAGCAAGAGGAGCTAGCAACAATCAGGTGTTTTTGTAATTTTTGACCATAGCCTAATGAGTTAGGCAGCTCAGCTATGTGTCCTTGTGAGCTTTAGCTTGTTTTCTGGGGTTATTTATCTTAGAAATCTTAGGAAGGCATCTAGTCTAACATAAAGTTATTTTAAAGCTTTGTATTAACTAATGGTACATGGCTGCCTTTTTTCAGCAGTAAGAGAATTAGAGCCAGCCTGGCTCCTGGACTCAGGTGCTGTCCTTTTAATCATTAACCTGAGCATCTCCTAAGGTGAAGCTCATAGACCTTAGCTGTGAAACATATTCTTGTATTCATTTTCATTCATCAAAACTCTATATAGGCTATCATTATTATCAAATTAGACAGTGGGCTAAGGGAGGGGTCATCTTCTTGACAATCCAAAGATAAAAATGCCCAGTATAACAGGATGTTTCCAAAAGATAAACACGACATAGTACAGGCATGTTACAGAAGATCTCCCCACCTTTACGCACACACCATGCTAGACACCAGAGAAAGAGAGCTGCAGCAAACATGTAAAGGCACAGCAGAAGCAAAAGCCACTCTGGGGTCTGCAGTCCTGTGTCCTCGCCAAAATAAGAGTGGCCCATCTGGTGGGCTGACACCTGGAACTTTGGCTACTCGTTGCTCCTCTGGCATGGCCAGCAGCATACAGTGTGTGCTCAAAGTGACTTCTCAGTGTTTATGAAGAAGCCGTTATTAATCTTACAGTCCCCAAGCTTTAGGAATAAATTACGACAAAGTACATGAAGAAGACGTTTGTGACCACCCCCCAGTTCACACGTCCCTGTTAGACCAGCCTGCTAATTCTTGGTATAATGTGCTAGGCAGAAAAGAACAGAGGCACAATAGTGGGACTTAGTGATTCTTTCTGTAAATAAACGTTTCTTATTTCCAAGTTGAGGAAAAGTCATTTCTTCTTAACCATCTGGTCCAACTCACTGTGCCCAAGATCTCCCTTTTTTTTTTTTTTGCCAATAATGCTATTTGATAAAAACATATGCAGTACCCTGTTCACTTTGGGCTCAGTGTTTACTAGTCTGCTTGTTTTCCCAGATCCTTTTCATCCTCTACCTCTCTTCCCATCCACTTTTGTCATTGTGTTTTACCTGGATGAAGTCACACGTTCCTGGTGGTGACGATACATCAGGACATTTCAGCTCAATTTCCTAAAAACTTCCAATAGCACACAATGAGGGCTGGATCGGACAAGACTTGAGTGCCAGTCCTGACGTTGCTAAGCTACTCCTTCTGTGTCCTGTATACCTGTATGCCTTCACTGAGCTCTTGTTTTAACTAATTTTTATTCTTTTTCTTAATATGAAATCAAGCCAAATAAGAAAGTATGTACAAGAGTGATTTAATTACACAATAAAATATTTGGGAGATGTGTGCAGAGGTGAGGAGAACTTTCACTTAATATACTTTAACATTTTATTTAATCTATCAACTGCTGATCTGGGATTCCCCTCTGTATGCTGTGAATACCACTGGTTAATAAAGAAGCTGCTTGGGCCTATGACAGGGTAGAATAGAGAAAGGAGGGAATTCCAAGCAGAGATAGAAGAGAAAGTAGGTGAAGTCAGGGAGATGCCATGTAGCCGCCAGAGGAGAGAGATGCTGGAACCTCGCTGGTAGGCCGTAGCCTTGTGGTGATGCACAGATTAATACAAATTGGTTAATTTAAGATGTAAGAGCTAGATAGAAATATGAACAATCTAATAGATCAAGCAGTGTTGTAATTATGATAGTTTCTGAGTGATTATTTCAGGTATGGGCAGCTGGGAAACGAACAAGCAGCCTCCACCTACACTTTGGCACCCAAGTGACACGCCAATGTGTGCCAGCTAAATCCACATAAAACCTGAGAAAGCCTGTAAAGGAATTATAGACAGAGTTAAGCATGACTTATTGGTAGCTGGCTTTTTTTCCAGATGGGCTCTGTTTGCTGGCAGTGGGCATTGGTGGCGCACACCTTTAATCCCAGCACCCGGAAGGCAGAGGCAGGCGGATCTCTGTGAATTCGAGACCAGCCTGGTCTACAGGAGCTAGTTCCAGGACAGGCTCCAAAGCTATAGAGAAACCCTGTCTTAAAAAAAAAGAAAAAAAAAAAGAAAAAAAACCTGCACTGTTTCTGAACAGTGGCTTCCTGGTTTGTGCTGCCAGCATGAACTCTGGCTCTTTCAGGAGACCAAGGACTTACATGGGGTCTGTGAGTAATGTGTTACACATTGTTGAGCGGTGACACAGACCCACTGTTGCCGCGCACCGCGCCCCCGTGTCTTCATTCGATGCACTTGAACCCAGTTTGCGAGATTCGGGCAAGGGGCTGGAGGTTAAAATACACAAAGACTCACAGACAGAGAGACAACGACACGGGTCATCCTTGAGTTCACCAAGAACGCCCCCTTTATTGTGTTCAGGGGCAGATTATATAGAGATAGCCACGCCCCAGTCAAACCCACCAGAAACCACTCTCCTGCCATCAGGAACTCCTGATGGTCTCGTGCTCAGAGCAGCTGTAGGCACTCAGATCAGGGGATTACAAGAAATTCAGGATCTGGGGTCTCACTGCTCCCAACACACTGTGGCCCTGCATCTGGGGCAGAGAGAATGGCTCTCAGAGGCAGCAAACGTGCCTCCGCCATGTTGGACTTGGCAGAGCAAGCAGGCAGGACTGCAGAGTTGATGTTAGCCTTGGCCTGCTAAGAATTTTTAAAAAAGCGCTCTTGGTCAGAAAATAATTACAGAAATGCAATAAAGACAGATTCATATTTTTTTTTTAAAAAAGGCCTCGTTCCAGAGTCTGGGAGTCAAAGCCAGTTGTCAACCCAGTCCCGTTCTGCTCTCCTCTGTCTTTTCTTTTCTTTTCAACAAGACAGACGCCAAAGACTTCTTGGCAGGTGGAGTGGCTGCGGCCATTTCAAAGACGGTGGTAGTACCCATGGAGCGGGTCCAGCTGCTGCTGCAGGTGCAGCATGCCCGCAAGCAAATCACGGCAGATAAGCAATACAAGGGCATTATAGACTGCATGGTTCGTATCCCCAAGGAACAGGGAGTCTTGTCCTTCTGGTGTGGTAACCTGGCCAATGTCATTAGATACTGCCCCACCCAGGCTCTCAACTTTGCCTTCAAAGATAAATACAAGCAGATCTTTTTGGGTGGTGTGGACAAGAGGACCCAGTTTTGGCGCTACTTTGCAGGGAACCTGGCATCAGGTGGTGCCGCTGGAGCCACATCCTTGTGCTTTGTGTACCCCCTGATTTTGCCCACTCGTCTACCAGCTGATGTGGGCAAAGCTGGAGCTGAAAGGGAATTCAAAGGCCTCGGTGACTGCCTGGTTAAGATCTACAAATCTGATGGGCTTAGGGGCCTGTACCAAGGCTTTAATGTGTCAGCCCAGGGCATTATCATCTACTGAGCTGCACAGATTAATAGAAATTGGTTAATTTAAGACATAAGAGCTAGCTAGAAATATGCACAAACTAATAGGCCAAGCAGTGTTGTAATTAATAAAGTTTCTGAGTGATTATTTCAGGTATGGGGAGCCAGGAAATGAATGAACAACCTCTACCTACAAATTGCAGAACAGAATCATCTTATTTTTCTGCTTAAAGAATGACCTACAAATTTTTGCTTGGAAAAAAGTAATCCCAATATGAAATCTAAAATTTCCTGTTCCTAAACCCCAAGCCTGCTCTGCCCTATGATACTACAGTATCGTTGATATGATAGTAGCTGGACATTCAAGTTGCAAGAAGACAAGGCTATTTTGTTTTCCAGAAGTTTATGGGAGGGCTGTGGCTCATCTCCTTCTGGGGTAGAATCCAGGTCTGTGACAGCCTCTAGCTTCTAGCATGTGTGGCATCTACCAATACCCTCCAGAAAGCCACAGTCTTCCAGAAAAGCATGGCAGTATTCTAGACCTAGGCATTTTACCCGGACAAACACATTGTGATCCAAGGTAGCTTAGAAAAGCAACTATGATAATAAAACTCATTTCTCAGGGCAGTTACAATGAAGAGAAATTATGAAACAAAAGTGTAGAGCTGGAGAGATGACTCAGCAGGAACGGTGCTTGCTGTGTAAGTGTGAGAGCCTGAATTCCAATTCCCAGAACCCTCCATAAACGCCAGCCATGTTAACACAAAGCTGCAGTCCTAGCGTTCCTACCATGATGCAGAGGCAGAATTCTGAGAAGCATACGGGCACCTTGCCTGGTGGACACAATGGGGAATAATCCCAAGGAGACCCTGCCTCACACAAGGTAGAAGGAAGGGATGGGTGAGGTCTTCTCTGACCTCCACAAGTCTACCGTGGTATGCACACACTGTGGTCACACACATGAAAACACACACACTTCATACAAATATAGAAACAAACAGAGCCAGCAAGAAAGCTCAGTGAGTAAAGATGCCTGCCACCAAGCCTGACAACTTGCTCCATCTGAGGACATACAGAGAAGGTGAAAAATATTCCTGCAGCTTTACTTTTGACCTCCACAGGTACACAGCTCATGGGCCCACATACAGTACAAGATCCTCCCTGCACCAAAGGGGTAAAAAAAAAAAAGCAATAATAGATTACATAAAACCTTGAATGAAAGCCAAGTTGAAAGGTCAGTTTTCAATAAATAGCCAGGGACTCAGAGTCCCTGAACAGCTTCTTAGCTAAACAGGTTCTGTAACGCAATGTCTTACAGTTTCTTAAAATACGCAAATTCAGGTAGAGTCCTAAGGAAACTGGTAAGTTTTAAAAGGCAAAAGTGAGAGAGATCATGTCAGGAAGAGTTCAGCAAGAACTAAGGCATTCGTATTCCTCAGAAGTGTGTGGAAACCATTCTGTTTCATTGGCTCTTTTAATAAATATTTGAGCACCTGCTCCATCCAGATCAGCACCTGACAACACACTTCAGGGAGGGCAGGACCGTGTTCCCAGGTGCTTGGTAACCTTGCCTTCCTTTTAAGTGCTTCAATGGACTGCGTGACTTCATAGGTGGATCGTGACGTGCTAAGCGTGGGAATGAGTTGATCACAGAATGCAGACACAGAAATGTATAAAGAATACAACAGAGTCTTAACCAAGAACTACACATGTAGTTCAATGAGATAAATTATTGACTGATGGCTTAAAGTAGCTAACCTTTATCCTAAAGCCTGAGTCGGGGGTCGGGGCAGAGTAATGTCCTTCCCAATTTTGCCAGGTCTTGATCCTTGGAATGTATGATTTGAGAACGAAAGGGACTAGACTTTAAAATGAAGTTACACTGTATTAACCAGTGTTATCAATGTAATCAGAAGGGTCCCACCTGGGGAAAGGGGAAGCAACTGGATCAGTCAGAGAATACAAGTGGGGGGTGGGGAGATGAAGAGGAAGATAGGGAGGGAGGGATGGAAAGAGGAAGGAAGGAAGGAAGGGAGGGAGGGAGAGAGGGAAGGAGGAAGAGAGGGAAGGACAGTACACACACAGGACTCAGTGACGAGTTGGCCTTAAAGATGGAAGAACAAGTTAGTCATGGAAAACGCAGGTGACCTACAAGGCAACCTGGAAAATAAGTGAAGAGATTCCCCTCTCCAGATTCCCAAGGATCTTTTCCCTGCCAACACCTTGATTTTAACCCAGTTTGTATTTTTTATCTCCAGAACTGCGTGAAGAAGAATTTTTACCGTTTTAAGCCAACCAGCCTCAGGTAATTTTGCAATGGCATTCACATTGCTTGCCATGCTTTGGGCTTTCCAAAACTTGTGAACTGGCCGGGCGGTGGTGGCGCACGCCTTTAATCCCAGCATTCGGGAGGCAGAGGCAGGCAGATCTCTGAGTTCGAGGCCAGCCTGGTCTACAAGAGCTAGTTCCAGGACAGGCTCTAGAAACTACAGGGAAACCCTGTCTCGAAAAAACAAAAAAACAAAAAAAAAACAAAAAAACCAAAACTTGTGAACTGGTAGCTCTTTACAGACGAGCCATCGGAGTTCTACAGAGAAAAACAGGAAATAGCTTAATGACAGTTTTATATTGATTACACATGGAAATATCCTGACGTAGATTAGGTAAAGTAAATAAGACTGATTTTATCCATGTGGGTCTATGCGTGTGTGAGCAGGTGCCGTAAAGTCCCCTGGAGCTGGGTTATAGGCAGTTGTGAGTGGCCTGTTAGGAGTGATGGGTACTGAACTTCTGTCCTCTTAACCATTGCGCCATCTCTCCAGTCCTCCTCTACCTTATTGTGTGTGTGTGTCCCTTGCACCCTTCAGACAAGGCCAGAGGGAGTCAGTTCCCTACCTCCACCTTGGTTTCCAGGGATAAAGCTCAGGTCAAGAGCCGCAGCAGCAAGTGCTTACGCTAGTTGAGCCATCTTGCCAGCAACGCTGAACTTTTTAACGTGGCCCCACAAGCTCTTAAATTCACATGTACCTTGTGTATACTTCAAAAAACAGTGATGTCTTAGACTCTCATCTCAGCGGTTTGAGTTCCTCATTTGATTTTTTTAAAAAAGAAGTCCATTAACTAATACATAAAACTTACACATACTAATGGTGTGATGTGATATTTCAATATATTCACTTAAAATTTTAATATTGAAGTTTATGCATAGGAGCGTTTGCCTGCATGTTATGTCTGCCCGCCACTTTCATTGGGCATCAGACCTCCTGGGACAAGGGTTACGAATGGCTGTGAACCACTGTGTGGGTGCTGGGAACTGAACTTGCGTCCTCTGCAAGGGCAATAGGTACTCGTAAGTACTGAGCATCTCTCTACCCCCTACAATGTTTCATGTCTAGATCAGGTCATCGTTCCAACCCCTCAAACATTTTGTTTTATGACAGAAACATTAAAACTCTTTTTTTAAAGTTTATTTAACTGCACAATATATTATTATTAACTGTAGTGACACTACCATGCTTATGGTCTTACGCTGTCTGTGACAGGACTTTTTTTCGTGGCTACAATTTTTTTTCCTATAAGAAGAATATGCTTTTGGCTGGAAAAATAGCTCAGCAGTGAAGAGTACTTGCTGTTCTTCCAGCTGGCCTGAATTCAGTTCCCAACCCCCAGGACTAGTGGCTCACACCTACTCGTAACTCCAGCTCCAGAGAATCCAAAATCCCTTCTGGACTCCATAGGCGCGCGCGCACACACACACACACACACACACACACACACACACAGCTACAACTAAATGAAAATAAAGTTTAAAAAAATAACAAAAAAACAAAGGCATAAAAGCATCTTAAAATTCAGAATATTTTTATTGGGCATGGTGGCACATTCCTTCAGCCTCAGTGCTGGGTGCTCAGAAGCTGGAAGATCTCTGCGAGTTCCAAGCTAGCCAGGCTTACATAATGAGACCCTGTCTAACGAAAAGGGGAGCGAGGGGGTGGTGGTGGTGCACACTCCTTTAATCCCAGCACTTGGGAGGCAGAGGCAGGTGGATCAAGGCCAGCCTGGTCTTCAACCTAGTGAGCTCCAGGATAGGTTCCAAAGCTACACAGAGTAACCCTTTCTAAAAAAAAAAAAAGAAAGAAAGAAAAGAAAGAAAGAAAGAAAGAAAGAAAGAAAGAAAGAAAGAAAGAAAGAAAGAAAGAAAGGAGTAAGAGGAGCAGGGAGAGGAGAGGCTGGAAGTAATAATTTGCTTTAGAAAAACAACATAGAAAGTCAATGGCACGGTATAAAGGTTTTCCAACTGTGAACTTTTCTCGTCTTAAGAAAATCCAGCATCAGCCAGGCAGTGGGCGCATGCCTTTACTCCCAGGACTCAGGAGGCAGAGGCAGACGGATCTCTGTGAGTTCGAGGCTAGCCTGGTCTACAAGAGCTAGTTCCAGGAGAGCTAGGGCTGTTACACAAAGAAACCCTGTCTCGGGTTTGTCTTAAAGACGCCTGGGTTTGCAAGATGCTCCACCAGGGGTTTTCTTGTAACCAGCTATCTGCTTTATTACACTTTCCCTGTGCGTTTTAGAAAAACATTCTCAGACTTCAAGGTTCTAGTTCATAAGAAAACGTGGTTTTGAAAAAGTTACGAATCATTAAGAATAGTCTTGGAAAATAGTGGAAGTGCAAGCAAGTATTGTGTTGGGAAACCATTTGCAATCATCGCGTTAACCACGCTGATTTATTAGGCGCGCAGAATGCAGCCCTGGAGGCACCCTAGGCCGCGCCCTCCTCGCGGAGGTGGGTCGCTGTCAGCTGATGTTTACGTCCGGGAGGGGTGGGTCCAGATGCTGCAAACACGCCCTCCTTTCCCGCACCCATTCCACCGATCTAAACTTTCCGGTTTGAACTCAGGGACAGGCCCGCGGCACCTAGCGAGCTGCAGCCCGCCCACCCTCCGCCCCTAAACAAAACTTCTCCGGGGACCGTCCCTAAGGCTGGAGCCGCCCTGGCGCGCGCCCCCGCTCCTGCCCCGCCCCCCGGCCGCGCGCGCCTGCCCCCTCGGGCGAAGACGCGCAGGGGCAAGCGCGCGCCCGCGAGCCCTGGGCGCCATCTTGGATTCTGTAACTGGGCCGCGGCTAGCTGAGGGCGTCCGAGGCGGCGACGAGGAGGCGCCGAGGCGGAGGACGCCGACTGCGCGGGACGGAGAAGGGAAGCTTTCCCCCGCGGCCGGCCGGAGCCGTCAAGGTGGAGCCGCGTCGGCGCCCGCCGCGGGAGCAGCGTCTCGGATGCGGGCGGAGCGCGGGGGGCCGCGGCGGCGGGAGCGCGGAGAGGGGGCCCCGGGAGGCCTCATGTGAGAGCGGCGGGAGCCGCCGCCGCCGCCGCCTCCGCCCGCGCAGCCCGGGGTGCTGTGTGGGGGAAGCCGCCCCCGGCAGCAGGTACGGCGGGGGTTCGGGGCCACGGCCCGCAGTCGGGCGGGCGGGCGGGCGGGGAGGTCGGCGGCGGCTGGGGGCGCGCGCGGGCGGGCGGGGCGCGACCGGGACCTCGGGACATGTCAACAAGGCGCGGTGCGCGCGCGCGCGGGGGCGTGCGGCGGGGCTGGGTGGCTGGCGCCGCCGGGCTCGTCCTCGGCGGAGCGGGTGCGGGCACTGGGAAAGCCGGGGGCCTGGCTAGTGTGCGGAGAAGTATCGGGGAGAGCCAGGCTCGGGAGGCGGCAGCGCCCACGTCGGGCGGCCAAGTGGAAAACTTGGCCAACTACGGTGCGGCCGCTTCGGGCGAGCTGCAGACCGGCTCCCGGAGGCAGCGGGGTCCGTGCTTCTCCCAGCTGAGAGGTGAGAGTCGAGGCGCTTTGTTGCTAATTGTGTCTGTGCCAGTGGCCCAGGTGGTTTACTTATTTTGTTTTTTTCTTACGTGAAAAAGGTAACTTTTAAAATTTCTCTGAGCTCTTTAGAAAACTATCTCTAACTACGCTCTAACCCAGTCCGGGTTATGTTGGCTCACCTCCGGTCTGTATGTCCCCTCTTGGTTGTCTGTATCTCCACTGTGCTTACCGTTCTGAGAGTTAGTTAGTCTCTCTCCTATCGTTCAATTCTTGTATTTTAGCCAAAGAATGTGTGGTAGGTTTCCTTCTATCCAAAGCAAAACATATTTTGGAAATTATGCCAGACCAGACTTTCAAAGCTTAGGTACAAGTGGGGTCTTTAATTACTTCACGCCCAGTGTATAAATGTCTGAGACACCGAGAAAACTTTGACTCTTTGTTGCGGTTTGTGGAAATGTTTGATTGGCTCACTAATTCCGGGTGCCGCTCAACTAGTTTGTAGGTTTCCTACATTAGGTTGCTTCTTTGGCACTTGACACAAATACCAGCAGACGTTCCTGCCACCGTGGTTGTATTTGCTGTGTTCCTAAAACACTACAGTAAATCAGAACTGCCAAAGTCCAGGTTTTCCGTGCTAGAAAATCTCACTGACACTTAGTGCCCTGTTTTGGTACACCACACTCCCTCCTCCTGTTCAGACATAGAAGGCACTTTCTCTTGGACAAGAAGCAAGCAGTATAAAACTCATTGCCGTAAATTAGTTTATATTACTGAATGCTCTGAATTGTTCAACTGTCTGTATAGCAGAGCTTCGTGTGTAGATAGTTAAAATAAAAGGCATTGGAAGTTTTCAACTAAAAGGGCCAACTTTGATATTTCAAACTTCTTTAGGTGTTCATTCACTAATGTTATTTTCATGTCTAAATGAGAATAGTGCATAGGATATTTTCGCAATTGGCCTTTTATTTTTGTATTGCTTCATAAGATTAAGACATTAATTCATAATGCCTTTGACAGTCCATAGACTTTTTAGCTATTCATAAACTACGAAGTACTAAATACATACTTTGGTGATCTATGTATTACGTTTATATTTTGATAAAGAACAGTATTTAGAATACTGTTACCTGGTGTTGGGTATGTTACCTGGTGTTGGGTATGTTGTCCTCTCTGACTCCCGCCCAGACCTGGAGCTGTGCTGAAATCCACTTCATTTAGACTAGCACTGTGTTGGGAGGCAGAAGCAGTGGATCTCTGATTTTAAGGCCAGGCAGGCTTACAGGACAAGACCCTGCCTCAAATAAAAACTGTAGAATCTTAGGATTAAATTATTGTAAGGCTGTCATTTTTGTTAGTTTTGGTTTTGAATCTGTATACTGACAGTAAAGGGAACTATTTCTGCTCCAAGTTCTGGCTTGGGAAGATTTCTGCAGAAGCAGTGGAGCGTCCTGTGTGGATGGAGGAACACTTGTTTCATTTTTCTCTGAATCTCCGCAGCTCAAGTTCTTAGTAGATTTGGGGAATAAGAAAGTCCTTGGTAGCAAATTCTGTTTCTTTGACCCAAATTGAAATGCTAAAATTAAAAGTTAAGCCTTCAGGGTGAGTTAAAGTGGGAAAATGGGTCATAATGACAGGCTAACCTCTAGTGCGACATGTTTATTAGTGGTGAGGTTGTTTTTAAGTTTGCCCTGTAGATTATTCTAACTTTTCTCTGAACACACTTACAAAATCTATTTTTAGATTCATAAATAAGTTAGTCTTCCATAAAGCCATCTTGTCTCCTCTGTCATATTGTTTTATGGATTCTCTTTCTACTCACGAATAAGCCATTTGTGTGTGTGCGTGTAGTCAGGTGCAGGAACACAGGAACAGACAGTTCTGTTACAGTTACGGACGCCTGCACTGACGTGATGTAAGGTCATGCATCCGCCATTCTGTTTGCTCTCCAGCCCACAGTCCTCCTTCACAGAGTTTGCCACGGCTAGAAGAGAAAGTCTGTACCTATGCACATCCTTCGTTGCACAGAGGATTAAGAAAGTCATATGTGCTGTTTGTCACAAGTTAGTTGGAGTCACAATCCCTGTGAGTCTTATTTGGACCAGTGCCTTGTGAGAACTGCTGTCTAGAAGCAAAGCACTGTAGGTCCGAGACCAAATAATAGCACTAACAAGTGGTCCGTGTTAGTGTGGAGTGCAGTGTACTTAGTCAGCTAACCAATCAGTGTGTCCTTTAAAACTTCAGTTACTTTATAATAATGACTAGAAATAACTCTGTACAATGTAGAAAGAAAAAAAAAAACAGATGGGGAAATTTTTCTGTAATCCTACTGCTCGTTTTATGCTAAATTAGTGGAACTCCTTCCGGCGTTTCTGTACGCCACTACTCCCTGGCCCCTTATTTGAAAGTTAAATTGTTCCTCGTATTGGGCGGGGGTGGAAGCATCACTATTTTCTACTAAATTATGTGATGGCTTTCCTACTGGATTGTTTTTCTAAACAGATCAATTGGCTCTCCTTTCAAAAGCTCTAATATTTCATTCCTCACAAGAGCCCTGAATTTTTACAAACTGAAGCATCTGACAGTCTTGGAATTTATCCATAGCTATAGAATTAGTTAGAAGTGGAGCTAAGATTCAAATCTAGAGAACCAAGACCAAGAAGCAAATGGAATGAAGTGGGTAAAAATACCTAGGAAAAACACGGAGGTATCATTCAGAAAAAAAGAAAGAAAAGACAAGACAGGAAAGCAGAGTGGCAGAAATGTGTTGGGAGAACACAGCATTCCAGCTGAAACTACCCATAGTCAAGGTAGTCTGCTTTTAATCTGTTTTATGCCGCTACAGGTTGAATTCAGGCCTGGAGTATAAGACAAGGGCTTTAACATTGGACTGTACTCAGGCTGGAGAGAAGGCTTAGAGGTCAGGAGCACTGGGTGCTCTTCCAGAGGTCCTGAGTTCAATTCCCAGCAACCACATGGTGGCTCACAACTGTCTATAATGAGATCTGGTGCCTTCTTCTGGTGTGCAAGCATACATGCGGACAGAAAACTATATACATAATTAAAAAATATTTTAAAAATTGGACTGTACTCTGAGCCCCGTTTACTTACGTTAAATAGAGGTTGGATGTGTGTAGCAATAATAGCCCTTGTCATGTCACAGGCTGTAGTGCAGATCTCTGGACTGCTTACCTTTCATCCTCTCTAGAGGTTCATAGGGACCGTGATACACCTCAGATTTAAAAATGCAAATATAGTTGTCCTTGGGTGACTGACGAATTTGGAAAGTACCACTATAGGCTCTTTTATAGTCACTTTAAGTAGTGGGCGACAACTCTTGAATTTGAATTTTGTGGTTTACTTAGGTCATAAGTAGTGTTTATGTAAGTATTGAAAATCACCTCAGCAATGTTCATCTCCACCAGCAGTTTTCATTGTATTTTTATATTCTCTTTGGATTGCTGGTTCAGTTCTTTGTACATTTTTCTATTTAACCATCCAAATACAAATACGTCTTAGTGATAGAAAATGAATTTGTGATTAAAAGTTAAATAAGACGGGAAAAAATGATGGATTTTTCTAAATAGGATGAAACGAGGAGGAAGAGATAGTGACCTTGATTCACCTGAAGAAGGCCCTGCAGAGAAAGCTAAGAAACTGAGGACTGCACATGAACGTTCTCAACCTTGTGATTGGGGTAACCTTCTGCAGGACATTATCCTCCAAGTTTTTAAGTATTTGCCTCTTCTTGACCGGGCCCATGCTTCACAAGTGTGCCGGAACTGGAATCAGGTATTTCACATGCCTGACTTGTGGAGATGTTTTGAATTTGAACTGAATCAGCCAGCTACATCTTACTTGAAAGCTACACATCCCGAGCTGATCAAACAGATTATTAAAAGGCATTCAAACCATCTACAGTATGTCAGCTTCAAGGTAATGCTTTCACTCCTTCTGTTAAAAAATAAAAGCGTTTTAATGGCTTTAATGTCCTAACCAATACAACTTCTTATGTCTTTAAAATATTTGACTTTTTAGATAAAGTGCTTTAAGTTTTAAAATTATTGCACCATTGAAAATAACTTTTAATATTAGCTGGAACTAAAATATTCCTTTACAATTAATTACTTAAACGAGCAAAAGCAGCCACTAAGTAAACATAAGTTGACTAAGTTTTAAGTTAACAGTGCATGGTTGGCAACAAACTGGAGGAAAGACAAACGTACAACAAACATAAGACAGTGGTTCTCAGCCTCTGAGTTGAGACCTCTTTGGGGGCCCCATATCAGATATCCTGCTTATCAGATACATACATTACAGTTCATAACATTGAAGTGGCAGTGAAATAATTCTATGGTTGGGGGTCACCACAACATGAGGACCTGTTAGAGTGTGGCAGCATTAAGAAGGCTGGAACCTAATTAATCATTAGGGGATGATTATTGAGCAGCATTTACTTGCTGTTTTTGTCTACTAGTGAGTATTGCTTTTGTTTCATTTTTGTTTTTGAGACAGGGTCTCTTGGTGTAGCCCTGACTGTCCTGGAACTCACTGAGTAGACCAGACTGGCCTCGAACTCGGAGATCCATCTGCCTCTGCCTCAGGAGTGCTGGGGTTAAAGACGTGTGCCACCACCACCCGTCAAGTGGTTTTTATTCTGATGCATTTTATCTTAAAAAACCTTTAAAGATGGTATAGGAACTAACTAATTTGAGTATATTTTAGAGGAAAACAGGATTCATGGAAAATGTAAAAGAGCTGTTTGCTTCATTCAGTGTTCCAGGGGACATGTGAGAACCCCTATGAGGGTGAAATGAGTGGAGGAAGGCGGGTTGTGAGATCTGAAGACTATTACATGAAATCATAGTGGCGTGTGTGAGAACAAGGGCTTAGCAAGTTGTATTTGGAGATGAATAAAGAAATACGGGATGTTCGCTAACAACTCATAATAATTATTATTAAAAGATGAAAGTGCCACGCATGTGACTCACACATGGGGAGTCTGAGGCAAAGGAATCAACAATTTGAGGTCTCCCTGGGCTATATATAGTAAGACCTTCTCTCTTAAAAATGTTAAAAACAAAACCTAAAAAGCTGTGGTAAAAGCATAGAATCACCTGATTTGCCCGTTTCCTGTTTACTAGAGGGGCCAGGTTAAATCTGTACTGTCGTCTTAACTTAGACTTTCATGCTGTCTCTAAATGCTGTCTATCTTCCTTGTAAGATTGGAGAACTTTGTAATAGAAGTGATTGCACAGACTGGTCATACAAGTACTAGGTTAGGTAGGATTGCCAATTATAGCCAAAAAGAAAAAAATAACAATACCTGTTAAGACCATCCTGGGCTGTGTAGTGAGTTCAAGACTAGCCAGAGATATTTAGCAAGACCCTATTTCAAGAGGAAAAAAAATGCCTTGTTAATTTCAAGTTTACTAGACTTCATTGATAATTTTTACTGCAGATGCATCCCAGACAATGGGACTCATTGATACAAATCATTTTTTTGTTTGCCTAAAATTCCAATTGGGTGTATTGTTTGTTTGACTTGTGATAGGATTCAAGCAAACAAAAGTGAGGATCTCCTCACCACCCCTCCAGAGAGGAAACCTGAAGTGCTCTCCCTTGGGGTTTAGTCATCCCTGAGATGCCTTAGAGTGTTTTAATGGCAGCTACATGGTCAGAGGAGCTAGAGATCGGAAAGATGGTTCTGTACAGTAGATTAGTTGGGTTCTTGGAGTTTAGCTTACAGTCTCTTAGAGGGCCGTGACAGCTCAGGTATACCAACTTACAGAGCTCACAGAGCCATCTGTGCAAGTTTAACGTTTTTGTTAGGGATGTATTTGTCTGAGGAAGTAACTTCTAATGTAGAAAGCAAGCACACTGCAGGGATTATCCTGACCTGGTAAGAGTTAAGTGGACACTGTAGGCTGAAGAGACCTTAGGGTTATTAGTCCAGCAGTGCTCCTCAGACTGTGCTCAGTTACTCACCAAGGGGGGGTGTCAAGGCAGAACTCGACAGTCCCACTTCCAGCCTGAAATTCAGATGGTTTGGTTTAGGCATAAGAATTTGCATGTCTCGAGTATTCGGGTGATTTTCATGTGGTCTGGGAACCACATTTTGGGAACTACAATTGGTACATTACTTTCACAGACTATGGCATTGAAGAGCACCTTTGGGCTGCAGTAAAACACAAATTTACTTGGAAATAAAAGTAATGTATTTTTAACATTTTAGTCTAGAAAAAAACCCTAACTTTTACCCCTTCCATGTGTTTGGTCATATTATCCTTTTTTTCAAGAAATGCCTAAACACAATATATACAAACAGCTACTTCTATTTTGGTTCATTTTATTTTGTGCTTGTTTAGCTGGACACCCTTGTTTTACTCTAATGAATCTTTCTATTCAAAACACTAAAGAATTTCAGGTTGTGTGGTTAATTTAAAAATTCTCAGTGACGTTAGTTCTTCAGGTGACCTGAAACAGTTCATCATAGACACTGATTACATGTGTTGTTTGATTTAATCAACTACAAATTATTAAAGACAAAATTGATTCATTTTGTACAGTTACTTTGAAATGAATCAACTTAGTCTTTTAGTTCAGCACTGAATAAATAAATATACATATGAATTGTAGTGAACTCTGTTGTGCAAATTAGACTGAGGTTTTGGGGGAGAGATGATTAAAGATAAATGTCCTTTAAATGATAATGCACTGAAGTAATAACTATAAGTCTTGCTTTTATAAAAGTAAGATATTCAAAGAGAATGTGGCTATTCCATGAGTAAGACCTTTTTCCTTCCTAAGGTGGACAGCAGCAAAGAGTCGGCTGAAGCAGCTTGTGATATATTATCACAGCTTGTGAACTGCTCTTTAAAGACACTTGGACTCATTTCAACTGCTCGGCCAAGCTTTATGGATCTACCAAAGGTATCTGCTGCCTTTGTCTTATTCTCTTTTGCAGAGGATTCCAGTGAAAGCCCCAGCATTGTTGGTATTGACAATGAAAGGGTAGCAAAGCAGTATGTGTAATGGAATCTGGCTACTGTTTACAATGTTGAAAAATAGTATTTAGAATATGCTTTTAAAGAGTTTTTTAATGGGAGGCAGAAGCAAGAGGATCTCTGTGAGTTCGAGGCCAGCCTGGTCTTCAGAGCAAGTTCCATGACAGCTAGGACTACTGCACAAAGAAACCCTGTCTCAAAACTCCAAAACAAAACAAATTTTTTTCACGTGTATGAGTGTTATATTTGCATGTAAGTATGTGCACGTCATGTGTGTCCAATGCCTGAGGATGCCAGAAGAGGTTGTCGGATCCCCTAGAACCTGGAATTGCAGGCAGTTAGGCTGCCATGTGGGTACTGGTAACCAAACCTAGGTCATTTGCAAGAGCAGCAAGTACTTTTAACTGTAACTGCTGAGCCATCTCTCCAGCAGCAGTAAAACATGCTATCAAGTATTACTTTGTTCTTCATTGGTACGGCTAAAGAATAGATGAGTTTACAGAAGATTGTCAAGCTAGTGGTAGTGCTAAAGGACGTGAAGTAGACTAATAACCCTCCCTGAACCAAAGAGAACCATGGACGCTTCTTCCTGAGCCTTAGAACGGGTTGTTGAAATTAAAAGTCAAAAGTAGAGAATGCTAGTATTGAGCAAGTAGGGCCCGCTTATTATGTACACACTTCTGGTAAATGTAATGAAAAGAGTATTTTTGAGGAAAGTTAATGTCAGCATACCTTGAACTGTCTTACAGATTTTATTTTAGACCATATATTCTTAGGAGGATTTAACTGTTTGTGCAAAGACTAGTCTCTACTATACAACTGTTCTTTTTAAACTTTTTTTTTTACATAAAGTTAGTGTGTATGTGTGTGTACATGTGTGAAAATCGGGACAGGGTCTCATTTTGTAAGCCTGGCTAGCTAGGATTAAAGGCATGCACCAACTTGGGTTGTCAGGCTTGGTGGCAAGTGCTCTTACCAGTTGAGCTATCTTAGCCCACCACTCTTCTCTTTGAGACAGAAAAATTATTAGAATACCTCCTGAGAAAGGCCAGTTGATAAAAGCTGCAATCTAGTTTGCTAATGCTCAGTAGGTTAGTATCCAGTAAGTGTGTGTGTGTGTGTGTGTGTGTGTGTGTGTGTGTGTGTGTGTGTGACTGAAAATTATACCTAGGGCCTTACCAGTGTCCTGCCACTGAGCTGCATACTCAGACTAGCTAACAGCAATAACTTGAAGAAGGTTTTTTTTTAAGTATACCACAAAATAAAATATGATATGTAGGTTAAAAAACTAATTTTAATTTTATGTGTATGAGTGTAAGGATGGGTGCCATTTACGTGCCTGGTACCCATGGAGATCAGAGAACACATTGGGTCCCAAGAACTGGAGTTGCACACAGTTGTGAACTGCCATGTCGGTGTTGGGAACTGAACCTGGGTCCTCTGGAAGAGCAGCTAGTGCTCTTAACTGATGAACCATGTTTCTAGCACCAAAATAAGTAGACTCATCTCACAGTTCATTTTGCTAGAGTGCTTCAGGAAGGAATATTAAATGTGAATTATAACTCTAGGGGACTATTGCAATTGAATAACAGAACCAAATGAAATACTGTGATTTCAAAACCTGTTTGATTTTGTTTCATTAATTTTGTATGTTTTAAGATGGAATGTTTTCTCATGAGTAAAAGAGGAAAATGAGACTCTAACATTTAACATTCTTAAGTACCTCAGTCAAGTCCCAGTAACTTGGATCTAGCTGTGCATAGATTTCGGACTCTTACTCCTGTTCTAAATGTGGTTGAAGCCAAGTCTTCTGCGGACAGTCCAGAGGCTGCCCAAAGGCCTCGCGTTAGGAAATGAGTTACAGTGTAGTGCCATCTGCGTCAAGCTCAAGGGAAAGGAAATGCTCTGAGTTGATATTTTACATACCTGCCATACTATATTTTTGAAATTGTGGTATATATAGAATAAACTACATTATAAAGTATGTTATACATAATTTGATTTTTTTTTATTATATGGGGCTCTCAGTTTGCATATTTGTAGTGTAATTTAAGAAATGTTGATGTAGCTAGAACTGCCTCATATGCTCATTGTCCTTTTTGCCTTTTTTTCTTTTTCCTTTTTCTTTCTTTCTTTCTTTTTTTTTTTTTTTTTTTGTAGAAAGGATTGAAATAAGGTGTTCCTATACTTTGGCTATCCTGAACAGAAGAGAAAATAGAAGAATATATGTGACCATAGCTAAATCAGGACAATGAGGAAAGAAGTTAGCATGCAGCCATGGGCTTGCTAATAAAGAACTGTGATCGTGGAAGATGTAGTTGAGTTTAACATGAAGATACTGTGATGTTAATGCATAAGTTATTTAACCAAAAATTTTGGAAATCAGTTGTTTAGATGCAGTAAGGCAGAAAGCAAGTTAAGGATTGTGACCAAGGATGTAGTATTTCCTTGTACTTCATTGCCTGTTAGTATGGCTTCGTCCTCTGACACTGCTGTGGAGATTCTATTAAGGTAGGTTCAGGGTGAGGTTGGTTCTATAGACATGTGTTGTATTGGTCTTTTTTTTTTCTTTCCCTAAGTATTTGCCCATTGATTATAGCTTATTTTAGCTCTGATTCTCAAAGTCATGTACTTTAAATGTGCTGTAATCCTTGTTTTCTTAAGAATTTCTTTTGATCAGGTAGATCTCTGTTCATTGTATATAAAAAGTTAAAGGATATCCTATAATATTTATAAGTAAAATACATTAAAATCAGGTCTTGAGAATCTTAGATACAGTGTTTTGAGAGGGTTATAAATTTGGGGTTTTTAAATGATTCTTGCTCGTTTTTGTATGTGCTTCAATGGTCCAGTTTGAGTTAGAACTTTGAGTTGATTGACTTCAGTCTTGATGATTGTACCACTAATTTTTATGTTTTTGTTCTTTCCCGTGTAGTGCAGTGTACAGGACATTAGCTTCCAAATACGGTGACATGTTGGAGGGAGACCCTGAGTCTGGTTCCAGGTCCTTTTGCTCTCACTGAGGTTGCTGTGATTTAGAAATACTCTGAGGCGTGCAGTGACATTTTCTCCTACAGGTCCAAAGGCTCTTCTCAGAGATGGAAATTAGTCCCTCTAACTAGGCTTTGGTAACTTTATGCGGGGTGCTGCCCTTTAACAGTTCTGAAATTCTTCATTCAGTACAGAGCGCCATGCCTAGCGTTGTAAGGAAACCTTGTAAGATGCCATTGCTAATGAACTGAACCAGTGTTTTCATCTTTTGTCTTTCAGTCTCACTTCATCTCTGCACTGACAGTTGTGTTTGTAAACTCCAAATCCCTGTCCTCACTTAAGATAGATGACACCCCAGTAGACGATCCGTCCCTTAAAGTGCTAGTGGCCAACAACAGTGACACACTCAAGCTGCTAAAAATGAGCAGCTGTCCTCATGTCTCTCCAGCAGGTATGTCATGTCTTTATCAGACATATTTTAGTAAACTGTATTGCTTTTCAAATTAAGAAAATTGTTTAATAATTCTGTCAGTGAGCTTGTAAATGAATTAACCATAACTTCCTCCACATGAAAATATTCAGTGTCCTAGTAAAAATAGGACAGTATCTGCAGCAGTACACCGTAGACTTTCATTCTATTTTCTAATTTTTATGTGGCAAAATGAGTACAATATGTGCTAGAAAATGGATGAAAGTAAAAAGGGGGAGTTTTTTAGCCACTTTTTGCTGGGGCAGAGTATCTGATAAGCAGCTTAAGGATGAACGAAGAGTCTAATTTGCTCACAGTTGGAGGGTGCTGGTCAGTCTGGTGCAGGAGCATGAAGCAGCTGGTCTCATTACCTCATCTGCAGTTTGGAAGCAGAGGTGGAATGGGGCCCGTCTGAAAGACCTCAGGCCTTACCCAGTGACTCATTTCCTCCAACCAGGCTCCAGTCCTGAAAGTTCCACAGCCTTCCAAACCAGCACTAACAGCTGGGAACCAAATGTTCAAACATGAGTTTCTGAGAGACATTTCTCATTGAAACCACAAGGCAACGCTGTAATGTCTGCTTGCTGCTAACTGTACTTGAGCTCCAGGGGACTGGATCAGAACAGTCTCAGATTCCCACTAGTAGGGTAGAAGAGGTGTAAGGAAGTCTGATTGCCTTTCTGAGAATGCTCTTTAAAACTTAGATTTTAGAAATAACATTATAAAAGGTCTTTTCAACTACTTTTATGTAGAATTTTCTAACTATTAGTGTATTGTCCATTTTGGTTGTTTAAATCACAAGTGATTTGTACTGAAAAGTAAGTGTAAACATGATTTTCATACTTGATGCTTCATTGTTGACTTCTTACACTTTTGAAATCCCTCCCTGCCTGTAACTGTGTTGTTCAGCAGAGTCTTTCTGTGTTTGTTTTACTTTCTTGCCATAAAAAAGGTTTGAATTCCCTCAAATAAATGACTCACAGCTGAATAGAGAACACTTGGTTTCTCCAAGACCACCCACAAGGAGGGAGGGTCTTGGTGATAGGCATAGCTGGGCCTACTCTTGTGTTTACCCACTTGTCTCAGTCTCTCTAGATAATCACTGAAGACATTACAAAATAGAAACTAAGGAGAGACTAATAGGCTTGGGCAACTATTTTCTGTGTGACCTTGATCACATTTTATTGTCTGCTATGAGGCTGAGAGCCATCTTCTGTAGCTTTATAGTGTTCAAGGTCCTTTGTATCCTGACCTCTGCCTAGCTTGTCTGTTCTTTACTCACAGGTCCTATGGGCTGTGAGCACTGAGGAGCTGGGGTTATTTGTTTTGACCTTCCCAGTGTAGTCAATACACTGTGTCTTATAAAACAGTCTTTAAAAATTGTTTTACCTACTCAATATATCATCATCATAAAACTTCTATTGAAAAAGGATTTTTGGGCCGGGCGGTGGTGGCACACGCCTTTAATCCCAGCACTCGGGAGGCAGAGGCAGGCGGATCTCTGTGAGTTCGAGGCCAGCCTGGTCTACAAGAGCTAGGTCCAGGACAGGCTAAAAAAAGCTGCAGAGAAACCCTGTCTCGAAAAACCAAAAAAAAAAAAAGAAAGAAAAAGGATTTGTGAACCATATAATTTATAATTCATATAAAATAGACAATTATTGACCTTTATGTGGTGACTGGTAGTGTATACATCATCATCACTGTGAATCTTAGAATATTGTCATTATGACCGAAAAGAAGCCTGGCTATCACACCCTAAAAACCCAGTTACCCCATCCTACCTAGTCCTAGGCAACCACTATTACATTTTCTTTTTCTGCAATTTGTCTAAACTGGATACTTCCTATACATGGAATTATATTGTGTGTGTCTGTGTCTGTCTTTCTGGTTTCTGTTACTTAGCATGTTTTCAAGGTTGTTTGTACTATATAATTGATTAGAATTTCATTATTGTTGCTATGTAGAATCCATTATAAGTTTATAGCACATTTACTGTTGATCAGTTGGTGGATATTTAGGTTGTTTTCTACCTTTTGATTAAAACAGATAGTGCTTATGTGAAAATTCACATACTTTTGTGTGGTCGTATTAGTTCTCTTGGTGTATAGCTAATAATAGGGTTGCCACATCATGTAGTAGCTATTACCCACTTGAGGAACTGTCCTCCTACGTGTCAAACACTGGCTCTAGGACAGATAGGTTCCTTGAGCAACAAGAGGTGGCAAATCATTAGACAAAGATGTACTCTGGGAGTTCTAAACAAAATATGATAGCTGTTTTCCAGAACAAATATGATTAAACCCAAAATACAGGATGAAGGTGGAGAATTGCCATTATACAAACTTTTTGTACATCTTTACTGATGCTTTTTATCCTTTTTATTACACCTATCCTAGTTGGTATATACTAGTACCATCATGGTTTTGACTTACACACAGACACCCTGTCCCTGCTGCTACCCTTTCAGGCCTCTTACTCTTTGAACTCATTATAATAAACCAGGTTAGCTTTCAACTCATGGTGATCCTCCTCCCTCATCTTCCCAATTCCTGGGGTTACATGCATGAACCATAATGCGTAGATGCCTTTTCTTGATAATTTTGTTTCTTTTGGACAGGTTCTCTTTGTGTAGCCCTGGCTGGCCTAGAACTCAATGTTTATCAGGCTGGCCTTGAACTCTCAGAGATGAACCTCCCTCTACTTCCTGAATGCTGGAATTAAAGCATGGGCTACTATTCCCTGCTGTTTGGTGACTTATTTTTCATGTGCTTAGTGGCCATTTGAATATCTTTTTGGAGAAATGTCTCTTTGGATTTTTGCCTATAATTTTCCTTTTAATTTTATTTTTAAAATTGTCTTTTTATTACTGACTTGTGTTTGTCCTTATGCTGTTATGTATTTAAATGCTTATAACTAGTGCATTAGCTGTCTCTGGCTGCATAGCTAATTACATAGTATATGCAATAGCTTATACTAATGCCTGCTTATCAGTTCCACAGTTTAAAAGGCAGAGTTGTAGGCAAATCTTTGTGCTTGGGGTCTTAGGCCACAATCAGTGTCTATCAGGCTGGACTCTTGATCTGGAAGCTCCAGGGAAAAATCCACTTCCATTCACTCTTACACTGTGGGTGAGTTTGTGGTTTTGAGGTTGACATCTCCTTTCCTCACTGTTTTGTGTGGTAGGGGGTAGTCCCTGTTAGAGTATGCTTGCTTACTTAGTTTTACTTTTTATGTATAAAAAGTCATTTGATACTGTTAACATGAATCTATCTAAAACTTGCATGTCTTAAAGTTAGCAGTTAACATTTTGAGTTCTCTGACTCTTAACTTCCTCTTCTGCATCTGGCCAAGAGTAAACTGCTTCTAAAAGAGCTCATGATTAGTTTAGGAGTATCTATATAGTTTATTTCATAAGACCAGTTGTGTCATATAGCACAGTACCAAGATAGGCAGGGTATCTATCACCTGCCAGATCACAGAGATGAGGGAGTGGATCTTTGAGGGGAAAGGGCATTTTGAGAGTTACAACCGACAGCTGCTGTAGTGGTTTCTCTCGTTTGCATCTTTGCAGTTTAAATGTTAGAAGAACAGGAATTTGCAGTGACTTAAGTAGTGACCCAGAGGTCTCTTCCTCCTCCTTGGGCTGATGAGTCTTACTTTGTGGGTCAGTTTGTCCCTTTTCTGTTACATTGCCCATTTTCACCCACTGCTGTGAAGCTGTACTTTACTGATGGACCTATCTAGATTTCTTAAGCAATTGTTATCTACCATCCCTTGCTATTTGATGCATGAACTTACAGTTCGTTTTTTAATTCTAGCTTTGCTGTCTTTAGCTAGCTGTCTTTCTGCTTTGAGCTAGAAATACTGTTTAGATCCTACAAATCCTATTATTTGTAGGTAAACATATTTAATACCTCCCATAACTTGTGAAAAATAGTAATGAAAATGTGTATGTTTTGTTAGTCTTGCCTGGTTCTAAACGTAAGAACTGGATAGAATGTTGGATAGAGTGACATTTTGGGGCAGAATTCTTGAAGGCCATTTTGGAGATCAAATACTGATTTTTGGTAAAGTCATCTGTTACTAGAATAATAGTTTGGGTGAATATGTTTTGAGTATGGGAAATGTTTAAGAAATTGTTTTCCTTAGAGCTCAAAACTCATATTAATGTTACCTTTGACTCATTTAAGAGTGATATTTTCATATTTTCTAGAAATTTTACAAGCTTATTAGTACTATTAGTTGTTAAATTATAACCATTTGATAGAATTTTTCTGACTTTGTAAATATTCTATTTATATTAGGATTACATTTTTAATTTTGTGAACTATTCTCTAGTCTCTGTTCTAGTTGAATGTGGAATTTTTCTTAAACTGTAAGTTTAGTGTAATGATTTTTTATATAATATTACTTCTGGGCTACATAGTGAGCTATGGGTAAGGAACAAACAAAAAATGACACTGTACATTTTTAGAATAAATCTTAGTTATGACATATTTTTAAAATGACAAATAGTTTTCTTAAGTTATAAATGAGCAACAAAGATACAGAATTGGTTTCATATTATAAATAATATGAGTGGTGTGACTTCTAATTCATATTATTACAACTAAAATTTTAAAAATTGGTTTAATTAGTGAAAAGGGAAATATGGCTGTTTTGTAGGACTTGATTAAACATTTAAACAGATAAATTGTACAAAAACTTACAAGTAATTGGGCTTTTTTTTCTTCCAAGGTATTCTTTGTGTGGCTGATCAGTGTCATGGCTTACGAGAACTGGCCCTGAACTACCATTTGCTAAGTGATGAGTTGTTGCTCGCTCTGTCTTCTGAAAAGCATGTCCGCTTAGAACACCTGCGCATTGATGTTGTCAGTGAGAACCCCGGACAGACACATTTTCACACCATTCAGAAGAGCAGCTGGGATGCCTTCATTAAACACTCGCCCAAAGTGAACTTAGTGATGTATTTTTTTTTATACGAAGAAGAATTTGACCCATTCTTCCGTTATGAAATACCTGCCACTCATCTTTACTTTGGGAGATCAGTAAGCAAAGATGTGCTTGGCCGTGTGGGCATGACCTGCCCGAGACTAGTAGAACTGGTAGTGTGTGCCAACGGGTTACGGCCCCTGGATGAAGAGTTAATTCGCATTGCAGAACGTTGCAAAAATTTGTCAGCTATTGGGCTGGGGGAGTGTGAAGTCTCATGTAGTGCCTTTGTTGAGTTTGTGAAGATGTGTGGGGGCCGCCTGTCTCAACTATCCATTATGGAAGAAGTGTTGATTCCTGACCAGAAGTACAGTTTGGAGCAGATTCACTGGGAAGTATCTAAGCATCTTGGCAGGGTATGGTTTCCAGACATGATGCCTACTTGGTAAGGATTGCATGATATAGGGCATGATGAATAAATAGCACCTTAATTTTAAGAAAATGTATTATAATAAAAGTTTATTTGCTCTAGTTCTGATATAATTCTACTATTTTGTGGCACAGAAATTTGATATCTTTGGTGAGCTTAAAATGAATGATGTTTGTTGGAAGACCAATAGTTTGGGTCAGGTAACTCCTTTTTTGTAACCTAATCACAATCAAATGTTTAAAAATTAAAGTGTGGTTTCATATTTGAAAGTAATATCAAGTTATGAAAATGAGATCATTCGTAGTCTGAAGGAAACAACATGTATATTCTAATATCTAAGAAGTATACTAATAGGTTTTCTGAGATGTTCTCTATGCATTTTTTTAAAAAAAATGTAAACTTGACATTTTAGGTCTTCAGTTATAAATACACCTGTTATAAGGTGTTTAATATAGCTCAGGAAAGTGAGCATTTTGTGAGAGAAATGTATGGTATAGCTCATAAGAGGTTGGTTAAATGGTTTCCAATGTTATGAAGCTGTTTTAAAAATTAAGATATAAATATCAGAGTACTTAGAACACTGATAAATGTGGCAGTGATCGTTGACGATGGCACACAGCCAGGATTACTCTAAAGGAACCAGTGGAATAGAGAGAGGTAGTAGTGGCTTTTTATGAACCTTAGGTTTTCTGTGTAATATGCTTAACCATGTGAGCTCTTTTCTGTTATATTACTAATGTTGTGGTGCCTGAGGCATTGTATATAAAGGAATGCTTTAATCTTTTTTATCTTTGTTTATAGTTTTAACTATTACACAATTTAAACAAAAATTCTACTTAAAAACCAAATTGAAATAATTAAAAGTAGAACTTTATAAATTGTTTATGAATAGTTTTCATAAAAGAATATTAGTCTCCAGTGAATTTTAGTGATGGCTTATGCTTTAATTTTGGAATTACATAGCTAAAATAAATATAACTTTAAAAATCAAAAGGAGTATCTGTAAAAGTTCAGACACTAAATTTAAAAGATATATAAATATATATTATATATATATAAGTTCAGAATAATTTTTGAGTAAATATTACTTAGTGAACTGGAACATTTTAAAAATATCTGCAGTTTTGTGATTGTTAATCTGGTTGAAACTGGTATTTTATATTTAAGTTATGTAGCTTTTCATACTACTTTCATATGAATAAAGGTAAATTCTAACAGCATAAAAAATAGTAAGTTTTGGTTATATATAGTTTTTTCAGGTACTTTATGAGCTTGAGCTTGGATTCTAGGCACTAGTGCAGGAAATGTCTCTCCTGAGAGAAACTAGAAGTAACTTACTCCAGCAGAATGCTTCAATGTCTGACATGGCTCTCTTTAGTAGTGCAACGTTTGAGAGTACCCTGATAGTTTCAGAAGCTAACGGTCTTAAAAACAGGTGAACTTCTTGAAAATAAAACAAAATGTGGCTTTCTACACAATTTTTTTTTTTTTTTTTTTTTTTTTTTTTTTTTTGGTTTTTTCGAGACAGGGTTTCTCTGCAGCTTTAGAGCCTGTCCTGGAGCTAGCTCTTGTAGACCAGGCTGGTCTCGAACTCACAGAGATCTGCCTGCCTCTGCCTCCAGAGTGCTGGGATTAAAGGCGTGCGCCACCACCACCCGGCGGCTTTCTACACAATTTATGCTTTCCAAAAGTGATGGTATTTTTCAGCTACATATGGATGAAAAGAAAGACTGACCAGAGCACAACAGTAAAAGCAGCTATTAGAATATCTCCCTCTTCCTAAATAGTGAAAAACTTGGACTGTACATACAGGAAATATCTGTGTTAGATGTTTTTTTTTAATTTTTTGAGCAACTTTGGAAAATGGATTTGACGGTATATAATCAGTTTTACTAACCAAAGCTTTATTTGAAAACTTACTTTTTGTAAAATTGAATTACATGCTTGAATACTTTAAGTCACTTTATAAGCAAAATGCATAGCACTTTGTTTATACTGTAAAATATATGTTAAATGGTTTATCAATTTGAGAATAAAGATAGTTACTAATGCTGTTGTATTTTTATAATCTTAAAGAACATATCAAATACACATTACAAAGCTATGATTTTTAGCTTCAGATCTATTATTTGATAAGTGTTTAAACACAGTAGTAGACTGGCTTGTTTGAAGATACAGAATTAAGGCACACTGAATTTGTTCTTATGCCCTAATAACTATGACATTTACCATGAAAGTGATTAAACAGAAGGACTAGATTCTTCATATATTCAGAATGAAGCTATACTCAGAATTGTGAGTTCAAGAGATGGCTCCGTGGCTAAAAGGTGGTGAATACTCTTGGCAGTTTTCAGCGCTCACATCTTGCCACAGCGTCTAACTCCAGTTCCTAAAGATCTGATGCCTCTGGCCTCCATGGGCGTCTGCACTCTCTCCTGTCCACACTCCCAGACACCCACATTCGTTAAAACATAAGGATGAATACTTTTAAACGTTTTTTAAAAAGAGTTTTCTTTAAGCTAGCCAGCCATATTAGAAATCTATATAAGTAAGAATAGCTTTTTAGCCATAAATATTATTTTAATCTACTATCTTAAATAGGTTTCAGAAAACAGGTCCAATTTGGTGTGGTAATGTAGGCTACTTAAATATTTAAAAATAGGCCTTGATAACAGTAAGTTAATAAACCTATTTGTGCAAAACTTGTTTATATTTGAGGCCAGTTTTAATATTAACAAGAAGTAAGAAAAGCCTACCAGTCTGCTGGCCAAAACTCCTTTAAGAAGAGAAAGCATTTTTCAGAGACCAAAAGCCGACCCTTGGAATTAATAATTGCCCCCCCCCCCCACACACACACACAGTGTAAATACTTCAAAAAGGAAGAAACTCTTGAATGCACTTGGAAGAGCATGAAGCTACCTGGTGTGTTTGTTTAAGAAAGTTGGCTGGGTGCGGTGCAACAGACCTTTAAGTTATTTAGAAGGCTAAGCCAGGAGGATTGCAGTTCAAGGCTCACTCAGGCTACCAGTGAAAGGCCAGCCTGGCAACCTCATCTCACAAATAAAGGAGGCTGTAGAGATAAGAGCTCAGTGGTAGAACACTTCCCTCCTATGTGCGAGAGAGCCTAGGTTCAACTCTCCTAACCACTAAACAGCTTTCACCGTGCAGAAACTCGGTGTATTTTTATTCTTAAACAATGTACGTATATAATGTATCTTGTTCATTTCCACTCCCCATTACTCTGTCTTCCACTCTTGCTGAACCCCCTTTTCCCCCAGCAAGTTTTTCTTCTACTTCAATGCCTTTTTCTTTTTTCTTGGGACTCACTGAGTTTAGTTGGAGATGCTTGCATGAGCAGGGTGGGAGACTACTGAAGCATGGGCAGCTAATTAGTGGCAATACCGCTGGAAGAAATGACTCCTTTCCCCAGCAAACAGTTTATTAGAGAGGGCTGTGGCCTCCTGAGCCCCGTTCCCCATTCCTGGTGGAATTTCTACCACCCCATCTAGGGCAGATAAACACAGGTGCTGTGAGTTCCTGGCTGCAGGAGCCATGTCCTGCCCAGGTGGCAGCACTTCATAGCCCTTGCCATCCTCTAGCTCACAGGTTGTTTCTGCCACCTCATCCATGACGCCGGCTGACCCTTGGAAGGAATGAGAGATGTCCTGCTGAGGGCTGAGCACTAAACTGTGAAGTCTCAGCACTTTGACCCAGGTATTAGAGACCTGTCATTTTTTTCCTTCTGATTCTTCTAAGGAACCATTACTGAGTACTTCTGAGTGCTGATCGTAGTTATTGCACCTGTTAGCTGTTTTCTTTGTCTGCAATAATAGATATTTACTTTATAATGGGCTAGATACATTTACTCTGAATCCCTAATATTCAGCTTTAACACAGAGATTTTCTAAAAAGAAATACTACACGTTTGTAACTTAAACTGACAGAAACACATCATACACCAAATGGCCACAGAATTTAATTCGTAGACCTGTTTTTTGATGAGAGCAGGAGAATGAAACTGGCCAGGCAGTTTAGGGTAGGAGACCCCCAAAGGAAATATTTTCCTTGGCTTAAAATATGAAACTGTCCATGGCCCTCTGCAGAGTTGTGTCCTTGCCAAAGCCAGATACCAGAAGGGAGGCCCATCTCTCTCCCCAGTTGGCGTGCCTGTCTGGAGTCTGTGCGGAGCAGCCTGGACCTTCTGATGATGGAGCCATCTGTCTAGTCCATCCCCTCCCCATGCTCATTTCTGCTGCGAATTTAATACAAAGCCCCTAAACGAGCAGCAGTCTCAGCTCTCCCAGTTCCCAGAGTCTACGTGGCTACACAGGAGCTCTGCCTCTTTTTAGGCTCCCACCTGTGAATCGGTAACAAAACTGCTTTCTGAACCCATCCTCTTGTTGCCTATGAACTGCATTCTTTGGATTTGCATACAAGAATTCAGAGGCCACTGGCTCAGACATTTCCAGTGTTCACCAGCTTCAGGTACCTGCAGTTTTGAAGCCCACCCCAAAGCAGTACAGAAAGCCACCCCACTGTCCCCATATTTTGGTTTCTCTATTATTTCCAAGAATTTTCTGAATCGTCTCTGCCTCGAAGTTGTCCTCCACCTTACAAATACATTTCACAGCTTGACAAACTCTTGGGAGATCACGGGAATTACGCCTTCCACAGGCTTTCTTCATTTACTAAGCTCCACGATCAAAGACTCGGCATGCTTTTTAACACAGTAGAATCTCATTTGAGAAGTCAAGTTCCATGTGTATGTTCCCTGCCCTCTGTGCTACAAACCAAAGTCTGATTTAAAAGGACATGCTTGGTATAAAAACCTTTGCTTATCACCTCTGGGCTGCTGGGAAATCCTAACTTTTCCAGATAACTCAATGTGGTGTAAGTTAGTGTTGCCTGAGTCTGGCCACTAGATAGTGGTAATGTGAATAGGTTCTTTCTTACACCATATTCTGAAGACGATCAGGTCAAAGAGGCCACATTTTGGTTTGGTTTAGGCACTGTAACAAGAAGATAAACTGGTGGCAGTGGGAAACGGTTCCCTCTTTATGATAGACATCCAATCGTGATTCCAGTTATCTGGAGTCACCTTGGCTTTCTGAGGCTTATACTTGTAAACAATAAAAAGCAAATTCCTAGACAAACAGGGTCAAAGATACAAAGTCCAAGCCTTGGTCTTTGTCTTTTGTTTTTATTAGACTGAACAGGAACCACAGACTGGTAACACGGCTGAAAAGTGTCAGTGCATCCATTCATTCGGCATAACCTGAGAGAAAACACAGTTCCAGGTTCACTCGCTAAGCCCTGACTTAACGCATCTGGGCCAGCAGATCTGTATGATGAGGCTTTCTATGACAGCTCACAATAGTGTACTAACCTCTCAAGAAGCACTCAAACAGTAGGTGAATTGAATAACTGGCACATTTGCATATTACACAGACTCTTTTTTTTTTTCCCATTATTGTGCTAGTGTGTTTTTATGAGTAGGAGAGAACAACAAAAGAAAAAGGTGGGTTCAACTGATAAATACGGGACCTTGAGAGCCTGTCTGATGCCCGTAGTACAAGCATAATGAAATCCCATCCTTTCCAAGAAAGCGTACCGTCTCCACTGTGCTAGCCTTGTTAATGGGTGAAGAACCAGAGGGCACACACAAGAAGTCAGAAGTACATTTCGCCCAGCCATGTCTGCAGCCAGATGCCTCCGTGGCCCTTACTGAAAGACTGCTGAAGCAGTATGTATTGTCTGTCAGCTCAAAGTCCCAGTGATTACGAGACAGGAACTGACAGCCTGCAATCTAAATTAGACGGCTTGTGTTCCTTCAATCCCAACAGTCCTCTGAGACCATGTATGCATTCAGTGTGCCCTTCCTATGCCAACATGGGTGTCCACAATCTTCCCATTCCCGGCCGATAAATCATTTGAGGCAAGGACACAAATCTTGAGACGCTAAGTTGCTTCTGTCACAACAGCCAGTTAGTTGCTAGCCAATTCTCCAACGCTGGCCAGAAAATCTACTCTTTACCACACTGTATTTCCTGTGTCCAGAGGCACTGCTCCAGCAATGGGTCCGAACCAATCTTCGAGGTTATGTGACTAGAAAGCAGGCAGTCCTGGACTCCACAGTTGCAATAGCTACAACAATAGCTCTTCTTTAGATGACCAGAAAGCCCTTAAATTAAGAAACAGCATTGCTGTAATAGAAATATGTCAGCATTGGATCAACGAACTCCGCAGCTGGTATCAACCAATTCCCAATTATACTGAGATCTTAACACATTCACTTTGGCCTGTACAATTATGGCTTCCACTTCTTTTCAAGAGTCTTGAACTGTCAGTACACTGCACTTCCAACTGTGAGCACTTCACCTTCCTGCCCCGAGAAGGAGAAGAGAATAAAGACACAAAAGTAAAGACACCCCTGGAAGAAAGTGGGTGCAGGCGGCTGGAGAGAGCAGTGGACGGCCAGCCTCACAGGTCAGGAAGTGGGCGTCTGCTAGGCAGAGGGATTTCCTCGTATGTTATTTTGACGAAGGGGAATTTCATAGGTAGGAACCAATATTCAAAGTTATAAAACAGGTAGAACTCTCTGTGCATAATCACTGTATCAAAAATTTTCAAGAGATTCAACAGAAATTCTTTCGTCGACAAGTGTGGTTTGAAGAGGTTATAAAATTTTTTTATGGCGGAAGCAAGAGTCTTGTTTCCTTTTGGCCCAAAAATAGATGTTTCGTTTCCCAGGTAAGCAGGTTCTCCGCTGTAAAGAAATATTCTTGTATAGTTTGTTTCTATCTTCTGGAATTCTGCTCCAAATTCAGCCAGTTTCTCATATGTCCTTAACACAAATTTCGAACAGTCGTAGGATTCAAACCATGTCTCCGCCCCTTTCCCTGGGCTGGCCTGGACCGTCCATGTCTCATAATAGATTCCCGTCTCGTTGTCCTGCGTCACCCACTCCGCCAGCTTGTTAAATGTGTGTCCTGGTGGAGAAGGCAACAAAACAAACTGCTTACAAAATGTGCTGAGACCCGATAGAGACCCAGATGAGTGAGTAAGAAATACTTTAAAACTTCAAAACCCGTGTCCCACAGCAGGAACGCAGGCATAGCTACACCCTCTTCTAGCCTTCAAGGCCTTTGAGTTGCAAATACAAGATACAATGGGGGAAATAAGATGTAAAGGGAACTCTTAAAATTCTGCAGTTACTAAAGCTACGGTCAAAGATTATCAAGAGTATGAATACACACAGGCAGTAGCTATCTTTCTCTTTTTGGCAAGTCTTGGGTTCAGAAGCAAACGAGAAAAGGGAAGCAAGAACTGAAGCAGGAAAGGCGAAAGACAAAAGACACTGTTAAGAACAACAGAGAAGGGCAAACGGATGAACTGGCAAGAAGTGTGGGATGCTTAGTAGGCATGGCGGGTGAAGTGCAGCTCCTGCCTAGGCTTAATGTCTGCTTTAGAGTTAGAAGCATGGTCCTTAGTAATGTGGTAAAGCGGGCCTTGCAAACACTATGTCATAACATCCAGAGAAGGTCATGAGACGGGATTAGTCATAGGCAAAACTGAATTTACAAGCTTCAAATTCTAGCAGATGGAAGCATTTTACGGAAGAGTGATCACTACTTATTATGATTCTCCGGTTATGTGAGGAGGAAGGAAATTGTGAATTAGCTTGGGATGTAAGACAGAAACCACTCATCTACTGCTGAAAGAGATGGGCTTTCATCGGGTGAAAGTAGAAGGAAAGACTAGAAAAGCAGAGATTGTGTTAGAAGACTGCGGGTTACACTTAAAAGACCTCAACTATAGGCGTGGCCTGTTCCATCCAGCTTGGTGACTGAAAGTGTCAGTCATGTCACTGGCTGAACTCGCCTGTTAACACTTCCTTACCTGTAAAACCCAAGCGAGAGGTCTTACCCTCCCCCACTGAATTATGCGTTACCGCACCTCACCTTAAATTGTTGTGTAGAAACTAACAGACACTGATCGGTTCCTCAAGTCCTGGGGCTTGTGGGGTAATTAGCATCACGAATAACGCTCTCATTTCAGCACCCTGCTTCTGTGGACAACCACCATGCACACACATAGTACAAGCAGACCCTGAATTCTCCACAGGAGGCAATGGGCCAGTAAGGTAAATGTGAGCCAAGGTCACATACGTAGTGCCTGACAAAAAAGTTCCGGTGATAAAGGAACCAACAGCGCAGAACGCAGCAAATGCAAAACTACAGTGGCGTCATCAGCTTTCCTGATGAACACTCAGACATCACTCAAGAGGACGGGAGACGTATCAAAACACATATATCAGGGAGGCAGTATACCAAAATGCTTAAGAGAATGACCAGGAGGGCTTTCCTGACAGAGCCAGAGTCCCATTACTACACCTGGGTAACTTTAATCTTACCTCAGTTTCCCCATCTGCACAATGGAAGAAACAGTAATGATTCTCTCAGAAGTATGAGACTGGTAAGTGACGTGCTCTAAGTATAGCATTCAGAACAAGGCCAGACCCAGAGGAGGCAAGCCCTTAATGTTTCTCCACTTACAAATAATTTACAGCCCCTATTTTTTTCAGATACAGTTAAGAGGCCTTCCTAGAGGGGTGTTTTATGGATCCCCTAACTGTTGTTTATGTGGACTTCAATTTAGCTATACGGAGCTTTTGTTTCCTTCATGTCTCATGGACAGAGCAGATGAGCCATGCATCTCCTAGCGAAGCTCTGCATCCAGACCCATTTGGTTCATAGTGGATGGCACCAGAAGCGCAGACTACACATGACCACCATGAGGACGAGCATGAACTCTCAAGTGAATGAAATCTCCCGCTTGCATACCCATGCAATTGTCTAACTGTACCCTATTTCTGAAACTTACCGGATATGGTCGCTACTAGAGCTAATGTCCCATTCTCCTTCCAGTGTCTGTCATCAATTCCTTCAAAAAAGCAGGCTGCTCCTTGGTTACACCAGAACGGAGCATCCATTTCAGGCCGAAGGTGAGGAAACGTACAGTTGCCAAGCTGAAAAAGCTCATACCACTCCATTGTGTAGTTCTTGCCCGTCATTGCGCTCCTGAATCCAACAGCATCATGCATAATTTTCTGTGTAGAGATAATGCAGGTGTAAACACATCTTTGGAGTAACCACGGGCTCAGGACGCCTACTAGGAGAGACTCTGATACACAGAAAATGCACACCAGGGAGAACAACTTCTGTCACTATTCGTGCAGTGACACCGCAGCCCCTCAAACTGTAGACACCTATCACTGGTTTTGGCAGCTAGGGCTCATTTTAGTAAGGATGTGAGCTATCTGAAGACACTGGGGATGTTCTCACAGCTTACAGTAAGCAAGAAACGCCGTCATGAATATTCCAGGAAAGTGTGTACCTACCTACCTCCCAGGGTGATTGACAGCTGGGACAGGGCTCACAGCAGAGCTTAGAGACCTGATTCCTGCCAGCCTTGCCCTTCTTCTCTCATTCCCAGGAGCTGGGGACAGTAGGGGAGCTTACATTGTTGCCATGCGACTCCTCCTGAGAACACATAGACTCTTAAAGCCAATCGAAACAAAGTCTTTGTTCGCAGACTGGAAGGCTACATAGGGAACTTGCCCAAGTTGTGTAGTCATGAGCCTCACCAGTCTTGGCGTTTTATGAACAAAAACATATCCTGGATAACAGACTTAGCAAGAACAGTCAGCAATAAATGGAGCTACGGAAGTCAAAAAGCAAGGTCTGTACATTTAGGGACAGACCCAGAACTGTAGACTATGATAGACTGGGTCTTTGTTCTCTTTGGGACAGGTGTTGGGGTCTACATGCTAGGCTCTTAGGTCAAAATGGTGTCTTGGTGCCTCTAACATGGAGTTGTGCTAAGGCCATTACAAGATCCTTCATAGCAAAACACGTTAAGGCCAAGACACTGGTTACTCGCTGGAACTTCTGCTTTGTTTTTGAGACAGTCTTACTGTGTAGCTCCGACTGACTCTGAAATAGTGATTCTCTTGCTTGGCCCTTCCATGTGCTGGGATTACAGGTGTGAAATAGTGATTCTCCTGCTTGGACCTTCCATGTGCTGGGATTACAGGTGTGAAGTACCACGTAGATGCAGTGGTGACTCTGACTACCAATTTAAAGGTGCTTAGAAGTCTGTCATGGGCTAGAGACATGGCTGAACAGGTAAGAGTGCTTGCTAGACCCAAGTTCAAATCCCTAGCACCCAGGAATCTCCACTTGTGTCTGTTTCCTTGAGGGGAGGCGACAAGCTCACTGGCCAGGCAGTTTAGATGAAAATTCAAGCTACAGGTTCAGTGAGAGACCCTGTCCTAAGGGAGTACACGTGACAAGTGACACCCAACATGCTCCTTCAGCCACTTCATGCTTTTGAATAGGTACACACACACACACACACACACATAACACACTCATACACACAAACCACAAAGTGTATCAATAAATATGATCTAGGAACCCTCTGATTACTCATTTAAGTCAAAATAATAACTAAATTACTTAAGCAAAGTTACAAGATCAAGATGCATTCTTACAAAGTGTCCCAGGAGGTTTCCATATTTAAATTCCCAAACAGGGGTTTGTAGTCTTAAGACTTGGATGATGTCATTGTCCTTCATAAGTGGGATGGCTGAGCCGGTAGGACAGAAGGTGTACTTAGCTTGACAGTAGGGGTCTGGCTTCGGACGGAAAGCGAAGCGTCTAGTGAGGAAGAGAACCATCACATTAGATCTTAAAAGGACTGTTCTTCTAACACATTAGAACCCAATTTTTCCTTTCAGGCTTGCTTCAGCGCTCTGTGTAAGAGTTGTGGGCGTGTTACATGTAGTATGTGCACATGTACAGGTGCCTTTCCTTGATTGCTTTACACCTTTATTACACAAGACCGGGTAGCCAATGAGCTTCAAGAATCTGCCTGCCTCTGCCTCTCCCTCCATAGACTAGGATTACAGGTATGCACTGCCATGCTGGTCTCAGTTCATGCTGGTTTGAGTTCAGAGAATCCAAGCTCAAAGCCTGGGGATTATGCTGTGGGCACTGAGCCATTTCCTTTGCCGTCAATATGTTTAGGGAAAATATTTAAAGCTTAGACCATAGTATAGACTAAATATAAATGTACATTTTACTTGTTTCATATACACACTCCCAATGATGTGTTAAATATCAAATCATAAAGCAGATTTGGCATTTAAAACTAATCATTCAACTAACATTTCCTGAGGAACTGCCATTTACAGGACTACATGGAGAAGAAGGGGAACAAAAATTACAACCCTGTTCCCTTCCTCACCAAGCTCAGAGCTGGGGCTTGGAAGACATTAAGTCAGGCGGTAGCTGTGGTAAGAAGTGAGCTAAGGAAACAGAGACCTAAGCACAATGGGGGAAGAAATCAGTTCCAACCGTTGGGGTGCATGGTGCTATTAGGAGAAGGCACTGGGAAAGAAGAAAGGCCAGGAAGGTTAAGAGGATTATAAGACAGAGGAAATAGCTCAGGGGTTCTCAACCTTCCTAATACCGTGACCTCATATTGTGGGGACCTACAACCATAAAATTACCTCATTGCATAATTTTGTTACTGTTATGAATTGTAAATATCTGATATGTAGGATATCTAATAATGAGATCCCTGTAAAAGGGCCATCCAACCCCACTAAAGGGTTGTGACCCCCAGGTTGAGAACCACTGAAATTCCAGCAGTGGCAGACAAGAATTCAGGTCTCAAGACAAGAGCAGAAAGGGTCTAACAAGGCTGTCATGGGAAGTATGAAATGACGTCCTACAGCCCCTGCCATGGGGACCTTGCGTCCTGAATAAGTTGGGGGATTTTAAAAAGCAGATCTGGCCGGGCGGTGGTGGCGCACGCCTTTAATCCCAGCACTTGGGAGGCAGAGGCAGGCGGATCTCTGTGAGTTCGAGGCCAGCCTGGTCTACAAGAGCTAGTTCCAGGACAGGCTCTAAAAAAGCTGCAGAGAAACCCCTGTCTCGAAAAACCAAAAAAAGAAAAAAGAAAAAAAAAAAAGCAGATCTGATCGGGATGAACAGACCAAAATAGACCCTTAGTGTACAAATTAGAAGAGTCATTGGAGCTAAAATTCAGGCAGAGACCAGTCAGGAGACTGCAACAATGCCAAAACCAAACACTTTTAGACAGATGCAGCAACTAGAGCAGACGGGGAATCGTGGCTCAGCACACTTGGTCCAGAGTCACCTCCCAGTCCTGGCTGCACTGGAGCCGACTCAGAAGGAAGAACACTAAGATCCCAAAGGCAGAGTATTTTATTACAGTCTGAACACAGGAACAAAAAAACTTTTTAGCTGGCTTAACAAACATATAGCTTCATTACCCACAGAAAAATCTAGTTTAGATCAAGCGTAAGTTTATAGGTCTAACTCAAGAAATTAATTTTCATACAGGTAAATATGCCGGTGGCCCGGAGGGCGTGTCAAGTTGGGGCCTCCTGCTGGTGTGAAATAAAATACTTTCAGATTTACAGTCTCTTCCTTGTTTTATTGGATATTTAGTTTTTATTTCTTGTGAATGTTTTCATAAAAACCAGTTTCGGACCTAAACTTTCTCTTTACATACATTAAGCAGAACCAGTTCATGTACAGAACACATGAATATTTAAGTTTGGCAACAGTTGGTTTTCACTGGAGATGATCCTGCCAATGATAGCGCTGCTACCATTTCCTCTTTTCGGTTAAGGGCATGTGAGCATGAAGATACGGAGTAATTTTCCTAAGACCACACCGAGGAGAGGAGGAGCTGGTCCAACAGATCTGATCTGCGGACGGACGCAGAACCAGGAACTCCCTGGCAGACTATGCTATCCTTCACCGTGCTCACTCTCATGCAAAACATTTGTTTTCAGAAGCTGCGGTTCCTTCCACGGTTCCTTCCACTTCTTGATGTCCATACTCTCTCTCCCCTACCAAGTCCCCTCCCACGGGCTGTCGAAACTCAGCTACGTCAAAGACTCCAATCAGCTTCTCAGGTCCAGAGTCTGCACCTCCGGGTAGAAGTGGACCGACGAGGTGATCCTGTTTGTCCCAGGGAGGAAGTTTCCCCAAGTCTGGAATTTAGAGCAGTAAGATTGGGAAATCCGGGGCACACCCGAACAGGAGACCTCCCTGTAAATTCTGCAAATATTATTCAAAAACGGCTGGTAATAAAGCAGGAAATAAATTTAGTATGTCAACCGTGTTTTAACCTGCTCTCCGAGTCAATCGGTTGTACAGAAAAGTCACTCAGTGTAGTAATGTCACTCTCCATTCCTCCCAGGACTCCGGATTGCCCAGAATTGGTGAGGACCCCTCAGCTTCCAACTACCCAGGAATTGCGTCCCCAGTATTGCCCCGCGCCCGGGTCCCCAAGCACGCCCCGAGGTCGCTCTGCACCCTCCAAGTCCCGTCCAAGTCCCCTTCAGCCTCACTCACTTGTAGGGCACAGGCCAGCGGTGCCCCGAAGTCGGGGACGCGCCCAGAGTCGCCGCCAGCCCGAGCAGCGCCAGCGCCCAGCGCCAGTCCGCTCCGCGTCGCCCTGCGCGCTCCATGCACGGCCCCCCGAGATCCCCCGTGGCTCCCCGGACCGCGTCGGTCTAGCGTGCGCGCCGCCGCAACGGGACAGACGGGCGCGCGCGCTGCCCCGGGCGGGCGCGTGACCTCCGAGCGGGTGACGCCTCTTCTGGCCGGGCCTGGCCGAAGCACCTCGGCGCCACCGCGCATGCGCTGGAAGCCAAGGCACCTCTGTCCTCCCGGAAGAAGCTTGAGGTTGGCAATGCAAACTTTACTCAAAGCAGCATTTTGTAGTGTAAGGCTCATTCTCGGAGAGGCGCCTGTCAAAGGGCCGAGATGTTTCATCCTTGCTGATAGAGTTTCCAAAAGAAAAACCCAAGTCTGTGAAGTTTAGGAGACAAAGTTTCTCAATGACTGAAAGAGCAGGATGCCATTATGACTAGGGTTGCAGGGAGATACTACTTCCTAGTAGTTCTCAGACTGATTTTATCTGACTTTTGCTTCAGGATGACGACTAGCCAGGCAAATTTGTGAAGTCCAAGCTAATCTTTACTCCCTCATTTATAATTCGATGAACACAGTGAATCATTATTCTCCGAAGGGGCTCCAGGTTGCGAAAGGGTTCTATGGAACACGGATCCTTGATGCACTAATTTTCCAACCACATTTTAATGCAGGAGCCAAGGAAATTTTGTTAACGAAAACAGAATGATCTCCTCAGGTTTATGGTGCTTGTATACACTCTTAATCCCAATGACGAGAATAATAATAATGTCTTCGAGCAGCAATGATTCTAGAACTGTTTATCTGACAGGTGATCAGGTTAGTGAGACATTGGAGGGTACAGGGCCCGATTGGGATAACGAGTAGATATAGTATCAGAGGGCCAATGAAGGCAGAGGACCATCTTAGCCAAACAGACACTGGAGGAAAAAGACATTATCAACGGGAACACCAGCCACAGCTTTTAGAACATTAGTGGGGAATGTGCTATTTTAGACGCTCCTATTCCATACAAATATCTTTTTTAGAGCCCAGGAATCGAGGGATCTCTCCTCACACAGAAGTTTTCTCGTTAACTTTTTACACAAAGTTGAGTTACACAGTCAAACCTTGGAAAGTTTGGTTTTTAAGGGTCCTTTTTCAGTCACTTTCCACCTCTGGAGGTTGGGCTCCTCTTCCGTGGGTTCCTCAGCTGACATCCTGAGGTGTGAGCGATGAACTCAGGCAGAAATATCAGCAGTTTTGATAGCAGTAGGCATCTGGAGAACACAATGTAAGGTTCTTTCCATTTAGATTCAAGCCGGTAGGTTTGAAGCAGTGGACAAAAACAGCATTTCTGGGTTGGAACGCATGATCAGGTGGGCGGTGCCCAATATGCTGAGCCACCTGGACCTGAGAGAGAATCTTATCAAAAGCTGATTGCAATCCTCAATTCTTTTAAGGACTCAGCGATTGGAGTGGGGCAATCTGATAACAGTACCGCACCTAGGCATGTACCCGAGGGGTCATGGAAAGAGGACTATTTCATATGGGGCGAACTTGTCGCTGTCTGGGGTACATATGGCAAGAGGTCAGCCAAGTTACCACCAGTTTTAAGAGAAGACTTAGTTTAAAATCTCCTTTAAAGTTCTTTTCATCCAAGCCGGGCGGTGGTGGCGCACGCCTTTAATCCCAGCACTCGGGAGGCAGAGGCAGGCGGATCTCTGAGTTCGAGGCCAGCCTGGTCTACAAGAGCTAGTTCCAGGACAGGCTCCAAAAAAAACTTCAGGGAAACCCTGTCTCGAAAAAAAGCAAAAAAAAAAAAAAAAAAAAAAAAAGTTCTTTTCATCCTCTTTACCTCTCCCAGGAGGATACATACAACGGAGTTTCCAATTTATATTAAGAGCCTTAGAGAGCAATTGTGATAACTTGGCAGTGAAGGCCAAGCCATTGTTGGACCTCAGAGATAGGAGAGGCCAAATACGGGAATAATTTCCACTACTGATTTCTTTTTTTTTTTTTCCACTACTAATTTCTTAGGTACCATTTTAGCCATTTACATTCGGGACAGAAGACCAGCAGTACTGGCTTGACTTTAGTGAAGTTCATTTCCCACAATTCACCTTGACTTTGTTAGCCTGGGGGAAGCATGCCCTTCTTCGCATTTACTTGGGCACAGGTCAGACAGTGATCTGAAATGCTCTGAGCTTTTTCTCAGTGTCCAGGTAGCTAGACATGAGGGGAAACAAGTCCTTAGATCTTAGGTGACAGGTGCATGGCCATGACGCAAGGCTAGTAGCCAGATTCTTCCATCCGGCAAGCTCCAGCATCCATTAGGACTCCCCAAGCCCCCAAGTCAGAATATGGCTTTGATCTCTTCTGGGTTGTACTCAAGAGCATCTTCATCAAGACAGAGTGGAGGCTCAGCAGATGGTTCTAGGACAGTCTGGGGTCTGGACTCCCCGAGAGCAGCCTCTTTGACAGCTAGATCTGCATGGTTGTTACTCTGAGTTTGGGGGCTTTTTTTCTTTTTGCTGTCCTGGTTAGTGAATAATGGATAGTTCAGTTGGTAGCCAGATGGCCTCTAGCAACTGGACAATTTAATATTTATGTTTAATAGTCTTTCCCTCTGAGGTGAGTAAGCCATTCTGTTCATATATCTGTTCATGAACATGTGGCAAAAGCACACGGCTGTCTGTGTAGATGCTCATATTTTCCTCTTCAGTCCATCTTAAAGCCTGCGCCAGAGCAATTATTTCTGCTTTCTGGGCAGATGCATCCCTGGGCAAGGCTTGTGCCCAAATGACCTCCTTCTGGCCTGTGATCACTGCCAGCTCTGCAGACCTGGTTCCCTCCTGAATGAAGCTGCTGCCATCACTATGGAGATCTGTATTTCTGATAAGAGGAACGTCTGTCTGGTCAGGTCACTTACCCCGGATGACATACAGCATCACCAGGCAACCATGGATGGGTTTCTGAGGGTTGCCATCGAGCACCGGGGTGGCAGGATTAATGGCTAAGGATTTATCAAAAGTCAGTCTGTCCTTATCTAAAAGAAGGGCTTGGTTTTGGGCCAGAGAGGCTTTAGACATCCACCTGTTGGTGGCATCTCTCAGCAGGGCTTCCATGGCCTGTGGAGCTGTTACAGTTAGCATCTGTTTTAACGTGAGCTTTTCAGCTTCTTTTACAAGAACCACAATGGTTGTGATGGCTCTTAAACAAGGGGACTATCCAGATGTTCAGGATCCAGTCTCTTCTCAAAGAACTGTTGTAACTCGTTGTAAGGTATCAACCTTTCCTAGGGACCCAGGGCCTGAGTCAGGATCCTCTTGGCAATGCCCTTTCTTTCATGGACATACCAATGAAAGGGCTTGGAGATATCAGGGAGAGTTAATACAGGGGCCTGTACCAGTGCCTCTTTTAAGTAAGGCCTGTTCATGTTCCTCAGTCCATTCCAAAGGGGCATTGACCCTGGCTGTAGCAGAGTACAGGGTTTGGGATTTCAGCAAACTTGGGTGTCCACAGATAGTAACATCCACCAGTTCCAAGAAATTCCCTAATTCGTTTCTTGGTGGTTGGACTTGGGATCTGCAGTATGGCTGCTATCCGGACCTGGGACAACAGTCTTTTCCTTTCTCTCAGTTCGTATCCCAAGTCAGTAACCTGGGGTGAGTGCATCTGGACTTTCATTTCACACTCTATAGCTGGACTGGGCTAGAGTTTCCTAAAGGCTTCTGGCGGCTCACAGACAGTCCTCCCCATCTTTAGCAGCCAATAACAAATCATCTTCATGTTGAAGTAAGGTTATCTCGGGGTACTCACTACGGAAGAGCTTTAAATCCTGGTTGAGTGCTTCACTGAAGATGGTGGCAGAGCTTCTGAACCCTTGAGGCAATTTGGTCCAGGCTAGTTGTCCTGATATCCCCAGTTTAGGGTCAGATGCAAAGATGGCCTGACTTAATTTTGATAGAGGGAGGGATGGAGAAGAATGCATCTTTGAAGTCCAACACAGTGTAAACTTTATGCTTTAGTAGTAATAAGCTTTGAAAGGTATAGGGATTTGGAACAGTTGGATAAATGGATTTGAGCCTCTTGTTCGCTTCCCTCAAGTCTTGAACTGGTCTATAGTCTCAAGTTCCAGGCTTTTGGACAGGCCACAAGGGGTTATTCCAGGCTGACTGGCAATGATTAAGTATGCCTGTTTCAAGGAGGTGCCTGGTGTGAATCTTAATTCCTTCTCTCTCTTGATGCTCCCTTACCCCAGTAAAATTCTCCTCATGAGTGTGGTCTACATGGAGTGTCTGTCTCTCACCCACCACGGGGCTCCTTGGATCCAACCTGCCAAGGTTCCTCTCACACCATATCAAACAATCTTGCAGATACATTGCTGCCTACTTAATAAGCCCACCCTACATGGTCAGCTTTAATCAAGATGGCGGTAAAATCACATGATATTTACCTCCAACCCTAGCATAGACGGCTGCCAGTCATGTGACTGCCTAAAGATGGTGGCAGCCCATGTGTTGCTTATGCCCCAAGATGGAATAATGCCATGATTCCTTTCAAATTACTCATGCATAGATTTTAGCTATCAACTCCCAATGTTCCTTAGTCTTAAGTTAACTTATCACATAGATTTTTATAGATTTTTAACCATATCCAATAAACTTACAAAGCTTGAGGTAAAGAATGTTTACATAAAACCAAGTCTTGAGAGTGTCTCCAGACAGAAGACCCACTCATTTTGTCCTCTGCCTCCATCTTGTTTCTTGTGCAAGCTATTTCCTGTAAAGCATTCCAGCCCTCAGAAACAGGTAGGGGCAAAAGTAAAGGGTAGCCACCTGGAAAGTACAGGTAACCACAGAATGTCCTCACCTGAAGGCCAGTTGATAAGAAAACTTGACAAGCAACAGGTGAGGTTTGAAAATAAAATTTCTGAAAAGTCCCTAGGAACGAGTCAATCAGTGTTGAACGCGTCACCCCACACCCTGCTAATGTAACTTTCCTGGCTTTTGCCTTTAAATAATGCCCTCTAGAAGGGCAGAATACCTTTTCTTGCCACTGCTGCACTGATGAGGTCCCTACCAGCTTGTAATTCGCACATAATTAAACCTTGCTTTTGCATTTTGGTGAGTCATTCACCCTGGTGGTCTTTTGGGGTCCCTACCTACTGGGCACAACACCATCAGGGATGATATCCTCAAACCTGAGTCACCCTAAACCTCCTTCCTTAGCTGATTTTGTTAGTTATATTGTCATAGCAACATAGTAATCAATACATCCTCTGCTTGAACTCTTACAAAGTAACCTGATGTTACCCAACCCACTTTTGGGATTTCTGTTTTCTTTTACCCAAGTTACCTTACAAAAGCTAATCTGTGTGCCATGCCATCAAATCTATTTTAGATGGAATGCTGTCCTGGCTATGATTCAGTAAAGAAAGCCAACTAGATTTTAAGTCAAATTTGTAGATATATCTTCAGACAAAATTTGCTGGTATAATCTGTTAAATTTAACTTACAATTGAGTTTTAATACACATACTGGTTCTGAAAGTCCACCACACAGCTTTCCTGAACTTAAGAGATTTGGCACTAAGCAGCACCCCATCTTAACTACCCATATCAAAGAAACTGACGAGCACAAACCACTCACTGAGCAAAAGTCTCTTAGTGACAAGGTTTTGACAGAGATGATATTTGCTATACAGTAGTACCCTGCGACAAACCCAGGGAACGCTGACTGGGAGACACTGAGCACATTCTGAGTATCACATCATCAGGCAGAGATGGAGACAGACCTTGCATCCAATGCTCAGAACCAGACCAGATGAGTTTCCTTAACTCAGAATTTTTACCCTGCTTTTACTAACGATGTCCACTGACACAAACAAGTTTTCACAAACAGCCGCTCTTCGCCCTGCTTGCTACGGTTGTCACGTGTGCTTCTCTTTCCTAACCTTGGCCTCTGACACAGTGGTCAGTCCTGTAAGTATCCTGCTAGGCCAAAGGCTAGCGGTAGTCTTCCAGGTGTGCCGCATTCCTCTCCTGATTTTGAGCAGGTCAAGTTAGACTGCTGCTTGCATGTAGATTCAGGGTGTTACTAAAGACTGGAAACATAAGGGCACAGCGAATATGTTCTGGAAGACACAGGGCTAATAATCTAGTGATCCTGTAATAGAAGCAGGTGTTACTGGAGATTTCAGATTTTATTCTTTAATAATAAAAGGTCAAATTTCTTTTAGATATTTTGTGTATAGAAGAAACACAGCTTGTTCTAGCCAAACAAAACAAAACGCAACATAAATCTATTTGTTACTATTTCTTTCCTGTCATCATATGAGAAAATGAGGCTATGTATAAGGAACTCTGGAATTTCTCCACTGCAAGACACAGCGTACAAATATGGAGCTCAGCTTCTATCCTGGTCAAAATGACTTTCTCGCAACCCTTAGTGACAGTCTGGGCTGTATCAAGACAGAACGGTTACAAGACTCCTAAGGCATTCTTTGCCCTCCGGTTCTGGTGCCGATGAAACGGAGCCGCCTACTCAGTATTCTTTGTTAAAAATACTTCAAGTTCTAGCTTTGGAACTTGAGCAGTTCAAAATTTTATTGTGGAAAATGATCGTATATCAATATTGACATCTTTTTGGAAATAAGTTTCGTGGAAGTTACCATCTACTAGTCCTACAAAGAAGAGAATCCATTTATTTCCTTTGCTGTTTCTTTTAATGATTATCCTCCCCAACCCATGCCAAATTATTAAAAACTAGTTTATGGTTCTCTGGCGCCCTCTATCATCAGAAGGGAAAATGACAGGCTTTATTGGTTCTGCAGGACTTAGCTGACACTCCTTGAGCAGAACTGGAGGCCTCAGAGAGCTTTGATGCCAGTAGCTTTGCAGCGGCTCCGCCCTGCAGGCCCAGCCGCTGCGAGGGGCGGGGCGACCCGGCACAGCTGCAGAGACGTCTGTCAGAAGAGGGTTGGGATATTGCTCTGTTGCAGCCCAGCTCCTACCTGGTGGCTTCTGCGGCTTGTGAGCGGGGCAGCGAGGAGCCAGGAGCTAGGATGGTGCTGATGATACAGCTAGGGAGTCTGGATTGTGACATGGCCGTTGGATTCTGAAAGTGGGGGGTACGGTGTACCTGCTGCAACTCCCCCACATCTTTTATTTTTCTCTGTCAGTTTTGTCTTGTTGGCTGTAGTCAACACTTGGCTCACTGCCCACTCCCTGTGATAACTGAACTTTTGAGGAAAAGTGGGTAGAAAGGAGACCACATCAGTATAAGCACAAACAGGAGAGAAACGAGTCGCTGGCACATCTCACCTACAGCAGCCGAGACACAGTCCTCTGCTCCTCTCTGCTCCTCTCTGCTCCTCTCTGCCAAGGCCTTTTTCTCTTCTTTCTATTCCTTCTTCTATTTCTTTTTGTAGTGAAATACACATAGCACAGAGTTTACCACTGTAGCTGTTTTGAGTGTGTAAGATCCAGTGAACTACAACGCTGATCCACCATCTTCATCACCCAGCTCCAGAAGATTTTCATTGATTCCAAATGAAATTGCATTCATTAAGGGATAACTTTGTGTTTTCTGTGTCAGGCTCTGGGGATATCTACTCTACATTCTGTCTCCATGTGTTTGCCTCTTCAGGGTAATTCATAAACAGATCCATGCACTGTATTTTCTTTGGTGTTTAGCTTCTTTCGTTGTCTTCAAGGTTCACTTATGTTAGAGCATGTTTGTAAATTTCCTTGGGACTAATGCTACCACAAATGAGTGTATAACACCTGTACTAACCTATAGATACCAGATTTTCAACAAAGAAGCCAAAAAATATACAATGGAAAAAAGAAAGCATCTTCAACAAATGATGCTGGTATAACTGGATGTCGGCACGTAAAAGATTGCAAAGAGATCCATAGCTATCACCCTGCACAAAACTCAAGTCCAAAGGGATCAAAACCCTCAACATAAATCCAGATACACTGAATCCAATGGAAGATAAAGTGGGAAATAATCTGTCACTGGCACAGGAGACAGCTTCCGGAACAGAATACCAAGAGCGAACACCGAGAGCACAGACACTAAAATCTAAAATTAATAAATGGAACCCCATGAAGCTGAAAAGTTGTCTGTAGGGAAAGGATACCATCAAAAAAAAACCCAAACAAAAACAACAACAACAACAACAACAAAAACCCAGAATGGCAGCCTTCAGAATGGGAGGAGAGTTTTATCAACTGAAGCATTGATCTAATTACTCTGTATCAATAAAAACTTGGAACCTGAATGATCACAGAAGTGGTGTAGAAGCAACCTCTCTCTCTCCTTCCTGGATCCAAAAGGCAGAGACTCTTTCTAAACCCCTCCCTACTATTTCCTGTGTCTCTCTGTATGTCCTCAGTCCTCCAAAACTTCTACGGCTAATTTTGAACAGCTAGTAGCTATCTCTGCTCTCTGAGTCAAAGTAAATTTTATTGCCAGTGTCAGAAGCATCAGAGTAGAATCAAAATATTCCATCACAACCAACTCTACATCAGGCAGAGGACTGGTTTTCAAAATATATAAAGAACTTAATAAACTAGATAGTAACAAACCAAATAATCCAATTAAAAATGTGGTACAAATTGTTGTGCCCAGTCTGTGGGGGACCCCAAAAGACCACCAGGGAGACTGACTTGCCGAAATGCAAAAGCAAGGTTTATTATAGTGCATGAGGTACAAACTGGCAGGAACCTCGTCAGTGCAGCAGTGAGAGAAGGTACCCCACCCTTCTAGAGGGCATTATTTAAAGGCAACACCCAGGAAAGTTACATTAGCAGGAGTTGGGGTGATGGGTTCGATCATGATTGGCTTGTGCCTAGGAACTTTTCACAAATTTTTGTTTTCAAACCTCATCCTCACCTGTTGCTTGCCATTGGTTGACCTTCAGGTGGGGGACATTCTACAGTTATCTGCACTTTCCAGGTGGCTACCCTGTTACTTTTGCCCCTAGCCATTTCTGAGGATTGGAATGTTTTACAGGAAATAGCTTACACGAGACACCAGATGGAGGTGGAGGACAAAATGGAGGAACTTGGTTCTTCACAGATCTAAACAGAGAATTCTCAACAGAAGAATCTCAAATAGCTGAGAAACACTTAAGGAGATGTTCAGCATCCTTAGACATTGGGGAATGCAAATCAAAATGACTCTGAGATTCCATCTTCACCTGTCAGAATGGCCAAGACCAAAACTGCAAAGGACAATTAATGCTGGAGAGGATATGGAGCAAGGAGAACACTCTTCTGTTGTTGGGGGGAGTGCAAACTTGTAAACAGTCACTTTGGAAGTCAGTGTGGTCATTTCTCAGAAAACTGGGAGATGATCTACCTCAAGACTCAGCTATACAGCTCTTGAGTATATATCCAAAGGGTGCTCAATCATACCACAAGGACGCTTTCTCAATTATGTTCATAGCAGCTTTATTTGTAATAGCCAGAACCTGGAAACAACCTAGATGTCCCTTAACTGAGGAATGGATAAATAAAATGCACAATTACACAATGAAGTATTACTCAGCTGTTAAAAACAAAAACACCGGAAAATTTGAAGACAAATGGATGGAACTAAAAAAAAAAAAAATCATCCTGAGTGAGGTAACCCAGACTGAGAAAGACAAGCACGTTATATACTCACTCATTAGTGGATATTAGCTGCAACATAAAGGACAATATGATACAATCCACAGACCCAGAGAGACTAGGTGACGAGGAGGTTTATGAGGGGATGTCCCTGGGAGGGGAAACAGAAGAGATTTCATTAGTGAAGAGAGGGCGGGTGGGGATGGGAGCATGAGCGATCAGATTGGGGCAGGGAGTAGAGTACTGGAAAAGACTACTGGAAAGGGGAGGGGAATTTCAGGGTCAGGAATCTCCAGGAATCTATGAGGATGACCCCAGCTAAGAGTCCCTGTAATAGCGGATATGTAGCCTGAACTGGCCATCTCCTATGAACAGATTGGTGCCTAGCCCGTGGTGTCATCAAAGAGGCTTCAGCCACCAACTGATGGAAACAGATGCTGACCACAGTCCAACATTAGATGGAGTCTGGGGCATCCTGCAGAAGTGTAGGGGACAGGATTGTAGGAGACAGAGGGGTCAAGGTCACCACAAGAAACTCACAGCATCTACCAACCTGGGCTCATAGGGGCTCACAGAGATGGAACCGACAACCAGGGAGCCTGCATGGGACTGACCTAAGCACTCTGCATGTATGTCACATTGTGTAGCTTTGTCTTCTTGTGGGACACCTAACAATGGGAGCAGAGTCTGTCTCTGACTCTTTTGCTGGCTTTTGGGATCCTACTCCTCATACTGGATTGCCTTGCCCAGCCTTAATGCAAGGCAAAGTGTTTATTCTTAATGCAACTTAATATGCCATGTTTTGTTGATATCTATGGGAGGCCTGCCTTTTTCTGAATAGAAATGGAGGAGGAGTGAATGGGGTAGGGACAAGAAGGAGGTGGGGGGTGAGCTGGAAGGAGAGGAAGAAGGGGAAACTGTGGCCAGGATGTAAAATAAATAAATAAATGTATTAAACTAAAAAAATCAATGTATAAAAAAACCAAATGCCTGTGTGAGTCTGATTTTAATTGCTCTGTATATATTGCATAACTCTACTGGGACACATTCACTTAACTGTGTATTAAGCCTTTAGAGGTACTACTGCTATAGCAGCTGAACTGTGCCTTTAAATATTAACTTAAAATTGCTTCTCGGCATCTCCATTTTCTTCCTGAGTTTCCCCAGGCAGTCATTACTGATTAGCAACAAAGTTGGCCACAGATGTCAGCTCTCTTTCTCTAAAGCCTAGGAAAGGAAATGTCTCTTAAGGAGCATCAGAGTTAGTGTGACTGGTGTCTACACAGCTGTTCAGGACACAGCCATTAACATCCCGGTGGCTGGAAAGCAGCGTCCTGCAGCTCTGAGCCCCCAGGTAAGGTCTAGAGGAAGTAGGAAGTACGAGCTTATTTGCTGTTGATTAAAATGCAGTCATTGCTCCAGCACTTGCTAAGGGATCCGGGAGACCTGCATGTTAACATGTTCCGTTCTTTTCTGTGTGCTGAATTATTGATTTGGAATAAAATCCATGATTTCTTTGCATACATATACGTGTCCATGTGTATCAAGGCCCAAAGTTGATGTCAGGAATCATCTTCAGTGGCTCTTCCATCTTATTTATTAAGGTAGATGTAATATTGAGTTGGAAGTGTCGCCTCAGCCTGCCAAATGCTTGGACTCCAATTTTTAGCCTGCCAAGCGCTTGGACTCCAGCTCCCAGCCTGCCAAGCACTGACCCCTCCCACTGGGTATTTAGGCTCATGCCCCAACAAAGGAACATGTGGTTTTGGGTTTGCACGTGTGCTCCCTCTGTCTTCCTTCTGCCATGCTCCGGGCTACCCGGGACCACCATCTGTAAAACATGGGCATTTAATTTGGCTTAATCTGATCTGATTGGAATTCCTTGCGCTGGCAGAGAGGCTCTCTTAGGAAATATTCCCAACAGTAGAGTCTCTCAATCAAACCCAGAGCTTGCCCATATGGCTATTATTATTAGCCGCCTTGCTATAGGGACCCCGCTTTTGAATCCTTCTGTGCCCAGCCCCAGCTGTTTGTTGCTTAGACTTTGCTGCACTTGAGAACCAATTGGGATACTTTAAAAACGTGTAACACCTGGGCCACACCTGAGACCAGTCACGTCAAACTCTCGGATGGAAGCCAACATTAATGCTTTCCAACGCCCCCAGGGGATCCCCTAGTGCTCCAGTCTGTAGACCCCTGGTTTCTCCTGGTTTCCAAAGCCAGCTTCAGAGGATGCGTGCTGCCACCCGCAGACTCCGCTACATGTACATGGGGACAAGTGGTGGCTAGATGAAGGCCACACTTTGAAGCCTTGAGGCTTTAGAAATCACAGGGAGACCCTGTTAGTGCAAGAATCACTTCTTGATCAGTGATGTCATTTCCTCAAATAAAAGGAGAGCCCAGTGAAATTTCTTGTTACAGACATTTTGAGGATTTCTGTTCGTTGCATTGAGTTGATCTGAGTAAATTTCGCAAGGACAGCTACTAGGCGGGCCAGATGCCTAGATTCCTGATTTTATATATAGGACAGCATATCTTGTAAACCTAAGAATTAATCTTTAAAGATATTTTTATTCTAGGACACAAATATAGTTCTTTGTTTTTACAAGATATGAAGTTATCTTAAATTCTTTTTAAGAATATAGTTTTACTTTGTACCAAACTTGAACTATTTAGCATCTTGTTGCCATGGATAGCTGAGCCTGTGGTTTCAGGATTTGTATTGTTGTTTAACACTTGTAAAGAGCTTAACTGCTTTGGAAATATATTGAATTCTTACTTTCTGTCAACTGTTCATGTGCTGTTCTCTCTCTGTCTCTCCCTCTCCTTCCCTCCCTCTCTCCTTCCCTCCCTCCCTCCCTCTCTCCCTCCCTCCTTCTCTCCTTCTCTCCATCCCTCCTGTCTATGTATATGTCATATGCGCATGTGTACGTGTGGAGGTCAGGACTTGATGTTGGCCTCCTCTATTTTTCTCCACCTTATTTCTGAGACAGGATGGTTTCATTGAACCTGCAGCTCACTGATTTGGTTAAACTGGCTGGCCTGTGAGCTCCCATGATCCTCTGCTCTCTGTCTATGCAGGACTGGGATTACAGGTGCAGGCCAGCACACCTGGCTTTCTCTGTGGACGCTGAAGTTATGAACAAAGAACACCCTCAGACTCTACCACGAGGACTTTATCCAGAAAGTCACCAACTACCCTCTATTCTCTTATCTTCCAATGACCGAAAACAGGATGAACAAAACATTTTCCAACACAAGTAGTTGTGGGTGGATTTCTGTGGGCGGGAAAGGACGCCACACACGCTGCATATACTTGCAACATGCCCTGGAAGGATACTGACTTTTTTCCTACTCTGAGTCCCCTCTAGCCTTGCTCTATTCTGGATCCTTCCTGAGTTGAAATGGAAGCCACATTCCCAAGGGTTCTCAGGTTGCATCAAAGCCCATGGATTACTGTTTTTAATTGTGCTAGGGAAGGCTCTCCTAGTTTGAACCCTGAACACAGCTCAGTCCTTGGAAACTGGCAAGCACACCTGGACAGGAAAACAGGAAGTGGAGCCTGACCAGAATGGGCACTAAGGGGGTTCTTTGTTCAGTCATACTAGATTGCAAGCTCATGAGGACAGGTTAGACCTGTTTCGTTGATTGTCCTTTCACCTGTACTAGGGACATCCCTTGGCATGTACTAAGTCCTCACCATCATGTGTTAATTAAATGATAGGCTTGCATTTATCAATCTTTCTTGAAGACTCTAGGTTTCCAAGCACAAGCTACCAAGACCTTATAATGATACCCAGAAATGAAGGGCATAACGAACTGATCCGCAACTGGAAGATGCTCCAAACCACTTAACTAGGTTAGCAGAAGCAAGCACACGTGACCAGCTACCATAGGACTCTGACTGTATGAGATGTGCAGAAAAGACAAAACCATATTTTAAAAGCTCATATTGGGCTAAATATGGGAGGTGGGCATGGGGCTTTATGTCAAATATATGTGAAGGAATTTTTTTAGTGGTAATGGTAGTATTCCAAAACTCAATTATGGCAATGATAGCACAAATTTACTAAATGCCTTTGAACTGTGTACGTCAAGTGGGTGATTAATAAAAAACATCAATAAAACTGCGAAGCATTTTTTAAAATGAAGCCATGTTTTAACAGTTTTGTTTTTCAGTAGCTGGAACATTTATTGTTACTTTTTTTTTGAATTGTAGATAACCTTGAGAGTCTATCATTTTATATGGTGATTTCCAAACATCCTGTTTTCTTTGTATTTATTTTCCCCTTCTTTCTTTTCCTCCCTTGGATTGTCATTTTTCCAATTATGTTTTTCTCCTCCTATGAACTGGGGAGTGATGTATTCTGCTGAAGTTCTCAGTTACCCAGCACATTTCCACATAGACGCTTGCAAGTCACTGTCTGAAGCTAAGAGCCCCATTCTTTCCTTGGAAACACTGGGAATTCAGAGCACATTCATCATGATTGCTAATGTGGCATCTCTATGTTGTATAGTTAATATTTTCATTACTCACACATCAACATCTTTCCCCTTTTCATTTTTATTGTATCTCTGACTTTTCCCTGTCAAATCTTCTCAAAATAATTTTCGGAGCTAACAGAGTGAAACTGGGAGTCTTAAGCCAGACTACTTCCCTGCCCCATATCAGACTGTCTTTATCTCTTTAGTAGAGGGGCTGAAGCAGAGGAATTCTTGGCTACAAACTCAGGACTGTGCGTGGAAAAAAGAAGAGGCAAAATTAGACCTGCTGATCACTCAAATCAGCCATTGCAGGAAGGGTTTGGCAGTATCTGTCCTCTCTGGGCAGGCGGTGGCCCAGACCAGAGCTTGCTCCACCTGCAGCCAGCAGCATGCAGGTTCAAGTCCCTCCACATCTGTGAAGTTCCCAGAGTTAACAGATAATTACTCAGGAGAGATAATAAGCAGATGGCAGGGGACTCAGACTTTACCCTTGTGAATACACATATATCTTGTGTTGTTTGTTTCTTGAATGTTATCTGGAAGGTAGTGGAAATGGTCTCTCAAGACTATAGGTCAAGACTCCTTCCAAATACAAGTATCTCTGCTCATATCTCTAGTTTGCTCTGTTCATTGCTGGGCGGATGGAGCAGCAGAGCAAACAACTGAATCTCCTCTATTGCAAAGTTGTTTAGACATTGGTAAGCCTAGACGTTGTATGCGGGAAGGAGAATATGTGGGCTAGTTTTGAGTCCTCCTCTTGGACAGAGGGTCCTTTCAGAAGCGAGGTCAACACGGAACAGTCGTCCAGGTCCTCGAGGCTTTCTACCACCTTTATAAGGCTCTCCACCGTGTCCTTGGGCAGCATCCTGGAGGCATTGGCTCGGAACTTCTTCTGCAGGTCCTCCTGGCTCAGTGGTTTCCTCCAGTGACCGTAGAAGGTATCAGAGCGCGCGGTGAAGGCGGCTCCATCCCTCAGGGTGACGCTTATCTCACAGTACAGTGTGTTAAAGCTTGGCAGGTTGTCAGGGGGATGTTCCAAAACCACTTTTTGGAGCAACTCTCTCACCTGTGGCCTGTTGATTTGCTCACTGCAGAAGGACGAGACGGTGACGCTACCATCGAGCAGCATGGCACAGGCCACGTACTGGAAGGAATGACGAGCTTCATGCTCTGAGTCTGGGAAGGGCCTGTTTACATACTGGACATCGGGGATCCTGAGCACAATCCTCTCGATGCGGTCAGCAGGAAGCAGGACTCCTTCCGAAATCACAAGGTGCTTTCTCACAGCTGCAGCTGCGTCTGCCACCCAGTGGGTAGCCAGATGTGCTGGGAAGCTCTTGAAGGCCACGTCCTGCTCATCCAGCAGCCAGATGTGAGAACCCAGGCTTGGAAGGTCTTTGGGGGAGTAGTTGGCATAGAAGGCCCCAAACCCTGACCCCAGGTCCAAGATCCGCTTGTTTCCTTGGAGACCCAGCATCGCTAGAAATGTGGCTTCCATCCCATGCTTGGCTGCGTTACCGATGTGAAGGGGCTTGGTCTGAGTGGCAGCGTTGGCTATGGGTGCCCCAGCATGTGAAACAGCAATAGCCAGGGCCTCTCGACACTTTGTCAAGCTGAGTCCTAAAAATTTGGATGCAGCAGCGGCACTTCCCAAAGTCCCCACCACAGAGGGAGGATGGAACCTAAAAGACAAAAGCAAGAAATTCATCTGATGGTGGTTGGATAAGGAAAACATAGTACATATAGAAAATGGAGTATTACTCAGCTGTAAAGAGAAACAAAATCATGAAATCTGTAGGTAAATGGATGGAAGTGGAGAATAATTAAATTGAGTAAGGTCACCCAGGCCCAGAAAGCTACATACTGAATATTATCTTTTATATGTGGACCCTAACTGAATCTCGTGGTTTGACTCTGCGTGTATGCGAAAGCCAGGATACTAGAAACAGGTCACTGGGTATAGCTACCTTAAAGAAGAGGGGAGAGTAAAATACGGGTAAAATAAAAGCTGGGAGTTAGAAAGTTTCAAATACGGAGGTCATGGAGAATGGGGGAAATGAGGTGTGAATAGAAGAGTTAATCAAACAGGAGGGTGCATAAAAAAGCTAGATGGAAACCTATATTCTTCCAACACAAAGGACACAGTCAATTAGAGAGGACAGAAGAAAACAGGTGACGTGAAAGAAGGAGAGGGGCACTCATGGTCTCGGCTTAGTTTTACAAGCCCAAGGGAAATTTTCACAATCATTTACAAATCATATCGTTCTGTGTAGACATAGGGCATGCTCTGTGTCTGAAAATGGTCTCTCTCGGAGTGGTAATAACAGTCACAGAGCCAGCCTTTAAGCCAGGCAGCTCTACACAGACGGTCACTGACAGATAGAGGGCAGTGTGGCTCTCCTCGATGGGCACAGTCTCTATACCTCTTTGGGATGTCCTTGGCTTCCTTGGAGAAGTGCATTAACCGTCCTTGTACTTCAATACCAACATTAAATGCCAGCAGCAGGTCAAGGCCAGAAAATTTTGGAGTCTGAGGCAGGGCTTCTGATAGAGCTGTGAGGACTGGCAGGACTGCCCCAGAAGGGTGGGTGGCTGGGTGCCATGTGTCATCAAAATCCATGGAGTGAACCTGTATGAACAGATACAAACAACCCCCCTCAGAAATGCCCTTAAATGCCCTGGCTTTTGGACTGGCTAAGGATTTAAGTTAGCAATGACCTTGAGAGGTTTGGGGCTCCATTATCTGAAATTACATGCTACAAATTGACTGTGATTTAAAAAAAATCAATTATTTTTACTGAAAAATTATACAATATATTTTGATCATGGTTTCCCCTCTTCCAACTCCTCTCAGGTCCTCCCCAATTTCTCTCTTTCGCTTAGCAAACAAACAGACAAATAAATGCAAAAACCTAACAAACTAGAATTTAAAAAGGAAAAGTAAAACAAGACACACAATTTGACAATGTTTGGAAAGGAAAAATTGGTTTTCTCCAATGGAGTCTCACTGGGTATGTCCCTGCCCAGTAGTAACTAACTGGCTGTGATTCTTAACCTCACTGTGGGATGACAGAGGAAGACAGAACCATGGACAGGAGCCCGTGACTTCCTGGAGGATACTGAGTCCTGCCCTGGAAACCACAGCTCTGGAGAGATCTAAGTTCTCCCTCACAAGGATGCCCTGCCCTTCTCCATCCATCCACCCTTTAAAAAAGTCGCACTAAAAAATTAATATCATTTATTATACATTGGGCCCTTATATTTTTGTGTCTCTGTCATGAAGTAATTTAAAAGTTTTATCAAAGTTGCAAGAACAGCAAAGAACTCTCAAATCTACATTAGCTGTTAAGCTGTGTTTTCAAATGGTTATTTTATACCCTAAGGTTTTTTTCCCTTTTCATCACAGTTATTTATTTTTTCCATATCTGAAACAATTAGTAATAACCAGAAGTTCATCTACACATAGATTTTTATGTGTATTTGATGTGGTGGGTTTAGTTCTGTTACTCGGAACTGCTGTTCCCACAAATCAGTTAATACATCTCTTAAATACCAACATGTTTATATCTTGTAGGCTTTCTCTGACACACAGAGAATAACATGAAAATTATCTGTTAGATAAGAGGTTCTAAATTTTCATTGAGAAAATAGAGACACCGTGTGGTTATTGTTTCTTTCTGAATAAATACCGAAAAGACTAAGTGAAGAGAACATTACTGCATAGAAAGATACTGGGGCCCTTAGCAGAAGCAACCAAGAAGGCATTATGTCTGGATCTTGGATTGCATAGACATTATATATTTTTGCTATATCCATTCAAAGTCCAGAATTAGAATACCTCATTGGTATTTTTAAATCTAGATCCTTCTACTTTTTCTATTTTATAATTTGTTGGAAAAGTACCATTTTATTGTGGAAACATGATCATGAGGAGAAAGGGCAGGGCATGCCAGATTGCTGAACCTCAATTATCGCTGAATCTCAAATTATTGTAAATAATTTTCCTGCCTCTGAAGTTGCAATGGTCTAATTATAGAAAAGGCTGGTGAACTTCCTTACAGCGACGCCGTTCACAAAAGCAGCATATGTGGGTGGGAGCCTGAAGTCTGGTCGACCCCAAACGGTGCTGGAGGTGTTGGAACTGTAGATCTGGAACAGAAGCAAAGCAGTGAAGGCAACAATACAGAGTTGACGTCTCAAGGGTTATTCTTCATCCTTGAGGCATCCTGGCCGCACCGAACCCCTCAGAGGGCAGCCTAGCTTGTGAGGGAGATGAGATGAATCTGCTTAGCCCCAAGTCACAACCTAGAAGCTCCAGTCAGGTGAGGCTGGATCTGCTCTTATTTGGTCTTGGGGTAGATACTGGGAGTGGGAGATGCGATGGGGCAGACAAGCTGTCTACAGCAAGTCAGCCCTGCTGAAGGTGGCGGAGATACCTGCTTTCTGCTCAGAGCACTTGAACAGACTTTTCTCTGGAGAATATTTGCATGAAGAAGCTGTCCACGGCTAAGTGTTTTCTAAGATTTCGGGGTTGAAAAGCACTTTTAATCATACAAGTAAACAGCTGTGAGACATGACCAGTGAGCGGTGCTGGGCCTGAATTGGTAATGGGTAGGAACGGACTTCAAAAATCATAGGATGAAGCAGAGGGACTCATAAAAACGCACGGAGCAATTCTATACACGTCAAACGCAATCAGACTAAGGGTGGGGTGAGCTGAACACAGGCAGAGACCTCTGGAGCACGCTTGTACACACGCTTGTTTTCATCTTAAAAGAAAACTTTGGACTGCTTACTTTACTATATTGTGTGACTTTGTGGAACACTTCTGTGCCTGTTCCCAGGAAACCAACACCCAGAGAATCCAGAATCATCCTCTTGCTCCTCTGAATGACACCATCCGTCAGGTGGTCCACCTTCAAGCCGTGAATCATGCTGGCAAAGCTCTCTGTGACAGACTTCAAAGAGAAGAAGGTTAGGACAATGCTCCGCTCCACTCTGAATCCACTCACTCCTTTTGTTAAGAGACCTTGAGGTCAGGTTTTGCTCCGGGAGAAGAGGCCTGGTTGATGTGATTGAGTTTGTCTTGTAAAAAGTGGTGTGCATTAGGCACTTATTCATGAGGCACGAGGATGTGGAAATATGCAATAATTAAGGTTTTTGCCCAGTCACACTGATAACGCAGGCTGCTTAGCCAATAACGATGACAGAGGATGACAGAGAGAGTGAAGCGAAGCCTAGACAGAGCGGGAGGGTGGAAGGACATTGTGCTCTGTGGTCACTGTATGTGGAAGGAAGTCTGCCTCTGCTCATAAACCAGATACAGTCTCCAGGGCAGGATGGTCTGTTTCTTAAGTGGTAGGTAGGGGACTTTGCAAGTCCTTTCCGTGTCAAGCCCTTCAATGCACAAGTGTTTCGACATGCCTTCACAGGAGAAGACAGCTCAGAATCTCCAGCTGGAAGGGTATGTCAACGCACACCGAGCACGGAGTTCTTGCAATAAACGGTCCAGTACTTTCCCTTTCCTCATCTGAAGAACACACTGTTGCCTAACTTCCTTTCCATCTCTGACCGTAACATTCACTGCTTACAAATGGTAGCTGGAGGACTTATCAGATTAAGGAGTCCGAAGTGTTTACGGTCTATCACACTGGCTCACTGTCAAAGTAGAGTCACCGAAACAGAACCAGCACCTACATGGAAATCTTCTGCTTTTGCTATCCTATCTGCTAGCTTTACTTTATTTTATTTTTTTCTGAGGCAGGCTCTTTCTATGTGGCTAGCCTGGACTCACTATCTAGTTCAGGTTGGGCTTGAACTTTTGACAATCCTCCTGCTTCAGCCCTTACCCCATTCTCAGAGTCTTCAGATTTACCGGTCAGATGAAAGCTGTCATTTTCAAAAGAACGGAGCATTTGTAGCATCTTTAAGGCCTTGACAGAAAATGAAGGGAGCTTGGAGTGGGAGAAAGCAGGAGAGGGGATGGCTGGGCGAACAAAGGGTGCTGCAATGGATGTTTCTGCTTAGGGCAGAGGAAAACCATAATACTGCTTTTCATGCTGGTAAATATTCTGCTAAACCTTTCCCATGCAGAAGAGAGTGGGAAGAGGGAAAACAACTGACTCAATACTCTGCTGACTTAATTTCCAAGTACCACTTGAACACTGGATGGCTCAATAGCAGGTGAGGGTCAACAGCAGAGATGTGGGTTCTACAGCATGCTCCTGTCACTTATGACCCTGAGACCAGTGGGCTCCCCTGTCGGTGCTGACTGTGCTCAGTGAGCTAAAGAACAACCTGACCTTGAAGAGACAGAGCATCAGGGGAATGATCACTGCTGTTCAGACCTCTGAGTCACACTTCATCTCTATGTCAGATATCTTGTTTGTGTGCTGGACTTTAAAGTGGCATTTGCATATCTTTTCAGTGAAGTGCTGTAACTAATGTATAGATTAAAGCAGAGCATGGGATCAATTAATAGCAAGTGTCAGGAGCTCCTGTGAACTCATGATGCATTCCTCTCTAAACTGCCAAGCCGGCGAGTGAGGCTTCTGACTCAGCAAGCTGACCCGGAGACCACGGGAATGCAACAGCTGACAGATAATTGGAGAGGCAATCTATTTGGATCACACAGAAGGCACATATAAACCAAGAGCTTGAGAGTCAGTGAGCTTACCACGACATACTTCCTTGCTAGGAGCCAGCAATGGGATCGTGTCTCTCATTTGTAAACACAGATGAGAACTAACATACAGCTTATTAGGCTGCCCAGACTCCGAGGAAAGTCAAAATGCCATTTCTTCAGCAGAGTGGATAGCTCTTTAAAGACCAGCTGATGGAGAGAGGGAGAACCAAACGGGGAAAGCAGTCTAGGCAAGCTACAGCCATGGAACAATACCTTGAGCATCATGTCGTTCTGGAGGGGGAGCTCTGGCTCAGGAGGGAACTGCAGGAGGAGCTGCTGCTGGCTGTGCGCCTGTACCAGCTGGGTGCCTTTATACTCAACCCTTCCCTCTATTTTCTTCTCTTTTGCTTTTGTTATAGCCATGGAATTTCCACCATTTCAACACTTCCCAAATGACCTCACTGAACCTCTTTTGTAATGATGTACTGAGCTCACAGGAGGCTGTATAGTAGCCAGGATCTTATGATTATATATATATATATATATATATATATATATATATATGTGTGTGTGTGTGTGTATATATATATATGTGTATATATATATGTGTATATATATATGTGTGTGTATATATATATATATATATATATAGTTAAAAAGGAATGGACTGTCCATATGTGCTAGAGACCATACAGCAGAAGAACACACACTCTCTTTACTAGGTACCCCACTCCTGGAAGTTTATCATAAGGAAACAGGCCAAATGTGAAGGTAGAAATGGCCCCAGAGCCCCAAGGGCGAGGAGTCCCTTACAGTGGCCTGCACATTCACAGCTCACTATCAGCAGTCAGTCTAGGAATGATGTGAAAAAAAAAAAAAAAAACCATCCTGGATGTGTCTTACTAGACTTTGATCCTGTTTAACTGAAGGGAATTCATGCCTGGTACTGCAAATGTAGTCACTAACCAGTGGGCTAGTGAGGCCACAAATCCAGAAGAGAACCTTCTACTGTTGTTTTTTCTAAATGCTGCATCTTCTAGCTATATTCTAAATACTTTTCCTCTACCCACAGATTGCATAGCTCTTACCGCTCATCAAAGATGCTTCCCTTTGAAGCACATGGAGACTGTTACAGAGATCCACAGCTAGTCAAAATGCAAAGAATAGACGAGTGTGCGGTGCCTAACCTGCAATGAAACCCCTACGCCCAAAGCTTAGGGACAATGGTGAAAGAGGAGGAAGTATTGTAAGAGTCAGAGGACCAGCATGCCTGCTGCTAGGATAGTGTTTTCTGGACAAGGCAGTTAAGCTGCACCCGTGAAATGTCAACAATATGTTTGCCATATTGTTGTATGAATAACACCGGTTGACATTCATGCTATGATGGATGGCGAAATTCCATAAGGCTCTGCCCAAATGGAGAGCTATAGGCAGTCAATGGCTTCTGATAGAAGGAATATTGGTTTTCTCCAGGGATGAGCTCCCTGATATTACCCAATCAGAAGCAGTCAACCCTAAAATCATGAACAGTTAAGCAACCCTAAATGGACTTGTTAGAATTTTTATAAATATATGTGGTATCTCTATTTTTCTTTCTTTCTTTCTTTCTTTCTTTCTTTCTTTCTTTCTTTCTTTCTCTCTCTCTCTCTCTCTCTCTCTCTCTTTCTTTCTTTCTATGCATCTATCCATTATCTATCCATCATCTATCTATCATCTGTCTATCTATCTATCTATCATCTATCTATCTATCTATCTATCTATCTATCTATCTATTATTTATCTAGTGTGTGTGAGTGTCTTAGTTAGCCCTTTTTTTTTTTTTGGTTTTTCGAGACAGGGTTTCTCTGTAGCTTTGGAGCCTGTCCTGGAACTAGCTCTGTAGACCAGGCTGGTCTCGAATTCACAGAGATCTGCCTGCCTCTGCCTCCCGAGTGCTGGGATTAAAGGTGTGCGCCACCGCCGCCCGGCAGTTAGCCCTTTATTGCTGTGTAGAGACACCATGACCACAGCATCTCTTCTAAAGGAAAACATTTATTGGCTCTGGCTTACAGTTCAGCGGTTTAGTCCATTAATCTCATGGTGAGAAGCATGGCAGGCAGATACGATGCTGGAGGAGTAGCTGAGAGTTCTACATCTGGATATGCAGGCAGCAGGAAGAGACTGTTACATACTGGCCAGGCTTTAGCTTCTGAGACCACAAAGCCACCCTCTCGTGACATACTTCCTCCAGCAAAGCCACCCCAACTCTAAAAGACCTCCCAAATGACCGTCTATGGGGGTCATTTTCATTTCAACCACCATGGTGTGTATCAATAATAAGAAAAGAGGAGGCGGGGAGTTTGTGAAGAATTGTGGCCAGAGTTGGAAGGAGAGAGGGAGGAGGGGTGGAAATAATGTACATACAGAAATTATAAAAAATTGCCTTCCTGCCACATGTACCAAATAAGCAAATCAATCAGCCCCAACTGTACACACCCTCACAGGAAGAGCAATGGCAGGAAACGGACCATAAGACTTGACTGGGAAATTTTTGCTGGACCCAGGGTTCTTCTCCTGACTCTTTGGTTCGACAGCTCTTTCCCAGTTGGCCCCACTGTGTGTCTTATTTCTCCTGTACACACATTTGGTCAATCAGGGGGCACCTGGTCAGTGTGGTAGAAGAGAAATCTGGAAAACCAGCCTTCACACATTGTTCCCTGGAGGCGAGAGAGGAGGAAGGCTTTGGAGCCAGGTGCTCAGCCAGGCTGATTATGGCTTCCTGAACTCTCCTGGTTCTGACCTGTGTCCCCAGCCCTCAGAAGCTCCTCCACTATGCAGGAACCTGAAGATGGAATCCTGCTCCCAGCTGGCTCTGCACCTGGCCAGGAGCTTGGCTCCTAGACATTCTCCAGAGAAGAAGCCTGCCTCTAAGGATTGTGGGAGAGGAGATAAACCTGACGTAATGCAGGCTTTTGCCCCAGGCAGGGAACTTGATAAGATCAGTTTCTAGGACTCTATCTGCAGCTGCAAGTTGGGAGACTCATTCCTCCCTCGCCCCCCAAGGCTCCACATTTTGGCTGCAGAAGGGAATTTATCGACCTCCATGATACACAGCTTCAGACCTGTGGAAACCTGCAGCTCCAGCCTTTTAGGCCTGCCAGAGACAGGAGAAACTCTACTCCTATTGCCCGTCAGTAACCACCGTGCAGAATTCCTCTGCCAGGGATGGATGTTAGCTAGCCCTCCCAAACCCCCCAAGAGCTTTCAAACTGTAATACTTGCCAACAGACTTTTGGCTGTTACCCTGAAGCCTGCTGAGAGCTCAGGGCTATAACATTTGTAACTTCCCGCCTAGGCACCTGAAACTTGTTGAGAGCATAGAGCTGTGGCACTCACTTCAAATCTTGTTTGGAATCCTGCTGCCCTCAAGAAGTTCAGAGCATCTGTTTTTCTACCTGAGTTTTTAATTTCCCTCTGAATTGTTCCAACATGGCAAAACAGGTTTCCTAGCTTCCCCTTTGCTGTCCATTGACTTTAATTTTCGAGGATAAACAAGTCAAGAATCGGAGGCTGGAGAATTAGCCATCTCAGCTGGTGTAGGCTGGACATTCGACACATATTAAATGGGGGAACCTGTGGGAAGTCAACAGGAATCATTGCAATCAACAGGACATTCTGGGGACGCTGAGAGGGGTGGACTTGGCCACGCTCCTGCTGTTGCAGGCATCTGTACTCCACTGTAGTTCTTTAGCGCAAAAACTAGGACTCTTTAAACCGCTTCAGAGTGATTAGTACAGCTGCCGGTCTTCAGGGACAGAGGTCAGGCTTGCTGAGGTGAGCCCGCATATCCCCCTGTGAGGAATGTTGGTCCTTTCATGGAAATCTGCTGTCCACCATGAAGGGCTGAGGTGAGTTTCTGAAGAAACTGAAGTTTTCCAGCAGGAAGGACACCAGGGTGTTATTAGAAGGTATCCTGACCAAACCTGGCCTGACTACCTGCCAAGGTGTTCAGGGCAGAGAGCTGCATTTTGTTTTCTTCTGCCTGTTTTTCAAATGGCACCTGACCAAGGACTTTGCCATGTGGGCCTCTTGATTGCTGGTTGTCACATGCCTTTTTTAGGGACCAGAATTGTGGATTGTCCCACTGAGGGGATGGCTTGGTCTGAAACCCTAACAAGAACTGGCAAACTAAAAACACCCAAGGGGTTACAACATTTTTCATTGCTCTTCTTCAGTTTTTTGCATATCTAAAGTGTTGGTTGATTGTTTTTTATAATAGACTTGGGTGGAATTTATTGGCTTGAATTTGGTGACGCTCAGGGTACCTTTTGATATTTTCTGTAGAAATGCATTTGAGATGAGTGTTGTAGTTCTCCTGGGGACTATTGTGTAGCAGTGAGCAGATGACGGAGCCTATGGGTGCATTGGAGTTGGATCTTAGTGATGCTTCCTCAGGGTTCCATCAATTGGTCAATAATTTTTCAGTGATTCTAGAAGGGATTCTATATGAAGGCACTTTCCCCTATATGAAGGACATCTCTCTGGTGTCCCCACTGTCTTCTCCAGGAGATTCCCCAACCTTCCCTTCTAACTAAGAGGTAGGGTCCCCTCACACACAATCTTAACTACTTATGAAACTGAACCTTAAGAAAACTGAAATTTGTTTTTTGTCATGGCTTTGTTTAAATGTTGCACAAAAGTTAAAACTAAAAGGCTGCCTTTTTGGGTATTTAGCTACCAACTTTGGAGGCCTTGGGAGGACAGAAGGACTAAAATGACAGTCAATAAATAGTTGGTTCTTGCCCTTCAAGATCAATTAGAAGTTGGGGGCCAATGGGATCCTTTTGAAAGATCCATAAATCAGTCATCCTTTTGATCAGAGAGTCCACGAAGAACCCCAAGACTAGACTCCAACCAGGGTACATCCTGCAGAGAGGAAGGTCAAGGGAGAAGAACGTTCCCTGTGTTCCCAAAGGAAGTCACATAGAAGACCCAAATCCACTCCAGCAGACAGTGAATTCAGGAAAGAAACAATAGCTTCCAGGTCCCCGAACATAACTTTTATTAGATTTTTTTTGTTGGCTTTAGTAGCAAAACAGTTAATTCTCGACTACCTCTATTGTCTTAAACAGCATGAGAGGATAGGTAAAGTACGAAATGATTGGAAAGGGGATTTGGGTCTCTGTTTTATGTGAGCATTTTTAGCGAAGAGGGCTCTTCTAACTCTGAAACCACAGACTTGTGCTCTAAGACCTTGTTATGAAATCTTCACTAGGTGATTTCTTACAGACAACACGAGACAGAGCAGAGCTTTGAGCAACAGTTCTTTGACTTCATCAGATGACTAAAGGGGCCTCTAATTAAAACTTCTTTTCCACTTGATTCAGAGGGACAACTAGTCTTAAAGATGTTAAGGAACAGGCCAGAGCCCCAGCCCTGAGCTCTGATGTTTCTATGGATGTCCATGTGTTTGTTGGTGCTTGAGGTGTCTAACTTGGGCCAGGAGGTGTCTAACTTGAGCTGCCCACAGGGTAAAGAAAGAACTTGGGAACCAAAAGATCAACAGCCTGCCTATGAGAAGTAGCTGTGGTCACTGTTATTTTGATCATAGAAAGCACAAAATTCACTTTATGACAGGCAGAGTAATGACTTTATTCCATTTAGAGATGTTGGGTATTTTCTTCTTATCTGTTCCTTAAAATTGACATAACTCTTAATAAGCCACTTTTATTAAAGTCTTAAAGTAAAATTTTAAAATGTCTTTTCCCTCAAACCCCTCCCATGCATTCCCCATTCTCTCTCAGATTTATGACCTCCTTTTCTTCAATTATTATTGTGCACATACATATGTGCATAAAAGCATCAACACAACCATCTGAGTCTGTTTATTGTTGCTTGTATGTATGTTTTTAGGGCCGAACACTTGGTACTTCATCTTGGGTAAAGATCTGGAAGGCTCATCTCTGGGGAAGATGAATTCTCCCTCCATCAGCAGTCATCAGGAACCCGCATTCAGCTACTCCTTTATGGCAGACATCAGGGCCAAGGAAGATATCACCCTGGTGGCACTGGGATTGGGCACTGATGTGGGAGGATTTGGCACCCCCTTCCCAATATCATAACTTGTCTAAGAGTCTCCCTGGCAGCCTGGACCAGATGGTGAAAATAGGGTCACACTACAAGGCCAGGTAGGTTCTTTGGCAGTTGGAGCCCTGTGGAATGGAAGGCGACTAGATCTTCTCATTCATTGCTGCGGAGGGCACAATACTTCCTTCTAGAAGAGTGTGGCAAGGGTACATAAAGGAAGAAAGACCAATGCTTGTGTCATTTACCCAACAGTGGGCCTGATTTCTGAAGAGTTTTGGTCTCTGCTGTTCTAATCTAGTTGTAATCTGAGTTATCCTGAACAAAGACCATCCTCTTTATTGAACTGCCTAGCAGCAAATACGCTAACACAAAGGGATAAGGAACTCGTCTTAACCAATCTTTTACAGAAATCTCTCAGGGGAGAAAGTTGTTTTTCTAGCTCTGCTGACTGAGAAAAGCACACAAAGCCACAATCGGGTATCAATCTGTATGTGGTTTCCAACATACTGTGTGTGTGGCAGGGGGTGGGGGTAAAGTTTCAATGCTTTCTTGTTTTCAACAAATGTTCTTAGATCTGGTCACCATGTCTCTCACAGGCATACATTGTTCTGAGCCAGAGGCATGCAAGACTTACGAAGGGGAAATGGGGAACAAGGCACAATCGAGGGTGTGCATTCAGCTAAATTTGAGGGAATTACTTGCATTGGCAACACAAAGTATAGCCAGACTGATTACAGTGCTCTCTCATAGGTCAGTTAATTGTGAGTAGACTGGATTTATGGAATGTAAGAAGGATGAGTACACAGTCTCAAGGCACACTTGCTTGGTTACCGGCTGGGTGGATGTTAGGTTTGTAAAGGGAAGCTTCATACAGCGTCTCTCAGAGAAACAACTCCCAAAGAAGAGAATTGTCTGTGCAAATCAACCAGAAATTGTCGAGGACATAGTGTGACAATTGGCAGAGTGTGCTTCCTAGTTCTACCAACAACCAGCAGAACCATGGGGTTCATGCTTCAAGATGTGGCTTTGAATGTTCTATTTGCCTCCCCCTCATAGGCCTTTTATAAGTACTCTTTAGAAATAATCTTCTTGGCCCTATTATTTGAACTGTATTTATTGAGCTTCTTAAAAATCCATTTCTTATTGCATAGAATAGTTCAAGATTGAAATGGTACTGGGGATGTTTGGAAAAGCCCTGCCTCCTGTCCGTAAACCTTGCATCTTTCTAGCAGAAATAGCCAGAGCCATCATCACCCTTATCCTAATAGAAGATCTGGTAACTTCTTCAGAAGGGAATCGTAGGGGCTGAAAGGATGCCAGATCCCTATGGACAAGGTGCTGTTGGTAGTAGACTATCATTTGGAAGACTACCTGGCTGTCCTAGCTGTCAGCAAAGTGGCTTCTGGGAATAAAGCAAAAATCCCCACTGGACAAGAACTGACAGGAATTTCCCTGTGCACACAGAGGTCAGGGAGGGACTGAAACCCACAAGGACTGAAGCACAGGATGGCTTTTGGTAGAGACTGGAGGAACAACCTGGGTAAAGAGGTGAAGGGAAGGTCTCTGTGGGTACCAGAAGCTGGCAGAAGCTCCTTTGGGCAGCGGAGTTCTCATTTCCTTCTCTTCTGTAAAAGTAGTGCCATGGTGGACTCAGTGCTCTGTCCCCATCCCCGGGTTTGACAGCTCTTTCGTGATCAGTTGTAGTGCCATGGTGGACTCAGTGCTCTGTCCCCATCCCCGGGTTTGACAGCTCTTTCGTGATCAGTTCTTGTTACGTCTCATTTGCTGGCACAAACATTCAGACACTTAGGACCCACCTGGTTCTACACAATGGAGAGAGGAACTGGGGAAATCACCCTTCCAGATCATTCCTTAAATGAGGAAGAGAAGCAAGGCTTCAGAGGGAAGAAGACCGAGGGTGGAGTCAGGCTGGCTCCTAACTAGCTCCTGGCTAAGCGCTTGTCTCTCAGATGCTCTTTGGAGAAGGAAGACTGCCTTCCAGACTCACTGGTGATAGAGTTTCTGCCTAGGCAGAGAACTTTGCTCAGGTGTCATTGTGTAGATCACACATTCTATGATTCTCCAATTCACTATTAGAGAATTTATGTCACTGGTGTTTAGAGTGACCTCACTGAACTGACAGGAAATAGGCACCTGTTTTTGACATGAATTTTGTATGTGTGTACATGTCTGTGTGTGTCTACGTGCCTATGTGTCTGGGTGCACACATGCCCGTGGCCTTGTGTGGAGGTTAGAGAACAGCCTTCAGGATTCTTTCCTTCCATCCACCATGTGTGTCCCTGGTATCAGCCTCAAGCTGTCAGGCTCAGCAGCAAGTGTTACCTCTGAGCCATCTTCCCCACTCTCAGCTTCCACATGGGACTGAAAACATGTGGGGCTGGAGGGACAAAGGGAAAGGGGGAAATGAGGTAATTAAATTTTAATTAACATAAAAACCATTAAGGAAAAACTATCTGAGTTTGAAATTCTATTTTTTTCTAGTTTAAATGTCTATTATATTTGCTCAGTATATTTGCATATACTAATGTTGTAGAAACGTTCATATTTACAAAGATACTCTGTGAGTGTTGTCACCATTATTACTATCAATATGTTGTTTTTTTTTTATTTTTGAGACAGGGTCTTGTTTTGTAGCCTAGATTAGCTTCAAACTCCCAATCTCTCAGTCTCAGCTTTCTCAGTCCTGGAGTTGGAAGTGTGTGACACCACATCTGGCCGTTACTCTCACTTTGAATAGGAGAAAGCCAAAACTCTGAGTGATAAAATTATTTATTTTTTTGTGGTTGTTAGTTTTAACTCTCAACTTGACACAGCCTAGAGAGAGTGAGAAAGAGATAGTCTCAATGGGGAATCATGTAGATCCAGTTAGCCTGTGGACACGCCAGGGGTCAGTGGTGGTTGTCTTGATAGTTAACTGAAGTAGGAAGGCCCTTCTGAATGTGGGTTGCCTCAGCACTGGATTGGATAAGAGGACAGGAAGCCAGCTGGGCCCCAAGCAAGCCGGCAAGCAAGAAAGCAGGAGTTTATTCATTCTCTTCTTTCTACTGTGGATGAGAACACAACACAGCTGCTTAAGTTCCTGCTTTAACATCCCCCAAATGGCGGACTGAAATGCGGGGTTGTAGGCCAAATACCCGCCCCCAGGTTGTTTTTTTGCAGCAGAGAGGATGACACAAAAGCAGTGGGGTTTGCAGACGGTATTTGCTACCGACTGTCCATGAAAACAAAGAAGTTACTGTGATGCTCTTAGTTGTCACACCGTAGACAGACTTTATAATAGAAGCAGGAGGCACACATTAGAGTCAGGGAAGTCCTCATGTAACAGCTCTAGCAAATCAGAGCCATGTAGGTATGGTTATCACAGAGGAAGATGAACAATGGCCAACTGGTTTATGAAAGGATGCTCAACTTCAGTAGTGGGCCAAATATACATTGAGAACACAATGTGATTCTCACTTTACCCCCAGGGTGGCTAATAATAATAATAATAATAATTAATAATAATAATAGTAGTAGTAGTAGTAGTAGTAGTAGGAAGTGCTGGTGAGGGTGTGGGGCAAAGGAGAACTTGCACCTCTATGGTGGGAAGGTAAATTCGTATAGCCATCAGGAGAAACTGGATGGGGGTTTGAAAGTTGAATTACTGTATCATTCACCAAACTTACTAGTGGGTTGATACCCCAAAGAAATGGAAGTAGTCCATTAAAGGGCCATCTGAACTCCCACGTTCACTGTACTGCTATTCGCAATAGCCAAGGGGTGGAAACAACCTGTGCCCATTATGTGATGTATGTGCAGAGAGAATGGGACATACACAAAGAGCAATGCTGCTCAGGAACAAAGAAAGCACGCCTCTCAAAAGTGACCAAGCAGATGGCACCGGAGATGGTTCTGTTTTGTGAGAAAAGCACAGAAGGACGATTACTTCATGACCTCAATTATCTGGGGAATGGTAAGACTTAATCTTATTGGGACTGAAAGCGAAGTGGTGGCTGCCAGAAGCTGGAGAGAGTGCAAGAGAGGATGGATGGGGAGAGGCTGATCAGAGGGTGTGAAATTACTTAGGCACAAAAAAAAGTTCTGGTGGAAAATAAAACAAACAGCACCAACAGGAGCCCCAACAGAAAACCCAAGCAAACAAGCAAGTTAAGAAGAACAACCAACTCTCGCAAAGAGACGTTCTGGCCCGCTGTTGAACAGTAGTGTGACTATAGGTAATACCAATGGATTACACGTTTCAAAAACCCGGAGAAAGGATTTAAAGCATTTTCACCATAAAGATAAATGATGCTATTGGAACCTACTGTGCCAGGAAAACATGAAGACTTGATCCCCAGCACCTATACAGAAATCAGAGCATGGTAGTGTAGGCCTGTAACCCCAGTGCTGGAGAGGTACAGACAGGAGGATCCTCAGAGCTTAGTGGATAGCTCATCTAGCCAATCAGAGAGCTACAGCAGGTTCAGGTGGCTCTTGTCTCAAAAACACAAGGTGAAGGAAGACTGAGGGGTGACATCCAAAGTCAATCTTTTGCCTCTGTGTACATGAGAACACCCATGCATGCACCCCAACACACATATACCTGCACATGGATACACATACACAAAAGAAGTGAGCAGTGTTTGAGGAGATAGATATATTTAATTGATTTACATTGCATGTGAACACATATGTCAAAACATCATATACCACCAACATGCACCGTTTTATGCCTTTTTAACCAATTGTGAATAAATACTGTCACAACATTTTAAAAGTTTGATAAATGCCATGACTTTGTTCTTTTAAAGCTAAGTAGCTGTCAGAGCTCTTCTTTTTTTTTTCAGCAAAATCATGTTGATCAGTCCCCTGGACAAAGCAGTGTTGGGTGCAGCCCTGTGGGGACTCACAGAGTGGAACTGAAACTGTCTGTCTACAGCCGGTGTTGGCACATCTTCAGAGTCACTATGAAACCCATTAATGACCTCCATGCCACATGGCTCAGGGGCTTCAGGTTGTCTGGTGCTCTCTCTCTCTCTCTCTCTCTCTCTCTCTCTCTCTCTCTCTCTCTCTCTCTCTCTCTCTCTCCATGAGTGTGTTTGCATGGGAGGGCAAGGAGGAAGGAGAGAGAGAGAGAGAGAGAGAGAGAGAGAGAGAGAGAGAGAGAGAGAGAGAGAGAGAGAGAGATTTATTCATTACAGTGGTTGTTTCACAACCCTGTAGAGGCTGACAGACCCTGGGATAAGCAGTTGATAAACTGGAGACCCGGAGGAGCTCTTGAGTAGTGCCAGGATGCATCTGAAGACTAGAGAATATGAAGTCAATACTGAAGGTCTAGCTCAAACGCCAGCAAGACTGAGACTCAAGAAGAGCAGCCGTGTTCTACAAATCTCTTCTTGCCAGCTCAAGGGCTATGTGGAGGAAGAATTTCCCATCTGCTCAAGGAATACGTGCTTCTGACTAGATAAGAGCTGTTCATATTGGGGAGATAATGTGCCTTACTCAGTCCACCGAATCAATAATCTCTTTAATTTTATGGACGGTCAGAATTGCTGGCTTGGGGCAGGTGTTTCTGTTTCAGTTTCCTTTCTCTGGCACTGCCTTTCCTTCTGGTAATGCTCTTGAGCAAAATCTGATGATTCAGCGTCAGGGGTGTTTCATTTTTGTAGTAAGTTGACATTTTAGGAGAGGCCCATCCGCCCTTCATCCTCTAGGTTATTTGTTTGCTGTTCACTTGGTACACAGTCACCAAACGGCAAAAGTAGGGGGGGGGGATGCTTGTTTGGTTTCCCGAAGCTGCACCCCAGCTCTCTCTTTTTCTGCCATTGTTCTGGCTGCATTCTCCACAGCCCTTAGAGAAGACAAGAGATCAGATTTTAACAAAGGAGGTACAAATGAAGATGAATGAATCACTGCAGATCTGATGCTTTCTAGAAGTCTATCACAGTAGCATGAGTAAAGTTTAGTGTTCTTCATTTCCAGTATAAATGGGTCGTGTGTGTGTGTGTGCACGAGTTCATGTGTGGGGTTGCATGTGCACAGGTGTGTCTGTGTGCATATGGAGAAAAAGGTTCAGGAAAAAATATGAAAATGCATTTATAGTGAATTACCATTTACGTTGTGACAAGTCACAAGTCTGTGTTTACTCTGCATGTATGTATGCCACTTCTGCATTCCTTACCAACTTATTAAAACTTGGGTGGAATTTTACAGATCTGAAGAAAAGGATTGAGTTTCTGGGTAATGAAGTGAGGAATAGGAACCACTGAATAAATACACAGCTATGCAATCGTTTCATTTATTTATTTTTTGTTTTGGATTTTTTTTTTTTTTAGTACAGGGTTTCTTCAAGTAGCCCTGGCTGTCTGGGGTCTCAGGCTGGCCTCCAATTCACAGAGACCTGCCTCTACTTCCTGAGTGATGGGATTAAAGAAGTACACCACCACCACTGGAGGAAATCACTCTTAAGTGCAATCAGCTCAGCATAGTGTGTTGTGAAGAAAATCTCCCTATTTGTGGGTGCTCAGACTGTTGCTAATCAATTAGAATTATTTTACCTTAAAGAAAGATACTGTGTGTGGTTTTCTCAGGAGCAGAAAATAGTGTGGTGTTGAGTCCTAGTTAACTAAAGATTGTTGAGGGATTATCTGCAGGCTGTACTGCCTTACACTGGACTCCTGATAAAAGCAGGATAAAAATGGATTTTCCCTATTTAAATAAATTTGGCAGACTCTAAGTAGCCTGTTTAGAAATGTTTTATGCATGTGTAGGAGGCAGAATAGAAGCAAGGTATGCCGTCCTTTTGAGCTACATGTAAATGTAAAACTCTAGTGTAGCTCATGAGGAATGTAAGTAGACTTCTTTACGGGGAGAGGGGAGATCCGGGTTCATCCCTTTGACATTGCCATGTCACACCAAAGACTTCGCTGAAAAGTCAAGTCTTTTTCTTCATCTCAGAGAGCCTTTTTTTTCTGTCTGTAGTTTTAGTTCCTTGTCTATTTCTATTTCTGAGTGCATCAGATCTATGGTGTGACTAAACCCCCATCCTCCACATCTCCACAGTGGAATCTTGCCAGCTTCATCTCTCCTACATTTCTGTTCAGCATTCTGATAGGATTAGATCAGGTGGCTTAGTTGTCTAATCCTCTTGGTTGTGTCTGTTCTGCTACCTAGTTCTGTAAATGACTTCCTTATTTCGGTGGTGTGTTACTCGAATTTCCATCACTCTATCAAAGTACGTGAGCTCATTAACTTAGAAGGAGAAACAGTTTGTTTTGGAATTTCTAGTCAATGTTATGATTTGCTGACCCTAACTGTTGGAGCCAGGAAATGACATTGTGAGGGAGTGTGTCATAAAGCAAAGCCACCTTCACTTAGGTGGCTAAACAATGAGTCAGTGAACAAAGAGCTTGAGGGGTTGGTGTGTCACAATCCCCTCCAGGGGCACACCCTCCCTGATCCAAACACTTCCTTCTAGGTCCTACTTCTCAAAACCCCAACCACCTTTCATCAAGGTAACCCTCAGGACTAAACTTTTAGCACATGGACCTTTTAGGGACCCTTGGGATCTAACTGAAGCAGACGATCATAATTTTATCGATCTATCTATCTATCTATCTATCTATCTATCTATCTATCTATCTATTATCTATTATCTATGTATCTATCCATCCACCTACCTACCTATTCATTCATTCATTCATTTTATTAGAGTTCTTTCTTATTTGCTGATTAACATGTTTTCTCATTTTTTTTGATATTGCAACTTCTTAAAAGTTTTGAGAAAATTCCTTCAGAAATACAAGTTTTCTCCTAGGACCAGAATTTCATCTTAGTACCTCATTCCTATGCAGTGGGGACAACTCACGTCACATGATTCTGTTGTTCTTCCGTGTGCTTTATCCTGTGTTACACTCATCACTGGTGTTGAGATGGGACTCTTGATGGAAAGATCTCTGGTTGTGGCGGATGCGCTTCTGTCTTCTCAGTTCCCCATGCTGCCATGACCATCCCTAGCCCTTCGAAGTCAGTTTGAATAACAGTAGGAAAAACTCTCCCAAGGACACATCTATCTGGGAATAGCAGAACATGGCCATGGGAAGGCATCTGTTATTATTAACTACATAGTCGAGAAGAGTGAAGCACAATGCAGGTTTTCAAGGTGAAATGAGGTATATTACCTGTGGTATTTTGAGACGATCCTCAGCTGTAAAGATGGATAGCATTAGTCCACTATGTAATGGCTATTGTAAGTCAGACATCCTTGTGTGTAAGGCTGCAGTGGCTTCTGTACAGGCAGTGGGTCTCGCTCTCTTACTGAATTGTGGTCATAAGTTAGAGATGCATAAAATTCTGTATGATGTTAGATATCTATCACATTAGTTGATACAATGTGATAGATACACACATGGAGCTACAAAAGTTGGCTCCATTTCGATCCTGGCAACTTGTACAGGCTTATGAAGCCTCTCCTGGTCGAGCAGTAAGGAAAGTTTCTTATTCCTCCAAGTCAGGTAAAGTAAGAAATGCTAGCCAGTTTGCAAACCCAGCCAGGCTGCCACGGTTAGTGCCACTTCCATGTCACACTCACACATTGCATGCTTCACTTTCAGTGAGTGTTTAAAAAGCCTTCAGCCTGAAAGACTCCTGCCCGGTCTCTGCTTTGCTCACTGTCTTCCCATTGCATTTATCTTACTAACTTTTTAGTTACAATAAATGCTCACAAATTACCTTCATCTTATTGACCTTTTGTTTTCCTTTAAATAAACATAAGAGCATATATCACGATTCAGTCAGATATTCTTCAGTTTTACATTTTACACTTTTAATGCATCAGCTTCATCTAGTCAGTGAGTGAGATTCGTGCCTGTCAAAGCCTCTCAAACTCTTTACACAGTCGAACACAGTCTGTGAGTGGCAAAGGAATGATAGCGATGTTGGACACGACTTCCCTCTGAGTCCAGCAGCTGCCATCTTCAAAAGTTTATGTGTATCCACGTGCATAAGATCACCATAGCTGGACTTGTTGACTGTTGACACTCCCTCATAGAAGAAGGGCAAGGTGATGGTCGGTGGATCCTCCCCGACCCTCTAGCATCCCTACTGGTTTTATCCAGCTATACCCTAATAGCAAGTAAATTCAGTGTCTTGGGGAAGGTGTTAGCACATATAGGCTGGGGAAGATTAAGGGGAGGGATCTCTGTGTAGCTATGGGGAAGCTGCTATCCATGGCGGGTAAAGACTTTCTCAGTACAGTTGCTTTGGTGGCCAGTCTTGCTACGTCAATAGCCTCGCACCCATGCTCTGTAATTAAGCCCAGAAAACTCACTGGGTCCCCAGTGGGAGCCAATAGAATTGAACTTTAGTTTGCCATTGGAATCTTACGAAGACATGGCAGAGTATTTCCCTATCCCTTGGCAGGGAGAGAATTCTCACAACCGTGTTCCAATGACAGAAATTCTGTCAGTTGGGATGTTTGTCATTTCTCACAGGGCATACATAGGCTGTGTGTTTGTTTAATGGTGTTTTAATATTTCCCCATAACTTGAGAAAAGCAGAAATAACAGTGCAACCTCCCAGGATGGTTTAGCGATGTGGTGATTTCTGCGTGATCACTTTGATCTGGTTTTGCAGAGTTCTCACTTAGCCCTGCCCTCCTTCCCCTTTCTGCATTCCTTGCTCTGTACAAAGAATCTCCCCTTTGTCTTTTCAAGACTTTGAAAGTGCTTTTATTCTTCGACAGGATCATGCGTATTGTACATGACGCACTTCAGTCACTTCGCCCCCGACTGCCTTCTCTCATCTCTCCTCCCCATTGCTGCTCAAGCTTCCTTCGGCCTGACAGTTCCCAGCCATCCTCTCACGTCTTCTTTTGTGTTTGAGCCACTGAGTTCAGCCGTAGTTTCCTACGTGAGCATGGGTGGGAAGTCGCCAGTAGGCAACCTATCAGTGGCCACATCACCGAAGAAAGTCATATCCCCTGCCTCCACCATTTACTGTCAGCTGTCTTCCAGGAAGGAGCAGGTGTCACAAGTGCTTCTCTCTCCCATGATGAAATAGCGACAGATTCAAACTTGTGCAAGCCTTGTGCGGGTAACCATAGTTCTAGTGAGTTCATGAATGAGTGAAGCAGCTGCTTCGTGTCCAGGAGATGTCTTCTGCAGAACATCTCCCCCTCTCTGTCTTCCATGTTTTAAGTGGGTGCCATGGATGATTCCCGTGGGACTGACTCTTTCCCTGCCTCTCGTTCTCTGCACTGACGCTCATTACAGAGAAAAGGAAGGATGTTATTCTTTTTCTTCAGTTGAACATAGTTAATAATTTAAACTGGTTTGCATTTTTTTTAAAGATTCTCTGACAGTGGTGTTATTTCTTGAATTAGTACAATATTGTTTTGTTCTTCTCAACTAAAAGTATTGGCCTTGATCTGGGCTTGTGAAAATAGGGATGGCTGAAATCAACAGAGAACATTCTGTATGTGAGAAAACACTGTGCAAAGCATGCTGGGGATGGACAAGTGAGACGCTGGCAGAATCTCATTATATTGAGAGCCTCCTAACACAGGCACTCTCTCTACAAGCAGAGAACGAGAGTATGTGCTTGGAAAGCATGTGCATCATAGACAATCTGCCAAGAGAGCGAAGACTGTTGGCAACCTCATGCTTTTTGTACAACCGAGGACAACATGCCTCTGCATGCCCATTGCCAGGATAACTAGTCCTCGAGAGAAAGGACTTCACGTGCCATCTGTCACACTGTCCACCTTGACCTCACCAGCTAATTGAGGTGACCAACAGCTTTGATTAACTGGCTTTGTTCAGAGAGAGAAAAAGTTTCTCAGGTTCTTATGACAGGAGGTAGTTTTGCGATTTGAAGTCATCCATGCAAGTTAGGCTCCTGCCTTTCCACAGAAAGAGAGGGAGGGAGGGAGGAAGAGAGAGAGAGAAAGAGTTGGAAGTTCTAGTTTCTAAAATAAATGAATTAAGGAAAGGGGGTGGAGAAGGGGAGAGGAACTATCTGTTACTTTCAATAGAGATAAATAAGCCTCCTCAGTAGCCTCTGAGACAATGAGTGGCAGATGAGAAATGAGTGGGTCAAGAAGCCAGTCTGTGCTCCCAGGGTGGGATGGACCTTGAGGGGAAGTCTCAGGAAGTTCCACAGGAAGGCTGACTGTGGATTGGGTGGGTTGATTCTTATGAACCTGGTAAGTCTGGCTCAGGGGACTGTGAGAGCTAGCTTCTCTTCTTTGGTATCTATTGCCATGGAAACAGGTACTATTGGGCCTTAGCACTCTGAGTAGGAGTTAGGGCTCCCTTTTGGCAAAAGGTTTGGGGAGTAAGGGAAGGAAACCTGGAGGCAAAGCTGATCTCCCCTCTTCTACCCTTATCTCCTTTCTTCGTTCTTATCTTCTTTCCTCTCTTTCCTAACCAAGGAGCGGCTAATGTCCGCATGTACTGTTTAGCAGGCATTTCCTAAACGATATTAAAGGATCAAAAGTTCATGTTTGCATGTATTTATCTTCCACTTCTGAAAACTTCCTGGTTAAGCAGATCTGGCAGTGAAGTGTTATGGCACAGTAAGTTGATTTTTAAATTAATCATGTTGACGTACAGAAGAGTGGGTTTCACTGGGGTATTTTTATATATCATTGGGCTTTGCTCATAGAGATTTTTAAAAAGAACCTCTTGTGTTTTTTTTCTCTTGTGTTTTTTTAAATGATTAAAGTAAGTCTCTATCTCTGTCTCTCTCTGTGCATGTGTGTATATGTATTCTTGCATCCAAACATGTAAGTGGTGGGGTGCTCAGGGTGGCCAAGGTTGGGAATAACCCTTTCTGGTCCATGGAACACACTGTACTATAGACCTGTGATGACTAATTTGTATGTCTGTCTGGCTAGGTCATGCTAGCCAATTGTTTGGTTCAATGGTATTCTAGATGTAGCTTTCAGATGGCCTGAAGATGTGATAATATGTTATAAAGTAAGTTTTTAGTGCAGCACACTGGTTGCTCTACTCCAGGTGGCCTTGTCCAAACAGCCAAAGGGCTCATGAAAACAGATGAAGCTCTCTGGAGAGCAGGACATTGTCCTTCCTGACTTCCTGTGGAATACAACATGACACATGAAGTCTTCCCCAGCCTCTACCCTGTTGAGCTGCACTGAAGATTTTGGACTTTCCACGATTGTGTGAGATAGTTCCCTGAAATAAATAAAATGAATTTGCTTTGGTCCTACACCTGCAGGGTTTCTGGTTTTCTGAAGAACCCCAACTAGAGCAAAACGCTGTAGAGTAAGGGGCTTCCATATTCTTTGTCTTTGGATCTCTGGTACCTGTTACCAGACACATTCTAGTTGCTGATTGGACCAGCATTATAAATGAATAAATGGTGAATATAATGGGTGAGCATGGGAGCTGCAACTTTCTATTTTATTTGCACTTTAAACAGTTGAGAGATCACATTTCAGCTATGGGTGTGTAGCACTTCTGTTTGCACTTTTTTTTTTAGATTTTAAGGATATTTTAAAATTAAAATATAATTACACAGTTTTGCTCTGCGTCTTTTCCTTCCTCCAACTCCCCCCACGGCACACCCACTTCCTCTCAAATTCTTTTCAAGTTGTTATTGTTACTTATATATTCATAAACATGTAAGTACAAGTACGGTCTGCTGACCACTTGGTATTAGAAAATCAATTAGGGGCTCTTCTTTGGGAAGAGACTATGGCTCTCAGTCTCTCTGTAGTTCTTACTTTCATGCTGGTTATTTATGTAGGGATGGAGCCCCATAAAATTTATCCCTTCCACATGCCTGGGAAGTTGGGGTGTTTGCCATCAGGAATGAAAAGGGGAGTTCAGACAAGGCAAGGAGCTATTCCAGCAAGGATGTCCTGGGAAAATGTCTTCCTAAGACACTGGAATGTTGTACTGGGTCCAGTTCTGAGTAATGAACTCCAAAGGTGTTCTTCCCCTGGGGTAAGAACTCTTTTCCCAACAAACTTTAAAGAGGCTGTCAATGCATTTTTATACTTTTGATGTTTCTTTACAATGAAAGCTAATACGTCTATTGGGTTACCACCCGCCCCACCCATGGCAATGCAGCTAGGAATCCAGATGAGTAATTGGATGTTGATTCCTAAGGATGTAACCAGAATAAAACAGTTAGAGGGTTTAGTAGGCAACATTCTCTAGATAAATAGACTCACATATACAGATATCAACCAAAAGATGTCTGTTTCATTTTGTTATAACAAAATATCTGAGGCTGGGTGGTTTATAAAGATCACTATTTAGTTAATAGTTAAAGAGGATCAAGAACTTGTCCTGAGGCATCAGTTTAGATCTGTTGAAGACCCCATGGTAGGTAGTACCACAATCGTGTGTCCATATGGGAACAAGGGTCTGTCTAAATGGCTTACTAGAAAGCCAGAGAACAATTACTGGCACTATGCTAGTCTTTTATTGGGGCATGCTCCTAATGTTCTTTTCACCTTCCATGGTCCCATCTTCAAAAGGTCACATGTCTTCTTAACCTTGCCATGCTAGAGACCAAGATTCCAACACGTGAACCTCCAGGGAGCATATACCATGCCAATAGATTTAGTGTGGGAATGCTCTCTTGATTGTGGAGGCTGAGCAGTCTGATGAGCTGCTCTTTGCAAACTAGAAAACCAGGAAAACGGGTCATGTCAGTATGAATTACCTTAGATTACTGCTTTGTCTTCGTTCCCCCTTGAAATTCCCATAGTAATCATCTCCAGGTTGTTGCAACATTTGGGCACATGACAGCACACATGTGTGAGACTACTGTTTCAGTGAACTTCGGATAAAAGGTTAAATTTGAGTCAGGCAGCAGCTCACTTGTGGTTCACCTCCAGACATGCTAGATAAAATGTCTTTTTGTACCCATGACATACTTTCTAGAAGTCCTTTCTTATGATTTTTGGAGTGGTCAAAGGAAACAACCTGCAGGTGCCATTCCTGTGTTGAATCAGTGTCCTGTAATCAGCCTAGAAATATATGGCTGATCAGATCTAGATCAGATGTGGAACTTTAAGGTAAATAGTCAATAAAAAGTTGGAGGTTATATAGCAATGACATGATCAAAAATTATTTTATTTTGATTATCTTGAACTGTCAACTTAACCCGGAATCAACTTGACCCAGGTCAACCCAGGTCAACTTGACCTGGAATCATCAGGAAGAGAGTCTCAATGAGGGACTACCTACATTGGGTTGGTCCAAGGGCATGTCTATGCAGGATTGTCTTAATTAAGTTAATTAAAGTGGAAAAACTTAGCCCACTGTGGGTGACAGCATTCCTTCAGCAGGGGGATTCTGCACTATGTAAGAGTGGAGACAGAGTGGACATGCATAACGGAGCAAGTGTATATGCATGTGTTCACTTCTCTGTGCATACATGTGCTCTTGACTGTGCATGTGTTCACTTCCCTGTGCATACATGTGCTCTTGACTGTGCATGTGTTCACTTCCCTGTGCATACATGTGCTCTTGACTGTGCATGTGTTCACTTCCCTGTGCATACACGTGCTCTTGACTGTGCATGTGTTCACTTCTCTGTGCATACATGTGCTCTTGACTGTGCATGTGTTCACTTCCCTGTGCATGCGTGTGCTCTTGACTGTGGAGGTGATATTGATGGCTGCTTGAGGTCCTTGTCTTGGCTTCCTGTGATGGCGATTCCTAGCTAGTAACTTGAGCAATCTGGAATTAACTAAAACCCAAGTGGCTGCATTCACTTGTGAGGGATTTTTGAAGTGGGAAGGCCCACTTCTAATCTGGATTGTTGAGGTGGGAAGATCCACCTTTAATCTGGGACACACCTTCTGCTAGCAGCCTATATAAAGTTCATGGAAGAAAGCATCTTTCTCTCTTTGTTTGGTTAATCTGGCTCTTGTTGGCAAGTCTGTTCCTACACTGACATTATAGCCTACTTCCTTGGTTTTCCAGGGTCTACTGAAGACCAGCCAAGACATCTAGCCTTGTGGGAATAACAACTACTGGATTCTTGGATATTCCATTGTTAGACAGCCATTATTGGACCAGCTGGACCACAGCCTGTAAGTCATTCTAATAAATCTCCATGTATATGAGATTATATGCAGAAATATATACATATATACCCACAGTGGGCTAAGTTTTTCCACTTTAATTAACTTAATTAAGACAATCCTGCATAGACATGCCTGTGGACCAACATATATATGTTCTGTTTCTCTAGAGAACCCTAGCTAGTACACTTCCCTATGATTGAATTTAAATTGGAATTATAAGATCAAATAACCCCTTTAATCCCTAAATTGTTTTTGTCAGGATATTTTATCACAACAGAAATGAAGTTAGATGTTCCTAAGCATGACTGACCAGGACTAATTCAGAGTTGACGAGAGCTATGGAGTGAATGTACTCCCCCCCCCCCATTCATGTGCTGAAGTCCTAGTCCCCAATGGAACTATGCTTGAGGATAGGAATTTTAAAGAGGTACTTAAGGTTGAATAAGGTGATGAGAGTAGGATCTTAACACAAAATATCAGTGCCCTAATAATATGTGATGTACCTGTTTCCTCTGGGCATCATAGAATAGAGATCAGTATAGTGACCTGTTGCAAGGAGGACCCACTTGTTCGTCCTGGCCTCCCGGCTAGCTTAGCCCCAAAATAACTACACAGACATTGTATTAATTAATCTCTGCTTGGTCCATTAGCTCTAAACTTCTTATCGGGTGACTCTTACATTAATTTAACCCAATATACATTTATTTGTATATTGCCATGTGGCAGTGGCTTACCGGGTAAAATTCAGCATGTCTATCTCTGGAGACTCTGTAGTGTCTCTCTCTGACTCTGCCTCCTTTCTCCCAGCATGCCATTTATTTTTCCCTGCCTACCTAAGTTCTGCCCTATCAGCAGGCCCAAAGCAGTTTCTTTATTAGTCAATGAAAGCAACACAAAGAAAGAAGGACCTCCTACACTAGTGATCTCTCTTTTCTCCTTCCAGTTTTTCATATCTGTTGGTGTCATTCTTGCTCAGTTAACATTTGGGTAGTCATGCCGATCAGACTTTACGGGTGTAGCTTATGACGGTACTAGGAGACACAATCTCACAGCCAACTCCCTGGTCTCCTGGCCCTTACAATCTTTCTGCCCCCTCTTTCTCAATGTGACCTGAGCCTTCGGTGTGGGAGTGTTTTGTAGACATATCCATTGGGTCGGGGCTCTACCACTCTGCATTTATATAGGTTGTGGTTTTTTGCACTGGTCTCAGTCTGTGTCAAAGACGAGCATCCGTGATGAAGGGTGAAGACTACACTTATCTGTGGGTGTAGGGACAAACATTTATGTATTGTTGCTAGGGATTATGCTGGATTAGTAAATTGTGTTTGTAGATTTTCCTCCAACAACCATGATTTCACTAGCACTGAGAAGTTAGCTAAAACCAGAACCAGGCACAATCTCCCTCTTGATGTGTCTTAAGTCCAATTAGAGATCTGTTTTAAATATTTCAAAAATTCCCTCCAGTACTTCAAGGGGTTAGGTTATCATCCTCAGGTGTGAAAGAGATAGATAACTTGGTATACTTTTGGGGGGATAGATGCTGAGTATTGAATCCAGTAATGCTAGGTTTTGGAGTCAAGGATAGAAGAAAGGGGTTATAGAGCCTCCTCCATGACTAAGGAAAGGCCTTCAGGCAAGATATGTGTCAGGGAGGTCCCTAAAGGAGGCCTACAGAGGCCACTGTGTGAAGCCATGAAGTTGAAACCTGGATTGCCTTGGAGATCTCACAATGTTGGAGATAACAGAGTCAAGGAAAGCTACTAACAGGGAGTGGAACCAATCCCAGAAAAAGAAATGTATTACAGTCAGCAAAGCTGAAAGGAGTTGGGGATCTAAAGAGTGTTTTAACGTCAGACATGGAGATGGAGAGTTTGGAGTTTGCCCAGCTGGTTTTCGGTCTTGCTTTGGTCCAATATTTCCTCAGTATACTCCCTTCCCCATGTTATGGAATGATAAAGTATATTCTGTACCATTATATGTTGGAAGTATGTGATCTGCTTATTGATTTTTATTTTCCAGGAGATTACGAATAAGAGATTACATGAATCTCAGAAGAGACTTTGAACTTTAGATTTTAAAAATAAGTTTAAAATTGTTATAGACAATGAGAACTTTTAAATTGGACTGAACGAATTTTTGTATTATGGTATAGCTACAAGCTTTTGGGGGTCAGGTGAGTAGAATGTGGTAATTTGAAAGAGTTGGCCCCCAAAGAGAGTGGTGGTATTAGGAGGTATGGCTATGTTGGGGTAGGTGTGGCCTTGTTGGAGGACGTGTGTCCCTATGGGGGTAGGCTTTGATGTGTCTTTTGGTCAAGCTACACTCATTGTGGTAGACAGTTCTTTTCTTGCTGCCTACAGAACAAGATATAGAATTCTCAGCTCCCTTTCCAGCACCTTTTATGCCTATATGCTGCCATGTCCCACCAAGAAGATAACAGACTAAACCTCTGAAACTGTAAGCCACCCCAGTTAAATGGTTTCTTTTTGTTAGAGTTGCTGTGGTCATCGTATCTCTTTACAGCAATGGAAGCCCAAACTAAGATACCCCTCTTGCTGGTCTTCTTTCTCCTCAAACAGTGCCTCTTCTGCTCCTATTAGCCCAGTTCCCTTTAGGCTGTAAAACCATTTGCCATTGGAGGATGCTGCTGACATGTCCTGAATGCGGAAGTGTTTGCTGTTTGCATCAAAGGTTGCTCCATCATTGCCCTGATGTAGGAGGTGCTCAGTGTTACGTCAAAGGATGCCCAACAGCTCACACCAGAGGTTGTTATTAGCAAAAGGTAGGCAGTGGTCATTGCTAACTTGACATGGTATAATACCTGTGACCCCCCAAAGTGCCCAGGAAACAGATGTCTGTGGAAGTCTTTTGTTTTTTCTCCCTTTACCTGCCTCCTGTAAACTACACCAACATCCATTTGGAGTTTGCTATCCATCCTCTCTCACCAGTGATGGGAGATGGACTGGGCTTCACTTTAGACACACCTCAGTATTTCAGCTCTTCTCCTCCTCCTTGCTCTCTTACTGGCAGAATCTTTGGATACTTTTGGGATGGATCTGAACAGAAAGTTGATTATGTAGGCATCCAAACATCATTCCCATGGCATGCACTTGAGGCATTAAGCCTTTCAGCGTGTTTTCAAAGAGTTTGATATTAAAACACCTGGAGCTTGAGTCTTGGTTAGAACTGTACACTTAGGTAGATAGATAGCTACTGGTACATTTCAGTGTGGTTTTTAGATCTCTTTGAAACTTGGAAAAGCTATACATAATTTCTATGGGTAATGCTCGTTTACACAGAATTGGGAACGTAATTCATGAGGATTTCAATGAAAGCTTCTGTGATCTCGGTTTTGACTTCACAGAGACTTCCCAATGACTTAAGCAATTCCCATCTTATACTTTGCTTTAAAGATGGCTATAAACAGAGATCAAGGAGAGGAGGTGACTTTAAGACTGTATAACCAGATATGCTTTTCTCTTTGAGATCCATGCATGAGTTTTTAGTAATCATTCTAGTCCAGTTTACAGAAGAAACCAAGGTAAAACAGCTGGCTGTGCTGGGTGCGGTAGCCCATGCCCATTTTCTCAGCACTTGGGGGCTAGAGGCAGGAGGGTCAGATACTCAAGGGCAGCTTCAGGCACATAGTGAGTTTGAGAGTAGCCTGAGTTAGATGAGACCTAGCACATTAAGAATATAAACAAAAAACCAAACCACACTGTTGTGATGATCAGCCACAGATCGAATGGTGAAAAATCAGGGGTCTCAAAAATCAGTAGTCTTCAGCTAAATGTACTCAGAAATAAGTACATTTGTAAAATAATGTACTCAGTAAAAAGAAGATAAATGTTAAACATATATCAGGTTTTTATTAAAGTTTCTTTTTTTTAAATCAGGAATCAGTCTAGAAACACACTTAGTATGCAAGTTGGCTACAGACAGAGTTATTACTGTAACTTCCTTTGCGTGAATGCCACAATTTCCAAATCCCTCACATGGCTGATTGCGCTTCTGGGCAAGTTAGCCTGTGAATAACCCACTATGTGCAAATCAGCGCAGAGCTCAGACATTGGTGCACTCCAGTGACCCCTCATTTGGTTTTGGTTCTTTGGACACTGGCTCTCAGTCAACCCAGATTAGCACACTCTCTACACAGCCAAGGATGATCCTGAACTTCTGATCCTCCTGCTTCTGCCTCCCGAGGGCTGGGATTGTAGGCATACAACATCACACCCTATGAAAGCCTATTGAGACAGGGTCTATATAGCACAGTCTAGTCTCAAACTCACAACGGACCCCCTGCCTCAGCCTCTTAGGTGCTAGGATCACAAGCATCAGTCACCACAATCAGCCCACAGATTATTAAAAGTTTCTTTTATTGGCACAGAATTATAATACAAAGTAAAGATTTTTATTTCTTGCTTTTCCATATTTATAATGTGTGTTGATTATAATATTTATCACCATTAATCTTTATTGTTCTCTCTCCTCTTTTTTCTTTTCCATTCCTTTTCAATATACCTTTGTTTTACATTTTGATTTAATTTAATTTTTAGCAGTGCTGGAGGTGTGTAATGATCTGTCCTGTCCCTTTAAGAAACAAGCCATGCCCACTCCCTCTCCCAACCTCTGAAGCAGGCAGATCTTCCTTCCTGCTTGTAGCCCAAGTCTCTCTCTTTTCTATCTCCCTCTCAAAGAGGCAGCTTCTATTTCTCTCCACTTCTCCCCTTCCCCTTCTGTTTCTCTCTCTCTTTCTCTCTTTCTCTCTCTCTTCTCTTTTTCCCTTCTCTTCTTCCCCCTCTGTTTCTCTCTCTCTCTCTCTCTCTCTCTCTCTCTCTCTCTCTCTCTCTCTCTGTCTCTGTCTCTCTCTTCTCTTCTCCCCTTCTCCACTTTCCCCTCCATAACCCAGTAAATAAATATCTAACCTCACTCTGCATGGTGTGCCTATCCATGTCTCTGTCTCTCACCTGCAGCGTGGTCTCATGGTATGCCCGTTGTTATGCCCAAATCGGCAAAGTCCCCGCAAAGGCCAACAAGGAGACCGAGTTCTGTACGTAAAAGCAAAGAGCCTTTATTTTAATCCAGTTTGCAAACTCAATCTCTCTGCAGTCCAACATATTGGAATGGAAGGGGAGACTCAAGCTCAATTAGAATTGGGTTTTTATAGTAGTAAAGGTGGGGGTGAGGGGTTTCTTAGGTTTAGGACCCCGGATTGGCTGACATTTGTCTAGAGGTGTCCTGGTGAATGTGCACTGGCAGGTTGGCATTTTCTTTGAATGATCTGTTATTGGGCGGTGGTCGGGTAATCTCAGCTTGTGGTTCTTCCTGCAACCAGGTATTACCTCAGGGTAAACTACTGAGACTCAGGCCTCTTATTAAATATGGATGGCCGAGTTCTACTCTGGCAGGTGATAATGGTTGGAAGTGAAGAACTTCCTTTGGGTGACCTGTTCATACTTAGCTTATCATGGCTGGCCCCCACACCCGTCTCTCCTTGTGGGACTGGTTGCCCCATCGAGATCTCTCACCCATCATGCGGCTCCTCAAGGCCCGCTGCAGCCACTCAGGGAACTACACCATCCCTGCCTGAGACTGGCTGCTCTAGGGACCCGCTGCCCATTGCTGCTGCTTGGGGGACCTGCAGCGTTTCTGCCACTGCAGCCACTTGGGGATCCGCAGCATTTCCCTTAATCCATTACAGAACCCAGGCCCTGATGCATGGAAGGCAAATGCTCTACCAAATGAGCCACACATCCCCAGCCTAAAACACAAATCTCACGCTTGCATAAATAAACCCCTCAAAGGCTTCCCACCGCTTGTAGAAGTGTTCTTTAAATAGGTGGTTCTTGGGCAAGCGCCCCAGAGCCATGAACACTCAGCAAATGGAAGATTTCTGGCTTGTTCCCAGACTCACTCTCTCAGGGCCTCCCTGGCAGTGCAGCCTGTAGACGGGTCTTCCCAGCATGACGACTCTCAGCTGAATGAATAGATAAGCACCCTAAAATGATGTTAATATTCTAATGTCTCATCGTCTCTCCAGACTCACTTCTATCTTGTGTAAACTCTCCAAGTTCCCCAGACATCGCTGCCGTGTTATTTATTTACAGTGCTGCGGGTTAAATCCAGGTGTCAGGCTTGCATTTATTCCTGGGCTGTGCCCCCAGCTCTGTACTACTGTGTTTCTATCCAACCGCATGGATGAACAACTCCCCTGGGGTCCTTGTCACGGATCCTTCTGTCCAGGCTACCTTCCCTGCCTGCATATTGCTGATGGTCCCTTCCACTGCCCATCTTAGGCTCCCAGTTTTACAATAAGGCATCTTGGCCCCTCCAGTCTCCAGACTCAGTCATTTGCACCCCCCCCCCCCCGAAGCATCCCACACTCTCCTGCGTACCCTTTACAGTCCTTACAACATGGTCCTGAGTTTCTTCTTCTCTAGCTTTTTAGCTTTTGATTACAGGTCCCATGTACCAGCCGCCTTTCTATTCCCAGGACTGGGTACAACTTCTGCCCTGCAGTAAATGCTCCTTAAGAGTGTATCACAGCGAATGAAAATAAAGTGTAACCCTGTGGCAGCACAAGGTACACAGAACCACAGAGAGAGGGATTACACAACGGCTTGGAAGACTCTAGAAGAGGTCTCAGGAGGCAAGACAGCATGTCGAGATCTTGAGAGAAAATGACCAGGAGAAACGCATTAGGTGGAGCCCAGCAGGAAAGGTGCTGCTGGCTGAGGGAGCTTCCGGGGAGAGTGGAGACCCTTGGTATAGTTCCACCCAGGTGACCTGAGGGTGGCCTTGGTGAGCCCGGGAGGAAGGGAGATACAGGACTCCCATACCAAGCCAAAAGGGTTCTTTCCATCCCATAGTACTTGAGAACTCAGGGGAACAGTGCCACCTACTGTACGCACTGAGGTGACTTTCCACTCACCGAGTGCAAGGAACTGGGCGACACGCAGGACACCGGGTTTCCAGTTAAAATTTCTCTTAGTGGCAAATGAAAAATGTACAATGAGCAGAAATGAATGCTAATGAAATTCGTGGCAAATTATTACCACAAAGTGCTTACAAAAGGGTCCCCTTCTTATAAAAACAGAGTGAAGAGGCAGCTCACAAAGCTAGAGCAAATATTCTAAGCCATAACGTGGTCTGATGTCCAAGATACACAAGGAACTCAAGCTACCTATCAGCAAGAAAATGTATCATAAAATCGGCAAGTGACTTTGATAGGCGTTTCTCAAAAGGAAACATACGAGTGGCTAATAGATCCCTGGAAAAAATAGCCTCCTACATCTCTAAGGGTCCGAGCAGTGAAGAGTACAACCTAGGGAGGGATCACCTCGTTCATATTAGATGGTCTGCCGTCTCAGAGAGGAAAGCTGTCAGTGAGGTTGTGGCAAACGGTGCCTCTGTCTTCGTGAAGCCATTCAAGATTAGCCAGACATTCTGGAAAACAGTAAAAGTTTTTCAAAAGAAACCTACAATAATATTACCGCACGAGTGTGGTATCTTACTTTTAAGTTTATGTTGCAAAGAACTGAAGTCAGTATGTCAAAGATGTGTATGCGCAGGCACATTTATTATAGCCGTACTTACAACAGCCGCCATATAAAAGCAGTCTGTGCCTACCAGCTGATACATAAAGGAAATTTGGGGCTGGAGAGATGGCTTGGCAGTTAAGAGAGCTTGCTGCTCTTCCAGAGGACCCAACTGTTTTCCAACATCCACAGGTGCCTAGGATTCCCGCTCCAGGGCCTCTGATGCCCTCTTCTGGCCTCTGATGCCCTCTTCTGGCCTCTGAGGGTACTGTACTCCTATGCACAAACGGATAACACACTCATCCAAAGGGTTATCCAAACGGTTAAAAATGTCCTGGACATCAAATTGAGGGTTAACCAACCCCAAAGAGTGGACCCCTGCCTCCTGGACACCCATGGACAGATCTAGAGATTACATGAAGCGAAATGGACAGGCACAGCCAGACAGACACTGTAAATCTCACCCACATGTGGAATCTACGAGTGTTGGATTCATAGAAATGGTAGGGAGGAATGGCAGATACTGGAGTTGTGGGGGATACGGGCACAGTGGGTGGAAAACGGGGGGGCCCCAACCAGTGGCTACTTTCTGTTCAGAGGAGTAAGTCCTGGTGTTCTATCACATAGCGTGGTGGTTATAGATAAACCCAATGTGTTGTGTATTTCAAAGTAGTGAAAATAGATAATTTATGTAGTGGGTGGGAACAAGGGGGTGGGGACAAGAGCTCCACTTCCATTAGAAAATGGATGACTAGCAATTCATCCCTTCCTAACTGGATGCTGCGTCAGCAGCTTGCCAAGGGATGCTAGGGAAGGGAAGGGAAACTGGAATAAAACACAAAGGGCTCATTCCTCATTGCAGCTTCACTCCGTATTGTGGGACATTTGACCACACTATGTGAAGATGCCTTGCTCTTCTTCCCTGCCTGCCTAAAGCATCTGATTGGTTTAATAAATGGCCAAGAGCTAGGCTTGAGAGAATAGGCAGGACTTCCGGGAGGAGAAAAGAACTCAGGGTTAGAATCCAATCTTGTGGGGAGATGCCAGGGAGACACTGAAGAAGTTGGACATGCAGAATGGAAGAGAGGTAAAGAGCCATGTGGAAGAATGTAGATTAATAGAAACAGGTTAATTTAAGTTATAAGAGCTAGTTTGGAACAAGGCTAAGCTAAAGGTTAAGCTGTCATAATTAATAATATGTCTCTGTGTCATTATCTGTGTGCTGGTGGTCCCCAAAGAAAGTCCAGCAACACCCTTTCCTTTGCCCCCCATAACTCTTTGGATTCACTCCCAAACAGGTTTTTAAAAAATGCTAAAGCAGAGAGTTTTGTAACTTTGTTCTTCATTTCTTGTTTTGTATGTGATTGTTGGATCACATGGTTAGATAAAGTTCAGGTGAACCTGGGCCAGGCTGGGTGCAGGCAACATCACACCCCCACTGTTGTGAGTCTTTTCAAGGGAACACATGAGGTCAGTCAAGGGTGTGGTTTAGCGGTATGCTATTTGAACCTAGGGGCGAGTCAGCCTGCAGTCTTGTTAAAATTCATGGTGGGGCATATGCAAGAATTTCTATTTGTAGGCCTGAGAGGGGCACTAGTAATTTGCATTTAGGGTTTTAAAGTTTAACAAAGGAAAATAAAGGCTACCCAGTTAAATTTGAACTTCAGATAAATAATATGTTTTGGGTTTTTTTTTTTTTTTTTTTTTTTTTTTTTTTTGCCTCAGAGCCTTGTCTTAGCTGGGTTTCTATTGCTGCTATGAAACACCAAGATCAAAAGACAAGCTGGGGAAGAAAGGGTTTATTTGCCTTAACTTCCAAATTTTAGTTCACCATTGAAGGAAACCAGGACAGGAACTCAAGCAGGGCAGGAACTTGGAGGCAGGAGCTGATGCAGAGGCCATGGAGAGATGCTGCCTACTGGCTTGCTCCTCACGGCTTGCTCAGCCTGCTTTCTCATAGAACCCAGAACCAGCAGCCCAGGGATGGTGCCACCCACAGTGGGCAGGGCCTTCTTACATCTGTCCCTAATTAAGAAAATGCCCTATAGGCTTGCCTACACTCCTATCTTATAGAGACATTTTCTTGAGATTCCATCCTCTCAGATGACTTTAGCTTGTGTCAAGCTGACATAAAACTAGCCATCACAGACATCGTTGCTCTAATGTTTGAAATCCCAGGGCCATTCCTTGCTTATCTGAAGTTCAGACTTAACTGCCTGTTCTTTAGTGTATCTGCTAACTCTGTTTGAATTGTCAGCACGTTTCCTGGTGTTGGGGATGCTGCTGCTCTAAGGATGACCATGGGAGTAACAGGTTCAGACTTTCCTGAGTCTAGAACCCTGGGCCTAGCAACACTGAACGAGCAAAAGGGTACGCCGAGGGCTGTGAGGGAGGCAGCAGAATTTACAGTGGTTTCTCAGAAGCCAAAAGAACAAAAGGTTTCTCAAACATGGAGTGTTCACAGAGTTGCGTGCACAGGCTTAAAGGACTGAAGAAGACATTAAGTTGCCTAAAGAGGAGGCTTTCTGAGGTCTTTGTCAAAGCATTCCTGTAGGACTGAGCAGTTCGTGATCATGAGGATGGGTTGTCACGGGGCAGCATGCATATGACATTCTGGAGGGCTCTTTGTGAAGTGCTAGAGGACACCGAACACACTTATAACCACAGCGGAAGACAGTGAAGCAAAAGAGCATGAGATTATAGCGACTGGGAGCAGCAAGTGAGGCTCAAGGAGGAGAGGGGGTCAGTGAGGAAGCAGGAAGACAGAGCTAGCGATAAAACAGGAAGGGATATTCATTGTCACCATCACAGGTGCAACCAAATGACCAGCCAGAGCCCTGCATTGTACAGGCTGCAATAGCAGTGCCTCCTTGTTACAGCAGCAGTGACTGAGGTAGCACCATCAAGTTGGCTACATGACACACGGAATATGACCTATTGCAACTAAACACACATGCACACCTAGCAGCTGTATCAACTAAACACACATGCACACCTAGAGGCCATATAAACTAAACACACATGCACACCTAGAGGCCACATCAAACAGCAAAGTGGAACTTATTTGGGTCGGAAGAGACTGTCTCTCTCTGTCCAGGGCTGGTAGATGTTGACGTTGTAAGTCATCTGCTCTGAAGAAGAAAATTTGCTCAGAGTAGTGTCTGCTAACCTTTGTTGCCACTGTTACAAAGCAGAGAAGTATGTGTGTGTGTGTGTGTGTGTGTGTGTGTGTGGTGTGTGTAGGCAAGTTAAATATGTTACTGAAAATTTCTGTGTGCTACCTATTTCTTTTTCCTCTTTTTTAAAACTTATTCTTTGAGCCCCTCTTTCATGCTTGTGTGTGTGTGGCATATACATGTGTGCACATGTGTGTATGTGTGTGTGCTTTCCCTGGGTTTGCACATAGAGACATAGGTTGACACTGAAATGTCTTTTGAGATCCCTTTTCACCTTTTTAAAAATTAAAAATAATTTTTTCATGTAATATATTCTGATCACATATGCAATATATTCTGATAACACATACAATATATTCTAATCACACATACACTATATTTTGATCACACATACAATATATTCTGATTGCACATACATTATATTCTGATCACACATGTAATATATTTTGGTCACACATGCAATATATTTTGGTCACACATGCAATATATTCTAATCACACATGTAATATATTCTGATTACACAAATGATATATTCTGATTATACATGTAATATATTCTGGTCACACATGCAATATATTCTGATCATGGTTTTCCCTACCACCCCACCTCCATGCATTCTTTCTCTCTCTTTAGAGAAAAAGAAAAATAACAAAGAAAGCACAAGAAACACACACACAACAGAACCCATAAAAATAAAAAATCTGAAATTGTAGGATACAATCAAAAAAGCAGTAAGACCAAACATGCCCCCAGACAAAGCAATACAAAACAAAAAGTCTACAGAAATGCCACTGAATTCATTTTGTCTCAGTCCTCTACGGCTGGGCATGAGGCCTGCCCTTGGATGTGGTTAATATTCCCAGTGACTCCGCTGTAGAAAATCAATTTTTTTCTCTGCAAGCAGCTTCTGCCCCGGACTCCGCAGCTTTACTAGGAAGCATTTGGAGGAAACAAAATCACAGGCAACTGTAGACAGACGCCTCTACCTCTAACACCGAAGTCTCTACAGGTGTTACCTTTGAGATGGGCGGATTGCAGCAGACCTGCGAGTCTGGGAGCTGAGCTGCCTGGATAGAAGGGTCTGGCGATGGAGGGAGGGGCATCCTTTGTTTGGGGGCGGGCATGGAGTAAGCATTTCATCAGCAGATTTGAAGGAGTGGAGTTTTTCTCTTTAGCAGCTCTCTTTTCAGATTAAGGTCCTAACTTATGTCGTTCTGAGAGAGGGAAGGATCACTTGGTGTGTGTGTGTGTGTGTGTGTGTGTGTGTGTTTGTGTGTGTTTGTGTACAAGCATGGGCTAATAAAATAGTTGCAGGCAGAATCAAATATCACAGTTTTGTCTCTTCATATCAGGGCTCTAAGGACAGACAACACATGTTTTTTACCCATTAATGGTTTATTAAAAAATTACTACTCTCAATGTAAACAAAACCATAAACTATATAATTAACTAGTTCTACCATAAAAGTTTAAAGATGCTCGGTTATTAACTTAGTGCTTGTCCAGCATACACAAAATACTGTCACATGCTTGGCATCTGCCGCTGGGGCCGGAGAGCCTCGGAGTAGCTGCCTCCTCCCAAGCTGCAGTAATTCAGTGAAATCTGGAGAGAGACACCTTTGCTCGAGCGAGCCGGCCTCTGCGACACAGACCTGTAAAGCTGAATCACGTCATCTAAAAGGCACCTTTAGTGACTTCCACCTGCGCATTTTCCTTAGCCGTAGTTCCTGCACCTGTAAATACTTGGGGAATTCAAGTTCTTTTCTGAATTTCCGTATACATTTTTATCTGCACATAGGCAAGGGCATAAAGTACGTTAGCTCTGAGTAAGTAGCTGACATGATAAATATCCATCGCAGCAATTACGGGTACCAACACAGATGCTTGGGACTCAGTATTATTAATGTAATTGAAACAGTTCAGACTTTCCTTTAATTCTCTGGTGATTGTAGTTAATAACTTTGACCACTAGGTGGCACTCTTCCTCCATCACGTATGATTTAAGCCTCAAGAGAGGAGAGTACAATTCTAGCCTTTTCTCTTTTGGCTTTGACTTAAAACACAAGGATGACTATTTTGCTTATTTAGTAACTATTACTGCCATTCAGTACTTGGAGAGTGGCTGACCAAGCTCTCAGTACTTTTTAGAAAGTGAAATTATAGCTGCCCTTGATCATTCATTTTAGAAGACTAGAGATTAATGCCCCATTTGTTGTAGTGTTTATTTTATTTAATTATTTTATTTCATAAACGAATGATCTAAGAAAGCCAATGGCTTGTAATTGCATCGCAGTTTCTTGTAAGGAGACAGCTGCTAGGAGACATGATCCCACTGCACACTCCCTAATCCTCTAGCCCTTACGCTCTCTCTGCTCCCCTTCCACAATTGGTTCCAGAGCCTTAGGTGAGGGAGGGAGTGTCTTACAGATGTCTCCATTGGGACTGGACCCGACAACTCTGCATTTTGATTGGTCGTGGTTTTCTGTGGTGGTCTTAGTCTATTACAAAGAGAAGTTTCCTCGATGAGAAGTGAAGACTACATAGGACATGCAAGTAGCGGCATCTGGACTCAACAGGTTGTGTTCAGGAATACTTACGTGTATAAAAACACATGTATGAATGTAATAACAGTGAGGGAGAAAGGAGGCCAAGGATTTGAAGGACAGTGGAAGGGTTTATGGGAGAGTTTGGTGGCGGGGAAAGGAAGGGAAAAACATTGTAATTACCTGACAATCTCAAAAATAAACAACAACAGAAAGGAAGGCAGTTAACACGCCCACAATCGCTCTTCAAATGGGTGGCGTATCGTAATATCTAAATACTATCGCTTGCGGCATAGTAAAAACACCTGATTCTAAGTTGTTTGTTACAGTGTATCATACAAGGGTACTGTTAACGCTATGACATCCATTTATGAAGGATGAATGTATTGAATCTGTTCGTTGTTCCTGATAAATGCTCAAAATAGTTTGGAAGCCACTGGGAGATGGTGACCCCTGTTTAGCCCGCCTGGAGCCGTCTCTGCAGCCCTCTGCTGCGAATGCACAGTGAACATGTCTCAACACGAAGAAAACAAAAAACGCTTTCATACTTGCGTCCACTGGGTCCATTTGGGAAGAAATTTATAAATTTCTCCCAAGTAATCTGATTTTTAAATTCAGAGATGCTAAATGTTGAAACTTCAAAATACAACCGAAAATAAAGAAGTTTCATAGCTTGTTATTTAAAATTTGAAACCAGTTAAACAGAGCACATCAGTTAACTTTTACTGAGCATGATCGTTGTTTCAGATGCAAATATGAAATGAAACAACCGGTTTTATGGAAACCTCAGGTTTACGGAACTTCTGGTTTGAATGTGACTTTTCCCCAGGATTCGTGCTGGAGGCTCAGTACCAGGTGCACTGATATTAAGAGGCCTGAAACTTATAGATTGTGGGGTCTACTGGGAAGTAGTTGGGTCATCAGGGAAACTCCCCAGGAAGGGACTGGTGCAGCTGTCCTGAGACCTCAGGGGTTCCTCATTAGAGTGTTCTGTGAACCAGGGACATCCCTAGAGGCTGCCTTCCTTCACCGGCTGCTCTTTCCTTCCTGGCTACTCTGTTATGTGTAAAGGAGCCAAGAGATCCTTAACAGAGGCCAAAGGCAGGGGACTGAGCAATCTTAGACTTTAATCTCCCCAACGAGATCAAAATAACACTTGTTTTATGGGTTCTATTGCTTCAGAGCCTGAAGACATGGAATTGAGCAATCTTAGACTTCAATCTCCCCCAACAAGCTCGAAATAACACCCGTATTAGGGTTTCTACTCCTATGGTGAATATGTTTTGGTCATAACCAAAAGCAACTTGGGGAGAAAAGGGTTTACTTATTTATTTATTTACCTTACCATTTTTAAGTTCATCACCGAGGGAAGCCAAGATAGGAACTCAGGGCAGGAACCTAGAGGTCTCAGGACAGGAGCTGATGCAGAGGTTATGGAGGGGTGCTGCCTACTGGCTTGCTTCCCTGACTTTCTCAGCCTGTTTATAGAACCCAGGACCACCAGGCCAGGAGTGGCACCACTCACAATAGACTGGATCCTTCCCCATTAATCCTTAATTCAGGAAACACCTATGGCCTGATTTTATAGAGGTAGTTAATTAATTAATGCTCATCTAAAGAATAGAGGTACTTTCTTAGTTGAGGTTCCCTCCTCTCAGATGACTTTAGCTCATGTCAAATCGACTTAAAACCAGCTGGTACAACCCTCTTTTCTTATTACTATCTGGCCTAGTTGGTTTTGTTACAGTAATAGAAAAGAATGCAGTGTGGCTAGCAAGGAAGAGAGCCGGCGGGACTCGTAAACAGAAATTGCACACAGTATTGCTCATGGGATCACCTTTCATTGGGGTCTGATGACTGGTAAGAACATGTGGATCTTCGAGTGACTTTTACACACCTCACATTTAAGTGAAACTGTTTTGCTGTCACTAGACATGTAGTTGAACCTGACAATGACTTTTCTGCTCTTTGCCTGCTATTCTTCCAAGAACATTGTCCTCCCCACCTTGATAGATATGTGTGTCATAGGACCCCATGACGGGGCCGTTCACTAAGCTTTGGCTAGTGAGATTAGTATGATGACATAGGACAGGTAAGTGATACATGCCTTCCTCCTGGGTGTCAGCACAGGTCACAGTCATGTGTGGTGACACCTTGTTTGACTTATTCTAATTGTGTCAATAGAAAGGGAGGGAGGGATAGAGCTAACACTTTTTTGCCCTCCTGTATGTTGAGTCCAGTTTCCCAATTAAGATCTTTTCTGACATCAGGAGCAAGGCCCTACTTTTAATTAGAACTCTGGAAGTAAGAAATTTATCTTTAGGCAGACAGAAATAGAGATCCTGTAACGGCCGGGTCTAGCAACAGGACCTCTTTCACACAAACAGGAGTACAAGCCACCAACACAAGTTGCTTTTGAAGGTCAAAAGAGAATTTAAGTGAAAGGAGTATTGATTAATCCATGGAAGCTGAAAAGGCTTTGCTCTCTTGGCAGACTCTAAGCTGCGGGATGCAGACATGTATTCTTAATAAAGGAGGCTAACGGGGCTCTGAAATAGACAGAGGAGTGGGAAAGGATCCTTCCATTATCCCCTCTCGGCTAGAAACCCCACTGTATGCCCTATTGGCTCCCTGAACTCCTCCTTTGAGGAGAAAGGAATACCCGAGAGTAACCTGAAGTCTGTAGTACTATTTTGAGAAAGCCACGCTCTGCCCTCCTTTCCCTCACAGTCAGAGTGTATTCCATCATTTTAATTACTCCCCTGTGTGCCCCTTGGCTCACTCCCTCTGGGAAACCCAAATCTTAGCTTCTCTTGAGTTTCTGAGAACATCACTGGAGGAAACACCAACAGTCTTTTGATGTTCTTGCATGGCGGGGGTTTTCATCGCCTTACCTGTGGCACAGGCTCGGAGTTCAGTCTTCCTCCAGGACATCTGAAGCATTGCCTGGAAACACTGAAAGCCCAAATGCATGCTAGTAGATATTTAGCGCTCTGATGGAGTGTTCAAGGATAATTATTTGGTTAGTTGAAACTGCTGTCTAACTAGGGCCAACATTTAACCATCAAATAAAAAAATAGGCAATGCTTATTTGAAACTTACTGATAAGTATTGGATCCCCAGTTATCAGGTATCCTCCACCAATGCATTAAGCCAACCAAGCCAAATTAACAAGTCCAGGTTTAATAAGCAGAACAAAGCAACTCGGGGCTGATTCTTGGAAAGGTAGGAGAGAAAAATCACATGGCCGGTCTGGTGACCAGGTCTTAAATACCCTGCAGGGGTGATCTTGGGCAGCTCTTGGGGAGGAGCTGAGCCTTGGTGGGCTATCCTTAGGTGGGGTCTGAGGAGGGCAGCTTGGAGATCCCCAACACATGTATCAATCAGTAAGTGCCAATATAAATATTTTAATGATATGCAGATTAAGCAGGATGAATATGCATTCATAATGTCATCCCCATCCTCATCATCATCCCCATCATTATCATCATCATTATCATGCAAATTCCATGCGACATAAAGGAAAAACTCAACAGACGAAGTCATTTTCTGAAACAGACAAGTATTTTTCTTCAACTATTATTTGTTGGTTGCAAAGTACAGTATTATAAACAGGCGATTGTCTGCTGTAAGATGTGTCCAGGGTCTGCAGCTTCTCCCCAGAACAGGAAATCTGTTTGCCTGAGATACAGCTTTGTGTCCAACACCCACAGAGGACCTGCATTTGATCTGAGCCAGCACTTGAGAAGAGATCACACTGTGCTTTCCTTCCACACAGAATGCACTCAGCACATGGGCCACGAGAGCATCCCCCAATTCCTGGAGCAGCTTGGCAGAGTGAGAAGGAGGAATCTGATAGGTTCAGGAGAGAGGCTCAGACAACAGACAGGCACCACACCCTCGACAACAGAGCCACCACCCACCCTCGAGTCTTTTAAGGGCATCTGGCCTTAGGGTATGAGGTGGGATAGACTTCTAGACTATGGCTGTGTACTGGCAGTGACAATTTCTGAAATAAACAACAGTTTCTTGTTTCTGTCTGTAGTATGCACATCTCCACCTCTGTGATGAAATATTTACAAACGCGTGCGAATGCACAGCGCTAGTCTCCCTGGCCCTAGGGCCAGTGAAACAGAGGGCTGATGAAAAATCTGGCTACTCTAAGTTTTAAAAACTAATGTTTCTTTTTAAAGCATGTTTAGGTTTTCAGAAAGACTGCCCAGAAAGTGGGGAGTGGTCATTTACTATTTCCATCCTTTGCCTGGTAAAATGACTCTAAGATTATGTTGCTTAAAATAAATGTCAGGTAAGGAGTGTAACTTATCAGTCATTCTGTTTCTGTAACTGTATGTGAAAGGGAGGTCGGTCCCCTGGATTTGGTACAGGACACATACAGATGCCAAATTCTCAGCACAAAGAAGATTTATTAGCCTGGAGGGGAAAGCAGGTGGGGAGGGAGTCTGCGAAGGTGACAGCAGTAAGCACAAGCAAGCAAGGAAAGAGTGTTTCTTCCGGAGTGGGAGTTTAAGGGAAAGGGGGAGTCTGTGTGAGGGGGAGTTGGTAAATTCTAATTGGACGTATTGGCCAAATAATGGATTTTGATTCTTAGACCTTGGTGTTTTGTCTCAGGAATGAGTCAGTGGCCAAATAAGGGACTGCATCTTGGGGGCTAGCTTCAGGAATGTAACAGTGTTTAGCAAGGGGGAGGGAAAGTTGTAAAAGGGCAAACTTGCCATGTTTGCGGGGCTCAGGGCTGTGTTTGCCACCCTTGGTCTTCTAGAGACCCTCCAATGCTTCAGCTTTGATCTACTAAAACTGGCTTTGCTTTGAATAATTCCCAAAGATTAAATGCTGTGGTGGAGCTGGGGAGATGGCTTAGCCCACACAGTGCTCGCTATACAAGCATTCGGGCTTGAATTCAGATCCCTGCCACCTACATAAAAAGCTGGGCCCACCTACAACCCTAATATTGGGGGTGCAGAGCTAGGGGGATCCCTGGAGCTTCCTGGCCAGTTAGTTTAGCCAATCAGTGAGCTCCAGGTTCAGTGAGACTCTATCACAGAATGATAGAGGAAAGCACTCACATATACACACGTGTATGTATTCTGCACACGCATGAACATATGTGCACATACCAAAACTCAGACATGAACATGCACATGTGTATGCAACATACTGGTGTACAAAATAACAATAAAATGCTGTTATATATAGCATGTGTTGTACATAGTATATAATATATTTAGTATTCCTGCATTTGTATTGTTGTACAAGTGCTATATTGCGTTGGTTTAATGAACTGACCGAGTCTTGGATCATACATCCCTTCCCTGGCTTACAGGGAGGTAAGTGCTTCCCAATGATAATCACACGTGATTCATGCAATTCTTGGTGGCCTCTGATATTGCTGGTTTCTCACCTTTGTACAAAATGTGTGTGTGTGTGTGTGTGTGTGTGTGTGTGTGTGTGTATGTGTGTGTTTCAGAGTACATTGCACCAAGGCATGCATGTCATTCAAGGCTTGCCAGAGGTCAACTTTTGGGAGTTCTTTTCCTTCTGTCACATGGTTTCTGGTGGTCAAACTAAGATTGTCAGGGTGGGTGGTATCAGCATTGCCCAGTACTCTTCTCATGGGCCAAGGACTCGTGGTGGTCCGCCCATGACTCCCAGCAGATTGGGGACATAGCATGTGTGCCATAGATACTCAGATTCATAGATATTCATAGATATTGTTGAACACATGTGAAGAAGGGCCAGAGCTCTTCTGCGTTGTTGGCTGCTGTCCAGGAGCATCTGCTGCAGCCATCAGAAATTAGTTTCTTTCACAGTGTGCATGTGTATTCTTTCTCTTTTGGAGCCAGGGCAGCTTGCGTGCAATGTGGAAATGCCACAGTAGTTTGGAGGGTGCCTTTGCTACCTCTCGGCTTCATTCTTCATCATTTTTTTTTTTCAGCCAAGGACCCTGATAAGACAGAGAGAAAGCCATTGTCTTTGGATTGTGAAGGCTCCTGACGTTGTTTTCATGAGTCAGATATTGCAGAATGAGCCACTTTGTGTTATCTCAGGAGTTGGATAAGATAAGCATTGTTGCTAAAATGTAACATGCAACAAGTTGAGAACATTTAAACAAATCTTCTTGATATTTTAGCTTTTAAGTGAAGTCAGGAAAAGAATACAGGACCATGGAACTGCAAAGTACATGCTTTGCCTGTCTATATTTGACTGTAAAAAATACCACGTATTTTCTCAGAATAAGTCATACTGAATAATATAAATGGAAGGTTTAACATCCTTTAAGGCCATTTCTTTCACGGTAAAATATTATGGCACATTTCTGCAGTAACTGGAAAGCAACTCGGGGAGAGGATTTTTCCATCCATAATTATACCAAACAAATGATCGTACAATTACATAAAATGTTAACCATTATAGTCTAGCCAGTGGCTTGGCTTCTCATCCAAACCTCACAATAAAATGTGCAGACTTTCTGGAACCACATATTAAAATCTCAGCAGTTGAATCAGGCCTCCATCCTTCTCCTTGAGTAACTTAAACTCGGTCTTACTCAGCATGTCAGACAACTCCAGGGAGGAGGTCTCTAAAACCCAACGTCAAAAGGTGACTACCTGATAATCGTCACCTCGGCTTCAGATGCACGAAATTGCCTTTGTCCTAGGTCAGTTTTGGGCATGCGGGACTATCTCGCAGCGAGGGGCCCCATTTTAGAGTCTTATAAAAAGAGATCAGTTCTACACAGCACTGAGCATAAAGCAACAGTACACATTTGTGTGTAAAATGCCTTTGAAGGAATGTCCTAACCAGATGTAATTCCGGTTTCTCTCAGATCAGTGTGTGGGCTCCAGGGTGGCTGTTTGGAGCGTCATTCAGTTGCGAGGTTTGACACGGCTGTTAAGGGGTGTACCCAGCGCTGAAGATGGCTTCTGGGAGCTGGAGATCATCAATCTGAACGACATAAACCAGACTCAGATGGACAAATATCACATGCTGGCTCTCACTAATGAGTTCTAGATTCTTTCTTTCTTTCTTTCTTTCTTTCTTTCTTTCTTTCTTTCTTTCTTTCTTTCTTTTTTTTTTTTTGTACGTAAAATTGTTACTAGGTATGTGACACGGAAATAGGTGGGGACTAGGAGTGAAGGTGGCTACAGGGACAGGAGACGTGGGCCCAAAGGGGAAGGTTAAGGAGTGAATGCAGTCAACATGCACACGCTACTTAAAGCATTGTCTGGGTGAAATCCAATGCTATGTAGTGAATGTAAAACAAAACAAACCAACATACAACAACAGAAGTGAAGTCAGGGCTTGACTTCAGCTCTGGGAGAGGCCATTTGGGTTGCAATGGTGCTTGAAGGACGCCTGAGCTCATCTAAGCTCTCAGAGATGCTTCCCTCCTTTGTAGCTCAGGCTGAACGACTTCCCCAAACTATTGCGAACATATGTGAACCCGACTACACGGAAGCACTGAGAGCAAACACAAAAGGACTGGGTCTGAAATTCCAGAATCACTGTGTGTGTGTGTGTGTATTGTGTGTGTTGTGTGGTGTGTGTGTGGTGTGTGTGCATGTGTGTTGTGTGTGTGTGGTGTGGTGTGTGGTGTGTGTTGTGTGGTGTGTGCGCATGTGTTGTGTGTGTGGTGTGGTGTGTGTTGTGTGTGTTGTGTGTTGTGTGTGGTGTGTGCGTGTGTGTGGTGTGTGTGTATGGTGTGTTGTGTGTGTGTGTGTGGTGTGGTGTGTGTTGTGTGTTGTGTGGTGTGTGCGCATGTGTTGTGTGTGTGGTGTGGTGTGTGGTGTTGTGTGTTGTGTGTGGTGTGTGCGTGTGTGTGGTGTGTGTGTATGGTGTGTTGTGTGTGTGTGTGTGTGTGTGTGTGTGTGTGTGTGTTGTGTTGTGTGTTGTGTGTGTTGTGTATGTGTGTGTGTGTGGTATGTCTGGTGTGTGTGTGTGGTGTGAGTGTGGGCATGTGTTCAGTTATTCTAGTGCCAAGTTTGATGTTTAAAGCCACAAGTCAAATGCACTTGTTCGGTTTTATGAGCCTCGGGAGACCAGCAGATATTGCTTGCATTTGAAGACCAGAGCCTGGATCTCAGCAGTTTCACACACCCACTTTATCCTTGTCTAGAGTTAATGAGATCAGAATAAACCAAACAAACACTCCCAGAGTCCAGTGCTTTGCAGATCATGGTGATATATTAGTGCGCCAGAAATAAATCCCACTCATTGTCATGGAGGCCAGAGTCGGGATGACCGTGTCTCTCCTCCACCTGTATCTCCTCTCTCTGTGGATCAGAGACTCTTAATGGAGGAGGACTGTCTCATGGGTAGAAGGAACGAGAACCAAGGACCTAACTTCTAATCCCATCCTTCCAAGGGACTACACTGGAAGCCTCACTGAGGGCATCAACCATAGGCTTAGGACCGCTGTCTCCCGCAGAGGTGTGGAGCTGAGCTAAGACGTCTTTCCAAGTTACCTGACCTCCCTTTGCCCTGGGTTTCTTGTCTGCAAAGTGGCAAAATCATAGAAACTACAGCTTAATACGAATAAAGCACTCCTTTAAGAGGCTGTGCAATGAGGATTGAAAAGCAGAGTCTAAAGCCAGACTCCTGGTTCAATACCAGTGCAATTATTTACATGCTGTGTTATCTAGGGAAGACAAATGAACCTCTCCCTGTTTTAGTCTGTTAGCTCCCACTGGGCAAACACAACGCTGTAACATAGAAGCGCTAACATAGAAGCGCTACCGTGGCAATAAAATGAGTTCATGTCTGCGTTGCCATATAAACAGGACTGATATGTGTTGAGGGCTAGTGGAACACTCACTGTTATATAAATGGTTTCTGGAAATGTTTTAAATATCAGTTATAAAGAAAACAAAAAAATCTGATACTTTGCTTCTCTGTTTGGTTCTATTAAATAAATATAAAACATTAGATATAAAAACACCAACCTGCAGTGATAATATTATAATGTTGAGAGACTCTTTGTTTCCTAGTAACTTAGCAATCGCTTTCACACAATATTCTCTTTCTCTTTGAAGATTAGATATTGGTGTATTTTAAATCAAATCTTAATTAAGATCGATGTTTCCTCATTTACTTAAACCCAATGCCATTTAATTAATCCCTGCACCCAATTCTTTTCCTCCCTCTGAATGTTATAAAGTCAATGATTTTTTTTAAACAGAGAGGATTTACACATATTTGAAGGATGTTAAATGCAACCAACATTTGTTCAGGACAATTTCTGGTCCTGTCTCTCCTGCTCCTTCCTCACGGCATCCATTCTAATGCCGCTGCCATTCATTAATTCATCCAGTATTTATTGAGCAGACTTGTCAGGCATCGTGATGAGTGGCGGGAAACAATGGTTGTGACACTTGAATGGTGTTTTACGGCTTGCAGGTCATCTTCGCATATATTAATATATGTATTATAGTATATATATATTATATTCAGTCCTCGGAGGCACTCACTTCATCTCGCTCCAGTTATTCCTTCCCTTTTAGCTGCGCATTTCCCTTAATGTTCCTGCCCTTAAATCACGGCAGAGTGTTTTCTAAGTGCTTTGGTGGGGTGAGGTGGGGGTGGCAAACGCAGGTTGGAAAAGCCTAAGATGAGATTGTAGGCTAGAAATGCTTCCAGTATCTGATACTTTAGTTTCAAGGTCCAAGTTCTTCCAAGGTGCGCCAAGATCACATGGAAAAGAACAGTGACTATCGGTGCATCCTTCTGGAGAATGCCTTGAACCTAGACATAGGGAGGAGACGTTCCCAAATCCTTCTGGACCTCCATCCAGCCGGGTGTGTTTAACATCCCGGATGCTCTAAAGAGCTATGGCCCACTTTCCCCTGAGATATACCCAGGCCAATAGATCCAAGCATCCAAGTTATTATGTTTGTGATACTAACCTACTTCTGTCTGGGGGACCCCTCCAGCAGCACAGGGCTTTGGTAGAAATCCACAGAGTCGGCAAGGCTAAATTTTTCTATCTGGGGTGGAGGAGTGGGGGCTAAGAAAAATGGCAACTCACAGACTCTCTTGATGTTTTGCTTTTTCTTCTCCTTCTCCTCCTCCTCCTTCTCCTCCTCTTCCTTCTTTCTTTTTTCTTTATTCTCTCTCTTTTATCTCATGTTGTTTAACAGCTTAGATACTCCAACGGAATCTTCCAGGCAGGACAAGAGTCAAAACAGTTGCAATCCCTTTCTCAAGTGAATGATTAGAGGTAAAACTATGGTTTTCATCTCCCTCACATGAGTAAACATTTTATGTATTACAGGTGAAAAACAAATTATCCCAAGAATCCACACACTTTCATACCCAAGCAACTTGTTATAGATTAACCGTGTGGGCAAGTGAGGTGTTCTTGTCAGGTCTTTTACTGACAGGTGGCATTTTGCAGTTACAAAGAAAGGGCCAATTACTTTATTACTTTATCTTGGAAGGTAATCTTATAAGGAATCTTAAAGAAATCATGAACTTAAACTTTTATATATAAAAAGAATAAGTCAGCTCTACATAGATCTTTAGGGTGCATATCCATTCATAAATAATTTTTTACATCAGGAGAGTGAGGACATAAATGGGTATAAGGAATTGGTCATCAACCAAACCCAGCGAGGAAGCACGTCAGCCAGTATTAACTGGTTCTTCATTGTTCTTATTCCTTCATCTTAAAGAGCTCTGCATTCAAGTATGTGTGCTTTTCTAAAACTTCAGATTGTCTTCTTAGGATTTTCACCTTAAAGTTATTTAACAAAAACATCTTAGTCTAACTTTATTATTTTCAAAGATTTGTTTCAGCTGTGATGCACTCCGAGACCTGTGAGCACATCTCCCAACATTAAGGTTAAAAGAATAACTCGGCTCTTGGGACTCAATTGTTAGTTATTACCTTGAGCTACAATCCATGCAGCTCCTTAGGTGAGACTCACAGACCCTGGCTGTAAAACATATCCTTGTATTCATTTTTATTCATGAAAACTCTGTATAAGCTATCAAATTAGACCGTACAGCTTAGGGTGGAGTCATCTTCTTGACAATCTGCAGGTAAAAATGCCCAGTAGAACGGGATGTTTCCAGGAGATAAACACACTATATCACAGGCAGTGGAGATCTCCCCAGGTCCACTAACACCATGCTGGATACCAGAGAAAGAGAGCCCCAGTAAACATGGAAAGGCACAGCAGAAGCAGAAGACATTCCAGGGTCTGCAGTCCTGTGGCCTTGCCTCAACGAGGTTGACCAATCAGATGATTCCTTTCTGGTGGGCCAACACTTGAAACTTCAATTGCAATCCGCTGCCCCTCTGGCATGGCCCACAGCACTACCCATTGGGCAAGAATTGAAAGACACAAAATCAACCAGAAAATTATTGTTAAATAATTGTGTCTTAAATCTCTTTAATCCGTTACTGTCTTTCGTACACAGCCTGGCTTCTATAGGAAATGCCAGGCTCCTCTGCAGGAAGTAGCTTGCAGGGATGCCTGTGTCACGAGGGGGAGGGGGGGCATGGAACAATGGCTGCCCGAGGCCTGTAAGAGGCGCCAATGGCTGCCCGAGGCCTATAGGAGGCCCAGCCAGTGACTGAGACAAGGAAGCTTTGGTGTTTACAGCACACAAGTGGGTGGCACAGTGCATAAACTTGTCCTGAGAGGCACCCAGAACCCTTGGGCTTGTTTAACATCTACCTAGACTGCTACTACTCTAGAATGTGCTATGGCTTTCTCTTTTCAGTTCCCTTATCGTTTCTACAGAGACACCTTTCCCAGACAGTCTACATAAGGTGTTATCCTCACATTTGTTCATTTATTTAATTTCACGAATTGTTTTTGTGGTGTTCATTACTACCTGAACAGTGTGTGTGTGTGTGTGTGTGTGTGTGTGTGTGTGTGTGTGTGTGCGCGCGCGCGCGCGCGCGCTATAAACTCTAAGAGGGCAGTGATTATTTTGAACACACTTCCTGGAACACATTGAAAGAACCTTGAAAGAATATTGATGGACTAAGTGAATGAGCAACATACTTATCAGATAACTACAAAACCCCAACTGTGTTCTAGATACTAGGGATACAGTAATGAATGAAGCTGAAAAAGATTCCTAAACCCTCTGGATCTTACATGCTGACAACAGGCAAAGAGACTTTCAACAGACAAGGCAGGGAATGGGAAGCTGCCAGGAGAGAGCCGAGCGTCATCACACAGGGTGATGGAGAAAAGGGACCTGGGAAGATAAGAAGCTGTGTAGACAGTGCAGGGGGAGGACGGGCCATTTAGGCAAAGAGAAAACGAAGGGGCCAAGAGTCTGTGTGGTCAAACCCAGCACACTATTTGCAAAGTGTCGATGCATGGGCCAGAGAAGCAGGAGGGGGTCAGACAGAAGCATGCAGACTTTCAGGTCACTCCGAGGACTTGGTTTTGCTCTTGGGTGATCTGGGGAGGTACTGGAGGGCTCCGAGCAGAGCGACACACCCGATATAGGGTCTGACTCCATCCTCCTTTTCCTCTAGTGATATAAGACTGACGGGTGCTGGGAAAGAAGCTCGTGGGAAGCCTAAGCAGTGATCCAAGCAGGAGGAGACGCTGGTGGGGTCCAGAGAGGGGCGGGGCCCAGAGGCGGTAGAATCCCCGAGATAGGAAGGATCCTGAAAAGGAGACCTGACAGAATCTACTGAAACAATGAACAAAAGTAACGACCCAGTTGTGACAAGGTGACACAGAAGTCTTTTCTTACAGAGATTTACAGAAAAAGAGCCAGTCTCGTCAGGCCTCAGACGCTGATATAACAGATTCTGTACTGGGACTTGGAGTTCTTGGGTCAACTATCATTTATCCCAAAGAACAGTACAGAAATGATGAAATATATTCAGTACCAAGAATCCGTGCTTGCAATTAAGCAGCCTGATCTGGGTCTTGATCTTATTTCAGCTCGCTGACACCAGTGCGATAATTGTTCGGCAGACATAAACATTTCAAAAAATGAAAATGACACTCGCCCGTGAGAAGACTATCAAGCCCGTCAAGAGTGCAGGGGGGGGGGGGGTAAACATCATTATCCAGAACAAAGATCTTTCCCGACTTATTGTGATCGACAGCCTGTCCTTCAGAGTGATCTGATAACTGTTTGGATCCCCAATCCTCTGCCTCTTGGCTGTTCTGAAGGAGCCTTGGCTAGTCTTCAGCCTTGAATTCTCCAAGGCCTGACACCGAGCACGCAGAACAGTGTTTATTAGCCTCGTGGTTTCTGAGATTCTCCTCTACCTCGGTCTTCTGCAATCCCTTACTTACTAATTACCAAAACCAGCCACCACATAACCACTCACAAATCTGGAATTTCAGAAGGAGCCTACTGCAAAGGTGGTGAAGAGAGCAATCTGTCTCATTCCTCCGCTTGACCAGGGAAGGCTTCTCGGCAGAGGTGGAGTGCTGTCGGGGGCAATTTGGGCAGGAAGTGGGAGGCCATAGAGACCAGGGCTGGATCTAAAGGGCCTTAGGACTTACACATCCGCTTCTCTGGTGCACGGCCTTGTTATGCAAAGAAGAGAAAGATGGAGGGACCCGGAAACAAGTGTTCCTAGACCTCTAGAATAGCTGTCCAGGGGCAGAAATACAGCTTCTTGTATATGTGTATTAAAATTTCAAGGAACTATAAATAAAATATTACCAAAAACTACCTTAGATTTGAATTTTCTGATGCGGATGCGATTCACTGATGACTGAAAGGAACCCGAGGCCTCACATTCCGCTTTCGGAGGCGCTAGGTAGCCTTCATAGTATAAGCCCCACCCTTCGCCCACCCAACTTCCTCTTCCATTTCGGCTCACTGCAGTACAATGTTGAGGTTTTCTGATAAGAGTTTATGCACTCGGAAAATAAACGATTGTAGCATCCTCGAGAAGCATTCGCGTGTGATTTCTAGGGGATTTTTGAGTATATTTTGCAGTCACATGAAAACCTTTGGTTGCTCTGGGGTTGGAGTGACTCCAGAGTTTGTGTCTTTCATCAGGACTTTCAGAGATCCTCTACCGCAGCGCTCTGCACAGTTCGAAGCGGGTAGGTCTAGAGGGCGCTAGGTCTCATGCTACCAAGCCTTTTCCACTCTGCCAGAAAGTTTCCGACCCCTTCTGGAGTCCCCGGGTACCGGCTGCGGTTGGCCGAGAAGGGGACCCTAGATGATCGCTTAAGAGAACAGCCTTCTGGGGAAGAGCCGAGGCTCTGACCCAACTGCGGAAGAGGAAGGAGAGCTGGGTCTCGGCGCAGGAGGGCGGTGACAGTCTGGTGGCCCCCTGAAGCGTGCGGGTCAGGGTGGAGCCTGCAGCCCCGAGCCGCGTCAGCGTTTAGCTTGTAAATCCATTCCCCGCTCCTCCTCCTCCCCCCCCCCCAACCCTCCCCGCCCCGGGAGCGAGCTCAGCGGCTCCGCAGCCGCCCACGCCTCCTGCGCGCCGCGGCGCCCGAGCGGGCGGCTCTACTTAAGCAGCTCGCGGGCCGCGACCCGCCACTCGCCTGGAGCGCGCGGGTGAGCCGGGCGCAGCGCACCGGGGCTCTCGTGGGCGCACAGCTGCGCGCTCGCACTGCGCGGCTCTCGGTGGCGGCGGCCGCCTGAGCGCAGGGATCCCGAGATAAAAGCCGCTGTTGCTCCCGATCGCAACCCCGCTCCCTGTCACTGGCCCATCCTGGCCACTTCTTTGGCCATGGCTCTGGCGGACAGCACCCGAGGATTACCCAACGGGGGTGGAGGCGGGGGTGGCAGCGGCTCGTCGTCCTCCTCGGCGGAGCCGCCGCTCTTCCCGGACATTGTGGAGCTGAACGTGGGGGGCCAGGTGTATGTGACCCGGCGCTGCACCGTGGTCTCGGTCCCCGACTCGCTGCTCTGGCGTATGTTCACGCAGCAGCAGCCGCAGGAGCTGGCCCGGGACAGCAAAGGCCGCTTCTTTCTGGATCGGGACGGCTTCCTCTTCCGCTACATCCTGGATTACCTGCGGGATTTGCAGCTCGTGCTGCCCGACTACTTCCCCGAGCGCAGCCGGCTGCAGCGCGAGGCCGAGTACTTCGAGCTGCCGGAGCTCGTGCGTCGCCTCGGGGCGCCCCAGCAGCCGGGTCCCGGGCCACCGCCACCGCACTCGCGCCGCGGGGTTCTCAAGGATGGCTCGCTGGGCGACGAGCTGCAGCCGCTGGGCTACTCGGAGACCGAGCCTCACGAGGGCGCCTCAGCCGGGGCTCCGTCGCCCACACTGGAGCTGGCTAGCCGCAGCCCGTCCGGGGGCGCAGCGGGCCCCCTGCTCACGCCGTCCCAGTCTTTGGACGGCAGCCGGCGCTCCGGCTACATCACCATCGGTTACCGCGGCTCCTACACCATCGGACGCGACGCCCAGGCGGACGCGAAGTTCCGGCGGGTGGCGCGCATCACCGTGTGCGGCAAGACGTCGCTGGCCAAGGAGGTGTTTGGGGACACCCTGAATGAAAGCCGGGACCCGGACCGGCCTCCGGAGCGCTACACCTCGCGCTATTACCTCAAGTTCAACTTCCTAGAGCAGGCCTTCGATAAGCTGTCCGAGTCGGGCTTCCACATGGTGGCGTGCAGCTCCACTGGCACCTGCGCCTTTGCTAGCAGCACCGACCAGAGCGAGGACAAGATCTGGACCAGCTACACCGAGTACGTCTTCTGCAGGGAGTGAGCTCCCCAGACCCTTGCCACTCCTGCGCCCGCTCCCTTCCTCAACAGGGGACCACAGGGTTATAGATGCCCTAGCCCCCTTCCCCCCGTTCCTTCTGTCCCCCCATCCTGGCCACCCCCGCCCCGAGTAGCTCACCCAGACCCGTCAGCTCCCCACTTGAGAATCTGCAGCCACAAATCCTCCGGGCTTCTTCGCCTTCTTTGGACCCCGCTGACTGAGAGTGCTCAGATGTAGCCCTCCATTCACCTATGCGCCCTCTACTCCTGGCCTCTAACCACCCTTCCCCCAGATTGTATTTGAGTCGAGATCTAGTGGGGGGCAGTGCGGGCTCAAAGTCATCAAGTACCTGGGAAGGACTGAATTGTTCAGAACTGGATTGGACAGTGTCCAGCGTGCAGTGCGGAAGAGGCTTTGAAATCTTAAGTCCTTTGACTCGATAGAGGTTTTGGAGCTCAGAACTGAGAGCGCTGTTTAGAGATAGTGTTCAAATGGTTATTACAGACTTGATCCTCATTAGAAAGATAAAGTTTTAGACGATCGAGTGGAAGACTGTATTGGAATTAAGACCCCATGGAGACAGTTCAGAGATTGTAAATAAAGTAATTTTTTTTTTAAAAAAAGTTACAGGTAGAAAGAAGTAAATCCTAGTAACTGGAGAGGATCCTATTTCCCCCACACAATAGTTTTCCTGTGGCTTAAAATTGTAGAAAGCGATCTTCCTGCCTGCGGAGGCGCCCTTTCTCGTCAGCTGTTTGCTGGAGCTTTAAGTTTTATTGGTTAAGGCTGCGCTTGTAGCCAAGGAGCAAGGAGCGGGGAGCAGGAGGCAAGGCTGCCCAGGCCCCATCGCTGCAGGAAGTCACCTGGCAGTAGTGTCACAGAGCCCTTAGGTCTAGGACTAGTGGGAGGGTTGGGAGAGGGAGGATGGAGGGGAGGAAGGGCGGGGGGGGGGGGGGAGGCGAGGACATACTCATTTATTATTTGAAAGTTGGAAGTTTGTACCATCCATTTGAGTACATGTACATTTTTTAAAAAGCTATCAAACAGTATGTGTAAACTTAGAGTTTATCAAGATTAGTAAAAGGCCCACCTTCAGCCGGAAGTTTATCAAGCTCTTGTGAGTCCTACACTTTAAGTTGCTAATACTTGTATAACCTAACCAAAGAGTTACCTAGTAGAGTTTTAGTGGTTTGACCGTTTATTTTCTTGTTGATTATATTTCCTTACTTTATAGCCTATTTACTTAAGCGAAGTAGGTTTGCTTTTAGCTACTTAGACTTAAGATCTCTTATTATTGTTGTTGTTGTTTTTAAATTACTGTTTTCCTCTAAGCCCAGCCAGTGTGGACTGCTGGGCCGTTCGGAAACCCCGAGCCACGCCATTTCTTTCGTGCGTTTGTTTGGCCTTTCAGTGGACTCTTTTCACGTGACAGAGCTGAAGATGAACGTAAGCACCCGGAGCTGCCCATCCGTAGATAGCTGGAAAGGGAAACGTTTGTAAACGAAGGCCAAGGCCACTAAGTACTTCAGTGTGAGCTGAGCAATAACGTGTGTTTTAGGTAAATGCAACAGCAGCAGGAGACCTTATGCCTTTATGCTCACATGGAATGAATTCCTAGTGGGTGCCCTGTGTACACCACAGCCCGAGGGAGGCGAATCCGGCTGCTTCCTGCCGAGCGGCATCCTTTGAATTTTCTGTGAGATGGAGAAGCCTTTGTGTGTGTGTGTGTGTGTGTGTGTGTGATTTCATCATCTTTCTCCGAAAATATGTTCTTAAAGGTTTTGTAAGAGTCATTTTAAGTGATTCAATTACTGCTATTTCCCTGTCTTTTTAAACATGAACCTTGTACTGTACTTCACTGTGTCCATGGCAGATGTTATGAATTGGTAGTTTGATCCTCAGACTCATGTGATCCAATCTGTATATACCATATATAAGCATTTTACACGAATCATTTAGTTTTTTAATTCATCTAATGCTGTAAAATTTACTATATTTACCCCTGGTAACTTGGATTTGATGGTGTATAAACAAAAGCAACATGTTTTGGTGAGTTTCTTACATCCTTGTCCATGAACTTGGGTCAGGAAAACATTCATAACTGTGAGGCTGGGTTTACTCCATACATTTTTTGCTGGGTTGTTAGTTGTATACTAATCCTATGTCAGTTAACGGTCTACCTGTATCCAAGCTATCCATATTATTAATCCAATAATGTTTTCATTTTAATTGGAAAAGATTTAAGTATTTTTAGCCACTTTTTTTTTTTAAAAGAAAAAGCGAAGTTAGCTTTCTGTAGAAAGTCTGCAGTTTTAAAGAGAGGCAGCAAGGATCCAGGAAGCTGTGTTAACTTCAACGTTGAGCTCGTTTATTTAGACAGTGGATCAGAACCTTTGTTTCAAGCCTGAAATGATCTCGGACTGTCACTCACCAGCCAAAAGTGAGTGTCATAGATTTCTCCATGCCATGGTATTCTATTAGATTGCTTAACAAAGAAATGCATGACTTATTAGAACAGATCAAAGCCTTTAGAACAGATCAAAATATGCTTGCAGATGGCAAGATGAAGTTCTGATCCCCCTCGTCAAATCTGCACAGCTTCGGGAGCCGTGAGAAACTGCTGAATTTTTGTCTGCACTCCAGTCTCATGAATCGGATCTTGGAAAACTGTTCAGTTGTCCCGTTAACACATAGGCATCTTTTTGTACTTTTCCACCGTACCCTGACTGGTCTGGGAATTTCCTGTTAGGGATAGTAAGTTCGAGGAACCTCCTTCTCTGGAAGTGACTGTGCCCCCTACTGGTAAAACCAAGGCATGAAAACTGTGTACTTTTTATCCCAAAGTTAAGTCAGCCAAGTAGTCACCTTATCCTGTGATTACGAACATAGGATGGCAGAGTCAGGGCTTTGGGCTTTGGAAGAAACCTTTAAGGCTTACAAAATGTTCTTAAGTATTGGTTAGCACCTGTGAATTTGATTAGAGTACTAAATGGAACAAGGCTCTCAAGAATATCTTTGAAATGACCTGGGGGGAATGTTGTAAACTATTCAGATAATTACGGCTGCATTAATCTATCTCAGAGAGGCAAGCATTTGCATATGTTGATCAAATTACCATTTGATGCTGATCAATAATGGAATGACGTTAGATTTAATAACTGACTTTTATAAAGAAGTGTTGACAGTCATTGTGGTTGGGAAAAAAAATAGGTACCACGTTCCATGCTTGTGTATCAGAGGCTTGACGTGTTGTCGTTTTTTAAATACATGTAGATTACGAACCACATTAATTCTAAATTTTCAGAATTGTAGAGGAAAATATTCCTTGAAGGTATGAGAAAAATCTCCCCTTTTAATACTATTTTTATCTAGTGTTTCTTATTTAGGTTTTTCAATTAATAACAAAGTGATAACACTAGCCCAACTTGTCTTCTTTTTAAAAACAGAATCATATATATATTTTCAGTGTATGTATACCTGCTGCCTCTCTGAAGATATATATAATGTACAAATATTCAGAGAAAACTGGCAGCATTACAACGTATCCCAATTTTTATTGTAGTTTCCATGGAATGCTCTTATTACATCAGTCATGTATGACAAAGCTTTGATAATTTTTTAGCTCTTCAAATTATGGCAAATTCCAATCTAGTATTCAAGTCATTTTTGTACTCCTACAAGTAAAATAAACTATAATGCAGATAGTTTGAAGAATATTGAGTGAAGGAAGTGAATTCCTTAAGAATTTCTTTTACAGTCTTAATTACGAGTACTGTAAGATTGACATATTTTAAAAATAGTGAACTTGGTATTTTTATTGTTAAACTCTTAGTCAAGATTTTGCTTGCAGTTTTTATTATGTTTTTCATCACTACAAATCATTTAAACTTCTGGATATTCTGGATAATTGCAATCCGCCTCTTGAGAAATGAGTGAAATGTAGTCTTCTTCTTCCCAGGGTCTGTAGGACCTGCAAGAAGTCTTCATATAGCCATAAATAAGTTGTTTTGTAGTCAACATTTCTCTGTGACAGGTTTGGACAGTACAAATGTCGTGGTATTAATGTGTGAGGATTTAGATTCTTCTCTGGGCCCCATTAAACAAAGCTGGAAGAACACTAGCAGAAGATAAACATCGGAAGTATACTGTTGTATGGTAGGAGGATGGACCAGTTGACCAAGAGTATACTGTTGTATGGTAGGAGGATGGACCAGTTGACCAACAGAGCTTGCCACTTCAAGTATTTTTCAGTTATTTTCAAGCTTGTTTTGTTTATTTCAAATGCGTCTTGAAGTGTGTAGACATTAATTGTAAACTTTTACACAACTATCTCTGTGACTTTATAGCCAGGTAAACTTTGGTTTAACTCTTGAGCACAAATGGTACGCATTCTCCTTTTGCCACCGTTAGTATCCATTTGATGACAAGGGATTGAAACGTTCATCATGGCTATGAATTTTGAACCTGTAAATTAAATTTTCTGGGCATTTGCAAAAATTCCTCTTTGTAATAATTATTTGGATTCTGAAATGTTGAAAATGTTATTTGCTAAGCGATACAGATCTTTGAGCTGTTTCTTAAAAATCTAGGGGGACATGGAGAATATCACACTGTCAGACTTTTCTAATGAAACATAAACCCAAGAATAAAAACCCCTCTATATTAAGAAGAAAACAAAACACATGGGTGAAATCTTTTCAGAGGTGCTCAAACTTTGAAATTGCTTTCATCCATCCAAATGCTTCATTTTGTTTTATCTATTCACAACCAGTTGTGTAATGGGAACACTCAATACTGGTTTCCCTGCTGTGTGTGAAGTAATGAATCATTGATTATGTGACTTGTTATGTATTCTATTAAACACTAAAGAATAAAGCATTCACTCCTTTAATTACCCCCTTTGGCTCCAGGGTGTGGATTGGCTGGGATACGGATCTAATTTCATTTAAGGAGTTTTGGAAATACTGTGAAAGCTTCCCACACTGTGGTAGGACTGACGGACGGTGAGCAGCGCTTCCCACACGGCTGTGGGACTGACAGATAATGAACAATGCTATTAGATCAGTAGATATCAACAAGTCAATTTCCAGCTGGGCCAGGCTGAATCAGGCCTGTTGTCAAGAATGCATAACAAACAGGCAGTCTGATAGTCATCTTTCATGGGATACTTCTTTAATTTCAGTCTTTGCAGCCACGGTTGTATAAGGGATTATGATATAATTGTCCCCTTAGAGTCTAAAGGAGCAAGGTAGTAGATGCTACAAGATTTGCCACAAGTACAGTCCATGAAGGAGGTAAGGTCCTGAGAGTACTGGGTAGGAGCGGCTGTCTGTCTTCTGCAAGGACTATTTGCACCACTTTATGCAGCCGTTGAAGTTCCTGCTTTCCAAAGAAGGCCTGGTGCCACTCAGACTAGGAAATTACAGAAACCCGTGGCTTGCTGGGTTCTAGCACAGGAAGCTGGAAGCAAGGTGGATAACGCAAGCCAGGTTTCGCCCTTCCTCTTTTGCCAGTACTTCCTCTGCGTAGCTTTTGTTTTGTATATATAAACGCACATGATTTATTTTTGAAAATGTCATAGATATGACAAAAACCTTAGGCACACAAAAATGTAGCTAAGAAAGAAGAAATCTCCCCTTTCTAGCCCCTAGCTTTCCCCAGAGACAGCGTCCAGGGTTTCTTCTATACATGAAGCACTACTTGGTCTCACCCCTTCTCTTTTCCGCAGTGACTGCCTCTTCCAAGTCTCGCTCTTGTGACACATGGACATGTGGCAATGATCTAGTTCCAGGATGTTCTGTGTGCAGATGGGATGCAGCTTTTAACTTGTCCTTTACTGACACATATTTAAGTCTTTAGGGATTGTTTTTCCCATTCCAAAGAATCTGTATTGAATATTTTATATGCATGAAAAAATGTATATCTAGTATTTTTTGTATGAATTGGTTTTGGTACAAAAATGGACTAAGGTTTGGAGAGAGTTCCCCTCCCCCCCTTCTTAGGGACTGAGAATCAGACCTGACTTATGACCATTTAGCTTAAGATTTTTTAACTTTTGATAATACAAAAGCACTCAGTATATACATATTTAATGGAAACCTAACCTAGAATTTTGATGTTTTTTCACAGACTAATGTTATGTGGTATAATAGAGTCAGTGATACTGAGCAGTAGCAATAAACTACAGATCTCAGTCAACTGCCTGATGGTAACTCTGACACCAGTCCTCTAGAGTGCATTGTGTTGCTAAGCCAGAATGTTCTTTAGTTGTACATATAAGTCTACTTTTTAATCTTATCATATTTTCAACCTAGAATGGGATTATTGGCCTGTAAACCCGTAAATCAAAGGATGTCTAACTATATATTCTTTTGAAAAAAGAAGAGTATTTATTTGTATGAGTATTTTGCCCGTGTGTAAGCATGTGTACCATGTGCATGCAGTTCCTGCAGGGGCCAAAGGAGGATGTTGGATCAGCTGGAACTGGAGTTACAGGTGGTTGTGAGCTGCCATGTTAGTGTTGGGAACTGCGTCTGGCTTCTCTGTAAAGCCACCTAGTGCTTTTAACTGGTGAGCCATTTCTTCACTCCCTCTTGAAACTCTTACTCAATACAGTGTTTGAAATCCTAACTCGTGCAATAAATCAAGAGTAATAAAAGTGAAAATAGGACAGGAAGAAGTGCAATTGCCACGATTTGCAGATATTCTATTCTTAGAAGACCCTGAAGATTCCCTTGGAAAACTCTTTGATCTGACAAACACTTGCAGCAAAAAAATCTGGATGTAGAATCAAGCTGTACAAATATGTAGCTTTTGTATGTATCAAATATTTATTGCCAAGAAAGAAATCATAAAATATCCCATTCACAGTAGCTTATACATACACACACATACATACATATGCACACACACATACACATGCACATACATACACGTACACATATACAAGTACACAATACATATACACACATACAGATGCACACACCTACATACACATGCATCTACATACATGCACATATAAATATCTAGGAATAAAGCTAATCAAGGAGGCACAAAGCTTCTACAGTGAAAATATTAAAACACTGAAGAACAATGTCAAGAAATCATGAGAAGATGGAAGCAGCATCTGGAGAAAATTATGTAATGGGACCCTCTACAACCTTCAGTGAGGGGACCTTTGGAGGTCAGAGAAGTCGTCAGATGGCCCGGAACTTGAGTTACATGAGGTTGTAAGCCACCTAATATGGGGACTGAACCTGGGTCCCTTGGAAGAGCAGCAGGTGCTATTAGCCTTGAGCCATCTCCAGCCCCAGTACTTGGTTTTCTGAAGTTTATGCATGTACAAGACTTAAGTAGTTCCAACGCAACTGTCCCTTTAGGAAAAAATGTACCTTGGCATTTGCAGGTTTCCTCAAAGAGGCCAATGCTGGTATCTAGAAAGATCTGTAAAGCCGCATTAGGCCACTGACTCTTCACTTGGCTCCTGCAGGTTTCCCTCCAGTTGTAGCTATTCATTCATTCATTAAAAGTTCCCTGAGTCAAAATGTTCCCTCAGGCCAGACTGAGTCAAAATGACCCAAAAGTGAATAATATAAAGCAATATCATGATAAAATAACTTGAATATTTGTCACTAAGATAGCTGTAACACAGAAGTCAGAAAGGGGAATATAAAGGGAAAAATAAAAACTCTACACATCTCATCTTTCTGAGGGACAAAAGGTGAGGAAGAGGAAAGATAGTGATGAAAGAGGAAGCTGAGTCATATTTACCCCTCCCCAACTCCTCCCAGATCCATCCCCCTTCCTTACCTATTCAACTTCCTATTCTCCTCCTCTTCCTCCTTCTCCTCCTCCTCCTACTCATCTTACTCCTCCTCCTCTTCTTTTTCTCCTCCTCTTCCTCCATTTTCTTCTTCCTCCTCCTCTTCTTCTTTTAGCCAAATATTAAACTCATCATGTTCCGTTTGTGATGCCCATCTTTTTTGCATGTGTTGTTTTCAACAGGAGTGTGGTTGAGGGACCAATTGCTATACCATTAAAGAAAACTGACTCACCCCCTTCTAGCACAGCAGGGCAGTTTCACATATGGACTTGTTGTAGAAGGCTGCTTGTTTGTTTCCCGGCCACTCAGACTCCAGAAATAATCACACAGAAACTATATTATTTGCAATACTGTTTGTTCAATAGCTTATGCATATTTCTGGCTAACTCTTACATCTTAAATTAACTAATTTTTATTATTTTATATTTTTACCATGAGTCTTGTGGCCTACCAGCAAGGTTCCAGCTGGCAACTTGTATCTTTCTCCTCTGGCGGCTCCATGGCATCTCTCTGATTCCTTCTTTCTTCCAGCATTCAGTTTAGTTTTCCTGCCTAGCTCTACTCTACTAAGCCACTGGACAAAACAGATTCTTTATTAACCAGTGGTATCACAGCATACAGAAGGGAATCCCACATCATGGATTCGTAGTGACTGTGACATAGAGTTTTAAGGAAACCTTACTAGTTATTTAGTAGATGGTTTGCTGAGCACCTATTACTATGGGTAAAAAGTCCTGAAACATGAACTCACCATTTCATTTGTCATTGTTCTATTGCTGTGAAAAGACACCATGACCAAAGCAATTATAATAAAAGAAAGCATTTAACTGGGGACTTGCTTACGGTTTCAGAGGCTTAACCCATTATCAGCATGGTAGGAGTACAGCAGCATGCAGGCTGGTGCCAGAACAGTGGCTGAGAGATCTATATCCTCACCCATGTGGAACAGAAAGAGAGAGTCACTGGGCCTGGCGAGGGCTTTTAAACCTCAAGGTTCACCTGCAGTGACACACTTCCTCCAAAAAGGCCACAGCTGTTTCAACAAGCCCACATCTCCTAATCCTTGTAATAGTTCCACTCCCTTGTGACTAAGAATTCAAACATATGAGCCTATGTGTGTGTGTGTGTGTGGGGGGGTCATTCTTATTGAAACTACCATAGATACCTAGTTATCTCCTTTGAGGAATTTTTTTTTAAGTTGACTAACAAGTGGGCAACAGGTCAATATTTAGGGATCTTTTACAACTATCAGAAATAATAGAAAACTTTGAATCTCTGCTCACATTTCTGTGGCCTTCACAATTATATTAAATGTATTCATTTAAATCCTGAATGGCCTTTTCATTTATTGTGTACATTCACTACACATACACATAGACACAGACACACACACACACACACACACACACACACACATGCACACACACAGTCTTAGTGTTTCTATTGCTACAACAAAACACCATGACCAAAAAGCAAGTTGGGAAGGAAATGGTAAATACTTGGCTTACATGTCTAAATTTTAGTCTACATTGGAAGAAACCAGGACAGGAACTCAAATAGGGTAGGAACCTAGAGGTGGGAACTGATACAGAGGGGATGGAGGGATGCTGCTTACTGGCTTGCTCCTCATGGATCGTCAGTCTGTGCCATCTACCACCAATCCAGAAGTAGCACTACCCACAATGGGCTGCTTCCTTTCACATCAATCAGTAGTTACAAAAATGGCCTATAGTCATATATCTTATGGAGATATGATAGTTCTAGCTTGTTTGAAGTACACACACACACACACACACACACACAGACACACACACACACACGGCTTGCAGTAGTTATGTAATTTATACAGTTCTCAAACTGGCAATCCTCCTGCTTCAACCTCCTGAGTGATGGTAATACAGGTAGGTACCACTACTCTTACTTATGAAAAATGGCTTTTCCCTCTTATCTTCCAAGTGGAAAAGATGAATTATGCTAACAATACATTCTAAAATTAGTTTTCTTTTGTTAATGTAACGGTCAGCCTTGCTATTCACTATTTATTGGTGTATTATCTGCTCAGTTTCCATTGCTGGGCAGATACACCGAACTAGAATCCAAGGTAAGAGAATTCTAATGTCTTTGTACACAGAAAGAAAGGGCAATGCAAGCAGTTTCTTGTTCTGCCTTGGCCTTTCTTTTCTGGAAAATGCAGAATGAAAAGCATGCAGTTTTGAGTGAAAATTAAAACTGAATTTGGTCTCAATGGCACCTGGCATCTCTTGCTTTTATTGTGGACTTGCTATTCACTTACCCTTGACAACTATTTTTCCACTTACAAAATGGGAAAAGGCACCGATTTCCTTATGTTGCTCCAGGGCTCAAGAATTCAGAGACTTCATAGATCACCTCTAAGCATTCGTGGTTAAAAGAATGTTTATACTAATTAATTTATTTTTAATGTATCAGGGAGAAGGAAATAACTAACAGAAAATGTACCTATGTCTACTTAGACAATTACAGTAGCAGAAAAAAATCTCTTTCTACTTGTATGTGCCCATATACACCTGAAAAATTATCCTTGCAGATTCATCAGTGAATATCCGAAAATGATATCCATCCCTCCGTACACCTGACTTGGCAGTCGCAGAGGTCTGTCTCACACCAAGTTGAGATAAGCAGGTATTTTATTCCTGAATAATTGTGAACTTCTGGCTAAAGGAGAAAATGCTAAGACAATGTTTCCATTTTGTGAGGAAGGCAAGCGCCCTGACAGCCTCGTTTGTTTGGAACAATTTTGAAAACCTCAGTTACGCAGTTTCGGGAGGCATGTGGAAGAAACACGACCGCCCTGCAACGCCGGAGTGTGCTCTTCCAAATGCACGCACTTCCTTTCTAAAAGTCCTGGCAACTGTGATTTTCAAACCCCACGCTCTCGGCTGTGAAGTGTGGAAGACGATACTCCGGCCCATCTCACAGGAGTAAAGGTTGGTGTTTCTCTCTGCTCAGAACTACGCATGTTCAGTGCATATTTTTTTTCCCCTGTGACCTATTATCGTAGACGAGGAGTTCAAGTTTTGCCCACTAGTGTTGAGAATGCAGCTTCTAAATAGGGAGTAGTTATGACCGCCAATGCATGCTTGTCATTCCAACACCTGGAAGGCAGAAACAGATGGAGCCAGAGTTCGAGACCAGCTCGGGCTTCATAGTGAGACCCCGTCTCAAAAAAAAAAGTGCGTAAAACAAACACCAACAGTTGGACTTCATTGCATCATTAAAAAAAATTCCTTGATTATGTAGTATCTCTTTCCTTCTCTGTATTTTAGAAGAATTCTCAAAAGTTGTATGTTATTATCCTCATACAGTTAATTCTAGGTTTGAGTAAAGTTGGGGTGAGTAAAGGTTGAACCCTTTGATATTTGTGTTTATACATTATTTTTATTGAGGACCTAAGTATAATTGATAAATCTATTAGTGACTTCTCCGTTAAGAAGATATTAGCAGCAAGAGACTGAAGTCCTACCTCTGTAAAGTAGCCGCATTTGACCTGCCCTTGTGGAAGCAATTACTGTTAAATGGGGTCATGCTGGCACGGCCATCAGTTAGGATTAGCATCCTTTTGAGAAACGTAAGAGAGAGTCCTTGAGCCAGGGAAGAAGAGGTCACATATACTTCAGGAGTTGGTGGCCACCTCCAAGATGCGGTCTCAGAATGAAATCCACCTTTCCCACCGACAGAGCTTACCTCAGCCAGTGGACTGTGAGAAGCCATTTCTTTTATGTAAACCCCGAATTCATCCTTTTAGATACTTGTAATGGCAGCTCAAGAAGAATGATAAATTAGTATTCACTTAACTACAGGAAATTAAATGTAAATGAACTTTAGCCAGAAAAGCAGTCACTTTCATTAAAAAAAAAGATGAAAACTACAGTTTTATGAGAAATTGTACGGAAACACTCCTTGAATTGTTACATGATATTACCTTACAGAGAAGTCTACTTTTTATATTTTTATTTTTTTTCTACTGGGGATTGAACTCATGGACTTATGTATTCTACTTGTAAACTAAATCCCCAGGCCTCCTTATAGACACTTTTAATGCCAGGACTCAGAGTCCTATGAAGTTTTTGCCTGAAGTCCTGGGAAGGAAGTTGACTTTTGAGGCAAGTTTAGTTACTGTCACCATTATTCATTTTCTTCTAGAAAATAAGAATATTTGAGGCTCCAGCATGTTAAACAACAACAACAACAAAACTTAGAAATACTTTTTCTAATTCCAAAGCTTGGACTTTTGTAGTAATCTGATAAATATTTGTTTATTTGGAAACTCAAAGGACTTTTTTTGTAACTTGATAGATGTGTACCAAGGCAGTTTCTATATTTCTCAGGAGCCACAGACTGTTAAAACAAACATTATTAATCACGTTAGGATGACGGAAGCTAAAGTAAACAGTATTATTAAAGTGTTGGGAAAACACCGTCTTCCTTAGTAGGTCCCGTCTTGTGTTTGTTAAAAATGGTTCAGTCTAAAGCAGAACACTTCTGGGGAAAAAAAAAAAAAAAAGAGAAAAACAAACAAAGAGCCTGCTTTGTTATAATATACTTTGTTCCAAGAGCAGAATATCTTTTAAAAAGCAAAATGAAGGATATTTATTAAAATGTTTCAATTTTATAGATTAAAAAAAAGCATCTCAGTTTCACCCACAGCCTGTGCTCTGTGTGCCATTCAAGACTGCTGGAAGTTCTTGGCCCCGTGTTCCCTAGGGCTGAAAAAGGCAAGCAGATGAAGAATGGACTTAGCCAAGCACTGAGCTGTGGAAATGTAACTAAAAAAAAAATAAGGTTGCCTGTGTAGCACAAGAAAGCTTAATATATATAGACTCTATTCTTAAAACCATTTTCGAGACTTTCCATTTATCTTAATAAAAGCTGTAGGAAACCAACTTAATATTTACCAGAAGTGATATGTAAGAATGTTGTTGTTGTTGGGGTTGGGAAGGCAGCTCAGCTGGTAGGGGGCTTGCCTTGAAAGTACTAGGTTTTAGATTTGGTCCCCAGCACAGCATAGACTGAGTGTGGTGTCCGCCCTGTAACCCTGCACTCCTGAGATGAAGGCAGGAACATCAGGAGTTCAAGGTTATCCTTGGCTCCATATTGAGTTCCAGGTCGGCCTCAACTACAAGGCATACTGTCTGCAGACACAAAAACTATAAGTGTTGATTTTGGTGAAAAATGGAGATGAATGATGTTGGTGAATGTGATACAATAATATAAATTTATATTCGCCACAGAACTATATATTTATATAGTAAAAATTATAAAGCTTATGCTTCCATACTATTTATTGCTTTTGAAATTAAAATGTAATCACATTATTTTCCTCTTCCCTTCCCTCCCTCCAACCCTTGCTCTCTCAAATTCATAGCCTCTATTTAATTGCTATCACACACATATATATACACACACATAATACATATATATATATACACATGTATTTACACAGACATGTATATGTATGTCTATATTCTTGAATATATAAATAGAACTTGCTCAGTCTCCATCTGGTTACGTGCATGTATGAATTCAGGGCTGGCTACTTGTTATTGGATAATTGCTTTGGGAGCTCTTCCCTGGGAAGACTGTTTCTCCTGCTCTCGGAATTGTTTAGTTGCCTGTAGTTCTTTGCTTAGGTTTGAGACGCCATGAAACCTCCTACTTCATTGCTAACACGTTGGTGGGTGTTGTCCTTGTTCAGGTCTTAATTAGGCTGCCTTGTTGATAAGACATCATGGGTAGTTTCTCTGACATTTCAAGGAGAAAAAATAATCTCACAGCAAACTTTCCATTCTTCTGTCTCTAGCAATCTTTCTACCCCCCATCACCTTCCATAATCTCAGAGCTTTAGGAGCAGGAATTGTGCTGCTGATGTTTCAGCTGGGAATGGGCACCACCTGGTCACTTCTTCTCTGGTCAATTGTGGTTTTCTGTCTCTGTCTGAGACATTTCACTGATGAAGGAGGAGACCTTATCTGTGGGTATAAAGAATATAGTTAGGAATTGTGCTGCTTAATACATTGGTCGTTGTAAGTTCTTCTCCAAAAGCCAAAGTTTTACTAACAGTGAGTGGTTGGCTAGGTTTCTAGTCCCAGGCATGATTTCCCTCTTGCTGAGTGGACTATGATTCCTACTCAAGTGAGCTAAAACAAAGACTCGCATGGCACAGTATCACTAAGGCTACAACAGTGGCGTGCATACCTTGGTGGTAACCAAAGCTGCAGAACATTTTAGTAGAGATTTAATAGCAGCAACACTAAGAATGAAGACAATTATAAAAGTACTGATAATTCTTGTACAAACCTAACTCCCCCACCCCCCAAAAAAGGTATTTGAAAGCACCTCAAATGGTAAGGCATCATGCAAAGTCACCCACTTAGTGGTGCCAAGACAGTGTCTTAGTGGTCACATATGACAGAAATTAATCATTTGGGAGAGTTATAAGCCACAAAAAGTATAACTTTTGGTAACTTTCTAATTCCTGAAAAATTAGGACTATACATATATCACTATGAGTTTAAAGCTACATTGTTTAAATTTCCTATTTTTGGTGTTTTGTTCTTTTCTACTAGCCCAAATAACTGAGACTTGGTACTCAAATTGAATTCAGCTAAAATTCTTCCCAATTTAAAATTCCAAAAGGCTTTGTTAGCACATTATCCTCCCATTCCACAAGGTGGATGAAGAACTGAACCATTGTTCACTGAGGTGAAAATGAGTGGTGGGAACCAGTAAGATCAGCTTAGCATCTCTAAGGATAAGAAATTCCTGACCTATGTTTTCCCCCCTAACTATGCTTTATAAATTAATTTCATTAAATCATTATTTATGGCATAAGGCCAGTGTTTCTGAATTAAATGTGTGTAAAGGAGAAATCACAGTTGGAATACTCTTAAATATATATTTTAATTTTATCTGACACATAATATTTATGTGATACAGTGTTACATTTTAATGCACATATAGTGAATTATAATATGATCTGGATAATTAGCATATCATTTCAAACATCTATTGTTTCTCCATATTTATAATATTCAAAGTCTTCTCTGCTATGTATTTTGAAATATACAGTCGATTCTTGTCAACCTTCATCTCCCACTGCAGCATGAATGCTTCCTCCTATTCTAGTCCACCCCGTATTTACTGCCCGCCTTCTTTATATCCTTTCTGCCCACAGCGGTAATTTTATTTATTTATTTATTTATTTATTTATTTATTTATTTATTTATTTATTTAATTTCCCCCCACCCTCCCCACAGTGGTAATTTTAAGGTGATTTCAAAATACATCATTTTAGCCTGGATTGAAAGTCCAGACATCCCAGTGCCACTCCCTTTGGCAACTCTTCTTTCAAATCACCATAGCCAGGCAATGTGTTAAGTGCAGAGAACAGCCAGTCAGATCCCCACCTTCCAGCAGCAAAATGTCCAGGAAGACACCACGTATAGACGGCATATCCTGGATATCCTGGGCTTGGTAGCGAGTGTGAAGGGCTGGGAGGTCACATGAGAGAAGAAGCAAAAGCCAGAACGGTTCTCACCCCACTCACACATAACTGTCACTTATAGGACATGAAAAAATATGGCTACCCCTGCCTTTTCATGACCCAGTTGTATCCAAGTGTGCAGGTGGGTACTAGACTCCTAGCATGTGCATAGACATTTCCAAGGGTTTCTCCTGAGCAGCTGGATGTGAGAACCGCTATTGTAGGTCAACAAAGTCTAGGAGGAAGAGGCGAGGTGTTATGAGTAGCCTTTCAACCTAGAGGCTTTTTGTGTTCTGAAAGTATGATGAATTTCAGTAGCAATTACACATCCAAGAGGCTGAGGCTAGACTTTGAAGGGAATTTTTCAGCTTAACTCCTGAAGATGAACTCTGAGGAACTAAAAGGAGGGGAGTCACTTTTTTTACCATGCCAAAGTCTTTGAAGTTAAACTTTCAAAGAGTCTCCAAAATTAAACCACTGAAGTTCTACTTTGAAATTAAAATGTACTAATCATAAAATTAAAATAGTACTTCTTATTTAAAATATCTATGTACATATGTATATGATTGTGTGTGGATGCGTGTATGAATTTGTGCATGTGTACATGTGTGTATGTGTGTGTGCATGTGTGTGTGTGTGTGTGAGTGTGCATGTCTCTGAGCATGTGCATGCGTGTACGTGTGTGCCTGTGTCAATGTAGTAAGAGCCAGATGTCAGCCTTGGATGTTGCTCTTTAACAGATGTTCACTTTATTTGAGACAAGATCTTTTTTTGGCCCAGAGCACAAGGATTAGCTTAAGCTGGCTGGCCAGTGAGCCCCGGAGATCTGCTTGTCTGTCTCTTTGTCGGTGGGTTCTATATTCCTGTCACCCTGCTTTGATTTTTACATGGGTCCTGAGAGAGAACCCAGGTCCTCAAGCTTGCATGGTGAGCACTCTGCTGATTACCACCTCAGCACCGACTGTATTTAAAGAGAACGATTTTACAAAAGCAGAAATGCAAAGCCAGCCAACTGAGAGCGTCTCCCGCAGAAGAAATCACTTGGCTGTGTTTATACATAGTGGTCAAGGTGGCCTGTTTTTCCACCTGGGTTCTCAGCAGACAAGGAGCCTGCACGCCTCTCCCAGCCTTCGGCATTCATGGCCATCGCTTATCTGCAGCTCCCGGATCGTTGCGAGCATTCATTTCTATCAGGAAGGCAACGCGAGCGAAAGCCTGCCTCGTCTGCAGATTCCTGGGACCCTTTCAAAGGGAGCGAGTAAATGACTGGTGCTGAGAATCTGCTCTGATTTCATTTGTCTCCGGCAGGGCCTCATGACAATTTAATATTCTTTATTATTATTTTACATGCAACTTCCTCCCCAGCTTATGATTCCTGTCAGGACTGTGTATTATTACTCATTAGTCATTTTTCTTTGCCCAGCCCATAATGCTTCAGAGGAGGGCTGGTGTATTTCGGTAATTTTGCTTACAATTTGATTTGTGTTCTCTAGAATCCCAATTTAGTTCCCTCAGCACATTTCTGCACACAGCAGCTGGGCCCTGGATGGGAACATTTGCATACCTTAGCAGCTAAGAGCTAAGCCCCAGGAATCCAGAGTCTGGACAGATATTTCCCAGAGCGTCACTTGACTTTTGGAAATAAATTCTGTCTTCCAATTTGTAACTATCTGTCTCACTGACACGATTCTTATGCACACTTTAAGAGAAGTGGTCTCGGGGTAATTTGTGAGCTAACATGCGTTCATAAAAATCCTTGCTGTGCAGTCAGAGAACGTGTTCCCATTACTTGAGTGTCAGGTAAAAATATTGGACCTTCTCAGGCTAAATATCTTTATTATTAGAGAAGCAGCAAGGGGATCAGATGCTTAATTAGTCAGTGATTGCCTGGAAGGCAGGTAATCTACTCATCTTCAGGCCTTGTCATGAACTCTTGAGCAGACTCTCCACACATCTGTCCTTACCCATCCATGGCACGAGGAGGCTTCTGGTCTCTTTCCATCATTTTCTTTGCTTATATTCCAGTCTCTTGAACCTGGTCTTGGTCTGTGTGATAGGTTGAAAAACAATGTCCTTTTCCCAGAAGATCTTCATCCTAATTCCTGGATTCTAGGATTGTGAAGAAAACACCTTTGCAGATGGTGATCAATTAAAGGGCTTTGCGATGAGGAGATTGTCTTGTGTTACCAGGTGTCCTAGTTCTTTTTCCCTGTTGCTGTGATAACATGCTTGGACAAAAGCAACTTGAAAAGCAAAGAATTTATTTTAATTCTCAGTTCATCGCGGCAGCGAAGTCAAGGTAGTGGGTACTTGAAACAGTGAGTCATGTTGTATCCACAATCAGAAAGCAGAGGAATGACAGTTTACTTCCTGAGTAAATTGGAAGCATGGGGACCTTGGGAGAGGGTTGAAGAGGGGGAGAGAGGCAGGGAGGGGAGCAGAGAAAAATGTAGAGCTCAATAAAAATCAATAAAAAAAGAGTTAAAAAAAGGAGTAAACAGAGGAGTGAACATGCTTGCTAACATTCAGCTTGCTTTCCCCATTTTATACAGTCTAAGATTTCCTGCACAAAAACTGTCCCCACCTGTAAAACATCCCTTTGCTTTACGCGCTACAGCAGCGCCTGCGCTACTACGTGCCTGGATGTACTACGCACTCTGTGCTACGGTACTGTTTAAGAGCCAGGAAAGGGGCCTGGAGATTTACAGACACACAGACAGAGAGACAGAGACACAGGTCATCCTTGAAACAAGAATGCCAAGAATGCTCTGGCCACACCCCAGCTCTTGGGATCTTTCAGCTGCAGCCACAGAAACCGCTCCCCTGTCTCTTGCTCAGAGCAGCTGCGGGCACAGGTCAACAAGTTATTTTGCTAGGTTCACTCCAGCAGGCAAAGGGTCTGAGAGGCAGGCAAAGAAAGTCAAGGGGCCAGGGGTCTGCAGCCCCCAGCATCCTCCCCCCACACACTTCAGATGGGTTATCTCACATCAATTAAGGCAATCAGGATCATCTCCCACAGGTGCCCAGGGGCTCCCAAGGCATTCGAGAGTCCTCCAAGTCGACGATTAACACAAACCTACACATCAGGATGGGCTTGAAGCACCATCGCTAGTGCGCTCTCAGGGAAGGTGGGAGGAGACTTAATTTTCTCATCCAATCTGATGCCAGCGATGATGAAGGTATGAGGCTTATTGCTGTTGCATAGAACAGTAAAAGCCAGACTGGATTTCCAGGCAGCCACCTAGTTTGGTAACAGCCCGAGTAGGTTGCTCATGGAAAGCCCACCAGGAGAGAAGAAAGCAAAGCCTGGTCGGTAGGGTGGTGGTGACTGTGGCCGCTTGTAGCTCTGGCCAATGCTGGTGACTGCAAAGCCCCAGGCAAACAGCTTTTTCATTAATTCATACCACAAACCTTGGGTGCCTGATGTAGCACGACTAATAAAAACCCAGAGACAGATATTGGGTTCAAGCTGCAAAGATCAGAGAAGCAAAGCAGTCAACCACTAGAGAACTCTTACCTCCATGAAATCTTCAGACTGAAAAAAGAGCAACTTCCTCTCTCATCTGCCTCATATTCCTCTCTAGTGCTGGTATTAAAGGCCTGCACCACCACCACCCAGCCTCTATGGCTAACCAGTGTGACTGCTGGGATTAAAAGTGTGTGACACCACAGCCTAGCCTGTATGACAGACTAGTGTGGCTAGCTTTACACTCTGATCTTCAGGCAAGCTTTATTTATTAAAATACAAATAAATATTACTGTAAGACTCCTACCTAAAACAGTGGAGACTAGAAATGTTGAAGTATTTCAGATTTAGAATGTTTTTTGTTTTGGAATGTTTCCCTATACATAATGAGAAATTTTGGGAGTGTGACAACATGAAATGTATTTATGCTCTATATATACCTTCTATAAATAGCCTAAAAGCAATTTTATTCAGTATTTTCTAGATACCTGTATTTGAACAGTAATTCACCTTTTGAAGTCAGATGTGGAATTTTTCCATCTCTGGTGGCATGCTGGCCATGGATTTTGGATTAGAGATGCTTATCTTGTTCAAATATAATTTCTATTTTTTACAAAAACTCTTGATGATGATAATGCTAGTGGCCAGTTATAAGTTTCTCTGAAATGACAACCTGAGAATTGAATGGAGAGATACTATATGAATTATGGATTTCATTTTCATTGCAAACCCCTGAGAATTCTATATTGTATATATTAAGAATGAAAGTTCTCTGTTGCTAATTTATTTGCTTTCTTATCTAAAGAAACCACTTAGTTTTCTTGACCAACTACTTCAGTGCAAATGACATATGACAAAATAGTATGCCAAAGTTCATAACAGAGATGTGTGCCTTATGTGACCATATATTTAAACACATGTCAAGGGATTTTTGTTAATTGAAACCACGATAACTGAAGACAACCTTTTTCTCTGCCACAATGTTCTTATCCATGTATGTAGTATTTTTTCTTTAGCTGAGAAAACATGCATGGATTATTTAATAAACTAAGAAGATCTAGGCCAGTAGTTCTCAACCTGTGAGTTGTGACCCCTTTAGGTCAAGTGACCCATTCTCAGAGGTAGCGTGAGACCATCCCACATATCAGGCATTTACATCATGACTCATAACAGTAGCAAAATTATGAAGTAGCAACAAAAATAATTGTATGGTTGTTTCATCACAACATGAGGAACTGTATTAAAGGGTCACAGCCTTTTAAAGGGCTGAGAACCCCTGATCTAGGTGGATAAGTCAATAAAAATAGTTGTGGTGCTGTGGATATGAGGTGAGGGGTAGAGTAGAGGGAGAGAAGAAGCAGTTTTTAGGGCCAGGGTTGTAACACAGTGACGGAGTGCTCACTAGCATGTGTGAAGCCCCGGGGTCCTTTGCCAGCCACATCCTCCCCACACACGCATGCACGCTGGAATAGAATGTCTTATGTTCAGAGATGGTGAAAAGTGCCCTCTGTTTAGAGGAGAAGGGAGTGGTGAAGGAGAGATTTAGCTGTTGGGGAGATGAGGCACTCTGTGGTGTGTGTGTGTGTGTGAACTTGAGCTTCTCACCTTCTTGCATTCCCACAGTGGGCTGTCCTTGGTCCATGCCCTGAGCCCCATAGCCCAGTCTTGACTCTGTCAGTTATTTCTCGACATTGAACCTCCCAGACCTCATGTTAGGTCAGACTCTCAACTATCTCAGAATCAGGCTGTTGGAGCCAAGATTCTCATCTGAGTGTTAGCAGGAGATGGTACCAGAATGCCCATCTGAAAATGGAAGATGTCAATGCAGGAGTCTTAGTTTTGAATCTCAACACCAAACTTATTAAATCTATGACCTGGGTTAGTCATGTGGCTTCTTTGTGCTTCAGTTTCTCACCGTGAAATGGAAGCACTTTGTGGTTATGTTTTGAGCACGGCATAAGATAGCATATATAGCTGCACCTACAGGTGATTTGCGGGTGGTGAACATCGGGTTCCCCCTCTCTCCCTTCCAATAGCTTGTTGTTTAGCAGTCATTGAATCACCTTCTCATGGTGATGATAAATGTTCTAAGGGTTAAATGAGCAAAAAAATGAAAGAGCTTGTATATAGTTTTGTGTATGCGTGCATGTCTATGCCTATGTGTATGTGCATGGGAACACCTGTGTGTGTATGTGTGTAAACACAAGTGTGTGTGCCTGCATGTATGCATGTGTTTGGGGGGCATGTGTGCACATGTGTGTTTGTGTGCAATTGTGTGTGTTCAAATGCATACAGATATATTTGAAAATATATATATTGAAATTTTCTCTCTCTCTCCTTTTTTCCCTCAGTTTTCTCAGGAGGGATAAGGCGCAAACTGAACAAAAGTGGAGCGTGTTGGATTCCAGGCTTCACTAACCTGGGCAAGAGGCTATTCAACTTAGTATAGATTTGGCTGTTGGCTAAGCACTGTTAATAGGGACCAAGACATTTTGGCAGTAATTTTTGGTACCTCTCCATTGCAGAGACTAGTCTTACTCTATGCTATTTTTCATCCCTGCCTCTAGAGAATGCATTCATCCTGCTGTTTGTGGCAATCAACCAGACTAATGATCTTAGAACCCTTTGCATTTAGTGTTTCTCAGGAGAATTTTAGTAAGAACTGTGTTACCACATTTGGCAGGAAGAGGAGGGACAGAAAGGCTCCAGTCATTTTCCTCTCAGTAGTACTGTGTAGAGTCCTTTTTATGATTTGCCTGGGGAGTGAGGCTTTCCAAACATAGGCCACACACATGATTAATTTGACTTGCATAGGATTAACAAAAGAATTAGCTACAAACATGTCAAACTTGGTTGTTGTTTCACCCAAATCTGAAACCAGATTTCTTCTTAAAATGTTTGATAACATCCCAGTAGGGTAAAGATTTGTCAGGGGGGTCAAAGACATTACAAGAAAACCCACAGGAATAACTAACCTGGCTCATATGAACTCACAGGGTCTGAACCAACAACCAGGGAGCCTGCATGAGGCAGACCTATGCCCTTTCTATATATGTGACAGTTTCTGGGACTTCTAAAAATGTGAGCAGGGGCTGTTCCTAATACTTTGGCTGGCTCTTGGGAATCTATTTCTCAAACTGGATAGCATTGCCCAGACTAAATACAAGCTTAGTCTGACTGCAACTTGATATGCCCTGCTTTGTTGTCTACCTCTTTCTGAATAGAAATAGAGAAGAAATGGATTGAGGGTAGAGTTGGGGGGGTTATAGGGGAAGTGGAGGGTAGGAGAAGAGGCAGGGGAAACTGCAATTGGAATGTAAAATAAATAAATAAAATAAAATGAAGATTTGTCAGTGACAAATCTTCTGCCTGTGTGGAAGGATAAATCATCATGGCTTCTGAAGCTTTTGACTGTGATTGCGTGGAAGAGCAACTGATGGCCATGGCTTACTTCTGCTTTGCTAACTGCCCCAGTTACCTGGTGGACTCTTGTGGGCACTTGGGTTTGCTGCACCCTCCCCACAGTCTGAATTGCTTCTCCCATTGTCTTAGTTAGGGTTTCTATTGCAGTGAAGAGACCCCATGAGCACAGCAACTCTTATAAAGAAAAACATTTAATTGTGACTGGTTTACAGTTCCAGAGGTTTAGTCTATTATCTTCATGGTGGTGTGCAGGCAGACATGGGTGCTGGGGACGGAGCTGAGAGTTCTGCATCTTGATCCACAGGCAGCAGAGGCAACTGTGTGTCACACTGAGAGTAGACAGCAAAGGAGACCTCAAAGTCCACCCCCTCAGGGACACACTTCCTCCAACAAGGCCTTATCCACTCCAACAGAGCCACACCTCCTGTTAGTGCCACTCTCTATGGGAGCTGTTTTCTTTCAATCACCCCTCCCCCCACCTCTTCAGGAAGCACACCCACCTTCCTGCTGCTTTGGCATCTGCCAGCACAGGTATGTTTATCTAACAAAGCCCAGCAGAAAACCAGAACTGGTCTTTAGAGAAAGGATTGAGCTTACCATAGCAAACCCATCATCTTCAAAACCACAAGCTCCCATTTCCTAAGTGGCAGTTCTGTTTCTTGTTTCTTTAGCGAAGTGAATAATCTTATTTTGGAAAGCAAAACTGTAATTAGAGCGTTTCAGTGGTAGCTGTCTTATGTAATTGTTTAAACAGCAGAAGACACTCTAAAGGTTGGGACTAAAGGCAAAGAAAGAGACAAAACAGGCAAAGGAAAGTAGATGTAGCTAGATTAATTTATTTAAATAAGAGGTTTAAGGGCAAATACATTTCTTGAGAGAAAAACAACATGTTTAGTGAACAGGAGCCGTGTGACAATTCTAAATTTGGATGGCCCTAACAATACAACTTCTTCAAAATATAGAGAGTAAAATTATAAAACTGCAAAATGAGAGAAGCAAATAGCAGTTGAAGAGTTTAACATACCTGTCTTCATAATTAAAACAATAGTAAAGAGAAAGTCTGTCCACAGTAGCTGTTGGACAGGTTTCTTTCTTTCTTTCTTTTTTTAAAAAAATATTTATTTACTTATTATGTATACAATATTCTGCCTGCAGGCCAGAGGGGGCACCAGACCCATTACAGATGGTTGTGAGCCACCATGTGGTTGCTGGAAATTGACCTCAGGACCTTTGGAAGAGCAGGCAATGCTCTTAACCGCTGAGCCATCTCTCCAGCCCCGACAGGTTTCTTTTTAGAACAAACAGGACTGTAGTGCTGGCACATGCTTGTAATTCTAGCACTCAGGAGACTGAGGCAGGAGAATGGAGAGTTGTTCCAGGCCAGTCTTGACCTTGCCTCAAAAAGATAAAAAAATAGTGTGTGTGTGTGTGTGTGTGTGTGTATATGTGTGTGTGTGTGTGTGTATATGTGTGTGTGTGTGTGTGTATATGTGTGTGTGTGTATATGTGTGTGTGTGTGTGTGTGTGTGTATGTGTGTGTGTGTATGTGTGTGTGTGTGTGTGTGTATGTGTGTGTGTGTGTGTGTGTGTGTGTGTATAAAACAAGCAAAAGACTGATGAGATAACAAATGCCAAAACAAAACAAAATGAGACAAAAATTCCACAACAAATAAACATGGAGTTAATTTTGTCTTGGTCTGGGCATGGGACCTGCCCTGGAACGTGGTTGATCTTTGGTGACACTCCACTGGAGAAAACGGATTTTCCTTTTGGCAGCTGGTACCAATTGCAACCAGCTTTTCGTGCAGGGTGGGAACCTATGTCCCCTTTTCCCTCTCAGTGTTAGGACTCTACCCTGGATCATAATGGAAATCCTACAATTTTAAAAGGTATTGAAATACTGCAGAAAAGTTTTCTGGTCACATATGCAATTAAGATATAAACCACTAGCAATGATAATTAGAAAGATTAAATCGCATAAAAATAATAAAGGAAATTTAAATTACCAATGAGTTAAAAAAAGAAATCATAGCAGAAATGAGAGAGCATCTCAAGCCATATGCAACTGTGACTCATGTATATGGGATGGAAACAAAGCAACACAAAGAGGAAACTTCCAGCGTTACCTCGTGTATTTCATAAAACATTGTGTGAACACATTTAAGAACACAAATCCTTAAAGGATGTAACTCTCTAAGACTCACTCAAGATAAAGTAAGCCCATTTACAAAGAACTTTCTGAATCTACATAACTTCACCAGACATTTTATTCAATGCCATACACATGCAGAGAATAGAAAAAGAGGGGGAATGGCTGACTGAGTATCATTAGCAAGTCAAGATGAAAAAGAAAATATAGGAAAAGAGGCAAAAAAAATTGGGCATTTTTACAAAAGAGAGCACCCGCAAACCTAAACGCATGGAATCATCCTAATCTCAGCTTCTCCTCATCCCCACCCCATGAGCCTATACAGATCACATCTGATGGCTCAAATGAGAGATGTCCCCCACGGGCTCAGTGATTTGAATAGTTGGTGGCATTGTTCCTAGGGGTTTAGGAGGTTGATGGCCTTGGAGGAAGTACCTTACTGAAGGTGACTTCAAGGCTCTCATCCCACTGTCTGTTCACCCTGGGCTATAGAGATGGTCTCTCATCCTCTTGCTCTGGCCTTGCTTGCCGCCTGCTGCTGTGCCTCCTTGCTGTGACGGACCCTTATCTCCATGGACTCATAAGGTCGAAGTTCTTTCTTCCATAAGTAGCTTTTGTTTATGGTATCACATCAGAGCAACAGGAAAGTTTGGGGACCTCAGTTGTCTTAGCTTATCAGTATTCATAACTTCATAACCTAAAAGAGAGTTTGTCTCATAATGGGTCCTGAATGTGTATTTATGTATGCTGATAAACATATGTGTGAAGTTGGAAAATTAAGAAGAGAAGCCAATTAATGATGACATTCCAGAGTGCTAACATGCAAAATGTGACAGAGTTCCGGAAAGTGCCCCAGGGCACGTGGGTGTGGTAGAGAAGCCAGAAAGAAAGCACATGCCAATATCATCTTTGACATCTTTGATTTCTAGGACCCAAGTTGCTCACTAAGAGTAGCTTAAACATTAGGATTTCCTGTATAGGAAGTCTGGGTAGATGCTGTTCGGGTTGGGTGCTTCAGCATTTCCACCTTGCACAGAAGGCTCTGCATTGCCTTTTGGAAACCCCTTATCCTTAGCACAAAATATCTATCAGAGTGCCAAACATCAAAAACTGAACTCCAATGCTGAGTAGTGGGAGGATCTTACCCTGGGGCCACACTGGTCAATACCTGGCTGATTGTGCTGAAATCTTAAGCCAATTACAGTGAAGTATGGTGAGACCCATTTCCCTTGGACTGCCCCACACCTGAGCTTACTGGCACTGTGTTAGGGATCAGGTGATGTTTGTTACAGACACAACCCACAGTGTATTTGAACCCAGTGTGTCACAGGATTCAAGAATCACTTGTAGCTAAAAGACCATTCATATAACACAAGCGCCAAATGTAATTAGTGGATTTGAGAGCAGAGAGAATATTGACATCAGCTGTAAGGGTGGTTTTCTGTGGAGTTGAAGGAAGAAATCAAAGGCAGCAGACTTGGTTATGGTAACCGTTATAGTTGGAATGTGAAATGTCTCCAAGAGGCTCATATACTTGAACAGTTGATCCTTAGGTGCTGTTTGGAGGCTATGAAACCTTTTAAGGGGGTGAAACCAGCAGGAAGAATTAGGGAAGTAGAGGAGGGGTTTTGGAAAGGCAGAGAAGAAGCCAGTCTAGTTTTGCAGTGGTGATATGAGATCTGTTATACAATCCCACTGCCACGGAATCCTGACCATGATGGAAAGAAATCCCCAGAAACCATGAGCCAAAGACATACCCTCCTGTCCTTAAACTGCTTTTACCAGGTTTGTCAGAGCAAGCAGAAAATTACAGAGTTTAAGGTGAATAGGGGATGCAGGCAGACAAGGCACCTCTGAGAAGACTTGCAGGGGAGAATGGGGTGATGAAGCCGGACTGGACCACTTCCCCCTTCTACTGAGAATTCTGCCCATCCTCACCCCACAGCCAGGACAGTGCCAGCTGCGGCATTCTCTGCTTGTTTTTGGATATTAGATCAACATTCCTGTAATTCCTGTAATTCCATTACCTGATATTAAATTAATTATGCATTTCTTAAATTATCCTAGCTATTTTTCTTTGACACATCTTAGTTTTTAACATTTTCTACATAAGAAGTGGCAATGAGAACTATAAAGTGTTTTATTTTGGAAATATATTACTGCAAGTCTATGAAGTTGTTGAATTAAAAATTACTCTTTAAAACGCACACAAAAAAGATTCAGAAGGGAAAGCAGAAATGATATACTATCTAGAGCCACAGAGATTATTAGAGATAACATATTGGTGTTATTTCTTTTAGCTTGTCTCCCACTCACAGATTTATTTTGTTAGTATAGTGAAATACTGTTGCTTGAATAGGCCATTCAACACTCTTCAACTGATGAACTTTATATCTTTTCCAATTTCTTGCGGTAGTTGTTTATGCCTGGGCTTATTATTTTTGAGCTAACTTTGTACCAGTGGAATGGATGGTCAAGGTAATAAGGAAGGTTTTTGGTTAAGCAGTGCTTTGGCTAAACATGGCTGTTCTGGTCATGTTTGGGTTCAAGGTTGGGTCTGCCATGTTTAGGTGTGTGGTTGTGTGACCTAATTTTTATTTTACTAACTTATAAAATATGTATCATGGTATCTACCTCATAGGGCTGTAAAAAGATTAAATAAATTAGTCTGCTGTCTTATTGAGATTAACATCATTATAATGAAATACCATGACCAAAAATTAAGTTGGGGAGAAAAGGATTTATTTGGCTTGCATATCTCACGTTCCTGGGTCACAATTGAAAGAAGTCAAGGCAGGAAATCAAATTGGGTAGTAACCAGGAGGTAAGAGCTGATGCAGAGGCCATGGACAGGCGCTGAGTCCTGGCTTGCTCCTTGTGGCTTGTTAAGTCTGTTTTCGTGTAGCGCCTAGGACCACCAGCCCAGGGTGGCACAGCCACAATGGGCCAGGCCCTCCAACATCCATCACTGAATAAGAAAATGCCCTACAGGCTTGCTTACAGCCTTGTCTTATGGAGGTGTTTCTCAGTTAGGGTTCCCTCCTCTTGGATGTCTATAACTTGTGTAAGGTGACATAAAACTACCTAGCACACCAGCCTAGGACTCTCAGCACAGTGTCTAATTTAATAAATATGACCAACTTCCAAAAATGACATCTCAATTTATAAAAGCAAGTTGTATTTTACTTTTAATTTAGCTATCATCTATAAAAGTTTTCAAAATTTTTACTTTTAAAATTAATTTAGTTAACTTATTTTTAAACTGTCCAATAAAAATCATATATAGTTATTATATACAACATGACATTTTGAAATGGCTATTGTGGGATGGCTACAGTGACCAAATTAACATATGTGTTGTATGAGATACTTATTTTTGGGTGTGAACACTTAAAATATACTTTCTAAGTGATTTGAAGTACATGATAAACACATCATTATTAGCTAGAGTCATCATACTGTGAATAGACCTCTAGGGTTTATTCTTTCATCTTTAAACTTTTTGATTCATCATCCTCATTTTGTGTGTGTGTGTGTGTGTGTGTGTGTGTGTGTGTGTGAGCACACAGGCTTAGCATGTGTGGAGGTTGGAGCATAGCTTGAGGGAGCCCATTTTCTCTTTTCACCATGGATTCCAGCACTCAAACTCAGGTCAACAGGCTTGTGTGACAAGTGTTTTTACACACAGAACATCTTGTTTGCTCCCTCCTCCAATCTAATGACAATTTGTATCCTCTGACCAGCACCTTCTTCATCCCTCAATGTCTCTGATAACAATTATTCTCTTTTCAGTATTTGTGATTCCATCTATTTTCTATTCCACATATAAATGAGATCACACAAAATTCATTATTTTGCAGCTGACTTATGTCAATTAACATGCTGTCCTTTTTTTCATATTATAAATCTCTTTCTGTTTATTGCCTCCCAAGGCAAAATATTTTCCAGGTCTATCTAGACCACCTTTAGTATAGGTGTTTATCAAAAAATTGAAGATAACTCCTGTATTCAAGTGTTCAAGATTGTCATGAAAATTTTTTAATTTCCTTTTTTTTGAGGCAGGGTTTCTCTGTATATCTCTGACTATCCTGGAACTCATTTTGTAATCGAGGCTAGCCTCAAACTCACCGAGATCCAGCTATCTCTACCTTTCTGAGTGCTAAAATTAAAGAGTGCGCCACCCCCTCCCCCGCTGTCACAAAATCTTAATACATTTGAAATCAGTAATTTATCAGCATTCAGCATTTTTCTTTTAGTCTAAATATTTCCGGTATGGAGGTAACATGTTGTTTGCAGACTATTCTCTAGAAAACATTCCTTTTGTCCTTCGCTGGGTGTCTCTAACTGGTGAACTCTCTGTAGGATCCCTTGTATCTGAGGAAAGTCTTTGAAGTGATAGAGCTGGTGTCTAAGCATTTATTCCTCGATAGGATTTCCCCACTTCCAACCTGCTTTCTTCCCTATTTGATATTAACCCCCTAGAACTCAACAGAGCTCCAAGTTGGCTTTGAATAGAAGTAATACTTAGACCTATGAAGACCGCTGCTCTCAAATGCAACCCTTAGGATTTCTGTAATCTCTCAGCCTGGAGACTAGGCATTCTCACAACTTTCCCTGAATGTCAAAGAATTTCTGAATGGCTAGTCAATTATCTGAGCTCTGAGAGTGTCTGACATGTTTATGCTCTTCTCCACCTCAATCTTAGTCCCAGCCCACAGATGACTTCCGGTCTCTGGATTGGCTATTCTGTGGCAATCATAGAGACTGGAGTTCTAATTCTGTGTGATACAATCTTTTTTCTTTTTGTTTTAGGATTAACCTTTGGAGGAGTGGAAAGAGCAACGGTGCTAAGTTAGTTAACCTCATTTTGGCGTTTCTATGTTGGAGAAATAGCTCCTATTAATTTTTTCAGTTAGCAAATAAACTCCTACATGTTATTCTCTCAGATATGACCTTATTTTATTTTCAAAAGGAAACAGAATTTAAGTAATTAAAATGCCTTTTTATTATATAACTTGTTCCATAAAATGTTGCTTTTCATATTTCTGTACGATTTTGCAGTTGCCTGTAGGAACTGGATTACATTGGTCCAACACAGACAACTGTTCCATTTTTATGCATCCTGTGAACTGGCTGAGGTCATGCTGGCAGCATGGATTATTCACAATGAGGGAATTTTTGCCATGGAAATCAGCCAGCACTATAAATCAAGTATCATCCTCAGCTCCCACCCCTTCCCTGAAAGTGGTCAGTACGCATTTATCAGCGGACCCCTGCTTTTCAGACATTTTGGAAAGGCACTAGAAAATTTAACCCAGCAGACAAGAGTTCAATATACTGCATCTGAGGAAGAAGGAAAGGTTAGGTACCAGGTACTGCTTGTTCTACCAGCAGTTGTCTGTGTAATACTATCATTACTCGGAAATAGTCATTTAAAACATGACAGACAAATTGAATGTGGGGAGAAAAGATACCACAAACAGAAGGCGCACATTACAGTCAATGCAGAGAAACAGACCAGAGATAAGAAAATAGAAAGCCAAAGGGAGGGGGAGAATCTTGAGGAATGAAAGACAGGAAAAGACGCCACTAAACAAATCGACACTAGCATTGAATTTGAACAGTACCGGGAGGTTGAAAATGGCATCAGCACGCAACCGCTTTGAAAATGGTCAACATGTCAGCTTCGTGAAGTAATGCCTTCCATCCAAGGTGACATTTCCTGGATGTGGAGTGGCAGTAAAAGCAGCAGCGTCTGAAAAACAGGACACCGTGCCCTTGGTGTTCGTGACGCACTCAGGAAAGGGTATTATGGGATGGGGACCTTGTTATTTAGTCATCCAGCCAGGGCCCCAGTGGGTGAAGGAGTGAAGGACAATAACATAAGCTGGAGTCAGCAGAGACTAAGTGGAATCTTTGTGCACATGAACCAAGGACTTCTAATCCAACAGTTAAAGGATTTGCCTGGTAAACAATACAGGGAAAGCTAAGTGTTCCTCTAGTCTACAATTACATGTCTTTTCCACTACGAGGTTAAAAAAGGAAAAGGACGTGATTCCTAACATTGTTGACCAAACAAGACAAGGGAGAGCTGGAGCTGAGGTATGCCACAGGTACAGCTCCCGGCATCACCTCTTGTCCTTTCCGGCTGGAATACCTGTCCTCGTGACTGTCAGCTAGGGGAAACCATAGGTTTGGGCATGCTCCCCTATCCTGTGTAATTATTTTGCTTGTGTTCTGACAAATAAAGCTTGTCTGGAGATCAGAGACTGGAGCTGGCCCCCGCTGAACCATACAAGCTCACGCCTTCAATCCCAGCAGCTGGGAGGCAGAGACAGGAAGTGATGAGGGAGAGACAGAAAGTGATAAGGCAGGGTAGACAGGATCTCATCCTTTTGGGACTGAGGAACAGGAGAGGAAGGAAGCAACTGGTGGTTGCTCCCGATTCTCTGATCTTCCAGGTTTTAACCCCAGTATCTGACTCCTGGATTTTATTGATTAAGATTGTCTAGACTAATGCTCCCCTATCTGCTGTTAGATGTGACTTCTTCTTTATCCCACTTCCTGCAATGATTCTAGCCGGTTTTACTTTGTGCTGGTTACGTCACTAGCTTTTCATGATCCCTAACACCGGAGTCAAAATTCTCAAGACTATTTGTTAGTACTGCTGTCTTTGGAGAAAGGATTTCTGAGCTCTGGCTGGAGCCATGGTTCTTCCCCCTACATTTCCATTCCTTTCTTAGCCACATGATTTTTTTCTCAGGGCCTTGTAGAATTTATCTAGAAAACTACCAATTTTATGAGTAGCCATCTTTATAAGGAATTGTTGAATTTTGCATCTTACTTATACCTCAATATCCAGGCATACCTTTCTCATGATGCAGTGTGCAGGACCCAGGAAGGGGAGCTCTTGTTTCCTTGTCCTCTGGGCATGCCATCCGTGTGTTCATCTCCTTTTCTGGGAAGTGAAACAGCTTCTTCAAAGATTCAGTGTCTGGCTGAGCTTGCCACTCAGTTGGGATAGTGATTGCCTAACACGCACAAGACCAGGGCCCTACACAAGCGTAGCATGCACAGTGGAAAGATTGCCTAACATGTACAAAGACAGGACACAACACAAGTGGAGCATGCACAGTGGAAGCGAGTGATCAAAAGTCCCAGGTCATCTCAGCTCCAGAGTGAATTCACAGTCAGGAGAGGCTGGAGATCCTGTCTTTAAAAACAAAAGATGTCTGAGGAAAGGAACTCAAACAACCTATTTCTGGTAACTCTCTTCACAAGCATCTTCCGAGAGACTCTAAGGTCATATTTCCATGAGGATAACTCTGGTAAGACCATGCCCATACCCTTTACCCTCAACAGCACAGTTTGTGTGCTACACTGGCACTGCTCAACAAGTTGGCCCGAAGGCTGTCTGTATCCATCAATCACTCTCTGTGATGACATATGTTCTACTAAGTCTCTGTAAAGTCTGTTTATTCGGAAGTGCTTTCACCAAGGTTTAGTTAGGTAATATTTCCCAAACTAGGAGGGAAATATTGGCCCTACTGTTTATATCTATCTGCTACTTCGCATAACATTAAAGAGCTAGCTGAATTTAAAAGGTGGTAGAAAGTCTGGGACATAGTTTTTTTTTTTCCCCCTCCCTGAGTTGAATTCTAAACCTAGGACCTTATGCTTACTAGTCAAGTACTCTATCACTGGGCTAAATCCTCAACCACTCTGTGGTTCAGTTGAATATCCCACAAGAACTTGAACTATTCCTGATCAAACACCATCTCCACTTGATGTCCTTAATTAGTATTTCTGCATGCTCTCTAATATAACAGTGTAAAAATAATAGGACCCACTTTAATATGATGAGTGCTGTCAACGCCATATGATTGCATTTTTGTTAGCACTATGGATACTGCCAGAGTCTTTGTTCCAATCCTCATCCCTATTGTAATCAAAGAGCTCCAAAGTCATCCCCAAAGGGACTGAGTAGAGATCAAAGAAGCCCAATGCTGCTTCTGCCACTGAAGGTTCCAACTGCTTCCTCCATGGGGATAGACCGAAGGTTCATGTGCTGGCCATCGGCATCTGGCTTCTTTTTCTGCAAATAGCATTTTTCCCTCTTTCGTAGACATGTGACATGTTGTTATATACTCACAAATCTTTCTGAGAAGACCTTTCCTGCCCCCCACCATGAGGAAACTCTCAGATAGCTGAACGTGGCATCCATGATTTACATCCAAAATTGCAGCTCATTACTTTGGATATGTGTGCCCAAGGTCTGGACCATATGGCCTGAAGTGATGAGTTTTACCAACTCAATTGTCTTTCACAGTAGAGAGTGAGCTACTGTAATAAGGAAGACTCAGACCATAGGCATTGACGCAGAAAGGTTACCTAAGGAAAAGACCAGAGTAGTGTTGTCTTTGTCAGAGTCAGGAGGAAGCAGAGAAGAGGAAGATGAAAACCCGGAACCATGACTAAGCAGAAGACACAGGCAGAGAATGGACAAAGGAATGAGGACCCCTTGCTGTGACAAACCACCAAGTCCCCAAAGCAAGCTGGAGAGGGAAGGGTTTATTTGGCTTACACTTCCGTATTATTGTTCACCATTGAAGGAAGTCAGGATGGGAACTCAGACAGGGCAGGAGCCTGGAGGCAGGAGCTGATGCAGAAGTCATGGAGGGGTGCTGCTTACTGGTTTGCTCCTCATGGCTTATTCAGCCTGCTTCTTGTAAAAGGCAGGACCTCCAAACCAGGGATGGCACCACCCACGACGGGCTGGCCCCTCTCCCATCAATCAGTAATTAATAATGCTGTATAGCCTCATCTTATGGATGTATTTTCTTTATTGAGGCTCACTCCTTTTAGATAATTCTAAATCGTGTGATGAGTTGACACAAGCCAGCACACACTTTGCCTATCTGCTAGGGAATGGTAGATACTCAAAGTGAGTAGCAGAACCGTGTTGATGAAGAGTCCTAAGAGAAGCAGCTGTGGACACTTATTGACGAGGTCCTTAATTGTAAGTGGAAATCTGAAGGATGGTGTTTGCCATGAGCTTGACTCCTGCTTTCTGTTTCTGGGAGAGCATGACTATTAGCTAAATGGGGCTCCCTATTTCAGATTGGGGTTAGCATTTTCAGAGAAACAGAGTCAGCATTACTTACAGCATTATCGATTTCTAAGTATTCTAGTATTTTACAATGTAACCACTGTACAATGTCAAACATTACAGGCTGTATCTCCTATCTGTCTGCCAGTTACCTAGAGGCATTTATTTTAAGGTATCAGTTTACTTAATTTGTGGACATAGAAAGTGAAACTTTTGGGGCTTGAAAATTTAAATTCAAATAAGAGTTGATGCTCTTCCTCTCCCTCTGACAGGATTTCATTCTGTAGCCCAGGATGGCCTGCTACTCTCTCTTGTATACAGAAAGGTCTCATACTCATTGCAGCCCTCCTGCCTTGGTTTGCTAGGTTCTGGAATCTGTGCACCTTTACAGTCAACTTTACGTTATGATTTGACCAAATAACTGGGCATCATAGCCTAGTTCAGTTGACATATAAATTTTCCCTATTGCTTCTGGAAAATTTGTCCTCTGTAGTGAAGTGTTCAGTGTCAAAGAAGGGGTTAGAGCCCAGGGAACTGACTTAAGGCTTATATTTTAAAACCAAGAGTTTACATAATTTTGTCTTTTATCTATAATGATTGATTCATTTCTTTATTCAGGCACAGGTATTGGAAACCTCTTAGATAGAAGGTGTGGCATTACCTTCTGTGAAGCAGTAATCAAAGTACACAGTATATTTAGTATATTGAATTAGATATGGTTGTTATACAACACATTATAATAGGTATATTATATTGTAAATGCAACCTGGTACACTCTATACACCTTAATAAATTCACAGAACATTTACATATGGAAAGAATAAAAATAAAATGTGGTAGTACACACAATGAAGGCACAATGAAGGCAAACATTGCAGCAGCAGGCGGTCTTAGGGAAAGCATCAAGGAGGCAACACCACGAGGTTTGAGGCAGAGGGAAGATGGTGTAAGAAGATGCACAGGCTGAAGGGAGGGCCAACAAGCACTAAGCACATAGCAAAGGAGGACAAGCTTGGTCCTTTTTTAGTTAGCCGAAGTTCTCGTTTACGTTTCCTGAAGACAAACGACCTGTGTTTCTCCTTCTTCCCTCTGTCCCTCCATCCGTCTGTCTTCTTTCTGTCTCTCCTTATTTGTATCCCTCATCTTCACTGCACTCCCAGTCACTTAGAAAAAAAATCATATATGCTATGTTCTTTATTAAAATAACTAAAAAATAGAATTGATCTTGATACCCCAAATCTCTCACAGTTCATTACTTCCTTCTATCAGATACTGCAACACCAAGTTACATAATATTTCCCGTTCTTTCAAATAATTACCCTTTGATGATGGTATTTTCAATTATTAATGCTTTTCCTTTCCTCTTTCTGAATAGATAATCAGGAACAGTTGTGACGAAGAGCAGGTAGGCAGAGGAAGAGCTTGAAGATTCTATTGAGACCTAAGCCCCAGCAGTGGATGCTGCAATGGAGCACGGGGGAGACAGCTGCCACAAACAGCTCCTGCTGGCAGCTGGCAATTAGAAAGGGGGAAACCTTGGAGTTAATTTGAACAGAACTAGTGGGCCATCTGGAGGACCTTACCAAAAGGTAAGGATGAGAGTCATGATTAATATTGCAAGAAAGAGGGTGTGTTTATGAGCATGCGTGCAGTCGGCATGCGATGTCTTAGAGGTATTTTATGTCATGAGCAAGCATCTAAAGGAATGTTAATACAGAATAGGGATGCCTATTAGCTTAAATAGTTAGCAAAACATTGATTTGAATCGTGTTCCAAAATTTAGAAGGAAGAGTAATTGGGTTTGAGATGGGTTTAGAGGAAATTCATCAGTGAAGATGTGTAAAGTATTTGTACATATATCTCAGTAGCCTACCAAATGTGACATAGTCAACTTTATCTATCTGTCTGTCTGTCTGTCTGTCTGTCTGTCTGTCTGTCTGTCTGTCTGTCTATCTATCTATCTGTCTATCTATCTATAACCAGAGGATGATGTACAATGACAAGAATAGTTCATAATAATTCTCTTGACTAGCTGGGCAGTGGTGGCACACGCCTTTAATTCCAGCACTCAGGAGGCAGAGGCAGACGGATCTCTGTGAGTTCGAGGCCAGCCTGGTCTACAAGAGCTAGTTCCAGGACAGGCTCCAAAGCCACAGTGAAACTCTGTCTCGAAAAAAAAATAATTCATTTGACTGTAATCTTTTGGAAACGAATAATTCACAGGTTCGTATGAGGTTAAAAAGGCCTTTGCACATTCATAATTTTTAGAATTCAAGAGTAGCATGACTATTGATGTTTTTATAATGTTTCTTTTGCTTTCCTGAGCTACAGGTTTTTTTGTGTGTATGTGTGTACTGTATGTGTATAATACACATGTGTGTATGTGCTTATATGTAATTCCTTAGGCACTGTGTACCTTGTTTTTTGAGACAGTGTAGAAGGAGTGGTGGGGCTGTGTCCCGCCACCCGGCTAGCTTTACCCAAAATAATTACACGGAAACTGTATTCTTTTAAATACTGGCCCCTGGCCCGTTATCTGTAGCTTCTTATTGGTTAATTCTCATATCTTCCTTTAACCCATATTTAGTAATCTGTGTAGTACCACGAGGTGTGGCTTACCAGGAGAGATCTTAACCTGCATCCATCTCGGAGAGGAGAAGGATGGCGACTGCATATGGCGACTGCCTGAAGCGTCTCCCCACTCCTGCTACCCAGCATTCTGTTCTGTCTACTCTGCCTACCTAATTTTCTGTTCTCTTAAAGGGCCAAGGCAGTTTTCTTTATTAATTAACCAATGAAAGTAACATAGACAGATTACTCTCCTCCATCAAGACAGGATCTCTTAATGACTTGGAACTTGATGAATTTTCTAGGATAGTCGGTTTGTAAATCCAAGGGTTCCACCTGTTCCTACATTCTTAGTGTTAGGCTTATAAGCACACACCAATATGCTTGACTTTTTGACATAGGTCCTGGCGATCAAACTCAGGTCCTCGGGCATCTGTAGATAGCACATTATTTCAGAGCTACATTTTGTCGGCAACATGGAGATCCAAAGGAATCATCTTTCTAGGAAACTTCATAAAACGTACATAGCAGGGGTATTCATTTATGTAATAATAAGTTGCCTAGTGTAAAGACTCATAACGATATACAGAATATACAGTCATTTATTCAGGCCACGTATTATGGACACACAAGGGCATTTGCTACTTGTTAGAACCAAGAGTATTGACAACAACTGGCAGAGGAAATGTGGCAGTTTGAATGCAATCGACCCCCATAATCTCATAGGGAGTGGCACTATTAAGAGGTGTGGCTTGTTGGAATGGATATGGCCTTGTTGGAGGAAGTGTGCCATGATGGGGAAGGTTTCATGGTCTCTTTCGCTCAAGCTTAGCTCAGGGTGACACTCAGTCCATTTCCTGTTGCCGGTAGGATGTAGGACTCTCAGTTACTACTCCAGCACCACGTCTGCTGCACACGGCCACACTCTTCTCCATGACGATAATGGACGGAGTCTCTGAAACTGTAAATAAGCCCCAGTTAAATGTTTTACTTTATAAGAGCTGTGCAGTCATAGTGTCTCTGCACAGCAATAGAAATCCTAATTAAGACAGAAAGTCTCACTTTCTTGGATGTCTTTGGCAGAAATGAACAAAATGTTGTTCATCTGCAACCCTCATATCAACAAGAAGATAAATTTAAAAAAATCACATGACGGAATATTCTGTAAACTAAGGACAGAGATAAAGACATGAATGAGAGGAGTGTTTAAACATGCTGGAGAGGTATTAGCAAAGTTAGAAGTGATACAGAAAAATATCAACTTGTCACATCACAGCGGTTTCAGGTTTTACCAAAAGTGGTAAGTTAAATGGTTAGAAAGTATTCATCATATTCCCTGCAAGTTTTAGGTTAAAGTCTAGTAAAAAAATGAAAAAAAAAAACTTCTTTGATTCTTACATTAAAATTCAAAACCTACATTTTAGTTCAGTTTTAAGATGTATTTCTACGTCTAAGAAATACTTTTAGTCTTGAAGGAACACTTGTGTCTTCTGTCAACACAGCTTGAATTTAAAGGGAAACTATGGGGTTACCAGGGAGTTGGTGGAGACGAGGGAGGGTAGTCTGTGTTTGTGGTGGGGAGGGAGGCAAATCCAAGCAAGGGACAATGGCATACACACAAATGTCAGGGAAACCCATTACTGTACACTCTTCTCCATGACGATAATGGACGGAGTCTCTGAAACTGTAAATAAGGCAGCCCAGTTAAATGTTTTACTTTATGAGTTGTGCGACAAAGAAGTGATTGACTGAATGACAAAACACCTAGAAAATAAAACGCATTTCAGATTCGAAACAAGAAACAAAATGCCCCATCCATTTTTTTCTGGACCTGTCTTTTTAGTCTTGGCTTTGAACGTAGAGAAAGGGCAGCTGCTGTTGCAAAAAAGGGGTTCATGCCTGTGTGACAGATTTCTAGTAGGCCATGGGAGCATATGCTCTGGCTAAGACCTGACACCCATGCTTCCTGGTTTGAAGGAATGATTCTGGTCAGCTGGTATACTCTCAATGAGCTTGTGGGAGGGTGTCAGGAAATGCTCTACTGACACAGGTAAGAAGGTAAGAAGGAAAATGGCAAAGGTTGTGAAAGTTTGCATCTTCAAAGTAGACATGCAAACTCTCATATTCTCATGATTCTCTCAGGCAGAATTTTGGTTGAAAATTCAATCTTGTTCCAAAATTGAAAGGAGAACATTACTGCTTTCTATATATATCATGTTCAAAGTCAAAATGATTAATTATTTTTTCACTCCAGCATGTAGGGAAGGTTGTCACTTTGGTCAACAATATGAATTAGCATCATAAAGAATCTGGAACTTTCATAAAAGTGAAAAATTGTTTGTGGGTAGTTGTGTTGCTATCTCTCTCAATTCTTCTCTGGCTTCCAGTACTTTCTAGTCTCCTTTTCTCAATTTAAAATTTTATTATTTTCTACTTTGATTTACTCATGGCACTCAAAAGTGTTTGCTTAAATGAAACTTTTGATATTTTGGGCATGTTTTAATGATTTATTCTCTTTGGGGATGAATAATTTTAAAGGGAAAAGATGCCAAGTCATGGTCTCACTTTCCACGTGTGAGTCATCTTCTGACCAGCTTTCCCTGAGCAAGAAGAATTTATTCTCAGAGCAAAAACTTGGAGGAACAGAGAGGCCAGGGCCAAAGAAAGCCCAATGGAGGATTATCTACAGAGGAGCAGCTTATCTTCAGTTTATGCTGTAGTCAAGAAAAAGGTAGATAAACTCCCTGGACTGTCACCTGAGGGAGGGGAAGGACAAATGGATGTTTCGTGCCTTATGTCTCTTCTAACACATTGTACCAGAAGAAGATTTTCCTGCTTAAATTATCATTGCTAAATTTATCTCTGGAGAGACTGCTACTTAATCAAATGTTGCAGAATTTCACTCTGCCATCCTAAAGAGAAAAATTACTCAGTGCGACAGGCTTCATGGTTTCTTGTGAACAATCCCAGGAGAAGCTCATGAAATATTTTGGTCAACAAGTTTTCCGGAGTAAGTCTCAGAGCTTAGGCTGTCAAATGAAAGTCGAGGTTACAGAGGTCTGGCAACGGCTCAGCTGCTACAGTGTCCAGTTGAACGACCAGCCTCTTATTTATTCTAGAGGCGGAGACAGAGCAAATCACAGTGTTCTTGTGATTGTTTCTTCTGGGAACATTAAAAGCATCTAGCTAATTCCTGAAACATTAGGTGAGATGGTTTCACATATCTATGTGTGATGTATTGTGTCCTGCTTCTGTTTGTATATAATTATATTATTGTCTGCCCATCTGTGGCTTGTTTTTGGTCTGACTCTCCCACTCTTTGAAGCTGACAGCAAAAATTACTCATTTCCCCTCTCCTCAAGTTTCGACGTGGCATACTTCATAGTTGTTAGGAGTAAACCATTTGATGGCGTCTATATGACTTGAACATTTGTATTCATAGGAAATAAGTTGCTTGTGCGTGCATCCTCCTTCTTCCCTATGGGTTTACACAAGTTATTAATTGTGATTTTAGAACTGAAACTCATCTCAAGCAGTAATAACAACTTTGACTTTGTTAAAGTCTCTATGTCCTTAACTATTAAATCATTATGGTATATTTGAAAACTTATAGTTATCATTAGAAGTCTCAATTTCTGTGTACAGCAAATGAACTTGGGCTAAAAAATGATTGGATTAAGATGAAAAACAAACCTAACTATAGCTTAATTTATCTGTTTGTATAATAAGTCAAGAATCTTATGTACAGTTATTTATATTTATTGGAAAAATGTAATGTGAAGATTTACAAACACAGTGTAGAATAGTATTGGGTCAGATGATCCATTATCTCAATTACTAACCTATTTTTAATGTTGCCTAATGTGCAGTTAACATTTTTTTCTTTGACTCATTTAAAATTATTTCTTAGAGAATATCATAAAATGTGTTTTGAACATCTTCCAGCCCCTCTTCCAGCTCTCCTAGATCCACCCCCTTCTTCACTACCAGCCCGACTCTTAGCAGTGGTCAAATGCCAATGACTTTTTGCCTCCCCCCCCTTCCCCTTGACGGTATCTTGTTTCACTGATATTGTGGAGGTCCTGTGGTGTCATCGTCACTGCGCGTCCTTCTTTCCTGACTAACTTGAAGCTGTGCAGGAACAGCGTTTCCTTATCACCATTGACTCTTACCCCTTCCTGGGCTGTCTTCCAGAATGCTCCCTGAGCCACAGGAGGAGGAGGGGGTATGATATAAATGTCTTGTTTAGAGCTGAGCATTCTGAAGTCTCTTATTCTCTCCTTGTTGGCTAGTTATGGGTCTCTGTGTTAATTGTCATCAGTGTCAAATAGAAGCTTCTTGATGAGGGTTGAAAGGTGAATTAATCTATAGGTATACCAATTAGTTAACTGGACTTGGTTGAATGCTAAGTTCATTTAGGGGCATATAACTGGTCTAGTTATGGGTTCTTGGCCATATAATGGTACCAGGTATGACTGTTATCTTGTGAGATTGGCTTTAAATCCAAGCTAGAAAGTAGTTTGTTGCTCTTCCTCCTTCACAAAGAAACTAGTCAGGACAACGACTCCTTGACAACTTCACACTATAGTAGAACATTGTTATTAAATCACAGTTTTTATTCCTTGTTTATCTCCAAGATCTCATATTAATATGGAAATCTTAATATAAAAAAGCACATTTAAATCTATATAATCCCAAAGTCTTAAAAAATTTAGACACTTCAAAATTCAATAAAAATATTCATATTTATGTTATATATGCATATATATAATGCTATTATTTTGCTTATATAAAAGTGAAGAAACTTAGAAACAAAAAGATAAACTTTTGTTCTTTTTGTATGAGGTTTATACTTTATGGGAATTTTAGATATGTATATAGGTACTTGAGCATAGTATGCCCTCTTGACTCTTTAGCATATTAATCCTTGGTTTTGGTACATTCGAGGAAAATAAACTAATTTTTTTATTAGCCTGGTCAAAATACAGGAAGTCATATCTGCTGTAATAGCATAATACACTATTATTATCTAAAGCTTAATATATTTGTACTTGTGCTTTAGGCAAATTCAATATGCTAAAAGATAGTTACATTAAAAAATCAATTGGATAGTTATTTGCCTTGCAAAATTTTCATCATATGATTTCTACTAAGAAAAAAACCCCTACAATTTCCTCTAGGGCATTTGAAATTTGATTTGGTGAACTAAATCAGATTTGACAAGCACACTTATCCTGATTAATAATCAAGGGGTACTAGTTAATGGGATAAATGTACTTTTTTATAGCTTAAGCTTGTAAATGTCAGGAGAAGCATAGCGCTGAGTTCTCTGGCCTTGGCAGATTAAGAGGCCGGCTTTGTTAACCTCAAGCTAAGCATAAAGCGACAGAAATGACATGGATATCAAAATACGGGAATGCAATTTTGAGCCACAGTTAATAGAAGTCAAGGGTCCAGGCGTTGAGTGCCAGGTATTCCACACAGACCACATGATGGAGTGAGCTGATACTGTCGTAGCTGTAGGGTCTAGGGTGCAGGGCAGCGAGGAGGGGACAAATAGATGGTGTTTGGCTTAAAGGAGAGAGAGAAAGAGGGACAGAAAGAGAGAGAGAGAGAGAGAGAGAGAGAGAGAGAGAGAGAGAGAGAGAGAGAGAGAGAGAGAGGGGAGAAAGAAGAGGGGGAGAAACAGAGAGGAAGAGAGAGGCAGAGAGAGAGAAGAGGGGGAGAAAGAGAGAGGAAGAGAGAGAGAAAGAAAGAGAGAAGTTCTTTCAACTATGGGACAAGCTGCTGTCTAAGACTGGCTTGTTCCTGTTTTAGGCTTAGAATTCAAGCCCAGGCTATGGAGAGGCAGTTCCTCTTTCTTGCAGTGTTGGGTGTTGGTGGATCCTCCTGTGTGAGGCAAGAGGTTCAACCAGAGGCTCCCAAGGCTCCTTCTACTGACTGCTGAGTCCAAACTTAACCTGTCAGGGAAGTTAAACAGCTGTGATTGCTTGGTGTTTAACCTGTGTACATTTATTAGGTGTCTAGCCCTGCTCTAAGTACGGTCTAAGTATCACCTCATTTCCCCCTTACTTCAGATCCTCTAGGATAAAGGTTTTCTCCATTTTATTGACATGGATTCAGAGGCACAGAGGTGAAGTTATTTGCTAAATGAGCAGGGCAAGAGCAAAACCCCACAACTGACCCCTGCTCTTTTTCTCAGGGGGTGACCCGCTGATTAATTGAGTTGTGTGTATTGGATGCTTCATTTTTGGTATATAATTGAGCTGTTGTCTGAAAATGACTTTTATTGTTATTAGAACAATACTTTAAAATAGTTCTCCAAGAAGATTTTCTGATTATTCCAAAATTATGTGTGTAAATTTCACCAGAAAAAAATTATTTTTTTGCTATAATGTGACCTGAGTAATTTCTAGATAGAAATAGAGACGATTAAATACTTTTATTTTGTCAGCACAGCTTTTTAACTTATAATATCATCATGTAATTTTTTAACTTATAATACATTTTAAACACTTTTACATTTACTTATTTACTTGCTTATTTGTGAGCCTGTATGTTGGGTGAGTGTGTGTGTGTGTGTGTGTGTGTGTGTGTGCGCATGCATGCGCGCACACAGCTCATATGTGAAGATGTTTGTGAGCCATGGCATGCATATGGAGGTCAGACGACAACGTTCTGGAATTTCTTCCCTTCCATTATGTGGATCTGATGGACTGACCTCAGACAATCAGGTTTGCTGGCAGTCATCCTGGCAGTTCCCTACTGAGCCTTCTCACATGCCCTTCTAATAAAATTTTAAAAACTGACACCTCTCATAATCTATTCCTTCATAATCCATGTAGTTCTTTTTTTAGTTGCACGATCTGAGCCACAGTGACTTGCCAGAAGTTCCCACCCTCCAAGTCTGAACTCTCTGTCAGGGGTTAGCTTGGTAACTAGAGCCTATATGGATTATTAAACACACAATGGAGTTTGCCATTCCTTCTACTCACAACTTCAAAACCCTCATCTGGTAGCAGACAGTGGAACACCCCAGAAAAGCCTTACCAGTGTTTATTAGTAGTTCCTGAGTCAGAAAATACGACAGGTTCTGTGTTACCCCAAACAGTTTTTGGAACACTAGTCCACCCACTGTCTTCCTAAGGCTGAAACATTTTTTTTTTTTTTTTTTTTTTTTTTTTTGAGCAGCAGGATGTGCTTATTTTGAGTCTTATATAGAAACTATTCAGTATGACTGAAATATACTTCAGGATATGGACTGATTTTTTTATGATAAAAGCAATCACTTCTTCCAAGTTTTAATCTTTTCTTTTTAGTAAAATAACTAAATAATTTTGGGTCTGGAGAGATACTATCTTAAACAAGTCTATGACAATTAAAATATGTAAATGTATTTGTTTGAATGAGGTTTGACTATTTAAACAACAATACAAATTGACAGCTGGAAACACTACTTGGAAAAAGGTTTGCAAATGGGGTAGTCTAGACAATTCTACAGTGTATGATACAAAGAAAGTATCAGTTAAAGCAGGCAAGGACAGAGGACTGGATAAAGGGCTGGATTCAGATCTGTTGCAGATGGACAAACTGGCAAAGCTTATAAAGCTGATAAGGTAGAGAGATAGAAGTTCAACAGCCAATGGGAAGGTAAACACCTCTATGTTGTGTGTGAGGGGCTGGCGTGAGCGAGTGAGATATATGTAGGGGGTAAAAATCCACTGGTCTTCTGGAAAAAGGCCTCCTGGAATGCCCTGAGGATGTATCGCTGGAGGTGAGATCAGTGTTTTTGAGCAAGAACCTAGACTGGGAAAGTTCTGGAAAGAAGTGCTCCCTAGATATTTCCTGAACTCAGTTTGTTTGGGAAAAGGTGGTCAATTGTTCACAGGAAGATCTAGATTTGTCCTTGGAGAAGAAATGAGCCATGAGTAGGCAAATTCGATGCATACACTCATGGTTCTTTTCTCCTATGCATCTTAAGAGCAAGGCAGAGTCTTTATCAGTCAGGAATAGTGTGGGCTGTGCACATGGGAAACCTTTAATAAGAGTTGGGGGACATGGCCCAGTGTGAAGCCCAGTCCTGCAAGGGTGAGGACTAGAGTCTCAATCCTAGGACCCACGTAAAAGCCAGACATGCATGACTTTCCTGTATTTCCATCTCTAAAGAAGTAGAGAAGGCTACACTTGAGGCTGGGTACTTATTAAGTAGAGAGTTTGATTTGTCTCACAGTCAGTATTTGGCCATCTCAGGTGAGGACCCCACGGGAGATGACATCACAATGGTGGGATCTTGTGCAAGGCAGAGAGATCTCATGATGAGATGAATATCCAGGGAGAGGGGCCAGCATGGATTTCTTAGTAGGCCTCAACTCTTAAAGGTCCTTTCACCTCTTACCATTAGCATAGAAGGGACCAAGCTTCTAGCACTTGAGTCTTTGAACAAGCATAGCTAAATGTAAGACATAACCATACATAAATTTCTCTAAAGAAGGTGTCAACAACACTATAAGGCAGGACTGAATCCTTTGGATGAGTAAATGACTAAAGTCCCCTCTCCAGCAAGTGGGACACTTCTGTCATGCCTAGTCTCTTCACTATTGCTCTTTCCCACCTTTTCTTCTTAAAGTCTAATGCTTTGCCACAGTTAGTTCCTCAACGTCATGTTTTATTGCCACTGCTTTCGCCCTCAAATGATAATTTAATGATACATTCCTGCCAAGACTAACAAATTTACTCAACATGAGGGTGGCATAGTTGGGGAAAAAGTACAGTTTGTGGGGAAAAGAACTTACCCAGGATATAGAAGTAGGCTGCATTCTTATCTAGTCTTCAATTCTTTTTATTTTACTAGCACACCTTGGTAACACTGTGGCATCTGTCCTACTATAGAGGACAGTTATATGGTGTAGATCTGTTATTTGGCTGCACACTGGGAATGAAAAGACTCATGGCCTGAAGGGATTTACCTCAGAGATAGTTTCCTCAAGCCCCATCAGTAAAGCTGACCTATGGGATAGTTGAAGCTATGTTGAAGTAGAGGTGTTGACTAGAATTCCATTGCATTTAATGTAGTCGTGATTCTTGTAGGATCAAAGCAGTTCTTACTTTTTATATTTGACCTTGAAAATTACACTATTTTTCTAAACCTAGAAATGCTGTTTTGGGCCTTTAAGATAAAGTCTAGGTCTTTTGTGCCCAACCATAGCAGCAAGCAGAAGGTCCTACTTGTATGGAGGACTCCCCGTCCTGTGTTACTTCAGTGTCTTCTTCAATGAGGAACCCTATGGTCTCCTTCCACTTATGGTATTGTGACTCGTTTCCTGTCTTCCATGCTTCCCCTTACCTAAGCATCAATTACTCTTTCACTCCTCTCACTTTATAGCCCGTTTCAATTCAGCTTCCTCCAATGGACCCTCTTTGTTTGCTGTGGTTTGAGTTGGCCATCCTTTCCTTATGGTCCTTTAACACATTGCATCTTCTGTGGTGCTCCAGTGTGAGCATACAGTATGGAGTTCTATGCTTTCCTTACCATACTAACATGACCTTAAGATACTCTCCATGGAGGCTAAGTAGCTTCAAGGTGGGGATGGTACGTTGATCATTTTCAGATTTCCAGATCTGGTAGAGGACACATAGTCAGTACTCAATAAACATTTATAAAGCCCAAGAAATCACTAAAAGAAAGTTCAAAAATACACTCCCAAGTATTCAAGTTGTGATACATGGCATTGCTCTAGCCAGGAGAACAGTGGGATGTGCTGTGGGGTTGTCTGGATGCTGAAGGAGGCAATGCTACTGTGGAAGCCTCCACCCCCCCCCCCCCCAGCCCTTTGCCTTTTCTGCACAACATGGGCCTGCGGTGAGAAGCTAGTGAATTCTGGTCGGCGGAAGCCATTGGTAAGGTAACTAAGGGTTATAAGGATTATAATATGAATAAAGAATATAAATAGGAATTTGAATAGTTGTCTTTATTGGCAAGGGTGTGATTTGGGTCCATACACCTTGCTTGGGGATGTCTGCTATCATGTTGTCTTACTTCCATCTCTGACATTTATTTTCTCTGGTGACTGTAGCCTAGATCTGTTTATGCAGTATGTTATTCTGCAGCTCAGTGAGAGACAAACTGAAAGCTTTAATACCGGTGAAGCTTAGAGGTTGTAAATTCTTTTACTGGTGTCTAGACTCAGACTTAAAAGTTTTATGTGTTATAGAGTTTGCCATCAGAGATCTAAGTCAAAGCCAAACGCCAACTGTTTATGGGATGTGTTATGGGAGAAGTGCCGCAGCAGGAAGAAAGGCAGGTGAGAGATGGACCAGTGTGGGAGGTGAGGTGGGGCGGGATGGAAGGTCAGGAAGAGGGACTTATATGGAAGGTTATGGGCAAAGAGAATCAAATAACAAAACCCAAGTGTCTTTAACGTGTATGAATGTGTAGATAAATGATACACAATTAGAAGCAGGCAAGAGCACGGAACTGGACAGCTGCAGGGAGGGCAGGCTCTGTTGTGATGCAAAGAAAGGGGCCTGCTACCTGCAGGTAGAGAGGAAGGGAGAGGGGGTCATGCAGATGATGATTGGCTTGGGGTGCAGAGAGTGGGCACTGGAAGCTTGGAGGTGGACCAGTTCCCACGGCAGGGCATTTAGTGAAGGGCAGAGGTAGAACCATGTAGAGAAAGTTTTAGATCATATGCTGGCACTCAGAATCTTTTTTTTTTTTTTTTTTTTTTTTTTGCCAGCAGATATTTGCTGGGTGCTCTTTCTCTCTTGCCTTCTAGTTAAGTTGCAGCTCGTGACTCACTGGGTTTGGCCTTGGTGATGAGCTGGCAGTGGCCAGACCTCATGTGCGACAGGGAGAAATGAAAGACTAGGTGAAAAACTGTGCAGATTTAATTGAAAAAAAAAACATGGTTAATGACATTCTTATTATATAACTGACTATTTTGGGGTTTTACTTAGTACTTTGGAGGCGTGGAAGAACTCTAATTTCCAAAGGAGTACAGTATCTAACCAGGAAGTCACACAGACACAGTCCACACGAGAAGAATTGGTATAGTTCCTTGGAGCTTTCCTGGAAATAAAAAAAATAATTAGAATTGTTTTCATGAAATTTTACTATAAAATATGATTTAGTGAAGAGTGGAAACCTGAAAACTATCGAAGTAAATTAGTTGTTTAAAGTAACTTGCTGTAATTTTTTTTTTTTGTTTTGGTTTTGGTTTTTCAAGACAGGGTTTCTCTGTGGCTTTGGAGCCTGTCCTAGAAGTAGCTCTTGTAGACCAGGCTGGCCTCGAACTCACAGAGATCCGTCTGCCTCTGCCTCCTGAGTGTCTGTAATTTTTTAAGAACTATTTGTGGCTGCTAAGGCATTGCTGAGTGAGGGATTATTTTTGGCATGTTGGATGGAGTTTCAACATTGTGAGCTACTTAGGGTTGCTTAGGGAGTTGAAACCTAGATAGGTCCTTTGGACCAGGCTTATAGCTTGAAAAATGTTGCTTTACCATAGAACAAGTAAATCATAATTTCAGGGCCTACTATTTGAGAGATTATGTGTCCAAGACTGAGCTTTTTTGGACCGACTGATCAAATTGTTTAATGCTAAAATACAAGCATAGAGGGCTGACTAACAGACTCTGAGCCTGGTAGTCTATGATGTGAGATGGACTAGGATTTGGGGGGAGGGGAAGCTTCGGATCAGTGGGGTGGTGTCAGAGGTGCACTAAGATTGGAGCCGTAACTAGGGAAGCAGGCAAGGTAACCAGAGACAAGCAGTGGGAGCAGTTGCTAGGGAAAGGCAACAGCATCCTGCCAGATGGTGCCTGGCATCTTTGTGTCACTGAACTGCTTTTAAAAGCCTCGGCTGGTCGCTCTTTGCAGCAATGGGCTTACAACTGCCATTTCAGGAAGGTCCGTTCAGGAATCAGAGTCATTTGACCTCGACAGGGTTTGTGACTGTCGAAGTGAGGGTTTTAGCCAGCCAGAAATCAACATGAAGATGGGATCTGAGAGCAGATAACAAAGAGAAACAGTCAAGTATAAGAAAGTGTGAAGACAGGGAAGACACCAAACACAAGCTGTGTGCATTTTCTCGTCCTCCTTGGGGATGCTGTAGTAGAGTCCACACCCCTGACTATGTCAACATCTACCATCACTAATGAAACAGGTAACGGTACCCAGACCCTCTGTGTGCCTGTGTCAGTGTAAGAAGATGTAGGGCCCCTACTAAAGACATTTCCTACGCCTTAATGGGATCCCTATGAAGCAGATTCAAATTTCCTTTAGTTCAAATCTTCCTTTAATCACAAGAATCTTATTTCTTTTAAGAAATATTCTGTTTGTAGAAAAAAACATTTCAATTTTTGAGGGTCCGTGGCAGCAAACATTAGAAAAACTCCCCACTTCCCAGTACCAAGACCTTTGACATAAACTTGAGCACCCAGCCTGTTTTTCTGGCTGCCCCTGCATGGTGGTAATGAGGATTGCCCAAACTCCATTGAAATGAGAAAGACACAGTTGCTATGGTGCAGATTTCAGGGATTGCTTCCCCTCCAGGTTCTGAAGAACAACAAACAAACTAAGCCGAGGGATAAAGAAAAGCACTTTCCAGGCTCTGGGTGAGTCAGACAAACATAAATTATTATCTGCTTCAGTCTGACACTGAAATAGGCCCACAGGAGACAGGCCTTATTCTTGTATTGTGCTTCTCTCAGAGATTCAGCTGAGCTCCCCTGATGTGGAACCCTAGAATGGACATCTTAGGGAGTGAAAGAAAAATATGCCAAACTTTGGCTTAATGGGATGATAGTGGCCAGGAGCTGGGGTGCAGCTCTGCTCACCCCAGTTTTGAACTTATTTTTTCCTAGGATGTTTAGGACTCAGAGGGTTAGGCAAGACCAGAGGCACCTGGATTCTAGGAATGGACTAGTTAGGCTTTGGTGAGAGAGGCCAATGTTGTTTTAAAAACATTTGAGAAGAAAAACCACATCTTTTGACTTTTTAAATTTTTTTAGTAAAAATCAGTGATGAACTTAGTTTGTGGCTTAGTAGTTAGAGATCTTGACTACTTTAATTTTTACCTTGGAAAACCTATCACTATTGAGAAGAACCACTATTCTTCACTATTTTTAAATGTTTCAGAGGTGAGGATTAACGACTTTTTAGAGAAGTGAGTTCTCCCACCATGCGGAACTAGGGAAAGCCAGACTTAGGGGACATCTGTCATCCCAACTTTCTCATCTACTTATATGGATGTGTCCCTGACACTCCTTTCAATGAAACATGTTCCTTAGGATGGGATGTGAAGGACTGATAAGTGTTCTCTCTCTTCAGTGAAGAATTTAGAGAAATAAAACCCGTAGCCAACTTAATAACTCCGGATCTGACTGACAGGACTTGACTTATGATGACTCCCAGTCTAGTGAGCTGAAAACTTCCCAGTATACACTGTTGAATCATAAGGGTCTTTGTTGTTGGTGCTGCCCCCTCCTTTCCCCTCTGATGCCGAACGACTTTCCTTTCCACCTGATATCTTTGGAGAGGCCAGGACTTCCCTCTTAAAAACTGCAACAATTCCTCTCTATAGTAATGAGGGACAGGGTCCCAAAAGAGTATATTCTAGGAGGTCTCTAAACTCCTGAAAACACATGCAAGTAATTTTTGCTTGTTTTTTTCAAGGAAGAGAATTGATAGCTTCCATTACGCTCTGGAAAGGCCCCAAGGCTCCCTCCACACCTTTCTGCTACCCCCTATCAAGATCCCAGATGCTCAGTGATGGCATTTCAGGCAGCTTGGAGCAGGTGGAAGAAATTATCGGAGGTCTCTGGGGCCTTTCCGACACAGCTCTTAGGGGTTGCAGGCAGGTCGTACCAGTTCTGGGTGATGCACGGCCATCACCAGTATCCTCCTACTATTGTTTGCCACTGAGTGTGGGTTCAGGATTCAGTGGCAGTCTTTTAACTGAGCCTCCAAGCCCCAGGAATCCAAAGATTGATACTTGAATTATTCAGCATTTTGCAGTTGCCAAGTTAGTTTAAGCAGGAAAGAATACTTACTGGTTATATAAGGAAAACATAGTCTTCTGGGGTGATCCAACCAGTGTCCTCAGGAAGCATTTTCTTCCTTAAGACAAAGATGGCCACTATGATGTCAGGCTTTTCTTTTGTTAGTTTAAATAGCCACAGTGGAAAGATTTATCTGCCCCTTCCCTTCCTTCCATCCACTCAACAGTTGCAGCATATGTCCTATAGAAAGATTGCACCAACATTATGCACTGATTTCTTCATTGAGGCCAAGGTATGAGAAAATATAACTGATCATGCTTGGATGGCGAGCTTGCTTCTGAAGATGGGAGCAGTTTAACTACAGAGACAGAGACTAGGAAAGGGGTGGATTTACAGGGGAAACTGCAGTAGCCATGGGTGTCTACTTCTGTCTCCTCTGGAGCTCAGTTGTTTCCACCATTCTAGATGTAGGAGGTTATCAGAACACCTTATAGTTTGGCGACTTAGATTCTTAGACATTTTTTGGGCAAATGATTTATCAAGAAGCAGTGGGCTTATGACCTCATCAGATTTTCTCAACACCTTTGATATAAAATTTGGAAAGGACTCCTGATTACATGTCTTCATTTGCCAGTTGAAGAAACCGAGGGCTCAGAAGTCCCAATGAGTTGGCTTGTTCTAGAAGACGATGTCCATGATTTATCTACAACCCCAGAAGTTTCCAGAAGGACACCAGTCTCTGCACACTTTATTAAAAACACTTGGAAAACAGGTCACATAGTATCCATACCTGGAGATTCATAATACATTTACACATATTAAAAGTTCTGAGAAAATGATTTACAGAAATTGGTTTAACTCTGCTTAACCCAGAAACCCATTTGGATTCTGCCTCCTAAACCACCTGTATCCTACTTTAGGAAACTTCTTTAGCTGTGGCTGCTCCTTCAGGCAGTACGGTGTCTCGTGGGCCGGCCTAAAAAAATCCAGGACACCTACTTTACAGGGCCATGTGCTTCCTAGCTATCTGGTTCAGATTCAGATTCCAGGACACCATTGCTTTCTGGTTCACAGAGGTGTCCTCCTGATCCATCTTCTACATTTTATTCATGTCACATTGCTGTGAGCCAGGAAACAGGAGGAATGGGTGTTGATCAGTCTAGAAGAGAAATGCTCTCTAGAGTTTGGAGTTGGCAGACCTTGGAACATGCCCTGTGTCTCCGATGTTTCCCCTTTTATCTGCATCCGCACCTGTTTCCCCCATGGTCCCTCCCTTTTGACTTTTATCTGGGAAGCCCTTCTTCTTCTAGGTCACTAGAAGACTTCTGTCTCCTTCCACTCATGAATGTCCTTGGTCATTACTAACAGTAAGAGTAGTCCTAAGCCAGGATTTACTGGGAGGCTAAATTTCAGTTGCAATTGTTTTTCTATCAGTGTGATGGTCTGGGTATTATTTTGTTTCCCTTCTGTAGTGGGATTTACACAGCTCCGAGGTTATAACAAAACAAAACAAAACAAAACAAAACAAAACAAAAAAAACCCCAAACCTTACTGTGGCTGGATTATTGCTCCCTTGAGGCAGTCATTTAAGGTGATTACCAGTTAATATAGCCTCCCAAAGTGCATGAAAATATGCTGGGCACTAAGGATGCAGTGTGCTCCTTCCCAAGAAATATTTTACTTTATCAATTGTCCTGGGGAAATAGATGTCTTTGACATGATCCTGATGATGAGAAAATGGGGTTCTGTGTGGCTTATGAGTAAACTAGGGTTATTGTTCACCCTCATTACTGTGGGCCATGCGGGGGACTGTGAAAGTGGGGATATTTTTGTCAAGTGTGTGGAAAGGCATGTGTGTATGTGCCTGTTTCTGTAAGTGTATAAAGAAAAGGGTGGGAGGGGGTAGAGAGACAGAGGCCGGAAGACAAACATAGACATGAACAGAGACCCAGAGAAACACACACACACACACACACACACACACACACACACACACACACAGATAGTGAGACAGGGAGAGAGATAATATGAATGATGATGCTTTCTGCTTCTATTTTCTGCAGGACCTTTAGCCTATGGCAAGAATATGGGACTTACTTCAATTTACTCATTTTTTTCCCCAAGCTTCTTTGTGCGTACCTGCTCACACAGCATCGTTCTCTTTCTTGTGGGTGTCTGATGTACCAGAGGAGCCTGCTTCTCTGATACTGGTGTCTACCCTTATAATCCATGTGAAGCAGTCTGTAGTAGAATGAACGTCTTTCCCCAGGTTTTTGCTTGGCAGGCAAGGACTTTGGCTTCGGTGTCAGAACGTGGCCTGTCCTGCCGTCGCTCAGGTTCTCTCGTTTGGTCTAGATTTCTGCTGTGTAGTGAAAGTCTAGGGGTTTCAGTGTAATGTGTCTTTAGATTCAGGAATCAGATTAAGGAGAGAGGGTATGAGGGGGCTATGTCGTGAGTTCAAGACTGGGTACACCGGCCTCAAAGGGGAGGTACCGAGAGACTGAAGATCGCCATCAATGACCAGAGATCAGAGGAGAAACACAGAGGGCTGGGAAGGTTTCTGAGTTGTGTGTGTATATACACCTATGCATTGTCTATATTTTAATATCATAGAAATCTTTTCCCTATTCTGGAAAGTGATAGAAAGGTAGAAACTGTATTCTAAACTAACTGATTGCTCCCTGTGGAGGAAGAGCGCTGTTCTGGGCAGCAAACCGAGGAGGTATGCTATTGGTTGCCTTGAGTCTTTTCCTACCAAAAGATGTAACATCCAGTACTTCAGAAGGAGGCTTCACCTTTCGGGGGGCTAACCAGGTAATCATGGGGCTATTAGGTGGTAAGGCAACTTTACTAGTGCCCTTAGAGAAGGAAAAGTGCACACATAGAGATGCCGGGCACTGAGGCGTGATGAGACACAGGAATGTCATGTGAAGATGGCCGCACACCTTGGCACCTTGGCACATTGTTTCTCAAGTTGAGAAACATCTGGGAATTTCAGGGACTGGGCGAAGCCAGGAAGCATGCATTCTCTATAGATTCCAGAGCTACTGGCATAGTTAGTTGTTTTTTTTTTTTTTTTTTTTTTTTTTTTTTTTTTTTTTTTTTTTTTTTTTTTTGTCACCAGAACTATGAGACAATAGATTTCTATTGTTCTATTGGTCTTTAGTATAATGGCTCTAGCCAGCTAAGGCAAGGCGAGAAGGTGACTCCACTTGGAAGTCCAGGTCCTGTGATGGGAAATTCTTACTCAGTGTAGCGTCTCACCAGGCAACGCCTGGGTGCTTGCTGTGGTTAGACACTCAGGCTAAGGAGCTGCATACAGACATAGCTAGTTCACAGTGAATGTGGGCTTTCAAACCAAAGCCTGTCCCTTGCCACCACATCCACTCCACCACAGCCCTCAATCCTCTGGGCAGTGGTGAGGGAATGCATGGTTAATTTGGAACATTTTTAGTTTGAGGCAGCCCTGGGAACTTGAGATGAGACCTTCCTGCTTAATCAGCATGGTGCTCATCAGCCCCTTCTATTTTGGTCTGAAATTGTCATTCTCCGCTCGTTCTCCAGCTTGAGATGCTACAGTCGGCCTCGTTAGAGCTCATCACAATCTACAGCCGTCCGTGTTTGTGTTTGCTGTCTCCCGAATCCACTCCCAGGCTGGGCAGGCAGTACAGACTTCAGGAACTGTTTAGGAAAGCGGATTTGATTGGGCAGTCTTTCAAGTCTTGTCATCCTTCATACTAACGTTTGAACTGCGAAGGGGTCCCTTCTCAGTTGCAGGAGAGTCTAACCTAGGCTTAGTCTCATCGGCTTCGTTCTTCTCATCAGAAATATCTGCTCTACTGCATCATGTCCACATCTGTTCTGGGATTGGTGAGCAGCAAGCTCACTAGGCTCAGCCTTCACCTGCCGTTAATATTCTTCTATTAACAGGTTAATTGTCTCTGAATTCTACAAGCAGATTTATGGGAACCCAAGAAAGCACGTGTGCCCCAAAATACTGAAGTTGAAATTTTAAGTATGGCTGAGTTGGAGGATCTGCATAGAAGTCAGGGTAGGAAGGCAATAGACGCTCCACATATGCTAAGCGGATCTGAGGCATGGATCCAGACCTGCTTGGAGAGGGTGCAGCTGGGCCTTCCTGGATGGCAGAAAAGTTCCCAGGATGCTGTGTTGGCAAAATTATCTTGAATTTAGTCCCCAGGAGTTTTCTGGAAACCTGCCCTCTAGGGTATTGGGGAAATCTGTTCCCAGGAAGGTACCTCATTAGGGGAACTCTGCTACAAATCTGCTCGGTGCGGGTGGGGGTAAGTTCCGCCTGTTGGGTCCTATTTACTGAAGAGCTTGGTAGGAGCTAGACACTGGGGAAGCTGCCTCTGCTGTAGGTGCTGAGGCCTAGGAAATACACCCCCCCCCACCATGAGGTAGGAGGAGCCTGGGCAAGCTGTGAGCCTTGCAGGAGACTGCAGGGGCAGGCACTGGAGCCAAGACACAATTCTCTTCTCCAGGATGCCTCTTCTGAGCTCATTATTGACAGGCTTGCAGTGCCAGAAGCCAAAGAAAACATTTAAGGGGCCCACAGTCATTTCCACAGAACAGACTGAAAGGGTGAATTTAGAGCTGGCATGCAATTAAATGGCAACCAGCATACTGAGCACAGAACTCCAAACAGTTCCAGTGATAGTTATGTTTAATACAGATCCAAATGGAATTGGCCTGCAAACCAGCACCGAGTTTCCTCTTGGCCAAGACAGCATGGAGATGATCTGTCTCGCTGTCTTCAGAAAAGTTAGGATGTTTCCTAGAAGGAAAGTTGTAGCATCCTCTTCCAGAAGACGCTGGAGGATTGAAGGCACACAGCATCCAGTTATCCATCTTAAAAATGGCAAAGAATAGAATGTTTAAAATGCCTCACTTTCGTGATCTTGACCCCCTTGCTCATATAATCCCTTCTTCCTCTCTTTGATAGTGGAGAGGGTACCTGAACTGGCTTTCTTCTGTAATCCTGTGGCTACCCTAATTGTCATCATAGAAATTTCACTCAGTAAGTTTCAGAAGCAGATACAGAGATACACAGTTAAGCATTGGACCAAGCTCCTGGAATTCACTACTATAATTTAAAGTCAGATTTGAAACAAGCTTTAATGAAATACTGGCCAAGTAAATATGCTCTGGCCAGGTCTATCCATGGGTTCCCAGGAAATGGCCCCAAGTCACAGTTTGCAAGGGCTCAAAATATTTCCCACCAAGTCTGATCAGGAGGAGACAATGCATCCTGTTGTATTTCTTGCCCATGTATCTCTGGCCTACATCCAATCAGGAGCAAGCATGCAACCTGATGTATTTCCTGCCTGTGAATCTCTGGTCCATGTGTAATCAAGCATGTCCAGTGTCAGTTGGGTCAAACATACTTGTTTAGTGGAGTGAAAACACGTGACTTGCTAGTTCCCATAAACAACAGCCTCCAGCTTTTCAGGAACTACCTATCCTTGAGCAAGGGCCTTGCAGATCAGAGGCATTTTTGTTTCATGGATCTCTTATGCATAGTAATTAAAACTTCGAACATAACTTTGGTTCTTACACAAGGCTCTTCCATTTCTTTGCCTATACAAGGAACTTTGTCCCTGTGATGGTTAGTTTTAAATGTCAACTTGCTACAACCCAGAATCACCTGAGAACCAAGGAATTATCTAGATCAGATTGGCTTGTGGGCTTGTGGGATTTTCTTGGCTAGTTGATTCAGGTGGGAAGACCCACCCTGATTGTGGGTACCCTATTTCATGGCCTGGGCTCTGATTGCTCAACACTAAAGAAACCTAGCTGAGGAGAAGCCCCGAATGAGCATCATGTGGCCTCTGTTTCTCTCTGTGCTTAGCTGGGGATGTCACATATGACTGGCTGCTGAGTTCTTGTCTTAACTCACTCACCCTCAATGATGGATGGTAGCCTGGAATGGTAAGCCAAATAAACTTTTTTTCCCCAAAGCTGCATTTGGTCAGGCTGTTGTATTGCAGTAACAGATAGGAAACCAGAGCACCCCCCCCCCCCACTCCCTTGGTTTCTTCCACACCCACTCCCTTGGTTTCTTCCACACACCACATCCTGCAAGCCTTTTGCGGAATACATCAGGCTTATCTGATTTTCACATTTTAGAAATGCAAACAATTTGAGCATCTTATTTCCATCTTAGATGTTATTCAACCCCAACCACCAGGAATTCCCCACTGACCACCTTTAATGGCAAGCTAAAATGTTTTTTATGTTACTTAGTTACTTCCCCCTTCTTGGTTTTCACACTCACCCCAATGCCCAAATCCCAAATGCATGTGTACCTCTCATAGAAAAGAGACAGCTTTCTCTGTATTTATCTTTTTCTTACAGATCAGAATCTTTGGGACCCATCTTTCCTGCCCGATTTTTTTTCCCGTCAAGGTGTTTTCTAAGTGAAGTACGTTTCCCATGTCAGAAGTCAGATACTCCCCATAATATTTGCTTTCAACCAAACTACATGGAAGTGCGAACAAAGTAAATCTATTTATTGTGGGTTTTATGCTAAAAAAATGTTTACTGGATAGTAAAAGCCACAAGAGTGGATAATCAACCTGAAGTGAAGCCGAGTGAGGGGGGGGGAGGGATATGACAGGAGCAGGAATCCCTGCATCTGGTTTGTTGAGGCAACTGAGGGAAGTAGTAGGAACTAAGAAGTGGAAATAGGGATACCGGTGTGAAAACGTCATTGTCATACAAAGAGTGAGTACTTCTGTAGGCTTTACTGTATGCTAGACGCTTTCCCAAATGCTTTCCATGAAGCTTGCCAAACCCTTTTAAGTAGGATACAATACCATGCCTGTTCTACAGTGGGCAGCAACAGGCATAGAACAGTCAGGTATGCAGCTTTTCAATCAGAAAATTAGTAAAAGATAGAACTGGGCTGTGGATGTAGGCTGCCACCCTCTGGGTTCTAAGACCAGGGGAGGCACCTGGAAATTACTTAGATAAGAGTGCCAGAAATACGTGGACATGATTCATCTTCAAACACGGCGCACTAACCTTTCCACTTGACCTCAAATGCAGAAATGATAGCATCACTACTAATGTGTACTCTAATGTAAAAGACGGAAATCTGTATTTATCACAAGCCTCTGCCATTTATTTAAGCGCAGGCAGTGAGGGACATGAGTGTGCCAATCCTTAGCAACACCACGTCCAGAGGAATGATGTCTTTCATGGCTATGCATCCTTCCACACTGCACCCATGCCGCCCACAACTCACGCAACTTCTTTCTCTCTGGGTTGTAATGTCTTCTCTATGGTGTGCCGCCTTCCCCTTAAAGCACAATAAGGGTGTGTGATTCAGAAAGTCCATCTTGTTCCTTTCTAGCTCTCATCCTCATGAGCTATGGAATAAGATATAAAAAATGACAAAGCAGCTGAAACAGGGGTCTGGGGATGGATTCCCGAGTCCCATTTCTAAAGAGTCGAGAACGCCTTTGTAACTAAGGCAGACTTCTTTTCCAAAATTACTTTTTTAAAAGAGTGGAAGCTATTGACCTCCAATTGCTTTTAAGTGTAAAATGATTTTAAAAGTAAAAACAGACCTCCAATTTATAAATTTCCTCCGCTATTACTTCAAAGCCTTATTTATTCTCACTAAAAGCACTCAACAAACCATGATTGCAGTAAAAAAAAAAAAGAAAATGAGTGTCCTAAGTGCAATTTGGAGTGAGGCCAAGGGCTGGCAGTCTGGATGGGTGATGTACGGACGCACGGACGCCGCACGCCGTCGGTTATTTGTGGTCTTTATCCCAGCCACTTACGTCTACCTAATTGCTTTAGAAGCCAAAGGTAATTTCTGTGTTACGTAGAGAATATTCTTGATGAAAAGTTTCTGGATATGTTAAAAAGCATTCTCGTGCCTGAGCACCTTCAGCGGAGGTCACAGGTTGCTGTGCAAATGTGTCTGCTGATTTTTATGCTCGCTGTTTCCCTTTGTTTTACTCTTAGATTAGGTACGGCTGTCATTATTTAGTGAGTGAGGCCCTGCACCGTCACACTGACCCTGCTCGGTAGGCCTGACTGCAGGACCAGGAACATAGACTGCAGGCGGGGCAGCCACGCTGGACTCACTTGGTGAAGGGGCTCTCAGTGCTGTCTCTCCTGCCACTCCTCCCCCAGCTGGCGTCATGTTCAGGATGTCACCATTGCACCAGCAGTCCATCACCCCTGCTGGGAAGGTTCTGTGGATTTTTTTTTCTCCAGCCTGTCAGTTTGGCACTGAGCTTGGTAAATTATGACTCAGAGCTGGTTGGTTCTTGGTGTGGGAAGCAGGGGATGCTTCTCCCCGAAACAGTTGCTTCCTGAAGCCATTGGACATCTCCTGCTACTTGATTCCCTTTATCTACTACTGCCAGAGGAAGCCGATTCACAGGGACCCTGCTGTCTCTATCTCCTGGGCAAACTCCTACAACAACTCTATGGGCAATTTCAGGAAAGCACCCTGGGTGCTTTTCTAGAGTACTTCCTGGTCTTTATATCTTCATCAGCACCATCACCATTAGCACCATCATCATCAACATCATCATCACCATCACCACCATCATCATCATCACCACCATAATCATCATCACCATAATCACCACCATAATCATCATCAGCATCATCACCACCATTATAATCATCATCATCAGCATCATCATCATCATCATCACCAGCATCTTCTTTGTTGTAAAGAACATCCATCTAATAAGTACCTAATGTTGAGTGACTGATTTATACGGAACCAAAAATTAAAGAGTGTAAACTTCTGTTCTAGGATTATAATTCGAGCAGGAGCACCAACATTTACATATAGGTATCGCATAAGCAGAAACCATTCTGCTAGTCCAGGTTCCCCATTACGAGCTCGATCTGTGACTGGATCATGACGAGAACCTGTAGGGACCATAAACAAAAAGAGGCAGTTTACCTTTCTTTGGTGAGTATTTTAGGTGAACAATGATAATAGACTCACTTTGTCGACCTTGAGTCTCTGTGGTCAAGGAGAGTGTAAGGTGGGTAGTGGTACTGGAATTGCTGTTTGCTTGTTTTTCCTTTAAGGAAAAGAGAGACAAGTGATCAACTGTGCTTTGACCAGCTAGAGCAGAGATGCTGAAAGGAACAACATGGTGGAAAGAAACCAGATCCAGAGTGATAGCTCTGTTACCAGATGCAAGATCCGAGTCAAAACGTACAGCTGGACATTCCCAGTGTCCCCCTTCCATCACGTGATGGGAGTAATAGCATTTCCCTGATGTGCCAAAGGTGTCAGTTTTCTGCTCTGGAGATAATCAACTTATAAAGAAAAAAGAGGGGTGGGGGCTTAATTCAGTTTACCTACTGAATTAATACTATACTTTACAAGGTAGTGTAGCATGCCTGAAGTCATGTTTGATCCCTAGCCCCACACAAATCCAGTGTGATGGCACCTGCCTGTAATATTCGTAGAAGGGGACCAGATATTTAAGATCATCCTCAGACACATAGCAAGTTTAAGCCTAGCCTGGAATACATGGAATCTGGCCTGGAGAAAAAAAGCTAAGCTTGTTTTTGCTCCTATTTTTTTGGCATTCCAGCCCATAACTGCTTGATCTGCTTTCTTTGGATGTGCAGTAAGGCAACACTTGATGGTGGGACAAGACAGCAAAGAAAAATGGACAGGACAGGAGGAGGGAGCAAGGAAGAGGAGAGAGAGAAGAGGAAGAAGGAGAAGGAGACAAAGAGGGAGAAGGAGAAGAGAAAGAGGAAGAAACTCTCCCACTTCCTGTTTTTCTTTTTAGAAACACACCCCAGTGATCTATGGACCCTCCAAACAGGCTCCATCTTTGAGAGGTTCTACCATCTTCAATAGCCTCCTGAGGACTAAGTTATGACACATAGGCCCTCAAGGGACACTGAAGTTCCAAACTTTAGCCCTCAGTAGGTGTCAGGGAGTAATCATCATTTTCTGTGTACATAGGAAGAAACAAGGCACATTTAACGGCTGGAGGACCCACAGGAAATTCGCTATGAATATGCCTTTCCTAAAGACAGTTTGGCCCCAGTACAAGTCTAGGTTCTGGTCTACGCATTGATACATGATCTGAGAAAGCTTTAAATAATGCTTTACTCAAACCTATTAAAAGCCCATCTTTAATTAGTGTGGATTGTGCCTGTCATCAGCAGACAAATCTCTCTTGTATCTTTGACCAGTGGCTATGAGGGTGGGAGGATGGGCTTGGGCCTTGCTTGCCGAAGTGACAGGTTTGAAGCACTCAGTGTTGCTTGCTCGGACTGTGGGCTTTGAATGCCGGACCACAATTTCCCCTTTACAAGTTTCCTCATGGCTGCACTGCAGCAATAGGCGGTCTGAACTGCAGAGATGCTGCTGTCTAGAAGATCCCTCCTCTGCACCCAGGGAGGGACTTGAACTTGTTCTCACACCAGACCCTTCTCAGCTGGCACCTGTGCAAGCAGCGCAGTCTTTGGTGAAGCAGGCCAGATGCCTCGGGAGGCCTGTGATCAGTGCAGACATTTTGCGTAGTCCCTGGTTCAGAGAGGCCTTAGGCTAGAATTCTCCAAATTTTCCATGATTAGATATCTCCCTTCTCTCCTTCCTTTTGTACAAGAAGTGGTGAGGAGGAGCAGAAGTAGGGAGGTGTTTTTCCTTTTTTTCCTTTTTTTTTTTTTTGAGATCTGGATTCCAGCGCTGGCCCTGCTAAGGGCATGTAGAATCCTGCTAGCTGGTCCAAAGGCTGTGTTTCTCTATGGGGCCCAGTCCCTGGGTGAGCAGGCCTAGGGTTCTGCTTCTCTGCTGCCCTGACCCACACAGGGCCTTCCTGTTGTTTTGCCACCCACTCCTACTGTGGGGCAGAGGCTGCAGAGAGCACTTCGTCCAGGAAGTGAGAGGCTGAGTGTGGCAGGAGCTGGGCCTTTTTTTCTCCCCCCAGCGGATGAACAAGGAGGTGCTATCTGTTTCTGTTTGCCTGTTAGAAAACAGACCAGGTGACTGTGACAGACACCAAGCGCCTGTTCAAGACAGGAGTTGGGGGCTTCCGCACCCCACTTTCTGAAAGTCTCCTACTTTGCTCTAGGACTTTCGCATGCACCTTTTCAGTAGCAATCACTTCGCTTAGCCTGTCGTGCTGTCTCGGCTGCTAGCCTTCCTGTGTGGACAACCTCTGTGCTCAAGGGGACAGCAGAGTTTACATGAAACCTACAATTTCACACTCAGGCTTTAATCCAACAAATCTCATACCTAACGTGGCGCCGCACGAGCTGAAATGCAAGATTTGTCAGTGCATGGGAAATGAGATGATGGGTCAAGCAATTTGTTAAAAAATAATGCCCTGGGAACTAAGGAATGTTGAGTGCGGGATGAAGTCTTTCTCAGGGAAGAGAGTACCAATTGACTCTTCATTCAATTCAATACCAAATGATCAGTCCTGAAAAGATACATACAAGTAACCTTATAAAGACTGAACAGGTTGTATTTATGTTACATAATATATAATAATATATACATATGTATTAACAATTAATGTAAAAAGAAGTCATAAATTTGAGATTAAGTAACAAAGGGTATGTGGGGGGACTTGGAGAAAGGACCTGGAAGAGGGAAATGATGCAATTATAATTCCAAGAAATAATTTAAAATAACACTGACCTTCATACTCTAGGTATTGCAAATACATGGCTTGGTTTCTTAAAGACAGATCTAAAACAATGAGATTTTGTGACCCACAATATCCTCTGCCTCCTACAGTTGGGCTCTGCACAGGCTCAAAATGCAAAGCATACTTAAGTTCTTTTTCTTTAGTGGTTTCTTAGAAATGACTGCTGTCCATAGCACTGAGTGTGCAGAGCAGCAGATAGAGTTGCCCCGTAGTCACTGGGGAGTTAGGACAAGGGCACGGACAGAGACTTCTTTCTTACTCCAGTAACTTTGTAACTAATGCAGTGAGAGGATCACAGACTTTGATGCCTTTCACTGCTCAGTGCTCAAGACTGAATTCAGTCCAAATTGCTGCTGTTACAGACACGAACTTAGATCATTCCTTTAAAGAGGCAGGGAGAAGAAATTCCAATTTTCTGCCTCATCTCAGTGCACCCTGCCAGCAGGACTGTGGGGCCTGGATGCTGAGCCGGCCACTGACGCGGTTGGGGAGGGAAGACTGGCATCAGCAGATTTTCAGGCTCAGCCCTAGCGTGGAAACAGATGCCCTAAAGCAGGGCAGAATCCACTGCCATCAAGGTCTTGGCGGCTGCCACAGCTCCCATGGCCACCATCTGGTATGGTAATGCCTCCCCAGCCCCCCAGTGACACTCCCTGCTTCTGGTAACCTTCCCTTGTGAGTAGTATCACCGCTTTGGGAGACTGGAAGCTATAAATAATAGCGTTTGCAGCCTATCTCAAGCCAAGAGCAGATTCCTTCCTTTCTAAGAAAGGGAGAAGTAGGCTGTTACCCTCATCTGTCTCCTCTCTTCTCATTTGTCTCTTACCGATTTCCTTCCCCTCCACCAGCTCCCGGTGCTGTCTTGGCTTGCGAGTTGCATCCGAGGAACATCTCAAAACTCTGAAGTTCTAACCCTCACTCAGTGGAAATTTCATTAAAAAAAAAAAAGATTGGAAGAGATCAGCATTTATTCTAAAAGACTTTTTTTTAAAGGTTGGATTAGGTGCCAAGTACTGTTAGCTCCCAAGATATTTTTGAGTGAGGTGACCTCAAGAACGCCACCCTTCACACCAAACAATCTAGGTTATTTGTTAGAGTTTTGCATAGACTGGTATGGGGACCAATTAATTTCTGATCCGGCCTTCAGAGTAAAAATACTACAGCATGGGGAACGTTGGCTTTGAACAGACCGCGCTGAGGACAGCTTCTTCAGACACTCCGCTGTGCTTTCGTTTGGCATGTATTTTTAAAACAGAGTTCAGAACTGGTTCTAACTTTAGGATGTCGAGTGTCTTAGCTGATCTGCTGTCACAGAGCAGTGTAGCCTGGGTGGCAGAAGGAGAAACATACATTTCATACTTAAAGAGTGGCGTCCAAAAATCAAGGTGCTGGCTGGCATGCTTCCTGGCAGCAGCTTTCTTCCTGGTCTTACAGATGGCTGATGTCTTTCTGTTCCTTCTCATGGGAGTGAATGAGAGTGTGTGGCAGAGCGACAGAGAGAAAGAGATGCGGCCCCAGCTCCTTAGGTGCTCGCTAAGAAACAAAGGCACTGTGATGGTTGATTTCCTTTATCAACTGGGCAGGATTTGAAATGTTGGAGGCATATCTCTGGGTGTGTCTGTCACTGTCAGGGTGTTTCCAAAGACGTTTCACTGATGGAAAAACCACCCTGAATATTAGAAGACCCCATTTCGTGGGCTGAAGTTCCCAAGCGATTGCTGATGCAAAGTGACTCTACACCTCATCTTTCTGTCACTCTGTCCCCTGTAACCATGTCTTCTGCACCACAGTAGAGTGAGCCCAAATCAACTTTTCCTTGAATGCTTTTGTGAGGTCCCCACTACAAACACGGATGAGCTAATTGTTTAGAGATATCAAAGGCTATCATGCCAAATACCTTCACGCTAAAAGTTTGTGAATTAACATGGCTTGGGAGTGGGAGAGTAATAACTACTTAGCCCATGGCAACGAACAAATGATTTGGCTTCTCTAAACGTTGATTTTCTTCATCTGTGGAATTTAGCAGCAATGTGAGTTACTACTGCACAGTTTTAATGATTGGGGGAAGCAGTCTGTGCAAATTCTAGAACCTGTAGCTCCTCTTCTCTTTCTGTCTTTTTCAACAATGTTTTATCCCAATGAAAGAGCATGCCATCCATAGTATCTTAGAATCCTTAAAGTCTTGTAGTAATAGAAACCCAGGAAGGGCCTCTTCCAGTTCCCTGGCTTTCAGATAAGGAACTGATGCTAAAAACTTGAGGAGGAGGAAGCGTCTCAGTCCTTTCTTGGCTGAATAGGGTCAAGAGTCAAAGTGGCATTGTTGCCCAGTTACTGTTTGTTCAGCAACCTTATTATGGTTCAAGTTGCAGTTGTCTCAAAATCTGCCATTCCAGACTTCTCCTTTGGCAAAAGAGAAGCACTTATGAGGTCCATTTAATAAAAATAAAATTTGTGTCTCAGAAAAAAGTTGGAAACATAACAATTCATGGGAAAGGATATCAAATTAGTAAGGTTCTCATCTAAAACAAGTCAAATGCGCTCTTGGAGGAAAAAAAACAACAGACTTTCATACAGGCAGAGGTGACTTGGATAAGAGCATCCCACAGCCCTAGAGATCAGATAGTAGTGAGAGTCGCCTTTCACATCACACATGAAGCTGCTGACAAGCAGGGAAGTCAACTTTACCACTAGGAGAAGGAACGTCCATTCGGAAACAGATGGGGAGTAGAGGCTGCAGGACTGTGGGGTCTGGAACGACCAGCAGAGGCCAAAGCCCGGCTTGTCCATGCAGGCTCCCCTCTACAGGGGAGAAGAGCCACATCTTCCATGACTCCTAGGTGCAGGTGTGCTCCTCTCATGAAGATGAACGGACTTAAAGACACATAGTCCTAATTCTACAACAGGAGATGATACCATGCTCCTAAATCTCCCATATTCCCTCACTCTTCCTATGTTGTCTTCATAAGAAGGGAGATTGGCTGACCCCAAGAGACAGATGAGGAGGTCAACATGGACTTATCAAGCTCAGAGTTGGGTTTTCTTATTTATTCTTCAATATCCATTGAACTTAAACTGACAAGAAACACTGATTTTTCTAAAATGCTTTGAGTCTTTACTTGTGCCTACAAGGTAACCTAGAGCAGAATGAAAGTCCAGCATCTCTGCTTTTACTTTGGACCTCTCTTCCTTACTTTAGGCACCAACTTATCTCTGGACATTGGCAAATGAACCATTCCAGAACATGCCAGTGAAAACAAGTGATTATCTACTTCACCCTCCACCAAAGACAAGATTTCTTGTGTTAAACTTGCAGTCAACTTGTATTACAGAAACAGCAAAGTTTCATGCAACAAGTCCCCAGACCCAATGAGGGCAATTATTTTTCATAGCAAGGCTGTGTCCTGAAACAGGAGTAATCCCTGAGGTTGCTCCCCTCTAGCAGTAATGCATTTTTTGAGCTACCTTACAGACCCAGAAATGAGCTATCAGGCCACACCTTGAGCAGGACTGTCTCCTAATGCACAAACCTTTCCCCCAACAACAGGTCTTCCTCTGCTTCAACCTGAAACAGCACCATGCCAGATAGTGTGTTCAAGGTGAACTTGGGGTCACTGGGTCTCTTCATTCGCCATCTTCCCAATGTGCCACATTGGTGATGTTTTTGGTGTTGCTCACCATTCTCCATCTTTTTGATTATTGTGGTGGGGCGGCTGAGCCTAGCCTGTTGGAGTCACAGGAGCTGAAGGCTTTACTCTGAAATCCTGTTAGCAAATCCTGAGGAGGTTAATTTCAGGTCCTGGCCGTCAAATACCAGAACTTGCAGAGAGGACTTTGCTAAGCCTAAGGTGATGAACTCCCAAACACGTACATGTCACTTGGGTGAAGACCTCGAAAATATGTGTCACTTGGGTGAAGACCTCCAAAACACGCCTCACTTGAAAGTTGGTTTGGCTCTAAACTTGGCATGTCTTCTGGTGACACTTTTAACTTGGTCACCTTTTTTTTTTTTTTTTTTTTTTTTTTTTTGCCTTTCTTAGATGTAATCAGGGCATTGATTTATGTGCAGACTAAATGAGCTACATTTCCTCCAGCTATGTCAAAGCTTAGTTGCAACCTAATTTTCTCGTCTGGGCTCTCACTCTGTTCTCCCCTCCCAATTCCTGCTTTTCATTTCCAGGGCTGCTGTGAGTCTACTCAGTGCAGAAACGATGTTGAGAAAGTGAAATTTGATTTATCACCCAATAACCTTGCTTGTGTGCGATACAGTCATATCTTGAATGAAATGTTTGATTATGGAATTTTTTTTAAGAAATGAGTCATGCTTGGGTGTGTTTCCAAGCAGCAGTCAACTTAATAATAAAAGTATTTGTCTTTATGTAATATATTTGTATTTCTAAAACATGTAATACAAATTATTTTCTTAATATTTTAACTTCATGATTATGCCATTAGCAGGGAAAGACTGTGCTACAAGATCTCCCAGCCATGGGGGAGCCAGCGCATACTGAACTATACCCCCTGAATGTAGGCTGTGGCTGAGGTTGTGGCGTCACCGGCAGAAGGACTAGGACTTATCTCTAGTGCATGGAAGGGCTTTTTGGATCCCATTCCCTACGGAGGGATATCTTGCTCAGCCTACGTACAGGGGTAGAGGAAGGGCCTCAGTCCTGCCTCAAGTCATGTGCCAGATTTTGTTGACTCCCCATGGGAAACCTTACCTTCTCTGAGGAGTGGATGAGGGCTAGCATGGGGGCGGGGACACAGGGAGGGAGGGAGAACTGGGATTGGTAAGTAAAATGAAAACAGATGTTTTTAAATGAAAAAGTAAATAAAAGAAGATCTCCCAGCCATGAAGGGAACAGATAAACTGCAGCAACACTGAAGACAAAGAGGGACTTCTGTGGCATTAATTATATCCCTCTGCATACAAGCAGCAGTTGGAGTCTGTTATGGAGTTTGATCTTCATAACTACTTTGTGGGAGAAACCTGAAGAGCTGATCATTAGGTACAGGTGGAAATTGGATTATCCTGACATTAGTGTTTTGATGGTGGTGGGGTGTGGTGCTGTGAGAACACTGTGGGGGGGGATTCTGGAATCGTGGTTGGCTATCCGTCAACTTGTCATCTAAGGGCTCTCAGACACAGCTGCTGTGTAGTAGTGACAGCATCCCTACAATTCAGATGACGACCGCAAACACACTCCCTACCTCTTATAAAGGACTTAACTTACTAACTGCTTTTGTTGCGAGCCTATTTGCTCATAGCTTCTGAGAAATATTTATAGATCTGATCCACACCTATGTTCTTTTGGAAGTCACAGTGAAGAACAAAACTGGCGTGAAGAGACGCTTCCCTGCAGTGTATAACAGACACCACTCTTAGGCATATGGAACACAGTGGGACATCCCAGGGATACAGCATGTAATTAAAACCAAATAATGCAGCCTTCCCAGCTTACCTTATGAAGTTTTCATGAAGGTTAATCATCACAGTAGTCGTGATGTTATAGAAACATATTTATAGAAAGTGTCCTATCCTTAAAGGGTGCAGGCAGACAGAGACTAATCATTAGAAACAGTAATGATAATGGCTTCTGTTATGTGCAGAGCTCATAACACAGATCCCTGTGATAAGTACTTTGAGTTTACTCCGTACAACTCTATACCAATAATTAATCGGATTAATTGGTTATGTCAGCTTCAGAAAAGTGTTTTGGTCGGAAAGATGAGGAGTTAATGTGTACCACGTGGGCAGGATATCGTGAGATAGCGGTCTCAACTCAGTCTGACTTCAAAGCTTATTTTGTTTAGAGCCTGGTGTTTAGTGAAGGTTTATTATCCAAAGGGGGCAGGCTCTTTCATATAATCTGTGGTGTTTTAGGAGCACGAATTCCCAGGGAACTGTATTAGGGAACAGTGGCATGGGACAGTACATGGCCTCCATCATAGGCACCTTGAAGAGAAGCTAAGAACCAAGGTAGAGCCACCGCTGAAACAAACAAGGTTGAGGAACAAATCTCAAATATAATACATAATTATTTCGTATTTCATATCCCCGAAATATCTCTTTGTTTTTGTAGTGTCCCGCACATGCTAAGCATCCTTTGTTCCCTACCCATATTCCCACCTCCTAACTGGTGCTTTGCATTGGTGGTTACAACTTGTATGTGATTCAGGACCCTGGCTCCTCCTATCCTGTGGCTTTACTGTCTTTGCCAAGGCTGGTAATTCCAAGGGTTGTTATGTCTGCTGCCTCAGACTGGTACAAGGAGCAAGTGCAATGCTTGCTATGTATGATAGTTCATGGGTCAGACCTGTGAGTGGCACACACTCATCACAGCTCATCAGTTGGAGATCAGTTTCATGGTCATGCCTACCTACAAAGGAACAAATGAGTGAGATCTGGCTAGGCGTGCCCAGAAAGAAGGAGCCAAATGGCTTCATGTTTTCAACATTTAAACAATGAGAACCACAGTTAACCTGGCAGCATGAGGGCATCCTGTGGGAGGAAATGGGTTATGTTGGCACAACAGCAGCAGAAGGTCCTGGAAGCTTTTTCTGCCTGATTTTGTGGAAAGAAGTACAGAGGAGGGTGTGAGGGAGAGTATTGGAAAGGTCAGGTCAGGAGAGACAAATTCTATACAATTTCAATCTCTGAGATTCTCTCCTCCACAAACTTAGGGTATCCTTCATTGGTGTTTAGTTCATAATGTCTCTCTATCTGATCCAGACTCCCAGGAAAGTTTGAAGATAAACTTCCTTAAGGAGTTTTCCTATGGATCATCCTTAGAGAGTGGTGGAAACTTAGTAGGACCTGGGTTTTCATCTTTTGAGCCACGGTTCCCTTAACTTTCAGAGTCAAAGCAGAGGCCTCACCATTTGGTGGTTTGAGTAGAAAAGGGTGGAAGGCTGGTAGAGGGTTGGAGCTGATTATTGGGGCATAGATAGAGCATAAAGCCTGCCCCTGGCCTACTTTCATTTCTCTGTTCCTTTTCTCACTTCCCTTCCCACAATGTGACTTAGTTTTCTGAGAGTGGGTGTGTAGCCTGGATAATAAAAACCCAGAGATCCATACCTCAGACTCCAATGGCTCCTCCTCTCTCCACCTAGCCAGATCACTCCTGTCTCCACCTCCCTAGTGCTGGCATTAAAAGCGTGGGATCCCAAGTGCTGGGACCACCTTTGTATGAGTTCTGTCTCTCTTTTTAGACAGATTCAGTCAGTCTCGTGAAGCCCAGGGTGGCCTTGAATCTTGGGATTAAAAGTGTGTGCCGCTACTCCCTGGCCTCTAGTGGCTTAGCTCCACACTCTGCTCTCCAGGTAAGCTTTATTTATTAAAACGCAAACAAAATATCACTACATGGGTAGATCTCTGAACTCATGGCTCTTCTCACTATTCTCTAAGTTAAGTTGCATCTGGGGACATGTTCTCTGGGGTTCCATGGGGAGATGAGTTCCAGACCAGCTCTCGATGGACTGAACAGCTACAAATGAGTTAACAGTAGTGGGGACCTTTGCTTTCCTTTCATTGTGTGTCCTCCCTTGGGTCTGTTTTCGGCTCTCTTGATTGGAGAAATATCTGATAGAAGAATTCTTATACAATCTTCTCTGTTGTGTAGGATCTGGGGTGGTAATAAGTGTTGCATCAGGTAGCTCTTTATTCACCCTTAACAAATTAAAAATTATTTATTATCATCAGTATGTGTGTACATGTACACTGTGTGTGTGTGTGTGTGTGTGTGAGTGCATGTGTGTGTGAGGGTGCATGGTAGTGTGCACACAAAAGCTTGGAGGTGTCGGTCCTCTCATCTTCTAGGGTTCTAGGTATCAAACTCAGGCATCACATCACATCGGTGACACATTTGTGTTGCAAATACTTTTACCCACTGACTCATGTCAGATCTCCCTGTAACTTGATTATTTTTTTTAACAACTTTGAGTGTTTATATTGCAAATGCATGCTATAGTATATAAAGAAATGAAAAAACTTTTAAAGTTTTTAAATATGTTTTTAATTGAAATGGAATCCCTGACTTTCTCCATTTCCTTCCTCCGGCTTCTCACAGATATCTTCCCTCCAACCCCCTCATGTCTTCCCTATTCTCGTTAACAGCCTCTTTTATTTATCATCGTTACGTGTGTTTGTCTATGCACAGATATAAAAATATTATAACATTTGAGTCTGTTTTGTGGTTTCAGGGCTGACCACTCTGCATCGGACAACCAATAAGAAGGCTAACCCTTGGGAGAGGCTAGTTCTCCTCCCAACAGCCATTAATTGCAAGTACTTATCTAGTGGTAAGATCCCACAGAATTTTCTTAATCTTCATAGATTTTTGGGGCTAAATTCCTACTTACAAGATTTCTGGATTCACTTGCTGGAAGTGATACTCTGGAAGGGGCTTATGAGGGCCTCTCCAGAAATGATCACAGCCTCACATTTTTAGGATCAGAATTTCCAGGGGGAATTAAGGTGACATTATCTCAGCCCTGAGCGAGATCTATTTTTCCATATACATGGAACGCTGTGCTGGGTAAATTACAAAAATTACCCGCTTCCCTGAATAATTTCCTTTAAACTCATGAGGTTTTCAGCATCTATCGATAGAGACAATATTTAGTGGGAGTGGAGCTGAAGCTGGGGCATTTGATCCATTCTTAATAAAGAAAATGAAGGTTCTCAACAGTTTTCTGTGTTAGGCATGAGCAGATTTGATGGTACACTGAAAGAGATGGAGCTTCTCAAGACAGCATAAACAAGTAGCTAGTAATTGGAACACAGCTCCCATCACACGATAGTGATGTTTCCCAGGGTGCGTAACAACCCTTCTTCAATCACCACGCGCCTCGCTATAAGGCTCCAGTGTTGTCGGGTTTGACTAGACTCATTGATTTCCGTGACCCCATTCTTTTATATACTCAAAAGGCGAGATCTTTTTGTGTTCTAGCAGACAGTCAGCCTTTATTTGGATCTGCATGGATTGAGTTTCTTACTTCTTACTCACAATAAATTGTCCCCCACTTCACAGAATCAAAAAATAAAATAAAATAAAATTCGGCAGCACACCCACACAAGGCCCACAGTACATGGTGAATAGCAGTCAGTAGCTGAGAACCAGGGTGCCTTCAGCATCTGTCGATTTAGCTGAATAACTCTCTTAGGTGGTAAATACTTGAATAATGGTTTCTAGAAGTGCTGGGCCTGGGGAGCTCCTAGAAATAACCGAGTACACAAAGACAATAATAAAGAGTAGCAAGTAGCATGGGCTACTTTGTATCATGGAAGACCTTGTATGTTGGACTTTATCTCCCAGGTAGATCTTGAAGCTGCAGTCCATGGTACCTATGATTATGACCTTATTGGGAAACAGAGGATTTGCAGATGTATTCAAGTTAAGATGAGGTGGTACTGGCATAACCCCAGCACCTGGCATCCATCCCAGCCACCTGGCCTGGGAGTTGCATTGGTCTCGACTCCAAATTCCAGCATGCCAAGTCCTCACCCTCCCCGGGGGAGGGTCAGGACCACTCCCACAGGGTATTCAAGTGGGCTCCCAGAGGAGGAACACATAGTTTCGGGTTTGCATGTGCTCCCTGCTTTCCTGTTTCCCCGCCATGTGCTTGGCCACCAGAGACGGCCATATTTAATAAAACAATGGGCATTTAAATTTGTTTTGATCTGACCTAATTGGATTTCTTTGCACCGACCATCTTAGGATTTTTTTCCTAACAGTCCTGGGTTATGGCAGGGCATACTTGAAGGACTCTTTAGAGTGAAAAATTTGTCAGAAGAGTGTAGAAGTTTACAGGGAGCATGGCAGTCACTGCTGAAGACGGAGATCAGAGTGCCGTGGTAATGGAAGAACGCAGAAGATTGCTAAAACCTGCTAGACCTAGGAGAGAGACTTGGGACAGGTTCGCTCTCAGGCCTTAGAAGGAAACCAGTTATATCAACATATTGATTTTCGACTTGCCTCCCCACCCCTACCCCAAAGCTGTGAGAAACAAACTTTCTGTCATTTGAAGCCACCCAGTTTGTGGTATTTTGCTATGAGAGCTCTAGAAATCTAACTTTTGAGATCCTTCCATCAACTTAGCCTGTGTAGAGTTTTGCCTTGAACGGATATCACAGACCCCCCCCTCCCCGAAATGTTGGTCGATGGAAAAATTACTACAGTGTCAAATTGCTTGCTTTCGAAATCAAGAATCACCTCCTCTTTTTCCTGGAATCCTAACAGTTCACACTTTGGTAAAAGCATTGCAATAATTCCTGTGGTTTCTCTTAAAGAGTGGGTTGACAGGGGGTCCATGTTTTTATTTTTCCTTTTTGAATGCTGCAGAACCCTTTCTTCTCAGTGCTATGGGGCTTCAATCAAAGAGCACTGTAAAATCTTTTTCAAAGACCGCAAGACTGAAAAAGATCCCAGCCTGTAAGGAAGGAGACTAATAGACTTCGCACTTCCTCTTCACGCTGTGTCTTCTCTTGCTTTGCTGGCAGCAAGTATGAAAAACCATGGGACTTGTGCTTAGGAGAGAGGAGTGGGACGTGGCCGTACACAGCTCTCCAAGGGGGAGAGGCACAGGCATTCTGTGGATTATGCCGATTTACTGATTATCTCAGCAACGCCTGTCAAATCCACGGAGACTGCTGAAATCACCCCAGCTGCTCCATGGCTGCTTTTGATATTTAGAAGTGAGGAGGTTGAGGTAAAACCAGTTTTCAATTAAGCACGTGCTACTTTAATCAAACAAGGATTAAGGACAGGCAAAGACGAAAATAGTACTTTTCCTGATTTCTGGGAGATAATTAAATCAGATTTACTATGCAGGAGTGAAAGACAATTACAAGTCTTTAAAAGAGGAGACCTTAAACTTGGCAACATTAAGTTAATACTTCTGGATCAGCAAGGCGAAGAAATCCCCTCTTTGTTTGGTTATATTAGGGAATCAGCATAGTTAGAAGCCATTAAAAAGATTGTCAAGAGTGAAGAATAACTATTCTTTATCATTCAAGCATAATAGGCCACACAATATAAATGAGTTTGATCATATAGTCTTTAAAGATGGTACATAAAATACAGAGGAGAAATCCATTCCTCTGCCATTGAATGTCTTGTTGAGACACTGTTGGCAATTTCACATTAATCATAACATCCTTAATATGTAATATAGTTGATGATATTTTTCCATAAAGAAATCATGATTCCTTATCTGTCTACCTGTCTGTCCATCCACCCATCCATCCATTCATCCATCCTTCTGTCCATCCATCCACCTACTATCTCTCTCTCTCTATCACCTATATCTATCTATCTATCTATCTATCTATCTATCTATCTATCATCTATCTATCTATCTATCTATCATCTATCTATCTATCTATCTATCTATCTATCTATCTATCTATCTATCTAAATTTGCAGTTTTCTCCTTTGCTGCAATAACTCTTTCTTAGCCTAGGTCTTGGTGTTGGGGTGAGCTTTCACGTGTATCTGTGAAACTTCCTTTCTTGGGTGACTCCTTTTCAGTCCTCCAAAAACCTATGACAAGTCCAAAAGAGATTTTGCTTTTTCTTTTTCGTCTTGTCCCTTTCCTAGAGAGTGCTCACAGAAACCTTCCTACCAGAAATTTAACTTTCCTGCATCCTCCTTACTTTTTGATTGACAGACTACATCTTCCCATATAAAATAATTGCCTACAGTAAGATATCTACTGTCATGGCTTTCCTCACATAAATAAAAACCCTCCTAGGTTCCCCTGGTTTCTGGCTCCTTGGGTCAGCATGAGAAAAGTTAGCTTATTTGACATTCTTGGGGGGGGATGGGAGTACTCAGATTTATCCGGATTTCTGCCAAGACAATCTAATAGGAAAGAGCGAATTCTCCAAAAGATAATGTGTTGTATAGGAAGAGCCCGAGCTGCTGAGTTACTCAGCCCAGCAATCCAGTGCAGTAGTAAATGTTTATGTTTTTATGCTTGGCTTGTTGTTAGACTAGACTGTTGTGTATTTATGCCACTTTAAAATTTTGTTTTCTTTCTATTTTTTGAGACAGGGTTTCACTTGTCCCAGGATGACTTTGCACTTCCTATGTAGCTGTAGCTGCAGATGAATCCTCCTGCCTCTACCTCCTATCTATCAGATAGTAAAGTGATAAGATTACAGGCTTGTGCGGCCACATCCGGGATCCTGTATGCTATGCAAGCACTCTACCAGCTGAGTTACACCTTCAGGTCCTGTGCAGCAGTTTTTGAGAATTTTAAAACTTTAATTAAAATATGATTATACCATCCTCTCCTCAGTGTTCTATTAACTTCATGTTTCCCACCTCCACTCCTTTCCAAATTCATGGTTTCCTGTTCTTTAACTGATGCTGTTACATAGACATGTAAATAAATAAATACAGAAATACACCCTGCTAAGTCTATTCAATGTTCCTGCATGCATATGTTCTGTGTTGCTTTGTAATAGTATCTTGCAATGTTAATACTTAATTGATACATCAAAATCAGAGTTTCACAGATTTGATATGAATTTTGATCAGTAGAGTCACTGGCATTTTGATTTGTTCACGGGAGGAATCTCAGAGAGCCATGTGGCTTATGAGGAAATAGGAAACAGGAAGGAAAAGGGAATGGATTCGATTTTATTATATATATTTTATCTTTTTATTATATTTTGTTATTTAAACAAATTTTTAAATTTAAATATATTTTGATCATATTATTCTCCTCTGACAAGTCCTTCCAGATCCTTTCCCCTTCTCTACCTATCAGCTTTAACTTCTTTCTCAAAAGACAAAATAGAACAACAATACCCCCAACCAAGAAAACAAAATAGAGCCACCCTCAAAAAGTAAAACAAACAACAGCAGCAATGACAGAAGACCTGGTGCTGACCCATGCAGGTAATAAATTTAAATCCCCTAGGAGAGGTCATTTTTAAGACTTAAAAATCAAAACTAAAAGTTGTAAGATTTGATATGTAGTCAGTATATGTTTTGCTGTAGATAGAGGAAAGAGTAAATTGCTCTTTAGATAAGTATATGGGTATCTAAAGAGATGTATCTTGATCAAATACTAATATAAGTAAGAGGTGTGGCTTAATTTTTTTAAAAGTGATTGTTATTAAAGCATGTGTGTTAATTTGAAAGCTCTGCCATTTGTAGTAGAAAGAAAATATTCTAATTGGTAACGTTTTGAATTCTGATTTTTTTGTTTTTAGTAGCTGGTAGCTTGATACAATTACTGTTGTATTTTTTCTGTGAAAGAAACTTTCTTTCAGAAGAAAAAAATGGGCAATTCAGACCTACTGGTGAATTCAATATTACTTATCAAGAAGGGCTGAAGGAAACTTACTTTTCTCCATACAATTTCCTTTACACCCCCAAAGGCTGTGCCTTTCTTTCATGATTCAGAGCTCGGTAGCATCCAAGGGAGGTGAGTTTCTTGTTTTCCTTTACTCTTCAGTAGGGATTGCTACTTTACTACCTCAAGAGTGACCTTGTATGTAAGATTTATGGACTGGTTCCCCCTCAAGTGTTGCTTTAAATAGGTGGAGCTTTTGAATCCTGTCAACCATTTAAATAATGAAACCAGAGAATGTAGGTTATGTTGGAGACCAACATGAAAACCAACAGATTCTCCATTGCTGGGATTTTCTTAAAAATTAAATGGCCATTGCATTAATAATGATTGCGTAGTCTTGCTGGCAGCGATCATTTTCAGAATATGGAATTCTTATACAAAAGTCTAATCGAGGGCTTTAATGTACAGATAATAGCTCCTGAGGATCTGGAGGAGGGCTGTTACAGAAGCCGCTGCACCAGAAGAAGAGCTGGATCTCTGCAGGAACCTCCTGCTAGAGAAGATAACCCCATCCTTACTGTGGACAGAGGTCCCTGGGCTTCTCTCTGTCTCCTTGTACCGTCCCACATTCTCTGTGTTCTCTGCCATCTAAGGAATAGGCTAATATTATCACCATTTTACAGACGAGGGAACATATGCCAGCAACCCGCAATTATAAAGAAAATGGCAAAGCAGAGATTTAAAAAAAGTTTTGTTCTGTTCTTAGTTACTTAAAATGGTCCATGATATTCATGTGATTAATCCCAGAGTAAATGGTATGAAGGTCCAGAAATATCCAGAAAATTTCAGGAAGGAAAGTCTCCATCTATCTCACAGATATCTTTTCCTTTACGTCTTAAAATACTTCAGTGGGGAAAGTATTCCCCTTATCTGCTCGAACAAATCCTAACCCAGAGAATGGAAAACCAAGGATTTGTAGAGTATGAGAAGGTCCTGTGTGGTTATTAGAAACAGTTTTATACAGTCAGGTTTCTGCTGAAATGAACAGAAGGTAAGGCCATGAGCAAATGTTGAGAAGCCTTGCACTGCTCATAGATAGTCCCAGTGTTTATATTGGTTTATATTATAGATTACTTAGGTCAGGGTGAAGATCGATTGCTGAGAGATGTTCTAGCAATTTACCATTCAGGATATGTTTGTAGTCACCTTAGAATCAGCCAGCCTTCCTTCCTCCCTCCCTCCTTCCCTCTCTCCCCCCTCTTTCTCTTTCCTTCCCCCATGCAGGGAAGGAAAAAGTCTAGAGCAGGGAAAACACAACTTTGTAATATTAGATCTCAGAGCAGAAGAGATATTATAAACATTGAAGACTATAGATATCAACATGTAGGAGAATGAAAATAGATCCATATCTATCACCATGCACAAAACTCATGTTCAAATGGATCAAAGACTTCAATATAAAGCCAACCACAATGAACCTCAGAGAAGAGAAAGTGGGAAGTACCCTTGAATACATTGGCACAGGAGACCACTTCCTAAATATAACCCCAGTAGCACAGACACTGAGAGCAACAATTAATAAATGGGATCTTCTGAAACCGAGAAGCTTCTGTAAAGCAAAGGACACTGTAATCAAGGCAAAATGGCAGCCTACAGAATAAGAAAAGATCTTCACTAACCCCACATTGAACAGAGGGCTGATCTCCAATATGTACAAAATATACCAGTTAAGAAACTGGTCATCAAAAGAACAAATAATCAAATAAAAAATGGGTTACAGACCTAAACAGAGAACTCTCAACAGAGGAATCTAAAGTGACTGAAAGACACTTAAGGAAATAAATGCTCAACATCCTTAGCCATCAGAGAAATGCAAATCAAAATAAATTCTGAGATTCTAACGTTTGTCAGAATGTCCAAGATAAAAAAAAAAAAAAAACACCAATGACAGCTTATGCTGAAGAGGATGTGAGGTAAAGGGGAACTCTCCTCCATTGCTGGTCAAAGTGCAAACTAGTACAGTTGCTTTAGAAATCAGTATGGTGATTTTTCAGAAAATTAGGAAACAATCTATGTCAAGACCCAGCAATATCACTTTTGGGTATATATCCAAAGGATGCTCAAAAAAACCACGAAGACATGTGCTCAACTATGTTCATAGCAGCATTGTTTGTTGTAACCAGAACCTGGAAACAGCCTAAATGTTCTTAGACTGAAGAATGGATAAGGAAGATGTGGTACATTTACACAATGGAGTACAACATAGCAGAAAAAAATGACATCTTGAAATTTGGAGACAAATGGATGGATCTAGAAAACATCATATTGAGTGAGGTAACTTGATGGGGGACTCTCATTGGCTAATAAAGAAACTGCCTGGCCCATTTAATAGGCTCGCCCTTAGGTGGGTGGAGTAGACAGAACAGGAAGAAGGAAGTGAGGTAGATGGCTCAGTCAGATGCCACGCCTCTCCTAAGTTAGGCAGACTGCCATGCCTCACCTCAGGGAGACAGTTGCGATGAAGCCAGCCACCAGGTCAGACATGCTGAATCTTTCCTGGTAAGACACCACTTGTGGTGTTGCACAGATTATTAGATATGGGTTAAAGCAAGAGATGTGAGAATTAGCTAATAAGAGGCTGGAACTAATGGGCCAGGCAGTGTTTAAAAGAATACAGTTTCCGTGTAATTATTTCGGGTGTAAAGCTAGCCGGGTGGCGGGACGCAGCCCCTCCGCTCGCACTACAGTAACTCAGACCCAGGAAGACAAATATAATATGTACTCACTCATAAGTGACTTTTAGGCATAAAGCAAAGAAAACTAGCCTACAATTCACAACCCCAGAAAACCTAGAAAACAAAGAAGACCCTAAAAGAGATATACATGAATCTAGTCTACATGGGAAGTAGAAAAAGACAAGATCTTCAGAGTAAATTGGGAGCAAGGAAATCATGGGATAGGGTAAAAGTGAGGGGGGAGGATGGAAGGGGAACACAAAAGTATATAACTTAGTAAAAACAATAAATAATAAAATAAGATAAAATAATACAAAATAAAAATTAATACCAAGATTTCTATATTCTATATATTAATTTATTTTCTTTCATTTGACAATTACATAAGCTTTACAAACTCATAAGTCTTCAAACCTCAGTGATGTTGTCTGTAAAACACCCCATCATCTTGGATGCTTTGAGGAATATCTGAATTTAGCAGGTGAAAGCGCTTGCATAGTAGACGCTAGAACTATATAGAATGCTTTGGTCTGAACTGGGACTATGACAATCCTTTCAGATGATGTTAGATCCCACTGTTCAGAATTACATTGTAGAGACCGCCATCTAAATAACAGTGTATGAATGTGCTGATGCTTCTGTGGGTTCCTAATTGGCAATTATTCCAACCTCTCCTACTTCGTTTAACTGCCACAAAACCAGTCAAAAGGCTATCTCATGTTCTGTTTGTAAAGCATCACTTACGCAGCTGGGGCTTGGTAAATTGAAAGTCGCACCGTTTGGAAATGATCAGGCATTAAGAGAAGCACAGGAAGCGCTACCATTTCCCAGAGGTTAATAAGCCCTTTCTGTGTCTGTGCTTTCTTCATGGCGCCATTGCTTCACTTGAGCCTGCTTCTCCAGATGAAGCAGAGATTGAAGTGTCACACCAGCATGATCAATTAGATGACGCAGAACAGAGAGGCGGTTGCCATCTGACCTTAATCCACAGGGCAGGAAGAACTGAATGGAAGCGATGGACTCCAGAGACTCAAATGGAGAGGAAATCAGCAGAGCATAGTTTAAACAGACACAGAGCAGCATGAATCCTGAATCAGGAAACAGGCATGTGTATGTGCGCGCGCACACACACACATATACACACACGTGTGCACACACACACGTGTGCACGCACACACACTCACACTCACTAACACACACATGCACATATACACACACTCAAACACACACAGACACATGCACACACACTCAAACACAAACACATGTGTGTGCACTCACACACGCATGTGCATACACTCACACACACGTGCAAGCATGCACCCACACACTCAAACACACACAGACACATACACACACTCTTGCACATACACATGCACATGTACACACATTCAAACACACAGACACATGCGCACACTCAAACACACACATGTGCGTGCACACACACTGCACACACACATGTACGCATACACGCATGCACGTGTATGCAGGTGTACACACACTCAAACTCACACATAATCACACATGCACACTTGTTCCTTAAGTTGAGTGCTTAGTATGGTGTGAACAGGTTCACGTATTTGTTCAATATTGTGAGACAAACAAATAAAATAGGTATCTGGACTAGAAAGACGCACACTAGAAAAGGGAGCATGTTAACTACTTTTTAAGGTTTGGGTTTGTGTCATGTAAAAACTGAGACAGGAAAAAGGTAGCTGTAGAATAAAGGCAGGCTGTAGGATGTCCTATGACAAGCAGGAGGGGGCATGATAGCTGTCTTCCCGCGTTTGAAGGCTTGTCACTAAGAGAAGGATTAGATTTGCTTCCGTAGGAATGGCAGAGAGGAGGCTTGACTTAGTGTAAGGAATGGCTTTCCACTATGAGACACTTCTAGACACTTCTAGCAAGAGCTCTGCTCTACTTCCTGCTGCTAGCTGGAGTTGGGGAGGAATTCTGATATCCAGAGGACCCCAGGCCCTCTATAACAGACCTTTTCTGAGTCTTTCCATCACCTTTAAGAGACTTGGAATGGTCTTGAAACCTGTTTAAAGTATAAACCTGCATGAATTTGAGCTTCATAGGGTTTGAGAAAATTAATGCTTCTCAGCAATTTTATGCACTCTGCAGGCTGGGGGATGGTTGCTGATATATTTAGATTATGGGCAGCTGGTGTTAGCTAAGGGATTTATTGGCTTAGTCATCCTTAGTAACAAAGATATGAAGTGTCTGGCCCTGATTATTAGTTGATATCTACTATCTTGGCTCTTCAGTTTTAGCTTCCTTTTTTTTTTCTCCACTGAAGCACAACTTAATATAAAAGTATTGGGGTTAACTCCCCCCACACTAGTAATTTTCAGTTAACTCCCCACAAACTAGTAATTTTCTAGAGTCCAGTAATGGTGTGTCTATTTGTGGAGTTCAATTGAGATATCAATTTATCATAACTGAGAAAAAAAAAATAACAGAAGGCTCAGAGGAAAACCATGGGAACCGTGAAAGCCTAGGAAAGTGAAATGAGAAATGTACCCCGGAGAGACAGGGTTGGGGAGTGTTTGATTCTTTGAAACAGTCTCACTGTGCAGCCCAAGCTCTCCTGGAACTTGTAGTGATTGTCCCTGCCTTGGTCTACCAGTTCTGGGATTACAGGCATTGAGGGTAATGTTTATACTTGTTTTCCAAGCACTTTGCTTAGTGTAGTTATTCAAATATGAAAACATGGGTGTTGATCAACTGGTGTACAAGTCACTGCGATTTCCCAGCTTACAAAGTCCAGTTCTTTACAGAGCATTTTCTATGGAGACACACGAGTGTGAACTTATGGATGGCCACGTAGTAGGCACTCTACATTAAAAAAAGAAAATCATGGGGATGAAATTCAATTCACTGCTAGTTTCAACATAAGCACCATGCTGATAGCAACAATCATTAAACTTTCAAACATGTTTTCAAGGAACACTGTGCCATCTTCATTCCAGAACATCTTTTAAATTGGATAGCTAATTGTCTGTTTAGACTTAAAGTAGAGGAAGGGCTTGGCGTATTCTCTGTGACAGCATTCACTTCCTGATCTCACTTTTGTGCTGTCCTCGAGTGCTTGCAAAACACCGAGTCCACAACTCAGAGTGAAGTAAAAAAAAAAAAAAAAAGTGCATAAGCTGAAGAGATGAAATGACCGTCCCATTTGAAATCTCAGTCTCTCTCTACAAATGAAGCTTACGCTAGTCTTAATTTCACATGAACTTCCTGATAAAAACATCACCACACCCACTTCTAGCATGCCCAGTATGAGCTGTGAACCTGTGGGAAATGGATTCCAAAGAAGAGAGGATGAAATAAAAATTTGATTTTCCTTTGAAAAGCAATGACATAGGAGAGATGCTGTTCCAGAACAAATAGTGCTTGACAGGAATTCATAGTTTCCAGTTGGAATATGATCACAACCCCACAGTTAGAGATACTTCCTGTTCCTTCTTTCTTTCTGACTGATGGGTGCTGAGCTAGAGCACCCCGCTCCCTCACTGCCCTTCTACGTGACACCCTCATATCTCTCTTCCTCACAGCTAGGATGTTCAGGTTGGTGTTGACCTCACACAAGCCTCCAAAAGTTGACTCTACTGGTCTTCTGTAGGCAAGACACTGTACAACTGAATTACATCTTAGTCCTTCATTGTCTGGTCTGATTAGTAAAGCCCAGACTCCCTGATCACACAGGGAGAGTAGATAACATGTCACTGAGAATGAGTTTCAACAGATGTTTTCTTGTTTTACTGAATGATGCAATGAGAAATGCAAAGGCTGGAATTGCTGCAGCCCTTTTGCTGATGGGGAGGAGAGGCCAGGTCCCATGCAGTTGAAGCTAATTAGCTTGTGTTTGTTAGGGTCCCCCTTTTAAAGCAAAGGTGACCTACTAATAGCACCTTTTAGGTAGCGGAACTTAAACCAGTCAACCTGTATTAGATTCTTAGCATAGTTAGCAATCACCAACTGATAAGACCATTTCTCCTCTCCAAGTACATTATGATGGCTTGTGAGATATGAGATTCATGATTAATTGATTTTTCCCCCTGAATTATTTTTCCTATTTCTTATGTGCATTAGAGATCCCTGCAAAGTCTTCAATGAATTTTTTGACTCTCCACAGATTTGTTTTTGCTAGTTAGCTATACAGTTATGTAATCCGTGGGGGTTTGGATTCGCCAGAGCCATCTCTGCATGTGTAGGGTGCCCCAAAATGCTCTACTACTTCCTCAAAGACCGTCAGACCTGTCTGGGAATTATATGCAGGTCTTTCAGAATGCTCAGAAAGAATTGTGGCACTGGTTCCTAAGACAGGATCCATAGAGGGATGTATTTTCAAGTGGTAGGAAACACTGTGGCATCTTTTGAACTTGGCAAAGATTCTGAACAGGTCTATGTACCCCATTCTCCAGGAGGTTAAACCCTACAAACAGATGCTCCCCCACTGTGCTTGCTCTGCTGCTGGAAGCTGCCCCTGTAGAACCCAGGCCCATTTGCCTATTATGTCAAAGACAAGATTAGCAGAGGTGGAGAATACTGGTTAAAACCAGTTCTGGGAGATATAAATAATGGATTTTCCTTTGAAAAGCAACTTTCAGTTTTAGTGAGAAATTTGTCAAGTTTTTTCATTAAATTTGACAGAACAAAGACATCTGATATTGATGGATTTTCCTGTAGTTCCTTGCAAGAGTCAGATAGGAACAGTATGAAACTGTGTACATCTAGAATAAAAGGGGTTTAAATCCTCAGTTTCTGTAGGCGGAGAACTGGCATGGAAGGGTTTACGAGTGAAGGGGAACTTCTTTTTTCCTGTATGTTCAATTGTCTGGTTTTAATTTCCCTTGTAATCAATTCATGAGTTATTTGTTTAATCTTTATTTTTTTATGTTGCATTTTAATTAGTTCTCTCTTTCAGGGTTTCGTACAAGGTTTTGATCACACTTTCCCTCCTCCCGTTGCTTCTGCACCCATCCCGCTTTCCCTTCCCACCCACCTTGTGTCCCTTTGTCCCCACATCTAGGCCAATTTCTACTGTCCAAATATTCCTGCGTGCGAATCCTTCCATTTGAGCATGATTGACTTCTCCATATCTACACTCTTAGAGAAACTGACCCTTCCTCTCTCGGCAGCTAGCAGTTGTAATAGCTCCTCTGCTAGGCGTAGAACTTCTGGGGGTTTTGTTTGGCTTGGGCTAGTATAGGGTCTCTGGACAGTGCCATAGCTAGCAGCTGGGAGTAGCTACCTTGCTATGTCCAGAAGACACTGTTTCTTCTAGTTTTGTTTTCGTTTTTAATTAAAATCACCTCTGGCTTACACTCTTTCTGTTACCTCTTCCACGACTATCCCTGAATCCCTGAGCCTGTGAGGGATGAACCAGGTACACAGGCTCCCTTTAGGGCTCACCTTTCTGCAGTTTCTTTGCATCTTGGTCAGTTGTGGTTTTCTGTGCTGGCTATCATCAACTGCAAATGGGAGCCTCTCTAATGGTGTGCCTTAATCTATGGATATAATGGTGAGTCATTAGGAGTTGGTTTAATATCATGTCCATTTAGCAGAATTTAAATAATCTTAAATTGACTTTTAGATGTCTCTAATTACCTCCAATAATGGTAGGACTTCCTCAGACGAAGATTAGATTATCGTAAATATTACAGGTGTTTATATGCGAGTTACTTATTCAGATGAATTTAGAGTTCACTAAACTTAAATTTTAGATATGCTGTTAGTTCCTTTCTTATGTTCGGAGCATTATATAATTTAATGTTTCTGAAAATACTTCTTCAGCTCCTCCCACCCCGACTCCATTTGCTTCCTATAGATATTTGGGTTGGATTTACATCTGGAATGGATATTTTGCCTGGGACATTTGTTCTGATATAAAACAACATGCTAGATCCCCTGACTATTTATGATTCTTGGCTTCTGTCCCTTCTTGTTGAATGAGAATAGCTTGCTTTATAAATGGAATTTTGCAGTAATTTCACACTCCTGGCAATTAAAGTTTTCTGCTGCAATTGGGTAAAGAGCTCAAGAAAAAGCAGTAATTTCCAGATGTGTGGGTCCCTGGGGTCACCCAAACCAACCTTACGGTTCATCCATGGCAAGAAGGAGACCTTGGAACTTGCGGGATTTCCAAAGTCTCTGCATTACTGTTTGAGGAGGGGAGGGACAGGGAGCCAATTCTTCTGGCTCATTCTGTTTCCTGTAGCCAGAAGTGCTGGAGTCATCCAGAAGTCAGCCTGCTCCTTAAATTTACATTCTGCAAGCTGCATTTCAGACATGGGACCTGAGGACTCTGGAAGACAGGAAGGGAAGCTAATGGCATAGAATGTCTTGCAAATAGACAAGGAAATGCAGGCTTAGGTGGAGGAAAATCCAACATATATAAAAAACAAGAATGGCTTTTCAGCTTATGAAAAAATAATACATACTCAATTTGGAAAATTTCTAAAAGCATGAAGAAGCAATTTTAAGTTACTCCTGGCCTAGCTCCACTGTCATGAGAGGATGAGAATTGATATTTTGGAGTTGCTTCCTTTTAATAAGGCAGACACAGACATTATATTACTTACACACACACACACACACACACACACACACACACACACACACACACACACAGAGTTTTGTTTTTATCATAAAAATTGTGTAGTAAGCATTTGTTTATGTCATTAAATATCATGTTAAAGTGCAATTTCAAAAATTTTTCTATTTAAAAGTTACTTCAGCAAAAAACCACAACAAAACATTGTTTTGCAATCACACATACATGTACACATACACACATACACATGCTACTTTTAGGAAAAATGATTTTGTATGTGGATGAAACCATATAAATTCAAAGCGTACAGATAAGGGCTAGCTTTGTCACGTTCCTCTCCCGTTTTAAGTGTTTTTGATACAGCATTTCCCTTGTAGCCCAACCTGGCTTTGCACTAATGGCAATCATTTTGCTTTAGGGATCAGAGGCACAGCTGTCATGCCTAGTTCAATGCTGTGCTCTCTTAAAAATTGGCTAAATAAAATCCCAGGTCATCTTTTGTGACTTTCATTGTTTTAGGTGGCAAAAAGTAGGTCCAGGTATAGAATTAAAGGAAAAGGGTATCAGGATTTTGTGCTACGTCTTTAGATGTCAACATAGAAGAGAAGTGACAAGAGCAATTGAGAGATGTCAGTCACTTGCGAGCACCAAAGTAAGGTATTTTAGAGGCAGGTGACAGAAAGTCAATACAATGCCACACACTTAATGTGGTAGCTTTGGTTCTCCCTTATCACTAGATATTCACAATTAAATACAAACTTAGGTCACAGACTGGTCAGTCTAGGCTGCTGCTGGGTAAAGCTGAGGACTTCTCATTCTGTGTCATTCAAATAAATAATGTAGTTGTTAGAACTTTGGGATTGGGTATCCAACTATCCTTGTCCCTTGTCAACACATGGACTTTAGGCTGTCATGTATTCAAACCCACCAGAACCAGGCCAATTAATCAAAGAAGAAGTAATATGTAACCCAATCTACACTGTTCCTTGTTAATCAGTTGGCTACCAGGTGCATTGAAGAATGTTGCAAAGTCTTTGACTTTAATTCCTGTGTTCCACAATGCCGTTGATAACTGGGAGTTTGTAGAGTTGGAAGCAATAGCATCACCTCTAAGATGAAAGTCAAGCCCAGTATCAAGGCCTCTTTCATGTGAGACTGAGGCAGCTTACCAAGTAGAGAACATCCTCTTCTGAAAAGTGATATGGGGAAGCGGGCTGAGATGTGAGTGGAATCCAGGCCACCGGAGGCTCGGAAATCATAAAGCCTGTCTTTTCCCTTTCCAGTTTTTACAGATTTTAGTGCACGATCGCTAAAGAAGCCCATTGTAGCCCTGTTTTAATAAGTTAACGGGCTTCAGGTAGGGAACATAGCCCTTCAGGTGAACAGAGAGCTTATGTAAGGATTCCAGGGAGTGTTCCCGTGTCTGACAAATACTCATGGGATCCCAACACCGACAAAGATGCAGGCGTCCTTTGCTTTCTCTGTGTGCTCATGGTGGGCTGGGTGGAGGATGAGTTGGCTGCCAGCAGTGTATGGTTTCCTCCTGTGCCGAGATGCTAAATTTGTAGCTCGTGGTGGGGGATGAGCTTGGAATGTAATTTCTTCCTTTCTCCTGTAATTTTCTGCCTGCCTGCATGAATGCTAATGAGCATCTCTCACATGACAGAGCAGCGAAACACAACTTTATTTTTACTATTTTTGGCAGATTCCGAAGTTACAAAGTCTGGGCCTTAGTGTAGCAGTGACAAAATAATGTCCGCAGACCCTCTTTTCCCCGCTTTCAAATGTGTCCTGCATACAGGTCTTCTTGTGAGGAGCTGATGGGTGGCGTCACTAGTGTGAGCTATTCTCTGTGTTGTTGTGACAGCCCCTACCTTCCACCTGATCATACCACACTTGTGTGTCCAAGACTCTAGTGTTTTCTCCAATCACTGTAAGTCTTGACCCTCAGTCTCAGACTAAGCCAGTCACTTCTTTTCTTTTCTTTTTTTTTAAATTGATTTTTACTGAGCTCTACATTTCTCTCTGCTCCCCTCCCTGACTCTCCCTTCCCCTTCAACCCTCTCCCAAGGTCCCCATGCTCCCAATTAACTCAAGAGATTTTATCTTTTTCTATTTTCCATGTAGATTAGACCCATGTATGTCTCTCTTAGGGTCCTTATTGTTGTCTAAGTTCTCTGGGATTGTGATTTGTAGGCTGGTTTTCTTTGCTTTATGTTTAAAAAAAAAAAAAAAAACCCTTATTTTGAGTGAGGTAACCCAGACACAGAAAGACAATTATCACATGTACTCACTCATAAGTGGTTTTCAAACAGTCACGTATTTTCTATTGTGAGTGAGTAGCATGGAGACCAGACTTTATTTTTTTATTTTAGCTAATAAGAAGTGGGGTAGGGCATGAGTGGGACGCTAAGCATGCCTATGGGCTGCAGGTTAAATGCTTAAATGATTTTATAATTATACCATCAAATGAATTGACTTATCAGAGGGAAGAACGTGGAAACAACACTTCTGGTAATCAAATTTTAATTGAGAGACCTGGCTGACTGATGGCACCAGCAAGATAATTTAATTTAGAGCATGGAGTCCTTTGTTGATGGAATGAATTGGCGGCGTGCTGACAGTCTGACCACATTTGTGGGAGGGCCACATGCAGATTTTGTGAGTGACAGAGATTATATGAGGCATGAGGACAGAGGCTTGATAACCACAGGGAATCTGTCTCACCTACCTAGCCATGCTGCTTGGGGGAACATTTCTGTTGGTGTTGACTGATGAGGGACCCAATTATGTAAAACTAGGGTTCACTTCACTTCCTGTTTGGGACCCTAGGCTGCGGATGGCAATTGCACAGTTTATTTTGGGAGGAGAAGAGCAAAAGAGATATGAGAGGAAAGCGTGGAGTTTGAAAGGGCAGTAAAACTTAGATGGAGCCAGGGAAGAGAGAAAGGTAGACCTTGCGCATATTCTAACAGTAATACAACTTGTTGAAGTCCCTCTGCTTCTGAGGCTTACTTCAGGCCATGTTTTGTAGAAGACATGTAGGTCTTTATGCTCCAAGACAAGCACTAGGGACAACTGGAATGTTAGCACATAGACTTGTTCCTTCAAGGGAAGGATTAAAAGACCTGTTGTGCACCCAGAAGGCTGGGAGCAACCATGCATTCTAGCCTGGTGACCTTTGCACTGAATGTCTGAAGACCACACCAGATCCTTTCCCAGATGCTTTTCATAAGCTTGCTTTTTCTCAGTCAATCTGTAGAACCTATTTTTATGTACTTCATAAAGAGTTTCAATGATCTTCATCCAGCTTATGTTCCTCAAAGATATTTATAAATTATTGTGCAAGTGGGATTGAGTTAGTTATCACCAGAATAAGTTTTCATCGAATTGTGCTCATATATGCCTGAAAACAAAACAAAACAACAACAGCAAAACAAAAACAAAACAAAACAAAACAAAACAAAACAAAAAACCTGCTTGGGGTTAGATTCCTGAAGTTTGAACCAAGCATTGGTTACTTAGTTGTGTTAAACTGAAATATGTTTACTCCTCCTGTGGATTGGTACTCTGCTGCCATGGAAGTTACAGAGACTCCTGCAATGTTTCCTTGTTTCTGTTTCATTCCCACGGTCTACTTTCTAATAGGTTTTCTTCCCCCCATTATGTTTCTCCACTGATGCAGTAAGCCAGATAAAGCCCAATCGAAAAAGTATAACAACAGGTGTATTGAGGAGAACAATCCCGGGTAGGTTCTTTGGTTCCAGAGATTGAGGTCAGAGAAATCATGCCCCTGGAACTAAAGCAGGGAGATTTTATAGGTTGTAGTTGAGGAGTGATGACATGTATTTGTGTCCAAGTATGGTCATAAGCTTAGCACTTAGGCTGGGACTTGAGCAGCTGGCAACTTCAGGGGAGGAAGCTGCACTTGCCACCAAGACTTGGAACTGGGTTTTTTGGCATCCTTCCTTTATTTGGAGACTCTCGGAGGGGGCAGGGTTTGAGGGAGGGAGGGAGAGAGGGGGAGAGAGAGAGAGAGAGAGAGAGAGAGAGAGAGGAGATGAGAGAGGGGAGGATGGAGGGAGGGAGGAGGTAGTTCCTTCGTCGTCTCTCGCTCGCTCGCCTCTCTCTCGCTCTCTCTCTCTTTCTTTTATGCGATTTTTCTATCTCCTAGACTATGCAGGGGCAAGCCAGAGGTTCCAATCACCGAACTTTCCCCATTCATCTGTGAGAATATGAATATAAGATGGTAGCATTTGATATCAAAGTTACTATCTTAATGTCCATGATTATAAAAGTGTTGATTTAAAGGACCTTGATCACTACTATACCCAGGAGAATACATGTTTTTCTCTTTAGTTTTTCTTACTTAAAAATCAAGATACATAAAAAAATCTTGGAAACACAGATAGTCTCCTATAGGCCTGATCTCAGAAGAGCCTCAGGTGTGTTATAATAAGCTCAGAACAAGTAAAGGCACTAAGAAAGATGAGTTGGCTGTGGAAAGCAGCGAGGGCTTCTCACTGAACTAGAGATAGACCACCATTCCCCCAGAAGTCTCAGTACTTGATATATATCCAAAGGAAAGAAAATCTGCATGTTCACAAGATCTGAACCCTTGGTTTTGCTGCAGCGCTATTTAAAACAGCTAAGATATAAAGTCAAGAAAAGTATCTATAATATATCAAGAAGCGTGGTTCATCATTGGGCTCTAAAAATTGGACTTCTGTAATTTCCACAAGACAGGACGCCAGTGGAATACATTAGGTAGAGTGAAAGCAGTCAGGTCCAGAGAGACAAAGAGCACTTGGGAGCATAAGGATGGAGACACGTCTTTGCAGGGAAATTGTCCCATCTACCTAGATAGGCGACATGGGACAAGTTTTCTGTCAGTTTTGACTGACAAGTTACCCAATGGAAATGCATTTTGGTTCTATCTTAGGTCTCTGAGCTTCTGGTTCCTGGTCTCAAGGCAGTGTCAGGGGTGGGCTTCCTCTCATGGCAGGGGCCTCAAGCTGAACCAGGCATTGGTTGGTCCCTCTCCCATTTTCTGTACCACCTTTACCATAGCACTGAAGTCTTGTTTGTTTTCTATACATTGCTTGAAAGGGAAGAAGTGCTTCTTATGAAGCCATGTCATAGGCCTTAACGATAACGTAAGTGATACATGTGTTGTCTTGGCAGCCTTTGGATGCTTTGATAGTTGTCTCATCTACTTCAGAGATTGGCAACTTCTTGACTTCCATGTGCATTGTTTAGTATGTGGGAAACATTCATTGCCATGTTTCTCAGGAAACAATGGAAGACCGCATCCTCTGCTTAGTCCCCTAAAATAGGTGATTTATTGCTATAGAACAAGCATTGTCTCCTAAGGTGAACACCAGGTTCACAAATATGAAATTTACCATGCTTATTCTGTGTAAGTGTTCTTTTGTTTACAGAATAACTTTTCATCTCAATGTAGTAAGAATAATAAAAACCCAAAGACAGATATTGGGGTTAAAGTTGAAAGATCAGAGAAGAAAAGCAGTCAACTACTAGAGAGTTCTTACCTCTACAAAAACTTCAGACTGAAAAGACATCAAATTCCTGTCTCATCCTGCCTTATATTCCTCTCTAGTGCTGGGATTAAAGGCATAAACCACCACTGCCTGGCCTCTATGGCTAACTAGTGTAGCTGCTAGGATTAAAGGTAAGTGCCATCACTGCCTGGCCTGTATGCTGACTAGTGAGTCTAGCTTTGCATTGTAGTCTTCAGAAGAGCTTTATTTATTAAAAACACAAGTGAAATATCACTTCATCTCAGCTCTGAGTCACAGTATTGCTTTTAAAATATATTTAATTGCTTTTATTTTGCTGAATATTCAGTTGACAAATTAAGACTGGATATATTTAAGTAAGATGTGTATGTGTATATGTCTACATGTGTAAGATGATTGTTACTAGCGGTTCTTGGGAATGCAGGTGGATTAGGGTGCAGAGCAGGCAGAGAGGATGAGCCTTCTGTGCAGCAGCAGGCAATGCAGAGGTGAGAGCAGAACTCTGGAGACTCGATTCAAATTCCAGCTTTCCTTGATTCAAATGCCAGCTTGGGGTCCTATGGAATCCCTCTATCTTAGCTCTCTGTGTAAACTAAGGAGAAGAATTCCCATATTGTAAAGCTTTTTCCTAACCCAATATACTATGTCTAATACAAATATTACACAGGCCATGATAAAAACAAGGTCAAGGGCACATGGAGAGATAGCTCGGTGGGTAAGAACGTGAACTGATTTGAGTAGGGTCCAAGTTCAATTGCAGTCACCCTTATTGGATGATTTACTCTCCCCGGAAACTCCAGCTCCGGGACATCTAATGCCTTCTTCTCAGCTCCACAGACACTGTGTGTGTTCACATACCCAACTCTCCACAGTGTGTGTTCACATACCCAACTCCCCACAGTGTTTGTTCACATACCCAACTCTCCACAGTGTGTGTTCACATACCCAACTCTCCACAGTGTGTGTTCACATACCCAACTCCCCACAGTGTTTGTTCACATACCCAACTCTCCACAGTGTGTGTTCACATACCCAACTCCCCACAGTGTGTGTTCACATACCAACTCCCCACAGTGTATGTTCACATACCCAACTCCCCACAGTGTGTGTTCCCATACCGAACTCTCCACAGTGTGTGTTCACATACCGAATTCTCCACAGTGTGTGTTCACATACCGAACTCTCCACAGTGTGTGTTCACATACCTAACTCCCCACAGTGTGTGTTCACATACCCAACTCCCCACAGTGTGTGTTCCCATACCGAACTCTCCACAGTGTGTGTTCACATACCCAACTCTCCACATATGGAATTTGAAAAAGAATCAAAATATGTCTTAAAGAGAGCAATACTTTTGAGATGGTGGCTTATATGATGATTTTCATTAGTTAGCCTAGCCATGTAAGTTTCAGGGAAATTAATAGTAAAAATGATAATAATATGGACCCCATAATGCTAATATGAGAATGAAATGAATTATTATATAGAAAATTCTGACAATGAAGTCTTAGTGGCAATATGTTCCCTTGGACTATTCTAGGAACACAGTAGGAGTAATACATATGTTTGTTAAAATAAGGAATTTTTGACACACATTATATCTAGAAAACACAAAAAAATCTTAGCTATTATACAAAAAAAGGGGGAAATAAATGAGCTGGTCTTGTGGAAAGATCCTGGAGTCTCCCTTTAGACAGCTGCACAGTCAGGCCACTTTCTAGAAGGAAAGAACAGATCTGAGGCTTAAGGAGAAAAAAAAAGACCTGAAATAGCATTGTTGAGTTAGTAATTAGAAAAAAAGAGGTGATTGAGTTTTGTTGCTCATATAAGGGTCAATATTAGCATGATTTAGAGAGGTACAAACCAGATTGGTTGTCAAGTTTTACCCACGTGTACCTATACCTGTTGACCCATGTTTAGGCTCAGAAGGTAGACTAATGAGCTAGGGTATTTCTGGTAGAAATTGTGTGTGTGTGTGTGTGTGTGTGTGTGTGTGTGTGTGTGTGTATGTGTATCAGGGGAGGGAAGGAACTGTCAAGAGTTGTGAAGGCAATGGACTACAAAGCATATGCTGAACAGGAAGGGAAATAGAATCAGTGAGTGGCAGGACAGAATTCTTGATGTCTTAGAAAAGCAACTGCAGAATCAGCAATGGAATGAGGAAGTGGTAGTAAGAACACCCCTTAGAGAAGCGCTCAATGGAGACAGCATTTTTTTTTTTTTTTTTCAGAAGGAAGACCGGCTACAACCCACACACCTCTTTGGGGCAACTTAAAAGTTGAGTAGCCTCAAGGCTATCTTACCTTCTGCATCAACAAACTTTGATTCTAGCAACCTTCTTACAAAGCAAATCGCCCTACGCTTGTTTCTGGGTTCCAAAATGAAGGTGGGATGTCTGCTTAAAATCTGCATTGGTGTCGAGTAAAATTACATCTCTCAGACAACTTGTGCTATCTCATGTATTAAGCAAACACACAGAGAGTAATCTATGTATCTTTTAATGTGGAACGTTTCTATTTTTCTTGAGTTGATATGCTTGATCTGTTTACATTACACAAAACATTGTAAGATGTTGAACACTCAGGAGAAAGCAGGGAAGAGTCAAACATTTTTGAATTATGGATGAAGATCACAGAGACAGTATAATTCAATTTAGTACAACTCAACTCAATCCATTTAAAAAAAACACACACATTGAATGTTAACTCAACATATGCCAGGTGGTATAGCCTGTTCTTGTCTAGTTTATAACCAAGCACCAGGACTAGTCATCTTAACACTCTTGTAACTCCCTCTCTATGATGAAGTATGAGGTTATATAGATGTATTTAGAATTAATTTATTGTTTCATTTTTTTCATGAGATACTATATTTTAGGTTCAATGCATCAAACACTGTTAGAAAATACTACCTTCCTTGATGTCAAGATAAAGAATGCATCACAACTGGAATTTTCTAGAAATGTGAGATTCAAGCAGACCATTGCCTTATTGATTGATTGATTGATTTATAGAGAATCTCATCCAGGCTGGGCTTGGACTCTCCATCCTCTTGATTCAGTCTCTTGAGTGCTCAGATTTTTTTCTTCCAAGTCACTGTTTATGCGTTACACTGCTCCATTGTCTGTGTGTCATCCTCAGAGGTCACACTCCAGCTTCATGTTCAGTTTTAGGAATTAGACAGTTTAGGACTCAAGGAAACTGAGTCAGAGTATTCCATGTCTCAGCTGTCCATGATCTCGGAGAAATTCCTTATTTTTATGTCATCATTTTCCTCATCTTCATCTTGTATACAGCAACCTAGTGTCTAGATTGTATCTTTCCATCACACATTGAGAAAACTGGTGTTTAATAAGCTTAGGTCATGTCTGTAAGAGCCAAGGTCCAAATGCATGATGTCTGATTTGGTATACACATTTAAGGAGGCTTTATTTCAATTACCAGGAGCTGAACACTTTAAGTGGATACTAAAACCTCACTATAAAATGTTGCTATTATTACAGCTACTCAGGAATAGGCAAACAGAAATGTTTCCTAAAGATACAGGCAACACTTCTCCGTGCGACCTGTGCCAGAGTTACTCTGGTGGAGGTTTCATTTTCATTCAACCTCTGACCCCAGCTGAATATAAGGCTAACCTTGATCAGAGTGGTAAATGTCATTTGTAATTGAAAGATCTAATTTTTATAATCCTATTTCTGCTGTAATGAAGAATTACACTTTTGACATTTTCAGTTAATGTGCTATATAGCCCTGGGTTGGCGTATACCCCCGTTAGGACCCTTAAGTCAAGAGTTGAAATAGAGATGAATCTTTAACCAATGAATTACAGGTCTTGTTAGAAGGGTGTCCACAGTTGATGCTGTTTGAGGTCTTGCTATAAACAACAAAAATAGGGCAAAATATACATACATTTTCATAAAGGAAACATAAAAATTCCTGGCTTATAATACATTGTTATCTCTCTAGTGCAGCTAGAGAAATGGTCTATTTTTTTTATCATTTCCTCTCGTATCTTATTAGCATTTCATACGTTAATCTTTTGCTAGCATATCTTCCCGGGATGCTTTTGCTTCCACTTCCAAGTCTTGTTTGTTTTTTTAATCCATCATAGAGAGATTGTCCGCACCTGACTGTGACATTTAGATAGGAGACTGGTGTTCCAGTGTCGTGTTTAAGAATGTCTTTCCCTCCTTTACCCATTCCATTCTTCCCAAATTTTCTTTTGTTCATGTGATAGTCTCTAAATTCTTGGAGAGGCTGTGCATGTCCATTTAAAGGCAGAAGCTAGAATAAAAACATGTCAAATTATTATTTTTTTGTTTTAAAAAACAAAATCTGGTTGTATTTTTCTATATAATTTTGATCCAAATTATTTTATGTCTGTTGTCCAATAAATAAGTCAGTCATGTGATCATGAAAATACCTGTACTGTTTCTCCTCCAGACTCTATGACATGACCACAAGGTTTGTGTTCTGTTTTGTTTTTTCACATAAGCATAAAAATTCAAGCCAAACAATGTTCTTCCATACACCTATTTGAAAACAACTGTCTTAACCTTCACAGAGTAAACATGAATGTCCTTGAGGCCTATTGGCAACGCTGATGAATGGGCTTACAAATTCCCACCAGCGTTTTGATAAGTCTCCAGGCAGGAGAGGTGACATAAAAAAAAAACAAGGCAACTTTAAACCAAACCACTTCTGGTTTTGGATGCAGAGAAGAATACTGACGACTTCACACAGAGACTCCCAGCCAGACAAGAATAGCACTTTGTATTTCTACAGTTCATGGTAGCTCATTGCCGTTGTGGAAGCCACACTTCAGACCTAAGGCCTGGACTAATTTTGTTCTTGTAATTTAATGTTTCATTCTTTAATTTCAGGACTCATGACTGTTCAAAGTTAAATTTAAAAAAAATTAAAGGAGATTTTGGCTTAATTTTATTTTACGGCAGATGAGAATGGATTTTGGATTTTAGAAAAAAAAAAGCCAAAATAGATCAGGGTTGGTGGATGACTCAAGAAAGTGCTTGCTGTCTGAGCATAAGGGTGTCAGCCTGGCCTCTCAGTGCCCACTGGTGCTGCCGCATTGGGAAATCTAAGAGGAGCTAAGGTTCCTGAGTCTCTTTCTGCTCATCCAGTCTAGCTGAATCTCTGAGGTCCATATTCAGTGGGAGACCCTGCTCAAAAAATAAAGGGAAGCATGATTGAGAAATACACTCAATGTTTTCCTCTAGCTTCCCTGTGTACACATGCACATGTACACACACACACACGCCCACAAAAATAAGTCAGCAAATACTGAAAGTTTGCTTACCATCCCCTGCTGATGTATATTCTGCAGAGTATAACTTAATAGATACTGTTTTTCTAAGTGCATTTGGTCAAATTAACATACCTGAAATAGTTTATTTGGAAACTTCTGAAGACATCTTTAAGTTGTGTCTTGATGTCTGTTTATCGAAAACTGTAAGAGTCCCCACTAGTGGAACTGTTTTGGAAAGATTAGGAGGTGTGGCCCTGTTGGAGGAGGTGCGTCACTGGGGATAGGATTTGAGATTTCAAAAGCCCACACCAGGCCCAGTCTCGCTCTTTCTCTCTGCTTGCGACTTGAGCAACAGATGTGAGCTCTCAGCTACGTTTCCAGAATTAACCTGCCTGCCTGCCATCATGCTCCCTGCCACGATAATAATGGACTGTCTGCAATTATTAGAAATTCTCCAATTATATGATTCTTTTTATAAGAGTTTCTCGGCCATGGTGTCTCTTCACAGTAATACAATACTAACCAAGACACTTAGGGAGCCAGAGAATATATTATTGACTTGTTCTGCTTGATTCCACAACCGTGACTGAAGACTAGCCAGACCCATGTCCCTCTCCACTGTGAACCTGCTCGTGAAAGAGACAGTTCACACGATACAGAAGTTACCCAGCCTCATGAAAGAATGCTGTAAAGGATTTTGTCTAAGGCACTGACTCAAAATCCTCTTCAAATTTCCCCTCCTGGGCGTTTACCCCTACCAGAGGACTCTATCAGAAACTCCAGCCATTCAGTTGGATGGGCAGCCCTAAAAATGCTGCTGTTTTATTAATGATGGTGGGAATGGATGGAAGATTAGCTTCTTTTTTTAAAAAGCCTAAATGGATTTCAAGCCATGTCCCTTTGATTTTACCCAAGTGGGAGGGTCTGAAAAAACATTTTATTTAAGTAGACAATTACATTTATGGGACCCTTTAAATCGTTTCATCTCATGTTGTCGTTTTTTCAACATTTATTGTCAATAGCAACTTAGAGCTACGAGCTGTGTGGAAGTGCTTTGTACACCTGTAAGTCTTCCTTCCCGACTATTGCTTCTTCTATTTAACTCAGACGTCTGCTAATAGGAACATAGTTGTGTGCCTAGAAGGTACACAATACATGCAAGTAGGTGTATAAATACACACTTATTTAGTTTAAGTGAAGATTTCCCATCTGGACCGACAATGCTCTCTTCAAGAGCCATAGACCCTCTAACAAAAACTCTAACTAACAAAAATTCCAAGAGCAGGCATGCAAAGCCCTCTTTTGTGTTGCAGCTCAGGGTTGTCTAAGAGACTCCCAAAACATTACAGGCTGTTGCTGTTGCCCTTGGTTGTCCCAGAGGTGGACAGCAAGTTCCTATTGCTGAGGGCAGCATGAACTTGAGACTTGAGACTCAGAACCTATGATCTGGATCTGACCTGAGAGTCCCTATCTGAGGCCTAGCTGTCATGGCACCAGAAGATATCATGCAGGCTTCCAAAGGAGGGAGGTTACAAACAGCCCACACATTACAAAAAAAAAAAAAACCCACGAGCAATCAAAATGCAGAACTATAGAGCCTAGTTCCAGCAGGCACATCTACAGCACAACTTCCGACCTAAGGCTCAGGGACCATTGCAGAAAATGTTGCAGAAAGATTGTAGGATTCAAAGGAACAGGTGTGTGCAGTGAGATTGTGTCTACTAGAAATGTCAGGAGCTGCACCTATAAAGTCTCACTAACATGAATGCTCAAATGAGGACCTGATTGATATGCTATTATAGAATGTGGAAATCCCAAAAGGCCTCAACCATAGACAAAAACTACAGGCAACTAAGGAATGCTCAGAGTGAGAGAAATGTCTTCCCCAGCACACCAATTCATTTTTCAACACCAGACTGAAAGCACTGAAAACATGTATGCACAAGTAACATTATATAGACTGAGAAGATTGGACTTATGCATTTACAAATACATACATACTTATTACATGTATGTGTGTGTATGTATGTAACAACAAATGAAAAAGGAGGCCATAGATTTGACAGAGACCAAGATGGGGTATAAAAGGGAAATAAGTCCCATCGGGTACAATTCAGTGCACTTCTGTAAGACTGACTAGAATTAGTTTGTAATGTTCCTAAGCATGTTGGGGAATTTTGGGGAAGGTGGGTTTGTTGATGGAGGTGTCGTGTGAGTAGAAACATGGAGAATATCTCACCACATGCCTCTAGCTGCCTTCTCATTGAGGAGAACTTACTGTCTGTTGTTTAAGAAGTAATTCCAAATTAGCGATGAGGGGTGGGTAACAGTAGATAACTTCCAAGCTTGTTTGAAGTCTGAGCATCTATGGTTTTGTGGAAATGCCTGAGCACTCTAAGCTGAAGGACAGGGTGGGCAGCAAGTACTATCTTGGAGGTCCGGAGCAGGGAGTAAAGGAAGATGGTTTAAATACATATCCTTCCCAAATTGAGACAGCCTAGCCCCCCTTCTTCTTGAGTTGTGCTTATTCATGCTTAGAAATGAAATGGAACAAGCATTTTTAAGAAATAAACAAACATTGATTGTATTCTTACCCTGTTTGTACCTGAACATACGGAAACATGTTTACAGTTGTTTGTAGCTAGATTGCCAAATGGTGAATATTTTTCCAGCAAAGTTATAACTTTTCATAAAGCTGATTTTTACCTTGCTTTTTCGTAATCCGAGCATGTATGTATATTAGCAAGATCACTCATATTATGGCTCCAGAATGCCTTACCTGCATACCAAAGAAGCCTTGGATAGAAGTGGCCTTTGTACATGAGGAATCCTTGAGATGACTTTAATAAGAAATAGCCAAAGATGTTGGTGGCATTTGACTTGCTTATGAGACCCATGGGTGTGGTAGAGTCAGTACCATCATATATTTTATTCTGTTGAGCACCGCTTCTCATGGGATGCAGAAAGCCAAGTTCGTACACAAGGATTAGCACTAGGAGTAAACTTGACTGGAAGTTAGCTTTTTCACATAATTTCTCCTTCTTAACGTGGACGTTATTATACTAAATCACAATTTGCATCATTCAAATGCAAATGGATTTTCAAAATTCATGTGGGAGTTTCGTGGTGTAATTCTTTCTGGCAAGTGCTGCTCAATTTTTCATTATTTGAAAGAATTCACTGATGTAACTGATTCCAAGTGGAAGGAAAATGTGAATTTGAATGTGCTGTTCGTGTTGGAAGGCATGGCTATAATTATATCAAATTCACATCTGTTTTTATTTTGAGTTTCTCCTCTTGGCTTCCCTAGAACATATATGGCCTATAGGATGCAATGCCTTCAACAGGGCTCTTGCTCCCATACTCTAATGTGCTCAGAGTTGTGTTCCTAATTAAATATTGGCTCTAAAAGTAGGGAACACAGGCAAGTTTGAGAAGCATGGAAGTTGTCATGGAGATGAAGAAATCCATTCGAGTAACAACACTTCATTTTTGGTCTTCGGGCAGCATTGATGACAGGAGACCAACATGCTTTGTGAGTAAGTCACCAATTCTCCTTTGGCAATTTATTTTAATGTATTTTGTTCTCAGAGGAAAGAAAGTGGTTCGCAAGACTTTTAATACCTTCCAGATGTTCAGGGACAAAATTTTACTTGGTTTCAACTGTGAAAGGGATTCTCCAAAAGCCTGAAGTGCTCTCATGTTTCCTCTCTTGGGACGTGTGGTTTCTCGTAAGTCTGGTGGTTAGAGTTCTATAAGCTTTATAGAAATCCCTAAGGCTAATCCTTTGGCCACAGGTCCACCTTGTTTAGTCAGCAGCTAGCAAGTATCAAGTACTCTTTAGGTGTTGTTTTCACTGCGGTCTTGCAGATGTAGAATGTGGTTTTTCCTCAAGAGGTCCCATGGAATACTAATCATGGAGAATACTCAGTGGGAGAAAGTGAGCATGGGACAAATAAATTTGGAGAATGAGTTTAGAATTAGAGTTTAGAGTTTCTCTTTCTAAAGTGCATTAACTATGTTCTCACTGATCCATGTGTTGAAACTTCAGTTGCCAAAGTGGTAGAGGTAGATTATTGGGAGGAGATCATGATAAGATGGGGTGGAAACCCTACTAAGTGGGCCTAGTGATTTCTATAAGAGATTCAAAGAGCTTGTTATTTCTGCTGCCCTCTGTTTTCTTCTGCCACAGGAGGACTCGGGAGTCTTTTGATTTGCCTTTCTAGTATGTGTAAAGGCCTTAAGGGAATGCTGTCTGTAGAATAGAATTACCCCTCTCTAAACACTGAATCTACCATCAACACATTTTGGCACTCCCCTGCCTCAAGTACTATAAGAAAGAAATTCCATTATTTTTTTAAAAAAATAAATTGCAGGTTTAGGGGTTGTTATAGAAGTAGAAACAAACCTAGACAAAGGGCTTTCAGGAAGTTGTATTAAGTGGTTCCAGATTAACTCTGTGTAACCCAGACATAAAGCTCAGTACCACAAAGCCCCAGGTTTGAACATATAATGAACTTGGACCCAGATTCTTGGCTATAACATTGGAACAAGGCATTCCCATGGACAAGAGTTTTCCGGATATTACACAGTCAGTGGAAGCAGGCTTGGTGTCTGTCATCCTGTTTTAGAGAAAAAAAAAACATATAACATAGCTGATATAGCATCAGGCTGGTGGTCCTGCACTGGTACTCATTTTCAGTACAATATTGTATCTCATTTGACATTTGAAGTTTCAGGGCCATGTGAGAGGAAGTGGGAAATGCTGATCTGAGGAGTTGAGATTGGTGTGGACACTTTTAAAGATGCAAAAGACTCTAGATCCTGTGAATTGTCTTTAAATTGGTGGATAAGTCTCTTATTTCAAAACAACAACAACACAAACATAATTTTCAGTGAGTAATGTGAAATTGCAAATAAAATATAAAATATGAAAGTTGTTATAGACAATGCTTGTGTCTGTGTATGTGTGTGTGTGCTGAATAACAACATCAAAGTTTTTGGATGTCAATGTCCAAAAAGAAGCCCCAAGAAATGAAAAAGAAGTTTAATGAGCTTTCTTTTATATGGAAAAAAATTTGTGGAGAATTTTTGGATGAATTGGAGAAGGGTTGAAGCCGAATTCCCTTTTAGGACAAGACAATGTAATAAGCCTGACTATTAGCGGAGCTCTGGTAGGTAATTGGTTTTTAAGCCCATTAGACATGTAGGAAAGGTTCATGCTCAGCTCTAGTAACTGCTCTTTCAGTTTTTCCTCTCCCTTGAGAGGACCCCCTGCCCTCTTCTTAATCCCTCTGCACCGTAGGCACCTTGCTCAGACAGACAAAACCTCCCTGAAACCTGCTTTCAGCTGACTGCACTTTCAGAAGGATCTGATAATTAATTCATGGAAATGCATAAAGCACGATTGCTCAAACTCCAGTCTGTTGACATTTGGCCTGATAATTCTTTGCTTGCCTTTCCCACTGCGGGATATTTAACCGAATCTGTGACCTTAGCCCACTAGACACCAATATACCCTCTTCCTAATGGTGACAAAGTCTTCTTCCTTCTCATGGAAAACAACTGACTATAGAGATTTTAAAAGTTCATTTCTAACCCTCTCTGAATCCAAGTTAGTTTTTAACTCTTTATTGTTCCTTCTTTATCAAAAAAAGAACCCTGAGAAGAAATTACTGAGAAGACGCAGGTCAGGCGAGGAAGAAAATTCATAGGTAAAGTGCTTGCTGCACAATCCTGAAGAACAAATTTGGTCCCCAGAACTCATGCAAAGAGCTGGGCTTGGTGCTGTACACTTGTAACCCCGTGCTGGAGAGGCAGTGACAGGCAGATCCTTGGGGCTCCCCTAGCTGTTCAGCCTAGCTTCATCAATGTGTTCCATGCCAGAGAGAGACCCTGTCTCAACAAGTAAGGTGGGCAGAACCTAAGGACTAGCACCAAGGTTGTCCTCTGAATTCCTCACACTGTGTGCTTATGTGCACGCAGATCTTCCTAAAACACATGTGTGCACCCACATGGCCATCCACATACACTAGGAGAAAAAGAGAGGGAAGAGGAGAAGGAGGGGAAGGAGAAGGGTAGGACGGAGGAGGAAAAGGAGGAGGGAGAGGAAGGCTGTGCAGTGCAGTCAGGGACCAGTGAGGTCTTGTTGGTATTCTAGGCAGTTATGTCAGTGAGGTGGATATGTCCTCCAAGAAATGTACCCTGAGATGGCTTGGGACAACGTTTGATGCTCCATTTATAACTGTATTAAATTTCAAGAACCATTTCCCATTCTTCATTCTCAATATTTTTAATAGTTACACACTAAACAATGAAAGAGGGTCTCTCCCTGCTAGTTAATTTGTCTTGGTTTATCATAATGCAAAATAGATTGACTTTTTCTTTTGTCATTTAGTAACTGAATTAGGTTTATTATTCAACAAATCCTATAGCAGAACAACTCGTTCAACAAAGGCAAAAAACAAATTGTAAATTGGTGATATTTCGCGGTGTCTCTAAATACGCATTTGGCATCGACTCGCGAAGAATAAGGGCTGAAGTCCAAAGACTGCTGCGTTTTCCTTGATTTGCATTTGGCTTTGGGAGTTAGATCTTTTTGCATGCATGTTTCCCTCCTCCTCAGTTGCAGCTCTTCTCTGTGAACTTTTGTTTAACAAAGGCGAACACGTACTGTGCAATGAAAACACTGGCTCTAAATCATTTTAGCTATAAAATGGCACTGTTTGGAGTCTGGTAATGGGTCCCGTGTTTCTGAAATAAGAAGGACTGTCAACATCTGAATGTGTTGTTTAATTGATCCACAGGGATAGACCCCAGGGTTGTGTAAGAGCTGAGTTTCTGACCTTCTATTGTTCTAGATTTTCCCTGGGATCCGAAGGACCCCAGTTGCTGACCATTTACCAATGCCAACTGTTTATTTTGTGTGGCAAAATACCACAGGCACCACAGAATTCATAGTAATGACAGAAAAAATTTTTCAAAGGTGTGTATGCTTGACAGGCAAAAATATGTGCACTTTGTAGATTCTGCGCAGAGTAACTGGAAACACTCCTTTACAGTCACTGCGTGGCTTGGGACACCAGGCACAATGTTATCTATGAAGCCCAGGTTGGAGGAATGAAAACGCCTTGCATTGGTCATAGAGCAAATAATTAGCTAATTTACTCTAGATATTGAAAATGCATTCTGAATTCTCATTGCCTCCTGAAACCCTCCCTTTCAGAATAAGGAAATATGCTACACAAATGTGCAGACTCAGATAAAATAATAGCCATAACATCCACGTGACCTGGTATGTGTTGAATGCTTTGTTCTTTATAAGTGGAAATTAAGGAGATAGTTCATGCTCTGAGGCTTAAAGATGTGGATTCTCCATAGTGACAGAGGCAGCTTTGGAGAGGTCCCTTCATTTCTGCTAAGCATGAGAGGAGAAATTAAGGTATCTCTTTGCATTGCTGTCTTTAATTAATGAGTGTGATGCTGAAGTTAGGATGGTGGCTTCAGGGCATCAGGGGTGTGTATTTCAGAAGCCTAGGGAGAAACTGGGGATTCAGGAACTTAGGGTTATATAACCACGTTTCTTTCTCGAGTATCTACGGAGAACAGTAGTGGCCAATGTTTCCCTCTTACCTGGGGTTGCAGTATTCCTTATGTGGTTGGCAAATGGAAAGAGAGTTTGGGGAAATGGAGAACAAGGGGAAGCCACCAGCCTAATAGATACATCATATAGTAAATGAATTCTTTAAGAGGAAAGAAATGAGAAACCCATTAAAATAGCTAATCAGAGGGGGAATTTGTTCACTAATGCTGAGGCATTTCATGAAACCTAAGGATAAGAAATCACTCAGGGCTCATGACTTGGTGTAAGGATGTAACACTACTCAGGGCCCAGCTTGGATTTGAGGCCCAATCGAAAAAAAAAAAATCAGTGGTGGGCATTATGTTACCAACAGGACAGTCAGGCATCAGCCTTCACATACAGAAAACCTGGGAGTGGTTCCTAGAAGGAAGATCCAAATCAATGATGCCTTAATTTCAGAGACTGAAATATAATCCAAAGTATAAAGGGAAGAGGAATAAGAAAAAAAATTCAGTCACAATGGAAATTTGCTCTCTGTAAAGAGAAGGGAATATTTGTCACTTCACACAGCCCATAGAGGTACTAACACGATAGGAGAACTAGAAAAGCTTATGTAGGAGGAAAAGATGGAGTTCTGGCCTGGAGAGATTACAGACTCTCTCAAGGAGACTCAGGGGAGGTTTTCTAGACAATTGCTGCAGAAAACAGGCTAGAGGGGCTCATGGTGGCATGGGATCCTGGCCCCACTGAACTCAGCTGTGTCCACAGGAGATGCTCAAGGTAAATTTGGATAACTGGGTTGTGGAAAACTTTTAAAAAGTAGAAAAGGCTTAAATTTCATAAGCAAGGGTGAACTGCAAAAAGTGTTGAAGAAAATGATACAAGGAAAGTGAGGCCTTGGGGGAGTATATTAATAATATATAATACATACTAAATTATGTCACTGAAAGCAGAGCATCTTCCTAAGGATGGCTTTGGTGTTCAGTATAAAATAGAAGTATAAAATAGAAGTATAAAATAGAACTTGAATGAGAGGGAACCTCTGAAGTTAGGGTAGGGAGTGTGTGGAAAATCCCTCCAATGAAGACAGCTGAGGATACTCACTGAATATTGATCTACTATTGTTTCATCCCATGAATATAATTTGTTATTAGGAGAACTGTGTCACCCATTTAGATACAGTCAATTCTTTATTAATTGGAAGAATGAGAAAGAAGAGAGTGATAAATCCAAATCTTAGCAATCCAGGTTTCCTCTTCCACATACTTAATTAGTTACTTGACTTTGTTATCTTAACTAGTATAATGAGCACCTTTGAACCCACCGTTCAATCAGACTTGTGATGCTGATAGTTGTACCAGACTTTCTTTTTTTGGGCTACCAACCCACTCCCAAATCAGGACACAGAGACTTATTACTAGTTTTGAAAGCTTGGCCTACCTTAGGCTCATTTCTGGCTAGCTCTTTATCTACCTTCTGCCTTGGTGCTTTTTACCTTTCTTTATTTCTTACTTTCCTGCTGCCTTTATGTCATCTGGCTGGCAGCTGCTTGGCTTCCTGACCTGGGGGTGCCCCTCAGTCTCTTCTCCGTCCTCTCTTATTCTTCCTCTCAAGTCTAGATTTCTCCTCCTATTTATGCCCTCTCTCCATCAGCCATGCCTATTCCTCTTATGCCTAAGTATTGACCAATCAGCTCTGTATTAGACCAACCAGGTGCCTTAGGCAGGCAAAGTGAAACAAATGAAATATATCCTTACATAATTAAACACCCATCCTTACATTGTTAAACACAATGTTTCTATGCAGCATAAAGAAACACAACACAACTTTATACAATTAATGTAATATTACACAGCAAAAATGAATGTAACACATCTTGACATAGTTAAATGTTCCACAACAGACAGTAACTAGACCTAGTTGCATGCCTCTGTGATGGCTTATTTTGATTTTCAACTTCAAAAGATCCAACTTTAGGTTGGAATTTAGGTAGGGGGACCCACCCTGAATGTGGGTGGCACTATCCCATTGGCTGGCATCCTAAAACTGAATGAGAAGGAGAAAGATGAGTTCAGCATTCACCTCTCTTTACTACTGACTACAGATGCAATAGGGCCATGTCACTCTCTGGCCACCATGCCTTTCTTGCCACAGTGAATTTTACTATCACACCATGAGCCAAAATAAGCCCTCTTTAAAGCTGTATTTGTGAGGGAGCTAGTAAAGAATGGGAAAGGTAACTACTATAGCCTTCCTGTCTACTCTGAATCCCATCTCAATATCCTCTTACTGTTCTCTGTAAATAATCTAATCTACATAGTAGCGCCATAAAGTAGATGCATGTTTGTGTAGATATTCTTGATATTATAAAAGGACTAACATGTGGTATAGACTATTTGAAACTTATTTTTGAGATTATAATATAATCACAATATAATATAATTTTTCCCTTCCCTTTCCTCCCTCTAAATCCTCCCATATATCCCTGCCCATTCTTTTTCAAATTCACGTCCTCTTTGTTCAGTAATTGTTATTATATGTATATAGGTACACGTATATGGCATATATGTATACAATGCATATGTATATACATATATATTCATAAATATAACCTGTTCAGTAATATAATGTTATTGTATGTATGTTTTCAGGGATGACCACTTGGTACTGGACAACACATTGGTGTGGTCTTCTCTGGCAGAAGATCATCTTGGAACTTCTTAACTGCATTACTGTACTGCTATGATTCTCCCACGCTGTTTAGTGTAGCTGTAGGTTAGGTGTCTGAGTTTTTAGACTAACTGGAAATGGAACACCAAGCTATAGGCTTGAGTTCAGAGACCCAAATCTCCACCATGTCTTATTGACAACACCCTGCCAAGAAAGCCAGGCAAGCTTGGTCTCTCTGGGCAAGGCAGGAATGATGGGCTGCCCACTTGGTCCAGTCAACACCACCATGTAAGAGATTTGAAGCTTTACCTATGCATGCTATACTCAGGACAGAAAGAACACTTTTAGCCTCCAGAGCTGTAAGCAAGCAAAGTTCTGTTGTTTAAGCTGCCCAACCTGTGATATTTCATTATGGAATTCATGACTAACTGATACACACACAGTTGTTTTTATGTTTACTGCTAATTTGTTCCTGTGAAAACTCTTTAAGGTCAAATTCTGACCTCACCAATTGTAAACCCTGGGATAATTCAGGTTCCGCAAACACAAAAGGACTTCATTCTTCCTCTGTCCTTTCCCTTCGAATGCAACATGTCTGCCACACTATCTGGTACCGTGAACAAGCAGAAAAAGTTGAGGAATGGTACCTGGTGAATTCCTGGGTGACCTCATTATCTTCCGTGTATCTTGCAAAGGAGCCATAGAAGTTGGAGCCACTGACAAGTGTATACATAAAAAGCTCCAAGAAACATGTATTTTCCGTCAGAAGGCCTGGAAGCATTTTGGCACTACCTCCCTGGTTCTTGCCCAGCACTCTAGTCAAGCATCATAATTTGGCACTACCCTTTCTAAACCAATGATAAATGGTTCTTTGTTTCCCCCCTGCCCTCTCTGGGTAGAAACAATAAGAAGGGTTTCAATTACTCTGCAGGGTGATCTTACCAGAGCCGAGCAGGAAGCTGTTCTTTCTGTCCTGAGTATAGCATGCATAGGTAAAGCTTCAAATCTCTTACATGGTGGTGTTGACTGGACCAAGTGGGCAGCCCATCATTCCCGCCTTGCCCAGAGAGACCAAGCTTGCCTGGCTTTCTTGGCAGGGTGTTGTCAATAAGACATGGTGGAGATTTGGGTCTCTGAACTCAGTAATGCTGGGACAACCTGGAATGGGGGTGCTGGCTGCATCTGGTTAGCACTGGATTTTTTTTTTTTGTGTGTGTGTGTGTGTGTGTGTGTGTGACAGCAGGATTCAATGTGTACTAAACCACTACTCCCGTTCAGTAATGACAGGTTGGGTAATGGAAAGCTGAGTTGCTTGGCATTCTGCCCTTCCTTTCCCTCTCTGTGAGTGACAGGAAGAGTCCAGCGCAGTGAAACTTAGTGTCTCATTTTCATCAGAAATCTATCAGCAGAACAGAAGGGAGGCACAAGGGGAATGCAGAGTCTGTGGTGTGGACCACCGCCTAGAGCTCGCCAAGGTGGTATTTAAGGGCTCAGTGGGAACTTGAGGAAACTCATCTTCCCAGAACTTGCACTGTCTAATGGTGTGCATGGCCTGCTGAAAGACTTTACACAGAGCGTGGAGCCTCTGTAAAACATCATTAAAGTTCCTAGAATATGTGGAAAACCATGTCAGAATCAGAAAAGTCATCTTATAAATGATAAAAGACAATCAGATGGGTCAGTGTTTTAATTTTAGGAATATTAAAGTTGTCATATAAAATATATTCTTTTGAAATAAATGAGAAAATTAGAAAATATCCACAAGGAAATATATATGTATGTACATATATACACATATGTGTATGTGATGACATTTCTGTCACATATATATCTATTACATCTATCTATCTATCTATCTATCTATCTATCTATCATCTATCTATCCACATACCTATCTATTCATCTATCTATCTATCTATCTATCTATCTATCTATCTATCTATCTATCTATCTATCTATCTATCTACTCATGTATCTATCCATGCATAGATTTGCACAGAAACTTTAGAACTGAGATATTCAGGAACCAAAGCGAAATCTTGCTGTATGGGCTCAGAAGGAATGTGGAGAAGGTAGGATACAGTCAGCGAAACCGAGGACAAACAAGTAGACTTTGCCCAGCACAAACAGCAGAGAGAAAACACTTGGAAAAGCTTAAAGCACTCACCCAAGAAGTTAGGATCTCACATTTCTTGTTTTTGAAATGATGATCCTGAATGCAGCTGTTTGAAAGGAATGTTGTGATCACAACTGAAATATGGGTTTCCTTGGCACCAAGCCAGGCACATGGTTGTTTTCTGAAAACACGTTAGCACATTAACCGTATTGTTTGAGAATCACCCTGCAGAGACAATTATGCAACTTTAGCTCTTTGTACAGTGAATTCATAGGCGGACACCTGTGACCCCCATTACCACACTCAGAGCAATAAAAATATCTAACACCTCTAGGGGTTTCTTCATCAAAGACCACTTTCCCAAGCTTCGTTACAAATTTTAAGCATACGAATATGTAGCAGAAGGAGATGAAAGGGACAGCTACAGGTTTCCTGCTCAACGGGGTGTGCTAGAGCCCCTGAGCAGGGAAGGATGACATAGCAACTTTCCCAGAAGCTGGGCTTTGCTTTGCTACAAGTGTTCTGCTACCAGCAGCAGCGTACCTGTGCTCAGATACACACTCACACCCATCCACTCTTTTTCAGGTGCTCACAGGCACATGCACACTCACACCACACACAGGCACACTATACTCACACACTCACATCATACAGACATATACACCACATCACACACATGGGAAGCAGGGTTCAATGGATACCAAACCTCCACTCGCATTAGGTAATGACAAATCAGGTAATGGAAGGCTGGGTAGTCCTACCTCCATATATTCAAATATGCATCGATACATATATAAACATCTATTAACACATCCTTCTGTGCTTATTGTCATAATGACTTGGCATAGCATTCTTGTGCGGGTAGGTTTTATAAATTAAGCTAGAAAGGTCACATATTACTTAGTTAAGCATGAGTCTCTATCGGCAATAATAAAAGATGATTAAGTGAATCACTTTCCCCAAGGAACACTCCAGAACTCGGGTTCTCATCTGAAAGTAAAATTGACAGTGCCTTTCAGCTCACCCAGAACTGTGCCCCTGTTCTCACCAGGAAGAAGCAAAACCAACTTTAGGAAGCAAAGTAACTAAGCTGCCTGCTGATACGTGTGCTCTTGGTGTCTTCAGCTCCTAGTCTAGCTGTTTTTCTAATTTTTTTTTTATTTGCACCTTTAAAATGATAGTTTTTTTTTTTTTAAAAAAACTCTCACTCATCTTTCTTGGTTTCTCAAGTCCTATTTTTGTATGAAAATTCCCCAAGATTTTACAACTTTTTATTGCTGTTTGTAATAATATGGGTACTGAGGGTTTGGGTTGGAGAGCTGGCTCAATGGTTAAGATTGTGTGGCCTAAAGCCTGTTACAGGGGGTCCTGGAGGCCTCTGGCCTTAGCTGGCACTTAGATGACTGGATTGTACATAAACTCACCCAGGCACACAAACACATGCTTAAAACAAAAGAAATTGCAATCTAAAAGACAAAAGGGTTCTGGATCTAAATATGTTGCTATTACATACTTTAATATTGACATATATTGATAATGCATTTATAAATCCTAGAATCAATATAATATAGGTTGGATTTTATTTGTTTGTTTGAGGTAGGGTGCTACAATATATCCCTGGTTGTCCTGGAACTTCCTATGTCACCCAGACTGGCCTCTAGCTCACAGAGATCCACCTGCCTCTGCTTCCCACGCATTGAATTAAGGGTGCGCACTGCTATACCTGGCTTGCACATAGTTTTGTTTCACATGTCCTTTCAATATTTCTGCATTTCAGAATTTTCACTTTTATTGAGTTTTCTGACACAGTTCCTTATTTTTTAGTAGGTCTGTCGGGTTGTTTCTTAGAGCCACCCCTTTCTTATGGGCAAATTAATTTCTCAAGTCTTTGGATTTTCACTTTCACCTGTAGAACCCCTGGCACCATTTTCTTACCACTAGTTACCCCCACTTCACTCTCTTCCATCTCTTGTTTTATGAGACATTGTCTCTATTTTGATGCTGCCGTAATATTATTGCGTACTTCCTCTCTGCTCTGGCTGTGGGAAGCTTGCGGAGGCAGACAGAAAACTGAAGGACATGATAAAAAACCTGACGTTGTTTGTACAGGATCCCAAATGTACATTTATCATGCTGTTCACCTAATGGTTGTATCTATCACTAGAGCAATAAAGAGAGAATATTAAGCAGATATATCGGTGTCTGGGATGGCTGCTGAAGAGAGTATGAATAAATAAAATATTCCTCAAATAGATAAACACTACCTGAGTTTCCATGTTACCAAAGACAATTGGGAACCATAATGACAATCAGGAATTTTTTTTATTGTTTTTTTTTGGGGTTTAGTCAGGCAAAGAAGGGTCTGTAATTTAGATCAGGGCCATTGGCTTCATAATGGGAAAACAAGGAATAACAGCATCAGTTACCAAGCCATGTATCTCAGCTCTGACCCAGGGTAATGTTTTTCCCCTAGAATAAGAATGTACTTATATAACTAGGTGTATTAGGCTTTATTTTTAAATCTGTAAAACTGGGTCTGTTAACCCGGTTAGGCAATTTTAGCCTAACCCAGTAGGAAAACAGGGTAAAAGTGCAGTCAGCTTGGACTTTGCAGGACATGAGCGGAGCGCTGAGGCCTGTGTTGGTTTCCTCTAGCGCTGTTTCCAGGCAACAGCTGCGTGATGCTCCTGCAGGCAGTCAGAGCAAACCGCCGTCCTGGCTCCACCTACAGAGAACGGTTCAGTCTTGGTGTGGTTCGAACTCAGTTTTTATTTTCCTCCTTCATGTTGGTGTCGACGTTGCTGGAGAAATGATGTTCCTGGAGATGGTGGTAGAAGTAGTGGTAGTGGATTTGCTCCTTGCAGAGTTTAAGGCTGTCTGTCGTGTACCCTAACCCTTGGGTGGTAGCTTGGATTACCCTTCCCTTTTGATCAATGAACAAACGGTCTCAGAAAAGCTACATGACTCATTTGAACACCCGCTCTTCCTACTCACAGATAAGACATTTTTCATTACCCGTGCTCTGCCTCACATTTCCCCCCTACCTCTGCTGTGGGATGCTGCATCTAGTCATCCATGCATGACTGGTTTGAAAATCTTTATTGCTACAATGATCTGGAAGGCCCAGCTTGCCATATTAAAGCTATGAGAAGCAAGGGGAGTGTCTTCTTAGTTCACTGCTTGGAGAAACTCGCCCTGGAAATTTGCTAGACATGCAGACTATTTTGCTCAATTGAAAAACAAGCATTCATATACAAAACTATCACAACTTTATTTATCACCTATGGCTACAGTGGACAGCCGAATTTATACACTGTAGCAAAACGACCCCGACTTTTATCTAATGATGTGTAGTTCAAAAATATGTTTGCATTTATGTCAAATATTTTTGGTGTTTCAAGACAGGGTTTCTCTGTAGCTTTGGTGCCTGTCCTGGAGCTAGCTCTTGTAGACCAGGCTGGCCTTGAACTCACAGAGATCCACCTGCCTTTGCTCCCGAGTGCTGGGATTAAAGGCGTGCATCACCACCACTGCCCAGCCATTTATGTCAAATTTTATCACCATAAAACACTGAAAGCGAACTTACTTGTTCATAGTGACAATACTATGCATTTGTCTTATTTTTATGCTCTTTTGGATAATATACTTTCAATCATGGCCTTCATTGCAACAGGGATTTATATAACTCCCTGATCAATGTCTACTCAAGTTCAACCTCCATGAGGCTGCTATATTCCTGAGCTCAACTTGAGTGGTTAATGCTGCCTGTTGAGTTTAGTTACTAATGAGTGTTACTATGGCAGACCAGCACACTTCAGCCTTGAAACAACGTTTCCACTTGGAAACAAGAGAATTAGATACGAGGTTTGAGTTACCCCGGCTTTGGCAAAGGGACTTAATTCATCTCATCAGTGGATATGTCTTCTTCTGAGACTGAATGGGCCATGATTTTTGAGTCAGGCTATTCACTCCCATGAGAAATATTGACACCAGGATTTTTGTGTTTTCATGTCAAAATGATGACTATTGCTAAGAGAATATTTTATTAATATAATAATTAATATAATAAAGTCTAGTAGCATGTCAAACTTTGTCACAATCGCTCCAAGGGATGGATTCAATTTTATTATCATTTATTCTTTAAAATCCTAGAGAAAAATACAAAAAGCTGTGGTGATGGTGACGTTGTCACTTTGTAGCCCATGGACTGCAAATCTGTGACACTGAGTGAACTGGTTGTTGACATTAGGAATTAGACACTGGTTTGGAGTTGACATAACATTGGAGGAACACTACTCAGTGTAATTGATTCCATTAAAAGGTAGCCCAGCTTAGATGAGTGTGACACTTATGCCTATAATTCCAGCATTGAACAGGCTTAGGCGGGAAAGCAATGCATTCGAGGACAGTCTGAGCTACACAGTGTCTCAAAAAAAAAAAATTGAAAACCTGATCCAACTTTGCTGGGGGGAGTGGGTGCCTCTGAGCCCTTTGATCTGCTGTGGTAGTTGAATCACGCTGCCTTTGCCACACTTTGAGTTGGCCTTACTTATAACCTGTTGTACTTTTAAAGACAAGCGTGGGACTGTGATCATAGAACTGCATGACATTAGTTGACAAGTGAATAGACAAGAGCCATGGCTTTGCCCTTATTAAAATAATATCCTCATGACTAAAGTGCAAGAACACTGACTTCAAGGAAACAAGAAGTAGAATAAAGCACAGAAATAAAATAACAGGTGCTTTCTCTGTATCCAGTCAGGAGTACAGAGCCAGCTTAAATCTGACCACCGTGGGCTTGAGACGTCTCACCACGTGATAGCCTTAATCATGCAATCTAAGGAAGAAAACACACTATGCTCATTTGAGTTCAGTTCTTCTTATCTGTGCCTGGGAACAGAACGTGTGAAAACAAGATGTCAAAACACTTGTTGCATTGTGAAGCTGAAGGAAGGCAAGTCCGCTCAATGCAGACAGAAGGAACAATCAAGAGCTTGTGTAACAGCCATTGACAGCCAAAAGGTTGCAGCTCCAGCCTTCAGCAAACCCACAGACTTGTTAAGGGATGGGACCCCTGGCTAAGCACCCCTAACCAGGGAATAGAGTAACATGGGAGCAATGTTTTCCCATAAAGTATAGGCCAGACATTGTGAAGGGAAAGAAAACAGATTTTGAATTCGTCAGCTAATTGCACTGTTGCAGATGAGAATGCCAGGTGGCCAGATACATATCTTCACCGCAGGACACAGAGAACTGTCGTCAGCTCACAGGAAGAAGAGTGACCTTTGATACACCATCTAGGAAACAGCTCACATCTCTGACTCATTTTTCTGCTTCCATCCATAGCTCATGGAGCAATTTTCCTTTCAGTACTATGCTGAGTATTAAGAAGGATTACTGTCTGGCAGGCATTCCTTCTGAAACTGTATTCACATTTCAGAATCTTCTTAGTGTTCAAAGAGAGGAAAGAGTTAAGGGTGAATAGTTGAAGATTCACATAGCTTGGAGATAGATTGCAAATGAGGAAGACTCGCAGCCCCTCCTCCCCCAGGGAAAAGGGGAAACCCAGAAGTTTCTATCAACTGAGGTTTGCATTGCCAGCAGATTGTGCAAGGAGATGGGACCCTATTGCTTAGCAGACTGTTTCCTCTAAATCTCCATGGCGGGTCACTCCAGGGAAGGCTGCTTTGTTCTTATTGAACTGTTTGCTTTTCTTTTCCTTCTTTTTAATTTCCCTTCCAAGAGGCTCAAGAAGCAGCATGCAAAAGTGCCTAGAACAATGCAAATTTACTCTCGTATGCTGATAAATGCAAAGCAGACCTGATTTGCTTGCAGTTTGAACAGAATGCATACACTAGTCTCATGGAAGTTCTTTCTAGAAAGTCTGTGTTATGCGTGTCTCAGTGTAAGCAAACCTAAACTAGTGAGGCCACTTCTGAAAAGGAGGCTCCTGACAATTCTTTCAAAAATGTCCCTTTGAAAAATCTTCCTGTGGTTAGTCTCAAGGAAAGAAATGGTTTTGCAGAGGTCTTTTAAGAAAGAAAAGCAGTAAATGCATAGTGTTAAGTCAGCTCCACTCCATGAGGCGGAGAATCTGCTCTCTTGATAGTGGGTAATGGAAGGGAGGAAGGACTGGGAGAGGTGGAAGGGGAAAAGCCTAGCCCGGCATTTCCTGGCCTGGGACTGGAGGGAGAAACCTAGCTCTTCATTCCATGCCAGGCAGTGACCAGGAACGGCATAAACAAGATGCTAAAAGCAAACCCTGTTGTACCAACCTTGTGCCTGGAACCTTCCAAGATAGACATTTTAAAAGAAGTCTCTCTTTCACCTTTGTCTCTCAGATGGAAAACTGAGGTACAGGAAAGCTCACAATTACAGTGGCTTACTGTGGTTTTACCTAGCCTTGCTCATGGACAAAGCTAAGAGCTCAGAGGTGTGAATTTTAGTCAGACTTCTTGACAAAGATATTATAAGTCCATTATGCTTTCAAGACCTTTAGAATGTGCAGTTTGATCAATAAAAATTTCATTTGAGTTAAACAACATAATGCATCAAAAGATTTAGTAGTAATTAATTGCTGTGTGAGTGTTGACTCTTCCATGCTGGGAGGAAGAGCAATGGCAGTGGGTAGGGCCATGGACAGGTACCTCAGCCTCTTACCAGGGCATGATGGGAGAAAGAGAGCAGGAAGAGGTCTTGGCAATGGACTTTAGAGACATGCAATCCTAAGTCCAAATACCTCCTTCTAGGTCCCTCTCTTATCTGAGCTTCAATTTTCTTCCCTGTTACCTTTGAAAGTAACTTTGACATTTATTGCAACAATAGGGGCATGCATTTTAGCCAGATGTAGCACGAGCAGAGAGGCGCACTGAAGAGTTCAGGCTCTAGAGCCCATCTGCCTGGGTTGCATGTTCCGGGGCCCTGACACATTAGCTGTATGACTTGGACACAGTACTAATGTGTCCACGATGTGCAGGCCATTGTAGCAGCTACACTGTGGTCTCACAGCAGGTAGGAAGTTAGTATACTCTTCATGTAACTTTATCCTGCTGTAAGGGACTATCTGAGACTGCTTAGATTATAATTAAAAAGAACAAGGCAGGTTCTTCAAGTTCTGAAAGCTGGTTTGCAGGTCTGCCTCTGGCAAGTGACTTCTTGCTGCATTATTTGATGGGGAGATAGATGGCAGAGAGCTGATGGAAAGGAAATGATGAGACCTCACCCGCTCCTGGCACATTGGCATTGACTTTCCTTCATCAACTAGTCCTGTCTGAAGGTCCCACTCCTCTGTCCTGTCACATTGGGAATTAAGATTCCAACACACGACTATGGGGACACATTCAAACCACAAACCACAGCATACACACAAGGTTCTTAGGGCGGTCTCTGGCATGTAGTGTGTGTTTCATAAACACTACCTGTTTTCAGATAGAACACTTAAAATAGAAACTCATATAACAAATATTAACCAGCCTACTTGGACTATTTTTAGCACATCTGTGCCGCATACTGGTCACTGGTCTCTCTCAACTTTTAAACAACCCTTCTGGTTAACTTTTAATAAACTTAAACCTGCTTTAAAGCATCTCTCTGTTGTTATTTGATTAAATCTGTCTCCCGTCGAGCATAAAACTGATTCAAAAGGATAAGGCAGTGAATGATAAGACACGATTTTATTCTTTCAGGCTTAAGGAACTATTATAGGAATGAAGAATCTCATCTTTCGGTTTTTATTAAGAGTTGAAGGACAACACCAGCTGTGTCTGGCCTTGTTCTCTGGGTGGTCAGGGTGCATCCTGGTGGCTTCCTCTTTAGCTTCCCAACCTGTGTGTAAAAGCACAAGAAAACTATCCAGGTGGCGCATATCAAGAAGCCCATTTTCAAAGATATATTTTTCATTATTTTCCAGGATCCTGTTTAATTCCGCAATGTGTGCTGTCTGACATCTGTTTCCGTGTGTACTCAATGCTGCATATTACACATGGACATGAAATGCTAGTGATCGGATTTTTCCATGTAGTGATTGTTTATTCATTTACCAATTCATTTACTACCCAAAATACATTTAGCAAGCATTTGTCATATGTCATTTGTCATATGCCAGGAATTAATCTAGTTACAGAAGATTCAGGAATGAGCAAACAAGACACACATTCCAGTGAAGGATACGAGATAATAGACAAAAGAAGTAATGTGTGCTGGGTGGATGTGCTACAGAGAAAAACACCAGGAAAGGCTGGTGGAGAAAGGTGGCTGGAAACCTTTCCTAAGAGAGAAGCAATGATGCTCAAAGGACCCAGGAAAAAACAGAAATTAGCCATTTGGGAGGAGCACAGGCAGCACACAAAGCGATAGCAGAGTCTCAGAGCAGTGCTTAGTGTGTAAGGAAGAACAGGGAAGGCACTACTATAGCTGGAGAGAAGTGACTGTTTTGGATACTGATTAGAAATAAAATCACACAATAGATAGGACTCCAATCATAGAGAGTCTTACAGGTCAAGGTGAGGAACTTTACTTAGAGTCAGTGGAAGCTGCTACACAGTCCCAGGAGGCAATCTGACTTACCTACTGCCAGATTAACTCTGGTGATCCATGGAGAGGAGCCGGGGGGGGGGGGGGACAGAGGAAGAGACTGATGGCTGAAGAGACCTCAGTTAAGGTGCATCATAGTGACCCCAGAGAAGGAGTATAGTGACATGTCTAAGAAGCTGGCCTGGTGGTGAGATTCTAGAAACATCCTGGAAGGTAAAACAGTCCAGGCACTCAGGATACGTATAGCAGCCAAATTTGCTGACAATGTTGCTGCCAGGTACAACAAAGAAAAGAACTCAAAATGACCATAGGAGCTTGTGGGTGAGCCACAGGGAGAATTGAGCTGCAATCCACCACAGGAGTTACTGATTGGCTGTATACTCCAGTGCTCAGTTTTACATAAGTTTAAGATACCCGTTACGTACTTTTGAAGTCATCATATGCAAATGGCATTTCAGTCTATATACCTACTTGAGATTATCAAGGGAGCAGAATTAGAGAAGAGAAATTGAGGGTAACTTTAGGCTAATCCAACACATGAAGATTTGAGAGATGGAGAGGAAGCAGAAAGCCAAGTAAGAGGGAGACAGGAGAAAGATTAAGTGGGGTTGATATCAAAGGAGATAGATACAATTAGGCTTAAATGCTGCTGAAATCTCAACAGATGAAGACAAGGATGTATGTCACCATGGTTTTGGCAGTATGTCACACACTGGAAGCCTTCATGGAGTTTTGAAGGTGAAAGTATTTCTGGTATGGATTGCAGACGTGACAGGAATAGTTAAGATAAAAACCCTGCTCATGAGACTTCATGGGAAATAATGCTCAGAAACTATTCTCTTTCATTGGGTAGGGTTCCATGGAGAATGTAGGCTTGATACCGCAGAAGAGAGGTTAGAATAAATATAAATTCCAGCTGTTGCAGGTGTGTTGTTCTGACACCTCTCTATTTTTACTGATCTATGGCTCTGGCTACAAGAATCCTGCTGTCTGCTTAGCTCGTGATTAGGCCGTTCACAGGTGGGACCCTTTGTCTTCAAGACAGAAGCAGAATCTAGGGGCCAGCTGGGGATGGCCACTGTGTGTGGACAAGTGCTTTCAATGATATCTCTATTTGCGGGCATGTTTGGAGGTGTCCCATCTTCCCAGTAAAATGGCAAGGAAGGTGTCAGCACCCAAGGGTGAGAATGGTGGAGCTGGAGGCTTGAGGAGAGAGGAGTTGAGTAGTTGGAAGGAGTCCTAAGTAGCCTTGCACTGTCTGATTGGGGGGCAGCACAAAACACCCATAAGAATGAGTGAAAGGGCGACTGTGTCTTCCTCCGCTGTTGCAGGTGTGTTGCTCCGACACCGCTTCATTTTTACTTCTTTATGGCTATGGCTACAACAATTCTGCTGTCCGCTTAGCTAGTGCTTAGGCCGTTCATACTATTCAACCCCTGTAACCTCAAGTTTCTTTTAACCCCTTGAGTTGAGAGAGTATTTTGAAATTGTGGTTGTTTTAAGCAAGGGGAAAAGAAAGGAAAGAAAGAACATTGACCGAGAAGTTAGAAATCAGACGCAGACCAGAAAATAGAGTAGTTGCTTGTTTCATCGTTTATTTCAACAGGTGCTTCATTCAGGTCAGTGACAGGCAGACGGTGTTAGTTAGAGGGAATAGTCTGGGTATTTCCAATTGTACATTTGTAGGAGGAGAGAACTGCTTGTTTGTCCCGGCCGCTTAGCCTTGAAATAATCACACAGAAACTGTATTAATTAAATCACTGCTTGAACCATTAGCTCTAACTTCTTATTTGCTAACTCTTACATCTTAATTTAACTCATTTCCATTCATCTATGCATCACCACAAGGTCACAGATTACCTGAAAAGTTTCAGCTTGTCTATCTCTGGCGGCGGCTCCATGGTGGCTCCTGATTCCACCCTTCTTTATCCTAGCATTCAGTCCAGTCTTTTCTGCCTACCTAAGTTCTGCCCTATCAACAGGCCAAGGCAGTTTCTTTATTCATTAATGGTAATCACAGCACACAGAGAGGACTCCCACATCAGACATTCTTCTAAATTCTTCTAAAGTCTAATAGTGGGCCAGACTTTGTGTTATGTAGCAGGGATTTAGAAGCGTGTGAGTTTGAGGTACTGTGAAGACAGAAATGTAAGTGGTACCAGGATGTGAGGAGAACAGTACATTAGTGGGATAAAGGGATGCACTTGGCTAAGGATGCTGGGCTTCAGGTTTGCAGGAGGGAAGTGTAACTAAGTGATACGAATTGGGGAGAGGAATGAAGTTAGCGTAGATAGTCAGGGCACAGAGAACAGGGCAGCCCTGTGAGTGGGGCTGAAGGCCAGGAACGTATAATCCTTGCTTCATGTAAACTCCCAAATCCATCGCCGTTAGCTGACTCTGAAACTCCGTTATGTGTGGGCGACTGCCATTATCATCCATTATCCATTGCATGCATACAGGTGGAGACCAGAGGTCGATGATGGGGGTCTTTCCGTATTGCTCTCACCTCACTTTTCAAGACAGGATCTCTCACAGAACCTGGTGCCCACTGATGCGACAATACCAACTGACCAATGAGCCAGTGGGCTTCCCGTCTCCAGCTCCCTGCTCCCAGTGTTGGCGGCATAGTCAAGTAACACTTATGCGCCTGGACATTTTTCCTACAGGGCTGGTGAGGATCAAATTCATGTTCTCAAACTTTGCCCTGCAAGTACTTTAGTGACTGGGTGATCTCTGCATCCTCTCAAATATTTTTAGAGGGTTAATATGGTTTATAAGATAAAATTTGTACCTGTGTGGAAACAAAAGAACATTCTGCGGGGAAAAAAACTTTTCATCATCGCTAGGTGGAAGGGTGGAAAACTCTCCCACACCCTCCTCCTCTTAGCTGTGGAGGGTTGGATGCTCTTTGCTACTTCAGCCTCCTTTGGGGAGGCGGGCAATTCACCATAACACAGCTTGTTTTGTCAGATGGGTCTGTTTACAGAAAGGAAATGTGTTATTTGGAAGTAATTATAAACAGTTGTGTCACATAAGGGCAGTGTAGTACCCTGCATTTGTGTCTTGCCTAACAGTTTGCAAAGTGCCCTCATATTGCAATGATATTAACCTAACATTTGCTGCGTACGTATTATGTGCTCGGCTTTATGCTGGAAAGTTCTACATGGCTTGTTGCATTTCATTCTCATGACAACCTTCTGAGGTTGGTTTCCCTGCTCTCTTCACTCTGTAAACAGAAGATGGAAACATAAAAATTAAGTGAGTTCACTAAGGTCATATGACAAGGATACAAAGTATCACAGCAAGGGTACAGTGACTCACTGTCAAGCAGAAATCAGATTTCCTTGTGTTAAAAGGAAAATCCTTTTATATTCAAATTCAAGACATGGCAATCATAGTTAATTTTAGTTTGTGCTTTTACTAGAGAATCTATCTAGCATCTTTCCTTTCCTTTCTTCTTCCTTCCTTCCTTCCTTTATTTATTTTTTTTGCAGAAGTTGTATGAAATATATCAGTGGCTGAAGAAGTGACAGATTTCCAAAGACTTGTTTTCTTTTTCAAGTCCACTTGTATAACTGGAAAGTGTCCAACTAATGAGGCAAGTCAGATTCCTCTTGCTAAGGACTCTTGGTGGTAATTGATAACCTGCAGGTGTAATTACTCAGGGAGCTACCAGGCAGCTTGAGGTTGTGCCTGGCATGTAGGGAACCCTCATGGATTGCTTGGTAAATGGTAACCATCAATGGTCAGTGGTTACAATGACAGAGCTCATGCAATTGTTATGCCCAGGTCTGCTAAGTTCCCCCCAAACCAACAAGGACGCCGAGTCTCATATGTAAAAGCAAAGAGCCTTTATTTTATACAAGTTTGCAAACTTGGTCTCTCCATGTGTCCAACGTATTGGAATAATCAGAGAGCCTTGAGCACACTTAGAGTTGAGTTTTTATAGTAGTAAAGGTGGGGTGAGGAATTTCTAAAGTTCAGGACCCCTCATCGGCTGACATTTGTCTAGGAGTGTCCTCCTGAATGTGTGCTGGCAGGTGATCCTATCTACAAGGGTTGGAATTTCCTTTGGATGGTCTGTTCCTGGGTGGTGCCTGGGTAATTTCAGTTTGTGGTCCTTCCTGCAACCAGGCATTGCCTGGGGTGGGGGTAAACTACTGAGACTCAGGCCTCCATTAAACTTATCTTGGCTGAGTCAGTCCTACACTGGCAGGTGATAATGGTTGGAAGTTAAGAACTTCCTTTTGGTGGTCTATCCCTATTAATTAAGCTTATCAGGGTTGGCTGCGTCCTCCAGGATCAACTGGATCCTGCAGCTTGACTACCTCTATCCAGAAGGGAGGGGCTGGCAGGACACAGAGAACACTGGTCATGTCCCCGTTTAGGACAAGGCTCCTCGGGGCTGTCTGCAGCTGTCTATTACCATTGCAGTAATCTATCATTCTAAGAATAGAGGAAATAATTTGATTTCCACAGCAAGACTTGGGTCTGCGGCCACTCACTTAAGGATAGTACAGTTGCTTGTAGTCGTTCTCCAGGAAAACGAGTAACTTGTGTAAATTTAATCCCTCCTGTGATACTGCTGCTCCTGTTTTGGTTTTTACCCTGCTGAAGGATGTGCCTTTTCTTTGGTTCCCAGAATCCCTGGTAAAATCTCTGTGGATGAGCAGGGCAGTGCTCACTCTGGGAAAGGGACTGTTCATTATAGTGGTGCTCCTCTTGTTTCCTTTGTTTCCTTTTGGGCATGCTCTGTCTCTTGACAGAACTCAGGATTTTCAGAACCCATTTGTCAGCAGCAGTAGAAGATGCATCTCAACTCTGCCTGCTGTGCAGCCTGAAGGGTTGTCTTCCCTGGTGTCTCACTTGGGCGTAGCGGGAATCTTGATTTCAGGATGAGAATGAAGCATGGCTTATTAAGAAAAACATGCACTGGGAGACAGAATACAGTGTGGGATTTAAGGAAAAGATGTGTTCTAGTGTCTCAGCAATAGTGTGATTCTCTCACTCTCCATGTTTGTGTGGGTAGATAAGAGGTCAAAGTTAGTTGCCTATATTCCTTAATATTTCTCCACCTTATGTCTTTGACAGGTGTCTTACTGAACCTGGAGCTCATTGATATTTAGACTCATTCACTAGAAAGGCCCAAGGATCTTCCCATATCTGCCTTCCTAGAACTGGGTACATAAACTCACCGGGCTTATAAGACACACTGGCTCCAGTAACAAACACAGGCCTTCATACTCATCTGGCAAGCACTCCATTGAGCCATCTCCACATCCCTGGTCTCCTAGTTTTGAAATTACATCATTTAAAGGGTGCAATTTGCAACTAGGTTCAAAGATGAAGCTAGTTTTAGAAACAAAGTAAAAACTGTATGAACAGATTTACCTATTTCTCTTTTGAGGAAGAATTTTCTTTTGCAAGTGAGATTATAAAGTTGTTATGAGATCCATTGTTCAGGGTTATAGGGGAGAAAAAGGGTGCTTGTAAGGATAAAAATCAAAGGGCAGCAGGATTGAAGGCTTACACTTAGGTGGCAAGCATGCATGGTTCAGTAACTGTTTTACTACTCTTGTCTTTCACTCCAGGCTCGGTGAGACATTGTGTGTCAGAAGATGTGCAGTCACTGTGCAGGCTCTCTCAGAGTGGCACAGGTCAGGACTAGCAGCACTGTAGAACTGAAGGTGGGCCTGTCAGTCAGGACAAACTTTGGGCCTCACATACTGTGTTCTGGTAACACGCCAATATTAATGAAGGAAAAATTATAACAATTGCTCTTCTTAAAGTTGAAAGCATCATATGAATTTGAGGAAGGCACAGGTAGCAAGGCTTGGTGGAGGACCATTAAGTTCAGACTGTTATAGATGGACTTTTCTTTGGGCCATCAGCTCATAAAAAAATTACGCAGAGACTTATTATTAATTATGAAAGCTTGACCTATGAAAACTCATCCTAGTAACTCTTACATCTTAAATTAGCCAATTTATATTAAGCTATGTTTTGTCTCCTGACTTTTTACCTCTCTTCCATCTTGTACCCTCTTCTTTTCTCTCCATGTCCTCCGGCATCTTCCTCATGCCTAGATTCATCTCTTCTTCTCTTTCTCTGCCTGGAAGTCCCACCTAACCTCTTCCTGCCTTGCTACTGGCCATTCAGCTCTTTATTAAACCAATCAGAAGTCTCCTTGGGGAAGATGCGTCTTCACAGTGTACAAAAAGATTACTCCACAACAGGCTGTTTTCTTCTGGTATGGTATGACCGTTTTCATGGACTTAATTTAAATCTACTCTGCTTTTGGTCAGAAAAGGGGATCTGAATCATGTCTCTTGCCTTGGGAGGAAATATGACATTCTAAACTACCCACATGAGAGTAAGGTTTATATCTAGTGGAAGGTTGCTGCTGAGAAACAAAGGTGTGTTATTGTCTGCTTCCTCTGGAGTTCATCTAAATGTACCTTCAGCTATCTGGACCTGAGAAGACCTGCTGGGAATGCTGTCTAGTCCAGGAACTTCAGAAAGGAGAACAATGCCCATCTAAACAAGTGTGACGGCACTCGTCTCTTTTCAGCCATTGTCTGCAGCCTTCTGGTGAGTGTTGTCCTCCCCAGCCCATTAGTCACCGCCTATACTTACCCTTGAGAGGGCCTCTTGTATCTCCTATACTGCAGCGTGTGTGTGTCTTATCTGAAGTAATTCAATGGGGAACATGAGACTAGGAAATTGATGGGAGGCCAGAACAAGGTCTTGCATGAATGTTCAGTCTAAAAGAGTGTGCCAAGGTGGCATTTGTTATAGTATGAATTATCCAATTTAGCTCTCTGCACTGCTAGTTTTATGTCCACTTGACACAAGCTGGAGTCACTAGAGAAGAGGGAGCCTCAGTTGAAAAAAACGCCTCCATGTGATCTGGCTGTAAGACATTTTCTTAATTAGTGATTAATGCCGAGGGTTCAGCCCATTGTGGGTAGGGTCCCTCCTGGGATGGTGGTTCTGGATTCTATAAGAAAGCAGGCGGAGAAAGCCATGAGGAGAAAGCCAGCAAGCAGCACCCCTCCATGGCCTCTGCATTATTAGCTCCTGGCTCCAGGTTTCTGCCCTGCTTGAGTTCCTATCCTGACTTCCTTTGATGATAAAGTGGGTTGTGGAAGCATAAGCTGAAAAAGCTCTCTCCTCCCCAAGTTGCTTTGGTCATTGTGTTTCATCAGAACAATTGAAACCTTAACTAAGACACTCTCTTATGACAGAAGGCTTCTGTTATGATCTATGTAAGAATTTAGGGGATAAGCAGCCCATTTTCTCTATTCTCTTGTGGTATTGCACTCTAGAGAGGAGAGACTTGCTCCAGACTCAGGACTGAGTAAGGTGTCTCTTGAACGTCAGGACTCTCTACTGATTGTTGGGGTTATCTACCACTGATGTATTACACACAGAGAAGTTAGATTAGTACACAAGGATGGTATCTAAATATGAAATAAAACTCAGAGGATACTGGGGCCTAAGGGATCCAAGCTTGTCGGTGTTTGTGATGATGTGATTTTGTGTACTAATGTGATAATGTTATGATGCCCAACTTTGCTTTTGAAAACATGAATCTAAATATTTTTGTGAAAGTATATCTCAGATGTGATTACTGTTTGCTAGTAAGTTTCTGTTACTTAATAAATAATTTTAGTAACTCAGCCTAGGAAAGAAGAAAGAATTATTTGTCTCATAAGTTTGGAAGTTCTGTTCATGGTCCACTGCTTCTGTTATTAAAAATGACTTATTTGTTCTTCTTTGTATGAGTATTTTATCTGCATACACGCATGGGCAACACTTGTTGTACACGGGGCACATGGATACCAGAAGAGGATGGCAGATATCCTGGAACGGGATTATAGGTGATTGTAAAATGCTATGTGGGTTTTGGGAACCAAGCCTGGGTCTTCTGGGAGAGCAGCGAGTGCTTGTAACTCATGAACCAACCATCGTTCTAGCTCCACCCTTGTTAGTTTTGATGCCGGTGACAAGGTAGACTATCACTGTGGGAATATGTGTGGATCAAAGTCCTCAACTCATGGCTATGATGCGAAAGATAGAAAGAAAGGAACTGAATCCCACAATTTTCTTAGAGAGCCTTGCCTAATAGGTTGAAGGATTTAAAAGAAAAACTGGGGTTCACCTGATATAGAGATGAATACTGTGCATTGGTATGGATCTTGGTCTATTGATATAAATTTAAGGTGAAAAAGGGAAACAGGGTGGGAAGTCCTTCTGTATATGTGTAGCTTTTATTGCTTAATGAATAAAGCTGTTTCAGTCATGTTTCCAGAGTGCCTCTAGGCTGTCCAACCTGAAGAAAATGACAGAGAAATTCCCCAGAGAATAACATTTCTTTGGGACATGCAGAGACACTGTGAAGGGTGTTAGAATGCCGTAGCAAATGACAAGCATATCTGAAGGCAACTGGGAGGTGTTCAAGATGGTAGGAAAAAGGAGGATTACATTAGATATGTAAAACAATAAGTTCCCTGTAAATAATAACACGAGTAGCATCAGTCTAAGGGTTAATTGACAGCTTCTGCATAAATGTCCTTTTAGTCATAGTAACTGTGTGGCAACCTCTGCAAGCTTGTGGCTCTGATAGTCTTTTGTGATCATTACTAATCAGGCAATTATGTAAAAGATCCCTTCTTTCAGACCCTACTGGATTTATTTATGTTTTTCATACAGTTCAGATACTCATATTAGCAAATATTTTCTTTTAAACCTATTCCACTACTGAGGAGTTTCCACCAATCAACACATATTTTCCCTAAGTGCAGCATGTGGTTTACTAGACATATAGGTACATGAGTGTCCACCAGGCTCTAGAAATACACACTCATAAGTTTCTTATAGAGTGAGTGTTTTCCAGGTGGGTGGGATGGTCCAGGGTGGGGCAGTAATAGATCCTTTATTCAACTCTGGAAACACATAATCCCATTCTATTCTACTAATTTAATGATCAAGTTGGTCACATACATGGCTGATTGGACAGTACCTCTCACGTTCCTGTGAACTTTTCTCTCCTACTTTTGGAGATTGTCCCTCATCTGCAGGAACACCTACAGCTCTCTAGGGGAATGGATGGAGGTTGGGCTACAAGGTAGCATTCTTTTTCTATTCACCTTTTGGATTTAGCTTCCAGCTCCTGAAGTACAACAGCCACCTCCAAATATGTGTGCTTCTTCTAGTAAAGAATTCAAGAATTCTTGCTGTTCGTGTGCTTTCTGGGTGGCTCAGGTCTCCACCAGTCACTCCATCACCTGCTTATGACTCTCCCACAGTCATTGCCACTGCAAGTAGTGACATCACCCAAATCTCTGCTTCATCTTCAAGTGGTGTTCTTACCTTGTGTTGTATGTCTACAAATTTCTCTTTTGTACGGCAGCAGTTACATTGCACTATGGGCCTATTCTCCTCCTTATGATATGGAATTGTGTATGTAATTACCCTATTTCCAAGTGAGTTCCCATTTTGACGTACTGGGGATTAGAATTTATTTCCTGGGATTAGACACAATTCAACCCACGACTCCCTTTAATAACTGCGTGGCACCCTGCTTTGAGAAAAGCCTTTCAGCAGGGTGCCCATGCAGCTTTGAGTAGCTCTGTAGCATCATAGAAACCAAAGAGCATCGTTCCTTCACCCATGTACTGTAGCAGAGGAAGGAGAATAAGTGTGATTAAAAGCCTCATTTAGAAAAGGAAGGGAAACAAATGTGGTGATTGTTTCACAGTAATTGTCTCCGCCTGCTGGGAAGAACTTGGTTTTCCTCTTTGGAGATCCTCAATGAGAAAATATCCCCTGATCATTCTGCCTGCAGTCTCTAGCTTGGCCATCTGGTTCCTTCTTCTTTCCCCATTTGTCTCCATATTAATGCTGTGGTGGACACTGAAGAGAATACCTCACTGTGGGGTAAATAGCCTTGCTGGATGATGCAGTTCCTGATGGCATTGCTATAGAACCTTTGCTGTGCCCCTGGCCAGTCCCTGGCTTTTATAGACTGGATTTCAGATGCATTTCCCCAATGCAAAAAGTGTTCAAGGTGTTTTGTCTCTACTTTATCAATTTCTATGGGGGAGAAACATCTTTTATAGTGAAGACAGAACTTGGGCCAGGAAGAGGCAAGAACAGAAGTTGCAGTGAAAACTCTAAGGGTATCCATCCCACCCTTGCCTGGGCAGCAAAAATTTCCCACACAGAGAGCAACTCTCATTTGAGTTTGAGTAAATGTTGACCATTGTAGGAGGATCCTACTGGTGTGGGCAACATTTGATGGTTAGAAGGTTGGTTTCTTGTGTGCTGATGTAGAGGCAGTAAGACCATGGGGAGAGGGATTGAGTGGAGATGCACTGGTACAAGAGCCTTCTTAAGTATTCTGGACGGCCATTTCCCTTCTACACTGGCATTTGTGTTGAGACCACATTTAAGCCTACACTCATTGGCATTGAACTGTTCAGTCTTGTTTTCTCTGTCGATAATATTCCCATTCTATCCAAGTTAATGATGACTTTAACAGTGAGTTTATTTTGGAAACAACACTTCATTTTTGGCTAGAGGCTCATGAAGTATGTAGGATAGTGCCATTCTTAGCCCCTGGAAAGGCCACTGCTTTGCTACTTCTGTTAAATATCTGTTTGTTTTGGGGTCCATATATTGACTTTCCTTTTAAAACCCTGCCAAGCTTCAGATTATGAGCCTGTCAACTTGTAAGACCACAAACAGAGAATGCAACCCTTAGCCAAGTGATCCGTCCTTCCTTCTCTGCCAGTCTACTCATTAGCTCTAACCCTGAATCGTTGGTTAAAGAGGGAAGGAGGAGTATCAAACATTCCCCGTTTTCTCTACACTGCTGCTTCAGTCAGCAGGTCATCTGCTTTTTAAGATCAGAACATTTCACTGTGACCTAGTGCACCACTGAAAAATAAATGCTGCCAGCATCTGAGTGTCCACTGATCATATCTGCTATGCCTTTGCAATGTTTTAAAACTGGCATGTAGCTCCCACCTACTGCATGTGACAGAGAGCATACACATTTAAGACACATTTGTGTTGGTATAGTTTATGTAAAATACTTAGAACTAATCATGATAGGCTGTTAGTTGTTGACAGAGGTTTCTGTCTCACCTGGTCCTGCAGTTGTTCAGTCCCAAAGAAACACACAGAGGTCTATATTAATTATAAACTGGTTGGCTTATTAGCTCAGGCTTCTTGTTAACTCTTACAACTTATATTAACCCATAATTATTGTCTGTATTAGCCAAATGGCTTGGTAACTTTTATTAGCAAGACATTCTCATCTTGTTTCCTCTGTGGCTGGGTAATGACTGCAGACTGACCCTTTCCTTTTCCCAGAATTCTTCTGTTCTCATAGTCCTGCCTCTACTTCCTGCCTGGCTCCTGGCCAATCAGCTTTTTATCAAAACAATACAAGTGACAGGGTACAAGACCACTGTCCCATAGCAGTAAGTCACAGCCACTAGAAGAGTTCAGGACTTTCTTGTATAATGAGGATCTTTACATTCAAGGCCCAACAGCTTGTAACACCAGTTTCTGTTATGAGCAAAGGGTTCTGACACCTAAGATTTGAAATCTTTAACACTTCTGGCAAATATCAGGTGGTACTATAAGCCATCATTCACTTAATATAAGGTTACTGACTGAAGGTTCAGACCAGTAAGTATCTGACCTAACACCTATGTAGATCTCTGACCACTTGAGATTGAAACCATAAATATCTGTTGGTCCAGACTGTTGTTCTCTGGTACCCAAATGCCTGGAACTACTGCCAATACTGAGAAACCTGTTCTTTCTCTGTCATTTTCATCCAGATATAACACAAAGACTCCCATCCTACTGATTGGCAGTAGCAGGAGAGAACCAGAGTGTTCTCAACATTGAGACAGTTTCACTCGTGTTGAGTCCATCTCAGTTCCCTCACTTGTCCAAGTATAGCCTCTTCCACGAAACTCTAGCATCCTTGCGAAGAACTGAATGCAAATGAGGCATCTTGATTGATGTTCAGGATGCATTCTGCGGCATTCTCACATTTTCATCAAGGAATAGAAAAGCTCCTCAGTGGGACTGTCCCTTGGCAGCAAAAATTTCCCACACAGAGAGCAACTCTCATTTGAGTTTGAGTAAATGTTGACCATTGTAAAAGAACGCAATCCCCTCTTCCTCCTGAAAACCCTCGAAGTGTAATAGGCTTCATGGATCTTTAAGTAAACATCTTTCTCAGGCCACTTTCCCCCTCCTTGCTGTGTTTGATTTAGAGCTGGCAGCTCTTTTCTCGTGTCTTTATGCCTTTTGGTTAGGTGTTGCCTATGACATCTTATGGTCTAAGAGAGTAAAACATTTCTATATGCACAAGAAATCAATCACTTGAAGCTTACCAGGTCTCAAGAGAAAACTCTTGAGACATTTGTGGCTTCTTGGATGACCTTTTATGTTTCATAACCTGTATAGGTTAAGTTTGAGACAAAATTTTCCCACTCCAAGTTAAAATTACACTGGATTTTCCCCCTACTTCAGCCCGAGATAGAGAACAAATGAAATATACATATATATTTAATATATATTTTAATGCATATATTTAATACATATTTTAGTATATATGCATTTTAAAAATAAAAGGTCTAAATTTAAAAAAAACAGAAGTTTCTGTTGGACGGAAGAAGATACTTTCCAGAACAGCTCACATTCCCCGTCTAATTTATAGGCATGCAAAGCAGAGCCTACTCAGGCAGTTTATGATAAAGGCAGTGAATTCTAGTGCTAGGCCTTTTAGGGTTGAGACCAAGCACTTTGCTCTTCTTGTAGGTTCCTCCATAAGTTTCTGTTATTCTTTTCAGTAGCAGTTTTTTTTTTTAAAGAACTGTGGGTTTTTTGTCATTTCAAATTGTGTGTGTGTGTGTGTGTGTGTGTGTGTCTTTGCCTCTCTGTATGTGTCTTTGTGGGATTATGTGCATACGAATGCAAGTGACCACAGCATTCAGAGGCACCGGATCCCCTGGAGTCAGAGTTACAGGTAGTCATGAGGAACCAGATGTAGCCTGGGTGCTGGATCCTCTGGAAAATGAAAATGTCCATTAACCTTGGAGCTATCTCTCAGTGCAGTCACACCACACTAAAGAAAGGGATGTTAAATCAGTCATTGTGCAAGCTGTGTGGTCTCCTCTTTCTCTGTGTGAATTCTGTAATCCTTTTCTGAGATCTTTCCTCTTCGTCTTTGCTCTGCTGCTCGTGATATGTGTGACAGATCCTGAGTCCTAGCGTGATTACTTCATAGAATGTGATTCCGAGAACATTGCTCAACATCTCTAAGCCTCAGATTTTCCTTTTAATTTAAATGGGCTTATAATTGTCTCCCTTGTAGGACGGTGGTAAGGATTAATTAGAAAACAGAAGTATATCTCTAGACAATTCTGACAAAGTCATGATGCTAATAACTGATACTCTTTTAGTTATCTCTCTCATTGCTGTGCCAAAGATGGATTTGTTTATGTTCATCGTATGAAGAGGTTCGGTCCATCCTGCAAGAAAGGTATGGCTCCAGGACCATGAGGGTGTGGCTGGACACACCGCACCCACAGTAATAATTCAGTCTAGGAGTCTGTCCATGGGCATTGCTCACATTCAGTGGGGGAATCTTCCACACTCATTTAAACACTTTCTAATGCGTACCTTCTCTGTGTCCATTAAATCATTAGGTGTTCATTAATCCAATCAAATTGGCAATAAATAGTAACTATCACAGGTCCCTACTCTAAAGTTCATAACTTTCCTTTGTCTATTGGTCCTTTACAATTTCATATGATCTTTGGCCTAATTAGGTGCAGAGACTTTTACAGGAATTCTAGTAATAAACAACAGAACCAGAGATTTAAAAATAACCTGCAGGATTCCATTTGAACATAAACTGTATGAGGCCTATTTGGGGCTATACAACTTTAAGGGAGAGAAAAATTCAGAGATGCTCCCAAACTTTAGTGTCTTCTTGTGTGTAGTTCTTTTGGTGACATTTTACTTTTCCAATGGAGTTGAAAGTAGGCAAGTGTCTTAGACTGGGTTTCTACTGCTGTGAAGATACACCATGACCATGGCAACTCTTATAAAAAAATGTTCATTTGGGGTTGGTTTACAGTTTCAGAGATTTAGTCTATGACCATTATGGTAGGACATGGTGGCATGGAGGCAGACATGGTGCTGAGAGTCCTACATCACGGTGTGCAGGCAGCAGAAGGAAAAACCATCTCACACTTGCCAGACTTGAGCATCTGAGACCTCAAAGCCCACCTCTACAGTGACACACATCCTCCAACAAGGCTACACCCACTCTAACAAGGCCGTACCACTTAATAGTGGCACTCCCCACGGGCCAAGCATTCAAACACGTGAGTCTATGGGGGTCATTCCTATTCAAACACCAGAGTAAGTATCTCTATACAAAATGCAAAAGTAAATGCCCATAAAATTCCCCAAACAGAGCAACTGAGGCTCAGTGCATGCTTAGTCCACCTTGGAACCCTGATGGGCTTGCACATCTTTCTAACCACTCATCATGAGACTGAGCAAGGGTGGGCATGCAGTTCTGTTCCTGGGTCTCTGCTGTAAAGTGTGACAGGTGGTGGATCGTGGCTAGAATGACCATGCCAATGCAGGTTCATCACCAGAACAGATGCACTACTCTGGTTGGCAATCTCTGCACTTTCCTCTCAATTTTGCTGTGAACCTTAAACTGTTTGAAAAAAAAAGTAAGTTCCTAAAAACAGAGACAGAGAGAAAATAGAGCCTGAGATAATTGAGGAAGAAATGAAAGAAAATGAGAGTAAAGAGAAAAAAAGCCTGCTTAAATGTACTTGGTATCCTAAAGAGAAGAAAATGAACTCTTTGTAGAATCCAGAAGATTGAACGTTTCTTAACGGATTAATTTACTCTCTCTGCTGGCTTCCTCTCTAGTTTTACTGGCTGTTCCTGAATGCTCTCAAAGGTTCCCTTTCTCAGACTTTCCATCCTGCTGTTCCCAGGCTGGAGGCCCCTCTCTCTTTGCCTCTGCAGGGATTCTCATTGTTCAAGACTGACTGTGTTGGCAGTTCTGGTTCCCCTGAGACCTCTTGTCTTCCTGCTGGCCTGTTCAAGGTTCCAAGTGGTTAAGTTCAAATTGCAAACTATATAGGTGCAAGGGCCATGTCTTATATTTAAAAAGAAAAGAACTATGTCTTTGCAGAGCCAGGTTACCACGGTGTGAGCCTATTGTAGGTGTAAACTGAATCAATTTGGACTGTTGTGAAACTGTCCTGGTATGACTAGAAATTAATGATAATAATAAATAATTATAAACCTACATCTTTTATTACTGCATTTGAAACATGTCTAGTATCTGTGATTCTTGTTTTAAATTGTCTCTGCTCATTATATTCTTGTGTTAATACGAAGCAGCCCAGAGTGAACGTCAGGTATAATTTTGTACAACAGGGAGCTTCCAAAGCAACTAAACCAATCTGGAAGAGTTAATGGGTAGAAACACCAAACTCAAAAATAAATTCATAGACATGGGAGAGATTTTTGTAGATAGCCTGGGAAACTATCCTGAGTGCACTGGGAAACAGCTTCAAACTCTCAGGACATCCAGTGAGGAGTCTGCAAGTTTGGATTTTCTTGTTCTGCTCTACTCAGCAAGAAAAACGCCATGCAAATGGAAGGCAGCATAGAGGCCAGAGGAAAAGAAAAAACTTAGACTGGGATGCAGGGAGTGTGAAATCATCCTTCAATGAGTGTCTTCTTGCATCTGCTGCTGTTGTCTTTCAGCAAACACAACTAAACCGTCAGCAGAGTTGCTTTGCCTTTCTGAAGGTCTCTCAGCAGATGCTCTCCTCTGGAAAGCAAAACCAAAGCAAACAAAGCCAAACAGAGCCCAGCGCAGAACAAGCCCCCACGCAACTCTTTCTGTTCACAACTAGACATGTTCTGAAGCCAGGAAGGAACTGTTCTTTTTCTCTTTCTGCACACCCCGTCCAGGGCCATAACACTTAGGTTTTCTCATTCTCAGTATTTATGCTATGTCCTTTGCCACAAATGCTTACCAGATTCTGAGGGTAGGAAATGTTTCTGCTGAATACTGCAGAGACCATGATAAATGGGGTTACGGTAAAGCCCACGAGAGATGGATGACTGGCAGTGAAATGGCAGGAATGGCGGTTACATGAGGCAAATGTGTTGGGCTTATTCTGTCGCTCCTTTGCTTCTTCCTGTCTTCTTTCAAGTCTCTTTGCTTTCTATTTCTCCTCCCCTGTTCTCAGCCTGTTTCTGCCAAGTATATGACGTGGCGGGGTCTAGCGTTTGACCACTCAAGCTGTGACGGGAGAAGAGGCTTATAGCTTTTAAAAATATTTATATACTTATAAATCTGCATTTTCCCCATGGACACCTATGCAAAAACAGTTTTTTAAAGTTTACTTCCCATGTCTAGCCACACTCCATGTGATTCTAATTTCTGGAGACTCAGACTTTCTGTCTATTTTAGTATTTACTTTCTTCCTGTTCATCTTATTCATTTTCGTTGCTCTTTCAGTTTTGCTTATAATTCTTTTCAGGTGTGTTGCGGTAGGCATGAGATAAAAAAAAAAAAAGCTTGGAATACTCTTATGTTTTTAAAGTTTGATATTACAAAAAATTGATATGCCATTATTTTCCTCATTCCTCTGACTGAGTATTAAAAATGTGGAAGAAATCAATAATACCTAATATCCACTCTAATATGTCATGAGAATTTATTCTTTTAAAATTTGAGACAGGGTCTTGCTTTATATATAGCCCCAAGGTGGCATGGAATTTGTGACCCTCTCTTCACCCTCCAAGGTGCTGGGATTAATGCATGTTCCACCACACACAATTTATGAAGAATGTTTAACAATCACTTCTAAAACTTTATATTTGCCTATAATGAAGTAGACCAGTGGTGCATAATAATATGGCCATAACATTTTATCTATTATAGTGGCTGGAGTTACTGAGTTTGAAACTGGCCTTGAAATCAACCATGTTAAGAGCAGGGCAATGAAGAGAATACCATCCCTATAGGAAGTGCTGAGCAGGTAGTGAGGGAGGAACCAGAAGATCAAAATGCACGAGAGAAAACCAAAATGACATGCAAAAGTGAGGGAGCTGAGTCTGTCCACATTGTCTCTCAGGCTCGTCTACAAACAGGCAGATGCTGCACAGCAGAACTGTAGGAATGTTCCCACCAGAGTTCCTTCTTTGGGTGAGAGATTAGGACAGATGGTGTCTGAACTCTGTCCAGACCTGGAGGGGAGGCTGGGTTGTGTAGTTAACCAAGGCGCAGGATATCACTGGGGCAATGATAGAAATCTGGCGTTGAGCTTTTCCTGTGTCTTTGACTTCATTTCACCTGGCGCACACACCCTGCTTCCTGTTTGTTCTGAGTTGGGCGCTTGTGGTCCCTGGCGGGGCTTAGGGAAGTCTGCAAGCTTGCACAGGAAGAGTGGGGCCTCAGGGATCCTGGGAGGAATGTGAAGTCTGGGCTCAGCAACTTCGATCTGAATATTTTGTTTTATCAACCGATGAGGGAATGTGTTTATTGCTACCAGGAGCACATTATTCTTTCACTGGGACCACAAGAGTTTCTCTCTGGCTAATTTTTAGAGAAGTTAGAGTGGGAAGGGCAAAACACCATGTAGGTTGCTAAAGGATATGTTCCTGAAGACTGCAGAGCATCTTAGTGAGGTTCTGAGAGCCCCTTGTGGACCTAAAACAAAACATCAGCCAAGACCAAGGGACAGCATGGTGATGGGGGGTTTTCACTGCATTTTCAGGAGTCTATTTATGAAATAGGTTAGTTGTAGAAAGCTAACAGGGAGAAAAGAAAAGGGACTTGTGGGTTCAGGGAGAGAAAGAGAAATGGTCAGAGAGATGGGTGTATTGAGAAGAAAGGAGCAATTGCGAGGTAAGACATTTAAAAGGAAATGGGAAAGGAGCGGTAGATTTTCTTTGTATTCTAGAAGAAGAGAGACCTCTAACTGGAAAATGAGATTGATTTTTAGAAACGAGAGAAGTAAGGTGAAAATTCTATGGCATCTAAATTAGGAGTCTGTACCTTTTCATGTTGTGTCTTACTACTCCTATGAATAGGATAACTCTTCAGAGCAAGAAGTATTGCATCCTACTTCCCTTTTCTAGATGAAGGCACATCTGGAATTGTTTGTTACTCTCTAGGAAGCTGAGGGGTCAATCATTATGATAAATATCCTACATGGACTTGATATAAAAAGTTAAAGATATCCTTCTATCTAAAAGTTCATGTTGGCAGAAATCAGAAAACTTAAGTTTGTGTGAAGGGCAGTGGCTTTGTTTCATTTGAGCAAAATTTGATTTGAAACAAAAGAATTTAAAGATAGTTCTTAAAACTGTGAGGGGTGTGTCCACCCACGGAGAAGGTGGAACTGATCTAATGGGAGCTCACCAAGGCCAGCTGGACTGGGACTGAAGGAGCATGTGATCAAACCAGACTCTCTGAATGTGGCTGACAATGAGGGCTGACTGAGAAGCCAATGATGACACTGGGTTTTGATTCTACTGCATGTACTGGCTTTTTGGGAGCCTAGTCTGTTTGAATGCACACCTTCCTAGACCTGGATGGAGGGGGGAGGGCAGAGCACCCTGACTTCTCTTAGGACTGGAGAGGGAGGGAGAGGGGGAGTGGGAGGAGTGTGAGGGAAATGGAAGGATGGGAGGAGGTGGACATTTTTAATAAAAAAAAAATCTACATTGATTTGATAAAACACATGCAAATGGTGGATCCAGGCTGAGCTAGGTACTGGCATAAGTATGTTTTCTGGGAAGGTGGAAGGTCACTCACAGGTTTTGGAAAGAGAAAGAGAAATCACACTGATAGACACTGCTTTTTGTATCAGGTGTTGAACATTCAAAAAGCTTGAATTCATGAGGTCTCACCTGTGGCCTCTGACCGGGCTACCTGCTGAAAATTGGGTAAGCCCAGTAGCTGGTTTGAGAACACACTAGACCTTCACCCAAGTGTTTCTTATCAGGGGGAGCCATTGAGACAGGGTGGAACCAGTGTCTTCCTCCTAGAAGGCTGTATCTTAGGGTAGCCTCCCCTGAAGCTGCACTCGAGTCAAGGGCTTGGCTGCAAGTGGTTTCTTTAGGATGAGATTCCAGGAAACTCGAAGAGACTGAGGAGAAGTGAAATAAAGAAGGGAGGAGGCCCTCCTGTACAAAGTACGACGATAAACGGACCACCGTCATGAATAATTGGCGTCACGTCTTCCTAGGAACCTTCCGGAAGACTGGGAAATATCTTAGAATCCTTGGTGTGTGTCCACTGTCTCATTTCTCTTGTGACTTAAGGGCTGTGCCTGGGATGGTTTGCCTACCAATGTCAGAGAGTCTCTACACAGGCAGGCAGGTAGGAAGGTACTTAGACAAGGAAAGTTTGCAGTTAACTCCTGGGTGAATGGGCAGGGTGTGGTGAGGTAGCGGCAGGATCTGCTGGCCGCCCTCTGTTCGTATCGTCTTTTTACTAGCAGATCAATCTCATCTTGCCCTTCTGGTGCTCTTGAAATGGCCTACAGAATGAGGACCAGATATGTGCCTCCACTTCCGACTTCTAGTATTCTCTCTTAGAAAAGGCTTGAGAGAGAACTTCTTGCTTCTTTCTACTCGCTGCTAAGGAGTACGCAGTATGACTGGCAGAATGCTCAGCATCCCTAAGCAGGTTAACTCCTATCTCAAGGGCCCCGTGTTCTGTTGCACAGTCCCTTCCCCTGCTCGCAGCACACGTCTGTGAGAGGACCATAGCTTTTCTTCTTCAGTTTCCCCGTGAGGTAAGAACAAACCTGCGACAGTGTCTGCAACAGACCACAAGAACCCAGGGGAGTCATTTTCTCTTTTTGCCATCCCAGCCACAGCTCACCCAAGAGGCTGGCCGTGATCTCCCCCAAAGCAGTTGGTCAGGGTGGCGAGTCTCTAGAGATCTTGGTGCAGAAAGAGAGAGGCACATGAACCATAATCACAGACGTACATTTATTTCTCTCATATTTCCCCAGAGACCCCACATCGGCTCTGCTTCCAACCATTCACAACGGTGGAGACAATCTCCGCTAAGGTTTTCATTTGCCTGTTCAGTCACTGGAGGCCCTTGCTCCCCAATTGCGCCAGGTTAATAGAAGAGACAGAAAAAAAAAAAGCATCCCCCACTAGAAGTAATGTAAGAGAAAAATGGATTGCAGAGCAGAAAACACCCACAGGGCACCATGAATAATTTTGAGAAAATTAAATGAAATAAAATGAAAAAAAGTCATGTATGAGCATAAAGGTGACAGATAGGGCAGACAAAAGAAATTTAATATGTGCACAATTGTTCTTGAGAAAAGGAGAAAATAAATGGGATAAAGGAAAGGAAAAGAAAACACTACAGAGTTTGTCTGGTGCTGGGGAGACAGCTCAGAGGGTGAAATGCTTGTTTTGTAGGCACAAGGACCCGGATCACATTGCCTTGCAGCCTGACAAGTTCATTTTCGTAATATTTGGGGGTAGGGAGGAGATTGGGTGAGCAAGCCCCAAATAATTTTTCTTGTCTTTTCTGTCTAGGAAACCAAATAGTTTGTCTCTAATATCTTGACCTTTTTTCTTCTTATATCAATTTCTCATTTTTGGGTGTGATCGATTATTTTGTTTGTGTGTCTGTGTGTGTGTGTGTGTGTGTGTGTGTGTGTGTGTGCGCGCGCGCGTGCGTGTATTGTGAAGTTGTGCCGGGAGTGGCACAAACAGAGAGGACAGTGGTGGCAGACATTATTTGTGCCCTTATGGTTTTCTGTATTGAAAACTTCCCGTGTTCCCAGAGTTACTCTTTTACAGGATACAGTTTCCTTTTGTATTTTCAGCATTATGAGGCCAGCACAGCTAAGAGCAGAACCATGAGATCACAGGCTGGCTGACCTCTGCTCATCACCGTTTCCTCTCCTCTGTCCCCTCTGCTCCACTCCTGGCCACTTCCTTGCGATAAGAAGCTGAATTATCCCAGAGGAAGAGCAGGGTGTCATGCGTTCTCTTGTAGCTCCCCCTGCATTCCTTATGCTTGTGATGTTAAATGTGCTCGGGAATCGTCTCTGCTTCTCCAATGGTCTGTCCTCATGCACAGAAGTCAAGTTCAATGACTAAGTACACCCCAGATTACTGGTAGGAGACGTCTTCGTCTCTCTGGGATCTGAGGAGGTGTGCCCTGAGGCTGGTTACCTAATGCAGCCCAGACTACACAGTGCATTCCAGACAAGTATCACACTGCAGGGTTTGTGGTTGAGACAGTTTCCATGTCGGAAGTGGGATTTTTTTTTTGCCGATATTTTAGAGTTGTTTTTGTGTGTTGGCTTTAGGACAGCAGGCTGAGCAAAGATGCCTTTACGGGCTTGTCAATGACAACACCTTCTGAGGCACAGTATCTCACACTATGGCATTAACTGCGGGGTGATGGTGTGGGACTGTGACGGTGTGGGATAGAACCTTAAAAGATGTTGTCCCGTGCAAGAGCTAACTGCACCAGGCCCTGCTCAGCTTCTAGATCAGAAAAAAAACCAATGCATTTTCTGGGAGGAAAGAGATGTGGAGGGTTCAGAAGGGGTGCTGATGCCATGACTTCCACAAGGGAAAATCTCTTGCCCGTTCTAGAGCCTCTCAGCTGAAATCTCAAGGGATACAAAGAAGCAAGGAACACTTCCTCCAGCTCTTCATGTTTTTCCTTACAAAAAAGTCAGACTGCCAAACACCAAGGCTCTGACTGCAGTTGATGCATGCAAGCTACTCTTAATTCTCTCACATTGCTCTTTCCACAAACCTACCATCTGTGGTGACTGACCTTGCAAGTCCTTCACTTCATTGTTTGCCTGGAGCTGAACCTCGGTCTTCTCTGAGCCAGAATGGTGCTTATCTGAGTTTTCATTGGACCACGGCCTCTTTCCTTTATGTAACTGTTGGTGTTTTGGAAATAATAATACAATCTACGCTTTTAAAATCAGAAATAATGTAATTAAAAGTTATAGCGATATTCAGGAGAAAGCCATTTTCTGAAAGTTGGGTATTTTTGCCGTAATCGGTTTTATGCTGGTGTTAGAATCCACTGACAGGCATCTCCAAGCCTGCTGTAGCACTTCCTTTTCTGAACAGTGCAGGACCAGTTAAGAATACGTTTTGACTGGTCTGAGTCAGTGCTGTCTAGAACAACACGGGTTTGTAGATAGCTGCTTTAAGTTGATCATTTTACACTATTTACAGAGAAAAAAGTGGGAATAGTTACTGAAAATAACTTCTAAAACTTTTAATGATCTTGGATACAATCCTTTTTCTCTTTAATTTTCTGTCAAAAATTTTGACCTCACTTAATAAAATATTCTGAAGACCTCAGATAATTCCATTGTGCCAATAATTTTTCTTTTAGATTTGGTCTTTATCTAGACAAGTGACAGTTTAATGGCCAGTTTTTCATGCCGCTTTGCGATAATTTCCACTATGAGCATTCATTTCATTTCACTGTGGATTATAACTCTTTAACTTACAGTTTTAAGGATCTAGGATAGCATTTTTGAGATTTGCTTCTCATGTCTCCTTTCTTAAATTCCTGGGGCTGTTAAATCTGCTTTGCTAACCTGAGTGTGAAGTTTAAACAACAGCTACTCCTTTTGGAGTCCTTTCTGTGTTTGTGAGCAATTCCCTTTCGCTCTCTTCCTAGGTTTTTTTTTTTTTTTTGTCTCATGCTCATCTTTTAATTCTGGCTGTAATTTACCCCTGGATCTATGTAATTCACATGTAATTAATTGGACATATCTTATAGCTGTCAAAGTTGACACCACTATAGGCCAAGGCTTTATAATTCAGATGATACCGTGAAATATATGGGTCACCGGGACTGGAGAAAAGGAAGGGATCAGGGGACTAAAATATGTCTCAGTCTTGGGGACTGGAGGGGTGGCTCAGAGCTTGAGAGCACTGGCTGAATTCTAGAGGTCTTGTGTTCAGTTCCCGGCAACCACGTGGTGGTTCATAACCATTTGTAATGATATCTGCTGCCATCTTCTGGCATGCAGGCATACAAGCATGTGAACACTGTATACATACATAAATAAATAAGTCTAAAAAATGTCTCAGTTTCAGTTGGTAAACAGTTTGACTTGCAAGGAGGAGGACCTAGGATTGATCACAAGACCCCTCTTACTGCACTCCATGCTTTTTTTTTTTTTTTTTTTTTTTTAATAATCTTAGTGCTGAAGGAGGAGAGACAGGCAAGCCTGGGACTCACTGGTCAGTCAATGCAGTGTACTTAGTTGTATCAGACCTGCTAGAGATTCCATCTCAATAAAAGTACCTTAAGAACTTGACTTTAGGTTGTTCTCTGGCCTGTTCATGAATGTGCACAGTCACCCATGTGTACCTACCCCTCCACATGCATGTACACACCCACCCATGTATGCCTACCCCTCCATATGCATGTGCACACCCACCTAGGTATGCCTACCCCTCCATATGCATGTGCACACCCACCCAGGTATGCCTACCCCTCCATATGCATGTGCACACCCACCCATTATGCCTACCTTTGGTCACATGCGTGTGCACACCCACACATGTACGCCTACCCCTCCACATATATACACAAATGAGAGTGCACGCAATTTTGTCTCCTATGATCTTGCTGCTGTCACTTCTTGTTACTTAGCCTCTTCCTCTGCCCTTTCTCCATGTATTGCTTTATTTTTATATAAAAATCATTATTGTTTACTTTTTTTGTAATTCCTCTTTCTTTGAATTCTTTCCCAAGTATCATGAATGCTAAGCTCAACCCAGAAACCCCTTACTCTTGAGCATTCTTATCAAGCTTGATATTGATTTGAGATGGATCACAAGAGGATCAAATTTATAATTCATTGTTATTATGAATAAGTGCAGTAAATGAGACGTTAATGTTAAGGAGATTAAAGTATCTATTTAAAAATGCTGTCATTTTTAGGTGACAAGATGGCTCAGTCGGTAAGAGCAGTTGCCACTGAGCCTGACTACCGGAGTGTGATTTCAGAACTCATATAGTGGAGAGAGAGAATCAACTCCCTAAGGCTGTCCTCTGCTATAGGGATGCTGCGGCATGTGCGTTCACATCCCCCCACTGATAAATAAAGATGTGAAAAACAATTAAAAAATAGCATCAGTTGGCTCCTCTATTAAGCTGGTTTTTAGCAATAGTCGTCTTCATAAAATGATCTACATGGCCAGTGGCCATGTCAGAGAAGCAGCTTGTGGCAATTGAGCTTGGGAGTTTAGGTCACCAGGAAGCAAGACGCTGATGGGTGAATCCCGGATAGGCAAGGCCCTGAGGGCTTTGGCTCCAGAATATCTACTGTGCCTTCACATTGTTGCCACTGCCATTTTTCTCTGGTATCTGGCATGGTATGAATGGGGAATCCTCACTCCCTTTAATGTAGTGTGATTATCTCATGGAAAAGTCCTGTTGTACTGGGCATTATTACTTGTGGATTATTATGAAGATGATTTTCTTTTAATCTGTATATTTAATTAAAGTAATGATTTTATACAATAATAGAATTAGTTTAAATAAAATTTTTACGATTGAGAACTTTTAACAAATATAGTAAGGGATTATGCTAGAGGTTAATTTAGTAAGAAAGTTAATACAGGTAAAGGTAGGATACGGTGTTACACCAGCCGCTGATAACACAAGGGTTGCAGAGGGTAGAAAATAGGACCAAGGAAGTGTCACGCAGCTAGAACTAGTTTCTCTCGAGGAGTCGTATAGATTGTGATTGAGTTTAATGATTAAGGAAAACAATTGAGTCCCAGGAGCTAGGCTAACTCAAGTTCTTTCAATCTTAATGTTGGGAGATATGTTCACAGGTTTCAGTGTGCATCATAGGTGAAATGAGGCTTTAATAATGACTTAAGGTTAGATTAAGATGCTTTTGTTAATGACTTTGAGGCCATTAAATAGAAAATTTGGGGGAACAAGTTAAAGTTTAGAAAGGCACACTTTTAATAGTTGAACAAGGGCCTCATTGAGGTCAGGGAACAAAAGCAGTGGCAGTCTGGCCATTGCTGACTCATGATGTGCTTCTCTGGTTAGCGTGCGCTGGTGATCAAAGGTGGTGGTTAACGGTGACGATTACTTCCTTGTACCCATTTCTGCCCTCAACTTCCTGATATAAAAAACAAACAAGCAAACAAAGCAAACACACAAAACTGTTGGTGAGTGAGTACGCACCCTGAAGGTTTTAGGTAGAGCTGACTGTTTTTTATATACAAAAATTTAGATTTGTGATTCTTTTATGATTTTTTCATAAGATTATCTTTTGAGATAAATAATAAAGCGACTGATTCTTTGTAAGTGCAAAATGCAGTCTGCCAGCAAAAGAGCTGGCAGAGAAAAAATACCTTGCTTGCTTACACTCTGTTAATCTCTAACAAGTTGCTTGGACATGAATGTATGTGGGTTCTTGGGAATAATTTATTTTTCACCTGTAATATGTAAAATGTTTAATCACGCAAGGGAAATGAGAAACATTTTGCTTTTCACCTGTAATCATTCACTTGAAAAACGGGAATGCAACCACAAGGTAATTTTTATATCGCTTGAAAGATTTTGCTGGGATGTATGGGCTAGAAAGGAAAAATAAAGACAGGGAGATGCTGAGGGTGTGTGTGTGTGTGTGTGTGCGCGCGCGCATGCACGTGTTTCCTTTTCTCGCCAGCCCCAGAGAGTTACGTTTTACTTCCTCAGATATAAAAGTCAAATTGAGAGATTAGTGGGCTGATCCAGTGACTCTCGCTCCCCCCAGTTCCTGAGCTGAGGAAGTCTGGTCCTGACAGTACCATTTCACTTGAAGGGAGAGCCAGCATGCAGCCTTCTATATCACAGACGTACTTGTTTTGAAGTTAACAGGGAAAACCTCTGCTGTCTGTGAATTTGGTGCTTTGGTGTCCCCCCCCTCAACACCCCCCCCTCCACCACAGTCACATTCTGAGTGAGTTCCTACAAGAACACAGGCACACAAAAACATAAAGCTTACAAATCCATTAGGATTTGGCTTCTTTTCACTTCCTGATTGCTTTTGTTCTTCGAAGTGCTTATTTAAAACAAGCAAGGGTAATGGCAGTCGCCCCCTTTTCCCTCTGTCCTCTCCCCCAGTCTTTATTTCCAGGGCGATAAGAAGTTTGTGTTCTCTGCAAACAGTTCAGCTGTGTTGGGGAGCTGTAATTTGTGTTGGTAGGTTTTCTTTGTGGCTCTGAGAAAAAGGCGACTGTCTGCTATAATGGCTTGTACAGCCACAAGAAAATCACTGTTTATGACCCTTAAAAGAAGACAAACTCTGCTGTTTCTTCTAGCTTGTTTTGAACTTTCTTTAGCAAACTATTCCATAGGGCAGAATGGCAGGCAGCTTAAGGGCAGACAACACAAGAGGGTTAGATCTGGGCTTGTTTGCGAATCCATCATTTACTGAGAGGCATCAGATAAATGGCAATCTAAGTGTGTTTTTTTTTTCCCTGTATCAAATAGTTATTTGTGAAGACAAAAATGAAATAGCCACTGGCAAAGACAGATACTTAGATAAACTGTAACTCTGACTAATATTGTCTAAATAATACAAACTATTATTATGCATTCTATTTCACATATTATATGGGGTTGAAAATTATATTAATTTGCAAGCAATTTATATTTATTTTTTCAAGTATTATTTATGTTTTAAATTTATTCTTTTTTAGCGTTCTTGCCCATGAACTTTCTTGTCTGAAGGAGTACTACAGGATCATTGCCACTACCAATATTCAGCAATCACAGGTAAGTTTTGATGAACTAGGATAACGTGAGGCTGGGTTCTTTGGGAATTAGTCAAACAATGCTGGCTATGTACATTTGTTCTTTACACTTAGGTGTCTGCCCATGATCTTTATGGTGGCTGTGGAGTCCACTAAATAAAGGAGACTTGGAGAGAGAGAGAGAGAGAGAGAGAGAGAGAGAGAGAGAGAGAGAGAGAGAGGAGAAGAAGAAGAGAGAGAGGGCGAAGGGAGGGTGAGAGGGAAGAGGGAGAGTGGGAGAGAGAGAGAGGTTTTTAGAGAGGGAAGTTTGCTTTTTTCTAGAGTGCTCTCATTTGGGATAGGGTTAGAGATGAGAGGAAACTTAGGAAGCAGGCAATGTTCTTCTCTATGCTGGGAAAATTTTAATAGAGGTCGCTTGTTTGTTTCCAGCTGCTCAGACTCGAAATAATCACATAGAAACTATATTATTTAAATGACTGCTTGGGCTATTAGCTCCAGCTTCTTATCGGCTAACTCATATCTTAAACCCATCTCTATTAATCTGTGTATCGCCACGAGACTGTGGCTTACAGGGTAAAGTTCCAGTGTCTGTCTCTGGCGGTGCTATATGGCTTCTCACTGACTCTGCCTTCTTTCTCCCAGTGATTAGTATAGTTTTCCCTGCCTAGCTCTACTCTGTCCTACCAGGTCAAGCCAGTTTCATTAGTCATTAACCAATAAAAGCATATAGAAGGACCTCCCACAAAGGAAAATGGCTCTGGGTTCTGGAGACTAGCAACTTTGCTACATCCCAAATACCAGTTAGACACCACACTGTCAACCTTTTGCAGCCTAGGCCTCTTCATTGCTCAGGTTTATTCTTTTTCCAAGAGAATTGCTTCAATTATGTTCTCTTGCCTAAAAGCATATCTGTTTCTTGATGAGTAAATACACTCTGTGTGTGTGTGTGTGTGTGTGTGTGTGTGTTTGTGTGTGATATACTCGATGATACAGCCTGGGTAGTCCTACAGTGGCTAATGGGCTAATCTGGTAGCATTCAGTCTACAAGGCTGGACCCCCATTCAGTACTGATCTGGTACTGAATGCTTAGAGGATTCCTGGCGAGCCACTGTTTTTTGCTCTACATTAGAGGCCTGAATAAGCTGGGTTCTGATATCAGCAATAGCAGAAGGAAACAACAACAGGGTTAAAGAACATTCCAGGACATGAAGGCAAGCAGACAAAACCTGAAAGATCTCCTTTTACCTGGGCTACCACTTGATGGTGTTGCCCAGCCATAGGGCATATCTTCCTATGCCCATTACCTTGACCAAGAAAGTTCCTTATGGGTGTGCTTAGCAGCTTGTCTCATTTTATTCCTCACCCAGTCATGTTTACAATCAGGGTTAACCCTTAGTGTGAGAGGGTTTGTTAGGAGAATTGGCTCATACTGATTTGGAGGCTGAGAAACGCTAGAACTGTATGAAACCTGCTAGTGTGGCACAGTCTAAGGTGAGAAGTCAAAATCAGGGAGGCTGATGATGTAACTCTAATTCTTGGTCTGTGGCTAAAGGCGGAAGAGGCCGAGGGACCATCAATGAAAGGCTGGGAGCCCAAAGCGGGAACTGTGGGATTCTGTCTGACAGCAAAAGAATAATCAGGCCCTGGAAAATGAGGAACGATCCTAAGCCTTGCCTACCATGAGGCTGCTGCTCTATCAGAGTCTCCCTTTTCTTTTGCAGTGTTCTCCCTGGTCCCCAACTATCTTCCATGCTGTCCTGTCTCCAGCTGACCCAGCACACCTAACCTCTTTGCTGCCCTTCTGCAGTGAATCACACTGCTCTCCACCTACCAGCTAGAGGCAGGGTCTTGCTTTCTTTTTCACATTTCTTCACTGTCACTCATCAGCTAATTATTTAGGTCTTATTCACTTTCCATGGTGCAATCTCTTCATACATTTCCTGCACTCTGCCTGCACAAACCTAGGCCTCTTTGCTGTGCCACCTAGATTATTCCAGTAGCCTCCCTAATGGTTGTCAGCTTAGCTGGGGTCCAGACTGCTTAACATTTCTATATGTGCCTGCGACACTAATTCCAGAAGTTAGCATTTGAATCACTAGACTAGATAAATCATAGGATTTTACCTGATACAGGTAGGTATCATCTCTCCCAAATAAGAGGCCTGAATAAAACAAAAAGGCGAAAGAGTAAATTCTCTCTCCTTGCATTAATACTTGGGCAGCAGAGGAGAGGGCGCGTGAACTGGCCCTATCCTATAGCCACACTGATGAATATCTTGCATATCACTATAGAACCTTTATCTGGCGATGGATGGAGATAGAGACAGAGACCCACACTGGAGCACTGAACTGAGCTCCCAAGGTCCAAAGTAGGAGCAGAAGGAGGGAGAACATGAGCAAGGAAGTCAGGACCGCGAGGGGTGCGCCCACCCACTGAGACAGCTGGGCTGATCTAATGGGAGCCAGCTGGACTGAGACTGATGGAGCATGTGATCAAACCGGACTCTCTGAATGTGGTTGACAATGAGGGCTGACTGAGAAGCCAAGGACAATGGCACTGGGTTTTGATTCTACTGCATGTACTGGCTTTGTGGGAGCCTAGTCTGTTTGGATGCGCACCTTCCTAGACCTGGATGGAGGGGGGAGGGCCTTGGACTTTCCACAGGGCAGGGAACCCTGACTGCTCTTTGGACTGGAGAGGGAATAGAAGGGGAGGTGGGGGGAGAGGGAGGGAAATGGGAGGAGGTGGAAATTTTTAATAAAAAAAAAAACAAGAAAAAAAAGAAAATGGAGAATACTCACAAAAAAATACTTGAGGTTAGATACTGATTTTTCCCCCTAAACTTTGACCACAACTTCTTCAGTTTTCACACAGAATATCATGGGAATCATCTTCTATGACCCCACAAGCCAATTCTTTATATTATCTATCTATCTATCTATCTATCTATCTATCTATCTATCTACCTACCTACCTATCTATCATCTACCTGTCTGTCTATCTATCTATCTATCTATCTATCTATCTATCTATCTATCTATCTATCTATCTGTCATCTGTCTGTCTGTCTGTCTGTCTGTCTGTCTGTCTGTCTAATGTCTCTCTGTCTTTACTTGGCCCTACATATTCCATTGGTCTTTGGTTTTGTTTCTTGGGGTTTTTTTTACCACTCTAATGGTTTTTGTGTTGTTTTCATCCCTTCTCTCCGTCTAGCAGAATGGTGATCTTGCTAAAATGGACTTCCGGTTATCTTCTCCGAGTTCCGTAGCTACGTCCATTCAGTATTTTCCATTTTGGCTAACAAGCAAAATCTGTTCATTGCTTACTTTGTATTCAGTTGCATGTGCTTTTGCTTTGCTTCTCTTCTTTGAACAGAAGTGAAGATCAGGTGCTGTGTGTCCTCAGTTTTATATTTTCCAAGGTTTGTAGCAGAGTAGCTTGCTACACTCAGTGCCTGTAGAAAGCTGTACCAAATGGAATGAGTGCTAGGTACTTCATGTTTCTCAGGGCATATGTAATGATGAAATAAAGAAATATGCTGGAAAACATCGACAACAGGGAGCTGGCCTGCCCTCAACAATCATATCCAAAATTCTTCTGTGTTATTTACACATTCATAAGTCTGAACTTATCTGAAAATATCAATCCTCAATAAACTTTTCACTAAAAAGCCTAGTAATCACGTGGTTCGTATCGGAGAGATGATAAGCTCTTTCTAGTCTCATGCTTTTCCAGAGGGACTCCAAAGGAGGCGGAGGTGGGAGGTAGTCCACAGAGCTAGCAGCAACAAATAGGACAGACAGGATGACTCGGTGGGGTTTAGGACTCTCCACGGACAGCTAACGAGCATTTAATGAGCACCCAGAGGGGTTTGCTGTTCCATACTGTTGCTCAGGGACCATTTTCTCTTGGCCAAGACTACTTGGTAAATCTACACAGCCAAGTGGCCTTTTGCCAGGGTTCAAACAAGTCTTTTGGTTTTGTCAATTCCTCCCGCCCTCTCCCTGTTTCAGGGACTGGAAAAGAGGAAATGAGATAGGACAGAGCACATTTGGGCCTGATTCAAGCACTATTTTGTAATAAAAACAGAACTCCGCACTTCTCTTGAAGAGATGAAAAGTTTTGTGCACAGAATTCGTGACTCATTCCCCCTTGGACACAACTGTGCTCTTTCTGGGGTGGAGACCTTGAATTCAAGTACAGCTGGCCAAGTTGGATAAAGAACTTCAAGCCAGTTCTGGGAAATAACTTTACAGCTTCCCACTGATGATGAGAAATAAGTTTCTCTTTTTGCGAAGGGTTAGAAGCATAAGCATATTACTCAACAGCAAGGTTGGGCCTAACCAGGGAATGCTTACATGGTTCTTTCATGACCATTAAAGTCATTTTTGTTTTTAAATGTAAGTTTCTACATTCCTACATTCTTTTCTTTTTTATAAAATTGATTTATTTTTAGTGTTGCTCCTGTGTGTGTGTGTGTGTGTGTGTGTTTTCTGTGTGTATGGGTGCCTGTGGAGGATAAGAGAGAGCATCAGATTCCCTGGAACTGGAGTCATAGGCAGTTGTGAGCCCCTGACTTGAGTGCTTGGATATAAATTTCAGATACTTGGAAGAATAAGAAACACACTTACCCACTGAGTCATCTCTTCATCTCCCCCCTTAATTTGTTCTTAATTGTTTGAGAAAGTCATGCATGCATATATCACATTTGGATCAAATCTACCTCCATTCTCTCTCCTCTACTTCCTCCCCATCTCCTCACCACGTTGCTCAATTAACTTTCTGTGTTCTGAAAACAAAATGAAACAACAACAACAACAACAACAACAACAAACACCCTCACTAAGTCTACTTAGTGCTGCTGTATGTGCGTGAGTGTAGGGCCATCTACTGGAGCCTGGGTAGCCTTTTAGCCCCTGCATCACTGAAGAAAACTGATTCTCCCTTTCCCAGTAGCCATCAGTTGCCAATAGCCCTTCAGCTAGTGAGTGGAACTCCATGAGACCTATGCTGAGAGTTCAGGGATCATCATGGAATAGGGGGCCAGAAAGACTGTAAGATCCTGAGGTATCAGATATCTGCAGAGACACAGCATTAGAAAAACATGCCGGTGCTGGTGCCCGCATGATCTCACTCTGTCTATGACTCCATGCACAGGACTTGCAGAAGATGGTGGCAGCTGAGCAGACAATCAGTAAGGAAGCGATCTCATGGGCAACTGTCTAGCAGCTAAAGCCAGCAGTTTTCAATGGTGCATGTGCATTCTCATTAGTATTCCAGGAACTAAGGGAGGCACACACTTTAGAATGTGTCATTCATTCTGGTCATATATTTGACATGAGAGATGGATTACAGCTCAATCTACATTTTCCTGAGACATAAAGGGTATTTACTTAACCCTGTTTAGTGACTAAATGAAACCTTGACAAAGGTAGAAAGGTTCACTTAGAGGAACTGGTATGTAATAGACTCTCAGTGAGGGAAGAGATGTTGACAGAACAAAGCTAATAGCAGTCTCTTGAGCATCTCTTCTTGCTTTCATAAACACAAAACATGTTCTGGTTTAAGTTTTTGTAGTCTGTGTGTTCCTGTAGTCTGTGCAGTTCTTCAGAATCCCTTCGCACCGTGCCCTCATACTGGTAATTGAGAACTCAGAAGGAAGGTAATTTTCCTCTTTCTCTAACTGAGATCTATGTGAAGTGGACCTTGAGATGCTGATTATGGTTTAGGTTCCTATGTGACTGGTAACCAAAGCATTTTCAGATGTCTGGCTAAAATCCCTTAATAGCAACTATACAGCTTGACAATTTTCAGGACAAATCCTCTTTAAGTGAAAAGTAAACAAGGATTTTTAGAATCCTTCCTTCTGTTTCAGACGGAAGTTCCAGCTGTTTGCTTCTTGCTTCTCAACAACAAAAAGAAAACAAGAGGCTGTATTCATTTACAGCCCATAAAGCTTGATGTTTGTCTTTTCAGGATGCTTCTGTTGCATGTCTTACCTGGCCAGTGCTTCTACCTTACGCTTAAGTTCTCTCATCCCCGAGTGCTTCTCTAGCCTCATCTGACTCTCTGAGTTCAAGTCTTCATCATACTTTCCCTATTGCTGTTGCTTACTAAACACTGAGTTCACTTCCAGTCTTGGCCTGCTGATGGACCATGCTGCCAGAGTTATCTTTATAAACACCACATGAGTGCATCTGCCTCAAACATGCTTGGAACTGGTTACAAGCGCCTCATGGTTTGTAAGAGTCTACAAAATAAAAATATCAACTCCTTGGTTCTAAGGTTTGCAGCGAGCCTCTTTCTTTATTGGATTTTAATCAACTTGATTAGATCCAGGAGTAAATGAGGCTAACATGAAACATTTAATGACTGCTGAAATGGTGCAACTTGGGCATGGCAGGGGCGTGATGAACCGAGAGGCTGAAATGCGGCCATTGTGGTCCTTTCCCGAAGCTTTCCTGATGTCAGGATGAGCCACTGAGAAACTAGGCCTCCTTTCCTTTTGTTTCAGGCTAAGGGCCCTGAGGATTTGGAGTACTTTTGGATAAGACTGCAGGACTTTAAGGTATTTCTGGCATTAATACTTCTTTAAATCTTAAGGGAGAAACCCATTAGATTCTGGAAATGTGGTGAGCTGGTCTTATAGACCAGAGGGTCACAGGATAAAGTGACCTTTTTTTTTTGTTTCCTGTTCTTGGGACACTGAGCTGGGATAATGAGGAGGAGCTATATCCTTATCCATGTCTCTTTGAAACAGGAAACATTTTTCTTCTCAGGTGGGGAATAGATGGCTGAAAGGCTGTGATGAGGACCTAGGAAATCAGTTTTCTCCACATCATTGTATTATATATTTTAAGTTTAGGGATGATGCTTGTGGTTTCCTAATCTTTTTAATTAGGTAGTGTGTGCCCTGATGATGACAGGTTGAAAAAGCTGCTGAGATGCATAATGAGGGCTGAAAACCATGGATGACTCAGTTGGGCTTTGTCACCAGAGTTCCCCAGACATACAGGTTGAGTTTAGGAACACAAGAAAATGTTGCCTAAAATGATGTGGATTTATCTTCTTTCCTTGTAAACATGTTCCATGAAGTGTGAAATTTCAGCACTTTTTATGAAAGCTGGAGACTAGTCCCCCATTTTGGAATTTAGGCCTTCCAAGATTGGGGCCTTCTTGTATTCCAAGAGGTCCTGTTCATTTTCTTAAATCCCAACCTGCTTCAAGAGAACTTTCCTATTACTTGCTGGATTGAAAGGCTACATGAAATAGAGAGGAAATATGATAGCTAAGTGCAGAGACCAAAAAGACCAGAGAACCTCCTTCTTAACTTTCAGCTGATGCAGATCCATGTAGGAATCCATCCAAGCTCAGTCAAGTCTTTCTTAGAGCTGAATCACTACCCAGGTGCACAGTTGACTTGAGGCCAAAATAAATTTTTATTATTGTGACTCACTGAGTTTTACTGTTATCTTAATGTCTGGATACCATTTGATGGGGCCAGGACAGAATCTAGAATTTGCCCCGCATCAGCACATTTTACACTGTAATCAACAAGTTCAATTAAATTTGTTACATTCTCAGATATTGGTTCATTTAGTGACTTGACCTTGAAGCAGTTTCAGTGAATAGTTCTTATAGGAACTCTCTCCATCTTAGTGGGTTTGAGTAGAAAAGCTGTACATGTAATAGTCTTTACAACATTTATAATTTTTATGGGCATGTATGTGTATGCTTGCATGAGTAAATGTCCACCACGTGCTTGCAGGTGCCTGTGGAGGTAAGAGAGATCACTGATTCCCCTGCAACTGCAGTACAGGTGTTTGTGAGTCACAGTGCTGATAACTGAATCCAGATTCTCTGCAAGAGCAGTAAGTTATCTTAACTGCAGAGACAACTCTATAGTCTGCAATAGTTTAATATGAGGTAGTCCTGGATAGTTTTCTAACCTTTGATGCCACTGGTTTGTGCCTATTGACTAGTAGTGGGTCATCATAATGAGCCCCAAGTATCTTTCCCACTAATACTAAGGACACAAATATACATTGATTTACTCTATTGTCAAAATTGCTTGATGACTATTGCAGGCATACGTCTGGAATTTAAATGTCTTGAGCCATTTTACAGGTAAAACACATTGATTTTCATTTTCTGAGGTAGCCAATGTCATTAAAAAGTGCTTTTCAAACAGTGAGATGCTCCTTTAAGGGTTGGAATACATTGCAAGGGGGAAAATTATACAACTAATAAAATTTATTACTCAATAATGGTTTCTGGTACTTGGAACTAAGTGCCAATTCCCCTGGAGAAGGCCTTGGCCTTTTTTTAAAAAGAGAGTCAAGGTTATTCTTTTCCTCTTTCTTGGATTCCTTCTGCTTCTTCTTGGGCAGTGACAGTTTCCCCAGGATTGTAAGGATACAGATGGTAGTTCCAAGACTTTGATGTTATCCCTCCAGAGAGTGTCTTACCTTACAGTCAACATCTTGTGAATAAGAGGGTGAGAGAGGGTCTGCTGCTAAGATGCTGCCGGCTACTGTGGCTCACACCATATGCAATGTCTACCTTTGCCTTGGAAAGCATGGAGGTAAGGAAGGTAGCATTCGTGTAGATGTAGAAGAGCACTCTTTCCCTAGAGCATACTCCACAGACACACTAGAGATGAGACAGCTTAAACTATGAAGTTATTTGACTGGTAATTAATCATATTTTCCTATAGGTCAGATGTCTTACATGAGCAGAAACATTCAGGGAAGTATGGCCTTACACACGTGGACCAGACTTCAAAAGGCAAAAGCTATAATCTTTTCCTCCCATTATTTACCATGAATATTAATTTCATCATTTTAAGTGAAGAATTTGATCACAGCAGTATACCGTAGGACCGAAATTCAAGCAAGTAAGTCGTTAAAGACTCCAAATGTCTACTTGTTCTCTCGCATCCCCGAAGACAACAAAATGCTGTGATTTGACCGTAACACTTGAGGGGCAAGAACCCTCCATGGTGCTCCAGAACTTTTACCACAACACAAGACCAATACTTCATGTGGCCTCAGTCCATCCAGATGCCCTTTGCAGCTCATGCTCCTTGCCTGACTCTTAACCTCGTCTCCATACTCACTTGGTGTAATTCCACTCCTAATTCTTAAAACGAGTGATGACACAAGTCATTATCATAAAGAGGTTCTTAGAGGATAAGTCAACTTGAAAAATCACATTTTATCCCATTTATCACATTGGTTCTGAAACCTACTTGTCCCCAGGAGATGGATGTTAGGGCTTCCATGAGTCAGTTTTAGCCAAAGGCTATAAGAAGGGAACCAACCAATGTCTTTTCATAATCCTGTCTCTGCAGATGCTTTTACACTAGTTGAACACTATGAGTTCTCTCAGGCTGTCTCTCTCTCTCTCTGTTGCCTACCTTCTCCACCCAATGTAGACCATGTCTTCTGTGGTTCTTTGGGATCCTTAGTCCAATCCCTTATCATTATGAGCTTAGTGAATACAAGAATTCTAGCACTTGGTTCTGGAAACTCTGAAGGTTTGTGGTAGAGGTCTCCCACTGCCACACCCTCAGTGATGCTGCCATTCAGCCTTTTAGGATATAACTGTGTCTTTGGTGAACTGAGAGAAGCCAGAGAGCTCGGCTGTTCCTGAGCCATGTCATTCTGCGCACTTAAGCAGGCCTAACTATTATTTTTATTATTCCTTTTCATCTTCCTTGATATAGTCACATCTTCCTTAAAAAATTCAAAAGATATTTAAAAAGTCTAAACATAATAAAAGCAGTAAATGTTAAAAAAAATACCTGACATGCCCAGAGGGTGTAGTCTGTGTAGTAGAATGTCTACTCTCAGCATATCTTACATTTAGTAACACAGGCATCATGACCACAGGAGCATGTGTACACAGACTCAAAGGTCAAATAATTCAACAGGATTTATGACAGGAAAGAGGCTTCCACTTTTCCACTCTTCACAAGTCTGTCCTGGTTTTCAGGGACTCCTTTTCTATTTGATTGTGAGCGTTGCTCTCTGATCTTGAACTAGGTGTACATCTGACTTTGGTCTGGTTTCAGTTTCATCAAAACTAAAGCTCTCCATTTTGGTTTCATTTCCTCTTGCTGTGATGAAATTTGGTGGCAAAAGGTTTATTTAGGTGATCAAGGGTTTATTTAGAACTGAGTTCCAAGTTACAGTCCATTGTTGTGGAGAAGTCAAGGGGTCAGGAAGTTACAACACCCGCCCAGGCAAGTCATATCAACAGAGAAGACCGAGAGGAATTCAGGAATGTATGCGTGCTACGGCTCAGTTTGCTTCTCCACTTTTATACAACCCAGGATCCCACACACAAGGATTCATGCTTTGGATGCTGGGGCAGTCTTCTGGCTAATCAAGATAATCCCTTACATAGATTTTCACAGGCAAACCTACACAGTCCCTTACTGAAAAGCATTAGGCTGGTGTGTCTATTTTCCCAATTCTCCCAGAATGTTACAGAACTGGTGCTGGCTTAGAAATCTATATGATAAATTGATGAACGGTATGCGAGGGATGTCTTATAGCTTCAGGGCTACATCTTCTCCACAACTCTAGTTGAGAAGAGTCGAAGTACTTTTAAATGATTTCTTCATAAATGAATCTCTGGCCTCATGCTGGGATGGGGGAAGGGCAGTTGCCCGAGTGTGCTAGGTGGAAGAGGATCTAAGGGTTCAACTTCTTACAGGCTTTCAGACGCCCCATTTGCCTAGCTTGCTGAGACAGTTGGTGTCTTCAGTGACTGGGTTACTCTGGTTTTGCGGGAAGAAACAGCTTGATTCATGGTCACCTTCTTGCCTCCACCCTTGGTGTTCAGCTCTCCTGGCTCCTTACTGTCTGCTTCCCAGCATATAGTAACGTCTTTCTTACTGCTTTATCTTCTTGCATTCTTGCGAGCTTCGTATTGCTTACACATCTAGTTGCCATGACAGACTACCTGGAAGAAGAAGCTTAAAAAAGGAAGAAAGGATTTAATTGGGCTTGCCGTCCCACAGAATGTAGCCCATCACATCAAGGAAGCCGGCGGTGAGCCACACTGTGTTTGCAGTCACACAGCAGATGGTGATGAAGGCTTGGACTCCATTTGCTTTCTCCTCTTCATACAGCCCAGGGCTGCAGCCCGTGAAACGATACAGTCCACGTTTAGGGCAGGTCTTTCCTTTAAAATAACCCAGCTTTAGATAATCAGTCACAAATATGCCCAGATGGTGTTTCCAAGGTGATCCTAAATGCCCATCAAGTTGACAATTAAGATTAACCAAACTGCCTGTTGACATCAGGCTGTGCCCTTCTTTAAATTACTGTTTAACTTAAGTTAAACAGTGGCTTTTGGGACTGTGTGCCACCCTAGGTGGCACCTTCTGAAAGCAGTTTTCACTCCATTTTGGAGAAGGATGACTGCAGCCCTTGGCTAGATCTAGAACCAGCACAATCTCCCAGGAACGACCCACCCAGCAGAGACAGATACATTGTTTTATTCTGAGGAAAGAAAGGAAGTCACCCTATAAGCTTACTGGGGTCAATCGTAACCATAAGAGTACACGGGCATGTTAAGAAATCACATCAGGGAAACAAGATCCAAGAGTGTAACAGACCTGCTACCAAAGGAACGTTGTAATTTTCACTTGGACCCAATAAAGTGATAGACACCTACTTTTGAGTTAGAACAGCACCACAGTGGCCTTTCTCCTGATACCTGGTGTGTGCATCAAGGACCATGGACTCTCGATCCTAGACCGCTGGCTCGTCTCTGTCCCCCACTGCTAACGCAGCCTTTCCAACTGCCCTCCCATCCATGTGTTTGCCTGTCTGGATATGATCCTTACAAGTTCGAGATTAGCAATCAAATCCAGCCATACTTGGCCTCACTAACATTTGTTCATATCCAGTTTTTGTTCAGGAGGATTAATTTCTTCTCCTTTCAATCACTCTCATTGCTTTCATAAGCAGAGTCGTATAATTTTAATCATCATTTTCCTCATTAGCGTGATAACCCAAGCAGGAACTGACACAAAGGAAACCAGGCTGGGCAGCATGTTTCTCGCCTGTGAATTGTTCCTGGCTGAGTGCAACAATAGGATGGGCAGTCACATCACAGGTAAGCACTCACACGCAAGTCTTGGCTTTGCTGTGCTGAGCAAGGATAAAACCAACAGACATGTGAAACTGATCAGGAAAAGCCCACAGGGCCTTAATCTATGGAAGGAGCTATAGGCAACTAAGAAATACTGAGAGCAGGAGAAATAGTCTTTCTCAGGAATGAGAATATATCAAATAATTTTCCAATACTGAATGGTCAGCCCTATCGACATACAAATAGCATACATACTGAGCAGATCGTATTCAGGAATACATATGTATATTTATTTGTATATATGCATGTAATAACAATTGATGACTAGAGAGCCCATGAATTTGAAAGAGAGCAAGGAGAGGTATATGGGAGGCTTTGGAGAGAGGTTAGGGAGAATCAATGCGATTATATTATAACCTAAAAAATCAAAGAGTAAAACAAAACAAAAAGTAGAGCCACCATACACCATCCGTTCTGCAAATTGATCATTTCTCTTTGCATATATGTGAATTCTTTACATGACATACAATGACATGCATTTTTTTCTCCCTAAGCACAATTTTCATAGTTTTTAATTTTGTGGAAAAGTATTCTAATAAACATGCTTTGATACACTCTGCTTATTGTTTACATATTTCTAAAGAGATTTTTTTTCTGGAACTAGAATTCCCAGCCAAAGAGTAGGAAACCTTCAGATACTGAGGGATACAACCGACCTGCCTTTCAAATTGGTGTCATCCATTCATGCTTCCTCACCAGTTAAATATCAGAACGTCTGTGTTTTTCTCTCCAAAGCTATGCTTCCTTTTTCCTTTTCATCTTTGCCTGTCTGATACAGAGTGTTATCTCCAAATCCAATGCCTATTCCTTTGTCTCAGAGACTACTTTAGGAGGTGGTTCTCAGCCTAAAAAAAGAAGTAACTGAGCTCTTACTAAAAGATTCTAAGTTGGATTTATCCTATGGATCAAGCACCAGAAACATGATCATGGTTCATTATTGATTCTATCAAGAATCCCTCTTCTATTAAGAAAATGAAGCCTTTACTTGAAGTTGTTTAAGTGTTTACAGAGAACATTGGAAGACAGTATGGTAAGCCAGAGTACTTTCCATCTTAGTGAATTGTAGGTGAAGTCCCCACCAGACAGGAAAAGGAAAGTTAGCCATTTGTTTCTGTGGTTGATGTGGTAGGTAGCAAAGACAGAAAGAGCCAGGCACTTGACCTCATCTCTCTTTGGGTCATGTAACATCTCCTGTAGCAGGCATGAAGTCCACTTAGAGCCTCTTTGACCTCTGTCTTCCTAGTGATGTCTCTACTCTGGGGTGCCTCTTATGCCTTCTTCACACATCTGTAGACACAGGGGACACTTAAACATCTTCATCTGATTGTGAAGTCAGCCCTCTTGAAAGAAAGAGTGATGACAAAGAGAATGGGAGGTTTTGAGATTGTTTCTGTCTGTATCTCTGTCTGCCTGTCCATCTGTACACAGTACATTGTACACAGTACATTGTACACAGTACATTGTACACAGTACATTGTACACAGTACATTGTAGTGGAAGTGGGACTGGGAGACAACAGTGCCTCAGAACGTGTGAAAAGTCACGACTAAAGAAGACGTCCATTCCAACCACTTTCCAACCGGTGGGAACCATTTCCCAGTGAGCAAAGCCATTAATACCCTTAGTTCCTGTTCATGTTGTAAGCTTGGGGAGCCCAGAAGCTCCAGTTAGATAGCAGGACCTTTCTCTGGAGATGTCAGAAAAAAAAGAAAGAAACTACTTCTTTCTTCATATCCTACTACTGTGTCATTGAACTAGAGCAGATGGAAGCTTTATCTCTGAATGAGATTACACTGGAGCACACATGACTTACCCAAACCAGGCTGCTTCAGGTACTAACTTAATGAGATGACATCCTGCTATCTGAAAAAAGCCAGATAAACTCTGGCTGACTTTCACAGGGACAACCTGAAGTACTAGGAATAGTGGAGCTTTTGCTCTCTTCTCTGAGAAGATATTCAAGGATTATTTGGGAGAAAAACCCACAATTACCTGGACCAATTTAATCCTGGGTGTGCAAGGAAATCTAGCAATTGAAGTTCTTTGCAGCTGACTAGAAGCTGACAAGAAAAGTACAAAACCCTGCCATTTATATACTACAGTTAGGGACCCAGGGTCATGAGAATTTTTAAAGTAACTCTTCACTGAAGAGGCAGAAGTGGAACAGTTGGCATTTGGCATATATTATTTTGAGACTTCTGTCACAGTTCAGACAGAAACATTCTATTTTAACATTCTCTAATACTCATGATTGGCACCATTATGTTTTCAACCAGGAACAGAAAAAGAAAAGCATGTGAAATGTGTTGAGCCATGAAGATATCAGGAAAAATCTCACAGATGGCACGCACTTCTTATCATTGCAGATATTCATACCTCTTGCACACATACAGTTGTCTGGAGTTTTGTAGATGACCATGTAAGGAGCCTTTGCATATATAAGAATCAAAACAACTGTGCTGAAATCAGAGTGGTTACAGAAAATTGAGGAGCACACAACTTCAAGTGTCGATGTATTTGAGAGCATTGGCTTTCTTCTGGGAGGAAGGATGCTGTGCAAGTTTGTAGGATGAGTGTGGAAACCAGAGCATGTTAGGAAAGTTATTATTTATTTAAAAGGATGGAGTGACTCCCATCACAGGGCAAGAAAAAAGATCCTGAAGTTTGGGATAGGAAGGCTTAGCAGAGCTTGAAGGTTTATGGAGTCATACAAAGATTACACTTTATGCTAGAAGACTGCTGGCCAGAGGTTCGTTCATAACTCTGGGAAGAGAAGGACCAGCAAGGGATCTGTTTGGGAAGTCACCAGGGAGTTCTCTGTGTCTTTAGTCAGACCACCAGTTGCTCTTCTTGTGCAATGACCCATGTCAAAGGGAACCATGCTAATTCTTGAGGGGAAGTCTGTGTTGGATTATAACAAATGATGTCTGTAATGATGAGAATGATGGGGGGCATCCCCAGAAAACAAATAGTGGTGGTCACCAGAAAAATAAGAGGATTTTAAAAGATATATGTCTGATGTTGTTGGACCCTAGAGTCCAATCACGGAGGAGGAGTCACCCCAAGAGACCATCTCTCACACCACAGCTGATGTAAAAGCATGAGGATTTTATTAATTCTGTCATGACGGGGTCTTTCAGCATTCAAGAGGCTAGAAAAACCCTGAATGGCTGGTACAGGCTATTTTTAAAGGAAAAAAGCCATGGAAGGAAGGGGGTATCTGGAGGTTGTTCTTTAACTATTATGATTGGCTTATTCAAAAGGGCTGTTACCAATAATTGGCTGGAGAGTGGTTGCCAGATCAGATGAGGTAAGGGAAAACATCTGAGGGTCACTTTGTCCCTTTCCCAGGGCCTAAGTCAAAACATCAGTAACTGAGTCAACACCTAAGGGTTATCTTGCCTCTATTCAGTAACTGAGTTCTATTTGGAGAACATTCACAAGGACTCAGGGAGATGATGGGAAGTTCCCAACATTTCTGTATGTGTGTGGGCAATTGTTAGGTCCTTGGTTCCCAGGGGGAAAGGGGGAGCATTACTGCTGAGACTGAGAGGGCTCAGAATTGTCAGAAATGGATTCAGAATTGTCTTAAAGTTCTACAGTGTAAGTGCTCAGCAAGTCAAGACTTTTTCCTTGTTCCCATCTTTTGGAAAAAGTGGTTGTATGGAGTAGACTAAGGTATCAACAAATGTCAGTTGTAGGGATACAAAAGTTTCCATGCGATGTGGAAGAGACAGAGTTGTGGCAGCCTACATGAGGCTTGTTCAGTGCTGCAGATGGTGCCAGAGGAGCTGTGCATGGATTGTGACAATTGAGGGAGGCAGGAAGCCACTGAGACAAGGGAAATATAAACAACAGGAGAAGAACCTAGAGAATCTGCTCTTTTTTTTTTCATGTGACCATTACTGGGGATATCGTACCTGGTTAATACCTTTCCATTCCCACCACATAAAGTGTACCAACAAATTAAACCAAAGAGTCACAGAGCTGTCATTCAAGTGGCTATCTGATGAGTACCACCACCTGCTGATGCACAAGGCAAAGGAGATGCCCGTGGAGCTCTCTATGTACCTTTAGGATGGATCTCTCCAGTACACTTCATTGTTCACTAAAATGACAACTTCAGTGTCATTTCTACCACTGGCTACACAATATGAGCAGAAGCACCAGTACAAAACCTTGGTAGCCAGGTGGATAGGGGACATGGGACATAAATTCTTACATCTTTAGTTAGTACTACTGCCAAGACATAACTTCAGTTTTTCCTTGAGAACCAGGAGATGAAAATGGGAACATGTGTGATATCTTCATTACATTAGAAAGAAATCAACATTTTCTGAAATTATCACTCTATCCCATAATTCACAAGACTGTTTTAATAAATCTCCATTAACATTGTCCTTCATCTGATTTCCGAAGTGTGTCCAACATAAGAATGCCATGGAGACTTTTTTTTTTGACATTTCTCTTTGGCGTTGTACTGTTCACCACATCCACAACCTCAGGGGGAACAAATGTTGCTTCATGATTGATGCTGCTGCTAGTTCTCTTCATAACAGCCAAGAAACTGAGATAGAAATCAAAGAAACAGCACCCTTTACAATAGCAACAAATAGCATAAAATATCTCAGAGTAACTCTAACCAAACAAGTGGAAGACCTGTATGGCAAGAATTTTAAATCTTTGAAGAAAGAAAATGAAGAAGACACCAGAAAATGATAGATCTCCCATGTTCTTGGGTAGGTAGAATTAACGTAGTAAAAATGGGAATCTTACCAAAAGCAATCTACAAATTCAATGCAATGCCCATCAAAATCCCAGCAAAATTCTTCACAGACCTCAAAAGAATAGTACTCAACTTCAAATGGAAAAGCAAAAAACCCAGGATAGCCAAAACAATCTTGTTCAATAAAGGAACTTCTGGAAGCATCACAGTCCCTGACTTCGAACTCTACTATACAGGTAGAGTACTGAAACAGCCTGGTATTAACATAAGAACAGACAGGAGGACCAATGGAACAAAACTGAAGGCCCAGATATTAGTCCACACACCTACGAACATCTGATTTTTGATAAAGAAGCCAAAACATATAAAATGGAAAAAAGAAAGTATATTTAACAAATGGTGCTGGAACAACTGGATATCAACATGTAGAAGAATGAAAATAGAACCATGTCTATCAACATGCACAAACCTCAAGTCCAACTGGATCAAAGACCTCAACATAAAGCCAACTACACTGAACCTCATAGAAGAGAAAGTGGGAAGTACACTTGAACACATTGGCACAGGAGACCACTTCCTAAATATAACACCAGCAGCACAGACACTGAGAGAAACAATTAATAAATGGGATCTCCTGAAACTGAAAAGCTTCTGTAAAGCAAAGGACACGGTCAACAAGACAAAACAGCAGCCTACAGAATTGCCCACACACATACAGAAATGTTGGGAACTTCCCATCATTTCCCTGAGTCCTTGTGAATGTTCTCCAAATAGAACTCAGTTATTCTATTGAAGGCAAGATAACCCTTAGGTGTTGACTCAGTTACTGATGTTTTGACTTAGGCCCTGGGAAAGGGACAAAGTGACCCTCAGATGTTTTCCCTTACCTCATCTGATCTGGCAACCACTCTCCACATTAGACAGAGGTCTGATCTCCAAAATATACAAAGAACTCAAGAAATTAGTCATCAAAAGAGCACATAATACAATTAAAAAATGGAGTATAAACCTAAATAGAGAACTCTCAACAGAGGAATCTAAAATGGCCGAAAGACACTTAAGGAAATGTTCAACGTCCTTAGTCACTAGAGAAATGCAAATCAAAACAACTCTGAGATCCCATCTTACACCTGTAAGAATGGCCAAGATCAAAAACACCGATGACAACTAATGCTGGAGAGGTTGTAGGGTAAAGGGAACACTTCTGCATTGCTGGGGGGAATTCATTGCTGGTACAGCCCTTTTGGATGTCAGTGTGGTGATTTCTCAGAAAATTAGGAAACAACCTTCCTCAAGACCCAGCAATACCACTTTTGGGTATATATCCAAAGGATGCTCAATCATGCTACAACTATGTTCATAGTAGCATTGTTTGTCATAGCCAGAATCTGGAAACAACCTAAATGCCCCTTGACCAGAGAATGGACAAGGAAAAATGTGGTACATTTACACAATGGAGTACTACACAGCAGAAAAAAAATAACATCTTGAATTTTGCAGGAAAAATGGATGGACCTAGAAAACATCATTTTGAATGAGGTAACCCAGACACAGAAAGACAGTTATCACGTACTCACCCATAGGTGGTTTTTAAACATAAAGCAATAAAAACCAACCTACGAATCACAATACCAGAGAATTTAGACAACAATGAGGACCCTAAGAGAGACATAGATGGATCTAATCTACATGGGAAGTAGAAAAAGACAAGATCTCCTGAGTAAATTGGGAGCATGGGGACCTTGGGGGAGGGTTGAAGGGGGAGGGGAGAGGCAAGGAGGGGAGAAGAGAAAAATGTAGAGCTCAATAAAAATCTATAAAAAAGTAAAATGTAAATGTAAGGTTAGAGAGATAGATTAGTCAGTAGAGTGCTTCCTTTTCAAGCCTGAGGGTCCTCAGACTCCACATCTAAAGAGCCAGACATGGTGGAGTAGTCTTGAAATCCCAGGAACAGAAAGATGCCCCCCCAAGTCTAGCCTACCCGATGATTCCTAAAGGGAGAGACCACATGTGTTTGTCAGTTTTACCTGCCAGCTTGATGCAATCGGGAGGAGAGATTTAGGTGAGGGAATTTGTCTCCATCAGGCTGCCTGCGCAAGAGTATTCTGATTATTAATTCAAGTAGGGAAACTCAACCTGCTGAGCATGGCGCCATTCCTTGGTTTCAGGACTCAGGCTGTATGAGAGCAGAGAGAAGGGATGGCTGAATGCCGAGTGGGAAAGCTGCATGGATTCATTCCTTTCTCTCCAGTCTTGACTGTAGCTGTGAGCAGGACTAGCTGCTTGAGTCTCTGCTTTGGTAGCCCCTCAATGATGCGTTATGACCTGGAATTGTAAGCCAAATAAGCTTTTTCTTCTCAGGGAAAATTGGGCATGGAATTTAATCACAGCAACATAAATTAAACTATAAAGTTCCCTTTCCACAGAAAGAGGGAACACGTGCATGGAATAACACCCAAGGCTGTCTGCTAGCCTCCACATACACACGCTGTCATGTGTGCTTGCAGCTTTGCACACAGTGATACCCATGCATGGGTATGCACATGCATGTTCTCTCTCTCTCCCCCCCCACACACACAAGCATGCACACACACATGCACATACACACATTGTAAATACAGATGCTGCTAAAAGCATGCCCTTTCCCTTCCTCCCTCCCTTGTCTTGCTTGGCATCTGTTTGAGAAGGAGACTAATAGATTATGTAGGCTGCTTCTTGCAAATGCCTGTCCTAATTTGGATGATTAAGCGGTACAGGCAGAAAAAAATAATGGTTATTATGGAATTATTAGTCATTGATGAATATTTGATATAATACCACATAGACATAGATTTACTTCATTTCGTAAGTGCTTTATTTACAAGTCTTCTAATGCTCATGGCCCGACTCTAGATAATTTATAGCAGAGACAGAGAAGACAGTTTTGAAGCTGCCAAGTGTGAATTCTCCTTAAATGGAGAATTGGGCAGAATTTGGGCAGAAATGTGGTGGGTGTCTTTCCTGAGTGATTCCATAGGGGACGCCCAAGGCATAGTCAAGTGACCTGTGGTAACCTCTCTAGCTGATAACACAACCACCAGGGAGATGCAGAATTTGGAAGGATTCTAGGAAGTCTCTCTGTCTACTTGTTTGTGTTGTTTAAATAGATAAAGCAATTAGACTGCCTCGAAAGGTAACTGCCTTGTCAATTTCAATTTTTCAAAATTAATCTTCTTTGAGTTATACAAACACTGATAAATGCAAACCTGCTTTTCCATTTTAACTAATTTAAAAGCTAACTGATTTTAGATAAAATGCTCTCCATAAGTAAATGTAAACTTTAGATCCCAAACAAAGAAAGAAAAACAACTTGAACTCAAAAGCCTTTTATTTCAGGACATTCCTCTGAGAAAGTATTATCACAACACACAATGCTCAAGGTTTAGACCTGGTACTGCATATTGAGTGAAGTAACTGAATATTTAAATTTTTGCATGTAAGTTTTTTATGTGTGTGGGGGAGTAGGGGTGAGATGAAGTTTTTTTTCTAATATTGTTTTTGTTTTATGTTGTTTTGTTTTTGGTTTTTTGAAGAATGATCTCATCCTTGCAGCCAAGGTTGGTCTTAAACTTAATATGACATGTCCAGGGTGGTATTGAAACATTAACAATCAATCACCATTCTATCATGTCAAAGACCTGGGATTACCCTTGGCATGAATTACTACTTCTGTCTAATTTTCCTGCAATGCAGTTGCGAGGTTATAGAGGGAAACAAATGGAACTGAAAGGTCAGAAGTTTAGACCCTATGGATTTCACCTTAAGCATAATGGTTGATACTTACAGAGATCCATGTTTCCCGACGTTAGCAGAGAGAAATTGACCAAGGCATGGAAGGACTATTAGAAGAGATCTGGATAAGTAACAGGTCTTCGTTGCTGAATCAACATGTGTTGGAAGGATGCTTCTATGGAGTTAGCAGGAATCCATTCAATGTCCTGGATCAGTGTCCTTGAAAACAATCAGCTCCGGTGGCTTGCCTCTGTCTCTCATTCTGTTGTGGCTTGACACATTATCCCAGGAAAGGAATTCCAAGTCATGTGTCCTCCCTTAAGAGTTCTGTTGTGGAATGTTTGTTTACACTGTGTGAATATGTGTCATTGTGACTGGTTTAATAAAGAACTGAATGGACAATAGCTAGACAGAAGAGAATAGGCAGGATTTCTGGGCAGAGACAAGAACTACAGATGAATCTAGGAGTGAGAGGTGCTAGAGAGACAATGAAGAAGTCAAGCATATGGTACAGAGGAGAGGTAACCGAGTCATGTGGCAGAACATAGATTAATAGAAATAGGTTAATTTAAGTTAGAAGGGCTATTTGGGAAGAAGCTCAAGCTACTGCCAAGCTTTTATAATTAATAAAAGTCTTTGTGTCATCATTATTTGGGGGCTGGAAGTCTAAGAAAGTATGACAAGAAAGCTGTCTACAGAGTACTCAACACAGATCTAGGAGACCAGAGCAAATGGTCCTCCAAAGGAAGAGCTGAAGTTAGTGACAGGATATGGGGGCTAGAAGCCTGGGCTGGTAACCGGTTGCGTGGTAAAGCAGAACTATTCATTTTATTTACTCTTGTCTCTCAAGTTTTATCGCCAAACACAAAGCCAACAGGGATTCAGGTATAGAGATGATACTCAGATTAAGAATCTGCATCTGAAATGCATGTTTTTGATGTTCTGTTGTCAAAAGTCTTGGTGGAAATTTTTAGAAGAAATGTCCTTGAGCTGGAAGAAAAACATAGACCAAAGAAAGTTCAACCAATGGTTGAAACAGACTGACAGCAAGGTGTGTTCTATTTTAGACACACGTTCTTCATTATCAAAGGTATAAAAAAAACCCACTTCATTTTACTTTCTATTTTCTCCCATAATCATTGTTATAATAGTGTGGTCCATAATCCATGCAAATTCTTGACAAGTTCTAATGAGTAACTGAATAAAATTGCAATCACTATTCTATATATGTTTACCTTGACACTGGGAATTACTGTGCATTTAAATGTAATGACAGAGACTGCTCCCATCTGATTATGGTAACCTAACAAGATGGTTTCTATATTAGGCATGCATTTAATTAAAAGAATGCACACAGGAAATGATTTGGATAATTAATGACAAATGCTGACTTTATAAATAGTTTTTAAAGTATGTTTCCATCTCCTCCCTTTTTATAGAGACTTCAGAGGTTCTTATATGAACAGTCTTTCATAATAGCATAATAGTTGTATCTTTTAAGAACAATCCCCCAAGTTTGACTCAGAGGCAGAAGTGGATCTACTTTGAAGTTAATGAAGACTAATTTCAACACCCCTTACTTGTACTATGCCCTTTCTCATCTCTGTAACTAGCTTTATATTTATGTGGAGTTTAAGAAAGATTACCAATCAGATCGTACCAGTCTTAGTGTCTTCCAAACTAGACATATTTATAGATTTTTATATATGTGATTCTGTCAGTGTCAACTATCCCTCAGGATACCTTGATTGCTCAGTTTGTACCAGTCTACCTGTGCTACATAATACAGTCAATGGTTTCATTAAGAATACAAGTGTGTGTGTGTGTGTGTGTGATAGTTTCTAAATGTTTGCTAGAGCACAGTGTGGGGATTGTATAAGAGTATAAGTCCTATATTAAGAAACATTAAAGCATTAGGGACACATTCAGTATAGATGTTCAGTTGACTCTCATTGGCCTGCTCTCCACGAAGATGATGATCTGTTCTGCCTCCACTGTCTCACTCCATTTTCTTCTTTCCTCTTCCCGTTCCCTGAGTCATCTTTGTTCTGAATTTTCCAAGGGGTCATCAACTCCTTTTGTCCCTCTATGCACTATGGCCACCCTCTTCTGATGACTACCGCCAGCTTGCTCACTCACCTATGATAGGACCTAGAAAACACAAGGACTTAGAATTGGTTTCTGCTCTTATGAAAACACAAATGAGCATGTTTTACTTGGATGTTTTCTGCAATCTCACTGACCTGACTTCTCCACATATTCTGTTTTCTATAAACACTTGCACCAAGAGGAGTTTGGGAAATGAACTTACATATCTTTTCACACGTATGTTTTCATACTTGAACTTTATTTCAAACCTGTGGGGTTGCATGCATTTGTGTTATGATTCTTTGATGTCTCTTCATCTCCTAGTTTGTAGTACACAGCAGAGGAACAACACATGAATGTTGACGTTTATAGAATGGAGTTAATATTTTCATCAGAGGTGCTTGTTGGAATCTGTATTTCAGACATGGTTTGATATAGAGTCTACAAAAAACATACGCCAACTGAACCTTTTCTCCGAGAGGGTTTGTAGAGTCTGTGTTGATTAGAAGAATAGAAAAAGGAACATGCCAAGCTATTGTTACTATTTATTAAGTGATTTATGCTGGGATCATTTAAGTAGTTAATTTCTATTATTGACATATGTGTACCTTCATAACATTTTATAGATACTACTTAATGGGTTTTCAAGTTTTAATAAAGGTATAGAAAATGATATCTTTTTATATTTAATATTTAAAAATAGTTCACACTTGAGAACACAGAGATAGAATGTGTAAAATGACAAAGAACCTTTTTTATTTTTTGAAAAATGTGAAAGTAACAGAGGCCCTATTCAGGCAAAGCAAAGAGGAGCTCTAACATGTCTTTCCCTTAAAATCTCCCAAATCTATCAAAAATTTAATAGAATATTATTACGAAAGAATTCAATGTAAGAAACAAAGTATTTCTGGGTACAGTAATGAACTTTTGGTTGTATCAAATAATAACTGACATTTCTCTCTGCATCATACCAGTTACAAAGAGTATCTTCCGAGTCTTCAGAAATTCTCCTTTACTGTCACTGTTACTTTGTTACTTTATTTCTGGAGCGTGGGAACCAACTCTTTGGCTCAGGGTCTCAAGAATTCTCTAAGCAGGGCATGCATGTCTCACTGGTGCATCATGGGATTTGTTTGCACATTAGAATTTGTCACGTTAGTATTGTAGACTTGGCAGGATCTAGAAACATCGTGGAAACAAACCTGTGGGGATGTCTGTGATGAGGATTCTAGACTGGGTTAGTTGTTGTGTATTGGAACCATTGCAAGGATTGGGACCCCAGATTTCAGAAGAGAGCTGAGCACCATCCCTCTCAGGTTCCACATGCTTCTGCTCCCATGCTTTCCTCACCCAGACTGTGAGCCCCCATCAACTTTTTGTTCTTAAATTGGCATTCCCAGATATTTTGTTATAGCAACACAACAATTAACCAATATGACTGGAAAGCGAGGAGTGAACACCACGAAGGTGACACAGTCGTACTGTTGATAACAGGGTACATCTCAGGGAGGGCGTGAAGGGCTGTGCAAAATGTCTATTCATATTTTACTGGGCTTCTTTATATCAGTCGGTCCATTGAATAAGTTCACAACACTAAGTCTACTCTTAAAGCTCAGTATCTTTATTTCTAAGAGACAGACAGCATCAACACTAGAATTTTCTATAAGCCATGATTTGGGATCTACATAGGCTCAGGATAGCTTAGAAGCCATGAGAATAAAACAGAGATTAAAAGGAACAAAAGAAAAATCATTGCCTATTGCTTTTATAGGTTCCCATGGCACTATTAATTCTAGCTTCATCTCACATTGTGTTTCAAGAGATTAGACATGAAAACCTGAACCCAAATTATTTTAGGAACTGGATTAGGTAACCTTATGAGTTTGGGACAAGATATCTTTTTAAGGAAGTATAGTTGGGCAAGGATTGCCTTAAGAATTAATTAAGTAAATTTAAAAGTATATAAACCAAATATAAGAAAAAAAATTGCCACCCACCTCCCATTATCACAGCATTTAAAAAATGACAGTAACCAGCATTTATCGCTTAACCTATTGATGCGCTCCTGGTGGTACCATTGATTTCCAATCCCAAAGCAACCTCTTCTTGCTGCTGGCAGCCAAGGTCTATTCATTTATTATCGTAGGTACTCATGTGAGGGAGATGAGTCTCATTGATCCAGCTGTGTGCCAGCTGGTAAATATTTAATGTTTATTCCTATCACTGGAATTATTTCAGATTTGAATATTGACCATCATTCACATAACAGATTGGTGTAGTCTGCGGTACATAATACACTCTTCAATAGGCTGCAGTCTCTTTTATTACTGCTGAGGTTATGTGCATGTTGTGAATTTGCTGTGATGTGTCTAAACGAGCTACAGTCTACGTTTGGCTTTTAGCTGATCTTGATGTCTTTTGGTGGAGGTCCCTACTCTCTTTCAACAATTGCATAGTTTTAGAACTGAAGTCTTTGAAGATACTTGAGAATTTCAGCCTTTAAAATTACCTTCGCATCAGTGTTTTCTCGTGTTATTTCTTGCTAGAAACCCATTACTGCACCAGCTCAGAGTGTACCTAAGAGTACGCTTTTTAGAAGCTCACAGTGGCTTTACTTCATGTTATTAATTATTTGCACTTAATCTTTCAGGTTTGATTTTTAATTTTGACATTACTGGTGTTCTGCCTGTCCATCTTTGATGCAATTGTTATTTTGCCACCTCATATAGTACTTGGCTCCTACAGGGACCAGGTCTACTTAGAAGTATTTGTAACAGCCCTTCTGGCAACTTATAGCCTGCCAACTTCATGTGATCAGATAGATTTGACTTTAGGATCACTTCTTAAATTTTAGTCCTTGCATTTATTTATTTCTGCTTTGTATATTTGAATCACTTCACATCACTATTTTATATGGAGCCTTTGAATTCTTCTTTTTCCTTTGCTTTTTCTGTGTGAAGCCTATCTTGTTTTCACATGAGAAGACTTTTAAAAATTGTTTCTTTAATTGATTGAGATTATTATATAATTAGATCGTTTCCCCTTTCCTTTTCATCCCGCCGAATCATCTATATATGTTCCCTTGTTCTCTTTCAAATTCATGACCTCGTTTTAAATATATTTCATATGTACACACACACACACAATATCCTAGGTACATGAGCACAGCCTTCTCAGTCTGTATAATGTTACTTGTATACATGTCACCAGGGATGCTCATTGGGTATTGAATAACCAATAACTATTCTCTCCCCAGGGAAAACTATTCCTTTCTCTCGCAGCATTCTAGAGTTGCCTCTAGTTTTTTTTGTGTGCGTGTATCAATTTCATTTTTCCCCCCAGTGATTATTGACTTACTGACTTTAAACGTCTCCAACCATTACTATCCACATTAAAACCTGGAGAATTGGTCCAGATATCAGCTAAGTACTGCACAATTCAGCTCTGAGACACCAGAAGTTCTTTCAAGAGGAGAATTCCTATATTGCTTGGTCCTTTCTGGCCTCTAAGACAGGTGCTCCTGCTTCCTATTGACCGTGATGATTTTCAGTACCGTGATAGCAGTAGTTCTGCTTTAATTTAAAATGTGAATAAATAAATATTAACTATAGCTTATCATTAAAAGTTGCACATTATCCTGGCTTCCCTGTAAATTAGTACTTTTATTTTATCTTTTGAGGACGCTCACAAGAGCACGAGAGATATAGGGTTTCTTAACAAATTTCATGGCAGTCATAAAATGGACAGAAAATTAGAAAACAGAACGTATTCATTACTTTTCTATTACTGTGATAAAACTCTAGGACCAAGGCAACTTTTCAAAAGAAGGGTTTATTTGAGCTTACAGTTTTAGAGGCATGAGAGTTTATCATGGGGCTGGTGGGGGGAGCAGGCAGCGGTCATGATGGCCAGAGTAGCAAGCTGAGAGCTCACATTTTGAACTGTAAGCAACAAGCAGAGAGGGCAAACTTCAAAGGGCATGAGTCTTTGAATTCTCAATACCTGTACTAATTATGTGCTTCCAACAAGGGCACACTTCCTAAGCCTCCCCAAAGAGCAACACCAGGTGGTGAGCTAGTATGAAGATGCCCAAGCCTCTAGCGGACAGCTCATTTAAATCACCACAGCATGTGCTACACATTTGATATACAATTAAGCAAATGCCCTTGAATAGCTGTACTAAGGAGTATTTAAATAGGTTGCAGGACACTGTTTATCTAAATAAAACAAAATAAAATAAACAAACAAAATAGTATGGGACCAGATGGGCATAAAAGGTTCTCTCTGGAATGTGTCTATGTCAACTCTGATGACTTGGATTTCCTGTTTCCAGATTTGTGATAAAGAAATCTCTCTAGATCCCAGGTGACCCTCTTCATTGTATTTTCTTTTTGGTGTTGTTTTTGTTTTGTTTGCTTATTTGTTTTTCCTCCTGAGACAGGGTTTCTCTGTATAGTGCTGGCTGTTCTGTAACTTACTCTGTAGACCAGGCTGGCCCCAAACTCAGAGATCCACCTCTCTCTGCCTCTCTAGCGCAGGGATTAAAGGTGCGTGCCACGATGCTGGGCTGACTTTTTATTGTGTTTTATTATGGCAGCTCAACTAAGAAACTATCACATCTTGAAACTTTGAATAAGGTTTTATTTATTAGGAATTATTTATTAAATAGGAATTACTTACTAAAAGCCCCCAAGAAGACATTCTAACAATTCTCTATGGTCTGAGATGTGCCACAAGCTCATTACTGAACCATTTACTGCTCAGGGAAGTTCTGTTAGATTTACCAGGCATTGTAGTTTGAATATGCAATTACCCCATAGGCTCATGTGTTAGAACACTTGATCCCCAGTTTGTGGTCCAGTTTGGGAAGGTTGTAACACTGGAGGAAGGCTTTGAGGTTGTGTAGTCTGGTCCCACTTGCCCTTTCTACTTCTTGAGTTCTGGTGAAAGTGGTCAGTCAGCTTCCTGCTTCTGTGGCCATACTTTCCTGACTATTGCCATGCCTTCACTGCTATGACAGACTCTGTAACTCTGCAATTATAAGCCAGAGTAATTTCTTTCCTTCCTACGTTGCTTTTTTTGTCAGGGCTTTTTATCATGGCAACGGAGAAGAAACTAAGACACCAGCTATGGATCTGGATGAGAAATAGATTTTTCTGAAATGAGAAATGGATTTCATAAAATCCTACAAACAACTTTGAAGACACAAAAGCTTCCTAAGGTATGATTTATGAATAACACATTACCATACCATGAAGATATATGTCATAGTAACGTGTCTAGGGAAAGCACCTGGGGAAGGATATTTCCTCCTAACATGTTAGGATAACTTTAAAAATCTTAACTTTTGTACGACAAAGAAGTTAAATGTGGAAAATTTTGACATTTGTTACATTTCCTATTTTATTTTATTTATTTACAATGTGACAGTTCAACCTCGAGCCTCATACGTGGCAAGCAAGCATCCTACCATAATCCTATATCCCATGCCTGATACATAAATTTCACATTAAAAATAAGATTAACAAAGTATTGGCTAATTATTATCAGCCTTCAATATCATGGCTACAGTGATTTAATTTGTCAGAGAATTTGACATTCTTTTGATTTGGGCTTTAACGTATTTATGTAGGAAGACAGGAAAGCATAAAGGCCTTTTGTGCAGAAGTGCGCTGTGGGTGGAGAGGCAGAGTGGTTATAAGCGAAGTTGTTCTCCCTCCACCTCAGGCCTTTTCATGATGTCGTGCACTGTGTGTCTTCTTCCTTCTGTCTCCTCTACGAGTTTCTCTGAAATGTAAGGGATGTATCTTTTTGTAGCCTAATGTTTAGGATTTTTAAATTCAGCAAGCATTTCTCTGTGGTAGACGATCTGCTGAGCTAAGGCGAAATGAAAGATCTTGAGGTTGAATCTTTCCCTGACAGTGATAGACTTCTAGACACAGCAATTAATCTGCCGCCTGGATCAGTCTAAGAGGGCATGGATTTCTATGCAAGCAAATTTACTTTCCCACCGAAAAGACAGTTCCATGTCCGTTTCCTTTTCCTTGCTACTTCACAGAATTTCTCACAAATTAAAATATCATTTAAAAACAAACAGCCATTAATATACTGAAAAAAAATGAAGTATTATAAAGGAAATCAAAGGTAGATATAAATAAAGCTAAAAAGACAAACAAGAAAACAAAACAAAACAAAAAACAAAGAAACCCTCCCACAGAGGCAACCAGGCTTTTATTCAAGAGAAGAGAATAGCCAATTGGAGCTGGGCGGTGGTGGCGCACGCCTTTAATCCCAGCACTCGGGAGGCAGAGGCAGGCGGATCTCTGTGAGTTCGAGGCCAGCCTGGTCTACAAGAGCTAGTTCCAGGACAGGCTCTAAAAAAAAAGCTGCAGAGAAACCCTGTCTCGAAAAACCAAAAAAAAAAAAAAAAAAAAAAAAGAGAGAGAGAGAGAGAGAGAGAGAATAGCCAATTGGAAACATCAGGCTAAGAAATGCAGTTCAGGAAAGGTGAAAATAGCAGTACCAATTAATCACACTCATTGTCTACTTGATCAGATTCATGACCCAGCTGCCACCCACTGTCCTCATCAGACTTCCAGAGACAAGGAGTTGCCTGTTTTGGGACTTGTTCTTCCCAAATTGATAGTTAAAGAAAGTCCCCTTTCTATAAAGGGGCCTGTTTCAGGCATTTTGTCCTAACATCACAAAGCTTGCTAATATACCCTGGTTTTTGACCGCTACTTCATTGATTCAACCAGAATAGCCTATGGAGGTCATTTTCCGTCACTGGGCTCAGTTGGGCGAATCCTCCATGAATATCACTGTTCCTAGACCATAATCTAAATACAACTAGGAAAAGGGATGGTGTTGTATTGATATTTATCTGAGTTACTTGAAAACTAGGGCTATCAGTCTTTTCTATTTTCACCGTTATCAACTCTTTTCCGTCCCCATATGCCTTAGTCGTTGTTCTATTGCTGTGAGGAGACACCACGACCCCAGCAACTCTTATAAAAAAAAAAAAAGCATTTAATTGGGGCTAGCTTACATTTTCAGAGGTTTAGTCTCCTGCTATATAGCGGGAAGTACGGAAGCATGCCGGCAGACATGGTGCTGGAGAATTAGCTGAGGGGTTCTATGTCGAGATCCATAGGCAGGAGGAAGAGAAGGAGCCTCTGGGCCTGGGTTGAGCTTCTGTAAACCTCAAAGTCCACCCCCAGAGGCACACTTCCTCCTAATCCTTTCAAATAGTGCCACTCCTTGGTGACCAATCATTCAAATAGTGCCACTCCTTGGTGACCAGTCATTCAAATCCTGAACCTATCGGGGCATTTTCATTTAAACACCCACACCATATAATATGATTTGTACCAGTGCTTTGATGGTAGTCAAAACTCACAGGGACATGTGACATGGGCACTGACCAAACTGCTCTGCAGATGATAAATATCTTTGTTTTAGAGGATATTTTTACACAAATTCTTAGGAGGAAAATAAAGACATAAATGTGTTTTAATGTTTATTTAGACACTTAACAGTAATGTGTTAGTAAATAAATAGAGGGAACCAACTTTCTCTTGTCTGCTAGCTGTTAAAAACAAGCTCACTCTTTACTTGTAGTGGATGTGCATGTTGATGAATGTTATTTGTGCAAAAATAAAGTATAATTTTTTGTATAACATTTAGTGGATAGAAGTAGTTCTGGCTGTCCTGGAACTCTTTTTGTAGACCAGACTAGCTTCAAACTCACAGAGATTTGCCTGTGTCTTCCTTCTAAGTACTGGGATTAAAGGCTTATGTCTCCATGTCCAGCTTCTAAACTTGATTTTAAAAGTGTGCGTTAAAATAAAACAAATGGACAGTTTCTATTGTGATAAACAATACGTTACTTAACACTTGTGCTTTGAGTTCATGAATTGTCTAGATCCCTTGCTATCTGTCCTTAAAACAACCCTGCCTGCATTTTAGATACTTTTCCAGAGAAAACATAAAAAAATAAGAAAGAAATGTAACTCCTGTGATCTTTTCAGGACCAACCATTGTTGGATAACCAATTGGTATACTCTTTCCCAAGGAAGACTATTCCTCCTTCTCTCAGCATTCCTAAATTGCCTCTGGTTCTTTGTGTATGACTGAGGCTTCCTAGGCTTTCCCCTGGTCCATGGCATCAGGTCTGCTGTTGTCCCTGTTCACCTTATGTTAAGATATCCATAGTGGTGAATGCTTTAGGCAGTAACTGCTGACATTACTAGTAGTCACAATCTTGCAGTGCACGCCTTTAATCCCAGTACTTGGACAAACTCTAAAACTACAGCGGAAACTCTGTCTTGTAAAACCAGAAACAAACAAACAAAACAAAACAAACAAACAAACAAAAACACCACCAAGAAACAAACAAGCAAAAACACAAAACCAAAAAACCTAAATAACAACAACTAATGATAAACAAGAGGTCACGAATTTGAAAAAGACCAGGAAGAGGTATATGGGAGTGTTTGGAGGGAGGAAAGGGGAGGGGAAATGATGTGACTATATTATAATCTTAACCATATAAACTAATCATTTAATAAAGAAGACAAGAATGAACCAATTCTTATGGCTAGAGAAATCACACTATCTGAGATACAGGTTACAGGTCCATACTGCCGTTGCCCTCTCAATTTTTTGAGGCCATGTTAGACTCTACAAATTGCTAAATTTTAATGATGTGTTGAATTGCTTGTTAACCTTGTAGCTGTTTGGGTTTGCTTAAGCATATCATACTTACTTATTAACAGATATTCTGTCCTAATTAACTGCATATGACTGTCAAGCTATTTTTCCATGAAACATTTCTTCATTCCAGAAAAAGCTGAATCTTAAATCATAGTTTAAGTAGGGAAGGATATTGAAATTCTGGCATAATTGCCAATTGTTTAACAATAATTTCTACAATAACTCTTATGACTAAGTTATTAAATTTTTTCTCTGAGAAAGTACATTTATACATTAAATATGATAAGTTCTACTGGGTTTAGGTATTACTTGAGCATGAAGGCACTCTTTTGTTATGTAGATGCTCAGTAAATATTTCCCTAAATGAGAGCAAATGGGTGTTGCAAGAGAGGGAGGTAAAGTCTTAGGTGAGGCAGGGTATGAAACAAAATTGCTAATAGTAGTTTGAATATGATCAGTTTTCTTCTGGGGAGACTTCACCAATATTTAAAAAATTATTAAATTTTAATTACTCTATTTTATGGATGAATGTTTTGCCTGCATGTATGTGCATCATGTGAATGTTTGGTGCTCAAGGCTATCCTAAAAGGGTGTCAGATTCCTATAACTTGAGTTGTGGATGGCTGTAACCCACCGTGCTGAAGCTGGAAATCAAACAATCAAACATGGGCTCTTTGCAGGTGCTGAGAATCAAACCTGGATCCTCCGTAAGAGGAACAATTGCTCTTAACTACTTAGCCTTCTTTCCATCACAGTGACTTCAGTAATGCCTTTATGGCATTTCCCTTCAGTTAACTAATTTACCTTACCCAGCACAGGCAATTTCAAATTCTGTATCCAGACCCTTGAATACTCCACTGATTGTTTGCACAAGGGATGCCCCCACGCTCACAGTATCTAATTATTTCTAGATGAGATCCTTGCTAAATTCAGTTTTGAGAATCCACACTTCGGCTAATTTTAAGGAGCCCTTTCTTATCTATTTGCCTATATTTTGCACTTATTTTCTTTTTGGAAAATCCACTGAGTTTACTGGAGTTACTTCCAAGGCTGTGAGCGAGAGGTTACTTGCATGAGGATGGAAGACACAGAAACAAATGTATCAACAAAGCCCCACTCCAGTGTGCCATGACAGCTCACAAAGGCTGCTTCTCTGGTGCTTCCGTCTTGAGTTACAGACTGCTCGGCTGATGGAATGGGATTTGTGCCTATTTTAAAAACCCCACATCAGTTCCGGCATTAAAAATTATCTGCCTGCTATATTCAAAGTAGAATTAAAATACTCCCCATTCTTTACTAAACTTTATAGAGTTACTCAGAAAAACAGAAGACGTTCTATCTCCTTAGATAGTATGGGCCATAACTGGCCAAAAAAAAAAAAAAAAAAAAAGGAAAAAGATAAATACATGCAGGCACATAGACGGTCAGAGAAATCAAGGTCATTGGGTTTCAGGTGTCTCCAACTACATATTGCTTTTTAGATTGAAATTCAGTTAGGTGACAGCAGCTAGCCAGATGTTTTTCAAGTCTAATTTAGAGAGTTACATACCAGGGCCCAATCGCTTCATCGCAGGTGTGACATGTCAGCTGCAAATGCATCCTCTCTTCCTTCTGTAGCCTCACGCCCTTTAAAAGTATCCTAGAAACTTTACTTCAGGGCATAAGAACTAACTCACTTGGGAGCACTTGGCGCTGGCCAGCCTAGAGCTCCTTAGCAGCCATCCCTGGGTGTGAACTCTCTGACATCTGTGCCCGCAGCAGGGTGTGGTCTGAAAAAGTGGGGTAGAGGTAAAGCTCTTACAGAGTACTGTGTAGCAGATGCTGGAAAGCGCTGCTATTCAATACAGTTTCTGTTAGAGATAGAGATACTGCAACTAAAAGGTGTTATATTGAGAGGTATTAGAGCTATAGTATTTAGAACAAAGATACTGTTACAGTTTTTTCCCCCCTGTACTTACAATCAGATCTTCATTGAACCTATGGGACCACCTGGTACTGTTCCATAGAGTGAAAAAGTCAATACAGATAATACATCCAGCTGGGAATACTTAAGAATCTCAAATGAATGCTTTAATTTTTTTTAATAAAAATAAGTTTTAATACTCTGAGAATAGCATGAGATTTTAATTTAATTGGATGCTGGTCTAAATTAGACTGAATTATAGTTGAATATTTCCTTATCACTTGAGAAATGCTATTGAATTTTTTTTATTGTTTTCTCAGTTACAGCTGAGTCTAACATTTTATTTTCTGAATGTATTTGAGAGTTTGCAAAATTTTGCTTACAATACAGACTTAAACAATTATATGTTTAAATTTAGTTAGTAGGCCCCTTAAATAATTATATCTTTACATATACAGAATGAGGCCATGTGTTTGTTTAACCATAGGCTTCCATGGAATGATTGATCTATCCACTTATTCCTCTCTCTTTTAAGCTTGCATTGAATTGCAGATCACACTGCCTTTCTTTGGATGTTGCCTATTTCCACTGTTTTCTGAGATGTGTTTTTATCTTACTTTAACATATTTTTTCAGTTAATTCAAGTATTAGCACTTTTATCTCTTTTCTTCTTCTGTAAGGATGATGGTGTCTTCATGATGTTCAAAATCTCACAGCACTAAAGAGAATTTAAATTGAATTCAAAACATTCAATAGCTATTTGTACCATATCCTCAAATGAATGGGGAAAGCCACATGAAGAATAAGTATATTCCTGTTATTTAAGGGTATCTTGACCAATTTCGAAGACAGGAAATTTTGTCTTGAAGATACCAGTGCCCGTCAGAAATAACTTTCGCAGAACCAGGCACATGGTGGTAAAGACTCCGCATACTTTGGGGTGGGTGGTCTTCATTATAGTCAAGGAACCACCCAGTCAAGCAGGATCATAGCTTCCACATCATTACTTGTCTTTTCCTTGCCATAACTTAACATTTTCCACTTTTGCTACTTCTGATTAATGAACTCAGGCCATTAATATCCAACCAAATGCCTTTGGCAGGAAGAAGAGATTAGCCTGAGAAAGTCCTTTCTTAGGAGCACAGATGATACATGGAAATCTTATTGAGGATGAAAGACATAGATGCTCCAGCCCAATTTGCTTTCCGTCATTTGGCAAAGAAGAAAATGACCCCGAACCTCAATTAAAAGATACCAGACAGATGTTCCAAGGTCTAAGTACGTTTTAACTGTATAAACCCCAAAACCTTGATTACAAATACAGTGGAGTTTCTTGCTTCTGATTTTTTAAGTCAGTTGTATAAAAGGCTAAGATAGGCTATAAATGTGGCGTTCAATGCCACCATATCAAATTCTGCCTCCACCTAGAGTTATACATGATGCAGGAAAGGCAGCTTAAGTGGTACTGCCTACTTACTAAGGTTATTTTCTGTAATACTATGGCTAGAGCAGGCCGATGAACCAAACTACTAGCGGGCATTTTAGGTTGAGGCTTACGAAGTAAGCCCAACTTCAAGTCTACTATGACCTCTCAGGTGAATATGCATCAAGGTGGAACAGCAGAGCTTGGGCAAGAGGCATCACATCTTGAATATCACTGACTCAAGGGGTTGCTGCTGTAACTTCTGTCAGTTCCCGATGGAAACTGCTAGAAGCCACCCATTTTCAGATGCAATTCTCCCTTGAAGACTTGAATACAGCATTCAGAGGAGCAGTAGCGTTGGCTGATGGTTTGATTTGAAACTACGCTTGGGAAGCCTAGGACAGTGAGTCTTCTCTTAGGCTAAGGTTTATGAAGCTATTTCTGAGTCAGGAGTATCTTTTCCAGAAACTGACCAACAGTAAGACAATCCAATGGCATTTCCATAAAATTTGATATTCAATGGGAGAATGTTCAAGTATAAGGCCATAGAATTAAGATGAGATTCGAAAAGCTTATTCACTCAACAAAGAGTTACTGAATCTTTCTTTGATAGGAACATCATATGCTGTGGATATGGGATGGCTGAAATATGACAAGAGTCACTTTCCTGGAGAGCACAGCATGATGGGGGTCTCTGATTTGAGGTCGTTGTCTAATTTCCTTGCATAGGATATTCGGAGCCCTTGGCAAAGCACCTTAGGATAACAAGGCCTGATTAATGGCCCCAGGCAATCTCAATACAACTGACCTCTTTCTGGATATACATTTTATGGAACATTTTAGCCTCAGTTATGCCCAGGTATGATTACCAATATGAGCATTCTAGCCATAATGAACAAGTTACACTTCTCTGAGATACTCTTTTGCTTCTGAAATTGTGAAATTACTTTGCCTTCTATTTTGAACTCTTTGCCCCATCCTTTTCCTCTATTATGAGTATTCATTTCCTGGACTGCTTACTTTCCCAGGTGTCACTTGCTTGGGGAAGCTTTTCCCAGTTTTCAAGACGAGGTGATAAGTCTGTTGGAATGGCCTCACAGCATTTTTTCCTCATTATGGGTATCATACAAAACTCATTTTTTTGTAATTTCTTGTTTCCTTTAAGTTTATATTGCTTGAAAAACTGTAGCTCGTTAGGGAAGTGGTTCTATAATGTTGTCACGGTCTCTCCAGACTCTGGCACAGTGCCCAGGTTCAAACAGGAGCTTAGAAATATTTTTAGACTATGTTTTTGTCAACACCTGGGAGAAGCAACTGCCAATGAAGTAAGTGGAACTTAGGAAACTGTATTCTTCTGAATCATTCTGAGTCATACATGTGGCACCTATTTATCTTCTGTCTATCTGTCTGTCTGTCTGTCTGTCTGTCCGTCCATCCGTCTATCCTATCTATCTATCTATCTATCTATCTATCTATCTATCTATCTATCTATCTATCTATCATCTATCTATCTATATCTATCTATCTATCTATCTATCTATCTATCTATCTATCATCTTCATCATCTATTTAATAGTTATCTCTCATATATTTATTTATCTATCTATATCATCTATCTAGCTATGATCTATTTATCATTTGTCTAGCTATACCATCTACCTACCTACAATATATAATCTGTCTATCACTGAACTTTGAAGGCACAGAGTTATTTATGAGGCATTTGAAGAATTGTTCCAGATGCACCTGGCCACACTGACAAATTCTTTATTACTAAATGCAGCGTCAAAAAATATATATCTATTCCATTAATTATTGGAGCAAATTGACAGTGTTCTTTGGAGGTTAAAACTACATGTGTATTGGCCATATATAATGTGGAAGAAAAGATGTTGTGGAAGTCATCCAAGGCAGCTTGTGATTTGACTGCATGCATTTCACGTCACCTTTCTCTCCCTCATGTCTGTGTCTGCATGTAATTTTCCTCATTTTTCTGTTCTCTCCCCCTTCTTTATCAGACATATCTAGAATATACCCAGAATAGTGGTATGGAATCCCAGACCAATGTTGTCGTAGTGTGGAGGGGCACTGGTTGCTAACTCTACCTCAGGTGCTAGCTGAGCAAGAGATTCAAAGGCTGGACTTATGAGTAAATAAGTGTGTAGATGATTCTTGGTATTAGCCTTTAAGTCCTCCAGCGAAGGCCTTGGACATAACAGAGTAGAGACAATTCATCCTCTGATACACTGTGAATTCCCAACCCACTGAAATGACAAGCAATCACAAGTGACTATTGTTTTAAACTACTAGATTTGGGGAACTGTATAGATGGCTCATTTGCAAGCACGAAAACTTGAGTTTGATTACCAAACCCATGTAAAAAAGCTGGGCATGCTGGTGCAGGTTTGTAATTACAGAACTCCGTGGGAAAATCCAGGATGATACCTGAAGCTCAGTGGCCAACCAGTCAAACCTTTTTCACATTTTTTTTTTTTTTTTTGGTTTTTCGAGACAGGGTTTCTCTGTGGCTTTGGAGCCAGTCAAACCTTTTTGATGAGTTCCAGGGCAGTAAGAGATCTTGTCTCAAAATCATGAATGTCAAACAATACCCAAGGTTGAAGCATAATTAATAAAAACTCAGAGACAGATATTGGGGTTCAACCTGAAGACAGAAAAGCAAAAACAATCAGCCACTGGCTCTAACCTCTACCTCAGTCTGAAATGCAGTGAGCAGTAACATACTTATCAACGAGCTCAGTGGGCCCAGGGGTTGAAGGCAGGCACTCGTTGACTATGCATCAATAGTGTGTCACGGACAATTACAAACTGACCAGCATGAAATTGTGAAGTTAACTGTCTGATGAAATCTCCCCAGATCCTACAACGGAGGCAGCCTGTGTTTGTCCCAGCAGACCCCGACGTCCATTTCTACCCGTATCTAAATCAGAATGTCTAGATGTATGTCCAGGATAAGTCTGTCTCACTTGGACCTCTTGTAAGGCAGTGCTTGACCTTGAGGCTGTACTTTCTCTGTGTCTTATGATTTGTAGCCCTGAGAAGTTTACTCCACCTCAGCTTTCTCCAGCTCTAATACAGTGATATTAATCACCATCTCTATCTGGTAATTATGAATATTAAATGAGTATATCTAGCTATATCTACAGATACGTCTACATCTGTATCTATCTCTCTCTTCCTCTAAGAGACACTTGGAACACTCCATCTCAGATGGTACGTCTCTATTGAGCCAAGGTTCCTCCAAGGGCTCAGGGAACCCTGTGAACGAGGATTCAGAGAGACCAGAAGAGCCCAGGAGGACGGAGGACACCAAGGAAACAATGTCTTCCAGACATAACATATGAACTCACAGAGACTGTGACCGCACAAACAAGACCTGTACTGGCTCAAAGCAGGTGGACTTCCAGTGCAGAGAGTGAGAAGTGGACACAAGCTCCCACTGCTGACCAAGAAGCTGTCTCCAGTTGACAGCCACTTGCAAAGTAAAAATAAATTTTCTGCAATAGTTTACACAAACCACTCTTAAGAGCAGGCTTTATGCCCAACATTATGGGCATTGTTCACTTTACTGGTCTTTTGTTTGTGTATTCTGGTAGGATTTTAAAAAATGTGTTTTCATGGGCTTTGTTAGTTGGTGAGTGAAGGCATGCAATTCTAGGTTTTCCTTTTTTTTCCTCTCACATACAGTACATTCCAATTGCAGCCTCCCCTCCTTCCTGTCCTCCAATTTCACCCCCACCTCCTCTCCCACCACTCAGATCCACTGCTTCTCTGTTTCCCTTCAGAAAAGAGCAGGCCTCCCAGTGATATTAGCCAAACATGACATAATAAGATATAATAAGACTAGGAAAACCCTCACATCAAGACTGGACGAGACTACCTAGTAGGAGGGAAAGGGTCTTGCGTATTTTCTTTTTGATGTTTTTAATTGCCTGTTTGTTTAAAAAAAAAACAGAGAGAAAGAAGACATGGAGTTATATGAGTGGGGACTTGGGGGAGGATGTAGAAGTTTGGGGAGAGAAAACAAAATCAGAATATATTGTAAGAAAGAAAACATTTTCAATAAAACTTTAGGCTGAAGACAATTATGAATTTTAATGAAAATGGCAAGATACATAAGCATTGCATTGCATTCCTTCCTCTGGGCTGGGATGAAGAGGTTAAGGGGCATTTGATTGGCTTTAAACATTTCCCATCAGCCTACCCCAATGTGTGAACCTCATTTAAGGATACAAGCTTCCCAGGCGTGTGCATCACAGAGAGCACATTCCTGGACAGAAGTTTGGTCTCCCAGAGACAGACAGGCCTGGGCTTTGATGAATACTGAAAGCATGAATCAGTCCCTTGAAATGAATTTCTGAAGAAGAGCTTAAGGGTTCAGAGTCACTGCTCACATCATTAAAAAGCTTCACTCTTAAGGAAGCCCCAGTTCACTTTAAATCATACAAGGTTAGAGCCAGAAGGCATGATGCAAATCATTTCTCATTCACCTACCAGGGAGGAACTTGCTGTTAACTAGGTCTGAGGTTTAATAAGTGCCCCTTGAGCAAGCCTCTGGCGCCTTCTCAAATATTACTAATTTCTTGGGTTTTTTCTTCCATCACCTGAAATTTCTAGAGGAATTAGTGCATTTATTTATTTATGTGCATGTATGTGTGTGTTGCACGCATACATGTGTGCTGCTGTATGTGCATGGGAGTCAGAGGACAACATGCTGACCTTGAACCTCTCTTTCTAATCATGTGGGTACCAGATTTGAATGCAAGTCATCAGACTTGGCTGCAAATGCCTCTGCCTGCTCAGGCATTTTACCAGCCCTTCCAAAGAGATTTCTGAAAGTATCGCTGGAAGTTTCTGTTAGTATTTGACAGCTTGCTGTAAACAAAGAGAGAATTGCTAAATGATAAAGGAACATCCTTGAAGGCTATTTCCAAACAATGCTGTAGATTAGCTCGGAGGATAATTCTTGCAACAACAGAGTATCTGTAGTTTTATGTAAGATTCGGCTCTGAAGCAGGCTGTGGTCATAATGAGCGTTATGAAGGCTCCATCCCATGTAGGTGGCCACATTCCCACAGCTGTTTGCACATGGAGCACTGTTTACAGTAGAAAAAATGACAAGCTTGGAGGGGACAATTACAGTGTGGCCTGCCCACCAAAGCACCAATTATGTTCCCTGCTTTGGACAGTTTCCTCGGTGGTTCAGAAATCTAGGATTTCATCTTATTTAAAGTGTTTTAAGACTCCACACATGACGTGAATGATCAAGGAGGGAAGGGAAGGCAGCCAGCGATTTTATAAATTCGTATCTCATCCAAGCCACGGCAAATAGTGGTTTCCATAAATTCTCCCATGAAACCTCATGACGAATGTGAAATCTGGGTTTCATAGCATTTTTCAGCCCTGGGATTAATACTGGGTAAGACTGTCCTTCAGCAATGGCTCTGACTTCAAATATTGTGGTCAATATTATAAGAGCTAGGTAACTTATATGGAGGCAAAGGCATGCATGCCCTGTCAATAGAGGGATTTGCCTGTGTAGGCATGCCTTCTTCTACAGGCTCTGGGAGAATAGACATGATATTCTATGCATCTTCACATCAGAATATAAAAGAATGCTCTCAGTTTAACTAGTAATATTCTAAATTGTTAGGTGTAGAGCAAAAAGGGCCAGTGAAAGAACACCCTTACCCTGAGACGGGAGCCAAGGAAACACGCACTGCCCCTAACCAACTCAGGAACTGAAAACCAACCAATCTCAGAGCACAGCAACTCAGCCAGTCCCTGAGCATGAAAGCCAACCAATCTCTGAGCTTGTCCCAAGCTCAAGAATTGAAATCCTACCAATCCCCACCTTGAAAATCTCCACCTTGGAAAGCTCCACCCTGAGAAACGCTACATAACCCCTGCACCTATTCAGTTTGGAGCTTCCCCCCTCCTCTTTTTTTCCACCCTGGCAGAGGCAACCACTCTCCTGGATTTCTCCCTCCCAATAAACCTCTTGAGTGGTGGTTTGTTGTAACAACGTTCTTTTGCTGGAGTAGAGTTGAATAGAGACGTAGCAATTTTTGCTGGAGCTGAGCAGAACTGCTATATTTCTGCAGAGAAATGCCCTCAGTAGAGCAGAGCCGAGACAGTTTTCGCCAGGGAAGAGTGTAACTGTTCTGCTTGGGCGGCAGAAACTGTCCCTTTCCTGGAGCTGAACTATTATACTCCAGGGAAGCCAACAGAACTCTACCATCCCTCCAGAGTAGAGTGCAGCAAAGCTGTGACCACCTCGCTGGGGAAACCCTTCCCTGCTGGAGCAGAGTTGTTACACTTGCATTAGAGAAACTGTTCCTGGATCCGGGACTGTAACAACGGGCTGGGAAAACTGTCTCCTATTGGAACAGAGCTGTAATACTTCCGTTGGGATATTTTTTCCTTTCAGAGCCGTAGGTAATCCTTGGCTTCTGACTGCTGAGATACCTTTCCCTTCCAAGCTGTAACACTTACAGGTATTCCTTGGTTTCTGACTGCCAGGATACCCTTCGCTTCCTAGCTGTGGGTATTCCTCAGTTTCCAAATGCCAGGCCAGGATATTTTTCCCTTAGGAGCTGTAACACTTACAGTAGGCCAAGTCAGATTTTCAGTGACTGGACTTTCAAATGTCTTGCCTATAGAAAACTAAGATTCAATTTACTACTCCATTTTGGAACTAGTGGTTGCTACGGTGTGAAGAGGAATGAAGACTCTGTAGATGGAGTGTTCTGGGGTTCTTAAAAATATACATGGAGGATTGCCAGAATGGAAGTAATATAGTGGGGACCAAATTGAATGGCTTAGGAATCAAATGTGTGAGTGAAGAAGATTGGCACCTCAAATTTAATTTAGACCATTACTTCTGTGAGGAAATTCACTGAAGGCCAAATCATTTCCATGAACTACTGGATTATCCTTAGTCATATATTTTGTCCAACTTATTTAGGACCCACATTAGTGTTTTCAGGTCATTATTTGTTGAAAATTATGCAAGAGGTCGAAGCTTTTTGAGAAAATCTTCATCTTTTCATCTTCATTATTTAATGCTCATGAGGTAATTCACTCAATGAACTTGTTTCTTAAAGTAATATTTTCATGCTGAATAATTAGTATGTGTGTGAGTAGCAAATTCTGGAACATTCATTTCTAAGCAATATCTAACATTAAATCCTTGCTCATAAGATACATAGAGAGGGCTGGGGAAATGGGTCAGTGGGACTACTGTCCACTGTGCAAGGGTGAGGATTTTACTTCGAATCCCAGGACCCCAGATATGGCATCATGTGGGTGGGTCTGTAACCTCAGTGCTTCTTCAGGGTGATGAGAGGTGGGGGCAAAGAATCATCAGAAGCTCGTAGGTCAAATAGCCCGCTACACAAAGGAGCAAAAGGTAAGAGATCCGATATTAAACAAGGTGAAGAGCAAGGACTGACTCCCGAGGGTGTCCTTTGACCTCTACATGTGAATGATGGCACTCACATGTATGGGTTAATAATGATACATATACACACATAAACACACATACACAGAATACAAAGATTTTAAAAAAATGATACATAGTCTAATTTTACATATTTTTAAAGTTTAAAAAAATGGATGGAGTCACTCAGTGGGAACCTAAACCACATATGGAAGAGCCCCTTCTTCACTCAGGGCCAAACTGAAACAGGAAGCCTGCTTCAGCTAGTGGGTCTCAGGGTTTGAGGTCCACAGAAAAGTAATCACAATAGCAATGACAACAGCAAAACCCAACAAAATAAACAAAATCATTCCATACATTTTAAGGACATGGTCTTGTTGATATTCCCTTTATTTGGAAGAAATGTATTCAGAGCAGCGAGGCTTAAAATTCTCCTTTAAATGCTGATTAAAATGTTGCTGCCGACTGATTGAACTCTGGTGGGAAGTAAACTTTTGTTACTCTTCTCTTTCTCTCTCTGCTGTCTCTTTCCAGAGAGAATTCTGGATGTTTTTGCTTTGGGGCTAAGTGGAAGAGATTAAGTGTGTCTTCAGGATGATGAGAAAACTTTAAGAAAACTGAAGTTCTCCATTGAACTTCTGGTATCTGCCTGGATCTGGCCTCCCAGGAATGGATTTGCAGTTGCTTGCTTCCATTCCTAGCTTTTATGTGGGGTTCAGGGATTTGAACTTTGTTACTCACACGTGTGTGATAAGTACTTTAACAACTAACAATCAAGCCAGCTCAAGAAGAGCTAAAGAGTGCCGCCTAAGAACCTTCTGAACACCGTCTCTCTATACATTAGCTCCCTTCTTATGTCCTCATGACTCATGTGTTTTCCTGAGAAGATTTGATCTGAGCGTAACTTAAATGTTTCCATCATTTGCTAATGCCTCTGGGCCAGAGCATCATCTCTCTTGCCACATGGTAGCTGGATAGTTTTTTCCCCTTTGTTAAGCCATGAACTCCTTAGAGACAGGGACTTGGTCTTTTGGTCTGTGATAGTCTAGTGACTGTAACATACTGCTCCCTGAAAAGTTGCTTAAATGAATGCTATATTAATGTGAGGGTTTTGTTGAAGCTGAGCTCTCATGTCTCATAGAAAGCCAAGGTCTTGGATAAAGATAGGGAGGAGAGACTGTGCTGTGATTACACACATCCCTTCCTCTAAAAGCAGTATGATTTCATTCATCTTCTTTTATAAGCTCCAAATCTTCTCTCAGACCATAGCTGAATATTCTATTGTTTCAGTAATGTATAGTAAGGTATGCTTAGAGATAAGAGTACCAACGATGGGAATCTACTGGGAGAATCTGACAAAGTCCTAAAGGAAGGTCCCAGAGTATTTATACAGCAGTTTATCAGATATGAATGCCACACACTTAGAGGGAAGGGATTCTTGCCGATGAGAAAAGAGTGTAATCAATAAATTAAAAAAAGCTGAAGAAAGGTAACAAAGATGTAAAATGGAAGTTATAACCAACAAGACTTTCAGGAGGGATTGGGTTGGGATGACCAGGCTGACCCATTTTAGTTAACAGGGACACGTGGGTGTGTTATATAGTGGAATATAAGCACTATACATTTCTCAGTAGTTACTAATAGAGTTGCTATGTTCATTTCAGTGACTTCTCTAGCTGCTACAAAGAGAGCATGCATTGTTTGTTGTCACCGTTTAAGAATATATAGAAGTATTTAGACATTTAAATCTGACATTTACAGGAGTATTTATGTACACTGAGAAGAATTCATTTCATAATTTCCTCCAGTGGCAAATTTGTCATGTGTATGTTTAGGGTAATATTTTATTGTACAGTTTTTAGGAGACATTAATTTATGTTTGCAGAAACTCAATGAATATTTGCTTGGTGCTCATTAAAGGGCCTTGGAAGATTCCAAAGAGGCAGGACAATTTAGTAGCTGTGAGATTTTCATAGTCTTATGTAATTATTCCGCTCTGCTCCAGTCTCTAAAGTAGGAAACTGAGGTGGATATGTTCACCCTATAGTTCTATAATTCTGCAGCCTGGAAGACAAGTAACATGTTTCTTCACAGTACTGTACAAATATATAGCTTCATACTGGGAGATGACCTAGCCAAATATGCTTGTTTACCCAACCCTAATGTGTTCTCCCCACTCAGCACGTCTCTGAGGCAGTCATGTTCTGTGGGGTGGGGAGAGAAGTGAGCAGAGAAAGAGAATTCTTCCAGGTTTTCCCAGCTGCAAGTAGCAGTCATGTTTCAATATCTCCAAGAATGCAGTCTGTGTGCTGCTGCAGCAGGTGGAAGGCTTTTAACTTTATATTCTTAGTGCCCACAAGAGTCTGTGGAACTAGACACTTCATTTCTCATGTAGAATAAAACATAAGCATCAGAGCCTTAGAGGAGAATAAGGTGGCATTCCGTGGTATTCTACTTTCTCTCTTGAGTCTGAATTCGGAGCTTATTATTTTTATTGACTGTTTATACTAGCTAGGTGATATTTTCATACTCTTCCTTCTAGATTAAAGATTTTATTGCAAGTATAATTATAGTGGAATAGAGTGCTTTATAGTTCATGTAGCTTATTAATTTTTGCTTTTACTTTTAGACGGGACCTCACTGTATGTCTCTGCCTGCTCACTCTGTAGACTAGGCTGACAGTGAACTCACAGACGTCAACCTGCCTCTCCATCAAGAGTGCTGTAATTAAGGCATGCACCACAACATCAGGTCCATGTGGTTTATTTAAAAACTTGATGAACTGAATGCTGTTGACTATGTGTATGTGTGTAGGGGTAACATATAACCACCACTGTTATGTCACTTGCCAGGAAATCTGTCCTCAGATCTCGGATCTGAGAGCTAATCCAGGTGGATGGCTGTTTTTCTTATTTTAAAAATGTACTTTTACATACTTCGACAGTAAGAGTTTTTTTTCCTCTGTCTTAATTCTGATTTTTTAAAATATTTCTCTTCTGCACTTCTCTGAGTTTGCAGAGGCATATTCAGTGTCACCAGTAAGACCACCAACACAAAGGTAAAGAATGGTTGATGGGTGTTGAGCCAAGGATGGCACAGAGCTTGTGGGAGTGGTCAACCAATGTTTGGTCTAACTTGAGGCCCATGCCAGGAGAGGGAGCCCATGCCCTTACATTGCCTGGATATCCAGGAACCAGAAATTGGATACCTAGGGTAGAATCAAACACAACAAGCACCACACACACACACACACACACACACACACACACACACACACGAAGATAATCAATGGCATAGTCCCTAATGATAGTCTGCTATACTCATAGGTTGGTTCCTTGTCCAGTTCCTTGTCCTCATCAAAGAGGCTTCCTCTGGCAGCAGATGGGAGTGGGTACAAAAACATACAACCAAACACTATATGGACAGAGAATATAAATTGGAGGTTTTCACTGAGCCCCTCCTCTTGGAGATCAGGAAACCCTAAGGAAGAGGGGGAGGAAAGACTGTAGGAGTCAGAAGAAGATAGAGGATATCAGGAGAACATGGCCCACTGAAACATCTAAACAGGGCTCATGGACTCACAGAGAGTGAACCAGCAAGCACAGCATGGGACATGCATGGGTCTGAGTCAAGTAAGTCCTCTGCATGTATGTTATAGCCATTAGCTTAGTGTTTTTGTCGGACTATTAACAGTTGGAGCAGGTGTATCTCTGACTCCTTTGTGTGCTCTGGAGATTCTTTTCCTCCTATTGGGTTGCCTTGTCCAGTCATGTTTCATCCTGTTTGACTGCCATTCCTTGGATTCCTGACCTTTTCAGAAGATGAAACAGAGGGGGAATAGATCCGGAGAAGAGGGGAGGAGAGGAGGGAAGATAGAAGGCGTTGAAGGAGGGGTTACTGTGATTGAGAAGTATGAAAGGAGAATCTATTTTCAAAAATAAGAAAAAGACTGGCTGATGGAAGGAATGAGGAGAGATAGCTTATTTTAATTATAAACAAGCAAATCTGCTAGTGAGGGAGGAAGTAGGGAAGAAAGTGAGTGAAAGAAAATCTACAGACTGGTGAGACTGTTTGGTGGTTTAAGACCCTTGCTGTCAGTCCCCAGACCCCACATGGTGGAAGGAGGGAGCCTACTCTTCCAAGTTGTCATCTGACCCCCACAAGCATTCTGTGCCTCAATCCCCTAAACAAATAAATAAACAAACAGGTAAATGTAACAAAAATTCAGACAAAGAAAATCTGGTACAGAAGAATGGTAGAGAACTTTATATTCAAAATCAACAAGTGTTGCAAGAGGCCACTTGTTTGTTTCCCTGCCACCCAGACTCCTGAAATAACCACACAAAAACTGAATTAATTAAACCACTGCTTGGCCTATTAGCTTTAACTTCTTATTGGCTAGTTTTTGCATCTTAATTTAACCCATTTCTATTAATCTGTGTATCACCATGTGGTTGTGGCTTACTGGCAAGGTTCAGTGGCATCTGTCTTCAGAGGCGGCTCCATGGCTTCTCCTTGACTCTGCCTCCTTTCTTCCAGCATTCAGCCTAGGTTTCCTGTCCTAGTTCTGTTCTGCCTTGCCACAGGCTCAAAGAAGTTCTTTATTAACCAGTGGCAATCATAGCATACAGAGGCGATTCCCACGTCAACCAGGGACAAAGCTTCCATTTTCAATCCGTCAGCAAGTATTCTAGAGAAAAAAAAAAATCCTTCAGTAAAACTTTGCAATTGCAAAATGTATGGTAACTATAACTGCTGGTGCACTGCGAAATGCACACTAAAAAGATAATTTCCATCCTTTGTTCTATTCCAAATTAATGTAATGTGCTTGCGGGTGTTTTATTTTATTTTTATTAGTTTTTAAGGTCACACCACAAAGCAATGGGTTTCATTTATGGCGTTTTCACATGCAAGTACCTTCATGCTTTGCTCCTAATCAGCTCATTCCCCCACACTGATCTCTGGGAACCCTGTCTGCCTGGTTCCCTTCCTTCTCCCAAATAGTTACTCCTTCTGATTTCTCATCACATTTTCCATTGCATTCCCAATCCCAATCCCACTCATAATCTCTTTCCCTCTCAGGACTCCCTTTCCAGTTTCATGACCTATACTTTCAGACTTGTACACAGATAAATAAATACTTCACACACACACACACACACACACACACACACACACACACCTTAAAGTCTAGGCTCCACACATCAGAGAAAACATGCAATAATTGTCTCTCCTAATAAAGCTTATTTTATTACCATAATCATTGCCTGCTGTGTTCATTTTCTTGAAAAATGTCATGATTCCATTTTTTTTGTAGCTGCATAAAATCATATGGCTCACGTGTGTCACATTTTCTTTAATCAGTTGCCTGTTGATAGACACTTGGGTTGGTGGCATTTCCTGGGTGTTGGAAATAGGGTAGCAATAGACATGGATGTGGTATGTGTGTGGGGGTGTGTCTATAGTTTGTTGATTCAGAACCCTTCTGATACATTCCCAGGTGTGATATAGGTGAAGCATGTGATAGTTCTGTTTTCAGTTTTCTGAGAAGCATCCAGATGTATTTCTGTAGTTGCTGTCACATTCGTACTTGCCGGCTCCTCTTTTCTCACATCCGGAACAGTGTTTACCGTCACTCATTTCCTGGCTCACAATCGTTCTGATCTTTGGGTGAGCCGGACCCTCATAGCAGCTTTAATTTGAATTCCCCTGATGTCCATGGATGTTGAGCACATTTTCAGGTCTTTACTGGCCATGTATATATCTTCTCTTGATAAACTGTCTCTCCATTTCTAATTATTGACTGTATTTTTGGTTGTTTTTAAGTAATTTGTTTACTTTTATTTTATGTCCTTTGGTGTTTTGCCTTTGTGCATATCTGTGGGAATGTATTCTTAACCCTGAGCCATCTTTCCAGTCCATATTTTTTGCTTTTTATCCTTGCAATTCTTTATATTTTAGATATTAATTAACTACCTGGTGTGCAGTTGTCCAATTTTTTTTTCCTATCATGGAATCGGTCTCTTTTCTTCGGTTGCTTCTTTTCCTGAGCAGAAGCTTTTGAATACCAGGTAATCTTGTTTGCCAGTGCTTGTTGATGTAGGTGTGTCTTCTATCTATCTGATGATTTCATTGGATAATTAATAAAGAAACTGCCTGGCCCATTTGATAGACCGCCCCTTAGGTGGGTGGAGTAGACAGAACAGGAAGAGGAAGTGAGGTAGAAGGATCAGTCAGATGCCACGCCTCACCTAAGTTAGTCAGACCGCCGTGCCTCTCCTCAGAGAGAAGCCAGATGCGATGAAGCTCCAGCCCAAGATGGACGTACGCTAGAATCTACCTGGTAAGGCACCACTTTGTGGTGCTACACAGATTATTAGATATGGGTTAGTCAAGATGTGAGTAAGAGGCAGAAAATAATGGGCCAGGCAGTGTTTAAAAGAATACAATTTGTGTGTTGTTATTTCGGGGCATAAGCTAACCATGTGGGATCCAGGCAGGACAAAAAGCCGGCCTGCAGCTCCACACTACAGAATGGCGCCCACGTGGATAATTGAATCCACAGAAAGCCTGAGAAACTTGGGAAAGAATAGAGTAAAGCATGTTTTCTTGGTAGCAGCTATTTCTCAGGTTTGGCTTTGCTTGCTAGAGGTAAGAAAGCACTCTCATCTAAGAGAGGCTTCCTAACTCAGCTTTAGCTGCAAAATCTTGCAGCTCTTTTAAGAGGTCCTGCCACGAAACACTTAAATGGTGTTGATGAAAAGCTGAATGTTTGTTTTTCGGTTTTCAGCTGTAGCAGGAAAAAAGCTGTGCCGTTTTAAAATGCCAGCTTTCTTGGCCGTCCCACCAGGGCAAACTCTGACTCTTTCAAGCAGGCGGTCCTGACTATGGAGCTTTTGAGTGTTGTTTAACACTGTTGCAGCTTGCTTGCTGGCAGGGACCTTGAACCGCCACAGAGTTGTGATAAACAAGGCTACAGCCGGTACCTCTGCCATGAGGCTGGAAAGCTAAGGAATGGGCTGGATCTTGCTGTCAAAGCCACGGCTTTAATCCTACCTATATTGCTTGGTAAATTAAAGACTCGTGTGGTCAGAAAAAGAGATATATACAGTAAAGAGAGATTCAAAGACAAAGAAAACCTCTAAATGGTTTGCAGTGAGTTAAAAATACATGCAGGCTAAAAGTTAAAGTTCTTACAGTTAAAAAAAAGAGAAAGAAAGAAAGAAAAAGGAAGTAGTTTGTTGTGGTGGTATACACCTTTAATCCCAACACTTGGGAGGCAGAGGTAGATTGACCTCTGTGACTTCAAGGTGTGGCAGGACACACCTTTAATCCGAATGCCTGGGAGGCAGAGATGGAAAGATCTCTGTGAGTTCAAGGTGTTGTAGCACACACCTTTAATCCCTTCACTGGGGAGGCAGAGGCGGGTGGATCTCTGAGAGTTCAAGGACAGTCTGGTCTACAGAGTTATTCCAGGACAAAGATATACAGAGAACCTGTCTCAAAAAATAAAAGTAAAAATAAACGAAATAGAGGTTAAAATAAAGCTGCACAAAGATGGAAAATACACAGAGAACCTTGATACTGTATGCTATTATGCTCTCTTTGAATTGTTTGAATGCTGAGGAAGGAGCAACAGCTGCTAAAAGATATTTGTTTATAAATGCTGCTGAACTAATCCAACATAGATATTTTGAAAATACCTTGACTTCAGAATTTGGATCTAAGGATATGATACTTTGGAAAAGAGATTCTTCTTTTGTTTTTACAGAAAATGAGACCTTATGGATTGCTTCTTTCCCAATATGGTATGATAGACCACGCCCTCCTGAAAGGTTGCTATGAATACCCTCAAAAAATTACTTCACCCAACCGATGACTGAGATGAACCTGGCACACAGGTTACACCATGAAAGATCTGATTAACAGCGTCCCCATTCAGCAGGAAGCAGTTTGGAGAGAAATAACTGCGCCCATGTTCCCAAATATTGTTTATAAATGTTCTTTTACATTTAAAGGGGGATATGATATAGATATGAATAATTTGCATTGGTATGGATTTTAAGGTCAATTTTGTTATATGTATATGTATGTCTGATCTTGATTAAGGTATCGTGATTGTGTAGTTCATTTAAAAATGTAATGTATAATTAGGAAATATAGGTTGTTAATGAATAATCATTGATAATAGTTAAGCTTGTAGTCATGTTAGTTAGATTTTCTAGATATATAGAGATATATTTCAGTTAGATAGGCATACTTTCTATCTTCCAAAGACTACAGAATATTGCATTTTAAATGTCTTAATAACTTAGGACTTTTCATGACAATGAGACATGTCTGCTCCTGGCAGCACCAATCTACTTCAAGAGGAAGATGGGCATCGAAGAGGCTACTTATGGAGTTTGATAGCCATTTGGGCAAGAAATTGCTCTTGCCTGGACTATTGCATAAACTGGACACAGAGAACCCTCAGAGAGAGGACTGCCGAACTTGCCTATAAGTGAGATGATCTCTCTGGGTTTCTGATTCATGAAAGAGTCTGCGAGACATTCTGCAGGACACAGCAGATAGTGACTGAACTGTCTTTGAAATTTTCTGCTTCATGGGAAAGTCTGCTGGATACTGTGGGCCTATAGGCCGAAGATAGATGCCCCAACAATAAAAAAGAACTTTGGGTGACTGTCCAGGCAGCAAGATGTCTCTGTCATTTCTAGAGTTTGGAAATTGCATATTTCTTATTTACTTAGGTAATATTGTGTCCTTCTGGAGTCTTTGACGGAGCTGAAGAAGAATAGATAGATAGTTATAGTTGTTTTCCTATGTTATGATAAAAGATAAAGTAGATATAAATATTGTAACTATAATTTTTGCATGATAACTGTTTTGTTATATGTAATTTTACTATGTTAAAGTGAAAGCTTTTCTTTTTTGTTTAAACAGAAAAAGGGGAAATGATGTAGGTGTGTCTTCTATCTATCTGATGATTTCATTGGATAATTAATAAAGAAACTGCCTGGCCCATTTGATAGACCGCCCCTTAGGTGGGTGGAGTAGACAGAACAGGAAGAGGAAGTGAGGTAGAAGGATCAGTCAGATGCCACGCCTCACCTAAGTTAGTCAGACCGCCGTGCCTCTCCTCAGAGAGAAGCCAGATGCGATGAAGCTCCAGCCCAAGATGGACGTACGCTAGAATCTACCTGGTAAGGCACCACTTTGTGGTGCTACACAGATTATTAGATATGGGTTAGTCAAGATGTGAGTAAGAGGCTGAAACTAAGGGCCAGGCAGTGTTTAAAAGAATACAATTTGTGTGATGTTATTTCGCATGTAAAGCTAAACATGGCAGGAGCAGGGTGGCGGGAATCCAGCCCACAGCTCCTCACTACAGCTTGTGAGTGTTTTTTCTGCTACTAGAGTTTGTTTCATAAGATTCTTGCCTAGGCCTGTTTCTTGCATTGTTTTACTTACTTTTCCCTCTAGTGCTAAATGCTAAATTTCTGTGGCTTTCTTGGTGTTTATATGGGTGTCGGTGCACATATATGGTCTTGTTGGTTCTTTTGCAAACGTGTTATCATATATAGTTTAGCAATATATCTACCCCTGGGATTCCTGAAGGTAAATAGAAACTAAGTCTGTTCTCTTGTCATTTTTTTTCTGTAGTCACATTTTTAATTTTCAACAGCTCTAATTGTAAAATGGATACCATTCATTCTACTTACATATTTCCATGCCAATGGTGTTTCTTTTTTTTTAGGAGTTTCTCTTTCCTTCTGTTTTATTGTTGCAACCGTCACACTTATATTTATCATTATTTTCTGGTGCTTTTTGTTGCATTGCAGTGAAGCTCAATCAAAAGCATACATTTTTAACATTAGTCACAGCTGCTAAACCCCTTAATGTCGCCTTCCCATGAGAGCTGCATGGACCAACTTGTAGTCACACCAATAGCATTAGAGGATTCACCCTCTCTTGTTTTCACTACGTTTCAGATGTCATCCATATTTTAAGTTTTGCTGACGTGGTCAAACTGCAGCTTCAGCTTCCACTTTTCTAGGTAGCAGTGAGGCAGAGCATCTTTCCATGTTTGTTGGTTAATTGAATTTTACCTTTTGTATATTATATATTTATAGCCTTTATCATTTACTTATCCTATTTTTTTAAATCAGAGGCATTCTTTTTGCTTATCAAATTTAGTAGCTCTATCATAGAACAACATTTTCCTCTTTTGTCAATTTGTCTTTCCTTTGCAGTGGTTTTAACCATGTACATTTTTATTCTTCAAAGTCCAACTGTGCTTCCTTAAATTTAGGACTTGGATGAAGATAAAACGTGGACCCAGAGCTCCAACCCTTACCTGAGGAACTCTTGGCAGTTAATAGCTTCTGGGAGAGGGAGAATGAGTTTCCTTAAGAATATTGCCTCTGGCAGGTCGACCGTGTTCCATCGGAAATCACACATCCATGCATACACACATGGGCAGCACAAATTGGACTTGATGGGAGGAAAAGGAGAAGAGGACATAAAGTTGGGTAGGCCAGGAAAAGTGATGGATGCGTAGGGGGAAGGCCTAATATGGCCAAGACTCATAGCAGGAGAAGGACCTATTTAAAAAGGGAAAATTATGGCCTTGGACCAGACCAGTACATCTTGCACATAAAGGTTTTCTCTGTACCAGGGTGGTGAGAAGTCTCATAATTTTCTAATTTTCAAAATTTCACAAATATTTTTGCATGAAAGTTTTATCCATCTGGAATTCACCATGGCATATGGTGAGAGGTAGATGATACAGCTTGTTTGCTTGCAGAGAGCGCCAGTAATGCCAGGATCATTTAATAATATACCAACCATTTCCCACTGAACTGAAATGCCATTTCTGTGGATTTATTTCTGGGCTCAATTTCATTCCATAGATTTATTTGAATATTATTGCATTGGTGCCAGAGTACTTTGGTTGCAATAATTTTATAGTAAATATAAACATCTGGGAAAGTATGCATTCACTTTGCTACCTCTTTTCAAATTTATTCTTTCTAACAATGATGCTCATAAAATATAATAAACCTTAAAAATTTTTATTCTTTCCTTCTAAAATAATTGCATTAAAATTGTGCTAGATTAATAAATTTACTGATGAAAGTGTTTTGACCTGAACTTTTATATTGAATAAGCATATTTTAGATATTTGTGCCTTCGTTATTCTTGTTTGCTTTCTTAAATGGCTTATTTACTTCTTTTACTTAAGTTTAGTTTTTTCCAGTATTAAGGTGTAGAAGGAAGCGGTGGGCTGAGTCCTGCCACCCAGCCGCCGGCTAGCTTTACACCCGAAATAACTACATGGAAACTGTATTTGCTTCTCCTCTCCGAGATGGACTCAGGTTAAGATCTCTCCTGGTAAGCCACACCTCATGGTGCTACACAGATTACTAAATATGGGTTAAAAGAAGATATTTCTTCTTTTATTTGTGAGAATTAGACAATAAGAGGCTAAAACTATGGGCCAGACAGTATTTAAATGAATAGAGTTTCCGTGTAATTATTTTGGGCAAAGCTAGCCGGGTGGCGGGACACAGCCCGCCGCTTCTTTCTACATTAAGGGCACTATACAGTCAAGTTATAATCAGGTTAGCAAGTTATCATAATGGTATTATCTGTCTTTTTAATTTCTGTCATTTTGGGGGCTTTATAGTCATATTGATTTGTGATCATAGCTGGCCTTTCCTTGATTTACTGTTGTTTTTTTTTAGGCAGTTTTATAGCTTTATTGACAGTTTTGTTTCTGAAATGACTGCTCAGGTCTGTCGTGTTGTCTCTTTAATATTGAAGTGTGGGATCTTTTGTCGATGCATACGATTTTTGTTGGTTATAAAATCACAGCTATTTTATCCAATTTTGGAACTTGCTTAAAGAAACTGAGGACTTTCAGCAGAGGTTTCTAATTTTGCCATAACTTAATTTAGTGATCTCACTGGGACTTTCTATTTTCATTTGAAATTTCTTTGGTATCCCAAAACCATATGTAAACATTTTCACCAAAGAATTTTTACATTTCGCATTTAAATCTTCAATCTACCTAATGTTTGTTTTCAAAAATTAAGCCATATAGAATTTAGCTGATTTTCTTCCATTTGGTTGCCCAGTTGACCTAGAATTGCTCATGGATGAATATGTGATAGTCCTTAAATTTGTCATATTTCATTCTTTAGCAGTACTATTCTCCTCAAGGCAACAGTGCACTATTGAAGAACTTGGCAGAACGTCCAGTAAGTATTACCACTTGAGTTTCATTTGGCTTGTTCTTTGCCTTTACAATTAAATATGGACTTCAGATCACCAGTTGTAGTGATATTTCATGTGTATTTTAATAAGTAAAGCTTGCCTGAAGTACAGAGAGTAAAACAGCCGCACTGATCCCAGTAGCCACACTAGTTTGCCATAGAAACCAGGCGGTAGTGGTGCACACCTTTAATCCCAGCCCTAGAGAGGAATATAAGATGGGAGAAGACAGATCTCACACACAGTCTCATCCTGCAGGCAGAAACACCATTTCAGACTGAGATAGAGATAAGAGCTGGAAGCTGACTGTTTTGTTTTCAGACCTTCAGGCTGAATCCCAATTTCTGTCTCTGGGTCTTTATTAAGCATACTACAACCAGTTGCACTTAGAGTTAGGAAAGAGGGAGGGAGGAAAAGGGGTAGGGGTGTGGTTTGAATCCACACACGAATTTATGAAGAATGAACATCTTTACAGCATATTTCAAACTTGTTAAAATGATTATCCTTTTCCATTTATGGATTATTGCTTACTTTGAATACATTTTGTCTTGTCTTGTTTTGAGTCAGAGTCTCACTATACATCTTTGCCTGGGTTAAAGCTTTCTGGGCAAACCAGACTGCTCTAAAGGCAAGTGCTTCCACATTCCAGACTGCTCTAAAGGCAAGTGCTACCACATTCCAGACTGCTCTAAAGGCAAGTGCTTCCACATTCCAGACTGCTCTAAAGGCAAGTGCTTCCACATTCCAGACTGCTCTAAAGGTAAGTGCTACCACATTCCAGACTGCTCTAAAGGCAAGTGCTTCCACATTCCAGACTGCTCTAAAGGCAAGTGCTTCCACATTCCAGACTGCTCTAAAGGCAAGTGCTACCACATTCCAGACTGCTCTAAAGGCAAGTGCTACCACATTCCAGACTGCTCTAAAGGCAAGTGCCACCACATTCCAGACTGCTCTAAAGGCAAGTGCTACCACATTCCAGACTGCTCTAAAGGCAAGTGCTTCCACATTCCAGACTGCTCTAAAGGCAAGTGCTACCACATTCCAGACTGCTCTAAAGGCAAGTGCTTCCACATTCCAGACTGCTCTAAAGGCAAGTGCTACCACATTCCAGACTGCTCTAAAGGCAAGTGCTACCACATTCCAGACTGCTCTAAAGGCAAGGGCCACTACGTTCAGTTGTCAATACATTTTTATAATCAATTTTTCAGGTATTTGCTATTTTGAATGCTACTTTAAATTTTTTGTGATTATTTATTTCCTATATAAAAACAAAAGTTGTTTTATGCATCTATTTTATATAGAGAAATTCTGTTATTATCTTGAGCCAAATAATTTATATTTGTTTACACATTTTTTATATATTTGACCATACTAATGTAAGCTACATGTTTTATATCAGGAAGCCAGGGAAGACTTCTGTGTGAAGGGAAGTTTAAAAAGGATTTGACTTCTACTTTTCCAGTCTCTTCTCAAAATAGAGGTTAAAATATTCTCTAGGTTATGACAATCAGGCACATAGTACATATGTCAGATAAGTTATTTTATGTTTTCATTGATAGTGTTGTTGTCTTTCTATCTAATTTTCAATGTGGAAGTTTTATTATACTTTTAAGTTAAACAAAACATTTACACCCATGGAACCCATACTACAATAATAATAAGAAACACTTCCATCTTACTTTTTCTCAAGTGTCTCAATTGAGGGCCCTGAATTTGAATTCTATCATTATGAATTAAGCTGCATTTTATAAGGTTTTAGACAACTAAACTATTTCCATATACATACAAGGCAACCCAATAGGAGGAAAAAATCCAAAAAGAGAGCAGGCAGAAGAATCAAAGACATACTTGCTCCCAATATTAGCAATCAAATAAAAACACCAAGCTAACAGTTTTAATATAAGCAGAAGACCAGGTGTACACCCATGGAGGCCCCATGCTTGAGAGCCCATGTGTACCCTGATTAGTTGATTTAGTGGATCAAGTTCTCCTGGTGACCTCCCCACCCTCTGAATCCCACCGTCTTTCCTTACCTGCTTCCATGGTGTTCCCTGAGCTCTGAAGGAAGAGACCCAATGGAAACCTCAAATTTAGACTCTTTGAATGTCTGGCTGGCTATGAGTCTCTGTACCTGCTCCCTTCTGTTGCTGGAAGAAACCTATTTGATGATGATGATAGGCAGTGACCTATGAGAATAGAAGAATATAAATTTATTTAACTTGAAGCCCACACCATGAAAGGAAGCTCATGCCCTATATGACCTGGATGGCCAGGAACCAGAGGTTAGATAACCTAGAGACATAGAGTAGTAGAACCAAACATACATGAAAACATCCTAATTTGTATTGGCAGTTACTTAGAAGTTTTAAGTACATTCTCATTTACTTTGCCATGAATAATGCATAAAAGTTCTAGTTTCTCCCAGTAACTAGTTTCTAATATGGGTCTTTTAAATGCTAACACTTACCCTGAGGTTAATACAACATTTCATTTTTCTTTTAATTAGCACTTTCAAATATCCAGTACTACTGAGTACCTTCTAGTATACTCTCAAGCCATCTGTATGTCTGCCTTCTTTTATAATGGGTCCTAATCTTTTCCTAAGTTTAAATATTTTTTAAGATTTTGTTTATTTTTTACTTTATGTGTATGTGAGTGGTGTGTTTTTAAATGAAGAGTTTATTGAGAGAAGGTAAAGGGGAGATAAGAAAGAAAGAGAAATACAGAGAGAAAGAGAAAGAAGAGGCAAGGACCAGCTTGCCTCTTCAGAGAAGCAGTGGGAAGAGAACCATATATGAATTGTTTACTGAGTGTTTTGTCTGTTCACCACATATATGCAGCTCCGACAGAGGCCAAAAGAGGGCATTGGATCTGTTGGACCTGGAATTAAAGATGGTTGTGAGTAGCCATGTGGGTGCTGTGAATGGAAGTTGGATTTGAGAAGAGAAATCAATACTTGTATCTGCTGAGTTATTTTTCCAGACCATGAATATCATTTTACAATGGGATTATCTTTTCATTGAGTTAGAAGAGATTTATAGTTTATAAGTTGTTTGCCAGATATATATATATATTATGACAATACATATATTATGACAATACATATATTATGACAATACATATATTATGACTATATATATTATGACTATATATATTATGACTATATATATTATGACTATATATATTATGACTATATATATATATATATAGTCATAAACGTTTTCAGTTTGGGGTTGATTTTTCTACTTTACTAATAGTGTTTTGGCCTGAATTTTCTACTTTATTAATAGTGTTTCAGGCAGAATTTTCTACTTTATTAATAGTGTTTCAGGCAGAATTTTCTACTTTATTAATAGCGTTTCTTGTAGAAGAAATTTTTTTATACTCTAATTTCTCACTTTTACAAAAGGTTCTGTTTTAGGCTGTTATTTTATAGAGAGCTTTACCTTCCCTAAGGCTACAAAGATTCCTTTTATGCTTTCATCTAGGAGTTTCAGAGTTTTAAAGCTTATGTACAGCTTGCTGTTTCACTGAGGTGTGACTTTTGTATATAATATGAATAAGAATCAAATTCATTTTCCCCATGCAGATACCCGGGTGTTCAACAGCACCTGTTTAAAAAACTGTGTTTTCCTTTTCCAGAATTATAATGCAAAAAATCGTGTAAGTCTAAATAAATACATGTTGCTCTGCATTTCCCATTGCATTTAATCTAGTTATATTTCTATTCCTAATGAAATCTTCACATGGTTTTGACAATTGTATCGTGTATAGTTAAGTCTTCAAATCAGGCAGTATGAGTTGTGATGATGAAATTAGATTATATGCAAGCAGATCTTGGCTATATTGAGATAATGACACTGTTGTGAATATATGATTTTACCATACTATCAACGCAGTCATGAACATTGAAATTTGTGGGTGAGTTTGTTTTACTGATCATGTGAATGCTTGAAAACAGATAGTTCTAAGTCCCTTTTATCCTATATGTTTTTAAAAAATTTGAAACCTAGAACTTATGTTTTAAAATAATTCTCAGTATTTTTATGTATTTTGTTTTTTACCATGGTGAATGCCTTGACATTGTAGATGCATTTTTGAACAAGCTCTCAAATGAGACAGCAACAACAGACATTGTTTTGACTGAGAGTATTGTATAAATATGACTGTTCACTGCCACGAAAGATATGCTCATTGCAAACTACCACGCCCACAAATTCTTTTAGTTTGTAGAAAGTATATTTATAAAATGGAATTTTGAGGTCTATATTTTTTAAGCTAGGTGTTCATAGAACAACTAGTTACCCCTTAGTTTTTTCAAATTAATATGATTGCCCATTTGCATTTGCTTTTATTTCTCCTGCTTCTTGGAATGATGGACTCTTCCCAGAATCCTAAAGAGATAGAAGAGGTATATATCTATATGAAACTCTGACTCCATGCCAAATTCCATCTAAACTAATAAAATGCAAATGAGGGAAATGATTATGGTATATTAACTATTTGATTACTAATTTTTGCCTGTCACCATTATTAGCCTGCCTTCTTAATTTTGATTAATCTCATCTTGATTTCATTAACATTCTGATTGTTTGCTTTCTCAACTGCCTCATAACTTACATAAAGATGTTCTTTGGGAATTTTTTGCTTATTAGATAGAAGTCTGCCTATTTAAGTCAATTGTTGACCCTTGATAAGAGCGCCATTTGTGGAGTCAGGTGGTCTGGCGTTTTGTCCCTGTCTACATCTAAAGAGTTGTGTGCCCTTGCCTATACTCCTATGGGGTTCAGGTTTCTGATTTGTTAAATGAGTGGGTTGATTTTAGATGATCTTTGAGATCTTGCACAGCTTCAATATCTCAGAATTAAAATTTCATCAAAGTTCTTCATCAGAAATTACATTCTCCACATAGACTCCCAAGATTGGGGACTAAATGAGTTTATTTGGTTCCTATATCAATTTTGTTCTAAATGCACACACCCTACAGATGATGTCAATTAGGGTATTTAAGGGAGTATACAAGGTCAATATATTTATGATAAGCATCTTGTTAAGATGGCAGATGATGCATATGATTGGTCAATATAAGAGAAAGAAATTGTGTAACAGTTATAAAACACTCCCACTCATTGGATAACACACACACATACATACATACATACATATATGTACACATATGTGTGTGTTATTCAAAGAGTGAGAGTGTTTTATATTTATATTGAAAATTTCCCATCTAAGATGATAATGCTCCCTCAAAGAGTCATGTGAACATGCCTCCAACAACACCATACTTTACATAGATTACATGGATAGATCATTATTGCCATGTGATTATATAATACATTCATTCTCTCTACTGTTACAACTTATCAGTCCATGTTTTGTAAACATATAATATACATCCACAGCCAGTCCTTGCTTATTTGGACAAGTTCACCACGAATTAGTTTTTTAATTGGCATTTTGAAGACTTTTGTTCAAGAAATCTACATTGTAGAAATTCATATGCAACAACTTAAACAACTTAAATTCAAGTCTTATTGAAAAGTCAAATTGGTCATCAAGATATTTTGTATCTATATTCTAATATTTAGTTGTTTAGAATATCACTATACATTTACAGAAGATTTAAATATAGATATTGGTAAAAAAAATCAATTCAAAATTATGAAATCTATGTTTAAAAAAGACTTTTTGCCCCCCCCAGCCCTGAATCCTCCTACTAATTCTTTTTTTTTCATGTTTTCTAGATGGTTTTTATTTCTTGTTTCTAATCATTTGTCATAGATACATTAGTATTTACTCACTGTGACCCAGAGAGTAAATTTAGTTTAGCAGTAACACTAATTTTGTTTACTAATTTTTGAACTTATATGAACTCCTCAGCTTTTTAATTATTCATTCAAAACATCACTTTTTGGTTTACTATGAAACTGTTTATTCTCTATTTGTTTTTCAAGACAAGGGTTTCTGGTTGTCCTGGAACTCTGTCCTAGAACCAGCCTAGCCTAGAACTCATAAAGATCAGTCTGCCTCAGACCCCCAGCCCTGGGATTAAACACATGTGGTACCACACCCGGCACTGTTTACTATCTTAAGAGAAATAGCCAGGTGGTGGTGGTGCAGGCCTTTAACCCCAGAACTTGGGAGGCAGAGGCAGGTGGATCTCTTTAAGTTTAAGGTGAGTCTAGTCAAAAAGAGCTAGTTTTAGGACAGGCACCAAAGTTATTTAGAGAAACTGATTTGAAAAATTTACATACATACATGCATGCACAGACACACACTTACGTGTGTGTCTGTGCATGCATGTATGTATGTAAAATCCCTGAGTTTTGCATATGCCAATAGCTTTTATTTCGAGTTCTTGTTATTAGTTCCTTGTATGATTAATATCCAGGTTATCATCTAATTAAAATTTAACAGGAAATTTGTTCCTATTAGTGATTGCTACCAAATACTACTACTACTACTAATGTATATTTTAAAATATTAACTCTCTTAAGGATTTGATGATAATCACTTAGCAGTTTATCTGGGAATTACACAGGTGCTCACGTTTAATGACAATGAATTAGTTGTCACACGTTTAGTAACCCCGCATCATTTCTCTAGTGAAATATCTGCCAATATTTCCATAGGAGATATTAATTTGGAATGCTGGCTATTAGCTTTCTGTATATTTTAGAAACAGTTCTTTATCAAAAGTATACTTTAAACATATTTTCTGCTAATTAAGTGTTGGGAGTCCTGGCCTTCAGCTGCTCTTCCCTGCTAGCGCCTTCTAATTGAAGTTACTAAAAGCTGTGCCTTGCCTAGAGGATCAGAGGATGGGATTTTCACCTGTTGGCCATTGACTGCTGGGTATTTAAGCCTCCATGATGCTGTTAAAGAAGGGCTTTTGTACCAGAAAAAAAAAGAGTCATGGACTATGTGAACAAAATCCCCAAACACCAGACATGAGAAACCCTCTTTTGAATTGTTGGTCAAAGTTGTCCAAGAGATTCCCAAAATATACAAGCTATTGCTCTTGCCCTTGGTTGCCACCTAGAGATAGAAAGTAAGTCCCTAGTACTGAAGACACCATGTACTTCAGAAACAGGTCACAGAAAACCTGAGCTGGATCAGACCTGAAAGCTTCCTCCCTGAGGGCTAACTTTCCTGGTACCAGAAGGCACCATGCAAGATTTCAAAGAGGAAAAGCATCCAAGAGTATTTTTCAGTTGTGATGTCTACGAACCATATCAAGAGCCAGCACAGAATGATAACCCTAAGGGTTTATTAGGGGAATGCTTGTCTTGATGGAAACCAGCATCTCTCTAATTAGACTTAAGACCTGCTCAACAAGAGGGAAATCATGCCTGGCAACGGTAACCTAGCCAAATACCTTGGGCTAGTGAAGTCATTGATCTTGAGACCCTACAACAGTTGCTTAATTAAGTCAGAACAGTCAATTCCTAGGCATATTCTAAATATTTTATCTTTCTACCTACAGATAGCTGTAGTCCTCATCATTTACCAAGGAAACATCACTTTGCAACATATGGGCGCGATTCCAGACAACCATTACTAATTAAAATGCAAAACTGTGGAGCCCAGTCATCACTGATACATTTATAACATAGCTGCACTCAAGGCTCATGAATCGGTTTGGAAAATGTGACAGGACGATTGTGAGAGCTAGAGGAACAGAAAGTTTGCTGTGAGATTGTGTCTTCTAGAAATGTCAGAGAAACTGTACCCATGAAGTCTACAAACACAGCTGCCTAAACATGAGTTGGACAAGGACACCAAGAGACAAGCTATTGTGAAAGGGGGAAAGCTCCCACGGCTCCCACTCTGCTGTGGGATTCCCCTCTGTATGCTGTGAATATGTTTTGTTTCCATTGGTTAATAAAAAAGCTGCTTTGGGCCTATAGGGCACAATATAACCAGGCAGGAAATCTGATATATAGAGAGTGTAGGCAGAGTCAAAGAGGTGTCATATAGCTGCCAAAGGAGGACATGCCAGAACCTTACCCCGGTAGGCCACACCCCCATGGCAGTACAGAATAATAGAAATGATTTAATTTAAGATGGAAGAGCTAGTTAATAATAAGCCTAAGCTAACAGGGCAAGCAGCATTGTAATTAATATAGGTTCTATGAGATTATTTTGGTTCTAGGCAGCTGGAAAATGAACAAGCAGTCTCTGTCTACACCGCCCCAGACAACAAAAAACAGACAACTGAAAAATTTTGGGAATGAGAGAAGTAGTCTTCCCCAGGGAAACATACACCAAAACCAAAAGGCTGCAAATTCAAAAGTGAGAAAGCGGGGGCTCATGGAAGGATTTAGAGAGATGAAAGAGAAGGAAGAAATGATTATATTATATTAATTTATATTATAATATTTTTAAAAGTTATTTTTAAGACAATCTTATTTTGAAGCCAGTAATCCTTACATCTACTAGAAATGCAGTCTTGCATTTTAGACCCTGCTAAAGGTAAAATTAATGCAAGTTGAGTTACTAGGTCATCTCTCTCCTCAGCAAGCAGAATTGTTTACAGCAGGTGAGGAAGTGTTTCTAGCTGCCCACAGTCTCACTTTAGATAAGAATCCTTAGAGTGAAATGTGTCCGTGAGTTGCTTAAAAGTTCAGATATCTTTTATAGAATGTCCCAACCAAGAGTGGATGAAGTTCTATTTGATTTGGTCAGATCAATTCTCACTTCTAATCTGTTCATAGGAACCTCGACTCTCTTTATGTCTTATTCTATGCTAATGAAGCTCAGAGCACTTTGGCATCTAGTATTCACTTTCTAACTCTATCTGTCCTTTGTTCCAGGCAGCGTTCTATACACTTAACAACATACACTGTCACGAGACCATTATCATAATCATAAGACTCTTGGCCTTTTGGTGAGATGTAGGATAGTATTGGCAAAGTTGAGTATTGTGTCTGAGGCTATACAGTCAGTTTCAGTCTTGTGCTTACTAGTGCCTTGCTCTTTTACTAGTCTTCCGTATGTCTAGTACATAACCAGGCCCAGTGACTTTTAAATTTGTTTTATTTGAGGGTCAGCTGCCCATAATACCTATTATACCAGAAGAGTTATGCATTCCATAATGAGAACATGGTTTCATCCACTGAAGTTAAACACTTCCTCTTCCCTAATCATTTGCATTTTCATGCTAATATTCTATTCTATCAATTTGTCACATGGTACTTTTACTACATCTTAGTAGCCCCTCCTCCTGCAATTTTACCCACAGCTGCTCTTTCCAATATCATTAACATAGGGATATGTTCTTCAAATTAGCTTAGTTTAAGTCACAGTTAAGCATTCTTTTATCAAAATTTAGTTCCTGATTATTGACTAGAGACACGGAATCTTAAAAGAAGAAACTTTGAGATTGCTAGATAGAAAAACTTAACATAAGGTCCCAAGTAGTTCTATATTGCCCATATTTATACAATTGGGAAGTTCTTCAGGTGCTTAAATTGCTTCAAGAGGAGGCTTATATTATGTTGCTTAAGACTACTCATTGAAGAGTTAAAAATTCAAATGACGTTATCAAACAGTAGTAATTCATCATTAGGTGTTTCCAGGACTTTAAAAAGACACTAGAATATTGAAATACTAAGCATTACATACAAAGAAATACTAGTCTTTGCATAGAAGAAGATTAAACGGTGAGGTCAGATTCAGTACCCATTGTCTCCGTGTCGAAGTGTGAGTGTTCAGCGCTCTTGAGCTTTTCACAGCCGAGTGGGAAGAGCGTGAACAGTGTGACTGCAGGTTCCATCTGGCTGGGCCGTCCACTCCTGGCAATAGTAGATAAGATAATTCAATGTAACTCTACTGCTGCAAAGAGCTAGAAACGCTGAGGGGAAATGAAAATATCTGCTTGAAAGCACTGATAAGCTAACAAGATGGTGAGGAATTATGGGGTCAATATATGGGGGAGTCCAGGGCAGCATTTGGCTCAGGTCTCCTTCGAGGCTGGGAGCCTGACAGCACTTTTCAGAGCTCCATGGGATCAGAGGGGCAGAGGCAAAGAGTAGGTCAGGGTGAACCAGGAATAGACAGGACACATGTTTATATCTGGACTATAGAAGAGCATAAGATAAAAACAACGAGAGAAAGCCAAAGATACGAACAATTATTTCACGAGACAATGTCCGAAATGAGCAGTATTTCAGTCACCAGAAACGCTCTAATCAAGAAGACAGGATGTCGGGATCGGAGAGAAAGAACTTCCAGATGGCCACTGAAATCAATTCGAGGCTGGCGACAGCCTGGCATGAAGGTGAAGCTGTGGAACTCCAGGGGAAACACACATGCCCATGCAGAGACTGACAGGCACATATAAATATTATTTGATTCAAACCTTTCATATATATCTTCCTCCTCTTCCTGCAGAATTCATATACATGGACTAATGTAAGAAGACACACACACTCGTTTTCACATTACTTCATAGTTACTACTGCCTTGTAATTCTACTGACATGCCTGGAAGTTTATTAACACTCACACTGGCTATTTCGTGTGGGTGATGAGCCCACTGACGTCTGTCGGTGTGTTTTTGACTCAGTGTTTGTCTTGATTTTTTTCTTGCCTCCCCACCCGCTGCCTCTATTTACAGGACCCACTTGCTTTGGCTGGTATGTTATGTCCCATTTCTATGAGAGCCATTACCATGCAGTCATTTTAATTCACTATCCGAGAGTTCCAACATTTGTGTCAGAGTCAAGGCCAGGTCTGATGTTTGCCTTGTGTTCACTAATTGCGTTCTTTCCCTCTTTGGGTCATTTTGCTTGAATGTTGGGCATATTGTACCAGATGTTAGGAGCTGAGGGAAACAGGCGGTAACAAGAAATTTTGTATTCATTTGGCTACATTGTTTATGTTTGCTATGGCTACAAGGGCTGGAGGCTTTTAATTTCTATAATGCCCTTGTTTTTCTGTCCATTCTTGATTTAGGGGATTCCCTAATTACTGTCTCAAAAGAAAAATCTCTTCTTTGCAGATTTTCAACTTTAAAGTGTTGCTATTATACTGGAGCCCTGCTGGTATGGCAGTAAAAGCAAGAAAATGAGGATTTTTACAATCTTCAAATTATAATTTTTTAATAATTTCCAACAAATCTCCCAAGTTTAGTTTTTCAAAAGACTTGTGAACTTGGGACTTTGGGACTCCCAAGTTTTCTTCAAAAAGTGTTTCTGCACTGATCGTAGATTCTTGCTCCTCCTCACCCTGCTATTTCCGTGTCTAGACTTAGTGATCTCCATCCACTTCTTTGAGGTTGTGGTTCCTGTTGACTCTCCAACTCCCCCTCCTCCAGTGGGAAGAGAAGGCTGAAAGAGGATACAATTATGAGAAATTCCTCCCTTCATTCGGAAGATATAAGATATCTGAAACTACTCCTTATCTATCCGGGGAGATAATGTCTGTCCCAAAAAGGAATGAGTTGAAATACAATGATTACTTTTCCCCTCTTCCAGAAGGATCCTGTGAAAAAACCATAAGGATTTTCTACTCTTGAGCTAGGCCAGCTTACACATTGTCTGTAGATTTCTCACTATTAGGTGTATATTGGTTCACGGCTCTAGCAGATTGTGTTCACTCAGCTGTGAGCTCCAGAGGCTCCAGATTTGGTGGGAGGAGATTGTCCTGAAGCTTCAGTTTTCTGAGGGGCTGGTGATTTCTGATGCATATAGATTTTTCTCAGCATAGATGAGATTAACAACTTACAATCTTCACATGTAGGAGTCGAAACCAGAACTCTAATACTCTTTATAACACACCACAGTTAATAAACCCAAATTCCTTCATAATATATTAGACAAACATAATGTAGTGATCCATAGCAACAGCAATGAGCATAAAGGACTGAGTTTATAGTCATAATATGAAGCAAGTATAACAGCAAAGAACAAAATAAAAATTGCACAATGAAAAGTATGGACTAATAACAAAATTCTGAATAGTATTTACCTTTACAAAGGAGAACAAAAGTAGTTATTGGAAGGAGAGCATAAGAAAGATTTCCTATTTCTTTTTAGATTGGTAGCAATTGTATAGGTGCTTGTTTACAGTATTTCTTGGGAAAAAATTAGTATGTGATATCCAAGATAAAATCTGTTTGAAAGAGAACACCAAACATCACATCATATATTTTCTAACATATTTGGAGATACTTAGGATTTATATCTTATACAATTTGTGTTAAATGCTTTAAGATTTTTAATATCAGAAACCTACCTTATAAAATCAACATGCCTCTAATAACATGACAAAGCCCTAACAGTCTTTTTATCTGAAATATGATAATTTCAGCTAAATGATTATATATTTAGAATGAGGTTAGAAGTCCTACTTCAAGATGTAACAGATGGAATATTAGAAAATGAGAAATATTAAGGCAAATACTCTACAAACTTAGGTAGTCTGGATTGATGTTAAAAGCAGTCCAGCCATGGAGGCCCATTGCTTGTAATCTTGCTACATCTTCTGATGCTCTAGAGGTTCAAGAGCAGCTTCAGGTGTAGCTTAGAGCCAGCACCATTGCTCCATTTCTGATTACATCGGCGCTGTGTCATCTAGCTTCTCCTTGTCTGTTTTCCCACCTTCTTTGCTCAGTACCGCTATCTTTCTGAAACTGTGGCTTCTGTTCCCTTATGAGTTTTATCACATGACAGCCACTTATCTGGATGAGTCATCTTGTTTTTATTCTTGCCTGTATTTTGTTCCACATTCTCAGTACCTGGAAGACCGGCACACACCATGGTCATGCACCCTGATGATCCAGCAATGTTTGTTCAATGTCTGCCTCAAAGACTATGTGGCTCTGTTCCCATGCAGACTTTGTGGGAAAGCTTTTTCAGGCCAGACTTAGGTCCTTGGGTTCTGGCCCACATAGATGCACTATTCAGGACTGAATAGTGGTGCTCTCACAGAGAATGATGTAGCATCAAGTATAGGGAAAACTTTTAGCAAAGGAGGAGAGGTTGATGTTCTTAGGTACCAGAAACGACACAAAAGGGAAGTTTACACAAGGGTCATGGAGTAGACAGGCAAAGGTAGGGTGGGCTGTCTGTAGATCTAGATGGACTTTAGAAGTCATACACAGAAAAAAATTTACTGTGGCTGCAGGGAGGCCCCATATCCTCCTTTCTAGGTAGGGAATTACAAAGTTGGCTGAAACTTTGAAAGACAATGCTCAGTACTCCTCATTTTTATTCCAAGGAAATGGAAGGTACAACTAAGATGTTGTATTTAGCAAGTGAAGTGATTTTACATCTGGTATCACTTAAGGAGAAACACTTCTCTGGTTTTCCACTGTGCACAAGATCTTCCTGTGCAACCTAATGCCACCACTAAGCTTTATTTTCAGTACGGCTAGCACTTAAGTTAAATAGATACCCTTCCAGCTGTGGTATTGGCAACTTGAAAAAAAGAATTTAGGTGTCTTTCTTTGTTTATCATCTCATTTTTCTGCAAGGGAAATTGTAACCATGATAGTATTAGCCAACCAGATGGAAATTCCTCTGAGAGACCAAAGACAGAGCATTGACCTGAGAAAGAACTGGTGATCTCTGTCCTGTATGGAGAGAAAAAGATTGGATAAGCGAAAAGGATGTTAGAGAAATGAAGAACAGAATACTCTTGATCAGCTTGTTTGAAAGGCTATGGGGTATGAATGGTAGGCAGAACTTGTGGGAACTTTTATAGTCTATCTTTCATAACCCTCAGAACCTCCAGATCTGATGGCACTTCTTTGGTACTGGTGTGTTATGTGGTATATACTGTGTTTTACATATGAGATGCTCTCTGGAGGCTCATGATGCCGAAGGACTGACTTCTGAGAGGTGCTGCTACTTTGGGATGTTGTGGAAACTTCAAATGCTGGAGCCTCTTTGGAAGAATGAGTCACTGAAATGTGTCTTTGGGGGCTTCCTTGGACTATCTCTCATTCCATCTCTGTATCACTCTCTTTCCTCTTCTCTGTCACCTTCTTTTCCTGGACAACACCCTGTAAATAGCCTTCCTGCTTCTTCTTTCCAGTTGGCAACTGTATTTGACCCAAATGACTATGAACTAAAACCCCTAAAACTGTGGGCCACAATATTCCGTTCTTCCTTTTATATTGTTCTGGCAGGTATTTTGTTGCTGGGATGAAACTCTGATTAACAGTACAGTGTATCTATTTTCCAAGGCTACTCCAGAAAAGTACTCAGAACTGGGTTGCTTAAAATAACATAAGTTTGTTGTTAGGAGAGAGCCGCTTGTTCATCCTGGCCACCCGACTAGCTTAGCCCCCAAATAATCACACAGAAACTGTATTAATTAAAACACTGCTTGGCTCATTAGCTCTAGTTTCTTATTGGTTAATTCTTACATCTTAATTTAACCCATTTCTATTAATCTGTGTATCACCATGTGGTAGTGGCTTACCAGGTAAAATTCCCAGCATCTGTTTCCGGCAGATCCATGGCATCACCTGACTGTGCTTTCTTCCTCCCAGAACTCAGTTCTGTCTTCCCCACCTACCTAAGTTCTGCCCTGTCAGGCCAAGGCAGTTTCTTTATTCATTAACCAATACAAGCAACACATAGAAAGAAGGATCTTCTACACAATAAATTGATTGCCTCATTGAAATGGAGGCAAAATATCTGAGTCAGCAGGATCTGAGTAGGTTACTCACTTTCCTCTTCTTAACACCTGATGGTGTCAAGGAAGGCATGGCATCCCCTAGATTGCCATTCTCTCAGCTCAGTCTCTTCCTGGACATCTTGAATTATCTTCTTCCAAGCATGTCTACCTCTGTGACAGATTTTTGTCCTTCAACAAGGACACCATCAGTGTGCATTAGGACTTCTCCAACCTTATGGTTTTTGACTTCTTTTTCAGTGGACTCTCCTTCCCAATAAGATCACAGTGTGATATAACGTAAGTTAAAACTTGAACATAACTTTTCTAGGGGCCATGCAATTAAACCATAGCACCTGAATAAGTTTAAAAAGGGAGATATCCAGATGTCCAGGTGGGATTAATATAACCACAGTAGTTTTTCAAAGTAGAGAAACTTTTATGATTGATGCCAAAAGAGGAAGTCAGAATAATTTGAAGATGTCTGGGATCTGATGTGCTCTCCTGGAGATGGAGAGACATGAGTCAAAGAGTGTGGGCAGCCCCTAGGAGCCGTGGGTAGACTCTGGTAGATGGCCAGCAGGGAAACAGACCTCAGCCCACAGCTGCAAGGAAACAGTGGCCAACTACTGAGCAACTTCATAAGTGAATCTTTAGGGGGTTTCAGCAAAGAATCGCTCTCTGAAAATGTCGTGATTTTCAGCAATGCGGTCATCACGGCAGAGGATTCCAGACATACAGCCCGAACAAGTGACTGTTGTACTAATTCAGTCCATATGCTATCCTTGTAAACAGCAATGGGAAACAAACTCAAGAAGGTATAGCTTGCAGCAAGTGCTTCTCTAGTACTGAAGTTAAGAATTTAAAATTATTCCTAAATGACATTAAGATCCTCTACCCTATAAGAACTGTTGGCATCATCAGAGTTTAGGGGTAGACCATGACTAAGTAGAAACAGATTCTGGTGGCTGCCAAGTACTAGGGGCCAATACATGCTTTTGCTGTGGGATTAATGAGAACCTGAAGCCACCCTTGTGTCTTTCTCAGGGCTGCTTCCTGAGAACTTCAGAATAAAGATATTAACATGAGCTTTCCCTGGGAGCAATGAACAAAGACTGAGCGACCCTTCTAATTGGAGAATTCTGGCTTTTTAAATTGGTAAGTATGGAAATAGAGACTTTTCACAGATTGGCTTAGTGTGGGTCCTGACAATTGGCTACAGTGTAGGGCTAGGTTCAGAATTTGGTGAGGCTCAACTAGGATGAGGATTTCTCTATTGAAGAGTGAGGCACACACAGTAAAGCTCAAACGGAGACGTCTCACTTATAACAAGCTCTAATATCCACAGTGCATTCAGGGGAAGCAGGGGTCAAGGCTCCTGCCCCAAACAGGGCGAGCTCACCACTTGCAACTCAGCTCAGCTTCCTGGGATAGGAGCTTAGACCTCAGGAAGCTGGCCTGATGTGAATACAGATCTGGGAATTTTGCACCAGGGTGTAATCCTTGAGATGAATCTTCTGCTCATATTCTCCACTTTTTACAGGACTAAGAGGAACAGAAAAATGAGTGCATATTTGCCAATTTCTTTAGAAATGTACAATTTATTTTTTTAAAATTTGTTGGATTTTTTAAAAATAAAACACCAATCCAAATTCCCATTCCTTCCCCTCCTCCCATTCTCTCCACACACTCTCCCACCCTACCTCCACCTAATCCTAAGAGAGGGGAAGTAAGGCACCTTGCTTTGTGAAAGGTCCAAGCCACCTGCCCCAAGTACATCTAGGCTGAACAAGGTATACATCCAAAGAGAATAGGATCCCAAAAAGCCAGTACATGCAGTAGAAATAAATCCCAGTGCCACTGCCAATGGCCCCTCAGTCTGTCCCAGTCATACAACTGTTAACCACATTCAGAGGGACTAGTTTGGTCCTAGTCTTGTTTCTTCCCAGTACAGCTGGAGTTGGTGAGCTCAGTTTAGCTTTGGTAAACTGTTTCAGTGGATAAACCCTTCATAGTCTTGACCTCTTTGCTCATATTCTCATTCCTTCCATTCTTTAACTGGATTTTGGGAGCTCAGTCCAGTGCTCCAATGTGGGTCTCTGCCACTGTTTCCATTAGTTGCTGGATGAAGGTTCTATGGTGACATTTAAGGTATTCATCAGTCTGACTACAGGGCAAGGCCAGTTTGGGCACCCTCTCCTCTATTGCTTAGGGTCTGTGCTGGAGTCATCTTTGTGGATTCCTGGGAACAGGAATGTATAATTTCTAAATCAGTTTTTTCCTTGAATTCGGTGTATTTCTTTAAGTCACCTGTTATAGAATAATCCATCTGTAGACTTCTACAGAAGGATTGTCCACAGTATTTACCCTCTTTCTGCATAATTAAAAGGAAAGCTTTAATTTTAGCATAGTTAAATTATATACAACAAAACAACTATCAAATAAGTTACAATAATAAGTTTATCTGTTTATTCTTTAACTTCATCAAAGACCCCAGAAAGTTGAAATGTTACCTAATAACAGGGACATCAGGCTGCCTAGCCAGTCATCCAAAGTTCTCTGTAATGTTGGGGTATCCATCTCTGGCCTATAGTCCTAGCACACATGACACATTTTTCAGTGAAGCAGAGAATTTTGAAGCATTTCCCTACCTTGTCTTGGCAAAGTTTGCCAAGTTGACTTTCTTGCATCCTGCTGGTCTAGTTTGCACAGTGTATTGTCAACAATTGAGGCAAGAACAGTTTCTTTGCCCACGTGGCTAGCTTTTTCATTAAGAAAACAAACTTCAGACAGACTTAAACTTTGGAGTCAACATATTTTTGAACTATATAGCTTGATTGAATCTAGAAGTTTTTATAATCTTTTGTCTCTTAGGAGCCCAAAACTATAAAGACGACACAATATCATACAGAATCCAGAGTCTATTTTTTATCTTTATATGGATCATTATGTTTTTTTATTACTCAATTTCTTTTTAAGGAATTTCTCTACCCTTTTTCACTTCTATCCCAAACCTAAGTATATTTTTAAATACACTGTAACCAATTTAAAGTTTTTTCATCTGAATATGTCTTTACTGCATATCTGTATTTTATTTTTGGTCACATGAAACAAATCTTAAACTGTTATGTCAGCTACTGGCATTACCCAGGTTAGTACATGACAGTAGTACATGGTGTTTTGGGGAACTGTCAGGAAACACTCTTCTGTACTGCAGCTAGCAAGAGAGTCTGCAAGGACCCACCATGCAGCATAACTCACGATGTGCTAGCAGCTTCCAGATGATGCACCCCTGTACAGAGACTGGAATAAGCGACACAAGACTAGGAAGCTACTCTTGCTCCATTTCTGTGTGTCTAGTACCCCTTTTAAAGACTTTCTAGGTCTTATGTGGATCTATACTGGACTAGTCCCTAGTCTGCTCCGCCCTGCTACATTCATTCATACTGAACCTGCTCTGTGCCCTTCCTTGGAATCTCCTAGTCAGATCATGGAAACTGTCCTTCTTCTAAATATTCATATCTGTATCTGTATCCATAGACACCCAAGCATACTGAAGTGCTTTTTCTAGACAATTATGATTGTTTGATTTTTTTTTTTAGTGTCTCTCTGCAAAGCCCTAGCAGTCATTGAACTCACTATACAGATCAAGCTAGCCCCAAACTCAGAGGCCTACCTGTATTTAGATCCTAAGTGCTAGAGTTAAATGTATTTGCTACTACACCCAGCCTTAATATATTGTTATAATATAAACTCTTTGGTATTTCAGAAACAGGCATCTAATTTGATCTTCCAATTTTCAAAATATGATATTTCTCTGAAGAGATAAAATTTAAGGAGAACCTATACTCGACATGTATCAGAACAAGCTCCTGTTTTCCAGCTCTTCTTATTGCCCAGTGATGCTACAATTATTTTGTATTTTCATTAGGGTGTCATCTCACTGTGCCCCAGGATCTTTCTTTCTTCTAATGTTGTGTGTCTCACAACAGGTAACACATGCTGGTGTCACTGATGAGAAAGTTTACTGATGGTCATCTTAGTAACTCAAGACCCAATAATAATCACTGCTACCATTCTCTGTATAGTAGAGATTGACATTACTGACACAGTTATCCATTTCTGTGCTGACTTGATGTCAATTCTTAGCACCTTTGCAAATAAAATGGGAACCGGTCCTGTAAATAAGATTCAATATATGATGAGATTGACGGAAGAGCAGCATTGGCTAAGCCATGTTCCTTCAGCATGTCCACCTAAAATGCCACATACCAATTTTATCACCTTCAATTTTTCTGACAACAGGGATATAATTGAACTAGAAAGCCTTATTAATATAAATACTGGAGGTGAGATAATAGAACCAAACCTTTATGTCCCTTTACATTTCTATATTCCTACAGATATGTGAGATTTTGAATTAATATTTACTGATGAATAAAGTACATGATGACAATATGCCCTCTTCTGACACATCAGCAGTGCAAAACCATGTAGTCTGATAATGAGACCTATTATTAAATTGAGGCAGAATTCTGTATTTGTCACACTTCAGATTGCTGCTGTTCATTGATTCAAAAAGGTTATTTCCTGAATACTGTTGTTGAAGATAAAAGAGCAATAATGTTGACATGCATACTAATTTATATGAGTCTTGGTTACCTGTGAAGGAGTTGAATTACTCTCTAATGAATCATTAGTATCCATTCTGCATCAAAGAACAGAATTTCAATCAAAAGTCCCCCTTTACCTTTGAACTTTTAAAGCTCAGTTATGTTGGACTACAACTGACTAGAAGAAACTTACTAAATGGTGTTCAATCCATTCTACAGAACTTGACAATATGCATTCCAATGTTAAAGTTTGACCTTGTGAAACCTCTTCTGAATTATCAGTTGGGTCACAGAAAGGAAAGATGGAAGGAAAATCCAGTGATAATAGCATCATCAGCCCTGGTATTTGATAGAGGGCAGAATCTATTATGAATTGTCCTTCAAGACCCTTGGCTTGTCTAGCTAGAGTTCATAGTCACTGGCTTGTGAAACACAGAGGAGCCACACCACAGAAATGTCAGAGATCAGGTAATTGGGGACAGTCACGAGGAGAAATCCCCACTTTCCAGCTCCAGCAACATAACCTTAATTTGAAAGTCTAGTAGTGATGTTGGACAGGAGATTTCTTCATATTGCGGTCTTTAATATCAACCAATGTTATTTTTAACATTTCTTGAAATTGCTTAATCAACCATGTCATTTTAAAGTGATAGCTTAACTTTTATATAACAAAAGAAAAAAAAAAGAAAACCACAAAGTTTCCAATGTATATGCATTTGATCTGAAAGCTTCAAGAAATGAGATAAGCAATAAACAAAGTTGTTATTAGGGTCTAGGGATAAAATGTTTTGGAATAAAGTAAGTATCTCATTTAGCGTTCTATTGCTGTGAAGAGATGTCATGACCAAGATAATTCTTATAAGAAAAAGCACTTAATTGGGAGATTGCTTAGAGTTTCAGAGGTTTAGTCCATTATTATTATGACAGGCATGTTGGAATGCAGGCAGGTGCTGAGGGAAGTAGATGAGACACACACACACACACACAGAGAAAGAGAGAGAGAGAGAGAGAGAGAGAGAGAGAGAGAGAGAGAGAGAGAGAGAGAGAGAGAGAGAGAGAGAGAGAGAGATCTGGAGACTGGACCTAGCTTGGGATTTTAAAATCTCAAATGTCACTTCCAAAATGTCACTTCCAGTGATATGCTACCTCCAAGTAGTCCACACTTCCTACTCCTTCTAATACTTTTAAATAGCTCCACTCCCTGGTAACCAAACATACAAACATATGAGCTTCAGGGAACCATTCTTATTCAAATTACTGCAGTGGGAGATTGTAACTTTAAAGTTAAAATAGAATCTAATGTTATACAGTGAATGACAACAGGCTCTTACACTGCAAATGTTCCTTTCTGGACTGTTGAAAGCATGTAGTGCCAGTGGCTGGTCTGCTTCAATAACTGTGCTGTGAGCTTGGGGTTACCTCTGGTCAGGAGGCTGTAAGGCAGCATTTTCTTGGGCTATACTATGCTTGGTGTTATGTGTGCTAAATAAGAATGATTACAAAACCTGAGCATGGCACTTTTTAAAATTGAAAATAGATCCTTTTTCATACAGTACAAACATACCCACTGCCATTTCCCTTCCTTCTGCTTCTACGGACTCTTCCCCACCTCCCTTCTTCCCCAGATCTACTCCTCACTGTGTTTTCTCTTTGGAAAAGAGCAGGCCTCCAAGAGATGACAGCCAAATGGGACAAAATAAGATACAGTAAGACATGGCAAAACCCTTCATATTGGGGCCGGACAAGGCAACCCAGTAGGAGGAAAAGAGTCTCAAAGGCAGATAAATGAGTCTGATATACCCGCTACTATGGTTGTGAGTCTCACAAAAAGCACCAAGCTAAGCATCTTTGAGAATTAGTTTGCAACCACATAATGAACTAGAGAAGAACATGAATTTCTTTCTAAGGGAAAGTGCTCTCAAGTTTACTTTTTCAGTTCAGTAATTATGTTGTTCACATGAGAAATTTCTCATCTAATTCATAAATTCAACATAATTATAAAATGAATTAAACTTTGCTGGTCTAGTTGGAAGCGACAGTCTAGGAAGGACTAGAAGGCAATCTGCTGAAAGGATGTGGTGTGCTTTCCTAGTGGTTCTCCCAGGTCCTGATTTTTCTTTTGGGGAAAGCGATTGAGGGCATTTCTCTCTCATGTTGTTTGCATACCTGGGAAGCCAGCTGTGTCATCTGCAGTGCTCCTCTGCTTCTTATAGCTAATCTCATTTGCTACCCTGATTGCATTTATTGACAGTGTCCCCACTCACTGGTATTTTGTTGATGTCTAATTATTCCTTGCTTATCAGTTTTGCTTCAACATTTTAACCCATGTCCCTGTAAACAAGGCTTCCATCATGTACGGTTTGACTTCTCCCTCATAAATGGTTATTACATGGCAGATCCATTGACTATTTAATTTATTGAAATCAATGGAACTTGACACAACTTTTTGATATTTCAAAAACATCCTTTTACAAAGAGTTCTGACAGAGGCACTGAGATAGGACAAACAGTGGCGCATCGCACAGACAAACTGGCAGCACACAACTTCATAGCTCCTACAGCACCCCCTGGGCTGTGCTGAAAGAGAGGGCTGATAGGTGGCTTACTGACACAAAATACTGATTATTTCACCTTCTAAGTATAACTCATTAGATGGCTGGCAAATTTTTAAAAAGAAGCTCACTTCTATCTTATTTTCTTTTGATTTAAAGTGAAAAAGGGAAAAAGAAAAAATAATAATAATTCCTGTCAAACCTTACTTGAAAGGCTTTATGAATCAGGACAAAATATTCTATGATGATAAATAAAGTAATTGATAACAGGTGGCTGGCTGAGCTATGCCAGCTGTAATCAGACAAAGAGAGCTTTCATAGCTGAGGTTAGTAGGGTCCTGGCTGTACTTTTGTATGAACTGAAGATTTGTAAAGCCATGGAATAAGAACACAATACCAACAGAATGTTACCAAATGCTGGGAAAGTGGAAAATTAGAATCATGTGCTAAATTTAAAAAAGTATCTTATATTAATTAAAATAAATCTTTACTTTCCACTTTTTATTCATAGATGCGAACATTTACATAATTAGGAGGAAACATTTTCTTCACTAATTAGAAGATGATTGATGGCCAGAGTTTCTTGTGACTTACTTTTAGATATTTACTAAGGTTCTGTTTCCATTATTTTTCTTTATTTTGTTATATACCATCATTCTTTTAAGAAGTTTTTATCTATCCTTGTATTATTTAATGATTGTCAGCATTGAAAGTTTCTGTCTGGCTTATCTGTTACATTTCTCTCTCTCTCTCTCTCTCTCTCTCTCTCTCTCTCTCTCTCTCTCTCTCTCTCTCTCTCCTGGAATGTTTCAAAGACATTTAAAGACGATGGACCCCACATTACTCACTCCATTATGTCTCTCCTCCCAAAACTTGTTCTGCTCTTGTATCTGTATCTCAGGACACTTAATGGCATCGTGTTCTTCACTAAAACATTATTAGAGCCATCTTTGCAATATCTTCCTCATTCTTTCTTGAATATAGTTAATCATAAAGAATTCCCGACAGAAAGAGCAGTTTGAGAAAAAGTTGGAGACAATAAAGTTCTTGTACCATTAGTGAATAAATGACCAGTCTAGAATGTCAACAGAAAAAAATGAAACAAGGAAATAGAGATTAAAAGATTGATTGATGACCCTTGTAGTCAAAGTAGATAATTGATTCTTAGGACCTTCTTGTATTTGATCATATTAAGTGTGATCTTGATAAGTATGTTTTTATGAGTAATGGTCTCAACTCTTCATTCCCATAGCTCCAAGATTTCAGGATAACTTCATAGCTTCAAGATTCCAAGATAACATTACATTTGGAGAATTAAAGAGCACTCAGAGATGGAACCAAAACATCAGCAGTCAGTCATGGGAATAAAAAGAAAAATCTGAGTCAGGTACTAATGAACCTCACATCTGAAACACTATCTTAAGCACAGAGCAACTTGAAAGTCAATCCTGTCACCAAAATGCCTTGTGAGCCTGGGAAGACAGCGAGGGTAAGAACTGTTGTGGGATATTATTTTAAGATGTGTTTCATTTGTTTTTATGTGGAGCATTTGTTTAATGATGCAAAGACCTGTTGCAACAGGGTAGTGGTGGCACACGCCTTTAGTCCCAGCACTCAGGGATGCAGAGGTAGTCGGATCTCCATGAGTTTGAGATCTACAGAATGAGTTCTAGGACAGCAAAAGATATACAGAGAAATCCCCTCTCTCAAAAAAGAAAAAGATGTGTTGTATTCTTTTATGTTGCTTTTGTGGAAGCCTGTGAAGCTTTGTTACTTTGCCTGTCTTAAACATCTGATTGGTCTAATAAATGACCAATAGATAGGAGGAGAAAGGAGAGGCAGGGATGGCAGACAAAGAGAATAAATAAGAGGAGAATTTTGGGGAATAAGGGTCAAAGAGCAACAGATCAAGGAGCAAGAAAAGATGGGCCCAGCCACACAGCCACACAGCCAGACATGGAATAAGACAGAAAGAAAAGATACACAGAAACTGAAAAATGGAAAATCCCAGAGGCTAAAGGTAGATAAAATAGTTTAAGTTAAGAAAAGCTAGAAAGAAACAAGCCTAGCTAAAGCCAGGCATTCACAAATAAGAGTAAACCTGCTCCATGTGTTTATTTGGGAGTTGGGTGGTGAACCCCGCAAGGAGAAAAGAATGCAAAAATAACAACTACAAAGAACTATCATGTAAGTGAACCTGGGAGGGTGGATAGGGTCCTTCCTACCCTCACTCCAGAATTGATAAATTAGTACCTCTGCCAACAGTGTCTTGTGAGAACATACCTCTTCTTCATCATACCTAGAAATCCACCCAAGGTATTTTTTTGTGAATTCTATGTGATATATTCATCCTGGACAACTCCTTTCACATATCCATTCCTGCCCCTTCCCTACCTAGAGCCTGCAGCATTCCAAGCAAGTGTTCTACCATTGAGAGCCAATCCCTCACATTCACATTCTTGGAGAGGTTATTACCATCAATAAGCTACAGGAAAGAAGGCAATTTCATATGTGGAGCTTATATCCCCTTTTATAAGAGATCAATTTTCACCTCAACCTAGAGAAGTGAGATTTAGATAAGTAAATGAAATTTTATTGAGTCAGAAAAGGAAGTATTTTGTCATGAGCAGGAAAATAGACAAGCTTTTCTGAGTAAATTGGGAGCATAGGGACCTTGGGGAAGAGTTGAAAGGGAAGGGAGAGCCAGGAAGGGGAGCAGAGAAAAATGTAGAGCTCAATAAAATTAATAGAAATGTACAAAACCCCCTTAATCTGTATTAGCGTAGGAGAGTACCATGACCTTAGTAGGATCTTTCAGCTGGAGCACTGGCTGAACTATGTTGGGGTCAAACTGAAAACAAAACTCACCCAGGAGAGCTATGTCTGGGCATAGGGTGAGGGTAGAGAACTCAAGGGATACTTTCCATTTTCTCTCTGTTTATTAAATTGGGGTACAAACAAGTGTAAATCAGCCAGGAAAAGAAATATTCTGTTTTCTTTCTATTTGGCTGAGACAAAGAAGGGGATAATGAATCAGGGGCTACCTCTGTTCAGTCACATAAATATCAGGAAAGATTCTAAAGCTTTGCAGCAGTTTTATACGTCAAGTCAGTTGTTTCTTATTTTGATTAAAGCAGAACTATAAAATGTGTTTTCTAAAAATGCCCTACAACCATGAGTTTATTTGCTATTTTTCCAGGAAGTTTGCTTGCTTAAAAACTGAACCAATCTCTACCCCTGCATGCTTACTAAACAGACACAAAGCATGGAACATAATGTAATAACCCAGTTAACTCTGGGCTTCCTTGCCCTCTCCTGGAGAGTTCTGGAGGCTTGCATCACAGCCGTTGGAAGCAGATAGTATCTCTGTGGCAGGAGATATTTTGTTGCATTAATTCTCTCTTTGTATTCTCTTTGTTTTGGTTCCTTCACTATGGTAACTTTTTACTTAGTCTGTCTTATAAATTAAGGCTTGGAAAATTAGTCAGAGAAACAAACTGTAAACTGTTAAAGAAAAGGAGAGAGGTGGAAACAAAACTAGTGGATCATCAGAATCTGAGCATACAGTAACCCTATTTCCTCACCAGAAAACCGTGCAGTGCCTGAGCAGTGTGTAGCTATCTGGGTACAGTAAAACCACATATTTTACCCAGTAGAACTCCCGACCACCTGACATGCATAGTTTCCAGTCCTATATGCCCTTGAAGGAAAAAAAAATCTACTGGAGCCTGTCCAGTGGATCTTTTCAGGCAACCTCAGCTTTTATTATCCAGGGCTTGTTAGCCAAGAATGGGTATTTTTACTCCCTCCCCCATTTCCTGTTAGAGCACCATTAACCTTTGAAAACCAAAATCTTTACCCAAGCTCAGAATGTTTGGGAAGACTGGGTTTTATAGGCTCACCATGGTACCAAAACTGCTTATCTTGTTTCCTATCAACCTTGCTACATGTTAAGATGTTCAAAACTAGGCTTGACTCTCACTGCATCCCAGGAATCTTTCTTCTTGAGAGGACCTGAGTTAAGTAACCAGTGCTCACACTATGTCCAAATGTACCAATTGTAGTACTGGAAGATCCAACACCCTCTTCTGGATTTCAAGGGTACGTCATCCTTGTGAGAATATAACTACACAGCCTCTCTCTCTCTCTCTCTCTCTCTCTCTCTCTCTCTCTCTCTCTCTCACACACACACACACACACACACACACACACACACACAGGCACATACACACACAATTTAAACACAGTAAAAATAGACCCTTAAAAAGAAAAGAACTGATCAAGACCTATGTGTTTGAATAAAAGGTGAAGGATCAGAGCATAAGAAGACGTTAGGAAAGTGAAGCTCCTTCTCGGTGCGATAATTGTAGATACATATCGTTGTTTAGTTTTCCAGTTCACAGAATTTACAACATATGATTGAATCTAAGAGATCATTGTTTGTAGTAAATACATCACTTTGTTCGGAAATGGTGATAGCAGAGTATGCATTTTTGGGGACAGGACAAATATGGGAAATCTTTATACCCTTCTTTCAGTTTTGCTATGAATCTGAAACTGTCCTAAAAATAGTCTTCATGATAGAAACGCAAGAGGTACATATTTATGTAAAAGCGGATCTCTTCTCAGCTGTGAGTTTTCAGAGCCCTCCATACATTTACGTCTGTGTTCTTTCGCATGGTTGGAAATATTGTTCTGACAGTAGCAGACCGAAGAGCAGACTTGTAAAAGCAGTCACTCTGTGTTTTAATTTGAACAATAAGTTCAACATTCAAATGTGCTTATAAACAGCAGAGTGGTACTGAACGATTAAGACTTTGTCTATTTGGATGCCACATGCTCGTATGTTTACTTTTTAAATTTCAAGTCCTTACCGTTGCTCAGCTCATAAAAAACAGAGCATTGTGCAGGTGACAGGTTTAGTGAATGCCAGGACACACACTCTTCATCATGCCTCCTTTGAAGCATCAGTTGAGTTCTTCCTTGGGATTATTTCAGCTTTCATATTTCCTAATATCTACAAAGCATTTTTAAATGACAGGCTTCCTCATTTTCCTGATTTCATGCCTCCCTCCACAATTAGAATGCTGGATTAAAATGGAAAGACTCTGCTGCTCCATTCCTGTCCCTCATTCCTCAGTACGGCTCAGCAGGAGACCTAACATCTCAGCTGTAGCTCTGCAAGCTTAATTTATTGAAAGGCAAAGGAAACATTAGGAATGTGGCTTACAAGTTAACCCAAGCTGAAGCCAGAAATTATAAAGGGCATGCAATCCATCTCTAGAGAGAGGGACTCATTTCACTTCTAACTCGCATAAGCTTCTGAGAACTAAGTTAATAAAGAGTACATTTCCTTTCTTCAGAAGTGCCTGACCTTCCTGTGCATTTAAGCCCAAATATTTTACACTCTGTCTACTGTCTTACCCATGTTCTCCCAATTTCTGCACTATGAATATTTCTGCTAAGGTTTGAACTCCCAGCCTTCAATATAACGACAAGCTATACGTATTGCCAAGGAGTAAATTGGGAGCTTGTAGTCATCCTGTTCTATCCAATACTGAGTAAATAGATCTGGAAGTCCTGTTTTATAAGAAGCAGTGTCTGGCCTTGTCTCAGAAGAGCACTCTTTGGTGTACAACAACATCCGTGATTAAAAGTAAGCAATTGTTCTTCCCTTCTAGAAAACTTCTGAAATGCTTCAATAGAGTTTCAGCACATACTGTATTCGCTTTAGACATCTTCCATCTTCATAATAGGACACAGAACCCTTTGGTCTTACTTTCCCCTTACCACTTTTTGTGTTGCACTGTATGAATTTCTCATTATATAAACAGGCCTGGTCAATGACTCAGTGGATTCACATATACAAACAACTTTGAGAACTTACAATATTTGGCTAAATATTATAAGAGGTAACTCAAAGTAGTGATACACCTTAGGAGTACATGAAACAGTGTAAGACAGTGGGAAGAAAAGGGCTTTGAAGGCTACCTGCCTGGGGAGAATCCAGTATGGCCACTATATTCCTCATGCACCTTGAAAAAGTTTTAGTAGTTCTCTGGTTCATATTTCTTAGATATAAATTGGGAACATGATACATACATACTATAGGAGGTTATTGAAAATACCACAGGATATATGACCCTTATATGCCAGTCATTGTTCTAAAATGCCCATCTTCCCATTGGCTGACCCCTCCCTCTTTCTTCTTTTCCCCCTTGAACTCTAGACACAAGGTCTACTCCTTATTGTGTAGGTTTCACACTGTGAAACCATAATGCCTTGTACTATGGTGGACTAACATTTTCTCCTGTGCATGAATGAAACTCTTGTCAAATGGGTCCTCCTTTTAACATACAGAGGAGTACTCCAGGTTAAGATGTTAACAGATGAAAACATCTATACCTATTCTTTGATTCCTGGCTTATTTGTGTTTATAACAGTGTAAGGTTTTAATTCAAGGGGTGTCTACACAAAGATGGGATGTTTCTGCCAGTGGTTGGTGTTAGGTTATTTCTTCTACCCTGCAAGTCCTATTGTCATTGTGGTCATTGTGTCCTCCTCCTCCTCCTCACTAATGTCATTTGAATGAAAACTTCTTCTACTGAGCACCATCCCTGGCATTTTATATAGGTTATCACAATCCTCAATACATATCTCTAATAAATATCAATATTCTGCTTTCATTTGTATGAAATGCAGGGCTATGAGAAATTAAATATCCTGTCCAGAGGAGGCAAGTAAGAAGTATCAAAGACTTGAGCCTGGGCTGTTATTCACGCTTGTCTGGCTCTACAGGCAGTGCTTTCACCACCGTTCATTGTATGGCAAAAGTAGCATGGACAATGGTCAGGCTTCTGGCAGCAGAACCACAAGAAGCTGGATTCAATCTCACTCTTACATCCCAGTAGAATTTTGTTGTAAGATAGGCCACTAGTTCGTTCCCAGCAGCTCAGCCTCAAAATAATCACACAGAAAGTGTATTGATCAAATCACTGCTTAGCCCACTAGCTCTAGCTTCCCATTGGCCAACTCCTACATACCAGTTGAACCCATTTATACCAATCTGCGCATTGCCACATGGCAAAGACCCACTGGCTAGAGTTCCAGTATCTGTCTCAGGTGGGGCTACACAGCCTCTCCCGGACTCTGCCTCTCTTCTTCTAGCATGCCATTCAGTTCTTGCTGCCTACCTAAGTTCTTCCCTGCTATAGGTCCAAGGCAGTTTCTTTATTCATTAATGGTAATCACAGCATGAAGAGGGGACTTCTATATCAGAATGCCATGTTTTCAGTATGGCCCAACCAAATGTTTGTAGGGGGAAAATGAGTGTCTGAGTATCTGTGTCAACCCTTTACTTTCCTTGAGGTCATTTGTGATAAATGATTCTTTTGGCTGGATTTCTTAGCTATCATAGTGGTCTTGAAGAAATAGGGACCCTTCTCTCCATTATTCGTAGAGCATGTCAGCACTGTTAATAACTTAAGAGAGGAACCCCTACCAGGTAGCTGAATGACAGTCATTTTCACCTTATGCAAACAGAACTTTCTTCCAACTGTAAACAATAGATAACAATTGCATGATTAATTTGGCCAGTAGGCACCCTAATTATTTCGCCCACCTTAGGATTTAAGTGGTTTCACTTAGGTGGTGTCTATTATTTTTATTATTCCTTACTAATTTAGTTCGGAGAACAGCAAGATGCAGAGCACCAATTAAATGATCTCTGTCAGATATTCAACTTCCTCTGTGCTTTATTTGCCCAATAATAGATGTTGTAGCCTACATATTTTAGTTTTATCGTATGCTGAGTACAATCCTACCAGCACCCGTTCCAGCATTGAGGGTGGAAATGTATGTCTCATTGTGAAGCAAAGCTATTGCAAGCTACACAGTGAAACCCTGTAACTGCGTACTGTGCTGAGAATGGGCCTCACAGTGTCCTATATTTTACTGCTCTGGAAACTAGATTGCCAACGAATAATGAAAATAACAATAACCAAAGCACAGGCCCGATATAGCTACAATTTCCTGCTCCAAAGTTTAGCTTTCCGTTTTTTAAACGAAAGGGTGACATGTGACACACAGCAGACATAGCCTCCTGAGAGTTTGAATTTCTATTTTGTGTTTCAAAAGCATAACATGATACTGATAATGTTAAAACAGAGTTCATAGCTGGGACATTTGAAGGAAAGTGTTTCTGTGTCTATTTTGACTGAAAGTAACAATAACAAAACATGGACTACAATACAAGGACAAGAACCTAAGTCATATAGTCTGGCAAAACTTTTAAAATAAAATGCATATTTGCAATTCAATTAACTTTCAAAAGGAAGAAAGCAAGTTAATGTTCTTTTTATCTATTTAGAATTCAAATATAGTTTTGTCTTCCTGAATTAAAATTGCACATGAAGCCACCGGTAATGTGTCTCATTGCTTGGGGACATGCAGGGACACCACGCCAAATTAAAAAGCATTAATTATATTAGTATGAATTTGTATGGTATTCTGCTTATTAGATTTTAATTTTTTTTTAATTTGTGGGATCTTTGTTGTATTCTAATTGAAGTGATCTTAAGGCTTTTGGAGTAAGTTAGCAAGGTATATACATACAGTATACTAAAATTACTCTAGAGGAGTTGAGTAAGCTAAGTGGATTTATTACCAGCCAGTAAAGGAGGACACATTTAAAAACTGTTTTCTTTTACTGAGGCCTTTTGAGAAAAAAATGCTATAACTTATTTATTCCAAGTAGTTAAAAAATTGCTTATGCTACTTGTCTCCTCTTCTGTTTGCTGCTGGTTGTGCTGATACATGGATTACTTTCCACATATTGATTTTATGTTTAAGTAAGAATCTGCAAGGTGTTTTCAAAATGAATGCTGTTTATAGAAGAGTGGCTGATGCCTGTTCTGTTTGCAAGTGGTAAGTGGGTCTCAGGCTGGGTTTTATGAAAAGTGTCAAGGCTTTTGTGAGAACCTTGAACAATGACTCTGTCAGCTACAGCATCCCTGAAAATAATTGCAAAATACCCACTTAATATGCAGAAAATAAAACCAATCTACCTTCTAAATGCACTCTTGCTTTGTTTGTTATCCAAAATAGCCCCCAGAGACACCAGGATGTGAAGAATATGTTATTCATAAGCAAAGCAGAACTTGGGATGCATGGGTTAAAATCTGGAGGACTCATCTCCAAAAGGAGTCACCAATGTAGATGTCCTGGCTTTTCTCCAGCACATTAAAGTCTTATCAATTTAAATCCTATTATTATTATGGATACACTCATCTTCCATTTTCTGTCTTGAATGGCAGAGGCATACTAGAGCTTGCAGAGTGTGTGTGTGTGTGTGTGTGTGTGTTGGAACAAGGCTAAATAAAGGTATAAACTACAGAAGTTATGTAGACAGATCATTACAACCTTCATGTGCAGTACTAAGGTTTATCTGTTACTCTAATGTAATCCTATTTCCTAAAATAAAACCTTAGATGGAAAACCTCATTTCCCAGCTTCCTAATTGTACCTCATTTCTAGTTTCCAAAACATGCCTCATTCACTTGTTTCCTCCCGTGCAAGGCCAAGAAAGTTTTCTTTCTGTTTGTCTCCCAAACTCTTTTCAACTTTTTCTTATATTTAATCTGAGGGGCAGACTTTTACCCCAGAAGAAGCTAGAGCAGGTCTTATTTTCAGATGAAAATGGATAGGATTTGGCACTCTCTCCAGTGCTACAGAATACAACAGTCTGTTAATGTTGCCATAGCCAGATGTTAAAAGTTGCCTTGGGTTACAAGTAGCAGAAGTCTGATTCAACTGGCTGATATCTTGAAGAAACATGCATGATCATAGAGCACATATAAGGCTGGATTTCAGACTAGATGACCTAATAGCTTAAGGATGCTGTAAAGGATCCAGGTTTTTTCTAGTTATTCAGAGTGTAGAATTCATGCTGAATCTAGATCCTGATAACCATTAAGGCACTGTCAGTAACATGGGAAGCTTCCTGCATTCCCCATCATTTTTGTAGAAGAGAGAGAAAGTCTTTATGGCTTTCCTTTATAGCTGAGAAGTTTCTAGAAATTGTCCCCTGGTGTCTCATTGACCTGATTTAAATCACATGCTCATACCAAAGGAGATGGTTGTATCCTGGGAAATACACCGAGCTGCCCACCTATAACTGGCTTGTTAATGCTTATGAAGGCAGAGAAGTCTCCTTGATTGGCAGAGAATGCGCCAGTGCTCACCTGGCATGGAGGCAATTTCATGTGTTGATGCACGGTGATGAGTAGAGGAGACATAGCACTAGGCAATAAATCAGATATGTATCTTCTCACAAAAGATAATTATGCAAGAGACTGATTAAAAGGTGACTACATGAAGCCTATCTTTTCATAAACAACATTCTTGACTTCTTTCTGAGGTCATTATTAGCATTATCACCAGCATAAACAAGAAATTCTGGCATTTTCACAGACATTTGGAATCATAATTCTATTTCTTTCATTCTATTTATGCACATATTTATTGGGTCAGAGATCTCAAGCTAGAACTTTCCTACTTTGGGTTATAGCCCCTAATACTTCACCAGGTGTCTAGATTCTCATGATCCTGGAGATCTGGAGCTCATAGATTCTTTGGGAGAAGAGGATTCTAGGTAGAGATAGGGTTGATAGAGACAAAGCAGAACCTTTGGTGTCAATGGATGCTGCTCACATTGACTGTCATTAATCACAGGTCAGCAATTCCTGGTTTTAAAGGGATATTTTTCTCTGAGAAACAGTGGTGAGGGCTGTCGTTATTGCTCTGTGGTGTCACCTGAGTGAGTGGAAACTGAGTCATGAATGAGCTCTAAGTGCACCTATGGAGGTTTTCTGTGCTGGCAACAGCCTGTTGGTGCTGACTGGGATCCCTTTGCATCCTGAAATGGCTCTAGTCTCTGCATTCTCTTTACTCTACAATCTCTCGTTTCAACCGCTATTCTTCTCTGTTTGTTTCTACTTCCTCAGTACAACCCAATGAATCTCATCTATATGAGATTCTTCATTATATCTTCCTTCAAACTAAGGTTCACTCTTTGAGCTGTCTCTGTCTTCTTTAAGGGCTCTATACCTTAAGAACCAAGGAAATACTATGGTTTCCATGTGTCTGTTTATACATGCATATTGGCTGAACTATTTATTTCACACCCTTTCATAAAATCTAGTCATATTTTCCAAGCCTTTAATTTCAAATTAGTTTCATTCTTCTTCTCTGAAAATTACATACTCTCAGAGCCTCAAGGGCTGAAATATTTTTTATAAGATGAAATGGTAAATCAATACAGTACTGTGGATCATTTATTCTACATTAATGGCTTTGTACCAATAGGTAGTACATTATATGATTCTCAGAGAATGTTTTTAAAACATTGATATAAACATCTTCTATAAACTTCTGAATTTGGAGACTCTTTAGATGTCAAAACATTCTGTGCTTAATTTAAATAAATGGCCAAATATAATTTATTTTTCACTGTAACCTTCATTCCCAAGACATTGTTGATAGTACATTAATTGGTGGAACCATTAATTTCACTTGACTAAATAATTGTTCTTTAAATAAAATATCTTATATATGTAATAAGAATCTTAATGTATGTAAGTGTTTGGTGGAAATTGTAGAGTGTTTTATATTTTTACTTCAATGATATACTTTTTAAATATTTATTTATTTTAATTTTATTTGTATTAAAAATAACTATTATATGATCTCTAAATGTTGACACAAAGAGAGATCCATCTCAGTTTGTTTAAAGGGAAATATTGGTCTCTCAAAATTATAGGCTAATTAGTTTCTTAGACACTCCATCTGAAAGGTAACTCAGTGTCAATTGCCTAATTGATATATTGCAGACCTCATTTTCCCAGATTATATTTCATGAGAGGAGACATGAAAGAGAAGAAAGCAATGCCTGACAGCTAAGATCCTGGCCTTGATGTGTCTAGGAGCTGGCTTGAACTACCCAGCAAGGCCTTTGTTCCACTGTGGAGAAAGAACAAACCTGGGGCACTAACATCAGGTACAGATACATGGGGACCATGATGCCACATAACAGAAACAGTGGTGCTTATAATTGCCTACACACCAACACCCTGAGCTCACACTGTAAGGCAAAAGACACAAAGCCCTCCTTGATGCCGGGTAATGGGATGATGACTGCTTCTTTATTCATCAGATTTTAAGTTGTATTTTCCCCTTTCCTCCTTAGATATAAGAGCTGATTCAGTAATGATGGAATTACCCTGCTTCCTGGCAGCATTCCAATTCACAGACTTTCTTCTTGAAATTTCCCTACAGTCAGCACCTTAACCATGCTACCTAGAGAGAGGTCATCTAATATTGATCTGTTCAGGAGTCCTTTGGTTCCCTATAGTGTGTGCTCTCACTATTGCAATGGGAATAAATATGTCTTGTTCAAGTAGAGATATGTGTTTGGTTGGATTGGGCTGGAAGTCACTGACAAAGTTTATTCCACTAATGATGGAAATATTTATATACAGTTTATTCTATTTTTAATGAGTTTTACTTAAACTTTATCACCTGGGAAAAATCATGGGTATAGTAGGTTACATAATAGTATATATATGTATATACTATATCTTCATGGGATATAGGATTTGCAGATAGTCTCCTACTCTGTGGTGTATCTTTTTTCTCTTAGTAGTATCCCCCATAGAGTAAACATGCTTACTCTTGAGTTGGTTTAATTTACTTTTTTCCCAGTGCATTTAATGAATATATATATATGTGTATATATATATATATATATATATATATATATATATATTCAGGTTCAGGTTCAGGTTCTGTACACAGCATAATAACAAGCTCTTTATGGACCACCCATCTCCAATTATTGATGCTTATTTAGAACTTGGACCGTCACATGGGTTAATAGCAAAGTATTTGGATGGTGTTTTTCAGTCATTCAGTGGGGGAACTAAAGCCATGGGTTGGACTTTATTTTCAAAGCCTGCTATTTACACTTAGATAGTTCTGGGTGTGACCTGTGAAATGGGCATGATGAGGATATTTAATTTGAAGAAATATTGGAGGATTTATGTTTTAGGTGTTGACTATATTGTAGTGATGATGATTATCCTGATTGTTACGATGATGGATGATCTTATCTTTGCAGCTAATACTGTTTTACAACATAGTACTTGTTGGAGGGGTTAGCCTCAATACTGAGGAGTTTATAACAAACACTCAGTGTTTCATAGGTTATATAAGAAAAGAAAATGTGGCACATTTACACATTACTGTACTACTCAGTGGTAAAAAACAATGACATCTTGCATGCAAATGGATGAAACTAAAAAACACCATCCTGAGTGAGGTAACCCAGACCCAAAAGGATGAATATGGTATGTACTCACTCATAAGTGGATACTAGATCTAAACAAAGGATATTGACCCTATAGTTCATGATCCTAGAAAAGCTAAGTAACAAGGTGAACCCTAAGAAAAGCATATATAGATCTACCTGGAAAGTTGAAATAGACAAGATCACCTGACAAAATTGGGAACATGGGAGGGGGAGGGAGGATAGAAGGGGAAGAGAAGGGGAAAAAGGGAGGGATGAAGAGAACTTGAGGGAATGGGATAGTGGAGATGGAGAAAGGGCAGAGATGAGAGCAAGGAAAGAGAAAAATTGATTGAGGGAGCCATTTATAGGGTTAGCAAGAAACCTGGCTCTATAGAAATCCCCAGGAATCCACAAGGATGACCCCAGCTAAGACCCTAAGCAATAGAGGAGAGGGTCCCAAACTGACCTTCCCCTGTGGTCAGACTGATGAATGTCTTAAATATCACCATAAAACCTTCATCCAGCAACTGATGGAAATAGAGGCAGAGGCCTGCATCGGAGTATTGGACTGAGCTCCTAAAGTCCAGTTGAAGAGTGGGATGAATGACAATATGAGCAAAGAAGTCAAGACCATGATGGGTTCACCCACTGAAGCAGTCTACCGAAGCTAATGGGAGCTCACTAGCACCAGCTGGAATGGGAAGGAACAAGCATAGGACCAAACTAGTCCCTCTCAATGTGGTTGACAGTTGTATGGTTGGGGCAGACTGAGGGGCCAGTGGCACAAAGATTTATCCCTAGTGCTTGCACTTGCTTTTTGGGAACCTACTGTCTTTGGATAGATACCTTGCACAGCCTAGATATAGTAGGGAGGGCCTTGGACCTTCCCCGAAGCAATGTGCCTTGCCCTCTTTGAGGAGTGGGTGGGGGTGGGGTGGGGTGGGGTGGGTATGTGGAAGGAATGAGAGGAGGGGAGGGAGTGGGAACTTGGATTGGTATATATAATGAAAAAAGATAGTTTGTTTTTTTTAAAATAAATAAAAAGAATTTATACAGTTCAAAATGATACTTTCCACAAGTCCTTCACAGAGCTTGCAATGACCTTTGCTGTCAGTATTCCCTCCAGTCTAGACTGAGGTAGGTGGTTTCTTTTTAGGACTGAAGTACTTATTCCAAACTTCTTGGCTTTTTATAACAAAGCAGCAGTTCTGCCCCAGCTGGGCTGACTCAGAAAACCAATGATTCTGGTTCTAACTGGAACTATAGAATACTGCACTTCAAGTACTTATTGAGAGCATTATCTCAAAGTCTGTGCCACTTACAGCATATTAAGAGCTCAGCTTAGAGAACTAATTCTTTATTCAAGAGATCTGCTCATTCCTCTTTGCTTTCTAAAATCCTTCCCAGACTCCAGGCATAGGAGAGGCTAGCTGAACACCTGTGTGGCACTATTTTGGTTTGTTGATGATTGCTCTCATAATTTACATTTAATTGTGTCCTTGTTTTCTACAGAAAGTGTCTCAAATAAAGTCCTTCCATTGCTTACCTCAAAATCGAACGATAGAAGGTCTAAAAAGATAGTGAGTGCTAAATAAATACTTGTGAAGTGAATGAATGAATGAACAAATAAATAAATGATTCAGAGAGTTCATGTTATATGTTTCACTTCCTATGATTCAAGATGTTCATATCCTTTGAACTCATTACCAATGATTATGCTAAATTTAGTTGCATGATGGAAGAAATATTTCATCAAGCTAAAGATACTACAGAAACATTCAGAACATTTAACTTTTCTATTTACATACAGTATAGTGTGTAGTTGGTAGGTATCTAGATTCAGGAAACCACCGTGGCAACCAGAATTCTCAACCCCAAACTTCCTGGAGCTTTGATTTTGTAGTCATGCTATCCCCTTTTTCAAAATCACTAATTATTGAGCTGTCTCTGGAGCCTTTCTGCCATTTTAAGGGTGTCATATAAATTATAGCAATATGTAACTTCTGAGACTTACTTTTTATCCTGCATAACACATTTGGGATTGTCCAAATATTGTGTGCACATTATTCCTTCTTATTACTGAATAGCACTTATTGCCTCTTTTATAGAAGGGCATCTGCTGCAGATACAGCTGCTATGAATATTCTCTCTCTGTATTTCTCTCTCTTTCTCTCTCTCTCTCTGTGTTTCTCTCTCTCTCTCTCTCTCTCTCTCTCTCTCTCTCTCTCTCTCTCCTCCTCCTCCTCCTCCTCCCTCCCACTCTGTGTGTGTGTGCACATGTGCATGTGTGTGTGTCCGTTCTGTATACCTAAGCCTATGTTTCCTGAGGGCAAGTCAGATCCAGAGTGTGAGGTCATGTATTAGATACATGCTTAGCTTTGTAAGAAACCTTGAGGGTGCTTTCCAGAGTGTGAGCATGGGTTCAGTGCTGCACTGTTCTGTGTGCTTATCAACCCTAAGCTTTGTCATACTTGGGTTACAGTATCACATCATAGTTTTAATTTGCATTTCATAATAGCTATAGGCATAGAATGTTTCTCAAGTCTTTAATCAGCTTTCATATATTCCCACTTATGAAATCTTTTTCTTATGTGAAAAGTTGGGTTGCTCATTTTCTTAGTATGAGGTTCTGAGTGCTGTATGTATTATGGTTAAAATTTCTTCATGGGATATAGGATTTGTAGATAGAGTCTCCTACTCTGTGGTGTATCTTTTTTCTCTTAGTAGTATCCCCCACAGAGTAAACATTCTTACTCTTGAGTTGGTTTAATTTACTTTTCCCCCAGCTGCATTTAATGAATTTTGTGGGCAATTTTTCTTTTGCCATAGAAAACGTTTCTTATAGATTTTCTCTTGTTTTTGTCTGAAAGTTTTATAATTCTTCATTTTATATTGAGCTCTTGGATCAATTTTGGATTAGCTGATGAATAAAGATGGGACTTAGGTCAAGGTTCATTTCTTTGTCTGTAAATGGCCAATTGCTCTATTACTGTTTGCTATTAAAGCTGTCATTCCTCCACTGAATATATGGTGCAGCATTGTTGAAGAGAAATGGCATATTTGTTAAACCCATTTCTACACTCATTCTTCGGTTTTACTGATCTGTGTCTACCCTGTTCCAGGATTATTCTCCCCTTACGACATAGCTTGACAGTATGATTTAAAAAGAGTGGTATGATTTCTTTGACTCCATTCTTATTTTTACCATAGTGCATTGACTATTCTATTTCCTTTGAGTTTTGTGGTATCTAAATATTAGAGTTAGACTGTTAGGAATTCAATTAAAACTGTGCTAAATGAATGTAGAGATAGCTGGATTTTTTAGGATATCATGTCTTCAAATCCACAAACAGTGCAGTTCATCTCTCTTTTTACTGAGGACTTCTTTGCTGTCTTTTAGCAGCATGGTATTTAATAATCTTCAGCAAGCAACTCTGCATGTTTGGTAAAATCTGTAGCTGAAATAACTAATATTCATAATATAACACTCATATCTAATTAAATATGACTAATAACTATATATTTCATATTGGAAAGCTATTGTAAATCATACTTGTTAAGATGTAGTTTGTATTTTTATTACCAATATAAGTTTTAGGGTGTTGCCTTTAGATGCCAAGTCTCTGCTCACCCATTTATTGTATATTTCTTGAGATTTTCCATATAGACAATTATGCTATCTTTGAGAAGAATTTAATGTCCTCTCTTTTCAAATCTTGTTCCTGCCTTATTGTTCTGCCCACGAATTCAGTACAGTTTTGAATAGGACTTGTAAGATGCAAATTTTATTATTCTTCATTGTTAAAAGAAATACTCATTTCCGTTACTAAGTGTGGTGCTATATGTGGCTTATTTTCTTTCTTTGCTTCTTTGTTCTTTCATTCATTCAACCCTCCCTCTCTTCTTCATTTCTAGGTAGGGTCTCTTTATGCAGCCCTGGCTGGCATAGAATTTGCTAAATAGGCTGGCCTTAAATTCAGAGATCTTCTGAGATCTGGGGTTAAAGTCATGTACCCCCACACCCAGAGGTGGCTTTTCTTGACTGGGCCGAAGGTGTCCCTTTCTGTCTCCAACCTGCTTACAGTTCTTTTCTCAGAGTAGGTGTTTTTCTTTCTCAACTGATAAAGTTCCTTTCTAGATGGTTTCTATGGTAAATAGTCTAATGATTTATTGTAATGTGTCACTTCCTGTGATTCAATGTTTACTGCTAGAGTTTATTTTCTGGTAGGGTGACAAGAATTTGTATACTTGCAGCTAGATCTGTAGTTTTCTTTCTTGTTCAGTCTTTGGTTTTGATATTTATGGCTTTATAAAATAACTTAAATGTGTTTCCTTCTCTTCTATGATACATAAAAGATATGTGGAACTGATGTTATCCCTTTTTAAAATGTTTGGTAGCATTCTCACTGCCATAAAACCTGTTGACATCTTGATTGTAAATTCTCAGCCTCCACAACTTTGAGAAATAAATTTGTTTATGTTACCAAGTTTATGACTCTTTAATAGTAGACCAAACTGATTGAGACAGAACATGTGGGTAAATTTAGGTAGTTTTAGACAACTTGGTCCATTTTGCTTAAATTGTCCAACTTTTACATGTATATATGTAGCTACATGTAATTTTTTAACTGCTAACTTTTAATGTGCTTAGATCTGTATTGCTTTATTTTTTCATGTTTGGTATTTTTAATTTTTGTCTTCTACCACTTTTTCCTTTTGATCAGTTTGGATAGACATTTGTCAGTTTTAATCATTGTTAAAATAGTTGACTTTGATTTTATTTTCTTATTTCCAGATTCAATTTAACTTACCCTCTTTTTATTATTATTTTATTCTTCCTGAATTTACACTTATTCTTATAATCTTTAAAGAAAAAATTTAGCTAACTCAATTGAGACGTTTCTTCTTTATAATATAAACATTGAATGTGATATTTATAGTAAATTTTCCTCTGTTAACCATTGTCTAGGGCAAAGAGATACAAAAGCAAGAAGATCAAAAAGAACATCAGCATTTCCTTCATTTTCTGATTCTACAGCCCTCCTCTCATCTGGGAAGAACTTTCTATGTCTTTTCAGCTTCAGATGTCTCCTGTCTAACTGCTTTTTGTACCGACCTCTTCTTTCTACCATTGTGCTTGAACTAGGGGCTCCCCTGGGACTGTCACTGCTCTCCTAGATGTCTCTCTTGTATCTCCTACAAGCACCATCAAAAGTAACTACAAGAGATAAAATAAACTGCACAAGCTTATCCAAACATCTCTGAACATAATATACTAGGTATTGTCTTCATACAAATGCCCAGTGTTTCTTCTAAGTCCAAGCTTGCCCATTTTTTTTATGATAATGAAGCTTCTAACCATCCTCAAAGACCTTTGAAGATTTTCATCTCATTGGTATTCTTTCATTGGTTTTTCCAAGCAAAACTGGTGACTTCATTTGTTATGAGAAATGATTTTAAGAACTGGCTCATGTGTTCCTGAAAACCTAGGAAAACAAGTGGCACAACTCAGACCAGAGCCAAAGGCATGGAAATTGGAAAGGGGCGGGGATAAGGTGAGTTGTAAAGCCTCGCTCTGAGTACCAAGACCTATAAAGACCAAGAGTAGAAAAAGGAGAAGAAGGTAGAGGGAGGGAGGGAGATGAGTAAATAGATCGATAGATAGAGACCACACTTTACTGCTTTTGCTCTATCTTAATCCTCAAAAGATTGGTTGTTCTATGATACATGCCTAAATCAGTAAGGACAGGCAGATGTAAAATGCATACCCAACTACATAAATATTAATAATTTTCCTGATAACTAAATATCCCTTAGGCTAATCTAGGTATGCATAAAAGCCAATTGCAAAATCCATTACCTCATAATCAACAAGGACCATGTAACTTTACTTGCTTATTTGAGTGTGGGTGGGCAGAGCTTGTGTCCTTCAAAACAGCAACTTAAATATATTCTGTCATTTGGTTTAGCCTGGTTCTTGTAAGGTCAGTGAGTTCACCTGACTAAGTGAACAGAATGAATGCCTAGATGCCAACTGTATTATAGACAGGGCTTCAAGACGAGGAGGTATTTAGAACAAACCAGACAGAATCTAAACTGAGTAGGAGACCTTAGCTGAGAAATAAATGCCTGCTGTGGGAAAGGGTCTGCAGTTTGCAGTCTTCAAAGTTTGTGGATAATGTCACTTATCCAGCTAGACTATTCTGTGGAGTTAAGGATGCATGGGAAGAACTTGAAAGACAGGAAGCTTAGTGGAAAGCTGTGGCCAAAGATCAAAGAAGAAAAAGAGACCAATGACTGCATACACAGGAGCCTCTGAAATTCTGAAACTTCCAGCATGGATCTTAGCGAACAAGTTCAAATCAAAGGGGCAAGGACAAGGTTAAGCCCAGTCTGAACATAAACTTCAGGATATGTATATATATTTAAAAAATATTTTTGGTTCTGATTGAGCTTAGATATAGCCAGATATGATTCATAAAGGTATTCACAGGTGGGATCCAAACTTTGATGTGCTTTAGTCTAAGAACTGAATGACTTTTGTTAACTCAGATACTGAGTAAGCTTGATGAACTTGAGAAAAAGGGGCCAATGACATCTGTACTATCCATTCTTCCCTGGTGGCCTTTTCAGTGCTATTGTTTCAAATCATTTTCTCTTTTCCTTCTTTATCTTATTACATGCCTTCATTCAACTAATTGAGTCTTTCAAAAAGAACACTGCTCAATTAGTTGACATTTTATTGAGGCAAAGAATGGAACAGTCAACAGAGCCATCAGCAGATCAGGAGCGAGTACTTGGTGCCTGGTAATTGGAGAGTGTGTAGGCTGCCTTAAGTATCTTAGCACCTTTCCAGCTCGTTCTGAGCTTTGCTTACCCTCTTCCTGCCACTCAAGTCTCAATCTTTTCACTCCCCTGCCCAAGTCCTTGCAAGAACAAGCAGCAAATCCCCTCTCTTAGTACCTGCTTACGGTCCCAAAGCTAACCCTACAAATTCTCAGAGCCCCTGAACCAAAACAGAGGCTTCCCAGTTACTTTGGAGATGGAACATCAAAACCCAGACGCTTAGTTTCACTCAACTCAATCTCAAAACTACCTAGATACAGAGATGGAAACCTAACAAATCTGAGGAAAAAAGTGGACTGCAGAATAAATGCAAGAACGGCACCTAAACTGACCATTTATAAGCAGAAATGGTATTTGATAATGTATCTTCTTAGGTCTTACCCCTCTCTGTCCTCAAACACGTAGTTTAGCTCAGATCTTTTGCTAACAATCTACATTTCAAGGGACCTTTGCAGGTAATTGGCTTTGAAGCAGCAACAATTAAAACAAGCAGCAAATAAACAAATAAACCCAAACAAAGTTAGTTGATAGGCTTCTGGATTTATGGGGATCAGAGGAAAATTGACAAATCACTCAAACTCTGAGCTTCAGAGCTTAGCTACTGCTGTTAACATTTATGTGTCAGAATTCTTGTTGCAGTCTTTTGAACTACTCCGATAAAAGATTCCACTAGTACAAAGAGGTTAAGATCATCACTTATGACAGAAAAAATACATCAGTGTTCTACGTGTTATCTTTCAAGTCACATTTTTCTTAGCCTTTATCCTCTTTGCTGCAGTTGCAGGGAATGGTCTAAGACACAGGGTAGTGTTAAATAGGTTCGGTCAGCCAAGTCGTGCTCAACATCTGTTGACCATTTTCATTCATTGCCTTGGTCAATGCTTCTAGCAAGATTTCTAAAGACAAAAAAAAAAAAGAGAGAATAAAAAGAGTCAGAAGGGATAGGTTCCTAAACATTGCAGAGAACTCACATTTGAAGGTAGACTTTTCTACCTCCAACGTGTTCCTTGATTTTTGGGGGGAGGGTAGCATTTTTTCATTTCTTTTTTATTCTTTAATTTAAATAAATGTCTTCATGTATTTTGGTCATTTTTTTTTTACCTTTTTCCGTCCCCCAACTATCCCCAGATCCCTCTACCCACTCAACTTCTTGTTCTTTCCCAACCCCTTTCCCAAAGTAGAAACAAAACAAAAATTTTTTAAAAAGGAAAATCAAAACAAACAACCAATAAGGCAAAAATTATGAAACCAAACCAAACCAAAAAGCCCATCTGTGTATCTGTGTTGGTTTCCTCTCTTGCTTTGAGAATGCATTTTAAACAGTCCATGTGGGAAGAGATGTGTCGTGAATGAGAAGACCCGGCTGTGCCAGGTGCCCATGATGTAATAGAAGGCCTCACTGATTTACACATCTATCAGTTGCTTCCTGATTGCTCAATGGCAACCCCTGTGACAAAAGTGACAAAGCCAACACCATCTCCATTCTCAAGGACCTCAGAATCCTCTAAATGGAGGCAAATAATGAATGAATGACTACCACAAATTACTCCAAGATCTGAGACTGATGTTCGTGGAATAATGCCAACTTTACAATCTCCAAAACATAGAGAAAATCTTATGTTAAGATCCAGCTGCTTGCATCTCTACCTATTTCTATGTTGCCTTATCCCCAATTCTACATTCTTGCTTGTGTTGTGAAAAGCTAGGGGAAAAACAATTTAGTTTTCCATACTTTATTGCTGTTATCCTGGATTCAGCATCAAACAGTTTCTTCCAGATAGGTGCCTTTGCATGAAACTTGAATGCAGAAGATGGGGCAGAAGGCAGGTGCCAGTGGCTCAAAGTGGCAATCAAGAATCAAAACTATGAGTGTGAGAGGAATTTAGAGAAGTCGAATCACTGTGACAGACCCCAGGAAGCTGTGGTGGCTGTAGCAGCAGATTGGTTTGTGTCAGAGTCTCTGACTCTTATGTGAGATTATTTTGGAACCTAATTTTCCTCAAGGGATCCATTGACTCCATATTCTTGAACTTTCCCAACAATTATATAAATACTGAGCTCTGAGTACCCTTCTTATTTACATATGCAGGTTATGCATTTTCTGCCCATGTGCCTGACACCTATAAAGGGGTTTAGGGAGAGGAATTAGTTGGAAGGAGATGGTAGAAAGCAACTTATCTTGAGAAATCTACTCAGCAAGTATCTTGCATCTCTCCAACTTTATATTCATTTTGATTGACTTACAGTGGAGAACCTCGTCAGCTTTGAAAGGGCATACCAACTACCCAAACAGTCCTTTACACAACAGTCTCAATGGTTAAGCATACAGGAGAAAGGTACTGAGAAAGACATGGTATTTAGGTTATCTTGGGAGATAGAGAGGTTGCTTACAGAAGATTTCATGATGGAACTTGAATCATGGGAGATGGTGGCCTCTGTGGGGAAGGATCTACCGTTCTGGATAGAGAGAAGGTCAGATGCACCTGAGGCTCACCATGAGGGGAAGAATTGAGAAGTGGCAGAAGTGTGAACGAAGACATGGAGCATTCCTCTTCCTTCATCCCCAGGGTCACATATACATCGCCTTGAAATTCTCTTCTCATTTTAGATGATCAAGACTTGTTTTAGGGGTTAAGAAAGGAAGTGAAATGATTGGTTTTACCTTTGAAGAGGACATTCTAGTTGCAGCCCTAGGATGGAGAATGGGATGAGAGACAGAAGAGCCTTGGGAAATGAAGTGAAAGGTGATTGAAGATTTTAGGGGTTTGATTTTAATGGACTTCAGAGTGAAAGGTATTGGTATGTTACCAAACAGTCAATTATCATGACAAAAGCAACTTGAAAGAGGTAGTGTCTATTTTAGCTCCCAGTTCTTCTACTCCTTGGTACAAAGATACACATTAGTAGATATAACAGTAGCATATTTGTATATAAAAGGTAAAATCTGGAGTATTCATTTGTTGATTGAAGGGTACTTTCTATATCCAAATAACAGACTGCTCTGATGTCTTTTAAAAGACTGAGGTAGATAAAAATATTTCTAACACATTGTTAGACAGTAAAAGCTTATTGCCAGGCAATAGGTATCTACTGATTTTTATCCTAAAATATGTGTATGTAACTCATGTGCATTTCTATATTTGTAATAATGTTCATGTATATTTTGTCTTAGAAAATGCATAGAAAAAAATCTACTAGAATTTATAAGCAAGCCAGTACCAAGAGGCTTCTATTATGCCTTATTCATTTCTCTACCACTTGAATTTTTGACAAGGTATGATTGTAAGTTTGAAGTCTAAAATAGCCCATAATCTTGTGAACATGTACTTATAGAGGATGCCTAATGACTTACAAGAGACTCTTACGTGAGCATTGTAGAACATGATCATTTGTAACAAGTGATCAATCCTATTACCCATAGAGGAAGAAGCAAAGGATAATTTTTCAGAATATACAGTGTACAAGTACTTGAGTGAATAAAGGATGAATTAAATAGAAACTGATCTAATAAGTAGGTTAAAAAAAGACTGTATCCATATTCGGTAGAATCTAATGACATTTTTATTTGATCTGCTGAAATACCTATGACCATTTCTTTTTCCTTTGGAACATGTCCTCCGGTTACCCTCATTATCTGGATTCTTACAGAGGACAAGCTGTAAATGTAACTTGTAGTGGAGCTCAAGCATAAGTTAGTTCATATTCATCCAGAATGAATTGTTTCAAGAAGAGAGTCCAGAGAGCCTCATCTCTTTGGCCAATTTCTCAACAATGGTTACCAAGTGGGAGCAAATAAATGAAGTAAAACTCAGAAAAGTATGTAAAGACCTTTCACTTCAAATGCAAATATGCTTAGCTAACAGTAGTTAAATGATACCTGCTTTAAATAAAATTATATACAATTAAATACATTTAAATATATAAATATATTTAAAATTTTGGAACTCAGTCTGTAGACCAGACTGGCCTCAAACTCATAGAGATCCACCTGCCTCTGCCTCCAAAGTGCTAGGATTAAAGGTTTATGCCACCACTGCCAGGAATAAAACAATATTTCTAAAAATGAATTTTTGTTATTAATTATATTAGGAAGCTTAGTTGAGCTTGGCTCAATCCAAATGAGCAGATGGAACTCTGAAGCAGGAAAGTGTGTTTCTTCCTGAAGAAGGTATGACAAGATTAAAACTGGCACTTGAAGATTTGGATCTCTCATCTCTTTACCTGCTCCAGAGGCTTTTTGCTTCTCCCACAACTGTCTGTTCAAGGCATAGACATCTTCTCCAATCATATCTCTGTTATGGAAACTGGAATTTAAGTGGACTCAGGGAGACTAGTTTTTCTTTACATAGTTTTTCTGTTAAATGTGAAGATGAAATTCGTGGTGTTCATATTTGCCTATGCAGACGGGGGTAAGACTATATTGAGAATATTGGGTCAAAGAAATGATGTCCACTGGAATATCTTCTTGAAACAATTCATTCTGGATCAATATGAACTATCTTATGCTTGAGAGGAGAAAGGGACTTTGGGAAGAAGGGGGGTAAAGAGGAAGAGGGAGGAAAGACGGAAAATTATAAAGGAGGGGGGTGGCTAAAGGAGAGAAAAGGGCACAGACAAAAGGATAGCTTAGATTCTTGGAGGCTTTACAAGATCACATGGATTCTTTCGCCCACATTGCCATTTTCTCTTACACTACCTTATTGATCACTGTTGGCTCAAGGCAATAATTCTGACTACCTCAAAAGAGGAGAGTAGAAGTGTTTTTTGTCTAGGATTATTTCAGTGAGTCTGTAAACAAAACATCATCCAGGTCACTGGAACACTGGAGCCTGCCAAGGTCTCTAACTAGGTAGTGCTGGAGTCGGCCACCTAAGCCTCAGAGGCAATGCTATTGGTTTTTCCTCTCACTGAAGATCCACTGGAAACAGAAGACATTTGGCTGTACTGCAGAAATTACATCATTAAATAGGTACTTTGCTTTCTGCTTCTTTATCTTCAAACAACAGATTCACAAAACACAAATACTGAAGGTAAAGAGACCCTGGACATCACTAACCTTGGCCCTCAATAAGAAAAGCAGGTTCTAAGGGATGAAGAGGCTTCTTTGAGATTTCATCGTAAGTGATTAGCAAAGGACCAGCACGTCCGTGCATCCAGCCCTTCCATGTGTATTGATAGCCAGAGCGAACATCTGTGTTGGGCTTCATCCAAGTTCAAAGACAGAAAAGAAAAGAGGAAAACAAAAGGCTGTGTTGTGGGGAGAGTGTAAGCCTCATGAACAGCAGGTTTTTCTAAACTCTGTCTTCTTGGGAGGTGGTGAGAGTCTTTGCTCCTTAGAGGATATTTGGCCCTGTTCTCAGAGAAAGAGCAGCACTGGGCTTGCCAGCCTTCCTTTCCAGGGCCAGCATAGTAAATAGGATGAAAGCCCTGAACTTAATTTGAGCTTCTATTGTAAGACAGAATGGAAGGGTCGCCAAAATGTCAAAACATTTTCCAGAGATCTGGGCAACGTACCTTTTCCTTAAAGCAACTGCCAAATTTCTCAACGTGACATTTGCATTGTGGAAGGACTTGCAGGGAATTAGAAACCAGACCAAGCCAGGCTTTCATCCTCTACAGTGATGAAAACAGGGAATTACTACTAAGGTTTTGCACATATTTAATTTTCATTTCTTCCAGTCATTTCAGGCTTCAAACATAAATTTCAAGCTTTTCTGTGAGCTATGCCCTCCTGATGTAGCTCTTGCTGTTATTAACTACCTTTGAATCCAAATTTTGAACAATTACTGGGACAAGATGATTAGTTTTAAAGATTTAAAATGAATATCCACTTTCTAAAATCAATAAAACAAACTCATGACACAACCATAATCATAGATATCCATTTTTAGTTAGTTTAATTGTTTATTCTTTTTATGTTTTGATGTGGGATTCCACTCTGTATGCTGGGAATACCATTGGTTAATGAATAAAGCTGTTTTGGGCCTATTGCAGCACAGAATAGGGCAAGGCATGAATTCCATGCAGATAGAAGAGGAGAGAGTAGGGGGAGTCAGGGAGTTGCCATGTAGTTGCCCCAGGAGACAGACGCTGGGGAACTTTACCAGTAGGCCACAACCATGTGGCAGACTAATAAAAAATGAATTAATTTAAGATATAAGAGCTAGCCAATAAAAATGTGAGCTAATAGACCAAGCAGTGTTGTAATAATTCAGATTCTATGTGGTTATTTTGGGTCTGGGTGGCTGTGAACAAACAAGTAGCCATGGACTACAGTTGGTGGCCAACATGGGCTGACTACATCCATGTAAAATATTTTTATTTTTTAAAAATTTATTTCTTAAAAATTTAAAAAATTTATTTCTATATGTATCTGTGCATAAGTGTGTGTGTGTGTGTGTGTGTGTGAGAGAGAGAGAGAGAGAGAACTTGTGTGTATGTGTACAAGCATGTATGAGTGCACATGGAGAAATGAAGTTTATCTTAACTATTGTCCTCCTTGGTTTTTGAGAAAGTTTTTGTCACTAAGACTTGGGACACATTCTCTTGGGTTGGTGACTGGACACTGAGCTCAAAAGATGCTCCTCAGACCCCACTCTGTCCCATCAATGATGCAGTGCAGGACTGCAAACAGATGCTGCCATGTTTGAATTCCACCTGCATTCTAAGTATTGAACTCAGGCCTTTATGCTTATATAACAAGCACAATACAGACTGACATCTGTTTCTTTGAATTAATGTTAATATATATAATATATACATTATATTTATTCCTAATTAACCTTTGTTTTTGGGTGGGATTACTAGTGGAATGGGATCTAGGGCTTTGCACACATTAAGTATCCACTTTACCACTGAGCTCTATCTTCTGCCTCCTTTTTACTGTTTATTTTGAGATAGTATCCATATTAGTCCAGTTTATTTAAAGAAGCAGAACCATAGAATATAAATAGTATTTATATAAATATATCATTATATAATTATATATAGTATTATAAATATATAAATAGAAAGTATTTCTATTATTGGAATATTTATTTTATATAAATATAAATTATATAAATATATAAATTATATATAATATATAAATTATATATAAATTATAAATATATACACACATGCACATATATATGTACACATATATACATATAATTTACCAGAGTGATTTATAGGCTGTGGTCTCGGTAACTCAAGAAGACAGGAAATTTGGTCAAACTCTTTTTATTTTATATATTTTATAATATATTTTATATTTATAATATTAATTTATATATAATATATAATAATATATATTTATATATTAATATTTATAATATATTTTATATATTTTATAATTCAGGGCTGTGTTATTTGGGGATTCGAAATTTAGTTTGCTTGGTAAGGATTTCTTTTGTTGATAAAGTATATTTATAGTATTTACCAAGTGTCAGGGAAAGCAGCACTATGCTCACATGCATTAATGGAACGTGTGAGTTATTATATAAGTATTCTCTCACTGCCTGAGGTTGACATTGTCGCTCACAAGGACCCCCTTTCACAGTAGATATACCATGGTGCCACGAGGCTGAGAATCAGCTGCTGCCTGTAGGAGCTGGAAAGTCTTCCCAAGTGTCTCCGACTCTACAGCCTGTATCTTTCCTCTGCCAAGAGACAGCTAGGAACCATCCTGACGCAGTTCATTGAACCCCTAATTAACTTATTCTTTAAACATCCATCAAATCCCCACAATGCAAGCACCAGACGGGCTGTGTCAGTACAAAGATGAATGCCATCCAGATTCCACACTGGGAGCAAGGGTTGAAAGCAGAAATGTGGTACCATTGTCACAAAGCTACGTTCACAAGATCAGCCACTAAAAGAAACACTTCATTTGCTAGCAATAAATTTCACTTGTTTTCACACTGAGGTCATTTGGTTGGTAAACGTTGAGTGCCTGTGTTTAATCCAGAATGGTAGAAGTTTCCTTTAATAGCCTCGCTACTCTGGATTCTGATTCAAGTCGAGATCCATTTAGTAGACTACAGTGGTTAGTTTCCACCAATTTCACTAACCTCGCTGAACTCTAGGTTAGGGACATTATAAAAGACTGAACAAGTCAGGCTGAGATCCCCTGCAAGGGATGACTTGGGTCTGGAGTGGAACTCAGGAGTTCTGTGTTTCTTCCTGATGGCTAAGAAAAGCGATGTGTTCGTGGCATAAGGAGCCTATGGAAGGCGTTATTTTTATGACCCTTCTTTCTTGATATCTTTTGAGTAAGGTATTCCTTTGATAGTGACTATTTTCTTCATGCCCCCCCCCCACCTCCAGAAGTTCCTATTGAGTGACTCTCAGGTACTCAACACAGCATACCCCTGTAAAGTCTTGACATTGCTAAAAGCAATGGGCATTCATTGACATTCTGATAAATAACTTACAATCTATAAAGTACAGAGAGCAGTTATTTTACACATATCACAGATCTGTAAATGGAACCAAATGAGATGACATATGCAACTTTGTTTTGTGACTTCCATAAGTGCTGAAACTTGCATAAGCGTAAACTTAAGTGTTCCAAGGCATGTGACTCATTAATTGCAAAGTGTATTTTGCAATTAGGTTAACTAATGGACCTTGTTGGTAAAATTAATTCTGATTAGTTGTCTTAGTGATGTGGAAAACTTCTTCCAGCATTCTTACTTTACAGATTCATGTTGAGCTTTCTCGCAGTGGGATATATGCTCCCTGCCTTTTTAAAAACACATCTATTTCAATGAACTAGTGTAGTACACAATACTTCTGATTCAATGCAGTATTTGCCCTTTTCAGAAAAAGCAACAAAAAAGTTAGTGATTTCATCACAGACAAATTAAAAGTCTGAGTTTTTCAAAAAAACTTATCTTTAGCGTCTTACAAAGCTAAGCCCCTGACAATGAGAATAACACTGTTCAAAAGTGTTGTCATAGGCTCAGATCTTTCATACTTAATGCTTACAATCGGGGATACAAAATGAGCTAGAATCAAAGGACTAAATCTGAGCTTTGGCTGTGGTGAAAACATCAAACAGTCACACCCAAGGAGGCAGGCCCTTGTTGTTAGCACCTACAACTGTAGTACACCGTGCTGACCAGGTGGGTAATTAATGGCCATGGGTATATGAGAGCGCTAAGCATAGGATGGTTAGCGGGTGTGGCTGTATGTATGCTTGGAGCTGGCTGCTGTTAGCAGAAGGGACTATGAGCCCTCTAGGAACATGTCACTGCTTTCTTTCAATTTGAGTTGCTGTTTCCAAAGGTGATAAAAGGCGAGTCAGTCTTATGTGCACCTCCCTCAAAAAAGAAAGGGAGCCAGCAGGCAATTTGCCATATAAAATTATCAGATAGACTGTATTTGAGAATGGGAGCACAGATAGAGGAACCAATTCTTCAATCTCATATCAATGGCCGAAACTGGCAAAGGCTTCATTGCTCAGGAAGTCAGGGTGCTCTGGTGTAACTGTTCTGAGGGCGATAGGATGCCACAAATGGCTTCTTCAAACCGCAGTCAACATCCATTAGAACAGACTGAGCAGAAGGTTGATGAACAGTAAGGGGTGAATTCTGAGTTCAAAGCTGGGCTTTCAAGTCAGTCCTCCCTCTTATAAAGTTGGTTTATATTTTTCTTCAAAAGTTTTGGGGTTTTTCACTTCACTGTTTTTAAATTTCAAGAATCTTTTTTTTTCCCCTCAAGAACCGATACTTGAGCCTTTCCTTTAATTGATTTTCTATTGCTATGATAGAGACCATGACGAAGCTGCTTTTGGTCATGGTCTTTAGCATAGCAATAGTCTCTTCTAAGACAGAAATTGGCACCAGGAGTGGGGTATCATTATGATAAGTCTAACCATGATTTTGTTTGGAAGAATATAAAACAATTTGGGATTTTAGACTAGAAAAATGATTGGATGCTTTAAGTAGCCTTAAGGGGTCATCCTGGTAGGAACATGGAAGACAGTGGTGCTGAGGGTGACTTGAACTTTGGAGACCTGGCTCAGGAGATTACAGAGAAGAAGAATATTTGTATGTAGAGATAATTCTTGTGATATTTTGGTGAAGAATGTGGCTGCTTTGTGCCCTTGTCTAAACAAAGCCAGGAGGAGATAAATTTAAAACTGTTGATTTATTTGCCTTAGCAGAGAAAAATCTCAAAACAGTACTAGTACTGGCTCTCTTTTATGATTATTAGTGTTTACTCTTATGCAGATATATAATGGAAAGAAGCAAGATGAGAAAGGAAAAAATACAAAATGCACAATTTGAAGAGTAGTGGGGGCACCAGGAAGTATACACAGATTAAAGAAAAGCCTGATGCTAAGTGGAATAAAGGGAGTGATAACCTCAGAGCAAGACTGTACACGACTAAGCTTTCAGTTTGTGAAGGAAAATTAAAGAAAAGTTTAGGGCTGGGTGTGGTGGCACATGCATTTAAACCCAGCACTCAGAAGGCAGAGGTTGTTGGATCTCTAAGTTTGAGGCCTACCTGGTCTATAGAGCAAGTTCAAGTATAGCCAAACTTATGCAGTGAAGGAAAGCATCCAAAACAGAATGCTGCCATGTGGCTCTGAGTTTAGAGTCAAGGACAGGAGAAGGAAGTTATGGAATCTCTCTCCATAGTTAAGGAAAGTTGCTGAGGCCAGGCATGCTGCAGGTGAGCTTCTGCGTGGAAGCCTAGGGGAGGCATCGCACGAAGCTCTGAAGGTGGAGCCTGGATTACCATGGAGATGGTAATTTTAGAGATGCCAAAACCGTGGTATACCTGCCGAGGAGAGCTGCTAACAGAGTTAAACCAGACCAAGAAGGAGAAGTGTGTTGCAGTCAACAAAGCTGGAGGAAGTTGGAGATATGAAGGGAACTTTGACATCAGGCATGGAGATACAGAATTTGGAGTTTGTCCAGCTGCTTTTCAGTCTTGCTTTGGTCCAGTATTTCATTACATTCCCCTTTTTTCCCTTTTTAGAATGGTAATATATATTCTGTGCTGATAAATACTGAAGTATTCGATCTGCTTTATTATTTTGATTTTATAAGTGATTGCATTTAAGAGATTGCATGAGTCTAAGAAGAAGCTTTGAACTTTGAAACAGTGCCGAGACTGTGATAGACTATGGAGACTTTTGAAGTTGGACTAAATGCATTTTGCATTATGAAGTGACTTCAAGCTCATGGGGGACAGGGAGAGGAACGTGGTGGCTTGAATGAGAACGTGCCCTGTAGACGCTTCATGCCTCATTTTGAGTAGGTGCGACTTTGTCAGAGAAAGTGTATCGCTGGAGGAGGGCTTTGAGTTCACAGATACTCAAGCCAGGCCCAGTGTCTCACTTTCTCTTCCTGCTGCCTGCCAATCTGGGTGTAGAACTCTCTGCTACCTCTCTACCACCATATGTGTTTGTGTACCACCAACCTCTGAAAGGTAAGCCAGCCACAATTAAATTCTTCCCTTTATAAGAGTTGTTGGTCCTATGCAGGTTTCCTAGCTGTTGATCTAGAGTTCGTGAGCTCCAACAAGCTCAAACAAGGACAACAGTCTCTGTGGGTTTCCCCATCATTATCTTGACCCCTCTCTTACTCGTATTATCCCTCCCATCTCTCCTCAACTGGACTCCTGGAGCTTGGCTCTGTGCTTGGCTGTAGATCTCTGCATCTACTTCCATCATTTATTTGATGAAGGCTGGTGTTTGTCTTTCTTGGTTTGAGTTACCTCACTCAGGAGGATTTTTTTTTCTAGTTCTATCCATTTGACTGCAAATTTCACAATGTCATTTTTTTTTTCCTGCTGAGTTATATACTCCATTGTGTAGAAGTACCACATTTTCTTTATCCATTCTTCAGCTGAGGGGCATCTAGGTTGTTTCCAGGTTCTGGTTATTACGAATAATGCTGCTACCATAGACTAAGAGAGAGCCAGCTCCTAGACAGCACCCAGGATATTGAGAGAAGTTCATGGAGTCAGCTGCTGTTTATAAATGATAATGACCTGCAGTATGCTGCTATGAACATGGATACAAGAAACATACCTGAACATAATAAAGACAATTTAAAACAAGCTGACAGACAAAATCAAATTAAATGGAGAGAAACTCAAAGCGACTCCACTAAAATCAAGAACAAGACAAGGCTAGGCATTCTCTCCACATCTGTTCAATATAGTGCTTGAGGTTCTAACCAGAACAATAAGGCAGCAAAAGGAGATTTAACAGATACAAATTGGAAGGGAAGAAGTCAAACTTTCACTCTTTGCAGATGAGATAGTATACATGAGTGACCTCAAAAACCCTACCAGTGAACCACTATAGCTGATACATACTTTCAGTCATGTGGCTGAATACAAGATTAAATTTAAAAAAAAAATCAGTAACCATCCTATATATGAATGATAAATGGGCTGAGAAAGAAATCAGAAACAATACCCTTTAGAATAGCCACAGATTATATAAAATACTTCAGGGGTGACTCTAACCAAACAAGTGAAAGACCTTTATGACAAGAATTTTAAGACTTTGAAGAATAAAATTGGGGAAGGGATCAGGAAACAGCCGATGTTTCTAACCTCTGAGCCATCTTTCCAATTTTGGGGGGAAACTCTTAGATTCTCCCTTTCATGATAAACACTTTTTCTCAAGTGACTCACAAGGTTTAGCTTTCCTTCCACTGCTTTTTAAGAATGAGGCAGCCAAAGGTTGTTTAGCCAACTGTGCAGAACCGCGAAAAATAAATGAAGAACAGCTTGTGCATCAAACCACCACTGACAAGGTGTGTCTTTTCTCTTGATTTGGCCAGAGTTCTGCCTAACCCATCACAGCAGCATTCTAGTAGAAAAGATAGGAATCTCATAATTGACCCAATGCTGCTATTTTCAATAGTACGCGTGGGTCCTCAGCTCTGCCTACTGTACTGGGTCCAGAATATCCGCTCTAATTGATTTTCACATGTTGTCTTTTTTATGCTTTGGACAGTTTCATGTATGCAAACTGAATTTTAACCATCCCTCCACCCTCTCTCTCCTTCCCTCCTACACCGAAAGCTTTTTCCCTTAGAAGTTTCCCTTCTACTTCTGTGTCTTTCGTGTGTGACCCACTGAGTGTAGTCACGGTTTCCTGCGCGATCATGGCGGGAGGTTTTGTACTGGGCCATGGGTTTACTTTCAGTGTCTACACTGCTAATGAAAATGCCACCTGACCCTCCAACAACTATTAGCTGCCAGTAGTGTCTCCAGAAGGGAAAGGGGTGGGGACTCATGAGCCCTTCCCCACCAACGATAAAATGTTGCCAGGCCCAATCTTGTGGAGGTCCTGTGTGGGTAACTGCATCTACTTTAATCTCTTTGGGAAGAAAAGCTCTGCTGGGCTTCTAAATGTATTTTGTTCAGATTTTCCATTGCTCTCTGTTTTTATAGCACATTTGTTCTTCCATCCTTAAACAGAGGGAGCCTCCAATCCCGACTTTTCTATGATCAAGCTGCTCCCCCAATCCCGGCAGAGAGTCCCCGTTTATAGGCCCGTTTCGTTCATCGCTTTTCGCTTACCAGCTTTCGGGTTTCCCAAGTAGTTACTGTTGTTTTCCTTCCTATTCTTTTTCTTTGCAGATTTATGCTTTTATTAAAACAAAACAAAACAAACGAGCAAACCTCTGCTGTCATCTAGTGCAGTTCAGGAAAGGAGTTAATAAACATGCACCCTCAATCTGCCCTCTGTAATTGGGCTCCGTGTTTTATTCTTTGAAGTGGTTTTTAAAAAATCTGGCCACAAAAGTAATACATATTGTTGTAGATAATTTGTTAATTAAATTATAAATTATAATAAAAATAAAACAGATGTTCGCTTTCTGTGAACAATTAACATTTTGGTTATTCTCTTGAAGCCATTTTCCCCTAAAATTTATTTTTACATAGTTGGAACCATATTGGACTTAAAATTTTATGCCTAATTGCTTTGTTTTTATTCACTTTTAAAGGGTTTTCCATATTATTAAAACAATTTATAAACATTATTTTATAAGCTCCATTATATTGATTTTAGTATGCTGTTGCTTATTTAGCTATTTGTCTATTACTGGGCATTTGGGACATTTCTCTTTTTATTTTCTTAAGAGAAATAAAAGCAGCTTGGAAATGAAAGAAAAACACTTCTATATTTTAAAATGTTTTCAAGGATAAAATTTAGGAGAAGAAACAATTGAACCAAAACTGTAAGCTATACATTCATTAATATGTGTATTAAACATCATGTTATGTATTTTGTGCATTTGTTAGAAATTAACTCTAACTCAGTAGGGTGGTTGCCAAGTATTCCCAATTCTTTTCTACCCTGTCATTACCTACCACATCTTGGGGAAACCAAGGGAAGCACATTAACGCCTGACTTTGCCTCCATCCCTGTCCACATGGTCAGGTTTTTTCTATAATGTTTGCAGGGCCTTGGGTGTGAAGACAAACAGAGGCTCTAAGTTTTATGACTCTCACCTTCGCTTCTCATACCTGTTCTATCTAGCCTGGACCATGTATATAGATGTTCCAAGTCCTGTATTCCAGTGACCCCAGAACTCCCCTAGTTTTATCTTCCGTGTCCCTCAGTAATTCAAGGAATCTACACTGGGAGAGAAGGTCTCTTGAGGAGAGAATTTCAAAATGTCAGGATCTTGAAATATAACCTGGAATTGGCGGCGTTGAGATCCAAGTCATTATTTCTTGTCATAGGTAGTTTGCCTTAAGGAGAGGGACAAAGCAATAGACAGGACAGAGCAGGCACTCAAAGATATAGAGCTCATGGTGGTGACGCATAGCCTGAGTCTAAGGATAGCAGTACTCACATTCTGTGGCTTACCCACATGTTCAACTCACAGCCTATGGATGCAGTAAAATAGTGCTAAGCAATCGTTGGGATAATGAGACAGTCTGCCTTCCTCCCAGACACAACCCAGCTTAATGAGGTAGGTGGGTGACATGGTAGATACCAAATAATGGGGCTGTGGTGGAAAATGGGGCAAAGACCTATATCTCTCCTCATTTTTCCAAGGAAGCAAAGACAGAGTGATAATCTACCGGTATATGTTCTCCCATACATATATGTAAGTGAAAAAATACTTCATTATATATTATACTGTAGTGGGTTAGACAATAACAATCTAAAGATATGAAATGCAAATCCTTGAATTTTGAAAGTAATACTTTAGAAAAAGAGTCTTTGGAAATGTGGTTAAGGAATTTGGGGCAAAGCGTTTACCCTGAACTATATGGCTGAATCCTAAATGCTGACATAAATATTGTTAAGGAAGAGAGGGACAAAGAGGTAACGTAGACCTGGTGGGAGACAGTATGAAGATGGGAACAGAGGTGTGGCTGCAAGCTAGGGCATGCTGGCAAATGCAAAAAGCCAAGGAAAATGTCTTCTCAGAGCATACAGAGTATACAGAGTACATAGAGCCCTGTTGAACCATTGATCTTGAAGACCTGTTTCTATCGATGAAAAGAAAGATATTTCTAACATCCTAACAGCAAGGCTTTGTGAAAACAGAAAGAAGGTATTTTTATTTTGAGAGAGGGTCTCATTCTAGTCCTAGCTGGCCTGGAACTCACTATGTATGATGGGCTGGCATAGATTTCACAGATTTCCACTTGCCTCTGCCTCCCGAGTGCCTCCTAAGTGCTTGGATTGAAGGTATGGACCACCCAACCCCCCCACCCCAAATAGAATTCTTAGATCTTGCTTTATCTGACCAAAGATCTTTCCCCAAAACATTAGGAGTCTGTTACTTCTTTATTGTGATAAGAAACAGTGATGAAGGCCACCTATATATTAAAGAGTTTATTGCGGGTTTACTATTTCAGAGGGTAAGTCCATGATAGTGTGATCAAATATCCTGTAGCAGTGGTGGCATAAACACCTTATTTAGGATTGTGCATGTGATTATTTCTTACTCTCAGAACACTGAACAGCCATGAATCTCCGCTTTCACCATCATTCACTGTGAAGAGGGGATTCTCTGATCAAGGCTGAGAATAGCATTTGTATTCAGGTATAAATACAGATAGTTAAAGACATTGGTATCAATACAATTTAGCTACATAACACATGATTTTTTTTAAACCGAAGGAATGAAGCTGCAATGGTAGACATTTCTACAGCAGTTGATATATGAGAACATTTTTATTCAATCGGAATAGTATTTTATGCACTCTTTTCAGGAACCATCTACAGAAACAACAGGCCTTTTATGAGTATAGCATCCCCCTCCCTATCTGTGGTTGACATCTTTGGAGAGCCCCAAAGGAGAGCCCCTATATGTGTCATCGTTTTTAAAAATACGTAAGAATTAAATCCAGGGTCTGCAATATGTTAAGTATATATTCTCTTCTGAGATATACCCTTGGCTCTTATAAAGCATATTTCTGAGAGAAGCTTAATATCCAAACTATATAAGGAATTCAAACAACTCAATAGCAAGAAGATAAGCAATCTGATTGACAGCTAGGCAAAGGAGCCAAATAGATTTTTTTTTAAAAATGAAAACCCACACATGGCCAACAGGGTGTTCAACATCACTGATCAATAAACACAAATTAAAATTGCAGTGAGATATCACTTTACACCAGTATGATGATATTATCAAAAAGAACCCATGTTTGTTTTCTATAACTGTAAACATAGCGTTTATTTTATAAATTAGGCAAGTCAGAAGCTAAGTGCAATTATTAATAATAAAATGGAATAATAATATGATGTTAAAGTTATTTTAAACATACTATTTTTATGGAATTTTTCATTTAATATATTCAGGTAACATTTGACTATGGGTTGTTTAAAAACCACAGAAAATGAATTCATGGATAAGGGTGTGGGGGACCATGGGATGTCTTTATGTCTCATCAACCACAAAAAAAGACAGGGCAGAAGACTGCTGTTATCAAACCAGGGAAAAAATAAGGTTTACATCTTATTATTGCATTCTGGAAGAGTTTAAATTTAGAATAAAATTCATTCCCCTTTCCTTTGGAGAGAAATCAGTTGAAAACCACAAAAGATAAACTCCCCCCATGGTAGATCGTACAGTGGCAGTGTGATGCTCAGATTTCCACGAGCAGCAGCAGCTGGTCCCCAGTTTATCACCCTGGATGGAGGCCAGCTTTCACGGCTGCTCCTTCTTCCCACCGCAGATGCAGCTTGGCTGAGTAATCAGCATTATTCTGCATTTCCTAGGGGAAGATGCACTTCTTTAGAATTAGTCTTGAATTAAAATATTTATTACTAAATATTTTGAGATTCTCATTTTTAAATCTACTCTGCTTGTTCCAAACCTTCCATCACTCTTTTGCAACAACTATAGAAGGTACAGTTAGGTATCAAAATATCAAATGATGACCATACGTGACAAGAAATGGCCTCTGTGATACGTGGACCATATGTGTTGTTGAGAGGTGGGAAATGGGGCATTGTTTCTTCCTTTCTTCATCTGTGGTACAGTGGTGAGTTGAGAAATAGGTATATTCTGAAATGCAACAGCCAGAAGCTGAAACACGGTGATCAAGTACTGGGTAGTTATATAAATGGAATATCTCTTTTTGTTAAAGTATATGACCATTATTACTGTTACAGTAGGGGTTGGAGGCACCCCAATGAATATTTAGCAGATAGCTCTCTTGACAAAAACAAAAACAACAAACAAAAAACAAAACAAGCTTCTTTTGTAGCATTTTCAGATTTATTTATTTTTGCTGCTATTTCCAAGATGGCCAATTTTAAGCTAACAATGTGATGTCAAAAGGGCTCATAGAATTTCTGAAGATTCAACATTTGGCTGAGGAAAGCTGATAGAAACTGGGTTTAGTAGCTTATTGGCAGGGTTGAAGCCAAAATGTGCTTTTGGTTTTATTTCATGCTGGCATTCTTTGCTGCAAATGGCAATAGTTTAGTAGACTGAAGCCTGTGAGCGTCTACTGGTATTTAGTCATTAAAAATGCAGGAAATTGGGTAGGACCAACTCCTATCTTTGAACACGTGTTGGTTAGAACAAGATCACTGTGGTTTTGGTTTATCATCTGAATATTTCTGAAGACATGCCAAGATGTCATTAGGAGGTTTGTGTCTTTAAGGTTAGTGACAACATATACTGAGTTTTTATGTATTTATTTATTTTTGAAAATATAGTTCTAGAAATATAGTGAGTCTTTCTCTGTCCTACCAGCCAGCTCTCAGATAACGAAAGGGAAATTTATTATTAATTATGAAAGACTAGCCATAGTGGGGCTTGTCCCACAAGCTCTTATAACTGAAATTCACCCATATTTTTATTAATCTACTTTCAATCATGTGATCTCTACCTCTTTCCTATTTTTGTGTGTCTGACTTGTTCCACATATCCATGGCATCTAGATTCATGCCCTCCTTTTTCTCCCTCTTCCTGGAAGTCCTGACTATATCTCCTGCCTAGCCATTGGCCATTCAGCTCTTTAATAAACCAATTAATAATAAACAGTAATATATCTTCACAAAATGTACAAATATCTCACAACATAGTTTTTTTTAACTCTAAGTTTTCCAGGAAACATATAATAATTACCTGATCACTATTGATCTTTTACCCAGCTACAGTATATGATTATCTCTATCTATGGAAGGCTGTGCACCTATATGATTTCTTCTCCCAGCTAAATTTGTAGAAGGGGTGGCCCCTTTCTTATAATGCACTTTTATTTCTAAGTAAGAACATTTGTATTACCTGTCAGAAATGGAAGGTGATTACCTGAACGTTGATAACCTGAGTCTTTAAATTTTGCCAAGTGGCACCTTGAAAGGGCAGCTTGTTGCTAATACTTGCATGCCTTGAAGGTACTATCAAGGATCACATGTCTCAGTTACTCTAGTCGGCTATATCAGAGACCCCATTCTCTGAAGAACCTAAGGAGGAGCCAAAAGAACTTGGGGGTCTTCCTAGTTAGAAGAGACTACACTGCTATTTTTATTTATTGTTTTTATTGAGTTATACATTTCCTCTACTCCCCTCCTGCCCTCTCCTCTCCCCAACAATTCTATTTCACAGGGTGTTGAAGACCAAATTGAAAGCCTAAAAATGTGATATCATCCTAAACTGCTTGTAAAGTGGAGTTAATGAACCAAAGAGGGAGCCAATATGAGAGTAGAAAAATTCTCCCAGAAGCATATGTGTTGAGGAATTTATCCCCAGCCGATAGTCCCAGGAACAAAAAGATGAGTGTATTATGAATGCTCTGACCTAATGGGAGATTAATAAATTATTCATTATAATTTTTCATAGAATTGATTATGTGTGCATGCATTCACATGTTTGTGAATGTGTATGTCCAGCTGCATGTGAGGATGTGTGCACATGTATGTGAAGGCCACATGTCAGTGTCAGTCATCCTCCTCATGTGCTGTGTACTTTGGTTTTTGAGAAAGCCTCTCACTGAGCCTGTAACTCATCAATGATCTAGACTTGTTGAGACAAAAAGCCCCAGGGATCTTCCTGTCCATCATCCCAGTGATGGGATTGTTGCCCAATGCAACTGCACCCAGCTTATGTGGGTACTGAAGTCAGATCCCCAGACCTGTGCTTGTGAGGCAAACAGTTACCAACTGAGCCATAGTTGCAGCCATAAAGAAGGTAGTAATTGAACAGCATTTCTGGGAACTGATGGAGATTTAGGAGGGGAAGCACAGTTGGAAGAAGTAAGTTATGTGCTTTTGAACAATAACGTACTTTTGGCTTTGTTCTGTTTTTCTCTGCTCCCTGGTTGCCATATGCAAACAGCTTTTTCTAGCACAACTCTTCCACCATGATGTTCTGCCTTCCCAGAGGCCAAGAGACAATGGAGACTTGTGGTAGAACAAATCCAGTGTCTGCCAGTGCTTGCATCCTGTAATTGTGTCTACGTTTCTCTCTTCTAACCAACACAGTTACTACAATGGATTGACTCCACCCTAATGATCTCATCTTAATGTGAACACAACTAAAAAGACCCCATTTTCAAAATGGTTACAATTAGATATTGTAGATTAATATTGCACTCTGTCTTTTGGAGGAAACAATTTCATCATTAGTAATGATTAAATATTTGTCAATCCAGACAGAACCCAAAAGTCTCAGTTGGGTCAGTCACATCCCCGACTTGAGATTCAGAATTAAAAACGAAGTCAGAGTTCATTTTCTGAAGGCATGTCATAGATCAGGAGTATGACAGCTAATCATGTGAGGAGTGAAATTGTGAAGGAGTATAAAAGACACAACAAGGCTTAGAGAGTGACAGAGATGATGTGCAAAAAGATACAGGGAGTTTAACACTTGCACAGTGGCTGCAGCTCTGCAGGAAAGCATCCTTATCCTCAACTTCTTTTCTTTCCAGATGATGGAATAACCCGAGTGACCTCATAGTGCTTGAAAGTAAAAGAAGAAAAGCGTAGCCCTGTGCTTTTTGTTTTCTAGATTCAAGGAGGTAGGCTCGGCTGGAAGATGAGGAAGGAGCAAATGTGGAGCATCTTTGCCAACTCCTTCATTTTCATTTTGTTTTCTACCTTGCTGTTATTCGTTGTTTTCTCTCTTAGATTTTCACAGACGTTTCGCGGTAAAATAACAGAGACCTCCAAATCCAGTTAGGCCAAAGAATAGGAAAAAGTTTATTGGTTATTGCATTCCTTTATTAAGCCATGCATCTCTCATTCTCTTGGGTTTAGATAGACTAATAGAAAGATAAGTAGAGTAATCTCCCCACTTCCCATATTCCAACCCTCTTATTGTCTGTATCTTTTTTCAAATTTTGTCTCTAGTCATAACTATAATCTCCCTTTTCTTTTTCTTGGTGTATGTTTGACTATGCTGTATGTGTGTATATGTTTATAAGTGGTCATGCTTGTGCATTTACAGAGGCCAGAGAAAGGCGTAGGGTACAATGGACTACCACTCTCCATCTTATTCTCTTAACACAGAGACTCTCACTGATCCTGGAGGTATATAGGCTTAGCAAACCTCAGTGATCTTCCTGTCTCTAGTCTTCAACACTGTGAACATGCATGATATTTTATATGGATTCTTGCTGTCTGAACTGAAGTAATCATTTCCCTGGCCCTAAAATATCCTTTGTAGTGCAATTTTTGTATGATATGAGATATCTGTGTGGTCAATAAAATACAAATTGAAGAAAATGTACAAATTTGAACCTTTCCAAATATGCCCTAGTACACACTCCTTATGTGAGAAGCTATTTCAGGTGTGTATTTGGTGATCAGCATAGGAAACTAGTTGCTGGCTCAGAGTGTACAGTTCTCCATCATTGGAGATTGGTGTCATTCTCCTAAGTATCTACATGGAGGGAGCTTACTTAGATAAATAGCAATAACAATAATGTTTTTATCAGACTTGTGCAATGTTCTTTGAGGCAGTGAAGTAAATCTCAGGAGTCAAAGCTTTCCTTTATAACCAACAACATCAGTTGTAGGTTTTCAGGATTCCAAGAATGTGGCTTCTTAATAGTCACTTCAATTAACATTTTCTGTGCTAACCTCTAGAAAAAAAATTGCGAGGATTACAAATAATTTTCATTCTTTTTTTAAATGTTTTTGCTTTTGGGTACTTTAAAACATAGTTACAGGAAACAGAAGTATTTCTATTTTAAAAAGCCTCCCGGATGGGAATTTTTAATTCTTTATTCTGGAAGATAATGTCTTACTCTTGCTTGTGACTTTTGAATTAGCAAGGCTAATCTAAATTTCAAAGTGTGTCTTGCTCATGTTGAATTTGCTAAGTGAGTTCCTTCCAAATACCTTTATCTGCCAATGCACAGCTATTTCAAGTGAAGTGTTTGCCATTTCATTGAGGAGCCTTTCTCCGATTGCCAAAATGTCTTTATGTAAACCTTGACATGCCTTGCCAGCTCAGCTGTAAAATCCTTACAATTCTATCACCCGTCAGCATCAGGGAGTGATGCATGAATGCTGACAAGCAGTAAGATATGTGTTGGGGACCTAACTATACTAAGCATTTGTCTCCTGTATTAACATCAGTAATATTTTATTCTAACTCAAGGAAATGAATGCTAAGTTTGATAAAGCCACACTATGCTTTTAAAAATTCCATATAACAGGGGGGAGGGGGATAAATGGGAGGTGGGGAGGAGGCGAAAATTTTTAATAAAAAAATTCCATATAACATTTTTTGCAGGATAACTAAAATTCCATGGAATACATAAGTTTTTATATTTGAAAATTTTAATGGGATAGAACCCCATCCATTAAGAAAAAATAAGGTGAGACAACCAGAAAACACACAAATAAAATATAGATAAATAAATAAATAAATATGTTGGTGAGTGTTTTATCTTTGGGATATTTGATTTATCATTTATAATAATATAATTTCATGTTGTTGTATGATGGTTTATTTTTTGAAAAGTCATCCTTGTAGTAAAGTTCCAGAGTTCTATTGAGAAGGAAGCCCACACATTTCTTTCATTAAATTTAATTTAAGAGATGAAATAGAAAACAAATAAATATCTACAAAGAAGCCTTCTTTAGAACAACAGAAGATGTTGGGAGTATGTGCAAATGTGTTAAAATGCATTAGCCCCATGTATGAAAGTGTCATAATCAAACCCATTATTCAGCATAATTAATATAGGCTAAAAAAGTACTAATAAAAACGAAAATGCTAATAACTAACCAAAGTAACTTTTATTATAGTTTCTTCATATTTTGTACAGTTGTGGTATTATCCTATTAAGAGAAGGAATAATTGCCTAATAATTAAAATTTCTGTCTCAGAAGTCACTGTGAATTCATTTTGCTTATATATCCAGTGTTTACTTTTATAAACCAAACCTGCTTTACAGATCAAGTACTGTACTACACTTTTGTTCATTATATAACACAAACCCTTAATTTTTCCTCTTATTTGAGGAAAAATAAAACAAGGTCACCATTTAATAAGCAGATAATTTCAGGTTTAAGAACTTTATGATTATGGATGAGTAATACAATCAATCTTTGCCTCAGTTTCTCCATGTGCAAAATGAAAAGTGAAATAATGATGTCCTTCTCATCAGGTTGAAAGAATAGTTGAGAGGTCAGAACCATGTGCTGGTCGTCACTGTCATCACAATGAGTAGGGAGCCTGTCCCTCAGTTCAAATGCTGGATTGCACACCCTTACCTGCCATTCCCATTTCTTGGTTGTTCTCCACAGGACCCCCCCTCTTCCACAAGTTGGAATGTGGTCATTTATACCATATTCTAATAGAATATATACCATATTCTATTATATATACCACATTCTAACTTGTGGCAACACTGTGTTCTGCAAGAATGATGCCTTCTGGTGGTGGGTAATTTTGAGGTCCTGATCAGACTGCTTCTGCTTTATACCTGTTCAAGGCAAACTATCAAACTTCATGTTGATGCTAAAAGTGGACACCTATGGACTTGATGGAGAGATGGCTGGGTGGGTGAAGTGCTTCTGTGCTAGCATAAGCACACAAGTTTGGGTCCTCAGCAACCATGTAAAGACCAAGCATGGCAGTATGCACTGCAGTCCCAGATCCAGGAAGGGGGAAACCAGGAGGATGACAAGAACACTTAGCCAATCTATGAGCTCCAGTTTCAACGAGACATTCTCTTGAGAAACACAAGGTGGAGAGTTTAATGAAGCACGAATAATAAAAACTCTGAGACAGAAATTAGGGTTCACCCTGAAGATCTGAAAAGCAATACAGCCAGCCACTGGCTCTTACCTCTACCTCTGTCTGAAATGGCGGTGATCCTGACTCCAGGAATCTCAGAATGAGACTGTGCTTGAGAACTGTTTTCTCCCAATTTATAATCCTCTCTAGGGCTTGGATTAAAGGCATGCCCCATTAAGATTAAAGTCATGCACTGCCCGGTTTCTATGGCAAACTATTAAAAGGTATGTGCTATTATGTCCTGTTCTATAAGGCTGGCCAGTGTGGTTGTTTTACTCTCAGAACTTCAGGCAAGTTTTATTAAAATAAAATTGAAATGCCCCCACATTTTCCTTTTTTGTCTAAAATAAAAAAGAAGTCTATAATTAATATAAGAAAAACTATATACAAATAAGTACAATGACTATGCACAATATATACAGGCAAAAAATGCATCAACAATGCCTAGTCCATTTGTATAAGAAAAATTCAGAGAAAATATATATTCCATATCTATCCTATCTTGGTGACTCCAAAGTTTTGGACCTAATTTCCTTTCATTATAACTTGCATTGCCATCCAAAATTATCTTTTGCTATCTCTCAGCCTTATATACTTTATATATCTTTAGTGGATTTCTTTTCTGAGTCTCGTAAACAAAGGAGATGATAACTATAACTATCTAGTCTTCAATTCCCCCAGAGACCCAAGAAGGAAATAGTATTAACTGAGTAAGCAGAAGTGCAAGCAAACGACTTCCGAAAATTATGTATAATGATAGAAACAACTGGCTTCCTGGACAGTCACCCAAAGTTCCTCTGCAACATTGGGGCTTCCATCTTCAGCCTATAGGCCTATTATATTCGACAGGCTTTTCTGTGAAGCAGGGTGTTTGTGTCCTGCTTGTCTAAGTAGGACAGCATATATCGAGGCAGGGGCATTTTCTTGCCTAGTGGCTTACTTTTGCCACAAAGAAAGGAAACTGCACCTGGAGTTTCTTTGATGCTCATTGTCTTCTCTGAAGTAGATTGGTGCTGCCAGGATCAGATATGTCTCATTGTCATTAAAAAGAGCCTAGGTTATTAAAACATCTTAAATGCCATATTCTGTAAATATCTGACATGTTTGAATATGACCTGGATATCTAAAATATATCTTTGTTTGACTTTGAAAACATACCTAATGTGACTACAAGCTCAATTATTATAGACAATTAACTACTAATCTATATTTCCTTATTATCCTAAATAGTTGGTAATAATAATTTTCAAGGACTAGAAATTTGCATTACTTTGTCAAATGAGCTGAATAGGTACAATACCTTGAACAAGATTAGAAATGTATGTACAATATGTTTTTAAAAATTAGTCTCACATTTGTATCAATACACAAATTTTTATACAATTGACAAAAGTTCAATCTAATGTAAAACATTTAAAACTAGTAGTTGCCTCTTAAAAGTAGATTCAATAATCTAACTTTTTATCTTATCATATCTTATCCTCTCTTTTTCTTTTCAGAATGGATTCAATAATCTACTTTCTAATCTTATATCTATATCCTCCCTTTTTCTTTTCAAGGCAAGTTTATAATTATATCCTCCCTTTTTGCTTTTCAGGGTAGACTCAATCATCTATTCTTTTATCCTAACATATCTATATCACCTTTTTTTCTTTTCAAAACAAGAACCTTGAATTAAATTTTCTTTGTTTAGCTTTTTTTCCTGATAATTATCCATAATAACTTGTAACCAATACACTAAACAAAGATAAATATCCATAATCCAATTTTTAAATGTGGGCATAGTTTTCTAGGCCATTTTCTGCTGACTTTGGAGTGCTGGTAATCTTATGGGGAGACAAATAAAATTTAGGATTATGGTCAACTTCTGACTAGAGTATTCTGTGAGGCTGGATAAACTCAGCCAGCAGCCATGAAGCTGTTCTGGTTGCAGAACGCAGAAGAAACTGCAACAGAGCACTGAGACGCTGGATCATCTAGACCATATGTTCCTACTGGGGATTTTTCAGGGGGTCTTCTGTGATCAAATCTTATTTTTCTTAACCCAGAATGAATCCATAGCCTCTTACTTCCTGTGGAAACAAAAGCAAAACCTCTTCTCCAATGTAACATATCTTTTGACTTAAATTTTGAAGTCAAGGCATTTTCAAAATATAATAGATAGTTTGGATTAATCCGGCAGCATTTATAACCAACTATCTTTTAGCAGTTGTTGCTTCTTCCTCAGCAGTCAAATGATTCAAAGACAACAAAATAACATATAGTATCCAGATCCTCTGTGTATTTTCCATCTTTACATGGAAGCTAAGCCGGATCAGATAGGAACTGAGAGTGCTAGTTTTTCCATCTAAATTTAGGTGGCTACATTTGTGTTCCAATTTCTAGAGCTGGAATTCCAATCCCAGCTCTGGCCTGGGATGGTGGCTAAAAAGTCTCATGAAAATGGCTTATTTGTGTCCCATGTTGGGCACCAAATGAAGGAAGCAGGATTAATAAAAACTCAGAGACTAATATTGGGATTCAACCTGAAGACCCAAAAAGCAAAGTAGCTAGTCACTGGCTCTTAACCTTGACCTCAGTCTGAAATGGCAATCCTGCCTCCAGTAATCTCAGAATGAGACTGTGGATGAAAACCGTCTCCTCCCATCTTATCATTCTTTCTAGGGCTGGGATTAAAAGCATGAAACACTGCCATTAAAGGCAAGTGCCTCCTTGGTTACTGGGATTAACAGTGTGCGTTACTGTGGCCTGGTCTGTAGGGCTGGCCAGCATGACTGTTTTGCTCTCTGAACTTCAGGCAAGCTTAACTTATTAAAATAAAACAGAAATGCCACTATAGTATAGATGGAAGTTTCAGTCCTGCCTATTTCCACAGCAATTCAGTCCCAAATATACAGACAGATGCTTATATTAATTATATACTGCTTGGTCTCTTAGCTCATAATTATTATTCACTAGCTCTTGCAGTTTAAATTAACCCACAGTTTTGGTCTATGTTTAGTCGCAGGGCTTGGTATCTTTTCTCAGTGCAGCATTCTCATATTGCTTCCTCTGCATCTAGTTGGTGACTGTGTCTCTCATTTTCTCTTCCTAAAATTCTCTTAGTTGGTTACTCCGCCTATACCTCCTGCCTGGCTACTGGCCAGTAAGTGTTTTATTAAACCAATATGAGTAACAAATCTTTACAGTATTCAAAAGCATTATCCCACAGCAGGAGAACAGTAGAGAAAGACACCAGGGAGGGACCTCTGAAACATACTCACACCCAAACATTTTTAGAAAAAGAAAATTTTCTCCTCTAAATTCTCAAAAAAGGAGTAATTCACTGTAGGCAAAAATGAAAGAAATATATCATGTCTATGGAGATATGATAGATTAAGCAGCATGATTATTTTGTATTCTATAACTCTTAAGGAAACTGATGCAGTCCCAGAGAGACTGGCATTTTATGTTATGCATGCAATGTATAAATGCCCTTAGAAAACACATATAACTGAACAATCAAGTAATATGAGCACTACCATCTTTCCATTGGATCCTCTTCAAGTGCATGCTTCTTTGGGAACTAGATCCCTCAGGGGGTCTAACTGGATGACATGCTTTGTTTGTTTGCTTTATCCTGTATTTACCACTTTCAGTCTATGGTCTCCAGTGAAGTCAGTCATCACATTAGCATTTCAGAGCTCACCCATCAACATCAATACTCAAGAGATATTGACAGGCAATTGGACTAGATTCAAGGGAATGTTTTGAACTTGAAATTGTTTATTTCTCTGTTTCAAAATGATAACCACCTGCTGCCTTGTAAGAGTTTTGTTTCTTTCACTCAAAATAATGGAGCTCTTAAAAATTCATTTTCATTACTAAGAAGCAGAACATTAAGAGAAAATATTCTCTTTTATTGCCTTAGTTTTCGTTTGTTCTGTAAGTTGATCACTAAACCCCAGAGGTAAAGAAATTTGATTCACTCATCATAAATACACGAGGTTATTTAGGAATTTTGTGTTTTGTAATTCAGTCACATTATCTTTTTCTAGCAAAAAAAAAAAAAAAAAAAAAAAAAAAAGATTCTGTTGCCGGTAGCTCAAAGAAGATGTTTGAAGTTTCATTTTTATGATTGAACACTGATAACAATCACTTGGAAACAGTGTTCAAAAGACAAAGTATCTCCACAAATTTCCTCAAAGTGCAGTGAAATTGCTCCATGCAAATGATTACAAAGGCTTTAATTAACACCTTAAAATTTCACAGAGAGATCCGTGAATAAGCAGTAGATTGAAATTCGAAAAGCATACTTAGAAACTCTTAGCAAGCCTGGCACTTTTAATTAAAATAATGCCTTGTCACATTTCTAGGAACTCTTGTGTCCCTAGTTCTGAGCTCTGTCCTTCCCTTTCCTTGACCCCCTTCCCAATCGCCCTCTTCTCATGAATTTTCAATGAGTTTCTCTCTTAGGTTTTTAATTTTTCTCCTCTATTTTCTATCTTTGGTTATTTTACCACCTCACATCAATATTTTAGAATTCATACAACACTGGATTTCCTGAAATAATTTTGCTAGTTGAAAAATTATTATTTCTCAGCAATCTTAATTTTCTGTGTGTTCCGTGCTTGTACTCCTGGGGAATGCCTTGCTGCTTAGACATTCCAAAAAGTAATGGATTATGGTGTTTGATGGATGCCCAGAAAATTCTCTTAGCTAACTGCTATGGTTTGTTTACATTTTTTTCACTCTTCAGACTTAGAAACGCATAGAAACTTTTGTTTATCCCCTCCAGAATTAATGCTGCCTGAAGAACAATCTAACTAATTTCCCAATACTATGCCTTCAGGTATTTTCCTATCTACGTTTTCTCTATATTGTTACTTGTCTCATTCTTTTCTTGTAGAATTTAGTTATTTTAATAAAAAGTAGGTCCTGGAGTTGGTTGTTTTTAACTCTTTAACTATTTTTGGGAAGGGGGGGCTTAACCAGCCAACTCCTAAATAAATCACACTGAGGCTTATTCTTTCTTATAAATGCTCCATCTTAGATTTGCTTGTTTCTAGCCAGCATTTGTTAACTTACATTATCCCATTGACCTTTTGTCTCTGGGCTTTTTCCTTTTCTTACTTCTGTAATCTTACTTCTAGTCTTACTCCATGGCTGGATGTGTGACTGGGTTGCTGGTTCCTTCTTTTCTTGCTCCTTGATCTCTCTTGCTCCTAGATCTCCTCCTCCCAGATTTTGCTTTTATTTTTTGTCTCTGCATGTCCTTTCTCCTGCCTCACTATTGGCCATGTAGCTCTTTATTAGGCCACCAGGTGTTTCAGACAAAGAATAGAAAGCAACATAAAAGAATGTAACACATCTTTGTATTATTAAAAGTAATATTCCATAGCATATACAAATGTAACACATCTTAAAATAATATTCCACAGTAAGTTTCATGTCTTTCTCATTGCTAATGGTCCCACCCTATAGTATCGCTTTTGCAGGACTGGCTTCATTGGCTGTTCCATGTACTTTAAATATCTTAACAATCTTTCTAATTGCCTCTCATCAACCTGTCATGCACAAGCATAGCATGTTCTTTACAGTGTTTTCTTCATCTGAAGCATGGTACTGACTGTGTTCTGTTGCTTCTGTTGCTTATACTTCACAGACATTCAGAGGATTGGCTATAACTGATCTTTATTGCCTCACACCGTAATAAATATTTAAAGCATGCTCCTTAGTTGTTATAGATATGCAAATATATCAATAACTAAGTAAACATAAGTACAAGAAAATTCAACCATTTCTAGGATCGTTATTTCTGTAGCCACCTGTTTCATATGTCAACACTTAATCCAAGTAATACTTCTCCAAGTGGGCTCTGTCAGAAATTCAGAAGTGAAAGTGGCCCACTTCTCTTTCAGATCCTTAAGTGTTTGTATTGACTTCACATTATGTACTTATTACCTATATGCTGTGTGTTTTTCTCTTGGTTACTAAATTAGACATTGAATAGAGAAATATTTTTTAACCTTCTTGTGTTTAACAAGGCACATTTTCTTATGCTGCTTTATGAAGCTTAATTTCTACCCAAATATTTCCATTTGATCTGAATAATTTAGTGAATTTGTTAGTTGTATACAATTATCACACAACAGTCAAGATATAGTATGTTTCTATGACTGTGAAATATTTTTGAATACACGTTTTAAAAAAATCTATTCTTTTCTCTTATAATACAGGCTGACTTCAATTTCCACTCACTCTACTCCTCCAAGATCCCCTTGCCACCTCTGCTCACCCCAGATTCACTTTTCCTTGGTTTCCCTTCAGAAAAGAGCAGACTTCCCAGAGATATCAGCTTAACATGATATCACAAGTTAAAAGAAGACTAGGCACAAATCCTCATACCAAGGCTGAGTAAGGCAACCTAGTAGTAGGAAAAGAGTCCCCAAAAGCAGGCAAGAGTCAGAAATACTCCCACTCCCATTGTTAGGAGTCTCCCAAAAGTACCAAGCTAATAACTATATATGGAGAGGACATAGCCCCAACCCATGCAAGCTCTGCAATTACAGCTTCAGGCTCGGTGAGTGCCTATGCATTCTATTTAGTTGACTCTGTTGGTTGTGTTCTCCTGGAATCCTTGACCCCTCTGACTCCTACAGTTCTTTCTTTCTCTCTTCCATGGGTTCCCTGAACTCCAAGGGAAAAGACCTGATGGAAATCTCCAGTTTGGGCCCTCTGTGCTTATGTTTGGCCATGGGTCTCTGCACCTGCTCCCATCGGCTGCTAGAGGGGGAACTCCTCAGCTTTGGGTGAGATAAGATCCATCTAGCATTATAGTTTTACCATTTTCTGAATTTATGTCAATAAAATCACAACGTCTGTTTTCTATTTTATTTGAGTCTTTCACTTTGTGTAATTAAAAAAAAATTCCATGGAGCTTCTTCTTCCAATTACTTTGATTTATTAATATTCTGCATTATTGCTGAATGAGGACATTTTATCCGTCATTCACAAACTGGTGAACATTTGGTTTCTTCAAAGTTTGGCTTTGTCAAATGAAGCTGCAATGAACATTATATATTTGTTTCAGTATAAATATATTTTTCCATTCCTCTTGAATAAATACCTCAGAGTGAAATAGTAGGTTTGGTAGATTTAACATATTAAGAAACCTTATGAGCACGTTAGGAAGCTGTGGAGAACGCATAGGGAGTGTTGTTTCTTGGTCCTGGAGTAAAGTAGATGTGCTGTTTAGTGTCGGAACTCACAGAGGGTAGGGAGAAGGAGCTTCTACCTTTACCAGCCAGTGTGGTAAAAATCACAGTCCCCGGCTCAGTTCCTGAACTGGAGCCAGTGTCCAGTGTTTAAATCTTTAACCAAGTGACTAACAGGAGGGCTATTCTTAAGAAGCCACAGCAACTCATAATCATATTTTGTAATAATTTTCCCGTCATTTCCCCAACAGGTCTGTACCATTTACTCATTCAATGCATTAGACAAAAAGAAGCTTCCTGACATATCAAAGACAATAAGACAAGAGGGAAGGGATAATTTTGACACTTAGGGGAAAAAAAACATTGCCATATTTTCCTGATTGTGTGACAGATTGTGAGAATTTGAAGTTCTAAGCAAAATGTTGCTAATGAGGTCATTGAATCCATGGATCTGTTCACTAATCATTTCCTGAGAATAAAATTAAGGTGGTTCTGCTTTGTGGTTGGAGGAAACCATTCGCTTGATCATCAGTCTTTCAGGCAAGAGACACACACACACGACAAAATTCTCTAAAGTGGCCCCATCTCTTCTTGTGAGTGCATTCTAGGGAATGAGTACCGGAAGAATATGGCAGAGGTACATCATCCATCCCTATAATTTCCTTATCTGCTTTAAATTTGTCAATCCAGCTCCTTCGAGGTCTGATCATTACAAATTCAGCCACACAGTAGCTCTGATTACTGCTGAGGTTCCAGATGTTCTATTGTTGCTAGAGAAGATATATGCATTTTCATTCCAGTCCCCTAGGGCATGCTGAATACATTTTAAAATATTTTTGTTAGGAAAAGAGGGTGTCAAATGAGCTAAACAAAGATGATACACAACTGAACATGCCAAATTGGATGGGAAAAAGTTCACAAGGCCTGAATCCTATGTTTAAAAAACAAAACAACCCCCCAAACCAAACCAAAACCAAACCTAACCAAACCAAAACAAAACAAAAATATAGGCAACCAGGGATAGCGAGAAGTGAGAGAGATGACCTTCCCTAAGGAAATCTCACCAATTGGTTGTCCACTGTTTAATGGTCAATCCTGAAATCCTAAAAACAAAAATAGAAGTAACACTATATGGACTCAACAGATTATATTCAGAAATATATGTGTTTATATAAATACATGTAATACATATATATGCATACACACAAACATTACAGATGCATACAATAATAATTAGTACAAAAGGGGGCTATGAGCTTGAAGAATATTGGAAAAGGCTATATGGTAGAATTTGGAGGAAGGAAAGGGAAGGAAGAAATGATATAATTAAATTATAATCTCATTTTTTTAATTAGAAAAGAAGGTGAGAGATAGTTCATATTTACAGACTACATGAATATTCACTACCATTTTTCTTACCTAAAACTAGGTTATTAAGTCCTTTGTTGTTGGTTGTTTTTAACTTTTTTGCTCTTTTGTTCTTTCACGGGGTGCACCACCCAGCTTCCAAATAAATCACACATGGAGGATTATTGTTAATTATTAACACCAAACCTTAGCTTCAGTTTTTATCTAGTCAGCTTTTCTTATCTGAAACCATCCCATCTACCTTTTGCCTCTTGGCATTTTTCTTTCCTTACTTCTGTAATCTTCCTTTCAGTCTTCCTCCGTGACTGACTGGGTGGCTGGTTTCTAATACCCTCCTCTCCTTATCTATCTTGCTTCTTCCTCTTTCTCTCCCAGATTTCTCCTCCTCTTTTTTTCTCTTCTTTCCAGCCCCTCCTGTCCTTCCTCCCGCTTCGCTATTGGCTGTTCAGCTCTTTATTAGACCATCAGGTATTTTGGATAGGCAAAGTAACACAGCTTCAGAGTCAAACAAATGCAGCATAAACAAAAGGAACACATCTTTACATTGTTAAATGTTCCAGAGTATGAACAAATGTAACACACCTTATATCATATTCTACCACAGCCCTACTTCTCTAATGGTGAACTAGGAAGAGATTTAGGCAGCTGGAATTGCCCACAGGACTTCACTGTTAAAGCAATTGTGCTGAATCTGTACTGAGATTGTGAGGCAGTTTCTCTGTTACAATTCCAGCTTAGAGAAGTCCTGCTTCTTTTCTGTTTGTCTCAGGGCAGGTCTTTCCTGTAAAGGGCAATTCATTTACCTGCCTACTTATAAGTCTTGAGGCATTGATTCTGCTATACTTTCTCTGTCTTGGGTATTCAACATCAGCTCTAATTCTTCTTGCTCGTCACTTTTGAACTCTCCACTAAATCAAAGACCATCAATCCTGTCTCCCTCTCCCTTTTCTTCCTGCCTAGATCCTTCCTTGCTCAGATTGGGTTCTGCTATTACACCCTGTCTTATTCCATAATAAAAACTTTCCCAATTAATTTTGTTTATGCTACCTATTGAAATAATGATATTTAAAACTTCATCAATGTCTTCCGTTTTGCTACATTTGGACTCTTTTAATAAATTTCATTTGGTTTTGCAATGGCATTTGGTAATATAGTCTGTCATAGTTTTGACTTTAATTGTTCTACAGGGGCCATGTGTTGAAGTCTTGTTCATCACCTGACTGAACCCTGGGGAGCATGGAGCCATTAGCAAGTGAGACCTCACAGAAGCAAGGCCAATCATTGGCAGGCCTTCGATTGGGTCCTTTTTTGCTTCCCAAGTGCTACGAGGGTAGCAGCTTTACTGTACTATGAGCCCAGCCCAGGTTTACCCTGTTTCACAACAAGCTTAAAAACAAGGAAATCTCCTGACTGGTCTGAAGTATCTACGGCTGTCAGTCAAAGCAAACCATTCCCCCTTTCGAGTTACTTGTTTCATTTACTTTGTGACAGTGACAGAGCTTTAAAATCTTGGGATCCATTGCTGTAGAAGTGTTTATCAAAGCATTTAGGTTCAAAATCAAGCTTCATTTGTAAAATACAGTTGTTTATGATGGGGTTCCTATCTATTAACTGTAGAAGCCCAGGAGTTGACCCTGAAAATTTTCTTTCTCCCTTTCTCAGTATTTGATCTACCACCTAGAAAGGTTATTCTTTCCTCTCCATTGATTTTCAGATTTGTCCTTTATTTTCTTCTCTACTAACTTTGCTCCTCTTTGAACAACATCTTTCTTATCTAGACTATTCTAGTAGCCTCCCGTGGACCTTCTCCTTCTTCCTCTTGTGTTATCCTAGTCTTTTCTATGACACATAAACAGAGTGGGTTTTAAAAATCTATTCCATAAAATACTTTAATAAAATAAAACTCTAAATATTTAATAAGGTAAATATATTGTATGTGGTCTTTCCTTACATTTCTATATGGTCTCTCTTTTTATTTTTTTATTGGTTTTATTGAGCTATACATTTTATTCTGCTCCCTTGCCTTTCTCTCCTCTCCCCTCCTACCCTCTCCCACGGTTTCCATGCTCCCAGCTTACTCAGGAGATCTTGTCTTTTTCTACTTCCTATGTAGAATTAAATCTATGTATGTCTCTCTTAGGGTCCTCATTGTTGTCTAGGTTCTCTGGGATTGCAAATTATAGGTTGATTTTCTTTGCTTTATGTCTAAAAGCCACTTATGAGTGAGTGGATGGATCTAGAAAACATCATATTGAGTGAGGTAACTCAGACCCAGAAAGACATACATGTTCTCTTTTAATCACAGTTTGCTCATGTGTGCCTTTCAAATAGGCAGAGCTTGGCATGCAACCACCAATAATGCAGGGAGTCTTTTCTAGTCAGCTGTCATATCTTACTAAGTGTTTTCTTAATATCTAATTATTTATGTAAATATGTGCACATATACACAGATGTACATGCATTCTTCTGTATTGGCATCTAGGGGATGTTATTTGCTTTTTAAAATGTGAATACACATGTAATTATGTTAATTTATAATTTAGCATTTAGGTCAATGTCATCAAATACCATTAACACCTCACTATTCATAATAATCCTATGAAATAGGAACTACAAATATTTAATTTATGTATTTGTAAACTGAGTACAGAGAAGTTACAGGACTTTCCCTATACCACACAGCTAGTATGTAGCAGAATGACTGAATCCAGGCATCTGATTCCAGAGTCCACATTTTCAACCATATCACTTGTAATCTCTTTCCCTTATTGGAATTTATCACTCAAATTTTCACATACAAGTGGAATTAGTTAAGAATATCTATTTCTCTAGTATGAGAAATATGATTTTTCTCATGTGATGGTGCACAATATAACTAGTTAAGGAAACAGTGGAATCAACTAAATATTTATATGTCGACTTCCCCTCATGCACACAACCTGCCTAGAAATTATGTGTGATAAGTTTAAATTATTTTAGAAAAAAATGAACGAACATTAGACAGGGGGATTTGATGCAGCAATGAATATTTTCAGACCTTATAAGTTAATAAAATTAGTAGAAAGATCAGCATTTCTGAAATGCTATGGGAGGTTTTACTTTTCATTCACGTTGAAAGTTTCATGAACCAGAAGTCATCTTCTTTTCCTCTGACTAATTATGAATTCGGATGTCTTGTCAAACTAAAGGCAAAGGACAGCAAAGGAAGGTAACATTTTCTTGATTATAAAATAACTCATGTTCATTACTTGGAGTTTTGTAAATGTCAAAGATTATTATGAATAAATCAAGACTCATCACTGCTTAATATACTAAGAAAAGAAAAATCAGAATTAATCTTACTGTACAAAATCCTGTGATGAGTGTGTGCACATACAGGAAAGTTATAATATGGCATATATGACATGTGCATATGCTTGTCCACTTCCAAATTTGTTCCTTATTTTACGTGAAGGATTGTTTCTGAGAATATCTTATGTAAGAGTGCATTTTGTTTTTAGTAAATGTTTTCTGAAATATATTTAATGACTAAGTAACATTATATAAATATAACATGTTTTATTTGATCATTTTCTCTTAAATGCAGTGCTTTCTTTCATGTATAAAGCACTGTCCAAATATCTGAAAATTTCCTCATATCAGAGTCCCTGAGGTGAAAACTTTTCATTCAGAGAGAATGAACTTGTTAAGTCTTCTGGTTCGTATTGCCTGATTGCTTTCCCGAAAAGTTGTAGGCAACCTGACCCTCCAAGCAAAATTACATAGAACTGTATCATCTACTGTGCCTTTACCAGCATTAAATGCTGCTACTAGAAACACAATTTTTGATGAATGAGAGCTTTGCTAACACTGTTAATGGTTGTTTGGGAAATGGACACTTGTGTAGCTTGTTAATGTATTAATACGTAAAAGTGCTACAAAGTCCATGCAGTGAAATTTGGAAAGCACTACAAACATTTAAATTTTCTTTCCACTGGATAACAATTTTACTTCAAGGACTGATCTCTTCAGAAATATTGATGCTTATTCTCTACATGATGTTTCCAGAAACATCCATGGCCATATTGTTTGTGTAACAGCAGCAGCTTGTACGAACCACAAAGTTGTTGTTGGTGGTGGTATGGCCATTACCAGAGATGACTAGTTCAATTAGTGCGCCTTGTGTTAAGAATTACAAGTCTAACCTATGGTGGCTTACACTACAAGAAAACACATTGGCAACTCGGAGGTCCAGTGGTAGAACTGACAAGAAGTTGACTTTAATCCCTGAACTGTCACTGTCCTAAGGGACTGAGTTACCCCACTGCTCTTTCCTCGGTGTCTACTATAAACAGATCTGGTTCCATTTGTTATCAAATGATGCCCCGTGTTTCTACATCTCACAGAGAGGGGAGCAAGTTTCAGATTGATCAGTAGGTAAGATTCACTTCGAACCAACATGGGACACTTTCACACTCTGACATAGTCACTGCTGCTTAGCAATGGTATCCAGTTTGGTGACACAGACGCCACTCACATGTCAGTGCGGTGACATCAAAGAGCTGAGAAAGCAGAAGGAGATAGGAAAGAGACTGGAAGTGGAGCTTTGATTTCTATATAGAAACTTAAAACAAAACATGTTTATATGCATTGATATAAAACAAACTCCAAGATATAATAGAAGGTTAAAATAACAAAGAAGTGCTATGAACCCATGCACATATTCCAATATTGCCCTGTGTATGCAGAGATCCTTTCTGAAAACACACAGGATCTGATCGCATGGGAAGATACTTTATTATCTCCCGAAGACAAAGAAAATCAGTGTAGTGGAGATATGCAAACAGATTTCACCTCAGAAAGGTTTTTATGCTAGGAGGTTCGCCTGTTTCAAATAAAGGCATGAAAAAAATAATGTGGAATAGTATTCTACTTTCTGCCTCTTGAGGACAAAAGAAGCAAAACTGGATTTGCTTCAAGCGATAGCTGCCTGTTTGTATTTATTTCTGCATGGATGACCCATTAACATCTTTGGCCATCTTTTCCCTGGGATGGCATTCAAGGGCCCGCTCCTGGGATAGACAGGCTGCCTCTCTTCTAGTTGTGCTTTACATTAAATTTGGGTCACAAGTGGGCAACTGCGCCTGCGTGGCTTTTTTCTAATGCTGGTTCTGAAGAGATGAATTCCAGTGCTCGAGCCTGGGCCCGAGCACTGTCTTCACTGAGCCATTTCCAGCCCCACTTCACCAACGCTTAAGGAACTAAGTCTGAGTTAATTGTCTCCTGTTGGACACATTTGCAACCAAAGACATTTAACTTTTGTTTTTCACCTTATTCCTTCCCAATAACTATCAGGAAAAATGTGAAATAACATTGGTAATTATAGATTTTTCTCCTCTGCATCTCGGTTTTGATGGAAGTCACTTTAGGACTACGTTGTCCAGGACTAAGTTACATATTGATTTAAGTCATGAGTTCTTCATTGTATTAAAACATATCCCTCAAGTTTCATTCTTCTTTTAAAGGTCAGTAATAAATTTTGAATATTGTCAAATAGTTTTCTTGCACTTGTTAAAATGATGAGACTTTAAGTATATGCTCTACATAACATACTGAATGATAACACCTTATGAAATGAATGGAAGTAAACATGTTCTGGGGAAAGTAACTCTCGATTAAATAAACAATTTAATACACTCATAGATGCTTATGTAATTTTTAAATGCCCAAACTAATAGTATCACAAACAAGAAATTCATATAGCTAATAAGTAGCTATGCAGTTTTTGAGTATTTTATCAATATAAACATGCTATTCTTTGACTTTTCTTCAAAGACATGCTCATCTTACAGAAGATAGGGACTTCAAACCCTGCAAGTGATAAAAGTTGGACTAGGGTGATGAATCACAAAGTCCCTCACATCTGAGTCTCCTCAGGAGAAGGGGCTTATGGGTAATGGTGCTTCTGGAAGATCCACCCACACATTGGGGGAAGCCCAGATCCTAAGGAGAAAGCCTGGCTGACAGCAATACTGGATCTGCTCTTAACTGTTAGACTCTGAGTTGGATTGTCTTTTACTTCCAATTTTTGTTTGCATTTCCTCAGTAACAGTGGTTTTGGAACTTCTGAATGAGGCTATGTCCTTAACTATGAGCACATTTCTCTGTTTTTTTTTAAATATCTGGATGTGCTCATTTTAGTGCCTCCAGGTTACTCTCTCAAGGAAACCTTCCCTGAGAATCAGATGAAATTTTACTGCATGTCAGCTATTCACTGCTGATAAGTCTCATTAAGCAACTGAAGCAAGTCTTTTATGTGCAGCTATTCTTGAAGAACAGTTAATTCAGCAAGTATTTAGCTTTTAGATATGTTTTGTTCATTCATTAGTAGTATCCCTAGAGTTTTCCCAATTTATGAAAAATGTCCTATCTCCAAAGTTAGCTCCTAAAGACTATAGTGGTAGAACCTGAATAAACTAATCAGCAAGTAGAGTCTTAATCAGATTTTTTCTCTTCTATGTGCATCAAGCCTTTGGCTGTATCACACATATGTGCACTCAGGCCTATAGCTGTACTGCCCATATATGTACTGTAGCCTATGGCTATATTACTCATGAATGCCCTCAGGTCAATGAAGCACCGTCCGTATGTGCTCTCAAGTCTGTGGCTGTGTTACCATATATGCACTCAGACCTGTGACTACACCACCTTTAAGTACACTCAGCCCTATGGTTGTACCACGCATCTGTGCACTTAGGTCTATAGCTACACCATCCTGGACGGACTTGATTATTTGTGCTCTCATACTTATTTGAAGCATTGCTGAATAGTGAGTCTTTGGGTCACAGCACTGCCTTCAACGTTTCATCTAATGACTTCCTTCCTACTTTGCTTCCATTATGTAACTTTAGTCTTGGTTAATTCACCACAGGTTAAAGCTGAGGTTAATTCGCTCTTTACTTTAGAGTGTGTACAATTAGACCACTGAGGATATGCCTCAGTAGATGGTCTTACAGGAGCCAGGGCTTGTTAGCAATATGGACAAGCCAGACGATTTTAAGGTATTGGACACAAATAAAACAAGAGACTTTCTCCACAATTTGTACAGAATTTTGCTTTCAGAGGATCCATTTCTTTCTGAAAAGCCCTCTGGGAACACTTTGCAGTATTCCGGGACTGACTGATGAGCCCCAGAGTTGGTGTTCTTTAGAGAAAGCAGAATATGTTGTTCTGCACCTCATTTCCCAGCCTGCCAGGCAGAATGTGCTAACTTGGATGACAGCTGACACCCGGAGATGACCGTGAGATTTCATTCACTTATAAAATGAGGCCATCCAACTGCTCGACTTTCCTGTGAGAAGCAGTGTGTCTATCCTGTGGAAAGGACCCTTCAAACTGTTACGGATTTCACTTTAAAACTTCTTGAGTCTAATTATGCATTCTGGTGTGACCTTCAGCTCAGTACCACGTCAGTTCTTTTGACTGGTACTAAGGACATCTTGTGCCCACCTATAGTTCTCTCCCTCCCACATTTTGATGGATGGAGGAGTTAAGGTAGTTTCTTTTTCTGTTGGGTCCCTGGAGAAACATGTTTCCTAGCAACGTCTACATCCTTCTGGTCTCCCTTTCCTGTGTTCGGTGAGGCATATCTCTTCCTACTTATCCAGAAGTAAGTACAAATCAATATCACATGACTATTTAATGGCTGATTTTCTGGTGAATCTTTTTTTTTTGTGTGTGTGTGTTAATCTATTAGTAATTTCTTACCCAGTGTATGTTCGGGTTCCTTTGGCCACACAGTAAATTTTGAATTTTTTCCCCTACAGCTTTTGTGTCCCCAGGAGTTGCTGCAGCAATAGTGGACTTTGTCAAAAGAAAATATTTGGCACCAAGCCTCCATGAGGATAAGCACCTTCATTTACCTCATGTTTGTAAGCTCACAGCACTGCAGAATGCAGTTAACCCACTCTTTGGGTCAGCCTGCTGAAAAAAATCTCTGGAGTTTATGCTCTCCGTACTTTGTTCTCATAGAAACCTCCCGCTTAAATTGTCTACTGGAAATCATCACTTTGAAAACACAGAAAACAAAGAGAATCCCAACAAACCGAACCTGACCCACAAGAATCTGAAACACTGTAAATGCATAACAGGTTTTAGTGTAGTTGATTGCATGGATTATGGAAACACTTCCCATGCAGTCTTTAATTAGGTAGAGAATGGAAAAGAGGAGGGACAGAGATGGTTCCAGGGAGAAATGCAAAGATTGAACTTGACAGCTGCTCCACAGGTGACTTTGTTTTCAGTTCCTTGGAAACTTGGGTTGTTTCTTGAATTTCATAATTTTAGATAGGGGCAAAAGAGAGGGAATTTCATTTTTCTACATAAATGAGTCCATCTCTCTTCTGAAGTACCTATTCTGGAAAGTAGAAGTTTTATTACTTAAAGGTAGAGAGACCTGAGTCTCCTGTGGAGTTTGTGGGATGCTGGCCGTGGTTGTTGATGAAGAATGCCCTCCATCAAAAAGTTTGAGCGAGGCTTCCCATTCCCCCCCCCCCCGTACCCTAGAGTCTTATACACTAGCCTCTTTCATCTGTTAGAACTTCCTCTGGAGAGAGAATATGATATCAGTCTTTGCTCTGCTGAGAAGGTCTTATTTTTGTTGCTTTCTATCTCTTATCCCTGTACTAATTGCCTTTTTTTTAAAATAAATATGTATTCCCGATAAACAAGTCCACAGGACATCAATTATTCATACTTCCATTTCCTATCTGTATTCACTTAATACATCCAGTATTGTGGAACAGTTCTGTATACTAGGGCTGAGGACACGATAGGGCATACACTTTAGAGTCAGTGTTCAGGGATCTTGTAGAGTCATTCCATGGCCTCTGTGGCCAGCTGTGCCACTAGGGTGAAAAAGGGCTTTCCCTCTGGTGCTTTTTTTTTTTTTTTCCTATCCAGATTTCCATGTAAAATATTTTCAAAGCAGATACTATGTCACTAAGAACATGTGGATCTGTTGCTACACATATTCTTCCAGTTCAGAGGAAGAAGTGCTTGGAATCTCATAGGAAAATACACCTTGCTCTTCTACAAAGGAAATTAGAGAGGAAAAAGACCTCAGACTGAAGTTATCAGGTGTGTCTTCTACAGAAATTTCCCTTGTATGTCAAGATAATAAACTGAGAATCTCAAAATAACAGCCTCCCTTTCTGACTGTAATTTTAAAGTGGGATAAAAATTCCTATACTAAACACTACCTGAGTGTTTGCAGGTACATTGTAATTAGAATGGCCACTGGCGCTTGAAGTCAGACTTGCCAGGACCCAGCATAATTAATTCAGTGCAGAGAAAACTACACCAAACAAATTGCTAACAAGCTCCTATAGCTTCCAAATACAGAATGAAATATCAATTAAAAATTAGAGCTCAGTAATCCCAGCACTCAGGAGGCAGAGGCAGGCGGATCTCTGTGAGTTCGAGGCCAGCCTGGTCTACAAGAGCTAGTTCCAGGACAGGCTCTAGAAACTACAGGGAAACCCTGTCTCGAAAAAAAAAAAAAAAATTAGAGCTCTGTAAGCAGAACATAAATCTGAGGGGCTTCTTTTTTCGCTGAAGCTACATGGTGGCAAGAACAGTTCCCAAAATCTAAATAGATTCTTACAGAAGAGCCATTGCCTAGGCTGGGAGCAACTAGGTTGAGAAGCTGTCCAAGCTTTTCGCCAGACTGTTTAGGTCAACATCTTGCTGCATTGTAAGATAGCGATATCCAGTTTTTGGTGCTTAGAATTTGGTGCTCGTAGCTCTGGCTTTAATTTTTATCCCTTTATTTGTTTATTTTTCAATTGAAACATTAATAATAAAACTTATTTTGTAAATTTAAAAATGTCCCATAGCCTTGTAAATTTAAATATTTTAAAAGTTTCTCTCTAAAAAAATCCAATTTTTATTTCAATTATGTAAAACTCCAAAATCTCTCAAAAAAGTCAAAAATCTCTCAACTGTGGGCTTCTACAATATTTTAAAAAAATAGCAACTTTTATTTTTACTTCAAAAAGGAAAATACAGGGCACAAACAAAATCTACATAGAGCAAGCTTCAACAGAGCAAATAATTCAGTACTCAATGTATGGGATTTATTCACAATCCTTTGGGTTCTTCTGAGGGGTTGGATCACTTCTTTGGCCCCACTCTTGACAGCATATAAATTGTCTTCCTTCTAGATCTTAGCCTGCTCCATTTCACTGTGGCTGGTGATTCTGGTGACTATCACATGGCACCAGCATTGCCAAGGATGCTAGGGTCCACCGTTACAACTGGGCTTCTCTAGGAACTCTAGCCCTGCCACACATTGGCAAGCATCAGCTGTTCTTCATGACGCCTTAAGCCAATACCATCTGGCTGACTCTGAGATTATAAAGTATGGCTTATAGGCAAAGTACATTCCTACACATGAAAGAACAGAGGTACAGTTTTAATACCATATTGAATAAGTACTATTTTTAAATCCTATCTTTTATAAATTAGTTTCCAGGACAGAGCAAAATTATACAAAAATTCACCCTAAACCGGGCGGTGGTGGCGCACGCCTTTAATCCCAGCACTTGGTAGGCAGAGGCAGGCGGATCTCTGTGAGTTCGAGACCAGCCTGGTCTACAAGAGCTAGGTCCAGGACAGGCTCTAAAGCTGCAGAGAAACCCTGTCTCGAAAAACCAAAAAAAAAAAAAAAATCTCCCTAGTCCAAAATACCTTGGACATCTGCTCTTGCCTGTTTGGTAGACCCACTCCACCTGGTCACTTTTAATCAAGATGGCAGTGAAGTCACATGACATCATCTCCAACTCTATCTAAGATAGCTGCCAGTCATGTGGCTACCTAAAGATGGTGGCAATCCATGTGTTGCTTATATCCTAAAATGGAATCATTCCACAAGGTTCCTTTAAGATTACCCATGCATATATTTTTAACTATCAACTCCCAGTGTTACTAGTGATTAACTTTTCAATATATTTTGAAGATTTTTAACCTCATCCAATAAAATAAACTTATAAATCTTAAGGTACAGCATGTTCACATAAGCCACATCTAATTCTTTTCTCAGCTGTTATATTTTTCTTTCTTTTCTCTGTCACAATTTCTGGCAGATCAGCTGAAAAAAGACATAAATGAAACTTTCAAATATGCTTGAGTCTAGTGAAAGGAGAGCCATATCTTAGCTGCAGAGCTAGCTTTCCAATAAAATAGAGGAGCATAGGACAATTGTAATGTTATCCACACCAAAAAGACATCTGAACTCCTGCTATCCTGAATCCAGTGACCAGATAGCTCAGAAACAAATTCTGAGCCCCAGCAATAAAAGCTGCCATAGCAGTGGTAGTGACTGGAAGCTGGCAGCAACATAGACAGCAAAGATATTTGTCCTCTATCTGTCCAAGTTCTGAGTTTAAACAATACTTACGGATACACCAGAAAACACAGACTGTGAAAACTTTCCAACAGCAAACAGACACCACCTTTTCTGGGGAACAGAATAGCTTTCCAACCAACCAGAACCAGGTGGGCAGGTGCTAGCTCTTATGTTTCCTGGACAGGAAGGAAAATACTGGAATCCATTGAACCCCCTCCATGTCCCAGATATGGATTCCACAAAAAAAAAAAAAAAAAAAAAAAAAAAAGAAAAAAAAAAGAACCGGACTATGACTCACCAGGAGGTTCAGCCTTGATGTTTGTTACAATTCATAGTATGGCAGTTCCAGAATGAAATGAAATAATCCTTGAACTGAAACAACCTGGGAATCTTGGAATGTCTCAAGTCACGTGCCTCCTAAAGGGCCCGCTCAACCCTGGAGTTCTAGAATTAAGGTCCGGTTTTAGAATTTGGGTGGGTGGTTTGTATCTTGCTGGGACCTTGAGAAAAATATTAATCTCATTGATCAAGAATAAGACCACCACCACAATTTAATACCAAATTTTAATCAAACACTTGTTTAGGGGAGTGAAAACATGTGGCTTCTGATCTCCCATAAACTGTAGCTATCAGCGTTTCAGGAACTATCTGTTCTTGGACAAGGGGCTTGTAGATCAGAGGCATTTTTTCTTTCACAAATCTCTTAGGCATAGTAATTAATACTTAAAAATGTAACTTGGTCTTTTATAGTTCCATCCAGTTACCTGCAAAGAGCATCTCTTTTCTACAGCTAGGTCCTATTTCATGATGTACATAACAATAACACATTTGTTGAGAGCCATGTGGCCTAGTTTTAGACCAGCATATGAATACTTGTCCGATGGGTCTCTTTGAGGCAAGGCACATGGAGATGGTCTCTCACTTGGCAATTACCAGAGGACTTCAGGACAGTGCAAAATACTGCTGAGAGTGCCCAGCCTGCAAAACTGTCCTCTCTCTAATAGTGCTGATGACTCTCTTGGACGTGCTTGGTTTCCCTTTGTCAGCCACACATGAGAAAGATATGATGATTCCTGGAAACATTTTTTTCTATAATATTTCCCTTTAAAATTTTTTGGAAACTGATCCTTCTCAGATATCTTATTTGAAAAATACCAGCTGTCACTCCAGACCTTGGGAACTGTTTGATTCAGTGCTGACAGGATCTTAGGTAATGAAAGCTAATGAACAGTTAAAAAAAATGCAAGCTAACTGCATGCAAGCCGTTTATGACAAATCACCCCTATTTCTGTAAATATGCTTTGTTAAGGTCTGAACAATATTGTTGGTCTTGAAAATGTGTCCCTATGTAAGATCGGGGTGTGCCTGCCTTGGTATTTAGCCAAGCTAACAAAATGCTGAGTACTGTTTTTGGTTTAAAAGTTGTTTTGGTTTGGTCGCATGTTCCATCAGTCCCATTCCAAGTGGACTTGGTGGTCTCCCATTAGTTCTGTCCTGCCGTCTCAGTGGGAGGAGCTTGGACTCAACATAGGGTAGAGAACCCTGATGGCTGTTTGGCCTCAAGAGGGAGGGAGTGGGGGTGTGGGTGGAGGGGAGGGGAGGGAAGGGGGAGGAGGAGGGGAGGAGATGGCAATTTTTAGTAAAAAATAAATAAACTGGAAAAAAAATAAATAAATTAAAAAAAAGTTGTTTTGGTATAAAAGTTGGGGAAAAAAACCATATTTGTTTTTCTGGAGGTAATCATGGAGGATGAGAAAACATGCTTGTTTTTAAAGTATAAATAAAGACACTCAAGCTATTCGGGGCTGGCCACTTGTGTGAAACTTATCTGGTGGTCAGACAATTCTTCTGCTGACTTTTCCTATCTCAGGACCTGAACCCTGGCTGCTGCAGAACTGAGACATGAATTTTCCTTATCTACTTTTCTGTTGAAGGGCATTTAGATTGTTTACACTTCTTAGCTATTATGAATAGAGAAGCAATGAACAAGAAGGAGTAAATGTCTGGGCAGTTGGATGTTGAGTTCTTTGTGCATATGCCAGGGGATGGTACAGCTGGGTCACATGGTAGATTTATTTTTAGTGTTTTGAGAATTCTTCACACTGATTTCCAGAGTGGCTGGACCAGTCTGCAATCTCACTAACAGTGGAGGAGTGTTCCTTTTCCCCACACTCTCTGCAGTATTTGCTGTTGATTGTATTGTTGGCCTTAACAGTTCTGCTGGAGTAAGATAAATTCTCATAGTTGTTTTGATCTGCATCAGTGATAGGTAGAATCGATAGACATATTTTTAGACCTTCCTTTGCCGTTTTTTTTTTCCTTCTTTTGAGAACTCTATATCCGTGTCCCAGTCTCATTTTTTGAATGGGTTTGTTTTTGACTCTTTATTTTTTTAAGTTTTTTTTTATAAATGATAGAAATTAATCCTATGTTAGATATTTAGTTGGTGAAGATTCTCTCCCATTCATTGGGCTTCCTCTTTACCGGACTGATTGTTTCTTTAGAGGTACTGAAGCATTAAAGTTCTATGAAGTCCCATTTGTCAGTTGTTGGACCTAATTCTTAGGCAAATGAGGTCCTATTTAGGAAGTCCTTTCCTACACCTATATAATGTAGCCTACTGTTCTTTTTCTAGCAGTTTCAGTGTTTCAGGGTTAGGTTTTTGACCTAACTGGAGTTTGGTTTTGTGCAAGGTAATAAATATGCGTTTAATTTTATTCATTTACATGTGGACATCCAATTTCACAGAGTTATTTGTTGAAGATGCTTTCTTTTTCTCTAGTGTATATTTGTGGCATATTTGTAGAATATTGAATGGCTGTAGATACTCTTAAGTTGCAACCCAGGACAAATGGTTGAGGTGCCTACTCTTCATATCAAAGTGGGCCTGGCTGCAAGGTTATCCAAGCATCCCTCAGTCCCTACATGTTATGGAGTATGGCTGGCATGTTCCACCCTCTACCCTGAACTCCCCAGCACAGGGTCTTGGTTACCCTTTCTCCAAAGGATCTTCCCTATATAACCCAGATATCTTTGGTTATATGTTCCTTTTTGTGAATCTTTGTTTTACCTCCTGGTTGTTGCACTTGGTTCCCTTTACTCTTTTTCCCTTCCCTTGTTCTTTTACCCACACAGCCCAGCTTGGTTTGGCCATGTCCACTTTGAACTCTCCAAGATGTCGCTGTCCATGCCTCTACCTGTGCTTTCCCCTTTATCGACCATAAACCTGCTCCTCCTCCACTACACTTAGGAGCAGTCATGCCCTTTCCTTTTCCGCTTTCTTAGTTTTTATTCAGTTATATGTACTGGTAGTAAAGCCTTCACTTTGATCCATTGCTCTATATGTATGTTTCATATGCCAGTATCATATGCTTTTTATAATTATGGCTTTGAAATATATGTTGATATCTGGAATAACTACCTATCAGTGTCCTTTTTTTCTTTGTTTTTCTACTCTTTTTTTTTTTTTTAAAAAAAGTTAAATCAAATTTATTCATTTATTTTATATTCTGACCACAGTTTCCTATCCCTCTCCTCTTCCCATTCCCTTCCTCCCTCAACTCTCCCTCAATTCACTCCTTATCTGTATTTTTTTTTTCAGAAAGAGGCAAGACTCCCATGGATAAGTGTGACTCATTGAGTTGTTGTAAGATGAAGCACCTCCCCTTTTATTAATGCTGAGCAAAGTAATCTAGTATGAAGAATAGGTTCCTAAAAGCCAGCTAGCCAAAGTGTTAGAGACAGTCTCTGCTCTCATTCTTAAGAGACCCACAAATAGACCAAGCTACACAGCTTGTAGAGGGCCTAGGTCGGACCCATGCAGGCTCCCTGGCTGTTGTTTCAGCTCTGTGTGTTCCTATGAGACAGGTTAGTTGTTTCTGTGGTTTTCTTGTGATGCTATTGATTCCTCTGGTTCCTACAATACTTTTTCCCTCTCTTCAACAGGATTTCCCCAAACTTCCCCTAACGTTTCACTGTGAGCATGTGGGTCTTTAACTCTGTTTCCATCAGTTACTGGATGAAGGCTTTCTGATAACACTTAGGGTAGTTATCAGTCTGAGCACAGGAGATGGCCAGTTCATGATACACACCCACCATTGCTAGGATTCTTAGCTAGGGTCATCCTTGTAGTTTCCTGCGAGTTTCCCTTGCATCAGGTTTCTATATGACCCCCAAATGATCCCCTTTTCCAGTCATCTCTTTAGGTACTCTATACCTTTATCTCCCTCCCCCCCCACCTAATACTTCAAGTTCCCATCCCCACATACCCCCAGTTCACCCAGGAAATCTCTTCTATTTCTCATTCCCAGGGAAATCCAAGCATCTCCCCTTAGGCTCTCCTTGTTATCTAGCTTCTCTGAGTCTATGGGTTGATAACACAGTTATCCTTTACTTTACAGTAAAAATCAACTTATGAGTACATACCTTGTTTTTCTTTCTGGGTTTGGGTTATCTTCCTCAGGCTGATTTTTTCCTAGTTTCATCCATTTGGCTTCAAATTCCCTGACATTGTTTTAAACATCTGAGTTAATGGTACCATATATTATGTTCCATTATTCAGCTGAGGGACATTTAGGTTGTTTCCATGTTCTGCCTATTACAAACAAAGCTTCTATGAACATAGGTTGGCAAATGTCCTTGTAGTGTGACTAAGTATCCTTTTGGTTTATGCCCAAGAGTTGTATTACTGGGTCTTGTGGTAGACTGATTTCCAGTTTTCTGAGAAACTGCCATTTTAATTTCCAAAGTGGTTAAACAAGTTTGTATTCCTACCAACAATGGAGAAGTGTTCCCTTTACTCTGCATCCTCTCCAGCATAAGCTGAGATTTGTTTTTGATCTTAGTCATTCTGACAGCTGTACGATGAAATCTCAGAGACATTTTACCATTTCCCTGATGGTTAAGGGTGCTGAAGATTTCTTTAAGTGTTTCTCTGATATTTAGGATAATTCTTCTGTTGAGAAATCCCTGTTTGGGTCTATAACCCATTTTTAAAATAGATCATTTGTTTTTTCTATGTATAATTTCTTGAGTTCTTTATATATTTTGGAGATCAGGTCAATTGTTAGATGCAGAGTTGGTTAAGATCTTTTCCCATTCTGTAGGCTACCATTTTGTCCTATTGACAGTGTCCTTTGCATTACAGAAGCTTTCCAGTTTCATGAGGAGCCATCTATGAATTGTCAATGGTAGTGTCTATACTACTTGTGTTCAATTCAGTAAGCTATCCCCTGTGCCAATGTCTTCTAGGCTAGTTCCCACATTCTCTTCTATCAGGTTCAGTGTAATTGGATTTATGTTAAGGTCTTTGATCCATTTGAGCTTGAGATTTGTACTGAGTAATATACGGGTTTATTTACATTCTTCTACATGCCGGTATCCAGTTATGCCAGCGCCATTTGTTGGAGATGCTTTCTTTTTTTCCATTGTATAATTTTGGTATTCTTTGTCAAAAATAAGGTGTTCATTTGTGTGTGGGTTTAGGTCTATTTCTTTGATTCAATTCCATTGATCCACTGGTCTGTTTTTATGTCAATACCAAACGCTATTTTATTACTCTTGCTCTGCAGTAGAGCTTGAGATACCTCCGGCAGTTCTTTTATTGTACAGGATCATTTTAGCTATCCTCATTTTTTTTTGTTTTCCCATACAAAGTTGAGTATTGTTCTTTTAAGATCTGTAAAGAATTGTGTTGGGACTTTGATGGGGATTGAATTGAATCTGCAAATTGCTTTTGGCAAGATGGCCATGTTAGAATTACTATGCTAATCCTACTGATCCATTAAGCATGGGAGATCATTTCATCTTCTGATATCTTCTCCAATAAATTTCATCAAAGACATGAAATTTTTGTCATATAGGTCTTTCACTTGCTTGGCTAGAGGTACCCAAAATATTTTATGTTGTTTATGGCTATTATGAAGGATGTTGTTTCCATAATTTCTTTCACAGCCCTTTTATTGTTTTTTATAAAAGAGGAATACTGATTTTTTTGAGTTAATCTTGTATTCCATCACTTTACTAAAGGTGTTTATTAGCTACAGGGGTTCCCTGTTAGACTTTTTGGGGATGCTTATATATACTATTATGTCACCTGCAAATAGTGATATTTTGACTTCTTTTCCAATTTATAGCCCCTTGGTCTTTTGTTGTCTTATTGCTTTAGTCAGAAATTCGAGTACTATATTGAATAGATATGGAGAGGGTGGACAGCCTTGTCTTGTTCCTTTTGTTCAGGACTATTTTGCCTACTGAGAATCATTTGTGGTTCTATATGAATGTAAGGATAGTTCTTTCTATATGTGTGGAGAATGAGATGGGAATTTCAATTGGTTTTGTATTGAATCTGTAAATTGCTTTTGGTAAAATGGCCATTTTTGCAATATTTATTCTACCAATCCATTAGCACAGTATACAATTCTATTCTTTTAGTGCTTTTCTCTATCTCTTTCTTCAAAGATTTAAATTTTTCATTTCTGAAGTTTTTCACCTTGTTGGTTAGCTTTATCTCTAGACCTTTTTTTTTTTCCTCTGAGGCTCTTGTGAATGGCAGTGCACTCATGACCCCTTTCTCTGGAGGCTTTTTATTTCTGGATAGAAATTCTACTCATTTTTGTTGTTGTTTGGACTTGTTCTTTTAAGACAGGATTTCTCTGCATAAATCTCTGGCTATCCTAGAACTCACTTTGTAGACTAGGCTGGCCTCAAACTCAGAGACCACCTGCTTCTGCCTCCTGAGTGCTGGGATTAAAGGAATGTACCACCAAAATCTATTGATTTTTGCAAGTGATTTTGTATCCTACCATGTTGATGAATTTATCATTTCTAGTCTTCAGACATGGTTTTTTTTTTTTAGGTGTTCTTATATATAATATTGTATCATATACAAATATGGATAGTTTGACTTTATCTTTTACTATCTGTATCCATTTAATTTCCTTCTTCTTCCTTATTTGCTCCAGCTAGTGCTTTGAGGACAATGTTGAAAAGGAGTGGGAATAATGTACACCCTTGTAGAGATCTTATAAAAATATTCTCTCTATCTTTGGCTGACTTAGAATTTACTATGTAGATAGAGGTGTTGTTGAACTTTACATAATCTTCCTGCATTGGCCATCTGAGCTCTGAGATTCTGTGTGATGTCTGACATTTTATAAGACACAGTGAGGTAAATAACAATAACTAATCCAGGATCTCTATACCATCAGCTGCACCTATGCTTCCTTCCCTTGAGGAGCAGCAGTAGAAAGAGAAATTCTTTCCTTTAAGCTGACTCATTCTGCTTTGCTATAACGTGCTTATAATTTTATACCCATTCTTTAAGAGACACACATAAAAACAAATAAAAGAAAATGACTAAAAGTTATATTGCAAAATACTAATAACTTGGATTTCAGCTGCATAATTTCTGTTTATCTATATTTTCAAGATTTACAGTCTTCAATTTACCAGCTAAGCTGACTGAAGCGCTGAATCCCTGTGGGGTTGTGTATTTGCTTTTTAGATGGTTTCTTTGCCTCCAGTTCTGTCTTCACTTTTGACTGTCTACCTGACTAGAAAGTTGAAAACTTCTGGAACACATTTCTTCTTCCTGTTGGAAGATTGTACCAGCCCATCCATTTATGTCATGCCTCTCTGCGTTTTAGATTTTATTCCTTTTGAATACCCTCTCTCATGTGTGTAAGTCAGCAGTTCCCAATTATGATCCACGTGTGTTGCCTTTATCCTAATTTATGGTGCTCACCTGCCCTCCTTCCTGAACAAATGCATGGAACCTTTAGGGCAGTAGAAGCTGAGCATGGTTGTCTATGACTTTTGTATGGTTGTCACCGAAATCCTAGAGGGAAACAACTCAAGTGAGAAAAGCTTTATTTTGGCTTACAGATTTAGACATATTTCAGTTCATCATGGCAGGGAAGACATAAAAGAGTTCATGACTGCCATGGTAGGAGAAAGGTTATATTAGAATGAGCCAAAAAGTAAGAAAGTGGCTGAAACCATGGTCATCTATAACCTCCAAAGATCCACCTGTACTGACCTAATTCCCTCATCTCTGCTCTACCATCTAAAGACTCTGAAGCATCCCTGAGGTTGAAATATGAGTCTGTGGAGGATATTTTAGATTCAACTTACAGAAGGTCTTCTTTAGGGTATCAATAGCCGTGAAGAGACACCATGACCATGGCAACTCTTAAAAAGAAAACGTTCAATTAGGGTGGCTCACTTACAGTTTCAGAGGTTCAGTCCATTATCACATGGTATCCTGCAGGCAGAAAGGGTGCAGGAGCAGCTGAGAGTCCTGCATCTTGCAGGCAACAGGAAGTCAACTGACAGTCACACTGAGGGAAAAAGAGACTTTGAACAAAAGAGACATCGTAGCCCACCCACACAGTGACACACTTCTCCAACAAAGCCATATCTCTTAACATTGCTACTCACTTTGGGGGCCATTTTCTTTCAAACCACTGCATTTCACTCCCTGGTCCCCAAAGGCTTTTAGTCATATCATAATGCAAAAATATACTCAGTCCAACTTCAAAAGTCTCAAAACCTATGACAATCTCAAACTTATTTCAAAATCCAAGACGCATGACAATCTATTAACTGTATTCCTCTGTAAATTAAAATAAAAAATCAGATCACATACTTCCAACAGGATATACATTATTGCTCCAAAAGTCAGGGAAGGGAAGATAGCAAGGAAACACTGGATCAAAGAAATACCGAAAACCAGTTGGACCAACTCTAAACTCTGAATCTCTGTGTCTGATTTCTAAAGGCTTTTCACATCTCCAACTCCCTTCAGCTTTCTTGACTGCAACACACCTCTTTGTCTTGTGCTGGTTCCACTCCCTGCTAGCAGCTCTCCTCAGCAGGTATCCCTAAATTCTGGCATCTCTAAAATCTTGGGCTTAAAAGGGCAATCCAGGCTTAACAACTTCACAACTTCATGCACAGATCACAGGGACTCCTCAAAGACCACCACGGAAACCTAATCCTTATGCAAAAATGAATCCTTATACAAAAACAAAGAGCGCTTATTGCAAGCTTGAACTTAGGTTCCAACACAGCAGTTGGATCAGAGGGCCTCAAGCTCAGGTGTGGCAGGATTTTGAAGGAGGGTGGTAGAAGAATTCTGGTTTCAGATGGGGATTGAACTCCTGATTGGGCAGTAGTGGGGTAACAGGAGTCTTGTCAAACAGGGACCGGTGCTGGCATTGCTGCAGGGAAATTGGTAACCTATATACAAGTCACAAAAGTTATCTTTAATGTTCTGGAACATCTGGTACTTGTTTGTCTGAATTCTAATTGATCTCTGGATTCGGGACCACTGTAAGGGTGAGGCCTAGTCCCTGTCATGGCTGCACTGGTGTAAAGTTAGGTCTCCTCACACGCCATGGCCTCTGTACTAGGCCTCCATTCAAGGACATCCCTGACACATGCCTGGCCTCAGTAGCTTTTCTTGGGCATTGAGGCAAATTCCATAACCTGTTTCTTCTATCCTTAACTCTAAAGCCAGAAGCATGTGGATGAAGCTGCCAAGTTCTTTGCTTACTGGGGAAAGAGCATGGCCCCCTCATTTTATTACATGCTCACCAGCTCTCTGTCCTTCACTGCCTAAGCTTGGCTGTCCTGAAACTTGCTCTGAAGACCAGACTGGCCTCAGACTCAGAGATCTGCCAGCCTCTGCCTTCCCTGTGCTGGGATTAGTGTGCCCACCACACTCCGCTCTTAACTTTTCCGTAGTTCCTTTTCATAAGTTGGAAACTTACTGGGGAAGGATAAAGCCCTGAGGTCACCAGTGCCTTTATTCTGCTTCTTAATTCATTTATCTCATTGGAAACAAGAATTTAGCTCCATTTCACTTTCTGGTGCTCTTTTTCTCCTCAAATATTTTTCCTTGCTTGGCTTGATCATTTTCATTCTGTAGCCTCATTTGAGTTACCACTGATGTATCTACACGACGGAGTCTACATTTGGTTGTTTTGAGATTTCTTTTGCCAATGGAATTAATACAAAACTCTTTGCTTAAACCTCAGGCACACTCTTCAGACAAGGGCAAAACACTTCCTTTACCAAGATATTGCAAGAATGTTCTCTAGGCAGCATACTAAATTTCTTCTCTGAAACCTCTTGAGTGAGTCCACCATAGTTCAAACAGCTCTTAGCTCCACTGTCTTCCATAAGCTTATTTTTATGGCCCATTAAGCAGTACTTAAAGCATTCCACTGCTTTCTAAACCCAAAGCACCAAAGTCTGTATTGCTCCAAACAGATGCATGGTCAGGCCTCCTACAATAATACCCTAGTCCCTGATACTAACATCTATTTTAGTTAGGGTTTTTATTGCTGTGAAGAGACACCATGATCACTGCAGTTCTTATAGAGAAAGAATATAATTGGGATAGCGTGCTTACAGTTACAGAGTAACTTCCTTTCACACCTTCACGTTACATATCATGGAAAACTCACCTCTGACTCTAGTGTGCATCCAGTATAGACAACCACTGGTCAGATTCTGGCTCATCCTTAACTGTTTACAGGAACCACCTATCTTCACAACTTTTCTTGCCCCAAATAAACATCTGTTTTCTCCAGTGCGTTCCAAGGAGGACATTTTTGAGGAAAAAAAATAGAGTGTGGATGAACAATTTTTTATTTACTACATTCGTCCAATTCAATTTATTTGTAGTTGAGTATCATGAAGATGCCTTCTTTCTACTTCTTTAATTAGTAATCTTTCTAATTAGGACAAATTCAGCTTGTTCTACTGTCTGATCAGTTTATATAATATAATATATATATAATTAATATCATAAGTTATTAGTCTCAGTATTTTACACACACACATAAATATACATATTTTAGTTTCAGTGTTCATATACATGTGTGTGTGTGTGTGTGTGTGTGTGTGTGTGTGTGTGTGTGAGTATGTATTAAGTGTAGGAAATAAATAAATCCCTTAGCTGCAAGGACATAGCAAGGGAGTGGAGGTCAGCCAGAGGACCTAGAATGGATATTGGTATTCCAGGCAGGCTGAGAGCCTGAATAAACTCCATCCTCACCTCTGGTAACTAGTTTGTCATCTCAAGTATAACCCTTTTCTTTTTACTCAGACACATAAGCTTTATAAATCAACAATCCCTTGGCTGGCCTAATCCATGTCTCCCACTGTGACCTCCCTTCTACTGTCCAGGCTGGCTCTGATGAAGGACTCTCAAATTTCCCTGCAGTCTTTCAGTACTGGTCATAATTATTTTTCTTTTCCCCATGAAAGAGCATCTCCAAGCCAAAAAGAAAGGCTGCTGCCTTAGCAACTTCAGCCTCTTTCGCTGTGGTCTTCTCCAGTTCAGTCTTTGGCACGTCTCCCCATTCTCAAGCACAGTGGTCAAGAAACAAAGGAATACATTTGGTATGCAAAGCTTATATTTAGTATTGAAATTGTGCTAACCCAGCAGAAAACCTCTTCTCATCATTTTCAAACCACTAACTCTTTTCTGTGTCAATGCTTATGGGCAAGCTCTGCTTGATGTTGGGGGGAAAGAGAATCCAGTACAAAGAAAACAAAACAGTGACCAAAGACCCATAGGTGAGCAAGAGACTCCACTAAGTCACAGCACATGGACATTTTATGTTCTGATTTATAAATCTGTACAATAGCTACCCTGGCAGCCCCATCACTACAAATGAGATGCATAGGGCGTTAAGATTTAGAAACAATGAATGTAACTTTATAAACAATAAAATATACAGACCCCCAAGATCAATCCATTTGGTGAATACATACCCCTGTGTGACCAGTATTTGAGCCAGACATAAAAGCATAATATCACCACTGTTCCTTCTTCCTCTTTTCCAGTTAATCCAAACCATACCTCTGCTATCACAGACTAAGACTGTTTTCTTTCTCTAACCATTGGCTTGCTTTTCCTGTCCCTGAATTTGTGATAAATGTCATTGTACAATATACACTCGACATTTGGTTTGTTGCTATAACATAATATTAGTGAGATGCACCCGTGTTTTGTGTTTAATCCCGTTCATTGCTGGACTGTTTCACGCCATTTTGCTTATTCATAATGCTACTGATGCACATTTGGATTATTTTCAGTTTCAATGATTACAAATAAAATTGCTGTCAACATTCTATATATTTTGATGTTGATAAAATGTTCACTTTCATACGTCTCTTGTTGATGAAAAGTGGACCTGCTGGGTGATATTTAATATTTAACACACGTTTCCCCTTTAAAGACTGCTGAACTTATTTTCAAGGTAGGGAATGAGACTTTCTTTTGCTCTGTATTCCTGCCAGTCTTCTCAGCCTTGTCGAGTTCAGTTTCTAATGGGTTTCTGCAAGACTTTAATTTGCATTTCCTTAGTGACTAATGACACTGGCATTTTTTCATATGCTTATTAGACATTCATACATGTTCCTTGGTGAAGATCTTATGCTATTTTTAAAATTAGGTCACTACTGATTTATAGGAGAACTTTACACCCCTCAAATATAATTCCTTTCTCAAGTATATGTGTTCTGAATATCTCATACAGAAGGCTTACCGTTCAGCTTCTTAATGTTGTCTTTTGAATAGGAAGCATTTATACTTTGATGGAACTTTTTTCCCTTATGGATTGTGATATTCCTATCTTATACAGATATCTGCCTAACTCAAAACCACAAATATTTCTCCAGTATTTTTTTCCTCTTTTGCTACTGCTCAAAAATTTGATATGTGATGAGGTTTGGTGCAAATTTCTTCACACTTCCTCTTCTCAAGATTCACTGAGGTCCTTACAACCACGAGGATCCAGCTTTCTTCAGTTTGGGTGAAATCACACCATTGTTTCCTCAGCTGCTTTCCCATCTTATTCCCGTTCCTGAAGAGTTACAGGCATATTCTGATTTACTTTTTAAAAATCTAAGATTGGGGTTTTCCAGTTTTAAAATCCATTCTTTGTCTTCTTGCCTCCTAATATTCTTAAGTTCCTGACTTTCTTATTAGTTCCTTTTGTTAAATGTACAACCCTTCCTCTAGTTGCTCTTTAGACTTAAAGATTTGTCCATACTGTGAAAAAGGTATTACTATTTTTTACTATATTCTTTTTGGATTTGCTGACCTTATGTCTATGGTTTTATTTTTATTGCTCTTTGCATCAAAATTAGGAGAAAAATACAGTATTATTTTCACTATTATTTTTCTATCATTCTTTCTCATTTACTGAATCTACTGACCATTCAAATTCATTTAATAACTGACTTGGAATTGGGTTGGGCAAAAGATGAAATCTAACTGAATGTTTCTTTAGTTGGAACCATCCATAGTACTTCTGTTTCTTGACATTGGAGGATTGAGTATTTTTGACATTGTCGGTGATTAAAGTAGGGAGAGATCACTGTTTGAATAGTCTCTCTAATGAATTCCATTTTCTGATCCTTGTTTTATGGTAAATTTGAAGAATATAATAGATACTGTTTGGCTAAAAAATTCTATTTTTATATTATTTGCTTCTTATTTTTCTTGAGACTGTGCTTCATGTAGCCCTGGCTATCTTCAAACTTGAATTTGTTATGTAGTCAGAGGATGACACTGAACTTCTGACCTTGCTATTTTCACTTCCCAAGTATCGGGATTACAAACATGCAATTGCCACCAGGTCCAACACTTTTCATATTCTAATATATTTCTTTGACCTATCGTTTTCTGTTTTTAAGAGTATAGAATTTAATTGTTAAATATAGTTACAATATAGAGCAATTATTTGTTTACTGTTTTCATTCATGTTATGATTAATGATGTTGAACAGTTTTTCATTATGTCTTTTTTTTATAAATGTTTAGACCATTTAAAATTGGATTGTTAGTTATTGTGCTATTGAGTGATAGAATTTCTTAGCTATTTCAGAGGTTCACCCCTTAGCAAATATCCACTCTGCCATTGTTTCCTTTCTCCATAACAGCTTCTTAGTTTGATATAATCCCATTTGTTAAGGTTTTTTTTTTCTACCTGCAATTTTAGGTTAAGATCCATGAAATCACTGTGATAAAGTCATAAACCATTTTACTTTATTTTATTCTAGCAGAGACCTGAAACTTAAGGGGACAAATTAGTCTTTTTTAACTCATTTTGAGTTGATTGACTGATTGTATGTATGCTCTGTAGTAGTAACCAATTTATTCTTTTATCTGTGGATGTGCAATTTTCCCAGAACTGTTTCTCATGGAAGCTGTCTTTTATCATGTGTCTTTTGAGGATCCTGACCCACACTGAATTTTTAAAGCTATCTTCTCTTTGGCTGGGGAAGTGCATCTCTATGATATTTCCCATCTATGACTCCTTATTTCTCTACCTTGGCATTTCATTCTTTCAAAGTGTAGATCCTACTATGAATCTCTGCTCAGTTATTAAAGCCCACCATCCTTTGGGACATAGTTCATTGTTTCTTCTTTGCATCTGGTTTATAACCCAGAAAGCAGTATGCTACTTTTAAAACCAAACACTCATGTTCTGTCCTTGAGTTATGGCCTTGAATTCATACCAGTAATATTACCCTGATATTACTTAGTGATTCAGTGATAGGAATGCTAGCAGGAACCACCATGTCTGCCTCAGACATATGGCTTTCAACTTAATGTTTTTCTAGCTATTATGATGGGCAAAACTCATTTGCACAATTTCATTCTATAATAAGAAAAATGAATCTGTTAGAGATTTAAATTACTTGTTATTTCCAAGAATCCATCCAATGTTGGCTCCTTCTCATTAGAAGAATTTGAAAGGGATTGAAAGGAAATTCTTCAAGGAAACTTAGTGCTTAATGTTTATAGTAAGGGAATATTGCTCTCCCAATTATGTTTTGCTCTTGAAAGGCCAATTGAGCCAAGAGCTCTGACCTCCTAAGTCGTCACCAATCCCCTTCTCAGCTTGAAGTTATATTACGAAGAGTAAAATGAGAACACTTTGCAGTCAAAAGCAACTATGTGAAGCCCCAAGAAGTCCCTAAGTAGACTCAGAGAGATTAAAACATTTTAAATTTCTTTTGCTAAATTGTAGCACTATTCATATAAATGAAAATGTGGAATCAAGGTATTCATTTGTGGTTAAATGTATAAAAGTGGAACAGTATCAATTCTTTGAAAAAGAATGAAGTCCTGCCATTTGTAGGAACCGTGGTAGAGCTAGGTGCTGTGTTGTATGAAGTAAGTTAGGCCACCAACATCAAACACTGCATGTTTCAACTAATTGTGGAAGTTAATAAAGTTGGCTTTATAGAATCATATAGTGTGAACATTACAAAGTATGCATGGAAGAAAATGGGATAGAAGGATTTGTTCAAAAAGACCAAACGAAGTTTGGATGAGGCAGAGTCATTTCTCAGTTCTATAGCATGGAGGCATCTACAGCCTACAACAGTGTAGTGTATGTTTCAAAGTACTTAGGAAGAAGAAAAGGATGAGAACCCAGTATAGAGAAATAATAAATATTTGAAGATATAAATGTTAATACACTGATATAATTAAATATTGTATACATATTGAATTATAATACTATAACCCATAAATGTGCCCAAATATATACCACTTAAAAATAAAAAAAATGCATCAACACTTTTTTAAATGTAAGAAGATAAAAAATTGGGAATGTGTACAACTACTATTGAGAAGTTAGTCTCCTGAATTATTTAAACTTTCTTTGCTTTCTCGTGAGGTTTTATGTTCACTGCTTTATCTTACTTTCAGTTTCTGGTAGTATTTTCTGGGACTTTAAATATTCAGTTTCTAAGGCTCTCCACATTGCTATTCATAAGCTCAACCTTATGTTTTATATTATTTCCTCTTGTCCATTGTGAGGACAGTAGGAAAGATTTGATTAAATTGCATTAATCTGCTAAGTCATTTCTGTACTTTTGAGGTTAATAGCCAGAGAGAAGATGCAATTAAGGTTCTATTGGATATTACCTAACTAATAATACAATAAAAAGAAAATACTAGTTCTCAACCATTTGGTTACTACAACTTTTGAATTGGTTCTGTCATTTTGATTTGAGTAGCTATTAGTTTTTCTGTTCTCCAAATTCTTCCATCTATATAACAAACCCAAGTCTTCTTGTGAGCCCCTCCTCTTGTTAGTGGTGGAGACATAGTGAGGGTATGACAGTCCTTGCTGTCGAGGTGTGATGTGCCTACTGAGGCAGAGTGGCAAGAAGTCATTATAATACAGAAGGCCAAATGTAATAATAATTTCCAAAGGCTATCCTGTGACCTCATTGTGTGTCGTCAGTGGCTTTGCTGTGCGGAGCTTATGCCAAGGTGTAGATGTTCTCTAAAATTTTATTTACTTTTCCAATTTCATTTCATTTCTTTTTAAAATGTGTGTGTGTGTTAGTGTGTGAGTATGTGAGTGTGAGTGTATATAAGTGTGTGTGTGTCTGAGTATGTATGAGTCTGTGTGTGCATGTGCTTGCATGTGTGTGTATGTGAGTGTATATAAGTGTGAGTCTGTGTCCGAGTCTCTCTCTCTCTCTCTCTCTCTCTCTCTCTCTCTCTCTCTCTCTCTCTCTCTCTGTGTGTGTGTGTGTGTGTGTGTGTGTGTGTATGTGTGTGTGTGCATGCGTGAATGTACAGTCAGACCATGGTATGCTGTGGATATCAGGACAGCATAGGGGAGTCCATTATCTTTTTCCTCGATGTGGGTCCTGGAACTTGAACTCTGTTCAGCAGCCTTGGTGGCGAGCACATCTTCCCACTGGGTCATCTCACCTGTCATTTAATGTCATCTCTGTTTTCGCATGGGTGTCTGCTGATCTGTTAACTGACCTTAAGTTATTGATTTTCATTTTGAAATCTCGGACAAGACCTTTCTGTAAACCTAGGTTCATATCCTACCCATATCTTTTTTTTTTTATTTGTGTCTTTGTGTTTTGTTTTGTTTTTCTCTGAAAGGAACATCATACTGTATGGTCAGGGTCTCCTCGGCCTTTTTTTTTTTTTTCTCTTTGGTTATTTCCTAGGTAACTTTTTTTTGGTTTTTTTTTTTAATCTTTAAAAATTTCCATCTCCTCCCCTCTTCCTCCCCCTTCCCTCCCCTCCCGCCCACCCATACACCCCCTCCCTCCCTCTTCAGGCCAAGGAGCCATGAGGTCACAGGATAGCACAGAGCAAAGCCACTGAAGACACAGCAATGAGGTCACAGGGTCGTGCAGAGCAAAGACTGACTGGGTAGTGTAGCACTAATTTGACTGAAAAAGAATTTATAGGCAATTTATATCTTCAATGATACAAATGGAGAAGAATATTTCAAATGGAAAATGGATGAAAATTCAGAATTTTACCATGCTTTTATATTTCTCTAGAAAATAACTTCTTCAACAACATGGCTTTCTATATTAGAATTCATACTATTTCTGTAAAAAAAGAGTAAAGATGTATAGAGATTAAAAATCAATACTTTATTTAAGGTGTCCTAATTAAACAGAAATTGGTAATGGTTTCCCTATTTATTTCTCCCAGTAATATACATATAATAAAATTTAAGTCACAGCTAAAAAAAAATTTCCAAAGGCTGTTAAGTGGTATAGGTAGGTGTTAGCAACATTTCTAAAAAACTATATAGGACCTATTCACAGAGACTTCAAGATAAAGAGAAAAATCTGTTGATTCTAACAAACTTTGAAGACTTCTATATAAACAGAAGATGGGGTTGTTGTTTTCTTACTAGGTCCGGATTCTGTTTCATTTACATAACAATTGAGATTGGAAATTCACCAAGTCTTTTCATATATATATGTGTATATATACATATATGAAAAAGAAATATATGCGAGTGAATATATGTGAGTGTATTAATGTAGTATATATATCACAAAACTTAAGGTTGACAAAGAAAATCAAGATGTGTCAGAAGCCTCAAAAAATAAAATGTTTTGTTCCTTGAATTTTCTGGAGAGATAAACCTCATATTTTTATTTTTATTAGTAGAGTTTAAATTATTTTAAATATATTTATCTTCTTAAAAATAAACAAATAAAGAACCTCATTTAAGAATAACTTCAGAGCAGAATTCTAAGTCTAACAGTAAATTCTCTTTATAAACCCTAGGGTCAATACAATTCAGCAAGCTATCCTATTAAAATGCCCATAGTGTTTCAGTAGTTTGGGGTAAAGCCAAAGCTGACACTGATGATAGTCCATTATGGACTGGATGGGATATGTCCCGCGCAGCCTCAGTGCCTGGACACTTGGCTCTAGATGGTGGTGTTATATTGGAAAGGTATGGAGTCTTGGAGAGAGAGGTATGTCTGGTAGAACTGGATGACTGGGGCAAGATTTTGAAGCCCATCCCCACCTCTTGTTTATCTTTTTGCTTCCCGACTCACCAAAATATGAAAAAGCCACAAGACAAGCTCACCACCTTTGAATGGAAGATTGCACATTGTTTTTACGTGATGGTCGAGTCCCCACAGAAATTGAATGTGGTTTTCTGTGGGTGCATCTAAGTTTTTACGTAAGTAACTGCTCTTGTGACTTTATAGCCTTAAAACAATGAAAAAACAGTCTTGAGAAAGTCACTTCTCTTTCTGTGGTAAGCACCATGGTCAAAAGCGATTCAATGAATAGAGAATTTATTTGGCTCATGGTTTCACATGGCTAGAGTCTATATTGGCAGGGATGCTATGACTTGTAAGCAGGATCAGGAAGCTGACTGACCACATTTTGTTCCCACATAGAAACAGAGAATGGAAGAGAGATTTCCTCTGTTGGTGGGGATGATGTTTCTGAATCAAGGTCTGGTGAATCTCAGGCTGGCCTTGCACATATCATGTAGCAAGAAGATTACCTTAAACTCTTGATCCTCTTCCATGAACTTCCCAAGAACTAGGTCTACACACCTGCCCTACTATGTGCAACTCAAATGTACTTCCACTGATGGAGGAATACCTTGCTTAAAGGGAGGATACACCTACCAAAGCAAATGCTATTCCCGATCTGTTCTACTTTTCCTTAACTATTCTAGAGTATTTGTTTTCATTCCAATGTTCTGCTTTCGTTAGACTAAATTTGGTAGCTAAAATTTCATGGTGGGAGCTGAGAGAATGGGCATAATCCTCTTTGCAGGGCTTCAGGATCTTATTCAACCTCTCTAGCTTTTAATATTCCCAAATAGCACTTTCTGCTGTGAAAAGTGAGCTGAGAAAATATAAGTAACATGTGGAGCCTCCACTCACAGGAAATATTTTAATTATTTTTTAATTTTCTCTGGATATTACATCATACTCATTTTATTTTAAAGTAAGGGTTAGGACAGACATTGCTATTAGCAACATATTTTAAGAATTTTTTAACTTTATTGGGTTTTATCCTAAGTAGTGAATAGTGTTCAGATGTTTGAAAACTTTTGAAGGGCCAATATACTTTAATGAGTTGTATTTGTATTTAAAATATAGATCCCCTATAGTCACTATTTAAGTTTGAGACAATAGACCTGTTTTAAAAGATTTAAAATTTTCACCAAGCTAAGGTGCTGTGTAGTATCTTACTGTGGGAAGATATGTCAGCTGTCCCACAAGTAATTTTCCTAAGTTAAATCATAGCTTACTTCAGCTGAAAAAAAATGTAACAGCAATCCCCATTCAAAGTGCTATTTGGAAAACTGTTTAGCTTGGTAAGTAGGATAGACATTTAGAGATTTTGGCTAGTTGCTGAATTCAGTGGAATGATAAAGAAACCCGTTCTGGTATTAGAATTGATTTTTCTCATGTGCCTGGAATACCCTGGAATCTTTATTCTGGATATTTATTTTTTTTATATTACTGGAGAATATATATTTTATTATCTGATCCCCTTAATAATAAATAAAGCAACCTTAGAGGAGACAAAAGTTACCTTTAGGAATGGTCAAAGATAGAAAGTGTCCTTCACAGTCACTATTATGAATGAGAGCCTCGTGAATCTGGTTCTGGCAATGTGCACTGAGAGTGTCCACGACCATAAACATTAGTTAGTATGTTCAAGAGAGCTGGGAAGAAGCTTGCGTGATGTTTCATTTATTACTTCATCTCGGGAGCAAGTCCTTCAGACTCAAGTGTCCTAGAGAGGCCAGAAACAGAGATGCTTATGAATGGATTGACGCGGATGCCACGCACCTTGATGTGTCACGCTTGGGACTCTGTCAGTACCTTGATGGATACCATGTCAATCATTCTGCTGGCCGTGCCTGCATTATCTGCAGTGCAGAAAATGAATTTTCTCTTGGGTGACAGGTTTGGGTAGACAAAGAGAAAAAAAGATAATTACTGTAGACTCTATATATTGCCCACAGCAGTTCAGGAAGAGTGTAGGCAACACCAATAGATGATGGATTGGAGAATGCAAATCTGGGGAGAGGAACTTTCTGCCAGGCTTTAATTTTAAAGCACTCTGAAGGCTTTCAAAAGTATACAGCACATGGTGTCTTGAGCGAGTATGACAAATCGTCTCATTGTCAATATAGTATGTACAGAGGGAAGACAGGGCACGGGAGATAAATAGATGCAATTTAGGAAGATAGGAAACAAAATAAAACTTGGAGTAAAAAAAAAACAAGCTGAAAAGCAAAGGATTCTGTTTTCTCAGCTTGATATAAAGCAAACTCAAACAGCTATTAATAATTGATTTTTTAAAAAATACATATAGGCCTTTTGCTTGTCTTCCATTAGTTAAGGTGCTCTTTATTAGAACAAGAGGTACAGCACTGCCAAGTGATGGGTCTTATGGAATGGAAGTTAAAAATAGCATTCTCTAACAAAGCTTCTCTTGACTTTATCTTTTGAATTTTTTATTTATTAAATCCTGTAAGAGTACACAAATGTTAGAGAAACGCTTGGTTCATTTGTTCCATAGCTTTCTACTCTCTCACTAAATTAGCATCAGTATAATTTTTATTAATTTTGGGGTACTGAGTACTGTTTTGATAAGTTATCAGGAGGTTAAGGCTCCTTAGAAAATTTATAGGACAGAAGGCAGGGCAAATTGAGTGTTAGAACCATGGACTGCAGCAATTAGAAACATCGAATACACTTCCTTTATCCAAACGAGTGCATTTGTAGATTTAACCAATTTATTTTCCAAAAGTAAAGGCAAGGATGAATAAACCAAATGATGAAACAAAGTTTCACACATTGTAGTGTAACAGGTTACAGAACACGAAACCAGTATCCAGAAACAGAATGTCAAGGCATAGCTAATGGAGACGGACCGAAACATTCTTAAATTCAAAGCAGATGGTGGTGACATTTTCCTGAAATGTTGGAGGAAACAACCTCTTTCTCAGTAGGCTTAATGAGTGTTTTGCTCTTTGAAGTATGAACTTTGAACAGTGCCAAAGAGAGTTGGAATTTTCTCTATTTGTTCACAAGAACCAGCAATATAATAATTTCACTGCGAAGTGGATGAGGACAAGGGCAGCTGGGGCACAAGAAGATCACGAAGTCAAAATGATGTGTGAGCCTTGAGCAAAACTCTGTCTCTGAGGATAATTTCATGTGGCTAAACCACCAACGTTCAAAATAGAATCTGGAAGCCATTTGTTCATGGCATCACACTTAGTACTCTGTGTCCCAGCAAGGACCACAAGTCAATATCTGTGACCACTGCACGATCACGTTTCTTTCTCAACTGCTAAGCTAAACAGTCCCTGGAAAGACAGCACACTGCGTGAATCTGACTAAGAAATTATGACCTCAGTTATATTTGAATATGCATCAATCAACTGTGGAAGTGAATGCATTCCTCATTTACAAAGAACAAATTAGGATGGAGCACAATCGCACATTTCATTTTCCTTAGTAGAAAAAAAAGGGAGAAACTGGACCAGGCAGGTCCTCCTTTTAGGAGATTGCTCATTCGTTTCCCGGCCACGCAGATCCGAATAATCACAAGACACTATATTAATTGCAACGTTGCTTACTGAAACAGCTTCTTTATTAACCAATGGTAAGAAAACATGTTCATAGCATACAGAGGGGAACGCACAACTCCTCTTCTTCCTTCCTGTGCATGTTTCATGTATGCACAGACACCAGCATCTCCCTAACTTGGAAATATTCTTCCTCCTTTGTCATCTTTCTTCTCCTCATTTCCACTTTACCTTTCTCCTTCCATCTTTTTTCTTATTTCTTTTCCTCTTCTTCTCCTTCCTCTGTTTCTCTCTTTCTTCCAACTTGTTTTCAAACAAGTTTCTGCTAGGGAGGTTTTTGATAACAGTTTCTAATTCTTCGCGACTAACAGGACTATTCACCTGGTCGTGGTTTAACTTTGGTATATGGTACTTATCTAAAAAAGTGTCCATTTCTTTTACATTTTCCAATTTTGTGGCATACAGGCGTCTGTAGTAAGATCTAATAATTCTCTGAATTTCCTGTGTCTGTGGTTATGTCCCCCTTTTCATCTCTGATCTTATTAATTTGAGTGTTCTCTCTCTGCCGTTTGATTAGTTTAGCTAGGGGTTTGTCAATCTTGTTGATTTTCTCCAAGAACCAGCTTTTTGTTTCATTGATTCTTTGGATTGTTTTCTGTGTTTCTATTTTGTTGATTTCTGCCCTCAGTTTGATTATTTCCAGTCTTCTACTCCTCCTAGGTGAGTCTGCTTCTTTTTTTTTCCTAGAGATTTCAGGTGTGTTGTTAAGTCTCCAATGAGTGCTTTCTCCGTTTTCTTTAAGTGGGCACTTAGTGCTATGAATTTTCCTCTTAGCACTGCTTTCATTGTGTCCCATAGGTTTGAGTATGTTGTGTCTTTGTTTTCATTAAATTCAAGAAAGTCTTTAATTTCTTTCTTTATTTCTTCCTTGACCCAGGTGTGGTTCAGTAGTTGACTGTTTAGTTTCTATGAATTTGTAGGCTTTCTGGGGGTAGCATTGTTGTTGATTTCTAATTTTAATCCATGGTGATCAGATAAGACACAGGTGGTTACTAATATTTTTTTGTAACTGTGAAAATTAGCTTCGTTACTGAGTATATGGTCAATATTCGAAAAGGTTCCATGAACCGCAGAGAAGAAGGCATGTTCTTTCCTATTTGGATGGAATGTTCTATAGATGTCTGTTAAGTCCATTTTGTTCATTACCTCTATTAAGTCTTTTAATTCTCTGTTAGGTTTCTGTCTGATTGACCTGTCCATTAGTGAGAGAGGAGTGTTGAAGTCTCCTACTATTATTGTGTGTGATTTGATGGCTGCCTCGTGGATTGGGAAGATCAACATAGTAAAAATGGCAATTCTACCAAAAGCAATCTATAGATTCAATGCAATCCCCATCAAGGTCCCAACAAAATTCTTCACAGATCTTGAGAGGACAATAATCAACTTTATATGGAAAAACAAGAAACCCAGGATAGCCAAAACAATCTTATACAATAAAGGAACTTCTGGAGGCATTACCATCCCTGACTGGAAACTCTATTACAGAGCTACAGTATTGAAAACTGCTTGGTATTGGCATAAAAACAGAGAAGTTGACCAATGGAATCGAATAGAAGACCCGGATCTTAACCCACAAACTTATGAACACCTGATTTTTGATAAAGGAGCCAAAAGTACACAATGGAAGAAAGAGGGCATCTCCAACAAATGGTGCTGGCATAACTGGATGTCAACGTGTAGAAGAATGAAAGTAGATCCATATCTATCACCATGCACAAAACTCAAGTCCAAATGGATTAAAGACCTCAATATTAATCTGAACACACTGAGCCTGATAGAGGAGAAAGTAGGAAGTACTCTACAACATATGGGCACAGGAGACCATTTCCTACGTATAACCCCAGCAGCACAGACATTAAGGGCAACATTGAATAAATGGGACCTCCTGAAGCTGAGCAGCTTCTGTAAAGCAAAGGACACTATCACTAAGACACAAAGGCAGCCTACCGACTGGGAAATGATCTTCACCAACCCTGCAACTGATAAAGGTCTGATCTCTAAAATATATAAGGAACTCAAGAGACTAGACTTTAAAATGTGAATTAACCCATTTAAAAAATGGAGCTCTGAACTGAACAGAGAATTCTCAACAGAAGAAGTTCAAATGGCCAAAAGACACTTAAGGTCATGCTCAACCTCCTTAGCTATCAGGGAAATGCAAATCAAAACAACTTTGAGATACCATCTTACACCTGTCAGATTGGCTAAAATCAAAAACACCAATGATAGCCTTTGCTGGATAGGTTGTGGGGTAAGGGGTACACTCATCCATTGCTGGTGGGAATGCACACTTGTGCAACCACTTTGGAAGGCAGTGTGGTGGTTTCTCAGGAAATTCGGGATCAACCTACCCCAGGACCCAGCAATTCCACTCTTGGAAATTTACCCGAGAGATGCCCAATCATACTACAAAAGCATTTGTTCAACTATGTTCATAGCAGCATTATTTGTAATAGCCAGAAACTGGAAACAACCTAGATGCCCTTCAGTGGAAGAATGGATGAAGAAACTGTGGAATATATACATATTAGAATACTACTCAGTGATAAAAAACAATGACATCTTGAATTTTGCATGCAAATGGATGGAAATAGAAAACACTATTCTAAGTGAGGTAACCCAGACCCAAAAATATGAACATGGGATGTACTTATAATCAGTTTCTAGCCAGAACTAAAGGACATCAAGCCTATAATTCGTGATCCTTGAGAAGATAATAAGAAGGTGAACCCAAAGAAAAACATATAGTTATCCTCCTGGATATTGGAAGTAGACAAGATTGCCGGGCAAAAATTGGGTACTTGGGGGTGGGGTGGGATGGTGGCAAGGGGAGATGGGGAGAGAAAAGTGTGAAGGGGAGGATGGGGAGAGCTTGGGGGAATGGGATGCTTGGGATATAGGAAGGGTGGATATGGGAGCAGGGAACCATATATCCTCATTAAGGGAGCCATATTAGGGTTGTCAAGAGACTTGACTCTAGAGGGGTTACCAGGTATCCAGGGAGATGCCCCCAGCTAGTTCCTTGGGCAGCTGAGGAGAGGGACCCGGAAAAGGCCAGATCCTATAACCATACTCATGAATATCTTGCATATTACCATAGAACCTTCACCTGGTGATGGATGGAGATAGAGACTGAGCCCCACAATGGAGCACCAGACTGAGTTCCCAAGGTCCTGATGAGGAGCAGAAAGAGGGAGAACATGAGAAAGAAAGTCAGTACCGTGAGGGGTGTGTTCACCCACTGAGACGGTGGGACAGAATTAATGGGAGATCACCAACTCTAGTTGGAATGGGACTGATGGAACATGAGACCAAACCTGACTCTCTGAATTTGGCTGACGGTGGAGGCTGACTGAGAAACCAAGGACAATGGCGCTGGGCTTTGATTCTACGGCGTGGACAGGCTCTGTGTGAGCCTTGTCAGTTTGGTTGATCACCTTCCTAGACCTCGGGGGAGTTGGGAGGACCTTGGACTTAACATAGTGTAGGGAACCCTGCTGGCTCTTTGGCCTGGAGAGGGAGGGAGTGGGGGTATGTGTGGAAGGGAGGGGAGGGAAGGGGGAAGAGGAGGGGAGGAGATGGGAATTTTTAAAATATTAAATAAAAAAACAAGTTTCTGCTGACTGATAAACACAGCAAACATTAAGAGTTTTATCCTAGTCCCACTGATTACTCCGTGAATAGGGGAAGGAGAGGTCACTGGGAATAGGAGGGTTGTCAGGTTGTGCACAGCTCAGTGCACACTTGGACTTCTGTGAGGTTTGTTGTTATAACCTTCAGATATAAGTTTAATCATTCTGCCTTTGTTTCTTCTTGATTTCATTTGGTCATGCTTTAAAGAACTTTATTCATTGTTAGGGATTATTAACTGAATCAGATGGATACAGTCTAGTAATTTAGGGTAAATAAATAGCACTCTGTATGTTTATTTACTAATACTTCCTATCTGGATGTGATAAGTATATTACACACAAAATGCTTTTACTTCAGAAATGAGAGTTAATATATTGCTATTTTAAGGTACTTTTATCATATCAAAAAGAGTTAAAATAACTTGCCTTTTAAGACATTCCATGCATTTATACGCATGTTAATACATGTTTTCTCATTTTACACACTTACACTCTACTCTGTAGTAGTCACGTTTTGGTGCTGTGATAAATATCACAATCAAAAGGAACTTGAGGAAGCTTCTCTGATGGTGACTGAGCAAGGCTCAGATCTATGAGCACAGCAGAAGCTACCTTCTGCAGCAGATGGAAACAAATAAAGAAGACTCACAGCCAGACATTAAACAGAATGAGAGACCCTGGAACACACAACCCTAAGTGGGATGTCTCTATAAAATACCTCCCACCAGACCTCAGAGACCATAGGAAGAGGTGGCAGAAAGAGTATAAAAGCCAATGTTATACTTTCTCCAGCATAGTTCATACACACACACACACACACACACACACACACACACACACACTCCACCATACTTTGCTACCAACTGAGGACCATGTGTGATCACCTGAGTTTATGGGGGCATTCTCATTCAAACATACATTGAATTGGCAGATACTAAATATTAAACTTATTCAAAGATAAGCTTAATCATCAAAACAATTTGGCTTTAATTCAATAATAAAACAACAAAATAAAGTTAAAAACTTGAAGAAAGGATTTTTGACTGTTCACAGTAGAAAAAAATGACATATTGGAGTTGATACATTTATTTTGATTTGAGCAGGATACAACACATACTTGTCCTGAAATGTCATTCAGGATACTACTCAGGATACTGAAAATAAGTGCAATTTTTTTATGCACCAAAAAACTAGATAAAACAAAAAAGAGAAAATCAAGGCAATGTAACGGAAAATTAACTCCCACAATGCCTCCAGAGTCAAAGATTCTTCTAAAAGGGAGATTCTTTCTTTATATCCATGCATGCCTGTCACCTTGGATCTCTTTCCAATGCAAACTTTCAGAAAATACTGGTTTCTGGGTTTGGGTTCCCTCGCTCAAGATTTTTTTTTTTGTTGTTCCATTCATTTGCCTGTAAGTTTTAAGATATCATTGTGGGTTTTTTTCCACTGAGTAATACTCTATTGTATAAATGTAGCACATTTATTTTGTTCATTCTTCAGTTGAGAAACATCTAGGTTATTTCCAGGTTCTGGATATTACAAAAATACTGCTATGAAAATAGTTGAGCAAATGTCCTTGTGGTATGAGTGTGTATTCTTTGGGTATATGCCCAACAGTGGTATTGCTTGGATTTCAGGTAGGTTGATTCTCAGTTTTCTGAGAAACAGCCATACTGATTTCCAAAGTGGCTATATAAGTTTATACTCCCACCAGCAATGGAGGAGAGTTCCTCTTATTCCTTTCCAGCATAAGCTGTTATCAGTGGTTTTGATCTTAGCCTTTCTGACAGGTGTAAGATGGAATCTCAGAGTTGTTTTGATTTTCATTCCCCTGATGACTAAGGATGTTGAACAATTCATTAACTACCTTTCAGCCATTTGAGATTTTATTGTTGGGAATTCTCTGTTTAGATTTTTGTACCCCTTATTTAATTGGATTATGTACTCACTCGTAAGTGAATATCAGACATAAAGCAAAGGATAACCAGCCTACCGTTCACAACTCCAGAGAAGCCAGGAAATAGGGAAGACATTAAGAGAGACACATATAGATCCCCCTGGAAAGGGAAAATATACAAGATTTTCTCAATAAATTTGGAGTATGGGGGGAGAGAAAGGTCAAAGAGGAGTGGAAGGAGAGAAGGGAGGGTGAGGAGAACATAAGTAATCCAGAATGTCAAATTGGGGGAATGACAGAGGGAGAGAGCAAGGAAAGAGGTATTTTCATAGAGGAACCCATTATGGGGTTAGGAAGAAATCTGACCCTAGGAAAATTCTCAAGAATCCACAAGGATGACACCACCTAAGAATCTAAGCAATAGTGGAGAGGGAGCTTGAACTGCCCTTCCTCTGTAAGCAGATTGGTGACTACCTTCATTGTCATCATAGAACCTTCATCCAGTAACTGATGGAAGCAAATGCAAAGATCCAAAGTTAAGCAATGGACCAAGATCCTGGAGTCCAGTCATAGAGAGGAAGGAATGATAGCATTAGCAAAGGGGTCAAGACCATGATGGGGAAACCCACAGAAACAGATGACCCAACCTAGTGGGAGCTCACTGATTCTGGACTGACAGTGGGGAACCGATGTAGGACTGAACTATGTCCTCTGTGTAACAGTTGTGTGGCTTGGGAAATTTGTGGGGCCACTTTCAGTGGAGCCAGTCTTTATCCTTAGTGAATGAACTGGCTTTTTGGAGCCCATTCCCTAGGGAGAAATACTTAGTTAAACTTAGGTAAAGGGGGGAGGGCTATGGTCCTGCCTCAAGTGATGTGGTGGATTTGTTTGACTCCCCATGGGAGTCCTCACTCTCTCTGAGGAGTGCATGAGGAGATGGGAGAAGGTGGGGGAGCAGAAGGAGGGGAGGGAGAGAGAACTGGGGTTGGTACGTAAAATATAAAAGATTGTTTTAAAAACACAAAAAAGAATTTCAAGGTAAAATGTAAAAAGACAAGAAAATAGTAGTTTGAGAACACAACTAGACTTTCTGAATGAAGCTTTTGCTGTAAACAGAAAAGTTTAATGATAGTTTTTCTTTCTTATTATAGTACTCATTCTTACTTTGCACATTATTTCATCATCTTAATTTAATATTAGTTTTTCTATAACATTAACTTTCTTCTCTTTAATTGAAAAGCAGCAAGTAAGAGCAATACTCCTAGGAGAGTTCAAATGTATATTCTACAGGGACAAACAAGAGTTCAGGGCTCACAGCTGCCTGCTTCCTGTCTGGGGATGGTGATACAGCTGTGTTCATCATCGAATGACAAGGGACTACAAAGCTCTTCATAACATGAGTGGTGCTGGATAAGCAGAAGGCTCTGCCACAGTGAGGTGAACTGGCTTGAGTGAGCTGCACTTCGCAATGGGTAAAGATGAAAGCATCCACACACTTGAGCTTTTTCGTTCTTCACAAAGACCCCTTAAGTGCCATCTAACAAGCTCTACATGGGTACCTTAAAATGAACAAAAAACTTTCCTCCATCGAGGATAAAAGATAACACCTTCAGTTTTGTTTAGACAGTCTTAAAATATTTTTATTTGATGAATGTTAAGGGGAAGAAAAATGAAGATTTTTTTTTCCCCGCAAAGCTACAGCAGATAATGCCAAATTTTTCATAAGCCTGTGTTAAAAGGACTATTAGCAATCAGAGATACTGTTGATCAGATTGGGAAATTATAGGAGTGATAGAGAAAAGGAAATAGCATCTCATCTGAACAATATTTTCAGTTTATTATTTCCCCACATTCTGCTTAATTTTCTTTTTGCTACAGAATCTTAATGTAGCATCAATTCCTTTCTTCAAATCCCACTCTACTGTTTTGCTGGCTGCATAATAATGTTACATACTATCCATTGTTTAATTAAGAAAATGATAAAAGTATCCCCAAAGACTCAATATTTTGCATAGGAAATGTAGGATCTTCTGTTGCTTTAACTGGGCATGATATGTTATTCTTTCCATGGCCCTGAGTTGCAAACTGGACTAAGAATTTGTTTTATCTGTGGAAAGGAGAAAGAAATTCTAGGTTATTTGCATGGAGACAATGGCCTTTTCAGCTTGATTCCTCTTGTCAGAATTACAGCGTGATCACAGTGTATGTCAGATTTCCCATCTGAACTGGACAGGAAGGACACAGAAGCGTGAAAAGATCAGAAAACAACTTGACACATCTGTCCTCATGAAGTGTCAAGTTAGGATGTCACTAGAAACGCATGTTGTTTACTTCAACAAAACAATCAAGCAAAGGGCAGAAAGGACAAAGGAAATGGAAAACACATCCTAACAAATGCTCTTCCTTCAAATGCTCTTCCCTAAATTTCTAGAAAGAAGAGCTTTGTTTCTTAGTGAAAAGATTTCACCATACTTTCTATTCCCACTCCTGTAGTAGGAGGCTTCTCGTTTGTTCCCTGCCACTTAGACCCAAAATAATCACACAGTAACTATATTATTTAAATCACTGCTTGGCCTATTAGCTCTAGATTCTTATTGGCTATCTCTTACATTTTAATTTAACCCATTTCTATTCATTTATATTTTATCATGAGGCTTGTGGCCTAACAGCAATATTCCAGCTGGCAGCTTGTGGCTTTCCCCTCTGGCAGCTACAGGGTGTCTCTAAATTCTGCCTTCCTTCTCCCAGCATTCAGTTTAGTTTTCCCCGCTTAGCTCTTCTCTTTTGCCCTATCATTAGCCATGACAGTTTCTTTATTAACCAGTGGTATTCACAGCATACAGAGGGCAATCTCACATCACACTTCTACCTTATTATTCTTCATAGTGCAGTCTGAGATGATGTTTACTCATCTATTTGCATGACAGGTATTTTCTTCCACTAGAGTGGAACATCATGAATGAAAGAGAGTTGTTGTTCTTCTTCTGTTTGCTACTCTGAATCTTGTGCCCAGTGTCTGAGCCCACATAAGTGGGTCCATTTAACCTCGACTAGAGGTCAGAGAGTTCAGGCCTATTCTTGCTCCTTCAAGGCTATTGATAAGCTTGACTTGAGGTGTGACTACTAACAAGATATCTTGACCTAGGGTGTGGTTACTTGGTGATTTGGGTATTAAGATGACCCACAGAGGTGCATACATTTCAAATTGACCAAAGGTTAGAGAGTTCAAGTGTATTTCCGCTCCTTTAAGAAGATGACAGGAGCTTTGACCCAGGGAGTGACAGCCTACAGGATGCTTGACCTAAGATGTGGTTGCTGCATGTCCTGCCTAAACAACAGACTACTTAACTCGGGGTATATGAAGAAGGACGCTTAAAAGAAATCCCATACTAGCTCAGAATTGAGAATAATAAAGGGTTATTTATTTAAAGGTAGACTCACAAATCAATATCCTCTGCTGGAACACAGAACAGCAACTAAATCCGGTAAATCAGATGTGCCTTTTACATCGGAATAAGTAGGATAAGAGGCCAAGCCCAAGTGGGCAGGTAACTTACAGGCTACTGACTGTAGGAATTCCTACAGCAGGTACAGTTGCTTGATGCTTCAGGTATTGAAGAGGTAATTGTCCTGTTATCATGTTAAAGTAGTTCCCCCACCCCATTTGGATTAGGGTATATAAGCATATGGAAAATAAATGCGGGTGAATTTAGTATTCACCGGATTTTCCTCCCCATTCTATTCTGTGTCTCTGCCTTTTTCTTTTATATCTTTGTTCTGTCTGCCTGGGGTTTCTAATCCACACACTCCTACCCTGGAACATGGGAACCCATGGAGGCTGGAACCTGAAAGCCCGAGCCATTAACCGCTCTTAATAAATTTGGCTGAATTCACAATAAATATCAAAGAACCAATAATTTTCTCATCCTCTCGAGAAGAGACAATCTCTGAGTCTTTTGTTATTAAAATGTTTTCTTGTAATCAGGGCAAATGTCCAAGCAATAGATAAGAATTAAAATAATAACCTGTACTTTAGTCTATTCAGAAAATGAGCACGGAAGACAATGGATTTCAGCACTGAATATCTCTAGAGACTTCTTATTTTTAGCAAAACATTCTGCTTTCTTCTTGATTTTTAGATCTTGTTTTTATAATAAACTTAATTTCTGTTTCTACTTTCTACTTTTCTTGGGGAAATGGTACTCGCATAGATGGACCTCAAGAACACCTGGTGGCATTTTATGGTAAACAGAACTTTGGCCCACAGAAATAATCTTTTATAGATGTTACAATCTTTTGTAAAATTAATGCCTTAGAATCTAAATTGATTACTTGAAGGGAACAAAAAATCAATACATAACTGTTTAATGTCTCTAACACTTTGAATTATAGGATTTTTTTGTTGAAGCACAACTAAGTTATACTGTACAATTCAATCACAAACTAAATAATTTAGGGTTGTTTTGTCCTAAAAATCCATTAAAAATAACAGTAATGTTCTGTTACAAATTCAATTTTTAAGACTGATGTGAACTGTCTGTGTGCATAAACATAACAAGAACCAATTAAATTTTCTCCTAATGATACTCCTCATCCTCAGGGATGTCTTGGATAGCATTTGATAATGTTAGCAAAATGTAAAAAATAAAAATATGAAATAAAAAACAGCACTCATGCAACTTTAAGTTGACTTTCTCTCTATTTCTTAGTGAATAAAAAGGGGTGCAAATTAAACACAAAACATAACAGTTACTTATCAGTCTAAAACTATCTAAGACTTACTGGCTGGAGAATTGTGGGATATATTGCAATAGATCACTTACTTTAAATCAATTGTTCTTCCATCAGATTAGCGTAGCTTTATGTAATTTGCACTTACACCAACTAATGATTGATGAGCAGGAGATGATGGCCAGGGGGTAAGGATAAATTTGAAGATGGAATTAATTTAGAACTGGGCTAGGTGAACTTCCTGGTATCCATCCCAGCAGACATTGCCTTAAGTAACTTAAGGCACCTAGCAACAACTTGCAGTGCTCCAGCAAGGATCCAGATTGCCTGAAATAGAGTGGATGAAGTAACTGTCAAAGTCCTCCTCTTGGGGTATCAAATAGCCTAGCTAGTGTTTTCTTAGTTGGTTGGAGTCTGGCAGATGAGATTTTTAATGCTGTGTTTCATGCTCTCTTCTTCCTTGCCTCTGCAGATTCCAATTAAGGAGACACAGTTCGCAAAATAGGGAAATCTCTTCCAATAATTCTATTAGGGATTATATGGCTCTTGCTCCACAGCTTTGTATTAGCTAAATGAAAACACACACAACCTTTTCTGTATTTTTAAATGGGCAGTCATGTGCATGACTGAGTGCATGTGTATGTGTGTTTGTGTGTGTGTGTGTACTTCTGTACCTACCAAGGTGTGTGGCAGTCAATGGACAATTTGTGGGAATCAGTTCTCTCCTTGTATTTGCATCCTGGGGTTGTAACTCGGACCTCTGGGCTTGGTGGCAAGTGCCTTTACCCACTGAGCCATCTTTCTTACCACACACGGTTGTAAGAGGGCTGCTTGTTGGTTCCCAGCTGCTCAGCAGCTCAGACTCAAAATAATCACACAAAAAGTATATTATTTAGGTCACTGATTGGCCAATTACTTGAGTGTATTGCTAGCTAGCTCTTACATCTAGAATGAACCCATCTCCATTATTTTATATTTTACCATGAGGCTTGTGGCCTACCACCAAGGTTTTTGGCCGCAGCTCTATGGCTTCTCCTTGACTTTGCCTCCTTTCTCCCAGCATTCAGTTTACTTTTTCCTACCTAGCTCTGTTCTACCCTATCAGGCCAAGCCAAGCCAGTTCCTTTAGTAACCAATGGTACTCACAGCATAAAGAGGGGAATCCCACAACAAAACATAATATTTTCTGGTTTTCTTCATGTTTGTTTTATCTAAGGATTATCAATTCAGACTTTATGCCACAGGGGAAAGAAGTCTGATAGTACCTAAATTTGATTATAGACTTATGTAACCTTATACATGATATGATGTTATACATATGTTTATTATATATAAAATTTTATGTGGTTTTCTGAAAATGTCAAAACAAAGAGAAAGTGCTATCTTACTCCTCATTTGTATTATAATGTCAAGTCTCAGGAAAGGAGAATTCAACGAAGTTTTAAGATTATGTGACTTACCTTGTTAATATTATCCAACATGGAGTTGAAATTGAAAGGACAATTCCTTAATATATGAACAGTGTTATTAAACTTCTATAGCCTCTTGGGCATGAACTCAACACTGTTTAATCACAGATCCCGATAAATCACTCTTGCAGTATAATTGTGGCACATTTACATGTATTTAATTATTTTGGAAACAAGTTGTTTTTGATAGCTTTGGAAACAGTCTCTACAAAACAGCAGAAAGGCAGGAGGAAAAAAGGTCTATGTAGTTAGTATGATACAATCGTTAATTAAAATATGCAACTCCCTGCTGGTATTCTGTAATGGAATCCAGCACAACAGAGAATAAAGGCGTTTATAATAAAAATTTCATTCATAATTCAGTGTTCTCTGTGAAGAGACACATGGAAATATTTGCCCTCATGCAGTTGTGTGGGCAAATGGATGCCTTTGACTGAATCGCTGGTTATTGTTTGGGTTCAAGTGAAACAATCTATGCTTATATATTGAGCTGATTAAAGTGAATGTTATTCTTAGCCTACAAGTTAAAAATAAAATACTTCAAAAGTCGTAAGGTAGACTATTTTTTCTACTATAAGCTTTTATGAATATTTTTATGAGTGAACTTATTAAATTTGTGGTCCCAGAGGAAATACTCACGTCCAATGGAGAAATGAATTACAGAGCACTGTTCTTGTGTAAGATGGAGACCTACAGAGCTGAGCACACACCAAAGTCAAGGCACCAGTATGCATACTGAAAGATTAAACCCCAGGCTTCTCATTGGGCATGATATATGCATGCATGCATTATATATATATGCATATATAGGTATATATATGTATATGTGTGTGTATGTGTGTTGTATACCTGTTGTTCAGGTTGGCATTGAACCTACCCTGTAGCTCAAGCTGGCACTGAACTATGATCCTCTTGCTTCAATCTCTCGTGCAGCTGGATTTATAGGCCACACTCACTAGACTGACTTCCTTCTGTCCTTCATTCTTTCTCCATATTAGGGATCAAGTCAACTAGACACATTCTACCTAGGAGTTCTACTGTTCCATATCCCAGATCCCTCACCAGTATATTTCAAATCTGAAGATAAAGTAGTTACAGCTTTATGAGGAGAAAGTTTAGATTCTACCCCATAGGTGACCTTTTCTCATGCTCATTCATTGAAAGGATCATCTAATTTACACTCCTGAGTTTACTTCTGATTTATGATTTATTACATTTACTGAGTTGTGTGTGTTAAACCATTCATTTTTTGCATTCTGGAACAAAAACAATTTAGCTATGCTCTTTGATGTTTTCCATGTGTTGTTGAATTTGTTTTGCAAATATTTTATTGAGATTATTTCTGTCCATGTTCCTTGGGGGAATTGCATGATTTTCATTTTTGACTGTGTACTTATCTCTTTTGCATATCAAAGTGATCTGACTTCAAAAAATGGCATAGTTTTCCTTACCTTTTTTATGGAATAATTTGAGTAAAATTACAGGGATGAATGTCTGATAAATAATTCAGAGTAGGACAGAATAGGTACAGAGACAGAGCAGACAGAAGAGTTAATTGAGCAAGAGTTAACTGAAGCCAAGAATTAAAAAAAAATCATAATAAAATGAAAAATATAACATGAGTCAAGTTTCTACCTAACTGGGATGAACATGGGTTCCACTATCCCCAGGGTTATCTTTTCTGGTTTAAAGATTCCTGGTTTTAGTTATGTGCATGAGGGTAGATGCATGAGTGCGGGTACCAGTGAAGTCCAGAGGCAGCAAATCTCCTGGAGCAGTAGTTGCAAGTAGTGTGAGCTTCCTTGCATGGTTGCTGGGAATCTAACCCAGGTCCTCTGCAGGACGAGTACATGCTTTCATTGTTGACCCATCTCTAGAGCCACAAGGTTATCTTTTTTTAGTGTATTCTTCTTGTGGGAAAGGTTTGGTTAGAATATAACAGGCAGTTTGCTTTCTACCTATCTCCCCTGCTTGATCTCTGGATAGGGATGCCCATTAAACACTTTCTGCTTATGTGTCTTTCCACCACTCAGCGTGGTGCACCACCTTGGCCCTGTGCTTGCTTCACCAGCTTGCCTCTTCAGAGGACTAGATGGATATCCACGTACTTCAGTGACCAACTGGGATATGGCCGTATCCACTCATCTTTACCATTGCAACTCAGGGTTTCTCCTGTTACCAGACTGCTTCCTCTCTCTCAGGCTTTGTTCTGATCCACAGTCTGTATTTCTTGGTTTTTGGGGTAACGATGAGCTGCGGTCAGCTTGCCTCCCATCCCATTTCCATGGTGGTTTTAGGACAGTTGCTTGCTGGCTGAATGGAGCTAGGGCTTTGGGTTGGAGATGAGATAGTGAATCCTGCACTCTCGTCAGCAGAGAGGTTTGTAGAGCTCTTCTCAGGATCAGCGTTGCCTCAGCCTGTGAGGTAGATCATAGCAATCAGTCCCTTCTGCGACATCAGTTTTGTACACAGTATGACAATGTCCTATTGCATTGCTTACATTTCTTGTCACTGTGACCTAATATCTGACAGTTTGCTCATCTTATAATACATCAAGAGTCAGAGAGAGGGAGGGAGACAGACAGACAGATACACACACACACACACACACAGAGAGAGAGAGAGAGAGAGAGAGAGAGAGAGAGAGACAGAGACAGAGACAGAGAGACAGAGACAGAGAGAGAGACAGTAAGGCTAGTCTTCAGCTTATATTCTCCTTTTCCCATCTTTTATTCAGTCTGAGACCCCACCCAAGGTTGTGACGCACATTCAGGGCAAATCTCCTGCTCAGTTATCCTCTTTGTAAACACCCTTGTAGAGTCAGGAATACAAGAGTGCGTTTTTCACTAACACCCCCAATATTCCTTAATCTTATAAGCTTAACAGTCAAAAGTCAGCATCACACACAGCTGAAATATTGGCTTTGCTTTTGGAGCCTTCCTTTCTCCTTTATTTGCAGCTTCACAACTTGGGATGACTCTCTCATTTCCTCCTCACTCTATTCAACTCTCACTGCTTTTGCAAATCGAATGGATTTGCAATATTTCTGGGTTCCACTCAGTTCCTCACCATCTCTTGTTTGCCGGTGCGTTCCTTGCCTCTCCACACTTTCCACTTCTCGTTGTTATTAGATAAGGTGATTTCTTTCAGAGAATGCAGATGGTACTGCTTATGTTTGCTTCATCTTTCCACCTGAGTTTGAAGCATTTCAGTCTGTACATAAATGAAACAACACATGTGTCTGCTTTTTCCTCATTTACATCCTTCTGGGTTTTCTCATTCTGCTACAGTTGGCAAGGTTTCTTTCATTTTTAAGCTTTTCAGGTCATGTTTTGGAACATCATCCCTTGCTGTGTACTCCTTTCTCTTGTGGCTAGGTCCTTAAAACTTCTTTTTGACCAGCATAGGCTATTCCCTTCTTTATTCCTAACTGTTCTCAACTTTGAATACCATTAGCTACTTTTTGAAGTGAAATTCAAGAAGTCATTCATTCTACTTTCTCATAATTCTGACCAGTTAATGTCCATCACTACTTCCTAGTAATGATAAATTAGACAAAGAAGAGTAGATTTGAAACAAGCCTGTTAATTATATTGCAGAATACTCTATGTAACTGCTAATTCAGCTCTTCAGCTTTTCTGCTTTATTTATTTATGTAATTATTTCCTGATGTGTAATAATGGTTTCAATCATGTATTACATAGTGGTTTAAAAGATGGGCACATTGTGAAATTGCTAAATCAAACCATTTAACCTGTAAATTATCCCATACACTATATGTTTACTGAAAGCCCTTTGAATCTAGTCTCCTGGCGATTTTCAAAAATATAATACATTAATATTAACTATAGTCATCATTGTATAAAATGGACCCCTGGAGCTTATCCCTTTTGTTGAAATGTAGTCACTGTATACCTCTTGGAACACCCTTTTTCTGTCTCTCACCTGCTAATAAGCCCTATTGCATATTAAGCTTCTATCTTTTAAAATATGCTACCTTCCATGTGAAAGTGAGATTGTATATTTGCCTCTCTCTGTTGTCACTAGGACAGTGTACCTCTGGCTCATCCATATTGTTGCAAATGGCAGGGCTTCCCTTTTACTTTCAGCTACAGCTTTTAGTCATTCCTCTGAACTTTTGATGTTGTGAGTTCTAAGAAACCAAGAGCGACCATCTCTACCAGACAGCATTTCACAGCAGATACAATGCTAGTGCCAAGTAGACTTTCAAACTTGCACTGAATATATGAATAAACATTACAGGCATTACTGTACCCTCAGTGCTATGCGCATGATTTAACATACTGTAGATGTTTAATAAATATTGAATGAATAAACATGAAAAGGTTGACAATGGAATGCAGATTTATAATATTGGGAGTTATATCATAGTCTCGAGCCAAGCAAACTAGTAAGATTCACCTATACATATTTTGATTTTGTTTGTTTCCATTGTAGTACTGTGAACTGAACTTAAGTCCTACTGTATGCTGGGCAAACGCTCCCCACTGAGCTGTATCCCCAGCTTCAGTCGGGTATGTTGAGTAGACAGACGAACCTCTGTCTAATCACAGCGCTGATAACAATCCGAATCTATCAAGAAGACAGCTACCATAGTTCGTGTGTTCCTTCTGACTCTAGTTGACCCTGTTTAGTTCCTATCAACATATCTGCTCTTTGCAGTGGCAATGGTCCTGGGTTTATATAACATTTTACTTTGAGATGGTGACTGAAAGAATGTAGCACAACAGAGCTTACAAGTGGTCAATTGGCCTAGTTAGCTGAATGCTCCAAACAATGAACATGGCACTCTGCACAGAGCATCTCATTCAGCCTTTAGAGAAGGGACAGAAAGGGCTGTTATTTTGAGTAAATAAACAATATATTAGGGAGAATATGCTTTGTTATGAAACAAATTCATGACCTAGAACATTTACATTTTGTTTATTAGTCATTTAATTAACTATAAATCATTTTATAACATGGTTATCTCAGAAAATTATTAAATATTAAAATACTTTTTAAAACAATACCTGCTATGTTCTTTACATATTTCCAAGGTAGCAATATAATAGTAATTGTTTATTTATGTATATGTGAGATACCCATATAATATAATTTTCTAAGCTGGTAACGATTTCTTTTGCCAAGACTGACAACATAAGATAAACCCCTAGAACCCAAATGGTAGAAGGAGAGACAACCTATTCCTGCAAATTGTTTTTTCAGTACCACACATACATTGTAGTTCAAGTGTCCTACATCTATATACAAAATATCTCACTATTTCTTTCTCTCTCCCTCCATCTCTTACAGTCATGTAAATGTAATGCAGTTTCTAAGACAAAGAAATAATATAGGCACTCCAGAGATGGCTCAGTGGATAATAGAACTGGCTCCTCTTTCAGAGGACCTGGGTTCAATTCCCAGCACTCACATGGCAGTTAACAACTGTTCTCTTCATCAATGCATCTCTTCCTTAGTACACCTGATAAGTGAGTGTTGTAGTTCAGATCTGCAACACTTCTCAAAGACCTGAGTGCTCATGACTTAGCCCCAAGCCCGCAGCATAATTAGAAGGTAGAATCTTTAAGGCTTAGAGCTGGAGCTGTAGATCAACAACTTGTCTAGCATGCATGAGGCCCTAGCTCCAATCTCTAGTACTGAAATAGAAATGTGGTGCCTACTTTGAGGCCTTTAGGTCACTCTGGTAACCCCTTTGGAGGAGGTAGTGGGAACTAAGCACCTTTGTCTCTCATGTTTCATTTCCTTATCATGACAGGAAAAATTTTTCTCTACCACATACTCCTACCTAATGTTCTGGCCTACCCTCATCATAGGCCCAAAGGTAGTGGAGTCAATTGATTATAGTTGGTCTCTACACTGACAATCAATATAAACCTTTTGTCTACCAGTATGTTATCTCCGGTGTTGACCCACTGGGCCACCATTTCTTTACTCAACACAACTTTTCCGAGCCCTTCTCTCTATACCACTATTTCAAATCATGTGTTCATGTTGTAGACCTAGCAGGACAGTTATTGGCATATCATTTGATTTTTTACATGATGTAAGAAAAGCGCAAGGTGATCCATATCTCTTCCCTCATCTATAATTACCATTCCTGGGATCCTTTGATCTTATCAATGTGTTTGAAAATAGGCTATCACCCTGTTCAAAGAATTTTCATCTTAAATTCTGCATATTTTGTTTCTGTTAAAATGACCTTATTTTATCTCATTTTTTAAAAAGATAATTTTGCTGTATAAAAAGGAAGCAAATATGAAATTCTTACAATTATATTAAAATTGAAACAAAGCCTCAGGTTAAAGCTAGAATTTAAGATAAAGTGTTACTTACTGAGTCATAGAAATAAAAAAAAAAATCCCCGCGGATAGTTCAGAAGACTACGCTGATGGGGATCGAGAGAGCAGACTTACCCGTCTGCAGAGTTTTTATCTCAGTGTTTTCTATCTATTTCATTTAATCATATTAAATGATGTAGAACTGAGAAGATGGCTGAATTTTGAAATTGGTTTTAATTGTTCCTCATATTACTGTCTGGTTTAAACTTTCAAGAATCAGATGAACTGAAAAATAAGTGAATGGTTTTTACTTTACCACTAAATGACCAGCTTTGAGGGTGGTGTGCTGTCATCAGCAGCTCTTCCTGTGGGCAGTTAGCACATCTCATTTCTTAGGAACAAGCAAAAATTAGGACAGAACAAAAGACTGGACCTAAAGAAAGGGCAGAAAAAGATGCATAATCCTAGAACAAGACTAAAGACCCCTCATTTCCAAACTCAATAGCTGGAGTCTGATAAAGATAGGAAGAAAACAGTAGTGCTTTGTCTTATCGTATGGCTCTTATCCAGTGTTTCTTCCCTCCCTCCCTCCCTCCCTCCCTCCTTCCCTCCCTCCCTCCCTCTCTCCCTCCCTCTCCTCCTTCTTTCCCTCTCTCTTTCTCTCCCTTCCTTTGTTGATACAGGATGTCCTGAAGCCCAGGCTAGTCTCAAATTCTTGATGTAGCTGAAAGTATCCTTGAACTCTTGGTCCCGCCTTGTATCTTCCTCCCATGTCTGGCCTCACAGGCATGCACTACCAGGCCTGCTGCTGCCCAGTGTTTCTAAGAAGAAAACTTTTACTTTCTTTTTTTTTTGTCATCTACTTCTTTTTTTTTTGGTTTATTTTTTTATATTTAAAAATTTCCATCTCTTCCCCTCCTCCCCCCTTCCCTCCCCTCCCCTCCACCCATACCCCCACTCCCTCCCTCTTCAGGCCAAGGAGCCATCAGGGTTCCCTACTCTATGTTAAGACCAAGGTCCTCCCAACTCCCCCCAGGTCCAGGAAGGTGATCAACCAAGCTGAGAAGGCTCCCACAGAGCCTGTCCATGCAGAAGAGTCAAATCTCAGCGCCTTTGTCCTTGGCTTCTCAGTCAGCCTCCACCATCAGCCACATTCAGAGAGTCTGGTTTGGTCTCATGAAAACTTTTACTTTCATTTGATTGAATTTGTACACGACAAGCTGTTTTCTTGCTGTGCTCAGGACTACTTATTTTCCTCTGATAGAACAGTTTAACTACAAGGTTTCTGCTGTGGGTTACTTTGCATTTATCTTCTGGGAAGTTTGTGTAGCTCTTGAATGTCTGCCATAAATTGAGAGTGTTTGAGTCATTATTCTTCTAAAACTACTTCTCTCTTTCCCTTCTCATACTCTTTTTTTTTTAAAAAGAATTCTGTGTTGTTGCCCTTCCTTATTTTCTGCATTTCAATGAGATGTTTCTTTTTCTTGTGTTTTTCCTGTCTTCAGATGATATGGTCTCTACTAATCATCTTAGAATTCACTGATTTTTTTTTTTTATTATTGCTGTTGCTGTTCAGCCAGTTCGTATTCACTTTGGAGCCCCTCGAGTGAATTTCAATTTATTTCCTGAATTGCTCAAGTTAACAGTTTTTACTTGCTTCAGTTTTAATCATCTCTGCTTATTGCTGTTCTCTGTTTGATGATATTGTCTGCACGATTGTATCGCCATTGTATCTTTTTCTACTTCTCTAAGCATTAGCTTCTTGGTTTCATCTGCAATTGATTTGAAAGACCTACTAAATCTATCAGCTGGGCCCTTAGGCATATACTTCTCTGTTTTCTGCTTTTGTTCCTTGTGTATCAGTCACAGCTTCTTTTTATGTTTTTAATCTATTTTAAATACAGTTGTTAAATACTAGTCATTCAGGTATTATACCAATTGTGAAGCAAATCTTACCCATGTTTCTCCAGAGTCCAATCTTTTGTGGTTTGTTTGTTTACATGTTTAGTGACTTGGAAGGTGATTTGAATGAGGTCTAGTTCCCTGGGCTAGAGCAATCCTCCTCAAGTGCAGACAGGAGCCTATGAATAGTCACCATGAGACAGCAAGGATTTAGAGGGACTTCTTTATCTTTCCTTTTTCCTGACCTCTTGGTAAATTGTCTACCTTTGTTATCACATCCAGCTATTAGTTTCTAACAATGCCTAGTGATCGTTCTATTCTTTTTGACAGAGCCTTTGGGCATACACTGCTCCACAGTTTGATCTCATTAAATTTGGGCCTCTTTGTGGGGATAGCCTTTGAGGTTCATACTTGAAAACTTATTATAATCCCAAGAGAACTCTTAGCTATTTCTGTCTGTGATTCTTGCCGTTAAATTGAAAACTTTTTTACAGTTTAGTTCTCGCTTTCTTAGAACTCCTGGCCTCCTTTTAATTGCTTACCATGGGTTTCCCTTACCCCCGAGGCGTTCTCTACTTGGAACTTTCTTACTCTCTTTTTCACATAAAACCAGTACCCTGGGAAGCAGCCTGGAGTGTTCTCTTCTTATAGCCAGTCTTTCCTTTCAATAAACCCTTACATCTGAGACATGGAACTGGTGGAAAGAACCCTAGGCCACTTGTCCTGGACACCATGACTCTCAAGGATTAAGAGCGGGAATGGTTGGGGTCCTTTATTACTCCCCTTTAATGAAAATTCTGCTCTCTGAGGGTACAGGAGTAAGGATGAGTTCTTGACATGAGATCCTATATAGAGTTGCTACTCTAGGGAATGGAAAAAACAGAGACCAGGCCACTCAACTCTTCTGCCCAGACTAGACCATATGTAGTTCGGTTGGGAGGGGTTGGTAGAATGAAAAATACCAATTCTAAGAAAGTATAATATTGCTCTAGTAGCAGAAGCTGGACCATAGAAAGGATACCTCTGTTGTTGGATGCATGTGCTCCAAATTCAGCATCTAGCATGTCGAAAGAGAGTGGCATGGGGACAAAGCCATGGATATCCTACTGTATACTGTCAATTCTTATGTGAATAAATGTTTCTCTATTTGCAAATGATTTCTAATAACTTCATATGGACAATTAAATTAATTAATTAATCTTCACAGTATTTACTAGAGTGTTTGATCCCAGGGAAGAGGCCCACAGACTCTTTAGACTACTTTTCTGGAATCCACTTTTCAATAATTATATTGAAAATTTTAACTTTTTATAGACAGCAATATATTTTAGTGGAGCATAATGTGATTTTAGATGTTGATAATACAGATTAATATAATAGTCTAATTAGTAAATCTATCTTACACTCCTACTATTTGTTGGTAAAAATTTAATATTTTAGCAGTTAGAAAATATGTAACTTCTTGTGTATTTTGTCATGTTCTATTGATTGCTGAAGCTCTCCTCTTTTCTAATTGAGTCCTTTGATCAACCTCTTTTCCTTTTCTATCTACTCTCTTTCTTTTGACCATAATAAACATTAGTTTATTCTCAAATGTTATGAATTCAACTGCTTTATCTTATACATTTAAGTGAGATCTGGAGAGATTTGTTTTTCTGTGTCATTTATTTAATGTAATATATTGTCTATATATGTTGTCACAAGCAATTGAATTTCTCTTACCTTAAAATGGAAAGGTTCCCTTTGTGAATATATGCTACATTGTTTCCATCTGTCCATCCATCTATCCATCCATCCATCCATCCATCCATCCAGTGACAGTCAACTTGGTTGTCCCCAAAGCTTAGCTACTATGAATGAACTAAAACAAGGAGCCTGCATATACCAACGTTAGTTGCACACATGCTGTGTGTTCTATGAGAGCCCTTCCTATGGATGAAAGAGAAAGCCACTTATGCTATTTTTCATACGCATTAGGAAAGATGTACTTACTGAAGCGGAATGGCTAAGCTAAAGTGTGCCTTTTAAGTATAATTAGCAAGGGAACCGTGTTTAATTTCCAGTCATCCATATCTCACACATTTTATCTGTTCTGATATAAACACCAGATCGATGTTGCTCTGATTTGTTTTGCTGGGAACTTATACAAAGTTTATTACTGTTCAGTGAGTATATAAAAAAAAACGTACATTTTCAGTGTCGGTGACAGGAAAATGTCGGTGACTTTATTGTTACAGATTATTTACCTCTTTCTTACTAATTTTTCTAGATGATCACAACACTACTTATTTCACGGAAAGTGAATGGCAAGTTATGTTTGTTTGAACACAGAGAACACAGAGCAAGGGTAAGAAACACAAGTCTTCCCCTTACATGTAGTCTGCAGCACCACATCGCGTGTGCCGTTCCTTCATTCTCCCCTTCTATTCTACTTTCCACAACGCCTCATTTCCTTCTTGTCCCACCTCATCATTATCCAGGGCCATTATCGCAGATCTTGCTGATCTATGACTGTTGCCAAGTCGCTGCCTTCTTCTCCTGAGAGAAATTAGCAATCCAAGTGACTGATGCTGCTGACATCGGCTGTGGAGTGAGAAAGGACTGAAGGATATATCATTAATTTTCTTCTTGGACAACCAGTGGGGCTCCAGAACAACATGTGGGCAGAGGCAAAGTTTTGAAAAGGCAGAATCTTGAATGTAATATTCGTAAGTGGATCAATCCTCAGGTATATTTGGCGTTATGCCTCATAAGCTAATTCAGGGGTAATGTTCAATGTGAAAGTTTGGGAGTTACCTTTATTCGACCTTAATTCAGAGTCATTGAAGTATATTTTGATTCTTATGAAATTTATCTTTTTCTTTAAGTGTACTGTGAACACACAAATACATGTGCACTTGTGTGTATAAACACACGCACTTATGTCCAAGAGTACATGTTAAGATAGCATCTTTCTATGCATCCCAGGCTGGCCTGGAATTCTTTTTTCCCCATTGGCTTTTTATTTCATTTATTTGTTTTGTAAATTGTTTTTATTGAGTTATATATTTTTCTCTGCTTCCCTTCTTTCTTCTCCCTTTCCCTTCTACCCTTTTCCATGGTCCCCCTGCTCCCAGTTTACTCAGAAAATCTTGTCTTTTTCTGCTTCCCATGTAGATTAGATCCATGTATGTTTCTCTTAGGGTCCTCTTTGTTGTCTAGGTTCTCTGGGCTTGTGAATTGTGGCCTGGAATTCTTAAACTTTCTGGAAAGTCTTCTAGATCTTTGTATTATATGTGTGAACCACTATATCTGCTCCTACCATGTGCTTTTTAATAAACCTAACACAAGTATGTAATTAATGTGACCACCATGACATATGATATTTGAAATCCAATTCTAAAGGCATACTTCAGGGTTTCCCTGGGTGTTTCTAGATTCACACAGCCTGATATAAATAACCACAAATAATAAATAGGAACATTTTATTTGTAGAATGAACTACATAGTATGTTATACTTCTCTAAAGTGATTTTAGCTTTCAGGAATGAAATGGAAAGTCCCCACAGCTTGGCTGAGCTTCATGACATACAAAGACACTGAAGGATGCACCTTTAGTGTTTTAGCTATTGCTCAACATTGCATGAATTTTATTGCTAGTCATATATTATAAATAGTCAGTACTAAATTAAAAATTGCAAATAGCATATCTATAAGCCAATTAGAAACAGTTTCTACCTACAGCTCTAGTGTTTTCATATGCTGTCTCTTAAGCCTGGAGTTGGGGTGACAGAGATGAATCACAAGAGAAATCATATTATTGATTCAGCGGGTTGTTTTAGTAGCTCTAGATGGCTCTGAGTGAAGCAAGAAAAGTAAACATCTGACTCCAAAGAACTAAAAGAAGACTCATTTTTCTATTAAAAATTCCTAAAACCTAAGTTTGGCATTCAAACTTACACACACACACACACACACACACACACACACACACACACACACACTTTTGTTTTATACTTTCTTGAAGTTGACATTTAAAAAATATTTGCAAAGTATCTACTACATTGACTGATATAGACCCAAATAACTCCAAATAACTAAGATGTTAAATATTAAAGAACAGATTCCAGTCTCTGACAGCTAACATGGAATTTTTAAAATAGTCAGGCAACAGTTATAAAAGCCCTGCTATGTTAAAAGAAAACTCAGACATGCCTATGTATTCCAATAGTTAAATACATGTATGTGTACATATTATCTACATATCAGCACATCACAATTTCAACTTCTAACTAAAGTCTTGAGCAGTAGGAAATAAGAACTCAAAACAAGTCCGGGTTTAAAAAAGTCTTCTTTACTGTGGTATGTGGGCAAGTATGTAGTGTGATGCAGAAACAAGAACAACATAGCCTTCTTCCCAGTCCTCAGAAAAACAGCCATCATCCTGGCTGTGGTTGCTCCTCTTGTACTCTTATCCTGCTGAACTGGCTTTGGTCATGGAAGTTATGAGTGATTAGTGAAGATAAGATTAGATTGAAGGCTGCAAGGTGACTAACAGAGCAAGGTTGTAATTACATGTAAGGAAATCTGAAACACACAGAAGATGAAGGTGTGCTATGTTCTGATTATCCTTGGAGACAATCACCATTCCTGATCCAGACTGAGGAAGCAATGCATAGCTTTTATCAGCTGTAGACACTTCAGAATTGGACATAATAGCAGATGCTCAGAGGTAAAGGAATGATGCTTTCAAAAATTCAGTGAAAAGTTTCTGAAGCTCCATGAGAACAGTACCAGTTCCCTGGATACAGGGACTCTCTGGAAAAAGAAAGGGATGGAAGAAACCTTCAGAAGGAAGAGACCATGTGGGAGAAAGATTGAACTTTGACCTGGCTCAATACTACCCAAGAGAAATTAACAGTTTAAATCATCCTTCGAGTCCTTTTGGAGGGAGAAAACACTTGGGAATGAAATGAAATTAGGCAAAACAAAAGTTTTGTGAACTTTGGCGTTACCACATGCATTTTAGCCCATTCCAACTTATTTTTAGTGATGTTCCTTAAATTGGATGCATGATTTCAACATAAATCCTGTTCTATACATCTTATTTCAATAGTATCAGATTTTGAATTAAGAGGCTCTCTGATGTGTAACCCTAGTGAAAATGTATATTGTGTCTGCTGTGTAGAGTTGCTTGACTAGTAAAGTATATTTTTATGAGAAAACCATCATGTGCTAATGAGCACATTCTGAAAGCACACACACAAGAAGGTTTTTTATGACTTTAAGTTATGTAATGAACCCGAGATAATCTAATTGTCTGGGTCTGCATCAGTTAAAAATAAAACACTCGCATGTTCTGAAAAGTGTTCTTGAATGGGTGTGTTGTCAGCCCATAACAAAACAGTACTGTGTACTCTTGGTTGAGAAGGGCTTCTTGTTCCCACAGATGCTCACAATTCATACCACGTGGCTTTTGAAAGTGGCTCTGTATCAAGAACGTCTGTGCTTTAAGACTGGGACTTGCCATCTCGTGTTCAGGCTTTTCTCCATACCCATTCCAATACAAGTTTCAATATTTAAAGAGAAGTTAGGAACTATATTGGCAAGACAACCCAAATATACTATTTCTTCTTAGGTATTTTAGAGCACCATTGAGGTGGATTTAGAAGAATTTGAAAGTAAGAAGTATTAGGAAGGATGTTTTAACTTTTGCCAGTCATAACCCTTTCTGGTGAACTATTGGGAACTCATGGATTATGAGGAAGGGACAGTCATTGCTTTCAGCTGTATATCAAACAGTGGGCCCGTTTGGTCTCCAACAGATAGGTCCAACCTGTGACCACATAGACAACACTGCTGTAGTGTGTTATACAGTGCAACCAAAGGCATAAATGAGGGCTGAGTAGCAAGGACGGGAGGAAGGTAGATGAGAGAGGGAGGAGAGAATAAACACAGTACACTAAATGCAGGAATGAAATCATGATAGAAGAAATTTAAGTAATGGAAAGTGAAGGTGGAGAGCAGCTGAATTACCTTGGTCAACCTCCAACCTCCACATGATTAATGTTCATTCACTCTGCACCCCAAGGTACAGGAAGAAGTGTGTACAAAAGTACATTATACAACAGAAGCTTTCTGGATGATTTTAATGCATACTAATAATTCAGAACCATTTCGCTTTTGAATATTACTATAAAGTTACTTGTTCTGAAGCCCCTTAAAAATAAAAGACAGCTGTGTACTGGGATGTTTATAATGGAATGCATTATGTACTATTACTTCATTAACATGCAATAGAAAGGCTTAATTATAATTTTATCAAAATGGTATTTATAGTTATGGATTGATCTCAACCATTGCTTTGAAAGGAAGCATGTGATATACTAAGAGATTAAAGAAGTAATTGCATATGTACAGTGTTCAGAGAAGTGCTTACATCTGCCTGTCCCTGGAATGAAGTTAACGATGGTTGCTTTTGAGGGGTGTCTGCTCTGTGAGGGTAGTGCAGCAGCCAGTTTTATATAGGCTACCTTGTGTAAGTATCTAGTCTTCATGGTGAATGTAAAGCAACTTTCTAAATGTCACCGAATAAGCTGGGGATGTGTCAACAGAACTGCATTTGCTGTTCTGTTGCAGCCATACCTGGGCTCATTTGCATAAGCGCCACTGAAGCTAGGTGGCTTATTAATGAGTGCAGGGGAATCTTATTCTAAAATAGAAGTCTCTAGCAATATCCAGATATAGAATTTTTCTGGCTGATGATGTGATTGATACACTTTGAAAAAAGCTATCATGGGCAGCATTTATATTTATGATGTGCTTAAATATTTCTTCTAATATCTCTTCTGTCATTGATATTGAATCTTCATAATGTAAGCACTTTATTGCTTTTGTTTTTCTCACGGTTCTGTTATATATCAATTTATTCAAAGAACAGTCTTAATAACTACACAAAGAGGAGAACATACAGTTACAATGACATTTTAGTCAGTAATTTGCTGAATCAAAACTTTATTACATTACAGAAAAGATCCTTTTTGTGAGAACTCGCTTTTCTATATTATAGCTAATTCTAACATTCTTTTGGGAAGAAATGTTGTAAAACAACTTTGAGAAATACGCTTTTATTCCATGCAGCACTAATTGGTAATTCAGAGCTGTCTGAGTACAGACCAATATCAATGAAACGCAATCCAATCTCCCATAACAATTATGGGTAGCTGGCAATAGCTTAGGGGCTGAGGTAACAGGGAGAAACAGAAATTTAGGAGGCTGGTGGTCAATAACTAGTTATAAGTTTTTTTGTTCACGTATTCTGTGTTCAAGGGTACACTGCTACCATTTCATCAAATCTAGACATCATGTCAGACTTCTGTGTCATATAAGACTTTGGTTATGTCCCCAGACTGCACTAAATCTTGTACCAGGAATCTTCTCAAGTACAAAGCTTAAACGGGTAAATCTGAATGCTATCGAATCAGATGAATGTCACAAAAAGAGATGTATTGAAGTACTATGCTCCAGTGACTCAGAATGTAACTCTACTAAAATAGTCATTGCAAAGTAAATATGCAATGTCTCCCTAAAGTGGTAAGGGCCCCTGTAACAATTGACCAGCCTCCTGATATGAAGATAGAGATATGGAAAGAAGAGAAATATTAGAATATGTATGGGAAGACAATTGTGTGGACATTGTTGTGAATGTCGTGTTTACAAGACAAGGAATGCCTGAAACCACGGTAAGCAGAAAGAACAAGGAAAAATGCTCCTTAGTCACTGGAAGAGAACTAGACTTCTACGTTGTGGAATAATGGAATAATAAAGCTATCGTCATTTAATCATTGAAGTTTGTCACCCTTTACTACAGTAGCCCTGGTAAACTCATACAATATGTTAACGGGGATAATGGAAAATGTGGTAGTCTCTGGTTCCGAAAGGATTCTCAAAGCATTAATTCAACAGTGCTAAGAAAGCTGGTGCCAATTTCACTGCAAGAAAGACTAAGAAATGACACACTTTATGTTGCTCAAACCCAGAAACTGGAAATGCAAGTCCCATCTGTGGGAGGGACAAGGAAAGCTGCAACTGAAGACTATATGGGAGGTACACAGAGAGACTCAATAAGATGAATCATACAGACAAAAATAATCAGCTTAGCCATGGGGCAAAGGAGATGAGGACCATTGAGAAATTTTCTAGTACTTGGAACAGGAGAACAGTCATTTATGTTACTCCCCTAAGAAACTGAAAGTAGGATTATGAAAGTTATAGGATAACTGAGGTACCATAGACAGAGAGATGACTTTTGCTTTTGTTTTTAGGCAAGAACTCATATAGCTCAGGTTGGTCTCAAACTCTCTATGTAGCTGAGGATGACCTTGAACTTCTGATCATTCTGTCTTGTCTCTGAAGTACTGGGATGGTGGATATGCTGTTTTTGGTATTTCAAGTGTTTAATCATTGCATTTATTCTCTGTAGACAGGGCAAGGTGGGAACGAGGAAAATCATCCCAACAACGAGGTTGTATCATCCCAACCGTCTGCAGGATTTAGGAAAGATAAAGTTAAACCGGAATAAGTTCATTCCATCTAAATTTTTTGACTTGGGAGACAATTTTAGGGAGACTAGAACTAAAATAGCTGGCTTTGTTGGAAGGACAATAACACTTGGCTACATGCAGGGAATGTCATTTAGTTCATTTTACAGGGATACATGACTAGCATGTACATGACTGACTTCATTCTTCAGCACCAAACACAAAACACAAAAGCTTCGGATTTGTAGAATAATTATTAACCCCTAATCTGGAATAAATGCAAAACCGTTGAAAGCTAATTATGCATGTGAAAATCATTCTGGCAATTTATTTAAATGTTTAATTTTTCAAAATTGTCAATATTTTCTAAATCATTTTGTTGTTTACTTTCAAACTATACCTTATAGGTTTGTAAAAATCCACTTAGTATTTAATTATTTTCTTACAATATATTATTTAGGGAAGTAATTTTTATTTTTAAATTAATTGTACTTCTGAGCTATTTTTCTATTTCTAATCCAAACACAATAATTTTAATAGGGAATATAAAATAAATGATCCCAAGTTGTCCTTATTATTACTGACAGAGTCACAAGCTAAACGAGCGCATTAAGGGCAATGCTTCAAGTTAAATTGTTCCAACTGTAATTGGACATTTTTGAATTCTTGATAAATATATCTCTGTCTAACAGAATACATGTATTATTGTATAACAAATACATTATAATATCAATTTTTGTCTGTTTTTGAGAAAACAATATAATTTAATAGGTTTTTGATGGACAGCATTGTGAAATCATCATAGAGCTGATTAAGTCTATAAAATTGTATAGATGAATATTTATTTTCCATTACTTACAAGAATCTCACATTGGAAGTCCCAGATATTCTATTTCCCTGAATAGTCTTAGATACGCAAGGCCAAATGATATGTTAATAAATGAAAAATTAAAAGTTTGTAAGTATTCATGAAAACTCTGAATTTTAAATAATGATATGCATACCTAGTCATACACCCCCCCACTCCCACACCACCACACAGCCACACCCACCACATACCTTAGATTGCTGCAACAAATGAGTAACATTGCTGTGGGTTTTGATTGTTACATTGCAGGTCCCAATTTTAATTAGACTGATTTTAATTAGGAAATGCAGTATTAAAGAAACTCCTAATATTTTTAAAGAATTGGAACACATGAAAAATATTGTTTTAATAGTATATTTTTTCTACAGAAAACAGTTTACATTTCTAACTCTTTTAATTCGCAATGTCCCATTTAAACTGTGACTTTTTTTTTCTTTTAAGAATTTAGGTCAAGGGCTATTTTGGAAATCAAATAAGGACATTAATTCCCATGCAGAATTATAACTAGTTGTGCAGTGAACTGGTTTTTGTAAATGTTGACTGGATGACATACATCACATCATCTTGGATATTTTAACATCAGTGCTTCTTCTAATTGCACATTATGAATATTTCAAAAGAGTAGCATCACTTCACACCTGATTTGATGCTGCTTTTTGATGAATTTCCTTTTAGCTATAAATAATTTATATTGAAAAGGAAGTTGGTTAGTAAGTCGGAAATTCAACCCCAATTTCCACCCTAAAGAGTTTAGTGTATTGAAAAACTAAGTTTAAAACAAAACAACTGAAAATTTGTATAAGAAGTTATCATATTGAAAGAACCATTCCAAGACAAAACAAAATACGATAATATATGCCATATATTCAGAAACAATGCGTTTTTAAAAATAAAATGAAATAATTTTGTCATTGGATTTAAAAAGTCTAACTGTTTATCAACATTTTTCTTATAAAGTTAAGGACTCCCAATCATTAATAGTCAAATTCTATTTTATCAAATATTACAACAGGTATATATTTTTTCTAAAGATAACCTCTCATCATCAAACACATTACCTTGTTGTTTAAAAGTAGATATATTTTAGTCAATATCTACATTTGTATTGATTTCCTGGTGAACTAGCTGGAATGATGAAGTAGCCATAGATGTAGATTGATCACAGTTGGTCTACAGTGCTTTCTGGGTGCAGAGCCTTTGAAGTTATTTTCTCATGTGACAGTTCATTCTCACAGCAACCCACAAGATGGGTATGAATATCATTCTCCTTAACACACAGGTATTAGGTAACTAACCCCTAAAGTTTCAGACCTGTGAAATAACAGACTCTTAGCCCAGACTGATCCTTCTTGAGGAGTCCAAGATTTTAAAGTAGCAACCATATTAAGTTATCCACTAAAAGACTCATAACTAAAATGCTGATTTTTCTAAATTGGTGTAAAAACAGAAAATGAAGGCAGTGTTTACTTGGCAACTAAGGGAACATATTAAAATCTTGACTTTACATTTGCAGAAGTTATTCAGCAACCTGTTTAGGAGTTCGTGATTTTAGGAGCATTGGCTATAGGAAAAGAGAAGGAGAAGGGGTGGAATTAAAATCTCTTAAGACCAACAGTTCAAACCAACAAAAGGTGTGACTGCCTTAAATTGAAACAGAAGAAAAGTGTCTTAGAGTCTGTTTCGAGCTCAGTTTCAGATGGCTTGCAATAAATCATTTATGTCAGATCTGATAGTCTGAAGAGTTCAACTGTTTTCAGTTCTCTCAAATCAATTGGAAACAAACTCTACAGGTAAGGGTTAATCAATAAATATTTCACCTGGCATCACAGCCAAGGATCTGGAAAATGGAGGCAGCTGGCATTATTTCTCTTTCTGGCCGTGAACTCTGCAAGGCAGAGACCATAAAGACGTTTCCTTTGCACTGCAAGTTCGGCAGCTCAATGAGGCTGCCAGGTATCCAGGGAGCTGCACTGTACCATGTTCTGGGGTTGCTTTTGGATACCAAAGGGAAAGCAGATGCATCTGGGAATCATTCTACAGAGTAAAAATGTCTTCATTCCAGTAATTATAAAGTCATCTAATTAAATATGTACTCTTCTAATTCTTTACTTCAGTTCACTTCTTAAAGGTGGTCATTATTTATTTATACTGCTCTATGGCTGCAAGATGCTAGGTTCTGATTTGTTCATAATTATAGTCTTTTAAGTGGTAGCATTATATAAATATTAAACATTTTGATTTGTTACTTCAAGATAATACCATAAAGCTTATTAGAAGCACAAACAACTGAGGAAACACACCTCAAAACCATTCTGCTTTTTGCTAGCTCTACAGAAAACATTTTGTTACTTCAAACTCACCAAACATGTGCTTGAGGTCCTCCTAGCATCCATACTAAAGAAATAGTGGCCTGTTTGCAAAAACATTTATTTTTGAATCTCTTAAGTACACATGGTAAGGTATAAACAATTTTGCTTCCCTTTGTTGCAAATGTTGGAATTCAGTGGTGTTAGAGAATTTCACTTTCATAGGCAGCTCCAAAAGTGATTTTAGAATAGCCGTTTGTAAAGTGTTAACTGTTAAAAAGTAACTCAACACTTGATTGGTTGTACTTTTCAGTAATAGCCTTTGTCTGTAGCAAGAGGAAGCTTTCTTGGTGAGGGGTGAGAACTACACTTATATCTGGCCTGCACCCAAGGCTTTCAAGGATCATTGTGTAACAGGGGTCAGAAAATTGTAAGTGTGAGAGCCCAAAGATCAGGGAACTTGCTATGGGATTGTGTCTTCTAGTAATATCAGAGAGTATGTCCATAAGTCTCACCGACCTGACTGTCTAAATACAACCTGAATAAGACAACAACAACAAACATTCGCAAAACAATCACACAGGAAAGACCATGAAACATCACCCCTACACAAAGAACTACTAGCAACTAAGGAATGCCAAGGGTGGGAGAAATAGTCATTCCTAGGAAAGAGTATACCAATTAGTTATCTAATACCAAATGCTCAGTGCTGGAATGTATTCATATAAGTAGCATTATGTAGACTGAGCAGGCTGTGTTTAGGAATAAATGTATATGCATTTTCATATATACATGTTACAGTAATTAATGAACAAAAAGTCATGAATTTGAAAGAGAGCAAAGAGGTATATGGGAGGTTTTGGAGGGAGGAAAGGGGAGGGGGAATGATGTAATTATAATCTAGAAAATAAGGAAATAATTTTTAAAATGCTACTGAACACTTAGGCCTTGGGGGTTGCCAACAAAGTGCATGCTCCTGGTTGTTGTCTGAGACTCTGTAATCATCAAAGGAGGTGCCCATGACAGCATCCAATCAGAAAAGTGAGAGTGTGAGAGCCCATGAGGACATCCAACCAGAAAAGTGAAGAAGTGTGTGAGCCCATGTGAATAGCCAATCAGAAAGGTATGAATATGGCTACTGAGTTGATACTATGTATAGTACTTTTAGCTCAAAAAACTTTTCTCCTTACTGATAATACCTAAGGGAGAAAGAGATAGATAGATAGATAGATAGATAGATAGATAGATAGATAGATAGATAGATAGATAGATGATAGATAGATAGATAGATAGATAGATAGATAGATAGATAGATAGATAGATAGAAAGTGAGAGGCAGAGACGGCTCTGGCTTTGGTAACATTGAAAGTGTCATCTGTCTAGATGAAAATGAAAATACTTTATGTTATTAATTTGTGACACCCCAACTTTGTATACATGATGTTTTGAATGTGTAGGTTATTGAATATCCATAAACAAGCAAGAGACAACTGTCTCATTTCAGTATAAAGTGATGTCTTGAATTCTGTTGGATTCCACAGTATGGTACAACAGGCAGGCTCAAAATACACATATTTCTGACAAGTACTATGTGCAGTTAGGATTACTAATGGTTCTATTTGGGCTCCCCAGATATTCCCCAGATGGAGGTTGTGGAGTGCTCATTCTTGGGTATCACTTTATCAGGTGAAAGTGGCCAGCCTCATCCAGAATCCTGCTCTCAAGAGCCCTGGAGTCTCTGCAGTACTCATTGTCAGTAAATGTCCCCACCTGAAAGCCCTTTTCTTCTCAATAAAAGTCCCGTGAATTACTGAAACCAGAGACTAAAGATGCACCAAAGGAGACACTTCCCTTTCATTGCTGGCTGTTCCCTTGGCTTCAAGTCACTTCAGGTTGGGTTAGTTAATCTCTCAATTCAATTCAATTCAATTGTCATTGAAGTTGTGTGTGCATTAATCAATCCTATTTGTTTAATTGGGGTTCTGGCTTGAAATCAGCTTTGCTCCAAAGGGTAAAGGCACAAAGGGGAAGGCGATAAACACTATAGTATTGAAAAGCGTTCTAGGTGTAATGTGAATCAAGGGCTTACATGAAACAGTTTCTCTTGCAAACAACTTAGGGCTATGCATTCATGTGCTTTTTATCATCAACAAAACTAAGGTGATTTTTCTAGTTTAAAACAGTCTCTCTCTCTCTCTCTTCCTCTCTTTCTCCCCTCCTGTGTGTGTGTATTTGTGTGTGGAGGCTTACATCATTTTGCTTAAATATATAATACACTTTGACCATACTCACTCTCTTTTTCTTCTTTCCACAGATAGTATCGCATCTGCTTTCATGTTATATATGCAAGTTCATGTAAATTATTTCATATATATATATGTATATATATGAAATACACACACACACATATATATATAAAATCTAGAATTCACATTTGAAAGAAAACATGAGATATTTGTCCTTTTGAGTCTGTCTTATTTGGCTGAATGTGATGGGTTCCTGTTCAATCCATTTTTCTGCATACAATCTCATTTCGCCCTCTTATTGCCAGTGGCCAAGTTATAGAATCAGCTGAGGTGTGTATCCACACATGAATGGATAGGAAAGTGAGGCCCATGTGCAAAATTTCTCCCTATTTTTCAACTCAGTTGTTTCATCAGGCAAAGAGGGCAGAAAGACTCTTCAACATCTTTTCTTTTTTGCACTACGACTGCATCCCTTTGCCTCTCAAACTATCTTTAAAATGTAGGTCAAGGTTTCCGCCGTGCATTGTGAGTCATGGCACACTTTTACTAAGCATGTCCTTGTGCGTCCTCAGAGCATTGTTTAGAAAATTACTCTTACTGCATATTTCCTCTCTTACAGCCCCTCTGGGAATACTGCCATGAGGAACTGGAAGGGTAATGGCCCATCTTCTTCCTAGAATTCTTATGGAATGATTTTAAAAGTATATTTAATGAGCAAAAAAAATGCCAATTTGTACACACCAAAATATTTTCTTAGTGGGAGCAAATCCCATGTTCCTTCTGATGTTACTTCTGACCATGCATCAGCTGTGACAGAGGTCTGCTGACCTGTCAGGAGAGCTGCTGAGTCATTTTCTCCCTCATGGTCCAGAGGACACTCCTGGGGCTTCTTCATTTTAGACTTTGAACAGCTCAGTGATTTGCTCTCACAGCGCAAGGTACTGCAGAAAGAACTTTCTCCCTTTATGTGCTAGAGTCTTTCCTAGGAATTGTTTTGTCTGAACTCCTGTCTCTCTCTCTCTCTCTCTCTCTCTCTCTCTCTCTCTCTCTCTCTCTCTCTCTCTCTCCCTCTCCCTCCCTCTCTCCCTCCCTCCCTCTCTCTCTCTCTCCCTCTCCCTCTCCCTCTCTCTCTTTCTCTCTCTCTCCTGAAGAGTGATTCTGGAAGAAATCGTATTTGGCCTATCACATATCATTGTATTATTTCCATAGACATTCCCATATTTACTTTTCATAATATGACTTGGGTGCCATTTTGTACCAGTTAATTGACTTTGGTGCCTGCCTGATCTTTCTAGTAACTGCGGAATTTCAGTAATATGGGTTCTTTTGGAGATCCACCTTTTTGTTTCATTCCTAGGCAAGCATTCCCAATGATACCCTACAACAACTACTGCATTCCCAATGATACAACTCTGACTGTCTAGAATAGCATTTGTTAAATGGTAGGTAATGGATTCACATCTTAGAGTGCACAACATACACTGATGAGCCATGGAAGAAAAAGGAGAGACTTACCACCCTCAGAAGGCAAAGAAAGTACTGGACTAATTTACACAGCAATGCCACCCCTAAAGAAGGGAAGCTTGAGGTTTTCATTGGGGGAGCTTACACATATGACTTACAGGTGACTGACTCTAAGGGTTCCCTGCCAGGGATGCTGAGCAAGGTGAGTTTTAAGCTTTAACTTAAGGAAGAAAGATGGCAGGCACGTTCTGGGGATGCTTAGCTCAGTGTCATAGAGTGGATGTTTATTTGGTAGGTTAGCATAGTGAACAGAAATGTCTCTGCACACGCTCAGGCTGTGACATAAAGTAATTGAGAATTCAAAGAAATGTTTCTTAGGAGAGCATTAGTGGGGTCCAAGGCTAGTTTATTTTTAGTAATCATCTTGTGCTTGGTGGTTTTTCCTCAAAACAAATAAGTGAAACCTAGAACTGCTAGTAGCCATGTGCGAACGCTGTTAGACAAGGGTCTTACAGCATGTGAAGCCTTAATACAGAGTCACTGAGAGAAACTACGGGGCAGGAAAGTCCCTGTCACCAACTTGGTTTCGTGAGCCATTTAGCTACGCCTTATTTATGTGCTTAAGTCACCTCTAACCACAGCAAGCTGATACAGGATTGATTCCCAATGAAACTGAAATCATGTTAGTACCTTTCTGAGATGTTAAAATGTACTCTGGATTTGCCCCTATTAAAACTGTTTCTATGAAACTACGCTTTCTCTTGTGCCATTTGTACAGTCGTCTACTAAACTAAAGAAAGCGGTCAAAGGGTAAACCAAGCTCACGATTTTAAAGCAAAATGCTCTCAGTCTGCTGTTCACTAGCAATGTGCAGTGTATCTTGATAGCTAAGGTTTGGCTATTTCCACAAGATTGCTTCATACATCACGGTATAAAGCACAAGTGCCAATCTATAATAAAAAAACACATTTGTTCTCTCAAATACAAAGTTTGTATCTTGTAATGCATACTCGTTTAACTAGTTTTGCTATATTTTTTTAATCTTATATAGGCGAGTGTTTTATCCACATGCCTATCTTTCTTCCTTAAGTTACAGCTTAAAACTCAGCTTGCTCAACATCCCTGGCAGGAAAACCGTAGAGAAACATCATGTGCATGCCTAGTACCAGAAAAGGCCAGAGGAAGGCATCTGACTGAAACTGGAGTTACCGATGGTTATGAGGCACCATGCTGGCTGCTGAATACTGAACCTGCTATTTTGTGAGAGCAAGCACTCTTCACCAGTGAGCAATCTCTCCAGTTCCAACAACCACTGTAAGAGCCAAGTTTGTTTAGGTTTGGCTTAAGGAATAAACTGAGAAGTTTTCACCTCACCGTTAGCAATGCACAGTGCCATGCAATGCACAGTTTCTATTGCCCACCTTAAATCCAGTTTTATTACTTTGTGCATTTGTGTAATTAAATATTAATTTCAGCTCTTTTGTATTATGAGAATGTTTTTCAAATAAGCATGAGAAAAATACATGAAGTGGGGAAAAACGAATGACTAAGCACTCTTCCTGCAGTACACTTGCTGGCTGTGCTTTCTGCTAAACTTTCTAAAAAAAACCTTTTGAGGACTCATAAGGCAGAAATGAGTAACAATAAATCTATCTTTTAACAGAACACATTGAGATGCTTTGATAATATGCCCCCCCCCCAAAAGAAACATGCAATGTCATTACTGAGGCATAAGAGGACTCTGGCCCCTTGTACTCTACTGCTAAGTAATGGAGATGATACAGAATCCTGACATAGAAAACAAACAGCCATTTGGCTAGTTTGATTTCTTAGGAAGTCAGCATCAGGAAAACCGCTTTTCTAATTTAACTCTCTCCCCTTCTTCCAACAAATTGTTTGTTTTGTCTTTCTTACCCAACTTGGGAACCATGTTAACCAGTAGCTAGAATGTCAAGGAACTGTTTTTTTTTTTTTTTTTTTTGCAGGGAGATACATAACCACTAAAGTAGTTTCTTTTCTCTTGTCAAACTTTTATTTTATATACACTGGAGGGTATTTGAACTGACATATAAATGTGCATAGTTCAGAAGTAGTGTCATGATTTAATATAGTATATAATAATCGTACTGTTCATCTCTTTTCCCACTGATTTCCACCAGCCACTGTTTAGCTGCAAAATGTAGTTCATGGACCACAAGCTGACCTCTGGCCCTGCTAATTACCCATGTGTGAGGAAGACTATACAAAACAGAGCCTCACTGTGTGGGTAATACTTTAGCACATTCACCTCAGAAGAGGTTATGGGTATCGTTTTTGAAGACTGTCCAGTTCAGAATAAAGACATATTTCATGGACAGTTGTGAGCCACCGTGTGAATACTGAGAGCTTTACCCAAGTCTTCTGCGAAGCATCAAGTGATCTTAACTGCTAGGGCATCTCTCTGGCCTCTCTTGGAGCTTCTTATTTCTATCTATAATTGAGACAGTGACATCTATTTAATAAGGCCCCTTCTATTTTCAGTTTAGATGGGAAAATACTTGATATGCGCTCCACAATGTCTTTATTGTCTTTATAGAATACTATGGAACGTTCTCTAACAGCTTTGCCACTTCTCAGCAATTCACAGACCGCTCTCCCATAGTAATGGACTCCTGTGTTAAGATATTTGCTCTAGTGAATTGTGTTCATATAGATCTTTTCTATATTTAATTTATAGTTTATTCTTAGAATTTAGGAACAGTATCAAGATCAATATCATGTCTGACTTAGCATGCCTTCTCACTATGTAAGGCAAGTCACATTTATTCTTCCATGCATCCATATAGCTAATATTTGTTTCACACCTGTTTTGGTTGAGACTGCTTTTGAAACTTTAAACACGTTGATAGGAAATTAAAAAATAAACTCAGCTTTTTAGAAAGGTTAGCTCTTGTTTGTAATTGGTTATTTCTCTCATTGAAACTTGTGAACTAATTAATGATTGTCTCAAATAATAATTATGTTAGACTTAGGGGTCATTTTCAAGGGGTTTGGCTTCTTATTGCTCAGACAAAAATCTGTTTCTCTCAATCTCATTTGTGTTAACATTCATAAAGTTGGCTGTGGTGAATCTTTCATTTCCTTCCTCTCCAAGTTTGCAATACAACAGCATGCACACAGTGAATAGGTATAGATGAGGTAAATACTCACACATATAAGATAAAATAAATTTGTAAAATGGTGGCAAAACTTTAGGTCGAATAGAATAGATTATAACATAGGTTTGATGCACACTGGGAGTAAGGCTCACGGAATTGTTTTGTCACATCTTGTCACAAAATGAAGCTTCCAGTACTGGGTTGAGTTACATCTAATTGAGCTGTTGGCCAAAGAGGTCCCAAGGGAACCCTCAAACAACTCAGGCTGTTGCCAAGTCTGTACTTTGCTCTTTAAAAACTGACTGCAAGGTTCTACTGTCGAAGCTAGCGCTGACCCAATTCATTGAGCACGGAGAATTCGAGCTGGTACCTACCAAGAGCTCTCACCACTATGGACTATTGTTCTTGGTGCTGGAAGATACTCACATGCTACCAGAAGTGAAACACAAGCCAGCTACAAATGCTTTGATCTACAATGGTACCCCACCTGTAAGATACATGGGTGCAATGTTAGCGCAAAGCTTGTGGGGGATCTTATATGATTTAATGCTGACTTCTTGATGGAACCAATACATGACACTGCTTGGGTGACCAAGAACTTGAGGTTAGGTAACCCAGGGACTAGGGGAACCAAAGAGTACTGTTTTACTAAAGGAACATAACAATAAAATGTATCTTAGTGAAATTCTGCTATTCTCATAGAGCAGTGCCTTGTCAGCCAACATCAGAGAATCTTCCTCTTGCAGCAGATGGGAACAAATACAAGAAACACAGTTAGACATTATATACAGAACGAGAGACCTTGGAGCACCCAATCCTAACCCGGATGCCTTCATCAAATCTATTCCTTCCAGGCTCAGGGAACCCTGCTGAAGTGAAGGCAGAAAAGGTGAAAGATTCAGGGGAATGGAGGACAACAAGAATACAAAGCATTGTAAACACAGCAGGAACAACCCATATAGGAACTCATAGAAACTGAGGAGGCTTGCACAGGACTGGACAGGTCTGTACCTTTTGGAGTCTGTGGTGGTTTAAAAGAAAATGACCCCCAAAGAGAATGGCACTATTAGGAGCTATGACTTTGTTGAAGTGGGTGTGGCCTTGTTGGAGGAGTAAATGCGTCACTGTGGAGGCGGGTTTTGAGGTCTCATGTACATATTTCAGACTACTTCCTGTTGCCTATGAGTCAGGATGTAAGGACTCTCAGCTCCTGTTATAGCTTGCTGCCATGCTTCCCACTATGATCACATGGACTGAACCTCTGCACTGTAAGAGAACCACCACAATTAAATGTTATATTTCATAAGAGTTGCTGTGGTCATGGTGTCTCTTCACAGCCATAGAAACACTAACTAAGACAGTGTCCTTGAACTAGAAGAAGAAATTAATACATGCCTCCATCCCTAACTCAGAAGCAACCTCGAACTGATAACCACTTGCGAATGAAATTTTATTTTCTCCAAGGGAGTTGCACTAGAGAAACACACTTAAGGGCCGGATCCATGCCCAGCAGTAAATGGCCAACAGAAAATGAACTCAACAATGTCTTTGGAGGTTTCTTGTTTCATAATGTCATTTCAGGGTTTGTTTTTTATGTATTCTGGCTGGTTTTGTGTCAACTTGACACAAACTAGAGTTATCCGAGAGGAAGGAGCCTCAGCTGAGGAGATGCCTCCGCGAGATCCAGCTGTAAGGCGTTTTCTCAATTAGTGATCAATGGAGAAGGGCCCAGCCCATGGTGGGTGATGCCATTCCTGGTTTTATGTCCTGGGTTCTACAAGAAAGCAGGCTGAGCAAGCCAGTAAACAACTCCTCTATGGCTTATGCATCAGTCCCTGCCTGCAGGATCCTGCCCAGTTTGAGTTCCTGTCCTGACTTTCTTCAGTGATGAACAGCAATGGTAAAACAAAATCTCAATAAAGCCCTTTTATCCCCTTTTTGGTTATGGTGTTCCACTGTAGCAATAGAAACCCTAACTCTGAAAAATTGCGTTTTATTTATTGTTTAACACTAAATGTGCTTTGTCTATATATTATGGTTTTTATCTTATTATATTTTATTTCATTTTATTATTATCTGATATATACCTGTTTGCTTGTGAATGAGTGGTCAAAAGGGATTGAATTTGGCTGGGAAGAGAGGTGGCAAGTCATTGGGAAGAGTAGAGGGAGAGGAAATCATAACTAGAGTACACTGTGTGGAAAAAATCTGTTTTTATATATTTAAAAAAAGACCTATCATGTATGATAAAAATGTGCAAAGATGATAAAATTAACTAACATACTTCAAATGATACCTCTAGGAGATTAATTAGTGTGCTTAAGGTGATCTTTTTAATATATGCATCTGTACATGAATATTAAAACATCATATTATATATATTAAATATGTACAATTAAATTTAAAGACCCCTACACACAAAAATAAAAATCACAAAAAGAAAAAAAAGACAACAAAATAAAAGAATGTTAGCCTACAAACCAAGAAAGGGGGAGCCCAAGTCTGCAATGGTCTACCATAAGCAGAGGGTTGAAATGCATCTAACAAACAAGGAGGGAGGTGGTTCTGGAACTGTCACAGAGCACATACATGTAACACGTCTGCGAATGATGTACTGAATCCACCAAACTTACTTCAGTGTCAGAGTCTTAATTTTCTCACTTTCCTTCATTCAGTCTTGGGTCTATGAAGCTAACGCTATCGGTTCCATAGTCCAGCCTTAGCAATCTGACTGGCTACATCGTCCTCAGATTGCATTGCAATTTATTTTAACACCCTGAAAATTAGTTTAAGTTTGGGATTCACAACTTGATTATCTTCAAAAGGAAGCATTTTTCTAATTTCACCTTACATTTTTCCTATACCTTCATCCCCCCCCCCACACACACATTGTCAGTGTGAGATGTCTGTTAATGGATTTGGAAGGGATCTTTAAGCGGCATAAGGCTGCTTTTCTCCTTGTGAGGGTCATCCCCAGCACTGCAGGTGCACACAAAGTTTGTGTGTACAGAGTCTGAAACCCATCAGTGCATCAGCAAACACTTCCTTAATTTTTTTCTCTTCTCCTTACTAGAAATCAATCCTCATTATTAATAGATATCTATTGGCATTTGTATGAAATTCTGAATTAGAGATCATAGAGTTTACTTTTGATTAAGGGAGGGACGCTCACAGCCAGTATTTTCCTGTAGGGAAACAGAGATTAGAACTTGAAGCACTCTGAAAACTTATTATTTTGACCTGTAGTCTAAGGACACCCAAAATGATTGCTTCAGTCTTGAAACCCAGTGAAAGCAAAGGGAATGCCTAACAGTAGGTGCAACAAAGAGACTGTTTCAGAGAAGCCCATCCATTGGGACCGGGTAGCCACTGATGTCTATCAGATTTAGGTTCGGCAAACCAATCTGGTTCTTGGGAACCGATCATTTACTCAGGAGCTCTTTCTGACTCTTGTGGAAATGGGCAAGAAAACACATGTTTAAAGCTGTAATATGTATGTGTGCCTAAAATATCACCCGACAACGTAAATGCAGTCTATAGTGTGCCTTAGGCACAGGCTGCAAAATGCAATTTCAAGGGTAAGAAATCTCTCCTAACAGGGAAGAGGATCCCCCTCCCTTCTTACTGCATCTGGAAATTGATTTATGAGATCATAACCCCAGCGTTTAAAATGAGAATTTCTGGGAGGAGGTATCTCATTAGAACACATGCTTGATGCTAACGTTTTCTATTACTAAGAGGTCAAGAGTGGGAGGAAAGAAAAGAGCAAAAACACTTAGCAATAAATAGCAAGTTCAGGGGAGGAAATTCCATTTTCAAAACTCTGTAAAGACCTGGATATGTGTATCTATAGTATTACTCAGCTGTGATGGAGGCAGATTCAAAGAATCTTTCTGCTTTTCTTTCTTTTGTTCCTCATCTTAGAGGCTACCAAAAGTAAACCCTGAAACCAAAAAGAAAAGCAGAAGCATATGAACACATTAATTCAAAGGTGAGAGGAAAGTCCAGAAATCTAAAAACCTCTTAAATCGGTCCAAGACAGGGAGTTAGAAAGAACTGATAAAAGTTTGCTAGCATGGTTGAGATAATGGAGTGTTTGCTTGAAGTCTTCAGAGTTTCAGTGTTTCCATGTCTGTAAGAAGAGAGGGTAGTAGAAAGGGTCTGGACATTAAGTCATGGAGTGCTGTACAAAGTGAGTTGGTTTGTTCACATTAAATGTGAAGTGGTGGTGTGAGAGAATCAAACAGTTGTAACCAATATTCGGAACGAGCACAATTTGTAGGATGCAATTCAGAGAGCAAACATTTCCTCCTTTCCCAGGCCTTTCAAGCTATTGAGTGGACTAGATTTTTCTCATGCCTATACATGAAAAAAAAAAAAAAGACAGTTACAGGAGTCGGTAGAATGCAAGCCAAGGGAATAAGATCCCTTTAAGTACAAACTGGTCTCATTTGAGTACTTAAAATGTTGAGTTTCGAGTATAGACATGAATCCATACCATTTCTTCTGTAGGAGGAGAGAACGTGGGCCCTCCTTCTACTATGATTATTCACCTGCACGCACACTGATGTCTGGTTGTCTCTGAAGGTGGACGTTTCTGGCTTTCATAAGCCATCTTCATCCTAGGCCTGATTTGGACAAGTTCCAACTCACGTTTTCACTGGTGTGGGGATCCCTGTCTCCTCATTGCTAGAGAGATTTTACCAAATACAGGGAATATTCCTCTATCTCTTCGATTTCTACACTTCCACAACCATCAGGACCCCTTAGCTCCCCTCTTTGGAGGTCTGTTCTGTAGAAGATCTCCACGGTGTCACTTTCTTACTCATGGTCTTGCTCATCTGTCTTTTCCCCTGACACACTCTCTAAACTCAATGCAGCATCTGCCTTTATTACTGTAACTGCTGGTGGCCCATCTGCCTTCTGTAATTCTCAGGTAGGGTTAAGACTCGATTACCTAAATTTCAAGCTGCAGAGGACACATTTGAGGCCCTCTGTGTTGTCTCTTGAAAGTTATGGTAAAAAGAAATCTCTCCCCATACATGTAAGCAGATCTAAGGGTTCAATTTAGATTCAGCTATCTGCCGTTCTAGGGGAAACATAAAGATATTTATGTATATATAAATTTTCAGAAAGAAAAACAGGAAATAAGCATGTATACATAGTTTTGGAGGAAAAATTTAGAGGTCGGCATATAAGGCTTCAGGTTAAAATGCTTTATGGTTTTCCAAACATTTATAAACTTACTTCTATACCCACCTTTATGATGCAATCATTAATACTGCATCCTCATAGCCAAGTAAATTGAAGCCCAGGCAAGTCAAGAAACTGGCTGAAGACCACAAAGCTGGTAACAGCCAAGATTCAAGATTTGGGCAGTCTGGCCCAGTATACTAGCCCTTACCCATACTTCTTCTCAAGGCTACTAGAACCCCAAACAAATTCTAAAATGAGAAAGTATACTTCTTATCCATATATCGCAGAGTCAGTATTTTACCATTCTCTTGCCACCACTCTCAAATCCCGAGCTTTCCCCAAACAGTTGGCCTCTCAACTAACAGATCAGAGCATGCTATTTCAATTTAAACCTTTGAGTTTCCTCAAATTATTGATCAAACCCACATTTCTTAGTGAAGCATGGGTATAGATAGATGTTGGCAGATTTTCTTTTAACATCCCAAATTCCATTTCCATAACAAATGCTCCTACACACACACACACACACACACACACACACACACACACACACACACATATATATATATATATATATATATATATATATATATATATATAAACTGAGTTCGTTTAGTGCTAATAATGTGTGTGCATTTCTAGGGCTGATTACTTGATTGCTTCCCAGAAATTGAAGGTAAATCCTTATTTTTGAAAGCTCTCTCTCTCTCTCTCTCTCTCTCTCTCTCTCTCTCTCTCTCTCTCTCTCTCTCTCTCTCTCTCTCCCTCTCTCTCTCTCTCCCCCTCCCTCCCTCCCTCCCTCGCCCTCCCTCCCTCCCCCCTCTCTCTCAACAAGGTTCTGAGAGATGACTTGGATCTGACCTTAAAGCCACCTCCCTGAGGAATACCTCCCATAATACTGTGTAAGGTGCTACGAAAGCTGCTATGTAGAGAATCTATCAATGTTCTTAGCCAGCTGATGCCTGTGAATTACAGCAATGACCACCATTATAAGATATAACCTAGAGATGCAGTAGTAGTACTTATAACTTGGGAGTAGCCGACACCCATCTAATTGGGCTTCAAGTCTGCTCAATAAGAATGAGTTCATGTCTGGTTCTGCTGTAAAGCTAGCCAACTGCATGTGGCTCCTGAGGTCATGGAATCTAGTGGAGACTCTAATAATACCATTTCTTAAATCAGAATAATATTTAGCTGCATTTTTAATGCTTATTTTTATATCCATAAATAAATGCATGTCTCAGCCATCACTGGAGAAACGTATTTTTGGACCAAGTAGAGACCATTATAGAAATCCATAAATGATCAAAATACAGAGAAGGATGGTAATATCATATGTCTCTGTCACCATCCCTAAACCTAAGGCTCAGGGAACATTTCAGAAGAAGGGTAGGACTGAAAGCATCAGAGGACCAGGATATCTACTCCTAGGTTGTGTTCTCTACATAAGACAGAGAAACCACGCCCATGAAATTTCAACAGCATGACTGCCTAACCTGCCTAATGATAACACCAGTTGCAATGTTAACAAAGATGGGGAATTCTTACATGGTCCTACCCCTAGATGAACAGCTATCTGCAGTTAATGACCTCAGAGAGATGGAAATCAGTCTCCCTGAAGGATGAGTCCTCTAATTAGCTATCCAATACCAACTTGTCAAAAAATATACATGTACAGGCAATGTTAAACATTTGTTTTATAAACTCATCAATTCCAGTTTGTGTTACTCTTGGGTATGTGAATATTTTTTTCTTTATGTAAGACTCCAATGGGGAGTTTTGTTTCCTAGAAATAAAATAAGTGGGGCACCCTCACATGCCAACTGACTCACAGTTTTCTCAGGTGCAGTGAGCTGAATACTTATATAAAGAAGAAATATATTTAAGAAATTCCAGTTCATAGTCAAAGAAGAAATATCTTGACATGTGTGCTAATTCTTTGGTTTGGCTTCCAGAACATTTTGTGAAGTCTATCATCTGGATCCCAGAGAATCTTAACAATTAAAAAAAAAAAAAACTCCATGTGTTTTCTTAGATCCCTTTAAGCCTACCTAGACAAATAAATAAAATAATGATTTCTTTGATGTCACCTTATCAAGGATTTAATTTCCTCTAGTCAAATGAATCATTCCTATCTTTTCGACAACATAGCAAAAGGAGTAAGCCACCTGCCTTTGCCTCTCCCATGCTTATGTGTACTTACCTAAAGCACACGTCTGTTCTTTAGTCTCTAATAAAGGGACCATATGCCCCATGACTCACATATAAGAAGGGAGTATTCTAAAACAAACATAACAAGGTTAATTTGGGGGATAAAATAAACTTTGAATAGTATTCACTTTTAAGGATCAAGCCATAAAAAAACAGCCAAAGTCATTCCTAAGTGTAAGAGTGGCATTTCATTTCTTCTTTCCTATCACCCTGGAGAATAAAATATTTAAAAGTGTAATTTGTAAAGAAGATTGAAGATATAATGTCCATTACATTTAAGTTTTTAATAAAATAAATAATAATATTAAAATTGCATTATCAATCTCTGTCTAGATTCATAGCAAACAGCTCAGATTTCAGAATATATTTTGGTATTTTTTTCTCAAACTGAAGAATTTCATACTTTTATCTTTTTTTTTTTCTTTTTTTGGTTTTTCGATACAGGGTTTCTCTGCAGCTTTTTTAGAGCCTGTCCTGGAACTAGCTCTTGTAGACCAGGCTGGCTGTACTTTTAAGTCTGAGACTTTCAGTCTTAAAACATGTAAGCTGTCACTCTAAAACGTAAGAGTCAACATTGTTTTAAGTCCACAGTAGGAGAAAAATTGCATTTAAAAAACAGATTTTTGAATTATTTGCATTAATTTGCTTCTTGTCATGGTCTATTAAAATAGAAAGAAAATCAATATCTTAGTTTTACAACTGAGGAAATTGAATATTAAGGGGGTTAAATAAAACAACCTGAAGTTGCAATGATAAAATAGAAAACAGAACTGAAATCCAGGTCCTCTGCTAAACGTGATGTCAAATTGTATGCAACACAGTGATAGTTATAAAACTAATGAATGAGATAATCGTTCACAATAAATTAAAGGCATAATTGTTGAACCTTCATGGCAAAAGATGATAACCAATCCCCACGGGTAGTCCCCTGACATACTTTGCATAAAAATACACACACACACACACACACACACACACACACACACAAACAGACACAGACAGAGAGAGAGAGAGAGAGAGAGAGAGAGAGAGAGGCACACACAAAAACTAAATGAACCAAAACATTATTTATATTTGTAATGCCAATAATCACTTATGTAACTATAACTATGCCATTATAAAACAGATGTTGATTTTTTTTTACTAAGAAGTAGTTAATACCGCATATTAGAAATTACTGTCATGAGTAAGTTCATCTTTTAGAAATCAAATTTTATTTTGAATTTTTTTTGAAGAGAAGATTGTCATAATAATATCTACTCACGTTGAACCAGGAAGAAAATAATGTTTGTGGAGTGATCTCTTCCTTGCTTCATGCATTTAATACATAACTTCCCATGAGTAAATCCAGGTCAACTCTGCTTACACTGGAAGTTCTCCAAGAGCTTGCACGCATCAAATCACAGTGTCCCTTTTTATGGCTGAGACTATACACTTTTATGGTTATTATAAGGTGAGTGTACATACATATTTTCCCAGAATGTTTTACAATCAGTTTTATTGATGTTAACCTTGAATTTATGGGTCTCAGGAAGACTGGGTTACAAGATAAAAATGAAGAACTAATGTGATGTGAAATCTTATTGGATGCATTCCAGTTTGTTATCAGTAGTTAGATATGAGAAAAGTAGGGGGAATACATGCAGATGTTCTATTTTATGACCTCTGCATGATTTAGACAGAATCAGAATTACATGACTTCTTAAAAAGTAATAAATATTTATATAAAGTACTGAAAAATTATAAGAAAAATATTACTTTAAGAAGGGAAGAGCAACACATTATTGAACCAAATAGCACAATAAATATGCAAAAGTCATACACATAAAAGATAGGCAAGTACTTTTTCTTTTAAATTATTTCTTTTATTTTTGAGATCATAATATAATTACATCATTTCCACCTTTACTTTCCCCCTCCAAATTGCCCTACATAACCCTCTTGATCTCTTTCAAATTCATGGCCGCTTTTTTCAATTTATACATATAATGCATCATATATATATATATCTATATATATATATCAGTAATTATAAGATTTTCATCAATTATACATTCAATTTATATATATTCTCATGTATTTGTGCATTTGAACAGTCCAGCCTGTCCTTCTTCTTGTGTATGGGAATTATGACAGAATGCTTCTATTCAGTGGGAATTGCTTCATCTTCTCGTAGTTCTGACGAGCCTGAGAAGCCCCTTGTCCCCTGAGCCTATTGTAGCCGCCTCCAGCTCCTCCACAATGATGTCATTCACTCCTGGAGCCTTCCTGCATTTTGCTCTCTTGATAGTTTACACTGTCTCGCTCCTGCCAATATTTAATATTTCCTCGTCGTCTCTGGTGTTTGAATGGCTGCCAAAGTCTTCCTCATCATAGTCTACGTTGCTCAAATTACAGGGGAATTATTTTGTGCCATAGCACTAAGATCTTCTTCTCCGTTATCAAGCAAAGAATCAAGAGTAGAACAGAGGAAATCTTTGCAGAGGCCCAGTGTGGATTCAGAGCTAGCAGGAACATAATTGATCAAATCTTTACTTTGTGGAAACTGGCAAAAAAAATACAAAGATTTTGGAAAAGACTTTTATGTCTGCTACGTCCACTTCAGGAAGGCATTCAATAGCATTTGGAGGAAAGAACTTTTGGAAACAATGAGGTTCTACAGGTACCCAGAGAAAATAACAAGAATATTAGAAAAATGACTATAAAGATACCTTTATATCAGTCAATGTTTGTGGAGAACTGAGTGATCAGTTTAACACAATCATAGGAGTGTTGCAGGGATGCATTCTTATCACTACCTTTAAATATATTCTTGAATTTACTAATAGCAACAACCCTGAAGGATAAAGGAATAGGCATGCAGATAGGTGGTATGTGAATCAATAACTTGTGTTTTGCTGATGATACAACACTACTTGCCAAAAGTCCGAATGAGCTGCAGGCCATGATAGAGTGGTGGAAGTCAGTGAAAACCTTGTATGAAAGTCAACATCGAGAAGACTAAGACACAGCACATGGGAGGGGCGCACAAGGATTTTAAGATTGTAATAAGGAATCAGAACCTCAAGCAAACAGTCAACTTTGTCTACCTGTGAGGAAACCTCAGCTCAAAGGAAGAAACTATTTCAGACATCAAGAGGTAGATAGAGATAGCAAGGGCAGCATTCTAGGTACGAGGAAAAGGTCTGGTCAGCAAGAGGCATAACGACCACAACAAAATTACAAGTCCATGAGACACTTGTCTTGAACTATGTTCTTTACAACTCTGAAACCTGGACAATGAAGCGCTCCTCAGAACGGCGGCTGAATGCATCAGAGATGGCGCGTCTCAGGTGGATTCTAGGTGTCACACCAAGAGATAGGATGCACAATGATGACATTAAGAAACATCCCCAGCTACAGAAGGAAGTAAACTACAGGATATGGCAACGGTGCTTGAGATACTTTGGCCATGTTATGAGAATGAATGACGGCAGATACCCGAAGATAGCACTCCTTGGAGGAGTGCACTGGAGAAGGTGAAGAGGAAGGCATAGAAAACACTGGGTAGACAGCATAAAGGAAGACTGTGGAACCTTGGGTATGACAATAACATAAGCATCTAGGACTTCCCAGGAAAGGAACAACTGGAGAGCTGCCATAAATGAGATGCCCATGCATGATTAAGCACCGCCAGGTCATGGATGGATGGATGGATGAATGAATGAATGAATGAATGAATTGGGGCATTTGTGTATATGTGTAGGTATATACATAATTACTTTGGCAATGACTTTAAAAAGGGAATTTTAAATACTTCATGGTCTATAAAACAACTTTTAAGAGTCTCTTCCAAAGAAGGAAAAGATGAAGGATACATAGGAAAACCATGTTTTCTAAAGATAACCGTCTATGTTCAAAGCATAGAAAAATTGATGTTTCACCCAAGTAGTCAAACAGTGACAATTGCTGTACTTTATTATTTTTTTCTGTAATTTTAGTTTCTGGTGGCACATACATTTCTTACGAGATTTAATTGTACTTAGCAAGAAAAGTAGTGAAAAGTTTATGTAATATGTGTTTGAAGAAGAAATAGAATGGGCTTTTAAAAATGTGAAAAGAACCTGGGTTGCAGGATGATATTTATGGATTTTGGCAGGGATCTAATCCACAGGAAACTGCTTGTTCTTCTCCCAATTGATTCCCGGGGAGTAATTTTTTAAAAAGTAGCTATGAATATTATTTGTAGAATATTGCTAATATCTCAAAAAACCCACTTAGGATGAATTGTATTATAGTCTGTGAAATAAAATCAAGTAGATACAAACCTGTTCCACAAGGTGTTAGGCAGTAACTCAGGTGCCTGCCTGCCACACATGCCATACAGGGAGATGGCTGGGATGTTTATTAATAATAAATATGTAGGAGTTAACTCAGGGTTTTCTATATCGAAGTATGATGTTTTACAAGGATATCTGTACTGGAATGAAAAAAAAAACACAATGATAAATTCCTCTCTTAGCTTGGCATTTCATCCCAGGAAGTATCGGCATGGTTACAATACAAAATGTCCAGATAGAAGGCAACATGGCACAGAGATCATACTATGTGCGGTGAGAACTCACACTAAATGGCTTTTGTTGTGCTTGAGCATGGAATGTCCCCACAGCCTATGTGAACAATGTTTGTTCTCTACTGGGGAAACCGTCTAGGGAAGTTATGGAGACTTTCAGGGGTAGGTGTAGGTGGATGAGATAGGCCACTAGGACTTGCTTTGGATGGTTGTCCCTGGTCACCAGTCCACTTATTTATGTGTTCTGTCCACCATGAAGTGAGGAACCTCGTCTATGATATGCTTTTGGGTCTCTGATGGACCAAAGAAGCATGACCTGGACTCTCAGAAACTTTGAGTCGCAATAGACGTTTTCTCCTTTAAGTTGTCCCCTCAGGTGTTTTATCATAGAAACAAAAGCAGTTAGTAACATACGACTTAAATCAGCTAAACCTTAGCCATTAACCCAAACCAGGATCCCTTAATTATAATTGAATCAATAATCTTAATATTTGTATGCCTTTCGGAACCAGGGTGATCTACATCCACACACCTGAGAGGGCTGTGCTGTTCAGCTGTCTGTGGTAATCCTGTTTTTATAACATTCCACTCTCTCAGGGCACTTTTCTCAGGAATATATAACATTATATTTTCATGTCTAGGGAACTCCTTATCGTCCTAATTAGACATCTAAGTGAACACCAGACTTTTAACTTTTAACTTTACAGTAATTAGCACCCTCAATGCTCTGAAGGCCTTGCCCACATTCTCCAAACATAAACTGTCTAGTGTAGATGTCATCTATCACTAATCAACTCCCACAGTAAAAGCTCTGCCTTAAACCACACTTCCAAATTCCATAAGTAATCAGTGTAACCCTTCAGCCTCTAAAGGACTGCCAAGATTCTGTCAAGATAATGCTTTTGCTTACCTTTTAGAGAGCATGAGGTTAGCTTTGTCTTGTCAACAGTTTAGATTAGTGGCATTTTCAATTTTTTTGTGAGTTCCTAAGAACTAGAGACACTTTCAAAATAGAAAAAAATAAGGCATACATTTAAGAAACTGTACATCATCTAGATAAAAGAAACAAAGAACTACTTTTATGACAATTTTTTTGCATTGGAAATAATACAACTGACTATTGTGGTAGGCAAAAGAAATGAAATTGCACTGCCTGTGAATGCTATAGCTTTCTTCTCTCAACTTTGACAGCAAATTACAATTGGAAAAATATATGTAGAGATTCTAACCCTAGCCAGCCTCAAAAGCCCAGAGCATTTCATATTCTTACTATTTAGAGAAGGATTAAGATAAATTTGAACATCCATGCATAATAATGATGTCTTGAGTGTTGTCTCACAAGAGGCGTGATCAAAAGGTATTCTTGTCAATAAGCTCTGAGGATGGTGGGGTGGCTCAGTCAGAAAACGTTTTATGATGATCATATGGACCTGAGTTTGATTCCTCAAGCCCTACTTAACAAAAGCTATGTGAGGTATGGTGGTGTGTGCATGTAACCCCAACTCAGGGGAGGTAGAGACAGGAATTTTCTTGGTGTTACTGGGAAACCATTCTAGCCTATTTGGCAAGTCCCAGGCCAATGTCTTAAAATAAGTAAGTAAATAAGTAAGCAAAGTGGGTAATACCTGGGAAACAATACGCAAATTTGTCTACTATCCTCTACACACATGCATGCAAAGTGAATGAGTACCCCCCCACACACGAGATAGATAGATAGATAGATAGATAGATAGATAGATAGATAAATAGATAGATAGATGATAGATAGATAGAAAAAGAGAGAGAAATAGTCTGAAATATTTGCTGTGATAAATGCCATGACCAAAGCAACTTGGGGATAAATGGGTCTATTTCATCTTATAGGTTACAGTCCATCATTCAGGAAACTAAGGGAGTAACTGAGGTAGGAACTTGAAAGAAAAACCATAGAGGAATGCTAAACATTGGCTTGCTCTCTAGAGCTCATGTTTAGCAAGTTTTCTTTTACAGCCTAGACCCTCCTACCTAAGAACAGGGCTTTCCCATAGTGGGATGAACCCTTCCACAACAGTCAGTAGTTAAGTTGATTCCCCCAGACCACTCTGATGGATGAAACTCTTCAGCTGAGAGTCTCTTCCAAGGTAACTTTAGTTTGTATAAAGTTAGAAATAAAAAAAAACTAACAAGAACAGTCCCCAAAAGTGTGGAGATCTTCCAGCAAACTGCTATACACTTGGCAGTATGAGTTCAAGAGCCCTGGATAGTAATCAGCTACATTTGACCCAATTATCAACTGAATGATAAGTTGAATGGACCCTTGATCTAGTACTTACTAAGCAAGCAATGGTACTGCTGCTGTGCCCTCAGGTCAATGCTATCTCTTCAATGGCTCTCACTAAGCTGTAGGTCAGAGCCTTATCCTCCTGTGCTTACCAACAAAAGAATGGCTAGGCTTCACATGCTGAGCTGTTGTATGTTTGATTTGGGATTAGGTATTACTGATGGGGCGAACAAGTTTAGAAACTTGTCATTCATTGATTTAAGAGATTCTGAGAGATGTTTTGCAAGGCATGATGGTTTAGGTGGTTTCTGTCTTCACAGTGCTTCTCTATTAGCACAGTCTATTAGGTAAAATGTGTGTCAGTATGGAAATTTCACAGTAATGCTGTTTTAGGGAAATGAAGGCTGTATCCAAGGCCTAGGGGTCTTTGAGTGATTTGTACTTTCACTCAAAAGAGAATACTTGGTAATAAAAAGAAAATGAGGGTTAGACAATGATCAAGAAGATTTTTAAAGATGTGTGTTCTGTACTGTATACTTAGTGTCATGCTATTTGTGGTTGACACAGAGATGACAGGCACCAATGAATGGTATGACCTAAGAGCCAGTTCTTTTCAGCCAGGAGGCTTGTGTTTGCATTCTGTTTGTTATTCTGTTTGTAGATGCAGTGTGCTCATTTTCATAAGGCTCAATAATTCCCTCAAGCTCATAGCGCTGAGTGTCTACCTCCATGGAACACACGGTCAGCCTTCTTTTCCATGCCTTAGTTGACTTTCTATAAAATGGATATGGGACAGTATCTACTATAAAAGTTTGCAAAGATCAAATTGGTAATGTGTGATATCCTTGGTGGTGCACTTCTTAGTAAAGAATAACTCTGATGATTGAGGTAGGATGGTTAGCTGATTAGACTAATTCAATCAAATATCTCTATAGCTGCATTCTCAAATTAGAGGAGCTATAGAAATCGATCTCTTCAGAGATTGCTAAAGAATAACACCAATAATTTCATGTAACTGGGTTCAGAGAGTATAGGATGTCTTTTCACTATTTTAATATTGTGCTATTCTCAACAAGGCTATCAAAGTGACATATGCAAGCTATTGATACTTATATTTTGATGTCTGTATGTGTATACCCTGATTCTTAAGAAGACATTCCCTGAGAAACACTGGGACCCGTCTGTATTTTGCAAAATTGTGTTCCTTCTGATACAATACCCTACAAGATTTAACCTTCACTTTGCTGCCAGTTGAAATGACTTAGCCACATAGAAGCATTTTTGATAAGGAATAGCCATAGAACAGCTTTCTGTTTGCCTCGAACTTAGAGGACTGAACTATGAGATGCAATTTCCAAGATGCATTACTCCAAAATGAGTTTAAGTAGAGAACCTCATTTTGTATATAATTTTGCTTTTGCAAAGGAAATATATCTTTATCTTCCCAGTACCAATACAGTGAAAGTAATACAACCAACTTAGAATGGCCCCAAATCCAAGAACTCCTGTCCATATAGTCCAGGAAACATAGGATCATCTTAACAACTTTATGTGCTACACATTCTAAAAGGAATACATGCTCAGAAGCCTCTAGTTTTCAGTCCAATTTTGAACAGTGCATCAGTAACCCTAAGAAAAAATAAGGTGATCACATACATTTTTCCCAGTTCCATTCCTCACATACCAAATTTAGTGGCAAGAACCACTGCCAGTAACATGCGGAACTTTCAAAAGAAGAAGGACACTATTGCTCATCTGCCAATGGCTTCCTTATATCCCCCTGTGGCCATTTAACCATCATGTCACCACAAGAACATTTCCAACAGCTGATTTTCTTTGTATCTGCCTAGTGGAAGAGCTTATATCTGCCAGCAATTTCAATGACATAAAATAACTCTATACAGTACCTTAGTATGCCATGGAGGGGCGGGTAAATGAATGACCATTAATTGGGTGATAAAATAATGAATCTGAACAGGTAAATTTGTTCTGTAAAGGACTGATCATGGGATGCAGTCAGTATTTTTAAATCTTAATTTTATGTTAGGCACTTTGCAAACCTGTACATGGTTTTTGCTGCTTCATAAGGTGAGTGATACTGATTTATTTTGCTTTAAGGATATTAAAGCTCAAAACAACATAAGAAGCAATGTTCAAGTGTATGTTTTGTGAAGAATAGAATTCATGCCTCTATTTTGAGACCAGTATTCTTTGTATAAGGGGTTGGAGAGAAGGTTCAGCAGTTAAGAGCACTGCCTTCTCTTCCAAAGATCTTGAGTTCAATTCCCAGAAACCACATGGTGGCTCACAGCCATCTGTAATGAGATCCAGTGCCCTCTTGAGGAAGAGACCTGGTCAGTTGTCCTCATCAACTTAGACCATGAAACCCAATATGGACAAGTTCAACAGAACGGGTTGCCCATGCATGCTTCAGCATTGCCAGGGCATAAACTTCACTTCATTCAATTTTATTCTTTGTATAAACCATCTCTTCTACTGTGGAACTTTAGTACAACAAAGTAGCACACACTGAGGAACTTATAAACAATGTTCTGGAACCAGAGAAATCCCAAATTGAGGTATTTGGAGGTTCTGAATCTGGTGAAGTATGACTTTCTTAATTTTCTGGTTGTGTTCTCTCATTTTGGATGGGACAAGGCAGCTCTCTGGGATCCCTGTAATAAAAACCTCCTGTTAATTATACCTGCATCCCTGTGACAGAAAGCATTACCGAAGTAACTTAAGGCAGGGTAGGTTTATACTGGCTCATGATTTCAGAGAGCTCCAATCCATCATGATGGAGAAAGCAAGTTGGATCACCTCTGGGAGCAAATAGTAGAGGCTGTTTACATCAACAGATGTGGAAGCAGAAAGTCAGTGGTTAGTTTTCATTGTCAACTTGACACATTGTAGAGTCACTTCAAACATGAATCTCAATGAGAAAAATATCTACACTAGGTTGACCACTGGGCATGCCTATAAGGGATTATCTTTAGTTGAGTGAATTGAGACGAAACCTACCCTTACTGTGTGAGGCACTGTTTCGTGGGCTGTACTATGGAATTAATGGAAAGAAAACAATGAGCTGAGCAAGAAGTGTGTAAGCATCAATTCATCACCCCTGCTTTTGACTGCCAAGTATTATAACCATCTGCCTTGTTCCCACTGCTGTAAGTTCTCCACAATGAGGAACTGTAAGTTGAAACTGTGAGTCAAATAAACATTTGCTCCTTAAGGTGCTTTTCCTGTGGTAGTTTATCGCAGCTATTGTGACCAAAGTGAAGAGTGAGGCAAGAACCAGCTTTGGTGATAAACTTGGACGAACCACCTCCACTGGTCTACCTTTGCTAGCTGTGCCCTACCTCTCAAAGTTTCTAGAGAATTAGAAGGAAAGTTATTTATTCCATTTAATAAGTCAGATAATAAACACCTCATTTAAAGAGAAAGGAATGGGTCCATAAAATAGATGGGCGAGACGAAAGGTCAGATCTTGGAGCTGCATGTTAGCATCTGAGCTGAACATAATGACATCACATGAGTCCCCAAAGGGCCCCACCACTGTAGATTTGCCTTTTTTGGCACCACACAAAATAGTGTCTCTCAAGTTGGCTGTATGTGGTGTCTTCAGCTTTCAGTGGCCAATACCTTATATTCCTGGCAGTTCAACATTCTGACATCTTCATTCTGGCTTAGAATTCACCTCCAGAGCTTCATGTTCAGCCCTCTTTTTTAAAATTATTTTTATTGAGCTCACATGTTTCTTTACTCCCCTCCCTGCCACTCCCTTCCCCTTCAACCCTCTCCTATGGTCCCCATGCTCCCAATTTACTCAGGAGATCTTGTTTTTTTCTACTTCCCAAGTAGATGAGATCCATGTATGTCTCTCTTATGGTTCTCATTGTTGTCTAAGTTTTCTGGGATTGTAATTTGTGGGCTGGGTTTTTTTGCTTTATGTTTAAAAACCACTTATGAGTAAGTATATGTGATACTTGTCTTTCTCTGTCTAGGTTACCTCACTCAAAATGCCCTCTTAATGATTCTCCAAACCCATTGCACAAATACTAAACTTTTCAAGAAAATCTCACACAAAACTCTCAAATTCTCATAATTTCTGTATTTTATACACCTCCCAAATAAGACAATGGTAGCACATGACAATGCCAAGATCTGCTGTTGACTTTATTGGTGGCTAGGCCTCTTAAACTCATAGATGATTCTGGTGGGAGCTCAGAAGAGCAGATGCTCAGCAGAAATGTTGACATTAAAGACTACGCTCGTGAGGCTTCTGATGGGAGCAAGAATTTTGGGGAAGTGAACTAGAGCCATATATTCTATCCAACAAGTTTTTGATGTTTTGCCTACATGATGAAAATTTTAATGACATGAATCATTCAAAAATAATAAGCTAGGAACCCAAGCCTTTGAACTGTGGGAAACACTTCTCAAAGTACTTGGTGTAAGCATGGTGCTTTGTAGTCACGCTCCTTTTAGAGAAATTTTTTTACAGGGCCTTACACTCTTACACCCTACTGCCTGTAACAAGCCAGTTCTTGACAATTCCCAAAGTGCCCTTGTAATAGATACTATTTTTTTTTTATCAACTTGAAAGGTTCTAGAACCACCTATGCAGTAAACCATTAGACCTGCTTTTGAGGTATTATTTGGATTAGGTGAGTCTCTGAGCATGCCTGTGAGACATGAATTTGGCCAGGTAAATTGAGGCGGGCAGGTCATACCAAGTATGCACAGCACCATTCACTGGACTTGAGTCCTGGACCAAATGAAGAGAAAAAAACGTAGCTGAGAATCATTCTTTATCATTTTCTTTTCCTTACTGTAGATGCAATGTGGCCAGATGCTTGAAGTCCTTGTTGCTTTGAATTTTTCACCGTGGTATACAGTGCCCTTGAACTGTAAGCTGAAATGAGGCCTTCCCCCATTTTGTCCTAAGTTCCTTCTTGTCAGGTACTTTTCCACAGCAGTGTCACACATGCCCAATAGCATCACCCAAACCATCTTTGCGATATCCCAGAGCAAACTGTTTGCCAGAGTCTCTTCAATGATACTGGTCTCTTAGCAACTAAGGCCTTTTAGTTTCTTTTTTCTTTTTCTTTTTTTTTCCTCATGGTTTATTTTTTTTATATTTAAAAATTTCCATCTCCTTCCCTCCTCCTCCGCCCTCCCTCCGCTCCTCCTCCCCCTTCCCTCCCCTCCTTCTCCCCCTTCCCTCCCCTCCCCTCCACCCATACCTCCCCTCCCTCCCTCTCAAGGCCAAGGAGCCATCAGGGTTCCCCACTCTATGCTAAGACCAAGGTCCTCCCAACTCCCCCCAGGTCCAGGAAGGTGATCGACCAAGCTGAGAAGGCTCCCACAGAGCCCGTCCATGCAGAAGAATCAGAGCCCAGAGCCATTGTCCTTTGCTTCTCAGTCAGCCCCCGCTGTTGGCCACACTCAGAGAGACGGGTTTGGTCGCATGATCCATCAGTCCCATTCCAACTGGAGTTGGTGATCTCCCATTAGTTCTGTCCCACCGTCTCCATGAGTGAACGCACCCCTCTCGTTCCTGACTTTCTCCCTCAAGTTCTCGCTCCTTCTGTTCCTCATCAGGACCTTGGGAGCTCAGTCCAGTGCTCCAATGTGGGGCTCAGTCACCTTCCCCATCTGTCGCCAGCTGGAGGTTCCCTCACGGTCCTGACTTTCTTTCTCATGTTCTCTCTCCTTCTGCTCCTCATCAGGTCCTTGGGAGCTCAGTCCGGTGCTCCAGTGTGGGGCTCTGTCATTTTCTTCATCTATCGTCAGGTGGAGGTTCTATGGTGATATGCAAGAAATTCATCAGTATGGCTATAGGAACTGGCCTTTTCAGGCTCCCTCTCCTCAGCTGCCCCAGGAACTAACTGGGGGCGTCTCCCTGGAAACCTGGGAACCCCTCTCCTCTCTCACCATTGGCCTTTTAGTTTCTATAAACGATCAACTATAAATGATCTCTGACTCTAGCCAAACTCACAAGTTCACGTCTTTCTGCCCTTCTAATTTGCTTCTTATTTTTACTGTAAACCTCACTAATAGCAACTGGCAATAACCATATTGCAGCTTGAGTGGAGTGTTATCTTAAAAATTTACTCCACAAAATATCAAGAAACTGTTAGCTATATTATAAGGCAAATGCCAATAGAGTCCTTATTCCCATCAGAAACCTTATGAGTGCTATCTTTACTGTACTCATCTTCGTCCTCATTCTTTTCTTCCAAACTCCTACCAGAATCATTAATGAAGTCATATTTACAGACTTCTAAGGCTTCTCTAGCTTGCACATCAAAATTCTTCTTCCAAATTCACCTTTCAAACTACATTCCAAAGCCCTAATCACCACGTAGAGAGAGTTAGCCAGAACAACAACCTGACTTTTAGTATCAGTATCAATTGTCTCTACTGATTGACAGCCTATCACTGTTGACGAATGCCCGCTGAAAGCAATTTAGGGCAGGAGAGGTTTATTTTTGTTTATGGTGTGGGAAAGTTTATGTCCTTCCTGGTGGAGCACCTCAATCCATGGTGAAGGTGAAGGTTAGCAACATGAGGGGCCAAGACAGAGAGAGTGAAGTAGCAACCCAGGCCATAGTGCAAACCCCAAAGGTCCATCCTTAGTTACCTACTTCTTCCGGATATCCAGTCCTGGTGAAGTTTCAAGAACCTCTAAAAGTAACAAAGAAAATAAAACCCATTAACTGCGGGCCATGTATAAAAATATTATCCTATTGATGACTGGTTTCAGTAAGAACAATCCCAAAGACTTATATATTTGAATGCTTTGTCCCAGATGATGAAACTCTTTGGGTTGGTATGGTGATGTGAATTAGAATGGCCTCTATTGGCTCATTATTTGAATGCTTAGTCATCAGGAGGTGGCACTGCATGTCTCTAGAATGTGTTGGAGTAGGTGTGGTCTTGTTAAAGGATTTGTGTCACTTGGGATGGGACTTGAGATCTCAGTGATTAAGCTAGACCCAGTGTCACTCTCTTTTTGCTGCCTAAAGATCCCAATGCAGGACTCTCCGCCATTTCTCCAGCACCATATCTGCCTGAATGCCACCATGCATGCCTCCATGACAATAATGGACTAAATCTATGAACTGAAAGCCAGTCCCAATGAAATGTTTTCCCTTTTTAAATTGATTTTATTGAGCTATACATGTTTTCCTTTATAAGAGTTGCTGTGGTCATGATGTTTCTTCACAGCAATAGAACATTGACTGAGGCAGAAGGATTAGGAGGTGTGTCACTAGGGGTGGGCTCTGAGGTTTTAAAAGACTATATCATTTCCCAGTTAGCTCTCTTTCTCTGTTTCCTACTTGTGGATCAGATATAAACTTCTCCAGCTCCACGCCTGCCTGCCTCTTGCCATGTTCCTCACTATTACGGTCATGGATTCAAAGTCTGCAACTATAAGCCGCCCCCAGTGAACTCAGTCTTTTATATGTATCTAGTCACAACAGTAGAAAAGTAACTAGAAAGTCACATTTCTGATTCATGGCATAGTAGACATTAATACCATTTATTTGGGCTCTATCCTCGTGGCCTATTCACTACCCCAAATTTTCTACCTCCTAATATCACTCCTTGGAAACGTTAAAAAAACCCACATCTGAATTTTTCTGAATTGGAGGAGAGACACAAATATTCAGACCATAGTAAATCAATTGAAAATCATAGCATCCTTGAAGGAAATCATGTACAAAAAATTCAAATTGGCAGCATAGAAGAATGTGATCTTTTATTCCAGAAATCATTGGCCTTGTCAAGTACAAGAGAATATCTAGAGATATTCAATATGACTATTTCCCCGAAAATAAGATCAACTTTTTGGTGCTCAGCTAAATCTTCTTTGCATTGTATGTTTACCTTTTGAGTTTATTTCTTTCTTCCCTTGATAAATTCAACATGATCAAATTTTAGTAGTTAGCGTTTTCAAATTCAAGAAATAAAAGTCAAGTACAATAGAGAAGTTTTTCTGTCAGCCTTGGGCTGCTGACTCTGAGAAGTGTGGGCGGCTCATTGCTAGCAACTCATGATAGGGTGGTTTCCCAGTCTTGCTGACAGGGCAAAACCAAACACGACTCTTCCTGACTTGTAATTTCTCCTCTTTGTTCGATTCTTCGCCTGACTAGAGTCTGGCTTTCACTGGGGGATTTTGAATCCAGTGAAGAATGGCCTGAGAAAAGGGTGCACTTTAGGATGCAAAGTTTGATTTTTCTAGTCTAAAGATTTTTGGTGCTACGTAAATTTGATATCAGCTGTAATTATATGTCAGTCAATATTCATTTGGAGGTTTAAGTCTTTTTTTTTCAGAAATAAACTAGAACAATTTTGAGCAGTTCTTACTTTTGGCTATTGGCTTTGGTAAGGTAAGAATATGAAAAGTCAGCACCGAAAGTTCATCTAAGTATAGTGGGAATTAAGAGATCCATTTGTTTAATTATATCTTTAGACAACTTTTACTCTTCAGGGTCTTGGACATGAGGCAAGGTCAACAGGAATCGAATCCTGCCTCTACCATTGCTCTTGACTGTGTTCACCTAACTTATAAACTCCTTGAACTTCAGTTATTCTGCCTGTGAAATAGACATGGTACTACTTTGTATAGTGACCCAAATATTTAGACTTAGAAAATATTTAAATTTAATGCACATATGCAGTAATGCCAAACTTGGTACACAGTATTAGCTATTACTGATTAAAGTGTTTGAATATCTGATTTGCATAGTTGTCTGGGAGCAAAGCATTTGAATTAAAAGAATGAATAATATTACTGGTATTTTCAGGAAAATGATAAAAGTAATTTATTTTCTCTAACTTTAGTTTTCAATAAGCAACATATTTTACTGAAGTTGGGATCAGACTTGCTGAAGCTCTTCCTCTCAGCTCAGTTGTGTTTCAAGACTTGCTTCCATTTCTGTGAGCCTCTGAGCCAGTGATTTGCCAGCAATGCATAGGAATAAGAAAAAATTAATACCAGCAGTTGGAGATGGTATTCAAGAAGAACATTTTACAAACAGGTGGCAACTCTGTCATGGCACTGCATTTGAATTTTAATAACTGAGGGCTACAGAATGATACAGATTAAGGAATGCCATAATTTTTATTGCTTTTCTCTGATGGAAAGTGTTTATTATTAATAATCCATTTAAAAACCAGAAGTTTTAAACCTAAGGTAATTCCTGCAAAATGATTTTTATATAAACAAAAGGTAAGTAAATACTGTCTTTTAGAAAGCATTGCAGATGCAATTTTAGTTTAATCTCCTAAAGATTAAATTCAAACATATTTACAAGATCAGTTATGGCACCCAATAAAAATTATTGATTTTGTCTAGATGTTGGTGAATGCACCCTGAGAAATATATGTCAACAGTAAGCTCATTGGTACTGCATTTTCATGGTTCCCACAGCTGGAGCCAAGTATTATTTTTTCCTAAAAATTGCCATAGACAAGAAAACATTATAAACGAAAAGGTAGAGGTAAACTACAGGACAATGGGATTGAGGATTGCAACTTTCAACAAGAGACCAACAGGCATAAACATCAACAAGGAAATAGATACACAGACCAATGCAATTGTGGAGCTAGAAGGAAAACTCATGAATCTATAGCAAAATAAATTTTTTTACTAAGATTCTAACAAAAAAAGATAGTGTTCAATGATTGGTGCTAGAATTATTGAATTTTGACATGCAGAAACATAAAAGAAGATTCATTTCTCTTATCAGTTACAAACATCAACACAAATGAATTAAAGACACAATTGATGATGAAAAAACTTCTAGAAGGAATAGTGGAATAGTTAAGGACTTTGTAATAAGACCCCCAAAACAAAGATCACCAAAAACAAAGCAAAACCTGATATATTTATTATTAGGATTACATCAAATTAGAAAACCTCTGAACAGAAGAGGAAACAATCAATATGGTGAAAACACAGCCCAAAAAATAGGGGAACATATTTGAGAGCTGTAGATCTGGCAAGGGACTGATATCCAAAAGATATAAAACATTCTGAAAACTAACTACCAAAATAAGAGAAGTAGTGGCAACTTTATGGAGAAGTAGGAAATTGTCTTAAATTGACATCTTTCAAAATGAGACATAACTGGCCTTCTGGTGTATAAAAGAATCAAATATCACTAATTATCAGAAAAATGTCAATCAAGACCATACATAATATCAGCTCATCTCTGTAAATGTAACAATGATTTTTATAGTGTGTTAGAGGGAAGTTTTTCTAGAAAAGTAAGCAAGGACAACTCGCTACTGACAGTGAGACCAAGATTTCGCCTTGGTTCATGAACTGGCTTTTTTGGAACCCATTCCCTATGGATGGATAACTTGCTCAGCCTTGATACAGAAGAGTGGGCCTTGGTCCTGACTCAACATGATGTACCAGACTTTGTTGACTCCCCACAGGAGACCTTACACTCTCTGTGGAGTGGATGGGGGTGGAGTGAGGAGAAGGTGGGGGGTAGGAGGAGGAGAGGGAGGGGGAACTGAGATTGGTATGTATAATAAAAATAGTTTGTTTAAATACAGTTTGGAATGTCCTTGTAAACATTAAAATAAATCTACTTGTGATCCAGCAATTCCATTGCTGGACACAGATTTGCAGGACATGTAATAAGAACATTAAAGATTGTTTTACTCCTCAGTTCATTGCAGTGTTATTCAAAACAGATAATTAGAACAAGCTAAGTGTCCATCAGCTTATGAATGTGTTAAGAAATTATGGTGTATATACAAAGTGGAATATAATTTAGTCATATGAAAAATAGACTCTTGTCACATGTACTGACGTGGATGGAACTGAAGATCTTCCTGGTATGTAAAATAGGTGAGGTGTTGAATGACAAGAAATTCATGATCTCATATGTGGAATGCAGAAAAGGGGTTTGAGAGTGGAGTAGTGGTCACCAGATGCTGGCGAGTTTAGGATTTGTTAAAATTTTGGCAGCTTTGAATTTCTGTACAATAAACTATGACATTTTGCCCATTACACTTCTGTTTTTACTGATAATGCCAACCTATCTTGTCTCCTACATTTTCATTATGTCTTGAGAAAGCCTTGTGTGGGTGCTCAGAGCTACTGTGTGTTTATGATTGCAATAGTCACACCATATTTAGAAGATAGCATTTTTATAGTACTCATTCTTTGCCTCATTACTTTTTACTTTCTTTTTAATGTGTGCAGGGCATCAGAATCAGATACATACACAGACACACAGACACATGCACACAAATGCACACACATATAGACATACACACAGACACACACACAGATACACATATACAGACACACAGACACACACGCACAAACATATGAATGTTTTATTTAGGAACGAATACTCACTAGTCCCTTATAGTCAGCACTTTCATAGGACAGATGTCTGTTTTGACTGTCACTTCTGCCAAATGAGACTTCTCTAAGACTGAGAGTTGTAGTCTCTGTATACAAACATAAATATTTAGAAGCCAGTTTAATTAGAAATCCATTAAGTAAAACATCAGAAGTAGATTTTCCTATGTTGTCAGTTACCTCCCTATTCACCAGCTTTAGGTCTGGTTTGTAATATCAGTCATAAATTTCATCTCATGGAGTAGGGTTCAGATTAGAGCAGGAAAGAGATGGTTGCTCAGAGAACAGTCATGCCACTGCTACATTAAAGGGCATATTTTGTTTGGCATGTTATTAATGCAGCACACAGAGTGCACACAGGTCGTTGATGTTGCTTCCTGCCAACAGATTGTGTAGCACCTTCTGGCACCGTGGATGCCAGTTAGCAGGGAGGAATCTCCGAGGTGAGCTACAGCTTGATATCTTTGTGCCTTGTACCCAGTGTGTGTGCTGTCTTCAGTAATATGTTCTTCTTACCTGGTTTTGGTGGGCAGACAAGAACAATGACAATAGCCCATATTGTTTTAGTGCTGCTGTGAACTTCCTGGTCAAAAATACATGGAAAATATCCCATAGTTGTCACCATGAATTTGATTCAATCACCTATGAGTTCTGGCAGAAGCATCCACACATGAAGCACAACTCAGTTTAAGCTCTCTCTCTTTTTCTCTCTCTGAAGTAAATGTAATGTTTAGTTAGTTTATAAATTATTAGGTCCCTATGATATTTTCATAGTTGGTCCTTCCCCCACCATCAGATGACATTACTCTCTCCTACATTTCCACCTCTCCAGCTCTAGGATTCCCAACTTCCATCTCCGTACCACATATTTTATTATCCTTCCCTCAGTTTTCTTCTGTTATGCCCTTCATGACTCCTTTCTTGCTTCTACAGATAATCCCTCCATCTTAAACCTTCAAATCTTGGATTTGCATAGGAAAAAGAACACAAAACAGAATAATAAAAAAAGCACATGCTTTCACAATTGGCCTCACATGTAGAAAATTCTAGCCTTCTAGGATGATGCAATACATATAGTTTCAACCTGAAAATTTGTTTATTCTAGTTCCACAGGTCTTTTAAGCATGGGTGTATTCTGGTAAAAGAAAAATGGCATATTCTAACTGTGCTCATCATTGATCTCGGGAATGTCATTTACTGCCGCATGTTTGGCTATATCATCTTTTTAATATTTCAAATCATTGGACTATTCATTGTAGCTGATTTAAATAATCTCTTCACTTGGTTCCTTTACCTCTCTTCCGTCTACTCTTACCCCATCTACGCTGCTTTAACATTCATCTTAAACTTTCTTGAAATTTCTTCATAACTAGAGCTTCTCTAACATTTCTTGGTTGTATATGATCAGTAAATAAACAAACTTTAGAGCTTTTTGTGTCTTTTCTCCTTCTCTCTGTGATCTTATATATTCTTTCAATTCATTTGCTCATTAATAAATGATGTGTAACCATAAATTCTACTAAGGATACAAAGACTTGACTGCAATTTTTACTTGGGAAGTTATCTTAGCCTACGGCAGCAATGAGGCACAGGGAAAGTGAACCAAAGAAGAAAGAAGAGCCTGGGGAAGGATTGATGATTGAGGTGACCAGATCTGTAGGTGATTGATATTGGATCCTTCCTAGACTGCCAGAACAGCTTTGAGAAATGCATCTTACTTTCTATCTACCTAGGGGAGAAAACCTGTTCATTCATCAGCTTCCATTGCATATTGACCAAAGGGTGGCTTTAGACACAAGCTACATTGTAAATCTTGAATATTCCCAGAAGGCCTACCTGTCAAAGGCTTGACCTCTAGGGATGTTCCTTTGTGAAGTGGTAGAACATTTTAGGCTGAGGCCTCATAGGAAGTTTTAGCTCCTTCATACCTCTGGGATGTACAACCAAGCATTAGCCAGCACACCACAGGAACATGCTAAATCCAGTGGGAGGCACTATAATACTGAACTTGTAAGAATATGCTTTAGCTTTCTCTAACTTGTAGGAGACAACAACTGAGGTAGTGGCTGTTTTGTCTGGACTAAGAGATAGGTAGGGCAATTGGTAAAATAGATTCATCTGAGAGTCTGTTACAACCTCCATATGTATTTCTCTATCCCAGATTTTACGTAGGTTCAGACTCATATAACAAATTCCTTATTTGCTATCTCTAGTTGGAGGACTCAAACCCGGCTTCTCAAGGTTAGTATGCACTAAAGTGACAATGAATTCTTTCTCCACAACTCAAATTTGAATATTTCTTGTCATTGAGAGATGGCACCTAGTTTCTCATGTCACTAAACCTAGTCAGCATTCTTGATACCGCCTTTATCTCCAAATGAATTATTCTCCACTCGGTCTCTTGGTCATTCTTTATTTCCAGAGCTTCCACTGGAATATAAACCACAGTCATTTCTAACTAATAAAATAACAGCTCCCTTTTGTTTCTTCTTCATTCTTTTAAATCTATCCTTTACCCTAAAATTTTTAGTTTTTATCTTTTCATACCAACACCAGTTTCCCCTCCCTCCCCCCTCCCATCCCCTACCTCTCCTCTTCTAATTCCCCATCCAATCCTCAGAAGGGGTAAGTCTTAATTGGGGGAGACAATAAGGTCTTGGATACCAACTTGTGGCAGGACCAAGCCCCCTATGTCTGGTATCAAGGCTGAGCAAGGCATCCCACTATAAGGAATGGGTTACAAAATGAAAGTTCACACACCTGGGATAGGTCCTGGTGCAACTGCCAGGGTCCCTGACAACATTACAAGTCACATAATTGTCACTCACATTAAGGTCTAGTTTGCTCCCACACAGGTTCCCCGGATGTTAGTTCATAGTCTATGAGCCCCCACTAGCTCTGGTCAGCTGTCTTTGTAGTTTTCCCCATCATGCTCTTGACTCCTCTTGTTCATATAATCCTTCCTCTTTTCAACTGAACTCTAGCAGCTTAGCCCAGTGCTTGACCGTGGGTCACTACATCTGCCTCCATCAGTTACTGGATGCAAGTTTTATGATGACGTTTAGGGTAGTCACTAATCTGATTTAAGGGGAAGGCTCAGACACTCTCTCCACTATTGCTAGGAGTCTTAGCTGGGGTCATTCTTTTTTTTTATTTTTTTCATGTTTGATAGCTTTATTTTTTTATATTATTAAAAATTTCCGCCTCCTCTCCGCCTCTCATTTTTCTTCCCCTCCCCCTCCACTCCCCCTCCCTCTCCTGTCTGAAGAGCAGTAAGGGTTCCCTGCCCTGAGGGAAGTCCAAATTCCTCCCCCATCCATCCAGGTCTAGGAAGGTGAGCATCCAATCAGGCTAGGTTCCCCCAAAGCCAGAATGTGTAGTTGGAGCCAAATCCAGTGCCTTTGACCTTGGTTTCTCAGCAGCCCTCACTGTCCGCCACGTTTAGGGAGTCTGGTTTTATCCCGTGCTTTTTCAGTCCCAGTCCAGCTGGCCTTGGTGAGCTCCAATTAGATCAGCCCCACCATCTCGGTGGGTGGGAGCACCCCTCGCAGTCCTGACTTCCTTGCTCATGTTCTCCCTCCTTCTGCTTCTCATTTGGACCTTGGGTGCTCCATCCGGCGCACCAATGTGTGGCTCTGTCTCTATTTCCATCCATCGCCAGATAAAGGTTCTATGGTGATATGCAAGATATTCATCAGTATGACTATAGGATCTGGCCTTTTCCAGCTCCCTCTCCTCAGCTGCCCAAGGAACTAGCTGCGAGCATCTCCCTGGATACCTGGGAATCAGCTGGGGTCATTCTTGTGGATTCCAGAGAATTTCTCTAACACCAGGCTCCCTCTATCGAGATATGAAATGATAATTTTTAAAAATCAAGGTATAAACACTTGTTAACAAGATAACACTCTTGTTAAATACCTTTATTAGTTTTCCACTTTTAACTTAAACTCAATATTCCTTAAAACAAGGTCCACATAAACTGGATGAACTGTACCCTTGGTATTGCTGGAATAATGTTCTTATACACTGTAAGATTTGTCACGCATATTAGTTTAATAAAACACTGATTGACCAATAACCAGGTGGGAAGGCATAGAGTAAATTACCAGTCTGGCACAGAGGAAGCAAGATGAGACTGACTTCCTGAGAAAAGGTACCAAGTGTATGACTAAACATAGACAATAATTATGGGTTAATTTAAGTTGTAATATCTAGTTAATAATAAGCCTGAGCTAATAGGATAAATAGTTTATAATTAATATAAACCTCTATATGTTTCTTTGGAACTGAATGGCTGCAGGATTAGACAGGACAGAAACTTATACTGTATCTTAACAGATCAGCTGCACAGAGCTTTTTATCACAAATCAAATGACAGAGGTTTCTTCCTTCCTTTCTAGGTACACCTTGCTTCAAATATACCCTCTTCAGTGAGATATTATTTCAGTCAATGTCTGTCTTAGTGTTTCTATTGCTGTGAAGAGACACCATGACCATGGAGACTCTTTTAAAGGAAAACGTTTAATTGGGTGGCTTACAGTTCACAGGTTTATCCCATCACCCTCATAGTGGGACATGGCAGCTGGCAGGTAAGGATGGTGCTAGAGGAGCTGAGACTTTTACAAAATGATCTAAAGACAACAGGAAGTGACCTGAGATACTACTGCACAGAGCTTGTTGAGTCACTGCTACACAGAGCTTTGTATCACAGATCAAATGATGCAGGATTCTTCCTTTCTTCATATGTACACATTGCTTCAAATATAACCTCTAAATATATAATTGAGTGGCCTGAGCATATATGAGACCTCAAAGTCTACCTTCACAGTGACATATTTCTTCCAACAAAGCCCACATCTATTCCAACAGAGCCATACCTCCTAATAGTGCCTCTCCCTATGGGGGATATTTTCTTTCAAATCACCACATTCTACTCCCTGGCTCCCATAGGCTTGTAGTCATATCACAATGCAAAAATACATTCAGCTCAACTTCAAATGTCCCCATAGTCTCTAACAGTCTTGAACTTATTTAAAAGTCTGAAGTTCAAAATCTCTTCCGAGATTCATGCAATCTCTTAACTCTAATCCCCTGTAAAATCAAAATCAAAAAAGCAGATCATAGAGTTGAATAGATGTCTCAGAGGCTAAGAGCATTGGCTGCTTTTCCAGAGGTCATGAGTTCAAATCCCAGGAACCACATGGTATGTACAATCTTCTATAATAACATTTGCTGCACTCTTCTGGCATGCAGAAGACTCATACATAAAATATAAATAAATAGATTATTAAATAAGATCAAATACTTCCAACCTATAATGACATAGAATATATATATATATATATATATATATATATATATATATATATTACCATTAAAATACAGCAAAAGGAACATTGAGAGGAAATACTGGACCAAAGCAAGACCAAATACCAGTTAGGCAAACTCTGAGTTCTGCATCTTCATGTCTGATGCCAGAATGTTCTTCAGATCTCCAACTCCTTGTTGTTGACTATGGGGTTTTCCCTATATTTTGGGTCCTTGGAAAGGGTAACATAGCAGGCAACACATCTGGTAGAGAAAAACTACTCATATTAGGAGGCAGGAGGAATGATTTAGAAAAGAACCAGGCTTCTCCAGTTCCCTTTGAGACCATGTTCCCATTGATCCAGATGAAGACTTTATTGAGGTCCTAGCTACTAAAAAACTTTAGATCACCTCCTCATTGAACTACTCTGGGAACTGGTCCTTACACATGAGGGTGTGGGAAACATTTGCCCTTTTTTAATTATAGAAAGGGGTTTTATTTTAAATGTTGCTTAATAAATGTCCTTGGAGCTTTTCAAAAATGATAAAGTGGAGTCAGGGGAGGATTAAATGGGAACCCTGAAAGGAGAAAACAGGTCTGACTTGAACATTTAGTCTTTTCCAGTTTTATCTTGGTCTTGTATCCCAGTCTTCATTATTTACTTAACAAATAACTCTATCAGTTATGCAGCATTTAATTTGCGTGAAGCAGTGTCTCAGGTGCTTAGGAAACATTAATTCCTTTCCTTAATTGCTGCTGTGTGGCAGAGCAGAGCTGTGTTCCAGATCCTGGCCCCGTAATGTTTCCATACTCATTAGGCAAAGTACTGTTCCTCCAGGAGAAGTCTGTGCTTGAGAAGAATGTGTGGTCTAAACCTCACGATGAAGCTATTATAAATTATGTACCTCTAGAAATACCTGATTTAAAAAGCCTTTCAAGTCATTTATTTTTCATTAATTCATTCAATATTTAACATGAACCTTCTATATGTAAGGAGCTATGCTACCAATAAGATGTTTGCCAGACCACAGATTTTCTGTGCTTAAACCTTTTTTTTTCCTCTTTGGGATTCCCTGACATATATTGTGTCTGTCCATTTTAGATAAACCTTTTCATAGATACCTAAGTTGGCTTGTAATAAAAATTATATTTAGTGTATTCCACATTTTTACCTTGGCATTCAAGCCCATTTATTATATATATGTGGCCCAGACTAATTTCCAGAGAGTAGAATTGTAAGTTCCTTTCACTCCATCTTACACCATTTGAAATTCCCATGGGTGTGCCTCATCTGAAGTGCCCTCCTTTCTTCACCCCTCCTTTGCACTTGTCCTTTCAATATTTACATGACTTCTCCTCTTTTATTGCCTAAAAAAGCACACTCATTATTTTTTAACATATATACTTCATGCGGTTTCAATGCAGATGGGTCTCTGTGCTCAGTGAACAAAAGAGTAGGGCCAAGGAACCAGGCTTAAAGATGCAGGCCTAGCAGTGAATGGCAGAGACAATGAATAGCTACTGGCATCTTCTAGTATCTTTTTTCATCTGTGAACTTATGAGGAAGTTCTATACTGAGCTAGTGACGATGAAAATGATGGATTATGTAGGCTAAAGTTCAGGTCATGGATGTCCAGGCATATGGCACTGATGTCATAGTTCCCTTCCTTCTTAAAGCATAGCATTCTACGAGGAAATTTGTTTTGCAACATTTGTTCCTATCTCGCCTGAACGCCTACATAACTTTTCACTTATGTTTATTTTCTCAGTGGTAGATTTTGCAGGTTAGCAAGTTCCTAATTAGATCTTAAGATTGCCAAGCTTTCCTGTCACATCCTCTTCATTTCTCTTTTATCAGTACTTCACAGAGAAAAAAAATCACCACAGAGATTCAAAATATCTAAGCATAAATCTAATAAAAGCTGTTTCTTCATTATACAAATTGAAAAGAAAGAAGCTGTAAGTAGACAGGAGCTGCACATACCTTGTTTTAAACAGGAAATCAGGAGTTCTAGGGAAAATTTCCCCACAAGTTAAGCAACAAGCTTGTTTGCATCTCAGGTCAACTAGTTATAGATTTTTGCTCCCCTTCCTACCTCTCCCCTCCCCTTCAACCCTCTCCCAAGGTCCCTGTGTTCCCAATTTACTCAGGAGATCTTGTCTTTTTCTACTTCCCATGTAGATTAGATCAATGTATGTCTCTCTTAGGGTCCTCATGTCTTTAAATTACAAAACTCAGGCGAAAATCCAAATATAAAAAATGTATAAGAATATTCTGATACAGAAAAGTAATAGGTGCTAAAACTTTTTTATTAACTTAAAGAGTCTTAGGGAGGGCTGGACATAATTGGGCATGCTTTTAATCCTAGCATTTTGGAAATAGAGTTCTCTGTAGTAAGTTCCAGGCCTTCCAGAGTAAATGATCAGACCCAGTCTCAAAATTCAAACAGAAACAACAGAACAAAATAAAAATCTTCTAAGGAACTACATTAAAATAATTTTAAGAGCTAAAGGAAGGTGAAAGTAAGCAAAAATAAAAAATAAATAAATAAAATTGTGGAGAGAGAGAGTTTGATAGAGAGGATATCGAAATCATTGAGGATTTGTTAGAGTATATCGCAAGTCCAGATATACCATCCATGCTATGTTTTTTTAAAGAATAGAACTAGAGCCCTATTTGATGCTTTTTTTCAAAAAGTAACATAAATATAAACATTCAAATAAAAATAAAAGCATTAACAAAATGTTTTCTTAAATTTTATTTTATTTTTCATTGACAGAAGTAGTGAGTTCTCGTGTTATGGCATACAGTATGGTAATTATGATTATTAACAATGTCTTGTGTATACATTTTCTTTTTAAAATAAATATACAATGGAGAAGTTTTCTAAATCATAAGCCAGAAGGCAAAAGGTTTAAAATTAATCCACATGAAAATTACAACTTCTCTATTGCATAAAAGTCAAAAGAAAATGACAACCAAAGAAAATACTTTCAAAATATAAAATACATAAGAAAAATATCATATTTTCTTAATACTCAAAGCAATGTTTTAATACTCAAAACAGAGAACCAATGAACCATGATTTAAAGCACTGTTTTCTCGGAAAGAATATAAAGAGCAAGAAGTTTTTATGTGCATTGCTAAACTTTATTAAACATGGGAATTTAAGTAATGGTGAGACATCTTTTTACTTTAGTACAGCAGAAGTACAGTGTTCAATAATAGCCAGATGTAGCAAAAAGAAACAGTTACTTTCCGACTTGGAAAGTCCCATGCAGAAATCCCCATTTCCCACTCAGAAAAACTTATCTCACAGGTTTTGCTCTTGTGAGTTTGCAAGACACATGTGTAGAGAAGTACAGGGCATGCAAGTCCATCAACAGGAAAAGGATGTATATGACCCATATGTTGTGCTACATGGAAATTGTTTAGAAATGGGCAAAATTTAATTTTAAAAGAAAGCTACAAAACAGAAATGTTTTACAAATGAAAGCTACACATTGAACATAAACATGTATTTCCAGGAAGACAGACATAAATGTGAATACAGTCAGCTCCACACAGTGACAACTGAGAGGGGCTGGAGATGTCAAGGTTACAGTACCACCTTAGCTTCTGTATTGTTTCAGCCGGATTTATAAATCAGACCAAAGTCTGCTAACAGATGTTAATTTCTTTTTCCTAAAATGGCAACTCTGTTTACCTCTGTCCCTTTAGACTGGGACACTTACCCAGGAATAACTTGTTTGTTCTAAGACACAATGTGTCTTCCTGGTAAATGGTAGTTTCAGATACTGGAATATTCATCCTCCCTCTTCAAAAAATTTCTTTGGAGCTCATATTGGTATTTATAGTTTGCACTGACAGCAATGCTGAAATCTTCACGTGCTAGTTAGAGTGGGGATGTTTTGGCCCAGGTTCTGGCTGTGGCAGTGAGAAGAGCCATGGCTGAGGTAGTGAGCAGAACTGTGCCTGAGGCTGTGAGCAGAGCCATGGCTGAGGCAGTGAGCAGAACTGTGCCTGAGGCTGTGAGCAGAGCCATGGCTGAGGCAGTGAGCAGAACTGTGCCTGAGGCTGTGAGCAGAGCCATGGCTGAGGTAGTGAGCAGAGCCGTGGCTGAGGCAGTGAGCAGAGCCATGACTGAGGCAGTGAGCAGAGCCATGGATGAGGCAGTGAGCAGAGCCGTGGCTGAGGCAGTGAGCAGAGCCATGACTGAGGCAGTGAGCAGAGCCATGGATGAGGCAGTGAGCAGAACTGTGGCTGAGGTTGTGAGCAGAACTGTGGCTGAGGCAGTGAGCAGAGCCATGGCTGAGGCAGTGAGCAGAGCCGTGGCTGAGGCAGTGAGCAGAGCCATGACTGAGGCAGTGAGCAGAGCCATGGATGAGGCAGTGAGCAGAACTGTGGCTGAGGTTGTGAGCAGAACTGTGCCTGAGGCTGTGAGCAGAGCCATGGCTGAGGCTGTGAGCAGAGCCATGGCTGAGGTAGTGAGCAGAGCCGTGGCTGAGGCAGTGAGCAGAGCCATGACTGAGGCAGTGAGCAGAGCCATGGATGAGGCAGTGAGCAGAACTGTGGCTGAGGTTGTGAGCAGAACTGTGGCTGAGGCAGTGAGCAGAGCCATGGATGAGGCAGTGAGCAGAGCTGTGGCTGAGGCTGTGAGCAGAGCCATGGCTGAGGCAGTGAGCAGAACTGTGGCTGAGGTTGTGAGCAGAACTGTGGCTGAGGTAGTGAGCAGAGCCATGGCTGAGGTAGTGAGCAGAACTGTGGCTGAGGTTGTGAGCAGAGCCGTGGCTGTGGCAGTGAGCAGAGCCGTGGCTGAGGCAGTGAGCAGAGCCATTTGTTTTGGCATGGTGTGCAGCATGATTCTTAGTCCTTACTTTTCTTCACTTCCGTTTGGGACTGGCAGAAGAATAGATTACACAACATTATCATTCTCTCCTGGTGAAATTAAGAAGAGAAATGTGGCCTTTCTACATGGTTTAATTGCTGAACACAGAATCTTGACTCTAAACAGTAATTACAGGTGTAACAAATTAGGTGAGGGACTTGTGACTCTCATGTTGAGTTGAAACTTTTAGGAGATGTGAGGAGAAGTATAAATTAAAACTTGGGGAAACCTATTCAAGGTGTTCCTTCTGTTGTCTCTTTATTCTCTTGTGTGTTACCAGTGCTGTTGGGGACACATGTTAGAGCCTGGAAGTCCCAATAAGCCAAGATTAGCCTCTTATCCTTGGCAGTCTAATTAAACAGATGAAGTAATAATGACAGGCAGACGATAGATATTTATTCAGTGTGACTGCTGGTCTGTCTTTCAGACCTGACATGAGGTTAAAATTTAAATAGAAGGCAAAGGCAGGGATAGTTATGCAGTCCTGGTCCTACACATTTTCATTGTCTAATGCATTGCAGGCCTACAGCAAGATGGTCTGAAAAGTTATAAGAATTGTGTCAAATCTTTCAGAGACGAGCTCCTTCCTGGCTGACACTAAAGTCCCATCCTTTTCTTCATCCCAGTATAAGACTCCTGAGGAAATTTCAGTTTCTCGGTGGCCATTGTTTTAAGTCTTTAACAGTCAAAGGTTGGTGATAAGCAACCCCCAACCCTGAATATCGTCCCTCCTGTGAGGTTGGCTCCAGGAGCACGTCTATACAGCATTTTATTCAATGTGACTTATGAAAGTTAGAAAACCAGAATGCAGCATCCAATATCCTTAGGGAGAGCAATTGGGTGTCTATAGACAGTTTCGAGTTATGCTTCTTACTTCTAGCTCCACACCATTAACTAGAGAATAGTTTCCCCCAAGTGGCAATGACTTCAAGAAATGCATTAATTTCTTAAAGCTGAATCCAGTAATAACAGAGAAGGAAAGAACTTTGATGACAGCTTAAGAATTTTGTTGACTGTCACCATTTGACCTGCTGCCCATAACAACTTTCAGTTTATCATCCTAACTTTCAGTGGTTCAGTGAAGCCTGAAAACTGAGCTGTGGAACAATATCTCAGCTATTTAAAACAAATATGCAAAAACATGCTATGCCCATTTAGCAAAATAATAGTTATATAGGCAGGGCCTATGATCAAACTGCTTTCTAAATAACTATCTCTATACACATAGACGAATGCATCACTCTGTCCTATTAGAAAACCATCTTGTGAAGCAGATGGGGGAGCACACAGATCCATTGTCCAAGTGCAGGGAACAAGTGTCAGTGAGTACTTAGGTTTGGTATGATTTTAGTGACAATTCAGTTTTTTTTATATGTGTATCTAGGTGGGTTTTAGTATGATCCACATTGTAGCTCACCCATCACACATTTTAGAGCCCTTCCATTGTGACCAATAGAGTCCCTCTACATGTTGGGAATCACTTCCCTGGCTTCTACCACTTAGCCTTCTTTATATGCTTAACATTTTTATGTCTGTGGACCCATAAAATATGTGACTTTTCCTGACTGCATAGTTTCAAGATTCATCCATATTATATCATGAGTATTTGTCCATATTTATAACTGAATAATTTTCAATTGTAAAAATATACTGTACTTTTTATGATCTATTTAATTTTGTTTTGTGTGCCTTGGTGTTTTGCCTGCATGTATGTCTCTATGAGAGTGTCAGATCCCCTTGGAACTGGAGTTACAGGCAGTTGGAAGCTGTTATGTGGGTGCAAGGAATTGAACATAGGTCCTCTGGAAGAACAGTCTTCTTAACCATGGAACCATCTCTCCAGCCCTGAATTTATCATATTAATTAATCTAGTCATCTGTGGATGACCCTTTAGATAGTTTCTCCTATTTTCTAATCTTGACAGTATTTCTATGGACATTTATGTAGAAGTTTAGTTTGAACTTGAACACTTGTCTTTGACTCTGTTTCACATACACCTATGAGTGGACTCTCTGAGTCATGTAATTTTATGGCAAAAATTTCTTCTAGTAAACTATACGGCTGCAGTTATCCCGCCAAGACTTGGCGTGTGTGTCTGTGTGAGAGGGGGGGGGGGGTAGGAATAATCCTTCAGCTAATTCTGGAGGGTTGCTGTTTCATAAGCTTACCTATTGTATCAGAAGTACTATTTCTCGTTTGCTTACTTAAGGGAAGCCTTGAGCACCATAGCTGCATTTAGACCATATTCTAAAATCCTCCAAGAATACACGCTTGGGCACTCAAGCGTTCTCTGATGCTTATGACAGGGCAGCATGAAGCATGCTTTTAGTGACACTAGTACAGATAGTTTGACAGGACAAATATGATGTCAGTTATCTAAACAAAAGGCAGTCATAATTTTACAATTGAGTAGAGTCCTAACTTGGCTGTTATCACTGCTAAATTGCATAGAAACTCTCTTGCATACAGTATGAACATATAAACACAGCAAATTCTGCATAGTAATTCTTTGACTAATTGTACAGTAAGTGCCTTCTAGGCTAAGAGTTGTCATAAGCCACTAGGGACACCAAGCCAAATGTGCTTTCTATGTATAAGCACTCAGAGCATGGTACAGGAGACATACACACAAAGAGAAAATTAGGTATCTACTGCAGATAAGAGGTTGACCCAATTTTCCAGCTCTCCCTAGCTGAGTACAAGTATAAGCTAGAGAAAGACAACAAGGAACAACTTGAAAGAGAAAAATAAACTCCTTAACAGTCACAAAATGGAATGATAGAGGGCACTGTAATCCTCACCAACAGGAACACTGCCCAACATAGCATGTCCCCATTTGAACAACAGAAGGTAGTGTAGGCATATTCCCACTCTGAATCAAATAGAAGTCTTTCTTGACAATGCCAATCTGAAACAGAGGAAGTGTGTTCATGTGTGAGAGAGTATGTGTCACACACACAGACAGAGAGAGACAGAGATACATCTTTTATGTATTTTTATTGTCATTAGTTTTAAATGTCATCATGCCACAGCCTATTTATTTATTTATTTATTTATTTGTTTGTTTGTTTATTTATTTATTTATTTATTTGGTTTTTAGAGACAGGGTTTCCCTGTAGTTTCTAGAGCCTGTCCTGGAACTAGCTCTTGTAGACCAGGCTGGCCTCGAACTCACAGAGATCCACCTGCCTCTGCCTCCCGAGTGCTGGGATTAAAGGCGTGCGCCACTGCCGCCCGGCTCATGCCACAGCCTATAATCCCCTGGGAAGAAATCCCAAATGAAAGATTACATGGATCTGATTGGCCTATGAACATGTCTGCGGGGGATTGTCTTGGTTGTCAGTTGGACTGATCCAGCCCCTTGTTGGCAGCACCCTTCCCTGGATGGGAGGTCCTGAACTATACAGAACAGGAGAAAGTGAGGTAAGAGCAGAAGCAGCCAGCAGGCAGGAAGCAGTGATCAGCTGACTCTAGCTTCTGCTCTGTGACTTCCCTGCTATGGTAGGCTGTAACCCGGAGCTGCAAGCCAAATAAACTCTTTCCTTCCTAAATCAATTTTAGTTAAGACATTTTATCACAGCAATAGACATGAACTGCAACACTGGGGTTTAATGGGATTCTGATGTACAATATCTTAATTGTGGTTTCTAGTAGCTGTACCTCCCTCATTTACAGTGTCTCCTCAGGTGGATCCCTAAGTCAGACACATTAATTTTAGTACTAAAAACTTCACAAATCTCCGTTCTGTTACAGACATGGGAAATTAGAGGAATTAAATTATATTGTCTAAAGTCACATCCTTCGCAATCAATCAAGTAAGAATGTAGTTTCAGGACTTATTCAAAGTCATTGTTCTTGCTTGTAATATGCCTCCTTAAAACACATTGAACTTATTTGTAAAGGTCATCTTGAAATTACAGCCCATGACAAAACAGGATTTTGTAAACAGTTCTTTCTTTATATATGAAAAGGTCTGAGCACCAACATGGTTAATATTATGGGATGGTTTGCTGCAGCGATAGTACCACTTTAAAAAAAAAACAAAGTAATGCATTGTCATTAGCTCAGTGAACTATAATGGAGAACATTGTTTGGAGCAGCAATGGTGTCTCGTACAACTGTGACTTCTGCCCTGCCCCCTACTGTGTTATTTTCTTTGCTGGAAGCTGACAGAAGCATTCAACAAAATGAGGAAATAGTGGAGGGCACAGCTGAATGAAATTTTGAAGCAAACAGCCAAAGATAAGTGTGTGCCACATGAGACCAGCTCTTAATTGTTCTGTGATAATTCACTCAAAATATAATGATGTTGTTAGGCAGAATGGGCTAGTTTCTTGCGGATTAAGAGAAAACCATTTGTAGGAGATGAAAGGGCAGCTAGCATTTGAATAGACAGAGGAAAGACTGCAAGAACATGAAATTACTTTTTCGCCTGATAAGACATTTATCTGTGTTTCTCTATCCTCATGCTAAATGAGGTCTAGAAGATAGAGTCCTTTGAAAGCAGAAATGGCATTAGTTTGGAATTCTATTCCAGCCACTCAGAAGACAGACGTAAATCAGCATTGCCATGACGCTGATTACTAATGAAGAGACTTTTGCAAAAATCATCTTATCTAGCTTTTGCTTTTTTTTCTTCTTCCTGAAAACTGCCCAGGGCATCATACCAAAAGCCAAGACTGCATTTTATATATAGACAAGAGAATAAGATACATAAGTAGCCTCTCTTCTCTAAGAGAATTTGAAATCCAGAATATATTAGCTCAAATCATACTTCCAGTGCTCACAGATTTCAAAGCAGATGGTCATGGTAATTTGCCTTTGAAGATGTTAAAAATCTTACATATCTACTCACTTTTTGAAATAATTCTCCCTCATATTAGAGCAAGTCTCATAATATGAAGTAAATTTTTTTCATTGAACTAATTGTTTAATGCCCACTGTGCTCACTTCTACCTCTGAGGTATGGAGTCTTCACTATTCTCAGAGAGATCCCTTTAGGTCAGGCCTTCGGTCTCTCTGCCCAAGCTGGAAAGTCTATTGCAGTTGTGTTTGTTAGAAGCAAAAGAACCTGAGACCTTTGCACTAGTATCGGTGGGATTTTAAGTATTTTACAAGTTAGTAATGAAATTTCTTGGGACTTGGAATAAAGGAGGAATTAATCACCATCTAACAAAGATTTGCTTAGAAATATGGACCAATCTGCTATAAGAAAGTTTAGGAACCCAGGATGGAAGACTAAAATGGATTTATGAGGACTTGTGGGAATAAAGGATGAGTTGACTGCATTTCAGCAAAGATTTACCTGCAAATACGGATCAATCTTCTTTAATAAGAGAGCAAGGAACCCAGGATGAAGGGTTAAACTAATAAGCCATGTTTCTAAGTGTAATATGATGTACAATTAATGTTGAAAGAATTTACTGTTTGAACTTTAATAATAACATCAAGGGTGTTTGATAAAACCTCAAGGAATCATCTGTCCCAAGTTATATACAACACACACACACACACACACACACACACACACACACACACACACACATCTTAAAGGAACTTACGCTACTTAGGCCAACAATTCTACCCAGAAGAACCACAGACTAGCAGAAAGCTCCATGAAAAGACGTGAGAAATTTGCTTTTAAATGATTGGTCAGGGTAGTCCAGATCACTTGGAAAGCATTACAGACTATCAGTGTCGCTCTTGATGATTCTTCAGGAGTTGAGTGATGGCCCTAGTGATGAAGACTCTGCACACTTGGACATAGGACTTGAGTGATTCCAGGTGGCTCTGACCTGAAAGCCTCCTTCCCAATATCCATAGTATACTATGAAAGCTTCCAAGCGAGGCAAGCAATTAAACTTTTCTACCGGGCTGCAACACCTATAAACCTTGACAGTGATTAGCATCCATAAAAATATAAGTGGCATTTACATGTTGGTGGTAACCAGCAGCTATCTAATTGGACTTCAGGACTATTCAACAGACAGGAAATCATGCTTTGTACTGGAAAAAGTGAGTGAAGTTATTTATGTACCATAGAAAAGAATCTCCTAATTCCACTTGGCTAGACCAACATAATTCTCTATTATATTCAAATTTTATACTCATACCCACAGATAAGTATAACTGTCACTCCTCATCAAAGAAGTCTCTCTTTACAGCAAAGGGAGACCATCTCAGAAAACCACACCTGGACATAACATAGCAACCAACAGTTCTTGGGGAGTCATCCTTAATGGATACATCTAGAGTACAGTTTCTGTATCTATGACACAGGGAGTATCAGAGAACATGGGACAGGGAGGTTGTAAGAACAGGAATACCTGGAAGTCTACTGTAAAATAGTCCATCCTGGAAATGGCTGCATTGACAAGACAGCAACAATGGCCATGGGAATGGACATGATCATGTGGACAGAGAATAATCACATGGAGTCCCATAGCTAGACAAAGAACTACAGGTAACTAATATTGCTGGGAGAAGGAGAATTAGCTTCTCCCAGAGACGAATGTCCTTGTTAATGTAGAGCGGTAAGTCCTGAAATCATAAACAACAATAACAGGCTCAGCAGGTTGTAATAGTGTGTGTGTGTGTGTGTGTGTGTGTGTGTGTATGTGTGTGTGTGTAAAACAATAAAAATCAAAGAAGAGGCTATCAACTTGAGAGTGGAGGAGCATAGGAGGGGTAGGAGTGAGGTTACCTGGGCATGGGCTGGAAAGAAAAAAAGGGAGGGCAACTTGATGTAAATTAAGTATTTTAATTAAAAATATATTTTGAAAAAAATGATGATCAAACAAAACAGGCCTGTACCATGGTAGAGTTGAGTGATGGCTCATAGAACACAGAGAATGCCCATCAAATTTGGGTCAACAGCAGGAGTTTAACAAATGTGTGATCTACCTGCAGACAGCACGCTGGTCTCAAGTCTTTCCTGTAATATTAAGTGTGATACACGTTATGTTAGTTACTTATCATGCACTGTTTAAGATCACTGAGAAGCTACTTTGGAAGCAGTTGACCTCTTTCATTTCAGACCAAGACTGTTCACAGCAAGCGTCCTCTAAGGCCTCCTGCCTGGAGATAAACTACCCTTCTCTCTCCTTTCCTCAACTCTGTGACAGAGAAGAGAGAAGAACCAACAGTCCAAGAATAAAGAACAGCTAGAAGGTAAAAGACTTCTGACATTATTGTTGTTTACCCTCTTATATTAAAGTGTCTACTGTAGAAAGAAGTTCTGTCATAGGAAGCTTAGTCATAGAGAGAAAGCTCAGCTGCAAATTTCAGCCACTTCCTCAACGTCCCCAGTCAGTTTCTGCTGAATTCCCCACTGGCCTCATTTGATGATTCTTTTTTCCTATGTGTAGTTATTTTTTCTGTTACTTGGAAGTCTCACACAAGAAGATACCCTGCTCTGCCAGGAACTCTACCTACTGGGAACTTGGGCTGTCTATCTTAAAGAGGCTCCTCTAATATCTGCTGGCTGTTATAAGTGCCCAAACCGATGGCATTTTTCTATGTATCTGCCTATCTATCTGCTTTTTATCTATTTATCTATATATCTATGTATCTGTCTGTCTGTCTATCATCTATGTTGCTATTTATTCTTTTACTCTGATTTGCTCTGTACTTCATAAATCCATGTAAGTATAAATTCTTCACCAGATTTTACAAATCATCAAGTTAAATGCTTTTCTAACTACAAACCCCTCATGGCCTTCTGATGAATATTCTATGAGTCCTTTTCCTTCTCCGTGCTGTAATTTGACTTTTTTTTTCTCTTGATCTTGGCTTAGGGGTCTAGGAATTCCAAGAACTGGGAAGGCAGATAGAAGTGAGGTTCTTGAGTTTAACAGTTAAATTTAGAAGTTGTGTTTTAGTGGAGACTATTTCGATGTGTCTATGGCATTGCTCAGTTTGATGAATGTGAACATAGGGTCATGCAAATGAGACTTGAGCGTAAGATTCTGATCACTCTATGCCAAGAACCTTGGAGAATGGATAATATTCCAAAATAGTGCAGAGATTTATAGTATTGGTACTGGGGAGATTTTATACAATAGAAAATTGAAAGAGTAAGACAAAAATTGCTGTAGATTAGATTCAAGGAACTAATTTATGGAATCTATTTTTGTAATAACCTTAAATACTTCATAAACACTTGAACAGTTACTGCTATTTAAAGCATTGCATTTAAAGATATAAGTTCTGAAAATTGTATATGGATAACAATAGATCTGAGCTTATTAATCAGAATTAAGCATATTACATATTTTAAAAAGAGAGAAAGAAAGACATTGGTGAACTCCATTTAATTGGTCTTACTGTTAGAGTTAGTTTTGTTTGACAATCATAGATCAAAAAATTATTTTAACTAGAATTTGAAAATAGAAGCAAATATTTGTGCTGAAATTTTTTTTACCAGAATTCAGATTGTAAATTCAAACAGAATGCATATTTCTTTATTATAATAAAATTTAAAAATCTAGAAATATTCTTAATTTTATGTGTAGAAAAAACTCTTTATGGTGTGCCATCAACCTTAATTTAATTGATAATTCTTATCGATGATTATGTGTTGAGAACAATTTCTCTGCTGGAGATCTAAAGGCTAAACAGTTCTACGTTACCATGTTGCTGATTAGCCAATTAAGGTAAAATAAAAGTGAAGAGATACCATTTCCAGCATGGCTTGAAAAGGAATAAGTCATTAACTGAGAAGTTAAATAACACTTAACAGACCACATGCTTCTCAGAAGGGCTGTAAAGTGATTAAAGCTTCATCATGAAGAAAGAAGCCAGAGGACTGTACTTGGGTCGTGAGTAACTGCGAGAGGCAAGGTCATGTTAAGGAGAAGGACTTTCAAAGTCATCCAGTAAGAAAAATCAACTTGCATGCTGGAGAGAAGACTCAATGGTTGAGAGCACTTATTGCCCTCGCAAAGGACCCAACTATGATTCTGAGCTTTTCCATCTGGTGACTCACATTCACCTGCAAAGCCAGCGCTAGGGGATCTCATGTCCTTTTGTGTATTTCGCCCATACCTGTGCTCTCCTGTGCACTCCTGTGCACTTCATCCTCCTTCCCCAAAACACATATGAATAGAAACAAAAACATACTTAAACAAAGAAACTTGTTTTCGAAAGAACAGTCTTGAAAATATTCAGAATATAATATCTGTATTTAGAAAATCAGAACGGTTCATCCATTTGGTGCCTAGAAGAACCTGAAGGTAAACATCAAGACCATCAGAAACCTTCTGATACTTGTCTGTGTTAGTACCAGTCTTATTCCTGGCTTCAACTCAAATAATTTACTTTTACGGCATCTATATGTTATACAAGATGGAGACATTTTAATTCCTAGTAGTCCTGGATCTGAAGACTTCTAAGAAGTATGAAGAACAGTTTTAATTCTCTAAAACTCGTGGAACTTTTAAGAGGGGTAATAAAAAACTAGAATTTTCCATCTCTTGGAGACATTTGAGTGTCAAAAGTATCACCCTGTAGCCCAAGATTGTACATCATAACTCCTAAGATTTCACTGCAGTTTATTGCAGTGAAAAAAAAAAACCTACCCACATGGCCCTGAGTATACATCCAATTTATGGGCATCCAAGAAAGACAGCTTCAGAAACATTAAAATGTGGTTTCAGCGTTGATCGTGTTATGCAGCCACATAAAAACAATGCACAGAACACCTTTACTACCCAGCAGCTGTGGGGAAATTATTGAGTAGAAATTATCCCAGCTTGGGAACATTAGATTAGACATGAACACAAATTATAGGTATTAATTCATTTAGGGGAAAGTTGAACATTTAAGAAGTTTATTTCACCAGTGGAAACAAAGATGGGGAACTGTCAAATGGATCTGAACTGTTCAAAATTCTGCCTGGCTTCCAGGAATGGAATTGGAAACAGATGTCCTCCTAGAACGTGAAAATGATCTTATTACCAGGCGTTTTTTTAAATGAAACCCCAGAAGAAGACAAAATAGTTCTCTAGTGGGCGCTCAGTCAAAAGCAAAGAAATATTACAGAAGTTGAGAAATGTGTCATAGTCTTTGAATTTCATAAACAGACAGCGGCAATTTAGAGGCTATTTTCTGGGATGCTTGGAAAAAAATCTTAATTCTTTATAACTCAAGATTTTGTGGACACTTTGATGAATAAATTGATAGCTGATGGGAAAAATTAGATATTATAAACAGTCCTAATCTTTACTCCTTTTATTTCAGTTTGCGGCTTTAGGAGGTTGACTTCGGGCTAAACAGAGGCACCCACATATTTTTATTTAAGGAATTTAAAGAATCAAATAGTGTGTTTTCTAAAGGAGAGAAAATTACCACCATTTATGTAAAAACAATGGACTTCATCTTAACTATTTTAAATTATCTGTATAACTCTTATTTTAAAATACTGTCATCAGAGAATGGTGCTTTTTGTTTATTCTGTTCTTCTAATCAACATTTTGGTGGCAGTTCCATGGATGTTTGACTAGCTATTAGGAGATTTTTTCAAGTAAAATGAATACCTTTTCCCGAATGTTAAGTTTTTGTTGAAGAACGTCATGACACTGTGCCACAGCTCTCTACACAGTACTTTCAGTGCGGTTCGCCTCCACAGCTGTTGCTTGAGTTTTATTGTGGAACGTTCACTCGTTATGGGTAAGGTAACTTCAGTAGGTACCAGCAGGGGGCAGCAGAGGCTGCAGGATCTCAAGAGTGGGCAATGGTTTTACTAGTTAGGATGGGTACAGTTAACCTACAACTAGTCTCTACCTCTGCTACGAGGTATTTCAGAGGGCGATCATCATCGTGGATGCAAAGTTATGGGACTCTGTTCCTAAAATTATTACCTGGAGGAGTCTCTGGATTGTACTCCCGCAGGCAAACAGTAAGGCGAAGATGACAGAAAGGGCTTCTCGGCAGTGGGTAGAGGACAACTCATCCCTAAAATGGAGCCCGCTTTCCCATGGGTTGATTCTAGAGAAGTACAGAGACATGCTCTATGGATCTCATAGTATTACTTACAAACGAGAGTTGATTTCCCAGACTTACAAGCCTCATTTAATCCCATCTAGATTCTTCCAAACCAAACGTAGTTAATAAAATAATCTCTGTAATCATTGTTTCTTTTTCCCTTTATTTATGGATTATTGCCACCCCCTCTCTCCATTAGATGAATGAGTTTGGATTTTTCCTGAGTGAGTTGGAGATCAATTGGAAGTGTTGAACAAGAAAGGCAAATTTGGTTTATGTTTAAGAAGGAATGTGGTTGAATCAGAGATGGGAAGACAGCAAGGAGAAGAAAGGGAAACCATGGGTTCCAGTTAGGAAGTTAAACCACGAACTCAGAGAAAGACTATGTTACATATTCTGGGAGTGTAGGGAAAGATTTGAAGACAACCAGCAAATCAGGGTGTGCCTTGGTTGTATTTGTTGGTAAGGTGAGAGAGTATGTTTTAGGAAGGTAGTTCTTCTATTGCCCCGATGTAGTGTAGTCTGCATCAACAGCATATTAAAGAAACCAGATGAACAAAATTATAAGTATTGTTTTGCATCCTACATTGGTTAACTTGGGGTGATTAAAGTATTTGTGCAAATATGTTACCTGAACAAACAACTTATCATGAAGTAAAACAGAGCACACTCTCATCTTTGTGCTGTGTGGTGATAAGATCTTACCAAGATAAAGGTTGCTATAAACAATGAGCAGTAGGTTCTTGTGAGGCACATTATGAGTGCCTGAAACTTTGCCCAAATTAGACATTTATTTCATATCCACATCTAGGGTCGCTCCACGTGGAGATGATAAACAGCGCTAATTACAAGCTCGGGAGAACTAAGAACTGCCTGGAAGATAGATGTTTAGACATAATTGTGGGGATTATGATTATGTTAATTGATATGGGAAGACTCATAATAATTGTGGAAGCCAGAGTGTGGAAGCTGAGCCGTAGATGCATTTACTCTCTCCCTGCTTGCCGACTGTGGGCACTATGTGACCAGCTGCCTACTGCCTAGACTGTATGGCAATGTTTTACTCTACCCTTGAATTGTGAGTCAGAATAAACCATTTCCCTCTTAAGTAGCGTTTCTCAGAGTATTTTCTCATCACAGCAAAAGAAGGAAGAAACTGAGATGTGGATGTTAAGTGGCTGCAGGTGTGCATTGTTAGATCCTGATCGTCATCATCATACTTAGCGCTTCAGTTCTTCTTTGGTCTTCTTTATTTTCAGATAATCTTTTGCCTTTTGCCACAGAAATGCATGTTTTGTTTTGTTTTTTTTTGTTTTTTTTTTTTTTAATTTCAGAGCCTAGCCTTATTGTCTCCAAAAAGTGCTGACTTAGTTAAATCTGTTTCTATTTTCAAATAAGTAAGAAAGTTGCCTCTCTGGAAATGTGACTGAAAGAAGAGAAGGTTGAAGAATTGGCTCCATATACCTTTCAGTTCTGATAGGTAATTCTGGTTGTTATGTCCCTATCACAGCCATGCCTATTCTTGACACCATCAGTGAGCCATGACTTCCTGTTTTGGTGAAAGAAGTTCAGAAACTGCATTGTAGATCAGCATCTCAGGGAAGCACAAACGCCTGAACTTCAGGCAAAGAGAAGCAATGACTGCAGTTTATGAGTTCAATCACATTGGAAATACTTATATGCCTTCTTGGGCTCTCATGTCTCCATGCTATCTGGAGACAAAGGCCTAATGAGGTCTGGTGACTGCTCTTCACTCATTGTCCAGAGTGCGTTACAAGGACTTTCTTGTACAGGATAAGGGATTGACAGTGAAGCTCTTCAGACTTCTGCTTTCTCGGTATTTTAATAATCTAATTCAATGCCAAGACAGATCAAGAAGATTATATGAACAATACCCTTCAAGAAGCATGATAAATAAAGGCAAACTCCAATGTAGTGAATAAGAAATGTCAGCTGAGCAGACAATGAGAAGTCCACAAGGTGAAGTTTCCTTTATGGGACCAGAGAGCGCAGACAACTTTGCTGTCTTCCTTATTGCAGTGTTTCGACCATCATAAAACACAACAAAGAATCTCAGTCTCGGGAGTTCTGACAGCTCCGAGGAGCAGCCAGCGTACCTTTCGGGCATTCAAGGCAGAGGATGGAGAGCAGCTGATATCCTCTCCCTTTTGATGGGAAACCTCAGGCCAGCTGAGGCTCTCGGCTTTACTTTCCTCCTTTTGAATAAAGTTGGTAACTACCAAAAATTTGAAGAATCAAGTTGAGATTCTCCTGTATCCCGTCTTCTGCTCAAACAAGGCTTCTATATTCATGTGGATACCCTGCTACTAATCAGGATAAAATAGATAAATATTTAGATTGCTGATATGCTCCTGCTTTTTGTATCTAGTGTATCCCCAGAGTGTCCATTCTTGTGTTATTCTAACTCACCTGACTCAGTAATTGCCACATGTTCATTTTAGAGGCTGCTTTCATATTGACCATTGAGTCATCAATGGAAAGTTAATAGTGAGCTCTACAGGAGAGGAGCTGACTCTGTGCTGTGCACGGGCAATTGATGGACTATTTGGTCTGATGTGATTTCTGTTCTACATTTTCTAAATTACTCTTAGGATTTTATTCCATTTGTCTTGAAGACCAGATTCATGCTTCATCTTAAGGAGAATTTAGTTTGAAGTTATTTTCTATCTACAGAAATGGATTTTAATCAGTATTCCTTCCCCTTTCTCCTGTCTAAGGACAAAAACAGGCAGCTTCAAAGATGTATTCGATAACATGCGCACAGGAAGGAAGCAGCTCAGAGCTGTGCTATGGGAGATATAAATGCAAGAAGCAAAAACAATATAAAACCAGAAGAGATGAATTTTTCAGACCTGAGCAATTGCAAACCAGCCCGCGACTTTTCTTAATGAATGTGTGAATCTGGCACAAAGAAAAGATGACTTCATTATAAATTGTCTAGTAAACCAGCTGGCATTTGACCTCGCTTATGTGTGGAAGAGATACGTTGGAAGAAATAGGAAAGATAATGATAAAGAAAACACTGTGGGGGCTGCAGAGATGAATCAGCAGGTAAGACACTGCACGACCATTGCAGGGCTCTGAGCTCGTTTCTCAGCACACAGGTCAGACAACTCACAACCATCTTTTAACTCTAGCTCCAGGGGATTCAACGCCTCCTTCTGACCTCTGAGGGCGCTCCCACGCTTGCAGTAGACACCACACACACACACACACACACACACACACACACACACACACACACACACCACACACACACATAAAATAAATCCTTCTGTAAAAGAAAACCCTGCTACAGGGACTTAACGTCCTTAAAATATGGAAGCGGTTATGTTATCATCACACCCCACATTTAAATAAAGCACAGAGTGTAGGTGGATTCACCCCTGAGTAGCCCAAAGTTTGATAACATCTAGGCTCCTAAAGCAACAGCTGAAGCTGTGTTAAAGGAAAGTGTGGATCCAATCAACAACTGAAATCATACGCTCCTGCCCAGAGTGTGACGCATCCACAGATTAGTCTCTTGCTGAATAGAGAATTTTAATGCTTCTCATATAAACCACACAATTCTCTTGTGCAGAAAAGCCAACTGTGGACAGACTTGATTTCATTTCCCTTAGAAGCATATACAAAAGAAATAATTTGAGGCCTGGATAAAAGCATCTTATAGACATATGATTAAATTTTAACTTTATGCAGAACAGAATGAACTCACTAAGCCATGAGTGATTTCAGAGAGTGCGGTTAGATTTTCTTGCCCGAGGATTTCGTTGGTTAGGTTATCCTTAAAGGAAAACGGCCTAACTAGTGGTTGTATTTTTAGAACAAGAGGAATGGAGGCGTCACGCAGGGAAGTGCAAGTATTTGTGTGTCATCAGAATACCATCACATTCCAAGCCGAAGTTCAATTCATAACCAAATGCTTGTGAATCAAATGTGATTTTAGTCTGTGAAGGCAGAGCAATGGGAGGTTTGGGATGTAGGAGAATGCTGTGGCCAGCAAAGGGTGGGGTCATTTTTGCTTACTCTGGTTGAAGAGTTAACTGCTTGTCACAAGAAAATATAGTATTGATTAAAAAAAAAGGCTTAATGAATAGCTTTAAAAATATGTTTCATCATAATGGATCTATAGGAGATAGATTAGGAGGTGATGATTTTAATGTAGAAAACATGTACATATGAATTAGAAATTTATTTTCTGAAAATAATTGAAACTTAAAATTTAATGTTTCCACAGATGGGTATAATTAGTGAAACTAAGAAAGTTGGGGAAAACCTTACAAACTAAATGACTCAGTCTGTTCTTGTCAAAGAAAAATACTAGACCAGAATGTGGAGATAATGAACAGATGAAAAGCTATTTGAAAGCTAAATTACCTAATTTTAAGATATGGAGTTCATCTGAACTCAGATAAGCCACACGTAAACAAAGTTATTTCACACGTCTAAGTAAATTTAGCAAATGAGAGTGACAGGACACTTGTCAACATTAAGTAATTATCATTAATTTTATTTAAATTCAGACAACACCACTTAGTAAGAAATTCCAATCACTTGGAGGTACATACTGGTAATAATAATAATTTTGACTAGCAATGTAGACCTTAGAAATAAAACCCAAAGCAAAGCTTAAAAATAGAAAATGATTACATATCTTTCCTTTTCCTTAATTTCACATATTTAAAGAAATTCCTGTTAGGAATGGGAATTTTAGTTTTGCTTTTGGTATTTGTAAATGAATATATTCAGTGAAAATATTATCATTAAGAGAGTGAGTGAAGGAAGGAGAGACAAGTGCAAATTATCAAAGAAAACCCACGCAGTTGTTTCTTATTTCATCTTCAGACAAGCACCTCCCATCACGGTCTGTTTATCTTTGCAATCTTACTTCTGCCACTACCAGGTCTTGTTAGACGTTTTTCATTTTTCTGGGAGAAGTTAAACTTTAATATCGCTAATAGCAGGGCTATTGTTTAAGAATGCTACTTTCTATGCATCTGGAAGACAGGAGGGAATTAAACCATAGATCGATTTGGGGGGCCATTCTGTCAAGGGATCTTTGAAGTAATATTTTCCATATGTCTTGAATGGAGAGGACTCAAGTCACCCCACAATACTGCCCTGCTGAATATACAATTTTCTTTGCACTACTCTCTCAAAAATTGGTTTTCCAAATAATGTCTACAAAATAATGTCCTGCATATAAAAGATAGATACATACACACATATGCATACACATGTATAAGAGCATTAATTACTGGATGATAAGGAACGAGCACACATGGCTTCACAGGTAAAAGAAGCACCTAGAGAGGCCACTGACAGAGAGGAAAGCTCAGCGCACTCACCGTGTGCCCTCATCGCTCCTAGTTACTCAGCCTTGCCTCATCTTCAACAAGACAGGAGATAAACATCTCTAAATCCAGAGGAGAAAGTTGTTCAAAAGATACGGAAATGTCTCTTTGTCTCTCCTTTTCACTTTTTTCTTCTTTTTTCTCATTTTTTTTATTAAAAATTTCCATCTCCTCCCCTCCTCCTCCCCCTTCCCTCCCCTCCCTTCCACCCATAACCCCACTCCACCCCTCTCCAAATTTTGCATGCAAATGGAGGGAAATAGAAAACACCATCCTGAGTGAGGTAACCCAGGCCCAAAAAGATGAACATGGGATGTACTCACTCATAATTGGTTTCTAGCCATAAATAAAGGACATCGAGCCTATAATTCGTAAAAAATCCTAGAGAAGCTATATAAGAAGGTGAACCCAAAGAAAAACATATAGTTATCTTCCTGGATACTGGAAGTAGACAAGATTGCCGGACAAAAAATGGGAACATGGGGGTGGGGTGGGATGGGGGGATGGGGAGAGAAAAGTGTGAAGTGGAGGATGGGAAGAGCTTGGGGGAATAGGATGGTTGGGATATAGGAAGGGTGGATATGGGAACAAGGAATTATATATATTACTTAAGGGAGCCGTCCTTTTCACTTTTTAACTACCCTTTGTACCATAAAAAAGAGCATTAAGCAATGCATGCAGTTTCTGTAGTAGTAGTAGTAATAATAATAATGTCAAAGATAACTTTGATTTCATTAAACCAGTGAAGAATGCCCATGACTTTGTTAGAAATGATGATTATGGAATTTTAAAGTCTCCTGAAGAAAGCTGCTATCTCAGTTCGCTTCGACCACTGAGTTCCTAGGTACTTGGTATACTTTCTGGTACCCACTAATTGATATTTGTAGAATTATTAAAGACATGGATACCTTATTTATGACAATAAAAGTATAGAAAATGCTCATTGCTTTCAGTCTTGCACTCCTCCAGTCTACTCCTTCTCTAGATTAGTTTTGAAGTTTGCCTTCTCATGCACTTGTGCCAATTTGTGTTCTCAGTTTTATGAAACATTTACGTGTGGGGGTGGGGGTGGGGCGCCACAGCTGGAATGTGGAGCGCAGAGGATAAATTCTTTCTCCCTCCACCATATAGGTTCTGGGGATTGAACTCAGGTTTTCAAGCTTCACATGCAGGTGTTTTCATCCCTGATCCATCACTATGGCCTGATTTCATTTTATACAATATGCTAAACTAGATACCTTTATCCATGACACTATGTAAGGCAGTGTTATATACAAGAATGTAATGGTCATTAAATATACATAAAAAGTATTCTAAAAAATACTTTGATATTGAATTAAAATATACTCTGCCATTCCATTGTTAGTGGTTCAAAAATAAATCCACTAAGTGCCATTTTCTCTCTCATTAGTTCATTGTCTAGTTATCTAATTGCAGGGTTAGTGAAAGTGGACATTTATTTTTCTTGACTTAGTACAGGACACCCCCTGATTTCATCCCCAAAGTGACTTGAATTAGGAACACTTAGTATGTAAGAAGACAATATGTTAATGTATAATTTTATGAAGAGGTATAGGATAAGGACATAGGAATGCAAGGACCAATATGCATTGAGGTATCATTCTGAAGGTCATTTTCCTCTTCCTCTGGTAGTTTAAAAATCCAAAGCACTGCATCTTCCTTTGACATCTACTTACTCTATGTGTACCGTGGGATGGTAGCAATGAGTGATAGTAAAATTAAGAACACAAAGTAGAGGGACAGAATTGCTAGGGTAAAATGTGGGAGTCAGTGAGGAATTTAACTGCACCTCTCTAATCCAGAATCCCCTACAAGCAGTGGATAGAGGCATACTAATGTGATGACAACCAAGTAGGAGGCCTAGTATGACAAGGGATCCAAATCATATTTGATTCTCAAGTGTGTTCTTGACCATTCGACTTTCAGTGGGATGTTTAACCAAATTGTAAGTTTATGTTAAATAAGAGATGAAGATGCCACACTTGCATAATTATGAGAATTCAACTTAATAATACACTTCAGACACTCAGTACAGGATCTATGTATTTTACTAGAAAAGAAACTATAGCTTACTAATGTTTTGTTATAGCAGAGTAAAATAATCCATTGTGATTTGAGCTGCTCTTTAGTTTTCTCAGATATTTTTGCCAATCATTAAGTTTTTTTTTCTTAAGAGCTTGCAACTTGTAGATATGATGACCATTGCTAGTCTGCTGAGATCTTCTTAAGGTGAGTAGTTATTAGGAGCCCTTATCCCTGAGAAATGACTAACACTAACCTGTTGGTTCTATAAGTAGATCATGCTGAAGTCACAAGGATGAGTGGCTATGGTCTCTAGTAGTGGCTATAGATGCTATAGTGTTTGCTTAGATATCCATTACTGGGCCCAGTGCTTCCTCAAGAGAAATTGTAGCTTATGAAATCAACTCCCAAATGGATATGAAAACAGCTGACTCAAGCTATTCTCAGATTTTTCTTCACTATCATAATATCATAATAGACATATGACTCAACCATGGTGTAAGTTGAGTTACACCATGTGTGGCTGAGGTTAGTGCTCAGAGGATATGTTGGTCCACTGCAGCATCCTGACTCCCAAGCACATACAAAAAAGGAAAAACCCAGCTCTTACAGAGAACAGCATGGAAGAGCAAACCTACCTCCTAAGAAATTCCTTAGGTTTTTTTTCTCATTTTTTTATTAAATATTTCCATCTCCTCCCCCTTCCCTCCCCTCCCTTCCACCCATACCCCCACTCCACCCCTCTCCAAGACAAAGAGCCATCAGGGTTCCCTTCACTATGTTAAGTCCAAGGTCCTCCCAGCTCCCCCTAAGTCCAGGAAGGTGAGCAACCAAACTGACAAGGCTCGCAGTGAGCCCGTCCATGCTGTAGAGTTCATGTTCATTGCCGTTGTCCTTGGTTTCTCAGTCCTCCTCCACCATCAGCCACATTGTGTACCCATTGAGATGGTGGGACAGATCTAACGGGAGACCACCAAGTCCAGTTGGAATGGGACTGATGGAACAGGGGACCAAACCGGACTCTCTGAAATTCCTTAGTTTTGCTTTAGTTCATTGAAGTGGGTTTCTGTTACTTACAGCCAAAAGAACATGGACAAGCACTAAATTAATAACCCTTTTCGCACAGATCAAATAAGCACATAGCTGAAGACTTATACATTATTAGTAGGCATTAATTAATACAGCTGGAACATGGACTTCAAAAACGTGTTGGCATTTCAGATGTACTGTTGTCTTTCATAAAATAGAGCCATCTGCTAGTCATTCTAATCAAAGCATAAAGTCCTACTCAAACTAACATAGAGCTTTGAAGATGAAAGGGTAGAGAAAGATTCACTGATTTGTCTAATTGCTCTTCTCTGTTATTGAAATTAGCTAGCATTTTATCTTTAACAGTAACGATTAGAAAGAGAAACATTTGCCAGCTAACTTAAACGTTAGCAGCTATGACATGACTAATGTCTACAGACGAACAATCAATCAAGTGCTACACTGTTCCCATTAGAATGTGTGTGTGTGTGTGTGTGTGTTGCTTGGCTATTTAACTCTTACTTTCTTTAAAGCAGTCATTCTCAATATGTTGGTCCTGACTCCTTCGGGGGTGAATTACCCTTTTACAAAGGTCCCATAATCAGATATCCTATCAAATACTTACATTATGATTCATAACAGTAGCAAATGAAGCAATTTTGTGGTTGTGGGTCAGCACAACATGAGGAACTGTATTAAAGGGTTACAGCATCCGGAAGGTTCAGAACTACTGTTGTAAGGGTCTGTAGCCACATGCAGAACAAAGTAAGAACTGTTCTTCATGGACAGTCCCTTCTTGTTTTCAAAATATGGTTCTAACAAACACGGTATTTGTGTTTTGTTTCAATTATTTGTTTCTAATAAAGGAGGGTTTTCCCTTGGATGATCAGCTTTTCTTCCCAGTAACTTTTCACACAGGCAGGTAGGGTGAGAGAAGGAGCCAAAACTGCTAGAGGTAGTAACAGTATCAGGAGTGCCTTTTGACCAGCGTCAGCTGTGTGCTGAGAGCTGTGTGTGGGAGAATTCTTCCCTGCTACTCAACAGTGGGTCTACACAGAATCATGGCCCTCACTCAGTTCTCTCCCAAGCATTTCCATGGGTGCAAAGGATTTTCACGAAGTAGTTATAGAAAACATTTTACTTTCACTTGGAAAGCTCGAAAAAAATTAAAAGTTTAATCTGTGTGCTGAACTGCGTTTAGTTCCTAAAAACAAAGGCTGAGTCTTCAGGCTGAAAACTCAGTTCTCTAAAGCCAAAAGCCCAGTCAGATTTCTATGGTGTATAGTACTCTTCCCAGCCACAGAAAAGAAATCATGTGGCACAGCCTTAGTGTTCTTCAAGCCAGCATACACCTCTACATGCCAAGATGTCCCAGCACAGATGTGTGCTTTTCAGGCATTCCCTGCATTCTGCCACAGTTATAATAAAGGGCTGATGAGGCAGCACAAGCTGATTACAAATGCATGCCCACCAACTAGCAATGGTTAGTTTATTGCCACAGATTGCTTATTGAAATTTAGGCATGCTATTTCTCTTTTAAGAGTCAACCTCACTATGGAGAGAACAAATAGTATTTTTTTCTATATATCATTGTAACAGTTCTGCTTCCTTGTACCACACAAAGGTATATCTCAAATGCTCCCATACATGGCTCATCCTAGGTCAGTGAATTTGAGTCCGTCTTTCTTTCTTTCTTTCTTTCTTTCTTTCTTTCTTTCTTTTTTCCTTTCTTTCTTTCTTCCTTCCTTCCTTCCTTCCTTCCTTCTTCCCCCCCTCCCTCCCTTCCTCCCCTTCCATTCCCCCCTTCCTGCCTTCCTTTTTAGGCTTTATATATTTATTTAAGTGTTTGGGTAACCTGACTTCATGTATGTCCTTGTATCACATTCATACAGTGCCTATGAGGCCTGAAGAGGTCATCAGATCCCTTAAAGTTGGTCATGAGTCACCATGTGGGTGCTGAGATTCAAAACCGGGTCCTCCAAAAGAACAACCAGTGCCCTTAACCATGGATCCATCTTTCTATTTCTGATAATTTGTTTGTTTGTTTTCTTGAGACAGGATTTCTCTATGTAGCAGCCCTGGCTCTCCTAGAACTCACTCTGTGGAGCAGGCTGGCCATCCCTGCCTCTGTCTCCTAAAAGCTTGGATTAAAGGCATATGACACCATCAACTGGCTGATAATTTGTTTTTAAATAAGCTTTCTGGGTGGATCTTCAAAGGAGTTAAATGTAAGAAGCATTGAGTACTATTCAGGGTCATCTAGAGCAGTGATTCTCCACCTTCCTAATGCTGTGATCTTTTAATACAGTCCCTCACATGTGGTCACACCACCCACAAAATTATTTTCATTGCTACCTCTTAACTAATTTTGCTACTATTATGAATTGTAATGTAAAGATGTCTTTCTTCAGGGATCTATGTGACCCATGTGAAAGGGTTGTTCAAACCCCAATGGGGTCACAACACACAAGTTGAAAACCACTGCTTTAGAGTAACAGAAATTATAAAATAGATCTGTCTGTCTGTCTGTCTGTCTATCTATCTAAATGGGTAAGTGCATTTATTGGAATCTCTTAGAGGATCAATCAAGCTAATCTAACAATGGCTGGCTGTGAACTGAAATCCAAGAATCCAGTAGTTGTTCAGTCCACAAGGCTGGGTGTCTCAGCTGGTCTTCAGTATGTGCAGGACACACAAAGAAGGTCCTAATGCCAGTGAGGAAATGGTTGCACTAGCAATAGAAGGCAAGGAGGCAAAGAATTAAAGCCTCCTTCTTCAGTGGCCTCGTATGGACTTCCAGCAGAAGGTACAGCCTAGATGATAGGTGTGTATTCTCACATCGAGATCAGAATAAAGGCATCTGTTTTCCTGCCTCGAGATATAGATCAGGTGCACATGTCTTCCAAACACAAAGATCTGGAATAGAAGTGGATTTCCCAGCTTCAGTTCAAGCAAAAGGTCTCTCACATGTGTACACTCCATTTCTAGATTGTAGTTCATCCCAGATGTAGTCAAGTTGACACCCAATAATAACCATCAGAAGTCTACCCCCTTATCAACTTGACACACAATTATATCTTCTAATGTCCAGACGAAAACAATAACATGGTCATAATAATGCCTAAACATTACTATGCCACATGCAATTGCAAATGAATTATATATTTTACCAGGTCATAACTAGACCTAACATGATAAAACCATCCCTTGTACAACTGTAAATGAATCATAAATTTAGAACAGGTGGCAATGTCCCTAGGAGGATATTCTCTTAGTATCTCAAACTTAAATATAATAACTGCTGATATTCTATAATTGATGTTACAACAAATGATAAAGAAACTGATATAAAACACAAATATCTATACAAATGCATTCTTAAGAAAACACAACAGAAATACTCATATCAACTATAGTCCTCATTTCTCTAACTGGGCACATGGTCTTAGCTGGCGTTTATAACTACCTTCCTCTACTACCCATTGTGTATTTTCTCTACCTTCAGCAAGAACCTCACAATGTCTCCTCAGAATGGCTCCTTTGGTGGAGGAGTGATCCACACCTTAATTTCTGACGGGTTTGTGCCCTCTGCCATCCTGTCTGGATTAGTCTGTTGTAGTTTCTCACTGACTTTAATCACAGGATACGGTAGAACTAAGAAGCACCCTAAACAATCCCCCTCCCCCTTTTTAGCCTGTTGCTTTAAGGACATTAGAAGCCCAACTTGGCCAGAGGGCAGTCCAAACTTTTGGTTCATTGGAATGTTTGTTGTGGCTCCTGGCAGAAGCGCTCCTCTCTCTGGAACCAAAACTTCTAGGCTAGTAGAACTTAAGGTCATGGGAACAGAAAACAAATATTTTCCTAGTGAGTGGAACTAATCTCCCTTTTCACCCCTTAATTCCTTGACCCATGGATACCAGCTATGGGAGAAAACACGTCATATGTTGGACATTGATTCAAAGCACATACAACTTATTTTTGAAGAGCCCTGCTCCAGACCCCCAGGCTATTGCTACCCAATTGGCACTGTAACTGTGACTTCAAAAGACCATTCCACCTTGCTATCAGGCCCGCTGCTTCAGGATGGTGAGGAACATGATGAGACCAGTGGATTCCATGATTGTGGGCCCACTCTTGCACTTTTCTGACTGTGAAATGAGCTTCTTGGTCAAAATCAATGCTGCGTGAAATACCACGGTAGGGAATAAGGCATTCTCTATGTCCTTAGGTGTTGGTTTTGGCAGAAGCCTTACATCAGAAAAGGCAAATCCATACCAGAATTAAGTATCTACTCGAGTGAGAACAGAGCGCTGTCCGTTCCATGGAGTGAGTGGGCCAGTGTAGTCAACCTGCTACCAGGTTGTACCCCGATATGACAGGGGCAAGAGAGCTAATACATCCTTGAGGAAAATCTGCAAAGGTATATGCCGACCTTGATAACTGAAAGAAAATTGCTTATGGTGGTCCTTATGGGCATTTGCTAAATCAATAGCCGCATACCACATACCAGGAGATACGTTAATCTGTTTGAATGAGGACACCACATCTGGTACAGCAGCTGCAACAGCAATCACATCCTGATTGATATGTTGATAGTCACCTGTCTTCTGCACTGACCAAAGAGTAGAGTTAAAGCAAGATGTAGTGGGAGCTACCACCTCTGAATCTTTCAAATCCTTGGTGGGCACTCATTTCTGGAATTTTTCAGGGATCTTATACTGCTTTTGAGTCACTAATTTTTTTTTTTTTTTTTTTTTTTTTTTTTTTTTTTTTTTTTTTTTTTTTTTGGTGGAAGCAACTCTTAAGGTTTCCATTTAGCTTTTTCAAGCATAATAGTTCTTACTCCAGAAGTCAGGAAACCAATGAGAGAATTCTGCTAGCTTCTAAGAACATTTATCCCAACTATGAAATCTGGAATTGCACTTCAGCCAAAACTCCACTAGTCATCTGACCTCCATAAGTACCTACTTTACCTGGAGGGCCATAGCTATTGCTGTGTGAGGCCTGGCCAGACTTTTGTTTGGAGGAACATGAATTTTGGAATTTAGGATCAGGAAAGCAGTTGAATACTTTAAGTGGTGCTTAATGGGCTTAGTGGGACATGGTGGCAAGCAGGTAGACATAGTGATAGAGTAATAACTGAAGCCCTACATCTTGTAGGTTACAAGAAGTAAATTGAGACACTGGGTGGTATCTTGAGCACATATGAGACCTCAAAGCCTGCCTCTACAGTGACACACTTCCTCCAACAAGCCATTTTCTTTCAAAGCACCACATTCCACTCCCTGCCCCCCAAAGTTGCTAGTAATATCAAAACACAAAAATCCACTCAACCCAACTTCAAAAGTTCCCATGGTCCCATATAACAGTCTCAAACTTCTTTAAAACTCTAAAGTTCAAAGTCTTTTCTGAGATACATGCAATCCCTTAACTGTAATCCTCTGTAAAATCAAAACGAAAAGGTAGATAATATACTTACATCTTCAACAGTTTTCTGTTTTTGATGCTTTCCTTCACTGCCCAAGCTTGGCTAGTCTGGAATTTATTCTATAGACCAGGCTGCCCTCAGATTCATAGATCCACCTGCCTCTGCTTTCTGAGTGTTAGGATTAAAGGTGTGCGCCACCACATCCACCTTCTTGCTTTTCTTTACTTCCTTCCACAAATTGGAAACTTAAGTGGGTGGGGTCTCGCCCTGAGGTCGCCATCCTTTAGTCCATTTCTTAATCTGTGTGACTCCTTCTGCACAGAGTTTAGCTCCATTCCATGTCCTAGTGCCCCCTTTCTCTTCAAATTCTAAATGCGTTTTTCCTTGATCAGCTTGTTCCTTTTCATTATAAATCTTTGTTAGAGTTAACACTAGTAACCACACAACAGAGTCTGTACTAGACTGTTCAGAAATTTCCTCTGCCAAATGAATTAATTTAAAAACTCCCCATTTTAGCATCAGGGAGACTCTTTGGATAAGGACAAAAAGCAGTCAAATTCTTCACCAAAATACCACAAGAATGCTCTCAAAGCCACGTACTAACATTCATCTCCTCTGAAACCTCTTGATTCAGGTGCCTACAATTCAAAACACATTCAACACAACTGTTTTCCATGTTCCTATTATGTTGGCCCATTAAGCAGCACATAAAACATTTCAACTGGTTTTCTAATCCATAGTACCAATGTCCATATCCCTTCAAACAGAAGCACAGTCTAGCATATCACAGAAATACCCAAGTCCCTGATCCCAAATTCTTTCTTTGTTGGGGTTTCTATTGCTCTGAAGAGACACCATGACCACAGCAGCTTATTTAAAGAAAACATTTGTGATAGTGACTTATATTCTCAGAGGTATAGTCCATAGTCATCATGGTGGGAAATGGCAACATGCAGGCAGACATGGTGTTGGAGAAGTAACTGAGAGTCCTACAAGTAATTAACTGAGACACTGGGTGGTATTTTGAACACATGTTAGACCTCAAAGCTCACATCCACAGTGACACATTTTCTCCAAAATGTCCACACCTCCTCCAACAAAGTCACCTCATTTTGTGGGCCAATTTGTTTCAAACCACCAGCGTCCTTTTTAGCCATCCATGCCTCTTAATGTGATTTATCTATTTCTTTGTCACCTTCCCTTGGTCCCAGCAAGTATTGAAGAAAGTATCATTTATTGGATAACTCTGTTCCTTCAGATACAAACAATCACTATCCTTTTAGCTTAAGAGATGTAAGACTCAGGCCCATTTATAGTGGATCAATGTCCCTTATCTGCTGAGTCTCTGTAATGAACAAAGTACTAATCAAAGCATCAATGGGAATCTCAAGGTGTATAAGACTCGTCCTCAAAGGTGATTAGAAACAGCTGAAAGCAGCTAGGGTAACTGATATGCAAAGAGACACATTTCTCAGTGTTTGAGTGATTCTAATGTGAGCAGGATACGGAGTTAGAGGCACTTGAATGGCAGCATATGGGGCAAGAGGAGACTCTTTAATCCTTGCACTTTTTTTTTTTTTTTTTTTTTTTTTTTTTTTGGTTTTTCGAGACAGGGTTGTAGTGGTGAGGGTTTCTCTGCAGCTTTTTTAGAGCCTGTCCTGGAACTAGCTCTTCTAGACCAGGCTGGCCTCGAACTCACAGAGATCCGCCAGCCTCTGCCTCCCAAGTGCTGGGATTAAAGGCGTGTGCCACCACCGCCCGGCTTAATCCTTGCACTGTTAACTAGAGCAGTTCAAGACTTTCCCATGTCTGAAAACAAGAGAGGCAGCCTGAAAATGGGGCCAGTTTGTATGCTTTGCCAGGGATTCTTTTGTGTTCCTAATGAAGAATAGTTGAGCTGATTTCTAAAAGGTACTTCTTCTTTTCTGTCCATCATTTAGGTTTTCTCATTGTATAAGAATCTAGAAGTGAAATGATAATGGGAACAGATTATTGAAAGAAAAACATGCTGTTAGTCCATCAGTGTGGCTGAACCTTTTTTAGTCTGGAAATCCAAACAAAGAAGGGAACCTTTACAGGTGGAATGAGCTCCTGATCATCTGTGTGACTCTGCCTCTCTCTCTCTCTCTCTCTCTCTCTCTCTCTCTCTCTCTCTCTCTCTCTCTTTCTCTCTCTCTCTGTATGTGTGTGTGTGTCTGTGTGTGTGTGTGTCTATGGATTTTGAGTTGAAGAATATATTATAAACATATGTTTGTTATTTAGTATTTATCCACAGTTTTATTTTGGTAAAAGATGATGGTCCATTGCTTATGAGTAAACTCAGTAATATCAGGTTATATCTAGTCTTATAGAATACAATAATATATATGACTGTGAGCACATATGATTTAAAGTATGAAATTTTCTGGTCGAATATTAGAAGGGTCCTTTAGAAAGAGCCATAGCTTGGCTCTTTGTGGACTTTGGGATGTGATGCTTGCAGCCAAATTTCACAGTACCCAGAATTTCACAGGAGATAGTCTGAGGATTTATTGTTGAAGAATGACTTACTATTCTTTAAGCGCAGAGAATATTCTAGTCTGCAATGTGAGCTAAAAGTGATTAAAAGATGAAGTGGATTAATGGTTTACAGAAAGAGAGATCCAGGGCAAATCTTGCTTTTCCATGATCGATGGTCTTTAAGCAGAAAACGATAATATGCCTAGCAAGTGCCTGACAAACTTTAAAAAAATGGCCTTCCACCTTCCCAAGAGTCAAACTTTCTAAATGTCTTTCTTCTGAAATTATTATATCAAATTATGTTATTTTTGTTTGGGGATCTGTAAAAAGCTATGAAAAGACACATTTAATAAAACCTCTTTAGAGAAACCACAATCAGCATTTCTAACAGAAGAACAATTGTGGGAGGGAAGATTCTTTTCAGAAAGACAAGAACAATGCCAAGTTTCTGATTTTCAAAGGATTTGCTTAAATGAGGCACAGAAATGAATTGAGGGGAAATATACCAAAAGTTGTGAAATTTTCTCAAGTTTCTCTCAAGATAAAGAAACCATATCCTAAGGTTTGACAAGATGGAGGGAGGGGAAGAGAGAAGAGAAAAAAAGAAGGGAAAAGGGGGACTCATTTCTTGGCATGAATGCCAAAAGCATCTCCTACCTCCTTGCCTCATTCTGGGTCAAGACCTTTGCTGTATAATTTCTACAATAATAGGCATTTTGTCAATCTCATGGTAGTAAATATGTCTACCATTTTGATTGCACAGGTATTAAGATGATCTGCCCATTTTACCTACAGAGTCAGCCAGTCCTGCCCCATTTTAAGTCACACCTTCTCCCTGCCCCATGGAGTTTTCTTGTTTCTTGTGGGGCCTATGTTTGGGGCTTCTCAGCTCTGCGAGATTATCGACTATTCTCTAATCTACTTTTCCTTTTGAAGACTGTAGCTCTAGACTATTGCTGTGTCGGCTCCTACTCTCATTGTTCTTTCATACTTATCACTTCCCTTCCTGTGGTTCATGCTAAGGTCATAGGTAGAGACTTCAGCAACATTTGCATATGTACCAAGGTTTACTTACAGTCTTAAAGCAAAGATGAGCATTTATAAAGATTTCCCATCCTGTTTCCTAGTGCTAGCAATGTCATACTGTTCTCATATCTTTACGTGCAGTCAACAATGATCCAACTCACTATGAAAGCAGGCTCCAGTTGCCTTCCCTTATTTTCTGCCCCAATATCCCTTTGAGTCCACACAGAAAGGCTTGACTTCACTGTGCAGTTCCTAATAATACAACTGTCTGGCTGTTTGTAGCACATCCCAGAACCCAAGTTATTTTGCACCAAGTTTCACCACATTGAGACATCATCAGCCCTGCATGGCCTATTCCAAGTTCCATTCAGTTTCTTTTCAGCCTCTCCTAAGCAACAGTTTAGAAATCTTGTGGTTTAGCCTAAAGTACAATCTCCCTTGCAAAAGACAGTGGAGCCGGGCGGTGGTGGCGCACGCCTTTAATCCCAGCACTCAGGAGGCAAAGACAGGCAGATCTCTGTGAGTTCGAGACCAGCCTGGTCTACAAGAGCTAGTTCCAGGACAGGCTCTAAAGCTGCAGAGAAACCCTGTCTCAAAAAACCAAAAAAAAAAAAAAAAAAAAAAAAAAAAAGACAGTGGAAAGGTACAAAGGGTAGAAAAGATGATCGATATAGTTGAAGCGACAAGATGACAGTGTGAAAATACAGCTGTTTTTGCTCTGATCTGGGAATGCAGCCGTTCCCTTCTCCACAGTTTTGGTTTTTCTATTCATCCTCCTCCTTTATTTTGTTTATCATGAAAGCCAGAGTTTACAGTATTCCACTTGCAGGGCATACGCTGTTACTATTTAGAGACCCAAAAGGATCTTCATTATATCCAACATAAATTGCTTCTGGCTTAATTTAATACTATTTTATTTCACCCTGTTCACCATGAAAGAAAGAAAATCATAGCCAATTTAATTTTATGGAATTCCTCCATACGCTTGAAAAAAAGAGATTTAGCCACTCCATGTTTTTCTCATCTAGTCTAAACAACCCTAACAAAATCTTCAGAAGTGATTTTAGACTGTGTTTACGGAAAAAAATATGTCTCTCAGTATAACTTGGTCTGGTTGATGCTTTCACAATCTTTCATGGCTTTCTGGATATGCTTTTCCCCCTTCATGTCTTTGTTTTAAGTTAGAATACTGTTCAATCATACTTGAAAATATTCATAATGGGCACCACTTACACTCAAACATGAGGATCTTAAAAACTACTTTACTCAAAAGAGACTAAAACAGACAGTACTCAAAAGTGAGCCCTGGCTGTCTTTGATCTTATGAAAGCAAAAACATTGTTCTCCCAGGCTCTTCTTCTTCCCTATGGCTGTATGGACAGTAGGCTGTATAGAGTTTCTTTCTGTGGACACTGCCTGGAAGCATTTAGCCTTATGTGTGCCTCTGAAGTTACAGTTAAGTAAAAATGGTACGCTACAGCTTTCTTCAACACTGGTTAAGAACACTGTAATTTTCTTTTCCTGTTGGGTCTTGTAACTGTGGCCTCATTAAAAAAAATGGGCAATATTCCTTCTGTTTCTAGTTTGTGGAATCATTTGAGGAATATTGGAATTAACTCTTTGAAAGTCTGGTAGAATTTGGTGCTAAAACTATATGGTCTTCTGCTGTATTTTTTTTTGATTGGGAAACATTTAAAGATTGCTTCTATTCACTAAGAATTATAGGTTTGTTTAAATTGCTTGTCTGCTCTTGATTTAATGTTAGTAGGTGATATATGCCAAGAAAAATTACCATTTTGTTTTGATTTCCCAATTTGAGAGAAGACAAGTCTTTGATTCTTTGTATTTCCTTGGTGACTGTTCTTATGACTCTCTTTTTGTCTCTAATTTAGCTAATTTGAATCTTCTCTCTGCCTTAGTCAAATTGGCTAAGGGTTTGCCAATCTTACTAATTTTCTCAAAGAATTATTCTTTTCATTGATTCTTTCTTTTATGTTGTTGTTGCTACTGTTATTGTTTTTCTGTTTCTATTTTATTAATTTCAGGCCCCACTTTTGTTTTTCTTTCCATCTGCTTCCTTTGGGTGTTATTTTGTCTTTTTGTTCTAGAGATTTTGTGTCTTGTGTGCTCCATTAATATTACTAATATGAGATCTCACTCATAATTTTATGTAGGAACTTAGTGCTGTGAACTTGCCTTTGTCGTGTTTCGTAAGTTTGGGTATATTATGTATTCATTTTCATTCAGTTATAAAAGGTACTTGACTGGTGGTGGTGGTATACCTTTAATCCCAACACTTGGGAGGCAGAGATCTCTCTGAGTTTGAGGCCTGCCTGGTCTGAAGAACAACTTCTAGGGTAGCCAGGACTATATAGAGAAGCCCTGTTTTGAAAAACCAAAAAGAAAAAAAAATGAAAAAAACCCAGTATTTATAAGGTTGGGTGGTGGTGACACATGCCCTTAGTCCCAGTGCACAAAAGACAGAGACAGGAGAATCTTTGTGAATTCAAGCTCAGCGTGGTCTACAGATTTAGGGCAGCCAGAGCTATACAAAGAAACCCTGTCTCAAAAAAAGTACTTAATTTCTTAGTTTCTATCTTGACCCATTTTTCATTGAGTAGTGAGTTTTTCAGTTTCCATGAGTTTGCAAGCTTTCTGCTGTTGTTCATAGCCAACTTTAATCCATGGTGGTCTCGTAGAATGCAGAGTGTTTTTCAGATTTCATGTATCATTGAGACTTGCTTTATGGCTGAGCATGTTGTTAATTTTGGAGAAAGTTTCATGAGGTGCTGAGAAGAAGGTATACTGATTTATTTTTGGATGAAATGATCTGCAAATATATCTTAGGTCCATTTGATTTACAATGCCAATTAGCCCTAGTATTTCTGTTTTTTTTTTCTAGATGATCTGTCTATTGGCAAGAGTAGGGTATTCAAAAGTCTCCCACTCTCAGTGTGTGAGAGTAAATATGTGATTTAAGCTGTAGTAATGTTTCTTTCACAGACTTTGGTGTCTTTGCATTTTAAGCACAGATGTTAAAAATTTATTATCATTTTGGGTATACTTTTTCTTTGATGAGTATATAGTATTCTCTATTTCTTCTGATTAGTTTTGTTTTGAAGTCTATTTTGACAAATATTAAAATGACTACACCAGCTTTCTTCTTAGGCCCATTTTCTTAGGATATATTTCTTCATACTTATACCCTGAGGTGATGTCTATCCATCTTGGTAAGATACGTTTCTTAGATGTGTCAGGATGGATCTTGTTTACAAATTCAATGTTAGTCTGTGCATTTTATTGGGGAATTGAGATCACTGATGCTGAGAGTTAACAACAAACAATGTTTGTTGATTCTTATAAATTGCTGTGTAGGTTTTTCCCTCCATCTTGTGACTTGCTGATCTGAGATTATTTATTCCTAGTGTTGTCTGGGGTATATTTATTTCAGGTATAAGTTTTCCTTCTAGTGTCTTCTGTAGAGCTTCATTTGTAGATAGATATTGCTTAAATTAATTTTATCATGGTATGCCTTTCTTTTTCCATCTTTTGCGATTTATAAGTTTTCCTGAATACAAGAGTCTGGGATGGTATCTTTGTCTCTTAGAGTTTGTAGAACGTTCACCAAAGCCTTTCTGACTTATAGAGTCCCTATTGAAAAATCAGTTGTTATTCTAGTAGGTCTACCTTTGCATGTTATTTGGTCTTTTTTTCCTTATAGGTTTTAATTTTATTTCTTTATTCTGTATGTTTGATGTTATGATTATTATGTATACTAGGGAATGTCTTTTTTTTTTTTTTTGGTCCAGTCTTTTTTGTATTCTTTGTGATTCTTGTACACTGATAGGCATATCCTTCATTAGATTAGGAAAATTTACTTCTATGATTTACTTTAAAATAGTTTCAATGTCCTTGGCTTAGGTTTTTTTATTCTTCTATGTCTATTATCATTTTTGGTCTTTTCATAGTATCCTATATTACCTAAATGTTTTCATAGTATCCTTTATTACCTGAATATTATTACCTGAATTTTTTTTAGATTTAACATTTTATTTGACTAAAGTAACCATTTTTTTCTATCATGTCTTCAATGCCTGAGATTCTTCCATATCTTGTATTATGTTTGTGAGGCTTGCCTCTGAATTTCCAATTTGAGTTCCTAATTTTTTCATTTTCAGTTTCCCAGTTTTCTCTGTTTGGGTTTGTTTGTTATTTCATTTCTGCTTTCATTTATTGAACAGTTTTCTTCAAATAATCCCACTATTTTTGTTTTCATATATTTTATTAATGAATTTACTCATATCCTCTTTAAGGTCATTGATCATATTCAGAGTACCTATTTCGAGGTCCTTGTCTTATGTACAAACCATATTGCATTTTTGGCTCTACTGTAGTAGATAAACATGGACTCTAGTGGGAACATATTTACCTGAATGTTATTGATTGTGGTTTTACACTGGCAGTTAAGCATTTGGATTTATGATAATTGTAATTCTAAGTGTTGATATCTGGTCTTATGTTCCATTCCTTGTTTTTTTTTGTTGCCCTCTATGGTTCTCAGGAGAGTGTGGTGGCCAAGAATTGCCTGGTAGGGAATGCTTCTCAGATCCTGCCAGGTGTGGTAATTTAGGGGCTAGGGTAGAACTTGTTTCTAGGTAGTGCGACGCTGACACAAAAGAATGAGGATAGGTTAGGAAGGAGTGGAGTAAGCCGGGTGGTGCATGTTTTTAATCCCAGCAGAGGCAGGTGAGTTCAAGGCCAGCCTCATCTACGAGAGCTAATTCCAGGGCATATTCCAAAACTACACAGAAACCCTGACTCAAAAAGAAAGAAAGAAAAGAAAAGAAAAGGAAAGAAAGAAAGAAAGAAAGAAAGAAAGAAAGAAAGAAAGAAAGAGAAGAAAGAGGTGGAGTTGGGAGAAGAAGGTCCATTTGAGAGTAGAAAGTTAGGTGTGCCACTAGGTAGATCCCTGGCAAAGGAGGCAGAGATGACTTAGAGGTCACAGCAGATGGTCTCCTACAAACCTGGGAATAATGCTGTGGGACTGGAATTAAAGAAGAGGAGGGAGACTGAAGATTCCTTGTCAGATTCCCTGGCCTCTTTGGCCAGTGGGGTCCCAGCAAGTTCCTGAGGGAGCTATTAGCTGAGACAAAGGGCTTCTGGTCTGCTTTTTAAGAAGAAATTTTGTTTATTTCTTAGTTAATTATTCAAATTGTGTACAGGAAATAAAATTGAGGGAGATATTTTATATTATCTAAACTCTCATATAGTATAGTGATATGTTTTATTGAAAACATATTTTTTAGAATATTACTTTAAGTCTTATGTGATAAATACTCTGAAAGTATCTAATATTTTGGCAAGGAATATAAGAAACCCAGGTGTATTCCTATTATTTTCTCCTACCTTGAAGTTACAGTGAACCTTCACTGTCTCAAATAATGCCAGCATATAATCTCTAAAACCACGGAGTTCTGAAGAGACTGGAGTTACATTCTGATTCTTTTCAAATATTAAATTTAAACTTTTCTGTAACGCACCAATTATTAGGCAAAAAGAAATAGGTTTGCAGTCACTGTGATGAAACACCATGCCCAAAAGTAACTAGGGGAGGAAAGGGTTTATTTCACTCACATTTCCATGTAAAACTTCATTATCAGCTAGGGCAGGAACTCCAACAGGGGATTTCTGAGATTTGTGTAGTTTCCTCCTATTTTCCAGCAGGATTTTTTCTCTGAACAACAGTAAGGCTGAGTGATGGTATGAAACTTATGAGCTGATTAATTAAAAGACATCATTCCTCTTTTTTCCTTCATTTGAATTATGTACAAGACACAGCAGCAATGTCATGTATAAACCCATGGAAAGGAGTAAGCTCTTTGGCCATCAAGCCTGTAATTAGCCAGTTTAGAAGAGGGTTCTCCAGCTGCTTTCATTTAGCTCTCGCCCTGTTTTTCTTTTGACTGAATCTCAAAAGAAACCAAGTACTGGCTCGATTTGGTCAATATGATTCCAACTAGAATCACTTGGGAAGATGGATCTCAATTAAACATTACCATCACCTTGCCTGTAGGCAAGCCTGTGTTTATTTTCTTCACCGTTGACTAGGGTGAGAGGGCTCAGGCCACTGTGGGTATTGCTGTTCCTGGACAGGCAGTCCTGGGAGATCTAAAAGTAGTGGCTGAAAGTGATCCTGGAAGCTAGCAACTAAGAAAAATTCCCTCATAGTTCCTGCCTTGGATTCTCCCTGTGATGAATGGTGATGTAGGGGTTTGAAGATAAAATTAACCTCTGATGCCTGAAATTGGTTTTGATCATCGTGTTTTATCACAATAACAACCCAATTAAAACAAAAATCGCTACCAGTAGTGTGGTGTGGTGGTTTGAATGAGAAATGTCTCCTGTAGGGTCAGGCATGTGAACACTGGGTCCCAAGCTGGTCATGGTGTTTCAGGGGACTTAGGAGTGATGTCTTTGCTGTAGAAAGTGAGTCACTAGGGTTACTTCATTTCTGGTTTGTTCTCACTGCTTTGTTGCTTCTGTGTCTTGTACACAATTTAACTGAAGGAAAAAAATAGAAGAATGGCATCTTTTAATTAATCATTTCATAAGTGCCACGTCAGCACTCCAGTGTTACTGTTGTTCAGAGACCAATCTTGCTAGAAAGTAGAAGGAACTACACAAATCCCAGCAGTCCCCTGTTGGAGTTGCCATAGAAGATGTGTGCTCCTGCCTTCTTTCTCCAGCCACCTTGCCTGCCAGGCTGCTAGTATACCTGGAATTATAGATTCATCCTCCTGAATCGTAAGTCCAAACAAATTCTTCCTTCTATGAATAGCATTGGTCACAAAGTTTTGTCACAGCCACAGAAAAGTAACTAATACAACCTCAAGACAGAAAATCTAATTAAGCCATGATTGTACTTATTTTTTTGTTTTTAATTTTATTTATTCTTCAGAAATTTCACACATGAGTATATGCATATTAGATCATACCCACCACCAGAAACTCCTCCTAAGTCCCAAATCCTAACATGCTGCTCCTAACTGTTCATCTTTTATCCTAAAGTAATCTCTGTCTGCTTCCTTTTTTATATAGATTATTGTATATTTTCCAGGATAATGTGTAAATGGAGTCACTCAATACTTAATAATTTTGTTTAGTTCCCTCTCACTGAGTCTAACTACCTTAACATTCATTTGCTATGGTGAATGTTTAATTGTTTATTCCATTTATTTAACCATCCATCTGTTAATTGGCATTTGGGTTTTTACTATTTCATGCTATTACAGGAATATAAATTATAAATATTTATAATTATAAACAAATCTTTATTGAATAGTTGCCCTCATTTATCTTCAGTAAAGATTTAACAAAGAAAATGGCTGGGCAATCTAATGGGTATATATTTAATATTTTAAAAACTGTCAAACTGTTTGCCAAATAGTTTTATCATTTTATATTTCTAAAAAAGTTGCACGGTTTTCCACATCCCTGCCAAACCTAGTGTAAAATTTTTAAACTTGTCATTGTAGTGGGTTTACAGTTGTATCTCAACAACATTTCAATTTTCCTTATGCTGAAGAGATAAATAGCATTGAGATATAATTTTGATTTGATGCAGTGGTGATTTTGGTATTAAGAAATGTGTATAATTTGTCTTTCTGGGTCTGGGTTACCTCATTCCATATGATATTTTATAGATCCATCCATTTGCCTGCAAATTTCAAGATGTCATTATTTTTTCTTCTGTGTAGTATTCCACTGTGTAAATATACCACATTTTCCTTATCTATTCTTCAGTCGAGGGGCATTTAGGTTGTTTCCAGGTTCTGGCTATGACGAACAATGTTGCTATGAACATAGATGAGCACATGTCCTTGTGGTATGATTGAGCATCCTTTGGGTATATACCCAAAATGGTATTGTTGGGACTTGAGGAAGGTTGTTTTCCTAATTTTCTGAGAAATTGCCATACTGATATCCAAAGGGACCATACTAATTTGCACTCACACCAGCAATGCAGGAATGTTCCCTTTACCCCACATCCTGTCCAGCATAAATTGTCATTAGTGTTTTTAATCTTGGCCATTCTTACATATGTAAGATATGTGCTCAATCATAGACATAAAGCAAAGAAAATCAGCCTACAATCCACAATCCCAGAGAATCTAGACAACAATGAGGACCCTAAGAGAGACATATATGGATCTAATCTACATGAGAAGTAGAAAAAGACAAAATCTCTTGAGCAAATTGGGAGCATGAGGACCATGGGAGAGGATTGAAGGGGAGGGGAGAGGAAAGGAGGGGAGCAGAGAAAACTGTATAGCTCAGTGAAATTAATAGAAAAGAAGATGAATAAAAAATAAAATAACTAAGAAATGTGTATAATTTAAGACAGAAATTTTATAAGGAGTCTGGAGCTAAAAATTGAGGGATATAAATGAAAATTTGTTCCCCAAATTCCTGAGAGCAATAGCCACTGAGAAAAACATTACTGGAAGCTAACCAAGATTATATGAACCTGAGGCTAATTAAAATGGAGGCAGATAATATATTTTGAAAACTGCATAAAATTCATCCCTAAATAACCAAATTAGTCTTTGAAGATGGAGAGAATCCTCTACAAGTTAAAATAAATTTCATGAATGATTCAATAAAACTGACAGGAACTTTGGTTATCCAAAACCCACCTAACCAGATTGAAAACACATTAATCTTCTTCTATGGAAATATGACCTAAGGGAATGTAGGCTGTATTAATTTGGTTTCGCACTGAGAAAGTGCTAGCCAAGTTTTATAATTCATTCTCTCACTTTCATAGTAGAAGACAGTAATAATAAAGAGGTGATAGGTCTGCCCTCCTGAGTTCAGTTATTACAGCAGGTTTAAACTATAATCCAAGAAGATAATTCTGACAAGACTGTCATGTTAAGAAGCATTAATTCAGTCTTTTTCTGATTGGGACACAGGGACATCCAAATGAGTTTCAAAGGGAAATAAGCATCAGCTAAATTCAAGATAAATATATGTACTATGGGTCTACAAAGAAATTCTGAGGTCTTAAAAATCATGCTAATGAGTATCTGAGTGAGACATGTTCTGATAATGTCCAGCACCTTCCTGATCCATAGTATCTCCTTTTGTTTCATAGTCAAAAAGTTTCACTGCAGGATTTAAATTTTTTTTTCTCATGGTTTATTTTTTTTATATTTAAAAAATTTCCATCTCCTTCCCTCCTCCTCCCCCCTCCCTCCGCTCCTCCTCCCCCTTCCCTCCCCTTCCCTCCACCCATACCTCCCCTCCCTCCCTCTCAAGGCCAAGGAGCCATCAGGGTTCCCCACTCTATGCTAAGTCCAAGGTCCTCCCAACTCCCCCCAGGTCCAGGAAGGTGATCGACCAAGCTGAGAAGGCTCCCACAGAGCCCGTCCATGCAGAAGAATCAGAGCCCAGCGCCAATGTCCTTTGCTTCTCAGTCAGCCCCCGCTGTTGGCCACATTCAGAGAGACGGGTTTGGTCGCATGATCCATCAGTCCCATTCCTACTGGAGTTGGTGATCTCCCTTTAGTTCTGTCCCACCGTCTCCATGAGTGAACGCACCCCTCACGTTCCTGACTTTCTCCCTCATGTTCTCGCTCCTTCTGCTCCTCATCAGGGATATAGGAAGGGTGGATATGGGAGCAGGGAAGCATATATCTTAATTTAAGGAGCTACCTGAGGGTTGTCAAGAGACTTGACCCTAGAGGGGTTCCCAGGTTTCCAGGGAGACGCCCCCAGTTAGTTCCTTGGGCAGCTGAGGAGAGGGAGCCTGAAAAGGCCAGTTCCTATAGCCATACTGATGAATTTCTTGCATATCACCATAGAACCTCCACCTGACGATAGATGAAGAAAATGACAGAGCCCCACCTTGGAGCACCGGACTGAGCTCCCAAGGTCCTGATGAGGAGCAGAAGGAGGGAGAACATGAGAAAGAAAGTCAGGACCGTGAGGGAACCTCCAGCTGGCGACAGATGGGGAAGGTGACTGAGCTCCACATTGGAGCACAGGATTTAAATTTAATACCAACAAGTTTCCATCCAGGAAAGACCTGAAATAGAGGATTGAGGTTGGTTTTTCTGTGACAGGAAGAGGCAAGAGACTCTGAAGACATGAACAGGTAATGGCAATTTCCCGATGAGCTCCAGTGGTGTGGTATATCCTTCAGTCTGCTTTTATTGGATGATGAATAAGTCCCTTCCAGCCAATAGCTTAGCAGAGTAAAGCCAAGCAGGAAATCCGAACAGAGATAAATAGGGAGAGTAGGCAGAGTCAAGTTGATGCCAGCTAGCGGCCAAGGAAAGACGACATGCAAAGAGGTAATGCCATGGCCATATGGCAATACAAAGACTAATAGAAATGGGTTAATTTAAGATGTAAGAGATAGCTAGAAATATACCTGAGCCATTGGTCAAACAGTGTTGTAATTAATATAGTTTCGATGTGATTATTTGGGTTTGGGTGCCTGGGGGAAAAAAGTTCAGTCTCGGTTTATAGCCCAAAGCTAGAGTGACCCAGAACCTCAGTACCCCTGGCTATTATGATTACATAAAGGCCAGCAATGGTGTTCCCTTATCAATATCTCTCCATGGGACATGTTTATATTTTTCAACTTTAATTCTGTTTCTCACCCACAAACTATGACCTACATTTCCCATGATCCTGTGACTATCTTCATAAGCATTCAGCTTCCTTACTAAATACCTTCTGGAGAAAATAAGCAGTGGTTTTTGAATTCCTGTGAAACTGTAATAGATACAATCCTTAAATGGGATGACAGTTTCGGAAACTTCTTGCATCTGTATATGATACATGTTTTCAAGTTTCATATGTAGATCTTCTATAATTTAATTTCCTGTATTGATAGTTGACAGATAAAACAGTAGGCCAGTCCTAGCTGTTTCATGGCACCAATGTTTGTTTTGGAAATGTACGTTCTGTATAAAAATAAAATATGGTAAAAATTGTTTGGGATAAATGTCTAAATAACTGATAATCTCTTTTATTTATCTGTTATAATTGCATAGTTGTTTGGAGTTTCTAGAAGGAGAGATGGACAAGGAGGAAATTTTTACTGAAGGTCTTGCACCTCCCTCTTTTAACCACAGTAAAGAAGATTTCAGAGAAAGGTCCCTAAACACAGCCATCCAGAGGCAAAATCAAAATCCAGTGAAAAAATGTCATGTTAGAGAGTGAGGTGACAAGTGTCCAGCTTCTGCCTCCAAAAGAGCTTTATTGAAGACAATAGAGAATGTGAAGAAATATTTAAAATAAACAGTTTTTATCAGTGCTTTGATAAATGTCTTATAACTTCATTAAGACTCAGTTCAAAATAAGAAGTAAAGCAATATTTAGGACTTCTAATTTTATTCTGGAGAACTAATTTGGGAAAAATGCATCTTTTAGATGACATATTTCATTGAAGTTGTAATCACTTTCTTGAGACTTAAAAGGGGAAAAGATACATTTTTTATAATGCCGATTATTTGCATTATGGAATAAAATATTAATGTGAGAATAATGGCTCCACTTTAAAGCTGTAAAAATGTTAATAACTGGAAGTATTTGAGAAGTGGAAACAGAAAGGCAGCACTTATGATCATGAGTGTAGAAACGGACTGTGGACTGATTTGTAAAACTTCTGACACGTGTTAGGAACCATTTGTCATTGCTCATGACTGACACCTAAGATAAAGCCTAGATAATGATATTGAGGAGCATAATGTCAATCAAAGAAGTAACCTCAGCAAGGACAAATGCAAAATTGTGCCATGCCATGATGCTGTATGTAAGGACTGTATTTTAACTCCATAATTCACCCTCAAGTTATATCTACACCTCGTGATGCAAATTTGTGAGGCACTGAGGTAGCGATTCTTCTTAGCTTTCAAAGCTGTTTCAAAGTTTGTGTGAAAGAATAAAGATAATGATGCCAAATAATTCTGAAAGAAAATGACCACCACAGATCTACAGTACTAGAAGCTAGAAGGGTTTGTGACAACTAAGATGGCATTTCATGTGAGTCTTAAATTCTACTGGTTTCATGAAAAGGAAAACACTATAACCACACATAAATGAGATGCATTGGCTGTCCATAAAGTATGTTAATAATATACTCTTGTTAATGGAAAAATCTTACAGAACAATGATTCACAAGGTTTTGTTAGTATCAAAACAGCATATACATTTTATGTATATATGAAAATAACTGCATTACCACAGAAAAATTAGTAGTGTATTAAATTACTAAAGCTATCTTATCTAAGTTACAGTGGGGACTCAGATGGAAATTTTCTCCCTGTGTCTATCCGTTGTACATGTATATGGGTTCATGCACACACATACAATATTTAGTGATGACCTGTGGGCAACCTTCAAATTCTTTGTATTTATAATATTTCTAAACTTAAGACACATACAAGCCTGCCATATGTGACTTCCAGCTAATATAAATAGCCATACATTGACAAGCATAAACATTTAGAGGAAAAAGAAAATTTTGGCATTAGTGAACATCACTGCTATCTTTTTAAAGAATAGATTCTTTTTATAAAAATTACCTTAGTTGTGCCAAGAATTTTAGATTTCTTTTGTTAGCTTAGAGAGCAGGGGTCACAGAGAAGCAGAATCACCTTGCACAATAGAGCAAGTTTACATGCATGATATGAGTTGACTAACAGGGTGATCTGAATGTCATATCCACCACCTCTGCAAAATAATGAATCATGTCTGTGCTCTGTGCTGGGCGTGAGTGGATGAATATTCTTGGCTCAGTTCAGACTTAGAGGGCAGTCAAAGGCCAATGAGAGGGCAATGGCGCCTGGAGACAGGGTAGGCACTGCAGGGCCTCTCAGACATCAGAGAAGCTTCACATTTTCCCAAGACACAGCATTTGGGTGGCATTTCATGTTCAGCACGCTAATAGGTTTAGTTGGTGTTTTCCTTAGGTTGCCAGAAAGCTAGTCCTCAGCAGCGAAAGGTCTGATCTTAAGGAACCACATCTACTCCCTGAGAGAAAGTGTTCACTGCACACCAAACTCAGAAGGGACAGGGGTCAGGCCAGTGCTAGAGTTGAGTAAACCATTTTTTTTTTTGTTTCTGCATATCAGCAGTTTTCATTTCCACCCTTGGAAGATTTATTTCAATTGCATGCGCACGTGTGTGTGATGTGTGTAGTGTGTGTAGTGTGTGTGTGTGTGTGTGTGAGTGTGTGTGTAGTGTGTGTGTGTGTGATGTGTGTAGTGTGTGTGTGTGTGTGTAGTGTGTGTGTGTGTGTGTGTGTGAGTGTGTGTGTGTGTGTGTAGTGTGTGTGTGTGTGAGTGTGTGTGTGTGTGTGTGTAGTGTGTGTGTGTGTGTGTGTGTGTGAGTGTGTGTGTGTGAGTGTGTGTGTGTGTGTGTAGTGTGTGTGTGTGTGTGTGTAGTGTGTGTGTGTGTGTGTGTGTGTGTGTGTGTGTGTGTGTACTTGAGTGCAGGTGCCTACAGAGGCCAGTAGAGGGTGTTAATTCTCCTCGAGCTCGAGCTACAAGCAGCTTGGAGCTTTCCCGTTGGGGGTGCTAGACAAACTTGGGCCCTCTGTTATAGCGGTATGAGCACTTACCTGCTAACCCATCTCTCTAGTCCTCCTTTGCACCTTTTAATCTTCTATGTGCTAGAGGCAGTCTAGCTCATAAACGAGAAAGGAAAACGTTAACTGTGCCTCAATGTAGGATGTGAATCAAATTCCCGACCTCTACCATGGACCTAATAAACTTAAGAACATGTTGCTTTCCTTCAACATATACACACTTGAAAAAGAAAACACAGATTGTAATTCAGGATCCAGTGGTTTCAAACAACTGATCAGTTTTAGAGATGATTTTGTTTCACATAGTTTATCTCCAGTTAGTAAGATGTATTTGTTTATTCATTAATGTTTCTTGAATGTCAACTTTTTACCCAACACACTTCTGTGCCCTGAGGGAATAGAGAACAAACTGACAAAAAAATCCTGATCTTCTCAAGATTGAATATTCTAGAGTAATTTAGATGTTCTGTACAGAGAAAGATTCATGAGAGTAGTGAGTGAATGCTTACATAAGCAAGCTTATTAAGTGTATAGCAAGTAAAAGAATAAATTTTAAAGCACCATTAAAACAGCTTTCTGTATGCAGCAGACACGACTGGGAAAACCCTGCAGAAACAGTTGGCCTGGACTTCCCAAATGAGATATTCCTGCCAAGAGCAGGACACTTTGGCCAGCTTCTCATTCTTACCTCAGACATTTGTTTTTGTTATGGGTTAATGATGGTCATATAGATTAGAATAATTCCAGCTGTTCTCCAGGGCACAGATTTCAATGCCTTCAGCTGTTCTCTATTTCCTTCTTCCATGTTCTAAAGCCAAGGTCCAGCCTGCCCTAGCATGGGGAATCCTGGAAGACACTTGAGACAAACATGCGAGAGTTGGGGATGAAGGAGCCCAGCCCTTTTAACACCCAGAGTCCAATTTCTACAAGTCTAAATTTACAAGAATAATTTATATCACACAAGAAGAAGCTTTGAAACAATTCTATGTGGAAGTGGGTGCTGTTATGAATAAATAATTCGGCTAAGGTGTTAGTGGCAGTGGTAGCAATTTAGGTAAAGTGTTTAAAGACATCATTTTGCTTGAAAATAAAAAATGCAAGCAAATTGAAAGAACATGGAGGCCAAAGAACCAAAGTGTATACTATGCTAGCCTCAGGAGGAAGTAAGAGGAGGTCCTGTTCAGAGAACCAGAGTACTGTGAATCTGTACAAGATGACGAGTTTCAGGTAAGCAGACCAGTGGAATGATGTGTAACGGGTTCCTGTTTGGAAGAGGATTAGCTATTAACACTTCTTATGCAATTAAAACATCTTTAATCTAAGACGCATCCCCCGCACCCCAACCAGAGTCCTGCTGCCTTACCAATGAACATGTACATGGAATCCACTACACAACCAAGCTCTCATCATGGTGAATCTATTATGATCAGTACCACCTGGGAATAGAATTCTAAGTCATAAAGCACTTTCTCTTTGGGACCAGGGTTTAGATAAGGAAAGGAACTACTTAATAGTAGCCTTTATTTTCTTTTTGGTTTTTAAGAAAGGGTTTTTTTTTTCTGTAGCTTTGGAGCCTTCCTGGAACTTACTCTGTAGACCAGACAGGTCTCAAACTCACAGAGATCCGCCTGCCTCTGCCTCCCAAGTGCTGGGATTAAAGGCGTGCGCCACCCCCTCCCTGCTGTAATAGTAGCTTTTATTTCTTTCCTCTAACCTCTTCCCTACCTTCGTCTCCTTATTGTATATGACAAATACTTCTTACTTTTTCTACCCAATGTTACCAAGGGGTTATTGTTTCCATTGAAATAAATTACAGGATAATCCATTCAAATTAAAATAAATTATGCAGAAATGAAGATTGCTCTAAACTTCCTACTCTGTGGAGCACCTTGGACATACTCAAAATATGATATTATTGTGATAATAAAATTTGCGGTTATCTCAATGATTGGGAAATGAATAATCTATTTAAGTGTATGAGGTATCACAAGAACAAGAGTAGACTTTCAGCAGCTCTAGTTGTATTGCACGACATTCTCCTGTTTATGCCAGTCAGGGGAAAAAGCAAAGCGTGCACTTCGGTTTTCTTACACAGGACTTTACCTGCCTTTTCTTTCCTCCTGTGCCTAGGAATAAACCAAGCCTGAAGCTATAATTAAAATGCAAATGGGTTTCTGAAGCCAGTTTTGTTAGAAGGATGAATGCCTACTAGATGGGCAACCTGCAGTGCCTTAGCTCCCCCACTTCTTTATCTGCCACTTTCTAGCAAATTCTGCAGCCATATGGTTCATAATACATATGTGATGAAGTGAGCATTACGTTTCCATATGGACGTGTTTTCTCTTTGGTATACCCCATGCTCGCTCACATTTTTGCTTGCAGATTTTCATGCATGCAGCTGCCGCTGCCTGTCATTTTTTTATGCCTACCAACTTAGTTGGTTTGCAAGATTTAGCTAGAGTCTTTTCAAACTCGATTATTCATAAATCATACCTAAACTTTTTTCTATTAAAAATCTATCTGATTTTAAATTACCTGTATTTATTTCTTTTATGTATGTATATTCAAACCCAATTATTCCTAAATAATATCTGAACTTTTTCCTACTAACAATGGGTCTTATTATTAAATGACATGCATTTATTTGTTTGTGTAACCTGCTGAGTCTCTTCTATTTTTTAATTATATCTAATATACAAGAATTATAGAGAAGCACAGATACAAAATTATCTGTTAAAGCAATAAATTGAGTGTTAACAGAGAGGTATACATTCCAACCTCCCAAATCTCTAACTCTTACTGAAATTGGAGGGTAGTATCATATGAGGAGCAATGTTCATTAAGAATTCTAAAAAGAATCCTCCTGGAGAAAAGAGCTCCTCGTGCACGACTCGGAGATAACATGTGTGACGGTCAGTTGTGTGTGCCACGCTGACTGTGCTAAAGAATGTTCAGGTAGCTCGTCAACTAGTGATTCTAGGTACAGCTGTAAAAATTTTATGAGCTGATGTCCAACTAAGTCAGCAAAATCTATAAAAAGATTGACCATCACCAATATAGTGTGGCATCTAAATAGAATGAAAAAGTAGAAGGGACACTTTGCTGTCTCTAATATTCTTTGACTTTTAGACTCTGCGAATTAGACAATTCAGAAAAAGGTTAGCTAGACTGTCCCCCAACTCTGTTATGTTACCAGACTTTCTGATCCTCCAACATTCTGACCTCATATTATGGGCTTCCCTTTGACTGTAGTCTATTCTGAAGCTACCTTTCGAGTCTTCAAGCATGCACTCAGTTAGGGATACCTGCCCATGGATATTGCCATCCTGGCTGTATCTGAGCTAGTGGGAATTTCTGTTTTGATTATTTCAAGCCTGTAGGTGCTTAGAATGGTATCTGGCTATATAGATTTTTGAGAGTATTGCAGAGAGAACTTTCACTCTCAAAATGGTTTTCTTTGCTCTTTCCATATAATAAGAGCAATTAAAGAAAAATTTAAGTAGTATTCAATTGGAATTGATTTGGGAATGCAACTTTATGCTTAGCATTTTACTTCTTTCATGTGTATTGTAAATTTTATATTTTAAGAGTTATTTTACATAGATCTACTGCTTTGAGTGTGTTCCACCATGTTTGGAAGTTAGGTTTCAAATTGGAAATAATAACTATGGGAAGTTAATGTTTTTATTGACATGAACCCACTAAAAAGACTTTTAAAAATGTATGTATCTAATTTCATGTTACTACCTTGAGCATAAACAATAAGTAATTAATTTTTAATTATTGAATCTCTAATGATTTCAATAGTGTATATAGATACATTAAAAACAGCAGTTTCAATGATTTATTTGACCTTTGATTAACAGACAAAACCAGCATTCTCAAACTCATTAAAAGGAGAGAAATTATTTTATTTAACCAATGAGTCTAACTGTATGAGTGTAACCATAACTACAGTTATGTTAGGTATTAAAGGATGCTAATATATGTAAATCTCCTCATGATACATTAATGGCACGACAGTAATGTTTCTATTGAAATGGCTCTGACTTGTCATAGACTTACACATTTATCTAGCATCTTAGTGTATGCCACAATCATTAATGTGACCAAATGTTAAAGATAACAAGTTTTTCATTAATTTCAGCTCTCTAAAGGAGTTGTCAAGATTTATCACAATTTTGAATATTCATTAATACATGCACACTACTACTACTACTACTACTACTACTACTACTACTTTGGGAAAATCCACTCAGAATGACATATTTAATCTTCTAATGTTCCTGTAGATACTACATGCATTTTCCTGTATGTAGGTCCTGCCTGCTGGACCTTAACATACACTGTTGAATTGAATTACTAAAATCCCATAGCACAGGACCTCAGGTCTGTAAATAGTAATTTAAAATTTGGACAAGATCAAAGTTTATTCTTTGCATTCAACCGGAGGTTTAGATTTATTCTTTGTGAAAAGAAGTGCCTATGATATACGGGAATGCCTCCCTCTTGAAAGTTGTGACAATGTCTTCTTGTCATTTACAGACCCTTATCATAACCAGTGGCTTTATAAAATACTACCCGGAGAATTATAATGCAAGTCAGTTTCATCTACCTTGGGCTGACTTTGGGTGGCTATCATCTTTTCACCAAACTAAATTTTGTCAGAAGATGTATCCAAAAGTTTATTTTAGAGCTTTCATAGCATATGAAAGGCTCAGTAAAAAAATTTGATACAGTAATGTTGGATCCAAGAAATTATTATTTAACAATTATATATCATTAATATATAATTTTTAATTTTTAAATAAAATTTAATCATTAAATATATAACACGTAACTTATAGATTATTCATGATATATTTAATCATTTTAAATTTGCATAAATTAAATGTAATCATATGCCATATAATTACATTAATAATTTATATATTTAAGATATTTAAATAATAATTAATAGTAATTACTTTTATTAAAGAATGATTTCAAGAGAATAATGCTGCAGAGTAGTAGAAACCTACCAGAAGACACACTTAGGTGTTAGCTACTGATCTTCCTTGTGCATCTCCTTATATAAGCCAGCGCTGATATTTAATATTGATTATCAATCTGACATAATCTATTTATTTAGAAGACAAACCCCTAGGCACAATAATGAGGGGCTATCTAGAGTACGATATGCCTGTGATGGATTATCTACATTATGCTAACTGAGGTAGGGCAACATTAACTGTGTATGGCACCATCTCATTGGTTGAGATTCTGAATAAACAGTAAGGAGTTTGCTCAGAATTCAGTTACCACTTTCTGTTCCCTTGCAGTAGACACAGTAAGACCAGCTGTCTCTGCTCCTGCTGCCATGACTATCCTAACAGCATGGGCTATAGCCTTGAAACATGATATGACTCAAGATAAATAATTTTACTTAAATTGCTTTTGTAATGGTTTTTCGACACAGCAGTGAAACAAATAAATAAGTATAACAGTCAAAACTACTGAGTGTATATTCTCATTTTTAACATAAGAAAGCAAACTATGGGATTATTACAATCTCTTAGATCTAAACATTCTATGAGTTAACTGAACAAGACAAAGATAAAAAAGCACTGAGTTTAAGTTGCTAATATAAGACAAATCCAGATACTGACATTCGATGTCATAGAGAATGCACCAATTATAGAAGGGGGGCATTTTTAGAAACATTTCAAATTGAAAGTTTATAAAGAACCCCAACAGCATAGCAAATACAAATGAGCATCTACGTGAATAATCAAAACAAATAAAAGCAGATATTGTAGAGCCGGGCGGTGGTGGCGCACGCCTTTAATCCCAGCACTCGGGAGGCAGAGGCAGGCGGATCTCTGTGAGTTCGAGGCCAGCCTGGTCTACAAGAGCTAGTTCCAGGACAGGCTCTTAAAAAGCTGCAGAGAAACCCTGTCTCGAAAAACCAAAAAAAAAAAAAAATAAAAAATAAAAAATAAAAAATGCAGATATTGTACATTGAGATGCTAAATGTAATGAAACATCCACTCAGAAGGAGGCTTACTCATCTTACACTAGAGGAACTAATTATTTCTTTAAACTAGGGCAGGAAGTCTGGCTTTTCACTAGGGAATCACATCTAAATGCAAATTCATCGACTCTCCCTTCTGATCCCCAGCAAAGTCAGGGACAGCTAGAGTGGATTCACATAGTACTCGTAAATCCTTTCACACTTTGAAAAAGAAAGAGGAAATACAAGGTCTTCAAAAGCACTCAATGTGGTTATTATTATCAGCTTATCACATGAGTTCTGGCAAATGAAGTAAAACAGATACCGATCATTTTTTAGTTTCTGAAATACAAAACTACCTATGATATGATTCATTACTTTCTTTAATACACATCTCAGATTCTTACAATGATTGTTTGATTTCTTCCATTGCGTGAAAACTTCATTTTAATTTTCCAGTGAGATGATTTAAATAGTTGGAGTGTTTCTGTTAAGACATACGCCAGAAATCTCTGTGATGAAAGCATCAAACATATACCAGCATTAAAATAATTCTTCAACTTTAATGCAGAATATGTTTCAGCCCTAATACAGACCAAGTTAAAATTGTTAAATGAGGTTTTAATAAACTTTATCCCAAGGACATTGTCTTCTGGCCTCAACAATACTCTGAATTAAAAATGATACTAAGAATAAAATATTTGTAACATTTTTTTGGATTTATTAGCAAAAAATGTAATGATTTTAATTGTCTATTATAAATATTGAGCAATAAGTAAAATGCAATGAATAATAAACCATTGTATGGGTGGTTCTGCCTTAGAGAGGGAGTCAACAGCAGCTGTTTCTTTTATATTGAAACATGAATAGTCAGAAGTCAACTTGTTGACAATGCTATTATTACATGTTGTAGGCTTCAGTTCAGCAAGTAATTTCCAAGATTCTCTCTTGGGATATTATATGCAAAATATTTTCTGTTTGGAGTGAGAAAGAAATAAAAGTTCCTTGTATTTTATTTTAAATTGTCATTTGCAAATTATGCTATGTATACTTATAAAAGTTATTTTCCTTTTGCTAATGCATTCAGTTAGCACTATTTATATATGTAGTAAAGAGGGAGTGGAGAGATGACTCAGTGGTTAAGAGCACCGATTGCTCTTCCAGAGGTCCTGAGTTCAATTTCCAGCAGCCACATGGAGGTCCACAACCATCTATAGTGGTTTCTGATGTCTTCTTTTGGCATAAAGTTAATAGAGCATTCATATACATTGATTAATTATATGTAGTAAAGAAAATCCTGTCTTACTAGTAAAATGCTATTTTAAGTAACTTAGATGAAGATGCTTGGTTAAATGGTAGCAACAAGTTAACCTTCCTGTTTTACTGTCATATATTTCAAATGATCTTATTTTTTTGGCCTTTTGTCTTTTTTTACTAAATTTATTACATATTGCTCAAATTCTAGAATTAAACCATTCATAGAATTACATAGCGAAGTAATATTTCCACACTGGAAAGCCTAAGGTAGACAGCAACCTGTAAAATTATCTCATTTAAATACCATATTAAATAATATCGAGAAGGCAGGTGAACAGACATTGAAGACAAGGAAAATAAAACAGAAGCAAGAGAAGATGACACATGAAGAATACTTCAGGGACAGGAGCAGGAATAGATTAATGGATTTAAATGTGCTATTTATGATAATGCCAGAGCATCCTGGTTCTCTGGGAGGAAAACGGCATTCAATAATTCTGCCTTCTCAGCTCTCATTCTTTAAAGTTTGGCTTGAGGGTCTTTTCCTTTCTGAGGCCTAAATTCCACTGAAGATATAATTTATCCAAAGGCAAACTTATTCAATGGCAAGAAGAATTTCAAAGATTAATATTATTTTAGCTTAAGAGATAACATCATACATGCAAGACTGTTGATAGTTATTGAAATTTCTATTAAGTACACTTCTTGTAATATATGGAGAAATCACTATGAATGTTTCCCATGCACACCTCTAGAAACAGGTTGATTGCATTCATTTGGAATGACTTTGAACATTTTCTGATGAGATTCTACAAGCCAGGTCATCATTAAGGCAAGAAAGAAGTCAATTTAAGCTGCAGCATGTAATCCTTTGCTAAATATAAAAAGAGAAATATCACAACTGTGAACCTGTGGAACAGCAAAGGAAAGAAGATTGCTTAATTACTGCTTGTGAAGATGTTTCAGAATACTGATATTATAATTTAAGAACTCAATTTCAATTTACATTTGATGATACAGTTTAATTAATGTGCTGTAAATAGAAGGGACCAGGTAGCTTTTGAATATTTTCTTTTGGTATCAGTTGGCACTGATTAAATGTTAATTTTATGAAGTGGGAAATATTAATTTTCTGTTTTATGACAAAAATATTTACTTATTATTTAAAGTTTCTTCAAAAGTTCCAAATAAGGAAATATAGATAAAATTTATTCTTTCCTTGTTCTGAGTACTCTGGACCTCCATGGTATTCCCACTGCCATCGGATCTATAATTATAATTTCTACTGTAGGCAGCCTTCCAAATGCATCTTCAAATTAAGGCTAGTTATAGGCCTTCTGAAGAAATGCCAGCCAGGAAACCCACATGGATGGTACTGAGACTGACTTGCCTAATTAGATTATACACATGATTGCTGAGAGATTTTAATACTTTTTTCTGGTGATAATTTATTTATAAAGATATTGATCATTTTACAATTATACTGTTGTCTAGGAATAAAAGTGACCCAGAGGATATTGAAGGCTCACTGGATAGATACCTAACATTACTACAGTTTGAAGCAGAGAGATGTTTTGCGACAAGCATATTTTCATCCTTAAATGGTCATCAATGTTGGAAGGCAAGTCAACGAAGAAATTAAGGGAAAAGTAATAAAAATATAAAAAGGAGAAAGGGAATGAGAAAAAGAAAGATAAAAAAGAGATCTCCAGGCACACCATCTAGTCCTGATGAGTCATTTATTTCCTCACAAAACTCAAGCTAAATTTTAGAGTTGAGGCAGAAACTCTATTTTAGAGTTGAAGACGAGAGAATAAACATCTAAACAGTGGAGGAGGAAATCTTTCTGGTTTGTCAGAATAAGTAAACAGGATACAATAGTCCTTTGCCAGTGTATTTTTCTAAACAAAGAAGGTAGAATAAAAATCCACTACAAACACAAGACTGTGCAGAGGAAAACAGTTGAGAACAACAGGCTTTATTGGACTATTATATTTTATTGCATGTATTACCAGACTTCTACAGATGGAATAAAGCTGGCTTTATATTAGAGCCATAAGCCCTTCAGCTTTTGATGGTTTCTAACAGCATATTTCATCAAATGTCCCCTCAGACATTCATACGAGTGCGGCATTTATTTCTGTCCTTAAAATTGAAGTCAGGACTGCCAATGAAGCTTTATACAATGAACATTACCAAAGCTTTATAAAACAAAGTAGAGAAGCAAGAAATTCCATTGTCCAATTTTCTGTAATTTTATTTGCATTCATTGAATTTTAAGAAAAATTCTTTATAACAATTTATATAGAGATAAACAAATATGGTGTCCTTATTATCTTTGCTTGTCAACACAACCCAGAATCCCCTGAAAAGTGGGTCTCAATAGAGGGACTTCCAAGATGAGATTAGCCTGTGGGCAAGTCTGTGAAGGAATGTTTTAATTATTAACTAATACAGGAAGGTCCATGTCCCTGTGAGTGGCACCATTTCTTAGACAGGTGGTCCTGGGCTGTATAAGAAAGCTGGCAGGTTAATAATAACCCACAAACTTTAGACCAGCCAATGAAAATCAATACACAGCATTCCCAAACTTATGGGATATAATGAAAACAGTGCTAAGAGGAAAGTACATAGGATTAAGTGAAAACTTAATCAATCTTGGAGCAATCTCATACAAGTAACTTAGAAGCACACCTGAAAGCTCCAGAATAAAAAGAAACACACACACCAAAGAGGAATGGACACCAAGAAATAATCAAACTGAGGACTAAAAAAAAAAATAGAAGCAAAGAGAATCATACAAAGAATCAGTGAAACACAGGAGTGGTTATTTGAGAAAATCAACAAGATGACAAACCCTTATCCAAGTTAATGAAAATACAGACAAAGAGTATCCAAATCAACAAAATCAGAAAAGGAAAGGAGGACATAACAACAAATTCTGAGCAAATCCAGAGGTTTCTGACCCCTTTATTGCTGCTTACAACGTTCAGTAAACCATTTCATATTCTAAGTGATTCTAAATATTGGCATTCTGTAATGTCTAGTTATTATCACTGTAGCTTTTAAACTAAGTAATTGTACCTGTTACTCAGTATTTAATTCCGATTATAAAGCAGTCTTCTGGATAGTAGCCACTCTTAATCTCTAGATAGTTAGCTTTCTCATGAATATTTTATGGATTTTAATTAATTACATGTTCAAAACTAAATTCAGAATCTCCAAGTTGAAACTAACCTCATGTGATAGTCTATTTTAATTGTCAATGTGACAAAGTATAGAATCACTAGAGAAAGGATTCTGAATGTCTAGACTAGGTTGGACTGTGCACTGTCTATGGGAGGTTATCTTGATTATAATGGCTGGTTTTGTGTGTGAAGTTGACACAAGCTAGAGTCATCAGAGATGTTGGAGCCTCAGTTAAAGAAATGCCTCTATGAGATCAAGGTGTAAGACATTTTCTCAAATAGTGACCAATGGGGGAGGGTGGAGCCACCCCTGGGATGGTGGTCCTGGACTTTATAGGAAAACAAACTGAGCAAGCTGATAAGAAGCACTTCTCCATGGCTTCTGCATCAGTTCTTGCCCTGTTTGAGTTCCTGCCCTGCTTTCTGTGGTGATGAAGAACAATGTGGAAGTGGAAGCCAAATAAACTCCTTCTTCCCCAACTTGCTTTTTGGTCATCATGTTTTGTCATAGCGACAGAAACCCTAACCAAGACCCTGAGACAGAAAGATCTGTTCGCTTGAGTTGCACCATTCTACAGACAAGGGATCATAGGGATGCTGTGAAGAAAGTGAGAAGACTATGAGCAAACAAGAGCACAATCTTCTGTCCTGATCATTGATGTGATGTGAGCAAATCTGTCAGACTTCTGCTATGGTGACTTCCCCCATATGATGGATGACAATCTGGAATTGTGAACCTAACATCAAGGGTTTTCCCCATATATCCAGGGTACTTACCACAGCAACAAGAAAGAAATCCATGATTCTTCACCCTGGTCCTTCCTGCTGCTAAAGTAAATACCTTTAGATTACACAGATCCTCAAGTGTGGGAAGCAAATGAGATCTTTCATATATTCCTTTGTCTCTCTTCACTTCTCATACCAATTTTAAAGAACCAGTCTTACCTCTGTTTCCTCAGAAGATGTCTGGAATAAATATGCTTTGACTCACTTCAGGTGCCACTCTTCCATCATAAGTCATTGGTCTCATCTGGAGCCATTCATTCTTACAACTCTTTAATCATCAGGTTATATGCTTTCTTGTTTTACTTTAAGACTATTGCTTACAATTTGATTAAAATCTCAATTTTTATTTATTTAGTAGCATTTATTGTTTATTTTTGTGTGTAGTGGTGCATGTATGCCAAGATGTGTGTGAAGGTCAGGAACAATTTATAATATTTCTCCATCCATATGAGACCCAGATCACATTCAGGTTTGGAGGCATGTGCCTTTGTCCACTGAACTTACTACTGGTACAAAATTCTAATTATTTATTTTTATTTTTATTTGTGTGTGTGTGCATGAGAGAGAGAGAGAGAGAGAGAGAGAGAGAGAGAGAGAGAGAGAGAGAGAGAGAATATGTAGTGTTGTAGGATATTTAATCATACCGTCATACTGTGAAAACCCAAGACTGTGTTAATAAAATCAACCTTGGATCAGGGGGTAGAGCCAGCTACTAGCTGACAGGATTTAGCCATAGAGAGGACGGAGGACCTAGGAAGACAGATAGAGAGATGCACAGGAAGGAGTAAAGATAGATTTAGAGATTCATGGGTCTTTTTATTTTGGGATGACTGGGCCTCTGGCCAAAAAGGAAGGTCAACTGGTTGCTTCTTGGCCTCTCTAATCTAGTAGGTTTTTATTCCAACATCTGACTCCTGAGTCTTTATTGGCAAATAGAGCAACTTAGTTAAAAATAATAATGTAATCCAACATGAGGAACAGGTTTCAGAAATCCAGCTAAGCCCCATGGAAAGGTTCTGCTCTCACTGTTAGAAGCCCTTACTAAGAGAGCAAACTACAGGATTGTCACTTGTAACACCCGATTCTGTGTTACCCCCTCGGTACAGTTCGCGCGCCACTGTACCTTACGCGAGTCGGACAAGGGCCTGGAGATTGAAAGAACACACAAAGAGACCTGGGTCATTCGAAGGGAGATCAGCCGAATGCCCTTTATTTAGCCTTGGGGAAAATCTTATATACCCCACTCCTGCCTAAGGAATTCCACCCAGGCAGGTGGGAAATTACCATATCTAACTGCTGCACAAGGACTTCCACCTAGGCAGGTGGGAAATTACCATACCAACAATAGAGTCAACAATGCCCTACAACAAATCACCAGGCGGGGCAGAGGGAGCCCAGGAACAAACAGGATGCTTAGTCATCTGACCAGAAACTGTCCTCAAGATGAGACCCAGGAACAAGGGCAGACCCGGGCCCTACAGTCACACACAGGTAGGGGCTAGGTTGTTCCAATTCAGGCTCCATTGAAGTTGGTTCAGCTTCCATGAGCTCCTTGGAACTCAGGTTAGCAGTCTCTGTTAATTCTTCCATGATGAACCCCTGGCGGGTTCAATCCCTCCTTTTTTTCCACAAGACTCTCTGGGAGCTCAGCACAGTGCTTGTCTGTGGATCTCTGCATCTGCTTCCATTGTTACTGGGCAGAATAGCTCAGATGGCAATCACAGAAGTCACCAGTTTGCTTACAGAAGATGTCCACGTCGCATCACATAAGGGGAGGAGCTCCGTCCTGCCTCAATTTGATGCATCACACTTTGTGCAAGCCCATAGGAGGTTTGTCCCTTTCTGAATGGAGATGAAGGAGGAGTGGATGCAGAGGGGCCTGAATGGGAAAGGGGAGGGGATGAGAGGAAGGAGGGAAGGGAAACAAGTTGGTATATAAAAATAAATGAAAGAAATATAACTTAAATAAAATAAAACAATCTTTAAAAGGGGGCGGGGTGGGAGATGTTGGGAAAGCAGGAGGATGTGAGGGAGAGGGAACTAGGAATGAGTATGTAAAATAAGGTTGTTTTTAAAAGGAGAAAAAACACACAAAAAGTAATGTAGTGTGTGTGTGTGTGTGTGTGTGTGTGTGTGTGAAAGAGAGTGAGAGAGAGAGAGAGAGAGAGAGAGAGAGAGAGAGAGAGAGAGAGAGAGGTGTATATGCCTACAAAGGCTACAAGACAGTGTTGAATCTCCCAGTACTGAAGTTTCAGGCAGCTGTGAGCTATTTTATGAGTGTTGGAAATTGAACTCTGGTTCTCTGGATAAACAGCACACATTCTTAACTACTAAGCCATTTCTCCAGTCCCTCAAATCCTAATTTTTAAATATAAACTTAATAATAGTCATTATTATCATACCCTTACTAAATTTATTATCAGTTCTTTACATTTTAAAGCAACCTATGTTCTCCTTTTCACTATTTATTTAGGAACTGTCTCACTGGTGGGCACAGAGTAGTAATTAAAAATGGCAGAATGGATAATCAGAATGACTTTTGTTTGTCTTGATAATCCAGTGTCCCTTAGCCTGGGTAACAGGATGCTATTAACGTGCATATGCTGACAGTTATTGTGGGGAATGAGGTAATAAGAGTTGGGAAACTTGTATGTGACAAACATACCATAGTGTTCTCTCTGCTTACATTTCTGCTTTCCACACCAGGATTAATATTTTCATTCACATACAGTTACAAATCCTTATCTAAGTCAGTCTTTGTTAGCTGTCTTTACAGGCAATTGCAAAAATTTATGAGTTCTATCTTAGTTTATTTCTCATCCCTGATATTCCAGCAGACAAATGGCTCACAGTATTCAGTTATTTGAATTAATAGAACTTTGTTTGCTAATGGCTTTATAGACACCAGAGCAAACATTCATAAAATAACATTTACTGATAGAGTCGACCTCAATTTAGGAAAGTCTCTCTCCCTCTCCCTCTCCCTCTCCCTCCCTCTCTCTCTCTCTCTCTCTCTCTGTCTCTCTCTCTTCTCTCTCTCTCTCACTCACTCACACACACACACACACACACACACACACTATATTTGCTAGTAGTTTCCCTTTTCTTTGGAAAAAGGCACACACGAGTTTTAAGCATTTTCCAAGAAATAATTTTTAAAAATAAAAATGGATTAAATAAAACTAAAGAAAGTTCACTCAGCAAGAAAGATTGATGAACAATTGCAAAGGAAAAATATATTTAATCTTGATCTGGCCAAAGGGAACCTAAAGATCTCAGAGAATGGGATGGGCATGATGGGACAATATATTTTAAAGCCTATAAAAGTCTTAAGGAAGCGTCGGGCCACTAAGCAATGTACTAGAGATCTACAGCATTTTGTTATGGTGGAAATGCATGGTGCTTTGCTCAAGTATTTAAATTTTTATGTCAATATTTAAAATTATCTGCAGACAGTCATATTTAAAATGTAATAGGTCATTGCTATGACACTAGAATCAATTAAGGTGTGTGTGTGTGTGTGTGTGTGTGTGTGTGTGTGTGTTTGATGAATTGAATTGTGTCTTGATATACTGGCATACTGAAGTCCTAATTCTCTAAGCTCATAATATGAAATCTGGGTGAAGAAAATGCAGGTGTCTTTATGAGTAATGAGGTCATTCTGCTGTAGGATGACTCCTAATCTCTTTACTTCTCCCAGAAAATACTGAAATCGACTCCAGCATGGTGGGGACACCAGATGCAAACAACAGCAAAGACCTAGCACACAGTGTATTGGCAGTATATCAGCAGAAGCTGGGGCAGAGACACAGAGAGATGTTTCTATCTTAGGCTCCAGAAAGAATCTAACCTACGGGCACCTTGCTCCAGAGCTTCTGGCCTCCACATCTACACATGAGTTCTGTCATTTAAGTCACCAAGTTTCTGCTTGTTAAAGTTTTCCTTGAAAACTAATATAATGTCACCTACTCCATGTCTGAGAATGTATTTAAGATGAATAACCCCTTGCCATAAGCTATAATAAGAAAAGAAAAAGAAATTTCTTGGAAAAAATTAAGTATTGCATCATTAAAGTAAAATATTGTAAATTTTAAAAACTAAATTTGGGGAATGTTGATTGACCCAGGCAAAAACCTATTTTGTAATGTTAAGTTTTAAAAGATGGATACCCACTTTTGGTTAAGAATGAGAAGGTACACAGTCTGAATTTACTTCCACACGTATACAAGCTGACACACTGAACAAAGCAATGATGGCCAATGCAGGGCAGGCAGCAATGCAAAGTAGAGATCTTTGAGGACTGGAGGATCAAGGAGGCAAATGCGAAGGTTTCTCCAACTTGCTGCCTGGACAAAGTTTCAGGGTTTGGCCAAGGAATAGAATTTCAAGCAAAACCTGGATGTTTTTCTAGGCTGAGGAAACTGAGCAGGGAGTTCTCAGAAGTCAAGGAAGAGTTCACAGCACAGAATGCCATGGAAGAGAAGCTGCACTGGAGTTAATTCTGGGGAGAGTGTAGCTGGCTTCACTCAGTATTCAGTTTGGTTCTATTTAACTCACTCTGAGCAAAGGGACTCTGAAAGGCCCGAGAGATAGAATGAAGATACAGTGGGGAAGAATAGGATTACTGGCAGTTCCCAGGACGGTTTGAGACATTTACTATCTATGGTCCCTCGGCTTCAGTAATAAGAGAAATCCTGCTTTGGTAATGGGGAAAAATAGACAGAATAAATGCTGTACCGGACTAAGATGGGATTAAAAGATGTGCAAGTGTTGTTTCAATTACAAAAACAAAGCACCCAACAAGAATTAAACCACAATGTCTGGTATCTCATCATAAGTTAACAGGCATGCAAATGAACAGAAATTGTCGCTTTCTACAAGAAGCAAACACACGAGAGAGTGACTGCAAATGACTCCACAGTGATACAGATCACAGAAGCAGCAAGTAAAGACAGTTACATTTATGCTTCCAGAAAGCTCAACCCAAAACTAAACTTCTAACATAGGGGCATGTGTGGTGGTTAATATTAATTTTCAACATGAGAAATATGGAATCATGTAGATGGTAAGTCTCTGGGCATATCTATGAAGGAGTTAGAATGGACTAATTGAAATGATAAGATCCACCTAAATTCTGGAGGACTGTTCCCTGGGTTGATGTGCCATCCTAAATTAAAAGGACAATGTGATCTGAGCTCTTTTCTCCTTCTCACATTGCTTCCTGACAGCGAATGCAGAGTGAACAGTCTCTTTAAGATCCTGCTGTTGCCATGACTTCCCACCATGATGGATTGCACCTTTAAACTGTTATCTAAAGTTTGAGCTTATATTGTATTTCTAATATGTTATCTTAGAAACAGATAAAGTAACTAATACAACATGGAAGATAAATATGCAAATATGAATCAACTCAAACTTCAGACATATGATTCATCGCATGAAAAATTCTTGCTACAATAAATTACAGATTTGTTGCAATAAAATATTATGGATTAAAACACTATTGAACTTAAAACCTAGAAGCCATAAATATTAAATCATAAAGGAAAATATTATGAAGAACAAAGAACACTAAGAATCATTTTTGCAATATATCAATCTTTTAAAACATTTTGAATTTTATATTTCAAGAGAAAACTACAAATAGTTGACACTTTTAATTATATAAAAATGATATTCATATTCATATCTAACCAAGAGTTTGTGTAAAAGAATTACAGGTGATTTTGTTACTTTTTAAAAATTATTTTAAAAGAATGTGTACTTTTTATGCTTACAAAGAAAAGTAAAGAAACATTTTTATTGATAAAATGGGCAAAGTTTCATTGTACACTCACTTTTCCCTTAAGTTTAAAGTATAGCTAACTTTTCTATCAGCTGTTAAACAAACTGTCCTTTCTTTTTTATTCTTCTCGTGTTTTGTAATAGAAAATCAATAGCAATGTTGTTATCCAGGAGTAAGACCCCTGCAAAGTCAAACACTCACAGAATGCTGAAACTATACATTTTCTGTGAGGCATAAAGAACAGAAACTCCAGACATGGGCAGAGTTAAGATAATAACTCAACAGGATTAAGATCATGCCTGGTCCAATAAAGGGAAGAAAAATGCTCTTCTCTTGGTCTAGAAGAACTTTAAAATATCTACGTTCTTCCTGTGAAAGTAGATTGACAAGGAGAAAAGAAATGTTAAAGTAATTATGTAGATGAAAATTACAAGGAAATGGATCCCACCCAATCCAAACACAACCATAAAAGCATACAAGAAACAGTAGAAGAGAAGTTAATTGAGGGAATAACTGTGGTTGGAGGTGGGAAGACATTGTGAAATGGTATGATCTATTCTTCTTTCCTTTGGTCACAGAAGTTCATATGGGACCCAGCTAGTCAATATTTGTAGGTTAGATTTTAACAAGTTTCTATGAACAGGCCTATCTTAAAGGAAGGATGAATAAGCCCCAATACAACTGTATATTTTCATTAACATGATCTTGGCTCCTATAGTCTATGCCTGGATTTTTAGGAAAGTGCTTATCAAATGGTTATGCTAATTAAAAAATATATACAGAGAGTCCACTGTCAAGATACATTTTCTCTAAGATTTGTTAAATGGCTTCAATTACTCTACATAAACTGAATCCCAAAGGCTCCACTCTAGACAGCAAGACAAATAAACACATCATTCAAAGTTTGTTTCCCTCTAAGGATCTTGTAAACATTACATTCCTGGAGTCTAAATGATATTCTCCATGCAACGTTAAAAAAAAGTGATGAGCATGTGGCATTGAAGGCAAATTGAGTAAAGACATAGAGTAGAGAATTCATCATGTGAAATAATCCTTAGATGAGTTAACATCAGCTAGAAGCATTGATACTGAGGGAAAAACAACATATGTGCTTCTGATAAGCTTGGAAAACAATAAACTGATTGTTGAATTCAATCAAAAAGATGGTCTGTTCTCTTTCACTCCTCAATGCCAGTGAATCACCCTTGTTCCATGTTAGAATCCTTTGTCTCTGTGCTTCTCTTGTTCTCAAGAACTATTTCATGAGTCTGTCAATGAGGAAGCTTGAGGAAAATGACATTCTCTGTTTTATCAATACAGACGTTTGGATGGAGGTCATGTGACTCATGACTCTAACAGTTAAAGCAGAACAAGGCATCTAATTAGGTCAAAAGTTAAATGTTCATAACATTGGTGGGATTTTTGTTTTGTATTTTAGGTAAAATATAAGACACTTTTATTAGTAGATAAATATTCTCTCTAGGTAGCCAGTCATGTGGCTAGAAGACATGAACAAGAAGATAAATCCAGAAAACCAATCTTAACTCTTGGGAAGTAGTTTTTATCCCCGTATGACTGACCTTTGACACACAGCAATGTCAGCCCACTGGTTATTCAGAGATTTTGTTTCTGTTGCATTATGAAAATTACCCACCAAACAGAATGATTCATTTAAATTATTAATAGCAGCGAAGATATATTGGTAAACATTTAAATTCATTTTTTCCACAAAAAGCTGAAGCATAAATAAGCTGTGAGACTCTAGGGTCATTATTTGAGGAATGCTACTCAACAACCCTACGATGACACATGGTGAAAGTATCCTTATGACATTTGCTGGGTTATGTAGAAGATCAAGTTGCCAATAGCAACAGCAGCCTGTAATAATTGGAAGATTGCTGGTGTGAGTAGATGCCTACCATTAGGTGATACCAACCTCTGCTGATAGTCTAAGGAAGGATAAGGATGAAGCAAGAACAAGTGGGAGTCACAAACAATAAATTAGTGCAAAATGAAAAATGTGGAAGAGTCAGAGATCAAACGGTCTAACAGGGACTAGCTTGCAACAGTACTAGTACTCAATATTTGATCAGTGTTTGCCTTAGTTAGGGTTTCTCTTGCTGTGAAGAGACAACATGGCCATGGCACCTCTTATAAGGAAAACATTTAATTGGGCTGGCTCCTTTAGAGTTTCAAAAGTTCCATCCATTATTATAACATGATATTGGGTACAGGCTGATTAGAATACAATAGGAAGTGGACTGTGGCAACAACAGTATCTTGAGTATATATGAGACCTCAGAGCCCACCTCCACAGTGACGCACTTTCTCCAACATGATCACACCTACTCCAACAAGGCAATACCTATTGGTGCCACTCCCTTTGGGGGTCATTTCTTTCAAACCACTGCAATATCCAATGTTCAAATACCAGAATATGTCACTTCAATTATTTTATTAAACAGTGAGTCCCATTCTAATGTGTTAACAATGTGAACCTCAATAAAAAGAACAATTTTGGTGAAAACACATAGCAGGAAAATTTAAAGACAAACAAAAATCAGGAAATACACCCATTTTACTTTTTTAAAAAACGGTTAAGCACATTGAAGTGTATTGAATTCTAAGTATGGTCTTCATTAAAATCCACAGGACAATATTTTTATTTGCACCACACAGTACACTATAAATTTATTAGTAGTAAGAAATCCGTTTGGGTCATTAAAATTTGTCAGGCATGTATTATGAGAATTTCTCCCTACTCTCCCCATTTTCTCAGAATTACTTCGGGCCTCCTGATCCACCTAACTTTATGCTCTTTCTTTCTCTCTCAAAACCTCCAGAAAATTAAAATCAAAGCAAACTAAAGAAACCAGTAAGACAAAAGATACCAAAACAAAATGAAATCACACAAAAACATACACATACACACATTCAGAAGAATGAAAAGAAAAGAAAGGAAGGAAGGAAGGAAGGAGGGAAGAAGGGAGGGAGGGAGGGAAGAAGGAAGGGAGGAAGGAAAGAAGAACAAATAAACCATTATTTCCATTTTCTGACGGTCAGTTATTCCTGCGTTTGGGGCTGTACTGGAGTGTGGTTACTATACACCGTGACACTCCACTGGAGTCAACTGATTTTTCCCTTCCTAGCAGTATCCCTCACAAAGAGCCTCTTAACCAATACCTTGTTTCTACTTCCTCTTTCAGGGCTAGGATTTTGTTTGGCGTCAACCTATGCAGATCTGCATGAAGTTCCTGTGTGTATCAGTCTTGCTCTGTATAGAAGATACTGTTTCCTTGGAGTTATTCACCATCCCGAGTTCTTACAGTTTTCCCATATCCACTTCCTCTTAGATCCCTGAGCCTACAAGTGATAGGTTTGATAAAGACAGGACAGAGTGCTCTGAAGTCTGTCACTCTCTACACATTGTCTGTTGTGGATCTCTGTGTTAATTATCATTTATTGTGAGAAGATGCTTCTCTGATGATGGTTGGGAGAAGCACTAATGCAGGGGTAGAGCAATGTATCATTAGGAGTCATTTTATTTCTATGCTATATTTGGGTTATTTTACATCCCTCATTGTTTTCTGAAATTATATGGGATGGAGAGTGGCATTAATATGCCAGCCCACTGAGTCGCAAAGTTTCTCTGAGCACTTGCCCTGAACAGCTAACTGTCAACAGGTGAGAAATATAACAACTTCACAAAATCTATTTTCTTTAAAATTGCCACGAACTGTGCATTAGTGAATTCTAAACAATTGCCACTAGGAAATACAAAGTTTGCTTTCTGTGCGCCTCTGGCTACATCTTAATTGGCTGATCGAGAATGACAGGGTTTTGTGTGTATATTGCTGTTTTAGGACACATTAATTATGCATTAACATTTTTCTCACGACAAAAAGCTGTGTAGCTCTTTCTTGCATGTATCTTATCTGTTGTGGTCTGAGTTTAAAATGTTCCCTACAAACTTATGTTTCAAAATGCACACATAGTTCTTTTAAAATCGTTATCCAGTTGCTTTATTCCATATTCGTTCTTTTCTATCTGCAATTTTAACATTTTTTCTAAGTAGTTTTATGTGGAAAATTATTTTTCTTTTTTTTTATTCTCCTCCAGAAACTTTTTATTTTTAATCAAGTAAGACAATCTTTCTCTGAAAGTTCCAGCATATTTTATTGAGAATTTGGCTGTATATTCTAACCTTAAACAAGTTAAAAGAAAAATATGACAACACCAATCTTTTCTGCTTAGCAATTTCCATGGCCTCTGACATTTTGCCTAAATAGTCCCAATGCCCTTACTATTTCAAAACATGAACTCATTATCTTATAAAATGAACCCTGTCTAATGACTGATCTCTGCATATGCTCACTAGCTAAGGTAAGTCATGTTCTTCATTACCCATGTTAAGTGCAAAATAAGAAGATCCTATGTTGTTAATACTTATTCATTTCATCCCAATACATCTTTTTCATCTATGCATTATTAGCTCATTCAGGGTAATTCATATCTTTTGGTTTGGATATCATCTCGGACTAAACTGATATCTTATGATTCATTATATCTTTTCTTACACATTTCCCACTTTCCAGGAAGGAATTTTTTATGGTTTTTTTTTTTATATTTAAAAATTTCCCTCCCCTCCCCTCCACCCATACACCCCTCCCTCCCTCTCCATGCCAAGGAGCCATAGGGGTTCCCTACTCTATGTTAAGACCAAGGTCTTACCAACTCCCCCCAGGTCCAGGAAGGTGATCAACCAAGCTGAGAAGGCTCCCACAGAGCCCGTGCATGCAGAAGAATCAAAGCCCAGTGCCTTTGTCCTTGGCTTCTCAGTCAGCCTCCACCGTCGGCCACATTCAGAGAGTCCGGTTTGGTCTCATGTTCCATCAGACCCATTCCAATTGGAATGGGTCTGATATATGAGTGGGAGAGTGAATCAGAAGATTACTGTGTAAAATAACAAAACTATTTTTAAGGGTTAGGAGAGATGACTCTAGTGAGTATAGATCGATAGCACCCAGCATCCAAACATGAGGTCCTGAGCTGATATCCACATGGAAAGCCAGAAACAGTAGCATGTCTGTAGAGTCGGCACTTGTGTGGTGGGAGGAGAGCTGAAGAGGAATTCCCAGATGTTTACAGGACAGCTAGCCTGCTGTGGGCAGTGCTGACAGATGAGATTGTCAAACCTCTGTGGGAAAAAGCAAAGACAGACACTGGAGGCTGTCTCTCTGACGTAAATACACACCAACTATGTGGTACAGTTACATAAACTTATAGGAATGGGAAGAGAAAGAGAGAGACTATTTTTAAAATCAAAGAGCCAGGGGAATGGGGAGTTTGCTGTGAGTCTCTGTCTCCACTGCCTAAACATGAGCTGAACGGCAATAGATATGCTAAAGTGAACAGGGTCAGAGTGGTACAGGGAAGCCCATGAGGCCTCAGTCCTAAAAACAACAATAGGACAACTATGGAATGTTGAGAGCAGGAGAAACAGTCTTCCTAAGGGAAGAACATTCCATCTGGTTATTCAATACCAAATGGTCATTCCCAAAAACATACACACAAAGTAGTGTTATAGAGACTGAGCATAAGTTATTTATGTATTTAGGAATAGATATACACTCATATTTCTATACACATATGTATGCAATAACGATGAAAAAGAGGCCATACATCTGGAAAATAGAAAGGAGGATTATACAGGAGGGCTTATAGGGAGGAGAGGGAAGGGGGAAATGATGTAATCATATCATAATCTCAAAAGTAAATGAAATATTTTTAAAGATGTGAGATTTCATGCACATAGAATCAGAATAAAATGATCTTGATGATTGCTGTCCACAAGAAGTTAATGAATCTCATGGAAATTCTTCCAGAAGAATTTTTTTTTCATGTAGAACAGCTGGGATACAAAAGGAAAACATCTACAAAACAGTAAATATTGCTTTTGTCCAGACTAGAGCATCATGAACTTTGTTTTTCAATGAGGTAAGGGAAACCCTGGCTCTTTCATGATTAAAAGTTTCAGGAAAAGCAATTTCACAGAATGCTTTGTGATGATCCTGTGCCTGGACATTATTCCTTCAACAGGGCAAACGCCTCTGACATGACACCTGGCGATGATCTGACAGCTGGCGAGAGAGGCGTCACGTAATTCTAAGGGCTTTCCTCTTTGTTGAGGCTGTTCCCGGATTCTGATTGAATGCTAGTTTCCATGGCTTCCTTTTGTAAAATGGGTACAGCTTGCCTTTTCTTATGATTCAGAAACCCATTACCTATACAAAGAAAGCTTGGGGATTGTCTGATCTGTCTTTCTAGACAAGCCAAGAGATGCTTTTATGGAATATTCAACAACATGACATCTGACCATGAATCAGACATGTGTCACAGTGGAAACTGAAACAATGATGAGCTTTTAATGAATAGGGAAGAAACAATGCTTCTTTAATTTAAATCAAATGAAACACTGAATATGAAAACGGTGAGCATTTTGTTCATAGCAACAGCCCGTGTCTGTCATTCAGCTGTCTGCAGAGATAACTCTGTGCCTTCTGTTGCCTAATGAAGTGAATATAGTACCTCACTTATCTAACTTTCTCCCCTGCCATGTCTCCCTCTTAAAGCTGGAAAAGGGTCTGCCTCTTTTCTTAACTGGGATCCACAGGGCACCCCTATAGTGCCCTGGCCAGTCTGTGTCTACCCCTTTGCTCTATGTGGAGGTTCAATATTGAAGTATAAAAGGGTCTTTCATTAAAGCAAATAGAACCGATGATGTTTTTGTTCCATATCTCGGTAATTAATCTCGTGTAGACTCTGGAGTGGCATTGAAATTTTGATAAAGTAATAAATAGAAAGCCAAACATTGCTTTAGAATTACAAAAATCTAATCTTAAAAGCAGACCTAACCATCCATCAAACAATCAGTAATAACCATAATGAGAATTATTGCTACATTCACACACAAATATTCCTATTAATTTCATGTTCTTTTTATATTACTTTGACTAATTAGTCTACAGTGACATTTATCCCAGCAATTTAATGCCGTTGAATGCATAACCCCTTTTACCTTTGCGGTGAGGCATTGCTAATCCTTTCCTGTTTGTCTAGTTTTAACCTGAGAAATTCTAAAGTGCTGGAAAATTGCTCTCTCTCTCTCTCTCTCTCTCTCTCTCTCTCTCTGTCTCTGGATCTGCAGCAGATTCACAGGACTGACTTGGACACATGCCAATCTATTTCTATCTTTTGACATTATAGGTTTTGTTTGCTGGTAGTTCAGCCAGTGCAGAGAGCTTGGTTGTACTCTGTAATACTTTATCTCCCTTAAGTGATCAGTTCCATTTAAATTATGTCTGCTTAAACCATAAACTTTTGCTTGTCTCCTGTATTCAGTACTTGACTGCAAGAGGAACATCAAAAATGTTCAGAGTGTTACTTATCCACCTGGTTGTTTTCTGCCCCTCATTCTGGAGCTTCCATTTTTGTGGCAGAAAAATATGTATAGCAAAAGTAATTGATAAAGTATTAAAGTTTAGAGAATCACATTTTCTTACTCACTATTTCATCTCCATTTTTATACACCCACTCTTTACTCTCAGTTTCAGAGAAGAACCCGATACAAATTCTAACATTATTAGTAAATATTTTACCTCCAGCTTTCTATTATATAATCTTCATGGGTAATGAGTATGATGACTAACTTTTTGTATCTCCAAACTCTAGGACAGTTTCTATCCAGGAAAGTCAAATAACTATTCCTTGGTGTTAGGACTTCTTACTGAGTAGAATAGTGAACTTCTTTAAATACACACATTTCCCCCAGGAAGAGAGCTATGTGTGGCAAAGATGACTACATATTTATAACGCTGTGACTGTGTGCTAAATCCAGAAATGCTACATTAGTCTTAGATACTGTAACTCAAGTTCTAATTAATACTGTTACATGTGCCACGGTTGCAGATCAATAACTCATTTTTGCTAAAATGTATTATTATTATTTGTTATAGCCACAATTTTATAACTTTAAAGAATAATGGAAGGAACAACAGATGAGGAGCTTTCCTCCTTTATAATTGAATCCTGTGATTCTTTGCAAATTTATCATATATACATACATATATATACACATATATACATATATATGTGTGTATACATATATATATATATATATATATATATATATATATATATATATACACATACCAAATAGACTCTTTTTTGCTCAAATAATGAAATCCAGAGATGTACAGGCTAGAGTATCCAATGCCCTAAACTTAGAGTAAATGACTAGATTTGCAACATTTACAATCTGTGAGTCCTGATGATAGTCATAGTACCTTTGCTTCTTGTTAATGAATAAGGTATTTTATTTGTAATTTGATGTAAAAAAAAGAGTTTAGTATTGTCACTTGTACCCCTGACTTACACGAGGAATTTGTATTAATTCAGCTTAAATCAATTTTGGATACATCTACCTTAGAGTAGTTAGAATAGCATTGAATTATTTCCTATCAACACTCACACAGAATTTAAGAACTCCAATAATGTTGGGTTTACAATCTTCCCAAGGATGATAAAAAATGGTGACACTTTAATAGAAAATTGAACCCAGAGAATAAAAATGGATCTGTTCACAAGCATGTATGTTCCACCATCGTCTGGTTATGTAAATGTTCTTTAGACAAATTTGAAGGCAGACTTTAAAATCATGTTGCAGAAAGAAGCCATTAAACGGTGATATTAAAGGATTAAGTCCTTTGAATTTAAAGGACTGAGCTTGAGACGGATAAGAATCTTACTTCCAACAGAGAGTTAAGCACTATTGACAATGTTAATTTCATGAGAGATCTTTATTGTGTGTTTAATGTTTTCCTTCCTTCTTCCTTCCTTTCTACCTCCCTCTCTCCCCCTCTATCTCTCTTTCTCTCTCTCTTTCTTTCTTTCAATGAGTGAAACAGTAGGAGTAAGCCTTTTGCTGTTTGACTGTCAGCTATTAAAATCTTCCCAGGCATCCAACTCAAAGGCACGTAACTTGGATAGGAATCACATGATTGCCTTGAAGAAAAGTGGACAGAGTTGGAGCTGCCACAGTTGTCTCTGTGGTCAAAGAATACCGCAAGGCTGTGAAGAATGTTGATGCTACTCATGAAAGCCCATTCAGAAGGCTGCAGCCATAACTTCAGTTCCCTGCTCTTCTGCAGAGAGAATGAGGGCTGTTAGTCAAGAGGTCAGTTTTTCAGGACTTCCTTAATTTGTCCTCAAATAAGGTAGACTCTTTAAACTTTGGATGTCTACCAGCACTGAGATCAATTGTCTCAGACACTGAGATCAACGTTGTTTTTAAGGTGAGAGTTCAGAAGAACCATGATGACCAGAAGAGACTTCATTTTTTGAAGAAAAATTGAGCTTTGCCTTCAGAGACTCTGCTTTACCCATGACAGCTTCATACTTCAATGACCTGGCCAAAGCCACAACAGAAAACTCAACCTGCATCTGCACTAGGCCATGTCACAACAGTTCTCATGCTTGTTACCATCTTCCCTTCTCCCTATAGCCACTGGTGCATAACTCCTACCCTGCCAGCATTACTGGAGACAATGGTTTAATTACTAATTTCAGTCTTTTGTCAAGGATTGATTGAGTATAGGTAGTTGGGCAAAGAATACATGACTGCTAAGGTTGCTAACCTCATGCTCACCCAGCAGCAATGGTTACAGGCTGACAAAGGAGTTACAGAGAGCAGCTGGGAGCAGCAAAAGCAGAAATGAAAGATGAGAAGACCAGAATGCACTGAGACGGTGAGGGGTAGTGGAGAGGAGAGACTGCAGAAAGCTATGAACCAGCAGCAGGAAGAGGTCAGAAGCTGATGAGAGAATTACCATAGCAACTCAGAACTGCAGTGCTGTGAGTTGGGGGATGGTAAAGAATCATTTTAAAGCCATAGATTAGGATCCCCTAATCCTACAGTTAGAACTCTAACATCAGCTTTGTGGCACTTAGGCCACAAACGTAGCAAAGCTCAAAGCTTTAACACTAAGAGCAAAGGAACCTTCCTAGCTCTCCAAGTTGAGAGATATTGACACAGAGGGAGCTACGCTTCAGCTGTTCACAGTTTTCATCAGGAGAACCACCAGTCACTTGCTAAATGGCCGAGAACTTTGAAGCTATCATCTGAGCTTCATTTTGCTGATTCAGTCTCCAAAGTGGTCAAGGAAGACAGGCGACAAGCAGGTATTAGCAGGAAAGAAGAATGATACAGTGTTCTTATGCTTTTCATGGTGGTGTGGGATAACTAGTATTCATTCCAGTATGGAGCAGTGGTCATATGACTCACTGTTAAACACACACACACAGCCATACCAATGGGAGACACACAGTTTTGAAAAAGAATTCAGGTAGAACAGTGACTGAGGAAATCATAAGTGGCAGATCAACTTCATCAATAACAACAGGAAATCACCTTTGTGTTTCTGCGTTCTTGATAATTTTGGTTTTAAAAGTATTTATGTTATCAAGGGTAGATTGATCTGAACTCTTGCGCACAGAACAGGTGAATGCTAAGGCTACCTGCATGACACTGCTTATGGACTGTGTTTCAGGGGACAAAGCCAACAAATGCCTTGCTCAAATGAAGTCTTCCTTCTAACAGGGGAGAATAATGAAATGATAAGCATCGCATTTAAAAGAGATGTAAACTGCATATCATTGAAAAGGTGACAACCTCCAGAAAAGTTGGCATGGGATAAGGATGATCAGGTTTACTCTGTGCCTCCTTGAGGTATTTTCCAATGATTTGGAGATAATTTCGGATTTCACATTCAACTAACTTAAATTAAGCTCCAGAGATAATATATGGTGTGCTTTCAGGAGTAGATCTTCATACTCTAATCTGCAATTCTTATCATGCTATTATGTAAATACCATACTTAAAGAGCAAATTAAGTTCTTTCCATCATTTATCCTTTTGAAATTTCTGGTTTAGTGATAATTGTTTGACACTAAGCAAAGAAAGTAGTTTGTCTTGATTCTATTGGACATTTCAAGTTAATGTAAACTATCCCACAAAAAGTATGAGATATTATGACATCATTTTTAGATAGATCTTAGTCAAGAGTATCTAAAAAATAGTGGACGGGATAAAAATAAAACAATGTTCCAAAGAGCAAACATTATTAAATATTAAACTCAGAACACATGCAATAAAGATATAGTGCCCAATAATGCTGAAAATAATAATAATACCATTTTCCATTTAAAGGAAAAATGGATGGATGTACTTCAGGTAAACAGGACAAATTCTTCAGGTCTTAAGGATTTCAAGCTAATTTATCTTTCATTAATATCCCCCTGTGCTATTTCTTCTGATGCCCGGAATTGACATTATCCATTGTCTGGGTCATTGGGAAATAGTATTCCATTGTGAGATGTATGGCAAGAAAGTCACTTTAGAGTTAATTGTGATGTCTGACTTCCTTAAAATTGCCTCAAGTTCCCATTCATATTATGGTTGTAATTTTTATTTATTCTTTTCTCATAAAATTCATCCCAATCACAGCTTCCCCTCCCTCTGACACATTATGATTTTTAAAGGATCTTGCCGGATACTCACGCATTTCCTCTTGAATATTACAAGTAATTTATAATGGACCATTTCTCAGTTTTCCACAAGTGAAGGTAATGATGCTATGATGTTCAAGTAACTCTTCAGCATATGAGCTTTCAAAATGAAATGGCAAAATGTGCACATGGCAACAGTGTCTTCCTCACACAGAATGGTAACTCATGGTCTGTCTCAGCAGAGAAACAGATTTTTAAAGATGCTATTTCCAAAGCAACCATAGGAAAGTTAAATTTTGATAGGAAGAAGAGAGAGAGACAGACAGACAGACAGAGAGAGAGAGAGAGAGAGAGAGAGAGAGAGAGAGAGAGAGAGAGAGAAACCTTTTTGAAGATAAGTGAAAATTGAACTGGTTCATAAACTAGTGGTCATGAGAATTTCTGCCTTGCCACTCCCCCAATGGTGTTTAAAGTGCCAGCTTGTTCTGAGGTCAGTCAACAGCTAATCATTTCTTAGTATATGGTAAATATATCATCGCGCCAGAACACCATTGCAGACCTTAAAATGGGGGAGTGGGAGGGAAGTGGGAGGAGGGGAGGAAGTGAGAATTTTGATTGGTATTATTTATAAAGTAATAAAAAAGAGAGAAAAAAGAAGAGGCTTCTATCACCTAGTCGCTCTACCGCTGACATTCAAACATGTTTTTCTTTATTCACCTGCCCCAGGCTCTGTCCCTTCAAAGATGCCAAAAATCTCTGACACAAGGGGTTTAATATGAGATTATTAATCACATTTACTGTACTTTTAGAGTGTGCTGCTTTTCATGCAAACGTCAGATGAGAGGGCAAGCAGGCATAAGACACAGGCACATCAGAAACTGAACACCAAGTACCATCCCTCAGTGATACATGATACATGTTAAAGCCAGTGCCTGCTCCAGCCAGCATTCATCAGGAAAAGCTATCATATTCATGATATGATAATATTCAAAAGGGGAATAAATTAAATACAGAAATGTCTCTGTTACAAACTTTGAAATTCAATAGGTTACCTTGTGAATGTGTTCGTCCCATATTAAGGGAAGTAAATTGTTTGAAAATATGAAGTTAGGATATTATACTCCTCTCATTCTAACTCTGATGCTAAAATATATATGATCTCAGTATTTAATTATTTCTGTCTTTTAATTATAAATAATTTCAAAGCATTAAAAATTAAAGAAATTTGTGTGACTCTCCAGGTGTCTGCTACCATTGCTCAATAACTCACATCCTGATGCAAACAATCTTAAATTAACTACGAGCAACCTATAATTCTGCCATATCTCATTCTCATTCTGCTAAAGACTTCTTAAAATCATAACCCAAACACTATCAGTGTATTTATAAATAAATTTCAAAAAAATTACCAACCAAGTACAGAATTCTGGTTATGGCACCATAAAGAGGTTGAGGAATCCTTCTTTGCAAAAACAAACAAGCAAAAAAGGAGAAAATGGAACAAAAATTGTTGAAAACAGCAATTTTAGTCTTTGGAACTTGACCAGGCAGACAAAACACTGAGAAGCATCATTTATTTAAAAACTGCCAGAGCTTCAGATCAGAACAGCGGGTGTCTGTGTTTCTGCCTGGGGCGGCTTTTCCCTCTTCTCTCCAGCTTGGTGTCAGAGCTGTAGATTTCCTGCTTGGGTCTGATCACAAAAGAGCAGCCGACTTGACAGCAGGGAGAGGACATCTAGGTTAGCAGCTAAATGCACATATTCAGTAGAAAAGGAAAGGGAAAACTTACAGCTTTTCGAGGTCTCAGTAAATCTGGAAAATGACTCATGGAGAGACAGATTACACCTGTCCTGTCAGAAATTAAGATATCCTAAAAAGTCATATGTGCCCTTCTCTCTATTTAAAAATTAAAATAACAAGCCTTGAAAAATCAAAATCTCCCCAAGAGTCCCTGATGGAGAAAGGAAAAGGATGGGACCTGGTGTCCTCCAGAGGGAGAACTTGTTTCCCTGAAAGATTTTACACTGTTTACAGAGCTTGTCAGACAACTATGCTTGAGAGGCCAAATCCTAGTCAGTGATGCTGGGCGAGATGATGCTTCATAGAACTGGTTAGCTGGGCATTCTTTGCATCCTTTGTCTGAATCTATTCCTCATGTCAGCACCCAGCCAGATGAAATGAGAGGCTGCTGTAACTCCTTCCTCTTTCCAATGTGGCCACACTGAGTAAATCTCCTCCTTATGCTTTTCACTATGACATGTTTATTTAATTGGGCTATCATGGACATGTGGTACATCTTAGCTTGTTGTGGCTACTAGGTTTCAGGCTTCACCTTAAGAAGCATTGTAACAAAATGATATCTTCATAGCTCTCTAGAAGAAGGGAAAGCTATACATTAACCTGCAGAAGGTACAAGATAGGTCAAGGAAAAGTAAAAGCGTCTACAAACTGAGGAAATGTTTTGCTGACTTGCTAGCATCTACACAGGTTCACTTACAAGGACTGAAAGACTGAATGCTACAAGGTCTATCCAAGTTGGCTACTGAGCTATACAAACAGAAGGACAGACCACAGGAAGTCAGGCTAAAAAAATATAAAAATGATTTATTTTATAAACTGGCAATGACATTTCTGATTAAATATTGCAATTCCAAACATTAAACCTTGGCAAGTTATAAATGAAATAAAAAAAGAAAAACAAAATAAATATAAACTGTAGTGGCATTTTAATTATATTTTAGTAAGTAAGGACTGCCTATGGATCTGAGAGTAAAACAGCCCCACTGGTCAGCCTTACAGACCAGGTTATGGTGACACACACCTTTAATCCCAGTAGCCACAGTAGTTGTCATAAAAATCGGGTGGTGCATGCCTTTAATCCCAGTGATACATGCCTTTAATCCCAGCCCTAGAAAAAATGTAAAATGGTGGGAGACAGCTCTCAGACACAGTCTCATTCTGAGATCCCAAGAGGCAGGATCTTCATTTCAGACTGAGGTCGAGGTAACAGACAGTGGCTGGCTGTTTTGTTTTTCAGATCTTCAGGGTGAACCCCAATTTCTGAGCCTGAGCTTTTTTTAGTCATGCTTCATTTGGTGACCAACTTTTCATGGCACAAATTTATGAAAAAGCCATTTGCCTGAGGGTTTTTAGCCACCAGCCCAGGCCAGGTCCGGGATTGGAATTCCAGCTCTCAGAATTGGAACTCAAACCTAGCTACCTGGGTTCAGGAGAAAAACTAACACTCCTAGGTCTTATGCCGCAGCTTAGCTTCCTGGAAAAGATGGAAAATACACAGAGAATCTGGATATTGTATGTTATTGTGTTGTGTTTGAATTGTTTAACTGCTGAGGAAGGAGCAATGCTGCTAAAACACATTTGTTTATAAATGCTGCTGGATTAATTCAACCTATGTAATTTAAAAATACCTTGGCTTCAAAATTTCAGTCAAAAGATATATTACTTTGGAGCAGAGATTTTGCTGTTGTTTCCAAAGATATTGAGAAGCTGTGAATTTATTCTGGGTTAAGAAAAATAAGGTTTGATCAAGGAAGACCCCATGAAAAATCTTCAATGGGAACAGATGACCCAAATGATCCATGGTTTAAGAGTACATTTGTTGCAGTTTCTTCTGAGTTCTACATCCAGAATAGCTTCAAGACTGCTGGCTGAAATGATCCAGCCTCACAGAATACTTTAGTAATGACCATAATCATAAATTTTCTTTTGGTCCCCATAAGCTTATCAGCACCCCCAACCAGCACAAAGCCTAGAAAACTGTGCCCACATTCCCCCAAAAATGGATTATGTATGTTATTTTGTTTAATGTGCTGGTTACAAGTTGTTATAGATAATGGTCAAAAAAGGTAAACAAATGAAATTAGATACAAAATTCTTGTTTTGAAAATAAAAAAAAATGGCCAAGTGCTTTCGGACAATGGTCTTGTATTTTGTAAAGATTTGTAACTTGTATTTTAATAAAATGCTCATTGGCCAGTAGCCAGGCAGGAAGCATAGGTGGGGCAATGAGAACAGGTAAATTCTGGGAAGAAGAAATGGTCAGTCTGCAGTCAGACACAGAGGAAGCAAGATGAGAATGTCTTTCTGATAAAGGTACTGAGCCACATGACTAACACAGACAAGAATTGTAAGTTAAGATATAAGATATAAAAGTTAATAAGAACTCTGAGCTAATAGGACAACCAATTTATGATTAATATAGACCTGTGTGTTTCTTTGGGACTGAATGGCTACAGGACCAGGCACGACAGAAATCTCAGATAACCACCAGGCAGTGGTGGTACACCCCTTTAATCCCAGTACTCAGAAGGCAGAAGCAAGCAGTCTCTGTGAGTTTGTCAGCCTGGTCTACAAAGCAAGTTCCTGGAGCAGTTCCATAGCTACTGAGAACCCTGTCTTGAAAAGCAACATAAAGAAAAAAGAAAAGAAAAAAGGAAGGAAGAGGGAGAGAGAGAGAGAGGAAAAGAAAAAAGTATATTGATATAAGATAAAAAAGTAGATTATTGAATCTACTCTGAAAAGAAAAAGGAAGGATATATATATATATATATATGAGATAAGATAAAAGGTAGATTATTGAATCTACTTTTTAAATGCAACTATTAGTTTTAAATGTTTTACATTGAATTGGATTTTTGTATATTATAAACAAATTTTGTATATTGATACAAATTTTAGAATAATTTAGTTAAAACATACTATATATACATTCTAGTCTTGTTCAAGGTATTGTACCTATATAGTTCATCTAACAATGCAATGTAAATTTCTAGACCTTGAAAATTATTATTACCACCTCTTTGGAATAATAAAGAAATATAGGTTAGTAGTTAATCACCTAGTATAAACTTGTCACATCAGGTATGTTTTCAAGGTCAAACAAAGATATAATTTAGATAGATAGGTCATCTTCAAACACTTCAGAGGTCTACAGAATATGGCATTAAAGATGTTTTAATAACCTAGGGTTTTTTTTAATGATCAAGAGACATGTCTGCTCCTGGCCATGCCAGTTTTCTTCAGAGAAGATAATGGGGATTGATGAAACTCCACATGGAATTTATTTTATTTGTGGCAAAAGTAAGCCACTGGGCAAGAAAATGCCCCTGCCTCAACTGCTGACATTATGCTGTCCTAGCGAGACAATCAAGACTCAAAATATCCTGCTTCACAGAAAAGTCTATCAAATATGCTAGGCCTGTAGGCCATGGATGAATGCCCCAACATTGCAGAGGAACTTTGAGAGACTGTCTAGGAAGCCAGCTGTGTTTCTGTCATTACTCACATTTTTTCTAAGTCACTTGTTTACACTTCCTACTTACTCAGTTATTATTATTTCCTTCTTGGGTCTCTGAGGAAGTTGAAGATTAGAGAGCTATAGTTAACAGTTTACCAGCACAGAAAGCAAGTTATGCTAGAAAGTAAATTAGGTATAAGACTTTGGACTCACCAAGATAGGGTAGATATGAAATATTTTCTCTGAATTTGTCAAATGCAAATGGACTAGACATTGTTGATGTATTTATTGACTGTATATATTGTATATAGTCATTGTACTTACTGTATATAATTTTCTTTTATTAATATAGCCTTCTTTTTTATTTTATACAAAAAGGGGAAATGTAGTGGCATTTCAACTGCATTTTAATAAATAAAGACTGCCTGAATAGCTGAGAGCAAAACAGGACCACTGGTTAGCCGTACAGAGCAGATTATGGATGGTAACACACACCTTTAATCTCAGTAACCACAATGACACAAACCTTTAGTCCCAGTAGCCACACTAGTTGCCATAGAAATAGGGTGGTGCCTGTCTTTAATCCCAGTGGTACACACCCTTAATCCCAGCCCTAGAAAGGAATATAAATTTGGGGGAGACAGCTCTCAGACTAAGTCTCATTCTGAGATTCCTGGAGGAAAGGTTTGCATTTCAGACTAAGGTTATGTAAAAGCTAGTGGCTGGCTGTTTAGCTTTTCAGATCTTCATGTTGATCCCCAATTTCTGATCCTGAGCTTTTATTTATCATGCTTCAATAAACTATTATAAAATAAACATAAAATGAATATTTGCAAAACCATATTAAGTATAAGTTTTTAGTTTTTAACCAAATACTTTAAGTCACTCAAAGAAGCAAAAATAGATAGGACAGTCAAAGTTGACTCTTACTGAAACAGAACTTTGATGGAGAAAACCTTCTAAAGATGTCATTGTATGTACGTTGACATAATCAAAGGGAACCATGACAACGGTGGCTGTGCAAATACTAAATCCTAGTAAATATTATGAAAAGAATGCCATAAGGAACTAAACAGAAATTTCAGAACTGAAAGGAAAATCTCTGAAAAAATATCATTACAGTTTCAGCAGCAGCTTCAATATTTGAGAAAAGAATCAGTAATCTAGAAATAAAGTCTCGTATGTTTACAATTCAAAGAACACAGAGAACAAAAAAGCCCAAAACAACAAATAGTAAATGCAGCAGGAAATCATCAATATATGGACAGTTGAAGTTTGTAAATAGGAGGGAGTGGTGGGCTATGCTGAAAAAATGTCCTAGATTTGATGGGGGGAGGAATGGTGTGTGTGTATGTGTGTGTGTGTGTGTGTGTGTGTGTGTATGTGTGTGTGCATGTACACACAAAATGCAACCACATGTATTTCAAGCTTAACTTCCAAGGAGGATAAGTAGATATATGTATTATCAATCATAGTTTATCTTCTTAAAGGCAAGAGGAAACTCTTAAAGTCTAAGGTAAAATTGACAACAGCTGGAGGAGACAACGCCATTCATTTTGAACAGCTGACTAACAAAATGTTGCCTATCACACATTTGTTTATGTGGAGTGAAAATTCTTACAAGAGAGGCAGTATCAACAGGAAATAATCCGCTCACTTTTGCCTTCAACATTTGCTCAGTTCTTTAAAATAACTTGTAAAATGGTGAGTTAGTTTCTTGGCATTCTTCAGTGTGTTTTGTTGCTGTTGTTTATTTTCCTGCTTGTGTTTTACATCTTTTTTTTTTTTTGTTAGAGATTTCACATCTTGCTGAAGCTGAGACTACAAGTGGTTATGGGACCAACTTACTGAAAAACAGCAAGAAACTTTTAACAGCTGATCCATGACTTCAGTCCTAGACAATGGATTTTTAGATAGATAAATGAAAATTCCAAGTATCATAAACTGAGTTAGCAATTGGGATTGCCAATTCAGATCTCATTGATAGTGCAGAAGAAATGTAATAGATCTGTGAACGGCTTGCCTTTTACAATGAAAAGTGCATGATACTTCCAGAGCATTTTGTGAATTACTACCAAGCAGTCAGTTTCTGTGCAAATTTTTCCTGCTAAACTTTTTGGCATGCAAAATTGTTGTTTAAGGCATGAAAGGAGGCTTGAATTGCAAACTGCAAAATGAAATGCTCCTAACTCAAATTTGTTTGTCCTGTCTTTCTTCCTGCATGCTAATCTCTCTTGTACTATCATTTGACCCAAAGGTTTTTAGGAAGGATTTTAAAATATTGCTTGAGATTTGGGCCTTTTAGAAAATAAGAAAGTGGCAATTATTAGCCTACTTTGTTTGAAAAAATATATTGCTATGGCCTTCTCATTTTCAAAAGGAGGAGAAAGCAGGAATCATGCTATATTAACGGTTCAAACACTAATACCATCCTGTCTTAACACAGATATGGGCTAAAAAGCTCATTCAACATAGCTTTGATTAGTAAACCTTGGGTTTCTAGAGTTTCTTTTGCATTCAAATGAGATGAAATTCTAGAAGTCAGTAAACTTAAACATTTCTCTGTGGATCAGGAGTTCAGAGGAAGCTAAGCCTCTGTTAGTTAGAGGAGATTTTGAGAACATAGGATACAGTTTTCTAACATTGTCAGCTCAACAGTATCTAGAATCACCAAAAGAAAAAATAAAAACCTCTGAGAGTATTATGAGAAAGCTTCATCTTGATTTAATTGAGATTGGAAGAGTTACCCTAAGTGTGGATAGCATCATTCCATGTGGTAGGGCACTGGACTAATTAAACTGGTAAAGCCAGTTCAGCTGAGTGCCAGCATCTCTCTGTTGACTGCAGGCATGATGTGACCAGCTGCCTCAATCTCCAACTCTCATGCCCTCCCTGATGTACCCTCAAACTGCTTCTTATTTTGTATTTTGTCATAGCACTGGGAAACATTTTCATTCTACAAAGGAAAATAGGAAGCAAGCCCTATGTGCCCATACTTGGTCGACAGAAGTTGCGTGGACATTGTCTCAGATGTTGTAGTCCTTACGTTTGTATCAACTCTTCCAGAGTGATTTCTTGACAGCAGTGCTTCTCTTCTGGTACCTTCCCAGCCTTATGGGCAATCTTTATTTTATTTTGAAAGCCATGGAGTACACATTTTCAGACTTTGTAGTCCAAAGGTTATTGCAATTACTCAACTTTGTCATCCTGATAGTAAAAGATATTTACAAAAGTTAGGTCTGTGTTTTCCTAATAATGGACTTCCAAAAAGATAATGGGCTAGATACAACCTTCATACCACACCTTGGGAAACCTTACTCTAAAAGAAGAAACACTGTGGATAATGAGGCCCACCCAAATAACTGCACAGAGCTTATTATAGAGAAACTTTATTTATTTATTATTTATTACATCCTGACCACAACTTCTTCTCGTTACTCTTCTCTCTGTCCCTCCATTTACCTTACCCTGTTCTTACCTCCCATCTACTCCACCTCCATTTATCTTCAAAAAAAGGGCAGGTTTCCCTTGGATATCAATCAGCTATTTCATATCAAGTTGCAGAAAGACTAGGCACCTTTTAAGGCTGGACGAGGCAACCCTGTAGAAGGAAAGGGTACCAAATACAGGCAGCAGAGGTAGAGACAGCCCCTGTTTCCACTTTTAGGAGTCCCACAAGAAGACCAAGCTACACAAGTGTAACATATGGGCAGAGTGCCTAAGCCACCCCTATGGATGCTCCCTGATTGGTGGTTCAGGCTCTGTGAGCCCCTATGAGCCCAGGTTAGTTGATTCTGTGGGTTATCTTGTGATATCCTTGACCTCGTTGGCTCCTACATTCATTCTTCCCCATCTTCCACAGTATTCCCTAAGCTCTGTCTAATGTTTGTCAGTGGGTATCTTCATCTGTTTCTATCCATTGCTGGATGAAGCCTTTCTGATGACAATTTGGCTAGGCATGGTCTATGATTTTAACAGAATATCATTAGAATTACTTCATTGACTTTTTTGTCATTCATGTTTGGTTATTTCATTTTTTTCTGGGCTATCCAGCTTCAGAGTTCTGGCCCTCCAGGCAGTGTCAATGGTGGGCTCCCTCTTCTGGCATGAGTCTCAAAGTTGTACTTGTCATTGTGTGGTCACTCCCACAATTTCTGTACCATGTTTACCCCAGCACATTGTGTAGGCACAACAAATTATAGGTCATAAAATTTTTTGGCTGGGTGGGTCTCCTAATTCCTCTGTAGGAAGTCTTGCCTTGTTACAGAGATGGGAATTGTGTTGAAACTATAGATTGCTTTTGGTATATATATATATAAAACTTAAATTTCTTTAGGAAATATTTTTCTACCAAAGCCTACCAAAATGTAAAGCTTTCTGGTAGTGTTTTCTTTTTCAAGTTTGTGGTGTTATAAATGGCATGGCAGTCTTTGCATGTATACTGGTAGGCCTGGATGGGTTCTGAGATTAACAGGAAACTGTTGGCATTATCTGTTACATTTGAATTTTATCCTTGCTTTAAATATACAATGAGAAAATACTTAATATAAGGTCTGTCCTATTCAAATTTTATATATTTGAATAATTACTGAAATCCCTATACCTAATGTACAGCTCTGGGTCCAAACACTAGTCTAAATTAAGAGGAAATTGACTAATATACAAGGAAAAATAAATTCATTTGCAGCTTTAACCAAAACTGAGGGGAGATGCTGTGGGATTATGCTCTTGCATACTGTGAAGATTTGTCGCTCGTATTAGTTTAATAAAACAAAGATTGGACAGTGGCCAGGCATGAAGGATAGGCAGGGTTCCCAGACCAAGAGATTTCTGGAAAGAGGAAAGACAAGGAGTCAGTCACCAGCCACCTAGAGGAAACAAGATGAGAATGCCTTACTCAGAAAAAGTACCAAGCAACATAAACATAGACAAGAATATGGGTTAATTCAAGTTGTAAGAGTTAGTTAATAATAAGCCTGAGCTACTAGGTCAAACAGTTAATGTAATTTATATAGGACTCTGAGTGCTTCTTTTGGACTGAACGGCTGAATGACCAGGCAGGACAGAAACTTCTGTCTACAGAGAGAATCTCTCATTATGTCTCTGCTTTGTTCCTAGCAACATCATGACTTATATAAAAGATGAAACAAAAGCCAGAATACAAGGTTATCATTCTCCTGGGAAAAAAATCATTTCCTCTGACACAGATTGTTTCTGTGGGTAGCGCTCGTTTAACTTCTTCACCTTAGGCCTCTAGATGTTTTGAAGGAATCCTACTACCCACCTACCTACCTACCTACATGTGCGTGTGTGTGTGTGTGTGTGTGTGCGCGCACACACACACTCACACACACACACACACACACACACACACTCACTCTCTCACTCACACACACACATGCCTGGAAGATCAAAGTATTTGTTCTTCTGTGTCTGTCAAATGTCACTTATTCTAATGTGCTCTGTATTGTTGCAAATACATTTCATTCTGGCCTTATATTATTGAAAATAAAAGGGTACCCTTAATTTTTGAGTCTGAATAATATTTTTTTTTTTGGTTTTTCAAGACAGGGTTTCTCTGCAGCTTTTTTAGAGCCTGTCCTGGACCTAGCTCTTGTAGACCAGGCTGGCCTCGAACTCACAGAGATCCGCCTGCCTCTGCCTCCCGAGTGCTGGGATTAAAGGCGTACGCCACCACCGCCCGGCTGAATAATATTTTTTTATGTGTACCACACCACTGAAAAATCAAATCTCCAACTTTTAATTTAGAAAGGAGAATCAAAGAAGCGTTTTCCTTCTGCTTGTCAAGTTGCTTTAAGATATTCACTATAGACACTGAACTGCTGCATAATTATTTCTTTTTTAAAGAAAAACCATATAGTATCATCTTAGCTTTCTTTAAATAGAAGGCTCCTGATACTTAGACTTAACTTGTGCTTAACTGTTTCATAGAAATAATCATTTTTAACCCCAAAGTTAAGTTTAAAAATTCATGGATTTACCAACCACCACATATCTGAAATAATCATTTAACATCACTTTCCATGTTTCAAGCTTACAGAATCTCTACTGTGCTTTCTCACATATTCATGCAGCACTGTAGTTCTTAATATCAAATATAATATTTGTCTTTCTTATTAACCTATCAAACACATTCTTAGCAATTTTCAAGGAAGCTTAATATTATGTAAGGAATTACCACAACTCAGATATATTTAAAATTTTTCTATCTTCCAGAAGAACTTTATTCTCCATAACTCTGAATACTGACTTTGGCATTATATTTGTAAATGGTTTTCATTCTGCCTTTGTAGAAACTACTAAACACTCCACCCATATAACAATAATATTTCCTACCACTCAGTAATATGAAAATTAAGCCTGATCTGCTGTAGATAAATTTTCATAACACTGTTGTCATCTCTTACTATAATGGAAATGAGGAGAGTCTTCTTGATGAAGACATCCCTGATGTTTTGTGAGAGCATGTTCCTCAAATAGTCAGCCAGACACTGCTGCTCCAGTGACTATGGCATCGCACTTTGGAGAATTAATGAAAGCAATGCATCACAGATTCTGTGCAGTTCCCTGCGTTATGAGCTACACAGTTTTGCTTTTCTGCCTGAAGAATTGTTCAAATCAATCTGTGAACTCACAGAAGAAAACATTTCTTTTTATAGCTCCGATCTAACAACTAAAAAAATACCTTTCTTCACAAATGAAATAGAATCATCTTATTGTACCTTTTACATAAACATCATTTCTCAACATATAAATATTGTCAACTTTGAATTTTAGATTTCTTTCCATTCCTACAGCATTTTTGTATGTGTAAGATAATTTATCTGTAACAGTTCTATCACAAAAATCCAAATTTACCCAAAAGGTAACAGATTAAAATGTGCATTCCA